>NC_134037.1:189675048-194699418 GCF_965140245.1 Athene noctua
TCTCTGGCTAGGCAGTACCCCTCCAGAGCAGCTGGAGGCACACAGTTCCTTTGAAGATACTCATTCAAGGGCCTTAATTCTGTGAAAATATCGGGCCTACAGGTTAAACCTGACTGACAAATCAAAGAGGTATGTCACCCTAGTTGTTTTATACAAAGCTTTGAGTGCATGACCAGAAGAACTCAGCTGCATAGTATTTCTTGCAGTGTAAAGAACAGAAGTCATTCGTATTCCAAATCTCTTGTGCAGTATCATGTGTACTCACTAAGAAGGAGTAGTTCATAACCAGTTGGAAAATACATAAGAAAGTATGTATGTCAGACATAAATACACTGTTTCCATTGGTTGTACATGTATCTCACATATAAGTCTCTAGATTAAGATTGAAAATCATGTTCCTTAGATAATACATCCTTCTAGTTAAAGGACATTGGCTCTTTGGGGACTGGTTTAGTAAGGGACTGTGACTTTTTGCATGTGCAAGAATCATTTAATATAACTTTCTTGGCTGTGAATCTTTGAAAAGTTGGCATTTTTATAAAGCTGCTTTCCCCCAGTTGAATCTGAATGCAAACCCATCGCCAGGCTGGGATTCTGTAACTTGACATCTGTTCATATTGATTTGCTGATAGACCTGCACTGAAGGTATATCATGAAATGTCCAAACTCTTAGAAAAGAGGGAAAGTATTCCCCTGTGATCAAATTGAGATATAATTGTCACAGGAGCTAAAGAAGCAGTCTGTAGTATCTGAGAAACTGTTCTACTAAGTCATTGATTCTATTCAGTTCCTCTCAAGTCATTCTGCATTTTACATGAACCTGCCCAAATCAGAAGGACATAGAATAGGTGAGTTATTTTTAAGATGGAGATTTTCACAGGTCAGTTCATTGCAGGATGTTTGTCTCCAAGCTAGCATGTCTAGTTGTTAGTTACTCTAGCTGCCTAATTCACATCCAGATATCCTGGTACTGCTGCCACTGAGGACACAACTGATCTACTAAGGAGCTACAAGTGATGTGACATTATCTGCACCATGCAATTTAAATTGAATAACCAGGTTTGTATTCAGAGTGCACTAGAAACAACAACGTTCAGAGCTGAAATTCCCTGGAAACAGAAAGTTGTGAAAAAATACTCCAAACTACTTATGGACTGGAAAAAAACCCCAGATATCCATGTGACTTGTAGGTGAGGAATAAGACCATGGCTGAGTACATATATTTTCCATCTGATGATGAAACAGTCCTCCAGATCTGAATATTGTTTCGTTCTTTCCATTAAAACTGTGAATATGCAAGCGAGCTTTAATGTGCATGCAAACCAGGCACTGGAAGAGCTGCAAACCAAAAATGAATAGAAGAGTTACAGATTTGCTGCATTTCCAGCACTGTGAGGTTATGCAAGAGAGGACATACTTCTTGTCTCTACAGGATCCATACACTATCTCTTTCTGCTGACCTTCAAAGGATGCCCTGCATGGGGCAACTTGGGATGAGCACTAATAAGGTTGCATAGGAAAAAGTTACAATGTCTGGGATTTGGATATTTTTTTTGACACTTAACAGCTAAATAGCCTTGTCTTGTTAGTATTATTTTGATAATGAACAAACTGTACTGTTTTTATTTTGCACAATATTGTTCTTTTTAATGTCCATTGCTTTTTACACACATGAAGATGCTGAAATGCCTACTACAAGTCTTTCTGTTGAGATATCCCTGAGTTAAAACTCATTAGAGCCACCATTGGCTCCACAGCCACCCTTGGGCCACTTCAGGCTGCAAGAGCCGCAGTCTTGCCATTCTGGAGACACTAACACACAAGGATCTGAAAGGGACAGTCTTCATGAGATCAGAGTCATGAAACAGATGCTGTTTTTTCTGGTAATGCACATATACATGGAGAGTAGAAGACAGGGTTGAGGTGAAGAGCCTGGAATTTCCAAGAACATTGGAATGTTGGTCTGGAATTTCCAAAAAATTTATAGGTACAAAAGGTGATATAGGGGCTCCCGGCTCTGAAGCAATCTTCAAAATACCGTACTAGACACTTAGTCACTGCCCTGTGCTTCTCCCTGAACCAGCACAAGCAGGCTTACATGAATGCTGGTTGTGATGCAGAAATAAAAATGTTTATATATTGGTCAATAGACTTTGAAAGGTCAAATAAATAATCAACAGGCACTGGGAAAGACAACTGTAAAGGCAGTATTGGAGGCTGATACTCTAAATCACACTCGAGGGGTCTGGTCCACCTGCTAAAATGCTGTGACAGGAATTTTGGCAACCATAATACCTGACATTAAGCGTATTTCAGTGAGGATCAGAACACACCACACAGCTGTCCAGCTAACATTGCTGGGCACAGCTGCAACTGGGCTTAAATGTCTGCCACAGAGAGTAGGTAGTGGCAATTGCCTCTTGCAAAAGCACAGGCTTGACTGTGGAAGTTAGAAGTTAGTCTGCTGGACCTCTAGCGTGTCTTCTCCCACTCTGCTGTGTAACTCAGCAACCTAACTTCAGGACATCAGTCATTAGGATGTACTTACCATAATGAACAAAACACACAAACAGAGGTATCTATCAGGAAAATAAATTCCAAAGAGATGTTTCTACTTGAAGGAAAGCATTCAAATCACCTCATAGTGTGTGCTATTTGGTCCCTTTGAGTGAAGACAGGTATGGTTTCAGGCTTGATATTCAGATACCCATTCTACAGTTGATCTCATTTGTTTCTTCCAAACAAAAGAACATTTTGCAGTCCTCTCCCTCCTTTACACCCACACAGTCTTCTACTAAGGTAAATGATCAAATCCAAATCCCGGGTTAATGAGTGCCAATCACAGTTTCAGCCCCTTTTTCAGGCTTGGCAACAAGTTCCCTGAGCCTTAGCAAACAATTATCATTCAGCTACTGTAGAAATTGATTCTTGGGTTGACGAGAGCAGTCCTCCCTCAGCTGGTAAGGTCCTGCCATGGGAAGCAATTACTGCAAGATGCCAGCTGACAGACTCATTCCGTGGAAAGTCAGGTTGTCTTGATCCTCAGGCACTCTCTAGGCAAATTGTATCCTTACACTCATCTCAAACCTCTTACGAACTGTTGGCTTCTATCAGGAAAAATGGATTGTTCCCTTTGTTTCTGTGGCATTTGATAGAATAAAACTGGACATCCTGCCTGCACAATAAGGAGATTTAATTTTAAAATTCTTACACCAAAATGCTGCAGTATGATAAAGAAAAAGAGAATCATAAGGCAATGAAGATTGCTACTTGCTTAGGGAACAGTAATACAGCGCAGCTGGTATGACGTTTTTTGTGTATAAAAAGACCCAAATTCCATTAGCAGTGGCCTGTTTCTACTGATCATTATTTTCTTTTCTCCCTAATTTTCAAATGGTTTGTAGTAACACTTTCACATCACTTTGTCTGACATCTTTTGTTTATTAGCTTTGGGATTTTTTTAAATCTTTCATATTCCAAGGTGGGCAACTGGGAAAAAGCAAAGATTTTCTGCATAATTATCTCTTGTGACAACATCTGAACTGTGGCTGAGATTTTGCCAAACACTGATGAGACAGAGACACATAGCCTTTATCAGCTAACAAAAGGTGGCATTTAAAGTCCGCTGAAAGCGATTAGTCTTGATATCTAGCATTAGATGATTGAAATGTGAGACCAGCTAAATAAACAAACAGTAAACCATGCAATCTAATTCAAATACTATCAGTCAGAAAGAACACTCTTTTTCATAAACTCATAAAATAACTCTTGGACTAACATATTTGGTTTTTCTTGTGCCAGAAGTTCATGGAAGGCTTATCCCTGATTTTAAAGACTGAAGAGGCTAAAACCACCCAGATACATAAAGAAAGATAACAGG
This sequence comes from Athene noctua, assembly GCF_965140245.1. Classification (NCBI taxonomy): domain Eukaryota; kingdom Metazoa; phylum Chordata; class Aves; order Strigiformes; family Strigidae; genus Athene; species Athene noctua. Next base: position 189,678,929 of record NC_134037.1, read on the forward strand.
AAGAAAATACAAGATGTAAGGACTTCTTAAAATCACCTAGATTCTAAGTTTTACCCCAAAGTACCTGGACAAGTGCTGGAAATAGCATGGGTGAAGTGAGCCTTTAAGGAGATAAAAGACAAATATACTGTAAATAGGTATTTTCAGTCGGAGATGTCTGAGAAAAGAAGGAACTCATGATGGCCAATTTAAAATGTGCTTTCATTAAGTCCTGTATCTGCAAAGAGAGTCTATAAAGTCTCCAGAGAGTCAAAAAAGTTCACCTAGATTAATATCAGTTATTGTTGCTACTATTGCTATAGCTATCAATGTATCAGTTCTGCTGGAATTTTTAGGACCCGAGAAGATTTTAAAAATATTATTTGTGACTAAATCTCTCTCTTTGTAGCACGAAGCATCTATGTGTTCAGTAGGGCTAAGCATGCTTTAAAAAGCTGAGAATTGAGTTAGGCTCTTTCTCAAATTCTGATGAAACATTTGTCAGGATTCCTCCTAATTAATTTTCAGTCTTTTTAGACTTTTTATTCCCCTTGAATAAACCTTTTACAATATATTTTCACCCTTTCTTTTTGCATTCACTGTATTCCAGATTCACTGAGAGCTGAGTACACCCTTAGAAAGCCTTTTAACCTGGCTGGTAAGTTAAAACTCTCTAAATCTCACATGCCCACAGGGTTTCCCACCTTAATTAATTAATAACCCCCTCCTTGTCCTTTTAACTGGGTCATGAATTAATTTAAAAAGTTAATTATGCAATTCTTTCCACTCCCTTTACTTATGCCTTTCATCCCTGTGTCCATTGGCTATAAACAATGTGGAAATACAGCCATATAAGCAGGGATGGATGTTGTAAGCTTTGGACTGCTGGGAAAAGAGAAAAAAACAACCATATCTCATCCTTATTTTACCCTTCTCCCTTTTCTGTTCTACTTTCTATAGCTGGCTTTTGTAAGGTTTGTGTAGAGAAAAAAATGCCACCAATCTTTGAACAATAAATTAAAGTGTGGGGTTTTTTTCAAAGAGAGAAAGAAGAAGTTACTGTACATATAAGAGGAAGCAGAGGCCATCAGGTGGATAACCAAAAAACCCCAAAACAACAAAAAACACAAAAAAAAACCCCAAAAGCAGTACATGGCTTTGTTATTCCCTTCAACTGGTGTCCTCACCAGATTATTTAGTGTGGAAAAGGAGTTACATGCCTGGTTTTTGGTGTGTTTCTTTCTAGGTATACAGGAACAAGGATGATAACAGTCTACAAAGGCTTTTCGTACCTTTCATGAATGATGTGTAGAACAAAAACCCTGTTGGATGTTTTTTTTTTTTATCCTGTCTAAAAAATCTATTCTGAATTTTAACTATCAATGGACTTAAAGAAAAGGTGTACCCATTGTTTGATCTTTATGACTGTCCAAAATATGAAAATGAACTGTGAGACTGTCAGCCTCCCAAAGCCTCACAAACAGAAACACACTGAATTATCTTGAGCAATAACTGCAATAACATTTCAAGAATGTAAGATTGGAAAGTACTTAGGTCAGGATCTTCAGGGTTAAACATTACAGTCAGCCAACAAAATAACATGACGCACTGTGTCCAGTATTAATTCCGGTTCGTAAAATCAGAAAGCTTTACCGTCCAATCTCATATGTGTGGTTTACCAACTTATCTAGGTAAGGTGCAGAAAAACCCCTAGGACTTAGTTAACGATAACTCTTTGACAAGTGAGGGAGATGAGACACATAAAAACGAACCCAGTGAGACTGTGGTGCAGACAGGAATAGGATCCGACATCTGAATCCCTGTCCACAGCTGTAGCCACCAGATACACTGCAGAATGCTTCTTTTTAGCATTACTGTTTCAAAGATTAATATTTCATACAATCATCAAGACAAAGGACAAAGGTTGCCATAAGGCTGCAATATTCTGTACAGGAAGTAGTATCTACACAAAGAACACTTGCATCAAATCTAACATGCACAGCAGGGACCATTTATCTTGGCACATTGCCCGTTAAAGCCATCACTTGCTTTTTCTTTTCCTTCTTCTTCTGGAGTAAGTGACAAATTTCAAACACTAAGAACATCTTAACTTTGTAAGCAGATAACAGGAAATATGACTATGAATGAACCTGCTCTGAGGATTAGCTGAGGTGAATGCCCATTGAAAATGCATAAAGGTTTCAAATGTTACTCATGTCACTAAGGGGACGCTGCATATTCATTAAGGTATCACAAGGAGCTCATTTCATATTAATGGAGAGGTCATACATCCTTCCAGAGGAATTCCATTGCAGAGCTGCACAAATCAACGTGCTATTATTTTAAGTGTTACCAATTTAAACCTCTCCAAATTCACAGAACAGTCTGAATTTGCAAAATGATTTAGTCACTAGGAAAAATGTTAGTGACTTCTTTTCATCTAGAGGAGGTATAACAGAAATGTAGTAAGTGTCTTTATGTATGGAAATTCAATTGAAACTGCACATTAGGTATTCCCTTTCACTGCTCAGAAAAGCTTTAAATATTATGTTTTATATATATATATATATATATATATATATGTATATATGGTATCAGTGTTCTGGGTCTATTTAACTAGTACAGAAGTTTGAAAGTTTGGACTTTTTTACGAAGTTCACTTTTCTAATCCTTTTAATGTTTACACAAGTTCCATTGCACTTTCATAACTGAAACATCCAAAAGCTTCACAGATATATGCCATATAAGGATCATCATAGCTTAATATTTTGATAATTAGAAGCAGAATATTATTCAGTATATACAAATTTACATCCAGGTGTTACATAATTTCTTGTCCCTGTTTTTACCTGTTGGGCGAATAAAGCAGTGCTGATTACAACATAGACCTAAATCTTTCTCCCCTTTGCAGGATAAAAGTACCCCATTATTGTACATTACTAAAATGCATTACCAAGGGAGCTAACTGGAAACTATCCAAGCAGAGTACGTGCCGTAAGAAAATGGCACCTCATTGAACCAACAGTGCTTTGCATTTGAGGAAGAGCCTGGAGGTACCTTCTGGTAACAGTGCAAGGTGTCCACATGTTCTCACAGGTGGACATATGTTTGTGTCCACATGTTTGCCAGGGCAGCAAACTCTTGTGGTCCCTCCCATCCTTATGGATCTGTGGTTATGAAGGGGCTGCTTGCTCCCTGAACATGAATTTCACATTTCAAAAAGTCAGGCTGGCTGTCTCCCCAGAAAAGTCTGTAACACCTACCTGCCCATGCCGTCTTGCTGCACAGTGGCCCTGCTTCATATAATATATCAGTACGGCTGGGCATTGGTGTAAGCATAGCCAAACTAGCTTTAACCTAGTTAAATAGGTTAAATAATACTCTCTCAGTAGCTCTTGGTGGAGGGAAAGGTAAAAGTGAGGAATACCCTTATTTTAAAAAGCAATGGTCTCATGAGTTTCCTCCATGAAATGTTTTAGAATTTCTATTTTGTGATGTGTTCCGAATAATTGGAAATTGTACTAAATGGGAAACAAAACCAATGTTGTCCCTGCCAAAATTTCCTGTGAAAGGTAAAATTTCATGTTTCAGCCAGCTGCAGTTTCAAGTGGGTGTTCTTGAGTAAAGAAACACTTGCAACACATTTTTGAGGGAAAAAACAAAGGCATGGATCAGTGGTGGAGCCTGAGGTCTGCCAGGATGCTTCAGATATGTTCCTGTCCAAGACAATTCTTTAGGCATTGTTAAATATATGCACTGGTCCCTCAAATTAGGTCTGTTTTGAATTTTACTCCTTTCTCTCATCCCTTTTCCATGCCCCCCCACCCCTTCTCTTCCTCTCTCTCCTTCCATTATGCCTTCTGGATTTTGCAGCTTGTTGGGAAATAAGACCCTCCCACACAATGGTTATACAGTTAGGAATATATTTGAATACACATTTAGGAAACATAGTCTGTGTCGTGCTGCTATGATACCCAATTCAAATTGTTTAGATTAATGACAGATACATGCCTAATTTATTACTGTAATTATTGTGATAATTTAGAAGAGATAAATTGAAATATATTAGAATTTAATGTAAAAAGCTGTAATTAGTCTGCTTTGGAGAGAGGAGAAAGCCAATGCACATAACTGAAAATCCATTAAGCCAATTATAATGTTACTGAGACAGAAAATATGCAGCCATCTAAAATATATCCATGACTTTAGCATAACTGTACCCTAAGCATACAAGCCCATGTGTCAGATTCCTTCATTAATTTAATAAACACATCAAGGCAAAAAAAATGAGAGAATTCCTTAATCATCATAATTAATGCACATAGTTCAGACCGAGAGTTAGGGTGGGGAGATGGGGGAGAATAAAATCTTGCTGCCATTGAGCAATTATCATGTAAATAAAACAGCAGCAAAAACATTGGAAGGGGTTTACCGGAGAGGAGGGTACACTGCTAATCATGGCATAGGCTTTCTGAGCTATTCCCAGAAGTGCTAAAAGCTGTCCTGGTGCAATTAAAAAAATAATAAAAATAATAAAAAAAGAGAAGACAGCAATTGCTATCACCTATTTACTGTCAAATTAATTCAGCTGCTCCTGAGATGCCATCTGTATCAGGAGAGCAAGGGTGTCACTAGCTTTACGATCCATCAGGAGAAGTGAGAGCGCTGTTCTGTTTGATGGCTCTGATAATGGAAAGAAGCTAAGCAATTGCAACAGATACATCATAGATTTTCTCATAATTACCTGACCTGTTACACTGTGTCACTCTGCCGCCAAACACACTGTTTTTATGTCAGAAGCTGTATGGGCATTCTTTACTTTGATCATTCTGTATTCTGCAGATGTCAGCATTACTGTATTTTAATTGACTCTGGGGTAGCATTAAAAAGCACCTTCTATTTCGGTTGCTTAGACCTGATGAGACTGACAACCTGGCATTTATGAACATTAGGCCTTCGCGGTAACTGTGTCAGGAACTGTGTTTTTCCTAAATCCCCTAGGTACGAATAGCAAAATGATGTTAGTAAACCAGTTGAAAAAAACAGTGTCTATGCAAAGAGCACCTCTGACACTCTCTAGCCATAAAGATGGCAAACCTTTTCATTAAATTAGACTCCGGAGTCAAAAGTGCATGTTGTATCCCAATGTGCAATTAGGAATTGACCGATGTGTTGAGAAAGGGCTGGAGCTGGTGAGGACTGAAGCTGTGGATAAGTGTTGGTAACCTCAAAATAAGAATTTCTTGACAACTTCCATATTCCCAACATGCCCCATTTGCCAGGATCATCTTTTCCTCCTCCTGTAGGAAGAGACAGCTAGCTTTTTCACGATTTAGCTTTCTTGCAGCGTTCAGCATAATCCTAAAGAATGACAGTTAAAATGGTAGAAATGTTACAGGCTGATGTAGTGGAACTACTTTTTTGGTTTTCTTTTTAAGAAATATTCTTATTTGAGTAAAAATAATCTAGACTGCATGTGAATTGTCCATATTTCCCACTGGGTTTTACCCAACAATGTATTTCCTAAATCCACAAACTCTACAGATAACCACCAAGGTGTTGAGCTTGCTGCTGGACTTACTGTCAATAGCTACAATAATTGCAAAAGAAGTGGAAATCTAACTCAGAGCCTCAGAGTTCCATTCTTGCTGCTTTCACTGATGCTGCTTTAATAAATGTTGAACAACAGATTGTGAAACAACTCTTGCTTCACTGCTATCATACAAGGACAACGTGCCTTGCCTCCACCACTCCCATGGGCAAGAACACTTCCCTTGTTCCTCCTCACGATCCATTGAATCTGGTTGGAAATTATGCCTACTGTCCTTCCACTCAGATAGCAATAGTCCTGGGTGGTTGTTCCTCTTCAAGTCCCAGAAGTATCACTGTATTATCCCCTTGTTGATAAATTAAACTGTCAGAATACTTATGAGCTGGGGTAAATATATCTGGCTTCAGGCATTAAAATGTTACCGTGTTCTGTGTATGTTGATAGATGGGTCAGGTGTAACACCAAGTGGTATTATGAGACATCTAATTAGTACATTTATTTTGAGTGTCTGTTAAAGAAAGTTCTCCTAAGGCTTCCCGTCAAGTCAATGGAGCGACATATGTGCATGTAAAGGTTGTAAGAGAGAGATCCCAGTTCAGCTAATGTATACACTTTAGCAGAATTAGCCTCCAGAAATCTTCAGAAGCACTCATCATTTTCCATTAAACTTAGTCCATTCTTTCAGGTGAATGTACTCACTAGGGTCCTAAAATGAATCTGCAGAGCAGAAGTCTAAAGTAGTCATTTAGGCACCTAAGTTAGGCACTTTCCCATAGCTAGCTCCTTTGCATATCCACCACGTACCCACCACAGTGGATTCTGCTTTTGGCATTTGCTTTATAAGTAGTATTTGAGATGGCATTTATAAACTACTAGTATGTCAATGAACACTCCCAGCTGGTCGGAAGGGCTGACTTTGACAGTAATAAGAAAGGTGTCATTGTCAAGCAAGTAACAACCTCCAAATTTCACAAAGAATCAGAACTCTATTTTCATTATAAATCTGTAATGGTACCGTTGATCCATTGTGAAATGAACCAAGATCAGTTTTGTGACCTAAAGATCAGAACAGGTAAAAAACAAAAGACAAGCTCTCTGTTCAGTACTGTAGTAACAAAGGGTATTCCCATCTCACTCTGTAAAGGTAGGGAGACTGCTTTACAATTAGGGTGAAATTGTAAGTGGGGGGGATCTACTGGTCCTGAAACCCACAGTTTGGAAAGAATGATAGAAATTTAAAACATCCTCACATAAGAGCCACAGAAATGTTTAAAGACTGCATAAAATGTTCACTGTAAGAAGCAAAGAGCAAGAAGGAGAGTTTTTAAAAAATAAGACTGAGAGATAGTTTGATTACAAAGTATAAGAACCTCTAAAGGAAAAATATAGCAGCTCCTATCAGACTCAACAATTGTACAAATGCATGTTTTACAACAATCACTGGCTGGAATTTAAAAGCAAAAATATTGTGGCATGCTTTTTTAACAGTAAGTGTGATTAACCACTGGAACAACCCAAAGAAATGATGAATAGTGCATCTTTTGCTTTCTAAAAAGCAACTTTTTGATTTGTGAATTATTGTATATAACTGCACAGCAGTGTAGGTGCTTAGCTGATTCTTTCTGGCCTTCAACACTGTTTTTTATCCTTCTCTATTGCCCACCCCCAATCCCTATGCTACACAGCATGTGAGGAAATCTTGATGGGATCATTCACTAGGCTCTCAGACTCATAGAAACCTAACTGACCATCCTAGAGCTCCTGCAGATGAAAAAGTTCCTTGCCTATAGTGATAAGACTCACTCAAACCCTTGAGTTTAAGAGCAAAAGAGAGCATATGTCAGGGAACATATTTCAGTTCACAATCAGTTACAGTATTTCACCTAAAATATATAAGAATGTCTGGACTGGGTCAGACCATCTAGTTATATATCCTGTCTCTGGCAGTGAATGATATCAGCTATCTGGGGAAGATAATGAAAATTGGAACATATGTAATGATACTTCCTCCCCAGCAGAGACTTCCAGAAAACATCTGACTGAAGCTTGAGATCTTCCTGAGCAAGAACTGGTATTTTTGTACTGCAGAGCCTTTGTCATGGTTTAACCCCAGCCAGCAGCTAAGGACCATCCAACCACTCAATCACTTCTCCCAGGTGGGATGGGAGAGAAATCAGAAGAGTAAAAGTGAGAAAACTTGTGACTTGAGATAAAGACAATTTAATAAGTAAAGCAAAAGCTGTGCACACAAGCAAAGCAAAGCAAGGAATTCATTCACCACTCCCCATCAGCAGGCAGGTGTTCAGCCACCTGCGGGAATGCAGGGCTCCATCACATGTAACAGTGACTTGAGAAGACAAACACCATCACTCCAAATGGCCCCTCCTTCCTCCTTCTCCCCTCAGCTTTATACTCTGAGCACAACATAATATGGTGTGGAATATCCCTCTGGTCAGTTGGGATCAGCTGTCCCGGCTGTGACCCCTCCCAACTCCTTGTTCACTCCCAGCCTCCTCACTGGTGGGGTGGGGTGAGAAGCAGAAAAGGCCTTGACTGTGTGAGCACTGCTCAATAATAGCTAAAAAATCTCTGCATTATCAACACTGTTTCCAGCACAAATCTAAAACACAGTCTCATACCAACTACTATGAAGAACATTAACTCTGTCCCAGCCAAAACCAGTGCAGCCTTGCACAAACATTTTCTTCTGCAACTCTTTGGAACCTATGTATGTTTTAACACTATTTTCCATGTAATCTGTGGCAACAAACTACCCATTTAGGAAGCTACACATCTGTTTCTTTTAAACTGCTCAGCAGCATATTGATGCCCCTTACTTCATGCATTGGAAGAGACAGTGAACAACTGCTCCAAATTGACGTTCCTTTCAGAATTTTTCAGATCTCCACCTTTCCTTCACTTGTGCCTTTTTCCAGATGTAGGTATTGTTTGTATACATAGTTTCTAGTCCCTTTCCTTGACAACAAGGATATCCCTGTGGTTTTCCTAGTGTTTTATCCGGTACAAAGAGAACTTTCAATGATGGTGAGGCTTCCTCACACATCCTATGGGGAACTATCATGAGTTCTGACAGAGCTCATCCCAAGGAGCTGCTGTATGTGATAGAAAGGGAAAGCATACATGTTGCTGTAATCCTGCTGATGACTTTCTGCTATTGATAACTCCAGATTACAAGAGGATGAATACATTAGAAGAGACCAAGACTGCATGATTGAATAAATCTCTGCCAGTTGTTCAATTTCCATCACAAGAGAGCCAATGTCTTTTTTATATACATTATTTGTGGAACTTCTCATAGATATTTAGATGAATTTCTATACTATTTTTTGATATGGTAGTCTTAAACTGATCCAGGGCGCTTTGGTGTTGGTTTGGTTGGGGTTTTTTAAATTGTTTTTTCCCCACCAGAGAAAATTGTAATGCACTTTTCTCAGTTCCTTCCCATAACATCTTAACAGCGATACTGACACTATGTGAACATGCAATACATAGAAAAAGTATATACTGTATTATTAGAAAGGTTTTGCCTATAAATTAGACGATTTTGCCACCTAGGACTGCCAACTCCAAGATCTTAAAGCAGGCATGCAAAGTTAATTGAGACCAATTCTGAGAGAAAGATGGATCCCAAGGTATTTGAAGCCCTGAGGTAACCAGCTGGCCTGAAAATCTAGTGGGAGGGGAAAAGTAATTAGATGTTCCAAGCAAATTGCCCCAGACTTACTGATATTGATTTAAAATCCAGATAATCATCTGTATGATTTCCAAAGGAACTGATCAACTGCCTTATTTAAAAAAAATATGATAAAGCAGCACTAGTCACTGACTGTATCTACTGCACACACCCATCCACTGTAATACTTGCCTCTGGTAAAATGATACAGCCATCTTAACAGAGACAATGAGAGTTTCTCCTCCCTTTCAGTACAAGGCAGGCAGACCTGTAGTAAATTTCTCAACACAGTCATGCAAGTTTCAGCAAAATCGAGAAACAAAATAACTTCTTGTTCTTGTATGCCACTGATAAACATCCTAAATGTATGCCACCTCATTATTGAAATCTTTCAGCTGATCCATGTTGTATTTCTACTTACTGACTTTCTTAGGCAACTTTCCACAGTGCAGGACAAGGCATCAAAGGTAAATCAATCTCACCAAAACCTTAACATTTTTATTTTGAAAAGGGTAATTGACATTCCGAGGGAAACAAATCCCATCTGTTTAATGTCCTTCTGGTGATGACACTCTTGAGGCCTTTGTTTGGCTATTCCCTGAGTTTTAAAAAACACCATGAAACCATGACAGCTTCTCTGTGGAGTGGCCAGGTATGTCAGGAATAATGTGAACAGATCAGTCCTGAGGTTCTCCCTGTCTCTGCCAAAGGCCAGTACTAGGGTCTCCAAGTTTCTCATCCAAAACTATTATTACTAATGATGATGGCCAAATATTCTTGTTAAGAGTATGCACATCTAGTCACTTTTTAAAAATAATTACAAAAAAACAGTTATGGTAGAGAATTACACAGTTTAATTAAATAATGTATAGAAAAATATTCTCTTTCATTGTTTTTTAATTGCACACCTTTCCACTGTTTCTACCTTTAAGAGGCAAGGTCACCAACAGTGCCTACTCTGGACTGCTTGTTACTCTCCTCTCCTTCTGGAGACAGCGGTAGCACCCAAACATGGCTTGAAAGGAAATGACATCTTGTAAGGGGCATCTCACACACATCAGGGGTGACACCTTCTGAGGTGACAGACCTACTGACAAATCAACCATCTACTAGGAGTCTCCTTTGAGAAAGTATTTCAAGCTGAATATTTCCTATATGGGGCTAGCAACCTATAGTGCTTGGTATAGTGGAAGCTGTTCACCCCCTTTTGTACTTTCTTTGGCATCATTTCATTGTTGCTATCAACAGCTTGATGCCCAAGTGAAGAGCAGTGCTGAGTGGTGCTCCTGAAGGGTCAGTACTGAAACTGGTGCTGTTTAACATCTTTGGCAGGGACATGGAGAGTGGAACTGAATGCACCCTCAGCAAGTTTGCTGACGACACCAAGCTGTGTGGTGCAGTCAACACGGTGGAGGGAAGGGATTTGCCACCCAGAGGGACCTGTACAGGCTTGAGATGTGGGTCCATGAGAACGTCATGAAGTTCAACAAGGCCAAGTGCAAGGTCCACGTAGGTCAGGGCAATCCCAAGCACAGATACAGGTTGGGCGAAGAGTGGATTCACAGCAGTCCTGTGGAAAAAAACTTGGGGGGATTAGTAGATGGAAAACTGAATATGAGCCAGAAGTGTGCGCTCACAGTCCGGAAAGCCAACAGTATCCTGGGCTGCACCAGGAAAAGTGTGGCCAGCAGGTCAAGGGAGGTGATTCTCCCCCTCTACTCTGCTCTGGCGAGACCCCCACTGTGTTCAGCTCCGGAGCCTAGAGAAGAAAAGGCTCCAGAGAGACCTTATAGCAGCCTTCCAGTACTTAAAGGGGGCTGACAGGAAACATGGGGAGGGACTCTGTATCAGGGACCATAGTGATAGGATGCGGGGTAACAGTTTTAAACTAAAAGGAGGTAGATTTAAGTTACATATGAGGAAGAAATTGTTCACTGTGAGGGTGATGAGGCACTTGAATAGGTTGCCCAGAGAAGTTGTGGATGCCGCCTTCCTGGCAGTGTTCCAGGCCAGGTTGGACGGGGCTTTGAGCAACCTGGCCTAGTGGAAGGTGTCCCTGCCCATGGCAGGGGGGTTGGAACTCGATGGTATTTAAAGGTTCCCTCCAACCCAAACCATTCTATGATGCTATGATTCTGCATCTGCAGTATATAGTAAGTGAGCAGCATCATCATGTATGATGCTTCTGGAACCAGACAAGGGAGCTATGGGAATCTATGGAAGAAGAAATTGATGCTTAGATAAGTAGCAAAGACCTCTCTATAGTTTTCCATATTTGTGGTTGGCTGACCCTATTGGATTCTATGGTGCCTCAGCACTCCTCAGATTTTCCTTGCACTATACTGAAAGTATACTTTAATTCCTGGGGGAAGGGAGGGAGATTTACCTATATGCTTACACTGAACCATAAGTTTAAGAGTTTTCAGGAGTATATGATCTACTCACAGTCTCCACAGTTGCTAGCAAATTGATCCATGACATTTCCCATTTCTTTTTATTCCTTTGTAATTCAGCAACATTTGTATTTTCACTGCTGCTTTATGCTGTAAAGTCCCTTCAGGTGAGAACACCTCCTTTCTCCTAATTTTCTTTTCATATATTACATAACAGACACAGACTATCACTGAAACTCTCTCAATTCTTTTAAGTTTCCCTGTGAGGGAGAAGTGCAACACAACTCGTGAGTGACTTTATTGAATTACAGTACTTTGTTTTTTTCATTTTAAGTCTAGTGGCTGTCAGTGTGAACAGGTCAAATACAGCAATGATTTTCCTGTAGATCAGCAGTGGGATCTTATGAGTTCCCATGTGATGCTGGAGATCAAAGCAGATTGCAAATGGTAGCATTTTTATGAATGTTTTGCTTTCAAAAAACCCACAAGCCATTTGGAATTGTCTGCTGTGTCAGGCATGCATCATGGAGGACATTGATAGCTCTGTTCCATAAAGCTAGCACAAATGTAGCTAAAGTGGAATGGAGAATAAATATTGCATTAAGACTTAATATATTACCTACCAAATAATAGGCAGATTAGGCAATACAATTTGATTGGAAACACAATTATGGACAGATTTCTGTCTGTAAATCCCGGATATCTTATAAGAACTAAAAGAAATCCATGTGACAATCTATCTTGGATCTAGAGCCAGCAATCCCTGAGGTCAAGGGGAAAACTCTTGACAGGATTCAATAGAGACTGGAACATGGAGGTTCATCTGCAAGAAGAAAAATTCCTCACCTGACTTCTGTACAGTATGTGTCATATGAAAGTGATTGAGAAATCCAGTCCCCATACCGTTTCAGTGGCACTGCTACAGAGAACACTGCCAATTACTGAGTCACTGACCTAATTTAGAACTAAGGTATTACTGGAGAATTAGAGGATAATAAATATTAGAAGTGGTGAAGGAAGACAAGAAGTTTTGAGCCAACAACTAACTCTCTTTTTAGGGAATCTGGAAAACATATTGCTTGGTCTGGCAAAGAGCAGGCAATTAACACTGCTCATATCTCAGGAAAAGTGGGGGCTTAGCAAGCTTATTTACCTACTGCACTGGCAGAGCCTAAAGGATTACTCAGATGGATGGATGTGGGTTAGATGAATATGTCAACCAGACTGAAACCTTCTAGCCAATATGAATGGAAAACCAAGGTTCAGCCAATGAAGCAGGATGGCCCATGAGCCTCAGACATTTATACAGGAGGCTGTCCTGCTGCTGAGACCTCAGTGGGGTTTGGTGTTTCACATAGGCATTTTCCCCGTTCTGCCCCACGAGTACTCACACTGCAGGGAGGCAGCCAGCCTGGGGCTGGCTGGGAAGGACTCTGCCAAGAGAGAAAGGAAAACATTTCAAGGAAAAATACTCTCCAGGAAGTACTTACAAGTTCAGGATCTAGTGGTAGGTTACCAAGGTGCTGTTTGTTAGTCTTCTTGGCATCCCTTGCCACTGTGCCATGGATCACACACTCTTGCATCAATTCATGAGAACAGAGCACAGTGAAATCTTGAGTCCAATGACCACTTTTACTTGTGGCACCCTACAAATACATATACATTTTATTTTTCTTTTCCAAGTTTCTTTGTGTACTGCCTCAGGAAGTAGTACTTCTCAGCAAGCAGGAGAAGTAGCAGTCATCTTCCAAGGATAAGAAGTACTTCTCCTGTACTTCTCAGCAATCAGGAGAAGTAGCAGTCATCTTCCAAGGATAAGAATAGCAAGACTGCTAAAAATATCACATTGGATAAGAGAGACAACCCTTGAATGGCCTTGCAGAGTGTTGGGGAGGAGGACTGCAGTCAGGCACTGGCACCCAGGGAGTGATGGGACATGGAGGGAGGGAAGAGAATGCGGGAAGGATATGCCCACTCCTGACTCCTGCTCTCTGAAGGCTTTGAGGGCCCTCTCACCTTGGGTGCTTTCTGGAGGCATGCAGTACACATATTTGCAAGCATAAGGTTTTCTGATACCAAGAGAAGGCTATGGGACTTATTTAATAAATATCTGCATTCTCAGGGAATGTATAGACATGGCTTGTACATCCCTAGTAATTATTATTGCTATTGCTTTGCTTTTAAAAAAAAAATAATTATCAAATAGACCTTTATTTGACAGGATTTTCCTCTGCTAAAACAATGTGTTTATTTTCTATTGAAACAATAAAGATAAGTACACATTTTAAGAATAATAGACCGAAGTGAGGAGGGAAACATGCAGAGCTGAAGTATGTATTCTTGCTAAAGGTAAAATATTCTTATTAGGGATTAAAAACAAACAAAAAAATATTAAAAAGCACATGGTTGTGAGAATGAAACAATGTAATAATATATAAGCCCACCACAGAAGTGAGAATCAAGGAAGAGGTGGTGAAATTGGTACTGTTCATCTCAGAGAGAGAAATAGAAAAATACAGAAGTAATATGTGGTTTTGGATTAAGAAAGGGTAATATGTTGCAAAAGAGAGAGCTGTGTTACCAGAAATACATCTGAAGATGGTGAAAAAGTCATTAAACGTAGTGTCATTTGGCAATGACCACTTGTCTGAATATGTTCCCTGTAAGAAAAATTCACCCTTTTCTCTATTTTATTTACTATGTGTTCACAGCCTTGCTGATGACTCGTGTGGGAGCACTTCAGTGTATATTTGATACTCATGAATTTTGCTTGATGAAAGATTGCAAAATTAGACCACGGGCCAAAATTTTGGCTCTGATGAAGCCAATGGCAAAAATATCGCAGCTTCTGGCTAATCTACTTACTGTCTCAACCAGACATATTTTATGAGTCCTAATCCTTTGCCAAACTGCTTTAAGAAGGCTTTGCTCTGACTGAACAAGTAAGAAAATTATTATCCTGAATGTAATATTAATATTTGAAATCTGTCATTTTTCTGCTTGCTTCTCAACTTCAAGTGCCTGCACATATTTATTCTTTAACCAGAGGTATGAGATACATCAATAAGCCTGCTTCCTGTGATCTGGTAGGTTACACCATCTGCTAAAGTATGTAAATTTATTAAAGAGATCTCCTTGAAAATAAAATAATCTAATTTCAGCATATATGCTCCTCAGTACTATGAGTAAAGAAAAGTAATATAGACGATTAAAGCAGTGAGAGTTCATTCTGCAGCTGAGGAAGGTACTCATGCAATTTCCCTGTGAAATCTGGAACACTTGGTATATGTAACTGAGATTTATGAATGACAGGCACGACCAAAGTCTGTCATGTACTCCTCTTCCATTATAGCCACTGAATGGCTATGTGATGGAGCATCAAAGACCTTCAAATGTATGCTTTTCTTGACTCTTCTCAGGTTAGGCTCTGTGTGGATTCAACTCTGATGATAAGCCCTTCAAACTGCACAGGCATTTTGATCACAGAAAAGCAAAATGCTGTCTATGAATCTAAACTGCAGTGAACTAGATCCTCCATGATGCTAGTGAACTAGGTAAGTGTTTCAAAGGCTGTCTAACTCTACTTCAACATCAATTGCCAAACTCCATCTAAGAAGTTTTTATACAGGAACAGAGAGCAAATATTTTCAACTCCTCCCTTTTTTTCTTTTTTTTTTTTTTTTTTCCTCCCCTCACAAAGGCATGTCAGAATGCCCATTTTTTAATAATAAGGAACGAGTACTCCCAATTGAAGCTCTCCTTTCAATCAAGGCCACAGGCTAAAAACCTAAAAGACAATGGTAGCAAGAGCCTCCTGGGATCTTGGACTGCTGCATTATTCCATCTTCAATATGCAAGCCTAAGACATAACAAGAGTTAAAACGGCTGTGTCAGGAATATCAACTCTGACATTTCTCTTTGTAACTAATTTTGTACAGTTATGTTACTGAACTCCACATAAGCAGTTCATTTATACCTTGGAAAAGGAGGGAAGGAAAAACAAACATCATGGGTAACATTAATGTAGGAGGCAGCAAAATTTTTATCAACAATTCTGCCATAGTATATGGGCATAGATGTGTTTTAATGTTTTATAGGAAACTTGCATAAGTAAATCTTTAAAAACTAGGCATACTACTGTACAGATATAGATCTATTTTTCTAGCTTCAGCTTTTCTCTAAGGGCCATTTCCACAGTATTTAAGCGCCTTGCAACAAATTGCATTACATTTAGGCAAACAGAGAATCATTTGTTTCCTCCTCTGTAGGGCTTTCTTGCATGTATGTACACACATATCAGAACATGCACACAATACATACATACAACTGCATATATTGTTATAATTTTTAATGAGAAAGGGTATTAAGGTTTTATGCCCAAAATCCTTAAGTTGAAAGTTTTGATATAAATTGATTATGACAAAAAGGTCTATATATTTATATTTTGACCACTGTTGTATCCATGCCTGTAGATGGATACATTCATGAAAATCGTTTCAGGATCTAAATTAATGTAATTTGTTCTTTAAGCTCAGTCCCTGAATGATTACGGCAAAACCACATGTTAATTTTCCAATATTTGTCAAGCACTGGCTTAAACACTGCTTGAACAGAAAGGTGCTGAACAGAAATCGCCTGGTGAGACCTGGTGCAGGAGCCACCCTGTCACACCTCTGACCTTGTGCATGCAGCTGGCATCACACAGATGCTTGGAGACATGGCAAATGTCCTAGTCCAGCTTCCATCTGCTGTAAAAAATACCCAGGCACAAAGGGGAGCCCAGTTAAGCCGGATGAAATTGCTGCTGTGCCCTCCAGATGCCAGAGACAATGTACAAAGAGCAGTAAGAAGGCTGCTCATGTGCCCTTTGTTTTCACACTTGTCATAGTTAAGCTGTGCAGCCTTATTTAATAGGACTGACAGCATAACCTACGTGGCACAGATTTTTCAACCAGGTCTGAGCATTGATTGTACTTTATTTATTCGGCACTTGAGCTATCAAAGGGAAAAAGTGCCCGTGGCAAGCTAGGTTGCAGTAACAATCTGTGCATTTTAAACTGCCTGCATCTACTTAGTTACTATAACTACTCCCAATTGCGTGATTAAATACAAATGATGTTTCCATATACTAACCACAAACTTCTTTCCAATATGTGCTGAACATGATGCTTAAAACATAGGATTTTCAAATGGAATAACATTTATGGGAGTAATTTCCCAAATGTGTATGATTATCACTTGCAAGGATGTATACACCAGTTAAAATCTATAGTATGATTAGAAATCGTTTCCAATGTTCCAAGAATGGAAACAGAGAATTAAAATTCTGCTTCTCCACAAAAAAGTCTCTCATATAAATCAGCTACGTGTTTGTCACTCAGACATTAATATAGTGCTCAAATTTGTATATTTTGCATTACATTTACATGTAAACATTGCCTGATTTACTGTATCAATACTGTCTTTGGAAATGATACTGATTTAAATAAAGAATTTAACACTGGAAATTACTTTCGATTCCTGTTCTGTCTTTTTTCAAAAAATGAACAAAACTTTAATCAATGAACTGCTGACTCTTAATGGAGTAGTTGTATTAATGCATTTTGAATGGAACAGGTAAACCTGTGAGGTAAGTTAAAAATGGGATAAAATTAAGAGTGATAGATCACTCAAAATCAACCAGTTATCTCCCTCTTCTAAGAGTACTGGCTTTGTAAGCAAGGGAAATTTGATAGCTCATTTGACAGGGTATGTGTAAATGGTTAGCAAAACAAGACAAGCAACAGAAAGCTATCATTCAGATGACGAAGAGGGAAGAGGCAGGGGCAATGTGGAGTGCAGGTTTTAGTTTCACTCTGAGCTCTAAAACTGATTTCTGAGTGAGCTACCAACCCTTAAATCGCCTACTTTCAACTCCAGGTCATGTCATGAGGTTTTATGTGGTTTATTCATTGACTGTTTAATCACAGAATGAGTAAGATGCAAGACACACTGTCATGAGAGAGACAAACATACTGCCAGGATGCAGGAGGAACTGTGTTTCCAGTAAAGCGAGGGAAGAACTGGTGGGAAGAACTGATGCCTTTGCACATAACACTGGGATTAGCTTAATCTGAAGCAACATATTTTTACACTCACATTCAAAAAGACAGACTCACACAGGAGCTCTGAGGCTGATGGGGGGAGCAAGTCTCAGATCAAAACCATCAGCGTTCTGAAGGAGGGCTTGTCTGTAGTCAACTTCTTCATGCTACCCTAATCACAAGGCACTGCTGAAGGCTGTCACTAAAATATTCTCCCTTGCTCTGGTTTAGGAATGTCCTTTGACTTCAGCATCTGTAATCTGCTCCTGGGATGCAGACAACTGAGGATGTCTCTCCATATTTGCTCTTTTGTGAAGGGGAATTGCAGGTCTTCAAAACCAACAGCCAGATTTAGGTACCCCTGAGGGGCTTGCATGGCAGAGACCTCCAGCCTGACACTAGGATATGCAGGATGGCAATAATTTCCATGCATTTTGTTCAGAAAAGTGTTAGAGATAACTTGAATCAGAAAACAGTTAGTGGGGGTGTGTCTTTTATCTCATAGTTAGTGGCTAACAGAAAAGAGACAGTATATCTGTTTTCAAGACCTTACTGCAGCATTAAAAAAGATTACCCCCTCTACACCACTGAAATAGGGACAAAATTCTGGTGCTTGAAATTCCTTTCTCCTGTGTATGGCACAGATGACTGGAGGTAGCACCAATTTCTGCTTCCAGGTTCCAATTACAAGGCAGAGCTGTAGAGAATTGTAACTTTCCTATTTTATGGCGGACACTAGCGATCTCACCATCTGCTGTTACTTCTTTTAGTCAACAGTGAATCTCATGCAAATGCAGCCGCCTGCATGTGACTCATCAAATGGGAGGAATTTTTGGTCAAAGCAAATGATGTAGTGCTACTAAAGGAATAGTAACTTCTTTCTAAGGTAGAAAGGTTAGAAGTATTATGTCGCTTTTGCAAAAGATGAAACAGGAGGAATTTTCTTACCTGTTCCTTCTTCTCCATATAATGTGTCCTCAGAAAGAGACTGGACCATTACAAGCATTCAGAAGTAAATAATCAGTGAAAAAATAACATGTCCATAAGTTGGAATAACCTTTAAGAAATGTGAGCATAGTCTCGGGTTTTTATGTCTTAAAGTAACTCTTATTACAAATGAAAGGAGATTTTTTAATCTTAAAAATATTCCTCAGGCAAGCTTGAAACAAAATGGACTCACAAAGAAATAAAAAAAAAAAAAAAAAAAAAAACTGAAATAACTGGTATCTAGCATACTTTTATCTATTAAAATATAAGTAGACTAAGTTTTACATTACCTCATATTCTTTATTCTCAGGTGTGCCTGATTCTGAGATGTGGACCAGATTGAATATGTCAAGTCTGCAATTTCTGCTTATTTTTGTTTATTGCTGTTTCTTTTTCTTTACTCTTTTTTTTTCTTTTCTTTCTTTTTTTTTTTTTTTTTTTTTTCTTTCCTGGCTGGGCAACAAATGTTACACCTAACATTTCACATTCAAAAAATATGAGCTGTTCCTGTAATGATCACAGCATTTAGAGAAAAGCATTGAATCTGACAGATTTGTGTAAGATAAGAGTTTTCTATTTAAATGTTTTGTGTTTCTTCATCTTTGTGCTTACAATATAAATTATGTTTTGTTTGAGTCCTAAAAATATAGCCTTTCTGGATTCAGTGCTTAATGAAAACAGAGTATTATACTATGAAAGGTGACCTATTGAAGGCAAAGTGCTAATAAGTAGCAGATTGTTCAACATGACCTAAACCCTTTTTTTATTGAAAAATGAGATCTACAAAGGTACTTTGTAACATGTTTCATAAGGACTTAATTTTGCCCAGCACTAACAGGGCCATTAAATCTACTTAGAATCTGGATTACAAGAAAACAGGGATATTTGTATTCTCTTTTACCTTTTTCTGAAAGTAAAAATGCATGCCTTGTACTCCTTTAAGATGTTTTGTAAAGAAACTTACTAAAATCTCCTCTCTGGGGGGCAGAGTTAGAGAGAAAAAGTCAGAGCTGGGGAGGCAGAGGATGAGCTGTGGAAATTACTTTTTTTTTTTTTTTTATCATTAATTACAGATGATTGTGCAACGCACAAGATGCCTAATGAGCACTTTCCTAATGTAGCCAAGTGGTTGTCTATGGAGCAACCACATAGCCTTACACCCACCAGTCCCTGCCTTATTATAAAAGCAGTTGCATTTCATAGACATGTTCACATAACAAGTGGAGACAACAGCCAAGCAGTAAACATGCTGTGACTGTTGCTGACCAGGGTTTCTGCTGTTATGCCACTGCTGCCTTGCAGGACCACCCTCCCATCCCACAACTTATTTTTCAGATTCACCTGTTGGTGCTGGTCCCACATTTGAACTGTAAACTCTTCATGGCCACCACTTCACATTACTTTAAAGAGCTCATAGTGCTGGGGTGCCATGGCTCAGAGACGTCACCAGAAAATAAATCAGTCTGCTGCATTAGAAATTTAGCTGTAGTGGGAATTTCAATCTCACCCAGCTTTATAGCTATCTGTTCAGGGAATGCTCACTTGCTCAGACATTGGCCTGCTGGGGGTCTTCCAACACCTCTTAACAAATCAAAGGCTGAGTATTGTTCCCTAGATTTACAATCTGTCAGGATCAATCACCTGAATCATATTTACTTGAAAGGAGGAAAATTAAGTTGGGATCTGGGAGGGCAGCAAAAGCCTCATAGAAAGCTCTGAGAGCATCTTCTACAATGTTCACATATTTTCTGCTGCCTATGAAGACCAGAATACTGAGTAAGACGTGGTAATACACCTGTCCTCTTTCTCCAATACTCATAACCTCATGAATGCAGTTCCCTCAATATTTAGTGATTATGCACCCATGGAGGGCTGGAAACTGAGGACTCAGATCTCCTTATGTAGTGTCATTGACCCTCATGCCCCTCATTTGGGCCAGTGAGTAGTGATGGGCTTTTCTGCTTTAGACGATTAGATGTGTCCTGAGAACCCTTGCCACCATACCTTGGGATGGAGACTAGCGGTGGCAAAACAAATGACTCTTGATAACTTGAGGCACTAACTGGGCCCAAAGCAGGACTGTGCTGTTGATATAGATGGGCTGAAGCAGATATAGGCTTCTTTAGGCACATGCAACAGCAGAAATTAATGGTTGGACTAGATGATCTTCAAGGTCCTTTCCAACCTAGATGATTCTGTGATTCTGTGAAATTTTGATGTTTCTGGAATTTTGTAGACATGAGCTTGGATGCTAAGGACATTCAGATGACTCAAGGTTATCCAGAGTTTTGTGGATATCACTTGGACTTAAATGTAAGGCTCACTGTTTTCCTCACTGTTCTTTCAAGATAGTCTTTATTTTTATTGTGACACATTAATTTAGCTATAAAAGTGAGGTAAAAATCTTTCTTTTACCAGTTTTAAGGTTACCTGAAGTACATATTCATATTGGAAGGGAAGATACAGGAAACTCATCAGTGGGTATTTTCTTCACATAATACAAAAGAATATTGACATCACTCCTGTTCCCCACTTATATAATGCTGCCAGTAGCATAGTGTGGGCTGCTTGCTCGTGCTTTTCTCAGATGTCCCAGCAAGCAGGAGAGAAGGTGGAAATTGCCTGATGCAGCTTGCTTAGATCTGTTTCCATCTGCTGTGGGCACCAACTGGCTATTCTGAACCCCTGGTGATAAAGGGTTTCCTCTCCCCTTTCCTGCCTTACTTCAGACTCCCTGACTCTGGGATCCTGGTCACGCACCAGCTGCAGCTCATGAGCCTAAGACTGGGCTTTTTGTGAGGTCTATCATGTAAATGGACTCATTCTGAGGGAGGCAAAGAGGGAGAAGTTTGAAGGAAGAGTTTATGGAAATAGCTAAAAGTTTGCATTATGGGGACGTCATACTATTGGTCTTCCGTACAAATAACAGTTTACCTTATGTCTGCAATTTCTTATTCGGTGTTTATCATAAAAAGACCTCAAATCCTCCTTCTAGTACACTCCTTCAGTTTCTGCTTTGCTAGACTTTTACTGTGGAGCTTCTGGGATGGTTATACCCCTGGTCCCTTGGAGGGACAAAAGGAGCTGAAGCCTATGCCCTGGCTGCAGCAGCTCACAGAAGTATAACACAACTCACACTTGCCTGTTGTGGAAGAACTGAGGGAGGTGTCAGGAATGGAGATGGGGTCAGGATGACTCAGAGATGTCCCAGAAACACATTGTAATGTGACCTTTTGTCAGCACAGAGTCTGCTGCTGCGACATTGGTAGTTAACCTCTCCTCAGCCTGAGACTGCTACCTGTTTCTCAGCACAGCTCAGACACAAAGCTCCACCACCGAAAAACCATCCTCACTACAATACAAGTACAGCATGGTGATTTGCTGACTCCAGGAAAGATGTGCAGCAGAGCAGGGAAATAAACAACTCTCTTGACTGTCAGGCCCCTACTCTAACCTCTAGAGCACACTTCATAAATGTTTGAATCTTTAATAAAATCTTCTGGGTGTCTGCCTCCTGCAACGCTAACTGTTTTTAAGTATTCATGGGTTATTTGTTTATGACTCTTAAACAAATCCATTAAATACTCTGCATTATTATTAGTTAAAATTTGTTTTTTTTCCCCTTTTGCTTTAATAATTGATATTGTTTTGGATACATAAATATGTCCTAAGAGTATTTGTCATTTCCTAGTGTTTACAGTGGGGCTTTTTTTTTTTTTTTTTTTCTATAAAACTGTGGGATTTTTCTTCCATATAGAGTATGCTTTTCCATTACATTCATGTTTCAGAAACAGTCACAGACAACGCATCTGGCAATGGCATGTGGATTTGCAAGAACTGCAGTTAATGCTGCTTGGAAAACCTCATGTTTTAATTTCTCACTCATCATGTGGTCACAGAGAACAAGGACAACCCTCATATAAAATATTACAGAATTCTGCTAAGTGATGGATAAAAAAATTTCTGGCATGCTCCTATCTATTTTCAACAATTGCAGAATTAGGACTTTATGTCTAGCATACTAGGAATAGACAAGATGGTGCAAAGGAGAACAAGAGTACAGAGGAACATGAGAGTCTCTCAGATAATGGGCTTATTGCATGTAACTCAGAGACTAAACTGATTTTAATAAACTGCTTCCTTTATGTGAAGAGTGGATGGAAATCCTGAGCTGCTCTCTGCCTAAATTTTGCAGATAGAAATAATAAGGAAAGTCAACAAAAAGCTCAAACACTCCTACTCCAAATTGTTAGCAATTCCTAGATGTTATTTTCTATATTTCTACTATCATCAAGAAAAATAAATAATGAATAACACAGATAAAGAGAAACTGAGTCTGCTGTACTATGAGCATAAAAAAATCTAAGGTTCCTGAAGTCACTAGAAATATCTTGGCATGGATCTGATGAAAACAATAGTGAGGATTCACTGAGGAAATGTTCCTTGTAGGCACCTTCCAGCTGATATGGTCACAGATGCAAAATCTTGTATTACCTGCCCCCCTTCCCCTGAAAAATGAAAGAGCATTACTCTCTTCTTCTATTTTTCCTCTACTTCTTATCTCCTGTCCCTTGTGTTTGAACTACTCCCAGCTACAAGAATGTGATGAGAAACAGTAAGTGCAGCAGATCAGACCTGCCAGTTGCATGAGCAAGTAATGCCTGTTATGAGCGCTCAGGTTAGCTCATTCAAACGCCATGGAAAAAACAGTGGACAGCACAAAAGCCCAGCAGAAAATCTTCCATCCCTTACTCTTCCACCTCTTTGTATTTGAATTAAACTTTTCTGACTGTGGTCAGTGGGCCATATATGTAATGATTTGTGGAGGGAGGGCATTATTTTCTGAACCAGACTCACCAGGTGGCAGATCTATATACTGTCTACAAGTGCCAGTGGCTTTTAAAGAAACATCATGTTGCTGCCAGTGAGAAAGGGGACAGCATCAGGGAAGGAAGAACAAAATAAAAATGGGGTTTGACTCCTGAAAGACCAGAAAGGGCAGGAAATAATTTGTTTACATTCATGTGGTGATGACCTTGTGTTGGGGGCAAATGGGAGTCTGCTGGAATGCCTGGGACTACATGCCAGGTAAGGGATCCAGTTTTGTAGATGAGATCCTTCACTGCACCTGATATCAGTGTCATCTTTCACTGCTCCTGCTCTGTGGCAGAAGGATGAGGAAAAAGCAGGTGGTGGCAGAGGAGATACAACTATTAGACACTCAGAAAACTTCTTGTGACCTCATTGTACCTGACCTCTTGGGCACAAAGGGAGCAGACATCACAAGATGACACTGAAAACTGATAGTTATCTCTGATCTCTCCTAAACTAGAAACAGGAGAAAACACGTAGGTATGAAAGAGCACCTGGAATACTGCAACATCCAAGCCATTTGAACTGCCTGAGCAATATTAAGCAACAGAATAAAAATTACAAGTGGTTTTACACATCATTACTAAAAAATGAGCTGGGAGATAAATTTTGTGGAGGCAATAGATTGTTGCTTCCTGGAACAACTAGCCTCAGAAACCACAAGAAAAGTGGCTATTTTGGATATAATCTGGAGTAATGCACAGGATCTGCTTCAGTGAAAGCCTCTGTGATAGTGACTACAGCACTGAATTTCAAAAAAAAAGGAACTGTGTAAAAATGAGGTAACTGGTCAAAAATGAACAAATAGACAAACAAAAACCTCATAAAAGCAGCTGTCCAAAATGAAAGAAGCCTAGGAGCAGCCTGGAGGCTGTTGAAACATATAGTGCCAGAAGCCAGGTAAAAAGTGTGCCACAATTCAGAAAGAAAACAAAGCAGTCCAGAAAATCCCTTCAAGCCTTAACTGGAGAGTTAGGCAAGCTATCACATGGAAAATCATGTTTTAAATGGAAATCTGGCCCAAAAAAAGGAGAACAGGAAATCCCATACACACAATAAGCTGAAAGTAAACAAAAATTTTGAAGTGTTGAAAGGAATGTGAGGAGTATGGCAGGGAGTTCCCCAAAAGCACCCATGGCAGGAAGCAGGCAAGGGAATTAGTGGGACCATGCGGCCACCAAAGTGTAGAAGGGTCACACAGGCCAGGGTAACTCCCATGTACTAAAGGACTGGAGGGGCCCTGGACCCACAGCCCTGTAACTCAGCCTCCAGTTCTGCCCATTGAGCACCCATGCCAGTGCTGGCTAAAATCTGCAAGTCTATCTTGGGGAGATAACAGATTCACAGATTTTAAGAAACCTCAGGAAAACCTCACAATGATGAATGAGTTGGAAAAAAGGGGGCAGATGAGCTTCAGTATCAATAAATGCAAGGTTATGCTTCTAGGGAACAGTAATCTGAACCATGTTTGCATGACACTGAAACCTGACCTGTAAATGCCAGCTGTAACTGCACTGCAAGGACCAGAAGAAGACCTTGGAGTCATCACTGGATGGTTTTCAAAATCACTGTGTCAATGCACAGTGGCAGATTCAAAAGGGAATCATCTTGGGTATCATCAGGCCAAAACGTGAGCAAGGTATCATCAATGAAATCAGGACAGACTTTTTTTGCCACTGTATTAAGCTGGGATGTGCCATGCCTCGAGTGCTGTGTGTGCAGTCTCAGGAAGGACTTAGAGGAGTGGTGGTGATACGGGAGAGGAGTGATGAAAAGGATCCAGGGGATGACTTAATCAGCTTCCAAAAACAAACTACTAAGGTTAGGGACCCTTCTTTTTGAACAGGAAGAGTAAGCATAACAGAATCAGGAGGGTAGTGGATAAGCTGAATGCAAAGCTGTTATTGACCGAGTCCTTGAAAGTGATGAAGCAAGAGGCAGACTGGTTTAAAAGCAAGCTCTCCGTTACTGAGAACATAGTGACCTCTTCTACCTTGTTCCCACAGCAGGGGTGAAGGCAAGCAGTACCGGCAGGCTGAGAAGACAAATTTATGGTCAGCAAGTCTATAAACAGATACCAGAAGGACTAGAGAGGAAAATACCCTCTAGCATCCCTAATCTAATGATTGCAGATGCTGGTGCAGTGTGAGGGAAACAATATGCCATGAAGTGGCCAGGCTCACATGCTAAGTGTCCAGTGGATGTTTCTGCAGACAGAGGGCCAGACTGGATGGACCACCAGATCTATTCTCTTGGGCATCTCTTCTTTTACATTCTCTTATAATGTTGGGGTTGGATAGGGGAAAATGTGTAATTCCAGAGTGCACTAACGAATCATGCTGTCTGCCTTCATCTCTGTACATTGCTTCAAGTCCCATTTGTGCTGAGATTGCTGAAAAAAACTGGCTATATGCCTCTTGGTTGTAACTATCCCTGCTACAACACCAGCTTGTGCCAACATGAAATTGCACTATAAATATATCCAGCATCTAGCTGGAAATTACTTAGATTTCTTCTATCAATTGACAGAAGGATGGTATCATTGGAATGGAAACAAACAAACAGAAACTTTACACTGGCAGAAATATGCTTAGTGGCCAAAAACACCTGGAGGGTGAGCTCAGGCCCTTGAATTTGAGGTCAGCTTGTGATGGAATTTTGCAACTTCAGAGCTGCCTGCGTGTAGAAAGCAGAGTTTTTCCCTGCTATTTTTATAGCTATTCCTAGTTAACTGCTGTTTCAGCCCTCATCCTTTTACTGGCATTTGCTAGGCTCTGTGATTATTTGCTCAGCTTTCTTTCATTTTCTCCTTGACCACATCTAACCTTTTTCCTTTTGTGATCCTCTTTACTTCTGTGTAATACATTCAGAGGCAACACAGAGACCTGCCAGACCTGGGCAGCTCGAACCACTGCTTTTACATCTTCTCAGATGAAGTGTAAGAATCGCTCTAGAATGACAGTTTCTTCTCATTCCTTCATCCCTGCAAGAGGTAGCCGCAGACTTGACTCTCTCACTTGATATCCTGTCCTCCCTAGGTTTTTCCCACTTTCACTCTACAGTACAGATTACTTTCATGGAGTACAGTAGTATATATTTTAGATATCCTGATATAGATGGGTATAGTCACGAAGCACAGACACTGGAGGGTTGACTGTTAGGAGAAGCAGCTTTGCTCTTTACTAACATGATGACTGTTCCTGAAAGAGGTTTGTGTGGTATTTCCGGGTTTTATTTCTAAACTAGCCTAGGAATGTGAGGCAGCACAGCCATTGGGCACAGAGGAGCTGGC
This sequence comes from Athene noctua, assembly GCF_965140245.1. Lineage (NCBI taxonomy): Eukaryota > Metazoa > Chordata > Aves > Strigiformes > Strigidae > Athene > Athene noctua. The sequence goes on from NC_134037.1 coordinate 189,705,780, forward strand.
TTGCCTGGGTTGGTTTCAGAGAATGCCATCACATAGTTCAAGTGGGGTGATGGCCCTGTGGTATAAAGTCATATTGCCCTTTCATGTCAGGGCAGCTGGCTCATGTCCTCCCTTCCTCAGTGTTTGTCTGCATGTGTGTCAATAAGTTACCTGATCCATGCTCTTGCACCAGTCTCCTGAGCTTAACTGCCTGAGAAAATTTGGAAGCATGAAAGCAGTCGATCTTTGTGGGCTGTTTAAAGTCTCCTTCTGTCAGGAAATCTCAGTGTTTGCACAGCAAAAATCAGGGGAGAGAGAATGAAAGGAGAACATGAAAGAGCTACAAATTATGTTAACACAAAAGTCACAAGTAAAAAATTACTATGATGTATTAAAAACACTTCCCCCTACAAGCAATTCTATTTCCTCCTTAACTTTCAAGCCCATAAAACACATGAACACTGAAGGGAAAATGGTTTGTGCAAAGCCCACTGAATGCTCATTTACCACCAACACAGATAGCTGCAGACACTACAGCACAGCAGCAGACACACTGCCCCACAACTATTGCTGCTCTCACTGCACCAAAATATATGCAGCTCAGATATTGTCAGTAAATTTGTTTCACATTTTCCCAGACAGCTCTTGAGGCTGGTTTCTCACAGAGCTAACCACCCACTCCCTATTGACAACACCATGGTCTTGGGGTGATATGGTGGTGACATTGTCCCCATGCTCTTGCTAAGGTTTCTTCCCCACCCCAATTTTAAGGTGAGCTTCAGATCTCCCTGCTGCCTTTATTTGGGGTAGAATATACAGCATTTTTAGAGCGATATACTTACTTTAATACTGTCATAAACAGATTTTATGGCAGCAGAATCATTTCCAGCCAAACCTTTGGCAAAACATAAAGAATCCACACTAAGCTTATGACTTAGTCTATGATGTCTCAAACATAAAAAGGGAGACTAGATTTATTTTTTTTTGTCTCATATTGGGTGCCTTTCTGAGATTCTCATGCACATGCTGTTTTCCACCATAATCCTTAAGTATTTCTTAGCCTCACTCCATTCACAGTGCCTTAAAATTGCTTGCTTTGGCATCTCTAATCACCTTTTCTGGCCCATAGATTGTACTTTGCCCTTTTTCCTTCTACCTTTCCACGCATTTTTTTTTTTTTTTCCCAGAGTAAAGTATATTCAGGAAATTATATGCTACTTTGAAAGTGGGTTTAAAGCTTGACTACTAGAAGAATCATGGAGTGGGAGAATTTCATTCTGAGTATCTCCTCAGAGTGGATGCTGATTTGGGCATGGAGAAGTTAGTGAGGAGGAGAAATGGACAGAAAAGAGTAAAAGAAAAGGGTTTGGTGCTATGAAATGTTTTATCCAGATAGCTTAAATCTTGCCAATTAGCTAGTACAGTGGGCTTGTGGCTCACAGAAATACTGCTGCATCTTCTGATAAAATGAATGCTCCTTCGAAAAGCAGGGTTCCATTTTATTGTTTTATACATACCTTCTCAGCCATTTTGAGTAGGCAGCTGTGGCTTCACTATTTTCACTAGTGTGCTTGAGAAGTTTTTCTTATTGCCAGGGCCTGCCACTCAGACCATGTCAGGTGGTAGGACAGAGTGTTTTACTGTTGATACTCTTCTCACATTTCCTGCTGTTCTGTATACTTATGTTATTTGTTTCCAGTCAGAGGTGGATATGCATCCCAATCTGCAAAAGGAGCATTTTGGTATACCTTTTCCTATAATTATGGTCTGCTTCATTCTTCAGCTTAGATAAATGTGAACCCATCTAAACCTCCATATCCTGAACTCTTCCAAAGACAAGCAGGCATGAGAGAATGAGGAGTCAAATTTGCAAAATGAAACTCGCCCTTACTACAGCTTAACTAAAAGGAACCTGTCTTGAGTTAGGTTTGAATTATATTAAACACTTATTTTTTCCTCTCTCTGGATATTCTTTTTTGATATTCTATCTTAATGCAGCGTGAAGAAATGACTAAGACTCCCCTTTACTCACAGAGTAAAAGGTTCATGACAACTGCCTCTGTGAGATTTACACTCCATGTAATTTCAGTCCTAACCACAAATCTACAAACTGGTTCAACTAATGATGTTCAACCTCTTTTGATACAGGACTTGAATCTAAGAACCACTTGTCCCTGTGGTTAAAGAGTATGGATGATGTGTAAAACTAAATTCAATACATTAATTACTAAAATGCTGTCTCAGTGTTCCAAAACCAGTTTATTTTAAAAGGAAAACTCTATTAGTAATTAATATTGATGCTGTTTGATCTCAGAAAATCCTTTGAGTCTAGGGCAATTCAAAATGCACATCATATAAAGTTAGGGATGCATGCTGAAACTCTAAAAATAAAACAGAAGATGCAAAGACATGAAAAACTGAAGAAATCTGGAAGAATTCACATGTCTATATATGTTCCGTTTGAAAAAGAAGTTATAGGAAATACTGAGCTGTGGATTCCAGGGGGACAAGGAAGCTATAAGGTGGGAAGACCAGGAATATAACAAAAATGTGAGTGCCTTCTAAAGAAATATTTTTTATTTGAAAGGCAGCAAGGAAAAGAACTCAGTGGGTAAACTTTGCCAAAAATTAGAGCATTTCTCTGCCTGATAGAGCACCAGAGCAATATAAAATGGAATAAAAGCTGATGAATCACTGTCATTTCTATTGGTAAAAAAGCAATACAAGATCCTTCAATGTCAACATTAGATATGAAATGTGTTCCTTGCCGTATTAAATTGCATTTTATTGAAACAGCCAAGGTAAATTTTAACTCCTAACTACTCAGAACATTCACTTTTATGCTGCATCACACAGAGTATAACCTTTCTGGTAACAAAAGGGTTCACAGGAGGCCGCAAACCTGTTATAGGCAACTGTGAGTTATCACATGTTCAAGGGGGGTCAAATTCCTCCCTCACTTGGGACCAATGAATGATTTTTGGTATAGGCAGAAGCAAAGAACAAGGTGAGGAGAAAAGGCCAGGGGAGTCTCTGGGAGAGAAATGGGGTTGCTGGTCACAAGCCCCAGAGCAAGATCTAAACGAACGGTGGTTGGTGGCCTTGGCATCCAGGAGTGCAGGGAATAGGAAGCACTGCATGGAAAATGAGACGCAAAATCACAGAATGTGTAAATATCATTTACATTTGATTCTTAACAGGAGTTTGTTAAAGGAACTCTTGAGGAGGCCCTGAAAGATGTGTGAGGCTGAACAGGTACCAAGGAAGAAATGTTTGTGAAAAGTAGGCTTAGGGTTGTGCCTAACAAGAGTTGTGAGTAAATGTTGATGGGTGAAAGATATATGTTGGAGAAGATAAGGAGTTGTACATTGTTTTATTGGGAACTTGAGATGCTTTATAGCACTAAAAGAGAGGAGTCAATAGAACTAATCAGCTGGAAGACAGGTCCTCTATACTTCTCTAGAGACCAGGTCCCTAGGGGCATTCCAGATGGTGAGCTTTATCATATGGTATTATTGCCTAGGATCAAAATGCATCATAATTTAGAAATTTTCAACATTTGGTTATTTTAAATATCTGTTCTTACTCTGATCAGAAATACAAATAAATAATACCACTGTCATGCTGATGCTGTGTGTTGGTTAATCTGTTAGGGGCAGATTCAAAATCCACTGAAGATGATAATACAAATTCTACCTGTTCTGATAGGGCCTTAATAATCCCATATATTTATCAACTTTTCACGAACAAGCATTCATTTTTATATCTGTTCTAGCTTCTTAACCCACAGAATACATTTATTTTTTCCACCTACTAACAGTGCTTGCTTATTGGCTTTTTGTATGACTGTAGCTTTTTTAAAGACATAAAATGATGCATTGTCTTTGCAAAGGGCCTCTCCACTGCCCTGATGTTCATTACAGAATCCACATACCCATCATCTTCCTATCTACACTATCTTATTTGCCTGAAAGTAATATAATTACACTTATATGCCATCTATTTCATCTGTGTTTCGTGCTAGTTAAATCAGTTTCTTATGCATTTGTTTCATGCATTCACCACAAATTGATATGTATAACCTATGCATATATTCATCTCGTCAAGTATTCATGTACTGGGTTCCTGTGTTCATTATTGACAGAAATTATTCATCCTAACGAATCCATGGGAACACCAGAAAGAGCATATAACACAAAAATAACTTAAATTATACAAAATGTGCTAGGAAATGTGTGTGTGTGTAAAACTAGCTCAGATTAAAAAAGAAGCAAACCTAAAAAACCACTTGTGCATGTTGGCTGGATGTGTGGATTTATAGAGCCCTTTTACCTTTCCAGCAGTATGATCAGAAGGACCCATGTGCCAAGTGTACAATTCTTTCAGAAAAATAAGCAGACAGCATTTTGCATAGTCATTATGTAGTGGTTGGAGCCCTCCCAAATACAGAAAAGGGAAATCTGTGACCATGAACCTCCTTTAGTTCTCCAAGTGTATTCAGTGATTAAAAAATACTAACACTAGTAAATGCATGACTGATAATGGACCTGTTTGGGGTGGTCTGTGGGGACAGTGGTTGTGGGTCTGCTGGGTTTTTTTAAGAAGGAGTGAGTGTGCAGGTTCAAAGTATGACACCAGGCAACCTCATTCTGTTAAAAGGAGCTTTTGCTGCAGAATTGGTTGTCATTACAGCAGCAGTACCCAGGGTTCACACTACATTGCAGTGGAACACACACCAGGGTATTGGTGTGCATGAAGATGGAAGGGACTGTACTATAGTCACCCTTGTTAGGCTGGTCAGCTTTGCAAGGCAGTGCAAAGTGGCCTGCAGGCAAGTCTTACGACCTGCAGCATATGTAGGATGTGTGGAGGAAAAATGTTTCTAATATTATGACAAGATGAAGAGAAGTAAGATGTCACACTTGAAAGCTCCTTACACTATTCTCATGTGCTAGAACAGGAACACCTGGCCTCTGTGGTCCAACTGTCCTCTCAATTAATTAATAATTTTTTAAGGAAGGGCAACCTAGACATACAATGCTCTCTAAAATGGAACTTTGACACTTGAGTGGATTGGCCATGTATTGCTGATTGCCTCTTTTTACTGCTTTGATCCCAAGATCTTAAAGTACTTTATAAATATTAATGAATAAAGACTCAGAAATATTCAGTCATTGTGTCTATGCTGTTGCTCATGTCACAGATGGGGGCAAACATATTAAGGCTACGATTTATTCCACCTTGCTTTACATTTCCGTATATGAGTGAGTTATTGCAGTTCTCCTTCATATTCAGGGGAGGAAATGAGAATTTTTAAGGTGTGACTCATTTAATCTATTTTATACATTTATTTATAAGGAAAGAAATGATGCTCTAGAAGTGTCTGTTTCTCTCCATCAACTGTGAAGGGACTCTTAAGGTGACTCATTCAAATTTAGACATCTGCATTGTATGACTCTGTTTGTTAAGAGAGGGACCATGGCTCAGTTTAGCTCAGCCCAGCTGTCCTAATTTCTGCTACCATGTTTTAACTATACAATAACTACTACATGTATTACAAAAAGATTCCTTATATTGTATCAGTGTGTTAGATAGCATCTGATAAGAAAAATAGGAAGAAGGTAAATTTTCTGTCAGTATTCAAAAACTAAAATTACTGGTAAAATTTACTAGAGCAGCATCACTCCCTGGAAAATAATGGAAAAGTTATAATTATTTGTCATTATTAAAAAATGTAGGATCTTACCAACTTTCACTATATACTTTAGGGAAATTTAACAAACTAATCCCACATAACTTTTTTAAGCTTGAGTAATGAAAGTAGTCATACATATATATATATATATATACATAAAATTTTACAAAGTAGTTAAAAAGCATTGCAAAGTATAAAGTTTAAATTAACACTAGTAAAAAAGTAAGCTGTAATCAATCAAGATTATCCCAATGGTTGAGTATTTGACTGAGAAACTTCATGGCATTGCTACACTGGAGTGAATATAATGGTGTTCCAGAAAGATCCTTACCAATGTTGGTGCTATTCAGTATTTTCTTAAGTAGTTGAGAGAAAACGTAACCACTGCTGTTAACATTGGCAGGCTAGGAAGCAAAAACAGGAACACAAATTAGAAGAGTGGCCTGAATATCTTCATAAGTTAGAATTGTTCAAGCAAAACATATCAGTTCAACCAAATATACAAAAAACCCCTTATTAGAAACATCTTTTCATTGACACACAAAGATCCCTACTTTTCACTATAAAGGCAATGATTGTGGAAAAGATTTGGGGATCTTAGTGCAGAAGCAAGTCAACATCAGCTCCTTTTGTGCTACACTTGTAAATGAGTCAAATCAATCCTTAGAGTGATGAGTAAGAATAGGGAGACTAATTTCATGTCTGTGACAAAGAATGGATGAAAATAACCCCAGAAACTAACAATACTGAACAAAAGTCCTCTTGTCCATACTTAAAAGGCAAATGAAAACTTGCAAATTAATAACCGAAAATTACAGAAAAGACAAAAGAAAGATCTAAGAATTTCAGTTCTAAGGTTGTTTAAATGTTTTGAGATAACTGCCAATGCTTCTACAGTAATGCTATAACATGCAGTCAAAGTTATTTTCAGATATTAAAGGTTTTTGCATCTCCCTTGGCTGCAATGTTGTTATAAGCACCACTGGTGTGGGGAAAATGATTTCTTACTTTAAATATCTTTACAGAGAGAAAATACTGGGGATTAGAATTCCAGATTTTTGGTGAAGATGCTTCTCAAAAAGTTTAAAAATTAAGTATCCCTACAATAAAGGGAAGACAGGGAAGATAATGGCAAGATTGATGGTTTCCAGTTCTGGATGTTCACTTGGCTCACAGGTAAGCAGTAAACTCTGGATAAAGTGTCTGGTTGATTTATGCCTCCAAGACAGACTTCTGGCTGAAGACTAAATAAAGCTGCATGTTATTATTATTATTATCATTAATTGTTTTTATCTATTGCTTTGTGATTCTTGAGTTAATGCAAATCATGAGTTCAGAGAAAGTAGTCTAGTCTGTACCAGACTAACATAATACATTGCCACTGCTGAATTTAAACTTTTTTATTAGGACTACGAAAAAAGCGTCTGGTATGAATGGAAGGTATTAGTTATGAGAGGAAGATGGGATAAATACATAATAATGACAGAAATGCAGAAATTAATAAAGGAAACATCACAATTAGTTGAGCTGAGAGAAAGAGCTATTGATTTCAATTAAGGTTCCTACTAAGAATCCTGATGGTCTGACATTGGGACAGATTTTATCCACTATTTAGCATTTCGTATTTTCATTAATAACTTTAGCACAGAAATCAGGAGGTTGTTCATTAAACTTCTGATGACATAGAGGTAGCACTTATTCTTATCACAGAGGAGCATTAGAAGAACCTGTTGACCAGGAGATCAAGAGAACTAGAAATGTGAGAAAATAGGCTAGTACTGAGGTCAAGGAAAGTGAGGGCTATCAACAAGAACTTTTGCAAAAGGCTGCTGCTCTAAGATAAAACAGTCAGATCATGTGCATTAGACAACCACAGGATGAACCTCAGCTGACAAAATAAATACTGCTGTGAAAAAAAGACATTTCAGTCATCATATGCATGTATCTGACAAGACATTTTTCAGTAAAGAAGACCAATACCAATTAGGTGAAGCACTGATGAAAGCTATCTAAGCATCTTAACATATGTCTGTCTGAGAATGAAGTTTCATCTCTTCCAGAGCTGTTTCTCAAGTTAGCTATATAGATGAAGCTTCAGGTGAATGAAGACCTAACTTTCAGATCATTTTTCTGAGATCAATCCCACTCTTTGGCCCTCTGTGACCAGTTAACAATACAGGGAAAACTACTTTTCCACCTTGAAACACAGTGTTGACATAAGAGCAAATATGTACCACAACCACAAATATACCATTTTCTAAAATGAAATGTGATGGTCAAGCATGCAGAATGTTTTCACAACTTCATATAGAAAACAGCTACATGAGCATGAGGGAAACAATCTTTTTTTTTCTGTGTCTGGAAATACTAGCACTTTCATGTAGAAGTCATCAAAAACGTATAATTCTGCATACCCATGTTTATACTATTGTATGAGCTTTCCCCTGATTTACATGAAGCAGAAGATAGCTGTAATACACAATGTCACAAGGCAATGCATAATGAAACTACAACAGATATAACATACTTCATCCTGAGGTATATGCACATATTGCCAGAAAAATGTAAGTGGAAATCTTATCCACTGAAAAGGTTGCAACTTAAATGGAATTGACTTAGTAGAAATGTTAATTTTACCCATTTGAAAGTTAAACATCTAGAATAAACCAGTGATCTCATGTTCATTCTTATATGCAGCAGAACAGAGGTTCTCAACCTTTCCTTCACCATGGACGCCCTCCAAATACCATGGACCACCAAGACTTAATTCAAGATTTGAAGCACTAGACTGCCTTGAGGAGCAGTGCAGGGACTGAGAGAGCACCTTCACACTTGTTACCAGAGGCCAGCCCTGAAGAACCCGGTTATAAAGGAACTTGCTTGTGAATCTGAGGGCCAAGGGGAGAATCACCCAGCAAAGGTGAGGATGTTGCTACCTCTCATGAGCATCAGAGCAGGTGTGGGAGTGGGGGTCTTGAGTATAAGAAGACCATTGAGGGGAGAGGGCTGTGGAAAAGGAGGCACAGTGTGACCCCTGCTTTAAGCATTCTCAGACCCCCTGTGATGACATCATTGCCCCCCAGGGGTCTGCAAAACACAGGCTGAGAACCACTGCAGTAGAAATAGATAAGCATTTCCAGCAAGTGATTCATTCAACCTATCTGAGGAATTTACTGGAATAATTTGCTCTCTGGTGATGCCAGTCGTTTTCCAGAGAGACATACTAGGTGATGTTGTTTTATTTATTGCCTTATCTCTATTAAGTTGTTTCAAGTGAAGTGTAATCCATCCATCAATGAAAAAAAAAAAACTTTCATTTTGTTCCCTACACTGGCACAGAGCTACTGAATTTAATTTCTGTAACCACAGGTAAGAACAGAAACGTTGACTGAGCCACACCCATCACTTGTCCAGACAATCTTACTATGTCTTCAGCAACCTGACATTGCTGGTCTGAGCATCATGTTCTTCCTATGCTTGTAAGGTTTAACTTTCTGTTACTGCAAATCCATCCCATTTACATGTCAACAGGACAAGTAGTCCAAGAGAGCCAAGAAAACACTTTATTTCCAGGACAAGTCATAAAATGTAATCTCTCATCAAATTCTGGGAAAAGTAATGTAATTTGAGGGCTGCTTGCCTGTCTGATGAGAACATAACTGATAAAGTTTTGCAATTACTAACATCATCACTTGGAGCAATTTATAATATGTTAAGAAATATTTCAAAATTTTGTATGATTATTAAAAAATCCACTGCTTGGCCTTCAGCTCCCACTGTAAAACATTCCAGTGTATCTCCGGATGGGAACATACATTCATTCACACACAACTTAAGCTCTTTTGGGGCTCAGAACTTCTCAAGTGTGAGAAGCTTATACTTGAACAGTCCTGTTAGTTGGGCAGGTTGCCATAATGACATATCTGGTAGGCAAAAATGTATAGTTTACAGGTCACTAATTGAAGAAGACTCTGAATTCTTGATATTTGGTTCTGGAACAGTGTAATTAAGCATGTCTGTGGGTTTCTTTTAGTATTTAGCTTGACTAGTTAGAAGAAAAACCCTGACTAGCTTTTCTAGCTCGATGAAAATTTCAAAGTCAGGGTGATGTAACACAAATGTAAATGGCTGACTAGAAAGTGGGTAAACAAGAGCAGTCGAAAACCTCTCATTCCAGAATATTCTAGGAGTATGAAATGGTATCACAGACAGGAGGAAAATCACCTTAAAAGAGTTTCTGCTTGGATCATATTACTGTGATAAGAAGTATGCCATCATGATAGCTGTCATAGAGTAACTATGTAGGGAGATTAGTAGACTCATTTTGCCTTGAAGGCTGCAATTTAAACAGTAAGATTCTTCATTTTGTAACCTATCACATTTAAACACTGATCAGAATATACTTTCTGAATAAAAGATTAAGCCTTCATATATCAAAAAGACTCGTCCATTCTTCATGCTGCCACAGTGAGATAGCACAGCTGATGGAAGAGGAAATGCCCATTCTGAGGTGTACCTATAATATCTGATTACTACATTTCAGTAGCTGAATTTTTTTGATGAATATCTGAACATCCAGCAGAGAAAGGTTTTTTTCCCCCTCTACACAACAGCTGTGCCTTTTGAATCACACAGATTGGCAGAGAGGAGGTGACACTCCATAGGCCAAATATCATTCAGTACTGGCTGAGCTCACTAGAATGCAAATGCATCGTCTTGATAGTCTTTCTTGAAAGACATCTGTAGTCATGGCACAGACAGAGAGAGCAAGGGCAGAGCATGACAGATTGCAGTTGTTGGGGAGAAAAAGACACAACTCCTGGAAATATTTAAGTCTACTGCAGAAACAATCACCACCACAACAAATCCCAGTTGCACTGGAATGAGAAGTAGGCCCAAGAACAATTATAACAAATCTTTGACAATGCACTATGAATTAACTGCAGTTTTGATACAAATAACCTGTATTGCTTTCTGTATGGTCACAAACATAAATACTAGAGCGGAGGAAATGCTGGCTCTTCTACCTGGATGATTTGTATTTCCATAGCCTGCTATGAAGAGGACACAAAAGATTTATATGTCTAGAGATGCTCCTCAAAAAGTAATCCAGCCTAATGTCTGAAAGATACCTAGGTAAATTCCTATTACAAGGTTTCTCTAATTTGAGGCAATCTTCTGTTTACCTCCCTTAGCAATGATATGTAGGCACCTCTTGTTCTTCTCTTATTCACCCCATAACAAGGATAAGAGGTGTTTAAGAAAAGAGAAAGGACTGTCTGGACTCTTATGCTTATAGCTATACTGATATAATATGCCATATGATAATAAGGTAGGTTTTCACATGTACATTGGACTAAATTATCTTCCTCCAGAACAGGGTGATCTCATGGATACTGCCTATTGGTAACAGTCTCTAGTTTACATTATCCCCCTGTGTCCCTAAGTATTCCCCGAGGCTAACTCAGGAAATGGCTATCTGGAATAGGGCAGAACCTTGTCAGGGACTGTGCTAAGAATTTAATACTTAGGGACATTTGCACATCAGCACTTGAGTCTGCACAGGCTCTGTGAAGTTTACTCGTGAGATCCTTTATCTGAAGAAAAACTCAGGCAATACTACATAGAAGCAGCTTCCATACTCATCAAGATTTTTTTATATCTTTCAGAGTAGAGTAGCTGCAAATGGCTGTTGCAAAGCAACGTGGCAAAGTGGGGTTTGCCAGGTACAAAATTTGCAATAACAGAAAAGAGGTTGTATGTTTTTCTCCCTTTTCATCTTTGTAATTCGGCTTGTGGGTACAGGTGAAACCTATTAAACCCCTGTGGCTAAGGCATTCACATCTCTGGCACATGCTCACCAGAAGTGGGATGCATATGGACAAGGAATTCCAGTAACTCACTTTCTCCTTATTCATTGCCTTCTACTCTAATAATAATCATTGATTAAAAGGGAAGGGTTTCCTTGAAAGGTGCCACACACAGAGTTAATCTGCTCTTCAGTGGGAACTGCACCACCCCACCAGCCCAAAACACTTTCCATAACCTTCTGTGTCTATCAACAGCAGTGCTGCCAAAAGAGCATAGCTACCTTGATGAACCATTAGTAGCTGATAGAGTTAGCCCCTGACCTGTTGATGGCTTTGAAGAACAAGAAGGCTTGTCAAAAATTAAATGAAGAAGACATGGAGAGACTACAAGGTAGTAGGCTTAATAGTATCAGGAAGCGGTGGATTTGGAGGCTGTTTTGTTGGAAACAGACTAGAGCTGAACAGGAATTTCTGGTGCTTTTTTTCTGCATCCCATCATATCTATCTGCCTGTCTTTTGGAAGGAGGTCAATTTTATCCATTTCATGCTCGGTATGTTCCTATAGGGTTTACATACTGAAGTCTCGTTCTGTATTGTCTTCTGTAGACCCACTCAGTGGTTATTTCTCCAGCCACAGTGAGCTCTGATCTCACATAGCCTGAACAATTCCTTTCTTAGTCAAAATCTGCTTTTTCCCAATGGCTCTTTTACTCTTGAAGCAGCAGTTACTTGCTCTGCCTTATTATGGGTGTCTTTTACTTCTTGCTTTACCTAAAATATACACTGGTCACACCTGTCTTGGTATTCATGCAGTGTGTGAGGCTAGAAGGCATCTCTGGAGATGAAGTGGTGCAACGTCTGCTCAGAGAAGGGTCAGCTAGAGCAGGTTGCCTAGAATGATGTCCACCTGGGGGCTGAATAGTTGCAGTGACAGATTCCACGACCTCTCTGGACCACATGTTCCTATGTTTGACCACCTTGATAGTAACAGATATTTTTCTAATGTTTAAATGGAATTTCAGTGTTTCAGTTTGTGACCATCTTGTCCTGTCAGTGAGAACCTTAGTGAGGAATCTGGCTGCATCTTCTTTATCACCCTTCCCTCCCCAGTCTGTTATTTATACACATGGTTAAGATCCCCCTAAACTTTCTTTTCTCCAGACTGAACAGTCCCAAACATCTTTGACACTTCTTATATGACAGGTGCTCCAGTTCCTTAATCTTTTTCATGGCCCTTCACTAGATTCTCTCCAGTAAGTCCATGTCTTTCTTGTACATATCCACGGCAGCACTCAGCTGTGTGAGCTATCCTACCACATCTCCCCAACCTCATTGAGTTCATAGCCCTGTAACTGCACATAGACATCTAATTCTTCCTGTTTTTTCCCCATACTGCAGACATTAGTGTATAGCACTTCAGAGAGGTACCTTGTGCTGATTTCCCAGGAAAAGTGTGTGAGTTTCTTCCCCATAATAATGATCTCTCAGCACTTTATTTGTGCACCTACACTTGGAGCGGTCACCCTTCTGCCCTGCTTTTCTGATTACAATATCTTCCCTGTCCACATCAGCCTGCACCTTCACTTGCCAATGAAATCCACACTGCTTGAGTACCCTCTATTTTCCCAGAAGAATGTAAGTGTAGAAAGATCTGGTTGCTTTTTTATTCATTTCTAAGAGCTCTCAAAGATTCCCTATATCATGGAAATCCTCCCAAAAGCAGCTGTTCATTTAATAAAAGCCCTTTCTATAAAATGGTCTAATCAATGTTTGCAAAGTACTAAGAGACTTCAAAAGTTGTCATCTGAGTACAGTCAGAAAGAGTGCAGGCAGATGGAAGAGGATTTCAGAGTGTCAGGAGACATGCACTGAAGGTTACAGAACCTCTGGAAACAATGGGAAGTCATGGCCTTTGTCATGAATTTTATATTTTCCGTGATGGAACATGATTTTTGGAAATAAATTCATAAAACTAAGAGAGAATAGTACATTTTCAGAGTGATTTCTTCTGTCTTAATTCTTTTATGATAGCAATGGATGAGTTTATTCTCTTTCAACATAAGCATCAACCCTGTAGTTTAGTGATCACTTGGAAACAAACTTGTTTTAATTTAACTATTACATAAGTTTATATTCGTTCTTCCCTTCCCTTTTTCTTGTAATGAGAAACACCTTACACTACTGAGCATTGTGCACCTCAGTTCAAGTGCTGTAATATGAAACTATATTCCTAAATAAAGCCATATCATATTTGGTCAGAGAAATTATGTTCTACAGAACTTATGTGGCCCTGTCTGTCTGTAATGAAAGAAAGGGACTTTAAAGTAGCTAAGGCTTTTGGAGCTTGCTAAATAGTCAAAACTACAGCCATGGTAGGCACGTGAACTCACAGTCACCTTTTTTCTTATTGGCAGGCAGAGATCCTCTGGAGTGCAATAACGAGAAAAAGCCTGTCTGACTCTGTTGTGGCTGCTTTACTGAGGGTGGTAGTGACAAGATCAAATGCCATTTTGGCACTAATTGTAAGTATGCTGAGTCTCACTAAGTTGTACAAATACACTTTAGGTCTTATGCTACCGGCCTCCGGATCAGCACAAAATACTGAATGAGATCAAAGAGGTGATGGAATCTACTGAAATAATAAGAATGGATGACTATAAATACCCACAGAGAGCCTCATCAAATATCACAACAGGACAAGTTTAAGAAAGAAAAATCTTAACACTTTAAATGAGCATGTCCTGGAACAGCTACTTTGTCTATGATATCCAAGAAGAGACTTCTTCTTTACTGTAGTCCCTTCTTCCTCATGCTACAAAAAATTCAAAGGCAAAATGCTTGATATGTTATATCAAAATTATATTCAATATTATTGAAATCTGTTAGCGTGAAATTTAGGTTTAGAAAGGAGAGACCACGTAAATCTGGGAAGTTAGTTTGAAAGCGAGGAAATTAAAACCCTCCAACTCAATGTGGATGCAAAGCATAGCATCAAGTACTGCATTGTAGATTACAAGGCTATGAGCTCACATGGATTGTGAACATGTGTGCAACTATGTACACACCTAATAATTGCCTTTAACAGCAACTGTTTCAAACAGACATTATCAGAAGGAAATCCTTCTGAATTTATATGCCCTATTTATACTATTAATTAATTAATTAGTTTTTTACTTTGGGTGGATCCATCATATTACATACTAAGTACCAGTCAGAGCAGACATTGAGTTATCCCTACTATCCAGAAACCGAAGAGAACTGTATTCACTTTAGTCATATTAATTCCAGGAAGTGGCTCAATCCATCTCTAATGTATTTAATTGCCCAAAAGCTTTCTGATTAAAGATAATTAATATGCACAGTGCTTTTGCACAGTAAGGGAGAGTGAACAATTCCAGTATTTTGGTAATTTCTAGGCACACTAGAGAAAACACTTATACTATCACACACACAAAGAAATGCAGCCCTACACAGTAACACTGCAAGAAGGAATGATAAAGCTAGAGCCAAAATATTTAGGAAAGGCCCTTGTTAAAGTCTCATGTCTGGGTAACACCTGAAATGAAAACTAATGAAAGGGTACTTTATATCAGATATCTTGTTACTATCTAACAAAATTGCTAAATACTCACTCAAGAACCAGGTCCTACACTTAATTACTCAAATATTATTTGTCTATTCACTGGTTTCAGCACCAAAATATTTGCAGCACCCTACTGGGACACAAATACTATGTTGAAGTGATGTTGATAGATTGCATCTATATGACATATATAGGGAACTGGAAGTTTTCAAGTATGTGGTAGGTGATGAATGAATGCAAGTGCATTGGCAATTCCTGGAATATGTATGCTATGTAATGACAACAACAACAACAAGAAGTCAAATTAAGCTGCCAAACGACAAAGGGAGTCTGCAAAACCAAGAGTTTGACCACAGTGGCAGATACTCAAGGTGTGTGTTGACGGGGTTCCATTGCAGACATACTCCCTGTGTGTCCCAGCCCCATTTACCATCACTGTTTGTTTCAGAAGGAAAGGATTATTGCTTGATGACATTGTAATAGAAGTTTCTTTCTCTACTCAAAGTTTGCATTTTATGTATAAAGGCCATAATTCAGTTCCTGGTCAGTAGAAATATTTTGTTGATATTTGTGGAAACAATTGCTAAGAATGAATTCAGCAGCCTGTTGAATAACAAAATTAATCTGACTGGCACTACTAGCATTCAAGATGTTCCATCAAGAGTCCTAAAAGCAGCAGAACATGTTTTACGAAGTAAGTGGCTTATTATACAAAGTTAAGTGAGTTTTTGTCTCTGTTGTTTTTGTTGCATTCATGGGAGTGTTGATGCTTCTTTTGGTGTCTAATTTAACACATGGACATTCCAGACAGTTTTCACTGAGTGTTCTGTACAGTCCTGTGGATTATGCACTTGGCTTTGTTTCAGGAATCTATGAATATAAAGCCTGTTGAGTATGTGATTTCTTTCAAAGCTCTATCAATACTTACTCATTTTCTCCAAGCACTGAAATGGGTGAATGCATTTTTATTATTTAGTTATGCTGCTATCAAACCACAACCCCCAAGAAACTGTGATAACTGATAAAAAATATTTGACTTCAATAAAAAAGCAAGTTAGAAAACTGTTTGGTCATACAAAAGGTGTGATAGCTACAGAAAGAGCCAACTTACAAAAGAGTTAGTGATTCACCTAGCCAAGTTAAACAAGACACAATTGGGGCTAATTGACTTCCCTCCTTCGACCTCCCAAGTATGAGTTTATGAAAGCCTGGAAAGCTAAATTAACCCCAATTGTGTCTTGTTTAACTTGGCTATTTAAGTCAAATGGATAACCCTTTTGTGACTTGGCTCTTTTTGTAGATATCACACCTTTGGATAATTAACATTCCTTCTCTCCCACCTTTCTAAATCAGCTTTTACTTTAGTTTACATGTTTTGATTTGCTGTAGAAAAACAGACAAAACTCTACATTTTTGAGTAGACAAGCTCCTCACTGAATAAAGCAAAACAAGAAAAATGAAAGTACATTAGAAATAATTAAAAGGTAGCAATTCAGTAGGGATACAAGTATTCTATGGGGACTGCAGCAAGAAACTGGTGTGATATACAATAGGTAAGGCATAACTCTAACATAAAAGAAGAAATCTCATCTTTATTTATCAAATAACACATCATAACAAGCCACCCAGTTCACATTATTGTACCTAGATTCAAACTTTTACTGGTAAGCACATGAGTATGAAGCTGTTCCTTCTGACTTCAGCAGATGTTAGGCACTCTAAGTATATTGGAATAAGATTGTAAATAAAATGCTAAAATATGGGTTGAAGAGTCTTGTGTAGGTCCTCACTTTTCAGAAATGTGGGGTGTTTTTATTTGCACTGTTATCTTTGGGGGCGGGCTTAGTATTGTGGCTTCATATGAACTGAAGATAGCTATGAAAATGAAGATGTCATGAACCATTGGTGGAATTAGAGGGCAACTCCTAGCAAGTTTATAGTATGAAAATAATGAAGGGTGATTTAAGGCAAAAAAAAGTTTCATGGATTTTATCTGTGGAATTTTCTCTCTATCAGCATCTGAAAAGCTGCAGTGTTCTTTGACCTTGCAAGGCATCTGAATGAACAACATGCCTCTGGCAGGAACAGCATCTGGAGATGGTTGTCTAAGATAGGTAGTGAGGCAAATCACTGTCTGGAGGTGCTTCTCACACTCCTGTGACTATAGAGGGAGCCTAGAGGACTAGCTTCAATAGATCAGGTTATTGAAATAAATCCAGCCTTAAGTGCTCAATAAGGGCCATACATCAACATTCCTGAAATTACACCTGCCTAATAGAATCAGATCCATAACACTTAAAGAAAATGGATATGTGAAATAAATATAAGATGTGTTAGTGGAATATTCTTCTGTGATTTATTTAATGATACCATGATCTCTAGAACACACATCTTTGTAAAACCTGGGAATACTGAAGTGTAAGATTTCAAAGATGATGATGCTTTTTAATAATCAGACATTACATAGAAGGCTTTTTTATATAAGGAGTTTTATGAGCCACACTCATTTGTGAAATCAGCAAGACCAAAAGAATAACTAATATGTTGACAGTCTCCCACATACTATCTAGCTAATGTAGAAGTCTACATGTGTAAAACTTTTTAAGAAATAAAAAAGTATGCTACGTTAGCTCTAAAGTGACACAGGCATATTTATATACTTGTATCAGAGGGTCTTTGCATTTGTACTAAAGACTCTTCTGAGAACATCCTTGCTATCTATTAAAAATCCAGTCCACAATATTAATAGCGGAAAGCAAACAGATAGAAAAGGGTAGTTAATATTAAGGATTATTCACAATGCAATGGGTAGGAAACCAAATGTGAGCGTGGGAAAGAAGCGAGAGCTCAGAAGAGCTTATCCATGTGAAAAGATTCAGGATGGGGTCTGTTTGCTTCTGGTTTTGCCTGGTTTTGTAATCAGACAGTTTTCTAAGAACATCCAGTTCCTGATTAGGAACTGAGATTATCTCAGCTTTCTACAGTTCAAGCCCCAGTATTGTGAATGCTGAGATTTTATCGACTTCATGAAGAGACGAACTTCTCCCTTCAGTTCTATCCATTGACCAGCTCAGAGTTGGATATGTATACAGTGGACATCCACCTTTGGTCAGGCAAATGCCGTGACTTTTAAAACCTTAGAGGAGTAATAGTGGTGTTAACAGCAGGTTGCAACTGGTTTCTGTAGGTCAGAAAAGCTTGTTAGTTCCTTCTATGTTAGGCTTTGTCAATAGTTTTCTTATCTATTAGGCAATGTGTAGTAGTGTGATGATAGCTAGAACCTATAGTGTCCCAGTTCAGCCTAAATTGCATAGGTATATTAGAGAGAAATGTGTTCCTTCAGTGACCTTTTTTGTTATTGAAATTTCTGTACTGATTAAATCTTAACTCATTATTTAGTCTACTCAAGGTGTTCTGTACTTTGAGAGAGAGACAAACCACCACAACTGTCATGATTTTGGGGACGGGCAAATTCCCAAATTCTTTCTGGAGCTGATTTTTAAATAACCCTCATACAAATGGAATAAGAAGTCTAAAATTCATTTTTAGACTCTAGAGCACTGAAAGTAGGAAAATTCGGCTTCAGCACTTACAGTCTGAACCCCTCTCAATTTAAATGGAAAGTTTTCCAGTGCTAACAGAGGATTAAAAAAAAAAAAAAACAAAAACAAAAAACAGACCAAACAATTTATTTGGAAAATAAAGCTGCCTTGATATCTCATGTCATCCCACCTCTTTTGAGTGAAAGGTATTCTGAAAGCAGATGCAAGTTTTAACCAGAGAGCTTGTGCTGGAAGTCTGCTTGCCAAATGTCCCACTGTTCAGTTTATGTGCCCACAGTTAAATTAAAGGCAGAGAGCAAGTTAGAAAAGATGATTCTTCTTTTTGAACTTTCTCCAACAGTTGCTGCAGAATTGGTTTTAATTTTTTGGAAGTTTTATATTGAAGGGTAGTGAGCGAAAATTATTATTTGTAATGGACTTTTCAAATTTTACTTCTCCACGGTCTCATAGTTTGGGAGGCATATCCCTCCTAACCCATCCCATTCCAGTTACCAAGCACTTTCTTCTCATGAATATAACGATTATCAACTTATTTTTCATTTAAGGGAGGAGGAGGAGGGGGAATTTAAACTGTCTGCTTGACAATGCTTTCAAATGGTGATGAAATGTCTTCTTCATATCTGAAGAGAACATGATTATTAGCACTGAATCTGACAGACACGATTTCTGAATATTTTTGTGGCATTAATTTAAATCAGTGTAATGTTTGAAAACATTTCAGCCCCTCAAACAGCTGATGCAGCTTAGATTCAATTATAACAAATTGCAACACACTGTCAAGTCTTTTTACCAAGTCATTAGTCAGGGATTTTGAATACACGGCCTCCGAACGGAGTTTGGCTGGCTGACAGCTCTAATTGTTGGGAACTGCTAAAGGATTGCTAATGAACTGGGGGATCTGTTGGGCCTGTAGCTTTCTTCAAGGATGAAATTTTTGAAAACTTTCACAAGATCAAAGTGGCATAACATGGACCATTTGCTAAATTGTCAGCAGTAGAGTGAAGCAGTCTGAGTCCCAGCTTTAAAGCTGAAACTTCAGTAGAAAACACCATGCGACTCTTGCCCCTGAGCTTTTTTCATGTGTCAGTAAAACCATACCGAGAAACAATGACTTGAAGAAAGAGCCCCACAGCTGCAATGGCCGCTATGTCTTAATTAGGAGGAGCAGAAAGGGAGACAAAAACTCCTTTCTGTTGTTAGTGGGTGCAAGGGGGATGAAGTGTCCAGCACTGTCACAGCCAGTCCAACAGTTACTTATTTTGCAACTCCCAAACTTATTAACAGTCACAGGAAGCCACAGGAAGGCTTCTCTGCTCCTTCCACAAAACAACTGACAGTGGAACTGCCAGGTTTGTCTTCAGGACCCAAGGATAGGTTGGCCTTACCAAAGGTTTTGTCATCCACTTCAGGGGAAGCAGGCCTTCCTCTCCAGCACCTGCTTCAGCACCCACAGAAGGCAGTGGGAACACTCCCATTGAACTTCTTTGGACACTGAATCCAGCCCCAGTATAGCTGGCCAGCAATACACAGCCGATGAATAGTTCCCAGCTGCTGCTGCTGAACTATGTTGCCTCATGTTACTCAGCGGCAGAAAGCCAATGCAGTGAAGAGAAACTTTTAAACCAATCTTAAAAGAAAGATATGAAAACGTGTCTCCATCATTCCCGTCTGGTTTATATTTTCCTTTCATATCCAAGTCTTATTTAAGTCTGTTCATTTTTACTTTTTTTTTTTTTTTTTTACTTCTTCTTATTGAAATTTACTATGGTATCCTTTTACCAAAAGAAAATAATGCCTGCTGGGCTACAGTAATATTGGTCAATTACCCAAATGTCTTAATATAGAAGTCTGCCAGGAGGGAAAGAATGTTTGAAATAAGATTTACATTATTACTTCTTTAAATTAACACTTCAACAGGACTCTAGGAAAAACAAACTCTTTCCTCCTCACACTGTGTGAGGTACAGCACCAAGCTGATATTATCCTCCCTAAGACAACCTCTATGTTTAAAAAACAACACTGAAGGGCATATACTGAAAAATTTTTGGAGTGTCTGAAATGGTGACTGTGATTCTGAACATCATTCCAGTGTGGAGTGTCTTGGATATGAATTTTGCATCTCATACCTCCTTCTAAAAACATATTTCATATCTCTATCACACTCTCTCTCTCCTTCAATGAGATATACATCAGCCAGATGAACCTTCTGAAGTAAATATTGCTTAGCCTTTCTATAGGGCTTCTATAGGCTCTGGTCAGCAGATGTGGAAGAGATTTCCTTGAAAAAACTGCCTGGGAGATATAAGCAATTTATACCTGTCCACTGCTATAATTTCCATTTATAGTCAAATATTCAACCTGGAGCTAGTGTTGGTTTGTTTTTAATGGAATTCTTAAATTAGACATTTATACTAACAAAGTTGATCAACCTGCAAGAAAGTTGTAGTAGTATAATAATCACTATCAATTTTCAACAGGTGACCAAGGAAGGGAAGAATCCTTTTCAATTGCCCATGGGGACTGGTTTATACACTCAATCTACCACTGACTTTTAACAGCAGAAAATTCACAAAAAGATCTAGCACTGCTTGGTTTAATATTCAATACACCGAAAGCCACAGATACTGACTTGTATTCTAACTGAAAACTTAAATGTCCAAACTAACTTGAAACACTCCTCACTAGGAAACCTCCCTATGGGCAGATTTCGTCTCCTAATTTTAGGCATCTAGACTGAGCTAATCACCAGGATTCTCTCTATGCTTGTTGTGTGAGCGACCCTGTTTGTCTTGGACACATATCTTGTGACTGAAGAAATGATGTGGTAGAGCATCTGTCTTCATCAGTTGTCTCTAGAGGGAGCCCAAATGACAGAATTGGACTACACACCCAATTTTTAGAGTTGAATTTAGGTCAGAGAAAAATCCAACAGAGAGTGTCTAATGACCTGCTTTTGAACAAGCCCCAGACTGATGAAGTCTTGACAGTGCTGAGCCAGTGCCGCTTGTTACCATCCTCAGAAGAGGATAACTTGTGGGAGCTCACTGACAACACAGGACTCGGTCCATATTTGCTGGTGCTAGTTAACATACCAGTCCTGAAATGTGTATCACCTAGCCTACAACATAGCATATTCCAACTCCACGCTCACTGAGAAGTCATTCAGTTCAGCTGAGAGCAAGATATTTCTGGTGCATGTGGAAAAACAGTGAAGACAAAATCAAATCAGAATTGCCTCCAACAGAGAAAGTTTCATACTGATAATAGCTCTAAGTTACGTTAGATTCCCACTGGGACTTAAACACCAGTTTTTTTCCTGGTTTTTTCATGTCAGTCCAGGGGTTTTCATGTCAGTCCAGGGTTTGTAGGCATTGCCAACAAGAAGTGTTGAGCACTGGAGCAGAAATGGGCTGTAGTAGCATTACCCAGCTGCTCTGCTGTTGGAACATTGAACCAAACTGTAGGAGTGCTTGTCTACTCGAAGGTGACTGTAAGTCTTGCCTCCCAAGATAACATGCTCTAGTTGACTCACTCATGGATTCTTTTTAATATCAATCAGCTTGTGCAGAAGCATGACAGAGAAGAAGAGAAGAAAGACTTCCATCTTTGTGGTAAAGCACAGACTGGGAACTGGGACATTTCACTTATAGTCTGTGATCCAGTAAATGCTTACTGTTAAATATGTGAGAAAGGAACAGTTTCAGCATAATACTACTGGAAAGGATACATGTCCATAAATTCAAAGCGAAGCCTGGATTTCAGAAATTAACTGTCAGAGAGCAGTTTATTTTAAAACAAACTTCTTTTCATAGCTATCCTACTGAGTAGCCTAGTAGCTCTTGGCTTGCTGCATTTTGCAGATGCCAGTCAGGGATATCCCTGGGGCCTCTATAGGGACTCCATAGAAATAATCCAGGACTCCGAATTACTCAGGTGACCAAAGCCCTGACCATTATTGCAGGCAAGTGCTGTAGCAACTGACTTCTCCTATGGGTCTAGGCACAATGTTACTGGTTATTCTGCTGTGTGCAAGCCACTGAGTTCCTGGGGCACACTGCCTCCTTCCTGGTTTTTTGGGCCATCTCCCTCAGAGCTCTGACACAAAACTCAGGCATGCTTTGGAGGACAGCTCACTCCTCTGGAGAACAGGCTGGACATGCTGGCAGCAAGTTTGACTTCTCTTAGTCAAAACACTCCAATGCTATTTCAGGGGAATCTGTGCTGACCACCGGGCACATGCTTTCTGGCTACGCCAAGGACATGCTACTTGTGCCCTCAGTTTCAAGCTATAAAAACAATATTCTGGCAGGCTGCAGCACAGTCCCTCATTATTTCAGGCACTCTGAACTAACTAATCACACAAAAAATGAAGAATCATAGGTTGGGACACTAGAGCCCTGAAAAAATATAGGACCAAGCACCATGTAATGCCAATGCAGCTCTAAAGGAGACTGATCCTGAGCAGCCTGGACACAAGCCACTGTATGCCACATGGCCTCAGGCTCAGAGGTGACTCTTTACTCCTTTTCTTATTTACTGGCATAGATATATGTTTGTTATGTTCGCAATGTGGAGTACATACAGATCATAATGACTCTGAGCTGCCACTTTATCTGAAAAATAGGGATGGCTATATTTCCTTACACCTCATATAGAAGCTGTAAGGTACCAAGATTTCCTTACACCTCATATAGAAGCTGTAAGGTACCTGTAAGGTACTTAATAAGTAACAGTTTGCAAGGATTAAGCATAAGAGGGTCTACACCATTATGGAAGGCAGACACTAGCTTGGGCCAGCACCTGCTGATGAATAGCTTGGGCTGCAAGGGGAAAGTGGTATGGGTCTTGATGCCTACTCAAAAGTCATTACTTCTACCTGAATGGCACAACTCCAGTGGCACCTGGACCAAGAGCTCAGTTTCAGTAGTCAATCAAAACAATCTTTACTAATAGTTTTCCTTCCTGGTTTTTGCTGTTCCTCTTGTGCTTCCTCAGAAAAGAACTCAGGCCTGAATCTCTGTTTACAGAAACTGTGGTTTACCAACCATTGTAAAGCATTACTTCTTGTATTTAATTCCAATTTACTAATAAAAAATATCCTTTCTGTCAGGAAAAAGCAATTTCCCTCTATCTGTGTCTCAAAACATAAGAAAACAAAACAGATGCTTGTTGCATTTAATAAAGAACATGCATATGCATTGAAATAACTTCTAGCTTATTTTTGTGTGATGCCAATATTTAATTATGTTCATTTTGCATTTGTAATTAGAGGGCAGAACAGATGGTGAAGACACAAAGTAAAGGAAAGTGTCCATTCATATAACCTGCTGTGTGATGCCAAGAAACTCTTCTGCTCAGAGCCTGATCCAAGCTCTACTGAATCCAGTACGAGCGTATCTATTGAATATCAGGAATATGGAGGACGCCACAGAGCAGGGCTTTGCTGTAACCTGTTTTTCTGATGTGTACATAGTGAATATATTTCTTTCAGGGATGGATTGTGGTTCTGATTTTAAAGCAAATTTTGGTTCAGTTTGATGTGGATCACCTTATTTCTTGCTTGCTTTCCAGTAGATAAAAATAAATTGTTCATGAAACTTTAATTTTAATTCTGAACCTTAACTGGGAAAAATGTCTCACTGTATGTTCTAACAATAGCAGTTCATGAAGTTAATGGTGCAAGTCACATAGAGATCCAGATAGAACTTATCTAGATTGTTTTCAATATCATTGAAAAATGGAAACTCAAACAGATCAAAACTTGGGTCCTGCATTTCATTCAAAGACACATAAAATTAACTCATTTTACAAATTATATTTATATATTTTTATTTGCATTTCAAATTGCCATATTTGAACAATATGCCATTTTAACCAAAAAAATTAAATAGATCAAATAGGCACAAAATACACTAAATAAAAAATGTCATTTTAGTCAAATGAAATGCTTGTATTGACCAAAAACGTGTGTGTGTGTGTGTGTGTGTGTGTGTAAAACTGATTTTTTTTTTTTTTTTAAGTATGTATAATTCACCATTTGTCTGGCAACAGTCACAATGATATTTCTCCTGATCTCTGAGCAGGAAATGGATGTTCTTAATCAATATGTCATAAACTTTTGCTATATAAATGGCACTGCTGAGACTGGCAGTAGAATATTAAAGCTTGTCAACAAATTCAAGACACTGTTCAGAAAGAAACTATTATTTGAGTGTTTAAAAACAGTCTTACAGTAAACAACTCAAGAAACTCGATCTATGTATCTCATGAAAAAGATCAAGAGGTGGCTTGATTGTGATGTGTAAGTACTTTCACAGCGAGTACTGACATAGGAAGTTATTTACAAGAACAGATAATGGGAAATTAAAGCCTGACAAATTCATATTACGAGTAAGAAACATTTCTAACACAGAGGGTAATTAAGTATTAGAAGAACCTACCAATAGCAGTGCATTGTCCTCTGCCTCTTGAAGTCATCCAATCAAGAACGAATGGAGAATGTAATTTAATCCAATAGTTCCTAGTCATCTTTCATTCGTAGTGGAAGGAGAAGAAAGTATCAATTCCCATATAGTGAATTTAGGTCTATTGAAAATATACTTCCTTTTCTCAATAATCTTTTGCAGATCCTCTTAAAAGGAGTTTGCCACTTTGAGTCAAGCACAAATTATTAGGCTCAACTCAGGGGAAACTGACTCTACAGATGTTCTGAGTAGGTGGTCTCCTGGTGCTTTCTGACCCCTGAAACCCATAAATCCGGAATTATTAATATATATGTATTTATTTATAAAATATCATTACACACAGGTACAACTGCATTGATTAATTACATATGCTTTTCAATAATAAGAAAGGACTACTAGCACAGTGCAAACAGCAAATTACTAATATTTTCAGAAAAAAATTTGGTGATCTTCAGACACAGAAGTAGTCACTGAAGAGATCTATGCGTAATTTGACAATAACTAATAAACCCAAGAATTTTGCAGTCTATTTGAGAACAATTTGCAAAGAGAAAACAAAGCAAAATTCTTCAGATAAATTATTCATTTGAATTAGTCATTTAGCTCTAGTAAGGAGTTGTAGACTTTTTGAAAATATGCAGCAAGGGGATACAGTTTTAAAAAGGTTGAAGCAAAAATATTCTGCTCTTCTAGAACTTGTTTCATCACATGTTCTCAAGGCACTTAATCATTAATTATGCTGAATATTAATTATAACCCTTTTACATTTGAATAAACTGAGGCACGGTGCCTTGCCTATGGTCACACAGCAAGTGGGGAAAAAAGTCTATCTCACTAACCATTAAATGTGCTTCCTGTCACTATTCTCTTAGGCTTTGCTACCCCACTACATTGTGAAACTTAATTTCTGAGGGCAACATTTTTTATGTGACCACACTATCTGCCTGTGTGTTAGCCATAATAAGGTTATTATAAACTATGTAAGTAAATTAATATGGATGTAATAATACTACATTTAAAACATTTCTACCTTCGAAATAGATTCTTTCCTTTTTTTCTGATTGACAAGGGCAAACAAATTTGAGAAGATAGAGATCTCACAGTTCCTGAGGGAAGGATTTACCTGACCAGCTGTAGAGATCTTCAGTACAGGCATCTACATCTGAATCTGTCACTATAATCCTCTTTAAGGTCACTGGCAAAAAATAGGCACATGTAGGGTGCAATTCACCTCACCCTGGAGTTGGTGCCTATGTTTGTCAGATATGCCCCCCTGAGCACCCATTCACTGGCTCTCAGAACAGCCCAGGGTAGTTGCCTCAGATGTAAGTAGATCAGTGTTCTACAGGTTGGAAAAGGCCCCTAGGGGTCATCTGGTCCAGTCTCCTGCTCAGAGCACCACCAATTTAGATAAGATTGCTCATTGCCTCATCCAGTCGATTTCTGAGTAGCCACAAGGATGTCTTTGAGGATATGGCTAAAGGTAGATGCAATGAACCCCGGTGTGAATTGCAACAATCCTTAGAAGACAGCCTGACAGAGAATAGAGATCCAAATTGGTGTAACAAAGCCGAGATGACCATGTGAGATAAACTAATTCACTGAACACAAAGAGTAAGATTCGGTCAGCTAAACAAGGTGCTATCTGTGTCTGCAGAAAGGTGTAGGTCTCCCTGTTTTGCATTATATCTGTCAACCTGTGCAGTTTTCCCTGATAATCTCAAGGCATCTCAAGCAACCCAAGATACTTATTATGCAACAGGATGAAATCTGGACTGTAGCAGATCAAGATTCACACACTTGAACATTGAAGTCACCAGTGCACATATCTATGTGTGACCTAGCTGGCTAATATCCCATTATCGTTAATGGACATCAAGCTACCCAACAGAGTCTGAAGGGATGTTTCACTCTGCCTGATAAATATGCATCTTTGAGTAGCTGAATAAGTTCCCAGATTTATTTTTCTGTACTATGTCTAATGCCAGTGCTTGAATCTGGAGCTAAATCCCAGTCGTCTTGAGCCCCCAGACTCACCAAGCTGCCAGAATACATACTATTATTGTATTTTCATGGGATATGTAATCCATGATTCTTAGAATGTATGTTGTGAAGTAGGTCAGTAAACGCTAGTGTGATATGTTTACAAGTGATTAAAGTGACAAGTATGTTAAATATTATGGTCTGGTAAAGACAACTGCAAGAGAATGTGAGTCTTCAGCTTCCAAGCATCTGCTAAAATTGGATGCGTTTGGATGCAGGCACAGCTCCAAAATTACTGCCACTTTTACTGCAAAACTAGCTAAGAATCCTGATTAAGAAGCAAAATAATTATTTTATATGCTGTGATTTATAAACCAGGAGCAAGGGTAAAGAATGTCTCTTTGTAAATATTTGTTAATGTAATTTTGAAAGGATTAAGCCAGTAGTCATTCAAATCCTTGTCTCTTTTTCTTTTTTATCCTAGCTTCCATTTTGATCCATCAATACTACCACTTTTTCCTCTAACTTTGTTTTTTGTTGGTTTTAAGGGCAAAATTATGCCTTGTTCATAATTTGGAAACCATATTGCATACACGAAGCATTCTTTCTAGGAATGAGTTTACAAAATATTTGAGTGTCTGTTTAGCTTAAACTATAGTTTATAGAGGTGTCACTGTGATTCAGCACATGCTTAACACTTTGTTATTTCAAAAGGTGTGAGAGATCAAGATATGTTCTTTAATCCCTCTCCGATTTGCTGGTTTGAGCGCTTCTTTGGTTTGGAGAGCTCCTTATCTAGTTCCTGCAGATTAAAATGAATATATTTTCTGGATGTGATGACCAGAAAAGATTTCATTTTAGTGTGAAGTAGTGCCTCAGATGCTTCCCACAACACAGGTTTCATTCCAACCACTTCAATCCTAAAGACAGAAACAAAGTACCTTGTAAACCGTTCCACCTCTCCCATGCCATTATTTCAATTTTTTTTCTCTGTGTAGGAGTAGATACATCCCTGATCTATGAATTTATTTGTAGCTATTGTGTTTTTAAATCCCTTCTTGTCTTCAAGTTCACAGGACAGAGCCTGTTTCTATGAAGTGAATAAAAATTTGCTAATTTGTCAGATTTTTAAAATGTTTTACTTTTGTGTTACCATACAATTCCCATTCTTTTTTCCTACTTCCAAATCTCCTCTTCTCTGGGATGGCTTCCTGGCGTTATTGTTGATTTCTTCATATCTATGAGACCTCAACATTTAGGGCATTTGGGAATCTGTCCACAAACAGTTCCCATTTCAAAGTTAGTTAAACAAAATCTTTAATGTTTTGCTAAAGTAGGGCCCAGATATCTCCCCCTGGAAACATAGCTACTTAAGAATGGTAGCTGTATGAAAGATGCTCTAACCTAGTATTTATGAAAGGAAATAATGCAGAAGTATTTATTAAAACAAAATTAAATTAAATCCCTTGTATATCTTATTTGCTGTATTTCTTTCATATGTTGCTGCAAAATCTACTTTGATCTGTATGATGCATCATCAAGTCATATGGCACTGTAAAATGCCATCACTTATGAAAAAAGCACACATATAATTTAAATATATAAGTAGCACAAGTATGCCACTTTTTTTTTCCTGTATGATAATAGATTACTCTAAGCTTTCAGTCATGAAGTTAAACATCCTGGAGTAGTTAAAACAGGAATTTTACCCCAAAGCAAGTGTACGAGCTATGTGAATATTAAGAAGCCAGATGACATGCACAGATAGCAACAGAAGCCTGGATGGATCAATGAGATCTAACAGCTCTGATTTTTAAGAAGAAGAAGAAGAAGGGGGAAAAGAGTTATTTTAGGTATAAGGAAATTATTATTCTCATGAGAAATCTGATCCAGCACTTGTAATGTCTTTTCTCTGTTATTAAGTCACATCAATAATAATGATAATATTTTCCTTAAATTAAATATAATGTGCTTATTAGTGTGATCGTGTTTCCAACAGCAACACAATAAAAAGAAAAATGCTTTTCAGCTTGTTTAACCCTCTTAATAACATTTAAGTGATGATATGTGTATTATGACAAGGTAAAAGAATTGCCAAAAAAAACCATGAAGAAAATATATCTGTGAGCTTTTTTCCATTATTTTTAAAAAATCAGAAATATAAGGATGTTTAACTTCAGGTTTCCTGTTATTTAAGAAAAATCAATGGGAAATTTAAGGAGCTTTAACATTTTTGTAAGAACATGGTATCATCTGGAGGTTGTTTCTAGCCTCACAAATTAGCTGACACATTTTCCATGATAGTTTCCTCTCAGATATTCCACCAGCAGTTATCCAGGAGAAATGTCTGTGGTGAACATTATTTCTTAGTAAATCCAGTAAAAATTTGGAGATTGAAAATTTTGAACTTAAATCAACCATTACCATCAGATAACTGATTAGAACAATTATATTTAGATAATCAGCTAACAGAAATAATACTACACCTATGTACTCAGGCCAAAACAGTTTACTCCAGTTTAACCCTATAGATTTGTGCAATGCCAAAGCATTCACACTGTGCATGGATGTTTTTTGTAGGGTTCAGGTCTAAGATACTTCATATTTTGAAATTTCAATTTCTGATACAGTTTGGTGTTTCAAACCATTTCATGTTGGTTAATAGTCACCCAAATGACTTGCCAAAACACTTTAAGAAAAAAAAAAAAGTGAGAAATTGTTACTGGTACAGAGTTTGAACTAATTTTCAAATCTCCTTAGTGGCACAGGACTATGAAATAACATAATTTGGAACTTGAGACATGAGAAAATATGATTTTTGAAAAGTAATCCTTTTAGTGGAACGAAATGTGGACCCTGTGCAAATTGTGTTCTTCACTTGTTGGCATTTTAATTATGGTCTTCCAGGTCTGTCAGGTTATTCAAGGAGGTCAGTGAGGGAACTGAGCAGAATTGAGGCATGCAGTTTTGGTCACCAGAGCATATCTAAAATATTAGTCAAAGACAGTAACTTTCTAGCAGTCCTCCAGTTCTCCTTGAGGGCTCTAGTCATGTTCAAGAGAAGTAATTGCTACTCGTCCCTGTATTTGATGTGATAAACAGCAGAGCAAGTGCACTGAATGGCTAGGTAGGATTAGTTTACAGAGGAAAGAAGACAGACATCATCACAGCAATGAAGGAGTCCTGGATTCCTCAGAAAATTATTCCATAAGCCATGATAAAGAAAATTAAACACCTACTAAAATAGTATAATTCCAAAGAAACTAGAAGGGAAAGGACAATAACATCACGAATCATCAAAATGAGATAGGAATATGCAAAAAGTCTCATTTGCAACATATCTGCCTACAGCAGCAACAATATCCACTGTCTAACTGAATGTGTTTCACTCAACCTTGAACAAATGATGCTGTTTGACTGTGTTTCCACCAGCTATCAGTGAGCAATTGTGATTAGACAATGTCTGCTCTACACGCATTTCAGACTCGTGTAGTTCCAGTTTGCTAACATCCATTAGCCTCTTTTACTTAATTTAATTAAAAATAAAACCAGCTTGTGCTCTCCAAGGCCTCACCATGACATGCACTACAGCAGAGCAAGCAAGGATAACTGGGCGACTTGCTTCAGAATGGCTAGATCTGATACAGAGACTCCAGTGCCCGACACTCTCCTTATGTCTCTCTCTCACTGTAACCCTCAGTAATTTCTTCCCATAGAAGTATTTATATATTCTGAGCAATTTTGTAATGTGCTTCTTGATGGGAAACAAACAAACCAGAAACATTTGTTAGCGTGGACATATAAATAATTCACAGCAAGACAAGCTAGTATATGAACCATTAATTACTCCTCTGTAAATTCACACCTGACCTTCTCCCTGGTTACTTATTTAAAAGCATATGCTTTCAGTTTTATAATAAAAGGTTCTCTTCTTCAGTCATCAAAACATCTTTGTCATTCTTCCTTTTACTTGCCACAAATTTTCAACAACATTTTTGAAAGCTGACCTATAATCACAAGACCCTCTGGTTTAAAACTAACCCATAACCTATTAGAAGGTAAATCTTACCTCAGTCCCCTGCTTCTTCCCCATCATCATATTTGGGATTAATTTTGCCAGTTGACTTCTTTTCTAGCACATTCTACAGTCACCACATTTACTTTGCAGAGTCCAGCTTCAAGCTGAATTGAGTTGTCCTTCTGGTTCCCACTCTTGTTGAAATGAAAGACTCCTAAATGCCACTCTTGGGACTGTGCTAAAAGGATTAAGGAAAAAACTTGAAAATGCCAGTTTAGTCCATGCAGGTAAAATTAATTGGCTCATGAGCCTCACTAGCAATCTAAATAAATTTTAAATAATCTCAAATATCTGTTTTTTTCTTGTTCCTAAGCAATGTGATAATATACATATAAAACCCCATAATCTATTGTAAGGAGTAGATCTAGGGGCATTCTGAAGACACTAAGCTTCCCCTCCAAAATTAAAAAGACCAGATACACTTAGAAGATGACTTAAAGCTTTTTCCTAAGCTTTATATGTGAGTTCCTTAGATGCATTTCTCCTGTATCACAGAAATTGCAATTTGTTTAGGTTTGGTTATTTAATTCAGACAGAAACAGATTATTTTTTAATTTCAGGCTAGATTCCACAGACAAGTAAATAGATTTCCCTAATGTGATATTTTCTCTTGTTAGTTGGAACAGCAGATAAGCAACTTGGATACAACATAACAGGCTTGCTTTCATTTATTGTCTACAGTAGAGGGCCAATATTTTTTAGTAAATGGAAACCAACCTGGGTAAAAAAATATTCTTTGGCATTAATTTGATGAAACAATTCATGATTTGGTGAGACAGCATTCACTGTAACTGCTAAGATATTCTAAAGCTGGGCAAGCACACCAGGCCTGATCCAGGACCAAGGGAAACTACAGGTGGACCTTCAACAAAAATGGCATGGGATTAAATCTGACTGACCATTTTAAAGCTAAAGTAGAATACTGAAGAAGAGGAAGAGAAATGTAAAATTCATTATATTATTCTGTGAGGGAATTTTTATTATTTCTAAGACTTAAACAGGCTTGATAATTAAGAATAAAGTGCAAGTTGGAAAAATAGTATGTGTTTTGAGTGTATGACTGAAATGAGAGGAAAGGAAGAGAAAACAAATTAGCAGAGACTCTCTGAAACAGTGCTAGATCACAAAAGGATTAGAAGAATGAAAGTGACTTCATTTTGACTTCAGTGGAAGAGGATGCTGCTTGACTGTACTGCTTATGATTCCTGCTGTTAGTATTATTTCATTATTATTAAGTCCTCCATTTGGTCAAGTTCACTCTGTCTTGGCTTGTCTCTTATCAATTCTTTGACTACAACATGTCTATGTTGCTTTTGGCTGGGCTTTGTGGACTGCAGCTTCTAATTGTCCCTAACCTTTCTTCACTTCTTGAGAATTGAAATGATTCTTCTCATTCTAGAATAAATATCCACAATAAGTGAAATGAATATGCACTGGAAGTTCACATATTGCATGTTGGCTACAAGGGAGAATTAGGCACCTATCACATCTAGACTTTGATAATGTGCATCTGACCAAATTTTTCTCAAATACAAAATGCAAAAGCGAGACATTATGTTCTCTTCTCAAAAAGTAGCAGCTAAATACAATATAATAATTATAATTATGTTAACAATTATAATAATTGTCATAATAATACTAATTATAATACCTTCTTGAAAATTCTGTTGAATGCATTCAAGACAATCAATCCTACAGAAAAGCCAGTCAAGACCTTAATACTCTTTGTAAAACAAATACTTGAGTCATTTTTGTTTCAATCCTTGTATTAAAAGATAATGGAATCAAAAAAGCAAAAAAATTGAACTATTTAAATTTCAGAAAAAAATATTTCTGGCAGGGATTTAAAAAAAAAAAAAAAAAGTAAAAAATCATGTTAAATACTGAAATTTCCTTGAATCACTTCTTCCTGTTAGGAATCATTTTGTTGGCAAAAGGCACATCTTACAAAAGTTACTGATAATACTGCCACCAAATTTAAAATGTGGATTTCACAGAATCACAGGATGACTGAGGTCGGAATGGACCTCTGGAGGTCATCTGTTCCAGCTGCCCTGCTGAAGCAGGGCCACCTACAACAGGCTATGCAAGACGATATCTAGATGATTTTATATATCTCCAAGCATGGAGACTCCAATACCTCTCTGAGCAACCTGTCCCTGTGCTTGCTGACCATGAAAGTAAAAATATGTGTCCTAATGTTCAAAGGGAACTTCATGCATTTCGGTTTGTGCCCATCGCCTCTGGTTTTGTCACTGACCACCACTGAAAAGAGCCTTTTTTATACCTTTCCTTCAGATATTTGTACATATCCATGAGTTTCCCCCTGAAAGGAGTTTCTTCTCCAGGCTAAACAGTTCCAGCTCTCTCAACTTTTCCTCAGGAAAGAGATGATCCAGTCACTTAATCATCTTCATGACTCTGGGCTGTATGTTCGTGTCTCTCTTGTAATGGGAGCCCAAAACTGGACTCAGTACTCCGGGTGTGGCCTCACCAGAGCTGAGTGGAAGGATCACCTCCCTTAAGCTGCTGGTAATACTTTACCTAATGTAGCCAGGATACCATTCGCCTTCTTTGCAGTCAGGGCACATTGTGGCTTATGTCTAACTTGGTGCCCACCAGGATCTCCAGGGCCTTTTCTGTCAAGATGTCTTCCAGCTGGAATGCCCCCCAGCATACACTGATGCATGAGATTGTTACTCCTCAGGTGCAAGACTTTACATTTCCCTTTGTTGAACCTCATGAAGTATCTGTCAGCCCTCCAGTCTGTCAGGATCTCTGAAAGGCAGCACAACCTCACAATCTTCTGTCATATCCTCCCAGTTTTGTGTCATCAGAAAACTTGCTGAGGGTACACTCTGCCCCATCATCTAGACCTTTAATGAAGATGTTGAACAGGATTTGAGTCAGTATTGTCTCTTGAGGTACACCACTTGTTACCGGCCTCCAACTAGACTCTGTGCCACTGATTACAACCTTCTGAGCTTGGACATTCAGTCATTTTTTAATCCAATACACTCGGTTCTCACCTAGCCCATATATCAACAGCTTCTCTGTGAGCATTTGATGAGACACAGTGTCAAAAGCCCAACTGATACCACCATAAACATTATCCACTGCTCTTCCCTCATCTACCAGATCAGTCTTTTCATCATAGAAGATTGTCAGGTTGGTCAAGAATTACTTCCCCTTCGTGAATCTGTGCTGATTATTCCCCATCACCTTCATGTCATCTATGTGCCTGAAATTCCCAGGAGTAGGTGTTCCATAACCTTCCCAAGCATCAAGGTGAACCTGACCAGACTGCAGTTCTCCTTTTTGCCCTTTTTGGAGATAGGAGTAACACTTGCTTTTCTCCAGTCATCAGGCACCTCTCACAGTTTCCATGATCATTCAAAGTTTGTCAAGAGTGGTCTCACAATAACATTTGCCAACTCGCTCAGCATTCACAGTTTCATCCCAACAGGACCTATGAACTTAGGTGTGTCCACTTTGCTTACATATTCTCTAACCTGATAGTCTTCCATCAAGGATAAGTCTACATTGCTACAGGCTTTCTCCCTTGTCATCAGTGCCTGGATTTTTTGAAGGTCAGTCTTACTAGTAGAGCATGAGTCAGAGAAAGCATTCAAAATATGTGTCACCAGGTCCTCTGCCCCATTCAGCTGTGGACCCACATTTTCCACAGTTTTCCCACTTAGGTACTTACAGAAGTCTTTCCTGTTGCGTTTTACAGCACTCACAAAATTTAACTTCAGGTGGGTTTAGGCCTTCCTAAGCACATGTCTGCTTGCTTGGACAGTGCCTCTCTATTCTCAGGTTGCCTGTACCTGATTCCACCTCTGTATGCTTCCTTTTTATATTTGAGTTTGGCCAGGATATCCTTGTTCATGCACTCAGGCCTTCTGGCATTTTTACTTGACTTCCTAATCATTGGGATGAATTGTTCTTGAGCTTGGAGAAGGTGATCCTTGAATATTAATCAGCTTTCTTGGGCCCCTCTTCCCTCCAGAGCTTTAACTGATGGGACTTTGAAGTGACTGAAGTCAGTTTTTCTGAAGTCCTGGGTTGTGAGTGTGATTTTTGCCTTGCTCCTTGCCCTCAGGATCCTGAACTCCACCATCTCACTGTCACTACAGCCAAGGCTGCCTTTGGCCTTCACATCTCAAATGAGTCCCTCCTTGTCAATAAGCAAGGTCTAACAGAACACCTCTCCTTTTTGGCTCCTTCTGCTGTGTTATTCCTCCATCAGGTATGAGCATGGTTGGATGAAGCCCATGAATATCAGGGCCTGTGAACCTGAGGTTACTTCTGGCTGTCTATAAAGGAAGGGCCTTATCCACCTCTTCTTTGTAGAAACCTGTAGCAGATACACACCACAATGTCACCCTTACTTGACTTCTCTTTACTGTTTACCCATAAGGTCTCATTTGTCACATTATCTATCCCCAGCCAGAGGTCCATGCACTCCAGCTGTTCTCTCATATAAAGGACAACTCCCCCTCCTCATCTTCCTGATCTGTCTTTCCCGTGGAGCCTGTATCTCTCCATTGCAACCCTCCAGTCATGTGAATCATTCCACCATGTCTCCATGATGCCAACAAGACGATAGCCCTGCAACTATTCTCTAATTCCTCTTTATTCCCCATGCGGTGTGCAGTAGCATACAGAGTCATATCAGATTCCCTACAGAAAAAATAGTATATAATTTTAATGCGTACTATTATCAGATAGCAGCACAACGATGAAAAACTAGTTTCTAAAGAAAACAAAAAATTGAAAGTTTTAAAGAATTATGAACTACACAAAGTGAGACAGAATGGGTAATTTATTATTTACTATAGTAGTCTGTGGACAAGAAAGCTTATGAGACACACAAGGCCTAAATACAATTTTTCAAGGGAAATATTATCCCCTGTTCATGACAGAGGATATTATAAGAAAGCTTTCCAGTCCTTTATTATATGATAGATTATCAGTGACTTAAGATCAGGATTTCAGCAGTCAAAATTAAAAGATAGTAGTTCAAATGCTGTGCTATTGTTTTCCACATACCTATCTTAGAGTCTAGTCTACCTGTCACTACAAGTTTTCCATGGAAATTATTTATTCCAGCTAGGCAAATGCTCAGGGCACCAGCACTGAAACAAACATAGACAATACAGCAGTTTAGGGGAGTGAGCATCAAAGAGCATAAATGTTTATGGGAATGAATTCTGGGTAGTCACCAAAAAAAGGATTCCAGTCACAAGTCACACAGCAATTGCAATCAAACCCTATACAACATACATCTATTTTGTGACAGTTTTATATGCTGTAAAGAGTAAATGAATTATCCTTAGTTTGGCTGAGTTTTTGGTAAAGACCATGATAAGAGGTTAGCAAACATACCATACATATTTTCTCTCAGCTTTCTCACTCACACTTATTGGCTTTTTTATTTTGTATGGTCAGGTAGATTTCCATGTCCTGTGAGACCAGGAGTGGTAGAGGGGAAACCCTCTCTTGTGTGCAGTGTACAAGAATTATGCAAATATATCACTATTTTTGTGCAGAGAAGAAATTATTCAAAGTCTGCATATTTACTATTAAAAATTAGATAGTAATTTGTAGTATTATTACACAAGTATAAAATGTGCCAGCTATTAAGGTTTTTTTAAATTTTGTGAAGTTTTGATTCTTTCTTCTTTCTGTTTAAAGGGTCTTGGAGGAAGACTATGTTTAAACATATACAATTTTATCCACTGGTCTACGATTAAAATTCTAGGACATAAAACACAACAGTCCAGAAAGACATTATTCCTTTATATTTCAGAGAAAAAGATTAAGGATTTGTGATATGATGAGTGGTAATACACACTGTCAATTACTTATCTAATATAGTACTTTTATTTGTAAGCATGTCTTAAGTGTTTGCATGGGATTCAAGTGACTGCATGTCAAAATCTTTAGCAGAGATGTCTACATCTCTGTTAATCAATGTGCGTCTATTTATAGTTAATGGACAGAAAAAGACATTTCTAGAATGTGATTCGTCTTGTCCTAGTGTAGGCATCTGTGTTTAGTGAAAACTGTTGCCCCTGGAAAGCATGTTTCTCTCAGTACTGTAGAGGGAATTCAGGATTATTAGGTCATATGTAGAAACTCACAGTCAGATGTAGACATCTAAAGTAAGGGAAGAGAAGATTTCCTTGTTCTCTCTCTGTGCAAATGACCTAAATGTCAGTGTTATCATGTGGCTTCCCCTCAGTACCAGCTGTTCCAAGCTGTATGATAAGCCTTGATATTAAAT
The DNA here is from genome assembly GCF_965140245.1 of Athene noctua. Lineage (NCBI taxonomy): Eukaryota > Metazoa > Chordata > Aves > Strigiformes > Strigidae > Athene > Athene noctua. Next base: position 189,743,227 of record NC_134037.1, read on the forward strand.
GGTGTGCAAATTGAAAACAGGGAGTCCTGAATTATAAAATGTAAAATTGTTGAATACAAGGCTACACCTCCTTTCATAGCTTTGTTGTCCTTTTGCTCATATTGGACTGGAGCACTAGCAGGTAAGAATGCAAGCACAAGGTAGATTATGGAACGGATGGTAGTTCGGAAATATATGCGGGTGTTTCATTACCAGAGCTCTCCAGGTTTAAAACCTTACTGTTATCCTACAGGTTAAAGAAAACTCTCTTCATCCAATTTATGAAACTCTCTCCTTGTTTCCTTTATTTTTATAAAAGCATTCTCATTTCCTTTACTTTATTACACCATTCTTGCAAACTAAAATCTCAATTTTCAGATTAAATTAAATACACCGAACACTCAAAGGTTGTATCATTCCATTCAGGGTTTCAACGTAAGTACAAGTACTCGATCTCTAACAGTTTATTTGAATTGTGGGACATGGAAGCATTTCTGATCTCATGAGTCCATATGCACACACTTGCCATGTCTCAACTGAATCCTGGGTGTAGAGAGAGAATTATGCAGATGTAGAGAGAGAATTAGCCTGTTATTTCTGGTCTCAACTATTCTTGATTTTTTTTTTTTTTTTTTTCTGGAAAGGTGGAAGATCACGTGCTAGGTGGGGGTCCTGATGCAGTGCAGTTTAGTACCCAACTGAGATATCTGAGGGACTAAAAGATGTCACACAACATACATGTTCTAGATTTGTTTTCATGATTAAAAGCTTCAGCAGGCTCTGGTGGGAAGAGTCATCTCAATGACCTCCCAGAATAGAACTGAACTGTTTTGTTTATTTTGAGAAATGATACACAAAACAAGTCCAGCTCAGTCAAGGGCAAACGGTGGAGAAGTATGCAACACTGAGTTATCACTGCAGGGAGAGATGGCTAGGCAGAGCTCAGTTACTCAAATTACATTTAGCCAAGTCTAACACCTAGGGCTCCTCAGGAGGAATTGTCAGGTAAGAAAAGAAACTACTGGCATGATTCTCAATTGTTTCTTATTTGTTAGTGGTCAGTCTAACTCAGTGTGACAAGAGAATGACTGCAAGTAGGTGTGACTGAGTGCTGTCTGACTGAAAGGGAATATGTTTTTTCACAACTGCATAAGAATGAATATCATTACCAAGAGCCTGCAGAATGTGTATAAATTAGGGCATTGACCTACGGGAAAATCTACAGGTCCAGTGCCAAATGACCCCAGATCTTGTGTATGTTTCAGTTTGAACCCATGTTTAAAAATAACAGGAGAGTGTACACTGGAAGCATATCTTATTCCATCTCCCAGAAAAGCCCTAAGGAACTGTGTATGTTTACAAGATTCCATTAGTTATACAGTGACTTTTTCCCACTAAATAGTACAAGACGGTACTCTGCTGCCTATATTATTTTTTTTATTAAATTTGATAGTGATTTAGAAGTACGAACATTTCATTGAACTGATTCATTAGCTGAGCTAGTAGACCTCCGTTTGTGGGTTTGCAACATCAAAACATTCCTGTTTTTCCATTAATTAATGTGTAGACATTTACAGTACATCCACATATAAGTGGCAGCAAACTTCTGAAGCTGTTACATGTCCTACAATATTTGCTCATTTTGTCTGGTAAGGAATATTGACAAGTGCCAATGGGTGCAGCAAAAGAAATTGACAGTATAAAGCCAGCCTTTCTTTCTCACTGTCTGTGGGGATTAGAGAAACAAGGCACTGAACACAAGAGAGGATTTTTCCTTTCCTGATATAATAATTCTATGTAAATGATGTTTTGGGTACCTAGTGAAATTGGTATCTTATACGGAAAATAGGTAATTTAAAATCTAGATGTGAATAAATTCATACCATCTGATACAGAATGCTGTGATTAAGTGTTTGACTTTCAAATAACCGGTAATTTTATGTAAAGGTTTTAAATTAAATTAATACATTTTAAGATATGGTGTGCATTTCAGGATTTTCAGCTCCCACCCCAAAAACCAGCCATTAGAATCCAAGCTTCCAATTAATGGTGAGCTGCATGCAGTACAGTGCTGGCTTAACAATTCTGAACAGAAAGGTTTCAAACTAGATAACAACCTGTGGGCTGTAAACAGAGTAGGCTTAAGTCTTGCTGATTTTAATATGGTCTGATCAAGCAGACTGTAAATGAAAGACTCTGCTCTAGCTTGCCCACTAATTTGAATTGCACTTATTTGATTTGTTTCCAATACCAGAATGATTACCTAAACATTTATAGAATCATAATTGAAAAATGAAAAATAACCTGAAAGATGTATGGTAGATTTTTTCTTAAACTAAATATGAGTGAAAAGAATATTCCTGGAGATGAAATGGAGACTTACGTAGAAAAAATAGGCTGCTCTGTAACACATTTCCCGTATTGTTTATGAAATTTCCCACTAATTGCCTATTCAACAACCTTTCCCTGACCCCTTTTTTTCTTTAGGTTTTTTTTTCACCACATTTGTAGGGTTACTGGTCAAATAGATTGTGTTTAATGGGAGCTGAGGGACATGCAAAGTTTGGATGGAAGAAAATTGAAAATTAAAAAAATGACGACAATCTACTTTAAAAAGATTTCAGAGCCCAAGAGGAACTGTTCTGATAGAGTCATCTGAGTGGGGAAAGTTTTTACAGACTGCTATCATTGGCTAGATTTATTCATGTTTACTCCTAGCAGTAGTTACTGCACTATTACCACAAGCTTCTCATCCACATTGTAGGTATTTCCTCAGTAGGCCCTTCCTCCTTCATGGCACAAAAATTGCTTTCACAGGGTAAGAAATCACAGTATCATAAGACATTTTATGATGCCAAGACATGGATGATTATGTCCTTTTTACTGGCATCTAACTTTGCTGCTACATTACCAAACCCTTAACTAGGAGGAGAACATCAAGATGAAAGCTGTAACTGTGGGGGCCAGGCCCCACTATGGGGAGCTCTACAGCTTCTGAGACATCAGGCTAAATTTGAGGTGCTGCCTCACCATTCTTTATGCCTCTTATATCAACATTGCTCCAGTTCCTGCTTTCATTGTCATTTCATTGTCATGAAAATACTGTCTAGCAAAGGAGGACTCTCATGAGAGTTTTCTTCCAGGAGGAGGAGCAGTTCCATATGGTCTGCTGGGGGTCTTGGGAGGGTGGAAATGCAAGGCAAACCTCTGGCTGCAAGGAGGGAACCAGCCTGGTGAGTGACTAGGTAAATCACAGGTCCTGGCTTGAGGTTTTGTCCAGAAGCGGTGTTGGAGGCAGCTTCCCATGGTCACAAAGTTGGTGGGATGGAGGGGTAAAGGTCTTTGGAGACCTGCACTAAGATTGTACAGCTAGATGGACAGGGAGACTGCAGAGAGACACAAGGTCAGAGGGTGTGGATCTGGCATGAAGGGTACAGATCAGGAACACATAATCTCTAAATGATCTTACTTCCCAATGAAATGCACATGGAAAAATAAAATGAAATACCATAAGGTAAGATAATTTAAAATTAACAATAACCAAACAACTCCCTGCCCAGTCCTACTTTTCTCTGCAAAACAGATACTTTAACAAAGCCAGATAGATACTCAGCATTCTCAATGAGCGGAAAATGTTTGGCATTTTAACACCCGTTTTGCTCTGGACAGGCACATCAGGTTATGAAATGACATATGAATAACACAGACAATATAGAAACAGAAAAAAAAAAAAAACAATAAAAAAATTTAATTTTGATTTACTCTTATGGCATATCAGCATTTTCTGAAACAAAGCCAGCTTTTGATGTACTTTCCCTGCATACAAAAAATAAAGTTACTCCATGACCACTGGAATTAATGAAGCCTCCTTTCCTATGGTTTTATGTTCTCTGAGCCATCAACCACCTGATGATTACAATAATCTCCATTCCATTCTGTGTGCTCCCTGGTTTAGAGGCAAGCCCAAGGTGGTTAGTCTGCAGATAAACCTGTGATACTCATCTGAGCAGTCCTTATGTGTCTCTTAGGTCATACCTGACAGCAGAGGTACTGCTCTGGATCTACCTCCTCTGACAAGACAGTGGTGTATCTAAAAATTATAGAATGTAATTAACTCTGAGGCATTGATTCTTTTCTTTTTTCTTTCTTTCTTTCTTTTTTTTTTTTTTTTTTTTTCCAATTTAATAAAACTGCACAGTATGCTGAGAAATTACTTAGGGAGACTGACAAGTGAGATGATGGATAAACAGCAGAGTTCCCTATATTTTCAGCTTTGCAGACTAAAAAAAATTGGTTTGGTCATGGTTGGATTTTTTTAAATTAAAAATGTATTTCTGCTGAAGATTTTCTATCATGAGAACCTGATACTGAAAGTCTCCACTGCATGTGCTCACTTAGGTTATTAAACACTAAAGTCTTTTGGAAATTGGACAGGTCATTGTAATCTGGCTCATAGTGCAACTGGAAAAAAATAAATTGTTTGCAAAAGCTTTTCACCAGAAACTTTCTGAAAAAGTGGATATTTATTCATGTTTTATCTGGAAAACAAATGGTGAAGAAACAAGCAAACAAATAGACTGAACTAATTGCCTAAATTAGTCAAAGCATATAATTAATTTGACCAGCATAACTACAATCCCAGATGAGTTTTTGGCCTGTATGGTAGTGCTAATATTTTTAAGCCTGCCAAGTATGCAACTGGATACAGCCATTACAGGGGCAGGACATTGGCTTTCACTCCAAGTCAAGACAGCAAGTCTATTTTCAGGCTGGTCCAAAGATGCGAGGTGCTGCTTCATGCCTGGGCCAGGGAAAATCCGAGGCTGCCTTGTTGCCTTGTGACTATGATCATTTCCTGCTGCATCATGAGATCTCTTTAGAGACCTCCTGTGCAATCCTAAACCCACAGAATCACAGAATCAACTAGGCTGGAAACGACCTTGAAGATCATCCAGTCCAACCATTAACCTAACATTGACAGTTCCCAACTACACCATATCCCTCAGCGCTATGTCAACCTGACTTAAACACCTCCAGGGATGGGGACTCCACCACCTCCCTGGGCAGCACATTCCAACAACCTAACAACTCAGCCTGACCCTGACTTCATTTAAATTGTGGGAGTTGACAAAGGATTGCACAGCTGCCCTATATAGCATAGTTTCATCTTAAAGGAATTTACATAAATCCCAATGGAAGAAAGAATATTTGTTGTCTATTCGGTAAACAGAAAACCGGGAATCCTGTATTGGAGATATTTGGCTGAATGTCTACCAGCTTTCTGAAGCATTTGTAGAATGTCTCAAGTCTTGGAATTTCACCTTATTCTGACATTTCATTGGTTTTTTGGTTTTTTTTTTTTGCTTTAGATTGAAAATCAATCCCAAGAAATGGGAATCATAAAAACATCATAATTCTTTTCCAGGGAATTTTATGACATTTTGTTATGCACTGCTTACATTATTCTCTGCATTGTTTAGTGCACTATATTAGTGACATCTTAAAGTGTAACAGTGAAACAAGTAAAACAGTCTATTAGCTTTAAAGTGTCTTCAGAAATGTTTATGGGCCACTTGGTCATACCTAACAAAGCAGAATTTGCAAAGCAAATTTAGACAATATCATGAGCTTTTTTATAAATATTTGTTGGGTATACTGAATCTTTATATTACTGCCTATCAAAACCTGACTGTAATAATTCTTAAAACATTTTTTTAAAACTGATTTGGCCTATAGTATGACATGGTGATGTGTTCATATTTTTAAGCTGTCTTGAATGCACACAGTATACATTATTTGGTTTTCGGAATAAGGGTGATCCATAATTTCAAAGAGAAAATTTTATATGTTAAATATATTATGACTAGGATTGGGATTACATGTGATGCAATCCCAGCCAATAAATGAGAATTTGTAGGCAGACGTAATATTAGCTTCGCCTACCTTGTGTTCTTGGACTACTGCTCCTAGACCAGCACTATGAGAATATGAAATAGTGAAGGTAATGAGCATCTGATGTTATTATCTGATAGAATTTACTATATTTCCCAGGTTTCAGAGCAAGGTATCAAGAAATGAGTAACGATTCAAGGTGTGCTAAACTACTGCAGACCTTTATTCCTTATTAGGCTAAACCTTTAATTGTGAATATATCCATACCATTTATGTGTATGAAAGTCTGCAGGACATCTCTGTTTTTCTGTAGACAGAAATGAAAACTTTTCTTGACCCACATTCTTCGCAGTTTATATACTTTTTTTTTTTTTTCCCCACTACCATGAAAATACTGAAATCTACAACTAGAACAGGAAATTTCACACACACTTCTCTGTCTAGAGTACAGCAGCCATAATGGTTTTGTTGTCCTCAGATGTTATGTGCAGCGACTGGTCCTTACAGAAAGGGATTGGTTTTGTTGCTTAGCATGTTCCAGTTGACTGTAATTGCTCAATACTTACACATATTTCTCAAGCTTGCAAGCTTACTTTCATAGTAGATCTCCATTTGTCTACCACAGCAGGATGTTAAACTAAGTTGCTTGTAATTGGTTCATTTCCTTAGGGCTGAATTACAGTTTCTACATTTTGAAGCACAGGGGGATGGCTAGCAGCCCTGACTTTCAGCTGTGAAGAAGGAGGTGTTATGACTGGAAAATGTTACGGTAGGAAGTGAACTTCAAAGTCCAAAGGAGGAGCAAGTGCCAAGCGCCCTTTTGACAGGCACCTTAACCACCGCATAAATAGACCTCCCACTTAACTAAACTCATAGTAATAATGAATTATATCATGGGTAGACTCTGCCCTCTTTAGCTGTGCAACTGCAGTATCTTTGCTTTCCCAATATACTATGTCTCTATGTATACATTTACATTCTTAAAGTCTTTAGCTCTATGTGGGGATGGCAGAAATCTCACTTGCGATATAACCCAACTGGAGTTTACACACCTACAGATACAGACTCACAGCTTTTATGAAAACTTACTTCTCATTTTGCTCGTTTTCCTTAGGAAAATATGATAGTATAGTAAGAATGCATGCATTCGCATTTGTTTATCGCCTTTAACAAGAACAGCATAAAATGAGCAAAACTGAAAATATCCATAGGTATTTCTGCCTTTTTTTTATGTATACTGCTTATTTTCTTGACTAAGTCTTTCATTTCCTTTCATGTATCTTATTTAAGAGTTTAATTTGTACTTTAAATCTATAACATTTCTGTAGTCTGTTAGGAGTATTTGGTGGTTGGTTTTTTTTTAGATATTCTGGTTCATAACATTGAGAAATTATTTCACAACAAACAAAAATTTGCTATTTCCCTGGGGTTTTTTTTAAATCATTATGAGAAAATATAGGGGGGGTTATTTTGTTAGTTTTAGTTTTGACTTCCGAGCAACCAAAAGCAGCAAAAATTACATTCTCTTACACTTCAAAATGTGAGAAAGTGAAAAAATCTACTTAGACATAACATCACTATTTGCAATTTGTAGAAATTTGGTAACATTTTGGTAAATAGAGGCATCTGGTAAATAGAGAAAAGCAGATCTTCTGTAGTTAACAATATATACATAGAAATATACTTTTTTTCTCAGATAGAAAAAAATAGAGGGGTTTGCTTCATTAATCCATTTCAGACCAGATATTCTGAGGGTGAAACAGCTAGAGGAAGAGCAGAGAGATTGTTGATGAGTTCTTACATTGCTCAGAAAAGATGTACTGATATGGCTAAAACTTCCTGAGATACAGTTATTTATAGGTGAAACAAGACTTAAGGTGGACAAAAATGTTTCTTGATAAGGAGAGGAATAACACATTATTGGTTTGGGACATCTTTATGCAGTTGTAACTACATGTTATGGAATGTACCTATTTTTATTTATTCTTCCTTTGGGTTTTTTTTTGTTTTGGTTTTTTTTTGGTGAAAAGTTTACCTCACTTAAAAATCATTTGTCACAAAAGCTTTAATGTAAACTAAACTTGACTAATATTTCTGGTTGAAAAGAGCATCCTCTAAATGAACAATTGTATTTTGGGAGATAACCTTCAGAACAGTTCTATGCACTTTTCACAAGATAAAGGAAGCAGATGCCCCACCATGCCCATCTAAGATACCTGCAAGAGAGAGTTGAAACCTCCTCTAAATCAGACATGAAAGGTAGTTGAATTTACATGCTTTGTCTTCATACTTCTCAGCAGTCACTTTTCAGATTGTTTGATTCAGAATTTCAGCTTAACATTATCCATTCTCTAATAGCTAAATGATTATTTTTATTATTTATAAAGAAAGAAGAAAAATAATCACTTCCCCATACCAGAATCCCCTCTGCCGTAGACATTGCAACATTCTTTAAAAATATAAGAATTTTAAGTCACTGATCTAAATTGGATTTATGTGACTGCCTAGACCAGTAGGCTATTAGCCACTGAAATTTTTCAGGTCCTTGAGAGGTGAACAAAATCTGAGCATTAAAGGAAAAATTGAGTTAAACATAGAATATTTTTACCATTTGTAGTTCTTTCAACTAAAACTTGACTATTTATATTGCTACTATTCATATTGCTTTAATGAGGTCATTGTAGCTTTCTTCTGTAATTTTCCTGAAGTTGTTACATTCTCTGTTTCTTGCTCTACCACATGTGTACCTGCATAAAGACAGCATAAATGAAATATGGACTATATAACCAATATGGAAAAGTTCAGGTATCTGTGACTGTACAACACTCTGTTGTTTCTTCACCTACAGAAAAGGTGTTTGACACAGCTGAATGTGAATAATTGTTTGTTGAACAACAGCAGAAGAAAAGCACATTATATTGCATGTTCATAGTCTTTGCTAAAGGCACAAGTAGGGTAGACGTACTAACCACTGGGAAGAGTTCTCTGGATAGCTCAAAACCAAGTTTGGAAAAAACACATCCCACAGTTCAGGTCAAGAACTGTATTTGTTCTATCCCACCTTATACCAAAGTCCTCCAGACAAAGCCCAGAAGAAAGTCCACCCACAGACCTCCTCAGTAAGTGGAAAAAAAGCCTCCTGAATCTCAAGGCCATAGGTCTGCCTTGGGTACCCACCTTAGTACATGCCAAGTGATTACTTCAAATAATTTGTTACCATTTCTAGAGGTGGGAATGGATAAACTCGTAGAAGAGAGGTTAGATTAAGGACTTGCTTCCTCTCCTTGATATTGTATGATAATAATCAGGAAAAGTGTGTGCGTTCACACAGAATCACATAATCATTTACACTGGAGAAGACCCTTGGGATCATCGAGTCCAACCATCAGCCCTACTCTGTAAAGTTCTCCCCTACACCATATCCCCCAAAATCTCATCTAAATGACCCTTACTCACATCCAGGGATGGTGACTCCAACACCTCCCTGGGCAGCCTATTCCACTGTCTGACCACTCTGTCTGTGAAAAAGTTTTTCCTAATGTCCAGTCTAAACCTCCCCTGTTGCAGTTTAAAGTCATTCCCCCTTGTTCTGTCACTAATCACCTGTGAGAAGAGACCAGCACCAACCTCTCTACAATGTCCTTTCAGGTAGTTGAAGAGAGTGATGAGGTCTCCCCTCAGCCTTCTCCTCCTCAAACTGAACAGTCCCAGCTCCTTCAATTGCTCCTCATAGGCTCTGTTCTCCAGGCCCTTCATCAGCTTCATTACCCTCTTCTGCACTTACTCTGCACAGCATCTCGATATCTCTCTCATAGTGAGGTGCCCAAAACTGGACACAACACTCCAGGTGTGGCCTCACCAGTGCAGAGTACAGGGGACTATCACCTCCTACTCCTGCTGGTCACACTATTTCTAATACAAGCCAGAATGCCGTTGGCTTTCTTGGCCACCTGGACACACTGCTGAATCATGTTCAGCTGCTTGTCAATTAGAACCCCCAGATCCTTCTCTTCCAGACAGCTCTCCAGCCACACCTCCCCAGGCCTGTAGCCATGCATGGGGTTGTTGTGGCCCAAGTGCAGGACCTGGCACTTGTTGAAGCTCATCCTGTTAACGTTGGCCCACTGATCCAATCTCTCCAAGTCTCTCTGTAGACCCTCCCTACCCTCATGCAGATCGACACTCCCGCTTAACTTGGTGTCGTCTGTGAATTTACTGATGATACACTCTATGTCCTTATCAAGATCATCAATAAAGATGTTGAACAGAAATGGTCCCAACACCGAGCCCTGAGGAACACCACTTGTGACCGGCCACCAGCTGGATTTAGCTCCACTGACCACCACTCTCTGGGACCGTCCATCCAGCCAGTGCTTGACCCAGCAGACCGTTTGCTCATCCAGGCCATGAGCAGCCAGTTTTTCTATGAGAATTCTATGGGGAACTGTGTTGAATGCTTCCCAGAGACCCTGAAAAAGTGATGTTATCAAGCACTGGCAGATATCTCTCCTGATTCACAGGAATGGACCTATATAGTCATCACTATTTGTGAATAACCCATCATTCTGTATATCCCCCAAATCTCCTGAATGTTCTTGAGCATAGACCAAGCCCAAGGTGTCCCAGGAACCACTGAATAACTATGCCAACACTTACAGAAGAGGTTGTTTGCACAGCAATCCGTGACCCCGATCACCAGACTCTGGCTCTAGACACATCCAGGGTAAACACCCTTCATGGCAGTTCTGGGAGCTTCTTTCTGTCTTGGTAGAAGGCCATCTCTCATTCAGATCCCAGAATAAGTTAATGGGCAGCTACCTGGTACAGAGGAACTGCACCCACATTTGAGTGGCCAAGAGTTGTCTCTGTAACTGGGCAAGTCACCCAAACAAATCAAAGTATCCAAATTCAGTAGAGAGCACCACTGACAGTCTTATAACTAAATGACAGAGTGGAGATGTGGGGATACCAAACATTTTGGTTTTGAGACAGTTCTACAACTCCTAAACAATAAATAAGAAAGATCTTAAGCACAAATGTTCAGGCAACAGTGAAGGTTGTAACTCCAGTCTCATCTCATGCTTCCCTTTCACACCTGCTCTTGTTCATCCAGATCCAGAAGATTTAGAAAGACTCAGCTTTCCACAGATCAGGCTATAATCCTGTAAACGTTTTCGTACATTGCATATATACTGACTGAAATCTTATGGGCCTGCTTGCAAAATCAAAATTATAACTTCTGCAAGTTAATCTTGTGATCAGACTAGGGGGCTACATGGACAGAAATACATTTATGCCCTCTGATATTCTGCGCAGTGCTGATTTTATTCTCAAAAATAAATTCACAATAGTTTTATATCTCAGAATGTACTATTTGTGTGTACAAGGCTGCTCAAGCTTCTGTCTGGGTAGTTAGAGTTGCTAGAGTTTGTGGAAAATAATTTATTTAACGGGATGTTATTGGAGTTTTTTATTCAGAAAGAAGTATGTGATCAGAGCTGTTGTCCAAACAGATTGACTGCAGGTTTGCATTTGGGCATCATTATAAATATTGATAATGTTTTGTAAAGCTCTATGAATTTGTGCCCTATTGATAGACATACTTCTTTCAGAAAAGAAGCAAAACTGGGGAACTGCCATTAAGCTCAGATAAAAACTGATGTGCCTCTTTTATGCTCAAATATTTCAACTCTAATAAGAGTTCCTGCTGCACATACCATATCAATTAGAAGACCAGGCTTTCCTCCCTTTCCTCAAAGCTTGTCTATTGTCTCTACTGGTGATGCAGCATTATTGTCCCTAAAGCTGAAAAAAAATTATTTCTTTAAAAAAAACCCCAACTTTGTTTTAAGAAGACTGCAGAAGGATGAAGCATTCTCAGTTTCCTAGTGTTCAGAAGAGACTCAAGATGTGCTCCTGGCCCTAATGGATTGTTCCTGCTCCCTTACGAGGAAAATGGGAACATTATAGGTAATTACAGAATTCCCGCAGCTCCCACTGACAGCAGGATCATGTTGTATCCCTATCTGGTAAACACAGACTAAGAAAGTGCCTTGCAGAGCTCCCAGTCAATAGACACAAGACAAACTGAAAGCAAGTACAAAGCTTTTTCGCTTTGTCATAATTGCCATTTTACTACCAGAAGGATAACACTATTTACATACATATAACTCTACTATAATTACTACAACCACAGGAAAGAAAATATGCAGTCAGAAACTTGGAAATTAAAATTAAGGGCCTAAGTAAGTTATAAAAGTTGGGGTTTTTTTTCATTTTAACTCTTTACCATTAATGCTTTATAAAACAGATATTTTGTTTAAAATATCTCAGAAAAATCCTTTAGATCAACAAAAACAGAGTGTAAAACAACAACAATTCATTTAAGGGAACTTAAAAAGATCTTGGCTCAAAATGCCTAAAGTGATTTGTTTAAGTGAGTGGAAAATTAAATACTAGAGTTCCCTGTGCTCTCACACCAGTACTCAGGTTTAGACTGTCGAGTTTTCTTCCCTGATAACTTATATTAGACACCAAAAGCCTGGCAACAGGCTACTCCAGCTATTTAATATATGTACTTTTTTTTTTAGATTTTTTTTTTCTCTTTCGGAACACTTTAGGCTTCAGAAATGGTATGTGAATTATATAATTTTATTTTTCAAGTATGCAACTGGTTCCAGAGACTGCATTAAAACTTCCAGCTCCCTTCATCATCTGTTGGAACCTAAAAAGTCAGTAAGGGGAAAATATTCTAATATTATTTTAAATTCTTCACTGCAGAGCTTTTTTTCTAAATCTCGCCTATAGCTTAGTGAACTAAAAGCAAATATCTTACTGAGCTGCCATTCTTCTTTCTGAGCTTCACTGAGATTTCATTCTTCTACTTTATTTTGAATTTGCTTGCTATGGTTCCCTCCCAGTGAAATATATTTATATTCATTCCAGTAAGAGGAGAAAAATAGAAGGTCCCTTTCATTTCAATGTTTTCATATAATCACGTCACCACTGCCAAGGATAATTTCCTATTGCATCCAGTTAGTCAGTCCTGGGTTTGGGATCCTTTTCCTCACAGTAAGAATCTTTATATACAAGGCACCACACTTGTTAGGGAAGTAAGTCACCAGTCTGTCGCCTCCCACAAAAAAAATACCCCACATTTCTCAATAGCCACTCAATATCATTCTTTAGTCATGGGGTTTTCTCCACTTCCTAGTTTTCTGGAACAGAAAGCTGACAGGAAATATGAGGGCCACGTCTATTCCACTTCCCAGTCTGCACAGTCAGAAATTGAGACCATTTCTACATTACCTGAAAACATGATCTCCTCTTCCCTAGATTTCCTGCTGTGGTGTTCCCAGAACAAGTGCTTGTTGGATAACTGGGGTGTTGCCCCAGATGTGGTCTTCACCTGCCATTGCAGGACACAGGTCTCCAGAAGGCTCCATGCCATGTCACCCCTGAAAGTGTCTCAGGCTCCTGGTGACATCTAGAACATCTTGAGTTGCCAGCATAGACACTCTTATTCAACCAAATCAATTTATATAATATGTAGGGTTTCTAGATCTCAGGACTATCACCCTCATGTATGCCTGGACCAATGGAAACAGGCAGTTGTGTATATTCTTCTCCCATGTTCTAAACAACATAAATGCATGTTACATTTAGTTCAAAAGTGCAGAACGGAGCAAGTGCACAGTAATCCGTACTTATCCATGGAAGCATTCTGCATTATTGAGCACAGCAAAAAATTGGCAATGTTGTTCTCTTCACAGTGTCTGTCTCTGTATGTGGGATATCTTGAATCTTTTGTATTGCTCTTCGTTCTTTTTCATGTTAGCTTTTGCTATTAGGACCAAACCTTTGAGATCTGGGAATCCACTAACTATTTACCCCACAGAACTATAGGTGTATGCACTGCACAGCTTGCCTACACTTGGCCCATAAAACCAGCAATGTCTGAAACAATTCAGACTTACTGCACAGGCACAAGTTCATCTCAGGGAGCATTTGCATCATGTTAAGTGCTACCTGGGACTGCTATCTAGTCAACTTCAGGCACAGATGTTCAAAGGCTGGGCCTGAAACATGCCATGAGTGTGGTGTTTTCTGAAAGGTTTGCTGAGCTCATACTGTAGAACTACATTGCATGGGTGGTGTAAACTGATCTGGGACTTCTGGATGTGTGATAGCCTCTCAGACCTATTGTAGATGCTCAGTTGCATCTGACTCGATAATTCTAAAAATCTCTGTCATTCTTGGGGGGAAAAAAAGAGGGGAAAAAAAGAGAGGAAAAAAAAGAGAGGAAAAAAAGAAAATCCTCTAAATCCACCAAAACAAAATATGGAGGTGGGGTCAGGGGAATAAGACTTGATGGGTGTTGAGACAAAGTGAATACAATTTCTTACCCTTTCTGGTCTGATATGACCAAGACATCCTCATATTTGCATCCAGCACAAGGAACACTATGCCATAGTTCTCTCTTGCTTTCCATACTCTCTTTTCCTTCACCAATAATCCCCATCATAATTTAATCAAAAGGTCACAATTCTTTTTTTAAAGACTATTGTAGTGGTTTCTGCACAAAGAAAGGTTGTTTTAAATCGTTGGGATAAAGGAGATTGCAGTGGGAGGCACTGATAGGATGAGATGAGCCAGCTGGCAGTTTTTACTATAACCTAGGCAAACACAGGTTTCAATATAATCATCCAGGAAACTGGAGCAGCCCTTGAAAACTCAGGACATTCCCAGAAATAGTAACATCTGTTCATCATAAAGATTACATTGGTAAATTCCAGTTATATTTGAGATAGGAGCTCTGTAAGGCGAGCACTTACAGCAATTGTTTCTTTTTTTTTTTTTTTTTTTTTTTTTCTGCAGTACTTCTTGAACAGCTTAAATAGGAAACTTGATCTTCTCTGGGTACTTTGCCATTGTCCGCTTCACAGCAAATTTCCTCTGAAGCTCTAACTTGGGTTTATTTGCTGGAGTTTCATTTCCCTGTAAAACCTGCCCTGCAAAATGGAGAGGAAATTAAGGTACTGGTCTTTTCACTTTTCCTCTTCATCACTTTCTCTTGTGGTAAGAAACACTGATTAAAAAGAAAAAGTTTATTTAGCCAAAGTGAAAATCAATAGCATCAGTCAGGTATCTGTTAAAAATAAATAAATTATACCTCTCTTTGACTTCTATCAGCTACCTTTTCTTTGCAGGATCTGCAAGAAAGACTTAGTAACAACCGTCTCTGGCCTACCTGTGTTAGCCCTAATAACTTTCTGGTAATACATTAAGCCTGGGATTTATTTATTTACTCTGGATGTGCTGCTAACTAAATTACTTTTGCAGTATAAGACAGCATTTGTTCATAAGTAAGTAACACTTTGTGTCTGACAATGGGTTAATGGGCCAAAACAACTCATTTTGAGAGCGTCAGTTGTTTTAGTCCAGCAAACTGGTTCCAGAATCTCACACATCCCACATTCCCTTCACACATCTGGACTCTGCACGGACAAAGTTTTCTTTCATATAGACTGTTTATTGTTCTGTGAGATTGATGCCGTTAATATTGGCTTTCAGAATGACAGATTAGCATCACCAGTTAATCAGGGCTATTAGCAGATAAATATCTGTAATTTAATCACTACAGTAATTTCTTTTCCAATAATAAGATTTACAAATGCAAGTGATTAAGTAATTAGCTTACATCTCCATAGATTACAATTCCTCTGAGTTTTCTTCTCTCACTTTTTTTCTAAAAGATTTCAGTATTTAATTAAAGTAACTACTCCCCCCTTTACGTCATCTTTGTAAGCACATGTGAGAAGTGGGTTTTTTCAAACCAAACTGCACCTTTTGTACTTAATACCACAAGGAACCCCCACTTTCAAACCTCTTCCATCTCTCTCCAAGGGTTAATACCCACCCTGCCACTGCTTAGCGGCTATAATTGTTCCCAGTACTTTCCCAGTTCATACAGCAAGTGGGGTGCACAAGGGGAAAGAATAATTTACAGGAAGGGGAGAAAAATTGCCGGGGGAAAAATTGCCAATGGAAAAATTGTGTGCACTTGATAAAATAAGAGCCTGGCTTGCTAAAACAGTCTATCCAAACACTGCTCAAGGATCCCTTTGTTGCTCTTCCACTGACTTGGCCCTAGGGCAAAAGGCAAGTTCTACTCCTTCCAAACTTATATTCTCCTATTTGCAGAGTAATTTGACAGTTACTGTTAATTTCCTAAATGCAACATGAAAGCTGTAGAAGGAAGCCTGAAAAAGGGTGGGGAGCGGGGAAGGAGAAGGACAAATTCATAAAGAGCAGCAGAGAATATGGGCAAAATTGCTTCCATGTGTGGTGTACAAGCGAGGCTTGGGCAGAGAGCTGTGGCCTTCCCAGAGTTTGACCTCCTGAGGCCGTGCCAGTTTGCTGGAGAAAAGGCATTGCTCTTTAATGAAGGCCTAATTTTTATTGCCACTCTATTGACTTCAAAGTGTTTCAGGTTGCCAAACATAATTTCACTGGAGGTATTTTCAGGTGCAGAGCAAATACTTCATAAATAATTTCCTCGTTAGATTACAAATTCCATTTAAAAAGGGGAACGGGGGGCTAGCTTTTCTAAGGCTTTTTTGGAAGCTGATTAAAAAATCTTTCAGAGGGGTTCTTTATTACTTTCATTCCAAAAGAAAATAATTCAACAGTTTTAATTTTTTATTTATATTTTTAAATGAACATGCAGCTTGGTGAGATGACCAAGTATGGTGGAGATGTTTTTAATATGCTCTTAATTAAAACATATAATCTGAGGCTCTGGGTGCCTATTCCTTTTCCCTCTCCCCATCCTCAAATTGCTACTAAACCCAGTGACTGCCAGCAACCCAGTGGCAGCCTCGTTGGGGCCCCAATTAATTATGTAGATCTGTCACACTTCTATGTTTTTCATCTGTTTATTCTTCTCCCAGAGTAAAAATGTCTGTAATTAAAATACGCTTCCATACATCCTCTTTATCACACCCCCCCTGTGAAGCAAGCACAGGGAGCTGCTGAAGCTGACAAAGTGCTGCTGTCAGTCAGAGGGAATTATTTGAATGGTGTTTATGTTTAATGCACTTTGTGAGCTGAGATGGGCCCACAGTCAAGGCAGGAGGGAGGTTGGTGGGGAGGAGATGGAAGTCAGGAGTGGCGAGCTCCTGTTCCAGCACCCCCAATGAATCACAGCACCAGTGGTCCATGCTCCCCCCTCACCTGTCACTGCAACATCCCTGTCAGAGCCACTCCTGTGATGGTGCTAAAGTTTAATGCCTTAAAATTTGTAAGCCACCCTCAACTCACTGGGCAGAAATAGAAATGCCAGTTAGTACTTGAGCGCATAGCAGGTGAGCACACAGTGCTTTTTAGTTCTAGTCTGCTTTCTCTTGCTAATAATTCTGCAAATTTAACCGGTTATGGTTTTTCACAATTTCCTCTCATGAAGGTTCAGTTACCCTAGAACACAAGGAACAAGTGAAAACCATTTATAAGAGCAAAGGTAGGGAATTGAAGATAATTTTGCCAATGTTAAATTCATTTTTCATTTCTTTTTCTGGAGAGCACTAGTTGGAAGATGAAAGTTAGCATAAATATTGCAGAAAACATTATCTTCTGTTGTCACCTTGAAAACCAGATGAATTTGATTAGACTAGACTTTTAAAACTGAAATATATCAGTTTATATACTGCAGCTGTATACCTGCAGTAGGGATTGTTGGAGACCTTATCTCTAAACCTGCACTGAGCAGGCTCCAGCCTCAAATCCTTGTGTCTGAGCCTTTGCTTGACTACATAGAAACCAATTAAAAAGAAAACAAATAAATTTGCAAGTTATATCAGGAGTGGTCATTTTATAGCTTCAAAACCAGTGAAATGGCGAAAGTGAATTACTTTCTTACTAATCAGCGATAATCATATGCACTTCATTGTTTCACACCTCTGGAGTGTAGGGCCTGTTAGCATCCCACACTTACAAAATAAGACAGCTATGTAGCTGCTAAAGGAATATTTTCTGGTGGTTCCTTTGGAGCCTGTGTCTCCCACTTGAGATGAATGTATCAAATAAGTGTACATACTTGACTGCTCTCTACAGCAAAGAGGCTACAAAAATAAAGCTGAGATTCATGGTTTTTCATGTTCCTTTGACATGTAACAAAGGCTTGGCATAAGCCACTGAGAAAATAGTTATAACTCAGAGAGAGCTGTAGCTTTCTATGTTCACCAGTTACTGCTTTAGCTTAAATTATAGAGATGTGTGATGGATCTAAAAAGATCTCTGATTCAGACAGCTGGGAAACAATTTTGTACTCCAGCCTAAAACAATTTTGATGAGAAACCCCAAACAATCAAACTCAAAACATTTAAAAAATAGCCAAGATAAAACAAAGCTTAAAATGGAGAGACATTCTGCATCTAGGAGAGATAAAAAATATGTTGCTTTAGTTATTCTGAGCTAAAGATACACTATTCAAATATACTATCATCCACACCACTTTTGCTGAGGACAACAGGATAGATGAATGTGGGAAGTGGCAGAATATCTTTCTGTGCTTTTTACCGGTTTACTAAGATTGTGGATTACTTTGGGTGAATCTGCATTTCCATTGCAATTCAGATCTGGAATCTGCCTTTCAACCAAAAATCACCAGGATTTCCCCATTTGCTGTAATTTGGTTTGTACCATAGAATGGCCGAGTGCTGAAACAGCATCAGACAAAACTAAACCAAGTGACGTAGTGGTCTAACTGTTAGCAAGAATTCTATTCACATGTCTGACTTAGTCAGTTCACAGACTTAGTCCAAGCTAAAGCTTTCCAAACTTCATGTGGTGCAGACTTCAGTCCTTCAGCACCAGCTGCTTCATTCTGTAGACCAGCTCCTTTTAATCTCTACTGTATGCTGCCTGAATGATACTGTGTAGCACTATAACACCACACAAGGCAGGACTGAAGTCAAATAAATTGATTTTCTTCCGACCACATCTTAAATTCAGTTCTAGGTATCTTCAGATATTCTTTTAGCCTATTTTTTTTTTCCATGCTATTTGTGCTTTTGTGCTGAGCCAGAGTGAACAGGAAGGTCTAAATTGGTAAGAAATTGGTGAGATTTATGTAATACCAAGTAGAAATTTAGGTTTTGCTCACAGAGTGGAGAAGGTGTGACCCCAGTGGAAGGGGAAGTCAGAGAACAAAGCACAATCTGCATTGCTGGCCATTCAAAGCTAAGAAGATGTATAAAGTTGAAATGGAAATTCAGTGTAGGGCCATTTTTTTTCTGAGGAGATAGCTGAACATGGTATTTCTATTTCTCTTCTCAGTCTAATTTAAATTCTAATGACCAATGCTTTACATAAGAGAGATCCCTGCTACAGCCATAAAAATATTGGAATCTTTTGCTAATATCGCACAGTACATTGCTATATTAGCCAAATGTTGCTCTGATATAGCTGGGTTCAGATCATATTATATATAATACAGAACGTCTGCAATTTTTCTTGTTTCCCTGGTAACAACTGTAAATGCACTAACTCCCCGGACTGCTCCACCCCTCCTGCTGCTGATGTCAGGCACAGGAGAGGCACATGTGAAACTCAACTCCATACCTGTCAAACCAGGCGGACGCTCTGTTTGATCACCCATATTTTGGTCCCACAAAGACCATTCGTTTGGTGATCAGAGGGCAGTGTTAATTTAGTCAGCTATCAAGATACTGGGGTGGGTGGGGGAGAAAAAAATTCACCCACTTGTGCTTTGGTTTTAATCAACAAAGAGAATGGGGAGGCTAAAAGAGCCATCATGTGGCTAGAACTGAGGCAACGTATTCTTTGCTGAAAAAGCGAGGATCAGAGCCATTTCTGTTAATGTTAATAATTTCCGATAATTGGGTGCAGCTCAATGCCAAAGTATTCTCAAATTCCTTACTCTGTCACATGCATGCCAGCAGGGTTCAGCATGAATAATGTTAATACAATGAAGAGGGAAGGAATGAATGAGGATTTTCCATGTGTTAGCTGACAGGATCACTTTGAAACAAATGACCAGTCCTTATTAATGCAGCTATTATTTTGATAAACCAACAAGAATGAATGTGATATTCATGAAAATGTGATATGCAACATTGCCAGAATCCCACTGTAATTTTACAGTTAATTAAGGTACCTGTAGCCATTATTGGAAAAGATTATGATCTGACCTTAATACCCATGTTCTAAGCTGGCATGTTGCCTATTTTCACCTCAGCATTAATGAAGATGAACATTTGTATGCAAGTCTGCCTCTTATAGTCATTTTGTTCAGTGTGAGTTTATTTAGATATTTCAGCATTTGCCTCAGTAATTACAAGTCAGCATGCAGCTACAGCGAGTTTCAGTGTGCTAAGGTATATTTTTCATCATCACCCATGAAAGTACATACAGTTCACCAGGATAATGCTGAAGCTTATTTGGTGATTATGAAAGTGAATAGTAACTCTTGTTTTCTGCAGTGACCATCCATCCTGCCTCCCTTCTTTGTCAGTAATACATGGTACACCTACTGAAAAATTTCAGTTTGAATGTTTTTGATAGTGGAAAAATCCTTTCTTATTAAGGAAATGTATTTCATAAGATATGATGGGTTTGATCTAAACATCTGGTCATAAAAAGTTGATTTCGTCGTAATTAAAACCTTTTCATTAGTTTATCTTAGTAAAAGGAAGTTTGATCAGTAGCAGTTGGAAGTAGCAGCAGTAGAGATTTTAACAATACTATTAATAGTAATTTTCATTAACGCTCAGAATTTTCAGTCAGGATCATTGTGCTGGAGACTAACAAAAAAGGTGATCATTGAAGTAAGTGACAGTCTCTATCTTCTACTCTGCAGAATTTAAGCAAGGCTATGTATGTGAGCAGTCGTGGTGGCAGCAGAGTTGCTGGTCTTCATTCAAGACATCTGCATCACTGAGTAACAGAGCAGAAGCAGAAAGTTAAATGATGTCAAGGTGAGGCCCTCTTTGAGGTGTAGAGTCATTCCCGCAGGGGGAGATTGAGTGACCCTACTGAACCAGCCCAAAATACAGGAACTGAAAATAAAGAATTCAGGCAGGATAAAAATTCTTTCTTTCTAGCACCTGAGAAATTGTAATTCAGGAACTCCTCAGGCAGGCAGAGATGCCCGACTAGTGATAAAGTTGGGCTTTTTCAGCTTTTCAAGAGGAGGTGGCAAACCTTGATATAAAGAAGTAGAACACATACTATTTTCCAGTCCCTTCTATTTTGCAAACTTCATTGCTGTTATGCAGAGTAAACAATATTTTACCAGGAGAAGGCTGTTTGGTTACTCTGTTCACCTCTGTTGGTAGAATCCCAAAGGGGAAAGTTGCAGATATAGCTCTTCCAAGGATGCACATACCTTTTACTGGCAAACACAAGCTTTCTCTGCCTAGACTCCAGGCTACATGGATGCAAATTTATTCCAGATCAAAACCATATAGCTGAAGTTAATGCTGTATTGTCTTCCAGGCAAAAAGCCTGTTCAACTGAACTCTCAGATAATGTTAGTTAGAGAAAATGGGCATTTTAAATCCATTGTTTAATGTCTATTTGGAATTCACTCCCATGTAAACAACTTGGACTATAGTATGCAAAAAAAAATGCACCCTATTCAATCAGCAACTATGCCTGCCATGGGCACCACATTTCTGTCATGGTTTTAAAAAACATCTGGAGTGGGATCCGGTTCCAGATTCAACATTTAAATAAGGGTGTCAACATGTGAGCCAAGTGTCTAAACACCCATATAGTCAATGGGGATCAGTAAGTGGGATTCAAACAGCTATTAAGCTGATTAAATGTGAGGACTTGATTATCCACACATGGTGGTCTAATGTCATTTGAGATGCCACTGTCCTGGGTAATCCATATTGGACATATTGTAGAATCTATGAGACACCTTGTCTTTCCAAACTGACAGGTGGAGGTCTGTCAAAATGCCATAAGATGTTACAAAAAGCACCAGACACTTGAGTGTGGTTGAATAGCTTGAACTCTAATTGTCTATTTCTAGCTACTCTGAATAGCCCTTAAAATAGACTAAATCTTCATTGACTCTAGTAGGACCAGACACCTAACTCACACGTGGATGCCCACACTGTGGAAACCTAAATCTAGGCTGCCAAATCTAAAGCTTAAATTCCATTCTTAGTATGAGATTTGGCTGCCTGGCAAGTGACAAGTGGATATACTTGGCTTCCTTGGCTTTCAGCTGTCCAGAGATGTCCCTGGGGCTTCCCATAGATTATGTGTGTACTTGCCAGGCATCAATGTCCTTGATACCCCAGGGAATCCCAAGTGGCATGGATGTCTGATTTTAGGTCACAGAACTGAACCACTGAATACCTGCTTGTTGGTTTTCTGACTCACGTGTTTTTCAAGTTCCTCACAATTTAGAGACAGTGCTAAATAAAGAATGCAGAAGTCCCAACACGGAATCTATTACAACCTGGAGTTAATATGCACAAAAATATCTGATGCCCATAATTTGATTTTTATGATACACCAAAATGGCACAGAAATATGAACCAGACTGTTACGACTACTAGTTTCATAAAAAGAAAACATTTATCAGCTCTCTTCGGCTGTGGACATTCACTAAAGACAAATTCATTTTTCTAACACATGTAAACAATCCAAAATGGGTCCACATGCCTCTGGCTGAGATGAGAATTTAATGTATGCTCCAATTATTTTCATTCCTAAATTCCTAAAATGTTTTTTTTTCCTTCTTTTTTTTTCTTTCCTTTTCTTTCTTTTTTCTTTCAACCAACCGAGATTCAGAAGTTGCTGTAGTGCTAGCAAACTTCTAATATAACTTCTAATATTAAAAATTCTGTCTCATAAAAAGTGGATCTAACAGGCATCAAAGACGCATTCCACTGCGATTTGGATGGTAAAAAATGTAAAAGTGCAGATCTACACACCTTAATATTCTCAATAAGACTTTCCATCTTGAATGTTTTTATCCTTTAACTGGATGTGACTGCCAATTGGGTTCACATTAAAAAGTAATGAACTTTCACTGGACATAGCATAGGTTTTTAATAGGTATTTTTATGTAATTGAGGACAAATGACATCTTGATTAATTTATAATTCATGTAGACACACTTCAGTAGCATTATTTTTTCCAGTTAGATACATTAATGGTTTAACATTTACCCTCTTCCATCTCACCCATTTACCTACGCTTCCACTAAGAGCTTGATGAAGCCAAAATTCTGTGACAGTCTCTTTGACAGTAGAGTTGCTTAACAAATGTTGTTTATTGATCTCATGACATGCACTGTCCTCAAGATACAATTTATTTGAACAAATTCCTTTTTTATTGTAGCTTCTCTTACACTCATAAGCATAATTATATATTTTATATCTTTGATTTATAACAATGGCAAGCATGTTTCTATTGCTCTGTACATGTGTAGAATAAACCAAAGTATTTCATATCCAACACATGTAAAAAGAATTTAATCAAGTAAGGTATCATCTATCACTCATCCAAAGCATAAAGTTTAGGCTCTTTTAGCTGTCTTACATGTCCATCATCCATTTCCTAAAGTGACTACAAAACTAGAGAGAAACTTTGCTAAATGTTCACATGATTAACAAATCAGTCCTGGTGCACCAAGGAAGGAATGTTATTTGCTGAGACAGTTAAACTGGCTGGGTTTTGTGGGCATGAAAACCTCACTTGACTATTTGCACTGTTTCTGTTTATTGCAATTCTTAACAAAAGGTGTTCTGAAAAATTTAGAGACTGAAACTTATCTGTGCAAATTAGCACCGAACTGTTGTTTCCTAGATTTTTGTTTTATGCATTCACTCCAGGAAGTTTTGCTTACAGGTTTTGATGTAAACCTGAGCAGCATTAATGAAAAATGAGTGCCCAATGAGAACTCAAAAGGAATGGAATGAGCCTCATTTCATTCCTTGTGATCTCAAGGTATGGGTTTCCAAGCAAGGAGTACAAGAAACAAGTACATAAAATAATAGCACCAAAAAAAAAAAAAAAATCAGAAACCCAAGGCACAATGGTTTCAGGCTCCATACCTAGAGAAAACAGGCTGCCTCTTCTTTAACAAGCTGAGAGGGAAAAAGGCTCCCATCCATCACTATTGCTTTAAGGACTGATGTCAGTTCTAACATGGTCCTTTAGTTGTAAACCTGAGTGAAAAATGGTAATATAATTTTCTGTAATAAATCCTGGTATAATATTCAAAAGTTTGTCTTAAATTTCTTAAATTTCTTTCCTCAAGTTATAACAGAAACTCATTTTTCCAGCTGTAAAGTAATTCTGACTCATACTTTTCCTAAAACCAATTTCTTATTGTTTAAATAATATTCTGAACATCATTTAATACTTAATAACATTATGGTAATACTTAATACTCAGTTTTCAGACAAACATCACAAATTTTGGCTGGAGTGTGAATTTTTCCTTTCTGGTGTTCATACTAAACTCTAAGGAATTATTTCAACCTAAGTTAAACTATCTCACTTCTTCATCAAGAGCAGAATTCCTCCGCCCAAGTTCTTCATTTATACTGTTAATATCACAGAGGTCTATCACTGGTTTTTCTGTCCCCCTCCTTGCCACCCTCCCCACCCCCCCGGGGGAAAAAAAAAAAAAAGTAAAAAAAAAAAAAAAGTAAAAAAAAAAAAGAAAAAAAAAAGTAAAAAAAAAAAAAAGTAAAAAAAAAAAAAGTAAAGAATTTGTTCATTGAGAAAAAGCAAAATGTCTAAATGGGACGTTAGTAACTTTTTGGACTGTTTGTAAAGCCAGTTGTTTTTTTTTTCACCAACCAAAGAAAGTCATATTATGCAGAAGAATGAAACAATAAAATAAGAAATCAAAATTCAGAGGAACCTTTGAAAATGACAAAGTAAAAATACTCTTGTGCAGTGACAGATTTTGTGCAAAATACCATTAAGGACAGAATGGAACAGTAGTACTAGAGCAAAACTTTTCTAATGATGCAAATGTTTTCTTGCAACACCCATCTACCTTTCTAGATAAATATGCTTCAGATGACTGTAACCTCACCCATGTTGAATACATATTTTCCCAAGAGGCTAGTGTTTTGATAACTAGTTAAGTAACATGAGGATACTACTGCAGTGAATCAATTTGTCCAGTCACTTACTCACTATTTACACTTGGTGGCTTTGTAAAGATCAGATGAAGTTTGTTGGATTTAGGCTCACTTCTGAGACCAATCTCTTTTCCCTTTTCTGCAGGTCTCAAGAGACAGCTTTGGTTTTATTTACAAATTGACCTGTATTGTTAAGGCAAAGAGGTTGTCCTGTGTTTTCATTTTAATTACCGCATCGTATGCTACACAAGGCTTTTTTCTGTTCTCCTGTGAGCCTTTGTGAATTCCAGCTCTGCCCTCATGAACCAGCCCACCTGGCTACACCAGGGAAAGGCAAAGAACAGACATGAATGATCTTAGAGCTATGATGTTCAACAGCACGCTGCACCCATAATCAGGGCAGATGCATAATGTTGCATGGTGCCTCACCAGAGATTTTGTGTCTCCTAAGTTATTCTGACTGATGTCTCAGACCATTTGATTTGGGGTTCTTTGTAATTTTCTAGAGCCTACAACTCCAGCCCCAGTGAGATGATCCTCTTATACCAATGACCAAGTAAAAGATACTAACAGGTAATGGTGCTTTTTGATGGTAATAATTTTTTTCTCTTTCTAGATACATTGTAAGAGAGGTTTTGTGGATTTTTTTTTATTATTCCAACCATTTCTGATACATGACATGACTGATTTTCAGTTAATCATCTCCATACTATCTTCTCTCATATCACCCATAAACTAAATTCAACAAAATATTACTTTAATCATTTCCATTTGTCTCACCTCAAAGTAAACCACACTCCAGAAATAATGACACACTTAGTAAGGTCAGCTGCTAAGTTCTTCCCTTCCAACCACTACAAATCTTTATTGACAAACCTAAAATTACTGTGCAGGATCTAATAGGCCAGATTTTGCTCTCTGAGACAGAGAAATTATCTGAATGGGGAGAAATAAAAAAAAGAACAAAAGCTTACAAGATAAAGACCAATATTATATAAGGGGAAGCTCAGCCTGGAATAAGAATATATATGTCCTGCCTAGCTTTTGAGACTGAACAAATGTGATGGCAAAAATCCTCCCTTCTCGACCTTCTCAAAGCTGGATATTCCACAAAGGGGATTAATTCCACTGGAACAGAAATATGTTATTTTCTCTGGAAAGTAACAAAAGAAAGTTAGTCTGCCAGTACCCTGAAAGCCGCCATGTAATAAAAAGGGAGCAGATAATAAATGGAGTTCTTCCTCCATCATGGGGATAGACTCTGTCCTGCTTCAAGGATTCATGGATACAAGTCTCACTGAGATTTGTCCTGCTTTATTTTTCCTCCTATGAACAATCCTACACTTATATTTTATCTCTTTTCAGTAGCAAATCTTAAACACGTTTTTTTTCCAATATTCTTTTAAAAAAAGTTTTGAAAATATGTGTACTATGAAAAAAGACCAAAATTATTTATTTATTTACAACTAATCACTATTAATTCTATTCTAACCCTGGTCTAGAACAGATCTATTGGTTAAAAAAGAAGTTAACTTTCTCATTAATGTCCTTCTTTGTTTCTAGAAATTTTCAGTGTTCATATTTAGGTGTACTAAGACTTCAGGCTGCACGGAAGTCTAAAGTTATCACAGCTGTTGAAGTATGCTGACACAATTAGACAATCAAAAAATTACAGAGATCTCTAGAGTGAAGAAGAGTGTCCTGTCACTAAGCTGATTCTTTTTTTCTTAAAGTAAGAACTATTCATGTGTCTGAAGACTAACAGTTCTAAAGGACTCAGCCCTAGTTCAATGTTATTTTTTGCTACTTGAGCATAGATTAACTTAATCAGCAGAAGGGATCTATGCACTGTTTATTATCAGGTAATGTTTAAATGTGTCATGCTATCTTATTGAAAGATCGTTTATGATTAAACTATTTCTAAGGGGTTTATATATCTCTAGGTCAATCAAAGAGGACAAAATCGGTGCTATGGATCACTATAAACTTGTCAGAGCTCTGAAAGATGATCTTTTCTCCTAAGAGGACAACAGCCAGATTTGGAACTTAGTCACCTAGTTTGAGCATCTGATACAGACATCATGATGCCTAAAATCTGAGTTCCTAGCACCACCAAGGAACCTGGCTCCTCTAAATTGAGCACTGCTACAGACAGTCAGCACTGTGGTTCCACACTGTGAGCACAAGGTTACTTACAACGAGCAAGCAGCTGACCACAGCCACATCTCAACTCCTATCTCCCTCCAGAGCGTCAGTGCTCCTGCTGCCTCAGGGTCTGGGGGGATAGGCTCTGCCCAGAGAGCAGGCATCTTACTGCTCTGGAGACACTGAACACCACTCAAAAATAATCTGACATTTACAGCCACAGTGTAGAAAGCAGGAAATTAATTTAGTTTTTTACCTCTCTCTTTCCTGCAGAGTGCCCTAATTACAGGTATAGAGCACCTAGCCTGCCTCCCATCCTTCCCCTTCAAACTGCAGGGTATATAGCATGCAAAGAAACAGCTGTGTGGTCAAGAGCTGATCGAAGAGAAAGGGTTTGCCTCCTAGTGGTTAGGACACTCTCAGAAGCGAGTTTGATCCCTACACCTTGGATTAACTCTTTTTGTACCAAACTCTTTCTGCTGGATAAAACAAAATTCATAGCTATTCCATGGAGTCCGGGGGCCAGTTTTACCCATTCAGTTTCCATGTCCTCTCTATTGCATGGTCAGCCTTGCTCTTACTCACCTTCCTCATTCTGTGATTTCTCCCTTCCTCTAAACAATTGTCTATCTTCAGCAGGAGGAAATGAGTCCATGTCTCACAAAATCTGCTGAGTGTTTAAAATGTTACACCAGTGAATAAAAGACAGGTAGCCCCTCCTTTTGTGGTGTTTTTGAAATAAGTAATCCCTTCTCTTACTCTTTTTGCTGGGTTCAGTGCTGGCAGTACAGCTTCAGGGTGTTTGAACTACAACAAACACATCAGACTCCTCCAGAGACTTGGACACAGTTTCAAACTTCTACAGTTTTGATAGATGATGGAGCCTACAGCAGAGAGATTCTTACTTCTCCAAGACCAAGTACTTTGTGGTAGATAAGGTGTCAAATATACAGAACTTAAAAGCCTAGAAATAGGTGATCAGTCTGAATTTTGCTATCTCTAGAGCAAAATCTAAGCAAAACTACCTTAGGTTAAGGTTTTAGATTTCTCTGACATTTCTTTTTACACACTGACAGTGATATGTCTCTGCTGATCTAAGATTTTTTCTCTCTGTAGACATTGTATTTACACCTTAGTGTTTGTATGGAAATTAATGGGTGTGTTCCACCAGGGAAAGAGAGGGAATTCTTGAGCAATTGTGTTCTAAAACTAACAGAACCATCACACCTCACGCCAAAAATACAAGAGATGTGAACGATTACAGAACATACATCATTTCCTAGAAAAAGGCAAGAAAAAGTATGGACTGTTTGTTTTGGTTACCAAAAATTCTCTCAATTATCTTAAGATACTTGAAGAACAACATAACATAAAAAACATTGAAGAGATCTTTGGTTTTCTCTGGTCACAAAGAGCATTCCCCACTGAACTACATGCTCAGGATGAATCTCACAATTTATGTAGACATGTCCAGGTTTGGGGATTTCACTGTCAATACTAGAACATAATTTGGGTTTACCCCAAGTTCCACTTTTATTTTCCTCTCAGTAGAATTCAAGGACATTTTTGGAGAATGACCTTTTTTCTTGGGAAGTGGCCAAGTTTTTGAATAGTACAATGTGACAATAATTAGAAAATAGTTTGAGTGGGTTAATGAACTATGATCCATTGAGTAATGGATTTCAGAGCAGGTGTCTGACTCCTAGCCAAGTGTGAGGTCTGTTTTTTCTAGTCATGTGTCTAGGTATGTTGCATCGTCTGGGTCTTTCTTGGAAGCAGACGTGATTTTTTTTATGTTGCTTTCTGCTTTGTTGCTTCCACCCAAGTTCTGTATTCTCAATTTGTTTGCTTTTCCTTAAACTCAAAATCTCTCATTTTCTTTTCTATTGAAATTAAATTAAATCTGTAACCAGACTGTTGAAAAGGGCATGATCTGGAGTTATTTGGGTGTAAGCAGGATCTTTTAAACTAAGGACATGAAACTGAGAAAGCAAATTTGACTGCCATTTGTGATATATTACAGGAAGCCACAGGAAAAAGTATTATAATTCCTATATACCATTGAAGAGGAGTGGCTATGAAGCAACACTTGGGGAACATCCATTCTTCTCTTTCCTAAGAATGAACATGTTTCTCAGGGCCTTTCAGATGCACAAGATCAGCATCTGTGTCACTTATGGTGAAAGTGCCCATCAAACCTGCCTAAACCAACCCATACAGCGATGCCTACTACTCTGTGGAACAGGGTTGTGAAGTTATTTCAATTTAAGGGTCCACAAGCACATCCAGCATTCTATATTGGCATACCTGGGCTGGATGAGTACCAAGGTGTGAGCACTAAAACACAGCTAATGCCAGGTTACTAGACTAGGAAATGCAGAAAAGATAGGAGTAGTGCTTAAAACACTATAGAAGGGCTCCATCCCATACATTCTGAAGCCTACAGCCCCTATGTACTTGTGGTTTAACTCCAGTAAGCACTCACTGCTGCAAAAGTGCCTTGGCTTAGTACTCACACCTGAGAGATGCTGCAAGTCATATTAGAACAGTTTACACACCTTATTATACATTGCTCTGCAGCAACTAAGCGTATACTCCTTATATATTGATAGGATATCTCTTTAGTTTGAGTTTTGTACAATTACATTCTGAAAGGGAAATGCTAAAATCCAAGGTTTCGTCTGATTTCATATCCAAACCAGACCACATGACAAGCTGTGTCTGATTTCTGCACAGAAACATGAAATGTTTCTTTCCAGCAAGGCATGAAACACGGCGTGATTTCACATGGTATACTTTTGTTTTGAACTTTTGCAGAACTCTGCTCTGTATCTCATTACCAGTTCCCAAGAGACACCCCGTCTCTAGCCCTTAAATGGGGATTTTGTCAGGAAGCGTCTCATATACCATAAAGGAAGGTTTCGGTTTTGGCAAATCAGATATCTCAAGGAAAGTGGATAAATGGTGTTAGAGATGAGCTTTCATAAACAATTTATCTGTGTGCATTTCTCACAGAGAAACAATGAGGATATAATTTGAAACAACACAAGGGTACATCTCTAAATATGTTTTGCAAGATTATAAAGATACAAGCATTAACCCATGTTAGACTAGACTGCAATATTGGGTGTATTTAATGCCTGGCTCTCACCATAGGACTGTGTGGTTTCTCTTTTGCTAAGTTAATCAGATGCCACTATGGTCTCATCTTCTCATGGCCAGGTATTCATGGGGTTTTTTTATCTTGGAAACAGAATGTTTTATGTTAGACTAACACTGCTTGAAGTTGTGAATACAAACTTCCTGAAATCTCACACTTCAGAAAAATCTGACTGTGCATTTTGCAGTCGGAGTTGCATATGAAATTGTTCTGTGGAAAAGTAATAGGGAAAATACAAACTCATACTGTGTTCCAGCCTATCTGAATTATGTCTTACAAAGTAGAAACAAATACTATTTAAAAAAAAAAAAAAATCATATGTCCTGCTGTCTTAAATGCTTCCAGGTCTACATATTTAAACTGAATACCGTATTTACTCAAAAAGGGTCCATTGTTTTCCTCAGACTTTTTCTTTCCAGTCCAGAGTTTCAAACAGCTGAAGCCATTACAGTCACCAGCCAGCTATCTATGCTGGGTACAGTAAGGTTCTCCAAACATCTTTTACATTCCTCTTACATATTGGTCCTTTTTCTTTACCTCAATTCCCTTTTTCTTATTATTTTATTGTACAAAGTCAGCAACAGCAGATTAGACTTCTGTTTGCTCTCGTGCTTGAGGCTCACTGGAGCCCACCCAAAAGCCCTGGATGTTGCCCCTAGCTGGGTGAACTGTATTAACTTCATCACAGCATCTCTAGTTTAGAGGTAGTTATTCTAAAGCAGTGGGCATAAAGAGATAGCAAGGTGAGCAAAAGATTAGGTAGATTTACTGTGACTCTAATGCAAAAAAGAAAATAGGTCCAGACTTTATGTGGAGATACACAAATACTATACTGGGGAGTGAAACTGACTACCACAGCCATTATTATAGTGTTGCGTTTATTTGAAAAAATAAAGTAACGCTTGA
Source organism: Athene noctua (assembly GCF_965140245.1). Lineage (NCBI taxonomy): Eukaryota > Metazoa > Chordata > Aves > Strigiformes > Strigidae > Athene > Athene noctua. The sequence goes on from NC_134037.1 coordinate 189,774,450, forward strand.
ACTGGGATGAACTTTTAGCATTCTAGGAATGTAACCTCCAATTCACCATCGTTTCTAGAGTGCGTCTTCATGCTTTTCTCCCATACAGCAAATGCCTATCCAATCCAGACGTACACGTGTCACACATGCCTCTTTGCCACTAAGCTTTGCAGCATGAATTTAAGCAGTGATCAAAGCAAAACACTGTGTCTTTTGAGGCAATTCTCTCTGATTCAGTGAGAAACAGAATTTTGAAGATTTCCCATTTCTTTATTTCAGGTCTTCCACTATAGAATATTTTATGGTCATGCTTCCTCTTGCTCCTTCTGCCTTGGGAAAATTATCTTTCAATTTATTATACCATAGTGTAAGCCCAACAATACTGGACCTAAACTTATGCTGCTCTCATCTCCTGTTGCCTGTCAGCTCTTTGAAAGCTTCACTGACCTTCATTTTAAACACCGTTTCTTATATCAACAGTGCATATATTCAAATGTAACAATTTAAAACATACCAGATTGAACAGGACAAAGTCATATTTTATCAAAATTTTTTTTCTGATTTATTGTTACTCTTTGAAGACTATATTTATCAGCTTGATTGGGTTAGCAAAGCGGCTAATAAACCAATGTGCTTACTCTTTGACAGCCTCAGGTAAATATGAATGGGTGAGAACCAAGATTAAAAACCTTCTATGTAGCAGAGGCTGAAACTAGTTCAAAGCAAACATTTAGGAAAAAAAAAAATGACAATTATGATAAGGTACAGCAGGTAGTCTAGCAATTATTTAAGAGTTTCTTCCACAGAGGATGCACAGTAATATTGCCTGTCCTGAAGTGATTAAAAAGCCATGCATGCTACATCCACCACTAAAGCATTTTCTCAAATTCAATCAGTGTTTAACAGTTGAAAAAGTACTTTTCAACAGCCTAAAAAAGGAGAGGAAGAACTGTTTCATATATACCAGGTGGTATTTCAAAGACTGTTGAAACTTTTAACAATGGCTTTTGGACAAGATGCTAGTAGTACAAAATTCAAAACTATAATGTGACTTAACTATGCTGGAAATATTCATACCCACAAATGGATACTGTATAGGTTTTACATGTTACCCCAAACTCTGACTACCAATTCAATGTCTCTGCCTCTTCTGTGGAAACACAGATGAATTAGTTGTATGGAGTTCTGCATGAAGCATATAATTCATCACATTAACTTTACATGATAGTGTATATATGTACATCTGAGCTACCTCTCTGTAGGCCCTCTGAGTTTCAGTGGAAACCGGAGCTTCTGGGATGTGATTCATTAGACATGTCTAGCTAGACAGCTACTTAGTAAGTACTCCTTATGCACTCTTACACAAAACTGTCCTAAATCAGCTTTTCTAATACAGGGTTATGACAAATTGGCTAATGGGTGAGATTTTTGATGGGCATAGTACAGGATGATATAATTTAAAAGGCTGTATAGAAAGATAAGGTCTTACAATACACCTTATATGTAAAAATGAACCATTTTTAGATAAGCTTTTGGTTTTCAGGCAATGTTGGGAATCTGATTCTGAAATGCACCTTTTTTTTTTTTCCATATTTTTGATTGAAACGATTTCAAAGGTCTGGGAATGATTGAATATTTGTCTCTATTCTTTCTTTCTTCATTCTTTATTCCTCTTTATACATTGTAGCAATCCCAAATAATGACAGTTGCAAAGATGTCGTCATGCTTGGAAATCTGCCTTACAAACATCAAAATAGCACGTTACAGTTGAATTAGTCTCATTCTATATTTAGATATGAACAATCTCTCTGAGACAAGGGTGAACATGGGAATTCTTTCAGCTTGATGGAAACCTAATGCCTATAATTTTCCATATACAGCAGGATTTCTATAATTTAGACAACTGAGAGAGTAAGATTAAAATTATCTTGGGTACACTGATCCTGTGTAGTAAAAAACAACCAAGTATCAAACTACTCTCAGAGAGCAGTCTCATCCTCACTTTTCACATCATTTAGTTGTTAGGTTACTAACTGTTTAGAAATACACCAGCTTCCCGAAGACAAAATCTGTGAGTGGTTGAAGAGCAATAACTCCCCTCAAAAACTATGGATTACACTAAAGCAGTTTGGCTCCCCCAGCCAAGTTAAGATGAGTTCAAGAATCCTATCTTAACATCACAAATGTATTCATTGTCCTTTATAGTCAAATCTATGATGAACAGGATGGAGCCCAATGTTCTAGTGAGTTACAGGTGGAATTGTGTGGCATATTTTATTTTATTCTTTTAATTTTAATTTAATTTTGTGGTTATTTGAATCCAAAAGCATGAAAGAGCTAAAAAGAACGTCAAATATCTGTATAAGTCTGAGATGCATGTGTCTCTTTGCAGAGTAGGTATGTTTCTGAATGTGGTCTATCTTACTAAAACAATTTGCTGCCATGAAGAAAATGCATAAAGAAGTTACTTGCCTAGCCTGGGCACTTGAGCCTGTCTTTCCATCTGTCTGGTTAGTGATTTCCTGTACATAGCAAATGACATGGGCAAGACAACCCCAGAGGGCTCAGGAGCTGTTCATTCAAGAAAAGGCTCTGTGGGAAGAACACAGATGCCTTTGTAAGTGAAGTCATTCTCTGCAGACGGAAGAATTGGCCACATCAACTCCATTTTCATCCTGCTTCTAAGGATGAGTCATCCACCTCCTCTTCACTGCTCCAGTAATGTTTCATTTCTTGTCAGCTCGGGGACTGTAATTCTGAGTCTGGCGTTAATATTGTATCCTCAACTTTGACTCTGAGCGCATCTGCAGAGAAGTGGGAGCAGTCTTCACATCAGCAGAGTGGTCTGTCCAGGCTGAGGGAAGAAGGATGTATTCACTGAGAGTCTGCTGCACTCATGTGGTGAGACAGCTACTGGTATTTAAAGTAACTGTATCTGTGCAAAGAACTGCAGTCTTCCAGGTAGACCTTCCATGTTACTTGATGAGCTCTTTCCAGCCTGCATTGCCAAACAGCTTTTATGTAGTCTTGAGACATTTTACAGAAACAACATCACAGAAAATAAAAACCTAGCCTGCAGACAGGGCTAACACTTCACTATGTTTTTTCTTACTTCTCCAAAAAGTACAGGAGTTGGGGAATGAGAGAGTAGAAGGTGTTGTGAGACCTCACAATCCTGCCATTTCATGGTTGGTGTTCAGGGTTATTTCATTTTCACACCATCAAAAGGAGCCTTCTCAGATGCATTTCTTAGTCTTAGCCTTTTGACTCTACCTTGTGACTACTGTGTATGTCCACTTGCAGCTATCCAGAAGCAGACATCAAATGAACTTTGGAAATACTAGCACTCTGTTAACATCCACTCAGGTCTCTGCTCAATACTCCAGTGATGGCTGGGAAGGGTGCCTTGTTCTTACTGAATGGGTTGCATTTGAACTAGTGACTTAGAAATAAGATATCATTCTCCTGAGCTATCCTATAATCCCTTTCATTTTTAACAGATAAGGTTTTGTCCACCAGTTTGGCTGATCATCTTTTTATTTTATATTCTAGTGCTTAAAGTTCCATTCTTTCTTGATAGCTAAAAAAAATTCCTGATTTCCTTTTCCCCCTCTAATTCATTTTCCTCAACAATCTCCACCCCTTTTAGCTGTCTACTCGTAATATTCCCCAAGTTAACATTAATTTACACGGCTTATCCAAATGTACTCCGTATTTTAAATAGATTAGGACACCATTCCTTTGAAGTAGTCATAATATTTGACAAGGAGCTTTCTCTTCTCCCCCCACCCTCCTTCCCAGATGAATCCCTTGGAAAGGGCTGGATGCTCCAGCGCAGTCTAGGGGGACAGAGGAAGACATCTGTGTATATACATAGGTACACCTACAGATTTGCATATGTTTGCATGCACACTTATATATATATAGCCATTCTGAAAAGTCAAACATGCCAGACAGCCAAAGCAGCGTAAGTCTCCTCCTGTACTGCTGAGCCAACAGTCCTCAGTCCTGACCTGAAGAGATCACCTTTGTAGATGCAAAACATTTGTATCTTATTAAGGAAGCAGATAAGCTACTTTTCTAGAACTGTAAAGTTTGTGCAGCATGAAAGGATAACTAATTTGTGAGCAGGAAAAGAGTATAACCACATTTCTGTCAAGAGAGAGGGACATAAAGGAAAGAGGTACTGCATATTATTAAGCTACTTGATCACATACGTCTTTTCAAAGGAGAGAAGGAGACATTAGCAGCAAACAGAGGAACATTGTCATCTGCAAACATAAATATTTCAGATTTCAGGTACACTGGGAATGTCATTAATGTAAAAACTGACAAGAAGGGGCCCTGGAGTCAGCAATGACTGTGGGAGGCATTTCAAGAGACAGAAGAAGGGGCTCTGACAACAAGCACTGTAATAATAATAAACTCCTTTGAAAGTCATGCAGGAGATAGGTAGAGAATCAGGACAAAGAAGCTGTGTTGCTGCATTTCTGTTAAATTTTGGAGAGGCGGTTGAGAGGGGAGGAAGAATCTGGCTCCTCGCAGTGTTAAGTGCTCTTGTTGCTGGGGGTTAAGTAAATTAGTGCCTGTGGCATGCCCTCTATCCTACAGCTGAGAAAAGGTGATCAATACATTCAAACAGATGAGCTGGCAAGATGAAGATATAAAGGGAGCAATTAGTTAGAAATAATTTAGGTTTAAGGTGGAGACGAATGATATTACTTGCCAACAGGGTCAACAGATAGAGATTAAATAGGAGCTTCAGCAACATGATGTGTTATTTCCCTGTCAGCCAGAATATTGTCCTGGAAGGCCAGAGAGGCAACAGAATAAAGGAGGTGAAAGGGTCAGCAATTGCTGTAGAGATGATAGGCTAATTCTTTGTTGAATGAACATCTAAGTAGGATGGTCAGGGTCTTTCTTCTTGATTTCATTTCACATCCAGAGTGACCATTTTAATGAACTGGGCAGACACTAAACCACTTAGCAAAATTACAAAAATCTCAAAACTGATAAACCACAACATGTTGCGTGATAAATTTCAATTCCTTACGTGAATGAAAGCCATTCATATATGAACTTGTGATATGAATGCTCAGTACTGGAAGAACCTCCACATTATTCACCATCAGGGTTAACAAGGACTATTTATTTGGTATCTATGTTATAGCATTACACAGAAATCCCTCTGTATTCATGGGAGGTTTTAGACCTATAATTAAAAAAATAAAATGAAAGTAATAAGAAATATTTTTGACAGCTGTCATTTAGTTTTTCATTATTTATGATGAAATTACATCATATACTAGTAAATGTGCTTTAGTATATTTTTAATGAAGTCTTAATTATTCTGAATCTCAGTACAACACCCTGCTATTATATCTTTTCTGAGAAATAGGAAGAGACAAATCAAAACATTATGGATGCAAATTACCACATGGTAGGGAGTGAGGACCTCCTGTATTATTATTGCCACTTCTTCAAGCAAGAAATTAATCCATTTCCAGGGAGAGAAAAAAAAAATAAAGAAAAGCAAGCTTGTTGCTCTTTCAAATTGTTCCTGATCCAAAGCAGGAGCCCTAAAGAACTTCCCTCAACTAAATTTCCAGACTGGAACTAATCGGTTGACCTTTGGACTTTTATAGCTAACTGCCCTAGAAGCTCAGAGTACTGAAGGAAATATATTTTAAAAGCATGTCTTCATTTGTTTTAATGTTTTGAAATTTACCATGCTAATCAGTAATTTAGAATAATCTTGAAATATTAACTGGCCATTTGTAATCTTTTTATCAACTACAAAGAACACGTAAATGGATCCCAGGTTTCCTCCCTGGGGGAGATAAGGGGTTTTTCAACTGATACCTCCATGGCTGGAAAGCCTGGGATCACTCCACAACACGTGGAGACTTCCAGACATTATTACATTCACTGAATGAAGAAAGTTTGTCTTTATTAATGTCCCCTCTGGACAGAAGTTACCCAAATGTAAGCAACTTTGCATCATTCAAACACTTGAAAATAATTTAAAGATCCAGGACAAAAAAGTGAGACAGACAGCAAAAACACAGTGCTACATAGTTGAGCTTGATTCTTGCTAGAGTGGTTTATATAGATATCTGAAGAGCTGAAACGAAAACTAATGGCAACAGTATGACATGATGGGTACCTGGCCTGTCTTTTGTGGACTGATTAACCTCAAATGTGCTTAACCCAAATAAAAACTTTAAAAGGACCCTAGAGCAGAAGAATAAGAGAAGCAACAACTTCCTTTAGTTCTCACATTTGAAAAGAAAAAGACACATATCTAATATACAAAAGAATAAAGTGAGACTCAGGCAAGCCAATTTTAGTGAAGAGAACAGCTTTATTTCTTTAAACAATCCATCAAGCAGAGGGGCAAAGGGAAGAGAAAGATTTACTTCTTCAATAAGTAGCGAGCAACATGATTTCATTCAGCACTGAAAAAGATAAACACAACTCTTCTGTTCAAATATGATAAAGGTTACCAATAAAAACATGAAAAGTAAGGAGTATATGGTCTGATGCTGGTCTGGCTAGAAGATGTCTGATTTTGGGGTAGTTATCTAGTCACGATGCTCCAAATTTGACTAGCAATCTTTGTTATGCATTATGCTGGCATACAAGAAAAAGATGGTGTCTGTTTCTGCTTCTGGAAAATGAGAAGTAAATAATATCTCATTGGTGTTAACAAAAGACACAAGATATACAAGTGGATCCATGCATACATTCATGTAACACTTTTATGCCATATGCATCTTAGTTGAGTGATGGTAATACACTGTTCACATTAGTGACAAACCGGAAGAAATTTAGGAAAAACTACAAAATGTACACATATGGCCACAGAGGTGCTAACTCTTACAACGACAGATTAGAAGAATCAAACAAATAAAACCACTGTACAGCTATTATCAACAACCACAGCATCTGAAAAGTACAAGAATGCAAAAAAAGGAAAAGGTTTTCCTTCTAAAATTACAAAATGTAAGACAGTCTAATAGGGAAACACCACCCATGAGATGAGATCCTCTCTCTACATACATATAGTGCTACCAAAATCTCCACAGGAAAAGGAAAGGACAGTTTAACTCACAAAACTGTTTCTGTGTCTAAATATCAGTGGCATAACAGTTATCAGGCTGAAAAAACAAATGAGAATGCATTTTGTATTTTTAAGTTATCAAATTCTCTGTTTGTCTTTCCCACCTACTCTATGAGTAGCTCATAAATCTATTGCTCAGTTTCAACCTCCTTGACAGGAGGTAAAGTTTTTTAAAGGTACTATGTATCTACATACATTTAAAATGAGTGTTCAGATAGAAGAGATGCCTTATCAGTATCCCTGCTTGGTGAAAAATTACAGGATGAGTCAGAAAACTGAATGCACACAGGAAAAAGATATTACAATGTTAAAACCATGAGAGAAGAGCTTGCATTTTGACTCAGGGGCTGTACCTTTTTAGATACTAGAAAACACAACCACAAGGAACTAATTTAATTTAAAATAAATAAATAAAATAAAATAAAATACAAAAAACTCAACAACTTCAAACTAAAGAGTCCAATCAGTTTGTGTCCAGATGTAGAAATCTATATATCAGGAAGGTTTTTAAGCTCCTGTCAATGAAGGTAGTCGATAAAGATCTAGTGAATCCCCTCTACAGTCTGGAGAGCTATGTAGCTGATCTCCACTGGCGTCTATTTTAGACTAAGCTGAATGCATCTTCAGACTCCTTTGGCTTTATTGACTGGATCTTCATAAGCTATAACAGCAGTGGTCTTCAGTGGCATTAGACAAATATATTTAGGCAACTGAACTGAGCCCTGAAACCTATCTTAAACTTTATTTGTTCTACTGATAGTAGAAATGCTAGTATTTATGTGCTCCCTAAACCTTTTTCTTCCTGTTTTTTTACTGTTGTCATTCTGCCGTGATCAGATTACTGCAACAAGAACATCTGTCACTGCCATCTTTGTAGGCTGCCATCTCTACAGACATTTTATATGTTTCTCTTTACCTGCCACATTTTCTTTCATGGTCATGTGCCTATAATACCACAGAAATCCTTAAGCATGCACCACAACACAGACGACCACAGCTTTAGAATACATGTATATAAGATTACAATGAACAAGGTGATATTGTAACCGAAGGGATTTTTAAGCAAAATATATGTATGGAACTTCATAATCACTATGAGAGCACAAATAGTATTTAATATATCTAGGATTTCGTTGTTTATCACACATTATTTTTTTGCTGGTTCTTTAATGCCTTTAATGTAGTCATATGCATCTATCCAAATCAGTATTCTTATAAAAACATAGCTGCAGTTTTCTTCATACGTTTAAAGATTTTTGAAGACCAAATTTCATTACAAAGATGTAGACAAAACATTTTTTTTTTTTTTTTTTTTTCCAATATGTTCAGACACATAGTGAGAACAAAATTTAAACAGCAAGCTGTGACAATGGAAAAATTGTTTGGAAGAAAACCCCCTTATGATCTGTAAATATTTTAAATTCAAGTTCCCTACATTCAGAATGAAGACTGTAGGAGCCACCAAAGCACTTGCTTGTATTTAAGTGATAGAAGCTTTGGAAACTTGAAAGCAAGGACCAATGTAGTGAGAGCAAATAACACAACAAAAAATGATTTTCCTTAGTGACCAAGATCAACAAGGACATTTATGTCATGTGCCCATTGGTGATCTGATACCTTGTGGGAAATCTTGAAATGTGTAAATACAGAGCTCTTCGGGACAGAAGTGAGTGATGTATTCCATGTAAATAATCAACCACATTGATCAGATTAACCCATTTGTCTAAAGAAAGAGGAATATGAACCTGGAGTTCAGTCGTACCTTTTAAATCTCAAGGATGTATTAGCTGGTACATGGACATTTCTGAGATTCTGCACTAGGGGCAAAGCAGCAAAGTGTCTCCAGAGATGGCTTTCAAAGATGCAGAGCCACAGACGTGCTGAGATGAACAGACAGAAAGATAATGACTCTTGGGATGGAGAGATGAATCAATGCCTGTGAACATACCATAGTTTGAACCTACTGCATGATGGGACAGGGCAATTAAATGAGCCCATAGATTGTACTGGGTGAAATTGTGTTTCATACCTACAGTCTAACAGAATTAATCCTTTTTCCCTGTCCATCCTCAACCCTCACACAATTCACTTACTCAAATCTGTTTGTTCAGGCTTCATGCCAAGATGAGAGGAAGTATTACTGATAGGCAGACTGCAGGCTTCAAGTATTTATAAACAGGGAGAAAGAAAATCTGAAAGATCATTCAGACTGCTCACATAACTATTAAACTCATGTGGAACACAGTGTCACCCCCTGAATGCATTGAAAAAAGGAAGCATTCAATGAGGAAAATTTAATAAAAACAAACATATTCTGATAGGATTACAGCATCAAAAGTGCATATGTTCCACATGTTTTTATTTCTCTTTAAAATTAGAAAAAGTATCTTCGCTTGATGTATCCTGTAGGGCACTAAGCCAGAAAACACTATTATACTATTTCTTGCTTCATAAAGAATTTCATTTAAACTATGAACCTTGTGATAGGTAATTATATGCAGGAAGCAGAGCACATATGAATTTTATATTTATGGTCTACACTGAGGTCACAATTTAAATTCTAAAAACTGCCTTCAGAAATACCAGTTAGTGTGTCGTTTTTATTTTAATTGCATTTCCTCCCCTCTGGTACAGCATGATCAACTGAAAATCAGAACACATGTTTTATGTAACATATTTAGAATCTAGCAATAAACTATTACCATCCATATAAACATTAAACCCATTTGGAATGCTGCTAACGGAGAAGGAGGGAGGCCGTGGGAGGTGCTAGTAGATCCTTTTGCCCAGGAGAAGAAAACAGCATTAAAAAATTTTCATATGCTCCTCATAACAACTGCTGCTAATGAACTGCTCTCCCTCTTCCCACAGTGCAATCACTATATCTTTCTATTTCAAACTACAGATATCTTTCTAAAAATATTTACCGATTTTTTTCTTTCTTATTTTCTTTTCTTTCCTTTCCTTTTTTTTTTTTTTTTTTTTTTTTTTTATGCAAGTGAAATAGAAATATATCAGTTACCTTTGTTGCAGTAAGTAATGGCATCAGAACCAGTTGGGGCTCAGAAAGGATCTAGTTCCACATCCTGTCCAGCCAGGAATGTAGAACCACGGGACTGCCAGTACTAGAGACTCTGTTGTTTTTCCCCAAGAGTCTGTTTTTCACAGTCTGATACAGAACGTGCTCTCAAATCTGGGAGCTGAACCTGGGCCCTAATGCTGCCCTTTTCCTGGCTGGATACACTGCCCATAAAGCTCAAAGTGCCCTTTGCCCCATGACTTTTTCATGTAGGTTGTGACTGGACTCCAAAAGGATGGCAATGATTGCTCTTGCCCAAGATGGTTGCGTGGTCACAACACCCTCATGGCAAATGTGTTTTGTCCACTACCATGTTGAGTCCTGCCTAGAAACTCCATCTTCTGCTCTCTATGTCTAGGTCTTAACCACCTATTCTACAAAAAGTGGTTTAGCAGGCTAGGGCACTCATTCTGTACTCAAGGAGGAACAAAAAAATCCACTGGAAGGAGATTCAACCCACCATAAAAACTGATCACTCTCCATGTGGGTGTGATTAACGACTGTAGAGAGGGCTGCCTGTTCACACTATTGAAAGCACAGGACAAGATACTAAGAGTTAGAAGACCGCAGTCAAGTGGGATGAATATCATGCTAAATAGTTAAATAGCTAAATAAACATCTTTCATAATATCTTCATTCATATAACCAAGGGATTTTAACTCTGGCCTGGAAGAACATGTTCCATAGACAAGCAGTTTAGCTTCTGTGATCCATTTAGACCTTGATCTCTTCACTGGGAGTGATGACAGGACTAGACATTCGAATGACATTTTTATGTGACAACTTTTTCACTTCAAATGCAGTGAGCTATCACCTCTTTGTGACAGTTCAGGTAGGCAGTCAGTGTATAGATGGTCAGACAGTTTCAAATTATTTTAATTTTTTACAAAAGAAAATATTCTCTTTTTTTCCTGTTTTTTTTTTTATCACCTATTTAAAGGAAATGTCTGGATGTTCAAAACTCAGTCACCATGATTTGAACAGGATATACACCTTTGACCTTGAATTTTAAAATACACTACATAACACAACTCCCTGCCATCTAGTTTCTATCATACCTTCATCATTTGTCATAGAAAATTTTTTGATTGACTTAACATAGATACTTAACATACATATACTGGAGCTGAAAGAGCCAGTTCCTCAACTGGTACAAGTCAGACTAGTTCTATTAACATAAATTGAAGCTGACTGATTTATACCAGCTGACAAAAGAGTCCAGTATCTAATAAAAATCTGAAAGACCCTTACATTTTACCTGACACTTACAGAGGTTTTAATCAAATTCTACATTTGCTTGTTCGATTTTTGGCACAAGATATTTTTTTCTTAGTATTTTTTTGTGCCTCAGGATTAAAAAAAAAAAATGTGGCAAAGTGTTACAATTCCTGAGTAAGATATCTATGTGATAATTAAAACCAAAAAAGAGCTGTGACCGATAGCCAAATCTGTCAGTTGACATACATTTGAAAGCAGTGACATCTTATTATATATAAGGCTCATATATTCACTCCCTCCTCAGTAAAAGACTTTTCTTGAGATGGAGATAACTGCACATGGGAATAGAAATATTTACCCAGATGAAAACAAATGCTTATTCTTTTTTTAAAAAAATAATAAATAATTTTGAGACATTATTATCTGAATCTCCTGATGCAATCATCAGAAACTGAAAAATAAGATCCTGACTCTTTAACCTTTCACTACATGACTAGAGATCTCTACAGACTCTGCTAACACTGTGGTGAAAGTTGGAGATACAATTTTAAATACAAAGACATTACCTCTGGCTAAGAAAGTTCCAGAGCCATAAATCACTAAGGAAGGATGAGAGGATATTTTGAAAAACTATAATGATATCTCAGTTTTGTTGTTAGATTCATCCCTAGGCATTTGTTATAGGTGATATGTTGATAAGGACTGTGGGCTTGGTGGACCTTGGTCTGATCCAGTAAAGTTATGAGTGTGCTCTTCTGTTCAACTACAGACACCTCATAGGCTGTAAAAAAATTCAAACCTCAAAAATACTATTGGAATAGGATTGTAAATTGATTAAAAATTTTTACTTGAAGTCATTTATATAAAGTTCATAGTGTTTTGTTTTAAATTCTCTGATTTTTCCATGAAATCTTTAAAGAAATTAAATGAAATTAAAATCAAGAAAACAAGAAAAAAAAAAAACCCTGCACTTGGCAACACTAACAAATTTTTAGCTCTTTAAAAAAATTTTCCAAAGGGATTAAAAAACCCAAATATTTACACTGAATATTTTTTAAAGATATTTCAAATTCTGAAGAACTAGCGATTTTCAAGAGATAAAGAAGCACTTACAGTCGAAGCAGAATCATAAATATCCTTTTTTCCACATGATCCTGGCATTTGCACAACAGCTGGCAATATTGGTACTTTTAATCTGTACAGTGACTGGATCTTTGGGAGTCCTGAGAGTTTCATAAATCTTCTTAGACAATAAGAAAACATTTGGTTTATGCCTTTGCTCTCTACTCAACATAATATTAGGAATATATCAAAGTATGACGTCTAAACTCCAGAAACCGCACTCAGTAATTTCTGCAAATGTATAAATGCAAACAATAGAAAAGAGGGAATCCCATGAGGCAGGACAAAGACTATTTAAAGCAATAGTATCTAATTCATAGACAGTACAATTTATTTTATAGCCAAACTGTAAATAACTTTTCGTTGTAATATGTCATGAGCCACAAGAACATATGCTGTGCTGAATTCCAAACATATGACCTCTGATACATTCCTTTCATCTACTCATTATATAATTCTGTCAGCAAGAGCAATCAAGTTTGATGTGCATAAGTGTTCACAGGATTGAGTTTAGATACTCTGAAAGTTCATTCCCTTAATATTGGTACCATTATTTTGCATGGGAAAGTAGTTAATCTCACAGAATGGTAAATAATCTCAGGACTTTTTTTTTTTTGGCTAAAATTACTATAATAGTTCAATTATTTAATTTTGAACCATTATTTGCTCCAGAAAAAAAAAAAAAAAATCAGCAATACGGAAGTTTCTAAGTTAATTTCCATAGTAATTCAGGATACACGTTTCTTGGCTGAGCAGACAGAAATGGAATGTCAATTCCTGTAGCTTTACAGAAGTCAGCAGAAGTTAGTCAATACACATCTGAAGAAGAGCTGGTTTTTAAGATCAAATCTTTCCACAGCTCCCTTCTTCCACACCAGTAACAAACATAACTCACAGAAGTAATCTTAATGAATTCAAGTTGAGCATGAAAAGACATTTATAGATAATTCAAATTCCACAGTGATCAGAGCATCATGTTACAGAAGTCAGCATGTTTTAGGTGAATTACTATGGCCCTGTTGTATTTTCTAACATTTCTGAAGCATGAGAGAACTTTTTAAGTGAAACAACTAACACTTAGCTAAAGCATGTCTAATTGTAAATGTTTACTTACCAAATAAAAACAATCTAGATGTCTACATTTCAGTTACTCCAGGCTCCTGTCATAGTCACAGAAAGAAGCAGGCACTTCATTCTTTTCCAAACAGTGTCTGAAACAGGTCAGATGAACAGTGACCTCGGAGTGCCCATTCCTCTCCACTTCACTATGTAGCATAGGAAAGCATAGCTCTGAAAGTTTCACTGTTCTTACTGCATTTCCTAGAGCTGAATTTTCATCCATATTTTGATCTGTTTTTCTGAATAAAATATAAAAGTAAGCTGGCCTTCCCTTTTAGATATTGTCATTCTTTCAAAATCTTTAAAGACTATTACAAAATGAGTTTTCTTTTAGCATCTGATGCTCTACTTTTTGTTTCAAATGCAGGATATCCTGCCTTCAACTTCTCTTTTTTCCTTTGGAACAGCAGTAAATTTGTCTGCAGAACAGGAGAGCTAATGACCATAACTTTGAAATAGTTTGTAATAATTCATCTGAATTTATCTGATATAGTCTGTTTTAGGAGAGCTGGAACTAAAGAAAAAGATCCTGATAGATTTTCTCTTAGGATATTATTAATAGCAGGGACAATTAATAAATAGATATTGTTTGCAATAGAGCACAGGTGTTCTAGGAACAATACTGACATTTCAGTGCAGTATGCACAGGTGCTCTAGGAACAATTCTGACAGTTTAAGCAACTTAGAAAAGCTAGGTAATGAAAAGCTAGACATAGATTAAGTATATGTTAAATAGAACATTTTGAGTCTTTTCTCAGAAGCCTAAAAGTGAATTATGATGAAGATTGTTCAGAAGATAAGTAACCATGATGACCAAAGACTGCATCAGTGAACAGTGGTGTCCTAAGAGGAATTAGAACTGAATGACAAGAACTAGTCGAAACTGTGGAATACAATGGACTTTCGAAATTGATGATTAATTAAGAGTTGAAAGTTCCTGGAATATCACCAAAGACTCTTTGTATTGTATGTTATATCATATATATAGAGGGCACTTTTTCTTGGCTGTTGCCACTCACTGAGGCAGTGGCCCAACTCTGAGTTCTTAATAAAGCAAGCCTAGAGATACCCACAGTCTGGTGAAATCCTTTAACAATAGAGATACAATATATGCACATGTTTATTCCCCTGATGGCAGTACATTTGCACTGGCAGAAAAGAGAACAGAATCATGCATGCTCCAGATGCCAGTGCTCTGGTCTCCAAAATTTTCTCATACTTCCATACGCTTAATTACATCTACTCTACTCTTAAATTTCTGTCTAGGAGATCTATAGATGAGTCAGGTTCAAAACCAATTTTAGAGGTAATTTTATATAAACTTGAGCCCATCCAATACAAAGAATAATTCTTGCTAGTCAGGAGGAGGAACTCAGTCATAGGTCTCCTTAGTAATCACCTGGACTATTCAAAGTGTAGTTGCTCTAGTGTGATTTGTTCTCATTTCTTATAGAATTATTCTGAAAAGTTTTGGAATGGAAACAGGAAATTTCTTAATGTCTTGGAATTTTTATGGGAAGGGAACATAATTTTGTCTTTGGTTTTATGTATAGCTGCTTTTATTTTTTTTAGCTACATATTTATAATTAATACTAGTATGGTAAGATAAACTGAATACTTGATGGATCACTTACCAGCATCAGTTGTGAAGGAAAAAATAATTTTGTTACACCAGAAAGTAAAAGAGTAATTAGTGAGTGAGGTTTGTTTCCAGTTCTGAGATCTAAATGAGTCAAAAAAAAAGAGTGGCTAAATATATTTATGTTCATCTAACCAACATTAGCAGAAGGATCTACATATTGGCGATTTGCTGGCCATGGGTTATAACAGAAACACCTACAGCATGTTCATACCTCATGATAATGTAATTATTCAGGAAATCCGTTCTAGAACAAAAAAAAAAATCAGATACTTATATTCAGGAAATCCATTATAGAATTAAAAAAAAAAATAAAATAAAACACAGATACTTACAGCTGATACACAGGAAAGGAGAAAAAAAGTCTGCAATTCTCAGAACAATTCAACACAGAAAAGGGGGAGAGGTCTATTTTATTAAGACTGGGAGCAACCTATTTGACACCAGAGAGGGACTAGTGCTTAGTAAGATCAGTAATCAACTACTCATAGCGATTTCAAGTTCCTAAATTTCCTGGAGAAATCTCATCTTTGACTTTCCTCATTGGAAAGCTGCATAACCTCTTCAGACAAGTAGCAAAATGAAGGAAAAGTGACATGGAAGTCCTTCAGCAGAGCTGGGCAGAATAGGACTCCCAGCAGCCCTCCCCCACTATCCGCCTGTCTGGTCCTTCTGCCAGGCAGAGAACATGGAAGGTGGTGCAGTGCCTCTCCCTGCAGTTTCCAAAGAGAGGCGCCGCAGCAGATCAAGCCACACACAAAAGAAGACTTTTCTGGACTGCCAAGAAGCCGTGTGTCAGGAAAGAGTTGGCAAGAACCCGTGTGTGCAGCCACGCTCCGGAGCAGCAGCTACCTCGTGCAGTGCGTCCTCTTCCACACACCACCATTAATGGGACGGCGTAACAGTAGACACGGACCTGAACGATTTTTCCCATGTATCAGACATCTGCCACCACTTTGAGCAGAAGCAGGAACTTCTCTCTCAGTTTTGTGTCCCCTCCATGGTGCTCCTGACACAGGGTCTGCTCTGTGTACCTTCCACACCGCAGGTTGTGTCCTCCGGGCGTACCGGGACACACACCCAGCTGCTCAGGTGCGTGGTCTCTGCACCTCCTATTCAGGGTGTGGGTGTACTTATCAGCCTCCTTCCTACCCATTTTGGCCGTGGTCCTGCCCCCTTGTAGTCCCCTTACTCAACATTTCAGAACCAGAAGGGCTGAAAAACCAAGCATTTTACACAGCAGGCACGTTTACTGTAACAGTAGATGCAGACAAAGAAAAGAAGGGAAATAACTTTTTAGTCACACAGAGTTGTAGAAATGTAGTGAACTGAAGGTAGAAGTAAATATTGCAAGGTAATTAACTAAAATCAGTCTGCAGAAGTGTTCCAAAATGCCTAGAGGCTGCAAAATATTTTTGATAAATTCATCAGGATTCTTAACTTTTTCTGTTCAAACCAATTATTATCATTGTTTACATGTTTTCCGGTGGTCTTTGAAAAGATCTAGACACATCATATATAACATAAATGTCATGAATCGGACACCAGCCTGAATTTCCTTCACCCAAACCTATCACGCCTACACTAGAGAAACCTCTTTAATATTTCCCATGCACAGCCCAGCCAGAATTTGCAAGTACTGAACATCTCAGGAGAATGCCAGATCTTATCAGATGTTCTGACTAAAAAGGTTTAGCAAAATCTGGATAAACAAGCAGTGATTTAGTTGCCTTACTAAACTATATTTTCGAAGTTCACCCATCACTAATCATAGTCTGATAGCTTGTCAGAGATCATTGAGAAGAATTCCCCATTGTAAATAAAAGCTGTATGAACACAACTAGTTATAATACTTTGGATTTAAATGGATGCATTTTTGGCAAGAGGGTTCTGTCAAAGTTTATCAGGGAGATGGGTGTACATTTTATGTTGTTTAGGTTCCACAGCTAATTTGGAGGGCAAAATGAGATTTCCTTGTAATGAGTACAAAGCCACCTGCTTTGTCTCTTTGGAGGAATTTAAAATATTTAGCATATGAGGTATATCAGAAGAGTTCTCATAAATATCAGCAGGAAAGCTGTCTAGGCATAGAGATCTCCTGAGTAAAAGAATCAGTATTTAATAGCTCCCTTAATCTCACTTAATGTTAATGGACAATTGGAGGAAACTGCTCATCTGGAAATTACTTTAGCAAATTAAATGTGGCCAAACATCTTTGCTTAAGTGAATCTGAAAGCAAGTCATCCATCTTACACAGGATTTTAGAGAAGTATCCAAAGTCTGAAGACTGTGTATCAGTTTTGTAAATGAAAGTCAGTTATGAGCTCACATCAACATAGTGCATGCTCAATCCATGCCTAACCATAGCTCAGTAACCAGTCTCTTAGTTGGCAATCTCCACTTACAAGCATTGCACCTCAAAAATTTATGAGAAACATAAGTTTTTCAGCATTGTGCTAACTCCATACATGTTGTCTGATGTTTTTAAAATTATTTTCTCCTGACGAGACCTGCTCAGGTTCATTGCTGATGTTTTGTATAGTGCTACCGTGCCAAGTCCTAATGTTTACTATGACATCTTCCACTTTCATAAGACAGCCCTGAATTTCACAAATACGTTCAACCTTCATTTAATCAAAAAATGTTCCTATACAGCATAAAAATATGTGTATTTAGCCACCTTCCTTACTACTCGGTATATCTTACAGTGTTTTGGTAAGTAAATATTACTCAGTACCATTTTACTAAGAAAGAAGCTGAGGTACAATGCAATTAGCTGCTTTGCAAAAGGTACCTATAATCATGAATCCTTGCTCTGTCTTTAAAAGAAGTAGCACGTTGCACTTCTAACCACAGTGCATGACTGAGAGGATATGCGATGGTCAGGCAGCAGTTTGAAAAGCTGTGAAGCCCATAGTTTGTCTTCATGTAGAACTTGACTTTGTCAGGGAAAGCATTGTCACAGAACACTTGCGAGACCAAACATATATGTGTTCAAACATTGTAAAGGTACCTGGAGGGTATGTTCATTGGTGGCTATCAGCATCATGGAGATGCTGTGATCTCTGTCTCAGGAAGTCTCAACAATGCTAATTGCCAGAAAAACTGTATCAAGGAGAGATTACTGTACATATAGTCTGCTTGAAACTCTTCAATAAGCATCTGGCAACTGCTGTTAGAAACATACTAGACTGTCCAGAAGAGCTATCCTTACGTAAACTTCCATTAAAGAACCAAGCAGATCAGTGGAAATATTGCAGATAATAAGGAGGATGTAAGTTTGAAAAATTGTGGACTTCATTTAATTCATACTTATCTTTTCTTCCTGAACACATTCTTCATTTTTTTAAGGCTTAAGTCCTTCATTGCAATTAAATGCAAAATTTGTATAAATAAAAGCTGTGTATACTGATTTGTTGTTTTTTATGAGCTAAATGAGTGGCTTATATAGCCCTTTATTTTATCACTTGTTTTAGCCTATAACTTTCATGTAGAGTTTTAATCATTGACTTAAATTCTCCTCAGAAAGTAAATCAGAGAGCATTTTTGACATTAGGAGACCACATTCATGCCTAGCAAATTCCAATCACTTTTAGTTAAATTACACTCAGCATGAATTTTGACTGGAGTGTTTATTTATTTTGAAAGGGATAAACAAATTTTTAAGTGCCTACTAATAACTCAGTTTAGGTATCTGATGATAAATCAATTCTTCATGTAGCTCTGTGGAAAGCAGTGGGGATGAATTTGATCTATTTAATTTCTATCTGAGGGGAAGAATTTGGAACCATATTATACATTGGTTTCCAAGCACTCTCCTTCTATATTTTAACGCTGTAACTCATATAAAAGAATCTGCATATGTTGATTATATGATGGAGAAAAAGAGGTACCTAAGCTATGCATAATACATCAAAAAAGGCCTGCAGGATTCAAGGACCTATACAAATTATTAGAAAGAAAATAATTTAAATTCTTTTTTATTTCTGACAGTTCAGAATAAGATTCAAATGTTTCTCTCACATACTAAAAGTATTATTGGTATCCCAGAAATGCAAGATGATCAGTCACCATAAGAGGTGTTAAAAGAACAAGCTCAGCCCTAACATAAGTCTAATTCAACTGTAAATTAATAGAACTAGATATATTTTATAAAATTATTTCATTTAGATTACCAACTCCCAGCTTTACAGGTAGACAGTACACTTGTCTTGCAAACTCTTGTCTCACAAAAAGAAAAAGTACATTTAACTTCTAAAATTATTTTCTAGCAGTATTGTTGTGTATATATAACTTCAAACTCATTTTAAAAACTGTCACAACTGAGTTTATATACAATATTTTATATTTTTAGCCAATCATTCTCATACAGAAGCTCATGTGTTTCTAGGTTTCATTATTGTCATCCTATTACAAAAAATCTAGAAAATAAAGCTGAGGATATAAACACTGAATTAAGATTGAGCTTCTCATTTTTCCAGAATTCATCAGATAAATTTAAAATCAGATTAGTATCATATCTTTGGACATTTGGTTCATGTTCTTTACAGTTCTTATGTATTTATCAGTTTTTCATTGAAGAAGTCTCTAGTGTATTTTTAATCTCTTTTCAGTTCATATTTTTTCAATTTTCGGTTGATATGAACGATAGATATTTAAACACAGTTTGCAGTTGAATTTAAAGAAGCTGTTTCTCTTACTCAGACTAAACTCATGCAAACATAAGCCATTGTTCTTCAAATTAGGAACAGATCTTATATAGAAAAAAAAAAAAAAAAGAAATCTAGAGTACGTCTTGAAGAAAGAGAGGCAAATAAGTTAAAATAATTGCTCTGATTCATGCAAAAACATCTCACATCAAGTTTTAGTTTTCATTTACCACTGAGTAAACATCCTTTCTTATATATCCTTTGTTATGAAATGAAGAATATCTGACATGCAGGACAAAGAAATGTATACATCACGCTGAGTAGCTTATGATGTAATCAGGAAAATCTTACTTAATGTAGAATCAGGTCATGGCTGAGTAAATCATAATCTAATCATATCCAAATACAGTATAACCTCCCTTTTTGATGGTAAATAATTCAATGTGGGAAGTGAAACAAGGAAGGATAAGTTGCTAGAACCAGGCAAGTATTGCACAGGAACTTCCATCTGGCTTCACCCTCACACAACCACAATTTTTCACAGGAGTGCAATGCCAACAAAAATAACTAATTTACTCTATAAACCTTGAGTAAAGTTTTTGGTGAATCAAGTCCAAGCGTCTTTTTGCATGGTAAGAGTACTCGTGATAGGGCTTGTTCTCTCAACAATTACTGGCATGATTAGAAGTATATCTAGGATAAGGAACTATTTTTCTTACACTGAAAGTGTTCAACTTTACTAATATATTAACAAGACTCATTTCCTACTACTTTCTTTCTCTCTATCCCATTTTTTCTAATCTGAAACTCAGGGAAAAAATTTGATTACATTTTTTTTAAAATTCCCGGACTTTGAATGCTGAACTTTGGCTGTGGTCTTGTCACTGCTTTACTACCAGAAAGCATAGTGAAGAGTCATGGTTCAGTTGCTGTTTCCTCACTTTGCAGGGGAAAGTTAATCAGGTTTCCTGGCACAGTTTCTTTCCCATTCCACTCAGTTGTACTGACCACTGCCATGGCAGTAAGCTTAGGTTTACCCACCTGCACAACAATGGAAATACTGGCCAGACTTGACTCTGTTTCCTTTTTTACATTGTGGTTTAAAATATGTGTATGCTGTGTAGTGAGGAAAGTATGTTCTATCTGAGAAATCTCTCCTGGAGATCTGATGGCCCCAGTCTTGTGTTGTACACCAAAGAAGAAACACATAGTGTATCCAGAGGTTTTGGCATAAGTCTAGACTGAGTAGGCAGACACTTTTGTATCTTCTCCAATTAGCAGACCATAGCATATCTGACCAACATGCTAATTGTTTTCCTGTGCACGAAGCACACCAAACACTTCAAAAAATCTCAAAGCGATATAGCAGGCTCCACCTTGCCCATGTGCTGGAAACAGAGTGGGAGTCCTCCATCATGAAATGTCACTACACCTTGTGTTAGAGACCTGATGACAGCAGCAGACCCAAATCTTCCATGCACCATGCATGGACAAGTGGCATTTAGCTCATCTTGAATTGTAGCTCACATATAAATTTCAGGGACCTCATGTCTGAGCCTTCACCCATTAACAAGAACCAATTACTCAGACAAAAAGTCTCTTCAGAGAAGTAACTAAATATTATGCCAAGTCAATTCTCCCTTTGTAGAGAGCAGAGGATCAGATAACTGTGTAATAGGTCAAAACTGAAATTCCTATTCAGCCTAAACCAGTTTATAAACAGCTAAGTACTGCAGAAAATTGTAATTCTAAATACTGAGGTGAATGGGCTTTTGGCAAATCCATGTGATAAATCTGCTCTACTGTCATGCTTGGTCTGACAGCTGCCATTGCCTGACAGTCATTTCAGTAAACATGATTATTATTTTTTTCTTCTAGAGGTAACAATAATGTGTTACATTTACAATGTATACATTTCCTTTTCCATTTATAACAATAAAAGCATGTATCTCTTGAAGAAATCCTACCTACATTTACAAAGGGGGGGAGGGAAAAGGAGGTTAAAGCACCAATATCTTGCTGACCAATAAAAAGATAAAAAAACCAAAATAGTTCTTATTACAAAGTGTGTTTTTTTACAAAAGGTACTGACAATTTATACAGAAAAATGAAGAAACCAGTCACTCACATATAACTCTTCCTCACAAGAAATACAGCAGATGCTTAAAGGTTTTAGACAGGGTAGAATCCACTGTAACTAAATTTAGCAGCTAAAATATGCCCAAATTGTTCTTGATACACAGTCCTGATGCCCAGGCTCTCTGGAGTTGCAGCAGGAAGAGACAGGTGCCTCTGATAGGCAGATGACTATCCTATCAGCCTAAATTAGATGCACTAGATTTCATCCCTAGGCTTTTCATTGTATTATCCTACCTGCCCCTCTCTGATCTTGGAACCAATTTAGGCCATGTTTGGGGAATTATTTGGGAGTTATAAAACCAAAGTCTACTTCAGTATTTTAACATTCCCTTCAGTCCCAACAGACTGCTCATCTTTCAGTTGCATACAGGAGAAACAGTATTTTTGTATTAGGTATTGTATTTAACCCAAGATTTTGCAGTCTTTCATTGGAAAATGGGCAGGATGGATACAGACCACATATACTGCAGGAGAAATTAATTTCCAAAGAGAAGGCTGCACCATGGGGTGCTCACTGGATCAGAGTCAGCCACGTTTTCCTCTGGGTGTGCCAGGAGTCATTCACAGGAAGAAGGAGTACAGCCATCACCTGCATCCTCCTGAAAGATCAGGCCCTCAGGAATCTGTCCCAATTGCTACCAAAAATGATACAAAGGCTGAAGGACATGTTCTGTCATACACGGTTAAATAAAAAAAGGGATTTTTTTTTAATTGTTTAATTTTGTTCTTCGTGACTAGAAAGAGCAACTGCAAGTCACACTAATGCTGTCTAAGGAAGACACAATATCTGAAGCCACCCAGATGACAGCAACCACGTCCCAACACACTGTGCCAAGCAAGCACATGTTCTTGACTTCAGGAAATCCCATGTCAGTGGATGTGAAATGTAAGACATGCATAAACTCTATTAGGAGTTGGATCCTCAGCTGATTAAAAGAAAGGAGTCAGTTCACTGAAGTCAGTGCAGCTGCAATAATTTATATTAGCTCAGAACCCAGCCCTAAGCTTCTTTAATGCATGTGGTTTTATTTCTTAATAATTTATTAAGCATGGTTTAAAAGACAAATCATTGATGGTGATTCCTGTCAGAGAGAAAGCTTTCATGCTAGCTGCATTGTTTCTGACAAGGCAACACATACGGTGGTCCGTCTTCTATTGTACACAAAGAACGGGATTCGATTGCTTAAACATTGGCATCTGTTGCCACTCAGGACATCTCAAGCGACCCCACCTGGTCCCCAGCTGCCTGTCTAGGAGGACACAGGTCTCTTATAAGTCCTGTGACATACCTGTCAGCCCATGCAGATGTCTCAGGTATACTGGGGCGTATCAAACAGCACTAGACACTTACGTTTAAGCTACTGTATCCCTCCCAAGGTCTGCAAGGATAGCCAAAATAATGTGTATTGCACAGCATCTCTTTATTTGTTGCGTGCTTCTTTTACTGTTTTAAAGAACCTTTGTTACCAGACTTGAATTTAGTAGCATTTTTATTAAGATAAATTTCTAAAGGAAAGGGGTGTTTTGAAATGCTTTACCTGTGCTGGGGGCTATGCAAAATATTAAATATTATGCAGCTCAGTAGGTCAAAAATAAAGCAAACAGGTAACTCATCTTTCTAGCCCTGTGGCAGACTATCATCTGTAAAAGCAAAAGCTTGCTAAAATGACAGATTTTATTTACAAGTTTACTAGAAATGGAATTAATTCCCCCTAACTTTGGAAAAAGGGTTCAGCATCAGACTGCAGATGTCTAAGAACCAAATGGAGGTAGATGTTCACATCCGAGACAGGTGTGAAACTCTCACAGTAGTGGATGGGATCTACAGCTCAGTTTACACATAGCATGAAGTACCATATTCCACCTCCTGCCAAAGACTGCATATCTTCTGCAGATCCGTGTTACATCTGATGGACATTTCTCATGCATTTTAAGCCATCCCTGATTGCTGTAGATGCTTGTGTTTAGGCAGTCATAACATGTCCAGTCAATGGAGTATGGAGTCTAGAGAGCTATGGGCTCATCCTGAAGAGGGCAGCTAAGGCTGGAATCACTTACAGGAACTCAATAATATTTTATGGGTCTTACGGTGCCTCAGATATCCACAAGGCTGGAAGACACGACACAGGACTTTCAGATTAGTCCATGGCTTGAAGTCAGTTTGGATAACTTCAGTCATTTTAAAAATCATTCAACATCGTGTTTAATCAACTGTAGTAAATCACTGCATATGGGCTCATCAATCTGGGTTTCCATTACAATCAGTGGAGAAAAGTAAGTACTTTCAGGATTCAGTTCATCAGATGTGTTAGAGATGTGCACATTATAGCAAGGTAAATCATGCCATTACAAGGCAGATTTCCCCTCACTGACTACAGAAAAAGTCTAAGTTGACTAATGGATACATGGACACCCACAGTGAAGGCTGCATGTAGTTAGATGAATCCCTATAATTTCACATTTTTTAAAAATGCATGGTTAAGCAATTCTTTTGGTCTAGTCTTGATTTACATATTAATAAATAGATTTGCTAATGACATTGTGACAACTCTGATCAAATGTTTTAACAGATTAACTGTGAAGGATAGAAATAGTTCTTCCTGTATCTATAGACCAATTTTAAATAGTGTTTTAAAAACAAGATTTGCTTCATAGGTACAATGCATCATTAATATGCAGTATAACTAATCACCTGACACAAATATTTCTTAATTGGCAGTTTATGTTGGCAAATGAAAGCTTCATACTATGTATTGTGGAGACCCATATGACCTTAACTCCAAAACCACTGGGAAAACCTTGGAAGATCTTCTCTAATCCACTCAGCTGTACTTGATTTTCTGCTGGTATTTTATAAGTTTCGTAAATCTAGATGGGATAATATTCTGGCCCTTCTTCTGGCTGCCTGCTTTGCTTTTCTTGCTTACATTTCTGAGTGTAAATCTTTCATTGCTCATTGAACAGGGAAGGTTCTTGGAATCACTGAGGCAGTACCTCGATGCCCACCTAATTACCTTTCTGAACAACTCCAATTCTCTAGATGATTAATGTTTTTTTGAATATTTATATAATCTTCATGTGAAGCTTTTTTGTGAGCTCAAGCTTCTGATGGAGTCATCGGTATCTCTCTTAATGCAGCAGAATCAGGTTCCAAGTTGTTGTCTTAATAACAGAGTCAGTACAGTTCTTAAAAATATTTTAAAGAATTCCTGTGGGTTTGCTCTGGAAGAGGTACTGGATTTAAATATTAAAGACTCAACAGTATTAAAGGCTACAAAACAACAAAATCATTGAATTGAATAGATTCTAGAGAGCATTTTGATATATAATTTATATATGTAAATTATTTAGTACTTATGCAAATTAGTCTATTATGAAGCACCCCTGTGCTGTGAATGGCACTTCAGCCCATGGACCCATCAACTGGTAATAAAATAAATATTGAGATAAAATTTGGTTTTAGTTTAAATTTATGTATACTGATGGCATTAATCTGCAGAGAAAGTTCAAGAGCACAGTGCTTCCTTTTGTACTGAAGATTTAAGAAAAAAGTCATCTATGCATTTAATGAAATGGCTTTAATAATGTGAATGTTCTGAAATAAATCTCAGTCAGAATTACAATTTATATCATTATGAGCTTCAGCTGAACTATGAGGATTTTTTGTAGTTAGGGTTGTACGTAAAAAGTACTAGTTTGCCTTGGAGATCTAGGCGTCTACGTGGACAAAATAAAAAAGTTCTAGTCCCCATTTAAGCACAGGTAAAGGCTGTCCCAATACCAGGCATGATCAGAAAAAAAAAAAAAACACGATGAGAACCACTGACCATCTTCGCTTAAAAACAGTAAAGAACAATGTTAGTTTGCCTAATTAAAAGAAAGGAAGGAAAGACAGGGCTTACCAACACTAAGCTGTCATTATTACCATAGATTTAGCTGAGTACTGTCCTGGTTCACTGTTTTAAAACAGTAGGACAGTACCAGTGAAACTTAAACTCCTTGCTGGAAATTACCTCCTACTTACTGGGTGGATATTTCAAGGGATTGTGAACATGCAACTCTGGGGGAGCAATGAAAGTATGTAAAACTTTTTGTAAGGAACTCAGTCAGGAAACATGTTGGCAACCACTGATTTCTAGCAAGATGTAAAAAAATAGACCTTCCCCTTGCCATGATTTAGTTCATCTTTGATGTGATAAAGACAATATTATTCATCTGTAATAAACCAGTTTTACTACATGGGGATGAAACAAAGGTCAAACATCATGTGTCAAGCAATTTCCTTATGTTGGCCCTAGTAGGTCACTACTAGGTAAAACTGAACACACAGAATAAAAGCTCCTAAAATGCATGTATTTTAGACAGAAAGCTTTCAAAAAGCGTAACAATGAAGCACCAGAGGGGATTTTGTGGGTCATCAAGTCTGCTCCCCAGCTGTCTAATTAGGGTTTTCTGTCCTTTCCACTGGAATAACCTTTCAAAGCTATACCAGAACCTCACTTTGGTATCAGGACTTTCTTTTACTCAGTGCTATTCATTAGTCTAAAGAATTCTTCTCCCTCTCTACTGTGCTTTTCCACATACACATTCTTTCATTTGTATCATTTGGAATAATCACATTCTCTTTACACCTCCTCTCCAATAAGCTCTGCAAGTTATACTCTTTCTCTCCTTATCAAGCTCTTCATCCTCTGACCATCTTAACTGACCCTGCTCTAGCTGAATTTATTTCTTTTGAACACTGGGCAGTAGTTTGGCATTCTAGGTGAGATCTTGCAAAGCCTAGTACCACAGGAGTAATGTCCTCTTCCAGTACTGGAAAATTTTGTCAGCTCTAACAGAAGATCACAAATTTCTTGCATCCCAGCAACTTTCATAGCATAGTTCCTTATTTTTCATATGATCAGTAAGATGCTTTCCCCCTCTCATGAAAATATCCCCATGGTGTAGAAAGTAAGTTAGACTTTTTGGTTAGATTTCTGTTGTAATTTCAGAATTAAGGGTTGAAGATGGCCAAAGATGCACAAAAAAAAAAAAAAAAAAATCTGACAGTAGCTCTGTACAGTAATTATTTAATCTAACTCTCAAAGCTACTCACTGCACATATGGAACTGAGCTTGAAATCACTGCCATAGCAATAACAAATACAGTGTTATGACCCTTCTAGACATCTGTAAAATGGTTGTTGGAGTCTTTAATGCACAAGCACCCAGAATCATTGGCAAGGCAACATCAGATTCACAGCCCTCTTAGGAAATCAGGAAATAGTGCAAAAATGGCAAGAAGAATACCTCCTGGGAAGAGCTTTCAAGGCCACCTACTTGGTTTTGCTGTCAGTCATGAATATAGTCATGAAGAAACTGCACTAGCATGCACCTAGATTGTAATTATCTGAGAAAGGAATTTGTTCTAACATACTCAGGGTAAATCCAACTCATATTAAATAATCACTGCTGGCTATGCAGCTGAGAGCACTTCCGTTTCAAGACAAAGTTGGGGAGGGGGAACTTGTTTAGACAAATTTCACTGGAGAATACAAAGAGACTATTCCAAATCTCAGAATTTTTGATTCCCTCTTTTACAAAACAAATATTCTAATTGTGCTTCCATTCCTTTTAGTCAGTGTCTGCAGCCAAAGCAGATAACAGAAGTGCTAAACTGAAGTGACATTGCAGATTTGACAAGCCAAAACAAGATCAGGACAGGATGGAAATCCTGTGAAGATGACTGTGCTTGGGTGTCTTTCAGTTTCCTTTAGAAGATGTAGAGTTTTCAGGTAATAGATGAAGAAACATTCAAAAATTTGTCTCCTCCTCTCTAAAAAAACAATATGCAAAGGCTGAGTTGTGCAAAGTCAGAACATGTATAGATTTGCATAGAAGGACAATACCTTGTACTGTTTGATATTCAACATGTTGTTCATTAAAACTCTTAATTCATCCTGTGTGAAAGAGTAAATAAAACTACAAATTACTCATGTTTAGAAATTGGCCAACCACTATTTCTGCACTGAATTCTCATTTTATGAGATCTTAGAATGGAAGAAATATCATGAGCTGAATTTATTTTTTAATACTGACTACCGTACAGAACATTGATATTTATTACATTAACTCAAAAATATATTTTTTTCTCATAGCCCTAAAACTGTACTATTGTGTGATAAATAATGCAGAAAATGAAAATCTCTTAAAAAACTGCAGTCCCAAAAATTGACTGCTGAGTCCAGTGAAAGTCTGATTTGGGTAAGGAAGGTAAGATTTAGCAGCACTAAGTGCTCAGGAAGAATATAGTTGTGATTTCCAGACACTGTAATATTCACAGTAATATTGACTTCAGAAAATCTCACCAAAACTGTAAAGATTCAGCCAAGAGAATAAATAACTCTTATATTACATGGGAATATGAAGTTTTATTACCATAATTTTCCCTGTGTTATCTGCCCTGTCTTCAGACAGCCAGATACTGGTAGCAGCTTTAGAAGTGAGAGGTCTTCTTTACAGCCAAATTTAATGCCCATCTGCAAACTGTTTTTCCTTCTAGAATAACATTATTTCTGAAGAACTAAAATAACACTCCATTTTATTAGGAGTTTATTGTTTTGGTATTAGGAAGAGAAGGGAGGAAAAGGGAAAGTGATGTGTCTTTAAACTTGATATCTGGGCCAATACTTTTCCTGGCATAAACTTAAAGCCAAGCTTAAATGTTTGCCTGAGATCCAGAAGCTATAGAAAAATAACACCAGTCAGGAAATGCACTTGGAGCCAACTGGAAGTCTTTACAAACTCACTGTATACTTCAGCCTGTGATAGTTCTGCTAAAATGATGGAACTAGATGAAAGGCATGCAGAAATGAAAACAACCATGAGTGACTAAAACAACTAGTGTTTGGCCATTTAGGATAAGTTGCTATTTACAATGCATGTGCTTAGTTAAAATAACAGGCCAGTGTGAAATAATATTCTTCTCTTCTCTTCTCTTCTCTTCTCTTCTCTTCTCTTCTCTTCTCTTCTCTTCTCTTCTCTTCTCTTCTCTTCTCTTCTCTTCTCTTCTCTTCTCTTCTCCTCTCCTCTCCTCTCCTCTCCTCTCCTCTCCTCTCCTCTCCTCTCCTCTCCTCTCCTCTCCTCTCCTCTCCTCTCCTCTCCCTCTTCCCCATTTCACATGTAGCACAAATTTAAGGCGTTAGGACAGAGAAGAGACTGTTCACGTCATTCTGGTACTGACTTAAATCTCCATCTTTTTTAACTCACTCTGGGCATGAAAGAGAAATAAATCTTTACAAGTTGACAAAACCACAAAGTGAAGAGAGAAACTAAAAATATGCTAGTAATCTAATGCTGTCCATAAATCACTAGAAAAAAAAGAGTCCTTTGTCATGCGTTTCAGGCATTGCTATAAAGTAGGTAGGAAAACGACAATCTGTCCATAGTGTAAGTTATATACCACTTATAGTGTTTAACATTTTTTTTGGTTACAGTATTTTCCGAGTAATGCATAGAAAAGATGAGAAGATGAAGATAGAAGCAGAAAGGGAGAGATAACAGAGTCTTACCTCTCAAGAAGAAAGAACTGACTTTCCAAGTTTCATGAGGGGTTGGGGCAGACTGTAACAGCCACACACATGCATAACGCAGCCTAGAGTAACAATGCTGAGCACTGGCATGCCCTTTTAGGCTCCCTCTCTGAGAGCAGAATTCATAACGTCCAGTTGTTCTCCTGCCACCCAGACTGTCTTGGTAGGTCTCAACACTTCTGAGTGAGATTCACAGGTAACATGAGTGAGATGGAGCAACTAATTCAGCCAGTAAGAAATGTCAAGGAGAGAGAATAGCTTTGATTTAAAACTTTAGTCGTATCCTCCAAGCTTTGTATTTCTGTAAAATGGGGATCTGAATTCCCAACCTGACAGGAGTAGGAGGCAAACCAGTATGCAGTCAGAGTATTGGTGGAGATCCAATAGGTTAGGTGAGACCACCAGATCCCAATATTTTCAAATTATCAGGGTTTTGTTATTTGTTTTTTTATTAGTTTAATGTTCTTTTCCCATATAATCAGCTTTTTCCTACCACACTGAGAAATCCCTGAACAAAGTAGATTCACTGGGATGGAAAAGTATATTTTCTGCTGCTAAAATAACTTGGTGAAAAAAAAACCCACAATGTTTCAAAAAAACCCTAATAAATTAGATTGAAATTAAAATATCATCTTAACAAAATGAAATCACTTTGACCATTTTCTCCTTGAAATAATCTTGGGCCTTGTCTGGAGTTCATTAAGTCTGTCAAAACATGTACAAGAATAAGATTCATTTGATCAAAAGTGTATTTCTACATTAGATTTCCTTGCAACAAAGTCAATCGTTTCTGCAAAGACTTACTTGAATTTCTTCCCTGTATGTGAACAATTTTTTTTTTAAATACTGCTTCTTCCTTCTTGCCAAAGCAACAGCAGTACTAAATAAACCCAATGAAAATGACACTTTAGTTAAGAGAAAGGTTATTAAGAGAGCTAAAAGTGTTTATGATAAACTCTCTACTGGTGTTAGAAAAAAGTCTCTGTGATCAGTATCTTATGTATCCTGTTGCTGGAAAGCAGATAAACTACTGAAGTGATACCATCTGGCATATTCTATGCTCCAAATAACAATTATCATTTCAATATATTGAAAGGTAACTACATTGTTGACTTTTTTTTCCTGTAGGGCTTTGTATAAAATATTTTTTATTAAAAAATAACATAAAGACCAAGATAATTTAACCTATAAGGGTTGTTAGCTTTTTTTCTGACCCATGTTAAGGACAACAAACTAGTGACAGATTACCAGAAAATATTGTAAGACGTTTCCCTAGTGTTTCTTTTTTCCTTTCTATTTGTATTTGTAATTACTTTCCCGGCTGCCTACGTGTTTGGTAGCCCAGCAGTTTTATTTCATTCAAACCATACTTGCATATTTTTTTGATTGTTACATAATACGGAGTTCCTGATTTGCAATGCATAATGCCCTGTCTCCTGTTATAACTCTGTCCACTTAACAGGACGGATGCTGCTTGCAAAAGCCACGAGCAGCAAGGTGAAGCAGCACTTCTTAGTTTTTTTCTTGTATTTTGCATAGTTTTTTAACCATTCGTCTCAGGATGGAGGAAATATGCACTGCTGTTGTCACCCTGTTATAATGCAGACTATGACTTTAAACCTAAGGAGACAGGAGATCAGGATTAGGTCTGCAGAAAGTCATGTTCTGTGAGGGAAAGAGAGCTGAATCGAACACTGGGTAAACACTTGTTTATACATAGCACTCAGAGTCACTGGAGGAGGCCTGCAGCTGTTCAGGGAACACAGAAGATGCAACCAGAAGGAGACCTGGACAAGCAGAAGACTAAGTGGACAGCAGTGAACATCTGAGAACAGGAAGTCAGAAAAGAGCCTTACAGCTAAGGCTGGAGATTTTGATACAAAAGAAGTCACAGGCTATTAAAAGAATCTTGGGAAAGATTAGTGTGATCAGAACAACAGGCTATTTCCAATAAAAAATCAAAACATACTCATTTATGGAAAGTGAAGATAAATCTTTTTGTAGGCAGAACAAGTGGCACTCCTCTGCCTTATGCATTAAAATAACAAGGAGTTGGTTGAACGGTAACACCTTTTACTCCTTGTTAAAACTCTGGCCAAAGCGAAAACCGAATACTCAGAAACATTGTATCACAGCTTCATCTTGCCTAAGAAGGACTGGGAGGATTAGGGCTTGGCCAACCATTTTCTGGTACTTGTTTGCCACCAGCTCTGAAATTTTTTTGCTTTCTTGGGCTGTAGCTTCTGTCATAAAAATCATCTGTTAGCACTGATGGGAAGGACTTTGTTTAAAAGTGGGGTGAGATTTGCTGCTGGTTTTGTTGGCCGCTGTGTTAATTTCAAAAGTACTCAGCTGACTAAAAGTACTTTTCTTGACTATAATCTTAGTCACCAGTAGAGTACATACATTTTATTTGTTAGCTTCCTTCCAGTTGTAACTTGATTTCCTAAAAGTTTATGCCTTTCTGTCTGCTAGTCTCCTAATGCTTTTTGTAACTTATAGTCAACTTCAACCAAATTCAAGAAGTCGTAGAAGTCTCTGGGATGGCAAAATCTCATAAGACCTGGGGCCTAGGTAGAAGAGAGAGAGCTGAAGTAATGCATCACTGGAAGAAAGGCATTAACAGGTACTTGACCACTATCTGTTACGTGGTACCTCTTGCCACAGGACAGTGGGTGGGCAGTGAGGATCCACAGCCCCATGTGTGCTGAGTTGGGGCTGGGGGAGGCAGGAGGGAGCTGAGGGAGATGGCGACAGTGGGAAGGGAACAGGAAAGAAAGGAGATATGGGGGGAAGCCATACACAATACTGAGGCATTTCAAGGGCCTTCCTACTTAAACCCACAGAAGACAAATATTCAGATTTCATTAATTCCACCACACATTCTTCAGTTTGAGACTATGTTTCACTGTGGTTGGGGTTTTTTTTTAATACAATTGAGTACATACATTTGAAATTCTTATTTTTCTTCACTTGCTTGTTTACTAGATATGGGTGGTGGGCAGGACTGCTGGATCAACTTGAGCTTGTTGTCTCCCTCCTGCCCAACTCCACCAGGCCTAAGTGTCCTGCCTTGTTCACCTTCACACAGCATGACAGAGACATTAGGTCCAACACACACCTCATCCCCTGGACAGGGAATGCTACCCAAGACATTCCTGGGTGGATTCAGAGACCCAAAAGTGTGCCCAGGAAATACGAGCAGCCACCTTGGACCATAGACCAGGGAGTTAGGAAAAACCTCTGGGTGCAATGGGACTACCCTGTCCCCACCCCAGGAGGGTTTCTTCTGCCAGCACACTATTTTCTGTCTCTAAAGCTCCATGATTACCCACTCTAAGAGGAAAATTAATGTTTATCTAATTATAAAATGACTGCAGTGAAACTGCTAAAGTGGAAAACCATCTCCCAAGTTAACAGTCCTTCTGCTGGGAGATACATTTTATTTACGCTAGGCTGGAACTGGTTAAAAAAGCTGTTCTATGAAATGTACAGGCTATATACTGCATAAGCCCACTTTACTGAGGCTAATTTTATAAGTTCTTGGCCAATGTTTACTTAGCCACAATAAGCCTACTATAAATAATTAAAAGACTTCTTTGTTTCCTTTCTAGTTTGTGTGTTGTAGGGCTAGTTTATTGTTGTTGGGTGGCAAGTTACAAGGATTTCCTAGGCCAACTCATTTATTTTATTTGGCTATTGGGCCCTGTTGCTGTTTGGAAATCTGATTTCAGCTGTATTTTCTGGGCTGCTTTCAGAGGCCTTTGAGCATGAGCAATCTAAAGGGAGAAACTGTGATGGTTAATAAAGGACTGCGGCTGTTAGCACAAGCCTCACACAGTAGCCCTGCTGTCACACGTGAACTGACATTTTTCATCACCAGCCTCCCAACCCTTCTTTCTCCCGACATCATGAAGCAAAGGTAGCTAAAAAAGTGATGTGGGAAATCAGGAGATGAAAAAAAGAGACCACCTATCAATAACAAGTTCATGAATCCTTATGGCTTCACAAGAAGGCAACATCAGCCTTCACGAAATACACAGGGAAAGAAGAGTGAGAAAGCCCATACAAGTAACTCATGCTCACAGTGGAAACCTGCAACAGAAAAACCATTGACCTTAGCTCTTTCTGGTCTCTGAATAGGCCCTAACTATTAGGTACTTTTTCTCCTGATAGTGCAGAGGGGAGGAGGTAGAGAAGGAGGGTTAGGAAGTAGAAATATCAATGAACATATTATCAATGGCAGGTGGAAGCAGTTTCTGATGGTGGAGACCTGAAGAAGTTTTTTAATGCCACCTATTTCAGAGAGAATCCACTTGATATGCAAAATTAATGCAATGCAACACTACTATTGGTTTCCTCATTTGCCAGAGTTAAAATGTCTATAAGATGATGCTTAATAATGAGTACAAAGGATTGCTTTCCTGTTTCCTGGCCTGGTTGTGCTCCTCAGTCGCAATCTGATTCCATATCACAGGTTCAAAAACGTACCTTACACTTCCTTCTACCTTTAAAGCCTGCTTTAGAAAACATGATCATTCAGGCAAAAGAACAAGTAAGGTGATTCATAGTAAATAAGTCTAAAACCAGATGAATTTTGTTCAGTCTGTGACCTTTCAGATGTGACAGCCGATAGTGCCAGTTAGTACAAACTGTGCCACTGCCTCTGTGCTATGGTTGTATTTTGCAGGCTGGAATGCCCAACTGACAAACAGGTTTTGCTGTTTGCCATGTGCTCCTGCATTTGCTCATCCATCTGGATTGATACGCCTAGCAAGAGATTAGCTCAACAGGCCCTTGATCCTTTGCAAAGGCCTCTAGGCAGTTCCGTCTCACACACAATAAATAATAAATAACATTAATGGAATGCCAAGCATGTCATTAATAATTTTCAGATATGTAATTCATATTTAGAAGCATTTCAGACATTGTGAAATGCTGAAGTACCGATGATATGGAAATGTTTTTCTGAGCGTGTGACAAAGTAGAAACCATGGCCACTAAGAATGTGTCTCTATTGTTGGGGTTTTTTTGTTGCTATGTCTTTTTAAACCTGAGACTAATTAGAACTGACTGAAAACATGACAGTTGAACATTGATAAGAACTGAGCTTATAACTTAAAAGCTCATGGCCATGAACAGGACTACTGAGGTTGTTTGAGGCTAATGATATTGATACAAGTAGCCCATGCAAATAAGGAGACTCTAGAGCTAATAAATGAGTCATTACATATGGTCTGAATGTGAAATCAATTGACAGCAAATGGGTCTATGGAAACATACATAAATACTATACAATAATCTGTATGGAGGACAGCCACTAATGAATGACCAGGGAGAGAGAATAAAGTCCCCACAGAGAAGGCTATTAATGTTGTTATGTACCACTGAAAAATGAAATAGCACTGGAAGTTGTATGTATAAAGAGATGAACAACCAAGTTGTGCTTCTTACTGTGTTTGGCGCAATTTAATAATGATTTGTCTCAGACTATTAGAAACTCCTCCTTCAGTTACTGAAGTTGGACAATAAGACTTCTCAAATCAAATCCCAACTCTTTGTAGTCACTGAACCACTTCAGCTGCTGCAAGAAGATTATTTTTGTTCTGTCATCTCATTATGTGATACCAGAAATAGGCCTGGCACTCCATAAATGAAAGAAGACAAAACCAGTTTTACAGGTTCATTCCTGCAAAGTGCTGAACAATCTTAATGATTTTGGACACTTTAAGCCCATAGTTAAAATCTCTTTGTGATGGCCAGAATACCAACATTTTCTTTATTGAACCTCTTGGCAAAATTTTGTCAGAAGCATGAAAACCTACAAATTCTTGTGCCTAGAAAGAACCCTGTCCTGGTTTGAGTGGAAGGGGCTAAAACAGTGGCCCCCTGTGAGAAGTTTCTTGAAGCTCCCCTAACTCCAAGTTGGACCCATATTTGCACCAAGGCTGGGGCAATTAGCTGCTCATCTGCAATAACACATTTCAGAAGAGGAATCCGGGAGGAGTTGTGGGAATTGTGAGGAGAAGTTTCCTCATCTGTGTGAACTCTGAGGTCAGGGAAAAATGGAGGAAAAGAGGGGGTAGGTGTGCTGGAGCAGAGTCCCCTGTATCCTGTGGTGAGATGGCAGGGCCACCCCCTGCTGCCATCCATGGAGGTCATGGTAGAGCAAATTTTGATCTGTGGCCTGTGGGGAGCCCCAAGCCAATACAGGCAGCTGCACCTGAAGAAAGTTGGGACCCCATGGGAAGAAGTCCTCGGTGTTGAAGTTCAGCACTGGGCGGATTGCAACAGACAGGGGTTGCACACATGCCCATGGGAATGCCTCATGTCAGAATTGATTTGTGGAGGACTGTCTCCTGTGAGAGGGGCACCACACTGGAATAGGGGAGGAATGTCAGAAGTTCCCACATCCCCAAGGTGGAAGAAGCTGCGGGACTGGCTGCATCCCCCATTCCCTGAGCCCTGCACCACTGGGAGGGGGAGGTAGAGAAATCAGGAGAAAAGCTGAGCCTGCGAAGAAGGGAGGGGTTGGGGAAGGTGTTTTCAAGATGTGGTAATACTGCTCACGGTCCTACTCTGTCTGTTAAGTGGTGTTGTTGTTGTTAGTGTCTGTATTAAATTTATGTTCTTTTTCTCTTTCCCTAAAGAGCCTGATTTTAGCCTGTGCCTTAAAGGATGAGATCATCCCTCCCTGTTCTTATCTCAGGTTATTGGGTCTTTTGTTTTCCTCCTCCTCAGAGCAGGGGTGGAAGAGGTGAGTGAAAGGCTGCATGGTGCTTGGTTATCCTCTGAGCTCAAACCACAACAAAATCCCTGACAGCAGGCTTCTCTAGATTGGTATCTGTACTCACATTGTAGTTGAAGGGTATTATCAATGTAATCAAAGGTTCTCAATACATTGCTCACCCAATTCCTTTTGACATGGTTGTCATCAGCCCATACAGGGTATCCTTCCTGATATATACACCAGTTGCCACTCCAGTGGCATCCATGCATGGGTGTCCAGTAGTGCGAGGGTCCTGAGCCACCTCCACCAGCCTTATGCAGATGTTTTCATTACTGTAAGGCATCTTAGGTGGCACAAGGCACCTAAGTTTAGGTGCAAAGAAATCTAGAGAGATTTTCAGTTGATAAATAATAGGGGTCCACTTCAGGGTGAGTGCTAGTACTTCATGGTGGAGCTTCAAAATAAATTTCCTTCTAGAAGGCCAAATTTTATTTTTATTTTTAATACGTTTAACTCTATTAATCCTTGGAGTATTTCCAGAGAACAAGATTAGGGTTCCCAAATGTTGCTGGCCACCATATGGACCTTAGGGTATTCAAAAAGTCAGCTTAGAGCTTGAATGCAAGACACAGGGCTTTTGGGAGACCTTCACACTTTCAGAGTGGATTTGATTTAGTTATCCAAATACAGATTTTTTTT
The DNA here is from genome assembly GCF_965140245.1 of Athene noctua. Taxonomy (NCBI): domain Eukaryota; kingdom Metazoa; phylum Chordata; class Aves; order Strigiformes; family Strigidae; genus Athene; species Athene noctua. The sequence continues at coordinate 189,811,519 of NC_134037.1, forward strand.
CTACTGTCCTTTGAGATGCCCTAGCTTGCCACACCTGGCCTCCATTTGTAGTTCCACGGGACACAGGTGTCACAAAGTTCCTGTGATGCTTCTGCCAGCTGTGTGGATTTCTTGTATAGATTAGAACATCACAAATACCACCGGACGCTTATATTTAGTCAGCTGAATCAATGAAGACCAGTGCTAAGAGATGAAAGGCACAATAGATGGAGGTATAAGCAGCAAGAAGAATAAAGGTTCTTTTTTGGAGGACTAGATTTGGACCAGAAATTAAATGCCTCGCATTAATCCACAAGTGTTCAGTTCACCTCAAATAATGAATAGGTGTAGTTTGGATCTTGTTTTTAATCTTGTTTTAGAAACAGTCACTTCAAGAAGATAGAACCCATTTCAGTCACAGTAGCTATATGCTGTTGAAAATGTCTGTCTCAAATTTGTAACAGGTGCTACCCATCTCTCCATCTCTATGCACGTCTCTTTTCAGTAAATGCATTTACCAATGCACTGTAATTCATATCAGCAGTAGGGCTTTTAAAATTATTTTAATAGCTCTTTTAATTACTTTAACTGATGCTTGGAATCCTGCAACTGTACAATGCTGCTGTTCGTAAAGCTCTGCTTAAGTAAGAAATCAAACAGATAGCAAGTGCCTAGAGCTCTGTAAACAGTACAGATTCAAGTAATCCTCCACAGAAATGTTTGTCTATTCATATTCCAGAAAAGTGTGAAAAGGAATTTCTCTTTTTTCCTATTTTTGCACTATAAACCTCCCAGGGGTTTGGGTTATTTTTCCTTCTATAGTGACACTATTTTTCAGTGTTAATGCATCACAGCACAGAATAGTATTAGATTAGCAGTCATAAATATGGAAAAAAAAAGATAGATATATATATATATATCACTCATATCTTTTGTAAGGTACTAGAAACGCACAAATGGAAAAGATGTGATCGGTTAGAATACACATATAAAATACTACAAAAGTCGTCAGCGTTCCCGTTAATACGTACAGCATGACACTAGGACTGTGATATATTCTTATGGTTTATAATCTACATCATGCCATGAAATACTTTAAAATATTACAGAAAAAAATGTAATTTTACAATAGTTTAAATGCATCTGCATAATGTCACATGTCCTTTAGCATATGTGCAACAGATGTTTTCTTATATTAAATATATGGAATATATGTTACTTTCAGAGTAGGAGGATAGGTGACAAGGGACGAGGTTTGCTGAGTTCAGTGCTTGAAATCTAAATATTATGTAAAAATGTATTTACTTACAATAGGTAGATCTAACCTTTTAAACAACAGTGTTGGAGGGTCACTCGTCTTGAATTTCAAATAAGAAGAAAACCCCAAATTATTCTGATAGATGTCATAATGCTCCACAAATATTTTTAGGATGTGATATAAAAGACCACAAAGGTTTTTGCACTGTGTCTTTGGCCCAGCTTCCTTAGAAATCATCTGATGTGAGATCATGTAGGACATTTTTGATGGTGTCTTCTGAGTTACATGAATGAGCTGGTTGCCAAATTCCCAGTATTTGGTCATAGAAATCTTTCAAAGTTGTCAAAGCCCAGGACATTTTTCATAAATTCCCCTAGTCTAAGATTCACTTCTTTTCTCGTTTAAACACAGCCATATTTAGTTCATTTCCAGGGCATCACACTGGTTGCAATACTAATGTTAAGTTAGTTGTCTGCCCCAAGCTGCTCAATAACCACTGCAGTACCAGCTGAGCCTCTGACTTCATACAGATTCAGAAGCTTTTTCTACAGCATGTTCATTTTGAGGAGGAGAAAAGGACTCCTACTCCAACTCACACAAATTTCAGTGGGAATTATGCCACTTGGGTCAAGGGGAACAGTGTGCTTTTCAAAGATACAGTGCCTGCTGAAAGAAAAACATGGATAATTCTTTGGGGGTGTATACTTAAATTTTTCAGTTTTACACATGGAGGTTGGTATGGAAATGTAATTGAAAACATAAATAATAAATGTATTACTGGCACAGGAATTAGATGTAGTTTCTTGAGTTGTTGGCTTATGGCTGTGGGAACAGCAGGGTGGCATATTTTTCATGTGGTTTAAAATTCAAGCTGTTTTAAATATTACTGAGCACCAAACAAATTAGTAACTGAAGTCCATTAGGCTTCCTAAGAATTTCCTTCTTGGGTTGTACCTGGGACTAGCCAACTAAAACCACACTAGTCTACTCATCCTTCTGGAATTACTTAGATTTCTAGGCTTTCTGATGAGATCATTTCCACATTATCTAACAAATAACAAGTTTATTCTTGTTACGCAGACATCTCCCTTTAGCAAACACCTCACTGAGGTTCAGAGGGGCTTGTTTAAATCCCATAGGAAGTCAGTAGCAGGACCAGGAACAGAGGCTAGGTCTTCTTAGGCCTAGACTTATAGCTGAACCAGCAAAAAACTCCTATTTCATCCCTTGATGTCTAATTCATTAGCAGAAACTTTTCCCCTGTAGTGGCCAATGAAACTCAGAAGCAGGATCATGACTTCTCTCACTGGATTCTACTAACTACCTGGTAAGTATTTTCAGTATCAAGGGCCTGAGAAAGCAAACTGAGTCCAACTCTCCAGCAGCACAAAAGTGGCTAGCCAACTGTGAACCTCAGAAGATTCAGAGGTTCAATTTGGAGACCTACCAAAAAGTTCAGATACTTGTATAGAGCTTATCCAAACGATCTGAACCCTCAAGAATGCAGACATGGGCCTCCTGAGAACAGACATTTTAGTTAAATTTCCATTCGTTTCTGTTTCCTTTTATGCCAGAAATGCAACAAAAACTGCCTTTGTTTTGGGTTTGCATTGGTTTTTTTTTTTACTTGAGTGGTCTAAGTGGAGCCAGAAACATCACACAGGAGCACAGATTTACACTGAAGCAAAGTGCAGTGGGGAACTTATCAAAACTCGTCAAGGTTTGGTTTGAATTTCTGAGTGTGTGTGTGTGCTTGTGCATGCATGTATGTGCGTGTAACTTATTTTTCAGTCTATACTTGCTGGCCCATTCAGAGGGGATACTGTTACAGTTAATTTCTCCCAGTCCCCAAAGATGAGAAAATAGTCACTTGGTACACAAACAGGTTGCTATTTGAACATTTTTCATTAACCACCAAGAATCCAGCCCATTCAGAAAATGCTTTCAATATCTGGTTTCCTCCAGAATTGAAGGAAAGTGCAGCCACCCAGGGTTGATGTAGGCAGGTTCAGTACACTGCTCACTCACCTGTCTGTCTGAGAGGAGATGCTGCTAAAAGTTTAGGGAGCAATTGCTGGTTCAGTTGTTAGCATTGCTATCTTAAAGTCATATGCTTTAAAAAGCCACTGAATTGGCATTTTCATTCACTACTTTTGTGTCAGGACAGGGTATCATGGGAAGGCCTGCGATAAATGATGGAAGTAGGACCAGTCCATTACCTTTCAGCGTATTTGATAGAATAGAATTGCAAAATGCCATCCAGTGCATGGAGCACTAATTTGCCTTCCATCGTTAAATACTCATGTGAAAGACAGAAGGGCTTTATTTTCCTTTGCTAGCTATGTTATTTTTGGTGTTTATTCTCCTGTATCACATCCTCCATAATAAGAGCTGGCTTTTCAAAAAAAGCTAGAAAAAATTCCCACCTTCACATGCTGAAACATTTGAGAATACCACTTCGACATTCATCAAAGTGGGTTCACAGATAAAAATCTGATAGTGCACTTCAGTAGCAAATCAGACCCTATATTCCCCAGCAATAAAAGAGGAATAAAGGTGCAACATCATTTTCTAGTCTCTGCAACCCACAGGTAAAGAGAGAACGAAAATTCTCCTTCAGGCTTTGGACTAAAGAAAGCCCAAGCAGTATTGGATTAACTATAACTTTTGACAGTGTTGCCCATAGACATGTGACTAGCAAATTGGCACCATAAGCTGTCACTGTTTTCTTAAAATTTTTCTTGTTTTTCATAAAATTATTCAGTAAATGTCATGGCCTTTTAACCCTTTACACCTTTAAAGGGTGTAAGTTTATGAAAGTGAAAAAAACTAAACACAGGAAGAGTTTTAGAAACTTTTTAGTAGATGTACAGGCCAATCTTTCTCAAATTTTCTAAATATAGCTGGTTTGATTCAAAAATTTTGAACCTAATAGCCTTAACACATTGTACAAAAATATTTGCTCAGGTTCATTGTTCACAAGCATTTTCTTTTCACCCCTCCCTTCTCCTGCTCCACATTTTCTCTGCTTAACTAAACACATAGGAAATTAACAAAGTCTGTGACCTAACAAGTGGCAATTCATAAATTCATTAGATTAAAAAAGACTAGTAACATAGCAATCCCTTTAATAGGTTTCCTTCCAATCTCTAATTTACATTTCTGTCTGCCCTGGCAAAGATATTACTTCGTTAAGACTTTTTTTCCCCCCCTAAATTAGAGAAATTTTAATGACTTCTCTTATTTATTGCTTCCATATGCAAGTAGTTATCTTTCTTGCAAATGGAAATGAGACCCAAAATTGCAACAAATGGGGCCAAGCCGCTGAGTGCATATGTTCTTTTTTGGAGAAAGTACACATGCCTGATCGAATTAACTTTAACCTCTCTGTCCATTGAACAGACATCCTCTAATGTGGGGGCTTTTAAAACTGTTCTCGTTAAATTTATTTTGAATCGCTGAGAACACTCTATCACAGTTTCAGCAAATAACCTCTGATAATATTAAACACCTGGTAAGCAGAGTACCCAGGGGACCCCGTGCTGCTGTGTTTGACCCGTGACCTCCGGCAGTGAAGTTCGGCCCTTGTGATCCGCTCGGATTCAGACAAGAAAGCTATTCTGAGGGAAAACACCTGCTTGCGAGGGCTGACCCCAAGCCAGTGCACAGTTGAAAACAGTCAGCTGGGTAGAAAGAGACCAGAGCCCTGTGCAGGTGTTTCCTACAGCACCACAGGGCTAAAAAACAAGGGAAAATAAAGGATAATATGGGTGACAGTTAGACGCTACTTCAGCTGTTTATTTGGGTTTGCATAGCTCGAGCTTCTCTCAGAGGATGCTGAGGAAATGAAGAAGAACCTACTGGTTCTGCATTTGAGTCTCCCAGGACTTAGAGTTGACAGGTGCAGATCCCCAGCCTGGTGGATTCCAATGGGACTTATAGCTGTGGCAAAAGACGAACCCAGAGGCCTCATCCTTTCTTTCGTACCTAAGACCTATGGCCTTTGCCGACGTTTCCATATTCAGAAAACAAAAAAAATATGAGTGGATGACATTCCTCAGGAGAGTCTTTTTGGCTCTTATTTTCTGCTTGCTAAGATGTCCTTTAATCTACCTCTTTTTTTGAGAAATGCATTCTAAATGAGGAGTTAAATGCAGCAACAACAAAATCTCCCTCTAGGAAAGAGGAAGAGGTAAATCCTTCCCTAGCTAAGTTAAGGTTTTTACAGCATTTTATTTTATGCAGTGCGATAATGATTCTTTTTAAGTAGAGTGGGCCCCACTTTCATTCAGTATTTTTTAGTCAAATGTCACATTACTAATTTTTGTCAACAGGTCTGCACAGCAACAGGGCAGTGAGAGGAAAATATTTAATCTATCTATTTATTAAGTGAGTATCATGAAATAAGATGACAGGGATGGAAACCTAACCCTTTTGAAATTCTTCCGTTAATTTCTTCATACACTTTTCTCCAAGATCACTGTTGGATGCGGGACTCCAATGTCACTCACTCGCACACCCAAGGGCTGTCAACACACTTCCATTCACCTGATGAGACCACCTTCAGCTGGCATCAATAAAACCCTTCCATTCCTGACAGTCTCAAGCTCTGAAACTCTCAGATATTAAACAGCCAATTCTGGACCATTTAAAAAGAGCCAGACGGTAGGGTTAGGGGGAAAGGAATGGCTGTTTCTCTGCAAGAAGAATGCTGCTATGACTTGTCAGAATTCATTTCAGCTTTGCCTTTTATAGCCTTCAGATCCAAATTGCTTTCCATCACTTTGGCGAAGGCAGGGTTTTTATGCCTGTCCTAGATGTGAGAGGTCATCGCAGTGTGTGTTGTGCAACCAGTCTCATTAATACAACCAGATTTAAAAAAAAAAAAAAAAAAAAAGGAAGAAGGAAGCAAGCAAGCAAGCAAGCAAGCAAGAAAGAAAGAATAAAGAAAAAGAATTATTGGCAAGCAGAATGGTACTAACAATTTGCCTTCATCTTTTGCCCAGCATCTTGGGCCTGATAAAGAACAACATCTGAAAACAATCATTGGAGCATATTAGGATTTTTTTCCAAGCCATATCAAACTACAGTGTAATAATGAGACATTTATTCTGCAGCATTTTAAGGTTTAAACAATTTGCAATCTACTTCCAAGATGACTAAGATGGAAGCAGGAAGAACACAAGTTCTCTAAGTAACTTCCTCACTGTTCCCTAGTCATACACTGGGAACACTTGACACCCAATTGCATTCATCCTGCTGGAAGTAAATGCAAGTCATCACTTCGCATAAGGCTGTTGGTATGATTTCTGCCAGGGCTGATAACAATGTCCTATTGTTGATGAGCCTCTGTCAGTTCCACTTAGCAGTGAGAATGTCAAATTGTCAAGTGTTTTTAAGAGTGGAAGGTGAGAGACAACCAGTACCAATTTCACTTGGAGCCAGAGGGTTGAATCCCCCCCAGATGTCCTCACTAAACAGGGTAATACAATGTGATGGGAGGCTGTAGCCACTGGAAAAACAGTGAAGACATTTTTTAAGATTATGCTCCTGGGACTGTAAAAGGACAGTATCTTTGCTTATTCTTTAGAGAAACTCCGGGCTGTCTCTAACACCAGCATAAAAATTAAATTAAAATCCAGACATTAGACCTCAAAATTTCCAGTCTATCTTCAAGTCCTCTGTTCTTAGGGACTTTATTCTGTCTATAACACTGCTATCGCTTAAACGTCACTACTGTTCCCAAATAGTGGTGCACAGTCATTATTCCATACAGAAGAAAATCTGACCTGTAAAGAATCACAACAGGTAATCGGATTGCTTACTATATGCTCACACATTAATGCACTGTCAATCCAATCCAGGTCCTAGCTGACAAACACCTACATGGCACGCTTTCTCCACAAAGGATCCCTGGGCTGAATGAGTGTAGGGACACAGGGATGGATTTATCTTACCTGAATTCCACCGAGGTCCACTGTGTTTCCTGCCAACAGAGAAAGTAAGGTGTCTATGAGGTTCCTGATCATTTAAACAGCCAGGAAAATGCCATAAACAAGGAGGTTGCCTAGAAGAAACATAAGGAAAATGGTCCTGGAGTAGAATTTGGGACTTCTGAAAACAACCTGTATCCTTTTGCATCTCTCAGGGCATTTCTTTTAGGCTGAGCCTGGTAGGGAAGCCAGCTCACTATGAGTCAGCCTCACTTCTCTACAGACAAGAGATATGTCAACTTCCAGGACTTTTGGCTTAGTGTCTTTCACAGGCAGAATATTGGACATGAATAAGAAATGGTTTAGAAAAATAACACCATAAAGAAAGCTTTCCTCTGCACTTTATTCATCTTTGTCTTCTGGTTTAACCTCAAATAATTAGCTTTCAACTCTGTCTGTTTTAATAGCTTACTATTCTTCTCTCCACTATTAGCTGTGAATTCCAAACCCTTTATGCATGAGCAGAAGTCAGCTAAAGCACACAAGACAACCTGATACAGTCCTAGGGTGCTCCCTTTGTTTCCCATGTGCTCAATGTCTGTTTAGTTTTCTTACTGCTTCCTTACTCATCCATGTTATGCCGTGGCATTCTCCACGTGGCAGTCTCAGTTTCCAGCTGAGTACTAATCCTACCAAGACCTTTTCTATAAAATTTTATTCACTGTTTCGCAGTCAGAAATAATTATTATTGTCTCCAAATTTTTAGGTGTTAATGACAATTTTGTGGGAGAGGAAGAAGTCATTCATAAAGAGGTTGTGTTTTCTTCTTTCCTCAACATCTGCCTCAAGTGCTCTGCCTAAAATGTTCTATTGAATTTAGAAAGGGGTTTTTATTTATTTTAAATTGAATTTTTTTCCTCTTGCTTTGCTCTCATTAGTGAAAAAAACAAAACAAAAAAAAACCAAAACAAAACCAAAAACCACACAACTAAACAGCTGCTTTAAATAAAATCATCCTGCACAACAGCCACCTGGTAATGAGACTATCCAAATTGTTAACAGTAGGGATAAAAGTCAACAAAGAGTTTTAGAAAATGTACCTATTCTCTTGCTCTTGGGCATATGCTAACTAATCTAACTAATGGAGTTAAGATTTTTTTCCCTCCCTGCATATGTAGATCATTCCAAAGGTGCTTAATACAGCCATGTTCTTGTGAAGAAACAGGTTCCAGAGAGAGAGCAGCAGAGCAGTGAGAAATTTGGTTTGGTACAGCAAAGCTACAATTATCATACTAAGATTTTGTCCAAAACTGGTTTTAGGATTTAAAGGTGCAACATTTTCATATCCTGCTGCACCATTTGGATCAGACTTGGAACAGACAAAGCACAATTCAAAATAGTGCTCTTATGATACTCAAGAAAGCATGAATTTCTGCAGGTCTCAAGGGATTCCCATCAGGAGGATTTCTTTTATTATGTCCTTTGATTCATCATCCTGATTTTCCACAACATTGGGGTTTCTTCTGTCCCCCACTCATAAGAAATATGTATTTGTAAAAATGAAGAACAAGTGGGACAACCACAAAGAAGGTGGTACACTCTTAACTCTACTGGTAAAACATGTTCAGAACCAAAAAAAAAAAAAAAAAAAAAAAAATTCATTTGTAGACCTTGAAAAGAAAAGCAGCACCTCTCCTGTTGTTCTCTAATCAATCCCAGGTACAGATTTACTATGGGTTAAGAAGGGAAGCAGAATTGCTTTTACTACTGCCTGCCAAATGCATAATTGTTGCTGTTTAGGAAAGAATGTTCTCCTTTTTCCCAGCTTGTTTGAGTGGTAAATTACCCTTTCCTTAGTTTTGTGGAAAAACATATTCTCTCTGGAAAGCAAACCTGATAGTATACATACTTTGATTTTTATGCCCTTTGTATTAAACTAGTTTGGCTGAGCAATATGCAATCTCCTTTGGTACTACACATGTGTATAATCAAGTAGTAAAGGCCTGCCACAGTTCTCCACATAACAACATGCAGTATTTTCAAATATTGCATTGTTCAAATGATTGGGATGAATTTACAAAACCTCTTACCTGCCACACTGGAAAAGTTCACTCAAGAAACTCTGAAAAGGCAAAGAGAAAAAGGAGGAAAAAGGTGTAAGAAGGTGCATAAATTATTACAGCCCTGGGGCAGTGTGTGAGTTTTACGGGGCTATTTATTTTGCTTTTCAATAAAAATGTGTAATAGACCCACTGGACCTATTACTTGCCCACCGGACCCATTACCTCTATTGAACAAGGGTAGTGTAACTTAAAGAGAGGGGTGATTGGCAGCCGAGCCTCCTCAAGCCCAGCTGGGGCTGCACCGGGGCTGCAGCCCGCTCCAGCTCCTGCTGAGCCTGCTTCCCACCTCCCCCACAGTGAGAAAATGCAAAGGCAGACAGAGAGGCTGCAGAAAACCCTGGCATCAGATTGGCAGCAAAAAAAGTATATTATGGCCATGAAGAAAAGCAGGAGTGAGCTTTCTGTTGTTCTGCAGAGTATCTTCATGGCCTGAAGTTGTTTAGCAGGACATGTCTGGCCAGGGAAGGCATCTTGTACAGCCTCAACTGGGACACGGTATCCTCAGGTACGAAGGGATTAACGGTAATCTGTGCTTCTTGAAGTCTTGATCTAGCATGGTGATGAGTGCCAGGATCTTAGTCTGGTTGAGCGCAGAAGTACAGGCTTAGGTACTTAAAATCAGGCACACACACACACAAGTGCTCTCCAGCTAGATCCTTCCCATTTTTTAAACTGTAATCAGTAATATTGGCACAGCATTCAGTACTTTCAAAGGGTAAACCCATTTTGCACAAATATTCATACTTCATACAATCACTAAATAATTAATCACCATAAACACAAAACTTAGAAAAACATCTTTAATACTGGTAATTATAAATGAAATATTTCATATTAGTTAAAGTCTTAAATTACTAATGGCCTCTTTGTGGTGGTGTGAAGTGCTGCAAAGAGACACCACCACACTTTGCTTATATTCCCAAGACTGGTATGTGGCAGGAATGGGAAAGTACCCAGCAATTTCCCATGGAAGGCCCACAGAATTATAGTATCGTTAGAAGAAACAGAATAAAAGAAACCTTAAGACATCACTGGAAAAATTTCTGCAAAATTGATCCCAAGTCAAAATGGCTCTTGCACTCCATGAAGTCAGAAGGTTCAGGTCAGTTTCTCCTGGAAGAAAGCAGGGGGAAGAAATTATAATAACATAAATTCTCATCATAAAATGAATAAATAGAAGGATTTTTTTTTTTTTTCACTTTGCTCAGGGTGTTTTTTTACTACATTTATTTTTAAGGTTAGCTTTAGTTCATCAAGCATGTATTTTACTTAAACACAGTGCCAAAATCTACCAAAGCAGTCAAATGTCCTTCTGTAACCATAAAAGACAGTATTATGCAATGCAACATCCCCACTTCACATGTTCAGACCTCAAAAACTCTTGCAAGGAAGATAAGTATTTTTATTTGCTTTTTATAGTTATTGAAACTGATGAGAAGTGGTTTATCCATCCAATGAGATATTGGCAGTCATAGGAATGGAAATGTTTGAAAACTGTTCTTTCAGCACATGGAGATTGTATTTCCATTGCTATTGCAAACACCTTCATAAGAAGGTTTGCTTCAGTTTGCAGTGCTCAAGTCTGCCCTAAATCCCTCTGATTCAGTTGCATCTAGGACTGGCTCAGAAGATCTTGCTTGTTTTGCAGATACCTCAAGATACCCTGATATGCAGAGCTGTATCAAGATCTGTTGTCCTCACAACTCAGTCACTTCCCCTGATACCTGTACCTTCCTCGGCTATTGCACAATTTGGGCTACATCAGACTAGACTTTTGCAGTGCCAGGCTTGAAGCCTTTCTAATTCCCATTACTGCTAGGTTAGGTCACGCTGTACCAGGTTCAAAGCTGAATTTGGAAGCAGTAAAGGCGCACCTCAGGCCCAGTACTTGTATGAAGGGAGAGAAGCCATGTACTCTCATACACATCTATTTGTCATCTTCCCCAAAAGGAGTTCTGCTCAATGCTTCCTTGCTACATCTTTTTAAAAAGTAAAATCCATGGTCTTGAGCTGCCAGAAATGGAGTTGCTTGGCTTTCTTCTGTGGCATCAGAGAAACAGATACTCTTCAATTCCCATCCGAGCACATGCCCACATAGCATGCTTTTTCTACTGTATTAGTTCAGCCTTGAATTCTTCTTTTTTAAAACATTTAATAATAATAATAATAATAATTAATAATATTAATGGACCATGTTATAGGCCCTTCTCCTAGTGGCTCACCTATAACACAAAACTGTTGGTATAGAAGCAAGTTGGAGGAAAGAAGAGTGCTTGTTGTTGATCTTTGAGTACTGGTATATTATCATGTTGGAACAGACTTTTATATAATTTTACACAGGAAAAAAACAGAATTTTCTAGACTGTTCTTGACATGAATAATGACAACTAGAAGTCTGGAATTCACTTAGAAATTGTGTCTTATTTACTCTCCTTTTTTTTTTTTTTTATGCATAAAACAATCAAAGGAGGGAGATTGTTATTTAAGTGCTAAGTAGGCTGCCAGTGGTGATTTGTCGTTTAATGTTTTAAAATATTTTTGGATATTTTTGTCTCTATAAAAGATTGTAAAGTTTGGATGTAATGTGAGCATGAAGCAGAGGATAAACCGGAATGAAATTCAGCCCCTGGGCCAGAGTATAAAGCTATAAAACAATCTTTCCTGGCCACTGTTTTGGCCCATAGATTGGGAAGGAAGCCACTGAATTTTCTATTCCTTCTAAAGGGCAGTGAGAATCACTCACACTCAGCTGCCAAACCAAATCATTTTTTCAAACAAGTTGGCTCGGCCTGAACTAAATTAAACAGGTTTTGTTTCTCCTTGAAGAAATGAAAAAAAGGGAAAAAGTGTTTGGGTCAATCGAGAACAGAACACTTCATTTAGAGGTACTGCATATAAAAGCAAATGAAGCCAAGATCCAGATCCCATAAGGAGGGAGATGGTTCCTTCCTTTTATCCAAGAGCCCAGTAGTTAAAGCACCATATAAGACACAGGAGACCTGCATTCCACACCACTTGTGAGAATTTAATGTATAGCCTAACTCACAATCTATAGTTACTTCTGCCATATGTTAGTCTCATTTTCTCAACTGAAGGATATTGCATGGAACTGCATCTGGGGGCCATGGGGAAGAAGGGACTCAGTGAATCAGGCCATCACACAACCACATAGATTGGAAGGGACCTCAAGAGCTCTCTGGACCCACCTTCCACTCAGAGAAGGTCTACTTTGATCATGTTGTGCAGGCCTTTGTCCAGTTTAATCTTAAACACCTCTAGGGACAGAGAACCCCCAGCCTGGCTGGGCAACCTCTGCCAGTGCTTGTCCAACCTCATGGTTGATCAAGAAAAATTTTTTGTATTTTCATGTGTTTCAAGCAGTGTCTGTGGCCTCTTGTCCAATCCCTGCCCACTTCTGGGAAGAGTTTGGCTTTGTCTTCTCTCTTGTTAGGTAGACAGCAACTAGATCCCCCTGAAACCTACTCTTCTCCAGGATGAACAGACTCAGCTGCCCCAGCCTCTCCTCATATAGCAAGTGCTCCAGCCCCTAATCGTCTTGGTACCTACTCATGGGACTTCCTATGGGGACTGGGAAGCCCAAAACTGGTCACAGTATTTCATGAGTGCCAGATAGAGGGGAAGAATCATTTTCTTCACCTGTGGCTAGATAAGAACATTGCTAACGCAGGCTATGGATGTCCCTGGTCTTCATTGCTGCAAGGGCACATTACTGGCTCATTATTTGACTTATCCACCAAGACCCCCAGATCCTTTTCTGTAAAGCTGACTTCATGGGTAGTAATTACCAAATATCCAGGTGTCCAAAAGTGCTAGAAAAATAGCTGCTATATGCACAGTGAATCTGTGCATATGTGGTAGTTCAAATTGGAAGTAATTTCCCTAGTCACATACTGGTTTTGCTTTTTTATTGTGATAAGTTAGGAGTACTTAAGTGGGTAATGAGCCTTGCCCCACCATCTTATTCTCCTCTGGTACATGTTACTGACTAATATAATCATAGAAGTAGATCAGTAAGAACAGTCTGACAAGGAGCACGAACGGATTTTTTGATTGCCGAGTGGTAGGATGGGAGTGGTGGAATACTTGGGATTATTTAAGATTAACCAAACACTAATACCTCTAAAATTAAAGAGCAGAATGTTATGATCTTTAAAAACATAACATGAACTGGTATCACAGAGTGAGCAACAAGCCAAGCAAATTGTGTGGCACCTAATGACATGCATTCAGTGAGCATCCCCCAAGGAGTTACTGACACCACTACAAATTGCTTCATCATTTCAGTTCAGTTACAAATGCAGCCATGCGAAGACGGCTGGAAAACTCTCTTTCACTCTTTCATATACCCACACATGCATGTACATGCACATTCACACACACAGAGACATCTGATGTATACTACAAATTTCCATAATGTGCTTAAGGTTATGAGGAATTATTTAAAAGGGCTAATTATCATCATTGCCTTTTTTTATACTGTCCTACAGACTGCAGAGATTCCTTGAAAGATGACTTACCCTTTCATACCTTGTCTTCCGATAAAACACAGAATCATGGCTTACAGACTTGCACCATGCTTTTGTTATTTAAAACCACTGTAAAAAGTCCCTGCACTTTTTTGTTGGGGAGATGGAAAAACAAATACTGCACCAGTACCCCTGTGTTATATGACATATTTCTATAAAGTTCATATTAATGAAACAAATATTATGGGTGTTCCTAGCCTAGAAATCTTCCCATTAAGCAGAATATGGCTCATATAAAGAAACACAGTATATCATATGGGCATTGAAAAATTCATTATATATTTTGCACTGAAATATATTAACAACCTGTTACATTCAGAATAAAAGTCAAAGCATTAGAACAATGGAATCCTGAAAGACAACACCTTCCTCTTCCTCTTCCTCTTCCTCTTCCTCTTCCTCTTCCAATATGAGGATTTTCACTCCAGTTGGATTTATGAATAATGTGCATATATGCTTGTGTGCATGGGTGTTATACAGTAAATATATGTAAGTATATATGTATAAAAATAACAATAAAATTATTATTTATTTATTTATTTATTTATTTTTATTTATTATAATGCTTATTTATATAAGTATTGAAAATCTTAAGAAACAGGATATTCATAAAGGTAAGGGAGTACTAAAAATATATCTGTTTTGTCTGGAATTTCAGCAGCATCATTAGCCTTAACAACTCTAAACCTCAAATAGTTTACCACTCAGAGGTACAGTTTGGAAGGAAAGTGTGTGCAGATATAGTCCCAGCTGCTCCCTTTCACAAACTGGTTTGTGTGAACACAGACTTCCCCTTTATGTCTGTGAGAGATTTACACTGAGTTCAAGGAGATACTCTGTTGAGGCTGGGTTGCACAGGGAAGACCTGGTGCACAAGGTCGTGTGACCAGCAAGCCTCTTGGGATCTCATCTTTTGGCTGTGATTTGGGGCTCACCTCTGAGCTAGCCGTTGTTTTTTCCTGTTGAAGCCTCCATAGTGACTGTGACACCAACTGTGACTGGCTTTAGGCAGAAAGGCTGACAAATACAGTATCTGAGGCTGTACCTCTGCTGGTCTCAAAGGTTTCTTCCTGTTCACCTCCTTTACACAGAAAGCAGACAACAGCCTGTGACCAGTCAGCCTTGTCTCTGGTCTTGTTAAGTGACAAAGCACATTTTAATGGCCCCTTAGGACATGCCTGAGCACACAGGACCCAACATGCTCCTGGTGATAGGTTATAGTAGTGCTGAAAGTGACACTTGGCTTGTTTGCCAAGGCCATCTCAGCTTTAGGCTACGTGCTCCAAAATGCTACATAGGTTTAATTGTAACATAACCAGCCATGACTGATCTGAGAGAGACAATGGTCTCAGGGTTTCAAAGGAAGAGCTGTCCATTCAAAATTGGCATGTTGTCTTTCCTCTCTTAAATATATTTCTAGTACAGTTTTCATAATTGTCATCATACTGCTTAGGCCACAATGGAGTGGAGATGCCTTACATAAACTGTAAATCTTATATTAGTCCACAGGTTCTTGTCAGTCTCCTTTAGAAGTTTCTGAATGTTTAATGCCCAACCATACACCAGTCTTGATGTTCATAAAACACTGGCAACTTATTCATGACCAGACTAATTCTCTACAGGTGTTCTATGACTGATCATAATATGTTGTGAAATACAGAATATTAGACCCTGTTGGAAGATCATCAATGGTATTCTTTGATTTAAGGCAAACTACTATTTGGTCTGTAAAGTTTAATGGCTTCATGGTTCTTATTTCTTTTTAATCAGCTGTCCAGACATTTGCCTTTACTCATGCCATGCACACATACATTTAACAGATGACACTACCTGCAGAACTGGGCTATGACTCTGTGTTTGTATGAGTGTGTATCTCCATGTATTCGTATAAGAAAATATGTCTGTGTACAAATATACATACCACACATGACCTGGACCATGTCTCACATTTCCTTGGTACAATGTCTATGTCTCTTAACTAGAGATGGTAACTTGTATGTCTGGATTTCAAATACTTCCAAGAAAGACTAATTAAAAATCTTAATTTTAGCTTTGGACATGCAGATCAGATTTTGCGTACAATAAGCGTAATGAGAAATATAGAATCTGACCCTGTACTTTGGTTCAAAGGACTATCTAATAAGCTGTCAATAAAACTCTTTCAATTCTACAAATGAAATAAAACTAAAGTTGCATTAATTTCACTTACCTTTAGCCACAGAAAAATTGAACATGCCGTCTTACCTGGTCACCTAGGCTAACTGATCCTCAAAATAAGCATCTAAAATAGTTGGAATGAATTGCCTCCAAAATGTATGTGTGCCTCTACCTGCAGTGACTACAAATGGAGCCTACATGACCACATGAAATTGGATGCCCCACCGTTAGATGGTTAAAATTAGACTGAGAAATATCCCACCGGTAAAAGAGAATTTGCTGCAAAGACAAAGTAATTCAGTAATATCACATCAAGTATCTTTAAAGTTAACATACACTATCCTGAAATCTCTGCTTAAGCATCTCTGATTCTGCTGAGACTGATACAGGTCTTTTGGAACTCCAAGACTGGGCTGTAGCAAGTAGGGAAGGTGGCTGGAAGCATCTTAAAATTAACCTGTTAGTGTGTCTCTGAGACATATCCATAACAGCTACAAATAATCTAAATAACTGAGATGTAATAATTTTCTCAACAACTTCAGAAAGCCACAGTTGGAAGACAACATTGCCATTTAGCAACTGTCCGTTAACAGAATTTTTAGTATTCTTGTATTGCCGAAGGGTGATAGAAATGCCAGCTGGAAAGCAACATGACAAATGAAGGCAAGGACATTGCAGCACACACTGCTAATACAGAGAGGTGAGCTGCAGGCTTCAAGAATCCTGCCTCCAGACTTAAAAAAAATAGACATTTAAAAACACAGGACTATAAATGAGATTCAGTATGGCCCTTTGACAACTGCAAGCAACCATATGCACTGGACATCCAGTCTGGCCTAATTTCAAAGTCTTTGCCAGCGCTAAATAACAAATATTAAAGATCTGTAGTAAAAAAGAATCAAAGTCACAAGAGCTACAAAGGGCAAAGGAAAAAAAACAACCCAGAAACCAACAAAAAAACACAGGAAGACAAATCAAGAACATTGCCAATAGCCTAGATGATAAATCCTGGAGGCCTAAGGAAAGTAAGCAGATAAAGAGTAATTAGGAAGGGCAGAAGAAAAGGGTCATTATCCAGAAGCTGTATAAGCAGCAGTGTACACATATATATATATTTTTATAAGTACATAGATAAAATAGATATGAGAATGAAGGACTCCAATGGAAGTCTAATGACTGACGAACCTGAGCAGAAAAGTCTAATTAACAGAAGGATATTAAATACCTTGAAATGTTTTTGTCCTAAATAGCTAATGCTTTGCTTTAATAATTAGTTTTGAGGGAGCAGGCACAAACCTAGTGCAGACATACTGTGCAATGGTAAACCATGGCTACATCCAAGAAGGACATGGTCCAGAAGGTCTGTGAGCTGAGAGTTGCATGCCTGATCATACAGGGTGAGCCAAGTCCAATTAGACCTGTAGCTGGGAATTTCTAACCAAAATAAAATATTGTATTGATTAGAAAGGCACTTAGTAAGTATAAGGGCAAGAATATTCCAGAGTCAGACCCTTGGCTTGAACACAGCAATAACTTCTGCAGACTTTGTTTTGCACACTGTGAGAAGTTCCAGTGACTCCAAAGGCAGTCAGGATGCCAGGTAAAGCACGTGTGCAAGCCTTTACAGTATGCAGAAACTCTGCTAAAACTGTCTTAACTCTGAAACAGCATATGTAGTCCTTACTGTATGGCAAATACATAGATGTTCATATTGCAGGAAATTCAGCCATTTATATTAAGATGATTATATGTAAATACCTGCCTTAAAGAAAGCAGATTTTATCATTTTAGCCAACATCATACCTTCTGGGAACTGCTCTAGACCATGCACACATACACACCATACCTCAGGGTCAGATACCTGAGCAACAATGTGTCTGGTACTTGCTTTTATCAGTAATTATCCCCAAGAATTTGGACTCCAGAAAATCTATTCTTCTTTGCTTCGTTTCCACATTGTAAAACACAGAATGCTAATTACAACTTTGGAAAAATATATCTTAGGTCTGCTGAACGAATATATTGCCATTCATGAGCTGGTTTTTGTTCATGTTTTGGTAAAGGAAGACAAAATAATTGGCGTGAAAAGTTATGAGGCATTAGATAAAGGTCAGATACCAAATTATATCAAATTATACAGAAAGGTATTTCCTGTGATTTAATGTATCAGTAAGACATGCTTATTTTACTATTACTACCATATTCTGTACCAACATGTTAAAAAAAGCAACCAAACAAAGAAAATGCAGGAAACTTAGCTTATTACCGTGAATACGTCTTTCTATCAAGTTCATTCCAATTCAATCCGCTTTAGCAAACTATAGGGACAACTGCCTAATTACAGGCAATTCTTATGCCTTCTCTATCAGAAGAGAGTGTGATACCTGATTTTTAATTATGAATAAATCTTGGTCTATTCATACCTGTAGTCTCCTAATTAACTTCTAAAATATTTATGAAGGGTTTAAGAAAACACCCCTGAATTTAATTTTATGTTTCTGAAACCATTACAGCACTGCTGTTAATATAATAATGAATATTATACAGGAAACTATGAGCTTTTTTGATTATCCAGTTATTTACGCATAAAACAATCCATGACTACTAAGGAAAAGTAAAATGTCCTAGAGAGCAGAACCTCAGCTGGTATAAATCTGCATTTAAGTTTATAAGCTTATTTACTTGTGAACTTCCCTCCATAAGTGGTTTTCATGTCTGAATAATATTCTTACAGTAACTGTTATAGCAAACTATAACACACATCATCTTTAGGCAAGATTTTTATTTTTTGTTATCATCCAGGAATTAGCAAAAATATATGATAAAATATAAATGTGCCTAACAATCTATTAAGTATTATTATGTCCATATATACAATCCAAAATATCATTCTGCATTAATGTTTATAAATATGTGCACATATGCTAGCAAATAACACACATAGTTGTAAGTTTAAAAATTGGTAATCAAACTTCAGTATATTGCAATGGGTCACATTATCAGCCAACGTTTTCCTAATTTACAGTAGAATATTTTGTAATTAAAGAGAGAGGACTTATTTCTCAGTCTATAGCATGTCCATACTGTACACATATTTTTCAAATAAGGAAATATGAGAATGGATGTGACGGCAGCACACATTCATTATTTGTGCAGACATGCCATTTTCAGCAAGCTAAGTAAAAACATTCAGCGGCAGCAATGTGTGGGAAAATATTTTACATACAAGAGTTCATTTCAATATGGGTTCATTTTTGCAGTAATTTTTTTGGAGACTGGGGGAAAAAAACGTCTGGATAAAGTTGATTTTAGCCTAGGTTATTGTGGGGAAAAATACATGCACAGACATCCAACTGCCACTGAATAACATTGTTTGTTTTTGATCAACCAAATATGTGTGCTTGAAAAAACCATACCATAAATATTATTTGGAGGGGAAAAAATTATCAAACAGGATACAATTGCAGGTTTTTATTTTGTTCATAAAAACACTTTTCAGAAACTGCAGAGTTTTTAGTCTGACAGTGTGTACTTGCACACATAAAGCAAATGAAAGTCTGAAAGATTAATTCCCCCATTTACAAACAATCTAAAGGGAAAGTATGGGAAAAAGATTATACTGTTTAATGTATTTGTATATAACATTATAAGGGCTATGTAAGACTGTATTTTGGTTTTATAGGAATATAGCATACCAGAAAATAGTATTATATTCTCAGATGAATCCCCATCATAATAAAAAATGACTTCTTTGATTTCAGAGAAATACACCTTCTACTGATTATGGAACATAAATTCACTTTGCACTTTTGAAATGCATCCAAAAGAGCTGAATCACAGTAATTTTCAGTGGAAATACCAATAAACAACACGGTTTTACATGCATATGTAAAAATGAAATACTTGTTTAAGGCTAAAATGTGACTCAACTGTTTTAAATGGTTTCTCCATTTCACAAACCGCAAGCACCTACAGAAAATTAGTCAGCTAAGACGTCTAATGATTTTTAAAAACACCAAAACAATAACCATAAAACTTTAACCTCATCCTTAACCTCATCCTGCCATGCACTTAGTCTTGCTATAGATTTACATGTATTTAGTGTCAGTAATTTTATTGATACTACTCTAACATTCCTCCCCTGTTCCATGTTTTTGCTTATAACGCTGTGTCTACCATTGGATCCCATTCTAAACCCTAATAATAATATCAAACAATGATTAAGGAAATTCTACATTTGTACATCTATAAATAGTCCAACGATACTCTCTATGCACATCTCCCACCACTTGCACCATGGCTTTGAGCACAAATTACTCAAAGATTTGTTTGCAAACTTGACTTTACACCATGTGATTATTTCCATTGAACTTCCTGAGCTTATTTGCAGCAGGTAACGACAAGCATTTGACTAGTAATTGACTGCAAGTTTGGGACGTCAGTTCATTTCCTAATAAGGGTGACATGAAGAAGTGGTGGGAGATGGCAGAGGGGAAATGGGGAAGCATCTCCTTTCCACCTCCACAAAGAGTGCATGCTGAAGCTCACATATGCAAGACGAATGAACAGTTAACATCCATATGGTGGTGTAAGACATATCAAGAGCTTTAACAAAAAGTGACACAAGGCCGCTGGCTTCTACAGTGGGGAGGGAGCATAACACAAGCATAAGGGATCTGCATGTTTTAAGAGACATCAGTGCAGAGTCAGAGCCAAGTGCCAAACCATGCATGTCCCTTCACAACCTGCCAGTTTTGCTTTCTGGAATGTTTAGATGAGCCATTGCTAACTGCATGCACAAGGGCTGGTGGGAGTGCGCTCTACGCTTGCAAATCTCACACTGAAAGGGATTACGGGTAACATCTGATAGAGCGCTTGAGCACTTTAAGACCATGCAGTGGGAAGTTCCAGTCACACTTGGCAGCGCCATTTAAGAATACCCACTAAATGCAGAATAGTGCTTCATTAAATGAGAATGTGGCACCAGCTCAGGGTCATTAACTGCAGGATAATGACGTTGCAATACTCAGAGAAGCTTTGTGGTGCATGTGTGAGTAAATGGAACTTGAAGCCAAGGTAGCATTTTTACATGTAGATTATTAATATACATACTAGTATTAAGTTAATATAAAGTTTCATAGATAAAAAGGAATGTCCATAAACATACATGTGTGCATATGTCTGTGTATGTATATATATGTGGGTATCTATATATTTGTGTATAGGTACATAACAGCAAACAACAAGATTTTCTGCAGATATAGTTAGTTTTCAAACCAGAATGTGCCATTTTTCTGGCTGTGCATATATAATCTTTGGTCACTAGTAACTGTAGTTAAATTAGAAACATTTCCAAGGCTGTTATATTTTTTAAGGACCATTAGTCCTTTTAGGGTTCTTGGAATGTGAATAACGAATGTGTCAGTCACACTGCAAAAGGATAAACCAAACTGCAAGCATAAACTTTTAAAGCCTCGCGGTTTCTTTCTAAAGGAACTTTAATCTGTGCTTTGCCAGTCCGTGTGCTTATTCCTGGCTGTTGAGTAATGCGCTGTGCTTGTTTCAAGGGTTTAGCAACACTTGCAACCTAAAAATCAATTATATGAAAAAACAATAAAAAATATTCTTATTGCATGCCATAAAAAAAAAAAAAAAAAAAGATACAAAAGGTTAAGCAGAGCAGCCGGCATCTGCACACTAATGACATGATTGTTATGATAGGTGTTTGCTTTACCCTGGAGTGGTAACATTATAATTCATCCACCGCTGAATGAGTGGGGACAATTAATGCAGTCAATGTGTCCCACGTGTTCCCTGCAGCATTAACAAGGCAGCTCCAGGCCCCTCGGCAGACACGGGGCTGAAAATTGAGCCGGCTCCCCCGTTGAATGTGATCCTGATTACCTCCGCGGGGGCCACCTGCTGCTTCGTGCCTGCTGGTTTTGTGCGCTGGACGCCTCCATCCCAGGGCCCCGGGGACAGCCCAGCCGCCCGGGGCCGCGGGCAGCTGACACCAGTCTGGGGACACGGGGACCAACAGCCGCAGCCCACGTGCCCAGCAGCTGCCCGCTGAGCTGGGCCAAGCGAGGACGTGGCATCCTCCCCGCGCCCGCCTTTCTTAGTCACAAAGGGCACTGCTCCCGCGGTGGGTGCCTGATGCCAGCAGGTGCTGGGCTTGGTGGGGTGTTTGTCTGGTGCTCGAGATGCTGTGCGGTTGTGAGGCTGGAAACGGCTGGCACCTTGTGTACAGTGGGAGACCTGCTTGAGCTCTGAAGTCTCTCCGTATCCCCTGACAATGGCAATACAGTTTCCTTCCAGTTGTCCCCGTGCTCGTTAATCTATGATGAAGCAAAGTGAACACCAGCTTGCAGCTCTGGGCCACCAGGTGATGGGCCCTCGCCATCCCCCACTGTGCTCAGGTATTGACAGGGGAGGACCATGTTCGTAGCAGCAGATTGGTGCTTTCCATCCTCTCAGGCCTGGCTCCAGGGAAAAACAGGAGGGTTTCTGCAGGGCTATGATCACTTATGCAGGTCTGTGCCGCTGCAGCTGTGGTCAAAGGGACAGTG
Organism: Athene noctua; assembly: GCF_965140245.1. Taxonomy (NCBI): domain Eukaryota; kingdom Metazoa; phylum Chordata; class Aves; order Strigiformes; family Strigidae; genus Athene; species Athene noctua. The sequence goes on from NC_134037.1 coordinate 189,834,085, forward strand.
TGGTCAAAGGGAAAGCGTGCGGTAGCGGCAGGGATCTGCGCCTACAAATAAGAGGAGGAGGAGTCAAAAGGGAAGAGAGGGGTGAAAGAGCCGAGCAGTGCCAGGTTAGCACCGTGCTGCAGAGTGGCAAACACAGGCTTCATTATTCTGTAGCTCGAGCTTCTTGCACAGGAAGTTTGAAGGGGTTTAGCAATCTGCTTTCCTTTGCCCTCTGCTAAGTGAAGGGCATTTGCTTCATGAATATTCCATTACCCTGCTGTTCCCTGCAAGCCCACAACCAACTTTTGAAAATAAACAAATGTACACACTTCTAGGCAACATCATCCCAGGCCTTGCTTTCTTTTTTTTTTTTTTCCCCAGAATTTCTTAGATAGATCTCACACACAATATCAAAGTGTATTGCAAAGTATATTGCATGTCTACCCCAAGGAACTTGCGTCTTCACATACCAGGATAATCGTCTTCTCTTTACTGACTTACCTTATTTTAAGAAAGTAACTTCTTCCTTAAAGTTGTCCAACAAGACTCTCAAAACTCCTTTCAAAAGTATACTGCAATTCCTGGAGAATGTGCTACCCACCAACATTACAGGTTTGAACATTTATGACTACCTGTGTGACTGTCCAAGCCAGATGGAACATGGACAGGATCATTTTCTCTATTTCTAGACCACACAGCACAGTTAGCACGTAAGACTTGGGAAAATGTCTATGTATTATTCATATTAATTATTTGTATTCAACTGGGGCAAGACTCTTTGTAGTATGTATTATAACAGATGTGTCATTCTTACAAATGTGCAAGAAGTAGGATTTTGATTCTGGAGAGATATTTGTGTTTCCAGACCTTCTTGTTTTTTATTCAAGATGGGCACAAAAATCTCCCCAAAATAGCAGCGGAAAAAATAGAACAAATGTTTGGGGGTTTTTTCCCCTTCTACATGTGTAAGCACACTTTAAAATCTAGACTTTAATCTAGTAAGTAGCTGATTTGGCCATTCTTGTGAATTGGGGTGTCTGAGTGAGTTTGAGATCCTTGACTTCGGTGTCTCATCCCTTAAAGAAAACGGACATAAGAGGACTTGCTTGTCTCAGAGAGAGATTTGGAAGATAAGTATGGTGTTATCATGAAGGGCTCAGATAATGGCATGTCTGTGTACTTCTAGGCAGATAGAAGAATATTTGGTAGAAATTCTCAAAAAAAAAGAGTAATAAGGTGACATCATTCAAAATCTGGAGGGCAAGAGGAGCAGGGAAAGGAAGAGGATTCCTCCACAGGTAAAAAAAGGAAATTGATAGATAAAATACAAGCTTTCAGAAAACCACCTTTTTTTTTTTTTTTTGTGGAATTATTTTTTGAAGGGAAAAAAATATTTTAAAGGAAACAAAACTGTACTCTGAGAATTGTCACTCATTAAAAGTATTTCTCAACTGGTTTCACAAGGCAGAAAACTCAAATGCCCTAACTCCCAGACCAGGGCCCACCCACTGAGTTATCTGCCTCCCCAGAGGAAACAGATCATTTTGATGACATGAAAATAATATTACTGCAAGAAATTCAGGTTCCTAAGGATATTAGAGTCTTTTCAGTCCTGAATTAATGAACAAATTTAGTTCAGAGTTGCAGCATGCATTTTTTTTTACTGTGTGATAGCTGCTCAGTAGCTGACTGAAAATGAATTTATTGGCTTCAGTCTGCTATTAGTTATTATGAAAAATATCACCTTTTCTAAAATTAGAGATCTTAGTGAAGAAATCTGAGAGGAGCAGCCATTGAACTTTGAGCTAAAAGCCATGCTTGGTAGCTCCTGGCTGTGACCAATTCCTTTACCCTGAGGACTGGGTAAAAAATTGAACATACAGTGCTGTGATCAATTGATTATACCACCAGCACAACTGCCGGTCTGGTCAGGAGGCCCAGAAGAAAGGCTGTGGCAGCATGGCCAGCATATAAATTGCTGGCTTGACCCATAGTCTAGCCAGTTTCTTTTGAAGAATCAACACATGGCCAAGTGCACAGCACCATGCTGCAAGCACTTTGTTCAGGGCTCTATTCAGACTTCTCAGCCTAGGCAACAAAAAATCAGTATGACTAAGATTCAGACCTTTATTTTGAATCAAACCCAATGACATTTGGGTTTTCCCCAAGATGAGTCAATTCATGTTCATTTCAGTGAGAGCAAAATTGAGTTGAAGAGTGCTCAGCCCCAAAAGCTATGTGAAATCACGTTTAAACTGCTACTGTAGGCCTAGCAGGTCCTAGGAAATGAGAATCTCAACGGTTCAATGGGTTCCTTACTTTAGACTGGAATAAATTTTGAACATGTCCCACAGATTTTTGCTAAATCCAATCCGGACTCTGGCTCAAGTTCAAATTACCTTTATACCACTTTCCCCTTTAAAAACTTACCTTCCTCCAGTTTTAATGTGTATTGAAACCCCTATCTGAATCTTGTGTAGAGTATCAATTAGGAGTCAAAACACTGAAGATAAGGAAGTGTTTTCATGCTCTTCCGATTCACTTCTTGGAGTGCCCAATTTGTGGAGTAAAAGCTTCTTTGTTGTAATTCAGTGAACGTTGGTTATTGGATTCTTCCCTGTGTGGTTATATGAGACACCCATGCAGAGGTAACCTTTGTCAGTCAGGCATAGTCCTCCCTCCATAATGTCCATTTGATAAATTATACATGGGTACATAATGTACTCTCATAAATTATTATGGGCTCTTATAGCCCTGTGTTTTATGGTGATATGTCACAGCACAGGAGCAGACAATATATTGTCCCAGAAGATGCCATAGACTCTGAAATGGCATTACAAATTCTGCCAGTATGAAATAACAAATTAAGAGTCCTAAAAGTAGAATACTTGACAACGCCTCCCTTAATTGAAGAAAACATTCCTAATGAAAGTGAGCTGTTGCAGCAATCAGTGCATTGGTGAGTGAGAGATGGGATTTGATTTAGGATTCCCCTCTGGCTCTCTTGTTCCCCAAGCAATCAGGAGGAGCTTTGAGCACTTGGTCCCTGGGGAAGGGCATGCCTTACATCACTTACCCACCATGCCTCACGTGATTAAGGGAAGAGGTAGAATCCTTCAAAAGGATTTTCATCCAGTCCTCACGAGGAGGTTGCTGAATAATATCTTCAAAGTATGGATTAAAAATATGTCTGGAAAGGTGGGATGGAGAAGGCAGAGGGGATCAGAGAACTGAAAGATGCAATACCCATATCCTGTCCCAGGGACAAAATGCAGTGAGAAAACTTAGGACCACTTTAAATGGGTCTGCTTTTTATCTCAAGATTAACATTCATCATCTAGGATGCTGCTCTCCAACATATATCTATACCTAGAAGGGGCTGTGGGACAACACTCAGTAAAAGGTACTGTGCAGTGTCAGAATGGCTGCCACAACTCCGCCCAGGGACTCTGAAGTTGTCTTTCTTCACCAAAATGCAAAAATAATAGAACTCTCAAAGGAGTCACATTTAATTTCAAAAGTCCTAAATTATCTGAAATGCAGAGGATGATGGAAATATCTCTTTAAAATGTTGGCATATTTTAGGATTTGGAAGTCTTTTTCTTTTAAAGTATTTTTAAAATTTTACATCAATGGCACATTTATCTTCATCCAATTTTTCCCAAACACATTTAAGCTGTATAGCGGAACTTCAAGACTGATGTGGCCCTGAGGTTAGGAACTGTGAAACAGTGGCTAAAATAGTTTCCTGCACATTTTAGTGGACAGTTCTTTCTTTTTTTTTTTTTTTTCTTGAAGCTTTTACTTCAAGAGATTTTTTTTTTTCTCCTTAAAAAATGAATCAATGTATTTGATTTGCAGGAGAAATTTGAGAGTTCTGGGGAAGATCCACTGTTTTCAGGGTAAAACGGAAAAATGATTTATTTTTTTTTTTTTTTCCACTGCCTACATAAATCACAATATGTCAAGTCATCTGTATTAAAGAGTTCAGCAGTCTAACCTAAATGTTTACTGCTGTGGATCCAGGACCATAGTGTAAATGACACTATGCTCAGGAAAATGTTTGTGATGAAACCAGAAATGTCATACTTGAGAGGCTGGAAAAAGTTTTACCACCAAAAATTAAAAATCTTCTGCCTTTAGGTCTTAGGCTGTTGTTCAAATTTGGGGATTGTCTTTTAATGCACTGCTTCAGTTGAATGCTACCTGACTTGTGGCTTGCTAACTAAAAGAGTAGTTTTCTTGATAGTAGACTTTATTCGGGAAACCCCAGTGTTTTAAACTTGGGCGGCCAATCCTATGTTACTGTATGGCAGCTGATACCTGACTTGGGTAACAGGGACTTGCATAACAGGATCTTGCATACTGTTTGGATTGTTTCTGTGTTAAAATGCTGCAGCAGTTAACACTGTAACCAACTAATGGTACTTTTTAGTAGGAGCAGACATACAAAGGAAGTTCAGTCATCAGAAATGAGATGGTTACCAAGACAAGGTCATGTGGTAAATGTGGAAATTAATAAAGTAGCAAGTATTGATAATATATGGCTGGTTAGGAAATGTTATATCAGAAGATTTTAAGCTGGTCTGTTATATCAGAAGATTTTAAAGCTTTTTATCTCCAAGATAAAAGCACTGATTTCTACTTCTGTAAATAAAGAAACTGAGACCCAGAAAGAAGTGACATACATAAATTCAGGAGTGATAGATGCCATGGCATTTCTTGGCTGTCTTATGTGGATTAGCCAGTGCAAGTCATTGACAGTCACTCATCAGGAAAAGAATGGTCAATAATTTGTTCAAAATAATAAATAAAATAATAACAATAATAATAATAATAATAGTATAAAAATAATAATAAAGAAAATAATTTGTTAAAAAATAATTGCACCAGGGATGCATATTACACTGTGTTTAGCAACATGTTAACAGCAGTGTTTCATGTGCTAGAGTAGTTGATACTGGAGAAAAACAGGTGAGTAGAACTGTCTTATTGATTTCATCCACTGAATTTCTGGTAAGCACTGATGGCCCTTCTCCAAGGGTGTAAATACAACTTTTACTCCAGAATTCACTGCAACAGCGCCGTCATTGAAAACAGCGATACACACCTAACTTTTCTGAAACAGTGGCAGCTGCTGGTGCTGCCAGGCAGAGGATGAGCCTTCACATGGAGACCCCGGTGTGTTCAGCCCATCCAGTGTCATCAGCCAGGGAGTGCCGCTATTGCCCCCACCCCGCCCCTCCTGGCCACTGGTTTGGCACCATGTAAATAATCATATACTAATTTGCGATGTGGATGTAACTGTTTTAACAGTTTAACAGGGTGGGAACATTAGCACTATGCAACCAAGTGAGGAGCGATGGGACACCAGGAGGCTGTGGAGAGGAAAGAGAGGCAGTGGTAGGTCATACCAGTAGCCATGGCTATCGTGTCAGCCCCTGCCCAAGTGCAGACCAGGTGGATGGAGACACAGACAAGGGAACAGTGCTCAGCTGTGACACCTGTGAAGACAAAGTGCAAGGCCAGGATGCCTCTGGTGAATGTTTGGCAAAGTCAAGGAAGAGTTTAGAAATGGACAATGACCACCATCTTATTCCATTTTAAGTCATCTTCAGAATAAATCTAACCAGAGCTGACACAGCAACACTGAAAACAGTATTTCTCTTTCATGTTTTTCTTTTGTTATTATGTTTTGGTGTTTTGTTTTTTTTTTTTTCCCAAATGGGGAAATTAGCCTCAGTGGCCTCAGGTTGCTCTCATTGACTTTAGGTCTTTCCAGTGACTTCAGTAGAAATTGGATTGGGCCCAAACAGCCTAGTAACGAAACAGTGCATGGAAAAAAATCAATGTGCTGAAACAGCACGTGTCATGACTGTCTGCTATAGAAACAAAGACTAACAACAACAGAAGGCTGCTTGGCTGCCTTCTCAAAGACAGTGTATGAAAAATAGATTCACTGTTTACAAATACCCCCTATTTTTATAAGAATATAAAGCACAGACCTGAAGTGAGACTTCAGTGGTTCAGCCAAAGGTTTTTTTAGGCTAAATCGTAAAAGCTACAGGAGAGTGTCAGATTGAACTGGTTTACAGAAGTTAAAGAGCTGCCCCACTGTATCTGTAGGGCAGTTGTTTTATGTGACTACAGCCCCCCTGTTGCCTGTTTTATCAACATATACAGGCATCATGGCAGCTGAAATTTCATTCACTATCATGTTTATGTTCAGAAACCACTAGCTAGGTGATCCAACGTTGGTAGCTTCATCCAACTGAGTGTTTGTTTCTGTTCATGTTAACAAGTTGTTTACAATTTTTTTCATATTTACTCACTAAAAATGTTGATTTTTTTTTTCTAATTTATTGTCCTCTGTGAGTTGTCTCTCCCTACAGTGGACTTATCCTCTTTGAATATTGATATACCTCAAGCAAAATTCATGCAACAGCATCAGCACAGCAATGAGTAAAGGAGCATCACTATGGTGGGATTTACAGCCTCCTTTGACCACTGTTAAGTACCAGTTCAACAAATCTTAAGTCCCAGTCACAGGTGGGAGGGTTGGAGAAGCTAAAAGGGCTGGAAGCTGCTTGGAAAAGACTTCACCTCCTCTTTTGCTGTCATGATGCTGTAATGTTGCTGTACACAAGCATATGGGTGCCACCAAAAACTGTCATGGTTTATGCTCACTCTCTCCCCCTCCCACCCCCACCCCCCCCACCCCCCTCCCAAGTGCTGAGAAAGATGAAATAAAGCAAAAAGTTCAAGAAGGAAGATAAGGACAGAGAGGGACGAATCACCCATTATGGTCCCAGGCAAAGACAGACTCATTAGGGAAAGAGAAACAGACATTTAATACAGACACTAGCAACAAAAACTCTTAACAGACAGAGTAGGACTATAAGAAGCATTATTGCATATTAAAAACACTTTCCCCTCCCACCCCTCCCTTCTTCCCAGGCTCAGCTTTGCTCACACTTTCTGTACCTCCTCTCCCCCTGAGGCACAGGGGGCAGAGAGCAGGAGGTGCAGTCAGTCTTGCTGCTTCTTCCTCCTCGGGGACGAAGCTCCTCACATTCTTCCTCTGCTCCAGCATGGTGTCCCTCTCACAGGAGGCAGTCCTCCATGAACTTTATTCAACATTAATCCTTCCTATGAGCTGCAGTTCTCCCTGACTCCAGTCCCACTCCAGCATGAGTTGTTCCCACTTGTTGTAATCCTCCTAGCACTGAACTGCAACGGTGGGGGCTCTTCCCAGACTCCTGGCTTTCCTCAGGTGCAGCCATGTGGTCTGGCTTGGGGTCCTCCGTAGGCCACAGGTAGGCATCTGCTCCACCAGTGACCTCCATGGGTTGCAGGGGGGAAGATCTGCCATCTCATCATGGGCTGCAGGGCTGCAGGGTGCACCGATGCACCCGCCCCCCAACTCCTTTCTTCCACTGACCTCGGTGTTTGCACAGGTGTCCTCCTCGCAACTCCTCACAAGTCCCAAATCCTCCTCCTAGATTCCCTGCTTACATACAGTATCACAGAGGTGCAGCCACCATCACTAAGTGTCCCAGCCTTGGCCAGAGGTGGGTCCGACTTGGAGCCAGGGAACTTGGAGAAGCTTCTCACAGGGGGCCACTGCTGTAGCCCCCTCCCACACTACCACACAAACCCAGCACACATAAAGCTGCTGTACACAAGCATATGGGTGCAACCAAAAATACAGGATGTACCAAGAAATCTTCTGGTCTGCAGGGGAACTCAGACCAAAAAGACTAAAACTGCTAGAGAAATAAGACAACGTGCAAACTTTCTGCTGCTCGCTTGAAGCTTTGTAATATTTTTTTGAGAAATTTTAGAATTCAGTTATTTTATTTCTTAAATACAATTCAGAGCCTTAACACATCTAATAACAGCAGATCAATAGGCTCATTGCCCTACAGTGTATCGCAGCACCAGCAAATACCTCTGTTATGAAACTAAGTGAATTTACTGGAGTGTAAACCCCCAGTGAGTTGTCTGTAATCAGCCAGCAGGCCTTCAGGGCAAGAGAATTAATTTATTTTAATATTTTAGGTTATCTTCCATATGGCATAATGCTATACCCCATCTGTATGTGTGAGTGTGCAAGCAAATGTAGGAGGTTTTTTTTTCCAGAAATAAGTTTCCCTTAGTAGAAGCTCACCTGCCTTCTAATGTCTTTTATCATCTACTGCTTCAAACAAACTCAGAGCAAAACTTGGAAGAGTGTGAATTTAAAAATAACATTCATGTCTGTAGAGTTGAGTTAGATTACTTCAGAATTTTTCTCTTTAGAGTGTTGAAATGTCTACTCTATTTTAAAGGACTCAGCCACTTAAAAAGCAAGGCATCCTTAAAAGAATTTCCACATTTTTGTGGCACCTATCACTGAATAACAAAATAGCATGTTCAAGGCTCCATATAGGCATTGTCATATAGCTCTGCTGAGGAAGTTTGCCTCTCAAATATCCCTTCATGGAAATAGTAGCACTGCTGTCATCAGCCACAGGGTATCTAGTTGAGTTAACGCACTCAGGAACACAGCTCTTAGTAGGAACAGGTGAAGGGTGATGCCAAAAGAGAAACACACATACACTTTCATATTTATATAGATATTATACTGTTTCCCATGGAGCATTACAGAGAATTTTTAATAACTCTTCCAGCCCAGAGGAACAGTTGTGGGGAGGCAACAGAGGGGAGCAAGCATCCCATGCTGCATTATCATGTCCTGATCAATGGTTGGGATTTCACTTATTTCACCTGAGGTGCCCTGCTCTTAGTTTATGCAGACCCGGTGCAGAGTGAGCTCAGCATTAGAGGTGTCAGTGACAGCTCTTGCAAGGGACCACGCAGGTTTCCCGTATTTGGCTGCATCAGGCTGAGTGAATTTCATGTCAGAAACTCAAAGAAAGTATTTTTCACATCTAATGATAATGTCCACCATGAAAAAGGGTAGGTTGCTAATGATTTAAATTCAGGCTTACTTCATGCATTGTACAAACTGGAAGAGCAAGACCCTGCATTTGTGCTCTCTGTAAAACATTTTTAAAAGACAGACTTTTTAAGTGAAAGAATGCCACACTATCAGCACTACCGTTGATTCAGCAAGAGAGACTGCAGCCTGAAGATCACACATCAGCTGTCATGTGCCTTTGTAACAGAGGTATTATTTACTACTTCAGGAAAAAATAAACAGCACTACATGTTTGATCTGTGTCTCAGAGAAGAAACAAACTTTCGAGAATTAAACAGTGACACTGATACACTTAACTAGCACTGTTGGATAAATTCCTCTATGAAGAAAGAAAAAACTTTAGAAACAAGTTACTTAATAGTCCACCTCTTGCAGCATTTTTTCTTCCGAATCCTGGAATTAATAATGAATTCCTGATATTGTAATTAACTCATTGAAGCACTCATGCTGTGAACAGGAGTGGAATTTAGAGATGAAAGTTCCTTTCCTGAGACACAGTTTCTAGGTAAATATGTTCATTGTTTTGGTGGAAAATGCCTTTTAAAAATTTTTCCTCCTTCCTTTATTTTGGTAGCTATGTGGGAAAATATATATAGCAGGAGTGTTGACAACTGAAGAAGTGAGTTTCACAGATGCAGGGGCTTCCATGCAAGCACTTGTGTGCGCATATGTATCATGGTGTACCATGGTGGTACCACCTGTGCTACTTCTGCTCCTGGTCAGTGTGAGGAGTCATCTGCAGCACAGAGATGCGTCAGATTTTGCAGAGCCTTGAATTGGAGGCTGAAGTGTGGTGACAATGTTGGAAACAAGTAAAAGCCAGCAGATGGTTTCAGAACAGGAGGTGATCAAATCAGAATAGAAGAGAAGACAGAGTCTTGAAGGAGAAATCAGGGTAATTCAGCATAACAAATGGCTGAGCTCTATCACTAAATCACAGCCCTACGCCATCCCTACATAAGTCAATTTAGACCATGTTTTCTGCATCCCTAAAAGCCTAGAACCAGTCTTTCACCCCGGTGCTACATATTTTTGCATAGATCTCCTTGTAACATTTTTTTAAAGTCCTCATTGTGGGCTGTTGCCTAATGAAATGGATTATGCAATCATGTTATTCATTTATGTATGTCTGTGTTCCATACATTTTCCCCTGATCCTTTCTTTTTAATCTAGCTTCTATTCTTAATGGGCAAGTACAACAGACATGGTAGTACTAACTTTGTTTAAAACAAACTGAAGTTAAGAAAGGTTTGGATATTTCTTTGCCACATTTTTTCAGCTCATTTTTCCTTAATGAACTAATGTCATTGACTTCTTTTTTGTATGTCCCATAATGTATACTTCTCTAGTTTTTGTTGATTTTCTAGATCTAAGAAAAAGTGTAACAGAGAGAAAAAAATAATAGAGCCGTGTAATAACCCCCCCAAAATAATTGAATCCATATTGCTTGGAAAGTACGTGCTAAAATCAAAATTATCAATGACTTTTGCAGTTTTCTCAAAGCAGCTCCCAATCTACTGTCACATTTAAATTTGATCCATTTTTAAGTGTACAAACTATAAAAAATAATTCCTTGTAAAAACTAATGGTGCAGATCACAGTATTGTCATTAACTTCTTCACAGCTTGACACTGACAGTTTTAGCTTTTTTTTTTGTTTGTTTGATCTGAAAACATGCTTATAATTTTGTCTGGTTTTCAGACTAGAAATGTTGTCTTTTGAGGTCTTTTTCAGATAAATAGGTTTAATCCTGGAAGCTGATGATCATCCTGTCCCTAACGATATGAAGCACTCTAGTACATTCACCACAGCATGATTTCCTTTGAACATATAATTATATCTACTTAAACAACAATTCCAATAAAATATTTAATGAGAAATACATATGCATGCACATATATAGAGAGACATACATGTATTTTTTTAACTATAACTGGCCCGCATGCAGGATTTCAATTCCATTGATCCAGGCATCAATGGGCAAAAGAATAACATCCTATTTCTCTTTAAAGAAACTTTAACATATCATAGGCTTGCAAATACACAATGTCACAATAACTGATAATGAATATTTATATTGGGAACTGAAAAACAAAGTGATTCTCATGGGGATTCTAAAGTAAACTGAGATTATAAATGGAGAGTGATCCAAGAAGTAAAACTGAGCAACGAACTAATAAGGGTTTCCTCTCCACTGTGTGTTAATTGGTATTCATTAATTTATACTCACAACTTATCTATAGGGTGTATACATTATTATTAGAGAAATTGAGGCAGCAGAAATAGAGAAGTTCACAAGATTTAACCCGGAAAAAGAGAAGAAAGCAATACTCAAACACAGATTCTAGTTCAAGTTCCTGACGTGACAACCATTGTATCTTGGTCACTGCAAATGACATGAAACAATGCTGATGTAGCACAAAAGCAGCAGGAGAACTGCTACTACCTGTGCACACTCTTGGTGCATAGGAAAGATATAGGGCACTTTCCACTGCAAACTGAAAGGGTATGCAACCAGGATGGAAGTAGTGAGTCTGTCTCTCTTTTTAGTGTGGTTTGTACCTCTCTCCTACACGAATGTCCTATTATCTCCTTTCTATTATGGTAAAAGGAAGTACAGAAATACTTGTTTTTATGGTTAAGACTTCTGAATCATGTTTCATTGGCTCCAACACCTACTTGCTCAGTGGCCTGAAGCAAGGTGGTTAACTGGCCTGGGTGGGATTTTCAAGCATATTAAGGCCATATTTTATAAAGTTATTTGGAAACCTGAAGATATAAACAGACATACAGTTCATGGAAAGACACTTTTTTTTCCAGTTCAGGTACTTATCAAGATCCTCTAAGGCAACTAATTTTCAGCTTTGAGGACCTAAGTGCTAGAAATGGTTAAACACTTTAGGAGAAACGGCTTTCCATCTGTAAAGGTATTTTTGTCAGATTCAAAGCATTTCACAGAGATGTGTCAAAGTGTTATGACATCTTCTACAATTAAAAGTCAAACCAAATTGGCTTTATATTCTTATCTCATTATAGTAGCCAATGTTTCATGCAAATAAAGTGAAGAATATAACTTTACTGTTTTTCTATATTTAATTTTGACAATTTATTACATACACAGTAATATAAAAAGCTAGACAACAAGCATAACTCTATTACAATATTAACAAGCTTCCTGATAATTTAATGTTTTGGTACTTCCAAGCTGAAGTTTTAGTTCTAGGAAAAATTTTGAAACAATTTTCCAATGTGATATAAAAATCTTCTGAGTTTCCTAAGCAAATGAATTTTTTTTATAAAAAAAAAAATGGTTCTAAGATCTCTGAAAATCTGGCACTTAGAGCTGGCTTAACTCTGTTGGCTTTCATGTTCTTTGTAATATTCCTACAGACTTCAAAGGAATCAATTAGCTTAATGTTAAGTATTTTTTAAAATCTCATTCTCTTTCTGTTCACAATCTGTATAATGGGGAAAGTGATTAGAATATCTATCCTACAGAGGTATTCTGAAGTTTTAATTAAGTTCTAGAAATTAATTCAGGAATCTGAGATGGGAGAAATGGAAAGAAATAACATCCTCCTATGTGCTGAAGCCTCTGGCTGCAGACAGTGAAGATGTAGCCACTTTTACCATTTGAAAATCTGGAACTTTTAACTCCCAACCATGTGATCTGAAGTTAGTTGAATGTCTCTCTCTCCAAGTTGTGAAATGTGGAAAAATCCTTGTGTATTTGGACCTCCCTTTGCCTGTGTTTTATAATGTGATGTCCAGCAATCTCCAGTCTTCAATATCATTTCTCACTATGATTTTTTTTTTTCTGCCCCTTGTACTTGTTCCTCTAACTTCTCACTCTCCTTTCGATCTTGGCAGACCTCCTTGCTTCAGTGATAACACATCCCAGCACTATTATGATTGGTATTTTCATAATTTCCACCAGTGCTTTTAGGAATACTGTTCCAGTCCAAGCATGGTCAAGACTGACATCAATATATGTTTGGGCTGTGAATTCTGGGATGCTTATTTTTAGAGGAAAAAATTATTTAAATGTTTCCTTCATCCACTGAGAAATGAAAAGGCCCTCAAGCTGGGATACTGTCAGCCTCTTTAGAATCCCTTATGTGCAAAAGCCCCGTGTGATTTGAGGGGGTGGGTGAATAGCTGTTACTCCTCCTTTGCTGATCCTTCTGAGAGACGCACTAGATACAGCACACATCCTTACACTTTTGTGAAGACATCACGTCTTTATAATCCCTACCAGACAAAGGTAGATCAAATCTGCTACATCTGCCTCCCTAGGACTGATAGGGCAGGTTCCCTCAGAAGTAGACATACAATAAACCCCACAAGGAGGTGGGGATTTCTCTGATCACCACAGGGATGGTGAGGGTGAGTGATGATCCATAGACATAGCACTCAGGACGTTTTCAGCTAGAGCCAACATCTGACAGTTGTCACCCTATATAACAGGTAAAGTAAACAAGGTGAGTTGCATCTGCAAGCTGGAAGTATATGCCTACATGATACACATACTGGGAAACACGGTCATGGCCATACAGTCAGCTGGGTTTGGAAAGCTTTTAGACAACCTGGTAATGTGCAATGATAGACAACCTAGATTTTGTTTTCCAGTGGATTTTGATATTCACTCTGCTCCCACTCTGAGCCTGACACTGAAACTGTTGAGAGTGAAGGTATTTCTGTACCTGCCCTAACCTGAGAGCTCACATGTAGGTGTTTTGCACCTGGGCATATTTCCCTGCTTCAGTGGTGGTAAAGTACCTATCACAAATGATAAGTATTGCAGGAACCACTGCCCCTTACAGCATCTCTTGTCCCTTCTTCACATAACACCTCTAAACATTGCCTGTTACAGCCAGATGGGGCAAATTGGACAGAGTAGCAGGAGCATGGGCAGCAGGTGGGGCAAGGGTGTGATGGATAAGGCTTGCACACAGCTGCAGACGTGCCACAAGGCAGAGGATTGTGGGCCACTTCATCGGGTGTTAATGGGCTATGAAGGGGTGATAACTTCTGATTAAAACCCTCCCTTGCTTCTTTGGTTAATCTGTACCTCTAGGATCTTTGTGAGCAAGCAGGTTAAAAAACGGTTTGGCTTTAAATGGATTGCATTGGTCTGGGTGGAAAGCACAAGGCACAGTATCACAATAATACTGTTGAGCTTTAAACTTTAAAATAAATTTTACATTATCCAAGGTCTAGCAGTTTTCTACCCAAAAAATACAATGCGAGAATTTTTAAAAATTAATGGTTTGTTTAGTTGCATTCTGAATAAATAGCATCTAAGAGTTTTCAAATGTAGAAGTGGAAAATTTGAAAAATGTCATCCAGAGAACTATTTTCATCTTATTCTTCCAGAGCATTCAGCTGCTGTGAAAACAGTATGGTTAAAAGCAACAGAAGACTGGGTACCGCTCTACAAATGCAACAACTGTAAAATCTTAAATTTGTTGTCCTTCTGACTTTAAAATGCCTAATGCAACTGGCATTCATATATTATTGTTTTCATTGGGACGAAGGTTTGTAAGCTAATTCTCATTTGGTTATTATCTTGTTTGCATTTCAAATATCTTTGTCTTAGAACTAATATTTTCTTCACCTTTTGTCCTAAACTGGTGTATATAATATCACAGTTTCATACACAAAGTGACTGCACTGGGGAAATGGGTAAAATAATCCCTACCTGCATGGCTTCTGCAGTGTCAGTTGTTTTATAGTCATAAAGTGTTGTGTTTTATGATTCACCAAGGTAGAAGTATGTTACAAATTTCAGATCCCTCCATGACTCATGACTTTTTCTCACAAAACGAGACCTTTGCATGATTCGGGCACTCTGCTTACGTAATATAAATAGATGCTAAGAAGGAGCAACAAGTTTCTTTCAGCTCTATTTCATTGCTCTGATGCCAGACATGACTTCAGCACTTCATAGCCCTTATTCTGCAGGCACCGCTCTCTCTTTTTTGCATGACATTTAGTTACTGTCTCCAGGATGGGAAAGAAAAATATCAAAACTTTCAAGCTAGAAATTTTAACCGAAAGCAACAATTCAGAATCCAAAGAATAGATCTCCTGTCTGTGCAGCGTGACTGGGAAAACTTTGAAGTTTTTCCTGTCTGTTCCCTCCCTTCTTTCTTTCCCTGACAATCTCCCAACCAAACATTTATGGTTATTCAGTTGACAGCCAATAAATAGCAAAGTGTTTGGGGGAAATCTGTAGTTTTTTTGGAAAGAAACCTATAAAAGAAAGAGACACTAGGAGAGAGGGAGAGAGAGGAGGAGAGGGAGCGTAATCTGTACACCATCTGTTGCCTAGTGCAATTCATGCTGACACAGGGCTTTTTGACATTTTATACCTCGAATGCAAGCACATAGATCATTTCTACCTTGTACTTTTCCCGTCTCATTATCGGAATTTATTCCCTCGCTTTGTTGTTGGTGGAGTCCCTATTCTAATTGTTTCTTACATGTGCTGTAAATCTGTCCTCCAATCAGTAAAGCCCTGGAACATGAAACTGAGACCTAGCAATTTCCTTTGCTTACCAGTGCATCTGCTGGAGCATAGTGTTGAAATAAAATGAAACATGTTTGCACTCTTTTTCTATCATACTGTAATGCGCCTTTCATTTCGCTCAAGGAATTTTTAATATTCAAGCCATACCCTGCGCATGAAGTCATTTCCCTTCGATATAATTGTAATGGTAATACGCATGGCCTAACTGGCAGTGGCACAGCTGGCTGCTTGCCACAGCTGAGCCTCTGACTCAAAGACTTTAATTCTGTCATGCCTCATCTGGTTTTATGTACTCTTTTGTAGTTAGTTCACAAATTTATTCTAGGGTATCCATTGAGATGGGCAGACCATTGACTTTTCTCTAAAGACAGTACACTAAACTAATGAAGGGTACCAAATATGTGCATTGATAACCCCTGTGCATACTGAATAGAAGTCAGATTATAAATCAATGTGCTCGTGTGGTCAGGACTTATTGACAGATGCCCAGATTGTGCAAAGATTTACTGGAGGTGCATAAAGGTAAGCACAGGCAAAAGTCTTTCCTCACCACTGCCTGCAAGATCGGCACACTCACAAGTGGCAAGTGGCACAAGGTCTGCACAAGCTACATTAGCAGCCTGTTAGTTCACAGGACCATTTAATGAATTAATTGTGGTGGTTTGTTTTGCAGGGTTTAATTAAGTCTTTCTGCAAAATCAGGGCATGGCTTCAACCACAAGGAGCTTTTAAAGTCCCTCTTCAGGTTTGTTTTCACTTACAGGGTCAGAATAAAGTTCTTTGGCCTTACCTATGATGTCGTGATGCTTTATACACTTACCATCCCTCTTTTCCTGCATCTGTCACTGAGCCCAAAATGCATACCCTCAAAGCAAGACTCTGTGTTTATCTTTCTGCTTTCATCCCTTTCTGCTTTCACTAAGACCCTCCATCTTTCTCCCTCTAACTCTCCTAAAAAAGTGATTGTTTCAAGAAGCCAGAATATCTGACCCCTGCTTCCAATTACTCACTGGAAATATACTTCAATTGATGGTTACCATCTTCATCCATCCTCACCTTTCCGAGTCTGCTGTTTGTCTCCTCTCTATTTGTCCATAATAACTTAGAGAGAAGATTTGCTTTTGTCTATAAAGCTCAATGCACATCTACTGAGTTACAAGAGCAATAAAGTGTTATTTACCAGGTTTATGGATCACTCACTTTTAGTCTATCGTTTAAATGTAAGCCCCTTCTGAAAGTTAAAAGCTGTTGGTGTGAATCGATTCGGACTTCATTTTATGCTCGCTGAAATCAATGACCAAGCTTGTTTCTTGCTGTGGGAGAAAGGTCTTACTAGCTGCACACACTGCAGATTTTCTTGATTCAATGGTCAAGACATAAGGCTGAAAAAATATTACTTGAACAAAAGATTTTATTCAACCTAAGGTGAAAATTCTTTTTTAATTGTGGGATAATTATAAGTATTCTAAAATGGTGACATGAAATCCAAAAGAAAATGCTGATTCAAAATGGAAAAAATATGACTTCTAGGAAAAAAAAAATAAAAATATTGCCTTTCCAGAAAAACAAATTGTCGTACTTGATCTTTATTTACAAATAGTTTGGGCTTCTTTTAAATTCACTACTTTTTTTCCCCTTGAAAACAAAAAGTACTAGATCTTTTTATTAGGACTAAGGAAAGTGCAGAAAATACAGCAAAGCCAATTAGTTCTGTCAACCCCATATTTACTACCACCCTCAAGTGGTGATTCAGCCAATCTGCTGTATAGATCAGTTCTGATCTGTACTTTGGGCAGCAGGAGTAAATGAGCAGATAGAAGGTACCTAGCCAGGTCTTGTCCTGATAAGAAACCAAACACAACCATAGTATATACCTAAACCAAAGTTCACTTATATCCTTGGTTTAGGTGAAGCATAAAAGAACAAAGTTGGAAAAGACCATCTCAGCTCTCTTAAGAACATATTCTGCTGCTGTCTTTTAAAGCCTGACTTGGGAATAGCAAGTACCATAAAGAGGAAAAAAATTTTCTAATCTGAAACCTAGGAGCTGAATGAGGCAGACCTAAGAAAACTCCCAATACAAGGGCTTAAATTCTCAAAAATTAATGCCAATTGTGATTTGAAACATCTATTGGTTTACTTACCCACTTGAAAAAGTCAGAAAATTTTCTTGCATGCTACAACTACTAAGGACTTAAATGTAAGCATTTAGTTTGTAAATTCTTGCTTCTCTCTACTATGTTAGTCTTTTCAACTTCCTTCATCTCAAAAGAGTCTAAATTTGAAGTGCATGCCAAATAGCCACTTTCCTAATCTTCCTGATAATCCACACAACTGACTGATATGGTAATGAAGTACAGGAGTCAATTACATTTGGTGGAAGCACAAAAAAAATCATTTAATGCCTCCCTCGTCTCTGAAATACTATCCTGGCCCATGTTATTCATACATACTCATGTCAAAGGTAGCCTAAGGAAAAAAAACACTTGTGCCTACAGTACGTGCTTGGGTTTAGAATTTTCCAGCCGCTGTTCCTCTGTTCACAATTTATTTTCTTCATATCATCTTTAAATATGAAGTACGTTCCTAATGTTTACTTAAATTTTTCAGTTTTTAAAAATAGTATTGCAAGCATATGATTCTCATAAAGCATCTTGTGCAGGGGGAAAAGTAAGCCTAGAGGCAAATCCTGTAACTCTCCAGACTGTAAAGACAGAATGATGACAAATTGTATAAATATGTGCAAATTGTCCAAATGATGTCATGTATCCAGGCTTGCAAAAGTCAGAAAGAATACTTGAGTGTAAGGTCAGCACAGACTCTTTCTTTCAATGAAATTGAGCAATTATATTCAATTTGCTTAAATTTATCACCAAGAAAAATGTTTTGTTTAATCTTAATCTTCATTTTATTTTTCAAGCATTTTAGAACCTACTGTATTATTACATCAGTGAAGGCCTCCAGTAAATTCAGGAAAACCGTGTTAGGTAGCAGCATGCATTAAGCATGCTGCCTGTTGGAAAGGACTGGTGAAGTAGGGCAGCGTACCTGTGACCTACTACATGAAACTCCTCAATGCAATTTAAATAGCAAATTGCAGAGCCTTGTAAAGGTAGGATGTGGGGTTTTTTTTTCCTTTAAACACTCAGCACTTTAGATTACAGAAAATTGCATACTGAAACATTCTGTGACTAGAGGACAGGCATACATTCTCTGGGCTCCAACTGGTCTGTAAATGCTTATACTGAAGTCTTTTTAACTTACATTACACAGGTCTTCATTCCTTTCCTCCTCTTTCTCTCCCTCCTCTCCTCTCCTCTTCCAGTATCGAGGTCAACCTCCTCCAATTATTTGTCTGAAAACCATTTATTTCTTCAAGTTTTCCCATTTACATTACACAGATCCGTGTCTACTTGGGTCAAGCTGCTTTAACTTCCACTGCATCTTTTTTCTCACCTTCCGATGCTTTGCTTCCTCTCTGCTCTCACTCCCCCACCCCCAGCTCTTCCAGGTTTGGAGAGAGCAAATTAGTGTAAAAAGGAAAATAAAAATGGATCATTTCTGCTTGCCTCACAACCTCCTTCTAGCCACAGCCGCTGGAACACAGGTCCAACTGAATGTGCAGGTGTTTTTTACCAATACAGTGAGCTGCTGGTTGCCCCTGCATATATATGTTTTCTTGTAGAGGTAACAAACAATTCATCAGCTGTTGTTTGGGTTGTATGCCTTGGTGGTGGGTGTGAATGCTTATGTGGATATTCTCAAACCTGTTGATGTCTGGACCCTTTGGAGCACCTCAACAATATTAATTTGTCAGATTGTGAAATGGTCATTTCTGACAGTAGACCTCTATACCAAACAGCAGCTAGACTTAAGTTCCTATCATTAAAAGAAACAAAGTAATATTTACTTGTTTTTACAGGTATATGATTCAGAGTCTGAAGATAAAAGGATGACAAATAAAAAATAATAATAATAAAAAAAACCAACCAAAAAACTTTAAAACACATATGTTCTGACTCTGCCTGTGTGATTCACGGGGTTCGATATATTAACAGTAGTGCTCTTTGCATTTGAGAGGTCAAAGAGATTTGTTGTAAATATATAACACGCACTTGCCTCTATCTCAGGGCCAGGCTGCCTGCACACTTTTGCGAGCCATGACTCACACAAGGAGTCAACGTGAGTAAAGGGTTTGCTTTCTAGCCTGCCTGTTTAGGCGAGAAATTAAGAACAGATGGAACCTGTTACAAAAGAATTTCTGAAGTATGAGCTTTAAAAATGGTGGCGTTTTTTGATTTGTTTTTTAAGAAAAAGAAAAGCTCTTACAATGTTAGTGGGATGATATGTGGTGTATGGCTAATTTGGCATCATGCAATCTGATCTAACATCAAGTTAACACTAAAGCAGCTGAATGAACTATTCTCCAAACACGTTTCAGCTGCAAATGTTAAAGCCCCTGTAATTGTTACTTTTAAGAGTGTATTAAAAAGGTTGTGAAAACGGCTCATTGTAATGATTTCTACAACAGGATCTCTGCAAACACACAGCTGGAGGCTGTCAAACACACACCTCCCTAATAGACAGCACTGTGTGTACAATTAACACATTAATTTATGGAGTAAACTGATCAGGGGAGACTAGAGCTTCAAAGTCTAACACTTGCCATTAAGGAAGAAGTGGAGTTACATGGCAAGAGCCGCCTTGCTCACCACAGCCCTTCCTAACACGAAGGCCATGCCTGTGCTGCTGAGCTAAGAGGTGCTTCCCGGTTCCCGCACCCAGGAACGCATCTCTGCTGGACCCCAGTTCCAGATGGGGATAGGAGTGAGGCATGCTCCTCCCCTCCCCATCCTTCCCTCCTATCCTCCCCCTGGGATTAAAGGAAACCCCAAGACATGGACCAGACAGACACACTGCAACCAAATACTCCATCTGGCTGAGTGGGGAGAAGGTGGGTAGCACATACCCTCCTGCCTGCGTGGTGTTTCCAGCACATAAATACTGAATCAGCCAAAGACACCATAAGACACGTCACCATAACAATTTAACACTAGGAACACTTTTCACCTAGGCATGTGTCTGTCAGAGCAGGGGGTGGTTTCCTTGCTGGAGTTATGGCCCTCTCTTACATGGAAGGGAAGAGAGTTTAGTGCAGAATGTGGCCCAGTGCATCCTGCATTACACATGAAGCCACCAAAAGTCAGTCCTGTTCATCATGCTGAGAGTCAGAATGCCAATGAGGAAGCAACATGGTCTGGCTAACCATCATCACTTCTCAGCACTGGAGACACAGCTCTGAACTGAAGATCAAGAGCCAGGAAACTCCTCTTAGAGTAGGATGTTTAGGCTGCTTCTTTAGAGTCAGCCTTCCTTTTTTCTTTAATATATGAGGATTTAGGCTACATTTGTATTGTAACGTTGATTAGAGTATTCATGAGGAAATGGGTGACCCGTGCTGAAGAATCAACCAGAGGCATACGTATACATGTATACAACAAGGTGTGCTCTACTCATTTTGCTGAAGGCTGTTTCAGAGAACCCTGCTCTGCTTTGTCTTTCTCCTGTTCTCAGCCTTCCCAGCTCCCCCCAATTTTCAGCAGCTGACTCCCTCTGATGCCTTCTCCAGGTATGCTTCTGTGCACCTGCAGTTACCCCTGCACTGGGAGTCACAGCCTCCTCTGGTTTATCCTTCTGGGTGTCTCCCATCAGGAGACAACTACTATGATTTGAAGCCCAAAATGAGTTGTTGGGTTTTTTATTCTGTTTTCTTAGTCCAGTACCAGCTCTCCACTTTTTCTTTCCACTGTCTACACTTCCAGCTCCTCAGTGGAGAAAGAAGTTGGATAATTCCTCCCATATTTACCTCTCAGAAGGATCCTGTACTTCCCCCCGCACACCCTCCCTGCACTAGAGGTAAAAGCAGTGAGTGTGAGCAGGGTATATAGAGCACCAAGGGCTAAATAGATCAGTGGGGCAGTGAGGAAAAAATATTACCTGCCAGAAGGAAGAGAGGCTCAGCTTTGCATAACCAGAGAAGCAATCCCTAATGTGACTGACTCTGCAGAGAGTATTAGCTCACTGGTCTGACCAACATTTGTTCATATGCTTGGTCATTAGATTCATTTCTAAGGTCAGAATAAGAGTATTGCTGAGGGAGATTCAGATACTCGGAGGTTAGGGGTTTAAAGCTCTGTTTTCTTACTTCCTTCCTTCTGCCACAGCCACAATAGATGAAGGCCAGGTATAGCCTCTATGACTGCCTTCTTTTGTTGTTGGGGTGTTTTTTTGAGTAGAACCCATACCTGCCAATTCTGACACTCCTGGCCATAGATTTTCACTCTGTGAGTCATTTACTTCCCCTTTCCCATGTTGCTGTTGACTTCTTGCAGGGGCAAAAGGAATTTGGCCATTAGCTCACAGTTTCTGAATTTACTGAGTTTCTGGGTACTGGCAAATCCCAGAGAAGTGTTCACGTGCCTGTAAAAACCTACTTAGCATCTTGCATTTGCACTGGGTTCACTGAGCTTGCTGAGCATGTAGATGTACATTTCACAGTGACAACACAGGAAATCAGGTGTATCCTGGGTGTATTTGGATTCTTTATCTATAAAACTGTGTATAAATCCCGAGTAGATTGATGTACCTAGTCTACCAGGTTTGTATTTCATATAGCGCCTACAGATCCACCAGAGAGAAAACTATCTGATTGAAGCAAAGCAGGACTCTTTAATCCCATTTGGGGATCTAAGTTCTGAAATCAATTTGACCTTCTGTCCTACTTTACTTCATGTCTAAAGAACTTTTCCTGCAATGTCTAGCATATTCACCACTCCCCTTTGCTAAATAACTCAATAATGGATCTATTCATTAATTCAATTTGTAATTCATCTTTCCACTGCTTTGACCAGTGTTCCTCTTGATGCCCTGGAAATACACCTGCCAACATTAGACCTCTGGTCCAACACGCTCATTTTACAAAATTTCTACTGTTGCTAAAATGATTGGCACTGAGTCACTGAAGCAGGGTACCCTGTTCAGAGGATCAGTGGTGTCTTGCCTCTTCGAACAACAGCAGCAGGAGAATTCAAGCAGTGAGTACGTTACTTTTCAGGACAAAAAGCCAGCCTGCAAGAGCAAGAAGCTGCCGGCCTCTCCAAGAGACGTGGAGAGAGGGGGCAGGAGGCTCTACAGGAACAGGCAGCCATAGGAACCAGACTCAGCCCATCTGCCAAGTCTACCACTTTGAACATTTGAAATGTTGGCAGGTATGCAGCCAGAGCATGGTTTCAAGAGCACTTGTAATACCCTGGTCTTCTCTCACACCTCCGATGTTCACTGACAGCTCTCATTAAATTAATCCCTATAAAGCAGTGGGGATTTGAACAATTTAGCCACTCTCTCAGAAGGTGTTACACCACTACTTCACCACCATTAAGAAGCCTGGCCACCCAGTCTCTTGTCCCAGAAAAAGCAAGTATTTGAAAAAAATTCCATCAACAGAACTCTAGGAAAAACAGAGTTGCCCAGGGAAGTCTAACCAACAGTTAACTCACATGGACTCAGAATAAACAGAGACCTACAAGAAGCCATCATAAAATTAACATTTTCATGGAAACTGAGGGAGACATGTTCTTATAAAATTCAAAACAGTTGCAGCTGTGGGATATATCAACGTCTTTAGAAAGAAAGTTTTCAATACAGTGATTTAAAGCTTTGTAGTTGAATTCTGGATTTTAAGTTTCTCACAGGTAATGTTTGGATGTTCACTGCCAGCTGTCAGTCGGACTGGGCCCTTAGGCTATCGGTGGGCATAAGCAGTGAACATGTTGCCTTGGATAAACTATTTCTGCCTCTGGACAGAAATAAAAATATATTCACCACCATTTTCAAGCTAAAAATATTTAGACTCTGACTCTGCCTTAACTCCAAAAATTACTTCATAAAAGTATTTTCTGCCAAGGGATCATGAGGTAAAATTAATGACATTAAATTCTTTGCCTGTCTTCTCCTCTTGCCTCTGTCACGCCAAACTGTCCTTCCCTATAATACACATCATCAAAAAAACAGCTAGAAATAAACCTGTGAGAGTCCTGCTGTGATAAGCTGATGAGACACAAGGGATACTGGAGAGAGCATGACTTGTCTGCAGTGATGTCAGAAAGATCCTACATTCACCCTGCCAGCATCTTTTGCTGGAATAACTAACTACTTTGTTTTACACAGTAAGGCTCAGTCACATCTGAGAAGTTTTATTAGCCACCAGGATCTAATAAAAAATAGCCTGAAAGTGTAATATTCTCTGTCCAAGAACATGACCCCTTCAGACAAGTTGTCATGGAACATGGAACATGGAACATGGACAACTCACCAGATAAACTTCTGTTCTGCTGACCCCTGGAAAGCCAGACATAATAGAGAACACAAGCAATCCCTTCTCGTGGATACCAAAGACAATTTTCATAACTAAAGAGCAAAAGTCTCATTTTCAAGGATATGTTTTACTGTAGGCTATGCCCTATTCAAAGATTTGGAAACCTTGCTTGGGGTCTTTCTTAGATATTTTGTTTAGGCTTGGTGCTTAGCACAGGACCCCACATGCAGATATCTTATCCTTTAGGTGTTATCTGATTTATACACAGAATTTGGGTTCACCACATAAAGAGAGAAGAATCACTTAACTTCACTGTTTTTTCAGCTTAGAGCAGAACTTTTCCAGCTGTCAACTTCTCAAAGGTTTTCATTGTATGGAATAACTAGAAGTCAAAACTTTCTTCCTTAGCAAAGGAGAAATATTGGTACTTGAGGTTATTTTTAATTCTTATAAGATCTGAGAACCTTAGGTTTAAAAAAATGTAGATTGGGTAGAGTTAACCTGCTTAGACTATGGTTAAACTGTAACTGGATTTGGGGCTTAAATTTTAAATGTTTCACACAGTCCAGGCAGAGGTACTCAGCAAGCCTGTGTCAACCATAAACACGCTTCACTGACTGTAAAATTCAGGTTGGAGAATTTTCATTAGATTTGCACTTTACTTTTGGCCCAAAACAAAGCAAGACCAAAATACTTTCTCACTTGCAGTAAAACCTGTTAGAACCTTCTCAGCCAAACCACTACAGTTAGAGGTAGAATATAAACCACAACTACAAAATCCATAATCCATTGATTATATGTAATATAAAGTAATTATATTCAATAAGCCTGAAGCTTCATAACATGGGTATGATTCTAAATAAAAGTCTTTTATTTCATTTGCATTTGAACCTTATAGTTGCTGCATGGAGGAGCAAGCACTAAAACATATGACAGACATTAATGATGTTAACGTAGATTTCCGTTAGGTAGACGAAAGAATGTCAAAAATTTGGTAATCTTGTATCTTTGACTACCAAGTAAGGATAAAATCTTCACTGACTTAAGTGCAATAGTACATCTGAAATATAAAGGCACAAAGGCATCTTTACTGGAACAAGCATAAGCAAACCCAAGGAGTTCAACAAGCACTTATGTGGGTGTTGTTTCAAACCAAAAGGCTGGATCATTTTTAACCCTTACTCACCCAGTCACTTGCATATTCATATCAGAAATTAGCTGAGATCAAGTCCCTCTAACTGTGTGTTTTAATTTAAATTTTTGAACCTAAAATAATATCTGAATAAATAAGAGAAAAATTCATGCTTTATCCTACATGAATGATGGTTTTCTGGACAGGCTGAAATCACTGGAAGTAGTTCGAGGGGGGCTTCTTGTCTTTTAGACATTCCCACTTCAGAACACATGACATTTCTTTTTCTTTTTTTCTCTTTTAAAAAAAAAAATTGAAATGATCACTATGATGGAAAGCTATCCATTCTTCTTTTGCTTTGCAATACTGCCACAACATTTCAGCTATGTGAAGCTTATCAACCTCAACGTTACCTCAATTGTGAGTGAAAAACCCAGCAAAGCTTTTTAGGTTGCCCAAGTGGCAACAGGAAGGAGTGTTATCGTAAAATGGAATGGTGCTAGGGTTTTTTGTAATCACCTGCTGCAGATCACGTTCCTCCTCTCAGACTGTCCTGGAGACACCTGTGCCTTCATGCACTGGGGAATTTACCATGGGATTCAGGGCAGGAAAGCTGGCTGAGGCAGGAAGCACTTTCTCCTAACCAATTTACTGTTGTACTGAAGTTGTTTTTGCCAACCCAGTATCAAAGAGATTTTTAATTTTTTTATTGCTGGCACCCTCGGAACGATCAGTGCAATCACAATTACTTTGACAGGCGTGCTGGAATTGGAGTAGGCAGAAAATGGCCTTAATGGGAATCTTTTACAAAGCAGCTGTTAGAGTGTGGTAACAAGACTCTGAATAAATGGCAGCTACATAACTTCCCCTAATCAGATTGGAGCAATCAACTTGAAAAATTTTCCCATATGTTGAAGAGTGGAGCTTAGGCCTAGGGTTATGGCAAGGACACAGGCCATGGTAAGGTTACAAAGTCTGGCTACAATTAAACACTCACTGCAGAAATTGTGATGATGCTTCAGGGAGCTATTGCACTTTAGCCATTTGTAATTGCACACTCGGAAATTACTCACTCCAAAATTACTCGGGGCCCAGTTACATGGTTTACAAACATATGTTCTCAGAGAGAGGGAAAAACATTATCCTTCCAATGGGCACCATTTATAGATTTGTTTATGGTTATTAATGAAATGTAACTTCGTGAGATTGTTTATTAATAGTTGCATGCAATTTTAGGGGGTTCTGTTTATCATTAATTTAATGATTAAGGCACATTTCTGCCTAGCAGGGGCAAAATGCAGTCTGTTAATGCCCTGGTTTAATGCCTCTCCTGTCAGCACTCATTGAGTAATCCAGCCAGAGCATTTCTCCTTAGTAGAGGTATTTCTTCTTAATTCTTTACGGGCTAGACCATGCTTCTGTGGGTAGCATTATCTATGGCAGGTTATGTGGGCTGGCACCTGATCTGTGTATCAGTGCTGCCACTTCAGATATATTTTAGGGCTGATAAAGTGTGAAAGTTATGTAGAAAATTAGCATTGCACAAGCTTTGTAATTATACAGCTTTTTATGAATTTAATGAAAAAAGACAAGGCCTCCAGGGTGTCTCTTTTTTCTGGTAGCTAATGCAAGGAAATTTTCCATTGTGTTCCAAAGCCTATCCTTCCTGCGTTTCCTGAGCCTGAGAAACAGACAGTGAGCCCAATGTGCTTTGCAGGTCTAGAGAACAAGATGTACTGGTGACTGACAGCACTAATGACCTTTCCGTTTATTGAACGTGAAAGGAGAATTGTAGGGCGCCAAGTATGTTCATGTGTGTGAAGGGGGATGATCAGTGAACCAACCAGAGGAGGTAAGCATCATTTTAGAAAGTACAATCTGCACTTTTCAAATGCACCTGGTTCACATACTATTTCAGCAAGACAGAGAGGTATAATGTTTGGTAGGCTAAGACTTTTCTCTGTACAGTAAGACCTCGAATAGTTTCCAAACAAATTTTTGTACAAAGAATCTGGTATGATATTCTCTATATCTGGTAGGAGACTCTAAAAGAGAGATAATTTTTCCAGTGCTGTGGGCCACAGCTAAGATCTGAAGTGTTGTCTGATGACAGAATCTGAATGCAAAAACACGCAAATGAACAGCTACATTGTTTGCTTTAAACAGAGTAGACATGATTCCCCATCGTTTTATTTATTTATTTTAACTTGCAACAGAGATGCAAAGTTACGTAACTCGGGGACAAAATGTGCAAAAAATTTACCCTCATGTAGGTGACTGAAGTTAAATGAGTGGTCTCCCTCCTTTCCGTTCATAATTAGGAAATAGAAGTTGGCTCTTTGACAAAGTAGCTTAAGTCTGCTAATCTGAATGAACATGGTTTGGCATCAGAACACGTTTGGGGCTGGGATGACACTTCATATTGTACGTGCTTTCCCATGAGCAAAGGGGATCCCTGTGAATACCTGTTTTTCCCTTGCTCCATGTGTAAAATATGTTGCTCTCACTCTTACAAGTGTTCTGCCAAATGGCATAAACTAACATAGGATCCTGCTTTAGGATTTAGGATGTTTCAGCTCCCCTCTTTTGCATCTGTTCTGTAGTGAATAGAGTTAAATCTGTTAAACTCTGTAAATATGAATTAGTTAGATGCTGTTATTAATGTGTTTGAAATCACCCATCAGGCCAAATGCTTAGTTTTAGCTCTTTTTTCAAGAGAATTTTTGAAAATAATTTCACAATCCTCTTATTCAAAAAGAGTAAGTCCTAGCTTGCTTGTGTTTCCTCACAGAGTGGGTTTTTTTGTCAACTTCTCAGTCTGTGGGCTGAGATACAGTAGGCGGGCAGGACACCGTTAAAAAAGTCCTCCTATTAAGAAAGTTCTGATACCTATTGCTACACTTTTTATTGGATGCTGAAGATACTAGCTTTGCATTTCAGCTTAATTTGGAAGTACATTTTGGATAACGGAGGATTGTTTATGCTGTTTCCACAGGAAACAGCATTAAAGTGCACTGCACTTTATCCTTTGGTAGATGCATAACAAGTTAATGTGAAAAAGTCTTTTTCTTTCAGGAAGAATTAAAAAGACTTCTGCCAAGATTATATTTTTAACCAAAAAACTTAAACCAGATATTTTGTGGTTTCGTTTCCTTTTCACTCTATCTTTCTTTCTTTCTTTTTACTATTCTGAAATGGATATGAAGAAAAAGTAATTCAGATTTTGCCAAAGTATCTTAAACGTCTGTTTGGTGAGAAAATGCATACAAAAAGGATATTTGTATTTTTCAACTGCACTTGTTTAATTTTCACCCCATTCCGATGCAAACACAAGACAAGGGGTGACATAAACTGTGAACACTTTAGCGTAGACAGCTTTCTGGCTCAGAAGCCATTTCCAGGATGCTTCGAGCACACAGAGCACTGCCGATGGCTTCTGGAGCCAGGCAGCTGTCTACACTAGGGCTCACTCTCCTGTTAATACCAGGCTAGTGGAATCAGTGCCTCTTCAGATTTTAATCAAACTACCTGAAATGTTGCTGAATACTGTGTGAGCTGGGGGACAGAAGGACTTAAATTGGTTTTAGCACTGTTCAACTGCAGTCACCGTTGACACCAGTCATCAGCAGCGAGTACTTTTCCTAGGGTACATGAGGCCATAACGTCCTCACAGCTTGAAAATCATTCATTCTCACAACGCCCACACATTCTTCTTCGTGTGGTACACTTTCTTGGGGGGGAAGAAAGAGATAGTCCAAATAAAACAGATTCTTGCATTAAAAAAACATGGTTATTCACAGGGGTTATAGAAATGTACTCATTTGTAAATTGGTCGTAAAGATTTGAAAACTTAAAGAGACAGCCACAGCCTGTGGTTGTTAGACATATTGATTTCTTGCTCCCTCCTAGAGAAAAGAAAACACTTATTTTCAGCTTAAAAATTGTTTTTGGAACTAAGCTGCAATTGTGCATATTCATTGAAAAAGAGCTGAAGGAGGGTGGAATAGTAGTGTGTCACCTGAGAGCCCCAAATGTAAATTAAAGACTCTTAGAAAGAAAGTATAACTATCCATCCTACTATCCATCACTGAAGTGTTAAGGTTAAAAATGTATCCCCCTTGGTATTATGTCTAGTATTTGTGTAATGTGAGGAAAGTGCAGAGCTAGACCATAACCTGATTCTCCGGTACTTACCCACATAAAGCTTTTCAACACCCTGGCTGTGAGCCAGCAGTAGAAAATGGGGCTATTTCTAGCTGAATAAGATGTATTGAGTGACATAAGCAGAGCCACACATGGGGGTGCATGGGCTGTTCTTGTCTTGGGATCATTCCTCCTTCAGAGCTACCTTACCCTCTGGTTTTGCCCAACCACTAAGTTCTCTAACCAGCTGCCAAGTACCTCCCAGCTCCTCCACCTACATCTCCTAGGGTCCTTTATCTGACCCTTCTGGTCTGTATGGGCATTTGGCGTGTCCCTCAGAGGAAAGGTAGAGCTGCCACTAATCTTGCTTATGGATCTCACACAGTGCCTAGTCACAGCAGTGGCAGTAACTGCAGATGCACCTTACAGCTCTGTTATTTCAGTGAGTCCTGAAGACTGTGAGAAGCCAGAAGTGAACTTCAAGAAAGTCACTGAGTGAAGGGTAGTGCCTTCTGTTTGCATGGGCAATAAGACCATGCAAGTCTAATGTATAAGTCTCCAGTAATAATTTGAATAGCTCCTATCAAATGTAGTCAAAACTGTATTGACAGACAAATGAAGGGAAAAGGAGAGAAGGGAGGAAGAGAAAGAAAGACAGACAGACAGAAAGACAGACAAGAAAGACAGACAGACAAGAAAGACAAACAAGAAAGACAGACAAGAAAAAGACAAAGACAAGCAAGACATAAAGAGGAAGGAAGGAAGGAAGGAAGGAAGGAAGGAAGGAAGGAAGGAAGGAAGGAAGGAAGGAAGGAAGGAAGGAAGGAAGGAAGGAAGGAAGGAAGGAAGGAAGGAAGGAAGGAAGGAAGGAAGGAAGGAAGGAAAAGAAAGAAAGAAAGAAAGAAAGAAAGAAAGAAAGAAAGAAAGAAAGAAAGAAAGAAAAGAACGAACTGAGGAATTTCTGGCAGAGTTAATAGTGAGGAAATTTACAACTGGTTAAAATTCCACAGGTTCAATTCAAATGCTGCTGAACGTGTTAAAACTAGTGGGAGCCACAACCACAGTTTTCATTAAACCTATTGGAAAAGCAAAGCAAAGTAAAATGGTGGTAAAAATAGCTACATTCATAGACATCTTGTCTACCCTGCGGCTCCCACCAGTGGGAATTTTTTTCTTATGTGCACACTTCCGCAAATCAAATCAGGCCTATAGGCATGGACATGAGGTATTTTATAACCATGTTAGGAGGGCCAACCACTTCTTAGAATGGTACATTTCCATAGTTTAGACAAGGCTTAAGGAATTGAACTAGCAATGAAAATGAATCCCTGGTCAATCATAATACTTTCTGAAACAGTACCAAAGAGTTTTGTCTGGTCTGCTGTACTCCTTGCTTTTTTTCCCAACTGTTTCAACCTCTAGCTGCAAGTGATTTGTCCATGTTTCTTTATGAGACCCAACTTAACGTGACTCAGTTTAGAGTTTTACCTGAGTAAAACCAGCAGGAACATGTTTTACCATTACAACAGTGCCAGCTCCTACAGCCATCGCGTTTGAAAATCAGAAAGAGTAAAAATGCATAGACATCCTAGTTTTCATTCATAGGTCCTGCCACTCTGGGGAGATCTTGACAACTAAACATATAGAAAGTTATAGTGACTATAGGTCAGGAAGTCTGACGGTTAGCAATCATGGAACAAAATACATTCCCCAACCTGTACAACTACCTAAATTTCTTAAAGTAAAATCTGCACTTCTAGTTGCCTAATTTCCACTTACACAAACGCAAGATGGAATTTAGCTCTTCAGATGACATTAATAACTTGATGGCCAGCACATAAAACATTTATTCCAATTGCTTCAATTTCTAAGAAAAGGAAGTTGGAACTGCTTTCTCTTTTAATGCAATAGGAAAGGATGTTGAGTAGGGATTTTTCCACTCAGTTGTCCAGAATCTTTAATAAGTTAGTGTATCCTGTCTGTTTATATAATGTACTGAACTATATTTCCCCTGGTGTCCTCTTCAAATGTCAGATCAGTTCTGTGCTGTGTAACTGTGGGAAGAAAGGAAGGATTAAGAAGCAAAATCTGTCCACAAAAGAAAGTTGGTTACCTCTACTAACATGTGAAGTTCATCTGCTTCAAGCACTAGAAACAGTCATATCTCAACTACCTGAGTAGTGCACTATTTGGATCCCCCCACCAAAGTGAAGAGTTGTTGCTTCTTTCACAAGGAGAAGGTTTCTCAATGGAGTCTTACTTATTTATTCCTATTGTCTTGGGAGATTTTTCTCATAAGAACAGCAACCTGAATCCGTGTTACTTTGGAAAACTAAGGATTTCATGAAGAGGAATGATGCAAGCCAGTCTCACAACACAAACTATCATCTTGGCTCTGGCAGTGCAAGGGAGTTTTTGTGGTCACTGTTAGGAGCTGCAGTAGAGTTTTTGGCACCTGGACAATACACATACACTCCTTGCATATGTCTGCCCTCCAGCCCTCTTTCAGTCACAGGGCTCTTCCTAACTGGGACAATCACCAAGCTCCAAACCTCTGTCCTGAGTAGGAGTAAGATTTTTACCTCTGCCTCCATCACTGGGGAATCCTTGGTGAAGGTGAAGCGAGTAGCTCAAGTGAGTCTTTCTTGAGAAAGGTGCAGTCTCCCAGGCAGGGGAAACCTGTGTAGCTCCACCAGCATCAATAGAGCCGCACACATTAATGCAAACTGGTGATCAGACCTTGACAGCACTGTGTTGTCCTGTGCCATCCAGGATGTAGGCATTCACTCTTCTCCCACCTCCTCCCAGAACAGAATTCATCTGACAGCTCTAATATATACTTTTTTTTCCCCTTTAAAATCCTGGTTTCTCTCCTCACTTCAGAGCAGTAATAACTTCAAAGGATTTACACAAGAGACACCAATGATAGGCTTTGGTTGAAGCTGCTGACTTCAGCAAAGACATTGAAGGTCTTAGGGCTTAAGTTCTCCGTGCTAATATATTAATGATAATTCAATATTTACAGCTTGAGAGCTTCTTTTTATAAGGAAAACAACACATACTTAGATTGTGCTCCAAAGGCTAACATCAAAATATTTCAAGGCTGGTTGCAGCTATGTGTTATCAATAAAACTCTGCAAATTTAAGTAATTTTTGTAATATTTTATCATTTGTAGGAGAAAGGGCCAAATTCTGCTTGCTTTATGGCAGCCGATACTTGAACTAGCAGAACTATTTGAGCCCAGGGAGAATGGTTTGTTCCCTAGACATGAAATCTTACAGATTAGCAAAGCTCGGAGGGTTGCAAGTAGACAAAACAGCTCCTTTGTAAAGTCTGTGCTTGAAGGAATCTTTGAGCTAACCGAGAACTCCAGAAAAATGTGCATCAAGAAACCTTGCCATGGGAGCACTCTCTGCCCTCCCACAGAGGAGGTGTGACACAGAGGCAGCAATGTGCATTCTGCTACATTGCCCACAAGTGCAGCACGGTAGAGGAAAAAATTTATTTCCGGTCCCTTTTGTTGACAGTCTTCCAGTCACAGCTGCCAGCAATAACTGGAAGTGTTAAGGCAATTTTAGTCATAACCTCACAGTCCAACCAAGTGAATATCAGTCGGCACGAACTCACATAGTCACCTATCACCACCACATAGTTCCCTGTTTGTGATAATAATAAGCAAAGACTTGACATGTGAGGAAAGAGGCTCGAGAAATGAGAGAGCTGGAGAAGCACTCACAAGGTCCTTGCTCCATCATAATTTGTCTGGGTGACTTTGCTTAACGGTAGGCACTGCACTGAAGTGCCTAGGGACATCAGGGGAGAGGCTACCCAAGACTCTACATTTCTACAAAAGAGCAGTTGCATTACTAGCTTAAGTGCCTCAGTTAAGCACTCAGTTAAGGTTAAATTAATTCAGACATTAGTAGGCATA
The DNA here is from genome assembly GCF_965140245.1 of Athene noctua. Taxonomy (NCBI): domain Eukaryota; kingdom Metazoa; phylum Chordata; class Aves; order Strigiformes; family Strigidae; genus Athene; species Athene noctua. The sequence goes on from NC_134037.1 coordinate 189,867,160, forward strand.
GACAATTCTCCCTCACTCACTGTTTTCTCCTCATATTTAAAATATAGAGAATAAAACTGCTACCTTAAAGGACAATTGTGTGTGTCTCTACAAGAAGGATGGTGACATGCTTAGGTACTGCATTAACAGAGACTACATGAGTACCTTAAATTCAGGAGTACAATTAAGTGAGTACTTATGTTTACTCAACACTGTTACCATCAGCAGCAAAGTAGAAGAGAATGATTGGTTCCCTCTCTCTTTTAATTTAGATTTTAATTCAGGCTTGGTGTTTTTTTCCTGACAGTGAGCTTTTGTTTTCCCTTTTCTTTCAAAGCTTTCTTAAGACAATAGGAGTGTCACAGATCACGCTGGGCAGAATTCGAATTGAGGTCTATGAGGTCTATGAGATGCTGTGAGCAACATTTAAACTTTGATCATAAGCTTGTCCAGCTTCTTCTATATTCTTGATTTCACAGTGGGTGAAAAGAAAGTAGATTGTGTAAAAAGTGCTTTGTGTAAAATATTTCTCAAAGCCCCATGTACAATTAAATGATGACTTTCCTATGCTAACTCCGTTCCTGACCAGGCAATGACTGCTCTGCAAATGAGTATTTCTGATATTTGGGAGGAAGAGTCTCCTTGCAAAAGGCTTATGTTAGAATTTCATGTTTGGAAGGTAATTACTCCTCATAGGTTAAAAATTCATAACAAAAATCATATTTGCTCAATATACCAATCTGTTCACAGATTGTTTCTGAACAAACTGATTCTGTCACATGTATTCATTATTTTAAAAAGCATTCATTATTCTGCAAATTCTTCATCAGCATGTAGATTATGCCCTGTTCATCTCTACCTAATTCTCAATATATTTTGAGGTGTGAAATTGGAGTTGCATGATATACATTCCTGTGTTCTGGCTAGATGAGAATCAGCTTACTTAAGCAAATACATGAAAGAGAAAAAAAAATGTTTCTCTCTTCTGTAAATATTCTGTAGTCTGTATATATATTTGCTAAATAACCACCAAGAGCAACTACAACAAGTCAAGAACTTAATCGAACCCTCCCCAGCCCACAAGACTGAGCTGTCTTGGTTACTGCCGAACTGGACTAAAGATCATAATATAAAGTCTTTAAAAAGAAAGGGGATAGAGCCTAGTCAATGTAAGTCAGAGGGTGAACAGCAAATACGGTCTTGATCTGATGATGAGTTTTGCTACATAGAGGAAGAGCAGGCAGAAAGCTTTTTTATTTTCACCAGCATTTTTTGTGGTCTTCTCAAGATTTACATCCAGCACCATCCAAACCCCAAGTTTCTGAATAGGAATCTGAAAGTGCAGATCCAAGGTTTCTATAGCATAGAGATCTTTAAACTGTGTTAAATTCAAATTTTAAAGAATCCTCAGTTCTTACATATCAATACTGACGAATGCACCAATGAGTTTTTCGGAAATTGGAATTAACTATGAGACACTCACAATGTGACTAACACATTGCCTGGGGAAATTTTACTGAATTGAAGATGACATGAAAATATCCTCTCTTCATTAAATGGAATTACCTATGTCATTAGAAAACTACGTGTTTTTGTGTTAAGCAGCTTTCTGATGTTATCTGTACAATACACAAACCTACTTTTCGCTCACTTAATGAGAACAGATAATTCTTCTTTTTGGCTCATTTATGTACCATCAATCATATCATATTTGCTATACAAAATTACACAGTTCAGAGAAGGGTTAGACAGTGAGACAAGAAGGGTAGGAAATGATCCAAATAATTATTACTTAGTCCCCAGGTGGAAAAATAAAAAATGCAAAAAGTAACCGTTGCATAAGCTAAAATCTGTAGACCAAATAGTGCCAGAAAACTCCTGCTGTTTCATGAAAAGCTAGAAGACTCTGTGGATGTAGAGCTATCAACACTTATGATTATGTTCTTTGCAAATAGTGAACCACCTACAATTCTACAGAAAAATAGTAATGGTAAGCGAGCACATATATCATATAGACCAGATGTATTTGTCTGTAAATCACACTTTTCTAGAGCAAAAGATGTAAGTACCTCCTCAAAGTGTTGTTAGCCCAGAAGAGCCTAGGACACAGTAAGAAGGAGTCAGAAGGAGTCATCTTCACCTTTGGGAATTAGTTGTAGACAATGTCAGGAGAAAAGGCCATGGTTAAAAGTTGCTCGGCATCCTTTTCTGTGCATGTTATAGGCAAACTTAAAATATTTGTAGCTAAATTGTTTCTTCTTGTGTGTCTGCCTGATTCTGAAATTACTATTGAGATGCAGTGGTTTTGAGTACATGAGTGAGCAGTGCTAAGTATCAAGATTTAGAGCTTGCATACAGTTTACCATGGAGAAAACAGAGAACATGTAAGCACAAACCCCCAAAATGCCTAACAGCTGAGCAAATTCAGTCTGAGTCTACAGATTCACTTGCACTCTCCTGTAGTGGTGAAAGAACTTTTATGAGCTGGATAGGAAGAGAGATGTTCTTTTCTGGCTAAAGACAGATAAGAGGATTCTAGGCTCAAATCAGCTTAAAGGTTGCTCAACTACAAATAATTAAAGAGGCTAGGATGACAAAAAGGACATATATCCCGATGCTGCACATCATACAAAAAGAAAGTTACCACTACAATGTAAAGTGAATAAAGTTTTCAGTTACTACATGTCAGCATTTTTTCACAAACCAGGGGAGTCAGATGTTCTCTTTGCTGAGGGGAAATGCATTGCAACAGGAGCATGGGGGCAGAGCTCTACATTAAAAACAACTTCCCTTCTCTTTGAGTTATTCCTAAAAGAGAAATATGATCTTTTGGTTGTGTATGGAACCACTGGTCTAAGAAAGCTCAGGAGTAGAAGGCTATACGGGCCAGGCCACCGATGACCAGCCTCAGCAGAATACAGAATTAAATATTCTGCAATATGTGGAAATAAAAACATGGTTGTTAAAGGGATTTTGAGTTTTGGAGGCAGATGCTGAAGTATACATGTAGCCAGTAGTAAAACAATATTAAAGTTTACAACAGATATTGATGATAATGATCTGCTATAAATATTGCAAGAGCATAAAGCCATTGCACACTAAACTAAAGGTGAATTAAACACTAAGATAAAAGGGGATGGTCACCCAGGTCTCTGAAAAAGGTTAGCTTCTTAAATCTAACAGCCATTACAAAGATTATAAAAATCATTAAAAATATGGAAATTATGTGAGAAGACATGTATACAAGGTATGTAAGTGAAAATTCAATGTTCTCAAAAATATTTTATTAGTTCACCAGAAAACTTGCACTCCATCAGTTCTGTGTAAAAGTTCATCATGACCCAGGAATGAGAGTAGCTTTACTTGATATTTGTATGTAAATGCATATAACATACTAAGCAAGCATATGTGTGTATAATTACGTTGTTTTGTATATGGAATACATGTTTTACGTCAAAGTATTTTATATTTGTAATAAATTGTATAAAATAAGTGGTATACAATCATGTACTTAGGGACTAATAGCAAAAATTTATGCTAAGGGCTGATCAGTTTGAAAAAAGAGGGAAGGAGAGAGACCCAAGTATGCTAGTAAGACTGCAGTGAGATATTTTTCTATCAGTTTGTTTCCCCTTTGCCTCCAAACCATTCTGTAACGCAAAACCCCAGGAGCATTGTAGTATAAGCAATTTTGCTAGTTCATACAGAAAGACAGCTGGAGACAACCCAAAATCAGAGGTGTCAAGATCAGTTCTTGATCTCCTCCCTCCCCCAAAAAATGCATATAAAAGAAGAGATGCCTGACTGGGCAGGATGGGTGGTCCATCCAGCCTGTCTGCAGAAACAGCAGTCGGATATGTAACACACGAGCCTGGCCCCTCATGGCAGACCATTTCCCTCGCACTGCCCCAGCTTCTGCAATCATTAGATTAGGGTTATAAGACCTTATCTTCCTCTCTAGTCCTTTTGATATCTGTTTGTAGACCTACTCATCATAAATATCTCTTCTACTTCTCAGTCTGCTGGTACTGCTTTGCCTTCACACTCCCTGTGGGAGAAAGATACATGAGTTCACTGTGTGCTTTCTAAAGGAGTGCTTGCTTTTAAACCAGTTTCCCTCTTGCTTCACCAAGTGCTCCCCAGTTGTAGTATTGCAGGACGTGGTCAATAACAGCTCTAAATTCAGCTTACCCATCACCCTCCTGATTCTGTCATGTTTATTCTTTCTCCCCTTCAGTGTGTACCCCCTCCAAAAAAAAAGGATCACAACCTTTGTAGTATCCCTTTGGAAGGCAGCTGCTCCATCCCCTGGACCCTCTTCACTGCTTCTCTCCTATATCACCTCCAACTCCGCTAAGTCTGATAGAAGTCCCTTTACAGGAATAAGTCCATTTACAGAAGGCCATGATGAATCCACTCAGCAGACAGTGTCCAGGACACTGTGCTAATCCATTTCCTTAGGGATCTTGTTTGTCATTACAGACCCAACCAACTTGCCCAGAAGGGAAGTCAGATTCAATGGTCAGTAGTTTCCAAGATTCCAGTTAAAGCCTTTTTATGTTTATAGCTCACCAGGTATATAACATTTGTATCTATGTTTCTATGCTATGGGACTCAGGAGCACCTCCTGGCTACTATGCCTACGTCTATGCTATGGTCACATTCCTTTCTCACAGTGTGTCCATGGTGGTGTTTATGCACAAAGGACACCAAGACCCAGAGAGGAGGTGTGACGTAATTCCTCAGTTACAACAACAAGGATTGTTGTATGCAACTCAGACCAAGCCTGCCCCATTGGACCATTACTCCTGTGTCTTGTACTCCAGAAGAGAAATGGTAACAAAGCAGTTCCACAGGAGACAGGGAATACAGATAAGCAGAGCCCATACAACAGTAGTTCAGTAGCAGCATTTCAGAGATTCAGGGGGAGAGAAGAAAGAGTAAAGGATCCTAGGTTTTGTCTACAGTGCAGTGAGTGAAGGACCCACTGGGGTTCACTTCAGTCGGGAAGTAGGAACAATGTCCTGCTTCAGATACTGAGATGGTAATAGCAGGAGAGAATTTACCTGAGAGCACTGCTGTGGGGCAAGCCTGGAGATACCCAAATTAATGAACTGTCCCATGGGCAGCTTACAGAGAAAAATGAAGACATCGTGTAGCTTTGCTTGCCTGGCCCAAAAGTGCTGCATAGTGTGTGGTTAGTCATGGAATACTTCCACTCACCTGCTGTCACAGTGCTGCCACTGCCCCACATCACATAGTCACATAGTCAGCAGTGAAGCTGCTGGCCAGCCACAAGACCAGACAGACCTAACCTCCAGAAGTGGTGAAGGAGAAGCCCCATGCTGCAAAGGATTTGAGATTAAAGATTGCTCCAGAAAGCAAACAACAGGCTGGTCTCTCTTTTCAGCAGAGGCTGAAGAGGCCTTCTGGCTACCTACTGGGACCCTACAGTGCTCCCACTCTGACTTTATGTGAAAGTCATCAATGTCTAGCTAGCCCTCTTGGTACTGTTACGTGCTAGTCATGGGGACACTAATAATATTGTCAGGAATGACCCTGAACTGGCCAAGAGTGTTATAAATCTAAGAACAGAAGAAACTAATGACAATATGGTGCTTAAATTAGAAAAAAAGCAGACATCTTGATTAACCTAAAAAAATGAACAGACTAGGAAACCAGCCTAAAAGCAGAAAATATTTAGGAGAGTTGGTAGATACTTGAAGAAAATTATGTAAAAAGCAGATCATCAAACTACATTTGTGATGAGGAAAGTTAATAAAGTTAGTAAACTATGGCAGAAGACCTTCAAGAGCCATGGTAACATGTAGAAAGTACGTGGAAGCTGGAAGGAGGTACACTGAACAAGAACAAATGTAAAATAATACAAAAAATAGGAAGATAAGCAGCTAGACCAAGACATAGATGAAATATCAGTACAAAGCACGTGAAGGAAATCATGACTATAGGAGTAGCTAGAGGAAGATTAAGGGAAGAGTTGACTTTTTAGTACGAAAGGAACTATCTTGGGCTTTTTTACACTAAAACAGTTGTCCAAACCTTTTTTGCCTTGACCAAAATAGCCAGCTAAGACCAAATTGTTAATAGAGCTGTCATCAGTAACATATTATAACATACAGATTTAAGAATCTGTAATGGAAAGAATAGTCAGAATACACTGTGATAACTAGCTGCTCTCAAGTTCCTTCAACTTTGTGAAATTCCACAGAGGATGCTCAGAGAAGTGAGTGGAACAGTTCTTTGAGAACTCACAAGAGTTTCTTGAAGACCAGAAAATGGCAAGTATTATGCATATATATATATATATAGATATAGATATAGATATATAAAGGATATAAAGAAGAGTCTAGGTATTACAGATTCCCAGAAAAGTAACAGAACAAGCAGTTTATAAACTGGTAAGGAGGAAACAAGTAATAATAAACCCTGATCAAGAAAAACTAATGTCAAATTTTTCTTTTTATGACAAATCAACAGGTTTTGTCCTTAAGGGAAAAGTAGACTTGGTCCACCTTGCATCAAGTGGTACTTCATTCTTTACAGGTTATTTTGTAGACAAACTAGGGAAGTATCAGTGGTGAAAGTTATTAGGTGGGAAACTTTACTGCAAGAGCAATTATAAACTGCTACTGTCAGATTGGAGGTTCTGAAGGAGTTTGTCTGGAGTCTGGTGCTGGTCAATATTTTTATTAATTACTTCAATAGAAGAATAGAAAATGTGTTCACTGAGTCTTCAGATTAAGCCATCTGCATAGGAACGCAACATATCGGAGGTCACAGTTAGGTTTATAAGACTGATAAATTGAAGAAGTGTCCAGGAAAAATAATATCAATGCATGATTTAGTAAAGAAAACTGCAGAGTTCTGACCCTGTATGGAAATAATCAAATCGTAGATGTTTAGTGTATTATAAAATGACAAAACCTCAAATTTTAGAAATAAACCCTTAATAAATTGACATGAATGTTAAGAAGGCTCCTAAGTACTTGAATAATCAGATTCTAAAGCAGTCTCCCAGATGGAACAATGAGATAAAAAGTAACCTTCCATTATTCATTTAACTTGTCTACCTCAGTTGACACAATAGTTAAATGAAGATAGCAATATTAACTTAGCTCATCAGAGCATCATGTGGTTTAATTTCATAAGTCTTTTAACACATCTTAATCAAGAATATTTCTATCTATTCTGACCTGTTATATAGTGTGATATACAGATGTATATATCTGTTATGTACCGTTACAGCTCTGTGGTCACTTGTCATACCTCTTAGTTTCATGGCGCAGCTCACTCCTGATATGCTGTGTAGACTCCTTGTCTTAGTGACTGTTTTAAGTTTCTTCTAAAACACAGATTCATATTGCAGGTTTTTTACTTACTGCACCTTTTTCCTTATTACAAAGTAGAGAATGAATGCAGTTTCTTCTTTGTATGCTATGTAGTTTGTCTGAGGCACTGGGTCTGATTTTGACATCTCTTCCACCTCGGAGTGATCTCTCAACTAAACGATAAACAGGGCTTTAAATCTGAACATATGAATTAGCCACAGGGATTTTAAATAGACTTTTTGACCCATGACTGTAAAATTCTATGTATTGTTATACACCTCTCTGTGGGACCGTTTGATCACTTTATTATTTATAGATTAAAGAACATTGTTGCTAATTAATACTGTTCTAATTGTTGGCAGTGTATACGTGCTTGCTTTGATGTTTTTTTGATCCTGTATTTTGGGGATTTCACTTACTACTTTTTTTGGATGATTTGGGATTTTGGAACCTGTATTTTCAAGCCCTTGTTTCATTTTCTTATTACTGAGGTCTCCTCTTTTCTAACTTCTTTGCTTCTCATCACACTATTCCTTTCTCTTTTTAATCAAGTCTTATGAAATGGGGCAGCCCCAATTAATTCCTCAACATTAAATGACCGGGTTCATTTTTCATTGTCTTTTGAAAAAATGGATTAGTATAAAGGTTAATATTTTGTTACCTATATCACATTAGCCTTGTATTGTAGCTTGTTAGGAAGAAAAGCTTCCCAGTTAATGTAATACAGTGATTTCAGGCTAATCATTAGGGGCAAGCTAGCAGTCTGTTAACATTTAAGTTGATTCTCCTGATAAAGTAATTCTCCTACAGTCTCTTGGATGCACATATTTCATAGCAAGTACAGCCACAAAATGTGAATTTCTTTCTCACTGTCTGCCAGATAAGCATTTGAGTACATAAGGTCAGACTGCATGGTTGTATCAGTTCCTACTGATTTAAAATCTATGAATGAGATAATCAAAAACTCCAGGGTTTTAATGCTATGGTCAGAAATATTTGGATTTAGCATATTACTAAGATGTTAAGTTACTAAGATGTATAGTTACTATACAGAACTTTGCATCGCTATTTACATTCATTAAGCAATGTGTTTCACTAATTCAGTACGACCAACATGGACTAATTGAAACACTGTTGGTTTTCTTTCTTTCTTTTTTTTTTTCTTTAATAGTCAGTGGAATTGTAAACTTTTCAATAGAAAAACAAATATTTCTGGTTTCAAGATAAAATTCTACACTTACCATTCAACATATTCAACATCAGAATTCATATTCATGACAAACACTCTTACTTTATAGAGAACATGATACCACGTTTTAAAAAGTATAAAAATAATTACACAGAATGTCTCAGACAAGAGTATTATAAGGCATTAGGCAGACAACTACAGTTAAGTTATAATTAGTTCCATTGTGAGTTTCAGCTTCAAAGAAACCCAAAACTTCTAAGAAAAATTTAGCTGACTCTACCAAGCTTTGCCTATATGCTATGGCCTAGATCCACTAAAAGAATTAGGAGTCTAACAACCATTGTAAACACCTAAGTCCAAAATGTCTGTCTTCAATACCCCAGCTGAGCTACTGCCTCACCCCAAGGGAAGATATTTGTCTTCCCATTGCACCTAAGTTTCTGCTAATAACATTCTCTAGATATGAAAGACCACATCCAGAAAGACAGGTAGGTGTTTCTAGCAGGAATTAGGAAAACATTTATTTGTCTGTATGCCAAACTGTAACCCTGAAAACCTCCATTAAGCTGCTACCTGACCCAGCAGGCATTGATCACACCCAAACAACACTCTTACCCTGAAAATTTCTGCAGGAAACATAAAACCTCTAATCTGCAAGTGTCCTGAAAAACCTGTTTTGATCTTAGTCTTGGCTTATGCTTATGTGTAACTGGCATGCAGAAACTTGCTGTTCACCAGTGAAATTTTCTGGGGATATGTCTGCACTGAAAAGGTCAAAGGAATGACTTTGTGTGTAGCCCACACTGCTTTATTACTAGCATGCTCCCTGGCTCTTCTTTGGACTACTCCTAATACCTTTCCATCAGGCAACGCCTGCATACAGTTCTGGGGTCAGCCTGCATGCTCTCAAACAACAGTATATACAACACCACAGCAGGGGTCAAGGAGTCGGTCAAAAGCTGAGTCAAGTGCTTACACACAGTTCCTCCAAGCGGTTATCTTATGGGGCTCACTATGCAGCACACTGGATTTCATGGAAAAAATTTCTGAGTCCTTTTTCATCTCACAGAGATGAGGCATCTAACTCAGACCTGGAGATCCCGTTAAAGAGAAGAGTCAACACAATGTTAGGTGGTGTTTCATGCAACTATATGTACATTTGATATGTCATCTGACCAAACGAACGCCCTGTATTCTCTCATGTGTCTCATCCCTTGAAACTCTGTGCAGCTTCTAGATAAAATAAAGACCAAGTCAGGAACAATCTGAAAAACTTGAAGTCTCTAATAGAGGCAGAAATCATACAGTTTTTAGTTTTATTTCCTTTGCACAAATCTGCAGATTATTTGCAGAAGCAATGGAGGTGATAGGAAGTAGAGAGACATGTCAAGGGCAAAGGGTGACACCTTAATCTCAGAGAATGAAGTGTGGAAACTCCCATCTACTTCAAAGACACAGAATTTCATTCCCATTTTCATAGACCTTCCTCATCCACATCGAGCCTTCACTATGTTGCCCTGCCTACTGCCTTCTCATTCTAGAAATCTGTGCTCAGACTTTTTTGCCAGGTATTTTTGTGGGGTGCATCTACTCAGACCAAAATTGCCAAAATAGTTTTAAAGTACCCCTCCATTTTATTTTATGCATGAGGGAAACACAAAAGCTCTTCATTTTTGTAGGAAGTGGAAGTGTAGAACACAGTAAAGAGAAAAGTCCCATGACAATGAACAGTATTAATGATTAATGGGTTTGCCTGCAAAAAATGGTCTCTGATTTCCACTGCTTAAAGTCTAGAAAGTCAGTTCAAATTAAAACTTATATTTTCTTTTGGTGTAGAAGAAAATGTCTTGCTTATCTTTTAGTGGGGAACTCTGATAGCTGGTTGCTCTAACAGAAATGGAATTTAACTTTTTTCAGTATTGCACATTAACTTACTGACACCAGCAATTCCTCAAAAAAACAGCAAAAGTTTGATCCTTTTCCCAGACACCAGGGTTAATAAATGGAGGGACTCTGGCTGAACTCTATTCCCATTGAAGCTTATAAGAAAACCATTAAAGAGGTTAATAAGAGCAAAACTAGGCCAGCGTTGAAGACACTTGCAGATCTCCTATTACTTAGACAGCTTTCTCATTTAGTTAACTTTGCCTATAAAAATGGAAAATTATTTTAATATTTGAACTTTCAGGAATAAAATTCTAGTTTCCAATACGGCAAAAATCATACACCACTGCTTCATCTCTTCTGCTTACATAACTCTCTTGCTCATATTTATAGTCTTGTTATAATTTAGAGAATTCTCAGAATGGCTTAAATTAAAATCTTTCACATCTTAATTTTTTAAGTAAAGAGGAATGCACAGGCTTTTCTAGGCTAAACCTTGTAACTAATAAAACATCAAAGAAAGATGATGAAAGAGATACAAAGATAGTATATGTAAATGCTACCAAGTGATCGTAGGTTATAAGAGGAATTTAGTATAGCAAAGATTTAGAATTGCCAATTGAGGTTTAAAAAAATGAACCACTAAAATCTTACCCCTAGATTCACTAAGGAGCTTTAACTATATATTTCCCTCTAGAATCCTTGGAAGTTGCCTAAATACACCCCTGCCTCACTTGCTAAATTTAGTGCTGGTGTGATCCCCTGCGTACCCTATGTGAAAGGTGACCCAAGCTCACCTCTGTGGTGCATTCCTTCTGCTGCCAGGTCCCCAGAAACCCATTCCTAGCAGCACCTTGTGGAGCTAACGTTCATCCCAGGCAGTCAGGAACCAAGAGCTGCCTGTATTTCTGGAGATTCTCCACCTGCCCTTGAGCCTGCAAGTGAAACTGACAGAAATTTTTCGAGGGCAAACTGAGCGGCTTCCCGCCCTGCTGAGTGCGTTGATCCAACTCCTCCACTATTAGGCAGTCATCAATCATTTTTCCACCTCACTTATGGCCAAATTCCACTCTCAGATGTGCATTCGCAAATCCCGTTGACGTCAGTGGTTAGCGGTGTACCGAAGGAGAAGAATTTAACTCTTCATATAGTTTTCTTCAATTTCTGAAGGTCCTTTTTGCCTTTCCTAAGGCAAGAATCTTTCTCTAGCATTATATTTAGGTTTAAGCGTTGTAAAACAGTAGAAAGGCTGGCATTGCCTCTCTCAGGTATAGCCTTGCTGAGTCATATACTTAAAACTTTCTAAAGGATGGCAGTCCTTTTGCATTCTTATTTTGTTTGGTATGAGACACCCTGATAGGGAACTGGGTACACTGGCAAACTTAGATTTACAGAAGCTTCAGGGAAAAAAAGATGGAATCTCATGTCTTGGAACTTGCTAAAAGAGAACAAGGGAAAAGAGTCTGTTTAAAGGAAAAAAGTTACAAACATTTGACATTTCTGGGTACCTTGAAATAACGTCTCAAGTCATCCAAAGAGCCATATCATTAGTGACAAGGCTGGGTTTTGAATATGAAATCTCATTTTATGTGACGGATATACAGGCTAGGAACTATATGATTTTTCTGAGCATTTAGTTCCTTGGTGTCTTTTTGAGGGCTAGAATGAGTCCTGGGTGAGTCAGTAGGTGTTTTAGAAACACATTCTAATCCTGAGAGTCACAATTTTGTTTTGCTGAAGTCCTTCTTTTCAAGCTAGAAATGGAAATGTTCTTTAATTTCAAATGTGGGAAGTGTCCTGGTTACCTTTTATGTTCACTCTCAACAGCGCAATTTATCATTGATTCAACAATCTCAAATGAAATTTGGAACTGACTCTGGGATGTGCAGCTAAAGTGAGAAGATGCTGTCAATCTTCAGACCTCAGCTATTCCTACCAAGTAATATTACTGGCTGGTAAAATGTAGTCCTGCAGAGCTGGGTCACCAGCACAAGCCAGCCTTTCTCCAGGATGGCCTTGAATATTCCCAGAGGTCACAAAGTATTTCATGGAACATCATCAGTGTCTGGAAGGAAGAAAAGAAAGGGAAGAAAAGAAAAAAAAAAAAAAAAAAAAAAAAAGGAGTTGGTAATTCATGTCTCCCTTCAAGATTTCTTCTCTTCACAGCTTTCTATTAGCTGAAACTGATTCAGGGCCAGCTGCTGAATCCTCACACTGTAGGCTGCAGCTCAGCTGCACAGTAGTATCTTTACATCTGTGCCAGCTAGGGTTATTACTGAGTTTTATAACTTCTGCTATAAATAAAGCCTTGTCATCTAAGCATTCAATTTAAATACCTCTCAGTTTATTTTTGAACACTGGAAGTTAATAATAAATATCATCTTTGTTTTCTAATTTTTTTACTGAGTTGATTTAAATGCTCTTGACAGCTCCAATCCAATCCTCCCATCCAAGCTGACAAGCATGACATGCATCTCTGCATACAAGCTCTCAATTATGCATAATCCAATGTTTTCTAGGGTTTTAATTGAATCACTAGTCTCAAACTTGTTATTTTTAATTTACAACATTTGATTTCTGACACCGGCCCCTCTATGTCATAAATTATGCAGGCAAGAGCCTTAGTTGTGTGGGTGATTAAAAAAAACTAATTAGGCATGATTAAAAAAAAATAAAACAGAGACCTCTTAAATATGTGCATGTTACCATGTAAGAGAGGCTTATTTCACTGGAAATGCCTGGGTGATTTTTTTTTTTTTAAGAGATTATGTTCAGTTCAGTACAATTTGATTGATTTTGACAGAAATGAAAGAAAATGTAGGATTTTTTCTTCCTGCATATATACCAGAAATTGCATTACATGGCCCGTTGATGTGAATTTCTCCCACAGCTCATTGAATGTAATTTTGTTAAGTGGGCAGGAAAATGAATATGAAGAAAACTGAATAGAATCCAACATTTTCCTTGGCACCAGCAGCAAAGCTAAGACATGGCATATATAGATATAAATATATGCATATATATATATATGTGAGGTACAATTAGAAGTATTAACCTTTTATGCCTCAGCTAATAACAAGAATGAAAATGTGCAGAATGTTAAACACCACTAAAAGGTAGATAACAGAGGAATGATGTGTCTGCAAAGGCTGTACCACTACGGGAACAGATTAAGGAAAAGAAGGGTTTTCTCTTAAATGAGTTTAAGAAGTTACAAGTGTACTTGCTACATGAACTTGCAGATGTTTATCATTATTATTCACTAACAACTTAAATCTGGCTATTTTAAGTAGACTGTGTGAAAAAGAACATAATCTCCCAGCTTTTTAACATGTTCTTTTTCCAACAATCTGGGGGAAAAAAATGAGGGAGAATCATTGCTTCCCTCCAGCTGTGCTATATGATCTCTCTGCTCTGAGCCTCAAGCCTGTGCACTGCAGACATACACAGTACAGCTGCTCTATCCCCTTAAGTCGGGTTGTGATGATAATATGAATGAACTAAGGAGCTGCTTCTTCAGAAACTTCCAGTTCAGGAAAGAATCTAAACTTCTACTCAATGTTGGACCTGTACATATTTCCAGCAAAGCTGGTCTTCCACTCACATATAACCGTATGCTTATACAGTTTTTTGGACGAGGACCAAAGACTCAGATGGAGGTGCCTGAGGAAGAGCTGGCAGATTTGTTAGTCCTAACACCCTTAACGGCTTTAAAAATTCATGGTGCTGATTGAAAATCCAGAATGATCGGCTGATCTTCAACAAAACTCACTGTGAATTCTGGAGCTGAGATGATATTTCACCTGCATCCAAAGGAGAGGAAGACATTTCACAAGGAGTCTTTTCAACTGCTGATGTCCCCAGAAACATCACTGAATAGCTGTGCTCTCTTCCCTGCGAGGAAGCCCCATCAGAAGGAAGACAAGGATGTCAGAAAGGGCTGAGGGAAGACCAGAATGAAAGGCTGAGACCATGCTATTTTTCTGCAGTGAGCAAAGATATTTCAGCAGTTACTCACTGACATTTGTAAGACCACCTACAAGCCAGAAGCTGCTAAGCAAAAGTAAGAGAAAAATCCACCCTAGTTCAGCCATCCTGGGGTGCTACCATGGGACAGAAGGGTCCTGAAAGGCTGTGGCAAATAGGAGTTGTGAAGCACCACAGTTCTTGGCACATCATCTGCATGAGTGTCCTAAACTGCTGCCTGCTGCTTCAGATGGTTAGGAGAGACACTGTAATTCAAAGCTGGTCGAATTTTTTTGAAAATTCAAGATGCTCATTTATAAGCTATAAAGTAAAACTTAAATGTTTGTCAATATATTTTATTTGATACTCAGACAGCTTTTGTTTGGATCAAGAAATACGAGTTCTTGGACATAGAGGAAAAGAGATCTGAACTCTTTTCAAAGTGATCCTCCTGCAAGTCTTGAGAAAGATTTGGAATGTGCCCTGGCAATGAAATTGGTGGCAAACAGTGAGAATAGGATGATAACATGCATGCTCAAACACTTTATCTTTTCCAACCTGAAGGCCTGCCTGGACTGTCAAAGATCTCTGTTAACATTTGGAAAGAGCTTATATATTCCTAAGGAAAAATCAGTGGAAAAAATCAAAGATCTATTTGAAATCTCAAATGTCAGAAGAGATAACAAACCACAAATAATCAAAGTAGAATAGGTATGCTATACTCCTACTGAATTGATTTCATATCTGCCTACTATAATAATTCTGAATTCTGTGTTCAGTTACTGTGCAGAGTCTTAAAAACTCAACTAGAAATGTTTAATAATTTTGCAAATCCAAATCCTACTTAAAGGGGATTTTCTAACATAAATAGATTTAACCAAAACTTTTATTTTTTTTACCAACAAAATCTAAGGTTTCCCTCAAAAGAGAGAGGGTACGTTGCCAAACAGGTAATTAGATATGAAAGCACACATTGTCAAAAAGTTCTTCAACCATTGTGGTCAAAGCGGTTATAAATCTCCTACGGTCTGTATTATGGTTGGCCTTTGTATTAGTGCACAGGGATAAGTGGAAGAGGCAAGGGAGAAACAACTTCCTTTTCTTGGGTAGCCTGCTCTCAAAAACTTAACAAAACAAAAACAAAGCAGTAAAAGATCTATAAAAATAATGGGGTTTGTGGAGAATTTGACAGTGGCCATAATTTTCTTACAACATCCTTCAGCCAGAAAGCCCTAAATAAAAAACAAAACTTAAACCAGGACTTAAGACTGCCATCAGCTTCAATCCTTTCCTATAAGAGACAAAGCCACATCATGTAAAGTTGTTAAGAAATCTGTCAGGTATTTTAACCTTTAAAGTAGATAGGTTTACAATTCCAGATAACCTTCCTCAGTTTAATTCTTGTAATAACTAGAAACCTTTCTCTAATTTCTCTGTGGACTCTTTCTAAACAAATGTTCTGTTTCCTACTTTATTCTTCCGCATAAATAACTCTTCTCCCTCTCTTGTCTTTACTGTTTGGAGGTACTTTAGGACAGCTGTCCAATTTGCTCTCAGTTTTCCTTTTGCCAAATTTGATTTGTTTCTTTGGCTGAAACAAATATTCAAATGAATCTGTATCTTCTTGTATATGTACTTATATAAATTCATATATGCAAATAGATATTTACACATACATTGCTAAAGACTTTTTCCTTTTCCGTTTACACTTCCTTTTCTAGCACTACATAAGCTTGATTTCTGGTAATTTTTATTTAATCTCTTTCACCAAGATTCACTCAATCAGAGATGTCTACAGTGTCATTTACATCTGAACTAGTTACCCTGGGAGACCTTTATATTTCATGGAGATAAATCGGTGTTTTTATGACATGACTCTTCTGACCTCCTCCAGACTTTTACATGAGTAAAGGAGATTCATGACTGAAAAAATGCTTATTTCTCTCTTACTGCAAAAACAGTCTAGTGTGACCAACCCAGGCATAAACATACATCATAGACATCTATATTTGTCCTTTTAGACACAGCCTTCTTCAGTGAATAATACTTTGAGAGCGTTCTTAAGCAATGCCTGTTGGGTGTAAATATTCACCCAGTTCTCTTGGGTGCTGTTCCCCACAGTGGTTCAAATTTGGTTTTCATTTCCTCAAAGCACACCTACCCTTGGACATGAGAGAATAAAATTACACTTCAGTTATCCTAGAACTGAAACCAGGTATTCACTAAGATGCTAGTTTCCCCTCCTTGTTAAGAAAAAATATTCACCTGTGTGAAAAGCTTTTTTGGAAACTTCTAAACAAAACCAGATACTTGTTGAAGTTCCTAGATCACAGATCCATGTTGCTACTTCCTTTGCAGCATAAAGAAGGATGCATATGTCAGTGAACCCACATATGATGGCTCTGTCAGTAATATCCTTACATTCAGATATGATTTCAAGGAGAAATCACCTTGGCTCTTCGTGTGAAATTTTTGACACCTGGTTCTACTGAGAGATGGAGTAAACAGTTCATATGAAAAAGATGTGGATATCTATCCATTCTTGTATGTGAACTCAAGATTAGGCAAATCACTCGTGGAACAATTGTATAGAAATGCATTTGTTTCTGAGAGGGCTAAACAAGACTGTGAATAAGAACTATCCACATTCAAACTGCCAGCTGGAGGCTTCTCAGTGAGACTGGTTTATTCTATCAAATTAAGTAGTCAGTGCATGCAAATTTCTACTTGTAGGATTGACGCCCATTTCTGTGCCACATCTGCTCCTCATTTTTTTACCCACCTGTTTCATCATGTCTTCAGCTGTTGCCCTACTATTATATTCTGTACAGGATCTAGCATTTTGGAGTTTTAGATTTCCTAGGGCTTCTAGTCAAGCAGTAATGTAAATAATGGGAAATAAGTTAATTTCCACTGAAGAATCCAAACAAAAATATGATCAGATTAGAAGATTTTAACTGAGTGTTTGCAGTTATCTCTTCTGGATTTTTTTGCTCTTATAAAAGTACATCATGACATCCAATTATGAAGATAAGGAGACCAGGTTCAGTGCCAGTGTAAAAAAAAAAAAAAATTGAAAACAAATAGGACCTATGTCCACTTCAGGTCTGAATTTCACTCTTTCTTGTGATTTCACCTTTACTAGGGTTGTGGCATCCAAGTCAAATACCTTGTCTTCTTGTAACGATTGTTTCCACTTTCATCATGCCAGGCATTTAATTGTCTAATGAGCTCTGTATCCCAACTTTGTTCTCTGTATGGGAACACTAGCAATGAACTGTCATTTCAACAGAAGAAAATTAAAAAAGCTAGGCCAACACAAATAACAATAACTACAACTGAAAAGGCCAGTGAAAATTAACTAACAGACCTTTCTCTGTGTTACTTCAATGAGAATTTGGAGTTACTTGAGGACACTGCAGAGTAAAGTCCCTGCTTAATGAAGAATCTTAAAGGGAATGTAAACAATCCTAATAGGCATTTCTTTTCTGTGATGAGAAGGAAGACTGTGGCAGCTAAATTCTCTGAATCACCTGAGTTATTCTGGAATAAATCACCCACAACTCCAGAACATGTTAGCTCTGTAAACCTGTCAGTCATGATCAGCAAATTGTTAAACATTAGAATACAGAAGAGCATGGCTTTGATACACAAGCCCTTGATATAGGTGCTGCAACTTCAACACCAAAGATGTATGGTTTCTGCAAGCATGTGAGATGAAATTTTATACCAAAAAGCCTCCACTATTATTCCTTGAAGACTTCTCAGCAAGGATTAGAATATACATATTTCATGCAAAAATCAGACATAAAAAACAAAATGGCTTTTATTTATGAGTAGGGAAATTCAAAACCTAGAGCTGCAACCTTTACTTAATGCCAAGGCCATGAAAATGCAATGATCTACAGAAATTCACACTTTCGTCTCTGGGGGCATTGTTACAGACTCATAAAAAGTCAAATTGCTGATACTTGAGCTTGCAAATAATTTATACCTATCATTTGTCTTATAGTCCTAGCATTAGTCTGCTGTGCTGACCACCTTCTCATGGATGTATGTTGTAGCAATCATGTTCTTGACACAGTCACCAGAAGAGAAGAATGTGTTATTTGAGAGCATTTGAAATGTCCGGGACTAATCTACCAAGCAAAAACCACAAGCTCAGTGCATTGAAAAAAGGTACTTTTTCCAAAGTATTATATCATGAATTACAAAGTCATTTTTTCAAAGGTAACAACTGACTACATAAACCAGAAAGGAATCCCTGCTCTGATTGTCACTTATTTAATTCCTCTTAGCAGTTAAATGATTATTATACAAAATCTTTTAAGAAAAAATTTGCCCACACCAGTTCTCCACAATAAATGTAAGCATGAAAGTACACATTTTAGCAAACATTTTTATTATTGCCATTTTTTATATTTTAATGTTTTAAATATTAACCTTTCACAGTCTTTTCCATCATAAATATCAGAATGCTATTAGTCAACAAGAACTGAAATATATTCACAACCTGGTTTTATCATTATCAACTATTTTGCATAGGACACATTTTTCTGATGCCTTATATACATTTTCCCACTGTCTGTGGTAGGGAAGTTTTGAATTAAGTATTTTATATTGTGCAGTGAAATCTACACTTTTCAGTGCCTATGATTTCCCTTTTCATTGAAGCAAAATTGCTGCAAAATCCAAGCTGAAATCTGAATTAGAATCATCCTTGTTAAACAGAGGCTATTTGCAATCATACCAACATTTTCAAAACTTTGGCCAAAGGGACAAATGTGTCAGTAGCTTTCTTCTTTAAATTTATGTAATAGAGGTTAGACAGAAAAAAAAAAAAGAAAAAAAAAAAACCCAACCCAACTCATTAGATCATCTAGTTTGTCCTGCCAATCTCTGTAACTAGCATCTCATCTTGGGAAAGTACTGTAGACAGCCTCTGAGTGTTCTTTACATATAGTATTGGCAGAATAGGCCCCGAAGATTTTGTTTTCTTACTACACATCACCAGAATAAACAAACAAGCAAAAAATCCCTCTGAGCTGAAATTAAACACAGAGAACTACAACCAACTGACCTAAAAAAGATCTGCAGGAGCGGTGCATCAAGTGAGTTTTTTACCCTTTCACTATTCATTTCTAACACAAAAGCTAATCTTAGTGAATTTACAGTGATGTCAGTCAGGGAAGTACAGTCCTATTTTTGGCACCAAGAGGAAAGAAGCATTAAACTTTCATATAATAAAATAGCAACATTAGGTTTAGAGAACATAAAAATCAAAATATTCTAATGTTTCCCTAGGTTCAGTTTAATTCATATCTGTGCCATTAGGAAAATAGTAACAAGAACATAGTGCTTTCGAATTGCTTCTGTCCCACTCCTTCCCCTTCCATAGCAAATTCAGAAAAGAAAATTGCTTCAAATCAAGCACACTAGTATTTCTTCTTTGTTATTCAAATGGAGACTGGGACTGCTGAAAACAATTTATTTCCACATACATTTCAATCATGCAGTATCAAATTTTAGGAAAAAAAAAAAAAGCCAAACCACAGCATCTTTACATTTTAAAAAAGCTTGAATATTTTTATTTGCCATATGGAATATAAATTTTAATGACCATCTCAAGTTTTTAAGAGATCTTAGCCCCATTTCATTGTAGATCTAGAGAACCATAATTGTGGCTCATTCTCCTCAAAATACTTGGCCTCACAAGACAAGAAATGTATAGACCTTTTGTGATGAATAGAAGACTCATATTGACATCAGTGGGAGAGAAATAAATCCTTGTATAGCTAAATTCATTAATTTTCCAATATTAGTTTAGTTAAGAAATGTCTGTACTGTACAAAAACTTCTATATTTATCTAACTGTAGCACAAAATTATTATTGTTGTATATTCTGTGCAACACACATGCAGACATCTCAGCTGAAAAAACAGACTCATCGATTACAAGTTTGCCCATTAATAAACTCTGGAACTGGGTGGACCAGCTCTTGTACTGTGATGAAAACTCAATATGCAATCTGAAAATAAATTCCTTTGGCCTTTCATCAGCCCATGAATAGAATCAAGTATCTTCTAGACCATCGAGAGGCAGGTTTCCACCTAAAGACCATCTCACTTGGCCCATATAATTTTTGTTTACCATTGAATGAGAAACTCATTCCTGACTGGCAAACTATAAAAAGGCACTAATAACCTGTATCCAAAGCCTTGTGAATGTAATAGAAAAATTCCCACCGGAATGAAGAGGCTGAGGTGGATCCAGCCCTAAGCAATTTACAATATATCTCCTGATGTGTATTTTATGCCTGGTAGAGATGGAATGTAAAGTATACGTTGTACATGTGTTAGATATGTTTAATATAATTCCAAGGCATATCTTTGATTAAGGTATTGGAAAAGTATGAAAGCAAAAGTAATGCTATAATATAAAGCATGTACCCATTTATTTTAGTATATGCATGTGCATTCACTGATAATACTTTCCTGAAGTCTCGGGGCAGGCTTTAATAGAAAACAGTGATAAATGTCACTTACTAGACACTCTCCACTGATCTCATACCAAAAAAATTACAAAACACCAAAATACAAATTTACACCTTCAGTTTAACTTTTGCTTAAGACAACCAGATGTTGGAGCTTGAGTTCACATAGGTTTCTTTCCTACCAAACGTTTCTGAATGGCAATAGCTAACAAAACTAAGTCAGTCAGAATGTTTACTGTTTTCTGATGAGATCTGTCTGATTAGGAAATGCCGAAGTTACTACCAAAGAGTTTTACTGTAAACACTTGAACTAATGTTGGTAAATACTACTTTTGCTAGACAAAAAAAATAGTCTGTGCAAAAAGGACACAATCTTGCTTCTATAAATAGGAAAAATCTGTGACAAAGTTTGGTAAATGCCACTTAGAGAGTTTATTCAACACTTACGTGTGGGTATGAAATTGCATTGTCTATATCAATGAAGGTTTGGTACTAACAGGGTTTCAGATTAACACACAAGACAGATAATTTTATGAGTTTAGAAGAATGATTTTTTTTAGAGCATTTCACTAAAAATCAAATCATACTTCCAATTCTAACTTTGAAAATATTTCATTAAAAATCCAGATCTATTCAAGCCAGGTAAATCAAAACCTTTGCCAAAGAGTTTACCCCATTAGGACCCACACAAGCAGGCTCAGTCCATTCTTCTGAAAACAGAACATGTAAAATGCTCTCTAAGAGATTATGAGAGTCTCGTCCTGAGAATTTCACAGGCTTTGAATGTACTTTTAATCTCTTAACTAAATACTGTGAAAGAAATAAAACACAATTGAATGTCTTGAAATCAGACAAAATGAAATCAAATAGATGAAATTATTTTTATATCTATAACAATTGCAATGTTGCTTAACATCTTAATACATGGGTAATTTTATTCTGTTGATTTATTACCTTATGGAATGTCTTAATGTTAGTCCCTTAGTGGGGATTTTTGGTGTGTTGACAGTGCAGTTCCTGGGCTTAGTCTCCTCTAAGGAGTGCACCCTGGTCCATATTTTCAGGCTTGTGCACCCAGGTCTGCTAGCCCCATTCTCCACACCCACTCTACTAAGTCACCTCAAGTTCATACCCTCAGAGCTGCATCTGTCCAAGCCCTTGTTGATAGGATTTGGGTCAATACATCCACACAGGAGTATGTCAGTGCCTAAAGTTCTAAGAAGGGATTGACAGAGCAGCACGAAGAAGTGTTGTGTCCTTCTAGGGCTCTATGTACAAGTGTCCTGCAACCAATGAGACCTTTGGCTGAACATTCAGCCCCATATATTCCTCATTCCTAACCTTCCCATCTCATACCAGGTCACAACCTACTGCATGAATGAGCTCTTTCTGCTTGTTACTGCAGTCTTATTGCAGTACAAGGGATAAGGAAACACAGCCCTGTTGTACTACCTAGCCCTCAGAAGACAGCAGTAGGTGTGAGAGGGGGCACTATTAATATCAAAAGTTGACAGAAAAGAATGGAGACAGTTGCCAAACACTGCAACATCTTCAGCTTCTCCATAGGCAGACAGGCTCCAAGTGCAGAGCTGTGCAGGTCTAGTATGACCTATAGTGGTTCCAGCATCTCCTCCAGAAGAACATTTAATTAAGATGAAGGAGAATGCTTGTACCTGCCTTCCACTGTCAGGATCTACCACTGGAGGAGATGGAAAATCAGCTTTGCCACCTGAGAGTTGGTTGTGGTAGCATGTTGCACTTCCTTGGCCTACAAATTCAGGATTACCAGTTCAAGTACTGGTTCTACAGTGCATAGAGGCTTGCAAGGCAGTGAATTCTGTAGATTACTCACTAGAGGGTCGAAAATGCAGATGAACTTCACATAATTTACAATTTTCTGAGAATAATACCTTCATGGTAATCATGTGCCCACACAAAAAGCATGCTGATACATCCATCACAAAAATCTACGACAGCCTTTCATGTTTTAGTTAAATAACAAAGATCAATAATTACTTGTGGAAGGTGATTTGGCCAGATGGGTGCTGTTGGCAAGATATGACATTCACTTGTTTGAGAAAAGCCATTGCCTTTTCCTCTGAGATTTTGCCAATGTCTCATGTCATGCATACTGCTAGTATCCTTTTAATCTGCCTGTATTGTGTTTACATGGCAGAGTTTTGGTAGCAGGGACGCTGCAGAGGTGATTTCTGTGAGAAAACACCAGAAGCTGCCCCCATCTTGGACAGAGCTAGTTTCAGCCAGTTCCAAGACGGGCTCACCAGTGGCTAAATCTGAGCACATCAGTGGCATAAGTCTTAGAGGGTTGTATTTTCTTCCTTCCCAGATATATATTACCATAGCTCTCAATGCTTAATATTATTGTGTAAAACTTGAACTCTTAAGTCATGGCCATTTTCAAATGAACTAAAAGAACTAAAAGTGTATAGAAGTATCAAAAGTAACCACCACACATACATCTCATTTAAATAGAATACCATTTCTGATATTGATGCAGCTGTGACTTTAAATTCAACAGTGTTTTACAAGTGATAACTCTTAAAATTATAACTGAAGACTTAAAGCAGATCTAACTGGTGTGGAAGGATTTAGCAGCTAAGATATGGCTTTCCTAAATATGAATATAATCAAAGTTATAAATAAACAAATCCATATTAGAAACTGACAATTTGAGTCCAGAAGACCACTTTGGTGCAATTGAAAAGCTGCTGTAAAACAAAATCACGTTTTTATTTAGCCTGAATGTTGCCATATCCTCCACATGCAAGGCTTTTATTTTTTTTTCTTTGTGTTGTTGGGAAATGACCCAAGGTAAGAGAGTTTATTCCCACAGAAACACAGAGTTTGATTGTCTTGCAGTTCTGCAGAGCTAGTTTGGTGCTAACTGATATTAGAGAAAAAAAAAAAAAAAAAAAAATGTAATCCCTCATGTATGCCCATGTAACACTGTGGAGGGCAGAACATGGACTTGGTTCAGACCCTAACCATAATGACCATCCACCAGCAAATGACATGCTTCCTTATCCTAAATAGGGTTTATGGGCTTGAGATACTGAACAACTTAAGGGTAGAATTTTTCTCAACAATTTTAACCATCCAGTCTAAGGGTGAATCTTCAGTGACTAGACCTGATCTGGTCTCTGTCTCTCTAGCTGGTAGGGGAAACTGTGTATTTCTAGGACACATCCATCTTAATATGGATGTCCTGAGATACCCATCAATGAGAACTGGGATAAATTACCACCTATAGGTGTCTTTTCCATGAGACACCAGTTTTTATATAGCTGAGGCAGATGTGTCCTTTCAGGCAAATATACATGTTCTCTTTCTACATGTCAACCTCACTCACCAACATTCTCCAATGCAGGACAAAGTGTCATCAGCAGCTGCAATCCAATTCACTATCTACACAAAAAACAGTTTGTTACTGTGCAGGAAGGTGACCTGTAACAATACATGATGATGTAACTAGAAATTGCAATGCAATACTGCTGCCTGGGACAGAAAGAAGCATTCCCAGCCAAAAACGCTTCTGAACTTCTAGGTGGATTTAAGAGTATGGGAGCAGAGCATTTAAGACGATTGCTACAAACTAGAGCTGTGCATTTAAACCATGTCATGAACTCCTGCAAATTTGCTCAGTAATCTCAGCTGTAAATAGCTTCTTCATAATTTGTGCTGAGGTGCCAAAGCAAGCGGATGTGATGCCAGCCTTACCAATTCTTTGGCTACAGGCACTAACTCTCAATAATCTCATACACAGCCTGGTATGATCCATGGACTTTGTAATCATAAGAACAATCTTCAAACAGCTTTGTATGTGGACATTAATCTACAAAAAAGAAGGGGTCAGCCCAATGTGAAACTAAATTGTCTGCAGTGCTTTAGAGATCGACATGAAGGGATTTTACTTTAACACATCTAGAGTTATATTAATTATTAATTACTATTGAACCTTTTATGTCCCTCATATCTCCTTGGGACATGCAGGTCTGAGGAGAGTTGGTCCCTTTTTGGCGAGTTCAAACTTTGTAGCTACATACCTCCGTGGGCACGTTTGCCTGCACAACTGTCTAATTTACATTCATCAGTGATGTGACAGGAGGTGTCAGTGCAGCCAAATCTGCTTTTCCAAGGAAAACATTCCTTAAACTTATTACTATATGTATATTTAATCTGAATGAAGTTTTGTAAACTAATTAGAAACAGAAATAGGCATTCATTCCTTTTTGTAGAACAGATCTGGGGGAGGAGGATGTTATGTGGGCCATGGTTTCTGGATGTTGATTCACCCTTTATTTTAAGGGCACCTAAAATTGCTGCAGGATCTTTCCTTACACATCTCATATTAGTATTTGTGTCAACTGTG
This sequence comes from Athene noctua, assembly GCF_965140245.1. Classification (NCBI taxonomy): domain Eukaryota; kingdom Metazoa; phylum Chordata; class Aves; order Strigiformes; family Strigidae; genus Athene; species Athene noctua. The sequence continues at coordinate 189,892,410 of NC_134037.1, forward strand.
TATACAATTAATGAATTAAATTAGATCTTTCTGTTTCATTATTTACCCCTATTTTTTACTTCTTTCCCCTACCTACCACAGGGTGAAATAATCCACAGGAAAACAGAGCTTTCCCCCTTGCCCACACTGAAGGAGACATAGTTCTTTCAAGCCACACATGCCTGTATTGGTTAAAATCCAGAGACTATGACAAAATGTGCTCTTACGCAACATACCTTGTTCTCTGTATCACTTCGTTGTTGCCAGCTTCATGATAACAATCACTGATTAACTCAGCCTCAGCATGTGTCTGAAGTGAATCACAATGTGATGTCTGATTTCTCAGCAACATTTCACAGGGACCAGATTTTTGCTTTTAACTACAATTTAGGTAAGTAAATGTGAACATACTGTAAGATTCAAATAATATACTGTACATTAGACACCCAGCTGCAGCCTTATCATATTATCCTTTATAAACTTGGCTCAAAATCCATAGGGACTCTGAACTGCTTAATTAGTTAATTTCTGTTTTGATTGGAAAGACGAAAGTAAACCTTTTGGAAATTAATTCATCAATTCAAACTGCATAACAGGCTTTATTGAAATGCAGTCTGCAATGTTCTTAAGTCAGCCTCATCACTGAATGTTGGGACTTATCTTAATTATGGTTGGTTGTAATACTGTACTTATATTAATAATGTTCTTATGTTAAAGAGATTTTTTTGACCTTTTGGAGTGCAGAAATCAATGAGAAGTTGATAAAGCCAAGTTCATTGCTGCCTAAAGTAAAGCAAGCCTGATTTGTTTACTTACCTAAGCCTTCATCTGTCAGACCCATTCTGAAATGATTTATAGACCTCTACCCAATGAAATCATTTAAAGTAGATTAGATTCAAGGAACAATCACCTCTAATATGACAAGCTGATGGAGGCTGACAGGTAACCAAGTTGCTCTGGATGGCAAACAAGTTCCTGAAATTCTGATTAAATTAAAATATTAATGGTACCACTGGGAAAATAAGATTGAATCATGTTAGGCGAATTCAGTATTAGAACCAAAATGCAAATAGCGAATCATTCTGTGTGAAGAAAGCCAGCTGAGGTACCAAGGGAAGTTACCTCCAGTAAACGAGAGAGCAGGAAGTGAATTCAAATGAAAAGCATTGTGTCAAGAGCTCACCTTCACCTTTCTGAGGTCTCTAAAACAACAAGGCCTAACAGGCTCTGGGGTTGGTCTGAACACTTTTGAGAGGTTACATATTTATTTGGACTTGCAGGCTAGTACTAATGAACAACTCCTGCTTTCCTAAGGTTATAAGGTTATTCTTTGAAGCACTGATCCATGCTTTTTTCCCCCTTTTTTCATGTTTGTTTAGTTTCTGTTTTCAGTCCTGTACATTAAGTGGCTGTGGCTGCACTATAATTGCTATATAACTAAATGTATTGACACTGCCTGCTTTGGGAGCTGTATTAATTTTGACATACAGGGTAATTAAATGTGCTATTCGTCTCACGTGCATTAAAGGAACAATAGATGCCTTATCTGTCAGACATGCTGAAGTGTGCAATTACAACATGTTAAAAGTAGTTGTGTTTTGCTCCACAACACCTTTTATTAAGGTTCTTTTAAATATCCTTAAATGTTATTTAATGGCAGCTGTGAAGTAAAGACTATCCATCACGAGTAACACTGATGGGTTTTATCTCACCTCACTTTAGACAGGGTAGACATCTTCATCTGATCTAATTGCCTACACACACACACACACCCCCTTTTCGTCAGCAGGGAGCAAAAGCTGCTTATAGATTGCCAGTCATCTGGTCTGTTTTTTATACTTGCATTTGGGTGCAATAAACTGCAACCTGGATATACACACCCCTCACCATTCTGTATCTTCCAGGAGGAAGAAGCTTGGTGAAGGCAGCAGAAAGCACCTAGAGGCAATGATAAATGCATTCACAGTGCCTCTCTAAATAGTAAAGGGCGAATTTAGTTTCAGAGCAAGAGAGTTCTGGTTTTTTCCCAGAAGGTACTATATAAATTATGGTGGTAATGGTCAGTCTAGTGAGATCCACAGCTAGAGGAAGAATGTGATTAACACTAAAACAAAACAGCAGCTAGACAGCAGAAGAGAGAAAGAGCCTCCTAGAGACCCTTATCTGCAAGGAAGGTTAGTTTTTCCAGACCAAAATAATTCTTACACAGTATGGAAGCAGTGGAGGGAAGGACAGGACATGCATAAAGGAACCGATCATGGTGTGGTTAAAATGAGAAACCTAAAGGTTTTTTATCATCTCAGTGGGGGAAAAAAAAAAAAAAAAAAAAAAAAAATGTCAAGAAGAGAGTACTTTCAGTCGAATGCCCCAGATAATGGATTGTTTCACGAAGGTGTCTGATGAGCTTTGTGACTGCAGAAAAATTGAGTTCATGGAGAGATGCTGATCTGGGGACATGGGCAGAAGAAGATATTGTTGTTTTCTGACCTTAAACCAAGAAAAAGAGAGGAATGTGTTTACATTTCAGCTACACAAACAATAGCTATGTCAACATTCACATTACTAGATTAAAAACCTATTCAATAGTAGCTGGATTGTTGGGACCACTGCAGTGTGATCTTACCAGTGGCCATACTAGAATGAAAATCAGCAACAACCAAAAGAACCTGAAGCAAGTTGGTTGAGCCAAGAGACTGAAGTACAGATGGAGCCTGGGGAACCACCAGAACACAATAGAGCACAGGAGAAAGAAAAGGTGCCCCACTGATTGTTTTAGTTTGATGATTAGTATAATGGACCTTGGAGAATGGCAGCAAAGATCACGCTCTTGGGGTGATTTTTCCACTCATGTATTCTGGTTTGAAAAAAAATAATTTACAACAACAACTATTAAAGAAATAAATAAGCATCTTGCTCATTACTAGAATAAAAGAAGAGATTATAAGAAGAAAGCAGCACAAAATCAGCTTGTAAATATAGACTTGTAGATTATCTGCAATTTCTCCCAGTTTGTAGGTACTGTGGTAATAAGGAGGAAGTTTAAGCTTAGCAACAATGGAGTCTTTGTGTTCTTACCACATGTGGCAGATGAAAAAATGTAGAATATAGTAGAATATAGTAAAACTTATAGTATAGTTTATACGCTAAGAGCACTGCTAGGAAAAAATGCTAGCTACTCAGAAGTTTAACTCATGCCTTTAGGGAAAAGGATAGTAGAGCTCACAAAATGCACATTTTATGTATCTTCCCCAGTGTCTGAAACAAATTCTCACACATCTGTGAATCATTATTTCCACAGTTCAACTACTTCTGTCTATACAATGTGTCTCTAAGATACAGGAAAATCTCCCGTGGCCAAGTGGGCAATGTACCATGGGAAAGTACCATTTTCCTACACTCACTGTCCAGCCCATAATGATCTTGTCATGTTGTAAACTATGATGAGACACTATGTCCAAGGTTTAAAAAAAAGAAAATAGGCCCAAGTCTTCTTTTCCTAATGTTGTTAGAAATTACTTTTCTCTCAGATTTTCAGCATGTTTTATCAAGCTGTCATTTCATGAGAGCTTTGAAAATTATTCAGTGTCTTTAGGTACCTACACAGACATCAGGTTCTTTGTAGTTTTCATATTTGAAAGTATTGACCTCTAGGTACACTTCACATTGTAATGATGGAAATCTGTCTATAAGGTATTATTCCTAGTCTTGCTATACCTCTGCCATTCGGGATATTACCTAGTCTAGTCATTAATTTCTGTCCTATCATTGTCTGACACATGTTGTCATACAGGACAACTCTAAGAGTCCATTTTCTCTTAAAAGCTTCAGAACTAATACAATCTAATATTTTGACAGTTAGCTTTGATATCACTACACAATTAATCCATCATTACATGAAAAGGAGCGAAGCATCTGTTATGTAAAATCCGGGGCAAAAAGAAGTACAAGCAAGAATTAGAAAATCTGACCATTTCTCCAGTAAAAGTTCAAGCAAGAAGATGGGGCAAAGTTCCAGAGTAAAGAATCAGTATATGAGCAACCAGCAAAGGGAAATAGAATTTTGAGAGTTCGTGAAAATTTCTGTTCCAAGTTTAAATTTTCCCTAAATTTCCTTTTAAGATTTGAAAAATTTTAATGAGACAGAAATAGCACTGTCTTGAGCAATCCCAGTGAATGTGTACATGAACAAATCCTTCCTTCTTCTTTCAAGAAGGTGAGTAATATTCTGACTGTATTGAATAACACTAAGACAAGTTGTCTCCCATATTTGTATTCTTCTTTGTTGTAATTTTTTCTCTCTCTCTTTTTCTCTACATAGATCTAAATAATATGCATATATACATGCAAACATGGAGATGTGCATATATTAAAGTATGTATGCACATATCCATATATAGTATGGACATATCTTAATAATTTTCTGCCTATCTAACTGTAGTGGCAGAGGTTTGTTTGGATTAAGATGAGAATATTCCACTACTCAATGCAGCAGAAAACTGAGAATATTAATTTTGCTAAAAGCAATATACCCCAAAAGATCTGGTGGTCACGGCTAAATATTCTTCTGTTTGTAGATTTGAGGATTGTCTTATATGTAAGATCTTTATGTGTCATCATAGAATAATCAGGGGTGTACGGTATTTTTTTTCTGTCTATTATACAGCACAGATTGCTAGTATATGGTTTGCCACATGGTTCCTATCTTTTACACACTGGCCCCATGTATAGACCAAAAGCATTAAAAACATGTGAGTAGCTGTTGTTGACACTGGGTAAATATGGAATCCATATATTAAATTTCAACATCAACTATGCAGGCCTGAATTTCCTGCAGCTTTGATTCTAATGCCTTAGTAATGTTTATGCTATCAGTATTAGCTTACATAACATTCGGGCTTTGGACCTGAGGGGTGGTTAAGATTAAACTGCTTTTCATTCTAGCAGAAAATTTTCTAGCTTTCTCCAAAGCTCTGAATACTGCAAGACTGCTTCATGGAAATATAAAGAGGGCCTACATTCATAACAACATCCTACATTTCAACTACTTTGGCCAATGTCTCGCTATCTATGGAGCATTCCAAACAAATAACAGTCACGTGTTATTTCAAATGGCAGATTGTTTTTGTCTAATCTCATCATTTTGTGATTTGCCACGTTGCTTATGCCTGGAATATCTGTGTGTTTCACATAAAAATCAAGCACAGTAGCCTCGAGGCTCTTTCTCATTGACTTCAGTCCTTGAAACTAAATTCAAAGTGTTTGTTGACTGATCAATCAATGCTGGTGGGAATCACTGAGAATATTGGAACTCTCGAAGTGCCTTTCATGGAAGAGTCTCAAATACAGATGTTTCACAACATTCTTAAGGCAGACAGGTTCTGGATCTACCTGGGCTCCTCTCTTATGAAAGCTTGGAAACAGGGAACATGCTGTCCCTTTTCTTCAAATGCTCCACCCTCAGTTTTGTGACCTCACCCTGGAATTAGACTTGACTTCAGCTGCAGCTTATTCCACAAATTGTTGTGAAAATTAAGACTGTGATTAGAACCAAAAGCTAGCATCAAAAAACGACTGGCTGGTATAAAGATTGGAACATAAGCTTACCAGGTTAGGACTCATGAAGAAATGAGAAAAGCTGCATCATCTGAAGCTTTTTGCTTCAGTTTTATATTCAAACCAGTGGTACAACTGTGGTTATACAAGCAAGAGATGACAAATGAACACACGCTGCAGCCAAATCATTGTCAGAAAGGAAAGGTCAAAGTCCCCTGTGAGGGGAGATGTGGAGAGGAGTTCCTGGAAATTGGTACACCTCAGCTCTTCAAACACAACAAGCACACAGCAGGATTTTGAGATTTTGGGTGATATTGGCAAGTCAATGGGAATCAGAGAGAAAATCTCAAGCAATTTCTGAGCTGCCTCAGTGCAGTCTGGTCATGTTCTGACTGACAGCTTCTCTTCATCCCCCTGTGTCATCCTCAAAGCATTAATGGCTGAGTAACAGCGGGTTTTGCTGTATCAGCTAAGATATATAGCTGAGTGTCAATAGGATAATACCAGCAGTCAAGCCCATAGCACTTTGCTGTCCTGTCCAGAAGTCTCCCAAGACTTCTAAAGAGACCAACATTTGTCCCTCCCATGACATGACACGGCATCTGGGACACAGGCATCTGGGATGTTGCAGCACCCTGGAGCAAGGGCTTTGGTGCAGCAGCACGGCTGGGACAGAGCAGCCTCTGTGCCATACTTACCCCAGACAGGTCCTCTGTGTGAACTTCCCTTGACCGATGTGCAAAGTGGGTGTTCTGAGACAGGGGTAAATAGACATCCCGAGATTTCATTTTTGTATTGACTCATTTACTCCTTCATCTTGTATTTATTTGATTCAGAGACTCAGGGTGAGATGAAAGCCTGAAAGCCAGGGGAGTTCAGAGATCAGGAAGGAGCACCAGCAGCCAGGCAGGACTGATGAAATGGTTATGAGGCTTTCAGCATGGTGGGTTGGGAATGGCATCCCTATCCAGTTCTGGACTGCAAGCAGGATCTAACATATGCATTTGAGCAAGATCATACTTGCCATCTTTCCCATGTAAGAAAAGCAAATGACAATGTTCACTGCCAAAGTGATGTGTAAGTAAAGGTTCCATAATTCAGGAAATGTTGAGATGCCAGGTTTCAGTAGGTAGTTCTGTAGTTTTTTCACAGTGGTTTTTACCCCTCAGGAATCAAGGATGGTTGGGTTTTATGTACGTATACCCCAGCATTTGATATTAGAAGCAACAGAATATTTCTTCTGTGTCTTCAGCATTTTGGATCACAGGTTTGCTGTACTTTGATGACTACAAAACATTTCCTCTTTCCTTGTCAAAGATCAGCCTCTGAAATCTCAAGCTGCCATTACATGTTGAGAGTTATGAGGAAAACATTTTTTAAAACTACGTCCAAATTTTATGTATGATCACCCCCCTTGATGGAGATTCAGAAGGACAGACTCAGAGCTACAGCTGTTGGTATTCACAATAACTATACAATGACATATTATGAGAAATATGGAGAATAAATCAGTTGATCTGATCTTCCTCACCATTTTCAATGTTAATTCAGATTAAAATTACATTTTTCTAATCTTATTCCCACAATTTCTAAAGCAGTCATAGCACTGGCTGTTCAAGACACCACATTCACTCTACCAGGAAAAGGAGTAAAAGGTGAAGAAACATAAGCTAAATTGACACTGTACCTTAAGGGCCACAGGACAATCGATAGAGCTATGTGCAAATTTAAAAACAGTCTTAACATTTTGTGTGAAATATTGCAAGGCTTTCTGAAAGGTTTGAAAACTACTTCTTTCAGAATCTATGGTTGAATTCAGTTTGGTGCAAGATTATTAAGGAGCTTTGATTTGCAAATTCTTAGTTCAAAATTTCAAAAAATAATAAAGGTTCGAACTTCAAAAATCTTGCTTGTCCTCAGTTTAAATTTTGCAAACAAAATGTGCTATTAGCATCTTGAACAATGTGTTTTTCTGCTTTTGTGCATGTCATGATTAGTGGAGCAGATGGAGGTCCCTTGAAGAACAAAAGGACTCCCTTATTAGAAAGTTTCTCAGTGCCTGCTACACATGACTATTCTAAAAAGTCATGTGCTTAAGACATCCCTGTGAATAGACTTCCATGAATTCTAGAAAATGTGTTTGCACCCCAAGTTCTCAATTTTCTGCTCTTTTTCTGTGCTGGGTGCTTTCTGAGTGCTTTGCCAAGCCTTAATTTTTTTGCGTGGTAATGATTCATGACAGTAAGTCTATTTTACCTCAAAACTTCTACTGCAATACTTGATGCTTTTCAAATAATTTTCAAATATTTTTTTAAAATCAGTAATTTTAAGGTGAGCATCATTTTTATACAAATATTTTCAAAAATGCATAATTTAGGGAACATAACTAGAGCAGATAAGGTTAAGCCTCTGAATATAAAATCCTGCAGTCAGATATTTCAGTGAGACTCTGTTAAAATAAAATTAAATTTATTTTTAGTATTAATTAGACAAATTGTAGGTTTAGCCATATTTATCCATAAAGCCAACTGTGATCTGGTTACCATATTAATACAGGTCTGTCTGACAGAAACAACTTCCTTAGACAATTTGAATGTGACCTTTAATTTGCAAACATCATTCTCATCCTCTAGTCTTGTAGCAATATCTAGAATGACTGATACGTATCTAACTAAATTCACTTATTTATCAGGGTTTCATATTCAACCTTGATGATTTTTTATAATACAATCACTAAGGATTATCACACCATAGTAGTTAAACATGGTTGGAGTCAGATGATGCTATCTATAATGATTCTACATTTGACTGATAAGAAAAATGTTGATTTCTGGAATTTTCTATTTGTTTTCATAGAAATTCTCATGTTCACTAATCCATTCCTTAAGATAAATAAACTTTTATATGTTCTTTCCTCTCTCTGTGGTTCTGGGATACTTTCAGTCATGCAAGTAAATCTTGATGATTTCTTTTAAATATTTATTGCCCGTTTATATAGCACTTGCTTCTAACTCTGCCATGAGGGGAACAACTGTTGCTGTCTTCCATCTGGTATGATTTGTTCACTAAGCAAGCTGGTTTTCTGACAGTATCGACACAGATTTTAAATACATGTCATGTCATTATTTGCTTTCTACTACTGTTTTTAATGGTGGGTGTTTTCCAGACACATGCCCAAGAGAGTATGAGAACTGATAGGATCGACGTGCTTAGCAGTATACTGCAATTCTGCAGGCAAAATCTGGGGCTTTTCTCAGTACCTAGCTCTCCACTACTCCCAACTGGGGATGCACAATAGACTGTGTGAGCTTTAAAACTACCTCTTAGGTTAGTTCCTTCTCTGTTGCCCTTAATCATATGTCAGTGTGGACATAGGGACCTGGCATCCCTGCAGCACCCAGCTGAGGGACTTCTGCCTGGGTGCAGAGAACCATGCTTCAGGGCTCACCAGGCCTGGGATGGATGACAGCACCAGGGAGACAGGCATCCTTCCCCTGGCAGGGCTGATAGGCAGAGCTGACAGCTCTCTCCCCATGGAAAGGCAGATGGACATCACTGGTTCATCACAGCTGGCTAAGGCCACCCACAGTGCTTCAGCTTCTGGGGCCAGTTGGTCTGCTGAGGATAGCAGCAATGAAAGAGCTCTTTGCAGGGGTCTTTTAGCTCAGTGTCAGTACCTGACACCTTGCCTGTGCTCACACTAGCTCTATCGGTGTCACTGCCCTCCTAAAGTAAGAGGTGTAACTTCATAGAATGGTTGAAATTGGAAGGGACCTTCCCCAAAGTCAGTGAAGAGAGACCAGCTTCCATAGATGGATCCTGTCCCACAGCTGGTTAATTAACCCAAGTGATTAATTAAAACAAGTTGTGTTGCATTACCCTTCCAAGAACACAAACAGCCACCCACCACTGGTCCATCAGTCCCAGAATAACCACTGGATCCATGCCTCACATGCTGCAGGTACTTGGAGTGTGTTTTCTGCTAGTTAAACTATTGAATCTTGATCAGCATGATCATGCCATGCTTGTACAACTTGGCCCAAAGACTATGAGTCACCCTTTAAATACGCTATCAAAGAAAGTGTCATAATACGGTCAGAAGAACATAGTACATTCCTCTGCTCCAGAGTAGGATCAACGGTATGTAAAACACGTTTAAGAGGTACTTTGCTAGCCTGCTCTCAAAAATATCAAGTGAGAGAAGTTGTCTTACCCTGTGTCCTGGTGTAACTTTGTTGCAAACCAGTAACTTTGACCAGCTTCTTTCCCCATCTGCTCACTGGTTACTCTGGAGCTCTTGGGGCAGAGCTTTCACACTGCCGCTGCAGCCATATATAAAAGGACTCCAGATTCTTCTAAGTATACCAGAAGACCCTGCTCTAACCCTCCCTCATTATCAATTTTTCTCAGTTGGAAGTAAACCTTTGCCAGTGGTACTATTCCAGTTAGCAGCTGTAGGATTCTCATGTGGGTCACAAACTGGGCATCCCCACTCCCTGACACTAGGGATACAAACTCTCTGTTCTCCTTACTCCTAGTTCACATAATTTTGACTTTTTTTTTCAATTAAATTTTGCATTCAGAAAAATGAGATGTGGTTTAAGAGGGGTCAGATAACAAAGCTGGGTGCATCCCACTTATCTCCAAATTCTAGTCCATAGACACTTTGCACTTGCTCAGTGCTTATTGAAAGGGCAAAGTGGAATAGTCTCTAAGCTTCATTGCAATATAAACATCAAATTCTATTACCAGCAGTTGCTGAATGGTTTTACATTATAAAATATAGACTATATCTGCAATAATAACTGTACAAGTATAGAATGTATAAACAATAAATATAACTGAGAAAGCAGCTATTATCTCCATCTCTGCAGAATTCAAATCAGTCTCCTACCAACTTTGTCCATTGTTTTCCATGACCCTGTACCTGATTTTCTGGTAATGGCTCCATTCATCATAAGGAGTCCAAATGTTCTGGAAATATCTTCTTTTACAGGTGGAGAACATTTGTTCAGTAGCAGGTATATGAAATACATATATTGTATATTTATGTGTATGCTGAAAGGTAAAATATTCATAATCCATTGAAGAAAGCTTAGGCCTTTCTTAAAATAGGGTAGCTTTAATGAAAATAACTGTGATATGAACTTTGCTTCCAGCTTCCTGTGGTAGATTAAAGGAAGAGCATAGAAATAAAGATATTAACATGTTATTAATGTTTATTGTTGAAATATGTATATATGAGATGTGCTCCTTCATGCATTATGTACTGTCTAAATTACACAAATGTGGGGGTGTTTAATAAGTCGTCCACATGGTTTCATCTTTTAATGTAATTTTGCTACATTCTAAATGAAACAGGGAAAAGTCACTACTTTTGGCAATTTAAAAAATTGTTTTACATGTGAAAGAAGCAATAGTAACACAGTGAAATTATTGTAGGTAGCATTGCATTAAAGTCATTGATCATTTCTTTCTAATAAAAGGAGGGTACGTGGACAACTGAAGCAAAACTGTGATGAAAAATTATCGATGTCCAACAGAGGAGAAGGAAGGGAGGCTGATTAGCAATAAATCTGCAATTTGAATATGCTGTCTGTAGAAGGTAAATTATTTTCTGTCGATACCTGTTCCTTTTTTTTTTTTCCTTCAAGTTATTCCAAGCAGTGCCTTTGTTGAGCCATAGTGGTGAGTGCTGGATTGATGACAGAGGTTTAGTCCAGCTCTGGGCAAGAGTTGAAGGAGATATTTGGAATGTTTTGAAGCTCATGCTGCATTGCTGATGACTACAATAAAAATTTTTGTTGATGGCCACTTCAGAGTTGGGAGCACTCTGTAACAACTCTTGGGGAATTTTAAACATGTCAGCTAGTCTTATTATTTAATTGTTGTTTTAGTAGATGTCTTTCTAGCAGCATTAGACCTGCCAAAGTACATGCTTCTCACAAACATTGGGAAGAATGGGAAAGGGGAGATTAATAATTTTAATATGCCCTAATAACATTATTTCTTACTAAATTATTTGTAGTTATGAACATTTAGTAACTTCACAGAAGAGCTCTTGCAAGCCAAATTGACTGTGATGTGACATGAGATCTGATTCAGAGAATTTACATATTAACTGACGTGGGAGCTCAAATCAGAGGGTGTTTAGCCATCAATTTCAGTGACACCACAAAGGTGGTTTTGCATCTTCCACTACTGCCCCCTTCCTTGGATTTGGGAAAGGGAAGAGGATACCCACAGGAAACCAAAATGAGCTTCAGGGTATCTTGTCTCCGTGTATTAAGACTCTCGCTAATCTGAAACACACACCTTCTCAGAGAAAACTAGTTATTTTAGTATCAAAAGCACTCAGGGCAAAACTAATTCTTTGGATTAACACTGTAGTTCTTCTACTGATTTCAAAGGGAATACAGCCTATGGAAAGTGTATAGAGTATTCAGAATACACTGCAGGCCAAAAAAAAAATATATTTGGCTTTAAAACATAAATTAAAATGTATTGCTTTTACAATCTGTCATTATTTCATAAATGTGGCTTGTCTTATGTTTTCTAAATTTGTCATACTCGCCAGATTAATGTGAGAACCAGAATTTTTGTTAAATCATAATGTAGTCTGCTTCCAATTCTTCTCTGAGTCTCTGTCCTTAGATCACTTGACATCACGATGGATAAAGGGATAAACTCAAGGTAGCATAACTGTTGCAGTGGTGAACAAGCAGGGAGTGATGGCTTTCAAAATGCAATTCAGTCTGGGAAAAAAAAAAAAAAAAAAAAAAAAAAAAGGAAAAGCAATGATGCCTACAAAAAGATATTCTGCTTTTAGTGAAGTCACTCAGATGTTTTAGATGAGATTTCCTCCTTTCTCCTTTCCTTAAATATAATCAGCTAGAGGAATTATGTCCCCTTCTGCTGGGGTAGTTCTGTGGAAGTTTGATGTCTCAGATCAAAGAAAACTGGAGGTGTAGAATTAGCTGATATTTTAAAGTTAAATGTCGGTAGAAGTTTTTAATCGTTGTTTCACTTAGAGTTTCATAAAAAGTCTTAGATTAGTGGTCTTTTCCTTTCTCTGTCACGGTCTCCCTATCCCTAATTATCACAAGGCTCCAACACCCTGCTCATTAAGCTTCTGCTAAGGTAATTGGACAATTGGAGGGGATAGCTTGGGAACATTATGAAATGCTTCAGCCATCCTCTTTCTCTACAAAAGAAATTTTGTTCTGCTACAAAACTGCCTACAGGTTCATCTTGAGGGTTGGGGGGTGGTAAGGTGGTGGTGTATGCAGATGTCACAAAATAATCTCTGTGAAGGTGAAAATGGCACATGAATATATGGAGGAATCTAAAAACATGCATCAGGATCCACGAGAAAAAGTCTTACAAGATGGTGAGCGAAGCAGTTTATTGACTGTCAGGGTGTAAAGAATGTTGTGGAGGGGAGTACTGAGGGTGCCACACAACCTTTGGCTGTACATGAGAAAGGACAGGCAGCACCTTATGTGTTTCATCTGGTTAAAATCACTGCTTCGCAAGCACTGAAAAAGTTAACAACTGTGCCTCCATCCTCCTCTGGTTTATGTGTTTCTTCACAGCTTAGGTACCATCTCCCAGGGCAGCCCAGTCTTGGGGAGCCTCATACCAGGTCAGAACAGCACTTCAGCAGTTTAAGACAGGGACCTTGGGAAAAAAAGCCCATCAATTTAATTTGAACACCAACACCACCACTGAATTACCGATTAAGCCAGAGTAGGATAGTGAGAAATACAATCACATCTTAAAAACACATTCCCCCCACTCCTCCCTTCTTTTCAGGCTCACCTTTGCTCCTGTTTTCTCTCCCTCCCCCCCTCCAGCGGCACAGGAAGGTAGGGGATGGAGATTGCAGTGAGTCATCACCCTTTGTTTCTGCTGCTCCTTCTTCCTAAGATGGAGGACTCCTCACACTTTTCTCCTCCTCTACTCTTCCCAACAAACTTCTGAAACTCAATATATGGGAAAGCAAACAAGCAGAAATAATTTAAGTTCCCTTTCAGTCCAACCCAGAGCAAGCAGACCTTAATGCAACAAAGAGTTTCTCAATGTGGAAGAAGAGCAGTGAAATTTTAATTATCTTCACTGAGGCACAGGAGTTTACAACACCTACAAAAGAAGAATGGAAAGAATGAGAAGTTGCAGGATAGCTACAAAGAGGGATTGTTCAAAGAAGAAACTGAAAAAAATACCTGTACAATAATTAATTAAGCTTCAAAATGTCCCTCAGAGGTAGGTAAGTATTATTAAACGAGAATATACAGAATTAATTAAGGTTTGCAGGGAAAAGATAGGGCAGGGGAAAAAAAAAGAAAAAATAAAAAAAGAAAAAAAAAAAAAAACACAAAAACCAAACCTGAACAAATTAATGCTAGCCAAAGGGGTAAGAAGAATAAGACTCCTACAGACAGAATCAAGGAAGAAACATATTGTAGGAAAAAAAAACCATGGCCGTTAATAATGGAGCCATTATTGGAACTGATTGCCAATGCTTCCTTCATTATTGAAGCTGATTGCCAATGCCTCCCTAAGGGAGGGCAAAGATGCCAGATTCTTAGGGAGGAGGAGGAGGAGGGAAGGGCATTACATCCTCGCTTAGTTTATCTTTTCCTTTATGCTGACATTCTGTCAGGCAATCACCTCATTTTCAGGCTTTTTTGAGGAAGTGTTTTAGGGAGAGCTTTAGAGATTTAGGCTCAGGACACCTGCAAGGTAACTCTGGGACTCTGTCCCTTAGCATCAAGACCCTGTGCCTCCCTATAGCACAGATATTAAGTACTTTCATGAAGGTTTCATGGGTGCTTGAAGTGCTGAGGCTTGGACAACAGGCCCAAGCCAGAGCTGACCTATAGATGAATCTTGTAGTAGGTATTGTACTAAGTTAACCCACTTATGCTGATGTAGAAAGTTGTCCTGGTTCAGCTAGGATAGGGTTAAGTTTCCCCAGCAGAGAATGGGGAAGGGATCTCCAGCCGGGTTATTCATACCATGCTGACATCAGGTCCAGGCACGGGAGCGTGGGAACATTTTCCTTGGTGGCTTTGGTGGCGGGGAGCACATGGCGGGCTTGTTCTATAACCATTTGCGGTATTTCTCTGTATATCTTTTGTCTTGTTCACTGCTATTGCTGTTTATTGTTGTTATCATTGCCACTGTTGTTCAGATTGTTTATCACACTGTTGTATTAAATTTATTCTTATTTTAACCCGAGGTTTGTGCCTCACTGCCAACCCAACTGGCTGAGGGTGGGGCAGGGGCAACGGCAACGTGCTCTCCGGTGCCAGCAGGGCTTAAACCACCACAAAAGTGCTAAATTATTGAAATACTGAAGCCTGAACAACAGGCCCCAAGCCAAAGCTGCTAACTCAGTATGTGATCATTAACAAAGTATGTAAGATCACTAGTGAAAGATGCAGCTTAGACAAAATATAATCAGTAGTGAGGAGAGAATGTATCCAACTTCCCTTGTTTAGCCTTGTTCAAGGCTGAGAACCCACGTATTTGGCCTTGTTAGAAACTCCCTTGGTCTCCCCCCCTGAGCCCTGGCCAGGCTTTGGGTGGAATCCAACAGGAGAATGAAACCAGAAATTTTCCACTCAAAACAAAGGTGCCAGCTATTCTGGCTTGCTGATCTCTGGTATATAAGTCTGGACCCACTCACAGTGACTTTGGCAGCCTCACCTATGGGTGGACGCCCCATGTAGGATTTCCCCCTTACCGGGACAGGCTCTCCAAACCCTCGCTGTAACCGGGGCTGCCCAGCCACTGCGGGTCTGGGTGATGGTAACGTATGCAAGTGGTGATGGATCTTCCTTAATCTCTCTCATGTAGTAATGATTTGATGCATTACCCTGTATTCTCCTGTTTGTTGCTTTAGGTGCACTATTCTGCCTTTTCTTACTGCATGTTTTCTGTATTCACTGTTACATTATATGGTTATCACCAGTAAAATACGCCTGCTCTTTTCACTCTGGTGTCTGAGTTTAGTTGGTATCCTAAATCAGCAAAACAGTGCTGCCAATCTAGTACTATTGCTATCACTGTCAAGCAAGTGAATCGACAGACTCACATCTCTTTAAATTCCAAAGTTAAGTTATTTCACCAGGGCATGGAAGGACAAGCACCCCCATTAAAAATAAAAAGAACTTAAAAACAAATAACCTATGCACAATTTTCTTAGTAAGAGGAAAGACAGACCCTAGTATATCAGTCACCACCACTAATATCCTGAAGAAAAGACTTCATATGATGCTGCTAGATAGGTGTACTGGGTCTGGCTGGGATGAAGTTATTTTTTTTCATAGCAGCCTGTAGGTGCTGTATTTTGGATTTGTGACTAGAACAGTGTTGATAACATACTACTGTGGATTTGATAGCACACTATATACTTCATAGTGTTGGAGTTTTCGCTTTTTTCTACACTACTCCTCCAAGAAGCAGGCTGGGGATGGGCAAGGGCTTGGAACTCTGAAGCAGGTCCACAGAAAACATCGGACAGATACTTGTTGAGGATGGTCATCTGGCTAATAGGGACGAAGAAAAAACAAAGGTATTAAATGAGGTTTTTGCCTCAGTCTTTAATAATACTGATAGACCTTGGGCAGTCTGGTCCCCTGAGTCAAAGGACCACAAGTGTGGGAACAGTAATTTTCCATTTGTGGACACTGAATTTGTAAGGGACCAGTTGTATCAGCTGAATGTTCACAAGTCCATGGGGCTTGATGAGATTCATCCCAGAGTACTAAAGGATCTAGCGAGTGTTATGGCAGGACACCTCCCGATCATCTACCAAAGGTCTTGGGAGTCTGGGGAGGTCCCTGCTGACTGGGAGCTAGCCGGTGTTATTCCAGTCCACAAAAAGGGTGTGAGGGAGGACCCAGGGAACTACAGACTTATTATTTTAAACTCAGTTCCTGGAAAAATTATGGAGAATATATACTGGGTATTATAGAAAGGCATTTAAAGAATAATGCAATCATCATGCACAGGCAACACGGGTTCACAAAAGGAAAGTCTGTGGGAGAGCTGAGCATGCACACGACCAATGTGATCAAGCAATGCCCGTTTATTACAACTAAGAAAGCCCTTTTATAATGTTCTCCCGCACACGTGAGTAACACGCAGTACAAGTCCTCAAGATTGGACAGTTACTCAGCCCGCGCTTTAAACCTTCTTATGATTGGATAAAAAGTGCCACATCAGCCTTGCCAGGCTTCCTGCCTTGTGGAACTTCCTCTTCCGTCCCAACGCCTTCCGGGGGCTGTTTGTCTCGTCGAGTTTCTCCGCCCTTCATTCAGGGTCACGTCCTTATCGCATTCTTGCTCGGCTGAGGCTCTTATCAGTCTTGTTCTCATGCAGGATTGCTCACATGGCCATTCTCTCACAGAAATCCCTCTAGAATCCCAACAGAAAGTCCTGTTTAACTAATTTGTTATCGTTCTATCATAAGATCACCCACCTGGTGGATGAACAGAAGGCGGTGGATGTAGTTTTCTGGATATTAATAAGGCTTTTGATACTGTCCCTCACAACATCCTGGGCAAGTTGTCCAGCTGTGAGATGAGGAGGTTACAGTGCACTGGGTGAAGACCTGGCTGAAGGGCAGAGCCCAAAGGGCTACATCTGGCTGATGACCAGTCACCAGTGGTGTTCCTCAGGGTTCAGTTCTAGGGTCAGGTCTGTTCAATATATTTAGCAACAATCTGGATACAGGAGTTGAATGCACCATTAAAAAGTTTGCTGATGATACCAAACTGGGAGACGATGACTCTCTTCAGGGACAAGATACCTTGCAGAGGTATCTAGGTAGATTGGAGAACTGGGCAATGATTAATGGGATGAAACTTAACAAGTCCAAATGCCAAATTCTGCACCTGGGAAGGGTAACAACAGGCACAAGTATAAATGGGGAGAAGGGTGGCTGGAGGTCAGCCCTGCAGAAAGGGATCTGGGGGTGCTGGTTGGCAGCAAGCTCAGTGTGAGCCAGCAGTGCCCTGGCAGCCAGGAGGGCAAACCGCACCCTGGGGTGCATCAAACACAGCATAACCAGCCGGGCAAAAGAGGTGATTATCCCCCTGCATCCAGCATTGGTGCGGCCTCACCTTGAGTCCCGCGTGCAGTTCTGGGCTCCACAATGTAAGAATGATGTGAAGGGCCTTGAATGTGTCCAGAGGAGGGCAACAAAGCTGCTGAAAGGGCTGGAAGGAATGTCCTGTGAGGAGTGACTAAGGACATTGGGCTTGTCCTTGGAGAAAAGGAGGCTGAGGGGCAACCTCATTGCTCTCTACAGCTCCCTGAGGAGGGGAAGTGAAGAGGAAGGTGCTGGTCTTTTCTCTTTGGGATCCAGTGACAGGACATGTGGGAATGGCTCAAAGCTGAGCCAGTGGAGGTTTAGACTGGACATTAGGAAGCATTTCTTTACCAAGAGGGTGATCAAACACTGGAACAGGTTGCATAGAGAAGTAATTGATGCACTAAGTCTGTCGGTGTTTAAGAGGCATTTGGACAATGCCCTTAACATGCTTTAACTTTTGGTCAGCCCTGAATTGGTCAGGCAATTGGGCTAGATGATCGTTGTAGGTCTCTTCCAACTGAAATAATCTATTCTACTCCTACTCCTATTCTATTCTATTCTATTCTATTCTATTCTATTCTATTCTATTCTATTCTATTCTATTCTAATTTCTATTCTATTTCTATTTCTATTCTCTTTTTTTCTTCTTAAAATTGTCCAAAAGCAATTTATAAATGTGTTTGCAGTTCAGAGTTGTTTGACACACTTGTGCAAACAAATTGCAGCTCATTTTTAGCAAATAGCTTGCTGCAAATGCTAATTTAGGGAATTCATTATTCTCAAATCATGTTTTGATATTTGTAATCATTCACGTACTTACACACTCAGATGCCATAATGATAATTAGGAAGATATTGTTGTTTCTTTTCCCCAACTGGATGACCTAACATGAAAAGACAGAAGCGGTGCCTCAGCAAATCACTGGGGTTCATCATTCTCCTAGGGAACATGTGGAGAAAGAGAAAAAGATTAAGATACCCTGAGTAAAGTAGAACTGCAGCTTCGTTGGATTTTCATATTTGTCTGCATTCTCTAATGAAAAAAAAAATAAAAGTAAAAGCTGTAAAATATTTTCATTTCAAGAAAGATGTAAGAGCCGTGTGTTATTTTTAACTACGTAATATTTTCCATTCATAGTCTAATTATAATCATGCAAAGTATCAGCCAAGGTTTGGCTGTATAAATATAGCCTTCCAAAGGGTCCAGGCATTTCTAGAATTTAATCTGATTGCCTGAAATGACATCATTCTTTATTTTTTTCTTCAAAAACATTAATACCTTTGCAAATATGAAAATTTTGTGAAGAGAAAACTTGTTTACTGATATCAGAATAGTAGTACTATGGTTATTATAACTTGTACTGGCAAATCTTTACAAATCAAAGTACATGTTTGCAGAATTCTAAAAGGCAAATAATAGTTCCTTTGCATATGATACATATGATGAAGAGGTCATAGTGATAACACATGCTCATGGTTCTTTTGGTTTTTGGTCTAAGATAGGGAACAAGTTGGTTGTTTTAAGAAATTAATTTTTTTTGTTAATTAAAGAAAATATGGATGTTTCTGCTTTCTCTTACCCAAAAACCACATTCAGATCGCAAAGAATATCCAAACAAGATAGGACCCCTAACCACAAAAGAGCCTCTTACATTTTTGTAGAGTCTAGAAAGCTGCTTTTAACATTTGTATTTTACTCTGTTTTTCTATTTTGTTTTAGAAAATGCATGCATACATTGATTATTTTTATGCTGTTCTATGGCATTAGATAGGAGCTGCAAGTTGTAAACATCCTTCATACAGAGTATTGTAGAGCAAGGAATAACACACTCTAGATCTAGACAGCCAACAAGACTTTATTCTCAAAGAATAAGGGCTCTTGTACAAGAAACCCATGTGGTGCAATTATGACCTTTATTTAAGGAAAGGAACGTCATAAGATATTCCTTGTTTACTGAGGTCTGATTTTGAAAGAATGAAAGGATGTTGTGTTTAGAAGTAAAGAGGTAAGCATGGATGTATTATCAGAGCCATAAACCATGTCATAAAAACCAACTTTCTTCCTTTCATTCCTCAGAAAACCCTCAGCTTCAGCATTTACAAAATTATTACTGAAAATACTTTTTGCATTTCTACACATTCAAGGAAAAAAAAACAAAGACTGGAAAATACTCAACAGAAGATGTTGGTTATTATAGTCTAGCTGATGTTTCCACAAAAAAAATGCAAGTTATGGCTGTACCTTAAAAAATTGAAATTAACAGCTTCTCTTTGAAACTTCTAGTTACAAATCTTGTATATCCTTTGTACAAATCTTCACCTTTTTTGCCCAATACCTTTTTCATTTCAGTAATAATCTCTCTTAGGTACAGTACAGCAAGGTCCTGTACAGTGCTGCAGCTGATTCTTAACACAAGTCTTCTGAGGAAAAAGCTTCATAATAATTGCATAAATATTCATTAAAATGTAGAAATATTTATGCAGAAATTTTTAAGCTTATTAAGTTCAAAAATATAAAATAACTTTTAGAAAAACTCTTAAGAAAAAAAATCTTCAATGACATTTCAGTTCCTACAGACTATTTAAGCTTCATTAAGCTGAAAATAATATTTTTAAATCTAGCTGACTCATACGGAACAGATCCATTTAGCCATTTAAACTAGAATTCCAGTTCTTATTAAACTCTGAAATTAAAATGATGTAACATCAGGAAACAATCTGGTTAAAACAGCTAATAGAAAGAGGTAAAACTAACTTTAAAAATATTTCTGAGACTTTCCATCTACATGAAAAAGGCAGTTGGGTTACACTATGTATGCATTTGACATTCTGCATATTCAGAATATTTGAGACAAACCCAGGAAAGTGGAGAGCCAGAGAAAATGTAGGAGAGAGAGTATCCCTATCAAATTCAAAAAGACTGAGGAAAGAAGTATGTATTGCTCTTTCTATGAAATCATAAAGACTGATTGTAGAAAACTCTCTTAATTACACAAACAATGTTTTCTGATCCTCTCCTCAACTTTGTGGGTTTAACAGTGCTCCATCTACTTATTTTTCTGATAAGCAATCACTGGACAACTTAGAAGGAAAAAGGAGAACGGGAGAATTAACTGTCCATTTTCTGCAGTGTGATGATAGCAATAAAAAGCTTTCACCATGAAGAAAATGAAGGTGTGAATTTTGATAAGAAATTTAATGTATTTATTTTTCTTTGACAGCTTTAATGGACCACAGTGATGCTGAAATTTACAATTCTTACAGTGTTTGTTTACACAGTGTGTTCATTAGGACACAGTACAGACTAAAGACTGGTAACAGGGATACTGTGGGATTTCATTTGGATTTGATCTTATTACATACAGCTTAATGTCAACCTCAGGATAACTCTGAACTGATCTGAGTGCCTGATTTAAATACTCTTTTTTCTTTCTGTTCCAGAGGAAACATGTGTAGGTAGCTTTCCATGTAAATAGTCTTAGAGCAAAAACCAACATGATCATGTAGGAAGAAATCCACACACTGTCTAGTGCAATGTTACCACGCTGCTCCTCTTCTATAGAAAAAAAAAAAAACCACAAAAAACAACAACAAAAAAGCCCACCTAAATTTTTAGTCTATTACTTTAACCTGCTTTACTTTTGTTTGTCGCCTTGACTGGATGTGAGAATTCATATCTATGCTTTTAAAATGAGTTTTCTGAAGTATTTTGTGAACTACGTGCTGACATCTCACAGACATAGTTCATGCACCACAGATTTGGAAAAAAAACCTAACCAATGCCCAGGTTTCCTAGTGAGTTTAAATGAAGCTTGTCTTTATATAAAAGTATAGTCTGTAGAGAAAAGAAAAAAAAAAAGTTAAAAATTATGCAAGGATCAGTGAGCAATTAGTTACCCATGCTATACTAAACAGACTGTACTCAGTCATCAGTGACATTATTTTGCCAAGCTATAATTGTTTTAATTATCCCTGATAAAATAAAAGTCCTCCACAGAGATACCCACAAATTGCTCTATGACCATGGCTACCACTTCAGAGAAACACCATTTTGTGTGTGTGGATTTATTTTATGTAAGTAAGTGAGCAGGTTGCATATTGTGTCCTTTTTCTTTTTTACCTCTCCAATATCAATATAAAGGGAAGTAAATATAATAAATATATATAACAAATTTATATAATAAATAAAAAGTCAGATCACAGATGAGATACTGTAAAACTAATAGAAGTGAGACAAAGTAAAACAAAGGCCCAGCTGCTGTTATGACAAACAAAAGACAGAGAACAGAATCATAACTTCTCAGGGAAAAAAAAAACTTAGAAAGTAAAAAGAAGGTAATGTTTCTTCGATTCTCCCATGGCAAGGACGTATACATATAGTCAACTGGATATTAAGACTACTGCAATTAGAAGGAAAACACTGAGAAGGAAAACTCAGAAGTGGGATGGCAAGAATCTCTGAGCAACGCACAGAAATCCCTCTTGCCAGGACAGAGAGGTCATGAGCAAAATATCACTCTTTCTGTATGTAATCTGTATTGTTTTGCTACTCCATTTCATTTAACCTACCAATAAATCAATGTATTCCAGATGACTGAAATGGTCCAAAGTGTTGCTTGTTATTACTGCCCATCCACCTGCACCTGCTCGTGTAACACCAGGAAAGACAGCCAAAGTTCAACTCTAAGAGCGGAGTGCTTGATAACTGGAAAACTCCAGACACCAAAACAAGGAGACAACTAGACCCAGTCAATAGGAAACTCTAAGGGTTTTAATTCTAACTGAATTCCCAGCCCTCTTCAGAGCTGCCATTTTGAACCACGGATTAAAGAAAAGCTTTCTCCACTAAAATCCCAGCCCCAGGATCTTTTGCAAGAATAAGAACCTGTCGTTATTCTCTGACAGCAGAGAGAAAAGACCATATGCTTTCTTTCTTTTCCGAAATAAGTTTGAATCTGTTTATGTGGGAGACAGATTTAATTGCCTTCTCAGCTAAGCAGATTCATGTATTTGCATCTTTCATTCATTCATGCCTTTGCTCCCCAAAAAAATGCCCTAGACAAAAGACTCTGTGGTATCCCTGCCTCCAACACCCACCCCTATCTGCTCTTAGAAATGGGTAGCTAGAAGTTGAGTCAAAATCTTGGGGCAGAGGACAAGTAGGAAGGCCTGAACTATGGACTCCACTTCCAATTGTTTAACTAGAGTCCCACCATCTCAAAATCTGTCTAGGTCTGTAACAGGTTTGTCTGCTCTCAGAGTCTAAACTACATTGAATTCACACCTAAAAGTCACTCGTTCTTTTAAAACATGAGACTGATAAGGACTATCTCTTCCAGACAGCTGGTGAGCACCCACGACAGGCATCCCTGCATTTCATATAATACTGAACGGAACTGAGAAGTAGTCAGGACTCGTGTGCTGGGCAGGAATATCTCTGTTCACATGAAAGTCATTCAAGCAAATAGCTGCTGCTGTTCTATTATTTGCAAGCATTGAATTAAACTGGTGTCTGCCAATGGTGTGAAAATAACTGTAGTCTTAGGTGTGCTGTCTCATATACAAAAAATGTACGTATACCAAGTGAATTTATTTGACTGCATTGGTCTCCATTTTTAGTCATTGCTATCACCATTTCATGACAGTCATTTGTCACAAATAATTTAGTAGATGTGTATGTGTTCTCTCAGCCCTAACCGTAAAGGACACATTAAGATCTTCATAAACCTATGTGCCACAATTTTTGGGAACAAATCCATCCCTATGCCATATTATATTAAACAGTG
Source organism: Athene noctua (assembly GCF_965140245.1). Lineage (NCBI taxonomy): Eukaryota > Metazoa > Chordata > Aves > Strigiformes > Strigidae > Athene > Athene noctua. The sequence goes on from NC_134037.1 coordinate 189,915,833, forward strand.
TTCCATTAATAATGTTATATAATTGGTCATACCAGCTCACATAATAAGTTACTACAGTTGTTACAGCAGAATGGAGATAGAAAGGAGCCTTACCTGACTTAAAGACATATTTTGGTTGCAGACAAAATGGATAATTCCTAACTTGGACACCAGATTTGTTCTTATAAACTGTCACATTTGGGAACAGTAAGCAAAGATTAACTGTTTCCTTAAAATATTGCCCTAATTTAGAAAATCTGAAACTGTGAAGGAGAAATTTTTAGAAAGAGGCGTTACAAGAACACTGTGTAAAATACCTATCCAGTGAAACTTTTAAAGATTTAAAAAATGCTCATTTTCCACAATAGGACAGAAAACAGAAACATTGAAAATTTGTACCCAAACAAGTAAAAAAATTCAATGGAGAGTTGTCAGTAAAAGTTGCAAGGTGATGATTCAGAGAGATTTGAACTTGCTTCTTGCTTGTGGAAGATAAGGTCCCTTAAAAGTTACCATGAGGAATCACTTAACTGTCTAGAGTTTCTGAACGTTTCCTGACAAAAGTTCAGTCAGAATAGTTATACATCCATTCAAAAAACTGACTGTGCTGCTCAGCATTTCATAGACAAAAAAAAAATGGCCTCATTCATGCTGAGCCTGAATCCCTGAGCAGTAGAAAAAGTACAAAAGCACTGTTTACTGCTGAGGTAGAAAAAGCATATAAGAGTCTCAAAGGTTTATCCTGGTGAAGAAGACAGCATTAACAGAGAAGAACACACTACAATATACACCACTGACATCTTATTCTTCAGGAAAGTCCCATAAAGACATGAAAAAGTTGTTAAGCTTAGTAAGTAGAGGGAATCTGGAACTACTACTAAGGAGATCGCAGTCTGGTTTTGCTAACATTCTTTAATCTCCTTATACTGTTTAGCTTAGAAGACAGCAGGGCATTAGTGAAAACCAATTAACCCTAACATTCTATAGCAGTATTGATAGACCCACAGAAAATTGAGGATTCACATTGGGGTGCAACAACATATATTCTGATACCTAGAAGAGTTCAGGAATGTTCTTAAAGGAGTTGATGAGCCAAGATGAAGAAAATGAGAAATGGATAACAGCAAATTCCAGACTTGTGTCATATATGTTTGTGCCACAGTGCACACCAGTTATCCTTTTATTTCAAATCCAAAGTTGATCTCCCCCAGATTTTCTCTGAAAATGTGTAGGGATGATATACAGGATTTTATTATACATTTCTGTTTTTGTTTAACTAAATAATGATAAATTCAGGAAATGTACAGAAACTTTTCAAAAATGCCGCATTTCCTGTAATTGCGACAAGAATGGTATCCAGAGGGAGAGGTTAATCCTGAGATACTGGTGTATATCAGTCTGTGCACCAAAACCAATACGTTAAATAAAGCCAAAGGTGAATCGTTTTCTTGTTGCTTTGATTTTTTAAAGGTTGCTCACAACCATATTAGGCAACTCTTGTTTAACTTCAGCAACAGTTAACCATATCAAGGCTACTCTGAGAGTAATCTGGGTGAAAGTAGCAGGATATAAAACTGTATTCGATTTGGTTTTGAGGCTTTAAAGAAAACTACTTTGTGTTGTTTCTTCTTCTGGGTCTTCTGGAAGAAATCTGTAGAAGCCTCAATAACATTAAATTGCTCTAGAATATATCTGAAATGCCAGATATACTACTATATCATGGTGATATCTTCTTTAGTAAAAAATTAACAACATTCACGTAAACTCATCATTTTCTGAAAAGTATACACTGTGGCACAGAATGAAGAAAAGGGGCGTACCAGGCTGAAAACTAGAGGCTCATAATATCCCTGTACTCCCACAGGTGTTCTTCCTGTAATGCCTGCTTTAAGAAAGGTTAGTCTTTTATTCCCATCTTCACTTCTAGATGTTCAATATTTAGTGACAATATAATGAACATCATACGTTACTGATGGCAGCCAGGTATGGTGCTGGAAAGCTCGGCTGTGGTTTGTTCCCTGAGGACTCTGACTGACCACTCTCTTAGCACTAACAAATGGTGGCATATTTTTGTGATTGGGATTTATGTCCTTGTGGGGCTGATCTAAGAACAGCAACTCATTTTTAACAAGTGACCTAAGTTACATTTGAATTCAGTCCTCCAGAAAATGAAACACTGGAGTGTTAAATTGCACTAGATTTTAGTCTATAAGGCAGGTTCTCATAGACTCACTAGTGATCAAAACCTAATTAGTCTGTTTAGTGAGCTTAAAGATTTCCATTGTGTTTGCTAAATCAAGAAATTATATCTCAGAAATTATGCGCTCTTGTAGTATGCCTTATGAACACAGTACTACTGTAGTTTGGGTAACCATTCTCACTAGACTTTGCTTAATAGACCTTATATTTTATGTTTTCAATGAACAACTCATACAGGGTTGAGCCAAGGGCTTAATCACTCTTAATACAATAAAGCAGCACTTTAAAATATTATTAACCTCATCTGTCTAGATTTCCAACTAATAGACCATTGTGTGTGTATTGTCTTTATCCCTGCCAGTTATGTACATATTTATTAATCCCCTCTTCCAGAGGAAAAATTTCTAAAGGAAAACCAACAGTAACCTTCAAGTGAGCGGGCACAGGTTAGAAGGGCACTAATTAAATGTCAGACTTGACAGATTAAAATTATGAAATTTAAAATCACCGTGGAGCTCTTTGTCATTGTCAAATTAGGAGTCAGTGTGATGAGGAGCACGGAAGTGAATGGTTTAATGGATTGAATGGGAATGTGGCTTAGCAGCAGCCTTTTCTTGAATTCAGATCAGCCTGTAGTTCAGATCAAAGGCTGCTAGTTCAATTTCACATTCAAAAAGAGTTGTAGCTTACCTGCATCAGTAATAGATGTGTGTGTATATATGTAGGTTTAAAAAAAAAAAAAAAGGAAAAAAAAAGAAGGCAAATATGTTTCATGAGAAATAATTTTGCACAGATGATTTATGCATTTAGATTAGAGTAGCAACATCATTTTTTCTATTATTTGTATATGGAGTATTTAATGAGATTTTAAAGTCTTCATGCACTGCTCTTTTTTTTTTTTTTTTTTAAATCAACTTTTCTGTTTAGCAAAGTGGAAAACTGGGAATATTTAGTACTGGATAGGTTATGTTAAAGGAAAAAAAGATTAAACTCAAGCAAGTGGCCCACATCCTGACAATAACTGTTTTCATATACATTAGGAAGAATGCTGCTGACTTCAACAGAGTTTACATCAATACACAGGAATGGTATTGAACAAAATGCAAAATGGGATGCATAAAATATCATGGATCAAAATATTGTTTACATGTAAGTTTGCTTTATGAGGAAATACACTTAAATTTCATTTTCACACACACATATATATACACAGATATAAATGCCTAAATATTTCTATATATAGAAAGTGTATGCAATGTCTTTTAGATGTCTAAAGTATGAAATTAAGATATATGTCTCTTAAGTCATTACTTGTATGTTTGTGAAATTTTCTAAATCCTTTGCCTCATTTCTCGAACAAACGAGAAAATTATTACATTGCCATTCTGAAAAACTTCTGCTAAACGATCTAATCATTCAAGCATAGTTTTGAACAATGCAGAAGATGCTATACAATAGCAACTGAAATCAATAGGATCAGATTTTAAACAGGACATGGTAGTTATTTAAACCAGTGGGAAGTCTTTTAAACCACTGGGAATCTTACTATTGAATTCAAAATATGTCGGATCAAAGATGGATTCTTTAATCAATATATCTAAATTTACATTACAAAGAGCATCAATAAAAACGTCAAGCTATTAATCACATTCATAATATTTGGGGGTTTTCTTGAGACAAATGATACATTATGACAAAATTATGCCAGGTAACTCTTATACCATGCTCCAGTTTCATCCAGGCACTGCTTAAGACATTCGACAAAACTGGCATTTTCAATTCAAACACTGATTTGGAGTGAGATGTCTTCAACATACTGTATACACCACAATCAAGACATCTACCTTTCACCTCAATGTGTACACACATCGAACGGGAAGACAAGACTGAATGTGAGTCTACAATAGCATTTCTGGGGAATACTGTTCAGTACCTTCATGTGAGATGACTCAAATGCAATCCTAGCAGATCTTGGATAAATCACTAATCTGTCACGATCAATGACACCCCAGATATTATAGATACAGCAATTCTTCAGCCATCACTTGGAGAAAATTTCCTTAATTTCCAAACTTCAACCAGGTTTCTAACCTTTCTGACCAAGGTCTAAGAGATGAGAGGGACCACATCATAACCTTCCAATAATCTGAACAAAAAGAGGACTGTAGAACTATTACAGAGAGTCAAGTAATTATTTCTTGAAAAAACAGAGGCATCAACTAGTACCATCAACACAATGAGATCTCCTACATGTTTCACCTACTGCAGTGACATTACTCCAAAGAAGATGTTCTGAAAAAAATGTCCCTACACCTCTAATACCTCACCAAGCATCAAAGGACTAAAATTACTGGAGAAAGAAGTGCATGCACTCTCTCTTCCACATCCTGCATTTACAAAAACTCATGAACTAAACACACTGATTTCTAACTACAGTGTAACCAGAAATTCCCAGAAAAGGGGAGAAAAAATTATTTAGGCTAACCTGAATCAGACAGTCTAGAGAACTATTGGATTTTGTGGATGATATGGTAGAGGCTAAAAATAGTGTTATGATTTAATAGTAAAAAGAGCTATAAACTGAGGTCCCCAAAACAAAACAAACTTAAATGAAAAAAACTAAACTAGAATCTCTGTGGAGGACCTAGTAGATTTCCTTGTATGACTTCTACCATTGACCCTTAAACTATACACTCTTTCGGTCACAAAGTCATTTACAAAGGTGTCTGGCAAGGAAGAAGCCACTAAGCATAGGCACCCAAGAGAAACACTTTCAAAGCAAGTGATAGACAACTGCTATAAAATTATATTCAAGTGATTTATCTCATGAACAAGAAAATCCATGGGGTAAAGTATTCAAGTCTCTTTAACCATCTGAGTTAACCCATGTGAACAGTTTTTGCAAGAGATATCAAAGGATATTGAATTTGTTCTATAAAACATTAGGCAGCATGGTCACTTTTTGGCATGTGACCAAGTATGGCATGAATGAAAGAACAAAGAAAGCATAAAACTGAGAAGTCACTTAGTTCTGTCCTGAATTCTACTAATTGCTCTAAGTAAACTATAGAATACTTGTATTTCTGAATAGGTAAATAATAATTGCCATTAATTACTCAGTAGCCACTGAATATCTACACTCTAAACTTCAATAAGAATTTCTTCTCTTGTAAGAAATGGTTTCAAGTTTTACAAAGAAAGCAGATGCTTCCACATTTAAATACATTTATATCCACATGAAGTTAATAAAAAATACCAGTCATTCTAAAGAGGTTATGATGCCAAATAAGTGACATTTATTAAAGGCCTTTTCCTCATTTTTCTCTTTTATGAACACTTCCTAAATTATTTAAAAAATGCCAGAGATTCCTCTTGAGTTCAAAACTTTCATTTGCCAGAGTCATACATTATTTATCCATTCCGAAATATCACAGTGACATACATTTCCAGTACATTATCTTATCAAGGGGTGCAAGTCACTTAGAAGACAAAACCTTTAGTGCTGCTGTGTGTTGGCCTATTTTAAAGGGGGCTGATGAATCCCTCCTTGAGAAAAGCCATGGTATCTTTGGTAAAGCCATGTGAGAACAGCCCCACACTGATAAACCTCAGCAAGGAGCTCAGAGAAGATGCAGGTGGCCTTGGCCAGCACAGGGGACATCTACACAGTGACTGTTCCTGTTGGACAGTCTAGTGAAATGTCTCTTTCTCTGGAGCTCCCCCAGGAGGAACCAGGCTTTTACATGGCACTTCACTTCCAGACCTGTGGCCAGGGAGGTGCAAGCTTGCTTTAGGGTCTGTGTCAGCACAGATTAAGCAGCTGTACTGGGCATGCAGGTCCACCCAGGTAGATCAGCTTAAAGCCACTCCTGCTGTGTACCATATTCTGCCCCTTCTTTTTGAAAATATTAGCAATTCTATGTAGCATTAAACATCCTTTATCTTTAAGGATTTCCTCCTTACACTCCAGATTCCCACACTGGAATCCCTTTGTCGCAGGTCTTTGAATTTAGGGATGAAAGCATGAACACTGCTCTTTGTTGCTGTGTTTGCTTGGGCTATTGAGAATTGCATGGAGCTATCTCTCCATGTTCACTTCATCTGTAGTACTACCTGACATGACATTTTAGGGCTAAGGAAGCAGCACAGATCTGTGAAATGACTCCAAATGGCTGACCACTGGGTTATTAACCCAACCAAAGTCTTTTAGGTGATTAGGAGAAAAATGCTACAGAAAGGGCAGCCAATGTGCAAAAATAAATCATATGAAGGTGGTTTTTTTGAAAGAAAATGGGTTGCAAAAATATATATGTCCATCACCTGTGACTACCAGACAAATTTCTTGTGGTGGATGGCGAAAGGTGATGCAGAAATATATAACCTGGTGAAAAACACAGCTAATGGAGTCTGGATTCCTGCAGATTTGTGACACAATCGAAATATTAGTTGACTATAAAGGGCAAAGGCTGACTGAAGCTTTTCCTACAGCTGGGATATTCCCTATATGTGTCTCAGAGTCTATGTCTGCCAAGGACTGAGCTTTTCCCTCAGTGGACTCTCTAAGAAGGTTTCTCTTCTGTATATAGATATTTATTCAAACTTATAGAAAATTAATATTTCTGAGATCTTTTCCCTCCTGCCACGTATGGCTGAAATTGGCTGGGGCTTCCAAAGTTAAGGAGACACACATAGAAAGAGAGAGGGTCACAAACACGATAATTGCATAAGCTGTTTCATGAAGGAAACCAAACATCATAATCATGGCCCAGAATGGATAGATGATTTCCTGTCCCAGTAGATAGAGGATAATATTTAAGGAATATTTTTGTCATGCAAAATTACCTTTTTCAGACATACTCATATTCAGTGCAGAACTAGCTGGGTTCCATGGCTCCACCAGTGACGTCAATATAACATAGCAGGGCACTCAGTCCTTTTGGCATGCAGCAAGTGTGTCCTTCCAGTTACATTTAGCAGCTGTCACTGGATGCAACCTACACAAAGAATAACAGACTACCTGGCTCAGAGAATTGTTAGTGTGTCATAATGACTTTTACCTTTAGGTGATCTGAGCAAAGCAGGTCTACAATTTACTTTCTTGTTGGCTCACAAAAGGGGGGACAACCTCCAGCACTTGAGCAACGTACAGCTCATGAGCTGTTCAAGTACAGTTCTCAGTCTGGATGATATTACGTTACCAGAAACAGAGTTGTTGGCATGGAAGCTGCTAGGTATGCTGATGTTCAAGCTGTAAAAACAAGTGAAGCAGTGGGAGCTGTACAGCAGGTTTACCTTGTCCTGCAACAGTGGAGTGGGGACCTACAGGGAGACTCTTTCTCTTCCTGAGACCTATCATCAGGTAGATCAGCAGGCAACTAGTACCTGACCTGGTGTCTCTCAAACACATGAAGCTTTTGGAAGGAAAATTGTGGGATTACATAAGTGGTACTCTCACAGGTGGTAATAGTTGCACGTAGGTCAGTGAATTGCATGAATGAGAGTTTACTAATTTAATTCAAAAGTTTTAAAATTCCTCTTCAGGACTGAGGTGTGCTGCTGGCCACTCATTTCTGCCCATCCTGAAGTTGGTTAGCACTTCCAGCAACCTGCCTGCTCTCCCTTATTCACCATAGGCAAGGTCAGGCTGACAAGCTTAAATGGTACAACTGTCTGTTCAGGAGAAACCAACCTGCAGCAAAATGGGGATGTTCACATTAATTCATCCCTGGCAGAAGTCAGGAGCTGTTCCACAGAAAAGCAGTTACAAAAGCTATACAAATAGTAACATCCAGCCTTACTGGACCCAAAAGAGGATGCTTTTCCGAATAAAAACAGAAGGCCAGAAGGAGACACCTGGGTCACCAACAGTGTCCCCTGAGATCTCAGGCAGTGAATTGTATAATCTCTTGCATATATGTATTGAGCTTCCCCTACTCCCAACAGAAGGCTGTTCCTGAAATTGAATGTTTCATGATAATGTGTGTAAGTGCTGAACAATCAGATGCTAAAAATGTTCATTTAAGAGTCTGCATTAAATGATGATGATGATGATGAAGAGGTCAAGTAAAATTTGTTATTGTGATTTTTAAACTATCATTCAGATGGTTTCTAATGTAGGACAGAAGTGATCAAACTGGAAATCATCCATAAATTTAAAATAATTGCTCTCACTACGATACAAAAATTTAGAAACAGATTACTGTAAACCTTTAAAGATCAAAGAAATAGAGATAAGGACACAAAAAAAAAATCTGTAAATTTGTAGTTGTATATCCTTAAGGAGCCATATATCACAACAGAAAAAAGAGACATTGCCAACTAAAATAGGCGAATTCATCAAACAGTATTAATTCTAGTACTGTAGCTACTTATGAAGTTTAATCTGTATAGCCATACTTTTGGTTACGGGGCACAGTATTTTTCCCTTTTTTAGAGGCCAATTTGCTAGTACAAGTTTCAGTGAAGACTACATATTAAACCGCAAACAAGGTGGATCAGGTCCCTACCGAGAGTCAGTGAGGTCTGATAAAATTTCTTACACCAAAGGAAGTGGAGTTAGCTTAATTGTCTTCCAAATCTTAATAATACAAGATAGCATTTTCCAAACAGTGCCAAATAACCTTGCAGCTTAACATCTGATGAAAGTCAGCTGGAATTCATGTGTTTGTCTTTTTTTTGGCAGAATGGAAAGAAAAAGTGCAGAAATTAATACCTTACCAATATTTACATCAGAAATTTAACTATTTTTAAATGACATTCCATTGTGAACTAGATTCAATACTCTAAATATCAAAAAAATTAAAAAAAAAAAAAAAGTTAAATGACTTAATAATACAAGATGTGTTTGTCCAGTCCATCCTTTGAGTCTCATGTCATACACCAAACACGAGAACAATTGTTTCCATCTATCATTCTCATAAAATAAGAATTGATAGTTCATCTGCAAAATGAATTGCAATTTTGGTATGGACCCCAAGGTCCAAAAAAAGAGAAGAAGCTAGACTTACTGGCAGACTTACTACAGCATGACAAACAATGCTGCCTAAGTGAGCTTTAAGAAATCATATATTATTTTTATTCATCTATCCATCTGCTCTGTATACAAATAAAGCACATAGTATCTTTAAATAGATCTTTGTAGTCTATTGCTTTCCAGAGGCTCTAAAAAATTGAAGAAAATAAGTATGAAAGTAACACTGTCTTTACTTACGTGCTCCCCTAATAAAACTATAAAACACTGTAAACATCTACAAAACAATGTGAAAGGGTTTCTTCTGACTTCTTTGAAGTGATGGGATGTTTGACCATTATTTTCAATAAGAGCAAGCCAGGACATTTTCTTACAATGAGTTCTATCCCTGTAATTAATTAATGGGGTGTTTTATTCCAACCTCGATCCAACAGTACTATTTCAAGCAGATAGAAATTTTGTGGCTTCATTAATAAAATATAGAAACATAGATGATACAGGATTCGTTTCATCTTAGATCCATCAATTCAGACATTTAAAATTTAGATGAATACTACAAACTAGTCATCCAGGTTCCAGCTGTAATGAATGGAAAAGCAGACCTTCCAAAGATGGTGCTTGCCACCGTTTCAGAAAGGATGAGTTGTTCCTGCCTCCAGTTGCCTCCTTCAGATTTCATGTGCTAATGCAGACATGCATGCAGGCAAGGAGAGTGTTACCTCCTCAGGAAGTCACAATGGGCTGGTATGAGATGCTTTAGCTTGGGAACAAGAAATAGATCAGTGAGAAGAGAAGGATGGAGCACCAGCCTCTACCACGTGCTGCTCAGGGGAGCAAGCTGGTCACCACACAGCAGAGAGGGAGACTTTGAGTGTGGGAAGAGCCACGTGTCCATGCTCCCGGTGCTCCCAGGCTGCTCCTGGGGTAAGTGTGATCTTTACCTGAATGAGAAGCTGGTCTTCAAAAATAATAGCTGTATAGCTTCAGGCTACATACACTTAAATGCAAGTGTTCACCTACAGTTCACTTTATGTGCAGTCCTTTTATGGAACAAATGGAGCTCTAGGCCTAGATTTAGTTACCTAACCATAGACAGGTAACTGGTGCCAGCTGAACTCTCCTGGACTATCAGGACAGATGTAAAAGATATAAGACAGGAATGTATGATAATTATGCCCTTCTGGACCAGCAAGTAGAGGTAAGGTGGGGTAAACTAGGACTGGCTGCCGCTGGATGTTTGTTTGTAGGCAGCTGACACAAATGCTTGAGCTCCATTAGTTAAAATAGGCACTTAGGCCAGTGTGTGAAGACACATCTTCATCTGTGCTGTGAAACTTACTCGAAGGGCCCAGGGTCCACCAGCCCTGTGCAGATATCTCGTATAACCTCAGGCAGCTCAAATAGCCCTGGACATCCATGCATGGGCAACTGAACAGAACCTTCTGTGTCTGGTTGCAGAGAATCTTCCCCAGGTGGATGGGTAAGATGCGAGGCACACCTCTGTAACTGAAAAGATTATAAACAGCAGTGACTGCACTGGCATAACACTTCTGTTTGAGATACTTGTATTGCCAGCATTTTGCAAAATGTAATTACATCATATCCATCTGCTTTAGTACAGAATCAGGGGACCACTACTGTGCTGTGAAGGACAGTCTTACATCTTTAATCTTTCTGTGATGTCGGCACTAAGTGACCTGTCTTCTAATCAAGGATGCAATGATACTGCATTTCACGCATAAAACCTGAGTGTAAAAATTCATTCAGCTGGGTTTAATTTGAAATATGGGCATTAGCAGCTGTACAATTTGTGAAAGACTGATCATTTTTATGATGTCTCTGTTGGTATGGCCAATATTTTCTCTCTTCATCACCTGCACTTAAATCTTCCTTGCCTTTGGATGCTGTGCATGTGCAATATGTAATAAAGAAACTGAATTACCTCTCACCCCTGGAGAAGGTGATCCCTCCGAATCAGCAAGGTGGCTATTGGCAGGCAGTACACATCATTTGCATTGTGGCTGCCTGCACCCTGCTTGACCTGTGTATGAATGCTGCAATTCACCTAATCCCTATTGCTTGCCCAAAAAACTCTGATATAAAAAAGTATGATAATTGCTGCTGCTACCTGTCACAGGCATAGCATCGCACCATATTATTCATGAGAGCTTGTACAAAATGGTGCTCAACTAGAAAGAAAATTAAAGGGTTAATAAATTCAGACCCACTGTTTTTCACTAACTGAACATGTAGGAAATAAAGGAGAGGTTTTCTTTTGGCAATAAATTAGCTCCCACCCTCCTTTTATTTGTTATTGCAGTCATGGTTCAAAGCCCTCTACAAAAACAAGGTCCCACTTTATTATAGGACAGTCAGGTTCAGCGCACAGCTTGCAATAAAGAAATTAGCAAACCAGAAGCTGCAATTCTGTAGAAACACTCAAAAACGAAGAGGATTTAAAGTGACAAGATCCAATTAAATTTAATTACCCAAGCTGTATTTTCATTTTAACTGACACTTTTTATTAAGGAGCCACATGCACTAAAGCTAGAAACCTGGGCCAAATTGCATCCCAGTAATACAGTTATCTTATGCAAAATTCTGAGTATCTAATTTTCTGAAATGAAATTAGAGACATGGGGTTTGTAAAAGGTTCTCTTTGTCTGATACTATAAGACGCTGTTTGCAATGTACCTACACTATTGTATATCTATGCTACAGTAGCACCTGATGTACCTAATAAAACTTATTATTGGGAGTATTAGCACACCTTTATTATTTTTTGATATGTAAGTATTCAGTATAAGTCAGGGAAATTTAACAACTGCATATCTAAAACTGTTGAAAACTGAAACATGAACTCTTTATGACTTTGATGTGAGAAAGTTATTTATGAATCTTTTAATTTTCGGCTTAAACAGGCACAGAAAGCTGGACCAAATGATTATTTTAATGGCACCTTATTTGTCCCCATGGCAGCATAGAGAAAAGAGGGGATGCAAAGAACAACCCACTGTGAGACTTGCACTTGGGAGTTCTTTCCATGCCTCTGGTTTTAAACAAAATATAGCTAAAAATTGGAAATTAAAAAAATTGAAAGGCAGCAGAATGTTAAACAACTAATAAGAAAACAGAAGAAGGGACATGTTTGTTTAAGCAAGCTCAAGCCAGTGGTAACAGCCTAGCACCTGTGAAGTTTTAAGAAACACATAAGGTTGCACAGTGATCCTTCCCTCCTGAGGGCTGAGTAGGATGTGCCAATGCTTTTGGTGGCTGGGAGTGGGGCTATTGCAGGTGCCGGCACCTCAGCACCCACATCATGCCTGCTGGTCGCCCTCCCCAACAGTAGGATTAACACTGCCCCTAGAGCAGGAGGAAAAGTGGGTACACACTGTCACCCTCTCCTTGGCAGGATCATCATTCCCCCATGAGTATGGCAATGGTCCCGCTCAGCCCTCCAGGGGACCTGCACTACTGTGCCCACCCCAGCCACTCCATACAGCCCCTCGGGCTGGTGGGGCATGCATGGATGGCATGAGTGCCTCTCCTGCTGACAGCAGAAGGGGCTGAAGGGCTGTGCAAGGGACAACCACCACCAGGACCAACCCCCAGGCTTAATTTTTTCCCCTGAAGGGGAGAAGAGATGCCAGGGTGCCAGGCTACAGAGAGAAACTGCTTCCCCACACGAGCTGTCTCCCTTACAGGTATGCACAACAGCATTGCCAAGACCATTACCACAAACTGCACTCGTGAAAGTGAAGCTGGTTTCATTTTCTATCAAGTACTGTCACTAAACTTCTCAGGTTTCTAAGTAGAAAAGGGCTGTGGCTACAGACATTCTGGTTTTGTATGGGAAAAGGAAGAGCTTTATTTGTAAAGTGTGAAAATAAATGATTACTTTTAAATAAAGCAATTACCTCATGTGAGAGAATTCAGAACAAAAGAATGATCTGTAAAGTATTTTGAGAATGGAGTGAGGTCTAGACACAGTTGGATGGCTCTCCATGTAAAGTTTGAGCATCATTCTCCTTTGTAATTTTTCAGCTTCATTTCCTGTGAAAGCAGTAAAGAGGGTGGGTGTTAACACCTACCACAACAAACAAGGTAATGGGCAATACCTTAGAACTCTCTTCTACTCACATCAGGACAAAATAGTACAGCTACGAGAATTAGCTTATCTATTTAACGACTTTTTATTTAATAACACATTTGAAAAAAGAAGTATTGTCATATACACCCTCCCCTCAAAACTGAATAGCTTCTTTGAGGTAGTGACATATGCATTAGGAGGATTAAAATGCAAATGCTTCGTACCATCATTTTCATCTGGGGGAGGCTCCCTGGCTAATTGCATGCCCCTGTGCACAATAGCCAGAAAGCCCAGTGGTGAAGTGTTTCATTTTTGAGGGGAACTCACAGTCTGTTACAGAAAATTTTATCTGGTGAGGGAGACTGGACCAAAGAGAAAAATGGGGCCATAAAGCAAACAAATCACAATTTCCACGAGGTACTCTGACTGTATTGCCACACTGGAATTTTACATTTTCAGACCGAAGGTTGGTGTTTCTTGGAGGAAAACAAAAATCCAGGTGCTCATATATTCAAAACCTAGGGGTATTCACAGCTAACTTAATGAATACTTTATCTCTCAGTAATAGAAATATGGCGATGGCACAGTCAGAAAGTATTCATCAAAGAGCCACTGGGCTCACACAGCGAAGTTAGGCCAGTTCCTGCAGCTAATAGCACCCGAGGGGATCATACATTTAGCACCCTTTCTGGCTATTTCTGACCTCCTATCCTGAACAGCTGTCACATACTCCCAGGGGCAGCCTATAGCAAGAGTCCCGAGAAAGTCTCAAACTTGCCTTCAGATACATAGCATGAATCCTTGCTGGATCCGCCAGCAAACCCCAAAACCATCACAGATACACTTCAAAGGTCCTTTGTCAAACACATTCTTTTCATTCCTCCTTTCACATCAAAATTAATGAGGGAAGAAACAGTTTTAAGCAGAATGCAAGCAGATCGCTATAAAACAAACTTTTTTTGAAGGGCAAGTTGAAAGAAGGGAAGAACATACATACGCAAAATGGGAAGAGCTATTTTATCCCGAGAATCAGGACTGCCTATTGGGGCTAACCCCATTTCATACATGGTTATGAGCTGTATATGGATGAACGCACTTGTGCCCCATACCCACATTTGTATGACCCCCAGCTTCTCTGAGACATCTCCAACAGCACACCATAGGGCAGCTGGGCAATGGGACAGAGGTCTTCACCTTCCTGGTACAATTGCACTTTCATTCACCTCTTCAGTACCAGAAATCCTGACTGAAACATGTTTTGTGGCCAAGTGCTAATCTGCCTCCAATTTCTTGTCTCTAACCAAGAAACACAGAAATTCATACACAATGTACACCAATTCGGTTGTTAATTATAAAAAGACTATAAACTTGAGTAACTTTTGACACATGATTCCTTCTAAAGACAGTACACATGTTATAAACTGTCCTCAGTAGCACTTGCTGTGAATAAGACTGCCTAAATTCTCTAACCTTTTCTAATTTTCCTGTTATTTCTGTCACTTGTGATACGTTTCTACTTTCAAATACTCGTTAAATATTAATGTTATAGTACATACAGAATAACCAGTTGAGAGGTATTTAGTAATGTGATAAATCAGTTTAACCAAGATATCAAACATCAAGCAGACTGTCAGAAAAAAAAGGACAAGCTATTATACAAGTCATATGCATATTAATTTTGCAACTTCTAATTACCTGCTCAAAGACAGCTTCTTCCTTTATTACCATTCAAAATCCATTAATTAAAAAACACATTTAAGAACAATAGCTCAAGAAAAAAATCCAAATTCAGCCCACAGCCATGTATTTGTTTAGAAGGATGAATGACTGAAGGGGAAAAGCCCACCCAGCATCCAGTCGCACACATACTGTGAATGGTTCTAAAGTGCCTTTCGGGTGAGCAAACAAATCATGTAATTCTATCGTGTGCTGATTCGAAAATAAATGCTGAGCAGACTCAGTTAGCTCTGCCTGGCTGTGGAGGGTGTCTCGTTTCTAGCGCCAGGGAGACTTAACAGGTTTGTAGTCATTTCCATGCTAGTCTGTAGAAACAACTGTAGAAGTCTATGGAAGGTATTCATTAAGCTTGGAAACGGGGGAAACGACTTCTCGGCTTCATGAAAATATGTTGTCTTGCTGGTTGGTGAGTCTTGCTCACAGGTTCTAATTTAAACCAATCTTCAGATTTGAGGTCAGGAGAAGATTTCCCAAAGCTCCAGACTGGCTGTGCTTGCTGGGAGGGTCTTCATCCTGGGATCATCTGTGAGGGTTTTTTAACATACCAGAAGCCATCACAGGGTTTAATAGGGCTTCTGATCTCTCCTGCTCTCTTCCTGAGACACAATTTTTTGTGAAGCTTGGTTTTTCCTATAGGGCTAGGTCTGAACTGACATGCTGTAAGTGGCAACACAGCCAAAGCATCGATTCATGTCTCAGACTGGGTCTCATGTTTCAAACACAGAAGAGGGCAGTTTAGTTTTACTACTGCTTGTGTTCTACATCTTCTAGAGGACTTTAGACTCCATGGCAGTCTCCTTGTAGTCTACAAATTTTATTGCATACATATATGCATGCATACATGCATACATACAAAATCAATCAAAATGAAAAATATATACATAGTTAATAATTTGACTAAAGAATGTTCTAAGTAGGTCTAAATAAATGCCAACACTTCATCAAGAAAAGCAGGACCGGGAGAAAATCTAGAGATCCTATTTTTTTGCTTGGTTAAGCTGTATTGTTATTCTCTGTCCTCCTTTTGCACTCCCCCACCTTTTGTACTAATCTTCACTACATCTGCTGCCAGCTAGGCCAAGCTCAAACAGCAGTGTCAATTCAAGGGTCAGAGAGGTCAGCGGTGACACCCGATTTAAGTGTTATTCACTCTGATGCCGTGACAAGACAGATACAGCGTGGCCTGACTAAAGTGATGTATGTTAAATTTGTTGCAAATTACTGGTGTGATGGATCTATTGATGACCCATTGCAGCTGTCAGGATGTCTCTATCAGTCTCTCAGTTACGCTTTCTCCTTCTGCTCAGCCCCATCCCCCTCCAACTATTCCCATCAAGCACAGGGTTTCTTTATAGTCCCTGAGAAACTCCGGGTGCAAAGCACAGGGAAACAAAGCATCATCGGCTGTGAACCTGAGGAGCACTGGAAGTCATCTCTAGAGGTGTAAAAGTTCTGTGGTTTATATATTTGAGTCATTGTTCAAGTTCACATAAACTGGACACCTATAGAATACTAATCATTTATAATAGGTTGTCAAGCTGACTTTTGTCTTCATCCAAAGTATAAGAAACATGATTATTTGAGCTCTTGCTTGAAGTATCTCACTCATCTGAGAAATTTTCTGAAGGAGGAAAAAGTCCCTTTTAGCTTTTTCTCTCAAGTAGAGCAGAGAGATAACTGACCCAGATTCTCCACAGAGGAAAGTAGGAGAGCAGGAAAAGGCAGATGGGGACTTCCCAGGACATTCCCTTCCTACTGCTCCCTCCCCTTTGGAGCAAAGCAATATCCACCTTCTCTGGCAAGTGGCACTAGATCTGTGGGAGGGAAGGGCAGCAGTCACTTTAGAGTAGGTTTCTTGAAGAATCACAGCTTGCCTGCTGCCCAGTGCAGTTGAGACTCTCCCCTTCATGACTCGTAGGAAACAAGGTTTGTGTGGAAAGCCATATCTGACTTGTGTCTCTGCCATGCCAGAAGACTGCACCTTAGGAGAGGCATGGAAGCCTGATCTAGTGAAATCGAGTGAAACAGATGGAGATCAAATCCTCTCAAGTATCATAGATCATTTCTACTTTCAAACCAATGTCCCTCCTAGGAGCACTTGCTTGTGGGCAGGTGCAGTAGTAATTACAGAAGTACAGCCCTTCCACACATTTTAGCACAGATAGAGGAAGCCCCTAGTCATGATGATGAATTATACCCCATTCTGTAATTATATTTAAGGAGCATCTTATGCAAATTTCTTCCGTTTAAAGCATTTGATTTGTTTGTTTGTTTTTTTGCATTAACTCCACTGTAGCTCTGAGGCGTACTAAGTTAGTTTTGTTCTTGCTTCTAATTATCATTACTTCATGCTGTTTCTGCACCTTTTGTTCTTTCATTCTGGCCCATTGATTGTCATCTCTTTGGTCTAGTGTTGCAAATTTGTTTTTTAAAAACAGCTAATTTCTTCACAAGCAAAGGGAGAGCACAACTCAGTTGCAGTCCCTGTATTATAAACAATTTGTGCTGGCAAAGGATGGCTCAGGTGCTTCTGCTCTCCTTTTTTCTCTTGGATTGTGCTAAATGCCACTCAGCAAACAGGGATATTCAGGGCTGCTGAAGTGCAGTGCCCTAACTGGAGACACTCAGGATAGTCAGTGTGCAAGACAGTGTCTACGAATCTGAAGATATTCTCAAGAACACAGACTTTATGAAGGACTGTTACAGAAAAGGGGAAGCAGGGACAACAGCTTTATTGTTTTCTGTTGAGCTTGTCGTTGTAAGACCAATATGGCTATTAGAATTCCAGTTCCACCAGCATCTTCGGCATCTTCCATCATGACACATATCTGACCTCTTCCATTCTAATTTGAGTCATCAAAACCCCAAAGAAAGGGGAAGAAGTGAAGAAACCTAGGCCACTTTATTCTAGAACTAGAATAATGTCAGCCAAGGTTGTGGTTCCTTTGTTAATTTTAATCCCCTGTAAATATTCATTCATGGTAGAGATGAAACATTGACAATCCAGAAAGATTCTTGAAATAATAGTGGGCCCTTCAGCAATTCAAATATGTTGGTAGAAGTAAAAAATAAATTTGCCTAGCAACATGTGGATTGACTTGAGCTGCAAACTAGTATGAAATCCATACTTGAATGTTATACTCTAAGCTCAAGATGAGCCTTAAAACATTTACAGCATTATAAATGCCGTAATGTGGTATCAAGACCTACCTCTCCTTCATCACAAATAATCACACAAGACTCACCTGGATGGTCCAGTGCCTGAACAAGAGTTCATCCCGGCTCATACTCTAGGAGTCACTAGGTGATGCTGAGAAATGAGATAGGAAAGGTGAAAGAAAATTTTGAAAAGCCTGCAACCATAGTTCAATCTTCTCTGGTGGAAAGTAACACAACTACAATTGTTTGCATAAGCCTACCAACATAGGATCACTTTGAGACTTCTACTTAAGAGCAGACTTTCAAATCAGAGTACTCATATATTTTTACCTGAACTTCACCTCATCTTGAAAACTAACAGCATCATGGCCCTCCTCAGCTAGACTACTGGACTACAGCAAAGTGCTGTAACTCAGCATGCAGCAGTTAGGAAACACTGGCTGACAGTGAACACTGAAACCATGGCTATTTTGTCCCTGGGTTCTACTTCTTCCAAGGGATTTGATGAGATTACTGTCTTCAAATAATTTGTCCTTATCTGTAAGTCTCTCGGTGGCACTGGCCAAGAAGATTAAAATATAGCTTTCAGTTTTCAGATAAGGGAGCTGTCGGCACCACTCACTACCACTTGTCAGCACACTCTCAGCAGTCATCCCAACTCTGAGAAACAACTTATGGGAACTAAATGCCATAGCAAAGCTCATCACCTTCCACTTCAAGGGCAAGGCACATTTTAATGGCATCATCTTTACTAACATAAACAGAGACCTTTGTGCACATAAACATTGTCAAATCTTTGAATAAATCTCCCAAAGACAAGTCTCCTTTAGGGAATAAGCGGTCATACTAAAACAGATAATAGGCACATTGATTAATATTACACTACAAATATAAAAAGCTTTATAGCAGGGCTGGACAAACACACATAAACTATTATTTCATTGCTGTGAAAAATGGAATCCCATCTAATGGATCTAGTACAGAAAATGGAAATACTTCACATGGAAGTGAATCTCTTACCCATGGATCCATTTCCAGTCTGGCTGGTAGAATCACTAGGGCTTGCTCTTTCTTGGCTGGAAAATGCATTCAGTACGTCCAGGGACACGTTCACAGAACAGGCAGTATTCTTGTGAAAAGCTGAGTGATTTGGGATTGAATTTCTTCAGGCAAAAGAAGAAATTGCACTAGAAATCCCACTTCCTGGTAAGGTTCTGGCCACTAAACCATCACTTTGAAAAGCTGTATTTCAAAAGAAAGCGTGAACTACCATCACATTATAAGAGCTGAATCTTGTACCAAATCCTTCAAGGGAGTTAAATATTAAGAAGGAATGGCCCTTTCTTCTGATAAGGTGGGGCTTGGGACCAAAATGCTCACCAGTGTTGAGATCAAGACACAGAAGTATAACCTTCAACACCCATGGAAATTCAGGATCAAAGACCACAGTGTGTCTGATACAGAAGCACTTGCAGTCTTGGAGCAACAATGCAGTGAAGGTGTTGAGGACAGTAATTTTGAAGGTAAATAACTTACAGTTGATTTGAATCCCGTTGTATATAAACCTCAATTTCTGAAAATCAACAAGATCAGAGTCTAAAGTTATATGACTTCAGATACTGAGCATGTTTTTTTACTCCAGGGAAAGTTGCAATCGCTCTCATGGTTTTGCATCTTCTTTTTTGTCTTTCATCCTTATTTTCTTTCTCTTGCTCACTCTTTCATACTTTAGCTTTTCCTATTTTTCTTTTTTCTTTTCTTTTCTTTTCTTTTCTTTTCTTTTCTTTTCTTTTCTTTTCTTTTCTTTTCTTTTCTTTTCTTTTCTTTTCTTTTCTTTTCTTTTCTTTCTCTTTTCTTTTCTTTTCTTTTCTTTTCTTTTCTTTTCTTTTCTTTTCTTTTCTTTTCTTTTCTTTTCTTTTCTTTTCTTTTCTTTTCTTTTCTTTTCTTTTCTTTTCTTTTCTTTTCTTTTTTCTTTTTTCTTTTTTCTTTTCTTTTTTCTTTTCTTTTCTTCTGGACCATGACCTAATAATACAAATCCCCTAATTTGCCTCAGAATCGACAGAACTTTAAGTAAGTACATTTGCAGGTAATGTAAAAAAACAAAACAAGACCATCAAAAACTCTGGAGTAAAAACAATGCTTTTTTTATAAAAAGACAGAAACATGGAAAACTATAACATTGTTCCTTACTGCTTCCTATTCAGAAAGGAAGAAAAATCTTTTTTTTTTTTTTTTTTTCTAGATGCCATAACTTGGCCTATAAATCAAATACAGCTATTTTATTATATTAGTAAGTTTTTTATTATGTTAATATGTTTCTCATTGTATCAGAGAGCTCTGTTTCTCTAATATGGTACAGAAGGCATCCAAATATGAAAGCAAACCCTGGCAAACATTCTCCAAATTCCTTTAAGCTTATTATATTAGTGAAATTTCTGTCGTGTTAGCACCCTTTTATATTACATTAGCAAAAACAAGCCATGAAAATGTGATAAGAGAATTATATATGCAGCATGCACATTGTTAATAAGATTCATCAAATTACTAGTTTCAGGAACAACTTTTCTAGCAATAAAAAGTAAAAATCACAATGTTATTTCTAATGGTTTGACCTCTTGCAGTATTGCCACCCATCATCTCCTGCAGAAGCCTACATGCAGGTAAACTCCTGATACTAAATAATATGCCTACAGGATACTGAAGTACTCTGGAATGTAAAAGTGCTGACAACAACTGTCATTTGCCATCAGTAATTCCAGGGAATTTGGCATTTGGATGAAGCAGCTTTCAGCACAGCATTTCTTCCAAGTTGCAGGACCACATCTTGAGAACTCTAGGTTAGACCTATTGATCACATCTATGTATGTCTGACCAGTAAGTACCACCTCTTGATGCCTGTGTGCTGGGGAATGTCCTCACTGTTCAGAGGAGCTAGTAGGTACCCATGCCTACTAAAAAGGGCTACATAAATAACAACTTTAAACTATTACCATTAAATCTTTTGAAAGTCTTTCCAAACAGTGATGTAATGATGACCAGATTAAAATCAATCATGTAATAAGCAATGAATAATATATCTTGATTACTGCTCATCTCAGGCCAATTATCACTAAAACAGATATGAACAGAGCAAGCCAGATGGTCTGGTAAAGAATGTCCATAAATATCCCAGCCACACACCCTCTGGCATAAAGTGCCAAGATCTGCTTTCCCTATTCACAGCAGGGAGCACCTTTCTCAGGAAATAAGCTCTCTAAGCAGTTTGCTGAAACCAAAGTCCTTATTTGAAGAGTAAAGTACAACATAAAGGGCAGGTATAAGAAATAAATCTGGAATAAAATAGAAATGTAAATGCAAGTAAATGATAAAATGACTCTCAAATATGAAAACATCTGTACCATGTTCCATCTTTGTGACTCTGATGCTAAACAACCAGGATAAAATATACTTCCCACAAAATGGCTTGGTAACAAGCAAATATGACTGTGTATGAAACCACTCAAGATATAACAAGACTAATCCAATGGGCAGTGCTTTAAATTGCTGAGAAGTTTGGAATCTTTTTTCTTTGTCTTTCCTTGGGGCTTCTCCATGTGCTGTAACTTCTCTATGCATGGAGAGTATAGTTAGTATTTTCATTTGCTGCCTAAGTAGCAAATTACCCTGTAAACAGCCCACAAGAGCTGGTCTGTAATTGAATTGTAACTGTTGACTTTAGACATTTGGTATATTTGCTGCAAGAAGTAAATTTTCAAAACTTCATCTTGATGCAGTCAGACAAAATGAAAGGTAATATTCTTTATCTGCCACAGATTGCTGCAGATGAACTGCTTTCATATGAGCTTAAATAAGATTTAGTGTATTCCATCCTTCAGCTGGCTACAATTGAAAGTGATCAGGATCAATATAGCTGCCCCTGAATGCAGCCCAGTATTGTGCATTACAATAGAGGAAATGGCTGTATTCAAAATTTTCCTGTGTCAAATTAATTTCCATGTTATCCCCAAATTCAATTAGATGGGAACCCCGTGTAACTAAAAAAGTGTCCGACATCCCTTAGTGACAAATTACGGTGCTTAGTGTGCATATCAAGGTGAAGTGTTGAGCCTTGCTAATCTTCTCACTAATTCTCAATTACCGTAAAATGAAGCCATAAATCACACAGACAGGGGATCGATGGAAATGTTGTTTTCAGGGTGATTGGCAGCCTCCCCAAAGGTTTTCTGTAAGTTGGTTTAAGGTTACCATTCTCTAAGGGGAGGGATGAGGTAGTCTTGCTCAATCTCTATGATATAGGCCCACAGGCCTTTTGGGGATAGTGGGGAGGGACAGCACCAATTTCAGCCCATCAGACATCCAATTTTTCTCCTTTTCATACCTGCTGTAGTAAATGAGAAACAAATTAAATTTCACTCCACTATCTCCACAGAAACCATTTAAATTTTTCATGGAAACTAAATTGTCCCTAGACAAATAGCCCCCTGATTCTATGAAAATATACTGGAGCGCTGGGGACAGAAATAAATTTGTGTCACTCTGGATATGCCATTCTCTGTAATGTCATTCACTGCCGGCCAATAAATGAGTCCCTCCCGGAACACAATGGCAAAGCCTTGTGCTCTGGTGGATTTGCATTGTTCCCCCACTCTGGAGCGGTCTAATATTCTTCCTGTTATTAATTTGCAGCCTAGGTTTTACATTCATGAGGCCAAGATTGAAATGTAAATGAGGCACAAAATAAGTAGTCAGCAGTAGCCCTGGCCGAGCAGCCTGTGTCATAGACTCATGGACTTACATGAAAATAGTTATCACTCAGAGAGATTAGCAGCTCAGAACATCAATCACTGCTGCAAGGAAACAATGAATAAAATCGCCCCGACACGAGGAAGGAAATTACAAGAGCTTTAAAGTGGAAAGGGAATATGTAATACTGCTACCTGTTGTTGAAGCACTAAGATGGCTGTAATAAAAGAAGCTGGGCTCCTTCTCTCTCTCTCTCTATCTTCTCCTCCCCTGTTCCTGTTGATCGCTGATATTTAAATTGTGCCATTTTTGTCATCTCAATTTATCTATTAAATGAGCTGCAATTCCTTGGCCAGAGGTATATGATACTTCACGTTGCACTCAAATGAAGCCCACAGCTTTGAGTTTGAACCCACTTTAAAGTGATGACACCCTACATATCATCCAATCTCTTGGCAAAGAAGTAGATATTTAAGGCCTAAGTCCTTAGGTTTCAGGAAGGCTCAGAGGATGCTGGACTTTGGATGAGGAGACAAAGGTGTCTTTATGCCACCGTTGTGATTTCCTAATTCTCAGGTGGTGAAGAAGTGGTGCAACACACAACACACATGGGGGAATCTCAGGCCAACTCTTCCTCAAGAGCCTCTGAGCAGCTCTAAGGAACTCTCCCAGGAGTTGTCAATAACCAGAACTTGGAGAAGATTCAGTTAATTCTCCTTTACTTCAGCAACTCTGATCACCCTCATCAGGAGGGGAAGCACCACAGAGCCACCCTACCTGATCAAAGCCATCCCAGAGATCTCCAAGGTGGATGTATCCACTGATCAGTGGCTGTGCTGACCTTGGCCCACAACTTCTGCTCAGATAAATCATTTATTAAAAGGCACTAACTTACACCTCTAGCAAGTACAGCATGATTTCTACAGTGATATTAAATATATATAGCTTGGTGCTCTGAAGCAGTACATCTTCTGGATTAATTCTTTAACTTATCAGAGTATGTTACACTACCTCTTGAACTTTTTTTCCTTGTGTGTTCTCTGTATTCAGCAAAAAGAAAACACCATTCCATCCACCATGATTAATTTTCTCTTTAGGAGAAAATGTGCCTGATTATAACAGCTGGACAGCAAGAACACTTTCTTACTGTGTTCACTCTTCAGACAACAGAAATATAACCATGTGTTTTACTAAAAAACTGTCAATTTCTGGTCTAATTTTTCACTCCCAAAAATTTAGGTTTTCAACCACAGAAGTACATTTAAGCATGTGTCCTAGCAAGATGAGTTCAAAGTTAAAACATATTCTAGTCCTTATTATTCTGAGGTAGCTTTTTAATGTGATTGATCATGAGAGAGGCGCAGGTATGTGCCTCTGTGGTGGGCAGGAGCATCTCAGACCTGTTTTCCCAAAGATACCAGCCTCCTTCTCATGTGTCTACCTCCAGAAAATTTGTTTACAGGAAGAATTATGTATCAGGAAATGGCTCACTCTCGGTACACTTTCAGTTGCCATACAACTCTTAAGACTGTTCAATAAGTTATCAAATTTGAAACAGTTAAAAATATAATGCCTCTCTCTTGATACAGCCGGGTTTGGGATTTAAGATAAATTATTTAAACTTTTTTGCCTTAGATAGCACATTCCATTAACACCTTTCATTTAAAATGTAAACACTTTTCATGAAAAAATGTCAAAGGAACCTGAAAAGCTGGATATTTTGATACCAGTTTTTAAAACAGGGAAACTGAGTCTTAGAAAGGTGACAATTTTTTTGCATATGATCACACACCCTGGCAATGACAGTAAGATCAGAAACCAAATCTTAATTTTCTGTGCAAACCACTAGATCATGCTTCCTTCAGAAATCAGCTTTCTATTCCATTCCTCATCAAGCGGAAGAATTAATTGATGTATGTAAGACATTAAAATAAGCCAGTAGAAAAATTCTGTGTGAGTGCACGATGTCATGAATATTTCCTATTATATGGACAATGGACATTTTTGTCAAATAATCTCTGGAGAACCAGGACTGAGCTGAACAGAATTATTAGCATATAAGAGCTATTGCATATCAGAGAAAGCAACACTTCCTTGAAAAGCTACTTTTTTCACAATAAAGATGCTACTCTTTTCATTGCATATTCATTTTTAAAAACACAATACAGCCATATTATACAGAGTGAGTTTCGAACAATAATGTGTGGTAATGTGTCCAGTAACCTTTATTCTGTTTCTCTCTGCAGAAGTTCACTAAGGATAATACATACAGACAAAAAGAAGATTTTAAAATTTAACTGAAGAAAAAAGCCAGCATAAAATCAGAGGTTCAGCTGTGTATTAAAACGTTCTTTTGAGAGTCAAGAAATTGATCATGGGTGAGCCAGCAGGAGATATTGAGCTTTAAACTGCTTTTCTTTTTTTCTTGCTTAAGAAGACAAAGTCAGACCCAACTTGTTACTGGAGCTTTAGAGCCCTGCAGCAGTGTACAATTTGTGGCTAAGGAGCAGGAGCAACACAACTCACTTACATGGTTCCCACACCAGGCAGCAGCTTCTGCTCTCAAACCCCTCCTTTTTCCCTTGTGTTGCCATTGTCTTCACTCTTAGTGTCTCAGCGTATCTTTTTAATTGCTTATCAAATGGATAGTTATTGTATCATAAAATCTTCAAAGCCATTTCCCAGTCCCATTCAGTTGTGGAGCTGAACTTTTATACAATGATATATCACAATGGATTATGCTAATAAGCTTGTTAATAGCTCTAGCGGTGTTAACTGAGCGCATTACAACAAACTGGTCCTTGCAATAGATTGGGAAATGTTTTATAAGGGGCATGTGATCTAAGAGCAACCCTGACAAGGCTAGTAAATAATAGCAGAAACTGGCATGACTAAAGAAATACTCACCTAAATTATTTATATGTTAATCAAAAATACAGTTGTTAAGCAATATCATTAGTTCATTACTAATTGGTTTACAGATTTGTGATGAATTACTTATTTGCATGCAAAGTAAAGCCCCAGCCTTTTGTTCAACGTTTCTAACCTTCAAATCTTTGCAGGTTTCCTCTCTGCAGCCGTCTTCCTTCACTAAAATGATTACATCAGCTTGTCAGAGAAAGTAGATTTTCAAGGTAAAGACATAATTTTCTTCTGCAATGTATGCAATATATTATTGTCATATATTTTTTAAAGTCATAATATATCAGCATTTCATTCTTGAGAGATATGCAATTAATGCTATACAGTGTATATTTCTCCTTAACCTCCACCAAAAATCCTACACTTTGAACATTTATTAGTAGTAGAGACAGTGATCTTGTTTCATTCATATATATCAAGTGGGGCTGTCAGGCATATTATTGTGGGAAATGTTAAATTCCACTTTAGCTATAATGAGATTGGGCTAGACATAATCTAAAGGCTAAACACACCTCTGGATCTATTGTGGGACATCCTAGAGACATGGGAGGGTGATCTGCACAAATGTGAAGATATGTTTTTCGTGTGGTACCCGATTCATCAGCAAGTTTCTTAATTATAAGGTTTTTAGAACCACAGTCTCCCACCAAGCACTTATTTTCTTGTCCTTTTTTCCCCTCTCTTCCTCATCTTCTTACTGCATCTCCTTTGTGTCTTCTCTGTTTTTCTGTTTCCATTTTCCTATGTGTAACACTTTTCTTTCCCAACTGTCCCTCTCCATGCAACACAGTAACCTGTGTTCCCAGTTCTCACCTTTTTTTTCCAGCCTCACTACTTCAGACTGCTCTCTAGAACCAGGAACTATCCTTACATTACTTCCAGTTTTGAGGGCTTTTTCCTGTAAGGAGGAAGTAGACTCCTCCTTTCTTTTTTCCTTTCCCCTTTCCTTTCCCTTTTTCCCTTTTCCCCTTTCCCCTTTCCCCTTTCCCCTTTCCCCTTTCCCCTTTCCTTTCCTTTCCTTTCCTTTCCTTTCCCTTTTGCAGAATCATGTCAGCCATGAATATAATTAGATTAAATTAGTTTGGCACACTTTCTTTTGAACAAATTCCACTTTTCTCTCTCTTGGAATGCAAATATTAAGAATAATTGTTTCATATTTAGAAAATATATTCTTCAAGGAAGTGGAGATCAGTATAAGATTCCCAGAAATTTTTCACCTGTTATTGTTAAGAAGTTCCAGATGTGTTAATGAAAATAGGTCCAGCAAAGATGAACAGCTCAGGATATGAAAGCAAGATTCTGTGAGCAAAACCTACTCTGAATGGAGGAGAACTCTCTTCCATCTGGTCTCTTTATGTGATGAACCAACCCAATCCCATCTTTCAAACATATCTTACAGTAGATTTGCATTTCCCTTACACAAGTCTATCTATCTCCTGAATATCTTGAAAACTCTTCTATCAGTTGACCTTCTAGGCTTTTGCCTTTGTGAGCACAGAGATTGTAGTGCATTTTCCAGCAGCTGCAGGTTGTTTTTCTTTGATATTTATCATCTACAATCTGCCTCAGCTCAGCAAGACATGCATCACAGTCTAATCCAAGCAAGATTCGCAAGTAAAATAGAGCACTGGCCAAAATGAAAAAGAAAATGAAAGGTAACACAGAAAAAGACAACCCAAGATAATGGACAGCTTTGAATGGTGTGACAAAGCAAATTTCTTATTATTAATAACAATTTATTATGATAGTATAGAAATAATCATAATCATAATAATAACAGCATGGCACGGTATAAAGGGATAGCAAGAGAGGGCATCTGCTCCCCAAGGATTTCTTGTCTAAACAGACTAGCTATCAGGAAGTGAAACTTCACATCTGCACTGTTCTGACAGCAGAGGCTGAATCCCAGGCTCAACTCTGTGTGTCCATTGCTAACAGCAGGACACCTGCAGAAGCTGGCCTTGCAAAGCTCAGGCCACTCAGCATCCCACCCATTCCTCAAAACAGTCAAGCTTTAGTTTCATCTTCTCTGTTACAACCACAGAGTGGATTTGGATTGAGACCTAGCATGGACCTCTACACAGGTCTGCATTCACATGCAAGGTGCAACAGGAGTTTGGGATGGAGTCCTGTGGTCTGATCCACAGCTGGTAAAGTAAATTGGTCGAGTTTGCACAAGACGTCAGTGACAGAAATAGAAAACAACATCCATTTCATCCATGCCTTGGTTCAGTAGCACATGCGAGTAAATATTGTAAAAAACTGTACAGTTATCTGTTTCTCTGTGGTGTAGATTATGTCAGAAAAATCCATGTCCAGAGGTCCTCTTTAAATTAATCTTAGATGAATGCAGAAACTCTACTGAGGTTCTTTAAACTCCTTATTCTATGTTGAAAGACAAAAAGAGAAAGGATTTCTATTTTTCAAGCAAATTGGGGTTGTAGAAATGTGAGAACTGACTATGAAAAATGAAATTTCCCGCTAACTTCTCACAGAATAAGAAAACCAATGTGTACATTGAGTCCCTTCTTTGCTGCTCATATGTTGTAATCCTGACCTTGTGAAAATACATTTGAGGAGGAGTGGAGGAAACAAAAATATTTTCTCTGTGATCCTTCGGTTCTTAGCCCTTTGCTGACACAAGACTTTGGCAATTATATTAGTCTCCTTCCTTATACATAGAAAGCAGATTTTTGTTTGAGACATTTAGTAATAAACTGTTTCTGGAATCCTAAATAAATTGTCAAAACACGTAACTTTCTCTTAATTTACCATCCTTTCAGCATAGAATGTGAGATTTATGCTTTTTCCATGGAAAGACCAAGTCACAACAAAACTATTCCAGCTTGCAACCTGATTAGACTTGGCACCCCAATTTTAGATAGCTAAAACTATGTGAGATAACTCCCTCTTCAAACATCTCTGAAGAAGGATCTGGCTGAATCCAGCAGATATAAAAGCATGGGAATTTCTGAGCAGGATGTTAGGATTTTCAGCTTGCCTAGCTAAAATTGTATTACCTGCTCAATATCTGAATTTGGCAATGCTGACGTACTTCCACGTGGGAATTACTGGAGATGTAAGTAATGCAAAGCTTCAGTTACATGTGAAAAATTGAGAAGGAAACTACAGTAGCTCTTTTAAGTGTTTGGAGGCCAGTACAACTCAACTACAGCAGCAGGGTCACTCCTAATCCCCAGCAACAAGCACAAGCCACATCTGTTTTCTGAAGCAGGGAAGGAAGGCTTTGACAGACCTCAGTCAGCAAACGGAAGATCATTCTCTCTCTCACTACTATCTCACAGCCCTTGGTCTGCCTTCCTCCATCTACCTTCACATGTTCACAAGTACACAGAGGTTTGTGGAAGGAATCAGCTTTGTCTCTGTGTTCATGCTTTGGTTCACCCTGGGCCTCCTAGTTGCCAGTGCCAGCATGTGTGCCAAAATGTGACTGGTATTGACTTTGGTGACAACTGTAATGGGCTTTGGGGTGCCAGAACAACCTTAGGACACCCCTCAGACACTTCCAGGCTTTAAAACCCCAGAGGAGTTTCAGGTAGTGAGTTGTCATCTCCACAATAGAAACATAGAATCATAGAATGGTTTGGATTGGAAGGAATCTTAAAGATCATCTAGTTCCAACCCCCCTGCCATGGGCAGGGACACCTGCCACTAGACCAGGCTGCTCAAAGCCCCGTCCAACCTGGCCTGGAACACTGCCAGGGAGGGGGCAGCCACAGCTTCTCTGGGCAAATTTTTCCAGTGCCTCAACACCCTCACAGGGAAGAATTTCTTTCTTATACTTAATCTAAATCTACCCTCTTTCCGTTTAAAGCCATTACCCCTTGTCCTGTCACTACATGCTTTTGTAAAATGTCATGTAGAATGTCATGTTCCCTTCCAAGGAAGAGGTGATGGAGACATTCCTCACCTCTGAAACTACCTTCTCCTTGGCTCCTTCCCAGGCCCCACCTTCTCACTTCTCTACTCTTGGAGTTGCTTGGCCAAAGGAAATGTTACAGGTGAGAACACTCACTGGTGTGCATCATTCATGCAGAAGAAGGTGTCAGCTGGAACCAGTTCACAAGGAGGGAGCCTGAAACACTCCGGTATGACTGCCATTAAGGAAAAAAAAACAACAGTCACCAGTAGACATCTGTCTATGAACAAAGCTAGAATGAAAAGTGGAAGAAATCCCACTTTTTGTTAGCCCAATTGTCAAAAAGGCACACGGAAAGAATCAGCTAACTACAAGGAACAAAGTAAGTGATCTCTTCCCATTATAATCAGGACACAGAGCCTGTGATATCTCTGGGAGCTCAATCTAAATAAGGCCCTATCCTCTCGTCTCTTTCACATTATGAATAAAAACATGAAATTAGTTTTATGTCAGAAGAACAACCCTTAAGACACTTGTAACTTATAATTATAATTTCTAAGCTGTTTGGCTTGTCAGTATCAAGGAATTCACAGCCCAAGACTTCCAGGACTTTATAGGCTGAGACATGCTGTGCTAGCTACTGAAAATTAACTATGAATCTCTCATCTGCATCCTGATTTATTAACTACAGTGAGAAACAGAAAGTTAAAGAATGTACTGCATGTGCATAGCCTGCTAGCGTGGAAGAAGCCATTTGCTGTGTTCTGCTACTAGTCAATAAACTACTAGCAATGGATAAATTCCTCCTGCAAAAGTATTTAGTTTTTTTCTTGTAAACCAATACTGCAAAATTTTAATCTTTGCTCAAGAGCAGAGCTCACTAGTGTCAATTTGAGGACTCTGCTGGATTCACAGATAGAGAAAAAAAACACCACCCCCCACCCCCCCCCCCACCCCCCCAAAAAAAAAAAAACAGAAAAAAACCCCATCAAAAACAAACAACCAAAAAAACCTGTTTTCAGACTCTCTTTGCTATGTAATATTCCATTCCCTTACTAGTTCTGGCTGAAAAATGGTACCATCGCCTGTGATGCATTTTGAAAGAAACAATATTTTTTACATACTTTGAATAAGAATTCTGTGAGGAAGTGCTGACCAAAAAAAGAAATTCAGAAACAGAAGTCCACTTCAACTTTTCAGCTTTCACCATAGAACAGGAAAATAAACTAGAAAAATAAAACATTCTTTGCAAAAGACATCATATTCAAGACATTTTGGGGGCAGTCTTTACCAAAATTTTCTTCTTCCTAATTTGTCAGGGATACTATTACCTTATATTGCATTTTTTCCAGGTTCTATTTTTCCTTCCAGCTTTTAAAGTTTCTTCTTACAATAACATCACTGAAATTTTATCTTTTCTTATTATTTTGAGGATATCATGGGCTTGTCTGTATTCCAGATTTTGTTTTGTGGCAGGCAGAGTGGGGTTTTTTGATTACAAAATCAGCTAGTTCCATTTTGTAAGTGAAACACTTTGTAATAGCAACAGAGCGTGACTCTTTAGAACTCATTAAATGATAGAACTTAGTTTCCAAAAGTAAAGGCAGATAACAATGATTCTCATCATTTTTTGAATGGAGAAATGAGGGCACGCAGGGCTGAAATGGCTTTTCCAGCTTCTTATAGTTCTGAGTACCAAGGTCAAGAGAAGGACATACATCATTGATTTCTAATCCAGTCCCTGTCGCCTGCCCCCTGCAACAAGACCCCATGAGAGGTACTACTTCAATGAAGTTACCAAATATTCTTTTTCTATTACAACTTCTTCCTGAATTGTTTCCTTTTAACAATGTTTCCTGTCTTGTTTCTCTCCCTGTCTACCTATGGGCTTTCATGATGCACTCCTTCACTGTTAGAAATTTTTAAAATTTCAATTGATAGAAATGGGTCAAAGACAGAAAGAATAATCTCCAGAATTTCAAGGGTTCTGATCCTTCAGATCTATTTTGAAATTCCTTCTTTTTCATTTTGCAAGATCAAAATCCAATGAAAGTAATTTGTATAATTGAATGACTGTTTTACCTCTTATGTGTACAAAGTTACAATTAGACCTGGGACTCTGATCTTAATTTTTCTTTTTTGTGAACAGAACATTTCTGAACTTCTAATAGTGCTGATGTTCAACCAAACACAAAATAGAATTTTAAATTTAATTTAAGGAGTGAAGAAGCACAAGTAAAGAAAATGTTCTTGACTCTGGTATTAAAAAAAGCTTTTCAGAGTTTATACATTCTGGCTGCGACAGAGTTAAATGGCTGATCACAGATTTGTGATATATATTGACTGTACCAGATTAAAAGTTAGACTTTATTTGTAACATAAATCTGGTAGATGAATATGTAATGTATGTTCTTCTTTTATTGCAGTCATAGAATACTCTGAAACTTTACCCCCCCGAATGCTATCTACATATTTCCCTCCATATTTTGTATTCACAGAAATAATCGCATTAGTTGTTAGATACCTTTTAGTAACACACTTTTCTTTTAGCAAATAAAAAAGACTGCCACTTTCTATCATTTCACAACACCTAGAAAGACAGTAAAATCGTCAGACCAATTGCGTCTTTCTTTTGCTCTCTTTCACACACGTTCCCTCTAGAGAAGCAGATGTTTGACTTGTCTCATGTAAAAGGCAAAAATTGAGTTACAGCTTCAGATTGCAAGATTTGCAATGTTTGTTACAGTTTATTAATGTTAACCAAATAAAAATGACATTAGTGAAAAAGATCTACATGATATCTCAGAACTCCCAAGATTAGGCCAGATGGTCACTTCTAACCGATATAATCTAGTAAACTCTGTTGAGAGACAGGCTATTGATTGAATTTCTGACTTTAAATGCAAGCCCCATATCTGCACATGTCCACAGTGATATCAGTTGCTTGAAATCCAATACAGAGGTGTAGATTGGGAGATGATGTTAGTTGCTACCTATTAAAACTGTCAATTCCATCTGTTGTCTAACACTTTAAAATACTGAGTGTAGTTTTTAATAGATCAGTATTAGATTAAGAGGCTGTATATTAAGGTTCTCACTAGCCGAGAAGCGTGAGTAAATGTGTAATTAAATGACACAATGGAAAAGGAACTCCGTTGGCTGGAACTGGCCCAAATTAGCATTGAGCAGGAAGCAAATGCTGTAATTTAGGTTTCCTGCAGCCAACAGACTTCCCTAAAAATGAATAACGTGCAGTCTTATTGAAATTCTCTTTACAAGCAAGTATATCATGATTAAAATGTGGAAGTGTTGTGAGCATTATGATTATCCAGCTCCTCATACTGCGCTTCCACAGGTATTTCAGTGACTCTGTACATCTGCCAAACTGCCAGGCTCTGATGACATTCCCAGAAGGGCTGTCTCAGATGGCTGATGACAGCCCCATCAAAGCCATGTTTCTGGAAAGCCAGAGTCCTGAATGGCCCATATTCCCCAGAATATATTTGAAAACCATGGTTGGGGGTCCTGGGGTTATGCATAGCGTGGAGGTACAATCTGCCCTTTTCCCCCAGGGGTGCAGCATCTCCAGGCACTGGCCAGATACCAAGGGCTGATGGGCAGGGAGGGCAATGGACAGCCACCTTCATCATTGCCAGCCCAACATGGAGCAGCTGTTGCTGCTTAAATTTAATCAGAAAGGGAAACTGCCCTCCTTGAGCCATATGTACCAGTATGACCACAGGAAAGGGAGAGCTTCTGTGAGGGGGAGGGAGTAAGAGAGACAAAAATGTGGGAATGGATCTTAAATGCAGACAAACAGAAAAAGGAATTTGCTTGTTTTATAGCTCCCAATATTTGTATGTAGAAGCAAAATGAACATACCCAACATGCTGGAAGAAAAGCAGTAGGAGTCCTCCCTGGCAAGGGCCTGGAAGCAGGTTTCTCATCAAAACTGATGGTTTCTTTTTCTCATAAATTTTCTCTAGAATAAGCAAGTAATTGCCTAATTGCTGACCCTAGCTGGGCCAGTGCCTCCCAAAACAGAAGACATTGTGGGCTAAGATGAAACACTGCACTGGACGTTTTTGTTCTCTTTTTGCATTAACTTTCAGAAGACATTTCAGTTTAAATACTAATTTTGAGAGCAACATTATGGTGGTCTATGGAGGATGCAGATGATGTTTCAAGAGAGAA
Source organism: Athene noctua (assembly GCF_965140245.1). Lineage (NCBI taxonomy): Eukaryota > Metazoa > Chordata > Aves > Strigiformes > Strigidae > Athene > Athene noctua. The sequence goes on from NC_134037.1 coordinate 189,949,706, forward strand.
GAGTTTGGAAGTGACTCAAAAAATTCTGTTTGCAAACTGCTAGTGAGATGTAGTCAAAACAGCTTTATAAATTCCCCAATACACCACAAGAAGAGTTTTGGAAACATAAAGTCTCTTCATGTTATTAACCAGTACAAGGTACATGAAACATTCATGGAAAATGAATGTTAAGCGAATACTACAGTCTACTCTTAGAATACAAATTCTGAATTCAGAAACACTGTATTCCCAGCAGATATGCAATTTGAAGAATTATGCTCATTCCAGACAGAAACAGAGACAATATTGTGTGATGTAGCTGATAAATTAACCAGCAAAAGTCCAGTTGCATGCATCAAATGCTCAAAACAAATCTACAGAACCAGAAATATTTCTGGGTAACATTAAACTACTTAGAACAAATATCTTCAAGAAAATCAAAAGTTGCTATACGGATTATTCACAAAAACAATAGATCGGCAAATTGATTATTTACTTAGTTCTGTTTGCTGCTTGTTATTGTAAGAGCAGAAACTGTCCTTCACAAAAGACGAACCTTCATGATCCTTTTGTCATAGGTTTGAAACACTATCACACAGCAGTACAGATGTAGTATTTCAAGCACGGAGAGCAGAAATTCATCTCTCACTATGGCTCTCTTTTAAGGTATTGTGATTTTCTGGTGTGGCCAGTTTGGTGGGACTCTTCCTGATATGACTGGCACCACCAAAACCATCAATGGAGCTTTTATAATGGATTTCGTAAGATCTAAAGCTTTATAACACATGAATGGATAGAGACAGGATGGGTGTTTCAAAGCTTTCAGCAAGCTTTAAACTAGATGTTCTAACTTTAATTACCTCAGTGAGCCACTGAAAAATTCTACCTCATAATCCAGACTTTATCAGACTAAAGGTTAAAAATCTCACATGATTTTAAACTTCTTTCTTAACCCAAAGATTAGGAGAAAGTAGTGACTTTAATAAATGGTCCTTTAAAACAGCTGATAGCCTTTCTGCCTTATGTTGTCAAATGAGACCTGGGAAATGAGTAACTAAATATAAAAAAAAATATATATATATAATTTGTCTCCCTCCTTTCTCCAGCAGAAATGGCAATTCACAGAAGGAACCAGCACCACAGCTGAATCTAAGTAATGGCAAAATGTTTGCTAGAACTGAAAAGGCTAATAAACAAGTTAGTTGGGTTTTTTTGGAGAAGAGGATGGATTTAGCCACAGGATAGATGGGAGGAGTCATAATCAACTCAGGCTGCACTTTACACCATGACACACAGCACATACTATGGGGGTTCCGAGGTTTACAGACAGTGTAGGATCCCCTACTATATGAATTTTTGACTACTCCTTTCCTTCACTCATCTAAGCAACCAGTTAGACTCATCATTCCTTCCAGGACTTGATATGCTTATGCATGGATTTGTATTTGTGTCCTTGTAGGAATCAAATTCTGATTTTAAATAGAAAGGAAACCAGTAGATGAATTTCCAAAATAAGATATTTAAAGAATGATGACAGTGGAAATCACAAATCAGGAACGGAAAAAAAAAAAATAACCCAATATTGTATAAATTAATTATAGTGAACTGCACACACACAGAGACACACATACTTGCAACTAGCTGCAAAAAAACCCAAGACATAGTATTTCATCAGACCAAGGAAAAGCAAGATCATGAACATTGCATAAGACGAATAAGGGGATAGTGTCAAACATATGGAATATTCTTATGCTAAACTACACAAAGGATTCCATTGCTATTGAATTTTCTCCAGCTGCCAACTTTGCTAATACTGTTATGAGAACACATGGATGGAATATGCTTTGAGACTAGCACCAAGGGGGATCAACATTGCTGACTGCAGAGTCTTTATCCACCTCTTCCCAAAACTGTCCCTAACCAATACTCTTCTGCCCTGATATTTTCCATCCCCAGCTCAGCGCTGCTATTTCTTTCTAGTTAGAACTGTGCTGGAGATGCAAGTGCTGTAGCAGGGGAAGAAGAGACAGGGGCTCAGAGAGGGATGGAGTGGAAGAAAAAGAGACAGGAGCAGCTGAAGGATCCTTCCTATTTCCTCCTCGTTCCCTGCCTCCTCAGACAAAATGCACAATGTATGAATCAGACTTTGATAAAGGATGCAGCACCCAACAGCCTCCATAGAGCACAGGCAGCCCAGTGAGAGACACAGAATGCAGAGCAGGGTTGAAAACCTGTTGCCTTTTGAAGAAGATTTGCTGAGTGCTGAGCTCTTTCAGAAATACTGACCTGAGTTATGACCATTGAGTAATTTTGAAAATTGGCTCCCCATGAGTCTGAAATGCTTAATATTCAGCAGCACCTGAATGCAAGTGCGTAACATGAGCTTGATCCTCATTGCTGAGATAACTGAGTTTCTGATTTTGCATAGTAAATATCATCAGGTCAATTACATGCCTGTCCTTGCCCATCCTTGCAATAGTAATACTTGCTCACATAAGTAGTGCTTACTGAATGATGTCCATTTTTTTGCCAGTGTTTTCCCTTCCGACTGAAGGAGAGGGTGACCTGCCTGATATGGACACATTGAGTAAGACTGTCCTTTCGAACAAGTTATTGCAACTGCTGTTCTTTTTGTAAGTTATTTAGGTTTACTTATCCGTAATATCACTTAGCGCAATTTTTTTCTCTGCTTATATCATTATTGTAACAGTAAGTGTCACCAATGCAGCAGCAAGAACAACCCAGAGAAGAGATTGCAACTCATTATCATTCATTACTGTAGTGAAGAGAGATTAGAAACATAATAGAAACTGAGAGAAGATGTACCTTAGTGTCACTTACCTTGTACTTCACTCAGAGCCAGGAACTTCCATGGGCTGTGATAGTGACTCGATCACTGACTGCCAATCAGTGACCTTGGGTGGGTCACTTGACCTTCCAATGACCTTGTTGTCCCAGTGTAAACGCAGATAAAAAGTACAATCCTTTGGAAACTTGATGCTGTTAGAGGAGAGCATTCTTGCCTTTACAGCTATATTTTTGAGCTTATGTAGATAGAGATGCTTAGTGAGTTAGAGCTACTTAATACTTTCCATTATAAGACCTCATTTTCAGATGTTGTAACTTTGCCAAATGCTAACAGTCTGAGCAAAAATGTTTCATGTTGTGTGACTGCCACAGTGTGACAAAAGTAGCAGTAATATTTAGAATTTTAAGGATAATTTCTAAAGATTAAGAGTTTCTAAAGAAAAAAAACTGGGGTTTATTGTGTTAAATTATTTCTTACAACAGTATCACAGACAACCCCTCTGCTTTGATAGAGCAATATGATATTTGTCAGGGAGTGCCATCTCAGCTGGGAATTTGTCTTTTGCCACCTTCTGAAATTCTACACATCTTTGGCCAAATTATTCAGTTTTATAAACCGTCTGTTTGCTAATATTCACCGGAAAATAATTTCAGTTAGAGGCTGTTATCTGAAAATTTCCATCAACATACAGAATGTCCTACTGTCTCATTAGTCTAAACAGGCTGAGCCAACACACAAGGGCCACAGGGGGACTGAGCATACTTCATCCATTCACAACTTCTGTGTGTGACAAGAGTGCCCATGTGCTAGCTCTGGTCCAGAGAAAGACTTACTCTTCAGTTTCTCTGTCCGATGGTGGCCTTTGGTTTTTCAGTAGTACCTGAGCTGTGGGGAGAAGAGGAAATGGGTGACTAAATGCTTTCCAAGTCCAGACTCCAACAACAAAGATAAAATTATTTTAGGAATGAAACTATGAACATGTCTATGTTGTAGCTGGCTGGTGCAATGATAACATGTGAAAACTTATTTGATCTGTTTTTATTTTACACCAAGGTGTCATACATTTTGGATATGTACTGCAAGGAAGACCCAAGGTATGCATGGTCTGTACTGATTCTGGGTGTTTTGTCCAATGGCTGAAGGACATGCTGTTGCATCATTACCTTGCTACTCCAACAATACAGATCAGAGCAGAGTCAGGCAGCCTCCATATGACAAAATTTGTCTTCTTGACTATAATATGACTTCATCCTCTGAGGCCTAATACTTTATCTGCATAGTCACAGGTCACTATTATGCAATGCCTCTCTGATAGCAGACTTAGGATATAATGCAAGGCACAAACATCCAAGCAGTGTCTACATGAGCTAGATGAAGTAGAAGTGTATCTGTGAATGCACATAGCTCAAGTTTTGCTCTGCTGTGTCTATACTGATTCAGCTACATACCTACATTAGTTTTAACTTCACTGAGTACCTCTGCTTTGCAGTATGCCATGTAGAATCACACACTAGGAGAGAAACAATGCCCAAAATCCAGAGATGAGTTGGATGAATGACATGCGACATGTCCTTTCCTTCTCCAGTCAATGGCACTAACAAATAATCTGTAATATTGTCTTCCAAATGCACGTGTACAAAGATGGTGGGGTAAAAAAATATCCTGTTCTTGGAAATCAAAACTCCAAAGTCACTAAACACAGACATTCATTCATTTAGGATTTTCTGAGGGAGAAGCGACGCCTGAGCCTGCTGAGAAGTGAACATCAGCAAGTTTTTCAGAAGCTCTCAGCATGTGAGTTAGTGGTATTTCTCCTGAGAACACAGCCAGGCAAGTGCTGAGGATGTTAAATTCCACTCTTGGTATAAACTCATATTTGGAAATGGTTCAGGACACTTTGGCAAAACCTTGTTTTAATATGAAAATGAGGCATTAATGAAAGCTTGCTATGGGAGAACTCTTCACATAACACATGCCATAGGACAAAGCAGGTCACTGAATTCAGTCCCTTATTAGCACAGACAATGGGTGTTATATAATCTCATCCACAAATTTACCAAGGTCCATCATACTATTAATTAAGGTTGCTTGATTTTGGACTTTTTTGCCTACTTATACTATTAGAAGGCTGTTCTAAAATTTAACTGATAGAAGTTTTTGAATCATCATGCTAGTTTCAATGAAACTTTCATCAAGAATAGCTGCACAGATTCCAGGTTGAAATTTCTCATCAAATTTCTGCCAAGATAGCAAATAGATTACTGATGAGTAAGTTCAGATGTGTGAAGTAAAGATTCTTGGTCTATGATCTTGATAAGGGAGGCAAGTTCTTGATCCAAACAAGGAAAAGCATTATGTGAGCGTTTCCTTCATCTCAGGGAAGCTGACCTGACCACCAAACCTTTGTTTAGAAGGGTATGAGGACCTTTTATCAAAATGGGGCTTGGCTATCCAGAGTCCTGTTTGCTTTTTTCTGCATGAAGAAAACTGAAAATTTGATATTCCAAAATTTTCAGCAGACAATTTTATGGTTCCCCATTCACATTTATACATAGAAACAGAGAAATAATATTGCCAACCCCAAGCTCTCAGAAGTAATGAGCTGGGCCTTTAAAATCATGACTGGTTCAAAAATTGTGATCTTTCAAAATAATATTGTTGAGGTTCTTCTCTCATGGATTTGAGTTTGCACTTTGTGGGCCAGAAAAATTGGTTTATTAAATGAGAACTGTTCTTTTCACTTAAGTCAGTGAATTTAGGGCTTTGAGGTTTATACATTCCCAAGCTAATTTTAAGAGGCTGATTCAGCCTACATTGCAGAGATTTTTGGAGGCAGAGACACTGAACATCTTCTCTAACAGTACTGCATTCAGAGCCTTGCAGAAAACATTGTATTTGAGGAGTTAGTGATCTTGAGCAAGCCACATATGCTCTTTTGGGCCTCATGCTTAGAGCTTGAGAAGCCCCTGTGTTAGCTTGGGTAGTCACTGCAGGAATCTGCTGCAGTGCCCCATGCTGCTCTGTGTTGCATGCTGGTGGGAGTTATGACAGGTATAATATTCCTACCTCTCAGAAGATATCTGATCTTGTTTACTGCACAAAGACCACAACCCAGGACAGAGAAACCTGTCCACGGACAGCATCTGCGCAGCATGCCATGGGAAAATCTATCCGGGGTCCATCGGTGTTACGTGAACTCGGGGTTCCCAGACTCTAAAGTGATGTAAGATTTATTCATTATCTGTATTCCACTTTTTATTCTACCTTATGAAACCAGCTATTTTATTAGCCATTTGTTGTCAGGCCTTCCTTGCTGAGATCTAGAAAGAGCTTCGCACTATGTGTCCCTCCCCGGTACAGAAGAAGTGTGAGTTTCAAAATTCAGGGAGTCTAAAGGCATCTGTGCTCCAGTCCAGTTTGGTTGCAGAGATCACCAGCTTGCTTCCTCTTAAACACAGCACAGATGCGGTAAACTGTCTTCAGTCTGGTGAACTGTCGCCAGTGCGGACAGAAAGACCATGAATCACTGCATTTAAGGAGCAGATGCCTGTTGTGAAACCCACTCTTCACCGTGCAGCACCCCCAAATACATTAAGGAATTAAACAAGTTAATACAGAGTACTAGTAAAAAGTAATTAATTTAATCTAAAAATGTTGTTCAGGTCATAAGTAGTTCCTAGTGGTTTCTGGTCTGGGGTATTTTTTAAGTAGTGTTTCTTAGAGGAAAAACACTACTATTATTGCCTTTTCAAAATAAAGTACTACAGCCGCTAATGCAAGCTCTAATTAAATGCACAAATCTGAATTTGATATTTGCTGGTGTCTCATGTCATTTCTTAACTCAAACTGCAAGACAGACTCAGACCTGACACCTCTGAATCTTTCATAGAATATTCTTCCCTCCGTACAGACTTCTCTGTCATCAAAAATGTGGCTCAGATATTTCTGTGTGCATGTGTGTGGGTAATGGACGGAAATTTAACAAGTTTTTATTATCCACTGTTAGCATTAGCCTGAATCTTTTGGTTAGTTGGGAGTTAATTGCCAAAAGGTTTTATGGTATATCTAATTGACTCAGTCATCTTTCTATGTCATGAACCCTACCAGACTGCCAGTGTGCCCTGAACTCAAACAGAGGGTAAGAGCCCATCAGTTATTTAGTATGTGCTAGAAGCATGCATTTTCTTTTCACTCCATGTGAAAATAGTTAACCACAAGGAAAGAGTCCCACCCCTCCACTTTGCAAAATGGTGAAATTAAGTTTTCCGTACAGCTACCAGGGGACTGCAGTAAATTACCCTGGTAACAGAGTTTACATTGATTCTGAAAAAAGCACTTGTCCATATGTAACAACGATAACCTTTTAGAAGGTTTGGAAAACAAATCTGACACCCCATTAAAAGGCAAATGATTTTTTCTCCACACAAGAAAAAGAAACTTTTAAGACATAGAAGGCTATTAATAAATAATGGGGCTTTTTTATAGGAAAGGCTGACATGAAAGCTTAAGCTATAAACTGTATCAGAGGCAGTATTTTGACTTGTGTGGTTTATTTGTCAAAGCAGTGAGATGGGATCTCATTTTTATTAGCTGCACAAAAGATATTTTATTGAATGTCACATTGTAATTTGATTTTAAAAGGAATAGAAAAAATTACATTTTCTCAGATACGTAATACTGCAAAAACATGATAGTCATACTAACCACTAACCACAACGAGTAGTAATATAAACCCTACAAAATATACACTAGTACCTTACTAATGCAAACGTGTGTTTTGAGATTCCACGTACCAGAATATTTTTCCTGAATTCAGTTTCATTTATAACTGTCAGAATAATATATAAAAAATATATGCAAGTTATTAAATTATGTATGTAAACAATTAGCATACGAGTTAGATTTGAGGAGGACAGCTTTTAATGTTTTAAAATTTGTCTTCAAGCTCATTCACATAGTTCATCACCTTACAAGAAAAAGATCATTGCTGAATGCAGTAGAGAACAGTGATCAACACCTAGATATAACAGGAATGGGAATAGAGACCCAACATAATGTAAAGTAGCCTATATGGATTATGTTCTTTTTCACTTTGCTATTGACTCCCTGGAGGTTGTTTAGCCTCCCTTGGTCCACCTCCATGTCCATGCTTGTGAACTCTACTGCCAAAGGTAGCAAGAAGGCTCAATGTCTGAAAAAGAAAGTTGCAGCTTCCAGCACTATTTCAGGTGCCATTTTTGTCACGAAAGTGACATCATCCCTGGGTGGGCAGCCTGGGCTTGGTCCCAGGTTGAGAGTGTTATTGTGGAGTGCCACAGCCCTTTCTCCTTTCCTCCAAAGTAACCTCCCCATGCTGTTCAGCTCTGTCACACATGGATGGTGAGCCCATACGCAACATGTATCAACCAAATGTATTATTGTAACTCACAGATAACACCCATTACCACTTAAACTGATTACCATTACACAACTCCCCCAAAAAACCCACACTATTCAGGGGCAAAGTCCTAGTGACAGGGATGCTTATTTTCATTTTTAATATTTTTATTAACAGTAACCCACTGAATGTTTATATTTACTTTACCTAGAGCCTCATTATGTCTCATCCACTGGGAGCACTCAGAAAGCAGTTTCCCAACTGCTCAGTTTCTACAAGTAAAATAGAGGGAAAACAGAAGGAGAAACATTAGTAGGTGAGCCACATTCATCTTGAAAAATTTGAGTAGGAAGATGCATATTCTGCAATCCCACTGCTACTCCACCACTTTAAATCCATCTTATCCCACTGAAGTTGTCACTGTCCCCTGGACCATTGGAAATCCTATATATCTTTTAGGAGTCTCTAACTCCTCAGCTGGAAGTAGGTTGCATGTCATCAGCTCCTCCTTCAAGATTCAGTGTCAGATAGTGTTCATCCTTGGATAACATTATTTAGATAGCAGCAGTTCTGGCAGAAACTCAACACAGTAAGCACTTCACAAATACTTGTCAATTCTTGGTCTTCACCAGGTATAGTTTAAAACCTAACATAAATCCCAGAGGGAGGCATGCAAGAAAGATAAATGCTACTCCATTCCAAAAGGTGGGATCTAAAAACAGCTAAGGAAATTTCAGGGCCAAAGCCCACTTGCAACAGATCTTGCATTATTAAAATATTTGAGGCTAAAATCAGTAATAGCCTTTTTTAGCATCACAGTGTTTATTTTTTGGGACCTGACTAAAGGGGTGGGATGTGGAATAGCATGAGCGTATCTATAGCTTCTATAAGGTTCCTGCTGTAAAGTCCACACAGGGGTGTTGAAACATTCTTGGGTTTCTTTCAATGCACAGAATCTCTTTAATACTTCAGTGCAACCTCACCTTTAAAATTAAAATTTTGCTCAAGAAGTCGAAAGGAGATTGCTTTCCCAAACTGCATAATTTGGTGATTGGAGTATTTTTCTGAGAAGTAAATGCTCCTATAGACACAAGAGGCTTATCAAATTTTGTTGGTTCTCAGGTAAACACTATTTCAAAATTGGTCATATCCCTACCATTTCTTCTTCCATCTGGTTGTGAAAATAAAGTAGTAGCTCCCACTGCCCTGTGTTAAAAGCTCTCTCCAAGAGAGCTATAACGTAGCTAAGAAACAGCTCAAGTTCTCAGGGGAACTGAGATGGGGAAATGCCAGTTTCTGGCAGCTGACTGGGGTGAAATAGAAGCATGATAGTAACTGATAAGCCTGACAAGAGTAAGACAGGTCTGAACACATAGAAAGACACAATTCTGGGCTCTGGGGACCTCTCCAGTCAAACGGAGAGGTTTGTAGAGGTTCTGGTTGGTTCTGGGATTAGGCAAGAGTATGTGCACACACTTTTGAAAAATCCTTATGTTCTTCTGCCTGAATGGCCTAACCAAGCATTACACGCTTCACTAAGATCTTAGAAGTTTCTGGAGGTGAAATCAGGTGTGAACAGAAATTCAGTAGAACATAATATGCAAATACCTCCATAAGGGGTAAGAGAGATTTAGAACACAAATCCCAGCAGCAGTGTCCAGAATCCCCAATGATCCTAAGAAACAGCCTCACTTCAGAGGTCCTACAGTAAACCCATAATTTTGCAGCTAATTCTACAAAATGTAGAAAAATGGCCAAATTAAAAAATGTTGTGGGTTGGTTTTTTTTTTTTTAATATACCCAAAGGCAAGCTGTCAGGGCTCATAGACTCCTTTGATTGGTTGGGATTTTTTAAGGAAGAAAATATCAACAAGTAACATCAAAGTTGAATGACAATACCACAGTACCTCCCATTTGCCTTACCTATTTGTATCTATCAAACCTGTCTTTGGCCATCAATAAGGGCCTCCAGTCTAACTGTCCATAAATATTTGGAAAGTTCATAGTGAATATCCATTTGGCCATGAATATTTTTTAATGTTGGGAGAGGTCAGTCCCTCCATTGCATGTGTATAATAACACCAATGGCTGGAATAAGCCACATGGCCCCTTGTGTTTTCTGAATAGTTTAATTGGAATATCAAATATTCCTACAGCTACAACATATATGACTTTTCCTAGACAGTCACACTGGGCAGACGAGGGCAGCTCATCCCCATCAGAGACAATACATTCATTCTGCAGGCAGACTCCAGATGAGAGGGATTTGGGTTACTACAGAACAGCTCAACACCTCCCACACATATACCCCCTAAATTACAATCTTGCTTTTGGGAACAAAGGCCTTCAGAGAGGTCAACTGGGCACGTCCCTGGACCCTCACCTTCTTATTGTTTTTTGCTCAAAACATTATTTTGCTACTCAGGGTAACGATACCCCTGCCAATCTTATTAGCATCTGCTTCATTTGATCATTAGCATACTTAATTTGTCAATTAGCATATCCTAATTGTTACTGGGCATCCAACAGTGCCCACAGCAAATTGTGCCAGGAAAAAACCAAATGTATCCACTGGCCTGGCTGACTCCACTGGCATCTCCAATAGCACTCCCTGCCTCAACTTTACCACTTCCTCTCACCAGCCACTTCAGGCGAGCACACATTTCATGGCTGCTTTGCTAAATGGCCCTCAGAAAACACCTGGTAAACCACCCCTGAAGCAACTTTTGCATGTCCACACTGGCTTCAGCTGCAGCACGGGCCATGCATGCTTGTCCTTGACATTGGACCTACAGACTAGGCTGCCTTTTCTGCATCACTACCCTGGTGTATCTCTTGTCTCCTCTTGTCCTACAGTTAGCATGGGAATGGTCCTTATCAAACATCCAAGCATTTCCTATGCCAGTAATTTCTTTGGTTTCTCTGTAGATTGGCGATAAAAAATTCTTCTTACAGCATTATAGTAAGGGATCAGGCCACTTCTGAAGCACTTTAATATTCTTTTAGGGATAGCACCATAAAAACATAGTGTGACTAATGATGTCTTTGACATTTTAAATCTGAGGATTTTTGTTTATTAATTATAAGACTTAAATGAAATTCAGATTTTAAAATTCTGCAGATGGCGACTAGCACATCAATATCCAAGTACTTATTAGATTTACAAGAACGTTGACTTTAAGGGAATTCAAACCAGATTTCTTCTATTAATATTACATTGTAGTGCCAATCTTGCAGCAGTCGATACATTATGAAGAAAACATCAGAGGGGTGTGGTAGTCCTCTGCAAAAGTTCAAAACAACACCACAGCTACAAACATGATATTGCTCATCTTGGTCTAATATTCCCAACCTTTTCTTGACCCAGGATTCATAACCAACAAAAAACATGAGGATGGCTCTTAGACAGGTTTTCTTTTGCCTAAGCTTAAGGTGTCTGCCCTACAGACCTCTATACCTACAACAGTCAGGGAGCAGCTCCCTTCAAGTTCAGTGAGAGGACTGTACTTCCATAGTGTAGCTCATTTGAACTATTTTACAGGTCATCTTCTTGAGAATAAGACAAATTGTTCTCAGAAAAGCTGGTCAGCTCAAATGTAAACCTTTAATTCAGCCAGATGAATCCTGCCTCCAGTCTGTTCCTCACAAACTCCATTGATTTACAAAGCTGGTGCCACAGGAGAGAGAGAGAAGTGGTTTCTTCTGCACATTTGCACAATGAAATATAGGGTCTCAGCAGGAACAGGTGACCATCATCAGGGTGGCACGGGTGGCTGTACCCCACTTTCTCATCCATCAAAGTCACCCTTGGCACATCAGCTAGGGAAGGAGGCGGTGAAGCCTGCCAGCAGCGGTGCCGCCAGGCCGGACACGGGCACCAACTTCCTTCCCACTGAAGCTCCCAAGCAGAGCAGGGAGTGGGACCACGCAGGTTTCGTGGCACTGGGGCAGCACATTGTCTCCCCCTTCACACAGGGAGCTGTTGCCTTCTCTCTCCTGCTTCTGTAAAAATCTCTTCTGTTAATAATTACCTTCAAACTTTCTGAAGTAAGAACAGGCTTACCACCTTACCCACGACACTGAAATTCACACTATCAGTATTATGTTATTTATTATTCCTTTTGCCCATTACAAACTTATACATTTTATTTTTAGTAATTGCCAGAGATTTGGTGGGAATTTAGTTGGTTTTCTGAAAGTTGCTTTTCATTAAGCTGGAGTGTATCACTTTCAGAAATGCAGTAGTGTTCTTCTGTCATGTGAGCACTATTAAAAATGCCCCCTTTTGATGTGCAACCCCTTTAAATCTCCCTATATATGTGAAAGCCGTCTGGCTCTAAGGCAGGGGTTCTTGTTTGGTTTTTTTACAACCTAGCAGAGAATAAAACTAATAAGTATTTCTCATTCTTTAAAGATTGATTTATTATCAGTTCCAAAACATGCCTTTTCATTTGGAAAGTCATTTGCTCAGTTATGATTGCATATAAACAGCTGCTAAGGGTCAGCATGGGCCTTGGTGCTTGTTATTGCTTGCACTCCTTATGATTTTAGCTCAGCATAACTAGCAGTGGTGTCCTGGGATTCCAGAGTCTGTACTGATTACCAACAAAAGCCTCTTTAAGATCAGCAGAAGCAGTCTAGGGACTAATGGTGCCAAGGCAGTCTGAGGCACTGGAGCAATGCCCGAGGTCATAAAATGAGCAATGACAATTGCCCTGTCCTTGCTGATTTTATCAGCCTGAGAGTTTTTTAGTATCACATGGAAGACAAAAGGAATCTTTAGTCCTGAATGATATTATCAGCTAACATGAACTGTTTGGGGCTTGGGTCTGGATTTTTGTTTTCTATTTGATTTTGCTGGTGGTCGTTTATTGTGTTCAAAAAGACAAGTGGATGTCTTAGTTATAATATATATAATGACTTTATACCAGTGGCAGCTTTTTTCACTAGCTAGTTTCTAATATGTTTATTTTGGAGCAAGGAAACAAAGAAAAAAGGGAACCTTTATTATTTTATATGAATATATATATGTTGTAAAGTGCATATTATTCTTACGTATGAATAACTAAACTGTATGTCACATCCACTTCGTCAGTAGAGTTTTCATCCTGGTTTAAGCTAAAATGAAAATGATCTGTGACTACCTCATCTCTCACTCCATATGAACGTATCAGAAAACCAATATATGACTGGCACTCTGTTCAAAATGCACAGGGATAAAATTGAAGGAGTGTTCAGGCTCATTGAGCTGTGATCATCTGAATGAGGAAGATTTCAGTGCATCGTGGGAATTCCCCAGAAGTTACACCAGAGATGAATCTGGCCTTTAGAATGAGATTTTAATACATCTCATTCACACACAGCAAAATGTTTCATCACAAGTGGAGACACTTTTTAAGAGTCTTAAAATTAATCCCAAATGAGGAAGCCTCTCTCCAAATGAGTGAAACTTGGCAGATCTACAAATTCAAACTGAGTTGCATTAGCAGATCTTGTGTAGAGAAATTTGTATAGTATCTGCCCACACTATACCTGGTTCAAATCAGAGCTAGCAGTCACATTTCTACTGAATTAAATACATCACAGAAATAAAACATACCAATAAGCAGTTCAGGTTTGCAGTGGTCTGAAGTACTGGCTATTTCCACTTTCAGTTAGAGTCACATATTTCAAGTACACTCAATTTCAGGTGCTCTCAGGCCCAGATTTGCTAAGGTGCTTGGGCACCGAATTCACTTAGCTTTTAAATAAGACCTGAGCTCCTAAATCACTTGCTCATTTTCAAAGAAAAAAAAAAAAAAAAAATAAAATCCTGAAAGCATCTTCAAGGACCCAAGACAGCTTTTTTTTTTTTTTTTTTTTTTTTTTCTGTATGTGGAACTCACATTCAAAACAGAGAGAGCTTAAGATGACCAAAAAATGGTCTGGGACTGTAAGCTTGTAATTGCTTTGCAGATCATTTATATTTTTCTGCATAATTTTAATATCTGGCACAAATCATCACTAATGGCATTCCAGAGTTCAAACTGGAAGAACACAGATTCTGTGGCACAATTCATTTCTGGCAGCAGGGGAATCTTAAATCAAGATCCAGACAATTACGTAAGCATAGTGGAGACACTTTGTCATATATCACTTCTGTCTTGGAATTGCCTGTGCAGTCTTTCAGCTACCTTTGTTGCTGTTCTCTAGGTATCCATGCAAGGTATCTAATAGGATGTTAATGTAAGGGTTTCATTGTAGGTAATGGGGTAGGCAGAAACATTTAGCACATTATTAAACATGGAAACACAAACAGGGGTAAAAGTAAAATGACAAAAGGATGGAAGAGTAAAAATTATGTCAAAGGAAGGCTCAGATAAAAATAAAATTTCCACTACATGCATATCCCTACTCTTTAAGAAAGAAGACTATATATTTTGTAGCAAAATGTCCAACTGCATACGAAGAACTCTGCATATAAGACTGAACAATATTGAATTCTCCTTTCAAACTTCTCATGTTTTGGTTGACACACAGGTAGGCCCCTTTCACAAAAACATTCACTAGTAACTTATGAAAGGATTTTGAAAGTGAGGAGAGATATCTCTAACCAAGAAAGACCAGAAAAAATCATGGACAGAGGGAGTTTCAATATCTGGGCTCCATGTCAAGCTTATGGCTTTCCCATCTTTTCTACATCCAGTCCCATATGCACCAATACCCAGGTTTTGCATTTTGTAGGCAAACACTGTATTGCATTAGTCAGTTAAATGGAAGAGAGGTTTGTTTCTCCTCATGTATCTACTACCATCTAATTTACATTTAGGAACTGAATCTACCCCTATTGCATGACCTAAAGAACAAATGTTTCTTGCAGGATCAGGCAGAGAGGGGAAGGCGTAGCCCGCAGCAGGCAGTTACACTCTCCCCCTCAGCACACCTATTGCCAGTTTGCAACCTGCTCTTTCCTGTCTGCAGAAGGTAACACCCCGAAGAGGGACACTACTGAAACACTTCAAGGGAGGAATTTTTGCTGGACAGTTCCTTAATGATCTTTCCAGAGTGCCTGAGGGATGATCAATCCATTATCTGTGACAACTTTTGAGGTTCACAGTAAGTCAAACAGAATCCTTTAAACAATTCTACAATGTACAGCTGTGCTGTATGGGGATACTGAAAGATAGTGCACCTCACATTTCCATAACCCTCTGAATGAATAGCAGTGATAACAACCAGGGGAAAATCGAGAGCCCTTGCATTCTGTTTGTTGCTCAAGACTTTAGCTTAGGGCTAAAACACATCTGCGCTCTACTGACTCTATGATACCACTCCTGTGTCACTCTGTGGGAAATAAACTGGCTATTATCAAATGATTAAGTGTCAGTAAGTGCTCAGTCTTTTTTTGCAGCAAAAACTCGTGTTATCTACGCTTTTTTAAATGGGCATTCTCCTGGTTGAACACCCCATTTCTTTTTCCATCAAAAATGGACTGACAGAAATGTGTGGGAAAGAGCTGGTGCACACCTGGTTTGGCTTCAGTGTGAAGTCAGGATGACTCACAGAGAGACTCACAATATAATGACATACCCCTAGACATTTGTGTAACTTTACCCATGTCACAATTAGTCTACTTAACAATATGAATAAAGTTATGTAGATACCTGAAGATGTCTTCTGGATATGTCTCTCTATTTATATGCAATTGTATTTGTTTCCTTTTTAAATCCTTTAAAAAATACAGATCACGGTCATTTTAAACACAAGTTGTAGCTTGATTTGGAGAAGCATAAGCTTAATATGAAAATGTCTGTTTTACCTAGGAATACCTAATAATCCAGAATCTTCAATCTATTTCCAAAGCTATTCAGGCCACCTTTATTTTTCTTTTTGAATCCAGAAACCATAAGGACATAGTTTCAGATGCGGTTTGTTTTATAATGCCTCTCTTTTTAACATTCAGTGCTACTTTAATGTTGTGTCCAAATATGACTATATGTTGGCTTAATTTTATGAAGACAATGATAAATAATAAATACCAGTGAAAGGAGAAATAGAATATGAGCTGTTTCCGCCATATCCAGGATTTTCAGTCATTTTCTTCTAGAAAATAGAAAACTGGAAATGCCATTAAAGTGTTTTAGCCTTGGAAACACTTCTATACAAAACAGAGGAGTGAGCTATTGGTTTCATCCAGATGCACAAGGTCTAAAGGATGTTTACAAGTACTATCCCATCAAACAGTTCACACTGCAAATAACAAGTTAAGAGATGGTTTACAGAAGAAAAAAACTAACATCCCAGGAAAAACATTAACTGCCTAGTATAGTTATGCAAAAGTAATAGAAGATCTTGGATCATGAATCAGAAAGAAACTTCATAGATTAATTGAAGACACTGGCAAGCAGATCCAAAAGCACAGAGTTGTCAAAAATAGGTGGCATCTTATCTCTAGGACTGTATGGATAGGATACTTTTTCTGTTTCCTCTAACTGGGCTCTTACACTGCACCAGCTAACGTAACCCAATATAAAATACCTAGTTAGACTATGATCAATTAGAAATCAAAACACAAAGCTCACACTTCATATCAGTTAAAATTCTTATCATATAATGCCCTCAGACAGAAAAATTTTGGTGAAAAGGCAAAAGGAAATAGGATAAAGTCTATACTTTTGTGGGTAGTTGAATAATTTCCAAGAACTTCAGCACATATGTATCTTGCATTTGTTGCAGAGCTTGTAAAAATCTCAGTGATTGCCATGAAACTTGTCAATTTCTTGCTTGCATATACCAGGTGGTAATCCCTAAGAGAGGTACAGAAGAGACTGAAAGATCCTGTATCAAGTACTATGTAAAAATAAGGGGATGTCCCTATTGCTATACAGGAAGCGGTTGCTGTACACAGACGCAGTTTTGACTAGACATATCTGCCCACTTGTATGGGAGGAAAGTGTATAAATAAAAGTAAACACGTGGGTCATGGTCCTGATATATGGCCCACATGTCCTGGGTGAGGAAAGTCTCTCACACAATGCTGTTTGACTTCTGCTTTCTAGAAAGTTTAATCCTACAAGTGGAACCTTACATTGAACATGTGTAATCTTGGAATTGGAGTTCTCATGAGAATCAAGGTCTAATTTGGTAGTCAAAAGAGATTTTTAAAGTATCTCTGCTTTGTCTAATGCAGATGCAGGAGAGGGATAAGTGGGATGGTGCAGGAGCCTGAGATTGCTGGTGAGCAGTTGAAATGGGTGATGACAGGAAAGTGAGCAAACATAAGCATGGAGCACAAGAGGCTGGTGGCTGTGAGGATATTTGGTAGAAGAAGACACAATGCAGCATCTGAGGCTGTAACCCTAGAATCTTTTCTCTGAACTCAGATATTAGTGACACTTCGGGGAAATTAGCAGGAAGTACTGGAAGCCTTTTAAACCACGTGTCAAACAATTTCTTCTGATGCCTGTTTTAAAATAAAATCTCTCATCTAAAGAGCGTATGACAGATACTTCAGCTAGATAAGATGATCTCTGCAGTTTGCAGCATGACTGAGTGATTCATTTTAGGTCACAAGTTAATCTTCAAGTAATAAGATGGGCCAGAAGTCATAACAGTTATGTCCAGCTTCTCAATAAAGCGGTAATCAATGGAATACTAATAGACTGATGCCTGACCCACTGAATTATTGTTTCGAGTATATGAAAAAAGTTTATTACATAGAAGGGCTTCGCAGAACAGAAAAGCTGAACAATTCAGACTGAGAGAGAATGGACTGCAGGATCAGGCAATGACTGTGTGAAGGACACTATAGGTCCTAACACTCCTTCTGTGTGAACATATGCAGAGCACTCCACATCCTCCCCCACCCTCTGTCCACCCTGTCTACTTACACAATGAGTTCCTTAGTACAGGGATGTTGGGTCTTTTCAACCTTCATATAACAAGGTCCTCCAAATTTGATTTTTAAAATTATTTTAAATTATTTAAAATAATAATTTAAAATTATGAATGTCTTTAAACTTTCTGTTATCAGCTAAATATTAATGAAACTATATGTGAGCATGCTGCTTTTTTTCTCTGTACTTGGTCTTAGCTGCTGGTCCAACATACAGACTGAGAAAAGAACTGTCACCTAATTTGGGGCTACCTTCATTTTAAATAAACCTATGCCTTAACTAGTAACCTAGTCACCATGTAGTCTGCTACTGGATTCAGATTTGCCCCAACCCACTGTAGACCAAGTAATCTCAAGCATGTGAGTCATTAGAGGAATCCCTCTGAATGTTGCACATGTAATTGCAGCAAAAAGGCTACCTCTGTTTACCTCTCCTGGAACGACTTCAGTGTAGACAAGCAGGCTCTGTTGACATTTCTCAAAACCAATTATTCATCTATTAACAATTCAACTCCTTTTTAAAGTCATGCTTTTCATTAAGATATTTAAAAGCATTTCTATGCAACCTATACAAAACCTTATTATTGTAAAACACATTAAATAAAATGTAGCAACTAATCACAGCATAAAAAGAGGATTAGATTAAATATTCCATTGAAGAAAATGCCTGTTAACTCCTTTTGAATATTGGTGTATAAAACCTTCTCTCTAATCTAATACATTTTAGCCTTCATCTTGGCCACAAAAGGCAGTCCTTTCTCTATCTGTTAGTGCGTCTCTGATTTAGGGAAAAGTCATGTTTGCAGGACTTTTCAAGGTTGTTTTAAAGTGTAAATTTAAAGTTCAATATTTTTATAAATGTATTCCAGAAGTTAAGGAATTTTAATCAGAGATATTAGAGATAGTTATTTTCTATTGGGTCAGCTAGCTCATCTGTGCTGCCAAAAATAAAAGATGTTTCTTCCAATGCAGTCCTTAGTGTTTTGCTTGGCTGCTCTTCAAGTGACTCAAGCCAGAAATATTTTTATATAATTTTACATTATTTATATCTTATAAAAAGTTGGACTTGCCTCTGGTAGGGAGAAATGTCCCAAAGATAACATAGATGTCATGATAAAGATCATCCTGAACATCATAGAAAACTGTGATGTTATGCAGATAAGGATCAGCTAGTTCTTCTTTGCGGTACAGACCCAGATTGGAGCTGGCACCAGAATGGGACAGACTGTAGTAGTAGCATGTTCTGCACCATCACCCGTACAGTGAATGAAAGGTTATTAACTCAGCTGAAGATGTCTGTGCTCCTGTGAAATCAATCCCACACAAGACCACCTGCTGGAATACAGCAGTAGATAACATAGTAACTAGAATGGAATAAAACAGAATAGATAAATTAATTTATAACACAGAAATTATTTGCAACTCAACAGAAAATCAGAATGATTAGCTGTACGACCACACGCTAAAAGATGAGCCCTGCAATATATATCTCAACAACAGTAAAATAGTAATCAGTGTAGGTATAAGTAAGGTGATGTCACCACCATCAAAACACAGTGGGCCTTCCTAGAATTAAGATTATGTGTGAGGAGGAATTCTGAAATATTTGGGTAATTTTTTGAGGGTTTACTTTCCATTTACAGTCTTTACAAGATCAAAAGTGTGATGAAACAGAAAGGTTGACTTGTTTTTTTGGCATTTCTCGTTGAGAGCAGAAGAAAGAGAGACAGTTTATTCTCATGAGGTTTCCAACAGATTTCATAGTCAAAGAGGTTAGAATAGTTTGAATAAACTCCACATAAACATCTGGGACCAGATTCATGGGATATTCCAGCTGCTTTGGAGCAATCCAGTGACACAAAGCAGCAATAAAACCCACTTAACTGGATATTTAAGTCAACTTTATGGCTGCTTTGCATCCCCAGAGCAGCTCAAAGCAGCCAATACCAGTAGAACTCATTCTGAATTTCTGGGCTTTGAGCTGAACTACAACCTAACTCCAAAATTCTCAAATGTGTCCATTCCTACTAGACATAATATCCTAGCCCAGCATGTGTCTGTTCATCATCACCTTTATTTACAGCACTATTGTAATGATCTAATTAGGAACTACAAGTACCTTCAATCAGTTAACACTCCTTTAAGCCTAAGGTTAAAAAAAAAAAAAAAAGAAAAAAAAAAAAAAAAGATTTGATTGGTTCAGGTAAGTGTTTTCTAAAGAAATGTAACATTTACTTTCTAATTGATCTGTTTCTCAGGATGCACACTGTAATTTCAAGCCCTATAATATGGCACTGCCATTGCTAGTAGCAGGGTATTAGCTCTGCACCGAGTTTCCCAGACCTCAGGACTGAAGCTTACCAGGCTTGCTCTGTCTGGACTTTTCTGACATGCTGGCAACTTTGGTTTTCTTTGTTTACCTTTAACATCAATTTTTTTCTAATTTACCATGTATCTGTGACTAATTTTTTTTACGTTTATCTTCGTATGGTACCTCCATGATTTTACAACTCTAACACATAATGATGTAGTGTATAGAAATGCAGGTCTGATATGACAGCAGAGTACTGGAGAGACAGGATGCAGTGCAGAGGAATACCTGCATGGGATGATAAGAAATGTGTCACAGGCTTGTTACTTGAGACCCACAGCTATAAATAACTAACCAACTGTTAGTTAAAGAAATACAGACCTGGGGCTGGACAAAACTGGATTTAGGTGTAACAGAGAATAAAGACCTAGTATCCAGCCTACAAAAAGGGTACATATATAGTAAATTTGAATGTAACTTAAAGCTGCAGACCCATGAGGAAATAGCAAATATGTATATACGTGTTAGCAAGCACATTAAAATAAAATCTCAAACAGATTCTACAGTGAGGAAGAAGAAACCATCTAGATGAACATCATATTTCTCCCATTGAAGGATTCCCAATGCTGAGAAGTCTGAATCGCACCCCCAACACCCTCAACAACAGGATGAAACCACCAACCTTAGGACCCAGAAGAGCAGGGAAAATTTGATCATAATAACAGAAAAAGAGGTAGAAACTAAGTGTGTGTATAACAGTTTTAACTGTATTATTACTATTAATGAGACTTTCTTTATGAAAATATTTTTTCATGAAGTAATTAAATTTGGACAAACGATTCTTGGATTATTCTGTAAAGATTTCAGTTGTGACAACAACAAATTCTTGGGTTTATATATAAAGTGTGTTTCTTCTTTGCCCATGAACAATATTGTGAACATAACAACACATATAACAAATAATAGCCATCACCCACTACCTCCCATGATTTTGCAGAAATGCATTATTGAATATTCTTGAAGACATTGAATATTGTAATGATGAGTACAATGAGTACCATAAACAGAATGTAGTAGGTTGGTTAAGTGAAAAATCATGAGGAACATAATAACCCTGTACTTAGAACAGAGTTTTGCATTTTGTGTGATAAATAAGGCTTGGAACTCCATAGCACCTATGAAGAGCAGGACAGTCATGAAGGACCAGTCAGTCAGTCGTTCATTAGGTGAAGCAGGAGTCTCTGGAACTGTAGCATAATGTTGTTGGCTAAAGAAGATAAATTAAGGTTACATAAGGAGCTATAAATACAATATTTCCTGGTTTTTCAGTGCTTCACTTATCAACCTTAATATTCTTTTCACCACAGGTATTTAGTTTAACGTATATACAATACCTGTTTTCTCACAGATTTTTTTTTTTTTCCTTTTCTGCTTGTCCCTTAATAGGGATGGATGGAGCAATTAAAACACAACTCCACTTCAGAGCATACTGCAAAACCCAGGAGGAGCTTCTGCCTCTCAGAGTGCCAGAGGGCATAGCTGGCAGCAGCTGTGCCATTTCTTCCAAGTGTTATATATATATATATTTATGTATATACTTCTCCGCAACTAATCATTTCAGTTGGACACTCAAAAGGAAGCGGAAACTATGACCTGATTTATTCTAAATTGCCTTTTGTGTTTATTGGTACATTTGGGATATAGCCGAGGCAGGTTTTGCAAAGGAAAATAGAGGTAAAAGGGGACAGATTCCTTAATCTTCACAGCCTCAGTATACCTATAAGGAAACACCCCACTATCTTGCCCATATCTCTGCATGTTACGTTTTCTCCAATACTATACTACCATCTCTGAGACAATTTTCACTAATTTTTTGTTCTCTTTTCTCATATTGCCTTTTTAAACAGGATATAAATATGCTAGAAGTTGATTTTAGTCCTGGTTTTCAACGTCAGTAATTTCTAGAGTAATAAGAAAGAATTTACTTGTTTCCATTGTACATATATTGCAGCGGGACAAATGTATACCACATATTATCAAAGTCAGAACACCTAGAATTGAATTCAGGACATGCAAAATTGAAATTCCCTCTGTTTTTCAATGGAAGCTTGCTTCCTCTAAATCCTTAAAAAGTAGTCCTGGGATGACCTATGGACTAACTTTAACATACCCTATGTCTCAACTGAACATATTGCTTATTCAATGAGAAAGAAGGATGATATATTGTGGAAAGCTTATCCAGCCAAAAAGACCAACTAGAAAAGTACAAGAGAGTGAGCTACACTAAAGAACAGCTCCTCTGGTTCCATGGGGTTTCTTAAGTAGACACAGGTTCATGTTCAGCTAATCTGAAATACAATGCCTTGTATATCTTAGGTAAATAAAATGTTTTGATTCAGGCTGTTCTGATTCTCCAACTAAGTATCTTAATATGTCAATTTTTACTTATAGCATGCTAAACATTTCCAAACTTGTTTTGAAAATTATGTTTTGATTATTAAAAAAAAGATGTTTCTTAAAAAAATCACACTGAAAATTCACAGCCAGATCTATATTTCATCTATAACCAATGTCACATCAGACTTCATTCTACATCAATAAAAGAGAGATAACTGAAAGGACTGTTGTCTTTTCCATAGATTTGCTATTATTTGGTTTATTAATTAATTGAAATTAATTATATTCTCCCCTTTTACTTCCATTATCCACCTCACTGCTTATCCACCTATTACATTTTGTCATACTAATACCAAGTTTTCTGTGGAGGCAAATGATCTTTTGAGTTGTAGAGGTGGGAAGAATTATTTTATTTTACAGTATTTAGTTCTCTGAGGCCCAGACGCCTGAGTGTTTCTATCTTTGCTCCTCTAGTTGCTTCTCTGGTTCCAAGAACAATGATAATGAAAGGAAATACAATCAGTTGTACTTACTTATTTTAAAATGCTTCTTTAGTTTCTACAGCACACTAAAAGCCAACCATGAACCTCATAACACAGAAGACAGTATTTTAGTGCATTTCATGCGCTATTATACTATCTTATTTAACCCATATATCAGATTTTAAAATTAATGTAACAATACCATTTACTTAAATAAGCCATGCCACAAATACAGGAAAAAGCCATTGAGAAGGATTAGCAGAGAGACAGCTTTTAGGATGTCTGTGTTAGCACAGTATATTACATTTAAAAATACACAAAATTAAGGACATCACGTTTGCTTTTTTATTGTTAGCTGTCTGATAGGCTATTTATTTCAGAAAATAGTGATTGAATACTGGCTGCCAGGTAATAAGCTTTCTCTAGTCTGTTATAGGAATTAAATTATCAGCAATCAGTAGCGCTCCTGGTAGCCATGTATTATGTGTACAACACACTAGCTGTCCTTTAAATCAAGATGTATCTTTTAATCAGAAGTATCTTCTATCCATAAAGAATTCAAAGTTGGTGTGAGTCCAAACTGAGTTAGAAATAAAGACAAAGGCCAACTCATTCCTGACTTAGCATGACTGGTGGTGGTAGTTATTTCTATGCATGATGGAAAAGCACTTAGCAGTCGAGGTATGGGGTAGGACCCTAAGTAGACTTGGGGCTCTACAGGACAGTCTTTCTTCGTTGCTGCCCTAGAAGTTTAACAGAAAGCATTAGATCAGATTGGTGCACCACAGTATCCTCTTCACTAATTTCACTAATGAAAGGGTCGGTCACCTTTTGGAGCAATGTATCACACTGCTTTTTGCTTTCTTAAAGAAGAAGTTAAGCCTCTTGATAGGAACTCAGGAGGAGCCAGGCCTTTGTGGGGAGAAGGGTGAATTCAGGAGGAGCTGGGCTTTCTGAGCTGCTCTATAGGACAGCTTCAGCAGGACTGCCACAAGTGCTGCCCGCCAAGAGGCCTTGTCCCACTGAAGCATGCAGTATCCAGTTACCAGCATACCCAGATGGACATAAAGTGCAGGCTTCCTTCTTGACATAAACAGGAGCTGGTCTGATGAAAAAAGACAACGGTACATATTAAGGCCATTGACCTCTTGTTTATTTGATGTAATCTTTTGTAAAGTGTTATCTTTAATTTTCTATCTTTATGCACGGAAAATTAATCTAGGGAAGAAATACAGGAGAATCTGGACTGAATCCAGAATCTGCCTTTGCACCCTCTGCGTAAAATAAACTGTTGTTCCCTGTGATCCCCAAAAAGACATCCCAGAGATCCCAGAAATGCAGGAAGTAAACTCAAAACTCACTAATTTGAGGTGTATAGTATGAAGGACTACTGAGACTTACTCACTCATCTTCCCCTAAATACTATCCATCTGTGACTGTCAGAGGCAGGATACTAGATTAGCTTGGTGGTTATTTTAACTCTTCCCATGTTCTTGAGATTTGATCTTATTATATTCTTGGAGATGTCCAAAACTTGACAGGACAAGGCCCTGAGCAACCTTTTTTGTCAGGAGTGCTGGACCAGAAGAACTTCAGAGGGTCCAACAAAAACCATTCAATGATTCTGATGTCTGGATCATTTTTGCATAAACTGCAGTCATGAATAATGATAGAATGCCATTTCAGGGCTGGAAAACAGGGTTCAATGCAGACTTTTCCCATATCCTACATGAACACAAAAGGGTTTTATATGGTGCAGCTTGTGTTTGGTTAACCATTACTTGGACTTCCAAAATGAGCAGTTCAGCCCAGTTCTGAAGCATCATCAGTGTAGGTGCTGCAAGGTGTTGCACTTAGGGTTTACCATTCAATATAAATTTTCAGCTTTTCCCAAAGGCAGATCCACATTCAGCCGAGAGACTCCTAGAGTATCCACGTCTGACAAAACTTCACCATCAGGCTCAAATAAAGTCACACACTGACCACTCATTAATTGCTCTACAGACAGCATGTGTGCTCATAGAAGACACCACAGAAAGCAACAGAATTATTAAGTGGGAGGCTAGGGAAAAGTGAGGAGGAAGAGAGAGAGAGAGACAATATTTGCTGTCAGACTGTGGTACCGATAATGCCTAGTGTAGGTGAGAGGCTGTAACAAGGGAAGCACAGGGAGAGAAGGGACTGCAGAGGCTTTAGGAGCTACACCTAATGGGGTGCATCATAAGCCATATCATCTTGCTCCACAGACACATTCAGAGGTAAGTGTGAGAAATGTAACTTCTCCCAGAGCTAGAGGGGAATGCATTAGGCATGTGTTCATTGCATACTGGGTTAGAATCCCCAAACCAGATTTCAGCCATCTGGGACACCTACACGACAGATCTTAGTACCATGACCACAGAATCATCAGATTCTGTTCTACACAATATTATGTCCCAGCCTCTTATCTGCTGCTTCTTATCTGCATTGTCCACCCAGGCATAAGGCCCCTCTGAATTGAGAGCTCAACAGGCAATTTGGGAACTGGTATCTGCTCAGTGACCCATACCATTCACACATAGGATGACAGGATAATTTAGCTTGGAAAGGATAATAGGTCTATAGCCCAACCTCCTGCTCAAAGCAGGGACAGATCTGAGTTTAAACTTGGTTGACCACGACTTTGTCCATTCAGGTCCTGAAAACCTCCAAGGAACAAGAGCCTGCACGATCTCTCTGGACAGCCTGCTCCACTTCCTGGGGATCCTCATTATGAAGAAATTTCTCCTTATACCCAGTCTGAACTTCTCTTTTTTCAACTCGTGACTACCGTCTTTTGCTCCCATCACTCTATCTCCTCAATGAACTCTTATAGGCACCAGGGATCTGTTAGGTGACCCTGAGGCCACCCATTCTTTAAGTTAACTCAGACCAACTTCCACAGCCTGCCTTCAAAGGGCAAGTGCTCCAACACTCCAGTTTGTCCTTGGCTTTCCTGTATTGGGGGACCAAAACTAGACACAATACCTAGATGTGGTCTAAGATGTGTTCTGAGTGAAGTGGAACAATTTCCACAGTGTTTTAAAGTAGATTCTTGGCTTCCACATGAATCTATACATGCTAACCCAATTCCAGTTGCTCTACACGATCTCACAGAGAGCAGAGACCAAACAGGAGACAGCAAGATATCTCATGGTTCAGACATGAAGCAGTTACACCAGGTACATAGTTCTTTTCCTAGTGATCTGGAGAACACTGTGTAGTTCCCTCCCTATAGACCCTCAGAGGCTGTTTATTTTGCTGAATACCTGAAAAATTAGGAGAGGCATCTAGTCTATTCATAATCAGACTTGGAGTATCTCTGAGGTAGCACCTTCACCTTGTATAGTCTTAACTCCTCTCTCAGCACAAGGAGAACAGCAGTACATCTCTATTTCATTAAATGCTCAGAGAAGTCTGGATGAGAGCACTCCTAAGAACTTGCTGCTACAACTATTATCTCAGAACACACTAAAAGGCTCTGGACAGAATTAGAAACCTGGGAAGGAGAGAGATTTTTCTTGTTGGTGTTGCTACAAATGTACGTTATTCCATTTTGACACTATAAAGTCTGTACAGAATTAGGTCCCTTGTATACCCATTCCTTTTCTACAACATTTATCCTGAAATCAGGTATAGCAAACAAAGAGAATTTCAAGATACTGATCACTCATGTGCCTACAGCCCCTCTGTGACACTCCATATGGTTTTTCCTTTGTAAGTCACTGCTTTCCACACAACTCACATTGACTTCTTCCTGAAGGACAGCAAGAGAAAGACATCAAGAGTCAGAGTAGTGGCTGCCCACAGCCATTTGCCATCCCCAGGAACTCCCACTCCTATTCCATAGAAGCCAGTGCACCAAAATAAATCCCAAAATGGCTAGGGAAAAACACAAGGTGTCAACACACCTAGCCCTGTCTTTCTTCAGCTTTGTAAAACTCTTCTAGTTTTTAGAGCAGCCATAAGAGAGCAACTGACTTTCATGCTGTGCACCCCAGTCACCCCCTCTGAGAATCCCCCTGCACATTTACTTTAATAGGTCTAATTATAAAGAAATGCACTTTTCAATCAGAACCGAAGAACCAGTAGGTTTTCTTCTTTAACATGCCAACCAGCTGTTTTGAAAGGTACATCTCTAATCTCTTTCCTTCCACATGTTCAAACAGATGAAAGTAATTTTGTGCTCAACTGTCTATAAGTAATTAGACTGGGATGTAAAGGAGTCTTTATGTATCAGTTCAGAAAGAGCTACACTCTTAGCATACAGAATAATTATTAGCAATCTTCTTCATCTGTAAGGTATACCTTATGCATTTTACATGAGTCCCCATTATTAACATAACCTGACTATCAAAGCTCCATTGAAACTGGTGTCTTCTTTTTCATGTAACTGACTGAAATTCCCCAGAAATATAGTAATTTGAAAACAGCGATGCTGATGATTTGTTTCAGCTGTAATTTGTTATTTTTTTCTCTTCTTTGTTGTTTTTCTAGTAAAGACCTAAACCAATGGGGCTCCAATATACACAAACAAGTGTTCTGCTTTTGCTACAAGATGGATATTAATATTCAGTGAGGGTCCTAGAATGCTGCCTTTTGTCAGATTCCCAGGCTAAATTCCCTTAATCTTATTAATTAGGAGGTCACAAAAAGAATACTTTATTGGGAAACAAAATGTGTATTCTAAAGATAGCTTAAATCAAATCTATGAATTTACTAAGAATGATGATGGCAGAACACTTTTTTGTAATTTGCCTCAGGACTGCGTTTGACGTTTCTGTAAATGGGGTAGGACAATTACTGGTAAGTCAGAGAGGCAGAGGCATCTTTTGAACTCTAGCTGTTAAAAATGTTGGATCATCTTTCATGAGAAAAGTGAAAGCTTCAGGACTGGGAATGTACCCACTATAAGGAAATCTGGAGAAGAAGCACCATTTTAAGATTTGCACCCTTACATGTACATACAGGCAAAACTGAACCAGATTGGAAGGGATGCACTGAAAGGCATGGTACTTTCTTTTCATCTTGCATGGCAGACATTTTTTGAAAGCAGATTACTTCTGCAAATTAAATCCCTCACTGTACAGCTACATATCATGACCACATCTTTTCAAGAAATGGAGTCACAGTTTTCTTGGAAATAAAGTACAGTTATAGTTGCTCTAGAATCACAAGGTGTTCTTGGGAAATGAAGTCTGACTATTAATGGCTTTACCACCAAAGATGGAGGGGAGACAGTTGTTTGCCAACAGGCAGATCTGCATCATGACAACAACAGTTGAGAGGCCAAAACCACCCATTGTTTCTGTCACTGAAAAAGAAGCAATGTTTTGCCCAAGCACACATCAGAGGGACTTGGCCTAACCTTCAAGGATTTTATGCACTGCATGTCAGGGCAAGTGACTCAGATACACCGTGTCTATTCCCAGAGTAGGACACAATCTGTGAGCACAATCAGAAGTGAGACACTTTTCATTTGTTGTTTTGATGCATACAACACTGACGGAAACTGCACTCTACAGATGTGAAAGAACAGCAGGCTCCTGCCCTGAAGAGCTAATTGTCTAAACAGACCAAAAAGCAACAAAAAACCAAATGAAACTGAAAAGTGAAGTTATAGCTATTTGTTATACAAATTGTTGCAGTTATGAGAAGTGGTCCAGCAGGACAAAGTCAGGACATTTATCTGTCAAATCCACATCATGATGAAAGTATTTCAACGAAACACTGTCATACTGGATCAAAAATTATCCCATTGCAGCTCAGTACAGCTTACCAGTCATACACTGAAGAGCAAGAATCGCAATACACCAGACAAACACATCTTAAATGTGCTGGGGAAGACCTGATAAGAGCCCAGAGGTGGACTCAGCTCACTTCTAAATGGTATTGTGAGGGAGGAAGGAGATGCACAGCCTCAGTGGGGTAAGCTGATGGTAGACCATGTGGAACACTCAGTGCCAACTCACAAAACAGACACACACTCTAACCAGTCAGTTTCTGACAAACCTAAGATATTTATTCTGTTTACTAGATAGACATGCACCTCCAGTACATACCCTAGTAGAAAATGCAACGGGAGCAGCACAGGAGCATGTCTGCAACAGAGACAAATCTTCACAAGACTGATTTTCAAAGTTAGAAGTTGTACACAGAAGGGATCCACCACAAACCAAACCAAGAGGATTGGAAATATTTCCCTATGATTCAGGTGGAATGGAAGCATTGTATTTGCATGGTTTGTATCAATGAGGGTTAAAAGTGCTCTAGATTTAACTTTCAGATAGATAAGAGATTACTACTCAGTACGCAGGAAAAGATGTGTTGCGATGAAAATAACATCAAGCATGCATTTTTCCATTAGAAATCAATTAATCTGTGTTTGCCCCAGAGTTCAAGTCACGTGACTTCATGCATAACACTTAATGCATTCAAGACTGCAACATAAGTATCCCACAGAGACACAAAAATATGGAAACAGAACGGGGCTGGAACTGTGATTATGTCATGTGTTCTTACCCTTCACATTATTAGTTTTCTCAGAGACCAAAGGTGTGTATGATACACTACAAATGTTCTCTCTCTGCAAATATCCTAAATAATAACTTCCATGTTATGTATTAGAGATGTTCTTGGATATTTGAAACACTTAGGAAAGAGTCCATTCCCACTTTCTCTTGAAATATCTGTACTAGGTAATTCCTCTCCTCACATTGACTCCTGAACATTACAGAGACCATAATAGAAAAGATCACAGTAGCTGAATATATGAAAAATAGTATGTTATTAGAGGTCAAAATTACCCATAGTCTTCACCTGAATACAGTTTCTTTGTTTTGGTAGGTTGTTCCCTTTGATTCTAGAAAGAAATTTTATTGTTTGTGTCCATTATTACTTGACTACTTTGCTAAAAGACGGTTATGTGGTGAACACCATGCTATGCAGGGTTTTTTCCATCATTGCTCACAGTGGTATCACTAAAGATCTGGAGATTCAGTCCTACTGTACCTTGACAAAAAGCAAAGAAGTATGCTGAGGCCCACTCCCTGGGCATGGTGAGGTGTCAGAGAAGCCTCCAAGAACCTCTTAATGAGGTCTGCTCTCAACTGGCCATGCCCTAAAGTATGCCTATGCTTACAGCAAGAACAGGGACACAGGGTCTGCATCTCTTTTAACCTAAAAGAAAAAATGGGGAAGGGAAGGGAAGGGAAGGGAAGGGAAGGGAAGGGAAGGGAAGGGAAGGGAAGGGAAGGGAAGGGAAGGGAAGGGAAGGGAAGGGAAGGGAAGGGAAGGGAAGGGAAGGGAAGGGAAGGGAAGGGAAGGGAAGGGAAGGGAAGGGAAGGGAAGGGAAGGGAAGGGAAGGGAAGGGAAGGGAAGGGAAGGGAAGGGGAGACCTCACCAATCACTACTAACAAGGACTGACTAACATAGCTGTTTGGCCACATCAGAGGGAACATGACAAGCCTCTGAAACAACATGTCTAATTACTCTGATAGCAACTCACCACCACAGGCGTCTCCAAGAATCATTAAGATCCTCTGACACAAGAGGTGCATGAATAGGAAACCCAAAGATAAAGAGAAGAAATAAAGGAACATATAACCCCTTCCCCAGTCAAAGAATGGCCAAAGACCCCATGATGGATGAGAACTTCACTAGTTCTAGCTGATTTAACACAAAAGTGCTCAGTTTCTGTATGGATGTCCTAGAACAGGCAGAAAAATTACAAAATACCCCACACATGACATCCTTGTGTCCATTTAACTGCTATGTAAGTCTGAATCCTATGTTGGATGATGGCTATAGCTCATTCCAAATACTGGGGACTTACAGAACTGTGGGGGTTGTGTAGATTATGGTGAGTAGGTCATTAAACCGGGAAGGATGGAAACAGTAGGTACACAGAACAAGTCTAATCTACAAGGGAAACCTAATTTTTGCCTTGGCATACACTCTAGTATTAATTGTGCTATCAAGATAAAGCCCTAATAAATCATGTGTGGTCTCTGAGGATATTTTTCATTATTACAAAAAATTGTTTTATTTTAAAAGCTGGAATCCTTGTTTATTGTATCCAAGCAGTAGAAGCGACTCTGCGGACAGGTCTTGCAGATACTAATTTTTCTGAGGATTATTCTTTGACAGAAAATGACTCGTTACTTTTCCTCTTTTTATGTTCACAATGTGGCTTTTCCTTGTGTTTACTCATTTTGCATGATATGAATTATACTAAGAATGTACATCATGGGAATACGTCTCTCATTAGAGAGAAATCGTGAACTTTGTTTTTTTTTCATTATTATAACTAAGGGTCTGTGACTGTTTATTTGTTTTCCTTAAATTCTATGAACACTCGCCATGATTTTACAATGTATAGTTGTTACATTTTTAAATATATAAATAGCATGTAAAACAATAAGCAAGGTCCGCCAGGGGGCTCTGACTGCCTGGTGCTTTTGTAGTGTTGGTTCAAAGCAAGGTGATGAGCTCTCTGAGCCCATCCAATAAGGCTCTTAATTCCAATGGATTTGTTCCCATGTTAAAAAAATGTCCTTAAGTGGTCTCTTGGCTTAGAGATTCAAGTCCTTGTGTCCCTGTGTCTCAAGCCCATTACTCACAAATATCCAAACACAGAATTAGATGGACAGTTGTGTTCTCTCAGTTTTAGGTCACAAGATGTAAATCGCACTGTGAAAAAGAGCTAGAGTATGTATTATCCCTACACATTCCCAAGAATCAAAATAATGCAGAACGCATGGAATGGAAACAAAACTTTCCACTAGAATCCTGCCTCCTGACAATAAAAGTCACCTGTTTGATATAACTAAACTACCTTGCCTTTGAAAGCTCTGAGCTATAATTTTCCTCACTGAGATCACACAAACTGAGGTCTTGTCCTGCAATTATCTCAAAGCAGGATTTCTGGTGCTCTTTCTGAGGAAGGTAGGGCAGTATAGGAAGTGGGCAGTGCAGGCAAGCACCACAGCAGGCAGGGGGGTTCCTCTCTTCCATGGGAGAGAGCTGGAGACAAAAAGAAAATATTAGAACACAGTACTGTTGCTTCAACCCATTTAACTGTGGGCTAGTGGGGAAGCCCATGGGTTAATTTTGGTTGAGGAACTTGTCTCAGCTACTGATGATGATAGTAGAGTTATGGAAATAACCAGGTACGAGCACTGGTTCTTTGTTCTCAGTAGCATAATAAATACAAGTACCTTTCCTAGTAAATAAATAGACTGTTGAAGCTATTCTTTTGAACCTTGTGAGAGCCCCATGTTTAGAAAGCATTTGCTCCTGATTGCTCCATTATGGGTTCAAGCTCTTTCCAGGACACATAATTGATCTCCTATCTGAGTTTTCATCAGTGTTGTACCTAATTGTAAAGAACAGTCTGAAAGAAAGTATTGCCAGTTCATACTAACCTCCTGAGTTCAAAGGAGGGATATGCTTCCTCTCAGTTGTTTGAATGTTCACTCTTCATTTCAGGTTGTCTTTGAAATTCACTTTGCTTCTTAGGGCTTGTTTTCTTTTGGGCATTTTTCCCCTGTAGAACACAGCCCGTAAAGAATTCAGAAGAAACCAAATTGCAGTGAAGAAAAAAAGTAGACAAAAACCATAGTATCTTATCCATATTGAACTCTTTGCTGTCTACTGTGTTCTCTCTCTGTCACCTGAAATATTGTTCCTCCCTGGGAAAAAGATATTCAACACAATTTTTAAGCAGCTTGGTTTTATTGGGAAAGGTGATGATGAGTTAGTGGTAATATGAGTCAGACTGAATGCTTTTATGTGTCATGTCTCATCCAGAACTCTGGTTTCCTTTTTCCTCTGAGAATGTATTTACAAGGAATGCACTTTTCTCATCTTCATTTGTGCATACTGCAAAAACCACCTCATTATTTGATAAATTGGCAGCTGTCTGTGCCCAGGACTGAAAAACAGACTTCTTGGGAGAAAGAGCTGTTTCTGGCAAAATTACACAATACCTGCTCAATGAATGAGTAAAGATAAATGCTAGCTGCCTCCTTGCATTCAGTTTGCCCGCATCTCCTTAGAAAAGTTCTCTTTGATAATTATCATGATCCCATCAGGCTCTGCAGGATATCAAGGCTTTGTTTCACTATCAAGACACTCAACTTATATGCATCCCCTCCAACTTCAATCATATTATGGAAGCCCCTACCCTGGGAGTTCCTCACACTAGACCCCCCTCTAGTAAAAGGGAGACTGTCATCTTCACAGGTAAATCAAAACTTAGGAAGATTGAATCATTTTCCAGAGGTATGTGTTTCTCTTCATTTTCTGTGGAGGGGATCTCAGGCCACTAAGCTAGTTTAAGTACTTCAGTTATGTGCCTAAAGTTACAGATGAGAAACCTGCTGCCTAGAATCTACCCAAACTACAGCCTGACAAACCAAGGGAAGATGCCAAGTACTGCCTATGTCTGCAAGTGGATGAGGAGCACCAAGGAGTAAATATTAGAGAACATTAAGAAGATAAAAGTCACTTTGGTATTTTATGTGCAGGCTAAGGATGTAAGCCATTTCTCTTGGTTTCTTGCCCCACCACTGTCTGGTTCTGAAATCTTTAGCTGTCTCTTTCTTGAGTCCTTACTTGTAAAACAAGGAGAAAAACCTCTCTTCCCTGAGAGTAAGCACGTTA
This sequence comes from Athene noctua, assembly GCF_965140245.1. NCBI lineage: Eukaryota > Metazoa > Chordata > Aves > Strigiformes > Strigidae > Athene > Athene noctua. The sequence continues at coordinate 189,983,618 of NC_134037.1, forward strand.
CAGATCATGGTATGGAATACAGAGAAATCCTATTGCAAGAGGTTTGAATGGAAAGACATATCTACATTTCCTTAAAATAGATGGATAAAATAGAACTATAGCTCTGCAAAACTGGCTTATTGCATCATTTCAGGAGTACATGAATCTTCTAAAAGCAATAAAGGACAAATTACACCTCCAACAGCACCCACTTCTCAAAGAGGGTATCTGCAACACCATACCATAATCAAAACTAAATGCAAAGACATGAGCTGTCCCACAGGTCATATATACAGCTGTATATAAGCCAGTGTAAATTACATGTCATGGACTTTGTATAGTTAAAAACAGAAGTGGGGGATGGGAAAAGTAGAAGGAAGTTCCATCTTCATATTTATTTTGCTTCATAAATATTCATTTCCCCTATGACCCTCTCGTGTCCTGGTACAGAACTGTGCTGTTTTTCATTTTACCATTAAAGAATGTCACATCATAAACAACCAGTTCCAACACACATGCATAAAATCTCACACTCAGCTGAGCCCATAACTTTCCATGAATAATCAAATGCTCTATGCAATATTTTAAAAAATTATAATTATGCACTATTTGATCAGCTTATATGTTCATACTAGTCACCCGATTAACAAACACTACAGTGTTTACTCATTTTTCTTCCATGGTCAGTCTATCTATCTCTATCTATCTATCTATCTATCTTCTACTTATGTGGTTCCCTAAAACGACAGAGTCTAAATAATTTTTTAAAAACAGAAATAACATTGTACATCTTAATTTCTTTCTTACTTTCTTTCTTTCCCCAGCTTGATTAGTTTATAGGTTGGGAAATTACTTATATTATACTCATTTTGCCTTGAGACCAAACAGATTTTTTACAGTAAGTTCCTGTGCAATTTGAAAACTAAGGCTAAAAAAAACCTGGCTTCTGCATTTTTTCCTCAAAAAGCAGGAACCACCGGTGTCCTCTTGATGGGGACAGAAGGTTCTGCAGTGTTCCTGCTCCATCGCTTGAAGAGACTCTGCCTGGGAACATTCCCTGCGCATTAAAGTCTTGCTGGCTCCATAGACCTTATCTGCCATGAGAGTTCTTGCTTAAGGAAACACAGTCATCTCTTGGGAAAAGAAATTACCTCCAGTCATCCTAGACATCTTCACACAATAGATACTGTAGCTTACTCTACATTTAATACCAGCAGATAATAATATCATAAGCAAAATGAGCGTAGGAATTGAGGTTTCTTCAACCCCAGCATCTCGCTCTCCCAATAACATTCTGCACCCCTAAAGGATCTGAAGACTTCACATCAGTTTAGCTGTCTGAAGGTAAATTAATTTAATACATGGAGGACACCGTGCAGGAGGTGCAGTCCCCAAGCACCTCCTCCAGATATTACTTTGGCATAAATTTAATCAGCTGCTCTTGGCTGAAGGTACAGAAAAAAAAAAAAAAAGAAAAAAAAAAAAGGTGAGTTGATCACTCAGCACTGTTCTCTGACTCACCAAAGTGCTATTGCTGAACTCATCTTCTGGCTTTCATTATGCACAAGCACAAGGGAGAAAGAAAGAGGAGAGATGCCCTGCTCCCATGATAGTCAGTCTAAAACCAAGCCATAACATCCACTTAGTGCCTCTTTAGAAGAGCTAAATGCATTTTGTAAATTCCATTGGTAAATTAGTGCTAGCATTATTCACATAAATCTTGCCATTAAAATGATTTACCTCAACTGTAGCATTATTAATGTTCAGTAAATTAGGTCCATAAAATGACATTTGCCATGCCATTAACTGAAAATAATCCACAAAGCTCATTTCTAACCCCCTTTATATTTTTTATAATGTCCTTCATAAACACTACTGTAGCTCTGTTAGATGCATATAGTCATCAGTATATTGATAGCTCTGACACAGCATACACTTCAGATCAATTACTGAATCAGAAGACTAATTTAGACAATCTTTACTTGTGGTCAGAAAAAGATTCATTATTTATGAGTGCAAACAAAACTGTATCATTGTTCTTCAATGCAAAACACATGTTCCCTGGAACATCAGCCATCTTCGGACTTTCTTTAGTCAAAGTAGATTATAACCCTGGAAAATGTTGGTAATTTCAGAAACTGGCTGAACAAGCATTTTTCAGGAATGAAAATAGAGCCCTTGAAACAACCATGAAGTCAAAATTATTTAAGGCTTTACAAGTTGGCCAGAAGATAGATCTCAGAAGGCATTATAAGCTTATCAATGTCTTTTTTCATGTTTATATATACTAAGCATTTCCATTAAAACCCTGTAGTAGCTGATGTCCATTCACAACACTTACCGTTTTATTTGAGGAGAAAAGGTCTCAGAAGTTATAATTAGTCTGATCTCTTAAGTGCTTGATTTTACAAATACAAAAAGTTTCAAGCTTAATACTAGCATTACCATTCCACAAGATACTGAGAACCCTCTGCTCAAAATAATGACATGAGGATAATGTACTTGAACCATGTCTCTTTTGATGGATTTTCAGAGCAGTTCACTTGTAGATGACCTCACTGCACTGGGACAGAAGACCCCGCACCTGCCTAAGAAGAAAATGAGCTACATGGAGAAATATCTGATCAAGAACAGGACTCCATTTCATAAAATTAATAGTTTCAATTACAAGAATAAAAATCTCCATCTTCCTTAGGTCAGTAGTTTGGCTTTATAGCAAAATGACAAATTAATTTTACAGTGTCTATTCTGTAACACCAAAAGGGATGTAAGCAGTCTGCCCAAGAAGTTTTGCTTGTGATTACCATTACTTGAAGCCACCTCAAGATAGACTCAAAATAACAAGGAACATGGTCTTGCAGTTTAGGAAATCACCGGCCTTCAGCTGCTGGCAACTGGCCTCCATATAAAATGCAGTGCTTGCATTCCCCTTCTGTTCTGGCACAAAATGCAAGTATTCACCTTGAAGGACCCACCAAAGTGTTTTAGCTTTTCAAGCATGACTTGAAGTCACTTGATTGCATACTATTAACCTATTGATCCCTGATGGAGCTCCTGTCAGACCACCTTCTAACCCTTTCCTTCAACCATGAATTGCCAAGTTTATGCACCTGTTTGTGCTAACAGAGGAAATAGCATTTACCTTTTCTTACTCACTTTCTAACAGGTAGATCCAAACATTGGAAAGCATTGTAATGACAGCTTTTTTACCTACCTAGCTACCACAACCCTAAAAGAACACAATCAGCTTCATCATTCTTAAATACATTACAAGACAGTTAATTAGTTCCCAAAACCAAATCTATCTTCTTGCTGCACTCAGACTATTCAAACAGAGCAAGCATGAAATGGCTGAAGATAATTTCTGTAATGAATGCCAGGAGCTGGCAAGAGATCTTAAAAGGAGTAGATTGCCATACAGCCAAAGTGCAGATATGAGGATGGGCATGGGAAGATGCCCCTACTATATCAGAGGCACTAGCAGTCTTGAGAAATACAAAACAAAGAAGAGACTACTTGAGTCAGAGATATTTGGATATTCGGGGACATGAAAGACGTTCCAGCTTCATCCTACTGAGTTCAAGATGCCAGGAACCAACTGCTACCCTCCATGGATTCTCACTCTCAAGTAGACAGGCTTTATGTTGCTACCATGCCCTTGTTGAACTTCTCCTCTCCTTTAGTGAGGATAATTTAAGCTTGCAGCCCCTCATGAAATGTGTCTAATGTCCACCCGCTCACATACAGAAATCATAAAACATCAAGTCAGGCGTAGTATTTTTAGAACATGAAAGTAATAGAACATGAAAGTCATGATTGCCACAACAGAAGTCCAGCTTCAGCTCTAATTAATAATGTATGCTGCCCCAGACACTTCTTTCTTTCTATATGTGACAGCGTGTTTCATGCGATGTGCAAGTTAGCTTGATCCAATTCTTAATGAGTACAAGATGCTGTTGTGGCTTTTGTTACCTGTTCTTCATTAGTTATTAGTAACAAAACACTAAAATTTATTGGGTAAGACTAGCTAATTGAAGGAACAAATATGAAAAAACAACATATTCCTTTATGTACAAACTATACCAGAGGGTATTTTGCATTTCTATTTTGAGAACATAATGAAATTTTAAAAACTCTTCTGTGATAGAAGCATTTAGAAGACAAAAGGAATTATTAGAGTTTTCATATATCCAAATCCTCCTGAAATAAAGTATAAAGTTTCCTTGAAAAATATGCAATATTTCAACTTTGCCAAAAAAATTACAAATGGTCCAATAACCTAAGCTTTACACCTTTAAAGGTTAAACTTATGTTTTACTTATGGATTTTTACTGTTAAAAAAAAAAAAAAAAAAAAGATTTATATTGGTATAAATCCCAGCCAGGTCTTGTAAAATTTTTAGACTCACTCAGTCAGCCTTAAGAGTAGGGCAATACTTAGCTTCTTTCAAAAGCATTAGTGAAGGATGGCTTTACTCCCTGAAAATAACTGGGCTCATTGTGGACCTCAGTAGTGAGACATAATTATAAAACTGAAGTATTATTAGCCCATTGATGAATTACCAGCCATATAGAAGATATCATAGAATACACAGCGCATATCAGAGACTTGATTTTATTTAAGTCTTCATATACAATGTTATTGAATTTTCATTTCTCTAACCCCTTGTAAAATCATTATTATATATACACCAGACAAAGAATCTAGCCGTCTATTGTCATCATCACTCAGGATGATTATATGCAAAATGGGCAGTCATTTGCACCTCCTTTAGTGCATTACCCATGACATACTATCTGCACACCTTGTGATATTTGACTGTTTTAAATAAGATACATGTAGCTTTATTCTGCTGCCAGTTACACCAGTGAGAGCTCAGTGAAGGCAGTTGTGTTGCAACAATGACCGCAGAGTTTGGTTGGGTTTCTCCTCTTGTCCTAGGACAAAAGGAGTACAAGCTATTTTTAAAGCCTACATTTTCACTTGTTCTTGTATTGATAATCTCAAGGCAGATTGGCAGATTTAGTACCTCACTTGTAGAGTTCAACTCAGATATCTAAAGATAACCCTGAAGCAAGCTTCCATATCAGTAATATTCTTCACATATTATTTTGTTGATCCCAAGAGGGAATCTATAGTAATACAAAGGGAATCTGGAAAAGTGAAACTGCAAAAGAAATATACTCTACTTGTGGTCCTGAGAATGAAAACCAGCATTAGAAATGTTTAGCCTTTGGCCAACACAAAACCTATGGCCCTGAGCAGCATTTTACAGAAAAATGAGATGCCTAAAGGAGAATCAGAGGAATGATTAGAGCTGTTTGTATTTGTTTGTATCAACTCAACTCAATTCATTTTTTATCATTCTTTTAATTTACCAGGTGAAAAGGAGCATGTGAACAATTTTATACCCGCTGAAAATCTAAGTTTAATGAATGGCAGCTAGGAAGAGACTTAAGCTAAACTGAGACAAAGAGAACTTAATCCAAAGCACCATCCATACAGTGCAGTACATATGTTAAGGACATTATGACAAAACATGCTTCTCTTTCCTTATGAAGGTCAACCTGGAACTACAAAACACACATGAGCAGGGAGGGTCCATTCAGAGCTGAAGCTCATCATCCAGGCACTCTGCCAATGGAGAGTGTCACAAGGGGCAATAGTGGTGAGTAACCTTCTGAAGATCCCTTTTTCCCCACTAAGTTCAGAAGAAACCCATATAACTAGCTTGGTGAAGGTACTTTAACTTTAGACATTTAAAGCTGAATTACATTGATCTGAACCAAAATTAAGTTACCTCTTAATGGGTGGAAACCATAATTTTAAAAGTTACGATGCCAGAGGCAACACAAGGAGGCTGACAATGGGCTGCTGGCTATGAAGATCAGTGTGTTTCCATGAAGCACTAAATAAACAATAGGAGATGGAAGAGGAGGCATGCATTCCTTAAAAGGACAAGGCATAAGAAAAGTAAACTCATGGTTTTAAAAAAGAAAAAAAAAAAAAAAAAAAAAAAAAACAAAGAACAGAAAACAAAGCAGGCTGTTTCTAAAAGTAAACTTGAATCACCAAATGTGTTTAATGTAAAGAACCCAGCATGTGGCTGCATCAGAAATATACATTAAGGAAAAAAATCTTGTGTCTGGAATAAATTTCCAAACCATTTTGTTTCCTTTAATAAGAGAACATAGAACGTAGAGGCAGGGGGGCATGGGGGACACAACTCTGACACCACAGCTCTGTCTTTTCTCAACTGTGTAAAAAAGATTTAAGGACTGAAAACATTTTAGGGAGTAATCCTAGTGGGGGAAAGGACCTGGATTTACCCACATCACTTCAGGAATTTAGCTGAAACATCCACTTGTGTGGACTCCTCTATTCAGGCTCCTTTTGACAAAGTACTCATCTCCAGGAGAAAAGTTCTTAGATGAACTATATGTCCCTTCGAAGGCCTGTAACTCTTCCCACTCATCATAGAGGGTGCTCTAGATAGAGAGCACTCCTCTCATCATGGAGAGTGATGCACACCCACTCATCATAGAGGGTGGTGAGAACACTCTTAGCAGCCAAGATAGTAGTTTATAAGGATGAATACTACAACTATTATAGAACCAAACCATGAAACTGGTCTTGTGAAAACACAGAGAAGACCACTGCTGATGAACAAATAAGTGCTGATGAACGGTGTCTGTGCATCCCTGTACCTTCAGCAATGACACTGACACAGCATTCCCTCCAGGTTAGGAAAAATACCACAGTAAATGCCACAGTCTTTATAGATCTTTGACAGGGAAAGTTAGTTGCTGCTTCCTGCAGGCTGTACAGCAGACAAAATCAGCATTTTTCAAACAACTCAAAGGGCAATCATCATCAGGAATACAGAAATGTCTTATCTGGAGGACAGCTACAAATATAGAACATGTCTTCTGCTCATCTAGCTTACCTGTAATGTAATGTGTTATGCATTTTATGGAGCACAGCTTTGTTTCTGGTAACCCATAACTTGCCATTCTTTAGGGCGGTTTCCTATGGCTGTGGATTATTTTTTCTATGTGACAACTTAGACTTTCTTTCTAGACAAATTTTGCTTGAAATACCATAGAGAATTGCGCATAACTGCTTGATTTTCTTGCCACTGAATACCATTTTTGGGGTAAGAAGGTAAAATATATCTGCTCTCCAGCTAACGCATTTCAACAGCTTTGTCAAAAACGTTGGAGTAGGAGTTCCCAGATAACATAAAAATGAGTTGGATAGTAAAATGTTATTAGCATCAGTATATTCTATAGGCTGATCAGAAATGTGCTTCTGTTCTACTCAGATTAAATTCAAATCCTACTGCAAATTTTATAAGCTATATTTTTGTCAAAATTCCTGCAAAACTAATGAAAACCTAGTACTTGCTTCCCTATATGGATATCACAAGTCTTACTTCTACATATTGGTATTTTACCTGTTAATTTAGGAAGGTGGGGTATTTAGCAGGTAAACTTAACCATTAAATGTCAGATTGTGCATGTGGAATTAGAATAGCATTCGTAAATCTGTTTCCACATAATTTCTCTTAAAATATACACACTTTTGTATACTGTAGGATAACAATACATATGGTGTGCTTCTAAGAAAATTGCTTCTTTTCTTTGGTAGCACATAAGCAGTCTTGCTGAAAGTCTGAGTTTCTAGCTTTTACTGAAACAGACAGTGCTGTGATCAAGCTGTAAAAAGAGACTATACAGAAAGGCATGGCTTCTTAATCCTGAAAGCCTGACCTTACATTCACTGCTCTTTTTGAAAACAAAATTACATCAGAAACAGTATAGTTCCTTCAGAGAGCAACTGGAGCAAGTCAGGCTGCAGACACCAGGCTGTAGGCTGGCTGGCTGGAAACAAAGTGGTACTGAAGCCATGTGGCATTATAATCAATATGAGTTTGCAAGACTTTGTTCTTTCCACTGAAATGCTACATCCACATGACTGATAGATGCAGATAATTGATAAAAAATATATTTCCCTGGGTACCTTGCATTATTTCTTTCCTTCCAAAAAGACTGCTTTGAAGGGAGCAGCAGAGATCCATTTTGAGCATTCGGTCCTTTGGTAGTCCGGTCCAGAAAATATCTCATTGCCCTTATGGTTGTGCTTTAAGCGTCTCCACACCCACATTCTGCAAAACAGTTTGTAAATTATTTGTAAAGCAGAAGAGACAGAAGTTTGCACTAGAGAAAGATGTGGTACCAGCAGTGCATGAAACTCTGTCATGTAGTGTTAGCATGAGGTTTTGTATGTCATTTGTACCTCTTACTCACTCGGTTCAGGTCCAACATTTCTTCAACTGGTTTTAAGGGTGAAGTAATCTGTCCTGTGATCTGTTCCACATCTCATACATCTTATATTTTATTTGTGTTCATAATTGTACAGTTCAAAAATGTTGGCATATACTTTCTACTGTTAATGCTAATATTCTGACTTGCCATTTCCGTTTTCAGTAGACTTGGAAGTGGTGTTACCAGTCTTGAGCATACTGAGCCTCTTTCAAAAACTCTCCCAAATGTTTTCTTTAAGTTTTCTGTATCTGCCACCAAAATACTCAAATCAGGGCCGTCCAAGAGAATCTGTGGGTTGACCTACTTGCCCACATCCTTTCCAGCAGAGTGTTTTCTGTTTCTCTTTTTACATTCATATGTTGATACACAGCAGAAAAAGCAATCTTAAATATATATCAAATATTGCAGATGGGTAATGTGGCAGAAATAATTTCCTGACCTTTTGGTGAAAAACTTTAACATTTTACAAATGTAAGATCCTGTATTAATTTCACAACTACCATGAAGGCTCCTATTACATTATTACCTGGGAATATTCCAGTAGATTTTTACAGCATACCAGCTGCACTGGAGAAATAAGCAGGAATGCCTCTAACACCATAAATTGGGAACTGGAGGAAGCATAACTCATATTATTCAGATAAACCATATTTTATATAACAGACGGTCAGCCAAAAGATTATATGAACAATTCTTTAGAGTATATTATAAGTTATTTTGTGCACGAGAAATGTTGGAAAAGCATTAAAGAGCTCAACCTATGTAACTTTTTTCGCCAGTTTTACAGGTATAAATGAAAATGTCAAGTGCTTCTAATAGGTTAGTTTACGGGACTGTGATAAGTATTTATAGAGATTGGTCTGGATGTTTTTCCATTAGGTACTGCACTATACAGTTTTTGGCTCATATTTGAAGGAAGTTATAAACCAAAGTGGGTTCCACATTCCTCACCATTTGACATATTCTGATTGCAAAACATTTGGGGTTTTACACGATTTATTGTAAATAATCTCTCCTATAATGTTCACAGCACAATAATTCACAACCCTGAGGCAAGAGAGTTCTGCAGAAATGACATTATACGGAAGATAACTTTTCAGAATTTACCATTTGCACATCATGTTCAGAATCTATGACATATGTAAAGAGGTCAAATCCTCATCTTCCAAATATCTTTTTTCTATCATTTTGTGGTATTTTATTAAAAATAATTACAGCCAGCCTAATAGCTTGACTGATAACTCAATATGTTACCACATCCCACGATAGCATAAATTGGAAGGGGGGAAACAAGACGGGTTTTTGTATAAGATGCTTAGCACTTGGTGCTGTGTACTGAGAACAGGCTTGTCATGTCTTCACAGCAGATGAGACAAAAGGAAAGACTAACACAAAGTATATGCCACTAAAACTGTGTTGTTAAAATGACACATTTTCTTATACAGGAAAAACGTTAACTTTTAAGTCAAACCTGCAGTCAGCCATTTTCCCTGTATTAACCTGTTTTCCCCTGTCTTTTCTCACTGTTGCCTTTGAAGGTGAAATTATGATAAATTATTGTTATAAATATTTCTAATGGTAAAAAGAACATTCTGTACAGTTGAATAATTGGAGTTAGAATCTGAACAGTTGGGTCCTGTTTCCAGGTTTATGACCAGCTCAGTATAAAAGGGAATGTACACACTTAATTAAAAGACTTCTTGTTCTTTTCCCAACCCTTTCCACCCAAATCCCTATGTCTGGAATTTTAAAAAGCTGTTAAAGAAACACAGATTCCTGGGCGCAAATCCATTATAACTAGTCAGTAACAACTGTAATAAGATGCTTATTCCCTTTAAGGGGAAGAGAGGGGTGTCTATGAGAAGCAACCCCCTCTTAAAGGGTTACAAAGGTTATTGTATGAATTATGCATAAATATATAATTTATACATATATATGTATATATAATTTATACATATATATATGTACAAATTATATATATAAAAATTATAAAAAATAACCCTCTTAAAGGGTTACAGAGGTAACCCTTTAAGGCTCTTGTAGCCCTGGAGGAGATGAGCACCTAGGAGAGAAACGGATGTTGGGACAGATGCTGTGGTCCTCAGGAATAGGTACTGCTTGGACAAAAGCCCCAATTCAGTCTCTCTGAGACCTTATAATTTCTCTAGTCTGATAACAGAGGCTTTGGTAAGACTCAACTTTCTCCCACTTGCACCATGTTTTAACTTTTGGTCATCCTATGCGAGGTGCTGCAAGGCAAGCATCTCTAGCGTCACCCCATTCTGCAGGGAAGGTTCCAGCTTCCCAGGAGCCAGGTGATCACCTTACTTTAAGGCTACAGGTATCGTGACAATGATGCCTGCACAAGGAGGGCAAGGACACTCCTGAGCCAGAGGAAGTCTACTTGAACCAGCACACTCCCATGAAGAAAGGCTGAACATCTCTGTCACAAAGGGTGGTCTGCCTGGATTGGTGCAGCTCCCACGGAGAGACATGGAACTACAGAGAACAAATCTGCACTTGGGGAAATAAACTCAGAGTGGTCTGACTGCAGTGATTTATAGTCAGAAGTCCTAGGACTGGAGCTCAGAAGATCTTTACAGACAAAGATCATTGTTATCAAATGATAGCTGTTCATGATATTCAACATCGTGAGCACAACTTACCAGCACTGTTTAGTGTGACTCTCAAATGAGAAATCACCATTTTTCTTTCAAAGGAAAAGTCTTTACAGAGCTTTTTTATTTGCTGGTTAATTAGGCCAATTTCACCTCCTAGAATGACACTGCCTGTTCAAGCCTTTCCTCAAAAGCAGATTCCCTTTATGTCCACCTATGAAAGATGATGATATTCTCCCTGAGGTTTTACCTTTATACATAGCTTAATTCATCCCCTGGCTTTGCACTGAGTACTAATATGTTTCTTTTTTCTCTAAGACAAGCATTTCTTTTACCTATCATGGAGTGCAGTGCTAATAGGTCAGGTGTCTCAGTAGAGTAAGGTTCCCTGAGTTTTTCTGATAATGTTTAGGAAGTTCAGGGAGAGCAGTGATATTGAATCTCAGTGATGTTTTCTTTAAAATTGAGAAAGAGACAAAACGCAAGAACCTGCACATTTTAGTATTTCATACAAGGGAGAATTCTTGCCTACACCCAGCGAGAACAAAAAGGTATGTGAGACTTGAAACTTCAAGTGTTGCATCTAAATCTGTATTTCACATAAATAAATAGCCTAGTTTAAGAAGCATGAAATACCAGACACACAGTGCTTCTACTTACTACAATCAGGAACTTAATTCCCAAGGGGAAAAAAAGAAAAATTTAAAACCTTTCAAAGTAGATCCTGCTTGTATCCTATTCATGAGATTTGACTGGCTTGGTGTTTTCATGATAGATGTTCTGCAGAACCTGAACTGTCGTTCTCTTTAAATGAGCCACAAAATTACTAAAAAAATCTTCAAAAACTGAGCAAATTGTAAGCCCTATGGGTCTGAACATGCAGACAACTAAAGACAGTGCTCTGGAAGCTGTGAGCTCCCAGGGCTCTGTTCCTCCCAAGGGATTAAACCTAACCCCTAATGATGGCATTCAAAAGTGTCAACACTGATTATTCAAATTCTGATCATCTCAGCCTATGAGACAGGGATTGGGGAGCTGCTGGAGAAAGGGAAATGCTGAGAAAAGTGTTAAGAGGTGGACCAAAAGAGGCAGAAGGGAATGAAACAGAGGAAAGAGGATGGGGACAGGAGAGAAACACAGAGAATAAATATTGCTCCATAAATCTAAACTGGGAGCACACACTAAATCCCAAAACAGGGCCCCTAAATAATGGTGATGTCTATTTATTTGTTTCTTGTAAAAAGCCATTTGCTATCCTTCATCTCTGTGTGCAATTTTCCAGCGACACCAGTGGGAAATCCTCTGTGGATTGAAGTGGGCCAAAGTCTTGAATGTAGATCCCTGCCCACAGGCCATAATTAGAAATAGAAATTGACCTTCTCCTGGTGTTGGCCTGGCTTCACTGAGCTGTAGTGAGTGATCACGCATAGTTGTACAGGCTACTGAAGAGGTCACTTAAAGACAGAGAGCTAGGTACAGATACTGAAGGTTAAAGCAAGGATCAAAAACCTGAAAAAATATCACCTCTAAAAATAATGAAGGCTCTGAGTGACATTTTTCAAAGCATGCAGCAGGAGATGAACAGATGGAGCCTGTGTGTATTTCCAGTGTTGTGTTTTGAACTTTTAGCTCAAAAGGCCTAGGGGTAAAATTAACACTTAATAAATATGAAGTTTTCAAATATTTATTGCTTTGAAAGAAATTGTCTAAATAAAAGGAAGAGTTGACACCAGTCAAAATAATCCCAAAGAAACATCTTTGTCCGATCCTCAGGAAACCTTGCCATTTTTCTTACCCCTTTCTCCTGCCTTTCCTTGTCATTGCTTATTTGTTTGCATATTTATGCTCATTTATTGTCAGCACTTAATAATTCATCTTAAATTGCCAAGGCTCCATCACTACAAATGATGCACTATCCCTTTGCTGATTGGCGGTGGGGGCTCAGACAAACAACACAATAACAGACACTACATGTAGTGTGCAATTTTTGTCTAAATTGTCTTGGCACTTCAGGTGAAATGCATCTTGCATGACTGTAACATTAGGATAGGATGAAAGCCTAAAGGTCAGATGTTTGAGTCTTGATACTGAGCACCACCAAATGCCTACATGCAAAGGAGATTGACTTTGGTCTTCATCAGCCACTGCAGTCACAGTTCTGAATCTTCCAAGCATCAATCAACCATGATCCTTGAAGGCAGCGGAAGATTAATGAGAGCTTGACCTTTCTGAATGTCAGGCACAAAGAGTTCATCTTTGCAGGACTCTCTTGTCAATATAAACATACAATATGCTTCCCTTATTATTTAGAGCAGAGTATTAGTGATCAGTAGGTTAAATCTGAATATCTTTAGCATTATTACCAGCCATGCAACGTTAATCATCCTAACAATATTAGTTAGTGAAAGCTGGGGTACAACTTGAGGCATGTGGCTGCACAGAAGAGCCATGTACAAGCTCAATCTATCCATGCCCTGGAACAGCCAACCAAGGGGGTGACACAGAAGCATGACTGCAACACAGGTCAGCCTGACAAGGCTGCCCTTAAGCCTGCCTACACAGGCAGTCATAGGGTATGGGACAGACTGAGGTGAGGTGTACACAAGCTTTCTGCTCCCTGTTTGGTCAGGAGAGGCCAGCACAAGGCCTGACAGCTCAGACATCATCTAGGGCTGATGAAGGAGCACTATAGGTATATCCCACATCATCCTGAGCTTCAGCTCAAATACTAAAAGGACAGTGCAAGACATTTATCAAAACACAAACGTTGGCTGTGAAAAATTATGGATTTGAATCTGAAATATTGTAGGCATGTTGACTCTGCATTAACATTGTGACTCCAATGTCATTTAAAAAAATTACATCAGCACCCCTCCCTAATGTTTAATTATCACAAGCACTGAAGCAAGACACATAGACCACATCTCATAGTACTTAATGGGAAAATAACATATTGTCACTGTACTTATTACAGTCTACTTCAATTTCAAAACATTTTTAAATCAGCAAGGAGGAGGAACATAAAAAGAACAGAATGATGCTGTCAGACTTAAATGGATGCTTGCTGTTAGATTTGTAAAGAGTAGTATATCTGAACACAGGACAGATTGCTTTATAAATACATATAGTAATAATGACAGAGATTGTGTTGTGGAAAGGATACTTAGACTGGTCAGCTTCTTATTCCTTGATTAAAATAATAATAATAATGAGCTTTTCACTACAGTTTTCATAGTGGCAAAACCACATTCATGCTGTGTCTTTGTGGATCTAAGTAAAACAGGCTTGACCCCTGAAGTCACTTTTTAATAATTAACTCTCGCTAAGTTCATTAAACACTAATTGAAGCTACAGAAGAAAAAATTGTGAAGTATATGCAGACAGACAGAAACACTAAATGTGATTAAAGATACTGACTGTGGTATATATGTGCAATACAGTACACACATTATATAAATTTCAAACTCAATTCCATAGAGATTTTTAACTCCTTTATTACATGTTAAATTCTGCCGTGTTCGGTGCTACTAGAAGTTTCCTTAATAAAGAGTTGCAAGCTAAATGGCATGGGCATCCTAACTGATAATCTTTGGAAAGATCTGGAGAAGTAAACTCCAAACTGTACAAGATGCAGCCCCTGAAGCATCTTTCAGTGCTTTGAAATGAGATAAACAATGGATAAAAAGATTCAAAAATCTTGAGAGTCCAAGTTTTCAAACAATATAATTTATAGGTTTATATAAAAGCAATAATTTAAATATATATATTTGACAGGTTTCAGTGTTGGAAATCAAGTTACTGCAGTTTCATTTTATTCACTCAAGCGACAAAAAATTTGTAGGTTTGTAGTAATCAATATAAAAGTGTATCTCATTACAACTAGATCAAATAATATGAACTGAGATAATATTACAGCTCACTGCTTTCCAACCTTTTACTCCTCAGAACCCAGATTGTGTCAAGTGTGCATTCAGACTCCAGCAAAGGTACTGCCCTTGGTCTTCCTAGTTAATGTGCCCATGGACTTCTGCCACCCACCCCCAAAACATGGAAACTGCTGTTGGAACTGACTCCCTGAGTGACACAATGCTCTCACAGAGCATTTCCTCAGACAGAGAGAAAAGGACGGAGAGTCTGAGTCTGGCTCTCAGGAGACCCAATCCTGCCGCAGCCTCCTGCATGACTTAGGGCAAATCACTCAACTCCCCTGCCGTAGCATTAACGTTAGCAGTAATGAGTATTTCTGCTATTCTAGAATGTAAAGGCTCCAGATCTGAGCTTCCTGAGGCCAGATGTTTCCTATCCAGTAAGATGTTTGCAGCAGAGATGGGTTCAGAGACTCGCTGCTCAACCTTGGCATGACTTCAATGAATCCGATGAAGCTCAAGATCTAGCCAGTGCTGCCTAGTCAATGGCTAACAGAGTGAGGCTCCAGTTTCATTAGGCAACTCTAAAGATTACTGTAACACAAACAATGTAGAATTAGAGCATGAAAAAAGCCTGTGGTATTCTACCCTTTTGAAAAATTCACATTGATTTCAATGGACTTCAGCTCTGCTCTTTGATCCTGCTTTCACAAACTCATCCTTAGTACTTTTCAGTCTTTCTAATGCTAGGGATATTGTATGGAAGAAAAAGGTATGGAGAAATTAATGGAGCTGACAAAAAGCTAGGGCAAAGTAATGAGCCAGGTCTGTTGTGAGTCCCAGAGGTTTTGTAGTCTATCTCCCAAGAGGTTTATCTAGGAGTGCTGTAGAGATCCCTGGTCTAGGAACATATGTCTCTTGCATCTCAACTCAATACAGGGGCAAGACCTGGATCTGTATCAGCTCTTGCTCTCACACTGATTTCTCGTTGAAGAGGTAGTGGGTATACAGCCTGGACATGAGCACACTGAGGGGTCAGCCTGGCAGTCTCAAGGAACTGCCATTTTATGCACCGCAACTCAGTGTATTTAAAAATATGCTCCCCTATTTAAGAAACAACAAATGGTGAAATTGTTATGGTACCAGCCTTCAGGGACCAGGAGACACTGGTACATGTTTTACCAAAAGCTTAAATCACTTAGATTATACCTATGCAGATTGCTAGGTCACTGCCACACCCATTCCTGTTAAAACTAACTATACTGTCAACCTTTACCTTTTCCCCAGCAGTCAAACAGCAAACATGGTAGTTCTGCTGAAGTAGGAGGCGAGTTCTCATGCAAATAGGATGTGGGACATGTGTGTTCATGCCTACACTCACCCCACCGCTCCTGTGAAAGCCCTTGGAAATCCTGGATGGACCGTTAGTCTTGCACACAGAGAAGTGACAGGTGCTGTCCTCCTGGCTCACCACATTAGAGACAAACCCAGGAGGGTCCAAATAGATGATGAAAGTACACTCAAGGTTCACCACAAGTTTGACTGTATTATGCACTATTCCACAGTAATAGGAATGCAGAATTACTGCCTGAAATACAGCTGTATCAAGAGAGTAACTTCTCATTTTCATAAGTAAATTGGATCAGTCATCTTTCCATTAAAGTTAATATATGTCTTAATAATAAAAACACACATCTGAGATCCGAAAGAACAAAATTATGTCCAAATCACAGTATTTTTACTTTTGTCGTGTTTTACATTCTTTCAGCTGGTAAACAACCAAACTATTCTTAGTTTAAAAAAATATCTAATTTATTTCTGGATTTAGATTTGGTCTGCCACATTTGGTCAGTAGAGCCACTGATAGTAACAGCTAGGCTCTCACTACTTAAATAAAAGAGTTTCACCATAGTTCATAATAATAGCACAATAAAAGAAAAAAAAATTAAAAAGTGAGATGCAGTGATTCCTTAGAGGTTATACATGCAAATTGCCCTGAATCCGAGCAACAGTTCAACAAGAAAAGCAATATTTTGGGACAACAGTTCTGCTTTTGTAATGAGCCTGTAAAATTCATTCCGCTGAAATAGCTACAGGTATATTATACCCCATGAACCATTACAAAATTAAACTTCATAAGCAATATGCCAGTGCTTTGTGTGATGCATTTGCTAAAAGAATCATTCAATTTATCATGTTTTCCTGAAGCGTTATGAGACAAGGTCTTTGAATAAAACTCATTTCATTAGGCTACCTTGTTACATGGGAAGATAAGATCTACACTTGACTAAAGACATCATTCCATCATGCCCATAATCACCCTACCTGCAGAAGTAAACATTCGGGACCTTAGAAAAATGGTATTGCACTCCCTCACTAATGGTACTGAAGGAATACATTAAAAGAAAGGTCCAGGTGGACATGGTGAAAAATTAACTGAAAGCAAATTCAAATACACAAAAAACTCTTCTGTATGTACTGGGGGCAAGTCATTTAGGCCAGGCACTCACCCCACCCTGGGAAAATAGCAGGCAGCAGTGTGAGATGGTTAAAAAACAGATCAGGGGGCTTTAACTGCACTATGCCTATCTTGCTTTCCTATGCCAGTTTAAAAGGTACAGTTATCAAACATTTCTGTCCACCCAGTCCTCACGTGGATGATGCTACAAATATATTTGCATATTTTATTTTGTTAAATATTCCCGAAGGAGATCTGAATTCTAGTACAAGTTGCAGCACAAATTTGCTGTGTGATTTTGGGTTTAATTTTTCAGTGTTTCAATTTCTCAGCTTATACAGAGGAAACAAAACTTATATACCTGGAAGGTAGGTGCCGTAGTGCTATTCTAGAAGGCCATGTGATGCATTTAGATACCTGTAAGCAAATATTCAGAAGTTATAGAATTTGAAGACTGGTGCATTTTTTTCCGGTTTCCCTTTGTTGAGTCTCAACACCAAATATCTCCTCACCTGCTGTGATGTGAATGAGAGGTAGCCCAGTGAAGTCAACACATTTAAACAAAGTCAAGACAGAAGCAGAGCTCTGCCTTAACAAATAGTATTGCCTGTTTCATGTGAAAAGGTTCTGTCAGGTCACATCATGTACAATACAAAAAAAAAAATTTCTGAAATTTCCCCAGGGCAAGTCAGCATCCCAAAGACCTTGACCTTCCTTGAAATATGGAACAAGACCTACAGACAAGGTCAAGATGTTTCCAGACAGAATATCTGGTTGGTCTCTTGTGCCAGGACTCACACTGATGGCCACACAGTAGTTTGATGAGAAAACTGAAAACTTTTTATTTTCCTGGGTTAGTTTTCAGACAGATAAATTCCTCAATCCAGCTTGCTATGCAACTGCATGATTGCTCTGGCCAGTCCCAAACAGAGGAGACAAGAACACATTATTGGAAAGGAAACTGGGGATGGCTTTATGTGGTATTATAACTTCTCTTGAAACCTTAAACAGGTTTCTAAGTGGATAGTGAAATATGTTCAGAGAGGTTTCTTCCATTGCTATTTTGCATCTAAGTTGTAAGTCTCCACCTTTTCCAAAAGCATCTTTAATTATGTGGTGTTGCTGAAACTTCTTGATAAACGCCATATATGGGTTTAGTAAGGGAGATCATTTTCTATCAAAAACATTTCTGGATAGAAAATTAATAATATTTTCATATCCTTCAAAATTCTTGTTTTGCAGTGAAAATAGGAACATTTATTTTTGGATATTAATATTTTTGCCTTTCCACATTTTTGTGTGTGTGTTCTTCCCCTCTTCCTCCTTCATGTCCTTTTTTTCTGTTTTGTAAGCAGGGGCGAGATAACAGAAAAGACAAAGTATCCTCCTTTTTATGGAAAATAAAAAGATTGTGTAGGATATTGCTTCTAATGAATATGTTGCCATTTTTCTGGTGAAAATGGGCATTTTCTAGCTATTCATATGTCTCAGTAAACAAGCAATTAAAAAAAAAAAATAAAACCAGTCTATTTGATCAGTTCTTCTTGACACCTTAGTTGTAGAATACTTTCATACCCCTTGGAGGGTGACTATCCTGCTAATAAATGTCTCACTTACAGAAGCTGTGGATGAAACCTCAGTTATATTTTCTTATCTTTGCCTTCTACTCAATACTCACACAAATTCTTGCCCCAGACTGAAGAGGTCCTAGCTGCAAAGTTTCTCCCTTAAAATAAATGTAAAAATAAATTACAATTTTGTTAATGACATGTGCATTTAATTCTCATTGCTATCCATCCTCCATCCTGGTGTTCATTATATGGATTTTGGATTCAATAGTGTATATGTCAACTGATGTGAGATTCTATCCTGGAAATTCTAAATTGACTCCAATTTCAAAATAGACAGCAAGAAGTGAGCTTTTTTTTGAAGTCCTTGTTTGATGAGGTGTTTGAAGGAAATGCATTCCCTCTGTCCCAGCTAGGCTATCAGCATCCAGGGAGAAGCAAAGGATGTAAAAGCAAGCAAGTAAGCTCCTTCAGAGAGTTGCATGCTTCACTGATTGTAGGCTTTGGACACAGAACAAGAAAGGGCACGGGGACAGAGACTTTCCATTTACACAGGTCAGCGGTATGTCAGGGAGCTGTTAAAGGCACTTTGTCTGGACTGTACATTCTTTGATGAAGAAATTCTCTTTTTACTATAAATACCTGTTCATTACTTTGCTGTAGGTTTCTGACAGGGATTTCACCAGGATCAAAACTCATATAAGGTACATATTCAGCTGAAAGGCTCATAACTATGATCCTTTATGGCAGGAGCTTCTAAAGCTCTGAGGATGGGGATAACATCTTAACATTCACCACTGCCTTGGTGTAGGTTAGATAGATAGATTTTAAAGTCTGAAGATCCTGTCTTGTAAAAGGAAAAAAACATAAGCACACCATCAGGAAGAGACTGAAAATGAAATGGGAACAGAACATGAAGAAAAACAACAGAAGATGGAAAGAAATAGAACCTCATTGAAAGCACTTTCCAGACTTTTACAGATTACAGTCCCCAAAAAATTTTTCAGTGGTGCTGCACATCCTTGCATGATGAATTCAAGATTATTAACAGTAAGTTTGATTTTCTTAGTTACCTTCTGTGATTCCCTTAGAAGTAATCCATTGACCCTCAGGGTCCACTGGTAACCACTGTGACAGTATAATTGTGATTTACTAAGTACGAAGGAACAAATTTTCAAAGAGCAGGGCTGGAATTTCACTTTGTAAATGGAAGCAATAATATTCAAAGTAACACAATTGTATCCAAACGTGGCATGCTTAGAAAATGTAGGGACACATAATTTCTTAATAATTTGCTAGAAATGTCTTTATACAGGAACAAGATCTTCCTACAAAGAATTCTCCTTTGCTCTCATACTGAACTCTGTGTCTGCCTGTCTTGTACTTGGCAGCATTATATACTTTTAAGTTAAAAACCAGCCATATGATATGAGGCCATATCCTCAGCTGGAGTAAATCAGCTCTACTGAAGCAACAGAGTTGTGTTGATGTACACCAGCTGAAGTTCTGACCAGTTTTTCAAAATAAAAGTACTTTGAAGTGACCCATACTACAGCTTCTTAACAACCCTGTACAACAGATGAAAGTAAATCTCATGAGTCGTTGCAAGATCCTGATCTCCCATTTCAATTGAAAATAGAGCCATCACAAAAGTGATGTATTACGTCTCATTTTTATTGTCCATGAGGAGGGTGCAGGTGAAGGGAAGCAAAGGGCAGCAAGGGTCTGGGGCTAATGTCTGTTTCTGAAACTGTCAAGACAACAAAGCTGTAGGTGTCAGCTTACCTCCAATTCATGCTGTCTCGCACAATCCACCTGACCCAGGTGAAGGTCACGTCTCTATCACTTGACACTTCAGAGTCATTTGCATTTATATGTAATTGGGTTTTGAGTATGCATGTGTTCAGAGGAGCTGCATGGCTTGGGAATTGGTAACAGGATATCAGAGCCTGTCACCAAAAGGCCACTAGTTCAAAACCAGAGCAGTTGCTCGAGCAGCCGAAAGGTGCTAACTTTCTGATAGCTGCTCAGCAGCTTAGATGAAATGAGTTGATGATTTCAGCCTGGACATGTATCCCTATCACAAAACGGCTCTGTAGCTGCAACTGTCAAAAAGAACAGAAAGGTCAAGGTTGTGGTTATCAAGAACAGAAAGGTCAAGGACTGATGGTGTGAGTGTGAAGATGACCTCTTCCTCTCACCCCAACCACTCAGTTTTCCAGGAGTCAGAAACACGCTGCTGGAACAGTGTGGGGAATGTCACCCAGCTGCTGCCCTTGTTAGTGCTCTTCTGGAGGTTAAAGCATGACATCAGACCTGTGGATGTTAAACCTCATGCCTTTCAGAATCATTTAAAAGCCTGAATGAAGTGCTGTGAAGACAGTAATAAATAAACATGCAGAGAGACCTATAACAGGCTTCGGAAAAAAGCATTTGCAAAACCTATGGCTCAGTACACCTCTCTTAATAAATTTTGCTGACAATGCCAGCAGGTGCCTGGTGGCAGAATTACTGATTTGTATTTATTTTTTTTTCCCCTAGCATCTATTTTACCAAATGGTTTTTTTTTTTCCCCCTAGCTCTGTAGGATTTATGCACCTGCTTCCCACCTAGGAAATAATAAGTGCATAAGGTCTGTCTTGCCCTGCAGAGGGATGGAGAAAGGGATGGAGGTCCAATGCACCTATTCAGCTACCAAGAACCCTAGTATCACAGAAAGACATAATAAGGCTGTTTGACCTCATCACGAAGTAAGGGGTAAAACCTCCTTCTATGCTGCAGCAACAGCCTGAGCCCAAGTCTGAGAAGCACCAGCAAAAGCCAAGCAGGGCATGAGGAATGCAATTTGTCAGGAGTTTCACTACTCCGCTCTCCTCCCAGCACAGCACAGACTCAGCTGGGAGCAGGCTCACCTCCACCTGCATATGGATGACAGTGAAGACATTATTCACAGAGGACGTAGGTATATCTTTAAATCAGATAGCTGAGGTGGCAAGACAGCCATCTAGCCATGACAACGCAGAGTCCAAAGCTGGGTAGCTCCTGAAGTATATACTCTAGTACTTGTTGCGATTGTTATTACAGCCAGCTCTGAGTCACCTGTTGCTCTGGCTCTGCAGTTATAAACACATAAGCCAAGTAGGTAAAACCTAATGTGGATCTGTGCATAGGAGTGGCAGTCATCTCTCTGGACTGAAGTGCACCTGTACTAGCAGAGGTAGGACTTTACACTACTGAGGTACTGAAAGGGGATCCTAACCCTGCACTCCTCAGTCCTCAAGAGAACTTGGGCATGAGTCAGAGCTTTGTATCTGATCTTGTTTCAAGTAAACAGTCATCTCTCAAAGTTTCCTGCAACCTCAAAAATATCCTTCCTGTGCCCACAACTGACCACCTAAGCTCTACCACATTTTGCATCTCAGAGCAAGTAAAAAGACAAAAATATCTTTCTTGTCATTGCCTTGGGAAACTTCTAATTTTTGTTCTTCCATGGTTGTTTGTACACCTGCACAGATGATCAAACACTTCAGATGTATTGAAAACACCAAAAGCTGAAACACATGTACTGTGGCAAAGCAGGTGGGTACTGTTATTAATCAAATCTGGTTTGATTGGAGGTGCTGGTAAGCACCTCCCCATCTGAAAACAGAAATTATAATGGTTCCCTGTTTACAGTGACCAGCTGAGCCCAGATTTACACAAAATTAACCAAAAGACACTTAATAGAGCAAAAGCAGTCACGGCAGCAACCACTGGCATTAACAGCTGGATCCCATTCTTGTTGAAAGTCCCAACATTAAAAGTACATAGTTGTTTGCCAAGTCATTTTCAGACAGCTTGGGGCAGATAGTTAAAGACTGGTTTACTTTCAAGGAGATTTCCTATTCACAGTTTTCTCTGGTTTCTGAAAATGGCATTATTTTCTTCTGCAGCTGATGTCCAGTATTGTTTGGTCATCTGTCCATGGTCAACTACATCTTCACAACATATTTGGGGCTATTGCATATTGCACCTTACATCATCTTGTTTCCTAATTGTTTGCTGAACAGCTCTCCAATAGGCATCTGGGGGAGGTTTATTAGTGTACTTTGTATTATAGTAGTACATACAAGCTATTATTAAGCACTAAGCAAGAGAAAGTCCCAGCTCTTACGTTCCACATGGCAAAATTGTTAGAGAAGAACTGGGTTGGGAGACTGGACAGTGATAGAGGCAAGTAGAGGCCCAAGGGCTCCTGATACTCAGCAACCTCATTGCTGAAGCTCATACACGCTAGAGTCTTCCTCTTGCTGGAACTGCTTGTCCTGCTTATATTTTATTAGTCTGCGGTTATGACTAGATAAGCTGCAAGTGGATGTGACTAGAAAGTTTTGACAAAGGGAAACTCCTTTTCTCTTTTCTCTGCAGGTGTTCAAATACTTGCAGTAGCATAGACAATTGCCCATACTACCACCTTGTCTGGCTCCAACCCCGTTGGAGCTATGGCCACAAAGAGCAAAACAAGACTCCATATTCCTCCAGCTCACAACTCCCACCTGCAAATGCTACATGTGGGCAATCACTCTTCCTCCCCCTGCCTAAAGGTACTTTGTGCTGATAACCTCACTGGAGGCAGCTGTGTTTGGATTCAGGTGGGCTTTGAAGGGGTAGGGCTCAGCCATTACTTTGCACATTTCTCAAGCTACAACAAACTTGGAAAATCCACCAGTGGGAGATCCTGTGTGATGTTTTGTATCCGAGTGTATCTAGTTTTTGTGGTCACCTGCATTTAACTGCCAGGTTAACAGGTTGCCATAGTCATGAGTCTACTTTTGTAGTTATCTACCTTGTAAGACATGAAAGCCTTGGAGCCAGCATGCCCAGTTGAGGTTGTGAGAACGTACTTGCTTTATTAGAAAGAAACAAACATCACTGGGAACAATGATGTGCCTGTTAGTTAGCAACGAGCAAGTTAGAAAACTGCAGCAAAACTTTCCTCTCTAATTCAAACTGACAGTTGTGTATTTTTTCCCTCCATTGTCTTTTACTTAATCTATCACACAGGTGGTGCAACAACTGTTTGAAGTAGCTGAATGGTGGGTTTATCATATCTGACTGCTGACTACAGTGAAGAAGTCTGGTGTGTGGTTTAAAACAGTAGACATGAGTCAATGCAGCTAACCATTCACCCCTAGAGATGGGTGGTGACAGTTTGCTCAAATTTAATGAGAAAAAAGGGGAGTTTCTTGTAGCAGATGCTTGCCAGTATACCCTAAACACACAACTATCTAGTTATCTTGCTTTGAGAGAGAGAGAGGAGTGAAAAGATCAAATACAGAGCAGGTTAAGGCTGAAGCATGAAAAGGGATCTAACATTTCACCTGACTGAAAACTTCCTGCTACCAAAGACTGTCCCAGCAGCAACTCATTTTTCTGGAACCCTGAGCTGAGACCCCAGATTAGTTCAATATTTCCTGCCACAGCCAGATTTCCGGGATGGTTCCAGCCCCAGATAGTTAGAAACTGGGCAGATTTTTGAAGGACCTATCACATTGCATATCAAAATATTTAGATGAACTTGGCCTCACTTATCCTGAAATACTGTAGCACTGTTATGCACAGGTGGGATTTCCTCATGTATAACCATGACCAAGACAGAGCTTCCCAGAAGCTAATGCTGAAAGCAAATTGACAACTTAGGAATTGAAAGCCATCTTTTTCCTCGCTCTGAAATACAGGAAAGCTATTTGGTTTAGGCTCTTTTCAAGTAATAAACATATGTTGTACTTGCTCAAGTTGAGCTCATGTCAATAGTACTATACCAGATATTCTGACTAACGGTGTTCACACACAGTTAATCAAATTGCATAGTTTTTTGGAATCTTTGGAATCTAGATTTTCTATCTTATAGAAGATAGGTACAGCATGATAAAGTGAAATGGCCATGGAACAGCTAAGCTACTCAAGTACATTGAGCTAGAAACTAGCAGATGGTTTAATTCAGGAGTTTATTAGTAGTGTTATTAGGAATTATCAGCTTTGAATTAAGATCAGAGAAACAATATCACCTTATTCTGAAGGAAGCAAACAATGTCCTGGGCTGTACAGTTCAGGACAGTACAGGTCTTCCAGTTCCCTTCACATCAGCAAGCAAGCTGCCACAGGAGTCTTGTATTCAGGTCAGGCACTACAAGAATGTATCATTTAGAGGAGGACAAAGATGAGTGTCTAGAGGACACAACCTGAAATGAAGACTGAAGGAACTGGAAGTGCTTAAGAAATAAATTTTAGAAGAAACTCAGTAATAGTCTTCAAGTGTGTAAAAGTTCTCCTGCAAAAAGAGGATAATCTCTTCCTCATGCCTGTGTTTGATAAGTTGTGAAATTGTGGGCTAAAATAACAGATGAAATGATTCAAGCTATATCTAGGAGAAGCTTTCTAACAGTAGGGACCATGAAGAACCAACACAGACTGCTTGGCAAGGCAATGGTGTTAGCATCACTGTGGCTTAGATGAACATCCACCAGAACGAGACAGATACCAGGGACCTGCTCCAGGGTAGGACACTGGACCAGATAAGTTCCCAAGATCCCTTCTAGCTCTATGATCTCCTGGCATCCCACAGCAGGTAATGTATGCCCACAGTGTTATCCACCTAATTCAGCAAACCTGTGGATTGATGCATGTCATGCTACTGCCCAACTATGTTTCTGGAACAGCATTGCCATAACCCCCCATTTCTGACTGTGCTGATCAACTAGCCTTCTGCTGGGGGGTCTGTGAATGCATTCAGGGTACATATTCTTCAAAGAACTCAGTCAAGATGGACAATGAGCACAGAAGTGTTATATCCATGGCACACAGTGGAAGCATTCATATTAGTATGGTGGAAGTTGCAAAAAGTTTGAAAGACAGTTACTGAACCTTTAAGACCTGGCTACTTTTAATAAAGAAACCAGAGTCTGTATTGGTTAATTAATTAGTGATTAATAAAAATTCATTTATGGAGTATAAATTGAATAAGGTGTAAATTATATTGTATTGTTTACTGCTTATTACTAGGAAGTAAGCATTTTGGGGGCTGGGAATAAAAGACTTTCTGTCGTGCTTGTATTCAGGAGCATTACCATTTGTTCTGCTCGGTGTTACTACTCTAGCTATTTTTGGTTGATACTGAGAGGATAATATAACAACAGAGTGTCTCAAGAACTAATTCCCTAGTTTCTCTCTGTCTGCTTTCACACTGTGGGATGTGCATAAAAATAAAGCCATTCTCCAGTACAAATGAGGAGAATATGCCACAGAGCATGGTAGTGCTGTTAGGAAAAAAAAATTCCTTAAATATTAAAATGGACTTCCACACGTGGTCTCACTTCTGGACAAGAAGCAGCCAGCTGATATGAATGTTTGCAGTTTACTCACAAACGCAATAGGAAGTTCCTTGAGGTACTCCTGCAGAGAAGTGACTAACAGGCATAACAGAGCCTCCTGAGATAAAAAGAAACCAACCCAAACTTTCATATGCAAAACTAATCCAAAATAAACTGTTCTCTAAGGCTTATAAATATTTAACTTTTCCTCTTTAAAATATTGCCTAGCCTTGGTAATGGCAGGGACCTGAGATTCCTTTCAGTCTTACATCTTACCTTTCTTATATTCCATGTTTCTATTTCTCTCTGACTTTTCTACATGCAACATTAACCAGATGTAGGAGAAATAAAATGTCCACAAGAAAGGCATTAATGTTTTCAGGACTTGCAACTTGATCAAAAGCATAAGGAAAGTTACTCCCCAGACAATTTATAGGCTAAAAATCTGTAAGTATTTGAATCAATACTCAAATGTTTGAATTACTATATGATTACCTGAGATTGCAGGGGACTGGGCTAGGTGAACTGGTGAGCTTGTTTAATACTGTGGCTGTTTCTATGAATGATAGTTCAAACAAACCAAACAGAACCTACAAACAGATGAGATTTACTCATCAGGAACCCAAATGTATTTCTTCACAGGACAATACATGCTATTTTTCAACAGTCAGTTTCATGAAAAGAAATACATTTTATGATCTATGAGACTAATAAAAACTAACTCAGCTTGAAAGATGAATTTCAGTTTTCAGATAATCCTAGTGAAAAGAGTGTGAAAGACCTACAGATCAAGAATTATTCATAGAAATTATTCAGACAATAGTTTCAAATAACCAACAAATGTGAGAAAACTGCAAGCTATTAACACGCAATTCACATGCCAGAAGAGAGGCAGTGTATGAAATAAATTATTCAAGACAAAGAGCTTTAGCGCTGTTTTTCTCCAAATGGTGCTTTACCAGCAGCACCTTTTCTACAGACCAGGTGACTGGTATGATGTTTTTGGTAGCACATGACATACAGAGGACGTTCACTTGCACTGGCCTGAAAACATGAGACACCAAAATTCAGCAACTAATTTAGGATGTGACTTTTCCTAGAACCTCTTTGTAGACAACAGAGAAGGAGAGAGGCACTGTTCCAGAGGACCATTCGCAACATCTAATTTGAGTTTATATTCTGTTTTGCCATCTGGAGGCTACAGAGAAAAACATGAGTCTAAGCTACTGATTTAGACACTTATATCAGGGGTGATATGTGTTATTTCAGGAGTGAAATGTGAATATTCATTACAGTGTCATGCAGCAGAAACTGAATAGCAACCAAGAAGAACAACTCCTATATGCATGTGGGAGCCGAGAGAAGCAGTCTACACAGACCAGGAATACGACACCCAACTTTCACACAAGTAATCTCAACAGAAAACCTGTTAGTCCTTCTCTGGGGAGGACCACTTTCCAGAATCACTGATCCTGGAAAATTATTAACAAGGTTTAGCCAAGTAGCAGAGGCACAGAGATACATGAAAACAATAGCAAAATCCTTCGTCTACTCGTAGATAGAGATATAGTTACTACTCCAAACTGCTTTATATGATTGAAATGAAGGCATTTCCTTCCTAGATCTTCTGGCCTCCCATTTTCTATCTGAGGCTTGCTCTACACTCCCGATACAGTCCTTCTGCAATGTGATGTGTGTGGAAAGGAGGACCTAGTGAACTAGTCATCTGCTGTGCTGTGTTCCTTATCACTCAGACTTGCTTTGTTTCTCTGGTCATGACTGGAAACAAGGTGTTGGTAATTATGCAGAGTTCACTGGTGATACTCCTTCTGTTTATGTACCTATTGTTGTTGGCAAAACTATTTTTAGCCTTTGACAACTTATGGCCAATTAAAGATCATGTGGTTCTTTGCTCAAGAAGAGCTGTACTAGTGACAGCATCTTGGAGAAATTTCATGACTGTTGTCTCACTAAGAACTCGTGGAATCACTTGAAGGTGTTGTTCTTCCTCACTTCATGTCTTAAAATGGCATTGGAGGTTGCTCTGATGTGCTAAATAAATCCCCCCATCCACCCATTCATTGTTAAATATTGAGATACCTCCCCTTCTGTTTCAGTGTCAGGACAAATCCAGTATAACAAGGTTCCAAGAACTCCAGCTCTCTTTCCAACACAATCCAAGATGGTAAAAATCCCTTAAGGTTAGCTGGCTTCTTGAATTTATGTCTGCTAGCAAAGAAATCTCACAGAACAGATTGCCCTGTTTCAGCACTACCAAACTTGATTCTGCACCTCAGCTTCAAATCTCAACTTTAAAACAGACTTTAAATCTGACATGGAAATTGATTCCAATTTCTCCTTCATGTGCAGGCTGTTTTTTATTTTCCCCAAACCAGTTTCCTCTTCTTTGGTAGTGGGATCTGCAAACGCTTAAAGAGGCACCTAAAATTTACTCACCAGGCTCAGTTTAGCTAGAAATAGATTAGGCACGAAGTAAAATCAACCCTTTAATTTCCAGAAATATTTTCTTGCTAAAACTGTCCAGGAAAGGTGGGACACCAACTCCCACCCCTGCCACATGCAGCTGGGATTATGGCAAAGGAGATGTTCACAGTCTCCAGCAGGGAAACACTTTAAGGCATTTAAGGCACCCTGTGAGCACCAGCTGGAGTTTGCAGCAGAGGCAGCTGTTCCAGTATGTGGGAAAGGGGATTGCAGATTAAAACAGACAAGGCAGCTTAAGGGAGCATTTGGAGTGAGTTCTCAGTGTAGACACCCCTTCTTCATTGACAGCTGCTCCTAGGGAGGGAGAGCGGAGCATGCACTTTCTCCAAAGCCTAGGATGCACAAAAGGAAAGCAGAACAGTGTCTCAGAATTGCCAGCAAGTGCTGCTGCTGTCTTCAGACCCTTGCCAGACCATCATTAGGAAGCACCACATGTGTGTGGCAGACATCACACCAGACACAGCTGTTGGCAGCTCCTTGCATATGGAAGGCCAGTGTCACTCCTCCAGCGCTTAGCTGGGAAGGGATAAAAAAAAGAGGAAACTCAGTTTAAATGCCAAATACACGCACACACATACACATTTTTCAGAGGACAGGAAGTGCAGGAGCTCACAAGAAGCCTCGTGTCTCCTCTCCCTCTGCCCCCTGGAGTAATACCTTGTTGTGGGTTTCTATGCTTCTTAAGACCAGAGGATAAATACAGTTTGGAAACTCCATGCACAACTGATGGTTATACATGCAGGGATGAACACTTGCTGACACTGATTTATATTCCCGCACCTTGCTTTTGCACCTACACAGAGGTAAAGTTTGGAACTAGGAACAGTGTCTTCCCAGAGAGGTGGACAGCTGAGCTGGGGAGCACAAAGAAACCTGAGCATAGGCTAAATCCCCAGGCCCCAAAGGGCTTTTCCATCCATCGGTTGGGCTGGACCCCAGTCATAGATCAGATTCAAACTCAAAGGCTGGAAAGAGCTGAGCTCAGCCTAGGCGGGCTCATGTTTGATGCAATCCTGCCCACCCTCCCAGGGCTTACAGCAGGAATGTAGGCCACTTGGACAGGTAAACCATGAAGTGGGTTTCTTTCTCTGCATGCCCTGGGCTGGCACCACAATCGGGTTTTGCACACCTCTAAGGCTTTAAATAAAAAACACTCTTGGTCAAGCTCAACGATGCAGACATACACGGCATGTCTGACCCCACATCCTTCACCTCTGAGAATTTCCCAAGGACCAGAGAAAGAAATTTGCCCACTCCACAACTTTTTTCCTGGTGAGAACATCTCAGATCCATGGAGCTTTTTACTTACCTTCTTCCCACTGACATTTTCTCTCACAGGAAAGCAGGATATACTCCTGCTTTGTGAGAACTCATTTGCAAGTGTACAATGCCAAGATCAGCGCCGTGTTCCGCTCACAAAGGCGGAGACTGTCATGTTTGCTGTAATGTATGAGACACAGCTTCCCACAGTTAAAACAATTTGGCAGAACTTGGCCTAGTAACACTGTCATCAACACAAAGAAATCTGTTTGATTTGATACCAAACTTTTCATCTACTATATTAACATCACTTTTATGCTCCTTCGTCTTATAATTTGGCATGCCAGTAGCACTGAGAAGCCACGAAGTTCCTGTTGTGCTAGATGCTCTGCAAACACATGGTAAACTTGCATTGCCTGCCTCCAGGCCTGAAGTCAGCAATCAAAAATACAGCATTAACTTTCCAGTGCCAAAATTCTTCCCACAATACTGCAGCAGGTTATTGCACTGTCCAAAACCACCCCAAAAACACATAACAAATTGATAGGTATTATGGTTCCCCATCTTTTCTGTAAAAACCCGGTGGTTATTTACAGGGAGGGAATCACATTTGGACATATTGCATGGCAACAGTCTTCAGTCCCCCTGCTCCAAAGGCAACCGGTGATGGCAATGGTACTCTCTCCATCGCCAGGTGAGTTATTGCTCCATTACCAGCCTGAACTTGGAACACTGCTTGGACTGCAGCAATAACAAGACAGATAGGTCTTTATGAAATCTATACTATTAACACTATTTGTTTTGCCATGAGTTGACAACTTTAGTAAATTGCTCATAATTGGCTATCAAGGAAAAAACATCGCTCTGCTAACCATTATTATGGTATTGATTTTCAATAATTGCTTTTATTGGGGGTGGGGGGAGTG
This sequence comes from Athene noctua, assembly GCF_965140245.1. NCBI lineage: Eukaryota > Metazoa > Chordata > Aves > Strigiformes > Strigidae > Athene > Athene noctua. The sequence continues at coordinate 190,014,474 of NC_134037.1, forward strand.
CACATGTCGCTTTTGTGTTGTAAGAGAGCCTAGAAAGAAACTGGTTGTGTGGGCCTGCTCTGTGTCTGGAACTTCACTGTGGCAAAAAATACATAAAATGCACACAAGTAGCTGAAGCAAAGGTTTTTTTATTTTTTTTTTCTCTGGCATTATATTTTAGCATTAAAGGAAAACAATGGAATTAACCATGTAGCTAAACATGATGGTAGCCCTGTAGGATATTCGTGTTAGTCAAAGGCTGAAATACATTAACATTAAAAAACTCCATAGGGTTATTTTAAATATTCATTAGGAAATTTACAAGCTTTGGTGTAATGGCTGAGGACTCCAGTGTTTTTATAATTGGAAGCCAGGCCAGTGGAAACTTTCTCAGCCATGGGAAAACAATGTGGCCCAGTTTCTGTTCCTATGTTAGAGATTCTTGATTATGCTCTCTAAATATCAATTCCCTGAACACATACACACACACACACATACCTGATATAACAATATTGTTATGTGGCATCATTCATTATCAGCTCTTCTGCGTGGCATTCTTTTTTTTCTCCTTTTTTTTTTTTTTAATATGCAATCATGCCTATGGCCCAAAATACAGCATTCTCCTCTTTTCAGATGAAAGGGACAATGTTGCTGGGAAGAATGTAAAGAGTGTCTAGTGTCTCTCAACAGGTAAATGATTCAGAGAATTTGCTGATGTGCACAAGCACTTAACATAAACCCAGGGAAACTGTCAGCAATCTTATTTAGAGATGACTCACTCAAAATTCAATTAGTACAAGATTACAAACTGATACAGGAAAAGAAAAGGTATCTCTGACACAGGGTTTTGGTTTTTGTTTTTTTCTTTTAAATTTATAATTTTTAAGCTATAAGATAGCCAAAAAGCATTTCTTCAGTTTTCTAACTTCCCATTTCTCTGGACACAGAAGAAGTGCCTGAATTCTTGCTTCCTCACTTTCTTGTTCCATGGATGTCAAATGATCACCATGAAAGACTGGGAAAGGAGAGTTCTGAAGATTTACCCCTCCCAGGAGATCTTTGCCCAGATTTGCTATAAAACTCAGTGCAATCTTTGATCTTCCAGTGACTTGTACTCTTCTCTGTTACTTGAAACCCAGCATTATTATTAAGCTTAAGTAGATTGCTTTAAACTTCTAAAATATTTACTCTCCTGCCTCCCAATGGGATGTTAACAATAAAAAATAGCAAGGGCTTCTACATTTGTTTTTACTTTACATAAACGAATTAAGCAGTCTCTACTAGACTCGTTTAGACCCACAATAATGTAAACTGAAAAAACACAAAGAGCCTCCACATCCATGCTTACAGAATAGAAATCCTACATTTTTTAGAGGGAGCAGTTTAGAGAAGGTGCCTAACTCATCTTTACTCTCTTGACTGTGAGCAAACCTGGATAGGCCTCTCTGTTCATAAGGGAAACGTGTGACACTAACAGCTTGGTTGTTTGCTTTTGTATTTTTTCAACTGAGTTCAAAGGGACTCACTTGATTGTATCCCTTCCCCCTCCCCCACCCTTCATCCTTCATAACCATTGTTTAATGAATTTTTATTAGAAAAGCATGGCTGCACTTATGAAAAAAAATCTGTCTTTGAAACTAGGAGGAGAGTGTGTTTTCCCTGGCATTAGCCTGTTAGTTTTTAATATCAGGTTTGCACTGGAATTGACTCCTGGTGCATTTTGGAACCATAAGCCAACAAAGTGAAGCTAATGGGAAAGGAAATAATACAGGAGAAGAGAGCCCCTTTTGAAGTGTGGGCAGGAAATCGGCACAACTCTCCTCCTCCTCCTTCTACCTCCTTCTTTCCCTACCCCCACCCCATGCAGTGTCTTCCACTTCTCATAAAGAGTGATTTTTTCTCTTTTTTTTTTTTGTTTAGAGGATGAGATCAAGCAAAAACACCAGCTTAAACTCAGCTTCTCAATTAGCAAAACTTCTGGGAAAAACATTCCCTGGTGTAAAAAAGACAAAGAGATCAATAAACATAAGAGATGAATAAACTGAGGATTCAACTCTGTAGTTTTGGACAAGGTAGAAGATCTTGCCTTCCACCTAGCTTTTCACTGCAATATGCCTCCCATAAAGTCTCTGAGAACCAGCAGCATGCACAGTAACTCCTGGTTCTGTGAAGATATTGAAGCATGTCATAAGTGCCTCAGAAACTTATTCACACTCCATCATGTCAAAAAGAAGAAACTACTAGGCAGAATCACCTCCAACTCTTAAATGGAACAATAGTGATGCAAAGCATTGCCAGATTACAGTCACAGATTTTGTCCCAGCTATTTACTGTAGCTCATTCTCTGCTGACATCCCTCAGCAGATTTGTTTTCTATAACTGTGAGAAGTCAGTGGTAATGCTGGTTGTCCCTTCTCCTTTTCTCTTAGTTATAACTTCGGTGTTTCCTGGACAAACTAATGATCAGTAGGAAGGCCTCTAATTTAGAATTTGGAGGTTTGCCTACTTTGCCTGTTCAATGGCCTACTTTGTCACAGACCTTTTTGTGACACTTGGGCAACATACTTTATCTGAGATTCTTGACTATTTCACAGAAATTAAGCTCTAAAATATCTTTGAAATTTTGTTTGTAACACTGCAGCTTAGAAAGCCGTTGTACTGGGTCTGGCTGAGCTGGAATTGGTTTTCCCCTATAGCAGCCCTCACGGTGCTGTGTTTTATGTCGGGAGCTGGCAGGGTGTTGGTAGCACCCTGGTGTTGTGGCTACTGCTGAGCAGGGCTTACACAGCACCAAGGCTCTTTCCAACATTTCCCCCCCACAGTGGGCAAGATCTTGGGAGGGGACACAGACAGGACAGCTGACCCAAACTGACCAAAGGGATATTCCAGACCATAGGACATCTGCTCAGTATAAAGCTGGGAGAAAGGAGAAAGGGAGAGGGGTCATCCTTGGTCTTCTGAGGCAACCACTATACGTATTGGATTGGAGCCCTGCTTCCTGAGAAGGGCCGACATCGCCTGTTCATGGGAGGTAGAGAATAAATCTGTTTTCTTTATGCTTCTGCACGTGGATCTTTGCTTTTCTTTGCTTACATTAAAACTGGTTTTGTTTTACACACAAGGGTTAGGGTTTTTTTTTCCTGTCTTATTTTCTTTCCCCTTTTTGTCCTTTTGAGAAAAAAGGGGGAAGGGGGGGAAGTGATAGAGTGACTTGGTGGGTACCTGGTGTTTAGCCAAGGTCAAAACACCACAGCCCTAATCATGCTTTCTTATCATAGAGCAGTACCTAGGGGGAAAACATGGGCACAAAAAGCAAATATTGCAGCACTGGGAATCATCAAAGTATCAAGAGATTTGAAAAAGACATGCAATGGAAAGTGAACAGATTGAAGATTTTACAAATAGAACACAGGGATCACTGAATTTCTCATGTCCACTACCTTTCAATTCAAAGACTATGATAATATAAAATAAGAGTACAAGAACCATGGAAATGGCTAAGAAGGGAAGAGAAAATACTAGAAATATGACATATGCCAATAATCAGGGTTAATATTCTGTCGCAGTGGTCCAAAATGGCATATTAGAACCTGTTTTCATCAATGTTAGAAATCCAGCACCTTGTTCTAACACAAGCCAGTATTTGCTTGAGCATATTGTCTAGGACTGAGTCACTTGTAAGGTTTTCTTGAGTGTCACAGCAAAAGCATGGCTGGGACATCACCTGCTCAGCTACTCCATGCATGATGATCACATGCAGAAAATGCACTATTGGCCCGATGTATTTGTGGGTCACAGGATGCTGGCAGCAACTCTTTGCTGTAGTTCCCAGAGGTACATGGATCTGTGGCTGTAACAAGCACAGAATAAACAAATGCACAAGACAGAGGATAACTTCCTCCAAATATCACAGCCTTTCTCAAAATCAGTTCCTTCATAATATTAACATTATGGACTTATTTATTAAGCTAGGTAAATACCTTTCTCTCCAGCAAGAGAGTGAGCATGAGATGAGAAGATAACCCCCTGTTATTTCTTATTTGCTCTTTTTGCTGATGACATGAGGTCAATAGAACAGGGCATGGCAGACTTGTTGAAATATTCCTCTAACACTTGTGAGAGGCTTGGAAAATTATTAACACCATGATGCAGTTGTACACTTCTCGTCAAGGACTGAACATGCCTATACACTACTAGGGATAACATAAATTAGATAACAGCCCATCCAGAAAGTGTGCTAGGTATACAAAATAAAAATTCTTTAACTTGCCACATTCTTTTACAATCCTCACAAAAAACATCATTACACAGTAGTTGTGTGGTGTTTTTCACATTCAAGGTGTTGAAATAGCATTGACTGTCTTCTGAAATAAAATATCTGTGTCAGAGTTAGCTACCCTGAATTCCTGTTAAAGCTGATGAAAAGAAAATGGGTTCTTATCCAATGCAACTCATTTCCTCCAAAAGCAGAAGGCATATGAATCACATCCTAAAAGCACTTATTGGTTTCTATCACCTACAGAGAGAGCACTGAGTAAGCAGTTCAGATGTAGCTGTCCACAGGAGAGATGGCTGAGGCAGTGGTTCCCATGCCTGAGGAACAGATCTAAGCAGGGTTTTGAGGACCATTGCAGGAAGGACACAAGGTGCTGGGAAACATGTTGCCTGAAAGAAACTGGAGTGTTGGTGGAGCTGTAACAACAGGGTTTGATCCAAGCTGTAGATGTTCCATGTGCACTAGCAAACTTATAAAAATTACACAGGCAAAGTGCTGCTGACTTCCACATGTGTCCTCATTGTCAAGCTCAGCTTTAACATACCAAGGGGTCTGACCCCATCTGCCTCTACAGTGGCACTGTCTCTGTGACCTTGGTGGCAGTCCTGCATGGCATTGATTAGCCTTCTGCCTCCAGGAACTGCAACCAATGGGGTCTATGCAGGTCTGGAGGGAAGGGGTATTATCTTGACATCACTGTGCCACCCTTGACTTGCTGAAGTCTTTCCTTCAGCCAGATCTGTAATCCAGGAGGCAGAAAAATCTAACCATGTGTCTAGCAGTTTTGTCTGCCATGGTGAGCAGGCACTCCTGCCAGACCCTGAGAGAAGCAGCCACCATGTTAAAAGGATTGCTGGCTTCTTGCATGTGAGGCATGAAGACATCAAACCCATCACTAGGGACTAACTGAGCTTCCTTGTGGAAGCCTTCTCCTCCCATCAGATGAAAAAAGTTGTGTAGGAAATATGCAGTCTTGACATCCTGATTTAAACAAAGCCCACTGACACAAAAAAACCTCATTCTTTAATGATTTCAGTAGGGTTTGGACTTCATTAAATAAAATAATAATGACCTTGACATGATCTCCTGTCTAATACCACCACCAGCACATCAGCTAGCTCAGAGCCAATGAGTCCAACTTCAGACTGGAGGCAGTTACAAGGTAGCTGCTGAGTGCTACCACAGGAGACGGGAGACCTTTGACAGGGAGGACATGCAGTCCCAGGCATCGGCTGAGAGTTGGCCCTGCTTTTCTGGCCCACATTTGAGAAGGTAAGCTCTGTTTTCACACCTGTAGGAGCTTGTGTGAATACTGCAGAGTTCTTGCTGGGTCCAAGTCTGCAATGGTATGTTCTTGTTAAGACTGGTATTGCAAACCTGCATAATTTAAAGCCTATATGCATATCTTGAGAAGCATGAAAGACCACATGCCACTGTTCAAGCCAGCATGGAGTTTTAGGCACAAGGGTTAAAAGACCTGCTAGGAGGACAACGGGAATGTGTACCGGTGAGCACCCACGGAGGAACAGTGCTCAGTGGCAGGAGGCATTTACCATCAGGAGGGATGCTGAGAAGACGGTTGTGTCCAGTACGCAGAGCGGCTCCCACAAGCTCAGGGAGACAAGCTGGACCAGTTTCACTTCCTGACCACATCACAGCCTACCTGTGTCACAGAGAAATCTGAATTTACTTTACATAATTTCTCTATGCCTTAGTTTCTCCTTAGTAGAAAGGAAGTAATAACTCTTCCCACCTCCCCATGATGCACAGTCACTTGCACTTCTGGGGCAGGTGGAATTCTGGAAGTTCCTCAGCTGATAATCTTCAAGTGGTTAATATAAAGTTAAATATAAGATTGAGATGCTGTCAACCTGCCTCAGAAGGCCCTTTCAAAGAGGGCAAACAATACAAGTGGATCAAGAAAATTATATCAAATCAGAGCTGGCCTGAAGGGTATCTTGGCTGAAACAGGACCATCCTCTCAGAATACCAGTCCAAAAAAAGAGTTTATTAAAAAGTGGTGAGGTAAACCCCACTTGCAGGAGAAAATTCCACATTTTTGGCTCCAGGAGGTTGGAGAAAACCTTACCTGATGTCATTTTAAAGTGCTCTTCAAATACACTAAATGAGAGGGGTTTCTGCACAAAATGAAAACTTATACAATCCTTTAAAAAAAGCCAAACCTTAAACATGTGAAAGCTTATGAAAAATTAGATGCTGTGAAAAACACTTTAAATCAAAGCAGCAGGTAAAGCTGGAAATAAAGTTATCTTCAGTTAAAATCTCTATGTACCACATTGACGGTAATGCTTCATTTCCTGTAGACTATAAGTAAATCAAAGCCTACTCTGGGTTTCCATATCTGTCTAAGATCTCATCTCCAAGAATGTACTATTTTGGCATTTCCCACATCGGAATTACCTCTGGTCCGAATTTGGGTAATAGAGTATGATAACATATTAACAAGTAATAAGCATGAAATTTTTATCCATTTTAAAATGTATTACTGAGAAAGAAAACAAACACATTAAAAAGACAACATTTCAAAAGTAATCAGCAATAGAACCAAGAAAACAAAAGACTTAGGTCACAAGAGAAAAATGAAAGGAAAGGAAAGGAAAGTATAGCTAATTGGTGGCACTTTTGCAGAGAAAGAATGTAAGAAAAACTGCATACCTATTCAGGAAAAGTAAAACAGATGTGTGAAGTGTCTGACTGAGCTATTGTTTTAAATTGTAATCTAAAATAGCTGACTTTATTTCATTTTAACAAGGGATTAGTTCAGCAGACAGTTTGGATTAGCAGCAACATATATAAATAAACATGCTACTCTTAAGACTTAAATACTCATTTTACAAGATGCAGGACAACAAGGATCAGGAAAATGCTAGTCTTGAGCTTGTAGACTATAGAGCCAAAACACATACCCATTCCACAGAGACAAGGAATTAGCAAGAACTCTCACACCAAATACTGTAATACAAGAAATATTTGTGATTATGATTTCACTGAGAAGCAACTCATGCCCTGCTCTATGCCCTAATTGCAGAGGATTACAAAATATTTTATACCTATGCTATTTTAAGAAAAAGAAGGATAACTCATACTTTACTATTCATATGAGCAGGAACCTGACACAAGTCAGAAATCATGGGTCAGGTATTTTGTAAAAAAAGATCCATGTTGCTTTGGCCATAGGAGAGGAAGAAAAAAACCTTCTCTGTAACTAAAGAAAGTTGTTTTCTAATATGCTTTTCACACAGTGACAGAGATCAGGATTAACAGATTTGAGAAGGGGAGGTGTCTGGGCTAGTAACCAGAAAGAGTATGAGACTGGGAGAGAACTACTCTTCCTCCTCCATAGGCAGACAGCTGTCTTTCGGTGAGAAGTCTCAGAGCCTACACTAACTTTTAAGTCATAAACATTCACAGACATTTGGAGTTTTATATAGGATCTTGTATAGTCCCTTCCAGCACTGCCAAGCAGGATGGGATTCTAATGTCATAGTGCTTTCTGTAGCAGTTATTTTGCTACCATCTGTTAGAGGTCAACACTAATACGGGTTCTCTATCTTTTAGGTCCCTTAAGTCAGTAAGGGCTTAAGCCTGGTACTGATGTCGGTGCCCTTTGGCTCTTGCCATCAGGGTAAAGACCTGCACTTGGATATACAGAATCAGAGACACCATTCACCTACAGGAGATGGACAGGGTGCTCTCATGAGTAGCAGCTACTTCAGTTATTACAGGAGATTTCAGTTCAGTCCCTAAATGCTCTGTCTATAAGGATAGCCATGCTACAACAGTCTTCCTTGGAAAAGACAGCAAGGAGGAAGGGGATATACTCTTCTCCACATCCATGATGAAGAGGCTGAACCCAGCAGGGTTTAATAACAGCAAGAAAAGTTTACACTAGATGTTAAAATCTGTTCTAATGCCAAAGATACAGAAATATTTTTGAAGACTTCATAAGTGGAGGTCTGTAAAATGAGTTAGATATACATTTGCAGAGAATGACTTAGGAAGGCAGAGCCTGAGCTGTATCTGAGGTTCCTTCTGTTTTTCATGGAGTAACATTCATTTGATCAAGCACTGACAAACAGATTGGCTATTCATCCTCAGGTGTATGGCAGGCAGACCCTAATGTGTATTAAATCCAGAGGATTCACAAGACTCCCAGTTCAAATCAAGAAACTTTAGTGAGAAGTTACTTCTGTCTGGAAACATGGCTACAAAAGAGAATTCCTGAGAGAAAAATGTTGCAGGTCAGGAAAGCAGACTACTGAAGAAATCAGAGAATGTCAGACCAGGGACGCATATCTCTTAGCAAGGTAACTTGTAAGTACATGGACAAAGTAGCAAAGAAGACAGCAGGCATGATAATTCAACAGATGTAACAATTTTGGGGTGCATCTCCTGTGAAGAAGGAAAAAACAAGTGACACAAAGACAGGGAAAAAACAAAACAAAACAAAACAGAAAGAAAGAACCTTATGTTAGGTAGGAATGTGCAAAGGTCATTTCTGAAAGGTCAGCTGGAAGTAATGCATCTGACACACTTTTCTTCTAAATCTGTCACTAGTCATGACACTTGCATCCGTCCCCAACACAGAGCATAGCTGCACAGACCCTCAAAACCTTCTCAGGATGGTGGTGCAGAGAAAATATAAAGCAAGGCAACAAGGTCTGACCTCAGAAATTTGGAAAAAAAAAGTAGAGTAAATATGTTGATGGCATCCCAGAGGGGGTTTGGCCTTAGTAGTACCTGCCCATCTGTTGTGGTTTAACCCCAGCCAGCAGTTCAGCCCCACCCAGCCTCTCACTCCTCCCTGGTGGGATGAGAGAGAGAATATGAAGGGTAAAAGTGAGAAAACCCATGAACTGAGATAAAGACAGTTTAATAGGCAAAGTAAAAGCCATGTGCACAAGCAAAGCAAAACAACTAATTCATTCACCACCTCCCATAAGCAGGCTGGTGTTCAGCCATCTCCAGAAAAGCCGTGTCCCTCAACAGAACAGTAACTTGGGAAGACAAACACCATCACTCCATACGTCCCTCCTTTCTCCTTCATTCCCCAGCTTTATATGCTGAGCATGATGTCAAATGGTATGGAGTATCCCTTTGGTCAGTTGGGCTCAGATGTCCCATCTGTGTCCCCTCCCAGCTTCACAGAATCACAGAATCGTCAAGGTTGGAAAAGACCTTGAAGATCATCCAGTCCAACCATTAACCTACCACTGACATTTCCCAACTACACCATATCCCTCAGCACTATGTCAACCCGACTCCTAAACACCTCCAGGGATGGGGAATCCACCACCTCCCTGGGGAGCCCATTCCAACACCTAACAACCCGTTCTGTAAAGAAATGCTTCTTAATATCCAGTCTAGCTTGAGGCCATTCCCTCTTGTCTTATCGCTTGTTACTTCGTTAAAGAGGCTCATCCCCAGCTCTCTGCAACCTCCTTTCAGGTAGCTGTAGCGGGTAATGAGGTCTCTCCTCAGCCTTCTCTTCTCTGGACTAAACAACCCCAGTTGCACATCTTGTGCACCCCCAGCCTCCTCGCTGGTGGGGTGGTGTGAGCAGCAGAAAAGACCTTGGCTCTGTGTAAGCACTGCTCAGCGGTAACTAAAACATCCATGTTATCTACACTATTCTCAGCACAAATCCAAAACACAGCCCCATGTCAGCTACTATGAAGAAAATTAACTCTATCCCAGCCAAAGCCAGTACACCATCTCATATTATGCTGAATAAAAGGCAGTATCTGAATCCTCTTGCCTCAAGGAGAACTGACCTGGCAGAAAGAACAAAGAAATGTATCAAGAGCGGAGTTATTTCATGGGAAACGTAAGCTCAGGCATGGTGTGTCTCCCAGATGCTCACAGGAGGTTAAGAAGTCAATTAATTTGGGAGCATGCTGCTTAGTACAAGAACTCAAAAACAAAGGGATGCTTCATGGCAGGATGGTGTATGTCCCTGAAGAGGGGAGAGCCGCTGGTGCTGCACCATACAGAAGACCCTCCCCTCTCTTCGAGAACAAGAACACAGAAAGGTTCATCAGTGAAGAAGATGCCTCTGACAAGAGAGAGCAAAGAAACTCACTATCTACATGACAGTTCAGCCTCCCAAGGAATGAGCCTACAGAGTGATTACAGGTAAGAGCTGGAAGTGGATTGAGTTTTGAAGTCAGGCAGCATGTTGCCCCACGGCCCAGTAAATCATTATTAATAGGACACACTCATCACACTAACTCTGTAAGGTCTCAAGACTATTCAGGCTTCATCTGGACTTGTCTTCACCTGTCTGAAGCTTGTTTTTAGTTTGCTTAGCTGTATCAGCAATTATCTGATGACCAGGTGGCTATAGCCCAATTTGTTCTTTTGTTTGCTAAACCTCTGTTTAGATTTTCATGGTTGTTTGAAGTAGTCCATTGGGTTTGCATGGCAAGGCTTTGGTAGACAGGGGGCTACAGGGGTGACTTCTGTGAGAAGCTGCTAGAATCTTTCCCTGTGTCCAACAGAGACAATGCCAGATGTGTCCAAGTCAGACCCACCTCTGGCCAAGGCTGAGCCCATCAGCGATGGTGGTAGCACCTCTGTGATAACATATATAACAAGGGGAAAAAACTGTGGTGCAATAGCAGCCAGGAGACAGGCATGAGAATATGTGAGAGAAACAGCCCTGCAGACACCAAGGTCAGTGAAGAAAGAGGGGAAGGATGCTCTCCAGGTGCCAGAGCAGTTTCCCCTGCAGCCCGTGGTGCAGCCCATGGTGAGGCAGCTGTGCCCCTGCAGCCCATGGAGGTCCACGGTGGAGCAAATCTCCACCTGCAGCCCATGGAGAACCGCATGACAGAGCAGGTGGATGCCTGAAGGAGGCTGTGACCCTGTGGGAAGCCCACGCTGGAGCAGGCTCCAGGCAGGACCTGTGGACCCATGGAGAGAGGAGCCCATGCTGGTGGAGGTTTTCTGTCAGGACTTGTGACCCCATGGGGGACTCATGCTGAAGAAGTCTGTTCCTGAAGGACTGCACCCCACGGAAGGGACCCAGGCTGGAGCAGTTTGTGAAGAACTGAAGCCCATGTGTAGGACTCAGGTTGGAGAAGTTCATGGAGGACTGTCTCCTGTGGGAGGGACCCCATGCTGGAGCAGTGGAAGAGTGTGAGGAGGAAGGAGCGGCAAAGACATGTGATGAACTGACCACAACCACCATTCCCATCCACCTGTGCCACTTAGGGAGAGAAGGTAGAGAAATTCAGAAGAAAGAAAAATCCAGAAAGAAGGGACAGGTGGGGAGGAAGGTGATTTAAGATTTGGTTTTATTTCCCATTACCCTACTCTGATCTGATTCTCAATAAACTAAATTAATTTTCCGGAGTCAAGTCTGTTTTGCCCTTGATGGTAATTGGTGAGTGGTCTGTCCCTGTCCTTATCTCAGCTCATGAGCCTTTCATGATTCTTTCTCCCACTGCCCAGGTGAGGAGGGGGAGTGATAGAGTAGCTTTAGTGGGCACCTGATGTTCAGCCAAGGTCAACTCACTGCAGGTAACTTTATTTTTTTTTATTTAGATATAGTAACAAGTAGTTATTCTTTGTAGAATTAAATATCTATGAACCTAGGATAATGATGCTGTGTAGAAGAATGCAGGTATGAAATTATAACAGAAGGGCCATGGGATGATATTGAAGACCCTTGAAATATTAACTTATCAGTGGTCAATTGTTGATGATTAATCACAGTTCTTAGCGGCAGCTCAGGTGATTACATGGTCAAGACTCTTCTTTCCTCAGAGCTGTGATGGGGAGGTGCTGATCAGGTCGACTGGGGGCCCTCCTGTAGCTCGCCCCCTGCACCACAGTCACCAGCAGAGTGAGAAAAGCATATCTATGATATTGTGTAAGAGCCAGCATCACTCAAATTCAGGTATTTCAAGTAAGTGCCTTAAGTCAGTGTGGCTCAAAAGTATCAGAGGAGCATTTTTTCAGAGCTCCCAAGCCATTCATTTGTCATGACTGAGGCTATCCTGGGAAAAAAAAAAAAAAAAAAAAAAAAAAAGTGTTTTGGTCTCAGTATTTTCCAGAATGACTGTTTCACTGGGAACTTAGCAGATGCCACCTGGTATCTCCATAAGGAAGGTTGGGCTTTTGAGTCTTTTCTTTCTGTAGTGACAAATCATTGTTTTCACTTTTTTAACAAATCCTCACCCCCAAAAAAGGGGGAAGGTCTGCCCGTTTGTTAGAGTAAGGAGAAGACCCACCAGTAACTTAGTCATCTGTCTGCCTATTGTGTTCTTCCAGACGTGAAATTCATGCAACCCAAGAGGACCCAGGAGGAGCACATAGCTGGAGAAGGCAGGGGATGAAAGTGAGCCTGGCAAAGGAGAGCTTGGGAAATCAAAACCTGAAGCAGACCCTGTGTACTTAAAAACTTTGCTTCAGTTACAAGCAAGAGGACTTTATCAGCACATCCAGGACAAACTTCTCTTGGTCCACCCCAAAATCTCACCCACCAGGCACTTATCCAAGTATGGCTGCCCTTCCACTCACATACCACGTGTGGTGGAAGGGCATCCTTCAGGAGACAGAAGGATACGCCTGTTCTCAGACTGGGAATCTTCACAGTTACATTCACATATATTTCACAGTATGATGAGTGTGGCACTGAGGATCTGGCCTGTGTCTCAGCCCTGACCTTTTCTTCTGTGGCACAGCCTGAAGTGGCACAACCTAAAAGTGGCAAATAAAAACACAGAGCAGGGAGTGAGGTATTTTTTGTACGTGCTGTCTGCCTACCTCCATCCTTGCCAACACCTGGCAAAGCAGAAAGCAGAGAAGCAAGTTTTGACTACTCCAGTACATTTTGCCTGAGTAAAGGCTATGAGATGTGTCCTAACACTATTTTAATTAAAATGCAATATCAATTTGATTTGAACCACCACCTTTGATACCAAACTCAGCAACTTTATGTAGTAAGCTTGAGTGGAGATTAAATATTAATGTGTTAAATAATTTAGGCATCAGAGAGAGTCCCATGACCATAATATAAACATATTGATGTTGGCAAGAAAACATTTATTATTAATTTTACATAAGAGCTACAAAGTTCCAGGTACATTTCCTAATTCATGCCAAACTTTGTAGACATGCAGAGTTTCATGGTAATTTGAACTTATTTATTTGTATCAATTTACATTTATGTTGAGAAAAACAATAATTATACAGAAGAGGGAGGATTGCTCTAATTCTCTATTTTTTAATGTATATTTGGATTGAGCAAGCACTCTTTAAGTTTTCAGTGCTGCTGCAGTAAAGGGGTAGGTGTTTACAAGAATACAAAAGGTATTAACTAACCATTTTTGGAATTGTCATGGCAATGCCCCAGATTTCCTATAAAATCCTGAATAAATACCAAGCAAAATGTTATTTTCTTCTGTGTTTGTCTTCCTTACCTAGAATGATGACCCCCTTCTACAGAATATATATATATGTGTATATAGATATATATACATACTGTAAGTATACATCCAAGTGCGTGTGATATAAATATACATACAGGAGGCTATGTATGCATGTAGGATAAGCAAAAGCGTGACAAACACCAAATCTGCAAGAAAGAATTTGTATATTTTTGTTGCTGTTAATAATCACTTGACAAAGGCTTGTTCTTGCGGTTTCTTCGTGGTATACATATTTGAGCGGACTCTCATTTTGTGAATACTGCAACTTTAAATGAAGAACCCTCTTTGCCTACTCTCATTTAAATTCAAACACACATATTACAGTAAGTCACTGTGTTTGCTCTCTTCATGATCTGGGCCCAAATTTCCAAACAAAGATTTTCATGCCAAAATTTTAGACCCCTAAATTTGGAGAGAAAAACAGCATCATTATATTTGTTTTTCTTATTCAGCATTTTCCTGTTCTGAAATAACAGTAATGGAGGCAGAACAGACCGGCCAGCGCTGAGCCCCAGCTCTGGCAGCTGCACGGTGCTGAGCAAAGCGGCTCAGAGGAGGGAATAAAACATTTCTTAGGTGGCATCAAGCTGCTGGGACTGGTTCCAGCAAGAAGGAACAAGCTGAGACTGCAAGGAGCCACAGCTGGACCTCCTTGAACTCAGGTACTGCCCAAACAGTGCTTCCTTGCCACCATCACTGAGACTGCTGTAAACTCCAGCGGGGACCAGAGACGGAAGAGTGAGAGGCTTGACTGGAGCTGCTCTCTTCAGCCCTGAACGCAGCCCAGGTCAGCCAGCCCAGGAGAGCCGTCTGTCCATATTAGGCGGCGTGTGTAGTAAAACATAACTCACGCATTTTTAGATCGTCAGCTGCAGTATTAAAACAAGCACCTTGCTGAGAAAACAAATACAAAAAACATGACTAGAGGAGATGGCACAATCATAGAGCATCTGAGAGCAAAATCAGAACTATTCTTTCTTTTTCTTCTTTTTTTAAACTAATGTAATTAAAGACTTCCTCAGCATGGATACAAAGGGAGTATATAATGTAAACTTTAAAAAAAATAAAACGATTTAAAGATTTAAAGGTTTAATATACCTTAAGGAAAAAAAAAAAAAAAAAAAAGGCAGTTAAAAGATTTCCTTAAAAAAAAATAAAGATCCACAAATGGCTGGTGAAACTCCATAAAGCAGCTGGAACTTGTTAATAGTCACACTCTCCTGTGACCTGAGATGCAGGAATCTAACCATGAATTTTTTACAGATATCCTTTAAAACAAGTGCTGGCTGATATCACTGTGGCCTGCTGGACTAAAACTTTCTGAAGACACTGTGGCACCTAGAGGAAATCAACTCTCCTGACATTTAGCCTTCAGGAAAAAACATTTTTTTTTCCTTTCTTTTTCTTAAAAAGGAAAAAAGAAAAAAGAAAAAAAAAAAAAAAAGAAACACTTAATCAGTAGCAGTGACTCAGTATTAAAAACCAACAGTATTCTTTTCCCTCTGCTCTGCACATATGGTTCCTCTGAGAGACCAGAGTTAATGAATAATAATAGTAATTTCTTCACTAGCCATTGCTAACTTTGATACCATGTGAAAAAGATTAAATTCAAGAGAGCAGTTTTGTACAGAGATGGGCCCAACAAACCTGGATCTAAACAGCCAGAATTTTTCAGGGAGTTGACAAACAGAATCTAAATGTCTGTCTTAATCACAGCCCCAAACGAACCCCCAGCAGAAAACATGCTCAGAGTCATCCTTCCAGACACTGAACTCAAAATCCAGATTCAGATTTTTGGCACATTTTACTGTGAAAAACTGAATGTTGTGTTAAACCAGGGGTTCCTCTAAATGCTGTTAACAGTTATAATTCAGAGTTGTGCAGAAATAAAGGTCATGCTTTCCTGCAGGATTTTGCCCCGATGCATCAAGGATGAAGGCCCTACTGTGGACCACCCAATGTCCTGTCTAATCTTCCCTTACAGCTCCCCACTTCCTTCCTTGTACAGGAAGAAAATAGCATGTGCCATTCCAAGCAAGCCAATCAGCATGCTGATGCAACATGAGCTGCCCTCAGATGGAGTCCTAACTGCTTTCTTGTCATAACACTACTCACTTAGCAGGAGCTACTGTTTAAGCTGGAGGACACCACCAGCCTGTGAGACCATCTGGCTTCTGAATTAGAGCACATCCACCTTGAGCTGCAGGTGGAGTGAGCACAAAACTGCAGCGGCCAGTACACCAGACCCTGTGGTGATGCCAGCGCAAGGCTTGAAGACATTGTGCCTGGACTGGAGAATCCTTGTTAAGAAAAGTCATGAGGTGGCCTTTAATAAGTCTTCACTAAAGCAAATTCAGTAGTGGATCCTTATTTCAAAAAACCCCAAAACATATCAAAATTTGGGGGTGTGCCAAAGAAAAAATTTGCGGCCTGAGCCATTACCTGCTTGCTGGAGGTAAGCTCGATTTCTCATCATCTGCCTGCAAAACACTGAAGGGTCAATGTGTTGTGCTAGCCAGGACACTGGAATAGCTGAGTCCTTTTGTCCACTTAACTGTGGTAGGGAAAGCTATTTTATTTCCCTGGGTCTCTGCTCCTTTGTTAAAGAGAACTGGTAGGAGGGGTTGTGACTTTAAGCATTTCTCCTCCCACATATTTTTCTGTCTTGCTCTGGGTTTGTACAAGGCCACGAAGTATCAGAGCCTTATCATGGCTGTAATAATAGAGCCCTTGGGAAAGGTGGCACTTCCATAGCTGCAGGTGTTGAAATACTCACCCTGAGATCTCCGTCTCATTAGCTCTGCTCACCAGCCTCCTTATTATTGGAAAGGTTATTACAACACAGTGCCTATGTGAAAGAAGTCAGGCTCTGATTTGGACATATATCAGCCTCCCAGAAGCACCACTACATTTGGCACAGCCTGGCTGTTAGTTTTAGCAGAAAGGCCAAGAACTGGAAAGATATGAAGACCGACTTTACTGAGCCCTGCAAAAGGTCATTCAAGGTCAAATCAGGGTGGTAATATGGGGAAGCTTGGTCTGCTGGAGCTCGTCCCGTGCCCATTCTGCAAGGAAAACTAGAGTCTTCAGGACCATCACTTTCCTTCACAACCACTAAATTCAGACAAACATTTTTTAAAAAAACAATCTCAGAAAAAGTTAAACTAACAAACTCTAAATAGGGAAAGGTGTTAAATTATGTGTGGCCTCATTCTTGTGCTCTCCCTGACAAACAAAATGTGGCCAAAAGAGAATTACAAGCTATGAAGCTGTTAAAATTTCCTTGGACTCTTTTATTTCAGATTCCTTATGAAGGAGTTGATAGACTGGATACTTCAGCATGCTGTATGATATAGGCCATGAGAAGAAGGGAGAAGAGTGATTCTCTTCTCTCTACATGCACACACACACACAAACACATGTGTACACACATCGCCATTGAAATGAATGAGACTATTCATAGGAAACAGAAGTTCTGTTGGTTTATTAGGCTTGGAAGCAAGTCACACCATCTCAACCTGCCAGAGTTAAGTTGTACATACCAGAAAAATGTCTCACCTGCAGTACCTGTCAGCCTATTTCGTATTAACGTAAGCCTTATAATTTCTATGGTTCATGGACCAAATCCTGAAGGCCTTTTTCAGCCCTGAAAATGGGCAGAAGGAGGTTTTCTGCCTCGTATCGCAGTCACTGGGACTCACCACCTCCTTAGGAGGCAGGCGGTGTTTCCCGCAGGAATGACTGCCGGCGGGAGGAGGGACATTCCTTGAGGTTCCCCTTTCAGAGACTTCTTAGAATCCCTCTCTCTGGGTGGGTTGGCATCTCCTCTGCCAGCAGGAGTAAATGGCCTATCTCCCACAGGGTCTTAGCCGATCAATCATAGGTGGAGGGCAAGTTGCCTCTAGGCTGTCTTCTGGCCCTCAGTAGCTCTTCCCTCTGTGGTCTTCAGTGCTACTCAGCAGCAGAGGTGCTGGGAATAATCCTCTGTCTGCATCCAGCTGTCTGTGCACTGCAACAAGAGCTTCACAGTGCCCTGCCAAGCTGCTCAGCCTTTGAAGGCACAGCCCCAAATACCACACGTTCCATTCCAAGGCAAAATGTAACGACAGCTATAATTAAAACCGTTATTAATGCAAACACATGAAGTCAGAGTAATAACTAAACTGTCCAACAGTGTCTGAGGTGGTATCTCGCTTCCTCTGGAAGATCAGACCTGGTCCTGTCAGAAGACAGGACGGCTGCTCCTCCTGACTAGTTCATAACCTGGAGATCTATTGTCTAAACACGCTATTTCCTTCTCACATGCCACTTTTCACCCGTCTACTGGGCAGAAGCTCACTGGGACTAGCACACAGCTGACTAAGCCAATATTGCACTGCAAACTGCTTACATTCACATAGACCTAATTCTGGCCTGTTGATGTCAATCAAGTAAGGTGTATTAGGCAAGAAAAGATCTTTGATGTCTATCAGCAGTTCTTTACCTGTATCTCCCAACAAAATTATCTCAGAGGAGTCAGAATAATAGTAAGTACATAGTTCATAGAGTTGGACATTTTTTTTCCCCTAATCAATCTAAATAATCTATGTGTACCTTGCTCCAAGCCAGTTTTTTCTCTGTACCATCAATACAACCTTTTCCTACACCTTGATCTTTATTTCTGATATATACAGCAAAACTTAAGAGCCTCTTCGATACTACCATTCATTTAAAGTTAAAATAACTCTCCTCTTTCCTATAGAATTTTTTTCCTCAGAGAACCCCTCTTGAACTCTATGACTATTTTTCACATAATTTTTAATAATGACTTAGAAGTCATGATTCTTGAAACAGAATTTCATGCAGTAGTGGTAGTTTCCCTTACACTGATGATAGTGATGAGGAATATGCTGGTTTTGACACGACACGTTTAATTTTAATTATTTTGTGTAGAGCTTCATCCTAAATCGTCAATCTGAAACTCACGGTCCCTAGCTCACCTCAGAACACAAAGTTTATTTTTATTAGCATAACATGCTAATGTTGGACTTCAACTCTCTCAGACACTTTAAAGACTGTGTCTGCATCTTCAAATCTCTTCCAGGTTCAGATTCAATTTACAAATCATCCATTTGTAGTTGAAAAAAAAGTAAGCTGTGAATTCTCTGGAGTGTTTGCAAGGCCATTTTCAGTAACAGCAATAAGTGGTTTGCAGTCGATTTCAGCTAATAAAATAGTAATAGCTAAGGCCTCCCACAACTAAGACATGAAGTCTTTTACAACCATGCCAAAGCCTCCTTCTCTATCTGAGCTTATTAACTCTCATTTCCTGTTAGCATCTACTATGCATAAACCACTGGTCTCTAGCTGTGACCACTCTCCTGCAAGAAGATTGCACCCAAATCCACTTAGAGGCACCTGGGGACAATATAGTTTGGGGCATACCATCCTCTCAAATTAATTCCTTTTACTTCTTAGACTTTTTATTAAGGTCAGGCAATGTCGTTGTATAGGAACATTCTCTATTTATTTATTCAGGCAGCAGTATAAGGTACAATTGTCCTAATGTAATCCATCATTCCCAGAAATCTACTATTTCTTTGTCAACCGCAGTGGCTTCACTGTTACCTATATGTCTTGCCAAATAACCTTCTCTCTCAGGTGTGTTATTTATGTTATAGAAAATTTACATTTTGTTGGCATCACACTAACCCAGCAGCTCTGGTTCTGTTCCAGAATGCTCAGAGATTCCAGTTATTCTCTTCTGAGATTTCAGTTTCTTTTACCATTTTTCCCAGATTAAAGTATCATCTATGGTGCCCCAATTCCTTCTGTACTATCAAAACATTTTTGTATTTCCTTATGATACAAATGGAGTGCTGTGCACAGCCTAAATGAAAGTCTGAAGAAACAGGGTTTTCTCAATAAGACATGGAAAACACACAAAACATGCGCTGTGTTTTTCCAAAGACATTCCCCAGAACCCTGCTGATACATCCAGCATATAAAAATATCTGGTATTAGACAATTTCCCTGAAAATTATCCCCTAAAAACTACTGTGACTTTTTCTTTTTTTTTATTTATTCGATTCTTCTATCCAGATGCAAAACATTCAATCCCTCTTTTCTTCTCTAGAGATGAACAAAGAATGTATCCACAGTTCATTCTCCAACACATTTTGTGATTCTTGGGGTAATAAACTCACCTGACTCCTTTTTTAGCATCTTCCTTAAGAGGAATGGAATGTTAACAGGAACTGGAGGGAGGCTGACTTTCTCCTCTGATGTGTGTTCTGCTCAGAAACAGCTTGTTGCCTAACTGGTGTTCTCTGATGCTTCCTCAGGTATATTGTCCTCCTGTCTTCTCCTGTGAGCACATCATCCTGATGAGAACAAAGGCTTGACACATTATTTTTTCCATAATGGATGCTCTTCTCCATAAAGTTAATACAGACTGTATTTGTCCACTTTATTTACCCTCATGTTAACTTTAGTTGCTATTAGCTTACCTCTGTAAGCCTCCCCTGACTCTCCATTATCTGCTTCTTGTCAGGAGGATAACATTATTTCAATCAACACACCATCATGTGCACCAGTATCCAATTTAAAATGAATAAATGTCTTACTTGCTTTCAGGGTGATAGTCCATTCATCTTCTGATGAATTGCTCTTATGAAGAATCCCCCAGAGCGAATGGTGCTGTCATTGATCTCCTCTGTGCTGCTTCTTACAAACTATTTCACAGTGATGTAATCTAGTGCATACCTTTTTCCAGCTTATGGCATACACTATTTTCCATGCCATCTGCAGGCCCAGATGCTGCTCTTGTGGACTCCAGTTATAACTTCCTCAAGCATCTCTCTTTGCACTATTTTGGATTCTCAATTATGTCCTCCCTTTCATTCTGAACTGGGGAACTGGTTAGCTTGACAAACTTTGTCAAGAGTTGATTCTTGATGTTCCAATGATTTGTTCCAGATCCCAGTCGCAAACTCCTCTGTAATCAGGGTCTTGCTCCATTAAATTACAAAATTTTCTCTTCAGCCATAGAGACTTTGCTGTTACGGATTTCACCTTCTTTTTTTAATATGTTATCCTTTTTAAAAAATTCCTTATATTTCATTATTTTAGAGTAAAATACTCCCGAACACTTTTACAGTAAATTCTGGCTGCCTAAGTAACTGGCAACCGAAGAAACCTGTCAGGACTTCAGTACCACCTATTGTCAGACAGAGCTATTATCTTCTAACTGTCTTCCCTTTTGTAATCAGATAAAGAGTAGGGGGTCATTCACATCTTCTACAGTTATCATCCACACATCTGGAGTTTTCTCCGCAATGACATTTTTCATTCTTCATTCTCCCACTTGAGGTACTTCCTTCTTTTTAATTCCCAGCACCATCAGTCACCTCCTGGTGCTTCACCTGTGTACAAGAACATGACCTGACGTTTTGCACACTTCCCATCACTGTGGATAGCTACCCAGGCTCATGGTCCTCAACCAGACAGATCATCTGAGCCCCTTAGCCTTTGCATCCCACACTCTGTGGCTTGCTGGCACAGTGGTTCACAAGTGCCACACTGACAAGGCTGACACCTTGAAGGATTTTCTAAGGACAGAGGTTGCTTTGCTGCCTCAAGGAATTGTTGAGCCTGAAGCCATGTTAACTGTTGAACAGATTTCTCTCCTCTCTTAGATACTAAAGTTTCTCATAGTCACTGAATTTGTCCTCTGTCCAAAGCTCACAGAATAAGTTTCCCAACTGGGGAAGAACTCCTTCTTGAAGATCAATTTTCCTATAGTGGAAGACATTTCTCTTCTTCTTTCTAATCCCTCAGAAGAACTAGGACTAGGACAAATCCTCTCATCATTTCCTAGGTGTGCAAGCCACGTAGCACAAGTTCAGTAAATCTAACAGTTCTTCGAAGGACTGGACCCGTTACACATGCAGGGTGCATATGGTCTGCATACACCCAGTAAATCTGCTGCTCTCAAGACACTCAGCACATCTGGTCCAAGATCAGTGATACAGTAATAAATAAAAAAGGCAAATAAACTCACACCTTTGTTATCAAAGAGAAGCAGGCAAATACCACAACTGATATACTGGAGTGGGAAAAGATCGTTTGCCTCTGCTTGTCCTTGACTACATCTTTATCATACACTCCATGGAAAACCCAGGCTTGCTACTTCTAAGACTATCTCACCCATGCTCAATTTGACAGATCTCTGAACATGAGGAACAAGGCTTAAACTACACTCTAGACCCAAGCAGCTTGTCAAATGTCTGAAAATCCATTCTAAATAAAGGCAGTCTTTGAATTCCATGTTGTTAGAATTGCCAAAAGACAGAAGGGCATCATCTGGAAAACCTAAAAAAACATAGCCTTAAGAGCAGAGCCAGGAGATTAAAAAAAAAAAAAAAAAAAAAAAAAGGAAAAATTACTCAAAGTTACCTCTCATCTTGCTTTTTTTACTGAAAGGCAGAGATTGAATGTGTTGTACACCTCAGTGATATGCCAAGTGATAATGAAATATCTTCCATACGAACATCATACATAGGCATATCCACAAATTCATAAAAGGTCTGCTGCAAGAGCTGACCCAGTGATTAATGTTGCAAATTGTTGTCTCTTTGTCTCCTGACCACATAAACAAAGCTGCCTCTATCTACTAACTGAGAAAGATACATCATCAGCCCAAGAGCTCCTGCCAAGGGGTAGGATGTACTCTCAGATTTTTTAAGGCACTTAACAAACCAAAGCTGGATCTGAAGTTAGACCATGATAATAGCACCTTTATATGAAGACATGATGAATTAAAACATCATAATCATTTTTTCCAGGTTCTCACAACACCTGATTTTGACTAAAATCCTTAAAATCCAGAAGCAACATGCTATAGAATAGTGGAAGAATTTATAGAAAAGTTTTCATCTTTGTTATTCACACTTCATATGCTTTTAAATAACTGCTACTACAGTTTTGGTCTCCTTGCTGTGTAAATTTGGTAGGATTTACACATAAAGGCTGGTTTATCATCTGTTTATGGAATATTCAGCTCTTGCAGGGGAATAAACTATGTGACATAACCAAACTTCCCTTCTCCAATTCCATGCTCTCATAATCCCTGCAGAGCTACAGATTCCAAGAGAAGTGCAGCTATTACGGGCCAATGCAAGGCCAACCTTCACTCAGATTCAGGGCTCTGGAAGCACTTTTCTTAATCCAAAACAAGAAGTCAGATTAAATTTTTCCTCCTGATCTTGAGAAAATCCATCACTTTAAACCTTCACATCTTAAAAATATTAATGTTTTTTCCCTTTTGAATCTGGCAAGAGTCTCCTGAGTCAGTGAGGAAGTTGATAGTTTCAAGTTGGACCTGCATAGGTTATTGTGTCTTTAACAAAACCAAAAGAGAGTGGTTTTACTGACATCGTTCAAGGTACATTGTGGTTACACTGGCTGAAGATACAACCATATATTTAGCACCATTTTAAGTCATAAAAATTCACTCGCAATTTTTTTTTTTTTTAACTTGGAAAGTTTACTGGCTGGTCACACATGCACAATTGCAAAATGATTGAACAAATCTTTCAAATGTCAGTTTTATTTTCAAAACATATTTGTCATTAAACTGAGAAGACACATGATCATTTTTACTGCCAATGGACTGTTATAAGAAAATGTGACTGAGTGAAAACAGGATTACTACAGAGATTTTCTAATTTACTATTAGCAGTTCAAATACAAGGATAATTTGTGTTCCTTTCTTGGTTACCAGGAAAGCTGTTGAAAACTTTGGAGCTAAAAGCTAGAGACACCAAAAAAGAAGTTTAGAGTCTTGTCAATTGCTTTCACTCTGAAAGATTTCTCAGAGTTTGGCTTTAAAAGAATTTTTGAGAGAGTAGACATTGAACTACATGATACGGAAAGCCTGCACATAGTCTGGTGGGGGAAGGAAAGGGGGGGTCCTACCAATCATACTATTACCATTCCTATAACTGGCTTTAGAGGAGAATGACAGTTTAACAGTTTTAGAAATAATGACTCTATCATCTGATCCTTCTCTTTCAATAATGCAATATCCTCAACAACACAGTATTGGGGTCTATTTTTCTAAAAATACCTAAAAGTTACATGTTATTCCTGACTGTCAAAGTTGGTAATATATAGGCAACACTGACTAGGCAAAAGTCCTGTGGTCCAACTCACATACAGAGATAACTGCCCATGCAGCACAGGCCTTAGCTGATTGAACAGCCCTCCCTCAGATGAGCCTGAATTTGTGGGGCTGATTATGATCAACACCAAGCACTTTCCCTACCCTTGCTGGTGTTCTTACAGAAAACAAGATACTGTGTTTCCCAGTAGCTTTCACTCAGGAAATGATTTAAAGGATTGAGGGTTCTTAAGAAATATCTAATTAAATACAACGGATTAGGAGATATGGCATTACAGCTTCATTTGGCCATTCTTCAACATTTCATAACCCTAAGCACATTATCTTGACCAGCAATGCGAAATGTGAATGAACCAGAACACTGACAAGGTTGAGCCCCAAGAGAGAGGGTAAAGGAGATAGAGGAAAAGAAGGGATGGTAGGAAAAAAGCTTACTGAAAAGAGATCTGAAAGAAGAAATAGAATTATGCTTCCTAATGTGGGCAAATAAGATAAATGGACATCAGCATTGAAAGTTTTATTATCTTTAAGGTTTGGAAAGCAGAATTTCTATCAGGAGGGAAAAACTGGCTCTCTTGCTCTCAGATCAGGATATGTTAAAATTCAAAATATATGACATAATAAGGAAAGATAATCAGTCTTTCAGTATTGAAACAATGCCTGAGAAGTTAGTCTTAGGTCTCTGTTCTGCCCTCAAGGTATTTTTTATGAACATCACGATCAGAAGTGTTAGCTCTAGGAAATGAATTAAAGTTAGTCCTAATGAGGCTGAGGCCACAGGCCACACCATGTGCCAGAATGAGAGAGCAGCATATGGCAGACCTGAGGACCACAGATGGATTTTTGCTTCCATTGACTAAATTGTCTTTTCTTGAGTCACATCACCTTCATACCCCAGTCAGTAAAGAGTCAAAATCCAGCCCTAATGCAGGATGCAAGATAACAGGTTTTTGTTAGTAAACATGTTGATGGTCTGCAGCTGACAATCTGACCTGGAAAAAGAGACCTCAGTAGCTGACAGTCAAAGACTCTACTCCAATCCACACGTGCTTCAGAAAGTTCCAGCTGAGCCCCAGGTTCATGAAAGGGACACCCCGCTCAATAGCCTTACTAGACAAATCATTCAGCCTTGCTCACTCCTGATCCTTTATAGGTCAATAGGGAATGGTCCTCAAGACACAAGATGCTTAGAAGCAACAGGCATTTTCCTGACCATGTTACTGTCTTCACCCACATTCTTTCCTGGACCCCTCTAAAGCATGTAAGGTTTTCTCTGAGGCATATATGGGTTTTAGCAGAGCCTTAGCCAGCCCAACACTTCTAGGAAGCATCAGCCTATTACCCTTGTGTAGTAAAGCCGATATTACCAAGTGGGGCCAGCTCCTATGTTCGTGTACAATGGATCCCATTATGATGGGAGACAGGATGCAGCCTGCAGTCTCATCTGCCACTAGGAGAAGGTACTTGGCTCATCTGACCAGGAGAGAAAAGCAATATTGGTTTATGACATATGGAAAAAACTAAAGGCAGGAAAAGTATGATTTAATGAAAAGTGATTTCTGGAGTGCCCGCTACAAATGCACTCAGCTGCATCGCATAAATTGTAAAGAAAGAGTCTGGATTTTTGTGTTTTATCTGGCTTTAGGGTTTTTTCTTAGCCTGCTGGATTTCTCAGTGCAGGTTTCTGCTGCTTCAGATTTAAATTTATGCTTTAATGTTTTTTTTTTTTCCTTCTCATATGCATTTATATATCCTATAAATGAAAAAAAAAAAAATCTGTAATGGACTTTTCTTTCTAGTACCAATATTTTGTTATATCTATCAGGAGTATGATAGATGCTTCATTACCGGCCTCATCGGCTTGAGGAGGTGGGATTTCCACCATCGGAGGGTTACATCTACTAGTGTGAAAGATTTAAGGCATCTCTGCTACAGACACAAGTGCAGTCTGGCATTTATGCTATTTGTAGGAAACAAAACATATTTCAGCCACATATATGCTGATCTGTTGATCTTGAGGTGTTATTTCCAAAAATCAATGTTTTGTGTATGACCTTCAGGCATGTGCTTTTCATTGTAAGAAGCTGATGTGAAGAGTATGACAATCAGCCAGTGTTTTATCAGTGCTCTACCATCACACTGGTCCACCAATATAACATGGGAGGTTTCTGTAGCTGCATCACCAAACATACCCACAGTGTACTGTAAGACCTGCCTCTGATAGCCACAGATTTTGAGAACCCTACAAATAGCTTTATAGCTCTTATACATTTCCATATTGCCTGGCAGCATGCTTAATGGCCTGAAGCAGATCAAGGATTTCATGTGCTCTCTCAGGATACTAATTACTCTCTCTCTCTTGGTTTCCCACCTGTAAAATGTGTTATATTTCCTGCTGAATTATATTGTTGTGATTAGTTTTAAATGTTTGTGAAGAATCTTGAAGTTCAAAGGTTTGGAACAGTAGTTTCTGGCTCAAGTTTACCTTAAGCAAAAGTGAGAGTGTGGAGAAGGCATGTTGTAGCTCCAAGCAGCAACTAAGAATCACAACAGCATTTGTGAGGAGAGGCAGGTGATATAGTGAGAAACAGGTCCCCAAAAATAGTTTCAGATAACAGATGGAAATATATTTTCATGACATTTGGAGTCAAATGCAAATATTCATACTTTTAAAAAGGTAATTTTTCCAAAAACACAGCCTAATATAAACATCCAAACAAGAACAAATTATTATCCATATTCACAAGATAAGCTTTTTTATTAAAGTCTCTATGCCTCTGATAAACATCAGTTAAAAAATCAGAAGGAATACCACTGTTTGTTTGACTAATCCCATATCATATATCATAGTCAGCATGACCAAGTTCCAGGAATTAATTATGGCAGAGCGACTCTGTAGTGGGGATTCTGTTCAATATTCAGATACCTGAACTTAGGTGTTAACAATGTAGATGGCTACGTAAGAATGAGGTTTCAATCTACTGAATGGGGAGATCCATGGCTCAATAGGGAGATCCGTGGCTCGATAAACTGCCATTTCAGATGCTCTAGTGTATCCTGTGAGGTGACAGCTGGCTCTCTAGAAGGTCCCTCATACGTGTTATATCAAAACTGACAGCCTCATTTGGAGATCTCAGGTACCCTAGAACATCTCCCCTTTGTAAATGAGTCAGTCCCTAAGTATCTGCTCTAGACTCCATTGACTGAATTAACTAGACCTCCATCCCCTTTAGTGGGAGTTTTGGGCACTGAGCTAACATAGAAACATACATTGTCAACACCTATATTGAGGCCAAGCTGTATCCCACTTCAGGCTGTAACCAATCCCTGAGGCTGAAGTATGTTATTGTTTACATAACCCAGCTTTCCCAAAGTGTGGTCATTTGACCTTTGTTAAAGAACTAATGCAATATTCATACTAGCACAGTTCCCAGGAGCTACAAACCATCCCATTTATTTTAAAGATGTTTTAACCAATTGCTCTGAAGAACACTTCTGACATCCTTAAAGGAACTGTGTGAGGTAGGGAGAGTGTAGGGGCCCCAGTAGACAGTGCTGGGAACTGCCCTCCACTGTCTTCCTCTAGAAGAAGTGGTTCTCTCCAGAGGAAAAGGAGGCTCTGCTATTCCTGCCAATTTCAATGCAGAAGGGTTCTTTTCATACACAGCAAAGGGGAAAAAAAAAGTGATTCCCACCATTCTTCCTGCTGTATAGCAAGAAAAGAGACCCCTCCTCTGCAACTTCCAGCAGGGGTACAGATCATAGCATAGGTGGAGTTGAAAAACAGAATGAAATCTTATTGTCATATGACACTAACTCCTAACTGCTGACACAGGTATTTGTTAATACAATGCAGAGATAGGTTTTTTGTGCCCTTTTGGACAGTCTTTAAAAAATTGTCTTGTAATAAAAATGTAGTTTACGTAAGTGGCAGTCAGGTTTAGTCTTGAGCATCATGCCCACATAACAAGTGATTCAAGAGGTGCTGCCATGCTAGCACTGTGTCACTGGCACAGCGACAGCTGGAAAAAGTGGTGGAAAGCAAGCACAGAAAAGACTACCCCTTGAGTTCCAGCTATTGACCTAGTCTAGCCCCTTCCAACAGTGGATCATGGCACCCATCTCCTGCTATACTGCATCAAGAGACCTTACTTTGGACTAAGAATTTACTTGTTAGCTGGCTAATGCTACCTGAAACAATTATAGCTGAGAAGAGCAGAACTTCACCACCAGCACAAATGGGAAAGAAAGGGTGGGATCAGAAGTGGTGGAGGAAATTGATGGGAATTACTGATAATTTCTATCCAAACTTGTGTTCACTGGAGGTAAGTGGTCATATTATTCAGGCCATCAGGAAAACCTGGAGGAAAACAAGTGGAAAGAAAGACCACAGAGGCTTGCTGTGCAAGAAGGAGAAGAGGTGATGATTTTTGCTCCTCAGATAACTTTGTCTAGGTTTACGAACACCAAGGAACAAGAAGGCACTGAAGTACTATTCCACCCCCAATAAAACTATAATTCTTATGACCACTCTTTCCTTAAGAGTCGCAAATGCCATATTTTGCAGATGGCTCTCAGAGAATGTCAGAGGATGTGAAAAATCACATACACACAGACAGCTCTTGGGTACCTGTCTGAGGAGGCCATAGAATAAGAGCTATTCAAAGAAGTGATATAAGACAAAAAGCGTTTGATAAATTTGCCTGAGAAGTCACAATATGAATAATTACAATAACAAAGAAAGATCACCCTTTTGTTTCGACCTCATCTATTTGGGGACAGGGCTTGTTAGCACAAACATTAGACCTAGGATACCTCCCAGACTATCATACATTTTAGTAGGATGTCAGAAATCTCCAAGAGCAATAGTATTGTACGGGAGCAGCTGATAGCTTCTCAAATGCATAGATTATTCTATTTTTGATGATATGCATATGTCAATCTCAGAGCAAAATTGAGCCCTTAGGGCAAAATTCTCCTCTCAGATCCACACATCAATGGGAGTTCCCCTCATGCAGGAAGAACAGACTATTGGAGTTGAGAGCTGCTGTGCAGGTCAGAATGGAAAATTTTGTCTGTAGTGTTTATTTTTTAAATAGTAAATTTAAAATATAAATGTAATTTTCTGTCATAACAAAACATTTGAATAAAATCTAAATCTGCCCTACCAGCATCACAGAAAAATATACCATGTTCACAAACATAAACAAATATTTAGCTCAGGGGTTTGGGAGTGAAAGAGGAGGTAAAATTATTTTTTCAGAAAAACTGAATATATTAAATTCTTCCTCTACAATGGTGAATATCTTCAGAATGAAAATGCTCTTTATTACAACAGACTCACTGGGGACAAGGTGCTTGAAGAGTCAGTTTTGTGTAATCCTTCATAAGGTGAGAAATCACATTCCTAGTGCCTTCAGGCCTTTACAGACTGTCTGGGCACAAATGTAAAGAAGAAAAGACTCATTCCACCATGCTCACCATGAAGCATGTCCAGCATATAAAATGGAATTCCATTTTCCAGAGGGGACAACAAAGAGAAAGGATCACTAAACTAGAGTAGCCATTCAGGAGCTCTAGTGCAACCTTTCCAGACCTGCACAGGACAGTTTTGTATGTAAATTTGGGGTTAAATATAATTAAAAGTTCATGTACCAAAAAAATATAGCCAGTCAAGGATTAGGTTTGGAATTGCTGCCAAAAATGTGTATCTGAGCCAGATCTGTGCTCACTTTATACATGCTTTTCTTTGCATGCTTCTTTAATGATAAAATTAACCCCTTCACAGTGAAATGATACAAGACCTACACCTCCTCTTAATTCCCAATTGTGTCTAGCTGCCAATTTGAGAATCATCTATTAAAATAATATTTTAAAGAGTAAATTACTGTGTATATCCTATATTTATCCTCTGGATGGGTGTGATTTTCACCTGAAAATTCCAGGCTACTGCTGTCAGGTTTTAATGCTGGTGGTCTGATTTAGTGTTCAAAATCTTTCTTTCTCTCTTGGTTCTGCTTATTTCAACATTAACTTTCAACATCTTCTTGCCTGAAAACTTCTATACTCATTAGTCACTGCTGAGATCATTAGCATGTAGCCTGGGCCTACTCTATAACTACTATAAACAAAGAAATAAAGTGCTTTCTCATGTTTCTTACTGCAGTTTTGGAAGCTTTTGATACTGCAAGAGGGTAAAGGGACCTACAGCTTCAGATAGATATGGTACAAGCAAAGCAGCAGCCAGGGACAACACCTAAGGCTTTGGAAAGATGGCACTGTTTTGAATTATTAACAAGAAACAATCTAAATTAGAAACTCCACTAATGTGCCTGTAGGAACCACATACCCCTAACACAAATGTTTATGAATTAGGTAAGCATTTAAGTACTAGTTAAATAAATATTCATCTATATCCCATTCTGCCTGTGGACATGTAGTTAGAAATCTTTGTTATCTTGCTAGATATAAAATGGTAACAAGGACAGCTATAAAAAGTTTGTGTCCTATTTCCACTTAAGAAATGTCAAACTTTGGTTTCGATAGTGGCTCTCTGGGAAACATTCCTCAGGAAGATTTTTAACCATAACCTGAGAAGAATATTTAATTGCAAGAATAATCACTGTTGAGTATCAAAATTAACTTAATACTCATTGGTTCAACTATGTCAGTACTTCTTACCTTGACTTTTAAAATTTGTGCAATGAATAACTGAAAAACAATTGAAATAACCTCTTCTTTCCTAACATGTCTGCTTATGTTTCCCAGATGAAATACAGCATGCATCTGTTGCCATAGCTACAGTTAGTTTCTGAAATAAACATTACTTCTTTCTCATTCCTATGTCCACATACAAAAAGTTAAACTATACCATCTTTTCCAATCATATGTATTGTAGGTACAACAGTCCATTTAAATAATGATCTTATTAAACATAAAAACCTATCTTACCTCAAAATGCAGACATTTAAGTGACATGAAAGATGGCAATTCTCAAAGTTTATAAACACAACATGGCATGTGTATATACAGTCTTTAAAGAAGTGACCTTTCTGGGACTCCTGTCGATGTATAAAACGTGAGGAGGAGTTTCACTAACAAGATGTGGGGGACGGGGAAAGTTTTAAATAAAAAACAAGTTCCCCAAAGTGTGCTTGTTGTACCTCTTGGGTTCTAGCCTTGTATTCTCTGGAGGCTTGGAAAAGAACCTTCTATTCCACGGCTAGGTGGAATTTGGGGTAATTTTATTTAATGAATTGGGCAGTCCTTTTAAACCTTGTCCTTCTGCAGCACAGAGAGTTTGTGTAGTTTTCAAATGTCTCGTATACAATTTCCAAAAATAACACTCAGTTCAAGGAACTTAGGAGACTGTCCTTGGGGGTCAAAATTGTCATGCCAATGCTAAGGTAGCCTCATGCATCAGTCTTGAAGGAAAAACACCTTTGCAAAGAAAACATATTGCACTTCTGGCAGTAAGGAGGAAACTAAATTTCCAGAGGTTGCTTCTCTGTCAAATATTACACGTGCAAAGCAGGTGAGTGAAGGCCAAAATAAAATGACACGCCAGAAAAGAAACCACAATTGCACATACAAGTGAGCAGACCAAGCATCATACAAGTTTCATCCAGGTCCACTTCCGACTATGGTCAGGAAGACAGACAAAAATATCAACAGATGCTTATAACTCAGACTGAAACAAGGACCAGAAATATAGAGGATATAAATCAGCATTTGTCCCGCACCTTCAGCAAAACCACACCAAAGTATGCAAGCAGTTCTCAGCTCTCATGGTGTTGTAAAAGATGTGTGGATATTCTAAACCTTTGCTTTTTTTTTTAAGAACCCTTCCTCAAAGCATAATCAACACAGAGGAAAAGCAGGCCATATCAATCCCCAAGAGCCTAAGTAGACAGATGTGCCTTGCAACATACCTTAAGGGACAAAGGATTAGAATTATTTTGGACCACTTCAGGAAGTAGATCCCCAAGGAAATACCTTGACAGCAGCCTCCTTTATACACTGAAAGGTTTTCAGAGTAATTGTTCTTTACTGACCAATAGAAACATCAAGAGAGATGCAGTCTTTTGTGTAGATGCATCCAGAACCACTCAAGACTTTAAATAGTGAGACCAACTCATTCAATATCACTAGAAAACAAACAAGGAGTCACTGTTTAGCACAGAATGGTGGCTATCAGCAAGATAATCCAACATCTGAGTCAACATAAAATGTAGCTCCATTTGCAATATATTATTAAATTCTACAATAGTTTACAGATCCTAGCTAGCATTACTCATCCTTCATGTAAGCATAAAGACACTTAGATTGAGAAGATATAACTTGCTAGGCCCTATAAACTTCACAGATTACAAACCAAGTGAAAGGCTGAGACTAGACTAGCTTGTGATCCAGATATGTTATGTGTATGATAACTATGGCTGTTCAGTGTTGGTCTAGCACCTCTATTGCCATTTTTCAGAAAACTGTGGAAAAATATGCAATCTGTTTTTAGCCTATTTATAGAAAGTCTATTATAGATTACAGTTACCAAGCAAGATTGGATGTGGAGCAAGCATCCAGATGAAAGGAATAAATGAACACCAAGTAACGAAGAAAGCAGGTAAATTAAAGCACTCAAAACAATCTGAGAGAAACTATCACTCGCCAAGAAAAGCTATGCCTTTCTGCAACAGCAGAAGTCATAGTGTCCAAGGTAAAGGGAATGAGGAACAGAAAGAGACATGTACAGTAATAGGTCTGAGAGAATCTGATTTCCTCAGTTCTTGAGATGCATATACTTTTGATAAAGAACTCGAATTTTAACGTTTAAAGGAGATAAGTGATTTGGACTCAGCAGCATCTTCTCCCTTATTCTCCACTATTCTTGTTCATCAGAATTACTCTAGACCTCACAGTATCATCTAGCATATCATTTATTCAGGAAGAGTATTCACGGTAAAAAAATCTCTTTGTTCTGCTTCTCCACAAATAAACCACTGAACTCTTCTCAAAGAAAAGATATTAAACTCTATTCAGGGCCTAGACATGCTTTATTTCCAAGTGGAGCATTTCCAAATGCTCCTTACCCAATTCTTTAGCAACAAGCATGAAGGGACAAACAGTTCCAAGGCACTGATATATGAATAGTGTGCCTCTCTGATAAGCAGAAGGGTTGCCATGCGCACAACACCCTAGTTTAAGCCCTGTCTCCCAGGACAACTCCAAGGAGGACTTTCCAAAGCCTCAGGCATCTATTTATACCAGCAAATATATCTCTGCCCATCACTGGTCAACAAAAGCTGTTTGTCCTTGTAAAAGTGCAAGTCTCAAACACTAAAGAAAAAGTACATGAGACCCAGAAATAAACATGCCCAGAAAATCAGACTCTCTTCTAATTCTACCACACTGAGAAGTGGCTTGATGTTTTATCAACACTATAGCATTCCCTTTATAGCAAAGTTATTAACTACAGGAGGAGCAGTAGCAATCTCTCTATATTAATAACGGTTGGCATCTCCCACAAACTTTTAGTCGTGATCAATAGTCATAGGGCTCAGATACACAGAAAAGTCAGTTCATCCACATATATCCATATACATGTTTGTAGTCCTTGGCAAACATTGTATAAACTAAATTAAATTAGTCCTTGAAGAAAGACCTCATTTGTCAACCAGTGATAAAACATTCATTCATCTCAACCTCTAATGCCAGGTTAGAGCTTGTGCATCTCCTAATGAAATCACTTCAGATTTGACCAGCTTCTGCATTTCCCAGCTGCTCCCCTTGTTTCATGCTAGCTTAGCTTCTGCTTGCAGCCTAGAGCTTTTACGTTCTGAATGATAATATATCCAGCAGCACCAGCACCGGATCGCAGGTGATGATGGAGAACACTTCACAATGTATGGGGCATGCTGGGATGCATCTGGATGGTATGAAAACAGAAGGCAACTGCGACTGTTTTTCCCAAGTCAAAATATCATTTGGCTTAAGGTGAATGTACAGTCTGTTGGCCACAGTTAATATCTGTGAGCCGTTCATGTCATTTATATTAACCAGAGACTCCCACAGCACTGAAAACGTATGTGAGCTGAGAACCTACCTGTTACAGATCTCTAATCAGAAGAGGCCCTAAACCCTTTTCCCACAACCATCCCTCATACCAGAGGGCTCCAATACCCATAAATGGAGTCTTCTGTACATTTAGTGTCAGTGAGTTCTACACCTCTTTGGATGGCTCATTTGCCCAAGACCTATGTAAGCTTAAGACACCATAACCATCTTTCCTGTGAGCATAGGTTCTTTTGCAGACCACGTGATCTCTAGACTTCAGCAGAGTCCAGTGTCCAAGTCCTAATGGTTCTACAGTATATGCAATCTGGCTTTTTATTTTTCATTCGAAAAAGGATAACTACAGACAATTACAAATGTAAATGTTGAAGAAAAAGACTCTTAAACCTGAAAAAAATAAGCGTTCATTAATTCATTAAACACCCAAAAGTCAGGAAGTGCCATTACTGGCATTTACTATGCAATCAAATTCTACTCCCATGTGTATACACATTATGATACATTCTTTAATTATACGATAAGTTTTTTATTTTTTTTTCCACAGGTCCTCAGCTTTATTCAATGCAGAGTGTTCAGTGAATACAGCAGCTGCTCAATATTTCTCTTTATCCTCATGCTTTATTTACTGCACATCCTCTGAACATTGCATTGAATACAGAGTTACTTGTTGTCTCATGGGTTTTGTGCTGATGCTCGCAAATCTAGTATATCAGTATACTATCAAGATTAATGAATTTATGGTCACAATCCCCCTATGCACACACTAGGAGAGTGTCATCCCTATGTACACATTAGGAGAGTGTCATTAAACCCATTTTATAGACTGAAGCAGAAAGACACTGTGACCTACATAACATAAGTCAATGGTGTATTGCATGAATCTACACTGTTATGCAATGTTGTCTGCTTGCTCAAAGTCCCAAGCCTACACAGCTTGTGTTGATTAAAGCTGTGGCAGTCAACACTAAGCACTTATGTACATCAGGTTCCTGGTCTTGTGACTTTAACACCCAAAAACCAGAAAACACACATTCAGTGATATCCTGGCAATGTCTTACTGCCTTCAGTGTACCATCAGCTTGAAAGTCTGTAGTGCGCTAGATTTATTTCTCCTACGTGATCATTAACTGTGTCAACGATGAAGCCAAACTTACACTTATTGCCGTGTTTTCCCTCATTGCATACATACAGATACCTACTAGTATTCTCATGCAAGTGTGGAATATCCCAGAAAAATACTTCATTCTCTTCACAGTCCAAATTTGTTCCTTGAGCACAGTTTACCTCATGCAGTAACAGAGACAGTGGTCCTGTGGTAATAATGTACATGATAACGTAAGATGGAACCATATGAGACTGCTTCATTAAAGACCCTAAGGCTACGTGTGTGGCAATTTAAATTCTATCAAGTTTTGAGGGATTTGTTTATTAATGTTTATGCGTATATGTACATCTATATATCTCCTCTCAAGAGGTCTTTTTGCAACCAGGAAGAGAGGAAAATTGGAAACTTCATGAAATCTAGGTTGCTGCGCAAAACTGATATATTTAGGAAATATTCAAATATTATTGTATTGAGCCCCACCTAGGGAAAATGATTATTCTTTTTCCCAAGAATCTGTAGAAAAACTATTTGTGCTTTAGCTGGCTATAATATCAGAAAACACAGTAGGGAAACCAGTTAGAATGGAAATCATAGCAGAAAGATCATTTGCCTGCTATGCCATCAAAGTAGCATCAGCTGCTGACAATTTATTCCTTAACCCCATCTATTCAGACAAAGGAAGTCAGGAAAACCCAGATTACAGAGTCCTGTGTGAATCTACTAAGTTGCTGAGTCATTGTGTAAAAGGAAATCTCCTCTGAAGAAGAAAACAAAGCGATGGAACCTCTTTCATTTGTGCAGTGGAGGACGCATGAAGGAAGCATGTGGAAGATACTTGCCATGGAATTGGACATGTCTGTCCAAAGAGAGATGTTTACAGAGCTAGTCTGCTTCTAAGGCATGCCTTTATATACTCATGGGAGGTCTATTTGTTAAGTGTCTGCCTGCTTCCACTGACAAGTTCTGATGTAGATGTCTGGACTGTAAACATCTGAAGTTAAGCAAGATGAAACAGATACCAACTTTCTGTAACTCAATCAGGCTAAAAAGGGAGCAAGCCTCCCAGCCACAGAGATCTGTCAGGTGCCAGGCACACACAAAAGTAGAACATGAGGCTCATGGAGAAATTTAATGTGTGGAACTAGAGGACCTGCAGCCCTCAGGCTTCAGTAGAGTTTGAGAAGCAGCCAAGAGTCCTGTGTTAAGGTTTTGGAACCAAGTGCTTAAATTCCTCTGAAGTCTAACTTTAGAGTGAGGCATTAAGACCCTTTTTTGGATCCAGCTTTCTGATCCTTTATTTTTATAGTCTCTTGGTAGCAATTATAAACTAGCAATTAAATGTAGGAGTAGGATCATTACTCTTAATCATATTGGTAATGAAGTCTGAGTATTTGATTTGGGGAAATGAAATGACATACATTTCCTTTTGTTCTGTTGTCCAATCTCTAGTCATTTACATGTGGGCCTTGAATGTAGATCTGTCTTTCTGTGGTTGCTCCTGCAGACTTGAGTATACAGATTTCTCTCTAACTTTATCTGGACTTTTGGATATGCAGGCAATATAGGACTGAACCACGCATATTGGTAAAATTTCCACAGTTCACAGGTATTCATGCCAGCAGATACTCAGTCCTGTTTTCTGTATAGCTCCTCATAATTTTCTTTTCATATGTTTGCAGCTCAAAAAATAATAGTCTAAGAGAGAAACTACTCAAGAAAGAAAGGAAAATTTTACTGACAATTCATAAGGAATTTGTTACTGTGTTTATTCTTATCCAATTCAATTCAGATCCTACAGAGAGAACTAGAGACAGTAGCCAAAAGTGCTGATGGCAATAGTGTTAAAGTATAAATTTTTTTTAAATGAAAATAAATTTTCATTCAAAAAAGAAGAAAAATATACCCAAAGACAAGAGAGAGGAAACCTCCCCCAGAACTGTCAATGATTTCAGAAAGAAATAGAAAAAGAAGTCATTGGAAAAACACGCTAATCAGTAAAAAATTAAGAAGGGAAAAAAATCTACTAAAAATCAAATTGCCAAAAGAACTTATCTCTCTTTTCAACATCAGAACTGAGTATGAATAGACAAAAAATAAGAGTGTTGAAACATATTTATTTAATAGATTGCTATTAGACGATCTTCTGGTGAAGCTAATCTTTCAGCACACACTGTTATCACTTTATACTTTTTCTGATTGTTCTTACAGTACATGCCACTGACAACCATTCACTGCCCACATATCTTTAAGAGACAGAAAGGAAGGATTAATTTTCTTATAATAGCCTGTCTCTTACATAGCTAATGACAGGAAAAACAGGATGTCAGTTTGTGGTGTTGGCTTAGAGAGAAACAGTAATCGTGATGTGGGAATATTGTACCAACTGCTTTCCAGCTATGTTCCAGGTCAGAGCTCCAACAAACATAAATACTTGCAGAAAATGCAAGGTTAGAAAAGCTACATACAGGTTCTGACTTCAGCTTACACAGCTTATATAGCCAGCTGCAGACAAGAGACAAGAAAAATAAAGACATGTCGTGAGGACTTGGGGGAAGGGCTGGGTTATAGAACTACCCATCTTGTAAGGCTGATGAAGTTTAAATGCAACGTATGTGTCAGACAAACTGGCTTTCAAACAAGACAAGTCTAACCTAGTTCTGGTGACTAGTTCGGAAGTTTAGAACCTGATCAACAAACTGTAACCTAAGAGAAAGATTTCCACCAACCCAGTTTGCTTTGGTGCTGCTGATGAAACGACATGGCGAGCAGAAACAGGAGGATTCCCTGGGTATCCTCTTCAACATCGGAATCCCAGACTAAACTAGAAAGAATAAAACTATAGGAGGAAATTACATTGAAAATACCAAAAAGCGGGGCCATGGAAAAAAACTCAGTCACCTGAAAAATAAGAGACTGATCTAGTGCCTCCCCTATTGATTTGAACAGACAACAGATTAGAGCCATCAAATACAATCCCTAGAATGGTCCATTGTGAAGACTCGTTTATTCTTTCTGACACTAAGAAAAAATTATCAATCCTTTAAAATAAATAGGATACCAGACAAAACAAAAAACATCATACTGGTAGATGGTATGCAAAAGTAGTTTCTGATTAGTCATCACTAACCTATAACTTGCTTTGTAAAACTTACAGAGAAACCAGCGACAGATCTGGAAGTGGTATGGCTACAGAGTACTGTATTCATTCCTTGCAAGGAGAAAGTGAGTCGGGTGCTTAAAAAAGAAAAAGCGTTAAATACAGGGGAAAAAAAAAAAAAAAAAAAAAAAAAAGCGCTCTGATTTAATAGGGGGGAAATGCCTTGTTATGAATAGTCCCTTTGGTAGTAGTTATTTTGGGTATCCGTTAACACATTATTACAAATATTTATAAGTTTATTCATATCTCACTTTTACAAGATGTACATTCATATCATATGATTCAACATAATACACTCTGAAACTGGAACTCAACATGTCTGGTGAATTCATGTAGGAGCATGCTGGCATAACCAAAACCTAAAAAAAAAAGTTGTTTGATTGTTTGCTTTTCTCTTCCACAATAACAAAGGGGTACAAACTTTTAAGACGAGTTGGTTTGGAGATTATTTTCTTTTTCATTTTAGCAATCCCTGAAATGTCTGTAAACTCAGACACACTATGTGTACATAACCAAAATAATGCACTGGTACTTCAAATCATACTGGCTGCTCATAGTTTTGCAAAAGCAACAGGTTTAAAAAATATAAAAATAAATGCAAAGCATTGTCAAATTTACACTCAACATAATTAAAATAATACACATTTAGAAATTTTCAAACAAAAAAATAAATAAAACATCCACATACATTAATACAAAGAAACAGAGATATTCACCTGTCTTTGATGTAATTAATACATACCATAAGCCTAGATTCATGAAAGTATTGCCTTTCAATAAATATCTTCAGCTTCAAAATCTGATATTTTCTACATTCTTCAACTGGTTTTAGTTAAATATCAATTTTCAATATAAGGTGTATGAACTGCATCAAGTTTCAATGACTTATTGGAAATCAGCAAGTTTCTAGGCTGATTTACTAAAATTAGGCACCAACTTTTAGCATCAAATCTGTCTAACAGACAAACAAAATTTGAGGGATATATGGTATCATACCCCTTCTGAAGAATGCCTCAAACACCAAAGCCTATGGCCTTCCACGGACCTGGCTAGAATGACCAACTAACCAAAATAACCGATATAATATCAGCCACTGGGCTACATTTGCAGGACCCACGTTGCACCTTTTAAAGATGTGACTTAGAGATACAATTTTATGAAAAGCATGAGACATAAAGCAGAGGCTCTATTCTTCTCTTAAGGAGAGGAGATCACACTCTGTAGCATACCTCATTTCTGTTTTATTTTTTTTCGTTCGCAAGCAACATCAGGCCTTCTCTGACCCTACCACATCTTACTGCAACCAGTAGAGATTTTCAAGTGACTGAACAAGAAGCTCTTGCCATGTTAGTCACAGCTGTCTGGAAACTTGTTAGCCATGGGAATTCTATCACATCAGAGAAAGAACATGATGGGGTCAGTAGGCTGCTTACGGATGAGGAGTGGGGTGCTTCGATCATCCTTTTTAACCAGGAACACAAAAAATTTCCAATCATACTGGTTGTGCGTACTTTGTAGAGTTGAGTACAATTAGCAATCACAAGGACACCACCTGGATCATTAGATATTAGATATTATAAAAATAAACACATTTCTAAGAAAGATGTGTAATCTATTTTTCCTATACTTTGAAATTTTTCCTCAAACTGAAGGGGAAAAAAGCCTGCCACCTCCAAAGTAATAATGTCTCCAAAACCTAAAATTATCTGTTTGAAAAAAGAAACAAAAAAATTAAAAAATTATTTTGCCTAGCACATTTAAAAGAGCAGAAAACATGCGTATTTTTTGTCACCAAAAAAAATAAAAAAATAAAAAACATAACCTGGGTTTGCCTTAGGGATCTGGATTTCCGTAGGACTACATGTCTATTGTATTGGAGTCAACAGTCCCAATGTGTCAACGTTATGTCAATTCAAAATCATGACTTATTATTATTTTATAGGCAAACATAGGACTAAAAGATATAGCAGGTAGAGCATGCAAAGAATTGACATCAGCACACTTGGTCTGTCTGAAAAATTTATAGTAGGGGGAGTCAGAAATTGGGGTTTTCTAGCAATTTGTGCATGCTGTTGGGAACTCGGATTTTTGGTTCTAGTCTTAGCACTGCTGCAACTCAGCCCCACCGAGTCATAAACCAAATTCCCACTGACGTACAGGGTCAGAGGATTGGGCAGTAACTTCGTGTTCTGTGGAAATAACTCACAGACACATTCTGCCACTCTGAATCACATTCAATATTCCCTTTAAGACTTTTTGCTGAAGTCAGGTACGGAGTTTAAATTTCTTGGAGCAGGGCCTCTGCTACTTAGAGTTTTGAAAGGTGTCTAGCACCACAAAGTTCATCTCAGATTATGATCTGGAGGATGTTGCTACCTTATGAAAACAAGAGTAATAATACTCAGTACTGACAGTGGGTGATGGAACCTGGCCCTTGATTTATATGCCTTAATTTCTACAAAAATAGGGATAATAATTCTTACCTACTTCATAATGGGTGAGGATTAAATAATAAACATTTATACAGTGCTTTGCAGATAAACATTATATAAGTGCTAAGTATTATGATATTAACCAAAATGTCACTACATCTATACGACCCTACTAAGCAAAAAAATCTTCCAGTACAATTTTTTTCACAGATTTCCAAGTCAATAAAAATGAACCATGGAGTCAGCTTGCTATTTTGATACAAATGGATGAAGTACTTAAGCTTATTTGACAGTTCCAAAAAAATCAGAGACTATTTTTTCCATTATAAAGGGGCCC
Organism: Athene noctua; assembly: GCF_965140245.1. Classification (NCBI taxonomy): domain Eukaryota; kingdom Metazoa; phylum Chordata; class Aves; order Strigiformes; family Strigidae; genus Athene; species Athene noctua. Next base: position 190,055,448 of record NC_134037.1, read on the forward strand.
ATGTAATGCATAAAGCCTTTTCTTATAGACTTGTTTATAAACAGCATTACTCATTTGGCATTCATACACATTTTTTTTTCAAATACAAGACCAAACTTTTGAGAAAGATTCTTTAGCAATCCACACACACTAAGTGAAGGCCTCCTTCAAGGGAATTCTGCCCAGCAGCCACTGTTCTGATAATCTTGGAAATCTGACATTTTCCAAATGAAAGATTACACAAAGATCAGGCTGGGTGATGGTGGACAATAAATGAGGCTTGGCATGCCTGAGAATCTAAAACAATTACAACACTTTTAAACTTTAATAAGCACCTCAGGACCTTGACTATCTTATCTTCAACCTCCAACCTCCTCAAGAAAAATAATTAAAGAAACAAAAAAAGAAAAAAAAAAAAAAAAAAAAAAGACCACACATCAACAGAGATGGAGTAGACGCTTTGGTCCAGATTCTCAGCTTGTATGGATCACTGGAGCTCCACGTCGTGAATGGAGCCACAGTGAATTACGCTTAGTGAAAAGTACAGTCCAGTACATGGTAGCCCAGGTAGGACTCCTCATTTCTTCTCAGGGATGTAAGGATGGCAAGAAGAGGCCACCTGCACACATCATCCAAAACAAGGCAAAGCTTTTATACCACTGCTGATGCAATTGTCCCGTTCGAGAAATAAGCAAAACAGAACCAGTTTCAGCTACAACCCTTTCACAGTTCACCTTTTCATTTCCTTTTGAGCTAAATGAAATGCAAGAGCAGCATGAAGTGCCTTGGTAGATTCACACAACAACCTGCCCCTCTCCCCAGGCTGATCTATGGTACCTCCTTCAAAACACGCTAAGCTGATAAATCTTGCTACCTTCTTCCCTTCTGCAGTAGAGGGCAAGACTGTCCTTGAGACATCCATTGAAAGCAATCAGAAGAAACGGTAACAATTTTTCATTCGGGAAAGATGTATGCTACACTACCAGCCTTGTTTCATGTTAGCAGGGAACTGTATTCATGTTACCACTATTTTTTGAGCACAAGAAAGAAGCTGTGTGTAGCAAAATTTCTGAGAGAAATCTACAAGCATTTTTTGCTGTGTTGGCACCTAGTAAAACAGCAAAGTTGGAAGTTATTCCTGCTGATATGAGTGGATGCATACTGTACGTGCATCCTGGAACACTGTAAGATCGGTAGCACTTCACAGCCTCAGTTAGAAGATGCCTGAGAAAATTCACATCCCAAATCTACAGCTTCAACTGAGTTTGTTCTATGGAATTGTTGGAGGGTGAAAAATCACTCCTTTGCAAAAGTCCAGCACAGGACTGAGAAAATCACATAAGCCTCTCTTAAACTCTCAACAGAGGATTCGAAAGGGTAACAGTTAGATCACAGGTACAGATAACAAGAAGTCCCTGCTCAATCAAAAGTTCTATGTCTTCAATCTTCAACACTGTGTACCAAATTCTCATTTGATGGCTGTGGGTATCCAGTACAACAGGTTACTTGTAATAGCCTAAAGCATCTCTGTAGTAATGTTTATTATTTTTCAGATCTGCATGTTAGAATTGCTGGAACCATTCCAAATATTTCTTATTCTAGCCAGAAATTCATGCATCATCATGAATAATGTTTTACTTTCTAGGTAATGTTTTGTTTCAATAAGAAACTGTTCATTGCCTGAGATTTTTGTCCATATTTCTCAGTAACAAGTAACACTACCTCAATATTTTGGCCTTGCTTTAACAAGGTACTGGGCTTTCACAGAGAGGTAGAAAAGGCAGGTAATATTTATCAGCTCTAGCAAATCCAAAATATAACTACTTCTCACATAATAAATAGAAGGGAAATGGCACAACTTTGACATTTCAGAAATTTTGCTTGCAAGAAAATATCAAAACTTGAAGGAGAAACAAAAAAGAAGACAAGTGTCTTAACTTTATCTACAGCATGAATTTTTGTCCTACAGTAATATTTGGATTTGATAAATATCAGCAAAAGCCAAAACTAGTAATGGATTGCTAAACGAGACATAAAAAGCAGGCTTAATAATGGTACTATTGAGAGGATAACCTTCCATCAACACAGGCCTTGGTAGCAAAGGCAACAAATAGCTATCTTGTTAGTTGTAGACAAGACCAATATTTGTACCTTCCTCTCTCCGCCCCACCAAAAATTTAAAAAAAAAATAAAAAATAATAATCATAAACTAATTAGAGGTGAATAGCATAAAAGGGAGGGTGGGGGTGGTGTCTCAGTAAACCCAGACACTTTGGTAACACGATTTAAAGGAGTCCCCTACTCCCCATCCTTTCTGGATTTATACTAGATACTGGATTTATTTTGCTTAAGCATTAGCTTAAGACTGTGTCTAAATCACAGGCAGAAATTAAAATGGCCAAATATTGAACTTGTCCACCTCTACAAAACACTTATGTGGGTCGGTTTTCTGGGTTTTTTCTTTACTTAAAATGATTGAAAAAGCGTCATACAGACTTTTCAGCTTACTTCCCAGAAAAATGGCACATTAACTCAACCAGAAATCATGGCATCTACCTTTTCCCATATGTGATGCATATAACTTTATCCATTCATAGAAGACTCGGACTATCATTTTGGCAAGAAGCTGCAATGCAGTCTGAGCATAAAGGACTTAAGTTATGGTTCTTGCAGAATTGGTTATTAACAGAATAAGTACTGCTATTTTTTTTAATCTATAATATTTACAGTATTGCACTTTACTGCACTTAATTGCATTTCACTAAAATTAATGCTGCATCAGTATTATGCCTTAAAACCATATGTCCATCTTTGTTGTACAAGTTATTCTTTCTACATCCTGTAAAACAGCAAGATTTTGATTCAAAGATCCAGACATTTGGAAAAAAAAAAAAATAGAAAAATTGACCTGTTTCTATGGCACAATGCATCTCATTGAGTTCAGGTGATTCTGGCAAAACAGGTGCATTTCTTATTGTTCCCATCTTTCAAGTTATCACTAACGATTAGTAAATTCTAGTCTCTCTCTTTCTCCTTTCAAAGGACATAGCCGTTTGAGACGCACATTTTTTGTTATTGCTGCTTTTTTTTTTTTTAAGGAAAAAAAAAAACTGCCTTGCCTCAGATCTGAAATTCCACATTTAAATTCAAACCAGTTCTGCAGCAGCAGCTCCTCAGTGATGGAAGAGATTCATGGCAGTGAAATAATACTGTTGGCAACAAAGAAATGTCATCTTTAATGGAGACCAGCCCCAAGGATTTATTATTTATTATTATTACTATTTGTTTTGTTTAGTTTCGTTCTAATATATTTCTGATCTTCAAAACGTGTTTAGTTAGACACATGCACAAGGTAGCAAAACTGACAGCAGCAGATGACGTTATGCTGGAGCGATCACTTTTGCCAGGGTCAAAAAATCCAAAGTGTCCCCAATGTTCACAGATTAACATAATTTAGAGATCGTTTCCTTTTTTTTTTTTTTTTTTTCTCCTTTTTCTCTGTGTGTGTGTGTGTTTTAACTCTCCTTTCTCTCTCCTCCCACCCACTTTATCCTCCGCGGGGTCTCTGACTCGTGGGTGCGTGTTTGCTGCGCGGGGGTGGGTGTGGGGGTGTGTGCCCGCCCGTGTGCTCGCCCTCGCCCCGCGGCGGGCCGAGAGTCCCCACCGCGCCACACAGCGCCACCGGCCGCCGGGACCACCCCCCTCTTCGCCCGGCTCCCCCCGCCGCCGGGTCCCTGGGAGCGGGAGGAGGCCTGACGCCGGGCGCTCGCAGACCTCGGGAAAAGGGAAAGAAATTTAAAAAACAACCAAAACAAAAACAAAACGAAAAAAAAAAAAGTAACAAAAATAAGAGAAGGCGGCAGGGCGGCCCGGAGCTCCGGAGGGGAGGAAGAAGAGGAGGAGGAAGGGGGGGGTGCGGGGCAGAGCGGCGGTCTGTGCGGGTCACCCTCACGCCCGCCCGCCGCGGGCACCCGGGGAGGGGTGTGGCGGGGCGGGGCGGGGTGGGGGGGCTCGTCCGAAGCGTGTCAGAGCCCCAGGGCCTCGGCGTGCTTCCGGGCCTTCAGCCGCAGGTCGGCGATGCTGGAGTTCTTGCTGTTGCTCTTGGCGGCGGCGGCCACCACGGCGGCGGCAGAGGCGGACTCGGCCAGGGAGGCGATGGGCAGCCCGAAGGGCGGCGGCGGGAACATCAGGTAGGGCGCGTGGGCCGCCAGGTGCGGGTGCAGGTGCGGGTGCGCGTGGGCCACGCCCTCCAGCTGCAGCTGCGCCTGGACCTGAGCGGCGGCACGGACGGACGGACGGACAGACAGACGGACACGGCGTCAGAGTGAGAGACGCCCCCCCGCCGCCGCGGGACCGGCCGCCTCCCGCCTCCCACCGCCCGCCCTTCCCGGGAGCCCGGCGGCTGAAAGAGCAATTTGTTCGCGCAGCCCCCCGCGCATCTCCGCGGCACAGAGACACCCTTAAACCCCCCTCACGCTTAAAAAAATAAATAAATAAAATAAAATAAATACGCAGCCCAACGCACGGGCGCCAACAAGCGCTAAATAGCTAATTTTTTCTTTTTTTTTTTCTTTTTTTTTTCTTTTTTTCCAGGGATGTTTATTTATACCTTCCTAAAAACTCTTTGGCCATGGGTATTTTATATACCGGGCTGGTGTTTGCTTTGGACCTTTCTCGACCTACACAAACACGTTGGGTTGACTGAGAGATTTCAGCTCCGGGTAGGTTCGGGGAGGAATGGGGGAGAGTTTATTTATGTATTTAATTATTTTGGTCCAAATATGTCTTTTAAAAATCAATACAATTAATCTGTCAGCTCCACGTGTCTCCGAGACGGAGAAGGTGGTGGAGAGTCCCTTTGGGCTGGGAAAAATCGATTCCCACATTAATTGACAAAAAAAAAAAAAAAAAAAAAAAAAAAAAAAAAAAAAAAAGGGGGGGGGGAAGTTACAGGCAGCGGCGAGGGGGTGGCTGAAAACGGGACGGAATTTCATCCCTCTCGTCCCGGTTTCCCCAGCAGCCTCCCCCCGGGCTGCGCTCCTGCCCCCGTCCCGGCTGGCCAGCGCGGCGGGGAGAAGCCTCCCCCCCCGGCCCGGGCGGCCGCCTCCTCCCTCGGAAAAGGTCAGGCCTCGACAGCCCGCCTGACGAGGAGGGGGAGAACGACAGCTCAAGCGTCCGCATAGTTTGCCCCCCCCCTCACGCTTTCTCCCACCGAGGAGCACACACACGCACCCCCCCTCCTCCCGCAGCGCCCCCCGGCACCGGGCGAGGAGCGAGGCCCCGCAGGCAGCTCGGGACCGGGCAGCTCCGTCCCCGCGCGGTGCGAGTGGGCTTGGCCCGGCCGCCCCGGGAAGGCGACGCGCCCCCGGGAGGTCAGCCCGCCTTTGCCACGTCTGCGGGCGGCCCCGGAGGCGTGTGCCAGCCCATCGGGCGGCGGCGGGGGGGACCCTCAGCACCGGCGGCGCCTCCCGGGGCGGCGGGACCCCCGCTCGACCCCCTCCCCGGGCCCGGGGGGCGCTGCGCTCCCGGCAGTCGGGCGGGGGCTCCTTCACGAAGTTTTACAGCCTGTTTTTAATACGTGCCAACTTCTATATAAATGGCACTTGTAAACGTGTCCGGCTTCCTCCGGTGCAAACGAACGGGGGTCGGAGCTTGCCGGGGGAAAGGAAAATAAAACCGGAGCTAACTACCTGTTGGAAAGGCATCCTCAGGGCTCCCATATTCACATAGGGGGCCACTCTGCAGGCGTCTAAATGGCTGGCGGTTCCCAGGATCACACCTGCGGGGAGAGACAGGGCCGGGTGAGCGGCGAAGGCGCCCCGGGGCTCTGCGGCCGCCACCCCGCGACTGGCCGGCACCCCTTACCCACCTTTGTGCATCTGGTTTTCCTGCTTTCGGCACTTTGCTCTCCTGTTTTGGAACCAGACCTGTGGAAAGAAAGCGCAAACAAAAACAAACAAACAAAAAAAACACAACAAAAACGGAGGTAGACTAGGCAGCTGCTAACAGAGGATTATTTCGGGGGCTTGGGGTAGAGGGGAGAGGCGAGGAACTCCGCACAACTTTGCCGAGGTCTCTCCTCGGGAGCAGCCGAGGGGGAAAGTTCAGCCCCAGGCGGAGTGAGCCCCTCTCCGGGGGCTGTTTGAGGGGCGATCCTGCTCTTTGGTGGGGTTTCTCAGCGGGAGCTGAACCTCGGCCATCAGCAGCGCCCTCGCAGCCAAGGAGACAGGGCGCCGGCCTCTTGGCCCTGAGTCTCCGAGGGCCCCGTGTTCCCCGGGCGGGCAGTGGTGGTCCTTGTGCCACCCATCCGGAGAGAAGGGCCGCGCCCGCGAACACTTAAAATACTCCTACAGGCGGGCCGGGTGGGACCCTCGCTCCCTTTCCAGACACACCTCAGCAGCCCGGGGACAGCCATCGTATAGGCCAGGTCAGACTCCGGGGGTCTGGCCCCCGAGCGACAGGGCCGTCTGCTCCCTGCCGAGCTGGGTTTGGAAACCGTGAAGACCTCAGAGAAGATGCGAGATAATGAACTTGCACAAAGGGGCTGAATCATTCCCCGCTCCCCAAACGTTAAAAGAAAACAAAACTCGCTTCTGTAGACTTCTGGACCGACAAGAGCAGCACCTTTGAGGGCTGGGGTGTAAAGAAGCGTTTATGCCCCCACCCGAGAAATGCCTGTAATCCAATAATCCTGCCCCAATTCTGACTGAAAAATCAGCGCAAACTTTCAGTTGCCGCTGCGCCTCCCCTGTCTCTTTTCCAGAGGCATGTCAGACCGCCGTTACTTTCCGCCTTCCGAGGCGCTTGGTTTAGCGGCTCTTCCCAAAGGGCCGACAGAGGCACGGACCAACGTGTTTTGCGGACCCTTATCCTTACTCCAAAACCTACCGAATACGGACAAACATTGACTTTCACAGCTGATAAAATCTTGTAGCAAAGTAAACACCTACAACCTTTGATGTTCTTGCACTTGCCAAGAGATCATACGGTTAATTAATACTAACTGCACTTCCTACATCAAATTTTCCCTTCAAGCTTTCTTCAATTGCCTTAATGATGGTCATTTACAACGGAGTAATTAGTGCAAAGAAAGGCTTCCAAAGGCATTAATTACCTCGGGTACCTCAGTGATTTTCTTAAGTAGGAATTGGCCTTCTCTGACTGGGAGCACAGGTTTTCCTGCCTGGGGTGGCCGGGGAGGGAGCGCGCAGCGGACGGGCGGGCGGGCGGGCGGCTGCGAGGACGGAGCGACCGACGGAGCGCTCCCGCTCCCGCTCCCCGCCGGCTTGGCGCTAGCGCAGCGCCCCCTCGCCCCCCCCCCCTCCCGCGGTACCCGGGCACCGCTGCCGCCCCGCTGCCCTGAAACGCGCAACACGGCACAAGCCTGTTTTTCCCTACGAGCAATACACAAATATTAACAACGTGCAACGCTTCTCCTTTTAACCGGGCCGTCAGGGATTCATATGTATATATTTTTTTAAATACGAGCATGCAAAATATCATCATGCTGTAGCGACAATAACACGTCTTTTTACGGTTGTAAATCCTTGCAGGAAATCTCCTTGTGTGTGTTCCCCACGCCCTCCCCCCCCCAAGGAGTATAAATTGTCAGGAGGAATTTAAGCAGCGTTTAAACAACTTCTCTTGCAAATCAGAACATCTTTCAAACAGAAATTATATTTAAATCTGGAAAACGAAGTGCCCTTTCCCTTTAGCTATGAAAAAATAAGGTTATGAGGAATAAAAGTGATGAATTAGCCACTGCGTTAAGCGATAATAAATCAGGCTTGGTGTGATTCACGATCAATTCCAATTAGTCATGAATATGCTAAGTAAAGCACAGTACACTGTTTTAGACAGTTATTTCTTCATTAAGGATCACTCAGTGATTTCTTTCACAAATGCTCTAATCTGATTTCCTTTTGATTTCCATTAGAGACAGTGAATAATGACATTTAATTTAGCCCTGCACCATAAACCCAAAGATATTTGTTGTAATTGAATTACTGCCTGCTCCTCACTATGGTCTCATAACTTTCAATTATAACCCTGACAGCTGGGTGATATGAGTTTCCAGTACAACACTAAAAATAAAAGGTTAATAAGGACTAGCTACCATAGGAGCTTCAATTTATTTACAGCAAATTTCCACACTAAATTGAAACTATATCCTTTAACAGCAAGGGACAAGCGGTTCAGATAGGAATTAGAGAACAATTCTGAAAGTATTAAAAAAACCACACCTTTCTCTTTTCCCCCTTCTCCTCCCTTTTTTCCGCTTCCATTTATTGATGGATATCAAGCTCTCTGCTTATTTCCTAATTAATTACCCATTTCTCCTCTCTTCCCTCTTGATATTTCTTTTGTTTATAGTTTTATTTTCATCCATGCAAACCTCTTTTGTAAAATGATTAATTTTTTTTTTTTAATTCTTTCTCATAATCTCCCCAGAATCAGTATCCTCTTTCTTTTATCTTTTTTTTTTTTTTTTTGGGGGGGGGTGGGGGGGTGGGGTGTGCTGTTTTAAGATCTGTAAGCACTTGAAGCACCAATTTTCCTGTAACTATGAACATCCTGTTAAGGTGCTGCTCAGTAATAAAGTACTTGAAAGAAAGAGTGCAGAATTCAATTACAAGTAATTTATTTTTATAGAAACAGTACATCAAGGCCTTGGAAAGATATTACAGAGCCCAAGTAAGAAGATCTGGGAAGATGACATAAGAGTTGATGTCCCCTTCAGCAAAAGTTTAATCTTTTCATTAATTTATATGGTGTGGTTAGATCAATCTTCCAGGAGAAAGTAGGCCAGCAGCACTCTGAACCCCTGCAATATCCCCTGCAAGCCGCCCTTCCTAGGGTATGTGCCCGGCCCCATCTCTCACCCAGTTCGGTTTATACCGAGAGAGGCAGGAGCTGAGGGTAGAAAAGAGCCTTAAAAAAAAAACGAACCACACACACACACACAAAAAAAAAAAAAAAAAAAGAAAACAGAAACAAACCAAAACAAGAAAGAAAACAGCCTAGCTACTCTATTTATTTCGGGAAATGCCTCCAGGAGGCAGTTGTTTAAAGCGAGATAGTCGCTTACTCAGGCAAAGCCCTACTGAGCCCGTCCCGGGGAGCAGGACCCCGCCGGTGGGCTTTCCCTGGTGAGTTGAGTTTAAGGAGGGGGACAAGCCGACTCCTCTCCCCACTCCAGCTCGGAGCTGTATTTCTTTCCCTCCCGCTGTGCCCTGGGGGTGAGAGGAGCCTCGGAGGCGTCCACCTGTGCCCACACACTCACACCCGCACCTATATGTACCCACGCGAGCACATGTGTTGGCGGATATACATATGCATGCGCATGTCTCATCTCTAGGGTACGAAGGCGTTTTGTTGGGTGGAGGGGTTGGCCTGGTGACTTCTTCTTCTTGGGTTTTATTTTGGATTGGGTCTGTTAGGCCAAGCACAGAGTTATAACCCAAGAAGGGATTTCCTCCAGGTTTCTCCTGCTCTAGGCCTGCTCAGAGAGCCACAGGTCGATCTTACTAATTATTTCTAGGTTTTTTGTTTTTGTTTTTTTATACGACATCTGTTTTGGGGAGGCATTCCCTAGGCATTTAAGGGGGGGTGGGGAGTTTTTCCCCTGTATCAAACCGAAAACCGAATTTTCAAATAATCGATGTGGAGCCACCCAAACAGACGGCTCTGATGGCCCCAAGAACTACAGCGGCGCGGACCTACTTTCAGGGTTTCCAAGGCTAATTGGTATTTAGCTGTATCTGAAGCAGGATGGGCGGCTCGGGGGGAGACTCCACCAGATGGGGTGCTATGCATTCATACGCTTGCTGCGCGGGCACCTTTCCCCCGGCTCTGGCTAATCCCGTCCCTCAGCACCCAAACCGTCTAGCCTTATTCACGGCGATTGTTTTCTGGGCTTTTTTTTTTTTTTTTTTTTTTTTTTCCATAACGGCCCCATAAAATAAGGAGGGGGGAGAAAATGAGGATTAAGAGAGCGTTAATGGCACGTTTTTAAGGAAAAACACACAATTTTTAAAAAATAGCGAGTCGCTCGGTTATTAGAGAATGGTCAACAGTATCACCACACCACCCCCACCCCAAAAGAAAAAAAGAAAAAAAAGAAACCACCTTCCTAGGAAATGCAAGGCACGGGCAGATATTCCCAGAGCAGAATTAGTGTTTGGCAGGACAGGTAGAGCGGAGTTGCAAACAGCTTCCCCATCACACGTGTCGTCTCTGCCTTCACCTCCCCGCTTTGGATGAAACGGGGCACTGTGCTAGGATCCGCTGGCAGTTAGGAAGTGAGGTGAGGACGTTTCCAGGAACAGAGCCTTTCTCTTACCTGAACCCTAGCTTCAGACAGTCCCAGCCTCTGGCTTAGTTCCTCCCTCATGAAGGCATCCGGATAGTGAGTCTCATCAAAAAGTCTTTCCAGCTCATTCAGCTGCTCTAGTGTGAAATTGGTTCTGCTTCTCCTTTGTTTGAGCTTGGTCTGCCCATCTTCATCTTCTGACTTCACATCTTCCCTCTTCTCTTTGCACTCGTAGATCCCTGCCGGGAGGGGGAAGGGGAAAACGACACTAAGCCTCCCCTCGCACCTCGCCGAAGTTTCTCTCCGCAGCACACGGGGGTCTCCCCCCTCCCTTCCTTTCCTCCCCGAACTCAGCGCAAACTGTGGGGGCAACCGGCGGGCTGGAGGGGGGTCCCCGGGCAGGCCCCGGCAGGCCGGAGGGGGGAGCGGGGCTGGGGCCTGGCCGGGCCGGGCCGGGGGGCACCGGGTCGGGCTGAGCCCCGCTGCCGGCTCCGGGCCGAGGGAGGGAGAGGGAAGGAGGGAGCGGCCCTGCCTTGCCTGGCTGATGTCCCACCAGAAAAAATATATCTATAAATATAATTTTATTTTCTTTGCAGGGTGAGGTGGAAGCCGTGCCGCCGGTTGGCACGGGCAGTTCGGGGAAGGGGTTAGTGGGGAAACCGCCGGCCCTCCGATACCTCCAGGCGTGGGGAAGAGGCAAGTGAAGGGAGTTTCTCCCTTGCCGTTTTATCGCGAAGTAAAGAGGGTTATGCAAGAAGCTCCCCACCGCTGTCATGGTGAAGCCACGGTGAAAATATTTGCCTCGTAAAAGAAACTTTCCATGGGCCTGAGACCGAGATCGCCTGTCCCTCTCCCCCTTATCACCTCTCCTTTCCCCAAAATACCTGCCGGCGGGTGGAAACCCCCGGGGTGGGGGCCCTGCACGGCCCAGCGCGGGGAACCGGACTCAGGGACCGTGGGTGCCCTCCAGCCCCTCCAAAGCAGTGAACACACACCCGCTACCCTCCCCAGCCCTCATGGAGCCCGAGAGGCCTCGGGACGAGCCTGTCCTGGGCGGAGGGCTGGGGGGGCAGCGGGGAAAACAGTTACCTTTTTTTTGTATGTGTGAGGGTGAGATTTTTTTTTTTTTTGGGCCTTGGTAAATTATCTTTTCTTCCTCGTGTTTTTTTTTTTTGTTTGTTTGTTTTGTTTTGTTTTGTTTTTTTCTTCCGTTTTCCTTAATGCCAGGCAGCCTAAAGCATCGGCCCTCTTTTAAAACGAAAAGAGGAGAGGTGCTGGAGCAGGGGACACCTCTGGAGGCTGAACCGGTTCCCCGGGCCCCTCTGCCTGCCCGGGACCACCCCCCGCCGGTGGGCTCATCCAGCGCGGGCACTAGCAGAGTCCCGGGACCCAGCCCGCTCCAGCTGCCTCCTTTGTCCTGCTTCACCTTCTGGGCGGTGTGGGGCTGAGGGTGAAAGCCACATCTGCAGATGATCCCGAATTAAATCCTTTTCCCTCACCAAAGAAACACGGATTTTATATACGTATGTATGTATACACACACACACACAAATGTGCACACACACATACATACATATGGCTATCTCAAAATGCATATGACTAACTGCAAATCGTAAGTTAATTGAACGTAATAAAAAGTCCTGAACTGCATCTGTGCCAAAGCAAGGCGGGGACCCAAGCCGAAGCTCTCGTTTTCACTTCCGAAATGAAAACTGTCCCTGGCTCGTTAACGCTCCTTCGGGCTCCCCGGCTCCGGCTCCGGGCTGGATATCGGCTGCATAAAACTTTGGAAAGGGTCTGGCCTCGGGAGGGGGGTGTTCGTTGGTTGGTTTTAATGGCGTTTTGGTCGCCTTTCTCCTGAAATGAGTGAAAAGACGAGGGTGCTAACCCAGCAAATGCCTAGGGAAAATTAGGCGCGTTCAAAAGCTCTGTCTCCTTTCGGAGATCCGAGGCTACAGCATGTCCGTGATAGGTATGAAATATTAACTAGCATATCGGTGGGACTGAAATCACACGCCGGAATCAGTTGAAATTAGACTGAAACCTGGCATGAATTTAAACTGTCACAAGCATCTCAGCTCTTTCCAACTCCTCCCTTCCATCCCCACCCCCAGCCCCTCTCTATAGATTAGATTAGCTAAACATACAAGCCAGAATTTCGATACACAGGGAAAAGGGCGAATAGCAGAGATGCATTTTTTTTCATTCGTTCGCATTATAATATTTTTTTAGATTTTTTTTTTTTTTTTCCTGGAGCATGCTCCGCTTTCATTTTCTAAAACCATCTCCTGCGCGAATGATTTCTCTAAACTGAACCCTCTCGTTTTGCGATTTCTCGACCAGAGAAGGAAAATCAGCAGTGCTGAGTGGTATTGGCTTGTGCAAAAATACGGGTACTCGTATATGTGATTATACCCGGTCCTTCTGTTTGGGGAGGGGGTGTAAGAGAGGAGGATATTAAATACGCGTTTGGGCTGTAAATTAAATTGCCTTTCGCCCAATGTTATATTAAACAAGATCAAACAGTAGGAAACAGCTGAAAGACTGGTTGTTGTTCCCCAACCTATTAACCGGTTTTTATTACCCCAAGCTAGCCAGTAGCTCCCCAGGCAGGTCCACCTGTCTAACTTGCCTAGAGACACTTTCTCAACTTTCTAATCCCCCCGCCCTTTTTACTTTCTTCTTCCCCTGCGAGCCTATGCGCGATTTTTAGCTCGCTTGGTTCAAAAAATATTTTAAATTTGAATTTCTTTCCGCTAATAGAAGGAGCGGCCGTTGCGCCCCTCGTCCGGCGGTTCCCGCACCCCGGGGGGAGGCGGTGCTGCCCTGGCCCAGGTGACAAGGGCGGGCGGGGGACCGGGGGGCCAGGCGGCAGGGCCGGCCGGTGCCTCTCTCCGTAGGGATGCTCCTTTTCACCCGGGCCCGGGCAGCTCCCCCACAGCCACGCTCCTCTCCTCCTCCTCCTCCTCCTCCTCCTCGCCAGCAGCAGCCTCTGGCTAGGACAGGCTGAGGGACACAAGATGTCCAGGGAGAACCCCCGCCACATGCAGCTTTCTCCCAGAAGAAACAGCAGCATCCTGACGGCCCGGAAGCAGGAAGAACAGGTCTCCCGAGGCAATAAAACTCCCCGGACAAGGTTTCCTCGTACAAAAATACCCAGATAGACAAAAATGTCTGACGTCCTGCGCTGCCCCCTTTCCCCGGGCGAGTGAACGCCTAAAGCACCGGATCGATTTCGGATGCGAACGGGGGCTGGCGGGTCAGGGCGCGGGGTGGGGGGTGGGGACACATGCACACACACACACGACACCGAAGTTGCGACTTATTTTTCACGGCTCCGCTCACGTTATGCATGCGGGCATGTGCGTTTCTAAGCGTATGTTCCCGCCGCTGCGGGAGGGAGGCGGCCGGAGGAGGGAGGCAGGGTGCGGGAGGCGAGCCCGCTCACCCCGCCGGGGACCCCGGGGCCGGGGCGGCGGTGGCCCGGTCGCCCCCGCTGCGGAGTGCCGGGGGCGACCGGGGAGGGGGCCGGGGCAGCCGGCGAGGGGCGCGGGGCGGAGGGCGGCCAGCCCCGCTCTTACCTTCCGTCGTCCTGCCTGTGCTGAACTCCTTCAGTTTGTCCTTGTCGCTCTCTACGTGGTCTTTGAAAAGATGCACCGGGCAATGGTTGCTGCTCTCGGTCATGTCCTGCAGGTTAGAGTCAGAGTTTCCAAGCTCCCTAGAGCGAGCCAACCCACTCTCCAAAACTTCCCTGTACGTGATCGTCTCCTTCTTGTTGCTGCTGCCACTGCCGCTGCTGCTCTCCTTGCTTTTCTGGTCGAAAGATTTGGATACAAAAGCCGTAAGTTCTTCCATGGCTGCCCGGTGATCTTATCCACAGAGATCCACTTGTTTTCAGTCGGAGATGTGGCCGTCCTCCGCACGCTGTTTTTGCACGTAGAAGATGGGCTGTATAGGGTTAGATCACTCCTGCTGTTATTTATGCCTTTCAATTTGAGATCACACTATTTATACATGGCTACCTCAGCCCAACCCCCAGCTCTCCCTGTCTCCAGCAATTACTGACTGCTCCATAGTCGCAGGCGGACTCCTAGCAGCTATCTCCCCCACCTCAGTCCAGCAATTGGCTTTCTTTTCATTTCATCACTCTTTGGCATCTTTGCACCTTGATTTAGGGAGGCAAAGAGGCGAAAGCGAAAAAGAGGGGGGGGAGTGAGAGAGAGGGAGAGAGAGGAATAAAAGGGAGGGGGGGGAAGAGGCAAACACGAAAATAGGTATCTGCATTCTGTAAATGGGTTGCAGAAATGAAAGTCGAGGAAGACTTAATTGATTGTAAGGACATCCTGTGCGTGGCAACACTGTGAGTAAAAACGGACCTAGCTAATGAAATAACTGTGCTTCTGCAATTAAATGTATCGCTGTCAAGAGGAAAAGAAAATGAGTGTTCAATAAAAAAGGTAATGAATAAAAAGCTGGAGATGTGCATTTGTTGTAATCATTGGAAATTCTGCCTGATTTGCTATTTAGCTAATTTCGCTTAATTAAACGGTAAAAATAACCGGCGAACCAAAAATGCTGTTTTAAAAGCGTTGCCTGTTCTGGCGGGTGGGTGCGCGGAGGGGGACGCGTGTTGCAGTGAGACAAGTGGCGAGGTGTCTCGGAGACCTGTGTCGGTGTGCTCGGAGGGTTTGGAGGGGGTTGTCTGGCTGGGGAGGAGGGGGGGGTGTATCTAGAGGTAGGGGGGCTCTCCAGATGCGTGTAAACATTGTAAGATCTGTTTTCTTGTTTACTATTATTATGTCGTCAGAAGATACTGTTGGGGGAAATTAAAATCTAAAATGTTTATTTGGACGTAGAGCTATCCTGCTGCTTACAGCAGAGGGGTAATTTGTTAACACGAGAGTTTGTACACGACAAATAGAGCATTAAGTAGCCTGTCTTTTTTTTTTTTTTTTTTTTTTTTTTCTTCCTTCTTTCAACGAAACATAGTCCTGCCGGATTTAAGATAGGACCGGCAATAATTTTCCCACCTTGTTCTTAGTAGGCTGCTGTTATTTTTGTTGTACTCCCGGAATAATTATTATTCTGTGCGCTTGAATAGCTGCCTGAAATTCATCTCCAGATAAGAGCACCGGCATTTCTAGCGCTTCTCCGCACCGTTTGATCCTCACGCGGAGCCGACTTTCCAGCTATTTATTTCTATCTCCTCGAGCTTTTACGCGAAGGGTTATTTGGTATTTGGAGGAATTTTGCCTTCTGGTCGTTTGGCTTTTTACGTCCTTCTCATTCCCTCGCCTCGAGTTTGAGATAATCAGAGCCCGTCGTCACGCCACCCCCTGCTCTGAATCGCAACCCAAGGAGGCTCCTTGCTGGAGCAAAGGGCCATTGTTTCTTTTCTGGGGGAGCGTGGGACCTCTCTGAAAATTAGAAGGACGTTAAAACACTAAAAATACGTTTAATTAATCCAAAGGTGCCCCCAGCACCAGAGTTAACACCTCCACAGGAGGAGGGGAAAAAATAATAATCGAGGAAGCAATTAATAAAGGGCTTAAAAAAAAAAAATCAATCTCCCCCTGTGCGAATTTAAAATGATTATCTAGGGGACAAGGATTGATCATTTGATCTCGGCACTGCGGATATCCCTGACATTTATTATATTGTGGTGTCTCGGTGGCATCCTTCCTCCAGAGTTCATTTAACAAGCGAGGGAGCCGAGGAAACCTTACAACTTAACAAACAGGTCTTGTCATCGCAAACGCCAATCAAATCCGAGGCTCTAATGTATATCACACGGCACCACATAAATAATAAAGGCAAACGATAGACGTGGAAGTAACGTATGGCTAAGAAAAGATCCCGGCACGACACGCTGCTTGTGCCTCTCTCACGCCATCCGCGTGTGGAAGGGCTCGTGGTGGGTTGTTGCACAGGCTGGTGGCGCGGTGCGAGGGTGCCACGGATACACGCACACGCGAGGACACGGGCGACCGCTCCCGCGGGGAAGAGGCTCCGCGGGGCTGCTCCGGGGCCGAGCCGCCGCCGGGGCAACTTTCCCCAGCCCTCGTCTCGCCCGGCACCGACCCACCATTCCCCCACCCGTGCCCAGCTTCCCTCTGCCTCTCTCGCAGCAAACAGCAAATAAGGATAAATATTTACTGACTCCCTTCCCCGGCCCCGGCGCGGCGCGCTTCGGTTTCCCCCAGCCGCCGGAGTTTGTTCCCCATCCTCCGGTTCCCCCCCTTTCCTCCCTCTCGCCCCCGTTCCGCTCTCCTCCCCGCCTCCCCTCCCTGCGCCCAGACCCACGCCAGCAGCCCACGCTAGCGCGGGGCCGCGCTTCTCCCCGCGACCCCCCCGGGCCCCGCCGTGGCTCCTGCCGCCGTGGCCAGGGGCAAACACGAGCCCAGAGGGGAAAGAAAGCCCTTTTGACCCCTCCTTCCCCATCCCTCCCCGCTTCCCGGCAGCGCGGGGGCGCCCGGTGGGAAAGCCGGTTGCCCCCTCCCCGGATCCCGCGGGGGCGCAGCTCGGCCCGGGGCAGCCACCGGGCGCGTAAATCGCGCGGCAATCCGCTGCCCACCACCACTCGCCGCCCTCGACGGCAGCGGGGAGGCGGCCGGGGGGTAGCCCTGCAGGAGGGGGAACTTGCCTCAGACTCGCTCCGAAAGCGAAAAGCGAAACAAAGCACCGGAAAGGGAAAGGGGGAAAAAAAAGGGGGAAATAATGAAGAAAAAAAAAAAAAAAAAGAAGCTGTGCAAGTCGCAACCCTCTCCGGGAATCCGGCCGCTGCCCCACGCCGCGGACCCCCTCGGGGGCAGGCAACGGAGGGCGCGGAGGCGCCGGCAGCCCCGCGGGCGCGCACGGCCTCACTGCGCGCTCCGCGCAGCGCGGAGCTTTGCGGGAAATGACGGGCCCGGCCCGGCCCGGCCCAGCGGGGCGGCGGGGAGCTGGGGGAGGCGGGGAGCGCCCCCGGCCCCCCCCTCCCCGCCCAGCCCGCGGCCGTGCGGGCACTTAGGCAAGGTGCTGCGGGCGTGGGCAAAGGTGGGGGGCACTTCTGACCCCGCGACAAACTTTGGCGGCGGATTCAGAGGGGAATTACGCTTATTGCTGCGCCTAATGACGGGCTGGGGAGGAGGGATGGAGGAAGGGAAGGAGGGAGGGAGGGAGAGAGAGAGAGAGGGAAAGAGAGAGAGAGAGAGGGAGGGAGGGAGAGAGAGAGAGAGGGAGGGAGGGAAGGAGCTGCCGTCCAAACCCCATTCCCTAGCAGTCACGGAGCTCCCAGGACCCTGTCGCGAAACTACAAAGTGAGCAGCGCCCCTCAGAGCTGTCCCCTGCTCAGCTCGGCACATCGGGCATCCCTTTGCCGCGGCACAAGGCACCCTACTCTCCCTGACACCCACCCACCCCACTCCACCCCCGTCCCCCAGTCCCTTGCCGGACCTGCCATCAGCGCCGTGGTCCCCCGGGTCACCTGCGGCCGCTGCGCGCCCAAATCATCCTCCTCCTCCTCTCTCCCCACCGCCCCGGGGCACCGGGCAGGAGTCCTCCACCCTGCTGGGCATCGTAACTTGACAAAAAGGGGATCCTGCTCATTCCACCCCCTCCTTTCTTTCCTTTCTCCTCACTTTTCCCACCGCCTGTCCTACGGGGCTCAGTCCCCTCCGCAGACCCGAGCCTCCCGGTACCCGGGAACAGCCCGGACCCGGTACCGCAGCAGAGCGTTTATTTAGCGTGATATCAATACTTGTGTTATTTTTTATTCCTCTGCCAAAGGGACCTCTTGACCATTGCGTTTTTTCTCCGAGTTAAACAAGATGAATAATTATGAATGAGTTTAAGCGTCGCATTAGCTTTAAGGATTTCCAAGGCAAAGTATTGGATTTCATATTTATAAGAGGAATTTACATTTGTACATTGACTCGTGGTATGACGTAGGACGAAACCGATTTCCTCCCTCCCCCCCGTTTCAGCCCATTTTGGTCGAAATGGGGCAAACAGAAAAATCATCGTTTTAATCCACGCTCTGATACGCTCTGACCCGAAGAGCGAGATTTTGTTGAGTAGATAACTGAGTCCCCTCTCTCCATCTCCCCCTCTCCCTCCCTCCCTCTCTCTCGTGATTAATTCAGAGACTGTAATCATGGACATTGTACATCAAACCTTTCTGCTCACGCTACAGACTCCTGCAGATTTTTATTGGTTTACATGAAAGCGAGTAAACATATTTCAGAGGATGCCCTTTCAATCTGGCTCCATTTCCACAGCACATAATTCCAAGGACAATTTGTTTTAATAATAAGAATGGATGCAGTGTTAATGGTTTTCAATTTGTGTTTAAAAAAAACCATTAAATATTTATAAGTATCGATCGAGGGTTTCAGGATTTTACAGACGTCTTAACACATTTCATAGATGGGATTTTTTTTTTTTTTAATTTAGAAACCTGCGTCGTATTCTCTTTTATGCTGTTTATTGATTTAAGCAACATCCGTGTCTCAAGTGAGAGACTAATAGATTTTCATTAAAATAGGCTCTCTTAATCCTGATTGTGAATGGATATGATTGATCCATCCAGCACACTACACATCTATAATATTAATAAAGGACATTATCATGGCAGGACTTGCTTTTCCGTCATCAGGGCACTTTTTTTTTTCCCCTCCTTGCAACCTTAAAGATTTATTTGGGAGACGCAAAATGGCCCACAGGAGGGAAACGCATTGGGAAGAATACATTTTTATATTAGATTTCTCTTTTTCTCTTTTTTTTTTTTTTTTTTTTTAGCTTCAGTGGAAAGATTAAAAAAAAAAAATAAATCTACAAGCCGCTGTGGCAACATATGGTGAAAATTAAAGTGTTTCCCCGCAAATCTAATCTTAAAACATTTATGTTGAGTTTTATTTTTAGAAAAACATTTTTAAAGGAGGGGAAAACAATCTTGTATGAAAAGTAAAATAAAGAACATTTGAAAGGCTATAATTTAAACTAAGAATAGCCTGCTTCCCCGGCTGAGGCTGCTGGACGGGTATCGTACCTGATGAATATGTTACGAAGCGGTCGGGACAGGAGCGGCTCCAGTAATTAATGGAGTGTGACAGAAATGCTAAGGACTTAATTGTCTTTATTCCGACTTCTAGCAACCCAACAAAAGGGATACATTAATTCAGTACAAAACCACACAAATACTCTCCTCTCCTACACGGAGGCACATGCAAACAGACACATTCACACACACGCACAACGTCTCTATCACAATTATTTTTTTTTAAAAAAAGCTGCATCTTTTCAGTAGCATTAATTACTCAACTCATATATTCATTACAGTGAGCCTAGACGCGTTCCTCATCTACTTTTACTTCTTTAAAATTAGGCATTCACGTGACGAATTACAATAAGCAATTGCCTTTGCGTATAATTAATTACAATTTAGTGGGCGAGCATATTGGGCGAGTAGCCTCCTTGATTCCAGTCGCCGTAGATAACTCGAGCAGAATTGGAAGAGTCTCTCTGAAAAACCGCCGAAAAAAGAGGGGAAAAAAAAGTTCCGAGTTGTAAAGTTTGTGCTGATTTTACCAACGCAAAATACACACAGAGAGAATTGTTTGCCTCCTCCAGTAATGTGCGAGGGACGCTGCAATTTTGAACTCTGTAATAATGATTAATAAGTCAAAAGGGCATATTTTTCTTTTATGGTATGCAGCGCTCAAGGGAATATTCCGTGTATGTCTTTAAAACGAAGTAGGAATATTTACACACATGCACAGAGTTAGCAACAGCACCAAAGAAAGAAAAAAAACCACGAATATTTCAGTGAACTATTACATTTTTTCAATTATTTCCCAATGAGTATTTCAATGAACTGTTACATTTTCCCAATTCACAGGGAAGATTTATGGGATTATTAAGATTTCTAGTGGAAATATTATACAGTGGAAGTTTATCGTCTCTCAGGGATTGTACACCATTTGATATCAATTTCCAGATGTTATGATCTTTTTCAGAAAATAATTGAGTATATTAACTTCTTTCCTACAGAAGACTATTTAGGTGGTTATTTATTTATTTATTTACTTATTCTGTTAAGGGCACAGATATCTCTTCCCGCTCCCCCCCCCCCCCCCCCCCCTTCCTTTTCCCTTAACAGAATGAAATTGTTGAAACATTAGAGTAAACTGAAATCGGGTAACAGTTTAATACTCAAGGGAAGGAATAATTCATTTGCCAGTTTATTACAAGCAGGAGCCCGTGGATTTACCTATAGGTTTAAATAAGAAGGAGGTACAGACCGAGATACACCCCCACCCCCCCACCCCCCCCCGCCTATTTCACTGCCCACAGCCGCGGGCGAGGGGGGAGGCGCGGTGGCGCTCGGTGGGTGCTGGAGCCCACGCAGGGTGGCGGAGCTGTGCTGGGGGGAGCCTGCGGGCCCCCCCCGCTGACCCGCGCCCCGCCGCAGCGGCGTGAGCTCCCCCGGGACCGTACGGTTAAAGCAAGTCGGAACGGACACGCGTGCTTTGAAAAGGTCTTTTCGAGGTGGCGCTCGCCTCGTCCGGCCGGTCCCCAAGGCCCCGCAGACCTGGGGAGTGCGCACACGCGTGGACACTCGCACACGCACCACACACACACACGGGTCCGTGCACACGGGCGTGCGCGCACAAACCCTGCGAACCCCACCCAAGCCCCCCCCCCCACCGCGATCCGGCGGGGGGCGGCGGGATGTCCCCCCCGCTGCCCCCCGGCCCGGCCCGGCCCGGCCAGGGGCTCCGTCGGCCCCGCTGCCGCCGTGTCAGAAGGGGCGGGATGCTGCCCGGCCCGGCGGGGGAACGGGGCGCCGGGGGCAGGGGGGAGTGTTAAACGCAGATTTGAGATTAAGCGCAGATTAAGTGCAGGGCCACCCTTCCCCCCCGCCTCGTCCCCGGTCCCCACTCGTGCAGGCTGCGGGTGGGCGAGGTGTGCCTGCCGGTCCCCGCTGCTGAGCTCTGCCCCGACCCTCCGAGGGGGCGGAAATCGGTGGGTGCCGCAGCGGCGTTTCCCTTGAGGAAGGGTTGAGCCGCGTCCCTCCCCCGGTCCCCGCTGAGCTGGTCCCGGCCGCGGCCGCCGCCCCCCGCAGTCGCGGCTCCCGACGAGCAGAAACGCTCCCCCCCTCCCGCGCCCCCCGCCTCCCGGCCGCCGTCGGAAGGGATGGGGCCGGCCGGAGCGAGATTTCGCCCCAAAAAGGCATTAAGGGCTGCGGCGGGCTTCAATGCCCCTGCACGGCGAGGTGGGGAGCGAGGGGGCTAACATTTCACAGGTTACTTCGCCTCGCATTTATCGGGGTAGTTAAAGGGGAAAAAAAGAGGTGCGGGAGAAGGAGAGAGAAAGAAAATCAACTTTAAGAGACTCCGGGTTTAAATAACAGCCTTTGATATTCTGACAGTAAAATGGAAAACACTTAACAGGAGTCAAGTTTTGATGTCTGAGGCTGGCAGCGCCCCCTAAAATTATATTGTCTTGCCTGCTGCTTCAAATTGGACCCAGGACCTTATAACGTCTCTCCAGGTCTTTATCTGCAGCCTTTCTGATTGCAAAACCATAATTGTATCATTTTACACCAGTCAACTCAGCAAGTGCCAGTGGAATAAAATCCACAAAGTGCACACACATACCAACTCTCGGGCTAAAGCAGTCTGTTCTTTGCAAGTTGTAAAGGCTGCAAATTAAATACCAATTACTGGAAGCAATAAAATGTTTTTTATTGCACGAAATCTACTTAAAACAGAAAAGAATAGTCTGTTTATTTTCGGGAGGGGGAGGTGGGGGCACAGCTCACGAAGACATATATTGGCAGAGAAAGATTATGTACAGCGCCTGCACGGGGCCACAATGGACATATTCTACTGCTGGCAGCAGGCAGGGCTTCCCCCCATCTTATACAGAGCAGGGTTATGCAGAGGTGCTTATGATAGGGATTATTGTAGGTGAGACTTGGGGAGGTGGGAAGCCCGGGAACAGTAGCCCTAGGTAGAAGCGAGTGAGTGGTGCAACCAAGTTATACAACAGCAGTCCGATGTGCTTTTAAGCCCCATGCCAAATGAGCCTCCAAGGGATCGGGTTGGCAGTGAGAATAACACAGAGTTATGGGGGGGATCTGCAAGGTAGTACAAGAAACAGCCCGTCCTCTTCTCCTTCCCCTGCCCTCTCTTTCTTCCTCTCTGTGGGGAAGAATGGGTTACTGGATTTCTACCTTTCGAGCAGAAGCGTGGAAAGGATCCTAATTCCCCACTGTACTCTTTCCAGCCCCCTCGGTGGGGTGGCCGCTGGGAGGCAGCCTGGGGGGGTGCAGCCAGCAATGTTCCCTGGGGTACCAGCCCCACAGCAAGGCTGCTGTCCTCCCACAAACATCTTCAACTTTCTACAGAGCGAAACAACATTAGCAAGACCACCAGCAGAAGAGACGTATACCTGGATGAGACACCCTTGTCTTTGCCTGAGCTCAGCTGCCCTTCACTGCGACGCAGCACCACATCTAACACAAAAAAAGAAGAGTGGAAAGTAGTCAGAAAGACACGCTCTGGCTTTCTGACTGGTGGGATAAGTGATAAGACAAACTTCATTTAATATGCTCAGCCCTCAAATTGCTCATCGGAACCTCTTTCAGATACACGCATCCCACTCCCAATTTCCCCAGTGTTTCATTACTCGTGGAACATCCCGTCCTTGTGGTTTCCCCTTATATTGTGCCCGTGCTTCACCCTTGGCTTCACTTAATGCCAGGAATTGCCTGTGGACAGGACAGGACACAGCCCTGGGGAGCACCTACCATGCACAGCAGGTCACAACATTTATGCTGACAGGGGCTTGCGTTGTGCCTCTGTAAATAGAATTTGAAAGAGCGGGGTTTATTTTTTCCAATGACAGAGTCAATTTGAGGATTGCAAGCTTGTTTCTTAACATGACCCCATTCTAAGTGAACTAAATTCTCCAACTCACCAGATCATATTATACAGAGCCGGGCTGAGGCAACAAAGAGATCTTCCAAGCTAATTACCCGCAAGCACGCATGCTTTCTGTAGATGAATTGGATTTAGAAATGCTTGAAGACTAGACTTGAATAGGTTCAGAAACACGGGGAAAATTGAAACTCTACCATGTGTTTTACCACCATTTCAGAGGTTCCCCATGCTTGCCATGTGAAATCCCCAACTTTTGAAACACCTGATTTAAGCCACCCTGATGCTGCTTGCAGTGTGAAGCAGTGACTCGGGGCTGCAGGTTACCTGCAGCCTTTGCCTGGTCTAGGGGAGCTGTCACCCCAGAGCCTGTGCGATGCAGAGGGCCCTGGGCTGGTGCTGGACTCCAAGAAGGCTCCAGAGGAGATGGCTGGGCTGGGGAAGGTGGTGCCTGGGACACCTGGTAAGTCGTGAGGCCACTCTCCAGCACTAGTGGGGCTGATGCGCTGGTGGGGCTTCTGGTGTCAGAAGCAGCAAAGTGGAATATTTTCCCTCATTTCCCCAAACTGGAGGGGCTTTGCAGTTTATTTCCGAGTGGATTTTTTTTTTTTTTTTCTTGGTTGTACTTTTCCCCACCTCTGCAGCAAGAAGTGCCCTGCCAGTGGTTTGCCTGGGGTTCACTCACGAGGGCTCAGCTGCTTGGCAGTAAGGACATGGTCTTCAGAAATAGCTGGGCCTCCTGCTATCAGCCCCAAGGAAGTGGAGGCCCAGGGCTGACATCTGCAGGTCCCTCTGTTGCACTGGATCCTCATTTAATGCTGAGTGAGGAAAAGCTGGGGGAAGGAAAAGGTTTAATGGCATAGTAATGCTGCTCCTTTTGGGGCAGGGGGTGGGAGTCACTGTCAGGGAGAAGAGTGTTTATTCATTCATTTTTCCTGAAAGAGGGGAATTCTGTCTTCAACATTGCTAAATAAGCAGGACTTAAGCTGCTGTGTGCCCAAATCACACCATGTGCTCCCGTTTACACCCCTCAGTGCATGTCCACGTGCGCAAATATTCACCCATTGATGAAGCTGTGGAGGTTTCTGGTTTTGTTTAAAAATTGGCCGCCTGCAGCCTCCCCTTAGTTCCTCTGGGTACGCGTGAGCAGCTGTGGAGAGCTGCAAGGCTAGCCAACAGACCTTGTAGCCCCCACAGATGTCAATTAGTTTCTCTCGGGCTTCCTTTGGATACACTGGGGTCTTGAGACCTCCATGTGCTGACTTATTTGTAAAGCATGAGTTATTCACTAACTCCGTGTTATTAATTAGAAGATTATCAGCTCTCAGTGGTTCGCCTGACTGCTGCAGGGAGGTTCCAAGAAAATCCTCATATGGACCACGCTCAAGGAGACCATCAATTGATTACTATGATGGGACACTCCTGCTTTCTGCATTAAAGAGTGACTGGAGGGATGCAAAAGGCTTTGGAGGCCCTGAGTGCCTTTCCAGGCTCGGGTAACCCAGAAAGCAGTTTGCTGCAGCTGCATCACCATGGGTTGGTGAGGGCTGGCTGGTCTCTCATGGAGTCAAGCCTGGGGACTGGGGCCAAAGGTCTCAGGAAAAACATGCAAAGAGCCAGTGTTGGGCTGTGGGGGAAAAAAAAAATGCATAAACCCTTCTGGCAACTAGAAAAAGACAAGGAGCTAGGTGCTAAAAGTGCGAGGAGGAAGGGAACAGTTAAGTACATTGCCTCTAGATACCTCAGATTTTTAAACTAGTTAAACTGATGGCACTCCTCTGGGAATCTGTTTTAGAGGAGGCAAAATTGAGTGCATCTTTAATTGCCTAATTTTCTTCATCCTATATATTTTTGTATCCTCCCTGCACTAATGAATCCTTGCTGTGTTCACGGGGAGTGAAACTTGTTAGTATTATCAGAGGTCATTGCGGCCTTTCTCCAAGCCATCACTGTCCTTCCTGTGACTCAATCAAGTATTTGGGAGGGTCGCACCAGGGAAGGAGAAGGGTCAGCTCAACCTGCCTGAAGTTTAACCACTTGTCTTTGAAATAAGGCACACTTTGATCTAAGGTGTCACATGAGGTGCAATATATAGTTAAATATGTATATAAACTTTTGTACAGAAAAAAAAGAATCAGGAGGCCAGCTCTGCAGTAACATGAAAGTCTTGGTGCGGTTAAAAAACACCAGTTAAAGCCAGAAGGGGAAGAGTTTGGATACAAAAGATATATGATATCATACGATGCTGAAGGCCTGGAATATCTGGTGTTTGTGAGCACAGAATCGTCTAGGTTGGAAAAGACCTTGAAGATCATCCAGTCCAACTATTTACCTAACATTGACAGTTCCCAACTAGATCATACCCCTCAGCTCTGTTGACTCTACTCTTAAACACCTCCAGGGATGGGGACTCCACCACCTCCCTGGGCAGCCCATTCCAATGCCTAATAACCTGTTCTGGAAAGAAATGCTTCCTAATATCCAGTCTAAACCTTCCCTGGTGCAATTTGAGGCCATTCCCTCTTGTCCTATCGCTTATTACTTGGTTAAAGAGGCTCATCCCCAGCTCTCTGCACCCTCCTTTCAGGTAGCTGTAGAGGGCTGTAGAGGGCGATGAGGTCTCCCCTCAGCCTCCTCTTCTCCAGACTAAACACCCCCAGCCGCTCCTCGTACGACCTGTGCTCCAGACCCTGCACCAGCTTCGTTGCCCTTCTCTGGACACGCTCAAGTCATTCAATGTCCTTTTTGTAGTGAGGGGCCCAAAACTGAACACGGGAATCGAGGGGCGGCCTCACCAGTGCTGAGGACAGGGGTCAGATCCCTTCCCTGTCCCTGCTGGCCACGCTATTGCTGACACAAGCCAGGATGCCATTGGCCTTCTTGGCCACCTGGGCACACTGCTGGCTCCTGTTCAGCCGGCTGTCAATCAACAATCAACACCCCCAGGTCCCTCTCTGATCTGTGGCTTTGCCAGGGATTTCCCATGTGCTGTTGAGTCAGTCACTTTCTAATCTTTCTCTGCCTCAGTTTCCCACCTGCAAGATGGGAATTAAACACAACATTTTGTCAGTTTTTCATTTGTCTGCCTTATCTATGCTGTCTATAAAGTTTAGGGCATTGCTTCTATTTTTGTTGTGTCTACTGCTTGGCAGTTTCATGCTCCTTGGGGCCCTTAGGCATTTTCCATAACACAGATAATA
Organism: Athene noctua; assembly: GCF_965140245.1. NCBI lineage: Eukaryota > Metazoa > Chordata > Aves > Strigiformes > Strigidae > Athene > Athene noctua. The sequence goes on from NC_134037.1 coordinate 190,081,862, forward strand.
AGTTTAACAGGTTCTCTCTTTTTTTACTGCCTTTGGATGTTACCGTACATGGCCACAGAGCTCATCACATCTTGTTCTCATGAGTCAAATGCAGGAAGGTATCTTCACAGCATCTCTGTGGGGTCTCTACCTCTCAGCGAACAAGGTCTTAGCAGATTACATGGAAATAATAATTAATAATCACTGCTGTCCACCAAACTGACCCATCTCATCTGTTCTGCTTGGAGGATTGGTCTGAACTACCAGTGACCCAAAAATAACTTATCTTCTTAAAACAGAGACACTAAACAGTGAAGTGGTTCCCGTGATTTTTAAGGGGATGATCCATGGAAAGAGAGGACCTGTGCAGGATCTAGACCTCACACTTGCTCAGTGAAGATGCATAAATCACTTACCAGGGTGGCTGAAAAGAGCAGAGACCAGGCTTTAAAAGTGAACAGTCATTTACATGTCTCAGTTCCCTCCCTAATTTGAGGCAACGTGTCCAGATTTAAAACCGTGGCATGTGTTGTCAGTTCCTGTTGTCTTCAACCCTAGTAAATTGTGAAGTATCATGCTCTTCAAAAAGTCATGTCCCACATATCTCCTAAATCACCAAAAGGTGAGGCACCTCAAATTAGAGAGTGCATTCGAGAGGGTAGGTTTAAGTAATTACAAATTGGTGGGTCGGGTTGGGTTTTTTTTTCCATTACAGCAAAAGAGTAGTATGATTAGATTGAATCTGGCAGACCTAGCTGGAACAGTTTAAGAAGTTACCATCAACAGCTGTTTACTGCTGTTCCTCTGCCAGAGGTTGCCTCTGTTTCCAACCCACAGAAAGAAGCAGGGTGAACATAGACCTTGGCCACTGCAATGCATGGACCAGTACCTTAGTTCAGATTTACTTTCACTTTTCATGCCTATGCAGCATGACACACAGGCAGTAAGAATCGAGGACTGCTATATTCATAGTTTGGACAGACAAATGCATATGTAAATGTCTGGGACTGACTAATTCCTACTTTTTATGAACACGTGAGTAAAATGCATTGGAGTGTTCTGAATAATTTTCCTCATTTAAATTTTAACGTAATAGCTCGTGCAATTGTTTTTCCAGAAGCACACAGATGCAATTAATTTAAAAAATAACTTACTCGTTAACAACCACTAAACATGGTTGTGTTATTTGTCCCTTACTTTCTAAGATTTTTCAAACTCGTTTTTCTTCTCCTTGTTGTTTTGTTTTCCCATGGCAAATATTCAGGCTCTGTGGACACAGACTTCATGTTGCTTGAGGGAGGAGATACAAAAATGATATTGTCCTTCAGAGAATCATAATGTGAATGAGAGAGAAGAAAACTCCTTTCGTAGTCTATCTGTGCATTACCAGGCAATCTTCCTACACCTCAAGATCCTTCACATTCCAATACGTCATCCTTATATAATAGATAGATTGGATGAAATGCCCGATGTAAATTGTGCACACTTCAAATTTCTATTACTTCTAAAGTGATTTTAAAATAAATCCAATGGAAGATAAATTATGTGAGTATATTTACTAATCCTAAATTGTAGTTTAAGAAAGATTTTTGGCAGAGGTGGTTGAACAGATATTTCTTAATATTGATTTTGTTTGGTTTTGGTTTTGTTTTTTGTTAGACAATTGATCAGTAACAAGGCTCAACAATAACCATTTTTTGCTGTCTCTGAGTTAGATGTGTGTGCAAACCAGGTGACTTTGTGTGGTTCTCCTTGCCAAGTTGAACAGAAGATGTCAGAATTAGGTCTGCTACTGGAAGACATTTTCAACATATAGAATGACAAAGTAATGACTTTCCAAAATGGTTATCAAAAATTTTGAAATTTGTTTGACAAGCAAAACTATTTACAGAATATTAGTAACTCTTCCTCAGATTGTTAAAATTACATTTTTACACAAATAAATATAGACTCCTTAATCTATACCTTCCCTTAGTATTAAACAATGTATTGTACGGGGTGGGGGGGAAATTAGCTAGGAAATACACGTATAGTCTCCATAGTCACATTCTTCAAAAGAAACAAAATGAAAGGCTTACATGACATATACAGCTGCAAATGCATACAGGTCAGTTGCAAAGCTGACCCTATTTAGAGCTGGACTACTGAGGTCCTTTCCTACCTGAATTATCTTCTGATCCTAAAAATCACAGCTCATGATTAACCATGTTTCTGATGCACATGCAAGCCATGAATCCCCAATGTAAAATTTGAAAGCCACCAGTATCACCATTGCCCCCAAACCAGAGCAGCAGAGTATACTCTCTCCCTGAGTGAGAGGTTCGTTGTGGAACTGCTCGACACTTGTCAGTGGGAAATTAATTTAGATGCATCACCACACTTGAAATACTTAGTAATTGCCTGCCTGCTTCACTAGATGTTTTCAAAGGCCTGACCTTGGGAATTAATTTTCACATGGGTTCATATGCCAGTTTCCCTATTTACATTGAGGAGTCCAGGCTCAGACCTTGGACGGACATCCATGCTGCTGAGTGTACCACCACACTTACACTTCATTTGTGAGGCTTGTCTCACTGCCTCACCCATGGGTAGGGGCAAGTTTCTCAAGGGATGTATTCAAAGCATCTAATTTAGGGTTTTTCTATGAAGCTTCCCCTAACAGAATACCTTCAGTCAGAAAACCTATAGCTATCAACCTCTGAACATCAGTGCTTAAATTAGGTATCTACTATAGCCCATATAAACAGCTCCTCAACCCTACCTCCAGTCATAATCCCTCTTCCATTCCCCTCCCTGCTCCCAAAGAAGAGAATGCTACAGTGAGTCCATACTGGGCACAGCCACATATCTATGCCAGCTTTTTGGCTCAGACCAGGAGTGTGCTCGTCACATAAATCTGATGACAGGCACCACTGGAAGCTGTGCGCCAGGACCTGACTTGGTGCCCACCAATCAGTAGTGGGAGTTCATCCCCCGGGACCTGACTAGGTATAGATCTAAGTAAATCCCCAAAAATGCAGATAACAGTGCCATTTTTCTCTAGAGATCAGCTCCTGCTGGGATGGGATACTTGCTGATGTAGACATAGCCAGGATACACTCCCCTATTGTGCTAGTACAACTACCTCTGTCATGTCTCTGCTGGCAGATAGAGATGAGATGGCTCCCAAGAGCTTGTGCATGAAGTACTGAATAAGGGATCTGTTATCCTTCAGAAAACTGTAGGAATATCTTTGTTTTTTCAGATATTGTGCTCTCTATATCTGTACCTTTCACTGAATCCAGTGAGCAATGATGTCTCATGCTGAAAGCAACTGAAGACACCCATTAGCGGTACATTGTGTAAAAACAAAATAGTTCTCCACTATATAAAGTACACAGATGATGCTGGTCAGCAGCAAAGTTTCCTTGCCCCAAAGCAAGGTGCAATATAACTCTGAACTCCTTAAAAGTGAGAAACTGAAGTGGAGAGATACCAGACATGGAAACAGCTGACTGATAAACATTTTAATAACAAGAAATGTATTGTTTGTCAATATAACATCTACACTAAAGTGACAGTTGCACTAATAATTGTTATTTCTTTGATAGGATCAAGGTAGTGGGACTGTGGAGAAGAGTAAATAAAAGATCTTGTAAGCAGATCTTCTAGGCCAAACATACAGCTCTTCCACTGATGCCAAATACTTTTTATATTCAGGTCTCCTTTTGTGGAGAAAGAAGAGAGACCATCAAGAACATGTAGTCTGAGTGGAAATGTGAAAATAAACCAATAGATTTGCCAGTCTTGTTATTTATAGACCTGCAAACCCATGTCCAAAAGCCTTCATCAGTCAGAGTGGGTGCAAAGGAAGAAGCAGACAGACTGGAGTAGATTCACTAAGTGTCAGATAACTGCTCCCAACACAATCAAGCAGAGATTTCTGTGATGCAAAGCTCAGACTTCCACTAAAAAGGTCCAAGAAAGATCACTAGAGAACTGTAGAAATGTCTCATGGGGACTACCAAGTTCTCCTACAGTTATCTATCGTCCTGTATGTGTGGAAATACATAATAGAACTATTAAGATCCATCTGAATGGAGAATGGATGGGAATGGAGTGTAGGAGCACCAGATGAAAGACAAAGGTAGAAGTGATAAATGGTTTTAGCACCTAGTCTAACATGTTATCAAAGTTATGCCAGATCTACGTACAGCTTCTCACTTCTGGTAAACAAAGGACAGCCAAAACTGGCAGGGGGGGACAGAATGGGACTGGAACCTCAAAACGTTCAGAAAAAGAATCAAAGGAGGAAGAAAAATCCCAGTGATGCCAGAGGTGATATAGGAAGGAAAAAGAGAGAAAAGAGGGTCATTGTTGACAGCTCCTAAAAGGGTGTACTTCCAAAACCAGAACATGACCATCAGTCCAAAACCCCAAGAGTTATAAAGAGGAGTCACCAGGCAGTGCCTCATGTTCTGCCTGTCAGGGAATCAGGAATACAGGAATGTCAGCTGGGCTGTGCAGACCCAAGACCTGGGGCTTGGGATCCTGTGGGTCTGAGAGCATGAACCAGCTAGACCAGTTCTGCTATAAGATAAAATCACCTTCCCTTCCTAGAAGGTCTCAGCTTGAGCGCTTACTACATTGTTGCTATGAGTCTGCAACAGTATACTACCTTAATTAGCAGAGGTGGGAACAAACAGTCCAACATTTGGCATGGAGGTTTTAAAGGGAAGTTTATTCAGGTTCCTGCATCCCACAGAAAATACTGACTAAAGTGTGGAAACAAACAGCTATGGTGAAAGTCAGACCCAAATCAGGCATTTCTTCACCCCTAGCAGCAACATACTGCAAAATTAAAAGTCTGATTAATGAAGATGACATTACGATAGGCAGTCCTTACAACTCATACATAATTCAAAGGGTAGGTTGAAATACAGGTGTTGATAGCTTAAATGCACACTGATATGGAACATGCTAAAATGGTAGTGGAAAGGAGCATTTATAAGCATTGAAAACAAACCATTTCAACAGGGTGGCTCTTCACTGGAGTGGAAAATGCAGAACTGTAACTACCTAGTGAAACACTGGTGTTAAAGGCTGTGAGAACAAGAGAGACTTAGCTCAATAGCTGAGGAAGCTTCAGGCCATCAGCGCATGTTCAGGCAACCAGAGCCTCCAGGGCCAGGAGCGAGCACTCAGTGCAGATGCTGGCGTTCAGATTTGGAAGGTTTTGCTGTAAAACTGGCCTCTGTCAGGGACAAAGAAGGCTACGGAGCAGAGGTGTTTCTGGCTCCCACTGCTCTGCTCAGCTCCAGAGAGCCTTCTTTTTAATGCACTTTTCCTTGCTTATTCATTTGATTCACATTTAACCTTAGCAGAGATTTGTTTTGACTATTGGGAGAAGGGGAGTAAGCTCAGGCAGGTGCACAGGGCTTAACTACAGCTTCAATAGACTTGGTTGTATATGGGTATGTTAACTAAAAGGGAAAAAGAAAGAAATTAAAAAAAAAAAAAAAAACGAAAAAAAAAACAGATACCAAATGTTTTAGTGTTAGGCCATACGTCCTTAATAATTATCTTTTGTACAAGTTACTGGAAGCAGACTGGAGATAAGAGTATTGAACTACTGAGCTTAACAGTGAAACAAGTAAGACTTAAAAATGGAATCAGTAAGTATATTTTTAATGATTGCAATTCTTTTGTGCTTTAACTCATCAGTAAGTAATTTTTAATTTTAAAAAAAAAAAAAAGGTATTTAAAATTCCAATAAAGCCTGCCTATAATGTGATTCTGAGATGTGTCATTGGTTTGAGGTATTCTCAGATGGGTCATATAAATAAACTGGTTGAAAAGTGACTGGTAGTGATTCAAAAGCATAAACAAGGCATGAAGGATTTTAGGATTATTTGTGTGTGTGTGTGTGTGTGTGTGTGTGTGTGTGTGTGTGTGTGTATCTATTTATTTAGGCCTCTTTTGTCCTTCTAACAAAACACACCTTTCCCAGGGTCCTCTTTTTCCACAGGTTTCCTCTTATTTGGTCTGATGTCATCCACAGACCCTTATTCACTCCACAGCATTTCCCCATGCTGAATGTGTTTTTACAAAGCTTTCAGGGTTCCATACATTTCCAACAGCTCATTTTGGGGGAAATAAAAGCCCTAGCTATTTGAACAATAACAGAAGCCATGGAGTTGAATTTATATAAGAGAGGTATGACGAATAAACAGGCAAAACTCCACTTTTGAGTATCCAGCGAAAGATGTAATGAAATTCCACAGGAATAAATGGAATTACTCCACGTACAGACCCCTTCAGGAGGCCACAACCTGATCCCAGAATGGTTAGAGTAACCCATGGTTATTCTGGGCACGTGCCACCCTGGTATAAACAGCCACAATAATGGTGAGTTCAGGAAATTTGTAGTTATTTTTATAGTGCGGACTTTTCTCCCCAAAACCTAGTTGATTGATAACGCCCAGCGGCGACAGCAGGGACCGCACACATGCTTTCCCCACAATATTAAGCCAGGACACTGTCCTCAGTCCTCAGATGTCCCCCAAACATGACAGAACTGTGACTGACCACACAGCACACTTCTTGCTCACTGTTGTCTGCCACCCATTACCTAAATTCAGTATGCTCACCCAGGCAGGTTGACCCAAGCACACTTACTCACACAAAATATGCACTTATCTGCTATGTAATGTATGTAAAGTATAAACTGTAAAAGCCTCCTATGAAAAAAAGTCCAAGAAACAGTGTGCCACAGAATGTAACCAGAAAGAGGAAATTATTGCATAAAATATCAGACTTTCCTGTTTATTTTGCCTGAAGTGAGTGAAGCATGAAGAGCAAACTGAGAATGTAGCTGATGAAAAGTGAAATTGATTTTAAGTTAAATGTGTAAATTAATCACATTTTAAAATGTAACACGGAATGTGTTGGGTAATGAGAAGTAGAACTGCATTCATGTCACTTCAATTTACTTATTGAAAAGGTAGGTGTCCAGTTAAAGCTGGTGGTGCGGGCCTCGTGTCCTACACTGCATAAAGGGGCTATCCCCCTTATGGAGGAATTTGTCCTGTTTCATTTATCTCACCCATCTCAACCCATGCACATGCCTCAGAGGGATAGCGCAGTTTCACTTTCTGAAGGTCCTTCTCTGTTGACTTCAGAAGAATCCCAAGCAGCTCTCTCAGAGTCATGCTTAACTCTAAAGTAGGATATGATCACTTACCCCCTCTATACAATACCATGGAGTTGAAAGTTATCGCCTGCCATCTTCAAAATTTATTAGGAGTAGCTATAACACAATGTTATTCTGGTATCCATGTGCATGGCTGTGGCGCATGCTCTACCGATTATAACACCCAAGGAACAAACCCTTTCAGTCATTTTAATAAATGTAAATGTACCTATTGCCTTCTACTGAACCAAATAAGACCCACTCATGTATGTATCAGTCACTATACTCCTGCTTCTACATTATTCATACACAGATCACTATGTGTACATATGCATACAAAAAAGTGATTGCATTTGTATACCTTTACATGTAAATAATATAAAAAGAGTTTGCACAATATGGACTAGAATCTTATAATTTGAGGATCTCTAAAAAGGTAGGTAATCTATCTTGTGTTTTTCAACAACAGCTGTTTCACAGTCTCTGTGGCTTTATCTACCAACTACCTTGTACTGTCAGGTATCGCTGAACAAATATCAGCTGAACAAATATCAGCTTTATTCATGCCTTCTTCTGCAGCAATGGTTTACAATAATGAGAATATTAAAGGCACATGGCTCATTTAATCAGCAACTTTGCAAGTGTTTTACTTACATCAACAAAGAACAAATTGTTTTTAGCGCCTGGTATCTAGAATACAGCATAAATTATTCAAATCAAAGCAACATAAATCTTTGTACAGCAAAGGTGAAGCTGTAGAATTCATCGCTCTGTGTTACAGCTTTGGATAGGACAATGACCTCTAATCAAAACTCCTCAATACAGTCCTTACTCTTAAGATGCCAACTTGCCACTAAGGACCTGATTATCTATAAATTTATGGGAACCTGCAATAACTGGTGTTTGCCTCCTGATAATGTCTTCTGACACATATCAGGAGATTCAGCTGATCTGTGTTAGAGATTATTGTACAGAATCTGCAGTTTATACAGGCAATGAGTAGACAGAAGGTCCATTTGAGACCTTTAGCTATAGAGAAGCACATAAGGAAAACTGTTTCCATAGAAACATGCCCCACAGCTGTAGTTAGTATAGGAAAAATAGTTTTATGATTATTTCAATGAAGTTCTACCTTTTGTTTTCAATGCAAGATATATACAATAGGTTGTTTCATAGTGTGATCTCAGCATAGCTAAGGTCTTACATGTGAAAATCACCCCAAAGTGAAGGACCCCGTGTTCCTCTTATGTGTTCCTAAGAGTTTTATTAGATTCTGTGCACAGTGTCCACTGCAGAGCGATTTTTTCCATAAAACAGTATTGCTTTTCTGTATTTATTCTTTGTAAAATAAATGCTTACTTTTACATTAACTCACAAAATTATATATAAATTTATCAGAAATTCTAGATAAAAAGCAAAGGACCAGATAATGTTCCAAAAAATCTAGGGAAGGGATGTCTAGAGATTCCAGGAGGAGATGAGTCAGGCCAAAGGACAGCTATAGGAAAACAGAGGGTGGGCATGAATAATTTACTAACAGTTTGGCAACATCTTCTTTCCATTCAGGTCATTTCCGATTTAGATGGAAAATTTCTAACCAGTTCCCTGGAAATGACATGGTTGGTGCATCTCCAAACTAGTTAATCCAAGCTATTTTTTAGGAGACCTTTTAGTCTGGCTTCTTTGCTTGGCTTCAAAGGCACAAGGCAGAATCCATCTTGTGGTGGTAAGAAGGCAGATCCACACATCCAGTTGAGATTTTTCTCCCTCTAATTTCAAAAGTGTTAATAAGGCCGCACATTCTCCCTTCCTGCCTGGCACGAGCATGGACTTTATTAGCTGCTTCCATGTACTTATGCAATGCACAGAGTAATATGACGCTTGGATTTTTTTGGTAATGAGTTTGAAATTAGTACAGCAGAACTGCACCAAGTCACATTAAGAGCTGGGAGATGCATAACTAGGAGCTGGATTTTGTGCACGAGTAAGTGAACAAGACCAATGAACTAGGATTCAACACTGAATGTGTTGAAATCTGTTGCCACATCAGTTGAGACACAGTTTTTGTGTGTTTATGATAGTAAGAGTGGTTATTTTGTTTACTGTGTCTTTTCCAAAAAGGATTCAAATCACATCCTCCTGGACAAATTTTGCTTGTGGGCTTCATACTCATGGAAACCCAAAGCAAGTTGGACAGATATCTGTCTCAATGTCTCTGAAAAACATATTTTTCAGAAATCATGTTCCATACAGTGAAGGGAGACAGATACAGATAAAAGATATTTAGACAGTAATATATAATAGTTTACAGGGAGGGAGGAAAGGTTCTTAAATTCGATATGACCCCACATACTATTTAACAGAGCTGTGCTTCAGGGGCTCCATCTGCCTGCCAGTGGTCTCTGTATAATGCTAATCTTTCAAGTTAGATGCTTGAGTTGGTGTTGAAGAGTAGATGTTGTCAGTACACCCAAATGACTCAGCCTTGCTTCAGAAGTAATGTCCTACAATCCACCAACTCAATAAAAATTAGGTTCATAAATCCCAGGCAACTGATTCAGAAACTGATTTTTGTGGATCTTGTAGTATTACTGACATTTTAGGTAAGGAACTGCAAAATCTATCTCCTTGATTGGTAAGAAGAGGCAAGTGGTGGCTTCACATTTGCTAATTCTACAAAATACCACAATAGCACTATTGAAAAAGAAATTGGGTAATATTTTGTGCACTATTTTAACGATAACGTACTAAGACCGTACCATCATGAACTGGTTTGGTTACAGAAGATTTGAAAAAGTACTTCAATAAAAAATAACTTAATAATCCATGGTTCAGTAAGACGTAACAGTTCACATGTACCGGGCAAATAAACACTCTCACATGCCTCCAAAGCACCTCCAAGGAAAAGTTTATTTCCAAAACAGAGATCACTAGCTTAGTAATTTTCTTTTCAAGTTTGCAATATGACCCATCTTGTCTTCCCAGCAACTACATCAAGGCTTCAAGAAGATTTTCCTCATAGTATTTAATTTGTTAATGGGATTTGCATGCACCCTTCCAAAGAAGTATCAGGAAAGTTGGCCTCATTGTTCACGATGGCCAGACAAGGGGAAGAATAATTGTGTCATACAAAATCTATCTATGTTTTCCCCACAGAGACATAATTACATGTTCAAAACTTGGAGAGGTGGAAGAGCCAGCTCAGATTCCACCTAAGTCTGAAGGATTAATCTCTATGTCAATTCTAATGGTACAAAAGATCTGAGTGTAATTTCCTCTTCTGCCTTGTGGTATACCAGACTGCAGAAGATTGCATGTATTATTTTAAGGTTCTCCAGAGAAAATTTCCCCAGGCTTCCCTACTAGGACATTCAACCACAGTACAGCATTTAAGGGGAAGGGCATTGGAAGAAACAGAAACAGAGTACTTAAGGAGTATAGGAAGCAAGTTTCAGAGTAGGCAGAGATGATAAAAAAGGGAGCAAATTTGTGATCATATCTGAAGATGACAGAGGAAACCTTGGCTTGAGGAAAGGAAAACGCAAAATTCCCACTGACTCAGTGGAGCACAGAGTTTACTCCAGAAGGGAAAATTGTTCTGTGAGGGACAACTGTCAGGAGTCTGAGACACATCAGCAAACTGAATTGCCACGCTTTCATAGGAACTTGAGGGCCACGAGCCAATATTGGTAGATGCACAGAAGAAGGAGTTGCAGTGGAAAGGGTAAACTCCTGCTTCTGACAGAATCACCAAATAGAGAAATTTTTATAAAAGGTAAAAAAAGAAACAGCTTTTTTTTGGGGGGTCTCTGGGTGCAGGCAAGGCATAAGCTTGTCCTCACTGTAAGCTGACAGGACTGAAGGAGCTGCAAGATAACACTGAGAAGGGACTCAGACTGCTTGGGATCCTCAACCATTGATCTGGGCATGGCTGAAACTTGTGTTCAGTGTGGAGGAGCCAGATCCACAGCCACAGCTGCTCCAGCCTAAATAGCTGCTCCATCACAACAGAGATCTCTTTGGCTGCTTCTTTCAGGGTGGTTTCATGGAGGGGGGCTTTGCCTTCTTTGTTTTCAGGAAAAGCATGAAGTGACTTCCCCCCCCGATAGTTTGCAAAAGGAAAAGAAAAAAAAAGACCTCTGTAAATTGAATCAAAAAACAACGAGTCTTTCTAAAGCTTCTGAAATCATTTCAAGCACTTAGGCAAAGCTAACACAGCTAGAGGCTTCTTAGAAAGCCACAGCAAAAGGGGACTTTACCCCCATCAGGCACATGTGACAGTCTCCCACCGCGGGGAGAGATGGGAAACGGCCAATGAGTTTCGTGGTTCTTTCACCAAGCCCTCTCCTCATTTTTTATTTTGACTGTGTTGCAGGGGTCCATTTTAACGTGCTGGTTTTATTGTTTTGTTTTGTTTTTTATTTGCAGTGCTATCCAGTGACTGACTGGGGAAGAGAGACTCGAGAAAGGCGAAGCCATTTCGCATCAATAACAAAACGTCACGTTTTTAAGGGAAAGAAAACAACTTCTTTTTTAAAACAAGGCTGTGCTTGTTTGTCTGTTGGTTTGCACAGAACGGTTATCAGGCCAAAGGAGTCCTGGTGATTGTGTTTTGCCAGCACAAAAAGAAGAGAAGATTATTAAAAAGAATATAAACCCATGACATATGTTACCAGTATTAAAATTGATGCACATTCCTGCTTAGTATAGGGGAAGCCAGGAGCTGTATTTTATCTTTAACAAAGTCAGAAAAGAAAAGCAAACCATTTCAGTCTTATTACCGCTAACAGTGAAGTATTTATTTCTGTCTGCTTGGGGAGGAGAGGTTGGGGGGAGCAAGGTTTGGTTTGGACAAAACTCGGTCTATCTCCCTTCCCCCAAAACCAAATCCGTCTTGACACAGATACTTCTGCAACTATTTTCCCCATTAAAAGGGAAATCTGGGAGCTACCAGATGACTGTCAAAAAGTAGCAGGATCAGACCCACCATCTTCAAACCCAGAAACACGTTTCAGAAGACGTTTTAGTATCAGGTATTAAAACTTTTTCACGGTGGTGGCAGGTAGACATTGTCGCCAGAAGTTAGAGTCCTTTTGTTCCAGCCATGAGACAAACAATTCCACAAAAAGTCACCCCTGCTTCAGAAAGCTCGTCTACCAACCCTATGACTTCTGTACCACCACAAGCAGTTTGAGCCGTTCACTGAAGTCTTTCCTCACGTCACCCCTTAACCCATGTTCACCTGGTATTTTGTACGGTCTGGGAATCTTCAAATGAGCCCAGGTTTACTCTACACCTGACCTTAGAGTTCCCACAAAGCTAAGAAAGTTGTTTGTAATGCTCTCACATTACGTGGGGATGGTGCCCTGTCAACACATGCAGTGTTATGGACTGGAAAATCCAAATACAGTTTGCAAAGCCATTGGAGGTTTTCCACAGAGTACTTGCAAGGGCCTCTCCTAATTGAATTTGCCAAAATTCACATGAACTCAGATTTAATCCAATCAGTTCTACATCACATGTCTTTCAACATTGACAAAATATTTTTTTCTAATTGTGACTCTCTTATGGAACCAAATGAATCAGAAAGGGACTTAAATGAAAACCAGTCCAGATTGTTCTACACTTTAACCTTACATCTGTGCTTAATTAGGATGCTCAATTTCCCTAAACTCAAGTCATAAAATGGAAGTAATCTGTGGCCTGTTTGTCAGTCATTATAGGGCAGCAGACCTGCAAATCAAGGCAGGCTCAAATGCACAGGATCTTGTTCAACATGGCCATTGAAGGAAACATAGGAGATGTTATTGTGCAGCAGGCTGGAAGGAAGCTGGGAGAAAAGTTTGCCGAGAAAGACATGTGTGAATGACCTGCATGCCGAGAATGTGGCTGAACCTTGAAAGAAGGGAGCAAATGAATGTGGAAAACATGTGTGATTATTTAAGGCTCCCCCATTTTGACTGCATGAAGCTCTTACAAAAAGCTTGATAATAACTGCGCTGGACAATATCTTCAGCCACAGAAAAGGCAGCAGCCTCCTTCTCAAATCAAACCTGCTTTCTTAGAAGTGCCAGCACCTTCAGCTGGTGTAACCTTTTAGGGTGTAATTTCAAGATGTTGCAAGTTCCTCAGTAGCCACTCTGATCCCCCAGCCCTGCTCTCTTGTTCTGGTCTCACATACCATGTGGGTCACCCGTTCTTCCCTCCTGGTGCAGTCATGTGAGGGGCTGTGCTGTAGAGCCAAGCAAGAAAAAATCACCACAACCCCAGGTTCCCTTTTCCAAGGGCTTTTCTAAGGACCTGGATCATTTCCCTGTCTGTCTCGCAGCCCAGCCCAACACACTGCAGCACCAGCTGAAATCACAGCAAGGGAGAGTTGGCATCTTCTGAAGGGCTTTGGCATCAGTGGTGCTGCCATGTGGAGTGACACCCTCAAAACATCTTGTCTCCTTTCAGCCAGAAAAAGTAACTGCAATTAACCTACATCTTTAAAAGTGTGAGAAAGGCTCGTCATCTAGAGTTGTTAAAGATGCACTATCCGGGGCTATGGCAAATCACTGGAGGAACAATAAAACCCTACCCCATGCACCAAGGTCTGTCATCATTCATTTCAAACATGCACTTCAGAGTGTTGCTGTTATGTTGTTTTTTGACATCTTGAGATCTGCATGAGAAATCCCTGTGGACGTGCTGTAAATCCATATCTACAGCAGTAAGTTTTCATTGCATCAGTGTTATTAAATATATATATATACACTTATATATATATTATTTGGCGATGCTGAATGAACAATTGGCCTTTAACTCCTCCTAGACTATTAGGTCGTACTATAGGTCAGTGAAAAAGTAATTTTCCCTAGATTTGTAATAAGGTCTGGGATTTGACCTATGACCCCAATGTCACAAGGTATTCATTATCTCCACACAGATGATATACAGGCAAAGAAACATATATTTTTTATAGAACTGGAAGAATTATATTTGATGGATACATTTTATTAGATGGATTTTATTACCTGAATAAACTCAATTAGCAGACCTCATTAATTTTGAAAATGTAACTTATTTACATTGAGTTATTCTTGTGGCCATTAACATTCAAAACATATAAACTTGAGCTCTGGGCACAGTTGAATTTTTTTTGTTCAGTGGCCAAGTGAAAAAAAAAAAACACAAGAGAGGAAAAAAGTGTTCTAACCAGAACAGAAAGCTTATTTTGTATCAATGTAGAATGCTCCCTTTAACATGTAATTAAAACTTTTTTTTCCTGGTTCTTAAGCTACTTCTTTTCTTTCATTCTTAAAAAGTATTAACCAACATTCAAAACGTCGTTTCCTAATGAGAAGCTGAAATGTTTTACTTCCAAGGCAATAGAAACTAGCACTTTATCTTTTGGGGTAGGGAAGTTGTTTGCTTTGTCTTCATTTAGTAAATAGTTTCAGTCTCCCGCCTCTGGACTCAGGAAAAAAATTCACTAGTCCCTGAAAACATTCCACCCACACTGAGTAACCTTTTTTGCAGGAAAATATTAGTGACTTGTAGTAAGCAAAATGTAAAGGGCTGAAGACATAATTGAAAGGCATCTGCATAAAATATACCCATACCAAAACAAATATGTTGCAAGAGCTTTTGAGAGGTAAAGGACAAGTCTGTGAATTACTTGTTCATACAGTATTGTTCCTCAATACTGTAATATTGTTCCACCTGATTCCCAGGTACAGTTCTGCCACAACCACAGAAATCTACCCCCTGTATGGCAGATTCCTCCCTACCAAAAAAAGGGGACGAGAGGTCATCAGTAGAGGACGAGGTTAATTTCATAATATTAAGCTTCTTATAGTTAGATGTCCAGATCAAGATATTCTTGGAGACCAATAAATCTCCACCTGAGACAGAGCCACTGTACACCCCAGAGCAGGAGCCAGAGGAGTGTGATTCTCCCGCTGGGGTCCCTGCTCCTACGCCAGGTGCAGTGGGAGTCCAGGCAATGTCCTCAGACCAGATAGTTTGCATGCATGTGATTCCAGTTAGGTGAGATGAATCCCATCCACTCGCATCCTGGGAAATGTTAGTAATGGTTGTGTTAGCCCAGAGCTAAGTGTTCAGGCTGAAGCTCCCTCAAACTTGCTTCACCCAGTTCCTGCAGCATAGAGCTGCACTGGGCAGTGAGGTGAAAGCCCCTCAGCACAGGAAAAGCTGCCCCTCAGCACAGGGAAATGTCTGATGACAGCTATATTGGAAAGAAAGGGGCATAGGACAGTGGTATTCCTGATATATCCCAATGCAGGACACCTCCTCTGAGGGCTTCTTCAGATAACTGTAATTTAGAACAGCTGTAAGGTTGCAGCGGCTACTGGCTTGTCTCAGAACTGGTGGCAGAGTGGCACCACAGTGTGAATAACCGCTCCACTGGTGCTGAAGATCCGACCACTAGAGTGAGATCCACTACTATTGTTAGCATCATGAAGTAGCTTTTATTTTGAGACTGAATCACTTGTGTGTCCATCCAATGAATTCCTGTTAAAAGACTAAACCTGCTAGGGGATAAAAATCCATTACAAGTGAGAAGCAATTTACAGTAGAGAATTGACCTATAAAACCATCGCATTTCCATCACACTAATCCAAAACATATTTCAGAAAATAGGTCTGCACCCTGAAATAGTTCTTGTTAAAACTACCAACCTGTTAAAATTATGGGCTTAGTGCAGCAAGTCTGTATATTTTAACAGGATTTTCATGCATTGGGCCATAGTCCTAGGAAATTTTCTAAGAAAGTGACCTCACTCCACTCCTCAAAAAGCAGTGGGAGATTTAAAAGCAAGGCACATCCCTGGGATTTCAGAGTGAGCAGCTTACAAGGCTGCCTGACTCTCAGACTTCTTCCCCTCCCGCTCATTCCTACATCGCCTCTCATACTGTCACTTACACCTGGAACATTTTGGCCTCTTCCTATCTGCCAAATGTTTTCCCTTCTCCATTTCAAATTCCTCCTTAACGCACTAACTCACTTCCTCCTGACTTCTTGGACCTGGGGCCCCTGTTCTCCCGCACCGAAGCTCCCTCACTTTCGGGGAGAAAGCCAGACGGGCGGTGCACTGTGCTCTGCAGTCACCCCACAAAGCCCAGGTGTTGTGCACGGATGCACGGTGACTGGGCGTATGACTCCCTGCAGTCAGGACAGGAACGTCTTGCATTATCCTGCAGCATGCCTCTTTTTTTTCAGGACTGGCCCACGGTACTTGAACTGGGATCCTCCAGGGCTTGCGTAGGAGAAGTCAGAGGCTCGGAGAGGGGAAGAGCAGCATCCAACTTTTCAGGAAAGCCAACTTCAATTCCTGAGGGCCTCAGGTCCTGCTCTGGAGCCCACTGGACTCCATGGAAGGAATTCAGTGGGATTTCAGTCACCTATGGCTGGAGGGTTGCATCCTGGCAGAGAAACAAGAATTCTGCCCCCAGTAAACTATTTCAGTGGAAAACGTCTCCACAGGCTGCAGAGGTTCACAGCAACCTCTAAGAAGGTCCTGTATGCTTGTGCGCTTTTTTTCTGCCTGTATAGAAATCAACTTCAAGTTAAGTCCACTCCTGTTATTAAGTACATTGAGAGAATGAGAACTGGAGTAAAAAATAAAAATAAGAAATCTTTTTTTTTTTCTACTTCCTAACCTGTTTCTTCCAGATATTGCAGTCCTGAGTGCACAAGATTTTTAAAAAATGTAAATGTGAACAATTTTACAATATAACAATTCATGGGTGTAACAGATCACTTCGTAGCAACCTATTAGCATATGGATAGTAGCGCAAGGGTCAGATTCAGCAAAGAAGCAAAGACCTCTATCTCATCCTTGTCTGTGTCCACTGTCACTAAGCCACTCCTCCTATACAGCAACAGACCCCCATTTTCCTTGTTCATCCTTTTACTACCAATGTAGCTGTAGAAAACCTTCCTATTACCCTTGATGTCGCTTGGAAACATTACCTCTAGACAAGGTTTGGTTTCCCTGACACCATCATGTCTGGGCAATATTTCTAAATTCCTCTTTCATGGCACATCCTTGCTTCCACCCTCTGGATGATGCCTTTTTGCATTTGAGGTCTACCATGAGCTCTCTGCTTACTCAAAACAGTTTCCTGATATGTCTGCTTGTCTTCTACGAGTACCAGAATGGACTGCTTGTGCTTGGATCATGCTGTCCTTGAAGGCCTGCCAGCTTTCCTGAGTTTCTTTGCCTTTCGGAGCTGTGTCCCCTGGAACCGCACCTAGCAGTTTCCTAAATGAGCTGAAATATGTTCTTGTAAAGGCCAGGGTCTGCTCTCTGCTACTCTTCTTCCTCAATCCCTCTAGGACTCACACCCCACCATTTCATGGTGAATACTGCCAAGGCTGTTGCTGATTACCATATCCCAAACCTCCTGTTACCTCTTGTTAGTGAATAGCAGATGAGGCTGTGGGTCAACCCTGGTTGGCCCACCCAGTACTTGGTTCAAGAAGCTATCCCTGACACCTTCCAGAAATCTCCTGAACAGCTGGTGTCCCACCATGCTGCCCTTCCAGAAGATGTCAGGAAACTCCCCCATGGGAACCAGGGTCTGTGCTTCAGAGGCTTAATCCACTTGTTCACCCTGATGGTACATCTGTAATACCTTCCCTCATTATATCCCTCATATAGGCCTCTCCCTTGACCCACAGGCTCTCTACCAGCCCATAATCCATCCCACTGAAGAGCTGCTTGTACCTGGGCTGCTCCTTCACAGGAACGACAAGACCCTTGCTCCCTCATCTTCTCTACCAGTCTCTCCTGGAGAGCCAGTACCTGTCCATCTCAGTCACCCCTGGTGTGCAGGCTGACCCCACTTCTCATTCATTCCAACAACATTGTAGTTAAGTAATAAAACCTCCTAGTTTTCCATCTTGTTACAGCATCTTCAAGTCTGTTCATTTTTAGGTCTGTCCCTGCAGGAAGGAGTTCAGGAAGCAGAAAACCCTGCATGTTTTGGGCATGACAGGAGGACCCAGCACCAGCCACGGCTTTTGTCACAAACAGCTGCCCTCTGTCTTGCAGAATGCATAGACACAGCTGAGAAAAAGAAGCAGCAGGGGTAATTCCTGGGGCAGGGGGACTCTGCTGCAGTCTGCCTGTGGCTGTACTTGGATGCACCCGTTCCCCTTGCAGCTCTCCCACAGCTCCCTCGTGGCCTTGCTCCTGTCAAGAAAGATAAGAATGGCAGCAGTGTGTATAAAGCCAGAGAGGTCCAGGAATTTCCAAAGGCAGCTGGATAGGCCTTTTGCTGCTCAATGAGGGTCTAGGGCTGAATAATTCAAAGCTGAGCAGGCTGCTGTAGTCAGCAGAGACCTTGTGGAGAAACACAGGCCCTGCTATCTCTTCTGTCTCCATGCTCCAAAGCACACAGTATGCTTTTCTATCAAAAAGCTCTGAACTCCTCATCCTTTCAAATGGCTAACAAATATGTTTGATTATGTGACCAAGCAGATTTTTATATGTTGACAAAGCCTTGTTAATCAGGAGAGTAGGGCTATATCTACAGAGATACAGAATATACAAGGAGAATTTCAACACCTTATTAGAAAAATAAATCAGTGTCATTTCTGAGATTGTGGCACAGGCAAAACATGTCCTCATATGGTATAAACATTTGGTGAGATGAGTTTCATAGCTTTACCATGATTTCACCACTTGAGAGTGAAGTGGCTGTCCCAGACTGACACAAACCAAAACTTTTTGTTAACCTAGGACATGTTCTGCCTTCCCCCTTCTTCTTGTGATGATCTCCATCAACCATCATGTCATATAATTTAATATAACGTGAAATTTGGACCTCCTGACACAGATCCCCTTGTGCACCCGAGGAGGGACAGCTCTAATTAATACCAGATGGCTTCAGACTATAAGAAACCCTGTGCCAGCTGAGGTCTAGCCAAGCACAGGTGTGACCCACCCTGTCCCAAAATGCCTTGTCCTATTCTTCTTTCCACCCAGGGAGGAACAGATGTGGGAGGGAGCTGGCAGCACCGCTCTGCACCAGCTGAGAATGATGCCAAGCCCCAGTGAACGCACCCAAGGGTCGCATCTGAAATAGTCTGTGCAGAGGTGAAAGGACAAAGAATCTGCTCTTTTACTCTAAGGAAGAGTCACAAATGAAGGGTAAAAGTAAAACAGCAAACTTTAGAATTAAATGCATGAGAATGTTTAATATATTGCCAGAATGTCAATGAAAATGAAGAATTAGATTCCAAGGAATCTAGAGAAAATGATCCCTTTGAGTCAAACATTAATAAAAGTTTGCAGTGATATAGAGATGATCTCATGCTCATGGTTATTTCCCTTTTGCAACTTTTTTCTTGGTATAGGTTTTTTGTTGGGTTTTTTTTTTTTTTTTTACTCCCAGATGTTGTAAAGTTAATTACACAATCACTTGTGTATTACAAAAAAATGAATAAAGAATACTGGCTACACATGAGTCACTACAGTGCAGCACAGAATGAAGAAAATGATCTTCAGAAAAAGGCAATTTATCCATAGTACAAGAGCTGAAATTCTGCAGTATTCTTCAGCCAGATCCTGCTTTTTGCAAGGGAAAAATTTGCAGATCATGCTGAAAATTGCTGGAACACTCTGTGCACAAGCTGAAAGAGCAGCACAACCCCAACTCTGAAGTACAGCTTGCTGGTGAAGGATGGTATAAAGACAAACACGTCTAGAGGGAAGTCTTTTGCAGACCAATATGTCATAAACCCTCTGTTCATTGTGCTTCATTTTCCCACATGCTAGACAAGATGTAGGGAGCCATGTCTTCAAAGCCCACTTTGCTTTGGGAAACACAAACATTTAAGTACCATTGGCATTCACACAACCAGCCTGGTGCTGGTGACACATTGAGTGACTCAGCATGACTGCATGTTTGCAGAAATTGCACATGTAAATACGGGTGTGCAAGTGCACAGTAATGTTTGAATATGTAGATGTTTCTCTCCTTTTTTAAAAAGTGATGCATTAAAAGTTATTTAAATAGTACTTGGAGCTGGTTTCAAACCATGAATTGAGCTCCTTAGCCAGCTCTTCCGAAAACATCCAAAAATATTCTGGTCCACTTCCTCACTGGAAAGAATATACCTGTGGGCAGAGACCAAAGAGATCAGCCACCAACATATTTACTTTAAAGAAAACACCATGCCTGTTGAAAGGCAAACAGTCATCCTGGTTTAGGATATGCTGTATGATTTTTTTGCTGTAGCACATGACCAAGCCTCTTCCACAAAGATGTCAACCCTGCAGGTCACTAAATACCCATCAGAGAAGGGACAGGACAATTCTCATGCTGGAATGTGGTATCACCTACCATCAATAGTAAAGACGCTTAGATGCAAACACTTAAAGAGAGAACAGATTTTATTTAAGACAAATTCTGGAGACAGATAACATGGATCTGAACAGCAGCATCTGGCCTTTGGTGATAGCATTGAAATTAGGAGATACTTTGTCCAATAAGTACTGGTGAAAACCAAGAGATTTCTAGAAAATAATAATTCATAGATTCAGGAAAACGAAGGCACAGAGTTTCTCTTGTCATTTAATTTCTCAACAACAATTTTCCTAGCTTTTTCATGACTTTATTCTGAATGCTAATGGGTCATCTTTCGGCACAGAGGATGATAGTTCACTACCTCTAACTACTTAAAGCCAACTCTTTGACTGTGCCACAAGAGCTTGGGGGATTACTTTGTAAAACAGAGTTTTAAAAATACTTCCTACTAGATTTGTCAGGTGACAAGACATTTTATTAACTTTGTTGCTATGAATTTTTATCAGGCCAATGAGGAATATTCATTCATAAGGTGTTTGAACTCATAAAATTGTAAAATGAAAAGCTGTAACAAACGTTTCATCTCTTGATTGCTATATTTTAAAAACTGATTCTTATCCTGTGACCAATCCTGACTTCTTTTTTTTTTTTTAAATAGTTAAATTTGCCGTCGTTGCACTGCAGTTTTTAAAGCCCCTGGAATTCTGCAAACATGTAGGAAACCAAATTTCTTCACAAAACCAAAATGAAATTCTCCAAGTGTTATACAAAGAAACATACAAACTCATGATCAATATAGATTCCTAAACTGACCAGTTTTAGAGCCAAGAGGTATTGTTGTGATTGTCTCACTACTTTCCATATAATCGAGCCCCCAGAACTTCCCTATATTAATTCATGCTTCAAGATTAAAAGCTGTGCTTGTAGCAGAGCAGCTCTTTTAAAAAAGTGTTTCATTTTGATTTAAAAATCTCCATTAATGGAGAATCCAGCACAATCCTGTGTAAATCATTCTAAATGATTAATTATCCTTGCTGTTAAGAATATGCACCTTCTTTTTTGGTCTGAATTTGCCTCACTTCAGTTTCCAGCCATTGGTCTTATTAGTCACTGCACCTTTGTCTGACAGACTGAAAAGCCCTGTGTTACCTAAATCTTTTCCTTGTGGAGGTACTTACGGGCTATGATCAAGTCACTGTTAACCTTCTCTCTTGGAAGTTACTTAAATCTTTTCCTATTAGTTATCTTTTAATTATTCTCAGAGCTCCTCTCTGAACTCAAGACAGTTTTTTTACATTCTTCTTGAATTTTGGGCACCAGATCTGGACATAGAACACCAGTGAGCATAGCACCAGTACAGAGAATAGTGGAAATAGTCCCATTCCCTATTCCTTTTTTCCTACCATCAGGAACTAATTTATCCCTTCTGGCCATAGTGCCATTCTGGGAGCTTGTGTTCAGGTGATTTTCATCCTGACCACAAATACCATTTCCAAAATTTTCTACTTCCCCAAGCAGAGCTGCCCTGGAAGTGCAACCTGCGTGTGGTGTTCCCAGACTTGTCATTTCACATTTAGCCACCCCAAAACACTTCTCATTTGACCACCTTCTGCATTTTCTTTCTGTATTAGAGACTATCCCCAAATTGTTGTCTCAGCTGTGAGGAACTCCATCTTTGACCTTTAAGTTATTGCTAAAAATGGTAACAGCAAGAAAACCAAAAAACAAGGATGCCTCTTGATGGAGGCTCCATGTCTACAATCAGATTTGGATGCACCACTAAACTAATTTTCAGTCTGTTTAATGTGTGACATTGATTTTTTAACATTCCACTTTTATTCAAGATGTGTGGTCCCATATGCAATAGCATTGGAATTTTATTACATTGCAAATACTATTACTTCTATCAACCAAAGTTGTAAGCATATTAAAATTTATCCTGATCTAGTCTGACAAGATTCTTCTATAAATAATTATTAATGATATTTTCTTCCTTTAAATTATTATTAATCTGGTCCCGTATCTGCCATTCCACTACTTTGTCAGGGAATGTTATCAGTCAGTTTTAGTTACTTGAGGTAATCTCTTCTGTTTTTTCCAAATATGGATGCATCTGCTTTTTTTCTGAAACCTTCCTGTTTCCCAGAATTTACTGAAATTCAGCATTAATGATCTACCACGTTTCTCTGCTCACAGCCTGAAACTCTAGGACGTGATCATCTGAAAAGGCCCTATTTTGGCATCTGTAATATAACATGATCTTTAGTCACTGTGAAAGGGGGATATATTTTATCATTATTGCATGGCTTAAATAATACACTATCTGTTTTCTCCTTCTCTCTTCTTTAAGCCAGGGTATAGAAAAGTTTATTGAATATTTCAGCCTTTTAGTGACAGTTTTACCATGTCTAACTAGTTAGTGAAAAAACACTTTTATTGAGAATCCTTTTGCTCTTTAGAATCTCAAAAACTCGTTCTACTTACATTCTGCTGGCTATAGCTTTCCCTTTGTATCCCTTTTCTTCCTTTATCAATTTTCTTAATTTCATAATTTAACCTTACTCTTATCCACTTCTCTTTTTTCCATATACTGGCTTTTAATTGGTATACATGCTTTCTCTTCATATGCACCTGGCTGGTTTTAAGCCTTCTTTCTTGACTTCAGGTTTTTAGCTCCTGGATAATACATAAAACATTTAAAAGAGTTCAATTTTTCATATTTTACCATTTCAGTTCTTAAAAGCTGACTCAACTCTTAATTATTCCAGTTTTGTAAAATTAGACTGTTAGGAACTCTAAGTAAATATACTACTGATGTGAAATTTATGTGGTTTCCATAAACAGACATAGTCAATCTGCGCCGAAACAACTGCTGCCTTCTAGTTCTCAGCTCAGATTCTATCTGTCAAGACGAGGCCCAATCCCAAATTGTTCTGTGCTGGTTGCCACCATTTCTGAGCTGAAAATTGTCATCAGTAATTTTACAAATTTCCAAGGGTATTTTAACACTTGGCAACATGAAACTTCCAAAACATGTCATTCAGACTGAAATCTTCCATGAGAGCACAGATATTTTTTTTTCTACACTTGGTAGATGGGTGTTCAAGCAGCCAGTCATCGTGCTTTCTGCTGTGATTTGGTGGGCAGCAATAAGCAGCAGCAGTCCCCCATCTTCTGCTGTACATTTTGGAACAGCAGCACATAAGTATTTAAGAGCACTTGGCAATGATTCAGACACAGCTGATGCCATTTTCAATCTAGACTGCCATTCTCTGTCCTTTTATGCTAATTTGATCAATCCTTTAAAACAAAAGTTTTGTACCACTGATTTTAACATTCCAGTCATGCCAGTTTTCCTTCCAGTGGCTTATAATACCAAGTGGAGTGTGTATGCACTAATCAGTGAGCAAGTCCCTTTCCTTTTGCTTATTACTGGGCTCCTTGAAAGCCCTCAAGGCAGAGACTTTTCTTTGGGTCTCTGGCACCTTGATTAATTTTGTTCTGTGTATCTTGATTTTTCTGCTTTCTATGTCCTTCATCATCATGTCCTTTTGTTGTTGTTTAGTTTAATACTTTTCAGACCAGTCTAAGCAGCCTGTACCTCAGAAAACTAGTTTCCATCTGCTATGATTACTTCTTCTGAGACTAGTTAACCTGTCTTTCCTCCCCTCTCCACAAGAGAGACAAAAATTCCCTTGAAAGAAAACACTCTGCCCTGTGCCATTGGCCTCACCAGCTGCTCACTTCTGGACAACAGTTGGGTGCATATTCAGCCTGCTCATGGTCTCTGGAGCTGCTGCCAACCAGTGGGACACCACGTAGTCCTGGGTCACAAGTGCTAGGCATGGCACAGGCAGCAGGGATGAGGGGGTGAGAGCCTTCCCTGGCAGTACATTCCTCTCCACTGGTATCCAACCCATCTATCTTTTGCCTCTTTTTAAAATAAAGTGGGGATTTGTACCCTCTAATTTAATAAAAGTATAAGGATAAGACTTAATGACTTTGACCATCAAGGACTACTGACATTTTGGGTTACCTACATAACGTAGTGTGCTGGATCAGGGAGATGAGGACAACCAGGGCTCAGGTGATCTGGTCACTGGGTTTCTCAGAGCCCACAGAGAGCAGTTAAGGGGCCACAAGCTCACACCTTCCCAAGAACGATCTCCATCTGGATGTTCATCAGCAGGATCCCCAGCTCCTCAGTGGAGGTGTCTGGGAACGCCACATGCAGGGATGCTGTGTTGCCCTCTAGGATTTAGGCAGCCCAAGTCCTCCCTTACACATATGATGCAAGTTCAGGCAAACGTAGTTAGAAAATAGGCTTGATTGCCTCATTTTCCTTTCAGAGTTGTAGAGGAGATTTATTTAGCAGAAAGATGGAAAGATTTGTGTGTGTCCAGGGAGCTTTATGGTCCAGCTTGTGTGGGGTGAAAGGTTGAAATCTTGCTGGTTTTTCAGCCTGACAGATCACACTGGAGCAATGGGTATTCCTTCGTAGGTATGTATGGAGCACAGCAGGTCCAAGTGAGACCTTCCTAGGCGTGCAGAAAGTTTTCTTGTTTGTTCACATACACAACAGTCAGCCTGTACCCTAAGATCATTCTTCCACTTTTATTTGTTTTCATTCTGCTATTTATTCATTTACCATCATCCCATACCACCTTCTATGTGCCACTCTGAAAATCACTGGGCTTTTCTGGTCATCACTGACTTTCCTGCCAATCAGAGTTGAATCCCAGATTCTTTTTGCCCTCTCTGTTTTGTTTTGGATTTTTTTCATACATTGATTAGATCAGTAGAGTGAAAGAAAGTATTACAGGGAGAGACAGTGCTGTAAGAGAGGCATTGGAAGGGAAGTCAGCATATATTTGTGCTGTCAGTTTTAATGCATCATTTGTTGACTCTGTATATTTTATGTGGTCCAGAAATAGTTTCTGCATATCTTGTCCATCTTCTGTCTTATCCTGCAATTGGGATGTTAGTGTTCCATGTTCTTTAGACTCCTTTCTTTGATTTCTGGGATGGATATTAGTTTCCCAGGTCCGGCAATTGCAGGGGCTCTGTGGAATGGCTAATTCTTTCTCCCAGCAGGACTTTTCCTATAGTATTTGATGATATGATCATAATAACGTTCTTTCACCTTTTCAATTGTGTTTAGTAATTTCTTCCCAGAAACTGCACAGCATAACCAGTTCCAGAGCAGAGAAAGGGTGATTTTGCAGCCTAAAGACTGACAAACTCTACTTGTCACACACAGACAGATCCCTTTAGTCATTAAAAACTGCTTTTCTGTCTCTTTTTAAATAGGGAATGAGGACTGGGACAGGAGGAAGCTTCAGGAAGTGAAACCTTGAAAGTGTTCTTCCCCAGATAATGTTAAATCCTCAGCAAAAAGACATTGGGGAAAAAAAATTGAAAATTTTCCTCCTCCAACTCGTTGGAGAGTAGCTATAGCCATTACTGGGAAAAAATAATCACAGTGTATCCTGTTAACATGACTTGTTGACCACTGTTTCCAAAGGTAAATAGTCTCTGTATGACCCTTACTCAGTGTCAGCAGACAAATCTGACCTTCCAAGCTGCTGGCACCACGTCCTTTAAAGCCCGTGTACACCAGCCCATAGCAAGCAGGGCTTAGACCCCCTCACATAGGGATTAATAACAATACTGGAAGACCTGTGTCTTATGTACACTTTCACCTGCCTTTTTAAAGGCTGTCTATTCAGGGTTTTATTGTAAACATTTTACAGAGGGAGAAATTGAGGCAAGGAGAAGATACAGGATTTTCTACACTTTATATGACAGAGCCAAAAATACAGCTTTAATTTCCCAAGTTTCCTATAAGATGGTCAAATTGCACTGCTTAGTATTTGTACTGTTCAAATACCAAAAACGCTCCCACACGGGCAATGGGACAGAGCTGCACAGGTTATTTTAAAAGCACCAGCCCAGACACTTCTGTTAAATGTCTGTTTCTGTGTTAGCCAATAGCCATGATGTTTCGACATGAGCAGCAAACCCAGTCCAGGTAACAGAAATGCATTCCAGATCCTGGAAAACAAGACAAACATTTGGAAAACAAATGGTGGGGGCAGATACCTAGAAGGACTTTATTTTTTTTTTTTTAATTTTCTGAAAAATTACATTTGTTCTAAGGGACTGTTTCAAACACAGCAAAACCAACACAAAAAGAAACTAGGTGATGCAGCTCACAAAATTACCATATGAGACTGAAATTCAGAAAAGTTGTTTCTACTGTATTTACCCCAGTGGAGAGCTGTTGACTGGGGTAACACAGCTTAATGACATGATGTAAGGGACTGGTTTGTAAACCATCACAGACAGAGCAAATATATTTGTCCCTTTCAGGAAAGTGCTGGAAGAAGAGGAGGAATGATTTTCCTTTGCATTTCAGACAAACTAGTCACATCAGTCAGGTGTTGCTATGCAGCTTCTGTTGGCTGAATCCTGCACAGCACTTGTGGGGGAAGCTGCCTGCAGGGTAGATATCCTGGTGGCAGAGAAGAATTCAGAATTTGGATTTGCTTTGTCTTGCTTTCTAACTAGTAGACCTTGAGAAGATACCTTGAAATGCTCATAGGCTGAAGTGGGAAGGAGTGAAATGGGTAACATTTATGCTTGTAAAGGAAAAACAAGAGAATAATAGATGTCAGCTGTGGAAGATGCAGAGTGTCTTTTGTTATGCTTTGAAATACATGACTAGCTGTTACATGTATGGACATCCAGGTAACCCAGAGAAGGAAACTGTGCAGGAAGTGAATGAACACAGTAGAAACCCATCTTCCAGAGAAGCTGGAGAGTAAGAGTTGGAGCAAAGGCTACCGGTCCCTAGTCCCTCCTCTCCTTTTGATGCGCTGTCTGACCCTGTAGAGATTAATGTCAGAACCCCACAGACACCTAAGTGCTCACTTCCACTGGTTCAGTAATCTGTAATCTGGTAAAGCCTCACAGATCCATGGATTTTTTCCTGCTGTATTTAATAGGAGCACAAAGAAGCTCAGCATGAGTGTTGTAGATGTTGTTCACAGTTTAGAAAGAGCTTCCAGATATGGTAGATTTCTTCAGCGGAAAAACAAAACAAAACAAAACAAAAACCCTCCCAAATTACCAATATGCCACTTCAAAATGATGCAATTAGGACGTTTTCTGGATTCTCACAATCCTTTGAGCAAGATGTGCATTATCAACAAAACAAAAAAAGAAGTGGGAGGAAAGAAAACATATTATCTATATACACAGTAAACAAAAAAGAATACAACACTGAAATGACCATCAATTATAGTTCACTGTTTGTAAATACACTTACAGAATAAATTCTCATTAAAAGGAAAAAAAAAAAGGAGGCAGAACTGGAATAATTGCTATTATGTGTCTGAGAGAGTGTTTTTCCATTAGCTGCAATTAATACAGTAAGGGTAAATGAAAATAATTTCCCATTTTGCACTTATTGTGAGAAAACATTAAAGAGAATAAAAAAAAGAGAAGTGAAATGAAAGAGAAACAAAGCATAATAATTAATATATTGGTGATTCAGTATCATCTCTGACCTGATCGATCATCATGAGGTTTTGTTTTATTTAATTAGCGTATGGTAATTTCATACAGAATCCCAGTGTGCTGACGAAAACTGGCAAGTGAAAACATTGACCTTCTGTTCACATATGCAATGTCTTCTTACAGTGCTAACAGCCTATATGCATCAATGCTAAAAGGCTTCCGTCTCACAGGAGAGCCCCTGAATCAGGGGTATATCATTACCGCCTACAGCGAGATCAGAGTTTGGCTCTTCTTGGAGCATAGGAGTCTGGGGAGCAAAAGGGACATTGGGTTTGGCCAGAATAATAATTGGGTGCTATGAGATTGTGGACTGCTGCCATAAACTGAAAATGAACAGACAAGTTTCTTTTTGTTTGTTTTATTAAATGCTATTATTGTTATTTATTATGTTCTTGGTCATCAGTTTTCTTGAAGTTGCTAACAAAGTGCAGCATAAATCCAGCCTGTCCTTTTCTGACCCTTATAACATCATGCAATTTTCCTCATTCACCCTTAATTCGAGGTATAAACTAATGTGAAAACATGCATTTTATTAAATGGCAAGTTTTCTACAAAATACATTTCTTTTGCAGTAGGAAGCAACTGCATTAGAAATAAATATCTCAGCCAGACCTCCTGCATACTTCTCCCAATACATAAGCAAAAAAATATGTTGTGGTCAAACCTACATTGTTCCATTTGCCAGTCACAAAATAATAATAATGTTTGATGGGCAAAAACTCAGCTGTCAGGAGAGAAGACAGACGATTCAGCTTATTGAATGCTATTGACTTCATGGGGCCAATAAAACAACTTGCAAATAAAAGAAAGAGGAACCGCTTCATGTCCTAAGATTGTGTGACGTAGCCTTTTTCTGTTTGTATAATGGTGTGATTAAATATGGTGGAGCCCTAGGGAGTGAATTTTTTATTTGAAGGTTAAGCCAATATTAGCAAAAAATAAAATAAAATTAATCAAATGGCCCAGAGCATCACAGCCACAGTTGATTCCAAGAATGTTTGGTTACAAAATGAGCAACTGACTAATTGTGTAAATGCTGTTAATTAGCTGTGCAGAGCCCCTAACTGGGCTTTTCCCTGTAACTAATAAGAAATCAATTAGCTAATGAAGTGGCCATTAAATGCTATGCTAATCTTAGCTGGGATATTTTTAATGTTTCTTCTTCTTCGTTTTTTTTTCTTCTTTATGATCCTTCCTAATTGCCATTGCCATACGGAGCTCACAGCTTTCAGCATGTCTAATGAAACATCATTATATCATAACTGGCATTCTTGGAAGAGTTAGTGGCAAACCTGCTTCCCAATTATTTTTAATTGCCAGACATACTCATAACTGGGCCTTTTACCAAGTAGTTCAGATCCCTGCACTGTCATGTAATATACCCAAACACTGTGTTTTCTTTTCTTTGCATATGGAGTGTGGCAATAGCATTGGCCATGATGAGGGATGCACGTAACACCCTAAACAAGGAACCTGAGCGGTTGCCCTTGCTCTTCCTTTGATTTGAGCCTGTGGAGACTCAGCATTGCCTTCCCACTGAACTGTTAAAACTAGACAAATCCTGAGGAGGTTTTACCTTTATTTGAAAACTTCCAGTGCCCGGTAAACATTACTCACCACCAACCATTCCAAGCGAAAAAGGTGGCTGTAACTTCTGTGTGCTTATACCAAAATACTGAGATTTAGCAATTATTATTAGGATTAGCAATTGAGGAGTGTGAATGTCTTCAGTAATTCCCACAGATTTTGTCACTTTCTAAGAGTTCATTATCACCATTTATTTATGTCTATAAATTCCAACTTAGAGAAGGCATAAAATACATCTTTTCTCTAGGTGACATAGCTGCAAAATCAGCATCTCCTCTTTAACAGAGCCCATTGTAAGAGAATGGAGGCAAGACTGAATCTCACTTTTTAAAACACTCGTAGCTAAGAGTTTTTATTTACCAGCCTGGCATCTATCTGGTAATGGCATCATATTTAAGCCCTGAATCTCAATGAACTTCTCTAAATCTACTTGTGCTGAAGTAGGTTATGTGTCAGGATTAGACTGGCTCCTCCCCGCCCCCCACAATACAATAGTCCTCAGGACATCTGTGCACAAAATACGTGCTTTTTAAAAGAATGTTTTCAAAAGGGAGTCTTGTGTCTCTCCTCTCTTTCCTTTTTCCCCCCCCTCCTCCCTCCTTTTTTGGATAACATGCAAATTGAATTGGTTAATTCTGCACCCCAGTTTCAGGAAATCTGCCACCAGCAGCTGCCACTGTTTCAGATGTCAGGAGGATGCAGATACACTGTGACATTTTGTTCATTAAATAAACAAACCAGGTTCAGGCTAACAACATTAGGTAGAAAGCCCCATCAATTCTTGTACATTTAGTTCACATAATAGGAAGTGACAATTGTTCCTTAGCTTCATAAGCACTATATTGAAGAACAAAAGGAAAAAGCATACATAATGTGGCAACAGCAACAACAGTTGCCATAAAATCCTGCAAGGTTGATTTAGATTAATGAGGCACATAACTTTTTGCCCAAGGCTACTTAAAATAAATATGGCTACAAACGTGGCTACTAGGGCAGAGAAAAATATGTCAGGACTTTTTTGTTCTTTTGCGTATGGTTTTGGTCTTATTTATTTGGTTTGACCAGCAAATAAGAAAACTACTTCAAGAATAGCCCATCTATAGGCAAATGAAAAATATTTGCACAGTGTAGTATATAAAAACAAAAAGAAAACACAAAAATCCCCATTTTTTACATTTCAGTGGCATAATATTTTACTAAAAAAATTTTCACTGCTATGTTGACCTTAGGTTAAAAACTCAAATTAAATGCCATACATCTTTTCCATTGTGACGAATCAATCTATCTGAAATATCAACATTTCTGGCTTTTGCATCAATTGAATGTATTCTGGATTTTGCATCTAGAAAACTGGAAATTCATTAATACAAAAAAAAAAAATCCAAAACAAACAAACAAGCAAACAGATTATGCCAAAGAGGAAGAAGAGTGGCCTATCTAAAAATCAGATCGTCCTAAGGCTTGGATATCATAGATAAGGCTGTCAGTCAGACTTAGACTGAAAGGTACAGACAATAGAAAAAAATCCTCGCACATTAATATGTATAGCACCATGATGTGGTTTTTAATATTCCAAAGGGACTTCAGCAACTCCATGGGAAAAAAAAGCCAAACCTGAGACTGGCTTGTGCAAATCCTTGCCGGCGGCAGCAGCCCCGCTGGAGGACGTGCTACATGGGCACATGAAGTTTAGCCCTTCACACCACCGGTGGGTTTTTGTGTCCCCCCCCCTCGCATGTCCACCTGTCCCCAAGGTGGCTGCATCCTGGTGCTCAGCTGAGGCGTGGGGTGGCTGCCCACAAGGAGGCTTTCCCCATTCCATGCAGCTGCTGCTGAGCCAACAGCAACACCATCCCCCCCCCCCCCCCAGCCTGCCCCCTCCACCTCCAAGATTTTTCTGGGGGTTCCTGTCCTTGCCCTCCATGTTCTGAGCAAGCCCAGCCTCACTCCATCCTGATCCCTGTCTTCCACTTTGCCAAAACCCTGGAGCCATTTTGGAGCATCTCCAAATCCCTGTCTATGCCTGAGAAGCCAGTGGGGAGATGGGGGGGGTCATTCTTAGCGTCTCCCTCCCACAGTACATGTGGGGTGCCCTGCCCCCCATAACCAGATTTTGGTGCTGGCACCATATTCAGCCGATGGGTTCGAAAATACACGCTCATCAAGATCACTCCCTAGTATCTCCATTTGTGCAGAGGCTTAAAAAAGTAGGTTGTTCCAGGGCAGGTTGTCACAAATTTAAATGTAGGGGATTTTTTTGCCATTCGATTTCTTGAAAGCATATTCTTGTGTAATGTCATGGATCCCAGACTCCTCCACTCACTGTTCTGTCATTTCCTCCCCACATGGGACATGTCAAACAGAGGACCCACCCTTTCTGGAGGAGGGCAATACATGGTGCAAGATGAGCAAAGAAGTTCAGAAGCAGATGTGCAGATCTCATGGTGCCCTGTGGGCTTGGAAGGCTCTTGGGTGCCAACAGAGCCCAAACCGAATGCTGCTGAGAGCAGACAGTACATTTTCAGTGTCAGCTTCCAAATCATCTCAGGGTGTCCATCAACAGTCAAGCTGTGGTCGCTCCTAAGCCTGCAGGTGCAGGACAAGCAGATGCTGTGGCTCAGAAACAGCGAACATGGCATTGGCAATCTTGCTCCTACTTTTTTCTTCACTCACTTGCATGAAAGATCCTCCAGGTGTGGTGTGAGTCACAGATGAAGGAGAATTTTGCCAGGAAATTACAAGAATGAGATGGTGGGATTGGTAACATAATAAGCCCCTAGGTTGGACTAGCTGTTGCTGGGGAACCAATGAAGTTATTTTTGAGGGATCTCCATAGCCACAGGCTGTAAGCCAGCCAGACCTAAGGGGATCTGTGTTTTGACTGAAGAACGTTACATATCCAAAATTTAAAAAGAAAAAAGCTAACAGTTATTCATTGGATCATTCTAGATTACATTAACTTTATCAGCATTGGAAGGCTCAGACTGTAAAAGAAGCAAATAATTTCTTAATTTCTGTAGGCTATTTTTCTTCAGGATAAGATAAGCATGTTCTTAATTTTATGTATTCCCACTTCTTGGAATAATTTTTAAAAGATTTCTCAAGCAGATTTTAGGATGATGGGGACTCTGCAGTGGACAAGGACTTTTTTTTTTCCTTTTAAATGAGCCAATTAATTTCCCTCATTCAAACGTTTTGCAAGCTGAAATAAGCACTTCGAAATCTGGGAAAAAGGTTAGATCCAATGGCACAAGAAATAGATCAAATTTAGAAGACCTCCCATTAGAAAAGTAACCACAATTCTGAGTGGCATTTCCAACAAACAGTAAAATAACAAAAAGTTTTGCAGATATTCTCTTGGGCAGGATCTTTAATTCACTGATATTCCAGTAACAGGCAGATGGACCTTCTCTTCCCCTTCCTCCCTCCTTCCTTCCAGCATCAGGGTTTTGCCAAGTTGAAGTCATACAACCAACCCTTGATTTTTCTCTTGCACCAAACATAAGAATTTGCAACCTTCATGAGCTTTTAGATCTAGATGTACTTTTTAAATGTAGTGTTTAAAAATTCTCGTAGCAGATCAGTATTGTAGAGACAAGGAATAGTTTTGAACCCTGTCTGTTTGGGAAGCCAAGCACCATAGAGGGTGTGAGTAACAAAAAGGGGAAATATAAAGGGGAGCAAATTCACCTGGGGAATCTGTGGAGTTTACAAAGTATGACTGAAAGCCCCAGTCATTGTGGATGAAGAGCTCCCTAAGAATTTAAGACCTCAGAGTGAAATTTATATAGATTTATCTGAAACTGGTAAATTACCAAATCAATGTAAACTCATTTAAACAAGGTTTAAACCAGTTTACATATGCCTACATGAGGGATTCGCACCAGTGCCAACTGGATTTAAAATTATTTTGGTTGACAGCACTGCAGCTTTTCTAATGTAGATGGGTGTGTTCATCAAAAAACAATGTGAACACAAGCAAATTAAATGCAGGTTAATAATTGATTTCCAAAACAGTCTTCACACTGTAGGCTATACATCACCAGGATAAAAAGAGATAAACAGGAATAGATGTAAACAACTATTCTTTAATTATTACTTATTTTTACTATTAAAGTCCAGTCTTTGAAAAGTGTTGAAATTAGGTCCAGAAAAAAAGGAATAAAATTTACACTGGACCTGTCACTACCTCCCACCCTTCCTGGCAGACCCCAGCCACCACATTTCTTGCAAGTGTTGAGAAGCTCAGCAGAGGACCTGGGGACTTTGAAGCACGGTTGAAGCACCAACAGAAGAGTACCCCTTCCCCACAGTGACTGCAAGTTTCACAGCCTGGTGTGTCCTTGATTCCCGGAGATTCATCCCATCCTAAATTCTCAAGAACTAATTAAATAAATCCCTATGCTTTATGCCTGTAAGATTTTTAGCTATAAAAGCTGCCTTGTGGTACTTTACCTCAGCCAGCCTCTAATATTGCTCTTTCAGCTCCTCGGGCCGGCAGATCTGTGCTGGTGCTGTGTGCTTAGCTAACAGCTTCCCCCAAGCAGCTATGGAGATTGCCACAAACTCCTGGGGCTCGTGTGTACATGGGAAACACAGTCAGGAAATTAAATTTTCCCTCCCCATAATTAATAAGAGCTAAACATTTGTGGGTTTGTTGTCACTTTTTAAAATACTGAAGCCAAGTCGAAAAAATATGAGCATTTCCAAATAAAAAGTAAATATTTCTTACTAAGGGAGAAAAAAATATCCAATGCTGTGCAATCATGCAATTAAAAAAAAAACAAAAACCAAAAAAAACCAACCCAAAAAACCAACCCCACACCTTTTTTGGAAGTTTGGTTAAGGAATTCTTTAACAGTTGCTGTGGGCATATTTTATTGCCAAGGCTGATTCACTACAGTATGTAAGCATGCATTAAATGTTAAGCACATGAGTTATCTCACCGACTTCAGTGTGCCTGTTTTCATTCTGAAAGCAAGCACAAGCTTCAGAGCTCTGCAAAGCGAAAGGCTAAGTTAGGACTCCTCCTGCTAGGCATATTGCTAGGAATCGTACATTTTGCAGAGGTCATTACGTGGAGTACCGTACTCATGAATAAACTGTGCTTTTTACGAGAACTATGCTTACTTTGGAAATTCAGGGATTGTACAAACGCTTGGCAAAGCAGGAGAAACAATATGCAACTGATCTGCTTGACAGCATATTGCCAGCACATTTTTAGGTGAAATGCACTGAGCCCTGAAAACGTATAATAGTCATTCTTTCTCTGAAATACCCAGAGCATCTCTCAGAGCATGGCTTGGGCTATGCCGTGGAAGCAAATTCTGAGGATCTTTTCAGTTCACGTCTCATGTTGCTTCTCTGCAAAATCCTGCATAATATTCACTCTTTCAGGGAGAAAAAAATTCCAAGTGTTTTTTCATAAAGGGATACAAATTTAATTAAATATTGGAATAAACCTCTTTCTCGCCACTCTGAATCATTTTTAAACAATTGTGTACTGGAAGTTCCAAGTTTCCTTTTTAGATTTGATTTTCTAAATCAAAATCTTCATATTTAATTCCTATTAAGGCCTCCATTTTGAAACCATACTATTTGTTCTCTGTTTTAAGCAAAATGAATACTGGATCCTGCACGAAGAGTTTGTAAAATCAGGTCTAATATGTGTCTTTAGCATTAGCTGCCACATCATTTATATTAAAATCTGTAACCTACGGAAAGATGGACTATCAATTTGAATTATTCTGTCTGAACTCACTTAAAGGAGACAAATATAAGAATTGATATCTCGGATGTGTCAAGGGATACATTTTAAAAAAATTATTTAAAGCTGGATTACACCACTGAGAGCTGTAGAGAACACATCTAAAATTTTGGATAAACACTTTGTCCATTATGTGTTGCAAAGATCATTTCTGTAACACACTGAGCAGAAAAAGTACATTTTGTGCTTCTCCCATTAATCCAACAAATTAATGCAAAATTATTTTAATTACTTTTATTGAAGCACCATGTACACCTAAGTCAGTGTGTATATTATAAATAATAAATAATTATTATTAGAATTGGTTGAATTATTCATTGAGGATAAATTATCTGACAAATACAGGCTTTTTCTCTGCTTGTGAATTGTTTATGAGCAATCTTGTCTTCTCTGAATATATTTCTTTTTGCATGTTTTTTTGAATAATGAAGGATATTCAGCCAAGGACTGTGAACTGCTTGCTTAGATTGCTCCTGATTTGATTATGTGTGATTACTTGTGAGATGTGAACATGTCAGTCACATGGGCCTGGTTCTGGTTGGATGGCTGGTGGGTTGTAAGAAAGTCCCAAGGATTTGGGAAGGGTGCTGGGCGTTGCAAAGGCACGGAAGCACCTCTCATGGAACTACACCTCTATCACTTCTCACCTGGTCTGTCATCTGTGTTCACAGTGTGTCATGTATGGTCTCTCTAGAAAGCTGATAATGCGACAGGGATCACAAGCTTAATGGGATCAATGTATAATTAATAGCTCATAAAATCTTTAAGGAGTGAATGAGAAGCCCCACCTGGGGATGAGAGGGATGAAATGAACAATTAAGATGGGGCATGGAACCCTTCACAGCAAGCGGATTCAGAGCAAAAGGAAAATAGCCTGGTGGGGCTCAGGGGAACCCCTCTGTTAGGGCCCGGCATGGACCTAACTTCCAGGCAGCCCATGAAAGCTGGCAAGCAACCCCTTCCTGGGGTACCACTTGCCAAGCTCTCAGGTGGACTGGCTGTGGTGAGTGAAAGGAGTCAGGACGCAGCTGCCCACTGCTGAAGCCAGCCTAAAGTCATGTGTGCAGGCTTGCCAGGGGACCCCAAAACTGGGCAGCTTGGGGGCCTGCTGCCAAGGCGGTGGCCAAGTGGCTGGGAAGGAGGTCCCTCTGGTGGGCATTGCCCAGCCTGGAGCAGGCTGTAGAAGGACATCCCACAGCTCTGGGCAGTCCCAGAGTGTCACAAAGACAAATGTTGGAAGGCGAACACTCAGCCAAGCAAAAGACAACAATGAATATTTCAGTTTGCTCGCAGATGCCTTTGTCTTGGCTGCTAACACGGAAGTTCACTGTAAGAAAGGCTATTGTGCTGACAAAAATATGTGTGAGCAAATGTTTACACAAAGCAAGTAGAGGAGGGCAGGCAAACAGCAAAGGGAAGGGTCCCCTGGAACCGGGAGGGTTTTCAGGAACACCACCATTTCCTGCAAGTTTGCTTGCTTCTGATTTTACCGCACTGAACCGGTTCTCATAGAGGCAGTGTGGCTCCATGCCACCCAGCCACAAAGCCACTGCTCTCTGGAGACATGGAATGCAGGTGGCAAGAGGGTACCCTAGCCCCCCCGGAGCCCTGGGGTGTGGTGTCAGATGTACAGTCCATGGGATGGAGGGGACACATTCCCATCCTGCATCCTACAGTCAAGGCCCCTTAAATTAAAAGCAGTGGGCCAAACCCTGCCTCTAGGTCTGCCTCTGATTTCAAGCAAAGCTGGATGCACATGGATTTGTGCCAAATTTGGCCCTGCCGCCTGCTTGCTCCTTATGCAACAGGAGAGATTTCCTGCCTTGTATGGCAGCTCCAGAGCGCCATGGGTCTGAGGGATGGGGAATGCAGCACAGGTAAAAATCTGCCAGTTCCCAGCACGTCAGGTACCCAAAACCATGAAAGCCGCATTTTGCTGATGTTCTCTTTCATTGAAGATTAAGCCTCCATTTGTTTTCCGGCATTTGATGTTTCATTCCTAATGATCTCTACACTCGGTTCCAAAGTTGTCTTCCTGACAGCAAATGCCAAGTGCGATTACTCGCCCAGCTACAGATCCTCACCTCCATCCGATTGCTGTGCTCAGGGAATGCCATCACTGCGGGGACTGGGCTGCCGGCTGCCGGCAGCCGGAGCATCCTGCCGGTCCCCAAGCTCTCCTTGCTCCCTCCCTCCCTCTCTGCTTCCCCTTCTTTTTTTTTTTTTCTTTGACTTAATATAACTGCACAAAGGCAACACTAAATAAGGAAAATATGCTTCCCAGTAACTGAAACTGACAAAAACAAAGATGACATGTTTATATAATTAGTTACACATCTAACTTTTTTCAGATTTTCTTCCTTTCAAAGATCCCGCAGTAACTTCACAGTCCAGGCTGAGTGAAGCTGAAATAGATGTGGAGCAAAGAAACTGGTCTTTATTTTCTTTCCCCCTAAAACCCATTATAGACCGTAGGTAACTCCTGAATCTTGGAGTCCCTCTGTGACTGCTTTCTGCTGTGAGAGCAATTCATTAAAAGTTAATTAAAAGGTGAAGTTCAATATGCAGTTTCCTTTAGCTAATCCTCCTAAGGCAGCTTCATATGGCACTAATGTATCCATTTTGTTGATGTTAGAAAACAAAAAGGCAAGATTGTCTAATTAAGAGGTTGGTGTTTACAAGAGAGAGGTTTTCTAATTGGTGACTCTGAGTCCAAATTAATCTTAACGCTGCTTATTTAAGCATTCTCAATCTAACTTGGACTTTTCCTCAACAAGATCCTGCAAAACATGAATCATTTCCAGGACCTTTAATATAATAGTATTCAGCCTACTCACTCCTTCTGTGCTCATGCCCCTTTAGGGCCCAATTCTGACCCCCCTCACTGCCTGAGCTGCTTCCTTCTGGTTCCAGTGCAGAAACCTTCGTCTTAAGGGCTTTGGTGGACAGGCTGGCTCCTAATGGTGGAGTTTAATCTCCGACTCTTAGCACGTTTTCACTCAAATATCTAAATATGTGTTTTATTTCTACACTCATCAATCATTTTTCTGGTAATATAGTTCAAGTGCTTTATAGAAATGAACACACTCCATCTGATTATGTTGGTGCCAAACATTTTTTTTTTTTTTGTCTAATAAAGGACAAAACCATAATAATTGTATTTCTACTAATTCTGGTTTCTTTTGACAGTAGCTACTGACTTCTTGTCCTTACAGTGGGAATACAGAAAAAAAAAAAAGAACACTGCTCTTCCCTTAAAAATATGAATTTACACTGCCCAGACACACTTATGAAAAAAGGCAAAAATATCCTAAGCTGCTATCACTCAGCCAATTTTGGCCACCCAGACATTAATTTCGGAGACTGTGCTCGTAACAGTATTTGGAAGAAATCTACAAACTATCACAAAAATAAAACAACTACCTCAAGAGAAAACCAATTCTAAAATATAGGTTGTCCAGGACAATTCTTTCCTTTTCAGAAAAATGCAGATACTAACAATGATGAAACTTGATATGTCCATCAAGGACTGTCACAAAACTGAATTAAAATTGTAGCTTGCTCAGAAAATGAAAGTGCCACCTCAGGGTTAAACAAGGTGACTTTTTATTTCCAATCTTTTGCACTGTTTCTGCAGTCATCACTGGTGACTCTGTCCTCCAGTGTGTCAGTGTTTTTCTCTGCGTATATGACAATATTGTCTTTTAAAAAAAGTCATGTAGGCAGACCTTTTTCCACTTTTATCTCAACGTACCTCATGTGGTAATCTTATGCTTCTCAGTAACAATCTGAAGGTTAAAAAAATACCTCTTGCCAACATGATGTTTTTCCTTGACATCTCTATCTCCTTTCATTTCTTCCTTCTCTTTTGTTCATTTAAATTGCTGGCCAATGATAGCCAAAAAGCAAAAGAAAGGGAGAAAAAGGCAAGAGAAAGGCCTCATTTCTTTGTAAAACCATGGAAGACTCTGTACGTCTGTTTGCGCTGCTTGGAAGCTGCAGACATGTCGTGCTGGATTGAGAGTTGTGTGGTTGGAAACTATTCGCTGCCCACTAAAAAAACTCTACTGGATACGCCCTTGCATTCAAGGTATGGAAGCTAAAAGTGGGACCGGCCCTCCACAATTCTAGCTTGCAAAGTACACCCAAAAAAAAAAAAGAAAAAAAAAAAAGAAAAAAAAAAAAGAAAGAAAAAAACCTTGGTTCCCATACAGGAACGCCCAAGCCTTCCGGTTTGTCCTCAGCGCACAAACACTAGATGTACTACAGTATTTCTGGGAGCTGGAATAGCATTCTGGGTATACTGAAATTAAGAGGGTTGGGCATGTTTGTGAGCCTGCCGAGTTCCTCGCTGTATGTTTTCCAAGAGAGAAATGTGAAAGAGTTTCCCAGTTATAGCCCCATACCTTTGCTGAGAAGGGATGCCACAAATCACGTGAATAATTAGTGACACTCTTAAGCATCTAGCACCGTGCCCATTTATTTTCTTGGCACAAAATGTATTAGTTCTACACTATTCATTTAGTCTGCATTTAGCAAGAGATAAATTTTAGTCGGAAGCTGTACTGAAAGACAATATATACTGTATGTTGGAGAAAAATCTATTTGCTCTAAAACCATAGCTTTCTCTAAAAAAAAAAAAAAAAAAAAAAAATCAGGAGAAATAGCATGGAGTTAATTTATATGAAAACCTAGTTTTTGCATAGCTTTTGATTGTTCGGATCTCCTAACTAAATGGCCTGCAGTGACCTTTTCAGGAATGCCGTACTCAGAGTTAAATTCTCACCGAAAAATGCACATTTCTGTGATCCCCTCATTTAGATAATAGCTCTGTGCCTTTTGCTATAAATGTGGAGTGAAGGGAGGGAAGAAAAGAGAAAGTTTTTCTTTCTCCACAAATGTTAATGAGACTTTTGAACTATGCTGTTGAGTGGAGGAGCTTAAGCTTCTCTAAGGTGTTTCTGTTTTTCAGGCTTTGAGCTCTTGCTGTGCCTCGATCTCTCCATCCCGCCTTTGAATGGCCCTCAACAACCCATGGCTTTGTCTCTCTGTATTTTTCAATTTAAGCTACATTCTACCAGGACCACTTTTAGCTTCCATATTTCAGCAGAAAAACAAACAGAAGAGGAAACCGTTTGATGTATTTTAAGTAGAGAAGGCCAGTCAAATATTTTTTAATGGGGATACGCAGCCTTCCAGCCAACAGGATGCTGGTTCAGTTCCAGCCCAGATGAGGAACAACTAAAAGTTGATACCATCTAAAGGCTATTAAATCCTTTGTAAAGTGAGTAG
The DNA here is from genome assembly GCF_965140245.1 of Athene noctua. Classification (NCBI taxonomy): domain Eukaryota; kingdom Metazoa; phylum Chordata; class Aves; order Strigiformes; family Strigidae; genus Athene; species Athene noctua. The sequence continues at coordinate 190,122,561 of NC_134037.1, forward strand.
CCGCCTAAGTACCGTTCCCAGTACCCACATCACAAAAGCACGATAACAAGAAAGTCTGTCTTCAGCTTCTTTCCTGCTGGTTTCTCAACAAGAAGACAAGGAATGAATGGCTGTGGGGACCAGTTAGCCTTTCAATCAGGTTATCAACACTCCTGGAGGTTTGTGCACCAAGCTGAAATCTGCCCAGAGACACTGTCATGGTATGGTATGATGTGCTGGTAGGTTAAATTGCATGAATACATTGATATAAGTAGTTGCTCCCTCTCACAAGCCCTCTCTGATGGGTTAACAAGTATAAATCCAATAAAAGACAGCTTTACAAAGCCAGGTTTTAAGCTCATCCCCAACTCCAGAAGAGAATAGATGGCTAGACTTGTAGCATGCGTGTGGTCCAGTCTACCCACACAGATACCAGCTATAAGTGTGAGCAGTGTCACAACCCAGCAAGGTGGGCACAGCTGTGCACCAGCAGACTGAGAGCTGCTCTGCAGAAACCTGTGTTGGTCCCAGAAAGAAAAGAGTTGTGCCCAGGAGAGGGACACAAATCAGGCCAGTCATTCTTCCAACCCCATCCCACATCCACCTTCCTGCATGCCTCTACAGAAACCCTCCTCCCCAACATCAGCACATGCTTCCCTCCCACAGTTAAAGCTTCATGTGGTGACAGAAAAATAGGCAGGATTTTTCCTTAAAGGAGTACACGTTCAGCTGAGTAAACTCTGTTTTACCCGCACATCTCTCTGTAGTACAGAACAAGTGAGAAAAGGCACAGAGCAGAAGTCTGATTCAGGAACACAGGAATACAAACTATGTTTTCGTGCATGCACACAGGCTTGTTTGCTGAAAGTTTCACATACATCAAATTAAAACAGATAAAGCAACAAACTCAGACATCATTTACCCATAGGGAATACACTCAGCCTTTATTTAGCCACTGAAAATTTACTCCTGCTTGTCTGTATCGCTAACCTGCTTGGGTAGACTGATGTTTTGATGCCAGAATACCCGTAGGGTTTCCAGAGAACATATCATAAGATTCACAGCTACAGACACATCCTTGTAACAAAGCAAATTGGACTTAGATGGGAGCCTTGAGCAGAGCTGCTCAGCCTACAGAGGACTGAGGGCATTGGCAGAAGAAAGCTTTAGCACCTCAAGAACTTTACTGTTAAAACGTGGATACCTGAGGTCACAGGGCACTTCTAGAGCTCGGAGTATTGAGGAGAGTTCAGGATTACATTCTATAGTTTTAGGGCACAATTCAGATGATACAAGTCATACCTGAGGCTTTTAATCCTTTTATGAATATGGCCCTATATCCTTCTGTGCCTTTGACATGGCACTGAAGGCACTTTCCTGCCTCCCAGCGGTGTTTTAAAAACAGAAACCTGGAAGATTGCAAAGAACACACTAGTCAGAGGGTCAAGCTTTGGACCCCATTTCTGCATAGCTTTCTTGCTTTGTGCGGGGTAGTGGCTGTAAGATCCAAGCTGTAAAGGTCCCACATTGTGTCTGTTCTTGTATGATTATAAGGGTCTGAAAACATGCAAGTAAATAAACTCCAGCCACATAAGTGGTCCTGGAGAGCTTAGAGGGTAACATTCCTCCTACTGTGTCTGCACAATAAGACACTCAATAAAGTTGCCTCAGTGCTGAATGACCTGAGCACGCACGACCTATAGAGGGACACACATGGCAAAGATGCTTTTAAGTTTTCCTTTTATTTGAGATTTAGGATTGCCTTAAAGTTCTCCATTTTCTTTTCCATAACGTAGAGCAAAACTTAAAAGTGGCCCCAACTTGTAATGAAATCTGCAATGAATTTTAGCAAATAAAAAGCCACTTAAAGAAAAAAACACTACTGTCCTGGCTGGGAATTTTAATAGTGCTGCACTCACAGCCAGACTGCTTGTAACTTTTCTATTAAAATGTTAAATTGAGAGCATTAAACAGCTTCCAATTAAGGGGTATATTATCACCTCAATGCACAGGGAGTTTCACACGTAAATCCCTATGTATTAAGAAGAGAATATACCCTGTGGCTTTTTAAATAACAAATAAAAGTTAAAAGAGATTTTGCAGTAGGTAGAAGAGCCACGGAAAGGCTTATATTTTAACACACTCTGAGTGGAAGAAAACTAATGTTTAATACTGTATAGAAAGACTATTTATTTTCATTTTTTTTCCACATTATTCCCAAATATTTCCACTGAGACCTACTTACTAAGATGAAAGTCTAAGTATTCCATAGGACTGGAAGTAATGATTTTTGAAGGACTTTCATATGCACAGGCTGGAGGTGCTATTGGTCATGCCTGGCTAACACTGAGGGCATCCTTCCCCTTGTCACTGTGCCTACTCTATGAGTCAAAATTAATTTTTCTAAGGCAAAGGCAAATCTGTCAATTAACTTGAGTTAATATTACTAAAAAAAGAAAGGTTAAGAAATTCCCCCTTAACATCTCTCATGTTCCTGAGGGCCTTTTGAAGTAAGATGTGAAGAGCTGCAAACCTGCCAGCCTATACACATGCTTAAAATTTTTCAGTGTAAACTCAGGGAATGATACACACTTGAAAAAATCAGAGAGTACTGACAAAGCTCGCTAACAATTGTTTATGATCAAAGCCAGAGGCAGTTCAACCATGACTGTTTACTATGGTCGTAGTGACACCAAAACCAAGTCCATCATCCATCTTGCCTCTTGGTCTGTGGGTATAGCTCAGCTGGTTCAGTTGGGTTGAGTCAGGGAGGGTGCAACACACCAGTGAGAAGAGTTTTCAGACAACTTGCTCATAGATGTTGAAGAAGGAGAGATATTTTGGACTGATGGTAGGTCCAGTGAACCTGAGTGGCCATTCATTCCTTTTGGCTACATCGTCTTGGTGAAGTTATCTCAGCACCCCAATAGTGCCTGTAGTGAAAAATCCTGGCACGAAGCAGTGTTTGTTTGTGTCCTTCTGCTAAGGAGCTATGGCAGTAGCTGTAATATATGTGGTTCTCAGCTGTATGAGGTAGACTTCAAATTCTAGTTGTCATACTAGATAGATGCAGCTTTGCTGGACCAGCAGGAGGAAGTTTGGCCAATGTTTTGTGTTCCTTGCTGCCCAGTTAGGCATTGCAAACAGTCAGGGTCCTTGCCACCTGGTCAGGGACCACCTCAGAATTTCTAGATGCCATCCCATTTCTGTTCTGCTTTGCTTCCTTTGTGCCACAGTACAACACTTGCAGGACTCAGACACCTACATGAGGGTCGTCTAAATAAATGGTCTCTCCCAGCAGATGAAGTGGTGTGAGCATTTTACACAGAAAAACTATGAGGTGCCTTCGGTGTACAGAGGTTCTGAGACACAATAGGTGCCCATGGTATCCCACAATGGGATAGAAACAGTTCTGGGTTCCCAAAAGAAAAGCTTTCCTATTTACACCAACCTGGGACAGGTCATGAGTGAAGCTTTGTTGGCCTCTACCTATCAATAGAAACCACTGCTCCAATACTGGACAAATATATGTAAGTGTAGGAGCCCAGAGGACATTTTGCTCAATGCATGGACTCTTTTTAGCTCAGAGAAATCATCAGTCTCCTGAACCTCTTTGAAAGAGGCTTCCAAAAATTTTCTGGAGTTTAGACTTCTTCTAAAAGGTTTAAAAAAAGTGTTTTAGGAAAGAGCAGCTGATGGAAAAATAGGCTGACAAAAGTTCACTCCTCTTTGGGGAAGCCATATGACAACATTTGTCTCATTAAGGCCAGGTGGTGGTGACCTTGCCAGAAGGAAGGGCTTGGGTGCACGAGGGACATGGCAGTGAAATGTCTAATATTGCTTGCTGGGATATGCTGAGATGATGCAGCTTGCTGGGAGGAGGGAAGTACTGGCAGGTGGCTGGGTTCCCCTTGTATCCAGCTCTGGCTATGCTGCTGCACTATGGGAGAGGAGAAAGCATGGCTCCCTACTGCTGTAGTTGCTCTTCTCACCGCTCCATGCTGCTCCCCCAACCCTGCTCTGATCTGGTCTTGCAGAAGTCAGTAGGAAGGAGCTCCCACAAGCACTTTCCCTGTACCTCCACAGCACCTCCTGCACACAGCCAGCCTGGAGAAGCAAAGGCAGAAGGATGGCCACCTTCTGTGGCAACATGAACATCCTCTATGAAAGCCATTGCCTTCAAAGGAGATAGAGACAGGAGGAGCAGCCTCTCCTCCCCTGACCCTTTCCCCCTTAACAAGTACCCTCAGAGCAGCTTCTGCATAGGAGCCCATATTACAGAGCTGACACATCTTCCTCTGCTGTGTCAAAGGCAGCATCCATCTGGTCCTGCTCCTCCCTTTCATGGGACCATTGGGTTTGGAGATTGCTTCCATGTTCCATCAGACAAACACAGCTTATGGTTTCCATGTTAATGTGACATTTCAGCAAAAGATATGATGAAAGAAAAAATAACATTCAGGTTCAAGTCTCAGATGGAAGCAAAGGACACTACCTAATTTCATATTTATACACCATATGCTTGAGGAAAAAAAGACCTAGAAGTTTCCCCATTCTGTTCCACTACAGACTCCCAAGGAATAGGACACCTCTAAAAGCTTCAGCACAAAGCCTTGGGCTTGTCTCTATTATTTATTAGGAGTCACCATTTTTTCAACAGTTTTGAAAAACAAGATACACTAACACAGACTAAGGCAGATAATTTTAGATCTCCAGTTTTTCAAATCATGGTTTCAGTTTGTTCCCTTGAGATTTTTATTAAACTAGGATTTTTTTTTTCCCTCCTCCCTTCTCCCTTCTCCCTTCTCCCTTCTCCCTTCTCCCTTCTCCTCTCTTCTCTCCTCTTCTCTTCTCTTCTCTTCTCTTCTCTTCTCTTCTCTTCTCTTCTCTTCTCTTCTCTTCTCTTCTCTTCTCTTCTCTTCTCTTCTCTTCTCTTCTCTTCTCTTCTCTTCTCTTCTCTTCTCTTCTCTCTCTCTCTCCTCTCCTCTCCTCTCCTCTCCTCTCCTCTCCTCTCCTCTCCTCTCCTCTCCTCTCCTCTCCTCTCCTCTCCTCTCCTCTCCTCTCCTCTCCTCTCCTCTCCTCTCCTCTCCTCTCCTCTCCTCTCCTCTCCTCTCCTCTCCTCTCCTCTCCTCTCCTCTCCTCTCTTCTCTTCTCTTCTCTTCTCTTCTCTTCTCTTCTCTTCTCTTCTCTTCTCTTCTCTTCTCTTCTCTTCTCTTCTCTTCTCTTCTCTTCTCTTCTCTTCTCCTCCTCCTCCTCCTCCTCCTCCTCCTCCTCCTCCTCCTCCTCCTCCTCCTCCTCCTTCTCCTTCTCCTTCTCCTTCTCCTTCTCCTTCCCCTTCTCCTTCTCCTTCTCCTTCTTTTCCCCTTATACTGTTTCTTTAATAAGTAAATTCTGGCTATATTCTGCGAGTTTAAGATGGACTCTCGGTGAACCTGTTATCCATCACAGTAATTCACAGAATCTGGCATGTACCAGATGGACAATATTCCATTGTTTAAAGTGGGCTCTGTCAATCTTTGCCATTGATATTAAACAAAAGTCAGGATTATTAAAGCATATGGGTACATGGCCTCATACACTGGTTAAGCCTTTGCTTTAAGAATGTGACTGCTGTTGTTGAGCATTCTGAAAATATATATAGTGTGCTATGGTACACAGGGAATCACAGATGTCAAGGGGAAATGATATGTGAAAGCAGCATGAGTTTAAAAATGCAGCACTACTGTACCTTCTTAAAAGAAAAAGAAACTTTCCTCCTTCTCCCTCCTTCCCCCTGTTGCCAGTTAAAATGAACTGTCAGAGCCTGGATAAAGATACAAACAGGATTGCATACCTTACCAAGCCTACAGTGACTCTTAGACTTTGATCTAATTCTATTTGCTGCTTTATGATGCATGAAGCTGTCAGATAAAGAGGTGTTCAAAAAAATCCACTCGAGCTGTCAGAGCTGACAAGCCCTGTGATGGATTACAGAGAAAACAAAAGGGTTATCACCTTAACCACAAACATTTATATCTTTTTTTCATAAGGGTGCTTCAATCAACATGTAGTTACCAGGGTGCAGGTTGTTGTGAGCCTGTAGGAACACAGATCCAATGACACATGTTGAAACAGCATTTAAAAAGTACAACACACATGCGTTGGCACTAATATGCTGCTGACATGGTACAGTTGTGCTTACTTAGATCAAAGATAAGAACCCTATAGTTTTCTGTATAAAAAGGATTCTTTTCTGAAGAACAGAGTTCCCCCTCCCCACCCGTCTTTCAAAGATTAAACACAGTCATAACAGTCTGAATGGGGTTTAACTCAAAAAAGCCCAGTACTTAAATATGCCCATATGATTACTTACACAATAGAAACTTCAGCACAGAATGAAGAGCAGTTAGCATTTGGCTCATGTAGAAGACACCAAAAAAAAAAAAAAAAAAAAATTGCACTTGCTCCTTTTCAACATCAGAAAACAATCTCATGGCCCATTCATCTACCATCTCTTCCCCCTCCCTTGCCAAAGTCTATCAAGTCTTAAAAGGCCACTGCAACAAACAATATTGGACCTGAAATTTGTCAAAGCTAATATTCTACCTCTAGTGCTGCCTCTTTGACCCTGTAGGAGAATAAAAGCAAGAAAATACATGAAGATTCTTACTTGAGCTGATAATACAGGCATTTTACCTGTGGTTTGTACTTTGAATCAAGACCAGATACATTCTCTTTTGGTCAGTACCTCCATATGCTGAGAGTGACCAGAGGTTACACTATAGGATACTATGATCATGTTTAATTTTTCAGTGGTTGTTTTTCCCACTATTTAATGATTGTGATAACAAAGTTGGCTTAACACTAGCAGTAATTGAATGGGGTGAAAAAGGAATTTGACAATTTATGGAGGATAGGTCCACTGGTAACTAGAGAACAAGGTGATCCTTGTCTGAGAAGTCCAGGAAATCTGCAGTTACCAGTTGCTGAAACCTGGAAATAATGTCAGGAAAAAATTGTTTTGTGATTGTCCTAATTGCCCATCTTTTCCCCAAAACCTGTTACTGGCTCCTGCCTGAGAGGAGCTAGGTGGACCTGTGGTCCAATCATTTATATCTCCTTAGTTCTAAGCAAGGGAACCTGTATCTCCAGAAAGAAAGATTTTTACATATCTTATGTATATCATGCACATAAGTATGTATATAGCCTAGATGAAGCCTGCCAAATTGGTAACAAGTTATGGATGTTAATGCATGCTCTGTATATGGAAAGAAGGTTAAAGGTGAGGCATCTTCACACACCGTCTTATGCACATGTGAATTTTTGATGTGCTGGGTGGGAGAGAAGGCATCATTTTGCTTAGCAGTGCACCTTTAATGTGAGAAAATCCCTTCGGTTTGGAGACTGGGACAACAACAAAACCATCCTGAAGCTCCACAAAAAGGTAGGTTGTAAGATTACAACCAGCATGCACGCACAGACTATTAGAAGATAGAAGGAAAAACCCAGAATCCCAATAATAACAGCATACACCCACGTTCTGTGTTTGTGTAAAAAATTGTTGCTCCACAGTGTAGAAACCTGGGCTGTGTCCTCTCTGAAACAGGGCAGAATCTAACACTGGAATGGATGTATCAGAGCAAGACAGAAGCAAAGACAGACCTCACAGAGAAGTGTTTGGGGCAAGATGAAGAGCTGAGAGGAAATGCCAGAAGGATTGTAAAAAATTCTCACACACAAACATGGACCACCTGACAATCCCAATAAATCATACTGGTATTAAAGTTCTCCTTTCTGATGGATTTCCCTTTAGCACCTATTGTATAAAGAGGGGAAAAAAAGAAAGAAACATTAAAAAGTCCAAAAATGTCCAAACACATTGCTTACAAAACAAAGTTTAGAAGTCCTCTTAAATGTCTTTTCAACTACACCAAGATCAGACATGATCTTGGTTAACAGTTGTGAGGGGAGGGAGGACACTATTTCTTCAGTAATTCTAGCAGGCTTTTAAGGCTGTTTCTCTTCTCAGCTCTACCTCTCTGGCACGATTTGCCAAGCACTAATATACACAAGCATTACCATCATTCATTAAACTATATTCCTAGTCCATAGCCACCCAACAAACCAATAAAATTCCTTTTCAAAAAGTTGAAAGGCAAGCTGGTTCAGATAGGCCATTATTAGTATGCATGGAGTGTACATTCACAGGCAATAATACAGTGGGAATTCAGCTAGCCTGAGCATAGGCTGATGTGAAGCATATGATATTACTTATGTAGGCATGAAAGCAATCTGCTTTAATATCAGACACTTTAGTGCAAAGAATGTCAGGGTTACCAAAGGTTAAAGACAGGCCGCTGGATTTTTTTTGCTGCTTTTTTTTTTTTTTTAAGTATGAGCTGAAAAAATGTGGGATGACTCTTTCCATTTTCAGTTTTTGGGGGCTACTGAGTAAAATGGTAATAAATGATGCAAGTTAAAAGCAACAGCAAAGTAAAAACCAAAGGGCAGAATGTGCCACAAAGCATAACGTATAGAGAAAAAAGGAGAGTGTGAGAAATGGCTGACATTCAGCTAATGTTGGTAAGCGTTGCTTTCAGCCCTGATGTCGCTTGCAGGGTTTGAGAATTGTCCCACTGAGCCAGCGCCCTCAGGGAGCTGTGGATGGAGGTACAGAGCCTCAGAGGCCAGATTCCCACCCGACCACAACCACAATGCCTGCCATCCCTTGGTTTCTTGTGCTGATGCTGGGAGTTGCAGATTTCCATGTCACCCTGCTGTTGCACACCCCACAAGCATCTGACCTGTCAGGACAGGGGCAGTTTGCTGCATTTACTGCGAGCTTGACACTCTGCCCCACTGCTCAGCCATGGTGTCAGCCAGTGCAGCCCACATACTCGCAGGCTGTGGGATCAGGCCCCTTGTTATCCTGCTGGCCCTGGTCCCTGGGAGCCCTCACTTGCATTCCACTGCAAACAGCTGCTGCAGCACTTTGAACTTTCACTTTTTCTTTACTAAAATTAAAAAGCAGGCACATAACCAAGCTGAGAGCTCTTCAAATCTCAGGTGGGAAGTATTACTGAGAACAGAAGCCAGGCGGACTGTTTTTCAGAGGCTGACTGCTTTTTCAGAGTGCATTAGCATTTATTTTTTCCCCATCGCCGGAATCCTTGGGTATTGGGGAGCCTAAGAAAAGAGTGAACTCTTACACTGGTGAAGAAGCCAAGACAAAGAAGAAAAAGGCAACAGAAAATGAAGATGTTACTTGCATTTTTCTCAAAAGCACTGTTCTGTTTCTATTTGTTTCCATGTGTTATGGAAGATAAAAATTGTAAATATTGAGAAGAAATAATGTAAGCCATTATGAAACCATTTGCTTTCATAGTCTACTGTGAAGTGACTAAACCTGCTTTCTATAGTGATAGCCTTCTCTCAGGCTGCTGCTACCTGTCTGTTAGTCCTCATGCAGGACTGTGCCTATAGTTGACAGTTTATGACACATGCAAAGAAAGAAAGAGAGAGAGAAAGAAAGAGAAAGAAGGGGGGAGCATGCAGTGAAAGGAAGACAGATGGGCCTATCAGTTATGTATATTGTGACCCACCTGCCAGTCACAGCCCCATGGGAATGTGGCATAATAAATACTGGAAAATGGAAAGTAGGAATTAAACTTAAAAAAAAAAAACAACCAACAACCAAACATATTGAACAAAGTAAATTGTCTGTAAGGGAGAAGTGTAATAAAGATTTTTTAGGAGCATATAAATCAAAATTTCAAAAGAAATTTGCCAAACAGGATCTCTTGCTCATGTGCAGTCAGTGGCAGGAGGGTGTAAATTGTGGATCTAGAGAGGATGATTGCCAGCAAGCCTAGGTATGAGGGGGTTGATTCAATAAATATTCATGATGGCAGCATGTATGCTCTAAGCACATAACCTACCCTAGCAAACTCAGCTCAGCTGAACTTCACCCCCCACTCCCCAGGAGCCTCTGCATGTTCTTGCATTGCCCTTAGTTGAGTCTCACTGTTTTGTTTTGTTTTGTTTTTTTTGGGGGGGGGGCATGTATGTGCATCTGCGATGTATGAGCCCAGCCCCTGCAGACAAGACCTGACATTTCTCCTAGCCCTATATTATTATCTGCCCTCACAGAGCTCTGCAATAAACTCAGTTATGAGACCCCCAGACCATCATGACCATCTAAAACAATCTCACTGAGTCAGAAATCCTTGCTAAGATCAGGAGTAATCAAACTCCATTCTTCCTATGCTGAGCAAGTGTTTAATGAAAAATCTTACTTCCTTCCTCAAACAACATGAAGTCCAGATGATCATCTCTTGTTTCTGTTATGCATTTCCTTCACTCCAGCCCTGAAGGAGTTTCTACAACGTCATGGAAATCCCATCCACTTTCATGCCAACCACAGGCTTCTCTAGACTTGAGAGTCTCCCTGATAATTCTTCATTATGTGGATACTTGCTACACAGAGAATCCACAGCCTGCACATAGACTTGTGGAAAAACATATGTTTTCCCTTGGTCAGGGACCATCATGCATTCAGAGACACCAGCATCTGCCTACCTCTTTGTTGTAAAATCTCACATTAGTCCATGGAAGTGACTACTTTCACCTATTTAACAATGATGGGTGTACAGTGGCAGAAACACTCTGTTTTCCTTTTCGTTTTTTGCTCCCCTTTCCCATCTCTGAATTCATACTCATCCTCTGCTTTCAGTCCCCTTCCTGTCACTGAAGTCCTTCTCCTGCTCCTCCTTTCGTCTCTCATCCATTCATTCCCCTGTCAGGGAGATATGCAAATGAATTCTAATTCTAATTTAAGGGCCTCTTTGATGTAGGCTCTGTCAAACCAGAAAAAAAGCCCTAACAGTATCTGAGTTAGTTTTTGTTCTGACCTTTTTACTGCTTTTAACCTGAAGAAATCTTTGTCTTCACATCACAGACAAGGAGACAGGACTGTGGTTATTTAACTGGTTTTAACAATATGTAATTACCTAAGAGAAAAAATTAGCAGAAAGGTTTTATTATTATTCTGAGTAAGGAAAAACCCAAAACCTTCCGAAAGAAGAGAAGTGTGTAGTTGGAGAATGCTTTTGCCATTACTGGGTATTCATACCGTGTGTAGGGGACTACTGGGGGCTCACAGCAATTAATGGAGCTCAGGAACCAGAAAAATTGAGGTGGCCTCTTAGCATGGTCCTCCACCTGGGCAAATATCATCTGGCTGAGCAGCAATGGGCAAACCCACCTCTGGTGACATTCTGTTAAGGGTTTCTTCATGAGATCTAAGTCCCCACATAGAAATAAATATCTACACTTGTTCTCATGATCATTTAACTTTTCTTTCCTCACAATCTTTGCTATTTGTTATTTTGTCTAGTTGCTTTTGCCCCCAAATATTACTAATATGTAAACGTAAAAGTTTGAGGGTTTTCACTAATACTGCACAAGCCCTTGATCCAAAACCAGTAGAACAAAACCAGCTGAGTCAAATATATTCCTGAACTAATCACTCTAGAATATGCCTGCACATGAAGATGGTCCCCACTTCCAACAACACATCGGGGTCCTGGCTGCCATGTGGCTTGAATAGTCACATTGGCCTAATTGGCTTTTGAAGGTGGTCCCTCCACAGACCTCCACCATTAAATACAAGGACCTCAATATCAAGTGTTCCATATTAGTGATGATGTTTCATACATATGAAATATGAGGCTCAAAAACATTTTACAGCAAACACATAAGATGACCACAGAAACCATTTTCCCTGCAAAAAGAATAGCTCAAACCTCATAGAAATCAATGGTCTTAGAGAAGATTGACAGAGCTTGATATGGAAACTGGAGAATTTTACTGGAAAGTGGTTGCAGGAGCATGAATATAAAGGGTATAGAAACAATTGCAGGCTGTAAACACAGAGAATGAAATTTTATATGGGCTACTTGAGTGAGGTGTTTTTACCAATAAGATAGATACAGATACTGAATACTGTTTCAACAGACGCAGTTGAAAGCACTGAGGCTGTGGAATAGCTTTTCAAAGGAATTAAGGGGAAAAAAACCCATGAAATTAAGGCATGGGAAAAACTACTCTTTTTTGAAGGATGAATTAAACAGACTGATATTTCTCCTGTACACAATACTCAGGCTTTGGGGATAAAAGTTATATGGGTTGCACAGTATCTTTTCAAAACTTGAAGATCAGTTAATTAAGTCTGTAATGTGCTCTGAAAATAAAGGGTTGCAAATATTGCTGTGCTTGTCACCAACTTTTGTCTCTCCCCCATTTCATGTGGTTCGTGAATTATCATTTCTCTTTGCTTGATCTTTCATACATAATCAGACATTGCAACAGGAAGTGAGACCTCCTTCCTCGTCCCGTGTCAGCTGGCAGAGAGGGTGCGCACCCTGCTTCACCCTGCCTTGTAGCAGGTATTTCTTGATCAGCCACTTCGGTTTATGTCACTTATGCCAGTGTGTCTCTGATGAGACAGGCAGATTATTGCATCTAGGGAAAAGACGGCCCATAAAAAATACTCACCAGTGCTCCACAAGCCAATGGTTTCCCTATTGAAGCAGAGTGATTTACAGGTGATGTGTGCAGCCTGGAAGATTAATCTAAGTATCAGCCTGACAGTTTTCACACTGGATAAGAATAAAATTGATGGATGAAAAAATATAAAAATATGTGCTGCATGTTTAATATATTTTCAATCTTTCCAAAAATATATGTAGGAAATCTATATGCTCATTCCTTAGAAGAAAAATATCATTTGATCCTTCTCTAAACGACCGGTACTGCAAGCAGACATCAAGATGGACACCATAGATGTGCAACTATTAATTAGTGCTATCACTGGGACCTAAGGGACTAATGCAGGAGGTGAGGTCACATCCAATCTTATATCTCTATGATTCTACAATTAAATCCTGATGGTCAGGAGTTCGTACTATGTGTGATCCTCTAAAGATACTTAAAATACGAAGTCTTAGGACTTAGGAAACAACCCCAGGGGAAAAAAAAAGGAAAAAAAAAAAAGAAAAAAAAGAAAAAAAGATGGCTTGTCAGTTTTCAAACCTTCACATTAAGAAATGGTTTCACTGAAGGAGGGTGTGAAAGTTACAGAGGAACAGGAAAGAACATTTACAGTGCTAATAGAGCAGTAGGCTAATACAGCAAATCCAGTGACACCAAGGGCTGAAGATGAAAAAGTACAAGGCAATAGATCTTGGGACAGATAAGTCACTCTGTCACATCTACGCTTCATTCTCAGGAAACAAGAGGAAAAGACTACACTTCAGATTTTATTGGCTCTGGAGTCCATGCACTGCCTCTGCTTCACAGAGCAAAAATTTTCTTTTTCAGGTCCTCAACCAGCCACTGTCATGCATTGAAGAGCATGGATTAACGCATAGTCTACCCCATCTGAGGTGTGTGTCTATCCCAGTCTGGGTTTGTCTACACTGATAGCCCGGAGGCTGCCTGTAAATCCCACTGGGGTGAACAAACAGCCGGTTAAGATACAAAAGCTCAAGCATGTCTGGAGTGTGCTTTTTGGAGCACAGAGGGTTCTGCAGATATATGTCTAGCAATATAACTTCATGCTACTCAGGTGTCAGATCATTCACAATTATGTCTCTACAGCCATAACGCTGTTACTTGGGTAGGAAACAGGGCAAGCAGGAGCCAGAGTGTCCCATGTTCACAGTCTTCTGAGCCCACTTTTTCCTAGTAGTATAGATAAGTCTTCCCAAACCCCAGAGAGAAGATTCGTTAGACAAAAATAGCCTTGGGATCTTTTGTGGGTTGTTGGGGTTTTTTTTGGTTTCTGGTTTTGTTTGGTTTGGTTGTTTTTTGTTTTGGTTTGGTTTGGTTTGGTTTTTGTAAAGCTAATTATTATTTTTAACTTCCAGAGAGTAGATTGGACAAGCAGATCAACGCAGGAAACAAGGGCAATGAAGATTGTATTCTCCATTGCAAAGATGTTATTAGATTCAAATAACAATGACTCAGAAAAGTAGAAATATTCAAATAGCCTTCACATATTATTTGTTTATATTATTTTTGCAAAGGCAGTGAGGAGGGAAGAAAATGCGCTTCCTCAGAAAGGCAATCGATATTGTATGAAAGCTAACTTTTTCTCTACACGAAAAAGATTAGAAAATTATGAAAAATATTTTGAAAAATATTCTTAGGGGAAACATTATTCATATTTTTACAATTTGAACAGTAGTCAAAATTAAGGTTGAACAGGTAGTTTGTAATTTTATTTGTCCTCTCCGTCCTTTTTCCTCTTTCTCTTCCTTCTTTCTTTTTTCCTCCATTCTGTTGATTGTAGAATAATAGAGAAAACAAGAGTTAAGAGGGGTAAGTATTGATCAGCCGAAGGAAACACTGAACAACTCATTTCATTGAAAAACACAATCTTAAAACCTAATTTTCATCATTATAATTTCTGCCCTCTTCTCAGGCCTGATTCTGCAATTTTCTTCACATGCACCGAGTTTAAACTGCTTGTCCTTGACTCAAAAGCCCTGTGAGATGCCAATCCAACCTTCATCCCAGTTCCTTGGAGGAGGAGACAGACACTGTTCCGTAGAGAAAGCTCAACAAAAATGAGACATCTCACCAAAAGTATTTTAGCTGCATTAGGGCAGAACTTATATAGGCTTGTTTACCCCCCTTAATGAATTGCCTTACCTTCCCTCCTCTGTCAGTGATGTTAACTTTATTCCCTGTTTGCTTTATTCTTTCTCTCTTCAGTGTTTTTTTCAGTGCAATCCCTTATGCGTGAAATAGCCTCCCTCACTTTGATAAGTTACTGTACCTTCCTCCCTCACTTCTTCCCAATGTTCATAAGTCAATTAATCAAAACTTCAGGAACCCAAGTTTTTTCCATTCTTGAATAACTAAGTTCCTTGTTCCTTCTGTATCTGTTATCTTTGTCTTTACAGCTCTTCTCAGTTTGCTCTTCCACGCAGTTTACTGAGTTGCCTTTTGCTATTGTTCCATGCAGCTTTTTGGTGACTGGACCATAAAAATTTGTAAAGCTTTGGAGATTCACTTCAATATTGCATAGAGCCAATTACATCCTGTGTAATTAAAAGAACCCCATCAAATTTATGTGGGGCTTATTATTAATATGACTGTCCTGAAAGATTTCCGTGAAAGATCAAAAGAAAGATAAAAATTTTTTTTTTTTTTCCATTTTCCCATCTTGCTTCTTCTGTGCAGTTAACAATTGTTTGTCTCAGCTTTATGACACTGCTGGCAGCAGACTTCCCTAAGTTCAGCAAAAGGAGTTTTAAATGAAACAGGCATAGCAGAGCTAAAACAGAAAGAAAACAGGCCATGGACAGCATACAGTATGTGTAAACACACACACGGGAGAAGAAGACCTGTACTAGTATGGTCAAGGTTTCTGAAAAAACACAAGTTCTGTTATTCTGCAAATAAGTAAATCTGGAAGAAAAAGGTGCTTGACTTAGACCACTGGTTAGTTCGAAAATCACCCCAATCTAGTTGGCACATTTCCTTTAATAGATCTTACAGTAACTGTCAGCACCAGCACCAGCGGCGTTATGTGCACAGGTAACTTTGGTGGAGCCACTGGGGTAAGTAAAGGGCCTGTGTTAAGTTTCATATTCCCCGAGTCCCCAGCCCCTGGAAAGGGTAAGCCATTAATCATCAGGCACACAGCCATACCAGTCCTGGTTTGCCTGGTTTTGTGAGGCCAGATCAGTGATGGAAGCTTCAGTTGGTTTTGCTCCTTCCCCATCCAGCAAAACTCCCTCAGTTCACAGCTTATAGAGTATGACAGAAGTATGCCTTAAGTCTCTATCTGAAGGATTAAAGCTTTGCAAACCTCTTAAAATCAGCCAGACGGCTATAGCACTCGTTAAATCTTTTACCTCATTTCAAGCCTGGGTGCTCCCCGAAACTGGACTAGCAAAAACAACATAAAAGAAATCTCTTCATCTCACTGCAATAGAGGGGAGGCCTGTTCTGACTGAAGAAATTACTGGCACTACCTTGAAAAGTGCAGGAGAAATGTAATGGGACGTTTGCAGCAACTTGCACAAGGAAGGTACCGAGGTGATTGCTATGTCCTGTACTGCACACTGGGGAAATAACAGAAATGGCTCTGAGCTCGTAAAGCTGAGCTGGTTTCCTAGTAAGAAAACAAATATAGCACTTCAGCTGCAGCTAGCACCGTACCCAGGTACCGACAGACTGATTGCACCATGTCTCCTCCAAACACTTCCTCCCTGCAGACCTCTCCCAGCTTGATGCAAATTGCTGAATATTTTCTTCTAACAGCTTTTATTGAGCTGATTTGTGTGTCACCACCTACTGACTTACCACAGCCAGATTTACCACACAGAGCTGGTTAGTGCACAGCTTAATCTAAGGTGTGTCTGTAACGC
Source organism: Athene noctua (assembly GCF_965140245.1). NCBI lineage: Eukaryota > Metazoa > Chordata > Aves > Strigiformes > Strigidae > Athene > Athene noctua. The sequence continues at coordinate 190,138,961 of NC_134037.1, forward strand.
CTAGCGTGGTGGCCCAGGCAGACCTGTGAGGCTTGGCATGTGCTATGGAGCTGCCACAGATCCCCTTTCTTTTCCTTGGAAATCAAAGTATCCCCAGATGCAATAATAGATGTGGGTACAGCACTTCCAATATGCTGATCTCCTAGCCCTTTCCCTGGCTTTACTGAGCTTCAGCTGACAGTGAGGAATTTTTTTCCGTCCTTTTGCCAAATTCATCCTTGGAATGTGGGGAGATTGCCCTGGGACTTGGTGCTGCTCCTGTCTTTAGTGCTGGCCATGGGCACATGTTCACGCCACCCACACCGCACCAGCACCCTGACATTTGTGTTTGGTTTTACTTCTGCAGCTGACCTGTTGTTACCTGATGTCACCCACATCCCATGGAGGGTGGGACTGCTGCTGTCAGTCCTCTCTTTGGGCTTTTAACCTGCAGCTGCCACCAGGACTGCTCCTCAGGACTTCTTCCTGCTGCCAAAGAAAGCTGATGGTTTAGCCTGTTGGTTTTTATCTGTCTCCACCCCTGTTCATCTTCCCTGTGTTGGTCTACAGCAAATCCTCCTTTTGCCCTTTACCCACGCTGTGCTGGGCCAACCTCAGGGTCACTCAGACTGTTCACCTTCCAAAACCTAATCATCTGCCATCATGTTTTCACCCTTAAAAGTGATGGAAAAAGATAGAAGAAGATTTTTTAGCTTTTCTTAGAGCCAAAGAAGCATCCGAGAGAGCCTTGCAACACTCCAGGTACACTCTCGACTGGGCATTTACTCTCTGACCCACAAACACGGACCTTGTTTACTTGAAGTATGCCTGTATCATCAAGAGGGGAAGAAATTGGTCTAGCTCTTAAGGTCAGGTGTTTGGGGCACTTCTTACTGTCCAGTACACTGTAAAAAAACCTACATCTTGTACACACTTCTTATCCCCTGCCTGGTAGCAAGATTGATTTAAAAGCATTGTAGGAAAAAACCCACTTTTATTTTAATTGCATAAAAGACTAAACATTTTCTTCTCCTCAATCAACCTGTTTACCATTAAATTTGAAATTATCACAAGTTATATTTAGCCCTAAATATAATTTATGTAAACAATCAAATTTACTAGTCCTTAAACAAGTACACACTTGCTGCTGTTTTAAAGTCAGGTGGGCAAAATTAAGGAAGTCACTGTCTGAGCACCAAAACCCAGCTGTCGTTGAAGCAGTAAACCGCCTCTTGGCAGGGCCAGTCTTTTCTGCAAGTGCCAAGAGGAGAGTTTCTTCATTTCAGCTTGCTTCAATGTCAATTCCAGATAACTGGCTCATGCAAACTTGAGAAATGATGGCAAACTGAAAAGCAGGAAGTTTTGTTTTCCTTTTCCTGTTGAAGAATACAAGTAATATGCAAAGAGTATGCACTGTTATTTCTAAAATCCTAAGGGCCAGGAATAAGCATAAAGTATCAGTTCAGAAGTTTGAAACACAAGACTTGGTGGCCAAGTTAACTTTTTTCCTCCTAACTGAGAAATGTTACATTGACCATAAGATGATATGACAGCCAGTCACCTTCACCACTACAGCCTGGCTGGAACTACACTGGTCACTGAAGCTATTTTCATCTCCCTTGGCACTTCTGTCATCTTTGTTTAAAGGCACGTGTCTGGGGTAAAATGTGCTTCTTAACACAGTTTCTCTGACAAACACATCCCACATAACACTCTCATTTCTGGTTAGGAAGCTTTTGGTTTACACCTCCAGAGCTACAGGCAGACCTCACAATCCAACACCTGACATCATGGTCCCTTGATGGTCCCAGCTGGGACACCTGGCTCTCTCCTGGCTTATGTGCCTGCGTGTCCTCAGCACGGTCACCATGGCCAGGATCAGTGGCCCTTGCCTGCAGCTGGGCTGCAGTGGGGTACCTGCACGGTCTCTGAAGCTCAGAGGTCTCCAGGACCCTCACTAGTGAGGGTATCAAAAGGAACTAATTACGGTATGATGTGTACAGAAATTCTGATTGGATACCACCAGTGGAGAAACTCCTTTGAAGTCAACACATAACTAGAATAACAATGTAGCCTGCAGCTTTATGATATTTGAATGGAGGACAGAATTTGATGTTGGTAATCTGAGTTGGACTAGGTTTTGATACACCATATTTGAGGAGACAGAGAAAGTTCTTTAAGTCTGAGTTTGTCACAATTTCTTGGACAAAAAATATTTTTCCTGCTTAGTTTATATTTTAGCTGAAAATACCTGAAGATCCATTTACTGAAGACAGAGGATGCTTTCTGATGTTAAGAACTAAAGAATTTTCAGGGGGTTGTTTCAAGGAAGATCTGAATGCTTTTTTTACTAGAGATGTCCATAAAAAATTACACATTTGAAAAAACATTTAATAACAACAGCAATCATAGAAAATACCTCTTTCTGGCACCTCACCCATAAATCTTCTCAAAACTTGCAAGGCTTACTTCTGTAGTGGACCGACCATGGTAAGAGACCAAATTATGAAGTTCTCAGTCAAGAAAATATGGTTTGGAGGTTGTTGCAAGTAATTATCAACACAGTCAAAACAACACATTAATTCATACAGTGAATTAATTATCCTCAGCATCACTGGTAGCTCTCTTTGACTTTATATTTATGTCATTACCATTATTATTACTCTCTCCCATCTGAACTCTTCCTGACTGAATTTGACTTCTAAGGAACATCTTTCCATGCTCCTAAAATTCCATTACTAAGTGAATCCCCAAGGAATGAATGGCACTTGCTCATATAAATCTCAGTGTTATCAGCTCTTGAGAGCTTATTCCAAGCCTTCCGGCAGTTAACACTTTTCTTAAAACTTCAGTTTCAGGAATCAATTACTTAGAACCTTAATTTAAATAAAGGAAGCTTCTAGACCTCAGGATTCTATGGAAAAGTTTGAAAGAAAAAAAAAAAAAAAGAAAAAAAAAGAAAAAGGTTTAGATATCTTAAGGCAAATAAAAATGTCCATGAATGATATTTTGTAAAATCAAGTTATGTTTAAGTCAGTCTCTTGATTAGAGCGGTCTTGGTAGGTGACACCTGGAAGGACATTTGTGCTGGAAGCTGTCTGTCACCATCTTTCAGGATACTCTGTGACTGCTATTAAAGGAGTTGCTACGAATAATGCACTAACCTATTTTTGCATTTTAAAAATTTTTATCAATGCCCTACAGTGTTTAGTAACCAAACCCAGAAGTTAAACCCACCACATTTTGTTCCACAACAGTCTTGATTTTATTATTCTTGGAGTCAGCAATGTAAACTGAAGCTTCTCTCTTTTTTTAAATATTCCCTGTCCCTAATACCAATTGATTCTTCTTCTTTAAGATATCTATGTTAAGTTCTTCATCTTCTTTAAGTTATCTATGCAGCAATGTGTTATATTTGAGCATGAAAGTTCAACAGACAGCAGAAATGTCCTAGAATGTTGACTTGTAAGACTGCAAGTATTCATTTTTCTCCCTCTTACACATCTATTGTCCCAGGTCATTCTCACTGTATGTGCAGTAGCAGCAAAGCATCCTTGGTGTCATTTACAGCCTTTGTCCATCCTGGAAATACCTGCTTTTCTTTTAGTAAAAAAATAGTTATTCTCTTCTTATTCTGTGCAGTAAATGTTTATTTCTTGGTCATTGTTCACCCAAAGGTAGTACTGAACAGGAATCAGGTCTTTATTTAGCAGAAATCAGAAGTCAAACCAGAGACATATTTAGCTTCCAGTTGTCAGTTTGTCATTTAGTGAAACAAAACTGCTCTTTTCAAATATCGTCCTTCTGCATTATGCACTTTTAGTGCTTTAAAGTATTAGATTTCTGCCTAGCTCTGCAAATATGGATGTGCCTTGAATGCCAATGCATTCAGACATCTACATCAGCAGTAAAATTTGAATTCACGCTCCTTAAAACTACACTGCATAATTTGAATCTGTATACAGCTTCCATCCTCTATCTTGTGCATGATTTACCATGTATATCTGAAAGTAAAATGTAAATCCAAAATAGCTCTCAGGCTGCTTAGAGGTTTTAAGACTTGCCAGCACTGTTTTAAATAACAACAAATGGCTTTCTGCCCCTTTTTAACATATGGGGCACATTCTGGACAGAGCTGAGTTCACTAGGTAAGAAAAATCCTTGTGACTTCCTACCTATATTTCTTGACTCTTTTCAGCTTCTTGAAATTAGGTATCAGCCAAACCAAAACTGATGTGGTGACTTCAGAAACCTTTACCACTGTATGTTTAATTTCCAGCTGAAAGTTCTGTGATTTTGTTTTCATTCCAACAAGAAATCTCCAGCATCTGTCTACATTACTTTGTTCTTATTACTAAATTTCTCAAGTTTATCCTTGAAAATGCCATTTTTATCACTGAAGGAAACAGCATCAAAGTAGTAGTATTGTTACTAAGACCCTAAAAAGATCAGTTACCACTTTTGGTCCAGTGCCCCCTTGACAGATCTATTAAAAGCATCAGCTGGCAACACATCAGTTTTCTGAATTCTTTTCTAAGGTTAATATTTAATGCTCTTGGCACTAAAGTTTTTCCTCAACAGAAATCAGAGTGAAGCTCTCAGGTCATGTAAATTAACAGCACTATTTCCAGATCTGACTACAGATAAATCTGAAGATCTGTCCCTCTTTTATTTGAAGCTCATAAGAAATCCACTCTGAGTATCGTTACCCACATTACTTTATACAGTACTGTTTATAGCACAAAAAAAGATACTAAAGCAATATCAAAAATCATCCTGTTACCACATGTGATGAGTTGCCATCTGTAAACTTTCAATGTGGCCAGTGTATCGCTGTATCTGAACAATCTAAATTAGTTGCTTCTTACTTATCAGTAAATCAAAGACTCACAGGAAACTTTACAGCCTACGTACATTATTGATTTTTTCCTAGCAGAAGAAAATGATCAGTGTGTCACAGCAACAAATGCAACAAGGCATCCAGTAATCAGACCTTCTGGGCTGGGTAGCCAGCTCCTGCCTGGGCTGGTGAGCACTGACCCACCTTCTGCCCTGGCCTGCTTAGTCACTGCCCTCCCAAGCTCCGAGTCTCCCTGCCCCAAAACCTTTGTTGTGTGAATTGGGGTGCATTGGGCAGCATGTTAATGTCAACACACAGACATGGCTATGGCCACCTAGTTACAAGCCTGCCATATCCAATCATACCATGGATTGCTCTAAAACTTCATCCTGTAAGCGTAAAAACCAGTCCAACCCACTGTTCCATTTGGATAAGAATTGGTGTTTGCAGCAAGAGTTTACAACTGCAACAGTGCCATTCTTTCTTCGCATGTTTTCATTTCCATCAGGCGTACCACAATGTGTGGAAGCTCACAGACATGTTTTCTTTGGAAGAAAATGACTAAAATTGATTTTAAATTGCTTTTTAGAATAAAACATAAGAAAAATTATTATAGCAGTTTCAAATAAATTTATTTTGCACACAGAATCTAAGATGGACCTTTTCTTCATCTACCAAGAGGATTTCTTCATAAAGCTTAGAATTAACTTAGAAAGATTCATAAATTCATGAGACAACCTAATCAAAAAAAGGAAATACCTCAGTGTTTACATACAATATAAATACGTATCAAAAAACATCGGTTGGACCAATATTAAACATGGACCCCAAAGAGCTGGGCAACAAAGAATTTAGGCTACCACATGAAAGAAAAACATTTGGAGCAATGCTAGCCCAGGCTCTCAAGGGGTAATACACAATCTGTGTTTGGTCCAAAAGCTGTGAGAAATGCACTTGTCATTTTGTCATATGTACTTTGACAGAAAGGTCAAAGGAAGAATTTATGGGAATAGTACAGTCATTAATGTGTGCTACAGAGAAAAAGTGATCAATCAAATCACAACCCACTGCAAACTCCTGAACTGTTTTCTTCTTCTGTTTCAAATCACAAAGCCTTATATAAACCAGTACTTTCCCACCTTCATCATTTGAAGCAAAGTGGCAAAGATAACAAATTTTTTCCATCTCCAAAGATTCTGACTAACATTTTGATGACATTCTCAATCCAAAATAATACATTTTCCTGGTTTTCTCTGAACCATGACATATTGCCACTTTTAAAAGGTCATTTCAACTGACATTCATGAGTACAAGAGAGAGACTTGTTCTCTTGTAAAACATTGCAGAGACTTGATTATTGTTTCATCTCTCAGCATTTTTTGTTGAAGACTGAAGCACCAAGGCAGCTATGTTTTCCTCTCAGCTCTTCTTATCCCAGCATTCCATTCTTCAGCAATGGCCTGATTGTCAGAAGTTGCAAAGGGTCTGATGCATGGATGAGCTGAAAGTCATTTTGTATTGATAATCCTAATGACCTTTTGCAAACCAAAGGAACCCTTGATTCTGGGAGTCTATGAAGAGTAAAGAGAATGAGCCTTTATTCAAGACGTAGAGCGATGGCAAAATTACACCCTCTCTCCTAAATTCATCTACTTGGGAAGAAGCCATTTCTCAGGGCGAAGCCTTTAACAAAAGAAGAGAGGGTTTCTGGCTGATACAAATGTAAACTCATCAGTTTAAAAATCTCTGAACAAACAGAACTGTCATGAGAGTGGTAAAGATTACCTGCAGTAAGAAGATGTCATATTTTAAAAGTTTCCAAGTAACTAAGGAATATGTTAATATTTGCTGTTAAACATTTTTTTCCTCTAACATTTAAGCTATGATTTAAAAAATGTTGAAACCTGCCACCCACTGGACTCTTAGCATGAGAAGTCCAGTGGCTTTTTACGCATAGCAGCCCTCCATTTAGAAATACCAAATGTAATTTACTTGTTACACCAGACATACTAATGATGACAAGTGCTTATCTGGCCGACTTTTGGGTGACATATAGTCTTCACCAAAAAGCAGCACAAAGCGTCAGTACTGCTGTCTTGCTTCAGGTTTGTATGGGAGGTTGTGGATGCCAGTAGCTCAAGTGATGGAAAGGCAGCATGTCCTACCTTGTCCTGCATTTCCAGAGTGTGAGCCTGGGAGGGGAGGTGAGTAGAAACAGAAACTTTTTTCTTTCCCATCTTTGATGCAGCACTTCAAGCAGTGAAGAAAGAAGAAGATGAAGCTGCTGTGTCTAACAGATTACTTTGTCTCTCCCACAAACTACGCTGCACTGGGGAGCTCGCAGTCTCTCTCTTTTCTTAAGGGAGCATAACTCTATCCAGCCAGTCAGTCTGCGAGGAGATCATAGTGACATTCGGTCAGTGACAAGCATATGGAGGATGAATAACTCAAGCCAGATTTATAAATGCAGCATGTTTTTAAAAAATATACCTGCACTGTTGGAAGTAAATTCAGTGGATAGGTCAGATGAAGATGATGACTATTCAAGCATAACTCTGAAATGAATAAAAACCTTGTCATAAGGTGTTTCAGATAGTCAGGTAAGGAAGAAACTGTGGCAGAGAGACCAAAGCTTCAGAAGAGGGCTTGTGTTTTGAATCATTGTGGCCTACACCAGCACAAAAATACATAGTTCACTTTCAAGAGAATGACAAAACCAGAATTAATGTGGGCAATTGGCCTGGGGTTTGAAAGGCTATTTACTGACATTGCAAGATGTGATGAAAAAGGAGAGTTCAGCATAAACTAGGAGTGAAAAACATGGGAGCACAGGAACTGACAAATGGGTCAGGAATGACTGCTGAGGAACAGCTCTGCTGGAAAGAACTGGACGACCCTAGGACAGCAAACTCAGCCAGTGTCCACAGTGCATCTTAGCAGATGTGAAGGTTGACAGCACTCTAGCCTGTATGAACAGTGGCATTAGACCTCATCTACATACTACATCCTGGTTTGGTCCTCTGAGCAGAGGACAGTCATGGACAAACTGAAAGGGCCTCAGAGGAAGGGGTGCGGGGGGCTAGAGCCCTTGTCCCATGAGGAACTGGACTGAGTCAGCCTGGAGAAAAGGTGGCTTTGGGGGCACCTAATAGTACCGCTGCCTACCAGTGCCTACAAGGGGTCTATACCCAGAGGTTTTCAAGACAAAAGCAGACACAGCCCTGAGCAGCCTGGGGTGACCCTGAAGCTGGCCTTGGTTTGGACAGAGGTTTGGAGTAGGGACCTTCAAGGTCCAGCCTGAATTATTCCGTGATTCTTTTAAAGAAGTTAAAGGGTCAATAAACCATCCTGAAGTTTCATCCTGAGTAATAGGAAAATGTTTTAGCAAAGGTTATATTAAAAAGCTCTTGAGTGCAAAAAGGGAACTAGACTCTCATTCCAGGACTATATATGCAAATTTCAATTTGAACTGAGTATACTAAGGAGCAAGAAGAGAACAGAAATAAATAACACCTGCTGCCCCTTTCCCTTCAGTTTAAACTTTCCCAGATGCCTAGGTTAGAGGTTAGAAACAGGTACCTTCACCACAGGGAGAATGCCTTTTGCTTTTACTCTGCTTTTACTCCCTTTGAAAACACCTCCATCAAAGCTGCTTCAAAGTCCCAAAACACGAAAAGAGATATTTGACAGGAAAATGCTTTCCTAGAGAAAGAGAGTACCTGGCTTCTCTGGTCTCTATAGCAACAATCTGTAAATATGATTAGCATTAACAGGAAAGCATATCATCTTGGGTGAATCTTTTATCTTAACTTACTCATAACTCATTTTAAAGACCATTTCTGGTATTATTATATATAAGGTCTTTATTGCACTTTTGGAAAACTCTGTGATTCACACTCATTCCTGGTATAAATCTACTGATTCACACTAACAAGTATATCTCTAAGTAGATGACTAAAAAGACAAAAACATTTTCTTTAATGTTGCACAGCAAGGGCTGCATGTTTATGAGAATATGTTACTTTGAGGGTTATTTATCACAAGAAACAGACTTTCCAGACTGCTGAGCAACTTTATTACAAGTGGGTACACACCAGTCTATTTCAGTTATACACATTTCTCCCAATTTGTAACAAGACTAAAATGATGTGCTAAACATGGGTTTGGCACCCTGAGCCATCAGGAAAATCCACAGCACTGTGGTGCAACACCTCTGATCACTCCTGTGATCATGTTGTTCCTCCTTGCTTTTTAAACTGACTTTTCACAGAGGTGGCTGAGTCAGGCTCTAGGGGGTGAATTTCAGGGCCAGGCTACAGGGTATCTAAAGGAGCTCTTAATACTCCAGGATACAAATTCAGTCACCATCTTCCCGATGCAAACACAGAGGCGCTTTCCATGGGAAAAGAATATTTTCATCCTGCATTTAGGTAGACAGTCTTTTAAAAGGACCTGTACTGGATCATCAATGATCTCCAGTGGGAAAGAAAACATCATACACTGTCCCACTTTAGAGAACCAGTAACACAGCTGGATGCCCTTCCCTCTCTGTCACAATACATGTGGTTTAATTACACATGTATGAGTATGGATGAGCAAATAGATCCTCTTGTTTATATGATGGTTATTTATATTATTACAGGTGCTTCCAGTGGAAAGTCATTTAAGTTTGCAGATCTGAGACATTAAATCCTTATTTATATGAGTAGATCTACTAAAACATAATGAGAGCTGCCTGCATGAATGGGGTTGGCAAGATGCGTCTTGAGAAGTGCAGCTTACATTGCAGTTGCTCAGACCGAAACACTGGTCTTTTCAGTTTAGGCTGTGCAATGTTACGCATCACCGAAAGGAAAGGCAACAGAGGGAGCAGATGTCACCACGTCTGATTTACATTGCACTTTGTGTTCTCACAGCTCCTGATAGAGAAATTTCACAAATTACTGGTTAAACTGGCAGCATATTAAAGTCACATGCAAATAGCTATATCCACTTCAAGGCTGTGAAGAATCAGGCCCTTGTGTCTCCCACTAATCAGGCTATGTATCAGGTATCCTCTTGGCAGCAAATGGATCATGTAACAAAGACAGAACATGCCTAGTATCTGAGATGAAAAAAAGGTAATAAAGCTCCATTTATAACATGCATTGGCCCTTTTGGACAGTCTTTGGAGCATTACTGATGTCAGTCCCATGCGCTAGTTGCCTTTTGAAGACCTTCATCTATTTGAAGCTTTTCAAACACTTTTGAAAGAATGTCTACAAAGTCCTGCAAATGCCAAGAGCAGTTGATTTAACACGACTCTAACTAAGGCAAAATGAACTGAAGCAATTTCTCCTGTCCCTGCAGGTACTGTGTTGAAATATTTTATCTGAAGTCTTCAGAACTATCCCATTGAAAATATCTTTTAAGAAGCTTCAGTCTCTTCACACATCAAAAAAGTGTGCAGTGTATTTGGAGGGAGGGGAAAATCCCTAAAATCAATGTTGTTATTGCAGTCCTAATAGGCTCTGCCATATTCTAGGCAGTCTAGTTTTGATAGCGGCAAATTTCATTAAGATCTATCTTGAGACACCACACAGTTTCAGAACTCTTTAGAAGTCAGAGTTTTCCTTCAAAAAACATTTCAAGCAAAGGCTATAAAAATACTACGAGGGGTCTTTTCCTTGATCGCAGTGGTACCTCTGGGAAAGGAGTTATTACTACCTTTGTAGTTTGGTAATAAGGGGCTACTGTCCGTCTCTTAAAGGGATTTGAGTCAGACTCTAATTTGCTGCATTATAATGTGGTGTGTGTGGTGTCTGTTTATTGTCTCTATCTCCTCCCACATACACCTCTGTCAAGATGTTGCTGCTGATACTGTATTTTGTTCATTTTTAAAGAATTCTGTCAGGTAAAGATGTGAAAAATAGAAAAAGAAATAGTCACAAACACGTAATCTTCATAAGAACTATAATAAGTAATTTACGATTCACATGATTGAATATATATAACATAGTCTAAAGAACAGTGTGTGCATTTCTATGAAGTGCATAGGGAATGGGAATTGCTGAGAAAACTTTGGAAAGTCACATAAAAAATGACAGCTTCTAGGCAGAATAGGAGCAGTCTGCAAAAAGTGTTTTTGCATCCTGGGGGGTGAGAGGCGTTGTTATTAATTTACATCATCTTAGCAAGATGAAGGATCCCATAGAGGAAACAGAAAGCAAAAATCACTCCTTTCTAAAAGGGCTGTTATTCCAGCATATTCCAGAATGGTTTTGAAACCTTTTTTTCTAAGCAGGTAGCTTTCAGTGGTCAACAGTCAGGCTGTTACCAATTGTTGTCATATTGGGCTTTCCTAATTCTGCAGTAACTATGTGTTTTGGAGAGATTGTCTGCATTATGCCCTCAGTTTCCTATTAAAAATATTTCTCTACCAACTCATCACTCCTTTCCATAACAATGAAAACCTTTCTCAATTAACTTCCACGTATCCTATATTCCAAAGAGGATAAAGCCATCTTTCACATGAACTCAGTCCTTAATTTTGTTACTGTTGGTCTGTTGTCTTACACTATGTTACTTCCAGGGAATCACAGCCTGCCTGTACCTAATCTCCACCACTGTGTACAAGCCCTCACCTTTTTCCAAATGGACTCTCATGCATACATTTTCACCCAACGTTTTTCATTTGCAGGCATGACAGTAGCTTTAGGAGTTTAACCACTGCAGGTGAAGGTAAGGTCAAGGAAGGAAAGGTAAAATTAAAAAAAAATTTTTAAAAAATAAAAAATCAGCACAGTAAAACACCTTGCCAACATTTCTGGTGGAGGAACAGAATACAAAACATTAAGGCCACATTCAGCAAGGGATTCAAGCTGACCATAATGTTGTTAATTGTCATGAAGAGGCAAGAATGAAAAGGTGTTTGCCAAGGAAGAGTTATGGTCATAGTGATGTAGTGAGTCAGGAGATGTGGCTCCAGGCTGCTGTTTTGTACCACTTTTGTCCCCAGGCAGCACGATCACAGAGATCCCAAAAAGAGTGCACATCCCATGTGGGGCTCAGCTCAGTAAAGGTGAAGTTTAAATGGATGCTGTACAAATAGAAAGTACAGAAACAGGGAAGCACACAGCACCAATCACTCCCTCATAACAGATACTTTCCTTCTAACCTCAAATGAGATGTTAACATGATCCAGATGGAAAAACAAAAATTTTGTCAAAGGGACAGCCAAAGTCTTCATGGAATGCAACAGGCAGCATCACTAGCCTACCTTTTCCTGTTAACTGTGGGGAAGAAAGCAAAATAATACCCAGTTTTTCTTGCAGCAGACTTAGAGTATGTCAATATTAACATCTAGTCAAAATTACTTTTGAGAAATCATCATTTTATGTAGGTCGAATTGTCAGAAAAACTGTGTTATAATCCTAGGAACCAGCTGTTGGATTTGTATCTGTTGTTTCAGAGGCATAGGGGGGCTGTAGGAGTAGATGCTGAGAAATGGCTGTCAGTGACCTGACTGGAACAGAAAACATTGCATTAATGAACTGCAATTTTTTAAGACATGCCTTGAGTTGTTTTGTCACACAGTTTTGCTAAAATCATTTGCTATCTACCTAGATGAAAATTATTGCAGTGGAAACTTCATTTTTTTCATTCATCTTTTTAAAAGAAATTGTTTAATTTTTAATATGCTTTTTTCTATATCTGTTACACAGTCAATTACAAGTGGGAAGCTGTATTTTTCCTTTTTTTAACCAGTTATAAAAAGTGAAGCGATGAACTACATATACAAATGAAAAGCCACATTGTGCATGTAATTGAAAAATTATTTTAAAGTCAACTTGTTGTGGCAAATGGCAAGTCTATAGATTGAGAGCAAGAAAAACTCATTCCACTTTCAGATCCTCTTTAATTTTACTTATGAAAATTGCCTCTTAGCAGTTCTTTAGTGATTTATCTAATTAGATATATTGATTTTATTTTTTTTTTAGTGGTGGGGAAGAGAAATCATGGTCTTATGAAGTAATAATGAGCTCAGCAGAAAGGCTTAGCTATGATTATGTCAACAGTTTAGAAGTAATCTATATCCAAACTCAATAGAGGATTTCATTTACCTAGAAAATATCCGAGTGGAAAACAGCTTGGTGAGGGCATTAGTGCACACCCAAACCTAGGGTGGATTTGCATACAGTTGAGACAATTAGAAAAGAGGGTCCTTATCACTTTTATGAAATCAAGCTGAATCACCAGAGTACCCCAAATACACGGGCTGGCATCAGGCACTCTCTGTTCTCATACTTCACAGGGTTTGAAGTAGGTTTCCATTTCATTTTGCTTATATTGCATCAGACAGGTTCGGAAAACCAGAGAGAAATAAACCACAATGCCACAGTAGTGGAGAATATTTTGCTGCATTTTTTTTCAAAAGACAGTCTCCTGAGCCAGGCATTTGAATCATAAGGACTTCTGGGATGGGATTTTCACTCAGAGATCTCCATTCTTACGTGGATTAAGAGGATTAAAAACCATTAAATGACCATCCTCCAAGTCCCTAAAGCAGATTTGCCTTTTTCTATCCTCCTTCAACTGGGGCAGACTTGGGGGTAACAAAGTACTGCACAAAAGACTCCCTTAGCATGACAAAAGGTGAAACAATCCACTGAACTGCCAATGTACCAGACAATGAAGTCGGTGCAGTCTACTCAGCTCATTTTCATCAGAACAAATGGTATCAAACTTGGCAATGGTATTGTTCTTAAACTTGAACATGGGGCTCTTTTTTACCCCCTCTTCTTTTTTTTTATTTTTTATTTTCCCATCCGAAGCTCAAGGTGTCATATTAATTATTTAAATCTTCAGAAGATTTCAACTGTATCCTCCAAGGCTCTGCTCAGTGCCAGAAGGTCTCCAATCTGCATTAGCTTTTGTTAATTAGAGCTGAAACAAGGACTTTGATCTCAATGAATATAATAACAAAAAAAAAGCAAAACTTCCTGTGTGATTTATCTTTTACCTATTTTCTGCCTTTACTGTTTTTCCACTCTATTAGACTTTGATTTACCTTGTCTGAGTAACATTAAACAACTCGGGTACAAAAGAACTTAAACAGCTTCAAAAGCCTGACTGAAATGATAGTTAAATGCTACATGAAGTGATCCCAAGTCTTTAAACTTTGAAAGAAAATTACACAATTTTACTTTATTTTATTTTATTTTTTGTAAGCAGGGGCTGGTGTGGGGAAGGGGGGTGGTTTGTACAGCATGGATGCTTGTCTACTGATGTCAGATATCACAGGTTTTCCTGTTGGGATTGATCTTTCCTCATTAAGAGCCTTGTTTCTAGAGCTATAGCACTGATAGAACAGAAGGCCAGCGATACTCTGCAAGATGTTCCTCATGCATCAGGCTTGCCCTGAGTTTGTAGCGCTGCTTAGATCCGAGGGGGTCACCGCCAGGGCTTGCCTTGTTAAAATTTTTCTCATTAACATTTATCTTATTGAATAGCTCTGAAAGGCAAATTTTTTAAGCCCAAAAAGAAAAACTAGCAAATTTTAGTGTCAGATGAGGTCTAGTTGTATATTCACTTGAGCGGGAACTTATCGTTATGGTCCCCTGATATGAAAAAAATAATCAAAGAATATCCGAAAATGCTGTGAGTGAAATCTACATCTGAGATTTAGGACATACATGAGGGTAAATTTTCATTGTGATGGACAAAGAGTTGCGCACACAGCCTTCATTAATAACAACGCACAGTGCTGAAAATGTGCCCTGTATCTTTTACATAAGGCTCACTACAGAACAGCACAGCCCCAGGAGACTGGTCACTCGTGGTTTATCTCATTTTAGGCAGAATAAATTAAAGGATATCTTGTGAATTCTGGATAGAAAGTAGGAGAGCTGAAGTGAATAGTCTTAAAAATAATAACTAAGAACTATGATAACCTGCTGGAGGCACCAGACGAGACAAAGGAGGTTTGTCTAGAAAGGAACAGGATTTTGTTGGGAAGTTTAAAATGGATTCAGTGCCTGAGAAAATGCTGCACTGCCAACCTCTGGCTTTGTCCATGGGAACAGAACAGCCTGGGCAATGGTAGCACAGACGCCCTCTTCTCACAGCATCAATATTCTTCAGCTCCAGGTCTGTAAACAGGTTGGGAATTAAATAATAGTCTGATCCATCCTCTGCCAAAACCTATGGCAGACTTTAAACCAGCTTCAAGAGGCTCCCCATCAGGCCTTGCCTCACTAGAGATACTCTCACTAAGTCCTGGTGGATTTGTGATGCGAATACTCATCTTTTGGTTGACTATGACCACTTTTTTCCTCTTTCTCTGCCTTTTTTCTCTCTTGTCAGCCCATTTTGCGTAGATTGGTAGTGGCAGGTAACAGGCATATTTCTGGTCACACATTTCAGCAGGACGTCCTAATGCTACACTGAGCCGTTCTAGTTAATGATGCAAACCATGAGCCTCTATTGGTTTTCATTCCTGCTCCTTTTGGAGTAGAACTGAGGTTTTTGCAAAGCCAAAGAATGTTACCGGTCAGCTGGAGTCAAAATCTTATAAAGGCAAAAGCTTCATGTCAGGACCATATCTTTGTCTCCCACATGGAGGTATGCCTGGGAGAGGGAGGGCCCTCATGCAGCAGTTAAAAGGAACATGAGAGTAATGATGTTGCTTTGTTATTTATTCCTCTTCCATCTAGAAGCTGGCCAGAGAAAAGGGAGTAATAACAGATTACCTATGAACACAGATATTCTGTTAAATCAGGACTTTTCATCCCACCATGCTGACCTGCCATCCTACCACCAATCAACACATATACCTTGAAAATCCAGACAAAATCCAGTAACAGCCAGCATCTCCTCCCCTGCCTTTTCCCACCCTTCATATCATCAAAGGTTCATGAGTTCTGGAGCTTCCTTAAAAGTTTGGGATACTTCAAACTGGGAAAGATGGAGTGGGGTTCAGTGGCCCTCAATGAGGGTGTATAAACTGCCACCTTCCTTGACCCATGGTACCCAAACACAGCTCACATGGTTCGCTCACAGATGTTGTCTTTATGGGACTGAATCCTCCTTCTGACACAGGCTTAAAGGATGGGAGCAATGACAGCACATTTTAAAGAGAAAATACTGAAAGCATGTAGCAAATGGCACTGCAGGGCATGGTGATAACCAAGTCTGGGGCCCTGTTCGGTATACCTGGGCATCCCATCTCCCTCAGTGCCTTTTCTTGCTCCAAGAATATTCATTCTGGCTTTGCTTCACTTTTATCTGTCAGCACAGGTTAGTTTAGTTCATGTCAATGCTATCAGTCACATGCTGATTTTTTTGCTCTCCCAGGCTTTTTCATTTGTGTCTCTCTCTCTCTGGGCTCAGTACAAGTGCCAATTGCTGCTCTGTGCTATGCTGTGCTCCTGTGAGGAAGGACACGCACAAAGCCAAGACTCCTCTTTGACAGTCTGGGAGGGCACAAGGGTGCAGGAGGGTGAGGCTGCCTGGCACGCTTGTGCCAGGGCTAGGCTTACTGCTGTGCGTGTTAGCAAGATGTGCATGAGCCACTGCCCCCTCACAGCTCGTGAACTGCCACCATACTCCACCTGGAAAAGTCCTACAATAGATACTTTTCAGAGATGTCTGCTGCCAGAAAGGACAGGAATTTTAAGATGAATGAAAAAACTTCCCCAGTGCTGTTCAAAACTCAAGGCATGCTAACCACTGGCCTTCAGAAAACTTCCTTAGAAACAAACAGTTGAAGTTTATTTTGAAGATGAGGTTTTAGACCAAACACCTTTGCTGTTTACCCCAAGGGGCCTTCTGTTTGTCAGAAGTCAAAGCTGTGATGATAGGACGGGCAGTGACAGGCCATGGAGGGTGTAGAAAGTGAGGACAAGTAGCTTAAGTTCAAGGCAAGAGAGCAGAGAGAGTCAGGAGAGGGAAGGAAGTCAAAGACATGAACTAGGAAAATTATCATCTCTGCATCAGTTCTCTGAATGGTTATAAGGGCAGTGAGACTGCATTCATCAATGCCAGAGAAAGGGCTGTTGAAGTTATGGAGACACAATATTATTCCCATGAAAATCAAAAGAAAAATACCCATCAACTTTAATAAAAATAGCATCAAGCCCCAAATCAGTAAAGGTTTCTCACAGGCTATAAGACTTCTGTTGTTTTATGTAGTCTACTTTTTAACACTGAAAAAGATAAGCAATTGTCTATTATTTTAACCTACTAATCTTACATTTCCCCTAAATTCTTCTTTGGAGGGAGGAATGAAGAATCATATTTAATTACTTCTTTTAGAGATTATCACTTTAAAGCCTTATTTTCCTATATTTATTCCATTTGAAACTCAGATGATATATCATCTTATTATGACTTTTTACAGCTATTCTTTTAGATGGGCTCAACAGCATTGTCAATTTAATTCAGTACACCTCCATATAAAATAATGTGTCGTCTGCACATTGCTTTATTTGAAAATGATGTACATGATAATATGTTTCTGTCTGCAGATTGTGTCTGATTTAGCTGACAAAAGATTGTAGCAGTCATCGTGGCCAGAAGCTATTGGAATGAAGCCAGCATTAATAGCAAAATATATACAAAGCAGAAGCAAGTGATGCCATAAAACACAAGGACCATGGGTTACACTTTTCTACATGAAGTGGCTTTGTGCCATGCATGCAGCATATTCACCAATAGGGCAAAAAGCAACCTCTGGCTTTGAACTTCTCTAAAATGGCCACATTCTAAGAGGAACCTCTGTCCTCAGCATAGCCCTGCCCTGGAAAACAAATACTTCACATGGTGTTAGAAGTTACTGTGGTGGTAAGACAAGTTAGGAAGAAAGGATAATGTAACTAAAAGCCTCCATGTAAATAGGATGGCTGCAGAAGAACAAGCACCTTGTCCAAGAGACATTTAATATGAAGATCTGCTATTCTGACTCTTCTGTTGTTGCCGCTCATTGCAATAACTTTTTTTAAACTGGGAAAACCCTGATGCCTTGAGCTTCGATAGAGCCAACAGCACTGGTTAAAGCCTAGCTCTACACCTAAGAGGTGTGAAAACGCAGATTTCCTTTTAAATCCCCAGAGCAGTGTAAGCATGGCAGAGCAGTGGAGGGACTCCCAGTCCCACTGGGCTTTTTTCGTGGGCATATTACAAAATTTTCTACCGATGGGGAGAGGAAAGTGTGAGTCCTACCAGCACAAGCCCTAGTGCTGTTGCATGATCTATTACTGCAGCAGTGCCCTGTACTTATATCAGTGATCTGTAAACCCCAAAAGAGGACAGAAAAAGCACTTGTAGTGAGGGTCTAGTCCTCTGCATACTTTGAAATAGAAGTTATCTATAAATGCAATGTAGTGGGCTGCTGTGATTAAGTCAGCTACAACTTAATATCTTCGATTGCCAGACTAGAGTATGAAGCTTTACTGGAATCTAGTCTCAGAAGATGTGCATGGTTGCACTCAGGTCTTTTTCTTCAAGGACAGGAGTTTATGTATTTTGCTCAAGGTGACAGACAAACACATTTATTTTGTTAATGCGACACTACCAGACAAAGTCAAGCAACTGCATGGCTTTGCACTCTACTACACCTGCTAGGAGGATACTACTGACTGCAGGGCTCTCCCAGGAACTGGCTTTGAAATGCTCCTCAGTGCTCAAGGGCATAACTGTTTTTTCTGAGCTACATTTGAACCAGGTTCTCTTCAACCACCTCTTTCTATTTCTTTGATAACTGAAGTCAGCGTCTGCTTTAAATGAGAACATGCATCGTCAGCATACTGTCCTTATCTGTGCCTCCAGCATTTCATAATGCCTTCTAGAGGTTTAATGTTGATATGGAGCAGATGTTGACTTTGTTGAAGTTGCTCAGTTGTAAATGATAGCACAGTTTGGACCCACTCCTTTACCTTGAGCAGCAATAGTCTGTTGAACTAGTAGCTCATTAGCTACTAATAGTAGCTTATAAACTACTAATAGTGGACTAGTAGCTTATTAGTTTTGAATTGCAATAGCTCCTAGAATTAGGGACAGTCATTGCCCCACAAAGTTTTCAGCTGCTAGATGTAGTAATTAAAGGTAGAAGAGGAAAAAATGAGGAGTCCAAGGAGACAAGAGGTGACAAAAGGGGGAGTAAAAGTAGTTTTTTTGGTAGGATAAGGATCAACAACAAGACCACTATTAGGACAGTCTGATCACTCCCTAGTGCTTTGAAGGAGTGTGGTAGAAAGGAAGTTTAAGGAAGGGTTTGAAGAAGAACTGTAGTTTGTAGGTGTTTTTATTGTGGGCACAAACATATTATGGCAGCATGCAAACAATCCAGAACATGCTAAAACAAAAAGATAAATCCAATAAATTATTAAAATGGACACTGCTGAAAGAGGAAAGGGAAGGGTGGGCAGCATGGCAGTATATTTGGTTTGCTTTGGACAGCAAATTAGTCAATGAGTAGCCTTCAGGTATTGTTGTTCCTCTAATTTTCAATCTATGTCATCAAATCAAGACAAATTCACCTTCATTTGAGCCACATAATGAATTTTATTCATCTTAAGGAAACCTTTCTTTCAAAGTATCCTGCCTACTTATTGAGGCACTCTGAAATTAAGAACATTGTTTTCCCTTACTTGCGGATTAAGCAGCAGCAGCTCTACT
Source organism: Athene noctua (assembly GCF_965140245.1). Taxonomy (NCBI): domain Eukaryota; kingdom Metazoa; phylum Chordata; class Aves; order Strigiformes; family Strigidae; genus Athene; species Athene noctua. The sequence continues at coordinate 190,158,435 of NC_134037.1, forward strand.
ACCCAGCTTCATAGGCCTTTTTCTTCTCAGATCTCTCTAAAAGTAGAAGCTCTCAGCTTCACCACTTTTTGCCTCAGAAAGGTTTCCCTCCATCCTCTTCTTGCTGTCTTGATCATTCTGTGTCCCTCAGCTATCCCGACAGATTCATTATGGCATATGTCAGTGATCAGTCAAATCAGCTGCCATGGGAACATTTCGTAGTGTCAGATCTCTCTGAGTGAACCACAATTGCAAGTGCCATTGCTGAAAGATCTACAGTGCTTCTGTGTTGGTTCACATTCAGGATGCTGAACTGAGCCACTTCCACTGATGACTCCTTTCCTGACCCTCTAGCCATGCTGGGCCAGACATAAGTTTTGTTACCAAAAAAACTAAAAAAAAAAAAAAATTTCAACAGGCAAATAATCTCTCACAAGCAAAGCGTTCAGGAAAAAATATTTTTCTGTGTCTGAAAGTTCTCTGCAAAGACCAGGAATTTTCTAGAGTGAGGATTACATCCTTGGAATACATCACTCCACATTTTTATTCTGGTACTACCTTGAAATCCCAGTCAACAATGCAACCCTATTGTGTCATCTCTAGGCAAACACAGAAGGAAGCACTGGTCCCTTCCCCAAAGAACCTCTGATATGATGCAACAAACCAAGGCGGAGACCACAAGGAAGTGTTGTATAACTCTGTTGCATCTTCACCAGGTTCTTTCAATGTCCTCATCACCACGAAACCTACACAGTTTTCAGCAGAGACCTCAGCAGCAGGACTGTCATCCGCTGCCAGTGGACACATCTACATTGCACATGGCTTATTCTTTCTCTCAGATGTGCATGAGCTTTAGAGAGGAACATGAAGTTTATGATAGCTCTGAGTTCCTCACGGAGATTGCAGAGAAGTGTTCGTAAAAGCCGGGTTTATTTTATTGACACACTTCACCCTTGCAGTGAACAGGTCCATTTTTACTAACAAAACTACCATCCTGGAGCATAAGTGCAGACTTTTAAGTAGAGTGAGCCTAAGTCTTCATGTGCTATGGGCATAAGGATAAAGCAGTGGGGAGGTCAAAGAACAATAAATGCGCTGTCCAAGAAGGTGACTACCTAAGTTTAATGAACTGGGATCACAGCATAACAGCTACTAAGTCACTTTTTTCTAGGTCTGATTTTTTAAGTATAGAGCCTAGTCTGCGTGGTTGATCCATCCATCCATCCATCTATCCATGCATCCATCTCCATGAGAATACAAAAAAAAAATGGGGCCTGAGGTAGACATGATGTTTGGTTAAAGACAAAGTAAATTCCCATGTTTGATTTTTGCATGTTTTCAGTGTTCTATCCCTAACGATCTGTTTGTCTGAGTACCCCCTCCCCTTCCCTTACTGAGATCAGCAGCCGCCTAGCCAATGAGCTACTCTCCTCCTCACTCTGTCCTCTTGGGTAAAGATCTAGGCCAAGGAAGGAGTGAATTTGCCCTCTCTTCATATAGCTGTTTGTGTTCCTAAGCAGGAGATCTCTCTCCTCTGACATGAAAGGGGCATGTCAATCTCCATCACTTTACAAGACAGAATGAGAGAGAGTAAAAAGACAAGGGTGTCAGAAAATCAGATAGTGAAAAACCGTGCTGAAGGCAAATGGGAGCTTCTTAAGAGAAACTAATATAGACCATCCACTTTCCACAGTCCTAAGACACTTTCTTCTCACTTTTGTCAAACAAAGTATGCATTATTTTTCACATTGTTGCTTAACAACACTAACGTGGTTGCATCCCCAGCTCACCCATATCCACATCCTGCTCTTGCCAATCCTGCCACCTCTGAATTGGGCTGCATATTAAACTGTTGTCTTTGCAGTGCTTTTTTTTCTTGGTTTGTTTTTTCTGTCTTTTTGGAAGGGGTGATGAGCTGGGGTGGAAAGATCAATTATTCCTTTAGTTGGAGTTCTTATCCAAGAGTTCATTTAACCTGGTTTGAATGTGTTGCTGACTCAGAGGAATTAAGTTGGAAGATAGCCAAGGACCAAAGAGAAAGTTAAGACATGATGAAGTTAATAGGCTCCCATTGGCTGCTATTGTTAGAACTAGTCTTAAAAACAAAAACAAACAGCACATGCAAGTCTGGTTTCCTGTGTGGTAAGCTGAGTGCTTTACAGGGACTTCCATTATGTCATGATTCATTATTTCCTTCTCTCAGCCTAAATGGAGCCTGAAAGTAGAATTAATAACAATAGTATCTTCATTAAAACAGCTCTTCTGAAAAGGAGCAGATGAGGATAGTGCCTTTAATGGGAGGGTTCTCATTTTAGCACTCTTTCTTTATTTATGGAGTACCTGCACACAGCACTTTAAAACATTTCCCTTTTGAAAAAGTCTGATAAAGACAGAGATAATATAGTTCAGTTGTAATTAAGTAGGCTTCTGTTGGAACAACAGTGGCAATAGAATAAAAACCGTGAAGTTCATGTTTCTCCAGACCTGTAAAGCAGTTCTGTAAAGCTCAAGTGAGAAGGAGATCCCTGATATAAATGGTACACAGAGCTCAAAATTATTCAGAGAGTTTTACATTCTGTATTAAATTCTTCTTCCCAGAAGGAATGAGACATGATCTCTTCATCCGGGAGGGTTACAGTCTACATGTAATAACATTTAGGCTTTGCTTTGTAAGTCAAAGATATGGCACTCCCTACAAGTACTCCAGACCATATGGAGCACTGTCTGGTAACGATTCATACTCAGCTCTGCTTCCACTTAGGGTTCAGATCCTAGGGTGGGAGCTTTGTCTGATCAATAGGATTTTCAGTTGCTTCCCGTTCAGAAACTCATCAGTCAGAGGTGGAAGACAGAGGGAGGTTGAAATCAACAGAACATGCCACTGTCACAGCTGAGGTGTCCCTTGTTTTACCTTTGCAGACAGTTGACAAAAACCCCATTTTCTCAGGTGGTCTGTATGCTGCACAAGCCCAAGAACTGTACCCCCAATTAGCCTCTTGCCAATTACACAGGAATAAGAGCTACTAAATGTGTTTGTTTCAAATGTCCATCTCAGAAGAGTTCCTTTTTATACGTCAGTTCTCACGATCTGGATTTTCCATTTCTGCATTGCATTTTCCCTAAAACATTTGCAACGTTTTTCCATGTCTCTTTAAAAAGAGTGGGTCGCTGTTTAATCACAATGCATTTTCTCTCATTGTTGTCTGCCTCAGTCAAGCCCGTGTTACAAAGCACTGTTGGTTTAGTACGGTAAATAAAGCAAGATTTGGTTGCTTTTGTCCCACCAGTCATCAACCCACCTTTCAGTCCCACTCAAGCACTTGTGAGCGAACTAAAGGACACAGAAGATTATCTTGCAAGACATTTGGCCAGTATTGCTTTCTTTTGGAAAATTCGTTTTGCCTGTTGGATGTGCCAGTCCCCTGCTCTAGGACCCAACTCTACAAGGAAATCTTTTAATTACCTCTTCCCCCCAAATGACAGCTTTCACCACTGGAGTTGAGTTCTTGGACATTAGCAATTGAATAGAAAGCCTTCATACTGTATATCATTTTAATCTTTCATGTTTAAGTAAGCCAGATGGCTTATTATTACAAGCTCTGTTTCAAAAAGGCACAAACTTTCTATCAGAGGATTTGTAAGATGATAGTAAAAAAGGGAGATTTTGCATCACACAAAATAGCCTGAATTTTAATTGCACATCATAGTTTGGCAGCAATTTTCCCGTAATTACCATTCCTGCTAAATGAATAGGTGGATTAAATGGATAACTAAAATGGCATTGAAACTTCCTAGAATGGAGATTTATCCTCTAACGTATGGAATAGCTAAGTAAAGTTGTCAGTGGCTTGGGTGTAATTCACACAGTTTTAACGTTTCTCCTAAGCAGTGGACCTGCTTTACTATCAGTAAAACCTTGGCTGTTATTGGTTGGGCTTTTTTGCTATTGGTGTTTTATCCCAGCATTTCAGATATGTCAGATGTCATTTAGCATGTTACACACAGAAGCTTTTGATTGACTGAAAAATAAAAGATGCTTCCATTTGGGCCTTGGCTGTGTTCCTTCCAGTTAAAAATATCATTGCTGTTCTTCATGCTGAGGATACAACCCCACTGTCATTTATCCTCATAACATAGCTCTTGTACACAGTCATGTATGTAGTCATGAAAAAGGACAGCTCAGATGCATCATGCTACCTCCTGTACGTGAGCAATGGCAGCCTGGAAGCCCATGTGCTTTAAACACATGCAGAAACATGCTTATGTTGCCATATCAAGTGAGGAACAATTAAATCATTATTGAGATCACTGGGATGACAGAATATATTCTTGCTCAAATGCATATGTTTTTTTTAAATGTGATGTGCATTGAAAAGACAAAATATAACCTAAAATGTGAATTCATGGAACCCTGTTATATCTATTAGTCCTAACCAAATATCATGTGACGAATAATAAATACTGCTATTATTCAGCTAGTCTAACCCCTCTGTAACAATATCTGTGATCCATCCTGCATCCTTTGAATTCAAGGATAAAATTCTGAGGACTTGATTCTCTCTTCTACAAGACCAGCGTTATGCTGTTCAGGCAATGCTTAGATGCCCTAAGGTCTGTTTAAATATTATTTACATCATCTGTGTGGCTTCTTGACACCGCCAAAGTGGGGTAAAGGGCATTACATGTCAAACAGAATCAGGCCATTTGACAGAATGACTGTCATTGACTGTCACTAAATTTGTGATACACAGTGTGTAGAGCCAGGTATGACAGCACTACTGAGCTGTCGGTCTGAGATATTAAGTTCTTATTTCACTGAGAAGATGTGACAGTGCTGATACATTTGCACAAATGAAGTTTGTATCTTAATCATGACATCTTATAGTTTGTTGGGTGGCATTCATGTCACTTAATTTTATCTGTTTAAATGCTAGGCTAAACCAGCTAGAGTAAACCACTAGATACCCACCAGAGAAAACAGGGATTCATACCTCAAGTCTCAATTGTAAACATCATTTTTAAGATATGATGAATCATCCTGGGGTGGATGCTGAGTAGTATAGCGGTTGTCCCGATGATTGCCATAGACTAGTTTTCTACGGCTTAAGTAGCCAAAACAGACAAGGAAGTCAGATATACATCATATCAGGTGTGTTATTTTACATCTCCAAAGAGGTTGGAGTTTTGTACTCCTTCTATGACTAACTACAATCAGTTCATGAAGGAATTCATATCCTTCTCTCGGCTGAAAGTCAGTGGTCAGTAAAAAGGGTAAGTATCTGTAAGTTTTCTGTGAAATTATAGGGATATTACTTGTACTATCTGAACAACAGCCATCCAGCATCTCTGTTTTACTTAAGGGAAAGTGGGAAAGGAGAATTAACAGAAAATGCCAGGCACAGTTGAAATGTCTTACTGAAAGAGCAGAGATTTTAACAGGGCTTTGGGGGGACTCAGTGTTGCTTGTCTACCACCTCCTAATAATTTTGGAGTGTCTGGACTAATTAAAAGCCTATCTGACAGAGCAGGAAATAACAGCCTCAAAGATATTGTGTTGCTGTCAGTGCCACAGAAGTTGGTGTCCAGGCAGAAGACAGAAAACTAAATCAGTAGCCCCCTGGAGAGCAAGGCTGGAGAGAGAATTCAGCAACAGCCCAGCATGCATGGCCGGTGGGTTGGTCAACACGGGGGCACCCCTGGGCCACACAGCACAGAAGAGGGACTGACCTTACCCAGCTGGGAGCTGTTGTGCTTGAAAGGAACTGAGGAAGTCCCACACCAGGCTAGGAGTCAGTCTGTGCCTGTGAGCAAACCTTCAGCCTCTTGCACCATCATCGTCGCTCATCAGTACCAGGAGGAACAGTCACTGGTAATCCCACACTGAGCGCCAAAGAAACGAGCCCAGGATGAACATCCCAGTACCTAGGGCACTGCAGAAATAAAGCAAAACAAACTAGCTGTCCTCCTTTATTTTTTTAAAGCAGTCCATAAAGTCATTTAAAAATCTGGACTGACAATATCATTTTTTTCCCAATTACAAACAGTTCTTAGTGTAACACATCATACCCAATGTTAACAAATAGTCCAAGCCACAGATCTGAGGACCTGGTTGTAGTCTAGCAGTTTGGGTTGCAACTTTGTAAGGACTCATTCTGCTTGAAAAAATAATTGATCACAGAAGTGGCTTAAACAGTCAAAAGCTTAATGTAAATATTGGCAAGCCATCCAAAAACTGAAATAAAAACCCTTTATGAATGTGTTTGAAATGATGTAGTTAATACTCTCAGCTGCCCAAACCTTATTGTCCTCAGAAGTTTAAGTGGTCCTGAAGTCTATTATCCATATTAACAAAGTTTATATCACTCCCAGAGACTCTGCTTTCCAAGTGAGATACAGCACTGTAAAGTGAAGCCTATTACTGTACCTCTGGGAACAATGACACTATCACAGATTTCAGCTCCAGCTCTCTGCTCTTTCCAGACAGAAGCACTGGCTTTAACACAATTGTATCACTGAAGAGTCAAAGCTCTCGTAAGCTAACAAATCTGAGAACAGTCGCTTTCCACCACTACCTAGCGTGTCATGACATGAAATGTGGTGGCATAGATTAGCTGCTCTCCACCACAGTCATACTTCCCTGGTGTGCTGTCCCCTGACCATGTAATGGGGATACCTCATGCATGTGGAGTCACTGCTCTTGTAAATATGCTGGGTAAACCGAGGGGGGGGGGGTGTTGCCTTCCTTTTAGAAAACATTAAAAATATCATGTAAAATACTCACTATACCTGACTCAGCATATGAGTCTATCTGAGACTTTTCTTGCAAGGCTCAATGGGGAAAACAAAACCAAAAAAACCCTCAGACATGACTCCTTTTTGAAATGCTGTACAATGTATATGAGAGCTTTCACAAACTGGCTGATCTTCTGGATCCACTGACACACTGGGTCTGCTTGCGGGACGAGGGTTTAAGTCTGTATACAGATTATGTGCCATTTGGAAACTGATACAGTTAATGAGTGCTATTCCTCTACTGCGGGTGCAGTTATGCCAGAAGTAACCCTGTTATGTGGTTATGCTGGTAGAAAGTCCTGTAATAACAAGATGTGAAAATTCAGGACACTCTTCAAAGGAGCAGAACAATTAGAATTTGAGCTTTTTAGGGGATAGAAATACATATGGTTTGCAAATCTGAGCGTCCACAATTTCTTGAAAATACCTATTAAAATAGTTTTGTTAAAACCAACTAAATATCCCCCTGCTGTATTTGCCGTCCAAAAATCCATCTGTCCAAGTGTTTTAAACTGCCAGCCATCACAAGACTCACCGAATGCCATCCACACAAAATTGCAATCCTCCGTCAGTGCATGGGAACCAAAGAGTGAAATTAACTGGTGGTGACCAGAAACAAAATGAAGCTCAGCAATCTGTAATATTTTCATTGTCCAATTAGAAAGACATGAAATTGCAAATGTACAGCACACAGTGAGAAAGAACCAAATCTGAATTTTAAAAAATTATTTCACTTCTGATACTCTAAGTTACTGACAGTGGTTTAGGTGAAAGAACTTGAGGGGTTTTCTTTCATTCAAGCATATGTTTTCTTTAATAAAATAATTTATTTTCTATTTTCTCCTTTAAAAAACCTTATATCCAACCCTTCCTACATGTGTGAATAGAGTACAAATTGGCACACAAGCCAGGACTCTCTCTTGAAATGAATAATTATCATTGAATGTCTCTGTAAAAGAAGATAATGGGCAAAACAAGTTGCAACAAATTACATATATGTACCTGCATGGAGCATTCACCTAACACATTGCTAAGCTAGAATTATGTGCCAAGCAATCTGCTTTTATCTGCATTTTTCTCCCAGCCTCAGAGAAAAAAAAAAAATCTCTGCTCAGAGTGAATTGCAAATTAAGATGGCAAGAAAAAGTCCAACAGAGTATGCTATTTTAACAACATCCTTCCCAGGAACTCAGAAGTTAACAGTGCGAAGCCCGGATGCCCAACACTGCCTCCTCACATCTGCCTGTTCCCCAGCAGAATTTTCCAAAGATTGTTTCTCTCTCCAGGTAGTGGACGTGGATAAGAGAATGACATACAGTCAAAGCAAACGGGGAGTGCTTGGGCACTCTCGATGTGGCAGCAGCCACATGGTCTTTGTAAGCGCAGGACAAAAAGGCAAACAAAACCCTCCATCTCCTGGCTACAAAAGGCAGCCAGAGTCACAGACCCTCACTGGCCACCAGTACGGAGACAAGTAGCCAAAGCTCTTCGGGGTCGGCGGAGTGCATTTCATGTGCCTATCGGCGGGTAGATGAGGCTCCCAGCAAAGCAGCCCAGAGTTTGACAGAAATATTCATTCTTTCTGTGGAAATCGGTGCAGCGTGGCCTATTAAGGGACAAGCTAAATAAATCTTTCAAAAGCATGCTGTTGAAGTTACTTTTTCAACAACCAACCTTCTTGGAAATCCCACACCAAGCCCCATCTATCTTGATAATGCAGAGTATCTACAGCTGAAAGCAGTTTAACAACTGCAAAACAACTGGTTGCTGAAGGGGAAAAAAAACTGTAATAAAAATAAAGGAGGCTTTAGGGAACAGAAATCATTTTCAAACATTGTAATAGTTAAACCATTTTAACCTTACATCCATTACTTGCAAACAAATGTGACATTATGAATCAATTGCAGTTATGTTGTTAATAGACTTTATTAATACCAAGGAAAAATAATATACAGAGTATCCTCAATGGATGTATAACTACCCTCTCAAATGGAGTTTCCTGATATTTTAAATGAATGGTGGGGTTTATTTTGGCAGCAGCATCACATAACTAATGTTTCATATTACACACAAAAATGATTTTGGTGCCATTCTTTAAATTAAATGTTTCATTTCAATAAAAGCTTGTAATTGTAACACTTAAATGCTATCATTAATAGCAAAAAGAAAGTTCTCCCAGCAACATTAAAGAGTGAACTTCCCCGCTCTTTCCTCTGTTACAGCCAATGTCTTTTTATTGTCTGTTTTCATCTCCATTTTACTTTATCTGCCAAACTACTTTGCATTTCAAGACATTTCCACTCACCTTGAGTTCTTGGTTCAAAAAGAAACAATAAAGTTTAATCTTTTCACTTGACAATGATGTATGGGTCTGCTGAAAAACACTTTTCAGGTATTATCATTAAAAAGTCTCTCTTTTTTTTAGTTTCTCTTCAACTCTTGATACACAGAGAAATACAAGATGTCACACATGCGAGGGCTTTTATCAAAGCGTCTAATAATACCACTTAATTAGAAACCAAAGCCTCCTAATATTCCTTCTGAGAGCTCTTCAGAGTAGTCTTTCCCTAGCTTTAGTCATTCCTCTTCAACTAAACATTGTCTAATGACTTTATTAGTGATTTCAAAGGCTAGCAAAGGCTACCACTCTGCTCTTTCCTTTCCAGATTACATCTTGCTGGTCAGGGAATTTGCTGAGCTCTACCATCACGCAACTGGTTTGAATTAGGATTTTTTTTCCCCTCGCTTGCAGTTAGCTACTTATTAGCATTTGTCAAAACAAAGGGAAAACGCAGCCTCTGAATGTTTAATATTGTTCAGCATTCTCTGAGAAACAGAGTCAGACAGTGAAAATACACCAATTGTTCCCTTCACTGGAACGTACAGTACTGCTGAAACCCCACTGGGGTTACTTAGACTAAATGCCTTAACTTAATCAGACTGATCACATAACTGTGTTAAAGTTATTTAACTTTTTGTATTTTTATAAAAGCTTTGGAAAGAATTTTTAAAATGTATGATTCGTTATGCAGGAGCCATTCACGAACCCGCCAGCCAATGCAAACAGACTGCCTCACCAAATAAATGAAAACTGCCTGACTGATAATAAAAAGGTTTGGGTGGTATTATTTTTTTCCCTGAGAAAAAACTGGTGCTTTAATATATAATGTTACCAATTCTATTTCCAGGTATTTACCAAATATGGGGACATCTATTAACAAGGAGAAAAATGCCATTTCAGCTGAAGGCTCTCAAACTTACATCCAGCTATGCAAAACTAAAATACTTGAAGGATGAGAGCTTGGTTTCCAAAGCAGATTGATTTCCTTAAGAACATAAAGATGACTGCAGTCATTTGGTTGCTTACGTTAAAAGTTGCTGTTTTATCCTAAACAGAAGGGCAGAGACGGATGCTGGAGGAGAAAAAGGGACTGTGGAGGAAGATACGTTAATTATATTAAAAAGCAGATTTTGCTTTTACAGCCCCTCGAGTGCGAGCCATGGATTTATCATTTCAGCTGAATAGTACATTCCATTCTGCACAGCACTGTAGCTGAACTCCCTCTCTCTCACTCATTTACTATTCAGAAACACTTAAGAAATTATTACCACATGTCCAGGAGTCACTCATGATGATGACCACTAATGCCATTCCTCTTGTTACAGTATTAACTCAAAATATACCACTGTTGTCTTTGATTAGCACAAGCAAAGCTAAGAACAAAGACATACCACTGACATAATGACAGTTTTATGGCTCCCGTCTGAAAAAAACTGTGCTCATTAGCATTCAAAATATAAAACACTCTCTTCAATACTTCAGCGTAAAACGACGTAATCTTCTTTTTGCTGAGAAACCTCAAAACCACTGACAAGTTACTTATTTCCTGCAACACACATCTGGGGTACTTGCTAAATATGGAAATTAAAATATCAGGTAAGTTGAGCCAAATAAACAGTCCTCCTGAACAAACCCTTTCTTCTGGACTGACAGTCTGTCCAGGGTGACAGTCTCACCAATATATTCAAGACGTCTCTCTGCAAAGCATCTACAGGTGTCCGCAGGAACCAGCCCTTTGTAAACTCAAAGCCACTGGGCCCACCTGGAAACAGAACAGCCTTTTGGCTTCTTCTTAAAGTGCATTACAAAACAGGACATATTAACTTCTGTAAAGTCTTCCCCTCCAACCCCCACCTCTGGAAGAAGAAGCCTTACAGATTTCCCACCGGGTCCCTCTGAAGTCCAAATCAATAACCTATTTATAAAATGCTTCCTTTAAGCATGACAGAAGCTGCTATTTATTTGCTTTTCACTGTTTAAGCTAATGAGGTATGAGCACATCTGCAATAACTAAAAATAACACGCACCTCATCGATATTAATTAGTTGACTGGACTCCCATCCAGAGATTCTTAGCTCCCTTCTTTATTCCTTTGCTTCGTGACAAAATGGACCAGAAGGGTGGGAAGATCAAATTACAGAGTCAAGGGCCTGTAGCCAAGAATACTCAATTTCTGGTCCCCAGATGTTACTATCCAGGGACCCCTATCTCCTCACTGCCACACGCAGACATCTTCCACAGTTGTCCTAGGGAGTTATGTGCATGCAACAGAAAAAGTTCAGCAGGGCCTGGAGTCTGCTAGTGAAAACATCAGCACGAATGTAGCACCATCGATCTTCGGTGCCACAGTGGTTCATCACATAACCCACACAGAGCTGTAAGGATCAAAACAAACATATTGAGTTGCATGTAGAAATAAACAGAAAGAGAGGGCAGCCACCAGAAAAGAGATTTTAAATGTTCCCTAAAGTTAATGCCAACAAGAAGAAAGCCTCATTTTGCACTTGTCTTGGCTCGCAAATTGAAGATGTACCACATGCAAAACCTCTGCAAGTGAAACTGCCTGATGCTTGAATAAAGAAACGTTGTACATGACCTCTCCTGACAGTCCTAACTCAGAGGCAATCAGCCACTGCCAGATAAAATCACTACTGTCAGTGAAGTAAGCCAAGATCCCTTCAATCACTTGTGTGCTCTTCCTCCAAGAGAAGGAAGTCATCAGACAGTGCGCTAACCGCTATTCTCAATCAACTACACAAGAAAAAGAACTCCTCTATGGATGAATTTGTAGGGGTGAGAAATTGGGAGAAGGCTGGCAAGGTGGTGTGGCAGTAATGGTAGCAGTTGTGTGAGCACTTGATATAGGAGTCCCAGACCTTGGAGGTCCCGCTTTCAGGGTCCTGCTCTCTGACCTCTTGGGAAAAAAAAATGGGATTATGGAGCTTCTGACGCCTGTGGGGCAGGAGGGGCTGTTTCTGCAGAGTTACTGAGAATGCTGTGTAAATGCAGAAGAGTCCAGAACACTTTTCATGAGGATTGTAATGAAAAGCCCGTTTTGCCTTGTCGGGTAAGTAGTGAGCAGGACAGCTGCTGGAGAGAGATGGAGAATGGAAGGGGAAACTCTTCTGGGCCTACAAGGATCCAGACGGGCTTCTCTTTTCAGTAAAATCACAAAGACAGACTGCCTGAGGCAAAGAAAAGTACCCCAACTTGTTCCAGCAGATCTTCTTTAGGTTCTGCCATGAGACCGAAAAGAGCAAGACTCCCCCCAAAACACCTTCAGAAGAGCACCAGCTACCCTTCGGAGGTGGGCCTTCCATGCGTAGCCCTCAACACACACCCAGGTTGCAAACAAGATGCAGCCTGCTGGAAAGCAGAAAAGCACTGGGGTTCTCCAGTGCATCTGGGCGAGCAGGCAGTGCCCTGACAACTCAGTGGAAAAAGTACCTCTGCCTCTCAGCGTACTCAGTCTGAATAAGCCCGGGTGTTGTTCTGACAAGCAGACTGCCCAGAGCCTGCTGCTCTGCTCCTTTCTATGGCAGGAGTGAGCTCCATTTGGGGATATATCTACAAGAATTTTAAAAATAATGTTCTGCTTATGAATAAAACCAGTGAGGAGTCCACAGTCAGAGGAATCAATAACCTAATTAGTAATTAGTGCTAATTAGAGATTTATTAGTTCAAGCTACTCATAAATGTTCAAGTAATGCAAAGCCACTCATGAGAATACCAATACAGTGTTTAGTTAAAACAAAATACCATGTGTACTGCTCCCCAGGATTTGTGCTTTCATTACCACAGGCTCCAATCTTTCTTCCAAACAGAAAAGACACTAATGAATGGTATACAGATTGTGTGTGAGAAGAACATCAGTTTTTATTCAGCAAGATGAGAGAGACTTAAACCAGAATTAAAGATAAATTACAGGCAAGGGATCAAGTTTTGCTCTCATTTACACTGATGTAAATCTGGAGTTGCTCTGTTCACTTCAGTTGTGTTGATTTCGATGATTGCATATTTATATTAATGATACTGAGCAAATACTAAAAGCAGTGGGGGAAAAAAAAGACTAGCATTTTTTCTTTAGCAGACTCTAAGTGTCATCTGCTGCCTGGAGTTTAACAGAGATCAATTACTGAAATTTTGTAGTTGAAATGTTTGCATATGTCAGTTGTAATGAGTACAACCACTTGGTTTTGAATGTACAGAGCCATTTATAATGTTCCAGTTCAGTGTACAGATATATTATATGTCCAGTTTTACTAGAAAATAGTACACTTTGAGACACCCAGAGTCTTCTGTGCTTGATATTATTGCAGTAGCTGCGGAGGCAGCAATGACAGTTCTTTAAAAACTAGCTCCTGAGAAAACACCACCAAAAAAAAAAATATAAAAGAAAACAAACAACAAAACAAAAAAAGCAAACACCCCCCCCCCCAAAAAAAAAAAAAAGACAAATAAAGGAAATGTGTTTAGAAATTAGACATCTCAAAATAAATCAGTAGCCAAAAAAAAAAAAAAACCGCAACCCAGCAGAAACAAAGGTAAAACCAGGAAGATAAGACCAGAGAAGTCAAAACAATGAAGCCTTCAATCAAATCAAATTTAAAATTGACACTGGATGAGATCCAGGGCTTTCAGACCCAGTAGGATGGACACCAAGCCCTTTGTTGCAATTTCCCAACTCCAGCACTGGTGGAGCTCCGGGGCGAGATGCAGCTGCTGCCTAGTAGGGACTCTGCCCCACACATGCTGTGCTGTACCAGCCTGCCCATGCAGATGTTTCAGCTACCCTTGTGCAGCTCAGATGTCCCCAGGTGCTGAATCCCCCCTAGGGAGATCAGCGGGCACTTCCCTGAGGAAAGTGCCCCTCTGGGAGATCGATGTGGGGCTGGAGGGTGCTTGAGAAGCTGGGACGCTGCTGGTCCCACAGTGACATGGGGTCAGGCCTGTTTAAGCAAGACCCCACATGGACTTAGGTTTGTCCACACATGATTTCACCGGCTAGTTGTTTACACCCACTCTTTCCACATGGTTCAAGCTCTCTCAGGGAGATGTTATCTCAAGGAGAGATGATAGGGGTCGAATCAGCATCTGGGCTACCTGCTGTGTTCTTAGCCTTCCAGCAAATTCACACAACTCTGTATGCAAACACTAGGGAGCAATAGCTCCAATGTCTTGTGAACCCACTTCTCTTCAATTTTCAGTAACACAGATCATTACTAATTGGCATCCCTTTGCCAAAGACACCAGATGCTTGCCAGGATCATACTTTGAGAAGAGGCTAATGATCCTCAGTGCCATGATGAACCTGAAATATAAAGGAAAAGCAGAACCACAGTCATCAAGTTGTTTTAGATACAGATTTGGGACTCCCACAAATTCTCCAGGCACTGTTCCAGCAACCAGAGGCACCATCCCTCAACCTGCTCAGCCTAGCAAGGAGGCTCAAGCAGCCTTCCTCCATTGTCCCAGCCATTACTCCAGAGGAGCAGAAACTGGTGCCATGCAGAGACATGCCCTTCCCAGCATCTCTCTGTCTCTACCAGCACCTTCAAGACAGCAGCAGCCAACACGGATCTACATCTCCAGCATGGGCTGCCAGCAGGCACTGCAGAGCATCCCCCCATGTGCTCTCCATCTCTTCCACAGAGAAATCCCCCACAAGCTGGGTTTGACCCACAGACCACCAGGATGCCCAGAGTTTTTGCAGAGTATCTAGATACCTAACCATAGACAGCTTGTGGGACTGCTGGCATGCAATTTCCATGTGAATTAAGTGGCTTAATTTTTGAAACCCCTACGAGATCAGCCTCCTTAGGCTAGGAGATATCATACCTTTAAATCTCTGTCCCATGTGACGAGCAGCTGTGCACGTAACATCAGCAAATGTTGTGGGGTCCATCCATGGTGGGTAGAACTCACTTTGGAAATCATTGAAGTTGACGTCCTTATGAACACTCAGAGGGAGTAAATCTGTTGCTACTAATATTCCAGCTTGCCGCTCTGCTTGTTTTATTAATCTCTAAGCAGAACTGTGCATAAGATTTGGGATGTATAGCTTTTAGCAATCTGCTTTTTTGTGCTCTGATCTACTCTTATGCTTAGAAACCACAGCAATGGACTACTTAAATAGAATAGCTTGAATTCTTTGTTCTTTTGAATCCCTTCTCCATATATAATGCAATTAAGTGTGTTGTTAAGGCAGTCCAGATGGGCACTGTGTTATCCTCTGATATACCTAAATATTAAAATGTTAATGATTGTATGTTTTCATTTGGTTTGTTTTTCCCAATTTCCTACTAACAGCAGCTTTTGAAGTTAAAAAGACTAAAAGAGAAAAAAAAAAAATCATCCAGAAGTTACAGTTATATGAAGGATTTGATCAAAATAGAGTTAACTAAATAAAAGCTCAGCTTATATCTGCCTTCTTTTCTGGCCAGTCCACAGGAGACATGAGCTTTACTGTTCCCAGGTCCATGGGCAAGAATATTGCCTGAAGCTGTGGAGGTTTTTGACTTCCAACAGAGGAGAATGCTAACTCATTAGGCAAATGTTGGCTGGATTCATTGCCTTCTTTGTATGAATGTACCTGAGGAAAGAACTTGGCATCTGATATCTAACTGGATGAAAATCACGCTTTTCTTAAAAGCTTGTTTTATTGACATGTGATCTGTTGAGTGTGTGATATCCTTAAAGAATTTTAATTATTTTTTATTATGGAAATGCAGTCTCCTTTGTGGTAGGAGACCGTTCCTGCCTCAAAACCCATACAATCTAAATATGTGAGACAAGAGGAATCACTAAATGGTGGCTGAACTACAATCAGGGCTTGACCCAGTTTTGGAAGTTCCATTTCCTGCTTCTCCCTTTGTTTGAACAAGCCACTTTGGATGTGATTCAACTCAAATACCTAAATTGCGCAATTCAGCTCATATTAAAATAGACACCCATCTTAGAGCAGCTGAACAGCATTAAATGCTCCACCAACAGGAGTTCCGTTAGATACTTTCCCAGCCAGGGAAATACATGCATCAGCTAAACACAGCACACCACAGCATCCCAACCTCTGCAGAGGGCATCAGAGGAATCCATCCTGCCCCAGGCGTGGGAACCACAGCCGCTCTCTGGTGTGCCTACCAAAGGCTGTGGACATACACACGAGGGAGATAATTTAGAGCAGGAATGTGATTTAAGTGGGCTGAATCACCTGCTGGAGGACCTTGGCTCTCTATCCTGTATTGCACGGGTGCAGATCCCTCAAATTAGGTGGTGTCAATACCTCCTGACAGACAGTTTTCTCGGTTTTTTTTTTCTTGTAAGTACTGCCAGAGCTTCCATTGACCTACAGGAACTGCAGGAAGATTCCTGTCTTTTCTGTCTTTACCTGTGTTGCACCACAAATGGGAATGATCCAGCAGTGATCTAGCTCTCTGAAAGATAAATCAGTCATAAATTTAAGCCCTCAGTATTATGTTCACTTAATTTTTTTACCTCATGAAGGATCATACAGCCCTGCTCAAATCAGCATCAAAATCAGCACTGCAGAAAATTTTCTTTTGTGCACTGGACAACTGCACAAAGAAAGTGGGTGACTGTTGCAGGAACCTGGATAAAGCATGGGCCCCAGCCCACATCCCCAACTTGCAGCTCCACTTCTGTCCTACCTGTTCCAACAAGAAAACAGAGCAAGCAAGCTGTTTCCAAACCCGAGACCAGTTTCTCCCATTCATGGGCCCTTCCGGTAGAGTGCTGCACTTGCAGCCACTCACAGGGCTCAGGGAAAGAGCCAGAAACCAGTTCCAGAGGCCCTGCAGCCATGGGCTCCCACTGCCGGGGCTGCCTCATCCCCCCAAATGCTCTCCTCTGGGTGGCCGAGCAGCAATCCCTGACGATGGCTGGGGCAATGCCCAGTGGGCCTAATTAAGCTGGGCCGCCTGCTGCCCCTCACCCTCCTGCCCCACAGCCAGGAAGGGAAAGATGGTGGGGGGAAGGCTTGTCTGTCCGTCTGTCTGTCTGCCTGGCTGTGCCTGTTGCCAGGTGACTGTGCCCACTTGCCGGGCTGCTGGCGCTTGCCTTCCCTCCCTTCTCTACTTTCTTCAGGACTGACAAGGTCTGCAACGCAAATCTGCTGGTGACAGTGCCAGTGGCATTTCAGAACATTTAGCAGGCAAACGAGGTCGCTTGGCCCCTCTTTTTCTTCCGAAATTCATGTTTAAATACAAGAATGGATGTAATGTACAGATACGCTAACAGAAAGCCTCGCAAGTGGGAGGCTGGTGTGCATAATAAAACTCCCATCAGAAAGTGCCTAACGTGCAAGTTCACTTGCCACTTTTTCTGTTAAATTACTGAGTTGTTTGACCTTTTTCTTCTTTCTCTCACCCAACCCCCACTTTCAAAATACCAAAAGCAATTAGAGCATATTACAAGCTAAATCACTTGTTAAATTTCAGTTTTTAAGTCAAAGCCAATTCTGAATTATTGCAAGCAAAAAAGTACCTTAATTGCAGTAAAGCTTAGGGCACTTAACTGGTCCTAGCTGCCAGATTTCAGGAGGATTATTGTTATTATAAAACAGAGCAGCAATACGGCAAGGCAAGACACCGATATCTTCCCGAGTGGGATGTGAAAAGAAATGGATTTTTCCAACAGTTGAAATAGAGAATATGATGCTATACTACATTTATAATGATTGGTAAATCAAACTATGCATTTAACTCTCTGAGTAGATTTCAGGTGGGCACAGAAATTCACTTCAGGTTATCCTCCTCTTCCCTCCAAATGAATTAACAGCCTGAGGGGAAATCCTCTACCTGTCTGACACTAATGCAGACTTTCCCAGCTAATACTTTTCACCTATGACAGTCACAGGTCAATCCCAGTGCTTGGCACCTGGGATAGAGATGGAGTAAACCAACAATTTCACCGCAGGAGAATAAATAAGTCTGGTGCTATGATCACCCCTCGTGTTTTGCATGGCAGAAGGGCTTTTCGCCCTTAGATATTAGCTAAGGGGCCATTAAGTAAACAATAAAAAAAAAGTGTTGTCTTCTTCCTACCCCCCTAAGTGAGGGTGGTGACTCCAACGTTGTAGCTGGAGCCAAGTCTCAGGTGAATTTTAATCCTTCATTATTCAGGACATACTGTTTTTTCCCTCTTCCTCTAAAATGACAGTCATGCTGTTAAGCATAATAATTGTTCATGAGTGAGCACTGCTTTTTGTCCCTCTTGATTTTGCCTCTAAGGCAGGCTTCTTACTCAGCAGAGGTCAAGGGTCACCTGCTAAATCATGCATACCCACAATCCCTTGTGAATTATGCAGTTGACAAACTGCCGCTAATGATTAGTACAACCTGCATTAAAACCCTGGCACTAAATTGATATTACTTGAGTGATGGATTACACCTCTAATGAGCGGATTATTGCCACAAGTGACCTTGTCGGCTGAAAGAGTGTTTCAATATAACTAACATCTCTCACATTCTTGTGTCACAGCAGTTCTAAAAAAATATTCTCTTTTCTTTTGATTTTTTTTTTTATTCCAGTGTTGCTTTCTAGTCCTTCAAACAAGTGGGTAATCTGTAAACAGCACCTCTAATGGGATTAGTCATTAGACTGCACCCCAATTAGTACAGCCTCATGCCTCTGAAATACCCAGTGTGCAGAAAGATAATTTTTTCTGATGAAAACTGCCATTTTTATTTTGGTCCCTGTTCTTCAGAGCATTGAAGTTCACCTGCGAGCATCTTGCCTCACTGCTGAAGGGATCACGTGGCCCCAAGATATGAGTAGATTTGTTGTCATTTTTTGAAAAAAAAAGATGAAACAATGGCTATGAACTTCAGTGATCTTTCAGAGAAAGTCATCGCTGCTTAATGTTATCGACAGGACAGAACATGGTCAGAGCATGTTCCTCATCGAAACACACAGCCTGAGTTGATCACCTGCACTGTTCAATCGCATAGTGTGAAACCCTGAACTCTTTGGATCAGGGAGCTCGTGTTTAGTATGTGTTTGTGAGCACTGGAGAACCATGTCCAGCTACCCCGGTGTTCAGACGTGGTTCAGACAGTAGTGTCACGGCTCGCAAGTGTTTGAGTGGCGGTTAATTCACCAGGAGGGAGGAAACACTTTTTACTAAGTGTTTCACCAAATAAGAAAACCCTCCTGCAAAGGGGCTGTGCTTCAGCCAAAGCTGCAGTCCGTCTGTGGAGTTAATAGACCCCTCATGGAGCCTCCTCACGCCTTTGTCTGGACACAGTTAGTGGTATATTCACAACTGCCTGTCACGCTACACAAGTGCAGATGAGGCTGGGGGGGACCATATATTGATGGAATTAATTGAGCGTAAGCCATGCTGACTGGCGGGGAAAATCACATGAGAGAAACAAAACACACGTGCCTCACCAGTTCTGTGCTCTAACAAAGAATGAGCAGCTACAAACAAATAAAAATCGTGGTGGAGGATGTCAGCACGAGCTCTTTATTATCAGTGGCATTTCATTCCCTGAGGGACCCTCACACCCCTCAAAAACAAGGCTCATTCCCCCAAAGTCAGCCGCATTATACCAGAGAAAATCAAGTTTAAATAAATGTAATATTAAGTCCTGTGACAGCTTCTGACAGGGTCAGATTCAATCTCATGATCCATACTGCTTCCCTCTGACCGCAACCTCTGCCTTCCCTGCTCCTCCCCTCCTCCACCCCGCATGCTATCTAATACGTTTGATGTTCTGCAAAATGAGGAAAAACCCTAGCGCTATAGCTATAATGAGAATGTGTTCTCGGGATGCCCATTAATTAATCCTGGGAGACCTCTGTTCCCCTGTGTCATACCGTTAAAGCTACAGGCAGCTCAGATGCTCTTCTTGGCAGTTCCCAGGGATGAGGCAGAGGTGGAGAGGAGGGTTTGCAGGGTGCTCGGTGCAGCGTGCTCCCCTCTGCCCACCTGAGCCCTCGCCTGGGCACATCCAGTCCATGCTTGTTTAATTGGCTGTCTGACCCAGCGACATAACGGCAGCGGTGGCTACTTCTCTCTCCCATTGCAGGGTGCAAGAGGGGGAAAAGTACGATAGGTTGGCATTGAGATGTTACACTGAACGTCAAGGCCGGGCGGATCACCCCATGCACATGACAGCTGGCCCAAAAATAGCAAAGGCAGTGGGAGTCGGAGGCCCTTAATGAGCCTCCTCTTCCCTTGCTTTGACGTTCACGTTACAGGCAAGGCCAGTAATATTACTCTACAGAGGCCTCTTCATTCTTTATTTTTAATATTCCCAGTTCCCAGGTATGCTTTGGGACAATTTACAAAAAGAACGAAAAAAAGTCATGGTTTGAAGCTGACAGATACATTCATCCTAATATTGCCACTGAGAACCTGGCAGGTGAGGGAGTGGGAGAGGGGAAAGAGAATATTAAAAAAAAATAATAAATCTCCAGCAAAGAAATTGCCAAGTGCCACACGACACCCAGCTTTATTTCCTGATGTTCATAGGAGAAGTTAACAAAACAACACAGAAATATCCTGTCATCCCCTGTGCAGTGATTACAGCATTTACAGGAGCTATGAGAAGTATCCACGGACAGCAACAGGATTTGCGAGGATGCCAGGAATAAGACAACTCTGTCACTTTAGGCTGGTGTCAGTGACATCAAATGCAAAGTGGCTGTCACATGCCTGCTTCAGGAACCTCATGTGTGATCAACCTTGTGGCGGGCACAGGGAGGGCGGTGCTGTGGGCTCTGCAGCAAGTCAAGGAAACGCAGTGGCAGGGGAAGAGGCACCAGGAAAAGCCCACCTTCCTGCTGGCCAAGACCTGCAGTGTCACCTTTGCAAAATGCAAGGGTCATATTGCCTCTTGCCCTACTAAACTACCCCTCACTCTCCACCTGCAAAACAATCCTTCACTGTTCATAAATGTAGACCTAAAAATATTCTGTTTTCAGGGCCAAGAGACCGCTGTGGACAATGCTGATGGGAAAATTCACGCTCTTTCCAAGCATGAGATGTGTATGAGAACAGCGTCCTCTGCTTCTCTCTGCTGCCTGGTGTGAAGCCTGAATGCATTCCAAAATTATAAAGAAAACATATACAGACATTTTTTTCTTCTTCTCTCCAGCTCTTTTCCATTCAGAGTCAGCAGGGAATGGGCTTTGTTTGTACTTATTTATAATTGCGGTATATTGAGGAATGTTCAGAGAGATGTGTTTCACATCTTGCCTCAGAAGTCCATGCCTATTTTGATTTTTTCCAAACGCAGTATCAGATATGTCTCTGGTTGCTTAGAAAGATTTGTATCCCGCACACATCAGCTCTGTATTGGAGGACGGCAGCTTTGTTTTCTTGTGGAATTCAAGTGTTGTGGGTGGAAGAAGAACATTTTGGTTATACTGTTCCTTCCAGTAAATTAGTCATTGACTGTTTTTTTGTTTGTTTGAAGATGTGGCCCAACACCTGCTATGCCCTATGATGTTAAATAGCTCACTAGAGTAATTTACTTTTGGCAGCAACTTGCAGAGATGGGTGCTGTGTGCTCAAACAATTGTGCCGCCCACTTAGCACATATTGCCCTAATATTTTTATAGCTATGTACACAGAGGAGGGCTACTCAAATATTTTCCGTAGAAAAACAGTTTACTGACAGTTTCCATAAAATGCTGCTTCTTTCCAAGGAAAATTCTACTACTAGCTGAGAAACTAAACAACTGAAAACTGGTGGGCTTTTAGTCTTGGGGCAATAACCAAAAAAATGTTAATTAAAAAAATGTAAAAATGACAATTTGGAAAGCAGAACAGCTTTTCCTGCAGGAAAGCTTTATAAAGCAGTCAGTGCTTTACAGGATGGGTAGTTTCTATGCTCCTCTTTTATGTACAGGGCTTTTCACCTGACCTACTTCACACATTATATGTGGCAGACCAAAACCTACCATGATGCAATCAAGAGATGATGCCATGGCACAACAAATGTACAAATATTTGAAAGATCAGTCACTAGCAAGAGAGGCAAATTACAGTCCTACCTTTACTAACTCTCACATATGGGGAGTCTTTCTGGAGGTACCTCTTCTGGAGTAATTTCAATAAATGGACAGTCCCTGCTTCTACTTTAAAAGTAATAAAAAGTTGCAAACTCTCTTTGCTGTGGAAGAAAGATTACTAACAGGCACTAAAGGCTTTAAAAAACATTGGGAAAATAAAGAAAACTCAGAACATACTCTTTTTAGGTATTCTCTCATTTTGAAGACAATTTCTAACAAGAAATTAGGAGAAAACTAGCACATTTTTCTTACTAACTTGAGCAGGCAATTCTGGAACTATTTAGTGTGATAAAAAGTAATGAAAGAAGACATAGTTCGCTGAAGCTAAGAAATGACTTAGCTATTCTTACAGTCAAATTCACTTGCTTAATTTCACATGGTTGTAGAAGTACTAGTGTTTGAGGCACTTTGAATTAAGTACAGAGATTCAAGCCAAGAAATCATAAAACCATGAATCACTGTGGTTATGTTCAAATTCAACAGGTTGGGGCATAGTTTTCTAATTAACCCTATTACACTAAGAATATACCAAAAATGCACGCTGAAATCCTGCACTGGCAGAGAAATTAGATGACTAGGTCTTTTCCATCTACACTTTCTCCAGTTCCAGTTTTCTGTGGTTTTATTATTACAAATTATTTTAGGAATCCTTTTTCCTATAACAATGAACATACTTGTTCTGTTTTAATCACTGTGAGACACAACAAGGCTAATTTTGTCATATATTAAGTAATAGAAACACTTGGCGTTCAACCATGGTGGTATCCCAGGAGATTACCCCTACTACTGGGTTGTATCACTTAGATTGCATAGCTCCTATGCACTTTTCCTCTTTTGGAGGAACAGAGTAAAATACTGGCTACAGGAAGAAGAGGGGAGCCAAATTCTAGGGCTTTTTTTTCCCGAGCTTTTAAATTTTAAAGTCTTTCTTCTTATGACTGTCAACCATTCCAGCTATTCAGGGACCACACCAGTATGAAATCCATGAACATATGCCTTGAAGGCTAGCCAGGACTAATAGGGTCCTCACATTTGGACAAAACTGTGGTACTCTTAATCATGATGAATAATCTGATTTGGTCTGCATCCACCAATTAAGTTAAGTTGCCTAACGTCAAGAGCAACAGGGAGCTGGAAGGAGCTATGCTTTTGAGGACTCCATGAAAACCAAAAGGTGATATGAGGAGTAAAGCACTGCCAAATGCAGGAAAAGCATCACTGCATGACATTTTCTGAACAAAGGAGTCTGGAAAACTCATGTACTCTACAGTTCAGAGTGAAAGCCAGGTAGAGGTTGAAGAAAGCAGCTTTGCTTTCCTGCTTGGAGTTATAAAGCTCAGTGCTTTAGACTTCTCCACCTCAAGCAGCTTTTGCTTAAGTGAGTGAGTGATTCTGCTGTGGTCACAGGGAGTATTTCCATCGGTATGAGTTTGAGAAGCTGATCCTAAATATAATGCCCATGTTAATCTGAGTTGTCACAGGAAAAATGAAAGCGTGAAAAGAATACGCACAACTAAACCTGAGAATCATTGTAGTTGGCCAAGGTAAAGAGTAACAGGGCATTGAAATGGAATCAGTACGGCCTGCAGAAACATCTATGAGCTAAGAAATACACTGCAAGTGAAATGTGCATTATACTCTCAGTGTTAAAATGTGGAGCTCTGCTTTAATGATTCCCACAGAAGCAAAACCCACTTTTTCAATGTTTGCATTAATCCAGTGAAAGTGAACTACGGCAAGACCTTAACAATGCTCTCTCCTTCCAGTAAAAACAGATACATGCAATGCCATTCCCTTTTTCAAAAAAACATTTTCCTGTTTTTTTTTTTTTTTTTCAGTTTCTTTATGCTGTGCAGCACAGAACATAATTACTTTACACTGTAGGCTCAAAAAGTCGCTAAGCATCTGATAAAAGGCAAAGAAATCAGTATGATTTTCTAGCTGAAAAAAGAGCTTTTCTTATTGGAGCTGATAACTCTCACCAAGGGCTCCAGGCTTTTGTTACATCAATTTGAGGAACTCATAATCTCTGCATTATGAATGTTCAACCAGGATATTTCCTGCTGTAGTGCATCAGGCACCTTCAATATCACAGCTCCTGTTGTCATTGTTGGGTAAACAGCTTTTGACATGTTTTCAATATGATTACATTAGAACAAGTGGGTCATGATTGATAACCTAATATTCAGGCCATGCAAATCATCAATCACGGGAAGTATATTAATTATTCAATGTAACCGTCTAATGCAAGAATCAATGTTGGAAATGAAGAAAAGAAACTCACAGCTCCCAGCAGAGGCTACACCAGATAATAAAAAAGGAATACTAAATAATCTCAGCCCATAATCCTGTTTAATAAAATCCATTTATTTAGCTGTCAAAAACATGATACAATTATTTTAAAAAACAAGATAATGAAAAATATTTTTAATTTTTTTTCTTGTGGAAAAGAGACTTTGCACTTTTATTCTGTGATTAAATGTGAGGTCTAAAAATACACTGTAAATAATAAGAATAGCTGTGACATGAAGAAAAAATATCACTCAGAGAAAACAGGTGTTCTCAGTTATGGTTATTGAGACTAAATCAATTATGACAATGTGACACATGGTCTGCAACAATCCAAGAACCATACAGATCCCCTACACATCACACACACACACACACGCACAGAGCAACAACTCTGCGTAGGAGAGACATTCCCTCCTTGAACAATCTAGAGACAAAATGACTTAAGCAGTCAAAATAGCCCTATAGAGAAGGACCCTTGCAGTGTCTGCAGTACTTCTGAAGTGTCAGAAGTTGAGGCCAAAAATGTTTGTAATGCAGAAATGGAGAGGTGTAGCAGGCAAGGTCAGAAGGTGCAAACTTCATGAGCCACCTGGCTGATGTGTTGCTGCATGGCGGAGGGGGAACTTGCTGGCACTCACCTGAGCAGGTAGCTCTCTGCAGGCACTTATTGAACCATATTCTGTGATAGATTTGACCTCAGTGATTTTCCAAATAATTCAGCCTGTATCAAACAGCCCAGAGCAACTTAAACATAAAAATTTCTGGTAATTAATGCTGGCGTTATCACAGTTCACTTAGGCAGGAGCCTGTGCATGGACTTCTACATTCTCCTTGTAATATGATCCTACATGACTTCTACTCCATCTACTTTCTTGCTGGTTATTTCCTCCTTTTATCACAGTGCCTCATCACCCAGTAACACGACGCTTTGAAACTTTTGGCATAATGCTGTTTCGACTGTCACTGAAATGATCGTCACATAACCGCCTTTCTTTTAATTTTAGTGAGGAATCTCTCACTAGATTTCCACATGCTTTCCTTCTGCATTTTTAGAATCAGATTTTCAAAGGATACCTTTTATTCATAGGATCTGGCTTTCTTTCAAAGGAAACACCAAAATGTATTGGTGCCTCCTGCCCCCAAACAGAAAAGTGTGAAATTTTTCACAAAAACTCCACCACACCAGAGTGAGGAAGAAAAGTAAAGACAGGACCATTTGACTTTAAAATCTTAGACAAAGTGAAACAGGACAAGCTCCAAGAAAATTGCTCTGTATTTACAGGCAAAGGTCTGCATGTACTCCCTGAGTGGTAGATTGTGACAACCTGCAATAACAAGGCCACCAGAATGAAATGGTGACCATCACCAGTAACATTACCCATGCCAGTCCACTTGCAGAAAGATAATAATCATCTTAGCTTTGTGGCTAATATCAAAGACATTTTATCACTGCCAAGAAATAGATACTCTCTATCAAGAAACATGGCTTTTGAAGGACAGTGACAGTCATAGCAGCCTCTTGCAAACAGCTCCAGGAAGCCCTGACTCTCATGAGGTAGCAGACCCATCCACAGTATCTGTCCAGTGAGGTACACCTAAAAATTTCACTCAGACAAACTTACAGACCCTGTAGTTTATCTTCCTGCTAGGAAATAGCATAATAGTTTCAGCATCCACCCACTTAAATGGCAGTGCTAGGCTTAGGCCTGTGGAGAAATGCTAAAACACACCTTGTGATCTTCTTCAGTCTATGGGTGGAGGGGCACGAAGGCATGGTGGGGGCACATGGCAGCGACTCCCCACAGAATCATTCACCCCCTTTGCCTTAGCAGACTCATTAACAAACAGTGTCTTGATTTTAAAGCAGGGTATTCTAAACAAGCTGAACAAGTAAAAGATTCTGTCATTTCATAACCCTATTTTTAAATGTTGTCAAGTTGTCTGGACTTCTTGGTTGAGCACCCACCCAGCTGTTGTTTAAGCCCTCAGTATTGGGCTCTGTCTACTAATAAGCTCCCAGGAGTCTGCATGCCTCCAGTGTTTGCTCTTACCTCAACATCTTTTGAGTACGTTTCTTGAACACTGATTCCTACCTGTGACCCCTCTATTAATACCCATCGTAAGACCCCAGCTGCTTTCGGTCCAAACCAATGCCAGCCCCAGAGGCATTTTAGAATCTGAAGCACAACCTTTCTGCTAGTTCCAAACCTCTTCACTGTTCAGGGACACATATTAACAAACACAAAGCTGTTGTAGGGTTCCAAAGGCAACCAGGTTTTAGGAATGTAAGACTTGAAAGGACTTCTAGGTTAAGAGTGCAGTCCCTTTCTCTTATATGGACTATTTATCCAAACCCTTTCATGAATCTTCTCAGAAACTTATCAGGTTCTAACTTTTTAAAAAAAGGCAAGCATATATGCATACATATGTGTATGTGTATATATATTTTTGGCTTACCATTATTATGGGAAAATTGTTCCATAACCTCACTGCTGTAATAGAGAGCAACTATATTCTATGTTTCCTAGCCAGTGCGTCAGGTAACTATTTTGGAGGACATGGAAAGAAAAAAAAAAAAAAAATGAAGAAGAAATAAAATAATTTCAACTTTCTAGAGATGTTTCAAGAAAAGTTTTCTGACACTAATATGTGTAAATACAAATCATAAACAGGTGAAACTCTATGGTCAAGTAGCAGTATGACTGTGCCTACTCATTACTTCTCCTATCACCCCAGCACAGATTCTCCCAGCCCACTGCCCTACTGCACTGTCACTCTGGGTTGTCAGAGGAGAGCTTTGTGATCCATCAGAGAAGAATCAACAAAAGACATTGCAAGCAACTTTCCACTGTAACATAGCAAGGCACTTTGAGACTATTAAAACAAATGTTCTGATCACTTATTCAAGCACTTGCAGATCTTCTTTCAAGGCAAATGAAATGACGGCACTAAGCAAAGGAAGTTCAACCATAGTTAGAGCATTTTGATCATACAGAAGTGCCATGCAGGCCTTCCTGATTCTTGCCAACTCTCGTTAGTACATTCAGGCTTCTCCTTTAAAATATTTTTTAGTATATCTTTTATGTGTAGTTCTAAAATGCATTGTATTTACCCACGAGATCAGACGAAGTTTCTGCCTCCAAAACATTTAGACAGAATTTTTTAAAAATTGCACAAGAGACCAAAACTCAGCTTTCTGGTGTCCCAGGCAATTACATATCTAGGCATTAAAAAAAAAAAAAAAAAAAAAAAAGTTTTTCTTCCATACCCTAGTGGACACTTGATTAAAGATGGATTATTTTAACTGTGGATTATTTTTTCACTTTTTGAATCAGAACATGTATATTTGTAGCTACCTGGCCTCTTGCATCCAGCAGTGGGGAAAAGTACAGGAAGTCATAATGAAGGCAACTGAAGCCACACAAATATAAAACTGGTCAAAGCATGTGGAGACAGAAAGTCCATCAGAGAATAGAATGTAGCCCACAGTGTGCATCTTGAAGTTACCTGTGGCAATTTATCCACAACAGTTTAGCTTTATCTCATTTTGAAATCTAATTGATACACTGGTTTTTATCAAAGCATAAATTTGACCTCACATCTCCAGAAGCAGAAGATAAACTTTGCCAGTCTTGCTTGGTGTTAAAAAGCTCTTGGACTGACTTTCATTGTTGCTGCCCTGTAGCCAGACATCCTCAGCACAGCATTTAATCTTTTATCAGGCCACCATCCATTTTCACAGTGCTGCCATTTTAGCTCTTTCAATATTATGATATTGCTTATATGAAGAGGATCAGACCAACTCCAGCACATTACCATGTGGATGCAGCTGTACAGGCTTTAGGACCTTTGCTGGTATCTCCAAATGGATGTGCTTCTTCACTCTGCACCTCAGGCTCCTCACTCAGTAGTACCAGGAAACTCGGAACCCTGAATGCTCTCCCCAGGGTAGCTGTCTAAGTCTTTTGATTCAAAATCTGAGAAGACGTTGCTGCTTTCTTTCAGAACTCCATTAGAGTTCTGACAACATGAGACACCAACAGCTGGGAGGACTGGGCTCATTACCTTCTACTTGATGGGATTTGTGTCCCTTATTTCACAGGTGGATTTCACCTTCCTTCTCTAGGCTATTCTGCTGAGAGAAGAACACAGTTTCAGCCCATCTCAGAAGCTCTTCCATTCTGCATCAAAGACTTGGCTCTGTATGGCTTTAAGTATTGAGCAGATCCCATGCTCAGTATCTCACAGAGGCAAGACAAATGTTTAGCCACCTCATTGAGAGGAGGGGGATGAGAAGATGGAGAGGTACATGGCAACTATATTTTGAGCAGTTGGTATGTTTGGACAGCATCTATTGGATTGAGCCCCTTAGGCAAGAAACTAGAAGGAACACTTCATTTATGGGTCCAAAGAAAGTTGAAACATGAAACAGGCTCTGAGCTGCTCAGACTGTCAAGGTTGAGGTGCCTCTGAGAATGCCCAGAAGCAGAATTTAGGTTTCTGAAAAACCCAAATGTCAAAAACTTAGGCAACTGCAGAGTTAAAGCAGTAGCTGAGCAGCAGTTTGGAGAATCTAGGTTTTGGACTAAGATACCAAAGTTCCACTTGGAAAGCCTGGTCCCTTCATGGATGTGGCTCTCATTTTTTCAGCGCCTTCATTCCCCTTCTGTAAAACAAGGACAGGAGCACTCTCTTCTCTGAGAGGAACACTCTAAAAGTGCATGCAGCAAATCTGTGAGGTGATGAGCCCTACAGTAAAAGTGAAAACCTTTGAAAAACAAATTACAATTCATAAGTGGATTTTGAAAACAGGCCTTCAGCCAACAGCAAGCTTCCAGAAAAAACATTTTCACCCTGGAGCAGTGGGGCATTGCACCTAGCCCAGGACTGTGCTGGTTGGACACATTAGTCTGCACTTCCTGAGTGTCTCATCTATAATACCCTGTGTGTTGTTGACTGTTGTTATCACATGGTGTACAGGACTTGATATATTATTTCTTGTATAGGACACAAAACAGATGCAGAACATGTTAGTTCCTCGCTCCACCCTGCTCCCGCTTTGTGCTGTCCATGTAGTAGCAGGAAAAAATGCTTCTCCTCTCCCAGATGAGCCTTCTGCTTCCCCCATCACAGAAATTGTCCAGAGTTCCAGAGAAATGTTCGCAGGCATTTGTTGCATGCAAATAGCTGCCAAATAAATCATTGTATATTGCAGCACAACCCCTGAGGGGGTTTGTACCTATGGAACTTGCTACTGTCACTCCATTTCCCCATATACCTTAATCATGTTATTCATTCAGCAAGAAGGATGAATGTTACAGCGTGAGACTTTAATCCCTCACTGCTGAGGATCTGATTCTCAGAGAGAGAGAGAGAGACCAGGAAATCCAGAGAAAAAACTTTAGGTAGTAGTCAAACACCATTATTTCTCAGCACTGCGTTTTGGCATGGATTGCATTACAAGGACGTCTTCCTAAAATACTGCAGGAGAAATCTACTGCGTGAGCACACATTCATTGTGCATGCATGTATGTATGTATGCTCATGTCAGTAAATACAGGGTCTAAGCAACACCTTTAAGGCAGTGAATTTGCAACCTTTTAAAGCGTCTGAAAAATTCATATCTTCACTCTACCTCTGTGGGATAGCTTTATGGATCACAAAGCAACTTTACAAGAATATTTCCTCTGTCCTCTAACACTTTGAATCTTTTCCATAAAGACAATAAAAATCAAATAGCAGCAGACATCAGAGGGAGAGAAGCACAGCATTTAGTGGTAACCTAAGAGCCTGCCTTTTTAATAGCCCCAGTACATTTTAAAGGTACCAGTTTATTTGATAACTCTGCAGTCAGTTATGTTTCTATGATGGGCAAGACCTATTTCTTCATTCTGTCCTTGACAATAACCCCAGATGGATTCCTTCCACTAAGATTTAAGTTCTCAGGCCTCTGTTAAGACTGCTAGCAAATATACTAAGTACCAGGTCCTAGACAAATCTAGAGGAAACTAGATCAACACTATGTGACACCCCATAATCCCTCCAGAACAGCTATGGTATAACACTAATGGCGACTGATACTCCTACTTACCTATGTCTGAGGGTGGTTATAAATCAGCAGCTGAGAGATGCAAGGCTATGTAGGTGATTACAAACTAATTCCTCCAGCAAGCTGGCTTCCAGCTGGCCTCTGTTATTCTAAACTCAACCAGGAAAGCACAAGAATTGGACAAAAAATCACAGCTTTGCATATTTTCAAACAAATCAATAAAAGGAGCTAACACAACATAGTCCACTTTAGAGTTTATGAGCAGCACATCTATCAAAGTATTTTGTAGAACCTTTCTCTAAGCATGATTGAGTGACAATTTAATGAGCTATCTTCATAATGCCAGATCTACTTATACAACCTGAAGAAGCAGTCTCCCTTTCTTTTATAGTGCATCTTTCTGATCTCAGCCCTACTTGAAGGATTGACCAGCAATAATTTTCTAGCTCCATTTTGATATAAGGTGTCTGCAAGTCTGCTGACTGTCTCCCTTCTTGGCCTCATTCCAGATCCTCTGTCCATCCAGATGGGAATGAGTATTGCCTTCCTCAAAAGCCCTTACTTCTGAGAAGCAACGACATGACAAAAGTCATGAGTTATTGAAGATGGATACGGCAGAGGTCTCAGTCCACTGAGCAAGCCACCAATTTTAGTAATTAGTTATAATAATATTATAGCAGATAGTTATAAACTGCATGGTTCTTGATCCAGGAAGGGAGTGGGAAAAAACACTTTTTTATTCAAACTAGTGAAAAAGATAGAAATTAATTCCAAAATCTCACCTATCAATTAATCATATTTCCCAACTGGTTGATGAGTTTGAGGGACTCACTACCATATTATCTGTACTCAGTGATGTTGTGGTACATTGACATTATTTTAATTATTCCAGCACTTACCAGTGTCTACCAGACAGACCTGACACCTCTATCTGTTCTGTAAGCACCACATGATTGCTTGTTTCCCAAGTGGGAGAAACCTGGAGTGAAAGAATAGAAGGACTGAATCCAATTTCTGTTACTACCACCCAGCCCTGAGTGGCCACAGTGCACAACATAGTGACAACCATGACATTCCTGAGTCACGATAGATTTGCTGCAGAAGTTTAATAGGCAAAATACTAAAGATTGTAATAAGGACTGGTGATACAAGCCCTCCACACTTCCTTCTTACTGAAAAGCTAGGGGAGAATAAAGGTTTATGGACAATCTCAGTTTACTCTCTTGTCCTTTATATTAACCATTCTATGTCAAGTACAATGGTAAACATTATAGATTAATTATTGCAGCTTGATCTATAATTAAGGGATTACATGTGTGATAAGGTTTTCAAGCATAGGAATGAAAAAGAATGGGATGAAATACAGTATCTATCATGAAAGTCTTGCTGACTGCATAAAATTAGAACTCAATCTTGAGCTGCTACCCAGAAGTGCCATTTGCATCAAAGGCAGAGGAATGAAGGTAAGGGACTATATAATTTGAAACACTTGCAAGACACAACAGAGACCAAAGCCCAGTTTAGGCATGTGGGGTGTGAGTCAGGATTTTTTATTAACCTACTTACTTTTTACTGAGTTGAATTGGTAAATGTCAACATTTTATATTTTCACATCATCCACAAGGAAGGTAATAAAAAAAGATGATATTACAAAAAGTGTTTTCTACACAGTACTCTGCAACATACCATAGTCTAGATAATCATGGTCCATGAAATCTCTGTCAATGGACCCTGTCGTGCTAAACCTCAGAACTCCATTGAATTGCTCTACAGTCACTATTCTATGTCATGGCCAAGAATAATAACTATATCTTTGGGCCACCAGATCTGGTTAATTCTCCTTGATCCCAGAGGCTTCTGCTTCTATCCAAGTGCTTCTCCAGAGCAGAATGTTATTGCACAGTGCTGTGGCTGCTCAGCTCATCCTTTTTCCAAGCACCAGAAAGGCTTATAGAAAGACTGAGCAAGCTTTATTTGTACAAGGGAGAAAGGCAGTGGCTGTATGTTCTGATTGACTGCATGAAATCGTGTTGTTGTGTGGGCAACTGAAAATCAGTTGTTAATTTTAAAACACAAGTGCTCAATGAAAAGGTGGCTAGGTTACGAAAATACCCCCAACCCTTCCAAAAATGGAAGTTTGTGTGCCATTAATGTAGCGAAGACATTCACTGCTGAATAATTTGATCAGGTTGCAGGGAATGGTTTCAAGAAATGTGTTCAAGAAATAGTTTTTTCATTATAAGTCTTTAGGCAGATTATTATCCTGGAAAATACTAATTTAAGAGTGCCAATATGTGCTGTTGCAAATTAATGACAGTTACTTTCTCAAAGACAAATATATTTTACTGGAAAGGATTTCTTACATTATTCACCACTTCTATGAGGTAACATTGTTTGGGTTCAACCCTAAGTTTAGGACTGAAATCCAGGCACAGACACATATGCACTCTTAACCCCTAATGTTGCCCTCAACGTAAAGGCTATTAGCCTTTTTCTCTTAATTATGTTTCTGCTGGTACAGCTTGTATTTGCAAAGATGTTCAGCACTTTTTTTTATATAGTGTGCAGATTTTCATGAGGGCACATACAGACAGTTAAATTACTAGAGATATTTAAGATATGCACAAAATAGTTGTGCACTCATTTTTTTCTTTTTTTTCCCCCCTCCTTCTTTCTATATTTTCATAGTTCACTGGCAAACATCAGCATAACAGCTATGCTGTCAAAAAAAAAAATTCCAAGCAATAATAGGCAGAGTCTTTGTACAGAAATTCACCCTATTCTGACAGGCCATTTCCTTATTATTTTTTTATCAGGAGAGACATGTGTTTTACAGGACAAATAGGAAGACACAAGCATTACCCAAGTGACCTTGCAATCCAGCTTTTGCAAAGCTGCAAAGGCAAGGTGCCAGGCCATAGACCAGATTTTTATTCCTGGCTCTGCCAGTAGCCTGCTAGCAATGCTGGGCACTCACTTTGGCTCTCTCCACTTCAGTTATCTCATCTGTAAAACAGGGATAAGGGTACAAAGTACACTTAGACCTATGGTTGACAACAGTAATGCAGTATAATTGCTAATTTTCTGAAGGAACATCTTCTTCTCAGAGCTTGAATAAATTCAGAGGCAAGTGGCAACACCACAGACCAAACTGAGGAGGACTGCTCCTATAAAGCCATCAAGCTGTTGCACAACTCTTAGCCTAGGGGTCTGTGGCTACATCCCTCCTACGTGAAGGAAAGACTCCTACAGGCTCTCTGTTTCTGGGACCTGGGCTTCCCCCTCACTTCAAAATGCTCCCGCATAGTAGCTGGCTTTGCAGAATGCCCCTCCACAGGGCTATATGCACAGCTAGCCACAGGCTGCATGTATAGCCAGACACCTTTGTTACAGACCTGCTGCCACAAGAGAGGGAAAGGGTCAACATTAGACATGAAGAATTAAATATAACAGACTCAGCCATAGCACAAAGCATGCGTGCACACACACACCCCACATACCCACACTCCTTACCTTTATTACTACAGCACACAAATAAACCAAGGGGCTTTTTTAAAAATCTATTTTTACGCGCTTAATGCATAAAATCATCTGATTCAATTCTTAGCCCCTGATTTTACGACATTGCATTAGCTGTAGTCCTGTCTGAAGGGATGTCCCAAAAGTCATCATATTAGAGGAATGCTTAGACAGTGTAAAGCCATGACAAGTTTTATGCCACTAAGCAGTGGCTATATACCTTCGCATGGGACTTGTCTAGGACTTAGGGGCCAAGGTCAGTTCCAGAGTCCTAGAGTTGATAGTGTCAGATTACTAACAAAAAGTTTTCAAACTCTTTTAATGGATGATTGTTACATAAGATGGCCTGTAAAACAAGATTCTCTTCTGTGTTGTATAATAATAGACCTTTCTACCCATAAATATATCTTTCTATTCACACACCTATATTTTTCAGTGTTAATGTTATTGCTTCAATAACAACAAGCATCTACTTGACAGAATCCCTTGGGAGATGGTCCTGAAGGTTTATAGGTGTCCAGGAAGGCTGGTCACTCTTTAAGAAGAAAGTCTTAATGGCACAGGAGCAGGCAGTCTCCAGGTGCTGTAAGAGAAGCTGGCACTAGAGAAGACCACCCTGGCTGAAACAGGGAGCTTTGGCTGCAACTCAGGGAGGAAAGGAGAGTTTACACCCTTTGGAAGAAGGGGATAGCCTCTCACAGTAATTACACAGTAATTACAAAGAGGCTGTGAGGCTATGCAGGGTGGAAATCAGGAGGTCTAAAGCCCAGCTGGAAATTAATCTGGCTTCAGCAATCAAGGACAACAAGAAATGTTTCTGTAAGTATGTCAACAACAAAAGAAAGACCAGAGAGAGTCTCCATCCCCTGCTAGACGCAGGAGGAGACATAGTAACAAATGATGAGGAAAAGGTTGAGGTGCTTTATGCCTTCTTTACCTCAGTCTTTAATAACAAAACTGGTTGTACTGAGGGAATCCATCCTTCTCAGCCAGCAGACAGAGACTGGGAGAACAACCCCCTACAATCCAGGAGAAGATAGTCAGTGACCTGCTGCATCACACAGACACACACAAGTCTATGGGACCAGATGGGATACACCCGAGGGTGCTGAAGGAGCCGGCTGGGGTGCTCACCAAGATGCTTTCCATCATTTACCAGCAGTCCTGGCTGACCGGGAAGGTCCCAACGGATTGCAAATTGGCCAATGTGACGCACATCTATAAGAAGGGTCGGAAGGATGATCCGGGAAATTACAGGCCTGTTAGCTTGACTTCGGTGCCCAGGAAGCTGATGGAGCAGCTCATCCTGAGTACCATCACACAACACATGCGGGACAACCAGATGATCAGCCCAGTCAGCATGGGTTTATGAAAGGCAGGTCCTGCCTGACAAACCTGATCTCCTTCTACGACAGGGCGACCTGCTTATTGGATGAGGGAAAGGCTGTGGATGTTGTCTACCTTGACTTTAGCAAGGCCTTTGACACCGTTTCCCAAAGCATTCTCCTGGTGAAACTGGCTGCTCGCGCCTTGGATGGGCACATACTTTGCTGGATATAAAACTGTCTGGATGGCCGGGCCCAAAGAGTTGTGGTGAACGGAGTTGGTTAAATCCAGTTGGCGGCCGGTCACGAGTGGTGTCACCCAGGGCTTGGGTTTGGGGCCACTCCT
This sequence comes from Athene noctua, assembly GCF_965140245.1. NCBI lineage: Eukaryota > Metazoa > Chordata > Aves > Strigiformes > Strigidae > Athene > Athene noctua. Next base: position 190,194,119 of record NC_134037.1, read on the forward strand.
GTTTAACATCTTTATTGATGATCTAGACGAGGGGATCGAGTGCACCCTCAGTCAGTTTGCAGATGACACCCAGATGGGTGGGAGTGTTGATGTGCTCGAGGGTAGGGAGGCTCTGCAGAGAGACCTGGACAGGCTGGAGCCATGGGCTGAGGCCAACTGGAGGAGTTTCAATAAGGCCAAGTGACGGGGGCTGCCCTTGGGCCACAACAACCCCCAGCAGCGCTACAGGCTTGGGGAGGAGTGGCTGGAGAGCTGCCAGTCGGAGAGGGACCTGGGGGTGCTGACTGACAGCCGGTTGAACAGGAGCCAGCAGTGTGCCCAGGGGGCCAAGAAGGCCAATGGCATCCTGGCTTGTGTCAGCAATAGCGTGGCCAGCAGGGACAGGGAAGGGATCTGACCCCTGTACTCGGCCCTGGTGAGGCCGCCCCTCGATTCCTGTGTTCAGTTTTGGGCCCCTCACTACAAAAAGGACATTGAATGACTCGAGCGTGTCCAGAGAAGGGCAACGAAGCTGGTGCAGGGTCTGGAGCACAGGTCGTACGGGGAGTGGCTGAGGGAACTGGGGGTGTTTAGTCTGAAGGAGGCTGAGGGGAGACCTCATCACCCTCTACAGCTACCTGAAAGGAGGTTGCAGAGAGCTGGGGATGAGTCTCTTTAACCAAGTAACAAGTGATAGGACAAGAGGTAAAATGGCCTCAAGTCGCACCAGGGAAGGTTTAGACTGGATATTAGGAAGCATTTCTTTCCAGAACGGGTTGTTGGGCGTTGGAATGGGCTGCCCAGGGAGGTGGTGGAGTCCCCATCCCCGGAGGTGTTTAAGAGTTGGGTCAACATAGCACTTAGGGATATGCTGTAGTTGAGAACTGTCAATGTTAGGTTAATGGTTGGACTAGATGATCTCCAAGGTCTTTTCCAACCTTGATGATTCTGTGATTCTGTGAAGCATCAAGGAGTTGCAAGGATAAGTCATATAGATACAGTCATACAGGAATCGAGGTGCGGCCTCACCAGTGCCGAGTACAGGGGTCAGATCCCTTCCCTGTCCCTGCTGGCCACGCTATTGCTGACACAAGCCAGGATGCCATTGGCCTTCTTCGTCACCTGGGCACACTGCTGGCTCCTGTTCAGCCTACAGATAGCATTTAAGGTTCACATGGATCACCCCTTCAAAGAGCTGAAATAACTGGGGAGCTGTGTGTGAGGGAGCCTCAGCCCAGGCTGAGATACTCCTTCCTGAGGGTTGGCTGGCCACATTTGCCTGAACACACCTCAGCTCTGGCACTATGCCATCACCTGACCACAAGCCTTAAGTACATTCTACAGGTGTGAAAGAGGAAAGTAGCATGTCAAAGAGCTATTTGCTCATCAGATGTTAAAACTGGCCAGTAGGAAGCCTGGTTAATGCATTTCTACCAAAGCCTGCTTGGGTAACAATAATTATTATTCATAATCATATTATACTTACCAAGATAGGGTTAGCTGTCTTTTTATTTAGCTTTCCTTGATGCTCTCTCCTAATTGTCCACTCACACTGTAATCTTTTAATTCTCCCCAGACACAGAGTTTGTGCAATGCCTTTAATAACTTTCATTACTTCTATCCATTGTCCCTCTTACTTATGCTCTATATTTTCAGCTATAATTATATGATGACAATCCAGTATTTTCAGTGTTCTCTAGTCCCTAATTTTAATATTTTTCTTGCTTTTTTGACACTGCAGCTCACTGATTTGTCCACCAACAGGCAAGCCCTTTTCTGCAGTGGCTGCAGTTCATTTAGAACCCAGCAACGCAAACAAAGTAGATCAAATTATTCCTTCCAACATGTATTACCATGTATTTGTCAGCACTGAATTTCATCTGACATCATGTTCCCTAGCCACCTAGCTTTGTGAAGTCCCACCAGAGTTCCTCACAGTTTCATTTTGTCTGGACTAACTTAAATAATTTTGCAGATTTTTCAACTTCAACATTTTCCTCCTCTGCTTCTTATAGATTATAAATGGATCTGTTAAATGATTAGGATCACACAGAGCAACATAGTCATATCATGCTGAAAATGGATAATTTATTCCAACACTTTTTTGGCCCCAAAGCCAGCCATGATTGGTGACAGAATTTCACCCCTCTTCCCTCCCCTAAAATGACTGGATTTTGTTGACTCAATTTTCTTAGCAGCTTTTTGAAAAATGCAAACTCTACCTGCTAGTCCTCAGAAGCTGCCAACAACTAACATGGAGTCCCAACCAGCCTCTCAGGTGCTGAATGTATTCATTTGGATGGATACCTCATCTTTTGACACTCCACTTCCTTATTCAGGAAAAGTATCCCTGAATGCTTGCCCTGTTTTATATTCTTCCCTAGGCATCTGCTATTGGCCACTTCCGACACAGAAGATGGGATAAATGGGCCTTTGGTCTAGCTTGGTACAGCCATTCTTATGCAGTAATCTCATCTTCATTATTTGAAATATTAGGTTTCAGATCAGGTTTTCCCCAGACACCCTGTGATGACGAATGATTTAAAGAAAACATTAAGACAAAAATGCTCGAAAGTGGCTGATTTTGGATGGCATAGGATGACAGCTTTGTATCATGTCTGAATGTAAATAACTTCCTGCTTACTCTCACCTTCAAATCTTTAATGGAGATGGTAAAGTAAGACAAATCTTATATTAGTACACCCTGGAGCCCATCAATCATTTCCCTTCCTCAACAGAATACGATTACCTTTGTTTATGATTTTTTCCTACAGTTTTGAATCCACATGACAGTGTCCATACTCAACCACCTTTCAATGAATTAAGAGAAAAATATTTTTGAGATGCAAGTAATGTTTCCCATGCTGTTATTATCCATACAATCTGAATTGTTTTTTGTTTTGTTTTTGTTTTTTTTTTTGTTGTTAAGGAAGAAAAATAGCAGGCAAGCACATACATAAAGCAAATAGTTTATAACCCCATGCCTGTGGTCAGAGCTCCGTGGAAGCTGTATTTCTTTCTTTTCTTGTCATATTTGTTGTTACATGGTGTTAGAAAGACATTAGACACGAGATTCTGTCACCCTTCTATTTTGGAGATTATTGTAACACTTGCCATTATTTAACACTAGATTTGAGAGGTTCAGTCCTCTGACATGAGTTAAAAGTCCTTTAGCATTAACACCGGACTCCACCTTGATTGATATTTTAAATTAGAAACTGAAGAGTCTGGATGAAGGGCAAGTTAACAGCATTTGTGTTGTTAAGTTGCTCTTTGTACCAAGGCAGATGTGTATGCTTTTGACAGTAGGAAGATTAATCAGCAGTGGCTATTTGGGTAATATTCCTCCTCTGGGCCTGTTACTTGCTGCCAATTTTTCAGAAATATGTGAGGTTTAGAGGACTGGTGATTAGGCTTTGTACTTTTGGCATGAGGTCTGACATCTGGACCACCCAGGTGAAAGTCCACCAAAGTTCAGGAATCAGTTGATTCTAAATGCCTGGAAATGTCCCCTTCCAAAATGTCATTTGGGGTCTGCTCTGTGAATTCTACATATGTTGCAAACATCTGCTTATGCTCCAAGATCAGAAGAAGACCTTTGAAATAACAGAATCAAAAGAAACACCACAACTAATTTGTTGTTTTCAAGAGCTCAAGACCTATACCCCCAAATCTGAGTGTTACAGGAAAAAAAAAAAAAAAAAAAAAAAGTAAAAGGCAAGTTAAGGCAACTGCTCTGGGATTCTTTATCATTTTCGACTGCCATTTAGCCTGGAGATGCCATGTTCCACCCACAAATCACATGTTCAGTAACCAATCCACCCAGCCACAGCCAGCCAGTAATTGTTTGCTGCACAAACTCTGTAACACTTCATTAGTTCTGCCACACATCTACTTCCACTGAAGGTAACTTTCCAAAAACGAAAAAGCACAGGGCAACATTACAACTTCCATCTATTTTTAGTGCTACTTTAAAAAAAATACAGGAAATGCAATTGAGGAAAAGGGCTGCTCACACTAGAGTTTACAATTTAAAGCAAAAATATGGCCTGCGTGGTTTTTTTTTTTTTTTTTCTGTCAATCTTATATTTCTCCAATGAGACTGTGAGAAATGTGCAAAGTTATGTGATCATTTCTGACAGTTCTTGGCAGCTGGGCAGGCAAGCATTGGAAAGGATATCTCTCCCCCGATCCAAGATTAAATTTGGACTGAAACACAGGGCTCATTTAGGCAGCAATTAAAGGACCTTATAGACTGAGGGAGAATGAAATGATAAATGCAAAGAGGCTTATTTAATGGGGATATTAAGTAAACTGCTGGTAAAAATGCCCATTTATCATCCACTGATTCCTAATTGGTTTCCTGTTCCTGCCTGCATGTGGCATTTTCAGAAGGAATTACCTTCCTTTAGTGCGACTGTTGCAAATGCAATAAATCAAGCCCATAGATTTCTAGCTAATTTAGATGGAGACCAAATTGGAGCCAAAGCATGCAAGAGTGCTTGCAATTAATGTTCATTACAACTTTTAGCTTCAAAAACAGGAAGGATCATTTTAATGCACCATTCTCAAGCAAGGACACTATTTCAGAACTTGGCCACCCTTTGTATGCTCAACAAAAATCACTTGCCTTTGTAAGCAACTGACCTTCCTAAAAACTTCCTAGGAATCCAGGTTGAGGTCTAGCAACCCTTAGACACCTGTACTTCAAGAAAATTTCCTGCCTTTACATTACATGCCTCATCTGTCTATAAAAGCCAACATCACACAAAAATAGCTTACATTCACCATATTGTTATTGATCTTATCCACCTGATTCCAGCAACATAAACTTTATTTCCACCAGGTAGTGTGAGAAGGTAACAGTTTTCTAGATGAACAATCAATAAAGTAAACTGCAGTTTCCCAAGCAACAACTTCAGTAGATGGTCTATGGTCTTTCAACATATTCCTTTTCCAAGGGTTCAGCTTTGAAGAACAGAAGAAAAAAAAAAAAAAAACAACTTGCTAGTGTGGGAATTTCTTTGTTTTGCCATTCTCACAAGGTGCTTTAGAGATGGAGTCTGTGTCTCATTTTAAGGCATTTTGTTGTTTGATAGAGCAAGCTACTTTTCAAAACACACACAGTGACCCAGACTTTTTGCAGCTTTTGGCTTTTGCTCCATTTGAATTTATCCCTAATATGCAGCACGGTGAGTGTAAACAAAACTTGGTTAGCTGTTGTGAGTTCCAAACAAAGCAAAAAGAACAAAAAAATCTTCCACTTCCTGAATCCACTGAAGTTCATGGTGCTCATTTACATTCAGTGGAAAGCAAATTAGGTTTACTGTTCTTAATCCTCAAAAAAGTTTTTCTATATATGGTAAGATTCTCTTTGTTTCTCTTACACACTGCAAGAAAAGATTGTTTGTTTTGCTTCCAAAAATACAATTGACACAATCTAAGTACCTCATGGCAATCAAGAGAAATAGATTTAGAAACACTTTCTATCCTTGGTGTCACAGAACAGGCAACAATCTATCTTTCATTTAGACTTGAACCCAGCCACAGTCAGTTTTTTTGTTCTCTCTTCTGCTTGGCCATTTACCGTTTAATTCCTTGTTTTCCTTTTGGATCACCGCTCACTGAATTAACATTCAGAATTTACAGCCTTCAAAGCTGGCATGTTTGTTACAAATAATCAGTTTTGAGTGGGATAGGTTGAAACCCAAGTGGGTGATAAAGAAATCCATTAACTTACTGACACACAAATCTTCCATCTTCCTCTGTAATGTACCCATGAATGGTTAAAGGCAGTACCCTGGGGAAGATGAAGGTTACACTTATTCTCCTCCCCCAACCATATGTAGATAAATATTCATTGGGGAAAGAAAACTGACATGGAAATACAAATGTTGGTATTAATGCCCATAGTGAGAGCCCATGCTGTGGAGGAAATGGGCTGGCAATCTGAAGATCAAATTTCTTTTTTCCGGGCTCTGCTACCAACTTACTATTTCACCATACGCAGAACACTTGATTTTTCCATGCCTCATCTTCCCCTCACAAAAGCATGACTGCATTCCACAGATGGGAATTACCATATACAAGCACTAACCACTTTCACTTGTTTAATTTTAAGGAGCTTCAGGATATTTACCCTGCATGCCAGGAGCACAGAGAAACATTGAGGCAGGCCTGGGAATGCTCTGTCATCACAGAAAGCAGGAAGTAAATGTTTCTGAAGTGAAACAGCCTATCTAGCTCTCACCCCAGCCACACTTCTTTTTGGCGTTTGTTGCACACACAACTGAAATGACACACATAGTGTTAAAGGAAAGTGCGGATTATACAGAGAGAGAGAGCCCTTAAATTTGACATTCTCCCTAATGACTCCCATTGGTTTGATATTTGATGAAGCCAGCTGAGGTTCCAGGCAATGGAAATTCATGTTTCATTTACACAGAATTTCAAAAAATAGAAGGTTACACTTTAAAAAGTACTTATTTCCTTCATTTATTTTTTTTTCTTTTACATTAATATCTTAATACATCAGGGCCTGCCCCTATTTTGACTGTCTCTTTTCCCTGCTCCTAGCCTCTGCACTCAGATGGTGACACCTGCCATTTTGTGGGCATTTGGTCCAACCTTCACCAAAGCAAAAGATCTTCTGTGAGTCCAGGACACCTCAAGGGATGACATGAATTGGGGCCAATGTCCCACTTTAGATGTCACCAGCCTTGCCTCACTCAGGCGTCAATGATTGGTCCACAACCAGCAAGATTTGCCTGCCTGCTGCGAGTACTCTATCTTTCAGCTAACCTACAGGGTGAAACTAACTCCTTTCCAATTTCTTCTAATCATTAAAAGTCCAGAAGCAGATTTTTCCCAGCAGAACATATAAAGCTGTTGAGGCCTGGAGCACTGAGCTATTACACTTCAAAAGGCAGGGACTGCAGATCTTGGACTACAGTCCTCTCAATTCCAAATTCCAACTGACCAGAACTTGATCTTACATTAATAGGTTTTATAGTGTGTTAATGCCACTGACTCTAGTGGAGCTACAGATGTTTTTTTACCAAGGCAAGTAACATCAGAATCAGGCCCCAAACCTCATGGTTGGTAGGCTCTCTTACATAACTAGCTCAACAATTTTTTTAAATGCTTCTCAATTTACTACTCTTAAGGCCTCACAGTCTTCAGAAAGGAAGATGTTTGGGTTTTCTTTAAACTAGATGCAGCTTGTCTGCCAAGCATTTAGTCCAATTAAGTCCCAATTTTATATTATTTTTCAGCCACATGTTACAACAAACAACAGAGTAGAAACCCACATATGGTTTCTGATATTGGAATAATGAAACTCAAAGAAAGAAAGAATCGAATTTCCTGTGGTTCCTTTTAAAAATATAAAATGTGTAATATTTTAATGGTATAACATCAGTACACATGGAATATTACTTGGTCCCAACTGAATACAAGGTTGTACATTAATGAAAAAATCCTGCTGATGTAAACAAAGAGGCAGAACACTCTACTAAATAACTGGAAATTTATTATTCAACCAAAACCATGTACAGAGTTGGTACAAGTCAAATCCACTGGAAGAAGTGGAAAGCATGTTCGTGTTAAAAGCAGCTGCCTGTAGCCAGCGGTGATGGAGTAAACTGATTCTGATCTCATATGCCTACCAATGAGGAGTAATTCCAGTGCTTCCACAGAGGCCGTTAGAAGTGTAAAACAGTTGTGGAGAAATCTTAATCAGCCCATGGTGTAATTGACTCCATCAAGTCCTCATGAACTCATCAGCAAAACACATGTAATACTGCAATCAAACAGATAGGATCAAGTACATTTCATTCCTTTTAAAAGGCATCCCTGTCCCGTCTGTCCACCCCAATATCAATTTGCTGTCTGCTTGTTTTGTTCTGCAATGCATGGATTTGATGAGGGAAGATTAACACTGTACAGGTCTTTGAACATGAAGGCCTGGTAGTGTGTGTGCTACTGGTCTTTCCCCTATGCATACTCCACAGAATCAATGACCACCCAGGATGAGAGAGGTTTAGCTCAAGCCATAGACATTCATGCTTTTGACATCATTGTTTCAATCCGCAATGTAGTAACGATGCCAGTAATCATACATGCACCATGGAAAGACTCTCTTCAGGAGGCAATGGCTAATACCCGCAGGGCATAGCCTTCAAACCCGGATGTCTTACAGTAAGCTGTGAAGACTAGAAGATGTTCAGATGCAAATTATTTATTCCCTGTGGGGCTGGAAGGAAAAGAACCCAAAGTATCTCTTCTCCCTCCATCTCTTAATTGCTTGGCATGACTTAGGAAAAGAAAAAAAGTGAAATAATGTAGTGACCTGTTCAACCCACCTCAAAACAGTCCTGTGGAGGAATGTACCATTATTAACCTTTCCTTTGGCATATATGAATCTACAGCATTCTTCACATCCGTAGGGTATCAGACACAGGAGAGAAACAACTGCAATAAGTAGAAAACAGCACAAAGTAGAAAAAACAATCTGAGCCTCCTGGACAATAGTAAAATGCAATAATCCACAGGGATAAAGTGACCATTTCAGAACTAACCACGATGATTTACAGCTGAGAATTAATTTCATCTCTATTATTAATGTCAGGTAAAATAGTAGCAGTTGTACACTAATTTATATGGAATCACAAAGGAAATCCTATTTCATTAAGTGGATTAAGCATTAATGTATTACCCTTTCCATTTTTATCTTCATTTCATAAAGTGCCTAACAGGAGGTCAAATTAAGAGACCAAATTAACATTTTAAAAAGTCATAGTGAATGCTATACCACAGTGATTCTAACCACACTACTCTTTATCATGATGGTATCAAGGCTATTTTAGCCCTAGTACTGGAAATTAATAACTGTTATTTCCACAGGGAATCATTTTTCTTGAATTTAAATCATTCAGCAAAGTCAGGCAGAAGAAACAAAAGCATTACTCATTTCATAGAAAGGTGTAAGCAGAAAAGGAAAAAAGAAAGCAGAAAGTGCTAAATCAGTTCCCCACTCTTCCTACAGAAGCCATATGAGGGAAGCCCTCACAAATCTCAACTTGCATTTGTGACTGAAACCAGTGGCGTCCTCCCTAATCCCATAAATTGTATCAGATATTTTGAAGGCATCTCTTTAATTACCAATTACTCAAAACAATATGACATGACCATGACACACGTAAAAACACACTCACACGCAAAGCCTTATACAGTTACTCACCAGAACAGCTCTCCAAATCAAATTCCAGCCACAATATTTTGTTTGCTGTGCTTGTTTGTGTTTCTTTACACCACAGGCATTGTTCTGCTAACACAGTTTCCAAGTCTGTTATTTGCTGTTGGTAATTCATATTATCCTCAACTAACATTAAAGGTTTATCACTCCAATGTTATTAGATCAGTTTTCTGAGGAATTTCTATTTTATTTGTGTAATGGTGTTTATATGTCAAATATGTGTCAAGTCTGAGGGCACTGAGAGTTTAATAGCTTGGAGTAACTAGTGAAGTCACATCTGGAAAACAGCATTTGTTGGAATCTGAATAATAAACTCATCTTACTATAATACCAAACAGGAAAGATTTCTATATAGAAATAACATAACATTGAAGAAATATTTTTTGTATTCCAATCTTCAGAAGCACCGATGCCAGGATGTAGCTGGACTGTTCAATTTAATTAGTGCATATATTCACATCTGCTTTTTTCTCCCCTTTGCTCATGATGAGTTTTAATTCGGATTGCTTTTATATACCAGTGAAAATAGATTTTCTATACCACATGGGTAGGGAAAAGAGTAAGAAGAAAAGTACCAAATGCAAATTGAACCTGTCCTCTGCCAAAGACTTAGACGTGCCGTTCATCCACCCCCTTTTTGCACCAGCAACCAACCCACATCCTCCAAGCCTAAGGGCCACTCTTTCTGCGCAAGCCATTTCATAAACTTCCTTTTCCAGCAGTGGCTGGTTTCACCATCCTCCCACTCTCACATCCAAGTGCAGTTTTTCTGTTTGTTGGTATTCCTCCTCCCTCATATTTCTTCTTATATTTTGAGAGTTAGACTTCCTTTTCATGAGATTCAGCTCCCTCCTTACAGACTTCCCACTCTATGAAAAGAACAAAAAGACAGCTCTGACCTCTCTCTGCCAAACTCTCCTTCTTACTCTTTCTCTGTCTTTCAGCAAAGGGCATTCTGGGTCAGTTGCCATCATGGGAAAAAATGGCTGACATCAGTGGCTGGTAGCTGTATCAGGAGAAGAGAGGAAATATGGCTGGGGACGCTAAGACAAAGTCTCTCCTGGCCAGTCAAGGTCTGAAAATGTACCTATGGGTCAGGTTACAGAATTTCTGCAAGTTCAGGCTACATTCGAGTAGTCCTGAGGTTTCAAAAAATAGCTTGCCAGATTCACAAAAATTTGTATCCTGTAAATTTTACACCTCCATACCCCAAAAATTATTCCACCGCTAAGAATTATTGTTGTCATACTGCACAGGAATTCCGGGAAAGGAAAGGGCCAAGTATGTCCAAAATGTCCTTTTCTTATTCAGCACAGGATGGCTTTCTAAGCACCTTTCAATGTCTGTTTTTCACAGCTATTTTTAATATATGTAGTCTTGTAGATGTTTAGGTAGGAAGTGTTAGGCTGGTCCATCTGGCAGAATGGAAGAATTCCCTAAGGAAAAATTCAGTAAGGTAATTGTTTTTATTCTTCTGTCACAAGTACTCTTCAGGGTGAATCGGTGTTACTCCACTTTTATCTAGCCAGCTTGTCCCACTGTACATCAGGAACAAAATGCAATGCATGCCAGGCAAATATGTCACCAAGATTGTGGGATTTGCCCTCTGAAAATGTTTCTCTCTCTCAGCTGACTATGGAGAGAGGCTTGAAGACTAGTATAGACCATCTGGACTTTTAAATGCTTAAAGTGGGAGAAATCAACTAGGTTCACGTCAGAGGCCATGAGTAAATCAAATACTAGTTTATATTGTCACATAACAGAAATATAGTTTCATTTCAACCCAGCAAGACAGAAAACAAGGGAGAAAACTATAAGAATATACTAGTCAAATTTGGCACAGATAATCCAGCCATCTTCTGGTCTTGCACAAAAAATTCACACATGTATAGATGAGGAAAGGAAACAGGTATGTGTTGGTACTAGGTTACAGTGCATTTGGAAAGACAAAGCTTAGAGAAGGCATGTTCAATAAAAGTCACATTCTTTCAGGACAGGGAAAACTTCTCCTTTCCATTTTGCCAGGGAGTCACTAGACTGGGATCACAGATAGGACAAGTTGAAAAAAGTCACTTCAGCAGTTCTGGAATGCAGAAGGGAGCTAGGAAAATGACGTTCAATAATTTAGAACTTGCAGAGTCTAGTGTGGGGCAGGCAGATCACAGATCTATCAAGCTGGCAAACAGAAACCAGTAAAGGGGTAGAGCAGAGTGGTCAGGGGTCCAGCGAAGCTGCTGAATGAGGTTGATGTCTGATCATTTCTTCACAGCAATATTGACCACATGGAAAGTAAGGCCAGAAAACAAGTCAGAATGGTCATACTGGCCAGCAGTCGATGGCAGCCCTCCAACAGGTGGAGTGGATTATGGAAGGAAGAATGATCTGTTTTGTACAAGTTATTGCTGGATAGTTCCCAGATGTGTTAATAAAGCTTCAGGCTATTCAAAGACCATCTCTGGGTCTATCCTGGCTCCTCCTCTCCTTCTATCCTAATCTTGAAAAAACAAGAATGTTAGGTAAACCAGTGACTGGCTTACTTAAGAAGTCTCACTTTGCCCTGTGAACTAGAGAAAATTTAGATTGGAAAAAACATAAAATTTCCAGGAAAATCTGGAACCAATAGGATTAAGCTGATCAGCAAAAATGGAATGACACTTGACACAGTTCCATATGCAAAATATCACTGGTTTCCAGAGCTCAGAAATCCAAAAGAAGGAATCAGTTTTTTATGTAGGACCACAAATAGAAGTCCAAAAATAATTTTGTACTAAACTGTGCAACCTTACATGAGTCTGATATAAAAATACATTGCTTCCAGGTACCAGCAAAATGGCAAGACAGCTTACTGAGCTACAGCTTTCTGTTTTACCCCATGAGCTTCTATTCTTTCCATCTGTGACTGAACTATAAGCAAAAATGCCTTTTCAGGTATAGTCCTTGTCAGCTGTTTGCTTTCTCTCTGCCAACTGAAATGAGGCTGCTAGTCCTGGATTTTCAGCAAGCCCATGACCAGCAGAAGTCAGGAAAACTGGATTAGTTCATGTTTTTCCTAAGCACTGAAAACAGACATTCAGGCACACAGAAAAATCTGCAGACATGAGATTAAGGTATGCCTGATGATTTTGCTGCATTTTCTAAAACATTGCATTTGTTTGAAAAACAGTGAAGTTTATAGCCCTCTTTAATGCCTTCACTATGTCAACCAACGGACTCTGTGGCCAAACAGACTGAAATAATAGCTTTATTCATTTAATAGGGTGTTAGCTTTGAAGTTTAATTATCAGGGATAGGCATTCTCTACGTTCAGGGAAATGCAGACTTAAGTATGAAATCCAGTTGGCTGCAGATCATTTCTACTCCATGTCAGTGCAAGGAGGAATTTCGATTGCGTGCCTGCAGAAACGAAATCAGATCTGTAGACTCTCCTTGTTGCCTCTTACAATCCCAGTATACAATCCAATCCATACAACCTCTTGTTCATTTCCTTCCAAGTCCTGACAAATACTACTCCTCTTTCCCCAAAGTAGCCCCTGGGAAAGAGGAACTTGATTGGATTGGATTTTTCATTTCTACTGCTGTCTGTACTATCCTTTGGAGCATCCAGCATTGCAGATTTGGCACAGTCATCAACAACCACATCAAAATTCTTGAGACTTTGGGAATCATCCCAACTGTCTGAGAACTCTCCCAGAAGACAGAGGGACCTTCTCTGCTGTTTAGTACATTGGCCACTCATCTCAACTCCATGAGAGTAGGTGTTAACACACTCTCCTCCTAGTGCAACAGCAATTGTCACTTGCATTGCAATGATGTAAATTGGATTAATCAATCCAACTGGCAGATCTGATCCATGAAGTCCATCCGTCCTGCTGCCTTTTTTCCTGTGGCCTCAAAGGAGATCAGGAACAGTTGTTAGGACAGTACATGGAGCAAAAATGCCATTTGGAAACCTCTTAAACTTCTAGCACATGGTCGGGTATTTGGAGCCGTGAGTGGCCACAGCCATGTTGGACACGGAGACAGTCCCCAATCTGGCATTTAGCCCCAGCCTGACTGAGAAAGATGAGATACAGGGAATTTTAATGATCCCAGGGAGGTAAGGAAGGAACAACACGAGCCACATGTCTGCAGCAAGGCAGATCTGATTACGAACATACTTATTTTTCAGGATTTGGGTCTCTGTGAACATTAAGTCTCAAGGTTTATAAACAGGATTCCAAACCTTCTCTGAAAATGTCACTGCATTTCACTGAAAAATCCAAATCTGGTGACAATTTAACCAATCTTTTCCAAATTCAGCAATGGCCTTCCTCCCAGTGCCTATTCTCAGTTTATAGGCTTAAACGTCAGCCATTTTTCTTAGAGCCTGGTTCTCAGGCAGTGCTTAAAATATTATAGTTGTTACAATACACAAAAATTTCCCTTTTGCTCATCTTCAATACCTCAAAAATGGCTAAGGATTTCATTTAAACATTCCAAAACTGAGATGTGCACCTAAAAATTGTTCACTCCTGTGCCACTAAAATCAATTAGCACAATTTCTCACGCAAATGATTTGGGGTTTAAGTCATTCTATATAGTTGAAAAAACACAATTATTTTTACTCAGATTTCAACTGTATCATAATAAATATTGCATTATTTTAGGACTACAATAGTTGAACATATGATAGTGGTATGAAAATACATGATCATAAAATCCAACAGTTTTACAGTGACTCTAACCAAGAATTCACTGACTGAACAAGAATATGCAATGAACTGTTCATAGGGCACTCATGGTAAACAGCTCTGCAGCTTCTCCTCCAGTATTAAAAGACCAGATAGAAAAACAAACATTTAAAAAAAAAAAAAAACACTTCTGACAGATAAATCCCCTTAAGCTAAAAAACCACAAATGGGATACAATAATTAGGATGAGTTATCCAACATGCAAATCAGTTCCTGTGGATTGCTCGGGAGCTGCTGAAGGTTATTCAGCAGGTTTATCCAGAGACAGTGGATTCCTTTAAAAAAAAAAAAAAAAAATCCTGGGAAAAAAACACAATGGAATGAATAGGCCCTGCCCTTTCACAGAACATCTAGCTGACATGTAGCTTACTAAAAAAATGTAAATGATTTAAAGAAAGGCTAAGCAGAAATGTACATCAAGTGCCATTATTTTATCACCCACTTTAATCACAGGCTGCTGTTCAGAATGGCTTGGGATGTTGGTTGTTACAGAAGAGATTTCTGTACCATTATTAGTACCTCTGAACAAATGTGGTGAGCGGGGAAAAAAAAAGACAGCGGGGGGAGAGCGAGAGCGAGAAGGAAAATGTAGCAGCGGTTAAAGCATAGTTTAATAACTCCAATCTCAGTCACTTTTTTCATATGTATTGTATGTGCAAGTCCATAGTACAGCATAATGTGTCATAATTTGGCCTCCAATTCTGACAGCACTGCTTGACTTGGGCATTAAATCATTGCCCCGAGGAATTCACATTCTGGCAATTCCTGATGGTAGGACTGTCATCTCCTCCCACACATGACCTATCATTTTTGACATGATTGAATCAAAATTAGTCAGTACATTTAGATGTAAATTAGAGACATCCAAGAATAATAATGAGCACAAAAATATAGCTCTGTGTAATTGACACGGCAACAGCTTAGTACAGTCTTCCACAGTGTCCTCGAAATTATTAATATCATGATAACAGAAGTACTGTATCAAAAAAGTGAGAAAACTTTTCCTTTTTTTTTTTTTTTTTTTTTTTAGAGGGGCATACTTAACTAACCCTTAAATCCTAAGGAAATCTATAAATGTTTGCTCATCCAGACTTGCATTATCTGGACACTCCTAAACAGAGATAGATGTAACTGTCCAGCCGAAGAGAGCACCAGGGCTCCTGCAGCCTGCCCCACGTTGCATCCCATCCATTTCCCCTTCCCCACCATTTCCCCTTCAAGCCACCAGTCATCACCTGTCCCGGTACCAGGGACAACTGATCACTCCAGGAGTTGACGCCTTCCAAAACCAGGCAGGACCCTTGTATGCTTCCCAGCACTGCCCCACAGCAACACTGCCCTCAGTGTTTTCTCCCTTATAAGCCCTTTTTTCCCTGTATTTGTACTGTCTCAGAAGTGTGACGCTGTCAGGAAGGTACCAGGAGCCATTGGCACACTGACTTATGGGCCCAGCTCTCCCCACACCTCCTGCTACACCTGGGCAGCTCCAGCCAGTTGGGACCTGGCCTACCCTTGGGCTCCCTCACCGCCTCTTGGTCCTGGAGAGCAAAGGGGAAAATCCCCAGGGAGCACACGAGGGAGGAGGCTTCTTGGCCTCTTGAAGAGAAACTACTGCAGTCCTTCCCCCAGAGCTCTTTCCTCCACGCAGCAAAGGGCCGTCCAATTTGTCACTGCCTGAGGGAGTGCCCTCACCCAGGGTGGGTGTGAGGGGTGGAGGAAACAGCCGCAGACTTTAGGGAGGAGAGACACCCACAACTCTGTAAAAAGTGCGTTATGTAGCACCACCACCTCTACAGACCCCTAAAGTACTCTTTTGTCAGATGGGAAGAGAGGGGAAACAGAAGCTCTGGGTTTTTCTCTCATTTCCCCATTTCTAAAAGGGTCAGTTGCCCTCAGGGCAGATAGGTGCCTGAGAAAAGGACAGGCCTTAAAACCATAGCCACTGTACATGCTGGGCTTAGGCAGACAAAAAGAGGCACAAAATTATGATACATTTTCAACTGGTTTCAGTCTTTTCCCTACAAAATGCCATTTAGTGTTTCTGGTCGTGGTGTTTTGCACACGGGGTGTGCCAGTACTGCTATCCTGGAGGAAAGACAGCCTGCCATCGGCCATCCCAGAGCTGCAGGGCGCTTCATGGGGGGAGAGGATGATTTTGTTCCCTTGTGCCCCACAGGAAAACAGGTAACTGTTTAGGACCAAAACAATTCTGAGAGTCCCTGTTTTTTCATATGGTGGGAACATTTACATGTATTAATGTGGCACTCAGTGATCTTGATAACCCAAATCTGTATTACTACCTTGAAGCAAACCTAAAATCTCCTGGGGTCATGCCAACATCTCAATGGTTGCGTACTGAGTATCTCCCTAAAGTCTTTGATTACCATGTTGCCGGGGGAAAAAAGAAATTAGCTGGAACAATTTCTGTGTCAGTTGTCTGTGATGAAAGAAGAAGTGCCCAAGATTACTATGTCCTCAATGCACTTGCCATACCTTCACTCAACAGAGATGTTAATATTTTGAGTAACCAGGTGAAGCAAGTGTCAAAGCTGTTTTATTGGAATATGTTTTTCTGGAAGCCACAAATCATAAAACCATTTCTGAAACAATATTGCAAACACTACAAAAGTTTCCCTGTGCAGAACATATATGGCCAGAAACACTGCTTAGTGAAACGGGTGCTGGTAAGAAAGAAAATTGTCTACCTCTTGCAACTCAGTTTTTGGGGCTGGTTAATAACTTGCACCCTGAACACTGCTGTTTTTAGGTGCTTAGCATCTCTGAGAATGTGGCTAATGAGTGCAAGTAATTTGTGAGGCTTAAAGGCCAAAGTTGACTGGGTGAAGAAATCTCACAGTATACATGTCCTCTCTAGCTCTGTTTTAAACAATAAAAATAAAATCCAGGAATATTTCTGTAGCAGAATAAAAACACAAGCAGTTCTTATGTACTTCAGGCAGATGGTCAGCACTATACTCTTTGACAGGAATTGAAGGTAAAATGCTTGCTTTGTACCTGTTTTTTACCCTAAAGTGTCACTGGATAGTTGCTGCCTTTTGAGTTCGCTATAGCACCCAACATGTGCTAAAGTATTACATCTCACATTCATAACAAATTCAGTACAGGTTGCTTCTTGGGATTGAGAAGTAAACCTAAACCCAGCTGCAGCTTGTGCCAGCTTTGGCTGGATGAAATTAGTTCTGTAGAACCTAAGACAAAGTTCAGCTGGACTCAGAAAAGATGGCAGCAGTTAAACTAATGAAAGAACTTGTGCATTATACAAAGATTCACAGTCATTTTAACATCTATTCTAATTTATCGAAAATTAAGTACATTTCAAAATACTGTTTGGATTTGATGCAGAATGCTACTAAGACGACTGGCATTTGAGGATTGTAAAAAAAATATTCTCTAATATCAATGGACTTTGAAATCAACACAGAATGCCTGGCTGTCCTTCAAGGATTGTGCCTGAAAATGGCTGTCATGTCCCACTTCTTTTTAACAAGGACTGACTTATTTAAAAGGCCTGTCTGTCTCTTTTTTCTACTCAAGAGATGTTACTTCTAGTAAAGATGACCATTGTGGTGGGAAGTGACCAAAGAATAAAAATGAGATTAATGGAAGGAAAGAAGAGTCCCTTATACTTCCCTATAGGGAACAAACTGAAGGAATAGAGATCAAGGAAGATTGAGAAGAAAATAAAGTAGGAGATAGAAATAGGACTGGAATGCCTTTTCAGAGCAGCATTACTGGGCTAGATTCGGAATTTTCAGAAGGAAAAATGAAGGAGTTTGCAAAGGACCAAGTGAAGCACATTCCCCAATTTATGGAGGATGCAGCTGAGACTCAGTGCAGCTTCAGTGGACTGCCAATGTGAGTAATCATGGAAAGGGAAGGCCTGCATTTTAGTGTTACTAGAGGTGAAAATCTGAATTCACCATCTATAAATTGAGGATGAATGAACCTCTCACTAAAGTTGAAAATAAGTGGGACATAACCCCCACACACACCTGGCAACATTCTATTTTACTTCCTTGTATTTTGGGAATGTGAATTATGTTCTTAGCTTCTGGTAACACCAGTTCTGATAAGTCCCCCTGCAGTCTGCACTACATCTAGCAATTCAAAAATTCAGGATAGGGGCAGAATTCAACATCACCAAGCAACCACGGAAATGAGGTGTTATTTTTTAAGTTACTTGAGCAGACTGCTAAATGCTGCAGTAGGCCCAAACCAGAGATCCCATGCATTTGGAATTGTTTGACCAAGTCTCGTAGGCATACATACCACACTTCTGAGCACTACCCCTTCAAATGCCTTGGAGTGTTAAAACAGGGGAGAAATCACCACAGTAAACCTTGCTTGTTCTATGTCGTGCTTCCCCACGCAACGAGGCAGAAAATATTTTCTTGCTCAGTGAGAACACATGGGTGGGATTACCCACCAGTGCGCTGGTGGGTGCCTGTAGAATCGCAGGCCTAGTATTCAGTCATCCAGCTGATTGTGTATAGTTTAGCAGATTAATTGCCAAAGCAAAACTTATACTTTTGTATCTAGGGTTTTTTTGCTTTTTTTTTTTTTTTTTCCATCCTACCCTAATGGTACCAAGGAAACCAAATGCAAAAAAAACAAAGGTATTAAATATTACATTATAAGAGACAGCATAAAGCGCCTTGATAAGGCTGACAAGTCAGCCTTGTGGGGAAATATTACAAAAATAATTCTCTTGCAAACTTTAGCTATGTTCTTTTGAAACAAGTCTTCAAAAATTGAGGCAAATCCCACCTCAGTTTGACATGCAACAATAATAAAAGACATGCATGATATACAAAATTTCTGTCTGATAAACAGATCAACCAAGCTACATTAAATTAGGTGATTAGCACTTATTTAGTTTGTCGGACATGTTAAGGGGAGCAACTTGATTCTTCAAAGTGTCATTATGTATAGAGACAATCTCCTCAGGCAATTCTTTACTTGCTGAAGAAGAGCCTCATACAGTTAAAATTATAGGGTCTCTCAGATACATTTTGAAGGAGAGAGTAAGGCAAACTATACAGATGTATTTAATGATTGGCTCTACATTGTATCAATGACTGGTTTAACTAGGACAAGGTGAAAACCCGCCTCCAGCTCTGTAGAGGCAGGAAAGCAGAGTGTATGTTTATTACCACCCTGGTGAACAGAAATTCACAAGTAAAATAATCACACGTTGTTATAAATAGGGCAACTCAAAATCCACCTGCAAAGAAGAATATCAGTATCTTACAAAAGCGCTTTGACAAAATAAACTACAAACTTCATGAAACAAATTCTTTGGTAATAGGTATTTTAATCTCCTTTGCATCCTTGTGTATTTTTCCTTGTACTTCCACTACAGCAGATGGGAAACATTTTGAATATTCTGAATTTTCATCACATCAGGGAAAAATTCTGTTATTACAGAGCCCTGCAGAGGTGATAGAAAAACTGACTTAATCCCCAGATTATGTTCTGTTTGCCTCAAGTAACCAGGCTGTTTGAGTGGCAAGAAATATTCAGGAAAAAGCATTTATCTTTTTTTAAAAAATTAAAATCTTTCTTCCACATTTTACCTTTGAAATTAACTGGCATTTTCTGGTTTACAGAAGATATCATAGAATGTGTCATTCTGTGACATTGCAGGATTTATGCAACCCCTGATACCAGCTGTGTTACAGACAACTGTATTCTGGAATGTCTTTAGGAAATTAACAAACACCAAGAGGATTTCACAGAAGAGAGAAAAACTAAGAGTTTCATACTCAAATGGCTTCTCTTGTATATTCCTCAAGGTGGTTCATAAAGATATTCTCACAGAAGTCTAACACTAATTCAATTTTCTGTTAGCACACTTCATCTTCAAACCATGACAGAGAAAGAACAAATTGTTGTCATACTGTATGACAATTTTTCAGTCTCACATATATTCTTTGTTTATAAAAAGCACATTTTTACAAGGACTGGTGCATTGTCTCAAAGATTTTGGGTAGATGCAAGGTTTGTATAGGAACGCTAACTGGCTTTAGTTGCAGTGTTCCAGATCAAAATATTTTCTTTAGACAATGTTAGGTCTTATCCAGATTTAAAAACCTCCCCTTCATTCACACATACTCAACACCAAAAATTTAAGACTGAGCCTCAGGAAAAGATCATCCTTTAATTCCCTGGGCTACCTTGGAATATGTTATTTTAACTGCCAGATTCTCAAAAGTTTTCCCTGAATCATCTATCTGCATCTCAAATATCCTTGTTTCTGAATGCTGCACCTGCTCTTAGTCTCATGCCACAGATGTTTTTTACCAGATGTTGAAAAAAAAAAATGTTCTCAGTTGGCTGCAGCACAGTTGGTCTTGTCTTGAATAGTTCTTCTTTCTTTATTTATTTCACTCAGTTCATTCCATCAGTCTTTCATCTACAAATTGAATGGGGAAAAAAATTAGTAGTTCACATGAGCATGCTATGCACATGTCCAGTTAGAAGACAAGCTAGAGAATTTAAACTCAAGCCACTCTGAACAAGCATACATCTCTTTTTATTGTAAACATAATAAACTAGAAATTAGCCAAAGTTACATTCTTTTGAGTGTAAAAAAACCCAGAGGAACCAAAAAAGTATGACTGTTTAAGTTCCAATGCTCTCCACAGTAACAAATATGTTTTTTCTGAAGTACAGAATTCATCATAGAGAGGAAGACAGTGGCTTTTGCCTGGCAAGAAACAGAGGGTCATGTGTGAGGAAAAGGATCACATGGAAAACAACAATCACATATTTTAGGTTTTGAATGTTCTAAAGACACTAACCCCTGTTGATATTTTTCTTCTTGTTCCTTGCATATTTGATCATAAGTTAAACAATAGCATGAACTCTGAGACAGCCATCATTAGGCTTCAGAGTCAACAAGATACTGAAGTGAAAGGAGTGAATATAGGCCATTCTGAGCTGCTGTCTCCAGTTATTACAGAAGCTAGAGGCAACACGGCATCAATTTGCTGTCAGTCCAAGTGGGGAAGGCTATTTTTGCAATTATATGCTAGAGGCTATTTTTAATGAAGGATTAGAATTTGGAGCACAAGATGACAGCTTCCTAAAACAATAGGGCTTGTTCAGCTGCTGTGAGCCAACTTCATTCATCCACTGAGTTGTGGCCCTGATCCGTCAAAGCATTGGATCTTCAAGGAGACTATTTGCATATTTTTCAGTTTTATTATTTGAGCACCTGGGAGCTTTTTGTCATGGGCAAGGATGCCACTGTGAAAGGCACTGTATGAACACCAGCAAAACCTCTCTGTCCCTTACAGTCTAAGCTTTCTTCAAGTTTAGGGTTCTGTAGGATCAAGGACATCCTGTATCTAGTAATTCTTGTAATGCAGATGCTGAGAGACAGTGTGCAAGCATGATATTTCTCTCCTCCAAAATGCAGCACTTAACAAAAAAAAAAAAAAAAAAAAAAAAAAAAAAAGGCAAGGAGAAATTTTTTAATGACAGTAGGAAATCCTTACTTGGGCTAGAATACAAGTAGGAAAATGCAGTTTTCCAGCCCGAAATGCTGATTCCAAGCTGGTATTTTCTGCACTTAAGAATAAGAATGTGCTCTGTAATATTCTATTTTAGAAAGTGTGCTCTCTTCTAAGGAGTCTGCACTTTGGCTTCCAAAGCCATCAAGTTCTTTACTATGTAATTAATTTACTCCATTAAAACATACTGCAAATTCCTTGGCTGGAAGCAACGGTCTTATTGAGGGGGTGAGCGGGATTCTCAGCTGCCAACCCTTAAGCTTAGTGAAGTAACAAAATTAAAATAGGCTTAAATTGTCTTTTTTGGAAGAGGACTGTTTCCCTTAGTGTTTTGGCTCATCACAACACAGACTGTTGACATGCACAAAAATCTAATGCAACATGGTGAGTCAAATTATTTGGCTAGTGTCACTCTGCAGAAGTCTGTCACTGTGTTAATACCCAGATTTGATAGATTTTGGAAAAATGTCATTATATATCCAGTGTTCAAGCTCTTTCTGCTGGGAGTGTAGTGAAAACTATTGGACCTCTTATGTTACACAGAATACTCTAACGGGCAATTACCCTGAAGTTCTATGGTCATAATTTACCATGCAATTATGGAATATTGCACAGAAATGCCTACAGATAAATTAAAATAAACTCCAGTGTGACTGCAGCTCAACGGGAACTCAAAGTATCTTACAGTGGCAAAAAAGCACAGCCCTTGTATGCTTAAGCAGGGGAGGCAGGAATGAGAGAGGGAGGTGGTTTATGACATTGGTGAGCAGATGTGGTGTTCCATACTCTAAGAAGGAAATGGGAAAAATGGAGAACATGAGGAAAGCATCCCAAGAGCTAGAGAAAATGCTTTACAGTGAGACACTCTGGGAGCTCAAAATGTTTATTTTGTTGAAGCAAGACTGAGAAGTTGCATGTTTTCAGTACATAAATGCCTTCTCAGGTAGCAAATATTGTGCAAAATTCTAGAAGAGAGAAGTATAGCAAGAACCCAAAGGCGGAGAAGTTGAAGCCAGACAATACAGTTCAGAATAAATGGATCTTTTTTTTAATGCCACAGGACAGCGATTAAGCTTGGGAACTCTGTACCACTAGAAATGGTAGGTTTTTTACATTTCTTGGTTTTTTCTGTATAAGACCGGTCCCCTTTCTGAAGATATTATTTCAGTGAAGTACAAGTTATTTGGGTTCTATATATATAATCTGGGATATGTAATGGTCTGTGATAATGCAGAATGCTAGACAAGTTGATCATTTCTTGGCCTTCAACTCTACATGTTCTCGGAAAAGAACAGATACAGTTTCTTACAGCAAGGATTTTCTCTATGCTAAAACATTCAAACTTAAAATAAGCTCATTCTTAAGTGTTTAATTCTGCCCACGGAATAAAATGAGAGCTGAGGTTGACTAATTCATGTCTGTGTAGTATCAGATTAGAAAATTCTGTCTACTAGTAGGCAAACAAGATCACTGTCTCACTCTACTCAATTATTATATAAACAGGGAATAACAGATAATCACTAATCCCAAGAGCCTACATTTCAAACCTGACAAATGAGGGAAAAGTATAGCATTATGACAACAAATGTTCTGTTAATTCTACAATTATTCCTTATGAAAAGGCAGTGTAGTAGGGATGTTACCCTCTTAATGATACGGCTACCTGCTTTGTTTACATAGCCTTCAATCTTCAGGGTGTTAGTAGTATACTAACACATCAGCAAGGTGGGACTACACATCAGCAAAAGGGAAAAAAGTTACTGCAGATAGGTGGAAGTCATATATTTCTCCCATTAATACTCAGTGTCCACTGGCCAAAGACATTTAATTCAGGCCATAAGTAATTATGGGTTACAAAGGAGAAATTAACAGTACAATAAAGTATAGTTATCAGTCCAAGTTCTACCCAACTGGGGCATTCCAAAAGAATTAATCCAGAAAAACATTACTGAATTCCCTGTATTGGTTTAATTGATTTCATTGGATTTGCACTCCTGAAACTGGAAGCAGAACTGAGGGTATTCTATGCAGTCATTTGTTTAACATAAGAAATATAATGAGAAATTTGTTTGCTTTCATTTTTTTCATTTGAAAAGAACACAGCTTTATGAACAAACTGACACCTTGTAGAAGATGGGATATCCCTAAAGATTACCAAATTAAATAGAAAATGTAATTTTTCTTTTATTTCCTTCTACTGCTGTATGACATTTACTGGCTGAAAGACAACCTTTTTGTCCAACTGAGCTAAACCAATGACTGGCAGTGAGGAAAATGCACACAGTAGGGAAATGTCTCCAAATACAGTTCGAAAATATTATTTAGAGCATAATTAAAAAAAAAGGAAGTGCTATCCAGTGCAATGAAAATAACCTTTGAGTTGTTCAAAAAGTTCAAAGGATGAGGATGGTAGAAAGCAGTAGACTTCTGGAGGGACATGTCTTGCACTCAGGGTCCTGCTCCCTCTCACTGAGCACAGGACAGGCAAAGGAGTGCTGCCCTCGACTTCATGTCCTTACGGGAGTGTTACAGCTCCAGTGGCACTCACATGAATTATGCCATATAGACTTTCCTCCGCTAAAAAGCTGCATCATAAATGCAAAAACTCATAATTGTCTCATACTCCCAGGTTTTATTTGGATGATACATGATGTAACTGGTTATGGCAAATGAACCTTCCCTAGAAACTATAGGTTGTCTTGCTTCTGCACCTTATTTACCATAATTTTTTCCTGCGGCTTCCAAGTTAGTTAACACATTTACCTGGTGTAGAAAATTTTGACTGAATGTACATCTCCAGTGTGTATATATAGCATTAACAGAGAGATACATAGAAAATTGAAATGTAGTAAAAGAAAAGAATTAAAATATATCAAGCTAAACATGAAGAAACACACATGCCTACACAAAAAGCAAAAAAGTGTGGAGAAAGAGGTATTAATTTAAACATGAGAATGACAAAATGGGTTTTCCACAGAAGCTACGTCCCACATCAGGGTGCCAGTGGCTGCCACTGGCAGAGAGACAACCTCACAGAGCAGCTGGGGCATCTGACCACTCCCTAGAAGTTGCTGGGTTCACCCCCAGAAGTCCAAGGCCCCACAGCCTGACCGCAGTGAGTGCACTGCCCCATGCAGAGCAATAGCGAGGGAAGTGTTTCAGAGAGAGGCTTTGGCTGAGCTGCATCTTCCCCCATAACTCCAGCTGGAGAAGCAGACAGTGTGGTTTGCCCTTCCATACATACAGTGGGAAAACTGAAAACTCTGGCAAATCTCTGCTGGTTACAGTCAGTTTTGCCTGAGTTCCCCCTAGATGCTTATTGGCTCATCAGACACCCCTGAGCCTGATATGGCATGCCTCTTTTGGGGGGCTTTAATTACAAAACAAATTACAATAGATATAAACTCAATGTAGTTTTGTGTCCTCTGAGTGCAAGATTTTCAAAAATGACTAGTGATTTTGGAAGGCTTCCATATGACATACACATGTCCATCACAGACCTCTTTAAAGTGACCCAACTTCCAGAGGTCAGGTACTCTTCATTTCCTTAAACTTTAGTGTCTTTCAAAGGTCTCAAGATGAGCATTCAAATGCTGAGAAACCTAAAATCACTGAATTGTTTGGGAAAAACTTAAGCTAAAAATGTATCTGACTGCAAGAGATTGATTTCAGCTGCTTCACATCAAAACGCAACAGTTGCCTTTTCTGAGACGAAGAGCAAGGCTTACTTTCTCTGATAAAGTATTCTCCAAAAGGAACTCATTGCATCTGACGGAAAATTAACACAGGGCAAAGAAGATCACAAAAGACTATGACCTTTCTCCTATATAAATATTTAATCAGGTACTTGACCTCACCGGATTACAAATTAACAGTAATTGGGACCCAAAAGGTTTCCTCCTCTTAACAATTTTTTTCAATTGAACATGTTATTAAATTGGTTCAACTATTTTTTTTTAGTAGAAGAGAATTTGTTACGAAAAATATATTGAGGGACATTAGGAAGACTGCCATCCCTCTTACCAGTTTTATGAATCCATGCATTCCTCTTCTTCTGCATGAAGTCACCCATCCTACTTAAGCTTCACCTGAAGACATTGTAGACATGAGGCAATGCTGTTTGTCCTGGACCCCAAATCCCAGACATTATGTGAGATGCTTAGGGATGTCTGTTACATGTTTCTCCTTGTGCATGTACACAACAGAAACAAGGAAACTTCCTCCAGAGCTTTTGAACATTTCCCAAAGCAGCAAAGAATTGATTTTGATCTAAGCTAGGACCTCAAATCTACTCAAGATGATGATTTTCCAGCCTGGGAATTTTGTTTGCAACCATTCTATTAAATAACATGCATGTCATAAAGATTATATGGGCATGCCTGTCCACTCACAGAGCTCACGCGTCCATAATCTGCACTCAAGTAAAACTACCACTGAAGTTTCCAAGAGGATTTTGATTTGCCCTAGGCTTTCTGACTAAGAAAAAACAGTTTCTTTCTTGATTAGTGCAGCAGGTTCTGCTACTTATGTTATATTTTTACCAACAATGTAATTATTCATCCTGCATTTTCACAAGTTCATAAAGCATCCAGAAAAAAATTATATGGAAGGAAACAGCCAACATGTTTTTGGGAGAGGACTTCTAGTGGATATAAAATAATTTGGTTCAGCTGTGTGCAAGTTAAAGGAGAAAAAAATGCAAATATAGCAATTTTGTGGGGTTGGTTGTTTTTTTCTTTTTATCTGCAATTATAAAACAGCTTTGAAATGACAGATCTGTGTTAAGACAGAGATTCATTCTTGTCTGTAAAGTGCCATGAGCATGTTTAGTGCCCTGCCTCACAAGAAAAATTCCTGTGTCATAGTGATGTCTGCCCTTCCAAACAAGAAGGGTCTCATCCCCTGGGGCTGCACATCTGCAGCTTCCATTTCAGCAGGGTTTAATGCTGCTCAGAACAGCTCAGTTGCACCCTTTCAGATCTAACAAAACCAACTTATCTGAATGACCAGAGATCATCCAAGCTAAGTGTGATCCTGTCAGTGGCAACAGAAGGCAGTTTACCTGTGAACTGTCCACAGCATAAATGAAAGACCATCTAAGGAACCTGAAGGTGCACAAGTCCATGGAACCTGATGAGATGCATCCACGGGTCCCGAGGGAGCTGGTAGATGAAGTGTCTAAGCCACTATCCATCATATTTGAGAAGTTGTGTCAGTCTGACAAAGTTCCCATTGACTGGAAAAGGTGGAAACATAGCCCCTATTTTAAAAAGGGAAATAAAGAAGACTCAGAGAACTACAGGCTAGTCAGTCTCACCGCTGTGCCTGGCAAGATCACGGAGTTGATCTTCCTCAAAACTATGCTACGTGGAATTTAAGTCATTATAATTATGCACATGGAAATTAAGGAGGTGATTGGTGACATCCAACATGGTTTCACTAAGGGCAAATCATGCCTGACAAATTTGGTGGCCTTCTATGACAGGGCTACAGCACTGGTAGACAAGGGAAGAGTAAGTGATATCATCTACCTGGACTTGTGCAAAGCTTTTGACACTGTCCCCCACAACATCCTTGTCTCTAAATTGGAGAGACATGGATTTGATGGATGGACCACTTGGTGGGTAAGTAATTGGCTGGATGGTTGTTGTGGTCAATGGCTTGATGTCCAAGTGGAGAGCAGTGGCAAGTGGCGTTCCTCAAGGGTCGGTGTTGGGACCAGTGCTGTTTAACAACTTTGTCGGTAACATGGGCAGAGGGATTGAATGCACCTTCAGCAAGTTCACTGATGATACCAAGCTGTGTGGTGCAGTCGACACACTGAGGGGAATGGATGCCATCCAGAGGGACTTAGACAGGCTTGAGAGGTGGGCCCGTACAAACCTCATGAAGTTCAACAAGGCCAAGTGCAAGGTCCTGCACAAGGGACAGGGCAATGCTAAGCACAAATATAGTCTGGGTGAAGAGTGGATTGAGAGCAGCCTGCAGAGAAGGACTTAGGAGTTGTAACGGATGGAAAATTGAGTATGAGCCAGCAATGTGCACTCGCAGTCGAGAAAGCCAACTGTATCCTGGGCTGCATCAAAAGCAGTGTGACCAGCAGGTCAAGGGAGGTGATTCCGCCCCTCTCCTCCACTCTCATGAGCTCCTATCTGGAATACTGTGTACAGCTCTGGGGCCCCCAACAGAAGAAGGACATGGACCTGCTCAAGTGGGTCCAGAGGAGGCCACGAAAATGATCAGGGGATTGGAGCACCTCCTCTATGAAGACAGGTTGAGAGATTTGGGATTCTTCAGCCTGGAGAAGAGAAGGCTGTAGGGAGAACTCATAGTGGCCTTCAAGTACTAAAAGGGGTTCTACAGGAAAGATAGGGTGGAACTCATTATCAGGGAGTGTAGTGATAGGACGAGGGGTGATGGTTTTAAACTGAAAGAGGGTAGATTTTGACTAACTCTAAGGAAGAAATGCTTTACTGTGAGGGTGGTGAGACACTGGCACGGGTTGCCCAGAGAAGTTGTGGCTGCCCCCTCCCTGGCAGTGTTCAAGGCCAGGTAGGACGGGGCTTTGAGAAACCTCATCTAGTGGAAGGTGTCCCTGCCCAAGGCAGGGGGGTTGGAACTAGATGATCTGAGGTCCCTTCCTGTTGGGATTCTAGAGGGCTTTCTGCGAGAGAATGGCCATGTGAGCAATCCTGCATGAGAACAAGACTGATAAGAGCCTCAGCCGAGCAAGAATTCGATAAGGACGTAACCCTGAATGAGAGGGAAGAAACTCAACGAGACAAACAACCCCCGGAAGGGGTTGGGACGGAAGAGGAAGTTACACAAGGCAGGAATCCTGGCAAGGCTGATGTGGCACTTTTTATCCAATCATAAGAAGGTTTAAAGCACGGGCTAAGTTAACTGTCCAATCTTGAGGTCTTGTACTGCGTGTTACTCATGTGTGCGGGAGAACATTATAAAAGGGCTTTCTTAGTTGTAATAAATGGGCATTGCTTGATCACATTGGTCGTGTGCGTGCTCAGGTCTCCCACACCTTCCAACCCAAACTATTCTATGATTCTTTGAAAGGAGAACTCAAAGAAATGACTGTGGGAAACAGGCCTTCAGATTAATTAAACTATTTCCCAAGTCAACCTCAATGCAAGTCAAGGCTTGATGAAAGTACAAAGGTGACTTCGGGCTTAGCCTTGATAGGTAGGTACTGGTGATCAAAGAGCCATGCTGTTCTTGAAGCTCCTCAGTGCCTGTTCTTCATGTCCTGAAGACCAGAAGATCAAGGTCATGTTCACCTTCACCCTGTCAATAGCCGAATCAATGCTAAACACCAGGTCCCTACACACCACATGTGCTGCACCAGGCCTGACTGGGCTAATTAGGGGAATTCTCCAGCTCTTTCATAAGGTGACCTTGTAGTTAAAAAAGAACAGGGATATCAGCCAAATACCAAAGTCTAAATAGGTTTTCCTATAAGCATAATGTCGAGATGCTAAGTTTGTCTGTGAAGTCCATTCACTGGCTCCAATCCCAGAATCTAAACCAGGTGATGTATCTTCACTCCCTTTTTCTGACAGCAGTAATCTTGCCAAAGTCTGTATTTCTGGGCTGTGGCAAACACCTGGTGACTGTTACAGTTCTGTGTCCATTTTGGCTTCTCTAGGCTGTTTGCCAAAAATCACAGTTATATGTTGTTCTTTGATTAAGGTTTGTCTCTGTGTCTCAGATATCTGTGCAGGCTTCTATGGCTGGTTTTCTCTCTTTTTTTTTTTTTTTTTTCACGGTTCTCTTGTGCCAAGTGTTTTTTGAGCAAATTCTTCCTTATGCAGAGAATATGCTCTGATTTGCCTCTGGATAGCTATGGTTAAAGACTGATTTGAGTTGCTCACATACGGGTACCTAGGGGATTTAATATGCCCTAGGTGTTCACTGTGGCTTCCAGCTGCCACTCTAGGAATACACAGGTCTCCTTTAAGTCCTGCATCATTCCTTGTGAATGTTTCAAGGTATGTCTGTGCATCTTAAATGGAACAAGAAGCCTATATGTGGGCAAGTGAATCAGGCCTTTGATGTCTTATGTTAAAATGCATACACTGTAGGAGCTTTTGGGAGTTCAGAATTAGTGAACTGGAGCACAGTAGTATCTATTCCCTTACTTAACAGTTATGCATCAGTTGTAACACAGTTGATCACAGCTAAACCTGTGGTCTTTTCAATTAGTTATATGCCTTGAGAGATGCTATGCTTATCCACATAAATTACTTTTCACTTCTGATTTTGGAACCTGGAACGTAAGAATAATATAGACATTACAGTCATACAGAGATCTACTTGAGGCAGTTAAACCAATCTTTATTTATGTTCACTATTTATGATATCTCTCTGTCTGTGACTAAAGTACAGCTTCACTGGTATGTTTTTTTGACTAGTTATTCCAATGTGCCTTCGCTGATGAGCTTCTTCCCTACATTTTCTTTTGCCTTACTAACTGCCATTCTTGTACTTTTTATGACTGATCTTCAGATGATTCAATGTGAGCATGAGAAGTGTTTTTTTATCAGTCTCTGCTTATAGTTCGTATGACTTCTTGCATAACTCATACCATATTCAGGGTAAATACAGAGCTTCATACATTTGTAGTGATCATACACGCTGCAACAACTCATTCCAGGTCACCCATTTGCATGTTGTCAAGCAAAGTATATAATCTAGACAGCATGCTTACAATTACTAGTTAATATCTTCGCTGGACCTCCACATTCACAGCCTCCTCTTAGCCTTTCCAAAACAGAAAATTCAGTAAGCTTGGCAATGTTTCACCAAGTCATTTCTCCTGTTTCATAAAAAGTGATCTATGCTTAGTGTCTTGTCTTTCAGTTCTAGACAAAATCACAAAACTTTCTGTGGCTGTTGCATGTTCTACTTAGAATATACATTCATGCACCTGTCCTGTGTCACTGTCATAGCCCTTGAGGTCTCTGCTGTAGAGGAGTTAGGCATCATTCATTTTGTGGTCTATTTCTCTCGTTGAGATTGACAATTTGATGTTGTTCAATTTAAGATTGTTTCTTCTTGCAATTTCCAGTATTCTCCACAATCGTTCCTGATGTTCAGTAGTGATGCTGCCCCTTTCTATTATGTCATTCACATGTATTTTCATTCCTGGGAGACCTCCTAGTGTTTGGGCTGTTGTGCTGCAATATGCTTCTGGTGCTAAATGGATTCCAAAAGGCAATCTCAGGAAGGAGCATCTGCAAAATGGTGATTTGAAAGCAAATTTCGAAGCATTCATTGTCCATGGGAATCTGCCAAAATCCTCCCTCTGTATCTAATCTTCTGAAGAACTTGGCTTCTGCCATCTCAGAAAACATTTTGTTCCTTGAGAGCAAATGGAAATGTTTCCCTTTTTAAATGATCTTGTTCAGCATCTTGTGGTCACTGCTAAAGCTAAGACCAATCCTTTTTGCTATTTTTCTCCACAGCTACAAAGAACAAGCCTGTTTTATTGCCCTGGCTGATCCTATGAATGAAGCCATCTGTTGTCATGTTTTGCTGCACTTTTATTAGTGCCACATGTAAGAGATTCTGCATCTTCCATTAACTGTACCTTGAATGTCACCAGGTGACCCCTTTTTTCTGCAAGCACACCCTTTTTTCTGCAAGCACACTTCACTTCACGCATTGGCACATTCACGTCTGGTTCGGGTTTGTTCCTGGGGCTATGAATCTACTGGGCTTTGGCACACATTCCAGTGACAACACCAAGCTTATGCCCATGGACTACTTGCTCTCCTTAGTGCATTACCACAATGTCTTGTTTTATTCTTTGTGCCTTTGAATATCAGTGACACTTCACACTTGGCCAGGCCTGGAATTTGTCCCTTGCTTTCAGATTTCAGTCTCACCTTTGACTTCTCCAACTTTATACTTTCTTTTGAACAAGTGTGTTTCTGTTTCTCTCACTTCTTTCATTTGTGCTCCTGGGCCTAATTTGTGCATCACATGGAGGCCATTTGTGCTTTGTTTTATTAGCCATTCTTTTTACTTTGCAGCATCTTTCTTTGCTGAGCAAATGCACAGTTCACCTCTGCACACTATTTATTCATTTCTTTACCTTCTCTAGTCTGAGTGTTTTTGCAAATGCACAACTTCTTTTCCTTTCTTGATATTGGCACATATACTGGACATTTTTATATCCATTTTCATCAGCTGACAAAGATATTTTTGACCTTTTTTAAAAAAAAACAAAAGTACCTGCTTTTCTCCTACAGACCCATTTGACTGTTGTTTACAGTCATGGGCTCAAACATTTACCCTGAGTATTCAGAGAACTTTCAACTCATCTACCACAAAGTGTGTATTTTTGAACAAGGGCACTTTTCAATGCCCTAAATTCACAAGGACTGGCCTGGTAGTTTTGAGTCTATGACAGATTACTCTATTGTTCCATCTGTATTATCGATAATACTTCTTCTAGGGGCTTTTTATTCCTGTGGGGGAACTTTGATGATAAAATGTCTATTTCTTCCACTTGCTCTCATTAAAAATGTGGTATTTCTATGCAGCAAACTGTCAAAAATTGTGTCCCCCTTCTGTTCTATTTGCCTTTACAGCTTTCATATATCCTCTACATATATGCCTGAGCTTTCTCCTTACCTTTTCATCATTCACCATAATTTTAAAACATTGGAGACTCTTATTTACTCCAAGCACTGGTTCTTTCACAGGGAGAAAAATATACTTCCATTTTTTTTCTCAAGGAACAGACCCACTTGGCTCTGATTTTGTTTTTGTTTTCCTAGACCCTGAAATAGATCCTCTTGGTGGCCTGCTGATGAAATCAGGGAGCTACTCTAATTGTGTCTCTATGTGATGAAAGTAACATCTCCCATCCATAAATCAGAAACAGCCCCATAAGCCATCCTGTGAGCAATCACTGCATTTCCAGCCCTTAAGACTCTACAGGCAATCACAGAAGATTTGCAGACCTGCCAGCTCCCCATCAGTTTGTGAAAGTTAGTCCTAATGAGGACAGGGAAATGTCACACCAGATTACACTTCCCTGTTTTTTTTGCCAAATCCAAAGCATTCTGTTTCACTTCCCTCTTCCTCTTACCATTTCTCCCCTTTCTTGGACTTTTAACATCCTGGTTTGCAATGTATTGCACGGGCAGACCTTCAGATTGTTGCACCCAAAAGGCAAACTACTAAATTTGGAGTTACAGCTGATATGGCAGTGTTATACAACAGGCATGACTTCGTACTTTTAGTAATGTATTTTCAGGGAAACTTGTGGCATTATTTTATAAATCAAACAAAAAGGACCATGAAAAATGATGAAGCTGTGTAACAGAAGATTTGAAAGACAAGCTAGTACATTTGGATCCAAATGGATGGGCTAGTATTTAATATACTGCAGCTCACCTGAGTCAACCTAATACAGTTTGTTTCCCCCTTTCTCTGAAACTGCCTTGCCAGGCTTTATGCAGAACCATTTTTTACCAGAACAAAACTGTTTTGCCCCCTCTCCTATGTAAGAAAAACCTCACTGACTGTCATCTCCATAAGCTATTTCTTTTTCTCAGAGTTTCTCTTTCACTCGTTCCTTTCCACATTGATACTGAGTTTTGATTCGTATTTGTTATTATCACACTGACAGAAAGTTGCATATGTGGACCAGAAACATCTGAGATGTTTGGGTTGGAGTTGATTTTTTTTCCATGTTTACTGCTTCCTTTTTTCAAATGGAAAAATTGTTGTGAAAGTAGTAAACTGTATTCTTAACAAGCCTGGTGTAAGCACTCTGAAGTTCACTTAGAGCCTAATCCTTAGCACTAAAGTAGGCCAGTTTATCCTGGAGAAGGACTTGCCATGTAGCTTTGGGATTTTAACTGTCATAATGTTCTTCAATAATGTAGCAGGCGGTCAAGGGCTGAAGTATTGTATTCAGCCCTTTGAAGTATGCAGTGGGGTAGGTTGTATTGCTAAAATGAAAGGGAGCATGTCAGAAGGGTTACGGGGCGGGTGGAATGCTGTGGTGATAGGGAGATAATGTTAGGAGCATTGTAGTGTGTTGAGTTAAAACCTTATTTCAGACTTGAGGACTCTCTGGTGTGCAGACTGCTCTGAGGAAACATACTTCTGATACCTTATTTTAAATATATATACATGTATTTTTAAAACAAAATATCATTCCAAAGTATGCATGCAACTATGATCCCAGATAATACTGATGTACTCTAATTCACTTAAAATGGTTTGCTCATCTGTTTTTGGAAATGAAAGAAACAAAATTCCAGCATTATACATCAGATAGTGTATTGTCTTTCACATTTGGTTCTTTATTCTCAGGGTTTGACCTTATTTTAAGGGTCAAATTATTTGCACCCAATAAAAAATATTAGTCTCAAACCAGCCCAATTATGTACCTATGCTCTAACACTAAAGAATCTCTGCGTACATCATTCAAAACTACTCCAATGACTTATGTACCTGCACGAAGGATTTGGGTGTGAGGAAGGGGGCTGAAAACACTATCCAAAAGGGTGCATCAACTTTTAATTTTGTAACCAGTCATATACTGATTTAAATTTAAATTTCATTCAATGTAAATATTTTCAAAGATTTTGCATTTAACATGTCAATGATAAGTAGGAATTCTCTTGAAGATACTACCATCCAGATGTTTTAGTGTAAGAACAGCACGTGAGTCATAAGCCATATAAAAAGGCTTAGAAGCAAAAATGTAAGCTTAACTGGTCATATATGCTATCCAATAGGGATGAAAAAATTAAACTAACACAGATGATGAAAAGTCACCTTTTCCCAACTCTTTACCTCCTTCCTGATATTTGAAAAGCTTTTTTTTTAAAAAATTTCGTACATCATTTTATCTCTGATAATTTTCCCATAAGAATTGTGCTTAAATTCAACAGTATCCACACTCACACCCTTTATGCCAAAAATCTTGTTCTTTTGCATGAGTATCTCTTCTATTAATGCAAAAATATGACATTGCCTTGCAAGCAGCCCATCCCACTGTGCATTTCACTTGTGCATTGAGTGTTCTCTGTAAATAAGAAAAACCTACAAACTCTTAGCATCCAAACAATTGTTTCTTTTAATGTAGAAGCCCAAGCTAAGGTCTAGAATAGGCAGATATTAAATACGATTAGTCTAAATATATGCCTAAGGACATCTTTATGGTAATTCGGTGTACCACCCCCTCCACAGTCCATTGAGTTAAAAGCAAAAGCACAAACATGAGGCAAACATGGAAAATGCCATTACAGTATTTTGAGAAAAGCAGCAACGCAGTGTCTATGAAAATTTAATAACCATTGACTTTTTTTTTTTAATTTCTTACTGTGAATCCAGGACAAACTTTTATTTGACAACCACATGTCCTTTAAAAGAGATCCATAAGTCTTCAGATAACCCAGACTGTTCTTCCCTCTCTCTTCCCCTCTCTCTCACTCTCTCAATCTCTCTCTGTCTCCTTTTTTAATGCCCACATCTCCACTATCAGGAACAAATATGATTTCTGATTGAACATCACTTTATTTGCCAGTTCTGTGGTCTTTTCTTATCTTGTTCCACACTTCTCAGGCTTTGTGGTTAAATTATGTATTAAGGTCAATGTCAAAACACGGAAGATCTGTAATCTACAGGGAGCTCCCTTTTATTCGTTATTACAGTGAAGGCTGAGCGCAACTGTCAGGGAGCTTGGGATGTGCTCAGCATGGAGGCTTGCTACACAGCAGGGCTCTACAAAGCCTCTCTCCTTGTTCTCCCAGGACGAACCCTTGATAGATTTACCCAGATAACCCATCTCACTTTAAAGCTCTCTTGTCTCTGCTTCAATCTGAAAGCTGTCAAGTGCACCTATATAGTAATGTCATAAATCAAACGTAAAATGTGTACACTGGAGACACTGCGAGTGTCATGTATTCACTTGTACTTTGAGATCTTCTAAAGTAAAATGGTGTCAGAATAAGGAAGGCTGGGAGGAATGTTTTTTTCCTTAAAAACGACAGAATATTTGAAAAGGTTGGCTGTAAACTTTTTTAAAAACTTTTGTTGTTATAAAGTCAAATTCCTGTTTATCCTAAATTAATCAGGGACAGCTATTTAGTAAACTAAAAAAAAAAGAAGTTGCAAGATATCTATCTGTAAACAATGTGACTTAATGCAAGACCATGTATTGATTTTGTTTCTTTGGTTTTCTTCTTGACAAGCATTTGTCAACATGGATTTGTATTAGTTCCCAGGTTTGTTTATTAAAGACGCATCATTCTTTCCCTGAACTAGAAACAATCCTCTTGCAGCAGGGGTACAACATCAAAGAGGGATCCTAAAACAAGATGCCAAGCATGACAAGAAAGAAAAGGAGCCCTCTATGTGGAATGTACCACCACTGAACTTAATTTTTTTCTTATCCTCAGATAAAGAGAATTTTAATTTTTTATTGGCAGAAAAAGCTTGCTGTTTCTTATATAGTGTAGTCTGCTGCTTTTTTTTTTTTTTTTTTGGGGGGGGGGGGCGGGGAGAAGGGGTTGTATTTGTAACATCCAGGTTGTCTCGTAATTAAATAATTCCTAGCAAAACATTCTACAAAACTGGTCCTGCAATTCAGACTTTCTTGACTTTAAATGTTCTGTCTCAAAGTATATCTATTTTCAGGGCAGTTTGCATAAGATGCTTAATTAAGGGTACCTCTGAATCATAATGTATTGGGAGGTCATTCATCTGTGTATTCTATACTGCACCCCAAAAAAGTTTGACAAGTTTACACCATTAATCTGCAAAGAGCACTAGCATAACTTTGAAAGACTGTCACCCATAGAAGCCCTAAAAGAGGATTGTCTCTCCTTTTAAATCATTTGAAAGTGAAAAATATCCAGTTCAGCTGGGATCCAGAGTGTGTGTGCTTTCTGGTGGAGGGCAAGGGGAGGCCCAAGAGGTGTTCAGCTCTGGAGACAGATGTGTGAGTCTGAGCTATAAACCAGGTGGTGCCAAAGGTCACCCAAGAGGGTGCCAGATTTGTTAGGCTGGAGAACCAGCCTGAACAGGATGTGATACTAGTTTTTTCATTCCGTCTCCTAGTGCTGGCTGCAAATCTCTGCAGCTCCTTCACCAAACACACCTATGGTCTGCCTAGGTTCATAGAGGTACTTGGATCTTTTGAAGCTATAAGATCATTCATCTTTATTTCTGTGTACATCATGCAATATTTCAAAGGTCTTTGGGTACAGACAGTGACTTTCTCTGGAGTCCATACTACGAACAGACACATCTTTGCTACATGAGGTGCTACTTTTGCACTTTTCTAATCAATATCTTTTGTCTTGTTTTCATTGAAAACAAAGGCCTTTCTGCATGATAGCATCTGTTTCATCCTCTTTAAATTTGAAAATGATGCAGAAATGTTTTGCCATCAAAATCTCAACATGATATCTCAGGAGACATAATACGAGAACATAAGAGTGACCATGCTGGGTCAGATCAGGGCCCCATTTGCCCAGTATCCTGTCTCCATCTTTGGCCATCCAAAGATCACAGAAACAAGTCAAGTAGTGATACTTCCACCAAACTGCTCACAGACCCCAACAATTTGTCATCTAACAACCTCCTGAGCCAAAGATCACATCTTTATATTTAGTAGACATCAATGGACGTTTCTTCCACGAATGTATCCACTAACTGTGTCACTATTTAAATTTAAGCATCCACAGCAAGAATTCCACAGCCTAACTACACACATTATCAAGAAAAGCCTCACTTCACACTTTTGAGCAGTTTGCCCAAGATCCATAGAATGGAAAAATAGCAGAGGGACTCTAAAAAGCACCTGCCTTAAAGGGAGCCAGGAAGCATTAAAGGCTGCTTTGTCTTGCCATCATCTGGAATCTCATGATTATTCCAAGCAGGAGAGGACTTTGTGCTTTGTACTTCGAAGTACACCTAGATGTACAACTCTATTAGGGCTGTTGTGTAGAAAGACAAGGTTTTATGAGTAGAGCAGTTCCAGTCTGTGCATCTTCTTTACTATGAGAATTTTTCCTGTTCCATCTTAAATATTCTATTCATTACTGAAGATGAGAAAGTCTGAAAAAAGTCTTCTTCCCATCATCCTTCAGCCAGATATCTTCAGGGTGATCCTCAAGTAATGGCAAAGCTCTGTGCTACTGAAAAGTAAATGACTGTGATCTCACCAATTGTATCTCTGCTTTGCAGGTTTAAATTCTATTAAAGGAGGAATTGGCTATGAGAAAGAAAATATCTTGTCTGGATGCTTCAGTATATGAATCTTCCTCAGGTGAGTAACATTCCACTAAGGCTGCTTATTACTAGGATTAAGGATTTGCATGTTGACAGTCATGATTTTCCACACTGTTAAAGTATAGAAAAGGTAAACAGAGCCGTGCTTTTAGATAAAATTATAGTTTAAGACTTCCATAGAAAATACACTTTTCTCTAAAGCTAGACATTAGAATTGAAATAATTTCACTTTTCAAGAAAAAAATACCAATCCATGTTCCTCACAGAATATTTCTTGTAGCCTCTCAAAGGTACCTCCGGGTTCTAAGAGTACCTTGAACTTGTCTTCTTAATGTTGTAACTAGTCTAACATGAGCTTTTTCCCCTTTTTGTTTTTAATAAGAGTGAAGTAGATTTGTTGTTCAATGTTATTTTTGCAGACATCAGAGGGTATGCCCTAAAAGGGCATGGTTACATTATTATCATCATAGCTTATCAAGAGAGGAATGAATGGTCAGAAATACAAATCACATTATCATTCATCATCCATATTTTGCATCTTCAAATTCTTTTCAGTGTCAACATTCCTAAGTGTCAGCAACAGTAAAGAAAAGTCCCTGAAACCCCTGCAGATTTTTTAACAGGTCACTCCAGAGAACAAGTTTAGGGCTTTCTTTAAATTCCTGCTTTTATATTCTCAAGCCGTTGAATGTCACCACTGCTCCACTTTACATATATGCTTTCCACTTCAGAAGGAAAAGCCATGGTGCATCTGAAGCAAACCCTATCTGAAGAGCCATGAAAATAACTTCTGACTACCAGGCCTAATTAATGCCTCCATGCTGACCTCTACATCCAGCCCATATCAAAAATGTTACAGCAGAGCTGATTCAACATGAACTCAAGATCAGGCAAGACCTGGTACTAATGAATACTAATGAACAGTAATTACTGGAACTCTGCCACAGAAACCCACTGCAGAGACATATGCTAATGGGCTTTACACAACCAGGCACAGGACTTCATATCCACTAAGAAACTTCTGCTACACTAAAAGCAAAAGGAACCATATGTCACACACAACCCTGTTTGTATCCATTTCCTGCCTCGGCCCCTTATGCCTGACATCCAGCTTCTGACCCCCACATAGGCCAGCTCAGGTCCATCTCAGTGCTGGTTTCCTTGACAAGTACAGGGGGTCCTCTGCATCAACTGGGTTTGCTTTTCTCCCCTTGTTTTTCCCTCAAGATGGGCAAAACATTATCTACAGAGGAGAAAGGGATCTTGGTCTGTAACAATTGTGCAGATAATATTACTTGCCAGTGGGAAGACATAATGCAAAGACAGATCAGAGTATGACATCTGGAACTTCCTTGATACTTAATGGAAAAATTACCCTCCAGAAGGAACACACAAGATATTTTTAAACATGGTGGTGGTCAGTTTGACAAGACTCCTCCCTTCTGCAATGTCCAATGCTGGTCCTGCCCCGCTGAGAAGATACCCTGACCTCAGTGAAAATTGCTCCTGAGATGACCTTGACTTTCTCCTAATTTTTGAGGCCTAATCCTGGCACTAAAAGATAGTCACAAGAGTAAATGTAACATAATCAAGCCTCTGAGGGAGCTGTTTATGCAATAAACTTACTATTCTGGGATAGCGCAAGAGATCAACATGAGAAAAGCAATCAGGCTTAGGGCTGTATCAACCATGTAAAGCTGTGAGTGCGTGGCAGCATGGAGTGAGAATATCCCAAACTGAAGACTGAAGAGGAATTACCTTTTCCTCCTTGGACTCACAGACACTTGATTCACATAAGCTCCATGGCATCTGTGTTTTTATTGAAGCCTCATCTCCTGGAATCACATAATTAGGAACCCAGCTTTCATTTTACCTAGTAAACAATTTTCTAACCCTAGTGGTTGTGGGCAAAAGCTTGTAAATATGACCCATGTGAACACTAATGGCTCCAAAGCAGATTGCTAATAAAAATGTCTAATGTTCATTGGCTTGTTTTAACTATGTGATTTAAGACAACTTTCTCTTTGGAGTAATGTTGAATTACAACACTTAGGACTGTGTGTAGATTGCATAGAGATTGTGCCGAGAGCACTGCCTGACAAATGCTTTGCACTCATCTTCGAGCATAGTACACAGTGGCTGGCACTGCTGTCTCCAGCCGAAGCCCCTCAGTTACCAGGTTGTTGCTGGGCATGCCTCCCTCAGGCTGTTTAATATGCCCTGAGTTTGCCACTTGTTGTGATAGATTTTGTGCTGGTCCTGATGTCCAAAACATAGAAAGGAGTTTCTGAGAGGAAAAATTAACCATCTCTTCCAGTTTTCATGGGGACAGAAAGAAAAGAGAAAGCACAAGGGCACAGACCAGGTTTACCTCTTTACTTGACTGGATGCTCCTACCCATACTTTAAAGATTTGGGAAGGTTTGACTTTTACCTAGCAAGAGACGATAGCATAGAACATGATTATTTGACATAAGGAAGAGAAGTGGCTGACATGACAAGCAGCTGCATGCTGCACCCTGTAGGGTCATGAACACTAAGTAACACTGGGAGCTGTGGTTAGCACTGCCAGTCATCATGTACCCAGCCACTGGCTTAGCTGTCATTTAGCACTCTGTCCATTCAGATTTGTTGTTTGTGACTTTCTGGTGTTCAGTTCTTCTCCAAGGGCATTTTCTGTCTCTAATCCTCAGTCCCTGCCTCTTTACCCCTCCATTTTCCCACGCTGTATGCAGAGGCATGCTTAGTAACTCATGTTTCCTCTGACTTTAGAGTCCACTGCTTGGTGAGTTGGGAATGGAGAGATTTTTGTGTTTTGAAGGGTTGTTTTAGCTGGTGTGTTCACTCAGGAAGAGTGCTGGCTACATCTGCTTACATTTAAACATTTCTAGCCTTCTGGCTAGAACAGGAAAGGTTTCAGTTTTTTCCTTTAAATAAAAGCCTGAACTCTACAGAATCTGAACCTACCACATCATCCATAGAAATGCATCAAACAATAGAGAGTCATCCCATGGGCAAGCTGTTTGACATCTGGTTCTTAATTCTGTACTTTTCCATCTCCTCTCCAACCTCCTCCCTTCTCTCATCCCTTCTGCGTTCATATCTTGCTAACTGAAATTGAACTAAACAGGACATCACGATGTACCCGTAAGGGTCAGTAGAGCAAGAGGTGTATTTGTCAGCTGTAACTGTTTAGGAAAAAGATGCACCTGCCAGCTGAAAGACCTCAATACACTTGACCTTCAGTCTGAAACAGCAAGCAACAGAGTTGTTTTGCTACCACCCAGGCAATACATGAAAATCC
This sequence comes from Athene noctua, assembly GCF_965140245.1. Classification (NCBI taxonomy): domain Eukaryota; kingdom Metazoa; phylum Chordata; class Aves; order Strigiformes; family Strigidae; genus Athene; species Athene noctua. The sequence continues at coordinate 190,235,203 of NC_134037.1, forward strand.
ATATTCCTTGTCTTCTAGGATGTTAATGGAGTTATCCCATTTCTAGAAGTTAAGGGGTCCTGTACTTTCCTTGCATCCTGACCAGCACTTTTCTGCCTAACACTGTTAGCTCTTGCTCATTTAGGAACTTGATATTCCCTGGATTGCAGAGTTTATGGAAGGGGATGTTTTTTGTTGGTTTTGGGTGGGTTTTGTTTTTTTTCACAAGCATAAATGTAATTGGTTTTTTTCCTCATTGTCTATTGTCCAAAAGTAAGAAATCAATTTAACTACAGGTGACTGGATCTGGATTATTTCTGGAATAGATCCACAGTATCTTTAATTAGTTACTACAAGCAGAAGGAAACAAATGTAGTGTCTGTCTACTTTGGCTGTAGAACTGCTCCTCTTCATCTGTTCACCAGAACAAAAGCTTTTCTATCAGTCAGCAATCAAGCTGTTAAGCTAGAATTCGATTTTCTTGATCAAGCATATTTTACAAAATTTAATACATTAACATTGTTGGTCATCTTCATCAACACATGCCTTTCTTCTGGGTTTTTCTCATGCAGTTTTCTGTATCTGACATATCCAATGCAATTCTCAGTGCTAATAGGCCAGACTTCAATAATACAAAGGAGGTACACACTCTGTGAAGTCTCTTAATTCAACCATAAAACATTGTAAGCATTCATTACCATTTTTCAAGCTATTCAAGAGCAATCAGTGAGGTACAACACCTACTAAAGTCAACATTTAAACACCTGCTTATTTCAGTGGAACCAGCAAGTACCCCCGATGGAAAGTGCTCCTGCCACCAAGGTCATTTACTTGTCAGGCATAAAGTCCCACAGCTTGATAATTTATCCTTAGAGCTGTTCGGTGCCCAGGCAGATTTTGAGGAGGTGGGGTTGCATCTTTTGATATATGAAATCCTAGACAACATTGGCCCTAAATCTTGCCATCTGTCCATTTCTTCTATCAGAGGGGAGGTGGTGAATTTGCAGACTGTAGCAGCAAAAGTCAACGTTGAGGACAATTTATTTCAACCTACTAGTCACAAGACATAGGTCCACAGATTCCCTAGAGGACAGACAAGGACAGTAACTCTCCAAGAGTCAAGGCCACTGGAGCATAGACATACTCCTAGTCACATGATGCTACAACTACTTAGCTTTTCCCCCCACTTTGCAGCTGTAAATGTCTCTGAGAAATTGTCATATTATATCAGTTTGTTCAGTCAAAAATGTTAGCCCCCCTTAGATACTTCCACTGACTTGTAACCTTACATCCATACAGGTACCGTAACATATCAACTATTTTTTATCATAACTTCTTTAACATTAGCAATATTCCTGAACTGTGTATCCACTCTTGTTTTGTTGTTTGGTTGGTTTTTTTTCCAGAGGTGTCTTGGAATTTTATATAGGGCCTTAGAGTTCATTAAGTCATAAAAGAACAGGGTGATATGACAACTTTTGTACTACTTACACCATTAAGTTCCTTTGAAAATATACTGCACAGGACTGGAAAGATGTGAGTTCAATCCCTTGAATACTTTGATATCAGCAGTGAAAGAGCCACATATGAGCAGAAATAGATTTATTTGTGCATCAGCGATAAGCTTTCCCAGCTTCCCACCTGGTAACTCTTTATTATACCAGAAGACAAAAAAATACCACTTTTCTAACTTCTCTTGTGGAGAACATGTTAAATTTGAGAGACTCTTGAAAGCTAGCCTCTTTCAAAAGCTCATCTGTCATTTCTGATGTCTTCCTTTTTACATGTGGTAAAACTTTACATGTATTTGTGAAGGATTCCAGGTTTCAAGGAAGCTTAAAATAGCTGTTGCTTCATTCCGAACAAAAAGCTTCTCTGAATGATTAATAATCAATTGTTTTCTACCCATCTAGTTCATCAGCATGTGAGCAGTCTGGTAAGTACCTGAAATGCTTGAATGTTTCAAAATACTGTATCTTTTAAGCCTAAGTGGAACTTAGCTTCAGCTTTCAAAGTGGAAACAAAACCAACAACACTGGCAATATGTAGTGTTACTCTCTCCTGAGCCTGCTTCCCATGTCATGTTCTTCAAAGAGCTGCACAAATATTAACAAAGCTCCACATTTCTCTGTAAGACCAGATAGCATTACAGGCTTTTTAAATATGGTGGAATTCATGAGGGATGAAAGAGTTAAGCAAATTTTACCACACAATACATTAATTCCAGACTGAGACTTGAGCATTAAAACTTTACAGAACCAGGTTGCAAGAACAAATCACTGACAATCTTTAAAATATGTGGCAAGCATGAAAACTTTCCATGTCCTAGCAATGGAAACAAATCAGATGCTCAGCAAGCAGGATTTTAGACAGTATTAGTCATGATGCACTTGAGCAATTCATATCTTAATGAAGGATGACAAAGTCCTGTGCTTGAAACCTGAATCCTTGAAGACCAGTCCAAGGTTTTCAAGACAAAGGTCAAGTCAAGGTGAAAAAGCATAGATCTTGCAAGACAAGTCACAAAGCACTGCACGACTACAATCCAAAGCAGAATAGAATAAAATAAAGTATGCCAGATGTAGCTATTTTAAAAAGCTAAGGAAAACTATGATCCTACAAATCTTTGGCTGACATCACTTCAAAACTAGTAGAATCCAACATACCCTTCCCATTACTAGCTGGTTATGGGAGTGTTAAGCTGTTAACAGTTATTACATCATCAAAGAAGATGCTGCTTTAATATGCTGTCAGAACAACATGCACCCCTTAAATATTTCATAAAGAAATGAGAACACCACTGTGAGGGGCAGAAAATGGTGTTTTAAGATACATCTTGATGGTATCATTGTATTGCATCATTCAGAGCTTAGTGAGCAGGTGCTTAAATAACATATTGAAGCCACTGAAGTTTCTGGGCTGGAGGTGGACCAAGAGATGTGTGTCATGAAAATGAATCACTCATCTTTTACACTGTGTTGTAGATAGCAATGAGAAAGATCTGGACTTGATAATCAATGCTGAAAATATTCCATGAATTCTGCAGATTTAGTGAATGGTAGGAATGGCTGCTTATCTTGGTGACTGCTTGAAGAGCATTTGTTCAAGCAAATGGTTGCCTAAGTGATTTTTTCCACTGGCTTCACTGCACCATAGACCAGCTCCTACAGTGGTGGAGTCTAATTTAATTACAGAGAGATCAGTGAGCTTTTAAGTGAATCTTTAAAGATAGGCTCAGTGGTCCCATGCTTTATACAACCATAGCTTGTCGCTCTTGTGTTTTACTGCTTTTGACAGAAAATGTTATGACAGCATTTTAAAAAATATTTTCAAAGTGTGGCCTTTGGACATTGTCTCCAATTTCATGCTATGTTTGAATGCCCGATTTATAGAAAAATAATCTCTTTCCCTATTAACATCATCATCTTCTTTTATCCTTCAATTTATTTCATTGTAAATCTGCTGCAGATAAACCTCACCTTGAGTCACCTGGTCATAATATACGTAGTAACTTCTCAGACAGAATTCTTTATATTTCATTAAAGCCGTTATCCTGCAGTGTTGGAGAAGTTTCTCAGGAGTTAAGTCACAGGACAGTAACCGTGCAAATGGATATCTATCAGTAACATGGGAGGAAGTTCTGTCAGGAAACCCCAAATTTCCAGTTTTGTGCAGGGAAAAGCTAATTGGAGTGTTACCGCTGGACCAGAAAAATGCTGGATCTCATTACAGCCCTGCCTAGAATCTTGTTTACACATTTAGGCCTCTTCCCTTTGATAGACAGCACATTTCACAGTAGGCTACACAGGGACAGCCTTCAAGTATATCCATGTTTTCACACTGAAGGCATTTATCTTCATTGCTAAAGGCTGTTACTTGTTACTCCTTCATCTTCACGCTAATGAGGACGGGCACCTGTTAACATTAGCAGTGGAACTGTATTTCACTCACATGCTGATATGGCCTTATGTTTATGGAAGTCCAGGCTTCAGACAAACCTGTTGAGGCAAACAGATAAAGAGAAAAATCATGGACGTGTATATGTATGATTATATTGCAAATGTAGCAACTCACGGTTGTTACATACCACAACCTACTTGAGGTTCTTCACTCTCTCCACCTTTTATAGTCAGTTCCACCAGTTATGTATACTCCACTCTTCTGGACAAGCTGTATCATCTAGCAAAGCAAAACTTTCCAAAATATCAGAGATTTTTGCTTTCACCTCTCTCATCTCTGTTGGAGGACTGGTGAGGTGATTTATTATAATACAGAATGTGACCGCTGATCTGAAGGAACAAAAAAACCAAACCTTGTTTAGTATCCTATTTCAAATACAAAAGCAGAGAATAAATTCAGTGTTTTCCTGCACCTCCCTACCCCGCTTAGAAGACATAGCTCCTGAAAAAAGCGATTGCCTGGTGCTCTTTCTAGCATTCCCCACCAAGATGCCCTCTTACTGAGACCTATATGAACACACAACTGTCTTCTAAGAGTGGCAAGAGGCAAACCAAGTAAACGAGAGGGGAAATGGCTTCTGAGACATTCAGAGAGAGCTTGTGGCAAGACCAGGATGAGAATTGAGCTGAAGATCTGGGATATCAGACATGGTTTATCTGTTGATGGGCAGTGCTCAGGTCACAGGAAGTACCAGATCAATGGCACCTCCCTGTCTATAAAAGAAGATTAAAGAAAAGGGAAAAGCCCTGGCAGAGGCTTGACCCAGTCACAGAAGATACATTCCCTCTTCAGTCATGTGGCCATTCAGTTTGTGCTCCACCCACCCCTTTTCTTTTTCTTCATAATACTTCTGCCCTGATCCAGAAGTGTTGTCAATCTGTGTGCGCAACAGAAATTTCCAGAATTTTGGCGCTTCCATGTAATGGCTCCCTTTGTTCTGCCACTAGTCTTTGTGCATGTCTGAAAGATCTGTGGATTCAGGGTACAGACAGTGAAATCCTGTCACCCAAAACGTAATGGAGAAAGAGCAGAATTTACACTTTAGTCAATCCCTGACTGTACTGTGTTGTCCTGCAGATATCATTCTGCTCTTTTCCCACTGAATCCATACCGTCAAAAGTGATAACCCAAAAGCTTTCTTTTTTTACAGCTGAAAATATATATTTCCCAAGTCTCCTTTCAGATTTGATTGTACCATTTTTATCACAGATGAGATTAATGTGCATATGCAAGCACTCTTCATTCTAGATTCTTTATTTTTTATTAAAACAACCATTTCCCATTTTTTCAATAACTTCTTTTTGCTCTTAACAAAGATCTTCCTGATTCTTTCTCTGTTTCTTTTCTGAAATCAAGTATTCAATCCAATTAAATTATCATCTTTATCCAGTATTTAGCATGAAGAGTCTTAGTGTTTAATAGATGCAGTCATCTCTTTCTTCTGTCCAATACTTAGTTTTTTCTTCAACTGTTTGTACCTTGAGGAAGATACATATTTCATCAAAAGATCCAATAACACATTAAACATATACCCCCTCCTACCTTCAAAAGATCATACTTAACCCTCTCTTAATTTGGTGTGCAGCCATCATCCAGTTTCTGTTGAAGACAATGAAAATATAAATTCTGTCTTTAATGCAGATAATTCAAGCCCTTGACAAGCAACTACAACAAATCCAGGGCATATTCAGAAGGAGGCATAATTTTCATAAATGGAGGAAGATGCCAGTCTTGAAGCTATCAGTCTGATGCTCTCATGTGCTTAATATCCATTAAAACTACTCCTTTAAAGAAATAGAGATAAAAAGCTCAGAATATCATGTGACATGATATAACCTATCACAGCAATAAATCAAAGATTCTGATCGTGATTACAGATATTATCTCTTATTACCTGCAAGAGAAAATATAAGCCAGATATCCTATTTTGTATCCAGAATGTCTCTGGTGGCTTAGCAGCTTTCTAATGAATATCAGCTTAAAATAAGCTCATGTCCTTAGAGATCTGCTTCTGTGAAGGCAATATTCCCAAAGAAAACCCGTGACTGCTAAATAACCTTTGTTATACTCATATGGCAATGATCTATTGGCCTAGGAAGCATGTACATTTTGTATAATTCTCAGTAAAAGGTAATTTTTTCCCTGGGAGGTTTTAAGAAAATATCCCTTTAAAATGTTGATGTAAAACTAATTCTCTTTCTTGACTGATTAACAAAAAATATTGCTACTGTGGAGGTGAATTGTCAATGAATGTGACAGCAACCTGGGCTTTATTTGAAAAACACTAGAAAAAAGTTGGAAGACTGTAAGAGAAATGTATAAAGGTAGTACTCTTAAAACAATCTACTTAGATGGCATGAAAGCTTTTAAAATCTTGCATGTGAAAAATGAGTTTTTATCACTTCTGTGTACTTTGTACCAATTTATATCAAAGAATCCTCGCAGGCTCATGATGCAATTTTTGTTCGTCCCATGAAAGCTATTAGAAAGTTACCACACTGTACCTTTTGCTAAATAAATCAAATGAAAAGAAAACCCATTATTCTACTGCACTTTTCTGACAGCTACAGCGCAGTAATAGGAAACTTTTTCAGCAACTAATCTGTATCCAGCATAATTACAATGTTTAATAGTTTAGTTTTGACATATTTGTTACTTACCTCATTATCTTCCTATAAACCTAGATCATCACATCTAATGATATTTCAAAAATCCTCCATCCGTGTTGAAAAGTTTTAAGCAACAGTCTTTCTCTTGCTCTTTCAGTACCTCTGGATTCTGTTGTTTGATTAGTGGATGCCCTGTCCTCATTTAAATATGCTAAAATACTCACCTCTTCTGATTAGCAGAGTCTGCCATGCAAAGCCTTTGTGTTGCACTTTCTACTGATTTGTACTGTATTACACCGAGATCCAAGTATGTGTCTGCTCTTTTCTATTGAACTCATTTATCTTTGACGGTCAGCCTCACATATGCATTTGGTGTCAAGTGTTGGAGAGAGAAGCAGGCACAGAAATGCCTCTTCTTACTCTTAATTTTTGTACTGAAGGGAATGTGGATTCAATGCCTAGCAATTGCCTTTCAAGTCAGCAGCAGAACCACGGATAATTATCAGAGTTTGGATTTGAAAACACTGTGCCAGACAAAAGGTTTCTTGACAAGTCTGCCTCTAGGGGATGGGATAACGTAGCAGGATGAAAATCACAGTGGCCTAGTACAATGAGAATGAGTAGTATACAACCAATTCTTGGGTCAAGCTCCCACAGTGGTTTCAAGATATTGTTGGTACCATTCCCCATCCAGAATAGGGGAGGGTTGAATAGGTACTCTGTGCCTTGCTGTGTCAGCATTTTTAGGGATTCTAAAAAAAAAAAAAAAAAAAAACAAAAACAAAAACAAACTTCTGGCCTTTTTCCTGATGGCTATCTTTCATTTCAGCTGATTTCAGTGCAAATAAAGGAGTAAAGCTGTAGTTACTATACACATCCCCATTCCAAAATCATGGGGTAAAACCTGGCTTACTGAGGCACTCGATATCTCAGGTGGCAAAACTGAAGCTTCCAGCATCCCTTTATCACTGGCACACCTTCTGTGCTAACGGGGCAAATGTGGCAGCTCTGCACTGAGCAAAGTGTCCAACCAGGAAAAAGGAGGTGAAAAACTATGCTTAGAACTGTGATAAGAACAAAGAACTGGACCTATATCTTCATGTCCTTTGTACGTGCTGAAAATCTTTTGAAGAGCGGCCAGGTGTGTCTCTGTGCTGAGAGACAGTAGAGCTGAAATATTCGGGTGTCGGTTCTGAAACTACTCTAAGTGTCCTTAACACCAGCTCTATTAACTTTACCAGCTTCATGGGTCAAACTTTAAGTAGGTACACCTAGTTTTGTTATCTAGTAGTCTTTGCTTGCCTCAAATGAGCACTTGTGGAACAATATGTGTTAGTCCAGAAAGGTATACAAGGCACATGGATGTCTTACTGATTCAGAGGGACCACACCGGCATCTCTAAGGTTAGAACTGAGCCTACGGGCTGTAAAGTTCTGTCAACATTTGCCAATATCCTGTTCAAACCACTTAGTTGCATTGGAAGCATATGTGTAGTCAGTGTACAGCAGTTAGCATAATCCATACAAAAAGCATACTGTATGAAGAGCACCCAAGTCCCAGCCTCCAACTATAGCTCTGCATCTCCACTACAGCAAGGCCAAGAATGGTCAACCTTCCTCTGGGATGAATGGGGGATACAAGTTGTCTTTATTCTGCCCACATTGCCTGCAACTTTCTTGGCCATGTGGCTTGTTTTGTACCTCCCAGAACTTGCTAACCAACACTGATCACCCCAAACACATCCAGGTGACATGGAGATGGTACAAAACCCTCTTCAGTCCTTCCCTACCTGAAAACAAAATCATATTTGGTCTTAATGGATTGTCAACTAGAGGCAGTTAAGAAGGAGGGAGGGGGCAAGAAAGCATCCCTAGATTGTGACAAATGGACCAAATACTGGGGAATTACTTTCAGAGGAGAATGCTGAGTGCCCATGAGGCAGAAAATGGCCTTTTGGGAGGGAAATGTTGGCAACCCTAGAACCTGAGTGTTTCCATCTCTTGATGAAGATACTATTTTTCAATGTGCAAAAACAATGAAAAAAGAGGAACCAAAAGAAAACACTTCTCCCCTATTAAGGAAATCTGATAAAAACTGTTCTTTCATCTAGCATTTGATACTCAAATGCACTTTCCCATTCACAGCTGGATGGAGATTTTTTTTCAAGTTCAACCCTGATTTATTTATCTTAAAGCAGGCAATGTACTATAATTTTACAATAAAGGACTCCCAATCAAAGCTTACCTTATCCAGAGGTAATTAATACAAAGATTGTTGAATTAAAGATGTGAGTCTTGACACTTTGGCGGGGGGTAAGGGACATGGTCTCAAAGGCCCAAATTATGCCTGAAACAGACCAATTAACACCATGTATCTTCTTTTATGTTAACTTCAATTAAGGTTTCTTAAAATTTTTAAAGTTATTTTCTTCTTTACAATCTCAGAATGTCAGAAATGTACATCAAAGAAAAACGCTTCAGTGTGAACACCATAGGTAACGCTCATTTGCACACAAATCTGCATATTGCAAAGGAGTTCAGAGCCCATTTTGCATGAATTATTGCCGGATGTGAGTCAATGAATTAAACAGCTAAAAAATAACAACCATCCAAGTGATGATAAGCTACACCTATTTATGTTGACATAATGAATTTCAGAAAAAAAACCACATCAGAATTTAAGTTACAGTGAAATAAAAAGGAGATTTAAACTACGATTCTAGACAGGCCTGTGTATTTTAAAATAATTTTCAAATTCATTTTGTTTATCATGATTCACAATTCTTGCACCGGAAAATGATATTCTTTTTTTCTAGCAGATGAAACAGAAATGGATAAAATTTCACACTCTTGCTTCTCTTGGTTTTGACAGTAAATCCATTGACTGTTTTTCAGCATTACATACAGTATGTCATCTATGTAGCTTTTATTCTGCAGTCATCCATCTATAAGATCATTTTGTCTTTGTACAATTCTTCTTGCAAGATGCCATCTCTTCATTTGCCACTGATTGGCCAGCACCTCATTCTTCTCCTTGTGCTGGTGCAAGCAACATATTTCTGAAAGTGTCACAGCAAAAAGTAGCACGACTACTGCAGAAATGTCTGACTAAAGAAAGTTGATTCTTCAAAGAGTTAAATTTTAATCACAAATAAAAAGAAGAAATCCAAAGGTTTTCAATGTAAAGTCTTGTTTTTCAGAGTCAAATCTATGTCTTCTAGAACCTGTATGTGGCTGCCACTGACTCCAGTGTGTTCACTCCTAATCAGAACAGGCTGCAAACAATGGACTCCTCTGCTGGGGCCTTTTATTTTCTCCTTCACAAACTCTCCCCACATGGAGAAAGATTTTTTTTTCTGAGCTTGTACGCTCTTTGTAATAGTTTGACTGATTGCCTGTGTGAATATATTTGGGTTTATGGATTTTCCACCAATATTCACAATGATGGTTCCACGGGGCTTTTGCCATTTAGAATTCAAACCCTAGATTGTCACTTGGTATGCTCCTTCTCTCCTTGTCGTATGGCATCCCTTTTATAAAAAGAATGGTACCTTGAGAAGTCTGAGCTTGACTGAATTTTCCAAAACACAAGAAGGGGCTTTAAGGAGAAAGTGGTAAGTAGGATTAAAAAAATTGTGATTGCGCATAAAGGGAAAATACTCCACAGTGAGAATGGTTATGAATGGGAACAGGCTGTACAGAGAGGCTGTGCAATCTGTCTGTCCTTAGAGACATTCAAAACGTGACTGGAAAGGCCCTGAGCAGCCTGATCTCACTTGGAAGTTAGGCCTGCTTGGAGCAGGGGTTTGCACCAAATGTCCTCCAGAATTCCCTTCTGACCTAAATCTGTCCATGGCTCTAATTTGTGACTCTATGGCCTCAATAATAATGGAAAAAGAATTGCCAAAATTTGAGTGGGCCAAAAGCCTGATGTAGTTAACAGCAATGTCTACATTTTCCCACATATTCTCTCTGCTCTCTTAATAGCTGCTGCACTCACTATGATGTTTAAGCCGGTGACAATGCAGAATGCATGCCCAAAGCAGAACTTGAGTGGTTTTGTAAGTAGCAAGTCTACTGTGGGTTGCACTTTTCATAGTTTATTACATTTATTATAGTAATTTTAGCAGCTTGTCCTTTAAAGAGCTTTAGGAGAAGTAGAGCATGACCCTCAGCTTCCACTACATTAAAAATGGCTTAATCATTCCCAACCACCACAGGAACAAGTAATGGTTAAGGTCAAGTGCAGGTTTTGTATGCACTTTGCTCTCTAAAGACCCTCAAGAGTTTGGAAGTTATAATAAATTTTACACCTGTATTACTTCCATCTTTTTATGTTTGTGATCACAGGGCAAAAACTAAAAAAAAAAAAAAAAAAAAAGGAAGAAGAAAGAAAAAGCCAGCTCAGCTCAAAGTGTAAGGGCTCAAATTCCATCTGTTTTAGCTCATTTTTTCTCTGAGATGTCAGTATATTTTAAAGACCAACTGTGATAAAACTTATCTTTGATCAACAATTCTGAAAACACTGGCCCTTGGCCAGAACTCATCTGTTTCTCAGTTTGGGCTCAATTCAAAAGTCTCTACTTTTTCTACTTTTTCACAGACTCTGCCATGAAACTCCTAAAGAACTGCAGCTTCAACAGGAGGAAACCCTCCTGTCAGGATGAACAAGTAAATTGTGCTACCCTTGCTACCTAAGTAAGCCCTTTCCTAAAATCAGTCACAGAGCCTCATCCTTCTGAGCATCCCAAACCTCAGACATTTGGACAAAAGAAATCCATATTTGATTAAGAGTGAATTTTGGCCTTAGTAAAGGAGACATCCTAATCTCTTTTGGTTTAAAACCAGAAAAATTCTGCCTGTAATACAGACATTTTTTTCCTCAGCTGAGAAAAAAGTGGCTTAGCCAGCTGATGGGATTGTATCAGCAAGTTGGTGTTTTTCAGTGAAAAGCCTGTGCACAGACATTTAGCTGGGAGGAATGCAGGTGGTCTGTGTGCTACTTTAGGACTGACAGTGGACCATTGTCCAAAAAGCTTGGAATCACCACCATTACTACAAAGAGATGGGGGTAGCCATTTAGCACCTCTTCTGAAGAACACATCTGACCAGAAGGCCTAGCCATCAGTGTTTTACCACCATAATACTGATTATGAGTCTAACTCCTGCTTGTTCAACCTCAAAGAAAGCAACAGAGCTACAAAACCGGAAAAAGACTCTATCTTTTTTATGCATTCTTGCCCTACCAGGACTTAAACAGTAAGTATAATCTCTGCTACCGCTGGTCATCTGCAAAAAAAGACTGAGAGAAGGCCATTGGGCAAGTAGGGCAATCCCACACAGTACGGACCAGGGCAGGGTAGTAGAGGAAGGGCTAGCTAGCCGTGAATATTCATTTAGGGACAGGTTATTAAAGCTATTTAAGCACCTAACCTCCCATTAGAAATAAGCTGTGAGGCACCTGAATTGGTGCATTCAAACCTCAGGAAAACACTGAATGCTTTAATTTATGGCCAACCCCTTATAAACAGAATTGCAGAATTCAGTCTGCAAACATCATCATGAACCAAAACCTACATCATTCTCACAATTATTACTATTAGGCCAAGTAATCATCTCCAAAGGTAAATGATGGAAGCACTGTTACTTCAGTTATTTAAAGCTAGATTGGACAATTCTCCAGGGAATATTTTTGGGGGAGAAAGTGGGGACTTTGTTACGATTAAACTGAGGCTATAAATAGGAAGACTTTAATGTAGTGCAGCATTACTGAAACAGCAATGTTGTTTTATGAGTTTTTTATAATCTGAAACTAGGGAAATTCTCACTTCCCACAGCAGTCTCCGCCATCCCCAATTGCTCCTATTACATTGACCAGTAATAACACCCTGTGGCTTTTCATTCATTCTGCAGTGCTGTAACTTCTACCTTTCTTCTCATCAGATGTCAGAAACAGGGAGATCTTGTGCCTTTCCCGTGAGCCTGTGTGTGGCTTTTGATTCCAAGATTTACAGCCCACATGTCTTTGGTTGATCCAGTAGGGCTTGGACCCTAAGCGCAGAAGTCTTAGAGTGATATGGTAAAAATAAGTGCGATTTGGCACCTCTGTGCTGTACCTCCAGAAGGAGGAATGCATAAGAGAGTCTCCAGTCTCTGCAATGAGGTAAAGATGTGTTCCACATCCATTTAAAAGTAGGCAGCATTTCAGTCCATACTTTAATAGTCTTTGAAGGTATCATGTCTTCTTCTGGGTGGCAACATATATTTTGATTCAACTAGCTGGAAGAGTAATTTCAAGGTTAACAAGATGGACACCTGGTAATAGTGGGGTGTCTCCTCAGCTCCCTGTCATCATGAGGATTTACATGTATGCAAGTGAAAGCAAAGTAGAGGTAGAAAATGTTTCCAGATCAGAAACACCTGTGGTTTGTCCCCCCTACCTGAATGTAAAGACATGCACCATGTACAAAACAGAAAAAAGCCATTTTTTTCAGGCGATATATGCTATCCACAAAGGCAGGTTTTCAAGGGAACCCCTATCAACAGAAGAGTTTGATGGTTTGAGGAACCTGATCACCTATTTTTTTCTGTCTCTTTTTTTTTTTTTTTTTAATTTAGGGTGAATGCTTCCTTTGCCTGACTTCTGCTTGTTTGTTTCAAGACAAATTACTTCTGCCTTGTCAGTCCAATCCAGAGACAGTGAAGATAGTGGAAAGCGCTTTGTTGTCTGTTGGATTTCTAATTCTCACCCATAGCATCATTACAGACACCAACATACCATACAGTTTATCATTAAAACAAAACTTTTCTTAAAGTGCTTTATTCAAATGGGGTTTATGTGCCTGTCAACATGAGCCTGCGTGGTGTGTACGTACACCTCTGAGACCCATAAGCTTGATTCTGAATTAAGCAAGAAAATGGGACCTGACCTGACACCCAGCACTGTGGGATATTCAATCATTTTTGACCCACCTGCACACTTGGCTTGTCAAGGACATATGATTGTGTTCTCCACCAGCTTCTAGCATCCCCCAAAACAGCACTTGGAGCAAGAGCTTGCTTTTTTCCCCAGACTTAAGTGTGTAGATTTAAGATGAAGCTCAGGAAAATGCTCCATAGGCACATGCACTAGAGCTGGGCAGATCGCTTCAATAGATGGGTGGCATGCACACATGCAAACAAACATACTTGAATGTACACAAGAAAATATTCAGCTGGCCTAATTCCCATCCTGCTCTCACCCATCTTTCTTGCAATGTTGCCACACTCGTCACATTTTCCTGTGGGAATAGCGGGTGAGTTGGGTGGACAGGTATGTGAAATACCTACAGGAATGTTATCAAGAAAATCACTGTTCATGAAAATAAATAATAGTAGCACTTCCGCTCTCCCAATGAATGCACAAGGGGACACATTGTGAAACATGTCAAACCGTTTACTAGTTCTTGTCTCAGTTCTTGCCGTAAGTCCCTGCTGCTTCTTACTGAATACTAGTCCTTTTTAATAGTTAAAAAAATCCTTGGTACTGTGGCATTCCAGAAAGCACAAGCCATGCTCAGACCCCTCTTCTAGCGCAGTCAACATCTTTCTCCTTCTGCCTGAGAGACGGTATTTTACTGCAGCTCACACAGAAGGAAAGCCCAGCACCCCCAGCACTGCGACAAGTAGACCTTCAGAGATCAAGGCCCACCCCTTCCTACCACTGCTGTGTGTGGCCTTCAGGCTTAAAAATGCTTTCCTTTTGCCATGGTCACTATATGTTTTAAGTCAGAATTTTACACTAGACATCTGCAAAGAAAAATATTCGTCTAAGTATTGTTTAAGCACCCAGGGTGAGGCAGATTCAGTGCATGCAGTGCTGTTGGAAATTATCTCTGTCCTGTTTCAGCCACTTGCAGACACTGCACACAGAACTGCTCATGGCGTCTCAGCAGAAGACAACAAGAAAGCCCAGGAATCATCCAAAGAGAAGAAATATGGACCTTTTTTTTTTTCCCCATTCTGAAAGAAAACTTTTAAAATGCAAAGACTTGCATTTCACTTCCCCTCGGTCTCATGCATGGTCAAAGTTCTCTCAGTAACAGTAACTTGATTTTAAGCGTAAGAATGCACAGAGCGCTTCCTGCCCCTGACCTGCACAATCAAACTTGACACAAGACATTCTCCAAATCCCTCCCGCTGAACCTGGTTTAAAATCAACATGCAGACAAACAGCTGAATACAGGCTACGGTCGTTGTCCGCATTAACAGCTTCTTGTTGAAGACAGAATTAGCAGGAAGGCATTTCCCCGTTGAAAACAGGTAAAAAAATCACTGTTGCGTCTTCTCTGGCACAGACTCTGAAACACCACTGTGTGTCTGTTCTGATCACTTTTATTTCAGGTGATTTATTAGAAGGATCTCTCAGTTCATCCAAATACAGGCTCATAGAAGAAAGCAAACTCAGCCTATAATAATAGAGTCAGCAGGTCTACTCTTGTCACAGCTTAATCTTGCCCATTGTATTAATTTTTCCATTTCCATTCAGCTTTATGGCCACATATTGATTATTTCCCATAGTTCTAACTACATAAATTTGTAGCATTGATATTTTCAGAGCTGTGACATCTGACAGGACAATAGTACAAGGAAAAATAAATTCATCTCACTGTCAGGCTAAAAACATTTAAGTCTTAGAAGAACATATTTAGCAGTGGATGTTGGTGTCAGTGTTCAATGTCATTGCTATGCTATGATCAGAAAATTACCTTACAGAAGGCTGCCTTTGTCAATATTATATGATCCAGCAAATTTTAAAGGTGACCTTTGGAAGTCAAAGGTAGATTTCCAAAAGACCATGTTAGGAAATTGAAGCGCTTCCTGGAGGCTGCCTAGCCTGGTTTATTGTACTGCTAACTCTCACTCCCCTTAGAGGATTTTCATTTGACACTTCTCAGCTACTCACCAGTCTTCATTCCACTATTTCTGTACAAACCTGAAATTATAAAATTTAAAAAAAAAAAAAAAGGGGGGGGGTGTTATTCTCTAGTATTTTGGGGTTTAGATTCTTTGTTGCTTTTTATGATACAGTAAAAATCTGTGCGATGGGTAACTCTTGTGACAGAGAGCTTCATGTTTTCACAGCGCTGAGCAGCCTAGAAACAAACGTCAGCTACAAAAAAAAGGTTCAGTAATGTAAGTTCTAAAACCCACTGGCCTTTGAAATAATGTTTTCTACAAAAGCTGCGTAGCAGAAGGTAAACTAAGTTACAGGTGCCTGTCCCAACCAGAGCTGTAACAGCAAGGCTGCTTCTGCCCTTCAAGCACCCTTCTATTCTTTCATTTAGTCTCTTCTCAGTATGTTTTGGATAAAACAATGCATTTTCAAAGCTGCAATTGAGAAAGATAAACATAAATATTATTAAAAGGGTGCCAAAAGTCTTCTGTAATTACCTGCTTTTTTATATTACGGTTATTCAATATTTTTGCAGAGCACAAGGCAGAGGAAGGGGCAAGTTGAATACAAGAAACATCATTGCTTCTGTTTATCAAAGCCCAAAGTTCACACTAAACACTTTTTCTTTAAGTCTTATTTGAGAAATAAGTCATGAAAAAGGCACAAGAGAGAACATACTCATGACTCGGGTTAGGTTAAAAACAGTAGGATATTTTCAGTCTCTTTTTACATCAGTTTGCCAGTGTTTCCTTGGTGTGATGGTTTTTTTGTAATGCAGTTAGTAAAAAGGGACCTGACTCACCGCTTCTTCCTCTCCTGCAGACACTGGTATCTGAGAAAAGTCCCATCAAGCCAGAAGAACAACATACAGTGCAAATAACTACTAGAGATGCCAGATAGAATTAACGGGAGCTCAGGGAGATATTCAGAGATGAGTAACATCTAAGTAATTAGGAATATTTATTTCTTGCCATTTTTTTCCACTAACACTTACCCAGGACTTGTGGACAATATTTTTGTCCTTCCAGGTAATAGGATTTAGGGTGGAAAAAAGTAAAGCAGATATTTACTTTTTCCTGAAGTCCAGTGGGCTCTGACTGGATCTAGCAAAGTAACTCTAAGAAACTGCTTTTGCAAAGAACAAGTTCAATATTATAATATATTGAAATGCTGATTTAGGTACCGTTATCAGTAGATTATACTGTCATCTAGTGGCAACTACGTAGCTTGCATCCCGAAATACTGGAGACCAGTTTACAGACTGCAGATACCTACCTACCAAGGAATCTTCTCTTGACCAGCTTTCTAAAACAGTCAGATGATCAAGGACACCTTCAAGGGATATCATCATAATAATGGAAGACACAGACACACATTGTGGACCTGATCCTCCTTCATACTTTGAAAATAAAAGGCCCTTAAAAAACTATCTCAGAAGATGCATAGTCCACCTAAATGTATCCTGTTTCTTGAATAGTGGAAGGTAAAAACCACAAGCTGAAAGTTAGAGAAAAGCCAGAACCCTCTATCATGATGCAAAGGAAAACATGCAAGTCCCTAATACATCACATTAGGGACTAGCTGGTGGTATTTTACTTATATAGGAATGCATCTTACTGGGATGTCACTGACATAAGAATGCATAAAGCCAAGTATTAACTTGGAAATAGATTTAGAAATAAAGTCAAAGGAACTTCCAGATGTTCAGAAAGCAGAAGTTAATGGAAGGAAAAGGACAAATTCATCACTAGATTAATATGAGAAGTGGTTTAAGTGTGATTAAGAGCCCATAGGCCTGTTTAAGATTCACAACTCTAAGTATTCACTCCATTTAACATAAAACTGCCTATAAAATATTTGATTAAAGGATTGTTAGAGTCAATCCACTATTGACAGAGCCAACCAGAAAGACTGCAGTGGCATTGAACAGTTTATCAGGCTAAAGTACTGACCAGTCTGCTCAGAGAAACACCAGATTTAAACATCAAAGCACAAAATTCTCTCCCCCCCCCCAAAAAAAAAAAAAACAAACAACACAACAAACAACAAAAAAGCATTCTGGATTGGATTTAATATCATTGTAAGAAACTAATGAATTCTTTTAATGTTGGTGAAAGAAACAGTGATTTTCTATTTTCTTATGTCACCAACCAAAACAAATAGGCTGTAGTATTCTGATTTCTTATTTTTCTGAAGGATGGTACAGATATAAAAGAGAGCCAGAAAAGAAGTCCAAGGAGAAGGAGATGGAAAACAGCAAAGAAAGAGCAGACTTAGCTTGAGCAAACACTGAAGGGTGGGCCCAAGGGAAAAATGGGCAAGACCTATGGGGCCAGATGCTGACTGAAAGCGAGGAGTGTAGATGCAGATAGTGTGTATTGCTCTTCAGTTCATTCTGGCATCCAGAGACAGGGGTGGATAAGGCTTGGAGGAAGGGAGGATGCACAGTCCTGTGGCTGTGACCTTGTCCTGCAACACAGACCCCCTGCACCCTTCTCCCATGGATACAGCTCTAACTGCCCAGGGCAACTGGTGTTTGTACATCCAGATTTGCACCCAGGAAGCAACTGTTCCTATGCCTACAATACCATAGATTTAACCAACCCTTTTGGGTCAGAAAAGGGTGATGACTCCTACAGTCATGTTCTGCCTGTAGCGCTGTGCCACTGTAACCATAGCTCACATATAAAGTGTCTGTGTGAGAGAAAGTTGACATGAAAAAGTTATTTCTAACTTGCACCAAGAAGGAAGTCTTTTAGAAATGCTCCCGTTTTTGGTTATCTTGGGTTTTTACTAAGGCAGATGGTTACACTGTTTTTCCAAACAATTTTATATTCCATTTCTTGCACATCCTGATATTTTGTTCATTTTTGTGGATTGCTGTAGGAGAGATACTAATATTTGCTGGACTAGACCTTTGGGTTGGACTTGTGCAGATGTCCTGGATGTGAAATCCTGCATAATGCATTATCCATCTCCCAAGCCACGCAGTTCTCCAGTGAATCCTCTTTTTATAGCTGTAGCAAGTAAATTTTCTGGCTTTCACAACTCATGAGGAAAGACAGTGTTCTCTAATTTATTTATACTTATATTTCTGTAATTTGCACAAATGAAATGATCTATAGGAAGAGATTCTCAGTAGTATAAATTTGTGTTATCACAAAGAACACATTTGCAACAGCATTAAAGAAACTTCAAAACTAAAAAGCATTTTGATTGCAGCAGGCCATTTAATATGCATACCCCTCACTGAAATTAAGCTACATTAGCTAATCAGTGAAGAAATAAGAGAAGCAATATCTTGGTGTGAATTAACAATGCTGGCTCTGAAAGACAATTAACTGAGATCTGAAACACAGAGAATTACAAACAAGAGACCAAAATATTCAGAATTAGCACATATTCTGAAGTTTGACAGCGCTTGCACTTAATGAAATATTTCTTATCTTTTAGGTAGAAAGGCATGACTAAAAAGTCAGACACCAAGGATGACCATTCATCTAACAGAGGCTGTAGCTCAGGTTTACAGAAGAGAAAAGTGAGGGCAAAAGGAGAGGCGATTTTTTATCCTGTTGTTTCTAAACCTGTGTTATCATATAGTTACTGCTACCAGTACTCACTGCCACAAGAGCAGCAGTCTTGAACAAGAAACTCCTGTGCTAGACACGACACAGGAAAAGACAAGCTTTCCTTAGATGCTGTTCAGGAGACAACAGACAGACAGGGACAGACCACTGATTGCAAGGACATAAGGAGTAAACAGGAGGGACCACAGTCCTGGAGCATGGGCAGCCCAGCACCTCTCTGTGTTTTAAGAACACAGTTAATCAAGGATCCTAAAATTCCCCACATGGGATAACTGGATGGATGGTCTCCATTTCATAGACAATCTCAGAAATAATACTCCCTGAATAAGCACACATTTTATATAGAGAGGTGATGATTACTGTTCTGCTTTTGGGGATCCATGTCAGGGAAGCCTGTGGTGCCCCATAAAGGTGCCTCACTGTCCAGAGAGAATGTTCAGAAACCAAAAGCCCTTCAGCAAAAGCACACAGTTGTGCACACATCTCATCCACATATTGTCCTCTATCCGGCTCGTGACAGAGTAGACAACTGGCTTGAGTCTGCCCATTCTCAGCCCCTTGCTTTAAGTGCTGAAGATGGTAGCTCTGCAACAGATATCCCTCTGGTACAAGCTTATAGTTTAAGACACATTCCTAGATAACTTCAAATTTAACTGCTGTAACAGTACAAGCATTATAGTTCTATGGACCAACCTTATGTTCATTTTGTACGCTCTTATAATCTTGTGTTGATTACACATTGCACTTCATTATTTTTTATATCATGAACTCTCAATTAGCCAGGGCAATGGGGGAGTCTGGAGACAGAATAACCCAGAAAAAGCAAGACCATGTGTAATACAAAACAGATGTAAATTAGGTTTTAAGAACAGAGTAAATACATTTAACCTTGAAAAAGTTGATATGAAGAACAAGGCAGTAAACATAATGAAAATTAGGTGGCAGGGGGAAGTGGTTAATCCACAACTCAGATAATCCTCACACAGCTAATTAAAACTTGATTGTCCATGTTTACACCTGCAGTAAGCCCTGCTGTTGCTCTTCTGACCAAAAATTCCAGCCCTTAGCTTGTGTAGGCCTGGGACTATAGTGACTAGGGGAAAAAATTGAAATCTGATCTGTCTGGGTGAGGGAGATCCAGTCCCTCCTGGATACAGAGGTTCTCGAATTGTAATTAGTGAAGGTGGAAATCATGACTGGTACCTAATGCTTTGCAGGCCATAGATTTCTAGCAGACCACAGACCTCTGGAGGTGGAAACTAATGGAAAGCAGCTCCCAGGCTCCATGTGCATGCTGCAATTTCTTCAAAGCATCTTCACTGATTGCTGGACTGAGACAAATTCCAGCCTGGCTAAGCAGACATTTTTGGTGCACTTCTACAAAATCAAGATGTGCTTTAATCCCTCAGAACTTCTTAAGAAAAAAAAAAAAAAAAAAAAAAAAAATCTTTAATTTTCCTGCCATAGCAAACAAGAAACTTTGCCCCACCTCTTCACACTAGAGGTATCAGGTCCTCTGTCATACCAATGCAGTCACAGATAGGTTGCTGTGCTCTGAGTTTCATTCGGATAAAGAAGTAAAAGCAAGAATACCAAAAAAGCCACAGAGATTTTACGACATTTTGAAAGTTGCTCTGAAAATCTCCCATTCCAGAAAAACATTACGTCCCATCCAAACCCTGGTCCCCAAGGCCAACCCCAGAAAAAAAGGCCAATAAAAAAATGACTTAAGAACTTAGTGCCTGTTTTTAATACTGACTGAGAAGGGCAGGAAAAAAGGATCACAAAACTTAATTCAAGAGCTCCTTCTAGTTTCTGACAAAAAAAATACTTGTTTATTTCAAGAGGTTTTGGGGCGTTCCTGAAGAATCAGATTTATTTGCACTGCTGCAAAGTTTCAGAGGAAAACTGGAAATATGCCTGCTGCTGGATAAAATCTCAAAGCATTTACACTCAGAATGGATGGGACAAATGCATTCCAGTTTTACAAATGTGAAACTAAAGCCTCAAATTACACTGAAAGCCTATGATAGAGCCTGACATTCAATTTACATTCCTGAATCTGACTTAATGCCTTACCTACAAATATCTTTGTCTTTCAGTTGTACCAATTTACTTCATCATTTACCTCACTTACAAAGGTTATTAAAATTGACAACTGAAACTAAAAACTGACACAGTTTAAAGCGTAAAATTGTAGAACAAGCAATGCAATCTTGTGTCCAGCGCAGATTCCTACAGCCGAACTTCTGCTGAAGTTCACCAGAGCAGGTGTTCCTCTTGACTAGGTACCACTGATGGCCTACAGCCAGTCAAGGGACACTACATAGCACTCAGCTGGCTGAGGCTGGTACAAAACTAATGTGACCGCAACTGTGTGCCAGTATATCAAGACTTCTCCTCATTTAGACAACCCCTCTTACAAGAATGAATGATCTTGAACAGAAATACCTTAGTTATGAGAAAATTAGTAATGGCAGAGGTGAAGCAGAAACACAGGCAACATGGCTAATACTAGCCATACATACTTAAAATTCACTTCCTTAGTTTATGCGAACACATCATTTGTATCAGGAGTCTCAAAATGAGATATGATCAAGTCTTTTCAAGTTCCATTACTTTCAGGAAATGCAGAAACAAAAAACAGTTCACCTGGTGAATTATACACATCAAATCATTGCTTGTAGCTTGGCTCCTTCTGCCTTTTAACCTGAGTCTGCACTTGCATTGATTGCCTTTAGATCTTAAGGCTACATTCATACAGACCTGCCATCACTCCAGTACCACACGTCACACAGCCACCCCAGGTCAAGAATCATTTGAGCTGCACGTTGCTGGAAGCTAGGAGAGCAAATCCCCCAGTTTGGATGCTCCTCTCACACTTCTGCTCAAGGACCTGCCTTGGGCTTAAGTGAGCTCCTTTTTTTCAGTACCAGGCATAATCAGATCTTTAAAGGAGACTAAATGTGGGCCACGTACATACGATGCTTCCCCCCAAGCTCTTCCAATCTCCAACTGTTTTCAGTTCAGGGAGCTTCAGCTTGATGTTGTTTGTCAGTCTGGTAACCCCAATGAATTTCTGAGTACTTACGCAGTCTCCCCCAAAACTCCTGCAAAATTTTTGTTCCTACTAAGTCTACTAACCATTGCATGAAGAACAACCTCTTTCTGTTTGTTCTCAACCCAGCTGTGGAGCTACCTGGACCCACAATCTGACCCAGTACAGCTGCTCTTATATTCTTGCACAGACATTTGGTTTGTGAGATAAAATCTGCATCTTATACCTAATTTTACCATGAAATGTGTGGAAAAGAGCTGTCTGCTTCAAATGGGATTCTCAGCAGCCATCTGGCCCACAGTATTATCGAAACTAACTGATAGGAAAAGATGGAAGGAAGGGTGTTTAATAAAAACACTGAGTTTTCAAGCTAAGGCCCCTAAGGCCCCAGAGAAACATCTATGTCAGATGAGTATTCATAGCCCTCATGCTTCTGCTCCCTCACCATCTCCGTCATTCCTTTCCAGGTTGCAACAGGCATCAATTCTGCCTGCTGCACTGCAAGAGGAGGAGCAATTTGGCAACAGCACTGGAGCTGGGATACTAGTCCAGGATGAAGGAAACATTCAAGTTCTGCCTTAACCTTCCATGTCTTGTCTCCCAGGAGAGTGCTCCAGCCACCCAACAGCAGATTATTTTGGTGGCAAAGCACTCTCCACTCATTCAGTCACTGCCCAGGTATTGTGGTAGGGGGAACTCCGAAAAATTGATACCTGGTAATGCAGGTGGCTGCTCTGGGTATTCCCCACCTGTTCTGGCTCAGCTAGGATAGGGTTAAGTTTCCCCAGCAGCGGGAGGGAGCTCCAGCCGGGTTATTTGATACCATGCTGAGGTCAGGTCCCAGCGCCCAAGCGCAGGAACAGTTTCTGGGACTGCTTTTGTCCCTGACGGTGTCCGCGATGGGACTGCTGTATCCTTGCGGTATATCTCTGTATATCTCTTGTCCTGTTCATTGTTGTTACTGCTTATTGTTATTGCTGTCACTATTGTTGTTGTTCGGATTATTATTTGTTGCACTGTTGTATTAAATTTTTCCTCATCCCAACCCCGGGGTTTGTGCCTCACTCCCTGCCCCGTCCCCCCCACCGGCAGCATGGTCTCAGGTCCTGGCAGGGCCTAAATCACCACACCTCCCAAGGGATGGGCAGACAGCACTCCAGACACTCTTCCAAATGCTGCTTCTGTATTTGATGTTAAGCACCGTGGGCAAGTGCTCCTATCACTAGAAATCCCAAAGTCTAAGTCATGACAGAGACACAGAGATACAGATACATGCCAGGGTGGTTTCAGCCCTTGGCACTGACAGGAGCAGAAGTTCAGGTGTTCAGTGTCCACCTGTAAATACGTAGTGCTACTTGAGATGTCCCAGGGTATGCAGCCCAGCCTCCAGCTGTCTCTCTAGAGACTGCATGTCTGCCATAGGACCTGAGACATTGTGCAGACATTTCCGTTAGCCACTGAAATGTTTCAAATGGTACTCAATGCCTGGGTGTAGGCAATTGAGCTGAGCCCACCTACACCTTCCCCCAAGTCAGTGGAATTTCACGGTCGATATTGGACACCGTAAGATCAGGCATACGATTTGAGGTCTGCACATTGCCTAAATACATGAATTCTCCTTTAAATGTTCTTTGGGAACATATATTTTTCCACAGAGCAAGACCTTGTTAGCTGTCACATCTCACATTGAGGCTGTAGGGTAGGTATCCTGCATTGCTGATGGACTTTCCCTTTCTCTGCTATGTGATGTCACTCTGCTAATGAAAGGAACATGGGAAGCACTTTCTACCTGATGTGATATATTATGTTTAGGAGCCACAGGCTGGTACAGCCATGAATCTCATGACACTGCTTCAATTTTTTCCCTACTCCAATGGCAAGAAGTTTCCTGTTGTACTAATAAATTTATATCTTTAAAGTGAATGTTCAGGGTAGATTTAGGTCCTAATGGTTAGTGCTCAGCAGAAGAGCACTATTTTTCTTTAGGGAACAGATCCACCAGAGAGACATGAAGTGACATCCTCATGGGAGCTCTAATAAATTTCCAGACTTAAGCTAAGTATACATAAAGAATGGATCTCGGCATTTTGTTACTAACTGGAGATTGATCCTGCCTGTGAAGGCTGTGAGCTTTCCTGGGGCTGAATTTGCTATTCAGGATCTTCACAGGGATTTGCTCTTACTTCAGAGCTCACAGTCTGACCTGGTCTTTCTGAGGCATGAAGAGACTTGAGCCAGGCCCTTATATTCAAATAACATCTTCCACAAAAATCACATCTCCTGCAGAATAGAACATATGATCTAGTTTTAGGTAGTCCTGAGAGGAGCAGGGAGTTGGACTTGATGATCCTTATGGGTCCCTTCCAACTTGATGTATTCCATGATATTCATTACAAATAAAGCATCTGATACATTAAGCATATTTCCTTTATTATGAACCAACTCCGATTTCTACTGATGTCTTTTTTCTTCATAAGTTGCTGCAAATAGCTTGGACAAACAGGAGGTGGTTTGCCTGGACCATTTATAATACTTTGAATATGTGACATTTGTAATTTACACTGGGTAGTCCTTACCTTAGATCAATACTCAGACATTTCTCCTCCTTGATTAGATGATAAAATTTAATGAGAGAAAAAAGGTACAAATAGATAATAAATAATAACTGTTTACATTAATATTGCATTACACATTACTTAGCCCCAAACACAGACATTAACAAATCCAATATCATTGACAAGCCACAAACAGTTTGAGGCACACAGACATTGTCAAATGCAAGCTGACTATAACCAAATATTTTCCAAGTCCTTACATTGCAGCATCCAGGCAGCTCTAGCCTATACTGCCATGGCGTCTCTAAAAAAATAGGGTTATTTGTATACACAAATGAGTTTTATATAAGCCACAAGGACACAAAATTGTGAGTCTCTTTTTTCCTACCTCTTTTCCTTTCACCTAAAAATTACACTCATTCGGTATATTTCTGTAGAAACTTTACTTAAGATTTTCCTTAAATACCTTTTTGAATAAGGGCCAAAAATCATAAAATTAAGAACTTAGGACTACAGAAATCAAATTAATAAGCTAGTGTGCCTAGGGGAGCATATAAGAAACCACCATAAAATAATAACAGTAATGCTCACATATGTATAGAAGAATATGGGAGGGGAGATACACACACGTGTGTGTTTGTGTTTATATTTACAGCCTCTCCTGGAAAGGTGTATTACAAATTATAAATTAGTAAAGCATCCATGACAGTTATTTCTAGAAGACACAATAGAGACCATAGAGAACGTACTAATATTAACAGCTGTCAGTAATAATTTCATGCGTCAGGTATACTCTCTCTCATGTCACGTGCATCTGACGGCAACTGCTTGCAGGACTGAACATCTAGGGTGTGACGGGCTTTTAGGGAGATACTTCTGGTACAAAGGCACCACACAAAGGGACCTTCACATTCCTGTAAAGATAGTTAAAAACCTCTTACAGGGAAACTTACTAGGACCTCTATTATGCATAATTTAATCTTGAACACTTTTGGGGTCCTGATCCAAAGTACACTGAAACAGTGAAAATGTCCATTTCCTGTGACAAGTTTGCCTCATTTTTTAGCTAAGTTCATGCCTCAGTTGAAGTCCAGATCAGCCATTCAAACATATGATGGCAAACCCCAGCTTCACAAAACTTGTTCATGGCTTTCAGAAATTAAGTTTCTAGCTAAAAATAGTAAGACCTTCAAATATTCACGGCATGGGGTGCTTGCTTTCTGTTTTTTAGAGCCTACAGATCCAAATGTACTTACATCCCATTTTTAAGTTGTTCCTACATCCCTAAGACTTAGAAATTCATTTTGCTTTTGTTAATGAAAACAGGGTCTCTTGCATAGACACTTGCTCCAAGGATCTAAGGCTTTAAGAAAGACATATTTAATGAAAGCACAGGGTAGGCTTGTGTTTACTTGTGGTTAACTTGTGTTAACTATGCAAAACAAGGCTGAGCCATAGATCTCGGGGAAATAGTATCACTGAACAGTAAATTTGGCAAAAACTGATTTTCTAAGGAGTGAGAATATTTGCCAAGTCAAATCAACTCTTACAGACTGTTTTAGCCAAAAGAAATGAAGAAGAAATGTCAAAAATGTCAAAACACTTCTCAACATTTTTTGAATTAAATGTTTTATTTCAGAAACATCGACACACTGTATCCTCATTTTCCAAATAAGACACTGAAATTTTCTATTTGGAATGGCACTTTTTGCTTACAAATTGAACTAAGCTTCAGAAAGGAGGCATTAGAAGGGGTTACATAACCAGATAATTAAACACAAGGAATTGCCTCAAACCAGCTGGTCTTGGCATTGTTTTTTAAAACCAAAATCTTCAAATCCATTGTAACTCGTTGTGAGGAAACCCAGCTTCTTAGCTGGGAGGAGATGGCTTAGAAGTTTGAAATGATTAGGAAGGACTTGTCTTCCTAAATTTGACTGCCAGTTTTGACATTTCCTCAATGACCTTGAGTACATCACTCAACGTTCTGTGCTTCAGCTCCGCATCTATCTACTTGGATTTTACAAGGATTGCATCGAAATCATCTTGTGTCAAGAATATTCATCTACCAGTATGGATTGTCATTTACTTATCAGTTTATCTGTGACAAGGCTGTCCTGTAATGTCATTGTCATCTTATTAACTGGGAAAGTAGAGTTTTAGGTGTATTTTTATCCCACCGTGGATTACAGGAGTTTGGTTGGTGTGGTTATTTCCATTCTTCTAAGTAATCAGCTGATTTTTCTATTGTGTTTGAATGCATTCCTAAACTGTTCCAGCTCACATTTGTCCCTCGGTAGTATTTCCTTCAAAAATAATTGTATTGAACTGCAGAAAATAAAGAGAAATGTGCTGCACACAGCAAGTTTCTGAATTCCCTTTCTCTTTGTAATCCACTTGGTGGCCCCTGGCAGCCCATGGGGTGGCACCTGAACAGGGAGAATGCAAGGCCTCTTCTCCCAGAAGACCCACATGGGACACGGCATTGCTGCAGGGAGCATTAGCAACCCCAAGTACTGCAGTTTCTCAAGCATTTGCTAACCAAAACTGTCCCTTTTCCAGCAACAAGCAAGGAGCAAAAATGTTGGACAATTCCCAGTACCCATGATTTTCATGTTGTACCAAACAGAAGCATTTTGCTCCTAAACTGAAGAACCTGAACCAATGTGTTTATATAGCTTATGTTTGGATTATTTTCCACAATGCAAATGACCACTGCCCACATTTGCACTGTTCCTAGGACCAGGAAAACTCTTGGTCTCTGCCCTGCCAGGCTCTGCCTCAACTCCTAAATAAACCAGCCCAGGGACTATTCTCTCTCACATCCCTGACATTAAACTCTCCCCAAGCAAGGTGACCAAGTCCAAATTGCCTTACAGAAGCAGACTGCTGCCCAGCAGAGCACCTGGCTGCCCTGGCCAAAATCTGCACCTGGCCCCTCCAGCCCCTGTACCACTACTGCAGCACCTTGGGGGGCACTAATGAATTTATCTGGGAGGGAAAGGCAGAGTAACACTGCTACCAGCTCAAGGATAGGATGCTAACACTAGCAGAGCTATATTACACGCCCAAGGTTGCAGCCATTGTCTGTGGGAGAGATGGGTAGAGGGCCAGGCACTGTCTGGTCACCCGACTGTTTTTATCACAAAATGTCTTCTGAAAATGAAGAGCCTCAGTACACATCCTACAGCCTCTCCACAGTACAGATGATCACAGCATCACTTCAAAAGCATGAAGGGGTAAATCTTCAGCTGGTGTGAATTCAACTAAGCTATGGCAGTGAATACCAGGAGAGGGTGTAAGCACAGACACAAGCACACACACTCAAGGGAGAAACCAAGGAGAAACTCAGGTCACCTCTGGGACCTACCTTCTCTCTGTGAAAAACAGCGTGGCTACTAGAGACTGGGTTTTAACAGCTGACTTCATAGCTCAAGGACCATCTGCTTCACGGTTTTCCAGTTTGTGATGGTGAGCATCAAATGGAAAAAAATTCTTCTAAGCAGAAGTACATATATGTATTTTAGAGTGTTATTTGTTAAATACTTTAAATTAAATAGTAAATTTGGCTGAGGATAATGTTTTATGTAACTTCATGGGTTTTATTCAAATCTAGCAATGGTACCTCACAAATTCTTGACTTTAACAGGATTCCAGTACATGCTTAACTGCTTTGCTGAACAGGTTTCATCATCCATCCAAAGATAAGCAAATGATTAGTTCCTTGAATTGTTCCTGGAAAAAGAGGTCAGAAAAAGCATGAACTTCCTTCTCAATCCTAATCTATTCCTATTTTATTCATTTTTCTATTAGGACTAATTCCAGATTTTTCTGTTCCTTGCTGAAACATCTGCAGAATGTCTTCATCCTCTTACAGAAATAAAAAATGTCCTTAACTCCATAAAAGATGTGTTTAGCATGAAAACGTGTAAATTTGACTAGTCATTGTTACATTTGTTAATATCTCTTACAGTTCAGGAACCTGTTTGTGGAAGCGGGAATAAGACCGGGTTTCCAAACTAGTCATGCATATTTTTAACAGGGCATTGTAGTTTTTGATAAGGGCTTTGTTTTCTAAGGTGAAACCCTCTGCAATAGTCACATAAGCTTAGTTTTAAAGCCATGAATCTGGTTCCTGTTCAAATCTACAGTGGTTGAATTCTCTGCTAAATGTTCAGCACCTGCCTCCCTTCACTGCATGTCAGCATGGACAACCTTTCATTCAAATACTTAAACTGTGTTTATAACCTCCCATATTTTTTCTGAAGATACCACAGAAGACTGAGAACTAGTTTATGTATGTGCTACAGCTTTTTTTGGATCCCTATAGCTGCACACTGATCATTTGCAGGGTTCTTGTTTGTCACTGCTAGGTACCACCAGGTCTGCATGTATGCTCGCTGGGTTCTGCCTGCTATTATGATATCCAGGTGGTTTTTTAACATAAAAAGACCTTGATTTTAAATAGATCAGAGGAAAGCATTTTGATCAAAAGACCGAGTTTTGTATTGTACTTCGAAGCATGAAGTACCTCTGATCTTCAGAGACTCCATTTCCTATGAAGGGACATCTCCCAGAATCAAATCCTCCATCGCTATTTATGGTCAGTGCCAGACCAGATCCCAAAGAAATCACTGGAAACTCATCTTCATTGGCTCTAAGGTTTATCCTCCACCAACTAGACAATGCAGATGATCGAACTATTCAAGACATCTAAGGAAGCATACACACGGTTGCTGCTGCAGAATGGCAAAAGCAAGACACATTAACACCCACGCTGCCACTGCTGCGCACTACACAACTCAGCAGGAAAGATTCTTAAGCAAGAGGGATTTTTTCTTTGGATGCTTTATTTGCCTCAGTCTGGCTTAAAGAATATTTTCTCAGGACATGCATCTTTTTTCAAAAAAAATGGTCATTACCAGAGCACTGCCTCTGCAAGGAAAAGATGTGGTAAGTAAAAAAGACACCTGAAGATTTGTTTTCTTCAGAAATTCTGTGTTCTCCAGCACCGACGCTGATTTTCTTATTGGCTTTAAAGAAGCACTGCTACATGCATTTTAGCTGGTTAGCAAAACCAAGTAAGACTGCCAGCTATTCAAAATGCCTGCGCATCTTTTCCATTACACCAAGATGAACACTGCGCTCTGCTATAAACACAGGGTCTGGTCACATTCCCATCAAAGTTAGAGGCAAATTTCCCATTGACTTTAGCAGTGCAACACAGGGCCTTTACAAAACAGACAGGGCACCTTTGTATTTCCTACTGAATATGAAAAAGAAAAACCCAAGTACCAAAGTCTTTGATCAAAAAGAAAACAAACACATCTTATGGGCTTTTTAATAACTTTTTCCCCAATAAAAAGAGTAAAGTTGGTCTGAAATTATTATACCTGTTTGAACAGAAAGCATATTTTCTTCCTAGCTAGACATTAGATCACTCAATCTCTGAACACAGAGATGTAATATAAAGTAATAAAGAGGAAATACAACATAAAGTAAGATTCAGACATATTAAATTGCTTAATGAAAACACAAGAGAAAAAGAGTGAGTAGAAAATATGGTTTCCTTTATTGAGAGAAATCCCTTTTCAAATGCTTAATCAATAATAAGGTTCATATTTCCTTATTTTCTACATTTATTTTTTTAGAAAATTATTAAATCTATTTAATGAATATAGATCGTAATTTTTTTGCAGCCCAGCCTGGCAGCATCCTGAATAGTCTGCTCTCTGCTTACTCTGTTTCCTTTCTGCAGCTGGCTGTTCCAACCAGTGCATTTCATAATTCCATTTCAGATCATTCCTGTCACTGAATCCTACCCAGTAAATGTAAATAAGTATCTGCAAATGCACATAGGGAAAAGGAAATCCTGTAGGAACATGCTGCTGGTAATTTGGAGAGGAGTCAAATTAACATGGAACATTTGTTATCACTTAACATTTGTATGTTCTTGTACTGCAGAGCAGATCAAGTCTATGAGCATTTTAGTCAAACCAATATTCCTGTTTCCATATTCTTTGACCCTAATTCACTGTCCACAGGCTATTAGATAACTGCAGTCTAGTGACCAGGATGTAAGAAAGTAAGACTTCCATCAGTGCGTGAGGTTTTAAACCCACCTTAAACTCCACCATCTTCTGCCTGAGTATTTATGGTACAGTATGCTTCTGAACCTTCTTACTCCATGGGGTGGAATATCAGAATTACCACTTAAAATAGCTGCCACCCCTGGAAGGTTGTAGAACACTCATCTTCTCTCAGGATCCTGCAGGAGTTTTAAATTTCCTAATCATCACGGACAGCTTTCGCCCAGTACAGGGCTGCATGCAGCCAGTGCCAGCACAGCGTATTTGGGTAAGGCCCAAACCTCTGCATGTAGTTCCCAAAGAAGGAACAGGGAAAGAAAGGCATGGCAAGTCTATAAGATGACCTTAACCGTGGTATCAGCAGGTTTGGAGACTTGATGGTGCTGGCAGTCTCGCAGGATGCAGATTCTGTGGCACAGGGACCTATGGAGATCATGGAGAGGGAACAGAAAATTCCCAGTGCCTGGGGAAGCCGGGATGGAGAAAGAGGCCCACAGTATCTGTAGCGATGGTGCAGGGAAAGAGCTATGGTCTGGGGAGTCCTAAGAGGTAGGTGTGTAGATAGGCAACAGTCAAGCGTGACAGGAGAAAAGAAGTAAGTAAGCAGGAGTACCCTCTGGGGAAGAAAGAGGTGGTGGGCACAGAAAGGGAAAGGTGCATGTAGCTCTCAGACATATGAAGATGTCAAAAAGTTTGATTGCTCCTGAACTAGCCCATTTCTTCTCTATTTGTTCTATGATCTGATGTCAAGACAGCAATCCAGATCCTCCATGTATGTGAGAACTACGTATTTTGGATGGCAGGTATCCAAAAAATGAGTCCAGGGCCAGCAGACACAACCGAGAACCGATGGAAGATGGAGGTCCTTCTGGACTGGCACCTGATTGCCAGCTGGAGGTTTCCAGCATGGCATCTATGTTTAGGTTGTACTTATTCTTTGGTAACTGGTCCCAAATTTAGGAAAAAAAAAAAAAAAAAGGCTTCTATGGTCACAACAGTTTCTACAGGGTGTGTGATCTGCAAATGGACAGATATCCACATTCCCCCACCCCAGAGCACTGGGGATATAAACCCACCACTCTCCATCCCTGAACAGTACCCTGTGAGTGCATCTTGAGAGGTCAATAAAAATCAGTGAATATTGGCTGAAGTTCCTTAAACTACACTTTATAAATAAGGGGTGGGGGAAAATAACTGTGTGCCTGGTTTGAGCTGCACCTGTGGCCAAGCAGCAGGGGGGTCAGAGGGGCTGGAGTCCCCCACGTATGGCACATGCCATGCGGCACTGGCTGCAGGGGAGGAGCAGCTCCTGGAGATGCTTTGCAGCTCCTGGAGATGCTTTGGACAGTCGTACTGGGGCGAGTGAAGTCACAGAAGGGGGTCAGGCAGACAGAGAGCAATACACCATAGCGTATTGAAATAATCTTATTTACATATCTGAGTTAAATTTGGCTAGTTTATAAGGAGTATCACTATAGGCAGTATGCACATATCACCTGGAGCATCACCTCCTTCCATTATAAACCTCTAATGATGGTTTATAAACAGAAATGCGGTCAAGCTAGAAATAAGCTGTCACACAAAATGCTGACATCTCTAAATATCAAAAGTATCCAAGAGATATTTTTTTCTCATTAAAAATATTGCATTTGTTTTTCTC
Organism: Athene noctua; assembly: GCF_965140245.1. Lineage (NCBI taxonomy): Eukaryota > Metazoa > Chordata > Aves > Strigiformes > Strigidae > Athene > Athene noctua. Next base: position 190,267,634 of record NC_134037.1, read on the forward strand.
AGAGGAAGTAGAAGTCATAAGAAAAATCAACATTACGTTACCTAATCTTTCTCATTTTCATTTTTAATTCCCTCAGCATGAGTCTGGGATGGCTCCGCTCCTTTGTACCGAGTGCCATGACAACCAACAGACTCATCAGGTATCTGCATAGGCATTGTGCTTGTTACCTGGGGAAAAATGTACGCACCAAACGCTTAAACTCTTTACAAACCTATTAAATATAAATAACTAATAGGATTTGACCTAGATAGCTGGATGTAATGTATCATAACATCCCAATATAAAAAAAAAATCTTAAGTGTAAAAGCATTTATATACATTACAGAGACTAAGTAAAGTTGCTACAGTGAGTTCATCAATTGTATTATGTTTCAAGAGAAGCTTTCCTTAAACAAAATGCTTTCAAAGTGAAAAATGTGAGTACAATATTCAAGACCTTAGGTACTAATTCTATGCTATAAATACAAATTTCCATGAACAGTGTCATTAAAGCACTTCAAACATGTGTACTTTTATAAATTATATACATCACAAATCTGGGTAATTAGTATCCCCAAAGAAAAATGTATTTTAAATTGCCCTTAGAGCTCTAGCTTTTTCACCTTATTGGAACTTAAAGCACACAGGTAAAATACCACAGCTTTTAGCAGTATTTGTATATGAAACAAGATGTAGTTACATACACATTCAAACACAAATAAAAAAATAAAGATACATTAATTTCTTGCCACCAGCTGTTACACAAACATCACTTATGAACAGGCGTATCCAACTGTCAGTCTTGTTTTCTATTTCATCTTGCAGTTAATCGATATATACTAGAAATTTTGTATGATACCAATGTCCAGTTTGCATTTGATGTGCAAAAACCAACAGTATATCCATCTTTACTTCTTGTCCTTAAAAGTTATGTTATCATTTTCACAGATAAACCTATTTAAATGTCCTAATGTTTTCCCTGGGAAGCAGCATCGTTCTGGCAGCTGGTCTTTACAAAAGAATATAAGATTCTCATCTGAAAAATGACAAAGAGCTGTAAAACAAAGCCTCACATTCTTCAGATGACTCAAGGATTTCATTTAATTAGCACATCTTTATCTCAGCCAAATTTAAATGAATGCATTTCTTGGTAAAACATGAAAAAGGCCTAGCACTTGCACCCTATTACCTAGGTAAAGAAACTGCTTTAAAGACAAAGGGTTCAGGGTTCCTTGGCTGATTTTAACTTTATTGAGTTTAATTCTCCTGTTCTCCAATCAGTATTATCCCATTCTACTGCAGCTTCCTCCTCAGACATCTCTCCAGTCTTCTTCCCTCATATCACTAAATTCCCCAAGCCTTTATTTTGTATCTGATTTTATTTTCTTCTCTTAAATGTCTTTCCAAACACTTAGTGGTTTTTTCAGTCTCCCAAATAACATCCAGAGATGTTCAAACATTAATGGCTTTGCTTCCAGCTACTGACCAGTCATATAAATCTGTTCACACACCACAACTCTCATCACGAAAATTGGATTCAACTCTGTCCCAAACTTCAATACAAAATTTGTTTGAAATCCACTGATTTAAAACAGTGTGCTACTAAAAACACAGTTGTCAATGCAAAATTACCACCTTCATGACCCTGTTTTGACACATTTTAATCTGTCAGGAAGTCCAAAACAAATTAATTTCGTTTGTAGCTGGGATACAAATAAAATTCATTTGGGTGGAGGTTTCACCATCGACTAATTCCATTAGACTCACCGCTGCCTTTCATCTGGCACCACACTCATTCATCTTTTGTTCAGAAACAGGAAGAGGAGGATGCTGCTTCTGCCATCCTGATTCAGGCCACATGAGCTCAGCAAAGATTCATGAGTTGGCTTGAGGCTGGAATTTGGCCCACAGGAGTTGGTGAAATCTCTTTTTCTTTGCTTGAGACCAAACTACGCTCACAGAACTGCAGCGGAAAGGACTGTAGGAAAACATAACTAAACTGCTTGTATATGCTGTCCGCTGTGGAATGTTCTATAATCTATTAAATTCTTATTCCTCTGCTTCATGACAATCTAAGTGGGGAAAAGAAAGATAAACATTTAACTAACATGTGAGAATACTTCTCAAGGTCACCCCAATTATTTATTATTGGGACATTTTTATTTGGTTTGCAGCTGTTGCAAGTGAATTCCTTTCACTGAAGTATCTGCTGGCTGCAGTTTCTAACAGAAAATCTATTACCTGGAATTGAATATCAAGACTACCAGGTATGCACAGCTACACTATAGAAATGTACATTATCTGGTTATCTCTTGCATGATATTCCATTTTTTTTAAAGTTTAAATGCGCGTTTGAAAGAGGAACATGGGGGTATAAGATTGAGAGGAAAAATATGTAAAAGCAAAAGCATCACATAATCCCTGCTGAAGATATTTCTAAAAAAACCCAAACCACAAAGCAGAGAAATGAAGCCCCATATATGACCCAGGGTTAATTGTACTCAACTATCTATGAAATATATGTACATTCCTATGAGCAGATATAGAAATGTGAGCAGTGTGTTTTCAGCAAATGAGGAAGACTGAGTGAATGATGCACAAGCACCATTAGCCACAGCCCTTGAAGACCCAAACCAAACAGATCACTGCTCCTGTGAGAAGCAGCAGGTAACCAGGATAGAAAATGTAGAAGTTTGATGAACAACAGGACTGTGGTCTGACATGGCCAGATAATAAGCAAAAGCAAGCCAGGGCAGTAAGTGCTGTCCTAAGTGTAGGGAAATCAGCTGTATTACATGCACAGGCAGCAGTATTTGGTTCTGGGAATTTGCATTTTGGGACTAACTGGGAACTACTTTTGCTGAACCAGTGGCTGCCAGCTCTAGAATGGTGTCTGTCCCCTACACAGGCTGGCAATTGCCAAAAACCAATCTGGGGTTTCAGTTGGGGCTGTTTGCAAAAACCAATGGAACTGACACGTGGATGACACCTTCTGGCTGTTCGGTACCTGTAGCCAAACTCCTGCCAGCCCACACAGCTCCACCTCTGTGTTGGGTAGTAACTGCGGTATCTCTACAACAAATTTCTTTCAGTTCTTCAGCACCTGGCAAAATATTTGCTTCTCTTTCATGTGCACAGTGCTAACATTACAAACAGAAGTTACTTTAATTTATTCAATATTCTGTTCCCTTTCCTACACTGCTGTCACACTGGATTGTCCTAAACCTGGGGTCACTCTTCTCAGCCGTTAAGATTTAGACCAGCCTCCAAGCCCTGCTTTACACCTGATCCTGTAGCCCAGGTAACCATGTGGGGATCACGTGAAAATAATTAAATGAGAAATTCCTCATTTGGACACACAAAACCAGACTTTTGATGGGAACAATTCTCAGGAGAGGACACCTCATAGACTGCTCCAGTGTGTGAGAAGTCCTGAGCCAGACTCTCGGGAGCACATGACAGGACAGACAGGACAGCCAAGCTTCCCAACCCTTTCAGTCCCAGGTGGGCAATGTAGGAATTCAAGGTGCCACCAAAGGTGCCACCTTTGCATTTCAAACACCGATCACATGTATCCCACCCCCTTCTTCAGTGAATGCAGCCCACAGCAAACCAAGAAATCGACAGCTGTTTTCTTGCATCACAGCATGACAGAGTTAGGGCTTCTCTCTCTCCTACATTCAGCAAAGCATTCAGTCTACCAGCAACAACCCCCATTAGGCATTCAAATGAGGGAAAAAAGAGGCTTGATACGGTATTTGCTATGGACAATGCATATATGAGAAAGAAAAGAGTCAATTTCTGCTGCAATTAAGGAGAAAGACTTTGGCATGGGAATTTTCCTCCTCCCTCTATCAGCCCAATGCTGCTTCTAAATGTATTATTTTCTGGCTGTCTTCAGTTTCAGTGCACAATTCCTCTGTCATTTTCACTGTCACAAGGATCAGCAGATACTAATAGCATTACACGGGCGGGGTGTTAGCCTTGCAATAACTTCTGGAGACACGGTCACATGGTTTATTAATTTATCATATATCTTTGACCCGCTCTTTTCCCCTTTGCCCTCTAACCTACCTTCCAGGGCCTCATGCGAAGACTGCACAGCACTGAAAAGCTATAATGCGTATCTTTGCTTTACTTCGATCAAGTGGTCAGGAAGAAGTTTCTCTTCCTACAAATATCAAATCACCTTTGCTAAATACTAAACTAACTTGTACAAGGTCTAGCAAAAATGGAACTTGCTCCCTGGTTTGTGAGACAGATGTATATGTAATAACATTGCTGCTCAAAAAGTCAACAACTAAAACCACTGTGACAATAAGAGTTTTGCCTCATGGAAAACAGAAGATTGCTGGTTTCCCAGTGAATGTCAGTTCTTTCTCCTAGCCCCAGAAGAAGCCAGCAAAAATGCTGAGAAACTATAGTATTTTATTTTGTCTTATAGCACAATGCAGTTAGAAGCAGGGGGAACACAGGGCTCTATTACCTTCTTACATGATAAAACAAACGGAGAAGGCAAAAGCCAAAGAAGATATGTTACTTGGATTTCACATAATATTATTACACAAGCAACAGTTTTTGACATTTAGAAGTATAGACACACTTCTAGTCCTACCACAAATGTCTGTGTAAATGAAAACAGCTTATACCAGGAACCACTGACCAAGAACACCTGCTACTCCTAACAGCAACTGCCTGTTGCTATATGCTGGTTGTGGACCTATTCCATAAATTGCATTTATTTCTGTTTATCAAGGTTGTTTATGTGAAACTAATTAAAAACATCCAGATCATTGTTTCATAGTCCCTATGTAACACATAGACAACAGAACAGTCAACACACAGACACAGAAATGTAATTTTAGGACGTGTTAAATAAAACACTGGTTTTCTTTTTCAGGTCTGGCTGACTAAATCTGCACTTACCATAAGGGTACAGGATCAGGCAGACTTGTCAGTACTGCAGACCAGCAACAATAAAGGACACAGAATGACAACAATCCTTCCCAATAAATACCAATTTTATTTGTGCTGAAATCTAGACTTCTCATTTCATGGTATTTTTATAGACCACACTTCATATGCATTACATTCTGGAAAACAGTTATGATGCAAGAATATTGTTACAACCCCTTTTATAGTTATATTATGAAATACTGCTAAATGAAAGGAAAACACTGTTTCAGTAGACCACTGAGACAGCATTGCACTTCAGGAGAGAAAAAAGAGTCCAGACCTCTGTAGCATTCAAAAATCTTTCCTCTACAAAATCGTGGGTTTTATTTACATATTCAGAGTGAGAAATACTCTGCTGTAAGAGACATAGATGCCATTTGTTACTGGGAGAAACGTCTTTTATAAATGCTTGTGTAAGACAGCTTTATGTGCCTCCAACATAGTATTTACCTGATTTGCCATAAATATATTGCTTCTTCAACTACCTCAAAAAAATGACAAAAACCAGAGGTATGGTCAGTGAGACACAAGAGTACACATATGTTACTGCCTCACAAGTAGCTGGAAGGTTGAAGTTTCTGTTAGAAGAGAAAATAAATAAATAGATTGGAATTGCTAATTTTAACTCTGCCTAGCCCATCCAGAATGATACCAAAATTATCTTGTGATTTGGAAATTACTCCACATTTTAAGTGAATGAAAAAGGTCATGAACATTAAAAGGAGACAGAGAGGCAGGTACATGTCTTTTTATATGATAGAAGGGTATTTATATCATGTCATTATCATTTAAAAGAGAAAGAAAGATACCTATCTGATGCACTGATTTTGATAAGGAGAGGTGATTCTTCTTTCAGTGAATAGATAACATGGATTAATTTACAAATATACTTGCAGGTCTTCTCATGATAGTTCATGATGTAATTTATAAACTTCAGTAACAGCAAGTCTAATACTCCCAGTAAATATTTAGGAATTTTGTAGTGCTGACAATATCACTACAAACAAAACCTAGAATCACTGCAGCAGCAGTATGAGAGACACAGTACGTGTGCAGCGTCCGGCATGTGCAGGTGCCAAAGAGGAGGAGAAGCACAAAAATCCTTTCCTTTTTGCAGGTTCACATTGCTCCCATTTCCTAATGGGATTAGGAATAGGAATCCTAAAGATGGGATTAGGCATGTGCCAGTTACACCAGCTCCTACAGTGTAGGGAAACAAAAAGGATCCTTTAGCTGTGGCAGTAATGGGACATTCTTTATATTTTTCTTTACTTAGAGAAACATTTTGGAAGAGTTGTCTTGCAATTGAGGTCAAGGTTGTAAACAAGGTTAACACAAGCTTCCACCTGTGCTAAGAAGTGAAGACTCAGTGGAAATGGAAAAGAATTTTGTTATTCTCTTCCAAAATAAAATTCACCTGGGAGGCCTTTGGATACTCTAGACAACTAGTGCTTCACTCCTTTAATATGGCTAAAATATCCTGTCTTTACAGCATGAAAAGGAATGGGTACCACAGTGACATGCAAGATCCTTTACATCTTAGGTTATTTAGAACAGAAGAATTTGATGCTTCCTTACTCATCCTCAGAGGAGTTGTCTAAGGAGTTCAATATTAACTTATGTATTTTTAAGCAAAACACTTAAAATTGTATCAGTAGCATACCAGCTGATGGGTTTTTTATGCCCTGTTCTTATAAAAGCCCATTCAACTAACTGGGGACGGTGTGAAGGAAGGCTTTGGCAGAGTTACCATGGAGGTATCCCGGCACACATCTCAAGAAATATAATTTTCACATTCTTTCTTCAGCAGACAGCAGCATGGTCATTAGAGAGTACAAGAAAGAGTTTCCCAAAGCTTAACAGGCTTCTCCTTTCTACATTCAGCATTAACTTGTCCGCAGTAAGTCTTTGTACTTTACTGCGGACCCACCAGTATGGGTTTGGTCTACTTAGTTTAGATGTTTCAGTTTTTCACACTAGCTGTATTTTTTATGTCCCAAGAGGATGCTTTGGAAGTCCTACCGTGTACACCATCTGTAGTTCAAAACTCAAAGTGTGCTTAATTTTTCCCTTTCACTTTCTCCAGCTGGAATCTCCCTTCCCATCAGGCAAGTCTGGCAAATCCCTCATCATACGTACATATTATTCTCAGTTTAATTGTGTCTTTGGCAATCAGATTGTGGTAAATAAAAAGTATGGCCTAAAGAGGATTCTGCTTTGGTTCTTATTTGCTTGTGAAGCAGAGAAGAAGGAAAGGGATGTTTCTTCTTTCTTTGTAAGACCCAGGTACCAAAAGAAATAATTAAGTGTGGAAATTCTGTATCTACCAATCTGATACCTTTTCTAACAAAGACTATTCTGTAATACACTAATGTAACCCAATTGTATGATTTGGTTTATCTTTTTATGTGTATTTCTTTCTTCCTAATAGCAAGTTAATCATTGCACTCTGCACTTAATGCCAAGCAAACTCTTGGACAAATCTTTATTGAGAATTTTACCAGATGATAGCTGTACAAGCCCATGATCCAACAGACAACAGAGTAAACAGGAAAAGCTCTGCTGGAGCTAGACTCTCACTGGGCTTTTTAGTTGTTTCTGTATGTAAAATGATTAGTACATGTGTATATACCCATGCATGGGGAAGAACAAGTTCAGAAGAACAAGTTCAGATTTAACTGTCAATATTCATATGTCCATACCACAGTATGCAATTCGTTGTTTATTTAAAAAGCTAATAAACATGGCTTTGTGAGTTAACTTTTCATTAGAAAAGCTCAATAAACAAAAGTGTGGGCTTTCTCTTAATCTGCTCTCACCACATAACCTCAACATAACTTATTCTATCCCCTGAAAATTTTCACTGTTTATCAGTTTAAAATTGATCACTCTTTTTTTGTTTACTGTTGCAATAACAGCTCTGCAGCTGAAAGAAAAGTGGTCTATTCTTATAAATAAAAGGAACACAGTCATATTCATATTGTAGAGTTATAAAAAGGGAGAAGGAAACTGTTGGAGGGAGGGGGCTGCCACTCTGCAGATTTCTATTAAGTGGAAGAAACAGTTCCATGGAGTATGGCTAGCCCGTTCTGGCAGTTTCTGCCTGCTTTTATTCCACTTGCATTTTACTGAATAAAACTGTCTTCTACTACACCTGCATCTCTGTTTGTCTTACTAAAGCAGTATCCTACTGCTTGCAACATTAAGTTTCTCTCAGGTCATTGATAGCTCAAGGTGTTCAACATCCCACTTAGATTCTGATCCAAAATATACTGAGATAAGTGATGTGTTCCTCTTACCAGAGTATGTTTCACACCCCAGCTCCCTGGGCAGGCCCTTCTTCCACCAGGTACTCCGTTAAACTCTACACCATCTGCACATCTGGCTGTTCAGAAATTGTGTTGTTGACATGTGGATAGGAAATTCCCTAGTACCTGAGGTATACACAACTGCACACTGCTGGCTAGGGCCATGCTCCCTTAAAATCAGAGATGACTCTTCCAGCAATGTTGATGGGAGCTGGAATGAATCCTTTGGTCAGCATACCATGGCCCACAAAAGCAACAGTATTTGTAAGCTGCTAAACCGAAAACTTCAGAGGGAAAAAAAAGATACATATTACATATGCTGGCACGGTCATAAAAAACTTTCATCTACTCAAGTGAGTTCCTTCCAGGTGTCCCTCTCCAAAAATACCTCTTCTACTCTTTGTAGACTTCTCTAAATATCTTGGTAAAACAGCAGCAAATTTAAGAACAGCATTAGAAATGGCAGTCCCATACTGTTAAGCATTTAATGCCTATTTTCCATGAGTCCAGCAGGGGTCATATGAGGGACAGTGACTTTTTTTTTATACTTTTTTTTTCCCTCCATTCCCTCACTTCTCCAGAGGAGGCACAGCCACCGAGGGACAAGGTGGGAGTTGGAATAGCTCCAAGGAGCCTGGCTCATCCCCTGGGCTACCGTCTATAATGCAGAGTGATAAAAAGTGCACTGTCCCTTCACCAGCATACAAGCCTCGCTGCAATTTGACTAATGATGCCAGTTCAGGACCTCAGGGGCAAGTAATTCCACACGGCCGTGTTGCTCTAGCAAAGTACCTTGTCTCCTGCTCCATCTGTGTAACATTTTCCCCACAGTGAAATACAACAGGGCTGAGCTTACTGCATTACCCATTGGGAACTACTGACTATTGAATGCTTGATGTCATAATCCTAACACAGTGTGGAAAAGGGTTCTGATATTTAAAAAGTCTTCCCCAAAGGATTTGATTAAGTAGGTCAGTCTCTTACCTAGATGATATATTTCCTTCACTTTATTACAAAGCACTCATTAGGCTGCACTTTCAAGCAGTGTTTTACTATTTAAGTGATTTGCCTCCATGAAGCTAACAAATAGATGTGTGGCCTTTAACTGTTTATCTCTGGCCTTCTACCTCATTGGTTTGGCTTGCAAGTGCAAGTCGGAACCTGGCCTTAACTCCACCTGAGCTGAGGATCTCCAGCATCTTACAAGAGACACAGAGTGCAAATCATCCTTAGGCCCTTTGCAGAACACCTTCTGGCCCTTCTGTTCTTAAAGTGATAGCTCTGAAGCGAGGTGAAGGTTTTCTGTTATATCTTGACACATTCACAATGTATGTGTATACTCCATGATGTCCCTGTTCGACTGTTGCTTTACCACATAACCTTTATTTTGCTGCATTCTCCAGCAGTCCACGGTTCATCAAACTTAGTTAAAAAAATGAAGTTTCTCTCTATAGTCCTGGTGGTTGATATTGGTCTTAATTCTCTTTCCCAGATTTTAGGATTTAATCATCAAATTTCTTCAGAAGCTCTACCCCATAGAACTCTATTCCCAATCACTGAGGCTTAAGTTTGCTTTGAAATACTAATTGCATTTATTTTATTTTACATTTATTTTGATTATTTTGGTATAATTTCTTTTAATTCTAATAATCACTTGGTTTCATTTTCTGCACTGTATATGTTTTCTTTTGTTCCCATCACCCAAGCAGTTGTTTAATGGTTAGTTACAAATTTGCATTTGTTTGATCTCAGGTGTCTTTCTGCCTAAAGAATTAATGGTGCTTTTGATAATATATACTCCAAAGGTATATTGTTCTGAACAACTCTTTTGACCTACTTGTTTCCATGTTTGAGGTTTTGTCAATGTGATTTCTCTTTATCATTTTCTTCCCTTCCCTTTACCAGAGGCTGATTTTCTTCTAACAACCTATTTCAGTTCAGTGCAGTAAAACTCACTTTATTTTTTAATTTTCTTAGGTTATTGAAGTCCCCAGATTCCAAAAACATTAATTTTACATTTTGTCAAATAGGAGGAAGTTCAGTAGATTCAAATAGAACCAGACTGAATAATCTTACCTATGTAATGTCCTTTTTCCTTCACTTTGAAAGATTCAGCAACTGTGGATGAAATTCTTGTTCCTGTGATAGGTTGAAAAGAAAATTAAAGTAAGTCTTATTTCATTAGGTCTGAAATAAAAAACTCTTTGTCACTTTAAAAAAAAAAAAAAGAGAAATTATTCAAATCTCTATATAAGCAACATGCAGACACTCCTGATCCATCTAGTCGGAATTTTATTTTACAAAGACCCCAATCTTGCAATCCCATCTGAACAGAAGAGCCCTTTCACTTCCACTGAAAACCAGTGAATCTATTAGGCACTAGGCTTACAGAGATGTTCTGGCACTTAAAAATACAGACAGGTGCATAGTAAGATCTTAAAAAATGTACAGAAAATTAATTCCCACTCATTTCAAGCTCATTTCAGAGTCTATAACACAACCCATTATACTTTAAATTAAATAAGCCAACAAAATTGAAACATAATTTTGTATTACAAAAAAAATCCAAGAATGGGGATTTCTGTCCCATGGAACAAGAAAAGGCCACTTTGGCGAAGGTTTGGGCCATGTGTTCCAAAGGACTTCTGAACGTGAGGGAAAATTATTCATCTCTATGAACTCTGTCATGCGTTCAAAGATGTGCTGAGTACCACATCATTGTTTCTGCTTCCTAACCATAGCGAGTGCATATGCCACAAAGCAGCAAAAGGCTACATGTACATCTACACATCTACATGTACAATCCTTGCACCAATAAAGAATGAAGGTTGTGATTGCTAATTTCAGTTTTTAAAAAGACTATTTTATTGAAAGGCAAAATAGCTTCATAGTCAATATAACATACTTCTAATAATTATACAGTATTACAAGTACACCAAAAAGGCAATGTTCAGATTCAGGTTATTACACTGAATTTGAAGATTTGCCTTTCAGGTTATATCTCAGAGATGACTACATTTGGCTTCAAGAATAACAATATTTTCAATTACATTTAACAAAATATGAGAAAACTTTAATTAAATTCTAGCCGATATTGAATCCAACCCAAACTCAGAACTGGTACTTGCAGTACTAATGAAGTGCTCCTTAGATTTAAAATATATTTGAAAGTTTGGTTATATATGGTCCCATCTATTCTAACTAGACAAGACTATAAATGGTTATGTAATGATAAACTATTAAAAATTATCACCTACTAAATATAGAAAGGTTTCTGTAAATACCAATTTACAGAAAGAACATTTGTTCTTCCCAAGAAATGACTGCAAACAAAACCAGCAAGTACAGACACAGAATAAGAACTCCTGAGCTATCTCAAGATAATTTTGTAAATCACTGTGTAATTTACACAGCAAGTTTAGCAAGTTGCTAAATTAGCATTCTAGGGTCTCACTGGAAATCTTCTTTCCTCTAATATTAGCCTCAGCGTTAGCTCAAATGCCTTTAGCAAGAAGAAACCTATCCTGCGGATGCAAGTGCACTGGCAGCAGCAACACCAGTCATGCAGCTGACAACTGAGCAATTTGCCAAATCACGGCCTGTATCTGTAATTGCTAACATTTCAGAGGTGGCCACATTGGACAGGGTCTGGTTTATTTTATAAGTATCTACACTAAAATAAATAAGGAGAAAAGCAAGCATTTTTATGACATAACACCACCATGCTTCTACAATTATTTCATTATGAGTTAAGGAGGGAAAAGTGCAGAAATTGCTATCGCAAACTGTCTTAGAGGGGAAACTGATTATAAATATTTGAGAACTGTTCTTTCTTAACAAGACAACTTTACCCATATAAATTGTTGCAATTAGGTATTCATTATCTCTTCTGCACTGTTGATTATAAGTTAAAACCACAATAGTTAAGGCTATGAAGAACTGGACACTCCATGTTCAGATGGACTTTTACTATCTCTTTATAAATGATTGAGAATGTTTTCTGATTTATAGTAAAAAAAAAATAAAAAAGAAGTTTAAACTGCTTGACAAATATTTCATTGTCTTCATACAGCTCACTGCTGCCACTTGTTTGGAAAAATGAAAGATAAGTTGAAAAATGCACCTTTTCCATTTTCATCTCTAATTGAATTCTCTCTTGACCCCCTTATTCCCCATGGCTGTATTTCAGGTTTTGATGATAAGAAAAAGAATTTTGTATTTGGATAATACAATTTTCTCACTTGCCTTCAGCGACCTTCAGCTCAATTTCCTCTCCCCAGAGACACTGTATATTATAGAATTGAATCAAATTCCTTATTCATAGAAAAAAGTTCCAATTTAATCTGAATATTCAGCATTTTACACTGGTCAGGGTGATGGATGGCAAATTGAAATGCTTTTGGTTCAGGTAATCAAATGGTAGAATTCAGGCTTGTATTGAAAAAAATAATGAAGTCTATTCAATATTCTCATAAGGTGCAAAAAATGCACATTACACGGTAGAACCAGAGCTTTTTCTTATTACCTAACCAATAACATCTCCATTGCAAAAAATATAGTAAAACATTAAGAATTTATGTAGGTTAGAACATGTAAAAAGCAGCCACCGTTGAGTAAAAACGTGGGCATCTTCCTAAGAGCGCTCAAATGAATGAGTACAAAACTGGGGGAAAACTAGATCTGTTCCCAGTATGTACCTGCAGTGTTCAACTCCAGCTCATTGAAGCCTTTTAATATGTTTTTAAATGCTATTAGAGAAAGAAACACGGCCTTTTTAACCACTTCAAATCATTTGATATACTAAACTACTGTAATGCTTAATTTCCATCCCCAAACATTTTGTCAAGTAACGTTATCAAGTATCTCATTATTTACAAAGGACTACCAGTTTCATTTTGGAACTGTCTTGATGGTTTTGAAGTTCAACCCCAAAACAATTGATTTGAACAACTTCAGCTCGGCACCACCTTACTGAGGCAGCATGTTTGGACACTTGGACAAGATGCTGCATAAATGTGGTTTGGTTTTAAAATTCCATCAACAGTTCTCTTCTTCCCTTCTACAGATGAATGGAATTATCCTGTTTGTTTTTTAAATATACTATTAAAGGTATTTCTTTTCTATTTATTTGGAGTATTTAAGCCACAAGGAATCCTTAACTGTAGGCACAACTAGCATTAAATTAGAACTGCAATGCAGCAACCTAAACGTTAAGGCATTGTGTTAAAAATATAGTCTGAGGCTGCCTTTACTGACTGTAACTTGTGCAAAAGGGGAGGAGGACTCCTCCATGTTGGTGCTCTCACCTCACAGATACACACCTGGTGCACAGCCACTAGACTATCTGGGCCAGGCTGACGAGGGGAACTCCTCTTCTGAGTAACTTCCTTACACTCCCAGACATGAGGTGGCCTTCACAACTGGCGGGGAACATTCTTCCTTCCTGCACATCACAAGCAGCTCACAGGGACAGTGCTCAGACTCAAGCTTCCTACTTCGAAACACAGAGCTCTGCATGATGCTGGGCATGCTCACTGGGCATTTATTTTCTGTAAGTAACCTGTCAATGGAGTTTACCTTAACAGCTTGTGTAGTTTCACAGCCACAGGGTAAAGATGGGGTGTGAGACATGTGGAAAAAGCATGCACAGCAGCACTCTGGGGAACAGGGTAAGTGCTCAGACTATCAAGGATAATGGCTACATTAGAAACATTTACAAGTAGAAGCTCTTAATATCAAACTAACTCTTCCAAATTAAGAAACATTGGCAGGAAATGGTGAACGCTAGCAAGAACGGTAACTTGTGATCCACCAGCAGAATCGTGGAAGAGGTAAAGCTAGAGAGACACACAAAAATACTCATTTCAGTCAAGCCACAGATAAAAGAAAAAAAAAAATAAAATGCAGTTTTCCAACCTAGCCCTGCAAGAGCAATTTAGGAACCAAGCATTAGACGGTATCACTCACTGTGTTGGTGTAAGGGTAATTCTGCAATGGAAGCCAGTAACAGGTACACAGATGAGTAAGAAGAGAGCCCAGTTACTGTTGCCAGATCCCTTATCCCTTCAGGTCCAGTAGGAACAGAAGTCATTAAAATGCATCATTTTACAAGTTCAAGTGAACAGATAGCAAACAGATACACAAAGGAATAAAGTGTGGGGTGTTTTACATAATCAGCAACACAAAAAAGAATTTAAGCGTCTGATTCTGAAGTACTTCAAGTAGAAGCTTGCACTCTGTCCTGAACAGGGTGGGAAATAAGCTCATACTTCTTACTAACCTACTAGCTGCATTTCAAGGTCCAGAACACTGACATTGGCTGCATGTGGTTAGTTCTGTTGATATTTATTTGGAACTTCTTTTGTGAACACCTCTGTGGGAATACAAAAAGTGTAAGACACACATGACAAATTTATACAACATAGTATGAAAGGAAAATTAGAAAAATGTTTTAATTTCGTTGAAAAGTTGCATTTGATCTTGATCCTTCCAGAAGACTTCTTAGTACCCTTCCTTTTAAAAGGGCTAGGTACGGAGTCAGGACAGTAAGACTACGTGAGGAGGCACTTAAAAGTCAGGAAACGCCAGCATTAAAATACTAATATAATCTGGTTTCATGTTACCATGGGGACTATTCCCAAAGGCCATATTAGTGTGTGGACACTAAAGCCCACGGGGGAACTTTCACAACCAAGGGATACCTACAGGCTCTTCTACAGGGTGATTCGGATCAGGAACCCAGCTCAAGCCCAGAGAAGTCTGCATCACCCAGATAAATTTAGCCCCTGCAAATGCTCCCCATACATTCAAATTATATTCCTTAGCCTCAATTATTTTCTCCAGGATCATGTGAGACATTATGCAAGCTTTGTCATCTTTCAGCTTCCACTTTTCTCATTTCCATAATAGTCCAGTATTGGATCTATATCTTGGCAGTTGCTGACTGCTGTCACATTCATTTCTCTTTTCAGCTGATAATATTAAAAGCTAAACATTAATTACAGGGACTATTTCTCTAACCTTGTCTCTGGGACAGAATATTTAGTTGGGAACAGTATAGTCCATTGCAGCTGCAGTCTATTTGATAAGTGCTTCTTAAAAGCCAGACTACTTGTCTGTTGGGTACGCTGTCTCACTGACAACTGGGGGAGTTGGGGGCTCTTAAAAGGAGTAACTTGGCTCAAGGTAGCCATTCAGTAGCGTGCCTCAAGCACCTTCTTCGGAGAGATGGACAAACATCATTGTGACAGTGCACAAAACACTCTGGCCCAGCATTCAAAGGGCTTTTGTTCTTCCTCTGTACACCAACCCCAGCGAACACGGTGGGGAGCAGGGGCTCCCATGTTAGCTGGCACACCATGCGTTAGTTGCTGATATGCTATGTCTTGTTCACTGTGAATGTAAGCCAGCTTGGGTAGCAATTTAATAAAGCAGCTGAAGCTAATGCCATTTTTTGGCACCACATAAGAGAGTTTGTTGTAAGGTCACATATATGCATATAAGGGGTCATGTACCAGCAAATTTTCAGGAAATAGTAGACATGCACATTATTAGACTGAATTGCTGTCTGGCTCCAATATCTAAAATATGTAACCAACTCTTAACCCTAAGTCTCAGTGCTCTAATGCATTTAAATCATAAAAACGTGTAGGTTTTTTTCTGTCTTAAACTAAGTTTCTCGAGTAGGAAAAGAATATCAAGAATGCAGCACCAGATCCTAGACAAAAATACTTAAAGAGCAATACCACTGGAATTAGTGTCGCTACTGACACAATATTTAGATTAATAAACACTTCTCAAAATTTAAGATTTCTTCTAAAATCTTGATTTTAATGAAATGAATATGGCACTCATGCTTTTTTTAACTAGAATTTTTGAGCTATTAATTTTATATTTCCAAGACTTTCTTTGCAACCACAAGGGCTCTTTTTAACATACACATTCAATGGAAGATAATATTATTTCGTAATCATGGGACTCTGGAGCTGGAGCTTTATAAGAAAAACACTAAATCTTATTAAACTTGTGATAAAATTATTGGTGTTGGCAACCTTGCAGACACATGCCTAGAGCTGCACAGTGTTTTCCTCCTCTAACTACTGTAACTATAAGGACTCTAATGAGAGCAAAAGAATGTGGCTCTGTCTGCCCAAAATCTTTTGGAATTTTCACTTTTCCTTAATGAAAATGAAAACAAATACTTTTCTTTTTTTCTTCCTGTAAGCTTTTATGGACATCTGAACTGACTTTTGTAACGAAGAAGGATTAAGCAAACTCAGGGAAATTATAAATGTGGTTTGTATTAGTGTACTAATTAGCTCATAAATTTAGAAATAATTAATCTTTTAGTTTTTCTGAATGAAAATAGCAGTCAAATCGCAGATCAGATCTTAGAACTGGAGCAATGCAGTGGTGAATTAAAACCCCCTCAGCATAGGTGTCTGATCCCATAGTATTATGGAAACTGGAAATTTTGCTACTGGCTTTGAAGAACACAAGGTGAATTTAACCAAAGTTGTAAAATACTAGTCAAGCAGCCAGATGCTTACCAGATAATAATGGAAAAATGTGATTTATTAGGTGTGTGCTTCTCATTGTGTTGTAATTCAACGATTAAATATGTTAATTATTTTTAGTTCAGTGAGTTATTAGAGCACCAGTAGCTAGCAGAATCCTGTGTTTTACTGCAGTTTCCATTTAATATATGTATGTATGTACATAGATATTCAAAGACCATGCCCTAGAAATATACATGTTATTTCAGAAACTGGGTGCCATGTGATAAAAATATACATGCCCATTGCAAGATTTACATTTCTTTAGAACTGTCAAAGTAGAAAAAGAGACTATCTGTTTTACACTGCCCCCTTGATAATCTGATGAAGACTGCTCTGATGAAACTGAGAAATGTGCATTCTATCGCAAACACCGAGTTTAGGTCTCAGTTCTTCAGACTGGGTCTTAGCCAGGTGGTGGAGATCCAGGAGCCAAGCACCCGGGCGTGGTTTACAGTATGGTAGCAGACAGGTAGCTGGCAGGCACTGCAGGCTGCTGAATACAATAGCTCAGAGTCTCCTCTCCCCTTTAATGACTGCACCAGGACAAGGTTAGAAGAGAACTGGGCTCAGTAACACTCAGCGTGGAGAATGAATAGACTCCCACTCTCACAGCCCATAAACATCCTCATGCACACCTTGTTAAACACCACCCTAGAGACTGCATTTCAAGCAGTTTTCCATAAACTCCGTGTGACCTGGATACAATGCTAGATAAAACCATCGGATAAAATACAGCACTAGAAATATGTGAACCTGGGATTAGAAGATCAGGGTGACTTAATGAGGCACCAGCCCTCACATCTGGACTGCTGTAAACATTGCCCAATCCAAAGTCCCTGAGGGAAAAAACAATACACTGATAGTAATTCAGTAAAATGCACAAGATATGTTCACTGCTAACTCTGTAGTGATATGCAGTAGGAATAAATCTAAAACCATGATGGCAAACAACTGCTGAACCAATTTTCTTCTTTGGCTTGTTGTGCACCTGCTGTTACAGCATCTACATTTTATAGTCTCTTTTTTTCTTGCAGAATTAAATATTCCTACACTGAACCAACTGTTCGTGTCAAGAGATAGCCAGTGACAAGACCTTAGTCTAACTACACAGTTTGATAAGGAGGAAATAAAATGTGTCTGCAAGTACAGAATGTTTAAATGCCTGTACTCATGACACAAGCTGGCAAGTTACAAAGCAATCTGTAATCATACCTCTGACTTGCGCATAAGCAAGCTATTAACCAGATCCTATATCACTGCAGTATTCCACCTCAAAGTGGTAGGTGACAGAGAAAATTCAAGCCTAAAGCCTCAGTATCAGACTCTTCTGAGAGAATTGCTGGCTGCCGAACATGTGCACCAAGTCAGCGTTGCTGACATTTCTTTGTCTGCATATGATGCTACTTCTGGAGGCCCTATGACTTGTAGTTCACCATCCTAGCTCTATTTTTGGTAAGCTGCTGAAAGAAAGGATGAAGTGGCATGGTTAGCTGGTATGGGTGCATAGTTTAAGGGATTCCCAGTCATTACCATCTTGTTAGCCTTTCCTTTCAGTTTGAAGCTGCATAAGGAACCCAAAGTCCTCTTCATTTCGCACCCACCCCCAATAGTACCAGGACTAGCAATTTTTGTTTGAGTGACAGAATGCTAGACTTTATCTTTCACTAAGTGGAGAGAAACATTTATACTCTCCTAAAGTCTCTCTGACTGCACACCATAAGCAGGTTTACAAGGAATATCACCTTGGCATTGCAACCTCAATGAGCCCTTCTGGCCAAAATTTTCATTACAGCAACTTAAATAAAAGTGACCAGCTTGTCAGAGATATTCAGCACACTTGCTCCCAACTAAGTTAGCACATTAGGAAATTGGGACACAGTTATTTTAGTGCTTATATATAGGTTAGAACCAAACTTCAGATGCCTAAATTTGAAATTTGTGAAATGTGCCAGCAAAAGCATTATAAGAAGCCTGATCAAAATGCAATATTCTCCTTAAAGCAACATCTTAAGGAGGTAGAGTAATTCTCCTCCCTATGTGACAAGCATATGAAAAACTCTAGAATCAGGGCTCATAAAGATCCTGCAGTGATCTCAAGTACTTTTTTTTTTTTTTGTATTTTGATCTCAAGCATGTGTTCCATCTCAACGTCACACTCTGTGGAATGATGACGACTCTACTTCTGAGACCGGATGGACTACATCCAACACAGCCCTATGCAACCAGGTAAACGGAATACTGCAAACACATTTATACTACCTAACTTTAGACTTCTAACATGTGGTTGTGTATACCTCAGATACCAGTTGAGATTCTTATTAATCAGTGGAAGGGAACAGACACTTTTAAGTCATGAAACATCTGACCTAGGTTAGATGTCTACCTCAGGATAACAGTAATCAGGCCTTAGAAATGCTGCTTTACTCCCACCAAGTGCAGAGGGAGTGGAGACAGCTCTTTCATACCCATATGTCTAAGTTGTACATATCCAAGGTTATTCAGGGAAGGAGCCCAGTGCTTGCTGCAAAATGCTGACTGGGCATGTGAGCATTCCCAATGAACACTACTGCCCTGTGTCACCGTAACAGTGACAAATAAAGGCACAGAAGGACTTTGATATGTAGCCATTAGTGTAGGTACTGCCAGTACTGCTAATATCACCTTGTGTGTTAAGACCAGTAATAGAAGGTCAGAAACGATCTGTTGGCTCTGTTGCATACAAGAACTGGGAGCCAGAGTAGCTCTTTGGTTTCTGCACTGGGGTTAGTACCTCCACACACTACACAGAGGGAGGTACTGTGCTATGTGGACACACTAGTGTGGGTCTACTAACTCCACTGCACTGTGTAGTTAGGCCCAAGCACTCCTATTATTAATTGGTCTGAATTACACCAATGCAGTTGTTAAAAAAACCCCTGCCTTATCTAAAGTGGAGTCTTATCTTTTACAACAATGCTAAGTGTGACCCCATCACTTTAAGGTATCTGCTGGATATTGCACACTCAGTAGTTTTATATTTAATAATTATTCAATGGACTTTTAAAGGAGTTCATCCTTAAATCAGATAGATACATTTCACATAAATTGTAACACATTAGAACATATTTCTGTTTTCCACACACTGAAAGAAGCATAGAAAAGGTACAGCTTCTGTAGTTACCATGCCAGCAAGAACATGGAAATAGCAGTCAAAAAGGAATTTCAAGTTTCAATTCTTGGTGGAGGATCTGAACAAAGAGGTTAAATTTAGGTATTCTTTCCCTTTTGCCCAAGTTTGGGCTCCTGTATCTCTACAAACACACACCTCTAGCAGTAGATGATGACTGCTGAGTAGACATGATCCATTCAGAGACATGTTCAAACTATTCCCGTCAGCTGCCAGTATCAGAAGGACCCGGTAATGATGCCCAAAGCACTATCTATTTAACAGAAGACATACAGAACTGATTCCTCTCTCATACCAGTGTTAATCATGACAAACTCCAGTAAAGTCAGAATTAGAAGTGCTTTGAATATACACTAGCATACACGAGAGAATATTGCGACTGTGTGTATTTTTCAGGGGTTTTTTTCATTTCTTTTTTCTTATTTCTCTCGTTCCTCAGGGAGATCTCATTGCCAGTTTCAACAAAGGGCATCATCTCTATGCAGATGATATCCAACTCTACAACTCTGTCAACTCACTCTCTGATCCCCTCTTGCCACCTGTCTTCAACATGTCAATCAACAGATGGCTACACCATCACTAAGGAATGCTTCAAAGGCATTCAAAATGTTTTAAAAGTCCGCTTTGTTCCATGTCTGTGGCTCTGCTATCAGTCTTCTTAATTCAGTCCTTCAGTTCTCGGCCAGAAATCTTGCTGCTATCCATAACACTGGGTTTTCTTTTTCTTTTCCCCTGCTTTAAAGCTACTTCCGTAATCTTTACAGATTTATCCATACTTTGACATCTGTTTTCTCTCTGTTATGTTGAATGCTTTACTCCAGTTTAAAGTAATGCCATTTTGTCCCCTTTGGTTTTCTAAAAGCGTATTTTCTAAACTTCACCAACCAATGGGCAGGAAACAGAGTACTACTCTGCCTTGAAAAGTGGAGTCTCCTTCAAAAACTTGCAACACTCTACAGGTTTTCTTGAATGCATAATCTCATTTCAAGACTTGTGAAAATATATTTCAGTGTCTACAGCAGTAAGTCAAAGCCCTCTTTGACGTGCTTACAAGAACAACACCTTTTTTTTTCCAGAAGATATTATTTCTATTATCAAAATAGAATTGTGTTGAACTGTGCCAGATCTCTCTCACGGCATCTAGTCTTTTTCTTCTCCTCAGCCCATTATCTCCGCGTCCTCTCTCCAAGACCCTAGAAATGAGAAAGCAAGCCCATTCTCCCACTTACCCTGTTTTAATCTTGTTTGCATTTTTAGGCCTTCCCTTCAAACTGCTGTGGCATGCATCTCTGGCACAGCCTGTGGCACAGTAGTAACATTCCAAGGATCTGTAATATAACCCATCATAAATCTGGAGTGTCTCTCATGGTAAAAGAAGGGGAGACCGTAAAATCAATAAACAAAAGTGCAGTGTAGCCACATGAGGAAAACACAGCATAGTGAAAAAAGAATTATACGGAGCAAGGCTCAGCAATGTAACACCCATTGATGAGCGCACCCAGAGAGACTTGCAGGGGTGCCCATGAAGGCTGCAACCCTAAGTTTCCAGTGTATGTTACCCAGTGCAAAAAAGGGATGCAAACATGTTGGCACACACTGTTCTCTTAATAAGGGGTAACTTCTTTATTTGCTACTGCCACCACTTCCCCTTGCATTCTATCATTTGTAAGTAATCCTGTAACCCTCGTGGCAACCACCGCAATTGTTTGTATAGACACAATGTTCTGTGTTCTCCCTGAGCAGCGTTTAGCAGCTGGAACCAGCAAAGGTAAGCTCATGTACTCTGCCAGTTTCTCCTCTCAGAAAACCAGCCAGCGAGGAGCAGTTCGGGAGCCTCAGGTCGGACACCGAGGTCCTGGGACGGCAAATGCAACACAGGTGACGGCCCTGGGGAGGCCCTGCGGCCACGGCGACACGGGCAGGCAGCGTAATCCCCGCACCCACACCTGGAGAGCAGGGCACCGGCCTCATTACCCACTACCACAGAATTTTCGGGGCGGGAGCCCCGACCGACCCGCCCGAGCGCTCCGCCCCTCACCGAGCGATGCTTCGCCGCTGCCCCAGCCCCGAGAAAGGCACCGACACGGCGGCAGAAGCTGCGCTGGGCTGGGCTGGGCTGGGCTGGGCGAGGGGGAGTCGGGCGCCAGGGCTAGGGCGCGCCATAGCGGGCTCGGGCTCGCGCTCACGCTCCCGCCGCAAAGGCCGCTGGAAGGGCGGGCGGGCGGGAGGAGGGAACCACTATAGCCTCCACTTTGACGCCATGACGCACGCGGCGAGCCGCGCACGCCCCGCCCCGCCCCGCCCCGTCTAGTTACCATAGTGACCGCCCGCCGCGTCTCCGGCCGGGAGGAAGCGGCGAGCTCTCGCGACATGTCGGCGAGCGGGGCGGGGCGGGGCGGGGCGGGCCGGAAGGAGGTGCGGATTTGAAGGCGACGGCGGGAGGGGCGGTGGCGCTGCGGGTAGTGGAGGTGAGTGTTTGTGGCGCTTGCGGGGCCCTCCTGGGGCTGTTCCTCTGGTGCGAAGCCACCTCGCCTCTAAGCTCGGAGGGCGGCGGTTGTTCCTCCGCCCGCTCTCTCCGGCGGGCAGTGGGTGCGCGGTGGTGGCGGTTCCCCTTCCTTTCCTCCGGTCTCCGCGGCGCACCTGCTCCCGCTGGCCTTTCCCCAGAGCTTCCCGCGCTCCGTGGGGGCGGCCACGGTGCCTTTCCGCGACGGGAGGCGGTGTGGCCGCCCGGCTGCCCGCCCGCCCTCCAGTGACTGTCGGTGGGGTCAGCTGGGCCCTCGGGAGGTGCCCACTAGGGCTGGGCGGCGCCGCTCTCCTCCCAGCCACGGGCACCGTGCAAGTGTTGCTCTGAAAAACTAAGTTGAGGCAACGTCAGCTTCGGTTTCGGCAACTATCTTAGCTGTTAAGTTGTTAAGCATAAAGGTTTGGCAAATTCAACTGGCGCGGTGTGGCAAGGTTTATAGTTCTGCCGTGGGATGAAGGGTGTGCTTTGGTTTTAATAGTACGTTCATTTGCTAGGTGTTATTCGTTTCCCAATTCAAGTGCTTATTTTAAGACTTCTTCACCATAGTAGAGACATATCTTTGCTACCTTCTACACATGGATCAAATATTGGCAGGGGCTTAAAAAAAACCCACAACGTGGAGGAAGCACAGGGTTTAGATAAACTGTAGCAGTCCACTAAGTGACTTAATTGCAGCGGTGACAATAGTACCTTGGGTTTAGTTCTGAGTATTTAGGTCTGGTCCTTTGGGTCTCTAAAAAAAAAATATACTATTTCAGGTGAGCAACTGAAGCTGTCTATATATACTATCCCAATTCTTGAGTCACATGGGGTTGGTTTCACATTGGCTTTAAAACACTGGAAAAGTGGATGTGAAATAGGTAGTTCTTAACATATCAAATGAATGTGTGATAGTAAGTGGACAGGCAAATCAAATCCTGAGGAAGGATCTCTGGGAATTCAGCAGGGCATCACTTGTATGGGAATGCATCCTGGCCTGCAGTATGTAATGCAAAGTTTTAAATCAGAAGCACAGACTTCAGAATGAAAATGGAGCCCTTAGACTTAGCTCTAAATATCCTGACTGAAAGGCTTGCTTCTTAAATCTTAATTGTACTGTCACCAAGGCTTTGCATAAACTGCTTGGACATTTAGTTCTTAAAAGGTTCAATTATAAGTCTTTTCAAGGCTAGTTGTCATAATATATGTGGTTTTTAACATATTTGTTAGGTAGTTAGTTCTTTGAGAAAGTCTGAGTGCAGTTGCTTTCTCTCTAGTCTCTATCATTTGCACAGTGTGCTTTTAGGAGAATTTATCCTCTGGATTTGACTCTGATTAATGGCTTACACTCACAAAATGTTGTTGTAGTCACATGTTAGCACGTATCTTGCAACACGTTAGTATCTTGAGGGAATAAATATCAACACTTTGTTAAAATTATAAGATTAAATAATAGTGTTTTTCTTAACAGGAACCCTAGAGTCTGTGAAACGCTGAAAGTCAAGTGAAATAAGTAGATGATTGTCACACCTTTATTTTGAATTTGATCCAACAAAAAGGAAAACTAGGAGAAAATGTCACCTGGGAAAGTTCTGCAACCTGTACTGAAAATGAAGGTGGATGAACTCTTTTTGTGCTGGTTGAGTCAGCCTGCAACTCAGCTGACACTAAAGGACTGCTTGAGAAGAATCAAGAATGAGGAGAAAACAGAGACTGGTAACGTAGACTCAGGAAATGGTAAAAATGAGAGGCTTGCTAGTAAAAATTCCAATTCCACGCAATGCTTATTAGGAGATACCAGATTACCTTTGTCTTTCAGTCCTCCTCAACTTTCTACTACTCTTCCATTGGCAACTCCTGCCAGCCAAAGGAACATTTCTAATGTTAGAGCAACACGTCGATCCTCAGGAACCAGAGTAGTAAGTTTGTTTCTTACTTATTAATCCTATCTGTTTAAATGGAAGAGCATTTTGTGTTTGTGGTATTGGCAAATTATGCAAGTAATTTTCTCACAGAAGGTGTTGGGAGTGAAGGAGCAGCACTGAACATAAAATGTCAATGTTTGTGTGTCATTAGCAGTAATGGCTAGGTGGCCTGAACTTTCAAAAGACTGTCTTGGCTCCTTGCAGCTCTGTTGCTTTTTATAAACTTTACATGCTTGAAACAAAATGAAAAATAAATTGTGTTCTATTTCCAGTAACTTTCTGTCAAGCAATATTGTCCTTGTTCTTTAAAACTGCACAGTGGAATGCATCTTAAAAATTCTGTATCCAGTACAGCTGATTAGATTTTATATATCTACCCTGGTTTTGTGCTATAATTTCAAATATCATGCAGTACTGATGTGTTGCAACGAATTTACATGTTATGCCTGCTTCAGTGTGTGCAGCATAGATAAGGAAAAGTCAAAACAAGTGATTCATGTTTTCTGACGAAGTGCCTCTCCAGTGCAATAAGGTTAGGGCCTAGTATCTGGATTCTTGCATTTCTTCACAGGCACAAACAAACGAGAAGTGGTGGAAAAGCTAGAAATAGCCTTATAAAAAGTAGTTCTCAGTAATGTCCTTGTGTACACTGAGCAGCATCCAGTGTGGGAGAGGACCCATATTTAGAGTTGGAGAATGAAAGAGAAATAATTGTAAAAGCCAAAACTTGGATAGATGGGTCAGATAGCCATGACTGACCAGAAGTCATATGTGAAATACATCTCACACTTTATATTAAAAGAAAAATCTACCATTCTATCAGATGTGGTAGATTACAAAGGCTATTTAGTTTTATTAAATAAATAGATCACAGTTGCTGGATGCTTCTTGTTTAACTTAATTTTGCCAGAGGTAACCCAAACCAGGTGTTGATGCTTCAGATTCCATGCTTTCAGTAACAGGCCCTTCCACTGTTAAATGCAGTCTAATTGTGGATAAACCCCTATGGATAAATGCAATATAATTGTGGATAGTTCCTGGTTTTTTGCAGTGTTGTTTTTATAACACACTGCATTGACTGTAAATATTCTTTTGTCTAATGATACCAGGCACTATTGTCAGTACAAGACTCAAATTTGGCTCCACTGAATCTGTATATTAACAAAGTAATTGTTTTGGTACTGCATGATGCACTCAATGCTTCCTTTCTATGGAGGTCTTGATTTATAATAGACAATGTCCTCTATGCAAGAATGACACCCTGTCCCCCAAGCTGAGATGTTTTTAATTGCAGTTCAGTTCAATCTAATTTCTATCCCTTTTTCATGAATTATAAAACCAAAACTGGATAGAAAATGATGTGGTGCCTGACAAAACTAAGCATTCCATATATGATCTGCCTGATATCAAAGGAATTGTTAAGAGGCATGCTGTTTCTGCTATAGGACTATAAAACCAGATCATCTAATAGTACTGGTAATTTGTAAGTAGTCATCACTCTCAATCACTCCACATACTTAGGTATCTAATGCAATGCACTGGCCAAACCTCCTGGTGTCCCAGGGAAGCCTACTGAGGCTGGTAAGTGTAGAGAAGTTAGAGCTGAGGATGCTTAAGCGTATCAGTTACTTCTTGTCTGCTTTTGACCTACAGGAGTAACAATGTGTCTACTGTTTTGCACTAAAACATATAATCTGAAGTGTTGTCTTGATTTCAACAATACTCATTTTCAAATCTAGCTTGATATCTTGAAGTTCCCATTTAGTTTCAAAACATCACACTTCCAGTCTAGAGTTTGTCTAGAGTGACTTTATAATAATAGGGACTTGTATTTTATGCATAATCACTAGCCAGACAGCAGGGCATGACAATTGATTTACTTTTTTTTGCATTATGTTTCCTGTTCTAAGTGAAATGTAGAAAGCAGATGCTCAGTTTATTCTTGTATTGGATAAAAGCAAGCGAAGGTGAGTTTCCATTAAAAGCTGCTGTTACTTGATGTACTTGATCACAAACTCATGTACTGTAATTGCTCTTCATGTGTCTTGGTTGATCTCTTTAAGTAGATCCCTTAAAGAACTAAAAAAAGACTAAAGAGTGACATTTGTTAATTAATTGGAATTATTTGTATAGTGCTGAGAGAGAACCTGGAGGGTTAGGTTGGTGGCTGGTTTGGGGTTTTTTCCAAGGAGTTGGACAGAGGGAAGTTTCCAAGCAATAAGAAATTTATTTGTGGTTTTAATATTCAGCTGAACTGAAGATTCATCCAAAAGTTTCCAAATCTTTAAGAAGTGTAAATTATACTTGGAGCAGGCATCAGCTCTTAAAATACCACCAACAGTTGCATAATTGCATATTCTGCCATGACAGTGTATTTTCTAATACAAAGCAAAATATACCCCTTTTCTTATACATCCATAAACTACCTGCTGCAGCATCAAAAGTAATGCATCTGATTTTGTGCACTCAATCATGGTTCACAAATCAAGCAACAATGGCTTTATGTATCTCATTTGAGTTTAAGTAAGTTTGAGGTCCTTGTATCTATAAATGGAAGAAAACGTTTCAGGTAGCTTTTTAAAAAGCTAGCTTGTACTGTAGGTCCAGTAATACAGTTTTAAATTCTAAATAGCAGTCTCTTAGAAGATAGTTAAAGATAATGTGCTTAACTCTGTATGCCTGAGGGTGATATTAGGAAAGGGCTTTTACATCCAGCCATAAAGAGCTGGAGAATTCTTTCTTTTAGGACTCTATAAGTTAATTTAGGCACCTTCTTAACAAAATTTTGCTTAATGTATACAGGAATTCTCATAATGCAGCATGAAATCTGTAAACTCATTATGGCAGGCTACATTTTCAGTATTAGTGAGCTGAATCACTGCATTTGATTATGGTTAAGGTTGCTGTACACTTTTTCTTGTTTCTTAAAATGTTCCTACAACTTTTTTGAAGGACACTAAACAATAAAGCTGGTAACAGAAAACTGCTATCCTCAGGTTATTTCTAGGTAGCAAGTATGAATGTGTAGTAAACAACAGTTTTCATGCTGCAGGTTTCTGTACTTGTTAGAAAAACATGTTTTGCATAATTGGGAGCATTCTTTGAACACCAGTCTTCAAACTAATTAGGTAGTTAATCTTTAACACCTTAAACAGTAGCACATGAGCAAAACAAGTTGGTGTTCTGATGGCAACTGTTAAACAGTGTTAAAAGTACTGTAGCTGACAGCTATTGTCTTGAAGGAGCTCTTCTCTTTTTTCAGAGGTTAGCTTGTGATTGAAGAGGGTTATATTTTTATCCAGAATTCAGAAGTTGCCATGTGTTTTTGCTGAAACAATGTCAGAGGAGAATTTGCTGTCTCTCAAGATCTGTCCAAAGTACTTGATCAGATAATGAAAGAACCTATGGGGTCTTTCTGTTAGATGGACAAAAAAAAAAATGAGGTGCTTAAAACAGGAATTTGTTCATTTGGACAGGGGATTTAGAGCCAGGTTCTGGTATTACACTAATTCAGAATAAAATGTTGGCTTAATCCACCGCACATTTTGAAATCTAGGCAGAACTCTACCATGAAAATTCATCTTATAGTGTGTTTTGGTGCAAGCTGAGAACAAACCAGTGTGTGTTTAGGATTTTTTTTTTTTCCCTTTAGGGGAGGTACTTCACTTGCATGGTCACAGCGAGGTCAGTGTCTGACTGCATCCATTGTACAAACACTGTAATTGCAGAGTTCTGGTCATCTTCATTATGTGGTGTGAAGTGCTTGCTAGCACTTAGTATTCTGCAAGTAGGCTTGTAATTTGTATGGAATAAATGTATTAAAATAACAAAATGAGGAGCATAGAAAAAGTCAGTGTTTGAATATTTTATGAGTGTATTGTTGTAAAGAAAATAAATTCTAGAGCTGTAACTTTCAAACTTGAAGAATAGCTGCTGTAGCTTTCCTCTAACCCTTACCACTACGGTACATAGATTTAACAGTGTTTCTGGCACTCTAGATTATTTTAAACATATGGAGTATACACAATTGTACACTGTTCATCACATTGTCAAAAATGCCAGGCCTCAAGGCTTTTAAAAGGTGCCGCAGGCAAGATGTTTAATCCTAACCAGCTGGTGTGCAAGGCATCTGGGGAAACAATTCACAGAATTCCCTATGGGCATTTTGGGGGGTGGTGGTGCAGAGAGAATGTGATATGATCTGAAGTACTTCAAAGTTATTTTCCATTTCTCTGCAGGGTCAGCCTTTGATACAAAGGTGCTTCCTGGATTGGTTTCTATATATCCTTTGCTTGATAAGCATACTGTCCCTGCTTGTTATCCCATGACAATTATAAAAGCTCATTGTCCCATATTTCTGTAACTTGGAATTTTTTTTTACAATTTTACTATATTGCTGCATAGCTTTTTTCATCACTAATATTCTTGCCAAATTTTTGTTACCAGTTACTTGTTTCAAATGGAGTGGTACTACTAGAATCTGTTTTAGTCTAAAGGAAGACTAGAATGAAACCTTTTAACATTGACAGAAGTTTGAGCATAGTAACACAGTTGATTTTGGAACAAATTAGTTCTTCTGAGGATTTGAGTTAAAGGGTAGCTAGGCTTATACCTGCATCTGTTGGACTAGTGGTGGACTATTTCTATGTTCTGCAGATGTGCTGTAGGTTTTTTGGGGATCACCTTCTAGTACCAAGCAGAGCAACAATGTTCATAAAGCATGAGAAAAGTAGGAAGAATGACCATTTGAGTCCTGCCAGTTTTTCACTCATGTAGTCCTTAAGCTTTGATGTGGCCTTGACATTTTAAGTGTCTAGTCTTGTATGTTATCTGCATCTGAATTGCTACCTAGTATACCTTAATACTAGAAGCTATGTTAACTACTGCCTAGGTTACGTAAAGTATTAGCATTGCACTGCACACCAGATTGTGCTGTGCCCGACTCAGTGTGGTCTAGCACATACATTCCCTAACTCTGTATTATGCAAAGTTAGTGATAATAGTGCCATGTCCCATCACTAAGTGGGGAGGATGGTGGACTTGGCTTCCAACTCAAGCCCGTGACTTAAAGGCAGACTGTAAATAACCTGGTATCAAACTGATGTACTTTTATGATGATAGCAGGGTACTATGACAGATGTCAGCACTAACGTGTTCACAATAAAGCTCCTTCTATGGTGCCAGCAAAGGAAGGGCAGCCAGAAGTTCATATTGAGGTCTGGAAGTGTGCAGCTATAGGTGTTCCTAGAAAATCATTATTAGTTTCAAGTGTGGTGAAATAATAGTAGTTAGCATAAGCAGCACTGGTGGTATGCTGTGTTCTTAAGCTTTGCTGTACTGAATAGCTTCAAATAGAAGGATTGTTATCCTGATAGGAGAACCAGCTATTCATTTTATGTATAAATGAGAAAGTTACTCACTGTTGCAGCTTCTTGGTAGTGCTCCTTATTCTAATTGCATCTTGTACTATGGGATATAAATATTACACTTTTCTTAGCGATAGTATTAATTCTATTTACACATTGTGCTTTGTTAGAAGAAATAGTGATCTTTTGTCTTCTTGCACAGTGGCAGTTGCACTTGAAAGAGGAAGATATTTCTGTTCTACTGGAAACTCATAAATATTTCTTATTTGCTGCATCCAGTCCTAAGACATTTCGGCATTTCTAGTACTGAAAAAATGAGTTCAGAACTATATGTGGCTTTCTTCAAATTTAAAATTCACCTGAATCCTGGCACAGAACAAATACAAATATTTGGCTTAAATTTATTAATCACAGGCAAGCTCTCCTGTGTGAGTAACTGTCACTTAAATACAAACAAAAAAGTTCATAGCTGTATGAGATGATTACTAACTTCCAGTTGCTTCTCTGTCCAGTCTTTCAAAACATTTAAGCTTAATTTTAACTTTACATCAGTTGTTTAAAGTTCATTCTTTTAACAGGTGGTCAGTCTGGGAGGAAATTAGATAGCTTTCTTTTTTTCCTCCAGTGATGCTTGAGAACCCATATTATATTTTGAGAACCTCTCCATATGCCATACACTTTCTTGCCCATCAGCAAGAAATAATCTTGAGGCCAAAAGTATGTATGGTCTTAGTTCAGTACAAAATTATTAATGCAGTTCATCCAGTGAATTAGCTTGTCCACTGATAGACCTAGTGAATGACTGCACAGTTTTCAGCAAGTAATCTTATGTGAAAAATATACAAAATAGCAATGTAATATCATATGGCTGAGTCCTGCAAATTTAGAGGCTTTGCACACACAACTGTCTTGAAAATTTCAATGAAAGTTAGGCAACTTTAGTTGCATTGATTCACCAAGATACCAGTTAAGCACTGTTGCTTTCTGCAGTCCACAACAAATGGTTACTAAACTTAGTGCTCTAATGGTAGCATAATATGTAAATAACTCCTTTGTGTTGGGTTGGATTAGTGTGGTGTTCTTGTCTTCAAGTTAACCAGATGGTACTAATGTCTTAGTAGACGAGATTAGTTTGTATTCTGCAGACAACAGCTACAACTTAAAATGGGTCCATAGAAAGCTAACCAGTGATCACAAGATGTTTCTAAAAGTGTGTTATAGTACTTCATGTTATATGTGCCCTTTTTTCATAGCAATCGCTATTCTATATTAAAAAAATAGCTAGAAACTATAGAGCCACCCATGTACTGTTTCTTGACCACCAGTACTTGCAGGGATAATGGACTGAGGGCTGTTATGAGATGTGCTTAAATAACCTTGTTCATACTACGTAGTTTCACAGAATCATCTAGGTTGTAAAAGACCTTGATCATCTAGTCCAACCATTAACCTAACATTGACAGTTCCCAACTACAGCATATCCCTAAGTGCTATGTTGACCCGACTCTTAAACACCTCCAGGGATGGAGACTTCACCACTGCACTGGGCAGCCCATTCCAATGCCTAACAACCTGATCCGTGAAGAAATGCTTCCTAATATCCCAACTTGAGGCCATTACCTCTTGTCCTATTGCTTATTACTTGGTTAAAGAGACTCATTCCCCAGCTCTCTGCAACCTCCTCTCAGGTAGCTGTAGAGGGCGATGAGGTCTCCCCTCAGCCTCCTCTTCTCCAGACTAAACACCTCCAGTTCCCTTAGCCGCTCCTCGTACAATCTGTGCTCCAGACCCTGCACCAGCTTCGTTGCCCTTCTCTGGACACGCTTGAGTCATTCAATGTCCTTTTTGTAGTGAGGGGTCCAAAACTGAACACAGGAATCGAGGTGCAGCCCCACCAGTGCCGAGTATAGGGGTAAGATCCCTTCCCTGTCCCTGCTGGCCACGCTATTGCTGATGCAAGCCAGGATGCCATTGGCCTTCTTGGCCACCTGGGCACACTGCTGGCTCCTGTTCAGCCAGCTGTCAGTCAGCACCCCCAGGTCCCTCTCCGACTGGCAGCTCTCCAGCCACTCCTCCCCAAGCCTGTAGGGCTGCTGGGGGTTGTTGTGGCCCAAGGGCAGCACCTGGCGTTTCACTTTATTGAAACTTATGCAAGATGGCCTTAGCCCATCACTCCAACCTGTCCAGATCTCTCTGCAGAGCCTCCCTACCCTCATTTCATATGGAACTAGCTTTACATTGTTGTTCTATGCAGATCTGACTAGAAACTTTGGCTGATTTCAGGCAACAAATGAGATGACTTGGAAGACTACAAGGAAGCTTTTACAACACTTGTAGAAATCTGTATGCAAGCAGAATGCAGGGAAAGACCTTATGAGTGGGTGACAAGGGAAACATTGCCAAATATCTATAAAATGGAGTTGTAAATGTGCCCACCATGAACAAGGTTTGATTAGACCTTCTTGACATTACCTTTACAAAACCAGGCTTATAGAGCTTATGAAATGGCTTAACTTGATCTGGTTTTAGAATTTCCAGAACCACAAGAACAGTTTCTAAACAGTTTTATTCCTTTAGAAGCTGGATTTGTATTGATGAACAGTTAATAATCTATATTCTATACACATTTCTACAAGAGACGATCATCACTATTATATCAAACAATCTTCATCCTTGTGGCATACTTCATTGACTACGATACAAAGCAAACTATTTGAAATTAAGTAATGTTAAACACTTAATGAGCTAGGTTATTCTTCTGTCTGCTAATAGTCTTCATGGATAGCCATCGTTTACAGCAAATAATTTTTTTTAAGTCTTATATTGTAACAAGATTTTAAACAAAAGTTCACCAATGTTGTTGTCTTACTTGCTGTTAACACAGTAAAGAATACCTCCTAAAATTTTGACTACTTGCTTATTTATCAAGTAACAAAGTTAAGCTTAGTATTTTAGAAAGATTTTCTAGAATGTTCAAAAAAATATTTAGAATTCACATCAGGACTTCTAGTGATGGAGAATGGAGGAAATTGCTAGTCAAGAGTCCTGTTGCTGTTCTGGCAATGTATTTGTGGTGTTACACCTCTGAAAGTTGTCTTATTACTGAAGTCTTAGGTTTTTGTGTGTAACAGGTGACCCCTTTTAGTTATCATACTGGAAGCTGAAGTTCAGTTGATTACCAGTGACCCGCTTCTGTGGTTTGCATTCTTTCTTTTTGCCCTTTACCACTGTACCCTGCTTGCAAGTTTGACAGTGTGTGACTCTTCATTTAGCTTTGTAGAAAACAGTGTAGTTTCTGTTGCCTTTCCATTTCCTATATGAGTAATGATTTCATACTGGTACATGATCAACACAGTAGCATTAGTTCAACAGTAAGCCTCTACAGAAGTTCTACCAGAAATCCCATTGTTAATTGGTAAAGTACCGGTTGTGATCTTACTGACTTGTAGAACAAAGTCTGTATCTTAGACTTCCTGATTTGCTGGTTTTGCTTTAAGATCTTTGGGGAGGGAAATCTCAAGAGACAGCACAAGCAAGATATGCTGCAGCTGCCACTGGCTGAAAATTATTGTCTTGTGATTTCAGGGACTAAATTACATGTTGTGTTAGCTTGTGATGCTGGAATTAAAGTAGTGGTGGTACTTTCATACACCAATCATTCTAGTTTTGGAAGTGATGAAATTTCAAGATATAAATGTGTTTTTGAAAGGATTAATTGAAAATTCAGTTCATGTCAAAATGCTGAAGTACTGAACAGCTGGTGCAATGTTTAAGTTGCTGGACAGTTATAAAACACTGTTATTCATGTTCTTTATATGACATTACTCTGTCAACTTCTAAATAGAGGTGACACAAGGTAAATAGCAACCTAGAACTTACTAAATATCCAAAATGGCCTGTGTGACTTTGAGAAGTTGCATAATGCATTATATTAGACTCCATTATGAAAGATGATGTCTCCTGTAGGAAGATCTCAGTGGCATTCCAAATCAGCCTGAATTGATCCTTCATTTCAACGTATTCTGCTATTCAGAGCTTAGCTTGGTAAATTTACAGATGTG
The DNA here is from genome assembly GCF_965140245.1 of Athene noctua. NCBI lineage: Eukaryota > Metazoa > Chordata > Aves > Strigiformes > Strigidae > Athene > Athene noctua. The sequence continues at coordinate 190,301,456 of NC_134037.1, forward strand.
TATGTTGTGGACTGTAGCTTCCTCTGTGGATAGTCTCTGTAACATCATGGTTCATCTAAAATGTAGAAAACCAGCATCTTACTAGAGCAAGTGTGACTTTAATTTGTATAACCTTTTGCTGTTTAATAGCCATCTCAGCAGCATCAATTTGGGTGTCCCTGGTTTTCATGATCTGATGAATAGGGTCATCTGAAGATTATGAATAGTAATTAGGCTTCATCTGTAGAACACCATTCCAGCAAGCTGTTTCCATTAAAGCTCTGTTTATACTATACACAAATAAATAAAATATAAACTGATAATGTTTTCCTGAGATGGCAGAGAACATGAGAACTGTTGTGAAAGAAATAGAAAATGTCCATTAACTGTCAGGCTTCAGTTTTATAGTATCTAGCATTGGCTCTAGCTGAAGTTAGTCTGCCAGATGCAGTTAGCAATCTAAAAAGGCCCATGCTATGTCTTTGGAGTCCAGGCAGTGTAATCATAGCAAGGTGACATGTATCTTATCTTGCTTATCTGATAACAGCCCATGGCATGCTGTACATACATGGCATTCTTTTGGTAATGTGCAGAGAATGTGATCAGACCATCCTTCCTGGGATACCAACGTGACCATGTATCTCACCTCTAACTGGTATCTTTTTATTTGCTGTCTTGCCTCCTAAAAATTCTGGATTCTCTCAGCAACTGTGGAAAGAACTTCCAGGCATTGCTCTGTCTAATCCAGGAGTAATGGAAAATTCAAGTAATCATTAGAAAAGGCACGCACATACAAGACTTGTTTTTCAGTTGTCTGCATGTTCTATGGGGGAGTCATTCCATCCTTCAAGGAAAAAAAAATGCATCTAGATCCAGATTCACATGAACTTCCTTCAAATGCCAAAAGATTAGTTTCTCCCTGTGAAGATAGATTTCTTAATTAAACAGTGACAACAGCTAGCAGTTTATCAATATAGCACACCATACTCAAAACACTGGCAGTAACTTTAAAGCAATCAGTTTGTGTAGCTGGGTATAAGCATAACATGATTCTCTGTGATCTACACATTAGAGACTTCATCTCCTTTGGGTTTTGTCAGTGTACTTCTGAAAAGGGGTGACTCCTCCAAAGGAGAATTAGGGATGGATAGTAATACTTTGTTATTCTGTTCATCTTAAGTGCATTGTCCTCTTGTTCTCTTTCCATACAGAGCAGTTCAGAATGGGAAGTTACTAGCAAGAAGCAAGTTAGCATCTGAAGAACTGGGAAAACTTGATTATTTGGGGACCCATTAAATCCCTTTCCTTATACATCAGTGTAAGGATAGATAGGTTTCAACCTTGTGCATTCTTATTCCAGAATCATCAGGGGTTTCGGAAATTAAAATAAAAATAAATATTTGTGAATTCAGTATTGAAAAATCAGTATCAGTAAATTTCTCCCCACCCCCACCTGTGTCACCTTGTCAACAGATCTTCGTATTGTTGATTGCTTAGGCAGTTATAAGGATAAAAAGCAGAATTTTCTTTGCTACTTTTCATTCATTCTTGTCTTTTCCCATTCTCTAGACATTTCATGTTTTATAATACCTACTCTACTAAAATTCAAGGTCAGTAAATCTTGCTATGTACTGTAGTCTCCTGAGAAGAGTGCTTTGTTTATTGCTCCTAATATTGTAAAATAACACACTTGGATAACTCAGACTAGTCCATTGCTATAAAGAGGTTTTCCCCTGCAAGGGCCTTTTTGAAGACTTTAGAGGGAGTTTTAGAGTTCTTTCCAAAGAAAAGCACTATTGTTCTTCATTGATTTATCTAGACTATGTCAACACTGGGCATTGCTATATGTAGTGGTAACCAAAGGTACTGCAGATGTTACCATGCCTGCCTAAGTTGTATTTTCTCACTTTGTAAGTCATAAAATCAAATCTGAGATGGACATTACCTTCTAAGCTTTCCCCTTGGTTTTCACTCAGTACCTTGCAAACTACTGTTACAACAGTGATCCCCAGGCTACCAATGGCCTACAGTGGTAAATTAAAGGTCTGCAGACTAATGTAAATAATGCTTCTACTCAAGGAGCATTTTGTTTTACTGACGTGCAATGTCACTTGCATCTACCATTATGCAATGCATTTTGCAGAAATTGGGTTAGATCTTTTTAGTTCAGTCTGACTGTGGAGCTTTGATCTAAGGAGCTAGTAGCTAATTAATTATCAAATGCCTAATATTTATGCAAATAATGGGGCATATCTAGTTCCAGCATCTTTCAGTGTATCAAAGGCCAGGTATAGGCTATCTGATCTACAAATCACTCCTGATAATATTAAATAATGGTGATAGTCTAGTCACAATTTTTTGTGAAGACTGAGGAAAAAAAATAACCCAGCTTTTCAGAGGTTTTTGTATTGTTTGCTTGTTTTCTTAGTCTAGCAAATAATTGCTGCTTTCATTCGTCTCTGCTGGTATATTCATGTAGCTTATTTGTCTTTCTTGCCTCACTATCTGTGTTTTACTTAGCATCATTAGCTGCTTGACTTCTTTTGTTTATATCTTCCTGAACTATGTTTGTACTAGTAGTGCCTTTTTTCCACTTTAAACATCTGAAATATATCTTTAGTACTACATCAGGCTGTTTCATCTTTTTTCTATATTGAGAAAGATGCTACCTTTCTTTAGTTATCTTCTCTTACCTGCTCTGTTCTGCCCCTCACTAATCAGTTACTTTTGGAAAGGGTTACACTAGTTGCCTAACCCTTTACATTGACTGTTGTGGCAATATGACAGTTCTCTTTCCACAATTAACCCAGGAGCCACTCTTAATTTCTGGAGCATTGCGGGCCGAGAGATTATGTTAGGTTGCATAGTATTGCCATTGGTCTTGCTCATTCAGCTTTATTTAAACACCTCCAAAGACCAGACTTTCCATCAGCTTTGTTTGCATGTTAATCAGTTGAAGACCGGACCCCAGCAACTAAAGGTTTTCTATAGCTGAATACCTCTTATTACATATTGAACTTATTTTCTCAGAAGCTTCCTGTATGCTGGGATGCTTTTTTTCAAAGACTTGAGGTCAGTTCCCCATAATCTCTTAAGACTTTAAGTCTACTGTCAGTACATGCTTCTGACAATAAATTGCATTTTTGTAGACAAATGCTTAAATTTTTTTGAGGTATTCTTCAGGTTTCTATTTCCTCCACATTACCCAAAATATTAGTGATCCTCGTCTTTGTCTCATTTGAATACTTTTGTGTTAAAGCCATGTAACCATTACACTGCTATTGTGTATGTTCAGATCTCTCTTAAAGTGGTAAACTCTTTAGCCACGGTCCCTTGATTCAGATCCATTCATAGTGTGTATCTTTAGCTTTGGAAGGAAGCTCTGAGTATGCATCTTCCCCTGTGTTTATCTAGCTAATAATAAGCTGCCAAGATACTTGAACAGCTTTATGGCTGGCATCCAGCCCTTCACCCAGGAAAGGATTTTGCTTTAGCTTTCACTGGAGAGAATTCAGATTCAGAATAAATGTAACACTATACCTGAACACTCCTAGTTCAGTCTGGATGGAAGCTGACTTTCCCTTTCCCCTGTGGCTAATTCATGACTGAAAAGGTTAAAACAGACTTTAGGGAGTTCTTCACCACATTGCTTTACAAATGCTCAGTCTCCTTAAATATGGCAATGCAAAACCCTTTTCCATTCAGATGGTGAAAAGGAGGTGATTAATAGCTGCCAGTGTACTTACCTCTTAGTGTATTGCAACTAAATGCTCAATTGCACTTAGGTTCCTTATATATTGCAACCTGTGAACTTTTGACAACTATACTGCATACATGTGTGTAAATGACCACTAGGTGTGAAACCAGATTAGTGACATTAGTGCTAAAACAGTATTAGGCTAACAGTAGGATTGACTTAATGTCTACCTCAGGCAGTGAAGTAATATTATGGCAATAAAATGCAGAATATTAAAAATACTGAACATACTATGCTGGTTAAATGATGATAGACTGAGCTCCATTTGAAAAAAAGGAGGGGGGATATCTGCAACTTTTCAAAATGGAGTTCAGAACACTGATTTCTTACTGAGTCTCCTTCAGCAGGTTCGGATGAACTGGAGCTCCAGTCTTAGGTTAGCTCTCCATGTCTCAGTTGACATACTACAGCCACCTCAAACAAGACAGTGAATGTAGTAGTGAATGGGAATGCATCACCTGGTGAAAAGGAGTGAAAATAGAAAGCAATTTTGGTGAGAAGATACCTTTCCTTACTTTAAGACCTATTTTGCCTGACCTGAAATGCAATCTGCCTTGCAATACAACCTTCGTGACCTTCCCCAGATATCTTGGTCTGGAACGGGTATCTGTAGCCAGAGTAGGATTCTTCTCCTACTCTAACACCTCAGTCTTTCGTCTCAAGTTCCAGGCATGCTGCTCTGCTGTTGTGTGCTGTGCATCCAGCTCCCAGCTGGCTTCCCTGTGGCCCAAGGGTTATCACAGGTTAGTTGATTTGATCTTCCTAAAAGACAGTGACAGCCAGTTTTGCTTAGTGCAGTTTGATAGTCTGGTTGTGCCAACCACAACATGTCTGACTCTTGCCTTGTCAATTCCTTTCTTGTTCTCCCACTTCCGAAAGAAATAAATATCTTCATAACAAGTTGCAATAAAGAAGCAGGGGAGGGAAACTGGATGCTAAATTAAAAACAAAAAACTAGGCTTTTTGTCATTATTTACTAACAGTGTGTGTTAAACTGAAAAGGATCTAATTAAGACAAATGCCCCCCTCTTTGGAAGTGTTCAAGGCGAGGTTGGACGGGGCTTTGAGCAACCTGATCTAGGAGAAGGTGTCTCTGCCCATGGCAGGGGGCTTCAAACTAGGTGATCTTTAAGATCCCTTCTAACCCAAAGCATTCTGTGATTCCATGAAATCGTGTTTCCCTGGTACTTTTTAATAGTTTTCTTTCTGCTTAATCTTACGAGGATATTTACTGTGGGATTTTAACATATTATGTGACAGAATGGCTGTGAATGGATGAATAGGGCTAAAGAGTATAGATAACACAGCGTGGAGGTAAAATAATGCCATCCAGTAAGAGAAATATCAAAAAAGTTGTTTTAGTGTTTCTTGGGCTCTGTACATCTTTGTGTAATTGAGAAAGTGGCCTTATTTAAAGCCAGAGTAAGACTGGCCAAATCTCTCTTGTGCTGTTGGTAACTAAATTGGTGCATGACAAGATATAAATATTAAATGGGCAACATACCAGTATCTTAGAGAATTTGGGGGCATTAACAGTGTTCACAGCTTGAAATGAAATAGCAAGAGTTGCCATACCTATAACTCTAATGGTGATATTTGAAAAAAAACTTCATCAAAATAGCAGCATTACCTAAAGATTGCTATGGTAAAGTTATATGCATTTAAAACTTGGAAACTTCACCAGGTATCAATTAATGTATGTAAAATTGCAAAGGAGGAAGGACAGAAGGTCATTTTCACTTCCACAAAAGCTTATCAGATTTCTGTTTCTATGAAGAATATTGCTGTAGAGTAAAACATGGCCTCACCCTCCCCATAAAATGTATCTGAGATTCAATAAACTGAAAATAGAGTGGTAGCTGACTAATGTTAGTGCTTTTGAAATGTGACAGGTATGCAATCTAGTATGTGGATGTTAATGTTTATAAAACTCCTATTTAAGAAAAAAAAATGTATCCTGTCAACTTTTTTCAGACTTAGTTACATCGTCGATATTTCTAATGTAGCTTTTCTGTAAAACGTGATTTAAAGCAGAATTTCATTGAGGTAACGTTTGCCTCATTTCTGCTACTGCTTTCTGCCTTAGCATTTGAATGGTTAGATTCATGCAATACAGTAACAGATCTAGATGAATGTAAAAAAATCTATTTCACTAAAGTATGTGAGCAACTCTGAAAGTCCATCTGCAGCTTTTTCTGTTGCTGCCTTCATTTTCCCAGCATAATAGGGTTCCTGCTAAAGGACTGAAGAGTTTAAAAGTAATTTAATTGCTGTATAACAAGCCTTATCCTTCAGTGAGGTACTTCATTGAAGCTAGACAGTGAGTGTTTTGTGACAGAAGGAAAAGCTGAGGGGGATGGGAGGAGGAAGCTATGAAATGACCACGGCTGGCCTCTCTGCATTCCTGTAAGGCTTGCTTTTTTAAAATTGGAAGCTGCTTTTATAGATGCTCCTCCAAACAGGTTTGTTTTTTTCCATACTGTCCCATTTAGACTTTGGAATGTGTGTATGAAAGGGCAGGCCCCCAAAGTGACTTTCCAATCTGTTTTTGCGATTCCAGCCAAGTTCCCTTTAATGTATGGAGCAAGTGAAGTTGAGCTGACTCTTATAATATCACAGAACTCTGGCGCAGCTGCTGCTTTAAGTGGCACTGTGTGATAGTACAACAGCTCTGCTATTTACTGGGACTCAAGTGGCTGGACTGGCACACAAACATTATATGAAATCCGAAAGCATGAGGATAAAGGAGATTTCTTTGCGGCAGGATCCTGATCTAAGAAAGGAGTTGGCATTGCTAGCTCGAGGATGTGATTTTGTTTTGCCTTCTAGATTCAAGAAGAGACTGAAAGCTTTTCAGCAGGTCCAGGTTTGTATCTCCGTTCTTAAACAATTGTTATTGTTGTCAGTTGTACTTTTACAACCACACAAACTGCAGGAAATACATGAAAGTTCATCCTGAACTAGCAGGATTTCTATATTGTTCCATATATGATGATTTCTTCTGTGTTTAGAAGACTGTGCAGGTAGCTTTCTGCAAACAAAAAATGAGTTTACCGAAGCATGTAGTATAAAGTATGGTGTTCACACAGAGGAATATGCAGTGGAAAATTGGTGTGTTTAATGCTATTGGACTTAAAGATTCTTTTCCTTATTCTGCATAATCATAATTGCATGCGTTTTCCCAGGGGTTTTAATTTATATTTTACTGAATCTAGGCATATAAAGTACACTGAAATAGACTGTAACCTTACTAACTTAAATGTATGTTAAAAGGTGTTTTCATACTTATGTGATCCTAAATTCCTTTAGATTATTTTTATTTTGGATGAGATCAGTTGTTGATACATGGTTCACATGTGTGCCTCTGCTGTTTTGCATCAGTGAGTTAAATCCACCATTTCAGTGAGCTCATAATTGAGAAGTATTTGAAATGTATAATTAGAAGGAAAACTACTGATAGAGTAAATGTTCAGAGAGATTGTCCTTTGGGAGAGAGGGAAAAAGTGTACAACTGGTTTATTGGAGAAACTGAAATTTGGTATTTCCTTGAAGATGCTTAACTTTAAGGCTTTTGGTGGTATGTGAAAGCATTCACTTTGTCCTTATCTCACCCTCACTTCTAATTCATGTACTAAAGGTATATTGGTGATGGTATCTGTGCAATTTTTTTACCCTTTTTTAATTAAGCAAAGTTTAGCAGTTGAATAACATTTACATTATCTTAGGATTTCTAACTTCTAAAATCATTCTAAATATAGCCTGCTACTTAATTTTGAATTCAGTGCACTAGTGTCCCTTTCAGGTGACCTTCAAGAGAGGGCCACAGAGCCCTATGACCCCAAAGAGGTGTTAGCCTTCTGTCGTCTACATTACTATTTCAAATTTGCTTCAGCTGAGCTATATAAGCAATGTTTATTCCTTTGTGCAAAGTGTTTACCCTGCTGTTTTATACCATTCAGCATAAACTTGTGAATGAAAGGATTTTATGACTTCTGTTCTCAGCTGGAGACAGAGAAGGAAACTTGTTGACTAGAGACAGCAGGAAAAGAAAATACTATCATAAGTACTGAAAAGTAGCAGTATCCATTAATATTTTGGCACTCCAGAGCATGAGCTGAGTTTAGTCTAGTCATGGCATCCTATTGTAAACAAACACACTGTTACCTTGTGTGGTGCCCCTCAACTTGATCTGTCTTTCATCGAATGATAGTTGGATCACTTGCACTTTTACAGAGCTTTTTTTATGTGGAGCTAGAAAACATCTCCATGTAGTATGATAATGCATACCTACAAGCAACTATACTTCAGAAAACAGCTTGTCTAATCTGTAGGGTTTTTTTCTGGTTTAGTATGCTGCTGGCTACAAATGTACATTGCAGACAAGGAACAAATATCTTTCATTTTTAACCAGACTTGTACTTCATGGGTAAATGGCAACTGTAGAATAATGTTAAACAACTTAATTATGTTATAGATGAAATTCTGTGGGCAGAACAGAAATCTGATGTAAGGTATTTTATCCAAGGTTCCTTTTTTTAAGTGGTACTTTGCTTCAACTAGATGACTTTGAGACCTTTTAAAAGTACCTTAAAAAACCAAAAAAAATTAGAATGCTAAAATCAAGCAGAAATGGAAGCCAATCTGTTCTTCTATACTTCTGCTACACTCTTATTTTTCATATCCATGCAGTTTCTACAGCTCGTTAAACAAATGGCAGATTCTTGAGAGTTTAGTGCTATTAAAGCTAGCCTCTAAAATAAAAAATGAATAATAGCGGTGGATAGTGAGATAACATCAGCTTTGAGGTGGGTTGGAGTGACTGGGTCTTTTATGGGTTCTAGGAATTCTAAGGCAGTGCCTTTTTGCATAGAGCCATGGAAATAATCTGTGTAGGTCATTCCCTATGTTTTGGAAGGGGTGGTCATTGGAGTCTAACAAATCAGGTTTCATTAAAATCTTTAAATAGACAACCAGTAGTGAGGTGGGTGGCTCTGGAAAGGGGTAGAACAGGCTGTTTCTCAGTGGTTGCGTTTATTAATGAAAATTGATAAAACTGAGCAAAATAGGTCTTTCTGGAAAGATCACTTTCTCAGAAGATAAAACAATACACAACTGCTGAAATGTTCTCTATTACTTTGGGGAACTGAATTTTTGAATAGATAACTGTATAAAACAGAGTTTCAGTCTATCTTCTGATGTCGGTTCAAAGAAAGACCTTTCTTAGGTAATTTAACAGCTACAGAATATAGTGAACTGGAAATGCAGCACTTGAAGAGGCACTGTGTCCATCTTGCTCATCAATTTCTCTGAAACTTTGGAGGGAGAAGAAACTATCACCATGTCAAATGTCCTGGCAATTTAAAGATGTGAACTGAAAGTCTTATTATCTGCTGATAGCTGAGCAGTGTTTTAGCCAACAGCTGGTGACATCCCTACCTGTCAGAGCTGGAATATAAGCAGCATCGTTACCCAGGCTATGTGAGGAAAATATGTCTGAAGTTGGAAACAAAATAACAGAATGGAATACATCTTTGTACAGTGACATGCTTATACCTATATAACTCAGTGTTAGCCAAACCAGGAAAATAGGTATTTTTTGCTACTTAGATGCCACACCATGTTGTAAAATAGTTGAGTTCTAACTTTAAAACTAGACTTTTAGTCACATAAATCTGTGCTGAATGTGATAATTTTTTAAAAAGGGGGGGACGGGAAAGAAACACTGGCCTAAATCTTGAATCAGTCCTCTGAATGTCAGTGTCCAAACTAAGTGCTGGTTTATTTTCTGATACTTGAGCTGCACCATGCCTTTATCTGCTGTTACTACTTGGTGATTCCTGTAGTTGCATGTGTCACACCTCAGTGTGGAAATGGAGAACTGCTAGTTCCATGACCACCTGTTAATGATACTAAATGCTGCTTACACATGCTATTTATGTCAGCTGTATGAGAAATATTTCTTCAACTTCTGCAGTGTCTCACAAGAGTTGCTTTCCTTCTGAGTGAAGTAAGTTTAGACATCAGTGCCTCTTGATCACTCTTGCACTCCTCTGTTACAGAAATGCTTTATAAATGCTAGTGGCATGTTCAAGACGGCAAAAAATACAGAGCTTGTAAGTGCTAATCTGTAGCGCACTGATTCTTCCAGTCATGAAGATAACGTTCCCAGTTGTGAGGTAAAATGAATTTTAAAAAGTTTGAGGCAGTTGATTTTACAGCTGTTGTCATAGAAGTAGCTTGTGTAACAGCTAGAGGTCTCTGGCAGGCCAGCTTTCCTATTAGCATCAATTTTCTATTTTAACATCATTTGGAGACCTTTTAACACCACAGAGGGAGGACCTGATGCCCATTTTTACAGAGTAGTTTTACATCAAGCACACAAAGGCTTTTTTTAAAGAACAAAACTCAAGTGTTTGCTGGGAGGTGGAGGGGGCGGAATGGAAATCTCATTCTGACTGTAGCTAATACTTACACTTGATGCTGGTTTGCTGATATAATGCAAATTTCCTGGAGCGGATGCCAACATTTAAGACAGAATGAAAATATCTAAGCTGCCTGCTGAGACTGTCTAGTTAAGATGAGAGGTTTTCCGTAAATGGTCCCTTGCTAATGGATTGCTAGGTCTTAAGCACAAGCCTCTTAAAGGAAGCTGTAAGCAAACAAAAAAGTAGTTTTTTACCATTTCCTGCAATTGAGACTCCGGGTTCAAGCTTAAAATGTATTGATTGCCCTGTGGTAGCAGATTCTTTACCTGCTTGTGGCTGGTAACAAATTTATGCAAATGTGTACTGTTTCTGTGAAAAAGCCAATGTGGTGCAAGTTTCTTACAGTATACTTTACTTGCATGCATGATTTAAGTGTCTCGATGTCAGTTCCCTCTGCAGCTAAGCTTTTTGACCCAACAATTCAGACATTGAAAAGTTCAGATTTATTTTCCCTTGGAATAAAAGTTTCACTGTTTTTTTCCACTTTAATATACTTTATAGCCACTAATATCAGACACTCTATAACTCTTGATGGTAGTACTTTGTATGCTAGAAAGCCTAAAAGTTTGGCGCATCTTCATATAAAATATCATTCAACTTTTACAGGATCAGAGGGATAAGAGATTGTTTTTGCAATTGTCCAAATAGGAATTTGTTGGGTCATTGCCAGGCAAGAAGTCAACAGAATACTTGCTTCAACTGTTGACTCTGCAGCTCAGTAACAAAGCTGAGCTTGTTGATATTTCTCTTGAGTGGATTTTTCCTAAACTCAGTTGCATTGAGTGATTGAAACTTGTTTTGTAAACATGGAAGGATGAGGAGCTATTGCAGAGTTTAAGAATTAAGTGGATGTCTGTCTTAACCCTGTTTGTTACTTTTGATGTTGAACTGATGGCCTGTCCTGACAAGAGCTGTTCACTGTAGACAAATGTTAGAATTGCCTCAGGTGTAACTGACTGTCAGTTTTTTCCCCCATTAAAATGATGTTTAGGCAGTCATGACTCCTTTGTAGGTAGAATCCTGGTGTGGTCCATTGGCTGTGTACAATCAAAACAGTCATGTACTAGGAGGATCTTACCAGCTTGTCTCCTGAAAACAGCTGGAATAACAGAATATACTGGTAAAGAATAGTAGTACTGATTTAACCTATGAGCATTTTCTGAGAAAGCTGCAACTATGTGACAAACTGGATGTATTAGTGACTTGATTTGACATAATTCATAAAATGGAGGCTGACAACTTCTCACAGACAGTGACTAATATTTTTGCACCATTTCTGTCTTACCACAAAATGTAGAATATACATTTCACAGGCTATATTTTTTTCTGAAGAATCTTGCTTTCTTTCTACTTTATAATCTGTATCTCTTTCCTTTTGTAAATTAGCAGGGTATGTGGAGGGGAGAAAAGTGTTTTCACTGGTCAGCCACAGCAAACTGTTAAAGGATCCTATCTCTAAAGCTTTGGTAAAAGTTTTGTCAGCCAATAAAGCAAATTGCTGATGGACATGCCTGTAATACGCAAAGGTCTTGTGCTTATGGCTTTAACTACCTCTTCTTTTCTCCATTCCATCGCCACCCCAGGGCCTTCCTGAATAAATCATTAAATTCTTTAACTGCATTAACTGAAGTTAAAGTCTAACCCTAGTTAATTGTATAACTGGAACTTTCTTGATGCTGAAGCTGTGTGTGACTGCACAAAAACCCAAACATATGCAGCCATGTTTGGAGGTGTTTCTACAGCATTAATGCATTCAATAGCATCCTCCAGTTCCCAGCAGGACTGCATGATTTGTCTATGTCCGCTATACCAAATTGCAAATCAGGACAATCCTGGTATTTCCAAAGTCTGAGTTGTAGAACTTGGGTAGGAGATCTGTTAGTGCAGCATATATTTTTACTGAAAGTGAGAAGATTGGGAAGTGCATGGTATAATGGTTAGGTATCATGCAGAAAAGTGATGTTTATCTCAGATGGAGAGTTCGGTCTTCACTGAGCTAGTGCAAATCAGGTTTTGACCATTTGAAAGTTTTTTTTCTGGTGTTTGCTTGTTTAATGCATGCTACTTTTGTGTGTGTAATATGACTTGTCTGTGGTGATCATTTACACATGTTTTTAGTTGAATGCTTTAATTTCAGTATGTAAGATGATGTGTATGGAACTATACAGAATCACAGATTCATCTAGGTTGGAAAGGACCCTGGAGATCATCTGGTCCAACTGTTCTAGCACAGTTCCCGCCTACAGCATATCCTTAAGCTCTAAATCGACCCTACTCTTAAATACCTCCAGGGATGGGGACTCCACCACCTCCCTGGGCAGCCCATTCCACTGCCTAACAACCTGTTCTGTAAAAAAATACTTCCTAATACCTAGTCTAAACTTTCCCTGGCACAACTTGAGGCCATTCCCTCTTGTCCTGTTGCTTTCTACTAGGCTAAAGAGGCTCAAACCCAGCACTCTGCAGCTTCTTTCAGGTAGTTGTAGAGGGTGATAAGGTCTCCCTTCAGCCTCCTCTACTCCAGACTAAACAATCCCAGTTCCCTCAGCTGCTCCTCATAGGACATGTGTTCCAGACCCTTGACCAGCTTTGTTGCCCTTCTCTAGACATGTTTGAGTAACTCAATGTCCTTTTTATAGTGAGGGGCCCAAAACTGAATACAGGAACTGAGGTGTGGCCTCACCAGTGCCGAGTACAGGGGTCAGATCCCTTCCCTGTCCCTGCTGGCCACGCTATTGCTGACACAAGCCAGGATGCCATTGGCCTTCTTGGCCACCTGGGCACACTGCTGGCTCCTGTTCAGTCGGCTGTCAATCAACACCCCCAGGTCCCTCTCTGATTTGCAGCTAACATATGTGTATGTATAGTTTTGGGTGGAAGCTTTTCCTAGGTGCCACTACCTACTGTCTCCTACATGAGATTTAATACACTATCCCAAATAGATTTGTGTAGATGGTCCAAAGTTTGCATGCTCTGCTGAAATACTGGCTTTCTCTTGAGGCTCATTTTCTGTTTCAATATGACTTTGTTAAATTAAAGGCGAAAAAAGTTACTGATAGTTGTGCCACTATCAAAAATTTCTGATAGAATGCTCTAAGCTTTAGTAAGACTTTCAAGACTAACCAGTGATGGCCTTTACCACAGCACTTTCACTCAAACTGGGTTGGGGTGCTTGTTTCCCTAGCTATCATGCAATTAATGAACTACTTCTTAATCTGCTGTCTTGAGACTTAAAATAAGGGGAGAAATTCACTTCAAGTAGCAGACAACTAACAGAATCTTCTTTTTTAACAACAGAATCAGAGGTTACCATACAAACAGTATTTCAGTGACAATAGACCTGAATTCTAATTTGCCAATAAATGAATTTTTCAACTTTGTAAAATGAATGTAGGCTTTTATCCCTACCACTTGGTAGCAAAGGATACTCTAGAAGGATTGATATTTTGCTGTTGAAGTTGATGTTTGCTGTCAACATGGACTACATTAGTGGTGAGTTACTACACTAAAGGTACAGTAGAATTAGATACTGAGTGATTAAAAAAAAAAAAAACAACCCACAACCAAATAAACCCACACAAAGTGACTAACTCTTCTGAGCTTTCTATTTGTAGTTTGGCTACCAGTTGCCAAACCAGGAAGGGTTTTTCCTGATTCAGGTTGTCAGTGGACAGAAGAGGGAACAGATCAGTTAGATTCACCACTTGTTTTATCTCAGAGGAACAGTGTCTGCACTGTGAACTTCTGAACCCAATGAGTTTGACATATGGTTAAGCCAAATATGCAAAAGGTTATCCATTCTTAGAGCTGTTTTTATATGCTTTATAGCAAATAAGAAACTGAATCTATTTTTAGGCTGTGGAATTCTAGTTCTAACTCCATCATATTCCTCCTTCCTTCTATAAGTTGTAGTGCAAGTTTAGGCCCCTGGACTTCTGACTGCTCTAAACCTCACTGAATCTCTTGATTTGCTTAAGGAATTGCTGCTTGCTGGAACATGTCAATCCCAGAAACTCAAGACGCTTTAATTCTGCCTAAATGGGACAGAGCACTGTATGGCTTCATCTCTAGGGTAAAGTGGTTTAGTGTTGATGGTTATCACTTGCATTGAATCACAAGACCAAATCACTGTAGACTTTTGTATACAAATAGGCTTGAGAGTAAACTGCCAAGAACATGCATAAATGAGATGAGAATGATAGCAGCCAATATGTAAAACCAAGATAAGTGTACAACCTGGCACACAGGCAGGACACTCCCAACATATTTGTCTGGTTGTAATGTGAAGGTGAGCATGGAATTGCCAGCCGGAACACAGGCTGCATTGGGAGAGTTGCTGAATCTTCTCACTTGTGTTAGCTCAGGTGACCAGTATGTATAAAATCAGAAAAAGTGTAGTCTGAAGTAATTTTTTTCTTCTAGTGGTATATGGCTAGAACTTTATGGAAAATTGTGTTTTTCCTTTCTTTCCCCTCACTGTAGCACAAATTTTAAGTGACTACAGACCAAGCTGCCTTAGAGAAATGATCTGAGTTAAGGCTAACAGCAAAAGTAAGCTAGTCCAAAACTGTGTCAGGATTAAAATTAATAGGTTTTTCTCTCTTACTGTCAAAAGGAAAGATGAGTGTGTGTGATAAAATTAGTCTCCATAGCACATCCAAAACCAGCTGCCAGACAGTGACTGCAGGATAGTAAACTGAAGTCTGGGATAGGAAGAAGTAACTGGGACTAAAACATTTGTTGCCAGAGGAAAGACTTTTGCATATATACCCCAACACCTGTTTTTTCGGGTTGGTTCATTTTCTGTAGGTGTCCTTCTGAGCTTGATTGTTCACGTGTGTCTTAACTTTCTAAGTTAGGCAAGATGAATCTCACAGTCTTAGCATGGTTTTAAGCCTAGTGTAAGCTTATTTCAAACAATACTGCCACAGTATTTCTCTGGTCTTCCTTATGTTAGCATCAGAACCATGTTGCTTCTAAATGCAATCAACTCTGTGAGATTGCATGAGGACAAATAGATATTTTTTTTAACTTTGCCTTTTAATTGTGTGGGTCACTTCAGGTAATTCACCATACTGTTTCACTATCACTAGGGCTGACATATGGGTCAGTAAACTCTATATGCAGGAGTGGGAAAAGATGCAGGTGTACTGTGGTGTAGCTTGCCGTATGCCATGCTGTGAAACTTCATTACCAAACTTTCAGATTAATTTACTGTTTTCAAGCTATTTTTCAGGGCAGTAGCTAGGTTTTTAGAGATAAGATTTTTGAAAGCTCTAAGTTGTTGAAGGGTCATCTTTCACCAAGGAAAAAATACTGTGAAGCATATTGAGCTGAATGGGAAGTGGTACAGCCTGTCTTCTGTCATCTTAGTTTGGCTAGAAGGGGACTAATGAAGAGCATACCAAGAACAAAGGAAAAGCATCCCTTCAACTTAAATAGTTGGAAATCTGAATGTCTACCACAAGCTCAAGAGAGCTGGTGTTACAGAAGAGATGTTTCTCTGGGCTTGTCCTGAGGAAAGTTCTTGGGGTAAGTTTACTTTACCTATCCTGAAGTGCCTTTCTGAAGGCACTTTAGCATGCCATAATATTTGAGGTGTTGGAACAGATTTTTCTAAATTAATATCTTTTCCTTACAAATGAGACTGAACCCTTTTCTAGACAATAGTAGCATAAATCTTTTACCTGGTGTCTTCAAGACTTAAATTCCGTAAAACTACTGATCATTTCACTTATCTAGAGCAAAATGTTGAGTTTCAATATGCAATCGAATAGATAGTAAGTTAAAGAAGATATATTTCTGTGACTTTATTGGTCGGACTTAAACTGATGTCTATAGAAGAACAGAGAGATGGGAAAGCTGGTCAGGTAGTCCTTCTTAGTCTGCTTACTGATAACAATTTCTTACATTTGCAATTACTGTCTCACTTTGATAGACTGTAGGACACCTTATATTCTGTAAGAAGTTACTGGATTTAATAAAGGAGACTTATAATAAAAAAAAAATAGTGTAGCGTAAGCTTAGAATTTTCATGTTCATGTGCTGAACAGCATTTGGGTCTAATCACTACCACCCTGTTGCCCTTTGAGTCTGTGACTTCCATGTTATATTGAATATCAGGGAACTTCATACAGTGTCTGCTTTTGTTGTTGGGTGGTTTATAAGTATTTTATGTGGGTGGTTGCAGGGACGTTAAGACTTAAAAGGGTGAATAGCATACCTCCGTAAAAAATCCTCTTAGCTTATTATGCACTTTGTTTTTCCTAGGTGAGAGTAGCATAAAGTGTGATATATAAGAATAGAAGAACCAGTCTATTGAAAAGTATTGCCACATTCCGATTTTTAATTACCTGGTTAAAAATGCTAGGGATTAGAACCAAACTTTGACCTATTTGATAAGTAAAAATCTCTTTATAGTATTTTCAATATCTAATGCCATATTTTGTTTGGGATTGTGGTGTACCACTTCTTGGTGAAAACATAATGTGAAATTTGGCATTAATGTGAAGTAAAATTTTTGGGGGTCTATTGTCTTAACCCTGTTGTATGTATTCCATTGACTTTTTTCTGATATGGACATCCTTATGGAAACTCATGTCAAATAATACAGCAAGAGCTGAATGCTAACTCTAAATACAGTTTAAATTTTTTTCAGAGGAACAGGCATAACAAATGTTGGTGTCTGTCAGATACTAGAAAGCATCAGCGTTTCTGAAGGAAGTTATCTTTTTCTGTAGTCATGTCAAAATGCAAATATCAAATCAGTTCAATGAGCTTGTGTCTTAGTAAGCTGTCTAAAAAGAAAATCCTGCATTCTTAAACAACTTTACCTTGTTTCCTTTTCTATCAAGTCCTTTTTAAGTGAGGTTTCCCTCATTTGCATTCAAATCCACATATTCAACCCCTTTGTGGAGTTCAGTACTTCTGGTTAATAGTCTCTATGTGCAGATGTGGATCTAGACTTTACTGAGGGTAAATCTGGGAATAAGCACCCCCTTTCTTTTTATTTCAGAAATACATCCTGTTGTTAACAACTCCATCATAGTGTAAGATTTTTCTTTCAGTTGAGGAGGAGGGAAAAGGGCACCTCCTGTTAAAATCCCCACTGCCTTAATTTTTGCTTAGAACGAAGGTACTGCCAAGTGCGACTCATCTGTTGGTAGATATAAGAAAACTACCTTGCAATAAGGCTGAACTTCTCTCTT
This sequence comes from Athene noctua, assembly GCF_965140245.1. NCBI lineage: Eukaryota > Metazoa > Chordata > Aves > Strigiformes > Strigidae > Athene > Athene noctua. The sequence goes on from NC_134037.1 coordinate 190,318,885, forward strand.
TGGAATAAGGTACAGCCATGTTCTATGGTATTTACTAACATATTGTAATTATAATGGTTTCATAACTTTTTTGCAGCAGTTGTTCATAATACAGGTGGAAAAGGATCTGGAGAGTTGCAAAATAAAATGGGAGGGGTGCCCTTTTGAACAGTGACCCCAGTGGGATATAAACTTCCACTTCCTCCTTTGTAAAAGTCAAGACAAGTAAGCGTTGGACTGTGGACAGTCCTTATGGTTCTATATGTCAGGAATGAAAACTGTTTCTGTATTAAAGATTTTCTTGAATTCTTTTACAGACAAATCTTACAGAAGTTCATTTATATTATTACGAACAAGGAATTTTCAAAGAATCCTTATTTCCCTTCTTTTACACAAAACTCAAACTGCAGTGGCAACTTCACAATATGATTAGTTTCTGAACTTTAACCTTTGCAATAAGTATATGTAACATGCCCTTCAGTCCTGCCACTGGAGTGCACATCTGCTTTTGAGTTATTACAGGCTTATGCAGCTGTTATCCTTAACTCCAAGTGTGTTATTGTTTGTGCTAATTCTCTGCAAGTTGCAGGGAAAATCTTCACTTACTCAAACAGTCTCTTTTGTAAGTTTAGCTTACTGGTACTGGTATTAAAGCTTTTAACTTAGTTGCAAGAAAATGTAGATCACTTTCTAAGTGTTAAATTGACTACTGAAATGGAATAGTTGTGTAAAAAGAGTAACAGACTGTTGCTGTAGAATTTCCAGTCAAAGATTCAGTGTTAGCAGACTTCTAATAGTTCTTTGTTAATGAATTCCCTCATTAAAGTTATTAATTTCAGAACAGCTTAATCTCATGTAATTAATGCATTTTGATTGCACTGGAATAACAGAACTGACTCTTTTCATCAGCTATACAGTATGTGTATCTGCAGAAGTAACTAGCTGAAATTATAGAAAGTAGTGAAGAGCCCTTTTAGTATCACATGTTCCTTCATTAGAGTACATACAGCAGAGCTGCCTCAATTGTACGAGGAGCCTTTCAGTTGTCAGATGGGATTCAGACTGAGAGAAAAGAAATCCTGGCCCTTCTTGGGAAGGTGAGGAGGGAGAGGAAATGCAATACTAACTTTATAGTGCATTAGTTGGAGCTGATAGTTTTGGATGACCTGTTTCTTTGGTACAGGCTCTTATCCCTGTGTTGAGTGATGTAACAGTACAATTCAGTTGTCCAGCTGCAAGTTGCTAGTGGCATTTAAGAAGCATCAGTGTGCTCAGAACATCTGTGTGGCAGATTCTGCACAAGAGCTGTGCTCCGAGCTTGCTGCTGGATACCACATGGAATATTAAAGGGCATTTTGGTTTGTGCCCTAGATGGTATTCTTACTAGATGCTTATATGTAGACACCAAGTAAATCAATCGGGAAATGATTGTGAAGTGATCGTACACTTTCTAATGCAAATGAAGCATTTTTGTGTTGTTCTTTCACTGACTTTGAGAAACCAACATGTAAAAATAGGCAACATTTTTCGATATAGGGAGAGTTACTTTGTCTTGCAGCGAGAGGTTAGTATACTGTCTTACAGGTTAAATATTATATATTTTTACACTAAGCATGCTGAATTCAAAGTCACTCTTAAATGTAACACTTTCATCTTAGACAAATAAATTTTCCTCACCTATGTCTTCAATTCTGAGTCTGTTGCTTAATGTCCTCATAATCATGGTTTGAAACATGTTTACAACAAAAAGTCTTCATTTATTTTTAATCTTTATTGTGTTACTGTTAAATAACAACCAAGGAAGTTACATGCGCTTAGATAGGTCTTATTACAAAGCTTGAACTGAGTTGTCCACATGGAGCAATGGAACTCATTTATTGTGTCCTCTGAGATATCTGAACTAAATCAGTAATTTCTGTAAAAATATAAAGTTTTTGATGAACAAATAGTTCTGTTGATAGCCTGCCTTCTTCTCTTGGGACCTTTCCAATGTAGTCTTCCCTCAGCCACTGCCTTTCCTTTCAAAATAAACTTTTTTTAATCTGATGCTCTAAATTTTCCTAGCTGCGGATTTTAAAAATGCCTTGTCTGTCTATACTAGGTTTTTCTTGAAATATTGGTTTACCTCATGTTACCTGAAACATTCAGGGGATGTTAGTAGTATATAACTGATACTTACCCTTTTCTCAGATGTGGCACATCTGGTATGGCATCTCTGAAGAACTGGAACACCTGCTGCTTCAAAAGCAATTTGAATAATTCACATAGGAGTGGCTATCCAGACAGGTCTTGTAAATGGGGAAAGGGGGAAATAAAATAAAACAACCTTCCTGTTCAAAATGAATGTGAGTTTGATTCTACGAAGTAAAAGATGGTTTGATTTGCCTGCTGCTCAAAAGCAAGCTAACTATCTGGCTGTGTGGTACCAGTCCAAGGAACAGGTCTTTAGTCCTGTTTTGCGTAGGGTTGCTGATGTGGGTTTCTGAAATGAAACAAGGTGATAATCTAGTTGTATACGTTACTTATAGTGCTGGTGGTAAAGTTATGTAAAGAATAAAATGTTGCTCTCTTTATTCTTCAAAAAAGTTTGGAAGTCTATGGTTGGAAGGGATTTTTGATGCCCTGTGGCACTTTTGTTCTAAGCTGATGACTCATTAGCTGGACCACTAAACTAATGACAAGGTATCAAAAATTGTAATTTACAGGATTCTTACAAAATGACAGACATTGATTCTAGGTATCATAGTTTCAAGGTAACTTTTTCCTTTATGAAATAAAACTTGTAACTCTGAGGTAATTCTACAGCCATGAACAGGAATGCTGGCTCAAATGCAGAGGAGGGGAAAGAAAGGTTAATTCAGGGGTTTTTTTTAGCATGTGTAGCATGAAGGCTTCTGCATTGGAAAATTAAAATCTGCTGTCTGTAAGCACCTAGTTCTTTCACTGACTTAAGGAAGGATTTTGATTATGGTAGGAAAGCTGGATATCTTTACAGGCACTTTGACAAAGATGATAAGGAGTAAAACGAAGGTTGGAGTTTTGGGGGGATTTTGGGGGTTTTGCTTTTTTCCCCCAATTCTGGTTGGAAATGAGAGATGAAATTCAGGATCTTGAACACATCTAACAGTAGGATGAGCCACCTTATAGCATTAACCCCTTTTTTACCTTTAAAAAATGGTCTTGAGATGAAAGACTTCATGTTTAGTTGCTAACTTTGAGTTGCTGCATACTGTGTTGTTTCTTTATCTTTGTTTCTCTGCCTTATGGACTTTCTTTTGGAAACTAAGTACAAGGTAAATAATTCTTTACTGAAGCTAAATGCATTTAAATTTCTCTTGTTACTGGTCATCTTTTTTTTAGTAGTACAGTATATTATAAATTCTTGAGAAACAGATTTATAAGCTCTTGTGCCATAATTCTATGTAGTTTACCCAAAAAATCCCTCTGTTGGAGTTGTTTACTACCTTTATAAAATCAAACTTTTAGGATAAAAAAAAAAAAAAACCAAACCACAACCATCTTTACTGTAACTAAATTAAACAAGTTGGTGGTTTGTAACAAAGTTGGTATGCTTATTTCAAAAGTCTGAATCTGGCAAACTAGAAGTATTTCAAAAGCAAATTCTTTCATGACCTGTCTGTTAAGCTAGAAGTTGAAAGGTTTTTTTCTGAAACTAATAATATAACCTGAGTTATTTCAGACATCTCCAAGAAGCTGTCTAGTGTATTAATCTTGAAACTTGATATGTTGAAGACTGAAGTTGGTTTTATTACATTTTTAACATCCTAGAAATCTTTCTAAATGACAGTTTTTGGAAATACTCGTGATTTTTTCCATTATGCTCTTCTTAAATAGCTTATTCAGCCTATCATCAAAAATCTTTTTGAAGGTGTGTTGTAACATGTAATACCAAGAGATTCAAGTGATCTGAGGATGACTATTATACATGATTTCATTGTATCTGACTGTCAAATGTGTATTTATCTATTTAGGTTCAGACAAAGAAGGAAGAAACTTTGCCACCATCACTTAGTCAGAACATTCCAACTTTCTATTTTCCTCGAGGATGTCCTAAGGAAAAAGTAAATATAGATGCTGTGATTGCTAAAATTGAGAGAACTTTCTCTGAGTTTCCAAATGAGAGGGCAACATTAGAAGACATGGGGAAGGTTGCAAAGGTAAGAAATTGTTGTCTGTCTGCTTTTAATACTGAACACCTGGGGAAAGGAAATACTAATTGTATACCTTTTTCATTCTGTGTTTTCATCTCCTACAAGGTAGTACCAATTAAGACATCATATTTGAGATTTGTTGATAGCACAGTTATGTGTGAAAATCTTTGCCTTAACTATGTCTCGAATAACCCTATGCTTTGCTTACAAAAAGAAACAAACATTAAAACAAAAGCTGAACTATTTTTTAGTTGCATAAACAATCAAATACTGAAGGGCACATTGTATATTGTTCTGTATTGACCAACAAACTTAAGGCAGAAGCACTGTTAATATGAATTTTGTTTTCAGTTGTCCACACTGTTTTTCCTTCATTCAACAGTGTCATGAAACTCTGTTGTTAGGACATTGAAAGACACAGTGGTTTGGTACTTGTGATTATAATTGTCTAGTTATTACTGAAGAGCTAATTTAGTTACAGCAGAGTGAAAAAATACTGAGCTTAGAAAACAACAAATATTTTTTACGTTCTGTGTAACACAGTAACCTACTTAAATTTAGATTTCCATTTTGTTATATTGAATCAATTCTTGAAATACCACTCGAAGTCATGCTATTGATAATATCAGGTTCTTATCCCTGTTCCTGTCACTTCACATTTAAAGTCCAGGGTCTAGATAATAGAAACAAAGACTTTTCACAAGAGTAGAACTGAGGGTTCAAAGTCTCCTTGTTTGCCTCACCAGAAGTGTTTAACTGCTAAGCTGAATTATAGGATTCCTGCCTTCCACAGCTTCTTTTCACGTTGAAGTGAGGAGAGATGGAAGAAGCTCTTTTCCTCTCAGCAAGAAAGGTGGAAGGGTCTAGTCACCTACAATTCAGTGATGAAAAGCATCATCCTGAAGCATAGAGAAAAGCCTCTCCGTCTGAGGATAGTATTCATCAAACTCACTTTTTCTTACTTTTTAAAGTACTTTTTAAACTACTGCATGAGAAGTAACTGTCTCTTTGCTCCAGTAACCTTATACATCTTGTAGTATTCACAGTCGTCTTTGAGATCCACATGAGATTCTCAGAGAGGCCAGCATGACTGATTACTCCAAGTTGTAGTCAGTTTTAGGCAAGACCTAGGCACTTAACTGTTATGACTGAGGCAGCTTGGAACAGACACAGAAGCAGCACTGTAGGTATACAGGAGTACTGAAGGTGTGAAGGAGTAATTGTTGTGTATCCTGAAGCAAGATGCTGCTGCTCAGAGTAGGCTGGTTTATTACTTAAAACTGGATAGAAGATGTGCACGCATATGCAAGGATGCAGATGAGTTGAGCCTCCCTTTGAGACAAATGTAAACTTGCTCCAGTTCAGAAGTTGTGTAACTGTACTGTCTCGAGCTCAACTTAGATATACCAGCCCTTTAGCAGAGCTTATTAGCATGGACTCGGTTCCACTGCTTGGAGCATGAACAGAGCAGACGTGACTGCGTTCATCTGTTAGGAATGTTGCAAGTCGCCCTATGTTTTGCTTTCCACTTTTGGATTTCAGCCTAAAGCAGTTGCTTAAAATACATTATTTTGGAAGGTGCAGTTGGTTTCAGAAACAGTTTTTTTAAAAAAAATAAATATATCTGTGCCTCAATACTTTCTTCTTAACACTTGTAAAATTTAGGTTTTGAAAGATTTTTAAATAAGAGAATAGCCCTCAGATAAGCAATCAATAAACTGACTTGATATGTGCTTTAATTCTAGGCTTGTGAATGCCCACTTTACTGGAAAGGTCCTTTGTTTTATTGTGCTGGAGGTGAACGAACAGGATATGTGTCAGTTCATAAATTTGTTGCAATGTGGCGGAAGTAAGTAGATTACTTTTTTTATAAGTACGGCATTTTATTTTAATTGAAATGTGATATTTTAAGCTCTGAATGAAATCCAATCTGTAAAGGGGAATAAAACACTTTCCCATAATCAACCATTGACAGCAAATGTGTCCCTGGCAAAATGTAACTAAATGATTATAACATAAACAAAAAAAAATCTTTATTTACAGGGTTTATAGATTTTAAAATGTTTGGTAAATGACTGGCTGTTTATGGGAAAACTGAAAACCATGGCCCTAGCTTGTAGATGCCAGTTCTGGACAAAATGCTTTTTATTCTTTCTAGTGCTCTTTCCAGTTCTAACCTAAAAATGTCCTTTCATGTAATCAACTACATAGTGTACTCACCTCCTTTAATGTTAATGTATGAGACAGTACTGCTTTGATAAGCTTGCTTGGAGTGTACTTTGGCATTTTTTAATTAGCTTTTGCATTAAGTGTGGTTGCAGTTTCATAGGCCTTGCTCTAGGATCCCTGTATACAAGGTAGCATGAGCAATTTTCTGTACAGAGTATTAAATGGAAATATTTACATTTCAGAATACTTCAGACCTGCTATGATGATGCTGCAAAGTTTGTTCATCTTCTAATGAACCCTGGATGCAACTACTTGGTGCAAGAAGACTTCATTCCTTTTTTACAAGTAAATTGCAACGGAAACTAATTCTGGAAACACAACAAAATGATGAGCTAGCAAAATCTTGATTTTTTTTTTTTTTTTTGAGCTAAACATACTTTTTCATGGTCTTCATTAAAGTTTATTGATGATATTTAGCGTAACTCACTTTGTATGGTCTACTGAGATGCTAGTGAGTGACTTATTTTACAGTTAATAATTTTATGTAAGGTGAGGTCTCCTTTAAGATGCATGAATTTAAAATTGCTTGCAGTAATGGCATGTGTATCAGAGAATCCTTACAGTTTAGAAAAGCAGTTAGGTGTTATTTAAGTCAAGGAGGCCTTTTGGCAGGCAAAGGAAAAGTGGTGTATGAATTCAAGATGTAATAGTTTCTCACAAAGAACAGCAAGCAACACCTTTACTAAAGAATAAATGAAACCTAAATTAGCCTTTATCGAATCATAGTCAGCCACCAAAATGCAAGATACAATGGTCAGCAGTGTTCAAAATCTTCATCACAGCACAGGAAAGCTTATGTTTATCTGGCTTCTTTAAAAGATAATTTTACTTTTAAAAAGTCAGCAGTGTTACTTATATGAAGCATGGTCTAAATGAAGTTATTGTTAATGATTGTGGTAGTTAATTTGAACTGTTTTGGTTAAGGAAGCAGATGTGGTATTATGTATTAATTGTTTTATAGTCGCTAATGAATAATGTTTGGGATATTGTTGTTCCTTTTTTTGTAGGATGTGGTGAATAGTCATCCTGGCCTATCATTTTTAAAAGAAGCATCTGAATTTCATTCTCGGTACATTACCACAGTAAGTGATTTTTTTTATTATTATTTGGAAAAGCTACTTTTTGTTATGAAGTAGGAAAATCAAAATTAATAAGATTAGTCAATATGTATAAGCATATTTGTCCCTTGAAGTTGAGTATGCTGTTTTCATTTCTACATAACTAGAAATCTTATGAAGGAAGACTCAATTTCTTAAGCATCATAGTTTTTCTTAACATTTATAAGAAATTGCTGAACTTAATCCTAATGAGAGAAACATTGAGCTGTAATGGTGTAGGATAAGTTAATGAATATTAAACGAAGAGCGGACTGTTGTCTAAACACTTGCTTGTGTCTATAGACTGTACTCCTTAGAATCTTGACCTTACTCTGGGTTTAATTAAATGGAATTTTGAATGAAAGGTCTATATTAGCATGATTATGTTCACTATTAAGTAAAATAATGGTAATTCTGAAGCTGTTTGCCACTTTCCTCTCTGGGGATTTTTCTTTCTAAGCAGGTTTTATGCATAAAAAGTTCCATTTCTCTTTTCCTAGGGTAATGTGACTGAAGTATTCTTTCTGTACACAAGGGAAAAATCAATTACATTAAATTTTTTCAGCTGTAAACAGGAGAGCTGTTTCCACTGAAGCATCAAAATTAAAATTCTTCAAAATAACATTCAGTTCACTTTCTTTGTGCATGTGAAAAGTAGCTTAATGAATATTCTCCAGCAAACAACATGCAGAGTTGATCATCTTTCATGCAGCTTATAGTTTGACCCAGACCAAAACTGTGGAAGCTTTTTTGAAAGCATTTGGGTTTGATTCTTCATATCCTTTTTACTTTGCTTCTTGTTATAATGATTACATGAGCTCCCAGAACTTTCTAGTCAGATGTGACTGGAGGAAATGTTCTGCCTGTGAGTAATTTTCTTAATGGATTCTGGGTTGTATCAAAGCCTGCACTGCTTAAAATTGTGAAAGCTTGCTGCCTGTCCTGAAGGACCATAGGAGGGAAAAGTCCTGACAACTTCCAGTTACTTTTCTTTGGAGGAACATCTTGAGTAGGCCTGAGTCTATCAGTATTGAGTAAGTTAGTGCTGGCAATACTTTTCTAACAAAATTTAGTGTGGTCTTCAACAGAAGTCTACCTTTAATCAAAAATTCTGGAAGTAAACTAATATTGTTATGAATATAGCAAGAATATTTGTAATGCTGTGTCTGAAAATCAAGAAATGGCAGGACTATCTGCTCTTTCTTGTTCTATTTTAGGATGGAGTAACTGTTGCTCAGTAGTCTTCTAAAATTCTATCCCGCAAAGTATTTATAGATTATATTTTTTTTCTAAAATGATGTGAGGCATTTCATACCTGTATTCAAAGTAGTTTACCTTGCTCAGTGAAGCTTCATCTAAAGGATTTTGTAAGCATTGCAGTTGAAAACTTAATATCTGTTCATGCAAACTTTCATTTAACATGTAACTGGTCCATTTTTCTGCTGTATCTGTTTGTATCTACATACATGTATATATAAATATGCATAAATATATCACATACGTGTCTAGTGAAGCAGGTGTCTTCTAAGTATTGTTCAGTCATGGCAGCAGTCAGTTCTGTCTGCTAGGATATAGATTGGTTGGTCAGCCTAATAATAATGTTAGGTACATATGTTCAAGATAAAGTTGAAATATATTAAAAACATTTGCCCGGACAAGTGCAATACTACATTTAATCTGCAAGTATGCTGTCTATATATCCAAACTATGAATTCTTGAAATTGTAATCTCTATATTGCACCATTTCCTCTCCTTTCTGACAAACCACTGTGCAGCATAGCGAAGAAGGCAATACCCTGACAATTTGCTTATACTCTGCTTCAATTCACTTTAGAAGACCGTTTTTAAGTCTGCTCCCAGTTGTCTTTAGCAAACATTCAATTTTGGTTTTATTTTTAGACCAGTTAAATGTATAACAGATGAGATAATGACATGCAGATGGATTAAGTTGCAAAGCGAAGGCAAAACCTTTTTAGAAAAAATTGCTTTGTAGTATAAGCCAAAAATGGGCCTTTCCTAAACTCACAATTAGAACTGAGCTAATTAAGTTTCAGAAGTAGGCTACTCTATTCTCCTTTCTGGATTTATTGAACCAGCTGTTCTTGTTCAAAGAAAGAGCTGCAGAGCTTGCTGCATGCTACAGTTTTAAGCTTTAAAATTTAGTGAATAAATTACTCTTCTATTTGTAATACAGAAATGATTGGTTTGTTTAAACTATTGATTTACTGCAATTAAAATTTGAAGTGATAAAAACTTAAAGTCTTTAATTTGGAAGAGGTTTGATTTGAAGGGAAAAGGATTCCTAAAGAGATGGTTCTTCTAGGTAGCAACTACTGTGTGGCAAATGAAATGTTGCACATGCAATACTTGGTCTTGCTAATTAGCAGGTATAATCAGTCTCTAGTCAAGCAGTTACAGTTTGTAATACGTTTAGATTTTTTATCCCCTTTTGTTAAGGGGTCAATGACTGACTTGAAATGTATATCAGGTTGATTTAGGTCAAACTAATTGAAGTGAATACTGAATTCAGTTAAGAAACAGAAAAAAACATTTTGAAGTCTTATGCTTGTAAACTAAAGCTAACCAAATTATGCTGAATGGGTGAGTTTACCAAAATAATGTATATGTAAAACTGATTTTTAAAAAGTGTTGGATACTCAACTTAATGGATTTGTTTCTGGTTCCAATATCGGTCATGGCACAAGAACTAGTCATCTTTCTTGCATGGATTTTTGTTCTTCAATTAGAAAACATTTAGGTACTCTTAATACTATTAACAGGCTTTCTCCAAGTAACTTTAAATAGAATAAAATTAAATGGGGAAAAACATTCCCTCTGCACCTGCAGGAAGTATTTATGTTAAATGTTGATTTGTTGTATTTGCAGACTTCAGAAGTAGCAACATTCCTCTGTACTCTGTTCCTTAAACAGACCCAATTCTATTTCTGTAACTTCATTTATGAAGTAAAATATTCTTATGTAAATATAGGTGTTTCAATTTTAAGTAATGAGATACATTAATAAAGGTTTATTAGATGATATCCTGTAGATCTGGAAGACTGTGAGGCAGTGAAGTTGCCAGTAGATGTATTCTGGATAGCATACAAGTATTCTTCAACTTCAGTGTGCAAGATATGGGTACTGCGGCATTGAAATAAGACTTATCAAGATTAGTTTAGATACAGACTTCAAAATGGTTTGGTAATATGACAGGAGAGAAGCATCGACTAAGTAATTGGAACAACAGAAGTAGGGGAGAGATGGAGTTCTGTAATGCATCCGGGTAAGGAGTGCTTTGGTTTCTTTCTAAAGTGGCTCATGTGGTTCCTGCAGTCTGTTGCTGTATACTTTATGCAGCTGGTGAAGTAAAATATAGAACAAAATCAAGTTCAATGCATTGAAGCGATTGTACTAGTTTTGACCCTTCATATCTAAAGCTTTACCTAGATTGAGTAATTGAAATGTGTTACCTAGTCGTAAATGTCACAAAATATGATGGCTTGAAGTTAATGGTTGAACTAGAGGATCTTCAAGGTCTCTTCCAACCTAGATGATTCTGTGAAGACTTATATTTGACAAATGCTTGGGAGGGTATTTAGTTAGCATATCTAAGGTCACCTTTCCATTTTCTGTTTCTTGCAGGTTATACAGAGAATATTTTATACAGTAAATAGGTCCTGGTCTGGGAAAATAACTTGTAACGAGCTCAGGAAAAGCAACTTTTTGCAGGTACATAATATCTAAAATTTTGCAAGACAGATGTTTCTGTAAGTTTTAAAACAGCATTAACTAAATGCTTAAGGGAGTAATTTAAGTAGCATTTCTTCCTTTTCCAAAAACTGGTGAAGCTCAATTGCATTAATTCTCATACACTACGATATGTTTAAATGTCATCTTTTTATCTAGAGTGGTATAAATACATGTGTGATTAGCAGAAGTCTGGCTGATCTCCTTATTCTTCTATGGACACATTAGTTTTCTACTTTGTGCGTTCAGTCTTTGCTGTGATGCTGCATGGTGTGCACTGTCTCTGAAGATAAAAAAAAATGTTCCCCTGAAGTAGCATTAGATATTGGCTTGGTTATGAGAACTCAGATCATTTGACAAATGTCTTACAAATTCTTTAATGTGTTCTATTTATCCTTCTGATAATAGAATGTGGCATTATTGGAAGAGGAAGCTGATATTAACCAGCTGACAGAGTACTTCTCATATGAACATTTTTATGTTATCTATTGCAAATTTTGGGAGCTGGATACAGACCATGACCTCTATATTGATCGGAAGGATTTAGCTCGCCATAATGATCATGGTATGACAAATAAAGCACCTTTGTTTACATGTATTAAATGACCTGTAAACTTTCAACTGAGGAAGTGGTTAACAGCCAGGGCCAGTGTTCATGAGTCTGTTGGTATAGCTGATCCTGCTGACCAGTGAAATAAAGCAGGACAAGTCATCTGTGGCACTGCTTTGTGTCTAGCAATACCAAATTTGAGGAAAATTCTGAATCTGAGTTGTGCTTTTGGCAAACTAGAGAAGGAAATAAGTTTTTAAGTGTGCAGCCTTGATATGAAAAAAATCAAACTGCTCCATTTGGTGGTTTTGGGTTATCTTGGAAACAATCCATTTTGCTGATATTATTCAAGTAGTATGGCTCTTATGACAAGGTACAGAAAGATCAGAAAAAGGCAAACATACATTCAGGTACTTTGCTTATTTTAAAGTTTTGTTAGCTCAGCTGCAGTACGCTTTGGTTTAATACTATTTAGCATCTTTACATTTCCTATATTCACAATATACAGTGACTGTGATTCTGTAGTCTTGCACACTTGTACCTATTTTAAATATTCTTGTAGCTTGTGTGGAACTGTTGGATGTTTTTGGATGCTGTGTGTCCATTGTCATCCTAAAAGTATTCCTTTCAGGACTGAAAAGCTTACTTAAACACAAAGTGATTATGGAATACCTCCCCGCATTAAAAAGAATAAGCACAATTCTGATTGATTGCTTCTGAAAACTTGCCCACCAAAGTCTGACTACACTTTAGGTCACTGAGAAAGGAAAGCTGCTTTCATTTGAGAGGTTGCACTACTGAGTTAGTACACTATAGAAAGGAAGCAGAACTGATACTGTGCCACTTGCAATATAGTTTTACATCCTTTAAAACATGGAATATTGGTTAAAGCTTAACAGCTGCTGCTGAATGAAAACTAGACTGAATAAGAGAATTAAATGGATATGATAACCCATCTTTAGTCTTAAACTTCTATTTTTTGCATGTCAAAATGAGATAATCTGGTTTCATAATTCCTTTCTTGCATATGGTCACTGGCCTAAAATTAGGCTGGATAAAACACTTAATGTAGTAAGCAAAGTATTGAAGTATGTAGCTCGAAGTTTGAACAACTCCAGTGTTTCAAAAGTAGATAAGAAGCAGCAGCATATATGTCTGAAACAAATTGACTATCCTGCAGTTCTGGGGATAAATATTAAGCAGGGACTAGTGTCCTTATTAGAATAATATGGTGATAACATCACCATGAGTACGTAAAACAGATGAACTGTTTGAATGGTTAATCATCTGCTTGGATTAGCAGTATTTCTACAGTGATGAAAAAATATTTCAGAGCTAGAATAATAAGAAGAAATTCTTCTGTAAGAATGGTATCATGTACTGCTTTGAGTACCACCCACAAATTCTTCAGGATAAATTGAATATCGCTTACAGAAGTAGTGCTCAGTTAAGACATGTCTCAAAAATCCCTGAAATGGTTTCAAAATTAGAAGCATGGATCAGGACCATGTCAGAAATAGACTTGTGTCAGAATCAGTTAGGTATGCTCATTATGTATTAATGTGCCAATTCTGGTTTGGCTCATTGCCAAAACCAAGGTCATATAAGTTGTAATGGCACTTGAAAATATGATTTACTTGTCAAAGAACTGGTAAATGCTATTTTACTCAACAGGCAATATCATTACTTGTATTTTTCTGCTATTTCTGCATCAGGTCTGAATTCAAAGCTGGCTGGTTCTGGCTTTGCTTTGGAGACTTTGTGTTAAGTGATCTTCTCCAAGAGAACTCAAAGGGATTAATGAGCACTACGCTTGATCTTTCTTACAGATGTGTGTATATATAAGAGGATTCTAATAAACTCTTCAACTAGACAAAAAATAACATATATAATTGATACTATTTAAAACCTTTTTTCACAGCAATATCAAATAGGATGATAGAGAGGATCTTCTCAGGAGCGGTAACAAGGTACTTATTTTGTATGCTAAACTAATTCCAATTTAATATTTATATATTTGCTTGTTAAAATAAGTGTGACATTGCCAGAAAAAATGCCTTCCCCTTGAAATGGAACAGTGAATTTCAAGATTTAGTATTATAGTTTAAACTCTAGTAGTACTGGACTGCTCTTGGAACCTTTGGCTCAGTCCAAGTTCTTTACTCTCCTTTCTTTACCTGAACGAACTCTTGCCATAGCGTATGGTATGGTTTAGCAGGGATGTGAATGAGCAAGGGAAGAAATCTTGGCACTGTTGCTTTTCCATCCTTCCAAACTGTAAAATTTTCAAAGAGAATTGGGCTTTTCAGTACTACTGGTAAAATCAATGCTTATTGCATCAACAAACTTACAAAAATGCCTCTAGTTGAGTTAATTCATATTTTTGACAGTCGTTCTTCATTGTTCCCACTTATTCTCACATAGCTATGGCTTTTACCTCACTTTTGAAACATTTTGCTAGCATAATTTCTGTAGCCAGAAAGTGACTGATAGACAGAAATGACATGACAAAAGCTGAAATTAGTGAAATGACACTTGGGAGGCATATGTCTAGAACTTACTCCTTTTTTGGACAAGACAAAGCATAAATTGTATTTTTATAGACATCTTGAGGATAAAACAGCAAAAAGATTTTTAGGAATGAAATGTAATGTCTAGGAACTGTCTACCTGACCTTTTACTAGAAAGGTTGACCATATGTCTTCAGAAAATATTTGGATGCTGTGTTCTGTGGTGTAAGAGTAGAAACAGACAACTATATTCTTGCCACATGAATGTTTTTATTTCATTTTTTATCTTCATACTTCTATTACAACCCATTTAGCTAGTGGAATTCTGTACAGCTTTAAGTTTTCATCACTTCTACCTGAATAGAAATTGTCCTTGTATATAATATATTTTTTAAAATTGAGATACCTCTTCTGTTAACAATTAAACAGTGGTATTGCTGCCCAGGGAGGAAAGCTGTAAGTACTTCTGCACAGAGTGCTGCCTTCTTCCAGCTGCTACCTTCCTCTTTACCCATTGCAGTAGAAACTGAACAGAGCAGACAAGCTCCTTATCCTGAATGATCAATGTAGTCTGTAACAAGTCACCTTAGAAACACTGTACCTTTTAAGAGATAATAGCACTGAGGAGAATAATTCTTTAATTTTGGTTAGTAGGAGCTAGGTGTTTTAAAATATTTTTTTATCTTTTCCCTCATTGGTCTTCAAGAGGTAGGAAGGCACAAAAAGATGGAAAAATTAGCTATGCTGATTTTGTCTGGTTTTTGATATCTGAAGAGGACAAGAAGACACCAACTAGGTAAGAATGAATTTGTTTTAACAGAAATAAAGTCTGACTTTACTGGTTTTCCAGTCTTTAAATAGGTACCACTGATGTTCAGCTGGAACTGTAAAGGAAGAAGCTAAATGATAAAAACATGTGTAAAACTGGCCCAGTTTGTAGCATCGTTCTTATTTATCAGTGTCTCCTGTTGCTGCTGCTGTGAAAGTCTATTTTAACGACTTATAAGAGGCTGATTAAATGGTATATGCTGTGTGTGGCCTACTTAGGATAAAGGAATTTGCAGTTGTTTCATGATGCCAATGACTGGGAAACTACATGGCTAGCATTAGCTGTAGGATATTAACAAGAAATGTGTTGTGATGACTTGTTCAGTACAAGAAAAGAACAGGTTTTGATGCACAATTCAAATTTTTGTCTCCCTTGTTTTTATGTAAAGCCATGTGTCTTAGTCATCTCCTCCCTCACCCATCTACAAGCGTGTTTGCAAATGCAGTAATGCTTGGCATGGCAAATACCAGAAACTCTTACCACAGTAGGTGTTTTTTAATGACTTCCTGTGGCATTATGGAGTGTAGTCTTGAGTCTAGTTTTGCATCTGTAAGTAGCGTAGCCTTGAAAACAGGCAATATAAATTCTTAACACTCTGTAATAAGTTTGTACAAACAGTTCTTTGCTCATAATTACTGAATTTCAGCATTGAATACTGGTTTCGCTGCATGGATCTTGATGGGGATGGTGCTTTATCTATGTACGAATTGGAGTATTTTTATGAAGAACAGTGCCAAAAGTTAGATAACATGGCCATAGAACCTTTGCCATTTGAAGACTGTTTGTGCCAGATGCTGGATCTTGTGAAGCCACAATATGAAGGTAGTAAAATCCTTTTCCATCTCTAACTTCTGTTTCTCTGGATTAGGAGTTGGTGTACCCTTAAGAGCACTCAGCTGGTTATACAAAGTATATGCCTTTAAGTTGTCTTTTCTCTAAAATCTGTTAGAGCTTATCAATTGAATGGTCTTCCAACAGCAGGCAGGCATTCATTTTCATACTAAATTTTAATGTGCTGCTTTAAAATCCCTTGTAGGCTTTTATTTTGGGCTTGTAGCCATGTTTAGTCTGAAATGAAATCTTGTCACTATCTGCCTAAGGTGATGCTCTCAAGAAAAGCTCTTGACTGTTCTGCTCACTTGCCCCTTACCTGTTCCAGTACACATTTAATTGAGATTGTTGACTGTCTTTTTAAATGCTTTTGTTTAGCGAATGTAATATGTGCTAGTGTTTCACATTTAGACACTTCTAGATGAAACACTGAATTTTTCCTACTTGAATTTCAAGTGTGTGTAATATGATGGTTCTGTTTACCGTCTGTATAATTATGCTTAGAGAATCAATTGAGTGGTGCTTATTGCCCACCTTTTCTAGTATTAAGAATATTTAAATTACAAGAAATTTAATTTTTAAAAGGCAGTTGTCTTTTATTGAGACATGTTTTTTTGCATGCTAAGGGAATTGAAGTAGCTAAAACCAGAACATAAAGCTTCATATTTTATTTAAACCAAGTTAAAATGGATTTTCTAGGTGAAAACACATTTCTAAAGGCAGATAAAAATTGTAAATTAAAAAGGAGTATTAAATATGTTTTGTCCAAAAGCTCATTCCTAGACATCAGTGGAATAAGGTCTTAGACCAACATTGTATAATGCATAGAGGGGTGAGGAGCATTTACAGTGAGGTGAAACAAGCACCAAGGAACACGTTTGTGTTGTATGGTTGCCTACAATAGCCTCCCAAACTTCGGGGTTCCCTTCTAGTCTTTACCTTATGCTTCTGAAAGGCAGACATTTTCAATAATGTTTCTGTTCTGCATTTCAAATAAAACAAGATTGATGTATCTGTTCTATATCATGAAGATGATAAAAGCAGGCTGTGAAACGCAACAAAGATGAGTTATTTAGGGCAACAAAAATGAAAGCCAGTTGTGAAGCGTTGATGTTTTTTATGAACACTGAGTGACGCTTAAAAGGTGGATTTAAAAAAATCTTCTGCTTTCCCAATACAAAAATTAGCAGCATAAAATGACACTTCACTTGATAGATTTGAAACAAAAGATGATGCTTTCATACATTTATGGCTAAACTGTGATACAGTTCGCTACAGGATGTTCTGTGTGCCAAAAAGCAAATTCTTTAATTTGTGGAGATCTGAATTAATTACCTTAATTTCTTTTTTTTGTTGGTTTTCAATGGCAATGGTAGGCCTCTACATGTGTTAGGTGTCTGAGCTCCCATTGCAATAAATGGAAACTGGAGAGCTAATCAACAAACCAAATATAGGTGTCTAACTTAAATTGGGAGCTTATATAACTAGGCTTCAAATCAGTTGCTTGGTTGTGGAGAGTTGCTGCCACTTGAGATGGCCCAGTACATCAGACATCTGTGTGGGTCTGACAGATATGACACAGGTGTCATGAGGGATTTGTGTCGTTCTGGAGCATCAGCTATAAGCCAGACAGAATACGTTAAGGCACTTCAGATGGCAACAGACACAAGTGTGGCAACCATTTCCAAATGGGATTCTTATTTTGCTTCCCTCTGATGTCCTTGAGTTATACTTTGTTAGAGGCTGGGACAATATGCTGAGGAAATACTGTTCTAAGTCTGGCTTTTATTGAACTCTTCCATAACATCTGCAGTTAGCCCCTCTTTGATTGACAACAGAAGGCCAGCCATATTTAAGGTGAATCAATAAAGCAGAATTTTAAGGATAGTCATCTGTCTTTCCCTGTATATCTGGTATTTTTTAGTCTTTCTGCAGAAGCTTGATATTCAGCTTTGAAATAAGGTAACATTTCTGAGCAACCTGACAAATACTTCTAACACTTAATAGATCCATTGATTTGAGTCCTTAAAGTGTCTCTTTATAAAAAACAAACAAACAAAACCACCTCTGAGCATTTAGCTTTCCTCTCAAGCAGTAAATATTGATCAGGCTGGACGAGTGTGACAAACTAGTCTCTATGAAGAATTCGTTTGTATGAAGCACAGTCACACTGTCATCTGTCATGTTTGTCTTTTCAAGTCAGGGAAGAGAAAGGGCCACTGCCAGAGGAGATTCCTACTTGCTACCCAAGCACTTCTTGGGAAGGAATGGCAAGCTCACTGGAGACTTCTAGCTTTTGAGGAAGCTTAAACAATTAGCTTAAATTATTTTTAATACCTAAGCAAGGCAGACTGCATCTCGCTGCAGCATATTGAAGGACAGTAGAATGACAGCTACAGCAAGTAAGAAATCGGTAACATTTTGTCCACTTTGAAGGACACTTCTCTAAGCTTGTATTTTGTCTGTTCACTACTCTCCTATTGCATCAGTGACAAATGTTTAAGTGCAATGATGACTTAAATTTTGAATAGCATTCTTCTTTTTTGGAGGAAGGATAATTTCAACTCTGAATACCTTCTCATAATCTTCTTTACAGGAAAAATTACTCTGCATGATTTAAAGCGATGTAAGTTGACAAATGTGTTTTTTGATACTTTTTTCAACATTGAAAAATACCTTGACCATGAACAGAAGGATCAGTTTTCTATGTTGCGGGTGAGTATGAAGCTTTATCTGTTTAGCAATGTGCTTAACGATTAATACATTTTTTGCATAACTTGCAATGTGATTGTTTAGGATGGTGAAGGTGAAAGCCAAGAGGTCTCTGACTGGGAGAAGTATGCTGCTGAAGAGTACGACATCTTGGTAGCAGAAGAGGCAGCAAGTGACCAGTGGAATGACGGGTAAGAACATAGCAGGAGGGTTGATACAAATCCTCTATGAATGTAGACCCTCACCACCGCTCTCATCCTTGATGTTATTTTTGTAGAATGTTGCTGTTTGTGTGTTGAGCCATGCGCTCAGTGAGGGAGGAAGATCATCGCTTGTATCTTGAATTAAATACTCCTGGACAGTTAGATCACATTGGTTTTGTTAAAGAAGAGGTCCTACTTCAAATCTTAGGGGGGAAACAAGATTTGAAAAAGCTTCAGCTGTAAACAAAATACAAAAACTTTGTTACTGTGAGTTAAGCAACATTAAACATTCAATGTTTATCTTGTTTAATCTCTTAAGGTTATCAGCCAAGTTTGGGGAAGGTATAGAATAAGTATGTACATTTTTGACACTTGCTTGAAACACTGTAATGCTGAGTATAATAGCTTAACTTCAGTCGATCAGAGGAAAGAACACCTACAGTCTTGCTGGCTGTAAAATGTTATAAATAACTCAGCTGACAAAACCAGTGGGATTCTCATGAGCTAGAGAAGGATTCAGATTTTTGACCCTCTGTTTTAGAATTCCCTTCTAAAATTAAATGTTTAAACCATCAGGAGTCAAAATTTTAAAGAGTTACTGGTAGACTTGGTCTGATCCTATGAGGAGCAACCTAGCCCCCACAGTGTATGCCATTATCTCAGCCTCTGAGGGGCCCCCTTAATATAATGTAGGAAGCCAGTGCATCAGCAGGTCAACCTGAGAGCCCAGGCTTGAGATAAATGAATAGCCTTGAGGTACTGTTAAAGCTGAACATCTTGAATCATAACTAGAACCACTTTCTCAAATGTTTTACACCTTAATTGTTTTAGCCTTGTTTTCTCTTTCTGCTGGTCTGCCTGTTTACTTCCATCATTATAGCTGTGTGTCTCCACCTTCCTGTTTTAAAATTCTGCTACTGTTGTGACCTCCTAGAATCCAAGTGGTAAGCCCATTTTGCCCATATTCAGATACAAACTTTCAAAATTCAGGTGGTTTTTGACTAAATCTGTCTGATGCTGATCTGAGAGTTGATAGTTAAATGCAGATTTCCTGGATTCCATTAGGATCCCATTATTCTGTTTTATAGCTCTTAAAGCCTCTTACGGCTTTGTTGTGGAATACCCTGAAAAACTATTCTTTTGTCAGTTAAGGTATGCTTAGGGTTCAGAAGAATACTATAGGGTCTGTAAAAGCTAATCCTGAGCTAGATTGCCAGGAAGGATTTCAACTGTTGATCTAGCATTTTGTCCTGAGATTGTATGCAGTATCACTGCGAACTGAAACTCATTGGAGGCAAAATATTCTTTTGACATTAGTAGTAAGGGACCTGCATGTCAGGAAGTCAGGTTATTCTGCCCCTCTGATTAAAAGCTTTAAATTGTGCTGGGCTGTTGTAGACAGGTGTAATTTTGTAATGGTCTAATGTTTAGGCACAATTTCACTCAAGTGCAGATGGGATATAAATGGCCTCAAGGTGCTTTTATTCTGATTCAGTCACAAGCTTGTTGACTGTAGCTGTTTCTCAGAGCTAAGCACGCTTCTGTGATTACTGTTTAGACTATTTTTATGTATTTCCCACTCCCATAATGCCACCTGCCCCCAAGATGTCTGCTCTTGGTGAAGATAGAAGCTGCAAAATTCATAGCCGGTATGCTTGGGGTCACATCACTTCTGTTCTTTTCCACAAAAAATGTATTCCAGGTGTACCTGAAACCATCATTCTGTGGCTTTATGCAGAAAGCGGACAAAATAGAAACTAAAATACAAATGTTTCTCGGGTTAAATTTTTGTATTATATTTTAAAATTTAGCATAAATTTTCACTCTTCAGTAAACTTCTAACAGGTCTTAGACAGTGTTTCAGGTACCTCCATGAAATTTGTTCTCTCTATGATCTAAGCACAATCTTTTATGTCCATGCAGTTACAGTAAGTCAGAGAATATTGGGGAATTCACGGTAGGTAAAGCAGAATCCTAATAATCCTACAACTTGAAAAAATGCACCTTCACTATGTAAATACCCTCCTTAAGGAAAACCAGGGAGTAGTTGTAAGATTAACATAGTAGAGTACACTGGGATATGGAGAAGATGTTTGAAATATACAGTTTCTCATTTCTTTTGAGCCTCATGTTTGTAAACTCAAGTGACTCTTTGGTTATAGGTTGCCTCTGTTTCTGGCATTAGCAGATTGTCACAGATCTTGTAAAAAAAAAAAAACAAAACAAAACAAAAACAAAAACAAAAAAAAACCACCAAACCACAAAGCAGCAAAACCAAAAAGTGACAATTAAAGCAAAATATTGTATATTGTGGAAGCACAGCCCCAAAAAATAATGCATTTTAATTACTTTCTGTATCCCTGGTTAGGTTGGATGCGCAGACCATAGCTTAACTTTTGGCCCTCCACACAGATGGGTTTTTATCCCAGTGTTCCCTGAAGTTTTGTGGCTTTGTCTCCCTGGAGTATATATAGACTGTAATGCTCATTGTCTCCCTTACCTACTGCTTCATAACTTGAAGTGTTTCAGGTATCATACAACCACATGTAAGATGTATTTGGACTGGCTAAATAGAGACAAGTAGTACGCTTCATCTTACTGATTTCTGCTTATATCAGAAGCTAGTGAAGACTGTTCCATTGAAACTGCTGAATTGAAATTTTTTAATAAAGAGCAAGGTTAGGATACCTTCCAAATGGTATGTCAAATAAGCAACAGAATCTAAGTTGTAAGCAAATAGATGAAAATCTAGAGAGAAGAAAATTATTCTGACCTGGCTCAGGGAGGCATTGTTAAATCTGACTTAAAGTTCGAATGCTTTCTAAAAGTGAAGGTCAGCAAAAAGTGTCTTCAAAACTTAATACCAAAGTAGAACTGTCTGAATGTTTTCTACAGTTGTACTGTAAAATGAAGCTTATTTTCTATTGCTGAAGTTGAAACACAAGACTACTAAAAGCTTCCTTGCTGCTGTTTGGAGAGTTTAATGAACAAAAACATAAAAAAATTTATTACCAGTGTTTTACTGCAGTGTACAAAAATTTCCTTAAAATCACATACTGTACTTAGTGTTGTGATGCCTGCCCAAACTGAAGTGACTGTTTGACAATCTAGTATGAATTTTTTTATTACCTCTATGGTAAATATTTTCCTGACATCCCTATTAAAACAGTTGATCTGAAACCTGGGAGCAGTATACAGAAATCTAGAAATAGGCTGTTTTCTTTACAGTCACATGATCTTTAGAAATGGGAGGAGAGAAAAAAGGACTTCAGAGGTGTTGCAGCTGTATGGTTATATTTTTATAAAAACCTGTGTGCTGGGAAGTAGTAATAGACTCTCTAATACTGTGAGAAGTTAACTTCAGTGCCCAGCTGTGTAAAATCGGGACAGCATTTCTAAACTTCCTTAACTTAAGCATCTTGGAAAGGAGTAAAAGTGATATTCCATGAGGTCACCAAAGCTTTGGAAGAGAGTGGGATTTTATTTTGGTCCAATAATGCTTGAATAACAATCTTGTGAGTATAGGATGGATGGAACCTACAAATAGTATCTGAGCTATCCTCATGCTGCCATTTTTAATGACTGGAAAAGCTACTGTCACCTCTCTGTATCACTATGCAATAAACAAATCCAAAAGGTGCCTTCAGGATGTTTCTGTTTAAGAAGGGAAAAAAAATCCTACTCAAAAAGATGAAATTAATGGTGTAGAAGGCTATAAATTACAGGTGGTGAGCCAAAACTGTTGGTATGGTAGAATAACATATGCATCTTTCTTCCAAATCCTTGTTTTCAAGCGTGTAACTCAGTAAAGTAACTCCTAGGGTAACTTGTTTTCTGTTCAAACTGGTGGTGAACTTGTGGGAGAAACCCAAGGTATTCTGTTTGCTGCCAAAGCACTGATTGATGCTCACATAACTGAGGCTTTAATACCTGTGGGAGGGATAAAGTAACAAAAAAAGGAAAGAAAACCAGGAGTTATTTTTACTGCTTAATCTTTACCTGATGTTATCAAGGCATCTTTATTTCATTAGTTTTCTTTTGCTGAAAATGGTGGTGAAGCTGGTTTAATAGTGTATCTATGAAGTGTTTCAACAGAATTGCATTCACAATTGAAAAAGTTCTTTCTCCCACCTCTGCTATTAATGCTTCTCTGGTTTACTGCTCCTAGTGGATACTTAGTATTTAACTCCTTTGCCCCATGTCTTTCTCTGAAAGAATACTCCTAATCACCACAAAATGCCATTATAAAGTCACATTTGAAGAGTGGGTACTGCAGTATCTAAACTTGTTCTTTGCCTAGTCTTGTTAAGTGGATGGAAATAATCAGGTGCTGAGGTGAGATTCAGTAGTACTTGAAGATGTGTGTGAACCCAAGCCAGTGTAGCCCAGGAAACAGTTGGTTCTTTAATCTGATGTCATAAATCTCCAGGGGGATTTACATTTAATTTTTTTAAACAGCTATCAATTACAGATGATCCTACCTAAACAGTGCAGAAGCTGATCGTTTTTAAATATCAGCCTTCACTGGCTTGAGTTAGTTAAACATTACATTTCATTATCCATCTGTTCATTTTCATCAGCAGCAGGTGGTTATCAGTAATTTCTGGTTAAACAATTGGCTTTTACTTTCTAGCACCTGCTTTAAATGCATGGTTGCTATTGCTTCCTTGTGCTCATGCATGTTTTAATAAGACTCCCAATTCAGTATTCTTTCTCTTTTGTTGTATCTACTGCAGGTGTAGGTTGTTCTTCCTAATTGAGCCTAATTTCAGCTTTCTTGACAAGAACTTGAGGGGTTTCTGTCAAGTACTTAAATCTTGCATTTGACCATTTCTAACTTATGAGTAGTCTACTACAGTGGTATGTGCTTTGAATCCTTTCAGTAAAGCTGCGTATCTCACCAGTAAGTTCTGCGTGTGATGGGAGACTAAGCTAGCTTAAATTTAAGTAATTGTTACAGAAGCCTCCTGCTGCTGCTTAAATGTTTCTTCACTGTAAATATGGAATACTGGAAGTTATTTGTTAGTGTTCTAACTTTAAGGTACTACCTGACATAGCTCGACTCCTTTTTTTTTTTTTTTTTTTTTTTCCCCCCCCCCTGCTCCTAGGTATGAAGCAGAACTGAATCCTGTAGACCATCAGAAGGCCAACGTCCTAAAGTATCAAATGGAAAAAAGACCGTTTTTTGAAATGCCTTCCCATCTGGCTGATGTAGACTTGGATGACTATGACTACGAAGAGGACTTTGAGTAGTGGTTACTTATGGTCAACACTTGCAGAAGAGAAGGGACAGTCTGCAGCAGGTCTGCTATACATCTATGTTTCACTGGGTCTTGTTTCCAGGAAGTCAGCTTAGTTTTGTGCTAAAAATATTTAATCACTAAACTACCTTTCAAATAAAAGAAGTGCATTTGTATGGAATGATGAAATTTTTTGTATTTATTCAATAGTCTATAGTTTGTAAAATAGATTAAAATATTTATTTACAGATGTTGCATAATTCCTTTTTGGAAGAATAACAATATTTGACTTTAGGGAAAAGTAATCTACTGTTTTTGAGAGAAACTCTGTAATTCCCTCAAAGTTGATGTGTGGTGCGCTGACCATCTCCGTCCCATAGGCAGACAGATATTCCTGTCCTGTATGGGAGGTGAGGAGACAATGTGCATCTGGCTGGCACTGCTTACATGCTCAGGCAGCCCTCGGGCTTTCCTGCCTTGGCAAGGAAGAGCCAGAACTGAGTGTGTGGTTCAGTGCTCATTTACAAGCAGTTTCATTTGACAAGCTGAGCATATTAGTGCACAAGGAAGATAATGCCTGAGACAAGTTGCTTCTCTTCTCTGTGTAGTCCTTGTTTGCCCCAACTTTAATTCTGCTTGCCCTTTTAAACTTCAGTCTTTTCATTGGTGTTCATTATAAAAAATTATTAATGAAGTCTGTTTTAGTGTTCATACTTGATCCAAAATGAGTTTGTTCATTCATGTAGAAGGAACCAATTTTTTAAAATTCTTTGTATAAATGTTACTTGATCAGTGATGTGCACTAATTTGTCGTGGGCATTCAGTGCTTTTGTCTGTCCCCCCCTTCAGTTGTTTGCTATTGACACATTCCAAGGATATTCATCAGTGTCACAGCAGCTTGAAATTGTTGCCTCACTCTTACTGTTTAACAGATTTTGTTTGGAAAAAAAAATATGTACAAAAAGATGTAAGTTATTTTTTGGTTGCAGTGTAGATCTGTTAAAAATCACGTTTGTATTTTCAAATAAAGATTTTTTCATACATGTAATTTAACAGTTGTAATTAGTATGTATTGCATACAGTTAACTTATTAAAGAAGAATCATCAAAGATGTTACACATGTATGCAGTCTGGTTAGATAATTACACCAAGCTGCATACTCAGAACAACTGAGCTCTATCAGGTTTTTCTTTTTCATCCAAAAGACAGTGTTGCTGAGCAGCTGGAAGTGGTACAGAGAAATCTGTTCCATTTACTCATCACACCAATTCCTGTAGAGACTTAGCAACCTCTCTATCTTAAGTAATGAAACTCATCACTAGTCTGTTAGTGAACCTTACCAAGGAGAACTTGTCATGTGCATACCATTCAAAGAATTCTTAAAAATAAAATCAGGGTTGATTATTCCAATTTTGATGAGTTTCCATTAAAGTCAAATTTCTCTAGGGTTGATCAGGTACCTTTTGCTGCTTGTGGGTTTTTAAACAAGTAGGGAGGCAGTGTTGATGTGCTGTGGGAAAGGATGACCAGCTGCCTTGCTAAGGAGATGATCTGAACTTCTACTGCTGTTCAAGAGGCAGTGGCCTGCTGCTTTTCCCTACCTGGAACCCTTCAGCTGGAAACACCCCCCTCTTCTTTAAAAAGGGGCACTTTTAAGGGGGCACTGTATAGCCAAGGGATTTATCACATGGTGGCATTTCTCTGTTGTTAAAGCTCTTTTGAGCTCTGCACAGGGCAGAGCTCTTCTGAGGAGCCTGTAGCTGCTGTTATCACTTTCTGCTGAATGGAGAGCCAGTTAAATCCTGCTCTCTAGTACACTCATGATAACCAAGTCCCTTCTTTTCCTAAAGGATTTGCTCAGATCTAGTAGAACAAATGATGGTATTATTGTGGAAGTGCCTTATCCTGGAATACTGTACCTTCACCAGGATAATTCCCATCCCTAGTCTCTTCTTACAAGAACTCAAGCAGCTGCATGTCTGATGTAGTCCCAGGTATAAGAAACTGTTTTCTTAGTCCAGCTGTATTCTGCCTACCTGGTGTATAGTCCTAAATCCACAAATCTAGATGGATGAGGGAAACATCCCTATCACAAGCTGGGGCAGGGGATACTGACCAAATCACAAAGGGACCCCAGAACAAATTGATCTGGGTGAGAATCAGCATTATCTTGTGGAGCACTACTTCTCCCCTTGCCATTTAACTATGTGAAATGAAACATAATGGTTTTACTATTGCCACTTTGGGACACCCGATACCTGTGAGACATGCATGGCTTTCACTTCCACGTTCCTGGGCGCTCTCTTCTCAGCCTATTTAATAACAGGGCAAAGGCCAGTAACACTGCTACTGTTCTTTCTCCAGACTTACTGTGGGAATATCACTTGCACTTTCAGTACTAATGGATAGCAATAGTTCTATAGTTTATTTTACACAGTTACAATCCAAAATATATATATTAAAAAAAATAAAGCTGATTGATAGGATTAATGCAATGTGCAATTCCATGGAGCAGTGACAAAGGGTCAGTGAAAGCAGCCAGCACCCCCCAGCCTACTGTCTCTGAAACACACTTGAGTGAAGATCATTTGCAAATTCTTAATGGAAAAACTACTTTTGACAGGCCCTATTTACAGTCTATTTACACTGTGTTTTCAGACTTTATATTTTCCAAGTAAATACCACATGATCATTGTGTACAAAGGATTTCTGCCAGAGGAAAATACTCAGTCCACTGTTTGTTTCTTTGTTACTTAGAAGCCTTGATGCAAGTCTCCTGGGAACATGTTCTGATCCCCACAGACCACTAACCACATCTCTGCAAGCACCGGAATCCAGAAATACTTGCTGACGTTTTGATCCAGGCAGGAAACAGCACTACCAAGTCACTTGCCCTCACCTGGCAGGTCAGTGTTCACAGCAGGGCCAGGCTCTTTTCTCCCCAGGGTCAGGTACAAGGAAACAAGTAGATCTCAGTCTCAGTTATCTCCAAGGGTAAAGAATGCATCCAGCGGAACACTGCCCCGGTGCTGATTTGAGCAAGCCTGTCTTGTCTGGTTTACAGTCTTTGACTCAGTATTTGTCAGTACCCTGATTCCAGTCCTTAGGTTGGGAATTTTTCCAAGACGGCATCAAGGACCGGGATGCAGTTGAGTAATGATGTTTGTAACGCCCACAACCGCAGAAGCGCAACGCCCAAAGCAGTAACACCCCCGAGTAGCAATGTGGAGGAATCAATTGTAGTGCTAGTAACTGCTTCTGGGTGGATGCCCACAGGCAGAGATTTGACTTGATACATATCTCCTGCTACCTTGGTTGATGCCATCACAACCCCATTTTTCAGTTAAACAATTTGCAGAAAAAAACGATAACGTGTTCTTCACTTCCATTTATCCTCTCGGCATCTTAACTGTCCTATACCAGAAGGAAAAAAAAAGAGTATGTCAGTCTCGTACTATGAAGAAAACATCATGTAAGAGCACGTAAGGAATGAGAATAAGAGTAGCATCTAACCATCTAGCAGCTTTGCCATACCTCGCTCTTGGAAAGCATTATATTCAGCTTCCACAAAAGGAAAGGAACATTTCTATACCACAAGGAGCCCAAAAAGGCACTACATGGAAAGGACATACTAGGTAAGTAGTGCATTTTCTGTATGGCTTTGATCTTGGCCCATGGATTTCAAATCTTTTATTATCTGTCTTCAATAGGAGCTGTGCTAAGCCCACGGTCTAGTCTATATTTTAACAGGCATATGACTGCAAGAAAAGGTAGAAATCTCTTTTTTTCCTTCCAGTCCTCTTCAAAGAAATCAAACACCCCACCACCACTCATATATGAAAAGAAACCATTTGCTCACCTTTACAGGAAAAACTTATTTAAAAAGTCAAAAATCATACAAGGTCTTTTGATTGTGGCTGTTAGATCCCAGATAACCAGAGCCACTGGAAATCATGGGGTTGCCTGAATCATTCCAAAAAACCTGTCTGCCAAACACTGGGTTTACATTCTATTAGGAGTTCAGAGCAGGGGGAAATACCAGCGAAAACCCTGAAGGAAGCACTCAGGCCCTGGCAATGGCTGACACAGCAAACCCTTGGAGGGAGGGGTTGTGCTCAGCTGCAGCACAGGAAACTTTGTTGTTGTTGTTGTTTAATCCCTTCCAGTGTAGTCGCTGCTGCAAGACCCCTGGTGTACAACACCCTGTCGGAGTCCTTGCACTCCACTGGCCCAAAGGGCTGAAAGTCCTTCCCTGCTGAAGTATCCATCCCAGGGCTGTGCTGGACCCAGGCAGACAGCTGCAGTTTTGCCAAACTTTCATCTGATCCCAAAGGCAATCAGTGCCCACAAGAAAACACCCATGCTACGCTGGCTGCCACTCCCAAGCCCACAAGGTTCAAATGCTTCCCTTCAAATCCCCAGCTGGTCTGAGGACAATTTAATCTCCCCAGCAGCCTTAACTGGAAAAGGGAAAGAAACAAGGGACACTCCAGCAAGAGCCCTGGGCTGACCAGTGATCAGACACAGTCCGAATCTTTCAATCTGAAGAGCACAATACAGACCCCATTTCTGAAGCAGACATTCCCTGCAGGCCATGTGGCACTGCCATCTCTGCAATGTGTCAGTAACATGAAGCAACTGCAGCAAACGGCTCTTAATCAAGAAGCTTCACAGTATGGGAAAAAAGGAAACTGTATCCTCCTCTTAATGCATCCTAGCTGGTGTTTAGTGTACCTAAGGATATCTAGATGCTACAATAAGAACTTCCTTAAAAAATGCAGATCAAGCAGAAGAATGAGCCTACAGCTGCAGCTGGAAAGGCAAGAAGGGAAAAACCCCTCTTCTCAGCCTGAAAGGGGCTACAAAAGAGCATTCCCTTTGCTGCTAGATGGGTACTCATGAGACTCTGAACTCACATTCACCCACCTCAACTACAGCTGACCTCAGAGCTGGAAAACCCGAGCCAGAATTACCTGTTCTGCACCAACAACATCAACATCGACATCTTCAGCTGCATCTTCTGCTTGAGCCTCCTCTGAGATACCTTCTGTCTTAATCTCATCTTTGCTGGGGAAAAAAAAAAAAAGCTAGGTCTTGAGAAACTGTAACAGAGGTTGCACATTACACAAATGGGCTTAAGGCAGAGTAGCTCACATATTAAGATCTGCTGCCGAGATATCCATGTAAAGTAGCCCAAAGTTTTTGGCCCAGTACTTCCCAGGTGTGAAAGAGGTTATGCTCTGAGGAATTTCCAATAAAGCAGTTCAGAAACAAAATATTAATTTAAGCAGAAGCTACCTCCATGTTTAATAAATTTTTGTTCTATTTTATTCACCAGATGCATTTAACAAGTGTCCCAAAACATGGAAAAGCATGCGTCTTTCTGGGATTTGTGTTTCATCTTTTAACCTACCAATACAGGAAATGGCACCTAACACCTCAGTAAAGGAACTGTATTAGAAGAAAATTTCCCAGCTGAACACTTTGAGTGCTTTACAGAGCTCAAAAGCAGACTCCAGACTCCCTGTTCTGCAACACCTCCTTACATCAAGTTCTGTGGGGTTTCACTCAGGCATGTGTGCGTGCTGCACACAGACATGCACCTCTCTAAAAGAAAGTTACCAGTTACACAGTGGTTAATAGCAGATCTGCAGACACAAAAATCCTCTTTCATTTCCAGAAATGCAGCAAACACTCATTGTCCAGCTGCAGCAAACAGCCAGGGAGTAACCAACACCACAGCCCTCTACTCCGGACCAGAGATAAGAGAAGTGGGACAGGGAACCTTCCTCCTTCCTTGTCTTTTTCTCTGCATACTGGGTATGAGTCCAAGAAGGACAGAAGCCCTGTGACAGTGGGGGACAATCAGGCTAAAGACCAAATGTAGATACTGGGCTGAGGAAACAGAAAAAGAACCTGTCCTTGGGACACAGGGGATAAGACAGACAGGAGGGGCACATATACATGGAAGTATCACAAAAAACAAAAGCAGAGGTGGATAGAGAGACCCCAAACATCAATACCAGCACAACTTGTAAGACATAAAACTCTCACCAGCATCTTCTTTGCAGCCTTTCTGGACAAAGGAATGACAAATGTTCCTGCAAGTGCATCTCTTGAGATTTCAGCCTCTTTCTGCTTTTCCCTGATGCAGAGGCAAGCTGGGAAGCACACTGCAGGTCTGGAGCTCTGCTGGCTGTTTCAGTCTGGCTGGTTTCAGGCAGAGACCCTGTAACAGTGAACAAACTCGTTCTTCAGCCTCACCCTTAGAGGTCTTGAGATGGACATTTCCAACATGTTCCCCACAGCAGTGAAGCAATGGGGCCAAGTTCAGAGAAAGATTTGGAGGAAAACATTCATTTATAGAAAGAGCCAGCTAAAAGCCACATAAAAGAAAATCCATTTAATTTGTCCACTGGTTATTTTTGCAATCTAGATTTATGATCTCATCCCCATTCCATAAGTGCTATCAGTTCTGCTGAGTCTATACAACCTTCAGGAAAGGAGGGCCCTTGGGATGCAAAGGAACAAGCTTTCCAAAGGCACGTCACTGAAAAGAAAATGTCTGAGAAAGAATGAGAAAGAAACTAAAGGACGCTCTGGAAAAACTCCCTTTCTTCCACATACAAGTGCATAGCGCTTAGAATTTTTACTGGCTTTTCATTGTTTTCATAATGGCTTTACCATATTTAACTAAATCTCACCATAACCATGCAGTGAATACCTCACTACGGATTGGAATTCCATGAGAGCTCCTAAAGCCTGTATGCAGCCCACCTAACTATAAGTTAGGAGTATAACCTTACAGGCTGCCTAGAAATTCAACAGAGAGAAAGACCCCAGAGGATGATGTGGCCCAGATCATCTGGGCTGAAGATGTGAATCAACTTCTGGAATTACCTCTCCTGTCTCAATTATCTACAGGATCTAAAGCAGCAACGCGCTTAACTTAACAACTGAAAGCAATGAACCAAGTCTCAAGGGCACAGACAAATGCCAGAGTTCAGTACAGACCAGAATTCAAGATTATCTGAATTTGGCTAACTCAAAGTCTCCACACCAACCTTACTGCTACTGAGTGATGAAGAGACCTTTAACAACAAAGCTGAAGGCAAAAACCAGAGTTCAGGCTGGGAAGTCCACAACATCCAACACACTGTGGTACTGCTAATGCAAAGCAGGAAGTGCATTTTAGCTGGGACAAAGTAAATACAGCTCATCCAGAATAGGGAAGTTTTCATACCATTAGACAATTTCCTTTTAAAAGAAGATGTCTTAGATGTGCCCACGGGGGACCACTCTCTTGAACTGCTGAGGACAGAGCTCTCCTCGTCTTCATTTGACAATAAAGACTTTCTGTACCAAATCAACGGCTGCCATTCATCTCCTCTGCAAGGCAGTGGTTCTGCTATGTACCTCTGTAAGTAAGCATACCTGAAGAAAACCAAAATCAAGCATAAAAAAATTCAGTATATCTTTCTCCTCAATATCTCAATATCTATTACTAGACAGGCATTTTTCCTTTATTCTACAAAGGTGCAGACAGAAGTGTCAAAGAAAAAGAAAGGGCATCCCTTTTCTCAGAAATATCTGACATCTCTGAAATATCTGAATATTTAAAATGCAAATGCCTTCAAAATTAAAAGAGTGCTTGAATTTTAGCATTAGAAACAAGACTAGATCCACAGAAATTAAAGAATTACATCAGTCTCTGGAAAGAATTTCCTGTGCAGGAAAAGTCACTGCCAATTGCTGCTGCCAGGAGTGGTCTGACCAGAGCAGAACTCTGCAAGGATGCACCCCTTCTTAAGCCTCATGGACTGCAACACAAAGGAGATCTGAGGCAAGAGATGCTCCTTGTGATTCAATAGGTCAGGAAATGGGGTATTTATGCCATGAATGCCTGTTTTGGCAAAATTAAAAACAAGAACAACCAGTTTTTCTGTAGTATCATCTCAAACTCAACCCAATTCTCTCAAATAAAATTTCAAGTGTCTGCAAGACGCAGTTAACAGTTCTGCAGTTATGACAACACACGGGACATGGGTAACATTGGTTCCCTGTTCTGCCTGACTCAATCCAAAGACTTGACTTTGGGCCTCCCTGAATCCCAGGTGAAGCTATCACTTTTTCTAGAGCAGAGGTCACCTTCAAACATTCTTTTTGAAAAACAGCACATTTCTAACAAAGTCTTTCTGGCCCATTT
This sequence comes from Athene noctua, assembly GCF_965140245.1. NCBI lineage: Eukaryota > Metazoa > Chordata > Aves > Strigiformes > Strigidae > Athene > Athene noctua. The sequence goes on from NC_134037.1 coordinate 190,351,190, forward strand.
CTATCTCCTAACAATAAGACAAGAAAACCAAAGTTTGACTCAGGATTAGAAACTGGATATTCACTACATTTCAGCTACAGCTCATCACTTTAAAATCAAGCCCAGTGTTGTTAAAACAGACCCCACCAGAAGTGACAGTTTTAACGCCAGCCCATACCGTGTATTTTCTTTCTTTGATTAGGAGTGTGGCCTGGAAAATATCAGACATTTCATTTGCTTTGCAAAACAAGAAAACCAGTGCTGGGAGGAGATTAGGGTAAGCACTAACACCGAAACAATTAGAGTCCTGGACCCCAGGGATCAAGAAACCCTGGTAATGGAATTTGTTGGTTTCAAACAAGCATGTATTGTAACTACCGGTTTAGAGTCTAATCCAGCTGCTATCAATGTCAATGGAAAGACTCCTAGTGATTCAGGAATCAGGCCCTTCATGCTGCTTGTTATTCAATAGTTCATTTCTTGTGTGCATTTTGTGGCACAGAGCAATTGACAAGTTAGATATTTTACTGCTACAGTCTGGGCAATTACAGGGGAGGAGGTTAAAATTCATATACTTTGATGGTGTTGAAATATACTCCTTTCTAACAAATGCCCATATTCTGTGTCTCATATGTTACAGGTACATTCACATATGTTAACATACAGACCTGGACATCAATCCTATGATTAATAATAAAAATGAAAATAACCAGATGTTTATTTCTAAAAGTTCATGTTGACCTAAAACATTCCATCCAGTAATTTATGATGGAGCTAAACCTAAATATTTCTAAGAGGAAATATAATCTCCAGCCCCTGAAAGGCATTTTAGGCCTCCCAGAATAGAAACTGTTACTCCAGAAACACAGTCTGAATGTAGCTGTGGATAAAATTGCAATTTCCCCCCTTGTGAATTTTATCATCTCCCATTTGTTCCCAGCAGCAGTGGGAAGGTCCAAAGCAGTAAGAACTGAAGTCAAAGTGCATTCCCTGCTAGATTCTGTATTTCCCACAAAAGTTTTCAATGAATAAATAAATGAATGAACAACAAATGTATTAGATATATTCAGGAATATACTTCAGGAATATATCCCTCTTTTCAAAAAGTTAAATACAGCACTAGGAAAAAAATTATCAGGATTTAGCTTTAAATCTGCCCACATCAATGATGAAATATTTTCCTTTTGTTTAATTAAAAATTACTCCTTGGAGGCAAATGAAATCACAGTTTTTCAAGGATGGATTAAGAGAAATTTACTTATTGCACAAGTGTCACCACACAGATGGTAACAGCTCTTCAAAATCCAGACAACATGGACAAAGTTGTACAGAAACTGTACAAAACAAGGGCTGGAGCACCTCCCCTATGAGGACAGGCTGAGAGAGCTGGGGTTGTTCAGCCTGGAGAAGAGAAGACTCCAGGGACACCTTATAGCAGCCTTGCAGTACTTAAAGGGGGATGACAGGAAAGATGGGGAGAGACTCGTTATCAGGGAGTGTAGGGTTGATAGGACGAGGGGTAATGGCTTTAAACTGAAAGAGGATAGATTCAGATCAGATATAAGGCAGAAATTCTTCACTGTGAGGGTGGTGAGACACTGGAACAGGTTTCCGAGAAGTTGTGGCTGCCCCCTCCCTGGCAGTGTTCAAGGCCAGGTTGGACGGGGCTTTGAGCAACCTGATCTCGTGAAAGGTGTCCCTGCCTGTGGTCCCTTCCAACCCAAACCATTCTGTGATTCTATGAAAATCAAGCCTAGTCTTAGATCTCGAAGATTCTCTCCAAGAAAAAATGCAAGAATAGAAAGGGAAGTTATCACTACCCATAGATTATCTCCTTCAGATTTACCAGTGCTTGTAATCAGTATATATCAAACATTTTTCTTCTGTATTTTGTATTTTTGATTTGAATTCCTTTTTAAAAAATAAATTGTCTGGGTAGCTGGCAATTGTTAATAGTGTTTGTCATGTACCATGCTTGACCCTTGTTTTACAAAAACTCGTTGATGATCCCCATGGAAGTTAACTTTCAATTTAAGACAAAGTAATACAGGAACAAACAAATTACACAGGACTCAGCAAGATGTGATGTTTGAGGGTTTTTTCCATTTCTGCTGACGTCTTCTCCAAAGTGGAACTTTGCTTGTCAAGCACTGGAGTGATTTGCTCAGAAATTCAAAGGCAGATGTGTCTGAGTGTTTCATCTTACATTCCCATGTCTTCAAATATGCTCTCAGGAAAATGGAAATACCTGTTATATATTTTGCAAAAGTTTTTACCGTTATCTGTAAATAAGAGACTGAACTGCAGAGATCCAGATCCAGAATAAGCAGCACTGACTAGGGAAGTGTATTGGGTTCAGGAAGTCACAGACTATTGGTCACAGGAAGTAATGACAAAGGTCAGATAGAAGGAAGAACATTACTTCCTTCTCAAAAATTACTGGGGTTGAGGCAGGTGAAGAAGGGAACAAGAGACATAATCATACATCTCTCTATTCAGATGCATGATGCCCCACAATCCCAAAATAAGGCTAGCATTCTTATATTAGTAAATGCAAATATTTAAACCACTGTAAAACATGGGCCCAACTGGATCAGGGCATATTCCCCTGTAAATAGTAAGTTCTTGAATTTAAATATCCACATTATTAATAGTGTCATGTATATTTCTATTCCAAATGTAGAGTCCTGAAGCTGTGGAATTAGATCATTACAAAATAATGATCCAGGCACCATCTCTTCCTCCATCTTTTCTGCTCTACTTTTCTGTTCAGAAAAGCATTCCTGTCACTCCACCAGCCAGTCAAGTTACAAATCTCTTCCACGAAATTAACGCTGTCCTTCCTTCAAATGAATTGCCATTATGTGGCCACAATTATGTCTAAAAAAGATCTAGAATGCATATTGGACATACAATCTGAAATAACTACTCCTACAAAACTCAAAGTGTCTCAAACTCACAGCCTCAGGGCCAGATTGATTTCAAAGGTTCTCTGGAAAGCCCCTGAGCAACTTCTGCTGCACTGAAGGTCAAGTGTCCCATGTACAGGGATACACAAATCACAAAATGTGTATGACGGTGTACAAGAATTTAACTTACACAAGTCTTTTGTCTGGCTTTAGCAGCTTGTTGGAAAATTCAATGATGATTAACAGAAAGCTCAAGTTAGGAGGCAAGCACCTTCCATCTACTCTAGTAGCTCCTTGAAAAGCAAATTCAATCCCTTCCCTATGGGAAGAAAAAAAAAAGAACAGAGTAATAAGGCAGACAACTATCAAAAGCAATGATCATGGACAAACTAATGGTACGTGGCACATACTTGTGTATCATGGCTACAGATTCTCTAGATTTCACTTGGTCCCAGCCAAACGTTAGTGAAAAGCGACGAGCAAGTTCTTTCATATTGGTGAAGGAAGCAGAGGACAAGTCCACACCACTACCGCTATCCTGGCGTTCTGCACATGTCTGAAACAGCTGCAAAAGAAGCCTCGGATAAGCAACCATATGTAATCCTACGGGCAAGCAAAGCACCAGAACACAGACACGTGCACAACAACCACCAGTTAGTTTACACAGACAGAAGTCGTGTTTCGGAAGTCGTGTTTCAGAAGCACACAACTGGAACAACGACACAGAAATGACACAAAGGACACTTGTGCTTAACAGGCACAAATCAACAAATAAAAATAAAAAATTATGTGCATAAACAGAGAACTAATTCCTGAAGATGATGGCTCCACTGACCCCACCTCCTGTGGGGACTTCTGAATCAAGCCCCTGAGGCCTAATCTGCCTGAGAGGCTTTCAGAATATTAGAATGCAAATATAAAGCAGCAAGTTTGGCAGCAGTGTAGTCCAATTTCTGAGAGTAAGACTGAGTCAAAAGCATGTCTCAAGCCCCCCCAGTTAACTATGTTTTGGGGCTTCTTCCTAACAGAACATGAAGGTAGTTTGTTCTCTTCAACCTGTTGACTGTCAAGGTCAAGCAAAGGCCAAAAAGGGCCTGTTGTCTATGTGATACCTAAACACAAAGTCCTGACTATGTCAGCAGAACATATGTAGCCAAATGCAGCTTAGCCTCATCTGAGCTCAGATTTCAAGGGCTAGTTCACAGATCTAAGCCCCTGGCAATGTGTGTGAAATAAGCAAAGCTCATGTATCAGTACCCCCAGGAGGAGTCTGCTCTCTGACTTACAGCACAACTCTAAGCTAGAAGCAGCTCTGGTCATGGGCAGAGCTGGCAAAAGCAGCTGCTAAAACAGTTAACTGGCCTCACCAGTTAGCAGCTGCAAGCCCCAGCAACTAAGACCCTTCAGAAGAGTTATGACCCACTTTCTTCCAGAAAAAAAGACTAAAAATACTAAGGATTAGAGCTGGCCAGGCACAAACACATTTGTAGTTCCTCAAATTCAACAGGAATTGAGGTAGTCTGTAAAATACAGAATATCCTTAATCTTTGTTAAGGTTAGGATACATCTACTGTGTCCCAAAAAAACTCCATAATCTCACATCATTCCTAACACACTATGCATTTGAAGATTAAAAACAAAACAAAAAAAAATCCCATGCACAAAATTGCATTTTAAAACAGATATAATGATTTGAAAGGAGTTTTAATTATGACATGCAAAAAGAGCATACACACAGAAAGTACAGCCAAGGTAACTTTGTTTTCCTGTACACTATATTTTTAAATGAGTTTGAATAATTATGGCAAGGTAGGTAAAAACTCCAGTATGAATACAGCTGTCACAAGAGCCCCTAGCTCCTTGCTTTAATCTTAACCTCACCTGCTGCAGACAGAGAATCAGTGTCTTGGCACTCCGAATTTTGTTATTGTGCCTCGTCTTGCTTAATGTTTCTTTAATTATGTCTCCAAAATAATTGTAGGTCTATTAACAGCAAGAAAACATGAGAATTACCATTCCCCTCTTTAGCACTGGGAGTATACAAAACACCTGACTGTGTTCATGTGACACAAGAAGTTCATAAAACACTCCTAATATCAGAACATAAAAGCTAAAAGATGAAAATTGAACATTTTATATTATTTCAAATTTAAAGCAATGGCATACTCCTTTAAGAATAACATGAGGATTACAGTTACACTGAAATTTTTAAGTATTTATTACAACAAAATAACAAAGCCTTCTCAGGAGAGAAATAGAGAGTTTTTTGTATTTAACCAGGCCTTGGGCCCAGTGAAGTAAAGAACAAGATCCGTATTCAGGTATTTCCAAAGTCTGTTAGTTGCTCAAGGAAACTACCCACTCTGTGCAGTTCTCAGCCCTCCTCAAACCCAATACAGAATGGCTGAAGCTCTGCCAGTTGTCTAAACACTGGGACTCATGAAACCTCTGCCATCTGCATATGGACAAAGTAAGTTGTCTGCTTCAGTGTGATAATCTCTATAGTTAAAACACTCTCCCAGCCATAAAGTGCTTTTCTGAAATGGCCTCTCTGGAGAAGCTGAGAAGCAGGTGTTCAGATAGACATATCCTCTACTCAATTTTCTGTTATTTTCTTTGCAGTGAGGTACCTTTGCAGAGCAAAGAGGAGAGATTTGTCCCACTTTTGCTTGATTTTATAGCCCTTTTGTGATTATACAAGGATTCTGAGCCATAGGACTATTAACCCCACATCTTTCACAAACACTGGAGTCATTCTCAAAAACTAAAATGCACTGATAGGCAAAGCAACCTTATATAAAACATTACCTTCACATAATACTTATAGATCTCAGCAGCTGCAGTCATCTCTATCACGTTATACACTATTAACTTGCAATATGCTGCAAGAAGACTCCGCCTTCTGTGCAAGTCGTCAAGTTTGCAACTTTCATCCTTTCTCTCCTCCTCTTCTGTCAGGTCTAGGGAAACAGAAGCATTGAAGCTTTGTTCTACTGTTTTATTCAAGATATCTCAATTTTAATGACCAGCTTTTATCCAAATAGCACAGACTCAGCTGTTAAGTCAACATGCTAAGCAACGGATGCTAGTGCTCATTCCTGTGTATATCAGAAAATGCAGGTTTATTTCCATTTCAAAACTTGCAGCTGATGACAGTAAAAATTATTTTTTTCCACAGTCTCCTACTCTGATCTTCATAGGGCTTTTACATGTCTACTACTCAGAATGTCCTTGTACAACACTGCTCACAGCTACTGAACAGAACCAAACAGAGGGCAGAATAAAAGGCATGAACACACCAAACGGAAGAGGCCAAACAAATTGCAACCACCTTTTTTTTTTTTTTCTAGAAAAACACATATTCTGGAAAACCCGCACATAACTCATCAGAAACCCTACAAAAGTTGCCATACACAGTCAACAAGAGAAATGTTAAGATGAAACTCTCCAAGTAGTTATCAACAACAGTGAAAGAAAATAGTCTATTCATATCATTAAAAACAAATTAAGTCTCTGGAACACGGGTTAGTTTCTAGCTGGATAACTTCTGGAAAACAAATACTCTTAAAGTCTTCCAATGCAGCTACAAAGGTGCTTAGAGAGAGCTTTGTGCAGTGGAAGAGCCAAAATACTCTCTTTCCTGCCATAAATGTAATCTATCAACTGCCAGAAAGTTTCAGCCTTTGACCTATAATTTTGATGTGGACTGTTTCTGCTTCTAGCATGACTGTGGGCCTGGAAACAAACATAAGGCAAGTAACTGATCAGAAGTATCTGCTAATTAGAGTTAAAACTAAAATGGAGCAGCTACCAGCTATTCACACAGACAAGCATACCCATAGCATGACAAAATCACTCATTCATGAAAGAATCTGCAACGGGATGACAGGAATCCTTTGTTGGGAGGACTGAGACATTGAAAGCATCATATAAAATGGGTCGTAAGTAGACCTTAGGCCACCTAACCCAAAACACAATCAATTTTATCAGTTTCAGATATATAACATCCAACCTGAAACATAACCTGCTTCAAAAACTCCCATGACTAGGACACTACAACCTACATGAGCAATCTTTTCTATTGTATCTCTACCTTTACCAACAAGGATTCTCTTCTACTATCTCCCTGTTGCAGTTTAGGCCCATCACTTATTGCATTTACACACTGTGACCTCAAGAAGTGTGGTGCCCAAAACTGAACACAAGTCCATCTGAACAGCTTGAAGGCCAAGCTTTCCACAGTAATCTAGAACAATGTTTGGTTTTTCAAAGCACAACACTTTAACTGTGCCTCAAAACCACAATGAACTAACAATCTATTTTCAAAACATTCCCAAAAGAAACCAGCCTTCACAATAACAGCTTCAATATGTCATCTGAATGTGTTTGAAAAAGGCACTAGAGCAACAAGTACTTTTTCCCACTAAGTCTGCCCCACACCCCCTAAATCAAAATCTACTAGTCCTTTTCTCTGATGGCTTAGAAGCGTTCATGCATTGAGGGAGTCACACTGTAACATTGCAAGGCCTTCCTCTAACACCATCTGTACCACCAAAGTCAGTCTACCAAATACTTTTACATTCTCATCCATCCCTGCATTTTATCAGCCCTTTTCATCCCACAAGTATATTGGCAGCTATTTCCTGTGGTTGATCCACAGTGAATAAAGATCAGTGAATAACAGGTCAGCCACTTTTTTGTAAAGAGGCCCAACCAAAAAAACAAAGAAAAAAAAAAAAAAAAAAAACAAACAACAAAAAAGACAACCAGCCCCTTTTCCTGATACATTCAGTGCAGATGACAAATAACAGCAAAAGTGGTAGATTGTTTCTCCAGTGATGTCTAACCTTTGCTTTCATCTTCTTCCTCCATGAAAACATGTTCCTGGATAAACAAAAGCAGTTTTTCCTGAAGTGATGTGCTAGGATTATAATCTAGAAGTCCAGCTGCTTCTTTGCTATTATTTGAATCCTGATGACTCAAAATCAGCAACCAGTCACAGAGTATCATGAAGGTCTGTATCAAGCAAACAAAGCCAAAGAAGGATTTAGAGACTATGTTACTTTTCATGCCAGTTCCACCTTGTGTCTCCATCAAACACCACAAGTCAAAATCTACCTTCTATCCCATTTCTTCTTTGCAAGCTAAAGATTTCTGTTTGTCCCAACATGTGGTAAAATGCCATACCCAAGCCCTTCCAGAACTTGTACCTTAGGATACAGTATACACAAGTATCATGCATGAACACCGCCTAAAGATTTTCAAACTTCCACTGGAAGGAAGTAGAGGTCCATTATGATAGAATATATTTTAATGCATGAATCACTAGACAATTTCTCCGTTTTTAAAAACGTTTTAAGTAATATTCATAGCAAAGCATTAGTAAAGTAATGATAGCAACCAGTACACTAGTCAGTCTAATCAGGAAACACAATGATTATCAACTGGCAAATTAAGTCATTCATAGTTGAAGATAATTTTTTTAAAGAGTTATTTCTCTGCTGAGAGGCAAAAATTTATATGGAAAACACTAATATGAAAAGAAAGGCAGGCATTTAAAAGGAGGACTGAGCATGAACACCAGTTAAGTGATAGAGAAACACAAACCTTTTCTCTTACATCTTTTTCCTTATGTTGGAGGAAGCTCATGCAAATCTGACTGAAACGTCTCAGCTCTCTTCTTAGTGCAAAAAGAGTCTCCTAAAAACACATTTAGGAAAAGTGACAGGACAAATATGTTAGTGACTATAATCCAATAGAAAATTACAGAACAAATAACAGTTTCATCTTTCTTCCACTGATGATATTAAGATAACACAGCTGATGACATTATGAAAGAGCTGACATCTCACAGTAGCAACAGTTTACTAGAATGAACAACTTTAAAACCATGTCTTGTTTTCAGGCACAGTACCTGGGATAGAAAGATCTGTAAGAATATATACTTCACCCTCAACTCTGGTGCAGAAATGTGACAGATACTAGGACATATGCATCTAGTGGAAGGTGTCCCTGCCCATGGCAGGGGGGTTGGAACTAGATGATCTTTAAGGTCCCTTCCAACCCAGACCATTCTGTAATTCTATGATATGATACTTATGATCTGTCACACTTGCTGAGGCTAGTGGTATTCAGCAAGTCACAAACTCTTTGTTTCTCTACCTGTAGGATGAACAGCTCTAACAGCATGTATTCCCTTATTCACTTCAGCTTATCCTTATAAAGCAGTGATAATGATTTCCCCTTTAGAGATGGAAGTAGAGTCATTAAAAACTCTGGTCTATCCCACCTAATTTTCAATGTGAATTGCCTTCTGGAGTTGCTTTTCTCTCTCCCTCTATTGACGACAGAGGGAACACAGTTTAACTACACTGCTAACTTTGGCACTCAGAGACTTAAACACCTCTATTTGTTAAGATGAATCCAGCAAGACTATTTGATTTGCCCACAGCCACATGAAAGACTTTCTGATCCTTCACCAGGTCCCAGCTGTTGCACTGCACGGAGCTTTCAGCAGTCAATAGAAGAGAGAATGCCCTTACAAGAGAGCTGGATTTCATGCTATGCAACTGTATCTGTATAAGAAAGAGGATCCATCCCAGGGCATGCTGAGAAGATGCAGAAGGGAAGGCAAAACATTGCCTTAACACTACTGAAGGAGGGGGGTGGGGGTGGGGAAGGAACAGTCCTAGAGCTGCTATCCAGGAAATGTTCTTTTTTGCTCTTGAAACTTCTTTCTCTGCCAACATCCAGATTTGGCTGTGCAGAGTGGGCCGTAACATTGTGCTTCCAATCAAAATGTCCTCCCATATGAAAGGCCAAATTAAAAAATGTGCTGCCCCATTATCAGTCAAGCTAACCATGTCTGGACTGAAAGGCAGAACATACTAGAGCAGTGAGAGATGCGGACATCCACACAGGAATGGAACGGGACGGGAATAGATAGTGAATCAGTCACCAAACGGGTAACCTCCCAGCTATCATTTCTCACACAAAACAAATGTCCATGTCAGTGTCCTCTTCTGTACACATGGGAGCACCAGGGGAAGGAGACAGAATGACAGAAGCAGCAGTACTCAGTGTAGTCAGAAATCACTGTAAGAGGAGCTGCACATTCACACATGAACCAAAGCACAAAAGCATTTTCCTCTCTGGTGTCTTAAACTAGACTGTCTTCTGAAATACTTGCCAGAGCTTGGCACTTTATAAAACCAATTAAGAAGGTAAATAGTCAGCTAATGACAGAATTATCACTTTCCCCAATCTTTCTGCTAGAAATATATAAGTAAAACAAGAAAATAAAAGCAAAACAAAGCAACAGGACTTCTTAAAGTTTTCACTGAATATTCTTTGTTGCTTAAAAAAAGAAAACAAACTGTTTCACAGTGTAACAAGTTCCTTATCTCCATCAAGCCCCAGAAATTTGATGCACATGTTTTACAGTAAAAATAGAGGTGAACCATTGTTCACTTATTCTCTTGCAAACTAAAAAAAGCATAAACACTTTTTTAAAAAAAGAGGGAAGACGGAGAAAATGCCTCAACTCAATTTGGTTTCCTCAAGAAAAAACACAAATTATCTTCTTAGAAAGCTTGGGGGGGGGTTTGGCAATCTGAGAACAGAAAAGCGGCTTAGAACTTCTAGAAACACAATTCTGGGTTTCAAAATTGTGTGGAGTGGCCAACCTTGGGAGGATTTTCCGAAACTGCAGCTAGTTGCCACAGGAGAGAAAAATACGTGCACTGGAGAGCTGGCAGGATCATCTGCAAATAAAAACACGTCCTTTATTTACATGAAAGGCTCAACAGCAAAAAGCTTAGGACTAAATGAAGCATCCAAGCCTGATATTCCGCATGCTGCTTGCATAAGCATTTCTGCACTGTGAAGTATTTAGACCCTCAAAATAAACTTAATAGATTTACATTCAAGCAAACATTGCCTCCTGAGAAACTTCATTACTAAGGTGCTGCTTCTGCAAAACTCTGATGTCTTGACGAGTTCAGTGGAAAAATAACCAGGTACTAAAAAGGGTGTTCACAGAGGCTAACTTTAGCCTAGCTTCTCCGGATTTCTCTGAAGTCTCTGGTGAAAGGCAGACTCCTCCAGAGGGCAATTCAGAGCAGAAGGCAAACCTTGGTGCTCTGATGCTCCATTTAAAGGAGTCCACCTCTACCCACTGGCTGCAGGCTCTCTCTACTCAACTGAATTTCACTCCTTCCCAAATAACCTCAAGTTCTCTCCTGAAAACGGAGGCTCATTAACATTCATTACAGCTAGAGTACTTGACCTTGTAATCATAGAATATACACCTCCATCTTGGCACAGCCGATGTTGGAGTTGAAGCAACCAGACAACCAAAAGCATGCAGTTGAGACAACAGGTAATTACAAAACATCTTCACCAAGAGTCAATCTGCAAGCAACAGGTCCAAAGTATTCCAATTTCTGGTTTCATGCAATCTATAAGAGGCTCCTCACAGTCCCAACAATTTCATATGTACTGAGAGCAAGACTGCAATCAACTCATGACAAAGAATCAATCTAGATGTCAGATGATTATCATAGTTTTGGACAATCTCCAAAATAAATGAATCTATGGCATGAATTTACGAATTCCAAAAACGTTATATCAAAGACAGCCTCAGTCTCCCAGATTGAGAAACAGAAATAGTATCTTCCTGCCTCATAGGACACTGATATATAAGATTATTTAACATTTCCTGATTTTCCTGCTTTCAACAAGAAAAATCTCTTTCAATGTTAAATATTAACAGCTCACCAGAACAGGCAAACTCCCATGTTCTATTTCAAAGACCAGCAACTTTAAAGTCTTTTCATACAGATTCCACTTGGTGAGATCATGGGCACTGCAATTGAAAAAGAAACAATAATGGTACACTAAGCAAGAAATAAAAGCTCACCTGACCAAACAGGTTAAATGCATCCTATTTTTGCCTTCATCTGATGTAGAGCACTAACATTAAACAACTAATTATTAATTGTAAGAGGGAGGGAAATAAAATTACATTTTTCGTGATCTAATGCTGCAACCTTTAGTCCATGGCTTTACACTCTGCATTCCTACCACAAAACTGCAGTGTTGTGAGGAGCGGAAAAAGAAACTTGAGCTCTGTGCCTTTTCCTATACTCTACCCAGACTAAGTGCCCAAAAAGGTCTAAAGAACAACTTCCCCACCCTACTTTAAAAGGCTGTTTCTAATACTCGAGTGTTTGTACCTTAATGTTAGACTTCTCTTTGCAAACAGAGCAGCCCTAGCACACAGAATAGGTAAAAGACATACTGAGAAGGCGGCCCAATTCCCCCACCCTCTACTATCTTGCATGATAATTTACTTGGTGAACAATCCCTGGAGATACATGCTTTTGAGAAATCCATCTTTTAACAAAAGAAGATCAAATAAACTAAACAAAACAAAACAGATTACATCTGCTGGGAAAAGAGACTGCATTCGCTATACTCTCTTCAGACTGACTGACTACCTGTGTTGACAGTAAAGCAATGCAAAAGCATCCAGCTAGGCAGGAGGCACCACAGAGAGAATCTCTGTGTTCACTCTGACATCCCAACTCTGTAGCACACACTTCTCAGCCACATTAGAGCTGATGCTCCAACCTCAGTAACAAGTCCAAAAAGAATTCCATATCCATGAGTACAGTTCTGTTGAGAAGAAACTAAACCTTGCAGCACCTCTCACATGGGATCATTTTCATTCTCTTATGAAAAATCTCATTGAACCCAATGAACAAGAGCAATTCTCACTTTGCACCTGTTAGGTCAACACTTAGGTATATGGGAAAGTAAATTGTGTAAATAAACATCTCACTTATGAAAAGCTGCTACTCTTCTCAAAGCAGAATACATCTGGGAAATTTCTCCTGCATCCGTACAAAATCCTTCTTCCTAAATTATGAAAGTTTGGAAAAGAGAAAGGAATTAGCCAGCATGGCACAAGGCAACTGCTATGTTCTCTTCCCAACCAACCCAGAAGCTTGAATTACTCTCCTCCAGCCTTTCCCAGTCCCTTCACCTTTAACCATGCTACTCATGTCTTCCTCTATAGTAAAAAGAAAACATTTTGACTGCACAGAAATTTTGTATAAGGAAATGTCCCTGTCATTAATAAACCCATGGCAGCCTCCCTAGACTACAGTATTGCTAACACAGAGTGAAAACTAGCAATTAGGCCAACACAGAAGTGCTAACCCTCAGACTCACAGTCCCTCACACAGTTGTTAAAGATCTCTGGAAAGCTAACTGTTCACATGGTGCTGACTCTCCTTGCTTCCAGCTGCCAGATCACATTCAAAGATAGCTAAAAATATATTAAATACTTTCCCATAGATGCAATTGCTGTAGTTTCCACGAGTATACTACGTGGTTATGGGAGATGGTATATACAACCAGGAATTAGAAGGGAGGGGTTCCAGGAGAAAATCTCTTTATTTAGATATGGATCACATTATGAAGGAGTTGAAGAATCCCTGGTCTAGCACTTATCTTGTTTCTCGTAAGTACACATTCTCCCACATTGACATACATATCTATTTAAGACCAACAAAATAAATCCAATCTGAGGTTAGGGGATTTTTTGGCTTGACACATTTTACAATATCCCAGCGTCCAATAAAAACCTGCCAGTGTTAACTCTCATACCATGGCATGACACCTGTTCATGACGGCACAGTTGATCAGATCAGCTGCGGGCTTCTGTTGTTCAGTTTAGCCAGCAATCTATTCATATCACCACCAGCTGTTTCTGCTTTTTAGAACTAATGAAAAACTTTGAGGGAGACTCTGTGGTTATCCTTCAAGAAGAAAGTCATCATTGCAAAGACCCCAAAGCTTTGAGGGAGACTCTGCAGTCCTTCTTCAAGGAAAATGTCATCATTTCAATGACCCCAAAGCTATACAAACTGCATTACAGACTGGTGCATTGGTTTTATTTTCTCCTAGTACTCTCTCTACAGACAAAGTGGCAGCACAAAGGACATCTTGTGTGCAGTCAAATATGTAGAAGTACAGAACTATACCCTTCTGGGAACAGTCTCATCACCTATAGGTCCCCAGCACCTATCAGCTGATCTTGCACATAGTATATTTGGCACAGTAATGGAGCAACTATGGAGCTTAGCTCCAAAATATTCAGAAGACATAAAATGCCCTCTCACTGGTGTGGACTACGTCATTAGTATTTTCACCACTCTATTCCTGCCAAAATACATCTGCTTCATTAAAAATGTAAACAGTCCATTTTTTCAGAGGCGCAAACCCATTTTTGAAAGCTCTGCTCCCCTCAAGCAGAAACAGCAGGCAAAGAATAGTTTCATATCCTCCTTAATTTTTTTGTCTTATTTTTTTTTCCAGGGAAACAGTCTGTTTATCTCCACGATGAGTCACACTCACCTTCTGCCAGAAGCCATCTAGTAGCTGGTTAAGCTGTCCCATCAACTCATCTATCAGTTGAGTTCGGGCACGATCCACCTGGCTATAGATGGCAATTTCTTCACTGCAGAGTATATAATAAGTCCTGGAGGAAGCCTCAAGTACAGACATATCAGAGTGTTTGGCCACGATGTCTTTTAGCTCTCTCAGCAAAGCATCCAAATGCTGTAGGTGATAGAAATGGCATTTAGGTAAATTGTACAAAAATCCACTTCTGCTTTAGAAACATTTCACTAGGCCTATATATCTATATAGGTCATATAGCCAACATGAAACAAATGCTAGTCTAAGGAGCAGAGGGGCAAGATTAGAGGATACAACTTCTTTAATGGGTTTATAGCTCTTTTTCATTATTATTGTCTCTGGATCTTCCTAGAGAATGAAGCAACTGCTTTAAGTTCTACTTTATCAATACATGTTTGGCACTACATAAAAATAAAGACAGAGCAGGGAATAAAAAATGCCTTTCCAAAGGACAGGTGTGTCTCCAAGCAATGGAAGTTGTCTCCCTCAGCAGCAGAGGAGGGAGAATGTTTCATATCATGTCAGCAACTGAGGTCTTCACTCAGTGAGAAGAGGTAACTTCTGCCATTCTGCTGACTCTCTCTACCAGTTAACATTTTGTGCTGAAATTAACCTAGGAGTGTTTGCCTAACATTTCCTCCTTGTAAACATCGCAGCTTAAGAATACATTAAGCTATTTCAAGGATTTCATCTATCCATTTCTGACCATCCCTCTCCCAATAGCAGATATACTATCTCCATTCTTATCTTTCAGTTACTGTCATACCCCAGCAGCTGGGAGTCAGTCTTCAAGGAGAATGAAACCTATTCTGTTAGACTCCTGGGAGACACCAGCTTAGACACATGGCATAACCCACCCTCTATCCACCCAACAATGAAAAACCCAGGGCTGGGCCTACCACATGAAACCACAAATGACTGCCCACCAGGGCCAGTCACAGCATATCAGAATGGACAAGCACTAAGGCTTTTCTTTGGTAGCCCCAAATCAAAAAGAAAAGCCTGAATAAGACTGCTTTCCTCAAGGTATGAGACCATTTATTTGTATTTCAACAGTCTCCTATTTGTTCCAAGTCCCACTAAACTCTGTACAGTCACATAAATTTAGTACATTCAACATGAACAGACTACCGCAATTCCTGTTCACCTTCTCTAGACGTCCTGTACTGTAAACATCTAAATCATAATACTGAGGAATCTGTAGAAGATTTGCCACTTTTTGTGCATCTGCTGAATACTGCAGAGAAAAAACAGGATATGAGTACACTGTAGGAATTTTAATGAAATATTTAACATGCATTCACAGAGCAGCTGTTAGTTACCTTTGCCAAGAGCTGAGGAAGCACCATAATAAAGTGTTCAGTAATTTTGGTACAATCTTCCAATTGTATTTTCTTCTCTTTTACTGACAGAATCTGCAGATAAAACATTTTGTTTCAATTATAAAATCTCTTAGATTTGAATGGAATTTTACATGTAACCCAAGGTTAATTCACATGCCTTTGTCTAAAGCATATCAAGCTGACAAAGATACTTTTCCATGGAGACAACCAGATGCTTTTTATTTTTTTGTTAACCTTAAATTAGACTCAAATTGCTGAACAGCTATATCTCATGGATAAAATGCTCACCATTTGTCAATAACATGTTTCAACTGGCTTTCCTCTAACGCTTATCTCCTCAAACATTCACTACTAATAAGATCTAGAGGTCAAAAGACACTATGTCGTTTCATAAAAATAAGCTGTTTTATTTCCTAAGATATACCTACCACAAGGAACATGCTGTCTGGCAAAGCACATAAGGCAAAGAGAATGTGATTACAGGACATTAAATAAGACTAAGATGCACTGACTTTTTTTGCTGCACCTCTGCCCACTGGAGGATGACCTTCAGCTGCTTCTCTAACCGTTGCGAGGATAATTTCAATGAGAGCACTTTCATGGGCATCACTGAGTGCTGTAAGTAAATCAGTTTCCTTTCAGTATCACACAAAAGAAAAATGAAGATGTAGCAACAGCTAATGTAAAGCCTACTCATTTATCTGAGCAACTGTGGAAGGACACTACAGAAAGAAAGATGCAGTGTTGCTAAATAAACACCTAGAGAGTGTTTGATTTAATTTGAAGAAAATTATTTTCTACATTTACTGAACACGAAACCAATTCCTCCTCTCTTAGCTAAACTTTTAGGGCAGTTGGGCTCCCAAAAACACAGACAGTTTTAATGAGGCCTACTCCTACTGACTACTATCTCATTTAAGACAAACCTGCTCCTTAGAGAACGAAAATGCTTTAACTCACTGGTGTCTACAAACTTTGACTTCAATCACACAACCACCTCCAATTCTACTATAACAACTATTCATAGAATCATTTGGGTTGGAAGGGACCCTTAAAGATTTATTTAAGTTCACTTTAAAATAATTCTGCAAAAAACTAATCCTCTAGAATGTGAGATGTCACTGAACTCAACACGTTACTCATTTTCTTTTCAGGCATGAACAATATCCCTGAAAAACTACAATCAATTAATACTTTTAGATTCTTAAGTTTTGGACAAACAAAAAAAGTGAATGCTACATAAGCATTACGGCTTCATTATGCAAGTATTCTTCCAAAGTTTCTACACTAACATTACATAAATACAGAATACTGAATAAAACAAATATGTTGATATAGATATCACATTGGCAGTGCATTGAGTTGCATCTGTTTTGTGGCCCTTGGGGTCCACAATTTGGGATCAAAGGGTACTGCAATATGGAATAGTCTTAAAACTACTTGAAGGCAAAGTTTAGAAAACAGTATCAAGAAATTCATTCAGACAAAACTAAGCTCTTTGCTCACCCACCTTCTCCATCTTCTTCAGCATTTTTTAATAGAAGAGTAGTCATGCACTCCCAGTCCTTCAGGAATTTGCCTGCCCAGTCCCACAAGCTGTCTATGAGGTATGCAACATGGTTGTGTAACTAGGGATAAAAACACAAGCTTATAGAAGCAAACACATCATTAAAAGAAATACAGCTTCATATGTTCCTCTCCCTTTTTCCAATTACAAAGCTTTGTCATTCACACAAATATTCACACACAGTATTCCAACTTTTAGTTTGAGGCTGATCAACATTTAAATACCATGTCTTCAATCTGACACAAAGCAGGAAAGTGGGGGAAAAAAAGCTTTTCTTTTCTCTTTGTAGGACACCTTTCCTTTGTAATTTAAGTAATCTCTTTAAAACTAGCTTCTATATTGCTTTCATATTGCTGATCTTAACAACTAAAAACCCAATCTTGGGACTAGAAATGAGTCAACATTTAAGCAACGTCTGTGAAATTCTTTGCAGAAGGATTCAAAACTGCTGTGCCTGAGACACTTCGGCCAGACGCAGATCTGCACCACTTCAAAAGCTAAGTAGTGAAGTACAGCACTTAAGCTGATAAAACTCTCAGTAAAATTAGGCAGTTCTTAATCAGCATAGAGCCATGGTACAGCAACTCATATCTGCCTGCAGAAAGACACAGACACATACCAAAAACCCCTCACTCAGTGGCATTAGTCTTTCACGTTGTTTTCAGAAGTTGCTTCAGCACTGATTCTCTCCATCATCACAGTTGTAAATTAATTTTAATACAACAGAACAGAAATGTATTAATTAAAAACTCATCCTAGAGAGTGAAAACATCCTAAACACCAAACATTTCAGAGCTCACCACCAAAAATAGTTTTCAAAAGGAAGCCAATACTTGATTTAACATGCAGCACCGATTTACAAGGCTTACTGCAGGGGTTGTTCTCCTCACCTCACTCTCCAGGTAAAAACGTATTAATCTTTTCAACTGGTCAGTACTCGCCCCAAACTTCCCTCCTCCTTTGGGCTGAACTTCTTCATCTCCCTCATGACTAAGCAGCCTGCCAACAGAAAAGGAAGTCAGTCCAATTCTCCCACATTCTCCTTATACTCATTTGCCAATGTAGCACTAATTCTGTCAAGATCCCAAGGACTGTATTTCTCTACATGTCTACTTTTTTACTCCAAATTACATTAGACTTTCTTATCAGATGAAAGGAAAAGAGATTAGATTGTTTTCCATTATGAGAGACCCCTGTGGATGGCAGAGACTTTTTCTGAAAGTTTCACAGGTACCCTGCCAGCTTTCTGGACAACAGATGCAGATTCCACAGCGATGAACATATAATGAAGTAGGCATTTGTTCCTGCTTGAAAAGGGGCTTGCTCTAGGCTGAATTTAAACAACTGGGGAGCAATATTACTACCCAATCATTATTCACATCATGGTATTTCTTGAAACTGAAGCTTCTTAAAGAAAGCACAGTATCTTATAAGAGGCAGTTTACTCAAGTTCACAAATACAGTGGAAAAAATGTTCTTCCTCTTCTGTCTGAAGTATGAAGCACAATACAACACTTCAATTTCCATTTCCCTCTTTATCCAAAATGAGTGTGACTGTACTGCTCATGAAAAGTGCTAATCCCAAAATAAATAGAGGAAGGTCATCCCTACGGATTAATATAAGGCCCAAATGGCTTAGATTTAAGAGCAGGACCACATTACTCAATGTCATTAAAAGCTTATACTTCCAGAAGTTGCTTCTATTGGAACAATTTATGCCAGCTAAGTAAGTAACTTATGTTAACAATGCAGGTATTGAGGAGATTTCAGGCAAACCAAGAAGAAGGGGAGAGGGTGCATAAGCATTTATACTAAAACTTATAGCAGTATGACCAGGGAAATGAGGGGGTCACTAACATCTCTATCATACTAGAATGAATATTTCTATACTGGCAGAAGCACCAAAAGAAGAAATGGGCAAACAACAAGAATTAGGTTTACAGGGTCAAAGTGTCCACAATGCACTGGGAAACTGGGTAGAAAAAAAGTAAAGTTATCAAGGCAATCACTTCAATGGCAAAAAGCAGCAGTGTTCTGAGAGGAAAAACACCTGATTTATGATAGAATATTAGGACCAACACAAAAGACTGAGTAAGACTAGAAGATGTGATAGAAGACTCATCAAAACAGAAATTTATCTTCATTTGTCTTTCTGTTAGACTTGGCTTCACAAACACCAGAATGTCAGCAATTCAGCAGATAGGAAGAGACAACTAGGAGGAGAGTCTGCATGTGTGGAAACACAAATCATTATTATTTCTGAATTTTTCCCCACAAAAGTCTTGCCAAAATATTTTCATTCCTCTCTGTAAGGCAAAATTATTTCTCTCAGCTGTAGAGACAGAATATTTATTTCTTCTCTTTTTAGTACACCAACTCCATTCACTTCATGCAACCATTGTTACAAGAAGACCATTTATAAGAGTTACTCCTGGGGAAGATAAACCCTGTACTTCATTAACCTGACAGAAAATTGGGAGGGCTTTTTAATCTGCTGCATCTCCCATTATTCAGCCTTTACAATGTATAAGGCATCTTCCAAAGGGAGAAGAGGAGGCCGTTTTTGTGATTAATCACCAAAGCTATGGAAATCCAGCAGATGCCAAGTGATGAATTAGCTTGTAAGAAGCAAAGCAACAGGAAAAGAAAGTAGAAAGAAAGGAGGTATGTTCTCAACATAGCATGGCATCTGTGGATCAGTCAGTTGTTTCATGTTCTCTCTGTTAGTCCTGCAACTTTTCTCATGCCTATTGTACCAGGGCTGTGCAAGGGAACAAATGATTACCCCCAACCAGCATTTCTCTTCTGATTCGGTAGAAGAAAGCACATCCACTACCCTCATGGTACACAATTCCAGTAGAAAAATGAATGCTTAATGTCCCTCTTAAATAAATCCACCTTTATTGTGAAACAAATGAGAATACGCAAGAAATAGGCATGCAAGCAGGCAGGCAGAGATACCTTTTATAAAGGAATTCCCCAGCTGCTACTGCAAGCGGACGGTGTGTGGTATAAACAAACTGGTATAACATTTCACAGTCTTCAGTTGATAACACGTCCTCACAGTTCCTAGGCAAAAATAACAACGGAAGTTATAGTTCAGGTTCATCTGCAAAGAATATTATGAATGCTATGTCCAGCTTTTACTAGACTTGTTTCTCCACAGCTGTGCAACTTGTTTAAACAGCAGAATTTTTGTAGGACGTATCTAAAAATGCTATCAAACAAAATTGGCAACATTCTTTTACTCACTGTGTAGAGAAACAGAGGTCTGTGTAAGCCATGATGAATCAGGCCCACTGCATGGACATGAACATTAATTTAAAGTATAATTTAGGTTGATTAGTGGTCACAGTGAAAGAGTAATCGTAATCAAATAGGAAAGTCATGCCTCTACTTTATGCTTAGATGTTCACCATAGAAGATAATAAACAAGAAGCTGTCTTCATTTTGCAGTACAAATTATTTTTAAATTATTTATTTCAGTATTTCAAAACCTATGTTCTATTACACTAGGCTTATACAGTCACATGTAAAAGGAAATCAAAACACATTATTGATAGCATTCTTATGACTGTGACCTTTCTGCACAAACACACTCAAAATCACATTTTCATTCAGCCACAGATCTTGAGAATACCACATGCCAACTAGTAAGCCTAGAACACTCTGTGAGAGATAGAAATGGTATTAATATCAACCTTTTACAAAAAAGAAACTGAAGCATCAAGGTTGAATAACCCACCAAAGAGGTACCAGAGGAGTGAAGCCCAAAGCAAGGATTACAGTTTCAAAATGCCTGCTTCTTACTGCCATAGCAACATCATTGGACTAAGCTACTTCAGAGAATGAAAGAGCAACATATGAGATCCTTAACCTTACTACAGCCAGGTAAGGGGAAAGGATTTTTATTTATTACTGCACCCGATCCTCAGGTAGTAACAGTTTAAAACCATCTACAGCAGTGGTCCAATACCTCCTCTAAAGTTGAGGGTTCATGTTCTTCATTTGCTGGGAGTGATACCTTACAAAAATCAGCAGCCCCTCCTGTGCTTGCTCATTTGTCTCTAAACCCATCATATCCTATAGCATCCTCACAAGTCATAAAGCCCCAAAACATCCTCCAACTTGGCTGAAAAATAATGAGCTCATATTCAACAAGAGTATCACTGGAGTGTCCACTGCAAATATCTTTTTTAGCATTGTCTTGGATTTAAAATCAGTAGGGGGAAGAAAAAAAAAAAGACAGCACTCATTTCTCACAGCCAATAGCCTCTCATTTATAGAAGTTGATACCCCATGAATTTTAGCTTTACGATATATTTACTCATGTATCACTTGAATTTTTCAGTTTTTCCATGGGCTTACAATGGTCACTGAAACAGTAAAAATGTCTTTAAATGGAAGTGCTGACAGTATGTCTCCAGAAGTGATGGGTCAGTACCACAAGATAATGCTTGCCCTCAACCAAAAAGAAAAGCTGCTTTACATACTTCAGAGAGGGTTTAGTGGCCCTTTTTAACATGCAATTCCCTTCAGTATATATTTCCAGTAATAGGACATATAGAAAGTGCTCTGAGTATACATATATCTTGTTAAATCTGCATAAAGGAAAATACTTATGAGACTTATTCAGTCATCTACAGAACTGGGGAAATCGAGGAAAAATGTGTTTATTGAGGTTAAACAGTAAGAAACTGAAAGAGGTAACATGGTGTGTTAGAGTATATGAATCAGCATTGGTGTGTCCTGTGAAGCCATGAATGAAGCATCATATTTATTAAACTTCTACAGGTTTAACAAGTGAAAGTAAAACAAATGCTGACAACAAATTGCACTTACAGGAATAAAAATATATGATATGGCAGGTCTTTATATTAAAAGGAAATGGGGAGTTTATTGAAATAAATGAGTAGTCTGGCAAGGTTTCTTTCATTCTTTTTAATGTCAATCTATTATTTAGTTCTTTTAAAGCACATATTTCTCTGAAGCTGCCCTTGTCATTTTCTTTCTATGCATTTTCAAAAAACTGTGGATAGCTTGAAAAAGAAGAAATTTCTACACAAACATACCATGATCTACAGTGGGCCAACACAGAATCACAGAACAGCTAAGGATGGACAGCACCTCTAAAGATCATCTAATCCAACTCCCTGCTCAGAGGATGATCAACTCAACTACTGTAGGTTGCTGAGAGTTGTGTCCAGTCAGGTTTTGAATATCTACAAAGGCAGAGACTCCACAATTTCTCTGGCAACCTGTTCCAGTATTGGACCATCCCCAGTGTATAAAACCTTTTTCTTACACTTAAATGGAATTTCCTCTATGAACATGCCAAATGTACACATTTTTTTAATAACTGAATTTTTTATTCTTCATATTCCAGGTTTTCTTTTTCACATTCGATGGAAATTGTGAATGCAACACCTGTGTGTCTCTATTTTTAAAAAATTCCTTGCCTAAATTGTTCAGATAGCTTGAAGACCTCAGCAACATGCCTGCCATCTCTTTAAGTAGAAATTAAGGACTCTGCCTTACCAGTACAAATGAAACTGCCTTACTGCCTATTCTAAGAAATCTCCTTTGCTTAGGAAAGGCCCTGGGGGTCCTGGTGGACACCAAGTTGAACATGAGCTACCAACATGCCCTTCCAGCAAAGAAAGCTAATGGTATCCTGGGCTGCATTAGGAGGAGCATTGCCAGCAGGTCGAGGGAGGTGATCCTTCCCCTCTGCTCAGCATTGGTGAGGCCACAGCTGGAGTGCTGGGCTCCCCAGTATGAGAGACATGGACATACTGGAGAGAGTCCAATGAAGGGACACAAAGATTATTAAGGGACTGGAGGAGCATCTCTCCTATAAGAGAAGGCTGGGAGAGTTGCCACTGTTCAGCCTGGGGAAGAGAAGGGTCGGGGGGGTCTTACCAATGTGTGTAAGTACCTGAAGGGAGGGTGCCAAGAAGATGGAGCCAGGTTCTGTTTGGTGACAGGACCAGAGACAGTGGGAACAAACAAACACAGAAGGTTCCCTCTGAACATCAGAAAGCACGTTTTTACCATGAGGGTGACAAAGCAATATAACAGGCTGCCCAGAGAGACTGTGGAGTCTCCATGGCTGGAGATATTTAAAAGCCATCTGAATGTACTCCTGGGCAACTGCCCTAGGTGGCTGTGCCTGAGCAGGGGGGTTGGACCAGATGAACTCCAGAGGTTCCTTCTAACTTCAGTCATTCTGTGTTTCTGAAATCCCAACCTCCTTGGTTTTGTCTTCAAAGAGGCTAGGAATTTACCCCAGTTACATTAGTCTACAGCAGTGTTACTTCCTCCCTCCTCAAGACAAGAGCAGGTCAGATGCAATAGCTCTAGCCATGTATGAAGAACTCCCTAATAACACAGAAGCAAAGGAGGGAGAAACAACCCATTTTCTTTGCAGCACAGGCTGACAGACACTCATGACACCACTTGAGCACCCAATTTTTTTTTTTTCCTGAATGGGAGGGTATACCTGTATATACTACTACAACTTTTCACAACCACTGCTTTCAATAATACAATGAGGTTTATACTCATAAATCCCACTCAAACGAGTGCTTAAGCGTTTTACTTGCCTCTGGAAGTAGCAGCACTTGACTACACCTGCTACCACTATCATTAATAATACCACAGTAAATGGGTGCCTTTCTTTTTAACATACATAAGCCAATCATCAAACATTCAAAGAATACTCCAAATACAGCAATAATACCGCTGCAAATTTACAGCCCTCAGAATGCCAAGCAACAGATAAAGGTTAAGCCAGAAGTGCCTGCCTGTGTTTAGGTGCCTAAAAATAAACAGGCATGGCCTTCCACATACCAATGTCATGACATACCATCTTCTCTGCACTTCAGTGTGAACATGTCATGAAGAAGTTGGGATATTCTAAAGGGAGATCACAGACCCATTTTGTTCTGCATGTGGCACCAGCTGGAATATTTTATATCTTGCTTTTTGTTCCATTTTACTGTATGGAAGAGACATGACTGCTGCCATTGCCTCTCTTGGTCTGTGCCATTGCTTATACCAAGGATAACCATCAAAATCATGACAGTAAAATAAAAATACACCTGATGCACTTTTCAAAGTTTTGCCACCTTATTATTTTTTGTTTTAATGGTTGTGCAGGGAAAGATCTGGTACACATTATGGGGACACTGGTAATCCAGGGTATAGCATCTCGATTTAAAAGAATATATCTACTGATTTTGCATTTTAAATTAAAGTTCAATGGCTAAATCTTCAAATACATTGTAAAAATATAATTCATGCACTGAGCGCTATCAACCAAAAAATGCAACGTCTGAGTTAAATTTTTTCAGTAGAAAAATCAGTTAATCTGTTGTTATCTCCCTCTTTCTCTTTCTACCCTGCTGTCACTGCAGGTATTTCAAGATGACACTTTGGTGATCAGAGACGTAACATGGTTGCCACTACAGTGTAACAAGAGTCCTTTCCCACCCACTTTAAAATAGGATTAGCATGTTTCAGTACACTGTGATTCTATGATTATGCTGTGACAGAACATGGGGAGATGCACATTAGATGGATGCTGTAGGCTATGCTGTTTTGGTTAAGAAACATAACCCTATGAGACATGCAATTCTTATTTTTATTTCTTAACTCTTCAGACAGGAAAGGTAAGATGTCAGAAGAGAACTCAAGGTTCTTGAATAGAGGTGCATGATGGCAGAAAACTGCTGAAGTTAACTTCCAAGAAAGCATAAACCTGAGAATGGAAAAGAGATGACAGAGGAGAAAGCATATGCCTTTGTTCCATTTTGGTCTTTCACTTTTGTTTGGAATAGGCTTGACAAAGCAGTACCATAACTCCACCTGAACTGGAGCATGATGGACCTGAAGGAATCACAAAAGAGCTATGAAGAATTCCATGCCATTTCCTTTTGACAGTACTGAATCTGCTACAAGCAGGTTATTGATGTAAGAAATCAGAACTGTGCAGAGTAATTTGCTTCACTGCTTCATATACTACTTTTATCAACTTCAAGATAACATTTCTTTATTTTTCCTAAAAGCCACTAAACAAGACAAAGGTGGATAATTTCCTTATTTGTATGCAAAGCATGTCTCTCCCCAGCTTAATTTTCGGATTCACATGAAAACGCTTTTTATAATAGCATTTAAGCCTTCAGTAAACTTAACTGGTTTTCTGCACAATGGCTTCCCTGAATAACCTTGCTAGATACAGTGAATTTGCCTAACAAACATCAATTTCTCCTCTGAAGTCCATGGCTTAGCTATGAAATAACCTACAGAACCATAGAGTTCAGCTCTCCGATAACAATGAATTACTTGTCACCGGACATCTACATCTACCACTAAAACTAATATATTACATTATTTACCATGGCATGCTCTGCCAAATCCAGTTTTCAGGTTTCTCCTACTGTGTAGCCCCTCCCTCTCCAAACTAAAACACTTTGCCCATTTAGTTGAGAATCAGAAGGGAGACTAAGATTTTTAATCACAACAGAGATGTACCCCTACTTGACTTGAGCCTCCTGTGCTAAGGAGACTGGGAACTTACATGCCTCTTTCTTGACTTTTAAGTTGGATTAACTCTACTGACCACTGTCAAAGCACTGTGGTGAGAATTAATGTATTTATCAGCTCCATTAAATGGCTTTTAAACTATTTATGTGAAGTCCTCAGTGGGTGCAATACACTCACAGATCTCAAAGGCAGCTCTTCTAGATTTCAGACTGGAGAGTTTTGTGTATAAAACTAAGTTTCATTTCTAGTTACATTTAACTAATGTAATACAAAGTAATTTTCCCCTTTGCTATTTACATATTCAAGCTATTTGTTGATTTGTCCCCCTAGGTGCACCGCTTGTAACTTTTCCTCATTCACTACTACAGTTACCTGATTACTTTTGCTGCTTTGTTAAGCACACATAAATGAACAGAATTGTCTGGCTGTAGGCACACTAAACTGATTCGCTTCCTAAAGTGCAATGTTTTCAGTAAGATTCCTTGGTCTCTCATTGTCACTCCTGTTCTCTCCCCTTTTTATTTCTTTCTAGTTCTACTCCCTCTCAGATCCTTTGCAACATTCATGCTAACAATTATGCATAATTCAGTAGCATTAATAATTTCTATTATGCTAAATCTCATAGGCTCATTTCAGTTTGGGGATCACATCACACTGTGTAAAAATAGAAACCTACCAGCCCAAAGACCTTGGCATTCAACTGAGACAACATGCAACAAACAAGAAGAAAAAAGTCTCAGCTCACAGAAACAGACAAGATGAGAATACAAACATGGATTTGGGAAAAAAAAAAAAAAAAAAACCAAAACACACCCACAACAAAACAGGTATACACATAGTGAGAGGGTTTTGATTCAGCACTGGATTTTTTTTTTTAAATAATGCAACACATCTAAGTGAATTGAAAAGATCAGTGTTTTCACCACCTCTCTAGCTAGCAAGAGAGAGAATGTAAAGGCCAGCATAGCAGATTTATGGGCCAGAGGTATGCAATATAATCAATGTATATTCCACAGGACTGGACTGCAGTGATGGTTAAGAGGTGATCAAAGCTGTTACTAACATACATGGAGCACAGCTCCACGGCAACCGTAAAACATCACAAAAATGCTTCACTGGCAACAAGGTCTTGATACTATACTCACCCAAAAGACAATTTATGGAAGCCAGTAAGAGAAAGTTACTGATACAGTAAATTTTCCCCAAGAAAGTCACAGAGCACCCAACAGACTAACTGGAGGAAAAAAATTACTCCTGGCCTTGCTTCTTGCCAACACATGTCATTAAAGGACAAAAGATTCATTCCAAGATTAGAGATATGTTCTAAAGGTCAGCACCTGACCAGTTAAGATTATATTATTTGTTAAAAATGCACGATTCCAAATCAAGTATAGGGAGTTCATGAGATAGAGGTTCTTGTCAATAGCTTTAAAAATAGAAACTTGATCTGAAACATCTTTCATGTCTCACTGAAAATGCAAGTTGGGCAACTAGAATTCAGTTGCCAAATTTGCAGATGACAAAAATGAGCCATCCACACAGAAGCCAACACAGTATGACAAAAGCAGAAAAAAAAAAAAAAAAAAGATTACATCAATGCATACAAGTAGAAGTGCCATTTATACAAGCTGTCATTTATTACACTTTAAAGGCAGGGGAGTTGCTGTCCCCAAACCCATTTCATGCTTTACTGCATGTATCAAGCAACATTACTGCTCAATAAGCAGACACTGGTTTTGAGCTATGAGAGGCACCTATTTGACGCATAATAGCCCTGAAATTTCTCTGGTCTGCAATACCAGAAGCGAGTCCTTTCTGACAATACTGTAGGTACTGAGGCATAAGCTCTTCCCCTGGTAGAAAAGCATCTTGATGCAGGCTCTTATCAAGCAGTCTGTACATGTGACTGTATATTGTCTGCATTCTCTTCACACAGGTTTTATAGACTGAACGGTACTAGTCTTATCAAAGAGAAGAGCTGTCATTGAATTTGCTTACTGAGTCCCCAATTACCACTTTTATCACTCTAATAATTAAGCCAAATCAGCAGGCCTCAGAGCAACTGGGGAGGAGGGGGGCAGAAAGGAGGACAGCTATGCAACAGATGAGCAAAAAGGAAGAGGAGCATGTATTTTCTATGCCTCCACAGAGCCTAATTAAAAACAATTTCAAAATGTATTCACTTTACTTATGAAAACTACATTTTATGATGGAGAAATGTCATTCAGAAAACTTTAGAAGGCATTTATTCACATTGGAAATCATATTTAAGAAAAATTAGGAAAAAATTCCTTTGGGGAAAAAGAAACATTGATCAAACTTTTATAGCTGCAGCTTGCATTAATGAGAACATGATCCCTTATAATAAAAGCAGAGATGATAAACAGCTGCAGTGCCAATATAGCACTTGTTAGTTCAGAGACAGAACAAGGGCAGCCATAACTGGTGTATAGCATCTTTGTACTTCAACAATGGTGTGCTGCTCCTCCTAGCACAGGGACACATTATACACACAGACATGGCATTGTGCATTGTTCCAATAGCTGCACACCATGGAGAACCAAGGGATGCAGAAATGGATGTTGTAAACACAGAAACAACAGAACCCTAGCTACTACTAGTGAGAGCCAAACAATAGTACTCCCTTCAGAAAACCATACTATGTTCACAGCGTCATATGCTGTTCTGATGTGTATGTTCAAGTAGGCCTATAGAAATGCCACTCAAATCAATGGAGTGTGAAGTGAGATAGGAGACCAGACTATAAAGAAGCACTTCAATACACAAATGTACTTTAAATTTAATGTAAATACCTATAATACCATATCATTTGGTCCATTAAAGTCTACTTCCTCACCTGGCAATGACCAATACTTCTGGCTTAAACAGAATAGCAAATCCCACAAGGCTGCTGGACAATGCACCATGCTGTACGTGGACATAAGCACCTGCATCAGCTGAATTCAACTAATACTCTGAGACAGAAGAGACACTTATTGAGTCCTAACGTCTCAACTCTATTAACAATGAAATGCAGTGGGGGTTTTATTCTCATTTTGCTTTGAAAAAGAAGGACAGAGAATTTATTCTTCACATATTTTTCAAATAAAGTCATTTCTAAAATAAACATGCTGCTCAAGAATGTATCAGAGTAGGATTCATATACTTCCGTAACATGAGTCTAGTTTTTCCCCACACTTCCACCTTGCTATTATCCTACCAAATCTATACCTCGTGGGTAATCTCCCAAGAAAACAACTCTTCTGTTAGTCTTCCACTTCAACAAACCCATACAGTTGCTCATTTCCTTTCAGTCAGTCTGTTGTGGGCTCAATAGCTCCCGGGTTCTCTGCCATGGAGCCAAGAATGTGAAAGTCCAAATTCTAGCAACAGCCTCAAAGCTCAAGGCTTCCTGCATCATGTGGGGAGACAGGGAATAGGCAGAGTTCCCTGAGCTCCTGGTCAAGGCCTGGCAACCGTGGGACAGCAGATGGGGTGGTGACCCCATCTTCAGTGGGGACTTCCCCCAAGACAGGCAGATCCTTTATTTGCAAAAAGCCAAAATGAAAATATGGAATTTCCTTTCAGAAGGAAGTATAAAGATATAAAAATGTAGTTTTCATACTGAATCTCAACACAAGGGGTTTTTTAACATTAGTATTTCCCACAGAAAGAAAATGCCATGTCTTGAGCAGCTTTAATTGTAACTCATATCCTGCCAGGAGCAACTGTTTCCCAGCACGTAACTGATTACAGGAAGATTCATCAGGATTGCATCTGGATCTTGTTGCCATTAAAACAATACAGTAAATTAAAAAAGAAATTATTTACTGTGACATAAGCATCAAGAGTTTCATGGCTTGAACTGCTACTTCATGGTCCTTGTCCAGAGGCATGGACACAATTCGATCCTAATGGATGTAAAATGACAATAAAAAGATGTAACATGGTTTGTTCTCAATAAACATATATTTTTTGCTACAGCTAGATCATCTACACTAGTAGAGCAGAGATTTATTTTTATTTCAGCAGCTATTTCCTAAGAGACATAAGGCAACTTGATTACTACCAAGTAGTTCCCCAGCCCCTGAAAATTAACAGCGTGTTAATTTTTAACTGAATTAATCATACAGTAATATGATATTTTTTATAGATGTAATGTATGCGTTCACAAGAAATCAACTACAGTCTACAAAATTAAAAGTGACTGACAACTTGTTTCTAAGATGTCACTACTGGCACTTCAGTATGTTAAATGAAGGTAGCCTCAGATTACAAGCATTATATAATCAGATTCTCCCATCAACAATGAAGTGCATGTACCTACATGTTACAGAAGCCAGTGCCTTGCTGGAAAGACAATTAGGACTCAAGTCATAAAGGTACTTCGTGGAATAGGAGCACTACTACTGGCCTCCAAAGTTCACACTATTGTAACTTGGTACACATGCAAACACCTCAGCAAACAGTGAAAATTTTCCTGTCCTATGTACCCAAAACCTCACACTTCTCAGTGTGGCCTACATCTAAGGTATATTAAGCCTCTGGACTTGCCTGTTTTGGGACTAACAGCTTTCTCGCTTAACATATCATTTCTAAATCTCTAGATTCATTCTACTTTGCACCTTCCTTTCCACCCCTTGCAGCTGGGTTGTGAGAGAAGTCCATAAATCCTGAGTTTGAACACTCAAGGGTTCAAGAGGAGCATGCGAAACTCCTGCTTGTGGGAAATGGATTGATTGATGGTTATATGATTACATATCCCATCACTGAGAAAGCATGATTGAAAGATTCCAGATCAGTCTGTATTTTGTGTGTAGCTGTTTGGGTTTATTTTGTTTAGAGGGGAAGGAGTTGTTATGTTTGGGTTGGATTTTTTTGATTAAGGGATGGAGTTTGCAACAATCCATTTGTATAGCATTCTCCACACAGAGGGAGACCACAGTACAAGCAGACTGGAGCTAGTTCATCAGTCTTCGAATACCAATCCTGCAGTTGGTTACACAGCTTACAGCAACCTTCTTATAGACAGAAAGGTAAGGGACTACCACATAACTGTTTAAAACAGGGATTAATCTTAGATAGCCAAGTTTCAGTCTGAATAATTTATTCTTAAGATACCAACAGTAATCTATTTCTCATTCTTTGAGGATCTGTTATAGATTATTTTTTACTATTAGCAACTGCCTTGACATACAGGTAAGCCCTGCAGCTTTTGCAAAAGAACATGAATTACCACCCCATGCAGGCATTGATTATGTACTGATTCAGAGGGACTGAGATATCAATCACAGCATCTTGAGCTTTCTTATTCAACTACTGAAAAGGCACAGCCCCTTTGGGATACAAGTAGCTGACAAAATCATTACCAAGGGTAGGATTAAAAAAAAATAAAGGGCTTACTTCTTAAATGAGTCAGTAAATTGGAATATGATAAAGGCAGTGTACAGGGTCAGTGCAGTCACAGAACAAGCTCTCAAAATTACAGCATATCACCTGACTTGTTCAGAAAGGAGATAAGGGATCCTTCTTCAAGATTAATACTAACATGGTGGATCAGAGAGCCATTCCCACATCAGTGTGATACATGGTCAGCCAATCCAGTATCTACAAGGTTAACCCATTATCAGGAGCAGCAAAAAAAGGGAGCTTTAGAATATGAAATTCTTTGTCATCTGCTAAAGATCCTGTAAATAAATCTGGGCCATTCTGGGTGAATGGTGGAGATAAGTGACCAGAGTGCATGCTAACACCATTTTGTGCATGAGCTAAAGTGAAACAGAAAATTCCACAGAAACAGAGGGAAACATCTCTGTAAAACTCCTTCATCCACTCAGTCAAGCAGGTTGTTTCTGCAGTACTCTAAGCTCCTGTCAGTCAAGAGAGTGGGGAGATCAGCTCTGATCAAAACATCAGAGTTTACTGTGTATATACCCAATCCAGACTTAAAAAACAGCAAACAGTAATCTATTTACCTTGAATCTGCTAGTAAAGAGATCCATCCTGGAAACAAGTTCTCTTCTGCTGTAAATTCCCTGCAGTCCCAGAAGACACTTCAACCGCACTTCAGCTTGCTACAAGACAAAGAGAAACTGGTTAACAGGAAAAAACACACATCTCTGATGTTATTCACTACAGGCATCTATATTATGTAAATAAGAGTTCTTTGTGGGTGCCTTCAGCAGACTACCCAAATACTGCCTCATCTTCTTAGTGGTATCAGTACCACTTCGTTTGTGTGCACACACGGGTTTCTCTCTCTCTCTCACACACATACAGAGGAAGCCTATAGTGAGCCAAACTCAAAGGTGACAGGGAGCCTGACACAAACTTTGCTAAGAGGGAAAAATACTGTCAAAGATCTTACAGTTAATAAAAGCAACAGAATGCAAAAGATGCAGGAATTGTGCTATTTACCTGTTAAAGATACTAAGACAAGAGTATGGATGACCTACTTAATACAATCAGCATTCAGCAAGGATTTATTGCATACTATTAGTACTGCTGCTTCATAGGAGCCTCAAAAAGAAGTCTTTTCCTTATCCAGCTTTTAAATTATCTCATGCATATTGCTACACCTCTCAAATGACAAAGCCTTAAATGGCACTAGGAAAGTCATTTTGAGGATCTAACATAGAAAAATCACCATGTTCCATAAGCTTATAATGTTAAGGACATCAACAAAGACACTTAAATGAACTGCAGGCTTTGAATCAGTCTCTTCATATTTCTTCCTTAACTCCTCTTGCTAACAATAGCAGTAAGAATAATCAAGGAAACTCAAGAAAGGAGACCACCTACACATAGGCTATCTATTACTACAAGTTCCTGTTCACCTGCTTCGATGGAAAGCAAAGGATGATACCCAGTAGCAGGCTTTGACCAACAGTTTTGCATAAGACAGCTTTTTGCTAGAAACATAAAATGAAAGATCAACAGGTAACAATGAGTACTACTCTTGAATCTGCCTATGACAGACCAGCAGTACATACTCTATACTGTAATTTAAAATTAAAGTCCTTGTCTGAGAAAGAGAATGTTACCTGCAACTACTGCTTCCTACAGCCACAAGGGCTCCAACAGCATCGAACTCATTCACAAACAGTCCTAACTTGCTACCCACCACTGCACAGAGGCACCAACTCAGCTCAGTCAATGTACTTCAATTCTGGCTTCAGCTGCCCTCAGTATTTTATCACAAGGCTTTGCTTGTGAATAGGGACTGCTTTTGTGCTTGGGGAAAATTAAAAAAAAAAAAAAAAAAAGGGAAAAAAGTTTGCGATGGTTTGTTGGATAGTCACAAAGCCCTTGGTACACAGCTAGTAATGTCATTTGCATTTGTCAGTCAGGCGGCATTCAAGCGTAGGTCTGCAGATATAAAGTTTAATACATTAAACTACACCACCTGCCTTCTAAGGTATCCTCTTCCCACCTGAAAGCTCTCACTCATAATCCTATATGTATATGTTTCTTTTAAGTGTTGAGAAAATTAACTCTAGTAACTATAAACAAATAAGTACTTTTACTATGACTAGTTCAGCTATTTTCCTGTTTTCAGCTGCATTTTCTCCTTCTCAACCATCTCTCCTTTTCTAGATTCATTGCTCCTCATAGTTTTAGAAGGATGTCAAGTAGTTTTGAATGATCAATAAGCTATCTCACTACTTACCTTCAGCTCCTTTTGACAGTAATGTAGGCAAGTACAAACATCCAGCCATCTACTCCCCTCAACAGAACTACCATTCTAATCTTGATAAAATACCTGCCTGTTTGGTCTTTCAAAGCTGTGACAGAATGAAGGGGAATTATGTAAGCACATTTTCAGGATACTCTGAACATACACAGTCCCTCAGCTGCATCATACTGTATTTCAACCCTGACCTGCAAACAGACCGGCAGAAAACATCAGAAAGACAGTGGGCAGCTCTAGTGACCTCAGAGAGTTCTTCATGAGTTCCAGCACTGTTTAGACACATTCAGTTACGAGATTTCAGCCTCACCACTATCACAGAGATGGGACCATTCAATAAGCCTTACAAATACAGGCTGGAACCTGGATGATTTGATGGAGTTATTGGGTCATTTTTTTCCTTAACACTCCCCAAATAATAAAGTGGGAAAACTAGGTCAACTTCTGAATTACTCCTGAAGAGCAAAGGCAATACAGCTTACCTGCCCTGTCAAGATAAAACAATTTTTAAAACTGCCCTCCCTCCCCCCAAAAAACAGTTCATATGCAAAGAGATGACCTGTGGAGCAGAAATCCACTATGTAAACATGACCATTTGAAGAAAGAAGTACTTCAGAAGTACCCATAATCATGGAATCAGTTTCTATAGCCATGTTGAATGGGAAGCAAAACTAAAAACCTTTCAATTTCCTGAAAATTACCAGGAGGATCACATGGTCAGGACACAGAAATTCTTTTCAACAGTAAGTTTCTGTTTCCACAGGATTTCTTTGAGTGTTTTTCATAGTCTAATGAGAAAACCTCAATAACTTGCCCTGAAGTTCCAGACAAAGCTATTCTAACATTCCGAGTGTGCATCTCCAATGTATTTGCCTTCCTGTCTGCTAGTTCTGCCTTCCACTTTCCCTATCCTTATTCTTCATTGTCTTGGTTTTTCTGGTCTTGAACTCTGAACTTTGTATACAGCACTTTCCTTCAACACCTACAGCTCGGATCAGCAGTGGTTTGGTTGGATCTGGATGCCAATTTAGTAGCTATATATTCCCTTGAAAGAACACTACCACCTCTGAGCGCAAGTTAGGTGCCTGGGTTTCACAAATGCACTGATAGGTGACTGGGCTTACAGACAACATTGTTCAACTGCACATATCTGTCAGATTTAGTATCAACCGTTGCTTGATCTTCAAAACTAATAAGTTAAATTATTTCTAGCAGATGAACATAAAATATTTGGAAATGCATTTTTATAGCACTGTCCCACAACTTCCAACTGAGCCAAAGACAGATCCTCATACACAATTTTAAGCATATTACCACTGAATTCAGAACACCTAGGAAATTCTTGCACCTAGGAAATAACCTTACACATAAAAATACAATGTTTCATATCAGGATATAATGGCAAAATGGTAACTCACGGGGAAGAAGGAATGATTATATTCAAATAAGAGACTTTGAAGACAAAATTTTAATTTTATACTTCTCCCTTCTCTCTCCGCTTTAAAGCCTCCCAAATGATTCAACTTAATCTCTGTTTACAGTACTGTAGATGATGTTGGCCAGCTTTTCCCCTGACGTTAGAATACTTTTGTGGTTGTTCCACTCTAGGGCCTAAATTATTTGGCAAACTTCTTTACATTATATTCTAAGAGAAAATTGGCTCTGGGAGGTATCAGTTCCTTGCCACCCACCTCCAACAAGATGGGATGGAAATGTTTATTAAGGAGGAGTAGTGGGAAATAACATTCAGATGTATATAAAAGCACCACTGCCCCTGTTGCTGCCAAAAATGCCCTGCTCTCATTTTGGAATCGGGCAATTTAACAGTGGCTGCAAATCACAATGCACAGCCGGGACTGCAAACACCAGTAATGGCACACTGCCAGGTCTCAGCCAAATGTGGAATATGGAAGACTTCTCACTTTATCTCACTCTACTTGCATCTACATTGCTTTCAGATAATAAGCTTTAGAAAAACAACCATTTCCAGTTCCCAGTAAATTACACTGGATGAGTGGATGAGCTATGTGCATTAATCAGAGACACCAGCTGTTAATTTTCACTGTACAGCACTGGGAATGAAGACACATCATCTTCAAAAATTACTTTTCTTTTGAGAATCCTCCCAACTGAACATATACTAAAAAGATATTCTGATCAGATAAAATTTATGCAGGAAAACACAACAGTTCTTGATACATCTGTTGTTTTAGAAATCTAAATACTACCTGTACAGTAATAGCACAACACAGGGAAGTAAGAGGCTTTGTGCTCCCCCTCCTGGCTTTTTGGTAAACTACAAATTCACTCACAGAACACAAACATTATCTAAGGCTGACAAAAAAAAGGAGGATGTTTTGGAATTTATATAAAAGCTATATACACTTTAAAAGGTGGCCTGCGGAAGTACAGTGTGCCAATTTCGGTAATTAGCCGTTCACAATAAATATCCCTATCCCCCTAAAATCTCTCATGCACTTTTAGAAGCATGAAAAAAAGCATGGTTTTGAGTTACTGTTTTCTGTTTGTTATTTTTTTGGTTTGGTGGGGTGTTTTTTTGTTTTATACATGTGCCCCTACTCAAAAAGAAAAAAAAAAAAAGCTTACTATAAGGAAAAGGAGAAAAACCTCTGCAAAATGACTGGACTTTTGTAAATATTTTCTATACCTATTTCATTCCAAATGAGAAACGCAATATTGAAGACTATTTTACTATAAGCAATACCTATTTGTTATTTTAAACAAATCCAACAAACCTAAAAGCAGAATTTTAAACAAAGTTTAACACCGCATGTGCTTAAAGGATACAGGCCATTTTACAATTGAGTAATGACTCCCGGTTCAGTAATAGATGAAGATAACTGCACACAGGGACACACGCTGCTACTGAACTGGAAGAAATGTTTTCTGTTATTTAGTGCTACAACGGCTTTAAAACTAAAACCTGAAATGGGGAAGAAAGTAAACTATTTTTAGTACTACCACAATCTTGAATATCTTCTCTCAAGAATTTAAATGTTAGGATTCTTTAAAAAAAAAAAAAAAAATGTTTTTAATTTCCATCTTCTACTCCCAGTAAGAAAAATTAAAACTTTACCTTATCATATAGCATCCACCCAATGTATTTTAAGTAATTATCATTTAAAAAAGCATCTGGGTATGTTTTAATCCAGCTGCCAAATTCTTCAATGCAAGTTGCTCGGATCTCAGGGATCACATCACTGTGAAATTATAAAAATTGTAGTATTAATACATTAAAAATGTGTAATAGATACTATTTTATTTGCAATATTCTTATTTTGTGGAATTGCAGAAACATGTATAATCCAAAATATTACAAGTATCTTCACATTAGTGTTCTACGTTAGTCTTCAATCAACAGTTAGGCCACTTTTAGCTACAAATGTTTTAGGCAATGATTTTTTAAAAAAAATTCTGGATATCTTTTCATTCACAAATGCACTGCTCTTTAGCCAGCAGGAAGAACTTCAGAAACATACTTAAAGGTCCTTTCATAAGCCCAAATTCTTTAAAATAATTTAACTGCTACACTTTCCTTGACACCATCAGTGCCTCTAGGACGTTTAACCTGATTCTGGTATCTGGACAATCTGAGCAAGAGTTTCTTGGGACTGCATACCCACATCACAGCTTTATTCTTACCAGTATCGGTTTAAAAAAGTCCCTTTGAAAATAGCGTTCATCATGTTCTGTATCTCTAGGAGTTTATGCTCATACTGAAATACAAAGAGAACTGAATGTTAATATTGGTCCCACAATTCACTACACAAAAGAGTTGCATCAGTGCACTTACAATACTACTGTGGTGCAAATTGCTTGTATATCAATACACAGAAAGATACAGGACAGCTATAAAGCAATCTTCACATATAGGTCCAAATTCTCTTTTTATGCACTTAAACAGAGAAGAAAGGCAGACGAGAATTCTCAAAATGCACCTATTCCACAACTGAGCCCTGAAAATCCAGTTATGAAGTTCTGGAAACCTAAGTCACTTAATAAAAACATTCTCTCATCAGCAGCATCAGGAAGGATGACAAGTTTAGGTTTTCCCCCCAATACAAACATTTCCTCTGTTTTTCCCAAAAGATCAGTTTTATGATGATACTAAAAACCCATGTCTCACCCAAACACTTCTTCCCACAAAAAAGGGGTTGTTCCTGTTACAGAGAATTCCACAGACATCCAAAAACTCAGAACACAGGTAATTGATTCTAATGTCAGGAGAGAAGGAATTATGCTTTGTGTTCATACATCAAGTCACCTCTACCCTCAAGCCAGAATCATTTCTTACAGTTATAGGCTTGTCTCTGGGAGTCGACAAGGAGCTGCCTGGCTGAGCACGGAAGAAATAACAGAAACTGAACAGCAAGAAAGATACAGGTCATAGCTGAAGTTACAACTATTTTTACAATGCATTACTTATATGGAGATGACAACTATTCTTTGTCCTTTTTCATTCATTGAATTTCAGTTCAAGAACTAACATTTTGGCTTGTAATTCGTATAAACATATGCAAAACTGCACTCTCACAGCACCAGAGCTACTGATGGAATTACATGTGTGTGTAAATCCATATTTGTGTAGCGAGCAAGAGCTAATGATGCCAATTTAGAGAAGCAATTAGTAGTACAGACATCACAAGTTAAGAGTACATAGGGCAGTTATTACCTTAGTCATTTTTGTACCATTTCATCTAGCCATTCACAATTGCTCTGTACCATGCATTAGATAAATACGTAAACCTCAAAGAACTGCAGTGACCCAAAAGCAAGCTGTCAGCAATCCCTCTTTTTACATCTTCATGCATCCCCCATACAAGACACCTGCCTAACCTCTTTCCTTTTTCTCTCTAGCTGGTCAAGTCTGTAATTGGTCCTCTTGCCACTTATCCTCTTCTTCTCCACCTCATATAATCTTTGAGCGTTGTGCTTGTTGACATCAAGGTTCAGATGTATGCTTACAATTGCTGTCAGAAGTTTCATTGCTAAAAATGAAACAAACCCAACGTATTTAGCTTAGTTCAGAGATATGTAGCAGAAATATATTCACCACAAAAAGGATATGCTTAGCCAAATCCAGTTTATTATCCAAAATACAAACACTACAAGATGATAGTTGCTGGGGTTTTTTTTAAATTCAGTGTTTATTTTTAAGGCAGACAATGATTAAAAAAAGAAAATATATTATTAGTGATTTATAACTCTTGGCCAGAGTTCTAGTCAAAGTAGTAAGATACTAGACAAGTCTCAGTTTGTGTAATTTTGAGTTTTCTGCAAAAGAATCTAGAGTTGTGAAACAGGTGACTTTCAGTTACAAAACAACAACAAAAAAAACCAACAGTGAAGCTAGCCCATAAAAGACCAGGAATTTTAATATTTTACTTGAACTGACAAAAATTCACATTCCTCTAAGGATTATCATAGATTTCAAGTGGGGTTTTTTGAGCCTCCAAAGAAACAGCATACTGTAGAACAAATTATACTTTAAGTGCTCTTTGCATGGCAAAGATGGTATTTACTGGCTTGGGGGGGGGGGGGGGGGGGCAGGGAAGAGGAGTAGCTTTAGTATCATCATGATGCATGAAACAAAAATGCATAACAAACAACATCCTTTTTAGTACAGGTACCACAAGAATAGCACCTCTCCAAAGCAAGCTTTTCCAGGTGAAGCATTTAATGCAACCTCATCACATTAATTAGCAGACAGAGGAAAATAACAAAATAGAAAACTGACTGAAAAATCAGTTACTGAAAAAAAAAAGAATCAGCACACAGTGTAATTCTAAAGTTAATCATGTAAGGCATTAATGAAAATTTCTTTATAAAGAAAAAATTGATCTACATCTCTCCTATTTAAGCATATAAATTGCATTCGGATACACATGGGAACAAATAATTTATTACACTAACACACACTAGGAGGAAGGCACTGTCAATGCCTAAGTGAACAACCGCTTCACTAAAGAGAGCTTTTCAATTTTGAATGGTTTTGTTTGTACACAAGTCAACAAAACTCACCATCTAAAGCAACTCTGTGAGTTATTTTACCTGCCAAAGTGCTTGTGTGTCTAAATGCTCTGACCATGGAGTCCGCTAAGTCTGTAAGCAGAGAAATGATAGTGTTCATCAAATAGCTATCATACAGGATGCTGCACTGGCACTGTTGGACAAGCACTGCAATAAATTCACAGAAATTGGCCTTAAACTTCTTCCAGTAGGGTCCTGTTCTGATCAGTGGGTAGTCTTCATTGTCCTGCGCGAGAAAGAAAAGTCAAGAGAAAACACTGATTAGTTTTGTTCGTGCACACCATTCACATCTCTTCCACTGAGTATCAGAGAGTTCTGCTGACAGTCAGCTTCACCTCAGTCCCCCAATAACTTTTATTCATGGTTATTATTCCAAAGCAGGGACATGCAACTAGGTTACAAGCAAGTACAAAGACAAACTAGTTTCACCAGAGCTACATTATCATGATAGCTCACATCTGAAAGCAATGTATGTGAGGCAGTTACGGACAAATGGGAGAGGGCATGTGAAGCCACAGCATCACAAATAATTTGCACTGGCATAAACCACGAGCACTTCTGGCCTCTTCTACTTTCCCACAGGTAGTAGTGCTTCCCCACTTCCCTCCCCTTCCTGTTCCTGCAAGTGTGTGGTAAAATCCAGGAAGAAATGGAAGTGACTGAAAAGTGAAAACAAACAACTGTGGTGTGAGCAGTATGGGACTGTTTTCCTCAGCAGCACTGCCAGTTTAAGCAGTTTATCACGCTACAGCTTAATGACAAATGTTAAGTCGTTCACCTATACCACCAGCACCTAGGTCTTTGAAAACCTCCACAGTAACAGTAAGTAAGCAACCCTTTGACCTTATGCAAAAAGCAAGTTACAATAAAACCACAAGAGTGTTTGCAGCACAGTTGATACTGCCAGGAGGAAAGCAGACAGATGGCAGTTAAATGACTTCTCACACAAAATAGTGTGCCTCGTGAAGAGCACACTAGGAATACTTTGTAGACTGCAATCTCAGGCAATGCGAACATTTATTTCATTTGCACCTCACAGATCCCAGGAATGGCTCTGAATATGAATTTGCATCTTGATGTGTAAACAAAGCCAGGGAACTCCAAAACTTCACTCACTATGAAAAACTCCATCCTGAAGGCAGGCCGCTACTCAGCTGGTATTCAGACATATTCAGATGTAATTCTAACACATAGCTTCACACCCAGACAAACCTCATGTACTTATAAAGTGTACTTCATGCTCTTCTCTTGTAACTTCGTTTCCAAAGCACAGGACCCTCTGCTTTCTTGAAAAATAAATGCAAACACAGACTGATCTCAGGGATGCCCACAACCCAGAGCACATTGGGAATTTGGGATGCATTCCTCATCAGGTTCTAAGAGTCAGTTCAGAACCTAATAGTCAGTTCAGAACTGAACAGTAGTAGCAAATGCCAAGATGTGTGGGGAAGTCCCCAGCAGGCCCCATTTAATGCTCCTTGATCATGACACAGACAGTAGGAAGACAACCTACAACTTCAGGATATACTTACTTTATCACCATAGTTTACTCCTAAATTTGAAAAGCAGCACAAATACAGGAAGACATTGCACTTTTTAAGAGCATTTCTACTGT
Organism: Athene noctua; assembly: GCF_965140245.1. Lineage (NCBI taxonomy): Eukaryota > Metazoa > Chordata > Aves > Strigiformes > Strigidae > Athene > Athene noctua. The sequence goes on from NC_134037.1 coordinate 190,392,378, forward strand.
CCATATTTATCATACTGGGATGCTGTTTAATGGTAACATGTATACTGTAAATATATAGATAGCACAATGGGCACACCACCTAAATTTAGGCACCAAACCTGGGATTCCCTTAGATTCCTTCCATCACCAGTACAGAGAAGCAACTCTACTTCCAGAAACCAAGTCAGATTAGGCACTTAACACAGGTTCTTCCAAGAGAACTACTCAAATCACTCAACTGAGGCTCCTGCTCTGATTCATCCTGGAAATGTTTCTTTCTTTTATACAGAATCTACAGAAAGAGGAAAATCAAAGTGAAGTGCCAACAAGGAGTTAAGATGAATTCCCCACAATGCTGCAAGTGTTGTATGGGAAGAGGCAATACAGAAAAGCTGTTTCTGTTCTCAAAATATTCTTCCAATCAAGCATTTGTGTTTGCAAGAGAATGTTTTGATGAAACAAGCCTTTGAAGAAATCTGTCCGTCAAAATCTCTGTGTGCATACATGTGTGTGCACTTATGCATGCATGCACATGTGTATGTAGAGCTTGCTGGAAGGGATGGGGAACACTCTTGAACAGCACTGCAGCTTGATGTACATCAGTCTGTTCAAAATGCTGATGTCCCTTTGACATCAGTAGTGATAAACAGGCACTTCAAAAGCCTGTTCATCCAAACCAGAGGTCTAATTGAGACCAGAGGAAGCAGACCTCAGAAGTACGTGATTATCTCCATTCAGCAATGCACAGTTTAAGATGTTCTGATGTATTCGCCTACACTGGAAACAGTAAATATAGCCAACAGAAAATGCTATACTATAGTTGTAGAGAATGACGAGAGTCCTACCATGTCCACTGGCCATGTAACTGTCAGGATCCAAGGATAGACCATGAATTTCTTACACTGCAAACCAGTTTCCTGTAAGACATAAGACAAAATTTTAACTCTGTTTCATTGAAAAGCTTTTAATTCATAGACACAAAAGCATCACATCATATTTAAAAGGCTGTTAAAAAAATGTAATTACAAGTGGCTCATGCAGTCCAATGCATTAAACAAAATCTAATTCCTTCTCATCTTGATATTTTTTATTTGTAACCAATGATAGAAGAAAAACACACTTTTATATAAAACCTGAGTTTTCTCATTACAAGTAAGAGACAACTCGTTTTTAAAATTTATAAGCAAATACATACAAGGTATAATCCTCATTATTAATTCTAAGATACGGCTTCTGAGCAAGTCTAAGTATATATCCCTTTTCAACATTTAGTAACTAGGTACTTACTGTAAAATATCTAAACTCTAGAAAACCATTATGAGCTTTTCAAATTATAGAGAAATGTTTTCAGTACTAGTGTGACTTGGTTCAGAGATGTTTCCTCAACTCTGCAATTATTCCAAGACAAAAAGCATGAAATCTACAGTTCTTTATTAGGTTCAGTGAAGCACAAGTATTTCTATCCTCATCTGGCTGCAGAGTTATGCATCAAATTTAACTCTTCCATTGCTAAACATTTCAGCAACACAATAGGAGATGGAAGGAAACCTACAAAAGAACAAAGAACTGCAAGAAATAAAATGCAATGTACAGGAAGAAAAGCAGAAGACAGAAACAGAATAGTTCAAGAAGGAGGGGAAAAAAGCAGCAGTCCTAAAGACAAGCCGATCTCTCCACTGAGGAATACTGCAGCCCACCAAGAGGAAATAAATGACTCAATGACTGTTTTAAAGCCATTCTCTGCTTCCAACACCAGCACAAGTTTTCACAGAAAGACTGAAATTTCGAGGGACTCTGAGATCATCTAACCCAATCCTACCTGCTCAAGCAGGGTCAGCGAGAAAGGCTGCCCTGTGCCATGTGTGACCGGTACCCCCTGCTCCCAACCCCTGGTAACATGGTTAGCATAACTAACATTACTTTATGAGGCAAGAAGCCATTCTCTGTGACAGAGTGGGTCACATATTCGTTCCCTTTCCCTCATTATCAGGCCCTGAAGGTCCTTATGAACCAAGTAGACAAACCAAACAGATTTCTTCTTTCCCTCCCTACTGGCCTCAAGGTTCCTGGGCACCAGGCCAACTACTCCCTTCCTTACTGGCCTTGAAGATCCCAGGCACCCAGCCAAGCAGGGAGTGGTGATGACCCCACCACAGAACAGGAAAGCATCACAGCACCCCAAGCACTGTTCATAAAAATCAAGTGGTTGGCAGCCTAAGAGGGGAGTTGCTGCTGGACACTGAGACCCATGAGCCCCCAGTGGCAAGGACACCTCCACAATCTGCTTCCTCTGAGGACTGACTCATTCTTTTATATGATTTTCAAGCCTACTTTATCATTGTTATATTGATACCACAAACCACATATTGAAATTTGACCCAATCTGAAGAGGGTACAGGTGATAAGAAATCACAAGTTAAATTGTATTACAAATTCAGTATTACCTAGGTAATTATAAATCATAAGTAAGTTGTATCATAAATTCTGTATTATGCTACTATATTGGTTCTATTTGTAGAAGCCTGTGCCATTCCAATCATAAATTCTGTGCTATACTAATCATAATATCCCCTAAGTAAATAAAGCTTTAATTATAACTACAATTTGTGCTGTCATCATTCTGCCAGGGATTCCTAAAAGAACCTGTCTGTCCCCTCAGTGTCAGGTGACATTGTGCACAGTCAGCTTTGTAATAACTTAACAGATGGAGATTCCACAACTTCTCAGGGCAATCTGTACCACTGTTTGACCACTCTCACGTTAAAAGTGTTTTCTTATGTTTAGGTGAAATTTCATCCATTTCAGTTTGTGCCCACTGCCCATCTTGGCTTGTCTTTGTGCTCACTGTCTCACTGGGCACCACTGAGTAGTCTGGCTTCCTCTTCCTCATTCTGTCCCATGGGGTATATTTTTACACATGGATGAGATCCCTCTAAGCCATCTTCTTTCCAGACTGAACAGGCTCAACCATCAGCCTCTTCTCACGTGAAAGATCACTAACCACCCTTGTGGCCCTTTGCTGAACTCACTCCAGTAAATCCATCTCTCTTGTACTGGAAAGCCCAGAACTTGACTCAGGACTCCAGATGCGGTCTTACCAGTATGAGTAGAGAGGAAAAATCACTTCCTGTGACCTGCTAGCAATGCTCTGCAGTCTGGGAGGTTGTTGGTCGTCTTTGCTGCAAAGGCGCATCACTGGCTCATGTTCGTCTTGTCATGCACAAGGACAGAGATCCTACCCTAGAGAGCTGCTTTCCAGCCAGTCAGCCACCAGTGTGTACTGGTGCATGGGGTTACTCCTCCCCAGGTTCCTGGGGTTTCCTGCTTTAGAACTTCATGAAGTTCCCTTCTGCCCAACTCTCCAGTCTGCTGAGGTCCCTCTGAACAGCAGAACAAACACCTGGTCTAGCAGCTACTCCTCCCAGTTCTGTATCACCTGCAAACTTGCTAAGACTACACTCTGCCCTATTGTCCAGGTTATTAAAGATGTTTAAAAGTACTGGCCCAAATATCAAACCCTGGGGTACACCACTAGTGACTAGTCTCCAGCTGGACTTTGTGCCACTGATCACTACTCAGTGGGCCTGGTTGTTCAGCCAGTTTTCAGTCCACCTCACTGTCCACTTAACTCATACTTCATCAGGTTATATATGAGGATGTTACAGGAGACAGTGTTAAGTCTTACTTAAATCAAGATAAACAACATCTGCTGCTCCCTCCTCATCCACCAAGCTAGTCACTTCGTTATGGTAGGCTATCAGGTTGGTTAAGCACAATTTCCCCCTTGTAAATCCATGCTGACTATTCCTGATCACTTTCTTGTCCTTCATTTGTTTGGACATTATTTCGAGAATCAGTTGCTGCATCACCTTCCCAGTGATCAAAGTGAGGCTTACCAGCCTGAGTTCCTCAGATTGTCCTTCTTGCCCTTCTTAAAAACAGGAGTGACATTTGTTTCTTTGAGTCTTCAGGAATCTCTCCCAGTCAGCATGACCTTTCAAAGATAATCAAAAGGGGCCTTGCAATGACATCAGCCAGCTCCCTCAGCACTCCTGGGTACATTCTGTAAGATCATATGGTCTTATGTATGTTCAGTCCATTTAAGTGTTCCCTAACCTGACCCTCCTCCACACAGGGTAGTCTTTGCTCCAGACTTTCCTTCTGGTCCCAGGGACCTGGTATTTCTGAAAGTCAATGTTACCAGTAAAGACAGAGGCAAAGAAGACCTTAAGTACCTCAGGCTCTTCTGTGTCCTTTCTCACCAGGGCACCTGTCTCATTTAGCAGCAGGCCCAGGTTCTCCTTGGTCTTCCTTTTGCTGTTGATATATTTGTAGAATCTTTTCCTGTTGCCCTTCACATTTCTTGCCAGACTCAACTCCACTAACATTTCTCACTAACACTAGTGAGAATTTCGGGAGGAAGCATTGGTACACAGATATAGTGTTGCAGTTAATTAACTGAACACTAACACAATGGTTACATCACTGAAAGAACTACATAAAAACTTTTAATCTTCCAAACCTCTGAATGATAGAAACAAACAAAATAAATCAGAAGGCAAGATGAGGTACTCGGGCAGATATCTGGTAATATTCCCCACTCTCATTACTACTTTCACTACTACTATAATTTGTTTACAAAAAATATTTTTGAAAACACAGTAGTCCTACATGGCACTACTTCTCAACTATCTTAAACACTAAGTTACACTTCCATCTTATTTATAAAAAAGATGAGAAAGATCTACATATGAAAAGAAACACAAATACAAAGAGGAAACAACTCACTTGAAAATAACTACTTTGCTCTTGCTCTTATCGTAATTCTGCCTTAAAAGAAATTGGTTTAATCCTCAAGTATTTTTTCAATCACCTAATAACCATGGCTAACAAAAATGGTTACTTCAGACATTCTTTTCTGTATTAATGTTGGCTTAATACTAGTCATAACATATCAAGATTAAACAAGCTGATAGATACTGTCTTTTAAAATATTTAATTCTGTATAAATAATTTTAGGAGGTTTTTTTAGAGTCATTTTATCTAAAATAGACAAGGAGGATTTCAGAATTCACTAGATTTAAAGAAAAAAAAAAAAACAGAGACACAGCATATCTAACACAGGGATTATCACTTGGTATTTTCACAGAATCATAGAACAGTTTGGCTTGGAAGGGACCTTTAAAGGTCATCCAGTCCAATCCCCCAGCAATAAGCAGGGACATCTTCAACTAGATCAGGTTGCTCAGAGCCCTGTCCAGCCTGACCTTGAATCCTTCCAGGGAGGAGGCATCCATAACTTCTCTGGGCAACCTGTGCCAGTGTTACCCTCATTGTAAAAAATTTCTTCCTTATATCTAATCCGAATCTGCCCTCCTTTAGTTTAAAAACACTGCCCCTTGTCCTATTGCCTTTCTTATAAGCCCTCTTTAAATATTGGAATGTTGCAATAAAGTCTCCCCAGAGCCTTCTCTTCTCTGGGTTTAACAATCCCAACTCTCTCAGTCTGTGCTCATAGGAGAGGTGTTCCATTCCTCTGAACATTTTCAGAGTCCTGCTCTGGACACACTCCAACAGGTCCATGTCTTTCCTGTGCTGAGGGCCTCAGACCTGGACACAGTACTCCAGGTGGGGTCTCACCTGGGTGGAGTAGAGGGGGAGAATCGCCTCCCTCAACCTGCTGGCCACACTTCTCTTGATACAGCCCAGGATACAGTTGGCTTTCTGGGCTGCAAGTGCACGTTGCTGGGTCATGTCCAGCTTTTCATCCACCAGCACCCCCAAGTCCTTCTCTGTAAAGCTGCTCTCAATCCCTTCATCCACCAGCCTGTATTGATACCAGGGGTCACCCTGACCCATGTTCAGGTTGCACTTGGCCTTATTGAACCTCATGAGGTTCACACAGGCCCACTTCTCAAGCTTGTCCAGGTCCCTCTGGATGGCATCCCCTCCTTCAGGCATGTCAACTGCACCACTCAACTTGGTGTTGTCTGCAAGTTTGCTGAGGGTGCACTCAGTCCCACTGTCTGTGTCACTGATGAAGATACTAAACAGTACTGGTTCCAGTACAGATGTCCCAGGGACACCACTTGTCACCAATCTTCATCTGGACATTGAGCCCTCTGGATGCGATTATCCAACCAATTTCTCATCCACCAAACAGTCCACCCATCAAATCCATATCTCTCCAATTTAGAGAGAAAGACGTTGTGGGAGACTCTGTCCAAGGACTTACAGAAGTCCAGATAGACAACATCCACAGCTCTTCCCTTGTCCATTGAGGCAGTCATTCCATCACAGGAGGCCACTAGGAAGGTCAGGCAGGACTTGCCCTTGGTGAAGCCATGCTGAATCACCTCCCTGTCCTCCATGTGCCTTAGCACAGCTTCCAGGAGGATCTGTCCATGATCTTCCCAAGCACAGATGCAAGGCTGACAGGTCAGTAGTTCCCAGGGTCCTCCTTTCTACCCCTTTTAAAAACGGGTGCAATGTTTCCCTTTTTTTCTAGTAATCAGGGACTTCACCTGACTGCCGTAACTTTTCAAATATCATGGAGAGTGGCTTGGCAACTACATCAGCCAATGCCCTCAGGACTCTGGGATGCACCTCATTAGGTCCCATAGACTTGTATATATTCAGGTTCCTCAGGTGGCCATGAACCTGATCTTCTCTTACAGTGAGAAGAACTTTTACTCCCCCAGTCCCTGTCTTACAATCCATCCACTCAAGGGGTGTGGCAAGAGGTTGCCAATGAAGACTGAGGCAAAAAGGTCGTTGATTACCTCAGTCTTCTCCTCATCCATTATTATCAGTTTGTCAGTCATGTTCATCAGGGTCAGTACACTTTTTTTTGATCTTCCTTTTCTGTCTGACATACCTGTAGAAGCCCTTCTTGTTCTTTGTGTCCCTTCTGTTCCATCAGTAAAATCCTTCGCTAGAGTAGCATGTCACAATATTGCCACAAAAAACAAGTTACTTTGGTTTTTATAGCATGCAGAATACAGCTTCTAAAACAACCGTAGAACCTTCCTTTTTGCCCACCAGGACAGGTGAAAAGGTTACAGAGCTCTAACACATCAATGCTGACGATTACAATAATCACATCTTCACACCTTCCAGAGTGCCTACCCTATTGTGAGAGCTATTCAGGGCTAATTTAGTTGGGAAAGGAGTGCCAGATTACTAATTCATATGGCCAGACACATATCGGATCATTTCTGTCAAAAATTAGCCCAAGTGCTACTACACATCTAAAATGAAGACAACCATGTTGGCAAATTCATCCTCTGTGGGAATTTCTACAGCAGCTGGTCTTTGAGAGATGCTCAATTAAAGCAAGGCTGATGGCTGCTGCTTGACAAATCAATTCAGAGGTGGCAAAAACAGGAAAAAGCACAGAAGCAACTGTGAGAGAGCTGCAGAAAATGTGATGTTGGCATGATTAGCCAAGGAGCAGTCAAACAGAGAAACAGTATTGTAAAGCTATGTATTTTTCTTAAAAATCCTCAAGAAATTAGATATTCGCTATTGTTTTGAAAATTATCTAAAAATCAGAAGTACATTTTTCTTCTTTCATATGACATAATACAGTTATAAAAATTGATACTGTCAGTAAAATAGAAGGAAAAGAGTCAAGAGTACCAGCTAAAAATGTCTGAATTAGCTCATCAGTAATCCACAATAGTATTTTTAAAAGGACCTATCAACCAAACACCAAAGAAACTGTTTACCTGCTGCAATGATAGGTCACATTTACCTCTATAAAGTCACTGTTAAAAGAACTCCTAAGAGAAAGCCAGATTCAGGAAGACTGCAGTTAGATAGACCTACTAAAACGCTGAAAACAAGTGACTTACAAAAAAATATCCTGCTGCTGGTAAAATGGGTCAGTAAAACACCAAATTTCTCTTGTGAAAAACAGGGTTATTTTCCTAAACTAAAGAAATGGGACACAGCTGCTGATAAGCAGAAGGAACTCTGACAAGGTTGGCTATTAAGGTAGAGCCTATTGTTTATATAAAAAAAGGCATGCAAAGTCAAAGCTGTACCTACCTCATCAAATGTCTCTGTCATTTTTTGTATGACATCCTTCTTGTGCAAACTTTGAATCATCTCTGCTGTTACCATGCCTAAAAAAGTAATGTTTTAAAAAGAATTACCAACAACTATACTACCTTAATCAAGTCCAAACCACAGTAAGAACCTTATTTTAAATTTAGAAACACCAAGAAATGGTGACTCTATTTTATCTGTTTACACTGGTATAGACAACATATATATAGGGAGACACATAAATTCATTTATAGTAGAAAAAACTGATGAACCAAAACTGAAATTCACATTAGAGAAATTTGGCCTGAGCTGTCTGGCATGGCTGTTTTCTCTGTCCATTCATTTACTTCAAGGATTTACTAAAAGTTTGCCTGCTGCTAGTCAAAGACCCCAAAACATTTCCCATAAAACAAATCATATTAGTCAAAGACCTGGAAAAAATTTGAAGTGTAAAAGGTATATTCTAGCTGCTTAAATACACTCATAAGTTTCAAACTAACAGAATAGTCTTCTTAAAACTCTTACTTGCCATCCTGAAGCATTTCGCTAGCAGACTGTCCCCAGAAGTCACTGTGTCTCAATGTTATGAAACAGACAGCTTCACAACCCTCTGGTAAAAGTAACCGCAATGAGGCAAGAGATTGTTTTTCTAGCCACCACAGCAGGGAGCTTAATTTGCTAGTTGTTTATTTTCAAACAAAGATAGTAGCAAGACAAAAGATACTAGGAAAGTACAACACAAATGGCAACTGAAATGCTCAGTTTTAACTAGAATGGTCATCAAAACCATCTTCCCTATGTGAGGATTCTGCAAAGTGATGTGACATGTCACTTCAGAAACCTGACCTTGCAAACCACGTTCAAATACAACTCTGGGAGTTGGTATGTGTAAACACAGAGTCAAAATATTTAACCAGCAACATTCTTTACTATTAGTCCTGCCCATCTGGAGTTTGTCTTAATGAACAGTACAGATTATAAATACATGATTTACTGGAGTGAAAAACTCAGTTTTAGAAAGCACACCAGACTACTCTCACCCACAGACAATGGAAAGAACTACTTAGAGGGTAAATTACCTTGACAGCCTGAGCACTGAATGAAGAAGTTGATCAGATCTAGAAGTGCCACATTCCTGTCTTGTTTATAAGCTTCAATCCAGTCATCTACTACAGACTAAAACAGATTAAAGAAATTCATCAGTCAGGAGCTGAACACAGCATGACACACTCCACTGAGGACATCCATAATAAAGACACAAACTAACATTTTTCCATCTCCATTAAATAATAAAAATGAGAATAAACTCCACACCGTTTTGTTCCATTTCTAGTACATGCAAAAAAGACTGCTTCTGGGGCAGAACGAAGTCTTGAACTTCCCATTCACAAGTTCTACTCTATGCAATGTTGCCATTCACAGATGGTTTGCTCCCTGTTAACAGGGAAGATAACCACAGCTTTAATAAATTTTATATACAAAAATCAAAACATCATCCTCCTGACTTTTTGCCAGCACTGAGGTAACAGTTCCATTTAAAAAAAAAAAAAAACACACCAACAAACAAAAACCATACCCTCCCATTTAACCTCGGTACCACCTAATAGTTAATATTAAGCTAATCTTAGCAATTGTCCCTAGGAGTTCTCTAGCACCCAGTTTGTGCAGTAAGCTGAAACAGTTCATGTATTACACTTAAGCTAAAAAACCAACTCCAAATTTCATTTCTAGGGCAGTACAGCCTACAGCCTGTATGTGACACAGGCCTGCTGGGATAAGCCATCCCAGCTTCAACCCACCTGTAGTGACACACAGGTCTAATGAATTCTAGCAGCAGCAGCCTGGACTCAAGCTGCTGCCTTTCCAAGCCCTTCACATCATGCTTTGCATAGCAGAAGCTGAGCTCTTCAGGGAGCTCTACTGAAGTTAAACACAGCTGTAGCATGGCAAAAGTCCATCCACACAAACATCTTGGAAAAACTACAGTCTCGCATCCAAAATATAAACATGCTTTTCATGTGTGCACACACACACTTTGCTTACAGATGCTACATACTAGAGACCCTGTATAACCCTGTATAAAAATACATGGGGCTCCAAATTTTAAACCTTCACACCCATATACAAGCACAATATACACACATTCTCACAGAGTATGGGGAGGTGGGCTTCCGCATATTGAAGAAAGTTGCTAACTATACAGATGGAGAGATAACCTATTATGCAAACCGCTGTCAAACTGCATTGGAATGGAGGTAAAAGAAGAACAAACAAACAAAAAAAAAAAAAATCAAAAGGCAAGCTCCCAGGAAAAAAAATGGCCTGATTTTCAGAATCCTGAACAACCAAAATTTTCTACTGATGCACCTTTTCTGTATTTTTTAAAATAATTCTCTTTTCATGTGTTCAGACATTGCTTTAGGAAGAGTGGTTTAGGTACATCTTTCCTCCCTCTTTTTAAATATCTGGCATACTTTCCCACTAATTTCTTGAAGATGCATCCTTTTCAAGAGCCATGCTCAAAGTTTTACAGTCAAACATGTTTCTTCCCCACCTATGCCAAAACAAAACAAAATTTCAATGCTCCAGAGTATAACTGAAACGACCACTGTTTATCCATCCTTCCTCTACCAACTCCTCTCAGAATTCAGAGCTAGAAATACCTGCATGGCCCGCTTCCCTATGTTAACCACTTCAAACAACGTAACTGCCTCAACCACTTCTCCACTCTGCAGCTGGCTCGCTCTTCTGCTACTGCAAGAATTTCTCCTTATGTTTTCACACTGGTTTTGGACCTTCCGTTTCTCTCTCTGAAATGAGTCAAGCAAAGAAAGTACATGAGAAAACACAACAAATATCAGCCATTCACAGATACATGAACTATCCCCTAATAACAACTTTATTTTACTCTCATTCTAATGATTTGCCCAGGGTGCTAACTTTTAAGCTTCAAGGACACTGATAAACCCTTATCAAACATGAACATACAAGAAGGAGACGAAATAAAGGATTTACTGGTTTGATTTTTTTCTTAGCAATGAGTTGTAAGTATAAGAAGGTAACAGGAAAGAAACTTCTGAACAGTTGCGTACTACCCAGAAAGCATTTTTCAGCAGCAGCTGTAATTTCTGAAGAATAGACAGCAAGCACGCATGCTCTTCTACACCTTTTCACTCACAGGCTAAACACACAACCTGCAAACTATCATCAGCTGCACACGATGCACAGTTAAGGAAAAACGCATGCTGAAATGAACTGACTTTTCAAAAGCCAGCATTGAGGCTGTGATGCCAACAGAATTTGCAGGTCAAGCTGTATGCCGTGATTAGAATGTTAGATGCACTGTATTGTGACTGTTTTATGTAACACTCAAAGATTTTTAATAATTGAATGAGGCAGAAAATAAATTCCGTAATTAAAAGAAGAAAAGAAAATCAACTTACTGGTGTTTTCAGGTTGCCATTTCTCACACAGCTGCCATTCTGCACAGTAGACTCAGGCACAGTGTCATCATGGACAGTGTTCTCTCTGAAGCGTAACAAGAACATTGAAGGGGTTAGCAATGAGAACACAGAACTACACACTTTGAGAACACAGAACTACACACTTCAGTACAAACAACAGAAGAAAATAAAAGCATATATATGTATTTTGATATTTTTAATGAATTGTTTGGAAGTTATGTCATTTTGTTTCTTAAAACCAAACAGCTAACTAAAAGTACAACAGAAATTTGGGGCCTTTTTCAAACTACTTGCTTTCCTGTAAGATATGCAGATAACTCAAAAACTAACAAAACTATCAAAGATACCAAGGAAGTAGAAAGTAAGTAAATGAAACAAAAAGCTGATGTTGATTTAAGGCGGTCTTTGTTGACTTAAGAGCTTTGCACCATGAATCTGTAACACAAGTATACGTTCACTTCACGAGTGCTCTAAACAAAACAAGGTAATAACATTTGATGGGTCTACAGTTTAAAATGAGAGGAAGAAACTGTTTGTCTATAAAACAAGCTGAAGAAAAAAGGCACATAGGAATTTTCATTTGCAGGTCATTGCTAATATGAGGAATAATTTTATAAATAAAGATGCACCTTCTGGGAGATCTGAAGCCATACATTTATCTGCAATGAAATCGTGCCACTTTTCATCATTCCCAATGCTAACAATATGCTCTGCCAAAGGTCATGTTTGAGCAGACGACCTGGATCCCACTTGTGCAGCAGGTCCAGTACTGGTAGCTGGCTGTTATGGCCTCCTTTTAAGCTACAATGGCCAGGACATGAAGCCAGTTGACTTGTACTATAAGAAGGCACAAAAAGAAAGTAAATATGAGAGCATACAGTTACCTTCATTTTCGTGAGACTGCTGCAACAAGAAAGTGTACTAACACAAGTGACCACTGTACAAAGAAGAAAACAGTGTATTACACTGTCAGATACAGTCAACTCTCCAATATCCAGTGCTGGAGAACCCAGATGAAGAATTAACTGTGCAGTTGGATGCAGAGCCAGCTTGACCCCAGCTAAATTTATCAATGTTGGATAAGCACTGTTGCTGTTGTTCTTCGCAAAAGTGTTTCAGTCAGACACTGCCTCTGCAAAGCAAATCCTGAGGATGAATAGCATCAACTGCAGGACCAAGGTCTTGATGTTATTTCATTAGTGAGAGCAGACAGAAGTTTCTATTTAAACACATCTCCATTTACTTTTTGAATCTACTGGAACAATTCACCATAAGAAACTTCCAAAGACTCCTATAAAAATTCTACATAAATATAAAATTCTATTAAAAATATGTGAAATTTCTAAATACAATTTTGCAAATGCTTAACTTCCCTACGGAGAAAAGTCCCATGAAAGTTAAATTCAATGAACATCTTGTCACAGAAAAGTTCAAAAGGTGACACAGCATTTGATCGATGGAAGCCAAGATGAACCAATTCACAATGAACCAATCTTTACATCAGTTGTCTGGACGTCTGCATGTTATAGAAAAGACAGGGATGAACTACAGTTCACAACTGAGTCAGCATGCTGTAAGCAATAGTTAGCAGAAGTTTTCAAATGTTTTCTTTGATTTGTAATTGCAAGCCACAGAGATAAAGTATCTCAAGGACCACCAGAGACTTCCTAGTAGAAAAGACCAAGCAACAATTGACAGCAATAAGTAATGCTTTTCTGATGCCAGTTAGCTCTTCCCAGACTCTTCTACAAACCACAAATAAACAAAAAGAATCCAAACATGTTTGTCAAGGATCTGCTTCTCCTATGTGACTAAATCCTTTCACTCTTGATTTCAAAGCAGAATGCAAAATTATGGGGCTGGACTGACATGTTCTTACTCGCACTGTTTTACTAGAACTACAACTCAGATGCCAGCCAACACCATAGTAACACGTGTTACCTGTTTCTGCATTATACCTCAACATAACACTCAACACACTCTCAAACAATTTTCCAGAACTGTTTGTATGTATTATTTGGCAACTTGCTCCATCCCATAATGAAAATAAATGCATTGCATTTGATTACAGCAACTGTAATTGAGTCCCAGCTGAATTAAAACATTTAAATAAAGAAAATCAGAACGGCTGCAGGACAATTCAGTCAAGTACTTGTCTGATCATGTACTGCTTTTAATATCCATGTCCAGAATATTTCTTTGAAGCTTTAACCTCTGCATCTCTTTCCCAAGAACATCATGAAAGATGGCCCTACTGATGGTATCTACTGGCCCTGCACTACTTACGTTGTCACCTTATGCCAGGCAAAATGTACCTGTGGCAAAAGGGGCTCAACAAAGTAAGTGAATGCCTGGTATATGGAACAGCACGCTTACCAAAGCTCAGCAAAACCCTCAAGAATGAGAAGACCATTGAACTACAGTTTCCTCATGCTGGGCTAACAACACCAACTAAACCAACATCTCTGTTGTAAAAACACTTGGAGTAACTTTCACAGACACACTAAACATTTGTCTTAGACACTCGACAGATGTAACTAAGCACCAAATACTAAAAAGCTGTTTAGTTTCTGAATTGTTTTGGTTATTAGTGCACCACAGCACATAGCAATGCCATAGGAAGCACTGTGCTACAACAGACAACCTACACAAAAGTAGAGATTTTTTTAAAATCCAGATACTATCGATACCCATATTTCTCCTTTCTCCTTTTTTTTCACCTCCCATTTAATATGGATGTTTCTATAGGTTATTCATACAGCAGGTACTTCAACATCTGCAGGAACTATACCAGAGCCTAGAAACTGAATCCCATGAAACAATTTAGAAATTAAATATTTGAATGGAGTTTTTATTTGCATGACTAAGTTTCTGTTGAAGAATCTGTAAAAAGAATTAAGTCATCCTCTTATCTTTTTGAGCAAAATAGGAACCACTGTATCTAGCTGAGAATGGTGTGTGATCACTTCTGCAGCCATTCCTATACACAACTTCATTTAAGATCTTTTCAGCTACGTGAGTGCAACAGTAAGTTTGATGAATTCTGTAGTCTTTTTTTGCTCCCCTCTGAGCACCATACTGAGCCTTTCTGTATGCCTAAATTCACTGCCTCAATGCACAGTTCTCAGCCATTTACTTTGTTTCCATCAGCATTCAGTAAGAAAGAATAGGCAGAATTCCATTCCTATCTCATCCTATTTTTCACCTTTATACCCTGTTACATATTGCTCACAGAGTTATTTTTACCTCGTGTTCCCACCACAATATAGTCCTTTCACTAGCACATGAAGTATTATTGATGAGACAAAACCACTTGAAGTAGGAAGGAAGCAAAGTCAATCTAGTCCTCAAATACTATTGTGAGAGCTTCTGAATTCAGGTTTCTCATCTTGATAAACATTTGGAGCAGCGACTCCAAATTTAGTGACTCACTCACACCTATAAAGAAAGCTCTCTCCTTAACATTTTCCTTTAGCTGTGTAAAAGGAACAATTAATCTATGTTACTGGAAGAATCCTACCTGCAGATTTGTTAAATTATACATTTCCATACAGCTGCTTCATGTTTTAGAACCAACATATTAAGTTCAACTAAATAATTTCCAGGTGCCTTCCTGGCATTTGTGAAACTAAGAGGCCTGCTTCAGAGCAAACATGCAGGAAAGGACATATATTAATTGCCATCATGGACTAAAAGCAATACATCTCTCAGCTTTCATTACAGTTTAATGAAGCAAAAGACCTGGAGCAGACTTGCTCAGAAGGTGACAGGATCAGCAAAGGTTGGGCTGCAGTGAGTCCAAAGCATGCAATACTGGACATGTAAGAGGCTTCACTCTTTCAAACTAGACAAGATATACCCAAGTGTTTTAACTTTACCATTTATTTATCATTTATATCTGCTCTTTCTACTTCCAAATACCATTCTGTAAACAAAGAGATGAACACATTTGGTTTATACATCATTTTCAACTGATGACTGAAACATACACTATGAAAGGGAGAAGACTTGAGGTAACCCTGATAAAAACAGCTATAAAGAAGTGATGTGCCCCTCAACGCCAACAGGGAGAGTAGAGAGTACTGAGCACTCTTCCCCCCTCAGCATCCCCAAATTCACCACTGAAGGGAACACATGCATTCAGCTATGAATCTACCCATTATTTTTTTTCAAAGTAGGTTCATTTGCACTGTAGTGAATAAGGCACAGAAAAGGATAAAAGGCCAAGGTCTCTATCAATCAGCATAAAACACTACGTAATGCTCAACAATACGTAAAAGGGAATAAAATTGAGACATTAGTAACAAGACACAGTGCATAGCAAATCCCTTTTTAATTTTTTCTCCCCTCCCACCCAAAATGACACATTGTAGACCGCCCCAGTAGCTGCAGGGTTCAAATTCAAGGGACAACACCCTAATTTACCAACAAACTTTATAGGCAACTTGTGACAGGTCTTACTTTTGGCTGGGAAGGTTACTGGCTGTGTTGGGCTCGGCTATCATTTCTGCTACATTATTTCAGCAGCACAGGCAGCAAGCTAACATGATCAGCACCGCTTTTGAGGAAACTTCCCAAGATCAGTAGTGTGAAAAACTTAACAGAGCGTTGGCTCTTGCAGGTGAAACGGCAGCCAAAAACTGTCAAGAAAAGAAAACAAAGAAAGCTAATCCTAGGTAGGTCCCTTAAAACCGAGTCAGAAAGCCCCCCGCAAAACCAAGCCGCAGAAAGGGATGCGACTCACAGACATAAATTAACTGAAAGAGAGTCCGGGGGCAGCACCGCGCAGGAGCCCTGCCGAGGCAGCGCCGGCCGTCACAGAGCCGCCCGCGGCCCTACGGCCCGCTCACCCGCTTCGCCCTCGGGCAGAGCTTCGCGATGCAGGCAGGCCGCCTCAGGGGCATCGCCGCCGTGAGAGGACGTAACGGGCGGCGGCAGGCCGGCCCGGGACGCGCGAGACCCCCAGCCGCCCGTACGCACACGCACACAGACATACGCCTGCGGGCTGGACGCGGCCGCGCTCGCCGCGGCGACGCCGGGGGTGGCGGCCGGGCCGGGGGCCGCGGTCAGAGGAAAGAGGGCGGCGGTGCGCGCGCGCGCTGCGCGGGGCCCGCCACTCACCTGCCCCGAGGACGCGCTCCGGGCGCGCGCAGACACCGCCCCCTTCCACCCTCCTTCCCCCCGCTGCGGCGGCCCGCGCCTCGGCTCCGGCCCAGCGTCAATCACGGCCGTCCCTGGGCGCCGCCCGGCCTATCAGAGGCGGAGGTCGCTGTCACGTGGCTCACGGCCTCGGGGGGGCGGTGCCGACCCGCGCTGCGCCGGTGCCGTTGGCGCTTCCGTAGCGGCCGGAGCGAGGGCGGAAGGGTGCGCCCCGTGACGGTCCCTCCCCGCTGCCTCGCCCCGTGGAGAGGGTGGTGAGGCGCTGCCCGCGGCCGCGGGATGGGGCCAGATCGCCTCTCGCGGTTACTCCTGCTGTGCTGCCGACGGGCGGCGGCGGTTCTCGGCGCGGCTTGTTACCGTAGCGGGCAGTTGTCCGCTCGTCCGCTCAGCGCCGCCATTTGCCTGAGGGCTCCCCGGCGGCCGCCGGGCAGGGGAGAGCCACCGCAGGCGGGCGGCGGCGGGTGGTGGAAGGGAGTGGCGGGCGGCGGTGAGGACGAAGAAGAAGAAGAAGAAGAGGAGGAGGAGGAGGAGGAGGAGGAGGAGGCAGAGCTGGAGGAGTTGTTGGGCCCTTCTCCGCTGGCGGTGCAGCCTGGCGCGCAGCGTGTGGCCGTGGTGCACCCGGCTGTCAAGTGGGGCCCGAAGAAGTCGCCGCTGACCACGGGTGTGTGGGCCGGGCCCGTTACCCGCCACTTTCCGTCTGTCCTTGCCCGCGCCACTGCTCCCGTTTCCCTGGCTCCAGCTCTCTGGGGCCCGCGGGAGCACACGTAGGCCCATAGTGCCGGTAGGGGACGTAGGCCCCTCGTTACAGCGGTATAAAACTCGGGTGAAAGGTCTAGGTCGCTCATTCCTCTCGGTGAGTGTTGGCAGATCTGTGCTTTGGCTGGTCAGTCACGCTGACTTTGGGTCTTGGACAGCAAAACAACTCGGTGCAGAGTTGCTTCAGGAAACTGCTGGGTTTCCCCCATGTTAGCAGAATGTTTATACTCTCCAGTTTTCAACCGTGCCGCCGGGCCTGGCAGGCTGGAGTCCGTGTCAGCTGAGCCTTGCCCAGGTGTTGGCTGAGAGCAGGAATACTCACCTGTCCCTAGAAGAGTGCAGTGAATATGAGGCCATATGTAAATCCTCTCACCGACTTAAAGCAGCGCTTTATGTTACATAACAATGCAGTCACCATTAATTCCTCCATAAGGACTTTTATTTAGCATTGCTGTTAGATTTCTCTCAGAAATCCTTGTAGCTAGCTAACATACATGCATTAATCACGCACAATTAAGAATCGTGATGAACTTGATGCTTCTCCAAATGCTTCTCTAACTACGAGGTTGTAATAGGAAGGATTAAACATTTTGGAAGTTAGATTTTATGTATAGACAGTTTATAGATTATTATTCTTTTATTCAGATTTACTGTGTGATGAACCTAAATCTCATTCAATTTTATTAGTACTACTAGTTATAGTGAATTGTCATGTTACAGAATAGTTTGTAATCTTTCTGGAATTCGCATAAGAGCTCCCATTTTACAACTGAAAAATAAGTAAGAAGGCACCTTTCTGTCCAAACATGCAGAAGAATAGCAGTGATCCCTTTCCATTTATTTAGGCCCTCCAGATGAAGAGCCTGAAGTCTGAACACATGTTTTGGAGTAATTTTTGAAACACCACAGGTACAACAGGAAATTGTGCATTTTACAAGGAACACTAACAATATGAGGAGAAAGGGGATCATGGTTATCTTTAAAAATTTAAACATTTGGACCGAGGTAACCTATTTAGTATATAAATTATGTTTTGCTATCTAGAGAAACTTGGCTCTCTTAGGAAAAGAGGAAAAGTTTGGCAAATCAGAACTGGATTTACTGGTCCGATACTGTCCATGATTTCACAAAGTCCTCAAAAATCAGTGCTTTGCAATGCAGATGATTAAAAAAAAAAAAAAAAAAGTGATTGATGAACCAGAATACAGGATTGGAATCTGCTGGTTTTAGCAAGTCATAAAGTAGTAGTGAAGTTAGCAGGAGGATATGCCATATTACTAATTCTTTAAATATTGCCACAAAACACCAAGGAATCAATCATGTTGTTTTGTGTTCATCTGAAATAACAGAATTTTATGTTCCAGCTAGTTACTCATTTCACTTGTTGAGACAAATAGCTTGTTAATTCCTTTGCTGACAATACAGTTAAAAATTCTAAATCAACAACCATGGAAATCATTTGTACTGGCAGAAAGATGCTTTGATAAAATTGCATCAAACTATAAGTTTAATTACTCTGATTAGAAGTAGAACATTTTACTCCTTGTGCTAGAGGTTAAAATAAATTTCCTAGTGGATTTTAAGTGTAGTTTAGTATTTCCCTGTTCATGCATGTGCTGTAGTTATTGGAAATCTGAGCAAAGTTATGATGGTATATTAAAATCTTTTTTTCTTTTTTTGTGTTCCTAAAGCTGAATTACAGATTGCTGAAGCCATTGCTCTTGTAAATACCCTTCAGAACTGGACAATTTTAGATAAGATAATTATTCCTACAAAAAATCCTGACAAGAAGTTTGTTTTTGGCAAAGGAAACTTTCAGGTTTTGACAGGTAAGGACAGATGTTTCAGCACTGCATCATTCTAAATGAAAGACTTCTGCAGCTGAACTGTTCAAGGATAGGTATGAAGGCTGAAGACAGGGAGAATTTTGTTTATCCATCATACAGGTTTGAAAACAAAAGAATTTTTTTAAGGTTACAAAAGCAACAGAGAACAGAAATAACCAATGCTCCCTGAAAATGCGTGAGGCAACTTAATCCCTATGTTTATGTGATTGACATAAGTGAAACTGGCAGCTGTCCTTGACATAGTACTAAATTAGTGCAGTTACAACTATTCCGTGAACAAAGTGTATGGTGACATTTGATATTTTATGAGCATTCTGCTCAGTGCAAAATGGTTTTATATTCTATTTTAAAAAGAGAATTGACATTTAACACTGTATTTTGCAATGGTTATCCATCTTTTAGAAAAGATTAAAAAACTGCCCCGTGTGACAGCTGTCTTCTTGAATGTGGAAAGAATATCTTCACCAACAAAGGTAAATAAATATACCAAATCATATTCTTTACATCAGTATTGTTTGGGAGCTATTGATGTTATGAGAAGTAGGGTCAGTTATGGCTCTAAATTTGCAAATGGTAATATATGAAGCCACCTGGACTGAGTTTTGTTGGAAGGAAACAATTCCTATTACACCTGTCCAGTTGATTCCTGTATTTCCAGCTCTCAAGCATGAAATTTCGTATAGACTGCTCCTACAGTTGCCACTGGTCCTACATAAAATGTTGGAAAAGTTACTCATTTCACAAAATGGAAGTGATAACACAGCTTTTGTTATGAAGAATGTCAACATTTTGGATTAGCTATATGCAAAGGTTTCTATACCTATATGGACAGTGTATTTATTTTCCTATACTTCTGTGGATACTGTGTGGTATTTTGAATACAAGGTGTAAATTTAGAGCAAGCTTGTATTTGAATGTATTTAAACTTTGATTCATAACCCTTAACAAGAAACCATATTTTAAATGGATGGATTACAATGAGGGGAGAAGCACACTTCACTGTTTTTTTTAACACTGGCAGTAAAACAACTGGTGCATTAACTGTAGATGCTCTTTGAAATTCTTAGACAAACTGAAATAAATATTTGTTAGGTTTTTTGAATGTACAGCATCATGCAGGGTGTTAAGTGCATGCAAACTCTGCAAGCAAACATTAATGCTTTGCTGGTAACTTTGAATGCTTTCACTGATTGTAAAATTAATAGAAATGGTAAATATTTCTAATAGATAGTTATCTCAAGCACTTCAGTTTATTGATGAAATGGAAGTTGAAAATGTTTCATTTCAATTTCCTAGTTGTTTTGCCTCATTTATAGTATGACTACTTTTAGTACTAGATTTGCTAATATAAAAATTCTTTTTGCAAATCTATATCTTAAGAGCAATTTAACAGGATTGATTCAAGTGTGTGTTTGAGAACATGTATAAAACACAAGCATTCTGGATCTCAGATGGCAGAGGAGGGGAACTACTGCACACTTCAAGTGCTTTTTGCTTAATTAGTGTAAGAGTGGTGTTTGGGTTTTGGTTGGTTGGGGTTTTTTAAGGATTTTGTGAAAAGCTCATTGTGAAATAATTTTCCTGCCTTCCTCTCTTTTTTTAAAAAAATTTTGGTAATCTTTTTTTCTTTTCCTATGTTATTGCTATCATTTCCTATTCCATCATTTCATGATTATTTTTTACAAGGACTTAACCGCTGAGATTCTTGATTCTGAGATATGCTGTAAGAGCTGTCAGAATCCATTAAAGGCAGTGGAAGGATTCTCGCTGAATTTGATGGGCCTGGACATAAAGTTCTACCTTCTAAACTCTCTTTATCACCTTCCTTTGTGATCAACCACATCTTGCCTTTGCGTGGTCATATTTGTGGCCCATCCATTGAAATGGAATCCTGAGATCCTCTGAGTTCAAGAGTCCATCAGCTAACTGTAACTGTAGTGTGTGGGAATTGATCTACTGATACTGTGAGGGACAGAAAACATCTAGGTTATTTTGTCTTGCATGGCTAAAGAAAGAACTGGAAGATGCCTGGGGTGTGAAAGTCTTTGACAGATACACAGTTGTACTTCACATTTTTCGTTGCAATGCCCGGACCAAAGAAGCAAAACTTCAGATAGCATTGGCTGAAATCCCACTTCTCAGGTACCTTGATCTGTGCAAATCACATACTTCAGCGACTCTTTCTTCACAGTAACAAAACTGGTAATACTGCACTGTAAAGAAAAATTACAGTACTTTCATAGTATGCTCAGTGATTGATTAGAGCACAGAAATATTTGCTATAATGTCATTGTTTTAAGATTCTGCAGTGCCGAGAGGCAAAACCAAAAAGTGTTCAATAGATAATCTTACAAAAATATATTTCTTATGAAAAGGTCTTGGTTCTAACACAGAAGATGGATTGCAAGAACATGTAGGAATTGGATATGTGTATCCCAAATATAATATTGATGGATTTCATAAGGAAAGCGATAAACAAGGAAGATTAAAGGCATTAATTTGTAATTAATTAATTTTTCCACATTTTTACATTACATGGCATAGAAATATTTGTATATGGCAGTTGGTGAGAGTTGCATGGATGTATCAGAAGCATTTTTGGCTCTCTGAAATTTCAGAATAGCCATTATAATTTGCTAAGAGAGTTGCATGCTTTTTCAAGTTGAGGAGCCAGGAAAATCTAAATTTTTTTTTTCTCCAGGCTTCTTGCCATGAGCAGGTTTTATTCAGAGCTCTGTCATTTAGTGTTGTTATTTGTACTATTAGAGTATTGCTACTGCTTCACGTTTGTTAGACATTTCATTTAATTTTCTTGATTAAAGAAAATTGCTTCTAATTAACTGTTAACTCCACTGCCAGGTCAAATCTGAAAAATGAGGTGTCTCAGCTAGATCAGCAGAGAGGTGGCTCAAGATACATCATGGGCTCAGGTAAAGTCTAAATATTCTCATGAATTAGAGGATTTTTTTTCTCCGTAGCCTTTAAAGAAATTTAATTGCATCTTATTTTATTTGGAGGAGGCCAGATGGAAAAACTGTTTATGTTCTGCCTCTAATTAAGCAAACGTACAAAAATTTATTGGAAAGTAACTTAAATAATAAAGTTTGAGTCTGTACTGGCTCAGTAAGTGGCCATGAACAGACTATCTGCTGCCACAAGGGTTTATTGTAAGTGTACATGGTTATTCTAGAGTGTTTAGCATACGTTTTAATAATTACTTAGCACTCTGACTCTTAGGCAAGAATACACAGTTTTAGCTGCTTATTTATAATTTTGTATGCCCTAGTGCTAGCTCACTTGATTTCCAAATGCACATCACCTGGTTTGCTGTTTCTCTTGTAGGTATTCTGTCAAGTATTCATTTGTATTTTTCAGGTGAAACGTTCATGGAGACACAGAATCGTATCTTGAAAGAAAAAGAACTTAAAATAAGGAATGCCCTGGAGAAACTAAGAAGAAAAAGATCTTTACTTAGAAATCAGCGCAGAAAACGCGAGTTTCCGATTATCTCAGTAATGGGCTATACTAATTGTGGTAAGAAAAAACTCATGAAGTTGTAACACAAAAGAGCTTACATTGTCCATTTTTTAATTAGGAACTCTAGCCAGAATCTCATTTCAGTGTGAATAGACTTCGTTATTTTAATTAGTTCTTAAATTGTCTAATGAGTATATGTCAATTAGGATATAGTTAGGAAAGTAAATTATGCCTGGTTTAGTTATTTTTTTTTTCCAGTCTTTGAAGCCATGTTTTGGAGAAATGTCCAGCACTTACCGTGCCAGAAAGATTTTATATATAGTGGTGAAGACTGCACTGTTAATGTCCCTTTATATGAATCTCTGTTACTTGATCAGAATGGGTAGGGAAAAGTACGTGGGTTTTAGATCACTATGAAGGATTGAGGCATAGGAGGAAAATTCAGGAGAGTTGGCAGTTGACCTGAAAAATGTGCTTAAGATGCATTGTAGCTTTTCATTGATTGATGTATAGTGTTCATAAGAGGACCTAAATAAAGCTGAAGAGTTTTTTCTATTCTTTCTTTTATAGCTTACGGATGTGAATTCATATACAAAGCATAAACAGGCTTTGGACTAGACACTTTTTTCAGGTTACATTATCTTAAGACCATTTCATTTTCTTATTCAACATCTTTATAAAAACAAACTTACCTTGCACTAATTTTGTTATCAGTTATATACTCAAAGATCACACGGCATGTTTTTCTTAAAAGTTATGCTTCCATGGTTTTAAAACTGGGGATTCAACAAAATATGTTAAAATTTTGTACACATAATTGAAATAGTTTAACTACGGTATATACAGAGCACTTTAATAACTAAATTCTGTGAAATATTCATTGAGTTAAATGTCTCTAGTATTACTCTCATGAGGAAATGCCCAATAAAACCATAAACCTAATAAGCTATATATTATTAGTACTTCCATTTATTGTTGGATTTAACAAGTGAATATTGAATTGTTTTATTTGACCACAGAAGCACTGAGGAGCACATAAGTGTATGCTTCCTCATGCTGTCATGGCAGCACTCTCAGATAGTCTTAGAGGTGAGTAATGTGGGCAGGCCACTTTGCAGGTCAGTTCAGTCTTTGATCATCTTGTGATTTCACAGCATGACTTCCAGATGTGGCCTTAAATCCAATTCCAAGGTATAAATGTTAAGACTGTCTTTGGATTTCCTAACATCATATAGATAATTAAGCATAGGCTAGATTTAAATTAGTGAAATAGATAGGAAAAGGTATGCTACATCATACAACTCACCTGAGCCTTGCAAATTACATTTTTACTTGAAAAAAGCCATTAAAATGCTGTCCTTTTTTTCTTAATTAGGAAAAACTACCTTAATCAAAGCCTTGACGGGGGAAGCAGGACTTCAACCCAGAGATCAGCTGTTTGCCACTCTTGATATTACAGCCCATGCTGGCTATCTGCCCTCGCATATGGAAGTTATTTATGTTGACACCATTGGGTTTCTAACTGATCTTCCACATAATCTGGTTGAGTCCTTTTCAGCTACATTAGAAGAAGTAGCTTACTCAGTAAGTAGTTGACTATAAAAATTGATAAATCAAATTTCCTTTTAGATAATCTTCACCCCTTCATTAAAGGGGAAGCTTATTGGCATGCTGCTCTTAGTGAAGTATCTGGCTGACTATAGTAGTCTTCTAAGATAATGAGGTAAATAGCTCACCATAAACCAATTTTCTGATACCTGAAATTATGCAGAACATATAGATATGAAGAGATCTCAGAAGGGGTTTATTTGGAGTATACGTGTCCTTCTCCAACCTCTGGCATGACCTGTTTCTAACTTAAGGTTTCCTATAGAACTAAAAGTGGGTGATTGTGATGTGATGCAGGCAGCATGTAATAAACAAATGTACTTTTCCAGTAATTTTCTCACTAAAGTTAGTTTCCTGTGTTACGGCAAAGTGTAAAGCTGCATACACACAGACATTTAAACAAAAAGCCTGTATCATCAAACATCATGAAGTTCAGCAGTAGCTAGATGTCAGAATGCTTCTGAGGATTAGACTTCACCATGTAACAGGACTTTCAAAATTTGGTTGCAACTATCCTGTTTGTCTCTTATTCTGAAGCTGTTAAATGAAAGGCAAGAAATTTACTTCTCATTAATTATCAGAAGTTTGAAGCAGTATCTTGAGCAAAGATGATGAAGCATTTTGAATGCAAATACTGAATTTGGTTGCTTGGTTTTTATCATGGCAGACATGATCGTGTATGTATTTGAAAGGGATAACTTTTGTATAAAGCTTTTTCAGTGAAGCAACAGTAATAATATATCAGGAGCTGAGTACAAGGATAATTTCAGCATTTTGAATGGAAAAAGAGAATTACAAGTAACATGGAGTTTTTTTCTCCCATTTTTAAAACAGTTTTTCAGCTGTTACTCTTCTAAAACGTTTTTAGAGTTCACTCTTTTTCAGTATTTCTGAAGCCTTGTTGTTACACAGCCTTGACTTTGAAAAATTGAATCAGTTATTATTTGAAATCTGAATTCTGTAACTAGCTTGATTGACAGGTTTTGTTTCAGGGTTGTTGGGGGCAATTCATATTCACTGTGTAGTGAGACTAAGCTGCTACAGATTTTCTTCCATCATGGTGCAAAAACCAGTATTGATTTAATACTCTTTTACAGTGTTAACCTGACCATTACCTAATGGGTAGGAAAGTATCTTACAGGAATTAGCAGTGCAAAAATAGTATAAAATCTCTACAACCTGGCAACTGGTGTGTTTCATTAAGTAACTGTCTTGTGTATTGATGCTTGCTAGGATCTGATAGTTCATGTGAGGGATATTACTCATCCAGAAACCATCCTCCAGAAAGCAACTGTTCTGTCAGTTCTGAAGAATCTTAATATTCCCAGCCATTTATTGGACTCAATGGTAGAAGTTCATAACAAAGTGGATTTGATAGAAAGGTAAGCAGGAAATACTAAATTTACTTAAACATTTCTTAGGTTCTGGAAGTTTTTTAATTCTTAGTCTAGGAAAGAGCTCCCACACTTCTGAGTACAGTGTTTCTCAATATTCTACATATGTAACTATGGTTTGAAAAAAAAGTTAATTATCTCTTAATTACAAAAGAAATCACTTGAGTCATACAAGAAGTGGCCTCTGTAAGGAAGGTGCCAGTATAAAGTAACACAGTTAAATTGTCCATGTTTGGAATATTTTCACAGCCTAATCTTCATGAGCAAATGTGCCAGCAGTTGTTACCTTTCAGGTATAAACCCACTGAAGAAAATGCTGTAGCCATTTCTGCTCTACATGGACATGGTTTAGAAGAGCTGAAAGAAGAAATAGAGAAAAAAATTTTGACAGTAACAGGGAAGAAGATTCTGACAGTTAACATCCACTTAGAAGGAGCTCAGCTAAGGTAAATAATTTTGAATTGTAAGAAGGAGAAAGATGAAACTCTTAGTCTTGCATGTCTTAAAATTTCCAAATCATGTCGTACTGATTTTAATCTGCATTAAGAATTACAGGGGTAATTATCTAATTTTCCTGACCTACTGAGAAAAAAATATCCCCATTAGATACCCTGGAGTCTCCTTCTGAAAGTGTCCTTCAGAGAGTTCTGTGTGTTAGTACAATAAAACATATTTCCTGAAAGACCATACCACTGGTTCTGGAGCCAGATTTCTGATAAAAACACAAATCTGAAAGATTTATGAAAATGCTATACCCTATTTCCAAACAGCAAGTAGCAAATAAAAAGCTAAGCAAAGCACTTGATCTTCTAAAGTGTTAAAATACCTAGATTGGAACATGTTGACCTAAAACGAAGATCACACTTCATGCAGCATGTCATACTTTCAGGATGTTAATATGCTTTTATTTTTACAGTTGGCTCTATAAGGAAGCAACCGTTCAGGAAGTAGAAGTCATGCCTGAAGATGGCACAGCCAGGGTGAAGGTGATAATCAGCAATTCTGCTTTTGGCAAATACAAAAACCTCTTTCCCAACAGTAAGATTTTTATGCCGTGAAACTCCATCCTTTTCCAGGAAAAGAAACTGATCTCGTTAACAGGATGTGAAATAAAGTTAATGACCTGTTAGTCTAGGTGCTGAAGAGTGTATTTCTTCCCCAGTTGATGTTTTTGATGCATTTTAGAAACGGACACTGGTTTAGAAAACGTCTGTTTGGAAGCAGAGAGCTTTGAGCTTCATTCTGTTAGCAAGTGCAAGGACAGCACTAAATTTTTAATGTTAAAACAGTTGTTGGCTATGAGCTGAAGACCTCAAACCCATGGAAATCACGGGATAACATCTGAATTAACCTTCAGAAGAGTACCAAGTTTCTTCTATCATATAAATAAAGCTTTTTACCCCATTTTTTCAGAATAAAATAATACTATAGTTAAGGTGTCTCAAATGGTCCTTGGAAAATGGAAGTTAGTGAACAAAATGTTGTTGGCTGTATGTAAATAATACAGATAAATATGTATTCAAGCAGAATGCATGAGCCTAAGTAAAATAACTGCTACATCTTACCGCAGTGAAGCAAATAGAAGGTAGATTTGTATATTTAAGCAATAAATAAAGTTAGCTATGACCAGCTTTTACCCATACAGTTTTATTGGCTACAGCAATTTATCCACAATGCCTGTTACTGTGTCAGTTATTAGAGAAAACATTTAACAAACAGCAAAACATGGATTTTGTGTGAAATTGTTTCACAAACTAAAAAAAAAAAAAACCACCCTGAAGCCTGATCCATTTTGAGTTATGAATTACTACTGGGAACCACTAAAACAATCAGTATCACAGAAAGGAGGAGTGAAACTATTTCAGTCCATATTACACAGAGAGATCAAGTTTTATTGAACAGAGTAACAAGCCACTTGAGGGTAGCAAAGACAGGCAGAAAAACATTCCAAGTATGTATAACATAACACTTCATGCAGGTAGTGACCCTAAAAGAAAAATCAAAACTGAATGACTGCTCAGTATGAAGTACACAGAGGTAAGAACAAGGATGAAAAGCACTGTAAAAAAGCATTTAGAAAGTCTTCCTTATAAATGGAATGGTTAATGGTTTACTCCTACATATTCTTCAATTGCAAGAGATTGCATGACGAGGTAGCATCGTAGCCTTTCATGCTGAGAAGTCTAGGATGAGTGTGATCTGATGTCAAGTAGCAGTTGATTTAAAACTTCTGCAAACACCCACTGCGAACATTAACATCTTGCAAGACGTGAACTCAGCTTTTACATATAAAGTGCATCTAAAAAGTGAGGTAGATTGACGAAGCTGCATAGTGAACTTTTCACAATGCCTGGTTTTGTTTTAGTACCGCTGCTTGCCATTTCTCTTACCTTCATGATCATCTGTTATTGCACAGTTCATTTTAAAAAAATTTAAAATAGGATTAATATGCGATGGCAAACAGCATAAACCTCTTAGTTTTTACATAAGCAAAAACTACTTACTGAGACAAAAAATAATTATAGAGCTACTAAAGTAGCTAAATAAAAGACCAGGTGTGAAACCCCGAATGAGCACGACAGAAGCCAAGAATCTGTACTTCTAGAGCAGTCTCAGTTTAGATAAGGAATTTGTTTCATATGTGTTTATTTTCAATGTAAGGCATATTTGGCAACACCTAGTAAAACATATTTCATTACCATAGACAAAACTGTCTAGGGGCCTAGTTTTGGTATCTATTACTGCAGAACTGGCACGAGCGATAAAAAGAGTAAGTGTTCAAACACACATACCTCTTACAGATCATAAGGAATTTTATGACTACCCTGTTGGTAAAGGGGCTCATAACTGATACTCAGCACACAACAACAGTACAGCTGCTTCTAGATCTCCAATGTTAGTCATATATTGCTGTATATATAGAAATCGTGTCAAATGGAATTGCCAATACGGTATCTTTGATGTATCAAAAAATATTTTTAAACTGTTCCTTTTGTATATTTTAACACAAACTGAAAACAGATAAGACAGTGTCACACTGATAGAAAAGACTGAGAATTGGAGTCACAAGTACTGCAGAAAATCTTTACAATTATAAGAAAGATAAAATCTTAGAATAATTCATGCAGCTACTGACATATTTCTCCTTCTTGCTCATATGTAAAATAAGATTAAGTTCTTGGGCCTTTCAATATTGCCAACTGCTACAGAATCCAAGTGCGTCCAAGTGAATTATACTATAGGTCTCTAGAGACTTCAGCAAGGTCTGCTTGCTCTCTTTTCTGTGAAAAGGCCTTGAAACCCAGATGGTGTCGAGAGCACTTTTCTTACTGAGTCTTTAGAACATCCCTGGTTTAACCGAACCTTTATGCGATCCAGGATGTTTAAACTGGTTTACGTTAAATGCAGACAAAGCCTTTTCAGCTTCTCACAGATGAAGCAGTCGAGAATTAAATGCTCTTTGTTCCAGCCCCTTTACTTTGACAGTGTAATGGAGGATTAATTTTTGTGTTGAGTTCTATCACATCATTGACAAAATCATCATTTCCTATGAAGTCTCCAGCAATTATGTTAATACATTCTTTTTTTGGTCCTGGATACTGCTGCTTTATCCAGATTTTCAAGCATGGAAGACTCTGGAGTGTCATTTTCTTCAGTGATCCAAACGGGTGTACAAGAATATACCTTAAATTTTCAGTAAGGTTAATCCCCGCTACAAAGAATTTCTCTGAAACAAAAATCAGGTGACACATTAAATACTCCTTTGAGAACAGAAACTTCTCAGTACTGCATTAACTCCAGAACTCCTTGCTCTGGGAATCATTAAAATACTAACTTCACAATCTCTTTGTATTGTTTCATATCCCTAGAACTGTTTTGATAGACTGTCTCCCCTTGTTGCAGCTGCATGCTGGAGTAAACAGTTACTGAACCAAGCTGGGTTACTGAACCATTCCAGTTTAGCTAAATTTGTCTAAATTATTCATTGCAGACTACAGGTTCTCCACTAACTAGTCCTCCTTTATAAACAATGTTTTTTACTGCAGGAGTTGCTTCCAAATGCTTAGCCTTCCCCCGTATGGGTACACAGGGTGCAGCTACACGAGCATTTTCCTTTGGCTGGGGAGTGTGTTGCTGAAGCAGTTCTCCCTTTTGTCACCCCACGCGCTCACAGCACAGAGCTGCGTCAGAGGTCGTGAACTGAATTTCTTTCAGCTTGGACTACGCCAGCATGCCTGAGCGCTGCTATTTCCTGAGGTAGCTACAGCCTTCACACACCATTCATGTAGGGGTTTCTTTCCACAACAAGGCTAGCGTAATGCATTTCCCTCATCATCAGTGCTGCCTAAAGCAGCAAGCTCTGGACTGAGGAAGCAGTCTCCTACTCGCAAGACGGGCATGACGGTCCTAGTGAGCAGGTCTGCGCTGAGGGCTGCTATTCCACGGGATCACGCAAGTGAAGGGGCTGCCACAATTTATATAGTCTATGCATGTACATACACTGACGCGTGTATTTGCAACACCAAAGATTAACGTTGCACTCGCCCATGGGTGGGCAGGGCACTCGGCAACATGAGTGCGTCCTGTGCACACAGCACGCACAAAGTGGTTATCTCCCGTAACGCTATGGTCACCCAACTTCCTACTTGGTTTGCATTGCCATACACGTCCCTCGTTTTCTCCAAGCGACTCCCTGTGCCTACCTGGACGGCCCATCCGCTTCATGCGCTCTAAATACCGAATGAGAGCACGAGTGGAAGTTTTGTTTCCCCACCAGTATGGAATCGCTGGCCACAGCTCACAGTGCTCCTCCACTTCCATGTCCTCTTCGTAGGAGACTATAACCTGGTGGCCATGCTGCCACATGGTCCGCAGTGTCGGTACCACCTAAGAGAAAGTATGCCCAGGTTGAAGTCAACAACACAGCAGTGTTCCCAAAGTTCAAATACTGATGTGTGACATCACCTTGGTAGAGAGGCACAGATTCACTTTAAAGAAAGCTTTTAAGCATACAGCCCAGTAGGTTATTGGCTGGATTACAAGCTGCAGGTGCAATAGGAGCCTGGGAACTTCAGCAGATTCCTCCTTGCCTCAAACAATTCAACTACATTAAGGTACCTAACTCAAGGTCTTAACACCTGTGTAGCAAGAAACCATCCCCATATCAGTTCTCGTGCACATATCGCTACTGAAAATTTCTTGGGAAAGGAAATTTGGTGGAAGGGGATAGGAGGGAGGCAAAGCCCTACACCCAGCTGTAGGAATACAGACACAGAGAAGCAGGAATAATTTTGGCAAAAGCCCCACATTTGTCATGGTAGCCATCAAAGAAAATTGAACTGCTTAAGATTTGGTATGACTAAATGTAAGTCTTCAAGAAGTATGTTAATTTTGATTTCTTTAAATGGAAACTTTATGAAATAGATGCTCCAGACATTTTGTATTGAGAGAGGGGAAGACTTGAGTCAGGAACCTTCTCAGACAGACAGACAGATGGGCTGAACCAGGTCTGTTAAGTGTTTCAATATGAAATAACATTTTCCAATCCTCAAAAGTTACTATCGGACAGAACTGAGACCCTCTGACTAGTTTTATTTGTAAAACCAACATATTTAACAGGTATTGTGTTTTTTAAGAATGTTAAAAGCTCCATGTGTTGCTTGTGAAAATGAAATGGTGGCTTTTTGATGTTCCAATTAACTTACTAAAATAAAAGCCAAAGGCAGTTGAAAATATCTTATGTAAATCTTTGAAAGGAGCCAAGAGTCGAGCAATCATCAAAATCCCTCTTCCTTCATCCAAGAAAGAGAGAGTGCAAGTCTCATTTAAGTCAGAAAATACTGCAAAATTAAGACACAAGCTACTCAAACTACAAAAATCTGTGACTGACAGAAGCCTTTGCTTTACTACAGTTGCCTTTCTAAAGCTGGAGCCTCTGGGGAAAAAAAAAAAAAAGGGGGGGGAGGGCGGGGGGGGGCGATGAAAAAAAAAAGCTACCAGAGATGTGTACATGAGCACAGGTGCTTATTCTGCAAACAAAGCAGAAATGAAACTTTGGATGTCTAACAAGGGATTTTTAAACCCTAGTAATCCAGATCAAAGGAAGACACCTTGAATAGTTAGGGCAATTAAAATTTTAAACGCAGTGTAATGTTGTCACAATGCGGCCTGTGCCAGTACTACATACAGACCTCTACTTAGCAGTTTGTTCATAAACACTTTGATGCTTACTTCTGTATGACAATAGAGTTAGAGTCTTGAAAGACAGCAGGTACTAAATTATTTTAGAATAAGTGAACAAGCACTTGGTTATTTGATGATTAATCTGAATCTGTGATCCCGAAAAAACCCACAGCTACCTAACCTGCAATGGTATCACTTGCAAAAAATGGTGAGATCCACTGTGCTGGTCACAGACCCCACAGAAATAAAACCTTCCTGCTTGAGAGAAGTACTTGGCTTCTCTTTTCTCCAGTGCCCTTCCTCCTTCCCCCTGGACACAAGTCAGGTGATCTTGAACCATTTGTTCCTCACCTTCATTCAACAAGCCTCATTCAACAAGCAGCAGCTTGCCCGTTTTACAATTAATATCTTTTTTCTTTTTAAGAGCTGGCCCTGTGTCTGAAAGCAAATTTGACTGTCTTCTCCAGTATTGCTCTGCTCATCCACATTAAGGACTCAAATTATTTGGGGAAACAATAAAACAGTGTCACTCAGGTCTTCAGTTATTCAGCTGAGGCCTGAATATTCAGAATCCTCTAGTTTTGCTGAGAATTGTTCTATTTTAACTCTGCTGTACAAAATGCTTTGAAATGGTAATACTCACCCATTCCTGATACACCAGCTTCAAAGGCTGAATTCAAATCACAAACAGGGTCATCATTACCCTGTACCCCTCACATCTCCAGAGAAAACCCTCTGTTCCTCTGCATCTTTGAAATGTTAATTGTTTAAGTACTAAAAGCTCTCACACCTTGTAAAAAGGGGGAAGCTAAAAATCTCAACTTTTAAAATTTAGCAATCAAATAATTTCTGATTATTTAAATTAAGGCTTTTCTGGGGGTTTGGGCGACTGCAAGTACATTAGGCTGGTTGGAAGGTCAGCTCCAGCTCACACCCAGGAAAGAAAGTCAATGCCACCAGAATTACACTGAAGGTAGAGATGCTATTAAGAGGGACCTTGACAGGCTGGAGACATGGGCTGACAGAAACCTCATGAAGTTCAATAAAGGCAATGCAAAGTCCCACAATGATTTGACTAACCCCACATACCAGGACAGACTGGCAGCAGCTGACTAGAAACCTGCTTTGCAGCAAAGGACCTGGAGGTCCTAGTGGACACCAAGCTGAACATGAGACCAAGTGTGCCCACACGGTAAAAGCCAGCTGCAAACGGGGGTGTATTAGTAAAGGCACAAACAGCAAGTCAGAAAGCGGCATGCTGCCCTTCTATTCAGCAGTTGTGGGACTGCATCTCAAGTTTGTTTCCAGCTGGGAATTTCCCCAGTACAAAAAGGTCAGTGACATGCTGGAGCGAGTCCAACAGCATGCAACCAGAGCAAGCAGAGGCTAAAGCAAGGACAGGTTGAGAGAGCTGGGTCTGTTCAACATGAAGAAGAGAGGACTACGGACAGGTCTCACTGCTGTCTGCAAATACCTAATGGGCAGATGTAGAGAACACTCAGATATGCATAGCAAAAGGATGAAAGTCAGCAGACACAAGTTGCAGCAAGACAGATTCTGATAGATAGACAGATGATAGATAGATAGATAGATAGATAGATAGATAGATAGATAGATAGATAATTAATAGATAGATAGATAGATAAGGAAAGCATGTTTAATGTGAGATTGGTCAAACGTTGGACCAGGCTGCATAGAAAGCTTATAGAATTTCCATCCTCAGAGATATTAAAGAATGGACAGGACAGAGCCTAGCGTAACTTTGAAATTAATCCTGCTTTGCATCATGGGGTTGGAAAAGGTGACCTCCAGAGGTCACTTCCAACCTAAACTATTACAAATAGCATAAAAATTCATTTATAATCATTGCTGTGAAAAGGCAGAAAATGGATTCTTTAATTCTATATAGTAAGGACTATTATTTATAACACACCTTTTATTTTCTTTTTTTAACAAAGACAGGACAGTAGACAACAGTTGTGTCCCTACTATTATCCCACAACTCAACAGACATGACAGTTAATTCTTATTCCCTCCTCCACACCATGGGATGTAGTTTTGCTTTATCTCCTCAATTTTATTAGGTAAACACCTATTTCTGATGCAGCAAGTGTTACTTTTCATGGGTTAAAAATACAGTGAAAGTAGACTATATCTAAAAATTTGGAACCAAGGATCTCATCATAATATATCATTCTTAGGAAAAAAAAAAAAGGATCTCATACTTACATTTCTGGGACACAGTTTACATTGGAAAGTCTCTTTTATATAAGCAATAAGAAGACAATGAAGTTTCCTGGTTAATCCATCAAAATTCCTGCAGGCTAAAATAACGACCTCCCGAGGATGATTTTCCAACCACCTTAACACTTCCCACAGAATATCCTACAAGAGAGAGTCACAGCAACTTAGAAAATCATCTGTGCTATGCATGGTAAAGGAACCAACAACCAACAAATAAAACCAACAGAGCATTGATGGTGGGGTAGACCTGCAATCACAAAAATGAAAATCAGTGTAGGTTTCTGGAGGATGGCTACCTGACTGCTCACAAAGTGGTCCAGAGAGATGGATCGCAGGAAAACCTTCTTTCTGCAGGTCTGTGCTGATTTGCTCTGAATGTAGTTCTAGCACACCACTCTTAACAGTTTTGGGTTTTGATAATATCCATGAACTGCCTACTGCCCAGAGGCGGGTTAGCCATAAAGCCATCTTCCCAAGCTACTTTAAGGACAAATATCATATTAGTGGCAAACTCAAAACCAGGGAAAAGTTCTGTGCTTGCTTAAACATAACAGGACCTATTTTCCCCGTTTGTTATGGGCAATGACAACTTCTTGGAGACCACATATAATTAGCGGGGTAGTCAGGCATTACATCTAACAGAGACTCTCTGTCTTTCAGTGAAATACTTTTTGCTCAAAAAAAAGTGTTTCTGTAATGTTATTAGGCTTTCAATACCTTCTTCTCTTTAACAACTTCTCTCATTACTGGGAAAACAGGATTGCCCTGGGTAGCACCCTGGGACAACACAAGATAAACCCCAGAAACATCAGGCACTTTATAGGGGCTAGGCAGTGGAGGGCAAGGCACAGCAACTCCAGTTTGAAGAAGAGGAACTTCTTGATGCTCCAGTCTCACTTGCAGCTGCTGAAACTAACTTCCAACCCTTCTGATTCTCTCTAGTTTGAAGTTTTCACAGTAGGAAAACAAATAACCTACTCAGAAAACCTTGGGCCAGCATTTTCAGATTATGATAGCTCTTAAACAAAAGAAACAGCACTGTTTCTATAGCCATCCCAAAGGTAAGGACAATACCTGTACAGTAACTGTTGTGTAAACCATATGCACAAAGTACAAATTCATAGATGGATCATTAGCCTTGTGGGCAATCCTGAAATCCAGATATCTAACTCCGGCCTCAAGTTGCTCCGTAACAGTCAGTACCTGAAAGGTGAAACAGAAGACAAAGGTCCCAAGGCCTTGTAAGAGAGTTGTTTCTTTAGAAAGTTGAAGAAGGTGTACAAAGTTAGCCCTATGACATTTTTCACAGGTCTTTCATCTTTAAAATGGCACTATATGGCACTAAGTTGCAACTTGGAAGTATTTTACTCTCTGACAAGATGGATCCCAATTTCCCTGCGGCATATAGTGCAGATACAGATTAGATTAGTTTCAGACCTCTGCCCTTGTTGTGTCCTGAAAGTTAAAGATCTATTAACCTGTGCATAAATACACAATCACTCTTCACAAAACTATTTGTACAAACAAAAATTGCAGGATCAGCACCTCAGAAATGCTGTATTTATTTTATTAGATCAAAGACTTCACCATGGTTGTCTCTGAGGAGTTCACTCATACTCAACAGAAGAAAAAACAAAAATAGAAAAAAGTACTGGCTATTATTCTTTTTCAAGATAACGTCTCTAAAAATGTCTGAATTAACCTGTAGAAGTCTACAAAACAGAGGTTCTCCTCTATTTCCACTTCCCTCAGACCTCTTTTACTGGATTTGAGGGCTGAATTGTACAGGTGATAAAGCTGAGTTCCTGGGGCAAAAATTCCCAAGTGATATGTCTCTTGTCTATATCAAGGCTCTCTTTGCATAAGAAAATAAAAATAAATTTAATTAAAAACGTTTAAATGCTAAAATGCTAATTTGTCTCAGTTCAACGCACTATCGACAACACTTTCAGGTTTCAGCAAGCATACACTGTACTGATTTAAGTCAGAAAGGATTCAACAAAAGCTACGTCAATACAAGGCATTGTGCCTGAATAACCACATTTGTAGCTTTAGGGCCAAGACAGAGCTTAAGACACATGGAAGATGCTCACCCTGCCTAGCCTGAACATTTAACTTTCTGTTCTTAGGATGGCAATTGAATCTCCTCACGCTGTGTCAGAGCTGCAGGGCTGGGGGGCGGGGGGGGGCACAGCCCAGTTGAAGGAGTGATCCATGCTTGAGTCCCACCTTCACTTGGAGCATGCTGGAGATGCAAGTGTATATGGCTGTAGGTCATATATAAACTCTGAGGCCAGAAAGAGCACCAGATGAAATAGCTGCTCTGAACTGCCCTTTGGATTAATCAATTTTTTTCTGTTGACTGCATGGGAAAACTAGACAAATTAGACTTTCTAATTAGTCAGCGGTGTTTGGATACTGAATTGGACAATGTGAAAATTACCCCCAAAGAGCAAAATTTAAGAAGCCTTGGGGAGCGATGCTGTTCAGTGATGTAATCTCACACCAGACATCCAGGGCATGAGTGGAAGTTACACACCTGACATCAGTCTTGGTGCAAGAAAGATTTGAGCCTCTAGATTGACACCTGTGACAGCCAGGGCTCAAGCCAGGCACCGCCTCCTAGGCACTGGGCCATCCAGAGACCTGTGGGTCCTACCATCGGTATGACTCCCTAATGTGTGTTCTGGATACCAACAGGTGGAGTCACCTCCTCACAAAGATAAGCACCACAGAGCTAAGGAGGGGCAGGATTGCAGCCATGCCTCTTTCCCATCAGCACTGGGCCACTTCCCACTAACATGCTGGGTTCAGACCAGAAAATTACTATAAAGATGTAGGGAGCTTGTTTGTCATCAACAAGGTCACTTCACTGGCCAGCAACCCACAAGTTAGGTGGTGTCTAAATCTTTCATTGGCTTAAGTTCTAAAGCAAAAAGCAGCTCAAGACAAGACACTGTGCTGAGTGCCCTTCCACATCAACTCATCACTGCTGTTACATATTCAATATCTTTGTAGTGTCTAAGACTCCAGTTTGCAAGGGTTGCTCATACACAACAAAAGAAGCTTCAGCATACATATTGCCATTTATCAATTATTCCCCTTTAATTCCTTAATAATGAACTACTCCTTCAATAAGAACAAAAGTGAAAAGATTTTTGGTATCTCTTTGATGCCAGTAAATTTTGTTCTTTAGAAAAATCTTCAGAAACTCTTAACTTAAATTGTGATCCCAAATTTGGTCTTTAACACACGTTTGTGAGGAACAAAGAGATAACTACTAGCTTAATATTTAGAAATTTTAAAAGATTAACTAAACCTCATGTGAGGGACCACACCTTCATCCTCTTACTCTTTATGGAAAAAAATTCCCTTCAACAAGATTTTTGTCTCTCCTGCTGGGTGAAATACTTACACAATATAGATGGGGAAAACAACTGACATCTCACGCAACAGTGATAGTAAAAATGAAAAGCATTACCTTCTGAAGAAAGTGCAAGAGAAAAAACTTTTAATTATAGTAGTATTAAATGTTATTTATAACAACAATAAACACATGAAAAAGAAGGTGAGTTTCTAGTACAAAGTGGTCAGCTTTAAGCAACATCTTTGTCTATGTATCATGTCTGCCTCACCTACATGCTTTTTCCCCACAAAAGAAGGTCTGGTATGTATGGGACCTATCTCGTACCCCAGTGTGCTCATTTTAGATAGGATAGAGTTAATTTTTTCCATAATGGCTGGTATGGGGCTGTGTTTTGGATGTGTGCTGAAAACAGTGTTGGTATTAAATGGATGTTTTAGTTACTCCTAAGCAGGGCTTATACAGAGTCAGAGCCTTTTCTGCTCCTCACCCCACCAATGAGGAGTGCTGGGGGTGCACAAGAAGTTGGGAGGGGACACAGCTGGGACAGCTGACCCCCACTGACCAGAGGGATATCCCGCTCCATATGATGTCACGCTCATCATATAAAGCTGGGGGAAGAAGAGGAAAGGGGGGGACATTCACAGTGATGGCATTTCTCTTCCCAAGTCACTGTTACGTGTGATGGAGCTCTGCTTTCCTGGAGGTGGCTGAACACCTGCCTGCCCATGGGAAGTGGTGAATGAATTCCTTGTTTTGCTTTGCTTGTGTGCACAGCTTTTGCTTTATTTATTAAACTGTCTTCATCTCAACCCACGAGTTTTCTCACTTTTACTCTTCTGATTCTCTCCCCTATCCCACTGCGGGGAGTGAGCGAGAGGCTGGGTAAGGCTTAGTTGCCAGCTGGGGTTAAACCATGACACCCAAGCACAGTATCTCATGAGAGCACAGATTTCTGGGTAGCAGGCTATTCCTTCATTTCATGGGAGAGTATGAGCACCCTCAGTACTGCAGTAAAAGCTTCAGCTTTGCCCAGGCATGACAAGAATGCTAGATAACAGTTACCTGTGTTATAGACCACTTCATGATAATGGGGTGCACAATGCAGGGGATACATTTGTTTAAAAACTTCACCACCTTGGATTCATTGCCACTAACAGCAGAGGTTTTATCCAAACAATAGGTCATAGTGTCGTGACTGCCTGTAGAAGACAAAAATAAATGTACAGAAAATGTCATTTCTTAACTACTCAAGACCACAATACATGGTTATATTGGGTGTGCACACCTGACATGTCACCCCATTTTCAAATCACACACTTTTATTGTCTGACAGCCTATGTAGTTATGGCAAAAAGGTGGGCTCTTCCACAGATGTTGTTCATCTGACATTGATAAGCTTAGTGTGAAATCCTCATGAAGGGACGCATCGAGACTTCAATAAAGAAGTCCCCACCCAAACTACACAATCATTGTTGTTTGCCTCAAACCACAATAAAATGGCCTGTTTCAACTAGCAGCTTCCACTGAAATAATTATTTTGATGTGAAAACCCACTTTCTTCAGGGAATGAATAGCTGAAGGCTGAATTTATCTAGAATTTGTCCTGTTCTCAGAGTTGTCCAAATGCAGGACTTCGTACTCTGATCCCATCATCTCTGCACGGGAAAATATGACTGAGATCAGAAATTCATCTTCTTACACCTTTAACTGGATCAACTCCTAACGTGGCACTTTAAGCATTTATATCTTAAATATCTGGTAAAAATGCCCTCCTGAACTAAACACCCACATTCCCTACAAAAACAATGTAAGAGGTGGGCACTGGAAAGTTTCAGAGGCAAATCCAAGTCTAAGTTTACATGTGACAGATTAACAAAATCCACTTTTATGGACTTCAAAAATTACCTGTCTCTCCAGCACAGGGAATTACATAGGGGCAGACTAAGCATAAGAGCCAAGCACAGCTGCCCAAATA
This sequence comes from Athene noctua, assembly GCF_965140245.1. Classification (NCBI taxonomy): domain Eukaryota; kingdom Metazoa; phylum Chordata; class Aves; order Strigiformes; family Strigidae; genus Athene; species Athene noctua. The sequence continues at coordinate 190,431,884 of NC_134037.1, forward strand.
TTTAACTTCCTGGAAGTCTGAATAAATCTGACACATCTCTTGCATCATGTTTAGATGAAACTCTTGGAACTCACAATTTCTTCAGGACAGGCAACCAGTGATTTTGCTAGCTTTTTCTGTCCATTATTTCTTCTAATTTTATAAAGCACCAATAAGAAAAGCTAAAAGTCAGGAAAGTGACTTGCTGGGATCTTTGCAGATACTCTGCAAAACAGAGTATCTGCAAGGAATTTGCATCTCATTTTGTTTTTTAAGTTTTCTGTCAAACAAATTGTTCACTGGTGCTAGAAACTGCCTTCTTGAACAGTCAGACTTACTGCTGCCAATGGCAATATTTCTAGTAGCCAAAGAAAATGGACAAGATTGTGTCTGAAATAAAGAAAATTCTTTGAAACTGTCAGTAATAGTTTAATGTCTCACTCATTTTTTTCACCTTTAAAATCAAGTTTTTGTCTATTTTCCTGTTTTAAACACCCAAACTAAGCTCATTGCAGGTGGAAGATCGATAAAAGAATTTGTCTTACAGGATGTAAGAGTCAAACCATTAAATAAATACCCACAGACCAAATCCAAGTCTGAGACAAGTGAAAAGGATTCCATCAATGGGCATCGCACCTACTGATGCCCATCAGCAAATGGATAATACCTTTTCATTTAGGAGTCTTCTTGTGATACCGTGAGTAATGAAAGGAAGATAGGTATATCCATGACACAATAAATATGATGCAAAGATAGTGAGCTAGCACCAAACCAGGTAGCTTCAGAACTTGAAGCAACAGCTCCCCACCAGCACTGTGCTGAACCTGGTGCAAACACAACACTAATTACTGAAAATTGCCTGTCTCCTCGTCATGCTTTCAGAATGCACTCTGACATTTCTTGTACACCTTGTTGTCTTCTCTATCTGAGATAAGCTTCCTCTTCCAAACTGGGCTTCCCCCAGTCATTGCTCCCTATGAAAACCTGCCAGAGCTGTCTTGACCTGGTTGATCTTGATCTGCTTTTGTTCTGTCCTGGGCTAGACCAGTTTTGTAGGTCAGCTGGACAGCCACCAAAATCTTCCAAGTTCATAGTCTGCCATGCTCTGTAGAAGTCCTCCAATGTCTGCTGTAATGGGCTTGTCTTCAATTATTCTTTTCTTTGTGCCTGCTCCCCATGCAGGCATATTCATGAGATCAACAAACATTCACAAGAATAATAAGGTGACCGTTAGCAGAAGAGCCAGGAAGCCAAAGGCACACACCAATGGATTCTCAGCTTTCTACAATGTCCAAGAAGAACACTGTGAAACCTTTTTAGAAACAAAGTTCCTTTTCTATCAAACAGAAAAACCACTAAGCATGCTACTGATTTTTTGAAGGATTTTTTTCAGGAGGAACAAAAAAGAAAAAAAAAAAGATAAAATTATCTTCTTTCTTCTATCATAAGATAGATAGATACTTATTTTCTTCTCTTGATGGTTAAATAAGAAATCTAGAATTTTTTAATAACATCTGTCCTGGGGATCTCTTACATAGGCGTTATCCAAAACAGAGTTGAACTTGTTCTGATGTTAACATCAATTTAAATTACATATCCAAGAAGTCACCATGAAATGTTTCTGGGTTTCAGTTAACCTACGACCCTGTAGCCTATATAAAACATTCATCTACACACTGTGCTGCTTTCCACCCAAACTACCTGTCGTATCTGCAGCTGTGAGAGGAAACGTGGGCTAGACTTTTCTTTAGTACCATTTTCATTGAAGAGGCAAAGGGAATCACTCAAGAGCTGGCAGTCCTCCAGTGCCTCCCCACATGCCAGTGAGTACAGGTTCTCCTGTAACTTCTTTGGACAGAATGGGGGGGGGGGGGGGGGGGGATCATCTATTCAAGGCAGCAAAGAGAGCAATAATATGACCAAAGAAAGCCTAATGATACACAGGCCTGAATGTAGTACCAATGAGGACACCAGCTATAGCTTATAGCACAGCTGTATTTACCCATAATAGCATAAATCCAGCAGGGTCATATTGAAAAGTCACATTCTACATTAATAAAAACATATGTTAATTAAAAGTCTCGTTCCTCCTTTTTTCATACCTTCATGGCATCTTTTAAATAGTACAAAGAAATAATAAGGTAAAATGTTATTTCTCTCCTTTTGGAACCACTTTATTATGTAGAAAGTGAAAAGAATTAATTAGGAAAATCTCACCATTGCCCAGCTAAACAAATGCTCAGATTATTAATAGAAATCTGACAAGATGATGCACAGGGACTACAAAGAGTCCCTCTTTCTTTCCTTCCCTCAAAAAACACCCAACAAAAAAACCCCTTTTTTCCCCCCTGCCCTCCAAGAAATCCCAGACATTACAGACTAAAAGTATTCACATGCACGCACATGTCACACAAACCCTCCCTCGAGCCCTTCTCCCACACACTGACCCAAATAATAAATGTAGCCATCCTGAAATGGGACAAACAGGATGTTCCAATGCTTAAATGACACACTAACAAAACAGCAGAGACAAAAAGTTAGTCTTCACCTGGAAGAGCCAAGTTATAGAGGGGAATATCCCAGAGCTTCTCTGGCAGTCGTGACATCCATTGACCATTTTCATGGCACACATGAATGGAGGTTTGCAAAGGGCCTTCCATTAGCGCCTGCTCTAGAACTTCATAGGGTGTTCTGGAAGGGAAAAAGAAAAGAAAAAGAATAAACCATTCTATAAACTGTGGTTGAATTAATGCCACAGCACCTGTGCAGGACGGACTTATACATGCTATAAAATGTCAATCTTTCTCTCAAGTAGTTGCAGCAAAATGTAGTGCTTCTTGTCCACAACACACACTGCTTTTGGTAACGCTGTCTCCCAGCACAATGCCAAGGGAAGGTTCCAACTTCAGGCTTGAAGAAAATTGAAAGAAAAAAACAGAGCCAAGACCAATATGTACAGCTTTGTTGGTATGGTGAAATGACCATCTACATTGGCTATTGCAACACCATGAGGAGTAACGCACCACCAGTGTGAAACGTCTGTTCCCTGACCCTTCGCATCCCCGGGAGCATGGCAGTGGGACCGATGGCAGAGCCAGGACAGAGGCTGGGTCTGCAGCCCTCAGGTCCCTGGAGAACACCTAATTTGAAGCATCAATTCAGCTGCCAGAACAATACCTCTGTGAAAACCCTTGACAAAGACGTCAGGATATTGAATTTCCAGGCCATGCTGGCTTCTGGGGTCTGAGAGGAAAACTTCCATCTTCTTATTACCTGTTTTGAGATCTCTTGATGTCTGTTCTTATCATCTCTACTGCTGAGCTCATGATCACAAGTACTTCAGCTCAGTCAGACCTTCCTGAAAACTACTCTGGAACTGTTCTTCTTGGATACAAGCCTCTCCAGGATCTTCTGAAAAATTTGCAATGGTCATAACAGGAGTGCCAGTGGATGAAACCCAGCTGAGAAATCATGGTTATCACCAGGGCCTTCTAGAGGTTTTATTTTGTCAGTCACATAGGGCCATATGAAAGGCAACTTTAGGAATTTCATTGCTAAGTTTTATGTCCATACCGCACATAACAGATACAATCTGCCCTTATATCTGTCAATGCACATATGATCCCTCTTCCAGCCTGCCTTGCTGTGCCTTCGGTGTGGCTTTGAATTGGTCTCCCTGAGTACAGCCACCCCAGTTAAGGTACGAATGGGACCATGTCAGCTGAGGGAAATGCCCAGCACCCCTGGCACAGTGACACAGGCTGCACATGTCCAGTGTGTAACCTGGCACTTTCCTCCTGGTGAAAAGCACCTACCTCTGAGGTTATCCATACACACAAGGCTACTGTGTAAGCAGGAAGGAAGTAGCTTAAACCCTCTCTTGCTTCCTTTGTTTCACCTTAAAAAACAGATATTTGATGGGCCTAGTACAAAGTCAAGTAGAAAAACGCCCATGGATTCATTTAGAAAAAAGGTGCAGATCCTTTTGTCCTGCATGAGCAAACGGTCTCTATATGCTACATCTGGTATTCTTACTATTAGAAAGAAGTTCAGATCTCAGGCAGATCAACTCATCCACCCTCTGGCTCTGCAATTTAACATGCCGAACTTCTGCCTCCTGCAGACCCCTTGCTCAGACAACAGATGTCTGCAGCTAATCTCGTCCTGTTTTGCTGTGTTTCATGCCTCCTCAGGCTGCACACCACTGCTCAGCCAGGGCTGCTCTGCTCTAGGCTACGTACCATGTAGCATCAGCATGGACTGAGACTGTAGGTGCTTAAAATAACATTGCTATTTAGTAGTTGCAAAAGACTGGATAGTCTTTCTCCTTCCCCAGCTCTGAAGCTGACAGGAGCTGCGAGGATGCAACACTCCAGCATATGGCAGCACTTACGTGGGTCCTGTACACAGACTAGAAACCTAACAATAAGATTTTCCTCCTTTCCTTGGGATCTGCAGCTCTCTTTCCAGAGCCTTTGGGGCTGCCTAATTCCTCTGTACTCCAGAGACACCTATGCCCCCCCAGAGCGGGCACACAGCCCCCCCGTGAGCAGCAGGGGCCTGTAAGCCCCACCAGCCAGCCGCACCTCGGCCCAGCACAAGCTCCTTTGCCCCAGCAGCACTCCCAGGATGCATCCGAGGGTGCAGGCTTACCTGCTGCCACCCTCTCCTTCCGCCATGTGCTCTCATTGCCTCACTCGGGCTACCGTGGGCACAGTCCCACAGCTAACAGAAGACAATCCGGTTTTCTGCCACGCTAGTCCCTTATACAGGTTCACCTCCGAGTTAGGACAGCCCAGTGATGGCCCATACCGAAGAAGACTCTGAGGAGGCAGCAAGCCCTGCGATCGGCTTTGCCGGGCTGTACAACTAGACCCCTCGGCACTGCCCAGCCAAAACCCATAGGCAGCAGGTTCTCAGCCTGGCATAAGCTGCCATCAAGGCCCCAGTCTCTGCAGGACCGAGACACTTCACAAAGAGTGTCCTGCTGGGCCTGAGGAAAGCCAGCAGAGAACAGAAACTGCAAGACGAAGCTATGCTGCAGTCCTGCAAACGCAGACATATGAGAAATTCACATCTCATCCTCCTCTTCCTCCTCTTTTTCTTCATCTTCCCACCTCCCTCCTCAGCACCCTGAGGCTGGGGATGGCAGCCGCCGGCAGTGCACGGCAGGAGCAGCAGCACCGCGGGCATCTGCTGATCAAGTCCCGTACAGCAGTGGCTGGACCAGATTTTGGCCTGACGGCCTGCAAAATGCAAAGCCCTAGACGTGCGCACCGCCACCTCTAATCTCAGCTGCTATCTTGTGTTTGAGATGTGGGGGATCCTTTATGGGGAAACCGAGGCTTCCCTGCAGTACTGAAATTACAACCGTTAGCCACGGCCTCTTATCACTAAATCCTAAACTTCGCAAAGGAGAACTGTGTCTTCACTTCCCCCTTCCAGACGGGCAAGGCTACCCTACACGCCTTGCCGTGACTAACAACCCTCACTCCCCTCGTTCACGCCAGCTTTCTGATCGGACCTTGGGTGGTCTGAGTGCAGGCAGCAACCACACGTTGAGGATTTTACCGGACACAAACAGTAAACAAGCAGCAAAACGGGCAAAGCCGCTAGAGACCACGGTCCTTCAAACCCAGGACGCAGAGGGCATCGGGCGGGATCTCGCCCGGGTTGTGCCCACTGCGTGCCACGGCCAAACGCCACGCAGTTGCGGGAGCGAGATAAGCTAAATGAATGTTTGATGATGCCGTAATTAAAACATTTGCTGCAGCCGGCCCAGAAGCTAACTAACGTCACGGGAACGACAGGAAACATCATGACGAGAGCTACCCGAACCGCCACGGCGAGGAGCAGGCTGCCAGCCCCGGCGGCGATACCGCGGGCTAAGGGCTCAGCCCCCCAGCCCATCCCCCGGCACCCGCTGCCGTGCCCTCCGCCGGGGCGGATTCCTCCCTCCCCTCTGCTTTTTTTCACCGTTTTACTTACTCCGAGGAACGATTTCGTTTCCATCTCAGCTCGCTGGGAAGACTTGTGCACCCCAGCTCCCCCCCCCGCCTCCCCGGGCTGCCCGCACTCGGGCAGCGGCTGCCCTACCCTGTCTGCCCTGCCCGGGTCAAGTGACCGTCGGTTTGAGGAAGGGGAAGGAGGGGCGAGAGGGATGAGGAAGAAGAGGGGAGGTGGTTCTGGAGAAGTGGAGCTGCCCGAAAGGCGCAGGTGAGACGCTTGCTGGACTGAAGATGTATTGCTTCGGGAGGCACCTGCAGGCAGGGTACAGGCGAAGGGGGGACCCCAAGCAATAGCATGGAGCCATCCTCCCAACTGCGTGTAAAATCTATTAATGCAAAAAACCTTAAAATATATCTATGTACATATATATAAAGTACCTTAATCGCCAGCTTTGTCCAACAGAGTTTCTGTTTCTTCAGTCTGCAGAGCTAATACACGGTTCACTAATTCTTTCCCTCCTCTTTAGCTTGTACAGCCTCTCATCCATGGTGAAATTCACTCCTGTTTATTATGGCACCTTGTAAGCTCCTCAAAAAGCTTTTCTGTGTAAGGAGGCAGGAAATAAAGAAGTGAGTGAATGGCACGTAGGGGCAAACATGAAAATCCTCGGTGCAGGTTTGGAAGCAGGGTGGTGCCTGCTTGGTCTCCCCCGAGTGGTGGAGGAAGCTCCCCTACTTCATCTCCCTGTTCCAAAAGCACATTAAAACATACAGTTCCTGAAGTAAAGAACGGTGAGCTGAAACTCCAAGGGAAAGTCTGGATAGAGAAGACTAACTTCCCTTTTTCCTCCACAGGGCAACCTTCCTAGAGGATCACCTACAGCAGAATGGGGATCTGACAGCTCCAGGATCATACTGTGGTCAGGACTAGGGAAAATTCAGGCTGCTGCAGTGTTGTGCTTCTTAATGCAAAGATTTATTTTCCAGATACTCCTTTTTCACTATCTCATTTTTGCGTGAGGCAGAGCAAAAGGAAGAGCAGTGTTCATGTACAGAGCAAAACTTGCAGTGCAACAACAACAGCCAGGCCAGGGTAACATTCAGCTGACCAAGTCATTCCCATTGGTGAGTCCAGGGCTGCCTGGGCTCCAGAGTTAGGCTACAGTTCAGACTGCTGTTTATATATCAGCTCTTAAAGAGTATCACAAAACTAGCTGGAGGTAGATAGAGATGTGCAGCAGGTTGTCAAGCTAGGCACAAGGACAAAATGCAAAAAGGGATGAAGTAGAGCAAAGAAAGAAAAGATACTATTTAAAGGCTGTCTGGTTTTGCACCACCAAGATAGAAAGAAGGTAGCTGAGAACAGTTACAAAGTATTGCTGTGCTCTTCATGGAATTAAATGCGAAAGTATTCCATGCAGGAAAAGTTAGGGAAAATCAGACAAAGTCATCTTTAATTTTTCGTTTACTTAGAAAATTAAGATTATGGAGGTGTGACAAAACAGCAGTCTGGCAGCCTCTGGATACAACAATGACAAATACAGCACAGCCAGACATGGTTCTGGTCTTCTAAAGCAAACCTGTGTGAAGTTGTTGGAACTAGTGGGGAAAACATGACTGTGGAAAGGAAAAATTAAAAGCTATTTTTGTGTTAATTTGAAATTAATAGCATAAAATTCAAAAAGAACCATGAAACTGAAAACTCAAAACATTTTATTCTGGAGGCCTTACAACAGGACTTTATGTCATAGTAATGTGAAGTATCTGCTGACTAATATGGAAATGGTCTTGCAGGTCTTCCCTCAATGGAAATACTCTATCAGCAAATTTCAAGCCCTCTCCAAACCCTCCTAACTCCTGCCCTTTCAAGTCTGGGTTTGGGTCTCCATTCTTCTTCATTTGCATGGGAATTACTAGAGGTGTCAAGAGAGTTGCTCCTGGTTTAGTCCTGAGATCATAATCTCTCTAGAGGGATTTAGGAAGCCCATAAAATGAGGAATGACAGGAAATTAATCAGCAAGTGATTAAGTCCCGAATAAGCATGTCTCCAGAGGAAGGGTCAAGGCAAGAATAACTTTTAGCAATATTTGCAGAAATAATGATAAGCAGATTTTAAGATGAGGAAGCAGGGGGATGAAAAAAAGCCCAAGAGTTCTTAACCCTTGTCACAAAACAGAAGTGTGCATTAAAAAGACCGAGAGCGGATTTCAAAAGTATTGGACAAAGAACTTACCCATAAGGAGCTTATCAGGTTTTGAAGCATTCAGTGCTGAAAAAGTTTGAAGCTGGTAGCATCTGAGGGAGTCAAAACAGGCAGATACAGAAGCTTCAGCGTGGGCATTGATGGAAATGCAGGTCTGATTTATAGCTGTGGATCAGAGTGAAAATTTCTAGTTTGTTAGTCACAGTGACAGCAGTCATAGAGCTTAAACTGTTTTTTATAGATTTAAACAGCTTTGGCTTATCAAAACATGCCACCGTCTGAGAGAAATCAGTTGATTTTTCAGACGACTTAGAAGTTTATGAGATTTTTTTAAATGGTTACAGTATTTGGGACGTTGCGCGACACATTTTTTTCTTCCATCCTTTTTTTTTTCATTTCAGACCCGGCACACCTTTATGCTGTAACATACAGAAACGCCACTAAGCATTTAAACAACCTTAACTGAATTTCCTGGATTTGGGGTGTTTGTTCTGGGGACGTTTGCAACATGCTGGCAATGTATGTGTTTGCTCCTGCCCTGACTTACTGATAAGCCCTCTCAACCCTCACCTAATTTCTGTCTTTGGGAACAAACAAGCAGCTTAATATTTCTAAGAGGAGTTTGTATATCTAATGGCAGCAGCTGTCATGGCTCCTAAGAGCAGAGCAATCAGCCGGGAGGCAGCCTGCAGCATCAGGGAGGTCACTGGGCAGTAAAAAGACCTGGGAAGAAAAACACAGCCCAGACTTGATGGGAGCTGGTTGCTGGTTCCCTGTGTTTGCTTCTGGGGTTACTGCACCACAGTGGCTACTCCAAGCTTGCCATTTTGTGAGTGGGACCCAATGAGGATGGGGGGGCACAATCTCCTGACAATGCTCAGGGCTGCCTGGCCATGAGGTGTCTTTGATGGCCTGGCACCAGCCAGCAGGAAACCTTAGGCAGAAGGATTTGAGTGGGATTTAGGTTGCCCGAACACATCACAGCGTGCCAATGCCATCATGAAGAAACAGCCCTGGCTTTATTTGCAACAGCCAAATTCTATGATAAAATTCAGTGGCTGGTAAAAATGCTACTGTGATGGTTATACATGGGGTACAATACTGCTCCATTCACATGGAGGATTCTCAAGATTCAGGACTACATGAGGTGGTTTTTATTCTTATCAAAGTTTTGCAAGATGGGGGAAATGTTTTGAATTTAAAATTTAAAAAAAGGAGAAGAAAATTTAGAGTTGAATTTTATTAGCAAAATTTTTAATTGAAGTTTTTGAAAAAGAAAAAAAAAAATGGAGAAAAAATTCTTAAACCTCTGATGTGATCCAGTCCAACCAATGTTAAGTGAGGCTTCAGTGAGCTTGGAACAAGGTCCAAGCAAAACAGTTTTCCTCTCAAACAGAAGCAAATGTGATTTTAATTTCAACTTAACTACAACAGTATTGACAAGAAGGGTTAAAATGCTCTAAAAAACTTTTAGTAAAGGCATCTTACTTCATGTCTGGCACCAGCAGTGTTTAAAAAAAGACATTAAAAGCCCTTCCAAGAGGTGCAGGAGAGCTGCTCGTAATGTCCTACTGAAAACTGAAGCTTAAGGGAGAGATAAACAAACCTCTCTCCTCAGACCCAGCATCTGAGAAGATATGATCAAGAGGAGAACCAGGCTTTGTTGCTAGAACCCATTCCAACAGAGTGAGAGAAACTGGGGAGACACAAAAAATAAATGCATTCCTGTCCACTAGAAAGGATTTCCAGTTACAGGGAGAAGGGAAACCTCCTCTCATTCCTCCCTTTGCTCTGTTAACTTCTTATCTAGTCCTTCAAAATTGTGCAAACAAAGAAAATTCCTAAGCTGTTTTCTCACCGCACTCCGCATTTGGTATGAATTTGGTTTGGCTTTTTTTTTTTTTTTTTTTTTTCTAACTGGAACAGGTCAGAAACAAAGCCCTCTACTCTGATGTCCTGATCCCTGGAGAAGATGAAGTGACAATGGAAACCAACACCTTTCATCCAAGGTGGCATATCTCAGAGCAGTACGAGAGGCAGCAGCCTGGGCAGAAGAGAGGCTGCAGCAGCATTAACCTGGGAACAGCAGGACCATCAAGACACTGTGCCCTGCCCATATCTTTCCTGTGCACAACTCCAGCTTGGTGGCAGACCATGGGGAGGACAAGGAAGGGCTCTTTTTTATGCTTAAATTCATTACTGTGGTAAAGCTGAGGGAGAAAGTTTTGTGTCCTTCAGCAGCCATGAACAACATCCCACTTATTCCTGTGATCAGTCACAAAAACTAGGTGTCTGTGTCCTCAGGAACAAATTTCCAGTAACTTTGACACTGGGCAAAGTTTGAAGCTAAGAGTGTCTGGGTCTTTAAGCCATCTAGACCTCAACTCCTGTGGTTCTCATGTAGGTTAAGCCTTGATTGCTCTGAGCTCATAATGGATCATTGGGGAATAGCTGTGAATATTCTTCTAAAGTTGGTGGGTTCTTCCATGGCAGAGAATTTAGGTGCAGGGCTGGTAGCAGCTGAGCTCAGGATGTCAGTCTGGGTTAAGCATTGCTAATGTTAAAAGCTAAGATCTACAGCAGAAAAATGATGTAATTTTCCAAAGGGGCCAGATAGCCTAAGAAAGTACTTAATCTTTCATTACATTTATTTATTTTATTACAGTAACAAAGCACCATAGTGACCTCCCACACTACCACAGGGCAGTAATTCATAGCATAGTCATTTATAAACTACTCAAGATATATTACTGTGCCTTTTTTTCTATCAACGTGGCCTAAAAACTACCATCCATTGGTGGATTGTTTTCCACTGGTACTTTTATCAGGAATGTGGAGCTGAGAAGATGCACAAGATACACAAGGGATGCAGCTACTGAGGCGGTCCTACTCTTGCACACTCAGGATAGCAGCTCTGCTGGAAGTGTATGTAAAAACATTCCAGTTAACATTTCCCACCTACAGACCAAGTCTGTATTATGTTTTATTTTGCCTGAACTAATTCATCAATATTCAGATATACACTCAATATGTCCCATCTTCTCCAAACTTCATAAGAATAAGATAATAAGTATGCTTCAAGTTGTTATACCGCATTTTTAGTTAGGGGATGTTGCTAGCACTGCTGTGCACAACATACAGACTATAATGTTGTCTGGCAACAAAAGCAGATTTGCCAAGCCTCAAAATACAATGTTAACAAACCACCTTCCATTGAAAGCAATGGTAAAAAGCCACACCAATGCACTGAACACTCAGCAGCTGTCTGAATAAATGTCACTGTGTTTGAGGAAAGAGACACAAGCAGATAGAGAGGAGCTGCTCTAGCAGTGACCAAACCCTTTCTGACTGCCATTTGTTTCCTCCCATGAGTTCACTTTCCACAGCAATTTTCTTTCAGTTGGACTCAAGGTGCACTAAGGCTCTTCTAACCACTCCCTGCCCTATCAGGAAAATAATCCACTGCCTCTTATAAACAAATCAAATCCTACACAAGACTTAAGTCTGAAGACTATCTGGTTTGACAGTTAGCTTTTCCATGGAATAGGATGTTCCTGACTGTCAGGTTCTGCTGTAGAAACAAAGCTGTTTTTTCTTACAGTTATATACCTCCGCATTTATCTTACCTGCACTGATCATGGCAATGGCAACTAACCCATAGTAACAAAGCACCGTAATAAATCTGATTTATAGGAGCATATGAGCACATTTATTACAGCACACATGTTAGAAGCTGCAGGGAGCAAGGACATTTTTGGCAAGTTGAAATGCAAGTTTTTCTTGTTCCCTGGTTACAAGTGAAGAACATGATGGCACGCCCACTGTTCCCTGTTGCACTCAAGAACTTTTTTTATATGAATAGCTGTGTTATTGAGATGAGAGCATTTCATTCAGTTTGTGGGCGTGATGAGAACCATCAGCTACAGATTCAGACATTGCCATAAATATACTTGAAGCATTTCCGATCTTGAAATGGCCCTCAGGTCCTCTGATGTAGACAAAACTTTGTATCAGGCTACAGGGTTAGACCCTTATATTCAGTGTCTACTCTGTACTGAAAGGAAGCTCACATAAAGCCCAGGGTTCAACTAGTGGTTTATAGGAGATAGAACGTGGTGACTAGGGTTTTTGTTTCATTTTGGCTTGGGTTTTTTTAACAGAAATTAGATTTATGCAGTTGCTTTATCTTGAGCTGTCTTTCTTCTTCTTTTCTTACCCCATCACTTTCTAAACTACAAGTTGAATTCAACCAAAATTGTATCAGCCATAGCATGAGATTCTTGAAAAAAGCTTTTTTTGAATGTTTTGATAACCTGATTAACAGGCTCTTGGGTTTTGGGCCAAATGCAGGGGAGTGGACATTGCTGGTCTGTGGAGGTCACACTGTGGGGCCAAGAGGGCAGAAAGCTTGAGAAAGTTTATTCTCTCTTTGTTCCCTTTGCCATGGCTGGAGGGGACTGATTGCCTTGCAGACAGCTGTACACCACAGGGTGTGCTTGCTGCTGGGACCCTGTCTAGAAAGAGGTTCTGACAATTCAGGTTTAAACATTTACCGTATAGGCCTTTACATCTGAGAGCCTGCAGTCATCTCCTCATGTTGTGCTGTAGCACCAAGTAGACCAAGCCCTGAGCAGCCCGTCCCACCCCAGAACTGCCCAGCTTTGGCAGGAGGTTGGACTAGAGACCCCACCGGGGGCCATTCCAGTCTGAGCTGAGCTGTAAGGCTGTGGCCACATTCCAGGCCAGGAGACGGGACCAGACAAACAGAGAATTAGAAGGAGGCTAACACAGTTAAGGCCAAACAGTCCTAGCCTCATGGGACATACACCTTGCCAGACTAACTTGATTTTCAAATTGTGTTTCTTTTTAGCAGGTGGGGTGTGTGAAGCCACACCATTGTATGCCTGTCTCTCTTCTCATCATATCTCCTCTTTCTTCCCAGCATTATTCTGAATACAAGCTAACTTCCCCTTAAAGCCAACAGAGAGAAAGGAACACACCCCAGCATGCCATTCATCTAACCCAGGGGTTCTCAACCTTTCCTTCACCACGCACCCCGTTTAATACCTGTTGTGGCTGCAGACCACCAAGACTTAATTCAAGATTTAAAGCACTAGACTGCATCAAATATTTATTTCTATTTTCTCATGTAAGGTCTTCAAATTCAAAAGAGAGAAGGGGAAATAAGTTAATCTGTTAATATACACACTCCTATTGTAATATCTTTATTGCAATGATTCCATATGAATTTAATAGCATCAACACTCTTCTTGCTCAAATGACCAATTTTATGGTATTTTAATGTGATAATTCTCAATTTGATGCCCATTTTTACATTGAAATTTGATGAAAAGTTTTTACAATTCTTCTCACCTCCTTCCTTCTTTGTGTTCAGTCACCATATATTTTTCTCTAAAGGTTCAGGACTACCATTTGGAGGAACAGACTTCAGCCCCGTTGTGGCCCTAAAGAGGGCCATTGGGTTAACAAAATGTCTTTAAGAAAAAAACTGCCTAGTTAAAATGGGTCCCACCAATCATAACTAGCACCAAACATACTAGCATGTCAGGGGAGTTGGGGGGCAGGGGGAGGAGGCTTGAGTATGAGAGCACTGAGGGAGGGGGCTGTGGGAAAAGGAGGCACAGTGCTTGCCATGAGCCAGACCAAATGTTTCCAGGCTGGATGTTCCCCACTCCAGCTTTAAGCCTTTGCAGACCCCCTGTGATGACACTGCAGCCCCCCGGGGGTCCACAGACCGCAGGCTGAGAACCACTGATCTAACTTATTTCAGATTGGCTCAGAGACATACTACTGAAGTTGTCCAACTGTTTTCCATCCTCTGGAAGCCCTTCCTAAGGGCACCACTTTACTAAAGACTCACATTACAGGTGCCCTTACTTTTTCAGTGGAATAACCATGATCTCCAACCTCACTTTTCTTCCTGCTGATTGCCCTTTCCATTTCACTGCTGATCATCTCAGCAAGGAAATTCAGTCATCTTTCAAAGTATCTGCTTTCCTTAGTACAATCGACCAAGGGATACAAAAAGGTCTGCCTCAGACATGTAAGCTTGCTCCTTTCCACACCTGCTTTCTCCCACTGGGCCCTGTGATCTACAAGGACTATGCCCACAGCTATTTCTCAGCTCTGGGGTTGAGGACCACAATAGTGTTGTATTCCAGATCCACATCAAGGTGAGATCCAGCCATGCACGCAAATCCCTGTGCTTCTCATTTCTGTACAAGGAGCTTGAGCAGGTCCCCTAATTTAGACAACCAGGAGAGAAGAGCCCATACTTCAGGACAGAGGCAGCCAAAGGCATTGAAAGTTTTTTGCCCATGATGGGAGGTATGATAAGTTTAAAACAGTCATTCATGATGGCTCACAGTGGCACTGCAAGGCAAGTAGGGAAACAAATCAACAAGATACCACCATGCCACAGTGGAGCACAGACGAGAGCTGATGGTTGGAGAACAAGCAGACAGTTAAAAATGAAACATGGTTCTGCTGACTCTGCATTCGCCTTTCACCCACCAAGTGGGCTACTGGGAAGGGGAAGTAGTGGTGCTATGTTCCTACTACTGCAGCTTGAAAGCAGATTGTGCGATCATTAGTTAAAGATATTAAATCACTGTAGGGCTGGGCAAAGGGGAAAACAATGGTCCTAGAAGGACAAAAATTTTTCTGAGAACATACCCATAAGACATCAAAATATGTGAAGCTCAGTCACTCTTCACCCAGCAGTACTTCCTCATTTTTACAATTAAAGTGAACATAAAATCCCCCACATGATTTCAGGCTCGTGGCTGTTAGCATGAGATTGAGAAATGCAAGTCCCTTTGCTCTTGGAGTCTTAACTTCCTTTGCGCTCACAGACAGAGTTTAGGAGAGGGTAATTCTAGAGGAAATGTAGGACACAGCTGGACAAGCACATTTGTGCAGCAGTCTATGTTCCCTTTCATCACCTTGCTTATCAGAGCGTGACTCCCTAGAGAAACAAGACCGGTGAGTGATTCGCATGTGTCAAAATGCTTGTGTACAACTGGAGAATGGCATACTTGCAGTTTACATGCTCAGGTGTTTAGTTATGGGCTCTGGATACCACCTAGATTCACCCTGATAGCAAGCACTGGTGGTCAGGATGGGGTTCTTCCCTCAGTTCCTCCTGTGTGGGCTTTCTACCAGTACTCTCAAAGAAGACCCAACTGACAGTGGTGCAAACAGACAGACAGAGATGCTGTCCTAATGGCACGCATTAGTGGAACCACATCAACAGCAGAAGTCTCCAGCTTATGCAAGGCCTTGGCATGATAATCATGGCTAAACAGAAGTATTTGCATAATCTCTAGTTATTATTTAATCCAACATCTAGGGCAAAATGTCAGGCTATTGTCTTGCAAAAGTGCAGAGTGATGTCAAGGGCCATAAAACTTCTTATGTGAGCTTTCTCAATTCAGGCTCAGAAAAACACAAATAAAAACATGACTCACGTGTTCTGACAGAGCAGGTAAGTCTCAGCCTCCACTTCCAGCAGTGCATGAGCAGGCATGTCCCTGCATATTACTGTCCCTCTCATCCCGATTAGGCATGTTTCCTTCCAAAGCAAAAGCTAACAATTTTGTTTGCTACATGAAAAACAAGGGCTGGAGAATCTGTTTCTTTCTCTACTCTTCTTTAAAACTTATCTCCAAAGGCTAGCCCACAGGCAACAAGCACAGCTTCTCTTTGAGACATGTGCAGACTGACAGGATTACAAATGAAATATGGATTCATATATTTTCTCACAGTTAGTAAGCCTCGAAGTCTCTGGGGAGTTTCTTAAATGCGCACAATTGTGCGTGCAGGTCCCCCATGGAAACTGAGAGGAATACAGATATCTCCTAAACAGAAAATTCTCAAGTATCTAGTCCTTGTATGGAAAGACGGAAAAAGAAAGCTCCTCATACTAGGGCAGCCAAAGTTCACATAGCCGTCTCCCACTGTCATCCCTCCCTACACACAGAGTCTTCATTTTCCTGTGGGTATTATGCTCTTTAGCAGCATTTTGATTGCTTCAGATCTTGGCATCACCTGGAGTTTCATCTGAGGCAAACCTAGCATGCATCTGGAAGTCATTCCAGCCAGAGCATCAGAGCCACACAACAGAGGCTGTTGTAAAGAGCAACCACTAGAGAGCAAGTCATCCTACTCCAAACTAAAATCAGGCAAACTACAGCCTAGAAATGCCTATTTCTCTCCACCAGGATCCTTCAATGCTTATGACAACTAGCTCCCCTGACAAGCCATCTCCAGGAGAGCAGCAGCTCTAATTGGACCTAATTGGTCAAAGTTGCTTTAGGATGTTGCAGAGAAGTTTGCTGACAGCAGGCCAACACTGCGTGAACAGGCACGCCTGACAGTTCATATTGGATCAACATATGATGAGATGATGTGGCAGTACGAAACAGGCTGGAGTCAGGCATGGACACGCAGTTCATCATTAGCCAGAGAATCTGACAGACACGTTGTGCATACTTTTTCTTTACAGCCTGACTTTGTGCCAGCCACAGAAAGACAGACAGCCAATACCAGGTCCATCACAGAGCCTGCTGGTACATGAGAAATTGCCCAGCTTTTTGGCATATTTAAAACATCTGATTGAGGAGGAATTTTTTAGGAAACCAACACCATATGTCATTATGGCCAAGAACTGTGAACTGGTTGAAGAGTCATGGTATTAGATGTACTGTGACACTGGAATATGGCTTCATCATGAACCGTTTCTGCCTCAGGTCTTGTCTCAAATGTATCATCTATTTTCTAGAGTATCAAATTCGCATTTAAAGGGAGTTTCAGTAAGAAAGGATGACACCAACAGAGGTCAGTGCATCACCGTAACTCAGTCTTTCCTAATCTTATCGGGTAGGAATAGGTCACCATGTAGATCGTGGGTTTTTTAAACAGGGAAGTGATTTAAAAGATATTTGTAAGTAACATATTTTAAGAGGGTTTTTTTAGTCCCTTGCTCATTCTAAGAATAATAATAGAAGAATGAACAACAAAACTCCCTATTTTTAAAGGAAAAGAAAGAACTTTAGTGAACCTAGCATTTTATGACATTAATTCCTCCTCCACCCCTCAACCTCACACAAACATTTAAAGCAGATGTTGAAAATAAATGAAAAGTTTATAAAATTACCCTATGTGGTTATAATCATTATAAAGGTCACTGATGTGACAGTCCCTTAGAAACTATGGCTCACCTTAAGACATCGTCTTTGCACCAACAAGCAACTGTACATGGAAATGTGCAGTTGAAATGGATAAAGTAAATTCGTTAAAGCAAACAGGAGGTTTTATTTCTGCTCTATTGAGAAATACCTAGTGGTAGACTGTAGAAAATAGTAACTCTTTCTCAGTGACCTGCCTTTAAGGAAAACAAGAGCAAATTCCTAGGATAGCCGCCTCAAAACTGCCCTTGGCAGCTTTGATGCATGCATGCTGAGCAGAGATCACTTACACTGAAGAAGTAGTAAGGACACACTCAGAGCTGACTCAGGTTACTCCCACTCACTCTTGTGAAAGTGGGTGCAAACAGACCTTGTTGGCATTGGCAGCAAGTGGGAGGAGGATGAAGCAACAGCAGCAGGAGCCAGAGGAGGAGAGATGGAGTCTGCAGGGATTGATATCAGGTTTTATGCCATCAATTTTTGCCTTTCTCTCAGCAGTTAATCCCACTAGTTCTCATTACCAACCTCTACTGCAGTGCCCATGTCGCCAAAACCTACCAGGTGTTAGTGGAGTAGGAGGCAGCAGATGGGTCTCTGCTGGGGCTCTCCAGATCTGCTAAAGATTTCTTAAACAATCCTGTTTGTGCTTCAGTTACCCAAAAGCAGAGGTGATAACACTGAACTCTTCTCCAGCTCTTCAAGGCAGATGGTCTTTAGGTATCTGTACCAAATTTTCTCTAGCAGGGTATCAACTGTCCTTAGTGTGCTTTACAGCCTGCTCTGAAAGCAGCAGTGTAATGAACATCACATGCTGCAGAGAGGGTTATTAATCATGAAAAAGGAAGCTCTTATTAAATGAGGGGAAACAAATTGAACAATGTTACTCTCCAGCATCCCTTAACTGAGAGGACTCCTGTGCCAACCTACATAAACCTCCCCTTGAGAACAGAGCTTAAAGAAGTCCTCCAATCACCAGGAAGGTAGAAGCAACCACTGTCACTACTCAGCCTCACTGCCCAAAGGCACAAGCCTATGTCATCACTCAGTGATCTCCCAGGTAACATTTTAACCTTTTGGACAATGCCACCTACATTTGAGAGAGAAGTCCAGGTCATCAGAACATTAAGGTGGGATTCAGCTCATCCAACTGAAGGTATCCTTCAGCACAGATACCCACTGATGTTTACACTACCCTTGAGCAATGAGAGGGAGTGAATAATTAAAAGGTGCAATTCACTAGACTCAAGCAGACATCTAAAATCAGTCTGCTGAGTTACACCCTAGAGCTACCTGTTTCTCTTCTCCACACAGTGAAGAATTTGTTGGGTTTAAAGCAATAACCTTTCATCAAAGAGCACAGATGGGCTGTCTGGAGAAGCAGCACGAGCCCAGGCCCAGGCTGGAGTCTGGCAGAGGGGACAAGAGCACACAGCTGTGGCCAGTCATCCCAGGAGCACTGTCTGCAAAGTATTAAATGATCCCACACTGGAAGACACAATTCCAGATCCCAAATTTTTCCAGGCCAGCAAAAGTACAACCTTCCCCAAGCCAAGATAGCACAGTTAAGTTTGTCTGTAATACTCTTTTTTTTTTCTTTTTTTTTTTTTTACAAAAGGAGTAATTTATGCTGAACCACTCAAAAAATCCCCCACTGTTCCCAAAACCATTAATGCTACATTATCATCTCAAGCTAATCTTCATGTTTTTTACTCTTTTTCTCCACAGCAATATGCCAGGTCATCTGGAGCTTCCTCCTCTTCTAGCTCCTGAGAAAGCAAAACACCTGCTTGAGCCTTCCTGTACATGCATTGAAAGATAATTCTAGATTTTTGGTGATTGTGGCTGTACTGGCTTTCCTGAGTTCCCATCACATGAGCAAGTCCAAAAGAAGATGCTCCAAAGAAGCATGTGCAAGTGCTGGGGTAGGATGAGGTAGAAAGAAGACTGAAGGGGGATCCAGGTACAGTCACAAAGCATGGCATCAGGCAAGACTGGCCAAAGGTAGTTTGCCCTTTCCCTGCCACACAGGATCTGGCAAGGCATCCAGGAGATAGCTCAAAACCCACACATAGGCCTTTACAGATAGGGAGGAGCAGGAGGAGGAATGCCCCTGATCAAGCTTTCTATCAGGAACTGGTAGTGCCTGCAACACAGAAAGCTTCTAGGCCCATATACACCCTCATTTTCCTAGAGCAAAATTAAATACTCTCAGACTAGAGAATGCTTCCCAAGATACCCAGCATGCCAAAGCAGAAAACAGCCCAGCACCTTATAATACAGCCAAGGTTCCTCTTATCTGCTTCAGACCAACCTCACACTCCTTGGCTTTCTTGTAGCCCACCTGTCACTGCTCCAAACTCTTAATGTGACCATGTCATCCCAATAGCATTGACACGGGGATAAATCCATCATCCTCTATAGTGTCACACCCTGCACTGACACTCCTCACCATATTAGCTACAAATGGGTCCACTGTGGACCACCCCAGCTGTCTGAGTCTGAGGTGATTTAAAAAAAGAGGGAAGGTCTTTGCAAAAAGTATGGAAGTTCAGCTTTTGCCCCACCACCATCTCCCTTTGGATACAAGAAACTATCAGCAGGCAGAAAAAGCCCTGCAGAGGATGATAGCAAGCATCTTCAGATTCCTCTGAGTCTTAAGTGTCCCTCCACTTACAATTTTTCCAGTTTATGATTTACTTCCAAATTATGGAGCCCATCTTCCTGTAACTTGCCTTTTCACACACCTTCCAGCAACACGTCCTTCCGCTCTCTGTCCCTCCACATTTCTCTTTGTCATCACCTCAGCTTCCATATTAAATCTCACTTTTGGTAGCTCTTTCTCTTTCCCTTCATCTTAAAAACCTTTCAGTGTACCAGTGCTGTGACATCATCTCTTTCCAGAAGATATCGCAGTCTTGACAGGGTATTCACTCACACCCTCTCTTCCTTAACGTGACCTGGGTACTGCTAAACACAGGGTTGAACACTTTCTTCTTTAAGAAGACAGAAGCTGATGAGGATGAGGGTCTTATAGCTCCTCAGATGTTATCACTGCTTGTAATATTTACAGCTCATGTGAGTCTTATTTTGATGCAGGAGGAGAACCTGATATCAACACCGGTTCTTTGACTTTCGGGTTGTCAATACTGCAATACGCAGCACAAACAAACTTAATAAACCAGTACTTTAAGCAGCTCAAGACATCTACAATCTTAGACAAAATAAATTAATCTACAGCTATTTCCACCCTTTAGTCATTCTTTTGCAGACATCCAGTTCCTGCTCATATACCTCCCGAGGAGATGCCATTTTCCTAGTCAGGCCCATCTGCTGACCAAAGTCACCCGCAGATCATCCAGTAGTCCTGTTAATAGTTCATAGGGCAAGTGCCTTTAACAGTTCATAGGGCTTCTCATAGGGCAAGTGACTTTTCCAAGAGTATTTTAATGTGAATAGAGGTTCAAAGTTCAATGTCTCTCCTTTGTAGGCTGTGCATTATTACCCCTGAAATCTCAGTCCACATTGACACAGAGAGATAACAGCAAGAAGGTAGCAAATATCTGGATTCAAAGTTTTGTTTGTAAGTTTGACTGATGTGAGTATGGATCATGATAGGGTTGAGGTAAAATAAACAAACTATGCACAGTCAGGTCATTTCAGCAGGGCAGCTGCCTCTTTGTTCTGCCAGGGACCTACTTAACCACAGTAGGTAGCACTTGTGAACTTTTTATTTAAAGTCAGCTACTTTGTGTCTGTCCCCTCTCATTAGCAAAGAGGCTATCTTTACAGTTTCTCATTAAGATGAAGTAGATAACCAGAACAAGAAAAAAAATAGAAAAATTATTATGTCTCCTTATCCAGGATTAAGAAATATTTTTACATCTTCTTTCCTGCCTGGAGTCCTAGGCACAACAATAAAAGCCAGTGAAGCTACATTGCTATATTTGCCAGTTCCAGACCTGTGACACTACTTGGGTGCAGCTGTAATGCCAGCACAGACACGATGTTTAACAAGCTTCATTCACATCCTAGCTGCACTTAACGAATATTTGGAAAACCTTTGATTTAGATTTAATTGGTTTTCTCAAAGACACTGCTTTTCAGGAAGGCACGGAAAGGCAGTCAGTTTGTCCCACAAGGGCTAGAAAACACAAGGACCAAAATCTTCCCAGTTGAAAGCCTATTCCCAACACACACAGAAGCATGCAAGAAGATTTATACAGCTTGGTATAGGTTAAATATACAATAACGATAGTAAACACTTAGTAAAGCTCATAAAAGGCAGGATCTACCAAGCAATCCCTTACAAGGGAAGTCACCTCCCATCAGCCACTGCTGTCTTGCTGACAAGCTGTTCCACATTCTGCCTGTAATTGGGGATATACTCCATCAGGAGGTTACCCCTGGGCAGGCAGCACCCTCCCTGCGATGCTTCTCAGCATGTGGGGCAGACCCACAGCGATCATGTAAGCAGTCACCCAGTAACCATCTCAGAGTGTATCCTCACCAAGGACTATAGATACCATATTGTTCCCGCATGCATAAGAGAATGAACTTAGTCCTACACCCCCTTCCTTCATGACTTCATCCTGCTCAAGGCAAAGGGCCTTTGCTTCACTTTGGTTAATGAGGCTGGAAAACAGTCCCATCATGTTTTTCCATCAACACTCATTTTTTCAGAAGTAAAATCACAAAACAGCAACTTCTAAAATCTGAAGAGAAAGGAAGTAGGTGACAGAGAGAAATTAATCTTCAAACCTTTCTTCATTTTGGGAAGCTGTGCTATGACAGGAGAGACCCCAAAACCTTGGGATTGGTCCTTGGAGTCTGAGAGCAGCACACAGTGTCTCCCTTTGGAGATGGAGAAAGGGGTGGCTGAAGAACTACAAACCAGTGAGCCTGGCTTGCATGCCTGGTGAAGCTCTAGAAAAAAAATTATGAGGGTATTAGGAACTTCTCGAGAGTAAATTGTTTCAAAAGTATCTACTTCCCTTTTCTGGCAGAGCAAATAGCCTAGTGAATAGTCAACTTTGCAAATTGGGTATTTTTTATTAAATAAGGTATCTGCACACACTTCCTAGGGGTTTTTTAATTAAAGGTTAGGGCACTTGACTTGCCTGCCTTCACATTCCTCTCTGGATGGGGTAAACAGGAAATCTTGCATAACTGACAGTGTTCCTTATGCCAGTTTGTCATTGCTATGGTGCCAAAGGGCATTTAACACTTTTGCTCTTAAGAACCTCCAGCAGCTTAATTACTATTGAAATTATGACTAGGGAAAAAAACAACAGCCCATTTGTTGAGCAAACATTAGAAAGAGCTGAACATTATATTTCTCATTCAAGATTTCTTTGTGCAGCTCTATAGACTCACCACTCTTCCAGGACAAGTTAGGAGTGAAGCAGATCAATGGATCAATTATCTGGTCAAGTTGCACAGGAGCAAAGTGCTTGATAATGACCTAAAGCAATCATCTAGAATAAGTGTCCAAAAAGTACCTAACACAGGTTTTACAGTAGACTTGAGGTAATTTTGGAAAATCCAGTTCAATGGACAAGTATATTCAACAGTGCTTAGTGAATAAAGCTCCCTTCCTGGCCCTCTGGATCTCAGATTTCTTTCTGGACTGTGGCCTAGTTCAACTGGAGGGGCCAAACATACCACCTAACCTTCCCCATGTCACATGCCCCTTCAAAATGGGTAGGACATTGTCCTGGGACACATGGCTTAACTTGCTCTCTGCCTGATCAAAGCTCAGAACCCGACCTCCTGCTTGCCAGCAGGCCAGAAGGCTACCACAGAACAGAGCTGGGCATTACGGACATTTTAAAAGCAAGAAATAACCCAGCTTGGTTCTTTCAAAACTGCTATGAGGGACACCTGGCCAGAAGAGAGCTGCTGGTTCTGGAGAAAACAGCTAATTCTAGGGATAATAGGCATACAGCCCCATGGAAACTGCGTTTAACATTTCTGCATGGCTATCCGCAGTTTCTCTGTTCCTCCATGCCTGGGTTATTGTGGGAAATATCCTCAAGAGGCATCAAGTACTTACTCCCTGCCCATAGTGTCTGAGGGATAACTGAAGTCTTTAAATAGCAGTGGTGGAAAGGCCAAATACTTCGGAGAAAGACACTGAAACATCTGGTCTGGTAAATGATGAGTATTATTGACTTCTGTGTAACATCACAAAGTGTCAGCATGAAGAATCTGAAAATGTATTACAATGTGCTGTGTGTATCTTTCCAGGCAGTAAAAAGATAGCAAATACAATGCAAAGGCTAGATTTCACTCATACCTGCAGGTCTCCATCATTCTTAAATAATTAAAGGATCACAATGGTTCAGTGAATCCAGCGTGATCTTGGTTGGTGATTTTAAAAGCCTCTAAAAATACACCTGGATATAGTGCTTTCTGCAGCACTGTGGTGTAATCAGCTCCTGCTCACTGAAAAATGAACCGAAGGTCATGGAGTTGTAGGAGATAAGGATAGGCATGTCGGGGCCCGAGCTTGCACAAAGCCAGGAAACACTGAGACCCCTTCCACAGTACTCTCTGCTTTTACACAGACTCAGCATTTACAGCCAGTATTTTCCAAAGTGCATTTCATTTACTTACATGCAAGGTGCTATTTCTGCCCTGACTGCAGACCATGCATAGAAGCAAGAGGAAGAGGTAAGCAACTTTTCTACTTCCATTGCTCACCTGCTCAGTCTGGCCAGCTTTTGTACAGGACCTGGCTCACTGCAGGTATGCTGAGGCCTTTGGGGAAACCCCAAATTCAAGAGTCACATTTGGTGTAGTCATTGGTATAGGAGAAAACCCTCCACATTTTGGCAAAGGGAGAAATGTTGATAGGCCAGATTTGCCCTCCCAGAGAAGAAAAAGGAGAAGAGGGTAATGCAACAAAAAATCTGGGCAGATATATACAGCACTGAAGGCAGGGACAAGGGCTTCAAACTCTATACTGAGCAATATGGACCACAAAGAGACAGAAGAAAGCTGACAAGAAGTGAGATTAAGTAGAGGGAGAAGCTCAGGGGAAAGAGAAATGAAGAAAATTAAAATCTAAAGGGAAAAGGGAAGAAGGAGGAAAACACTTGAAATGGGAGAGGAAGAACATTATAAGAAGGGAAATAAGAAGGTGAGACCATGCGTGAAATAAGATATGTAAACCAAACAGAAGTCCTTGTTTCTGGATACCAATATGACCCCTGCCAGGATGACTCTACAGAACATCTGGTTTGGTATCACAGGCCATCCTGGTAGCTCACAGCCTGTTTGTACCCTGACTGTGTGTAGTCACTTCACTCTGCATTTTCATCATAATATCTGAAAGCAGAAAAGAAAAATGCATAGCATATTTAAAGTAGGGTTGCATAGTTTATTTTCAGCACTGTAAAAAACAGTGTCCTAAAGACAAGACAGAAGAATTCATGACAGATGGAAACAGGCTAGCAAGGGTGTAAGAATGGAGCCTGGATACTACCAGTAGATCTGATCACCAAGAAAACACCTCGAGGGGAGTCCCACAGCAGAGGAGCAGTCCAGTTCAAGTCATTACTCTTAAAATGTTTATTAAAATCTTCCATATCACTGCCAGTACATCACTGTAACATGCAAAGACAAACCAGGAGTCAGATTCTGCTTTGAGAACCACACAAACTTGAAAATCCAGAGCTGGTCATCAGAAAGTTCAACAAAACTAAGCTCGAGCTTGAAGAAGTTTATGGAAAGTCACAAAAGCTATCAAGGTGTAACACAGATTAACTTTACCTCTCTAACCTATTGCATCAACCATGGGCCCACAGAAGATGGAATATCTTCAATTCCAAACAAGCATGCTCCCAAATGTGGGTTTGGAAATCCTCACACAGATAAATCCTGTAGCTCATTGGACTTCTCCTTGTCAGAATTACTACAAGATGCAAGCATTTCTTCTTTGCTATTTAGCATCAATGTTCAAGCAGCATAGAAATTCTGTGGGATCCCTTTCACACCCAGGCCTGTTATCTGTTTAAAAAAAATAAAAAATAAAAGAAAGGAAACAGATAAATCTCTAACTTGAAAATATTCAAATGTTGTACAACAACTATCACAGTAAATACCCCTAAGTGAAGGGTCCCCTGCTTCAAGAGGAGCCCAAAATGCATCATTACAAGGAGTTCTTTAGAACTCTTCAGGAATAAGATCTTTAGGATTATCGAGCACCGCTCAATAATTTTACTAATTTACACATTATCTGTGGCCCTTATACATGGTCCTTATCTCCATATTAACCAAACAAGTCATAAAAACTTTTAATGTGCTTTGCCCAAGCAAGACAAATTAGTTTGGAAAATACAAATTCCTTTCTAGAACTGGAGAACTGAGGAACAAAGATAAAAAAGGCAAGGCTCATTTAATTCTCATTTGGGCTCCTAAACTCCACTGCTTGAGAAATCTCAGCCATAAGAAATCTGCTCTGAGCACTTCTTCCAACTAGAAGGTCCCAGATCCCAGACTAGATCTCCATCCCACCTGGAACATGTCTTGATCCTATTGCCAAACTAATAATACAGTTTGTTTAGGTTTATTTTCTTCCATTTCCCCTCATTTACAACCCTTCCTTTCATGCTGTGGTCAACTTTCAAGGAATGATGGCAATTGCTAATTAAGAATTGCATTTTATTCTCCTGATGTACTCTTTGCTAATGGACTGAAAAATGAAGAAAGAAACAAGTTTTGGATTCAAGAGCCCTGGACAAAACCATAGATGATTAGTTCCCCAAAATGTAGCACCCACTTTTAACAAACTAAAAAAATCCCTAAAATTTTGGGATCGGGATGCAATATTTAGCTCTGGTGAATTTAAGAATTTAATTTTTGAAGGAGCAATCTATGCTGTAAACATTTAGGTGTCCTGACACAATTAAAAACTGAGAATTAAGGGAGTGAAATCTCCAAAACTGATGAAAATATAGTAAGAGATAGGAGAAAGACCCAGTTCCTTACAGTGTATTACAGAATATGCCATACAGGGAAGATCCAGATCCACTGGCTGCCTTCAGATCCCAACCAGATACCAACTTCAGCTAGCCAGCATAACACTATTGATATCAATTTCTCCAAATATTCCTTCCAAATGCATGAGCAGCTGTGCCCTCCCAGGGAACAAGCAACACATCTGGACCAGCACATCAGGTGAGCGGGATGAGCAAGGGCAGTTGGAGGCATCTGACTCTCAGAGCATGGGGCTTAGCAGGTCTGACATAAAGAAAGAAAGTCTGCTCACCTTGAAAATCTCTCCCGCATGAGGTTCCTTGGCTAAGGTGGTCTCATCCAGTCCATCATATGCAGAAGTCACGTACATTTCTGAGTAGTCTTTTCCACCAAAGCAGCAAGAGGTGATCCTCGGAGTAGGCAGCCTCACAGTTTGGATTCTTTTCCCTGGGAAAAATGTACAATTGTTTCCTAATGTCCATTTTCTAGGAAGCATGTAAATATGAATGCATTATTAGTGCACATGGCAAAGATGTGGCATTTCCTCAGAAAGCATCTGCCCTTCAGACAGAGGCCATATCCTAAAGGACAGTTTGTGGAGAAAAAGAATTCTTTCATCTGCCACATCTCTAACTATTTTTCAGCCTCTCCCCTATATCTGTGAGGTTTTGTTTCCTTTTTCTCAAAATGAAGCAATAGAGTATGCAAAGCCAGGAAGGGCAGAGACACCCAACCTAGGATGGCTGTCATCCCCTAATAGTGTTTCCCAGTTAAATATTTCAACGCTGAGATTTTATTTTATTTTTTTTATTGCAGGTTTATAGTATTTCTCAAAATAGATATGCAATGCATTTTTTAAGTGACATTATTAAATAATGGATATGCTGCATTGGCAGACCGTGGGAGCAATGGTACCTGACATTGGGAGGCAGCACGGGGACACGTGCTCTCAACATGACTGAGGCCTGGACCAGCGATGGTCATGGCAACCCATGGGGCAGAAACAGGCAGTAAACAACACCTTTTATCTCGCCTTCAATCCATTCCTCCTGGCTGCCTTTCCTCTCATGTTCATGGCATGTAGGTGACACTCAACATGTACGTGCTGGTGGAGGCCTTACCTGTCTCTGGGTCTAGACGAATGACTCTCCCACCATCAATACAGGCCACCCAGAGCTTCCCTTCCGCATCTATGCACATCCCGTCAGGCATTTGCTCCTCCTTTTCTAGATGGTACAAAAGTTTGGGGCAGCCTGCAGGGAGAGTTATGAAGCCCATGTTATGTGGGCTGGTACCAGTTCTGTACCAGATTCAAGTCTAACATCTTTCATGCTCTTGCAAACGGATAAGTTCATTTTCTGTGAGAAAGACATGCTGTAAAATGTTTATCACACATGCATTTCACAGATGAGTTAAAAGCCTAACTTAGCCCGGCAGAAACAAGTCCCCAGTAGAGCCATTGTAGTTTGGGATTGTACTGAATTAGGGCTCCTATTATTTTACCAAGGGAATAGAACAAAATGCCCCCCTTGTTAACCCGCTAGCTGCCCGACATACCATGACTTCTGCAATGTAGTAACTTTTCCTGGACTTCCATTGCTCATGGCAGCAAGGATGTCTTTTTATGAGCAATACATCACATAAATAATGTCTTGAGTTTAAATGTTGGTGATAAGCAATCTCTGCCAGCTAAAGATCAAGAATTTTACTTTTTTTATGGCCAATCAAGCTACTAGTTTTGATTAAGCCTGGACACCAACCACTAGCAGTCAAGGCTGCAGTGCAGATAGGTTGGTGGGTACATGCATGGTCCAGTGGAGCAGTGCCCATGGGCAGCTGTCTACCTGCTCTGATCCAGCCCCTTATGGCCATTACACCACCCAAAAAAAGACAGTCACCAGCATAAAGCCAAGGCTAGGAAGCTCAAACTCATTACATTTTTGTATCTGGGGAGAAAAGGTTGCATTCATTAAAACTTCTTTAGAAATCTTATATCCTAAAATCTGTACAAATAGATTTTCTCAGCAAAATGAAATCTGAGTGAATAAAGTTATTTTCTACAATTTTCACCTGCAAAAAGTTCACACGCATTAGAGTACAAAGGCCGTTCAACCATTTAAATCCCATGGAGTATAACAAGTTGATCCAGCATAAACATATTTCACAGAGATTGGAAATGAGCTTACATCCATTTTGCTTGCACTTAAATTTTTCTTTTTACAGATATAACAAAAAATGTTTGTCCAAAAAATCAATTTAAGTGAAATTTGCCAAACATCTGAAGGCAATTTTAATTTCAGAACTGGAAAACCTCAGTCACAATGCTAACTTGATTCTTTAAATACACTTCTGTGATATACATGCATGCACATTCTGTGTTTGTATTTATGGAGCTAATACAGCCAAAGAATCCAGTAGATGGCACTCAAGAATAAATATCATCCTGCAAGCTAATTCTCACTCTGCAGTATAAATGGCTTCTTCCCTGCAACTTCTTGAACAGGTCTAAATATGAGCCATCTGTCCAGATGAAAGTAAGCTGAAGGACTGTCAAAAGTTTGTTCACCGAATACACCTGGCACGTAACTAAATTTGAGAAAAATCCCAGTCAGCCTGCTGACAAGCTGTAACCAGAAAATATGAGATCTGTCAAATAAATCACCGCATCTTACATGCCCAGGACTTGCTGTAGAAAGAGTAATAGCACTACTTGTCATCAAATTTAGAAAAGCACATGTACCAATCTTTCCAGTGTGCACATCATAGCTGAAGGCATGCACAGCGTATGCCAGGCTGTCAATGTGAAAAAAGGTCCTGTGGTCCAGGGACCAATCGAGACCATTGGAGATGTCCAACTGGTCTAACTGGTTTATTACTGAATGGTTGGGGTAAAGGGTATAGAGAGCGCCTTGATGCCTTGCTCGGACCCCTGGTGCCGTTTCTTCAGCCATCGTACCTGGAATGGAAATGGGAGCGCTGGTTAGAAAGTAGAAGCTTGTTCCTCATGCTTGATCAGAAACCTCCTCTAAGTGTTACTAAGAGGTCTTAGGGAGAAAGGGACTAACCAGATCCCATCAGATTGATGAGAAGGAGTAAAAGGAGCAGGTCAGGAGCAGCTGCCTCCCGTGGAGGTGATCCTGGCCAACGAAAGGACAAGTTTTTGCATTGCCAGGAGGTTTAAGTCGTAGACACCAAAGACCCAAATGAGCACCACAACGTGCCGGGGCTGAGGTTTCGCTCACAGCAAAAGCCAAGACCCAGGCAAGCACCATGTGCTCTTTTTGTTGTTGCTCTTTGTAGGCTACTTTCATCATTTAAATGGACCGTGACTTTAAAATACAGGTGCTGTAGATCACAGTTATCTCAGAAGTAAGTGGAGAATACCACGGGACTGAGGGTTTTTTTCTTAATGAATTTATGACTCAGTGTTACACTCGTTATTTAGTTTCTGATCCTCTCTTCTCCAGAAAGGAGAAGTGACAGGACAGGGAACACTCAAGGCGGGGATTTATGCCTTCTTTTAACTGTGATAGACTGCCTCTGTTGGACACTCCTTTTAGAAGACCTCACGTATTTGTTTTACAATACTTGGCCAAAACCGCTGTTGAAAGTATTGATCCACCACGCACAGCTAGGAACAGGTGTGCAAAGCAGGTTTTTCTCTCTTATTCTTGCCCTTAACTCTAGTGCCACATCAGCCCTCAAGCATAACCATGAGTCAAAATAATTTCCTGATTTTGCAGATTTGAAATAAGAAGAAAATGTTGGCTGGTAAAACAAATACAGAGCCATTTTCAATTCTCACCAGTAGCTCTCAGCTTCCACTGTGGATTGCTGTACTTGGCTCATCATTTATATGGGAGGAGAAAAATCACAGCAAGATCCTGGTTGCATTGCAACTGGTGGCAAAATTCCCTCTTGCCTTCAGGAGGCCGAGGATCCCTCTCCCCACACCCCTGTTTCCCACAGGCTAACCGGGGGAGGCTGTACGTGAAGGGTGCAAGCCACAGCTCATCTTCTGCTCTAGGAGTTGCATCCTCCTCTACAGCTCCAGAAACCTTCCCAGCTGCATGAGCTCTTCACCAGCATTTCACCTCCCATGGAGGCAAACATTTGAAAAACACCATTCACCAAGTAGAAGGGGAGCCTTCCTGACAGACAGCCCTTGTCGACAGCCTCTGTCCTCATTTAGGTCAGAGGATGCAGGGTCCCTTGTCCTCCTCCATTGTTCAGTAACCGAACACAGCATTCACAAGACAGTTCACACTCACGATGGTGTTTTTGCAGGGAATTCAATAGAGGAATCGAGAACATGGAATAAAATGCATTATGTAAAATATACTGTAATTAGTTCCTCTTTTCTCTGGGGGAAATTTCTGCCAGGAACTTACCAGCAAAAAGCCTCCCCTTTGGATCCACTTTGCCATCATTGAACCTGTTGTTGGGTTTATCCTGCTCAAGCTCAAGGATGGTAGTGACTGCCTGGGTGTCCCAGTCCAGAAAGGCAAACCTGGTCCCAAGGGCGATGACATAGCCCCCACACTGCCGCAGCGCCACCGAGCCGACACGGGCATCTGTGGGTGAGAGGGAGCAAGAGATGATGGGCGGCTCCAGGGCCATCACTCAGCCCTACCCCTCCCCACCTCACTGAGAGCATCTGGGCTTGACTGGGACATCCCTGACCCAGGGAAGGCTGAGCTGGTCCTAAGATCCTTCTCTCCTGGGATCGTTAACACATCTCACTGGCTCTGTGTTCCCCAGATCTTTCCAGCTTCTGGCAGACACAGCCAATAGGACTGTACCTTTTCCTCTGCAGGTCCCAAATGAAACACACCTTCCCGTTTGGGCTTAGCAAGGACAACATGAGAATGGCCCCCTGAGCATTGTCCACTCTGCTCGGCTGGCTTGGGCCACACTGCTCAGCAACACATCGTGGGAGGACAGGGCGTGTGGCCCCATGGAAAGTAAGGGAGACCACCTATCTGGAGAGATGGACAGGATGGACAGAGAAGACTCCCAGGATGAAGCAGTGAGTATGGACTCTTACCCACGGACACGCTCTGCACCTCGTTGCTGAGTGGGCTCCAGCGGCAAACTTTCTGTGAGTTAATGTCTACATAGACAAGTGCGGTTTCCCTTTCTTCCCAGACTGGGCATTCTCCCATCCTGGTCTTCTCCTTCACGACAGATTCAATTTTGATGGAGGAGGACATGTTCTGAGGGGAAGAGAGCTGATAATGGATTTAATGTAAAGCTCTCATTAGGTATATTTTTCATGCCTACCATGCTTAAAAGTAGAGCTTGTAAATGGCAAAGCCCTCCAAATCCCACATGACAGAGTAATTTAGGAGGCTCCTGTGAAATTTTCATGGCCTCGTGGCTGGAACTGAGCTCGAGGCATAAAGGCTTCTCCTTAGCAAACCTTTCCTAGGCAAGAGACTTCAAACCAGAGTTGCTGCTAAGACACATGCCTCCGCAGCTCTGAGCCAGGACCAAGCTGTCAGATGGGGATCAGTGATCCCAAGGGTCCTACAGACCATGGGGAGGGACCAGTGAGCAGCAGCACTGATGAGTCAGAAGCCTTTTTGTGGAAAAACAAGGGTCTGCCTTATTAATACAGATACATGGACTTGCTCCATAGGAAGACATGTACACACCCATAATACCGACTGCAGTTTGCCACTGAGGCCACGGCAGACCAAGTGCCTGTTCCCACACCAAGTCAGTGTGAATATGCAAACACTGGGGAAGGCTCTTGCCTTTGAAATCTTGCTGCTTTGTTTTCCCTCCAAGTGTTTCATCTTCAGCCCCCTCACCACACTAGCCACGGCTCCAACCCCTGCCGCAGACTCCAAATTTCAACCTGTGCCAGGCTGCAGGGTGTAATTACCCCAGTTACTGCTTCAGGGGCAAAGCCACCTATGAAATTCTCCATCCCTGCTCCTGCCAGGGGGTGTTCATACCCTGGCTGCTCTGTCCCCCCCTCCCTGTTGCAGTGGGGTGCCTGTGGGGACACCAACCTCTCAGTCACCACCCTGGTACCGGGTACTCAGTCCCTCATACTTGTGTTCAGAGCCCTTCAATGCCCTCCAAAACAGATAGCCTGGCCACTGGGCCTGCCTTGCCCCTGCTGCGGTGTGGGATGTGAGCAATAGCTTCCACCATTCAGCTCTTACAAAAGAAAAGGGCCCACTCGCTGCCTCTGTCACCACTAATGGAGCCACCACCACTGCTGCACCTGCCAGCCTCAGCACATTTTTTCCACAGATCAGAGAGATATCTCCTGGGAGTCAGCCAGTCCCTGACATAACACTATTCCTAAGGATTACTGTCTTCAAGACAGCATTGTTTCCTAGTAGGTGGGTTGGTGATAAGGTTTACAGATAATTAATTAGCACTAATGCACTTCAAAGCATTCAGGAAGAGCCAGTAACCACAGTGAGTAAAAATACCAGGGCTGGGGACTTCTGATGCTGGAGCATCTTCCCGGCTCCCCAACCCCAGGCATGCATGACAAGGAGTCACACAGCCAAGATAAGGTCCCAACAACCCATTTATCAAATATATCCTTCTCCCTTCCAAGAAAAATGGCTATGAGAGGTTTGGCAGTGAGCTGCTCTGTGCAGGCAAACAGCATCACTTTAAAGTGTAAATGAGGATACACAGCAAGAGGCCAGTAAAACCTCCTAAAACCTGTTAAGCCGTGTTCAAGCTGCAGGAGTGAGTTTATCTTGGGTTAAAGTTTTGTGTCATGCAGCTGCCATATTTGGGACCTGAGGTTTGGAGACACAACGCTGACTTTATTGTATTGTGGTCTGGAAAACACAGAGCTGTTCTCGACCCCCATGGGAAAACAGGGTTGAGCAGCAGCCCAGCACCTGCACAGCTCCCACAGAGGCAGAAGGTCTCCCAGTCTGCAGCAGTCGGTGCATATTTGTCTCACCAGTTTTTTCACTGACCCAGCTGATCCTTACTGAACCTTTCTCTTCCCACCACCTCCCATTTCATTTACTGCCTCTTCTCCAGCTTCCACAGCAACGAAACAGGGTAAATAAGCCATGGTGAAATACTGATTCACAGGCCCCTCCTGCACACCACACAAGGAGTACGCAATCACACCATTGCCAGGTGTTTCACAAGGCACAGGCAGGGGAGAAACCTGCCTGCCTGCACCAGCTGCCTGCTTACCCCTCTCACGTCCCCCTGCGATGCTGCAGAGACCTGTCCAGACCCACGTGCGCACCTTCCCCAGCTGCACATCCAGCCTCAGCATCTCTCCCCTCCACTAAAGAAATAGCTGCTGTGTTCCTCCAGCAGTAGGGTTGTTGTTTTTTTCCAAACAGCTGTTTTTTTAAGAAGAGGGCAACTAGAAGGGAAGATCTGTGCCTTGCAGCCTGAGGTTTCAATTTTTACAAGCACCTGAAAACAGAAGCTTTTACAGGAATAGTCATCCAACCCTAAGAGGCAGCACTGCACTCCAAAAGACTCCCCACAAGCTGGCAGGGATCCAGCCCCAGTCCGTCCCCACACCCCACCCCATGCCCAGTGGTCCACCTCCTGCCCCATCCTCCCTGCTGGCACCCCATGGAGCTACGTAGCAGCATCAGCATTTCACAGAATACAGCATTTCAGAGGGAAAAATGAGGAAACAACCCCCAAAAAAGCCTTGTTCAAAACTTTCCAGCTTCATCACTCCCCAGGCATCCTGCTGTCTGGAACCTTTTTGTGCGACATCTCGCACCCTGCTGGCTGTAGCACTGACCCATCAGCAGCGATGAGTGTGCAGGCGAAAGAAGAGCAACTCCCAGCAGAAAGTGCAAATCCTGCTGTATTCTTCCCAGACAAGGTCCCTGTGGATAAAAACATCATGTTCACCCTGTCTATATCCTCTCTGCAACATTGTGGTGGTGTTCTAGCCTCCTGGACTTGTGCCTAAACCCATTACGGAGACTAAGGGGCTGATGGGTGCCACTGAAAAGTTTTCCAAGTTAAACTGTTTAAAGTTACCAGAATTTGAAGACCATAAGAAATATTTCCCGTTAGGAATGAAAAACTAATGTAAAAGCATCCAGTCTGCTCTAAAACCAAAAACCTCTTTCTGGTAGCTATTTAAAAACAGATTTTCTATTCCTCAGCCCACATCCCTTTTCAAATGATCTGGACAAAAATTGGTCATTTTAGTACCCCTAAGACACAGGTAAAATACGAACAAATGACTGGCCTTAAAAGGTTTCTTTGCTGTTTCTCTCTCTCTCTCCCATACGCAAGCACATATCATTGCATTTTTAATTTCAAGCT
The DNA here is from genome assembly GCF_965140245.1 of Athene noctua. Lineage (NCBI taxonomy): Eukaryota > Metazoa > Chordata > Aves > Strigiformes > Strigidae > Athene > Athene noctua. Next base: position 190,466,500 of record NC_134037.1, read on the forward strand.
GAAGCTCTGAATAAGCAGGCAGACAGCTAAAGCTTTTAATGTGTGTACAGTGAAACAACCATCTGTGTAAACCAAGGAATTTTAAGAAACCTTTTCCCTCGATAAAATAGCTGAATACTTATACCAAGCTGGAGGACACCTCTGCGCAACTCACATCAACACACCTGCTGAGGAAAATACTGCAAGACCTGGGTTGGTGTCTCTTTTCCAGTGCTAGTCCAGTGAAACTGGCTGCTGTTTTTGGCGACAATTAAAAATGTGCAATGGTTGATATTATCTGTACCGAGCAAGTAACCTTCTACATTTTGTATTCAGTCAGCAGTCACATGAATGATGAGGCACAAACCAAAGCCCTTCTGAATGGTCTGGTCCATGGTGCCAGCAGCAGAACATGTGATGGGGAAAACCCTTGCTCAGTATTTTTCTCATGTCATGAGAGTGGGAGAGGGAAACTGAGACATTACACCATTCAGTCGCCCCAAGGGCTAGACCAGTCTTCCCATATTTAGGGGCAAATGAACGTCTCAGTTGATAAAAAGGGGAAGTTACTATAATAAAAGATGCAGAGGAGGGTGTTGTAGTACAAGTCACTTTGAACAATAAGGAAAAAAATATTGTGATTAAGGCATATTAGCATCATTATGACTTGGGTCCTACTCCCTTCTGTGCCACAACCTGCTTGCGTGCAAAGTCACCTGCTCTCCTTGAAGTGGTCCTCACCTGGAATATGCAAAGCCCTAATCCCTGACTCAGCAGAGAGCTTCAAGCTGCTGCCCACAGCACACTTGGGGAAGGCCTTTGGCCAGGGAGCCTCGGCGACTGCCACAGATGCTGCAGGATGGCAGTATCTTGCTTGGCTTTTGAGACCTCTATGTTTTTTTCCTTCTTTAGCATTTGCCATTTTTTTGTCCATGGGAGGTAAAGGTGGAAGATGCTGGGCGCCTTCTCCTGCCCAGCCCCACTCAGCAGAGGTAGGTGACTTGTAGGTCCCTCCTGGTGGCTGGTCTGGCAAGGTGGGGACAAGAACGGGCTTGTTGTGGGGACAGAGTCCAAGCAGGGCAACAAGCAAGAGCCATCACCAGTGTTTTGGTGACAGGGCACCTCTCCAGGTCCTGCCTGCTGCAGCAAGGTGGGGAGGCAGGAGGCAGGTTGATCCTGGCAGTCACTTGCCCCCACCACCACTCAGTGAGGATAGAAGCCACCTGGGAGGAATCAGCCACAAACCAGCATGCAAGAGCAATGCATTTCTTTACTCATGCAAGACTTCAATGAACATTTTAATTTTATGTTCGAATGAGTCATGGAATGAACATTTTTCCCAAATAAGCAAATAGCCAAGATAGACCTAGTATTATCTTGTCATAGTCACCATCAATCCAAATTTGGATATTAAAAAATTACAGGCCTAAGCCAGAGACAAATTCAAACATTTCTAGTGAAAAATCCAGTAATATTTCCAAGTCAAACTCCCACCAAGGTCACTGTATTACAAGCAAAGTTACAAGAGTGCCTTGAGGACCCTTCTCAGCCTTCCTTGACCTCCCAGCCTGAGCCACCAGCTCCATCTAATTTCAGCACGAACCTTCTGTCTCTGCTCGCTCTCACAACATTTTTCACATTACTCTCCACTTTCTGTCTTTTAACTTAAATGATAACTTTGAAAGGAGGTTCATGTAGAACAATATGCTTTTTTTTTTTTTTCCCCCAGCATTTTCAGCTGGAAGACATATTCAAAAGAAAAGTTCTGGTTTAGGATAATTATAACTGCTTTCATTTAAAAAGAAAAGCAACTGATTCTCAGCTGCAGAAAAAAATTAAAAAGGTAACCTTTTCTCTGCAAAATATTTCCCAAAGCATTTTTTCTAACGGAATTTTGATGGAGAAAACCACATTTCCCATTCAGTTCTTTTCTTCTGGTGACTTGACTGACTTCCCCACCACAGGCTGTGGCAAAACAAAATCAAGTCACACAGAGGGACGAAGCATTCACAACTCCCCGCAACTGAAACAAACAAACAAAAAAAACCAAACAAGCATATGTTGCTTTCCTGGCAAGCAGCTTGGATGCTGGATCATCAGTGGTGCTAGGCAGGACAGCAGCTGTGACAACACTACCAGAGCACGTCTCTCACATTTACTTGGGTGGCTGTAAATGCTCTGGGGATGCCCCCATCGTGTTTTGCAGCATCTCTTATTCTTATGCCACTGACTTCTAGACTACCAGCACAAGTATTGTATTTCTCATCCTCTGCACTCCATTTCAACATTCCCCACGTTTACCTTTCCAGAGGTCAGTTGCTTTGGGAAGAGACATCTCAAAGGCTTTGTGGATGCTGTGGACAAGTGGTGCAACACTGCAGCTGTAGGTGCACGGATTTGTTCCTAGCCAGACAGCTATTCTTTATTTCCACGACATAAAGAGACTGCCCCCGCCATGCACTTCAGTTCTTTCTAATGTTGCTAGGTTGCAAGGCAAAAGTTTATAGTAAAGTTGGCCAAAGGTGGCCACATGCCCCTGTACCTCTGGCTGATGCCCCACCACAGCGTCTCCTTCTGGGGTGGCTTCCTCTCTCCCTTTCCCACTGCTTGTGTCTCCTCTGATGCAACTCCTACTGCTTCTTTTTATAGTCACTAGTTTTTATTGACATAGTGTAGTTGGGAGAGTGTATCAAGGTATTAGCACACCACCTATACTAATGTGGTATTTAAATAATTGTATTTGTCTTCTGTTACCTACAGGCATGTGCTCAGACAGTAGCTCTGAGTTTGTTACTGTACCTTCGCAAATATTTAGTAAATCCATCACACCCTGCTTTTTTTTTTCTTAACTCCCTAAATTACACTTGTGTCACTTATTCCCCTTGAGAGTCCAGCCCAGCTTTCATTACTCTAGAAACTTAACTTTGCATATAATTTGATTGTCCCAATCTCTTAAAGTCATTCTTCACCTAGACAGAGTCATCTTCTGCAGATGTCTCCCTCTTGGAGACAACAACAGGTGTGGTTAGAGCTAATGAAGACACAGTTATTAAAAACCCCAGACAGGCACAGGTGTAGCTACTCACCCCAGTGATATCCCACTCTACAGCCTTGTCCAAAAGTGAAGCCGAGGCTTATCTTCTCGTGGCTTCGCCCTTTTGTAGGAAGGGCCTGGTCCCTCCCCAGTGCTTGAGATGGGAAGAATGGGAGCTCCCCAGGCAATCAGTGCCGCCTGCTTTTATATTTTGGCAGAGCTATTTTGCCAGCAAAGGGATTACTTGAGTTTTCTCCAGCTTGGTTGCGAATAAATACGCTTCACCTGTGACTATAGATTTTGGTCACGAGGGTGAAGAAACCCTTCAGGGCACAGCAGCTGCTCCTCCTGATACAGCTTACCTGTCACTAGGTTCTTGCTCAACCCTAATTGAAATCAGCGCAAGTCTTTGATCAAAGAGGTGAGTGCCATTAATAAGCAAGGGATTAAACAAAAGTCAGGAAGCCTTCCTAATTGAGGGAACCAGCCATCGCTCAGCTCCAGTTTGCTGGATCCAGCACTCCATCATGGGACTCGAGTCAAAATACACCAGCAGTGCCTGTTTGGGCTCCTCGGGGCTGGGGCGCGGGAAGCAGCTACGGCCTCTGCACTGGAGGCTGCGGCGAGGGCATTTTGGTAATATTAAAAATACAACTCTCCTGGCAGAGTTTGCTCTTCCTGATCATGTGATGCCCATGAAACCAGCATAGCAAAGCCCAGCAGCTGATCTTACAGAAGGAGGAGGTGGCATTTATTTGTAAAATGTCTGCAGCTTTTTTTACCTGCTCCTGCTCCCACGCTCACAAGCCCAAAGACACGCGTGCCCCAGTGGTCTGCCCAGAGCCACCCACACGCAGCACGGAGGACGAGGGGCTCCAACAGCCATGACCCCCTGTGTCTCCTGGGTGCCTCTTGGCCAGCTGTGATGAACTACTCTTTGACTAGATCTGTCATGACTCTACCAGCTGTTGCTGTTTCTAGCAGAGCAACAACAAAAAAATAGGATTGGCAGGCACCCTGTGATGGCAATTACCCTACTGCCATCATGGTGGGGTGAGGGCGAGCGCAGGTACAAAACCTCATGGTGCAGCAACCTCTGCAACATGATAGCGATGGTGGAGGGACTCTGTGTTTATGCCTACTTATCTCCTGCTGCATCTCTGAACATCCATTAGCAATCAACCACAGCAACCCTACAGCACAGTTCCTGAGCTGCAGTTATCACCAGGTTCATGACTTCAGTGAGATCACAGCCCTGAATTTACCACATTGAACATCTCCCTCAGCTTATGAACTTTCCTTCTACCCTGCTTTGAGATTACCTTGTAGTACAAAGTAAATGAAGAATGGTGGACACTCAAAAAGCCCACCTTCCTTCACCACCTCACGTACATCTTCTGCCCTGAAGTGGGGCTGCTTAAACCTCCTGTTTTTCCAGCTGCCAAGAGATAACCCTGCATGCTTTAAAAAGGGAAAACAGTGACTTGCACAAAGTCACCTTTGAACCCTTGGTTCCAAGCAGCACCGAGGCCTCGTTGTGATCCAGGGGCTAGGCAGCTGGGTCACTCACCGCACACTTGGAGGGCATAGCAGACACAAGTGGATCCAGCAGAGAAACTAACACCAAAAGGCCCGCAGAAACACTGGAAAACCATGATGTACCGATTCTTGGGGCTACCTGGAGAGAAAATGCAGAGCCACAGGCTCCCTTGGCAGTCAGTGAGTTACCCTCACACAGCAGGGCAGGCATGGACAGCTATTCCACCTCCAGGTGAAGGGAACATGGAGGGAACATGGAACATGCCAAGAGCAAAATCTGCAGTTTAAAAACCAACTGAGCTACATCACAGTTCTTTTGGCACATATGAGACCTGAAGTTACCAGCAAAAAGGCAATCCAGTGAGTAAGCTTGCCATTTACAACAGGAGCTTTGAAGAAATTACAATAAAACTTCCTTTTCCTGCGCACTGGTAGAGGAAGCAGCGGTGATATGGTCACGTAGGCCCCTCACCTCTCTGGCTGCTCCGGAGGAGTTTGGTTCAGCAGAAGGTACATGCAAATGGATGTTTTCTATTAAACACAAATGGCCAAGAACACCTGGCACTCTCCTGTCATCATGGATCTCCCCAGAACAGGCTGACATCTTCAGCGGATGGACAAAGATATGGTTCTTGATCCCAAAAGTTTGGGGTTTATATTCAACAAAATGAGCAACACAGTGACATGCACTGGAGAGAGATGATGATCAGCTCCATCTGACCAGAGTTTATTTAAGCACAACCACTGCCTCAGCCTTAAAAATGTAATGTAAAACGAAGCTGCAGATGCACAGGAATAGGTATTAATGTTTGAGTTGTTGAGAACACCATGGGACAAATGAAGTTCCAGTTAAAGCAGCAGTAAGACCACAAATGGCTGTTTTATGAGGAACTCTGAAAATGTGTAAAAGCGACAGTACAAGTAGTTTAATCAATAAACCAATACAGCATAAGATGCAAATGAGATGGGAGAATAAACAATAAAAGAAAATATATTAAAATGTTATTTAATCATAAAAGAAAGTTACAATATTCAGCAGTTTATTCAGGTGAGAATCCTTTTAGCACAACAGAAAAAGCACCATCAGATATTTAATGTAATAGAGTTCAAAGGGGAAAAAAAGAGATCAGTTTTAAAATATTCCATGTATTTCAGTAGGTTTTCATCCTTTCCTGATGAGGTATTATAATTGTGTTACGGTTTCAAAACAAAGATGCTGAACACCAGAATAAGACCTTCCAAATTGTCTTGCTTATGTCAGTCCTCTCTAATCCATTCTGAAGAGTGTATATTCAACCTGCAAATGGATACGGTGGGACTCCTTTCACCCCTAGCCCTGTTATCTATTGAAACAGAGAGAAAAAAAAAAAAAAAGAGATTAGTTCAACCATTCACCACTGTCAGACACTTGATTTTCTTTCACAGCTAGACACGTGCTTTAATTTAGGAAAGGACTGTGTCCTCCGACTTGACATCCTACTACATTTTGCACACAGGAGCTCATCACAGCCGGGAACTTCAACCTATGCTCTTTCTCTAAAGCTGAGTAATCACAGGCCAGAGTCCATTCCCCAAAAGCCTCTTTCCAGATAATACTTAAGCCTTAATTCTGCAGTTCACAATGTAACCTTTGGTATGCACACATATGGAAAAGCAGGGCTTTAAAACATATGCCAAGGTGACAAATTTTTAAAGAGATAAGCTATTTATAACTAACTAGAAAGTAAATAAAAGCAGATCCTTTTATCCACCATTGATCAAGACACAGAAGTATTTACACATTCTTTCCATAATAAATAAAAAATCAAACTGTGATGGGAGGGGGAAAGTAGACAGAGACGATGGCATAGAAAATTTACAGTATCAGCATTGTCAAAAATTTCAAACTCGGAAGTATTCTGAAATCTCTAAATACATTTAGCTTTCTTCTTTTGCAACAGAAACCAAAAATGCAAACAGTAACTTAACATATATGACTGATGTTCCTACAACCACCCTTTTCCTGCTTCCCACCACTCACAGGTTTGCTACCTGAAAAATGCAAGAGGGAAAAATGGCCTTCTAAGGCAACAGGAAAAAGGACCATTCACCTTGAAAATCCCGCCAGCCTGTGGCTGCCGTGAAAGCCACTCTTTATCCATCCCATCACTGGCAGAAGTCACATACATTTCTGAATAATCTTTTCCTCCAAAACAGCAGGAAGTTGTCTTGTCAACAGGAAGTTTCACAGTCTGGAGTCTTTTTCCTGAAGAAAAAAATATGCATGCCATTTCCTGTTTGTCTACTTAAGACAAGAAATTTAAACAAATCATTGCGAATAACCAGCGGGGAGCCAGGCGTTCCACAAAAGCAGGTACCAGGGCAGGGGGAGGTCCGACGCTGAGTTTCAGCATATTGATGAGCACCGTGACAGGGAAAAAACAGACTTCTGTGAACTGCATTGTTGACGATGTATAATTTGACAAGTTTCGGTCTCAGTTATCACTAAGAAATCCCACCCCCAACCCCAGCCTGTCCTCTAATTAAATGCTAACATCCATAGCACCTACATCTGTATCTGAGTTCAGAATCTAGGCTGCCCATGCAGCCAATGGAAATGGGATATAATTCCTCCCTAAAATAGGTCACATGAATCACACCCTTGGCCTGCTGACTTTTCTGCTTTTAACTACAAAGGAAGCCTGGAGCAAGCAGACCTCGTGCTACACTGCCACTGCCTGCAGTTAAGGAATATTAATTCCTAGAAGTTTTTCCTGAATTTCAATAGCATTTCAAATCAAGTTTGCATAAAATAGGGATCATGGGACATGTCTGAAGTTTACAAGAAACTAGCACTACCATAAATAATATTATGCATTTATTATACCAACAAATACCTACCATCCTAATGACAGTAGTGAACAGATTGCCTCCAGCCTTAACCAGAAGGCTGTCGAGACACCTTACAGCAGATTTTTTTAAATGCCTCCTAATTCTAGGCAATAAGGGCTTACATCCATCATGCCTATTTTACTTACCTACAACTGAATTTCTCTTTCTGGAAATACACTACATGAAACTCCTTACAAAACATGTAATTTCTCTAGCACTGCTACTGCATGTGTAAGGGCTTGGGCCCCACACAGTAACTGTTTAGCGACATGTTGAAATAGCAAGAGAGCAATTTTGATGTTGGGAACCCCACAAGGAGAAAGAAAAAGAGGAAAGTTTGGCCCACTTAACACCCAGAAGTTGTTTCTGGTCAACTTCACAGTGCGGCACCATTTCTCATGAGATGTTTATCAAAGCAAGCACCTGTCTTTAAAACCTTTTGCCTCATCCAGCAAGCTGTGCCTTGGTCCCTCGCAGTGATGTTAGCAGAACTGAAAAGAACTGACAAAAACACAGACTGAAGAGCTTCACCTGTACCACAACACTAAGCGGGTCATAAGCGCAGCTAAGAGCAGGGTCACATTATTAAGCCGTCGGTGGAGTCCTGGCACAATTTTGGCCCACCTAGTTGCGTACACTTCTCCCCAGAGACAGTCTGAGTGCTGTTTTGGTGTGGGAAGACAGCCTGGCTGTGCAAAATATGCTATGATATGCCATATGGTACGGGACTAAAGGACACTGCCTGATTCATTTTACTTGCTAGTATGGATGTAACCATTACATCCAGAATACAGGACTAAGAGGGATGAGTGGAACCATCTTTGCTTCACAGACAACCCTGACACGAGGGCTGGATGCTTTTAAACTCTCTTTTAATCCCGGAAGAAATAAAATAGCAAATGAGCAGTGGTGAAAGAGTCTCTTGTAATGTAATAGCCTGGAAAGTGTGAGCACTCTGGGATTCCTGATGCTCTGTAATAAGCTTATTTGGCACACTTTTTGACCCACAATGGCCAAAGGAAAAATCAAAGCGAAAAAAATAAAAATCAAAACCATTGTAACAGTGTTTAGATTGTCAGAGGTTATTTGCATGTCTGGTTAATTGGTTTTTTTCCCTGAGAAGAGCAGATTTTTCAAAATATCTACAAAACTGGGAGAGAAGAAATCGTTTCTGTTGCCTGGGAGTGACAAGGACCAATACAAGTCCCCAAGATGGTGCTCCTGCCAACTTGCTCTAGCAACACTTTGTGGTTATCCAGTCAGCTGGCAGTGGAAGTATTACACAGCTACATGGGTTACATGGTGGCTTATAAAATGCTCCAGAGGCCACCCTAGAAATTGACTGACATCAAGTCTGGGAGAAAATGAGTGAAAAGGCCATTCAAAGGGAAAAACAGGCATAAGCCCCAAAGACAAGGGGAAAGACCCTGACAGTACTTGGAGAGTGGTCTCAGCAGATAACAACATGGAAGATATTATTTACAAAGCTCTGAGATGAACAATGTCTTCCTGGAAATGCAAGAAAATCTGCACCTGGATGCTCTAAAATCTACCTGAAGTGTTCATCTGTGCTTGGTATCTACAGAAGAGAGAAACTTAGCAAATCTTTTAGACCCTATAGAATCAAAGGATATAAAAATACATTCATTAGGAAGAAATGTAAAATATTTAATTCCCAATTAAAAGACACAATTGCATAAAACTAGCAGGTCACTAAGTGACTGGAAGGTATGACAAGACTTGGCAACATACAAGTTAGACATCCCTTTCGAGCCCTTTGCAAACCCAGTGGGATCAGTCATCACAGCCTTCCCCTGTAGCACATCCTGAATCTAAAGGCAGCAGCTTATCTATGCTAAAGCCGCCTAGACCTGAAAAGCCACTTCACCCTGAACAGGCAAAACGTTCACTTAGAAAAGATGCCAAACAAAAAAGTTTTCCTCTCCAAAACATGGTCCAAGTTTTGCTATCAGTGAAACCTGAACATCCCTCAGGTGCTTTAGATGAGCTCTGTATCACTGGACGTATCTGCAACTGGCTGACAGTCATTCAAGCCACACTTAACAGCTACTGTGCATTAAAAGAGAGGCTTTCATGGAGTTCTCTTCAAACCTGTCCCAGTTATCTCCCTGAATAGTTACAATTTACTCCGAATTCAGCAAATTGCAGATTTTAGATATTATTATAAAATGAGAGTGCAGAGAGGGCAAATAATCATGAGATACCCACAAAGAGGGTGGCTCTTTTTGACATGGACACTTAACCTGTGAAACTTCTTGCTACTGGGGTGCTGGGAATTTCATATGGGCGAGGGGGGACAAACAGGTTCACAGAAGAGAAATCCACCTACATCAAAATCCACCTACATCAAAATCACATTCAGCTGTAAAAGACCTTGATCTGAGCAGCGTTAGAGTCGGAGTGCATTAGGGGGACGTACTCTGCTGTTGATATTCTTAGTCTCCCTACACATCTGCTTATGGACACTGTTCTGTTTAGCTTTCCCTTAAGAAAACACCTCCAAAAGGGAGGAGGAAAGGGAAAACAAGTGGAAAAAATAAGGTAGTGAAGGCCAGGGAGGAAAAGGGTATAAAGAGTAAACCAGAGAGGAAAAACAGTAAAGTCCACTGCTCCAGAAGAGTATTCAAGGGGCTAGAAAAGGTCACCAAGGGGTGCTCTGCCCACCAAAGGAGGAGGATGTAGGACTAGGAACAGGTCTCAGAGCTGCTGGGATCTCCCAGCTGGAGGTTCCTCCCCCTAGGGCTGGGGTGCAGACTCTGCAGGACAGGAGGAAGTCCTGAAGGTTTGCAAAACCTTGGATGGGTACAAATCAAAAGATGAGGGGAAAAGCACAGCCTGAGCCTCAAATAGGAGGTTCCAGTGGAGTCAGAAGAGAGGTTGCAGCCTGATCTGCCTGGTGCACGCGTGTGCAAGGGTCCGCTGTGCACTGCACGCATCAAGGGACACTGGCATGCCTGGATCTGCAGCTCCACAAAACCCCAAGACTTCTGCTAGGGCTGGACCTGGGTTCAAGGGACCCCAGATGCAACCCAGTGTAGTTGCTCCTATGCTGCATTATACAGACTATGCTGTCTGGGATTTGTCAAAATCATGTTCCCATTCTCATCTACTTGCCCCTTGCAGACAGTGTGGTTCAGTCTCCCTGAAGTGCTCTACATGTGTTTTTTAGACAGACTAAACCATGCTTGGCAGACCACCAAAGTCCAAATGAGAGTAGCAATGAACAACATTGGCTCACATAATGGGCACACCCAAGACATTACTGTGGGAATGATAAAACGCTGTGGAATTCATTAAATATTTTTTATTATTTCAATTGCAAAATTTATCATGTAAGTAATATTCAACAATAAAAACACGTTGCTGGCGTAAGTGTCATGTGGGACTTGTATTAGCCTCAGTAAGCTGCCCAAAATAATACACTATGCTGAAGAAAGAAGACAAAAAAATAGCTTAAGTCATCTTTGCTATTTTGTGGCTTATTAATTTTCTTCCACATCATTTATCAATGAGGTAAACGCTAATCTTAAGTTTGGAGGATGCAAGTGGAGGCTAACTCAAACAATTCACAAGCATAATGGTAATCTCCTCAGCAACTTTACCTTTTCCAACACAACAGAGGCTGGGAACAAAGGAGACATCTACAAAGCTAACTTCTGAGAGCAGGGACATATAATTGTTTAAAAAAAATAGTGTTTTAAAAGGAGCACATATACAATTTCTGTGAGGGGAAAAAACCCACCTCTCATTCTTTGCTTTTTTTTCTTTTTTTTAAACAGAATTCCAGTCTACCCTTTGCGAGGACTCACCTGTTTCAGGGTCAAGACGAATCACTCTCCCACCATCGTAACAAGCTACCCAGAGTTTGCCTTCTGTATCAATACACATCCCATCGGGAATGCTTTCGTCTTTTTCCAGTTTGTATATACTCCTACGGTTGCCTGCAGGGTAGAAAAACCACAACAAAACTGAGTGAGACAGTTGTTAAAATTTTTATCAGTCACAGCCCAGCAGAATTATTTGTACTATTATTTTCTAAAGCTGTGTTAAAGTCCTGAGATTTTTCATATGAAAGAAATGGATTGTGTCTGCTGCCCTGTTTGTTTCCTGAGAAGTTGTTTCTCAGCATGAAATCCTGTGGATCAGTTTCTATCCATTGGAAGTATAACCTTTTTTTCTGGTGTTCTTTTCTACTGTACTGCTCATTCTCCCTACTTACAATATTAAATAAATAACTGAATAAATTAATGTTATATATATTCAGAAAATTAATTACTTGTTCTAAAATCAGTTTGGATCACTTCAAGTATGGGTCGCTTCCACTGAGAGAACGGGAGACTTTTCAAACAGATTGCTGGAACGTGCCAATAATCGCTGTTCCAACACAAAACTGACCTTCAGATATATAAACTGAGAGTTTATATAAACACAGAGTTACGAAAAGCATCAACTTCAAAGGCATACTGTCAACCTAAAAATGAAAAACTCTTTCTGAACTTTTATCCACTGTTATTAAAGAAAATTAAAACCGACTTTCCAACACTGTTTATTTTATGTTCCGACAACTTCAATATTTCTCATATGTAGCAGTATTTTTAATGAGTTTCCTTTGTGCTCCTGGGGATTGTCAAATTGCCCACAGAAAGAGAGTGAGCACGGGTGAGAGAGAGGAGAACCACCCTATTTCCTAAAGAAAAATTCAATTGTAAGCCACAGCAGGGAGACATTGGTACAAGATGCTACACCTAGAATGACTTTAAATTCACAGTTTTAAAACTAAGTGTCAAACTGATCGGGTTCTTTTAAAGCAAAATACTGCAGTCCATGTACTCAAAAGCAAATTATTAGTCCAAGTCACCGGAATTTTTCCTTTGCCCAAGCTTGTAGAAGCCCTTAAGGGGTTGTTTTGTTTTGTTTTAAATAAATGAAGGAAGAAGTTTTGAGTAACTGCTCTCAGTTGTTGCTTAGCTCTGTCTGCAGAATCTTCACCTAAGAGCTTATATTTTAAAAAACAAAACGGGGGGGGGGGGGGGGGGGGGGGCGGCAGGGGGAATCTAGAAGCTACCAGAGGTTTTGCACAAGACTACAAGCTTTTCTGTTACTTTGCCTATGATGTCAATAATAAAAACACAGCTGCAGAAATCTAGTCATACAAGAAACACTTTGCCCTTTTTACACAGAAAGATCAGATATGCCTTTAGTAACAGTAGTCCAGATTATTACTGAACCTCTGCCACACAATTTAAATACTCTATAATATTACCAACAGCCCCTGACTAGTTTGAGCTAGGAACCTACAAAGGCACAGATGAATGTTAATATGGCTTCTGTTGCTTTGTTCTAAAGAGGTTTCAGAAGAAGAGCTCCCAAAGCACTGATCACCTCTGCATAATAACCTGAACAGAAACAAACATCACAATCTCTAGGTACAAACAATTATTTTAGAATACAACAATTCATACCAATTTTTCCAGTTTGGAGGTCATAATCAAAGGCATCCACTGAGTAGGATAAGCTGTCAATGTAAAAGAAGATTCTGTGATCCAGCGACCAGTCCAGCCCATTAGAAATGTCTACCTGATCAAAGTGCTTCACCACTGAGAGGTCGGAGAAGAGCGTATACAGAGAGCCCTGGTGTCTTTCCAGTACAGCAGGTCGAATCTCCTCAGCCATCGTACCTGTGCAGAGACAAAGAGGAAAAAGCAGGTTCAGGGTGAATGGGCCTTCCCCCAAGTTTGGTGGCAGCCTCTCACTACGATGATGACCACACCGCCAGTGTAGTCAGGAGCAATGTGGGGACTTCAGAAATTTGGGGAAGAAACTGGGTTAAAAGCAAATGAGAAAGGTAGATTTTCAGAAGTACGTGCTTTTAGCCAAAAATGACAAAACACAGCCTTTGCTTTTTTGTTGAACTGTGGCAGAAATGGTGTGCAGCACGATTTCTGCAAAATGTTTTATTCAGTCATTCAAATATTAAGAAAGGTCTAGTCAGCATTTAACTTCCCACAAATCTTAACATCATTATAGCAGACAGACTGGAAAAAAAAATCCTCCTCCCTCAGACTAAGTCTTGCTAAAGCCTCTTCAAAAACAAATCTCATCTTTGTGGCTTGAAGTTGGCAGCTGAGACTGGCTCTTGAGAGGCTGGTTAAAAAAAGCAAGTTAAGGTAAGCCTTGGGACCCAACTACAGGGCAGATGCACAGAATGGTGTTTTAAAAAACAGGCGGACAGGATCACAGGACAGCTGAGGCTGGAAGGCACTTCTGGAGATCATTCAGGCCCACCCCCTGTACAGAGCTGCATCAGCCACTGCAGGCTGCTCAGGGCGGCATCGTGTCTTGAAGATCTCCGCAGAGAGAGACTCCACAGCCTCTCTGGACAACCTGCTCCACTGTTTGATCATCCTCAGTACAAGTTTTCTTACATTTAAACAGAATTTCCTGAATTTCAGTTTGTGCCCATTGCCTGTGGTCCTGTCACTGGGCACCACTGAGCAGAGCCTGGCTCCATCTTCTTTACTCACCTCCCATCAGGTACTTATACACATGGATAAGACCCCCCTGAGCCTTCTCCACGCTGAATAGTCACATAGTTTTTAGAAATACCATCTATAAATTCTGATTTATAAATAACAAACCCCACAATATCATAAATTTCTCACTGGAAAACTATTTTCTATTGGCACTCTGCCATTATTCAGAACAAGCATGCCAACAGGGAGTAACTAGGCAGGCTCTGAACAGTGGGCCTCTTTTTAAAAGAATAGTTCTGATAATATGGTGTCCAAGTGATACAAACGGGATTTGTAAATAGGATTAAACTCTGCCTGAAGGCAACAAAAAAAAAGTATCAACCATTTAACTATGAATGAACACTTGCTGCATCTACAAGTGATCAGTGTATCTCATCACCAAAACCTAATGGAGCAGCAGAAGGGAGGAACCGCCTGCAGCATACCTGCGAAATACCTCCCTGCAGGATCCACTTTCCCATCGTTGAATCGGTTGTTTGGTTTATCCTTGTCCACCTGAGTAATGGTGGTTACCAACTGCTCTTTCCACTTCAAAGCAGCAAACCTAGTTCCCAGGGTGATGACATAATCCCCGGATTTCCGGAGAGCCACGGAGCTCACGGGAGCATCTAGAAATAGGGTGAAATGGAAAAGAGGTATGTGCCATGGCAAGACATTTCTTTTTTGCCTACTTTAGACATACAAGCAGTCACACCCAACTCAGTGAGACCAAAGGCAAGAGAAACAACCTGCTTTTCTACCAACAAAACTGATGTTTAAATACACAGAAACAAATTCTTTCACGTGAAGAGGGAATACTTAATGAATACAGAAAGTTGCTACAAAGAGAGTAACCACTTTGTGACATAAAACTCAGGGAGCGTGAGTATTACCACTGCTTCCAGAAGTGATAATCATTACCAGCACCTGTTTCTGCTAGGTGCTTTAAAAAACAAAACCAATATAAAAAGGGGGACAGAGCATGTTTGCTTTTTACCACAGGTTATTGTGTGGGTTCCCTCCTCCCCAAGGGAAAAATTGATTGCCACAAGAGCTCTGGAGCAACTGTGTTTGTTCAGCACAGCTCCTGGGTAAGTCAGCCCTACATGACCGTTCAGTCACAGCCCACAGAGACAAAGAGTATCTCTGCACTGGGACAGGTCACCCTGGGCAGGAGAGCCACCCCCTGCACCACACTCTGCCATGCAGTTCAGACATGCCTCCAAGCAGCACCAAAAACACACCAAGGAGTGGCAGAGCCTTCCAAGAGTTAAACCAAAATGGAGAATTAGTAAATGCTCCATGGTTAGTTTACACTCATTTGAGCTATTATGCAGTAAGACCTCAATTGCAGGTTATTATAAAGGAAGTAGTAAAAAAACGGAGAAATGAATGTGAAGGTAACATTTCTGTAAAAGCCTGCAACCAGACACAATATAAGGAACTGTAACTTTAAACAGGGCAATAAAATCTGGGATAATATTTAATACGCATGGGACTAATTGCCAACTTTCTAATTTCTAATAAAACATTTCTTGTATTTACAGCTTTGAAGAGGTATATAATTAGGTAATAGATTCACAAACACAACCGCCACTGCTGCCAAGAGGAGCTGCTCCTTTCTGGCTGCTTGCTCTTGGCTGAGAACGCCCCTTCCCTCTGCAGCCCCAGCAGCGGTACCACCATGCCAGAAGCCCGAATGCTATCTGTCCCCAACGCCCGAGATGCACACCTGACTGCAGGCTCAACTCCAGCAACTCCTTCACCTAGAAGTGACCTCGAGGGTGACCGCACTGCTGAGGCTGCTGATGGTCTGGGCTCACCTACTCTGGGCGAGTGGGTGCCACTTCTCCTTCCCGTGACAGCACAGATGTCGGCAGCATCCTCTCAGCCGTGCGCGGCACCCGCCAAAGGAGGTCATTTTGCTGCTCTTCCCATTAAAAACGCTTTTCTGCCTGCACTGGCAGCACGGGCTTTGCAGGCAGCGTGTGGGAGCAAAGCACCTGGCGCCGCGGTCCACAGGAACCCTTCCCGCCGGGCAGCCCCCAGGGCCCCCCTTCCCACCCTGGGAGGAGCTGCCCCCTAAGCACAGCAGCCTATATACCCCTGCCTGCCCATCCCTGGAGGTGTCGGCTCCCCGGGTGCCCCAACAGCCACAAGAATAGCCCCATACCTTCCCGACAAAGCACTCCAGGGAAGAGGGGTGTGTCAGACCTGCGAGATGGACACAGGCACCTTGATGTTCACTGCACAAACACAGCACAAGTGAGCGTATCTATCGGGCGTCGCACCCAGCTCAGTCCGCTGCCACCCCAGAGGGCTTTGTTAAGCAGCATCCACAGGAATTGATTTACCATTTTATGTCGAACAAGGAACTGACCGTAAAGTCTGCCCTCCCCCGCCCCCCCCCGGTTATGCAGGTAGTGGTGTTTTCCCTGTGGGGCTGAAACGGTTATTTAAAGCTGTTGCTCAGTGTGGGGTTGTTGTAATTCTCTGTAAGCTTCAGTAATGAGTAATTTCTCGCTCAAATTTCCACTTTGGACATCAACCCGGTATTTCTATCACATGGCACTCTGGTTTTTTTTTCTGGTCTTTTAGGTATGGTATTCCTAAAGGCACAGCTATGAATTACAACTATTTTATTACTAAGCAGAAGGAAGTTAAAAGAAAAAAGAGTAGCTACTTCAGCTGGTATCTCTTCTACATCTCCAGAGAGGCCACATGTAAAAGAGAGTAGGTCCAAGTTGGGGGGGAAGCACGGAGAAGCACTCTCCTTCAGCTAAAGTAAGAGGCATAAACAAGCATAGGAAGCAATAGGTCCAAAATCAGTATCAAGCCTTCTCTCATCTTAAAACTGGCAACTACAGTAATTTGAAAGGCAGACAAGTCCAGATCAATTTACTGCGAATAACGTGAAAAGCTTATGGGTGGGCAAGCGATTTTCATCAAGTGTTAGTGAACGTGAGAAAGTAATAAATCTCAGTACTTAAACCATTTAAGGAGCTGTCTTCAGACAAATATTTACGTTATCACATCCAGAAGTAAATCTGCAACTATTTATGAGAAGCTAGC
Source organism: Athene noctua (assembly GCF_965140245.1). Taxonomy (NCBI): domain Eukaryota; kingdom Metazoa; phylum Chordata; class Aves; order Strigiformes; family Strigidae; genus Athene; species Athene noctua. The sequence goes on from NC_134037.1 coordinate 190,483,528, forward strand.
ACACCCCCTTCCTTTCTAGAATAAATATTTAAACTATTGGGACTCTAGCTAGTGACACTGCTACCTTAAAAAATACCACCTTCTTAAATCGTTACGGGAAATTTTCTTCTAATAAAGAAAACGTGAAGGGCCCTTCTCATTCAAATCAGTAACAAAACTCTTGACAGGCATGACTACCAGAGATGGAGAGTCTCGGTAACCCTTACCTCCGGGGCAAAGAGGGCACAGAAGAGCAGGTTGTGAGCAATTTACAGGAAAGATCAAGCGGATCAACCGCAATCCAATCGCACAAAATCATAAGAAGAAACTCAGGGCCAAGCCTGGCCAGTCACGACATTTAGTTTATGCACGCAGCACAAGCTGTCCCCTTCGGCCCAGCAAGGTCGGGTTTTAGGGGGGACCCCCCTGCACCAGGAGACGAGCTCCACTGAGCACCCCCGCGGGGTCCTGCCTGCGCAGGGCAGGGCGCGGTGCCACAGCAGCCGGCGCCCCGCGGCCCGGGGCCCAGCAGCGCTCCGCGGGCCGCCCCTTACCCACGGCCACGGCCTCCACCCGCGCGGCGGCCGCGCTCCAGCGGCAAACCTTCCTGCGAGAGATGTCCACGAAGAGCAGCGCGCCCGCCTCCTCGTCCCAGACGGGCGACTCCCCAATCCCGCAGCCCTCCCTGGCGACGCACTCCACTTTGATGGACGACATGCCTGTGGGGAGAGGTGCCCCGGTTTATCTCCGCCTGTCAGGAGCAGGCGCGTACAAAAATCAAACCCTCAAAACCCGCGTTTGCAGCCGAGACGGGTCTGACCTTCGCAGCGCACAGCAACGGGGTTTATTTGTGCTGGGCTCGTGAACGGCCTTCACATGGCCAACGACGGGGGGGGGGGGGTTGAGTGGGTGCGTGTCGTCGCCCCCCCGCCTCGACGAAGCCGGCGGGCAGCGCAGCCCAGACCGGCCGCTGGAAAGCGCCTGCCCGGCCTGCTATCATGCCGGACGGCAAATTTTTTGGGTAAAAAAACCCCAAAACCCAACAAAACAACCAAAAAACCCACCCAAAAAACGAGAGTGCGGGTGGGCAGGGGCCCCACACGCCGGGCTGCTGAGGCGCCACCTGCCGCGGCAGTGCCGCCCTGTGTGGGGCGGTATCATTTAAATACACGTATGTACAGGTTTGTTATATATACGAGAGAAAAAGAGTAATAATAATAAAACACAGACACCTGGCCGGCCCTTACCTTTTCCCAGCAGAGCACCCCGAGGCCCCGGCTCGCCGCTGCCCCTTATAACGGGGAGGGGAGAGGGGAGGCGGCCACGCTCAGCCGGGCTGAGGGGCTGGCGGCGGCCCAGCCTTGGGTGCCCGCGGCTGGGACTGGCCCCCTACCGCCCCCCGGGGGAAGGAGGGAGGGGGGGGCTGCCATTTCGCCCCCCTCCCCCCGCGGCGAAGGCCGGGCCGCCTGGGATCCTGCCCTCGAGGCGCTGCGAGGCCAGCGCAGGTAGCGGAGAGCAGCGATCGCTCGAGCTGGGGCAGCTGGGCTCCCCCTCCCAGAGCTGCAGGGAGGAGGAAGAGGGAGAATAGATTTCCCTCTGCCGTGGTCAAGTGTCTCAGCTCCCCGGAGAGGTTGATTTCCGACAGGCCTGGCTTCTGCCTGCCTTCTCCCAGCTGTGGTTTAGGCATCCACTGGGCCATAGCCCTGACTTCCAGCACCAGCGATCTTTCTCGACAGATCCAGCAGTATTTCCCTGGTTATCCGCAAATCCAGGGCCTTCAGCGTGCCATGTCCTCTTTTCCTCCCCTTGCTGTAAAGCCTCAAAAACTTCCCAACGTGCGAGGCAAATGGCTAGCATCAAAATTTCCAGATGCAGTTCTCCCTTGTGCCTGGCCGTCAGTGCTACAGCGGCTGCAGCTCCCACGTCTCAAGTCATAAAGTGAAGGGCACTGTAAATAGTTGGTCTCCTCTTCAGCGTACCATAACAGATTGCCTTTTGACTTGGATTCAGTCATTGCCACAGGGACCCATGATATAAAAGTGACTTCAGTCTCAGTGCGGCATGTCTTATGTCTCTTTCCCGGCAACTTGGGGTGCATGAGGTAGGCGCAGGGTAGCTGGCCGCCTTGTCCCCACAAACCATGATGAATTTGCCTGCTCCAAAACCCGCCGTGCCCCCCGCCAGACTCTTGTTTCCAGCTGCATTTACAGCAGCCCCTTTATTCAAGGGGCACAGCCCAGTGTAGCACATGAGTAACTGCACAGCACCCACTGGGGTCTTTCACCTGGCAGCCCCCTCACAGCTCCTGCTACAGATTTTATCTGTTCCTTATTACACACCTTCCTATTAGCAATTACCTTCTGTCAAGCATCTTTACCCAGTTACCTTTCTTCATACAAGTGCTCACCACCCAAGCTTCATTTGGTCACTTTTTTTAAAGTGATGTATTTGGAAAGTTCATGGGCTACATGACATTACCAACATGTGTTTCATGCAGGCTTCCCTCAATGGACTACTAATGTGATATTTATTGTCACCTTACCTGAGCAGTCAAGCTTTTATTTTACAGGCTTGGGCTTGCATAGCGTTACTTCAGTGCCTAGCACTGAATTTTCTCTTTCTGTCCCCGCTGCGGTGTCATACAACAAACAGCAGGATTTCATCTCAGACCTCAGGCAAGCAAATTATTAGTGACTGCCAACACAGAAAACAAACATCCAGAAAAGAAGTGCCACAGCTCGCTCTTTCATACATTTTACAAGAAGATCCAGAGGTTTAAAAAAATTAATATATGCAAGAGTTCACCAAGTAAATACAGCGAAGTACAATTGCCACTTTTTACAAAGCTCGGCCACGTTTGCTGTTCTCCCACTGTCCTTGCACGCTACGAGGCTGTTTGGGATACGTGGCCAATGCAACAGCAGGAGACACTCACACCCTCAACCCACCTGGCCCATCTCTCTGCTCTGTGCTCACTCCAGCATTTGCCAGCATGGTTTGGAGGCATCAAAACAACACAGTTGACACACACTTTGGGAGAAAATTAACAACTTCTGCAAGCACTGGGTTACAACACAAACTCTGGTCTTCTTCTGAAGTGTCAAATATTTTGAACTTGGATCTCTAGTTATACAGGAGAGTAGTCCTGCTTTGACTTTTCTGCAGTGGCTAATCCAGGCTTGCTGAAAGGTAGAGCAGGGAGGAATTCATGGGGGGGCTGCCTTCACAGAGAACACCAGCTGAGATCTGCTGCCAGCACAAGCTGCCTATGGGAGAGAAGAGCACAGAGAGATGACTTCCAAAGGTAGTGCTGCCATGTGGCTTCCCCGCCAGGAAGTTCCCGTTGTTGCACTGCAGCCACAATGTTTACTCTGTGGCCTCCAAACCTGAGCAATGGGGAGCACATGCAGCACCTCTGTGGCCTCCAAAGGAGCACATGCAGCACCTCTGTGGCCTCCAAAGGAGAACGCTAGTGACCCAGCACTTATTCCATGTGGTGGGGTACATTGCACTTACTCCTCCAGCTCTGCAGGGAGCAGGGAAAGGGGAATCTTATTACTGCAACCACGAAGAGCATAAGGAGTAGATCTGCAATGCAGGAGGTCCTCTAAGGTGAAGTCACAGCCCTCACCCAGCCTGCAGGTTCCCCCAGCCTGCCACAAGCCATTACCCTTCTCATCAGTCAGGAAGCATTCAGCAGTTCTGGAGAATAGCCCAGTGTGTCACAGAGCTGGAAAAATCCCCCCACCCATAAGGACTGCAGGCACGAACGGGTGCTAGATGATTTCAAGGAGTTATAAAAAGAAACTGGTTTTTGCTGATGCTGGTTCCTGGAAGGTCATAGTTGTTCTTTTATGAACCTGATCCTGTCATTTCTTCATCTCTAGAGCCATCTTCATCTTTTTCTTTCATCTCAAGTCTTCTTGGTTTACTTCTGTTAGTCCTCCTCCTTGCTTGGGGGTGGGAGGTCTGTAGGCCTTATCCACACCTGGTATCAAGTGCAAATGCCATCTATCAGTTGTCCATATCTTATACTGTCTCCGAGCACCACACGAAGAGAGTCTGCCAGGCCTCCTCCACAGCTGGGCAAGGTGCAGCCAAGAGTGGAGACTGTGCCAAGGGCACTGGAGCCCCATGAGCCACTACCTCAGTGTAAGCCTGCCCTGCTGTTACATCCATTAGGGCAACCACAGTGAGCATGTGGGAATTTACCACTAGCAGATAACACTGCTCTTAGGGGAGAGGGAGACACAGCAAAAGGAAAACAAACCAACCAACCAACACCCACGCAAGAGCAGAGGTGAGTTCTTTCCAGTTGGCTGGAAAGCAAGAATTGGCACTGCCATGTGCTTATTTCCAGCCACATATAGTTCTTGGAATTGACTTGTGTGTCTAAATCAAGATTTGTGAGTGAGCAACAAGTAGGTCCAGGAGAGATCAAATTGTTGAGAAGTCTCAACTGTCATAATCATGGATTTAAATACATAGTTCAAACATTTGCCAAAGTACATCATTTTCCTGCTTTGCAAACATCTCCTAGGGAGAAGGTGGCATGAGGGTCTTGAACAGCAGACGTGCCCATTGATTAACTTATATTTTACATCAAGTCTAACACCCATTGCTGTCACACTGTCATGGAAGTTAATGCAGAATGGATTAAGAATCCCAGACGGGGAATCTTTTCTAAAAAGGACTGTACTGAATTAACGGTGAAGTCATATTGAAGTATTTGGCCCTAAAAGTCCAGTTTCTCTCACAGAACCAGCAATAGTACCCTCTATTTATTAGTTTATTATTCAGACTTCTTTCAGCATCATTTCTTATATACCAGCCACAGACTCACAAAAAAGCATCTCACACCTAAGAATGTAGCACTATAAGCAGACATGCTATATAGCCCTCCCCAGTGCAGCCAGCTTCACAGGTGTGTCACAAGCACCCCTCGCACATGCACCTCCAGCTTCTTTGCCACAGGAACACCTTCAGCTGCCTCACAAAGCTCACTGAGTGCGCAGCCTGTGCCTTTCCAGCCCCCTTGGCACAGCCAGGGAACAGGGTGCCTCAGAAAGGGCAAGCACTCTTAAGTGGAGCACGGCCAAGACATTTTTCATTAATGCCTTACTCTTCTGCTCTTGGACCCCACATGATCCAGATTTGCATTTTGCTTGCCTCAGGATTTTATTTTTTTTTTAAAAAAAAGCATTGATATGTGCTACAGCAGCTGCAAAATTATAGCCACAACAGAGGCTGTGCAAAGGAGACTGGACTTCAGGGAAAGACAGCATTTTTCATTCAAGTAGCTGATTTAGCAACAGTGCTTCCAGTGTTTGCAGCTTTCAGGCTCGCAAGCCTTCTTCAGGCCCAAATCAGAAGCAAACTTCAAATTAACTGCACGTTTGGGGTGACTGCTCTGAGCTTAATTTAGCACGTTCAACCAGACAATTTGAGAGAAGTCTGGGTTTTGTATTAACTAAACTACAACTTGCTTACAGATACCTGCATCATCTGGCTCATCCAGTTTTTGGCCTCTGTGCCTCCTTAAGCCAGGAGACACAGCTGGCTTGTTGTAGGAGGAATAATCAGAATGGAGTGGGTAAGGCAATGCTCCTACTGCATTTTAGAGGAGATAACAGAACAATGGCTAAGCCATCACCTCTAAGGAGGGGAAGTACTTTGGTCAGGCTCCATTCAAAGAGATGCAAATGGAGCCTAAAATGCCAGTGATGCCAGGGCAGGGGTTCCCATATTCCCCACACCCTTCTGAGATAAGAGAGATGGAACTGCAAAGGAATGCAACCAGACACCTTGGTTTCAGGTGAAGTGGGTGGGCTAGTTTAGCAAATTTTTTCCCCCCTCAGATCTCATTTCCTCACTAGGGCCTGTGCTTCCAAGGTTATAAGCAGAGACATTTTCCCAAACGGCATGTAATACATTTTCTTTTTATAGGTACTACTCCAGTGGACTCCTTGCAGTTGCTGCGACCACAAAAAAAAAAAAATTAGCTTGATGTCAATCACAAGCTCAAGGGCTTTCAGATGACCAGGAGATTTCTTGAAGACATCTTCCTTTATACACTGCTGTTGTGCTAGGTTTTAAATTCTTCCTCGGGACACTGGCCCACGGATATGGCCAGCAGAATATCTCTGGAGCTGTTACAGAACTCTGTCAAAATACACCTTGTGTTTCTGCTTTGCCCAGTGCTCCTGCCTGGGATGAGGGCGGGTAGGGCAGCACCTGGGGAAAAACAACAGAAACTGGAAAAAATGTCTCGAAGGGGGTTAAGCCAAAAGAAACCATAAAGGTGTCATTACAGAGTCTGCCGGGAGATTTAAAACAATGTCTCAGATAAGGCAGCCTAGGCAAGGCAGATATCCAGCTTTGGGGCTGCTGAGAAAACAATGGGAAGGCAGGGAAGGTCTGGAAACAAAAGAAGAGTCCCAGAGAAAGGGCAGGGCAAGGTGGATCCAGGAAGTTTTCCCAGCCAAAAGAAGCCTGATGGAGAAAGAGAAAGATTATCTGGAAGCTGTACTCACAGAGCCAGGGAAACTAATGGGCATATACCCAAGGCTGCTTCTCCTTACACAACAATGTCGTCATGCAAACTTATCCAACCTATCTGCAGAGGGGTTAACTTGAGGAACAGAAATAAGCACACGCATCTGCTATTTTCAAACAACTTACCCAACTGATAGGCAACATTTTGTTTCAGGAAGCTGTGCAGTCACTTTAATCCACTTCTGTCACATCGCTCCAGAAGAGTCCAGATGCGCTGACTTGTTAGGAGTGGAGCCCAGGAGCAGTTATCCCAGGACAGTCTCTGCAAGAGGGGGTATGTTGCAGAATTGCACCCCAGGAGGGGCAAAAGCCTGTTCAGCTATGAAGCTGGTGTAAAAGAAGATTCAGAAGCAGCAGTAGCCAGGCATCTCACGAAACCAGAACTCAGAAGTCTTAAGAGTCTTCGCTTCTTCCTGAAGGCACTCCATTGTTTTCCATCTCTGCCCTTCCCTGGTGTTTTTCACTTGCATGCCAAGCTCCTAGGTTGTGCAAGCAGCTTCCCTTTGCTCATTAATTCACATCAAAAGCATATTTTCCCAATAGATGTGTCAATTCCCTGCAGTGCTAAACCTTCAGGAGTACTGGGATCATCAAAATTCCCAACAATCAAAATGACTGGTTTCACTGGATTATCTTTGCAGCTCACAGAGGCAGGCTTTGAGCACTTGGTAATACTCAGTTCCTCCCAGGTACCAGATACACATCATGTGCCTGCAGTACAGCCTGTACGCCCGGGCCTAGTCATCAACCAGGTACCGCATCAAAATCAAGTGAATGTTTCAGGCTTATTTTTAATAGTTAAATGTTCGTAATTTCTCCTTCTGTGGTTTGGGATTCATGGCGCAAAGAAAACATTCTATCAATGACATAACACATGTTACAGCTGAGAAACATTTCTCTTTGGACAAAGGCATAAATGCAGAAACGACGGTGCTGGGAGTCACCGCGCAGCCCCTATTAGTGCCTGTGAGAGACTGGCCCAGTTGCTGTCAACAAGTAACCACACCTACTTTATTTGTAAAGATTCTGCAAACCAAGAGCAGCTGTTTCCAAAATAATGGGGATACTAATTTCCTTCCTTGGTCCTGTCTTTCCCACATCCCAGCCACAAGAACACTACTTTCAAAGGGAATGGGAGGCTGCCAGTCAGAAAGTCACAAAAAGGAAGTCTGCTGCTGGAATCTGTTGCAAGAACAAATTTAGGGAAGGAGAAATGCTGGTCCTGAGAAACAGCTGACAATCCAACACTTACTGCTTCTTCCCAGTGTTGCTTTTTCTTCTCTTCTCTATGCACCTTTACTCCCTTCTTCCCCCTTTTTTTTCTCCTGTTTTCTTCCCACCCAAGGGACTTGCTGTTCCATTTCACCCAGCACGCCTCCAGCTCTGCTGCCGGCCTGCCTGGGGCCACCTGCTCGGCCACTCCTGCCTGTACCTGTGCTCAGCCACAAGCACGCTGGCCGTTCAGCTAACAGCTCGCTCTGGCGCTGCCTGACCCACCGCATGCAGGACGGTCATTGCTGCCTCCCACATGTGGATTGCAATTCCTCCATCCCTCCTGAGCGCTGCCAGCTACCAAGCTGATCGAAGCAGGAGGGACGCCATCGGATCAGAGAAGGGAGGGATGCTATTAGATGGGTTGTGCTGCTACATTTGCTCTTTTCTCTCCATCTTCCTCCTCGGTTTTGCCTTCTTGGCCGCTCTGGCACAGGGAGCAGCTCCTCTCTGCCAGCAAGGTGTATCACAGCACCGGCCTGTGGGAGCCGGGGGAACTACAGCAACAGGTCATGCAAAACTGGCACAAAACATCAACCCGGGAACTTGCTCGCACTGATTCGTCCTTTGCACACACAGAGAGCAATAGCTGGCCGTTAAGTATTCACCTGTGCATGTGTGTGAGTGTACGAGGAGAGGGACAAGACAGAAGGTCTGGCTACAGCTCTTCCTCTGTAACTTAATCTGTCTGACCAGGGAAAAACAGTCATACTACAGCATAAGCAAATATATTAGAAAGTGAGGCCAGGGCAGCAAATGGTCTGTTACATTTGCTCAGCTAGGCAGAAACAAGTCAGGCTTGGACTATTTGCTATACACAGCAAATTAGTGTTCAGCGACTCTTTTTGGGAGGCCGAAGGGGAAAGGTTTTCCTTGACACTTCAACTTGTTAAAGTATTGCCAACTCTGCAGAAATAATTTACTCCTGATGGACACAGTACTGCTGTTAGACTGATGAGTTTAACAACCTGCCAGACACTGAGGGTAAAGCCCTGAATAAATCACAACAAATGAAAATACTGTTAGCAGTTTCATAATTTAATGAAAAAGTACTTGTAAAAAGGGGACATCTGAAAAAGACCGAGTCCATCTTGGAAAATTGAATATATATATATTTATATATATAAAACAAAATGCAAAAACACAAAAAAATTTTGACAAATAAGGTTAAGAGGTAATACTTCAAACAGTTAGCCACCGAACACACAATAAAAACTAGCAAATGCACTTTGGGGACAATACTTGAGAACTACATGACCAAGGGCTCCTTCATATATCTATTAAAATCATGTAAAATTTAGCAAAACCATTGCCCAGACTGGAAACAACTGAATTAATAACCCCAGAAGAGCAGAAACACTGAGTTTTGCTGAAGCACCATTTTCCCTCCCTTCTGCCATAGGCTTCCGGCCACAAAATAACATGAACGCTTTGCTGACCTCCCAGATAAGTGTTCCCAATACAAGCTTCATAAAATTTCATGACCAGCGAGAGAGGATCACCAATAAATATCGAAGGAGAACTAAGAGAATCAGAACTGGAATACAAATGAACAGACATTTGTTTACTTATTCTGAATGACCCATGGCTTAGAACACAAAGCATTTCCCATTAAAATAAAATATGTGGAAACCTAAAATGCTACTGCATATTTACACCAAATGAAATCATTTTGAAGATACAGCTCTAGAAAGATCAATTACACAAATATACATAAAATCAAGAAGTGAAAAAAAAAAATAATTAAGATGCATGAAGCAAACAGAGCAGAATTGCCAGGTATACCTTTTTTTATTCCACTACTGAAAAGTCCTCCAGCCCCTGACCTGCTAGTCCTATTGCAACTAGGGAGATTCCAAAGTTTAAAACAAATCAAAAACTGTCGTTGCCATTTCCCAAGCTAAAAAGCAATAAATTAAGATTATGAAGATAAACAGGTGTTGGTTTGGATTCTGCATAGTCATCTTCACACTGGGTGGGGAACACCTTTTGTTCCTGGACAAAATGCACCCTCAACAGACAGGAGCTGTATGACGTGCCCCATACAACCTATGGCTCGTTTCAGCCAGTGATGGAGGACGTTGTGCATTTATGAAATGTACAGCATTTCAGAGAAAAACAGTGCAGTTACTTCGTTGATCAACACAACACCATCTGGAAAACAAGAAGTTTGTTTGCATTCAAACAAAACCCCCTGTCAATTGATTCCCTTCCCTTCTCGCTTCCTCAGTACTGGCTGAAATTTAATCGCTACTTAACAATTGCTAATTTTAAAGGACATACAAAAAAGTGTTAGTTTGGGAAACAGCAACTGATCCAGAGGTTGAAAAACAGCTTAATAAAATAATAGATTTTCAGCAATTAAAAAAAACCATACTCCAAATGATGACTGGCTATAATTTTACAAACCTAGATGCCAGAAGTAAGGCTCCTACACCTGCATTCAGGCAACCAAGGCTGAAAATTTGTGCGTGCATTAAAAGTTTAGACAATATTATTTCTAATTCAGCTCGTTTTAAAAATACCAGGTACTAACACCTCTGGACATGAAATCTTGGTTTTAAGAGGAATCCAGCATCACCAGTGATTGCCTAAATTTAAGTGTCAAATAGCATTTTTCTTTGAAGTAGTACATCTACTTTTGTAAACACTATCCACAAAATTAGCCATCTGTACTTGTTAGCTGGGTAAAATATTTACAAGTGCATCCCACAACAAGCAACTATGTACAGAGGTTAAAAAAACTGAAGTACTAGAAGTTGTATATTTACAAAATAAGCAAATTATTGTGAAAAGAAACACAACCTTCAGCAAGAGCAGGGAATGGGGGCACATCTAGAGGTCAGCGAGTTTGGCAACGCCAGCAATGCCTGCTTCCACCCTCCGCAAGGGGCCTGCAAACGCCACTGCAGTGCAAAGCCTCCTGCAGAAGAGGATCGTCACTTAGTAGTCACTTTGGGCCTGATCCAGCAGAGCACACCAGCATGTGCTGGGAGATCTGAGCACAAACGTTCCTGGGGGGAAACCATCAGGACTCTGCACATGCTTAACTTCCTAACACATCCACAAGTGCATTGCTGGATCAAATCCATACTGCAGGTGCCATAAAAATGCATTTTCAGTGTCTCCATTTGCAGTCTCTTGCGACATGTTAGAGGGATGCAAGGACTTCTACATAACACCTGTCCACCACCCCAAGACTGACGTAACATGAACATGTTGCCTCACACAAACTGGCAAGGGGGAAGCAGTTTCCTGAATTTACGCAAAAGGTTAACCACTCCGTGCTCTCCCAGATGTTACCCTCTAATAAACCGCATCGATTTCCACATGACTTTGCAATAGCTGAGTTAACCTTGCGGAGACTGCAAGCCAATTCACAGTTGAACAAAACTACTCTGATTTCTCTCTCCTCTCCCCATCCCCTACTGCAACTCTTCCTAACGTAGGTCCTGGACTATTTTCTGGAACCTTCTGATGCTGAGCTTTGCACTGGTACACTGGAATACATAAAGGCTGAGTTACCCCGTGGGGGCTTCTAATCACCTTTGTACCGAACTGTGAGAAATCATATTCTTTTTGTTTCTATTGTGACAATCTCTTCCAAAGTCCTTACTTGGGCTTTCTCTCTCTGAGCTACTGCGTCTTAACCTCACTTGCTCTTTGTTTTCATCACTTTCTGCTTCAGAGTCACTCAGCTCTAAGTCAGGACAGTACCCGTCGTTGTCCTGGTATGGAGCCCCTTCAAGCGTCTGCTTGCTCCACAAGCGATCTTTTGTTGCAAGTCTTCTCGTTGGCTTTTCACAGCACCGGAGATCTTCCGTGGTCCTCACCAGACTGTTGGTAGCCTCTTTAAAGGACCGGCTAAAATGTTCTATGGTGGATTTTCTGAAACTGCTCTGGCTGGCCAAGTGAGCCGTGAGCATGGACTCTTGTTCGTAGGGTGTCTGGCTGGAGCTGTCTCTCTGGCTCACGTCTCCAGCCCTGCCCATCAGACCGTTGGACTTGGCTGCCAGCCTTGAGTTCTCCTGCTGCACCCGCCCATTCCCAATGGAAGACTGTCCGTGCAAAGCCGCCTGGAGCGCTAGGGGCTTCCCGGACGGCTGGCCCCGGTAAAACTCCGGCATCTGCGTGGGGCCAGAATCCTTCACCTCGCTCCGAGGCTTGCCAATCCCTGCCAGCAACCCATTACTTCTGCTGTCGTGCTGATACCTGGAGTAAGATTTTGCTTTAATTTCAAATGATTCCTTTGACATCGGCATGCTCCGTTTGCTGTAAACAGTGCTGTTATTGTCAGGAGAAAGCGGTCTGTTGCCAGGCTTCAGCGAGTTATTTTTGCAGTCTCCTAGTGCTGATTTGGGCATTTTTAACTTCAGGGTGATCCTGGGAGGTGGGTAGAACAGTGTGTTCTCTAGTGCACTTGTCAGGGTATGGCCTACAGGAGAAAGAGACGAGAAGGCAGAAGAAAAAGACTTTTTTAAAAGAAGGTAATCATTCTGTTATCTGTAGCAAGTTTTATAGTGCATTATAAGGTCATTCAACAGTAAGAAGCATTTGCAAACAATTAGTGTGAAATTATTTTAGGACATTAAAGAGAAGTTGGGATAATGAAAACTGTTCCAAATTATCCAGCATTTCGGAATTTAGGTAAGTATTTTAGCATTTCCATTAAAAACAACAATGTGCCCTTTTTACAGAGCTTTAAGCAGTGAATTGAACCAGCTTTGAGATACGACTGAAGTAGTTCCAACAAAGCTATAAAAAAGGTTCGTATGCAGTTTTGGATGGAGAAAAAACAATGCTTCAAACTGAGTTTCAATTTGGAATTAGTTCAACTCTCTGCTTTGTATTATAAAATTCGCTATGCTTTAAAAGTCTTTTCACCCCAATATATTAATCTTTATGATATTATATGCATACAGCACCACTGCAGTGTAGCTATCAAGCTATTCTAATAAGCATTAAAAAAGCACTTGTGTTTGTAAAGACATAAAATAAATTTAGTAGACATTTCTAATAAAATGTATTTACACAAAACCGAAGTCCTGTAGAGTACTGCTGCTTCCACAAAACACTAGTCTGATCTAAAACAGTTTAAAAAAAACACGTTGTCTGTACTAATGAAAACTATCCACATTTCAGGGGTAGAAAAAAATAAAAGCACAGACTTCACTCTAAATTGGTCATTAAAAACATAGTATGTATCTTAAAAGAACAGAGGGATCTTAATTTCACATTGAAGAAGTAGCTGCCTTCCCTACTTAAAAAAAAAAAAAAAAAAAAAGTAATTGCACTGCAATGTATACTCTTCCTCTTTCCAAATGTTGTGTTCCTTATTTCAAAACAGTCACTATAAAAATGAAGGGCAGAGTGGGTTTTGGTACATCAGCGTTCCTAACCAGTTACTGTTCACTATTAAAAACCACAGCACTTAAACTCTTTCAGAAGGAAGGAGAGTAACTGCAGATGACAAGCCAAAAAATGCTTCTTTGCCCTGTTCATCAAGCATGCAAGGCAACATGAGAACAGCAGCAATTCCTATCAGTCACTCTTCTCTTTTGCCTGAAGGAACCAACTACTGACAGCAAGCAAAAAACCTTCTCAGCTGGAAAAGCAAGCAGCAGCACAGAACTTGCTGTGGGGAAGCAGTACCATAAACCAGCAGCCCAAGGAAGCAAAAACCGAGAGATCACTACCAGCTTGTTTCTGCTACATGGATGCCATAGCAATTGATATGTAATAGGCATATACCAGAAACAGCCATAAAAGAAAGAAATATCCAATGAAATATTTTAAGAGAATAAAGAGTTTTGTGTATGTTGCTACTTTCACTGACTGTGAACTTGAAGAAAGTTTTTAAAGGCAGATGTGCAGTGTTAAAAACACTAAGCAGGAACATAAAGAGAACACATTTTTTATTTTAAATACAGACAGAATCTGTAAATATTTTACATTTATATGATTACCTGCAGCAATTTCCTGATTAATGAGCTGGACTTGCAAATTGAAGACCTGTTCATGTACTTTACTGTGAGATAACTTCAGTTTCTCTCTCCTGCTTACCATGTAGCAGAGATTTCTTACCTGAGGAAGAACAACAGAAGACTTAATAGACAAGAGGAAAACAAATCCTGACATAGTTAAACAAAGTGCATCAACAACAGCATTGAGACAACATCATGTGCAAAATCCCTTGGCAAAGTTTTTGTGAATATTACTGAACATATGTAACTATGAATTTTAAAAAGTATCATGGATTTTTTTAAATTGCCAATTTAATGAATCCCTTGAATACATTCAGTGAGACAGCAGAATATCTCTTCATCTGTAAGAACAGTGAACAAACACAAATTCCAGTCAGAAGGCAAGTAAGTAATTTCTAAGACTTGCTCATCTGTAAGCCTACTTCCGCTATATACAATGCCAGGCATGTTACTGCCCACCATATTGGATTATCCCAGAATTTCCAGGCAAAATGTTTTATAGAATGATTTTTAACAGCTAAACTATGTTTGTTTCTGCAAAAATTATTGCAGCGTTACAAAGTAATACTTTTTACAAAGCTACCCAAGAGAGCCAGCCTGTTTGGACAACTAACATGCAGACTGCCTCTACAAGAACACTCTGGCTTCTTGTAAAATGTACACATTAACCATTTCTTTTCCAACTCCATTGCATTGACATGAGGTTCAACAAGGCCAAGTACAAGGTCATGCACATGGGTCAGGGCAATCCTCAGAATCAATACAGGCTGGAGGGATGAATGGATTGAGAGCAGCCCTGCAGAGAAGGACTTGGGGCTACTGGTGGATGAAAAACTGGACATGACGGAGCAATGTGTGCTTGCAGCCCAGAAAGCCAACTGTATCCTGGGCTGCATCAAGAGGAATGTGGCCAGCAGGTAGAGGGAGGTGACTGTCCCCCTATACTGCGATTTGGTGAGACCCCACCTGGAGAACTGTGCCCAGCTCTGGGGTCCCCAGTCTAAGGACATGGATCTGCTTGAGCGTGTCCATAGGAGGGCCACAAAGATAGTCAGAAGTGCTGGAATCCCTTTCCTCTGAAGAAAGGCTGAGAGTGTTGGGGTTATTCAGCCTGGAGTAGAGAAAGCTCTGGGGAGACCTTATTGCAGCCTTTCTTTATATGAAAGGGGATTATAAGAAAAACAGGGAAAGATAAGGGCCTGTAGAGACAGGACAAGAGGCAACAGTTTTAAACTGAAGGGAGGTAGGTTTAGACTGGGCATAAGGAGGACAGTTTTTACAGTAAGGATGGTGAGACACTGGAACAGGTTTCCTAGAGAAGCTGTGGATGTCCCCTCCTTGGAAATGTTCAAGGTGAGGTTGGGCACAGCTTTGAGCAACCTGATCTCGTGAAAAATGTCCTTGCCCATGGCCAGAACGTTGGATTAGATGATCTTTAAAGATCCCTTACAGCCCAAACAATCCTGTGATTCAGTTCCACGTAATTTTCTTTTCACTGCTTGTTTGAATTAATAGCAACATTTCCACCTAATGTAATGAGAACAGGAAGAGGCACTGCAAATTCTTGATAAACACTTAAAAGAGCTTCCAGAACACAGAAACAGTGTAGGGTCTGGTTGAAAGATATTTGCCAAACATAATTCCTCCGGCATTCAACTCTACCTGTTCAGAACTGGAACCTCTCTCCCCAGAAAGGAAATTCCAAGATTCCCAAATTTATATTCATTCCAAGATATGTAACTGAGTAGAATGTTTTGTGGCAGGAGAAGTTCAGAGACTTTGAGACAGATGTTTCAAACTATGAATTATCTCCACTCAGAATAAGTACATCAATTTCAAGAAAATTTGATGCAAACCAACCATTCAAAAAGAAAAAGCTAGAAATGGTCTCTTGAAAGAAAAATACCCCAGAATCCCAACCCTCCATTTGAAGCATGTTATGGTTAAGCCACAAGCAGTGGTAGACTCAGTGGGTTATTTTCAAACCAGTAACCAACCAGCTGCACCTAAGGCAGCTACGTGCAGTGAAAGCACCTAGGTCAAGAGAGTGACAAGTGATTCAACCTGCCCACTACCTGAGACTAGCTGACACCAGCACACTCCTGGGGAAGAGAGGTAACACTCCTGAATCAAATGTCACGGGAAGTGGTCTGAGTACAGGCCAGCATTCTTCTTGTCTATGTGTGGAGCCAAAAAGTCACTGTGGAAGTTAATCATCTTGGACTTCACCTACTTGCCTTCACCATAAGGGTGAGAAGCTCTGCTTTAATATGTTTTTAGGATTCTACAAAAGCTTAATGCACACTCACCGAAGAATACTTACTGCTTTACCTAGGCAGATTGATTTTTCCAAACCCAGAATTGGCTAATATTTATTGTTCTATTATAACCATAACAAAACATCTTTTTAATTACAAACCACAAGTCCCTCCATCCCAAGACAGAAGGTGAAAGATAAGAATTTGTTAAGCACGCCCCATTCCTTTGCTGTTTGCACTTACTTTTGTTTAACTGAAGTAACATTTTTTTGTTATTGAATCTGTACCACTAGCAATTACTACAGATGGATCAAATAAATTTACTCAATTATTTTAAACGTTTACTCAATTGAAGTTGAAATCAAAGAGTCAATTTGCAAATATGTCCATTGTGCATGGAAACATGCATCTTAAAATACATAAAGGAATAACCTCTAAGCAAGTCAGGAAGCACTCCTTTCACCCTGGATCTCCCACTGGACTGAGAAGGGAAAGTTCCTGAAAATCTCTGCAGCAGGCAGTGCAGCAAATCAAAAGACTGGAGTTGAAGGCCTCAGTTTTTGTTTTCTTAATTATTATTTTTTAAATCATCTCCCTGTGCTTACCCCATTCCCACTTTCATCCACAAACAAAGACCATGCTCACCTGCAAATAGTTTTTCAAAACTTTACCAGTTAAATTCTTACCCTCTCTAGGTCCTGCCTCAAATGCATAAACATCCTCATGCGAGTATGAATGCTATCTTCTTTTGGCTGCACCAAGCCATTTTCTTCATCCTCCTTGGGAGGAAACAATGGTTTGTTAAAGTTACTTTTTCGCTTTAATTTCCAGTAATTGTAGATGAAATCTACAGCAAGTTTAGGAAGGCCCAGTTCTGCTGCAACATCCTCCACTTTAACTAGTGAGTAAAACTCTTCTTCCAGCTCTCGGAGTTTTTGGGCTCGCAAACTGGTTTTCTCGCTCTCTGTTTGCTTCTGGTCTGACATGCTCTTGGGGTGCTCATCAACATCAGGCAGCGAATTCTGTTTGTTTTTGCTGTGCTTTAGACAATATGACTTGAACTTGACCTCATCCCCATCATCCAGGATAGTCTTCATCTCTAAACTATGCTCAAAGGCACAGGTGACATGAAAGGCAGTGATGCAGCTTTTCACGGAGCACTATAGCCAAAATAAAACAAAAATCCTCAGTCGCTACCAACAGCAACAAACAAGAGAAAAGGACAGAATTATCTTAATTACATGAAAGCCCATCCCTATAAAAACGTATTTCCTAAGCACTCTCAAAAATATCTGTTGATCTCTGAAGCTGGTATCACCCGATTTAGTATTGTCTTGTTTGTGAACAGTGTTCAATGGAAGGACCTTTCTATCCATCTCTGACCCACACAGCAGCAGCCCTTATACATCTCAGCCTTATTCAGAAGGAGGCAACTCAGACCAACTCCTCAACCTCTACACTAGTGAAATAATTTGATAGCAAACAGCTATGAAGCAGGCATCGATCCAACCTCCACCTGCATTGCAAAGCATCTCCGAACACAGGAATAACAAAATGCAAAACTGATATTGCCCCTCTCACATAGACTCACTACACAGAGTCACCACAGGACAACTACGTACCTGAATGCAAGCACCAGTTTTCAGTTTGCATAAACTACACACTAGAGCCCATCGACTTGGTGGAATGTGAGACACCTTTGTGATCGGCTCCATCCTTTCTGGGCAAGCAATACTAACCTGCAAACAAAAAAACAGTGTGGAAGGCAGCTGCCAACACAATAAAAACAAGCTCTCCATTAATACTGGAAGAAGAAATACGACGACACATATATCTCACTGAGATCTCTGTGTGTTCATACTTCTCAGCAAGGGATCCTAGAAGACCCCACATGAAAATAATAATGTGGAATACTACTAGTTTAACCTGGTGGCTAAAAGTTGCAATTCTTCAAAACACTTGAGGGATCTACAGCATGTCTTGTCAAGAACCAGTTGAGAAACTGCAGTAAATGATGCTTAGGTTTGTTTCCTTTCCTTTTTTTTTTTTTTTTTTTTTTTTTTTTTTTTTAAAAAAATCTCCTGTGCAGCTTTAACAGGTCTAACTTAAAAAGTACTGAAATACAAGCTACTCGGAACAAAATAGGAACATTATACTTACCTGAAAAGTTCCTTCTTAAAGATCCACAGATCTGCTACAATAGATATTTCTACCAGCTCACAATTTGGGGCAGAACCAGGTCTATCAGTCAGCAACCAGAAAAAACCTCACTTCTAGCTCTGCCCTTCCCTTGAGCGCTCCCAATGCAAGAGACGATTCTAATGCACTTTCCTAGCTACAGATTTCATCAAGTATAATTTGAGAAAGAATACAACAAACTTCTCTTACTGCAAAGCACGGTATATTCTCTTGTGCCAGTTTTCACATACTTAGTCTGGATGATCCATTTGTCTCTGGGAGACCAGATTATGGATATTAATACTAAAAGAAAGAAAAAAATTCAGATAAGCACAGGATACCTTTTCCTATTCTTTGTTACACTAAAGTCTATATGTCCATTGTGATAGAAATTTCTCAGCTGCCTGCTGTCCATACTGGGAAACAAGGACTGTCCTCCATAATTTGGACACCAAACCAGACATAAATTATCTCTGTAGGCATCCCTGAACCACTCCTGACAGACAGGATTTATCCAAGGGTAGAAACAAAAAAGTTGGCCAGCTCTGAATGACAAACGTGCAGAACTGGGCCAGTATGAGAATGGCACATGACAAAAGATTTCAGCGAGATGACTGTTCTGTCCCAAGAATGTCAGTCTCCAAAAGCTTGGATTTTGATGTTTACATAGCACTTTTTGAATTTAGCAGTTATATGCTTTGGAGGGCTACCTGCCTGAAGCAGACATGCAATGTTGATTCTAGC
The DNA here is from genome assembly GCF_965140245.1 of Athene noctua. NCBI lineage: Eukaryota > Metazoa > Chordata > Aves > Strigiformes > Strigidae > Athene > Athene noctua. Next base: position 190,502,498 of record NC_134037.1, read on the forward strand.
TAGGAAAATCTCCACACTTTCCATGAACAATTCACCTGAACAGAGCAGACCTGTATTGCATGGCGGGATAGGGGCCTCTTCTCATAGGGGTCAGATCTAAGAATTCAAAGAAGGGAGGTTCCTAGGTCATGCTATGTGAGGCCAGAATAAAGCTGATTTCTCAAGAAAGGAATTAAGGCTGAGATTTGAGCAGCATTTTTTTTTTTTCTAGAAGACTTCAAGAGCTTTATACTCAGTAATTTTCATAGATTAACTCCATAATAAGATTTTCCTAGGGAAATCCAGGTTCTATGAATTAGTTTAACATGTCATAATTAAACCACTGATTTTACAAGAGCCGGTAGACTAAGCTGAATGTCCTAGTTTCCCTTTAGGGGTACATCAACAATCACTTGATGCACTTGCTCATTTTAAAGCCTGCTTAATTGCTGAGGATGAAAGGCTTTGCTTCAGTAGACCTCCTCTGTGAGGTACACTTTCTCAAAGATAGCAGTGCTATGTTCATCAAGTCTGGGAGTCATGGCTGCTGTGCTCAAACTGAGTATTTTTGCTATTCTTTCCTTATCACTTATGCATCGCTCTAAGGATCATTTAAGTAGGTAGAGAAGACAGCTTTGCAAGAGATTACTTGGTTCATAATTTCCGCATTTTAAAAAGTTGATCAGTAGTTCATGAATTAGTGACATAAATTGACTCAAATAAGATTTATATTTGTAATAGTACTTCACCCTCTGATCCCCCAACTGCAAACCACATCATCTGGAAGATACTGAGATCAACCTGTGGCATGGTATTTCCAGAAGTGTCCATTAGGAAGATAGTGAGACACTTCAGAGAGGGTTCAGGTTTTACCAGACAAGAACAGGCAGGCAATGTGATACCCTCATCAAGTAGAGATGACAATCAATTTAATCTGTTGTGGCCTTCCTATAAATTGGTAGGAATGCAACAAAGCTGTCCCTGAAACGCTTGAATGCACTGTTCCACATAATCATGTCCAGCACTCTTAAACATCATCAAATGTAGCTTTTTTGCTTCCAAAATGAAAGAGCCTTTCATCAATCTAACTTGACCTTCCTCAAAATAGAGCTGGTTACAAGTTGCATAGGTATTTCTGAAACAGTATTGTACAAAGATTGACCGCAATTCTTGACCCAGTTACCACTACACTAAGCGGCAAGAATTCCTTTAGGAATTAAGGGACTCTAACAATTTGTCAGGTTTTCCTTTCAAAAAGAATCTTCAGAATTTTTCTGGAGACTGAGTAATACTAGCTCTCCACCAGGCTTCCCAGCAGAAGCTGGGAACTGACACAGACCTTTTCCCTGTCCCTCTCTGCCCTGTTTAGTGCCCTCCCTTCTCCTTCCCCTGAGGGGACTCATAAGGTCAGGGAACATTTATGTTGGAAATACTGTCCATTCAGCTTGTAATGCTGCCTGTTTATATTACCCCACTTTGTAAAAGCACAAAGAGGCACTTACAGAGTCAGGTGCAATTTATTTATCCTGGCCTCATGCTGCCTGCATGTTTCTGATATTCAAAGAGAGGAGTCAAGGCAATGTCTGTTTGAACTTTGCCGCTCACAAGGGATCCAGAGAGGCCAACCTTTTCATTCCCTCAAACCTCCCATGCCACAGCAGAAATTATCCACCTGCAGTAACATGTAGCTGTTTTGTTATTTCTTCACCTTGTATCAGGTTACATTTCGACTGCTACACTCTGAAGTTTTAGAAGTGGGAGAGAATGAAGACAGTGGGCTGTTGAAGCCTCTTCTCTGCCACTGTTACACACGAGCTGCCATCTCGACCGTCGCCCTGCTGTCTTCTGCTAACCTGCCACCGCAGCTGCAGGAGTGCACAGTGATCTGCATCAGTGGCTGGGAAGGGCAGCCCAGCGGCTAGAGCATGGCCACTCACAACAGCAGCTAAAGATAGTCAATTTGATACCCTTACAGCTGTAGCAATGAAAAATAACTTTCTGCTTCACTGACGCCACACTGAATGTAATGGGTTATCCAAGGCAGAGAAACACTTTGAATTCCAAAACACTGGGTATAAGTTTTCTGGTCTCAGTATTTATTATTTTTAATTTTTTTTTAAAGATTGCCTTTTCATAAAACATGAAATAGACTACACATTTACGCTAAAAGACAATAAAGACATAACAATAAAAGGATATAAACCAACAATGAGTACACTTTGGAAAGTAAAAACCTTCAAATGTCCCAATCCGTTAAGTGAGAGTCAAGAAAGCCTTTTGACAGCATTAGCTCACAAGGAAAGGAAGGAAGGAAAAACATTTTAAGACAGTGTCAAATGAGTTAATGAAGGAAAATATCTGATGCAATTGCCTGCAACATTGCTAGCCTATACCTGGTGACTCATGAAGTCCCTCACTTTGAACCTTTTACCACAAGGCACAGACATGTTTATGGCTTACTTCTCTCTGCATTCTGCCTTGCTCCATTTTGTTAGGGCCACAAGAGGAAATGGCAGTGACTTTATAATTCGTAACACAGAGATTTAAGCTCTGTCACATGGGTGCTCCCCCAGCAGCTTCTCTCCCTCACCTGGAGGGAGGTGGCCAGGCAGAAGGCGAAGTGTGCTCCCTGCCCTGCTGTCACCTGCTTCCCAAACCTGCGGGTTCCTCTTCTGCTGGTGAGAGCATCAAGGCAACCACACGCAAAAATGACCTCTCAGGAAAACCAGTCTGCTCAAAACCAGGAGAGCTTCCAGCCAAGATACTTTGTAAGTACAGGAGAAGTCTGAAGATTTTTTTTTTTTTTTTAATTTTAAAATAAATAAATATTTTGGTTTTTTTCTCAACCCTTTTTTCCTTAAAGGTGGAAGAGATGCCAGGAACTACAAGCAGGCCTGAAAGGAAAAGTGCAGCTACAAAGATAACCTCCTTGAAAAGCAGATATATGCCTGAGACAGAGCTAGGAATTACACATTGCCTGTGGTTGCTACGCTAAAAAAAAAAAAAATACCCAGAATCTTAACATCTTCCTCAAAGTTTTGCAAACATGAGGCCTGGCTGCGCTTGGGAGCAGAAGACTCCAAAAATAAGGCATACATCCCCCTGATGTCATAGTGCCGACAGATCTGGCTACCACCTCACGTTAAACCACCCGCTGTAACGGATTTGCGGATCTTACCAGAAAACGGAAATATTCCAAGTACAAATTAAACACAAACCCCACCTATACATGAGTGAACACTCCAATTTACAGAGTTATACTCTGATGCTAAACTTGATTCAAAATGGAAGAAGCTTCATTATGAAACTCTCCATTATATATATGCACAGATATATCAAAAAAGCCTTTACTTAGAAAATGTAACATAGAAGATAAAAAGCCTCATCTCCCCACCGTTCAGAAAAATTTTAGTTCAAGAAACACCTTAACAACAAATCTTGGAAGCCATCCTACAAAAATAATGCAATGGGAGGGTCCTTTAAATAAAAAAAAAAGAGAGTGGATGGATGTATTCATGCAAATCGTACACCTAACTGAGCACACAAATTAATCAGAAAATAAGAGAGACAGTGAAGCTGCAATTGTACAGTGAACATTAGCTTACATTAGTAACCACTTCTAGCAGGTCGCTCAGATACCATAACGGCACCAAGAAGTGACTGCTGAGTAAATGGAGGGAACAAAGTGATTAATTAATGGAACATAAGCTGGACTCTCTCCCAGTCTTCACAGACTGTGCAGACTCATCAGAATAAAGCTTGGTATTAAGCCAGACAGATACCTTAAATCATGAGAATGTAAAAAAGACAGAGAAGGGAACAAGAAGGAAGAGGACAGAAAGGAATCTACGATACAAAAGAAAGAGATAGAAAGTACCTCTGGAATCCAGAGAGCACAGCTCACATGTGCCCACTTGGTCCCTGTTCTGGTAGCTTTCATGGCACCTCCTCTTTTGGGACACAGGAGGCACTGAGGATGTATTCCCAGGACGCATGTGCGACACAACCAGCTCCCTTCAGGTACTTTTAAGATTCCATAGCAGGCCTTGGAGGAAAACAGGTATTGAGATCATTGTGCTGAAACAATTTCACACATGAGCATTAATATTCATACAGAGCAAAGCTTTCAAACAATAAAGGCACCGTTTGGCCTTCACTTAATCCTTCTCTAAATTTTTCACCTGAAAATGAGTCAAGTGATCAAAGATATAAACAGCCTCCAAAGCAAAGCCTTTTTATTCAGGTTTCTTTTTAAAAGATGTGCTGATATTATTTGTTTATAGTGTAAAACATACCCATTGTGACTGCACAACACCACTGGTGTTAGGAACCTTCATCTTTGCTTTTAGTGACTTTTAAATTTCTGAAGCAAAAACGGTAGACACTTCTTTAAGTCGGCTTCTGCATCCAATCCTTTTTAAAAATCACAATTTCCTACTGATAATATATTTATACCCTAACATAATTCTATTTAGATGTGAAGGGATATCAGCTGTTTGACTGAAGACCGTTTCCTGCAACATTAAATTACCTTTGTGGTTACAGTTCTGTGAATCTTTGTGACTTTAAATATTTATATAATATTGCAACAAAAATCATGGCATATACCACAATTACAAGGTGCTGGGTTTGATGCCTATTTCCTGAGTATTGCACTTAACCCCTCAGAAAATGAAAAGAAAAAAAATTAGTCTGCTTTCTGATTCAAATTCCTAGCGGTTCTAGATATATCACGCTCTACACACATACACATATATTAAACTGACTGTATCTGAAACCACTGACTGCCACCAAGGTCTAATTCCACTCAACTGCTTCAGATAAAGGTTTTATCAAAAGGGTGGCTTTCAGGGCAAATCCCACTATTCCTAACACCATCTCTGGGAACAGTAACACTGAAAGCCTCAACAGAACACGATCATTAGCTGTAACATCTTTTTGATTCAAATCCAATGTAAACTTCCCACACTTGCCCTCCCAGCCTTCTGATGATAAGATCTCAGTATTTAGTATGAAGTATATCAAAAAACATTGCACATTTATGTCAGGCTTGTAGAAAGGGGGATTTTCCTGAATGAAATTCTGCACAGCTGACTAACCTAAACGCTATTTTGATGTGATGACTGCTGTAAAACCCCAACAGGGGGAGCTGTAATCTAAATTTTACAAGTGTTTTTTTCTCTTATGTGGCACACTCCCACCAGCATTCTTTCTGTTACTAAAGCAGAAGTGGCATCACACCTAAGATAACATTTAGGGGGTTGGAAACGAACTGAAACTAATCGAACTAATAAATGGAGGAGGCCTAGACTACTAAACCAGTAACTTCACAGTGGGCTTGGGCCAGCATGAGAGGCAACCATGAAGGAGAAAATTTCTCACACTCCTCCCCGCCCCCCTCCAAACTGTGTGATGACAAACAGATCTAACACTACTTGGTGAACCAGAGCTGATTCAGATTAAGAATCAAATTAGTAGTTGTTGTTAGGTTTAGTTCTAGCCCAGACACACTCCCCAGTTTGTTTCAGGCAGATCTGGCATGGGGAAGGGTCAGAAGCAAGGAGGCAGCAGGCCATCAGCTCAAGCTCAGCTGTCAGCAGGCAACCATGAGACTTTGACTGCAAATTCATCATTACTTTCAAACAGGCACAAGCAGGGGCTGAAGCAGGCAGCCCAGCTGCTGGCCACATTCCTGTCACTGGCCATGTTACTGGCACTGAGGCTCACGTGGCTGCTTCACGCAGTGAATCAGATCAGGAAAGCAGCTGGGCTGGAAGCCAGCCCACTGCAAGCAGGGAGCTGACAGGTCCTTTTTCAGCCAGATATGTTTTCCAAGTATTACTTGCAATCAGTACAAAAATATATTTTTTAAAAAAATCTTCTTTTCAATTTATAGCAAAAACCCCTTCCAGAAACAGGATGCATAAAAACCACAGGATTCATCTCCTTGTTTTGATTATAAGGATAGCCCTGCCTGACTATGCTGAGCTCAGTCAGTGTAAAGTCTTAGCTACATCTGAAACACTATAAACACGAGCAATGCTCAGATTGAGAGCACAGTTATTGCAGGTGCTTATGCTTTCTAAAAAAAGATCAGTCTGTTAAAGCATCTACACGTCGCTTCAAATTTGGACAGTCTGTGTCTGTCCAATTAACTAATCAGTCAAGGAGGAAAAACCCCAGCTCTGAAAAAATAATCTTTAGATCCTTCACAAATAGCCAGCATCTCATCTCCTGACCTGTTTATCTTCAAAAGCAGGTTTAATAATAGGGGAAAAATTGTTTACGGTCACAAAGTAAGTATCTGCAAGTCCCAAGAACACATTTTGTGTTCCTATTAGACTGTAGATGTCCACATTTTTACTATGCTAGGCCATTTAATCTACTGTAACTGTCAGGGTGCAAAAATTCAACTTAGCATTATAACACCCTTCATAAACAGAAAATCACAAAGCCCTCCGGTTCAAAATCCAGACTTCCCAAGGTTAACTAAGACCACAGGACAGTGTCAACATTTCTGGATGCACTAACCTGATGGACACAGATATTACACTTGTCACAAAACACCATGTCATTCCCATCTTCACTGTCAGGGGACCGGCACACATCACAGATGACATCTTCATCATATTCAATACCCAATCCTTCTTCAGTCTCAATAGCATGATTCATGTTCTCATGACAGTGCCGTTCCAGCACTTCAATTGTTTTTTCCATTGTGTTTTCATCCAGGGGCCCACATCCTGCAACACAGAATAGGGAAAGGAAATTAAGAGGACAATCAGGTGCCTCTGATCGAGTCCGAGATGCAGGAAGGCAGAAGGACGACTTCTAGCAACTAAAGCAGTAGACAGTGTCTTCTCTCCCATCATGCATACTAAAAATAAAAAACAAAATAAAAATAGAAAACCTTTTTCACTCACTGGCTATTTGTAGCATTATTTTATAAATACAAGTAGAACTACTACTGGAGTAAAAGCTTATGTTGTACATAAGTCACAAGACTTGAAAGAGACATTATAGCACAAAAGACAGCAGTTGCTCCAACTACTAACGGCTCCCATACAACCCTTCCTCCACTCTCATCATTTTAAGAAACACTAATGACATCCAAAATCACACAGGATGTTCTTCTGAAGACTAACTCCCTAGGAAATAAAACTTACCAAGAACACTTTAGATCTTATCATGATACAGAAGTTACCACCACCTGGTACCATCCAGTACACTACTTGAGTGATCAGCATGATGGTTATGGAAAGTGCTTTTATTGTTTTGTTGGGCTTTTAAAAATAAAATCGTAACTAAATATACTGTTGGAAATCTATACTATCTGTTCACTTGAACACTACACATGCTATATACACTCAGCGCTAATCAAACTTTGTGTAAGCAGAACCAATTAAGAAGGATTTGTTATGAGACTGGTCCTCAGCTTGCAGCTTCAGGATGTTCACTGCAGAAGAAACCCTACGATGTTCACAACTACAAGAAATCTCCAAACTGCATCCTCTCAAAATCTTCCGTCAAAAATGATGTTGCTGTCCACAGTCCACTATTTATTCAGACCTTTAAAGCCTGGGTTATTCATGTAACATTAGTATCAGAGGCTAACATTTTCACTGATGGACTCTGCTGGACTATACATAAGAGTATGGCTACTAATTTTAATTCCTTGTTGCAAATGATAAACAGGGAGATAGAAAAGATAAATAACTGCTGATAAAAAGTGCCTTCTGCTATTAAACTGCTCTCTCTGATGCCTGAATATTTTCCTTACTCCCTGTATAAAAAGAATTGCACAATTACTCAGGTGGGGAGGGACCTTCCAAGGGGTCCAGCTCAGTCCCTGGTTCCAAGCAGAATCAACAGTTAATCCAGACAAAGTTGTTGCTCAAGAGTATGTCTAGTCAGGTCTTAAAAGCCTCTATGGATTGAGATCTGCCTCTCAGAAAAGCTAATGGCTTTTGCTAACAGCATCCCCATATGCCTGGGAAGCTTGCCCTTGCTTCTACCTCTTACATACATCCTTCAGCACTGGAGCTCAGGTATGACTGCCCTCCTTCACCAAGCTGGTCTCCTGACACATCTACTTGTTTTCCTGAATGTCTGGATGGATCTTTCTTGTGCTTGGAGGAAACTGTCCTTAAAATCCTGCTAGCTCTCTTCAGCAGTGCTGCTCTTCAGAGCTGCCTCCCAGATCCCACCTACCAGTTAACCAAATAAGTAGAAACCTGCTCTCCTGAAGTCCAGGACTGGGAGGCTACTTCCTTTCCTCATTCTCCTCAGGATCTCAGTCACTATTATTTCACAGTTACTACAGTCAATGCCGTCATCAGTTATCACATCCCTACAGGTTCTTCCTTGTCTGTGAACAGCAAACCCAGGAGATGCCAAGCATCTCCTCCTTTTGCCCACCTGTCCTTCTTAAAGGACCTGAAAACATCTGTGGAAGAATGCCAACCACACAAGCAATTCCACCACAACTCTAATGCCACGATTATTTTCCATAGCTCACTCCCGCTCATTGCCCTCTATACCCACAAATTGGATAGAAAAAAGTTTACTTAGCTGATTTTAAATAGGCTAACGTGTGAAACTTAATTACTCTGTTAAGCAACCCAGCATGCAAGCTCCTCAGAGCTCTGTATTTGTAGCAATATATGTTATGTTCAAGTTTAAGCAGATGTTTCTATTTCTTTTTCTACATAAAATTTTTAACTTTGGAAGTCCCAAAATTAATTCCACCTGGTGTGGGCTCTTTCTCTCCTGTCTTAGTCTGCAGAAGTGACACATGATTTTGGATGTGAAGAAGTTTTTAGGCACAACTGGTAAAACATAAAACATCAACAGATCAATCCATTTTTTTAAGCATTTTTACCTCCTGTTTTTCTTAACATTTCCATTCAATTCTCGTTCAGCGATCTTTAAGAGATCTCACACAGCAGGCAACTCAAACAACAGAAAATAACTGCTTTTAAAATTAGAATGTGTTGTGAAATTACCCATTTCTGTAAGCTCTTCATTTAGCTCCTGAAGCCAAAAGATGTCCATGTCATCCAAGTCATAGCGACACACAGATTCTGCCAGTTCCAAAATGTTGATGTAACCTGGTTCTGTGGGCTCTTGGCTGGAACAGTGGATGTATTTCCTGGGTCGTGTATACAGTACTTCTTTCACCTTTTCTGCTACAACCCTAAAGAAAAAAAAAAAGCTGTAACTCTATTTCCTTAAGATCCATCCTTGAAAGACGTGAAATATTTGCTATAAGGGCAAAGAAACCTTGTTTCACAGATCTTAAACTAGTCAGTAAGCGTAGCCAGGCTAGGGAGACAGGATTGTGTAAATCTAGTTTCTTCACACAAAATGTGCTAAGGTTCTCTACGTATACAGAACTCTTTAAAATGTAAGGCTGTGCATATGATTTTCAGTTTAACAAATGCTACTAGTGCTATGATGCAAGCGGTTTTGAAACCCGCAGAAAGTATTATGCACAAACACCCCTACAATCTTTGTTCTATATTCTCCTTAAATGATAGAAGGAAATCTTGCCAACTGATTTCTTGAAAATACCAGCTTTTTCACAAAAGCTTAATTTATTCTACTGCAGTGTGGTTGGGGGGGGGGGGGGGGGGAAACGCTTGATCTTCATTTGGGATAAACAGTCTACCCTTATTTTGTAAATGACACTTTATCCATGTTGCAAATGTATTATTTTTGTTAAGTAAGAACCATTCTGATGCCAAGCAAAAATGTAAAGTGGAAAAAACAGCTAAAAATCATCTAGGAAGCAAGGGAGAAAAATATTGGTGTTTTCAATCTTTCAATTATTTTAAGAGATAAAACTCAGCGTTTGATTAGTAGACTAGCCTATGGGAATGGAAAGACTGACCTTAGCAAGATAAAGTTAATCTCCCTGAATTCAACACAAGAGGCCCTGCATGTGAAAGGAAGCCAGGGAGATACTGAATGGAACAGTGTCATGCGTGAGCAGCTCCGCATGCTTTCTGGAGCTAAGCCTACCCAGGACAAGGCGAAAAGAAAAACTGTGGGAAATAAGGCAAGAGGAGCAAAGAAGAAGCAGGGAGCAGTCAAGCAGTATCCCACATAATTCTTTCTGGACAATGTGAGTTGTCAATGTTAGTACAAACAATGTTCTTCTGCCATTCTTCCTCCCCCTTCACCTTGCTCATTTTTTCCTCTTGTTCCCTTGTGAGCTTTTGTTTTCTCTGGTCCAGCCAAACCTATAGCTATTTTTTCCTCTAATGTAATATTGCTGGTATGAGATGCAATATATTTATTTTTAATAACTTGGTACTGACAATAACCCTAGTGGAAATTAAATTATGCTGGCATCAGCGCTTTCACTGGACAATTCGTTTATCTTCGTCTCAAAGACCACACTGACAATAACGTTTCTATGTTGAAACACACTGTTTCCACCAGGAAGGGTTGCGGGACTACAGTGTCATGTTTTCCTAGTTTAAGTGTAGTGTGAGAAACAAAAGGTTATTTATCTATATTTTGAAACTGGGATCACCAAACTTCTACAATGTTAAGCAGTTTTTTTGTGGCAAAAGGCAGCAGAAAGGGTTAAAGCTCTAGCAACAATAACCAAAATTAAATTATATGAACAAGTAAGTAACTTTATCAGGTATCAGTAACTACTGTGTGGGTACTGCTCTGTATCATCATGCTTTATGGGAAGCCTTTCAAGTAACGTGTCTAAGATGCAGTTTTACTTTTAATTTATTAAACTCACCATACTCAAATGAGAAAACAGTTTTTAATTCACATCACTGTGTCACTCAGTAAAACAGATCCTCCTCTTAAACTCACAACATAGATACTATAACAGCATACAGAAAGAATCAGATCCGGACTGAAGTGCCACAGAAATGTTTTCCAGATTGGTACTTGTTTGGTTTAAGAACATGCCTGAAGGCTGCTACACTGGAGATTTAATTATAATAACATAGAAAAGCTGACTGCATTTAGACAACCTATTTCTGAGAGACCATCTTCTCTAAGTTGATGTTTGGTGCACATGATCTGCATCTGATGGCCATTACCTGAGAGAAGGCTGTGGGATAGTTTCTGGACTGGCTGGAACTTGAACCCCTTTCTCCCATTCTTGCTTCCATGTGTCCGCAAAGATATAATATTCATCAGGGTTGACATGGTGAGAATCTGGTAGTTTCATGGCACTAATGAGATCCTTGCGGAACACCTGCAAGAAACACCAGGGAAAAGAGTGGCTTGAGAAAGAGTGTTGTGCTAAAGGAAGCAGTAGGTATTTTTCTTCATCTACACTGAAACAATGCACATACCTTGACAATTTTTTTAAACAGTACGAACAAACGAGTGAATATGAAATTACCTAGATTATTAACTCTCGGTGTTATCAGGTACAGTATGACAAGAAGTTTATGCTAACTCAAAACCACGCTGCTGCCCAAAGGCTAAACAGAAGGAAGAAAGCTGTTACAGGAGACCAGGGAAAGGAGGCCTGACTCTGACTTAAGACTCCTCACCATACTACTTTCAACTTATTTTACTTGCCAGTCTGTAGGCTTTACCCCAACTTAGATGCAAGGTAGCATGTCCTTTTCTTTCACTCAGTTTAGCTACTTTAAACTGTCATGTTCATCATGGGCTACAAACAGTTGCCATGGCGAAACTGATGTATAGGGACTTACTGATTTATTAAAACCACTTGAAGTTTTACTGGTCAGGATCTCCAGGATCAAAGATGAACAGCTGCCTTTGCTGAAACACGAGACCTGTGTTGCTCTGTGCCTGAACCCCCGTGATGCAGGCACAGTGACACAATCAAGCCTCAGCATCTTTCAGCGAAGCTATAAAATGAGACACGCCACCATGAAACAAAGTAAACCCATCGGTGACAAACCTCCAGCCACAGCATTCAATTCTTGGCTCAAGAGAATTAAGTTTTTACGAGGATGCAAAAACAATTATCAGTCATCTCAAAGCTTACTTAATGTCAGTATCTGTCAAACACAGGTGCATACAATTTAAATGAAGGGCATATATATCCTTTGTGGGTTTTTTTTTCCTCTGCTGCTACACTGCACCAGTTTAACATTCATAAAAGCAAAACAGTGACTGTGTCTTGGTGTTAGGGAGACATCACAACTAATTAACTGTATTATCATAACGAGAAATCAAATCCTCAAAGGGCAATAAAATGAAACGGAAAATATCCCTGCAATAAGCTGTGGCAGGTTGAACTCTCTTCTTACTAATTCAGTTTTATAGCCAGAAGAGTAATAAAATATCTCAGAGCCAAGTATCTTCGTGTACCCTTTTCAATTTGACAGCACCAGACCGGTTATGCCTACTGTAAAAATTCTCATCTGTTCTTGGAAATCATTAAGTAAACATTATTAAAAAAGGCTCTATGCTAAAAACAGGTAATGAAATAGGCTGCTGATGACCTGGAACTTTGGTGTCGTTACTTCATTATGTCCTACAACAGCATCTCACATGGGCTGCCAGGAGAGCAAGCTGACCGAGGGAACTGAAAACCACAGACTCAAGGCTCTCTTATTTGCTACTGATGTGTTATCTGCTTTGGTTCAGACGAGACTGTTCACTTACCTTCTGTGTAAAACTCCTCTGGTACCTAACAGACCTGTATTCAAATCTCAATGACAAGAGTGAAAGCATTAAGACTGCAAGCATCTATTTTTTCCAAGAAGTACGTGTACACACCAAAAATAAGTGGTATAAATCACTTTACGTTTTAAAAGGCATTTTCAGTTCCTGTGTTACAGGTACAGAACCAGGATTATGAGAAATATTAACATGGCACAATCTCAAAGAACTCCAGAAGGAAAAAAATAACACAATAAATGAGAAGTGCAATGTCTGGTTTAATTATCAGAAAAGATATTCCTCAAAGCTTATCTGAGGTAAGTGCTTTACAAACTACCTTTTAAGCCACTGACAGAATACAGAAGTGCTTCATTTCAAGCCCACTATTTTTTAAACACTAGATGAAAAATGCTATTAAAGGCATCAGTATTCTAACTACATTGCTTAGCAGCAAATTCATCTTCTGATCATCCATTATGTATGTGAACTGTATCATCTCTAATTTTAGAGCACAAATCCCCTGGAGCAGACTTTTTGGTTGGGTTTTTTTGACTGTTGTACAGTACTGACCACACCACAACATTAACTTTTCTGCTTCAGATTTCTAAAATTTACAATAGAGGTACCAAAGGTCAAAGATACAAACATAACTGTTAAAACCTTAAGGAACCCCAAAACTCAACAAAGACTTCCTAAGACTGACCTATTTATGCTAGTGATAACCGTGCAATTGAGTATTTCCTGCAGACACTTGGAATCATTACAATCTCTAGCTCTCATCATTCTTCATTTCTTCACATGTGGCCAAGCAGGGTCTTCCAATAGTAAAATACTCTCAGAGGACAACATATGAGAACACACACTCGATATTTCCTTTGTTGTGGAAGTAAACCAAAACATCCAGGGGACCCCCAAAGAGAGTTTTTCTGCCAAATCAAGTAAATGTCACTTCAGCAGCCATCCTCAAGGCTATGAACTAAGCTAACTCAACAAAAAGCACAGACACACCTTCAGGATTTAGACAGCCAGCTTTTCCTTGTGGTTGTTTCTTTTTGGACAATTATTTGAAATACAATGCAGCTCCTTTACTAACTGTATCCATAAAGCAAAAGCTAGTCCACTCTGCAGCACATACTCTCCTTTTGGCAAGGACCACCTTCACTTCACAGTTAGCCCATGAAGTGCAGTGGTTATCTTTCAGTCACCCAAAAGCAGTTCTACTTCTTACCATACATAAAATGCAACCCTTCAACTTTAGTATCATCTGTAATACCATACATCTTGAGAAGACCAGAAAAATGAGGATGCCAGATCTAGGCTAATAAGGCACTCCCATCCGGACACACAACTCCTCAGTAGGCTCAGTTAGCACTGCGTGTCTTTACCACACTCGAGAAGGGCCTGGCAGAGCTGAGCAACAACCAATCGCAGCTAGTGGACCCAGGTCCATACACACAGGAACGGGAAACTCCCCACTACTGTAAGCATACACAGAACTTACCCCATGACAGTGGGATTTTTAAAAAAAAAAAAAAAAACTTTTTAGCAGCTTAAAGCATGAGAGAAGAGATGAGTTTTAGCTCTGTTCACCATGCAAGACTGCTTGGTCTGAACTTGCCATTTCATTTTGCTGCCAGGAATTTTTCGTTTCAGCTGAAGAGGGTGCAATGCTTTGAGTGAATGACATCAATGAAAAATGTGTTTGCTTATGTACTACTACTACTACTAATGAGCATTTTGTTCAGAAACTCCGATAATTATTTCATGCTTTAGAGCTGGAGCTTAAATCTAGAATAGGAGATCTTGCTCTTTGGTCAAGATTAGCTTTTTGCTCTGCAGTAAAAGTCTGCCTGGGTTTGCAGAGGCAATGAGAACTTCCTAGTTGCCTCTGAAAAGATGTGCTGCTGTTTCTAAAGCCTTTAAAAGCCAAATTCTACAAAAATTCTCAAGAAATAAGGATGCTCTGCTCTCCCACAGCACTAACACACCAAGCAACAACAGTATCATGGAGTATGGTTCATATGTTTTATTTGTTTTTCAGACATCTGAGTCCTATCTGGAAATTATTAGGCTGTTTGGAAATTAATTTCCATTTTGTAATGTGATTTTCCTTGTATATGTTTCAGGAATAGTACCTTCTCGACTGGCGTACTGTTATATGTTTTTGAAAAGCTCACGTTATGAAATTCCACGCTGCATAATTAAATTATAATATAAACTGCGTTTTTGACAAATTTTGGAGGTTTGAAGTTCAGATGTCAAAACAGCAATTTCGACAGATCTACTTCTATGAGTTCAAACTCGGACATAATGCAGCGCTAGCAGCTAGAAACATCAATGAAGTATATGGCCAGGGAAGCGTTAACAAACGGACAGTGCAACTTTGGTTCCAAAAATTTCGACGTGGCGATTTCGACCTTGAAGATCAAGGAGGTCGCAGACGTCCTTCTGCTATGGATGATGATGAATTGAAGGCTCTGGTGGAAGCAGATACACGCACAACTGTTTGAGAACTTGCCGAAGAACTAGGGGTAAGCATATCAACTGTTTCTGAGCATCTGAAGAAGATTGGAAAGTCAAAGAAGCTCGACAAATGGGTGCTGCACGCATTGAATGAGAATCACAGAAATCACCGTTTTGAAGTTGTGTTGTCGGCGCTTCTTTTTTGCAACCAGAACGACCTGTGTCTCGACTGTATTGCGACATGCAACGAGAAATGGATGCTCTACGATAACCAGCGACAATCAGCTCAGTGGTTGGACCGCGATGAAGCTCCGCAGCACTTCCCAAAGCCGAATCTGCACCAAAAGAAGGTCGTGCTGACTGATGGTCTGCTGCTGGTTTAATCCATGGTAACAAGCAGCCACACGTTGCACTTTTGACACTGCAATGGTTGAACGAGCTGGGCCATGAAACTCTGCCTCATCCACCGTACTCACCAGACCTCTCACCCACCAACTATCACTTCTTCAAGCATCTCAACAGCTTCCTGTGCGGGAGACGCTTCAGAAACCAAGGGGAGGCCGAAACTGCCTTCGATGACTTCATCGCCTCCAGAAGTCCAGAATTTTATGCAACTGGAATAAATATGCTTGTTTCTCATTGGTAAAAATGTGTTGATTCTAATGGTTTTTATTTCGATTAATAAATTTTATTCTGAGCTGAGATATGCCGCTTCAAACCTACAGGTTGAATTGGGCAATTAATTTCTGAACAGCCCATATGTTAGAAGGGTACGTCCACGGAAAATTAACTTCTTAGAATCCATTTATAGATGCTTCACTGAAAGCTGTCTATGACTTTAACCCAAACTCCTTCCAGAAGCACTCTATGAAAATTCAACATATACTCTTCCTCACAGGACTCTCCTGTGCATTCCGTGAATAAATCAAGCCTGTAAAACAATGAACACTATTTTGTGAGAAGTATCCTTATCCACTACAGATATCAGGGAGGATACATGTAATACTATAGGGAATTACAGTAAAATATTAGCATCATAGAGAGTGGATCTTGACAATACAACAGCCTTCTAACAAACGCCATCTTCGCTGCACAACTTAAAACATCAGATCTGCACAGACTGTCAGGTGCCTTTTGTTCATGACCTTTGCAAACCTAAAACTACATTTTAAAAAAAAATTCAAACACCTTTTCCAATATCCCTCTGCAAGCTAATACTGAAGCTAACTGATGCCATTGCTCATTCACCCTGTACTGCCCAAACGCACGTGCAAGAGAAAACAAATGGATTGTGTCATCTCTTAAAAATGGAAAGAAAAGCGGTATTTCTTATTGTGACGCACTCTGAGCTTTCGGATACTTTGACCACCTGCTTACAAACCCCAATCAGGGTAAGTTGCTTGTCACAGGCACCTAGGCCATGACTGGGAACCAAACCTCAAAGGTTTAAGTAAATTATGGGTTAATTGATCTGTTGTTACTATCAAAGCAGGATTTCTGCTGGACTGCATCTAATTGCTTCAGTCCTATGGCCTTCCGGGCCCATGAGTAAGCAACACATTTTTGTTCCTAGTGCCCACCCTTAGAGAGTTGGAAGACCCACTGCTCCAGAAACACAGAGCAATGACTTTAAAAAGGCAGGAGGGAACTACTATGTCCCATCCTGTTGCACCCTGCAAGAGTATATTCTCAGAAAACAGTTTGGATCAAGGGCCAATATCCTCTCTAACCAACACTGAAACAGCTAGTATTTTCTGGTCTCCTTCACAACCTCTCTAAGGCCAACTTGGAAATTCCAGGTGCCAAACACTCAAACTACAGTGAGCGCTTCCTGTAAAGTGTAAAGTAAATTAACACTAAAGTTTTTCATCATGTTTGGGGTCAGATCATCTTTTTTAATTCACCTTTGAAAGGACCTAGTATCTTTTTTATTCCCATAAGCATTAAAGCTCACTCCGCTATTGTAGCTCTCAAGTAGAACACCCTCAGCCAAATTTAAACACACTTGTAAAGCAGCAGTTTACACCTAAAATCACGTCGTAAATAATGCAACAAAACCCAAGTTGTAATATGACCTATTACTAGTGTAATATAGCCACATGGTATCTGAGCATAGATGTTTCACAAAATGTGTAAAAGGCTGTCCACTTAAAGAGGATGAAGCTCTAAGAACAGAATTTGATGGGCTCATCCTGGAGAGGTAAAATTTTTCTTGTTAATAAGTTACGATCTGGGTATGAAGTTTCTGAATTAAGGCACCTCATTATAGAGGAGTCCAGAGACTCAAGACAGAGTGGGGGTTTTTCTGTTTGATTTGGGGTTTTTTTAGTACTAAAGTAAATAAAAGGCAACATAATGTTAAAATGGAAAACCAGCTACAGTTCCAGACATGTATACTGACTGGACTGAAAATCTTAAGATGTTAAAACAGCTGGGACAGATAGGAATAAGTGTAGCATTACATCTGTAGCCCTCAAGCATCCACACAATTTGGACATGCACACCAGTAAATCCTAATGTTTGAAGCCCTAGTCCCTAAAATTATTTTTATGGATTATCCAGGACTCAAGCAAATGAAATACTGTACTTTGCTTTTAAGTAGCCATGAATCTTCCAAGCCTCCTTTACAAGCATGTATAGGAAAAGCCAGGAAATCAGATACTAAATCAACTCTATCTAACATCATGTCTCTGACAGTTATCTCATGAGCCAGAAGAATGTGCAAGAACACGTCAAATTTCCTTCTGGTTGCTAACCAGACATAAGATTTGGATTTTGGGATTAATCCTAACAATCAGTTTTAAAAGTGGTATTAATTTATACAGATATTTAGAAAAATCTGTACTCGTTATCATCTATCCAATTCCTTTTTTAATCTTGTTTAATTCTCAGTCTCAACAACTTCCTGCAGCAGATGAGCTTCACAGTCTAATTACATGACACATGGAAAGGATATCCTTTTAATTGCTACAGATTTCCTAACTTTTGGCCTCATTCATCCCCCTCCTGCCCTGCCTTTCCTCCCCAACCCTGCCATCACAAGAACAGGCAGGACTGAAGCTCTAGCTCTGCTGCCTTCAGACCATTCATACTTTACCGTTATGCCTACTCATTCACTTTGAAAGGTAAAATAGCTCAGCCTGTTCACAAGCAAGCTTTTCCATGCCCTTATGCATTCAGGTCACCTCTTGCTAAACTGTTCAAATAGCCTGAGATGGTATCTCAAAGCAAAAAATGATCAAAAAATAACCAATAAGGTTGAACCTCTGACTTACGTAAAAGTATTGTAACTTTATTTTTTTTAACCAACTAACCCAAGCAGGCTAAAAAAACAGCTCAATGAAATGTGTAAGGCATATTTGCCAGAGGTCCTGAGAAGCCTGTACAGATGTCCAAGTTAATTCAGAGTTTTCTAAAGTAAGTGTGCCCATAAAGGTAACAGTCTCCTATTCTATTATGCATAGTACATGCAAAGCAATACAATTTAACCACACTACCCATTCATTCACAAAACAAAACCAACCACTTTCAAACTGCAAAAAAGAATCCATTTTCTGCCAAGAGTCTAGTTTTACAGAGTGCTCCTCAGGATCAAGACCTACAATTTATGTGACAGTTAAATGCCACTAAAAAAAGTTTCACATACCCAAATAATGAAAGCAGACCATTTACTTGTAGAAGACAAGCTACATTTCACATGATAACACAGCTGTCACTGTCAGCATTAAGGAATTAAAAATTACTATTCCAGTGAGATTTAAAAGCCTATTTGCAAAGAGAGGTAAAATACTGACATCTTATACGGGAAGGGTTAAAAAAAGCACAATACTAACTTACTTAACTCCTTTAGAGTTTCAAGAGGAAGAGAGGACTGAAAAAAAGTTAAATATATAAGCCTGAGTGCCATAGAGATCTTAGGCTCTCTTGTGACCCTGCTAGTCTAAGGGAAAAGAAACTGTCAGTCATTCACAACAGTCCAGCTAATAGGTTTTCCCTGCAAAAATTACTCCAACTACTCTCCCAGCATTTTCTGCTACAGCTTCTGCAGAGACAGGAAACTGCAAAAGTACAGGCTTCATGCTGAGCCAGACATCCAAATGCCTCCCTACCCTGCTACTCCCACACAGCCTACTGCTTAGGCCTGTGAGTCCCTCCTGTCTACGTTTAAACCCATGAGGGGCAGCAGCACAAATGGCATGTGGCCAACATCATTATGAAGGTCTGAAAAACTGTTATACTGCTGGTGTGCCTGTAACACAATTTATTTATTCCACGTAAATGTTAAAGCTAATAAGAGAGCAGAATTTTTAAGGCACCATTTCAGTAGTTTGTGATAGATTGTAATCCAGCAGAGGAGCACCAAGGAAGAGCCATGGTCTTGCTTTTGAAATTATGTAGATAAACACCATGGTCTAAAGAAGCATCGTTACAACCTCGCCTTGTTCTTACCTTCTTCTCCAAGGAGGTGAACAGGGTAAGAGGACCCCAGGTCTGACCCAATAACATCCCTTCTGCATCAATATAAACCCCTGGGGTAAGTCAGGCTCTGGGAATGGACTTTGGCATTAGCACTCTAACACTGCACCCCTTTGCCCCACAGTAACAACAGACAACCTCGCTCCACTGAGGCCAACCCTGCACCCACCTCGATTCTGAAGCGCCTGGGAGGCAATTCAAGGCAGAGCAGTCCTCAACTGCAGCCACTCACAATTTTTATAGGCGACCAGAGAGCACCATGGCACATACAGACAAGTCCTGTGAAGCAACTGACAGATACACTAACTTGCTTGTTGGTCACAGCACCAAAACAGAGCTTTTATTTGGAGAGAGAACCTAGGTACTTGGGTTGGGCTGGAGGCAGTTGAGGAAGTGGAAAAAAGCCTATGCATTCACATGCTATTTAACTGAGAAAGCCAGGCTTACTGGCATGAAAGAAAAATTAATGTATGAAGACCACAAGCAAAAATATTCCCAAACAGCTATTTATAGCTTTGACCTTTAGCATTTTCTGCATCACTAAGTCAAGAAACAGCGTGCTGCCTGGCAAGCAGAGGTGAATGAAAGAAGAGCAATGCCAACTTGTGAAAGAGAGCCCTTGCTAAAGGGATGCTGTCAGTCTGAAATTTTAAATTTCTAAGTGATATTAGACAACTATTACTAAAAAAAACTTGTGCAATTACAACATGATTTTTGGAAGGGTGTGTGGTGCGGTCTCTTTTCAGTCTTTGCTTTACACCCTCGTCACCAGTTGGTGCATAAATAATCAATTTCAATGCTCTGCTGACAACAGCATTTCATGTAATACACTCTCCAGCATATGCTTTCCAAGGGGTTGGAAGCAGTGCTTGCCTTGCTTCTAGCAGAAGGAAAGGAAAAACTGGAAGGATAGCCAAGAGTCTTATGTACAAGCAGTAGAGGTTGTTATTATCACCTTCCCTTCCCTTTCCCAGAGGGTTTTAACTTTTTTTCAGGGTTCTTTTAAATATTGTACTTGGGGACACTCCTCCAGAAGAAGACCTATTCTAAGGTCTGAGATTTCTTTCTTTCCTTTCTTTTTGTTGTCTTTTTTTTTTTTATCCCCCTGGGAGGGAGATCTGAAATGAAAAGATGATAAAAAGATGCCAGGGAGCATGATGTTATGAAATACAGTTTTTTAATTCCAAGTGTATATTATAGATTTTGTTCTTCAAAGTTTCATATTTTCAAGCATTAAAGCCCTCAAGATTTTTTCTTGAAACAGGTAGACAGCAGCAAAGCAGATCTCAAGAGGAGGAACTGAAAACACTGATCATTTTAATTTCTAGAAGTTACATAAATAGCACACTTGTGGTCCATGCATATAGCATACATTTTCGTAACTATAATGTATATACTCACATAAAGACAGCATGAAACAAAAGCAAAGATAACTGTAATAGGACAATCCCTAAGAAAAGATACAAGAAAGCTGGAAGGCTGGACAGAAGGAAGTAATTGGTAAGAGACTGGTACTGACGTGCGTTTGAAACAGCAACAAGTCTGGCAGCTTATGTGTTTCAGTTTCCATTTGTCCAGCTTGGCAAGTAACAAAGCTACTGCCTAGGCAAACATGAGCAACACTTAGAAGACCTCCGTAGCCACAACCTATTTTAAGATTACAATTCTTACAGAACCATAATCCTCAGACCAACATTTTAAAGGTAAAAAGTGTAGTAGGCTTTTCTTAACCTTTTTGTGGCTGTAAATAAAACACTGTAGGTAGTTGTGGCCCATTTTGCTTTTACTGAAACATTCATGCAAGATTATCTTTTAGAAATTAATCAGTGAGTCTTCTTCAAGTAACTTCTGATAAAAATGAAGCTTCCAAAGGAAGGACAAGTTCTGAAACATTTACTTTGTTCTTACCAAACCAAACTCATCTAGTTAGCAGCATTTAGAAAAGAAGCAAGTATGTTTGCTGAATAGCTTTTGCTGTATGAGCGCAATCTATGTAATTCACACAACCTATCACAGTAGTATCTAAGCAGGTAAAAAGTTGATGGTATAGTACACAAAATTGCTTCTGGGACATAACACTCAGCTTTAAATTCTAGAGAAGCAAAGTATGTTCTGTAAGTCACCTCAGGCATCAACAGTCATACTAGCATGTTGAAGGACTCATTCAGAGAGAACGTGTTGGCAAGTAAGGGGGATTAGCTACAAGAAAAGTTTTGCACATTTACAGTTATTACGTGACTTCAGCCCTTAAGAAAGCAAGAATCAGATCTGGAGAAGGCAGCCAACAAATCCTCCCCAAAAAGGGCCATCAGTGGAATGGCTGATAGGATGGATTTGAGCACTGGATTGTGCATAAATGCCAATTTATTCAATTAGGGAATAATACAGATACAGTGACAGTAGTGACAGGTGTAGAGGTCCTAACAAGGGGGGCTGGCGGAGTAAAAAAGCTTTATTGAAGGTAAAAAGCCAGGAGTGAGAAAGTGGCAGAAGATGAGTAAGCACTGCTCATACGTACCCTGCCCACTTCAGCATCCCACTGTTTTATCCTAAAGCAGAAAGAAAGAAAGAAAGAATCCTTCCCATACATACATATGAACCACTTCCTTCTGTGGCATGCTCTCAAATCATAAGACCATCCCAGCTTTTTCAATTTCAAAATGAGACTAAATTTCAGGGGAAGAAAGAACTGTATGTTAGCCCGCAAATGCCATAAGTCATTTTGGGAGATCAAACACCAGAGCTCCCATAATTCTTGTGCAGTGGGGGAAACACAATTTCACAGAAAATTTGACAGGTGACAAAAGGACCCACTGGCACTAGTTCAAAGTTCACGGTTTCAAAGCTTAGAAACATGAAAACTACATGACAAAAAACTACTAGCGACCAATCTTTAACCCTGGTTCTTACCTCAGCAGGTTTCTTTTGTTCATTTGCTGGTGTTTTTGACTTGCTCCTGTATTTAGAACAAGAAGAAAAGGAAGTGGAAGGACCTGTTTAAAAAAAAAAAAAAAAAAGAGGGACCATTAACCATTATAGCTCATTTCAATTAATTTGATTTTTCTGTAGAACACAAGGCACTCCAATCTCTTGAATTATCATAATTTTCTGACAAGACGTGGGCAAAAAACTCTTAAGCAGTCTGTAGGCTTGATTACTGCCCCTCCTGTTCCACTCATTCTTTGTAAAACCGCAGTACGTTGAGCTTATGGGTACATTCTGCTCTGCCCAGTACAAGTGTGAGTAAACAAACAAGCAGGCAGACCACTTGCCTTCATTTTCTTTCTAACAAAGCGGAAGGAGGAACAAAACTGAGGACAGAGTTTGCAAGTGCTAAAAAAAACAAACACAAAACCAACAATACTAAAGCCTGCTGATGAGAGAGGCAAACAACCATGGTGTGATGTCTAGGCATTTCTGGGCAAAATGTTATTTCAGTACAGGATACATTGATGACTTGCAACAAATACGACAATGAATCATCATTACGTATAGAGGTATTAGATAGGTAGAGGTTTATAAGAAACAAACAAGACCCTGCTATACAGAAGGTTTTTTTCTAGATAAAATGGGAAGATGCAACCTCAGGCAGATGTGTGCCAAGGAACATTTAAAAGATAACTTTACTAAATCGTGTAACAGACCAAAGCGGAATAGATCAAGAACCAGTATAAGATAACACAACAATCAATATACTGGTTATAACTCTATCTTATCTATAGCTCCAACACACCAATGCTCAAACAGCTTGACACCCCCAGTAATTTTAAAGTTGAGGCTCTACACAAGAGACAACAGGACTACTTTAAAAAAAGTAATTACAAAATAAGACTCTTGACATGAAAATTTATCTTGAATTACGTATTTATTTTTCCCAACTCTGAAAGGGAAAGACATACATGTTTTTCTTCAAATTGTAAGCTGACTCAAAACTCCCCCCAAGTTTACAGGATCCTTCACTTCATTTTCCTCCTGTAACAGGATTCAGAACACTAAAGACCACAGAACACAAAAAGAAATCAAGTAAGAAACATTTTTTTTTAATTATAAAAGGTGAAACGGTTTGACCTCAAACCACAGAAGGAAACCACAAGGGGGTGATAGACCAAAGAAAAACTGGTAGGTATTACTTACTCTCATTGTCTGAACTGTCACTGGTGCTTAGATGCCTGTGGCGTTTCATCCTGACGCATCCTAAAGAGAAAAAAAAAGTTGATGGCAACCATTCTACCAGAAAATCACCGGCTGCTGGCTGATGCCAAGCTCTGCGTACTAAAGGCAAAGCTCCTCTGAAGCGCTTTCAGGCACATAAATAATCCTGGTTCAGCCACTACATTTTATTTCTGCAAGCAACTGTTAGATCACAGTAGTATTTGTGAAACTAAGCACCCTCAAAACCAGCATGCCTCTGCTGGGCAGAGCTTGCTTTAAATTTTGCAGAAGGGAGTGCAACCCGCCAGCTGATCCCCGGCAGGGCATGAGCGGTGCTCTGCTCTCGGAGGAGACTCAATGTCCCATCTGTTCAGCCAGAGGAAGAGTTGCCATGGTGGCAGTTGCTAGCTGAGAGACGGGTGGAGGCCAGGAAATAAGGTGGATGCACAGCAAGGCAAGGATTTAGAAACATAACTCACCTTAAAAAATAAAGAGAAACCCAAAGGCATCCATGCAACACAAAAGGCAAATTTTAAATAGATACAAACACAGAAAATGGTGACAGATTTAAATCATCTGATCACTGCTTAGTTAACAAGAAATGTGGCTTTCAAAAGTTTGAGAAGTGATCAAGGGTATCAGTGAGAAATGCTTCCTTGGCGCTGCACCAATTCAATTAAAAAAAAGGTACTGAGCTTTCTGAAATTGATTTTTGAACCTGTGATGTATACAGAGAATGGTGAGGAAGAAAAAGAAGAAAATTCTGCACCGCTACTTAATAAAAGAAAGATCAAAACTGTGATCAACTAAATACTCTTAAACAAGTGCCAACAGAAATCCATAGACATTCTTGTAAGTCCTACTATTCTATAATATTCAATATTACATTTGCTAAATAAGAACCAATAACAATTTACAATTAATAATAGTAGAAACAAAAATCACACCCCCATCTTTTTAATGAATTGAATGAGCAAATCATTAGAAAAAAAGTAAAAAATGATTCTGCAAGAATCTGCAACTTTTTTTTTTTCAAGCAGAATACAGGCACAGCAGGTTACACACTGAAGTATCCTATCCTAGACAGATCAACCTGAAGTGCCTGAAGTATCAGAAGTGCCAGTCTTGCTGCACCTGAAACTTAAGCAGCTTCATTTCTTAAACAAAACAAAACCATGTGTTGTTAAAAAAAAAACAACACAGCTAAACAGTGCATTTGATAAACCCTCCACATTAGTTACTGTACAATGGGTCTTGAGATTTCCAAAGATCATGGGATAAACAAGATTTCCAGATAAGAGAAGCCTATCCAAAGGCTTTGAAGAGATCGCAATCAAATTGTTAGCAGTACAATTGTTTAATTGAGTGGGAATTTTCAGCAGCCTTTTATATCTAAGAGAGTGAATTTACTGAATCTAAATGCAATGATCACTCAAAGTTTAAAACAATCCCTCTGACCTATCTGTTATAAAAAGACACTGCCCACACTCCTCGAAGTTGATAAAGGAAACAATGTGTGCAGTTTTCAAGCAGGTAGATATAGAACTTAAGTCAGTTCTTTAACCCAGGAGGAAGAGACAGACACAGTGGTCAACAGGACAGGACATCAAAAGGTGTAATTTGTATCACTTTAAGCAAGCGATAAACTCCCATTACATAGCAATTAATTCACCTTCTCTCATAGCTCAAGCAACTTGGGGCAGCCATGCTGTATACAAAGACCAGTATCCTCTAGAACAGCTAAACCAAAAACAAAACATCCAAAACACCACAAGGACTTCACTTCCAGCCAGCAATGTGAAGTGGCTTGTGCAGGCACCAATCAGATGAAGAAACTTCCATGAATCTCTTGGGCAAAAGCTCTTGACAGGTAGAAGGCACCTGAGCCAGAAGGGCTTGTTCTTTGTGCATGTTTTGGGGGCACTAGACTTTAAGTTAACTGCTGGGTAAGGGGAGGACAAGACGACTACTTTCATCTTGCCAATTCGTGTAGTTTAAAGGCATGGATTTCAATCAAGAGCAAATAAGATGGTATTGCCTCTTTGAGAGCTTGTACCTCAGCAGTCAAACCCAGCCCCCCGGAGCATACCACCCTCCCTAGAAAGGAGCAGGTTTGCCTGCAGCAACACCTTCTCTGCTGGCAGTCTTCAGTTTCAAACAGTCCTGGCTTACAGACCATCAGCACATTACAAGACCTTGGGAGACAATGAAAAGAGGCATCTAGGTGTGCCGAGCAATATTCCTGGCTTCCATTTCTTAGCAAGAAGTGCAAGTCCTCACTGCTTGCTTGTTTTTATGTTCAGATGAATTTTTGAGCAGTTGTTAAAAGGTGCTGAAAGCTTATGGCAGGCGATTCTCATCTCTTAGGTCTATATAAACATGCAGCAATAAAACCTTTTCACTCGGTACTAGACAGGCATCTACAGAGCACAACATGAGCATTCAATTAAAGTAGGGTCAAACACGAGGTTGAGAGATACAACTGCAGGAGGGAACACCCAGGAAGCCTGGACTTCTGCCTGGGGAACTGGGAAAGCAAAGAGGAGATGGCTACTTCAAAGACTGCTTACACAGAAATGGCAAGTGTAACAAAAACTTCAGAACAGAAAGCACACATCTGCCAACAAAGCCACAGGAGAAAACAAAACAACAACCAAAACAAAAAAAAATTAAAAAAAGCTGTATTTGAAAACTGGATTTATAGCAGCTCAAGCAAGAGGTTTACGCCTCCATCATTGCAAAAGCAGTCAGTCAGGGTAAAAGCCGTGAATAGTAGTAACACTGGATTCCTGCCTGATTTTTTGCAGCAGTATTAACCACAACAACCGTGAATAAGAGCCCACAGAGCTGTAACAAATCACAGGTGTGCTGCATTCAGTAAGACAGGTTATTAAAGTGACCAACATGCTACAGGTTCACTGTGGTTCACCCACTCGATGCAAGAGTAACAGCCTCAGCATCATTCAATAGGACTACCTCTGCAGGGGGCTTCACTTTGGTTTTAGTAGGAGACTCCTTCGTTGTATCCTTGTGCACTATGGGACTGCCACACAAATTCCAGCTCACTTCCACCCCAAAGCTCATCAGAAAGGTTAATGATGTTTCCACTCCCTAGCCACTATAGGGGGATCCCAAAGTAACACCCAGTTTGTAGTAAAGCTCCCGTCTCACTCCTTCACTTGCCTCCACAGAATGCAGAAGAATCAGCAGCCGCTCAGTTCAGAAAGACAGGAGACACATAGCCAGACCCCACAACAGAGAAACCAATGTCAACCTTTCCCAGCTTCAGTCCAGTTACCTCCAAAGTGGTCTGGCACCCTCCAGTTTGTTTGTCCCCTCTTCAGACAGTGATACTATTAGCCAGATGATACAGTTCAGAGCAAGGCGGCAAGCAACTCTGTGCCTCACAATTCCTGCTTCTTCCATCACATTTATGTTTTACCATTTGCAAAGCACTGAAGAAGTTAAAAAAAAATTATATACACACACATATCCCTAAAAGGGCTAAATATAGAAAGAGCAATCCTTGCATATCAAAAACCCAAACCAAACAAGCAGAACCAAAAATCCCACAAAAATTGATAAAATCCCTCATATATCCTAGCTTTGCCTCTTTTCTAACTTCACCCCTGAAAACTGTGGTGCCAATTAAGCTTAGAATAAAGGAGCACAGTGAATTTTTTTCAACATGTGCATCAAGACTTCATGAAATAAATTCATGAGATTGCCAGTGCCCTTTTCCTACCACAGAGTATCAGGTATAATGAATGGCATGTGGCAACACCAAAAGAGAATCAAGTAAATATTATTTTTACACAGAAAATGAAAAATTTAGTAAATTTTTATAACAGATTATACTTTTTTCCACAGAATAGTTCAAAATAAATTTAGAAGACAGTCTCAAATAGATGCTACTTATAAAGAAAAAAAGATAAGAAAAGATGAGCCATCATTAGGAGCATGATGGAAATGCCGGATAGCGAGCAGCTAAAACCATCAGCCTCCTTCCACTTCCCTTATCTTCATCCAGGCATTTGCAAACGAGCATGCTGAACTTTTTGTCTAAATTTTGAGAACTTAGTTTTAGCATTTAAACTTTCTAGCAGTTCCAATGTACAAGCTAAGAAGAACAAGGAGTGTAAAGCAACTCAACAATGAAATGTTGCAGAGTGAAAAGAGGTAAGTGCCTCCACCCCTCTAAAAAGTCACTCAGTAATGAATCTCATTACCTTAAAAGGTAAGTAGGGTGCTTTGGCTGTAGATTCAAAATGTGCTCAAGCACAATTACCTTAAAAATTGTAATTCAAAATATAACAAGCCTTGATCTGAAGCTATTTTTGCCCCCTTTTTTTAAAAAAAAAAAAAAAAAATCTACCAAAAGACTAATAGCTGAACAATCACTTATATGACAACATATACAAACTCCAAAGGTGTTCACCTTCAGGGATCTTTTACACGAAGATTAAAATACAGAAGTGACATTAAGAAACCACCATGTTGTAAGCAAAAAGATACTAAATTCTCCAGGCAATTGTTGCAATGGAATATTTTCTGGCATCATTTTTAATATCAGTTACCAGAGTGGTTCCTAAACTTCAATCATATTCCATACTCATCGCATTTCTGACTTGTCAAGCCACGGCTGCAGGTACATCCCTGACCTCCTCAAAACAGCTAAAACAAGAACCGCAACTTAAAAAAGAGAAATTGGCCTCATTCCCCACTGTCACCTAAATATCCAAATGCAGGCCATGATGCCCTGAACCCTTCGGGTGTTCACCCAAAAATAACCCCAGGAAACACACTCTTCTCAGCCACAGGCAGCAACATCTCACTGCCAGCATTTCCCCAGCTTCCCAAAGGCTGCTGCCCATATTGGGAATTTTGCCCTGGAGCCAAACCCGATGCTGGATCCAGCACATGGCTGAACTTTCAAGGAAAGCCAGGAAAAAGCCACCCTGCACTCACCTGGCTGAAATTAAACACAGAATAATCAACATATCAGCCAGCATGTGAAAGAGCCTGATCAAAAGGGCAACACTGATACTTCCAAAAATCTAGGGGAGATGTTTTGTAATTAACAATTTTTAAATTATGCTTGCTCCCCTTTGCTTATTCAGATATCTGCACTGCTGAAGTGAACAAGAAACAGCCACTTGCTTCTACCACACCATTCTCTCCTCTCCCCGAGGAAAATCAACATTGCACTGACTTACAGCATTTCCCATTTCTGAAAAGCTAGATGCATTACTCAAAAAAACAAAAATCAGTCAAACAGCATATGTCAACAGCAGACAGTTAACAAAATTTCAGAGCCTTATTCAAAGCAAAATCCCATTTCAAACACCTGCAGAAAAAACAGCAACAAACATTTTTTCCTTTTTCAGTTTGTAGCAGAGTAAACAACTACATTTACCAAATTAACTATAAAGTTTATCCTCTTGTTCAAACACATTCCTCAGCATAGTTCATCAGTAACAGAGTTAGCAGAAAGAAGGATGAGGTATCTCACGGAGTCTGAATTCGCGCAGCATATTAGGCAAGACATCAGTGACAAGCGTACAAAATGAATACTTAAATCCAGCCAAGATTTCCGAATAAAACAGTATCTCCAAGGAGTAGCAGCCCCTCCTTCCTGATTTCAGTTTGTTGCCGAGAAAGGTTAAACATATCCATATGCTGCTACTCACTACCTGTTAAGACCTATACAGAAGGAAAAGGCAACCAAGAACTGTAACGCAAATATATCCTAGACCTGTGAGGTTTTATTTCTTCACATTTTAAAATAGACTGACAAAAATGGAATTGGCCACAGCAATAAGGAAACTTTCAAGTGGGACAAAAAATAACCTACTTTCTATATCTTATTAAAAAGAAACCCAGCATCTATGTATGAAAACCAAATGACAAGCTATATGCAAATCTCAGATTAAAATTCTGTACTTACATTTTTACAATATGGCTTGTCTACAAAAAAAAAAAAAAAAAAAAAAGGCAGAGGCAGTAGGTAGAAATTTCCAAGTCTCCAAAATGTGGTTTATGTAACTGTTAAATTTAGATTAGGAAGCAAATTATCTTGAAAGGTCTCCAGGAAATGTAGTACAGTAAAACCATTTAAATAGGTCAAATTTCATAGTCAACTGCCAGGGAAATTACGAAATATGAGTAGAGTTAATACAACCTTTCAAATAACTAGAGGAAGAGAGATCACTCGTGTTTGGGTTTTTTATTATTATTTTTTAATATCCTATCCATCTCACAAAAAGGCTATATAAACTGGAAAAAACACCCACTCAGAACTTGGGTTAGCAATATTTGCTGCACTGAAAAGGTTTGAAACATTAAACAATTCACAGAACACTAAGTTCAACAAAAAAAAGTAAAATTGTTACTTTATTTCACTCTAACCAGAAAATTTGAAAAAATTAGTAATATATCCCTGCTCTACTTAAAAACTCTGTGAGAGTGAGCACATCTATCCTATCCTACCCTCATCCCTCAAAATAAAATACTGAATTATCCTCTGCAGACTGTACCGGGCCTCCCACAAAATAACTTTTGTTGCTATTATTTCATACTATATCTTGGTTAATATAATTTTTAATTCAACAAAAGGAGGAATGCACCAGCTTTTAGAAGCAGTACTACAAGTGACAGCTGATTCCTTTGTCATTAGGTAAATAAATAATTCTAGTAGGCAAGGAACTGCACGTTACAGAAATCTGGCTAATAACATGGGGTCTGTATGAAGTGCAGTAGCAACTAGACATAGTCTTGAGCTCTGTTTTCCTTATATGTTACCCTTTTTATATAAGGCACTTTGGCAGCTGCCACAAGGATACAGTAGGTTTTAAAAGGAGGAAAAAAAGAAAAAAGTCCAAAATGTCATCTTCCAGCATGACTTATTCCCTGAAACAGTTAAATTCTGGACTGAAGTCAGCTGATAGATCATAAAACTAGGATGAAGAAACCCCAAATAAAATCCCCCCTGCATTCATTTGTGGATTATGGGCCAAAAGGGAACCCTGACATCATTTCATGTGCCCTTCTATGACAATGATTCATCACTCAGTCTAGTGCAAAGCACTTAACGCCCATCATTTTGCTTTGTGAGTATAAAAAGAGGGTAAGTGATTCTACTTCACATTTATAACATGCTTTGACGACACAATAAAATACAGCATGCCCCAAGTACAACTGCCTTTCCTACCTTGAAAACAAAAGTGCAGATTTTAATTTCCACTGCCACAACTGTGCGTCAATCCACCGTGAGGGCAGAGGGCACAGATTTCCACCAGAGGCCTTCAGCAAAAACACCTCATGCCAAGAAGCTTGTTAAAAATCAGCAATCCATCTCAGAAGAGCAAGTCACCAGCAACACACGCAATGCTACCATTACCTCAACAGAAACTCTCCAAGAGACTAGAAAGAAATTAAATCGTGTTCTCTGTGCTTCCTCGATAGCCGGCAGTGACCCAGCAGCCTTATTTTTGTCTCTGAAGCAAGCTGCTGGTGTTGGCCTGTACACAGAGCAGCCAGGTGGGCCAGGCTGACATGGAAGTATTTCTGCCCATTAAACACTGCAGCTTTAGATTAGCATCCTGAAGACGACACTGATCTGGGCAGAATCAATTTTTAAAAATAAACAACATCAGACTGTCATTAACTCAAGCAACTACACCAGTGTGTACATGGTTCTGCTCCTCTCTATTTCAGCCCTCATAATTACTTTCTGCTCCTGAAAACAACACTCTTTCTACACCATTTATTAACAGAACTATTGTTTTCCTAAAAGAGCAGTAGAGATTTGGACAGCAAAAAAATTTATTTCCTTCAAAATATCATATTGAGTTTGAACAAAAGCCTGCTTTTAAAATAAAAATAAAAAAAACCACTTCCTCCCCTGAAGCCACAACCAGCCTGGCACTGCCTGGCATTGCCATGCTCACACACCTCAGGCGTGTCTGCCCAGTTGCAACCTGGTGAACAGTCAGTCCTCACCCACCTCCCAGTTCCTCACCCACCTCCCTGTGTTGCTCCCAGTCAGGGGAAATGCTAAAATGAGGGCACAGCCCTCGGGAGAGGGCACTGACACCCACATCAGGGTACCATGCTCGGTATCGCGGCCCGCGCACGGCTGAGGGGGCATGATGCCCCGTCAGCACTGCCTTTCTGCTCACCCTGGCCAGGCCCACCTCATGGCTGGGGGTAGTGACACAGCCACCAGAGCAATGAAACAAGGAACAAGTTCCCAGCAGGAAAGTCACAGCAGCGTTAAACACGCAAGCAGCCCGTGGAGCACCACCATCTCAGCTGTCATGCAGCAGGTCAGTGCCGGAGACCAAAGTGGCCATCAGGGCAGGCAGGCCCACAGGGCAGGGAAGAGCGTCTCATGTCACGGAGGGAAGCAGCTCTTGCTTCCTCAGGCCAGCATGGCACAAACTGCCTCACGTCAGGCTGTTGGAAACTCCATGGTAGCTAACTGATCCCCGAAGGAAACCCCCAGGAGGCAGGGGCTAACCTGAATATGGCCCTCTAACCACCCACATTTGCCAAGTGACATGGAAAAGCACCTACCCCGGCTACACAAGCTCAGGGAGTTTGTCCACTCTGAGGAGCCCTCAGCAGGGGAGATGCAGTTACTGATCTTGTGTTGTCTGTTTTACAGGGCTTCCTCAGAAGAAAGCTCATACCTGACATTAACACTGAGGCATCTAATAACCAAGGGGCAAAAGAAAAAAGAAAACCCCACAAGCCCACATGTATTATACTTACTCAACAAAGACGGAGCTAAGGACAACGTCCGCTTTGATGAAAGACTGGTGTGGATGTACTGCTCCTAAAAATGGACCTGCATCAGGTCATTGCACCCAGCGCTAAGCTGGGTAAACAAGGAGCTGGCTGCCCAGGAGCTCCCCTGGGGGGGTTCGACACCCAAAGACTGCCACGTGTGCTGTATCTGCAAGGAGACTGCAGTCACGGGCACGCCAAGCGCCAGCAAGAAACAAGAGCAGCACACACACGCTTCACCAATATGACTGAGCAGAAAAACCTCAGAGAGCGTTTAGCTGGGCTTTCTATTTTAAGAGCTGGTATGATTCACGTTACCTTGGCTCTCAGTGTTTTGCAGTCTTTACCGTATCTACCCTCACGATAAGCTCATGTTAAGCAAGCACTGAAAGCACTGACATTTCAGAGCTGCGGCGCAGAGCAGCCATACATCACGCGGGGAGCCTCCGGCAAAGCAGGCAGCTGCATCCAGGTCTCACAAGCGCGTACCCCGCGACCTTGCTGCTTGCTGCCCTTCCTGTCAATGCATACATGGGGTCAAACAGAAGAAAAATCCCTGTGATGCCCTAAGTCGCTAAGTATTGTCCTGCTGTTGTACAGTCATGAAATTGCACCACAGTGGGGTGGGGGATGAAAAAAACCCTATAAACACTGAAGAATCACCATTTAATTGAAAATTACTTAATAACCAGTATTACACCACTTTAAGTGAAGCTGCCATTGTGCCCTATCTGCCTGACAGTGCCAGCAGTTGCCCACTTGTATTTGTTTCTCTGCTCTCCAGCTGTAGTAATGCATGCTTTCATGACAAAACACAAGTAAGGAACTAGTATCACAGCTAGGAACACAAGTAGGAACACTATCAGTGAAGGAAGGATCTAGAAACATATGCACTATTTGGGATTATGAAAACTAACTTTTCTATTAATAGCATAAACAAAAGTTCTCATATCCTGCAAGATACCTGCTTAAAATAATAAATTAATTTTTTGGTACTTGCTAATAAATAAATTAAAGTAGGTTTCACTGTTCTTATTTTGTTTTTCCTAAATCTCAAATAATTAAAAAATCAACAACAGCAGCCTGCATTAAATATTTTATCTGGTTTGATTCATTTATTTCTTACATTGCTTTGAAGAGACTAACCACTTTGCTGCAAAGTTTTTCATAACTAACAAAACCTGAAGGATTGCAAAAGGCAGAAAACACCAAGTTGTGTCTTTATATTCTACTCAAAGGATAAGAGAAAGCAAAAAACATTAATATTTTCCTATAGGAAACATCAAGTTGATAATTTCTTTCCTCATCTGAGAAGAAATGGTTTTCATTTACAAGCTGAAAATAAACAATCTGGATAGTAAAGTTTTCCTCAAGTAAAAAAAGGGCACCGAGAGGATCACTGGATAGGAACAGTTGAAGGGAATGTACTGTCACAGCCAGAACTCAATATTTGGAATATTCTAAATCATTGGTTGAATACTGACATCCTATTATATTTTCTAGCATTTCACACATGACACTTTTACGTGAGGTTGCACTATTATTTTAGTTCTCCATGTCAAAACATCAAAGCGTGAGCAAAGATTTACTAGAAGATTTGTCTTTTTAGTTTAAAAAACTTTTTAAAAAGACAACAAAATTTGTCCTAACTAATGAATTTAAATTAATTTTAATGGCCAGTCAGTTAGTTTAATGTTGTGTGCTACAATTTGTAATATACAAGACACCAATAATGTTGAGGGGTCTTTTAGTCAGATTTAAAATAGATTTATAAAAATATAAATACCATTCCAGGTTTCTCTGAATTGAGGTGGAAGAAGATATTGTGAAAGAGATACTGTGACCAACTGGTGTTTGTTCATTTTTATGTATGGAGCAAAGGCAAAAAGAAAAATTAAATACATTTTTAATGTCATAACATAAGGCGCAGCAATGACAAAATAAATGGCAAACTTGCCCACTGGGGCTGACGCCACCCTGGAAAGGGGAACCACAGGATGATTACACTTGCTCAAAATTTCAAAAATGTGACATCTTGTTTGGGAAAGCAGTCCAGAGATGCATCCTACAGACCACATAAGGTCCGATTTCTCAAACAGCCAAGTTGAAGCCAAAGTACATTTACATTTTTTTGACTGAGGGAACACACTCATCAGGACTGACCATTAACACTCTGATGTTCCTCCTTCCTCTTCTTCCCCGCTCGCTAATTAAACAAGATTAAAATGAGTAAGACCAGACTACCACTCTTCTACGATTCTTAGCGGAAAGCATGTCCTACTCAAGCAGTGTTTAAGTTGAGTAAGCGGATGGAGGTGGCTTTTTCTGGCACAGGAAAAAAGGTGCCAACCCAGAGAGAGGGTGGATCACAAACAGCACTGGTACTTGAATAAGTGGGAGTCAGAAAGTAGAGGAAAGTACTATCCTTTCCATCTTATGAGTATGAGGAAATATCACAGTTGACCTTCCAAAGCTACAGAGGTGTGAGATAATGAATCTGACTCCAAAGTGAGTCCCTCTGTCCACTCTCCACTCCTGTAATGGGAAGACTGAAAATGCCTACAAGCCATGGAAGTAGGGAGGTGTTTCACCACATCTTTGCTCATAGGTGAGCACCCACAACATGCTGCAGCTGCTGCACCTGAATCCCATGCTGTCAAGAGAAGTAGTAAAATCTCTGCTGAGAAATGGAGAGACAACTAAAAACACAACTACAAAATTGCTCAAACAAAAACACCTCTATGGCAGTGTCATTCTTAAGACTCCACGAAGCAATGCAAAACCTGCACAGTCAATATGTTTTGTACATGCAACTCCAGTTGGTCAGTGAAGTTTTTATAAACCCGTAAAGAAGTCTCTTCCTCTGCAGGCTCTTACCTTGCACAGCCGCAGGGCACAGGGCAGGCTGCAGCTGTATCCTTTGTCAGGGGCTTTGCAATTGAGAGAGGTCACAACCAACCCTGTGCTTGGGTTGTGGCAGAATAAAGCGTCCCCAGGCTCCTCTTCCACCATCCACCTCCCCAGCAGCAAAACGGACCAGTTGTTCACATGGAAGCTGTGACCTGGGAGCAGCCTGGGCACGGTCCCTCCACTCCCTCAGACATCCCTGCCAGGGAGGCCAAGCGCTGCTGCCTACCCCAACACCAGCTACAGCTCTCGGTTAATACAGGCACAGCCATGCCACATCGCCTGCAGGACACTTCTGAAAGGCCGTAAGATTATGAAAACATACACGTTAATTGAATGCCTTTAAAATGGGGTCCTTGGACATTCTGAAATCAGCTGTAACAGAAACTACTGTAGGAGGAGAACAGCATGGAGAGCTGCCCGTTGGTACAAGAGAGGTATCCTTCTGGCAAGGCCCAAGAGCAGCAGCGACAAGCACTGATACAAGCCTGTCTGGTTTCATTTGCTACACCCACTGAACCACATGGAGAAAGCTTTATGGATGAGCAACACTAGCAGATCACTCATTGGGCTAAGAGCAAGGGAGTATCTTCTCCCTCCAGCACCACTAGAGAAAAAAATATTTGCAGAATGTGAACCTCCAACCACAGCTGTAAGAGAAATGTGACATGGCGTTAAGTTAAGAGATTAGACAGAGACTACCCCGCTGAGAAAGGAGGATGCAGAATAGCAGGAGATCTGCCACAAGTGGTAAAAAGAAGTGAACAGGATGAAGAGACTACTGGCTGCTTCTCATGGCCCAGAAGACAAGGGACACACTAAGTTATGGAACAAACTTCAAAGGGAAGTCATTAAGAAGGAAAAAAACAACAAAAAAGGTAATTTTGTACAAAACTGCTTAGACAAACTCAATCCTACAAGATGTTGCAGAGATTGAAAAGTAAACAGATTGAAAAAAAATTAGACAAATGGAGGACATGGGCTATTAAACACAAGTAAGTCATGTCAATCTGCCAGAAATCTCCAAGTCATAATCTTACAAGAAAAAGAATCAATGTGAGCTTTATAACGCTCTCTTTCCCTAGGTGTCCTCTGAGGTAATTGGCCTAATTCAGTAAGGGAGCTCATCTGAAACCAGACTTACTCACAGCAATTCACCTCTCTGCAATGGATTTTACTTTTTTTAATGTATCAGTTCCCAACTTGACCTCTGTGGACTAGAGACAGGTGGTCTGTAGGGCCACAGGAAATAGTGAAGTATTCTGATTCTGATTATGATGGGCTTGGAACCAGAGATACTGACAGTTGACCTGAAGAGTTTGTTAATCACCATTCACTGTAGAAAGCTATTTTGGTCAGAATTATTAAGGTAAAGATTAAATCATTCCCAGTGTGTTAGAGCTGTTGCTTTTTATTTTAAATAAACAAACTGAATAAACATGCTGTGCAAATATAGCCTACATGCACCTTAGGGCAGTACCCATTCAGGATTTTTCTTTTGGAGAACCCGAAAGAATGAAAGGAGAAACAAAAAGCATCCTGGAATAACCTGAAATGTATACATGGATCTGCGCACACACACATGCACACACAAACCACTGCTGCACCTCAGCCATCTATGCAAAGGAAAGAGCAGTCTCTGCCTTACCTTACTGCCTCTGGAAGCACAGGTATGCCTTCTATACATTAAACACTTTAGTCTTAAAATCATCATTAAGCATTGTTAAATTCTCTGGTAAAACTTCCTTGAGTTTCATCTAGCTATTAAGGAACTGTTTTACAAAAACAACTGCTTTGAAATCAGTTACTTTTTTTTTTTTTCCTCGTCATTTATAATATCTGCCACAAAGTAGCAGAGACACACCTATTTATATTTATTCCCAACCCCTGTAAATCATGTCTAAAGCTAACATGAATGTCTACCGTCATACATAGTTGCAAACAAATGCTTCATTCCATTTCTAGGTATTGCAGCCAAGCTTGCACAAGGCTAAAAGAACACAAAAGAGAATGTGCTGCAAGGACTTAAGGATAGCTAGATCAAATTCAAGCTAAGGAAATTAAAAAACAAAACAGAAAAAAACAAACAAACAAAAAAAAAAATCACACCACAAAACCAAAGGGGCTGTGAGCATTTCTCAAGACCAAAAACCTTTTCAAGTATCCAGAATCAGAATACATAATAGCTTGATGATTAGCACTTCTACAGAGCAGGAATAACTTGAATTATAGCTTTCCTGAAGCTGACCAATAAGACAGTCTTATAAGTGACATGTTAGTAAGCGTACAGATATTTAATATAGAAAAAACATACAAAAGTTTATGCCTATTTACCTTTTTTTTTTTCCCCTCCAAGACTCTGCAGAGATTGAATCCTTTAATAATAAGACTTTCAATTCCATGTCTGAAGCTTAAGAATCCACTACACTTCCATTTTCTTCCATTTTTTAAAATCTGGATAACTAGTACAGTGTTCTCATGTGAATTCTTACAGGTTTATTATCTCAAACCTTTCCAAGATACACATCTGAAGTTATTCTCTCTCCTCACTCACAGGAAAATAACTCAAAATCTGAAGCCAGCATTGTGTTGCTGCATGCTTGAATTCTGTAAGCTAAACTCTTAAAAACCCATTTAAACTACTTAGAAAAAAGTAATTGTGCTTAAACTTTTCTCTGTTAAGCCCAAACATGATAGTGATCCACCTCATCTGAGCCATTAATTTTATCAGCCAAGTCTATCTGAGGTGGTATTTTCCAACTGCAGCGGCAAAGCACATGGTGTTGTAGCCCTGCTAACAGTACAGAATCAGGTGGGAGGAGAGACCGATGCTGGTTTTGTGTGGAAAAGAATTGCTAAGCCCTGACCCCTCGAAGACAAAGGGATGGTGCAAGAGTAGTCAAGGCCAAAGCTCTATTTGCAGAAAATCAATGGGTTATGCACAATAGCAACCACACTCAGATGTTCAGAGCCCAGCTGGAGTCTCTAGATCTGGTCTCTGAATTCAGAGTATCTGACACTGAAAACCAGAAATAAAATCACTTCTCTCCCCACCCCCACCCCGCCCCGCACTTTTTTAAAAATTTTATTTAAACGGTCAAAGTAGAAGCAAGCTTTGAACAAGAAGTCTTGAAATTGAGATGACTACGTCCCTTCTCTTTGCCACTCCTCATGATGTTTGGTAGCCAGCCAAATGGCTCAGCTTAGCTTCACTTTCCACATCAGTCTAAAAGTTGAATAAGTAATAAAACTTGCATCAGGAGAGGGGTTTATAATCACATTAGAGACATGCAACAGAGACCGGCTACCTCGGTTCACTGGACAGCTTCAACGAGGCTTCATAATGAGGTACAGGTGTTGGCACTAATTAGGAATACCCAGCTCACTGCTGACATCAGCCCCTCAAAGCAATGACTACACTTTAATCCTTTAAGCCACATAAAAGAAAAGCAGAGAGCAGGCGGACGAAAAAAAAAAAACAACAACTCTGAAAACGCCTCTGCAAAGGATTGAAATATTTTTTGCTTACTTAAGGGAAAAAAATAGAACTGTCACAAAACTGCAGGAAGTTTACTGTGAAGTATCTGAGAACGTAAAAGCATCTAAACCTTGTGCACAACCGAAGTTTTTAATTTTAGGAAGGGTATCACTGTGTATAGTATGTATTCATCACAACTATCAAAATTTATACCAGAAAAGAAACACAGAATAAAAAGGGGAAGAAGCAGCACATGTAAATATTGTGGTAAGATAAAATTATTCCATCTATGCCTACCAGACTTCCAAGCATTACAGGGTACACCAAGATAGATTTTAAATGAAATTATTACAAGGAGTTCTGCAAGCTGGAACCTCATTGTTAACAGCTTCTTTTATTACTTCCTCTCCTTTAAAATCCACACAGCTTTCATTTAAAAGGTGATATCTGAATGTTGAAGGTATATAGGTTCAATTTACACATTGTAAACACCAACACACTTTTTTTTTTTTTTTTACTATCAGTTCCTCCTTCACTTACATGCCAGGTCATGAGGTAGATGTCTTCGCTTCAGCTGATGACATCATAAGCTCCTAAAAAAATGAAAGGAGTGCTATTTAGGTAGTAGGAGTGGCATCAAGAATTTTATGTTTGAGCTACGATTTAATTTTTGGCAAGTAAGTGAAGGATAGATTATATTTTTATTGCAATTTCCCTAAGAAAATGATACCTCTGTAATATAAACCCTTAAATTCCATAACTTCCAATATGTGAAAAAATTAAACGCATCAGTACATACCACAATATAAATTTATAAAGTACTACAATTAATAGTAAATTCCCAAGAATAATCTCAGATTTTGTCATCCTCTTAACATGAATGGGAACCAACTTTACCAATATCAACCAACCAAATCATTATTTAGTATATTCTCTGTGATGTTCTGGGAATACAAACCAAAATGTTCATGTAGCTGCACGATTATTCAGCTGACTTAAGGGGCTGATTTCTCCAAATACACCAATTCTTTCTGCCTTCTAAAGAGCCTTCTGTGAACTGAACATGCTTATAAATTCAAAGAAGGGCAAATAAAAAATAAGTAGAGGGAAAGCTCGGTGTGGCTCCTGCCTTAATTCCTCAAGACATTCCTTCAGTCTTCTCCTTGACAATCCTGGATAGCTCAGCTTCCCTGGCAGGGATTCTGCTTACTCACCCTTTTCAATCTAGACCCAAGTCTTGAACAATATTAAGTATGGGAATAGAAGGAATTTTTCCCTCCACCAACTGCCCACATTTCCCTCCTGCAGGATCGCACACATGTATGTTTTGTGTCCTATTGTAATGGACATGGCAAAAGCATTAAAGTTGTTACACCCAACAGATTAGTTGCAGCACTCCTCAGAGACGTCAGCAGTTAGACAAGGGTCTGTCCTGGCAGGCAGTCCACCCCATGCCTTAGAGTAAAAAGCTAACAAAAACAGAACTACTATGAGCTGGGGAACAAAGTATTAGAGAGCAGAAATTCAAGTAAAAACCAAGGAACTGATAACTGCATACGCTGCCAGAAGAAAAAGAATAAAAAGGGGGAGGGGAGGATGGCAATGACTTTCTAACTGAAATAAGGCAGTTTCTGGCTGAAGTGTCAGCACCATGCTGTAACATTTCTGCTTCTCCACCCATCTGCAGTACAAGAAAAGGATACCACCACCCATCCACTGAGGAGTGGCACAGATCCTATTACTTAAGAACTATTGTTGCTCAACTTAGGCTGTGGCATCAAAGGAAAACACTTCCTTACAATCGGGGGGGGGGCTGTGTGTGTGTGCTGTAGAGGAGAGAAGGGGAACACACAATATATTGTGGCTCCTGTATGCCGACCTTAAAAAATTTTAGAAGTTTTGGCTATGTTAATTTTCTTTGATTTAAGGTTTTGTCTTTGGGTTTTTTGTCTGTGTGTTCCAAGAGGGGTTTTTTTGGTTTGGGGTTTTTTTATTAAATCCTCCCAGTTTCCTCTTCCCATCTCCTTGACAGTCTCTAGCTATACCCCACATTAAGCAATTAATTTTGAGCAACACGAGAAGATCTGCAGATCAAAGCAGCACCAGATCCAAGGTTGCCAAAACATGAATCACACTATGTGGGACGGGTTTTTAACTGGAGATAAGCAGATACACTCCCCCGGTCTCCACCACACACATGGCCTGAAGCGATCCACAGGGCCCATGAGCAGGCTGAAGCGCACTTGGGACGAGCACTGGAACATCGATGAGCATCAGAGCATCGACGGGAGCCTCCAGTCTCCAGCCAGAGGCACCCAGCTCACACGCAGCAGAAATACAGTGTGCCGAGCTGACACACAGCAAGTGGGGGTAACCAGAGGGACTGGCTTTAAAAGCCCAATGCTGTTCTGCCGCAAAACCCCGGTATTAACACTGCCTCTACCCGCCAGCTAAGAAATGCCAAGAGCCTCACCCACAAAATGCACTGGAGGAGAGAGGGCAAAGGACGAGATGAAGTAAAAAATTAATTAATGCCTGGTTCGATTTTTCAAATATAACTTCAAACAAGTTTTTCTTATGTTTCATTATGGGATAATTCTTTAGTGTCCTGATTGAATGCCTTTAATGTAAGTTTTTGATAGAAACACAAGCAAAGTCCTGGTGGTGGCAGCTCAAATGGCATCATTAAAATGCAACACAGCCTACAACTTTTAAGCGTGAACAAAACCACAGCTTTTGCCTCCCAGCTGAACCACAAAACTAATATATTTTTGAACTCGTCATTAAAAACACATTTGTTTGCTCAGTTAAATGCCAAGATGAACTCTGAAAAACCAAAAGGTTCAACTAAAAATCTTTTCTTTCTCTAACCCTTACACTATACAATCATAATCTTCAGTCCCAACTTCATTTATTTCATAGCCCTGTACAAATATACAGCATAGCACGAAGATACAGCTAACCCCACAAAATACCACTCCCCTCCTTTTCTGGGGTGGGGGGAAGCCAGTCTTAACATACTGATTCAGAAACATTAAACTAATTCACCTCAAATTAATGAGCAGAGGGCTCTTCGCTAGCAGGTAAAAAAAAAGAAGACTGACAACAGTCTGGAAAGATGTCAACCCTCCAAACTCCCCATCAGCAAGTTCAGGAGTGGGCTAAAGAACACACAGCAGAAGCTCGTCTTCCTATCTGCACACACTGTGCTAACGGACTCTGCATTTCTACTCCCTGGGTACATTTGAAAAAGCAACAAGGCAACCACAGTAACTGTGGCAAGGAGAAACAGAAAAGAAAAAAAAATTATAGGAACTAAAGAAAAATGTAGACACAGAAAACAAAATTTAGAAATGCACAGTAG
Source organism: Athene noctua (assembly GCF_965140245.1). Taxonomy (NCBI): domain Eukaryota; kingdom Metazoa; phylum Chordata; class Aves; order Strigiformes; family Strigidae; genus Athene; species Athene noctua. Next base: position 190,544,725 of record NC_134037.1, read on the forward strand.
CTTTTCATAAATACTGCCCAGAAACTAAGCGTCACCAGGGGAAAAAGCATCAGGAAGATTTATTTCTTAAAATACAACTTTTAACAACAGAAAGCCATTTGGAACAAAGACCTATTTTTGCAGTTATCACTACTGTTATACTACCATTCCCTCTGTAATTTACCATAGTACTTACCAAGAGCCAAGCCTCCAAAACAAAAATCCTGTTGGTTGAAAATAGGTGCTTCGTGCTTCTCTGTCCCCCACACTGCACTGCCATTTAAAAAAAAAAAAGAGACAGTCGCAGAAAAAAAGATCTGCCAGGGTCCTGGAAAAAGGCACTGAGACTGGACCAAGAGTTCAGACTTTGCATAACAGAGGCTCTGCAGCCTCTCCAGGAGAGCCCCTTCTATTCTGCATGACCCTTACTGTTGCAAAGCTTGTCCCAGAGCTTAAAGCACACATCTCCCTCGACGAGGCTCAAGTCCTTTACCAGATCTCTCTCTGCACTGGACCCTGAAGAGACCATCCCTTTCTTCTTTATACAGCTAACTTCACGTTTGAAACACAAGGCTTACCTCTTTTGTTGGTACATCTTAGTCTTTTCTCCAGACTAAATAAAACACAGTTCTTTCACCCTCTGCTCACAGGCCACACTTTCTACATTTCTGATCCTGTCAGCTGCTGCTCTCCACCACACTTTGAGGCTGGCACACAAAACCACCATGAGGTTACAATGCCCAAAACTGGGCAAAGGCTCCCTACACGGAAAATCTCTTTTCTTGTTAAAGAAAAACATCCTTTACTGTCACGTGAGTTGCAGATAATAATTCTAAGTGCAAACTCCAGTGCCTTTGCTTTTGCAACTGCATGACTCTGTTGCTTCACGTTCTGGCCATGAGCAGTTATTGCTGCTGGGCCCATGGCTCCCAGCCTGTAGGAGCACAGCGAAACCCTCCCAGCGCAGACCTGCCCCTCAGCCCCCTGCTCAGTCCCATCCAACCCTTCTTTCCAGGCTCCTTCTCCAATCTCTCAAGATAACTATAAATTCAAAGCATCTTCTCAAATAGACACGCAGCGCCACCCAGTTTCATCTGGCTATTTAATGAGCAGAGTCCTCATTCCTTCACCCACATCATTAATGACAAATATTAATTAATACTGAACCTAGGAAAGACCACTTAAATCTCATCAAATTCACCTGTCTTGTTTGAAACTAATTAGTAACTATCAGTTTTCTAAGCAACTGCACACATTCATGTGAGCATTTCACCTAATCCATGTTTCCTTAGCTCGCTTCTGGTAACATGAGCTGTCAGATAACTTGCATCATCTACTGTGCAATTCCCACCTCACAAACGACTTTCAAGACTGAATCTGAAAGCTGGTCTTGTGACACTTCATGTGTCCTTCACAATAAATAATTCCACAGATGTAACAACTGCTTATGTGGGAAAGGTATCAGAAAAGCATTGTGTTACTTCCAATTTTTTACAGACTGTTTCAGATATCTAACGCATGTAGCCAGCTCCCCACGGACGACCAGTAACAAAAGTAATTGTACTCTCTCTTTCCCTTATAGTTCTGAAAAAATCATAATAGGAACAAGATATCCAAATACCAAAACAGTATCCATTGTATTTATCTGAAGAGATACTTCCAGACAATCCTGCAGGGACTACAAGTAGAAAAGAAAAAGTCACTAAGCTTTAAGAAGAGTCTTCTAAAATCCTTACTTCATAACAAACAGGGCTAGGTTTTTGCTTGTAAAAACCTGTGATCTGATGCTGCTTCTTCATAAGCTTCTAACAGTGCTAACTACAGCAAGTATTTAGCAGCTTCTTGATTTTTACCTCTCTTCCACACTGGCTTAGCCAAGAAAGTAATTCAATATAAATCCACAACCTCATTGTAAAAATCTAAAGATAGTTTGTCTCACCTTAAAGATAGGTCACAGACACGGAAAGCATCTAGCAAAGCTTGCAACTCTCTAGCACCTTCACTTCCTTTCACTATCACAAAAATATTCCATTATACCTTTACACAGCAACAAGCCTATTCTTAATAATAGCCAGCGACTTAGTAATTCCCAGCAGCCAATTGAAATTTGCTGGGAAAACAATTTCCCACAGCAGCTTATCCCGCTTTCAGACAAACAATGCAGCAGGATGTCTAGAAGGATAGGTTTCATAAGCCAACTAACAAGTAACATCAAGCCGTTTTATGAAACGTTCTGAAGTCCTGGGCCCCCAGGCACTCAGATGGTGACCCAACGCAGCAGTTATTTAGCGTATGTGTAGCGCCAGCCGTTCTGCAAAATACTCAAAACTTTTTATTCATTGCTTGAAATTACATGTTACACAATATAATTAACGTATACATGCAAAAAAGCAAGTCAGGGGCTGAAACAACTGCCCTTACAAGGAAAAGCAACCAAGACTGACATACACACAGGATTTAACTTAAGCACCTGTTAACCCAAGGTGCACACAAAGTTGTTTATGTTCTTCATATACTAGTAAGCTATTAATATTAGTGGAACAAAGGCATGGGTCTCTAAGAGATCAGATGTAATGGCATGAATTTAGGGAAAAAAAAAAAAGTTTAGGCTTAGCATTAAGGAAACATCCTGAGAGTCAGAACTGCTGGTCTATGTCCCCAGGGAAAGGATAGGAGGCTGCAACTCTTGACGTTTAAACAAAGATTGGACAAGAGTCCTGGTAGCTGCGCTGCCAAGACAACATGCTCCAGCTCAGCATTTCTCAAACTGGCCTGAGGGCAAGGCAACAACAAATGTGGGACCCGAGTTTAAAGAGGAGGACTGCACAAAGTGGTTTGTTCGGCCTGTCTGCACTAGGGACTGCACCTAGCCACATAGACATGTTGCTGTGAAGCAGCAAGTACTGTGCATCAGCTATTCCACAGCACATGAACGTATTGCTGCGCGTTGGCGAGAGCAAGCAATCCCAAATAGTTATTCTGCCCTTACGTCTCTCCTCCCTGCTTCAGAGACTGAGGAATATACATACACTGCTACAGTGTACAGTGCACGCAAGGACAGTTACCACATACCAGGTCAGGTACGTGCTCCTCTTTTTCAGGATGAAATGTTAAGGACAGTTACCACATACCAGGTCAGGTACGTGCTCCTCTTTTTCAGGATGAAATGTTAAGGAGATGTATTACTTCAGCCTGGTGCAGGATGCATCTCTCTCCAAAGAGTGGGTATTCCCTGCGGCAGGTCACATTGCAGTGCAGAGAAGCGTATCAGGAAGAGCCCACAAATGCATGTGGCAGAAGCCTGCAGTAGGAGAGCTAAATTGGGATAAAAGATCAGGAGCTGGCAGGATGCTTCCTGAATCCATGAAGCCTGGAATGCTGAATACAGGCAGAAGTACCAAATGTATTTTGGTGCTACCTACTACCAGGAGCTGGAGAACAGGGCTCTGAACTAGAGCCAAAGAAATAAATCCAGTTCTTGAAGAAAGGGAACGCTACATGTCTTGCCATTAGCCACAGCCACATGTTGGCCAGTCAAGATTTTAACTGTCATGCTAAACAGATGTAGTTGTATGCATTTCCTAAAGCTGAGTGATGGCAGTACTGTTTCATGTTATTTTCTGAAGGGAGGGTCAAGCAAACATTTCAGAAGGAATAATCTAGATGACCTAGGAGCATCTTTTCCCACAGCTAATTTCCATTATTTAATGCAACTATATTTGTGCACAGTTATGGATATCTTTAGTGGAGATCTTAAAATAAAAAAATAAAATGATTCAGCAAGTGTGAGAACTTCTAAACTATGGTAACAGATGTTACATTTCTGATGGCACAGCCATGCCATTCTCATACACTCTGCAGCAAGTCCCATGACCCCACCACGCACAAGAGAGTCACAAATGCTAAAAGCAGCATCACTGCTTCTTGCTGGATCCTCCACACACTGACAATATAAAAGATGACGGGCCAGACTCAGACTTCAGACTGATGTAATACTAAATGTGCACTTCAATTTCAGTGCCTTCAAGTTAGATCTCTGGCTCCAGAACAACAAGAAACAACCAATCCCATAATGCTTTAACTCCCCATGAAGCAAATTAAAAGGTCTTTACGGTGGGACTCAAAGTGCCCAGCATTTTCAGGACAGCCAGCTCACACACCAAAGAGGGAATGATGGCAGAAATCCCTCCTCTCACAGATTCAACTGCTGATTTGCAGCCCTGTAAATGGATACCTTCGAGAAGCAGATCCATGCTTGGACATTCCTTCCTCCTCCCCTCCCCTCACAAGCACTCCTCAGGCATCCAGTTCAGACTCACATAAAGCATTAGCAGTTGCCACACCTGCAAAGGCCATCCCCCATTCTGCACCTCAGCTCCCCAGCCCTCCTCTGCCTCTACTGAGATTCAGCCCCAACGTCTCCTCCCTCCCGGCTACCAGACCCTGGCTCCTTTCCCCCAACCCCTTTCCCTTGCAGGACTCTGCTGCTGCCTACCTGGAGCATGCAAGCACTCACAGCCATCACACCGCTCTGCCAGAAAACCAGTCTGTGCAAGCTTCTCCTATCTGTGTTATGCTGTTAGCTTCGCCCACTTAATCGCAGGATGGCCACCACCAATTGCTGCAGAGTGTCAGGAGGCGCTTGTGCCTCAAACCACCACCAACTTTTACAAAGCAAATGAGCCTGCTAAGACTATGTTCCTACTATGGTTGATGCAAGTGGGAAAACAAACAAAACAAAAACAAAACAAAAAAAACCCCACCACAACACCCACAGCTGACTGACATCAGTTAGCTTAAAGAAAAGATTAAGAATAATTTATGTCTGGATTACAAGAGGAAAGCTATCTCACAGTTAGATGACACAAGTCAAAAAAAGACCGTGTCTTCCTTTTCTGGATACATTAAGTTGTAATGCTCACCAGTGCACAACACAGGGATTCATGCAGGCTACAGAACATGTGCTTTAAAGTTTCTTCAACTGCTCTGGCTAGAAGGAATTGGAATACTTAAAAGTGGTGTGGATATACTGAATAATCCTGGCCTTGAAGGTGGTCTCGATGGCCACAGAAAAATCACCCTCGTGAACAGCTCACCTCATATCAAAACACTTAGTATTTAACTAAACGATAACCAGTTTCCAGAGAAAAAAGGGCAAGAGAGAAGTAAGACAGTGTTAACTTCACTTGCTTATCACAGCAATTTAAAGTACTTCCGACATGCTTGAAACTCGGGACATTGGTGTTTTTGAATTTTCATAAGGAAAGGGCCCCTGTTCTTTCTTGGTCAGACATTTGATTGTCACACCAGCACTCAAACTGCCACCTCCTCCTGCAAAGAAACTCCATAAATAAATAAAGCACCCAAGCTTTACACTTAGACCACAAAACACAAGGCTTGGAGCACAATCAAGTGCAATTAATGAAGCAGCAGACACCAAAACACAGTAAACAAGACTTCATCAACTTCATTCTTTGTGGCTGCAAATTCCATAGCAGCAACCAAAAATTACTTCTTGCTTGAAGATGATTTTAAATGGTCAGAAAGGGTTGGGGTTTTTTTACTGTTATTAAAGAGAAACCTGTGTCAGCTAACTAATCCTTTTCCAAAGCCATTCCCACTCAGTCACACAAAACAAATGACAAGCTCTGAGAAACAAGCAGGGAAATTTTGGCCCTGGTTGAGTCAATAGGAATTAAATCAGCACCAAAATGAAGCCAGAGATTAGCAAAGCATTTAATCTGATGAATTTGTGAGCAGAACTCCTAAGTGACAAAACAGTTCATTTCTTCTCAAAATTCCCTGATGTAAACATATGGGGGGTTGCAAGATCAAGTTGTAATGCAAGAGAACTACTCCTTTAAAGCACCCACTGCCAGAAGAGTTTATTGTCAAAAGGAAAAATGTGACCTTTAATAAAATTGTCTTATAAATATACAGACCTTTATAATTTCTTGTAGTTTATTAAAGAAAGACTTCTACTATATAAAGCTGTTTCCTTTGCGGAGGCAAAGCTCTTGACACTGTTTAGCAATGGGTTAAACTAGACATACAGAGACTGCCACTCACATAGGTATGGATGGACTTCTACCAATTCAGGCTTTCACCAGTTCCGAGAACAGCAGGTAACACTGCCCCTCATGACACACTGGTATTTCTGCACTTTGGGCACACAAATGACACCAAGGTCCTTTGTGCTACATTCGCCAAACCGCATCAATGACCCAAAGGAGAAAAAAAAAAAGAGAAGAAAAAAAAAAAAGACAACTCGCTTTAATAGGTTTGCTCCATGAGAGTTTTACATCACTTCTGCTTACCTGAAGCACAAAAACTTCTATAATCCTGTCAGTCCTGGAAAGCTCAACAGAGAAAGTAAACACAGGAACTCAGCTGCTTCTCCTTTGAGAACTGCCATCATGCAGTTAAAACCACAATTCTAACTGATTAAATCTCTATGAGTCTACAAGAGACCATGAACAGGCAGAGGTGCCTCAGAGTACCCTAATGTGGCATTAAAACCTCTAAATGGTAGATCTAAAGATGCTGTATTACAGCCAAAGAAGTCTGGTATTGGAGCAAAGCAGGCTTAACTTCCATAGTCCAGCTGACACTAATGCCAGTTCTTCAGAAATAAACATATATGACCAGTCTGATCATTATAACGTAGTTACACTAGCACAACACCTTCAAATTGTTACGATAGCTGGTTTATTTGATAGGTAACATTAATATATATTCCCTAAAAGGATTTCAAGGAGGAAAGAAAGCTTTTTGGAAAAAAAATTATAAGGTAGAAAGTGGTTAGAAAGGGATTTGAGAAGTTCAATCTGGTTACTTTTCAGTGTTTTGAAAGTTATTCCACTAAACCAATGCTTTTCCATGGTCTTGTTTTTCCAGCGGTTCCTCTTGATACACAAAAGTAAGTTTGCTTTTAAAACATACTTATTATCTGTATGAAACACACATCAGCAATTGTAGTTAATTTAAATCAAACACACAGATTCAATTTGCTTAACTAAGAACAACTTACATATATACTGGCATAAGAGAACAGTTCTTGTTAAATACACAAGCAAAACACTCATTACATCAATACAGGCGTTCACTAAAAAAAAAGTGTTATATCACGAACGCTTTATTTTCTATGAATATTAAAAAACACAACGATTTTTCAGTGGATGATGCTTTTATATATACACATATGTAAATCCACACAAATATAACAGCCACAAAAAACACAACACCTCACATAAAAACACTGATGAGGGAAAAAGCCCCTCTAACAGACCTAGCAAACTTGCAGAAATCTTATTTAAAAAAAAAATTAACCCAAAAGGTCTGCCAAAGTATTTTCAGGCCAATTACAAATAATTTGGAAGCCTACCCTGTCTGGAGTCTGGTACGGGAGACAAATTTAATTTGACCTTGCTGATTTATAGGGTCCCAAGAAGACTGTGAGACACTCACTGGAAATACTGTTTTCTCCAGTAACAAGGAAGAAGTTGTGAAGTCAAGGCAAAAAGAAGATGGGACAGCTAACGGGAGACTACAAAGGCATCAAAGACATTGCTGAGAGAGATAAGTAGGAACTATAAATTACATTCAAGTTATCCTGTACACTTGCGGCTTTTCTTTTCCTCCTTTTTAATTTACTTTAGCCTTTTTTTCCAGCTCTTAACCCATTCATACCTCAGAAGTGAACTGTTTGAAATGTGGAAGTCAAACATGCAGAAGTGAATTTGCAGAAAACAAATTTATTTCAATAATCTTAAAAAGAGAATGAAACAGCATCTGCAAAAGCTGTTAGACCTAAGCAACTGAAATTGATGCATATCCCTGTTTGCTGTTACATGTAGAGGCTTCTCAAAATCTAGAACAAGTACACAGAAGACGCCAAACAAAGGATTTAAGACAGCATTTAGGCCAGATTAATCCATGTAATGGGAGTCACGGGGCTCTGACTGATACTGAGCTGATTGTCAGGAGTGCCAGCTTTCTAATAACTTACGTCCCACCTTCTGAAGTTTTATGGCATTTATAGAGGAAGAAAAATGAAAACTCCACATGTCAGATCCAGAAAAAAACCATATATATTCAGTTTTAAGCAATAGAAGACAGAATACACAAGGTACTGATACATAAATTTTTAACCACCTCTGCCTTCACTGAGCTCAGACCAGTCTTTATATCTGACAACAGTTGTAATACAGCTATTTCACCTCTGCATAGGCATATAGATCTGATAAGAGCAAGTCAGATCTCCAAAATTGCAGAAGCATACATGTATGTAGCCGACTAGTCACTGACAAAATCTCATTCAATTGCCACTGTAACTAAACTCTTTGTAAGCTAGCTGTATAAAAATGTATTTTGATCAAAAATATGCTTACTACCAACTTCAACATACTTAAAAATCTGAAAAATACCTGAATAAAAGAAAGGCTTTTGAAATTTTCACAAAATGCCACTGGAAAACTACAGTACGGATCTTAAAAAATACAAAACCAACAAAAACCAAACCCACCTAAATTGATGAATATCAGTTGCAAAGAGCACCCAAAACCATCTTGCATTATTTCTATTTATATAAAAATCTGGAATTATTTCATCCCACTGGGTTGGGGTTTTTTCCAAAAAAAAGTAAAGAAGCACTAACCAAAGAAAGTGCAGAAAATTAATTTCTGCAATGCAGACAAAATGTTTTGCAAAAATAATTTCCATAGAAGAATCAATATAAGCAGGAATGAATTTTACTTCCTATGTATGTCAACAGCCATTAGAGCATTGTTGCTCCTAAACAAGCACTTTGTATTAAGATCAACCTTTTGGTTCCTCCCTCACCCTTCGCACATTCTGTTGCAGAGCTGCAAGTTCAAATTTGTCAGGCAAAATGCTTCACTTACTTCTTAAGATCGCTCATTTCACGCTACGCTGGAAATGATTATGTTGTTAACATAAGGAAGACTGCAACTTCATTATCAGGTTTAAGTATCTGCCTTTCAGTTGCTTAAATGACAGTCAATTTGATTTTTGTAAAAGAACACAACTGCTCTCGAATTAGGCTGAAGTTGAAGAGTTGCTACAACTCCACCAAACAAGGTTAATGCTATCAAAGAGAAGCAATGCTGATGACCGGTAACCTTTCCCTCGTCAAACCACCGGTCAACGGTTCTTGAAAAAACATAAAAAACTATTTTCTGTGCTTGAATGAGCATTTTTTCTTCCTATCAAACAACATTTAACAAGGTTTACATTGCACTGCGGAGTAATCACCTATTATCACTATTTCAGTCAGTCACCTGCTGGAAAAAGAGCCTATCTGCATGAAAGCAGGAACAGGAGTATGAGTTTGTTACTCCTTTTCCTTTGCAAGTACTCATAACAGTGAGAGAGGTATTACTCCTACCTCTCCTTCTGCTGAGGCTCCTCCTCACCAGATAATTGCTGAGCCTACCATTTTCTTGTGCGCCTCTAACTTGCTTGCATACTGCATATTCTAGCTCCATAAGGTTTTGGGGAATTTTTTCTTCATTAAAGCCAAAACCTGGGTGGGACATGGCACTATTTCAAACTCTGAGCCCTCTACAGCCACTTTGATAACAAAACCTGCAAATTAACACTGGAAGAATATTAAAGAAATACAAGCGGTTAAAAGCAGAACAATAAGGAGAATTAAAAACCACAAGTAATCCCACTAGGGACATTTTTTTCCTTCCCTGACAGGATACACGTCTCTCCTATACATTTTTGTATCTTGCGGTTCAAGATCAGGATTTTCTGTGGCAGCAGAAAGAAAATACTGCCATTTTATTCTGCTATACTTGATACGTAGGGAAGATTTAAATATTTGTGCGTTAAAAATAATAATTTTCTCATTATCGTCACGCTCTTTAAAGCAAGCATTATTTTAAAATTGTCTGGTCTGTTAAACCAATGCTCACATTTTTGAAGTGGTATGAATGAAAGCTCAGAGTTTAGTTATGATTTTCACGTGTTTGTGAACACCCGTATTACTGCATCGACCTAGCAGTGTTATCAACCTAACACCCAAACTGCATCAATCTAAAACCAAAAATATCTTTAGCAGAAAAACTTTTGTCTAACATTTGTAGCAGATATAGCATTTATTTGCATACTTAAAGAATTTCAGTCATCCAGTATTATACGATAAGCTATGTACCACAATTAAAAGCTATTCAGCACACGGGCATGTCCTATGCAGAAGTCTTCCTCCCACTACTTGATCATCTACCCAACAGCATATTCCAAAACAAGAACTACCTGTAAATTTAAAACACAGCTTGGAAAACACTTCATAACACAGTCGCACAGAATTCACTATTGGCAATAAAGGCTCCTGGTCAGTTTCGGCTTGCAGAGCCAAAAGTGGGGTACCACCCCTTCCACTGGAGCATCCCAGCGTCTACTCACCCACTGCACAACTGCACAGTGCAAACCCTTAGAAGCTGTTGGACTTGCTGTGCATCAAACCACTCACACCGGAATGAAACTGCTCTCTAGGACATGACCAAGAGCCTGAGCAAAGGCTACCACAGAGTCAGGAGCTTTTTGCAGATATGACAGGCCCTCAGAAAACATTCAAGCAAGAATTTTTTAGGGGGGGGGGGGGGGGGGGGGGGGGGAAGGAAAAAAGAAAAGGGCAGGGCAGAAAGGCCTGGACAGTAGATTAACAAAATAATACATAATTCCCTCAAGACTGTGTGACAAGCATATTCATTTTAGCAACCAGTCAGGCATGTGTATGAACCTGTTTTTTAACATCTCCCTACAGCTCTAATTAAAACACAAGGAGGCATTAACGACATGATATGTTATGTTCAGCATTCAATTCAATAAGCAAGAAACACAGCTCTGTAATCTAATGCTGTAACAGGTGTACTTTAAAGAAGGAAAGCACTCCAAAGTTTTAGAAGTTTAACAAGCTAAGGCAAGCATTCCAGCATTTAATCCAGGAGAAAGTTATAACAAATAGCATCAGCAGTCACAAGCTTATCCTCCCACCTTCTCGTGCTCCTCTGAACAGGGTGACTTAACAAATGCCAGCAGAGCCTCCGCAGCCATGCTCACAGCTCAGGGTCTCTTCCACTTCTTTAAATCCAAGTAAAGCTTGTATTATAGCTCTACAAAAGCAGGAGCTTTCGTTAGGCCCAAAAATCACACGTCCCAGACTGCTCTAATCCCCAAATTCTTGGTCTCCTACACACTGTAATAAGATCTTAAATGTTGGAAAAGTTCAGATGCCATCTAGAGAAGGGTTGCTTGGAAGTAAATAAATATGAAAGAGTGAACAGCCCAGGGAAACAGGGAGGTGGTTAGTAATTGCACAGACATCTCTCCACAGAAGTCAACACCCAGGCTGTCACGTTACACTTCTAGAACGCCTTTGCCAGATCCCATCTTATAGCTGAAACAAGCTGAAGCACCAATAAAAATAGTATCTATAAACACAACTTTTAGGGGTTCTGAACATCAGATGTGCAGTTTTAGCTAGAACATAGTATAAAGAAAAGTAATTTTAAAGTGACAGTGTAATTGATCATTTAACATGGATAAATATAAAAGAAATCACCTCTCCCACTCTTTTTATTTTAAATAGCAGCATTAAGCTAAAATCAGCTGTGTGCTAAAATGCAACATTTCATATAGTTATCTCACTTTTCAGAGGTGCCATCAAGCCCTACAGATCTCCGGCATCTCCCACTCCCACCTGACCCAGCCTCCGCCAGGGCCCTGACATAACATTTTATACATCAGCTCTTCAAGATGCAAATAGCATCTGTTGGCTTCCATTACATAAATATGCCCGATAAGAGCTATTATTAACTTGTTAGTTTCCATTTTAAGTAAAGTATGTCAAAATTGCATTTATGTCTCCAATTACATGAAGCCTCAAGTGTTGCAAGCACTTCAAATCTTCAGAAAAGAGAAATGCCACACGATTTCAGAGGAAGGGTTCCCCTCTCCAAAAATGTGAAAGCCCCTGAGTCCCCTTAGCTGTAGCTCCTGCAAAAATTGTGGGAGTGAGGAGAGATTAATCTGGCACGATCAAACAGCAAGTTTTGACTAAGTCCATTTCTGTTTATAAAGCAAGAAGTCACCAACCAAAAGCAACAAACAGCAAGTTTTTGGTTATAAAATGCATCCAAAAAATTATACCCATGCTTAACAAAATATTAACTTTAAAATGTTGACTACAACATTCTGTATTATTAAATTGCCCTGCATTTTCTGAGGAGTAGGCACAATGGTACACTAACAAACCTATACAGGTAAGAGCCCCCAAAACCATATACCAACTTCTAAAGGAGACTTCTAGGGACTAAAGGAAAAAAACACACCACAGAAACAGGGCTTTATATAACATTTTCATCCATGGATTATAAAAGACAAAAATGCGAGTATGTTCCTACCCCTGATATATCCCAGGTCTCACCTAGCTAACCAAAAATGTACAAACACCATGCTATCCTCCTCATCCTCTGGGGCATGATGGTCAGAAATTAATTTCAAAGATTGAAATAGGCTACCTAAAAAGACCATGGGGAGCACGGTAGGGGTATCAATTTCAAACTCAACCTCAAGGCAGACTGTACAGGGCTTGACTTCACTTCTCCCCAGCAGGTCTAACAAATCCAGCCATTTTCACCATGGCCCTCCACACCTGCCATCATGACAGCCAGGAGTTCAGGTCACCAGTCAAGACACCCCACAGGCCAGCTGCAGCAAGATCTTTGGGATAAATGCTTTACAGCACTCAGCATGTCATAGCTACTACAGTGACCACATGCATGTGTGTCTGCCCACCTGTACATATATAAAGTCGTACAGGTAAAAATAATACTCAATTATAGCCAAGCAGCCTTTGTAAATTCTCCTCCCTAGGCAAACCACCCAGCTCTATGAAAACTACATGTATTTTAAAAACCAAACCAAAAAGCCCACAGCAATCTCGGGTATCCCAGTAAATCCCAGATACAAACTTCCCAATTTTCTGCCACAGGAAGTACACAGACCCACAGAGGAGGAAAAAGCTGGGTTTATTCTAAAGCTACACTGAGATCCTCTAGCCCAGGCTTTTACATTTGCAGCGGATTTTCATTATTTTAAGAAGATCCCAAATGAACATGCATCCCTGCCAATAAATGCCACTGTGTATGTTCCTACTCCAGCTCTACAGCAAATCTTTGCGGGTACCTGCTACACGTATATAACGCACATAAAACCAAACCAACCAACCCACATAGTTCCACTGGCTGACCCAACTTGGGAATCTTTTCTGCTGTGGGAGGGAGGGAGGCCTGTTCTGTAAAAGGAACGTAGAAAGAGGAAACATCAAATGAAGGACAGGTAATAGAAACAGCTCTCATTATTTTGATTACTTTTACTGCATTTAAAGCCCAACTTTTGCAGAAAAGAGCTTCCTTCTGCTCTTCTCTGGCACTAAAAACAGAGCATGTCAGGTCTAGTCTGGAAAGAGGTCAGAAGTTCAGTTAAAAAAAAAATAAACAACAAAACTTTGGATCCTAAAAGCACTAATTTTAATTTGAAAAGGCACTTCTAAAGCGACTTCAAATTGCATTTTCTCATGCATTTTCTCCCTTCCATAAGGGCAGGTGAAAGCTTTTCTGACATCCTGCAAAGGAACTCTGTGGCAGGCTTGAAAGGTATGCTAACGTGCCTTCATCCAGGTCACTCCTTCCTCTCTAAACCCATCCATCCGGCTCTCGAATTTTCAGGTTAGCTCTAACCATCGCTAAGATACGGTCTCGCCTCATAGAGATGAGCAGGTGTGCTCGAGATGCTCTACAGAACAGCCCACAACAAGCACCAACATGACGTAAAAAGTTGGCTGCAGATAAAACATTTCTCACGCACCAAGACAAAATACAGTTCTCTAGATCTCTCAGTTTTAGCGCAAAGGCTCTTTTGCGTTAACAGACAGGCACAACAGCTTTCAAGTTTGTAGTGTATTTTAATCACAGGGTTTCTAATCGAGACTGGATGCCATCTCCAGCATCCCCTTCTTCTTAACGTGAAAAAACACACAGCTTTAAAGTACAGTGCTAATTTAACGATATTTTAATTAAAGTTCATAGCCACTCATTATAACAATTTGTGAGCAATAGCTGAACTCCAAATAACTATAAACGCTCTTCATAAAATAACTGTAGTTAAAAAACAGGAAAAAGCAGCATTTATACTTTCCATTAAGGTGTATTTTAAGGTGCGCTGTGCCCAGCGCTCCCATTTAATCATCACAGAATTATCTGAAAGTGCTACTTTCGCTACATCCCCGGCCGCTGATCACACCGGTCGCCGTACGTCCGTGAAACGAATCGGTGCTTTTGCAGGCAGAGGAGCGACATTAAAGCGAACGCGGTGCGAGGCAGGAAGGTCTGGAGAACCCAAGAAAGGACCTTCCCATCCCTGCAGCCGCAGGCACCGGGCCGCTCTCCCCCACCGCTTCCCGGGATAAAACTTACCTCGGTGGCACGGCGGGCCGGGCCGGGCCGGCGGGAGAGCTGCGCTAGCGCTTCATTGTCAAACTCAGTTCTAGCAAGTTCCTCGACATACTGGCGGAGCGGTCCTCGGCAGCGGACAAGCGCCCGGCTGTCTGTCTGCCCGGCTGTCTGTCTGTCTGTCTGCTCGCCCGCCCGCCACGCCCAGCCGCGCTCCGCAGGGCCCCGCCGGCTAGGGGACCGGCGGGTCGCCGCCTCTCCGGGCTGCGGCGAACAAAAGGGCGCTTCGCCGGGGGCCGCCGCCGCCGCCCAGCCCCTGCCGTCCCCCGCGGGCACAGCCCGGCGAGCGAGGGGGCGGAGCGGCGGCCCGACTCCGGCGGGGCGGCGGAGCCGCAGCAACTTTTCCCTCCGGACGCGGCCGGGGCCGCAGCGCCCACGCCGGACGGGGTGAACGCTGCCCGCCCGGCACGGCACGGCCGCCGCCACCCCCGGCCCGGCTCCGCGCCCCCCCCCGGCGCCCCACGTACCCGCAGGAGCCGCCACCTCCCCCCGCTCGCCGATGCTTCCTTCTCCTCCTCCTCCTGCCCGGCCTTGGCGCCAAACGCCGCCGCCGCCACCTCCCGCCCGCCGCAGGCCCGGCGCCTCCCCCGCTCACAGGCCCGGCGCGGCGGCCCCGGCGGCCCGGCGCCCGCCCCCCGCCCCGCCTCCATGCGGGCAGCCCGGGCCGCGCTCACCTCCCGCCGCCGGCGCGGCGCGGCACGGCCCGGCCCGGCGCGCCGCCGCCTCCTCCTCCTCCTCCTCCTCCTCCTCCTCCTCCTCCTCCCCTGCTCGCCGGCGTGGGCGGCCGCGGCCGTCAGGGCTGGCGCTCCCGCCGCGGCGGCGGCTGCTGCTCCTGCGGCGGCTGCTGGTGCCGTCCCGCGCCGGCGCGCATCGCCTCCGCCCGCCCGCCCGGGCCCGTGGCCGGCGGCGGCTCCCGCCCTGCGTGCCGGCTGCTCGGCGCGCCCGCAGCCAGGCCCAGGCCCCCCGCCCGCCCCGCTCCTCCTCCTCCTCCTCCTCCTCCGGCGGCGGCGGCCGCACAAGAGCCCTATTGTATTATTGACACTGCTGGGCTCCAGGCCCCGCCTCTTCCCCTTCCCTTCCCTCCCTGCCCGGGCCGGGCCTTCCTGCCAGCTGCGCCGGCAGAGCCGGCCCCCGCCCCGGCGAGCGGGCGGGAAGCGGCCCGAGGGGAAGGCCTCGGCCTCAGTCCCTGCCCCGGCCCCGCCGGCGGGCGTCAGGGCTGAGGGGAGCCAACGCCTCCCGGGACCGGGCGAGAGGCGGCCCCCGCCGCCCTCAGGTGTGACTTCTCCCGTCGAGGTGCCCAGCGCGGGTGACGAGCAAGGGGCAGCACCTGGTAGCCAGGTGCTTCGCCACGTCCCCCCTGCCTTCCAGCAGCTTCTGCGGGCACCGCAGGCTGATCGCCACCCAGTCCAGCACGAAATTGAGAACGTTTTAAGTACCTTGTAAAATGAGGAGTGTAAAGTCTACCTCAGGGCAGCATCTAGCAGTGATTGGTGTTAATCGTTTGGCCCCTGACAGAGTTCCTGTCAAAGCAGCAACTGATAGAAATCACGGTAGGCAACATTAGAATAAAGGAAGCAACAGCAAAAATTTGGCAAAGCTCCTCCGTCATTAGGCCTCACACCCACACGCATTTCCCATACTGCTGTTACCAACTATCACTTGCACCAAACGCACAGCAAACCCCTTTCGCCTGCCTTAGCAGAAGGACTGCTGCAAAGGGATTTACCTGGAGAACCCTTCTTGGCTGCCACAGCCCTGTTCTCCATGCACACTAACTGGGGCATGGAAAGGCGACGGAAATGGGGCAGAGAAGGAAATCAAGCTCGGGGTCTCAAATCGGAGATAGAGCACTTTGCTCTAGGCCAGACAAACGAGAAACAGCAAGAATATAAGAACGAGGAGTACAAAGGGATGAAGAGGTAAGCAGCAAGCATGGCAGGGATAAGTTGGCATGCCTGAGCTGCACTTCCACAGTGTTTCTGGACAGCTGGTAGAACAAGGTGAAAGAAAGGAAGCACTGTTTCAGGCTGAATATTCCATCTAGCTCAACAGCCTCCCACTGGCTCTTCCAAGCCACTGGCCCCCCACATTGACCTCATCCTGGCCCGAGTGGGCATCCACAGTAAGATACATCCCCCAAGTACTCTGCAAGTCTCCAACTACTTCTTGCTTGGATTTCCCAAGCAGGATGTGGCATGTCTGTTTAGTACCCCTCAACAGATCACTTCTCCAAGTACTTGTCCAAGTCAGCTGTCACTGAATCCGTGTAGGCTTCTGACTGTAAATCACTGCTGGCAAGGACTTCCATGAGTCTACTACCTGCTGAAAAAAAAAAAAAAATTTTTTTTTTTTCTTTTGAATAACTGGTTAATATTCCTGTGTGTAATATGAAAATGTAGCTTTCTACAAATGCAGTTAGACCACAACCAAACAGCAACGCTGACACATATGACTTCCTTCATGCACCAGTGACCACCTCATTTGCCTTCTGTTCATTAATACATACTTGCCAGGAAAACCCTCTGAACAGCTTCAGAAAACCACAACATCAAGTGAAATACCAAGAATATTCCCCCACCACACTTGTGGAATCCTCTGTATCAAACCAGGTGGTCCAGGCAACAGGGCAGGCAACACTGATTTTTAATAAAAGATTTGAAGTCCAAAATGAAGAAAATTCAGATTGATAAAAACAAGGCCATGCACTACAGAAGGAGACCTGTTTTCTAGTCATGAAGGGAATTTAAAGTCCAAAGGAGTTAAACTGAACAGAAACCATTTTCAAGTACCAATATCTTCATTTGGATTTTAAAACAATTTCTATTTTTTTGTGTCTACAGCTTAGTAGAATGTAATACAGAGTTTAAAGTATCCATCATTCTGAAGGACAACGAAGAATGTATATTCCCATCAGTGAAGGAAACATTCCTATGAGAAGTTTCCTGCCAGATTATTTTATGTATGCATGACTTCATCAGGAGCAGATGCAGCCCAGCCCAGGAAAGGTGTTGCGCAGCTATCTTCATTTCCCATGCCTAGAATCGCACACACCCCCCTGCACTGGCTGTCACATGTCAGGAGGAGACAACAGCCAGCCCTCTAGTTCTACCTCTAGTAAATCCACAGCTGTACATGGTGGGCTCAGGGCCAAATGATGGGTGACACAGGAAACCCATGGCAGAAAGTGGTGAGGCTACTAATTTCAATAAATGCTTTTATATGCAAATAAATTTGTTATCTCATCCTGTGTAACTTTTAGCAAATTATCTTACCCTTTGATAGGAATTTACACAGAATTGCATTTACATTTGCCATGCACTTCTATAGGAACACCAAGCAAGATGAATAAATAGGGAGCAGGTTGTAGACTGTTGTTCTTTTTAAAGACACGTGCAACAGTTTTCACATTTTCTTGAGAAAGGATGAACTACAGATGCTCTTATGCACCTAGAGAATATAAAGAATTTACAAAGCCAGATGTTAACATGTTGATAAAATATAGCACAAACATGAAGTCTTCCCAAGGGAGGAATGCTCTGGAAACTAGAAGTATAAGAGATACGGTCAGGATAAAATAATGTATACATGTATACCAAAGCTGAATGGAGTCATTATTCAGCCATACAATGGCTGCCCATAGTATATCAGGGTATCAAGAAAGTTACACTCAAGTAACGTTTAACATCTGAGGAGCAGGGTCACACAGAGTTTAACATGGACTAGAGCCACAAAAGAAGCATCTCTAATTGAAATACCTAGAAGTATTTTGGTGAATTTCAACAGGAAAGCATTTTCTTCTACAAACATCTGCTCTCTCTGATTAGATGCCAGAGAAGTAAAAGACCACAAACACGCCATAGTGTCATGGAGGAGTAGTGGAGGGAAATAAAAACTGGAAAGGCCCAGGAGGTTAATTCATATCCCTTACCTCCAAGTCTCCGCAGCATTCCCAGCCTGCACGTAGAAGCCTCCATCGGCAGTAATTCTAGTTGAATCTGATAAAAGAAATAGACACCAAAGCCCAGTATAACACCTTCCTCTGAAATGTGCAGAGGCTGTGTAAAATTTGCTTCATTGGTAGATCAGATGCCATTGATGAAACCTTGATACAACATTCCTGAAGCCAGAGCAAACATTGGCAGCTACTGGCAAGAGACATAAAAGCTCAACTCCCTGATTTTCCTTTCACAATGAGGAAAATTATTGAAGTGTTATCATGAAGCACAAACATCCACCTGCAAACAAGAGAGCTAATTATCGCTGTGGAGTAACTTTTATTCTTCTGTGGAAAAAATGCAAAGCAGAATCTCATCTAGGGATGGCTAGCTGTCTTTTTAAACCCTCTCGTGACTAAAAATGTTTCTGATACTATTAGAAATAGAAGCAAAAAGCATTCAGAGCTTCAAAAGATTGTCTTTACCTCTAACACTGAATCCAATCCTTTAGCACCTGTTGGGGCAGCTATCAAAAGATGCCCTCAGGTCATAGCACAGCCCTTCCATTTAATCTCCAGAACCCTTTAAAAAAAAGCCCCTGAAGTGGTTTTTATGGAGGAACTTCAGAAAAGGGGGGGAAGGTCTCCCCTCATAAAACGATCAGCACATTCAGACAGGAAAAAAAAAAAAAAAAAAAATAGTACTTCCACAATCATGAAACATTTACTCTTTAGAGCAAAATGTGCCAGCTTCACTTCCCAGGATCTGACAAGTTCAAAGTTTTGTGCTTAGGGAGATCTTCGATTTATCTTTCTCCTTCTAAGACAGTAACACAGAACGGAGAGGACTGCCAGCAGCTTTCAAAACCTATCAGTATTACCGCTCTGTACCTTAAACGCATGCAAGTACCTACCTAATAAAAAAGAATGAAAGAATGCATCTTACACTTGTATTAGTGGGGAAACAAATTGTGTATCTTGCCTAAAAGAGTTGAAAGTTATCTGCCTCCACGCTGCCGTATGTGCAGTTGGGGGGAAATCTCCCCTACAGCAGTCAGCATCCAGTAAGTAGGGGGAAGTAAGTCTGCTGCTCCCTTCAGTGCTCAGAAATCACAAGTCAACGGTCACTCCACCCTCCCCCACCCCTTCAAAAGTTTGTTTCGATTTTTTTTTATTTTTGAGACATTGAGTTTAAAGGCTTTTCAAGTTTTCTTCACTACCACAAGGACAAAAGGTACCTAAAAATGGAAGTGGAGACTCTCACATGACTCTATGAACTGGGACTTCATCACCACAATACTTGTGATAAAATGAAAACAGAAAAGCAGAGATATGTACCACTGTCATCCAGACAGAGTCCTTTTAGCTCCCAGTGCTGCAGAGGTGCCTAGCCTTAAATTTAGCCTCATTTGGGTAGAATCTGTAACAGCATGTTGCTTTTAGCCTTTGCAGCTTGCGAACATCAAACACACACTCATTTAATCGGTGTTCAAGAGCCTCTTAACCTCACTGTAATTCCCTACCTATTAACTTTATCTGATGCTTTTAAGGACAAACTTTCTATAGCCATTTTAATAGAAGGATGCGAGGGAAATCCATATGTATTTGGAAGATCTCTAGACCCTTGACAACACTGGCAATTTTAAATCCTTGTGCAACTGGAAAGAGGATGACTTGTACTTGACAGATGCTGGTCACATTGCTGAATATATTCTGGGAAGATACTCAGATACTCTAGCCGTGAAATTGTACAATACATACCTGGGGATTATCCTAGATGCATAAAAAAAATATAAAGGAATGAGCGGTTGCACATTTTTCTTTGTGTACTCAGAAAACTGTAGAGCTTTTTTAAAAGCTTCTCTCACTTCCCCCTGCTTTTCTTCTCTCTCACTCAGAACCAGTGATGACTACATATGCATCAGGAAGACTGCATGACCGCAAACGTTACCAGCAACAGTCTTATGGCAACCAGGCATTCTGAAGAGATGAAAGCAGTAAAAAGCGTTCTTCTATCAAACTGGACACCAAGATATTAATGTCTGGTCTGTTAACACATCTTGACTCCCAAACACTCAGTGAAGCCTCCTATACATCCTGCTTTTACCAGGCTTGATGCTTGTAAAATTTTCCCATACGTAGACGGTTGCGTTGAGAGACAGAAGTCAGACTAGAGAGCTTCAAGGAAAACTTCCAGGCCGGCAATACAGCAAGTTATTATTTTTCAGAAATTGTTACCCTCAGCAAATTGCTATAGCTTATAGTGTGAGCTCTGCAGTGTCCAGGGAACGGGGTGGACCACCACAAAGCTGCCTTCCAACACATGCTGCAGCAATAATGCAGTACTACAGCACACAATGAAGTGCTACAGCCCACTTGCACCATCCCACTCAAGTCCATGCATGCTAGAGACAATACCTACAATCGGCACTTATTCATAGCTTTTAATACTGTTTGAGTAGAATTTACGTGGTTTAGATCAGGTTTAAACATGCCTTGGAAGAACTGCTCCTGCAGACCTCCAAAGACCTGTCACCCTTATGGATTCAGAAGGCTTACTCACATTAATTCAAAAAAGAAATGGCACAAAGGTCCAAAGGAGTCAACAAGGAACTTGAGAGCAAAAATCCTAGAGTTTTGGAACTACTCAGGTAGGTACCTGGGCGGCTACAAGGTCTTAAAAGATCAATTTCACACAAGGTTCTATTAAATCTTTAGTAAAAAAGCCTGGGGAATTGACACCTTCTATACGATATTATCAGTAATGCTAATTTAAATATGCACAGAAAGCTGAATGCTGTATGAATAAAGCCTAAACACTTAGAAGCCAGTATTTAGGAGAAGATATTCAGCTACAGAGTTCTCACTCATGCTTCAGTCAGTAAAACTCCTTTTTTTGTCCCTATTAGAATGACTGAAGCACATATTTTGTCATTAAAAGTTTCAGGCTGCTTTTTGGAATTAAAAAAATAAATCTGTCCCAGTTATGTAAGTGCAGCCTAGTATGTGGATGACTTTAATAATCATGTATAAAATGCATGTATTTGATACAACAAAGTGGGTAACTTCCTAGCAATTGGGCCACAGACACAAAGCTTCTGCATGTTCATATTTGAGGATATGATTGGTAAAAATTCTAAAAATACCTAAGGACAGCTTCGCTATGACTTAGATACTACATCAAAATGATTACTAGGCAACTCAGATCCAACTGGGGTACAAGATTTTTTTTTTAAACTGTAATTTGCACAATAATTTAATAATAATTGCACAATAAATAATTAAGTGTAAACTGAAAGCTTAATTTCTTTAAAGTTTCACCATTTTACTCAAAATATTCCAAAGAAAATTATATTGATACAGTCTGTCATGTTCTTAGCAAACATTTACATGTCATGAGAGTTACCCTACACCATCCCTAGATGGAAGACTCGTTTCTGACCAGTTTAAAGCCGAGTTTGGGAATTTATTATCTGTTTACCGATTTTCAGATGTTAGATGGCATATACAAAGGAACTGCTTTCTAACTGAACTAGTATAACCACCACAATCTATTTTTGCAGTGAGCACATCAGTAGCATGCATCTAGTACCCAGTGAGGTAAGCACAGTTAAAAAGCACAAAACTTTAACAAGTTAAAAAACAAAACAAAAGGAAACAGCCAGATGCACACACAAATTAGGGAGAAGTGCTTTAACAGTCTCCATCAAGGAATCTCTGTACCTGTATCTCTACAGATTGATATGTGAATACCTTCTGCCATATTTTACTAGGAAGACTACTGTGTAAAGTTAATCATATCTGCAGTGACTCTGGGGAAAAATCCCTGCTGTCAAAAATTCACCTTTTCTGGAGCACGGATGACTGCAGATTTAAAACTTATTTTCAATTAGCTGTGAATATCTACTTAAAGTCCCTGTTTAAACATGAAATTCAACTTTTATACTTTAGAATGTAATTATGCTTTGCAATATTTCATGATTTTAAAAAGTCTTCCAGAATCCAGTTTAATTTTTCAATGTTTATTATCAATCACATTCACAGTGCAATACAAATTACATAAAAAGCTATACAACAAACATACAAAGACTACACGAAGCATGTACCATTCTGTAACGCGTACCAATGCTTAGGCTAGAAGTGTTCTTAACATCTGTTAGCAAGAAATTGAAGTCAAAAAAGTTAAATAATTGGCTTGAGAAACTCCTTCATTATTCAGGTTTTTATTATTAAAACTCTTTGTTGGTAAGCAGGCTATCAATGTAAAAAAAAAAAAAAAAAAGCAACACTCTGCTCTTTCCTGGCATGTAGAAAAGTTTTTCCTCTGTTTCACGCCTAGATTAATTTTCAATTAATCATCCTGTCCTCCAGCAAAAGTAGTCACAAAAATCAATTTAGCACTTCGTTTCCAGAGTATGTTGATGATACAAAAAATAAACTATAGACATACATATAATCATGTGTCAGCCTATAAGTTTGGAAATATTACACATAAAAGTTTGAAGACCAAGATGGTCCAATATATGCACTGCTTAGATAAATTACACAATGACAATTCTGAAGTACATTACACGATTTTAATGCACTGTCCATACCAGAAAGATACATTTACTGTACATGTCTAGAATAAATCCTGCAAATATTCATCAATGAGTTGCACTAGTACTTTGATCAATCTAAGCCTTTTTGGTGTTTTCACAGCCTTGCCTCACACATACAAAAAAAATCCTGGCTGGCTAAGTGCAAATAAGTGGTAATTTCCACTACCAGTCAGATTCTGGTGGCAGTTTTATTTTATTTCACTTTGTCAAATAAAAACATTTCACAGGAGTGACGTTTTTCTTACCTTCAGTACACCAGTGGTTTAGTGACTTCAGGAGACACTCTTCCATATTTAATCTATGCATAACTTTAGCAAGAAGTCCTAAGGGCATATTCTAGGTACATAGTTTAAACTCAGGGCAAGCATTTGCCTAGTAGCAACAAAGTAACAGCTCAGAACATCTCTTGGACATGACAGAATTATGAATTTCAAGAGAACTGATTCTTTCATATGCTAATTCTAAAAACTTAGAAAGAGATGTGTTTTTAGCCACCCACTGTTGGAGCTCCAGAGCTGCGAAACTGATGAGTCGAGACTCATTTTCAGCTAAGATGCACAAGATCTTCCCTTTTGACTGATGACTATAATGACAAAATTATTGCTTTAGCACCTCAACACAGCCCCAGTCTGTTCAATGGATTGTAAAGGCTACATAAACTGGCAAGCCACAGTTTTAATTAATAAATTTGGTTTTGTGCATCTGCATGCACAATCTGTTCAAGTATTAGAGAAGGCTTGTAAACCTGGACATAAGCTTTAAGTTCATGTAAAAAAATCAGTAATGATGTAATATGCAAAAATAAATCAATCATGTATTTAATATCCATATAGATTTGCATTCTAATATGCACTATATAGCAATAAGCATCCTTGCTGATCACTATTCAAATGCATCTTCCAAAATGCTAGTAGCACTTCCTCAGTCTGTTTTTAGAATTAACCCAAAATAAACCCTACAGTAGCGTATAGTACTTCACAGCCAAATTTTCAGTACTACTACTGAGTGTAAAACCCTTCTCCTGAGGTCTAGCGAGGAAGAGGGTTTTTTAACACCATCAGAGCCCTTCTTTGACACCTGATTGCTATATGTCCTTTCTAGCAAAGAACAACAATGCCAGCGACTTACTGCTCCGAATCCAAGGGAGCCTCATGTATATCCCATATGTGACTTAGGAGTATCAGAGGCAGCTGTATCGCCAGAGACCTTGAGTGAACCTCAGAGGATCTCCAGCAGAGCACTCATGCTCAGAGTTCACCTCAAAGCTGAAGAGCCTGGCAAGTGCTCACTTACCAGAATGCTGTTATGACAACTTTCATCATAAATGCTGTTGCAAACAACTTTATTCAAAAAATATGCTGAAGCAGAGTAAGCCAGATGTACATTTTAAGTCACGCACTGCTTCTGAAAGCATGGTGTAAGGAGAATTCATTTCAGACTAGGTTTTCAGAAAAAGTCAACGGCTACAGCTTCCTCCCTGGCCCCCAGCGAAGACAAATTTGCATGTGGGAAAGTTCTGAACAGCGAGTTCCACATACACACACTTTCTAAACAATGTGTCCAAGTTAAAAATTAGTACTGCATCACATTTGGATCAACATCGCACTTTTCAAATATATATTACCATTAGGTGTTGACAAGAAATATTCAAGTGTGAACAGAAGTTTAGAAATCACTGTGAAAAGTTAGTAGAAAACCTCCATTGTTTTTCGAGTTGAAAGTTTCAAACACAACGCACATGGGAAGCTATGCCATTTACTCCAGTTCAGGTAATATGGTATTAAAACCACCAATAGCTTTATAAAAGGGATATATGAGAAATACAAAACCAAATGACAAAACTTATCAGATACTAATGCAATATTCAAGCTAAGTGACATCCAAGTTCTGAGACAAACCGTATGTGAACACCTTCGTGTTAAATCTCACATTCCCATCTGCATGTCAGCAAAGTTGTAGAAATTGTCCACATCTTGAGACGCTGATGCCTTGCTCTCTGATACAAAAACCTGTTTTATTAAACAAGAAAATAGTTATGCATCAGTAATAAAGAAGTTCAAGTAATCTTTGCTCATTCAGAGCCAGTAATGGTTATTTTTATTTTGGGATTTCATGAGAGGCACAACTCTGCTGGTTTTCACTGCATCACAGAGTAGTCTTAGAATTCTCTCTGCCTTGATACACCCTTTGTTACGGTCACCTGTTCCAAGCAGACATCCTAGCTGCAGTAACCCTAGCCTTCCACTGATGGGAACTAAAAGTTTTGCGCTCCATCATTCAGGGGTCACAGCTTCAGCTAGTGTCCATTTAGATGCATTTTGCTTGGTAAAGTCAAACTGTCCAGGAGTGGAGCGGAAAAACACACAAAAATTTCAGACTGCCATTAAGATTTCCTTTAACAGAAAGGCAGGGTTTATAAGAAAGACTCACTTGCACTATATTCCCCTCAAAAAATGTAGTTGCTTCTTCATCAGATTTTTTTTTTTAAACAACTTCAATTATATTTGCATTTTGTAAAATTGATCATTGCATGTGAAAGTCCAAGCTCTAGGACAGTCATCTTTGAAAGCTTTCAGCAATTCAACTACAAATGCCTTAGGCAATGCTCAAATAGTTCAGTGCAACAGTTCATCAATCTGAACATGCAAGTGATAGCCTCAATCAAAAATTCAAGTTCTTACTATCTTCTGTTTTCTATACCTCAGGAGGAAATCATCACTGTCTCAGCATATCAGTGTCAGCACAGCCAACTGAGCCAATTGAAGTGCACCAGGGCTGTAGGAATGGGTTATTCCAGATGACTATGCTCCTACAGTCACCACTTTTCTGCTTCAGCTTAGAATACCATGTCAGTGTAAACTATGACAGTTCCTTGAATTGTTTTAATTAAACTGTGTTTTAAAATGAATGTCCTGTTGTCCAGTAAATTTCTGATTTAAAAAAGTGTCATCACAAAGCAAGTAGTTTCCTAGACTGTTGCTTGGACACATGGTAGACTCCTGTTTGAAGGGGCTTGAAAACATCTACTAATTATCTGGCAGTTGTTTAGCATGACAGCGACTAGTACCATGGTCACAACAATTAAATAACTTCTTTCACCATCCTTCCCTACCAGAATATTAAAATAACCTGCAAAATGTAAATTGTATGTATAAGTGATGAGATGGAGGAACACCACTAGAAAGCACGCCAAAAAAGTCACATCATAAAGAATGTCAGAAGTAAAGAGTGCAGACCTACCTAGTCCACACAAACAGGCAGTCTGCTTAAGTGCACAGCATAGAGCTCTCCTTGTAACACATCGTTTCTACCAAACAGCTCAAAAAACTATGGTGGTGCTACTGCTGAAGAACTTTTCTACTGTTATTAGAGTATCTAGAGTTATCACATTTATTTCAGAAACAAAAACCTGGTGAAATGAAGGTTATTAACAGATGAAAAATTTTTAACTGTGGTTTTCAAATGCAAATGTAGCCACCTGCTGAAAAGCAGATTAATCTCCTGCAAAGTCTTACAGGATACATGTCTTCCTAAGTGCTTCTGCCATTGTTTCTCGATCAAGGATACCTGTAATTCTTTGAGCACTATAACAACTCTCAAGCATGATAAGGGCAGTCAGCAATGAGGTGAAACTATTTAATAGAGCATTCCTGAACCTTCTGGTAGTAATAAATCTGAAGTTTGTTATACTCCTGAAATTGCTTCTAAATTATGTCCCAAGAAAGAAATACATTTTTTAAAAATAAAAGTATATTCATGATATTCAGTTATCTAGGCATACACACCCAAGCCTTGTGTTTATCAGAAGTTTTGGAGTTACATTTAGTCTAAATAAAGATATATGTTTCTCAGGAAACCCAAGATTCTGCTTCTTAATTCCGTGCAGAAAGTGTTTAATAAGCAAGGTGGATTTTCCTATGGAAACAGGCTGTAAACAGAGGTTTTAAATCCGGATGCAGTAAATAATTTCATGTTTGGAACTGAATCCAAACTCTACAGATCACCTCCAAGAACAATGTTTACTTCAAAGCATGAAGCACACAGTCGCAAGTTTCTGGATGCATTGCAGATTAGGCCATTCAGTGTTATAACAACAGATACCAGTCATTTTAGAGAGGAAAATACAAAGTTTTATTTGTTCTACTAATTAATATCACTTCAGTCTCTGAATAGAGAAAAAGTTCTAGATGAACCAGTTAATTACCTATGCGTATCAGCTTTGTTCTGTATGAAAACAAAAAATGTTAACCACACTAAAAAAAGCCACTGGAAGCTCCTGCTTAAAGAGCCCAGTTTTATGGTAAAATCTGCAGTGATGACTTTTGAGATACAAGAATAATCAGTAATATCACAACACTGCCCAGTTCTAGTTTTCTGCAGACTCAGAGCACCGAATTAAGGCCTACTACACGTCAGGTTTTTGCCGGTGAAATAGCAAATGCGAAAAAAGCAAACATTGGCTGCCTTTGAGATGACTTATTACAAGGCAACTGTTTTCCACAAACTGGGCAATATAGTTCCGAGCAACTCTTTAGAAAGGAAAGACAGCAAGGACCTGTATGGACACTATGTCTCAAAGACATTCTAGTGTTCTTTGAACAGCTACTTGAAAGGGAAGGGTTTGTCACTTTGTTATCAGGGTGCTCTAATTGTTTACAGAAACTCTGTCAAAACCAATGCCATTCAGAGGAATGGAGACAGCAAGCAAAGAAGAGGTGTGGTGTAAAGAAGTTAGTGAAACAAGAAAAAAGAAGAAAAAAGAAAAATGCCTTTGAAGGAAGGCATTCTGCAATACCCTACACTTTTACAAAAGTAAACCATGAAAAAAATCCCATCATATTATCTTTATTGGGCTTTAATAGGCTAGGACATCACAAAGCAGACTCCAGTATAAGACTTGGAGCAGAGCTTTCCTCCACTATATTTACTGAACTTGTTTTTACTATTACGTGAAATAACAGTTTCAAGTGGAAATCTTCTATTCTTCAATGGAAATGGGGATTTAGTACTCTTTCCTGGGGCAATTTTTCTTCTCTGACAAGCAACTTGAGTTTAGAGTACAAAAATAACAAACAAAACAACAACAAAAAAATAGGATATTCAGATTTCACTATTCAGAAACCTAAAAAGATGGTGCAGTACATCAACACTACAGCTTGACCATGAAACATCCTAGACACTCTGTAAAATTTTCTGCCAATAAAAGCAATGCATCAACTTACCTTGGTCCCACTAAAAACATCATTTATAATGCTTTGACATCCTTCCACAGCACCATCTCCATCGAACTCCAAAGCAACCACTGGACCTAGAAGACAGTTTCATCTAGAATCAATACTACTTTTAAGCTTGGCATTGAAACAGTAGATCTCTCAACCCATAGGGAATTGTGAAGCTTGCAAGAAGCATTTTATGTTTTTCACTTGAGCTGCCAGATTCATGCAGGATAAAGAATTAAAAACACTTAACCATATCTTCAAAGTACAGTGTTACCAAAGAATAAATTATCTGGAATTCCATGATCATTTTTGCAGAGATCCTGGCAGGATTCCAGGTTTACTTCTGGAAAGGCAGCAATGACACCAAAATTCTAAGGAGTGCAGGGCATCATGGAAGTGAGTCAGACTATATTGCTCAAATAGTGAGCCATTTCACAGACATCTGGAGTAGGACTGAGTCATTCAGGCATTTTTGCCTCAGTCCTAATATAGCAAACTGCCTGATTTTTAAACCTGTTCTCACCCACTCTTTGCAGATCCCCTTTCTCTGGTTTCGTTCTGAACACGCTATTTCTTCCCACATGGGCTCAAATTAACCCTTAAGCTAGACTCCTGTCTGATAAGTACAATAACTCTTATCCTATTCTTGCCATGAGCACCACAGACCTCTTATCTTACTCTAAAAAAACCCGCATGTTGCTACTAAGTTTGGGAGCATGTATTGAGCTTTAGCATGTAACAGATGGCAAGATGTCAGTACTTCTTCAGGAAGAGACAAAAACCAATTAGTCAGATCAATAAAAAGGCTTTTGAAATACTCTGACAGTACACCAGTGACAAACAAGAAATTAACACTTGCCTGCTTTATACAGATCTATACCGATTTGCTTAAATATGTATACACAAACACTGAACATCGAGGTGGTTGAGCAGCAGTGGTGATAAGTTCGAAACAGTCTAAAAGCAGAAGCTTCTTCTGACCACCACAGACAGATCTGCATCTGCCACTGGTCCTGGACTATGTAGCTGGACCACTAGAGGGGGGGCAGAACCACAAAATACATGTGGAATAGCTCTCTTCTGATGCCTTTAGGAGTTTTGGCTGTTTAGGGCCTCGCTGAGGCTTCCAAAACTCATCTCAACTGGCTTTACACTATGGCCTTGGAACACAAATTTCTCCTTCGTTCCCCTTTCTTCTCCAGAATTCTCTAATGACAACCAGATTTCTATATCAAGAGAAAGAAAACAACATAAACTCACCTTTTTCAAGCAGTGGAATGAATTCTGATGCGCTCTGCTGGAAAACTCTATGAGCATCCTCTGCCTTCATTGAGACTTCTTTAGTCTGTACCAGCTGAAAGCCTTTACCAGTCATCTGTTAACAGAGAAAGAGTTCATGTTAGAAATGCTTCTAAGGCAAGAATTCAGCTTGAGTATCCAGGTTACACTGGAATAGACCCATTTTCCCCATACACATTAAGCCACAGAGCAAAGTGACCCTTTTTGCTCTTTTCAAAGACCATTTGCTCTTTCTACATTTCTGTTTATTTTTA
Organism: Athene noctua; assembly: GCF_965140245.1. Taxonomy (NCBI): domain Eukaryota; kingdom Metazoa; phylum Chordata; class Aves; order Strigiformes; family Strigidae; genus Athene; species Athene noctua. The sequence continues at coordinate 190,574,551 of NC_134037.1, forward strand.
TTCCATTCATCCAGACTTTCTCCTCTGCCCTAGTGCACCTAGAGGAGTAAATGTGAATGTTTTTATTTTATATTACAGCCCAGGGTTGTGGTTTTTTTCCCCACAATCCCTCACAAGCTGAAACTAATGGGATTTAAAAGCATTCAGCATCTGGAGTCAAGCAGTTCTCATTAGTCTGCAATAGTTCAGTCAAGCATTAGTTGAAACTCTCATCTATCCACTGCTGAATTTTTCCATTTTGGAAAAATAATTACAAACCTTAGAATACACACAGCTTTTTACTTCAAATCTAATACAACTCTAAAAGCATGTGGAGAGGAACAACTGTATTTGTATCACATTAATTTGAATCCATTAATCTATACAGCAGTAATATTTCCACAGATTCTCACTAACTAGCCTTTTACTGTCTTCTGAACTCTAACTTCTAAAGCGCTACTAACACATCCTCTTTATGGCAGCTATTCCTTCTTCAGAAAAAAAACAACCCATAAGTATCATTATCTCCCTTTACTCAAGTACTTGTTAGTAACTCAATTCCAAAAAATTCCAACCAGGCAGTAGTGGGAACATGGAAACACCCTATAGCTTTCTTTCCTTGCAGTTAACAACCCAAGGGAGAGAGCTCCATCCGTTATTTTGCTGATCATACAACACTGGGATCAGCAGCTTTTGCAGATAGCAAAAGAATATAACTTCTCAGAAGCCGTAGCTCATGGTTTCTGGCTCTGCTCTGTCATCCCTGGCACTCTGGGGTGCTAAAAGCAGCCAGCCACTCCCAGATTTTAGCCCCAGGAAAGCCCAAACTCAGCCAAGTTTAGGAGCTGCTGCCTCACAGGAAAGAAAAAAAAAAAAAGACAGCACCAGCTATTTAAGTAATCAAAGACAGCTGACCAGCTGTGACAAACATTCACTGCCTCTTCCAGAAAAAAATTCCAATACTGGGTGGCAAGGGGGATGCAATGTAACTTTTTTTTTTATAAAAAAAGTCTCTGTTAGTCCTCCAAAAACTTTCAGGACATACTGTTTTGTTAGCTGTGATTGTCAGGATGATAAACTAGCAAGGTAATTGACTATACCCCTTTCACAAGTTTTGCCAATCACTTACTCTACTTTTGGCTAAGTTTATCACATCAACTAGGTATTTTCTTCAGAACAGAGCTTTGGTGTGCCATGATGGAAAAGTGCACTGGAACTACTAGGGGATAGATGTGCCAATCACAGGATGTTCGCTGTAAAACAACTGTCTGATCAGATGAGCTCCAGTCTCTTACCTTGTTTTAAGGTTTTAAACAGTGCAGTTGATCAGTACGGTTAGTAGACAAGCAGAGCCTCTGTGTTCTCCCTTCAGAGAGCACCAAAGGCTGTCCAGAGAAAAGTTCAATTAGAAATTCAAAAAGCTGAATGCAGAGCAAGGTTGCTTACCTCATCAATTAACTTCCTGGCATTTGCAGTTGTGTAGTCACCAGCAAAAAACACGGCCAAACATGATTCATCGCTGCTTTTCTGTCTCCGCCCTCGAGTTATTGGTATTATGCTCCTCGTAGCATCAGTAGAAATTCTAACAGCTTTCAACTCCTCAGAGCTGGGCAGAGGAACATAATCTTGGACTACAGCATTCTCAGGCAAAAGGCCCCAGTTATTTTCTCCTGACACAGGGGTAAAGTCATGGATGTTGCTCCATGTGTTATTGAAGATACTCAGTCCAGCATCTTTAAACTGCAAAGCAAGCTCAGGATAATAGTACTGGAAACATCCGAACTTCATACCTGTGGAGGACTCAATAATGGGCTGGGTGGCACAGCACAAGAATACCTCCAGTTTCCTGCAGTCCCGAGTGCGAAACTGTTGACAGGCCACTATGCATTTACAATCTTTGCAGTCACGGAAAAACACACTGCCTTTTATTGGTCCTAAAAAGATTTGGCAGTTTACACAGTCATCAACAGTGATTGTAGCAGAATGGTCAAATATGTAGATACTACAGTTCTCACAGTCCTGAATGACAAATTGTTGCCCTGCTACTTTTCCAGGCAGTCGACCCACAGTTTCATCTTTAAGTCCAGAAAAAGTGTAATCTTTGGGGTCAATCTGAAGAAGGAAAGAAAAAAAAAAAAAAAAAAAAGAAGATTAAAGTCTTCACATACAGAGAATACTATAATGCTAAATGTCAACTAATTTGCATTAATTGAAGTAGCACTGAATTGTATGGGGTAACCGGCCAGAAAACTCTTCAAAGCGTGATGAAAGATCAGAAGCAGCTCTTTTAGCTAAACTACTGGAATGCACAGTACTGAGGTACAACAAAGAATTGAAAGCATACTTCTGAGATGCTCCAGGAAAAAACTAACTCAGTTTGTTCTCTAATAAAGAAGGGGGATGAAGGGAGCTAGCTTTCTCTACAGACTCTAAAGCGTTTCAAAAAAGATGATGGTTCTGTTATTGTAGTAACTGTAATAAATGAATTTGCCAACATACTTAAAGATTCATAAAGCTAGAGATACACAGTATTTCCTTTTCAAGTAGTTTTCTTGGTCATTTTACCACACCTCAACATGTTGCAAGGAAACCTTGCTGCTTCCAAGCAGCATCTCTTTTACTATGTTCACAAACTACAAAAATCTCACTTATCTGTGCCACAGCATTACCTTGTGCTAGCAACTACCAAGGTTTTTGTGCTAACAACAGCTATGTGATTGTTTTAGCTATGAACAACAAGCAAACACCGACAGTGGTGGTGCAAGGAGCACATTTACAGACCTCTCCCCCTCCACACTCCAGCATTCCCTTGCCGGGGGAGGACACTTGAGACTGTGGCTTTCCCTGGGACTCTGTTGGGGAGCAGCCACACAGTGCCCAGGATGGTATGCAATACAGGTGGCCAGCATGAATAATACAGCCTATGCTGTCGTAACACCAAAGGAATCCAAGCTGGCTCATTTCTAGATATATGTGTCTCAAGACAACTACAATTCCCTGAGCAAATTCTACTCTGCCCTCTTGTGAAAGCTTATTAAAATAGCACTTAGAAGTATACACGTACCTGAACTAGTCTAACATAAGATCACTTCACAAACCTGCTATTTGATTATCAGCCCAAGGGCCCTAAAGTTTGCTTCATCATAATCAGTGTTAACGCATTACAACAGTTTCTGTATAGCCCGATTTGTAAGAAACTCCTCTTCCTCCTCCTCCCCCCCCCCCCCCCTCCCCCCCAGCATTTCAAACATTCACATGAGATTTAGATAACAGAAAAAAACATAAGCCAGGATAGGTTAGTGCCAGACATTCACTAAACCAGCTCAGCCTAGGTAGCTTTTGTCCAGAACAGCTCCTGGAAGCTAAAGTCTCTACCAACCAATAAAATGTGTTCCTTTATATACAACATATCTGACCTCCAGACAGGAAAGGACGTTTGCAGCTGATCAATCTTCCAAATAAAATGCAAGTTTGAGACAATGAAGATGGCTTCCTAGAAGTGTCCCCTCAATCATATTTAATAGCACTAGTACACATTCAGGAAAGTTAGCTGGGAGGCTCAAATGATAAGGGACACAGCAAGGAGACTCAGACACATAGTATGATTAGAATTCAAACCCTCTACAGTCTTAAGTCTCATGTACTGACATATTTGGTCCATATATAAGATATTTATACTCATATTCTCTCCTACTTGAGAATATAAGTATCAAAATTGCTTTGGGATATGTTCTTCCCAGGCATCTCCTAGAACATTTATGTGTACATGTGTGTGTATATATATGTGTGTGCTAACAGGGTTTTTTTAATAACCTTGGGAGACAGGCTTACTTCCTTTAAAACAGGTACAGAGGAACAGTTACTTCTCTTAGGAAGGAGAAGTTCAGACTTTCCAGAACTTACAGCTTTTTTGAAAGTTTACCCCTAAGCACGTGCTTCTAAAATGCTCTGCTCTAAAGCCTCTGAAGCAGCACTAGCTTGTCCAACACAGTGGCCTTTACACAGATGTGTGAAACTTCAACTTCACCTTGCAATTTTATTTAGGCCTAGGTGAAAAACACTGCTTAGTCAGCTGACCCACAGCTTACAGACAGTTTCAAACGAGTGTGTTTGAGAAAGAGTAGTAGTAAAGTTTAATGATAAAAGAAGTCAGCTTATTAACAAATTCAGGAGCTCAATTTTATTTCCCTGACGTGAGTTCTGAGAGTTCTGCTCTGACACAACTTTTATTTCTCCATTTGTTCACAACACTAGGGAGTTTGCCAATTCCCTTTCATTTTACTCTGCAATTTTCCTTTTAAAGACCGATAGTATTTATCGACTAACACTGCCGTACTGAGTGGAGGGACTGAAAGAAATAGTTTTAACACTCTCCCTCCCCACCTGATTATTGCCCATGGGGAGGGGGTAACCCAAGAGACTAGCAGATCTGAATGTTTCACTTCCCCTGGGTAAAAGAAACACGCCAGAGAAAGGAGCGAGAAGCCAGAACTGCGATTTTGAGGATGCATCCAAAAGCTGCTAATATGCTAATTGAGGAGTTTCATGCTCACCATCTCTGAAGTCTGCAGCTATCCTCAACAGGTTAATATTGAATCAGTGCGTCCACCTTCCTTCCCCTGACAGTCAGCACTAACTGTTTATTCAGCTCTGTCTCTGCAACATAGCAAAAAAGGAGGCTAGGAAAACCAAAAGCAAGAGAGAAGAAGGTAACATCAGCAGCCTCATAAAACCATAACGAGGGCTATGTAGATTTCTCTGCTGGTTAACCTGCTGCAACTTCTGCTGTAAAAAACCTGTCTATTTATCCTTTGCATTTGGATAAAGCTTCAAAGAACTTTGTCCAAATCCACCAATCTTACCCAGACAGATGCTTCACTCTCTATGCCTTAATACATTTCTAAACATCTTTTTTCCCCCAGGATGGTATAAGGCCAAATGATGACAGCATTTATTGAGACAATTTTAATGCTTTCAGCTGATTTTAAAGAGTTTTTGGAGTAGATATGAGTCTTGCATTAATAGATATGGACACAGCTCACGAGCTGAAACCTTCTAACAGAAGTACTATGTGCAGGTTCAGGAATCACTCCATAGAGTGACCTAAAATAACGAGATATGCTACCAAAAAAGTAATCCCTGCTTACACAATACTCCTTCCTCTCAACAGAGGTAGAGAAGTCTCACCTCTGGTTATCAGTGATGACATCAGTGATGTCTGTTACAAAAGACTGCAGAACAAATTGTAAAGAGCAGGAATTTTAAAGAAAGGAGAGAAGTGAAGGCAAACAAAAGTTTGTCATGGTTGCTTTGAAATCTAGAAAGTTCTGCTGCAACAACTGCAAGATGCGTTAAGCAGCCTTCCTTCTTGCAAACACTTGTCTCGCAAGAAGGTCAGAGGCCAGATATGAAGGCTGCAGATGATGTACGTCTCTTCAGTCATCATTATCCCATTTACTAGCACCACGACTAGGCAGCTCCCATTTGGAAGAAGACTTAGAAGTACTAGACCCTCACAGTTTTTACTAATAACTGTGCCTAGAATCACCAAGGACCGCAACAGCTTTTTGAACTCTTTCTGGTACATGTTCATGTCTTAACAAGACTTTTTCACTGGATCCATCAGGAAAGGGGTTTTAGTCAGCCACCACAAACATGAGAAGGTACTGCTGTTCTTGATGGATTACAGTTCTCCCCTGGGTTTAGACCAAACAATAATTTGTGAAGTCTTTCTAAAATACTTACACTAAGGTCTTATCTTTTAAATATAATTCTCAAAAAGTCATTCCCTCTCTCTCTAAATCACAACACATAGTGGTTCAGCTATGGACCTAAATAGAGTTGACGATGTACAAGAGTTGGCTCCTGACCCAGTGACTTTAAAAGCTGCAGCTCTAGGGTAGGCACACAAACGTAAGAGGCTTTACATACTATTTTTGTCAGTAGGAGAATTGACAGGAAGGAAGTAAGCAAGACAAGTGCATTTCCGGGCCTAAACACTTCTGCATGGATTTGGTGCCCTTAAGTACTGAGTTGCAACATTCTCTGGAGACACATGGTTGAAGTTATTAATCTCTGGCAGATTTCTAGATTCTTAGGCAACAACAAAGTGTGGAAAGAGGAACAGTATGCGCAGATTCCAGTCACCACTATGCAGTTTTTCATCCCGGTGCACCTCCTGCACACCCTGACTTTAAATGTGGCCAATATAACAGTCTGAAGGCACATTTCATTCTGTTTTTTGTTAAATTCCTCCTCTTTGAGGGTACCCGTAATAGCAAAGAACAGTCATTTTCATAGTCTTCTGAGCAGCAAATCATTGCCAAATACTGCAGACAGGAGAAGAGGAAGAAGAAAAGAAACTACTGCACGCCTATAGCTGATTTAACTGGAAATACTGTTCAGTGTGAACCTGCTGACTGTTTCTCAGTTGACAGAATGCGTTTTGAGAAATACAGCAATAGTTCTTCTGGTGCACTGGGAAGCTGAAGGGAGATGCATTGAATCTAAGGACAAAACATTTCATTGTTTAGTTAGAACAAGAAAAAAGTGATTTTATTTCTATTCCAAAATAAAATATAAAGTGGCTACCTAAATGAGATCTAGATAGTTCAAGACAGCCACATTAGCTCAGATCATTCTACCAAAATCCTCAAATGTAAGATAACTAGCAAAAGACTATCTGTGATTTATATAGAACGCTAAACCTCAGAGGTTTTTTGAACTGTTTGAATACAGCCATCACAGCCCAATTTAGCAATGATAGCTGTGTGCTTCCTATCAACTAAATGTTAAGTTGCAAGTCAACTGACATAGAACGAAACCTTACTTGTTCCTTGTAAAAGGAAAAATCATCTGGGAAGGAAAGTCCCTCTAAGCTTTAAACACTATTGTGATCATAATTAATCTAATTCTACTTCTTTGAACATGAGACAACAGCAGAAAAGATGATATAGCTTTTGTGTTTCTTCTGCAGAGGTCACACCACATGGATGTATCGACCATCACCAGATACAAAACCCCAGCTCCTGTCTATATGTATCCATATTCAGTAACTGCTGGCCACGCATGTAAACAACATTAGTCACACAGAAGGCAATAAGGTAGGAAAGGAAAAGGGAAATGAGGAGCAGAAATACAACCTTACATTTCAGGCAGAAACCTTGATGAAGAAGGGTGAGGAGGGCTGAGCACCACCAAGTTCCTCTCCCACACTTGGTCAGAAGGTGACTCTCACGACAGCCCAATGACATCAATATATAACAAGTCCCCAGGATGTGGTGCAGCGATAACAGGCTCTGTAATAAACTGTACTCTACTTATTCTCCTGGACTAAGAATCCCAGAGCAGCAAGAAACTGAATCTCATCCTTTTCTTCTGCTTTCAATGTAAGCTGATCCTTTGATTCTTCTACTGCACCACAGGTAATCTTCACAAAGTTCTCTGAACCCAATGGTCAGCAGACGTTACAGAGATCCCAACAGACTTACGATGCAATCTATATTTGATCGATTTTTGCATACCTTAAAAACAGAGACTTCTATCCTCACTTAAATGAGGTCACATAGAAATCTGAAAAGGCCCCTCAAATTCATATACTTTTCTTAAAGTCAATTCAACTATCAGCACCTTATAATAGTTTGCATTTAGAGTCTTCTACCACACGGTCCATTTTTGGCACTATTATACAAGTGTTACATGGTCACTAGGATATCGTTGTATTGGCTAGGTCTACACTAGCAGACAGTATCCAATACTAAACATCTTTTGCCACCAGAGCATAATTAAAATAGACTACACTAGTAATGCTGTCTTTTGGCAGCAGAAGAAATAGTTTCACTGAAGGAACTCTTAAGGTTCAGAGCATCTTCCAGCACAGCTGTCAGCTAGCAGTCACCTTTCCTCACATCCCTATTCAGACAAGCACGCACACGAGTGTGCCTACATTTCTCTGCCTACAGTGAGAGTGTCAGCATCGCATTAGTTTACAGGGAGACAGCCAGAGTGTCTGAGCAGCAAGACTCACTTGGCTGAGAGAAAACAGAGGAGAGCTTACGAGAACTGCAAACAATTGCCAAACCTGCTTGCAGAACTGCACTATATAACCAGAACTGCATCACCGAGTAGGACAGCCTAAAATTAGGAACACACCCCCAGCCCTAATGGTTCGACGACACACTATTAGAAGTAACAGGAAATTAGTATCAAAAGACTGCGACACATCCGTTGACAAAGTTCAGGTTTTCTGGTTTCAATGCACAATTCAATGCACTTAATGAACCAAAATGAGTCTAATAGCCACAAGTTTTCTGACTGACTCCAATCTAACTTTGTGTACAAACACAAATTGTGAAATAAGTATAATACTTGTGGTGCAGGAGAAGTAAGAAAGCAATAGACAACAGGGTAACATATCAGACAATACTTAAAAGCTACTACATCAACACTGACTTCATATCACATAATACAAGCTGGGATCAACAAGTTTATCACACTAAGTGCTCAGTATTCCTTTATCTAAGACCAGGCATCTCAGTACTGCTTTCCTGGTTTAATGTACTAAGCTTATATCCAAAAGCCCAATGAAAGAGCAAGAGAAGTGGGCTTAAACATTAAATAGCTCTTCTTGAGCTGTACAGTACAAAATTAAGCAGCTAATTTGACAGCTTCCACACTGCAGTAGCACAGCACAAACTCACTGATTTTTCTAGTTTCTAAGACTAAGTTTTTATAGAAAAGGAGGAAGTTGCTGTGCATGCAATACATTACAGGCTGGGGTTTTTTTTTCTCTACAGAGATGGGTTGGTTGTTGGTGCTGTAACAGCCTCATGTGTTATCTTGAGCCTACTTCCAGGACGTTAACAACAGCCACCTCCTTAGCAACAAAGCTGGCGGTTCTCTGAATTGCTCCTATGTTCTGATTTTTGTTCTTTTAGTTTTAGAAGTTAGAACCATATAAGCAGATTGAGTAAAAACTATCACATCAGTTGAGCTTTAGCTGATGAATTTGCTCTAAAATGAAATAATATAGTTTTAAGTGATCATTTAGTAATTTCCTTTTGCACAGAGTTATTTCTTCTGCTACTGTAAAATATGTTTTGGCACATCCCCCTCCCTATGAGAACAGTCTCCATGCAAGTAACAGGCTGCCATCCTCCCTTTCTCTCTCCAACACAGCACTGCAAATATCCACTAGCAAGTCAAACCAACAAGCCCAACACAGATCAACTGCCTTTGTCCTCAAGGAACTGATTCCTCTGGGCCATGCGCAGGCTCTCTAGCTCATCTCCATCTAAGCTTGTCTTAATCTGCTTGGAAGACTTAAGGGACACCCTAGAGCACCTGGCCAAGTTTAAAAAACAAACATGCTAAGCATTCAAATAAGTTCACACATTTTCTTTTCTATACTTGTAAAATATGGCCTAAAGGTTTGGGGATTTCGTTTTTTAAAACCACATCAATTAAGTTTATGGCCTGCCCTGTTTTCTCCTTCCCCCACCCAAAGGCAGCTGGAAAGGATGGGAGACCTAGCAAGGTTATGATGTCATGCTATATTTAGGAAGTGAAACTTGGAACGAGGGTGGGAGGAAACAATATTTCATCCAGCACTGAAGTGCTTGCCTGCTTGAGACTTCACAATTGCCTCCAATGGGTCAGGAAACAGCACTGGGAAGGATTTGTCTTCATCTGTCACTTCAGGGATGGACAGGCCAGTTCTGGTTCCTATAGCTTTTAAAAAAAAAAACCCACAACCCAACCCACCACCCAAAAAACATAACCTAAACAACAAAAAAAGTCCCAACAACCCAAACAGCCAAGGAGGAAGATTAAGTATTATTGACAGCCAGGGCACAGACTATGTCCGCTGAAGCACCGGGTGCAGGGCCTTGGGCTCAGTGAGGCGCCAAGCAGCCCCCCGCCGACTGCCCCCGCCCCGGTCTCCTCAGGTGACACCCGCACCCGGGGGGCTCCGCGCTACACCACAGCTCCCGCCGCCAGCCCCCGGCCAGCCGCAGCGGGGCCGCCAGGTTACAGCCTGACCGGGCACCGGCGCTCGCACGGGCGGCGGTCACAGAACCGCTGTGCCTCCCTCTCCGCTTGCACAATTCGCGACTGCCTGGTAAAATCCTTAGGCTAAATACTTTTTGGTTTTGGCTTTGTTTCGGTTTTGCTTTGGGGTTTGGTTTTTTTTTTTTGGGGGGGGGGGTGTTTGTTTTTTGTTTTGTTTTTTTTTTTTTAAATAAACGCACTTAACCGCAGGGACCGAGCCGTAACAGGGGTACGGGGGGAGCTCGCTGCTCCCTGCCGGAGTGCGGCCCGCACCCGCCCCCCGCCGTGGCGAGCGGCCACCGCCCGGCGCAGGGGCCCTGCCACGGCTGCAAGCCCGCAAACCCCGGGCGGCAGGAGCGGGCGGGGCGCTGCCGCCAAGACAGCCGATACCCCCCGCCCAGCCCCGGTCCCGGCTGCCCGCGGCCGGGGGGCGACGGCCGGGGCGGTACCTTGGCTCGCTGGTCCCAGCTGTACTGCGGCGCCTTCTCTTCGCCGGCCGCCGCGTCTTGGCCCGTTCCCGCCGCCGCTTGCTGCTGGTGCTGCTGCTGGCCGCCCTGGGCCGGCTTCCTGCGGCGGGAGAAGAAGCAGCCCATGGCGCCGGGCCCCGACCGCCCGGCGGGGAGAGCCTGGCAGCGCACACCACCGCCGCCGCCTCGCCGCCCCGCCCCGCCCGCTTCCGGTTTTCCCCCGTTTCCCGTAGCGACCGCGACACTTCAGCCCCCGCCCCGCCCGTCACCGGGCAGCCCCGGGGAGGCACCTCCCGCCGGCGGGCGGGGCGGGGCGGGGCGGGGCGGGGGAGGGGCCCGGCGGGAGCGGGAGGCGGCGGCGCAGCCCCGCGGCTGAGGGGAACGGGGGGAAGCGGGCGAAGGCGGGTCGGTGCGTAGTGACTGCGCGTCCGGCCCCCGTCCCGCGGGAGCGCCGGCAGCGAGCGGCCGCCTCAGAGCCCGCCGCGTCCTGCCGCTCCGCGACTGCCTTTGCAAACCGTCGGGTTTTCCGTGCGGGTTGCAGTTTGTTGTTCGGGTTTGGGTTTTTTTCCCTTCGAGAAAAAATAAAAAAATAAAAATCACAGTCTTTATCAGACCGTCCAGCCAGTCAAAGACATTTTCCCCAAGATTTTACACTTACGATTCCTGGGGGTAGAGGGGAAAGACTTCAGAATTGTCGATGACGCTCTGTTACCCGGCGGTGGGTTGACCTTGGCCACCTGCCCACCCAGCTACTCGCTCACTGCCCCTCCTCGGTGGAGGACAGGGAGAGAAGAGACGGAGAAGCTTGTGGGTCAAATGAAAGGGAGATCGCTTACCATTTACTATCAGAGACAAAACAGATTTGACTTAGGGATTTTTTTTTTTCCAATCAAAAATAGAGTTGGATGGTGAGAAACAAAGACTAAATGAAAACACCTTTTCCCCCCCAGTTTCCTGGATCAAGTTCCCTCCATTTCCAACTCCTCTACCTCCCCACCCCACCCCCCACCCCCCCCCAAGCAGTGCAGAGGAGTTGGGGAATGGGGACTGCAGTCAGTCCATAACTACCCCTCTTCGCTGCTCCTTCCTCCACACGCTTTGTGGATCTTTCCACGAGCTGCAGTCCTTCACGAACTACTCTAGCACAGGCTCTTCAGGGGCTGCAGTTCCTTCAAAAAATATCCACCTCCTCTATTGTGGGGCTGCAGTTCCTTCAAAAAATACCCACCTCCTCCATTGTGGGGCTGCAGTGTGGTTATCTGCTCCACTGAGGTCCTCTCCATGGGCTGCAGGGAAATCCTTGCTCCAGCACCTGCAGCACCTCCATCCCTTCCTTCTTCTCTGACCTTGGTGTTCACACTGCTGTTTCTCGCTTCTTCTCCTCACTCCTCTTACACTGCTACACAGTGGTTTTGCCCTTCCTTAAATATGTTTTCCCAGAGGTGACCCCGGTGTCGTTGAGGGGCTCAGCCATGCTCTGTGGTAGGTCTGTTGGAGCTGTCTGGAAGTGGCTGTCCCTGGCATGGGGCAGCCCCCGGCCTCTCCTCACAGAGGGCCCTGCAGCACCCCACTGCCAGCACCTGGGCACCTACACCCAATACATACCCACTTACAGAACTTTAGAGACATTTCATGTAAAATAAAGGATGACATTCCTGCTGTAGGAGCAGAAAAGGAAGGAGAGAGAAGAAGCCCCAAAAAAGTAGGAGAGCAGTGCTCTGCTAGTTGAGCAGGCTGTAAGGCTTGCCCGGTTCAGGGCCCCGGGTACAGCAGAAAGGAGGAAGCAAGACCAACTGGCCAGAAATTGTTGCTAAGGAAGGTGGTGACTGACACCCTTTTTGGCATCAGCTGTACTGCGAAACCTTATGCCTGGGCAGATGTGAAGACTGCTCTGAGCTTTTGATAACTACAGTTCAAGTCAACAGCTCAGCCAGCCCTACAAACAACACAAAGTACAGTTTTACGACTCAGCTACAATGCGGATTTACTCTATGAGCTGCTCCTCTGGGTTTCTTGAATACTGGTTGGCTGGATCCTGGTCTTTCACTGAGTCCTCTGTGCACCATCTCTTTCCATGCCATGTCCAGCTAGGCAAGTTGGAGACAGTTTGCAACTGCAGGGAGTTTGATATGCCCTCACCTCTTCTAGCTCACTTTCTTGAAGTCTTAACAGTCCTCCCAGACCACTGTGTAATTTATACAGATTCACAAAGTTCTGCAGTCTTTTGGCAACGAGACTCCTCTTTCTGTACATCCATTAAAAAAAACCAAAACCAAAACCAAAAACAAACAAAAAAAAAAAACCACAACAAAAACCTTCTGTTTTAACAGAGGATTTCATAGTCCAGGTGTGTAAAGAGGCTTCTTCCCCTACTGAGATACAGCCAGATCCACGGTGGAAATACCTCATCACCGATGTCAGTAATGCTTCACAAAGGTATTTAAATGAAAGAGAAGAAAGTAACTTTAACATTTCCAATGAGCAGATGCAAGGCAAATGCAAGTTTCTGAGTTGGAATTTTTCCATGCTGCCATCACCAATATATTTGTGCTGAAAAATTATCAGTCCCCTAAAAATACAGGATTTTTATATGGCTACAGCTGATCAGGACAGGCTGTAGGTTTTATCTCTCTGTCACAACATAACCTCTCAAGCTCCAGGGTGTTTCTCGACACCAAAGCACCAGAATATTTATTCCAGACCAAATTAATATGACTTGTGATTTATGAACATGTGACTTCTTAAGAAATTTCAAATGCCTAGTTCAGTTCTTCATTCTCTATTCATATGCCAGCAGACCCAACCCTCTTGGCTTATGAGATTTGATACAATCATAGCCTGAAGTGTAGTAATACAAGATTGCAATAATATCATAGTTACTACCAACCATTATTATACTTACTTTAATTCCAACAAACTGCTGTAATTAGTGATTTCCCTCATGGGGATGTTGCGAAATATATCTAATTACAGTCTAATATGGAGCTTTGTGATCCCCAGACAGTAGTTTCTAGGTAACTGAAAAATAAAACATTTCATTGTAAAGGTTATATTCTAAAGGATCCGGTGAAAGGGACTTGCCATATCCATAGCTTCTGGGCACATGCAGCTCACAAGGAACCTTTCAGAGCTCTGCTGCCCTCCCCAGGATTCTGTTTCAGCAAGAGAGGAGTCCCTCTCAGGCAGAGATGTGCAAATCACTTGCATGGGCTGTGTCTCTGTATGGGCTGGCTTTTATCCCCACATAGCTTTGCAGTGCCTGCTTACCCACAGGCTTTTCCTCCTTCTCTTGCTGGACATTCTTGTGCATCACCCCAGAGGCACAGGGAAAGGAGCTGTTCTTGGTAAACTTCAGGACCTGGAAGTCCGCCCAGGTCTTCGACCAGCAGCGTAAGGAGGCGAAAGCTCGTGTGCACATCTGTGCTTCTCCCAACACCAGGTAAAATCAGGTTCACTCTGTGCTGTTGGAAGCTTTGCCAAGACACACAAAGTCAAACTTTCACAATCTTCTTCTTAACAACACTCATTGTGTTCTCTGTGTGTGTCTCTTAAAGCTCCTGAATCATATCTTTGTGACAAAAATCTGAAGGGTGTCTTGTTTAAAGGAGGTTTTTAATTCTTTTGGTTATAGAGAAGACCTTGAAAATACAACCTCTAAGACATGAAAATCAAGAAGACAAAACAAAAGAACTTAAATGCTACCAATTTCTAAAAGCTCATTTCATGTTTTCTATTAGGAAAGGTTTTAAAGCCTGCACTTGAGATCTTGGCAACTTATCTGGAATTGGTGTAAAGCTTTGAAAAGGATTCCTAGTTAAGATTAGGTTCACCTATGCTCATATGAAATAGTGAATTACAGATGAGACAAATTACACCTGACAGTGGCAATTCCTTATGTAGTATTCAACAGAAAGGACCTGCTGGGTTCTCTCTCTGAGGCTATGTTCTGACACATGTTTAAGACGGAACTGTTACAGAAAGCATCTCTTGCCTCCAGCTGCTTATTTAAATCCCCAACCACCTATGCGGTGGGACAGCACAAATGTTTGTACAGACATGTGGTAAACTGTGTTGGGGAACTGATGAATGTGAAAACAACCATCTCAATTAGACATCTGTGCATTTGTGTCTCATACAGACACCCTTTTTTTGCAGAAGCAGATGACATATACTGAATAGTATTTTCACACAGCAGTCATCACATACTCTGAGATCACATTGGCCTTTTTTTGGTCTCTCTAGCAGACTCTATACTGCCAGAGAGTCTTGCCAGACTGAACACCAACAGAAGCTAATCTGGAACATGAGACCAGGCAGAACAAGTAATATGGCTAATTTTATGATAAAATGTACTAGAATCTGTTTTGCATTGCTATTGATGGTTTTTTTTTTACTAAAGTCCTCCTGTTTTTCAAGCAGTAGAGGGCTTTCCAGCATCTCCTTGCATATAGAACTTCATCCTGGTCACCAGTAACTTTGCTGAACCATGCTACTGCTGGTCAACAAGGGAGTGCATTTTTTTGTAGCTGTCCCCAGCATAGTTTGTTAACTGCAATATACAGCTTTAATGCTGGGGTTGTTTAAGTGGGAACAATGGACAGGTGTGCCTGTGTCCCAGGTTACTGTGAACTTACATGCTATGACAAGTAAAAGTACAAACAGCAAAACCGAATAATTCACATTTGCTAATTCATTTGTTCAGAAATTACCTTCCACATACTCTCAATGTAAATTACCTTCCCTGTAAGAAATTATATCATGTCTACACATCTTTTTCTGTTGTTGGTGTTTGTGACAAAGATGACCAGAGTTCTGTGCAGTACATGAGACGCAGACAGAGAGCATACTTTTAAAAATTGTTTTTAAAAGGCACTACACAGAACTACAAGTCATTTCAGAAGTTTTTTACTGAAGATCTAAATAGTCAATAATTTTAAAAAGGCATACATTAAATATTAAATGAATGAAAAAATAATTTGAAAGTAGACTATAATATATTTTATCCCATAATATTGAAGTACAGAACCTAATATTAGCATAATGGGCAGCATAATGTATGATACAAACCCCACATTAGTTCTGTACTTTGCCACAAGCCATCTCTGTGACAGAAATTCTGTAGCTGAGAGGGTCACAATCTGCTTAAGGGCTGCTAATGTAGTGAGTGCACTTACTCAAACAGAGCACAATTAATTTTTTGGCTCTAAAGCATATTCTTGTTTAGCATTTAGATGTTCATCGACCTTACACAAGAATCTAGATCCCAGATCCTTTTTCATGATATGAAGAGAGCTGCCATAACCAGGGTGTTGCCCAACATCCAGTCTGCCAGAAAAGCTTGTGTTCCACCTGAGCCTCTGAGGCAGACAGACTCTTCAGTTTAATGTTAAATGAAAAGCTAATGTAATGACAATAAAGTTTATGGAGTGTATCTTTTATGCTTTATGTTTAATAGGGCAGCAATTCAGATAAAAAGCTGCAATGCTGATTCAGCAAGGCATGTATGCACATGCTAAAACCTACATATTTGAGTGGGAATTAAGCAAGAGCAAAGTTAGTCACATAGTTAAAATTAAGATGAGCTTTGACAGCTTGCTGCATCATAGACCAGCAGCCCTTACTTTCTTCCCTAAGCTTACAGGCCTCTTCTGTTCTAAAGAGGCATTCTAACTCCCTTTGCAACCTAGTTAAAATTGACAAGATCATCTGCCTCCAGTTACATCTCTTTATCCTTCATCCAGGTATCTAGCACCTGATGTTGGGGTGCTCAGTGAAGCACTATTCCAAAGGTGGAGTCTTAGAAAGTTTTGCTCTGTCACAGTCCTGTCACAGTCCTAATGTGGAAAAGGAAAGCCAAGAATGCACTGAACATGGGTTGCTTGTTCTTATCGCTTAATACCTTGCAATTTTTAGAGACTAGGTAACTCTTTGACTGTAGAAGGATAGAGATTCTGAGTTGTTTTGTTGGGTTTTTTTTCTTGCTTAGTGACAGACACAGTTTCAATCCTCTTTCACTGTTAGTTTGAGCTGCTGCTATGGCACAGGAGAGGGATTGCTGAGGCCTGGGGTAGACACTGCGCTCCTAATTCTGGTGCAGCAGACCATTAAAGATGGGTAGTGGGAGGTAGCAACATATTCATTTGCTATCTCACATTTCATCAGAATTTGTCTATCTTAAGTCTTATTTTACATTGTTGCACAGTCTATTGATGCTCTGCAATTTCAGGCTCTTCACATTAATTTTGTGGGGTGGATTCATCTATGGTGCCAACTTGCCATGCGTATTGTTCTTAAACTGCAACAGGGGAGGTTCAGACTGGACATTAGGAAAAAAATTTTCACAGAAAGAGTGGTCAGACAGTGGAATAGGCTGCCCAGGGAGGTGGTGGAGTCACCATCCCTGGATGTGTGTAAGGGTCATTTAGATGAGATGTTGGGGGATATGGTGTAGGGGAGATCTTTGTAGAGTAGGAATGACGGTTGGACTTGATGATCCCAAGGGTCTTTTCCAACCTGAATGATTCTTTGATTCTCTGATTCTGTGATTCTGTCCTTGTGGGTGAGAACAGTAGCTGCCTTATGCTCCCAGGGAGACTGGGGAAAAGTGAGAAAAGTGGGATGTCCAGCAAAAGTGTAGGAGACATCACTTATCTGGACTTTTGTGGAATCCTGGCAAAATATGCTCAGGGCTGCAGCTCCGCTGGATTCTGCCTACATTAACTTTAGGGAATTACAAGGAATCTGTAGCCCTGAACAATCCCCACACAGGACAAGATTTTTATCAAACTTCATCAGCATCATAATAAGGCAGTGAATCAGATCTAAACTGCACATTTAAATATTCAGTGCTAACTGTAAAAAAGGCCTGCTGTTAAAGTAAACACAGGATTCCATTTGTTTTGTCTTTTCTTCCCTTTCTAAAGGTCTTTCAGCAGAATGTGCAGTAACATTCTAGACACTGTTTTTGGAAATACTTCTATGTCACTGTAAGACTCTGAGGAATAAATTAGTTAAACTGTTGGTAACACAAAATAGCAAGGGATTCTGCGGAGAGAGATGATGGAAAGGAAATACTGAAGTGATTATTATTTGGAAGAGTTTAAACTCTGAAGCTTGGTTGCATGTTAGGCGGACTCATTGCACTAAAACTGGTTTTCAAATAAAGTCATTTGCACTGAAGGGGCAAAAATATTCAGTACAGAAATCAATAAATTAAAATGGTCAGATGGAGAGGAACTGGGGTGGAATGAAATATATGTTCTCTTGCAAAATAGGCCCATTCACCAGCAAGAGGTATGAATTAGACAAATCTGATGTGTGGAAAGACATTTCTCTCAGTCCAGACAGATAGGAGTACAGATTTTAATCCTGTAAGGTGAAATCCCAAAGGAATTCCACAATCATATACAGGGGTAAGTACACTCCATGAAAGCTACATATACTTTAGGCAATTGGATCTTGATCTAAAGGTCCAAAGAAGGGAAGCACAGCCATGCCATGAGAACTTGGTGCAGAGCTGGCTGATGAGCAATGGGAAAAGGGGAAATGTCTTTGAGTTAAGGCAAATGAAGTCTCCTCTCATTCAACACTGTACTGTTTTGATGAATTTCAGTCCCTCTCTTTCCAGGAGCTCAGGAGCTATTCAAACTGCAGTAACCTCTCTAAAAATTTTTCAGCGACAGAGGCATCAAGACAAGGCCAAATGAAAAAAGAACCAAAGTCCAATAATGATGCCTTGCTTCGGGACTCATACTCTACTATGTTTCAGACCTACTGAGCAGGATCTATGTCCCCAGCAAAACAGTCTATTAACTGTCTGTGGTTTTAATCAGATAAGAAAAAAACTGTCTCTACTTCTGTAAGTGACTGCACATCTTCAGTACAGGCAAACTATCAAAAAGTTTGTGTCTTTTTGAGTTCACAGTACTCACTGGGATCCACTGCTGCCAAACAAACTAGATCTGTGGGTAGGTTTCCTTAGCCCTAGCATAGTAGGTCTACTAGTTAAATATGTAACTGTTTGTCACCTGAAGCAATCTCTTTGTAGGCAGTGGAAAAAATCTTTGCGACTGAAATTAATCATAAGCACTTTTGGATGGTAGCTGACCCAACCTGTCTGTGTCGTCTGTTTTTCTTTGTTAACTAAAGTCAATGAAGGGTGATGAACTCAGACATCAGCTGTCTAAAGCTGACCTTGTAAAGCTGTTTTAAGTAAATCACACTTTTTATGAGGAACTGTTTATCACTGATTATTTCCAGCAGGTCTTTTTAAGTTAGTCCATGTCACAAAGGGCTTGCATCTGGAAAGCAGCTAAACTAAATCAGCTTACAAACACATTAAAGAGGTGCCTGCTATAACAACTCAGCTTCAAACAACGGGCTAAATTATACTCACTTGTTGATTATGAAGGTGATGTATCTATTTAGATAAATATAGTGAGTAAATTACCCTGGATCGTACCCTGAACCAAATCCATTAAAAATCTTATTCAGGTGTATGAAAGAGGTTCCAATTTAAATAGTTTTGTAAAATAAAGCAAACATACTGTTAATTTCCTGGATTAAACTGGTTTGTGGTCAATTTTTATATTAGTTATTTAAAATGATTCCTTTTTAAAATTATTTGCTTTGAAGTTCTTCTCTTTATTTCACAGCTATTTACACACCAAAGGACTAAAGAGCAAATAGTAGAAAACAACAAGCAAATAATTAGAAAATATCAAAAATACATCTAGGTGCCATAAATGTAAAGGAAGTGCACTAGAGAAAGGCCCCAAACCCCAGAATGTGAGCGAAACAGGACATAAGTGCAAATAAAACAAACTATGACTTCCATAAGGAGCAATTGCGCTTTGTCAAAATGTCCATGCACCTCTCAGTTGCGGCAGAGCACTGAAATACTTCCCACTGATGGAGTGTTGGGGACTGACTCATTGCACACTCAGCATGGCTCAGAGGCTGCAGAATATGTTGGGTGAGAAGGGAAACCATGGGAACAGGCCCCATAACTCTAAAGAATGTAAGTTGTCTGTCTCAGGGTGTCCTGCAACCTGTTGGCTGTCTTGCCAAGAGGCTGCACCTATGGGAACACTGGTCTTCTCCTATCAGTCCTGTGGGAAAGCCTGGTTTCCTAATCACACAGTCAGGTTCAGCATTTTCTCTTACCACATTTGTTGTCATTTCCACCTCGTCTTTGTTCCTGTAGCTTCTTTCTAGCAGCCCTGGTCCTACCTCTCCCTGATGCCAAAGTCAGCATCCCAGGCAGGGGGTCATTCCTAGCCTCCTTCTCTTGCTGTGGGGACTCCAGGCTCTCTAAGGGGATGTTAGCAATAATGGCTTCACCTCTTCAAGGGAATAGGACCCACAAAAACAGGGAAACAGAACATCATTCTCCTGCTGATGTTAAGAGTGTTACTCCTCTTTGACTTTCTGAGTCACTGCAGAGAAGACTTTGCTGATTCTGCCTCCCAGTTCTCATTGCCATTCCTTCTTGCACAAGTGTTGCTGGGTTCCTTACCTCTCTCCATGAAGACAATAGCAGGAAATATTAATGACAATGTGTGAATAATTGACAATAAAAGAATCACTGCAAGACATTTGCTCTGCTGAGTATTTGCACTTTCCGCTGAACTAAGCACTTTTTTCAATCTTATCCTGGTAGTGGTACAAAATTTGGGCTGCCCTAAAGCTGGCAGTAAGGTGGGGTACAGCAGCACAGAACTAGCATGTACGTGATAGTTTCTGTGTAATCTTGGCTTTTCCCCAACCGTATCAGACTGCTATGAGTGAGTTTGACAGTGCCTTTGGTTTAATACCACTAGAGGTCATGCAATGTACTTATTATCTAAGCTGCTTTTGAAAAATGCTCTAATACTCCATATCTAGTAGATGTAATTGTACTGACTGTATTTGCAGACAGTGCTTTGGCCTCTAGATGTCCCTGCTTTGTATCCATGTAACAACCATGCCACAAGAAATCACCTCAACCATTCTATTGCTCGAACCTGGGATTTATCTCGAATAGCACACAATTAATGAAGGATGAGGAATTGGGAATATGTAAATAATATTAGCATGAAAGCCCTTTATAGAATGAAATATCCTATCCACTAAAATAAAGAACAATCAGGGAAAGACAGTGCAGTATAAGATCAAAACCTTCATTACAAAAGCACAAGTGGTGGCTTGTGTCTGACCTGACTGCTGCGATGCTGATTCCGCTAAGGTATCTGCCTTGAGCTTTTCCTGTCTTGAGGGTACAGCTTGAGATAATAATGATTGCATCTTGAAGCAGCTGACAACTGCTCTCTGTCTTTTGATTCCAAGCCTTTTGGTGTCTTTCTCCTCTTTGCCTTTGGCCAACAGCCTAGCGGTCAACCAAACAAAAATCACCCCTATCTGTATCATCCACATCCAGCTCCACCTCGAAGAGACATGCTTTTAGGGAGCTGTCAGACTTCACATTCTGTCACAGCTTGGCCCAGCCCTTCTATCATAATTTTTGCAGGAGGTGTGGATCTGTTGTGAGAGGGCTCAGCTGTTGGAACCAGCATGTTTTCCCTTAGAGCTTGCCATTGATATTAGCCAGGGTCCATCAGGAGCTAAAACTTGCCCAGTGGCACTGCCCTCACCTGCCCAACCTTGCTTATTCTTGGAAAAGAACGACCAGCTCCCAGAACTGGCATCACCTGAACTTATTCTGCACTTATGTTTGATCCTCATCTTTCAGCTAGGCATCTCTTTCTGCCTCCCTGACTCAGGGTTCTCCCTGGTTGTGGGGAACTGGTTGCCAAAAGGTGTAACCTTTTGAAAATCATATCTCCAAATTTCCTACATGGTTGGGCAGACCCTGTAAAATGAGATCAGTCATAGTCAATCAGCTGTTTGGCTTCCATACTAATAAAAATTTACTATTAAATTGTTTCATCCTTTTGAAGCACTGTTCTCTTAGATCACAGCCCTGGGAGGGCTGTGATGTCATCACAGGGGGTCTGTGAAGGTTTAAAGCAGGGGTGCGGAATGTCTAGTCAGGAAACATTTGGTCTGGCTTGCAGCAAGCACTGCACCTCCTTTTCCTGCAGCTCCCTCCTCTCAATGCTCCTCTCATACTCAAGCTCCTCCCTCCTTCTCTCCAAATTTGAAGACCCTTCATGAGAAAACTGAAATAAATATTTGATGCAGTCTAGTGCTTTAAATCTTAAGTCTCAGTGGTCTGTGGCCACGAAAGGTATTTAAAGGGGGTCTGGGATGAAGCAAATGTTGAGAAGCCCTGTCTTAGACTTCTGCCAGTCTGGAAAACTCCAGTGATAAGTATTGTTACTAAACTAGATATTACATTCATAATGTCATCATTGATAATCTGATCTCATTTTATCATACATTGATAATTGCATCAGTGTATATAAAAACCTCAAGGGAGGGTCTAAAGATGATGGACCCAGGCTCTGCTCAGTGGTGCCCAGTGACAGTTCCAGAGGCAACAGGCACAAAATGAAACACATGAGCTTCCCTCTGACCATCAGGAAACACTTTTTCACTGTGAGGGTGACTGAGCACTGCCACAGGCTGCCCAGGGAGGTTGTGGAGTCTTCATGCTTGGAGATATTCAAAAGCCATTCAGACTGGGCAGCTGACTCTAGGCGGCCCTGACTGAGCAGGGGGGTTGGACCAGATGGCCTCCAGAGGTCCTTTCCAACCTCAACTATCCTGTGAATACTGACCAGCTAACTGTCATTCTGTCACTCTCTTAGTAAGTTATTTATTATATATGTAGGAGATTGCTTAGATTACACAAATTGACTGTGTTAGTATGTTGTTAATAATTCAGCCCTTTCAGCAGAAAAAGAACCTGTGGAAATATGGTGGGCAAGTTAGACCTTCTTATCAAACCACTAGGCTTCTTTCAGAACTACAGAGCAGTGTCCAGAATGATGGGAGCCATTTATCACTCAAGCCCACTTCTCCATGGATGTCTTAGAATCTAGTATTTACAGGAGAGTTTGTTTTCCTATAGAAAAAACTAGAAGTTTCCTGACTTTTTTCCAGAAGAGCAAAAACATGTACCTTCAGACATATCTTCTCAAGATAGAGCTAACCTTTTTTTCATATGTCTAGCCATGCCTCTGGGCTGCCTAAGTCAGGTGAAGCCAAGATGTTTCGCGTAACTTTACTTACAAAGTCACTTTCTAGCCTATGCAATGCTTACAGCCATAGCATATTGAGCATAATCAAGATTCAATGAAATGTAGGTTTGACTTTCTGTTTCTCTGCCAAGAACAGAACAACTGGCTCTTCCAGGAGAGCTTTGTCCAAAGATTTGGTATAATTGTACAAATACAGAATATAAATATAACTAATTTGAATACTGCAACACTGTACCCACATTTTCCCCAATCTTTCCCACTTTGTGCTTTAAAGCTGTGTTTGAGAAAACCTTCGGTAGGCACCGTTTCTGGTAGTGGCCAAATGACAGATGATGGTAACAGAGCACCCATGTGTGTGCTTGCAGTTTCAAATTATGTTCACGTAACTCCTCACAGCACTAGACAAGATTAATTTTGTGGAGGTCAAATTTTAATTCATGTGCCTCAACCAAGGCTCATTTGCCCTTTTCCATAACTTTTTCAGACTTTTCTGGTGCCAGCTGAGCCGTGGCATGAAGATATTCACTTGTTTAAATATTTACAGGGAATGCGGTGGGGAGTGATGAGTGATGAGAACAGCGATCACTTAGTTGCTCCTTTGAGCAATTGTAACACTGGAAGTTACAACCATGATTTGCACCTGCAAAGGGTAATGAGCTGCCTTCTTCTGAGGAATAAGAGAAAACCTGCTTCGTCCCTTGTAGAATGACACTTCCTAATATCACATACAGCTAGACGGGGAAAGCAATCTGTTTGGGTATAAGGGAGGTGGCAGAGCACCCTTCTGTAGGTAAAATTTCTAGTCATGTCCCTCTCAGACACTTTGAAATTTTACCATGATATAAAAGCTGAGAGATGCAGCTGCACAGTGAGTGACTTTTGCACCTTGTGAATAGCACAGAGCAGCTTTAACTCTCGCTAGACTTTTGTCTACCAGAAAGGCTTATGTTGATTTCCGCATTTGCACTGGTAGAAAATGGCAGATCTGACATTTTCTTGGCTATATGACACCTCTGCAGAACTGGTACTAACAGAGAAGTGTGTCACAATTGTTAGCAATTCCAACAAACTGGAGATTTTAACAAATTTGGTTTTCAGTAAAAACATGACACGTTCTTCAAAATTTAATTGCAGAACACTTAGTTGTCTTTAAACTCATGTCTGCAATAGGGCATGTTTTACAGGATCCTGGGCTGTAGGGGTATCTTACACAGACACAGGAGAGTAGCCCACAAGACAATCCTACCATTGCCAGAGCTGGCTATGGGTTTAAAATGGATTGGCATTTTAAAACACAATGATGGCAGGTTTTGGCTTAAAGAGGAAGAGAGGAGAAAGAAGGTGAGGCATTAAGGATAGTGTCTGACATGCTAGCCGCTCTGCAAGGTTGACCTGCCTGCTAATCAACTTGCTACTGCATTCTGGAATAATGTGCTAGAAAATTTGGGCATGTGAGGGAAGTTGCATAAACCTGCCACATATTATGATAAGGCTTTGTTTGATTTTTGCAGTTTGTTATAAGCACAAGCAACTGTGAGGCCTTTCTCTACCAGAACCAGTCCTACAATGACATGTTAGATCAGTGAAAATTTCAAACCTGCTGCTTTCATCAGCACAAAGGGTCAGCCTCAACAGACTTGTGTAATACAGAAGAGGTCTCAATAGAGTGCCAGCTCTGCAGCGTTACTGACAAGGAATAGACAATGTTACCACCAATAACTCAGAGGGAAAGCTGGGCTTGAAAATAGGACCTCGCATTTGCCGCACATTATTCAACTCTGGGAATAAGAATAACCCTGAAGTGAGTTCATGTGATAACAATGACTTTCATAACAAAGAAAATTATAAAAATGCTGAATGGAGTGTTTGATGATGCTTCTGGCAGGATGAACCTTTTAATAAGAGAAGACTGGTAGGCAAAAGGAATGGGGTGGGCTCATCCAGGTACCTATCTCTATGGTGTTTTGGTCTGGCTCATGTGAACCAATCCCACAAGTTATCATCACCCACATGCAAATGCACATTTTTATTAGCATTTAATACCAAAATCCTCCTGCATTCCTCCAGGTATGGCTGAACTCTGTTGAATGGCTAGGTTTTGTCCTTCTGTTTCAATGCCATCTCATAGCTTTAGTTTTGAGCCTTTGATACCTCTGTTGTGATCCCACTAGGCCATTGCCTTCCATCTCCCTAAGCACACATCTTTGTTTTTGCCTCAAGCATGGCCTCTCAAACTGCAAGCAGATCAAAGACCTCTGCCTGGGACCAGATAAAAAATAACAAATGGGAAGAAATCAGGAACAGAACAAAGTGATAGTTCTGCTAAGCAGGAATCCAGCTGACTTCTGCAACACGGTGGCTGCCAGGCAGAGGTAATATTCAGGTCCCTTCTGTAGAGAACACAAAGGAGGTCTAGTGCAGAACAGCTCGGGAAGGGAGGTGGAGGCCTGCCAGGAAAAGTTTGGAGCACAAACTGTAACTGCAGGGTTATTACAGTGACAGAGCTACCCCCTGGGGTGAAATTACTGATGTTCCTAACAGACTGAAAACACCACAGCAATCTGCTAGCTACATCGCTGTAAGGAACTGAGCTGTGTGAACACAGCTCTCTTACAAGGATGCAGCCTAGTATACAGGGACGTATAGGCAAGCTCGACTTGATAACTTTTTTCTTATTTGAGAACATACACTCCCATTTAAATCAGTTAAACTATTCATGCACCACCATACCAACCCGTGAGTGTGAAGAGACAGCAAACTTTGGCCAGTATGAACCAAATACACTCTGCATATCAAATTCCCTAGCAACAACATATTAGACAGAACACCGAGTTGAGAAGAACTAATTCATCGCTATTAAATTTTGATGCCCTAAACTGACAGAAATAATCATTCTCCCATCACCAATTTGTGTATGGGATTTAGTTACATCCACATAGCCCAGAATAATGATGAGTTATGCCTGATTCTGTGCGCAACAGTGGTGAATTTTTGGGGACAGTACCTACTGATGTATTGATTTCAGTGGAGGTGCTCCTAGGATAAGGGGATACCTGTGCAGAGGCTACATGGGGAAGGCAGCAGTGAAAACCCCCGTAAATGTGAATGTGGACTTTTAAAGCTTGTGCTGATGGTAGCACTGACACACAAACTATGGATGAATGCTTTTCTCCACAAATAACATAGTTCAGCTGAAAAAAACCCAAAAAACAAAAAACAAAAAAACCCCTGGGCTATTATACTTAACTATTAGAAGAACTGTCTGGATATTTCTCATTGTTGCCTGGTGAGCAAGAGGCATATTGCACAGTGAACTGTGCCAGTGCTGAAGGATGCAACACAGGTTACTGGTAGAAGACTTTGCAGAAAGTAACTTAAGATGCTGACTGCAGCTCAGCTGAGAGGTAGATGAAATTACAATGTGCATGGAAATTGTCTTCTTAAAAAGAGCCACCATACACTTAGCAACAGACTTTACCCAGCACTATGAAGCACACAATAAAAAAAAATCCATCCCCAGAAGAGAGCCTGTTATTGCCATTCAGCTTTTTATTTTATAACTTTATCAACATTACACATACTTAGAACTGTATTGCATACCTGTAGTCTGCTGTGAGGCCTGTAGGTTGTTATATCCTAAAGTCATAAATTATATAGTATGTGGGTTGTATATCCTAAAGATATACAATAAAGATTTAGTGGTATAAGGCTCTCATTATACCAGAAATGTTAATTTTGAATGCAAGATTTAACATAAGGCAGTCTTGAGGCAGTAATTTTTAATGGTTCACGTAGGTTTAAGAGCTAGGTCTTCAGGGCAAATTAATGCTTTTCATCTCTAAGAGGTTTACAAATGACGGCACTATCAATGTAAACTTTGAGCCCTGCACAAGCAAATATTTAAAGGTAATTGCACATAATTATACCAGATTTTGAAGGTTGTTGAGGACTTTGCATAAATACCGTATTTAAAAGGACTACATATAAATAAAAATGTGGTTTTACATCGCTGTCATCTTGAAGTGTTTCTAAAGAGGACTTTCCTAAACAGAAGCGTATGTGATAAGAGACAATTCCGGAGCCACTAGCAGGAGGAGAAGAAGTTTGGTAGAGAGACCCTTGTAACTAGAGCACCTCCATAAATAACCTCAGAAACCGCCAGGCAACAACATTAAGAAAAAGAACAGCACTAAATGAGAATCTGCCGTATAACTAATCAAACATGTGGCCAAAGGTATTCTGCTTTCTTTTTCTGCAAAACGATGACTAAAATACATGTTAGAAGTTGTGATAGAAAATAGCAATTCTGGGAAAAATGTCACAGGAACAGAAATGTCAGCACTGCTCACACCACCACTCGAAACTGGGAGGGAATTCCTCTGGTAGCCAAAGGCAAAGCACACTCCTGCTGAAGTTGATAAAAAAAATCCACAAACCCGAGTTTTACAGGGGTTTGTATTTCTTTAAAACCAAACATTTTCATTACTCGAAATTCTCTGGGTTTTCTGGTTTTCTGTTCTTCTTTTTTTTTTTTTTTTTTTTTTTTTTCCCCTTAATGTTTGTGATTCATTCAAGGAAAAAAAAAAAAAAAGCTAAAGGAGAAAGTTCTGATTTTGGCTTGCTTGCACAAAGCACTAAGCGACTTTTCTTTCCCCCAACTCAAGATGATTTTAAAACAGTAGGTGCATGCCCGTTTTTTTTTATTTCAGTAAAGAAATGTCAAATGAAAATACTGACTAGTCTATTAATTTCCTACAATTGTCTTGCTTCCTATAAGCAAATTTCCAGTAGGATGTGTTTGGATAGAAAACCCCAAATTAGCAATTTGCATTTAGTAAGTTTTCCTATATCTGGGGAAAACAAAAACCAACAACAACACAAAACACCCCCCCCCCCCAACCCCCCACAGACCAAAACAAAACAAATGAAAAAAACCCACACGGGAAAACACTCGAGTAAGCATATTCTGAGTCTTTTGGGAGAACTTTTGAAGATTCGCGGAGACCCAGAGCAACCAGTGCCTGCGTTCATTCCCTTCCAGGTCTCACGGAGTCCATCAGCCCCTGGACAAGGGCACAGCCGGCTCTAGGGCGATGATTTTCAAGACCGCACCCGTGTATCAGCAGCTTACCGGCTTGCTGGCCGACGCGGGGACATCGGAACCGGGACCGAGAGCAGGACCGGGAGCGGAGCGCTGCCCGCGCCGCCGAAGCGGCACCTGGGGTCCCCGAAGCAAAACCGGCCCCGCGGCGGGCGGGGCAGCTCTCACCCACGCCGGCGCCTCCCACCGCTTCACCGTGCCCGGACGAGGAAGGACGCTGTGCCCGCCGGCTCCGCGGCCAAGGCTGCCGCCGGGGCTGCGCCTTTAAGGGGCCGGGGGAGGCGGCAGTGGCGGCGGGCGGGTTCCTGCGCGCCGGGGCCGCTCCCCCCGCCGTCCCCCCTTCCCTTCTTTCCCTCCCTCCCTCCTTCCCTTCCTCTCTCCCCGCCGGCCGGGCGGGCGGTGGGCAGTGCCCGCGGGCCGCCGCAGCCGTGGGACGGGGAGCGGCGGCAGCAGCCCGCCCGCAACTATGGCGCTGCCCCTGCGCCGCCGGCTGCCGGTGCTCCCGCTTCTCCTGCTGGCGGCCGGCGGGCTGCGGGCGGCGGAGCGGAGCGGCGGCAGCAGCAGCGCCATGGAGGAGCTCGCCACCGAGAAGGAGGCGGAGGAGAGCCACCGGCAGGACAGCGTGAGCCTCCTCACCTTCATCCTGCTCCTCACCCTCACCATCCTCACCATCTGGCTTTTCAAGCACCGCCGCGTCCGCTTCCTCCACGAGACCGGTCTGGCCATGATTTACGGTGAGTCCCCCCCGGGCGCGGCACCGCGCCTCAGGCTCCCTCCCCCCCGCGGCAGGCGGCTCTCCGAGGGCCGGTGTCACCGCCGGCAGGTACCGGCAGGGGCGGCGGCGGGGCCCCGGTGCTCGGCCGCGCCCCCGGTGCCCTGAGGCGAGGCGCGGGCGGGCGGCGGTGGCGCAGGGGTAGGCCGCGTCCCGGGGGGGAGAGGGAGCCCGGCCGTGCCGGTGCGCCTGGATCCCCGCCCGGCCCCGCACCGGCGGCTGTCTGCGGGCCGGGGGCGGCAGGAGGGGGGCGTACGGCCCGGGGCCTCCCGCGGGGCGGTGGCGGAGCGGCTGTCCCGCGCAAAGGTGCGCTGTCCTGCCGCCGTCCCCCGGCGCTGGGGCGGCCGCGCTGGCAAGACGCGGCGTTCCGGTAGTCCGCCCCGCTGTAGGGAGCCTGGCCACGCCGGTCGTCGCGGTAACGGTGTCAGAAAGCGTTATGCGGCCGCCGCGCCGTGGCGCGCAGCGCGTACGAAGGGAGCGCGTTTCAACTTCGATGCGCCGGGGTTCGCTCGCTGCCTGCCGCCCGGCCGCTGCCGCTTCCCTGGTCGCCGACTGACTGCGGTGACACCCCCGGCAGCGCCCGCGGGGGGGCCTCTCCTTGCGCCCGCCTGGCGCAACGAGCGCAGGGCTGAGCGGCGGTTGTCCCCTCCGGTCCCCTCGCCCGCGGTGAGCAAAGGGAAGGTACAGATAGTCTCCCCGCAGAAGCGGTGCTCTCCCCCGCGTCCTGGGGCGGGTGGTTCGGAGGAGCTGGGCTCTGTGCTGGGGCCGCTAAGGGCTGGCGCAGGGGAGCCCGAACCCACGCGCGGAGTACTCGCTCCTCCGCGAACTCGCGCGGTTGTATCCCCTGCGCGGTTTGCTACGCAGAGCATAAACAGTTGTGATGAGAAACAGCCAGCCGTTTAAAAAAAAAAAAAAAAAATTTTCTGACGGGGATTGGCTACTGCTGTAGTGGCGAGGGGCACTTCTCCGTGAGCTGAATCGGTTCCTGCTGAACGGTGTGAAACACCTGCCCCGATGTTGGTCGGGAGAAGCGTATTGAGGGTAACCGCAGATGAGAAATTCGGCACTCAAGGGGAGGGGAAAAGCGAACCGTTTCCTCCCTGATGAGTAGTACTACGGCTCTTGAGAGCTACGAGACTGCTTGTGAAGCAGTGGAATTTTCCTCTGCTGATGCTTCTCTTAAACCATCCCAGTTTGCTCTTAGTCACTGATCTCTTTGCTGCATTGCTGTGTATTTCACCTATGCTTGATGCTGAAAACTGACAAATTAATGATTGGGCATTTAAGTAAGTTATGCCCTAGCATGATAGTGCCTAACAGCTGACTAGTGCTCAGGTGATGGTAGATTAACCGTATCTGTGCTGAGTGGAAGAGGCAGTGTAAGGTTGAATTGAAGATGTTGTTTAGGTATTACCCTGGTGTTGTCACCTTTAGAAAGTTCACTCACGTTTTAAGACCGTTTCAGTCATTTAGGTGCTTTACTTTACGGTGGAAATCTTGCGTATGTGGGAGCGCTAATGTATGCAATACAAGTACCAGGGCAACAAGGGCATTAGGATATGTGTTTTGATGAGCTGTGTGGGAAATAAGAAACTGTTCAACTTGGAGAAATTTTACCTCTCATTAAGCTCAAATTAGTCTACCCAGTTTCTGATATATGGAATGGTTGTTAGATTCCCAATCTGACATACAAGTGCTGAAATTGTGTATTAGGAAAGGCATTATGCTACAGCCCTTTCTGCCCCACAGGCAGCACTGCTGAAAGAATGATTGGCTCAAACCACTGCATGTTCTTGGTGTGCCCTTACTTATTTTTTTTTTTTTTCCCACAGGTTATTGCTCAATACACTGTCTTTCTAAATAAGCCCTTTTAGTATACGAAAATGCGTGCTCTTCTCCCTCCCAAACAAACTGACTCTTAGCATGCCATGGCGAACACCCGAGGAAACACATTCAGTGTGTTCAGTTCCTTTCGAACGTGGTTAGCCTTCACAGCAGTAAAGCTCTGCTGAGGCCTGGCCTCACTTAAGCATTTTGCAGACTTACTTTAGAGCAAACAAAACAGCATAGCAAGTGTCGTAGTAACTGTCTGTTATACTTCTGATAACCAGGCTTTATTCTTCAAATAGGAGTGTCTCCTCTTCCTTCTTTGTCACTTAAAGGATAGCAGCTAAACAGAGAGATGGGTTTCTAATTTTGCTGATAACTTGGTATCTGAGAAATGCACATTTTTTTCAAACTGCATGCATACGCATATGTTTGATCTGTCTGACAAACACAAAATCATAAGGCGGTATTTTCAACCAGTTTGTAGTCCTAAAAACACAACTATCTAGCGTGAAACAGTCTAGGTGCTCTCATAAGGATGTATTTCATAATATGTTATTGGTATAGGCTCCAAAATCAACACTAGGTAACTTTCACATGGCTTTGTGGTCAAGTCTACAACACTTGCATCATATGCATTCAATTTTTCTAACAGAAAAAATCAAAGTGTTTTTATCACAGCAGTTTTCAATGCTACCGGAGTAAGTGGCTTTCATTTACAGAAGTAAGCTAGCACTTCAGTGCTGATTAATTTTGAATGTGTGGAGACAGTGAGCTAGGAAAAACTGTCTTATTGCACCTAAACCTCCTCCAAAACCAATGGTTTCAAAGTGATGAATCTTTGGGTGATTGTATCAGATCAAATGTATGTTTGACCTGAGCTAGTTACAACTGCAGGTCTTGATAGTTGCTTGCTTCTTTTGCTCTTTAAGTAGAGGTGATGAAGCTGGATTTCTTTTTTTCTTATCTAGCCACGTTAATTTACAGTAATGTGCAATGAGACCTCTTTTCCTTGAGTGCACTAGGAATCACTTGGCATGACATGGCTTGCAGTGGTGAGCAGAGACGCTGCCTCCAGCCAGAGCTTTAACAAACACTTCTCACTTAACTTTTCTGTGAACGCCGATACAAGCACATCCTGTTCTACTTTCATGATGTCTCTGCTGTTGATTTGATCTGTTTCTGTTTAAGACACCATGGGTTTTACCCGGCTAAAAAGACCCGTGGCCCAAGTACTGCTAGTGCTGCCAAAGTCTGAATTTCTTCCAGACTTTGAGTATCGTGTTTTCTGCTGCCTGTGGAATGAGAGGCATCTACCATGCCTGACAGTTTCAGTGTGGTGGTCTAACCCAGCTCTCTGCAGAACAAAGGCTACTGGCAGGTCCAGGTTTACTGTGTTTTATGTAACTTCATCATGCTAGCTTCTTTGAAGATTTAAAAGTCATTAAAATAATTATGTAGTCTTTCCACGTTTCTTATTTCCTGTGTTGCCACTGTCTCTTCAACAGCCACTGCTTGTCTGTCTGTATTATTCTGATGTGTTAATTCTTTTTCTGGCAACATCTGTTAAAATGTGGAATAACATGAAGTTTACATGAATGTCTACTGACTAATAGTGCTGCTTTTTTTTTTCCAATGTGCAACTTAAAATATTATTTTTGATGAAGCAATATGAAAGTTACAGACCTCAGCTGCACATGCTAGACCTGACAAGTGTGTACGCAGAAGAGGAAGTGACCTGACTTTTTTGAATGTCTTATAATACTTTGCACCTAGAGCTGCAGGTTCAGGCACAATGTTGATTTGAATCAATTATGTACCATGTCAGTGTGCTGTGATCTGCACGTTATTCCACAAGATGCCTTTGGCTTATAAAGCTCTATATACAATTGAATTCTGATCTTGAAACTCTAACAAGTGTGTTGCTCTGTGGAAGTTAAATACTTGCAAATGTTCTGCAGCTGCTTCAGCAACAGTATTACTAATGCAAGTCATTATGGAGCAATTAAAAAAACCCAACCAAACAACAACTCACAACAGAACCATTAAGGAATTAAGACTTTGCAGACACACGTATTCCAACTTGTGATAGTGATCGTGATGCTCACTTTTCTTTGTGCTGGTCTGACTCCCAAGGGTGTTCTGGGCTGTATTTTTCCAGAAGAGTTTCAACTCCATATGACAACTCTGTGTCTGGCAGGTTTCCTCACCCTCTCTTGAGGAGCATCCCCATGCGGTAGGGAGCCACAGGATGTGGACTGCGCACCTTGAGCTCAGGGAATAGCTTAAGGATGGGAAGTGACTGTGGCTTCCCAGCACTCGGCTCCTTATGAAGCAGATGTGTGTAGATCTAGTGGTATCACCTCCATCAAGCAATTACTTTGTCCCCTTTCAGAAGTGATAACTTGGGTAACTGTCAACCCATACATCAGCATGGGTGTCAGTCCTACCTGGTGCCTTCTCAACTGTGGGGTTGTTCTGGAACTGCCTGGGAGCCACATGTGCTAGCGCTGGAGGCAAAAGTAAAAGCAAAACTGGACTTGGGTACAGAGAAAGAGGAACAATGTAAGAAGAGGCATATAAAACTTATATAACCTTTTGTGGATCAGAAATGAGAGATGAGGTAAATGTTCAGGATTAAAAACATCATATTTGTTCTGAAATAAACTGTATCAGACTAAGTTTCTGTAGCTAGAGAGTACATAAAGGGCCTATTTGTAGCTCCTCTGTCTGCAGTGTTACAGTTGCTGTTACAATTCTAGTCT
Organism: Athene noctua; assembly: GCF_965140245.1. NCBI lineage: Eukaryota > Metazoa > Chordata > Aves > Strigiformes > Strigidae > Athene > Athene noctua. Next base: position 190,607,655 of record NC_134037.1, read on the forward strand.
CTGCACGTGCTAGAGATGACCTATTGCATCTCCACAGCCATCAAAATAATGGCAGTGTTGGTATTTAATAAGCCACTTTCACATAAATCTTTTAATGCTAGACTTAAGAACGTAACTCTGAGCACACAGTTTTGAGATTATCTGGCAACCCATTTGTTCTTCCTGGATATTCTTATAAATCACTTGGTAACAGACTTTGGAAGTGAGTCTTCCTCAGTTTGTTGGCTGCTCAGGACATTGTATTGCAAATCCTGTCTGTAAGCTTGCTTTGTGCCCTGTGACTGGATGGATTTTACCATTTTATCTTCTGAGAGATTTTGGAAGAACTGCTATGTCTCTGTTATTAATCTACCTGTATTTTGGATTTGCTCTTTGGGTGGGATAGTTGGATAGCTTATAAATTACTAATGTTTCTGAAATGTCTTTAGAGTACAATTCAGCCGTAGTCCTCAGAGCAGTGATTTTGTGTGGGTTTTTCTGTCTATGGGTTGGTTGGGGTGTGTTTTTTTTTTTTTAGGAAGGGCAGTGGTTTTGATAACAATTAAGATAAATGGGTTCATTTTTATGTTTAATGTCAGCTTCATGAGATGTCTATCAAATCATCACCAGAATACCCTTCTGATCACTGTCAGGAGCCAAAAGAGGCAAATGGCAACCCTGGATTACCTCTACATGAGGAAGCCTTTGGTGACACAACTAGCTGGTACTGCTCTACAACATTACACAGTTGTAGGAACCAGGTGGAGGCTGAAGGGGAAGGTGTTCCTTTGCATATACTATAATTTTCATCTGAATTAGACAGTTATCACAAACAGATGGTTGTGTTGGTAGGAACGTGCTGAACTGAGGGTAGGTAACATGATGTCTGGTGCATAAGCTTCTTGTCAGACAGGGTGGTGGTTCTGCAGTGCATGACAGGTTAGGGTTGCTCTTGTCTGGGCCCTGAAGGAACTTGAGGCTTTCCTTAGTCCATTTCAGAAGACATTTTTGCAACCGTTCCCAATTTTTCTTTGATACCTTGCAATAGAATTATGACTCTAAACAGGTCCTCCAATGAATCTTCCTAAAACCACAAGGATTGAGCTCCTCTGTAGATGAAGAGTGTGGGTTTTGTTCTTGGTGCAGGTGAAAAAACTGAAAAGGGGATGGTGAAGGAGAGTATAAAAGCTGTCAAGTCCTACAGGATGCTTCTCAAGTGCTGATGGTGTCCCCATCTCAGTGCTGCTCTACTTAGTTATTGAGGTTCTATATGTTTTGGGGAGAAGATGGATGGGACAAATTAGGTCTGGGTTTTCAGCTGTCTCCTTTCTGTCTGGTAAGGTAGGCCTTTGTGTCATAGACAGTCATAGAAGGAGCATAGGGAGCATTTCCTTGGCTATGTTAACAAAAACCTATGCATCAGCTGGCATGTAATCTTATCTCTGGATTTCATAATACTGCATCAGCTTATACCTTGTGCAAAACAGAATGAACAATTCAGATATAGTTCTTTCTGATATTTAATTTTAAAAACGCTGTGCTGGACTGAAGTGATTATAGCTGTAGCTTTTGTAGACCTTTCTCAGTTTCTGCGCTGTAGAAGGATTAGAGCATCTTAACATTGAAATCACCTTCACCCAAAGCAGTTACTGGCACAGCAGGGAGGGCCTCTGGCTCATCTGTACAACCAGTCCTGGGCAGCATTTGGGTGCAGAAGTGCAACCTGTGAAATGCCTTTCTAAACTACTGCGTGTCCTGACAGAGGTGACACTCTAGACTTTTGCTGTGTGTGCTCCCAGCACAACTGGAAGCAGGCGTAAGCCTTGCCTCTGACTTGCTGGGGCCCAGAGACTCCCTTCTTTGGGCACTGGCCTTGCCTCCAGGCCTGAGTGGTGTCCTGCAGCACACACAAGACAGTTCTGGAAGCAGAGACGACAAGGCTTGATTCCCTGTGACAGAAAAGTGTCATAGTTCAGCTAGTTATGCTTCTCTTGTGTCCTTTGTTTTCACAAACTTCACTCTGTGGGTGCATGGTAGCCCTTTTTCCCCATCCTTCTTCTGAAAGTTGACCTCCCTGTACCAACCTACTGTACAGAGTAGTTCAAGACAACATCTTAAAGACCGGGGTGAAACCTTTCCCTTGCTTCTGGTAGGGAGATATTTCCACCCCCATCCCCTGCTGGCTGAACAACCATTCTCTCCATTAGGCAGAGGTGGCAGTATTCACCCTGCTACTCATATAGAAACAACAAATCTGAAGCAGGAACCCTAGGTAATCCATCATTTGGAAACAAACAAATAAACAAAACAATTAAAACCCCTCAAAGATAAGCTTTGGAGCTGTGGTGTGTTATAGGACACCTTCTGCCATTCAGAATTATGTATCTTGGCCTCTTCGGGGCCATAACTAAAAATATTTTGCAGTTCCTATCTAACCCTTTAACAGGTGCTGTGTACCGTGGATGCTCTTTCCTTGCTTATGTGCTGACTGCTGTGAGTCTGGCACTGAGCTGCTGAGCTGTCCCTGTGTGTTCAGGAGACAGCCTCAGTATTTAACTGAAGGCTCTTGTTTCCACTCTGACAGCCAGAAATACCGGCTTGTAGACTTTTTTTTTTCCCAACAGAGTCCTTATTTGTGACTCAGGATTAATGCTTTAGCCCCATTTTATACTGAGTACAGCCTTTCTCCCACTGCTTTAGGCTAAGTGGTGTCTATATTGAAAGGATGTGATACAAGCAATTATTTTTTTAGAAGGGTATTTATTTTGAAGGGGGCTTTACTAGTGTTGTAAAAAATACACAGGTGTACTCAGCAGATCAGATCTTTTCTGTGTCTAGCAGAGATGGGTAATTTAGCTCAAATGCACTGCTTCCCCCTCCCACCCCCACCTATTAAAAAGCACTTCAGCCTGCAATTAACTGAGTGTGAAGGAAGAAAAGAGAAATGGTATAAAACTGCCTTTTTTTTTTTTTCATGCCCAGAAATCAGACAATTCACTTTACTTTAGAAGTGCCTAAAGGCCCTTGAAAGCTATGGTGGAAGAAGCTGTGTTTTTTTTTCAGGGAGATATAGTTGAAAGCTCCTCTTCAATTAGAGTAGAGGAGATGAACTGTGCTTAGTCAGGGGAGGTGTGTGATTTCTGTGCTTTCTTCTGGGCTTCAGTATTTCATGTTCAGTTTCAAAGGCTGGGTTTAAGCTCTGCATTTCTCTTGATAAAGCCATATGTGTCAGTGATGCACAGAAAAAGATCACATCCCCACCTGGTAGGTCTGTCCTGGCAAAGTTCTTGTAGCACTGCTGCCAGAAGGTGTTTGTGGGCTTACCAGCACTGGTATCTAGCATGGCCCAACAGTGGAGGAGCTCTGCTGCCACTGGAGGGTCCAGCCTGTAAAGCCATGCTGGTGGGGCTTGTAGGTCTGCTGTAGTCTGGGCTACTTCTCCATAGCTGCCACTTTTTCTGCTTGCGGGGTTTTCAAAATACCCCCACCCTGCTGAAACAGGTTTTAAAGGCATCTGGGAACCACTGAAATACCTGATGCAAACTTGAAGTTCACATAATGAGTGTATTAGCGGTTCCTCCTCTGTTACCTTGTAAGCCCCTTGGAGGGGACAGTTTGAACAGCAGAGCTGTGAGTCTGATGGGCAGCTTGGTGTGCTGGCTTCCTGGAAATGTTTAAAGTGGTATTCTTAATCTGAATGCCATGCCTTTCCATAGTTGTCTTCCCTTCTTGCTTATGCTTAAAAAAATAATTAGTACTGAGACTTTTAAGTGGGTGCTCTTTGACTTGTTTTCTTGCTCTTTCATTATGAAGTTGGGTGACTATTCTTAACAAAAAAAAAGGATGGAAACAAAGAAGCATGGCATAAATGTATTCTAAAATGCCACTGACTTTTCTGTGTGTAAGATGATAGTCTTCAAGGTGCTGACTGTGTGTGGCTGCACTTGTGGCTCTTCCTATCGGTAGTTAGCTGAAGAGAAAGCTGCTTGTGGGGCTTGGTGTTCCCTATGTGTGAGGTTCTTCTCTCTGTTGGCTCTGCAGCAGGACATGCTGTGGCCATGCTCAGTGCCAACACACTGTGAGTGTAGTCATTGCTTCTGAGGCTTGGGTGTTACTCTGTTAATTCAAGAATTGGATTAAATATGAAAACTGCTGTTAACCTTTCGCATGGCTTTGAATGTGAGATACTAATAGAAAGATTTTATAACTGATGATAGTTTAAAAATACCAAGTGTCCCAAAAGGATATGACTAGCTTTTGATTTGTACTCTTTGAATCCATTAGAATGGATACGATCTGTTTCCACACCAATTCTGAGAAATCATTATTTTTTCCCTTCCTTTTTCTTAGCACTTAATATCAAGTCCTTCAGCAGTGAAGGGGGACCTGCATTTAAAGTGTCATACACCCCTCTGCTGTTGTTTTACTGCTGCACAGTCCTGCCTATTTGTGCCTTCCTTCACATCTGTCTTCATTATGATTACTGATTGTGTAATGAGCTTTCTCCTGGGATTAGTTTCCTTATCCATGAGACAGCTTGACTGTTCTTTCTTAAATTGCCTTCTTAGTGAGTGAATTGTTAGTGTTCAGCCCTAGAATCCACCTTCTTCTGCAGCTAGAGAACTTGCTTTACAACCTTTGCTGAACATACAGGTCACCTGCTATGGAGCTGGAGGCTTGCCCCATCCAAACCTCTGCTGAGGCCAGAGATTATGTATTTACATTTACTGTATGGCCAGCACTGTTCCTTGCAGTCTTAGGATCCAGCTGGTTTTCTAGGTGAGTTACAAACTCTACTTTTATACACTGTGAAGTATTCTTAAAAAATTACATTTGGAGAAGTAGAGACTTCATCTGGGCGTGTTTGAAAGTGATCTGGGTTGACTTTTTTGTATAACGGCAATCATCAGAGACCTAGCTAGGTTCTACCCAATTGATACTGTATTTGCTTGTCTGTGTACGAGCAATGAAGTTGATAACAGAAAGTGGTTGAGAGAGAGTACAATTCATGCTTTATTTGTGTTTGTTAGTAGATACTGTATTTAAACTTGTTATTCTTGGCCTGAAATACCAACTTGTTCCAGCTGGTTATGTAATTGAGTCAGTTTCTAAGTAGCCTCTAGAAGCTGGGCTCAATAAAGAAGTTTCAATTGGCACACGCAGGGATCTCCTTGGCTAGTCAGGAGGGATATGCCACTTGAGGTGGAAGGGGCATTCACAGGAGACATCAAGCAGTGTGTGGAGTTGGCATCCCAACTATGCTACAGTTCTGCAATGGCTGGAAAACACAGGGATAAGCATGGAAGAAAAAGCCTCGTGTAAGGCTTATTGCACTTATGGCAGTGTCACCTGATTGTTCCTCCTGGGTTATCTTTGATATTCTGGTTGGCTATTATGTAATGTTTTATATTAAGAGGGAGGAGGGTGACTATATGTGACTTTCTGCAGACATGCCTGGTAAGGTTGGCTGTAGCATCCTTTTCTGGCTCACAGAACTGAAGTGGGCACTTCTGCTTGTTTAGCTTGTCTCTGAGCTTTATACTTTGGTGGTCATGACTGCTCCACAGCGTAAAAGGTCATACTTGTCTTTTGTCATCCCGATCTGCAATACTAGTGTCTTGCAGGGAGCATATTCCCACCAGACGCTGTTTACAGTGAATAGTTCTCGTAGGGCGGTGAGTATTTTGGAGACATGGTGTGAGTGAAGCAGCCCGAACTCTGGAATAGACTTTCACATTGGCAACTGAATGCCAGTACAATGTTTCAGCCTAACCATTCCAACTTTTCATTGCTGCATGGTAGTATATTTAACTTGGCAAATATTTTGTTTATGAAGCTCATTTTTATCTCTTAAAAACTTTTAACCTTTTTTCAACCGCATTCACATGTATCAGAGTAATGTGTTTATCTGCTCAGTCCCAGACACGTTCTTCAGACTTCAGGCGCTTGAATGGAAAGGTTGTGCTTCTGTATCAAGTTCAATTCTTCTCTGAAGTTCTGACTTACCAGGTTCTTGGTGAGTTTGCTGCTCCCAAATCTCCCTCTCTGAGAGAAGGAGCCTCCTTAGAAAACACACAGGTTTCTTGAACTTCTAAAAAATCCAGTGGGTGACCATCCTCCTAATGATTTTTTTTTTTTTTTTTTTTTTTACAGAGATTCATGGATATAAAATTAATCTTTTCCTCAGCACTGTGTGACTGAAGAGCTAGTGAGTGATTTCCTGCTGGTGACTTGCTTGTTAAGCTGCAATAACTAAATTGAATTGCAGCATACTCAGTTTTTATGTGTGCCTGCATGAAAGAGAAATGTCAACATAGATATGCTGGTGATACCAAGTATTTGATTATGCCCTCCCCTTACCCATACATTAGCCTCAGAGAACCATAAAAAGAGTTTATTTTTCTTGCTGACAAATGCTTGAATATTTATTTCAACATTTTTGGGTTTTGACCCTAATGGTTTTGGGATCTCTTCCAAAATGTAAAACATAGGACAGTTATATTTCTTGTTCCCTGTGCTTCAGACACAAATACCTAATCTTCTCATTGCATCAGGTGCTTATGATGTCAGATATGTGTTTTTCAACCCTAATTAGGGATAGAGGAAACTTTGCATTACATATTATGTGTACGTGTGACAGAGACCCTGTTGTAAAGGCTGGAAGGTCAGGACAGGTGTAAGCACAATCTACTTCATGTTTATGAAGACATTCTTCCTAGCCTGTTGAAGCTAAGACACACCCCACCCTCCCACCCCCATCAGGGCCTTAATCTTTTAGGTATTGCTTAAACTTACAGTTATGTTCTTACAAACAGAATCAGACAAACAAAACCAAAAACTGTCCTGAAGCATTTGGTTTGCTACACTCGCTGTCCAAAGCCATAAGTTCTCTTTTCTCTGTTGTCAGACCACAAGCTGGTTTTCTGCATTAGGTGCCACCTCTACCACAGCTCAAGAGAAACTAGGGGCTCTCAGAAATTTGTACAACAATGTCTATGTGAGTTTCAGTAGCCTCCTTTCCCCCTTCTTCATACATGAATTGCTGGCACAGATAAAGATAAATCTTGCCCTCCAATGATTCCTGTGGGTTTGACTATTCTTTTCTGGCAATGCCTTTTAGCTCTCTTAAAACAAGTACTGTACTTATTCTGCCTGCCCGCTTTTTTGTGGGAATCTCCTAAAACTCTTCCTTTGTCATTTCTCTGCTTCTCCCAAGGCACACCCAATAGCTTATATTGATGCTGACAACCTGGATTCCTCTCCGTATACCGGACCTACTTTCATCCCCCCCCCCCCCCAGCCTAAACTAAAAATCTTTGCTCGCTTCCCTGCCTCTTGGAAATGTGTGGGAATGGGTTGAAGTTCAGAATGGCTGAAATAACTTATTGTAATTTTTTTTCTTCCTCCTGTCTTGTCCATCTTTTAGGGCTAGTTCCCCAAGCACTGCTGAAATCATCTATACCTTGGCTTTACCTGTGAGCTGTTTAAGATGTGCAGGTCCTTTCTAGGTAACATATGTATGATATTAATTCCTGACTTTTTCTACACAGCTGCAGTCTGGGCTTTCATTGCAACATTGACTCCTTCAACCTTCTGCTTCTCAAAACATGGGAGAAGAATTGTGTTCAGATTAAACCTTTGCTGTTTGTGTTAAGTAACTTTTTTCCTCAACTCTCTTTTGCTTTGTTGTGTTCTCAGCTGTCCTCCAGGTTCTGTGGGTATTGTTTTAGATTTTTTTAATTAATGCTGTGCAAATCAGTGTTTTTGTGAAGTGAAAGGTAAAGATTGCCACTGTCTCTAGGAATATTGAATTATAGCAAGAATTAAACAAAGATTATTTAACTTGCTAATAGTCTGTGTCAAAACCAAGGCCTACTTATCAGTCCTTGGACTTCCAAAGAAGGATTAAAGTTTGACTTGTAGGCAAAATACAGATTGCTCAGCTATAAGAAGCCAATTTGGACCACTGATGGGTATTTATTACCGGGGTTATGTTATAAAAACTTTCTTGGAATGGTGAGTGAGGAAATTAACTCAGTTTGTAACATTAGATTGTAATGAATTTGTAAAAAATAGTCTTTTAGTGAATCTAATCTTCTGAGATCTTCAGAATGCTTATTTGCAGAAAAGGGCAATGCTTAAGAACAAAAGTTGGCAGCTTTTGCAATTATGGCAAAGTGCCAGAATTCAAATGATGCAATATCTGTATGGTGTTTTCTGGATAATTTGATCCTTGAAGTGGTCACATTTCTGACTCACGTGTGGTCACTCATATACAACATGCATGCCTCAGAGTTGAATTATTTGCTTTCTAGACTATCCTGTTCTTGTGTAATACTCTAAGCACGCAGAGATTTGATTTGGTATAGAAAATATAACATTTCACATGTGGAGATGGTGGGTTTTTTTCTAATGATACCAGAAAAACTTGTCAACTAAAGCAAGTTAGGTGCCCTCTTTCTATTGTCCTGAAACACAAACTGAGGGTATATTGTATGGAGAACATAAAAGGTCTATGAATCATATATTGAAATAAGTATATGATCAATGGCCATTTGATGCACATTAAGTAATCTTTAGGTATAGTCCTAAATTTGACAATTCTTACTATAGGTGATTTACCTGTTACGTTGTATTTGCCTTACTAGTTGAGAAACTTGAAATAGCAGCTTGTTGACACGTATGGATTTACAAGAGGTTTCTGAGCAGTCAGAGGTTTTACATGGTCCAGAGTCTGTGGATTGATGTGATCAGGAAGGTGTTCTGGGGTTGGTAAAAAAGATTGGGAAGATGTTGCTGAATCCTGTTAGCACCAGTTTGCCGGAGGTCCATTCAAAGTTAAGGAACATTAAATTGAAAACAATAACCTATTTTTAAAATGTCTGATAAAAAGCTCACTTTTGTACTGTAACTTAAACTAACCAAGCTCCATAGACTTGGAGTTACTACTGGGATACCATATTTGCAGGACATGTTCTCCTAGGCAAGTGGCTGCATTGACCAGGAAAATTTATTTATGACTTAGGGTTTGATGTGCTTGAGGATCAAGCAGTTTTGTTGTCGGCTTCAGTGAGCAGGAGATCAGCAAGTACTGAAGAAATCACCTACCCTGTCTGGAAGAAGTTGCAGAACAAATTGCTGGGGCAACAGGTACCCCAAGGAGAAACGCTTGGCTGAGTTTTATCTGCAAAGGGAGATTTAACCGAGGAGAAAGCATCAGATTCAGTTAAGTTAATTGATATGGGTTGAGAGACTGACTCTGGGAAGACACAAGTGTTCTGTGGGCATATTAAATTTTTTTAAAGGGTGACAAAAAATGGCTGGAAAAAGTAGAAGCTTTTCTGCAAGGAAGAAAAATATTCTGATTACTGGTCTAGGCTTTTCATTGCTATATTCCTGTCCTCTTTGGCAGACCTTTCTACGTAGTCTGTGGGTCACAGTCCAGTAACCTCAAGTCTTTGAGGTGATAAATAGGAAATCCTGAAAAAGAACAGTTTCCCTCAGGAACTTAACTGGGGAGGGAACTTCTGGCTGTGGCTGGGGTTAGGCTGTTGAGCGATGTGGTATACATTCTCAAAAATCAGTGTGAGTTGCACCATATCTGAACCACCACAACTATATTGCTCAGCCCATAAAAATGTTTTTAGTCGCCTGCTTATGGCACTGCTTTGTTCTTCGCACACCTAGCACACATGAAGGGATGGTGTGATAACAGGGAGCAGGGGAATGGTTGGGCCACTGCTGCTCATCAGCCTAAAGTTGGGATCCAATTCTCTTCACAATGTTTTATACATGTTTGTGGGATGAAAAAAACAAAGGTGTGTATGTATTTACAGATCCATGAAATACCATATTAGCATTGTAAAGCCTTAATAGCTTTTGTCTCTTTAAAGATGGAGAATAGTACTGGATCTGAAGTATGCAACAGGAACAGTTTGCTCAAGGCTGCTCAGGAAACTCACTGCTGAACTCCTATCATGAGTTTTGATTCTGTTCTTACTCAGTAATTTCCACCAACATTATCTCTTATGTTCAGTTGGAAAAGCAGAACCCTCCACTCTGCAGTCAGTGCTGTGCACGCACTTTGCTCCCGTACCAATCATACAGGGCCCCAGTTAAACAAGATCTGACTTTGCATACCTTAACTGTGCCTGTAACATGCCCATGACTTGCCATGCGAAGCAGGCAGGCTGCTGTGTCCCTCATAGAAGAAGCGTGAGTGCCAGAGAGCGTGCAGGTGCTGGAGTGCTCCTTCCCCATTGCTCAGTCTTAACCTGGCATGGAAGCATGTGAGTGGCTTCCTCTGCCTTTTGTTCTAGCCAACAATTAAAAGGAGAGATGATATTTTTTTGTTTGTTTGTTTTATGGGTGTCTGAGTATTGGTAAAATAGCGAACAGAGGAGTTTCCTGGGCTTTTTATGGGGTTTTTGGTGTTTACTGTGAGTGTCATAGCATTGGGCACTGTGTGCATTGCTCATCTTGTAAGATCTGCTCAGTACTTTGCACTGAATCAAACAGAAGCAAGATTTTTTACTCTTGTGACAGAATTGTTGCACACCTTTTTAACTTTCAGTTGAGTTTAGTGATAAATCCGCCACTTAGACTGCTGGAAAAGATGATCTTTTCCTCAGAGAGTAACAAAAGCTGAACCCAGTGCTCAAAATAAATCTTTTAGCACTGCCCAGTCATTATGTTGGCTTATATATTATTACATATTTTTGAATATGTAGATTTTATACATTTAAGTATATTATCTGCCAATTTTTTTTTATTGTTATGTTTGTGGTCTAAAACTTGGCTGCTTGCAGTCTGAGTGTTTTCCCAATGATCTGGCAGTTCAGTCTGTCAGCATTTAGCATGAGTAACTGGGCACAACTTTTGTCTGTGCTTTGCTATTATAACAGTCCAGAAGGTGACACTTTCTCCTGCACTCATCTGGAACTCATAACCTGAAATGTTATGGGAACAACAGTAATGCTGTACTTGTCCTCAAAGTTCTGCTGGTTCTTCTGAAATATTAGTTATTTATGCCAGAAGAAAATGATAGGCTCAATAGTCCACTTGGTTCCTTATGGTATTTAGCTCCAATCCCAACTGATTGTTTATACCCATGGATCTAATGGCTAGGTAACACTTTACTGTAAGGAGCAGTTATCCAATTTGATCTTCCTTTTATTTGCTGCTTAAACTGCTTACATTTCATAACAAGTCCTCTTGCTTAAATTGATATAGCTTGTTCAAAGCTTTGCAAAGGAAAAAAAAAAACCCCAAATGCAATGAATCTGTATTTACTGGGTTGCATTATCTATTGTGTAATCTAATTTTAGAGTTTGGGAGGCAATTCTTTATTCACACTGGGTTACAGCAAAAGCACTATGCAGCTGGTTTGCCTGCTACTGAGGGAAGGCTCTCTGAAGCGGTAATTCTCTTGAGGTCCTTGGCATGAATAGGCATCGCAGCAGTAATTTTTCTTTTCTCAACAACTACTTTAATTGCTACAGCTTCAGAACGTATCATTGTCAGGAGCTGACATGAACATATGCTTTGTACAGAAGCAGCAGAATGCTCCACAGTGCCTGAAACAGTGTTTCAGCATATCTGTAACCTCATTTTATTTTTGTCATTCCTTCTTGCTGTGAGTTATTGATCCCTAGACACAAAAGAGTGGCAAAAGGTAGTCTTTCTGTGTATTTGGGAGGAAGGATGCTGTGAAACAACTATATACAGAAACACTTTGAAGCTTTTGAAATACTGCATCTGAATGATGTAGTGCTTTATAAATCCTTTTTGCCTCAATTTCCCATTTTCCTCTTTGGTTTTGAAGGGTACGTACGTTTTCTAGCTGACCGTTCTACATATCAGCAAATCTTCAGTGTCTGCTCTGAAAGCTTGTTTTTTATTTGGCTGGATTTTCATTATGGCCCTATTGCTGTTCTTTACAATCTAAAGAAAGCCTACATTCATAAGGTTTACTGCATCTGCGAAGGATGAAGAATAAGTAGGAATGATGAAGTCCAGTGGTCATGAATAGGCAAATTGTCCCAGTCATTCGTTCAGTTGTCAGTATATTGTGAAGTATTTGGGCTGGCAAAAAATGTTAGCTTTGGGTAACATACTAGTTTTATTAAAAGCACAGTAGAGTACTCAGAGTGTATTCCAAGACAGCATATGATGTATTACTGTATCTCTCTTCTTAAGTGTGAGTGAGTGATTTCTCACTAAAAGTTTGTAACTTTAGATTTTAATTCTACTTTCCATTGCTAGCTGAGCTTGTCTTATTGGAGAAATCTTATCAAAAAGGTACTTGCAATTCCAAGTGGGATGCTGCCTTGTGTTATGCCAGGAACACTGAAGAAGGAAGATCTTGTACTGGCTGAAGATCAGAGTTGATTCTGGCTGAAGATCAGAGTTGATTCTGGCTGAAGATCAGAGTTGATTCTGGCTGAAGATCAGAGTTGATTCTGGCTGAAGATCAGAGTTGATTCTGGAGTCTGACGTGTTCCCTGTGTTCACAAATATAAATACTATTGTGTGCCTTCAGATTCCATTTTGCCCCTGTTGTGGTGAGTGGTAGTAAATGCAAGTTTTCCATGGTGTTCTGATAGAGCCTTGTAGCGGTTCTATTCTCAGTGATACTAGTCTATAAATACAGTGTTAATCAGGAGTAAGTCGTCACCGGGCAGTTGCTGTACTTCTACGTAGCATGCAGCACTTTGCAAAGCTCCAGTACCAGAGCAACTAAATAACATCTCATGTTACCAGTTTGCTCTTGGTACAACAATCTGGTTCAACTACAACCGATGCTTTTTAAATAGATAAAACATTGGGAAGCCAGTACAGTGTCATGTAAAAGAAAGATTTAGAATGAAATTGTTTGGTAAAGTGTTTTGCAGGGTATGGATACCTAGAGTACCTGGCACTGACTGTGCAGATCAGAATGGACACGTCTTGTGACTGATGGGGGCTTCTGATTCCATTGGTACTAGCTGGTTTAGCAACCACACAAACCAAATCTAACACCTGTTAATATTGTGCAAAAAACATAGCACTTACGTGACCGTTATTTATTGCGCACAGTATAAATATTCTGGTCTGAAGGACCTGTGACTTTTCACTATAGAATCTGTTTTTGTTGAGTCAACAAGCAAACCTGGAGACTTTCATACAGCTACTGAAGTGGCAAGTGTTAGTGGTGCTTTTTGAAGACACCTATGAGTTAGAGGTAATCTTTCCTCAATGGTATTTTGCTAGTGACAGTTTGTTACTAATAACAAGTCTTGCATAAAAAGCCTCTGAATAGCAAACTAAGAGCTTCAAAATAGTAGCTGTTTAAGATGTGTGTGTGTGTGTGTGTGTATATTTATATATATACACATACTTAGAGGGAGGGAATCGAGTGGGGAGAGATTTTCCCTTGAGGAAGACATAGCACTATATAAGCCATCTGGGTGCATATTTTGAATATTGGTTTTTTTAGGTTTTCGGTGAAATTAGTTTGCACACACTTGCCATCTTTAGGATATTTAATAGTAGTAGACTTGAGCACGCAGCGATGTGCTTTTTTTGTCGAGCCCTGCTAATGTATGTGTGTTTCCCGGTTTGCTGGGAATTGGTGTGACTGCATTTCCTGACATCAGGACATCTGTGATTATTGCTGATAGAAGTTGTTAATTGAATATTTGTACTTTGATAGGCATTGGTTGCCCAGCTGTTATCTGTCAGGCTGTATTTGCATTGCTATAGTCATGTCAGAATTTTTTTTTTTTCATGTTGCTATTTGATAATTTTGATAGGTCACACTGAAGGAACTAGGCCGTGTAGTACATTTGTATGAACCAGCTTCCATGCTACTTCTGGCACAGAAATTCAAATAACAATGTCCATTTGTTATTATATATCCCATGATCATGTGGATTCCTAGGACATTTCATCAGGTCTTTTGGAAACCGAAGAAGCAATAACTGTCACACTCCAGAAGTGTACTAGACCAACCTGTGCTCTGTGTGTGTCCACTCTAAGAAAAATGCATTGTGATTTTTGTGTCAGTGTACCTTGCCCACCCATGCTTCAGCTTTAGCAGCACTAGCCCAACTTGTGCTTTACCTTGAGCTCAAGGATACTGTGTTTCTAGCAGCAGTGGAGGTCAATTCCTAGGTATTGTTGGAGACAGAGGGTGTCCAAAACAGTAAATGACCTCACACAGTCAACCTGAAAGGCCTGCTTACAGTGTTACCTCTTAGCTTCTGGAACAGAGCTTGGGTGTGGTATATGGAGCTGTTAGCATGTAACATGTCTCTGTAAAGTTTTCTTCCTTCCTTTTCCTATTATTGGGAACATGATTGCTACTCTCTGGGGGTTCACAGAACTGTTAAATTCTGTGATGTGTTTGCAGTGAATTGCTATGACTCCATCTTGCAGGTAAGGAGTAGTGACAAGGAACAAGATCAAAAGCATTCACTGAATCTCTTTTAGTTGTCCATTTCGATGCCTGCAATTGGGATTTTCTCTCTTTTTATGCTCCCAGATACACTCTTCTGTATCAGTGAAGCTTGGAAATCCTACTACTCTTGCAAAGCAAACTGCTAAATACTTACTTGTTCAAGAATGCCAAGTCATGTCCCCTTGTGAAAAGTGGTTTGTGGTTGTTTGCATCACCCAGAAGCTCTTACAGACTCAAGCTGGGAATCCAGATCTGCAGATAGCCTGGCTTCACTTCAAGGCTTTGTCACTCTTGGAAGAGACCCACCTTGCTGATATTCTTTCCAAATTTTAACAAACTGGACATGGGCCTAGTGCAAAGCAGCCTCCTGTGAGTTGTAACAAGTCCAATCTTTGAGTAAATCCAAGATTTGTGTTGGAATGAGGCTGGATTTCATATTTGAGCTGTCTAACCCAGTGCAGTGTTCGTGTGTTCTGCTTGCTGATTTCTGGGAGTGGAGAGCAATTTTCTAAAGCAAATCTCAATGAAGTTTATTGTCCTGCATATGCAGAGTGGGACACTTCAGTTTGCTTTAGAAAATTGTGTTCTGCACAAAAACATGCTATTGGAGTTAAGATAGATTAATGGTAGCAGTAATGGAGAGAAGAGAATAGTCAGGGGATGCAGCTCCATGCAGTTTTTGTTACAGCTTCTTTGCACTTTGCTTCTTGGTGAGTGTTTTTGGTTTTGCTTCTACACCTGTCATCACCCAGCCTTCTTTCTCCCTCTCTGAATTATGTCATGGTGCACTCCCTGCTCCAGCATCTGTGGCTTTTCTGATGTCCCATGAATTTGTGCTGTAGTTCTGATTAAGGTAGATGTGGAAGACTAGGTAGATACCCAAAACTGTTTCTAATTTTTCATAACCAATGGCAGAACTGTGATGGAAGCCTCTTTGGAGATACTCATAACCTAACTTGTTTGATTTTTTTTTTCTCTCTGGAGTAGTGAGTGATTGTCTTAACAGCTACAATACAGTCTTTTTGCACTGCTTAGTTGTTTTTTTTTTCTCTAAAGTCTTGACTTTCTTTTTTGAATCCCCTTCAAAAAAAACTTTTGTGGAGGTCTTTAGTTAGACTTCTACAGCAAATCTGTTTTAAAGCACAGGCATTAATAATGGTAGGACTTAAGCCTAGCAAAGTAACTCATACAAATTTTATTTGACAGAACTTGCCTTGCTTTTATGAGACATTTCCTCAGAAACTGGAACTGTGAAATGTCATTGTTCTAACAGAAATTTTCTACTCCTAGTCCACAAAAAATCAAGTTACTTCTATGCAAGCATGCCTTCTGCAAAATCTGCAACAACATTAAGTGAGGATACCACAGAGACCACACAGTCTGTCAGTGTTGAATTGCAGTGTCTTGAGCCTTGTTGACATCTCTGTAATTTGTCTGGCCTTAATATTTAATAAGCCTGATACCCTGCAATCTCTGGAGTGAGAGCAGTTATTTTAAAATTTCCTTGTGCCTTTGGAGTTCTCACCAGGCTCTTTTAAGTTCAGAGGTATGCTTGCCACACCATGTCTGGAGAATAAAGCAGTAATCATCAATTCTATGGCTCCATACTCATGTTGTATTAATCTTTTAAGCAGTTGGCAGAAAGAATACTTTGTATAGCATAGCAGGACCTTGATTTTGCTCCTGATCAGTGGGAGCTGCCAGAAGTCTTAGGCTGCCTTTTCAGGAGGGTGAGTATTAAGAGGTAAGTGACTTGGCAGAGGCTGCTTGTCCAGATAGTGCTACAGCCTGTGTGTTCTGGTTGTTCACTTGATGCCAAGTGGCTTGCTGGGACCTAGACTTTTCCAGAGGGAGATGGTTGTTGAATGCACAGGAGATGCATGAGAGATGCAGCCTGGATCCATCCGTGAAATGGCAACAGTCGAAGCAGATAAAGGTCTGCTGATGTGCTAGAAAAGAGCAGCTGGGGCTGATCAGTGAAGGCAAACTTATTTTCTGTTGTCTCCTGCCAAAAGCTGTGGGGAATCTTGGTGAAATACAGTCTAAGTAAACTGGTTAGGCAGTATCTGTGAGCATGAGGGCTCTTTCATTTCCAAACTTCGATCTGAGATCTGGTTTTGTCTCTGGATACAGGATTTTCAGGATTGTGAACTGTCTGAAGGTTCCAAGGAGTTGAATTTATTTGTGGTAGACGAAAGTGTTCATCATCTGCACCTTGTATTCCAAGTTTGCTAGCTTGAGTTGGAAGCTGCTATTGAAACAGCTGCCTTTTCTGGTTTTCAGGGAGCCTAAGTAAAGAATGTGACTTCCTCCTTTCTGCAAACCCTTAGCCAATAGTATGTCATGCACAAATTACTGAAAGTATTTGTCATACATTGACATGTTTCACCAAGGAAATCCATGATAAACATGATAACACTTTGAATTATTTTTGTGTAAGAAGCTGTGTAGCTGAAATTGAAAAGCACTACTCTGTGGTTTGAGAGTTTTCCAGAACTATTAAAAAAAAAATTTCAGTTTTTAAACCCACAGAAGTGCCTTATTTTAAGTCTCAAAAATGGTTTTAACAAGTAACTTTCAGCTGACATCTGAAGGGGGGCCAAAAAAGTGTGTTTTCTTTTTTTTTCCTTTTCCCCCTGGAATCTTGAGTGAAATTTTGATAATTCTTTTTTCTCTTATGCAAGTTGCAAATTCTTTGTAAGAACATCTCATTTTTGTCCTAAAATATCTTTAGATTTTGAACTTGAGCTTGAACTTTAGAAGTCTGTCAGACTTAAGTTGGTGCTTATACTTCAACATTGTAACTTGTTTTGTTTGCAGTCAAATGCTGTTCTTCTTTCCCCACCTGTTTTGATGAACAACCTGAAAGATGAATGTGTGGAAGCTCTCGCAGACTGCTAATGGCTTTTTAAAGGCAAATCGTTAATTCAGAATTCTCTTCAAGTGCACCAGGGACTTTCAGTGTCCACAAAAAATGAACTTCATTTATAGTACTTCTGTGGCTTTTTTACCATGAGTTGCACAAAAGAGATCCAGTGGTGTGTAAATTAACTCAACTCTAATACTTTGGGACATATTAAAAAGTAGTTTCTGGGATGGAGGAAGTATCATGTTGGGCTGAAAATGCTCCGTTGGGCTGGAAGCCTCAAGCAGTGGGATGAAAGGAAAAGTTATTTGTCTTCTGACTTGGAGCTCGGAGCACTAATGGGAGGAACAGGCAAGCCTAGGCATTGACTGGTTTCTTTTCTAACTTGCAAGCTTACCTGCTTAGGAGGGTATGAGATGACAGCTGTGTTTCCTGCTGGCTCTGGGCAAGAACCATTCACTTATCCTAGTGGCTTCTCTAAATGTCAAGGTATGTAGAGTGATGGTACCAAAACTAACTTGGTAGAGGAAAAACAGAAGCTTGTAATGAGTTGCCCTAGATACTTCCACTGAAGTAAATCTGCAGTCTTTATGTATTAGCTACTGATCCAGCTTTCGTGCTGTGAGGGTATTAGTAAAGTGCACATACACTGCAATTTAACCTGCAAATTAATATGGAAACAAATCTTGGGAGTAAGTGCTTCTTAAAGTTTCAAAAGGTGTTTTTCCAGGTGTCTAGATAATAATCTCTTAACCACATTGTCCAAAAGCAATAGTACTAGCATGTAATTTTTAAAAATAAAAATCTTGTTGTAGAGACTTGCATGTTCTCTGAGGGTAGCTCTCTCCTGATGAGCAATGTTGACAGATGTGCTTAAGTGCAGGGTGGTGTAACCTGTTTACACAAACCAATGTTTTGGAATTTTTTTTGTTAGGGCTCTGGTATCAGATATATAGTTTAAACTATCAGCCACATCGCTATTAAATGAAGTACTTTTTTGAGGTTTAGGATGGCAGTTGTAAACTAGACAAAATTCATTACATTGTATTGCATGTTCTTGTCACTGGCACTTGTATTATTCTGTCAAGCATTTTCTTAGTCTAACAAAAGAGTATCTTTGGAGAAGTGAAAGTGAAGTGAAGCCAGAATTAGCTTATGCTGTATTTCACTTGAAAAATCTAAATGGAAAAGTAAAAAGAAAAGGCCATGAAGGTTACATCTGAGCAGTAATGTAGCTGATGGCTTAAACTTGTGTATGCAAAAATGGTAGAGGACGTGCATGGTGAGCAGCAGTGCTTGGTTTCATCACTTGCTTATTCTCTGTGCTACATTGTGTGTGGGGGTGTGAGTCTGTCTCCTGTCCTCTAGTTTTATAGGAAGTGGGAGCTGGTTTTGCTTGTGATGGCAAATGTGTAAGTTTCTGGGTTTTTATACATACCATGTGCAGCTAATTCTCTTTTAAAAGCAAGTTGACAACCAATTTTCTAACCAAAGTAGTTTAGACATATTTAACCCCTTGTATTAATAAAAATCATGTTATGAGAAACAGCTTAAGGAAGTTTGGAGACTATTTTGGTTATGCTTATGTGAAGCATCCCTGAAACTTCAGTGCTGTGGGACAAGTGAAATAAAGATCCTTCTTTTGGCTTTGGTATCTTCCTGAAAGGATATCCATCCAACTTGGGATGCAAGAATTGCTTTATAGTGATTATTTTGGGTCTAAACCCAAGACTTGGGAGTTGTTCTGTTGAAACAGTTTGTGTGGGAAAACCTGCTGGTTCAATCTGAACATCTCTTAGGTTTGCTCTTGAGATTGTATTTGTTTGAGAGAATGTTCAGGGGAGAGGAGTGAATGGCCAAAAGGCAGCATAAATAAATAGCTTTATCACTTAAAAGGGCTAGGGTAAGAGCAAGCTCATGGGATGTGCAGTGATTCTGCTCACGTAAGGGAGATTGTTCTTTGGAAAGATGTTTTACTCCTTACGTTTTTCTGTCCTGCCAAGGGGTCTTACACCAAACCCCTGTGGTATCAGTAGCTGCTCTGGATGTCAGTGGGTCAGATTATTCCACACAGTGGGAATTGGATGCTCTTTATATCTAATAAATCTGATCTTACTAGCATTCAGCTGGCACCTTTGGTCTAGGAGTGGACATGAAATCATAGGCTCCCAACCACATCAGTGTCACTGGTGAGACTTGCTGGGGTTAGAGTTGAGGTGGGATGCAGAGGAGAGGTGAAGTGGATGTGGTTGCTCAGACGGTGTGCTGGCACTGCTGCTGCTAAAAAGGCTGGAAGGGATGGAAGAATGTCAGGCCAGAGGAGGCTAGGAGGCATCAGTCTGTAGTGGGAGCAGAGCAAGAAGTTAGTGACTAAGAACTGTAGGGTGAGTTTGGCTGAACTAAGGTAAAGCTTGTACTCATTCAGGAGGGAGAAGGAGGGTGGTAACAGGTTGCATAGGAGATTGGAAATTGCAGCTGTGGGATTTCTGGACAATGTGCTGCTTGGACCAGGCTGAGCTTTGGCTACCTTTTCTTGTTGCAGCTTGAAGTGCAATCTTTCTTCTTCCTCTCTAGCTTGTGGGAATCAGTCAGGAAGACAGAAGTGTCACAAAACTGCTTGTGCACCACAGATTGCAGCAGCAGTCATTTGCCTGGCTTCTGCAGTTAGTACTAAAACAACTGCTTAAATTTTATGCTATATATGAAAGCACAAAAGGCAGTCTTGGGCAAATAATAGTAGATTTCTTTGATCTTCTGTTCAGCTGTCCATAAGGTCCTAGAAGAGTATTTCTTGGCTTTTTTTGTTCCCAGCATGTAAAGTGGGATGGATGTCAGAATAGCTGTGTCAGGGGGTTAAACAGCTGTAGAGTGGAACTGAGAATTGTAGTGCATTTGTGGGAAGGCCATGGCCACCAAAGTGCCCATGCTTAGAGCTGTCACCTAGAAAGGTGAAACAGAGGGAACATGTGGCTTCTCAGATCTGCTCAGGGAGATGTTTATAAGTAGCAGGTTGCCTCTAGGAGATGGGATAGTTCTTCTGTTGAGACTGCATGGGTTTGGATGTTGCAATAACAGGACCTTCATGGTCAGACATGATGATCACAGAAAACGGAGTTGTCATATTGCTGCTATTTCTGTCTTGAGTTGGTGCATTTCCCTGTAAGCCACAAACCACCCTGTTTACAAGTGCCGGTTGGTCTTCTGCCAACAGCTATAGAGTGTGGGGCTTACCTCAGCACAAAATATTTCCTTGAAAATTCAGTCAACCTGAAACCTGTTGCAGTTCTACAGGTTAGTAAATAGATGGGGCTTGGTGCAAAAAGACCTTTGGAAGAGGCAAGTACTGGGAAGTTCTCCCCGAGAAGAGTGGAAACCTTTCTGATGCAGATTTCAATTCGTTCACCTTGCTCAAAGTTCTTCCTGTTTGTTCTTTTCTTCCCAAGACTTTGCTTGGGCCCCAGTCCTAATCAGAAACCCCCAGAAATAGTTTTTAGAACGAAGGCCTCCACACACATCTGTCACTTTAAATATCCTTCAAATAATCTAAGGCCTGAGGCTGGGATGCAGAACTCCCCATAGGAAGAAAACAGGTTTATCTATAGTTAACAGCTCTCCTTATAGCTATTGTGGGCTCTTTGAACCCAAAGCTGTGCTGAGATAGATGCATTTCCTGCCCCTTTCCCCTTCATCCTCCCCTTATGTCAAACCTTCAAAATGAAATGACAGTGTCAGCAAAGAGATTGCTGCTGCTTAATGCGTTTCAATTGGGTTGCAGATTGAAGCCTGTCTCCCTGCAATGACAGATTAATAACTCCTGCTGAAGCTTTACAGTATGTTCGGGGGGAGGGGGGGGGGATAATTATTGTCTGGGCTTTTTTCTTTTAAACTGGGAAGGTTCATTTCTTGCTAGTGCCTGAACCAGTTGATGTTACAGAAATCTTTACAGTAATAAGTGGCTTGACATATTCTTTTTTTGGATTCTGAGGAGCTTGTGGCCTTCTGTTTTGAGATATGCTGAGCATTTCTAGCATTTTACAACACAATGATTAAATGGGTTTTCTGTTATATATCATAGAGTTGCTGCTGCAGTTTGTTTTTCCTCAGGTGCCTGCCAGTGTGGTCACACATGTGCCTGGGGGCAAGAACCTCAGTGTTTGGGATTTTTCCTAATCTGGTTTGGAAGTCTGTTGAAAGAAATGCTTCAGCTCTGCCCCTGCCACAGGGGACTGAACAGTCAGGGAGACTGTGCCCTCTGAGGGAGCCACTTCTGTATGGGGCAAGGAAAGGGAGCCACAGTGAGCAGAGGTTAGTGTCTTTGTGGTTGCTCATTGCTGTTCACACCCCTAGGAACACATGTGGTGTTAGTATGTTTATGGATTTCACTGCTTTGGGTTTTATAGCCAAGGAGGATTACTTATATTTTGGAAAACATAAAGAATCTTGTAAAATGTTATTTATAAAATATTTAACAGCAAACGCTTTGCTAAATCTGTTGCATGAAACAATGGTTATGTGGTAAATGATCTTGAAAACATTTGAGTTGAGATTAGTGGCAGACTCTGGCCTTTGTGTAATCTCTGAAAAGTACTTGTGTCTTTTTTTATAACTGTGGTATCTTATTTCTAAATTGAAAGTGGCTCTGAGCTCTTCTACTGAGTCACTGCTGAAGTTGGGAATTCGGTCAGAAGCCTTGACTCACAGTCCTGTGCTTGGACCAGAGGCCACATGTTCTTACCACAGGAGAGCAGTTTCTTCCAGGGCTGAGTCTTCAGTTTAGGCTGCTCAATATACGGTGTGAGTTTGTGGTTTGGTGTGGGGTTTTTTGTTTTTGTTGTCTTTTTTTTTTTTTTAACTCTTTTTTTCTTCTGGATTTTTGATTCTACAAGAGAATACAGGGAACAGTTTTTTTTTCTTATTGTTATCATTTTGCCACATCTTTATGATCATGTTTCTGTGGTTGCGATCTTGCTAATAGTGTCTATTCATTCCTCCAAATTACTTGGAGCAAATTTTTCTGGAGTTATAACTCTCCTGTGAAAATGTGAAGCTATATGTGAAAATAATTATTCAGAAATTAACTACTGAAATTCCAAAGCAGTCTTCTGTTTAAATCTGTCAATAGTTGTATTTTTAAATTACTTGGGTTTTTTCTACCCCGAGCCTGTTCTTTAACCCCATCACCAGTAAGAATGTGTGTCACAGAATAAAACGTATTTGCCTGCTTCTGTAGTTCATAAAATTTTTGGACCATTTTACTGTACATATGAGTATGTAGATCACACTAACATGACATGACCTGAAAAAGAATTAGTTCCCCTAGGAAAAAACAGAGCAATGGTTAGTCAGAGGCATTTCTGACCATCACAGACACTCGTCTGGGTTTTTTGGAACCCAAGGCTTGCAAGAAGGTGAGGGTGCACATAGTGCAAGCGTGTCCAGCAGTGCAGAGCCAGCAAGTTTATTTTACATTTGGTTCTGCACAGTGTCCCAGTAAGTGTTTGGGTTTTTTTTGAGTAATCTGTTTATTTAAATTGACAACTATGCTTAGTTTGGCTTATTTAAAAAGTGAATAAAATGCTTATTACAAAGATGCCCTTGATAGCATACTGCTATGTTTGCCTACAAGGAAGAATTACCAGCTTATTTATGGTCTTTAACTTCCTTATGTAAAATAGCCTTAAGGCAATGACAATTGAATTTGTTGTTCAGCATTTCACATTTTCAATATCCCCAAAATTTTCTTCAGAGTTCAAGAATCGACATCACCTGCCTCCATTTGCTGTTGAAAAAAGGTGTGGGTTTTTTTTCTTTACTGGTGGTGAGGACTTGTCTTGTGTTTATGCTGCTGAACATGAAGTGCCAAGGATGAGGATTAATTTCAAAACAGGCTTCCCATTTTTCAAGTCTCATATCTTCTGTAGCAATGTGACAGGCTTACGAATGCCATGCTGGCAATGTTGCACCATTAAGTAGCTAATAGATTAGTGATGCTGAGTGCAGGACGCTAAGGGAGGTCTGGAGCTCTGCAGTCACTTGCTTAATTCTCCTTCAAGAGGTCGTATAGGGGTGTTCCTCTGCACTCCTGTATGAGATAGTACAGTGCATGGCAAGCATATACTATAGAGTGTGGGTTGCTAGCACTTCTGGAGGTGGTATGTAAGATTTGATCTGATTTGTTGGGGTTTTTTTCCCCCATGTGCAACATTACTGGCTCAGTTCTGGATCAGAAAAAAATGCTTGAATTACTTCATAAGAAGTGTTGAAACTTCCTCATAAATCACTGTCAAATTTGAAGGTGTGGACTGTGAATTTCAAAGGTTGATGCGGTATTAGGAAAAATACTTTGTTGGTGTTTCAGGCTATTTAAACTTACCAGCTGTGGTATCTTGATGCACACAAACATCCTATAGTAAAACAAGCTGTGTGATAAACTATTATTAGTATTAAACTTTTGCCTCGAAAATACTTACATTACTTTCTTTCATCCTTATTGCCATGTTTTTCTTTGTTCTTGTTTTTTTTGTCTTCAAGGTGGTAAAAAATTGAGTTTGGGAGTAGGGAGGAAAAGTCTAGACTTTCAAATGTAAGAAATCCTCTTTTACATGGTTTTTCAAAAGCAAACAGATATTTTACTCCCCATCACCTAGCACCACAAAGAAGCTGGTGTCCAAGTACTCAAAATGTGCTACTCTGCCTCTCTTTGTGGGCTGGGCTAAGGGGAGATGGTCTGTGTGCCCAGGTGAGACTGGGTCTCACTGCTGAGCTGCTGCCCAGCTTGACAAAGCAGTCAGTGGTTTGCTGTAGTGTTGCTTTGAAAATTTATTACTTTTACGTTTAAAAAATAAGGGGGGGGGGGGGGGGGAGGCTACTAGCAAGTACTTTCTCTGCTATCTGCAGATATCACGGTATCTGCTTTTTTGTGTTTACACGGCATTAACAGTAGTTGAACATCTCCTAGTCGCCCCCTCTGCCTACTTTCCATAGGGTGAGTTGTGGCCCCAGGCAGGGGGCATGTCAGGGTGAACTGAGGAAGTAAAATCATCTCCTTCTTGGTTTGCTGGATCACTTTGGCTTTCATGATTAGACACTTACATTACCTTTTCTTCTCCTCTGATGTAGTTTTAGAGTCAGCAGTGCAGTCTGTCATTTTGACCAAACAAAAAACCAAATCCAACTCCAAACCAACAGGTATCTCCAAGACTGACCCAAGAATCAACGAAGTTGATTTTAAATAAACCTTTGCAGTATAAAGCACCTGTCTGAGGGATCCATATGTTCATGGGAAAGAGTATCCATCGCAAAATAACATAGGCTGAAAGGACCTCTGGAGGTAATCTTGTCCAGCCCTCTGCTCATAGCAGGTCCCCACAGCTTGGGTCTTTCAGAGCCATACTCACATGAGTTTTGGATATACCCAAGCATGGAGATTATATAACCTTTGTGGCCAGCAGCCAGTCTATTCTGGTGCTTGGCCACTTAATTGTTTAAAAAACAAACCTTACCTATTTTTTTCCCCCTGCACTGCAACAAGTTTGTTGACTTTAGTCTTAATCACCATGTGCTTTTCAGAAGTCTGTCCCCCTCTTTCTTCCCAGTAGATAGCTGCAAACAGCAGTAAGATCTCTGCTGAGTATCAGGCTGAAACATGGTTAATGCGAACTGCACTGCATACAGAAGAACTCTCAGCATTTGGTGCCTGGCTCTTTACCAGGAGTGTACGAAAGAAAATATATCTAAACGGGTTTGAGTTCACAGACTGATCCAGTCCACTGATTCACAGTTTGAATTCACTGATTAAACAGAGTGTCATGGAGTGCAAATACCTCTGGTTCCTGCAGACTGCTGCCTGCTGAAGCTCCCTGAAGCCTCAGGGCTACTTCTTCAGCAAAGAACTGGGCTGGAAACCACGCAGACCATGGCTCTGACCAGGGACAGGTGCTTGTGGTTGCATGTGCCTATTTGAAATCACATTCTTGCTTCAGTGACTTCTGTCCTCAAACAAAACCAAAAGTAAATATACCATTTCAAATGGTGTATTGTTGGAGTTATGTTGACTGTATCTGAAATCTAATGTTTATTATTATCAGTAGTGATTTCTTTTAAAAGGGAAAAAATATTCCCGGATTTTTAATGCTTCATTTCTAGTAAGATGTTCTTTGTGTACCAGCTGCGTGACTGGTATTGTACAGACAAGGTACTGGCATAAATGCGTTCTCTGTTAAAAGTGAGGTTGCAAGCCATGCATACAGGGCACTAAGTATTAATTTTTGAGATTATCCTTCATGAGAGACTTTGAGCAGTGATGTAAACTTACCCTTGCAACTCTTACCACAAACTAAAACTTCGAAAGTAAGGCTCTACTCAAATTTTCAAGTATTTGTAGCCCTTTCCCAGCTTTTTTTCTCTTGTCACAGTCTTGCAGTAAAAGGCAGCACTGGATTAGTGGCCATAGAGGTTACTTTTTTTAAGAGATAAAATGTTCTTAAGGAATCAGTTAAATATTTGCTGCGTAGATCCAGGTTCTCAATAAACTCTTCACCAGTGAGACCCTGTGGTGCAGAAGAAACACAGAGCTTGTGTAGTGATTCTTCCATATCTATTCCTAGCTTCCAGCATCCACCCCTCCCCTTGCTTCCAAATAAGCAACAGAGCTATACTGATTTTATGTTTGTGTTAACAGTGTAGAAGTAAGTCTAGGGTATCCCACTAGGTTTGTTCATTGAGCAATTCCACATTTTTTTTTTCTTCTATGATGGTTGAAATCAAGTATCCAGAGAGAATTTATAGAGGATGCCCTGGCCTTCTGTGTAACACTTAATGGCAGGCAGCGTAGAAGGGTATCGTTTCTGAAGCTATAAATTGGGCTGTTTGGTCTGCCTGAAAAGCACTTTGGTCTTTAGGTTTTTTGGGGACCTTGGGGGCTGACTAAATATATAAGCTTTGTTAATATTGCTTTATCGGGTGTGGTGGGATGTAGAAATCATCTAACAACTCCAGTAATGTTTTAGTGTGGAAAAGACTTGATGTTCATTGGAAAACTGAAAATACTTCCATACAGTTTTCCATAAAGACTTTAAATTTTATTAGAAGAACATTGACTTCAGGATTTCTGCAGCGTATCTCTCTGTCAAATGTGTCTAGCTGACACATTTCACTTTAATATTCAAAACCTGTTATTTTGGGACTGTGTGACAAATATAGCCTCTACCATTGTAAGGTGAAGGAACTTTCCCTTCTTCTAACTCATCATTTGAACTACCAGGTGCCTAGTATTTTTTGCTAATGAAGCTGGTCATGAAATTTGTATGGCTTCCTTGAGCCCCTTTGTTTTCATACCTATTTCTTTTAATGACTGAGCCATGCGTAGCTTTAGCCTCTTGACTGCTTCTGCTGGCCTCTTGCTTCAACACTGGCTGCCCTGGTCCCAGCTACATCCTGCTGGAAGAATACAGCAGTCTGCAGCAGGGATTAGATGTTCCGAAACTGTGTGGTGCTTGGTGCAAAGGTTGTCCAGTTTGGTATTTTATCAGTAGAAGGTGTATGAAAATGGCATTTCCTTGTAGCTGTGTTAAAGACACTGAGGGTTAAAGGATGTTTCACTTCAAATGCCATGTATCAGTTATGGATATAATTGGCATAGCTTCAAAACTTATTTTAAAATAACTGGTGTATTTTATTATGGGGGAGAAATGTATAAGTGGATTATAGTTGTATAATGCAATCACATCCTGCTCTCCAGTGCGTTTTATTAATGTGATAGCAATGGGGATTTCCCATCTGTTTTTGCAGTGAATTCACAACGGAAAGGCTGTGAGCCTAAGAAACTATTTCGTCTATCGGTGTCCCCTTCTCTGTTCTCAGCTTAGTAGCAGTATAGATCTGGCTTTGTGCCACTACTATGTATAAGCTCATCTGTACAGTTTTCATTCTGTCTTGTGATTTACTGCAGGATTTATGGCTGATGCTGGTTAGATCCTTTTTTAACATCGACAGTCTTCCCGATGTATTCTGTGAGCCTAAGTCTTTCTAGGTGTGGGGGGGTGAGAGCCGCAGAAAACTTTGGCTTCTTGCCTGGCTGGGTTGGTGAAGGTGTCTGTAGCCATAACTGGTAGTGTAAGTGGCTTGGAAGTGACTGGTTGTAACCTGTCACTTTGTTCAGAGATGCGTTTCCAACACATCCATCATGCATAGCTGTAAAATGCTCTGGGTCCATGAGGAGCATGCTTGTATAAACCTCCATATTTAAATTGTTACATTTGAGATTTCAGTAAGTAGATTTATCTTGCTGAGGGGGTTTCTCCCCCTGTGTTCTCTTTGAGTATGTACTTCTCTTTTCTAAATAAAATACCTCTTAATCTTCCAGTTACTTTGTAATGATTTTGTTGCTGCTATGTTCTCTTGATGGTAGAGAAAGAGGGCCAGAAGCAAGCAGCCCACTAGTGTCACAGCTACTACCTGCTCTACCTTTTTTTGTATTAAAACTATTTTCCCATTCTGAGCTTGAAAAGAATGAGGTGTGGTTTTTGGTTCGCCTTTCTGGGGTACATTTTGGTTACTCTTTACACTATGCCGCAACGATAAGTCTGTTAAGAGGTTTTTTGTGGTGTGTGGTAGGATTTCTGTCTTTGTTATACCTCATTTATTCTCTGGTTATTACCTGTCAATTTCATTTACCATCTGGGGAAACAGATCTGTGGATTCAGAGTGAGGGGTCACAGGGAGCAAAACCAGCACTGACTACTGACTTGTCAAGAAAAGGGTCAAACATCAATCTTCATCTTGCAGTTGTCTGGAATGAAGAATAAATCACCAGACCATCCTAAGGTGACAGGGGAGCCTTTAATAAGTGGGTATCAATTTGTTTACTTACCAGACCAAAACTACATTGACTCTTCTTACACTTTCTCTCTGCAGAACTGGAGTCTTGTCTTTTTCTTAGTATGTTGTAAAAGAAACAGTGCTCAGTTAAAACCTTGTGCTTCTTCAGCCTCCTGGCATGGCCTTTCTATCAAGTTAAAAATGACTTCTTTGTCCTTGTGTTTGCATCTCTTATTGATAGTGTTTTCTGGTTGGATTTTAGCTAGGCTGGCTGAGTAATTCATATATTCCTGAATCTTAGGTCTCTTATGATTGCCAATTTTTACATTTATTTTTGTTTCTGTGAAATGTGGAAAAGACACATAGCTGGCTTCTTTGTGCACGTCATCCAAATTTTAGTTGTGAGGTTTGCAGAGTACACAGGAGGATGTGCAATGGGCATTGTTTGCTTGCTTAGAATTCCCAGACAAAAAATCTGCACCCTTGCTGCAGCTGTAAAATATTATGGCAAATATCACTGTTTCAGCTCATTTATGGTCACGTGTTTTCAGTAGTCATTATTTGCCAGTAATGGTGTATCTACTCAGCTCTGTCCTTAGGCAGGTGAGATGTATTTCATGTGTCCTGGTGTTTAGCCTCTCATGCAACTCAGGGTTTATGTGTTAAAGGTGTGAATGAGGGTGAGGAAGACAAAACACAAAAATGGAGTATTTTGGTTGTCACTTCAGGCAGATATCAGCCTTTATAAATTCAGTGGCAGTTTTGATGTGCTTGGGGTCTCTCTTCCTCTGCAGGAAACTGGTAGTAACTATTCACTGCAAAATGTTTATGATGCATGTACGCTTGTAAGGCTCATGCATTGTACCTTGGATTTTATTTGAAACTAGAAAGTTAGGTACAGGAGTAGCAAATTGGCCTCATAGATTTTCTAACTCTCTTCCAGGACTCATAGTTGGGGTGATCTTGAGATATGGAACTCCCTCTACCAGCGGCCACGACAAACCGTTCAGCTGCTCACAGGAGGACAGGCCGTTTACAACCCTGCTGGTCAACGTCAGCGGGAAGTTCTTTGAGTATACGCTCAAAGGGGAAATAAGCCCTGGGAAGATCCACAACGTGGAGCAAAATGACATGTTGCGAAAGGTGAGGGTAGACTATTTCTTGTGCTTGGCTGAGTGTTTCTCTTCTGTCTGTGCTTCCGTCCCTCCTCCCCATTCTGTCCCATTTGAATGTTAGGTAGTATCGAGTATCTGTATTCCTGATAGTAACAGCACTTCAATGCTTAATTCAAAAGCACCTGCTGTATTATACCGCTGCTGGCGATACTGTGCTTTGTTACACGTATGTAGTGCTTTCCCAAAGCCTTTGATTGCTGTTTGAAGACTTCATGTATGTTTCTGACATCTGTAGAATTCAAAGACCAGCTGGACCAAAAAAGCTTGATGCTGCTTTGTGTAATACAAGGAAAACGATCAGTTCTTAGTGAAAAGTGGTTGTTTCTCAGTGGTATTTTTTCCTAGGGTTTTTTTTGATCTGTTTATTGTCAGGAAATAGTTAGTGCTTACATCCCTATAATCCCCCAAGTGAGACAGTCTGGTATTGGAATTGAAATTAATCTATCAACTGTTATCCAGATCTGCTATTTGACTTGTTCTATTCAGTGTCAGGAATTAACCACATTTAGTGTGTATCAAAGCTAGATTCTGAAGTATAAGATTGAGACTTTAAGGTTTGTAACCTAAAAATACTTCTTTCTGCTGACTACAAAGAGAGCTTATGTGTCTGTTTATATGTACCTGCCTGCTATAGATAGCTAAAGTTAGTTGAAATGAATCCTATTCTTGGAGTGCACACTTGTGATTGTCTTCTAACCTGTGCTTAGACAGGGGTTGAAGAGAGCCTAGTTAGTTTCACATCTGTGCAGGTCTTCTGTTTGGATTTTAAGTGTTGTTTTTCATTCCTTACTGTAGTGTAGTCCTTCATGGATACCTGAAGATTCTACTGAAATGCATGGAAGTGATATATGATACCAGTTCCTGAAAACCAGTCTTGTATCTGACTTGACTGGCTTACAATAACTGTGCAGTGGCTAGACTTGCAAAAAACCACAAGCTAAAATAGCATTTCATCTGCAGATATATGATGTACCACACTAAGAGATATCTTCTCCAGAGAAACCTTTATTAGATTTTTTTAATTTAAAAAAGGGGACTGTGTTTAGGACTGCTGCAAGAATATCACTGGTGATGGATGTAATGCCTGTTTTTCCTAGATGCTGTTTACCAAGAAGAGCTGCAGCTTTTTGCTGTGTACGTATAGAGCTGGCCAGTATTTTGGAGGGTCAACTTAGCTATTTCTGAAAATAGTAGTTTTCAGAAAATAATAGTAGTTTTCAGAAAATGAAAGAGGAAAATGAGAATTTGTGTATTTCTGTTTCTAATTGTAGTTTCATGTTTTATTTTTTTAGGTAACTTTTGACCCGGAAGTTTTTTTCAACATTCTGTTGCCTCCTATTATTTTTCATGCTGGTTATAGCCTGAAGAAAGTAAGTATAATAATTTCTGAGGAGAGCAGCCTTGGTTTATGTTGTTGTTTGTTTGTTTTTAATGTGAGACTGCTGATTTGTTCAGGAGCGCAGGCTCTATTTCAAGCATTTTCTTGTTAATGGCAGTAAGAAAAAATGTAATTTCCTTCATAGATGTTTAGGTCATATTGTTTCAAGAGAAAATACATGTACTTTTTACTATAAACACATTAAACTCTATTGAGTCTGATTTGTTTTCCTTTAAATGAAACCTCTGGCAAAATTCAAAGTAAAAGATGTCCTGCTGTGAGTTGTTTTGGTCCTCCTCAAATATGTAAAATGCAGTAGATTATGCTGAGAAGGGGACCCAAACCTGAATCCCAGTGGGGATGTGCCATATCTTGAACATCAGAAGGGTCCAGATTCTGTTCTTGCTTGAAACTGCCATAAATTGGTGCTGGTTTTTCAATTGTGCAGCAAACTCTTACATCTCTTATGAAAATACCTGTGTGTAAAGCTTCCTGTTAATAAGCTACACGTAGGATTTAATACATGGTTCAGATTTGGTTTATTCAATTTATTGAAGTTGGACAGAATTTCCATTGCAGTAGCAGAAGTGTTTGTCTGAAATGAAGGAGTGTTTCTGTGTATTAATGAAAGCATAGTAGTACACTGCATGTTTTTGAACAGGTGACATAACTTGGTTTAAATAAGTATATAAACCTCTTTTTTCTATGCAGAGACACTTTTTCAGGAATTTGGGGTCCATTTTGGCTTACGCATTTTTAGGAACAGCAGTCTCTTGTTTTATTATTGGGTAAGTCAACTCTGTGATATCAGTTTCTTTCTATACTGAAGTTTAGGTTGATAAAGTGACCTTCCAGAGTACCTCAATTTTTGTAATTTGTTTGTTTGAGGATTTTATTTGTGCATCCTCCAGACAAAATGTGAATGTAACTTTTGCTGAGATTTACCACACTTCTAAACAATACTGTCTCTTGAAATTACATTGATATGTTTGAATCGCTTGACAAGTCCACAAAGCTAAAGAAGGGTATTGAGTTTTTTGATATAATGGTCCAGCCCAAAACAAAACCTTGTTAGAGTCTTACTGGAATTGACTCTAACCTGAATTGTGGACGCTACTTGTAATAGAATTTTAGCTATCAGACTTCTAGAGATGTCCCATTTGCATTTGCATGCTCTCTCTTTCTTTCTCTGCAGATGTGTATGTATATATATAACTTTATGCGTATGTGTGCACACACATTTAGTATAAGATAGCTAGTTAACGTTGGTTTACTTTCATACCATCTCATACGCCGCTAAAATTAGCGTGTCTACTGTATGGATATTCTGAAATACAGAAATTCCGAGTTACTTAAGTGACTTTGGTTTATCTCAAAGAATTTCACTAGAGAAATACTTAGAAGGCTATTCTTAGTTCAGAGCTTTTGGCCTATGTACTATATTGGGAGAAGGAATACTGAGGAGAATTTTGAGCAGGGAAATGTTCCCTTTGGTAGAAAAGGGAAACAACTTCTAGATTCTGTGTACTAGTTGTGTGAACAGATTTCATGCTTTGCTTACTGGCTTTAAATGGTATCTTCTGGATCATGTATTGCTTAATCAGTTCATAGGGAAAGAAGAAAATTAATTTTGAGAGCTTAGTGTTAAACCGTGGCAGTGTCCTCCAGAGCTGTACCATAACCAAGCCCACCTGAAATATTGTTGCTTGTGCTTTTCCTTTGCCTGTCTGAAATGCACCAACTTGTTTGACTTGGACTGTTTTATCCTTTTTCTCTTCAGGAATCTCATGTATGGGGTTGTGAAACTAATGAAGTTGGTGGGTCAACTTTCTGATAAATTCTATTATACAGACTGCCTCCTCTTTGGAGCGATAATATCTGCCACTGATCCAGGTAGCTTGCTGAACATTTTTTTAATAACCTTCTAAAGTAATTGTATTGCTAGGATTTTTGGCTGCCTATCCTGTAGATATTAACAGCACTTTATTTTCAGTTATGTCACGCTAGTCTCTCTGATCATCTTCTCTGAAATGCATGCAAATTCTGAGTGTTGTGAAAGCTGTTCTCTGTCAGTTTGGCGCTGGACTGGTGTGACATGATGGTATGTTTGGGGAAAAATGTAACTTTCGTGTTCAAATACTTTAAATATATTTTTTTTTTTTTTCCCCTGGTAGGTTTTTTGTTTAGTGTGCATTAAGTTTAAGACTGCTATTAGGTGAAATTATTACCTTGTCTGGATAGCGGGACTTCCTTCTTCAGCTACATTGCTTGGGACATTGGATAATTTAAGAGCAATATTTGAAGCTTTTAGGTGTGGGGAATTAATATTTCTCCTTCAAATGCCCTTCATGTTTTACAAGTTTAAGCAGAAGAATGCTCTTCTGGCAAAGTGATTTGAGCTTTTGCCAAAATAATCCAGTCATCCTTCAAAGTTCAGCAGGCTCACATAGGTGTCTACTTGACAGGTCAGTCTGAGAGCTGATGTGTGTCAGGGGCTGGGATAGGGAGTGATGTAGTATAAAGCTTGACATTTAAAACAGCTTATCTGAGGTGTTCAGTGGTGATTTGGTGAAAATGGGAAGTAGTTCCTGTGACTGAGCTGAGCTCTGAACAGCTGGTGGTTGAATACAGTTTATGCAAAAAATCACTGTGTAATTTTTGAAGCTCATATATGGGAACATCTTCAAGATCATGGTATTTCATCTCAGATTGAAGTTTCTTGAAAAGGTAGTTAAAAATATTTAGCAGTCTTTCCCTTTTCAAATTCTGCACAAATGCACGCTCCTGTGGCATTGTATATGCTTTGGGGAACACTTAAGATTATTAGCACTACTTTGTTGGCTGAAATAATAAAGCTATGTCAACAACCATACAGCCCTTTAAAAGTAGCAAGAGCTGCACAATGTTTTATTGATTATCTTATATGGAACATGTTCTACAAAAAACATTGGGCCTTTGGTAGAAGTGCTTTGTCTGCCCCATGCCCCTTGATCATGGGAGCTTTCTTATAAACACTGTGCAGATGGGAGATCAGCAGAGCCACCTATTACTGGAGCTGCCTGAAAAGTGATGGTGGAATTGCTTACCTATAGATAAACCTAATTAGTCTGTTTCCCAGTTTACTTTTAGTTCTGTACTTCAGTTCTTAGGTTTTGTTGCTTTAGGCAAACCGGAAAGTCTGCTCTGTCAGCTCACGCATTTGTTCCTGAAGCCAGCAAGCGTGGTTTTTCTCTTTTCTTTCTGTAGTTACTGTGCTAGCAATATTTAATGAGCTGCATGCTGATGTCGATCTCTATGCCCTTCTGTTTGGGGAGAGTGTGTTGAATGACGCCGTTGCCATTGTATTATCTTCGTAAGTAACTACCAAAATTTCTACTCTGAAATAATTTAATTGCTTTTGGTATTTGTCTAAAATAAATACTTCTTCTGAGAAATGTTATTTGAAATTTAAATGGATTGTCTTGAACTGAATTAATAAACATTGCAAACATTTGCCAAGATCCCTCATGCATACATACACCAGAATGGCAAATTTGCCTTCAGTCTGGGATTGTCTCTTGTGTTGCTGTTATGGAATAAACTTTCCTGATGCCACTTCTAATTTCCCATTGTGCTACTCTCTTTCTAGATCTATAGTTGCCTACCAGCCGACAGGTGAAAATACCCATGCTTTTGATGCAGCAGCATTTTTCAAGTCTGTTGGTGTCTTCCTGGGGATTTTCAGTGGTTCTTTCATGATGGGAGCAGTGACGGGGGTTGTGACAGCTCTGATATCCTTTTTCGCATTTAGCTCTTCCAGACTAGGTGCCACATTTAGGTATTAACAGGGCTCTCCTGTTTCCAGCTATACCAAAATTGACTCTAGCTTGTTTTAATTGGAGTGTGAAGATGTGATCAGTATTCATGTGTCTATAGAAAAGCATTATAGGTACTCAGAGAAATCAACTTTTTCCATTATAACTGTGGCCACAGTAGAAGTTTCAGTAATGTTGCTGCATGCTGGAAGCCAAGGGGAAGGCCCTAAATGGGCTTGTCCTAATGTTCAGTTTCATTTTATGAAATTCAGAAAATAGTTTTTTATTATCAGGCTTGAAAGACATCTCATGTGATAACTGGTGTTTGATTCTGTCTTCAGCTAAGTCATTAATAGCTATTTCTGACCCCACAGGGTTCTTTGAATCCTGCATTTTAACTTTTTGCCAGAAATCTGATGTCATCCATCTTGGATAAGATTGTATCTCTACCAGAGTTAACATCATAACATGATGTGCTTTGCATGATCTGTCGTGTTCTCTTGAAACTTACTGCTGCTATTTGATTAGTGCTCTGAGGCACTCAGCATGCAATTTATGTGGGTTTTATTTTGGGCTCAGATAGTCGACCTTAAGCCTGACCTGCTACAGAAATCGTGATGCTTCTTCAGGAAAAGATTAACATTCTTTGCTTTCAGACTGAGTAGTATAACCATATTTGTATGTATCCCAGATTGCTTTGATCTTGCTAGACTTCTGAACACTGGTCTAAAAGGGGTGAAATGTGGTATTTTATACAATAATCATGAACCTGTGACTCTTCATCTTAAGCAATAATGTCTCAGCCATGTCTTGTTATATCCACACTGTGCAGATTTGTCTGATATGCCCCCATAATGGAAACCCTTCAGGTATAAGGGAGAAGAGGTGCTGTTGATGCTTTAATGTTTGCCTTCCAGTTCCCCTGATCACCAATGTGACCCAGAACCATGAATCTTCATCTTGCTTTTAGTCTACTGGCCATCCATAGCTCTGGCAGCTTAAATGCTGTTGCTGTGGTTTTTGGCTTGCTACTGATTATAGCTGAAATGCATTCAGATCCATTTTGTAAAATCATGCTTCTGAAGCAGCAGTTGGTTCTTGCTGTTTCTAATGTTTGTGTTCAGGAAGGTGATGGGAGGCTGTTCAGAAGACAGCCTCTGTGGTGGTTCATTTTGTTTTGTTTTGGGTTTTTATTTGGTGTGGGGTTTTTTAAAGAAAACAACACAGAAAATCCTTAAACTGTTGCTCAATTATACAACTTTAAGTATTTTTTTCCAAAAGAAAATAGTTAATGAAGCAAACTGTAAATTTGCATTTTATTCTTCATAGCTGATTATATCCCATAACTGAAGTCATGAATGAAGTTAGTAGACTGTTATTCCTGTAGCTGTGAAGTACCTATAACTGTACTTCTGAGTGAGGGGTTTCATGTGGTTATGCATTGTCCTTTGAAAACAGACTGACTCCTTAGCTTCCAGATATGATGCAGACAATATACAGGGACTTGTTCTGGCTTTCAGCAACCTATCTTGACCTCGCTATCTGTGGTTATTTTTATAACAGTTAAGGCATTGCACCACTTTGTATTTTCTTTCTAAATTGCAGAATCTGGCTGGTTGAAATGAAGTGAAGCAGAAGGCCATCTCTGAGGAATAAAGAAAGCAATCTAAGAAAACAACAATAATAGCTTGATTTGAATTAATACTTCAATTTGGTCAATTATATGAAATAATAAAATGCTTTTTTTCCTTCTCTCACCTTCATCTCCTCCAAAATGATGAGCACAGGTTTTCATTTCCGATTTAACAAAATGTTTTGGTATGATTACTTATAATAGCAGAAAGGAGAATAAGGAATTTGCTTCACAAAGCTGTCAGAAAAGACTGGAAATGAGGAACTGGTTCTGGCAAAGACCCTTGCCTAACTTCAGGAGAACAAGGTTCAACCTCTTCCTCTCCTGTGGAGTGACTGTGGCCGTCCAGTTTCCTAAGCCTCTATGAAAGCTTTTGAGCCAGGCACTGGGATAATTTCTGGTGGGATTATCTGAGTGCTCTGGGGGAAGGCTGGTTCTAATTGTTGTTACAGTGGATGTTGCTGTTTCAGAGGCATGACTGTAGGTCTGTTGGGGACGGGGGAAATTCAGCTGTGTGTAACAGTTCATCCTCAAAAGTTTTAGAGAGATGGTTTATGTGGAGAATTAACAGTGGTTTAAAAAACTACCAAGTTTTGTATTTGGTGTAATGCCAGCTGTCATAGAGAATAAATTTTTTTTCTTTCATTTTGAGGGCACTTTTCTGACAAAGTAGGGTTGCAGCTGAAGCTGTGGCTGGAGTATGTGTTTCAGAGCCCTTGCCCTTCTCCAAGTTAGCAGAGAATGCCAACAAAAAGTAGGTGTGGGTGGAGAGCAGGTAGCAGGCCTCAGAATTTGCTTCATCCTAAACCAGGCTCCCATTGAAATACTGCCAGCTGTTTGCCTCTGGTGTCAATCACTTGGGGCCTGTTGTGAATGCTGTATTCTGTGATAAAGCCCCCAGGAGATGGTTTCCAGTGAGTTTTCTGGGCTACCTGACTGCTGCTTGCAGGAGGCAGACGAGTGCTGTGAGCGCCAGACCTCCCAGGACCTGTGGATTTCCTGTGAATAGTGGTGCTGCTCATTGCTTTTAACATCCCTATCCCATATTGAGCCATGACTCCCCAAGCAGCAGTGCTGCCAATTAGCTTTAAACTGTGTGGTTCTGCAGAGAGCCCAGGATACGGCAGTGTTACACATGGAGAGCAAGAGTGGATGATGGTGCATCTGCTGACATACCAATTGCCTTCATATGAGCAGGGGAGAGTGCTACCACCTTACTGTTTCAAGTGTCCTTTCTGTGCTCTCACTGTCCTCCCACTTGCGTTTCAGATAAGTTGTGCTAGTTGTCAGCTTTCAGAAAGAGCAGGGATCTGTCTATCACCCCTGTTAGCACATGGTTTCTTACTGTGTCTCCTAGTAGGGTTGCGTATAGCTGTCTGCACCTCAGGTACAGTGAGCTGTTCAGTATTTACCTGCTGCCAGAGTAGTGCTGAGGGGGAAAAAAACGCACTAAAAATCTAAATATGTGAACAACTTTTTTGTAGTATGTGAAGGCCTATCTTTAACACTTAGGGAATCTAGTCTACTTCTTCAGTAGCTGTATGAACTGTTAATTCAGTGTGTTTGATGTTCCTGAAGTTTTGCTCTTCTGTGGAAGATCAAACTTGTTTTTTCTTCCCATTGAAAGATTGAGCTGCTCTCAGTTGGCTTTTACCTAAAACACATCAAGAAAAGGAAATATATTTTGTTGTAGGCAGGATTCCTGTTTTGTCTCAAAAGTACAAAAGTAGCCATGCTTGATGAAAGAGACTTACAACAAATCTGGGCAGAAAAATTCTGATAAATCTGCTTCATCTTAGGGTGGCTGTAGTCAAGAACAGCCCTGTGAAGGGTGGCCGCAGTCAAGAACAGCCCTGTGAATTAAATTATTCTGAATGTATTTTATGCGTTATTTAAAGATGGGGGGGGATCTTTACTGGGGAAGGAACAAAACCCAAAGCAAACACATGTGCACACACCCCCTCAAGAAACCAAGACACACAATCTAAATGTAATGCCAATGTATATATTCCTTCTCTGCTAGCACTTTGCAGGGAAATGTGACATAGAGTAAGACATTACCTCAAAGAGATGGAGCCACAGTTATGCCATGGATATGCAGCACAAATATCCCAAACTGACTGTTGCAAGGAGAGGGCTTGATTCTGAAGTTTGTCTTGATGTGATGGAATTTCAGCACTGAAAGTTTTCCAACTAGTATTGGTGGTTAGTGAATTAAAGTGTTTTTCATAAATACAAGGTACAGAGAAGGCAAAGGATTTTTTTTTTTTTTTTTTTTTTTTTTTGATCCCTTAACAAATAACTTAACGTGACGAAGTTTACCAAGTTGCACTGCTTCCCCCTGCTGGAAACGGCTCTCTTCTTCTTGATGTCCTGGAGCACTTTCTTGCTTGCAGAAGCATGTGGATTTACTGGTGAGTTGTTGGGATTCAAGCACACGGGGACAGAACTCCTGTCCATCTTAACAGCCATTTTCTACTTTCTCATTGAAACTTTCCTATGAGAAACATGATGTTAGCACTTAAAGCTTTTTTTTTACGTTCTGTACAATGTCATTGAAGGTGCAGCTCACTTTTAAGAACAGTGGTTAAGGCTTTTAAGAACTATGGTTTGGTTAAAATACCACCTTCCCAACCTGGAATCTAACTCACTTGAAATTAAGATTCATAAAATCTCAAGGTTAAGGATGATGTATAAATTTAATAGAACTTGGGAAGGGAAAATGTGTGGAGCTCACGGAGTAAACAGGCTGACTTTTACATGTGATTCTCTTCACAGGTGTGGTGGCTGTCCTCTTCTGTGGAATTACCCAGGCGCATTATACATACAATAACTTGTCAGTTGAATCAAGAAGTCGTACTAAGCAGGCAAGACTTTTTCACCTGTCATACAGTATATT
This sequence comes from Athene noctua, assembly GCF_965140245.1. NCBI lineage: Eukaryota > Metazoa > Chordata > Aves > Strigiformes > Strigidae > Athene > Athene noctua. The sequence goes on from NC_134037.1 coordinate 190,646,637, forward strand.
GCTGTAGTAGTCCATGTACTACTGTTTTTGAAAAGCATCTTTATTGCTTGGCCTTTAACCTGTGACTGTTTTCTCCCTAGCTCTTTGAGGTATTGCACTTCCTGGCTGAGAACTTCATATTTTCTTATATGGGTTTGGCACTGTTTACTTTCCAGAAACACATATTCAGCCCGGTTTTCATCATTGGAGCTTTCGTATCCTTTTTTTGCTTTGTGAGATTTCTCCATTTATGTGCCTGAAAATTGTGATGTCTGTTGGCTTTACCAAATAGAGGATGGTGGCTGACGTGAGTTTCCCTGATGTCTTGCAGGCACAATAATTTTGAGAACAATCTTTGTTTACTCCTTACACCAGAGCTTAAAGGCCTCTGTGCCACACAGTTGTTGGCCCTGTACCTGAGCAAGTGCTACAAATCATATAGTTTCAATAAATAAATAAATTTCCTTTACTGTGTGACTTGGCTATTGACAGGCAGCAGTGCTTGGGTTTGAACTTGGGAGGCATAGGAAAGGATTAATTTCACTTCCAATGGTCCCTTGAAGAAAGCAAACAAACTTCAAGTAAATAAAAAGGATTGTGGGTGCACAGATTATCTTTGAGCAATGCCCCAAAGGTAGAGGTCAGGATCTCAGGTAATAGGAGGAAGGAACTGAGCTGTGGTGCAGACTGTGACATGAAGGGTACACAGTGCTGAAAGGTGCTGGTGTTGGAGGTGGGTATCCAGATCCCACTGTCCCTGTCTGACTTTGGTACCTGGATCTCGAATTCCTCAGAACTGAATGCTTTAGTAGTAGTCACACTCATACGAGCTAGGGATCACTATATTCCTCTCTGCACCTTGCCTCTGTTGAAATGGCTTATGTAAATATTTCTTCACTACATTTCTTGCTGCTTGACAACTCAGAGCAATTGCAAGTGTGCATGAAGCAATGGGAACTAGTCTTCCAGTCTTGCTTTCTCTCTGCCTGCTGTAGGAGTAGGGCTATCAGCGATGGAGATAAAACTCAGTGAAAGGACATATAAGATGGCCTAATCTGGAACGTACTTAACTTCTCTCCTTCTTTCTACTGTTTTCTCTCATCTCTGTACTGCTTCTAGGGATTTAACGCAGTTATCTTTATTTTTCTTTGGCCATCTATTTTTTTCTGAAACAGTAATACATCATCTCCTGTGTCTCCTCACGTCTGTTCTTCTGACCCAAAAAATGCTCTGGAGCCCTGCAGTCACTGGGTAAAGACATGAGCAGCATAGTTGTATCTGGTATACTAAGCATCATAATTTTTCATCTTTGTCATGGCCTTCCATCCTCTCTCAGGTTACGCTGTCTTGGATTTGTTTTCAGTATTTATTTTGTTCCTTTCTCTTCCTACCCACCTACCTTTTATTCCATTTTTTCACATCTTCTACCACCGCACTTAACCTCTGTTGCCTCTTGAGTGTTTTCCTGCCTTTGTGAGGAGGGCAGCTAGTATTACCACCACCCACATTTTGCCTCAACAGCTACTGTCCCCATTAGTTAACAGCTTATGAGGGTAACACATAGAGTTATCATTAGCTGTTGAAAGGGAAAGGTTGGACTGCAAAAGCAGAGCTAAAGCCTCGGTGTCATTGACAAAATCCCAGCTGTTATTGCTATGTACATTGGTCGTGATGACTTCTGATGTCTGATTTCTGCAGCCCTCAGAAGGACTGCTATAAAGTTGTTTGGAATAATTACATGAAGTTTTTTTGTACAAATAATCAATCTTACTTTTTTAGAGACATGATTTCCTGCAGACAGTATTGCTTTACTTAAGCTATGACAATAACACAGTTGTGTTTAGAGCTCTTATATGGTTTTATTTCTTTTCTGTAAGAGAGCTGTTTCATTCTTCTAATGTTATCCCTACAGCAAATGATCAGTGTTTAGTAGGCTTCTGGTTGTGTTGATGTTTTGTAGGATTTCAGCACATCACTTGGTTTGCCCCAAAGTGTTACTTAGATGATGGAGTGTGTACTCATCTTTCTGCTTCTTCACTGGAACCCCTGGATGTTTTATACCACAGTAGGGGAAGGAAGGAGCTTACCACCTACTGTCATAAGTTTCAGCAATAGTCTTTTACTACTCCTTTTTCTAGTGCTGGCAAGTGGTTTTTGGATTTATCATCTTAGTAACTCTGTACTCTTAAGTTCTTGCCAGCTAGTAGGAGATTTTGCCTCTGTAGGCGCTGTAATGGGGTCGGCACTCGGTGGTCTTATGTTGGCTTCCCTTCTGTACGTAGGACTGCATTTCTGTTGGTCTGAAAGGCAGAACTGAATGATGGTGGTGATAACTGTTTAAAGTGCAAATTTTTAAAGTAGTCTTAATTTGTACAACTGATACTTTTAATACTAGGTATAATTTCACTGTATATTAAAAAATTAGTTAAAATTTGCATTCTGTGCAGTGAGTTCTGTATTGCACATAATTGGTGAAAGTCTGTTTTATATAGACAGAGATAAAAAGAACACTTGATATCATGATGTAAATCTTTCACTAAAACAGAAGCTTCATGTTAGTCAGGTACTCAAGAGTACTCAGGCAAGTGAAATCCTTAACCCTGAGCTGTGAACAGATTGCAATCTTCTTGGGCAGAGCAGCACACATCTACCCTCTCTCCTTCTTGTTGAATCTGGGCAGAAGGCATAAGATCAGCTGGAACTTTCAGCACATGATGATGTTTTCAGGTAAAAGCAAAAATGTCTGGTAAAGCAAAAAAATCTTAAGCAATTTATAGTACTGCCTTCTGCTCTTATAATCCTTGTGCATGCTTCCTGAATAGAAGACTTAATGGTTGTTGCAGTGTGCCCTCATGTATTTTTCAGCCTTTACAGAACATGTGTCATGTGGAAAGAGTGACATCTTGAAATGCCAGCTACTGGCAGCAAGCAGTCACCTCATGTTGGGAATACAGTATTTTCATTTGAAATCCACATGAAGGGGATGGGGGAATTTGGAATCTCTTCCAGAAATTTATTTCTAGCTGAGATGATGTACATGTTGTGCGGAAACAGGTATCTGCTGAGAAAATTGAGGCATATTTATGGGTGTCCTCTCCCGCTTAGTTGGAGAAAGTGAGGTATTTGACTTAAACAGTTATCTGTGTGACAGAAGCCATAAAGGAGTTTGAGTCTGTCATTTAAAGCAAATCATGGAGTGTGTGTCTGTGTTTAAACATGTGCATCCTCAAGAAGTGCCAGGGATGCATCTTTACATAGAAGGGTGTAAAGAAGAGGGAGCCAGGCTATTTTCATTGGTGCCCAGTGACAGGACCAGAAGCAATGGGCACAAACTGAAACACAGGATCTTCCCTCTGAACATCAGAAAACACTTTTTTACTGTGTCCACACACTGACATAGGCTCCCCAGAGAGGTGGTTGTCTCCATCCTTGAAGATATTCAAAAGCTACCTGGATGTGGTCTTGGGCAGCCTACTCCAGGTGGCCCGGCTTGAGCAGGGGGGTTGGATCAGGTGACCTCCGAAGGTCCTTCCAACCTCAGCCATCCTGTGATTCTGTGATTCCCCTACTAAGGAAGTCTGCAGATGGCCAAATGCCATGGCTTGTCCTTGCTAGTGTAGTTTCATAATTGGGGGCAGGGGATGGCAGGGGGGATATCAGCTGGAAAAAAGCTCACAGGCAGAATATAACAGGTTCATATCAAGAACTTAAGTTTCAGTGATGGAATCAACTGGAAAAGTGTATTTTGATTTGAATTCAGGAAGCGGTCTATTTTCTGTAATACATTTTGCTGTTGTCCACAACTTATTTCTTTCCTGTTTGTTTCTGGATATATTTACACCTTTTTTTTAGCACTTGTGGATTTTATAAGTCACAGAAAACTATTAGGGCAAACAATGTTCTAAATCATCCTAAGGCATAATTTCTCAAGGAAACTGAAAGAATTAAAACTCGCTGGAGCCCAGTGGTTTCTGCCTGTCACTTGGTGCCTGTGGCAGCGAGGGGGCAAGGAAAGGCGCTGTATTATGCATAGGCATGGTTGTACTTCTGAGGCTCTGCTATTTCGTTATTTTGCATAGGTCTCAGGGGAGCCATGGCATTTGCTCTGGCTATACGGGATACTGCTACCTACTCGCATCAAATGATGTTCTCAACAACTCTCCTCATCGTCTTTTTCACTGTGTGGATTGTTGGTGGAGGTACAACTCCCATGCTGTCATGGCTGAACATCAGGTCAGTATGTAACTGCATGCTTGGGAAGTGTCACTTTTCAGATGACAGCTGTACTAATTGGGAATAGCCCTACAGAACACCTAAAGTGTTCTAGGTATTTAGAACATTATGTTTTATAGAGGAAGGTGCTAGTGGAGGCTGGTAAATAAAATGTACTGATGCTGCTGGGATTTAGCCCAAAGCTCTCTGATATTCTCCAAGTAGGTGCCTAGGTCCTTGTCAGTCCAGGAGGATATGGAATAGTATTGCCTGATACAGCAGCACATGTATTGAAAAGAAATAATTAGCATATCTAGGCCCATATCAACTTGTCATCTTATACTAAGACATTTCCCTGTTGTCTTGCTTTTGGTAATGTCTCTCTTCTGTTTTTCAAGTTAAATAGTGTCTTTAGTGGGTGGTGCTAAACTGAACGTACTTTAAACATCTATCCAAACAAACATGACTTTACCTAAACAACTGGAATAAATGGGTTCCTGTTAGTCTTCTGGGTGTGTTTCCTCCAGTTTTGAGAAGACCTGTGAAGCTGGGTAAGCAGCGTGATTATAACCATTTCTCTGGAAATACTGGCCAGTACTTGGTACTTCAGGGCTGCAAGTACATTCATGTTTGAGGATACTTAGCAACAGAAGTGCTAGAGAATAGTAAATCAATCGTTGTTAAAGACCACGTGTTATCATTCAGTGAAAGTCTTGGCAGCTGGTGGGGAGGCAAAGGTAGATAGAGTGGAATTACAGTATACACTGTGCAAACTCTTCTGTGCATTTTTCTTATGTAAATTATTCATGCTTTCTGACACTTGATTATTTTGTCTTTTGAATTGTGCTAACCAGAATTTGTCTCCCAATTGTCTTGTGATAGGATTGAAAAAAACAATCTTTGGTAAAACCAGTTTCAGTCTTTAGAAGAACTGACCATTTTTAGGGACTCTTGCCACTTTTGGAAAACTTAAGTGAACTACTTGTGGCAGTAGATAGCAGGTGCTTTCTAGGTTGGGAAAAAAAAAAATGGATAGGACTTTCAGAAATGTTTCTGAACTTTTCTCATTGAAGGCAGCACAATTCTAGCCTGAGACAGTCGTTACATCAGTGATTTACAGTATCTTAGCTTTGTTTAACAGTACACATCGGGAAATCACAGTTTGTGGTTTCTTGGTGCCAAACAAATGTACTTCTGTCCTTTAAAAGTGCATCACTTGCTTACATGTATCACTTTCTTACATGCAAGCTCCAGATGTTTGGCTAGTACACCAGAAAGAAGCATCACTTCCATGTAGCAAGCTCTCTGAAGGACATGTCACTAAGAACAGGTTATACAACACCTGGTGTGAAGTCAACATCAAAAATTAGTTCCAGTGCAGTTGTGTCATTAATGATCATGAGAGACCACATTGTAACGATATTTCTAAGCCCAGCCTGCCTGGTTTCTGTTCCTATGCCAGAGCTAAGTAATGCCTTTAACAAGATACCTGGAATAGGTGCCACATGCAGCTTTCCATTGGACAACTCTAGCAATAGAAGCAGATTTTTGTCTGATAGTGGTATATAAGGAACAACTGTACTAATACACTTTGGCAAGCACCGCAGGCCTGGTGTCTGCATAACCGGCAGTGTGCTTAGACTGTCTGAGGCGTGGGTTAACAGGGAGCAGGAGACGTGTTCTGGCCAGCAGCATGCAGGTAGGAACACTTCTTGCAGTCTGCTTTCAGTGGCTGAGCGAAGCCTGCCAAGATCTGCCTGCAGCCTCTGCAATGGCCACCACGAGGATATCTCTTGTCTGTGCTCCAATTGGGTGGATTCCAAAGCATCTTCTGAAGTGTGGCTGCAACCAGGCCAATATAACAGACTCTAACAGCTCTTGTCATAGGCACTGGCATCCTGACCCTTCTGCCCTGCTGCTTACACCTTTTTTGTTGAGGGAGTATATCTGGGTATTTCCTTCAGACCTTGTCATCCAGCAAGGGGCAGGATGCACTGCTGACCACCTAAGAGAAGAGGAATTGTATTCAGTCTGCCTGTATTAGAAGGCAGCTTCTGAGAGCAGTCAACCATTACCTCTGCCGCAGGGCTGCTTCAGTCATCAGCAGTAAGACAGGACTGAATTCTACCATGTGGCCCAGCTCCTGGCCAACTGGAAAATAGTTCTGAGGTAGCAATGCTTTCCCTGTTTTGACTGTTATTTGTTTGGCATGGTTCACAGAAAAGAATGGTTAACTTCCCTGTTAAGGGAAGGATATCACGGAAGCAAGGGAACTTTACATAGGAAGATTTTTAGGGAATTGCAATGGGTCTGGCTACAGCTGCCTTGATAGGCACTGCTCTAATGATGGAGACTGCACTTTTTGAGACCACATGAAATCAGATTTGTGCCAGCAGGTGGCAGCCGTGTACAGATGATTGAGGCTTAGAAACTTCATTCTGGTAAAGCACCCTTTGTGGTGGGGCCCTTTCCACTGGAAAGCAAAAAGTCCTGTCATAGAATCGTAGACTTGTTAAGGTTGGAAAAGACCTTTAAGGTCTTTGAGGCTAACTGTTAACCTAACACTGCCAAGTCTACCACTAAATCATGTCCCTAAGCGCCATGTCTGCATGTCTTTTTAAATACCTCCAGGGATGGTGACTCAACCACTTCCCTAGGCAATTTGTTCCAGTGTTTGACAATCCCTTTGGTGAATAAATTTTGCCTAATATCCACTCTAAACCTCCCCTGGTGCAACCTGATGCCATTTCCTCTTGTCCTATCACTTGTTACTTGGGAAAAGAGACTGTCACCCACCTTGCTATAACCTCCTTTCAGGTAGTTGTAAAAAGCAATAAAGTCTCCCCTTAGCCTTCTTTTCTCCAGGCTAAACAAACCTAGTTTCCTCAGCTGCTCTTCATAAAACTTGTGCTCTAGACCTTTCACCATCATTGTTGCCCTTCTGACATGTTCCAGCACCTCAGTGTCTGTCTTGTAGTGAAGGGCCTCACCAGTGCTGAGTACAGGGGGACAATCACTTCCTTGTCCCTGCTGGTCATGCTGTTTCTGATATAAGCCAGGATGCTATTGGCCTTCTTAGCCGCCTGGGCACACTGATGGCTCATATTGAGCCAGCTGTTGACCAACACACCCACGTCCTTTTCTGCCAGGCAGCTCTCCAGCCACCCTTCTCCAAGCCTTGTAGCGCTGCTGGGGGCTGTTGCAACCCAAGTGCAGGACCCAGCATTTAGCCTCATGGAACCTCATATAACTGGTGTTGGCCCAGCGATCCAGCTTGTCCAGATCCCTCTGCAGAGCCTTTTCTACCCCTCAAGCAGATCAACACTCCCACCCAACTTGGTGTCGTCTGCAGGAGCACTTGATTTCCTTGTCCAGATTCTTGATAAAGATATCAAATAGAGTTGGCCCCAGTACTGAGCCCTGGGGAACACCAATTGTGACCAGCAAACAACTGGACTTAACGCCGTTTACTACCACTCCTTGGGCCTGGCCATTTAGCCAGCGAAGCATATGCCCATCCAAGCCATAAGCAGCCAGCTTTTCCAGGAGAATGCTGTGGGAAACAGTGTCAAAGGCTTTACTAAAGTCTAGGTAGGCAACATCCACAGCCTTTCTCTCATCCAGTAAGTAGGTCACCTTGTCATAGGAGGAGATCAGGTTAGTCAAGCAGGACCTGCCTTTCATAAACCCGTGCTGACTGGGCCTGATCACCTGGTGGTCCTGTATATGCTGTATGATGGCACTCAAGATGATCAGCTCCATAACCTTCCCTGGCATCAAGGTCAGAGTGACAGGCCTGTAGTTCCCCAGATCCTCCTTCCGGCCTTTCTTGCAGATAGGTGTCACACTTGCTAACCTCCAGTCAACTGGGACCTCCACAGTTAGCTAGCACTGCTGAGAAATTACTGAAAGTGGCTTGGTGACCACTTCTGCCACCTTTCCTCGGTAGCCTTGGGTGGATCCCATCCAACCCCATAGACTTGTGTGTGTCAAAGTGGTATAGCAGGTTGCTAATCATTTCCCCTTGGATTATGGGGTCTTCATTCTGCTCCCTGTCCGTGTCTTCCAGCTCAAGGGGCTGGGTACCCCGAGAACAACTGGTCTTAATATGAAAGACTGAGGCAAAGGAGTTATTAAGTAGCTCAGCCTTTCCTCATACTTTGTCACTGTTTCCCCTCACATCCAACGAAGGATAGAGATTCTCTTTAGCCCTTCTTTTGTTGCTAACGTATTTGTAGAAACATTTTTATTGTCTTTTACGGCAGTAACCAGGTTAAGTTCTAGCTGGGCTTCGGCCCTTCTAATTTTCTCTCTGCATAGCCTCGAGACATCCTTGAAGTCCTACTGAGTTGCCTGCCCCTTCTTCCAAAGGCCACAAACTCTCCTTTTTTTCCTGAATTCCAGACAAAGCTCACTGTTCAGCCTGGCTGATGGTCTTCCCTGCTGGCTTGTCTTTCAGCACGTGGGGAAGACTTGCTTCTGCGCCTTTAAGATTTTCTTCTTGAAGAACATCTAGCCTTCCTGGAGTCTTTTGTCCTTCAGGACTGCCTCCCAAGATACTCTGTCAAACAGTCTCCTTAATAAGCCAAAGTCTGCTCTTTGGAAGTCCAAGGTGGCAGTTCTGCTGACCCCTTCCTCCTCACTTTTCCGAGAATTGTAAGTTAGCATTTCACGATCACTATGTCCAAGACTGCCACCAACCGTCACATCACCCACAAGTCTGACCTTACAGATTTAAGAAAGGGACAAACTGGTTTCCAGCTGAATTTTAGAAATATGCTGCTTTTCTCTTTTCCATCCCCTTCTACCCAGTGAAAGAGGTAGGGAGGAGGAGATGAAGATGAGATGCTGTCCCAGTGCCTTGCTCAGCAGCACCATGTATAGTGCTGATGCAGTCCTGAGGCTGTGCAGTAGGTAACTTGTTCCTGGGGTGGCCTGGGATTCTTTCTGAGCCTTGGCACTTGCCCATTAGGTTGGATTGCAAGAGGCTGAAATTAAGTAGTGCTCCCATACAGGACTACTTAGCAGAGAAGAGGTTAAAAGATAAAAGGTGTCTTGCTTCCCAGATTAGGTGAAGGGACTTAAGAAACTAATGTCATTTGTGCTTGGACTTAAATGCCAGGATTTGTGTGGACTCCTACAAGTCAGCTCTAGTACAAGGTTCACACCAGTTGTGTCCTGGTTGATTTTGGCTTTTGTGGAAGGAAAGACAGAAAGCCAGTCAGCCATTACAAAGTCCTCATGAAGTAGTTGGCCTTGCTGCAGTGTGGAGGTGAGGAGAAGACAACGGCCTGCTTTAACCAAGAATTGACAAAGCTGATTGACCCTTTAGGCTGGTTTAGGTTGCCTGGTCATTGTGTGGCAGGGTGGCCTTACTATAATCCTGTGGTTACTGGTCTACCCATTAGTGGGGTTTCTGGGTGGCTCCTTCAATAGTCCCTGTGGGCTGCAATGGGCTGGAATTCTTCCCTAGGATTTGCAGGTGCATGCCTGTAGTACTAGTCTGTTGCTTTTCTGACTTGCCATCAACACTAAAGGGTCTTATTTAAGGTTTTGCCTGCGTGATTTAACAGTACCAGAAAGCTGACTCCAGCCAAGACTTTTAAACCTGGTTTGGTACCACTGTGTTCATGGGGAGGCAGTTGCATGCCTGTGTGCGTGGAGCAATGCCTACACAAGGATCCAGAATTGCTTTGCTGTGGCTTAGAGGGAGAGGCACATGCTTCTGGCCACACCATTAATTTCATGGCAGTTAGGATGCATGCTTTGTTCTTTACTTCTGGTGGTCCCTTCCCTCCCATTATATGAAATTTATTAAAAATAGGTGGAGGATGGAGAGGCTGACATGAAAATTAAGTTTTGGTAAAGTAAAAAGCAGTAAAAAGAGGAAAATAGGCAATAATGCCCTCTGCCTCCCCTTGCTCTGTTCTGAATGTCTCAAGTAATGAGAAGAGCAGGTATCTTTCTAGATAGGGTATGTTACCAGTGTACAGTCCACCAATCAGGCTTAAGTTAAGCAGAGGACCTGTGATTTGTAGCAGACTTAAGCAGTAAACTAAAGTTAACTGGTTGGGAAAGTGAGGTCATGACAGTAAACTCTGAGTAAAAAATAATGGGGTCTTTAGATGCTTTTGGCTTCTGATACTTGATGCTGAACAAGTTAAATATTAACACCAGAAAGTGGCATTAAAGCCATGATGTCATGTAGTTGAATTTCTTGGCTGTCTATCAGTGAGATGTATTCAAGCACATTAGTGGTAAACAATTATATTTGTCTAGCAGTAGATTTATTTTTTTTCCTTAGAAACTAAAGCATGACTTGGATATTAAAAATAGTCTCACCCTTTGAGACTAAACCAAAGAAGCAATTTCCTGCATGAAGTTTTAACAATTCCAGCAAACTCAAGAGCCCTGTAGATCAAAACCACTGGCAAAGTTCCTCTTTGCAGAATAGTAGCTGACTTATCATTTCCTTTATCTGTCACAGGAAAAAAGGGAACTCTGTTTGTATTGCAAAATAATGGGGTTTTTCCATTTTTCATTAGAGGTTATTAACCTGGGTTTTTTTATGTTGAATGAAGCAACATGTAGATTAATGCCTTCCTCTCCTTCATAATCTGCTTCATATGAGGAAGTTCATGTTTATTTTAATGAAACTACTTCAATTACAGTTAGCAATCTTAAAGCATTATATATCTAAATTTAAAATATTTTAGGTGTCTGTCTACCATAACAGTTAAAGTTTGCACAGGCAATGCCAACTTAGATTTTTACTGCCTTATATCTGACTTTACAAATACAATCATTTTAAGAGCTTCCTATTTACTGGTTTGGGGTTGTTTTGGTTTTTTTTTTTTTTGCTTTAAATGAGCAAACTGAAAAAGAAATCTGGAAACACTAACTCTCATATAGCTTCTATGTGAACTACCTAACTGTCTGGGATGGTGGCAAAAGTGACAGCTTGGTGACAGTCTCAGGTTATAATCTATTATCTTACCCAGGGTGGTCCAACAATAAAATGTGCATTTCTTAAATACCATACCTCAGTGTGCTGTGATGACAGGAGGCGAGTGTTGATGCTGAGATCCAGCCTTTTGTTATGTTCTGGACTGGAGTGGGGGATGTCTGATAAGTTACATCCTTCTGTTTTGCAGCCCGTTTTCATTATTCTACTACTTAGATCACTTCACTGCCTTCTAGCTGCTCTCTGCTGCCCTTGAAGGGCAGATGCACAGACATGGGTGCTGTACCTTGCCCTCTGTTGTGGGCTCTTTCCTTTTACCATATCTTTTTCTGCACTGTTTTCTCCAGTCATCTTTCCATATCTAGTTTCTCCCATCTTCCTCCTCCTTTCCCAGTTCTAGTTTCTCATCATCGATCTTGAATCTCTCAGTGCAGCCTCCGAACCTGCAGCCTTACCCCTCTGGGTCTTTCCCTTGGTAGGAAAGAGATTGCCTCCATTTTTGGATGTCTGGAAGTAAGCATAGGAGGTACTTCCTTATCTCTGTTCTTGTGTTCTGAAACATAGCAATTCACAACAAAGAGGGAAAAGTGTGGGGAAGGCCCAGATCCTGTAGGAGTTGGGTTAAGATATGCCTGGAGTACATGGGTGATGTGGGTTTAACTGCCAAGCTCTGGCAAGCCTCAGCAGGCAGTTTCAGGAGTTATCATCTTTGTTAGGTCAAGTAAAGAAATACCCAAAGGCATCGTAAAACCAACCTGAAACCACTTTTCCTTATTCCAGGGTTCTTTTTAGTGATTGGGTTTTGTTTTGTTTTAAAATGTCGTGGTGGTAATTCTCTTCTTCCTCAGCCATCTTCCAAGAAACAGTTGAACTCTTCTAAAACAGCTAAAATTTTCCAAAACTGCAGCACTCATAGACATCTGGTAAAACTTCAGTATACTAACTTGGCAAAGATACAGCAAAGAGAAAAAAGTCATAGAAGGGAACTTACTGGGCAGTTTTAAATTTTATTTTTTGCTGCATATGCAGACCTGTCTCAGTGTTGGCCTTTTGGAGCAAAGTGCTCTGACCTGGAGTGGGTGTTGGTATGGGAGAAGAGCTATTGAACCAGGAATCCAAAATGAAGCTCTCCAAGATCTGATATTTCCTTCAGCTTTCAAGGATTAGATAAGTGTGTGTTCTTTGTAGCACAAGTTATGGCCTTAAATATTTGGTTTGTCAAGATGTCAGCCTGCAATCTGGGTGTGTACACCTGCTCTTTGTAAAGTAAGGCTTCTGTGGATTGCTGATCATCTGGGGTTTTATTTCATACAAGCAATATATAGTTCATGTAGTGTGTCTTCATGGAAAAACAGGAAAAAAACCTACACGCTGCTAAGGAATTTACATAGACAATACCAGAAATCAAACGTGCTTTTGCCTGTGTTTTTGCTTTTTTAAAAGTACAATTGAAAAAGGCAAGGCAGGGAGTAAAAACACGCTCTTCTATGACTGGAGATTAGTTATGTTAAAGATTGCTAGTCGATTGTTAGTTAAATGAACAGAGTGATTTAGTATGTATTGCCAGCTGTTTTGGCCTGCTCTAAAACTAAGGAGCATTGATGGCCTCTTTGATACATGCATAATAGCTTGCTGTGATTATTCTTTCTAATGGCCTTTTCTCTTTTAAACCATGTGCAGGTCCGAAATGGTAGGAATTGCCTTAGATTGGCTCTGTCTCTGTGTTGCAGCTCTCTTGAGAGTTACTGAATCTAATCGTCTGGGGGAGGTAGCCTGTCATGAATACAGGAGTTTTGCCAGCCTGAATCTGAGGAAATGAAGAATATTACTGGATATCTCAATTATAAAGTGCTGCTTTGTTAATTTTTATGATTTTTGTCACTTTGTCATTGTTGTGTGCTTTGTCTTTTTTTGTTTGGGTAGGGGTTTGGGTTTTTTGTTGATTTGCTTTGTTCTGCTAGGGAGCTCTATAAAGCTACTGTCTCATGAGCATTTTGTCACTCACGTTGCATTCTTGTACTGTACCAGAGTTGGTGACCATGTTCCATCGGTGGAAGAGATGAGTGAAAGCCGCTGGCTGTATTTCAGGTGACATTGTGCTTTCCTTGATACCAAATTAACCTGATGATTGGCTTTCTTCATCTTTATAACACTAAGTGTGTGCTCTTTCTATATATGGCATGCTGCTGCTGCTTCTCCTTTTCTGCAGAGTGCCATAGATGTTCCTCAATTCTGAGTTTGTGCTGAGCTTGGAGAGTGTGCATCACACATAGTGTCTTTAGCTTAAAACAAACCCACAGAACACCACATCCTTTAACTCTGTGTATGGGTAACTAACAAAGCAAAATTAGCATATCTGGCCTGGGAAGACTTAAAAGCTAAGAAGTCATGGATGCGATCCTATGATTCTTAATCACACAGGTATTCTTAAGCATTCCTTGGGGTTATTTCATACAGCTGTTCAGGTTGGAAGTGACTTCACAGATGATTTAAACCAGCCTCTTTGGGGATGTATTTTAAAAAGTGACAGTTATCACATTGCTTTATAGGAAGATGCTAATGAGAGTGGAGATAAACCAGAATCCTAGTCTTTTCTGGTTGATGGTTTCCAGAACTGATACACAGATAGAGAGAGAAGAAGAAAAAAACCCTCAAACCAAATCTTTAACTGGCATCTGTAGGAGAATGTGTGTGTGTGTGTATATATAAACATACAGAATATTTATGTAAAGAAAACTCTTTAGGATGGGGTGGTGGTAAGTTTTTCACATATCCTGTCACACTTGCAGGTTCCTAGCAAACTACTAAATTTGCCAGAGATGCAGTATATTAGCTTGTATAGAGAATCTGAGAACGATTACCTATTGCAGTCATTCTTGGCTGTTGCCATAGTAATTACATATACTAGAATGTAATAAAGCCTGGTATTTTGGTAGTTTGTCATCGATGTATTGCAGGGCCTTGAAAAGATCTTTGAAGTATCAGAAGAAATGGTTCCACTCATTTAAAATGACATAGAACTACTTCAAGTTCTCCACTATCTGGCTTATTTTTTTACCCTTCCTTTCCATATATTTAGTTTCTACTTTGTTTTCCACCATTTTCTACCAGACTGTTTAAATTACTGAATTATGTATAAGCTCAGCATCTGAGGGATCAAATCTGAGTAACTGCTTTCCTATGTGTGATGCTGGAGTTGTAGCTGTATGATAAGGAGCAAGAAGGTCAGGAGTCAGTTAAGAACAGAAACGCAATGCTTTGGTATTGGGTGTTAGGAGCTCAGTGGTAGTCCCTTTATTAGAGCTCCTAAAGCATGAAAAACCTTTTATGCCTTAAAAAAAAAAAAAAATTTAATTAGGGAGGAGTGAAGAAATATACTTAAATTGGATTAATTTTTACTGTAGCATGCTCTTGTCTACAGATTCCAGTAAACCTCCCAAGACAGAAATATAGCTGGCTGAACTTTATGTACTGTCTGTACTAAAGTGTTAAGGTATCTATCAAATACCAAATTGATGCCAGTGGTGGGAATAGGTGAATTTTTCACTGGTTTTGGGGTATATGCGCATTGTTATAGCTGAAAGACTGCTCATATTCTTTATCGGACATCTGCTTTTGAAGAATTACTTGTTTGATTTGCTACTGGACACCCTCAGGGAATCCACACACAACTGCTGCGATGAGCTTTCAGAAAGGCTGGAGGGGAAAATGAAGATGCTTGTTGTCATCTGCACTGTCTTGGTCTTGGCTGTACCACAGCCAGCGTGCCCCTCAGTCCCCATCACATAAACTGTGTCTCTTCAGCAAAACACTGCTTTCAACCAGAGCTTGCTCACCTACTTTTCTGCTAGGGGGGTTGAGCAAAACACCAGATAAATAAATGAGAACTGATATTGGCCTTTACAGCACATTTAAATTACAGGAAGCTCTTTAAATGTACTTAAGGATGTAAGATGGATTTTTTTTTTTTTGACTACGAGAAAAACATTATGTAAAGACATACATAGATCAGCTTTACTTGTACTTTTAATTATGGAAGTAATTAAGTAAGGATGAAGTAACTAGATGCTTTCTGTGCTTCTCTTTACTGTAAAGGAGGTTGGAAAAGACTTGACTGTGTTTTGCTATTGTTTTGTTTCAGGTGATAAAGATGGGGCTTCCTTAGAAACTTGGGGGCAGGGCCTGCAAAAACGTGATGCTTGTCGTGAGACCAGAGTGTATATACCTTGAAACTTAAACAGACAGACTTGCAACATAAAAATAAAACTTCCTATACAATTCATGCTGGAGTAGAGCATAAGAGACACAGTATGCTACAAAAAGTCATGGGAATTCAAAATAGTAATGTATTTTGTGTTAATCTGTTAACTGAGGAACACACTTTGAAACATGAACTTAAAAAAATGTGATTTATAGAAAAGAATTAATTAGAAATATTCCAAATATAAACTCATCTGAAGAATAACTTGGAAAAAAAATTAAAAATGGACAAGTCTGTGTCTATGTACTATTTCAATATTGAAATAAATGTCTGTAGTAAGAATTTTTTTCTACAAGTTGAACTGTTTTGACAGAGAAAAGCTCTTTTTCCTCTTAGTTCAGCACAACAGTGAGCCCAAACACCTGGTGACATACTATAACTTCTCATTGAACAGTATGGTCATCCTGCTTTGGTCTTCCCCTAAGCCCCCTTCCCTGCCTAAAGGGAGTTAAAATCCCCAAAACAAATGCACAACTTTTTAAGTCAAGTAAAAGCTGTTATGTTCAAATTGTTTGGTTTTCTTATGTACTGTGGACTGAATGAGTAACCCAGTGAGTTAAAACTATTTTGGGAATGCGAGCTATGCTCATCTGGAACAAGCTTCTTAAACTCCCCGTTGATATTGCCAGCTGCACAGCTAACACGAACATGGTTACCGTGCACGGTGTGTTGAACCTCCTCGATGTGCAGCTGGAGTTTGGAGCGGCACAAATCTTTTTATTTTTGGATGTATTTATAAAGGAATGTGCAGTTGTATACATATTGCCATACTGCACAGATTTCCTGATGTTGCTTGCCAGCTTGATGTGTGAGACTTCGTTAGGTAACAAGTTTGTCTGCAGAAAACCATTCTTATCATGTCTTCGCTGCTTAGTGATAGCCTGAGCATTTACACCTAAGCCCTTGTAACCTTTCAGAGCCCTTCTGTGTGGTATTTTATTTTAGCATGTGTTACAATCCAGTACCCAATCTGTCTGTCCAGTGTTCCCTTAAACTGGTGAAGTGTTTTAGCCTTGAAGCTGGTCAGTGCCAATGAATTCCCAGGCTAAATGTGCCTAAGGATTATGATGACTCTGTATGTGGAAAAAGGAAGTGATGAAGAAAGAAAAGAGACTCAGTGGACTGGGTCAGCACTAGCTTTATACGAGGCTGCTGCAGGCTGTCTTTGAGTGGCCTCCTGGATTTTCCCTGAACTACATTGTCATGTGAGACCTTGGGTTGGCTGTGAGTCCACAAGGTTGACTTAAAACTTTAGTTCAATGCCTACTTCTCTTATTCTATTGTTCTATTAGAAAGTGCTGCCCGGGAAGTTATTCTGTGCCTGACAGTAAATCATGTCTGGATCACTGGTTGCCTTATACAGGCACGTGTCCCTGGAACACACAAATTATATGAATTAACCAGCAAGGTTCTGTTGGTTTCTGGTGATTCTCAGGGATAAACAGTTGCATAAACACCATGGCTAGAAATAGCTGATATGAAGCCTAAATAACAAAGAAATTGCACTAAATCACCTCAGTCATTTCCAAGAGAGCGAAAATGAAGAATTTAGCCATTTCAGACAATGTTTTTGTTATTCCATGTATTTTCCTACACTTATTATGCAACATGGTAGGACTAAAACACAACATGTTTGAGACTGACAATCTTACCCAATATTTGAGGTCAAAAGTTTATGTTCTACAGGAGAGCACAGAGATTAAGGTATGAATAGGATTTAAAACTAGACAAGTCTAATCTTAACAAATAACTACCCCCAAAGCAGACCAGAAAAACCTGAACATAATTATAAGGATTAAATACCTATCTTGGATAGGAGCAATGTGTGAAAGGATGGGTATGTAATAAGATGCTCTCTAACTATGCAAAAGCAAGTAGACAGTTTCTTATTAACATATTATTCTGTAACCATCCGCCACCTCATACAGACCGTCCCTCACTCAGATGGGAGGCTGGACTAGACAGACCACTTGTTAATTCACTGTGGCTGTGTTGTATTTGGTGAATGAGACATGCAGCAAATTAATACTATGAGTCTTTATAAAGTATTTTTGTTGTTTCACACAGTGCATTAAAACCTGGGGTGTGTGTGACTTTTTTTAATTGCATATTAGAGCTATTCTCAGGCTTATCTGGCAGCTAAGCTACTTGCTGTGTCAAATATTTGGGCTGGGTTTATCCTTAGTCTCTGATTTCTTGCTGCTGGACATGAGGGATGTTCTCAGCTGAAGAGGATGGTCACTCACAGTTCACCTTTTAAGACAAAAATAGTACTTGCCAGTGTCCTAAAAGAATTAGCAACAAAGGTAAGCATTTAAAGTTGATGCTGAGATGGACTTAAAGCTTTTATCTACAGGTAGTTGCTGCTTGAGTGAAAAAATATCTTGTTTATAGCCTTGTAACTGCAGGGGAATAATGGACATCTCTTCCTCAAACTATTCTTCAAACTATTCTTATAACCTCTCTGAATGCAGCTTTGCTGGGTGCTTAAAGTGCTTTTAAAATTCATTCTGCCCAACTTACAACATTTGCAACCCTCAGTAACACCACTTGCTTTGTTTTCCTAATGTTTCTGTAGGGTTGGGGTTGACCCAGATCAGGATCCTCCACCTACTAATGACAGCTTTCAAGTCTTACAAGGAGTAAGTAATTGCATAACTTCTCTATTAGGTTGATCTTATTTTATAGCTAAGACAATAAAGAACTGCAGAAGCTCTATGCGTTTCTCTCCTAGCTGGCAAGTCAGCAATGCATTTTACTTTATAATATTCAAGCAATGCCCATCAAGAAATGTTCTGTGGTTTTGGGTGTAATACACGTTGTATACACGTGTATCAAAGGCATCAAAAACCTTCCCAGATCTACTAATATGCTCAATTAACCATGTGGTTTTCTCTTCCCCCACCCACCCAACATGCTTACTTTTAACATCCTTACAGCATAAACAGTCCTCCCCAAGAATGACCCAGAGATAATCCTCTTCTGTTCAATAAATGATACCAAATTTTGGCGTTTGGACTTGCTTAGAATCAAAGATTAAGTTCATTAATCTCAGCTCCTGTATACTGTACCACAAGCCAGATGGATTTTGTCTTTACTACCTACCACCTGTATGAGGCAAAAGGAGCACTGGAAAATTGTCATTTGTATTCAGTGAACTGTTGCTGTGAATCTTTAGTGCAGCTTTCTATGCATCAGTAACAATCCAAGAGTTGACGTTTTCCCCTGCAACACGCTATTGGCAAACAAGACTATCAAAAAAGAATGTTGTTCACAGCAGAACACTTTTCCTCATCTATAAACTGAGTGAATTCTCAGGAGGAGTGAAAGGTCTGGAAAAAAACCCAAACAACCCAACATTTCCTGAGGCTTAACTTGAAGCTTCCTCTGTCCAGACCTTAGTTTACACTCTCCCAGAGTACTGCTTGACACTAATTGTTCAGTAGCACAACTGGTTGCTCATGTAGGAACTTGCTAGAGGAAGGTGAATGACAAGAAAGACAGATGGCTTTGAACCCAGAGGATGCTTAGGGTGCAGGTGTGTGAACTCTGCTTTGTAAGCCTCAGGTTGTACGATGGCGGTGTCAGGCTGGCTGCAGATACAGGCATAGGATACTTGCTGTATTTGGGATAAGCTTTCTTACTAGTGGTTTCTCATGCCTATTTTTTTTTAGGTCACAGGCTGTACAGATAAGAGTTACTTGCTCAGGAAGCATCTCTTTTATTGCAGAAACTGCATTAGGCATCTCTGTGTTCTTTGTAGAAGCCCGTGTCCAGCACACAAAATAGGTCCTGAAATGGTGGGTTTGAGTACCAAAAAGGGTGAACTTGGTTTTGTATGTATCTGGAAGCAACTAGAAGGCCAGTCCTCAAAACAGCTTTTAAGATGAAGGCCACAGTTACTCCATAAAACCGAGGTTAGGAAGTGGTATCACAGTAGGATGACTTTGACCGGTTCAGACTGAGCTTGTCAGTATTTGAGGAATTGCTTTAACAGGAAACAGAGCATGGGTATTCTGTTCTCATTCAGTGCCTGGGTGGAAATACCTTGTTTGCTTTTTTCCGATGTAAACATAAAGCATTTACCCATTTGTTTCCCTCTTTAGCTGTGCATTGCATTCCTAATGGAGTCCATAAGTCAGTTTCCTTTGGATTCCTCTTCCTTTCACCAAGCCAAGATTAGCAGCATGTCATAGTTAAAGAAAATATAACAGTTGGGATGGGGGGTGAAAACGTACTAAGCTTTAACTCTTGGTGGATCATGGATTTTCTTCAGATCAGAAGTGCACAGGGCAATTCTGTCTTGTTCTTTTCCAGTAGTTTGGAAGATGATTCATACAAGGCGTTCTCACTTAATCTGTTTTCCTGTGTTTAACTTTGGTCTCTGGCCAAAAAAAACCCCAAACCAAAACACCCAAAAAACCCAAAACAGTAACAAAAGTAAAAACAAATGCAGCTGCAGACCAGCTGGTGCGATGTCTTGCTGCACAGCTAGTAAAGGGATTATATTTAACACTTCTAAGGTTGATCAAGCACTTAAGAAATTTGCATGACCTTCCTCAGTTGTGATTTTATCTGGATTCCCTGTTAAGCATGTTTCTTTTAAGGGTGATATATTTCATCAGGTTTGTGAGAGTTTTATCAGGTATGGTAAATTCCCTTGTTCTTCCAAGGAAGCAATAGACTTAAGGAAGGAACATCACATAGACCTAGATTTAAGGAAGCCAACCAAGCAATGAATAGGGATCAGTCTCAGTTATTCTACTTCATTTATTTGTGGAGGGGGATGGGGATGAGACATCCATGAGGCTTATTTGTCAGTTTTGAACTTACTTCTGTATCCATTACTGCACTAACTCTGTGATAAGCTTTTAGACTCAAGGGAACTTGGTGGTAGAGGGCTCGTTTAGATAACTTGAGGGTAATGAAGAGGGCCTACTCCTTCTCTGCAGTAATTTCTGGTCTTTTTAGGGGAAGTAACCTTCTCAGTCTAAGCATGTCTCTAAATAGCTTTCTTCTGCAGTCCAAGTACGGTATTGAAGTAATTTAGGGGGTTTGGACAGGACATTCTAACATGAATGATTGGAATGTATGATTTGTTTGGTTTTCTTTTTTTTTTTCTTTTCCTGCCTGAAATAACTGAATATGTTTTATCTTATTTTTAGGATGGCCCAGATTCTGAAAGAAGGAACAGGACAAAACAGGAAAGTGCTTGGCTTTTCAGGCTATGGTATAGCTTCGACCATAAGTATCCTTTTGAAAACAAAGCTTAACTTCAAGGCATGCAAAGTTCACTTTTTTCCCTTTCCATATACCCATATGTAGCCTTAAGCACTGGGGACTCAAACAGGAGAAAGACTGAGTATTTGATAGGTTCAAGGCACAGAACTGATGCTTGAACTTGCTGATTCAAAAGATGGACCTTTCCTTTCTCTAATGCATGGCATGTCACGCTTGCTGGAGGATGGAAACCAGTCAGTTCTAGGACCTGGATGAATTTCCTTCCTAAAAAATAAGACAGCCGATTAACTATTTCAGATCCTCTGATTTGTTCCATTAATCTGTTCTCAATTTAACTGATGTTCATAGCAGAAACAAGTTTTCCAGTTCATTGTACATGTCTAAGCCCCGACTTGCTGCACTGAAGAGCCATCTGCTTTTGTGATGTAGTCCTTTTTGGAAACCCATCACTGATATGGGAAGTTCTGGAACTAAAAATCTATGTGTGATCCAGGTTATTCCCTTTACTATACCCAGAACTTCCTATGGGTGTCAAAGCAGAGAGTGCCCTCGTGTATACAGTACTGTACAACTTTTCTGACGCTATTATACTAGTTAGCCTTGTTTAAACTTCTGAGCAATTTTTGTGTAGCTGTCCTGTCTTTCATGCTTGTGTTTTTTTAACCTACATAGCATATTCTTAATCAGTATATTACAGAGTTGCCCTTCCTTTAACAGCTTACACTCACTTCATGGAAAATGGCAAAGATAATCTTGTGGTTATGGCAAATCACTTATACTCAGAAATTCAAAGTTTCAGATCTTGATTCCTAGTAATCTCTGGGGAAATTAAATATATGTAAATACCTGTGACAGGGCCTTAATCATGTTGCAGCTTGCATCTGAGAAGTCAGTCTTTTCACTGGGGTCTGGGCCATTGGTTGATGAGAGGTTGCTGGCCTGGCCCCGCCACACACAAACCCAACACACTTGTGCATCAAGATTTCCCACCTAGGGAGACCCAGGTACAGTGCTGAAAGCATTCAGATCTTAATAGCACTTGCCTGTTAGGAAAAAATTTGTTTGAGATTGATGCTTTCAGATGCAGTAGTATTGGGCCAAAGCTGAGAAGGGAGTGTATGTGCTTGTTTAAATACTCATAAATGTTAGTAATTTCAAGTTAACCTTTTGAGTTGTTGTGGCTGCGTTCAATTTTTGTTCTTTAAAAAAATTTTAAAAAGATTTATGTGGTAAGAGCATGGAAGGATCTGGCTGTGGCTGACTGCTTCTTTTTCGTCTTTTTAAGAAGGAAGCGGAGTTATCCTCTTTCCCTGCCTTTTCAAAAGGGATGTGCCTGTGAACAAAGGAGTAGTTGGCAGTGCTGACTTCCCCTCGGCTGACGCTAGCACAAGTGCAGTGCCCAGCAGCTGCAGCAAGGGCAGAGACGGGGGTGTGGGAAGTGTTAGGTGAAAATGACAGCTTAATTAGCTGTTTTTCAGTGGTGACTGTCTTTAGGGAAGGTTTTTGTGAAGTTTGCCAGGGAAACAGACATCCAGAGGCAGAAATGTCTTACTGTCTCTTAGAGGTAAAATTTTGCTCCTTCTGTTGTAAGGAGGCGTTCAGATAAACATCAGCTGGGTGGGCTTAAATTGCACGTAAGGGATGACCTTTAGAATTGCCACTTCTGTGCCCATGGCTAAATGTCAAAGGTCTTTTTGCTGATGCGTTCACTTGGTTTGTGAGTAGAAAGGCAGATTATGTCAAAATTTACTCTTTGCAAGGGAGCTTAACTTGAAAAAGATGCGAGTAAGATGCAATTGGCAGTGTGCTCCAACGCTGGCTATTGCCTGCAGAGCTCTGTGGAGGGATAACCAGGAGCTTCATTCTTGTGGAACGCAGAGTTCAATCAGTGTTGTGGGCTATTCCCTGGATTTAGCCTCAATTGTTAAACATGAAGAAAACTGCAACTTCCATGAAGTACCACATGTCTTTTACTGGCTTTGTTTTATTATTGCTGTCTGTGTGCCATGAGGCAATATGGAAGCTGGTAGGTTACTGTAAGGGTGAAGAGTTTATTTCTGTCCAGGACTGGGGGTAGCTGCATTGTTACTGAAGGAGGGAAGGAGGAAACATAACTCTACAGTGGCATAATCATGCCATTATATGTTCAAGTAAACATGCTGTGCCAGGCCCTGCTAAAGGGGAGGGATACATCTCTGCTAAAACAGCCCCTTTTTAACCCTACTCTTTCCCCTAAGCACATTGATCTGTTCAGAGGATCAGGGAAACAGTTATACTCACAAATGGACTTGATTCTCTCCGTGCTTAGAGACCTAAGGAAGTAACTAGAATACCTGCAATATATATTTATTTTAAATGTAATCAGACTGACTTCAACCAACTAAAAAAACAAAACAACCCAGCCTATAACCCTGTGGCCCTGCTTTCAGAGGATGTTTGGAAGCCTTAGCACTCTCCTCCATAGCTCTTTTCTTGTGCCACTCAAGATCAGCATGCTGCTCTGTAGCAGGGACACCTTTTTTGACTCCTGAGCATTTCCTCAAGCATATCATCAGTCTGGAGTACTAGTGTGAACAAATATGGATTTACCTGGAGACAGACCTATGAAAGGAGGTGTAAAGACACCTTCCTTTCCCACCCCCATGTCCCCTCAGTTTAATCTAGGTAATGTTCTTTCCTTTCACGCTGTGTTACGTGGTTCTTGCCATACAGTTTTCCCTTTGCATTTCTGAGGCTCTGTGTGTATATGTATGTGTACACTGCAGGGATGTCTTTGAGCCTTACCAGAGTGTTGCATCTCTGTGGCTTAGTGACCAGCTAGCAGTTCAAGTGGCTGCATTGTTTGAGGATGTTGGATGGACACTATTTATTTCCCTGTGTTGAGCCACATAGGTATGTCACCTTGTCACCTCTAGCTTGTAATTTTTATACTGTGCTCCCATCTGCAGAGCAGAAACACACTTAGAACTATTAACATTAAAGAGCTTGTATCTCTGCTTGCTCCTTTTGGCTTCAGAGAGCCCAAAAGCTGGAAGCATTGCAACTGCGAGGTAGCTAGTTCCCATTGCAGTATATGTGTGGATAAAGAAATTGCCCTGAAAAAGATCAAGGGAAAAATGTTGGGGGGAGATGTTTTCTTTTTTTTTTTTTTTTTTACAAATGCAGATTTTTTTCAGTAGCTGTTTTATAGACAAGTATTGAGCAGCACATTGATAGAAGGCAGAGCCATGCTTATGTATAATTGTCTTTCTTATTTTCAGTAGTGGTTTTTGAGCACTGATGTGTTTTCCTTAACTACTTAAGTTATTTAAAGCCAATTCTCACTCACAGTGGCCCTCCATTAACTACAACTCTACCCAGCTGGTGTGGCCTGCTAGCCCGCTGTCTGACAAGTCCCCAAGTTTATGATGTAAGTAGAATGACTCAATACTTGTGTGTTTTTTATTTATTTAACTTCAGTAAAGCAGTGTTTTTTCTTTTTTGGTAAAAGGTTGGCATGATATACATACTGCAAGAAAGTGCTGGTTTGTCCTAGGCAGGAAAGATTTAAGATACTCTCCTCTGAGGCAACAGCTTACGTTAGTAGAAATCAGAGATGATCTTATTGTTCAAATACTACATTAAAAAAATAACATTTCAAGGATATTGGAAAATTACAGGCCTAGTCAATAAACCAGTTCAGTGAATCATTTAAAAATATTCAGTCCCTTCTCAACACTTTTGGACAAGATTGTTTTCCTGTTACTGCTAAGGTTCTATTGAGTTCTCCTTCAGAGAAGACACTGACACGTATACCCATGCCAGAAAGAAATCTGGTAGAGTTTCCCTTCAGTGTTTCCACTGTGAAATTTGAGATCACATTTCAGAAACTGTTAATCAGTTACTTATCTCAGTCTAGCAGGTCACTATACTGTCTTTACAGCCATGTCTTGCAATAATTAATGCTTCATTCTCCTATTACTCTTGCAGGATCCTGATACATTATTCCCATCTGTGCAGTGCTTCTGAAATCTACAACTTTTTATGAGCCACTTGTAAATAAAACCATAGTACTATGGCGAATCACTCAAATTTGCAGGTTCTCTGGAATGGTAACATCTCTGCTATGTTGAAGTAGTCCTGGACCAGATTTCTATTGATCTTTTCCTAGACAGTTATGAATTCCACTTGCAACTTTGAAATACTCCCCTGCATTTCTTTCTGGTATCATTAGCATCTTGCTTTTACCTGGTAGTAACATTTCAAAGAAATTTGAAATATCTGCTGCCTATTTGGAGCTATTAGTGCTCCAGAGCAAGAAATTGGCCTTGTTCCCATCTTTGCAATGCCACTGGAGATCTTAAAACAGATCTAGGCTGGAAAGAATCCCTCAGACCAATTACCCTACTTGTGTGTTGCCCATGTGTCTATCTGTGTATGATCTTATAAAATTATCCAGTAACTGAGGATCTAACCAGAATGAACATGCAAGCTTTGGCTTTCATTTTCTCCACCAGTCGGCCTCTTTTTTTTTTTTTTTTCTCTTTACTCCTCATTCTTAGTTACTGTGGAAACTTATTCTTTAATTGGATTGGTTTTGTCACACACGCACACACATGGGATGTTAACTTCATAATTCAAAATGCTTGTAAGGCTTTATACTTTGTTAAGGTGTATAAGGTGGAACTATGACATTGTATTCTATCTTTTTGTTTCTATTTCAGTGTGTTGTTGCATTAGTCTTAGGAAAGAATATAATTTTGAGATTTTATTTTTAGTTTATTTTCAATATTTCTGAACTCTGCAGTTGTTTTACCACTTCTTGTTTCTTTGCATGGCTGGCTTTGCTACAATTCTTGACTATACCATTTTATTACTGGTTAAAAAGCTGTGTAATATTTTTGCTTTCCTATTAAGTGCAGGTGAAGCAAGTAAGAGAGCCATGTCTTTGACAGGACAGAAACTGCTTGGAATAGTTGTGCTTTTGTAAGGTATTTCCAGGAAAGTTGAATGATACATTAGAGAGAATTAAAGACTGAATTAAGCAAGCAAAAAAAAAAATCTGTGAATACTCAACAGAATGTAACATAGCTGGAAAATGTGTTTCAAAAAGAAGTAGTAAATCTTAGATCTCATTCAGGTGCCTCTCTGAAGTTCTGAACTCTACCTAGAGAAGGAAGAGGAAGAAGGCATACAAGTATGCGGCTGTACTGACCATAGAGTTGTGTATTGTTTTCAGCTTTTGTTATCTTTTTTTTTTTTTAATTCTCTGACTTTATTACAACCTTATTTAGAACTCATTTTCACTTCTGTGAGTGGGAGTACATCTTTTTTTAATTAGATGCCAAAGGGGTGTATTAAAGTCTGAAAGTCAAATAATCTTATTATATAGTCCACCTACAACCTATTGCAAAGTATAAGACTGTGTCCTCTAAGCTTGAATTTGCATGGCGTATATGTAAGGTTCTCTAGTCAGCACACAGGGGTGAGGTACAGTGGATTTGTTCCAGAGCTGTCACTACTAATCCTTGCTGATGTTCTCCCACTGCTTTAAGACTGTGCCACTAGGCTCACCATTGTTTCCCACCCAAACAGAATCTAAGTTGGAACTTAAAAGCATGAAATGCGGCTGTATTTAGTGTTTAAAACAATCATTTTCAAAAATTCATTACTATTTTTCTTTCTTGGTGTTATCTGCAGTGCATGACCATTTGGTAGGGCTTTCCAATTTATCCCAGACTAATGTAGGTTACTTCTTTCTTCCCTTTTGATATGTCTTTTTGAAACTTTTAGTAGTTCTGTTTCATCAACCATTTATCCCATTTGGAAGAACTATCTGGTTATCACCTGCTCTTCCTCATGAAGCATCTGGGGCTTTTTTTTTTTTTTCTTGTTTATTCAAGGGTGTGTTTTGTGTCCTACACAATCCCACCTTTTTTTTTTTCTTTGAGAATTTAGTTCTTCACCATACACAGTGAGACAACATGGTATGAAAGTAGAAGGACTTCAATTGTTTTTCAAAATATACAGACCCAATAAAGAAATTTCATTTGCAATCTATGTAAGTCTTGGACGAGGTAACTCTCAAAATTGGTAAGAAAATTGTTCAGCTGCGCTTCCTCCCCTCCCCTTTCTTAGTGTTTCTAGCTTCAAAACAAAAATTGTTTAGTTTCCTTGATGAATTTTAACTCTTCTGACAATAGAGAAATGGTAAGCGGAGCATCAGATTTAAGTTGTAATATATTTTGCATGCATACTACCTGATGCTTTTGTTTTGGAGCCACAAGATAAGTAACTTCTGATGCAAGTTTTGTCATCCGTGATGCCTGTGTTGTGTTCAGCACCATCAGCATACGTGATGACTGCCATCATTTTGTATGTGTGGTGTACTTTCCATGTGTTTCGTCTTGCTTTGCCTTAGGAGGCAATAAAGATTGGCTTTGTAAGCAGTAATTCTAAATAAGCTTTAGCTGTTTTAACATCTCCAGCACGCATTCTTAGGAGCATGAGCAGATTTTATCACAAATGGACAGAATGCTGTGAGGTCCCTCAAGGTTATGATCAGTACATCAAAGCAAAATTCAGTCTTTTGTAGCGTTTTGGATTTTGGGTACTTAGCCATTCTAGTTTGTCAGTTTAAGTAGTGAAGTTCAGACGTATGTTTTTTGAGTGAATTGAAGCTATTCCTGCAGAACTGTAGGGGATTGCAGAGGCCAGTTTAGGGTTATTCTTGGAAGAACTTCAAGTCTCTGGGGATCTACTTGGATACGTTTCCTGTCTGTCTTGAAAGAATTGTTCATGCTGCATGAAGCACAGTAGGTTTATTCACCCATCCTCTGCCTGCAAACATAGCAAATCCATATACTACATGGGATTGTTCATGGATGTACTCTGGGGAAATACATGAAATAAATTGCCTGCTGCTTGCAGTGCTATTCAGAAGTGAAATAAATAAGTGGAACTTGGCTCATACAAGGCAATGTTTGTTCACTATGTGCTGAGAAAGCTCAGTGTTTTCTCTGGAACTGATCATGTTTATGTATATGTAAGTGTACCGTACTGGGACAAACCAGCAAAGACCGAGTTAAGACTATGTCATACACTGTGGCCCTCTCCTTTCAGTATCATGCTTCTAAGAGCTTTTCGGCATTCTGGGGAGGCTCACGTGTAGTGTGTGTTCTTACCTGTTTCTTATCTGATAGGTGGCTGCAAGGATTTGCTATTAAATAGCATTGTGGAGACAGGAGGTACTTTGGGAGCTTGCTGCAGTTGCTTCGCATGTGGCCCTGGTATCGCAATACCTCCTGGTGTGCTGTTAGCCCTGCCTTCCCCTCCTTGGTGCTTCTCCAAGGGCAGACACCATGAAAGGCAACTTGTGATAGAGCTTCTCAGCTTCTTCAGCTTCTTAAAACATAACCAGTCCACAGTCACAAACTGCCTGCTTCTTACTCAGTTTTCTGCATTTTGTCTTTATTTAAATGTGTCTTCTTCAAAAACAGAATATATAGGAATATCAGATTTTCTTAAATAGCCTATTATTTTGTGTACCTTTTTTAATCATCTTGGCTTTTGTCCCTCCAACTTTCACTTTTTTGGAACGGAAAGCTTGGAAAGGCTGTTTCTGCCAATTATGGCTGAACCCTTTAGTTTCTGCCTTTTTTCTTTTTAAGATAGTGACAGTAGTTCAGTGTTTTCTTTGCAATCAAAGAAAGCAAGTGTCCTAAACTGCACTTGCTCTTTGAGAACAGTACTCTTTATCACAGTAACCCTGTCTCTAATAAGCCATGATAAATTTGGATGCCATGAAGATTCTGATAAATTAGCATTCATTCAAAGGAGGGCTTGTCTTGCACCCAGCGCTGAACTGCACCATTTCTTTCGTGGGTTTTGGTAAACTCCTGAAACCTCCAGTCCCGTTAGTTAAATATTCTGTATCATCTAGAGGCTTCTGCTGCTTTATTTTGGCTGATTATCATTCTGAAATAATGACAGAAAGCTTTCCCAGGAAGTTTTATTTAGTCAGGCACTGCATTCTATATAATGGACAGGTTAATCAGCAAGTGCCCTGAAATCCTGTTCTGCAATACAGGTAGGGCTTTCTGGTTAGGCTGATCACAGGCATCCTATCTCTCATAGCCTGGGCCCCCCTTCCCTTGCCAAAGTGAAAGAAAAAGATGTATTTTGAGAATGTAGCCTGATCGGTATCCAGTCTACTGAGGACAAAAGCAATACACACACCTAGATTTCAACTCTTTCTAAGCAGTATGGAGCTATTCACATGGGGAAGTAATTGCTTTCAGTTGCAAGGAAGCAAGCTTATAGAATTTTCTTCAGATATGAGGAAGTCCCATTTTCTGACCAATTCAGCTGTTTTGCCTTTTACTAAGACCATGTTAAACAGAAGTGAAACATGGTGTAATTGCTTGCTGTTGTATTATTCTGTGTAGAGAAATGTTTTGTTATACTTAATCAATTTCTAGTCTCTGACCATGTATTTCATCCCATCTCTGCTAAAATAAATTCACAGCATTTCGTGAGCCAATTCCTTAAATGATTTTGAAAAGAAAACACATCAGAACTAGTTACAAAACTATGAAGCAAACACTTTCTTCTATCAATCTTTGGCACTTTTATAGCTCAGGAGCATTCCTAAGAACTAGGTCAAGTAATTCTCTATTTACTACCAGGTAAGGCTAAGCAGATAGTTTAAAGGAGTGTGGCTGGTTTCCAATATGGAACAAAAATTTGTTGAGGAAATGTTGAATATAAAGAATTTGGGCCTAATGAGTTCTTATGAGTTTGCATGATTTTGCTAATGAACTTGACGAGTTAGCAACAGATGTCACTGACTTGGTATCTGGAGTGACTTAATTGTGTGTGGTCTCCAGTCTTTTTTCCTGTACTGTCTTCTAAATTGTCATGCAAAAAGCAGTGTATACTACTTATCTCTTCTGTACTTCTGGTAAACTTCCAGTGCTATTAAATCCCTGGTTGTCTGTTTCATAATTGAGTTTTTGGATTCAGGTCCCCCTCATCTCTCCACAATAGCAGTAGTTATACAGGGATCAGTAAGCTGATTTGCAGACACTGGGTTCAAGGTTATTTTTTAGCATTTCTTAAGGTGGAACTTTACCGCTTACTGGTTCTATATTGACACATAGATAAACTTTTCTGTTCAGTTACCTTCTTGGCAAAGACCAGATGTTGTGCAATGTACAAAGATTATTTTATTTTTTTTTCCAGAATCAAGAACAGCTTAGAGAAGAGGATTCTGATTTTATTCTGAATGATGGTGACCTTACTGTGACATACGGTGATACAACAATAACTGCAAACGGTTCTTCTGGCCCCCATACAGCAACCACTAGCCTTGATGGCAGGAGAACAAAAAGTAGATCAGAGGAAGCACTGGAATGTGATTTGGGAGCAGCAGATCATGAAGTTACAAGCAGGGGTACCCGGCTAGTATTTCCTCTGGAAGACAATGCATGATTACTGACTCAGTAAAAATAACTCTTGCTCTGTGGATGGATCAAGGAAGACTGCAGGCCACTATGTCACTTGAGGTGGGGATGTTTATTTAAACAAGTTAACATGCATAAGTGGTTTTACTAGGTTCTGAAGGTGTCACCTATTTTTTACTCAAGATGCTGACAGTGGGGTTTTCTAAATGTCTGAAAATAGATGAATGAGAAAACTGGTCATTCTCCTCTTTTCAACCACATATTGAATCCAAGTATAACTAGCATGCTGCAATTGTCTTGTTCAGCTGCAGCAGCTCTCTCTGAAGAGAGGTACATGAAAACATTGTCATAGAACTGAGCTTGTCTTGGCTTAGCTTGGGAATGTGGAAGAAGAAATATAAACACGATGATTATTATGAGATAAATAAGGATGTGTGTGTATCTGAATGTGGAGAGATCCATTGTTAATTTCTCTCATGAGGCTGAGGAAACTAAAGTAAAACGGGACAGTACGTTAGGACTACAGGTGCATGAACGCAAGACTGTGGGGAATCTGTTACTGCAAGCTGTACTTAATGCATTTCAGAGGAAAAAAGGGAAAAGATGATTACTTCACTGGCCATGTGTTTAGGAAGGCAATGAGAGCTACTTGTCCCTTTAGCTTTGGACAACTTGACTATTCCTATTAGCCTAACTTCTAGTGCCTCAAAGAAAAACATACAGCTTCCTGTGGTCTGAGACTTACCTGACCCAACACAAGCCCAGAGCCAGGCTCTCTTGGGTAGAAGTCATGAGGTAAAACTTTCTCTCCCTTAAGATTCTTAAAATCAGATGAAGATGGTTGGAAATGTATCCTGGGATGGGGAAAACAGCAGATAAGAGGAGGAGGAGGGGGTGGGTGGGTGGGGTAAAGAGGCAGTATTGAACTCGCATGGAACCATGAGGTTTCCTATTGCTCGGAAGAATCCATGGACTCTGCTTACAGTTCTTGTGTATGATAAACAGCAAACATCTAATTAAACAGACAAACAAATACTACTGGCTTTACCATTTGTGACTATCCTAAAAGAAAGATGTTTACTCTTGTTCTCTTTTGGAGAGTAGATGTGAAACTTCAGTAGGGCGTTGCACAACAACACATAAGCTACAGAAATTATGAACTGTAGTATCATGTTAAATGTGAAAAGGGAAAAATATTTGCCTAGTATTTAGCCCACTTACATGTAGGCTAGCTTTAACTTATTGCTAAATGCTTTTTAATTTCCAAACGAGGAGATATCATTGTCTTTGCCAATAGCTGAAAACAAGCTTTGAAGAGCAGTTCAGCTATTTAAAGCATGCTAATGTGATTTCATTCTCATGTCTCAAAAGGTTTATTTTTTTAAAAAGTTCTGTGGCCCACTAATGTGATGTAATCTCAGTTTGTCTAAAAAGTGTGGTTTTCTTGCTGCAATTCAGTTGTTCCCCTCATAAAATTGTGTGTGAGTAAATACCTACTCTGTTTTTCCTTAACTATTAAACTTAACGGGCTAACTTTGGTACGAGAACTTACTGCTGCAGAGAAACATTGCAGTCATATTGTCCAGTCTGCTTTCTTTCAAATGTGTTCTCTAATGAATGATCTACCTCCTTGTCTGTCCCTCCAAGGTAAATTTGTAAAGGGCATTGATATGTAATGACTGTGTGACACTATTAAGAAAAGAGACACGAGGAAACCAGAAGCCTTTTTGTGGAGAAGTTGGAAGATGCATACAGTCTGAGCTCTGTTCTTAAATGGTGAAAAGTAACAAACCCTGACAAAGATCTGAGCAGAGCAACTCCTTTTCAGTTCTCCTCTGCTTTCAAGGAAGGTAATGCTGATAGTAACGATCCATGGTGTTTACATGGCTTTTTTTAAGTGCGCTGGCAGCAGAAAAAGTAAGACTCCTCCTAAATTACAAATACAGTTGTGTTCGTTTTGGACAAGTCTTTGGAAATCATGCCGTCAATGCTGAGTGAGGACTTGAGACTTCTACAACAATTAGAATTATTAGCTGAACCAAATTTTAGGTTGAGACAGTGAAACTTACCCAAAATAAATGGACTTAATACAGTGAGGCAAATTTTTACGTGCAGCTTGAAGCTGAAGCTTATCATATCACTTTGGCTGAAAGAGAGCTTTATGCAGAAAGAGATCCGTTCTTTGGACGAAAGATCAGGTACAGATTCTGGAAGTAGAAATTCTGTTTTGTTAACTTCCTCAGGAAGACTGAATCTCTTGAAAGCATCAATAAACCATCCCAGTACAGATGCTTCTCTGTTTGTGTTTTCAATTCCCATAGCAAAAATTTTGAATGAAATTCACCAGTAAGCCCAAAATAGAGGGATCATTGATGAGAAGGGAGGAATATAATAGTCTAACTTCACATTCAAAAATTACTTAAGGCTTATGCAACCTGCTGAGGAGAGGCCCATATACACAGGCTTAATTTTTATTCATGTTACAACAATGAATTTTATTCCTTGATTTTTTTAAAAATCTATTTTCCATTTTAAGTCTCCTTCCAAAATTGGACTTCACTGCCAACAAAAGGTAAGCTAAAACATCTAGTCTCTTCTTACTACTGACACTAATCCTTGTACCAAATTCCCAAGGGACTCTTTTACTGAAAAAGTGGGAAAACCAAAAAAAAACCCCTCCTTGTCCTGAAACACTGCATATTTCACCAACTGTCTAATAGATCCTTTTTTCCTGTGTGTATCCCTTTGAAAGAATAGTTTAATAATTTCAGTTCCTTTCCAGTAAGGTCCTGAGCTGGCAAGAACTGAACCATACCAGCAAATATGCATTTTCTTATAAACTTGGTGTGAGGTTTTGAATAGAAAACACAGTTTAAGACTGTAATGAACAGCAATTGATATATATAAGTATCCTCTTCAAACTAGAAAAAGAAAACCTGTAAGATTATGGTCTTCACTGCAAAATGTATTGCTATACTGCTATACTAAGATAGGATGTTGCAGTTTATGTGCCTGCCCTTGTACTTGGGACTGAGTGATTTGTCCTTGTTTTTGTTTGCTGCATTGTCAACTTACTGCTGAAAATCTTCACCTGAATTCGCAAAGTTCAGTCCCTGGACATGTGCAAAATGAAGTCCCTAATCTTATTTCAGTGCTTCACAGTGCTTGACAGGAAGGCAGGACTGTTCTGCAGTTCCTTGAATTCCCATGCAAATGCGTCTTTCATTTATTTGTGTTAAAGGCCACAGCAATCCACAAGCAGTGCTCTAACATGGTATTTAAACAGACTAAAAAGGTACCTAAATCCTTCTGTGTGTTCATCTATAATGTCTAGGTGGGAGGTGGAAACTGCAAAGATTCTCATTTACAGAATTTGGAGTAACACAAAAAAAATCTAGAAAACTGGTATTTTTGTGCGTTGCTTGCTAGTTAATTCAGTGTGTGTGAGAAATTCCCATGTTTTGAGTCAGCTGTACAACACTGCACGTTTTGTCCAAAAGAGCAAATTCTCTTAACTTCCATGGGACTACTGGCAGTTTATCAATTCAAGTAGCTGTGAGGAGATCCTGTGACTGCTAAGAGCAGTACCACCATAGCAGCCTCACTACAAACACAGGCGTAACGCTGGATTTTTCAGGATGCTTTTTGTGAGAGGTGTTTGAAGTGCTGTTTGCAGTGGCTTCTTAGTTAGCTCTGATACTCTGATCTCAAGTTATCAGAAAGGAGGAACTCTACGACAAGTGTGTTTACGCTGTACGTTACGTGTTTGCTATGCAGAGGAACGGTACAGTGTGAGATACCTTTTCTGATAAAGACTGAACAAGGACAAAGTATCACATACTTGGTACTTGACCAAGTCTAGCCCTATTCCAAGGATGCAAGCTTTTTGGCCTATGAGAGGACCAAACCAAATTTATTTATTTTTTAACACTGTAGGAATTGCTTTTGGAGAAAGGACTGCAGCAATTTTAACTGGAGGGGAATAAAATCCAAGCTTTTTTGGCTGAACTTCCAAAGAGCTGATCTGAAGCAAGTACATAGCAAAGGTTAAAATGATGTCTACTACTAATGTGATAGCTACTATGATTTACTCCTGGGGAGAGGGAAAGACCTCACAGTAGGAAGTCTAGCAACCTTAATAGATAGCATGAGCAGCTTGTAACAACCAAGAGGCCAGATCCTGTGATGTTAATCTTTATAATCAGTGAGACCATTTTGAGGTTGGCATGGAGAGCATGGTCCTTCTTGTATAAGTTAAATTAAACTTGAATTGCAGTCTCTCTTCAGACAGTATTGGTCAGAGGAGCTTCCTTGAGTCTAATTTGTAACAGTAAAACCCAGGAAACTAATATGCTTCACATGCTTTTCAAAGGAAGGTTCAATGTTTCTTTTAACTCTGTTTGAAGTAGGTCACAGGAATAACATGCTTGACCTCAGCTTTGGCAGACATGATCTCTGCTTCTGCACAAGTGTGGGAATGGAATTTGAGTAATCAGAAGCCTCAGCTTCATGTGCTTTTCTTTAAGATGTGAGGTGAGGACCTTTTCTGGGGAGAAACCAGAGAAGTTACAGATGCATCAGCAGGGACTACTCCTTGCCAAAATGCTGAACTCATGACCTGCTGAAACTTAGAAGCAAGAGAAGATAAAGCATGACCAGGAGGCACACACCATCCAGCAGGAAAGCAGGCACTAAACACCCCATGCTGGCTACGTACAATCTCAGTCATAATCAGTCACAGAAAGTAGGACAAAGCTGCTGAGTAGCTTGAACACATTCCAAAGAGAAAAACATGTAGAATAACAATTTCAAATGTCTCTATATTGAAAAATGTTCTTTTTAAGAAGAAGCCTATGCAAACTTTATTTGCAGTGCAGGAGGAGGGTCTCGCTTCCCAAGTTTGGGGAGGGGAGTTTACTACCACACAGTTGAGAAACCACAGATTCTTCTTGGCCTGGGATTTTTGGGAGTGTCCCTCTGAAAAATAACTTCCAGCAGAAATAAGCCTGCAAAGTGAAAAAGAAGGAAAGCATGGAGGAAATAGTGAATTACAAAGCCAGGAAATGTCTTAAACAGGCAGCTTTACTGTGGGAACAGTGTTGTAAACAACTGCTGCTCTTGCAGTCCTAAATGCTGAGCAGCTTTGTAGGCTTCTGCATACCTCATCCTAAAACAAGAGCCATGGGATACCTCAAAAGTCATTAAACTACACCATCGTAAGTGATCACAAAATCAAAGGCTTTCACAGGGAAGCACTGACCACCTTCTACTCCAGAACAAAGAAAATAACTGATAATTTTTTAAAGAGTAATCTCACATCACTACTATGTTTTCTTGAATCTAAAAAGCCTTTAGCAATTTTGAAAGAAGTTCTAGGGTGACATTAGTCTGATAAATATGGTGGTGCCTTACAAAAGGTGCATACATATAAACAGGGTGTAAATGCTTGGCCAATCATATCTGAATCTGTGTTGCAGACTCAAATGATGTTTCATATCTCCATTTGATACTTGCAATTTATGCAAGCTTTTGCTATGGAAATTAAGCAGTTGTGACCAAGTGATTAAATATTAGAACCAGTTCATATTTTAAGGTAATAAAATGATCTGGTTTGGATACTTTTTCTACTGTGCCTTTATCCTATGCTGTTTTCTTGATCATAATCTGTTTTGCACCACCCCATGTGGATTTGCAGACCTTCAAAATGCCATTGGCTTTGAAGCTTTAGTAGGGACTAAAACTTAACTGGGGGAGACAGCTCATAATAATTTATACTGGAATAAAGGACTTCATTGATTGCTTGCACTGTCCGTACCAGAGAACTTGGTGGTGTAGAAAGGTGTCTGCAGGGAAGGAGAGAAGCCCTGGTTTTTTGAATACCTGCCTATGCTGGTGTGGATAAAGCCAGTACCACTTCCAGGTTCATGTATGGAGCCAGAAAGGATTTATATTGGTACATGCAAGGGAGCCCTAGGGAAATTAATAACGTTTGGGTTAGCTCTAGCTTCTGTTAATGCAATGTTTTTTCATTTAATTTTCTGATGCTCCTAGTTTCCTGCATTTTTTTCATGTTTTGGAGCTTGAAAGTATCCCATATAAACACAGTGGATATATATGTAAAAAGGAGAGGTGGGGTGGGTGTAGAATAGACTTCATTTCTGTGCCTGAGCACAGTGTCAAAGCTATGCTACATTGCTAGCTTATACAAATTTGGTTAATCAGATGGCAATAATTTAAAATACTGCAATTAAAGGACACTTTCCCACTTTTATTTGCAGAAAACCAGATTTGCATTCCCTCAGAGAAAGTGAACACTCAACTTAAAAGGGTTTTGCTGAAGTGTTAAAATACTTAACTTTAGCCTATAAGAAACAGATTGGATTTATTTTTTTAACTAGTTAAGTTTCTGAAGTTGTTATTACAGAGGCAGGGAGAAGTAGGTCATGCGGTTCCATGTTATATTTATGAATTTTATTTCCAGATTTTAGTTTTATCAGGGAGGTTATCATCCACTGCCTGATCCTGAATTTCAGTCCTAAACTGCCTGGCTGAATGTCTTGATGCTGACACAGATTAATACCAGAAAGCAAAACACCAGAAGATACTCTTCTGGGTTGCATCAGCTGGTTAGTAATAGTCATTGTGAAATAACAGCTTCCAGCACACGGGGTCACTTGAGGTAAGTTTGTCTGATTTTAGTTTGGGGTAGCGGAAGTAAAGAAAGGGATATGACCCATAGGTTTCGGTGGAGCAGAGAGAACATAAGCCATCTAAGGACGTCCCAAATTTGCTTCCTTCCTTTAAGGGAGACAGGCTACTGTGCCTTTTCTTTGTACTTACAGGATGTGTGCCACAGGTTTTCTGTGTGTTAGTTCTGATCTGTTCATAAAGCACAAAATCAGAAGCAGCACTTTAACCTGATTTCCATCAGTCTACCGTTTTGTCCTTTAAGATATGAGCACGTCAGTAAGGCTGCAGGTGTCTTAAGATCCCTTCAAACATAAAAACATGCTAGGTATCCAAGGAATATCATGCTGTCCTGGGTAAGACTGCTATGGTAGATGGTCTGTCCAAAACTTTTGGTGATTTCTGTTCCCTTGTTATTGAAGCACCTAAAGCCTGTGTGGTGTGACAGGTTTGATCTGGGGGTGGGCCAAGCGCTGTGTCAGGGAGGGCCATAATGCATATTAAGTCCTATCCTTCCTAGTGGTGGGTTTATCTCTTGTGTGCAATAAACTGGGTGCTACTGCACCAAATGTCTTTTAACAGTGCTGAAGTAATTCCTGTAACCAGAGGTTTGTAGAACTGGAATATAACACTATCCCCCGATGCATCCTCTTCCTAGTGTTGATAGCTACAGCAACAACAGTCTTTCCAATACTTGCAGTTTAGGCTGTGAGGATTTAAGGAGGACAGCAACTATCTGCAGTGTCAGGGTTTGGTTTTTTGGCCTTCAGCACTTAGTGCAGGTGCTCTGAGCCCTAGTTTGGGAGCTTAGTACCTCAATGAGGTTAAATGGCACACTACAAGAGTGGGTGGGGAAGAGAGAAAAAGCAAGATATTGTGAAAGCTCTCCATGTTGTGGGGATAATAGTGGTGAAGGAGGGGGAATAAACACCTGCTGGACTTTCTGCTATTGGCTGACTTTTGTACATAGTTAGCGAAACATTCAGTTGTGTGGACAAGACACTGCAGTAATTTCAGCTTTGAGCGTGCTGATTGCAGCTTCATCCAAGCATTCCTTTCTCGAGAAGAAAGGCCAGTGCTGCTTAGAGCGCCTGCTCTGTCTTCAGGTTTCAGGTTAGGTATGAAGATGGTGTTACCATTCTAGGTCAGTGAAGTACTTCATCTTTCTTTTTCATTTTAGTACTCCCTTACTTCACATACACCTTGGAGTCACTGGGAAGTAGCAGGTACAAGGTGGTGGTAGCTTTTGTGGAGTTCATTGTTTTACATCGAGTTATACCATTAGCTGCACTAACACAAATAATATTTGTTATCTATAGTCAAGTCAGAAATATGTCATCTCTTCTCATTTGATTAATAGTGGTGCAAAACTTACTGTGGCTTGACATATACATATAAACTCCGTATTTCAGCTCACAAGTGAAAAGGGCTGATACTGGCAGGTCTTGCCTCAAGGCAAAGCTAGCAACTCAGCCCTCCTCTTGTGGTACAGAATTGACTTGGAGTTGCCTTCCTTAAAATATAATTAATGATTCCCACATAGGAGCATCACTTTAGGAAGGGCTGCAAGCCACAACTAAAAGTAAACATTATTATATTGAGAAATATAAATTGATATCAGTATGGCTGTGATGGGGAGGAGTTATAATTTCTGACTCTGTTCTTAGAGTGAATGATCATGCAGACAAAGGAGGTCTGGATGATATACTTTGTTTTATAAGATAATATTTGGAAAGTTCTTTGGCAAGAAGTCTTAGCTCATGCTGTCCTAGTCACTGTAGGAAGAATATCAGGATTAATAACTGAGCATTTATTCTTGGTTCTGTTGGTTATCTTCAGTTTTCACAATGGAGAGAAGTTGCTAGCAATGTCATCCATGGGTTTGTGCTGCTGGATCTGGAGAAGGGAGTGAATAGAAAGGTGGAAAATGTCTGGAATATTCAGTTGCTCAGGATTATGCAACCCAAGGTTGACTGTAAAATGTGGGAAAGCACTTGCTGAAAATCATCTCCATCTATACAAGTGCAACGCCCTCTAAAATAGCTGTTTCCTTGTAAGAAAAAGCTTGAAATCATTCTGGTTAGTGTTCAAATAACAGCAGGAACAGTTAAAAAAACAAATGGTGTTGGGAACTGAAGTCAAAATCACAACCTTCTGTTGCTCTATAAAACCCCCATGTGTCCCTGCTACCAGCATCCCATGTAGCTTTGGTCATCTCTGAAGGGACATAAAATCCCTGGAAAGTCACAGAGCAGGACAAAAGGTGGCCAGAAGTACAGTGAAATTTTCATGTTGTGCGTAAACACCTGGGTTGTTTCAGTTGAGAAGAGATGGCAAAGGAAGATCCGATACTCTTTTGTCAAATTAAAAATGTTATGGCAAAGGAGAACAGGGAATGGTGATTCACCCGTTACTAAAACAAATCAGAGGGGACTGGCAGACATGAAACAGCAAATCAAAACCGAAGGCAATGTAGTTATCCTAATCAAATAGTGAAACTTGCTGATCAAAAGTGTATCAACAGGTTCAAAAGTCAGTGTTTCTGACCAGACCAGCTGCACTGATAGTCGTTCCATGCAACCCAGCCTCTGCCTTAGGCACTCCCAGAACAGCTGAGGAGCTGGGGGAGAACTAAGGATGTACTCCATCGCACTGCCTTCCCCAAGCATGGCCTGCCAGCCTGCATCAGGTACCGCTGCTGTGAGTTTTTATCCCTTGTACACATGCAGTGAGCTAGTCTGAGTTTTGTAATAAAGGAGATGAAACGGGCATCTTGCGTTAACCCCTCTGCTGTACCTGCACAGACCCCGGGCTGGGGAGTTGGGGGTCTGGTTAGCACTGTGCAGAGCAGCGATGCACGGGGGGCTTTGCCTGTCCTCTGAGGCGGCATGAGGTGGAGCCTAGGCAGAATGCTGATTCCAGTGTGAGATACTGGTGGACAGTTTTATTTATCTTATGTTATCTTATCATGCATTTTACACCAAAACCACACTAGCTGCATACAGATTGAGGTATTTGTTACTGTAGTGACCAGTTAGCAATGGGATTATTTTTCATCTTAATGAAAAAAGGCACTTACACCTCAGGATAAATATTTCCCTCACATCTTGCCCTTTTTCCATAAGAACACTGAAGAAATGGTCACTTCTTGGTAGCTTATGAAATCACTGGTGAGGCTTCTGCTCACAGTGTGACCACCTTTGAGCAGGCACTGTTTTCCCAGTGACACAGTCTAAGGGCTTTGCTGTACTTTTCAAGCAGTATATCACTTCTTTTATGTTTTGATGGCAGTATGATCCAGAGAGTCAGCAAGTCTGAGCATGAAATATTACAGCTCCAGTTAAAGGAGGTGAAACCCATCTCGGGCTATTCTTGTTGTCTCATTTCCTTATGAATAGCTGGAAACAGTGTCTCCAGTCATTCAGAGTTGCTGCATTTTGACTGTACTTGTCCATCCTCGTCAACAATGAGATTTTTTTAAGGAGACTGGAACTTGTTTTAAGAAGAAGTAGTTTTTTAACCTTTCCAGAGGAAAAGTTTGGCTGAACTGCACAGGTGCTCTCCATTTGGGAGTGTGACTTCAGTAGTTCACTATCCTACCATGTATGCAGTGCATGTGCTTGCTGACAGGGCAGTGCAGGTACCACTGCTTTCAGTGGGAGCAAACTGCCCCCTGCACTAAAGTTCATCCTGCAGTCAAGAAGGGAACCTCTGCACTGAGTCTGCAAGCGAGAAGCATATCAGGTTTTACAG
Organism: Athene noctua; assembly: GCF_965140245.1. Lineage (NCBI taxonomy): Eukaryota > Metazoa > Chordata > Aves > Strigiformes > Strigidae > Athene > Athene noctua. Next base: position 190,687,177 of record NC_134037.1, read on the forward strand.
TAATGTGTAGGTTTTAGCATATGTGGGAAGACGTAAAAGCTTGTAATCGGGTAAGTTACGAAGCTCAGAACTGTTATTTAATGAGAAAGGGACTCTTCTTCAACATTACCAAGTGTGTTATCTTGGAAAACTGAGATCTAAGAAAATTACAGCTATTTCCTGCAGTAAAAAAAACTACAGAAACCCTTTGTTCAGGAGGCCCAAGAATTGATGTTTTTAATGCTACTAGTTTTCAACATTTTTGTTGCTGTTCAATCCAAATAAACCATTCTTTCGCTTTTGCAATATGTTTTCCTCACATATGTGGGAACTTCCTTCAAAAAATAAGCTTTTTAAGGGTACTCAGTAAATTTTCAGTATTCTAACATCGCCTGAATATTTGAACTGGATCAAACAAGGGAGGAGTGAAAATAATGATAGGAGATGGTGATCAGAATTAAATTCTCCTTGAAGAGCTACAGATGTTCTGTATGCTGTCTTTCTTTCCTCCAGCCACTCTGCATATTTATAATCAACCAAGGGTGTTTAGGTGTTTATCAATCTAATGTAGCTTCTGTTCCAAGATTAATGTAACTGTGATATGACTGAGTTCAGTATTCTCAAAGAAACTAAATTTTGTTAATTAACTTACCTCCTACTTTCCCTAACCTAACCCAAGAATTGGTTCACAAAGTAAAAACTATTTCTGTTAAACTAATCCCCACTCCACGACAAAATGATTTCTGCAAAACACTTGAAGTAATACAGGCCATGTGCGTTCCTGAAGTTAGGAGCTGTTTTCTTCTCTGTTTTTAAGAAGAAAAAAAAGCTAAGCTTACATTGTTGTTATAGTGTAATGCTTGAAAATGTGACTTTTTAAAAATATGCTATACATTCTGAGCCATCAGATCAATGAAATAAAATTATCAAATCCATCTCGATTAAGAATCTTAAACAAAACAAAGTCTACTTTCTTGTTATGGGACATTAATGGTATTTAAGTACTAAATCACAGAATCACAGAGTTGTTTAGGTTGGAAAAGACCTTGGAGATCATCCAGTCCAACCATTAACCTCACACTGACAGTTCCCAACTACACCATATCCCTCAGTGCTATGCCGACTACTCTTAAACACCTCCAGGGATGGGGACTCCACCACCTCCCTGGGCAGCCCATTCCAACGCCTAACAACCCGTTCTGGAAAGAAATGCTTCCTAATATCCAGTCTAAACCTTCCCTGGTGCAACTTGAGGCCATTCCCTCTTGTCCTATCACTTGTTACTTGGTTAAGAGGCTCATCCCCAGCTCTCTGCAACCTCCTCTCAGGGAGCTGTAGAGGGCGATGAGGTCTCCCCTCAGCCTCCTCTTCTCCAGACTAAACACCTCCAGTTCCCTCAGCCGCTCCCAGTACGACCTGTGCTCCAGACCCTGCACCAGCTTCGTTGCCCTTCTCTGGACACGCTCGAGTCATTCAATGTCCTTTTTGTAGTGAGGGGCCCAGAACTGATCACAGGAATCGAGGGGCGGCCTCACCAGGGCCGAGTACAGGGGTCAGATCCCTTCCCTGTCCCTGCTGGCCACACTATTGCTGACACAAGCCAGGATGCCATTGGCCTTCTTGGCCACCTGGGCACACTGCTGGCTCCTGTTCAGCCGGCTGTCAATCAACACCCCCAGGTCCCTCTCTGACTGGCAGCTCTCCAGCCACTCCTCCCCAAGCCTGTAGCGCTGCTGGGGGTTGTTGTGGCCCAAGTGCAGCCCCCGGCATTTGGCCTTATTGAAACTCCTCCAGTTGGCCTCAGCCCATGGCTCCAGCCTGTCCAGGTCTCTCTGCAGAGCCTCCCTACCCTCGAGCACATCAACACTCCCACCCAACTGGGTGTCATCTGCAAACTGACTGAGGGTGCACTCGATCCCCTCGTCTAGATCATCAGTGAAGATGTTAAACAGGAGTGGCCCCAAAACCGAGCCCTGGGGGACACCACTCATGACCGGCCGCCAACTGGATTTAACTCCGTTCACCACAACTCTTTGGGCCCGGCCATCCTGACAGTTTTTTACCCAGCAAAGCGTGTGCCCATCCAAGCCTCAAGCAGCCAGTTTCTCCAGGAGAATGCTGTGGGAAACAGTGTCAAAGGCCTTACTAAACTCAAGGTAGACAACATCCACAGCCTTTCCCTCATCCAATAAACAGGTCGTCCTGTTGTAGAAGGAGATCAGATTTGTCAGGCAGGACCTGCCTTTCATAAACCCATGCTGACTGGGCTGATCATCTGGTTGTCCATTGTATGACTTTTAATGGCACTCGAGATGACCTGCTTCATGACCTTCCCTGGCACCCAGGTCAGACTGACAGGTCTAGAGTTTCCTGGATCCTCCTTTCCACCTTTCTTGTAGATGGGTGTCACATTTGCCACCTTCCAGTCCAATGGGACCTCCCCAATTGGCTGTGATTTCAGGTAAATCATGGAAAGTGGCTTGACGAGCACATCTGCCAACTCTTTCAGCACCCTTGGGTGTAACCCATCCTGTCCCACAGACTTGTGTGCATCCAAGTGGTGCAGCAGGTCTCTGACCACCTCCTCTTCAACTGTGCTGACCTCAATCTGCTTCCCCTCCCCATCTCCCAGCTCATGAGGCTGGGTGTCCAGGGAACAGCCAGTTCCACTGCTAAAGACTAAGTAGGCGTTGAGCACCTCAGCCTTTTCCTCATCCTTAGTTACTATGTTTCCCTCTGCATCCAGTAAAGGAGGGAGATTTTCCCTAAGCCTCCTTTTGCTGTTAAGGAATTTATAGAAACATTTTTTATTATCCTTAACAGCTGTAGCCAAGTTGACCTCTAGCTTTGCTTTAGCTCTCCTAATATTCTCCCTGCATAACTTCACTACATCTTTATAGTCCTCATGAGAGACCTGGCCCCTCTTCCAAAGGCAATGGATTCTTCTTTTGTTCTTGAGATCAAATGATTACATACACTCTGAAAGAGGAAATAATAACCTGAGGTAAGACTACAGTTATCTTGAAAACACTTTATTCTAGAAAGGGTATTTAAACACATGCCCCAGCTACAGACAGAAACTTAGTTTATGGTGTAAGATTTTCAGTACCACTGGTGGTATTGAAATGTGCCTCTCTTTCTCTAGAAACTCCAACCTCACCTCTCCAGCAGTGCTTTTAGTCTTTGTGCTACAATGAGCAAAGACCTCTTCTCTGTGCTTGCCCATGTCCCACCTCTTGCTGTACACTAGCCATCCTGCACAGAAAATTAGAAAATTGTTTCTGTCGTATTATACCAGTGAGTTTGGTTTGTGTGGCGACAGCAGGTTTTAAAACAGTGAACGGGAGTGGCGCTGGGAAGGAGGCAGAGCTTTCCTGCTGTGCTCCGCTGTGCCAGAGGCAGCCTTCCCCTGGCACTGGGCCAGACCAGCACTGCAGGGCTGGATGCGGCCACGGAGCTCCAGCCACCTGCTCCCACACGGGTCCCTCGCTGCCCAGACCTAGCTGTGTTATCCAAAGAGTGGGATTTCAACTGTACACATCTGTGGGTCGGGTTTTCAGCCAACAGTAGAAATTAGGGTTTAGATCCCGGAAAAGCAGCAGCGTTGGAGTGGTTTAAGGCAGTGAACGGGAGGGGGGCCCAGGGTGTGAAGGTGCAGTTTTGTCTAATGGACCATGGGAGAAAGTCTCCTCAGGTGTGAGTAATGCCCATGTTGGTAAACCCTTCGTCAAAAATAAAAAGGACAAAACATGATTTACTCTGGCTTTTGGTATCTAGAAAGGGAGGAGAAGGGAATACAATCAAGTGTAATCAAAGCTACCCTCAGGTAACTAAAAGCTATCAATAGCTGCTAGCTTCAACAAAGATGGTACAGCTGTGTGGGGCAAGAGGCAGCAGTAAGAAAAAAAAAAATGCTTCTGAAAAGGAAGATGCTCCATCCTGGGCCTTTATCCAAGAAAATTTGCAAGATAGATGTGCATTTTTTTCTTGTAGATGTTCACACTTTATTTAGACAGTAATACTATGCATGTATGAAAGCACTTGGTTACAATAATCAACCTCATTTTAACTTTTGGCACTTATTCCAAAACCTGACTCTACAAAGGATGTAAACTTTGCTCTGTATTAATTGCACATGCCATTAGAGGTATTCAAATGACTGCTCACAGTTAGATGCTTCTAGTACCAGAGCTGCTTTAGTTTAAGGAGTAATTCACCTTCCCTAGAGAGTTCTTACCAGTTTTATCCTGGACTTTTAACTCCCATGCAATAGGAAAGATTTTTTTTTAAATAAACTTTATTAAAGGCACAGCCTAACTCTTCAGAAGGGTGGAATTTTTGCCATAAGGATGGGGTATCACCCACCTGCTCTATAGCCAGTAAAGTGGTTTCACTCTCTGCTTCTACCCACTGAGAAGTGCTCCAGGTGCAGGCCTGAGGAGCTCAGTGTCTTGGGGCTGGAATTCCTCCCAGCGGGAATCTACAGAGCTGTAAGTACAGGCATGACAGGACAGGTTTCGACAGCTCCAAGAAACCTGAAACTCGCTTTAGAAATAAGTTGAGTTTGTTCAGTCTTAAAACCGCTGAGTAGCTGTTTCTTTCAAAGTTAGCATTAGCAGTTTACAAGTAACACTTAACCTGTAGTGGAGAGCTAAAAGCAGCAAGATGGCCATTTTCCAGTGCAGAAATGTCAAGACAGCTACACATAACCTATACTACCTGCCAAGATTTTAACTCCTTCCCATTAAGGAAAAAAAGAAGTATCAGCTAGTTACCTCCAATCTGAATGTAATTGCTTTAATTGTAAGGTCTTAGAAGAGCCAAATAACACAAATATTTTACTGAGAATTTGTTATCAATAGGAAAATATGGTTTCCAATTTACAGTTTAAGGTGAAAAATGAAATTGATGCTAAAGTGACGGCTCATCTGCTGCACAGTATAATCAACAGTCACTTGATCAGAAAGAAGCAGCTCAAGTCCTCCTTTCTATCAGTTTCCATGTCTTAGAGCGCCCAACAATAAAACATAAAAACTTTTGTGAACAGCTAAGACCAAGTTTCAGGTATGCAGAAGCACCTCCTCAAGCAAGAAATTGAGGTTATATAAACAACTAAAAGATTTATCTGGTGGCATTAATGCAGAACTGGAAGTAGTTCTGGGGCTTGAATCAGGTGGCATGTGGCAGTTGCTCCATATGAAAGGATGAATGAACCAAAGCGCTTTATCAAAGCAAGAATTGTTAAATTGAGGCCTGAATTGGAAACTAATAGGCTTGAAGGCTGATTAGGAGTGGTGGTGTTGTTGTGTAAAAATGACTCATATAATTAACATGCTTGCTTGTGGTAAGACCAAATTAGCACAAAGAAATGGCAGCAGGCTGTTTTCTACAGCCAGTAAGAGAAGTAATAGGCTTAAACTAAATGAAGGATTCATATACATCAGTGAATATACTGACATATTGGAATAAATGACTGCTGGAGGATAAGGGAAGTCTCCATCCTTTATGGTTTTAAGAACAATTTGGGGTGGGTGACAAATGTCCCATCCTATAGTCTTTAAATCAATTTGAGACAAAGTTAGGTATCACTAATTGTTCTTAAACTGGTTTTAGAAAAAAAAGGAGGGGGAGGAGACAATTCACCCAAGTCATCCTTTCTCAAGCAGTTACTGAAATGACTGTGAAAAACTGAAGAAAGATTTCCAAAACTTCCACTGGAGAAGCCTCTGCTGGCCTTAGACTGATCTCCTGCAGCCCATTGCTATTGCTTTAACAAGTGCACTTAGATCTTTGCTGCACTTAGAATGCTATCCAGAGCACACCTGAAACTAGTACTGTTTCATGCATGTGCATAAACGAGGGGCTAATCATTTCACAGATCTATGGCAAAACATTAAAGACAGCTCATCAGCAGCCAGGGCTGTATGGCCCCACACCCTCTGCTTGCCTACACAGCCCGGATTTCTACCTATTGCAAGTGAACAACCACCCAGCTTTTGCTTACATAAACACATACCACCTTTCCTTTCCCCTCAGCTCTCTTCTCAAAAAACGGGGGCAAAAATTACTAAATAAATGGTGCGGAGTTTGTTCTCTTCTTGATTTATTGTACAGCTCTAATATATTTCATACAAATACTGGCAAAGACAAAATTACCAGATTTCCTCCTAGGAAATGTTATGAGACATTAACCCATTGCAGAATACTCCAGAACAAACTATTTTACAACATTTCCCAGAAGGTCAGCATTGCCTCCTTTTCACAGAGCATAAAGAAAATGTACAAAGCATCTTTAGACTGGTGCTTGGGTCTTTTTGTACATTAAAGCTGATTTTTCAGGAAACTTCAGCACTCTGTACAGAACTTTCCCTGGATCACAGGGCTCCTGGGCCACACAGCTTCAAATCTTGCCATAACATGGTTGTCTACCATATCAGTTCTTTTCTATTTCTAAATTAACAATTGTCTTTTAAAACAAGTTGTCTTTTTTCCTTCCCTTCCTGCCACACTGTTCTCATGGTGAAAAAAACACACCTTCTTCCAACTTCCAGGCTGAAATGATTCATTGCTCATGTACAAAAATCTGTTCTTATGCCAGTATTGTCCATAACTTGATTACCTTTCTCCCACACTGCTGCTCACGATGCTGTGCACCGCTATCCTCTTTCAACCTTGACTTCGAAGCTAATTAAACCATGCAGCTTACTCTTCTCCAGGACAGAGGGCCGTTATTTCACTTGACATTTCTCTGTAGCTATTAAAAATCTGAATTCATCCCCTTGGGACGTGGGAAGCTAAGACAGAGAACATGTCAGTGCCACTGTACATTTGCCCTTTTTACAACTAGCTGCTCACTCAGGGGTTCAGAGTCACCCCGTGAGCCACCGGTGCTCCCTGACGAGGCCCACCTGCATGCTGACTGCTGCTACAGCAGTTCTGCAAAACCAACTCCAGCATACCAAAAATGTCACTCAGCTGCTGGCAGCCTGATACGGACTTGGCCTCTTCAGAAAAGCTTACTTACTTGTCTAACATCTCACAGATAGTCTGGCGCCAGGGACTGAGTCCAGTTCCTCTTAAGAGCTTTTGAAAAACCTCAACCATGAGACACTGCCCCCATCTTTTCTCCTTCAGTCTCCTACTGGATTCCTGCATGCTTTCTAACTTCTGCCACAGAACAGACAATGCTCACTGTGTCAGACACGTTGCATGACCCGTTCCTTCCTCAGATGGGTTTAACCTCATGTGTTGACAGAGTGCTGCAGAGGAGAAAAAAATCACCACTTGTCATAGATGACTGTCAAGGAGCACGAAAGGGGAGGCAGCAGATTTCCTTTAGTGCTTGACTTTGCAGCACAGACATCGAGCGCCTCTGGAACAGCGTGCACATATTTCACAGGTTTCCTGGCATTTTTTAAACAGCTCATGCTGAAAACAATAGATGTCAGTGGTACACATGTGAGTCACTGCTAGAACTGTGACTTTCAAATCCAGTGTGCGACATCTGTCACTTGAACCAAGGCCAGGGACAAAGGACCTCCTCCAGACTCCTCTGTTCTGGTGGCTGGTGGTGACACCCACCACAGAAGGGACCACAAAGGCACTCCCAAACACACCTCGGGCAAAGGCAGCTGGATGAGACAGCTCTCGCATCATCCCTTGTACTCACATGCTGAGTCTGACAGGACCAGAGGCAGGGGAAGGCTCTATTTTTACAAGCTTAAGCTTTAAAACTTCAGTTTTGCAGGAGAGCACTTCTTCCCATGCACTTCACCCTGATGCTGCTAGGAGAGCTGTGGTGCAGTTAATAAATTCCTTATGCAGAGGGGAAGAGAGGAGTCTGGTCTGCAGGAGAAATGTGTTTGTACGGGCTGAGGAAGGAATAATGGAAGGCAAGCCACCCTTGCACTGTGGACCAGCACTCCACTGAGGGGCTGGTCCACTGCCAGTTGTCTACATAACTGTTTGAACAGAGAAGCAGGAAAACCTGACTTTGAAGAGCTACCAGTTTTCCCTCTACAATTTGGATTCTGCCTCACCCTGCTCTCCACCCCCCTGAGCTCTCTCCCCTGCCTCCATCTCCTCCAAACAATGGTCTCAGGGCAATTCCTAGCACCTCACTGCAGCCCAGCTCTTGGTCCCTACTTCTCCTCACAGCTTGCTCTCTCCATATCCCTTCCTTCCCTCCCACATGCTCCTAGCTGACCTTTCCAATTAAATCAGTCCCAGCTTCCCGCTGCTCCTCCTCATCAAATCCCAGTCCCTTATCCCATGCACATCTCAGCCCTTTGCCCAACAAATCCTGTTCTCTACAAGTTGAAGGCAATTCCCTTCCCTTGCCCCATCTGTCATCAACATCTTCTCCCTCTCACCTATAGCCCCTTCCATTATTAAGCACTGGAAAGCCACACGCTGGATTTGGGAATCTTCCTTAGGACTACCAGCAACAGGGGAAGAGGGGCTAGAGGAGAAGGCATCAGCGGGAGGCTGGGATGACACACTCCTCCCCGCTCAGCCCCAGTGCCACAGTTACGTGGCTGTAATTGTCGCTGTGCCACACTGAGCTTTTCTATGGGAAAGAAAGAGGTTTGAGCATGCTCACTGAAGATAAAACCAATGCAGATTTTATTTGGTATAAAACAAAGATACACACACATACCAAAACCACTTTTACTGAGCACATGCTATCTGTTTTTTACAAACATGAATGTATTTGGCCAAATTCAAAGGTAGAGGTAAAAACAAAACACGGGGGGCATCCTCTACACAGAGGTCATTTCCCCTACCCAAATGGGAGTTCCTATCCCAAAGCACTGAAGTGACAAATAATTTCAAAAAAAACATCTTTGAGAGTATTTGAACATAGACGAGAGACCACCACATCCTAACCCTGGGTTCAAAAGAACATGCACTGTTTTGACTGAAGTTCCCCAGAGACTTAAACCTTCAGACCAAGACGAAAAGCTTCAGCCTATGTACAATTAAAAGTTTGGCAAAGCTGGACAACTAGAAACAGGGCACAAACATGGAAGTGCCAGGGAAAGACCTGATTTCCATTTACCAACACCAAGAAATGGCACTGCAGGTGCCGCAGGTCAGCAGCAGAGCTGGAAGCAAGAATTCCTCAGTACTCGATACTCAGACTCTAAGTACTAAAATGTTAACCAGCTTCCAGCCTGTTGTCCAGAGCCAAGGCTGCCAGCAACAATCAACAGGTCCCATAGTCATCGAAACCAACCACCTCAACAAGTTTGGACTTAACATTCACCTCTTAACGCACAGTCAGGAGAAGGACAACCCAGAGCCCAGCCCCTCACTCACACACGCACACAGCCAGTGAGGTGCTGAAAGCTTCTACTAGTGCAAGATTTGATTTGACAGTCGTCTTTTTCCCACATCCTTCTCCACAGTGGTAGGGGCCATGTCAGGTTAAACAGGAATGGCAGGATAACATCCAAGGTAGTCCCAGTGCTGCACAGACGGCAGGGTGATTCTGAGAAATGACCTGCACCGTTTCTACTGTCCCAGTCCTCCAGACACCATCAAGAGTCACAGTGACAACTCTTTACGTTCAAGAAAGGAACAGAACATGCTGTCAGGCTTGTCGGCTCTTAGTGTTTCAGGAGATGAGTTCTTCACTAAGATGTTGTTTAAATTGCATTACCATAATAAACCCAGAAAATCTGCACACTTGTTTTTAATCATCGAGCTTACTGAAAACGGTAATATTAAGAACTTAATGTGAAAACTCATAACGATGCAGACTTATGGGGGAGGCTACCATGACCTGTGCAATACTGTTAAAAAACTCCAGGATCAGTCCTACATTTCTGTTAGATACTGCAACTGAGGCAGCTACTAAACTATTTCTATTGCATGTGAAGTATGCAAGTACCTACTGCAGATATCTATACGGACTCTGTCAGTAACGTTCTAGGGAGTAAAAGTAAGGCAGGGGCTAAGTATTTCTTGGCCCTGGACTTTCAGCTTTTCTCACAAGTATGTCACTACAGTTGTCTTGCTAAAAGCAACCATTTAAATACAGATAAAATGTTGCAAGAGAGTAATTAACAATTCCAGCGTGGAAATATCACAGCCTTTTATGTAAAATTACAGTACTCAAGTTTCCACCTCCCTTAAGGCAGACACATGACGACCACAAGTTAAGTAAAAACAGATGATAGAAGTAAGTCTTGTGAGCATTTGTCAGTTTTGTTCCTGTTTCCCACTATGTTTTTAATATATTAAAGCTGTTAATTCATTGTATGTAATGTAGCACAAATAGGTATTTCTCCCAAATCTCAGTCTGAACTACTAAAACTCTGTGGCTCAGTCCTGCTCTCCAATTCTACGCCTGCCAAGTTCAGCTTGGCTATAAAATGCGCTTATTGTTCCCTTGCTTATCATGCCATCCTCTGCTCTAAAAGATGTGGTTACGGTTCATTTTTCTACATCATATGATAAAGCTGGGACTTTACTTCAAGATCTCAGGTGAGCCCAGTAACAATAAAAAAGCTGGTGACCAAGCCATAAATGTCGAGCTTCTCTCAAATGCAGTTTAATCCCGGGTGTCCTGCTTTCAGCAAGTTCTGCTTGCTTCCAAAGACCTCTGCCAGTGAAACTCCACGCTGCTCATCCTGTTTCTGCCTTTTCAGGTAAGTACCAACACTGACATTTGACAGTACTTTTCTTTTTTTCTTCAAGGTATGAATTTCAGGACCAAGTATATGCTGTAATCATCCTGAACGATGCTTTCCAACACCATCAAACCCCTTGAAGAGAAAAATGGGATGCCTGTGTTGGTGAGCCTTAGTTGTCCTCCTTAGGCAGGGGCATTTTAGAAAGCCGCCTAGTGACTGACACGCACACATCGCAGCATCAGTCATTAAGTAACCGTCACGCAGTGCCGCCGTGATGCTCTTGCGCATCCTGCTCTAATATCCCACTCTGGGCTACTTACTCCTATTCCAGCTTTGGATATTCCCTGTGGATTGTTTTGAAGAGTCTTCTGATGAACTGAGGCACCCCAAATGCAAACCATGAATTGCACTTGCTGTATTTTGTTTGCCTTGCCCAACAGAGCCCTTTTCACAGTATACAGAAAAACCCTACAAGAACAGCTTGGGGTAAGAAAAAAAAAAAACCAAACTAAATTAATCACTAACAAAGAGCAATTGTGTTGGTGAACAACTTCCGTTGAAATAAGTCCTGATACAGAAAACGCATCTATGTCAAACACGGAAACTGCCTCAGAAAATACAAAACAATTTGCAATTAGTGGATTTCTTCCCAGCTATAAGCATCAAGTCAGGCTAGATGGCAACACTTCTTTCATCATGATGGATTGGTGTAAGTGAAACTAAGCGTGGATTTCTAAAAACTTCTTATGAAAGACATTTACCACCTGAAACAGCAAGATAAGATTCCCTGTGGAGGTGAAGCAAATGCTTAACAGTTGCACTGTAGGAATCTGTGTCTGCAACTTGCTAAAAACAAATCAGTAAGATATACTGGATTTTCATCTCCCACCTGACATAAGAAAATAAGTACCGTATCATCTTTTGGCACGCAAGAAAAACCTTGTTTTCTTCCCAAGCCTGTCAGTACAAGCCAGGCTGGGTGTATTCCCAGAAAAGCTTTCCAAAATAAGTTACCCGACACAGGTTATCAAGGTATTGCCCACCTATACAAATACCATTATTAAATACCACTAGAACACCCAGAGGTAAATTCTGCTCTCACAGTGTCTGTGAGAGAATACAGAAACATCCCTTAGATAATATGAAAGGTTGTTCCAGCACAAAATGAGCCCCTGTAATTTTACTTCAAGCAGAAACCAAAGGATGCAGAATTGTATGAAGCATGCTACCATGGAACGGATAGATTTACTCAAAAACATTTTCATGACTACATATTCCTGTCAGATAATTAAAGAAACCTGCTTCTCGTGCCACTGTACTCTCAGGTGGGAGGGTCAAGGAAGAAAAAGGGCTAAAAATACATGAAGGTTCATCCTAACTCACTGACACGTTTTACAGTACAATATTCAGAGCACAAAAACCTACAAAGCAATTCAAACATCTCCTCCAAGATAACGTCATGTCTTTGAACAGCCTTTATTTCAGCGCTTTATATTAATATTGCTTTCTTCCTGATCCTGGATTATCCTCAATCTGAAGTTCACATTATCAGTCTGTATTTGAGAACTGCACATAAACATCCCTATAACCCTGTATACTCTTGTGGGGCCGTTTGAACGTGGCCAGACCCTAACGGACTCAGCAACAGTCTCTAAGAAGTTAGAATACTGCATTCCTAAATTACAATGGAACCTTCTTTCCCCAAATTAAGAAACAAAGAAAAAAAGGTACTTACAGATACACATGCACACCCTTCTCATACAAGTTGCAGAATATCTACAGAAAAATGTAATTTTAAAATCCAAAATGAAACTTTTTTTTTAAACATTTTTTTTTATTTTTTAAATAGAAGCTTCTATTTGGGAACTCGCTATTAATCTGTCTTAGCCTCTTAGGAAACATTTACTTTTTTCCGGGAGTTGCCAGCTGAGAGGATGTTATTGTTCGGAAGGGATGTGACCAGGAGGACCACCGCACAATGTGTCAGCCCGGAAGCGAGGGGAAAAAAGTGATTCTCTCATCTGGCTGAGAAAACAAAATGAAGTATCGAGCGTTTGCCTTCCATTTAAAGTCACCCCTACGCACATCCCCAAGAACCATGTTAGTCACCTGTACCTCACATGAGTATCACCACCTGACTATATCAGTATATTAAAAGAATTCCTACTTTAAAAAGAATTTCAGGTTTCTTTAGAAAAGCAAAGATTTCTGCCACAAACATCTCTGAAACACGTAGAAGGCGAATGCTTACCCCCTCCGCACGACTGCTTACCCTGTGGCTCTGAACGACGGACAGAGTCGGACACGGGTCCCCTGCCCTCGGCTGCCGCCCCCTCTCCCGAGCATCAGCGGCCCGTGGGGCAGAGGCCAGCCCCACCGAGCCGCCCCCGGGCCGGGAGCGGGAGAGCCGAGCCTGGCCGGCGGCAGGCACCTCCCTACCCCCAGGCCTCCCCTGACCGCCGCAGCCCCTCAAACGCGCTGCAGCAGCAACGCGACAGCGGCCGGCGTGCGCCGGGGAACGGCGACGCTCTCACGGCAACGCCTTTCGGGCCCTTCAGCTCCTTGCCGAGAGCCTTCGGCCGGGGGGGGTTTAAGTTTCGACGCCGTTTTTTGGAAGAACACCCGTGCTTCACGCGCGGTGGCGGTTTCACACGGCGAGGGCTTCGAGCTGGCGGCCGCGCCCAGAGGACGCACACCTCTTGCCAAAGCCTGCTCTTCAAACCGCCGGGTGCGCGGGCACACCGCTCCCCGGAGGAAACTCGGTCCCCACGGCGGCGGGGCGGGCCGGGCCGGGCCCCGCCGCGCTGCCCGGACCCGGGGCCAGGCGGGTTTGCTTCTGCCGCATCGCCACTGTGTCCGCCCTGGGCTCCGCCCGGCGGCGCCCCAACTCCCGCCTGGGCCGGGCCCGGCCCGGGGGCCCGCCCGGGGCGCTGCGCCGCAGCCCAGCCCGGCCCGGCCCGGCCCAGCGCGTCCCGGCCCGTCCCTCACCCGGCGGCGGGCTCTCCCCGCCGGCCGCGGGTCGGGGCCGCTACCGGGCGTCGCCGCCGCTGAGTGGGTAGGCGAGGAGGCTCATGGCCTCGCCGCAGGCCGCCTCCACCTGCCGCACCTGCTGGCGGCTGAGGCGCTCCCGCCAGGCGTGGATGGCCTCCCGCGCGTCGCGGGCCGAGATGAGGAAGGGCCGGTCGGAGGAGTAGGCGGCGCCGCGGGTCATGTTGAGGACGAAGGTCTCCAGGGCGGGCGGCACCGGCAGCCCGGCGAAGCGCAGCAGGCGGCGCAGCTGGGCGCGGGGCTCCCGCACCAGGTCCTCGTAGCGCAGTTGCGTGTAGCGGCGGCGGAGCCAGGCCGGGGCGCGGCGGGCCAGCAGCAGGTCGCGCAGCCAGGCCTGGCAGATCACCTCCAGGGCGCCGCCGAGGAAGAACTCGGCGCGGTGCTGGGGCTGCGGCGCCCGCCCGCCGCCCAGCAGGCCGGGCGGCAGCAGGAGCTGCTGCTGCGGCGGCGGCGGGTGCTGCGGGTGGCGGGGCGACCCCCGCGGCTCGGCGCGGTGGCGGCTGCGCAGCACCTGGATGCTCTCCCGCAGCAGCGCCTGCCGCGCCTTCAGGCGGGAGTTGTGGACGGCGCGGGGGTCGCGGAAGAGCTGCACCACCCGCAGGTTGAGGCCGGGCTCCCGCAGCAGCGGCAGCAGCGCGCCCAGCTCCAGCAGCCGCACGTCCTTGATGACCACCACCGGGTACTTGCGGCACTCGGCCTCCAGCTCCCGCAGCGCCCGCGGCGGGCACGTCTCCTCGCAGGCGGCGCCGTCGACGAGGCCGATCTCCCGGCGGGGCCGCGGGGCGGCGGGGCAGAGCGGCGGCGAGCAGATCACCTTGTTGGTCCGCCAGCCGAAGATGCCGGCCGTGGTGAGGTTGGTGGCGGCGGGCGGGGCGGCGGCCAGCGGGTCCCGGGGGCCGGGCGGGGCGGCGTAGAGGCGCAGGACGGAGAAGTCGCATCGGAAGAGGGCACGCAGCATGTCGCGGAGGGCGCCCTGCAGGCTCAGCGCGTCCCCCGGGTAGAGGGCCTGCCACAGGTGCCACATGGGCTCGTAGAGGTAGAAGACGTCGGGGTGCTGGTTGAAGAGCTCCCCCAGGAAGGAGGAGCCCGTGCGCCAGGTAGCGTGCAGGTAGATGTGCCGCTTCCCTCCCGCCGCCGCCGCGCTGCCGTTACCCGCCGCCCCGGCCGTGCCGCCGCCTTCTGCCTCCTCCTCATCATCCTCCTCCTCCTCCTCGTCCAGCGGCGGCTGCCGCTGCTCCCAGCCCCACTCGCTCAGCGCCTCCTCCAGGCTGGGGCAGCGCCGCAGCAGCGGCTCCTCGTCCGCCCGTCCCCGCCGGGCCCCGTAGTCCAGCGCGTAGGGCACCAGCAGCAGCAGCAGCAGCGTGTACAGCACCAGCACCGCGGCGAAGCGGCGGTGCTCCCCCCGCCACCGCCACCGCCGGCGGCCCTTCATCGCGGGGGGGACGCGCTCCCGACCGCCGGGGCTCCGCCGCCCCTCTGGCTGCCGGAGGGCGGCTCTTCCCGAAGAGGCAAAGTTAGCGGCGGCGGGAGGGAGGGGGGGTGTGGGCTGCGGGCGGTCCTCCCCGCCGGGGAGCACGCCCACGGGCACGCCGGCCGCCCGCCCTCTCCTTCTCCTCCTCCTCCTCCTTCTCCTCCTCCTCCTCCTCCTCCTCCTCGCAGCGCGGTGCGGAAGCGCCCGCACCTGCCCCCGCTGCAGCTGGCGGGGCGCGGGCGGCCGCTGCTGCCGCCGCTGCGCGGGGCTCCGGGCCGCCCGTCGCCCGGCCTCCCTCCCTCCCTCCCTCCCTCCTTCCCCCCCTCCTTCCCCCCGCCCCGGGCAGGGCCGGAGGGGCGGGCTCGGCAGGCCGGGAGTCACCCCTGCCCGCGAAAGGGCGCACCGCGAAGGAGGTCTGTCAGCCGGGACAGGTACCGAGCGGCTGAGGCCGGCCTGAGGAGGGGCGTTTGGTCCTGTTATCTACCCGGTGGCCAGAGGAGCAACACGCTACAGTAACGACAAGAGGTGCAAATGTATTTCTGGGGTGGATGGCAGCTATTAAAATCTGCAGCGGGTTTCGGAAGCGCTGCAGTTCGGCGTTGTCGAGAGCTGAGGGATTTCTCAGCCACGCTCTTGTCTGTGTGTGCCTGCTGAGGGGATACGGACATCTCGTTCGTGACTCATTGCTTCGATTCATGCATCTAAAAGTTTCGTGTCTGTCTTGAGCTGGTCACCCTTTGCAGTTGGTAGGAAGAAATGGGCACCCACAGAGGGACATTCAACCTGTCTTGGATGTCTGATAGCCTTTTGATAACCCTCTTCTTTATTAACTGCACTGGAAGCATAATGTTACCGGCTCACACTTAGAATTCTAGGGTTTTTTAGACATCTAAGATTAGCTCAGATAAATCTCTTGTGGGGTGGAGAGCCAGCAAAGGTTGACTTCAGGTGTGTAAATTCGAATGTATAGTCACAAAAACTCCAGCCCAGCCCCTGCCTTCCATCTTGGAAGATGCTCACGGAAAAAGATGGACCACCTTCCTGGTTTCTGGTTAAGGCATCCACCTGGCAGGAAAGCCATGTCCCCCTCCTGCTGACTGTGTAGTGGGGGCTGCTGACCTTTCTTAACCTCTAGCCAATGGATGGCATCCTCTGTAAAACACTACTAATATTTATAGCGTGCAGAGTGAAAATCAGTGAGAATAACACAATTCATGCTCTCAGTGTGTAATGCTTTGACTCCCTGAATAGTCTGTGTGGTAGCACTCATGGTAAGGTACATGACCCAATCTTGGTCAACAGTATCACACACAACAGGGTGCAGAAATGACCCACTAGTTCCAAAGGTTCTAAAAATGGTCCTTCTGTACTATAGATATATAGATACGAAGTCTGCTGCTACTGCACATGGTCTGAATGACTAGCTGTTAAAAGAATAATCTTATTTCAAATTTATTGGGCAAAATACAAGGAGCACAAAGCCATGCAAGAGAAAAAACATCCTTCCTTCTCTTCTGTCCAGGTGGTGAGCCAGCAGTCTGCCTGCTAACACTTTACTTGACCTCTGTTAAATAAGTGTTTAAGACTGGGCTTCCTGCAGTTTATGGCGTGCTGAGTGAGTAGATGGTGCCAAACAGGACTTGTAGGCTCCTGAGCAAAAGAATGTAGAAATGATGGCATTGGAAAGAAAATTCTGCCCCAACATATATTTCACTGCTTGTATTTGTCATGGCTTTGGGCTTTTTAAACAGCCTCTGTAAAGGTCAGTATTTCATCTAGACCCTCAAGCGACTAAAGGAGGACAGCAGAATAAAAACACACTTGCCAAAACCCAGTCACAGTCTTGGCATGTTCCAAAGAACATGCGTATCTAGTATTTTGAGAGGTATCTCCAGTGTAGTTGACTTCTGTGGCATCATGCAAAACAGTAATTTTGGAAGATTTGCCAAGGTGGGATCCTGAGAAGTGCAGATAAGAATGAGTAACTGAGCTGCTTGGGTTTTCCACTTCGTAAGACAAAATGCTGAGTTAGCAGAGCAGCATCAGCACCATCACTGGCAAAGGAGCCACAGTCCAATACATGTTACCTTAAACTAATTTTGTGTTCATTTCTATGACATATACTTGTCTAAAAACTAAAATCAAGGTCTTAAAACTGCATAACTGAAGTAAAGATGTCTTGAAAAGAATGAAACATCTCGTAGAGTAAGACAACCTGCAGACATGAGAAACTAAAGAAATAAAACTACATATGTGTTACGCTGATTTTTTTTCAGACAATGGAGCTACAAACTTCTGTGGCAACTGTTCTGGAAAAAGCAAAAGACGTAAATCGCTTTACCACAGGCTACATCTTTACTAAGATAAAAACATAGTTCTTAAAAGATTATCAACCCAAAAAAGAATCACATTAAATGCTTTGTTCTGCACCTTTACATCAGTTCCTTTACTGAAAGAGGATTAGTCTGTGTGCGTTTACTTGGGTTGTTTTGGGTTAGGGCTTTTTTGGCAGGGGGACATTCCAGCAAAGCCAGTATTCATTCTGCCACCCAGCAGGTGCCTGAGCCAGGCTTGAAATCACCAAGCTCCAGCCTTCCTGAGGGGTCAGGTGGAGTCCCCGATTTGAGCGCTGGGGCACAGATTGCTGATCAGAACAGATGTGAGAGATGAGAAACCAGGCCTGGGCTGAGAAGAGATTGGCTTTCGCTTTTCTCGCATGTCAGTTCTGTATTAATTTGTTCTCTCTTCAGCACAGATATGGGGTATGATTTTCGCCCATTTAGGCTTTTTCTATGAACCATAAAGACACCATCTACACATGCAGATGATCTTCATCTCCTCTTGAAAGCAGGATGGTTCAGTACCTGAGAGAGGCAGCCAGGTTCTTCTTCACTAATCTGCGAAACAGCCTGTCCATTTGGCATCTAGTTCCTGCTGTTTCTTGGTGATAATTCTGTGCTTTAGATTATTTTATAATGGGGGGAGAAAAGAATATGGCATAACATGTTCTGCATAGTTTAGTATAGCGGCATTTCCTTTCTAGTTTCCAAGCTTGTCACTGAAAGTACTGGCTGGTTTTAATCTAAGATAACATTGGCTTCCTGTGTATTATCTCTCTAACTTAATTTTTTCTCTTCTGTCTCCCACAGTACTTCCACTGACAAGAGAGACAGTAAATGCTGGAACACAGTGTTTCAGCCTCAGAATTTTTATCTTCTCAGCAGGGGTTTCAAAATAGAAATAGTTGCCTCTGTATCTAGCCATCTTCCAGCTCTTGCATGCTCTTGTCATTTTCAAAGAGTGCTTTGTGATTAAAAATAGCATGATTAGCTGATAAAATTAAATATGCTTTGCACAGGGAGCACTGCCCTCAAACATCCTGGCTGTTAATGAGCGCTCTGCTTGCAGATATTGTCACTCACAGGCTTCAGCCAAAAGGAAGTATGTGGTTAATGGCAGCTTCAAAAGCTTCAAGAAGGCAACAAACTAGGACAGTGTTTTTATTTTTGAAGTTGCTTTGTCATCAGATGTTTCAACATTTGCAATACCATGTTTCACATGTGAGACCAATCTCAGTAGCTCACATTTCAGAAGGGACACGTTGAGAATGGCGGGATGGAGAAGCTGGTCCAGGCAAAGCAGCTGGTGCAGAAGGGATTTTTTGCAGTGCTTTCCCCCAAAGTGGAACAGAGATTGAGGACCAGCAAAAGGTCAAAAAGTACCACAGAAGTTTTGAGACACTCGGTGGAAATTTAGAGGATCTGAAGAAAGTGGAAAGTCAGACAAAAGGCGAGGGGCTGGTAAGCAGCCAGGAGGAAGGGGCTTTGCATGCAAAGCCATATGCAGAAGGTGGTAATTCTGCTCTCTGCACCTACCTTGGAGGTCATTCTTCAGTATCTGCCCTGCAAGAAAGATGAGGAAGTGGGACAGGAAAACTGATGTTCATGACTGTCTTGGTCTGTGCACTTCTTCTGCTAGTTAAAACAAAACAAGTTCAGACATCCGAGTTTGTGGACTGATTTGAGAGAAGTTGGGTGTACAGCTTCAGGCTTTGGTTAATATAACCAAGTAGTCAACGTGGGAGTCATACCACCCAGTGGCTCTCTGCAAAAGAGCAGGGGCAGCGGCAAAGTACGAGACCCCTCAGTGCCCCTCCAGGCTGAGGGGAGCTGGTGGTTGAGATTGGGGACTGTGTGAAGTTGGAAGGGAGGAGACACACTCCTCTCCCACATTTCTCCCGTTACTCCTAACAGCTGGTAAAGTTAACTGTAAAGTTAGGCACACTGCTGCTCTCCTCTGCCCAACAAAAGAGCTGAGCACAGAGCTGGGGAAGTGTTCAGGTGAAGCCAAAACCAGCACTGCAGTCTGCTTTTGGACTAAGGGATACTTCATAGCACAGTCCACCACCACTGAACCAGCTGCAGCAGTATAACACATACCCATCTAGGGGAGCTCTTCTGCAGCCCAGAGAAGCAGATACATTTCATTTCCACTTCTGATTTTAAAAAAATGAACCTATTACTAATATACTACGCTGTAAGTGTCAGAGCGAGGATTGTCTGTGATCTTAGCTGTCTTCTCTGGTTTTCCAAGATGAGGCTCTGCCAAGAATGTGAGGTCTGGGTATTGAAATGGAAAAAAACCAAATGGAAGCAGGGTTTTTTATAAATTTAGATCATGGTCCCTTCTATGTCACCAGTGATCTTGTGAGCACCTTTAACTTCCTCTAAGAAAATAATCATAAAACCACAGAATCATAGAATGGTTTGGGTTAGAAGGGACCTTAAAGACCATCTAGTTCCAACCCCCCTGCCATGGGCAGGGACACCTTCCACTAGACCAGGTTGCTCAAAGCCCCATCCAACCTGGCCTGGAACACTTCCAGGGGTCATCAACAACTTCTCTGGGCAACCTGTTCCAGTGTCTCACCACCCTTACAGTAAAAAATTTCTTCCTTACATCTAATATAAATCTACTGTCTTTCAGTTTAAAACTATTACCCCTCGTCCTATCATTACAGTCCCTGCTAACGACTCCCTCCTCATCTTCCCTGTTGGCCCCCTTTAAGTACTGGAAGGCTGCTATAAGGTCTCCCTGGAGCCTTCTCCAGGCTGAACAACCCCAACTCTCCCAGCCTGTCCTCATAAGGGAGGTGCTCCAGCCCCCTGATCATCTTCATGGCCCTCCTCTGGACTCTCTTAAGCAGGTCCATGAACTTCTACTGGGGGCCCCAGGGCTTAACACAGTACTCCAGGTGGGGGTCTCACCAGAGCAGAGGGGGAGAATCACCTCCCTTGACCTGCTGGCCACACTTCTCTTGATGCAGCCCAGGATACAGTCGGCTTTCTGGGCTGCAAGTGCATGTTGTTGGCTCACACCTTTCCATCCACCAGAACCCCCAAGTCCTTCTCCTCAGGGGTGCTCTCAATCAGTTCATTGCCCAGCCTGTATCTGTGCTTAAGATTGCCCTAGCCCATGTGCAGGACCTTGTTGAACTTCATGAGGTTTTTGTGGGCCCACCTCTCAAGCCTGTCCAGGTCCCCCTGGATGGCACATCCCTTCCCTCCAGTGTGCTGACGGCACCACACAGCTTGGTGTCATCAGCAAATTTGCTGGGGGTACACTCAATCCCACTGTCCATGTCGCCAACAAAGATGTTAAACAGCACTGCTCCCAGTACTGACCCCTGAGAAATGCCACTCATCACTTTTCTCTACCTCAACATCAAGCCATTGACCTCAACTCTTCGAGTGCAACCATCCAGCCAATTCCTTACCCACTGAATGGTCCATCCATCAAATCCCCGTCTCTCTAATTTAGGGACAAGGATGTCATGCAGGACAGTGTCAAAAGCTTTGAACAAGTCCAGGCAGATGATGTCAGTTGCTCTTCCCCTGTCCACAAGTGCTGTAACCCTGTAACAAAAGGATGATGATAATGCCCTCATTGAAGGTGATAGAAAATGCTACTAGGAAATGCAACAAGAAAATGCAAGAAGTGAATGCAGAACAAAGCACGTATATGAATTTGTTGAGGCTCAAGAGGGAGTTCAGAAGGAAGAATCTATTTTTATTTGTAACAATGGAAATCCAGATAAATCAGTAACAATGAAAGAAGAAAATGTCTATTCCATGATCCAACTCAATGCTAATGTAACTTGAGTATTTCTCAGTTATGCCAAGGATGACTCTAATCTGAAGTCTTTAAGCCTTTCCCCTTCAGAGTGTACTCTCTTATCCCACTAGCAGTGAGACAGTCATCTCACAACCCAGAAATGGGCTTAGGTTACGTGAATAGCCACCACCTCCCATTGAGCCTCCCACTGACTGGCCATTTACAGTAGCTGCCGAAATAAAATTATTCTGATGGTAATGTGTTCGGGGTCTCACCGCTTCAAATGCAAGAAATGCCTCAACACTAAAATGCATGGGAAATAATTATTTGTAATGTCTGAAACCGTGAATCTTTTTCTGTTTTCTTTCACTGTCAAAGACTCACTATTGCTGAATTAGAGATGCTGATTAAGAATAACAGCAAGCTTTCGCAACTCAACAACTTAAGCCATTGTGTTGGTATAATTAGGGAACAAAATCTTTTACAGTTCAGTCGAGCGAAGAAATGAACCAGAAAATTTGAGATCTATTTTTAACTGGGGATTATTTTTTCCCCCCAAAACCCCCCTCTGACAGCCTTTGTAACAAAATACAGCTCTCCTGTGCCTTCATAAGGGAACATTTTCATGCACAGAATGTAATTTTTGGACTGAGAATCTATCTGCCTTTTTATTCATTTCAGTCCTATGTGCAAATCTGTACTGGCATGTGCAAATTAAAATGCTGAGGGCTCAATCGCTGCACCTACTTTATAAATTTGTCTCATCAAGTTTTCTGAAGATCATTTTGTGAATTCTGAATTTCTGATGCAAATGATTTCCAGGAGACATTACTGGGCCTGTATGGAAGAAAGACAAATGCCAGAATGTATAATTCACCTGAAATTTATTCTTACATATGCTTGTGTCAAATGATATAACTTCTATGAGGAAAATCTTAGTGGGCAAAAAGGTAGCAATTCTGGGAAACTCCTGAGTTCCTGGAACCTCTGGGAACCAGTTTAGCTATCTGGCTGTCATTACTGATTATTAATGAGGAAGTCTTCCCTGGATTTGTTAATGCTTTTAATTGGAGCTTCCCAACTTGAATGGTAGTCAGCATGTCATAATTTATTTTTTCCCAGCTGTCTAATGAATGCACAGATTTAAAAATTGGTTGTCATTTCTTGCTTTGGGCCTTCACTACAAGCTTTACAAATCCTAGCCAAAAGGATCATAGCATAACTATGTGGCTGCAACACACCATTTATTTAGTGATGCTTCAATATGCTTAAAACACTACATGAAAACTCTTTTGGTTTGGCTGTAACCTTTGTCAACAAAGAACATGCACACTGGCTAACCACACTTCCTCAGGCTGTACAGGACGACGCTGCTTAAGTTCCCAGTGCCACCATTTCATTTTGTGTCTCCTTGTGGTCTTTGTGAGCACAGGCGTGTTCACCGGAGGCCGAGTCCAACTGAGCTGGTCATAAACTTCTAGATATCAATAGTTTTAAAAATAAATCTTCATGGTTAAGGTTTAAAATAAACTTTGATTACATGTAGTTTATTATACAAAAACCTAAAAGCAGTAAGCTCTGTTTATGTGTCTGTGAGGACAACAGATTATTTCCTGGTAGGATCCCCACACATGCCCACATGTGTGGAGGCTCATGTGTGTCTGAGAATCCCTGTAACAGAGACAACTGCACTCACGTGCACATCAGCTATCACGGGTATTTTATTCCTACTCACCCCGTCAAGTTTGTGGTTGTCAGAGGTAAGAGAGATTTGCTTCTCAAAGCAAAGCAGGGCAAGGACAGGGTGCTGCTCTCTTGCAGTCCCAGGACAGGTGTCTGCTACCTTCACTTCTCTTTGTCAGGACTGAGCTTAGGTGGGAGTAATAAACCACTTGCTCACTCTTCCCCCCCAGCCTCCAGTGGGATAGGGGGGAGAATTGGAAAGGAAAAAAAGTCAAGCTTGTGGGTTGAGATAAGAACAATTTAATAATTGAAATAAAATATAATATTAATAATAGTAATGAAGACAACAAAAAGAAAGAAAAATAAAACACAAGAAGGACAAGTGATGCACAGTGCAATCGCTCACATCCTGCTGACTGATCCCCAAGCAGTGATCCACCCCTCCCAGTCAACTCCCCCCAGTTTATTTATTGGGCATGATGTCATATGGTATGGAATATTCCTTTGGCCAGTTTGGGTCAGCTGTCCTGGCTGTCCCCTCCCAGCTTCTTGTGCACCTTCAGCCTTCTTGCTGGCAGGGCATGAGAAGTTGAAAATTTCTTGACTTCGTATAAACTCTGCTTAGTAACAACCAAAAACACCAGTGTGTTATCAACATTATTCTCATACTAAATCCCAAACACAACACTTATACCAGCTACCAGAAAGAAAATTTATTCTATCCCAGCCAAAACCAAAAAGTTACATGCAATTGCAGAGCTGCTGTGCAAATTAATTTGAACCATGCAGCTCAAACAGAAAGTATTTAAATGCAGCCTGAAAGCTTCAATCTGATCTCAGCACAGTTTCTGCAATACTCCTCACATTCTTCACCCAGAAGAAATTCCTGCCCATTTCACCTATCGCCTTCTGGCTGACTATAGAAATGTTCTGGGAAAACCTGACCTCAGCACCTCCTGGAATTATTCTCTGTCCAGGCAGGCTTCCAGCATAATTTATTAGCTGCTGGACTTGGTTGTATGGAGAAGAGCATTCCAGCATTACTGGTGGTAGGACTGAATGGGTCAAATCAGGCTGCTGCAGCTTGCTGGCCGTGAAGTTCAAGCCAAGACCAGAGTATGTGTTTTGAACTCCCTCCACCTCTGCTCAGCTTACAAAAAAACTTTACTGTAGTCTCCTTTGCTGTATTTTTTTTGCTAGTTGATTGGCTTTTCTTTTGTCCTTCCTTCACTGTTTTCATTCCTCTTATCTATAGGCGCTTTTTTTGTTCATCCTCTAGCTGGATAGTCCAGTCACCCAAACTCCAAGGAAGAGTATTTGCCCACCTGAGCCTGAAGCAGCTGCCCAGGCAGGAGCTACAGAGAGCTGTTGACGTTTGTTTTGATTCTGGGGTGAAATGGAAGGAAGCCCCTATTTTACATCTTGTTTTGACAAATTACCATACTTTGTGGTTTTACTGTTTGGGGATTTTTTTGTGATTTCCCCTTCAACATGCTGTTGGGAGACACTCCCTTTAAACACTGCAAGTATTTGAAATTGTCACTACAGCTGCCTTCATCAGAGTTCTGATGAAATTAGTTGATCTGGACTTTTCCTAGTTGACAGCTCCAAGCTGGGCTGAAGTGGGGTATTTGGGCTGTGGGCAGGGTGGGGGTCCCTGGGGTGGGCTGGGCAGAGACACTGGTGTCTGTGGGTGCCCTCAGGAGCCGTACACTTGGTAATTGATAATTTTCTGCACTCTTGCCTTTCATTTCTGCTAAGAGTCACTTTGAGGCATGTGCTGGACACCCACCTACATCTAAGCTGACTTGCTGCTGTAGGACCAGACCTGTACTCACTAATAATTACTAAAAGAATGGAAACATACTAGTGTGTTGTAAGGCTTAGTCCATACCCTCATATCTCCAGAATAAGCATAACACAAACATGGCAAGGGAGCTGTTTTGCGAAGGGAGTGGGGTGTCCTTTTGATAATCGGGACTGATTGAAATAACTTCTCTGCCATGAAGAATCATACTGACTTCTGAACCAAGCAAAACCAGGTAGCTAAACAACCCCTTTACATTTCAGCTATTTTGGAATTTTATCTGCTCAGTCTTGGTGAAAGGAATTCCAAACGGTTTTCCCCCAAGCTCAGTCTACAGTGTGACTTAAAGGGACTTCCTAGCAGCAGTATCACCTTGGGCTCAAACCATGACAGTCATCAAGAATATCAGTCAATCCAGCCATGCCTGGTACTTTGGGAAACTCTTTAGTCTCAGTTCTTTGGTTCTTGATCCACATTTTTGTTGTTGCTCTTGTAAAACTCTTTTTTTTCTAATTTACAGCGTGAACTCTCTCCACCCAAGATTACCTTGGGCTTTGATGTACCACACCTTACTCTACTAACAAAAAGGTTTTGCAGGAAAATCTAAATCACCACTTCTTACAATAGTTTGTCTTTACTGACTTCAAGTGTCTAGCTGACACCTGGGGATTGCTGAGGGATTGCTCAGTGCCATTCCTCTTCCTCTGGGAAGTCTGACAATATTTCTGCAGGGAAGTCAAATAGATCAGTTTGCCTAAATGTTTTGTCAGGGATCTAAGATGCCTTGTGTCTGTTTACTTGGTTAATTTATCTTTATCCTGTGGGAGTCCTAAGATAATTGAGTTCTTTTTAAAGGGGCTTCTGTAAAAACAATTGAAGTAATTAAAATGATCTGTGCTTGTGTTAGGAGACCTATTTTCCTTCCCTACATGGCCCACATAAAAGCTCCCTGTAACCTGAATTCCATCCCTACATGTTGCAGGATAGAGTTTTATTGCCTTGACTACAATTCCTGCTGCCCAGTAATGCACTCAAATTGAAGAATTTAATGTGTTTTCTGATTTAAGTAGCAATGCCTCCAATTGACTCATGACGAAAGTAAAACTGGTGTCAACGCCAAACTGTGTGGCTTTGCTGAATGCTGTGTCTCAATTTCTGCTGCCCTTGAATGAGAAGATAGTCAAGAAAATTAAAGCAATTTGATAGGTGTAGTAGATTATAGTGACATGTCTCAAGTTTTCAAATGATGGACATTTGTCAGTCATCGCTGCCCTCATCAACACCCTCATCAGCAATTAGTAGCTAACTAGGTAGCTTCTCAGCTGAAAAAATACACAGGTTTCCACTGTAGTCCAAAACATCTTAAACAGTATTTACAGGAAATTAAAAGTGTGAAAGAATTTTAAAATTCAAAATAGGTTTATCTATTTCAGTTTGGGAAAAACTCAGACCAAATGAAAGAGCACATGGCTAATATTTCAATCCCAATTAATTTGCCAGTCAAACTGAACTGCTGTCTTTCTATTATCATTTTGCAGTTCAGAAACAAAAATTTCTTTTCTCAGCCTCTCTTTGTTGATAACACATTGATGTTTTAGTTGTTGCTAAGTAGCGCTTATCCGAAGTTAAAGATTTTTCAGTTTCCTTATATAAACTCTAAAAAATGACTTTGAGTTTCATCAAGAAGTCTAATCCAGGACTGGAGAATTTTACTGAATAAATATAAAAAGTATCTGACCAGAAAAGCAGAGATTTTATTTTCTGAATCACAAACTCAGAACCAGTTACAGAGCTCCCTTTGGTTTTTGTTGTTGATGGGATTATTTCTGTTGTTCTCACGTTACTGTCACAGAGCCTTTGTAATACAAACATTAGCAAAATAGCTTCACGAGTACTCTTAACAACCCTTAATTTAACAAGAGTGCAGGACAGTCTCAAATCTTTAGGTTATTTTAGGTACATAGACTCTATGAAAAAATTTAGGATCGTGCTAAATCCCGGGAAAATTTTCTTACCTGCACTCTCCTATCATTATCCTTACTGACAGTTTTCGCTCCTTCCCCAGCCCTACAGCAAAAATCACTGTATGCATATCAGGAGCTCCCTGTGTTATAAATTGACTTCACATAATTTATTGAAGTAATATCCAATTAAAATTTATTAATTACAGCAAGCAAAGCATAAGCAAATTGCAGCGCTGGGCGGCCGGGGAGTGCAACTCCACCAACGGCACGCCCTTTCGAAGCTTCTCGCCTTCCTTATATGTTACAAAGTATTACATATTAATGAGACTCCTATACATATTTATGATCTATCCCCGCCTACTCTCGCTTCGTATTATAATGAGGTTTCTTCCCACTTGCGCCTGCGTAGTAAACTTCAATAGTTCTGGGCGGTGGTTGCAGAGCCCTGGGCGGTGGGCGCAGGGATGAAGTATCTCCTCTTCCTCGTTGTTGAACTTTACACCCCTGATAGGGTATTTCTTTGACATGTCTCTACAGGCCTCTTCAGCTGTTAAAGTTCTGATAAGGGCGTGCGAACTGTCTCTACAGGTCTCTTTAGTTTGTTAAAGTTCTGATAAGGGAGTGCCCGTATGCCTCCTATACAGTCTTGCTTTATCATGTTTTCTCAGCTAAGCGCTTGCGGTTAGTCTTACACACTGTAGCAATATTAGCTTTGCACGGCTCATGTGGCAACATATGTTTCCATTATTTTAATAAAATTTGGTGAACAAACAATTTACTAACTATCACACCTGCAGCGCTGGCTGGAGTGCTGCTGATATGCTCTGAGCTTCTGCACTCTTTGAACTTTTGTTGGCCCACACCACTGCCTGTCCAGGTATCCTGAACAAACCTAAAATAGTTAGTTGGACTAACGCTTGCTGGACATATGCAGACCAATTGCAGGAGCCCAAATCATCTGCATATTTGCAGAAAATTTGACATGTCTAAAAGATGCTGACACTTCATGGCCTTACCACTCATCTCTCTGGCTGTGTCTCTTCAGCTGCTGATGTGGCTGGGCTGCCTATAGACGTGTGTGCATCTTACATGTGACATGCGCAAAGCTGTCACTTCCCTTGTCACAACATTAAAAAGACAATAACACGGGCATGAATGTCCCATTGGCAATAATAATAAATGAGTGAGAATAAAAGGTGGGGAAAAGCTGGGGGCTCACCTGCTCTGTTTCCCCAGCCCCCAGAACTCTGGAAGGGCAGGGACTGGCACTGCAGGCAGGGAACTCATCACACAAAATGACGGTTTTTCACTGCTTCAAGGGGAACTGAAGAGCATCTGGGAGGCTCAGTTGTTGACATTGAGATGTTTTCTTTTCCCATGGTTTTCTGTTTTGAAGAGTCTAGAAAGTCAGTCTTTCCTCAAATACCATACATCTCAGACTCACTTGATTCTTTTTTTTTAGGAATTTTACACACTCCAACCACCAAGATTTACAGATCTATCAGGTGTGAGACTCATGGACACTTGAAGTAGGTCACTAAAAATGCAGTTACTTTGAAGAAAGCAACTAAAAAAGTGCTCACCATTTTCCACATTACAGACTCTGCTGTTCTGATGTCTTTCTTCAGAAAAACAGTATGACACATACAAGCAGGTTTTTAAATTCTCAACACAGCCTTATCACACTGAACGGTCTTAGAAACACATTGCCACTGTTTTAGTAGAAGTCACTACAAAAATGACTGTTAGGAAAAAACCTCTAACGCAACAAAGCCAGCTGCTCAAACATCAATTAATTGGAAAATTCCAACAAATAACTAATGATTAATTTCATAATCTCTGCTTTTCCTTAGTATTCCCTAAAACCAGGTGACTATCCTTGCTCTTGGTAACAGAGCAGGTGGGGTAACTTTCCTGTTTAAAACTGGGTCATGAATCATCTGACTCATTTCTGAAATCTTGATAGAGGAAAATAGCATGAAAGCTTACCAAAAAGAAATCATTTGACATATAAAACTATTCCTAGGCCAGTTTTTCTCTTCTGGCATAAGCCTGTGCCTCAGCAGCTGAAGGTCATGTACCACCACCCTGCTGTGGTACTCATTAGCCCACACTGCTTTTATAGCTGGTGCAGGCTGATTGTCATTGGGATTTTGTACCTGAGGCAAGTCTGATTTGGCTGTGTAGCTTGTAAGCCTGTGTAGGGGTTTGAGGGTGTTATGTTGGTCATTTAAAAGAGTTGCTAAATTAAAATCCCACTGCTCAATTGGAAAAATCCCCTGTGCCAGAAGCTGTCTAATTTGTTCAAGCACTTTGGCAGAAAATGTCTGGTGGAAGTAGCTGGCATAAATGAAGGAGCATATCACAGCAGACTACATCACCTGGTACAGTGGGGTGATTTTTTCTGCAAGTATGACAGTGTTATTCTCATATGCCCCTATACTTGAGTTTCAGTTACGAAATGCAAATGATGCTAGTGCTTTCTGGTTATTTAGGTGCCAAAGGCTGTGTGGTGATATTCCAGGTATCTGAGCATGGTCTCACTGTGTTTCTGATACTCTTTGTCATCTGTGCTATACACAGTGTATATAATATTGCAAGCATATAATGGCTTCATGAGAGTGCAAAACATTGAGCACTCTCATCTCTCTGTTTCTGCTGAAAGTGAAACATGCCTCTGCTGCAGTGGAAAAATTCAGTTTATATTCTGTTGGATTGAGCCTTATATGAATCTACTATAGTTACTTTTATTATGAGTACAGTGGTGTAGTCATACAGCTATGCAGCCTTACAAAAAATTAAAACCAGGCTCCATTTAAGAAAATAAAGGTTGGGAAAGCCCGTTTTGTTAAAGAAATGAAGTTAATCATGAGGAACATTGAGGATTAAAATGACCTAATATAAAGTGCTAATTCAAAGGATAAAGTGATAGCCACATAGCAGACAGTGTGTTGTTACAGATAAACCATTAGAGTAGGATTCAGGGTATGTGGATGCTATCACTTTTTCTTTTATACTGAGTTACTGCACGGCCTGGGACCAGTCGTTTCCCATGTCTGAGCCACTCAGCATTTGTTTGATCTGTGTTGATCTTGACTGGGAACACTACTGTAATAAATAAAATAAGGACAAATATGTAGTTCTCTGCAAGAATTGAAAACAGTATTATCATTAAAAGGACACAGCGTAAATATCCAGGTCTCAGGATAAACTGGAAATTCAGTGCTCCTCTAGCCACACCATCTGCTAACCTACAGACAGAGCTTGACTGGTGTAGTATCTATTTAGAGTTAAAACAATTTGCAGCACGAGGGAATAAAAGTATCTCTGCAGCGGACAGATTAAGCTGCTTTTTTTCTCATTCTAATCTGTTAATCATGCACAGGGCTTAAGTATAGCTCAAGGCAGACCAGACATTGAATGATTTAATTTTGCACTATTTATTGAACTGGACTGAATTTGAAGATATACTATTATCCGCTGCTCAACAGTTCTTCAAAAAAATGAATGTTCATAATGAGATTTCTTCCATGAATCGGTGATTGTGTGTTTAAAATGGGTCACGGGGCTGGCCCTTCTGGGCTCCTGCAACTGAAGCTGCCTTTACAACAGTTATGCAGGCTGAGCTTTGCAGAATTCACTTGAGGGTCAAATTTGGGGGTACTCCATTTAAAGTACTTGTCATCCTTTTATTTTGTTTATTTAAAAAATAAGTGACGCTCATCAGTACCTTAAAGCAACTTCAGCCAGCACAGAAAGCAGAGGATAAAAATTAAAAGAGGGAGTCACCTTTGGAGGTGAGGGGATGGAGTAGTAAATCTGAGCTCAGCCAAGAGGGTGGGAGTCCAGTGGCCCTGCTGGCCCAGGGGATAGTCCGCAGCAGTTCCTGGGGAGAAGGGGACAGCCCCCGCCACTTTCAGAAGCTGAAAAGAGCTGGGATGCTGAGAATGCATAAATGTGGTCTGGCACCCATAATGCATGTTATTTCTGACAGCATCACAGCAAATCCCAGAGGGAGAGAAACGACCAAACATAGAAATATGATTTGGGACAAGATGGAAAACCAGCTAAATAATGCACACTATTAAAGCGTGCTGAGAAGAGGATTCTATTAATTTCAAAATTTTTGCTTTTATAGTTTCTGGAAGGCTGTGAGCTCCTCCTGCAAGGTTTTTACCAACAAAGCCTTTCTTGAATAATTTTTTTTCCCGTATGTGATTTTAGAGTTGAGTGCACCAAACACCATAAGATTCACTGGCCAGGCCTGGAGACACTGTGCTTGTTCAGAGTAGGGTCAGATATTCTGGAGGCATTGCAAGACACAGGATAGTGTATTTTGAGGTGATCAGTGTCCACACTATGTCCTTGCTGATGCTGTGCATAGGAGTGCATGTTTCTGAGACTTATTCCTGGTTCACATTGGCCATGCTGTGACATTTGCTGCTGTTCCTTAACTCGCTTCAGACGTGTATGCCCATGTGCTCCTTCAGGGCAGTGATTGTTGGCTATTGTGAAAATTTATTTTGGCTAGGTATGTGAGGAAAGACTTTTGTGAGGAACTAAGAAACTGAATGGGACTAACCTAATATATTCATCTGAATTGGTCTGTTAGATCATCTACTCCCTTGCCACATAAGCTGGCTTGCTTCATTTAGCACAGTGAAACATACAGGTATTACTCTCCATGACTACCTGTCATGTAGTTCGTGTGGTGGTGTTTTGGTAGCGGGGTGGGGGAGCTACAGGGGTGGCTCCCGTAAGAAGCTGCTAGAAGCTTCCCTGGCTCCAAAATCAGACTCACCTCAGGCCAAGGCCAAGTGATGGTGGTAGCACCCCTATGGCAACATATTTAAGAAGGGGAACCTGCAGTGGAGAGAAGAGTGAGGAAAACACCTCTGCAGTCACCAAGGTCAGTTGAAGAGAGGAGGAGGAAGGGGGGAGAGGTTCCCTGGTGCAGAGACTCCCCAGCAGCCCGTGATGAGAGGGCAGGCTGGGCTCCTGCGGCCCATGGAGGTCCATGGTGGAGCAGATGCCCACCTGCAGCCCATGGAGGACCCCATGATGGAGCACATGGCTGTGCCCAAAGGAGGCTGGGACTCTGAGGGAAACCCACGCTGGCGCAGTCTGTTGCTGGGAGGACTGCAGAAGAGACCCATGTTGGAGTAGTTTGTGAATAGATGCAGCCTGTGGGAGGACCCATGTTGAAAAAGTTCATGGAGGACTGTCTCCCTTGGGAGAGACCACACAGTGGAGCAGGGGAAGAGTGTGAGGAGTCCTCCCCAAGGAGGAAGGAGCAGCAGAAACAATGGGTAACAGACTGACTGCAATTCCCATTCCCTGTCCTGCGCTGCTGGTGGGAGAGAAATCGGGAGAAAAGGTGAGCCCAGGAAGAAGGGAGGGGTGGGGGGAAGGTGTTTTTAAGATGTAGTTGTATTTCTCACTATCCTACTCTTGATTTGATCAGTAAATTATAGTGGTGGTGGTGTTCAAATTAAATTGATGAAGTTTTTTTCCCCAGTCAAGTCTATCTTTTGCCCGTGACCATAATTGGTGAGTCATCCCTTCCTGTCCTTGTCTCAGTCCCTGAGTCTTTTGTTATATTTTCTCCTCCCCATCCCACAGAGGGGGAAGGAGTGAGTGAGAGGCTGTGTGGTGCTCAGCTGCCCTCTGGGCTTAAACCACAACAACCTGATTTAAAACTGGATAGCAAAGCTGAGAATCAGATCCTTTATGAATTGAACATATCAGGAAAGCAGTAAAGAGGTTGAATATAAAATTGACAATGCCAACCTAATGCATCCATCTTTCTCTCTCTACCTGTTTTGGAGTAAGACAAGGAGTACTTTCAGTAGTCATAAAGAACTTTGACATTTTGTTTTTCCTTCTTCTCCTTCTCTCTTCAATTTTCTCTTAGCCACGCTCCTGGCTTGGTTAACAAGATTTAATTGCATAGTAAATGTACATTTTTGGGATATGAATTGGAAAGGAATGCTAACCACCAGAGGGAAAACTGTGTTGTGGAGATGAATGCTTACCTCACCTCAAAGCCCGGAGAGGGCTATAGCTCTTGAGTATGGTAGGCTGGGGGAATTAGGGAAACAAATTCTTTATTCATTGTCACTCTATTCCTGAATATTTCCCTTGGGCTTACTGATAAAGTCCTCAGGGCTGAAACTGCTGAAAAGTAAAAGGGCATATAAAGCAACAGAAAGTCTTTCCTTCTTCTGAGCACCTGTTTAATCCAAGACAGCTGCCATGGATGTCCATCTGTCCAAGCTACTCGCTGGTACTTAGCAGTGTTTTGGACACATGAGAAAGGTTACTTCTGACATTTTTTCCCCAAGTTCATTAAAAGTATGCAGGACATTTTAAGGTTTTTTTTTGGGGTGGGAATTATGGCTGTCCTAGGTCAAGGTGCTCTTGGAGGACCTAGCCAACTGCATTAAAACACAAACCCAAAGAATGCTGGAAAATAAATCCTATGATGATTACAAAGGGTATTACATTCCCTCTATAATGCAACCAACCTATGGGCAGTTAGATGCTGTATCTGACAACAGTCACAGAGGAGCACTTTCGTTTCCTCACACCTCCGTACTTCACACCCTATCAGCCCACTTTAATCTCTGACTCATAAACAGCTTGGAGATGACTACACTTACTCCTCTGAGTTGATCTATTTCCAGAAATTAGTGGCAGAATGAGACTTTCAGGCAAATAAAGTGACCTTTTCCAAGTTAGTTGCTTCTTTGGCCATTACAGTCTCCTCAGAAACATGCCATTTTGGTTGCAGGCCTCCATCTTTTCCTATGGTAGCTGCACATTTATTCCCTCCAGCCCAAGGCACTTTATATTCCTCGGCAGCTTGAACGTTAGTTCAGCATCTGTTGGTCTGGTCTCAAAGGGATAAAAAAAATATTATTTAGTAATTGGCTAACTCTCATCATGTAAAAAGTTGTTTATTCAGTTCCCAAGATCCACAGTTTCAGCCTGTCTCTTCTTGAAAATGGCCAATGGCACACAGATCAATATCTGAACAAAATTAGGGCTGTCTGTAATAGGACCAGCCCTTCAGTAACTTTTCTTTTGCTTTCCTGACAATCTCTTAATGACTCTCTGCACACGCTATCTTGTAAAAGTTTGCATTTTTTTACCCAGATGAGTAAACGGAGTGACAATATCACTTCCTGTTTTCATTTCAAATACTGCGAAAGACTGGATTTTACAGCTAGTTTGAGTACATGCCTTGAGGGGCAGCTGCCTTTGGCTGCCCCAGTTTTACATGTTGGCACTTTGCCTGGCCTTTACAGCATCACAGGATGGTTGAAGCTGGAAGGGACCTCTGGAGGTTGTCTGGTCCAACACCCACTTTGTCTTCTAACTTGGTTTTATACATCTATGTTGGAAGCATTTACAGCTGAGCCAATCTCCCTGTCTATCCTCTACAGTCAATTGAGGGAAACCAGCAATTTCAGGGTGCAGTTTGTTTGATCTACTACAAATAACATGTTTCAGACGGGATGAGTCATGCCCAGAAACATCTGCTGCTCTCCATTGACTATAAAGACAGCCCAATGCCAAAGCAGATGTCTGCACTGGGAATGTCGAATCTGAGCAGATTAACCTCCTCTCTCATCTTTGTATTCACCCTTTAAAGTCTCCTGACACAGCTCTGTGCATTCTTTGTAGTCTTCTAGCTTGCTGCTGAACTTGAAAATTTCGCCCATGAGGACTGGGTTGAATCTGCATTGTCCTGTCTGAATTAGTGCACATTTTATAAGTGTTTTGAAATTCCAGCTAAGTGATGAAGCCAGACTTTTCCCATGCATCTTCAGATCCAGTGTTTGCTTACCAGGAGTCCTTAAAGAAATCAAAAGTGCCTCTGTGTATCGTCCATACAGGTCAAGCAGGACAAGTACAGCACAGACCAAGAAATCTCTTGGTGAGCAAAGTGGAAATGGGATACTATCATTACTCTTTAGGCATGTCCGTTCCTACTTGCACTCAAGCATACCTTCAGTACTACTCACTTGCCTCTTCCAGCTAAGTCACCATTTTCTGACTGATGAAGAACAGAGTTCAGTGCTTTTTCCTTTTTCACTACCCTTTAAATAAAAGCAATCTGTTTCCACTTGTACTTCCTCGAAAGAACTTAATTTGTTAAATACACTGAGCGATATCCCCATCCCAGCCATAGCTTGTGCACTTAACCAAGTAATTGCTTTCTGGCAGCCTTCTCTAAGAATCTGCTCTTTCTCTCTCAAATGTCTTTCTGTATATTTCCTGCGCATATGAGGAAGTTTCCAGTATTCTTGACTTCAAGTGTCACACTGGGTTGACGCCCTTAGACTTGAAGATGCAAGATCCTTTTCCTGCCCTCAGGCAGGCTCTCTCTGACTCCTGCCTATATGGAGAGCAGACTTGATATGAGAGACAGATGTCTCAGCCCGTGCAGCACCAAGCTGGGCTACTGCTAGTTTGCTCTGGAGACCCACCCTCAGCAAAGTAAAACACTCCTCAGCCTCTCCCTGCTTTTCTTTTTTTTTTTTTTTGTTTTCCCCTTCTGTTATTGTAGTGTTAACTTCATTGTGTTTTGAACACAAGAATACACTTTGAGCATCTGGTTAAAGTCTAAGATGACCAAGTTGAGCTTTTTTCACAAGAACTTCTTCAAGTTTCTAGTAACCTGAAAAATTTATATCTCCCCTCAGATATCAGATCATCCTATTTCTCAGTGTTGAGCTGCCTTATCTTAGTTCCATGTTTCTTGGAAGCTTCCCCAGTTTACTGCTGTCCGCTTCTCGATCGATGATGTCATTCCACTGCTGACTGATTTTCTTGCTCTTTGTTACAGTTTTTCAATTTCCACCTCTTTTCCTATTTATTTATTTATTTAACTTTTCATGTTTTACTTAGGCAGTATTAGGCTGGCTTCTCTCCTACTTTGACTTGCTTAGAAGGCAACTCTTTCTTCTCTTTCACAGCTTCTCCTTGCACTACTTTCTTCCAGAAGGTCAGGACAGACTCTAATTTAAGCACGTGTAGCTTAATACCGTAGGTGTAATTTAGTGGAAGTTTGTTATATTGCTCTCCTCTGAAGTCAGGCCACCTGAGCTATTGCCAGTTCATGCTGAAAGTGTTTTCCAAGCTAGGTGACATTTGCCAGATGACCAGATGAAAAATAAAATAAATTAAGAAACTCCCAAGTAGATTCAGAAAATAAAAAACCAAAAAAAAATAAACAGAGCAACCACAAATATTGGCTATCTGTGTTTGGAGCAATTCCCAAAGTCCTCTCCATGTTTTGTTCATCTAAGAGCTGCCAGGACATGTCTGCAGCTGGTTGGAGCCAGGATCTGTCCCCCTTGACAAGCTGTATGCCCTGGCACTATCCCCCGAGCTACAACCTGCTGTTCACAGCAAAGCTCTTCCGATGTATTTCTCGGTACACTGATGATTCAGTTGAATATAAATGCGCTTCTGGAGACATCCTGTATCCCATGGTCATGACACTTCAGTTTTAAACACAGTATTAATTTATGAGTCCCCAATTTGTGAAACATCATCTCAGCTAGTATTAACTTGTGATCTGCCACCACGCTTTGAGGAGTCCAGGCTGGCCACCTGGCCTGCCCTCTGTTAGTATCAACTTACCAATAGACAGTTCACTTACCTCTCCCTTTTGACAACGAGGTTAATTAAGAGCTGAATTTATGAGAATCCAAGCATATAAATTTTCTATATTGCAGGCCTCATTTTATAACTGTTTCAGTGCTAACGAGAAATATAGCTTATTAGTAGCTTTAGACAAAAAATAATTACAATAACTTGGAGATTGCCCCAATTAGAGCTTGCAGGATCATGTTTTTGCTGACAGTAGGGTGACAAATTTGAAGGGCCTTGTAAGAATTTGGAGGTGATAAAGTCAGGTCCTCTTCCTTAAAAGGATTAGAGTCTCATCTCAGTGTTACAAAGCAGAACTAAGTACAATGAAAATATGCAGTTGTTCCAGCCTCAGAAGGAACTTCAAGCATATGCGACCAGGCAGGGCAGGAATGACTTGTCTTCAGACAAGTTAAGTACTTGTACGGCTTGTGGGACCTATAGGAGTACGAGCTACTAATGTATACTTGATCATAAGAACAACCTGCAATGTACTCTAGAACGCACACCCTTTCTACAGCCTTTCTGATGCTCATGGCAGCAAAGAAGGTGTTTAAAAATTGCTAGGAGTTATCATGACAAATCATAGCAAAGACAGCCAGCTTAAAATTATTTCCCTGACACCTTGCAGAACTAAACATTTGCTCCCACAAAGCCCTTAACTCTCAGAACTTCCTCACCCATAAGCATACTAAGACTGTGTATGAGGAAGAGAATTTTTATTATATAAAAATAATCACAGTCAGGAACTTGCACAAAAAATAACAAGAAAAAATAGAGATCAACTTTGACAGAAACTCATGCACATCCAACTCCCTTTCTGTGATTTCCAGATGGCATCCATATTATCCTATCACTTGTTATGGAAGTCATGTTGATGGTGTCCTAAATGTGTCTGTCAATCGTCTTGCTGTGCTTGATGCTGATGTGGGCTTGTCCTAGTTAGAATTTTTGATGTTGTAAGAAGATCCTTCTCTGAGGATTTCCGAACACCATTTACTTTGGAATAAGTAATTTTTTTTATTAGTCACCCTAGTGGTTTTCCATGTCCCCTCACCAAAACACATGAGGTCCACACTGAAAGCATATATTTCTGGGACGTTCTTAATTTACAGAGGTTGTTTGTTGCTTAGACATTTGTTGCTTGTTGCCTATGCAGATAAGTAAAACTATTTTCTTCCTCTTCTTCCTGTAATACTTCTCTATGCATTCAGGTGTTTTGCAATACACTTTGATTACTTTCATTGAAGAACAAATTTCTTTTGCACTGAGTAATATTTTTAACAGACCGGAGAGTTCAGAATAATCAAGATAATCCAAAGAAATCCAGCTACTCACTATAGTTACTCTCTTTATGGCTAGTAGTGCAGAAATGATACTGCAGTTAGGATGATGTGTATCACACTTCTAATTCTGGAAAAGTTATGGGTGGCAGGTGTCACACTCTGTGAGCACAGCTTGTGTCCAAGCTAGTAAGTCCTACCAGTACCTAAGCTGCTGTGCAGAGCTCACTGCCTTAGTCCATATGGAGACAGCACGTAAGTGGAAGGATATCATTGAATCCTGCATGTTAGCTCTATGAAGAAGCACTTCAGTGTTGTATTGCTGGGCTCCATATACCGCTGCACTCTTTGTTGTAATAGCTGGTGTGTGTGGTCTAGACACATCTGTGTAAGCTAGCTGTAAAAATCTATTTGAACCCAACAGGTTCAGGTTGTTCACTTGGGTTCAGAGTCATGAGACAGTGTTTATGTTGTCTCTGGACTTTGATCCCAAAAGCAATGTAGCTATATTCATACTGTCTGGTACCCAAGCTAGTAGGACATGCATGAAACCAGCCCGTATGTCTATGCACCCGCAGCATAGACCAGTAGAAAGTGGCAAGCAGACTATACATGTTCCAGCCACTCTTGGTGGCCTGCTTAGCTGCTCTATACAGGTTTCAGGATATTCTTTTGAGACTGCTTGCCTCTTTACCTGTTTTGCATTCATGAAGCTTGCTTTGGTCTTCTTTCTTCTGCTGCTTCCTGTTAAGCTGTTTTGCTATTGCTGTTATTCTCCTCCCTTTATAAGTAGTTCTCTCATGTTTTTACATGTTTTGCTTTTTGCAGCTGTTGTTCTGCAACTGAAGCAGTTCTTCAGCTGTAGCTGAAACTTTCAGCTGAAACTGAGTATTTCTGTCTTTAACTGGTGGACTACTGGGGAGGTGTCATAGAATCACAGAACAGTTTGGGTTGGAAGGGACCTTAAAGATCACCTATTTCCAACCCCCCTGCCATGGGCAGGGACACCTTCCACCAGACCAGGTTGCTCAAAGCCCCGTCCAACCTGGCCTGGAACACTGCCAGGGAGGGGGCAGCCACAACCTCTGTGGGGAACCTGTTCCAGTGTCTCTCTACCCTCACAGTAAAGAATTTCTTCCTTAGATCTAATCTAAAATCTACCCTCTTTCAGTTTAAAACTGTTACCCCTCATCCTACTACTACACTCCCTGATAAAGAGTCCCTCCCCATCTTTTCTTGTAGGCCTCCTACAGAAGGGAAGGCTGCTATTAAGGTCTCCCTGGAGCCTTCTTTTCTCTAGGCTGAACAACTCCAAGTATCTCAGCCTGTCCTCAAAAGGGAGGTGATCCTTGTTGAATTTCATGAGGTGTCTATTGGTCCTCTTCATTTAAATGAGTTTCCAGTTACATGCTAGTGTCATGACCATGTTCAACAGCCAATAGGGCATGTGCATTTGCCCATAATTGTTAAGATTTTCCAGAAATGTCTTTTTGCAGCGCCCTCTGGAGAGTTTCATAGCATTTTATGAATCTGTAAGTAGAGCTCTGTGAACCAGCAGCATATTCACACAACAAAATCTGACTTAATCATTCACCATTTTGATTAGACTCATAACCAGTCCAAACATGCCCAAGATTTTAAACAAACCATCATTGTTATTTTGCATTAAAATTGCTATCTAGGCACTAGATGTCATCCCTAAAGACCTCAAGGAACATATGCTGTAGCAAGTTAAAACAAGAACCTTCACATTTTCTGTTTTTAAAATAGGTTTTCAATACTGTATGTTTGCTATTTTTTGCTGATCTAGAAATAAACTCTAGTAGTTCTTTCACTGAGGGGTTCTCCCTGAGTCAGTGATTGCTTCCACAGCACTGAGACAGCGCTGACAGATTTGTGTCATAGAAATTCTGGAAGTGGACAGCAGTGATTTTTGTTCTGATGCTTAATTTGCTTAAACTGGGCCACATGCTAATAGTAATTTTAAGGATATCAAAAGCTCTCTATTTTACCAGATATTTTACCTGTTTCCCTCATTAATCTCACATTGTTCATGTGATCTACAGGACTTTTCAGGACCTGGCTTTCTTCTGTGTTTTGGCAAAAGGCCATCTTCAGATTAAGCTGATCTCTTGTTGAGGCCAGCTTGGCTCCCAGTATTTCTTTCAGCAGCGAGACTTGTTTTATGCAATAGGAAATCCTCTGAGCATAGAGGTGTTGGGTGAGGATGAAAATATTACATCCTCCCTAGCAACAAAACTACCTGGAGTTTATCACTTGGGAATAACCTGCTAAAACCCCATATTATTCATTCCCAAATCCCGCTTCCTTGACTGTCTTTTTGGGAATGCTGTGTGAGGTCATGGTGGGTAAAACTCTGGTTAGTCTCATAACTCTGATGGAAAATCACATAAGTAACTGGATAAACATTCCCCCCTTTTGCTCCCCAAATTTAAACACTTGCGGTATCTCAGTCATAGATCAGATGGATGAAGATTCCTACTTCCCAGATTACCTGGATAACAGAGCTAATAAAACCTTCATAATTTACGCTTGGTTAGCATCTCCAAAGGGATGTATTTGCTAAACTCAGCAAAATGTGTAAACCAGATATACTGTAAGGCATAAAACAAATGCTAATTTGTATGTAAAACTGCAGTCATGTTCTAATGCAAATACTCCTTTTTTCACAGTGATGTGCTACCTGCACAAGTTGTGGGACTAAATTGCATGCAGGCATCAATTTCACCCCCGCTAATGCAAAAGGTTTGTGTGGTATATAAATGTGGGTTTTGGTGCGGATTAGTTGATTTTAAAAGGAAGAATCATGAAGGATCTTCATTTCCAGCACAGTTCTCTGTACTAAAAAGAATGTACAGAGTTCTGCTTTTTTGAACATACAGAGAATCAGACAAATTGTCACAGTTCTCATCACCAAGCTCCTTCTCAGCAAGCACCCCACAAATATCTCTTCTCAGGATCATACTGCTGTGTTTGTTTAAACTGCTCTGAGGTCTGCCTACCTCCTTCACCATCTGGGACTATCTCTCATCCTTCCAGATACAGTTCTTAGAAAGCCCATGGTAGTTCCGGAGAAACTTCTGAGCAGCTGTCATTTTTCTTTCTTCTAGACAGGGATATTACCAGTGTTTCGGGTAAGAAGGCTGTCTTAATCTCTGATAAAGGAATTTATAGATTTCTTGCAATTGTCTCAAATGAAAAATGAAGGTTGCTTCCAATTATTTTGGCTTGTTTAAATCCAGCTTGTAAATAATATTGAATTATCAGTTTTTCCACAATTTAGCCTATCATACAACAATTATGTAATTTGCTATACGTTCATTAGAAATTTTCAGCTCAAGGACAAGCCCAAATTAATTTCTTGTACATCATTGATTCTTGAATGTCATCCTTACACTGTGTCTTCCATTCTATGCCTGGAAATCAGATTCAAACCCCACCATCACCACTGGAGCCCTCAGCTATGCACTGCAATTCCATTACTCAGCTGAATAAACAGAAATGCCCTTAACAGGAATGGGAAACCTCTCCAGCCCAACAGACAAGGCATTGCTCATTCCAGAACAGCACCTTAAATGATTTCAGATTTGCTGATTACCTGTACATCCAGGAGCTAGTGACAGATTCACCTAAGCATAATGCTTGGAAAGAATTTAAAACTTTGAAATGCTTTTCTTGAGAGGCATAAAGAGGTGTCTTTCTAAAAGCACCCCTTGGAAACTCCTGAGGGCCAGTTAAGTCAATGGGACCTGGTAGTATTTCATGCCCCTTTGCATGCTTCTACATGACTGCAGAAGGCAGTAGAGAATTGGGACTGAGGTGTGTTTGGGTACTAGGACCAATGTCACTCACTTGTTTCAGATAGGGCAGGGAGTACTCCCTAGTAAGATAATAGCAAATCCTAGGCCTCTTACTGATTGTCTTCACTTGATTAGATTCTTCTTAAATGCAGAGAGGTCCAAGAGAAAACACATGCTTTTCATTTTTGACTGGCTGATCTACCATATATGAGAAACAGTGGTCATGAACTTGATATCAGTGTGTCAGCTAATGTGAACTGTTAGGATCACAGAGCTAGGCAATTTACAGTAGTTGAGGATCTCTCTGGAGCTCTTTTCTTCCCAGGTGAATGACATTTTCTGCGGTGGTTCAGGCCCTGGCATGCTGTGCTGCAGTTCTAGCAGTGATAGGAAAAAGCCTAGCAAACACTGTGTAGTGCTAGAAGATAGGAAGGCATCCACAGCCAGTGGTGGATAGAGGTCACAATGGGTACTGGATCCCAGAAGGGGTGAGGTTGGAGGTCATCTGGTCCAACCCTCCTGCTCAAGCAGGGTCACCTACAGCTAGTTGCCCTGGACGATGTCTGAATGGCTTTTGAATATCTCCAGGGATGGGGACTTCACCACCTCCCTGGGCAGCCTGTGCCAGTGCTTGGTCACCCTCACAGTAAAAAAGTGTTTTCTGATGCTCAGAAGGAGCCTCCTGTGTTTCAGTTTGTGCCTGTTGCCCCTGGCCCTGGACACCACTGAACAGAGCCTGGCTCCATATTCTTTACTCGCTCCATCAAGTACTGACACATTGATAAGATCTCCCTAAATCTTCTTTTCTCCAGGCTAAACAGTCCCAGCTCTCCCAGCCTTCCCTCATAGGAGAGATGCTCCAGTCCCTTAATCATCTTGGTGGTCCTTCGCTGGACTCTGTCCAGTATGTTTATGTCTCTCGCTCATTCTGGGGAGCACTCCAGCTGTGGCCTCACCAGTGCTGAGCAGAGGGGAAGGATCACCTCCCTCAACCTGCTGGCAACGCTCCTCCTAATGCAGCCCAGGATACTATTCGCCTTGTTTGCTGGAAGGGCACACTGGCTCATGTTCAACTTGCCACCAGGATGCCCAAGGCCTTTCCTGCCAAGCTACTTTCCAGCTGGGCAGCCCCCAGCATACACTGGTGCTTGAAGTTGTTCCTCCTCAGGTGCAGGACTCTGCACTTCCACTTGTTGAATTTCAGGAGATTCTTGTCAGCCCATTTCTATAGCTTGTCAAGTTTCCTCTGGATGGCAGCATGACCCTCTGGTGTATCAACCACTCCTCCCCATTTTTGTGCATCAGCAAACTTGCTGAGGGTACACTTCCCATCATCCCGATCATTAATACAGATGTTGAATGGCATTGGACCCAGTATTGATGCCTGGGGTACACTGCTAGTTACTGGCTTCTGACTAGACTTTATGCTGCTGATCACCATGCCGTTCAGCCAGTTTTCAGTCCTCCTCACTGTCTGCTC
The DNA here is from genome assembly GCF_965140245.1 of Athene noctua. Classification (NCBI taxonomy): domain Eukaryota; kingdom Metazoa; phylum Chordata; class Aves; order Strigiformes; family Strigidae; genus Athene; species Athene noctua. The sequence continues at coordinate 190,730,130 of NC_134037.1, forward strand.
ATCTACCCCATACTTCAAAAGCTTTTCTGGAAGGATCTTATGGGAGACAGTCCTGGAAGTCTTACTGATGTCCAAGTAGACAACATCCACTGCTCTCTTGTCTACCAGGCCAGTACATGCCTTAAGAAAGTTTTGATCAAGAGATTTTGAAAGTTAGATGGTCCACTAGTTCATAGATTGGAGAGTTTTACAAAGAAGGCTTATGTGGCCAGATCCCTTTGTAAACAAGAGAAATCTGCATTTAAATCTGCAAAGATTTAGATGGTCTTGAAAGCCCATATATAAGGTATTTTTTGTGTATGAGGGAAGAAGCTGTTACCACATTTTTGTTTCTCCGTGAAGTGATTGCACATCACTGCAGCTGACAAAACCAAGCAACCATACTATACAAGTTATAACATTTCTGCACATAGGAACAGAATAACAACATGCTCCCAGAAGGATCTGTCATGGGTGGAAAATTAAGCCAGTGCATTTACAATTAAAAGAAAAATCAGCACAGTTCTAGAAGAGAAAAATATTTTTAGTTGGAAAGGGTACAATAAAAGAAGAAAGCATCTACTTTTTTTAGCAAAAGAAAAAGCAGCATATGGTAAAACTGTATAAGAAAGTTTGAAGGCTTTAATGGGTGGGAAAAGTGAAGAAAGCAGAGCCAGAATACAAATGGCTGTGACAAGCTCCACAAACTGAAACACTTGCTAGCATTTGTGAAGGTCAAGCCCAGTTCTCACAGAGGATTAAAATAATGGTTCCTCAGCCTAATCCACAAACAGGTAAGAAAACCTGGGGCCCAGGGCAACCCCACTCACCTTTCAGAAATATATTACTGAAGGAAAACCCAAGTAAAAATTCAGAGTAAAGCGTCATCGTTTCAGCAAAGAGACTTTCCATGGATCCAGTTTCACTAAGCTACAGCCTGAGGGTTGAAGAGTAACTATTCACTAACACTAGAGATATCTCAATATTCTAACAATTTGCTGCTGACAGTGAGATAGTGACCTGGTATACAACATGATTTCTATGTTCTGTGACTGAGTCTTCCATGAAACCAAACAGCCCAAAGTATTGCAGTGCTACCACTACTGCCCTGATGGGATGGTGCACATGAACCTAAGCTGAACCTCACAGTCTTTTACCCTCCATGTTTTTTAATCTGTACCACACTATGTAAATATCACACATCTCTTGCTTGTTCTTTGTTTTTGAAAAAGGGGTTTTTTTGAAGTCTCCTGCCCAGCTGTTTTTTTCTTCATTTTTCTCTGTGTGCTGGTTGCATCCCTTAAGGCGTCCAGTAAGCCTAGTATCTGCTTTCTATATCTTTCTTTACCCAGCATATCATATATGTTTGTGGGGTTTTTTGTTGATTTATAAAGAAAAATTTACAGGTCTGTAAGGTTTCAGCAATATGCATACCTGAAGGGTGATGGCTGGCTCACCCTGTCCTCCAAGGTCTGTAAGAATAAATCACACATCATCAGAATTTTATCTAATATTCTACTCTGTAATCAAAATAATGCCTTAGGTGCATCAGAAGTGTACAACGATCTTTGCTGAAGCTGATAATAATGGTGTAATTGGAAGACTGGCAGTATCCATTCTGTTTCAGTAGATGAATAACATCCTTGAGTGGAAATTTAACTGCACATTAAATCCTGATTTTTAAGCAGGACTTTAATACAATGGCAAATTCCTCAAATTACTCCTACTGTCCTACTGTTTTCTTTCCACTTGGTCAGCTTGGTACCTTACAATTTATTTATCTGCACTCCTTTATCCTCTTTTATCTTTAGGACAACATCAAAACTTTACCGGTCTTGAAGAATAATCTGTTGGATCTGCAATTAATGATACTCTTAACTAAAGCCCTGAAATGTCTGTTTAAACATACATCCAGCTAACAGGAGGAACAAACCATTATAAATTACAGACTTGCAGTCAATTTCAGCAATTTCTATCCTGTGTTATATTCAGTTGTGAAACTCCACCAGATGAAGAATTGAGAATAAGAAGTTACAGTGCCCTTAAAAAACTATTGTAGTAGAAAGTTATCAGATTACCTCCTTCCTGTTAAGGATAAAGATCAGGTACATCATCTTCCTGTTGCTTTACAGAGAGGTATTTTTGTGTAACTTCTGGTGTAAATCATGAGCCTTCTCTGGTATTCCATCACCGGGATTGATTTTTGTGTGACCATAAAGGCAAGTCTTACTCTTTACTGATAGCTCAGCACTCACATTAGTCTCATACATCCTGAAGTTAGTGTTAAAGGGAAGTATAGCCACAACATATGTATGATAAATAAGTTTTATGTAACCCCCTCCAGTTAGCTATTAAATAATGATTTCTACAGATGCACTGAAAATGAAAAAATCTTAAAATTTTTAAGTACTTCTTTAAACACAGTATTTTAAATACCACTGTTCATCTGTCCTGTGGAATTTATCCTATAACTGATGAAAGTGATGGGAGACCTGGCTAGTCTCATGCTTGAAGCGTGAACCCCATGTAGCTGGCTTGTCTAGTAGTGCACTGCAGCCTGACATGTTTCACCTCATGCATTCCCTCCTCCTGCCTTAGAATCCTGCTTAACAAATTGGCTTATCAATGGGGGTTGGGAAGCAGGGGAGAGTGTCTGCTCAGAGAAGTTTTTCTAAAGGACACACAGTTCAGCAAAAGACTTTCACTGCAATTCCTCATCCAATATGTGACTGGACACAGGTGTTTATATGACATTATAGAGAGGGACAGATCTCCCAAATATGACCTAATCCTGTGAGCAAGGGAGATCTTAGTTGAAATAGATCTAGTTCATATCAGTGTGACCTGGAAGGAAAGCTGGGTGGGAAGTGACATTACCACACAAAAATCAAGGAATATAAACTATTGAGCTTCCTAGCATTAAATCTTATTAAATAAATAGTTTAAATCTACTTTTAGAGAGGGCCTTTGTGTCTTCTCCCTCAGCTGAAATCAAATACCAAGCCTTGCCACTGTAAACTGGCAAAACAAAAATAGAAATGAGGTTTATGCTGAGGGAAAGAAGAAAAAAAAAAAGATGAAGATTTATAGCATTAAAGCCTTTTATGACTGAGGCAGCACAGATGTTATACATTTGTCCCAGCCCTTGTATCCTGTTTTGAAAACCAGCCACAGATTTCTGATTCACCAGCCATGGAGGGTGTACTTTCCGTGCCTGGGGGCTTTAGGGTATGAGGTTCTTCCCTCACTTCTTGACCACTCCAAAGGAATGGATCAATGAATTGATCTGGGTTAAAACTCCTGGCAAAACAGAAACAAAACTGTTTTTAACCCGGATCAATTCCGTGATGCAGTTCACTCTGTTGCTCCACAAACAGCACAGTTGAGGGTGTGGTGTGAGGGGAAGTGGACTTGTACTGGGCAGCCGGGAAGCAGGAAACCTTTCAGATAGTGCTGTCATTAAAGCCCATGGTACTCAGCTTGTCACAAGGCAGCTGTTAAAGTCTAGAATCCTTCTCACTGCAAAAATCCCTTTTCTTTTTTTCTGACAGGGTGCTGAAATGAGTGGCTCCCACACTCCTCACACCACAAAGGGCACAGGTGACACACACATGCTCTTGTCACGCTGCAAAGCCTGGAACTTCCCCTCTGAACAGCGATTGAAGCGATAGCATGGGTATGCTTAAATATATAGGAGTTAAGTGATAACCACAGTTATATTGTATGAAGAACACTCCAAGCCTTAATAGCTATAGTTTTGTTTAAATGCCATTCATGGTAGTTAGTACTGTACACACCATTCCAGCGTTGCGCAGATATGTAGGACTGTAGACCTTTAGTTAACATCTAGGACAACAAATTATGGCTCAAAACATTGTTTGGCTACATCAACTAAAGAGTAAAAAGACTGCTGCTAATCTAAAGTGGGAAAGACATACAATGTAAGAGGAGATGTAGGAACACCAGTAAAGTTTTATAGCCTTTTCCTCTGAATGTTTAGGAATTTAAAGCTTTGTAAGACCCTGGAGCAGAGCCCTTCCGAGCTCACGTTCATGCTGAGCATCCTGCCTGCAGGTGCACGGATGCCATCACTTCCTTGCAGTTCTGCATCTGAACCCGGAGGTAAGGTTTAGCTTACATGAGTAAAAATGTACTAGGGCTTCTTAATACATTATAATTTACAAGAATGTCAATGTTATTTTATTATTGTTAGGATTATGAAATTATACTACTATATTTTTACGTATTTCTTCACATTATGTTGGTACATTAAATATATTCTAACTGAAAAAGAACATTTCTGAGGCCTTCTTTCTACTGCTTCTCCTGATCCATTGCCTACTCCTTTTGTTGTGCCAATGCAAATGTTTTAATGGAGAAAAGGAATAAAAATTTTTGGTAGGGCAGATTACAGTCCAGTATTTATTGATGAGATCAAGCAAGATAAAGCCCAACGACGAAGGATACCAAAGCAGGGACTGTTACAGGAATTGGTCAATGATAATAATATTTCCCATCGATTTGGTTAATTTATTTCTAGAAGGAAGCTCATGGCCAGGCTGTTGTCCTTGCAGCCCTGTAAAACCATATGGAGGGACAAGAGCATTTTAAGCTGCTCAGCAAGTTTGACACGGAAGTAGGACAAAACTGGTTTCTTCTTCCACTCCCGACACACATGCTCGTGTCCTGCTCACGGCGGTTTATCCACCCGTGCCAGAGCACAGAGGTTCAGTCAGGGAGGAACGCACCCAGGTGCCTCAGAGGAGCCGGGTGGCAGCCAGGCCTGTCGGCGCAGCAGCAAGACGCTGAACTGCAGCCTCTGAAGTAACGGCGTACTAAGCAAGCGCGGCTGGGAAGGGTGACGGAGCAGCCGGCCTGATGTGGAAAACCTGAGTGATGGAGCGTCCTGCGCTAAATCACCGACTGGAGATCCTCCTATCAAGACAGGCGTCACATTCTGGTTTGCTGAAACGAACTCCGCAACGCAGCGCCAGCCCCGGGCCCTTATCCGGCCGGCCGCCGATAGCCAGTTACCCATCGCGGGTGATCGTGCCGTTATGGGGGCGTTTCCGAAGACAAGTGACATTTCCGTGACCGGAAGATGCTGCAGGAGCGGGGCTGGGGGCGCCGCTCGGGGATACCCGGCCACCCTGCGGGGAGGCGACGGGCCGCGCCCGCCACCGCCCCACTTCCCCGACGCGCCCTCCCACCTCCCTCCCCTCCAAATCCCGGGGGGCGGGCGGGGAGGAGGAGGAGGAAGCTGTCGCGAGAAGTCAGAGGGAAATCTCGGGCAGTGCTGCGCGCCCGCGCGCGGCGGTGGCGGCCTGAGGGGAGGCTCTGTGGCGCCTCCCGGAGGTGTCACCCCCTGCGCTTCGCCTCCCCCCGCCGGCGGTGCGGCCATGGCGGCGCCGCTGCTGGCCTCGCCCGGCCACCGCAGCCGGTTCGAGCAAGAGCAGGACCGGGCCGTCCGCGCGCTGGTGCGCAGCGTGACCGGCCTGCCCGAGGAAGAGCTGGGCGGCGGCCGGTTCCAGACGGCGCTGAATTTCGCTTGGTCCAACTTCAGGTCAGCGCCCGCCTACCCCGCCCCGGCGAGAAGCGCCGCGGTTGCGGCGGCCTCCGCCGTGCCCGTCAACAACGGGGCTGGGGGCGAGCGAGCGGGCCCCGCCGCGGCCCACCGGCGCCGGCGAGGGAAGGAGCCCCCGGCCCCTCCTCTGCGCTGAGGGGCTGCGGTGTGGTGTGACCCGCCTGGCAGGGGCTGCCGCTTGCCCGCCTGGAATGGAGGAGGGTGCCGTGTGGCTGCTGGGCTGTGGTACGGGGCCTTGTCCTGCCGTAGCCGCCCTGCGGGGTGTCTGGGGTAGCGCCGGGGGCCGTTTGCGAGTCCCTGCTAGAGGGCCAGCGGCCGGTACTCCGTCACTTTTCGATCTCGGCCTTGTAGGGCTTTTGTCCTGATCTGCGAAAAGGTACCTTCCAACATCTTCATTTAGCCATCCGAAATTTTATTTGTTGGAGGGAAGTCAAGAAATCATCATTATATCTAAAGAGCAAGTAAACAAAACTACATCAAATCAAGATAACACCACCGCTATCTGCGCAGCATACTGTGCTGCTTATATGAAAGGTTATCAGTCTGCAGACGATAATGTGTTTCACGTTATTCCAACTTGTCATAAACATGGTCCTTATAAACCCGTAATGTATATTATCAGTATCTGTTTAATTCTATTACCCTGCCACCTAAAAAGCCCTTACTAAAGTTTAACACACTGCTTGTGCAGTTACCACAGTTAATCATTTCAGTGTCTGCTGCCAATTTTTACATGATCTATTTCCAGTTTCCCATATATCACTTCAGAGTCTTATGTACTTCATGAAGCAAGTACCTAATCCATGTAAAATCAGTGTTACTTGCAATTTTTTATGCCATTTAAATCCATTTTTTTGGGGTAGACAATAGCATAACTGCATTGCATCAAGTCAGGTGGTGAATTCTAACAATTAATAGGCTTTAATAAGACTATTTGAATAACTAATATAATTTTAATAACTTTTAATAACTAATACTGTTGGTCAACAGCAAGAGTGAGTCTGAGCTGTGGGAGAGCTGGGTATGACTTGTAGCCGGTGCTTTGACGAGGTCAATTGCTGAATTTTGAAGTGGTTAGTTGTATTCATTGGGAATGTAGGAATGTGGTATTTGTAACTGCTGTCTCCCTGTATTTATTTTGCCAGAAATATTTTGTGTAATGCATCATAGGATTGTGTTTCTTGGGTTTGTAGCTGCACCAGAATAGTTGCTTGTAGCAGTCATTATTCTGAGTCTGCAGATTGGTAATGGCAGCGGGGTCTCTTGAGCCAGGTAAATGCACCCTGTCTCCCATCTCCCCTGGTGACATTTCTTGTGCTCTTGTAGACTGGGCAGTTGTTGGGTTGGAGTGTTTTTGGAAAACAACATGGCAGAAAAACAGGGAGTGATGCAGAGTTGACAACGAACTGTTTTGACAGGGAGGGTTGGGAAGAGGAAGAGTTTTATGTCAGAATTGTTGTCTAAGAAACATGTGGGGAATGTCAGCCTGAGATTGATTAGTGTATTTCCAAACCATGAGACCTTAGGTTGTAGCAGAAACTCTCTTCAGTTTCAAGTTTGTGAAACTTGTGGTTTGTATTGTTAGATTTGATGATGTTTCTATGCCATAGTTCTCAGACTGATCTGTTTCCATGCAGCACGGTAGTCCTATTCAGGATGTTCCCAACTTGCCTAAAAAAAGTGATACTTTTTTTTTGGGGTGTGTGTTAGGGTCATTAATTAAAGGTTTAAGTAATAGACTAAAGGAATTTCACTAACAGCTTCCCTTCAGCTTAATTTTTATTTTCAGTGCAGATTCTTGGTTTAGTTTTATTGTCTTTCCAGCCTGTTGTTCTAAATCTTCCAGTTCTTGTACTTAAACACCATTTTCCATTTGAACTAATGATTTCCTGTGTAAACTAATGTGCTCTAATAAATGAGATAAGCTGTTATTTTCTTAACCTAAATGTCAGCTACCTAGTTTATGTTACATTTCATCATGCTTTCATTCCGAAGTCTTCTGAAAGCAGACATCTGCAGTTAATAACAAAGTCATTTTTTCTTGGCATATCTCCATCCTTCAGTGACACGTATTAAAAATCCTTGCTACCTACCTTACAGTTTCATCTTCTAGTTCATTACTTTGACACTGAGGTGATTTTAGATTGTCTTTCCAAATTCAGTCTATTTAGCTTAACTTTTGCTCCTGATTCATATCCAGTAGTTTTCATTTCTGCCTGTGGTCATGAGAGTTTTATCCCTGTGTTCTGTATGGTTGTTGCTGGAAGCTGAGGCAAAATGTTAGGTTGGCTTTGAGGCCTACATATAGAATTTCTTGACCTTGTGTTCACTGCTGTCACATCCCATTCCCTGGTTTTTCTCTCTGTATAAACTGAAGAACCTTATTCATATTCTAATTTTTTCTCCAAAGTCTATTTTACCTTTCATGAGTTCTTAGTTTGTTCCTATATGTGCTGCCTTTGGTGGTGTATCTTTCTTTACTTTGATGAAGCTCTCTTTTCTTTTAGACACTCTCCTTTACTATTTATAAAGGAGCTTCATTTGTGTTTAGAGGCCTCCCCATGTGGGTCTTTGTTTTGCCTGTGCTTGTGATGAAAACCCCAGATACTTTCTGTGTGTTTGACACAGATGCCTTTGACAATACAGTTCTTGATCTCCTTGCTCCACTTGTCTTAACTGACAGTGTACTTTAATTGCTTACTTTGTTGATAGAGTAGTAATTTTCCATTCATCTTAAAGGGCTGGTTAAACGTAATCTGCATTCCATTTTTCCATCTTTAAAGTCAATTGTATTTAATCCTTCTTGAGCTAAGAGACATTGAGATTAAATTTTGTTCATGTTTAATGCTGTTGCTGAACTAAGCATGCATTATTAAACTAATATTGTTTTCCTAATGTATATAAATCAGCTTTGTGTTCTTCCTTATTTAAGCTTGGTTTTTAAATGCATTCTAATACAGATTTCTTACACAGGTTTCACCGTTTTCTTGATGTGAACAGTCACAAAGTAGAGAGGACGATAGAAGGGTAAGTTTCATGCTTATGGATTAATAATGGTTTAGTTAACTTTTTAAAACATTTTTGATACTGTTTTTGTTATTAGAATACATGAAAAATTGGTAGTTCATTCTGACCTTGGAAAAGCTGCAAGCTGGAAAAGACTAACAGAAAAATTTCTGAATTTGCCACTCCCAAGTACTGAAGAAACGAAGGTATGTATGTTGCAAATTCCTTGTTTGTTTGTTTTTTCCTGCATTCTTACTCACAGTGGGGACTTAAGTTTTAATGTTGTGTTGGAAATTTCAGATGATTTAGCAGTGGGGTTGCAGTTGCTGTTCAAGTCGTGGATTTTCAGGGTTATATTCTTTAGTTTTCCCATTTATTTTAGAAATGTGTTATCGTGTTATCAGGGTTTCAGCATGTGCAGTTTCATGACTTAATGGACATCTCGTTACAGAGCAGATGTTTTATGTACATTGTACAAATGTAGCTAGAATCTCGATGAATCTAGATTCCTGTCTGTTGTAAAACAATAGTGAACTGGGCATTTCTTACTCTTTGTCCAATTTTTTTTTTTTTTTTTACCTTAAGTAATGCATCTGTATGTCTTGGTTTTAGTATTTCCAGATGGACTGCTCCTGCCCTGTAGCTTCCTTATTGAGACTATGTATATGTTTCACCTTTGATAGACTTTGTATGAAATCAGTTTATGATGTGGACTGGATGAATATGGCAGAAGTTGTCTTGTTTAAACACTTTCCAGTGTGGTAGTTTAATAATGAATATGATCTTTGAAAACTGGAAGTTCCTGCTACTGGGAAATTTAAGCTTGTGATTTAAGATGTGGTGCTCCATATAATGATATTCTTTGATAGGGCTGTGTGTTCTGAGTTGTTCGATTTTTTTACTTCTTGTTGAACTTATATTTACCTTTCTTTGCACTGTTGTAGGTTCCCTCTAATTTTGGGGGAAAATCCTGGAACCCTCAATAGCTTACACATATCTTTAGTTATTATACTGTAGATTTTTATAAAAAGTACCTTTTGCTGTGCTTGTTTTGAGAGTAGAATAAAATGAAAAACAAGCAAACCAAAACAAAAGCTCAAGCAGGCACACTTGAATGTTGCAAGTATCCTAAGACTTGAAAGAGCCTTTATTTTATTTTATATTTTTTTCCATTTTGAAAGTGTAGCTGGGATATAGCTGGAGATATCATCTTATATTTGGGAAGTTAAACTGCATTTAGTCTTTAGCAGTATCATGTAACTGGAAAGATTGAGTATCATTTTTATTAGTAGTAAGTAAAACACCAGCTCACACGTGTGATTCTGTCAACAACCTACTAGTGCTCTTGATAAACTCTTACAGAGTCAGTAATGTTTAGTAGAAACATGTTATATTCCATACATACTAGATGAGCATAATGCTCCTTTATCAAAAATTTGAGATTTTTTAAAATACAAGTGGATGTCATTTTTAAACAGCTTTGTAAGTGTGTGTGTGTGTGTGTGTGTGTCAAAGTATGTAGGATGTAGATAGCAGAATCTCCATATATCTAGGTATGAAATGGTCTACTGAAGAACTTTGGAAAGTTAGAATCAGACCAAAGAAAAATTTTGCTTTAGTAGAAATGGTTGTACTGGAAGCAGATATTAGGGAATAGACCATTACACAGATCTATGCAGCATACCAGTGTTGGCACAGTATTCTAACCTGACTGAAGGCCTCTGTTTCACAGCTACTTTAGTGCAGTATTGGAGTTAAAGATGCATCCTCAATGCTTTGTATAGATTTTCAGATGAGGGAAGATAATGTGAATGTGTTCTTAAAACTGAGCAATTTTGGTAAAGTGTCTTAGCTAACTTCATTTTAGCCTCTGTTTGAGATAATCAGCTGTGCGATTAAGGGAACTAAGACTTGGTTTCCTGCAGGTTCGTTACCTGTGTCCTTCCCCCTCGTCCATGCCAGTGGAGCTGTCCATTACCCCTTGTCCTCTGGTGACTTCTTACTGTCATAATACTTCAAGAGTTCTTATTTCTTTTCCGTATTCTCAGACAGTTAGCTCAGTAAGAGGCAGCTTATGCTGTGGCTGCTTTTGAAGTATATTGATTGGCTAATTAGGAGGCAAAAGAGGAAGCATAATGTTCAGTATCATGTTGCAGATGTTCTTTTTGTAGTTCAAGACTGGGGAATGGAAACTAATGTGGAGCATTCCTGCAGATAATATGCTGAGTTTGTTCCTAAACAAAATCTTTTAGACTACTTACTGACTTGCTTTTTTTAATGTTTTAAAGACAGATACACACTATTCCATACTGTCTCTTCTGTTGTGTTTGTCTGATTCTCCATCCAACACCACCTATGTGGAAAAAACAAGAGAAAAAGAAGGGGGTAAGTTTGCAAGATGTTTATGTCGCTAATAAAAGATAGACTCCATTAATGCAATCTCATAAGAAGGACATTTTTCCTCTCCATTTTATTATCTCCACTTCAAACTGCTTTATTCATTGTCTTTTTATGATTTATGCCTGCAAATCTTTCCTACCCCCATTTATGTTACATCAGCTAATTAAGTTTTCCAGCCACAAAAGTACCTTGGGAACTCTTTTTGACTTGTACTGCTGTCACTTACATTCTCTGCCTGTTCAGCTGTGGCTACATGCTCAAAGACAGACAACGGGTTTCCATCCTCCGTGTCTGTCTTGCACCTCAATAGGAGGTCTGTTGAAACAGTTTTGGTGATGTAAATTCCAATGTTCCCTGTGCAGTCAAGGAAAGGGAGATTTGAAGGTTTCTAGAGGGAGATCTGAGCTGCCTGCTTTCTGAAGTAGGACTGTTTCACTCAGTGCCTAAAAATGAGGCTTGCGCTTAAGTTTGAGTGCATACCATCCCCCATTTGTTTACAGTGTTGTATCATAGACTGAAAGAAGAATATTTCAGACTAACCTAAAGAAAATCTTGCATCTTAAGATTCCTTTTTGAATGATCTCTGCACATTCCCTCGGCGGTGTTTTGAATGCACTTTCAGCCCATTCCAGGAATGTGAATATGAAGAGGTTATCTCAAACAGCACTAATTACAGTTGAGTAAGCTTCATGTTTAAGATATAATATATTGTAAGTGTGATTGTTATTTTTAAAGTATTACACATCACATCATGGGTATTTGGTGTCTTTTTCGGAGAGTAAGACAGTTCTTGCTTTATGTTGTTTGCAGTCCAGGATCCTTGTGCATATGTAAACTATAAATTTAGAATGTTTCCACCAAGCTAAATGGGTCTAGTCGCAATAAGTGATGTGTTGCATTCTTGCATGTTTTTCTAGGGTTGAAGCGTAGGGTAGTATAACACAGTACAGATAAATGTGCTGATGGCACGCTGTGTTGCATATTTTGAGTGTGTAAGTAACAAAGTTGAGAATAAATAGATGAGGAGTATATGTGGTTGATACGTCACAATTTATGTGTCTGAAAGTGTATAACCTTGTTAAAGGAACAGTTGATGTAACCGTAAGTGGAAGGGAATACCTTTAAGATTTATAGTAACAACATGATTTTAGCTTTGGAAATGTTTTTAGAGGACAAGGAAGTCAGAGTTTTATGATACTTACTATTTTTATCTTTATACTTCTAGAAAAGGAAGAAGAATTTGACTGGGGAAAGTATTTGATGGAAGGAGAAGAAATTTACTTTGGCCCAGGTGTAGATACACCAGTAAGTAATTTCTGAAGATTAAAACCCCAAATTTTTGAAGTATGTGGAGACCTGATTTGTATACTCTCTATGATTCTCACAAGATTACCTGATATGTTGCTTCTTAGTCAGTGTCAAGAAATACACACAGACCTAAGCAGAGGAACAGTAATGCAAATGCTTTTGTTCTTCACCGTGTTCTGACTTAATCCTGAAACTGAACTGGTTCCTCCTGCTGACACCTGCCTCCTCCTAATCAGAACTTGCAGCTCTGTGATCTTCTCCACTTGTCTCATTTGTCTGGTTACTAACATTGTGTATAACTTAAACCTGTCTTTGGCAGACAGTGATGTTAAATCTTAGTGTTCTGAATTTACTTTGGAGTGGCAGAAAGAAAAAAATGAGTTCATGTTCGGCTTCTCAGGTCAATAGGAAGTGAATATACATCTGTCTGTTATGTTGTACTGAAACATAACTGGGTTTTGTTGCCCTTAATAGGATTGGTCTGGAGAAAGTGAAGAGGAGGAAGACACTCAGCCTTTAAGCAGGGAGGACTCGGGTATTCAAGTGGACAGGACACCTTTAGAAGACCAAGATCCCAATAAGAAAACAGTACCTAATGTTTCCTGGAAAGGTTGGTTAGAATAAGCTATAATTGTGCTACGGTCGTACGTACTCAAGTTTAGCAAGCTAATGTGGCTTAATTTATTATTTTTTAGTAAGATGTGATGTTTTAGACTTAGAATTGTAGTTTTAAGGTGCACCTTAGTGTTCACTTGTTTTATTTTTAACAGGAAAGAAGCAATATGGAAAGTTTGATCTGATTTCTCTTGATGCTGATGGAGAAGACTTTTGTTTATTTCTGTAGAATTAGAGAGGGATATTCCATATAGATATGAAAACTTACACAGTAAATATATCGTGTGGTTGTATAGAAATAATGTATATTTTTAATACTGCGTATCGGAATGCTGAAACTTTTGTTGGCAACAGAAACATTTGACTCAGTTCTGGGTATGAAGCATTTCTGAAAAAAAAAATAGTTTTATGTAATTAAAACACTCATGGCTTACTGTTGAATAACTCCAAGGGAGTATTAACTCTAGCTGTGTATTTTTGCAGAGTATTGGAGGATAGAGGATACCTTGTATAAGAAGACTGCATAATATTCATATGTTGTATAAGAAGTAGCTATCTAACTGGGATTAGTAAAGTTTTCTTAATAATCACATTTAAGAAAAAACATTTTTAGGTAATGTACTAAATGCGTAGCAAAAAGGAACGTAGTGACAGATTTGGTGATACTTGTCAGTTTATTTTTCAAATCAGCTTGGTTTTGTATATATCCTTTGAGAACTGCCTGAGACAGAAGCATGCTTCCTGAGGAAGAATTGGAAACTGCATAAATCTCCAAGTTTATCTTTTAGGACTTCTGAAGCTTTTAGGAGATGAGGCATTTCAATATAAATGAATTTGTGCATGATGGTATCATATATGTGAGTGCATTAAAGTGTAAATAGTTGTAAATTGTAACTTACTTGAAAAGATCACTGATTCTGCAGCTGAGTGGATAGTCTTATTAATAAAACTTTTGTCTGTGGTTTATGAGCATTTCCTGAATAAATAAAAATGTGTCACTGACTGTCACGTGTGTTCACAGTTGGTGAACCTGATGCTCGCAGCTGGCTGGAGCAGCATGTAGTTCCTCAGTACTGGACAGGAAGAGCCCCTCGCTTTTCACATAGTTTGCACTTGCATTCCAACCTAGCTGCAGTCTGGTAAGAAAACAGTATTGCTAACATATTCTTTATTGGCATATAATGCTAAATAATGACTTTATTAAGCATCTTTATGGTGGAAGCATGAAGATAGTGTAGTTACTACTGATTTAGTTAAAAACAGAATTAAAAGGGTGTGAACTAATAAGTTGAACAAATGAGCTGGGTTTTCTGTTAATAGATTCTTTTATTTAGTTTTTACTACATTTGTTGTATCAGAGGGTTTTCCTTTTTCAAAGAAGCAAATCTTATCGTTGAATTTTGTTTGGGTGGACCCTTACAAAGATCTCTGAGGAACTAATACAAGTGGGTCGTGGAAATGAGGAGTTCCCCAAAGCTTAACTTTTTGTTTGGTTTTGGTGCCTCCTTTAAAAATTTCCTTTTAAACACAGATTTTGGGAAAGGAACATGAAGTGGTATATTGTTGTGATCTGCTGTGGTTTTGGAAAGAAAATGAGAAGGAAGTTCAATTTAAAAGGAAAAGAAAGAAAAGACTGATTCTTCCCTCTGTTTTCTTCCCTCTGTCCCAAATTCTCATGTATCAGTACTGCAGTGATACAGATCATTAGACTTGTCTTTGGTTCCTTAATTTAATGAATTTCTTAAGGAATTAAATTTATTTTAGTGTAGGTTGGTTATCTAGCCAGTTATGAATGAAAATTTGCAGTGAATATTAGAAAATCAGTAACATAAATAAAGCAATGATGTTTCTATTGCAATGTTGTTAGCAGATGTATGTTTTATATATATATATAAAAATAAAACCAGTATTAATTTGAATTTTGAACGTGATTACTTAAATTCTGCTGATGATGATATTAATGGGTCAAAATACTGCAAATGCAAATGATCTATACTTCACTAAAATATGAAAAATACTGTGGAAGGTTTACAAAGGATTATGTAACACAGAATCATAAGAGAAAGCTCATAGGTGGCTGTGGAAGTTTCCATTTCTTAAGTAAACCTCTGTGTTAAAGTGTGAATTTTCATATATGGGTTAGGGAAACTGGTATCTTACTTTCTAGCTTAGTGTTTTTAACAGAAAGTAACTATAATTTTTCAAAACATTGAATGAGAAATAAAATAATCAAGGATCAAGAATTTAAAAAACCCCCAAAAAACCAAAACGGCAAAACCAAATCAATGCAGATTCAGTACTTCACATATTTGCTACTGAATTGCTTGTCTTGCTATGTATGACTAGATGATATTTGAATGCTTTCCATAGTATTTTGCTTAGCAATATGAAAACAAACTCTGCTTTTGTTTATAGACTTAAAATGTCCTCATGTGCACTGAATCTACTCAGATATAATTAGAACAAACCTGAGCCCTAAGGTTATTCTTCATTCTTACTTTCAGGTGGTTCAGCTGTTATTTCTGCCATTAAATTGTTTTCATTCCTTTTTTCTAAGGGACCACCACTTGTACACCAGTGATCCTTTATATGTGCCAGAAGAGAAAACCCTAGTCACTGAAACTCAGGTTATACGGGAAACTCTTTGGTAAGACCAACATCACAAAGCTTGTATTCTCCCTTTCAGTGTTTCTGTCAAGGAAATGAGAGATTTATCTTTGAAGTTATGTCTGAAGAAAGAATTATTACTGAGCTTTTTGCTTGCACCATTGCTGACAATAAAGATGCTGCTTATATGTTATTAACAACTCACATTCACAAAGAATGAAGTGGCTTACTATTGCTTATGTGCATTGATTCTTCATGTCTAACTGTCAAGAGGAGCCAACTTGTTCTTACTCTGCCTCTATGGATTTTTAATACAGTGTCCAAACTTAGAAAGTAGGTTTGAGTCATCCTATAGCTGGAAATTATCTCAACTGGAAAGGAACTTTACGAGATGTTTACTGTGTTTTTTTTGTTCTTGGTCTAGCAACATCTTACAGTACCAGTAGCATTGTAGTTGATCTGTGGTCCCCTTTTATTTGAAGAAAATAAACTTCTAGGCAAGGGAGAGCTAATTCTTTTATTAATTATATAATTATGAGTCTATTAAGGGGGAAAATGACTACTCTTTTTGTTTCTTTTCAAGGTTACTTTCAGGAGTGAAAAAGCTTTTTATATTTCAGCTGAATGATGGAAAAGTGGCTGTGCGGAATGATATTATTGTAACACATTTAACCCATGTAAGTTGTTTCTGAATCTCAGCTGAATATATTTGTCATTAGGAAGATGTAATTTTGGGGAATAGGAAATTAAACTGCCTGTGGAAAAATCACATTTCCATAATTGTGTTTTGACTAAATTAAGAACAGCTGACTTAATAAAACTGAATGGGCTGTTCCTGTATCTGAGAATGTGATGAAGCAGTAGAGATCGCAGAATTTTATTATATTTTAATTCATAGAAATATCTTGTGATTTAATTTTTAAACTTTATAAAATCAAATTTTTATTAGATTATTTTAAAATTTTCTTTTTTCCTAGAATTGCCTGAGATCTGTATTGGAGCAGATAGCAGCATATGGTCAAGTTGTGTTTAGACTACAGAAGTTTATTGATGAAGTGATGGGACACAGCCCAGAAAGCATAACGCATGGAACAGTTTCTACTCCAAAGAAAACTACTGAAGCCCCGTTCAGAACCTACCAAGCTTTTATGTGGGCCTTGTATAAATACTTCATTAGCTTTAAAGAAGAACTTACTGAAATTGAAAAATGCATAATCAACAAAGGTACAGTGCAAAGGCAGTTTTACAAGAGGGGGGCACACAAGGAAATTTTTAGAAGAGGGAGACATGAAAACCATTATGGAGATAGTTTGAAACTGTGAAAGATGCCATGCTGCATTTTAAAACCTCATTAATAACACTGACAAAATTTGATCTGTTGGATGCTACCTTTATATATATTTGGGATTTTTTTCCAGATAAAACAGTCACACTTTCAATAGTAATAGATAAGTTGTCTCCCCGACTGGCACAGCTGAAGGTACTTCACAAAGTTTTCAGCACAGGAGTAGCAGAAGTGCCACCTGACACTAGAAATGTTGTACGAGCATCTCATCTGCTTAATACTCTCTACAAAGCTATTCTTGAATATGACAGTGTTGGAGAAGCATCTGAGCAAACGGTAGGGGAAATCATTCCTTCCTTAATAGAACGACACGCTAGAAAATGTAGTAACTTAAATTTCTTTGTGGTGATGGAGTACCCTAGCCTTCAGCTACTGAGGACCAGGGACAAATTTGATAGCCATAATGTATTACTGTTTTCTGACAGGAGTTTGCTCAACCTGGGTGAAATCAGATTTTTGAGGAGATCAGCAGCGGTGTTGTTTTAGGACTGAGGGAAGGAACTGGGGAATTAGAGGCTGGGAAGCTGTTACAAAAGAGGGAGCTTTGGAATAGCTTTTCCTCCTATTTCTACAGCTGCATAATTCATTTAATGCTGAAATGTAGGCTTTTGGGTTTTTACAGTAACTTGATTATATTACTGAAAATATAGTGGATGTCATTAGGTCCTTTTGTTTTCCTGTTTTCTATGTTATAAAACCACAATGTTTTATGATTATCCCTTACTGTTCTAGAGATGTTAGAGTGAAAAAAATTAAAACTGCTGTTTGGGTCTGAGTGTGATGACAAAAGCAACAAGGGGAAGCATGCACAATGTGGGCTCCCATTAAAACTACTAAAGCTCTAATTTTTAGTTTAACATTTTATCTTTAAAAACCCTTAATTGTAATTATGTGTATTTCAGAAACTGTAATTTCACAATTAAGAGGTTAGCTTTGCCATATTGTTTCTTAATGCTTCATATAAAAACATTCAGACACTTTTTTCTTTTTTCCCCCCCCTTTAAATACAGGTCTCCCTTCTGTTTTCTCTCTGGGTTGAAACTGTGAGGCCATACTTACAGACAGTGGATGAGTGGATAGTCCATGGGAATTTGTTTGATCCTGCAAAGGAATTTATCATTCAGAGGTAGGGAAGCTGATACTGGACAAGCATAATGCTGTGCAAGTATGAATATAAAACCTTCTGTAGAACATAGAAAGGAAAGGGTGACAACAAAAGTAGGTTTTCACATTTGTTATTTTACTTAAGCAGAATTAATTTCTTACTCATACTGTTATAGCTTGTCTCAAACTTCCCATTAGGGATATTGCATTATATATGGAGCCCTAACAGGTATTGTGTGGAATAGAAATAAATTGTTTTATTTTTTCCATCCATAATAAATAATCAGCAGTCTGACTTTGAGTGTGTTGACTTTTTTAAAAGCAGTTAGCCTTGTAGTACAAGCTAATATGGTGTCTTGAATTACATGCACATATCCTAAACATTATTTGACCTGTTAATTTTTTTTTCTGTTTGTATGCTATGTTTTGCTGGTCCCTTTTTTGACAGCTTGAAGTGGAAATTGAATGTAGAAGTTAGAATTTTGGCTTGTAATTGCAAATCCATTTCCCCCTATCTGCCAAACCTAATCAAACCTATGTCTGTTAAGGCAGGTCAAGGTGAGCATGAAGTAAAAGAGCAGCTCTCATACTGTTGTAGTAAATCCTTGGTAGCTGAGACTTTTTTAATATCCTTATGTGGTTCTGTGGTTGCATTTTCAGCACTACCAACAGGGGTGACTTCAGCTTTTATTTACGTGTGTGCTTCATTTTAATTATCTAATTTAGGTTGTTTTCCATCTTACTTCAAAAACCAAACACAAAAAAGCAAAGTGAACTAAGAATCAAGTTTCACCTATTCTAGATTTTTTTCAGCTTTCCCAGTACTATTTGCATAATTGTGGGTTTTAAATAAATCTGCAAGTCAATCACTAATCAGTTTGTTATCAAGGATGTATGCCACTGTGAACAGTTAACTTCCTGGACAAAATTAATTATAATTACTCTATTTGCCTTGTTTTGGAGGTTTATTGGGTTATACAGTTGTTTTATCTCTGAGCTGATTCTTTATCCTGCTAAAGATGTCATCCATTCTAGAGGCATCTAGATAGTTTGTGATATGAATAAGCACTTTGAAAGTGTTTCTTGACACTATTCTAAGAGAAAGGCAAAGCAAAGAGTAAAGATTATATGCATCTTCTGGTAATGAAGTTTTATCTTTTGAAAAGGGAAATACTCAACAACTTTTATTTCTTTGCAGAAACAAAAATGTTCCAGTTAACCACAGAGATTTTTGGTATGCTACCTACACGTTATATAGTGTGTCAGAGAAGACGGAGAATGAAGAGAAGATGAGTGATAATGCCAGTGCCAGTTCTGGCAGTGATCAGGCCCCTTCAAGCAGGCAACACACTATGGTCTCTTTTCTGAAACCGGTGCTAAAGCAAATCATCATGGCAGGAAAATCCATGCAGCTGTTGAAGAATCTCCAGTGCAAAGATGGCTCTCCCCAGCTGGCTGCGTCAAGAGGTAAGATGTCAGTTTTTGGACTGTCCTGCCTTGGGGTATCTAACTGTGTGGGTGTATTTTTTTTGTAGTAATCTTTCCATGGTTTTAGAATAATGTAACGCCCTATGTTGAATACCAGTATTGTAGTTGGTAGCTTCAGGTCTGCTTGGAAACGCTTACTCTTCCAGTTCAAACAAGTGAAAAGAGAAAAGTGAATGAAGATTGAGTGTTCCCTTGGCTTTTTATTGCTTTAAATTTTTGTTAAACTTGTTTTCATGTGTGTGCAAAACTTTGTTTTTTTGAAACAAATGAAAACACCTTCTATGTTCTAAGCTGTTTTGTTTTCATAAATAGTTGTTTTCCATTACTGTGTGGCTGAATAATTCTGAGATAGTATGTGGAAGTTCTTTTCCTCAAGAAAAAGCTTACTCATAATTAGAGAAAATATATTTGGATATTCAGGATATTTGTCTTGAATGATTGTAAAACATAGTACAACAGTGTAAATAAATCAACAATGTTGATTTTTTTTTTTTTTTAGGAAACAAATGTGTTGGTTTTGCTGTTTCTTGATGTTTAGAAGTAGATGGTTAAATTGCTTTGGAGACTCTAGGTTTATTTCCCTCTTTGTGAGAATATAATCTATTCTAGTGAATACTGAAGGGTTGTTTCAGCTGCTGAGAATTAACTGCCTTTGCACCAGAAGGAGGAAGTTCTCTAACAGTCTTAGAAATATTTCATATTTTGGACACCCATTCAGCAATCCATTTGAACATATGCCTGACCTTAGGCATTGGAGTAGTCCTACTGTTTTAGCAATAGTTATTTAAATGTGTATTCTTTTTTTTTTTTTCCTGAATAGTGGCTAAATTTAGTATGTTAAAAGATAGCAAGTAAATACTGGACTATGGAGTTCCTCTTTCGGTTCAGTTGATGTTTTCTCTTAGTACAAAATCTTACTGTGGAATGTATTGCCCAATTTAGATGCTGAACGAAAGAGCTTGTATACGCTGTTCTTGGAATCAGTGCAGTCTCGTCTGCGGCATGGGGAAGAGTCTGTTCCAGATATTATTACAGAACAGCAAGCCACAAAGCGGAGCCTCATAAAGATGCAGTCTATAGCAGAAAGACACTTGGAACTGGATGATGTCCACGACCCACTGCTGGCTATTAATTTTGCCAGGTAAATGAATGAACTTCCTGCTGTGTTATTGAGAGCAATGTTCTGCCTGATGACATTTGGTAGACGAAATTATGATTGCTGCTGCTGAAAACAAGCAATCGCAGAATAAAGAGTACCAACAATCAGTGACAGAAGCTAAATAAACACTATTCTTGTGCTTAGTTAAAGAAAAACAAAATCATTGAACAGTCTGCTACTCACATCTGTTAGCATAGAAGGTGGGAGTAGTCTTTATCGTAACAGGCTTCTAGCAAATAAGTGTTTTAATAGTGAATGCTGTTATAAAATCTGAGCTTTTAAATGTGTTTCCTTGGAATCTGTACATAATGTCTTTGATTTGCACCAAGTATATTCTTTGAAGAATGCAGCTTTGATTGTGCTGTGCTCAAATAATTTAACTTTGAAGGCCTTCCAAAGTTCATGTTAATTGCATAAAAATTCTTCATTCTTCATAATGAGGGAAGTCATACAGAGGTTATAAATGTCTTGGAGATTAGCAGGAAAGGACGAACTCTGAAAATCTTACTTATTTTGTGATTACAAATAAGAAAATTGCTATTTAGGTTTTCCGAAATACTAGTTGGTGACTTACGTGTTTTCAGTCTTAGGAGGAGTTTGGTTTAAAGAAGCGATAATTAATAGTAGATAAAAGACTCAATTACTTCCCTTGTTCATTGGGACTGTTTTATTTGTCAGAACTGATAGATTATTTCAGTGTCTGACTCATCCAGTCTATCAAGGCAATAGCTGCTATGAGCCGCCTTCCTTTTACAATGGATTCAGCTAGCAAGTAGCTTTTTACAAATTACTCTAACTTGATCCTTTCTGTGGCAAAACAATTAAACTTACCAAGTGTAGACTGCATATACTCTCTTCCCATAATATAATAATATAGATGACCCCATATTTAAGGTGCCCCAAACTAATTCTCTGTGTGTGTGGTGGTTTTTTGTTTGGGTTTTTTTGTTGGGTGTTTTTGTTGTTGTTGTTGTTGTTGTTAGGTTTTGCTGTTTTTTTGTTGTTCAAATTTTTACTTTGTTTCTTTATTTTTCTTTTCTGAGAAGTTCATCTGACCGCTGTATGTGGACAATACAGTTTTAAAACTTCCTATGAAAATGGTTTTGTTTGTTAAGCTGTGTAGTGTTTGAACTTGACATTGTTTTTCAGAATTATTCCTTGAGCAATTACGTGATTACAGTATGCCATCCTTCTTTATATTCTTATGCCTGGTCATATAAAAACAGTATGAAGGATCACTTAATAGGCTTGATATTAGATTTATGAAACAGCTTTTATTACTTCTGCACCATATATTTTAGAGCAGAGGATCCAATTTTGATTAAAATCTTTGAAGAGATAACATTTTTCTTCCATATATTGTATGAATCATGACCCTTCTTCTGTAAGTAGTTTATTTTATTTTGAAGGTTGTATTTGGAACAGAGTGACTTTCATGAGAAGTTTACTGGTGGGGATGTTTGTGTGGATAGATCCTCAGAATCTGTGACCTGCCAGACTTTTGAACTGACATTGAGGTCCTGCCTTTATCCGCACATAGACAAGCAATACTTGGAATGCTGTGGTAATCTAATGCAAACTTTAAAGAAGGATTATAGGTAAGGAAGTAGATTTGGTTTTCCTTAACACTTTTTTTAATCACTAAAAGCAGGAATTTTATGTTGTGTTTCTATCCAGTTTGATAATCAACAATAAAATCGTTAAGGAGGAAAGGGGGAATCTAATCTGATCGAATCTGAGTGAAAACTTAGTCTAATTTAAATCAACGGTCTTCACTAGATGCTCTGTAGGGAAATTGTTTCAAAAGTACTTTTAATAGTGTTGTCATTGGAAAATGGAAGACAAATTTTAGGAAGCCGGAATATATTTAATATGAGATTCAGTTATGATACTGTAAAATCAGACAGAAGCATATTATGTGGTAGTTCTATATTACAGAGTAAAATAACAACTTATGAAAAGTAAAAGGAATAGGTCATGGTTTTAATCTGTCTGAAGTGCTTAATGTATTTAGAGTCATGGTTCTTGTGAGAGTTGGAGCACTACTGTTCTTCCTACTTTATCCGAAAAGGAAAATCCACATCATAATTTTCTGGGGCTCCGTATTAAAGTCTCTTCTTAGAACTCTCCCTGAAATTGCATGTCCTACCCTAAATTCTGTTTTGGGAGAGGGACAGGATTTTGAAACTCTAAGCTATTTTAAAAAATTGCCTAGCCTGTAAGATAGCTGAATACCACGAGCATTTCCATTGAAGTTAATGGGGCTATTCAAGCTTACAGGAAAAAATGGCTTGGTTATTTTGTTTTGTTTGAATGTATGTGAAGGCTGTCTGAGGATTAAGCAAGGAATTTACTGTGGACTTCATTAAGTTTGTGTTCGATACTGAGTTCTTGTAGTGAAGAGTTTTAATTAAGATTTTTGTTTCTATAACAGTTGTGTTTGATTTCACTTGTACAGTTAAGACAAAGCAAATGTTATATGTTTGTTCCCTGTTTAGGCTTGTAGAGTACTTGCAGGCAATGAGAAACTTTTTCTTACTTGAAGCTGGAGATACCATGTATGATTTCTATACATCGATTTTTGACAAAATTAGAGAAAAGGAAACTTGGCAGAATGTTGCTTTCTTAAATGTTCAACTTCAAGAAGCAGTTGGGCAACGCTATCCAGAGGACAGTTCCAGGTAAAATGCAAAATCCTGCAAAATACAGTTTAGTTATGCTTCTTTCACACTTACCTATACTAATGTACTTAACTTGCGTAGTGCAATACTCATTACAGGAATCTGTTTTAATGTAGTTTTGAGCTGTTGTCATCTATTCTATCCAAATCCACCAGATTAATTCAGACAGTTGGTATTTAGCAATAAGAAAAAAATAGTAATTAACCACTCATTTAAAAGAGGTTATCACCAATTAAATCACTTGTTTCCTTGCATAGGTTGTCTATATCATTTGAAAGTGTTGATACAGCAAAGAAGAAACTCC
This sequence comes from Athene noctua, assembly GCF_965140245.1. Taxonomy (NCBI): domain Eukaryota; kingdom Metazoa; phylum Chordata; class Aves; order Strigiformes; family Strigidae; genus Athene; species Athene noctua. The sequence continues at coordinate 190,753,710 of NC_134037.1, forward strand.
CTGTCCACACCTTAGATGGTTTGACATTGAGTTACAAGGTAGTGAGTTAATATTGTTGTAATTCTTATTCCAGAACAGATTTGATATGTTGCATTAGTGATTTACATTTTCTGTCTTATCTTCTCTTCTTCTTAGGTTCCTTGGCCTGTGGATATAGTTATAAGCTTAGAGTGCCAAAAAATTTACAATCAAGTTTTTCTGCTCTTGCTGCAAATAAAATGGGCCAAGTATAGTCTAGATGTTTTACGATTTGATGGTAAGAAACTTCTTCAGTGAAAGATACTCTAAAAACTTGTTCTGTGGTCTAAGGATATAAATAGTCAGCTGTTTTCTGCAGTAAGTAGTATAAACCGGTGAGAATTTTGATTCAGTCTATAAAATACTAATCTCTATCAGCTTTGCAAATTAGACATATGAAGCAGGGCATGTTTTTCACTTCTTTTCAGCCTCAGGGACAACATTATCTATTCATGCATTCCTTTTGTCTCTATGATTCAGGTCTAGTTAGTTGCATTGGAAACTTACTTCATTCTTCAGACCTTGCTGTTGAAAGAAGGTCTGTCTACCACACCCTAATGTTCTGCTTTATGTGTAGTCCAAGTTTTTATGAGTTATACTTTGCAAACAAGTTAAGAGAACAAAATGAGAGAATACTCTATTTGAAATTGAAACAGTAAGATAAATAGTTTGGAATACATACTCTAAACTACAGTTTAAATATTTGGGATCGTAGAAGGAGACCTCTTAGTGATCATCAACCTTCACAGGTTAATGTTTTTAATTCTCCTCCTGTCCCATATAATGTGGATATATACTTCATGTCCTGGAAATAAATTGGAAAGTTGATGAATTGGTTCATCTATGTTTTGTACGTCAGTTAAGTAATTAACTTCCTAAAAATATGTGGTTTTCTATTATTTAAAATTCATGGGTATGACTTTGTGCTTAAGTTTTTTCCCTTTTGTGGAGATAGTATACACATTTATTTTTTTATGTAATTTTTTTTAATCCTTTCACATAATCTTTAGCTCTTAAATAGCATTTCCTATTCTAGTATTTATCAAATTGCACATATACTGTCAAATTATTCAGTATGTTGTTGCTATATTTTAATAACACATCTGAATTGCAAGAAAAATCTTAAATCAGTATTGTGTACAGAATAATAAGAAATAACAAATTCCAGTTTTAAGTAACATTTTTGCTAGAGTTTGTCTTCATAAGCACTTCAATATAATACTCTTGCCTTTTCTTTTTAGAACTAGTCTGTGCTGCAGAAAACCCACAGGTTAAGGAAGGAACTTTATCAGAACAAGGAACACTTCCTCTATTTGGACCACAACCAGAAAGCATAAAACAACAAATACATCGCATGTTCCTCTTAAGAGTGAAACTTATGCATTTTGTTAACAGCCTGCACAACTACATCATGACTAGGGTTTGTCTTATACCACAATTTCATTTATATTAAGAACTTGTAACTGGAGGTGATGCACTATCAATTTTCATTTAAAACATAAACACCAAAAATAAAATGCAAAATCTTAGTCTAATGTCCTTTCTGCAAAATGATTTAGAGCTAAACATGTTTCAATTTTAACTTGGCAGTTTTAAGTCCGTAATTTTAAAAATTCTGCATGCATATGATTGACCTTCAGTTATTAGTTCTTTCTGACTGTTTCTCCCTTGCTAGATGACTGAAGCAAAATCATGTAAATAAAGGTTTCTGTAAGCTGTCTTAAGAGCTATAATGCTTACAAAAGTGTAACTATAGACATTTTAGTTAAATGGATGCTTCTCAGAAATCTCTAATACACAGATCTAAAAGTATATACATGACTTCTCAAATATAAAGGCAATGCTTGTAGATTCGTATCTGCTCTACTATTGCCTTTTTTTGCCTTTAATAAAACTATGTATACTCCACATCAGCTTCTCCAGGGATTGACTTCCCTTGTGCAACGGCAGTATTCCTGTTTATGTGAGGAATGTCATTGTGCAGTTATGAGAAGAGCTTGATTTGTGTGGGTTTTTTGTTTTTTTGTTTTTTTTTTTTTTCTCTGTATTGATGGTAGTTTGGAGGGTGAGCTTAAAGTGTGGGAGGTAAGAGTGGATGAATCAGGCAATTTTAGATTCTTAAAAAAATATTGGAAGAGAGTCATAAGCACTTGCATGCAACGTGGAGTTTTGTAACTATGGTCTTCTCTTTAAGATTCTTCATAGTACAGGCTTGGAGTTTCAGCATCAGGTAGAAGAAGCCAAAGATTTAGATCAGTTGATAAAGATTCATTACAGATATCTATCTACAATCCATGATCGCTGCCTACTGAGGGAAAAGGTGGGTAAAAAAAATTGGCATATTTGATATATTGAGTTTAGCAGGAAAACAAAAATAGTTTAGTACTAATTATGCTGCCTGTTTTGCAGTTCATACCTTCTAAACATATAGGCACTCTTGAGGAAATGGTAGCGTTTCCAGAGTTAACACTGAGTTTCCCTTACAAGTCTCAGCTCAATTCTATCAAGGAGAGAAGATAAAATTAAATGATTTATATTGGATTTTACATGACTCATTTCTTTCTGAGATGGGAAGATTTGAACAAACTGAAGCTTGGTAATGTAATGAGAATGATACATACAAGTATGGCAGGAAGTAGAGGTACGTGGATAGCATTGTAGCCTTTTATCCCACGTACTGTCTGTGCTTAGTCCTCATGGAAGTAGTCAGCCATGAACTGAACTAGAGAGAATACAAAACACATCTTAAATTTGGAAGAATCACATTGTATTTAGGAGATTGTTTTTACAGATCACATTGAATGGCATGGGATACCTTTGTATTGCAGCTTAATAATGAAAATGATTGTGCTTAACAATGAATTTCTAACTGTTATTGCTTTTGTTTTAATTGTTATTTTAGGTGAGCTTTGTGAAAGAAGCTATAATGAAAGTGTTAAATTTAGTATTGATGTTTGCAGACCGTTGGCAGGCTGGTTTGGGGGCTTGGAAGTAAGTATGATACCTAAAATTCGACATGGTCATAATTTCACAGCTCAGAATATGTTTTCAAAATATTTTTTGTGTGAAATAACAAGACTTTGCTCAGTGTTTAACAGCAGATACCAAAGGCTAATTGCTGTTCCTTAGCAAAAGTAAAATTTCTTTTAGATAGAGCTTAAGAAGTTTCATGCACTTGTGTCAGTGTATGTTCAGTATTTTCTAACTAAAAAGGTGGTCAATATATAACTTTTAAGTGTATGAAAAGATTGTAGGTCAAAGCAACAAAGAGGGTTTTCTTTTGTATTTGTAATGGTAAAACGAGAGGTTCACAAGTTCAGTTTATGAAATGTTTCTTGGCTAGGATTTAAAAACGTAGGCAGTGGGTGCTCACATTCATTAATTGGTTTATGAAAAGTGGGATTCTTTAGTTGTATTTCCTTCTAAAATGAAGGCCCATTTTTGTTTTTCTTAAAAAAAATATAAATCTGATCTCTAAACCTCTTTATTTTTCTTATCTGAACTGTCCAAGTTATAAAGCCTTTGTAAAAAAAAAAAATGTAAAAATATAAAGCTGTTGAAGTTATTGAAAGTTCTGCTATTGACTCTGGAGTCAAGATTTTAATGCAGAATGTTTGATTCTATTAGTTCAAATGCTCAAATTCTGAAGTTTGTGGTCTATCCTCTCCTATAGTACCTTTTCTGTAGAAACAACTTGGGATGTGTGTCGTAGTTGCAATTTTTAGAAAAGATTTGTGTTTCCTTATATGCCATGATTGGAGTTGGAAACCTACCTGTAATTTCCAAAATAAGATTAATGTGTTGGTCTGTGAATCAGTTGTTCTTCTCTAAGCCATACCATAGACTAAATTAAGATTTGATTTTTTTAGAATAGAGTAGAATATTTCAGTTGAAAGGGACATACAGCGGTCATCTGGTCCAACTGCCTGACCAACTCAGTGCTGACCAAGTTTAAGAACGTTATTAAGGGCATTGTCCAAATGCCTCTTAAACACTGACAGGCTTGGGGGCTCCACCACTTCTCTAGGAAGCCTGTTCCAGTGTTTGACCACCCGCTCGGTAAATAAATGCTTCTTAATGTCCAGTCTGAACCTCCCCTGGTGCAGCTTTGAACCATTCTCACACGTCATCTCACTGGATCCCAGGGAAAAGAGACCAGCACTTCCCTCTCCACTTCCCCTCCTCAGAGAGCTGTAGAGAGCAATGAGGTCGCCCCTCAGACTCCTTTCCTCCAAACTAGACAAGCCCAAAGGCCTTAGTTGCTCCTCACAGGACATTCCTTCCAGCCCTTTCACCAGTTTTGTTGCCCTGCTCTGGATGTGTTCAAGGACCTTTAACATCCTTCTGAAATCGTGGGGCCCAGAACTGCACGTGGGACTCAAGGTGAGGCCGCACCAATGCTGGATGCAGGGGGATAATCACCTCTTTTGCCCGGCTGGTTATGCTGTGTTTGATGCACCCCAGGGTGCGGTTTGCCCTCCTGGCTGCCAGGGCACTGCTGGCTCACACTGAGCCTGCTGCTGACCAGCACCCCCAGATCCCTTTCTGCAGGGCTGATCTCCAGATACTCCTCTCCTAGTTTATACTTCTGTTTGTGTAACCCACTGCTTGAAGGGTGAATGATAGTGGGCAAGTCTCCAAGGCTATGTCTGACACTCAAGAGTTGATCTGTGGCCCTGAGTCCAGCCGATGTGGACTGGCTCACATCCGTATCTTTCAGGGCTAATTTGGCACAGATAGTACCTAGAACTTGGATCTCATTCTCCTGTGGCATTAGGAAGTTGCTATTTTTGAAGTGCTTTTCCAATTTGAAATGTCAGAAATAATTTGTCAAGGCTGTTGATAAAGTCTGAAACTCAGGGCATTGGTTACGTGCTCTTGGATGTGGCAGGAAAAAGTCATAGCTGATGTAGTGTCATCCGAATCCTCTTGGGAGAGGGGAAAAAGGAGACGAGAGACTCCTGTGAACTACGTTTTCTCTCTCTGGTGAGTGCTAGCTGGCACAGTCCAAAGTGGAATTTAAGAATTGGCTGATAGTAAAGCAGTGTGGGGATCCCTGTTGTATTTGCCAGTGTAGGTTTACCCCAAGGAGTTCTGAAGCAATACGGACCAGCAATGGCTGTCTTGAAATACAAATCTACATAGGAATAATAGTGGTCAGTTAGCACCATGCAGTGCCTCCTAGTTACTGCAGAGATTTTGAAGATGATGAGGAAATGAACGTCACTGTGATATTCGTCAGATGCTTCTGTCGAAGTTGCCTTTGTTTTCTCGTGGTATGCACAACCATAACTAAAATATTGTAAGTTCAAGTCAGAATGCTATGCAAAGAGTACTTTTGTCATTTACTGTGAAGTTTTGGTCGTACTTTGAAGATAACATAGTGGCTAGTCTGTTAAGCATTCTTCTGTTAAACTGTTTCATAGGATGGAATCCATAGAGAAGATGGAATCTGATTTTAAAAACTGTCACATGTTTCTTGTAACTGTTCTCAACAAAGCTGTCTGTCGAGGCTCTTTTCCTCACTGTAAGTACATGAAGCTTTTCACTTACCTGCATTTCCTGGGACACAAGCTTCACTAGGAATGTATTTGCTCTTTAATCTGTTCTAATGTTTGTCAGTTACATCTTAGAGAATCTCATTTTGTGAGGTATTCACAGAGGGGCATGAAGCCTTACTTAAGAAGTTAACCATTTTTTTTAGAGTATTCATGCCATGCTTTCTTTTTTTAATGACAGTTATCCTCAATTTACCTGTTTTCTTGATGAGGGGATGGTGATGTAGCCAAGCAAGTGATAAGCAGTTTTCCAAAGAAATGAATGAAACTAAGTTCTGGAGGGCATAGAAAAGCATTCTTTTTGTTGTTGATAGATGACAGATGTGATATATCTTGAACAGATAAAATTTTAGTATTATGGTGCCTCAGCTGCGACAGCACCGAGCTCTTGGCTCTGCTTATCTGTTGAAAGTTACTTCTTTGGTAGCAAAATCAGCAGAAGACGACATGTCTGTGCTTCTACTTGCAGCCTGGTATTATCTTAAATTGTTAATTGGTGTCAGTTTAAGTTAGGGGGGCAACTGCTGAATGGGGTTAGCTGGGATGTAGATGCATGTTCTAAGGGATTTCTAAATGTCTAATCTGACATTACTGCTACTCGGTCCATGAGAGGTTGTCTGCAAGAACTGTTTGTGAAAATGGCTTACTGTGTATAACTCCCCACAACGTTTATTTGTTTTTTTTGTGTACAACAGTTAGTATTTCAAAGAAGCTTATTTCCTACCAGTTCTTACCAATTGAAATAACTAACGGACAACTGATGATGAAAAGTGGTAAAATATTGTCTGAACTGTTGGAGATTTATAAAATGTCATACTGTCTTAAATCCTGAAGTGTTACAATTTAAAAAATAAACTGGTATCTTTTAAATTACAGAATTGAATATTGCAATAAATATTTGCGTATATTGCAGAAATATATGCAGATAGTAACTACTTTTGTATGGTTTCGTTCACAGTGGAATCTTTAGCTTTGTCACTGATGGCTGGCATGGAACAAAGTTAACGCCTGAGTCCATTGAATTAATAAAGAACTGAAAGCAGCACGTATGTTGAAATTCCCTAAGTTAAAAAACTGTAAGCATTCTACACTCCAGTTTGAAATGTGTGTTGCTAAGTGACGCTAATGGTTTGGAGCTGTGTAAAATACTTTAAAATGTAAATAATGTACAGGTATCTAAGTGTATTGATCGTGGCAGTATTTTTCCCTGTATGTATATGCTTCAACATCAAAGAACATGTACAGTGTAAAATTCATCCCATGTAAACAATCTAACTTGAAAATACATAAAATGTATTTCATGCTGTAAAAAAGATTTATTTTTTGTTTAATTATGAGTAATTGCTGATTTAATTTTGCAGCTGTGAATAGGTCATAGGGCATTGTGGATTGGTGTGACTCGATATTATTCAAAAGGTTGGTTGAGTTAATTTTTGTCCTTTTTTCCTTTGAACAGAGGCTAAGAAGCATTCATCTTATTTGCTTAATGGTTCTTAAGAACTTTTTGGGAACAGTTATGACTGTTACAATAAGACGATGTAAAAAATACAAGATTAACTTGTCAAAATGAATTATTGCAGACCATAAAATACCAATATTTTTTGTTATGATCAAATACTTACTAATTTTAATGGCAACTCTTGTCAATTTAAGTAGGATCATGATCACAGTGTGTAATATTAATTTTTACTACTGGATTGTTGAGATGTTTCAGAGATTGTCAGATATGACTTGACTGTTCTCCTAAGCATGTTGCAAACAAATCTTACATCTAATAGCTAGTTCTTGTAAAGCGGTAGATTGTAGCACAGAAGGGTACAGTTCTAGAGAAGTAAATGTGGAATGTGTTCTGCACAAGATGACTTGCCCTGTCTCCTCCCCATGAAAGTTTCTCTGTAATTCTTGCATCAGTACATCTGCCCTTAAGACGAGAAAATCAATCATAGACATTTACCAATTTATTTATTTGAATAAATACAAGATTTAGTAATTGGAATTTTGTCATTGTGTGTGTTTCTGCTGATATCCAGTTGGTAACTTAAAGTTTGAGGTCTGTTTCTGCAAGGTAAATGAAGTATATATATTGCTACCAGCTGTGAGGCTGTGTGACTTGCATTATGAAACTGGGGGGTTTTTTTAGCTGTGAACTAATGATTACTTTATATGAAAATGAATATTGGGGTTCTAGTCTGAAGAGGAGTTCTCAAAATGTTATTTCAAATTATAGCCATAAAATGGTTTTAGGAATTTTTTTTTTTTTTTAAAGTATAACACTAGGAAGCTTTTTCTGCTGCCTTGTAGCGTGTTCTTTTTTGCTTCAGTGGAGGTTTTCCTATGGAGAACATTATGTTTGTATTATACCTGCTGTTGTATAAACTCTGCTACCACATGACACACTTTTCCAAGTGGATGCTTTTTGTGGTAGGTGAACACCTATTAAGAAAAGTAATTTGTACTTCCAGTTTACCATGACTGGCTCTCATTTGAAATTCCTTGGTATTTATTGCATGCAGAGACAGACAGTGTGTATGTTTTGTTAACTGTTTCTTGCTCAGATTAATACTGAATAGCATACTGATAGTTTTAAAAGGCATACTTGTGGTTGGAAGTTCAGTGTTTGTATGCACTGGTTCGCTATGTTTTGGCTATATGTATGTCTAGTACTCTGTGCTTTTTTTAAAAGAATCTAACAAGTGGTTGCTTTATTTCTCCTTTCTACACAGTGGTTACCTTCAGTGAAATGACTGCTTTTCATAGACTTACCTTGGATAATAATTTCTAGATAGGGGAGAAAAAATCCTTCAATCCTTCGTGTGTTGAAACAATAATTCCTAGTAAATCCCTTTGCAGATTTTACTTATTTTATTTGAAAGACCGCATGCAAGTGAAAGATTTTACTCTTTCACCCAATTTCCTGCAAGGAATTAACCTTGCATTCTGCAGGGAGAGGTGGGTAATGCCTACACACCATTTTTCAGCCAGTTTCTAATACTTGTTTGCTCTCCTGCTGTCACTAAAGCACAGTGGAAAATCTAGCTCTGGCAATGTTGGCCAATTCTAGTCATGGACATCCTCCATGCTTAGCTTTTTGTGTGTCAGTAATACTCAGCTAACAGATTCCCTTGAATGAGTCTGTTGTATGGCATCCCTTTCTCTTCCTTTAGAACCACAGAAAAATAAGTCCTTGCTTTTAGTGTACATGCCGTGTAATGCCACCAGGACCTTTTCATCACTCCCCTGGTAGTAGTTAAAATGGCTATTTATCTCTTTGGGGAAAAAGAAAGCTCTTAGTGAGTTTTGGGATATTTTAGCTGTTTATTTGCTCACATTTCCTTGTAATTTTTTCTGATTTCTTTACGTATTTCTTTATGTGTCTGTCCTGGGTCCATTCCTTCTGGACATTTTTGACCCTGTTTCCAAATTCCCATTTTTGAGTTCTGTCTGAATTGATTTGAATCTTAATTTTTGGATACTCTTCCTGTTTAATGGAGAGGACCTTGCATTTGAGTATGCTTTACTTGCACTTCTAGAATTTCACGTAAGCAATTGCAGATGTTAGAAAAATGAGGCCTAATTTATTGCATGCATGTATAGATTTAAGGGGATTCTACCATAATCTATTTTTTTGTAAATTGTCAAGTCGAGCTAAAAGAAGGCATTAAAAAATATGCTTCCAAGGGGGCTATCTTCTAATTGAAAACCACATTTTTTAAAAAGCCCACTAGGTGGCAGAGCTTAATATTTCAAGGGAATTTTATTAATTGATCTCTTTCTGAGCTCATGGTTGTTGCTTTCATAATATCAAAGGGTTAATCTGTATTTAAATGACAGAAGTCTTGTGTTTTCCCCTAATTATGTCTGATTTAAAAAGCATAAAGAAATAATTATAGTTTAAAAAATAATTAGTATAGAGGTTTTTATGTTTTCTCTCCTGCAGTAACTCATTATCTGGTTATAGTCATAGCCAGACTATTCTGATCCTAGAGAACTTGAAAGTAGAAAGAGAAAAAACTGTTAGATCCTAGTCTCAGCCATATTCTTCTGCTTTATGATAAATACAAAAAGGCCTGCTTGGGTTTTTGAAATATGAGAGTAAGTACTTAAATGATGTACAAGGGATAAGTGAGTGGCTTTTAAAAGCAGCACTGATACGGATGGAATGGCAAACATGGATTTGGGTGCTTAAAAGTAAAGATTTGATTAGGTGGTATTAGAGAAGATTATATTATTCACAGTAAGATGTTATGTCTGATGTCTAAAAATTCTTTGGAAAAGAACACCCTGCATTATTGGATGCTGTCAGTTTCATCTATACTTCATTTCCACCTTTATTTGTTCTCTTTAACTTCCATAAAATTTGCAGCATAGAAGCCTTTATCTATCTGATTCACTACTTTTCTTCCTTTTCTGTGGGCTTCTGTAATTTTTAGGCCATATTTTACTGCAGATTTAGTAAATTCTCTAATGCTTCCTTTGCTGTTTAGTTTTAATGACACCTGATTAACCACTAGGTCCTTGAGGACTTTTGCTTGTGTCAAGCTATTGATCTAAAAAAAGTTAGCAACCAGTTGTTGATTGCATGGTTTCCATGGTAGCATAGATTAAAGATAGTGTCTCTGAATTGAAGGCTGATTAAAAATATAAAAACATCCTTCTGACATGCTTTTTAAACTTATTAACTCCAGAGATTTACAAATTTTCCAGCTTTCCTCCTATACTCTTTTGCACACTTACAAACACACTTTCCTCACTGATACCATTCATATTTATAGGATCGTTCAGTGTCTTGTTGCTGCAGTGTGCATTTATTGTTGGGACAGCTGTAGGGGATCGCACGTCTTGGGGTCTAGATGGGTAATAAAGTTACCAGCAGGGTGAAGAGTGGGTGGGGTGAATTGCCTCTGACATCCGCGCCCTAGTTTCTGTACTGATGTTCTGCATGAGCAAAGTGGATGTAATTTATAATAGACTCGAGAAGGGGTTTCATCCTTAATGTCTGTTGGGGAGTCAGCAGGTGAGCTCTGCACAGTGTGCAGCATTCTTGGAAAGCAGGGTGGGGGACATGGCTGTTACACAGATGAAGAGTTAAATCCCTCAGAGTTAGCAACAGAACTTTTGTCTAGTGTTTCAGGGAGCTGGAAAGCAGAACTAGGAAACCCTGCTTGCTCAGATCCATTTGAGATGGTGGCATTTAGCACTTGGAGGGAAATGGGAGCCAGAGTGCTTGCATGTGTCATCGGCTGCTGGTGGATATTTATGAATATGCAACATGCGTGCTGTTGTCAGCTGTGCTCTTGGCAGCATGTGTGCTCCCAGGGGTAGGAATCTGGCTTTTCCTGGAGTCAGAGGTAGGTGTAGGTGAGCAGATCGCTCTGCATTTGCGTAAGGCCTGGTGGAGAGCTCCTGACAGTGATGGTAGGAGTTACTTTTAATGTAGCTGGGCAGGCTTCCTGCTGTGGGCAGGTTCTCATTTTCTAAGCTTGCTGCTCACTGAGACTTCTGAGACACTTGCTGCTTTCTACTCGTCTCTTCCACTTAAGCTTTCCCAAGTGCTGTGCCCTTTACGTAGGCATCTGTCTCCTCCTGAGAGGTGGAACAATGGGTTTGTTTTATGTAGTGTGGAAGCATGTAATCTTTCTGTAGCCTTGCTATGCTTTAAACCGTTTGCCATGTCTGACACTGAATGAAGTCTGTACTGACTTCTTGTGCGAAAAATCTTGTTCAGTACTTTAGAATATGGACAAGTGGCTGGTGTTGCTAGAGATTGGATTTAATTTTAAACTGATTTTCTTTGTTTGTAGTTTTGCATCATGTCCTGTTCTTGGAGTCATTGCAGCCATTGCCTGTTGTGACTTCATAAATACTTTTCTGGGTCAGGTCATGACAGTTGCCTGTGCTGCCTTACCTATTTTCTGTGGATGAAAAGATTTCTGTGGACTCAGCAGGTTTAAAAAACAAACAAAAAAGCTAGATATGCTATTAAGCTTAATCGCTAAAATGTCAGAGTGGAAATGTGCAGAACCACAGAGTACATCAGCACCTTAGACATGGCAAATACCTCCTGGCAGGACCATGAGATTCCTGTTGAATCTCTCAGGCTGCTGTGGAATGGAAGTCTTCTGTGGATTTCTGTGGGCTCTTGTGGAAGATTTTCTTTCACCGACTTCGGATAAATAAAGCCCAGAGAAAGAAATAAAAATGAAAATAGCTGGAATTCAGGAAGCAGACTTGTGGGTGTCTGTGGCTAGCACAGTGCCTTGAACAAAGGCTTTATCTAGTCTGCAGACAATTGCATTAAGCTTGTTATGACCATATTATCTGATGTTCATCTAGTTTAGGTGTAGGGTACATAAATTGCCAGGAGCATGATACATAAGTGTTATAGATCTCACCTAGGATTGTTGACAGGCATGGGTTAAATATCAGGTTTAAATAAATACCACCCAAGAAAGGGCTGTTTGAGATCCTAAGTCTAGCTATTGGCCTCATAAAAACCACATTTAACTTCAGTGGATAGGAGATCAGTTAATGGCTTGTTTGGGAGTATGTAGATACATACATCTTTACCTAGGCCCAGAAGGCATGCCTGTGTTCAGTGTGACAAGGATAATTAAGAAAGATGAATATAGTAGAGGGAGAAGCAGGTCACAGAGGCCTGCTGAATGCCTTTAATCAAGTACTGTAATTGCAGTACTGAAATTGGAAAGGGCAGGGAGTCGTGGGGCCATTACAGAATTAAATCGGGCAGCTGGAATGGTGTGACGTGGGCTCTTTTAAAGGGGTTCTGGTAAGCATGCCTCGTGTTACATGAGAACATAGACATCCCGATGGTAAAATGTGATTGTCCTCTAATTCCAGTATCAAATAATAGAAGAACAGCACAAAACTTGACTAGCTGCATGTCACCATCAATTATTGTCGGTATTATTTTATCTGATCCTATGGGTAGCTCTAAATTTGAGTATGGGAACGTTAATAAAGAGCAGATTGCTCCAGCAGCGGGGAAGTAACTCTTTCGGCCACTCAGTTCCTTGAGAAGGAGCATAGCAAGACCCAGGGCACCAGCCAGTCCTCAGGACACGCTCTTATTGCACTGGTTGGCAGCACCTTGCTTAAATGCAAAGCAGCATTTAATGCAGGCTCCTGGCACCAGGCGCCTTTCGGCAAGGCCGGGAGCTCGGTGGCAGTCCGGCACTGGAGCAGTGTGGAGCGTCGCCCGTCTGGGGCAAGGTGCTCTTGATCCGATCTTGCTGGGAGCTTTTGACTTTGCATGGAGCGAGTGCCCTGCCCTTGCTGCTCTGCTGTGGCTTGGTAATGGAGGTCTCGCTGCTGATGTTGGCCGAGTGTCTGCATCAAGGCAAGACTGTGCTGAATTTGCATTCACCTAGGACAAGGAAACAAAAGCAATCCCTTTTTTACGGAGGTGGGTTATTCTTTACCTGAGTGAGCTCATCGCTGCAATCAGGGTTTGTGGAAAGGGCGTAGGATGAATTGCACTGGACAGCGTCAGCTGTCGTTTTAGAAACAAAGCATCCTACTCTGCTTGTGTTTTACAGTTTTGCTTGTGCTGGGTTTAGAAGCTAGGCTGATAAGAAGCTGTGATGGGTGAAACTCATTAATTCGGTATATGCACTCGAAATACTTATGAATATAAACAAACCATCAGAAGAACAATAAGCAGCCACATCCTAGAAACGAAATTGTTTCATAGAAAAGACTATATTGCAGCACTGGCAAAAATATGACTGTGAAGATGTGTCTGTGATATGATGAAATGGTAACAATAACATTTTGTAGTGATGCATAACTTCACAAACTGTGGGAATTCTTGATGATACGGAATGGGTGGAATAATTGGATTAGAGAGTACTTGAAATAATGAGAATTAGGGGGTTTAACAATTTATCCCAACTTTCCAAAGGCTTTCTTGTAGATGCTGTTACAAAAAGGCTATTTAAGGCAACTTAATACAGTGGAAACTTGTTTGAGAAAAACAATAGATTAAGTAAAGGACTAATTAGTCTGTTCTCAGCACAAAAATCAGTAATAGCACAGTGTACTACTAACAGCTGTTGAAAAGAGAGACCCAAAATTGCTTGCTGCAGCAATACTGTGTAGTTTGTTGATGATTAGAGCGGATTTACAAGAGTAAATGAAATAAATGTTGGATGCAACTTGAAGCAGTCAAAGACAAGGAAGTAGGCTTTGGGGAAAAATTGTTTGGATGTTCCCATGCTGTCAACCGACTGTAACCTTACGTATAGTAGGTTTGTGGATTCTGTCTGCCATGAAATAGTGGATGGAAAGAATAATCTTGACAAACTTCAGTGAAAAAGAGCTGGCAGTTTCATTTTGTGGTGCAGCATCGAGTTCCTTAGGTGAATCTTGAAGAAATAAAAACAGAACTTGAAATGAAAGCACATTGCATGGAAAAGGTAAGAAAAGTTAAGAATGCGCAAGTTATGGACGTGTTTGTTGTGTTTTACAGATAAATAAAAGCGGGAGGTTGTCAGCAGACAGTGGGAAACAGCCCTTCTTGGCTTTTCTATTTTTAGTTTCAATCAACAATGGCATTTCGGATGCAGGTAAGACAGGCACGAGCACCCTCTAGAGGACATCTGGAAGGGTTTCCTACGGGATCCTCTTTGCTCCTCTAGGATTTAGGCCCTGCTGGGCTCTTTCCCTCGCCATCCTTCCAAGAGTGTAAAAGTGGAAACTTCTTAGGCCGAGCCCAGAGTCCCGGGACGCTGGATTTCCCCGCGGGGGGTGGGGCGCTGCGGTGATGCTGGGGGCACCCCGGCGCCCCGTCGGACTTTCTCTGCTTTGGATACAAGTGCGGCGGGAGCGCGGGCCTCTTAGAGATACATTTGTCGTTTTATATATACAGATTTCCCTGTGCCTCAGGCGCGGAAAGGGTCGCCTTCGTTAAAAGCAAGGAGGGAGCTCAGGCCCTGGCAGCCCAGCCCGCGGCTCCGCCGCCTGCGGCAGCCCCGGGACGGCTCCGCGGGAGGAGGAGGAGGAGGAGGAGGAGGAGCCGGCGCCGGAGCCTGCCGGGGGGGGAAAGGGGCGGCAGGTTTGGGATGAGGCGGGAGGAGGAGGAGCTGGAGCGGCAGGAAGGGTGTTTCCCTGCGCAGCTCCCGGTTGAAGTGACTCAGACAGGAAACTCCCCGCCAGGCGCGGCCCAGGAGCGGAGCCGCCGGGCCGACGCGACCCTCGGCGGCGGCGGACGGGCCGGGCCGAGCGGAGCCCCCGGGCGGGCGGACAGACGAGCCCCTCCCGCCGCCGGGAAGCGCCGTTCCCGGGAGCCGGCGGCGAGCGGGTGAGCACTTCCCCGGGCCCGGGAGCGGCCTGCCCGTCGCGGGGGGACCGTCCCTCCGGCGGCGACGGTGGCTTCACCCCCTCCCCCGTTAATGGGCGCTTTATCGGAGGCGCCGGGCGGTTCCGCGGCCCCTCTCGCTCGTCGCCGCCAGCCCCATACGCTTATGGTTGATTTATTTGTTCCCCCCGCCCCGCGCTGTTTTTGGCGCTCCCCCAGGCTGACCGCCCGCCAGCTGCGGGGCCGGGCCTGCGGGGCCTCCCCGGGGCCGTCGGCTTGGAGGGGCCGGGGCCGGGGCCGGCGCTGCTCGGGCGGAGCCGGGCCCCGGGGTGCCGGGCGTCGCCCCGGAGGCGCGGCTGTGGCGGGGCGGCGGGAAGGGGAGGGAAGGGTTGGCGGCAGGCACGCAACAAGCAGGTGGCCGTTCCCTCAGGCGGGCCCCGCCGGTGGGTGAAGCCTCAGGGGTTCGTTGTGACCTAAAAGACAATTTTAGTCTCTTCTTCTGGGCATGGGGGTCTGAGTTCTCTCTCACGGTTAGCCAGTGTGTCTGTAACACAAGGGTGGTCGGAGTTCTGCTTCCTAGGTTGTCCAGGAGCGGATCAGATGGGGAAGAAAATAAAAGTAAAAAGTCCTATGCAAGTTCATCCCGCTCTTCAGATGAAGTTGATGATCTAGTGTCTGTCTAAGGACATAGAGTAACTTTGTCTCGAGGAAGCTGAGTTTTATCCAGTTAAAATAACTATAGTGAAAGCAGAAATGTAAGCACGAAACTCCCCAGATGGATGGTCTGGTACCCCATCCCGCGCCTATCTGTCTCTGACAAGCAAAGAGATAGAGACAGACATGTACTTCATCTGTGTGAGTTCATCAGCAACTCTGCTAATTGACTTGGCCGTTCAGTAGGTTCTCACTGCCTTGATTTTTATTCCTGTGCTGTTTGATGTCAGGTTTGAGGAGCATTTAGGCATGTAAATGGTTGTTTGGGCCAGGGAGACTGTTAGGAGGAGGTTGCCTTTGTGGATGTAGCCAGTCTGCCTGAAGTGGTGGCTGGAGAGTGTGCATTGGAGGGGGAGGAAAGATGTCTGGAAGAATTTCTTCTTAATTATAAGGTCTATACCACCCTTTGCTGTAAACTGTGGGAAATGCAAAGCTTAAACTAATGAGCAATTCCAGTCCTTATTGTGTTCCAGTTGCTTATTTGCCATAACTTATTATAATAAGCTTACTGAACGTGTACATCTGCAGTGTTGCTGGTTAGTGTGTTTTTCAAAGTGGAACTTATAATAACAACATAATGCAATTCCATGATCTCTGGATGATGTTTATATTAATTGTGCTTACATGAACTGTTTTATGCTCAGACTGAGTATCTCTGAGCTATATGCTAGAAAATGCACTGCTAGTCCTTATGTGTTCTGGTTCTTGGCTTTATTTAAGTCCTACTTTCACCTTTTAAGAATTTTTTTTTTTTTTTTTTTTTCATTTGTAGACACAGAGTTTCTCCTGATCTGACGTAAAAGGCTCTTTAAGTATTCTCAGCCAACTGGTCTGTGAAGTCTGGCTGGTGTAGTCAGCCTGTGTCTCTGTAGCTGCCAGGAAGGAGGAGGAGGAATTCGGAAGCAGCCTGTACAGCGTTGGGATATAGCAGGAAGGCTTAGTCCCTGTATTGTCAAAGCTTGCTCAGATTGCCCTCTTAAGAAACGTACAGTAGTCCTTCCCTGCAGCAGCTTAGAGATTTTTTTTTTTTGTAAAGGACTATTTGATTGATGGAATAGTTCAATTGTACTTTGTGGTTTTCAGATTGCTATACCTAATTTGTTTAAAGAATAAACATCTCTGAATCTTAGAAAAATAATGCCGCCCCACCTCCCTGCTGAAGATGAGTAGGACTTCATGTGTTTTGTTTACAGACCTTGGATTTGGTCAATCCCTGTTGAGGATCATGATGAGGAGAGTGGAGTGGTGTTTGAAATTTGTTCAGCAGTGTTAATTTAAAACTTGTCACTTAATAGATATCACAAAATCTAAACCTAAGTGGAGCTGGATTACATACATTGTTTAAAAAAAAAGTTCTCCATTATAAGAAAGGAAATGCTCCACAGACAATCCAGTTCTTAACTTCTGAATGTGTGACTTACAAAAAACTGGTAGTCCTTTAATGACATATCTGTAATATCTAAAGTGTTCATTAATAAAATTCTTAATTCTTGTTTCTTTAGTTTGCCTTAGGTGGAAATCAGCCCCTGGGCTTGAACCCACAAGTTCTGTTGGCCCATTACACAGACTTTAAATTATAATTAAATAATTAACAGTTATCTGCTCTGGCTACGTGTTTTAGGTTAGAAGTTTGTCTGATATACTCCTTAAGTTTTGGTTAGTGCTTTGTTTTTTCGTTCTGAGAGAGAGGTGTCTTGGAAGGTGGCTTGTTCCTGAGGATAGGTTTTACAATCTTGTCATAACTCTCTTCAGAATCATCTGGGTGTTTTTATTTTTTGTTATATTTCTCAGAGATTGCCAAGATACTCAGGCTGAGGTTGGAAGGTTCAGGGCAGTTGGATTTGAGCTGCAAAGCTGGAATAAAAAGATGGAACAAAAAATCCCCACAAAGCTCCTTTTCTTGGATTCAGTTTTATTCATCCTTTAACCTGAAAGCTGCTAGAATTGCTTGCAGTGCTATACAAGAGAATTAATTTTAGCGTAATTTCCACACATGTGCGCATCAAGACAATTTAATTTTACAGTCGTTGCTCTACGTTCTCGGGGCAAGTTCTTCATGTGGTTCCTTTGCTGTACCAACAAGTAAAATAAACTTTAATGTTGGGAGGTGTGTTATGTCATAGTGAATCGGAAGTCAGCCTTATGATTAACTTTGCTTCTCTCGAAACAGTGACAGTGCAAGTTTCTGAATTTTTATTATTTATGCATTTATAAATAGATGTAGGTACGATGACAAGCCCCAACTTAATAAGCAATTATTCCTGAACCAAATTAAGCACTTGTTTACCTGGGGATGCTGCAGAAGCCTGGCACAACCCAAGCATGAATGGCTGGGGGTGGGTCCATCCATGAACTTGGGAATGTGATTCATTTAAACAGTCCTGAGCTTCCATTTGGACATGCTCTTAGCTAGATGGCACAGAGAGGGAGCAGTAAATATAACAGATTCGGAAACTGTTGATATTTAGAACATATATCTTGTTACAAGCGGCTTCTGACAGACCTGATTCTTGCAGAGCATTCTGCTAGTTTTTGGCTACATTGTTATTTGAATACATAGCAAATGAAAGCCACCTATATTTGTCTGGTTTTTTGTGCATGTGTGCATATCTGACACAGTAACAGGAAAGAAGGACATTTCAACATTGTGAAATAGGATTGTATAACTAAAAAAACTTACTAAGAATTTAGTCATGGTACTTATGTTACAGACATCAGTTTAGGATTCCTCTTTACTATACATCCATTCTTAGAAGCTGATGTTTGCAGGGCTCAAGGTTGTGCTTTGCTGTGTAGTACTTATAACTGAGTGTGTATTGATTTGCTTGCTTTAGGTGTAATTCCATTAATCCACATCACCTACCTTTCTAGTGGTAAAATTAATGTATGATGTATTGATGAGACTTGCTACAGGAAGGCAGAGAGTCCAAAATAGCAGATAATCTTTCTATATTCACACCAAAAATGTTGCAACTCATCTCTTGGTTAGCTCCTTGTCTCTCATAAACACAATGGCAAAAAAAACCAACCCTGAAGCTTGTTTTCTTCCTAGGACTTAAAAGATTTTCTCAGTGTCAGTACATACCGTTTGCTCTCTGTCTATAAATATATCTGCATTCATAAATGTGTGTGTTGTGGAGAAAATCCTGTCTTGAAACAGTTCATTGTTTTTTGGAAGAAGTGGCAGTATTGGACTGCAAAAAGTAGGGTTGTGGTAAAGGTGGGTGTGGCACAAATAGTTGTCAGACATTTGCCACCTCAGTAGAAACCCCTCTCCTGTCAGGCTGACCGTCAGCAGGACAGCAAGTGAATTTATAGCTGTGTAGCCTTTCTAGAGAAAGACCATTGTGGGAGAGGTGGTTTAAGGTTGCAAGCAGCAGAGTTTAGAGCAGATCTGGCTGGGGGTGCTGGGGAGGGAGCCCAGCTCTCTAAGCCTTCCTGTCTGGGAGGTGGTGGTCCCTGCTCCCAGGGGTAGCTAGGAGCAGCATTTGTGCCCTGCTGCCATATCCCTTCCTCGCATCTTCTGTAGCTGTTTCATTCTGCAAGACCTCTGCTCCGTGTGGCAGGGACCCCAGTAGGGCATCAGTCTCATGGCCAGGTGAGGCACTGAGCTCAGAGAGGGCTTACAGGGTGGAAAGCCCTTCGTAGCTAAATGAGCTGCTTGCTGAGCACTCCCTGTGTGGGACTTACCCAGCTGTGGTCTGCTAGGTGTGGATTTGCAACCCTCACAGTCATGCTGTGAGGTCCCCATTAAACTTCTTAATAATCAGAGAGAAGTAAAGGTGAACATGGTGGTCCTGCAGTTGAGTGGTTGCTCCATGGTTCTGCGTGGGTGTTGCTGGGACAGGTGCCCTGACATATGCACAGCTTAAAGCGAATGTCCTCTGTGAGAGGAGAGGTTCTACTTGCTGACTTCATTAAAGCTTTTCTTATTTTAAGTAATTGGGTAACACATGAGGAACTGATGCTTCTGGTTTTGCTTTCATTAGAGGTAAATGCCAGGGCAGCAGCTGTGGTGCCCTCCTTTCCCTGGTTCGTGAGCACTCCTGGTTTACAAAGTGGTTACCCATGGAGTGAAGTTTCGTGACTTCTCTATACTTGGACCAGATGTTGGGAGATTTTCTTAGTTTAATGGGGTGTTTCTAAGCAAGTCTCTCACAGGGCTGGTTTCTGCAGGTCTGCTTTTCAGGAATGTTGTTGGTCAGGAGACAGTAGAAGGACCGAGCAACTTTTTTAAAGGCAAGAATTACTCATCTGATGCAAAAAATACCATTCCCCCACGCCTCCCTCCACTGCAAGGCATCTTAAGACTTCAGGCAGTGTGTAGACATATGATTACTAGATAACACTCTACAAATGATTAGCAGGGTTGAGTCTCACTAATGTTCTTATGAATGAATACAGTATTAAGTAAAAGAAACAAATTAAATGGTGTTTTTGGTTTTGGAAACAAATAGTACTGTGGTTTTATGTTAGGACATGAGTCTCAAGTTGACGTGCTGAGTAGTGATTCCAGCTGTATAAATGGTACAAGGAGCTTTTGGAGATGCTTACTTTGTGCACTACTGATATATGAGAGATTTGTTTCCAGCGTTTAGATAAAAATATGGTAGTGCTGTATGTCACTTTAAAATACTTAAATTTTGACAGGGACATGGACACTTTGTTGGCAGGAAATATAAATGCTATAGACCTGATCTTGATTTATAGTCTTTCAGTATAGCTGTAATTATTTTAAGTGGGTTCACTGACCTATATTAAATCAATAAGGAGAATACACTGAATTATACATCCTGAATGCAAAGTTCAGGTAAACTGTCATGACACATTGCTCAAGATAGATGTGGATGCTTATTGGGTGACAGCAGCAGTAAAGCTTTCAGTGAATTTTCACTGGAACTGCATATGTTCATGTATGAAAATGAAAGTATAAAATGTTACAGATAATGAACTTTTTTAGAAGAATAAAATTGCTTAAGAAACTAAAAGCTATTATCTGATTTCCGCTTTTTCCTCCACCCTGTCCTGTAGTATGTCCTTAATTTTTTACAAGAACTATGAAATTATAACTTCTTGTCTGATTCTTTCCCCTCTCCCTGAAATACATCTACTGGTACATTTTTGTTATCAGCTTCTGAAACCTGTCTTTTAAAAATACTGTAATGATGCAAAATTGTACATTGTTCTCGTACTGTGTTGGATATTAAATAGAAAGCTACTTTTAAACATGAATAGTACAAATTCACCTAAAATATTTTCCAACTTATTTTTTCAGATAAAGCAGTGTAGCTTTTTTTGCTTAAGTGAAAGTTGAGAGAGTTGTGTTGTTGACTTACTAAGTACTTACAGGTAGAGGGAAGGAGTGGGAATGACAGCACACAGCCTCTGTTTTAAAGTGTCATTTTTTAATTGAAGCCTTTGTTCATTTAACTTATAATAAGGCAGTGCCAAAGCCAGAGCTTCAGCTGCAGGTTTGCATTGAAAAAGCCTGCTGGATGTAGTTAATGCCTGTCATGTTGTCGGGGGGCACATGCTGTAAGACTGAGCAGGATGCATAATGCGAGGCACTGTGGAAGGGAATCGTGGGGGCTGCCCCTACACAGGCAGCTGCCCGCAGCGGTGCCATGGCTGGCGGTCACTCTGCAGGCAGGGGCTGCTGCCAGGCAGGCTCTGGCAAGAAGCGGTAAGGCTGATCCTGGAGCAACCATGTCTGGAACTGGGATTGGGAAGAGAATGCTATCCTCCTTCTCTCTGAGAAAACAATATTTCCTTCTTTATTTTTCTCCAGTCTTGTGAAATAAAATACAGTTCAAGAGCTCACATGATTAAATGGTTTGTCTAAGGCTGAGGGGTTGTATTGTTCATTAGATTGAAATAGAAAGATTCGAGACTCTTGTCTTTCTCTCGATCTTTGTGGTTCATCTCCCTTATCTGTAATGTGGCAGACTGGTGCTCAGCCCACCCTATCCACTGCCCCTTTCAGCATAAGCACAAAGGTATGCCCTTTTTGATCACGGTAACAGCAGTCCCTCCACACCAGATACAAAGGACAACCAACCAAGGCCATGTTGAATAGGCCTGAGCATGAGCAGTCTGTGACGGTAGGCTTTCTGCAGGATGAAAGGTGCTGTGTCAGCCAGGTTAACTCCTTGTGCACATACTTTCTCCTTTCTGGGGTGGTTATTGCTCTTGCTGCTTACTTCCTCCTCCTTTGAGAATCCTTACACTGAGAATCTTATCTTTGCTAAGAAATGAGAGAGAGGTTTTCACAGTTGCTGAACATGCTGTGCTTCAGTAGTAAGCTTCCATGCTAAACTTTAGTCTTGCCCAAAGCAATGTGGTGCAGTATTGCTTCCTAACATACCCCTGCAGCAGCAGGACGAATGAGAAACAGAAGTATGGAAGAAATCCGTCTTGGGAACAGCTGCAGGAGGTAACAGTAGCAGCGGCACAGCAAAATGGCCAAAGCAGCAAAACAAGATTAAATGACAAGGGAGGGCCGGAGTAAACTGGGTGAAAGGAAAACAACATGAAAAGGAGAAGGGGAGGGAGGTAGTCAAGAAGCAGTAAGAAGAAAGAACTGGAAGTTGAAGGACAAGCAAAACGTAAGTTGTGGTTGCAACTCAAATACGTACTATCAGGGACTATTAAAGGGGTGAGGCAAATAAGTGTAGCAAACCAGATCTCGGCGTGCCTAACCTAGAATGAGATTAGTGAAATCTTTAACTTCATTCCAGCCTGAAGAGAGGCCAAATATTGCAGAAGGGTTTTTAATATGTACATACATTTAGGATTAATAAATTTTTTTCCATATTCACTCAGAACTGACTCAGCACTGTAAGAATTAATTGGTAAATCAGCACCAACCCTCTCAGCCATCTAACCCCACCAATAACAGATTTTAAAAATTTTATATTGGTGACTTTAAGGCTGGTGACACAGATAAAACAAAGCAAGCAAAACCACTCTGTGAATTCTTGTAGCACAAGTACCATTGCATAGGGGGTTGCATGCTGCAGATCAGGCTGCAGCAACAGGCCCTCCCTCCTTGTTCACATGCGTGGGATGCCTTTGGAGCAAACTTGACAGGGTTAGGCTTCTCCCATGTCATCGTAATGGATTCTCAAACAAAATGAGCAGGGGATGAGCAGAATCAGTTTCCCATTTTTGAAGTGTGTGCATCTCACAGCACTTGAGATTCTTGCATGGGGATAGCATTTGACCCTACATTTTGTCATCAGGAAGTTGCATCTGTCCTCCAAAGCTCCAAGATATGGAATGATACTGAGGGTGCGTAGTACTAGCCAGGCTGCCTGTCAGAATGCCTGGTGATAACTTGCTGCATTGTCCACTGCAGGTGCTGCTGCTGTAGAATTAGTACGTGTTTGTCCATGTGCTACTGCTGACTGCTAACACAGTGGGAAAAGATAAACCCAGTCTTAGCAAGAATATAGCGACTCCAGCCTTGTACTATGATACAGGAGTGCTAGGGTTACACAGTGCTCTCTAAATGTGGGAGAGTTTTCTTACTGATGCTTTAAAAGGGAGTAGCTAGTAGACCTGCACTGGGTGGCAGGCATCAAGAAAGGTGATGCTGTCCTACTCGCTGGCTCACCAGTCTTGATGTAGGCTTCGTCCAAAGAGCCTGAGAGTTCCCGTTTGTAACCTGTTGTGATGATAGTAGAGTGTCAGGCCTTCATGTCCATGGAAATGTGCTCGAATTCATCCAGGACGTTGGAAAAGAACGCCTATAGTTGCTTGACAAATGTGACTGATTGTCATCTGAGTGCTGGTGGTCTGTGTGTCAGCGAGCCGTTTCAGCTGCATGACAGCATTGTTAACAGCGGTGTCCTGACCTTGATTATCTTATGGGAGGGAGGGAGGAAGGAACAGTAGTGACTCATGAAAGCATGGCTTTTTAGGTTGCTTTAATGGCACTGCCACTGCTTGCCAAAGTATCTGATACTGCACAGAATTCGAGGTGATAAGACTGGAGTATCACTGGGTGATTGAACCTTGATTGCACAGTCATAGCATAGGTATTGCTTTTGTAAAGTGATGGGGTTTGCTTGTCCTGACGTTTCCCTGCAGGGGACAGAAGCTGGACAAGTAGCAATGTAGGCTACGTTAATGAAGAAGGTTGTGTGAAAAAATCACATGTGACTGAACACAAAGAGATTTTTCTTTGAGAAGTCGAGATTTTGTAAAAAAGAAATCCCCCCCAAAATAATTTTCTGTGCTTTCGCCTTACATTTTCCCCCAAATCTGTGTCTGCTTTTGTTCCCCCTATGTGCCCCTCCAATGGCAGGGCAAAGCATTTAGTGAGCCATGCTGCCCCGGAGGAGTCTAATACTAAATTAATTGTTTCCATTATGTGGCCATTCTTCTGGGACTTGCTATGGTGCTGGGATGGCATAATTCAGTGCTGGAATTTTTGTTTCTCTTTTGCACCTATTGAGCCTTTTTTTATTCCAATCACAGATGTATTTTTGAAAGCCTAACAGTATGTCAAATCTGTTGCACAAAGAACTGTCAGCTGCTGTTTGCTTTCTTCTGTCTTTTACTTTAATTAGGCAGACCGGTAAATGATGTGAAAAAGCATTTTTCTTTTCTCCTTTGGCTTATGCAAATCTGTTGCTTAGGAACGAAGAGGAGCTCCGGTCCCAAAAGGAACATCCTACGCTGATCCCCTTGGCAAAAATACAGATTGTGCCCTCCAGAGCACAGAAAAAGAGCATTCAAAAGGAGAAGATCCAGCGCATTGCTGTTCTGTGAAGCACTTCAGTTATCAGTCTGTTAAAATATTTTCTGCTCAGTATGAATTGATAGGTATGCAGCTGAACAGCTGAGGCTTTTGAAGCTTAATTAAAAGAGAACTGAGAGGGATCTTGGAAGTTTGAAAGAAAAGTGAATATTATAGTAATTGCTGTGCTGTTCTTGGAAGAGAAAATCCATTCCTTTTGTTAGCTTTTCCCTTCACAAGGGCCTTTTGTGATCAGAGTCTTATGGTTTAATTTGAGCAGAAAAGTTACACAGAATATTGAATCAGAATTTCTTCATAGGAAAATGATTTAATTCATTTTCTGCAAGCCAGTGATACAGAAGAATGACAAAATGGAACAGGAGAAACCTAAAAATGTTGTGTTGCTATAGGGATAAAACTTCTGCTGCTGTGCAGACCAAGCCTGTTCCTGTGGGAATGTCGTCATTGGTTCCCATGGAGTTCACTGAGAATTGGTTCAGCAGGCCATTTGATCATCTTTTAAAATTTATCTCTCTTTTATCTTCTATGCATGGACTGCAGAATGCCTTTGTTCCTCCTTTTTGAATGATATGCTTCTCTTCTCCCTCTTAAGCTGTTGTACATAGTATTTTCCTGATTTTCATCATGGTATTCTGTCCTGTAAAGCAGGGTAAGTTTTGCTTTATCTATTTATGCCTGTTTTAAAAAGACAAAGCAACTTATGTGGATACATAATTCATGGATTGCATGGCAACTGTAATCTTCAGTATCCATGCCAGGATTGAGATTTTGTTTTAAATTAAGATTCCAAGATGCTTTTGCAGACTTAGGGAAGAAAAGAGGCCATGTCAAAGGAAGTTCTGTTTAAAGTGCAGACAGACTTCCTCTTTGTCTTATTTTGAGCCTGGGAACATGTACAAGCACTTGGAGATCAAATGCATCTATTTAAAAGCAAAATGAAAAAATGTTTCCAGTGGGCTGCAAAAAGGCCTGGGGCATCCCTTCCCACACCTGTTTTCAGTCAAATGAAACTGTTCTCGTCTGCAAAGTCATAAAATATTCTAAAAGTTCTGTAATCCAGCATTTTTTTGTTAGTCACTTAAACTCCACCTTGATTATTTCACTCTTTGGCATGTTCCTTCTCCATTTTTTTGGATATGAAATGATTTTTTCCACTTAAAAATTTCAGTGTTTGAGATCTCTTTGGGTTATGTAGAGGGTGGTCTTACCAAAACCAATTCCCTGAACGTCCCAAAACACTACTTCTTTCTTGGGCTGTATTTTCACACTAGTATTTGCATGTTTTTTACTGGTGTTGGATGGATGCTAGTTTCAAGATCTGACACTGTACTGCGTGCACATTCTGTGCAGCAGGAGGTGGGGTATGCTGCAGCATCTCTTCTTGCTTGAGCACTTGCACTAGCGCATTGCTGAACGTATGCTGGGAACTTCTCCCACAGTAGAGAAAGAGAGAAGCTGTGCTCGAGCAGGTCAGGTTTTGCCGATCCTAGCTCAGAGCATGGCGTGTGTCCCCTGGCTGCCAGCTGCAGCCCAGAACTGCTGATCCAGCCTTTTGTGACTGGGGGGGCCCCAACCTCTCCTCTCAAGCGAGCAGTGGGAACTTGCCCTGCAGTTATGGTGTCCGTGGAATGTCTTTTTCCTGAACTGTTTCAGGCTGTTTGAGGTGTAACTATTTGCATTTTCTGTGGATTCACTCTTCTTTTAAACTTCCAAGTTTTCTTGGAGCTTGTGGTTAAATGACTGAAAATATAAGCTTTGCAGAATTTCTTGATTTTGTTTTTTGAGATGTGTATTATTTAAGATGGATGAGTCCCTGTGGTCTGTCTTGTAGGGTTTGTAAAAATGAAGAGTTATGATCAGTGCTCAACCTTCTTTTTTCCATCTGAATTGTGTATTTGTTTTATGCTTTGCTCCTGGAAAAGCACTTGCCCTCTTGTGTTTTCCTGTGTGCCCTGTTGCTTTTCGTTAATTACAGTGGGAGCTTAGCCAATGCTGCTGCTTCTCTGACTCTTCTCACCCAGAGATTCAGTGTTGCTCAACTCTTTGCCCATTTAGCTCTTCCAATCTGCCTGGCCAAGCGCAACCAGAGATGGTGGCGTGTGTGTTTAGGGAAGGGAGGGACAGGGTCTGTCAAAAGATAAAGTGGCAGTACGAGGGCTATTCTGAAGAGGATAGGTCCTCAGGAGAGGTTTGCTCTGCTGTCATTGCCGTGGGGACAGCCTGGGCAGCTGGCAGTTTGTTCAGGAGTTGGTGGGATGTACCTCATTTTTCAGCACCTGTTTTCAGAGTCCATTGGACAAGTGAGATGAACAAGTGAGGGAAAGTTATTTCATCCATCACTTATTCATCTGCCATTGCTAGCTTGCTGCAGCACTTCATGCCAGAGCAGCTTGAAGACCTGACCCACCCCAGCTGAACACAGGCAGTTGTTTTACTCTCAGACTGTTGGGGCTGTTTGGGTAATTCAACTGGAGAAAGTGCAGATCCTTAAAGTCCTCTCTTTCATACTTTTTTTTTTTTTTTTTTTCTTTCGTAGGAGGTTAATGATAAAAGGAAATCACTGTCCATGAATAGTTGAGCTGTTGCCTAAATGAGATGAGCCTTTGGTCACCTTATCAGCTTGAGTGGCCTGGACGGTGAAGTTGGCTGAGGAGAGATTCCCTCTCCGTGGCACTGCCTGCTCACTCCTCAAATCATTCCCTTGTGCTATCAGCCAAACCCTTCTGTTTTCCATGGCAGTTTACTTTCCAGGGCAGGAGATGAGCATGTGGTAGCAACAGACCCTGTTGTGTCCATTACCTGAGCTTTCTGTTATGCAGCAGTATGGCAAAAGATCTTCTGTAAGGAGCTGATAGCAAAAACCACCTGGAAGCTGTCACTGTGTCCAGATCATTACCTGCTGCAACCTTACCTTCCATGTTTCAAGTGGTAAGACTGCTGGCTTACTGTTCTGATGGTTGTGTGAGGATAAATCCTTAAAGGTGAGGGTGCTGAGGTGTTCTCAGGGTGTCAAATATTTGAGTGATGCAAAGGAAAAAATTAGTGTCAGCTATGAGATTTAGGTGTGAATTATTTTTTGTTTGTCTGAGGGAAGTTAAACCTTGTAACTCATTTTTCCAAAAAGGAGAGTAAGGTTTGTCATAGTGAATGCTTCTGCTTGCTGTATAATAGTCTAAATCAGTGCCTTCTGAAGAAAAGTTGGGTTTGTTATAGCATGATTCTCTCTACTTTTTTCTTTTTTTGCACCAAAGGACTGAATTATACTATTTATCTGCTTTCTGTGGGGATGGTTACTTGACAACCTTATTCCAGGGGATAATGCGAGTTTGCAAGTAATTTAAACAGTATTTGTACTTGTACGTCTCCAAGGAGTCACTTCCCGTTCTTTCCCTATATATTTTCAAGATACTCAGTATACCTTTTGATTTTTTTAAAAATTGTTTTGTGATAACATGATACCATCCTTGTCATTTCCTGATCTTGTCTAACAGTCATAGAATTTGATCTGATAATTTTTGTAGTGAAGTGCTTTCTTTTTCATCTGTAAGTAGAAACCATCAAACCCAGTTATCTGAGGCTGAATTTTTTTTATGTTGGGCATTGATACCTTTTTAAAGCTCAGCTGGATAAATTCTTGAGGCCATTAGAGGCTGTTTCTGGGGAAGTCTTGGCCAAGTGACTGTGGCAGAGGCTAAAGAGGAACTGGGTGGTAATTTCTGCATTTCTAACAAGGTCTCAAGAAGCCTACAGTTACTTAAGGTCATTTGCTTTACCCATATTTATTTTTTTTTTAAACTTGGTTGCTAGCTATGAGTTACATCTGTGGGATTGTGTGCACCGTTGTTAAACACATGTAAGAACTATCTCTTACCATCAAGCATCGTTTTCCTGTTTTAGCTATTTATAGACTTGAGTTGTCTTTTGATCTTCTCTTTGGTAAGTAATCTGACCTGCTTAATTCTGTCACTGGAAGAAATCTTAAAAACTCAAAGGTTTTTTTGTAACTCCTTAACTCCTGGAATTTGGGGGAATTTTTTTTTTACCTTTGAGCTGGAGAGCAGTCCTTTCTCTCACAGTGATTCTGAAGTTAGTGCTCTTTTCTCTTCTCTCTGCTTTCTCAGACCTTACCTTCTGATTTTTTTATTATTTCTTTTGGTTACTTTTTGCCCAAAAGACTTTTCCTCATAATTGGCTCCTGTTTGTGGTTGTGTTCTTTTTTTTTCTTTTTTTTTCCAAATAGTCTGAAGCCTCAGGAGGCTTAAAAGAGTAAGGCTGAGAAATGCATGCTGGGTGTTTTCTGGTATGCTTGGAATTAAGAATATAGATCTTCCGCAAAGGCTTCAGCATTATCCTGTAAGGATGGAGATGTGGAAATGGTGTCTCTACTAGGATTGACATACAAAAGCTATGTTGTGAGCAGGGCACTGCTTACCATGCATTTACATGGCTGAGAACAATGGTACAGAATTACAACATCTAAAAAAGGTTGGCAAATCTTTTGTCTGAATACGTTCCAATAATAAGCCAGCTCTGCAGTTAAATCAAAATGTAAACAATACTAAAGGAGCTTCAAGGTCTGGTGCCCCTTTTTTGTTTGTTTGTTTTGTGGATAAAATGTGATGGAGGCAGCTCAGCAACCTTCTCTACAGCACAAGCTCTTCTGAGCAGGTCAGGCCCACCTGATACTCATCTCCTTCAGAACTGAAGAAAAAGAAGAATATCTTAATTTAAGATAGTCAGTGGCCTTACACTGACATACTCAAAATTTCCCTAAAAACCCTTGTGACCTCCAATCCTTGGACACTGGAGGACTTGACACTGTAAGGCTGAAGCTTGTCTATGCAGGAGACGGGAATTTACTTGCTTTGAAATCCAGAAAAAGGACCTGAGAATTGGCACAGGCGGTGCTGTCTCCTGCTTAGAAAGCTGTGTGTGCTCATCAAACTCCAAAATTTAGCAGAACAGCTTGCTGGCTTATGTGATTCTCTCTCCTGGAGAGAGATAATGTTAGATAATGAATGGTTTTTAATTAAGTTGTGTATGTCCAGGAAAACATGTTCCTGGAGTGCATTTTTACTTCAGTGCTGTAATGATGGGTCATGATACAAAAATAACAAAAAGAACAAGAGGGTGATTTCAGCAGTAATTCTTACATGTCTTCTACCTGAGAAAATCTGTCCTGGAAAATCTCAGGGAGGTACAAAGCTGAAAACACAACGTTGTAGGAATTTAGTAAGAAATAATTCTCACAGCTTGGGTAAATTTACTAGTATAACTATAATTATCAGTGTGATTACAGTGTTTTAATCTGTTCTCATTTAGGTTAACTCCTAATCAGACTTTTTTTTAAGTAGGTCTTTGAAGTTTCTTATGTTCTCTGCCAAAAAGAAGTCTGGTAAAGTACTAGCTCTCCTGCCCAGTAATTTCAACTGTAAGAACTCATAATGAATGACTCTTAAGGAGGAAAAACAATCCAATTTTGTGTCTTGGGAATTTTAAATTTCTTAGATTAATTTTGCTGAGACTTAGGAGAAAAAAATTTCTGGTTTTGCCAGTCCTCCATCTTTGTACTTTAGAAACAGCCATTGTCTTTTGGAGTTGGTTTTACCAACAATAGCAGAAAAGCGGAAAAAATCCCAAACTGCAAGGAAATCTTTTCTGTCAAGGTCTCAGGGCTTCCCCATCAGGCGAGGATGTGGCAAGGACCGTGTGGTGGTGTCACCTGGCTGTGGGACGTTGTCTCCCAGCTAACAGGGTGTGAGTGTAACAGAGCTCCAGCTGCCCCCACTGCCATTGTCAAACCTCTGCTGCTTGCTTCTTGAGGGGCGAAGGGGAAGCACATATCATGCCCTCACAACATTTGCACATGTGTCAAAGCTGGACAGGAAGGGGCTGCTTCCTCTTTCAAGTCTTGCTGGGTACCAGAGTAAAAAAGCTGAATGACAGGAGCATTGAACTTAGTCAATGAAACACCAGGCGTGTGGATACCTTTGGCAAAATTACAAAGTGGAGCTGTCAGTGAGTGACTTTAAAACAAGAAGGTTTTTCTAACAGTCTTCACCCAGTTGCTTATGTAATCCTGGTTCAAAAAATGCTGATCTGTCTTTTGGAAATCATGCTGAAGGACTTGGAAAAATGCACCTTCCCGTATTTCTTTTCACAACCCAGGCAGCAGGAAGCTTTTGTTTCTTAGCTTGTGCCTCTGGCTTAGTAATGGGAAATTCCCAGACTTCTGCTATTAAATAGATGTCAGTGTAAATGAGATGGGATTTTGGTTTTGCTTATGCTTTGGTTTGTATTTTTACATTCTTTTCCAATTATTAAAGAAAAAATCCACAGATAGTCTAATGTCTGATAGTCTGAACATAGCTGATGCTGGAGGATTACTCCTGTGCAGTTGTAAATACTGAGGCCAAAAGCATGCAGATATGCTTTCTAAAATAGCATGTATGGGGAGTAAGGGCCATACCTTCAGAATATTTGCTTGTAGTGCTGAGGGAACAAAGTCAGGAGCGTGGCTTTTGTGAATGCCTGGCTGTCTCCTGCAGCAGGGACCCGAGTCATTGATGGACTCTGTTTTAGGAGGAGAAGGAAGATGTGTGGATCAGGGAGAGGGTGTTGATACTTTTCTTGTGCTCAGTGATGGCTCCCCTCTATGTGGAAAAGAGCGGTAATTTTTGGTGTAGAAGGGGCAACCATTTTTTTACTATGGTTTTCGAAGCATGGGTGGAGCAGGTTTTTGTAGAATGCCCTTGTTGTGCTTGCTTGGAGCTGGTGCCTTGTGGCCATTTTGCCTGTCATGCGGTGCAGTGGGGGAGAGGGCCATGGGCCCATTGGTCCCACCACTGTCGCGTCCCAGAGCAGCTGCACAGCCTGGTGTTTCTGCTTTGTCAGAGAGGCTAGGAGGAGGAAAAGTTTCCATTTGTAAGGAGACTCCCAGTTAAACTAACCTATGTAGAGTGTTGCGTTGTTTTCTTTTTTAGCTAAAGCTTGATCTATAGATACTCTGACCGACAGTTAAAATACTGTTTGTTTTAAATGCTCTGACTTATTGTCATCTCTCTTCCACTTGCTGTAGGGTAAAACTGTTGAGAGTCTGACCTCCTCGCAGGACTTTTGCCCACATGTGGAATTTTTTTGGTATTTGTTTATTTATCGAAGGGAGGACGCAGTGGGTTTTGCTGGTCTCTAATTTGAAAATAACTGTGGTTCTTGTGATGGAGCTTGAGCTGGGTATAGGCAGGTGTTGGGCAAGCATCCCAGGCACAGACAGGTCTGCCAGCCAGCACTCCTGTCAGTCCAGTCCTTTTTTGTTTTTTTTTGGCAGGGATTGAAAATTGCACAATATAGGTGTTTATTTTAGCAAAAACTCATATGCTTAGGCATGAACCAAGGTTTGGGCTGGTGTTTCAAGAAGCAAAAGGCCCCTGGACCTTTCTGATGGTAGGTGTTTAAAGTTGTCAGTGAACTCCTCTGTGTGTGGCATGTTAGCTTTGTGGCAATGGTTTGGGATGCAGGGTTGGTCTCTAAAGGTAGATAGGTAATTGTGTTTGGCTGCTTCCTTCCCTTAGCTTCGGGTTTTGTGTTGTTTGTTTTTTTTTTTTTTTTTTTTTTGTCAGCTGAGGCCTTCCTTGGAGGTAAAGCTGCTGTTTCTGTGGGGCTTTCCCCAGGAAACTTGTAATTAGGTGAGAGAAAGTGAGGAGGTTTTTCTACCAGGCCACTAAAAGTGCAGTGAGTGGTGGAATTGCCAGCCTATCCTGGCTCTCTCTTGGTGAAGTGTCGGCAAAGCTGTGGTGAGATCTGCTTGTTCACCGCCCTGAACGTGGGGATGGCACAGCTCCAGGGGGGTGACATGAACCAGGCAGGGCTCTGCTGCTCTGGGGTATGGGTGCTCAGTGCTCCTGCCCTCCTGGTTAGTCAAGAGCAATGCTCAGCTGCTCCTCTCACAGTGGGTGCATGGTTTTGCTCTGCTAAGTGGAGGAAAATAACTTGCAAAGCTCTATAGAGGAAAAGAGACAGCTTGATTAGATGTGTTACCTTAAAAACAAGTAATTTTTTACTCCACTGAGGAGGATGAGTTTTATATATGTGTATTATACAAAAGTGGATGGTTTAGTTGTTCCACCCCACACTTCCTTCCTAAAATATCTTCTTGTTGCTGTTCTTGGTGCAAAACCCCATGTGGTGGCAGCAGTCAGAGGTGTAGGGGGATTGCCATGACCCTGAGGGGTTTGGGGCCTCTCTATCACTGACTACTCCATGTGGATCGAGATGTCCTAGGACATGAAGCACTGGAGACTGCTGACACCTTTTGACAGCAAGGTCTCCTGAAGATGAGATGACAGTAGTATCTGTGCATAAGGGTTTGAAGACATCTTGGCTCAAAACTGAACATTAGAGGTCATCCTTCCCTCTATTTTTGGTGTGTTTCTGGTGTGCAGCAGTGGGGGAAGAGAAATATTTCTCAACTCATGAAAGTAAGGAGGAGAATGTTAGTCCTAAGTGTGTTTTTTAAAC
Source organism: Athene noctua (assembly GCF_965140245.1). NCBI lineage: Eukaryota > Metazoa > Chordata > Aves > Strigiformes > Strigidae > Athene > Athene noctua. The sequence continues at coordinate 190,786,597 of NC_134037.1, forward strand.
TTGTATACTAAAACAAACTGGGTTTCAGTTTGCTGTTTCCCTTCCATTATGATTGAAGGGAAAGTTCACATTTCTTTCAACATAAGTAGTTCCCTGCTTTTCGTATTACTTGTTTTCTGTAACACATAAAAAGTTTTATGTATATGTCTATACATACATACATATATGTATGTATTTTTAAACCAGGTGCAAAATGACTGCTCAAGTAACACTGGAGGATGCCTTGTCCAATGTGGATCTCTTGGAAGAATTACCCTTGCCAGATCAGCAACCATGTATTGAGCCCCCGCCATCATCTCTGCTTTACCAGGTATGTTGTCATTGTAGGAAAAATTTCCATTTCCCATTGCTGTTAAGAAAAACAGTATGTGCTTTTCAAAAAAAAAACCAAACCCAAAACAAAACCAAAGTGTGTTTATGTTTGTAGTATATAAAAATTATTATTATTATAAATATATATAAAAATTATATAAAAATATTTTGCTTTCTCTGCAGCCAAACTTCAACACTAATTTTGAAGACAGAAATGCATTTGTCACTGGCATTGCAAGATACATCGAGCAAGCTACAGTCCATTCGAGCATGGTAAATAGATGGTCAGATATATACTTTTGTATTAGTTAGAATAAAAGGAGAGGAACTTGTCTTTTTGCAGTTCATTATAAGAATTGTGGTCACAGAAAACCAGAAACCAGGTTATCTACAACACTTTCAGGAGGCAGTAAGATGAAAAAGTGTGTGGCTTTTCTTTTTTTGCACATGTACTTCTTGATAATTTTAAAATTGTCTGTCTTCTTGATCAATCAATGCTGCTCAAAAGTTTCCTGCTTTCATTGCATATTTTTCCAGTATTCTGAGGTGAGTTAATTGTATTGACAACTGTAGCTTGAATGAAAAATTACTTTCCATCCTCCCAAATTTCCACTATTTCTCTGTCAGTTTAGTGGTGTTGAAGGGTTTTTGTTGGCTTCCTCACTGAGGAGTGTAAGTTAGTGGTTTATTGGCCTGCTTTTTTGTAAGGTATTCTGTGGTTTTCAATAGTTCCACAATAGAAGATAAGACTTTATGCTAGTAACTCAGTCTGTGCTGATGGTATAGCTGTTTTGGGATACAAAAGAACTTGCAGGCTGCAAATGCTGGTCTGTACTGAACTTCTTGTCGTTTCATGGCACTCTTGGAAAATGAGGAATAATACATCTTGTAATTCTAGTGGCCAGTTCACATTGAAATGGGCAGATTAAGCACCTGATTACATGCTGCTGAAAAGTATGTAAATTTACACCAATTTACTTTTAAAATTATCTGGCGACTCCTTAACCTGTTTTGATTGTTTGGATGTTGTTGGACTTCTCCTGTGACCTATAAAAAAGGATATTGCTCTGCATGTGTTGACTCTTTTTCATCCTCGACTATTTGACCTGCAGTGCCTGTGTTTAAAAACAAACATCACCCCACTACTCTTCCCCCTCAGATTTGCATTTTTATTTGTATTTATAGATCACAGTGCCTTTAGTTTTGGGAAGAAAGAACAACACAAAAACCAGTCTGATCTGGGGAGATAATTTTTGTTATTATGTAAGCATAATTGCTGCAGTTGCTGATTAGTGATCTGATAGGTATTTCTTGGCTTAAGTGGTATGAAGATGATGATGTGAACTCTCTCAGAATTAGGTTGGGTGCTAAAACAGATACTGAGAATAAATGGAATTTTTAGCTGTTGGATTATAGCCAAGATGGAAGTCAGTAGCTGGTCAGCTCTGACACATGTAGTATGTCAGCTGAGCCTATGAATTATGGTAATGTTATTTTACATACATACAGCTTGCAATATATGTGTGTTTGTACATATATGTTCTGATAAGAGATAGGTTTGTTTGGGCAAAGGTTTGGAATGAGGGAAGAAAAGTGGATTTAACCCTTTTGTATTGCAATGTCTAATTATACTGAGTGTCTTTCTTACAGAATGAAATGCTAGAAGAAGGCCAGGAATATGCAGTCATGTTATACACATGGAGAAGCTGCTCAAGAGCCATTCCTCAGGTAAAGGATAAAAATTAAATTGTCATGCAACACGTGAACTTCTGTCTTGTTTTGGTGTGGAGTTGCACAGATAGAGCTTTGTTAATGAGCTCTGAAATTTAGTCTGCTTTGACTCCTGAATTATTAAGTTGGGCATGCCATAGAGTAGTGTCTTTTAGCACTTGGGGTCCAGTTGGACTTTTTTTTTTTTCCCCCCTGTTGATAAAGCATCTATAGGAGTATCTCACAGGTTTTGTGTCAGTCTGACTGATCGGTTCAAGAGCAGTACAGTGGTAATGTGCTGTGGAAGGAACACCTTTGTTGGATCTGTTTGAGGTCAAAATTTCATTCAAGAGAATGGACCCTTCTTGCTCCCCAACTTAATATTTAAATTCAGAACAGGTTTAACAAGTAGCATAGCATGTAACAACTAACGTTCGGGTTAAACATTTAAGTTTCTAGACATCCTAGGTAGTAATTTTCTAAATGTCAGAGCTAGCATTTTCTTGATCTGTATACAAAAATAAACCCTTGTGAATAGGTGACAAGTCAGCCTCAAGTGTCTGGGAATGGTTGGACAGGTGTGGAGTGAGAAGAATATTAAGATGCATCAGAAAACTGAACAAAATTATAACCATGAGTCGACACTTGCCTGCTTTATAAGGACTTTGCAATTATTTTTGTACTGAAATGCAAGGAAAGCTTATCCTGTGGTTTAAATATTTAAAGTGGAAGTCGGGTAGTCTTAATTTCTAGTTCTGGCCCTATTTTAGTGCATGATTTTGAGCAAGTGGCTTAATGTGGAAAGAGTATTGTCCTAACCATACAGAGGTGTTTGACAGCTAAATTATTTGCTGTGAGGTAATAGAAAAATCTTTTTTTTTTTTTTTACACACAGTTAAGCTTAGTAGATTAGCATAATATGACCAAACCCAGAAATTTGTGCCTTATGTTTGTGTCTTTAGGATGATAATGCATTTTCTCAGGATCTTAGTTTCTGAGGCTTTATCAGGGAAAGTTCCAAGTGTAATGATCTCTTTAATTATCCTCAGGTCAAGTGCAATGAACAGCCTAACAGAGTGGAAATTTATGAGAAAACTGTGGAAGTTCTGGAGCCAGAAGTCACAAAGCTGATGAATTTTATGTATTTTCAGGTAAAAGGAATGGAAACAAGATTTGCCAGTAGGCTTGTATTTTTACATTCCTATTTTGTGTGCTTGATATTATGTGCTCAGATACTGAACCTAGGCATTATACTTTGAAAAAACCCCAACCCCATATTGTCTCACAGAAGGGCAGAATTTCTAATGCCTATCTAATGCCTAAAAACTTCAGGCAATCTCCATTAAGACTTTGAGCATAAAATGAAAGGTAATTGCATACGGTCCCTACATAGCACATGGGGACAAAGATCTGGCACTTTAGGAAAACAGGAAATAGAAATATAATATGTTTCAGATGTCTACATAAAAGCATCTTGGCACAGAAACCATTTCTTGGGGAGTGAGGGATCCACAAGTCTGGAGACCAGAGCAGCAGGTGCAGTTTGCTATGGAAATCCATAATGGAGGCAAGCTAACCCAGTTGTTGTGACCTGCCAGCCCCCCGAGCTACATGGGTGCTAGAGAATAGCGGTCTGTCTTGCTTTTGCCTCCCATGCTGGCAGCTTGCCATTTGGTTCAAAGGACTGAGGATGTTTCCAGGCATTATTTGGGGGGAGCTGGAGCAGCTAGAGCCTGTGAGCTCCAGAGCACACAGGAAGAGGAGACTGAATGAAATGGAATATTTCCTGTCGTCTTTCCCAACTGGCAGAACTTACTGAGTACAAACAATCTCCTTTCATTGAAGGAGATTAGTGCTCTAAAGTCAGAACAGATTCCTCTTTACATTCAGAGTTGCTGTCTTGTTTGTGCTTGTAATCTCCATCTCAGATGGCCCTGATGTGCACTTGGAAATAAACATGTGCCAGGGTGATTTTGAGAGTTGGCATGAACAGTGTGCAGTGGATTTTTTGTTTTAAGGGAACATACTTCGAATCTGCCTTTTAATGCATATACACTGCCTCACTAAAGAGCATGAAATCACTTATTTCAGAGGGCTTTTAAAGTTTTATGACTTTTACCTGCAAAAAAGAACCTTGGCTCTTGTGCCACGCAAGCTCAGTGGCAAAAATTACTGGTGACACTTGTAGTAGCACAACAGCAAATACACAGAGGTGGAGCTGGAAAGTCTGTGCTGATGCCTTGTTAGCCATGCATGCTTTAAACATTTTTCTGCTTCAGTGGCTCTCTTCACTGGACCAGCTCCAGTTACCCGTTGAAATTTTTTTCCTGGAAATGTCATGGCTTTTACTCTCTGTTTCTTCTCTTTTTTTCCCATTAGAGAAATGCAATTGAACGATTTTGTGGGGAGGTAAGACGCTTGTGCCATGCGGAGAGGAGGAAGGACTTTGTGTCTGAAGCATATCTAATCACGCTGGGCAAATTCATCAACATGTTTGCAGTACTGGATGAGCTGAAAAATATGAAGTGCAGCGTGAAGAACGACCATTCAGCCTATAAGCGGTGAGTGGTAAGAAGCACCAGGACCCGGGTTTCTGTTGCCAGGATGCAGGCCTCCCGCAAGATGGCAGCAGTTGCTCTTTTTCTGACAGCTTTCTCTTCAGAAGTAGTCCCTCCACACGTGTGCCAAATAACCTCAAAACTAGGGATGCATTGACTGCAGTTAGGCTATTTTCTTTACTCTGTTCTTCCAGCAACAAAAGAATCCTCTGCCTTTTAATGCCAAGCTGTCAAATACTTCTGTCTTGGTCTATGCTAAATGTACTTTTCTCAGTAAAGCTTTTCTTTTTACGTTTGAGAAGAAACTAACTCTCTTGTGCCTATCCCTCCCCATCCTTGGCATTTGTGGCTGAGTTGTTAACTCTTGTTCTTAACCTTGAACAGCACAGCTGAAATGTCTTGTCGTGACCACAGATGTAGCAGGGAGGGGAGGAGGATGGGATATCAGTGGCCAAGTTTTGTGCTTGAGCTGCCATATAGTATCGGGTATCTTTTGTCGAACATGACTGTCAGAACAGCAGGGGAAGACAGTCTTTATGCCAGCTGTAGCATCTGTGGTCTTTCATAAAGAGAACCATTCATGCAGTGATTAGCCAGTTTTATCTATGCTGCTTCCATTTACATGAGATTTAATTTCTGCATCTACCTTTTGTTGTTGTTGTTGTGCATGGAGATCTAGAGTGCAGTGGGGGATTTGGGATTGGAAAACTGTTAATTTGGGATAAGTCCATATCTCTTTGATAGTGAACTTACACCTTTCTTTTCAGCTATTTTGATAAAAAGCCTTTCCTTTGTCTCTTATGAAACAGGCTCTTCACACAGATTTGTTGAGTCCATAGCCTGTGTTTGGATAAGTCACTTTTATAAAGCTGTGGCAAAAAAGTACTGGCTCTGTCTGCCAAGTTATCTTTTTGCTGGATTCATGAGTTTGGAGGTGGGAGATGCAATGAGGTTGACAATCCTGGATGAGCAGTGAATGATACGCCATTGTACTGGCACTTAAAGATCTGCTGACACCTTACACTTCCTCTGGCAGATTTGGGGATGAGTGTGTTTCTGTTGAGAGGGGGACAGATCTGCTTACAAGCAGCCCTGCTGAAGGGAAATACTGTTTTGTTTTTTTTCTGTTTTCAAAGGGCTGCTCAGTTCCTGCGGAAAATGGCAGATCCTCAGTCCATTCAAGAATCGCAGAACCTCTCCATGTTTCTTGCCAACCACAATAAGATAACACAAGTAAGCTTTAATTGTCTTTTTGCTAAGTACCTAATGCTTTATAAAACTTAAAATAAAACTCTTCTAGTTTTGTAGTAACTGCTGATCCTCAGGGAGTATATAGTTGACTAATACCCTTTTCTTATTTTTTTCCCAGTCTTTACAGCAGCAGTTGGAGGTGATCGTTGGCTATGAAGAGCTGCTTGCAGATATTGTGAATTTGTGTGTGGACTACTATGAAAACAAAATGTATCTAACACCCAGTGAGAAACATATGCTTTTGAAAGTAGGTTTATTTTTGGTACAAAATTAAAAAAGAATGGTTGTGGCAGGACACAGACATTTGAATTCCTGTTTGTTTGAGGTTTTGGTTTGTTTTTTTTTAAAAAATGGAACAAAATTAATGAAATAACTCAAATGATTCCTTTTTTTTTTTTTTCTATCTCCATTTTCTTTTTATGTTATTACATGCTAAATCTATTTAGAAACTTTCTAATCCATTTTTGCTTTGAAGTTGACCTAATGGAACAGCAGCCTTGTTAGGAAACCAGTTCCATGGAATTGTGTCTCTATGAAGTATAATGACAACAGAAAGGAACTTCTACGTTTTGGTTTTAGATATGTGGCAAGTTTGTATAAAAGGCTTTTGGAGATATTGAAGTGGTTTTTGTGTATAAAAGATTTCAGGGAAGAAGCAGCTTAAAATTAGGGTTGGTAAGTAGATTAGTTAGCTGGAATATGTACATGTAATAAGAGGGTGCAGGGCAACATGAAGTGATGTTATCAGCTGCATGTCTTGCAATGGAAGAAAAGGTATAGATTTGGAATTGAAAATTTGCCTCATGAAAAATGTTTTGAGTCCCTTCAGTGTTTAGCTTCTGAAGAGCTCTGTTTATTAAGAACAAACTGAAGCATCATGAAACAATACATGAACTCTAGAACATTTGCATTCTGTCTGCAGGGATGTGCAACGTGTCTTTCATATTTAGGCCTTTGGTTAATTGATGCTTAGAACACATTAAGTTGCTGATGCTCAGCTCTTGCTATTGTGAATATGCAGTTATAACTTTATGTTAATGAATAATTTGGACAAAATTACACATTACTGTTACAGATCAGTTTGCACATACAGAATTTTAATAAAATGGAAGTGAAAAAACCTGTCTAAAACGAGACAGACTCTAGTTTCAGTGAGATTTTTTTGTATGCTAAACCTTTATACAAACAAGTATCATCTTTTAAGGATAACTGATCGGGCTAATGTTAATGTAAAAACTACTAATAGGCATATAATAAAAGAATACTACAAAAATGTATGTATTTGAAAATATATCCTGTTTGAAGGAGGGTGGGTGTTTCAGGACTGTACTTTTAAAGTATTACTTTTTTTATATGAAGAACGGTTTTACTGAAGCAGGTTTTTATCTCTGAAGTCCTTTTGCAGAGAAGTTTGGGTTTGCTTTTTTTCAGGTTATGGGCTTTGGATTGTATCTGATGGATGGAAGTGTCAGTAACATCTATAAGCTGGATGCGAAGAAAAGGATAAATTTAGCCAAGATAGACAAGTTCTTCAAGGTTGGTTAAGAGGTGTTTCTTAATACATGATTTTAAGGGTCATTTACCTTGCATTTTAAATATAATTAAATAGAATAAGGATCACTTTGGACTTTCATATGGGTAAAAAATGGTTTCCTTTCACTAAGATTTGTGGTTAATAATTTAATCTGATTTGTTCCTTGTGTACAGCAATTGCAGGTTGTCCCACTGTTTGGTGACATGCAGATTGAACTTGCAAGATATATTAAGACCAGTGCCCATTACGAGGAAAATAAATCCAGGTAAGGGGGAGAAGAAAAACAAAGAGGGGAGAGTCTGGGCTCAGGAAAGTCAGACCCTTGGAGTTTATTTTCATAATCACCCATTAGTCTATGGGCCTGTGGTATTTACTTTAATAGGATTTTTGCCTTGGTCTACTTTTTGGTGTGGGTATCTTACTATTAACATACTTCATGTAATAAATACAACTAAAGAAGCAGGTTGTTTAAAGACCTTTCTATGCTGCTGAGCTCATTCTTGCATCTGTGACGTTTTTTATCACCTGGGTTGGAGGAAATTAATTTTATCTTATACTAATTTAATTTTTATTTTTTTCCTTTAAATATGAAACTTTCTTTAAAAGAAATGAAGGAATTGCTAAGCAAGGTGAGCAGTAGTAGTGCATGGGTAAATAGGCATGTTTATATTGTATATGGAGCAGCAACTTAGCTTGTCTCCCCTCTCTTTTTTTTTTTTTTTTTGGCTAGGTGTGCAGCACAGCAAAATGGCTGGAAAATGTAGCCAGTTTTTACATAAATGGTTCCATTGTTTATGGTTATTGCTTTGTTTTAGTGAACGTTTCTGTGCTCCTCCAAGACCTTCCCTCCATGCAGTTACATGAATTTAGAATGTAGTGCTTTGCATTTTAATTTCTGCAGAAAAAACATAACCTGCATGTAATTGCTGAAAGAAAATCAACAGTAGTGGGCCTACTGAGCTACTAAAAATATGAGCCTACTTAACATGACATTCTTGGTAGCATGTCTTTTGTGTCCCTCTTGATAACATGTTGATAGTATTTAATAATGCTTTTTTTTTTTAAAAGTTGGGAGCATACTGTAGGCTCTTCATAGTTAAACAAGAATAACAAAAAACAATCTGAAGGTAGCTGGATATATCTTACAGCCTTTACCTATACTTCTGCCCTGCCTTTCAATACTTTTCAGTTCTGTCCCTAAGTGTATGCTCCTGAAGAGAAATGCTGATTTGCATTTCACAGCAGCAGCCTTTAAAAAAGAAAAGGAAAGGAAGAAGGTTTGGGGTTTTTTTTTAAGACTTGGAAGAAGTGCTGTTTGGACTCAGAAGAGCAATCTGTCACTAATGGCTTGTGCAAGGTCAGAGGTAGAGGTGTGAGGAGAGGAAAGGCCTCAGAGGATAGGGAAGATTTTTAAAAGAAATGATGCATTGTGGTTGGTTCTCTGCAGAATCAGTTGTACTATTTATTGTCTAAAATGATTTAGGTGGATTTTTTGTTGTCTGAAACAGATGGACATGCACATCTTCCAGCAGCAGTCCCCAGTACAATATATGTGAGCAGATGATCCAAATCAGAGAAGACCATATGCGTTTCATATCAGAACTGGCTCGATACAGCAACAGTGAGGTGTGTGGAATTAGAGCTATTCATGCAAATTTCATGTCACTGTTAAATATCTGAAGAGGAGTAAACCTCAGGCTAGGTAAATGACAAAGCTTGATCATCTGAATCAGGAAGAGCTGGCTGCAGGACTAGTACCCAGTTTCTGCATGATATTTACACTATTTAAATTTAAAATAATAGTGATAATCATACAAACTGCGGTATTATTCTGCTTGTATGTGTGTGTATCTATCTATCTATCTATCTATCTATCTATCTATCTATCTATCTATCTATCTATCTATCTCTACCTATCTAGGATAATATCCTAGAACTTTTGGCATGTCTCTTTTGAAATAGGTTGTCTAGCCCTTGCTCCAAATGGGTGCTCATAGCAGTTCAAAGGAAACAAAAAGCTAAGAGGTTAGCTAAAAAAAAGGGGAAAAAAAAAAAAAGCATGCATATTAACATATGTATGATATATATAATCAGTGTCTTGAATTAACCTGCAACAAAGTTTTGGTGATTAGGGATACCAGTGGTTTTCATCATTCAACCAAAATCTGTGAAGTTTAACTATGTAAGTCTCTAGAAGAAAAAGGTGATATTAATATAAGTGTTGGTACATGATGCTGTTTTAATGATTAAAATAAATCTGTGTGGAAATTTAGCTGTAGATGCTGGATATAGCATGTTCTGATGTGGATTTGGGGTTTTTTGTTGTTGTTGAATAATGTTTTAGGTGGTGACTGGATCTGGTCGACAGGAAGCTCAAAAAACAGATGCAGAGTATCGGAAGCTCTTTGATCTCTCTCTCCAAGGCCTGCAGCTTCTCTCCCAGTGGAGTGCACATGTCATGGAAGTGGTATGTTATCTGGGGAATAAAACCAAAAGAAAAAGAGGTGGCTTGGTGAGATTGAATGGGCTGAATGGAATGAAAAATGTGTGTTGTGTTTTGTTCCCATAATTCCCATCTTACTCCTTCCTTCACTCCTTTTCTCCTCCTACTCCAAACCACATTCTCAGAGGAAGGCACATGAAATTCTCCGTGGCTAGGAGTAATGTTGCTTCTTTGAAGATCCAGTAGCATGTACAATCTTATACAGTACATTCAACTTGTTAATGGATAAGTGATCATCTGTGAGCCTTGACCAGATGCTTTTATGTTGCTCTTGATATGTATATATTGTAGAGTAATAATTCATTATTTTCCTAAACATTGTTTAAAATTGCATTGTTAGAAATATCCACACCAACATGCAGTCACACAGGAGGTGATAGAATACCTTCAACTGGCTATGTTTAGACATCATCCCTTAGTAAATTGAAACATATAAGATCTTAACCAAAAATGGACGGAAAGGCTTCCATTGGCTTTAGATTAGGCTTTTAGTCAAAAGGAAAGTAAATGTGGAGGAAGAAAAATTTGAGAGAAGATAAGGAAGAGGAAATAAAGAATAAAATAGTAATTTATTTTAAAAACAGGTGACTGTTAGAAAAGTGACTTTTTTTTTTTTCCAGTAAGAAACTGCTTAAGGCAGAAATCGAAGTGGAAGATACAGGAGTCCTTTTTATACTGCAGACACTTAGATAAAAGTTGCATGTCTTACCTGCATCAAAGCATGTTCTAGAAGGGGTTGAAACAGATGATGTATTGTATGAGAGAAGCCAGACTTGCTTTTCCTGGTGAAACTGGCTGCTCAAGGCTTGGATGGGTACACGCTTCACTGGGTTAAAAACTGACTGGATGGCCGGGCCCAAAGAGTTGTGGTGAACGGAGTTAAATCCAGTTGGCGGCTGGTCACAAGTGGTGTCCCCCAGGGATTGGTTTTGGGGCCACTCCTGTTTAACATCTTTATTGATGATCTAGACGAGGGGATCGAGTGCACCCTCAGTCAGTTTGCAGATGACACCCAGATGGGTGGGAGTGTTGATGTGCTCGAGGGTAGGGAGGCTCTGCAGAGAGACCTGGACAGGCTGGAGCCATGGGCTGAGGCCAACTGGAGGAGTTTCCTTAAGGCCAAATGCCGGGGGCTGCCCTTGGGCCACAACAACCCCCAGCAGCGCTACAGGCTTGGGGAGGAGTGTCTGGAGAGCTGCCAGTCAGAGAGGGACCTGGGGGTGTTGATTGACAGCCGGCTGAACAGGAGCCAGCAGTGTGCCCAGGGGGCCAAGAAGGCCAATGGCATCCTGGCTTGTGTCAGCAATAGCGTGGCCAGCAGGGACAGGGAAGGGATCTGACCCCTGTACTCGGCCCTGGTGAGGCCGCACCTCGATTCCTGTGTTCAGTTTTGGGCCCCTCACTACAAAAAGGACATTGAATGACTCGAGCGTGTCCAGAGAAGGGCAACGAAGCTGGTGCAGGGTCTGGAGCACAGGTCGTACGAGGAGCGGCTGAGGGAACTGGGGGTGTTTAGCCTGGAGAAGAAGAGGCTGAGGGGAGACCTCATTGCCCTCTACAGCTACCTGAAAGGAGGTTGCAGAGAACTGGGGATGAGTCTCTTAACCATGTAACAAGTGATAGGACAAGAGGTAAAATGGCCTCAAGTTGCACCAGGGAGGGTTTAGACTGGATATTAGGAAGCATTTCTTTCCAGAACGGGTTGTTAGGCGTTGGAATGGGCTGCCCAGGGAGGTGGTGGAGTCCCCATCCCTGGAGGTGTTTAAGAGTCGGGTCAACATAGCGCTGAGGGATGTGGTGTAGTTGGGAACAGTCAGTATGAGGTTAATGGTTGGACTGGATGATCTTCAAGGTCTTTTTCAACCTAGATGATTCTGTGATTCTACTCTTTCTCTGATGTCTAAGGGAGTGTTAAGCCATTTGCATTGTGTGAATCCAGTGCAGTCAGTGGTCATAGCTAGAGAACCAGTCTCCTCCTTATTTTTAACTGCTTATTTTTAACTGCCTCTCTTCAAAGCTGGTAGATGAGTTGTGCTTTTTCCTGTATTATCCTATTCGTATTTAAATCAACAATGTATTTTATGGTGAAAGCCTTGTTCTTCTTTTCTCCTTAAGAGAGGTTGCTGTTGTCTATTTCTGGCCTCTGCAACTCCCAGACTTGCTCCCTTTATTTCTGTCATTGCAAATTGCTGCATTCAGGCTCTCTCTTCATGGTGACAATGTTCCTATTTTATTATATCTCTGTAGGAAGTATCTCATTCTTAGCTCTGTTTTAATCCTCCTGGTTCCAGAACAAACTTTCTGAGAACCACAGCAGGGTTTTTTGCCTATTATCGATGCTTTTCTTTGTCTTTCTGATTTCTGTGGATTCCCTTAAGTATTTCCTGTGTAAGTTCATGTTCCCCTTCCCCCTGACCTCCTATTGAGAATTTATTGCTCTCTGGAATATCCTACTTATTTACCTGTCTTCTGCATTCAATCAGTACCCATGAACCTTGTTACATGCATCATGTTCAGATAAAAAGTTTCAGCATATGTTTGTTATCCAACTTAACCCTGTCAACTTATTTCTCCGAAAATACTTAATCTTTGTTTAATAATTTCCTCAGTGTTCTCTTTGTAGCACTTAAGTTGCAGTGTGGGATGATCTTCTTTGCCATAGGTAAATTGGTGCAAATATTAATCCGTTATAATAGGCAAATATATATTGCTCTGTAATCTAACACACAAAGGTAATATTAACCAGACCTTACTACTCACTGAACTCAAACTGAGAAAATTGTATTTGAATGTGACTAGGATTTTTTGCTAGATGTACCCTGATGGATGTTAGATCAGCCTGACGCACTGCTCAGGAACGTTTTGAGCTGTGTTTGCAGCGACTGAAAAGGCAGTATTTAAGAGAAGTGCATGCTATGCAGATGATAGTGTCACAGATAATACAGCTATTTCCATACTTTCAGCTTAGTAAACATTTAAAAAAACCTCCAAAACTGTGTAGTTTTCCAGTTGTCTTTTGAGTTCTAAATGTGAGTATTTCACCAAGTTGGAAGTTCCTCTTTTTTGTGTGTGAGTGTGATGGATTTTTTCATTATGCTCTAAGGTCTCTCTGTTTCTCATGCTTGAAGTGAAGAAGAAATTTGCCTACACTAGCATCTGCTCAGTGAAAAATACCCTGAAGTGCACTACCTGCTGAGTGTGAATTGCGTTTTTTGAGCTAATACAGGATTGGTGGCTTCCAAGAAAATTTGTTAGGCGAATTATTTTTTGGCATTTGCATTAGATAGTAGTTTCAGAATTTTTGCAGGTTTTGAGAATAGTACCAAATATTAGTTTTCAGATACTCTTGAATACACTGAAGTATTTCTTAAAGCATGTTATTTGTGTCCATCTGTGTTTTGTGTTTCTCAGACCGTTTTTTTCCCCCCCTCCCCCATCTTTTTTTCTCCCAATTCTGCTGTATGAACTGCAGTATTCGTGGAAACTGGTACACCCAACTGACAAATATTCTAATAAAGATTGTCCTGACAATGCGGAAGAGTACGAAAGAGCAACAAGATACAATTATACTAGTGAGGAGAAGTTTGCTTTAGTTGAGGTAAGATAAATTTCTTTTTTGACAGGGATTTTCTGAAGATGAATTCTTCACTAAGCATTTTATATACTCAATGCAAAAAGACAGCATGTTGACTCTGAAAGAGCATGTTTTGTTCCATTCAGTACATAGAAGGACCACAGGAAAACTATTCTTTATCTTTTGGAACTTATTAATTCCCTATTTCTCCATTTCTGTATTTAAAAAAGGGCTTTTTGAACAAAATAAGAAAAATACACGAATATTTTTTGCAGGTCATTGCCATGATCAAAGGTCTTCAGGTGCTGATGGGAAGGATGGAAAGTGTTTTCAATCATGCCATTCGTCATACCATTTATGCAGCTCTTCAGGACTTTGCCCAGGTCACACTTAGAGAGCCGCTAAGACAAGCCATCAAAAAGAAGAAAAATGTCATTCAGAGGTAGCATTCTTGTTTTTGTCTTCTCCTATATTCTGTCCCCCAAGTCTTACTAAATTTGTTGCTGAATTGCACAGCTTCTAAATTTTTGCCTCTTGTAAGTCTGTATTCCCCTACTAGTCTGTTTGGTATACTAGTCTGTTTGGTATTCAAAGTTAGCTTGGTTGAATATGTATTGGAAGTTGAAGAAGTCTGAAGTCAAAAATAAATGGCTGCCAACATGGCTACTGTGAGTCCAGGCTGTCTTGAGCCACTTAGGACTACTGCAGGAAGCCTTGTGTTCCCTGTAGTTTATTTTAAGGAAAGAGAAGTATTGTAATACTGAAAACAAGACTAATATTTTTATTGTGAAGTGTTACTGTCTACCTTTTCTATGATTCCAGTGTTTCCTCTCCTTGCGTCTCATGTTTACATCCCACTCCAGAGTCTTATCTCTGCTGTCTCAGCATCCTGCCTTCTTTCTCAGCTTCTGCTGCTTTTGGCTTATTGGCCTTACTCTTCTTTTCCAAGTGCTCCATCTGCTCACACTGATCGGTGGCATTTCCTGACCTTATTTTTATCCCTAATTGTTTGCTTTTAATCATGATTTGTTTACCATTTTCTTACTTCCATGTTTCATTGCAAAGATCTTAGAGGTCAAAGCCTTTGTCTAATTAGGCTATTGCTAAATGCTCTGACTGACACAAAAAATTCTGTCATAAGCCAAAAATAAATTATTCCAAATTACCAAGTTTGCAGGTAGACTCTTTTTGTCCCAGGGACTTTCATGAGATAGGGAAGTATGACTTTCTTACTCAGATCTGGGAGGAGACATTTGCTTGATCATTCAGCATGCCAAAGGATCGTGCAGCATGCCAAATGGCTGGCGGTGTTTCTAAAAAGTATCTGAAGCTGAGTTCAGTATTTGGAGTTGGAAGTATGAAGCTGTTTGTATAAATTCCAGCTGAATTCTGGAGTTCTGCTGGAAACAAGAATTCTGCTGCTTTTTTTATTTCAAGCCAGAGTTGTCTCTCTTCACTTTTGTTAATAATCTTCATCAATTTGATTGAATAATCTGCTTTTTGTGATTTAGGAGAACAAAATGGCTTGATGCACTTGCTGAGGATCCCAGAAGTGAATTCATGCTCTGGCAAACCAGTTTCAGAGATCAACTTTATTCTGATAGAGGAGAAGGGCTCTGGACTATCTTTTTTGATAAACAGTGTGGAATGATTGTTTTGTGGCTGTGGCATTCTTGAAGTTGTTGACAAAATTAATTGTGGTTGCTCTGAGTTACCCTGAGATCTCAGATGTAGTTGCAAAGTTTCTGTGCCTGTGGAAGAGTGTTTAAAAAATAATAATATTCTCATCAGTGCACTTGGATGCATACTGGTCTGAAGTAGTGTGAATTGTGTTCAGTGTTTTGCAGGCCATCAGAAAGACAGTCTGTGACTGGGAAGCAGGTCACGAGCCGTTCAATGATCCAGCTCTAAGGGGAGAGAAGGACCCCAAAAGTGGTTTTGACATCAAAGTCCCAAGGCGTGCAGTGGGACCCTCCAGCACTCAGGTATTTTCCTGTCTGGTGGTTGTGATATCTGTCAACAATTATTGCATGAAATATTTTTTCTCTGGCCTGAACTATTTTAAAAATTGCAATTTTAGCATTTAAAAAAACAAACCTAAAAATCTACTCTGATTAAATTTATATTTGCAAAATTATATATACTTAACCAAAATACTCTGGGTTGCTGTCACTTTCTACTCTGCATAATTTTTCTAAGTGTTCCATCTCTTTAATTTGGTTTTCTGGGAGAAATATTTTCTCATTGAGCTCCTGATGTTTTTTAAATAATATTTTTGAACTATTGAATTTTTTCTTGACTGACTCCCATCTCTCGTATGGCTGGTGGATTTTTTTTTTGTTAAATCCCATTATTCAATAGATGTCTATGTAGTTTTAAAATATGTTTAAAATATACATGATTGCCTGTAAAATATGGAGAGTATTTGACTTCTAACAAGATCCCTCTTAATGTTCAGTAATGAATGATAAAACTGCTCCCTAAAATCTATTTAATCTGCCACTGCCACTAAAACGAGATATTTCAAGTGTGTTTTCTGTGGTAGTCAATGAATCCCATACCTAGCTGCCCCTTCTTGTTACCTCCATATAATTGTCTTTTTTATTTTCTTCGTGGATTTGTTTGGAGAGTGTATGGTCTGATATTCATAGCTCATCTGAGAAAATGAGGTACTGAACACTTTGAGTGAAAAATTGAAGGCAACGGTGGTTTGTAAAGACAATCTTTTAATACCCAAAATCTGTGGGGAAGAGAGCATGTATGGAAAATAATCTTGGGTAATAAAAAGTTGCTTCAGTTGTGGTTGGATGGGTTTAATGAAGATTTTGGCTTGGGAATTGGAAAAAAATGGTTTGATTTCTAATTTTCTGGGGGAAGAAAATTAAGTATCACCACCAGTGTGCTTCTCCTGTGCTTGGTATGTTTAAGGGCTTTGTTTCACTGGCTGCAACCGGCTGTTTAGCGTACACACTTCTGTCTGCTTTTTCTGCTCTTGGGCTGGCACACTTATCTGTCTTGGCTGACAGGAGGAAGGGAGGTCAAATATATTGATTCTGGATAGGTTTTACTCAGTTTCATGCAGTTCTAAAATGGCTGTGTATGAATTGGTAATCTTTCAAATGAATTTGAAATCTTTGCAAAATCATTTGAGAAGATAATGGCTCTCTGAGCATCCTCTAAAATGAGCGGGAACTTTTTCCTTTGCTTGAGGGAGCACCAGATTGCAGTGATTATTCTGAACAAAGAAGCCTTTCTGTATGTCCTCCTCTGCATGCTTACTGTGCTGCTTTTCATTTTTAACAAACTAACACGTTTTCTCTGCTTCTGTTTCCCCTTCCTTATTTACCCACGTGTTTTTATTAACGGATTCTCTCTCCCCTGCCTGCCCCTGTCTGTTGGTTTTTAGCTCTACATGGTTCGCACTATGACAGAGTCCTTAAACTCTGCTGAGCTGTTGAAGCAGCTCAAGTCTCTGGGATTGGAAAAGCTATTGCATGTGACACACAAGTTTCTGAGGCAGTCCTACATCTATCCGCCTCTTTTAAACTTTGGTGGTAAGACATTACTTATTACTTTTACTTTTTGTGGTGATGTGAACTGTTCCACTGCAAATGGTCTGCTGCTAAGTGTCAGTGGAGGTCCCCTTGGCCTGGGTAGGCATTTGTGCTGGTGCGTAGGCTAGCGTTGCATCTGTTCCTCTCGCCTGAAAGGCTTTTACCCACACAGTGCCAGTTTTCAATTTGAAGTGGAGCAGTCGCTTACTGATAGTAATTCTCAAGTGTTGCTCAACTAATGTACCATGTGTATTTTCCTTTTTTCCCCCCTTTTCCACCATAATTGTTTCCTTTAATGATACAGCTTTACATGGTGAGAACTATGTTAGAGTCCCTCATTGCTGACAAAAGTGGTTCCAAGAAAACCTTGAGAAGTAGCCTTGAGGGGCCCACCATATTGGACATAGAAAAATTCCATCGCGAGTCTTTCTTCTACACTCATTTGATAAATTTCAGTGGTAAGATATGTAGATGATCAGTGTCCAGCTTAGCATGTCCTAACACCTCTAACACGACCTGGAAAATGTTTCCGATTGCCTAAGTCAACTTACCTTTCGTTTATTTATCAAGAGCCTTGGTCTGTCCAAACTTTTTCTGAGACATGATTATTCAGTATTGTGGTGGGATTTTTATTTTGACTTGTTATACATTTGTTTATAATGCGTCAAATTTCATACTGTTACCTCCCTTTTCTATTTTTTTATGTACGTATTTATATAAACAAGGGACAGATAAGTCTATACACATTGAAATTTTAAAAAGGAAGTAGTTTTTGTGTTTTGTTTTTTGGGGATTTTTTTCGTTTTGTTTTCAGTACAGAGGAAACAAATTCTGTTGTGGTAAATTTGATGTCATTTCACTGCTTTTACTATTCGGTTAATTGTAATCGGAAACATGCTGTCCTAAAGAATTCACCTACTGACATTGAATGTATCTAGTCCTTGTCATCACCATGCTGTGTTGTCTTTCATTTTTGTTTTGCTACTGGACTCGTTTACCCTCAGAGAATGGGGAACCTGTTAATGTTGGTTATAATGCTATTGGGAAACACCCACTGCAGGTCTTCAGAAGATCTTAATGTAAAAAGTTCATTCCTGTTTTGCTTCTCAAGCCTTCTGCAAAAGAAGGCTTGTGCCAAGGGTTTTCTGGAGAGGTGGGAAGCACACCTCTGCACCACTGACAGCAGCCTTAGAAACTTTTTGTTTTAATCCCTCCTTCATGTGTGTGTCTGTCGTTTCCTGCCCATCTAATCAACAGGAATGTGTGGAGCGATTCAGTCCTCCAGAGGGAGAGATGGTACTGGTGGATCCGGTACAATTTTGTCTCCTTCACCTGCTGCTTCCCAAGCTCAGTATATGGATTTCTCAGCCCCCAACTAAGAAATTAAACAAAATCCCACTTTATTGGTGTACATAGTTTTTCAGTTTAACTGGTAGTCTGGTCCACTTCCACGCTTTTTTCTGTAATAAGGCACCACTTCGGGGGCAACATGGAGTTCAAAACTCCGAAAAAGTCATGGGCTTTGCGTTTTGAATTTGGTTTACATATTTGGCCTATGTATAGCTCTAGTGACTCACGCCTGCTTTTTTTGTTTCACATTGCATCATCAGAATCACAGTTGTATTGTTCCTAATGTATTTCCATAAGAAGTGTAATTCTTCCTTATTTATTCTGAAAGAAACCTTGCAGCAATGCTGTGATCTGTCCCAGCTGTGGTTCAGGGAATTCTTCTTGGAGCTGACCATGGGCAGAAGAATCCAGTTTCCCATTGAGATGTCCATGCCTTGGATTCTGACGGACCATATTCTGGAGACCAAAGAGGCATCAATGATGGAGTAAGATGTACTTGTGGTCTTCCACTGAATGATTATTCTTAGTAATTGCCATTCCTTATTATAATGTTACTGTTTTAATTGGTTTTATCAAGCAGTCACTGAGAAGGTATTCTAAACCTTTATAAAATTTTCCTCTTACATTTGCCAATTTCCAGATTCTCAAAGTTTTCTTTTTGAAGTGAATAAATGAAATACAAAACCTTTCATAGAAGTATCATTGCACCAGCCAAATATATTGCTCCCTGAGTAGGTCTTCCTTACCGCTCAAAGATGTCAATATAATGCATAGTGGTAAAAACAGAGTTCCCTTTTGATGGAAAGCTACATCTAGAAAACAAGCTTCAGACTGCAAACTTATCTGTACAATTTCCTGAACTAGCACAATACTTTCTTAAAGGAGAAATTGTGATAGCTTTCATATAAACTCAAACAAAACAAATGATCCAGTTTGCTTGAACCATATGTAGGTTACAATATTGGCTGGCTTACAGTGTCTTGACTGCACCCATCCTAAAGAATCATAATTTCTATAGACATGTAACTCATTTTTATTTTCTTCTTTTTCATTCAGGTATGTTCTGTATTCTTTGGACCTTTATAATGACAGTGCTCATTATGCACTTACTAAATTTAAGAAGCAGTTCCTCTATGATGAGATTGAGGCAGAGGTAAAGTTATCTTACTTACTGGAGAAAAATAGTCTGTCCCTGAATGTGAAAATGATGCTAAAGGCCAAGACCTATTTTAAGAGATTGAGAACAGTTGGAGATAATAAACAAACTGAGAATGAAGACCAGAAGATGGATAACTGGTTGGATGATATGTTGTGAGGAAACCTGTAGACATGTGCAAAACACTTCACATTAATGCAGAAGACTGAATGTCATCTTTTGTGCTGGGAAATTTCGATGCATTAACTTTCTTAATCATGTTTGATAAACAGTGGGAGGTCTTTTAAGTATCTCTAAACACACGTTTTTTTTCCCTCAAGGTAAACCTATGTTTTGACCAATTTGTCTACAAGCTGGCAGACCAAATATTTGCATACTACAAGGCAATGGCTGGCAGGTAGCTGCTCCAGTAGTGAGAACTTTCATTCATGCATTTCTGCTCTGCTTTGCTGTCCAATATACTTAAGTGTTTTCTCCCTTTCTTAATAGCCTACTTCTGGATAAACGATTACGATCAGAATGCAAGAATCAGGGAGCAACCATTCAGTTGCTACAGTCCAACCGCTATGAGACACTGCTGAAACAGAGACATGTCCAAGTGAGTTAACTCATACCCTGTTGTATTTGAGTTGCTTGGCACTTTTCTAATGGTGTTGATTTATATAGGTATATAAAACGCTTTCTGTACTTTATGTTCTGTCATCTAAGTGGCATAACTGACATTTGAGATCAGCTTTTTGTCATATGAAGGAGTAAATTTAAAAAAAAAATACTTCAAAGATCCTGTTTTAATGCAAATGTCTGTTGCAGTTAAGCAAACACAAGCCAAATAGAAATGTCATGTGTGGTAGCGTTGTCTTCCTGGTAATGTCTTTCACCAGTTTTCAGTATGTTGTTGGCACAATGTCATGGAAGTATAAAATGCTGATATAAATACTTAGATGTAAATGCAACATGTGATTTTACTTCTTCTTGGGAGAACTAGGATTTAAGTTGTAGTACCTCATTTGTTCATGAATTTATAAATTTTGTCCATCTGCTTTGTTTCTGTGTGTTTGGAATGCAGGTTCACCACGTGAGAGTCTGTTAATCTGTGGAGTCTCGTAGTCCTTCTGCAGCTTGTCTTGTAATTTGAATTTCAGTTCAAAACTTCTTTTTGTGTTTTTCTTTAGCTTCTTGGTAGGTCGATTGACCTGAACCGACTGATCACTCAGCGGATTTCAGCAGCCATGTACAGGTCAATGGAACTGGCAATTGGTCGATTTGAAAGTGAGGATTTGACTTCCATTGTGGTGAGTGTTATGTTGCAGTTTTGCCAGAGTACTAACACTGCAGTTGGGGTCTAGATCCTAGTTTTGTTTTAACATTAATTTAATTTTTATTTCTTTTATTTGCATCAAGAATGATAGACATCTAGCCTTTTTCTTTTTTCTTTTTTTTTCCCATTATAAATCTGCATTTGCTTTATAATGGCAGAAGCAAAAAATTTTTCTCAGGCTTTGCTAGAAGTCCTCTAAGTATTCTCCAGCAAATAGTTGTACAGTCACTCCTGACAGGAGAAAAGGCTGAATGACTAGCAGGCAAACTTGTTTCATCCTAACCTTAGTTAAATATGCGTAAATGAGAAATATTTTTAAGCAGTCTTATAGAAAAATAACAGTGTTTTTCCCTCTGATGTTTTGTTTTAATTTTTCTGTAAGTTTGTCTGGTTTACAAAGTCTAGGTTAACAAAACCTCATACCAAGAGAAGCAGCTTAGTATTGCAAAAGGCATTCTTTTAGTCACCTCCAGCAACATCATAAGTTATACTGGCAAATCATCTGTTGCCATTGTAGTATATTGTGGACTTTATTAATTCTGATGTGCTAAGATTTTTTTTCTTCCCATACCTTAACCTACATCTCTTTTCAAACAGTGCTTTGGCCTGACCTGATGCAGTACTCTGGAGTATGCTGCCCTATATGGGATCATGAAAGTCCCAGTCTTGTTGAGACTGAGAATGTTATTCTTTCCTTGCCCAGAAAAGAAATAAACCTGCTGCAACCATGGCCTTGGGACTAAGGTGTAAACATCACCTGTAGAGAAGGCATACACTAGGAGCCATGAGGAAACAAGGAAAATGAGGATTCTTGTGATTTGAATTTTTGTAAATGCCCACTTCTGTCTGTGCTTATAGATAAATTGCAGACCAAAACAAAACACCCTGGTGTCTGGTAGAATCAAAATGAGGGGTTTTTACCCAGGCAGCTTGGTTTTATAGCCTGACAAAAATATCTTTTTGTGGAGGAACAACGTCTAAATTGTTCCTGCGAAAGAAGAGCATCTGTGCAATGTTGAGGTGTCTTTGAGTTAGTCTCCTGATAAAAATGCTAAAAAACAAATTTTATTACTAGACAGCGTGAATTTGACAAGTAGATATGCAGTCAACAAGAAAAATATCAGAAACAGTTCTGCTGGAATGAAAAATAAATTAGAAGTTACACAAGAAAGTTTACCACTGGTCTTTCTGTAATAAGTTTTTTATCAGTAAGATTTTGTCATGCAGTTAACAACCTTGATTTAATTTAATTCTTTACTGAAGATAAATCAAATACTAAGGCCATAGAGCCTCTTGATTTTTCAGTGCTTGGTGTTATAACCTTTGAATTACTGAAATGTAGTTTTTCTTTGTTATGTGCAGGACTTTCTTAGTGGCTAGGTGAACAGAAACCATTGATTATGTGTTTCTTAGGCCACAGGTTCTCACTCTTTCTTGAGTTAGAATGTGGCAGGGCAAAGGTTTTGTCCCTCCAACATCCTCCTTTTTTTTTTTCTTGTTTTTTGTTTTATGCAAAATAATTTCTGCTGAAAACTGCTTGGTTTCCTCAGTGAGAAACTGATACTAATAGCTGAACTTATCAGTAAGTTCTGCTGTTCTTCAGACACATAAAGGTAATGTTATTCCTACCAGTACGGCTACAGAAGTTAGTTCACCAGTTGCCCTACTGAGCAGAAATTACTTTGTGATAGCTTGAAAAGTAGAAAATGCAGAAGATTCTTCTTGGCTTATGTCTGGTAGAAAAGTTTGCACAGATCTGTGTTTGAGACCCATCTGCAGTGTGAACCGATTTTAATAAATACCCTTAAAGTCTCAGAGAGTTTTGGTGGGAGATAAGTTACAAAACAATCCCAAGACCACTGATTCTTTCCAGCTCTTATCATTATAGTAAGAGACTGGGGGACAGTCAGTTGTTCATTTTGGCTGCTTTTTAGTCTTCTATTCAGTCAAGGTTATTGACGTACTTCTGTGTTTCTCTTTCTTTCTTCTTGTTTCTTTGTAGGAGCTGGATGGCTTGATAGAGATAAACAAAATGACTCACAAGCTTCTGAGTAGATATATGACCTTGGACAGCTTTGATGCCATGTTCAGAGAAGCCAATCACAATGTGTCAGCCCCTTATGGACGAATCACTCTTCATGTCTTTTGGGAACTCAATTATGATTTCCTTCCAAACTACTGCTACAATGGATCCACTAACAGGTTAGCATGACAGCCTCTTCTTTGCAGCAGTTCTTCTACCACGTGCCTGCAACTTCCTTCCTAGCAAATGGTGACAAGTGTTTTCCACTTCTAATGCTTTACTTGAAATGATGCAGCATGAGTCATTTTACTAAATACTGTCAAATGTATGAAAGCCCGTTATTTGTCCACAATTGAAGTCAAATGTAACCACAGCATCCAGATTCCGACATTTTAATGACTTAGCTATGATATACTGAAAAATAAAGTGCGTCCAAAAATACTGCAAAGTGCATATCAGGAAGATACTTTGGTAAACAGTATCCTCAACTGTGAGACAATGGAAGTAAAATTATATTCCTGATTCAGTGTTAATGTGAGGAAAAGTATTGTTTACTGGAGAAGGGAAGAGCGCTGTGTTCACTGCATCTACAGTTGCAGCCTTTGAGGAGAGTGAGTAATGGAAATAGAAAGAGGTAGGATCTAAAGTTTGAATGAGTGGAAGGCACAGTGCTTGGGACTTTGCATTTCTGGGCTTCCTGCTTGTGTGCTGTTTTTAGGATTTGTGCTGCATTTAGCCTTTACTCAGGTTTTGGTTAAAGCACTGTGAAGTGACAGTAAAGTGATACTGAGTATTGAGCTGTAGGAAGAAGAGGAAGCCTGTTCTCATCTTTCACTGTCTCCTTGGAGAGCTTTCCCTGTCTGACATGTTCCATGATGGTTATGTTGCATTTTAAATCCAAGATTCTGTCTGCAAAAAAGGAAAAAAAAAAAAAAAAAAAAAGGAGTGTTTTTTATGGTTAAGTTTTAGCCAAGAAACTTCTGTTACATGAATCTGTTTGCACAGGAGATTTTTTTCTGAGGAAGCTGCTGTGCAGTTGATGTATCTGGAGATCAATGTTGGAATATTCTATGTGGTGTGTTAAGAATCATATAAGCGTAGTATTAAAAGAAAATCTTGATGAAATGCTGATCCTTCACCTGTCAGCTTTAATGAAAGACATTCAGTAGCTCCTACAGCATTTCAGTCTGTGTTCATCCTGGCTATAACACTGTTGTACTGCAGACCACAGTGCTTGAGAGGTGAGCGTGGAATGCCAAAGGGCACTGCAGGAGCCTGTGGGACTGTTGCTTGTCTCTTTGAAAACTGTATGCATGAATTAAGTTAAGCTGATCCTCAAGTCTGCTAGGTAATTAATTCACTATAATTAATTTAAGAGATGATAAAGGGAGCCAGATTTTAGGCAGTGTGTGTACCATGTGTCCAATTTCATCATAGAATTGCTTTGGTTTTAGTCAAAAACAGCAGTGTGGAGAGAATTAATGTGTGCATTGCACATACTATATGGTGCCCATTGATATTCTTGCTGGGAGAGGGAACAAGAAGTTTCTAGGCCTTTTATAGTTCTTAAGCACATTCATGATGTCTAGTGCTGCTTTGCTGTTAGCATGAACTTCATGTTCTTTCCACATTCAACTGTACGGGTTATTGTGTGTGCAAATACAGGAGTACACAGTGAGGAGCTCTATGAAAGCTGCTAGTTTAATTCTTGACTCTTGATAGGTAATGTCTTGCATGAAAGCGATGTGTAGATGAGGGAAGAAAAGTAACAACGAAAGGCTGGAAGAAAGAAATAAGCATGACAAAAAGCAAAGAGGTTGCTTGGTGGTGAGAGGTTTGAGGTAGAGCTGCCAGGAAATGTGCAATACATGTGGCTTGCCTTTTATTAATTTGACCACAGCCTAGGTGTAAGGGTCCTTCTTTTAAAGATGTTTTGGTCAGATTAACTTGTATCGAGTACCTTTAGAAGCTCTTTTACTAAGAATGCTTGAACGTGATGATTTCAAACATCTGTAAAAGAGTTATAAGTGTTTAGAAGCCCTGCAGGTTTGGTTAAAAGGCTAAGGCTATTCATGCAAAAGTATGGAAATACGTTGCATGTTTAATTATTTGGGATTTAGGAATTTTTTTTTCATATCTGATAATGTACTGAGATTGAACAGTGAGGCTGTTAGTAAAAGGTTCAGCAATTTAATAATTGCATTTGCTAGTTTTCTGAAATTTAGTCTCATTAGTGCTTGCCAGCTGCACTGCTGTGTCCAGAGTTGGGTGCAACAGTTTGTGGAGAAGGAATGGAGAGGTGAGCAAAGGGACGTCTGCAGGTGGGCATTAGCAGTGAAATCCAAGGGTGTTTTTAATCCACCTGTTGTTGATCACAAAATAAAGAGAACAAACTTTTGGATAATGGCATGAGCATATAAACTGCAGGTGAGGTCAAAGCCCTCTCTAGTCCAGTGTCCTGATGCCACCAGCAGCCATGCAGAGCCCGAGTATGAGAAAAAGGGGGGCTTGTGGTGACTTTTCTCTGAGGAAATGTGCCGGCCTTTAGCAATGATCAGGTGTTTCTGTAAGACAAAAATGGTGGCATGTTAGTGCATTTCTGACCTTTTACAGGTATATTTTTTTCCCCATAAACAGCCATTTCCCACTTGTTCTGTGCTGCTTGGGATTTTTTTTAAAAAACCCTCTCTCACGTTGACCCTTAGTTGCATGTTATTCAAAGCTGAAGGTCTTTCCACACAAGAATCTTTGTCCTGTACTTTTTCTGTTCCTCTGAATCTTCTTAGAGGACTAAAGCTGTCCAGAAGATTCAGATGACATGAGGACAACTTCCAGATTTTTATTCTTTGTTCATTTTCTACTATCTGTTGTGTTCCTTTTTTTGCTTTATTTTCTTTACTAATTCTAAGCTGATCTTTTCTTTCCGTGATAGCTTGTTTAGTGCTGAGGGCTAACAGAGGAATAAGTGTGAGACAGCCTAGATATTTATTTGGATTGAGGATTTTCTGTGCTTTCTTAATACAAATGATACAAGCTTCTGGGGACAGTAGTCAGACTTGTAGCTCCATCTCCTCTCAACACATTATCCAAATCTGTATTCTCTGCTAAAAATTCATGTGTATAGCACTCATCAAATGCATTATGACATGTTTCTTCTGAGGATACAGGTTTGTCACAGAATGAACAAAAAGACCAGCTTTTTATTTTTCAGTCTTCCTGCCTGCCTCTCCTCCTTCCTTTTGTAGAGCTCTCTCTTGTACTGCTTTTGAGACTAGCTTTCACAGGAGAACAGCTGTGTCATCATATACTCTGATAGTCACTGTTCAGAAAAATTCTCAGCCCTTTCAGATACTGCTGGAGCAAACCTGAAAAGCAGTACTGGCAGTGAAAACTACCTAGTTTCTGCTACAGAGAGCCAAATGGTGCAGGGATATAGGCTTATGCAAAGTAGGGGTGACTGTTGTCAAATACCTTCTGCCACCTAAAAAAACAAGCAAGCAAACAAAAAAGCCTTTCTGCCAAGAGGAAAGGTAATAGCAATGGAGTGGCAGATATCTGTTACTCTTTCACGCTCCATTTTGTCTGCTGTTTCCTCACGCTTCAGTTTGTAGTCTCCTGTTCTCTCTAAATTGGCATTCATGTTCAAGAAGGGTGACTTAGATCTCGCAGTCACTAAGAGAGGAAGTGTAGGGCTACCCTTAGATCTGGTAAACAGGACAAACTAATTTGAGAAAGCTGGAAGTTAAGTGTGTTCGTTCATACCAATTAAATAGGGAAATGCAGAGGGATGCTTTCTGTATGAGCAGAGAGGGGGGACTGTGATATCTTAGTACTTCTGAGATGAAGCTCAGGAAGTTAATGAATGAGATAGTCGCCTGCAGTAGTAGGGCAGCAGGCTCATTGACCAAATCGGTCTCTTTTAGATTCATCCTTATTTTCTTAAATAGGTTATGATAATTAGAATAATAGAATCATTTAGGTTAGTCTGTAAAGTGCTCACTATGAACTCCTTCCTGGTAAGTATCATAGAAACACTGATATAAAATTATTAATCCCTAAAATACTTACTTCAGGGCTCATGTCCCTTGGCGATCACTGCTGAAAAGCTTTGGTAAACCAGCAGGCTTTTCATCTGCTTAACCTACTTTGATTACAACCTGTGTTGATTAAAATGCATAAATTGCTGTGAGATCATCAACACTGATTAAAATGAAAAGCACTGATTATCTTGGAGTATGCCAAAACCTGCATCCAACAGTATTCAAGGGAAAGTAAAAATTTGCCTAGCTTTAGCACTGATACTCAAACAGTTTCAGTCCTTCAAAGAAATGTTTGTTTCTTGGAGGAGGAGCAGAAGGAAGCCAACCAGCAGAATGCCAAAAAGAAAACACACACACACATTGAAAAAGTTTGAAGAATAGTAGATGATGCTGAACTGTAAAGGTTTCTATATAGCTCTTAGTTTTGAGGGAATAAATCTCTAATATTTATCTGAACGATATATTGGGATGAGTTACATACCTCCTAGAATTAAGAATGATGCACTCTCTGTAGCCTGTTGTATCCTCAGTTTTAGCTGCAGCCCCTCTGTAAGATAATGAGTGACTGTATCTCTTCCTTTTCTTAACCTCTTTCTTCTTCTCTCAGCATCTTTCACCCAAGGAAGTATAAAATGGGTGCTTGCTTCAAGTCTTTAAGAAAGCTTTAAGACTATTTTGCTACTAGTCTAAAACATTAGAGATGGAGGAACCCCCAAGAATGTGGCAGAACACTGGGTAACACACAAGAGTTACTTGTGCTTGTAAAAAGCTAGTGAAATTTAGGGACTGTGTCTCAGAAGTGTTTCTCCAGTATTTGATTTCTGAGACTGTGATTTCTTCTCCTCCCAAATACAGTCTGACTGGTTTGCTCCCAGACACTAACAACACTGTAATTCAAATATATTCATAATACCTTTTTGAAAAGACAAAGAATTATAGTTACAGCTTCTAGAGTCATGGGATGCACCCACATTTATATTCTGAAACACTCTTTTCCTTGTGAGGGTTTTAATTTAGTGATAACGAATCAGCTCTTGCCCAATACATTTGCACTCTGAAACTCAGTCTTATCTCAAATGACATGTATCTCTAATGACTTATTTCATTTTAGAGATTCTTCTTAGGGCTTGAAAATTGATGTCAGTTTAAAAAAGAATAGGATTTGGAGAGAAAGAAGGGGGAATAGAGTAGTCTCTGGGACTGTTGTATGTTGCAGATTACTTTGAATTCCATCAAATGTTTACAAAATCTTTGGTAAACATATTAATGAATTATCTGTGCAGAGAACAGATTCAAGTAATCTCAAGAGGAAGTTTTCAGTTACTACGTAAGTGGGAGAGAAGGGGGGAACCTTGTAAACTGAATAAATGTAAGTGTGAGGAGATTTAAATTATGTATAGAATATATATAGTATCAAAACCAAAACCATACATCAAAACCAACATAAATGATCTTTTTTCCCTCAGAATCTCTAAATGCAAGCACTTTCTGTACTTGAGCAAGTACAATTACTTTTGGAAAGATAGAGCTAAAATACTATGGGTATACCTATTTTAGAGCAGGTTAAAAGAATACAGAAAACCTTGTCCTGAAGTTATAGATTCTCACAAGAATGATTCAGATCACTCAGAGATAAAGCACAGTGGAAGCAACATAGTGCAATTTATACATGTTTGCGTGAAACATTTTTTGGTTAGCATGGCTGTTTTTGTTTTCAGCTAGAAAATGGATATATTAAAAATAGAATTTCTTCTTTCTAGGAAAAACTATTAATGAGTCATTTATTTTGTGTGCTGATTAAATTCAAACATACTTTAAACAAAACCACATCAAGATATAATTGTATTTTATGATATTATAATGTACTGCAAACTTCCTTTCCTGAAACGTTTTCCTAGATGCATTTATTTTACTCAGCTATCACTCAGAACAGCTTGATACAAACATTTAATGTACACGTCTTAAAGAGCTGGTTTTCCTCTTCTCTGTATATACAGCTTTGCACAATTTACCAAGAAATAGTTTTTATCAAGTTAAAAAACAAAGTAGTCATCCACCCTGTAAACACACACACCCCAGTAATTTTGCTCAGTTTAGTAAGGTTAAGCAGAATCAGAGTTGTAGTAGATGTTGATTAACTTCCTTCTGCACTAAAACTGTAGTGCTGCAAAATGTGCATTATACAGTCAACAGGCAACATCAGGGGAGTGGGTCTGTGCTGCTTGTTCACGAGAGGACTTGTGCCTCCAGAGTTCTGCCCTAGGACTGTTCTTCAGACTCTGGGGCCCTCAGTTTGGAGTTGGCTGTTTGATTCTATCTTTTGCACTACTCCATGTCCTTGCAGTTCTTTTGTCCCCCTCTTAACAATATACAAAGGTAAAGCTAAACATGATTTTACTGGCACGTTCTCACACTAAATTATGATCAAACTTTTGAAACATTAATTTTGCTACAAGGATTATACCCTTCCTCCTGGCTTTTTTTTTTTTTTAAAGGTATTGACCTAAAGCATTTCTCCTGCTGTAAGGAAAATTATGAAGTAGTGGCTCTTACAGAAACATAGTGGGATGTCTCCCATGACTGGAGTGTGCCAGCTGATGGCTACAAGCTCTTTAGGAGGGACAGACAAGGAAGGAGAGTTGGTGGGGTGGTGCTGTATGTTAGGGACTGTTACGAATGCTTTGAGTGCAAGTGTAGTGAAGAGAGGGTAGAGTGTCTCTGAGTTAGAATCAGGGGGAAAGCCAACAGGTCAGATGTTGTAGTAGGAGTCTACTACAGGCCACCCACCCAGGACAGAGAGGTAGATGAAATATTCTACAGGCATTTAGGTGAAATCTCACAATCGCTTGCCCTTGTTCTTGTGGGTGACTTAAACTTCCCAGACATCTGCTGGAAATATAACACAGCAGAGCGGGACCATTCCCAGAGATTCCTGGGATGTGTGGAAGACAACTTCCTGATGCAGCTGATGATTGAACCGACCAGAGATGGTGCCCTGCTGGATCTCCTCTTTGTGAACAGAGAAGGACTGGTGGATGATGTGGTGGTTGGAGGACGACTAGGGCACAGCGATCATGAAATAATAGAGCTCTCTATTCTTAGAGAGGCCAGGAGAGAGGGAAGCAGAACTGCCATCCTGGACTTCCAAAGGGCTGACTTTATCTTGTTTGGGCATCTGCTTGACAAGATCACTTGGGAGATGGTCCTGAAGGGTATAAGTGTCCAGGAAGGCTGGGCGCCCTTTAAGAAGAAAGTCTTAACGGCTCAGGAGCAGGTGGTCCCCAGGTGCTCTAAGACAAGCTGGTGACAGAGAACACCACCCTAGCTGAACAGGGAACTTTGGCTGCAACTCAGGGAGAAAAGGAGAGTTTACAACCTTTGGAAGAAGGTGCTAGCAACTCACAGTGATTACAAAGAGGCTGTGAGGCTGTGCAGGGTGGAAATCAGGAGGGCTAAAGTCCAGCTGGAAATTAATCTGGCTTCAGCAATCAAGGATAACAAGAAATGTTTCTTTAAGTATGTCAGTAGCAAAAGAAAGATCAGGAAGAGTCTCCATCCCCTGCTAGATGCAGAAGGAAACATGGTAACAAGTGACAAGGAAAAGGCTGAGGTGCTTAATGCCTTCTTTGCCTCAGTCTTTAATACCAAGACTAGTTGTATTGAGGGAATCCAGCCTCCTCAGCCAGAAGACAGAGACTGGGAGAACAACTCCCCCCCCCCGGCACTCCAGGAGAAGACAGTCAGTGACGTGCTGCATCACACAGACACACACAAGTCTATGGAACCAGATGGGATACACCCGAGGGTACTGAAGGAGCCGGCTGGGGTGCTTGCCAAGACCCTTTCCATCATTTCCCCGCAGTCCTGGCTGACCAGGGAGGTCCCAACAGATTGGAAATTGGCCAATGTGACGCACATCTATAAGAAGGGTCGGAAGGATGATCCGGGAAGTTACAGGCCTGTCAGCTTGACTTCGGTGCCCGGGAAGCTGATGGAGCCTCTTACCCTGAGTACCATCATACAACATGTGTGGGACAACCAGATGCTCAGGCCCAGTCAGCATGGGTTTGTGAAAGGCAGGTCCTGCCTGACAAACCTGATCCCCTTCTATGACAGGGCGACCTGCTTATTGGATGAGGGAAAGGCTGTGGATGTTGTTTACCTTGACTTTAGCAAGGCCTTTGACACCGTCTCCCACAGCATTCTCCTGGCGAAAGTGGCTGCTCAAGGCTTGGATGGGCACACGCTTTGCTGGGTAAAAAACTGTCTGGATGGCCGGGCCCAAAGGGTTGTGGTAAATGGAGTTAAATCCAGTTGGCGGCCGGTCACGAGTGGTGTCCCCCAGGGCTCAGTGTTGGGGCCACTCCTGTTTAACATCTTTATTGATGATCTAGACGAGGGGATCGAGTGCACCCTCAGTCAGTTTGCAGATGACACCCAGTTGGGTGGGAGTGTTGATGTGCTCGAGGGTAGGGAGGCTCTGCAGAGAGACCTGGACAGGCTGGAGCCATGGGCTGAGGCCAGCTGGAGGAGTTTCCATAAGGCCAAATGCCGGGGGCTGCCCTTGGGCCACAACAACCCCCAGCAGCGCTACAGGCTTGGGGAGGAGTGTCTGGAGAGCTGCCAGTCAGAGAGGGACCTGGGGGTGTTGATTGACAGCCGGCTGAACAGGAGCCAGCAGTGTGCCCAGGGGGCCAAGAAGGCCAATGGCATCCTGGCTTGTGTCAGCAATAGCGTGGCCAGCAGGGACAGGGAAGGGATCTGACCCCTGTACTCGGCCCTGGTGAGGCCGCCCCTCGATTCCTGTGTTCAGTTCTGGGCCCCTCACTACAAAAAG
The DNA here is from genome assembly GCF_965140245.1 of Athene noctua. NCBI lineage: Eukaryota > Metazoa > Chordata > Aves > Strigiformes > Strigidae > Athene > Athene noctua. Next base: position 190,818,317 of record NC_134037.1, read on the forward strand.
GACATTGAATGACTCGAGCGTGTCCAGAGAAGGGCAACGAAGCTGGTGCTGGGTCTGGAGCACAGGTCGTACGAGGAGCGGCTGAGGGAACTGGGGGTGTTTAGTCTGGAGAAGAGGAGGCTGAGGGGAGACCTCATTGCCCTTTACAGCTCCCTGAAAGGAGGTTGCAGAGAGCTGGGGATGAGTCTCTTCAACCAAGTAACAAGTGATAGGACAAGAGGGAATGGCCTCAAGTTGTGCCGGGGAAGGTTTAGACTGGATATTAGGAAGCATTTCTTCACAGATCAGGTTGTTAAGCGTTGGAATGTGCTGCCCAGGGAGGTGGTGGAGTCCCCATCCCTGGAGGTGTTTAAGAGTCGGGTTGACATAGCGCTGAGGGATATGCTGTAGTTGGGAACTGTCAGTGTGAGGTTAATGGTTGGACTGGATGATCTTCAAGGTCTTTTCCAACTTAGATAATTCTGTGAGTTTCTTTGGGGGGAAGAAGTTCCAAAATGTTAAATAGAAATGTCATGTTCTTTGAAGATGTATTTCATTGTCTAGGACTTAATTTTGGAAGCACCAGGCACTTCATTCTCTCTGTGATAGCCTATTGCTACTTTGTTAGTTGCTTCTCTTTTTGCTGGGCTGGGCTAGAGTAGAGATGAGAAATGTTTTGGGACCATGCACACCACTGGAAAAAACGAGTCTCAGTAAGTGATGAAGAATTGCATTATGATTTGTGTCCAGGCTTTTGAGCAATGCAGGCTATGTCCTTCTCCAGTTTCAACTTGGGCTGAAAGGCTGCCAGTGTGGCTTTGATTTTATACGTAGACAAAAGCAGCATTATATAGGGCAAGGTGCATTAGGTGCACACTTACTAATCTAAGTGTAATTAATGAATTCTTTATTTTGTATTTATAGATTTGTTCGGACTGTGCTACCATTTTCTCAGGAGTTTCAGAGAGACAAGCAGCCTAATGCACAGCCACAGTACCTCTACGGATCGAAGGTTGGATTTAATTCACTTTATGATTTGCTAATGTTTAAAGGTATCTTTTTTGATTATAGAAATTACAGAATATGAAAAAGATTAAAAATGGACTCAAATACATTTTGTGAGTATTTTAAATTCAACACACACGTTTTTTTCAGGCTTTGCTGTGAAGCTCACAATGTTTCAGCCAAAGATCAGGTGATTAGTCTGATGGTTAGTCTTACCTGACATAACTAAAAATAAGTCCTTCTTTCAACCACCTTGCATTGCACAGTTGCTTGTAGTGGCAGTGCAGACTCAAAGAAAAGAGAAGATTAATTAGACATCTGGTGAAGTGAGAACCAACTTGGGTGCAGCTGCTCCCTTGTTACAGTGATGAAGACTGTGATGGCAGGAGAAAAGGAATCAGATAGGAAAAACTGCTTCAGATGTTATCTTACTTAACAGGAGTATAGATTCTGACATCCTAAACTATCAGATACCAGACTGCTTAAATTATTTAAAAAAAAGTAAGTAGTATTTCTTTGGCATCTTCAATCCAAGGACCTCAAAGTTGATGTGATGAACTTGTCCTTCTGGTCATCTCATCTGCTATATTAGCATCATCTTGCTTTGCAGATTAGGAGTGCCTAGAAGGTTTATGCAAGGTTTCATTAGAAGTGCACATGATATTTAGTCACATACTCTGTGCCTTAAGGCAGTGCCCAATACTGATGTTGGAAAGGAGCTTATGTGGGTGACAAGTTGAGAGAGTACTTGGCACAAGAGAATAGTCGTGGGCTTTTGCAGAGCTACCCAAGTGAGGAAAGTTAGCCTGTATTCACAGGACCAATGCTATGCTCATGTGTGCAGTATTGTATGTTGAAGGGATAGGTTTATTCTCCCTGATCACTGCAGATTTATTTTCTTATGCTTTAGAATTATTACCTGAGTCTTAATGACAGTTGAAGGCATAGCACATTAACATATATCTGCATTTTTAATATCCAGTCAGAAATATTGATCTACTTCAAACAACAGTAAAAACCAGCAGTGGTATCTTCAGCAAATCATTTGAGAATATTTAGCAAGATGTTATTCTTTATTTTGCATTGTTTTATTGGGTATGGAAAAGATCAATAAAAATGTAAGGATCAAATTAGAGGATTGTTGACTAAAAAAATGCTTTAAAATGATGTACTCTGTTATCCTTGTAATTTATACAAGTGCACTGTGTCAGTTTCATGTCTAGCTACTTTATCTCCTACTTAATATGAGCATAATTAGTCCTTGTATTACTGTTATTTTCTGCACATCATATCCCAGTTATATGGTGCAATCTCTGTGAAGTGATTTGCCCAGCAAGATTGCTTTTGAGAACTGAAGAGATAGCTCAGAAGTTACAAATTTCAGTCCTAATATATCTGCTACATTTGTAAAACTTACGCTTTTAAAATGTAAAGGAGGTGGAAAAGGATTCATGGCTTTAATGTGGAATGTAACAGCTGATTATCTGGTACCTTGGATAGTGTTTTATATAATTGTTCTCCAACAGGGAACAATAATTTATAGGAAAGTGGGATTTTCTTACATTAGAGTTATTGTGTTCCTTACTATTTTAGGAATTCACCAGATGCAGTGTAAAAAACCAAAAACTCCACTGAATTTAGTAGAGTTTGATAACAATTTATCTAAGTGATGATACAGTGGGGTAAGTGACAGAGGATTAACTGAGGAACCCTTTTTTTATCAGTCAGGTTACATTATTAAAATGAGTTTAGTAATCTTTACTCTGAGAGCTATACATTTTTAGAAATCTGATTATTTTTCTATATGAGCGGGAGGAATCGAGGGGATCCTTAGATGAGTTTCTGGAGCAAGTTTCATAACTAGATATGCCTATATTAGCAAATATTCCTGACTGTAGTTATAAATTTTTGCAAGAGTATGTTTTTATTCTTGAGTCTTATGTGTTTTGTGATTGAGGACATGTGAGTGGAGTTTTAGGAGGACGTTTCTATTGTGTATAGCAAATAACAGATAGTAATTCTTATGTGATAGAGGCTACACATTCTAACCTGTGGTATAATTGCATTGTATTATTCTGTGTACTACACAGCCAGGCTTGTCACAGACCATATCCTTGTTTGGGTCCTTTAACAGTTATATTGTTGAATTGCCTCTGGTGGGACATAGTGCAGCTATGTGTTTTTTATTTTATTGTCATCTTTGAGTTCTTGAACTACTCAAGATATTCAGGTGAACACTTCATATTGATCACATAACTAAGGAATATGACTTTTTGTTTTCTTTATTGGACTTTTTTTAAGCAATCCATGGTGTGTGTTTAGGTCAAGACAAGAGCATTGTTGTTTCTTGTGTATATGTACACTCATACATGCATGTGTTGGACTATAATGGCTAAACACTTTCTGTGCAGAAGCCTTGCACAAGCAGTGTGCTTGCTTAAGAGAAACTAAAGAAATTTTTGGGTTTGATTCTCAGATATTCCTAAATGGATCAAAGCATTTGGTCTATATTAATGTGTATTGATGCTTAGCATAGACAGTTGTGTCCACGTTCTCTGTTGCATCTAAGGTTTTTCTAAGCAGTATCTTCATCCAATTGTCAAAACAGAAGCCCACAGATACAGTTTACTTCTGGCTGACACGGGAGCAGAGCTGTCAGGTGGGAAGGAGCCAAACTGTAGAAGCTTGTCAGTCTTTTAAGTGAGCTGGAGTATTTTAAAAGCTCATTGAGCATGGTCATTGAAATCCCTTTACTCAGGTGAAGTGTGTGTAGGATTAGTGAAATGAATGCTAGCAGATGCAAATTTGACTGGATGTATAAAATACTTAATAATGTGCATGTAAGAAGGAGTCTCTTTTGGGGATTTGGAACTAACTGCATGTTAATGAAGTACCTGGTTTTATAGAGTTTGTGTAGACCAGAATTTAAGAGCTTCCTTTCTGGTTTATACAGCATTTTCATGTTGTTTGTCTTCTGTATTTTGTAGATGCCAACTCACTTGTTTTTTGTGGAAAAAAGACCCCTTTGGAAAATACTTCTGAATGTGAATATAATGTTTTTTATCTACTGCTGGTGCACAAATTAACGTCAGTTTGCACTATGTTCCATCTTGTTATCAGTTTAGTAATCACTTAGAATATTTGCCCCTTACTAGGTCACTGTTAAAACCGGACAGTGAACTACCAAAACACGGAATTGCCAGAATGAACCAGAATGAATCTGTAGTAAAACTTTCTAAGCAAGAGACAAAGAATTGTGTAGCTCTGTGAATGTGTGATGATATGAGTTCTTCAAACTTAGTGCAGATGTCAGATGACACTACTTATGCATTGCTCATTTGCAGTGTGTGCAAGATGGTCTGTTGCTTGTGAGGCAATAAAAATGTTTGTCTAAGCAGTGCATAGTAAACTCCTTGCGTGGAATGGCTTTATATTTAGATAAGGTAAATTGCATTCCTGGGAGCACTTCCATGGTAGCTCCTTGCCTTCTCAATCTGTTATATACATGTGTCTTTTTGTATTTATGTGTTTGTGTATAAGTAACAAAATTCAGTAGGTGAATTGCTTCAAAACTGCTTTGACTGAACTGCTCCTTGTTCTCAGTATGGTATATACGTGTGTGTAACATATAAATGCATGTAAATATATGTATCGGACTGGCTTAAAACTCACATAAAGAAACAGGTGTGCAGAGAAGTAAACAGATTTTTAAGGGCCTAAGATGTTGGTGGAGATGAAAGTATATTTCTTGGCTCTGTCCCTTTAACATTAAAATTATCTTTTCTCTTTGATGCAATCCTAGTCAGAGAACTGTTACTGTTAATTTGATTACAAGCTCATCTTAAAGTATTTGGTTTTGTTCCCACTAGCCAGCCGCCTCTTTTTGGCAGGAGACCTATAGTGTTGGCTTCATGCTCTGAAGAGAGTTTTTCAGTGTCTGTTTCGTGAAACAGCAGTAAACTGTTCATCTTAACAGTTTATTTAAGACTGATGTGTAAGAGGAAGAAAAACATGTGTCAGCTGGAGGAAATGCTGTGTAGGGGGTGGAGAACACGTTATTGCTAACTTAACACAGTAAAGACACCTTTTGAAGTGTTTTCTAAAAGGAATACTCGCCCCCATTCAGCACGCATTTCTGTGTGTCGTACCTATCCTAGTAGAAAAAAGTAAGGACGACGCATCGAACTTATGCCAGATCCTGTCTTCCTAGCAATATGAGAGTTGACGTCTTTCACACGCTGTGGGAAATGTTGTCAAAATACAGTAGCTGAAAAGACCCACTGCCTGCTGTGAAATATTCAGTAGCCGCTTTCGTGCCAAAATTGTACACCCCCTCAGTTTCCAGGGCATGGTGGAAAGGGATGGCAGCTGCCCAGCCAGCAGTTCTCCAGCTTTTACTGGTACAACTGAGCTGTGCCAACAAGAGCTGACTTTATGCATACGTTCCTATCAATAGCGGTTTAAAATGCCTACAATCACAGCATATCTTTGGTTTTTGGACATACCATACTATACAGCAATACTAAGATTTATTATGTTTTTATGGACACAAATGCACTTAAGAGATTTAAAACAGGATGACTTATACACGTAAGCCAGGCAAGATGCATTGTGTTGTGAGAGTGAATGGGTTTCTGTCTGAAGATCCTTTCTTGGCAGTTTGCCATGAAGCTCAAGGCAGAGTGAGATGATCAGCAGATTTGATTGTTACAAAAATAAAATGTGTTTTGCCATCTTTTTACTTCCTTGCCCCTTCATTACACAAGATGTAGTCTGCGGTTGGATAGAAATTTGTAGCTGGTGAATGAGTTTTACCATTAAAAAACTGAAAGGGAAAGAGAGAAGGAAGGGGCAGGAGTTGCTTCTCTGAACTCCGTTTTCTCTACAGGGAGTCACTTGCCCGTGGAGCACAAGGTGGGTTTGTGGTGGGTATAGGAGAGTGCAAAATAGAATAACCCAGAATATTTCCTTAGTCTGATGAGAAGTGTCCTTACAGAGTCACTATCTTGCATATGCTTTTAGACCAAGGGAAAATTTCAAAGACAGACAAAAGGATACCATTAAAATTCTGGTCAATTTAGCTTACATGCTGAGATTGACCTAATTTGGATGGGAGCTTTGGAGAGCACCATGGTTGGTGAAGTGCGTAGTCTATGTGTAGTAGTTTGTAGCTTGTAGTTTGAGAAGCAGTTCAAGTGATGATGGGATGGTGGGGGTAAAACTCACACTGGCAAACCACTGCACTTGGGGTGTATGTTCCAGTTGCCTGTAGTGAAGTAGTCTGGGTTGCCATCCAAAAACTTTGACTCGGTTTTAATTTATGCTAGTAAAAAAAAAAGAGTCTTCTGGTCACTTCTGATTCATTTTTATGTTTCTTTGCTGGTTTAAACTAATGAAAAGCAACCAAAAAGTCCCCTCAAAATGTAAACCGATTATCTGCTACATACTTCATTTTTAAGTAGTGGAGTGCAGCTGAAGTATTCACTTCTTGGGAATCTGGGCCATTGCTTCTGAGTACCTCTGGCTGCATAGGGGCTGTTGGAGAGGGATGTGGCACTGGAAGTACAGCCAGGAGTGCTGGGGGAAGCAGTCGGAGCTCCCCATTGTGAGCGCCGACAACACACGCAATATGTTTGAAGCAGTTGGGGTGTCGTATGTCACAAAACTCTCCTCTCTGACAAAAAGTTTCTAATTTATAGCAGAGCACTGTCCTGTCACTGGTACTCGTTCCCAGCTTTTGGAAGTCGGTGTGATGGGCTCCTTGCACGCTGAGGGATTCTCTATGATTGTGGACAGCTGGATGCCACCTGGATCCCTCGTGTCCTGCATCAGTTGACTCTGCCTGCCAAGCTCCTCTGAGGTGTACGCTGCACTTTTGGTCCGTGCCTTCCTGTGGTCTTGTTTGGAGGTCCTGTTTTGCCCTTGTAGACGGTCACGTCTCCTACGGCATAGGACGTGCAGGCAGCCGTAGAGGAGGATTGCAGCGATGATGAGGAGCAGGACGCTGCTGGTGAGCCAGATACCCAGTGCCAGCTCTTTCTTGGTGTTGCTCACAGATGCTGGGTCTTTTTCCAGTGTGTTAAAAACTCTGCACTGGTCACTGGAGGGGTTTGCAGACTGGCAGGTTACGCATAAGATGTATGTCGTTAGTGGAGTTAGGTTTTCAACAACAAAGGAGGAGCGACTGGCAGGCACCCTCTCTTCCTTCTGAAAGCTCTTTCTCGAGTAACTGGACAGCATGCTGTTCCAGTTAGGGTGGTACATGATGCTGTAAAAGCTGTCAGCACAACTGGCCATTTTTGGCCAAATTACCATTGCTGTGTTTCCTGTGATGTTTTGGACAGTTATTCCCATTGGGATGTTGCTCAGGTGTTTTTTTTTCTCTCCTGATGCTGACCTTGCTGAGGAAAGGGAAGATGTTCACTGCGAGGTAACTGAGAAGCTGCAGCACTGGGGATGTCGCCTGGATCTTAATTGTAGTACTCTGTAATTTAGGAAAGGAGTTTGTTAGGAAATTATGCTCTTACCTTTGGTACTGCTGTGTAAAATGGGAGTTGCAAGTTCATAAATTTTGGGGTATTTTAAACCATGTATTTCTTTCCCAAGTGAAAGGATAAACATGTGGTTATAGAAATTCAACTGGAGCTGCTGCCTGTACAGGTGACCAATTGTATCTTGTCTCCATGCAAGATGATCTGTTTTGCAGAATTTGTCATCAGGGAACTGTTTCCTTTCACAGTTGGTTTGTTTTTTTTTTTTTTTTCAGATGACTGAAAAAGAAATGCAGCAGTTGTTTTTCTCTCTAGTCTGAGTATCTTGGATTTTATTATATTACTTGGTGTTTTATATAATCTCCAAGCCTGCTTTTGTGAGCAGTGAACTGTCTTATGTTAAGTGACAAGAGAGGGGTTGCAGAGGTGGATAATGAGGGATAAATCCCTCTGTCATTCAAAAGTCTTAATTTTTGCCAGTCACAATCAACTGAAAACCAAAACAGTATGTGGAAACACCACCAGATATTATTTTGTTTCCAGTACCATTTTACATACATTCTTACTCGTCGATGCTCTCCATTTTTTGGTGGTGAGTTAGCACATCTGTACCCTCTGATAGAGCAGTGGCTGTGATGACTGCGCATTGGTGACATCAGTATCACAATATCTAGTCTTGATGCTAGTCAGTCTCTTGGAAAAGCTTTCTCAAGCTAAGTTGGTGAAATACAGCTTTCACTATAGCATACCTTTTGGGTAAATAGTGGGTTTTTAAAAAATGACTAATAGTCTCTTCTATTCCAAGTGATTGTATGTAATTCCATAGTGTGTCTGCCTTGAACTTATACTCCTCCTTCTCATAAAATTAGAATTGGAAAAACAGCCAGTATTTTGAGATTCTCAGTTTGTCTTACCACTGTAAACAGTGAAAGAAAAACATCTATTTTCTGCAATTTTCTATGTGCATCTACTAAAGAATATATAATATCAGTCAGTGGATATTTTCATTTGTTTGGCATGGGGTTTTTGCTTTTACTTTTGTGAGGGTAACTTTTGAAAAAGAGTCTACCTCAGCAATTTGGTCTGATTCTCTTAGTTTAGTAGTCAGTTTCTAGTGGCACTCGTGAAAATTTTTTCCACTGTGAAAGTTTCTTACTTTTAATTATGAAGATAAATGCCCGTGACAGTATATTTCACTGTTTATGACTTTGTTATAAAAATGAATTAATTTTTTTTATATGATCAGGTTTAAAATGTTAAGTCTCCTGGCTAAATAACAATTGACTATTGAAAATTCTCCTGATGAAGAAAGCTTGTAAGATTCACTCATAACATATTCTAAAATTATTCTGTAATGCTGCTTTTGTATTTTATATTAGATAGGAGGCTGGCAATATATATATTATTTTAGTGGGATTTTGATAGTTACATTAATAGTAAAAATTCTGTGATTGTTTATGCATAAAAATTGTTGCTCGAGGCTTTTGAATTATACTTACTGGGAAGTGAGAAGACAAAGATGTATGTTTATTTCCATTACAATGTAAAACCTTAGATGTGACTGATCTGGGTAGATGCTGCTGTTCTAATTGTGTGGTAAATGCACACTTTTTGATACAGTAACAATATAAAGGAACTGACTTTGCTATCAAATAAACTTATTAGACACATTTTGGCATCCAACCAACTTGTGCAAATACTAAAATCTGGTGCATTAGTAGGGTCAGAGCTTTTACTTGCTCAGTTGTCTTTTCTTTATCTGGTAGACCCCCATTACTTAAAATTATAATTTATTTTTGGTACACAGTCTAGTCACAATAGTTTCATCCTCACAACATTTTGTAAGCAGAATGTTTGGATTTTAACTAAATAACAATAATACATTTGTATTGTTACAAAACATGAGTTAGTAGAAGACATATAATTACTGACATGTAAATGTTTGGAAAACCAATTTGATGTTTTGTAGATTATAAAGTCAGTACTTACCGTCACTTCCTGATGGAAATTTCAGAACAGAATTTTCATATGGTGATGCTGCTGTGAAAATTATAGAAACACTAAGTTTTCTGTATCCCTTTTCACATGAGTTATTTCCTGGCTGATATCTGCTTGCCAGTTTGCTTTTCTTCCCATCAGATTCCCTGGACTGAATTCTCACTGCTTATTGCTTTCAGTTTTTTTCTCCGATGCTGCTGGTGGCATGGTTGCTTTGTCTCTTCCACTTAAATTCATGCAAGAACACATCTTGGTGATGTTGCCTTGCTTTTCAAAGAACGTACAGGAGAAAAAATAATGTCTTTTCTCCTCCTCTCTTGCTTGCCTCCCCTTGGACAGTGTACTGCCTGAACATCCCTGTTATATGCTCTTGTGCGTGTACTAGTGATGCTGTGAGTGATTAATGTTAGCACTTTGATGACATCAGCAACTAGCAACTTTTTTTTTTTTTAAGTAGGGGAGGGAGCAAGCATAGCTTAAAAAAAATAATGAACTCCCTCTTTCCGTCCCTCCCTCTCCACTCCCACCCCCCTTTTGTTAGTGGCTTCTTCCCTAAGCATTTTATACTTCTGTGCATCATGGGAGGGAAGTAGCAGTGGCATGTGATGGTATTTTCTAAATTCCTTGTCACGGTTTATAAAGCTCTGCTAATCCAGCATTTGCAGTTGAACCATTTTAGGTACTTTCTCATGAGGGTTACATTAAGGAAAGATGTATTTTTAGATTGGCTGACATCTTATTGTTATGTATGGGTGAGTTTTTCAATACTGAAATCATGTTTTTAGGGCTTGCTTTTTTATGGCAAATTTTTGCTGAGTGAAGAGGAGTTTCTTCCCCTTAACATCATGGCAGTAAAATGCTTTAACCTACAGGAATAAAATTCCCCTTGTGCTATAGCAGAAATAGATTGGACACATTTATTGTGGAGACTTATCTGATTGGAAACATCAAAAGCAAAAGATGAAATCTCACTTATAGGGGGAATTGTATAAATGCTTAGTGTATCCGAATATTCATCTGCATGTATTCTTTTGAGGTTTTAACAGTTCTCTCCCCTGTTGATGCCCCAGACCGCTTTTCTCTGTGTGGAGAGCTATGGAAATGCACACGTTGTACTAGAGGGATGCAGCTTTAGGCTCTCCAGCTGGTGGGGTGTGTTTGGAGTTTAACCTTTTAGCCAGCTCTGATCTAATAGGAGGACTGTGTTGGGTATTAGGAGTCTAATCATTAGCCAGGTGTTTGTTTTAGTTTGTGTTCACAGAAAGCATGGCTGAGAGCATTTGAAAGGAGCCCTCCTCCACAAAATGAACACAAGCCCACGGTCCTTAGAACAGAGCTTCCTGGACTGAAGGATGGCTGAGGCCGGGGGACCCTCCAGAGCAGGGTGACCTGCAGCGGGTTGCTCAGGGATGTGTCCAGTCAGTTCTCAAACATCTCCAAGGGCAGAGACTCCACAGCCTCTCTGTAGTGAAGCCTCAACCACCCTCAGAGTAGTGAATATTTTTCTGATGTTTAAATGGGATTTCCTGTTCGTGCCCATTACCCCTAGTCCTGTCACTGGGCACCACTGAGCAGACTTGTTGGCTCCATCATCTTTACTCCCCCCATCAGTTACTTAGGCTTGTGGATGTGATGCCCCCGAGCCTTCTCTTCTCCAGGCTGAACAGTCCCACCTCTCAGTCTGTCCTCATAGGAAAGATGCCAGTCCCTTAATCATCTTCGAAGCCCACTGCTGGACTCTCCCATATATCTCTCCTGTACTGGGGAGCCCACCAGTGGACCCAGCACTCTGGCTGTGTCTTACCTGTGCTGATCACCTCCCTCCACCTGCTGGTAGTGCTCTGCCTAATGCACCCCCAATGGCTGTTGGCTGCCTTTTCCAACCTAGATGATTCTGTGACATACTGCTGGCTCGTGGCCAGCTTCTTGTTTGTCAGGACCCTCAAGATAAGAAAAAAACCCAAACCCCAAATCCACTTTCTGCAGTTCAGGATGTTCTGCTGTATAGTTTTGTCACACAGACGGAGACAGAAGTTCAGGCATGTGGGAAATACAACTGAACCTTTAACTAAATTTCAGCACTGGCAACTTCTTGAATTTTCACATTGCAGAAATAAATTTCTGGTTATAACTTTCTGTGGCTGTTGAAGCATGATAAAATTTATGTACTTTCCTATGTGTGAGTATTTTAACATATGCAGTTTCTCACTTTGTTCAGGAGTTGCTTGATTCAGAAAGTTGGGTTTGTATCACTAGGTGTCTCTTGTTATGACCTAGATAATCTCTTCTGAGCCTGCTTTCAGGTTTTTCTTTCATAGTGCAACAATTCTGGACCTATAAGGGTTTGTAAAGTACATCTAAGGCATCCACGAAAGGTGGCCAAGAATTGTTAACCTGTTGCCAAATTTGCATTTGCTATATATCAGTCTCAAATCCAGTTTTTAAATTTCTAAGACAAAAGTTCTAAACATGTTGACAACTGGTGTTTATATATAAAGATTTACAACATAAGTAAAAATGTGTATCTTCTTTCCTGATCTCTTCTAAAGATGTAAGTCCTTTTATGAGACTAAAATCCTCCAAGAGCTTGGTAGTTTCGTGAACTTTGAATTCCTAGCAGTTTCTTTGTGCAATGCCATGTATTGCAGTATCTGGCACTGACCTGCGTGGATGACTGGGGCAGGATCTGCACTGAAGGGATGGTCTATGTTCTTCCTGGGTACTGGTGAAGGAAGGTTTTCTGTTACAGCTGATGTGTGTGGAGTTGAGAGTCTAACAGTATCCTGACTTTCATGCGTGTATTAGAGAGAATGGAAACTGTGAAGAAGAGAAGGAAACACAACAGGACCTTCTGCAAGAAAGGTTGACAAGATTCCCCTTTAGAATTAAATTCCAGGATATTAGGAGAACAACCTACTTACAGAAATGGAGGATGTTAGGTTAGCTAACTCCTCTTTGATCCACAGCTTCAGCAAACAGTTCCTAAATCCCTACACAGCACCAGACTGTACAGTTGTGTTTGCTTTGAAGAGATAGTCATTAATATGGCACAGCACACAATCCTATTTATACAACTCTGGAATAATTTTCCATGAGGTTGCATCCCAGACTTAGATTTGCTTTGATCTTGTGTACAGCTAAGGGGTTCAGGAAAGAGAGATCCTTATTAATTAGTGGCAGAGAACAGTAACTGCTGAAGACTGAGTTTTTTTGTAGTTTAGTCCTCAGATACTTAAAACACCTATTATGAGCTGAAAATTGAAGTAACTTGTTTCAGGTTTTTTGTACATAAAATGGACTATATAAAAATAGAAGCTGTGCTTCAAATTCAGGGATCTGAACATTAGCATTGACTACTCTTTTATACTGTGTAAACAGAAAAATACAAAAGAGGAAATGTTCATGGCTTTATAAATGGTAAGTGAAAGATGCCTGGTGATTAAAAAAAAAAAAGTGTTTACAAGTTTTTCTTGCTAATACAGAGATTTTGGTTGAAGTTCCTGTCTTACGAAAGGGAAGCTTTGTATTTTAACTCCCTGGAAAGAGAGTGAAATATGAAGTTGTTGTTTTATTTTTAACATGCTTTAAAATGTTGTTTAAATGAGATTATTATAAAGAAGCAGTCAGATGAAATTGTCATTAATCATTTCTGTTCTCTCATTCCAGGCATTAAATCTGGCATATTCCAGCATCTACAGCAACTACAGGAATTTTGTTGGTCCCCCTCACTTTAAAGTCATCTGTAGACTTCTTGGGTATCAGGGTATTGCTGTGGTGATGGAGGAGTTGCTGAAAGTTGTCAAGAGCCTGGTATGCCAATTGTCTCATTTTCTGCTATTCCAAATGGTTTCTGGTAGGAAATGTCTCAAGAAAAAAAAAGTGAAAGTAAGATCTCAGATAAAACTAATTAAAATGTTACTTCATTTGAAGTTCAATATAAGCTGTTTTTGAGAGTACTCAATGTCTTGTGGAAGCAGTAGATGATGTGCCGTGGTAGCCTGAGCAGTGTTTTGAAAACCTGTGCTGTTAGGTCCTGGGTAAACTCTGGAGTATGAATGTTTCAAATTAGTTGATTTCAACTTAAAGATTGTACTGTAAATTCACTTTCTCCATATTTTTGGAGCAGAGCTGTGATGTGCTTTCTGCTTTGCCTAACTTCAGGGTTTTCATTAATAACATCATTGATAGACGACACCTTGATAACAAAGAAGGTTTAATCTCTGTGCTTGATCTAGCAACGGATCGCATCAAGCCTATTTAGAAGAGTGCTCAGACCAAATGCTGAAGAAGTTATCCCTACAGACTGTGTCTTGTATAGGAAAGGGCTTTTCTGTAACTAGGAGGAGGTTGAAGTACTGGCTGTTTGCGGTTTTTTTAGTATCTATGTATATAGGCATAATGCATTGCAGTTAAGTTTAAGCCAAAGAAATTGTCTTTTCCTCCCTGTCCCTGTTGCCTCTAAGGAGCATGTTGCCAGATTAATCCAACTATACCAGGGGATAGCTGTAGCATTCAAAACCTCATTTCAGACACTCAACACATTTGACAGTTTGCTTACAGTAATTCCACAATGTTCTAAGTACATTTTTGATATTCTAGAAAGACTGGAGCTTGCTTGAAGGGGTGATGTGGTCTAATCATCAGGGAAGGAGGAAAACAAAGATATTTTTCATAGTTTGGGGTTGTGTTGGTTTGTTGTTTGGGGGGAGATTTTTTTTTTTTTTTTTTATTTAGATGGTAAATCATCTCAATTCGTTAAAGGTAGCATTGAAAGCTTGGATGTTTATAAAGAAGGCTGAAAGGCCTGGGGGAGGTATCCCGCTGCTGCCTGATGCAGGTGCTCAGATGTAAGGAAACGGATAGGAGTTAGGTGTCTAGTGGGAGGAAGGCAGACTGACTAGGCTGGGACTGTGTCTTAACTGGTATGTCCAGAATAGCCAGTGTGAGCTGTCACAGACATAATGCTGAGGGTTTTTCTCATGTTGCTTTTGAAAGCACCCAAATGTAACCTTTTTTACCAAAAAAAAATAAAGGTTGGTTAGGCAATAGAGACAGTCTGCAAGAGAAGAATATGGTTTCCTCTTTTTCACCTTCCTGGCCTTAGTTGTTGTGCCACTCTTCCTGCAGCAAAAGGTGGCTAATGCCTTATGAAGGAAAATGCAACTGTATTCATTTGAAAAAGTTGCCTTTTTGAAGGTGATGAGTGGCAGAATTAAGCGCAAGATTTTTAGCGCTTGTTCAATTCACGTGTAGTTGGAATGCAATTTGTTGTGAAGTTTCTCAGTTCTGTAACACTGACATGTTTACACACATCTGTTTTCTTGTAGTTACAAGGGACGATTCTTCAGTATGTCAAGACCCTAATGGAAGTGATGCCTAAAATCTGTAGGTTACCAAGGCATGAATATGGTTCTCCAGGTTAGTTCCTGTCTGGTGTTACTGCAGTAGCCTTAATACAATGATACTAATGACTGTATTCTGAATCATGTGTACCTCGATCTTTCCCTCCCTTTCTTCTCTCTCCCAATAATCAGCACAGTCAGGTTTGGATTTTTTTTTCATAACAAGAATCATTCAATGCTCGGCTTTCTGAAAGTATACTACTTAATGAAGTTTTAAGGCTTCTGTAGGGCAAATAAAAGGATGACAGCCTGTATATAGAGAGCCTTATGACATAATTGATCTTAAGCCGGGATGTTCACAGTAGTTTCTATTTCTGGTCTTTTTTCGTAAGTGTGTTGAGCTTTTCCTTCTGCAAGTCAGCCTCTCACACTTGTTTGGTTTAAATGTCTAATTTAGATAACCATGATTCTCTGGAAAAGCCTCTATTCCCTCTTCCTTTGCCCTTATCAAACGTAAGATAAAAGGTCTGATACTGCTGAGGGGTGAACTGGTCCTGCTAGAATAGTTATATGAAGGGTGCACCTTACCCACTTAACAGGAGGTATGATAGTTGCAGATGAAGAAATGATTTTGAAAGCTGCTTGCCACTGTGGAGAAATAATTGGCTAATTAGTATTTATCACATTGTTCACTGAAATTCTGAAACTGCTTCCCCCCCACCACCACCTTCAAAATACTCCTCCTCCACAACTTCTAATTAACACAAATTAATCCTTCCATTTGCCACCCACCTCCTGAGTATATCTTTATTTTCCCAGAGTCGCTTAGGTTTATTAAATGCCACTCCAACTGGAAAGAGGTTGGGTTTTTTTCTGCTTCCCACAGATTGCTTGACGTTGATTACCAATGTTAAATGAAATCAAGGACTTACTAAGTGCTTCCTTCCTGTTTTTCTCCCTGGAACGTAAAAATGGATGAATCATGGTAGTTAGCAGTATAAAAATAATCTATCTGAGGTTTTTAGCCATTCATTAAGGTCTGATTGCAAAAGCAGTAGGTATTCTCAAATATAGATTATGCATCACCAGAGTCTATGATGCTACAGGTGACATTAGAAATCTCGTAGTCTCTTACCAAAAATCTTCACCTGTAAGTATTTGGCAGGAGATGTCCAGGAACTTAAGCAGAAACTTTCTCTTGAGGTTAAAAGGCAATCCATCCTATAGGAAAGGCAAAACTTTACGTGGGCAATGGTAGCCTTCACAGAATTGATAAAAACATTTTAAAGTCCTTCATCGTTTCCCTGTTTTGTAGAGATCACAAACTGCTTTGACTTTGTATATACTCTTGCTAAAGAAGTCCTGTATGTTTAGATGCCTACTGTACTGAGAGATCAGAGTAACTCTTGGTTTTATGATGGATGATCGTAGCAACTAGAATTGGACTGGATCTCAAAAACCCACCTGATTCTCTGATCCTTCACTGCCCCTGTTGACAGGTTTTATCTTGACACGTGTATTTTTCCTGTTCTGAACTATCTCTAGCAGTGGACACTTAATAACCTTCTGGAGAGTCTCTTCCAAGAAACGGCAGAGACAGCCTTTATAGCACTGTCACACTACCTTTCCCTCTCCTTTTGAAAACACTAGACAGAAGAGGTGTGTGGAAGCTCAGGGCACCTCCATTCCTCTTTTGCATCACTGAAGAATCGTATTGTGCTCTCTGATGCCTCCCCATCATGGAGCTGTCTGCTCATGGAGCAGCTCTGACCGATAACGGAAAATGTTCTCTGTGATGGGGATGTGTAGATTTTAGCCCTCATCTGGCATCTTAAGAGGAACTGCCAGATTGTAGAAGGGCAGGCTCAAACTGTGCTTGATTGAAATCGCTGTTCTCTCCTTTCTGTGCAGAATTCTCCTCTGTAGTAGTCTTTGCCACATTTTGTTTACTTGGTTTGCCACAGAAAATGCAAGCTAATACATGCCAACTGTTCTCTGTTCCCTCCTCTGCCTCTGAAAGCTTCCTGCAGAAGCTAGTAGTTGTAGTAGTAAGTCTGAGTGCGATGGAGCATGTCTGTGTGCTGCTTCTATTCTTTCATAAGAAATCATTTAATCACTTCTTTATAATTGGCACACACTACACGTACAGACCAAAAATGTGATTCCAATCTACAGCTTAAATATGTAGATTCTCATCTGTCTTGACGTAACGTACGTTTAGCAATTCAGAACTAGTTTCCTGAGTCCATTCTCTATATGCAAAGCAGTTTAATTATGCACAGTAAATAAGTTTCTAGTTATTGCATACACTTCCGACTTTTCACTTGAAGAGCTTTGTTTGGACTGTTGGTTGCAGTTCCTTGAGCCCTACACAATCAGCCCTCTAGACTTGTGGATTTCTCAATGGTGATATATTCCTCCTAAAAGGAGCAGGGTACAGACAGTGACATCAGAGTTGTTCAGGAGTCCTGTTTGCCAATGGGTTTGTTTCCATAGGAACAGTCTAAAGCACTGCGGAACTTGCTCATCTTGTAGTCTTAAAAATATTTTTCTAAAAATACATTAAGCATAAGGATTTTTAAAGGGACCTCTTAAAGTCACTAAAGCTCTTAAAGGAGTAAGCTGATAGGAGTTTTAGCCTGAAATTTCATCTTGGAGGGATCATTTTTCTTATGCTATTTTTTGAGTATATGAATACGACGTTCCTGCTTTTAATAAATGAGTATTTTCATGTCCTGCCACTCTGAAGTGTCACTGGACACGATGGGGAAGCTAATTTGTCAGCTCTGCTGTGAGATGAGACTGAGATTTTTGTCACTGGTATGTCACCCGTCCAAAAGAAAGTTTTTAAAAAAGAAATCAATGAGCTTAGTAAGATATAAACTTGGTGTGAAAGTAGCCTAATTGTGGGTTTTTTTCTAAATACAGCATTTCCGTGTTTCTTCTTTAAAAAAAAAAATAAAAATCAAAGAAACAAAAAAACTAGAGCTGGTGCAAGGCAAAATACTCATTACACCAGGCCATGATCTCTTGAAATCCCCTGTGTTCATACAGCAGTGTGGGGAAGCCTCCCAGTGCCTCATATTGCTGACTGCGGTGTTCCTGTCTCTCCCTGGGTTGATTGTGCTGCTGTCAACGTCTTCTGAGCTGCTCCAGCACACCAACCTGGCAAAAAACAGTCTTCAACCCCTCCTTTTTCTGCAATATTTTGGGTCAGGGTCTAATAGTAACTGGATCTAGCATGGGCTGGGAAGCGTGGTGGAGGACAGTAGTGCCTAGAGGCTGCTGGGGAAGCATCACATGGGTTAAGCAATGCTGCCCATTATCCCAGGTTCTTGATCAAACTTGGATGAGTAGGAGAATAAGTTAATTTCTTGGTGGGGACACGATGGCTTGAGTCCTCATAGGGAAGAATATGAAAGGAATTTTTTCATAGGTTTTTCTGGAACCTGTCCATTGGAGAAAGATTTGGGAGGGAGTCACAGACTATTTGAAAGAATCTGTGGGCTACCCAAATCGTCTGGATTATTGTGAAAGGGCAGTAAGGACTCACTAGGTGTGTGGAACAATAGGATATTTCTTTCTAGCAAAATAAACAGAGCACAGGCTCCATGATCATGATTCCCAGATACATGGATATGATTAAACCTTATGAACATTTCTGTTGAAAGGAATGGCATGGTTGCTAATATGCAGAGGTAATGATTTCTCTTGTGAGCCAAAGAGGTATTCGTAGCTAGCATTTGAAGGTCTGTGTGAAAGTGACCATAAACTAAAGGTCATTATAGCACCCAGTTTCTTGGGAGCAGTTTCGCTGTTGCAGATTAGCAGATTTTACTTGACAATAGTCAAGTCAGTACTCTGCAGAAAATAATCCAAAACACAACTAGACCAAGAATTATCTTCAAGATCTAGTTTGTTGTTAGTCAGCAATTCAGTTCTAGAATTAATAGCTAATTTATGTCCTAATCTCTGAGGAACCAGAATTGTTACAAGCTCTGGAATGTGTTTAATTTGAGTCTGTAGGTGTGAACTGAGATTGTTTTATAGAAAACGAAAGGTGACCAAAGTGAAGAAATCCAACCAGCTTTGCATTGCATGTGTTGATTCAGTCTGACATCCTAAATTAATTACTGTACAGGCTGCACAGCTGAAACCTGGCATCTGCTGTTTGAGAGCTGTTGAGACAGGATTTTGGAAGCAGAGATGGAACCTAATCTTTTACTAATCTTCTATGCTTTACTGGATCTGTTTTATATCAGCAGCCTATGCTTCTGCTGAGATCTGTGTAAATCAGAAACTGAGATTATAACATCGATTATTATGACACCTAACATCATCCCGTCTGCAGGAATAGAGGGGTTAAATTAAAATTGCTTTCTTGAAGAGAAGAAATGAAAAACCTTGATTCATTTGCCTTGAAAAAATGCTATGTATATATAGATAATTTAGTAATTTGTGAATTGTACCCATAAATAAAATTAGGGGAAGCAGGAAGGTTGCATGCAGTGAAGTGAAATAAACTTTCCTAAGACGCTTGTTCTTTTTCCGGGGCTTCAGTATGCAAGCTTAGGCTTTCATAAAAATACAGTTCTGTGTCCTGCACAGTATAAGGAGGTGTAACCAGGAATGCCACTGTTCAAACATTAATGAAAACATGATGATGTATTTCTGCCACAGGACTCCACTGTGGAGCAGATCATGCTTTCGGTGTCATTTCTGTTCCATGAAAAATAGCCTCTGTAGCGCTGTAAACTTTAGCCTGTTTTGCTGGTAAATCAAGCCCTTCATCTAAGGGGAAGTAATGCACTGTTGATGGCAACCTTTGGAACAACTGCATGCTAAACACTGGGTGTATATATTTTCAAAATAATGACAGTTTGTTCGTGAATGTGTATTAGTATATCCGTGTATGGAGACTGGGGCTTTGGGTGATGAAATAAGGTTCTTTGTTAAGGACTTTGAGAGAAACTGTCACCTGGAGTGACCATCAAAGACAATATGTAATTTTTATGGTATGAACTTCAAAACTCTTTGACTTCTGCTATCCTGCTGCTTTTGGATGGACTTACTGTCTTGCGCTGGTTTCAGTCACACCTGCAGTATGAGTTTCTTGCTGATTGTCACAATCCTCTGTGCTGCTCCTGGTTTCTCTCTGTGCCATCTTGCTCCTTTATATTTGCTGTATGTGACATGGGTTATTCTCAGGATTTCACTGCCCACATAGCATTGGAAAGATGATGAGAAAATTTTATCAGACATCAATCTCTTTTCTGAAATCCCACAAAATCCACAGGCCAGATGGGGGATTGAGTGGAGTCTGAAACCCCTCCTCTTTTCCATCCCTGTCATGACTGATGGTTGTTACCCTTTGCAGTAGCAGAACCATCCTTGCTGCTGTGATCAGCTTCTATTTCTCACCAAGTTGCTCCCCGCTCGCCATACAAGCTAAAGGGAAAAACATCCCCATGTCTGTCCTGCTTGCTCAGACAGTGCTTTCTCACCATGGTGACTATGTGGAGAAGTCTGCAGTTACTCACTGTGTTTCAGGGAGTCTTCCAGCCCTCCTCTTGGTTCACCATCTATCTCTGTGTACATGTCATGGATACTTAGACCAGAAGTGTTGGTAGACATTCTAATTTGATTTCCTCTATGGCACAGTTCTAAGTCCAGGATAACACAATGGACTTTTGTTTCCAGAAAGTCTTGGTATGAGAAAAGTATTGGAATTGACTTCTAGCAGTTGATCCTTAGAAGACCTTTCTTGCAAGGCATGGAAGCCCTTGCATCAGCAGAGAAAAAACAAAGGAAATACTAGGGTGTGTAACTAAAACACACTGTAGACTTGTGGTAAAGCTTGCTTCAATTCCCTCACACTGCATTTTTTTTCCTAGCATCAGGAATTGTGAAAAATCTTCTGTTGTATCACGCTGCCTTTTCAACCTCATCTTTAAAACAAGAGCCCCAGCATTCAGCACTGCAGCATCCCATTGCCATGGTGGGCAGGTTTGTTTAAACAATAAACCTAAGAGCTCACTGGTGCTCAAACACCTGGGAATTGCAATTGGCCTTTATACTGAACACTGACAGTCTTTTCCAGAGGTTTTTCATTACATAGTTCCCATGTTACGGGAAGGAGGGAGTTGGTGTTGCACTGGCATGACTTGTTTGCTTTTTAGCTAGATTTAAATGTTTTTCTCTGAATAAATCAAGCTCAGCAAGCACTCGCTACATCTGACCCTTCTCCATTAGTTTTTCAGTTCTGTTTTTCTGTTGAGTCATTAAACTACTAAAGTTAGCTCTGAAATGTATGTCTGCTGAACGCATGTGGGAACGCTCATTTACTGCAGATTTTCTATTGACAAACAGTTCTTTGAGATGTATCAGATTCAGCCTTGCATCCCCTTGCCATGCACTTTACTGATGTTTCTTTCGTGTTACTAATTTTAATGACATGAGGCTTCCAGTAGAAGTGTGTGGATTAGCTACACAGTTCCCTCCTTCACTGTACGTTTTCAAGTTGTTCTGCTGAATTTGAGGGATTTCCTTGGAATAGATACACTTCAGGCTGTACTTCATGTTTGTGCACTCCCCTCTCAGCCATTGCCTTGCTGGGTAAATACTGAAGCCTAATCTCCTGCATGGGAAGTGTTTATCTGTTGTGTCCAAGGAACACATGGGAAGGTGGTGGGGGGCATCTGTGCTCTCTTTCCTTGTCTCCTCTCAATTGCTTTAGATGGGATTGGGTGGTGATTTAACTGTCTGACTTAATTCAATGTAATGGAAATGAACTGCCATATGTAGCATGCAATTCAGAAGCTTTGCATAATGTATTTTCCTCTGTCACTGGTCGAGGTTTTTGGTGGCATTTTAAAAGGGCCAGGCTTGTGTGGACAGATGGAAAAATGCTGATAAAAATTGACTTGGAAAAAGCCAGATTGCTGTCTGACCTGCTGTAGTTCTCTGCTTTTCCTTGCCCATCCTGCACATTGCTTTAACCTCCACGGTGCTAACCTTCTCTGCAGAGGCTTGGGATTTCCTGGGCTTGTCTCTAACCAAGGGACTGCACAACCTTTCTGGGCGGGGGGGAAAGGAGCTGGAAATACACCAGCATGTTATGCATTACCATTGTTTGGGACAGGTTTGGTGGAAAAGACATATGTTTATGTAAATTATGTGGTTTTGAAAATCATAATTTTAGCTGGGTTTTAACAGCTTTTGGCAAAACTTGACAGAAACAGTGTTCTGACTGTGCTTGTCAGCAGGATCTGATGTACCCTTGCCAGCAGAGCTTGACTTGTGATTCCTGTATTTAATTGTTTTGTGAGGTTGCAGATCACCTCTGGCTATCTGTGACACTGACAGAGTCATAGCCTGACACCACCCCTGTTCCCTGTACCTGTAGCGCTGACTCCTTTCTGCCTCTGTCATCCTTGAAAATAATATTGAATGTGCTGGTTAGTGTGGCAGGTTGGGGGACAGAGGCTGGAACAGGACTAATAGCAGACCAGAGCCCTAGTCTCTCTTCCCGCTCCTGGAATTTATTTTCTTATCTCTTATACTGGTTCTCTTTTCTAGGAATGAGAAGCTAGGCATTCTATTTTGCATGATTTGTCCAGTTAAAAAGGTCAGCACACCACTGGCTTAACACTTTGTAACCTTTGATTTTTAATGTATTTAAATACTGCTCCTTTCAGTTTTCTCTAGGCTGCACGTCTGAAGATCAAAAAAATTTCACGTGCTGATACACAGAGAGAGAACTATAAACCTGCACCCTCCATTAGTTGTGCTCTGATACTGTGTATTTATGCCTATTCGATGCAACCTTTGAATAGGCAGATTGGTTAGAAAATTGGTACGCTTTTGAGGCAGAAAGAAAAATTAATCCTGATCCTTTTGACTCTTATCCACATGATCAGAATCTTTTGTCTGCTTTTACAAGGTAACAGGTCTGCCTGTGTGATCATCACTAGATTCTGTTCTGGCTCCTCAGATTTAATTTTTTTTCTTCTCTTTTGATTTCAGGTATCTTGGAGTTTTTTCACCATCAGTTGAAGGACATTGTTGAATATGCTGAACTGAAGACCGTCTGCTTCCAGAATTTGCGGGAAGTGGGAAATGCCGTCCTGTTTTGTCTCCTCATTGAACAGAGTCTGGTAGGTGCCTGCTGGGATAGTTTGAAAACCCATCTGTTTCTCAAAATGTACTATCAAATTTTTGTTACTAATGTCATAAATAACAAGGCTGAAATCTGCAAGCTTGCTATTGCTGGTGGGCAGATGGGTAGCAACAGTTTCCCGCTCCGATCTCTTATAGTCTTGGAGGGGCTGTGAGGTGGCAGGGATGCCTGACTTTGCTGGATGAGAGACCTTGCCTCATTTATGGTGCCTGAGGATCAAATATTGTGACTTTTGTCATAAATTACGATCACATACAGTACTCCTGCAGTCAGTCATGGGGTGGTTACTTTCTTATGTCAATGAGTTGTGCATCTGGTACTGTTGTTTTCCTTTCCTGCTTGTCATTCCTGTTGTCATCTGAAACATCACAGAGTTAATGTGGACAGCCTTGGACATCCTTCTTGCCATTTGGATGGCTACCAGCAGCGCCCGCTCTGCCAGAAATTCATCTGTCCTAGTTTGAGAGAAGCTGTGAAACATGTCCAGTCTTTCAGATGCTTCCTATAAGCCTAGCCTCTACCTTACAGCGTGCAAAGCTGCCTGCTGTTGAGGGCATGGTGCTCTTTATCCCTACCTCTCGTTTTCTTTTCTCGCTCTTCCACGTTATAATTATCTGCTGTTTAAACAAATGGCCAGACGTGTCATTTCTTTGTCTTCATGCTTTTGGGTGCTTACAGAGGGAAAGGTGGGTGTTGCTTATGGACCAGCAAAGCAACAGGTGTGCTGTCTTCCTTTCCTCTACCTGGGTTATGCCTTTGGGACTTGGGTGGGGAGTCTCCTCCCTGTCTGTGCACAGAGGGCGATCTGCCCATGCTGTGCAAGCACATGCTGCTGCTGAGGCTGGGCTGCCCATCGCCTTGAGATCTCTCCTGACTGCAAACCAGCTACGGCATTTCCTCAGCAAGCTGGCTGGGGGCCTGCCTCTCTACAAAAATAAATTCTCATGTAAGACTCCTTTTCTAGGGTGTGTTAAAGCTGTTGATGTTAGATAAGGTAATGAAGACACGCTGTTCCTCAGAGTGCTGCTCATGGTGTTAGCGGATCCCTCTCTTGTGGTGGAGAGTAATTGGAAGGCCAGGTGACAAGCAGCAAACCCATAGTCAGTAATGGGATAGCTGAAACAAAATCAGGAACTGGATTACTTTGGATTCAGACTAGGAGGATGCGTAAGGAAGGGCCAGGCAGGTAAGGGCCCTCACTACCTCCTGGGAGGATTGCCTGAGGGTGTACCAAAGTGACACCAGCACTGGAGGTACCTTCTTTGGGACACTGCCTTGGTGACACTTCCTAGTCATACACCTCTGCTCGCTACCCATCTTGTTTTTGCCCTTGGTGTTGCCCCAATGTCGTATCATGTATTTCAGTATTTTTCTACTGTGGTCATCCATCATAGCTAAACTAGACTCTACCCTGGTACAAAACGTAGGTCTGTAGTGCATCTCTGCTAGTGGTTGGGTCTTGTTAATCTTGACTTCCTAGCACATGTATTTTCGTGGTGTTGGCATCAAGGAATTAGACCTGGGAAAGGTACACAAGCCCCGGTACTCCAGCCTTGCCAAGGGTGTGGCTGATGAACATCTAACACTAGTGGTGAATGATTACAAATGAGCAGGGACTTCACTCCAAAAACGAGGAGAGGGGTTTATCATGTCATGTGTCATCTTTTGGTCATCTCTGCATTTTCTCTGCACATACGTACAGCAGCCAGGATCCAGGAGACGTGTCTTCTTTCACTCTGTCCCTAAAGATGTAAAGTACGTCCTGAGAGGTGGTTCACCGCTGCTGTCCTGTGTCTCAGCCCGCCTGGCGGGCAGATGCCCCCACCATGATACCAGGTTGTGGGTATAGGGCTGGTAAAAATAACCAAGAAGTGAGTCATCTTCGCCACTCTTTGTCTGTGCAGGGGCCGTCTGCTGCTTTCACTCCGCAATTACTCACCCTGTATTAGTCCTTTTAATAAATACCCTGTCCTTTAAGAACTGCCAGCTGAGGGTGGGAGGAGAGCTGCTGGAGTTTATTTGGGAATCCAGGGTAACCTGGTGAAATCAATCCATCTTTGGGAGCGATCCAAAGAAGAGAGCGAGGGCTGGGAGCAGCTCCATGCAGTGGCGATGGAGGCTGCCTGCCCTCTGGTGTTTCTATGAGGGTGTGCTTTTGGGAGCCTGATTTGGGGATTCTTCCATCCTAAATGCCTCATTTCCTTTTTGTTCCAGTCACTAGAGGAAGTGTGTGACCTGTTGCATGCGGCGCCATTCCAAAATATCCTGCCCAGAGTTCACGTCAAAGGTATCGACTAAGTGAAAACACCTTCCTGGGGTAATGGTTTCCAGTTTTCTTGCCTGTTGCTGCAGTTTCTGTGACTGTCCCCAGCCATCCTTTACAACACTGCTGTTAATTACGGGACAGAGGTAACGGATTCAGGCCTGATTGCCTGGCTGAAAAATATATGCTGCTTAGTGAGGCTCAGTGCAAATTACAAGAGGAGGAGGATGAGGATGCCCTGACAGGAAAACATGGGATAGATACCCAGGATAGTATTACCCCTCAATGTGGGTGTGGTGAGAGGCTTTTCCAAAGGTGCTCTTTAGCTTATGTGATTGTCAGTTACGTGGGGTGGGCTTGATCATACAGAGTATAGGAAGTCTGTCATCAGAGTGAGTAAATACAAGTGGTCCCTGGTCCCAGGAGACTTTTCAGGTGCGTTTTTACTAAACTGGGCATGCAGTGGTGAATCTTTGGAGGATTGCTTCCTTTGGTATCTGCTTTCCTCACCATCATCAGATGATGAGCTTTTTTCCCCCCCTCACGCTTCTTTCTGTGTTGTTCCTCTTGTCTCCTTTCCTCTCTGTTTCTCACTGCCAGAGCAGCTGATCTGTTCTGCTCAGAGAAATCCTCTTGGCTAAAAATCTTTGCGAATATGTCCAAGCTCACAATTAGCTACTTGCATGTCTGCATAAAACCAACCAGACCATTGTAAAACAGTATTTTGCCATTTGCCAGAGAACATTTCCTACTTGCCAGTGATTAGGAGGTGCCAGCTGCTTTTTTAAGCCTTGCTACACATAAAATTCCACCCTCATTATACCCCACCTTCTAGAGTCAAGCATTTTATGGATGATAAGGACAATTTTCTTGGCTTAGTACAAGTGGGAGTCAAGTATGTTCACAGCAGCAGCATAATAGAGCCTTATATTCTTTCTTGAATTAATTAACTGTATTCTACTACAAATCCTTTCTTTTTGCATATGCAATGCAACATTTTAGAATATATATTTGAAGATTAACCAGCTATTTAGAAGTAAAATTATCTATAAAAATGATACACCCAGTTTTCTTCTGCACTGAATAAAGACTGTGTGAAAATAAGAATTTTCTTGGTTAATTGCAATTTATCAACGCTCTGTTTTGGTTTTTTCCTTTCAGAGGGTGAAAGACTTGATGCTAAAATGAAGAGACTGGAATCAAAATATGCTCCACTACATCTTGTTCCCCTCATTGAAAGACTGGGCACACCTCAGGTAATCTCTCTCATTTGTGTCAGAAGCAATTCCAAGAAACTTCTGAGCGCTAGAAAGCCTGTCCTTTCACATGTGCTGTGTCAGAACCTTTACATCCAGCTTGTTCACGCAACAGGATGATTTTTTTTTTTTTTTTTTAGATCTATGGATCTGGTAAAGCTATTAAAGCTCAGAAGCTTAAAACATTTGAGACTGGGGTGGAGGTGACATGTCTTTGGGAAAAAATTTGTATGTCTGTTGCTATGTGATACCTTCTCAGCATAAGGGCCAGCCTAGGAGGTCTTAATGCAAATTCCACCAAAAGCCATCAGTTTTCTTGTGCATGTGTATATATTTTTTTTAAAAACTATTTATTCCTCTTTCAGCCAGACGATTAGAAACTCTTGGAAAATCAGCTGGCATTTGAGCTGAGCTCTCCTGGAAACAGTGACGAAAAAGAACGTTCTTGAACTGCCTTTGCAGTTTCAGCACTATTTTCCTTTCTCTCAGTGTGAGGGATGCATTCATTCCCTGCTAACCTTAGCAGTTTACAAGCAATTGAGATGTGAATAGTAGAAGCTAAGAGCAGAGTGCTCTGAAGCAGACTTCAGACTGCTTTCGTTGGCATAGGTGCTGCAGTTTGGTAGGTGCTGCTGCAGCAGGAGAGAGCTCTCAGTGTGAAGGCACAAGCTGGGACAAGCCTTAATTGGCTTTGCCCCTATGGATTTTGTCTGAGCCTTTTTGTGCTGCCTGTGGAGCTTTCCCATCTCTGACAGCAGCAGTTAAGGGAGCCGTGCAGCAGAGCACAGGGAGGAGCTACTGCCCATACTAGCAGCACAGCATTGAACTCTTTGGTTTTGCTTTCTGCCTCCATTCAGGAAAAGAGTTCTTTAATAGTCCTTGGGACTAGTCCCAGATTAGCATTACTGCAATTAGTGTTACCTTCCAGCCTCTTGGCTTGAAAAGGCTTTTACAGTTTTCTCCCAATTTTTTTTTCACTAAACTGAACTTCAGGTAAGCAGCCTCTGACCTCACTTGAAGTCAGAAAAAATTTCTGCTAGAATAAACCAAGTGAAAGTGAAAAACATGTTTGTTTGTTTTTTTCTAAAGAATGTGTTGTGGTCATGTGGCTTTTAGCAGGATTCTGCACTTTGTCGCCCTTAGCAAATAGCAATCGCAAGGGAAGGGGACTTGCTGACCAAAGAACGTCTCTGCTGCGGCCTGTCCATGTTTGAGGTTATCCTGACGAGGATCCGCTCCTTCCTGGACGATCCCATCTGGCGCGGGCCCCTGCCCAGCAATGGGGTGATGCACGTGGATGAGTGCGTGGAATTCCATCGCCTCTGGAGCGCGATGCAGTTTGTCTACTGCATCCCCGTGGGAACGCACGAGTTCACTGTGGAGTACGTACTGCCCAGCTGCCAGCAGTTTGCCTGCAGGCAACAGCACTCTGCTTGTCACTGGCCAGGGGGCCTAGAATGGAGGCGTTTGTTCGCCCATCTGCAAGAGCTCAGTGTGAAAACAAGGGAGAGGGTTGCAGTTGCTGGGAGGGGCTCATAATCCATGAACACAGATATTATTGTATCGTTATTGAAAATAACCTTCTATTTTAAAGTACTGCCAGTGTATAATGAATGAGCCCATGACAAACAGGCCCTAGAACACATATTTCAATAGTAGTCAGACCCCCACGGATGGTGAACTTCAATATAAAATAGCTGAACATTCGTGCATATATTTCTAACAAGTATTTTTTCTCTGAATTAAGAACGAGCACTTGGAAGTTAACATGATTAACACGAGTTACCTAGGAACTGTGGTTCTTGGTTTTGTTAATTTTGGTAATACCCTTATTTTGAAAAACCGTTGAGCTGTAATGTGCTTTCACTGAGCAATTATGGAGGCAACAGCATAGGACATTTGCCTCCTTTCATGCCTGCAGCCCAAAGAAGCAGAGTGGTGTTGAATTCCCACTTTTGTTTCCTTTGCAAATCAAATGTAATGCTGCTGGAGTCTCATGGGGAGTAAATGTTTTTGGAGTAATTGCTTTGTGTAAAACTGAGAGGGGGGAACTTTTTTTTTTGTTAAGCATCCATTTGCATTGCTTGTGGTATCTGGAAAGAGAATTTACTAGAGATTTTGCAGTATTTTCTAGATTAATGTCTAACATACTCGGTTTTTAGTATGATGGCTGATTAGTGAGCATTTCCTGTGGATATGTTTCTGAAGACTTAGGTGGAACGTGCTTTACATGGTGTGTTTCCTGTCTCAGGCAGTGCTTTGGAGACGGCTTGCACTGGGCTGGTTGTATGATCATCGTGCTTCTGGGACAGCAGCGTCGCTTTGATGTGCTGGATTTCTGCTACCACCTGTTGAAAGTCCAAAAGCATGATGGCAAAGACGAGGTTATAAAGAATGTGGTGAGTTGGAAACATCTGGTCTGTATTTGCTGCAGTGAAAAAGACAACACTAGATCAGAGCTGTTTGTACTCAGATGTAGTGTAGATGTAGCAATTGCTTTTTAGAGTGAAATGCTGAAAATGAGGGCACTGGGGGCTTTAGGAGCAAAAGATTAAAGGCATTAGTACTGGAGTTTGGCGACTGGTTAGTAAGAATTCGGATTTCCTCCATATGTGGGATTTTCTTAATGCTTTCCATCTCATCTAAGTGCATTCGGATTTTGACAAGGCTGCTGTAAATTGCCCTTCTTTGCATATAAAGCAGGACTGTCAAAAACCAAAATGCACCTTGGATTTTCACTGGATTAGCAGTGGAAGGGAAGCATTCATAACATTGCTGGGAGAGGTGAGGCAATAGCATTTGCTGCTTTTGTGTCTAAGGCTTTTTATCTCCAAAGCTAATTCCTCTGTGTCTGTTTTTGATGTTGCAGCCTTTGAAGAAAATGGTTGAGAGAATTCGCAAGTTCCAGATTCTGAATGATGAAATAATTGCTATTTTGGACAAGTATTTGAAGTCTGGCGATGGAGAGAGCACACCCGTGGAACACGTGCGCTGCTTCCAGCCACCTATTCATCAGTCCCTTGCCAGCAACTAGACTTCCCACCTAACAATACTTTTTGCAGCTATTTAGGCTGAAAGTATGAGGAAAAAACCAACAAACGAACCCCACACCAGCAGTTCCAGGGAATACTCTCATCAGCATTTTTCAGTATGCCTGTGCCATTTGAGTGGTGCACTGTCCTCTTCAGTCTCCAAGCACAGTAACTGTATACAATCCATACTTATTTTTCTAGACTAAAATTTTATACACTGACTAAAAACTTGTGACTGTAAAAGATTTTTGAAATCTCTTTGCATTCCTGTACTGAGGTGGCAATTTTTGACTGGACTGATGTAATTTTCCCCTGAAGCTGTCAAAATAATAGCTGTGGAGGATAAGAAACTGAGTTCTGTAGGGAAAAAAAAAATCAGAAATCAATTCCTAATTGTTTGTATTAGAGCATAATTGCTTAATTAGCCTTTATTAAAAAACAAACAACCAACAAACTCTGCTGGTGCTTTGTGAATAATTTTTCTAGTCAGTTGATTATTTTTTCTCTATGTAAAACTATTCTCTGAGATCAGTAATTATGGAAATGAAGGCTAATTAAGGTGATTGTTTCAAAGTTATTTAACATGGAGGTGACTGATAGTATTCTGATCTTTTAAAAAGGCAGTAGTTTGATTGAAATGGGACTGTTTACTTTTTCCTAATGAGAGCTTCTAACACAATTTCTATTTTTGATTGGCGAGACATACCTGTGTACCAAAATACATGTTTACAAGTGACAAGGAATTCTCGTTTACAGGAATCTTGACTACAGTGATCAGGTGTAATCTATCCCAGTACAGAAGCTCTAACGATGTTAATCATGATTTACTTATGGAAAGTATTTGTTTAATTACACTTACTGTATCATGCAAACACTGCATCAGTAAAATTGTTTGTAAAACTTTGCAACTGTAAAATCTGAATTTTAAAGCAACCTCTTAAGCCGAAAGTAGTAACTCCTGCTTGCTTACTGCAGGATCCTGGCAGCGCTTTTCAGTTGGCCATCAGCATCAACCCAAAAAGAAAAGTGAGTTAAGATGGCTGGAACACATACAGATGGATAATAACCCATTTTACCCAGGATATGGATTTCTGGAGATGGTATTTGGTTAATGTTTCTAACCCCCAGTGGGAAACCAAGAACATATCCCTTTGAGAACCCCTTTTTCTCCCTTCCTTCTTACTAGTTCAAGGTTAGTTTCCAGCACATCTCTTGTCCTGCTTAGCTCTTTTCAACTGTTTCACAGCAATGGAATTGAGTCCAGTAATGGGTAGAAACAAGCATCTGACGGAGGAGGTACACAAGAGATAAGGAATGTGGAGGTACTGGGGTGGTAGGGAACTGGATTTGTAAGGAAAGAAATTAACTGAAATTCCTCTGCAAAAGAGAGGATAGAGATTTGCCAGGCACTCTATAAGCGAGTTTCTACTACCGCTGTTTTTCCCATGATATCTGTGCTCAAGAGCTGCCGTTGTGGTGGGAGCGCACAGGAGGCTGCCCAGTGCATGGGATACGCAAGTAGGAAACACTTGTGCTTTACTACACCAGCTTGTTGCAGGATTTCTTTCACAAGGTGCTTAACAGACAGTTTTCTTAAAGAAATGTTTCTTTATAGTTCTCAGAAGACTTCTAGTCATCCAAATACTTCCCTATGCTTCAGGCTTCAATTAAGGAAACGAACAACTTCCTTAATTTGTTGAGATAATCACTGGTTTTCAGATAAGTCTCACAGACCTGAGGCTTTGGCTTGGCACTGTGGTTAATTAATAAAGCCTGGTTTTATGTTCAAGAGCAATTTAAAAATAACTAATGATGAAAGTTCCAATTCCTACCAGTTAACTTTTAGAAGTAAGAGAATTGGTCTCTAAGTACTAGCATTAGTATGTATTTTATGATCACTTTTGTCCATTTAGTATAAGAGAATTCAAACATTAGTCTTATGAGATGTCTGTTTCACATTTTTCAAAGGTAGGTTGCTTTTTTTTTCAAACAGGATTATTAGACTTGATGGGAGCTAAAACCTCTTCATCTGGTGTATCTGCTTCTCCTACCTAAAAGGAAAAATGCAGCAAGGTGCACAAAAGCCTTAATTTTTTCATTATTTCTCATCAAAAACTGGGTCTTGAGGCCAAAGTACCTACTGCAACGTGAAGTAACAGACTCCACCACCTGAAGTTGTAACCTGCTGTTTGGATAAGCTGCTGCTCTGGTACTGGAGGAGGCAGCCTGGAGTTTGGTGACCGGGGCAGTTTAGCTGCTCCCTGGTCCTGTGCTCTTTGCTGCCTCAGCGTTCAAGGGTGGTGTTTCCATGACTGAGAGCTGCTGGTATCATGTCTTAAAATTAGGTAGAAGTTCAAGTCCCATTCTTCAACCAGCATTTAAAGAAGCTTTTTCTGGCTTGACACCTTCGCCCCTCCTGCATGTATGACATGTACCAAAGGAAGGCAGCAGTTAGTTGCAGAGGTGGGAACTGTTTTTTGACCTAGTAATAATTATACTCTTAAACAGTAAACCCCTAAAACTGACACCTTACAGTAGTAACTGGTTGTTTCTGTCCCAAATAATTTCTAACCTTCACATCTATAGTAAAAATGTGCTTATCACTATTTTCTGCCTTTGCAAACTTAAATTACCACCCTACCTGTCTCACCCCTTTTTTAAGCAATGACATTATGTTGCAATTTTTGGCCCTTTTTAAAAAACTTACTGGCTGTGACACCATTACTGTAAACAAAACTACAGTTCTGGGAATTGCAGCTGTAACATCAAAAACGCAGCACAGCTCTACTGTGCCAGGGCAGCACAGCAGAGAGACAGAACCTGACCTCTTCTACAGAAGAGGGAATAGCTTTCTTTGGTTACTATTAACAACTCCAATCCTTCCTCCTGCATAACCTGGCATGGCAGGAGCTCCTGCCTTGTTGTTGGTGCCAGCCAATTATGCTATTTGGTAAGGTCGGGGGGATGCAAGTTTAGCATACAGCTGTAGTTAAGCAGTACTTTCAAAGGATGTCTTGCTTGGTTGTAGCTTTCCCTTTCCTCTTTTACAAACAGGGACAGCTCCTCTCTGAGTATGTTTACAGTCCCTCAGTGTTCAGTCAGGGATCAAGTACAAAGGATCCAGGGTCACTTCAATCTTTTTACCACCAATGCAGAAATAAAGCAATTTATTTTTGATAAAGTTGTCATTAGTGCAATACATCTTAAAACAGAAGAATGAAATGAAGTATTTACACATAACTTAAGCAACAAAACCAACTGTGGTCTGAGGTCATTTTAGTATTTTTTAAAGTAAAAATAAGGCAAAAAAAAGTCCTTCAGTGTTCTTTATCCAAACTAATCAAACTTAAAAATTAACGATTGTCTACACAGACTGTTAAAAAGTATATGATTTTCCAGACAAGCTCAGACATTTCACAGCAGAAAAAAAATTCCAGAGTTACAGAATTGCTCTTTCCTTAAGTAACATGTAGATATTTTCAGAAGGCTGACAGACTTCCATTCCTCCTGGCTGAGAGACTCTCTGTGGTTTGTATTTCACCTAGACAGGCAGAACTTTCTTCCTCATGATTAAAGCAGTCGTATGTGCTCAGCAAAGTACCATTTGCTGCTCTGTCATCCTTCCGCAAAGAGACAGGCAGATTTGCTAGGGTGAAATTAACATCTTTGAAGGCATGCAATAAAAAGATCCCCACAATGATAGTCAGGAAGCCACTGAAGGTGCCAATAATGTCATCAGCCACCATGTGTTGCCATTCCTTGAAAAGGATGGCAGAACAAGTTAAAACAGATGTTGTAAAGATCACGTAATAGATTGGAGTCACTACCGAAGTGTTGAATATATCCAGAGCCCTGTTTAAATAGTTGATCTGCGTGCTCACACAGACAATAAGGCTTAGCAGCAGAATCCAAGACAAGGGATGTTTCAGCACTGGTTTTCCTGCAAAAAGTTCCTTTATAGCAATGCCCAAACCTTTTACACAGGAGACTGATAACGCTCCAATTACAGAGCAAATTGTTATGTACACGAGAATGTTGGTCTGTCCATGGCGAGGTCCCACCACAAATATTAGAATTAAAGACACAATGACAACAAGAGTTGCGAAGACCACAAAACCTGTGGTTGAGGGGGGGAAAGAAAATCTTGTTACTTATGTACAATGTCAAAAGCATCCCAGAGGTACCAAGAAAACATTAACAATGTGATCGGCTCAGCTTAAACAGGAGAGTTCAGGATGTTTTTCATTTGATGTTTCTCCAACATCAAAGTTAAAATGGTTTTAGAGCAAGTTAGTTAAAACAAAGAATGAAACTCTGGCACATTATATTACCTTTACCAGTCCATCAGCAAGATGACTAGAGGATGAGATTCCTATATTGCCTTCCACACAGACCTGCTGAGGTGTAGATGCCACTGGATCCAGGCTTGTGTCTGAATGCTCTTTAGGCAGGTACAGTTTGGCAGGCTGCTACATTCAGTGGCAGATTTCCAATAATAGGGTCATTCCTTAAGATCAGCTTTTAATCTCTGTGCTGGCTATTTCCTCATGTTTAAAATGGGATTTGTATTTGTATATATAGTATTATGCAGATCTATTTGTGAGTGCCTCATCTAGAGGAGCTTGTCTTCAGGATTACATTTCTCAGCAGACACTTAACACAGTATCTCCTTTTTCATTTTAAGGATAGATCAAAGGGGGGGGGGGGGCTTAGAGACTGACACACTTCAATGAAAACTCTAATTATAGAAGGTGCTGCTGCATTCGTTTAAACTGTCATCTCTGTGGTTCACATCAAGACACTTTGTCCAAGGCCAGATGAGTTCACTGGCAGCATGCAAAGCTCCCTATGGAACTATATCACAGAACTTGAATCTACTTCGTTTTGGCACCATGAAGCAGGCATGGGCTATCTTCCTGGAACTTGAAAACAGCGGTAATGAAACTATAATAAAGAAATGATGGGCTGCCTACATATCAAGCCAGCATTTTTCTTACCTGGATCACCTAGTTTGTGGGACATTTCGTTCAAAGTTTCTACTTCCTCCTCTTGTGGAGCATGAATTACCATCACAGTTGATCCCAGTATACTTAGCAAACACCCTATTTTTCCATGTAGATTAAGTTTTTCATTTAAAAAGAAGGATGACAGAATGGCACTAAGAAGAAAAAAATGCACCAGCAAACATGGAATTAGTAATATCTCATTCATTTGCTCATCAACTTCCTGGTTGCTTTGACTGTACAGGTCACTAGCATATGCAGTGTGCAGCTTTTGGTGAGCAAGAACACATATTAAAGGTCCATAAATCTGTTATGATGAATCTACTAATTGAGCACTTACTTAGAATAGCTACATAGTTGCTCTTCTATCTCAAGATACTTGCCATGGATAGAACTACCTGTTAATATTTGGCATCTTTCCCCCAAACCCCTTCTTTATGCTGCCTCCCCCGAAACTCTGTATCTAAGCACTTGTAAAAATAGTTTTTACAAGACAAAAATCTTATTTCTAATTAGGAATTTAAATACTACTCTGTTGTATACAACGTTTTTGAAATGCAGCAGATGGCAACTTTTTACAGATCAAGGTATAGATGCATTGCTAGAACCCTTTTAGAGCACAGTTGCTTCACATCTGGAGAAACTTAAAAGTTACTCCTGAGGTTTATAAGCAGACTTTATGTATAGTTAAGAACAAACCACATTTGTTACAGCATAATTCAGCGACACATTTCTAAAGAAATATTTTACTTCTCTCTCCGACATCACATTGCTGTTTGTTAGTGTTTCTTACCTTACAAGAACACTGAGAGCCCCTAAAGGAGTCACTAGCGTAGCTGGTGCAAAAGCATAGGCAGCAAAGTTAGCTACTTCGCCAGCTCCCACTGCAGAGTAATAAATAGTAATAAAAAAGGAGTTACACTGTCTTGCGCAACACACCTGTGAATCAGTGCAAGTGTTCTTGTAGACACAAACATGCGGTAAGGAAACAATGGAAGATTCGCATTATAGCATTCAGCTAGCAGTACTAGAATGCTACAAACCCCCTATTACTACATCTTAAAAACAGGCCAGGGGACCAAAACAGGTATTAACATTAATTCGGCCAAATTAGAAGGTGTTTTATTTTGGTGTCTGTGTTGTGGCTCCCCAAACTGCCAACTTCAGTCATGAACTTCTGCATAGAGAAATCTGCAATAGCAGGATACAGAGCAATGCATACATTAAGCCATAGTTACCTGAACACAGCCAGTAAATCCAGAGTTTAAGCAATGAAAAAAAAAAAAGTTTAGAAAATAGACATCATCCCAAAATATGCTTCCCTCTAAAGAATCTTGTACATCTAAGCAGTTCTCTGCTAAAACAAAAACCAAAATACATATGCTAGCAAAGAGAACCAGGAAGTCTGAAGTCTACCTCGTCCCACTGCCCAAAGAGGAAAATTAAGTTAATGAAAGAACTTCTGGTGTGAGAGATGTTCTATTAAATCATTAGAGCTGCACTCATCAAATCACCAGACAGCATTACCTTACATCACAGAATCCC
Organism: Athene noctua; assembly: GCF_965140245.1. Lineage (NCBI taxonomy): Eukaryota > Metazoa > Chordata > Aves > Strigiformes > Strigidae > Athene > Athene noctua. The sequence goes on from NC_134037.1 coordinate 190,854,410, forward strand.
CATCTTGCTCATTTTTTGTAACCACTGTGCCACCTGTGGTACAGTCATTTAATGAAATTATATAGGGCAGATTATATTTATGATACTTACTTGAAAGAAGTCCAGCCCACCACAGCCACTCCTTAAGGTACGCATGACCACCTTGACCTAAAATTGAAAGAATGTTTGCTACTCCACTAAAAACATACATTGACAGAGTAAGCCCTGTCACCGATGACATCACCAAAATAATTTTTGCAGCCCATGCCCTTAAAAACATGGGCAGCCTTTTGATACTTAGGCTTTATAGTTAGAGGGGTTGAAATAAAATCTCATTTCTACATGCATATCTCTTACAGCCTACTCTGAAAACTAGATAGTTTATTTCTTTTGTAATAGAAATGGCACTGCATCTGCATTACCCTGAAAAACAGATCTTTCAACTCATTATAGTGACATGAAAAGCCAAGTTTTGTGTCTCTTATGAGAATGCTACTTTGTGGAAATCGTGTGTGGCTTATGTGGTTGATTACATGTACAAACCAGGGAGCATGAATTACTTGAGATCAACCATCTTTTAGAAACAGAGATGAAAGGTACTAAATTAAAAATATTCTGATTCAACCCTCTGAATCATCTGAGGATGCTGTAACTGTCCCATCTAAATCTATCCTCTTTCAGTTTAAAATCATTGCCCCTTGTCCTGTCACTACAGGCCTTGGTAGAAAGTCTCTCTCCACCTTTAAGTCCCCTCCAAGTACTGGAAGGCTGCTATAAGGTTTCCCCAGAGCCTTCTCTTCTCCAGGCTGAACAACCCCAACTCTCTCAGCCTGTCCTCACAAGAGAGGTGGTCCATCCCACCGACCATTTTCACGGCCTCCTCTGGATCTGCTCGAGCAAGTCTATGTCCTTCTTACGTTGGGGGCCCCAGAGCTGAACACAGTACTCCAGGGTGGGGACTCATGAAAGCAGAGAGGGGGAGAATCACCTCCCTCTACCTGCTGGCCACATTCCTCTTGATGCAGCCCAGGATACAGTTGGCTTTCTGGGCTGCAAGTGCACGTTGCTGGGTCATGTCCAGCTTTTCATCCACCAGTAGCCCCAAGTCCTTCTCTGCAGGGCTGCTCTCAATCCCTTCATCCCCTAGTCTGCATGATCCTGGGGACTGCCCCAACCATGTGCAAGACCTTGCACTTGGTCTTGTTGAACTTCACGAGGTTTGCACGGGCCCACTCCCCAAGTCTGTCCAGGTCCCTCTGGATGGCATCCCCTCCCTCCAGTGAATCAGCTGCACCACTGAATTTGGTGTCATCAGCAAATTTGCTGAGGGTGCACTCAGTCCCACTGTCTATGTCATTGATGAAGTTATTAAAGAGTACTGGTTCCGGTATGAACCACTAAGGAGCACTATTTGTTACATGTGATTTTTATTTTTTCTAAAACAATCTCCTGACACTCAAACACAGTTAACATTCTCCCAGATTCACTCATTCAGGAGCACAGATGTAGCTAAGAGTGCTGGTTCCAAGTTCAATTTGCAAGTACAATTCAGATTTAACTGACATGTGAAGGAATCAGCAAGTGTCCCTAGAGAGCATTACATGCAAATTAAATAGCATGTATCACACAGAGTTAGGTGTATGACACCAGAGGGAAAAAAAACATATGTTATATGTTTTAAGTTTCAAATACCCTGAACAAACAAAAAAAGTCAAAACAAGATCGTAAGTTTAGTAATCTTCTGTTAAACAGCAAACTCAACTATCAGAAAGTTTCTTAAACATGTATTTACCTGCTCTCATGGAGCCTTTCCTAGCTAACCGGAGAAGGCCCTTCTTTTTCAGGATGAAACTTCCTCCAATGAAAATGCTGGAGCTCATAGCCAACACCAGACCAATACAGAAGTCATATCTCCCACGAGTTTGGCTCATTGCGTAAACTACTAAAGACTCTCACATTGATCAATGAACAGTAGAACTTCTGTTACTCAACACAAGATGATGCAACACTGAAACCTGAGCAAAATAAACACATCAGAATTAAACTGGCAGAAACACATACTGTAGGAAGGAGGAAAATCCTCAATAGCTCATGTGACTAGTTCTCCTGTGAATGGTCTCTGATAGGAGTGTTTCAAATGAAAAAAAAAAAAGGCTATCTTTGAAGCATGTGTAAGCTTGAACCATGGAAGAGTGACTAACAAGTCTGAACACAGCACGAAGGACTTCTGACCTGGCATATAAAAGCTGAAACCCAAACAAATAAAAGTTCTTTGAAAAAAAGTTAAGGAAAACTTAAAGATGTGTGATTTATTACTTTTCAATAAGCACTCAAATCTATGTCTGGCACACCATGTAACAGACAATACTTACATGGATATCAGTTTGCAAGAGTTTTAGAACTGCCACAGCATTTCTTCCATATAAACTCACTAGAAAAATGAAAGACAACGTTAAAATTGGTGTTTAATCATATAGTAATCTCCCTAAAACAAACTTGTGATGCATGCACATGCACTTATCCTTTAACGAACAGGCAAATCCGGAACAAGAAATAAGGCATCTGTTCGCTGATATATTTTACAGTTTCCTATACCTGTACAAAGCATCTTTTCAGCTTAGCTACAGTAACTATTACGAGTTTACAGTTTAAAAACTTCCATCTAGCCTGCCAAGACTTCAAATTTAGTTAGGCAAGACTTTCAACAACATCTTAGCAGAAGGTGATAATTTTTAGGCTAGAAATCAAGATTTTACATATTCAACCTCCAGCTTAACATGAAAATTTATTTCAGTGCATCTTTTCTCCTGTTACCAGCTGCAATGAGGATATCCTGGATTCTATCTAACACACAAGATTTTGAATTTAAGGTATCTCTACAAATAACTTTAAAACTGAAGAAAAAAAAGCTTGAAGTATTTTCAAGGTGATTAACCTTTCTATAGTATGAAGGGAAATAAAAACTAATTTTAGCCTTTGATTTCAAGACAACTGATAATTATGACAGTACAGAGAACTGTTCTAAAGGAAGAAAACACCCATAGATAAAACAATTTTTATTTTCTGGAAACACCAATCACAGATGTGCCAAGAAGAGCATTTAGTTCCCTAAGCAATTATTTTCCAGATACTCAGACGCATGGCTTATGATGTAAGTTGCATTAACAAGCTTTGATTTAAAAGTAAAAGGGGGGAAAGAAGAGGATAAAACGTTTCCATTTCAGTGCTTACTGGAATCTGAATTCCACAGCTTTGATGTTGAGATACAGCTTCCCCAAGCAGGGGTACAATGCTGGTGTCAAGGCACTGCAATGTCCAGCACCCTCTTTCATGCTCAGGCAGAGATGGACGCACCCACTGGGAATACAGGACTAAATAAAATCATATTCTGATCTGCCATGTGAGTTCACAGTTCCAATTCCTGCATCTGTTTCTTCAAAACCTGTTTTCGTCCAAAACTACCCTTCCCTGTATGTTCCTGCTTCTGTCTTGAATTTGCTACAGGCCTAGGAAAAACGTAGCAGAGAGCTACAGGTAGGTTAACACTAAAACTGAACACAGATCCCCTAACTTGCATTCAGTTACGCTGTGAAAAAGTGTAGGAAAACAGTCCCATTTAATAAGCACTCAACACAGCACCGTTCAAAATGCTTCAAGATCCACAGTTCAAAATTTTCAAATCCTCTTCCCTTAATCCTTGCAAAGTAATTTTTAGTATCTTATTTTGTAGGAAAAATTTAAGCAAATGAAGTGCAAGGGTCTGCTTTAATTTTCTAGCAACTTTTAAAAATAAGTAGATTCTTGCATAATACAAAATCACCTATCAAAACCAAAAAAAGACAAATCAGTGTGGGAGACAGACCAGAACGAGGTACCTTACTAACTGCATCAAATATTTCACTGCTTTTGAATTCAAAGCAAGACTTTCAGTCCCCTGAAGGGTAAAGGCATCTTTTAAATGCAAGTAAAAGACATCGAGGGACTTTTGCAACCGTTCGCTCTTACCATCTTTTCTAGCAGTCGGAAGTCACGCTGTTCAGGTAACCAAGCTAAGAGTTCTCTTCCAGCTCCAGCTGATACTAAATGTGATACTGGTGTAGCATCACCTGCAGGAGGGGGGCTTCTTTTGTTGAGCTTGTGTTTCAAACAGTTGCTACTACAGTCATATTACTAATGGGAGTATTTTTACTAGAGTAGCTTTTTGCTAAAACAGAACTCACCATACTGGCAAAACCACTTTTTCTTCTCTGCCTAGCTTGCATAGCTTCCTCTACATGAAAACATTTCTGACAGAGGTGAAGAGCATCAGTTAGTCCCGTCCTGACACCCTTCATTTCAGAGACAAGGGAAGAAGCACAGACTGCTTTTCTTCAGAGTAGAGGAAGAATCTGATTGCAGAAGAATGGCGAAAACTTGCAGGCTAACAGGCAATTTTCTGAATTTAGACTTAAAAACACTCTAAGGATGTTACACTTCAAAACTAGTAGTTCTACTCTCCCCCGTGGCCCAAATACATTAGAGGAGTTGATTCTCTGTCAACCACTTTGTTAATCTTGCAAACAACTCAAATCTTAACTGCTTCTTCACACAAATTATTCCAAGCTCTTCTTGCCAACTTTATTTGTCCTCACAGACACAGCCAGTCCTATTTCTGTTTGGGCTGGACTGCCATACTTCCACCTGTTTATAAAGATGTCTGCATTTGCTGACCATTTCTGCCGCCCTGTCAGGGTGAACCCAACTTCTCTCTGAGAAGATTTGGTTCACTTTGCATACAGTGCAGATGTAAGTTGTATGTGTAGAAATGACAGCTTCAACGTCAAAGCAATAGCAGGCACAGGAAGTTCTACCCTTCAGGAAATCTGTAGTTTAAGACTTAGTAAAATAAGAGGAACTAATATGTCTTCATAAATATCATCAAGAAAAATTATCTTCTTTGGAAATAAGAAAATGCCACAAAATGAGCAGTTTCTGGAATAAATACTCCTCTCAAGTTTCAGCTTTGGGACACACCAAAGCTGCCCCATTCCAGCAGCCAGAGCCAGTACTAAGTTATAAACAGGAGAGAAGCCAGAAAATGCAGGTGTTAAAGCTAGCAGTGGTTTAGTTGTATTTGGTGTAGTTCTGCAAAAGTTCTTTAATCAAGTTCACAGCTGATTTTAACACAGAGAATATCTCATCCATCCAAGACTAGCAGTTTCATGGAGGAATACTAGTTTGCTGCTCTGATTTCAGATATGTAGGGAGGGGATAAGATTTTCCTAACCACTGAAGCTACAACATTTACAGTGCTTTGAAGAGCCACCCATTTACGAACGGCCTGTGGATCTTCCAGTATCATGAGTCATAACTCTCAGCGTGCAACAGTACGATGACAGACAACACAGGAAACTTATACTGAGTTTGAAGGTTATCAGACAGGGAGAGATGGAGAAAAAGCTTTCTGAAAAAAACAGCGGGACATAAGCAAGTCCGGATTAGTCACAAAGTTTGTTTGCTTATTTCTATGATATAACCAAGAAGTATCACAAATGCTGATAAGATACAGTCTCTCTGGCCTAAAACACAAGGAAAGACTTCTTTGTGTCTTTGCTCAAAAGTCCTTTTTTCCCAAAAGCAACACATACACAGAGCTCAAAAGATGTTATATTTTTGTTGTAACAAACAAGCTATCTAAATATTCAAAAGCACTAAAAGTGGTGTCACGAGATGAAATCATATTTTATATTTAAAAGCAGATAAGCATAAGTAGGAGGGAGTTATCAGCCAGAGAAAATTAGTATCACTTCCACAAGTTGTACATTGTATGGAAGCAATAATCACAGTCAGGGTAAGTTAATATAGTGGGTTGTTCCAACTTTGCCTACTTGGTCACCAGTCCTCAAGAGTTCAGTAGACAGCCTTTTCTCCTAGAAGTAATCTAAATATATGATAAAAGATTTAAATGTTAGAATTAATGATTTACTTGTCTAAAACCTGATCTTAACTGTGAAAAAGATGATGTCACTAAGCTAAACAGGATCTAACAGGCCATTTACTTCAACACTTTGCCATGTGCTGCTTCTCATTACAGACAATTCAGCCAAGCTTCTCTCAGGAAAGAGTTATGAAGGAAACTTCACAAACACTGCAGACATGCTTTGATCCTGTTAGGAACTCTTCATTATCTAACGATCTATATCTAGATTTTCACTTTTACCACCAAACGTTTGTCCACTCTGGAAATGGAAAAGATACAACTCCCTCTACCTTTGCACCCATATCTTAACATTACTCTGCAAAGTCAGGTGCTTGGCACCTCCTGCCTTGCCACCCTCTGGGTCCTTTCCCAACAGTCAACCATTTTTTTATGAAATGCAACTCCCAGAGACGCATACAGTATTCCAGCTAGTTATTACTGCTGCCACAACACAGTGGAAGACTATACTTCTTTTCATACGACCCGAAATTGGTGGGGTTTTTTTGCCCTTCCTGAGCAATCATCTACTGTTGATTCTCCAACTTCTCTCTTGGTATAAGCTCTGAATTCTTTTCTACAGAACTACTGTTCTCTAAACTGTATTTGTATAGCAAATTATTCCTGCCTGGGTGTAATAACTTTCATTTACTCCTATAAAAAGCATCTCTCTTTCAGAAATGTTTCCTGAAAATATTCATCTGAGTTTACACACTGGTGACCCTTCCCTGCTCGATGCTCTTACTGCTTTGTCCTTTCAGACAGATCCCTAATACCAAACAGCACAAGATTCAGGTATGACACTCACATGGAAGGATTTTTAAACAAAGGTCTGTTTTGACAAGACATTAGTAATATTTACTCCAGGTACAGCCATTCAGCATCTTTTGATACACCAGCCCAGCTCTGTGGTATTTTAGTTTTGATTCTGCTTATTTACAAGAGCTCCATGAGAAGTTTTATGTTTCTAACATTGAAATAGCACCTATTTGATGCCCTTCTAGCCATAAAGCTTTTAATGGAAGAAAAAGGGGTTGAATCAAGTTCCTTTTAAAAAATGCACGCTGACTATTATGTGTCTCATTAACTATTACATGTTCCCTTCTTCCCTTCCACAGACATAAAGCCACAGGAAACAGATACACTCCCTAACAACAAAAATGCAAATAGTCAGTGATGAGTCTTTCGAAGGCTCGTTATACATACCGATTTTGTTCCAAAATCCAGAGGCATTTGCTTCTTAAATATTTCAATGTTAGGTTTCTAAAATGCAAGTTAAAATTATTGATTGGTATTTTAATAAATCAGCTAAAAAAATTATGTCCATCATTTCAAGTTAATCTCATTTTCATGCATGATGCACAAAACTGTACATTGTCTCACCTGTACTTTAAAACGGGAGAGGATTTTTGTTTTTAAAAAAACACCTGAATGACAAAGCAGTGTGATTTTAAATTTGATCTTCCTTAGGTCTGTCTCACCTGAAGCGTTACAGTTATTTCATCACTTTGGATTTCACTTCATTTATCAAAAGAAACTGATTTGCAATCTAAGCTACTCTTTAGAAGGTAGCATGCTAAAGCTGAACTGAAATACTATCCAAGTCCAGTTTTGTTCCGTGACTTAAGTGCTAAGGCTAAGGCACTTTTATTACAAAAACTAATACAAAGTTTTAATTACTGGCTTTGGTACAGTGTTTTTAGAAGATGTTTATATACAGAACTCCAGGGTGGAGTTAGTGGTCTCAGTAAGATTACTAAAATCTCCAAAATACAGCTAACTTTAATCCAAGTCTTTTTTGTCAGTTATGTTCTGTCAACTCACGAGCATATCTTTTAAAACAGAGGTACAGAGAGAACACTGAAAGGACAGATACAGCACACTAAAAGAGCTGCTGGTTCAAAACTTAGTCACACACATCTTTAAAAACCCAAGATCCATGCGTACTGTATTCAAAGATTCTGTGTACATTATTTAAGAAAAAGTACCTTCAGTTTTGCACTGTAAGTCTATCTAAATACAGACATAGTTTTCCAGCTTTACTGAAGTTAAACAAGTGGGCAAACTTATTTGCATTCTACACCAGCAAAGTAAAAAAAAAAAAAATTGTTTATAAAAGATAGTTATGTATATGCATATACATAACCTAATGTCAGAGGCATTAGCACAAGTACTCAGAAAGCAAAACATATGTTAACAGTTCTAAAGCTGCCTATTTTAATAGCTTTAGTTAAACTGTAGAGAAACTTATCCTTTATAGCAGATTTCTATTAATAATGAAAAAGCAACAAGCATTCCATTTTAAGAAACCGAGGGGGGGAAAAAAAAAAAGCCACACTAAAAATTTTTGTACATCTTATTCTTTGTATTTGCTATTTGTAGTTATTATCCTCTATAAAAAAGTGACCTTCAGTTAAAGCATTTTCACATAAAACTAGAAGTATCTTCACTAAAAGAGAGTGCTATTCATGAACTAAACACAAACTACAGACAGTGTTTTATAGCTGATACTGCATTGACTGTATTTCCTAGGAGTCTATCATAATAGATAAGAGCAGATTACATGACGTGCTTCATCTCTGCTGTACGTAGTATATTAGCTCCACTCTCAGCAGCATGAGTCACCAGAGCAAGTTCATGGAAGTTCTAACTTTAGTTTTTAAGACAGGTAGTTTCATACTTAAGATCATAAGCTAGAAGTTAATCTGCTATAACCTGCTTTCTATTTGTCGGGATTTTATCCTGAGAATTAATAACTAATGAAAGCAGAATCAGTGAGACTGTTCTCTAAATACGATGATTCTGATGAAGACTTAGGCAATAATTTCCTGTCAGCAAACTTGTTACGTTTCAGGGCAAAAAAAAACCCCTAACTGTAGACAGTGAGGCACATCAAAAGCATTCAGAAATAGCCATGATGACTTACGTTTATTATGTTTTAATTAAAAAGAATGTTAAAGACATTGCTGGAAAAATGGCAAAGTTAACTGGTTGAAAGAGATCAGAAAAAAAAAAAAAAAAAAAGAGAATTAAAAGCGCCAGACCAGCCAGTATTTTCACAGTATGAGAAGGAACACAAATCATCATTGTGAACTACAGTGCAAAGGTAAAGTTACTTTTTTCCAACTCAAACTAAAGTGCTGCCAGGGCTCCTAAATTCCGCGGAGGTAGATCTGGAACCAAGCCGCGCAACCCTCAACCTCGGCTAAACTCAATCCTGAACCAAACGGTAGACAGACTGGTTTAGCTCCTTGCTCGGCAGCACGCGCGCTCCCCTCCGAAGTACAACAGCTCCGGTAGAAGGAGCCGACCATCACCCGCCCATCCGCCCAGGTAGAGAGCCTAACAACCCCCCCGAGCTGTACTCTTAACCTCGGCCAGCAGAGCCCAAGTCACAGCACGCTGCCCACTACGGAAAAACCGGCACGGTGAAGGTCTCCAGGGGTTTCTGCGGCCAAGGTGCAACGCCCGGCGCCGTGGCCGCCATGCAGCCCCCCGCCCCTCCCCGCCGCGCCCGGGGGAAGCACGGCTCGCCCCGGGCCGCGCCCTCCTCACCAGCAGCCCCGACCGCCGAAGACCCTGCGCGGCTCAGGATCGGGGACCCGAGGCGGAGCGGGAGGCACCCGGGCACCGGCGCTCCGCAGGCTGCATCAGGAAGGCGGTCGGGCGGCAGCGGGAACCGCAGCGGGAACCGCAGCGGGGTCCCCGGGCGGCCGGACCCTCGTCCCAAGCCGGACGCGCCTCGCGCCCGCAGTCACCGCCCGCCGCCGCCCCCACGTCCCTCCCGCGCCGCCCCGCCCTCCGAGGGGCCGGCCGGGCCCGCCGCCGCCCCCGCCCCTCAGCCGGCCCGCGCCCGGCCGGGCCCCCTCCCCCCGGCGGGGCCGCCCGCCTCCGCCCGGTTACCTGCGGTCGCCGCCGCTCACATCCCCGCCGGGAGGGGCCCCGCGGCCGCCGCCGCGCGCGGACAAAGCGGAGGAGAGGGGGGAGGGGGAAGCCGGAGCGGGCGGTGGGAGGGGCCGGTGCCCGCGCGCTCCGCCGCCATGAGGGGAGGGTGGGGAACCGGCGGCGGGGCGCGGCGGGCAACAACGACGGGAGGCGAGGGCGGGCGGCGTCCCGGGCCCGGCCGCCCCCTGCCCGCTGGTTCCGGCAGCGCCCGCCGGAAGGGGCGCGGCCCGGCCCAGAGCGAGGCAGGGGCGGGGCGGGGCCGGGCGCCCCGCCCCGGTGACGTGCCCCGTCCCCCCCCGCCCCGCCCTCGCTCCGCCCCCTCCCCGCGGGCAGCGCGGGAGCCGCCAGCGCCGTTAGCGGCCGGCAGCCGCCTCCCCGCAGCGCCCCCCAGCGGCCCGCCGCGGGCAGCGCGGGCCTGCGCCTCCGCCCCGCCGGGACGGCGAGCACCGGGCCGCGGAAGCGGCTCTACCCGACCCAGCGGCAGCTGTTCACGTACCCCGCAGCGGGGGGCGGGCGGCCTCCGAGCGACGCCGCTTCCCTCCAGCCCGGCCTAGTCCGTTGGCGCGTCTTGCCCCAGGCCCTGTCGCCTCAGTCCACGTTACCCGTTTTTTACACTCTCACGAAAAGGAAACACGTACAAACCGTATGCGAGAAGGGAAAGAAACGTTCCACAGGGATGGGAAAATGGCGTAGTTTATTCTATTGAATTCAGGTCCCACGTTCTTAACTACATGTTTTACTAATCTCCTATGAAGTAGAATTGATCTGTACGTCTCGACAAATATTTCTCCTCAGCTTATAGTGAAGAAGTCTTTGAGACAATTGTAACAAGCTTCAGACTCAGAGGGCTCTTCAGTTTCCTCGAAACTATTTAAGTAGGCTTTACGCAGCTGACTTGTAACGTCAGATCTAGATGACAACCCTGCCAGAAGACCTGTGATACCTCCGCATGGAAGACACAGCTCTGCCTTTTCAAATCGGACCAGGCTGTTTCGTCATGTCCCTCAGTGGCAACAGTTTCTACTTCTTTATCCATCATGCCTCAGGATTTCTGAAGATGTTATCATGGTCTGCACAAGCAGCCGCTTCATTTTTGCTAAACTTGGAAACAAAACCAGAGAAGCAATCTTGGCTTTCCCTCATTGGATACCCATAACAAAAACTATGCCTCATCACACTACCTGCTGTGTGCTTCCTCATTAAAAATGGTCCCTCTGTCACCAACAAGAAAAATTCTACACCACTCTAAGCAAATGGGTAAACTTTAGGCCTATTTTATTCTCTAAAGCAACATTCCATTCCCCAATTTAAAACTAGTCTAGTATTCATAACACAAACTTTGTACTTTTGAAGTAGCTCTATATATATGTGTGTATATAAAAATATATTTTTAATATCTAAAACCCGCTAAGCAATATGGAATTATTACCTATGTAATTACACAGTAGGAAGCTGGCTTTTCGGAGTTTTATGAGATACCAAAACTGTGAAGTCTTTGAAAAACTTCAACAGCTAGTGAAAAGAGTTCCTCAAATGCATTAAAAAAAATTAACTGTACCACCTAAAACAGTACAGTATAAACAGGAGCATCTATGTACCAGGATGTAAAACAGTACAAAGTTTAAAGGAGCTAAAGAAATTAAGGTGCCTGCGATCATGCCAAATGCTGGAAACACATCTACATACATGTCGCTAAGTTAAACAGTAACAATGGCTGAAGGAAGTTCAGTTTTCTCCCGCTCTGCACTGCTTCTACACTTCTCCCTTCAAAGCCACCTCTCAACCAACCTAAAACAATAATGAAGGGAATAAACACCTGAAAATATTAACTGGACTCATTTAACCATTACAGACGCTTTGTGGGACTTCAGTCATCTGTTAAGTCTCTTCCTCTTGTTTCTTCAACTCCAGTTCTACTTAACATACTGTCATCTGTTCACACAAAATACAAGTTTTAAGTGCTCTCAATTCACCACAAATCATTAAATCTTTACTTCAAAGCTAGGGGTTGTGCTCAGTAACACAAATACTCAAAGCATCTCCGAATAATTTACCACAGCATGGTATTTCAGGCATGTTTTCTGAGTATCTGGAAAGAACTCCAGGTATCAGAACAGCAGTAAATTGCCTAACCTAACCCACTCTTGTAGGGTAACTCAGCAGCGCAGGCTGTCTGTGCTCAATGAATTTCACAAGAGAGGTCAGCTAGTGTAGTTACTTTTGCAAGGCTACGGACAGGGTTTTTCAGGGCTTAATGTCTATTACATGTATAAAGAGCTCATAAGGTTTAAAAGGACAAAGAGCAAAAATACCACCCATACAACTTCAGGAAACATTACCAGGTGAGCGGGTAGTCTAGCTTGTGTTGCATACCAACGGATGGACTCTTGTGCAGTGATTTCCAACCGTGTGCACACAGTGAAGGGGTTGTGAAGAAAGCCAGCACACGCCAGCTGCCCAGAGCTGCTCTCTGATACACAGTCCCCCGGCAGAACAGTGCCAGCTGGCAGGGTTTTAAAGCATCCCACCAGGGTGGTGAATCCAGTGAGCTCTATACCTGGCAGAAAATTGATTAGGGAACCCGGCAGCTGTAACGGGGTCTCTGGTGACCACATCCCTGCTACATTTCACGAAGACAGCTGAGCAGAACAAAGAAACAATGTCTGTGAGTCTACTCATACAACAGTTGCACTGTCACATACAAGGAACCTAAGAGACTCTACTTAAGACTCAAGCTCTTAGAATAAACCTCAGAAATGGGATTTTTTTTTTTTTTTTTTCCTTTTGGCACTATCAGATTCTGGTCTTGCAACACTCTTCCCATATGAACTTGTGTTGTGGAAATACATATGCTCAGGATTGGTTATGTCCCAGACTATCAACAATAACAGTGGTGTAAATGGGATAACTGCCCTTACTACAATGCTGCCTTGCAGGCCTGACTCCTGAGATGCACAAGAAGAGAACAGAGAGTTTAATTTTCCTGTTAAAATGTGTTCTCAAAATACATACTTCCTTATCCTATTTACTTAAAAATCAGAGACGCTGCATGTAGAAGGGAAAACCTCTAAAGTTTTCTGGCCTATCTTTGTACGTTGCATTAACATCAACACCTTTAAAAAGAAAATTGCAATAACGTACCCAGGAAAGAATCCATGCCAATCTTTTTCACTGCATACAGTATTTTATATCGGAGAGGAGCTAATTTCCTTATTTAAAAATAACTTTCAATTTTGCCCAGCAGTAATCCTGATGCTTTCCCTAAAACACAAGCACAAAGACTGAAACTGTTCTTAATCATAAATCCCACCATTTAAAACAAAACCAAACCCTCCTCATGCCTGTAAGTCATGTATTTGCCAGTACCTGATACAAAGAGCTAGGAATTTACAATAAAGGATTGGATGGGCAGCCACTGTAATTTTCCAAGTGATTCTTTCGGCAGGAAGCTCTTGTGACAGTAAATTAGACTGGTGACACAGACTTCCTTACAGCTGTTGCCACTCAATGCACACTCAACTGTGGAGTAGTAGATCTTGAAATAAAAGCTCTAGCAAGTAGCTAATGTACAGCAATGAATGAACAGAGCACATGATAACCCTTAAGTCACAAGTGACTCAGGCCCCAACAAACATTTCTGACAGAGAAGTGTTCATTTTACCTGTAAGCAAACTTCACTGCTATGAAGACATTAAGACTACAGCTTGTTGGTAGACACTACATGACAACTGAGCCCTCTGTGTTTTAACTGATCTGTACCCAAAAGCAAGGCTGCTATTTTGTGAAAGTGTAATGAAAATAGTTTGGTCTTATGAATTGGGATTAGGGTGTACAAGCAGCTAGAGGTGTGGGAAACTGATTCCGCCCAACCCCTCCCCCCCCCCCGTGATAAAGAAAAGTCAAAACCAAGCATTGAGCTAGAAATAAATCTTTTTATTTTAAAACAATACAGGTTAATAAATAGATTAGTTATCAGAAAACTTAATAAATAGCCTTTTATAATTTACACAAGGCAAATACAACATGCCTATAACTATTTTTTAAAAAGCAAAGAGAGTAAGCTTGACTTGTAAGCCATTAACAAATCTATATATACATTATTTGGAAGCTAATAAAATAAAACATTTTTATCTAATCTGTAGTAACTATATTGCAATAGCATTGAAGCAACCAAACCTGACACTGTATGTTTGTTGCCATCCACCTTTTCACCATATTCCATTAGAACTATTTTTTACATTCCAGAAAAAAACCCCAAACAAGTAAAAAAACCAAAAAGAACCCAAACAAGAGAAAGATCCACAGTTGAAAAAAGATTTAACTTAAAAATAACCCTTTTGTGTAATATTTTCCACTCTGTAGAGCAACTGTTCAAAGCTTTTTAAAAAGATTTCTTAATCCCTAACATTTCAACACCACTGTCTGAAACACTTGGGCACTAGTAATAACAACTGTTGACATCATTGGTGCCTAACACGGTACATGCTAAAATTCTGCATCACTTAAGCCCATATTCAGTAGCACCGAAGAGTTATTACAAAGACTAATCTCTGTAAAGAAAAGGTAACAGGTAATAGATAAACATTTGATAACATTTGATTTAACAGTAAAACTTCAGCAGTTACACCATATCAAGATGACAGAGGAAGATCTGTAGAACCCTTGATATTTTATATTTATGAAACAAGAAGGTGAGTGGGGTACAACATGCAAACAACTGCCCATTTAAAGCACCCCATATTTATTAACCCTAAATCTTTCTTCAAATACAAACCCTCTATTTTTTTTTTTTTTTTACATAAAAAGGAAAGCTAAACCTTAGTTTCTACTGTTTTAACAAATTAATCCAGTGTTTTCATTTTTCAGTGCTAATTACTTCAGAAAAATACATGTTCAACGTAAACCAAGATTATTAATAGGAAGCCTCACTTGTCACACTGTGATATGACAGGTTCTTATTAATGTTAGTTGCAGCTCACTAATAAATAGACTCTATTTACACATACAGAGTCCTGGAAAGTCAATACAGCAGATAACTTGTTTAGATATTCTTCTTTTTTACGTAAGTATTTAAGGTGTAACAAATTCTTTTTTGGTTGTATCAAAAAGGTTTCTATTCTCCTACTGAACATTTGAGGGATTTTTGTGTTTGACACCTAATAAAGATCGTGACTGACGCATGTAAATCCTCCATACACTGAAGGGATAATGATCAAAGAACTTCAAGTGAGTACCAAGTAAATATGTTCAACAAGTGTAATGGAAGCCAGACATACAGAGTGGAATGCCCTTCATGCAGATCTGAATTTTATTCAAACACATCCCACCACTGTAATGAGTCCACTTTTCGTATGTATAGCCTCTCCCACTTCTACTTTGGAATCAGAACTGAAGTCATCTGGCTTGTAGCTATCAATAGACATAATGGAAAGAGAACATGAAAAGGGCAGACCCATGAGGGACACCAAAGCTCAGGAGACAACTATGCACATTTCCTCCCTGAGATGATGGAACTCGGATATCTGTCTTATTCAAAGTGCTTACTTGTCAAAGGGGTGGGGAAAAAAAAAACAAAAGAGGGAACGGCTAAAATTCAGCTTCCACAGTGCCCCCTCTTAAATCAGAGAAACAACAGGACTAAAAAAAGGTAAGACACCTAGAACAAGGAGGGCGTGGGATGGAGAGGGGAAGAATCATACCAACAGTGACAACAGAAAATGCTAATACATTTCTAAAGTTAGAACTGAACCAGATCCAGGTGCAGCAGAGCTCAGAAGAACACTGCTACACACTGAACAAAGTAGCAAAAATAAAGGTGTCCATTATTTAGCATTCATGATGTAAAAGGCTGCAGATGCAAATGATGTGTGCAAGGCCACAAGAATTTCTTTCACCTTATGTGCTGGCTTTTGACATCTCTGTTTTTAACAAGGTTAACTAGACATTTCTAGAAAGCTCATCACGGATGAGGAGCGGCTGGGGAGAAGAAACCTATGCAGACATTTATCAGCTGTAAGGATGGTCAGAGGACCACAGAACATGGCTGCTACTTTATTCTTACTCTGCATAGTGAGTGCTTATCAAGTAAACTTGTGTGTGGTGCAGAAAACAGCAAGGTTTAGACAGGGCAGTCAAGTTATTTTGGATCTAGTAGTTACTAACAATTTGCATACGCACCTAACATACTAGGATAGGCACTTTCTAAATAAATAGGAATTAACTTTGAAACAAAACAAAATAAAGAAATGTGGCCAATGGAGGACTAAGATGAGACCACAATCATTTCCATCCTGAACTCAAGATTTTCATGAAGTCTTTGGAGATAAAAGGATAGTACAAAACCAACACAACTCGTGAATTCCAAATATGAATTTTGAAAAGACAACTTGACTGCTTCATAAAACAGTCAATATTGTTTTAAAAAGTAGGTCACTACGGGTCTCAATCTATGTACAATTCCAGTTTCAATCAGAACAAAGGGAATTAGTACGAAAAAACGTAACTGTCTGCCGAGAACTGAGATACCATCTTCCAATCAATAATGGACAGAGGTTAGTTTTAACCGGCTTTCATAGTCCAATTTCCCTCATCTACAGTTCTCAAACTTTATAGAAACCATACACAATATTTGAAAAATCTGTAAAGATGGACTTTTCTCTTTCACCAAGATACCCAGTTTCCATGCTGGCCTATAACAACATACGTCTCTGCTAACTCAGTCATTCCCCCCAGTGTGGAGTTACAAAAAAAGCTTCCAAATAACATAGTGGGGCTCTTACTCCCTCAGAACAGTCCCTTCAGAATACCACATCTTTAGGATTCACTGTTCACAATTATTGCTGCCATCAAAAGGGCTTATAACACCCCTCTTAAATGAAAATGGAGGCTGAGTTTTAAGGTAACATTAATTCAGGTTAAAAAAAAACAGTGCAAGAGTGGACAGTATTACTCCCCATTAATCAACATCCTCATAAATACTGTCTTGTAATCATGTTGGGGTTTTCTGTTCGTTACAAGAGACGTTCTGAACTAGAGATGTTGAGTTCTATTGTACCCTTACATTTCCGTACTTAAATGGAAACCAACATTCATTACTTTTCAAGCTTTCCTTACAATTTTGACTTGTGATGTTTTAAATAGCAAATATAGCTAGAATGTGAAAATTAATTTTTCTTTGACATATCAATATTCTCTAAATGATTTAAACTGAACAGTTCAGAACCATTCCAATCATAGCTTACGCTGTCTACTACTTGTTAAAATATTATGGCTGAACTGTTCACACAGGTCTGTAAATTACTGGATCTCAATGTATATCCCTGTTAGTTATCTGAAACCCAGCTCTCTGAATGCCTATGCTTTTTCAGTCCTTAACCTCCTTTTCTCATGTTTACAAGAGGGTCAGACCTTTTTTATTTTTTATTTTTCTGAGTGATGAGAAATCTCATGCTTTTCAATTTCTTTTTTTTGTGGTCCTTGCTTATTAGCTACTTCACAAAATTATTTCCTGTATTTAGTCACTTAACTAAAATAAAATAAAGGTATGCTGGACTGTTTAAACAAGTCCTCCCATAGATTACCTCTTCCCATTAGGACTATGGGTCTTTCAGAAGCTGTCAAGGCATCTAAGGATTTCAGTTCAGGTCTGTAAATGCTTCCAAAAATGTGTGGCTCTTGGATGCTTTACATGTTTAGAATTTGAGTACAGTCCAATATTATAGACAGTGAAATTGAATTATTAAACTGATATAAGCCATCTGAAACAAATACATTCACATTTATGCAGTATTTTTGGATTACAAAGGCACTGAAATAGTTCCGAGATGCTTACAAATAAGCCACCATATAGGCAATGAGTCTGTGCATCATTTCCATATCCTTCACAGTCTTTCTGTTTGCTCCCAATTAAAAACTCTCAGATGAATGCGGTATGTCTTAATGCACATAAGTTACAAAGAAAAATGCATACCTGGACACTACCATCAGCTGATAAGTAATTAGTGAAAGATCTTTAAGGGTCCAGTGCTCTGTATAAAGAATTCAATTTAAAACTCCCCAGTGTCTTCACCGCATGGCAGACCAAGTTGCCGAGACAGTCACTAAAAACAAGAAATCTGCAGTCCATGGTTCAACCAATATTTGTCTCAGAATTCACAGCCTTGACGGTGAACACATCGCTATATTGAGATTAACAAATTGTTCCACTTACTTTTTTCCCCCCCCCATATTTTAAGGTATACATCACTCATGAAAGGTGTCAGATTGAGTGCATTAGAAACTGATGTTCTCTGCCCACAGGAATGGTACCTCAGAAGCCACAATACAAGCTTTCACACACAGGTCTGTCAGAATATCCCCAAATCTTTTCTGATGGATTGCCTTTTACAGTAAGGAAATACATCAGTCTCTATGATGACTCAATCAGTGGTTCCAATTAAGGTCATTTATTGTGTTAACTGGGGTACATTGGCAATTGTTCCTTTGAAACTGGATGGAGGCCCCCAATTCATTTCACATAGGCCACCAAATTGTCAGAGGGTAAATACCAACCTGAATCATATTTGAATCAGTGACCTAGAAATGAAAGGCTCTGCATCCTTCCCTGAGCCATCCAGTTTCCCCTCAAAAAATATTTTAATCTGTCTTCATGTTAGGTTTATTTAAATCTCCGATATTGAAGTTGAATTCCTTGAAGACTTGTATAAGAACAATTCCAATAGATACTGTGGTGAATCCACAAGCCATTCCCAAAAAATCTACCACTCCTACATTACTCCATTCCCTGAAAAGGATGGCTGAAGCCAACAGGACTAGGGTGGTAAACACAACGTAGTAGATGGCACCAAACACAGAGGAGTCAAAACATTCCAGTGCCTTATTGATATATCTGAACTGAATGATAATGCTACATCCTAATACTGCCAGAAGTACCAGACAGAGGTACAGAGCCCTTTGACTCGATGGGTTATTGTGAAAGATATCTTGAGCAGCCAGCCCAATGCCTTTCGTGCTGGGAACAGTGAAACTGCCCAACAGAGAGCAAATGCTGATGTAAACCATGATATTAGTAGGTCCATGAGCTGGAGCTATCCAGAAGATAAGCAGGAGAAGCATTAGCAGCACTATGCAGAGATAACCCACAAAAACTGGAAAACAAAAAGAAAACAAGATAAAGCAAGGTGAGAACTCTCGGTCTTCTAAACATTCATGTCATAACCAGTGAACTTCAGGTATACACCACAATTAAGATTTACTATTGAATAGAGATCCAATCCAGATGTTATGGGATTTTGCAACTGATGCTGCCATGTTCTTTGGGTAAAACAAATCATCATGTAGTAAAATACACACTGTTGCACAACTGAACTGGATTTAAGATGGCTCTTTTTTTTTATTGTCTCTTCCATCAGGACAATACTCCTTAAAGGCCCCTGTGACAGATAGCTGTGATAACAACTCATTCATAACCAGTTTAATAAAGCATGGTGTGTGGATGCTTAAACATAAAGCTAGATATCATTAAGGTGAGTAGGGAGAGTTGGAAGACCTGGGAGGCCATATCATTTAAATTATAGCATCAGTACACAGATTAGAGGGTGACAAACAGTTCCTGCTTTACAGTTTTAAATAAATGTATTTCCAGTTCATTTTGGTCAGATTGAAATGGTAAATTTAGACCAGGGTATTTGTTTTCTTTCTTTGCAAATTTTTTGGATAGCTGATGTTACTAGGTTTGAGTTTCTCTCATCTAAAGAAATTAAAGGAAATAATAGCTGGCAGTTTAGCTCTTATGCAAGAAAAATAGAAGTGGGTCTAGCATATATTAGCACTAGTATGTGTCCCCCAGCAGCTGATGGGGCTTCACATTCTCTGTGAGAAAGAACAGACATTTCAGCATGTCACAGCAGCCTACTTCTACTGTTTATTGTGCAAAGAAATCTGCTTGGAACATAACTGGTGTCTAGTATAAACTTTTAATTAAAAAAATGCAGAATTAAAGACAATCAGTATTTTTCGTGTCCTATACAACAGCTTAAATTGAGATCCTAGAATTATACCTTTCATCTCTAACTAGCAAGATACACTTTTTCGTAATATTAGAAAATTACAAGTTCAAATGGCAATTGTTCTGAGCTTGCTGTGCAGAATAATGTTGTCAAAAGTATCCACATTTCCCTTTCTGTACAAATGTATCAATAAACCTGACAGTTTCAAGTACAGCAAGGCATAGTTTTCCTACACAAAAGCTGTACTGGTTTCCCTCTCATATCATGGTTTCTTCAGAAGTCAATTTTCCTACCTGGTAAAAGTGGTAAGCCTCTTCCTCCTGCATGTTCTCGATCAGTCTCACAAAATCATTATGAGCTAATAAAAGAGCAAAGTACCTGGATTTGTAAGCTTCTCTTCAAGCTCAGCCTGAGTCGTTACACTCTCGGACTTCGGGGAATGGATGATGAGAACAACAGACCCAGCGCAGCTCAGCAAACATCCCAGCTTGCCAAGAATGTTCAGTTTTTCTTTCAGTAAGTAAGAAGCTAAAATGGAGCTTTCACAAAGAGGAAGGAATTAAAAGTTTGACTACGCTCTAAGAGTGATGTGCCACATGAATTTCTCTCTTAAAGGAATAGTATCAAAAGTTGGTGGATCTTTGACCAAACGTCGGTGGATCCTCAGAAATGCATTTCTGACTTATCTTAGGAAAGATTCATCCAGTCTCAGTCTTACTCAAACCTTGATGTCTCATATCAGGGGGAAAAAAAAAACCCAGACCAAAAACCCAACAAAAACCCCAACCGCAGCACCACAAAAACCCACACCAGATCACCCCCTCACCAGGCATCTGGCACTCAAGCTAGATATCACCAAATCGTTAATGAGTAGCTATCTCAAAGCCCCATTTTTATAGGCACTACACAGTTATAAGATAAAAGTGACCTTTGGTTAGAAAGATCAAAGGGCTCAGCTCAGACATGTAGCTGACCAAAATACAAAAAATTATGTGACCTAGGATAAAATAAGAGGTGGTAAGTAGAGCACCATCAGTGTGCCTCAATGTATGAAACTAAAGACAGCCGTGAAGCCCATACAAAGCAATCTACACTCTGAAGTAGATGACCAGTGCAGTCAGATACACAATGCAGCAGCCAGCAGTAGGCAACAGAAAAATCTCGAGGCAATGCACAGCTTTGTTTGTAAAGAATTGTACTTTTTCAGTGCGGTAGTTTCACAACTGTAGCTTAGCTATTCACAAAACATTTAGCTGCATATTAAACTCCTTTTAGGAACACTCACTGCCTTTTCTGTTCCTCCCCCACCATGAACATAACATTCAAGAAGCTGGGGTCATGCATATGCAAGAGACTCACTCCCTTGCTTCAAGAAAGGGGTCAAATCCAGTTAAATGAATATCAGCACCAAAAAACACATGTGGGCTGTGGATAGCAGGGGAGAGAAAGAATGTGAGATAAAAGGAAAGATCTACATAGTAAGGGAACTGTGAATAAGAGAATAGACAGAAGAGTCCAGCATAACCACAGTGAGGGGGAAAAAAAATGTTTATTTGTTCCGGATCACAGCGATAGTTAAAGCAGAAGGTACTCAGGAACCCTTGCATCACTATAGCCTTCCACCCCTCCTCACCCCTCCCCCTGCCACTTTGCTGGGAAAAACAGGAATAGGTGACATTATAAGACACAATTAACAGATATCTTCAGAGGTGACAACTTAGTAGAGCCTGACCTCTTCTCAGTGGACCTTCAGTGATCAGTGAGTCTATCTGACATTTTACTAAGTAGTAACAACATTCAGATAAGAACAAGAAAAGCAAACTCTTACCCAAATGGAACGCCAAGAGCTCCCAAGGGCGTCACTAGCACAGTTGGGACTGCAGTGTAGGCCAAGAAATTCCCTATTTGACCCAGAGCCACTGCCAAGAGAACCAGAAATAAACCTTTGTAAAAAAAGTCATGAAAACTTACCCAATATTGTTTGGGAAAGACTGACTTAACTGGAAAACAGATGGTACATACTTGCTTAGTTCTCCTGATTTTGCACTTAAACAAAATGGCTGTAATTTTTCTATATTTTTAAATCATTTTTTAACATAGGATTTATATTTGCCACACAAGAAGATCCAAGAGGGCACAGTAAATCTCAATTGCAAGTCCTCTTAGTTGAATATAAATAAGACTATGAATTAGACACACTCATGGATTACACTCAAATATCTCAATATTAAATTCAAATATTTATATGAGGAGGGTTAAAAGTATATATAACGCATAATTTCATTTTTAGAACGTGCATACATGTAACACGAATGCACTTGGTCATAGTTCCTAACAGCAGTGTTACCTTTTTAGAGGGGGAAATAAGGACAGTACTGAGGAAAGGAATCTACTAATAAAATATGAAGCGCATGCATAAGGGCTCTTCAATACACAGCAGACCACATCAGATTTTTCACAACACTATATAACATCAAAAGTAATTCCTGACCACTTCAAAAAGAACAGATCCCTGGCAAGTCACAGTAACAGCCTCACAATCTTTTTTTTTTTTCCTTTCTCCCAATAAAAGCAAATTCCAAGATGTACCACACTATTGCACATCACAGCTGTGATAAACAAGTCATGCGTTCAAGTTTTCAGTTAAAAAAATAAAAGCTGGATGGTTTTACAAGTGCTGGCAAGTTTGTAATAGATCAATATGATGCTTGCATAGTTACAAGGTCTGCGGTAACTGGCAAGAACGTTGAGATTGAACACAAACTAAATACAGCTCAAATTTCCAGTTGATGTTAAGAACCATTATCAGCATTTAAAAATATTTCAAGAATCCAAGCTGTCTTTATGCTCAGGCTGTCATTGCCCTCAACTATCAAATATCGTGACCATTATCCTGTTCTTTACACCTGCAAAGCACAGTGCAAACATTAATTAATTTACCAAATTAGCTCACATTACCAGTAAAGCTGAAGACCTGTGTAACCTACAGGAAACGCGAAGAAGACAAACAAACCTACAAAACTGCAAAGTGTGGCAAAATTACACTAATTCAATTCACTGGGGCTTTTTCTACATGAAGAAGTGAGCCAGAGAAGTTAATGAGCAGCATTTCTAGAGCACAGAGTCAGTGATAGTCTCACTGCCCCTGGGAACAGACTAACTCAGCTATCTGCCTCAGGCTTGGTTTTCAGCAGATGTATGTGGCAACCTTGGCATCAAGGCATCCTAAGGCACTGGGGCAGATCTTGCACGGAGGATGGGGCACAGCTGGCATGCTCTGTTTCTGCAGATGACATACATTTCCAAGTGACTCTGACAAAAGGTTGCTTATTTGGGGGGTCAGATGCCTTAACGTTCTGTTGGAAGAACCCTAACAGATGGCAACAACAGCGATCCATAAATTAGGTCTTTGAAGCTTCGGTTAAACTGCACATATTGTAAGGCAACTGAACTTACCAGAGGTTTTCAGTATCATCATGGAGTAATAGTAACAGTCTCCTACCACCACAAATGAGAGACCAGGGCTAATTAAGCCCAATTTAAAAAAGGATCTCAGTAATTGTTACCATCTACCTGATGTTGAAGACCTTTCCTGTCAACCTATCCGTTTGTCTCTGGATAGAAGTCCTCTCCTGATACATCAATGCTGTAAGTCAAGACATGGCTTCAGTTCTTGAAGGCACACCAAGCTTGCTAAAGGAGTACCAATATCCCCAAAGTTATTGGAACACAAAACTTGATGCACACTGACATCTCTACATTAGCAAGGAGACCAGGAGTAGATCCATATAGCAAAAGCTATCTGCTCTACGCATGTCAGGGGTTTTATTTCAGACTAACTTCAGGCTGCTCCCATGGACTGAAAGTCTATTTGCAGCTGGTGTGCGTTAGCCATGTTCCTGGAGTGCATCTTCCCCCTACTTTCATGTTAAAGTCCAGTTCAGGAGCTCCAAAACCACTCCACAATGTGAAATAAAGCCCAATTCATGGAAACAAACAGATTTGCTTCAGAAATGTATTCTGCACCTGCAACAAAACACTAACATAGATGTATCCACTATAAAATCAGCCACATCTACACTGCTATCAAAACCTGCACTGAAACTAATTAATTAGCCAATTAATTAGTTTAATACTCATTGAAATACCTGTACACATGCTGCAATCACTCTTTTGACTACAGTGTAAGAAAAAAGTCCCTTAGAAGAATCTGTAGCCCTTCCTTTGAAGTCTTCAGTAATCCAGTGGATCCCAAGGCCTCAAAATGGTTAGGCAGTGTTACGCTCAGTCAGCATGTCAACACAGAAATGCTTGTTCACCATCTGAACAAATATTGTGAAAACAAGTTGATAGAGTTTATGTGGGTTTTATTAGTCATCCATACTCCAAATTCCCTGCTTGAAAATATTAATGCGAGATAACTGGGGATATTGCTAGTTTCCCAAACATCACTTTTCTCTGCATCCCATAGGTGCCTACCTGGCCCTTTCTACTCCTCTTTGTGACTCTGTTGCAATTCTGAATCTGTAATATTCTTAAGTAATTCTTCCCTTGGTTTCTTTGTAAACTTACTGGGACTTTGTTTTGAAATACCTGCACCTAGCTACTGGACAAAAGCCAACTGATACCATTCCCTTCAGCTGTTTTGCTTTCATTCAATTCAGTCAGCTCTTTTAAGCATGAAATAATTTTCTCTGATTCACCAAGATAAACTCCTGTAATAAAACCTCTCTTATTTTAACTCCTTCTGCTTGGAGATTCAAGATGGGAGCCCCATGAGCGATGAACAACAGTGATCAATGCACAGATTTATTGCTACTTAGGCAGTAGTAATAAATCCTCTGGGCAAAGGAGGAAGATGACAAAGAACTACTTAAACTCAAACTAAATTAGCTGAGGAGTTTCCTCTGAAACAATGTTGGCTTCTACACTTGCTATGAACTTAGTTCTTCAAGGAATTTATCAGCATAGCTTGAAGATGACAAAAACAGAGACTTACCTTGCTGCCATGAAACAATGGGCACAACTGGACTCACATACTTCTCAGCAACAACATCAGAACATTTCCAAATAATTCACAAAAGGCTGGGTTAGACGCTAGAAGTGGGGTATGATTTTAAGCTTGCGGGTACAACTAGGGCTGAACTGCAAGAGTAGAAAGATAGCTGCTCCCCATGCTCTAGAGTCACATCAAAGAGTGAACTTAGTGTCTCTGTAAACCCTGCTCACACCAAGAATAAAATTACACTGATCTCATATCAGCACCACAAGGCTTCACATTAATCTTGTAGATTAAAAGCAAAACTGAAACTGTATCTGTCAAACTAGAAATCAAAAAGGACTTTTTCTTTTAACTGAGGCTGGCTAAGTGCTTTCTGATCTAAAAAATAACATGTGCTCAATAAGCCCTTTTGTGCAGAGCAACAATTTCAGCTTTGACGTTTATTAAAAACTGAGCAGACCAGTGCAATCCAGAGACGCAAACCATGCAGGAACCCAGAATCAGAGCAGTGCATGGCTGCCAAGGGCTGCAACTACCAAATGGTTTGGCAATGTGGAAAGATGTCTGATTCAGGTTTGCCCCAGCTCTTTGCCTTCTCAAACATCGTCAGACACAGTAGCCAGAGTGAGAGTGCAACTTCTTCTTTCAATAAGAATCAAACCTTTTAAGATACTTACTTGCAATAGTGCCAGACCACCATACTATATCTGTTAAGTACGAAGTACCTGAAAGAGGAAGTATTAGAATTATTAGAATTAGTATTAGAAAAATACGACATTGCAATATTTGGACTACGAAACAGAAAAACTTCAACAGTCTCAACTATTAAGGATGTTAACCTTAACTCTGTTCTTCAAGGCAACTGAGTGGGAGAAAAAAAAAAAAAGAGAGAGGGTGCTCAGATTTGGCCCATTAATGTGATGCCTTAAGACTGTCTAAGTCAGAAGTTCTGATTTCCATTTTGAAGTACCTGTGCTAATGTGATATTACATAGAAAAGCATCCAGAATGTCACCAGATGCTTCTGAGTGTGACATTAAACATACAGATTAGAACTACTATTAGAATGGGAAACCTATGGAAACAAAACATGATTTGGATCAATTCGTTTGCTAATATGACCTCAATGAAATTCTATCGGAGACACTGCAGCAGAGACATTGTTTTGACAGTACTGTAGCGTGGACCAATCCTCCAGCATTTGAGCGCTGGAAAGTGCTATGACTGAAGTCTCTCAATTCCTGACATACTATTCCGTTTCAAAGAGAGGAATTAAAAAAACCTCTGGATTGTCCCTTAGTGCCTTCCAAACTCAGGGAACATTATTTTCACTGTCAGATTACAGGCTCTTGCCTTGGGATGTGCCAGAGAAGCCTGTGCACCATATTTTGTAAGTTCTGTTTCTGCAGAACATCAGGGCTAATGACCACTTACTAAACTAAAGCATGGCTTCCACCAAGTAGACCTTGGCATCACGTTACATTCTTATGTTCTGCTCTTTCTAGCAATTCAGCTCTGCGTTTATATGGGAAGATGCTCTCTCAAGAGCTGCTGAAGCAATAAGCAATGTTGTACCAATTCTGAAATCCCAAATGAAAGACAGTAATCTATAACTCCAGAGATGTATAAAATACTAAGCACTTGGAAATCACACTATATAATTGAAATGGGATGGAAAATGACTAATGAAAATGGCCAGCTTTAGAGTGGGTGTAATAATTTTTTAGACTTTTGTTATTGCATATAAAATAAAAACACTGTTGGGGGCACAAATTATAGAAAATATTGACTCAAGTAAGATAACTTTGCAAAATATTTGTCACCCTCTGCTGTTTCTAACTAAGCAATGATTACTAATTGCATCAATACTATTGAATCAATAGACGAGTCAGAAAAGAATTAAAAGTGCTTCCTTGTTAATTATACACCACCTACTGAAGCCAATGGAAAAAAGACATCATCTGACACTGATGATCTCGGGCTCACAGTTCCAACTGCTAGATTTAAGGCAGAACTACACTGCTTCACAACATTAATTCAAGAGAAACCTAGGGTATTTGCCTGGATGTCTCCACACTGAGCACGGCAATGAGAAAACTACAAATCGCTCGGCAAGATACACACACAAAAAATCAGGAATACCTTCAAAATGGGATGTTTTACAGCTGCCAGGGCTGAAAAGGCAGGCACACGCCCATCACCCACTGAACCCAGTGCTCCACTGAAACTATTCAAGAGTAATTAGACCAACTATACTGCAAAATAGAAACTTCCTCCAACTGCCTTGGGATGGAAAGTCAGTCCTTTCTCTTGTGTTTTCTCATTGTTTCCCTTACAGAAAAAAGACTTGTATTTATGATGCAAACATGATCACTCTGTGGACAATAAAAATGGATTACAGCCATCTTGGAGGGAAAGGGAGACTATGCTTGCAAAACAGTAGTTTGAGGCCCTTAACTGTAAGGTCATTGCAGAAAAAGGCAAACTAAACTTGTTAGATCAGGCTGCCAACTGGTAGTAACATCATCGCAAGCTTGCTCTGCTCCCCTGCATCCACCCTGAACACGCTCGATACAGGGGGCACTGGAAATGGCACTGCTGCTCCAACCCTAACCATCTCAAATACATGCATGTGTATACGTATATTTACATACACACCTATATACAGAGGAAATACTCAGCATGTCCTGGTCCCTAAAAAGAATTTTTCATGAGAGAGTTCCCAGAACATGCTCATACACACGCAGACACCACCACCTACAAAACAAATGGCTACTGACCACAGAAATACAAATAAAAGGCCTCATGCGACCTGTGTTTACAACTTTCCCTTCACATAAAAGCATGATACAAAGAACAAATAAATATATTGCATTTTCCTATATTCAAAGCATCAAGATGCAACTAGCAAACGCTATTCAGAGGCTGCATGCTTTGGGGAGCTCCAATTTCAGATTAAAATACAGAAGATCCTCATACGGTGTGAATTTACAGCTTTGTTTTGGGTAAATTGTCTACATAGCCCAGTCAGTTCCTGAATATGTTTATCTCAGAAAACAACGAGGTACGGGATTTCAGTGTGAAAAATAAAAGAAAAATTATTTCATGTTACTGGCGTGCCTGACTTCCCCACAAAAGGAAACCACCACGCGACTGATGGAACTGGACGCTTGTGTCCGCGGATGAGCTAGAACAAACAAGTGACAGGTCGTGCTGCTGCTGTTCATGGCAAGACACTGTCCGAGCCAAAGAAACGGGTAGAAAAGTCCCACGAGTACGTGAAAATGCCGCAAGAGAAACCTATGTCCACACGCACGCGAGCTCGGAGTCCTTCATGACAGCCCTCACGCCGCGCTCCAGGCAGCGACCTCTGATGTCAAACACGCTTAAGGTGACAAACTAAGGCCGAGCCCCCCGGCCTCGCCGCCGGGAAGGTGTCCCCGCTCCAGGTGACACCGCCACCCCCCAGGCACAGAGTCCGCCACGAACCGGAGGTGCCTGTCCCCCGCGCCCGCCGGGGCCGGGCCCCGCGGGAGCTCCCCACAGCCGCGGCCCTTCCGCGGGGGCTGCGCGGGGGCGAGGGGAGGGAGCGGCCCCGGGGGAGGCCGGGCTGCTCCCGGGGCGGAGCGGGACGGGACCGGTCCCGCACGGTGCCGGGGGCGATGCTCCGGAGACCTGTGAGGTTACCGGGGGAAGGCGGCGGCGCAGAGGGGGGGAGAGGCTGAGAAAGCCCCGGGGACGGAGCGGGGGTGGGGCGGGGGGTGCGGTCCCGCCCGCCGCCGCCACCACCGCAACGGCGGGCCCCTACCTCGCCCGCGGGCCCGCACGATCCCCTTCTTCTGCAGGACGAAAGTGGAGCCGTTCACCAGGCTGGAGACCACGGCCACGCTCAAGCCCAGCGACACGGCGGCGGGGCCGGGGCTCTGCGCTGCCCCCTCGCCCGCTGCCGCACCGACCGCCATCCGCATCGCCGCGCCGAGAGCTGCCGCTGCTACCGCTGCTGCTGCCACGGCGGCTGCCCGGGCCCAGCGCACCCGGCCGCGGCTCTGCGCCGGGACCCGCCCTGCGCCGCGCTGCCCTGCGCCGCGCTGCGCCGCGCCGCGCGCCCCGCCCCGGCCCGGCCCCCGCCCCGCCGGAGGCGGCTCCGGGCGGGCACCGGCGGCAGCCGCGCTGCTGGCGCCCGGCCCGCGCGGGGACGGCAGCACGATGACGTCATACCCGTGGCATGTCTCCCCCCGCCGACCGCCGCTCTGACGTCACGGCTTCGTGCCGCCCTTCTCCGCGCTGGCACCGCGGGGGGCGAGGCGGCACCGGGCGGAGAGGTGCCGCGGGCCCCGGTGCTGCCGCTGGCGGCTTGCGGCGTTTTGGGGCGCGGGTGGAGGGTTCCCCGGCGTGGGGAAGTACGTGGCAGAAGCTGCGGTCCCCGCGGGAGGAGCCGCTACCGCTCGTGGGCAGGGGAGCGCGGGAGGACGCGCAGGGGGGTGCGGGAGGACAGAGGGATGCAGCGGTGCGGGAAGATGTGCGGAGGGATGCGGGAGCACTGGGCGACGCGGGAGGATGTGCAGGGGGATGCAGGAGGACGCTGCAGGACAAAGGGATGCGAGATGCGCAGAGGGACGCGGCCCGCAGGAGGACAGAGGGAGCCAGGGTTTCTGGCGTGAGCAGCGCTGCTTTGCAGCGCTCTCGCTTTCCCTTGGCATTTTTTAAATTTGTGTCGGCTCCCCGGTCTGGCCGAGAGCACGGTGCCCTGTGGTGGCAGAGTAGGACCGAGCAAAGGCCAGGCAGGGGCTCAAGGCCACCACTGTAGCCCCCACCCGTGACCCAGAGCTGTGGCTCCAACCACCCCTCCACTAGCTGGGTCGTTGTGCTGGGCAGAGCTGGAGAATCAGCAAAGGAGTGTGTGGCTCCAGGCTGGGAAAGTTCAGCCCCTGCCAGGGGTCGCAGACATTGCCTGAAAACTGTGGGATCCATAATCACATTGGTTTTGTCCAGAGTAAATCCCAGAATCTATGTTTATTTTCAGGAAAAAGTTCGCTCTCTTCTCATGGCACAGGGCAAGTTCAACTGCTCAAAATCACAAGTCTCCCAGCCTCTCTCAGCTATCCTTCAGCAACTTCCACGTTCTGGGAGGGCAAAACATAAGTGATCCCGCCATCACGGAGAAGGGCTGGAGGTCCCTCTAGCAGCAATACCCCTGGGCTGTCACAGGGCTTTCTTTCAGAGAACGTAGTCTCTCAAAGAATGAAGTGCTGAGCTGTAAGCAATCTTCTTTGCTAGGCAGAAATATTTCATATCATGTATTTCATTGCAGTTCTTACCATTCCCAGGTATGTGTTGAAATAAATCTACTCATAAATGGATTATTGAGGTAATATCCATCGAGGGAAATAGGATATGGTATCTTGGCTCAGTGTAAATGGAAGTGGACACTTTTGTCATTTGTAACTATTGGGCATACTTCCTAGCATAAATTTTAGCATTCCCAGGAAATACGAGTTTAGAGAAGAGGCAAACTCCTCAAAATGTTTCTCTTGTTAGCATATTTCTCAGTTTGCCTACACTGCTTGAGGCAGCAAGAGGGTGCAGGAAGGCGGCAGTATACTTTTGTTAAGGTTTAACAGCAAGAAGATGTAATACTTATTGCAGTATTGCCAATATTTTCACCTAGATTGCTTCATCGGGTCATTGTATAAATATTGAATGCAATGGGAGAGAGGATTTCATCCTTGTGAGGCTCACAGGACCTGCAAAATGAGAACACAGGAGGTGGAAGAACAGTTATCCATAGCAACCCTTGGAAGCAAAGATAGAGGTGAAGACAAATACAGGCTAATTATAAATATCCATTTCTGATCTATATACAGCCTAGTAACATGTACAGTAGAATTTATTACAGGAAATAATTTATGCTTGCACAGTGGAAAAATGATACACATTTAACAGCCTTTGCATCTAGTTATCAGGCAAGTTTCTCAACAAAGCTCAAACCTGGCCAGTTTTTATACTCAAGATCTCTGTCTGGGTGGTTGAACCAAGACAGAAACAGGTACCAGAGATCTCAAGGAAACAGTTTCTTTCTCTCTAGCCATGTCACTTTAATCTCCTAATTGTAAAATTTACATATGCCTTTCTAAAGTATGTCTTTGGATAGGTAATTCTAAAGACACTTAATCTGCCTTATTCAGTTAGTTACTATTACATTTGCTATATAATAGTTGTAGTGTTCTCAAGGATTAGTCATGGACTAAAATAATAAACACAGCTCTGATAAATATTACATTTACAAGTATCTTGAAAAACAGAGCCTGACTTCTCTAATGTCTTATAAGATCACTTGATGAAAGAAAATCTGCCCTATCTTATTTACAAACATTTTGGACCAAAACATAAAGGTATCTCAAAGATAGCAGCTGTTATCATTACTTGAATGGAAATTAGATGCCTTTCTTAAACCATTACATACAGTATATAAACTCCTAAGGTCCATCTAGTCTTCTGAGTTTTATTGTGACAGCATCATTCCTCCTGCCAAAGTTGTGTCACATGTTTGTGGTATTCCAAAACAACATGCTCTGGGTTAGTTTGGATTGCACATTGCAATACTGCAGTATTGCTGATGTTGCAGCGGTCTGATCAACACAGAAATTGCATAGGAGGAACCTCAGATTTATGTGGCATTTCCTCCAACAAACTGTTTCTCTCCATCAGTCTTATCCAGCTCTGATGTAAGCACTCATAGTACTAGTTGGCCACTTACTGCTTAATTCAAGCAATATGTGAGAGCTGGTATAAAAAGTGTACAGGTTGCTTTATCAAAGTAGCTAACTCTGCTCTGGTAGAGTATGGGTGTTCAGAATTATTCAAAAGGTAGGAGCAGTATTTAATAGACTTATGTAGAGCTCCTACCCAGAGGAAGGGATGAGCGATTCAGGTAAGTCTCTTGGAAGTGAGTGAGCAAAGTTGGTAGAGGTTCCACCATTTTGTTGCAGGGTAATGGACCTTTTCTGGTTAAGATGGGTTCTTCCCTATTCCAAAGGGGAAGAAAAATGCTTCTGCCTTATCTGAAGGAGTGTATTGTTTCATCTGTAATGGCTTGGATTCCTCTGTACGTAAAATATTTTTTTCTTCTTAATTAAAGCTAGTTGGAGTGTTTTATCTAGGTTAGAGGGAAACCTGATCATTCTGTATCTGACATAGAATGAGAACACTATCTGTGCCCAGAAGATAATCTGAAGCTCCTTATAGAATAGCTGGGAGAGCAGGGTGGAAGTTTACCAACAGCTGTATCAGACCCTGAAGCGACAGCAGTAATTCTTCTTGGCAGAAGCACTATAGAGATCCACTTTGCCAGCAACTGAAGCAGTGAGAACTGAGACTGCAAGGAAAACAGCAAGAAGACAGTGGCAATCGTTGCTATTTTTTCCAGCTCTTGAGAATCAAAGACTATTGTAAGGGCAGTTACGTGAAAACTTGTGTAATGGTCCACAGAACCTAGGCCTGAAGATGATCTAAAAATCCCTTCTAAGGAGTCTTGGGCTGTTGCCTGGAGTATAAAAGTAGCTTTGGTCTAAGTGGGCCATCATTGGTATAAGTGGGTCCTGCTTTGGCAAGGAAGTCACTTAAATCTTGGTTGTAATCTAGCACTTGATTTGCTATGGGCATCCATATCTGTGGATGGGAGAATGAATGGAAACCTGCTGAAAGGTACTGCACTGCGCTGATGGGGTCCGTCAGCTTTTTTTCTCTCTACTCCATTAATAAGGACTTTGTTGAACTGAACCAGAGAAGAGAGTGTAGAGTCTTTGAGCCTAGATTTGGGCTTTTAAAGTCTGTAGTGGCCTTTGTGAAATGAAATTGTAGTACTGTCTACTGCACTGTAAACAGTGGCCATGAGACTCCTCAAAACATCCTCTGGAGCTGGAATTAAAGAAAGTCAAGCTCAGCCTTAGTGTCTGAATGTCTGAAACCGCAACAAAATTCTGCCTTATACCCTATCTGCAAAACGGGTTGTCACACAATTTTCTGTGGTCTCTCTGTTCTGTAGGTTACAGGAAGAAAGTCAGCCCTTGGGGTACACCAGCTCCTTTCCAGGGCAGCACAACAGTCTACAAATCAGCACAGTCCTGAGTGGAAAAGTGAGGGGAGGTTAGGATTCCTTTGTTAAAGGGTCCAAGGTTCATGCCATGAAGCTTATTATCAATGTGCAATTTCTTAAAGTCTGGCCTGAATGAATAACAGAAGCTTGCTGTCCATGGAAAACAAATTATTTGCTAAATGACAGTGGACACATATAATTCTGGAGTTTTGGAGAACTTCAGCATCCTTCCTGAAGAAATGGTGCAAGACTGATGTTAGATTATTGACACAGAAAGCATGGCTGGTATACTGCAGACAGATCATACTATTTCAGCTCTCCTGGGAGGAAAACACATCTCTTCATAGAGAATCTGTGCTTTGTTCAGCAGGCAGAAGCTAGACAGCTAGTTCTGATGTATGTTCATGATCACACTGCAGAGAACCCACATTAATTAACATTGTGTCTACTCACATTCGCTGTTCAGAAATCACTTCTAGATCCCCAGTGACTAGGGACACAGGAAAAACACAGATTTTCCAGTTAAGCTTGCAGCACATGGTATATTCCACCTACATTAGCTGCAAACTCTGACCATGGCATACTCTTCTGTGCTGATTTCCAAATATTGAATACATCAGCTTAAAGTAATGAATATAGTATATGTATATCCAGCTCCTTGTCTTCATATATTGAAAGGGTGGTGAAAGCCTAGCACACAGTAGTATTTTAGCATGAACCTTTAGAATAAGTCTTCCATGGTCATCACAATCATCTAAAAAAAAAAAAAAGCAGGCTCTATCACAATCTTGCATGTGAAGAATTTGCATGTCTTTCCCATACCTTGGCTGTTATTTAGCCACATTAATCTGTGTGAGCTAAAGGGAGTTCTGGACCATGTTTCAGACTTACAGATGTTATTGGTATGTTATTATAAGCTTTGACGTGGTGATTTAAATCAGTTCATTAGCTGCATATCAAACTAGTGTGTAGTAATCATTGAATCACCTATGGTGGTAGTCTCTTCCCGTTAAGCTGATCAGCTGATGAGTTCCATGAGTGGACACCAATTTTAGGATATACCTTGGAGACTTGGATAATTCACATTCTCTCAAGTGAAGAACATTGGAGGAACTCCTACTAATCAAGTAAACTCTCTCATAAGATTTTCAGGGTAGTTCCAACAATATATGTATGGGTTTTCTACTACGTTGTTCCTCAGAAAATCATCTCTTTTATCAGATGCCTCAGGGAATATAGCAGCCAGCTGCCTGCTCAGAGATCAATCTTTGTATGGTTAGTGCATCTTGTATTCCAAAGCCTGAGTTTTATTGTAAAGTTTATTCTTACATGGGCGCTTTTGAATGGACTTTCAAGGCAATATTGTTGGAAAGCTGGTAGTGCATTGCAATGTATCTGAACTGGGGTTTTTTGTCATCAAACTAAACAGTAGGGTACCAATTTCATCATGAGAATGGCCCATATTTAACTACTTTCCTCCTGAGGCTTCACTTTCATGCATTTACAAATCCTAAGCCATTGAGCTCCTGGGACCCTGTTATTCAATTCTAGGTGTTTACAATATGCCACCATCACAGTAATATTATCTACTAAATATGTGCCTTCTCAGCTGAAAGCTACATCTGACTTCACTCACCATTGCCCCTGAGGGCACAAAGAAGCAGCCTGTCTGCTCTGGGAGAACAGTACAGAGAAGCTGGCATTCCCAGGTAATGGGCTTAAACAGGGTCCTAGCAGGAGAAATGGTGATGGGCTGATGCAAACTGTTTCTAGGCAGAGTCAACCAAACAATGCATGGTAGAAGGAGACTTCCCATGAAGTTCCTCTGCTCGAAATCAGAGCAGCTGCCGCGCCAGCTACTTTAGTACTTAATATTTAATATTTAAAACTGAGTTTAATATTTAAAACAGAGCTGATTTGAGGGTTGTAATGGAAGGCAGCTGTGGTAGTTACTTGTCTAAGCTGGAAGGAAACCGAATGGCATAAGGTTAGTCTCACTGTGTTCGGCAGATGGCCAGTGTTATCCCACAATCATCACACATGCTGATCTGCACCTTTTAATAAGACAAGCCTATATTTATATTAAGTGTAACATTAAGATCTTAGGCAATGTCAGAAAGGCATTGTCACCTTCTAGAGAAATTCATTCATCTTCTCTAAATCGTGGCAATGTCTATGCTGAAAAGTCGTGTTCCATAGTAGTTAAGGTGCCTATTATGTGATATGTCAATATTAATGCGCTGTTGTATGTCATGGGTCATAACACAAAGTGGGTTTTAATGATGACTAAAAGGCTTGGGCTGAATTTGGTCTAAGTTCATGCAAAGCAACCAACAGGAATGCTAACTAATTTAGGTGAAATTGGAAGTCATGTTTCTGGTTCATAGCAGATGAGGTACCGGGGATGCAGGACAATTATTAGACTGAAATTCTGAGCTGCTTCTTATTTCAGCTAGTCTACTTATGCATTTGGGTTTTCTATGGCATACATTGGTCTTAAACATTTCTTTGATAGTGCTTGTCCTCAGATACTTACTCTGAAGGGGTCAGTCCCTCTTACAGTTCTACTGCTAGTTGGCACAACGTTATGTGTGGTTATATGAAGACTGTCCTGGTACCCTGACAACAAGTGACTTGCACGCAAAAGGTATTAGGGTTGCTACGCTGTCAGAATGAGATCTGAGAACAGGAATCCCTGTGCTTAGGCTGTCACTAAATTTGAAGTGACTAAAAACCTTTTCTGGCTATATGAGATGTCCAGCAAATATTGTAGGTAGCATCAACCTTCAGGGCAAGTCTTCCTTTGCACAGATTGCAGATAGATGAAGTGGTCTTTAATGTACATCATACTATCTCTAGTTTTCATGATTAAGAGTATTTTCATGATGATTTTAATAATAAGCACTGCTGAAATGCGATCTTGTGGTTGAGAGTCATGGATGATTATAACAAATAATAGTGTCTCGGGTCTAGTGATCTAATCTTAAACTCAGTGAAAAGATGAGGTTCCTTTGTCAAATAAATGTGACTTAAAAAAAGAAACAGAACAAAACAACACTTTTTAAAAGGAACCTGCAAACAAAAGAGTATTTTAAAATCTTTTGTCTCAGGACATCTTCCCTTGGAATGAGGCTGACTGCATAATAGCACTCTGAAAGGCAGATAAGATAATTGCTACTTCAGCAATAGAACAGCGACAACGCCTGAAGTTCCTTCCTCTGTGATTTAGCCAGTAGCTGAAACAGAATAATTCTCGACCTTAATGTTTCTTTTGGACTCTGTTTGGCTGACTTCAGTTTTGCCAACCCCCAAAATTAATATTTGGGAGACTTCCCTCTTCTGGCCCTTAAATAAATCATTGTGTTGTCTGTTTGTTTGGTTTGTTCTTTTTTTTTTTTTTTTTTTTTTGGTTGTTGTTGTTGTGGTTTTTTTCTTCCCCTTTTAACTTCTTCTGCCCCACTCTGAGCTCAGGGACAATGATAGGTGCAGCAACACCTGCCAGGTTAGAGCAGGGAAGGCTTTCAATCACCGTTGAAAATTCAGAGTTCCCTCTCCGCAAAAAGCAAAAAACCAGCTGGATTTGGAGATGGGAATTAGTCAGATGTGTAGGGAAAAGGAAATACGCCAGCTGCAATATCAAGTAGGAAAACAGAGATCTTAGCTCTGGAACCAGAAGTATACTTCACTAACACTGCAGGGCACCCAGGACTATTGCCTGGCTTAGGAGAAAAACACATTTTGGATAGAGGCTGGCTCTGTCTGCAAGTTCTTCTACCCATGCCAATTCTTTTTGCTGTGGGAATGGCTGAGGAGCACTGTGCCTATAAGGTGTCCTGCACAAGTCATGGTGGGCCACCAAACATTAGCCCATTCTTCCTTCTGCCTTTGAGATGGGAGGATGCCAAGTGGTTGCTGACAATATAACGGGATGTAAAAGTGCTCTCTGCTTTGGAGCCTGGGCACCTGTATTGTAAAACACAAACTCTTATCAAATGATCAAAATAATGAGAAAAACAGTAGTATCAGAATCAAAGCCATGGCTTGCCTTGCTGCTAGAAGGTAGGCTACAGCCGTGCAGTAGCTTGAGGAAATGGCCACCATGCTGAGATGCTGAGACAAAGTGGATGGAAGGGTTTTTTTCTGTCAAGTAAGCCAGCCTGCTATTTGCAGTAGTGCTTAAAGCAAATACATGAAAACACTTGCTCATCTGAACTGTGAAATGAATGCATTACAGTTAGCCTCTGAGATTCAGTACTGAGCTCTTCTCAGTATGTAAGATTAAGCACATGGATCCACTAAAACCAGCATGCCGAGCAGGAAGTGTCACACCTAAATGCCACCTAAATGTCTGGGCTGTGAGCCTTCTTTTCAACTGTTTCACTAATGTTTAGGCATCTTTCTCCATGCACAGAGGACTGCAAGCAGGAGTATACAGGTTTTTGAGTACACAGCAACTATTCATTAGTGATAGCACCAGAAGATAGCCTAGCATGCAAGACTCAGCACTGCAGGGCGGCATGTTCTCAGTGCCATACAGTTGTCAGTCATATGAGAAAATACCAGTCTTTGTTGCTCCTTGGAGCAGGATAATCCTCTGGTTTGCTGACTTGCAGTCTTCTAACTACCTTCTGGGTTTTTTTATTCAGTTTTCAAACTTTCACATTAGCAGTTTTCTCTGGAGGCCTTGAGCTAATAACTAATATGAGTCAACAATTCCACTTATCTTTTTTTTTTTTTTTTTTTTAATGTGTTTTTCTTATCTTGCCTGGCTCTCTCACTGTCTGACAACAATTTTCTTCTGTAAAGCCACACATCTTACTTAATTAATTGGACCCTGGGCTGTGGGCTACTGTTTATGATCTTTGGAGAGGACATGGCATTTTAGCACAGCTATTCTCAAATCGATAATGGTTGCTCCATTAGGGACCTAGGGAATACATCACCTAGTGAGGGAAGGTGGCCTGTCCCAGGGGAGCTGCTGAGAGATGAATGGGGGAGAGAGGAAGGCAAGAAGAATGCCTGGGAACAGAGCCAGGAGGTGAAGAAGTGCTTAAAAGGTTCCCTCTGGGTGAGGAGACAGGCAGCACCAAGAAGCGTGGCTGAGACAATCTGTGGATTTTGAAAGCTGTTGGAAAAGTCTTCTTCTCCAGTTGTCTCTGATCCTGGTGTTCCTGCTGAGGGGTGCTGGTTTGGCTCTGTGGCTTGCAGCAGTTACAGACTTCCTTTCTCATCCTGGCTGTCAGGAGCTCCTTCACCCCCTTCTCTCTCTGCCCTCTCCTTCCCATGCACCCATCCAAACCAAAAGCAAAGCAACTCTTATGTGGGAAGAGCACCCTAAATCCAGAATGTACTTATGGTGAGGGGGATGTAGAAAAGCAATCTGAGGACTGCTGGCTCAGTGCATCTTCTCCCACACTGCTGAGGAGGAAGTAGCACCTCTCTGGATCTCAAAATAGCATGACAACATTTGAATGCCCAAATGGCACAATGTGCATATATGACAGGGGTTTCTCTGTCACAGGAAATAGAGCTTTGTAGGGGCCAAATCATGCTAATACCTGGCTGGCTCCCAGGGTAAGAGCTAGGAAACCTGTGGGGATGGATGCTCACTCTAAAGAAATTGCAGGTAGCATCCATCCATCTTATGGTCCTTCTAGGCAGATGTCCACCATGTCAGTCCTGCCTAGCAGATGCTTAGGTGTGAATATTTCAGTGTGTTGTTGTTGATAAGGTCCCACTGTCCTTTGGGATAGTACTCAGAGGTGTTTCCTCCATCAAAGGGAGACTTAGGTCTATCTCCTGTCATCATGTGACAGGAACGGCAATCTGCGTCATTCATACAAAACCTAACAGCTGGGAAAACTGTCATTTTGGCTGCTGGCTTTTATTTGTTGTTTGAGTGTTGACAGAGTCCCTGTCCTTCTCTGGAGTTTCCTCCCTGCTGTTTCTTTAGTGGGTTTTGTTCTTGGATTTTTTTTTTTTCAAACGTCAAACTGTTGTGTTCTACTAAGTATTTTCTGGTTGCTTACCTATGTTCCAATGACTAATGTGTCTAAGGGGTGAAACTTTGTGCTTTCTATCTCCTTTCTAGTCAGACACTTAAAAATTACTCCAGTAGGTCTCCTACACTGAAATGAAGTGCAACAGTAATCATTAGCTTTGACACCCTACCAATATGCTAGAATTAAATGAAGAAAGTCCCTGCTGTGAAACTGTTTTTCTTCAGTATAAGAAATACTTGCAAACTGAATCAGCAACTTAACTGTAGCATATATATTTTTATAGTCAGTCATTTTTTCTCAGTCTGGCCAGTTTAGATGGCCCAAGTGGGTTAAACACAAAGTATGTTTATAATGATGGTTCAGTCAGGAAATGCCCAAATTCAGCCTTCCCATGCAATTTTAGTATGTCCCTCTAGTGAAAGTATATGCCGATATAGCAATGAATCACTGCTGTGATTCACTGTACCTGTACAAGAAGGGTAGAAGACAGGAAGGAGGCTACTATGAGGCAGAGGTCCTCAGCTTGGAGTAGCTGAAAGATGTTAGATGACTTAGGGGTCCAGATGGAGGGGACTGACATTTTCTTCAACAACTGAATACCATGTAGGACAGCTGGACTGTATTGCTGCCAGGATCATGAGGGCCCTGTAGGTATGACTTGCCCTGACTAGCCTCAGCTGGGACTCCCACTCCCACTCTCTGCCCACTGATCCAGGAGTTCCACTGAAGCATGGGCCTGGGTGTAAGCTATGTCGTAGTGGTGTATGCTCCCAGACGGGTCCCTGACATGCCTGAACTGTTGTTTGCATCTCCAAGACTCAGCTCAGATCTGTCCCCTTGCCTTTGCCTGTCACCACCCTGCCCTGTTTGCCCAGTTCAGGGACTGTGCCCTATTGGTGAAGGCACTGCTTGTGCTGTGGTGACTCTCAGCTCCTGGCCTGCCATCCCTTCTAGAGTAGTTCTGCTGCTGCTGCTCCCTGGCAGTTAGCTTGGGTCTTCCAGAGCCTGGAGCTGAGTACCATGGAGCCTGTTCTCCAGTCTGAGCCAGAGTCTGTCCCCAAGAGCTCATCCACCTGGCTCCCAGGCTGCACATGGGGTCTTGCCACTGTGGTTCCTCCTGCTGCTCCTGGAAGCTATGGTCAGCTTGCAGAGGCAGACAGCAGCCCATCAGATTTCTTTCACATTTCCAGCACCCAGAGCAACTTCTGTCCTCCAGCTCCTTGAACCCTTCAGCTAGAGTTGGGCAAGGTGTAGTGGTCTTGAACAGCAGACCACTGTACACTGGGGAGTTAGTGATCCACATAACAGTCACAGAATCACTAGGTTGGAAAAGACCTTGAATATCATCCAGTCCAACCATTAACCCAGAGTTAACAGTTCCCAACTACACCATATCCCTAAGCACTATGTTGACTCTACTCTTAAACACCTCCAGGGATGGGGACTCCACCACCTCCCTGGGCAGCACATTCCAACGCTTAACAACCTGATCTGTGAAGAAATGCTTCCTAATATCCAGTCTAAACTTTCCCTGGTGCAACTTGAGGCCATTCCCTCTTGTCCTATCGCTTATTACTTGGTTAAAGAGACTCATCCCCAGCTCTCTGCAACCTCCTTTCAGGGAGCTGTAGAGGGTGATGAGGTCTCCCCTCAGCCTCCTCTTCTCCAGACTAAACACCCCCAGTTCCCTCAGCCGCTCCTCATACGACCTGTGCTCCAGACCCTGCACCAGCTTCGTTGCCCTTCTCTGGACACGCTCGAGTCATTCAATGTCCTTTTTGTAGTGAAGGGCCCAAAACTGAACACAGGAATCGAAGGGCGGCCTCACCAGTGCCGAGTACAGGGGTCAGATTCCTTCCCTGTCCCTGCTGGCCACGCTATTGCTGACACAAGCCAGGATGCCATTGGCCTTCTTGGCCACCTGGGCACACTGCTGGCTCCTGTTCAGCCGGCTGTCAGTCAGCACCCCCAGGTCCCTCTCTGACTGGCAGCTCTCCAGCCACTCCTCCCCAAGCCTGTAGGGCTGCTGGGGGTTGTTGTGACCCAAGGGCAGCCCCCGGCATTTGGCCTTATGGAAACTCCTCCAGTTGGCCTCAGCCCATGGCTCCAGCCTGTCCAGGTCTCTCTGCAGAGCCTCCCTACCCTCGAGCAGATCAACACTCCCACCCATCTGGGTGTCATCGGCAAACTGACTGAGGGTGCACTCGATCCCCTCGTCTAGATCATCATTAAAGATATTAAACAGGAGTGGCCCCAACACTGAGCCCTGGGGGACACCACTCATGACCAGCTGCCAACTGGACTTAACTCCGTTCACCACAACTCTTTGGGCCCGGCCATCCAGACAGTTTTTTACCCAGCAAAGCATGTGCCCATCCAAGCCACAAGCAGCCAGTTTCACCAGGAAATCAGAATTCAATCAGAATAGGCCCAGGTCTGTGCTTTGCTGCATGTACAGGTTGGCTTTCAGGCTTGTGCTGTGCTGCACATACCCCTTGGATGCAGGAAAACCTCAGCATGCTTACTGAAACAGCTCTCACTTGGTACCGGTGATTACACCACTCAGTCCATGCCCTTATCTAGCAGTGCAGCAAGAAGTTCTCATGTTAGCATCCTTTCTGTTTGACAGTAGAAGTGATGAATAGAGTTGTTTGCTTGTAAGGGAATACCATAATAACTTGAATGATCAAAATGATGTAACCTTTTCCATGGAGGGTGTGGGAATACAATGGAAGATTGGTGAGGAGGGTTGTAAACATGCTCAAGTGATTTGGGCTTGGGTGTCAAAAACCACATATATCAATACTAATTGTTGTTTAGCTTTGTGTGCTTGATAGGTAGAATGTCTGCACTTAGATATCATAGGCCTGTGAGAGAGGCACCTTATCAAACATCCTTGAGATTCCTGCTCTGCTGTGGGAAAGATCAAAGCACAGTGGAAAATTACGCCTGCAAAAATCCCTGATATACATAGGTGAAAGTATCAGGTTTGAGATCTTTTCTTTCTTCTCCTTTTTCTGGCTAGCAAGGACTGAGCTCTGCAGTGCCTGCATTCCAGATTGCATGCCTCTGTCTGGGTGCTGCTGTGGAGAACCACTGGGTCGCAAGGTAATGAGAATAAATTTACTTTTTGCATTTCATCCATGGTTTTGTGGTTGTTCCTGTGTCCTGCCTGTGCTGGCTCACATAGACAGGGTCTACACAGTGTGCTGATTGTGGATCAGAGGCCCATTCGATGATGCGTGACTTGGAGTTTCCAGCATCTAAAGAGACATCAGATTATCTATACTACT
Organism: Athene noctua; assembly: GCF_965140245.1. NCBI lineage: Eukaryota > Metazoa > Chordata > Aves > Strigiformes > Strigidae > Athene > Athene noctua. The sequence continues at coordinate 190,896,688 of NC_134037.1, forward strand.
CTCTCTTTCTTTATAGTGTTAGATTTAATAAATAGGATTTTATATGACACTTTACAGAGTCTGAGGGACTTTCTTACCAGTATGATCATGGACAGGCATCTCCTAATGCAATACGAAAGGATACAGGGATTTACTACTCAGATGCAGCTAACCTTTACTGCCTATCCAGGGACCCACTCAACAGATACCAGCTGTCAGTCGTGGCAATCACTGCACCAGAGAGGAGCATACCTGGACCCTTGGAGGAGCCCTGCCATGTCCTCCCTTACTACCCCCAGAGGAGGACCCCACAGAGGTAGCTGTCATCCAACCTCACTCTTCATCCCAGAGGCAGGATGCAAATAGAAAGAAGGGGTGAAGAGGGCCACCGTCCTGGTAGAAACTCTGCCACCCCATTGGTCATACTACTGCCCCATTGACACGATGACAGGAAAGGAGGTGCATTTTGGGCACGTCTATGTTTTGTTGCTCTGAATTGGCAAGGACAATCTGGCACATGGGTTCATCTGTCCCCCTGCCTCCCCCGCTGGGGCCCCTATGCTTTTCTTGGCAGGAAGAAGTATGGGGTTTTTGTCCCTGTGTAGATAGCTAGTCTATAGTGTTAGACTAAATTAAATAGCTGTGAAAGTCAACTGATTTGTGGATAGTTTTATAACTATCATCCTTTAAGACTTTGGGAGAAAACATAACATTATATTAAATTTCTGGTCTAAGCAGCTTGACTAAAAGACAAACCTTTCCATATAAGGTTTTTCTTTCACTAAAAGATGCTGCCTCAGTATCTGTTTTCCAGCATCTAAGCACACTATGAAGTGACAAGGAGATGGGCCCAATTTCCAGTGTCATAGTGGGAAGGAGGGAGAGGCTTATCACTCACTAAGTTTTGATGGAGTATAAACACGGAAGATTAAAGGGTAGTGAAAAAGATGATGGCTAGCTTGTCAATGGTAAGGGAAGGAAAGTACCGTGAGCAGGAAAAGGGTGATTAGATTGGCCACTGCAAAAGAAGTGAGACTAAAAGGCAGCGAGAAAATTTGTAGGTCAGCAATGGCAGTGGGAGGGGGTGATTCTGAGATTAAAAATTGTGTGCCAGCCAGGAGTGGAAGAACTTGTACTCAAAAGGAAAGGTGTCACAGAGAATAGGCTGACCACTGTCACTAACAGGGTGGAAGAATTTTTTTAAAATTAAAATATTTGCCAAGTACAAAATTAGCACACCAAAATGTCACACACAAAATTTCATGGTATGAGCAACTTCATTTTTAAGGGTCATGGCACTCTGATTCTCATATCCTGCACTTCAGACAATGAATAGATAATGACTCATTTATTACCTTTTCTTAAAATAAGGGAGGTAAGCATGTGCCTTAGAATAAGCCAGTTTGAATTTGAATGTCTAAAATGGACGGAGAAACGATATCGGTGTGAAATGACAGCATAGAAAATTCTAGTACATGCGCTTTCTGAGTAAATCATCACTTCAGCAAGATGAAAACATTTACTAGGTTCAGATTTAGTTGCTTCTGGATGCTGAACTGTGCCTATGATTCCAAGACATCTAAACTTACCATCAGCTTAACTGGGCGTGTATTTAAATAGCTGGTTGAAGTGTGATGACTCTCCCTTTCCCCATTTCTATGCTGTATCTTAATTTCTAACAGCTTTGACATGCTTGGGAAGAGTAGCATAAAACAATGTTGTTATCATGAGTCTATCCCCTTCGAAAAAGAGAGATTAGAGCTTTCATCTGACACTCCCACCATGAAAAAACGATTAGTGAAATAGCAGAGCAGATTTTCTGCAATGCATTCTCTTTTCAGCATCCCTTATTTTTGTTGCTCACCGTGCACGTTCCTCCCACGATGTGGAGCTCTCTCACCAGGGAAATGGGAGGATGGGCTGGTAAATCCTAAACTTGCACTGAAGCACACAGCACTATGCAAAATTCTCGGGCGGTAGGCCATCCCAGGAGGGAAGAATGGGTATTAAAGAGGAGAGCATCAGTGCTATATTTGACATCTTGTTCTAATGCCTTAAATGATTTTCTATTCACTTAGTGAAGGAAATCTAATGTTTGAGATAAGCAATCAGCTGCAAACCATCAGGTGAACACTTTTAGCTCTCAAGATTGCTGCTCTTTGATCCCAGTGCCCCTTCCCTTCCTTGCCCGGCACTGAACCAGATTTTTATAAATTATGGCTCACTCTAGGACAAGTTGGAAAGCTCAGAAGCTCAAATACACAGGCAGCTCTTGTTAAATATGCAAAAAATAGGTTCTTGAATGCACATCTGAAAGGAACACTGTTTTTTTCAGAGATAACTTACTTAAAATCCTTTGGAGCTAAGGCAAGAGCTGACCCCAGACCCTGACAAATCTCATTTGTAAGCCATTTCAGAACAGCTTTGAATAGCCTAGGCCAGAGACTGTCTCAGTACTACATGGTTTACTGTACCTATGTAGACTGATTACACCAGTGTGTACGTTTCCTCCACTCCTTTACGGCAGAGGAGGGGAAAGGTGTCTGAAAGATTTGGGCTGTTGTAAAGTCTTGATACATTTTAATCTTGTGCTACATGGCTACGAAAATGGAGAATGCCATGATGAGTATGAAGTAGTATCCTTGTGACAGAATTATTTTTAACTTGCCTATGATTCTATGTGGGATTATTGCATGTTGTGTACCCATGAAAAAGTCGTGTCAGTGAGCAGCAGGGAGAAAAGCTGCCTGTTTACCTCCTCCCCAGCTGCTGAATTTTGGTCATGCTGGACCTTGTGGAAGGGAGGCGGGATAGACCATGGCTCCTGTGGAAGGACCAGCAGAATGGACTTGCTGACAAAGTGAGGAGGGAGTCAGTAAGAGGGGAGCAAGTATGGAGAGAGAAATTCTGGTCAAAACAGATAGCCTATCTCTGCAGAAGACAGGCCCACAACCATGCTTCAGAGGTCACGGGAAAGAGAGTTTCCATACACTCTTATCTGTGTACACCTGCACTTGGTTAGCACAAAAACCAACTGTGAGGCGCTTTTAGACTTGGGGGACCCCACAGTTCAAGGGACATATTTTCAAGTCTTTTTAATATGGCTCACTCAGCAGATCTGAGGCTGGGTGATATTGCTCTGCTACAACACACAAGATTCACACAGAAGCCCTCTGATATATTTACTATGGGGGAAAGGGAGGAAGGGGGGGAAATCCATCACTGCTCTTGGCTGACTCATGGTCCTCTGAGTCATGGAAAAAGCTGTGGCCTGCAGACGGACTCTGCATGGTCCCACAGCCATGACGTTCAATGTTCCTAATCCTGTGAATCTCCATACCAAAACACAGTGCTGCTTGTACCTACCCTTTTATTTTAAGGAGTGCCATTTATATGAAGATAGTGGAGTCTACAGCTTGTTATTTACATTGCATGCAGACTAAGGCTATCATAAGTTAGATCTTTTATGTTCAGCTACCCTACTAATGCTTAAACCAGTAACATTTATTCAAAGGACTTCTCATTCACTGGAAGTTGTAACTGGTGAAACTATGCTATTGCAAACATTGTTGAAGTTCAGCTGAGACTTAAAGCCTTAGATGCATCTGTGAGAAGAGAAAGGTCTGGAGGAGAACAAGGGACCTACTTGTTCCTCTACTAAAAGAGCTTCAGGGCTTTACAGTGCCTGCTGCCTCCCCAGGCTTTTGCTGTTTCAAGGAGAGGCTGGGTAGGCTCTCATGTTTAACTGGTACTTTTGTGAGTAATCTTCATGAAAACAGAGAGGAGTGTTCTTAATTCTACCATCCACTATGTGTAAGCGCTCACTAATGTGCAAGATGCTTATGGTCTAGTCTGTGCTAAAAAAAAAAAAAAATCAGCTATGCAATTTCTCATACAGTTGTTAAGATGTGTGCTAGGTAAACACTTTTCACTTTCTTGTAACTTTGAATGATGTTCTTCAGCTCAAACTTTTCATTATCAGTCTTAACCCAAGGGAGACCGAGTTAGAGTGTCATATTTTTTGGTACAGATTCTTGTACTGAGAATTTAACCATATGTGATATTACTGTGATGCTATTTCTGCCTTAAAGAAAACTTAACAGAAGACCTCTGTTGTTATAGAATTAAGGCTTAAAATATTAATGCGTCAGACACTGAGACAGAATCAAATATGTATGCTTCCTTATAGTATTAACCTATGTGCAAATATTATGTGTTGCCTCTTATTCTTAAAGCTTAAGGGGAAAAGATTTAGGGAAACGAAGTGTCATAAGGTAATTCTCATTTGTCCAGGCTCCCTTCAGGCCCTTCCCTGAAGAGAAGAGCACAGGCAGCAGGAAGGAGCCTGGAGGCTAAAGGCTGGCAGGGTTAGATGACAATTAATTATTCCCTCACTGCTGAAGGACTCTTTGCTGCCAGTAAATGTGGAAGCAGAATTATCTTTCGCAGCACTTGCTTCCCTGTTGAGGAGCAGGATTTGCAGGAGGTTTGCTTTTAGTAAATGAGCGGATGCTGCTGAGGAGAACGGACATGCCTTTGAGTGCCTCGGTCTATCTATAGCAGGAGCTAAAAACAGCACTGGCAGGTGAGTCCCTGATACGACAATGTGGGGGAACCATGCTGACTAGAAAGGCAGCCAGTGATGCCTGCTTCTTACTGGAAGGTAGATTCAGCATGTCTCTAATAGCCCTTTCCTCCCTTGGAAAAATAAAGCTTCAGGATAATCCCTTTTAACACAGGCAAGAGTCCTTTCCCTGTTCCTCACAAATAGTCTTTCCCCACCAAATCCATTTCCTGTGAAATTATTGTACGAGTAGATGACTTGGAAATAAGACCTAGGCATTAATTAAAATATGAGGCATTAATTAAAAATGGACAACTGCTGATTCCATTTGTATAGTTCCCCTTTTCCCCATTTTCCCCCTCAAATTCCAAGTACAAACAGAAGTTGATTGGGGGGGGGGGGGGTTTGCTAGCATAATTCTCTTCTTTTTTGGACTGGAAAAGGAGCTGGTCATCTCTGAGAAGATGGAAGGAAAGAATGAACTCATTCAACAATTTTAGTAAGTCTAATACTGACAGAGGCACTGCATAATTTGTTTGCTTGTTCACAGTGGTAACCTACATATAAATCAATAGTTATATTTCTTGACTTGATGTCTAGTGTGATGAAGTAGGAGCAGTATCTGATGCTGCTGAAAATGCGCTGCATTATGGTAACAACTATAAAGTCAAGGAGCATGAACTGTGAACAAGAGGTGTCCAGAGCAGCAGCCAGGCTGGGATTAACACAGGTCACATGCTGCTCTCTGCTCTGCCCCTTTGTAAAAGGCAAGGATAAAACCTGTTAGCTTCCTCAAGTCAGAGAAAAAGGTACCTTCCCTTTCTGAGGCCCCTTCTGGGACAGCTCCAGAGTGGTTTTGGGGCAAATATTTGCCACATTAGAGACATTTTACACTGCCAGTCAGCCAGTGGAGCAGCAGGCAGGATCTTAAGCTTTCTTCTTTCATACCAAAAGTGAATCCCCACATCTCCCAGTTCAGAGGCTCAAGATCATTTTGACAGTAATTAAGAATACTTTTTCTACTACAAAATATGATTTTAGGCTGAGGCTAACAAACATCAGGACAATGTTCAGTCTGAATTTTGCAATTATAAATGGCTGTTCTTTTTTGATTAACTCTTAAAGGCTGTTGCAGGAATAGCTGCAGTTATGAGATCAGGAAAAGATGAACAACAGCTAGATTTAAATTTTAGATTTAAATTTTCAAAACAGTTCCAAACAAATACATATTTCTGAAAAGCATGATAGAGAAATAAAAGCAGGAGGACAAGATGCGATATGACTTAAATTAATTTCCTTAGAAAGACAGTTGATACTGGCATTGGTCCAGAAATGTAGTTTAAAGAGGCTGAAAGAAATAATAAGAAATAAATCAGTCTGAAACATAAATGTGTGGGTCTTTTGATAAAGTGAAACGGATTCTGGAAGGATGATGGGTGGGGGAAATAGGCTGAGCTTCTGACATTATGAAGAAAAATTTAAACCTATTTTTCATTGTGATTAAGAGTGCAAATCTAAGTCATATTGGGTAACAGGTGCGGATAACTCTATTAACCTTGTCTCTATCCAGTAGGTAAAGTACTTTCCTGCTATGCCATGGATGAGTGGCTAGTGCAGCAGCACCATTTCCATCTGCTCTGGCACAAAGAAAGAGAAACTCTTATGAGTTACCCCCAGATCTCTTCATCATACTACACAAGCCATTTATCCTTGTGTAATAAGTTCATAATGCATGTAGGAAAGGGGGCACAGTCTTTGGTAGTCTCCAATCTTTTGAAGACTCTGTGCCCATGCCCTGTGGTGTCAGCCTGTCAGTGGTGCAGACACGAGGTGCATAATGATTATCTGAAGTCACTGTCTTACAGGTTTTGTATGTTCTCTTCATCATACTACACAAGCCATTTATCCTTGTGTAATAAGTTCATAATGCATGTAGGAAAGGGGGCACAGTCTTTGGTAGTCTCCAATCTTTTGAAGACTCTGTGCCCATGCCCTGTGGTGTCAGCCCGTCAGTGGTGCAGACACGAGGTGCATAATGATTATCTGAAGTCACTGTCTTACAGGTTTTGTATGTTCAGTGTTTTGGGGCTGAAGACTTAAACTCCAGTCTTTCAACTATGTAGAGCACATATGAGCAGTTACAGCCAACAACAGTTTGTGTCCCATCATGCTGTATGCCCTCTCCAGTGCTCCTCTGGCCTCATGGCATGATTAAAATCCCTATTCTTCTCTTTCAGGAGCCAAAGGATGTGGAATTAGGCTGTCTTCATGATCAACTTTCCATGGACACTCTGGAATCAGCAGGTCTAAGTAACTTCCTACAGAAATACCTGAGATGATATCTGCATTGCTTATGCTAATACATCTGGGAATACTGTGGAAATAAAACAAAGACAGGGTCTTAATGTTGGTCTGGCCTTAGACATCTAACCTTTTTGGATAATTAGGTTTCTTGGATTGACATTGATCCTAGGCAAAATAACAGGGGAAAAACTGATATAGCATTACACTACAGGAGTTAAAAGAGAAGGGATAGATGTAAGGAGATTTGGAAAGCTTAATTGTTAAGCAAAACAACTAATATTTGCTGAGATGAAAAATTTTATTAAAGTAATTTTATGTGTTTAATAGACATAGCTTTGTTAAGACATTAGGTTGTTTTGACCAGAAGTTAGTTTTGTACAGCATTAGACAAGTACATATCAGATTAAATAGTTGGAGGATACCAAGATCATGAAGATACACTAACATAGCTGTCATTGTGGAATCAGAGTAGACATGCTCCAGTGGGGCTCTGCACTGTTCCCAATGTGCAGATAATGAACCTTGCAGATGACACAGGGACAGGAAGAGTGCCCCGCTCTCATCATGCAGAGAAACCTGCACTGTCACATAATCTGGGTTTTATCAAATTCAGCCTAAGAACAAGGAAGGTAAATTACCACTTGCTGAAGGGGGGTGGGAGCTGAGGAAGAAGAGGAAGGGGAAATGTATCCTCAAAAGCAGTTTTCTGTGAATAGGATTAGGCACCTCAGTGGACAAGAACCTGACCGTACATCTTGATATGTCAGAGCAAAGAGGACATATGGACGTAAGTAATGTGACACAGAATAGAAGCTCTGTATGATGTACTGTATATAGCATACTGAAATAGGTTGTGTAGCTCTGGTCATAAAGTTTTAAAAGCATGTTGAAAAGCTAGTGATGTAGAAAAAGCTTGTAAATTATTTGAGAGATAAAAGAAAATGTTTAAGAATGACCAACTTCAAGAACTTGGTTTACATCTCAACAAACAAAGTACAATTTGATCAAAACATACAATCCCTTCCTTCCTAGTGAGGGGGTATTGATGTTCTTCAGTTCGGTGGGAAAAGCAGCAAGAATGAATAGTTACTAGTTAGAAAGGAGTGTATTTCTTTGATCTTTGTTTAGCAGTGGTGATGACCTGCTGGAGCAAACTCCCAAGGGGAGTAATGGAAGATATATGGTCAGGGAGCTCCAACCATGAGCTGGCCAGTGAAGGAAGGAGAGCAGGGCAGCTAGGGGCAGTGACCTCATTGTCGAGTGGCGCAGTCCCACAGTAGGGTGAGTATGGCCAGGTTCATCCAACGGTCCAGATCACTGAAAAAGTCCAAAGTGGTGAATCAGGTCTGAGGTCAAGCCTGGAAGTCAAGACAAGTAGTCAAGGTCTGGATCATTGGTACATGCCAGGCATGCTGGAACTGCACTGTAGCTTAGGCAGAGACCAAGGGCAAGAGTCTCATTTTAAACGCATCTCTTGAGAGAAGAGGGGTGACCCACCACCAAGGCTTCTTACAGTTCTGATTCAAGGCCAGACAGTTGCACTACAGATCAGCCTGGAGCCCAAGCAGCCAAACCCCCAGAAGCTGGGGGAGGATACAGTCGGTCCCCTGGTAGACATTTGTCTCTTGATGGCTTCACATCTAGGCTGGGTACATATTTTATGCCATCTGTATTTAATCCCCAAAGTATATATTTTTACAGCTTATGCTATACTGAAAAATGGACTGGATGATGTAATAATTCTGAAATCAAGGTCTACAATTGTATACATGAGTAAGCTATAAAAGTTATGTTCATTTAAGATGTGGAAGGTAATAATGCAACTGTGGGAGTTGATCAGAAAGCATTTAGTGAAGAAGAACCTTTGTATTCTTGTTCACCTATGCAAGCAGGTAGTACAGTAATTACAGCCACAGTTTCCTTTACTTGGTCCTTAATTAGACTGAAGTACTTTGATTCATATCACGTTAAAATCTGCAATGTTAGGCTTTTCTGGTTCTAAGGCCAGTAGTTCATTGCCATTTCTTGGTTCATGTTATTCCTTCCTGCAGCGCCGTTTTCAGTTGTTTAGTTCTCATGACTACAACACCCAGGTTACTCAATCCCATGTCCCAGTATTCTGGCCATTCCAAAATGCTGGCAAGTGTTTCCCTTCTGCCTCTGCTGCAGAGAAGCCTCCTGCCCCCAGAGCCTCTCCTACTGTGCAAATGAATGCTCAGCCCCTCAGAGTGTGTGTCTTTCAGACTGCTCTCAGGTGGCATTTATTCAGCCTGTTGGCCATTCTCCATGCCATCGGGTCTCAGCTGCATCATACAACACGATCTCTAAGCCGGGGTTTAGGTTAGTCCAGCATCCCTTAAATTATATTAAAAATCATATAGATTAAAAAATTAAATTCAAAATTAAATTATATTAAAAATAGGTAAAAATGTATATGAAATTATATAAACAGGCCTTGGATGGAGAGGCAAAAGTGGCCGTACTTGAATTCCAGGAAACTTACAGTTGTGACCCTTTCTAATAAAAATACACAAGGTGAGCACTCCAGCTGCTCTTTTTGCATGGAGAGGCACAAGACCTCTTGTACAAGAAAGAATCAACCACTTAAATGGAGCTCTAGTCACCATACCTCTTACCCACTTGAAGCTAAGGAATGTCTTTAGGCTTATAGTAGAAATATCCTGGTTTCATCATGACGAGAGGTCTGCCAGGTATCCTAGAAACTAACAGGCATTTTGCAATGTATATTTATTTAGTGCATTCTTTTAAACAGATGCAGTGTAATTCCACCTCTAAATATAAAGGTAGAGTACTGGAAATAAGAATCTAATTATCTGTAAGGCACCCAGCCAGTGCTGCAGCTCCTCCAATTTTTCTTTTGTCCAATAATGGTAGGGCGGGCAAAAATCACCCTCTCCTGTCCTTGATCTCCACAATATCCTGGGTGTGGTGAAGTGGATGAGTTCCAAAAAATGCAAAGCTGTGAACCCTAATTGTTGTACAGTTTCAAATGCAACGTTTGCATAAATCTCTGGCTCTTGTTACAGGCATTGATCCTATACTCCAATAAGCCTATTCTAGAACAGGAGAGGGGTTTTTCAAGTTCATTGCGATCATCTGAGATTTTTCTTGTAATATTTTTACACACTGAGATTACAGGGTTTGCTTAAGACTTTCAGCAGACCAGATGTGATCTCAGCTTCAGCCATGCGGTTGCTGCAACTCAGAAATTTTTTAATTGATTTTTGTCAAAGTACTCAAGGTCATTCATCTGCTTATGCGGCATACCGTAAATCCTGGTGATTATTTTTAGCAATCTAAGTAATTTATGAGAGATTCTGTTCAAAATATGCAACAATAAAATTTTTCCAGACTTAAACATGATGCAGCAGTACAGTAGGACAGAAAATGCTTGCAGAGTTTAAATTATGTGACTTCTGAAGGCAGAGTAACATCTCATCCAAGTGGATAATTGTCAAACAGATGACTACCAACCTGCTTTTCCTTCAGAACTTTTGGCCTGTGATGTTTAGTTCTAATAATCAGTTTTCCTTTAGTGCTGTTCTGATGATCAGGGATGGCTCTTCTGTACTTTTCTTAACCTTGTTGGTGCTCTCTGGTAATACACTGGCTTTTGAATATATTTAAAAATAGATGTTTACATGAATGTTCACAACAAATAGGAGAAGTCTGGGAATACAATTTTAGTTCAGAATTGCACAAAATTTTAAAAAATCAAATAAAAATTGGGTGATATATTATTAATGAAGTCCACAACAAATTACTATACATTATACTGATGAAAATAGTAAAGCTTGTGTGGTGTGTATGGCATTCTAATAGACTTGAGTGAAACACAGATAATCAGGACTGCTAAGGAGTTGTAATCTTTAATTTAGAGGATGGATTCTGTTAAGTACTTAAGATGGCTCTGCAAGATACTTTCATTATAAATGCCACTGATCTGAGAAAAAATGTATCATTTGTTACTTTATTTACCAGTTGGGTTGTTAATGGAGACTAACTGTACACCATTTGTCATTTCTTTTCATGTCCAGGGTGGGTGTGTCAAGGAAATACATGGGATGCTGTTGAGAGCTAAATTTGAATGTAATATTTGTGTAACAGGCAAAAATGTCTTACAGTGCAAAATTATATTTACTCTGTATCACCAGTGCAGTTCTGAAACAAGACTCTGAAAAGCTAAACAGCAGAGCTGCATTAATACATGCAAAGTAATTTTCATTTGCAGAGTTACTTGTTTTGTACTTTTTCCATTATTATAATTATTTACTTTGTTGTAGTAATATTTTAGACATACTAAAATTAGTGACGTGTTAATTTTTACTGTGGTTACATGATGGACATTTAATGCTTTAATGGTCAAACTCTAACTTAATTTAGCTCTGTAGCAGCCCTTTCCAGCTAAACTAATATAACAAGGCTGTCATGTAGATTTAATAGCAGGCACTAGATGCCAGTGAAGTAAGGTAAAGCACCACTTAGAATCTATCCAAATGGTCTTTGTGATACTGTAATCTAAAATACATTCAATTTACCAAAAAGTAGTCTAGTAATATAGAAGTAGCTGTAAAAGAACTGGTAGGAGTACAATGATTTCCTTTTTGTATTGGAGTAGTGATATATTAAAGCTATATTGGTGCCCTCATTGCTACTAAAATGCCACTTGACCAGGCAGCAGTTAGTAAGCCTTTGATATGTGCAGAGGAATCAGTGATGTTAGCTACTGAAATGATAGCTGTTTGTATACATGCAAGTCTTCAAAACTTCTGCCCATATGTAGTTTTGACCACTCAAAGTATCATCTGTGAAGCCACTTATGACAGTTATGCTAGTTAGTTGGAGATCTGTTGCTGATCTTACAAAGAACTAAGGTGTTGGATAATTTTGGCTCCATTGGCCTCTGTCAGGGAAGCCAATTTACAGCTAAGACAGTGTGTGATTCTTGTACAGAAGACAGTTAAAACTTATGCTACTTCTGAGTATGTGAAAATATCTGCCAGAATACATACAGCTATGTATGTGCAGCATCTCCTACCTTACCATACTTACAGGCAGGGTATTGACATAGTGGTGAGGATGTTACCTCAGCATGGTTGCTAATATTTCGGACAATCTGTAAAAGGTGAAAAATCTGGGCATGGGCTGGTTGATGTGAAGTAACATTTGCATGGGCAGGCCTTTTTAGCTGCTCCCTTTTGTTTCCAATTCAATTTGCCTTCACTCTGTGCTAGTCAAGTTTTATTGCATCTACTCTCCTCTGTGAAGTGTGTGGAGATGATCAGGGGGCTGGAGCACCTCACCTATGAGGACAGGCTGAGAGAGTTGGGGTTGTTCAGCCTGGAGAAGAGAAGGCTCTGGGGAGACTTTAATAGCAGCCTTCCAGTTCTTAAAGGGGGCCGACAGGAAAGATGGGGAGGGACTCGTTATCAGGGAGTGCAGTGATAGGACAAGGGGTAACAGTTTTAAACTGAAAGATGGTAATTTAGATTAGATATAAGGAAGAAATTTTTTACTGTGAGGGTGGTGAGACACTGGCACAGGCTGTGCAGAGCAGCTGTGGCTGCCCCCTCCCTGGCAGTGTTCCAGGCCAGGTTGGACGGGGCTTTGAGCAGCCTGGTCTAGTGGAAGGTGTCCCTGCCCAGGGCAGGGGGGTTGGAACCAGATGATCTTTGTGGTCCCTTCCAACCCAAACTATTCTACGATTCTATGATTCTTCTAGTGACGTCACTGCATTAAAAGGTGGAGGAACTCCCTGAACTTTGTAAAAGGACCTAGAAAGATCTAAAGGGCTTTTTGGACTGTGGGCTGAATATCTCCTATAACTTGTACCCAGAAGGAAAGATAGAAGCAAATTACTATTAATTAGCCAGTTAATGAATAATGAAAATAGACACCAGACACTTCTGTCTGCAGCCTCTTTTTGTATCCACAGACTGAATGAAACACAAGACTCGAGAGAACAATCTGCTCTAATGCCCTAATCCAGCATGGTTTCATGCCAGGGTTAAAGGTCAGAATGTGCTAAAGTAATCTGGAAAATGGAGGTTTCTGGAGCTTCTTGGTGCTGGAAAATCAGTGTTAGGGAAAAATCTCACTGTAGAACAATCTTCAGTAAAAGGTACCTCCAAGAGAAGCTCATGTCAGTTTGAAGGTCTGAGAAAACAGATGATCTGTGGTTATAGGCTTAAAGGATGTGCCTTTTCCCTAGCAGGTTCCCAAGTGGACTGAGTAACTGTTTTGTTAAATATGTTGTCATCTTACATTTTGGAAATACTTTTTCTTAACTTGTTTTTTATGCACATGTGAAACACTTTATCCCAGCTTGTTATTTTACTATTAAACAATGAAAATGTAATAAGACAAGAACCATTGCATTTGTATTGCTATTTTTGCTGTAGTGGCTTAGGTTAATAATATTTTTTATAAATTCGGGTGCCATAATTCTCTGCTGGAAAACTATTCTGATACTTCTGGGAGGCTGTAGTGACAATTTTTAACTATCGTTTTCTGAACAGAGAATTCAATATCAACACATAAAATGTTAACTAAATCCAGCTTGTAATTTCCTTGGAGTAAGACAGCTCTAATAACATAACATAACATAACATAACATAACATAACATAACATAACATAACATAACATAATTAACATAACTGGAGTGAGTGGAGTTAACTTATCTGAACTGATTTTAGAAATGAGATCTAAGTCTTTTTTTATAAAAAAGGATTTCATATTTTTCTTAAAGATCATTGAAAGAGTCAAGTTTTTATGATTTGAGTAATTCATAGAAGTAAAGGGATCTTTTTACCTATGAAATGATAATTAATAACATATTAATAAACAACTTCATTAATGTCAGCCTCAGAACTAGTTCATTACAAATGTGACTGGCAGTAAAACTAGATTTACCTTTTGGCTCTGCTTTCAAATGTAGTATGTCACCTTAAAAGCCAGCTCAGACTTTCTCAGGTTCTCTTGAGGCTATATTAATAAATAATAGTATCACAGAGATAAAAGAATAAACAAGCAACTTGAAAGAATTTAAAATGCCATCAGTAATTAAGATGGCTGGTGGCATGAGCAACAAAAACTAAAAATTTTTTAAAATGTTGCTGTGTCAAATATGTTGAAACTTAGAGTCCATCTGGCACAGAAGTAGGAGCAGGAATCAAGACTCTCCAGGTGGTGGTGGAGGAAAACAGGTATTTTAATCTTTTGAAATGTGTGTGTATACACATTGTGTGAGTGGCAGGGATCCTGTAGAAGAAGGACCCTGAACTTCTTTGTGATAAAGCTGGAGTCTTACCACCACAGCACAGCCATCACATTTTTCTATCATAGTGGAGCAGTCAGTCAACCTTATAGCAAAGGTTTCATAAATATTTGTTAAAATCTTATATATTGTCTGTAAATGGAACAGTAATTTGAAATTGGTATGGAAGAGAAGATTCATAACAGCGATTTCCCAGGCTCTAATTTCAAAGAATTAGGAACAAGATAAGAAAAAAAAAGACATTCAAGGTCTGAGATAACTGGTATGTTGAAATGACAAGGCATAGAGACAAATTGGTGATCTGTTTGAGAGGTGACACAAAACTACGGCTCTGAAAAAAGCACTAAAAGATTGGTCCAACTGCTGTACAGTATTTAGTGGTGTTAATACTCCTGTACTGAAAGCAGAAAAGATAACAGGTGCAAATGCTGTTTGTTGCAACAGTTTATTGTGCTTGCAATGAACATATCACAAAATCAACAGAAGACTAGCACCAGAACAAGCTAAAGCACTCGTTGTCTTGGTAGATTGTTTTCCTTCCTGTCTGGACTAACTACCTCCTTTTAGATCACTAACATTGTTGGTATCCCCTCCCCCAACTTTAAGGGTGCAGTATACATTATCATGCCTGAAATACAAAATAAAACAGTTTCTGAAATTGTAGTAAGTGGGGTGGGGACTGGCAAAATCGAAGAGGTGAAAAAAAACCCACTTTATAAATAGGCATGTTGGAGAAACAGCAAAGATTCTCCACAATTGTTTTTATACATCTGTGGAAAGGGAGCTGTGGACAGTTGCCTGATTCATAAGCCAAGCAGACAGATGCTGTTTTGGGCTGGAATTCATTTCACATATAAAGGACAAACCTTACAATTTCTCTTGATTCCCTTCCCTCCTCCCTGCGCCCTGGCCATTATCCCTTGGCTTGTGCTTTGACCAACCTGTCCTTGACCTTTCTATTCCACTCCCAATACCCTGCAGCAAGGAAAAAACATGGCATAAGCCCAACTTGTTCTAACTTTTTTTCTTTAAAAAAAGTAAGTTTTTTTTTTCCCTTATGAAGCATTTTTGTATGAAAGGATACCATATGGCTCTAGGTTAACAAATCGTTTATAGAAATACTGCTTCCTTTCCTGCTTAAATGAGTAAAGATTCCTATCAGCATTCAGAAAGTGTTTCCCTATATATTAAGCAATGTATAAAAGCTAAAGTGCTTTTGGCCACCTTCCAGGCATTAGGAGAAACTCAATACTTGGTAGCTTCTAAATGGAAAGAATTAAAATTAGTATCATGCTTCCTCCTTATATATTAGGAGATTTTTCTCATGCTCTGATTATTGGCTAAAGGATACTGTTCCCATCTCTGTCTAGTAAAGTTTCCTCCCACTGTATCCACCTACTCTAACTAAAGGGCATAAGACTTTTTTTATTTCAGAGATCTATTGGATTTAATGCTTTTCTCATTTTGCCAAATCATTTCCATTTTGTTTCCAAGTGTTCTGCAATGAGCTATGCTTTGCATAATAATTTAGGGAAAAAATGCAACATTCTTGTTTATGTGCTTAAACTCAAAATCAAAAATGTTCTTGCTGCAAGTGTCTACTGAACATCCCTGCATCACCAAGTGATTGTGAAGCATATTGCATTGCCCAGTGATGGGTTAATTTGTAAATGTTAACTAGGCAACTAGCCTCCTGTCAGATAGACAGTATTTGAATACTGAAAATACATTTGCATGGTATTATGATAATACAGAATCATTCTGCTCTCAGGGTTAGTATAATAGCGAGGATATGTTCCAATTTCCAGTGTAATACCATGTTGATTTTTACTAACCTTAGCCTTGCTTTGATGTTTGGGTGGATTTTTGAATTCCATCTTGATCATTTTGCAAATCTAGTATTTGTAGGTGAACAGTTTTATGAATGTAGCTTAGTACTGTAATACATCTTTAGATGGTATTATTAGCAAATCTTATACAGAATATTCCTGTAATTGAAAAGGCCTTTTAAATGCAAACATTTTCTATTTGGCTTTAAGTTAATAACTTTATTTAATCTGAAAATGATAGAGAGGTTATGGAGGTTGATATTTTTTAGTATATGGAATATATATATTTTGAATCTGAATTTCTCATATATCTATCCCTTACTGTATACCAAAGGGTTTTCATTTCAACAAGTCTGTAATGGATATCTGAATATTTATGTAGTGTTTACTTCCGAAGTCTCCTGAAGATCTGTCTAGTGACCATACTCACGCTGGCATTTCCAAAGCTACTTTGCAAGTCAGAGACTAACATCCATCTTGAATACTTTATGAAGTGATTATTTTGGATTGATAATTTAAAGAAATAACTGGAACAGCCACAGAGCATTCATTATTGTTGTTGAGTTCAGAGATGTAGGATGAAATCAGATCAGACTGGTTTGGGCTGTAAAGCAAGAGACTCCCTTGACAGAAACAGTGGTGCTGGCCTGGGGGGATGTAATGGAATAACCTGGAAAGCAAGGTTTTAGGATTGTGTTTTTCTGGGAGACTAAAAACTAGTGTGGTCAGCACTGGATGAATAAAACAAAGAATATATGAGGCTGAATGTCTGAGCTTAATGAAGTAGATGGAAATGTTACTGCTTGCTGTAACAAGGACAGGGTTCACTCTAATTTTAAAAATAATTAATTATGCAAAATGTAATTAACAGTGGATTCTAATTAACTACCTGTGGAAATTGTGGCTTTATTGTGACAGCTTTTAGTTCTTCCATCCTTTTTTTTTCCAGTTCTCTGTACTCTGAATTGCTTTTCTAACACCACCTCTGCAATTGAGCTGTGTCAGCATTACAATATACTGTGATTCACACAAGACTGTTTTTGAAAAGAAAAATTGTAACAGGAGAAGAACTTGTTGAAATTTTGGGTGTAAGCAATATTCATCATTCAAAATCAGGGGAAAAAAAAGGCAGGGAGGGGTTAACCTAATTCTGTTTAATGGAGGAACAATACAATTTCCAAACTAGAACAGGTATGTATCACTGCCCAGTAAAGGTAGGAGTGAAATCATCTTGGAAGTGTGGATGAATGGGAAGGATATAGGTTGGAAGAGAGATATATTAGAGAAAAAGATGAGATGTAGCAGGGCTGTTACCACTGAAAGTGAGAAAGGAGCAGAAAGCCATGCACAGAGACAGAAGATCTTGTTTCATTGTCCTGAGGAGGCATGAGGAAAGAGGGTTAGGATAATGATTGCAAGAGGCTTGGATTTTTGAACATGGAAGCTGCCTTCTTTGTTTGGTTATTCTTCTCCTTATGTGAATAATATTTATTCAGTAATAAAAATGGCTAGTAGAAAGTGACATTGTGATTATTTAGAAATACTAGTGTATGTGGGAAGGTGGAGAATCCTCTCATGTCCTTACTGACCTGTTTTCCCCCTGTAGAAAGCAGTGGTGTGGCATAATAATATGTATTGACCGATTTGAACTGATGGCATTCTTTGTCTCTGAGGCCAGAAATAATGGGCCTCATCATGAGCTTTTAATTGTATAAAACTGAAATTCTGCCCAACAGTTAAGTTCAGAGAGTATTAAAATAATAAAGGGTAAGTGTAGAAGTGTCTCACTTTCTTTGGGAAAGCCTTAATCATTGACCTAAGTCAGGAAATTCTTTGAGACTTGTTTTAAGCCCAGAGTGAACTGGATTTTGCATTTTGTGGGTAATAATACACAGAGGCTTCTAAATGCAGTGGGAGGGCTCAACACAAATGGCCCTTGAAAAAAATTACAAACAAAAAAGGCATTGTCTTGCAGTGAACAGTTAGGCACTGCTCTTACAGAGATGGTTTTGTGTCCCATTCACATGCATAACAATTATTGATATTCACTAATGAGAGAAAAAAACACCCCACGTTCCATCGCTGTTATAACTAGAATGGATTCCCTAGAGCTCACACATTTAAAATAACTATTAATTAGTAAAGATTTCATGCTTATACCTAGAAGGACTACAGTTAGGACTAGATACTATTTTTATGTAAAGATATACTTGTTTATTTTTGTTCCTTTTTGATTAAAAAAAAAGTTCATTCTCACCATTTGTTTGTTGGCTCTTAAGGTTTTGGATTTAGTTATTTGAGAATGCAATTGTCTCAATTTTTGAGACTGATCTTGTCAATACTTATGATCCCATTGTCACAGATGAAATAAAAAGAAATATGGTGCTGCCCAGATTGTCCAAAGATACTTCTCTTCCTTCTGTCTGTTCTGCTTTAGATTACTGTGATAGTGCCTGTTCTTCCCCATCTCCTTAGGTCTGCCTGACTGTGCTACGATCTGGTACTCCATTGAGGTGAGGGGAAGGCACCATTCATGCCATCAACTCTACATTCTTCAGCCTTTTGTGATTGACAGAGAACCCATGTGCACCACCATCCTTCTCTTCCTCTACATCCTGCAGCTCTACAGCGCTACTTGTCTTGTAGAAGCTAGTATGGGTTTGCTGCCACATTCACAACAAAAGAGAGGTCTCCTGCCTAGAGTGACACTGTACTGTTTGTAGCAGTTCTACGAGGTAGACCAGAAAATGTGACCCCTTGGTTTTAGCAGTCCTTTCATTCTGATGTATGTACTTTTTGCTTTAATCTACAACAACAGTGATTCAACCATATGTCTACAAGTGGATACATGTAAATGTCTGACTGTGTCTGTCCACAGGAATTAGATTTTTCCATGTCCAGCCATTTCTCTGAGGAAGGAAGAAGGATGTGCAAGGGATTTGGCAGGCTTGCAGTGAAAGCAGAGAGCTGGTTATTTCCACCTCCCTAGCGGTCTGCCCTGCAGCTCCTGAGGATGTTGGCGCCTCTAAGGCAAGGCCATCAGACCCACTTAATGATTTTCTTGGGTGTAAAGTAGGTTACTTTAGCAACCTGGGGCACAAAGTGTGATGGCTGGAGAACTGATCGCAAGATCATATAACCCTGCTTTAAGATGGAAATATGTGTCAGAAGAGTGGAGCACAAGGCTTGGAATGGTAACACTTCAATAGTTTGGCTTGAATTCGCCTTCCGAAGTCTGTCAGACCAGTATATCACCTTTATTACCTTGGTCAGTCTGAAGTGAAACACATGCCATTGCTACTTAAATAACATCAGAATAACAGTTATTGATGGACTTAATACTGAAAATACTGTGTACAGAGACAAACTTCAGGTTCCAGAGTCTTTGAATTTTCTAATTGTTTGTAAAAATAAAATTATTTTTAATAATGTTATCAGAGCACTTATTCATGTTGTTCTACCAGACATACCTTTCTCTCTGGAAAATTTGGTGGGTATATATTTTTATAAATGAGAATGCCATTTGAGATTGCACCATGCTATTACAGTGCATTTCAAATGCAAATAAAAATTATTCATCAGAAGTGAAATCTAAATCTGGAAATACAAAATAATCCACAAATTCTTCAGAAGTATATCTAGCTTTGAATTTCCATGGTTACTGCACCCAAATATGTTTTGATTTTTGTTGAAGTTAGAGCGTACCTGCTAATTGGGTCAGTGACTCAAGTCTAACAAGTTAGCTAGTTATGCACTCTTCAAATTATTCACATCAAAAGTGCCAGTAAGAGGCCTTTGCCATTTATTATTTAATAAAAGTAAGAAAACTCTGAAATAAATGCAGATTGCCTAAAGACATTCCTCTTGGAGAGCCAAACAAAAGCTGGCAGTGAATGTTGCCTATGCAAAGTATCTCATTTAGATCTGACTTGCAAATGACATAAGCAAGCAGTAGGCACAATCAGTGGGTACTGTGGTTTCAACCAAGTTTTACTAATTCCTTCTGGTTTGGGCTCCATACATTACAAAGTGGTTTTTACTCCTACTCGGAATAAGACAATATCATAGAATCACGAATGGTTTGGGTTGGAAGGGACCATAAAGATCATCTGTTTCCAACCCGCCTGCCATGGGCAGGGACACCTTCCACTAGATCTGGTTGCTCAAAGCCTTGTCCAACCTGGCCTTGAACACTTCCAGGGAGGGGGCATTATGACGGTTTTCATGGAATCACGGAGTTGTGGAATGGTTTGGGTTGGAAAGGACCTTTAAAGATCATCTAATCCAACCCTCTGGCCATGGGCAGGGACATCTTTCACTAGATCAGGTTGCCCAAAGCCCCATCCAACCTGGCCTGGAACAGTTCCCATGATGAGACATCCACAGCTTCTCTGGGCAACCTGTTCCAGTGTTACTTTCTTTTATTTCCAGTCTAGTAGGCAAGAAGAGACTAAAATATCTCCCATCCTGGTGTGCTAGCTCATGCTCAGCCATGGACCAGTCAGCATAGACACAACATGATATTTGTGACAAAACTTCCAGTCCCCTTATGTTAAACTTAAAGCTTTTGACATGTAGGCATTTGGGCAAATTTTTCAAAGGAAATGACTTTTGGTTTTAAAGGTTCGTATTTTAAAGTTTTAGGAATTAATGTGAAGAAATTGGGTATTTCTATTTTTTTTTTTTTAAATATAAATTTTCAGGCATTCCGGAAATTCTGTACAGTAATTTACTTAAAGTGACCACTGTATATTGGTCCCAAAGGGGTCTGTGGCAAGCAACAGGCTAAGCAGTTAGGTCACGGTTGCACTTGTTACTCTGAAAACGAACCCAGGAGAATCAAATTCACTATGCTTTATTACAATGCTTCTTAAAGAATAGTAACTAAATGTTGTGTACTTTTGCCTAAATGCCAGCAAATGGCCTCAGTTCTGTTAAGAATTTCATTGACATTCAGTTCATGGCTTCACGTTGGCCAAAGCCAATCATGGTCCCATCTGCCAAGCCTTGCTCCTACTTTCCTAATTCCTCTGCTGCCAGGGAACTGGAATCTAAGTATTGTGAGAAACTTTACTTTCAGTTAATTCGGATTTCAAGCTCCTGATATATTTCATCGTCCCCAACAAACTTATGCTGAACCATGACTATTTGCCGCCGTGCAGTTTCTCACTTGGGTGATCACGTTTGCCTCCAGACTGCCGTTGATGCCTGCCCTTAGCGAGTTCCTCTCTCTTCTCTGGCATCCTTCTTCCCTTGCGTGTAGCGGCATCATTTTCCCGTTCTGAGCCTCGACTCTTTCAGGCTGTTTCTGCCATTTTGTTTGCCTCTGAGCTACTCAGTATTGACCCTTCCGCTCCGAAATGTTTAACAGCTTCTATTTTTGGAAAAAAACTTAACAGTACAGTTTGCGGATGGTCCCTAAAGTGACTTCTAAAAAACCCCTAAACCCTCATTTTTAAAACATCTCTGCATCCTACCTAAAAGCAGACTCTGTTGTTTGTTATTACCGGCCTGACGCCAGCTGTGCCCGCCCCCCAGGCCACCCGGCCCGGCCCGGCCCCCCCGCGCCGCTCCCCTCCCCTCTCGGCTGCGGCCCGCGCCGGGACAGGATGTCCCGCCTCCCCCTCCTCCTCTGATTGGCCGGGAGCTTTGCTGGCGTAGTGGGGCTGAGCCGCGAATTGGCCGAGCTTCCCCCGTCTCCAGTACCGAGGGAAGGGGGGAGGGAGGGACCGGCGAGCCGCTCTGCCGGGGGAGAGGGAGGGAGGGAGGGGGGGGCGGCGGCGGCGGGCGGGAGGGAGGGAGAGGGAAGGAGGGACGAGGATTACGAGGGGCTGAGCGGGCGCCGGTAGAACGAGGCGAAGCAAGGGGCGAGGAGCCGCCGCCGCGGCCGGCCGGTGAGTGCGAGGGAGCCTGGCGCGCGCCCCGACGCCCCCATCTGTCTCGGCGCGGGGGGGGGCGCTCCCGCCCTCCGTCCTTCCCCCCCCGGTAGAGCTGACCGCAGTGCGAGGGGCTGGGCGTGAGCGCGCTCAGCCTCGGCCTGGCGGCGTGGGGGAAGGGACACCCCCCCCCACGGCCGGGGAGCCCCGCGGGAGGGGCGGGGCGGTGCAGCCCCCGCGCCGTGCGCGGCGACCCCTGACCGGGCGGGGCCCTTCACACCCCCCCCCGGGCCCTGGCAGCCGCCCGCGGTGCCGGCGGACCCCGCCTCGCCGCCCTCTCCTCAGGGCTGGCCCGGGTGGGTGCAATCCGCGGCGGGTGACCGTAATGGGCGGTGACAGCGGGCCGTGAGGGCCGGGGGGGATGCGCCTGGGGGAGGGGGTCGTGCGGCGAGGGGGAGCATCCCGGCCTCGGCTGCTGCCGGAGGAGGAGGGGGTGCGGGTGACCCTGATAATCACGTTATGTTGGCCTGCGGCTTGCGTAATCTGCGATCAATTATTTATTTCATGCACCACTTATGGGTCCGAGGGGCAGCGTTAGGCCTCTGATGTAGCTCAGTGCAGTGGAAGGGAGGCCTCCTTCCACCGGTGTTACGGGGAAGGGAAGTGGGGGTTCAAATAGCGTTCTTAATGCGTGTGCCTCTCCCTGGGCAATTCCAGGGGATGTGAACGAGGGAGACCTTATTCGTGATAAATTTTTAAAGATCCAGGGGAAGCCATGCTAGTCTGAACAAAAATAACCTTGCGTGGTTTATTTCATGTGCTAGATTGTTATTTTTCTCATTCTGTGGCAGGTTGGGCTGCTCAGCCAGTCTGGAGAGAAGGCTGGAGGAGGAAACATGTCTTCTGAATCTTTTTGTCTGGCTGCTCAAGCTAGATTTGACTCCAAATGGTTGAAGACAGACTTACAGGTAAGGAGTTAGATAGTTGTATTGCGTTGTGACCTTTCAGGTGCAGATCAAGGATGCTTTCAGTTTAAATAGCTGACAGACAGAAGACTGCAGCATTGCTCTTGAGACAGATGTATAGGGTTTTTTTACCTATGCTGATTTAATACTGATTTCGAAGAAACACTAACTTATGTTGATCTGCAAATAGATCTGTATAGTCAGTTCAGTCCCTTCTGCGTAGAAACGAGCTGGACTCATCAGACAGGAGACTGTCAAACACGTTGCTGAGTATGTAGCGTTACTGCTAGACCTAGAAACTCTTCATTTAGGTTGTTGCTAAACTTCTTGCCTGCATATGATGCATATACAGCTTTAATGCATAAGAGAATTGAAAAGTGATGGAAATCTAATCTATTTTAAAGAATTCAGATTGACTTCTACTGTAGTTGGTTGTATAACAGGTATAGACTTAAATTTTGTCATTTTTGAAGGGAGTTAATTTTTTTTGTCAAAGATATGTGGTTGAAATGGAACTAGTCTTTGTTGAAACGTGCCGGTGTTTGGTGAAAGTTTTTTTTTGTCGTAAAAGATGATCTGTTCATTTATCAAAGTCGTGTGATATGGGGATGAGAATACCATCATGTTTTCCCAATTCTGGTTTGAAAATTAAATGGAAAATACAGAGAAGTAGAGTGGTTTGGGTCAGTTATGTTTGTTTCAGATTAAATGGGTGACTAGAGTAAGTCCTTATCGGTCGTCTTCATTCCCCCTGATGTTGCAAATAGATACCTTATTTTGAATAACCTTTCTGAGTTCCTGCTCAAAAGTCCAAAATTCCTGTTGGGATGGACCAGCCAATGTTGTTTTTTTTGTTACAGATTAATAATAATTATAAAAAATTTAAGAAGTTGTATCCTGAGTGACTTTACCCAAAATGCTGATAGTCTGAATGGTTGAGTTCAGCTGTTCCTGTGGTTAGACAAGAGTTTTTCCCCATGCAGTTGTGATTCAAAAGCAGCCTTTCTCTGATATTTTACATCAAACAAGCTAAATTGGAATCAGAAGTGACAGATACAGCCTTGGAGGTTACATTATTTAGTAGGTCTTGTATGTAAATAATAAAAAATGACAGGGCTTGCTCTTGGTTTGGCTAGATTAGGTCTATTTTTATTCTTATCTAATCTTTTATTCTTACCAAAGTAAAAATTTTGATCCAAAGTTAGGTGTTTTGGCTAATGTGTAAATAAATGTACTAGAACACAATTTGAAGATAAGCATATTAATAAATGCAGAAATTTGTGTTCTATGGAGGTGGACTTCTGGATTACAAATATGTTGCCTCAGTGACTGTAGAATAGAGGAAAACTTTAGCTGAAGAAGTGGCAATCTTTGTAACAGCTGATGACTATGCATTGCCTAATTTTCTTCTGTATTCTATGGGGTAAAAAATGTGACTGTTCATGTGATTTGTCAGATTTTTTTTTTCTCTCATTTGTAGTGCCTTTTTTTATTACTTCCCTTTTTTGTTTATGTAAACTTTTGAGGAGAATTTCACTTGCCATCCAACTTCAACGATTATTTTCAGCTGAGTGTGTAGAATGCAATGAAATACTTGTCTTTTATGAGACTGTTGTGTAGTTAATGTGTTGTAATAATTCCTTTTAATAATAAAAATCTTAATTTGTAACAAATTTCTGTGAATAAGCCCTCTTACTTATGAGTAATAACAAGTTAGACTCTAATTGTCAGGGTACTCCTTTTGTTTTCTTCCAGTCATACTGTAGTCAAAATAATGAGATTAATGAAATAAGAGAGCAGTAATCATTTGTGATCTGCTGGACACAAACATCACTTCTCTGGAATCGGAAGATTAGCCAGGCCTCCTGGGTATAATATAATTTTCTTATTAGGTTAACTGTTTTTGGTATTATGCAGGTCCTCATCACAGAACTCTATCTGGATATATGTGTACAGTATTTAAAAAAAAGAGATTAAATGGCAGATGTCTTCTGTCAAATAAAGGGGATTTTGGGCTCTAGAGAATTTTTCTATGGCATGATTGACTGTTTTAGCTACTAGTTGAGTAGCATGACCTGTTTGCATGTGGAATTTCTTTGTAGGTATAAATCCTGTCCCTTAATCCTTCTAGTCTTCTAGGTGTACTGAATATGCTGATTTCCTATTACGTATGTTTTTATGGGCTAACTGTAGAAGAGCTTTGTTGATGTTCAAGAGACTGTCAGCAGGAATTGAAAAGATGAGCATAGTACCTAGAAGAGGTTTGAAGAAAGACACAGTAGTTTATGTGAATTAATCAACCTGACTAAAAGCTATTGTTGGAATTAGACTCTGACAATCTGGACTCTGCAGACAGATTTTTTTTTTTTTAACTTTTCACTGTACAGCAGTCCAAGAATAGGTAGGTGAAACTCCTTGGAGAAATAGAATTATACTGGGGAATTCTTACCCTAGGAGACATACAGAGATTGATTAGTCTTTAAAACTAGCTCTTTTTTTTTGGCTTGTTTTAAATGAAGTTCTTTGCTGCTGCAAAATTTGGGGAATGTAGCTAGAATTAGAAGTGAAATGTTTCATTTGGTGGGGTAATAGTCTCCCAAGTCTGACTTACTGTTTTTTTTCCCTTTGGTCACTGTTGCCAGAGTTTGCTCTTTAGATTTGATGGCTGTGGCAGTTATGTATTAAGCCAGTGAAATATCTCTGAAAATCATCAAATTATTTTTGCTTTAGCTCAAGACGTTGCATTAATAATGTAATACATGATATTATAATGCTATGTACATTAATAAGTCTATAATATAGTGGTATTAATATAATAAGAAAAGAATGACATGTGGATTTTAGCATGGATTGTGTTTAATCACATGTGTTTGTCACTGTTCCAGGCATCCAGGCCAAATTTATATGTTCTTACACAATTTTGGGATGTTACTGTTAAGGTGATGTAGCATATTATTACTGTTCTTAAGAGAATATCAAAGACACAAGTGCTTTTGTAATAGCAGCCTCTAGCCTGCAGGATTAAGTGGTGTGAAATGTTAATGGAACTTATATCTTCACAATATATCTTTTGCTTATGTGAATTTATCTGAAACTAATAAATCTTATTATAGGAAGCCAAAATGCTCTACAAAGACCCAATGCATTCTATAACTATTGTATATCTTTCTCCTAACTTTGTAATTATTGACCTATTATTGCATGATTTACAGCTGCTAACATAATTTTGAACTGATTAAAAACATTTGTTTTATTAAAAATTTCCTGGTTGAGTAAAATTAAGTTACTCTGTTTTCTGAAAAGATAGAAATTGTTGTAACAGATGAAAAATTAGGATAGCTCAGCTCAATATGAGGTAACATCAGTAGTACAATATGTAATACGGTCTCATATTACATATATCAGTAATGTGTATAATCGTGAATAAAATAACCCTATGAAGTTATAGAACTGGTGGATTTAAGTACAGATCACTTTTTCATGGGTCATGTTTGACATAGTTGCTAGAAAGGTTAGCCTGTCACTTAAATTTCCAATTTACTTTTTTAGATTTGAATTAATTTAAATACATCTACCTGTTCATGTCTATTACTAGCAGAAGCCATCACATTTATAGCAAAATCTCTGTGTAATGGTTGACTGTGTTCTAATGGCAGGCAGACATCCTTCTTTTTTAAAAAATGAAAGTATAAAAAAATATAGAAATGGAGGGGAAGATTAAAATTGTTCACTTAAACCTAGATACCCAGTTTGCTGAATCAAACTGTGCTTAAAATAATTATGATGAAGTAGATATACTGTACTACTAATTTAGAACCTTATACAGAGAACTCTGAGTGATGGCTGAAGAACGGATTATTAGAATTGCTGTCAACTAATGGGGTGCATGTGTGTGTTTGGTGTTTAATTTGTCTGCTTCATCTGGGTCCTGTGGAGAACTATTCTGCTTAATAGCAAGGGCTACAGGTGAAAAACTTTTTCATTTTCTTATAGCATGGAAAAAAAACTTCAGGCAACAGTCAAGGTGCAAGAGCTGTCTGCCAAGAGGAATATGATCCTTTTTTATCCGTTTTCACTGAGTTCATGGTTGGCAAGGCTATTTCTGTCATCTTCTTGTGCCAGAGATGAGTGAGCTTTTTAGAATGAAACAGCCACCTGTAAGAGTCGCATTGGTCTGAAACCTTTTTACTTTCCTTTCAAAGTTACGTTTCGCATTTTGATTTTTATGGAAATCCAGCTCTTATAGCATCAAGTTCATTGTCTTTGCTTGTAGGAAAATATAAATAAATGATGTCTTGTTAAAAAGTAAGTTAGTGAAAGTTGCTTTCTCTATTTTTTTTATTTTTCTGTTAATTTTCTTTTTACCTTTGGTTTTCTGATCAAAAAATGAAGGGCTTATGTGGAAGTTCTTAAACTTCAAATGACAACTCCTATATTTTTAAAGGAAGTGAAGTTTGCAATATGGATTTTCTTTCTTTATTTAAAAAGTGAAGTAATGCTGTCCCTCCAAGGTAAGTGATTTCCAGAGGATGGATTGAGGACCATATGTGGAGTGATAGGTCAGAGAAATGAAATTTAATGTTTGTGCAAATACTTGGGCTCAAACAGAACTACTGTTCTGCAAATGGAGGAAGTTAGAGAAGATCTCTTCTAAGTTTTAGGGAATTGCATAATTTTCCTTTGCATATGATCAGTAACTGTTAATAAACTCTGTCAACAAATAGAAGACTAGGAGACTGTTATTATGGGGATATTTCTAGTTTAACCCCAAAATCTGTTGAAGTTTTGTGTCTTTGTTATCAGAACTTTAGAGCTGTATGTTTAGATCTAATGATGTTTCCTTGTGATTTGCATAGGTGTGATAAGCAGCTGTGGTTTCAGGGCACTGTGGAAAGCTTTCAGCAGCTGTGGCTTCAGCAGGGAAGGAAGGAAGCTAGGACAAAATACTGAAGGAGACAACAATGAAAAAGGAAACACAAATTGAATGGATTCAAAAAAGCGAAAACAACAGAGAGACTTGGGAAAGGATTTATTGTTCTTTGATTTTCTTTACCATTATTGGGCTGAAAAAGTTTGTTTGTTTTAAATCTATTTCTAAAGAAAAATGCTTTTTAATATAGTCTTTAAGATACAGTCAATGGCTAATGCAGAAGTATTTGAACGGAAGAACAGATTCTTTCCCCCTCCCCCTCTCCTGGCAATTCTGAGGCGAAGATTATTTAAGTAGCTTATATTTTAAATCCATATTGACATTTTGTGATTATGAATTCACTTTCTTGAATTTCCAGTGCAGTTATATAATCAGGAATCCTACCTGAATCAATCCTTGTTCTTTTGTGTAATTTTCTTTTCCTGGCTTCATTTTTCTTGAGCTCAGGTTAACTTTTGCAGAGGCTTCTATGCCTTCTGCAGGAAAGTTTATGAAACAACATCAGCGACATGATCTGCTGTACAACATGGAGTAAGGTTTGTCTGACTTTAACAGTTGAGTTTAGAACAAAATCACAGCTGCTGATTATCCTTAAAATAATTCTTACTAGAAGCAAAATTGTAGTGGTGCGTTGAGGATTCTCAGAAGCTTCTCCAGTTAGGTGCAAGAGTTAATTTTCTTGAAACATAAGGAAATGTTAATGCCTTTGCTTTATTCTCTAGAGTTGATGGGAATAGACAGGAATTTCACTGCAAGCCCTGCTGGAGGATGGCAAGAGCATATCCCTTTGACTTAATTAAATGCAGTACCAGACAGAATAAATTACAGTTTAACTGCAGAGATAAGATTAGCAAAAGATTAGAGTGGGGGCTGCCCAGTTTACAGTACAGTAGAAGTTCACTTTGAAGTCTGCTCAGGCCCTTG
Source organism: Athene noctua (assembly GCF_965140245.1). Taxonomy (NCBI): domain Eukaryota; kingdom Metazoa; phylum Chordata; class Aves; order Strigiformes; family Strigidae; genus Athene; species Athene noctua. Next base: position 190,925,357 of record NC_134037.1, read on the forward strand.
TTTTTTTTTTTGGCTGGGGATAAGTGAACAGGGTTGAGACTTAGATCTGTGTGGGAAGTATGAATTTGGTGAGATACATGTCACAAGCACAGAGATCAATACATGGTCTGGGGATGAGAACGTGTGACATGGTGGCAGTGGGTTTGTGAAGGTGAGGTGCATAGAAGAGGATATATGGCTGAGGTCTTTTCTGACAGGAGGTCAGGAGATGCCGTGGGAACAGCAAGGGAGAGTTTGGGCACAGTGAAATGAGTAGAACAATTAAGAAAACAAGCCAAGGTTGTAAGGCAGTGGATAGTGGTGATGGTGCTGCTGTTGCCTTGGTCTTGGGAAGGCAATGTGTAGGTGGTGGAGCAAGCAGGGACTTGGGGCCCTTGTGGAGTTTTTATAGAGTGTACAGCTCTGGCACCGTTAATTGCAAATGTTCAGTGAAAACTTAATTATTCTTCATTTGTTAGTTTACTGAGTTTGTCAAGTTCATACCTTTAAACATTCACAAGTTAAGTTATTAAATTATTAGAGGAAAAGATGTCCACATAAGCAATGTAGTGAGAGAGTCTTAGGCTTAACAAAACACAGGTAGGTACTGTTGTAACTCCAGTATGTCAGAAACAATGAAGACACCAAATGTGTTTTTCTTTTACACTGCACCATTGATTGCCTTGTGAACTTTTTTAAAGAATTGTGTGGAAGAGGAGCCATATTTTTTGGAAAATAGAAACCAAATAGAGATGTTTTTCCAATTTGTTTTGAACAAAGTTATAGTTCTTCTGTTTCAGCACTTGGATGTGTTGATGGACTCCTTGCAGATGACTGAATGCAGGAAGTATTGGTGGGAGCAAAAGAAGAAAGTAATATGTGTTTCTGCTGGCTAAGAAAGCCTTAAAACACTGTAAAAAGAAAAGCAAGGTTGTGTAATCAAAGCAGATATTCGACTGTTCTACCATATGGTTGACTTACTGTTATCTTCAGCTGCTAGTTCCACAGAATCACAAATTGCTGAGTTTGGAAAGGACCTCTGGAGGTCATCTGGTCCAACCCCTCTGCTCAAGCAGAGCCACTTAGAGCCAGCTGCCCACGACCGTGTCTGAATTCTGAATGGCTTTTGAATATCTCCAAGGCTGAAGACTTCACAACCTACCTGGGCAGCCTGTGCCAGTGCCCAGTCACCCTCACAGTGAAAAAGTGTTTCCTGATGTTTGGAGGGAAGCTCCTGTGTTTCAGTTTGTGCCCACCGCCTCTGGTCTTGCCTGTCCTCTGGGCACGACTGAGCAAAGCCTGGCTCCATCCTCTTTGCACCCTCCCTTCAAGTGTGCAAAAATATACATTGAGATGCCCCTCGAGCTTTCTTTTCTCCAGGTGGAACAGTGCCAGCTCTCTCAGCCTTTCCTCTTAGGAGTGATGTTCCAGTCCCTTAATGATCTTTGTGGCCCTTCACTGGACTCTCTCCAGTATGTCCATATCTCTCTTGTACTGAGGAGCCCAGCACGGGACCAAGCACTCCAGCCTCATCAGTGCTGAGGGGAACGATCACCTCCCATGACCTGCTAGCAACACTCCTCCTGATGCAGCCCAGGACACCCATTAACCTTCTTCATGGCAAGGGTACATTGGTGGCTCATGTTCACCTTGGTGCCCACCAGGACTCCCCGCTACTTTTTTTGCCAAGCTGCTTTCTAGCTGGGCAGCCCCCAGCACATAACTGGTGCCTGGGGTTGTTCCTCCCCAGGTGCAGGACTTTGCTCTTCCACATGTTGAACTTCATGAAGTGCCTGTCAGGCCACTTCTTGAGCCTGTTGTGGTCCCTCTGGATGGCAGCATGACCCTCTGGTATATTAACCACCCCTCCCCTTTTTTTCTGTTGGTTAAGTGAAATAGTTCTCTTACAGGAGTTGTGAAACTTCTGTTATGGTTATAGAATTTTGGGATCATGAAAATAACATTGCTTGAATAATTTATCACTTAAAACCTCAGACTTTTCCTTCACTTTTGGCTACTGTAGTGTCAATTCACTGTTTAATATGTCTGCTGAACATCAAATAAATTAATAATGAACTTATTACATTTAGAATTGAGTTGCCCTCAGTTATGACAGATGAATTGGTTGTAAATACTGTTTCTTAATTGTCCTTTCAGTTGGTTCTTTTGATTATTGCTACCAAAAAATTCAGTGTTCCTTTATTTTCAAACATGTCTCCTTCTTCCTCTCTCCCAACACATATACCACTGTCAAAATGTTAACTACTGCCTGAATAAAAGCAAAATTGTTTAACTGAAGGTTGCTTATGGTGTAAGCTTCCACATGAGGTATTCAGAGAAGGAGAGGAAGCTCTCTCTGGACTATAATCTTGGTGGTTGCTCTATCTTCATGCAACATACGAAGAAAATGGCTTTGATAAGAATTTGAACACCAAAGCCAAGGCAAAAGAAATTTTGTTTACTTTTTCAGTTTTTAGTTGCTTGAAAGACTTGGGTAAATTTTATGCCATGTGAAAGGATTAGAGGTTAAAATGGAGCAAACAATTCTTAATTCTACTTTACATCAGTGCTTACAAAAGTTTTCTGAAATAAAACAATGCTGGGTTATGAAGAACCCTGAATTTAAAGCCTGTAGGCATTTAGATTGTAAGCTTAAGGACTGTGAGAATCATTTTCCATACCAAGGTGATCTGAGAATGTAAAATAAAGTGTATGAAAAGACAGTTCATCACACAAAAATCTGAACTTTGTGAAAACCATAATTTATTATGCAACCCATCTGGAGGGTTGCCTCACTATTTTTTCAAGCTTGTATTTTAGCATAGGTTAGCATAGTTTAACATTTGACAGGTGAGTGTGTTTAAAAAAAATAAATTATCACATATGAGCCAAAAATGGTGTTTACCTATTTTTGCCAGAAAAAAGTTGTGAAAAATAAATTCCTTAAGTGTCCCACTAAAGTATATGACCACATCTGATGAAGGAGGAAGTGAATGGCATTTATTTAAAAAATATTTATATACTGAGAATGATGCAAGAAATTGAGTCAGTGGTGAATGGTTGAAATTTTTTTTTGCATTGTTGCAATGCAGCTTTACTTCACACTATTCCAATTTCAAAAAAAGGCAAATGTAAAGTTTTTAGCAAAAGACAGACTCTTTGCAGAAGCTTTTTGTGCTGTGTAGCTCTGAAGAACAGGGACTGTACTTTTCAGTAAAGCATGGTCACAGTGTAATTCTGGTGCTGCACAACAGATAAATTGCAGATGAGTTGGATAATGTCTATCTCGTACTGCATGATTGTTTTCCCTCTTATTCCCTTGAGATCAGGAAATAGCAAGCAACAAATATGTACAACATGTCAGCTTTTATTTTATGCTGAAAGAAAAATGGCTGCAATCATTAATATGCAATATGAAGTCAAGAAACTGCTATGGTAATTTAATGTGTTACAGTGGTGTCAAAACATGCAGTTTATCTTTAATTCTTCATATTAACTGAGATTAGCTAGATCAGAGAATGCCTTCCCTGCTGGTGGTTGTAACTCTTAAAACCTGTAATCCTTAATCATTAAAATATCTGTAGGAAATAGATCAATATAAAGTGTAAGTGGACTTTGGTGTATAATGGTAAATATTTTACAACAGTTTACATTTTTGTATTGCATCTCAGTTAAAACACTTTGGATTTGAATAATAGTTACATAACCCAAAGATGCTTCTGAATAAACCTTCAGCAGGTTTTTGGTGTTTTTTTTTTTTTTTTTTTAAAAATGTCTCCACTACATCACTTCGGTATCCTAAAGGTATTCTGTTTTCTCAATTTCATGTGCTCCCCTCCTCCCTTATGCTGTATTGTGGCAAATTGTAGCCTGGTTGTTACAGTATTTGCTTGGGATGTTGGCATCTGTTTTGCAGCATTTTATAAAGCAGAGAACAATATTGGTAGAAGGCAAGTGATCCTGGTCATTAGGATTCTTCAAGGTAGATCCAAATTCATAAATCATTAGGAGACTTGTGTTATAGCTGTCACTTTCATGAGCACTTTCAGCTAGCAGAGTCCTGCCATTTGTTCTGTTATAGGTATTTGTCCTGTTGCGCACGCAGCATGTTGGGAACTGGCCTGGGCTGAGGTGGCCCCTCGCTCTTTTCCCAGGCGCAGCTGGTTCTAGTCTTGATTGGTCTCATAATCTGGTTCTGCATGTGAGAGGAGGTGTTGTAGCAGCTGAAGGAAGAGGGAGGGCTGTGAGAGATGCTCTATACATCAGGACCAGTTTGAACTGGTTAAATAGGTTTATGAATCTGTGCCTTGATGTCATGCGTTCTGGTTGAGTGCCCAGCTCTTCAGTTGATGATTTGGAGAGGGGGCTGTGTTGACTTTCTTCATGCTTCCCCATTTTGTGACTTTATGCAGTTTGAATTTGGATAGCTTTTCTTGATGACCCCACCCCCAATTATTACATAATATCACCTTGAATATGTGGACAGTTCTGAGGTGACCAAATCCATACTTTTGATGAGAGTTTTTTACCAAAAGAAAGTTCATTGCAGTATTTGAGCCTATCTAAAAGTTACTGTTTTGCACTTTTAGTTTGAAAATAGCATAGAGAATCAGAGATTCTTAAGACTATTTAAGTCCCTATCATATGCACACACACACACTGAATATACTAGTGAGGTGATACATGTGTTTTCTTCATCTGGGACAAAATAAAAAGTCTGATGTATTTGAATATATATTAAAATTTAGCTTGAGTTGGCTTGAGGGAAATTTTTTGTGTGTAACTATATAATGTATTATTTTTAACAGCTCGCTTTTACACGAGATGGACTGTGTGGCTTGTGGAATGAAATGGTAAAAGATGGGGAGATTGTATATCCGGGAACAGAGTTAACACAAAGCAGTGAACTACCTCCAAGAAAAGGTATGGATTTTTAAGTTATTTTTTTCTTTGTTCATTTTTTCTTTTGTTGCAGTAATGAAAATGGAATTCAAATTTCACACTGTCACAGAGATTTCATTTATCATCACCTGTCTATACAATTTGCAGGTGTTCATGTTTTGAATTAAATACAGTTGAAACTGATTTCTTAGAAGTGTACAGAAAGGTAGTGTCTAAGCCTTCAAATGAAGGTTTAAATCTGTTCCAGTCTTTTGAAAGTAAACTTCGTAACTAGGCATGTTATTATGAGAGAGCCTTGGCAGTGTCCTTTTGTTTGGTATGCTTGGTGAAAAAAAAGAAAAGCTGAAGCCTTTGTTCAAAGGAAGTGAGTTGAGGAATGGGTTAAAGCTGATACTGCTATTCTAATTTTGTTTACAATAAATTATGTAAAAGGTCAGCTAAAAAACTGTTCACAATCTGACTGAGAATGTAGTGCTTTTTTTTGTCTTCTAGTGTACTTGAGGGCTTTTCAAACACTGTGGGTTCTGCAAGTGGCAGAGCAGCACATCTGTTTAGAGAGTACTTTGGTGGAGGTGGATTTTGTTTCATGATGGGCTATGCCAAAATGGAGTGATTCTGCTCCTGCCTTTTTTCCTTCTGATTGTGATGCTCTTTTGACTCCTTATTGAACAGAAAATTAAACTGGTCAAAAAAGGAAAAGGTTTATGTTTCCTAACCTAGCTGAAGTGGGCTTACCAAATCGTGAGATAAGTTTTGCCAGTGATTTATGTGACTCCTAAATAAATGAGGCTCTGTCTAGGAGAGGGATGGAAATACTGCCTTTGGTAGCGGTGAACTATGATTTCAGCTTCTTTGACTTCCTGAACTGTACTGTTGGATAGACGTGGTATTTTAAACTAGTAATGCTCAATTACTTATGGAGAGAATTTTTTTTGTACTTATGATTTGCCTTCTTTAAAAATTGGGGGGAGGGGGGAGTCTTTTTGACTAGAGGAAGTTATTTCTACAGGAAAGAAGCTGTAATAAATAGTTTATGAGAGGAGAGTGAAATATATTATTTCTATCAAAAGCTTTTTAGGTTGTGAGTGGCTGCGTGCTGTAGTAAGGACTAGAACTATGCTTCTAACTGTTTCAGAGTTAGAAAATTATTTTTGTCCTCATTCTGTTTCTGCCCCTTTTGAATATTATTAACACTGGAGGAAAATACAGCTGTTCTTAACAGAAAGGCTACTACAACAGCTGCTTCTGAAATGAGTGGAGGTGGTGTAATATTTTTTTCTTAGGTTTGGTTTAGGAAAGGTGTCATAAACTTGATGTAGTGAAGGGAAGGGTAGTCCCTTAAATGAACCATGGGAAGTGCTTTCGCATTCATTCACTGACAGCTCATGATAGAGGTGTTGTCATGGTTGTGGTATAACGATTCAAGACACTACTCTCATGTAGCAAAAAGATAACTAACATCTATAATAAGACAATATATTAAAGTAAATACCTACTTTACAAATGAAATTGATGCAGTATCCTCTTTTTGTGCCAGATACGCATTGTTTTTAGAGTTGTACATGTGCTGGTCTTTGACCTAAAACTATTATTCCAATATCTTTTTAGCTAAGTAGCCACAGAGAATTGGGATTTTTGTTAGTTATGGTGCTGTAGTGCTTTCAGTGATTCTAAGAAAACTTATAGAAAGATATCGTAGTATAATTGGGTTTTGTTTTCAGGGGAACTATTGAAAAACCAACTAGGAAAATGAAAGCTGTCAGTTCTGATCCAAAACGTAGAGAGCAGTATAAAGTAAAAAACCAGAAGTGCTAAGCAAGTCAATCATCCACGACTGCTGTTCATCCATGTTTGGGATACCTACTCTGAATAATGGTGTGAAGTAGTTTTTTTTAAAATGATATATGTATGTATGTACATATGACTTTGAAAGATCAAAAAGGTATAAAGTTTTAAAGGCTGTAGGATACCATTATTTGCAAATACAGAAATTCTGACTGTTTACTGTAGAAATAAGGCATTTATTTTACCTTAAAATGTCAGTGATCCAAACTGTGATGAGGCTTTCAAAAGTTTTCTAGTATCTGTGGTGTGGTTTTTTGGTGGTGTGTGGTTGTTCTTTTCTTTGTTGTTGTTGAAGCACGACTGCCACTTCTTGTTTCAGGTACTGTGTTGTGGTGGGCTGACCTTAGCCAGTTGCCTACCCAGTTTCTCACTCACTGCCCCTCCTCAATAGGACAGAGGGAGAAAATAAAACAGAAAAGCTTGTGGGTCAAGATAAAGCCAGGGAGATCACTTACCAGTTACTGTCATAGGCAAAACAGACTTGATTTGGGGAAAATTAAATTTAATTTATTGCCATGGCAGATAGTGTTGGAGAGTCAGTAACAAAGATAAAAATTAAAACAGCAACTTCCCCTCACTCTTCCTTCTGGGGGGGTTAAGTGTAGGTGTTATATAGCACAGATCGTGTCTGTTCCTTTCCACAAGTGGAGTGCCTATGCTCTTCTACATAGGTACTCCTAAAACATCTATTTCTTGAAAAGCTACAGTAGTTTAGAAATTTAAATACATCTTTTTCAGGCTCTTAACTCTTAGAATTAATGTATGAATTCTCTTTCAGTTAAGTTAACCTTGATAAATGCCATTGTGCTGGCCTACAGGTTTGGTAAAATAAAACTGTTTTAAAGCTTACTAGACCTGAGTTTTGAGAAGGAAAAGCTAATCAAGGCTCTTTTTGGTCGGTGTTGATCAGATTGCATATTTGATTCTGTTCGGCAGTGGAACCAGAGAACTTGGTGGTCAGTTTGCACTTCTGAACTTGCATCTCAAATTGACTTTAATGAAAGTAGTTTTTAAAGAGTATTTCAGTCTGTTTAGTTGGTAGTTATTTTTTTTGCATAAATGATCTACAAATGTAATTCAAGAGGAAAAGAGCATACAAGTAATGAGATTTATATAAACCCCAGTGCTTTTATATTAAAAGCAATGTATCTTAATCTCAGTATTCAGATTTTGCTGCTGAATTGACTAATTTGGAGATAAATAAGAGAGGTTGCTGTAAGCAGTCCTTTTTATTCAGTCTGTTTGTTTTAAGAAGTTTTGATTTATGCCCATCCATTGTAACTCCTTTTCTTCAGTAGTGCTATAGCTCTCTGTTAATGCTGACTAGGCTGCTTAGAGGAGGCACTTAATTCATTCAGCAGTGATAATAGGCTGGAAGAACATGCTATTGATAGCAAAAAGCATTTCTCTTCTCTCTAGGAAGAATATGCAAGTAGTGTTTTTTTTCCCCTGTTAGCAAGAACATTTGGTTAGGAATAACCTCTTTTTTTTTTTTTTCTTCAAGGCACTTTCAGAAAAACATGTTTGATAAATGCATTCAGCAGAATGTGTTTGCATGTTTCCAAGTATCATCTGAGGACACAGCTGTGACAGTAGTGATGTCCAAATACAGGTGCACTTGCAGCATGCCATGTACTTAAAAGATAATCAGGCTGCCCTCAGGAAATTTGGATGAGATTACTATCTTGTATACTGGAAGTGTACCAAAAATAATAAAAAGTATTAAATAATGTTATTACTAATTTTTAAATTAGAGAACTGTTTATGTAAATTTTTAAGACATATTAGACTATGCAGGCCTCTCTTTTGCAGGCTTTTTTTTATCTTTTTGTTTCCTCAAACTTCTGTATATGTGGGAATTTCTGTTTCACTTAGCTATTTCAAGTTCCAGGGCAAAAATATAAAATCGTCAGCTTCATGCCTCTGTCCTGCCTTTAGTAAACACCGTGGGCTTTCTCTTATCTTCTGTTGCCCCTTTCCTGAAAGTTCGACCTTTGTCAGCCTAGTGCTGTTGAATCTACAAACCTCATTCAGTGTTGCACCTGCAACTAGATAATAAAGTCCAAATACCACAAGCACATCCGGAGAGGCTGGCAAAACCCAAATCTTTATGATAAGAATAGCACAGTGTGTGGGAATTGGTTATACCGTTCAGACCACGTATGTATCGAACTGTAGTAGCGAGCAGGCACATAGGCTGGCTCCTGCTTTGAGCCTCCTTTCCTTGTATAAGGAACAACTTGTTAATAGTGAGAAGTGTCTCTTTTTTCTCTCCCTCTTTTCTGGTTTTCCTAACCCAGCTATATTGGCTGTACCTGCTGGCTCAAGCATTCAGTACTCAGCTGTACTCTCTGTGCAGAACAGAGGGAAGTCTGTAGTCACCTCGTTGGACAGTTTGACTTCCTAAGGGTAAAATGTTTTATTGAACATTCAACAGATAATTTAAAGAATGCATTTTAAAAAATAGTCTGCCAGGGAAGAAAAAAACCCAACTTTATTTCTGATGAGGGTTAAGAGATCAGAATCTTCTGTCATCTGGACATCTACATGTGAAAGGCTGTGTAAACATGTTTGCAAATCATTAGGCATGCATCATTCATAAAAAAAGTTTTTATATGTATATATAAAAGAAAAGCTCTTTGACAGAAAACAAATAACTGTTTTGTATTTCAGATGAAATACTTCCTGGATCTGTGACTACCAAATACTATTATAGAGTGATTGTAAAATACAGCCCTTGCCTAAAGTACACTGGGTAACTTTTTGCCTTGTGGATGACAACATCTGTTGGGAGGCTGCTGTAGGCTTTTTCTTTCTACAGAGAGATTCCTAATTGTATCAGTTCATTTGGCATTTAAGAGCTGCACAAGATGATACTGTAACAGGTGCTGGAAGTGACCATGCAGAGTCTGTTATTTTCTTCACTGAATATGAAATGTAAATTCCACCTTGAGTTGCTTCCTTTGCATCCTCTGTTTATACTGGATTAGACTATTGCTGTGCAATATAGAGCACACACATAGTCAGCTACTGTGCTTGGGTTTGGGAGCTAACTTCTAACTGAGGATCATTACTTCAGTTGTTCAGTTTTGACTAGCTAAGTAAACTACCGCAGCTTGGAGGCTTAAGGTTGTAAACCAAAACACAGTTAAGAGAAAGTTCTTTCAGGGAAATGTTACATGGTAGTTTTCCCTCACCACAATATTCAGGCTTCAGTCTATGAAAAATGAAGTTAAAACAAGTTGTCATATTGCAGCATGTTTTTTTACGCTTTCTTTTGAAAACTGTCTTATTGCTTGTTATTTTGGCCTGTGCTGGCTTCACTCAAATTTCTTTCTCCCTGGCCCTCTTTCTGAGAAATCTTTGTGGCTCCCTTTCTAAAAATCCCTTTCATTAAGCATAACTGAGCTTTGACAATTGTGATGTCTGTTGCTGCTTTCAATCTAGACTGATGCTAACTTTGTCCTTTATGGGGCAAGTGGTTTTTTGCAAGTATAGTGAAAAGTCTTTGTGGAACAATTTGACATGGGCTTTTAATGTGATTTTTAGCTGAGCTCCTTCCCACTTTTTCTCTCATTGCTCCCCTTTTCTGTTTGTACAGACAATGAAAAAAAATCCTCCATGTGGATTTGCATGTCAGGGTTGTTTTTATACAATACAAAGCTTAAATTCCCACCTGGATCAGGACCTTCTCTATTTGCAGTGAGGTGTTGGGCAAAATGATTTAAGTTCGTAGCCCTTTGTCATCCTTTGCCAAGGATCTGTTAAGAAACGTAACAAGTTCTCTTACAGCTGCCTGTGAAATGTAGTGTCTTGGCACAGCACCCTTCTATCAACTAACTAAAATCCCAGACCCTGCAGAGTGTGTCCTTAGATGTGTGGGTGAGTGGAGAAACAGTGAGATTATGGTGTTACTGTGGGAATATTCTGAACTACTGGGGCTAAACAGGGTCCTTAGTCACTGGTTTAACTCTCTAAGGGAATCTGTGCCTTTCATATTTTTTGCCTTTGCCTTAAAGTAGAAACAACTAGATTCAGTCACATTTTGGACATGTGTTATCATGCTGTACTGTTGGCTGTTCCTTGGCATTTGAGAGAAACAGTTATACCCTCTATGGTTGCCACTTACAAGTGGGATATCCAAACTGTTTTTTCCTGTTCTCAAGTGACTTTGCTAGCTCTTCCTTAGCCCACAATCTCAGCTGCAGCATGCATGCTCTTCTCTTCTTTTTTTCCTGTTTTCCTTCAGTCTTCATCTGCCATCTCCTGAGCAGTACTGTGGGTTATAGGTTAAGAAACACTGGTTTTAGTTTAAAGCTTGTATAATTAAGGTACCTTAAAAAGGTTTATTTTGGGAGGTGCTATTGTCTAGTCTAACATTTTTTTTAACAAAGAGGCAATCATAGATCCAGTTACAACCAGATTAGGCATTCATTTTTTTTCCAGGCCAGATGGCAAGAATAGCTGAATGTTTTATATGTTGTGATAAGTGTATTTTGTATGTTCTGAGGTAATGAGAGCCTTTGATCTCCAAGTGAGGTCATGGTAAGTCTGAGGCAGACTGCAGTCATATGTGCTGTATCTGGCTACAGCTGTAAACTTCTTGCCTATTATTGTCTTCTGAAATATACTGGTATATATGTGTATATTTTGGGTGGCAGGGGTGAGATAGAGAAAAATACAAAATTATGGTGCTTGTCTGGCTTTTTTTGGCCACGACATTTTGGGGGAGAGTCTCTGTAGACAAGATTGGCAGATAGGAATGGAGGATCAGTTATTTTCAAGACTCGGTGAAAATGGCAGGAACTAAACTTTTAATGGGTAAGTTGCAAATGGAAATTGAGAAATTTTGGGTGACATTCTTAGAAAAAGTTGGGATGAGGAAAGCAGTTGCTAACATGGCCCTTAATTACAAGGCGATTTTGTACATTGAACTGACTGGAGGTATGGATATGGAAATCTGTATCCCCAGTATGAATAAGGAGAGACTTTCAGCTGTCTAGTTCTAATGTATTTAGAAAATTGGGACTTTTATGCAGCCTTTGACTACAGAGATAAGTGACTAATGTCTGTGTTCTGTCTTTATGAAAGTAATCTCAAAAGGATTGCAAATGCTATTTTGTTGCTTGGACAGAAAGTGGTGGTATTATTTTCATTACTTGCTGGTAAGTACTAAGATGCTAGATACGTTACAGATGTTGAAATACTGCTGCATAAAATTAGTGTAAATGTCAATATATAGCTCTCCTTGATTTTGAAATTTAAGAGATTACTATCTTTTCTTTCCGTGTTGGAATATGCAAACAAGTAAATACTGCAGAAATGCAGATGGGAGCAAAAATCTGACTGAAAGTGCATTCTTTGTGATACTGTGTGTTGTGAATCCTTTACAAGTGTTTCATGATGCTATTGATATTAAATGTTCATCCTCCCTAGGAGGTTACGGGAGTGATTTCTAAGGTCACTGTCATACAAAATGTAACATGAGACCTAGCACCTGTGACAGTTAACATAGTAAAATACTACTTCCCCCCACCCTGTACACTTAATGATAGACAGTATTGCTGTAAACTTGTGGGCTGGGCATTTCACCTTTACATTTCTAATCCAGAACTGAGTTCAAGGGGGGGAAGTAGTTTAAATGGTCTTTTAATTTCAACCCCCCCACCCTTTTTTTTTTTTCTTCAGATGATAGCACTGAATGCCAAACTGCATCAAAGAAAGAAGAGCAAAACGACAAAGAAAAGAAAGATGAAGAAGAGGCTCCATTGCCCACTTACAGGGCGAAATCGATTGTTGAGAGTTGGGTGTGGGGCAAACAACCAGGTATTACAGCTGTTTTGGTCATTCTTAGTGAGACATTACGTATTCTATATTGATCACTCCTTTTGTAGCGTCAGGAAATAATTGGATCAAATGTACTTGCTGACAGATGCATCTGTTAGGTTAGTGGAGTAAGTTGGATAAGTGTTTAACTGCGATTGAAATTAAACATTTACTATAATTACTTTCAGATTTAGACTCGTGACTTGGAGAGTCAGTTTGCATCTTTCATGCTACTTGAAGGAACGATAAACTGACTTGGAACAAATGCAGTTATACAGTGAAATGTTACGATGTCTTCAGAATACTTTTCAGTTGCAGACACTAAAAAGACATTGCCTAATTTTTGAAGCCTGAATTTTCTGCAGGCACTACAGGTTTAATAGGTGATTTTTCTTTTTGATTTTATGGTCTGGTAGATAAGTTTGAGTGAATCATAGGAGGAAGGTTGAAATGGTTAGTTCAGTTAACTGTCTGTCCTGACCTTTGCTGACAGTGATCTCACCTGTGATGGCTGTGGAAAAATGGTTTGTGTGTTCACATCTTCACATATGGCTCTATAAAATACTGATTTTGATATTGAGGCCACTTGAAGTTTTTGTGGCTGTGTATTACTGCAGAGCAGCAATTCATTGTATATGTTTAAAAATAGCAGAATAGAAGAAGCTTCAGTTTGGGTTTTTTTGCAGTTCTGGTGCATGGTATTGCCTGATTCAGATGTTGGCATGTGACTTTGGAGACAATTGTTGTGCCCCTTTTCCTTTCCCCTCACCCAGCAGCACTTGAAAATCTCTGGGAAAAGTATTGTCTCTTCAGCGCCAGAATCCTCATCTGTGTAGCCCTGTTTGCTAGGGAAGCTGTTTGTTTCTGTTGAGCCACAGGTCAGCTGCCAGTCTGCTGTCCTCTGCTTTGTGCCAGCCAGCTTGCTCCCTTTTCTTAAGGACAGGAGGACAGATGGACTTGCTGTCACTCTAGTAGTGGGACAGAATTTGTAGGAGGAATGAAAAGAATTGCCATTACAGTGGAAGGGGGAGTGAGAATTGAATGTGTTGATGAGATGCAGGGTCACATTGTTTTTTGTTTTGTGTTTTTATTTAGTGTTGCTGAAGAGTAAAATAAAACTATTTTACGAAATAGTAATCTAAATGCCAAATATCTTAGCAAATTTTTCCCAACTGACCAAGGTGTTTGGGACAAGACCTGGCCTTTAAGCTCACCCTCCAATTATTTCTTAAAAATTGAAAAAACAGTTTAGAAAAAAAGGCATGTATGTATGTTTGGAGTGTTCAGAAAGAAATAACTTACTCTCTTGTACTTACTTTTAGTGCTTATATATAGTATGGTTTATTGGCACACATATAGATACTTACTGTAGAAATAACTTACGAAGACTTTAATAAATTTGTATTCCTTGGTCTCTGTTACCATTTGTGCTTGAAGTTTGCATCACCTAGCTGTGACATACGAATTCTTAAACAATACTACAAACACACTTGCAGTTTATTTATAAAAGTGTTACAGGTGGCTTTTGTTCATGATTGTATGTAATTTTTTGGTTGGTATTTGTCTGAAATGTATCTAACAGCTGCCTTTTGAGCTGTTCTAGTTTTTGTGTCTTGGTAATTAGTTAAAAAAAATACAGGGAATGACTTCAATTTTTTGTGTTTCATAAAATGAGGAAAACTGTTTTAAGCTTCTCTTCTGTCATCCTTCATTAAAATAAAATTAACCTTTAAACAGTCACCTGTCAAAAGCATGAAGGAACTTCTGAAAAGGAGAATCGTTTCTTAAGTATATTGTTGCTGATTAAGTAAGAATTAAAGACTTCTTGTGTTTTCATTAATGTTTTGTATTCCTTTACAAGTAAGGTATAATTTGGAGCTGTGAGCTTGGAGTTAGTTTACAGAAAGAACTGAAGAGGCATTCAAAGTCTGTGTTTCAGGTCAATACCCTGAACTATTTCTGCTGATTTTAAACAGTCTTACATTATGAATTTAGTATCTAGGCAGTATATATCTATGTTTTAGAAGTGCTGTAGTACAATTTTTTTTTGCCAAGTGGGGAGGATCATGCTACTGAACTTCAACAGGCTAATCCAGGTCAGTGGGCCTTGTGACATCCCTCCCCCATGAGGGCTGAGAGATTTTGAGAGCACACAAAAAACATGTTCATAAAATGTGTTGAGAAGCAGTACTTTTTGTTCCCTCCCAGTCCTGCACTTATTTTGTCATCCTGGCACAAGTTCAGAGAAACAGAATGCTTTCTCTAGTTCTAATTTATGCTGAGATCAGTACTCTGCCAGAATAGGACAAAGAGGACATAGCCTTTTTTTGGAATGGTCTTCTTATGACAAGTACTGTAAAAATGTGTAAGATAGTAATAATTATTTGACTTTAAGGTGTTTTTCCTTCTTTCTTGCATCTTGGTGTTTATCCATTTCCTATTCAAAAAAAGTAAATGAAGAAATAATCTTAATGCAAGCATCCTTAAATGAATAAGCAATCTACAGTTGAAGTGGGAATATGGCTTTCTTGTGTAGTCAGATCTGGTTTATTTTAGCTGTGAATTAAACTATTATCCTGGTAAATCAGTGTCATGACGTAGCACTTCTGGGGTTTCCTCATGTAAGAGAGCTTGTTTACAGAGAGTGCTGCATCGTGTTTTTCCGGTATTGTTAGTACAGCTGATTGCACTAAGAAATGCTTTAGAGGCAATACCTAAGAGGGCAGGTTAAAATTATCCATGTGAATACAGTGAGATATATGTCACTATAATCTTTCTGTGTTTGCTTTGTGAGAGCAAAAGAGACATGCAAAACTTTCATCTTGTAAGGGGTGCTAGTTACACAAATCTGAATTTGTACTGTGTACAAAAGTAATTAAAAGCAGTCATGGCATTGAAAAAAACTGTTAATCGCCTTTATAGTGACATTTTCTACTTTAATAAAATTTCTTGATCAATACTTTAGATTTAGAAATGCTGGTAAAAGAATGGTTCAGCCAAAGGATGAAATCTGACCTCCTTTATTTACATTTCAACTTTTTTCATCCCTGTTTTTTCTTTTACTTTCTTACTACTTGGAACAGTTTTTAACTGTCCTCCTTCCCCCCCCTCCCTGCCACTTGAAAGCTGTTGTCCAGCTCCAAGTATCTCTTTGGTTGTTGTTTATGCTCTTAAGGGGTGTGTGCCTGTGTGTGTACACTTCTACACACACACGGCTCAGTTCTTACTGTTTTGTTCTGTGTGTGAGTATTTGAGCATCAATTTAAACAAGTTTTGCTCATGATATAAAACTTTGAAAATTAAGCACCCAGCCACGTAATGAGATGCATTCAGAATGTACATTAAACTACTCATCATTTTTCCTGCTAATAAGGTGAGGTCTGCTGGTGGTCATCTTTTGAATAGAGGAGCAGTCAGAAGGAAGCTAAAAGCTGAACACCTTTTAGGAATTATATTCTGTGTTTTTAAAGGAAATTATGTGTATGTGATTGCGTTTTTGTCTTTCCCTCTAAATTTTGAATCCTCATTCTGTGGTGATGGCTTTGCAGGGTCATTAGATGCCTGTTAAGCCAAGCCATCTGCGTCCTCTGTTTGCTCTTTGTCCAGTGGAAATACTATGTAGTGGGGAAAGAGGTGACAAAATATAAAAATCTCTAGGAAATTAGCACATATTAGTTCTGCTGCTGACAGGAATGTGTGCTCATTATAACAGAAGATTCTTGCCAAATTCTATTCAAAATGTGCTTCGAGTTTTTAGGTCTGAAATCTCTCCACACCTTAACATTTGTATTTGCCTTTAGTAAATCTTGTGTCTCAACCAAAGTCCTTGAAAGTTTTCAGTTTGTCGGCATTTTTAAGGTCCTTAATTTATCAGTTAGAAGCCTGTGGTGTTCCCTACAAGAAACTAGTCTTAAGAAACCATTTAGTATGATGTTTTTGTTTTTATTTTTTTAGCTGCTAAAACAGGAGCAAACATGCCTTTGGATGGGCCTCTTGTCTTAGACTCATGTCACGTTAGTGTTCTGGCTGTGGCTAAGGTGGTTTAAGAAGCTACTGTCTTCAGCTGCTTGTTTTGCCCCTGTATTTTGCAGGCATACCTAAATAACATGTCACTTCTTAACTCTGTTCTGTCAGATGATCTGGGTTAAACAGTATCAGTATTTTTCCTTCTAATGCAGAGAACTTCTGGCAGGAGGAATTAGGAAGTGAAGACATATAGTTACGTTAGTTGCTGAGGGGAGGGAGAAGAATAAATTTTGATGGAAGATAGAAAAAAAACATTTATGTATCTCTACTGCAGCCAGAAACATATCTGACTGTATTTGTCAGTTAACAAATATTCTGCTAATGATAGTTGGAGAATTTAAACTTGTATGGTATGACTTCAACTCTTATATTGTAAGTATGGATTAGGCAAGTAACGTGTCTTCACCCTTCATAAAATAACTGACAGAGCAAAGCATTGCAAGGGATGATTAGCATCCAGGGCTGGTGTAGTGGCATAGGAACAGGTTTGTTTAAAGAGTTCCGTGTAACCTTCTCAGATGAAATTTGAATTGTTATTATTAATATGCTATTTTCTTATTAGTCTTAGTTCATCGGTAATAAGTGTTGTTCAGACTTTAGGGTTTATCGAAACCAATTTCATTGGTTGATTCCCCAGATACATTTAAAGCTTTCTAAAGATGATTTGAATTTTTGTAAAGATAAGTTTACTTGTGGAATAAGAGAAGATTTAAAGTGAGGAAGTGCATAGATATCTCTACTTAAAAATAGTGTTACTTTTAATAAAACAAGACAGTCCTTGGTTAAGTTTTGAGATACAAGACTACTATAATCTGTTCCAGCCTTTACTACACTTTGTATGTGAACTTTCTTTTGCATTCTTGAAATGCTAAAAAAGTATGTAGAAAATATTTAGGAATGGAATTATTAAATTTTGGTAGAAGACCCTCCTAAAATTGTATCCATTTCAGATTGTGGAGGCAAGGTGAGAAGGGGAAAAGCAAGTAATTTTATTACAACTGAATTTAGTAAACTTAAGTTTATGCTTCATGCAGATTGTTTTTATATGGCTTGAATCTTGGTGAGGCTAAATCATATTTTGCATTACAAAAAAGATTTTTGCATGCGTTTTTAAGTATTTGAAAATAGTGTATTGTAACTGAACATGTCTTCATATTGCTAGTTTACAGTTATAAAGACTTTGTGATTTTTTGAGCTAACTGCTTGAAAATTGGATGATTTCCAGCCTTTTTCCTTCATAAAAAGACAGAATTTTAGTTGATTCCTATTCTAGTTTTTGTATTGTCTTAATTTGACTACTTTGATGTTGACTTCATTGTCAGGAAAGCAAAATACTTGCTTTTAAAATTCCCTACTTGAGAAAGAGCAATTGTGAGGTTTTGTTTTGTGAAACGTTGCACAGTTCATGGAACTATGGACTGTTTTTGTATTAAAACAGAATTGAACCTCTGAGGTATTCAAAACCTACAGTAATGTTAATTTTTTTTGTCAGATGAGCCAGCTGTCTTGAGTCATTGAGTAGGATGTTGAGTATCTACCCTCACTATGTATTGCTGAACATTAGGAATTAATTTCCTAGGTGCTATTATAAAAGGTCTTTTTTTTTTTTCTGCAGAGACACAATATTGTGTGTGTATATACAACAGCCAGCTTTAAAACTGGTACTGCTTCATGTTTGTACATTGTATATGCTTCTGTAGGATTCTCTTTTCTGTGCATTCAGAGTTGATACAGTAGTTTGTGTCACCTATTGCATCAGAATGGCAGGGATGCTGATCGCAGCAGTACTGTGGTTGAAAATGATTTGAAAGGTATACAGTTGTAGGCTTTTAGGGAAAGTTCCTTGTAAAGTAATTACTGGAGGATTGTAGGTGGTCTCTGCTTGTCCTAAGTGTTTCTTGCCAGTAGCATCCATGACAAGTGTTGAAGTGAAGGACTTTTTCATCTACTACTTCTTCAACTCTCAGAAATAATTTTAGAGGGTGTCTGCATTTACATAATTTGCCATCCAGGAAGGAATGCTGAAAGCTGTAGCTCTGTTCATTAGACTCTGCTGAGTCTGGCACCTAATGCTAGATTTCTGTATCACCAAACATGGACTCTCTTTTCCAAACGTGTTAAAGTGCCTTGTTTTTTCTTCATTGACTATTTCCTTATTTTTCTTATAGATACAGGAGACCATAACGTGGGGAATTAATCTGAAGAATTAAATCAGTTGCTATAAAAGAACAATGTTAAGAAAAGCCTATTTATGAAGCGTAGAGTGCGGTTGTTTCTTACTTGATTGCTCTATCCTGGTATTTGATGGGGCTTTAGTGTTCAGGAAGGGAAGAAGAGAAAACTTGATTTTTATTGCTTCTGATGCTTTGTTTATAGGGATTGTGAAAGTGGCATGTCAGTATTGATTATGTTCTGTTATGATACCCTGAAGTGCAGAAACCATGTGCTGCAAGATAGTTTTTTGTATTTTTGCTTACAAAATAAAGGTTAAGGCACACCTAAGGGAGCAGCAGCAGCCTCAGAACATGTAGTTTATATTTTGTCGAAGCCTTTACTTTGGTGTTCTGAGTAATGCTAACACTTCACAACTGAGATTTTTCCCTCAAAATTGTGGTATTTAATGAAAGAAAATTTTAGTTGGATCAACCTGGAGTTATACTGGAGCTTCAGGCTGGGCACTGATCCAGTCATCCAAACCTTCTGAGTAAACTTCTATATGGCCATAAAGTTAAGGGACATTATAAAAGTCAAACCAAACAAATCAAACACAACTTTCACAGTTTTATTTATATGTTACTTTACCTTGCGATCTGAAGTAGCGTATAAAGTATGTATATATGTAACTTGTTGATACTTGGCTGTGCTCTTTGGGAAATTTTGTAGGGCTGATATTAAGGACAGCGTGGCTTTTTTGTCACATATATGTTTGAGTAAAGGTATGAATGTGTATTAGCTGCTATTGCTTTTGTCTAACTTTTTTTTTTTTTTTTTAATGTCTAGACCGCAAGGAACACTTTTTAATCTATTCTTGTTGAAAAAACAAGTTGTTCCTCATAGTCATGTGAAAAGATGTAAATTGCCTTAGGGAATGGAATCTAACACATTATGAAATGGTGAAATGTGAGTAGTGATGTTGCAAACAGGCTGGGGTGATGGCTGACAACAAACCAGAAGTGACTATGCAATGTGATCCTGTGGCAGAGAAGGCCACTTGAATTCTCTGATGGGTACGCATAGATGCCTTGCAGAGGAAAAAACTTTGAAGTACTTTATACAGTTACAGTTGCAAAAGAAGTTATACCTCATTAGATACAGTTTTCAAATCTAGAGTATAAGTGTGTCTAAAATTCTGTAGCTTGGAGGTAGCTGTTCCAAAAAACGTATTGGTTTTGCGGTGGTTTATTTTTTTAAGGTTGTGTCCATCTTCTTACAAACACTGTTACCTACATGCAGACGTATGTTTGTTTTTTTTTAATACCCTTTAGTCAAGTGTCAGTTAAAACAAAGGTACTTCTGTGTAGCAGCCAGGCAACATATGTAGTTGGCTTAGGGACGAGTACAGTGATTCTGTGCGAAGTAGAGTGGGGTGGCCCAGTGATCAGACTGTTAATAAAGGGACAGAAAAAAGAACCCTTCTAAAAATGTGCTTCATTAATGTTAGGAATTAAAGCTACAGAGAATGTAAAAAACATAGGATTTCCAAATTTTTTTTTTAAAGTGTTGTGGTTTTTTTGTTTTGTTTTTGTTTTGGTTTGGTTTTTTTTGGATAGTGTGCTTGTTATTATCTGTTACTAGATTACTAGGACTTTGGGCTGTGGACTGCTTTTTCTGGTTAGTGAAGAATTAATTTTCTAGTGTTGGTACATAAGTCAGATATTTTATTTGCTAATAGTACTTGCAAGCACCTTAAATTTCTGACGTTATGTGGTTCAGAAGCTTAGCAGCTCTTGGCAGTGATCCTAGAACTTCTGAAAGTAGTTTTGTAACTTCTGAGAAACTTAAGATAATATGTATCAGTGTAAAATGAAAGTGTATCCTTGTGGGGACTTGCAAGGTTGTTGCCTGCAAGTCTGACTGAGGTTGGATGATGATAAGAATTTGCTGTCTAACTTGTTTTTTTGAAATGCATAAACATTTCATATGACTTTTTTATTTCAGACATGAAATATGAAGGTTCAGATGTGTTCATACAACCAGTTTTGGTGATAACCTTTGTCTAAACACTTGTTAAGTATGATGATGGTTATGTAGTACTAGATTAGAAAGGTGTGTGTTAAGTATGGAAACGGAGTTTCACTGGGTTTTGAGGTTCACACTTCTGATTGGTTTACAGTTTTCACTTTGTCTTGATTTTTCTTGATACTGTATATAAGATGAACACCAATAAAACAGTATCTTTCTCTGATTCTCAGATGTGAATGAGTTGAAGGAGTGCCTTCATGTACTAGTGAAGGAACAGCAAACTCTGGCCACACAAACTGCTACAACAGCTCTTTCAGCTATGAGGCTAAAACAGAGGCTAGTTATCCTGGAACGATATTTCATTGCACTGAACAGAACAGTTCTTCAGGAGAATGTCAAAGTTAAGTGGAAAAGCAGTAATATTCCTCTGCCTGCTGTGGATAAGAAAAGGTAAAGACACACGCATGAGCATTAAGAAACTTATAGAAAGGTTATCAACCTGTGTGTAAGAGCTTAATGTGATTTTTTTTTTTTTTTTTTTTTTTTTTTTTTTTCCCCTGCTCATGAAACATTAGCAGTAAAGAAACTATTCTTATTTCTTAAGATGGTTTTGTGTGATGTTACCAGCCATACAGTTTTCCTCCTTGGCTGATGCTTGCTTATAGTGTCTCTGTTCATACCGGTAGGTTTTTAATTGTGATACATTGCTGTAGATATTATTCTTTGAGTTATAAGTGTACTTCTATTGAGGTATTCTTTTTGTTTTACTCAGCTAGGAATTATGGATAAGCCTATTTTGGAAATTATGCAGATGGAGGTTACATGGTTCTAATAACAATATAATTTTTTTTGGTCAATATTTGCTCAGTTAAGGCACATAATAAATTCAAAAATATGAATACATGAAAGTTTAACATAGTTTTTCCTTTGCTTGGGTAAGAAATGCTGTAGTAGTACGTTTTATACGAAACTGTTTTCAGAGAACTAACTGAATAAGAAATAGCCTGGTTACTTTCCATGTCTAGATAACTTATTGACCTAAAAATAGGAAAATTGATCAGATGAGGCATTAAAGAAGGTATTCAGTAGCTGAACAATTTGCTGTCTGACAGAATAAGCAGTTCAGCCAGGGAAATTTTTGTTAGATTGTCTCTAGCTTCAAAAATGAAAGGAAACAGTAAGTGGCTATCACGACTAGTTATTATGGGATTTGAGTTCTGACAATGGTATCTTTCACTGAGTAGTCTGTTCTCTGAAATTGGTTTTATTTCAGTTCTGATTAAAAAGAGCATTGGTATACTTAAGTTACCAGATTGCTAAAAATGCCAGTTGAAATTTTTTTCTCTCTTGAAAAAGTCCTAAACAGTTCAGTTTCTTTTGATGTGAGATTAAAAAGAAAACAGAATTGTTGGTGTCTTTCTGAGAGGATGTAGTAGGGAATCTCCTGCTGTTAAGTACAAAGGGAAGCTTACTTAATGTGATTTCTTGAATAAAAAGAAAAGTTAACATAAACATATGTGAGTCCACTGGGTATTAACAGAAGTTCAAGTTATCTCCCTTACATACACACCCATACAGAAGCTGCAAAGAGATTTGTAACATTGACACTTAAATGGAAAGCTAAGAAATTACAAAATTGATGGAATTAATTACCAGTAATTGAAGATTCATTAAAAAGAAATGCCTATAAGCATAGTTTATGCAGTCCAAATTAAGTAGAAGTATAAACTTCCTGAGTAAATGAGTACATGAAGTATCTGGTGTCTGTGTACTTGGAATACACCATCATATTTTCACTCTTAGTAACTATAGACATCTTTCTGATGGCAGTCAGTTATGCCAGTCTAGTTTATTTTTGCTCTGTGAAGCTTTTTTGATGTTGGGGATTGAATTGGTTGTTCTTTGAAGCAGCTGAAGCTGAATTGTTGTTGTTGATGTTTTGATCTTGATCACCTTCATTCTTAAGAGACAATTACAATTCTTTAAAAATTGTGTAAATATATATGTATGTATATAGCTAAATTATAAAATTGTCAAATATTAGTAGTTATTTGTATCACTTGCATATTATTATTATATAAATTATATCAGGACAATGCATATGTAATTTTATTTAGCTCAAGACCTGTAGGCAAAGGTGTAGAAGGACTTGCACGAGTTGGATCCCGAGCAGCACTTTCATTTGCGTTTGCATTTCTTCGTAGAGCCTGGAGGTCAGGTAGGTCTACTCTGTAGCATATTGCAGATATATTTTTATTAGAAGACAGATGATTAATTGAAGCATGTGTGTGTGTGTGTTAAATATTTGCATAGAACTGTATGTTTGTTAATGTTAGATTTGCATAATTGTGTTTTATGTTTATGTGGTATTGTGCCCAGCAATACTGTTGCTGATCCGGAGCCATCCATCCAAGCCAGTACCAATGCTATGTTGTGTTGGGATACTTTTATGCTTAGGAAGGAAAATGGGGATTTCATGAAAAGAATGTATTTTTAATGCCAGGTTTCAGGAAAGTTAGTTTTATTCTTCAGACAGGGTCAATCCACTATATTACTACATGATAGTAGCAGCTTAGAAAAGGAGTTTGGAGCAGTAATGTGAAACTTCCATTTAGTTTCTGTACTTGTTAGTGATTGTCAAATTGCAGAGATTGGCAGAGTTATCTGTGCCACTTCAACCTATCTGTTTGTCTCTGTCTGCACTGTTTGTTCACATGGCAGCTGTTCGGCTCACTCTTTGTCCAGCCAGCCCTAGTTCTTCTGATATCCTCAGCAATGCGTAGTGGGGAGAGCTCGTTTAAGAGTTTTCACCTTTCTGAATGTGTTTTTTGTGAAGCAGATAAGTTCTTCAAAAGTCTTGCAGTCGAAATGTTCATGTGAAGATTGAGACTATAACTAGCATTACTGTGTTCCTTAGGTGAAGATGCAGACCTGTGCAGTGAATTGTTACAGGAATCACTTGATGCGCTACGAGCTCTACCAGAGGCGTCCCTTTTTGATGAAGGGACTGTATCTTCTGTATGGCTGGAAGTAGTGGAAAGAGCTACTAAATTCCTAAGGTCTGTTGTGACTGGGTAAGTTTCTTTTTTAAGCATTACTGAAGTAACTGTTATGTGGCAAACTTGCATCTCTTAGCAGCTGATGCTATAATAGTTTATGGAACATTGAAAAGATTGCTTTCCTTTTCTAATGTTGTTATACCAGCAAGCAAAACATACATGAACTGCTGAAATGATGCTCTTTAAATATGATTTAATTCCTTTCAGATTTTTCTTATACAGTTAATTTGAGTGTTCCGTATCACTGCCTGTAGACTTACCTGAAAAATAACTCCTAATAAACCTAAAATAACCTAAAATTCACTAATGTAAGCTATCCACATGAAGAGTGGTTTGGTAATAGAATATATGTGTACACTTAATTGTGTCTTTCTAGTATAGCAAAATAATTCAGACTTATGTGCATATGAAGGAAAATACACTCACTGGAATTAAATCACACACACCCCCCCCTGCTTTTTCTTGTTATTTAAGGAAGCTTTAAATTACCATTTTAATAGTAGTTACCAGAAATTGTCTTTTGAATACTGGAACTACATACTTATAGTGATTATCACAAATATTTAAATTTCGGCTGTGAAAAATGTTTTTCACATTCTTAGCATATTTAGTAGAGTTATAGAGTAGATAGTGAAGCTTGGGGCAGTTTTAGAGCCTAGCTGCCATTCTTTAAAGTTAATCTTGTGTGTCAGCTTTTCTCACCTGCTTTCATCACCAATTTTACATTTTTCTGTAAGTTTAGTGATTCTTGGTGTGCTGTAGGTGCTTTTGGTAAGCAAATATGTATTGTTTCCATTTACTTTTTCATTAATGTGTATTGTTTGATTTTTAAATAGAGATGTGCATGGAGCTTCCAGTACCAAAGGGCCAGGAAACATTCCGTTACAAGACCAGCACTTGGCACTTGCCATATTGCTAGAACTGGCAGTGCAGAGGGGTACACTAAGGTGAGAAGCATAAGCACTGTGATTTTTAACCATCATTGCCTGTTGGAATGGCCTGAGGAGTGCCTGTCTCAGCTTTCCTGGGTTTGGGTTTAGCGTAATAATTGTTTCAAAGCATGTGAACATTTTCTGTAATGCAGTGGCGTTTAAGATCTTATGTTAGCTAGATTGCAAAATCCATTTTTGATTATTTTGATAATCTATTTAAAATGGAAAGCTGTGACATCTGATATTGCTAAACTTAAAAATGTAGAAAATGAATTATATGGATAACCTAAAATAATGGGTTTAGAAATGCTTATTAATAGAAGACATAAACTTTCTCTTTCAGCCAAATGTTGTCTGCAGTTATGTTGTTGCTTCAACTTTGGGATAATGGAACGAGGGAAACAGATAATGAGCGATCTGCACAGGGAACGAGTGCACCCCTTCTACCTTTGCTACAAAGATTTCAGAGTATAATATGTAATAAAGATGTGCCCAATACTGAGGAAGAGATTCAGGTACTTAACACTGGATTATTTGAAAGGGGCATTATGTTGGTATCCAGTTTCATTCATCTAGCTAAAATAATTATAAAATTATCTAAACAAAATTGTTAGTAGTGTTTTCCACTTAAGATGTATATACACCACTGTTGTTTGGTTTTTGTATGTACGTTTGAGTATCTTGAGGTGGAGGAGCAATGTTGTGGTAGGTTAGAGGTAAGCATTGTGTTTCAGAGTTAATTCTTTTGTGATAATTAATTTAGCGATGTGGCCAGTTAACTTTTCTGCATATTTCGATTGTTTTTATTTAGTTGTGTCTGAAGTTAATTGAACTATGACTCTTAGGGATTATTACTGAGGTTGATAAAACATAGTAAATCAGTTGTATTATGCTTCTAAATTTCTATTATATTCACAATCTGACTATATTTTCTCAACACGTGTGTTTGGAATTTTCCTCTGCTAAGAAGAAAGATGTGCAGGGTTAATTCGCTTTGTTTTGTGCAGACAGAGTCATAGAATGGTTTGTGTTAGAAGGGACCTTAAAGATCATCTGGTTCCAACCCCCCTGCCATGGGCAGGGACACCTTCCACTAGACCAGGCCGCTCAAAGCCCCGTCCAACCTGGCCTGGAACACTGCCAGGGAGGGGGCAGCCACAGCTGCTCTGGGCAACCTGTTCTGGTGTCTCACCACACTCACAGTGAAGAATTTCTTCCATATATCTGATCTAAATCTACCCCCTTTCAGTTTAAAACTGTTACCCCTCATCCTGTCACTACACTCCCTGATAACAAGTCCATCTTCATTTTTCCTTTAGACCCCCTTTAAGTACTGGAAGGCCACAATAAGGTGTCCCTGGAGCCGCCTTTTCTTCAGGCTGAGCAACGCCAACTCTCTCAGCCTGTCCTCATAGGTGAGGTGCTCCAGCCCCTGATCATCTTTGTGGCCTCCTCTTCAACAGGTCCATGTCCTTCTTATGTTGAGGGCACCAGAGCTGGACGCAGTACTCCAGGTGGGGTCTCAGGAGAGCAGAGTAGAGGGGGAGAATCACCTCCCTTGACCTGCTGGCCACACTTCTTTTGATGCAGCCCAGGGTGCAGTTGGCTTTCTGGGCTGTGAGCATATATTGCTGGCTTACACTCAGTTTTCCAACCAAGTCCTCCTCTCCAGGGCTGCTCTCAAACCACTCTTCACCCAGCCTGTATTTGTGCTTGGGATTGCCCTGACCCAGGTGTAGGACCTTGCACTTGGTTGACAAGTCTAAAATAAGTTGTGTATCTGTATGTGTGGTAGCATAGAAATACCTTGAATATTCTTTTGACTGCTTGTTTCTTTTCTAGCTCCTGACTTACCCTCTGAGTCCAAATGAAAGTTTTTTAAGGTATCTGACTTTACCGCAGGACAACGAGCTAGCAATTGATCTGAGACAAACAGCTGTAGTGATCATGGCCCATTTAGATCGTCTGGCCACCCCATGTATGCCTCCACAGTGTAGCTCTCCTACATCTCATAAGGTAACTGTTTGCAACATCAAATTTAGTAAAGTATTTTTCCTAAAAGAGTAACTGATTGTCAATTTGGAAAGAAAAACAATTACTAAGATTCTTCAAATTTCCTTTCAATTTTTACAAGGTAACCTTGAGCTGCCTAAATTTGTCTTACCTGGGTATCTTTTTAATTACATCAGCGCTCTCTCAGTCAGCCTTGGAGTGAATGCTATAGTTTGTGAACCATTTTTTCTTATCACAACACTATGGCAAATTCTGCCATATTTTGAGCTGTTTCCTGTGTTGATAATGCTCAAGACTGGACTTCACAAATGTTCGGGATGTGACATATTTAAAAAAAAGAAAAAAGTAAATGTTAAACTTCCCAACTTGAAAGATCTCTGAACATTTACTGTAGATATTTATAGCTTGTTCAGTACCAGACTAAACTGAATATGATGCATGAAAGTCTTTATTTTTGATGTCTTCTAATAGGTAAGCTTTATTGGCTATTGGCAGTAATGACTATCACAGATTTGAGTATATTTGGCATGTAAAGGTTTAAAAAATCATCTTCTCTATGCGTTTTATTAAATCGGTATTTCAAAATTAGTTCTTACAGAATTTTTTATTTTCTAGGGATCTCTGCAAGAGGTCATTGCTTGGGGTTTAATAGGTTGGAAATATTATGCTAATGTGAGTGGTCCAATTCAATGTGAAGGACTTGCCAATCTTGGCGTTGTGCAGATTGCCTGTGCAGAGAAACGTTTTTTAATATTATCTAGGAACGGACGAGTTTATACACAAGCATACAACAGTGATACTCTGGTGAGAGCTTTTTTTACATGCTTTTAAAAATGTATTCTCTTCTGTATTACTTCATAGCATAAGTCTGCTCCTTTATTTACATTATTTTGGAAGAGTAGATGAAGACGTGCTGATTTTTATGGGCTTCTATGTTGTTTTTGAACTTTCAAAAATACTGATTTTGATCTCTTGTATTCATTATATGAAATGCATATGGCTTCTGTAATTTCTGTCAGGCTAGAAGTCATGAAGGTAGTGGTAATTACTTTCATTGATACTCTGGCCTTGGTGACAACTTTAGTAAAATCCATTTCATATCTTCCAATTTCTAAAGTGATGTAACACAGTGCCCAAACCGTGTAGTTTCTCAGACAAAACTACTGTAACAGGAACACTTGTCACTAATATTTCCTGTAAGATTAAGGTAAACACCTTTTTTGTATATACTGAAGACCTTATAGGGATGGGAACAAAATAACTTCAAGGCATTATTTTTATTTTTGTCAGACTCAAATAGTAGATTTGATCTTTTTTTTTTTATATCTTCACCTCATTAATTTGAGCACACTGATTTGATAAAGCATTAGGAAAACTATACCTAGTTATTCTGTATATAGGCAAGTGATGGAAAATATAAGCAGTTTTTGTAAGTGTTTTATTTTTGGTTCACAGGGACCACAGCTGGTGCAGAGTCTGGCTTCCAGAAATATTGTGAAGATAGCAGCACATTCAGATGGGCATCACTATCTTGCTTTGTCAGCAAATGGTGAAGTTTTCTCTTGGGGTTGTGGAGATGGTGGAAGATTAGGCCATGGGGATACAGTGTATGTGATAAAAATAATCATAACATTTATTTGCCAGTGTTCTGAATTCATAGTAAAAACTACTTACTTGTGTATATAAGCACATTCAGCGTTTGCCATTTGTATCTTCTTCAACAGGATTTGCATTCTCCATGCGTATTTTCTCTGCCTGTAATATTCACAGTTCTGTATTAAGGCTACTTTCTGAGTACTTGTAGATAGAGGCTATAGCAGTGATTGCATGGTTTTATGAATCCACAACACAAAACATTGACTCAGCTGTTGGGGTGGGGTCGTCATTTCCTGTGCAGTCATGTTGCATATATCATTCCTTTTTTCCCTTGTACAACAACAACATTACTGTCCTGCTTTTTTGAAGGAGCAATCTTCTACAGGGGATTCCTGTAGGGGGTGTACATCAATATATTTTGAAGGTTTTAAGTGTCTTCCCCCAGAATTCCCTATAAAGCAAGGGAGTAACTATACAAGGGTTAGCACTGTCATGAAATTAATTGTTCAGATATAGTAATTAAAGATAATATTTGTTTATAATGGACAAATATTTAAAAAAAATGCTGCATTAATTTAACTGGAAATAGAAGTCAGAGTACAGATACTCTGTCAGTGTTTTGTATGTTGTTGAACAATCTGAATGTAATTTTGGCTTATAGCTCTATGTATATCTTGATACTTCACACTAGGAATAAGGTTTGCAGGTAGAATTGCAGCAATTGTTTTCTGACAATATGTCACAGTTTTTATTACCTACTTATGAAATCACCTTTTGTGAAATATGTCACTTTCTCGTTAAATAGCCCTCTGGAGGAACCAAAGATGATATCTGCTTTATCTGGAAAGCAAGCTGGGAAACATGTTGTTCATATTGCATGTGGAAGCACCTATAGTGCAGCCATTACTGCTGAAGGAGAGCTATATACATGGGGGCGAGGAAACTATGGCAGGCTTGGTCATGGTATGTTACTTGACACCTTAAAGTAAGTTCTTACCTAAAGCTGATTTGAGAACCATATGTGGTTTCACAAGAATTGAAATAATTACAGGAGGGATCATCTCAAAACCACTAAATTTCTGTGAGTTGTATGAAAGTAAGCAATTGGATGGAGAAAAAAAATCTACACTGTTCTCTTACCTTCCTTGTGAAGCAAGAGACTGTCTCATCTGTCAAGTTCGTATTAGTTACCTAAGAAACCATATAAGAGCTTAGTCATGATGCTCAAATCTGAAAACAAAACCAAACCAACATGCCCCCCACCCCACCCAACAAGCAAACAAAAGAATCTACCAGACTTTCTTGATTTTGCTTCTCACAAAACTACTTTGATTTGAAGGTTCCAGTGAAGATCAGACTATCCCAATGCTGGTCACAGGCCTGAAAGGACTCAAAGTCATTGATGTGTCCTGTGGGAGTGGAGATGCTCAGACTCTTGCAGTTACTGAAAATGGTTAGTAGCAAAATATCACTTCACACTTTAAATAACCTTACCTTTTCTTCCTTTCATTCTGAAGATATTTCTAGTGGCTTGAATTCTGTAAGAGTTGGAAGCTGAAATTCCTTTTGGGGAAATATGTATGTGCATTTATGCATTTTGCATATAATGTATGCAGATATAGTTCCATGCATGTATGTACAATATATTTTTAATGAATATGCAAATATATTTCAATTTATGGTATATATATTTAAAATTCTCATGTATATGTATAATATGCACACAATATATTATGTATATGTACATATATGTCTAAATTTTATTATTATACAAGTGAAAATAACTCGTCAAAAGAGCCAGAATTTTGAGTAGGAGAGTTGTCTGTGTTAACCTGTGTGAAGTGCCAAAGAGAGTCTTTATTGAAATACTGCTTCCCAGCATCCCTGAGTGAGGTTCCCAGGGTGAGACAGATTCAAAACCTGAATTTCACTGTGTGAGGTTAAGCCCCAGAGTTATCCTTAGAAAGCAGATAGTTTTTGTAGCTGATTTTTCTTTTAAAATATAGGTGGTTATGGTGATGTGCAGTATTTTGAAAGATTTGCTTATCCAGGAAATGGAAACCCAGATTTTAATTTTTTTTTTTTTCCTCTTGGTCTCCTTTTTGCGTGCTTCCTTTGCTTATCAGAGTGCCTTAGAGACTAGCTTATGCAAGTAGGGAACATAAATGCATCGGAATGTAAAACAAGGCTTTCTTTTTGGATGTGCATGGTTTTACCATTCTTGAAACAAATTTTTATTTAATGCACTTACAGAATGACTTGACATGTTCCAAGTTCCTACATCAGGGCTTAGATTTAGTAGTGTTTTTCAAAAGAACATGGTAGACAATGGCACTTAATTTCATTTTGTGAAATGGTTGAATGACAAGAACTGAAAGTTAAGAAAACGGGTTTTGCAGACTGTTTGGCCATTTAATGTGGAAAAAGATTTTTGCAAGTTCTTATAATTAACACCTTGTAATAAAAGAAGGCCGTTTTTAACTAAAGATCATACTACAGGCTTGATTCACAGTAAATCCTATACTTCATATGTTCCGAAGAGGGACTTTCTGTACACTGATGAATTTTCAGAGCATGTGGTGTTACACTTCTTATGTTTTATCAACATGAAAACTTTTCAAATATTTTTCTTCCCTATTTTCATGAACAATTAGAAATTCATAACTCCTCTTCCTAAATTACAGTTTGAAAATTGTGCTTATTACAAAATCTCAGATTTTCAAAAATTTGCTTGTCAAAACAGGTAACTTCATTACATGAAAAAGCAATGCAATATATTTTGTTATTTTTCTCTTGATGTAAAGGCCAAGTGTGGTCTTGGGGTGATGGTGATTATGGAAAACTGGGAAGAGGAGGCAGTGATGGTTGCAAGACTCCTAAGTTGATAGAAAAACTTCAGGATCTGGACATTGTGAAAGTACGCTGTGGGAGTCAGTTTTCTATTGCTTTAACCAAAGATGGCCAGGTCTACACCTGGGGAAAAGGTGACAATCAGAGACTTGGGCATGGAACGGAAGAGCATGTTCGATATCCCAAACTGCTGGAAGGCTTGAAAGGTAATTATCAGAGCTTGAAATACTTCAGATCTCTTTTTCTTGTTGTTGGAATCTTTTACTGGACACTAATGATCTCAACTTTAAGAATGATGGTACTGTGTATTCTGTCTGTATTCTGGTTGCATTGAAAAAGGTAATAATTTGCATCTCCCATCACTTCTCCATTTACATCTTTAAAACTCTAGCAGATTTAGAGACAGTTTCTTATGACTACTTTAAATGCTGCTTGTCTTGTGTTCTCTTTATTCTTACTGCTTTGCTTTTATTAGGTTCACAGAAACACTTATTTAAAGCCTGTGTTTTTTGCACTGTCCTGCAAATAAACATTTTTTTTTATATATATATATATGCATTTAGATTAAGGCATGTGAATGGAATAAATGAAAATCACAGGCAACATTGTTAAAGTTGTGTGTGTACCGGTACTTTTGACTAGTTTGTAACAGTGAAGATTATTTTTTGCATTTGTGAGAAACCTGAGTGTCTGTACGGGAGGATGAGGAGGAGAAACCTCTTCTATTGCTCTTTCCTAAAATTGTTGTTTATATATGATGAATGATTTAATTGAAAGTAACTTCTGAACTAATGACTACAATATAACCTTAGAGTCTCTGTTCATAGATAAGGAGGGCTTTTAATAAACCTTATCTGAAAAAGTATCTAAGTAAAAAAATCTTCTATTTTGTATCCCTTCTAAACTTGTAAACTTTTATACTTAAGCTGTCTCTAAAAAATCTTTAAGTATTTCCTTGGTTTTTCTTTTTTGCTGTACTCTTCCAATCCGCTACTAAGGCAAAGGTGAGACCCTTGACATCCATAGTGTGTTCATAGTTAAATATGGTTGTAATTAGCAGAGTTTTCCTTAACTCTAATTTTTTTTTTTTTTGTTAATGATTATAATCTTTAAGTTATATTTTCAATATTTGACTTTCCTATCAGGAAAAAAAGTGATAGACGTGGCAGCTGGATCTACCCATTGTTTAGCACTGACTGAAGATAGTGAAGTGCATAGCTGGGGAAGCAATGATCAGTGTCAACATTTTGATACTTTGCGGATCACCAAACCAGAGCCTGCAGCTCTCCCGGGATTAGACACAAAGCATATTGTTGGAATTGCTTGTGGGCCTGCTCAGGCAAGTTTTGGTTTTGAATTGTTAATTACAATTTGTCTTTGTCTCTCACTGAGTCTAGTTCAGTGCACCAGTCCCAGTTCCTCTTTTTCTTCTTGCATGACTTTTTCTTATTTCTTATTCTGAGTCAGTGAAGGCTTGGAAAAAACAAATCTTGTGCAGTTTCTCTGCCAAAAAGGCATGACTAGCTTTCCCTCTGCTGGGTATTCTGAGAAGTAGCTATTTACCTGTCTTGGTTTTTTATCTGGTACAGCAGTAAAAGAGTTGTCAAGCACAGTGTTTCCTGCAGCAGAGTAATAGTGATGTATCTGGACTGGTATGACAGAGCTTTGCAAAATGCGATGAGAGTGTTCTTTTCTGTGATTGGGGTTTTCTGTATGTTTGCAAGGATGCAAGTAGAGGGTTCTCTTCAACAGATGTGCTGATACTATTTCTGCATTTTCTGTTAATATTTGAAGACAGATGTTAGCTTTACACTCCTATCTTTAATCAGTGTCATGTTATGTTTTGGAAGTTATTGTTAAACTTTTGTTTTTGTTTATAGAGTTTTGCTTGGTCATCATGTTCCGAATGGTCAATAGGCTTGCGGGTTCCTTTTGTGGTGGATGTTTGTCCCATGACATTTGAGCAGCTAGATCTGTTACTGAGACAAGTGACAGAGGGAATGGATGGCTCCTCTGACTGGCCCCCTCCTCAGGAAAAGGAGTGTATGGCTGTGGCAACATTAAACCTTCTAAGGCTTCAGGTACCTTCAATTTCCTACATGTTGGGCAGCTGAGCTAAACATTTCAGTAAACTGCTTGGACAAAACCAGTGGACTTAATGTGCTTTAAAACATTTTTATTGATTTTAAAAAGTGAAATAAGTACAATATAATTTTCTACTCTTTGAAATTTGGCAGCTAGTGGTTGTTTTCTGTTGTCTTGAGAGCTTTTGGATCTCATTAAAAATGAACCATAGAAATAAAATGTAAATGGATGAAGCCTTGTATACTCACTCAGTAAGTCCATACACTCAGAGATTTTGAGCATTTTTTAAGAATTTTAAATAGAATTTTTGAGAGTGAATATTCCCTTTAGAAGATGTCTGACAGTCACTGAAGATGTGCTACTTATCCTAGCATACTGTAACAAACTAGAAACGGTTTAGGTTATTCTCTAGGTTATTTTAGTTCAGAGTTTTAGGGGATGTAGTTAAATATAGTTAATCATCTTTGTGTATGATTAAATTCAGTATGTGCTTGGGTAAGCCACCATTACAGATGAAAGTTTGTATCTTTGTCAGTGAATTTACTAGATTGTTTCAGGATTGACTTCCCCCCCCCATCTCTTTTTAATTAAAATTTGCCTTTTTCCTTTTTTTCAGCTTCATGCTGCCATTAGTCATCAGGTGGATCCAGAATGCCTTGGTTTAGGTTTGGGCAGCATCCTGCTCAATAGCCTGAAACAGACAGTGGTAACATTAGCGAGCAATGCTGGTGTTCTTAATACTGTACAATCGGCCGCTCAAGCAGTGCTGCAGAGTGGATGGTCTGTGCTGCTGCCAACAGCAGAAGAGCGGGCTAGGGCACTCTCGGCACTCTTACCCAGTGCAGGTTGGTCCTAAGATTTAAACCTATTTGTTCTGTGCTTGCTTTTGTAGTTCATTAATAGCTTCTTCTGTTCTTAGTTTCAGGAAATGAAATGAATGTAAGTCCAGGCCGTAGATTTATGATTGACCTCTTGGTGGGCAGCTTGATGGCTGATGGAGGCTTAGAGTCTGCACTAAATGCTGCAATTACTGCAGAAATTCAGGTATGTTTCAGCAGCTTTGCTGTTCTGTATAAACAGAGTAAGAAGATGTATTGAGTGTTTTCTGAAGTTTGTGGATTGATGTTATCCTCTTGACCTGAAACTTGAGCCAGTGTTTGTATGGAAGCATGAATCATATTCTCCTTTTTAGCAGGGTGTTTCTTTTTGTTGCCTAGAGTGACGTTTTTAACAACAGTAACGAACTTTTTTATAAAGCTCTGTAATAGGCTCATAACTTTACAAAGCACTTTGTACCTTTCTGTGGGATTGAGTTCTTTACTTTCTTGATTTCGCCCATATCTTTCAAGCAAAAATTTCAGCCTTACTGCTTATGAATTCAATATGAATGAATTCTTCACAGCATCCCAAATTTCCATAGTTTGAATTTCGGACTGGTTCTAATGTTTACAGATGCTGACTCGTTATACAAATGATGACAAACATTCTGCATATACCGTCTTCTCCATTAGCCTCTCAGAGGTGTGACATCCTCTGCAAAGACTACTTTAAATTGCCATATTTATGTACGGCTCTGAAAACAAAAATGTGTGTTTCCCTTCTTCATTGGTTTTATTTTTCCAAATATATTTTCTCCTTTGTTTCTCTCTACTGTTGGTAAATGGGAGGGTTTAGGATGCAGAGGAAGTGCATGTATTAAGTTCTGCTTTAATGCACAGTCTAGCATTAGCATTTTCCGTTGTATTTAAAGATATTCAGGAACTCTTGTTTTTTAACCAAGTCTCCTAGTGCACATTTACGTTATAACATAAGTCAGAGGTGCCAGAGTCAACTTCAGATACATATTGAAAGTGATCTAGGTGGCAGATTACAGTACTGCACAGGTTAATTTATGTTGTCTAAAACCTGAGTGAATTTGTTTCCATAGAGTTCTCTATGACTGTAGCTCAGTAGCAAATCTAACCCAAGTTCTTCTGCAGTGGACTGTTATAAATAGAGTAAACATCTCTTCACTCGTGAACTGTTCAGCAGTTACTGGCATGTTTAAACGTACATAGAAGAGAAATTAGTTGTTAACTTGGTTTGGTGGAAATTGAATTTGTACTTTTGTTTACCTTCACCTCCCTACCCCCTTCCTTTTTATATTATAAATGTTTAAAAAAAGAAAAAAAGTGTGGCTATGTGGTTGTTACAGAGTATGCAATACACATTTGTCTGATAGGAATTGTTTTGTTTCTGACATAGGGAAAAGTAATGTTGATATTATCATGAATACTTGAAGGTAAGATGTGTCATAATCACAACCGCAATTTGTACGTTTTCTTTTAACTTGATTTACTTTTTTAGGATATTGAAGCAAAAAAAGAAGCACAGAAAGAAAAAGAAATTGATGAACAAGAAGCAAATGCATCAACGCTTCATAGGAGCAGGACTCCACTGGACAAAGACCTTATTAATACTGGAATCTATGAATCTGCAGGAAAACAAAGTTTACCATTAGTTCAGTTAATTCAACAGTTATTGAGGTAATTGCTTCAAATTTGTTTTTTATTTTTGTACAGAAGATCTGTTTAGATATTTTATGAACTAGTCAGTTAAAGGATAACTGATTTTGGTTAGCAGATAAATAGTCTCCTGCTAGCATTTTAGCTTCTCAAAATTCAAAATATTGAACATTCTTTTAGCTTGTCTATAGTTTTGGTATTTTATGTTTGTTAAGGAGCAAAGTTCTATACTCAATTACTTGATTTTAGAAAGTCTTACTGCCTTGCTTTTGTGGAGTTTGATACTTCTTCCTGTACTCTGAAAGTCTGTGTGACAAATACAGAACAGACATTCAAAAGCCTGTCCTTGCAAAGTACGAGAATCCGCACAAATTTATTTAGAACTGAATGTTTTACCCTGTTTATTTAGAACTGAATATTCTGCCTTGAGGAGACTTTAGCTGGGGCTGGAAATGGGGAAGAAACCTGAATTTTAATTTCTTGACACAGAAAGAATTGTGAAGACATGACCAATAGGGTGCTGAGAACAAAGCTTCTTTGTCAGCTACAGCAGTGTTTAGTATGTAGCATATGTAGTAGGAAGCAATTATGAGATTACTAAGAAATTCATTGTGCTCTTTCAGTTAATTGTGATGGTAACCACGTCATTTAGTTGGTACTGAGACTCCTGAGCTAAACAGTGCCATGACTTTCATTGCATCCTTTCAGTGAAAACTGTCAGATTATGTTTTTGTAGTGAATGATGACAAAAAATACCAACTTGATGTATATTCTGTATCCTGTTAAGCAAAATGCCTCCACAAAAACCATTGACTTTTTGGGTATTATGTTGCAAACAAGGGAACATCCCATGAAGACACTTTCATAGGTTTCTTAAATATTTGTGTGAAATTCTGGAAAAAGCTTAATGTGTGTTTCTGTGGACTGTCTTCACTATCATCTTCTTTTAAATACTTTACAATATTTTTATATCAATCAGGAACATTGCTTCACAGACGATAGCCAAACTAAAAGATGTTGCTCGTCGCATTTCTTCCTGCATGGATCATGAACATTATAGCAAAGAGAGATCCGCTTCTCTGGACCTGTTGCTCCGTTTTCAGCGTCTGCTTGTTAGTAAACTTCACCCAGGAGATTGTTCTGGGCATGTCCCTAATACATACAGTAAGTTGTTGTAAAAAAATAAGACCCACCCCCTCCCCCCAAGCATTTCTGTAATACCTCTTTTACTGGATAGCAGTTTCTTACTTTAATTTATCTTCTTGTCTCATTTATTAGCCTAGTTGCTGAGTCTGTGTGAAAAGTGTTTGAAAGTAGGTTCTTTAAATTGTTTTCTGTAAAGGAAAGCTTCTCTTTGGAAGGTTACAGGATCTAGATAATAAACTTATAAAAAAGACGTAATTTCTTAATTCAGTGCTGAGTGGCTGCATTCCAGAAGAGTTTGACAGCTTTTGAAATCTGTTTCTTAAATATGACTATGCGATGGGTTATTTTGTGATCTTCCTCCTTTTTATACAGGTCCTGACCTCTTAGGTGTTGGCTCTTTACTGAAGAAATACACTGCTCTTCTGTGCACACACATTGGCGATATACTTCCTGTAGCAACCAGCATTGCTTCTACTAGTCATAGGCATTTTGCAGAAGTATCTCGTGTGGTGGATGGAGATTTAACAGGTAGGTTTTTCTTTGCTGTCCATCCTTCCTCCCCTTCCATGAAATTACAAAGTTATATTGTAGATGTTCTTGAAAGGTCTAAATGTCTGGAAAAAGAGTCAATTTAATCTTTTGATTGATGGGAGAGGAGGGCAAATTTGATGAGGAAGGCAAGACCTTTGTGCTAAAGTGGTAATAGAAGGCAGAATTGGTAATTTACTTCTGTGATGCTGTAAACATAGGTCTTAATTAAATCTAAATATCTTGCTTGTTTTATGTGTTTTAGGCATTCTTCTTCCAGAATTGGTGGTTTCTATAGTGCTGCTCCTCAGTAAAAATGCTGGATTAATGCAGGAAGCTGGCGCTATCCCTCTGTTGGCTGGTCTGCTAGAACATCTGGACAGATTTAACCATTTAGCCCCTGGAAAGGAAAGGGATGACAATGAGGATTTAGCATGGCCAGGAATAATGGGTATGTACTAGTAGCATCTGGACTGTTTATTTATGTTTTCATACAGTAACTATATAAAAATGGTGACTGTTCATGTAAAACTCTCAGGAAGGGAATTCTACTTTACAGTACAAATTTTTATTAACCAATTCATATGGGAGTCATAGGGCAGTATTTATTTCTGTCAGTAAATTCTTAAGGAAGTTACATATAGATGTAGCATTAAGCAGAATACAAATGCTGCTTTTTAAAGAAATAGTTCACATCATTTTGCATTTGAATGTGAAAAGTTGCAGTGAGAACATGAGTAGTACATCTATGCATTTTGTTATGAAATTCTATCCATAACATAAAGGGAGGGTAATGTGAAAGCTTTGAAATAAGGAAGTTTTCTTTTTCCAGGAGACTTTATAATATGAGCTGTGTCTGGCAGAACATGTGTATTTCTGACTCTGAGCATTGTATTGGTGGAGGGAGGAATGAAACGTGGTAGGCATAACCCAAGAGAGCTAAAGGTCACACTGCTAGATGGTGGTGTGTTGGGGAGAGCAAAAACTATGTGGAAATTCAGTTACTGGTCTAATAGAGCAAACTGAGATGAAGGTGCATGTGTGCGAACATTACTCTGATGTTTCTTGCCTGGATTAAATTACCTTTAGTTAGAAATAGTGTACTGATACATACGTTGGAAGAATTCTAACGTGTATGTAACCTTCCTTCTTTCATTAAAAAAAAAAATCTGGATTTAGACTGAAATTAAATATACAGCCAATGCCTTGCATGTAATAAAACTGAAGTAATTTGGAGGGAGAACGGACTAGAGCAGTGATTTGTCATAACACTGATCTGCTCCACCTCCAAACAAAACGGCCATATTGTTGGGCAATGCTAGATCTTTGACAGTGTTATACAGTCTTTGACAGTTTTATACACTGGAGATTAGTGTATAAAATAATACAGCATAGAGACAATTTAATTGCATAATATGTAGACAGGAACATATATCCATTTTGACTTCTGAGAATATCAAAAGATAAAGCAGCCTTTGAACAAAAGTGAAGAATTTGGTAAGGCAGTTGTTAAATTTTTTTCTAAACAGTCTTTTACTTTCTGTTTTTCTGTTGATAAAATCTCTTTTTTGTTTTATACCTGTAGGTTCATTTTTTACTGGCCAGAGTTGCAGAAATAATGAGGAGGTGACACTTATACGTAAAGCTGATCTAGAGAACCACAACAAAGATGGAGGATTTTGGACAGTGATTGATGGCAAAGTGTATGATATAAAGGACTTCCAAACCCAGTCTTTAACTGGCAGTAGCATACTTGGTGAGAATCAGCATCTGAATTTAAGATACAGATTACTTCTGTTTCATAACTGGAAGGCATAAACAAGTTTTTAGATATAATACTGACTACCTCATGCTTTCTTTAGCTCAGTTTGCAGGTGAGGACCCAGTTGTTGCTTTGGAAGCTGCTTTGCAATTTGAGGACACAAGAGAGTCAATGCATGCTTTCTGTGTTGGCCAGTATATGGAGGTAAAAATGTTGTATATTAATGAATACACGCTTTCTAAAGTAAACTATTGCTTTGCTTTCAGAATTCCTGTTGGAGCTCAGTTCTAGCTTTGAATTCTCATTTCTTTTAATTAGCCTGACCAGGAAGTGATTACAACACCAGATCTCAGTACTTTGTCATCACCTCTGATAGACACAGAAAGGAATTTGGGTCTTCTCCTTGGACTGCACGCTTCCTACTTGGCAATGAGCACGCCACTTTCTCCTCTGGAAATTGAATGTGCCAGTAAGCAGAACTTAATTTTGAGTTTAAATAAGTGATAAATACTTGTCAAAGCATGCAAGAAAAAGACACACACCAAATAAATTAACTAGTGTCTCTTTAGTCTTGCTGTCTTCTGTAGTTCTTTATTCTTAGCATTATTTACCACACTCATCAAGGTTCAATAATTTAGCAAGATTTAAATGGGGACTAGATAATTTTGAATAGTTAAATATCTAGTATTTTCTAATATGCATAGTGGAATATTGGAAGAGAAAGGAGACTCTGTATAGCACAGTTATCTCACTAATTTTTGTTCAAATGAGAGTGCCTGAAGCATTTGGTGTTGGATTCTATCTTGTTGGGTATCTTAGTTTGGTGAACAGAGGGTATAATTCAGTATTAATCACAGAAAAATAGTTAAGGCCCTATTATCTCTAAACAGGTGATTTTTAAAAAATTTTTTACTTAATTATTTCTTAGTTGCAGAACCTTTTTTTTTCTGTGAATAAGTTTCAGCAAATGGAAGAGCTGCTAAACCTTGTTTGAGGCTTTGTATGCATTTTGAGGGAATTGTTGGGTCTTTATAATCTTTCATCAGAACACACATTTCTGTTTTATTTCTTTTAGAATGGTTGAAGTCATCTATTTTTTCTGGAGGCTTGCAAACTAGTCAGATTCATTACAGTTACAATGAGGAAAAAGATGAAGACCATTGCAGTTCACCTGGTAACACTACCCCAAATAAGTCAAAACTATATACACACAGATTAACTCTGAGTGACCATTCACAACCTTTTCTCCAAGCTATTGCAGATAATAATATTCAGGATCACACTGTGAAGGTAAGCCCTCATTTGTGTTCAGAAAAAATGTTGCTGTAGGGGGACAGTGGTGGCCTGAAAGAGTCTGTTGGTGAAAATTCTCCAAAAGTTAGAGGAAAATAATTGAAAAAGTGATATCAGAATTACTTTTTGTGAAAGGAGTGTTTGAGTATTACTAATGGATAAAATCTGTTCATTTCACTTTATCATAACACAACAATTTTTTCTTTCAAATTATTGAGTGGGAGAATGAGAAAACTTAAGTGTATTCTTGCCAAAAAATTAGTAATATGTTACTTCCCATTAAGTCAAGTTTTAGTAGTATTGACAGACCCTGCTCACCTTCAGTTCATGTAGGATGGAGTTTTCTTTGTCAAAGTGCAAATGCATTTTGTGTGTCAGGTGCATGTATCACTTTGTCTTAAAGTCCCTTTGTGCCTTGGGGTTCAGGTTTCACTTAGTTAGAATTGTGGATGTTATGAAAACCCCTGAGACTTACATTGATCACTGTCTTCTGTAATACCTTCAAATTTTCTAATACTTTGAGTTCAGCTCCTTTATCAAAAAACCCCCCAGACGAGTCCTTGGGAGGATAGGACAGCAATAATGATGAGTCAGGAGAAGACAATTAAAAATTGTGTTAGGTGACCTGGCTATCTCAGGAAGAGATAAAAGCAATAGCAGCTTTGTTCCTTCAGCCATGTTGCTCTTCATACAAGAACAATGATACAGACATTCTTTGTAGTATTGAGTTGTAATTGCTGTGTATTAAATAGTGCATACTGTGTGTTGTATCTCACTTCTGAATGTTAGTTCAGATTGTGGAGGTTATTCAGTGTTAAATGCTGGCTGCAGTATTTTGCATCCTTTTGTTGTATTTAAAAACAAAGTTAAATAGAGGCTGTTGTGTGTTTTTGTAGGACTTCTTGTGTCAAATAGAGAGATACTGTAAACAGTGTCACTTAACAACACCAATCACATTTCCGCCTGAGCATCCTGTGGAAGAAGTAGGACGTTTGTTATTATGTTGTCTTCTGAAGCATGAAGATTTGGGTAGGTAGGCTTGTGGTATAGCTGTCCCACAATACATTTTGGACCAGTTTAAACTCTGCTATGGATGATTTTGGAAATGTGTATTCAGAGATTGTCTTTTCCCATTAAGGTCACGTAGCACTGTCTCTTGTTCATCCTGGTACCCTTGGAGTTGACCAGGTAAAGCACAAAACCTTACCAAAATCTGTAGTGGACGTGTGTCGTGTTGTCTACCAAGCAAAATGCTCACTGATTAAGGTAGGCCTCTTACCTCCTGAAGTTTAGACTATTTTTCATTTGAAGTGGTTTATTAAAAAGTTATATATTGTTCATTTTATTGTACATTAAACAGTAACCTAGCTTTTTAATGCCTTTTTTAGACCCATCAAGAACAAGGGCGTTCTTACAAGGAAGTTTGTGCTCCTGTCATTGAGCGTTTGAGATTCTTATTCAATGAACTACGTCCTGCAGTTTGCAATGATCTCTCTATAATGTCTAAATTTAAACTTCTGAGTTCCTTGCCCCGGTGGCGGAGGGTAGCTCAGAAAATAATTAGAGAAAAAAGGAAAAAAAGAGGTAAGGCAGCCTTAATGTTGTATTTTCTTTGAAACAGTGAAGATCAATCTCATTCCAAGGTTTAATGCTTTATATTTGAGACTCTTGTTAGCTCAAGCATCAAAGTCATTTGGTATCTGTGGCATTTTAATGGAATTTGCTAAATCAATGGTTACATGTCATTTCCTACAGCAAGGACAGTCAGACAAGAGAGTCAAGTTTTTAGGTGAGGCATGCTTCTTGTGTTCCAGCATATTAAGAATGATCCATCAATATCAGTCCCTCTGAATTTGTTTTAGTAAAGTTTAACTAGAAGTGGCATCTTATTAAAAGTCATGTTTTATTAAAGCAGTGTAGTCAAAGAACTATTTAACTAGAAATAAATGAGTGTGGTATACAAACACCAGAGTGCTTTTGAAGTTGGCCTTTAAAGATAAAAGCATATTGCAGATATTAGCAGAGTTAATTTGATAATAGTCGAACACAGAGTTCACCAAGAGTATATTTGCAGTTTATTACAGGCAGATCTTAAGCATTCTCTGTCCTTAGCTATCATGCAAACCTAAAAATGTGACACTGTAAATGTTACCAGATTACATGAAAGAATAATTTTTTTATTTCAGTACCAAAAAAATCTGAATCTGCTGATGTGGAGGAATCCAAAATTGGAAACGAAGAGAGTGATTTAGAAGAATCCTGTGTGGTACCTCACAGTCCTGTGCCTATAGATAAAAGGCCCATACCAATCAAATCACCCAAGGTGGGATATCAGATTTAGAAACAACCTTGTGAATAAAAATAACATGAGGAGAAAATATGAGCTAAAGCATGATTGCTGCAGCTTGACATTTAATATTCTATTAATGGAGTTTAGGATATATAATTAAGTCTGGTGCATTGTTTTAGTGAAACCTGTAATAATTCTTAAAAATAAGCCTGTGTACTGCATATATAGAATATGTAAATAAACCTCTACTTTTTAGATTATTGATAATCTCAAAGTGTTCCGATAAAGCTTAATTTAAAAATAAAAGGTTGTGATGTATTACTTCCTATTGTTTTAAATATTAATGCATTTGAAATTTTATGTATCAATTGTATACAACATAATGAGTTACAAATAATGCTAAGATCTTTCCTGGCTTTGAAGATGTTTCCTTCCTCATCCCCCTCAAGTATCTTAAATTTGGACATGGTTTTACATGAAAACTTGTATTTTCAGTAATTTCAAATTAAATAGTTTAAAATATTTTAACATGTTACCTTCCTGTTTTGCAGGATAAGTGGCAGCCACTTTTGAGTACAGTAACAGGTGTCCACAAATACAAATGGCTGAAGCAAAATGTCCAAGGCTTGTATCCACAGTCTGCCCTCCTTAACACCATTGTTGAATTTGCACTTAAAGAAGAACCAGTGGATGTAGAAAAAATGAGAAAATGTTTATTAAAACAGGTAAAATGGATGAAAATGGGCTTGCATGTATTAGCTGTTTATGTAAGTATGACAAATTTTTTTTTTTCCTCTTTTTCAGTTGGAAAGAGCAGAAGTTCGTCTGGAGGGAATAGATACTATTCTGAAATTGGCAGCAAAAAATTTTTTGCTCCCATCTGTGCAGTATGCTATGTTCTGTGGATGGCAGAGACTAATTCCAGAAGGAGCCAATATAGGGTAAAACTTTGTGCTGCTTTTGCTTTGACAATTCTTCTGTAAGAAAAAAAACCCACTTACTTTTGTTGTTGTTTTTCTGTGAAGGGAACCTCTTACCGACTGCTTGAAGGATGTTGATCTGATCCCACCATTTAACAGAATGCTGCTTGAAGTAACTTTTGGAAAGTTGTATGCATGGGCTATTCAGAACGTCCGGAACATCTTGCTAGATGCTAATGCAAAATTTAAAGAGCTAGGTGAATCTCATTTTGTCACTGTTGGATGGAGACAAAGCTATTTTAAATGAATGTTTGTGCATTTTTTTTAAAGTTCCCCGTAATTGGGATCTTAACATCAGTTCCCTTGGTTTGTGCTGAAAACTACTTTGACTTTCTGTCTGTCAATGTGTCATTACAACCCATCCCCCTGCCTTGATTCCCCGCCCCCCCCCTTAACTCACTTTTCAGTGTTTAAGAGGGTGCTCCCAAATGTCAGCTGACTCTGTTATTTATATTACTTTTGAATTAGGTGTGCAGCCTGTTCCTCTACAAACAATTACTAATGAGAATCCAGCAGGACCAAGTCTTGGAACTATTCCACAAGCACGTTTTCTGCTGGTCATGCTCAACATGCTGACGCTGCAGCATGGTGCTAATACCTTGAGCCTCCTCCTTAATTCTGGCATGCTAGCATTGACACAAACAACACTGCGACTGATAGGTATGAGATCTAATTGTTTCTTGTTTAGAAGAAAGCACATATTTTATGAATCTCCTGTAATTTTTACCTGTTGGTGTACCCAAGCTACAGAATGACTTTGCTGCTTAAAGGTAGTACTCTGTGCTATTTACCCCTAATACAAGCACCACATCTGTAGAAGGAAGTTAGTTTGATTATAGCCTTTATTCAGTCATGATTTTTCTTGTAACCTTTTTCTTTGGCATCCTTTGCTAGAATTTAGG
The DNA here is from genome assembly GCF_965140245.1 of Athene noctua. Taxonomy (NCBI): domain Eukaryota; kingdom Metazoa; phylum Chordata; class Aves; order Strigiformes; family Strigidae; genus Athene; species Athene noctua. Next base: position 190,970,057 of record NC_134037.1, read on the forward strand.
AGTGATAGTGTAGTTTTTGTGGAAACATTACAAATAATTGAAAATTTAAAATGAAAACATTAAAAACTGTTTGCTCCCTACTCATTCAGTTTTATTTGTTCTACTTATTAAAAACATTCACAGTCTGCATATTTAAGCTGGAAGCTTCCTTTGTTCTAAGAAGTTCTGTGGTGTTTTTTGCTATGATTCAAGTTGTCCTGCTTTTACTTTCTTGTTTTTCTTAGATAATAGCAAATATTTGTTCTCGTAATTGGTACTTAACTATAGTGCTCAGGAGAAGTTTTTAAAAAAAGAAAATCTTTTAGCAGAAACGTTCAGCCCCTGGACTCGTCATTGTCTCTATTATTTGTCACTTACTTCTGTTCAAAATTAAGTATTTAAAGTCCTCTGAGTTCAAAATCATTATATCCTAGTTTCCTAAAAACTCATCTAACTATATTACATGTTAAGTCATCTTCCCGATTTGTTACCCTTTTATACTGCAAACCTTATGTTTAAGTGTGACAAAAGTATGTATACAAACTTGTAACGAGCTTCAATTTTTCTCATATTTTTTTCCTCTTTAGGACCTAGTTCTGACAACATTGAAGAAGATATGACTGCCTCTTCTCATGGCGCTTCTGCCACAGTCCTGGAAGAATCAAGAAAGGAAACTACACCCGTTCAGCTCCCTGTTTCTGGACCAGAGCTGGCAGCCATGATGAAAATTGGTACCAGAGTGGTGAGAGGGGTAGACTGGAAATGGGGTGATCAGGTACAACTTCTTTTGTACAGGTTTGAGTGTGTTAAAATCTAAAGTCTCTATTCAGTGGTCTGTCTGTGAATTTTATGTTCAAGTTTTAAAGGTCATTATACATTTCAAAGACTTGGAGAATTAATGTAAAATAATTATTTGTTTATTTTTGGAGGTGAAAGTTCTTTTTTTTAGTGCAACTATTCTGATTCGTGATTTAACAGGAAATCGGATCAATTGTTTGCTACAGTATTATACTCTTCCAACTAAATGTGTGTGGTACTTAGTAGGTCATAGTAAACTAGATCTAAACATGAGTGTTGCTGCACTTTACTGGGGTGATTTTGTTTTGAAGGTTGTGAAATGCTTTCTAACTTTATGCTGGATTTTGAAACATTACTGAAAGTTTACTACCTAACCATTAGGTTAGCAGCAAAAAAGAGCAAGTGCTTTATTATTTTACAAACTTTGGATATGAATTAGTGGTGTTGGGGTAACTTGAGCCTCTCTCTTGTGTCAGGATGGACCTGCCCCAGGTTTGGGTCGTGTGATTGGAGAATTGGGAGAAGATGGCTGGATTAGAGTGCAGTGGGACACCGGAAGTACAAATTCTTACAGGATGGGGAAGGAGGGAAAATACGATCTCAAACTAGCTGAGCCACCACCAGCAACACAGCCCACAACAGAGGATTCAGACACGGAGGATGATTCTGGTAAAACCCCAATTCTTTTTTATAGAAGTCTAGGCAGGGTTTTAGTTGAATTCCAAAGTTGATAATATGAGAAAGGTTCTTTCATAGGAGAAAATGCTTCATCAAAGAAGAAGAATTTAATTGGTGTACCTTTCTGACCAGTATCTGTCTTAAAATAGCTTTACTGTGAGAAAGAAGGATGGAAAGGATGGTGTTACATTTGTTGTGTATTCATGGGCCAAAGAAAACAGTATTATCTAACTGAAGTAGTTTCAGTTACAGATACCAGGAGATATGCATTTTAACATATGTTAATGCCATTCTAAAGTGCATTTTTTATGTGGCCTAATTATACATCTAGTCACACTGCTTTCCTGTTCTTGGCATTGCATTTGAAATTTCTTTTAAGTGGTATACTGCTAGAATAACTTGAAAATATCTGCACAAACTATCTGGTTTATATTTTCTTCTTTCAGTTGGAAGTAAAAAAATCTTATTTATGTCAAATAATCTTAGAGAAAATGTTTACAACAAATTTCTCACATTGTGTTTGTTTCAGTGCTCTTTGGGAAATAGATTAACTCGATTTCTTTGCTTTTTATATCTCCCTTCAGAAGGAGAACAAGTTGAAAGGAATCTCCACCCTACTTCCATGATGCTGACAAGTACTGTGAACCTGTTGCAGACACTGTGTCTCTCTGCTGGTGTCCATGCTGAAGTCATGCAAAGTGATGCTACTAGGACTTTGTGTGGTCTGCTCCGGATGCTTGTGGAGAGTGGAACAATAGATAAATCAGGTATATTATATAGAAACAGTTTGACGCAGCTGTGTGCTTCTGTTTTGTGCTTTGTTGTCTTGTAATTTTGTAAATCTTTTCTTAGTAGTTTTTAATCCTTTAAGGCCAAAGGCTAAAAAATTTTTAGAACTTTTAACAGTCTTAATTGTTAGCAAAGGCAACATTAAATGATCATGAGCGTTCTTAGAACATAAACAGTAAAAGCAGGAGAAAAGCATGAGATGTGGAGCATCAGGATGTGTATGGTTGGCTTAGAAAATGAAATTCTTTTTCTGTTTGGGGATAACAATATGGCTGTGTATGTCATATTCATTTCCATAGCTGCTTTGTAATTTCAGAAGTAATATTGTTAACTACTTTGAAATGAGGAAACAGTATAGGGATGAAAATTGTTTTAAAGACATACTTAATAAAATTATTTACAGGCTCTAAAACTGAAGTTAATAGTGCATGTAAAGGCAGTGGAGTAGCTTGGTGTTGTGATTTGTCCAAAAAAGCCCCATGTAGTTTATAATTATGTAGCTGACGGAAAAGTCAACTGTTATATGTATATATCTTTTTGTTTTTAGCTTCCTTGCCAAATAAATTAGTTTATAAAGAACAGCATAGGAGTTGGTGCACGTTGGGATTCATTCGAAGTATAGCACTCATGCCTCAGATGTGCAGCACTCTTAGTACATCTCAGTGGATAACTTTGCTAATGAAAATTGTTGAGGGGCATGAATCTTTCACTGCTGCTTCACTACAGAGACAGGTAATGTGTGTATTTCCAAATTACTATGATAGGCAATAAATTTAGTAGACTTTAGTTGTCTTTTAAAAAAAAGAGTGTTTTAAAAAACAAATGGGAAATGTGCTTAAATCAGTTTTTAATTAACTGGAAAAAAATAACATGTATTCTTATTTCTAGGATTCATTGTTTTAAATATGCATCTGTAAGTCTTTGAGCCTTCAGGGTACTGCAGACTCTACTGAAAGCATGAAAGCTTTGTATAGATGAGAGGCCAAAACAGTGTTCGAGAAACGTATTCCAGAAACTCCCATATAATGTTTCCTAGGGGATGAATAAAGAATAACAAAAAGATGGTTAGGAAAAAAGTGCAATTTAATTTTAAAACTATCAAACTGTGTATTATCTGTTCTCTCTCCTTCCATGGCAAACTCTTACTTACTGTTTTAATTACAGTCTCTCTTAATAAGCTGCATCTTTGCATCTTTGTTTGGTATTGTATTTCCCCTTTTCTTCTTTTTCTTTGTTTTCTTTATTCTTTTTCCTTTTCTTAGCATCTTGTGCCTTTTTCATGCGATTGAAAAGCAATCTTGCTATGGAATAACTTTTCCAAGCTTTAAGGCTCAGGGATCAAAAGATTTTCTTCATCTTTTCCTTGATAAGGCATCAGCATTTTATAAATAAGGTGTTTCTGTGTGATCTTGCAGCAAATTTTTGCCAGTATTTTTAATATGATGAGACTCCTGTCATCATCCAGGACTTAGTGAATTAGTTCATCTTTGCTCTTCAGGGAATACTCAAGAGAAATGAGCACTCCTTGTGTACCGGCATCTAACTTAATAATAAGAAAAAGACAAGATCTTGAAGTTTTAGAAAGATATATTATTGACAAAAGTTTACAGGAAGAGAGATCTCCTCATTGTTATTGGTCACTTGTATTGGTCTTCTGGGTAGAAGATGAGGAAGCTCAAAACCTGAGATACTCCTGTTCAGAATGTGCAACCTCATCTGCCTGTTGATACTGCAGTGATACACCTTCCTGTGTTCCTCATCAGTCCTGCACTGAGTGTCTAGGTTTTGAGATGCCAGCCTGTTCCTTCTATACCGTGGCGGAGGCCCTAGTTTCACAGTAACTACTTCTGGCTGTCACTGGTTACTTTTTGCCTTCTTGTAGCATTCAGCTTTATACCTCATGATTTGTAATTATCGTCCCTTCATTGCAGAACACTTGGAAACTTTCATTCTGAAATACATCTTAGTACTAAGTTGTGAGCCCGGAATCTGAACAAACCTTCCCATTCTGTATTTCTATTTTTCCTATGTGTGTTAGTCATTTACATTGTTTCTCAGTGTGTGTTTGTCTCATACTGAGTATTGAAGAGGTTGGATTCACTAATATAACATGCCAGTAAAATTGTTACTGACTTTGAACTGGCACAACTTCTTTTGTAATATTCCTTAGCAAACTGAACAGAAGATCGGTAGCTCTGTAATTTCTACAGCTGGAAAGAAATGAGCATTATAGAAAAAACTACAAAGGAAAGCTAACCTTTAAAATGTCTTTCTTCTGTACTTAATATGTTTGAAAATTTCTTTACTATTTGGTGACTTAGAATGGAATAACACTAATTTTGTTCTTGTTTTAGATCCTTGCTGTACATCTGTTGAAAGCAGTACTTCCATCCTGGGATAAAAGTGAAAGGTCAAGAGACATGAAATTTCTTGTGGAAAAACTGTTTGGATTTTTAGGCAGCCTGCTTAGTACTTGTTCTTCAGATATCCCACTACTCAGAGGTAGAGGAATTTTACCTCAGTGGCTAATTTTTATGTATAGAAGATGTGTGCATTAAATTGCTAACTGTTGTGCAATTACCATGTCTTTCCAGAATCTACTCTGAGAAGGAGAAAGGCCAGGCCCCAAGCATCTCTAACTGCCACTCACAGTAGTACTTTAGCAGAAGAGATAGTGGCACTGCTGAGGACGCTCCATTCGCTCAGCCAGTGGAATGGACTCATAAACAAGTACATCAACTCTCAGCTAACCTCCATCACCCACATCTTTGCAGGAAAACAGTCAGAAGGGGTAGTTTCCACGTTTTAAAATAAGCTCATTTTTATAGCAATATTTATTTTGAAATTATAAATATTAAATGTTTATAAAAATATTAAGTTTAATTTTTAAACCATTTTTCTATTTATATATATTTATTTCTGTGTTGTAATTTTTAAATTGAAGTATGTGTGATTAACTTTGTATTGTAAAGCAGATAGAAGTATATGTTTTCTCCCTACAGTTAATTTTATTGTTCTTTGTTAGGCTGTGTTGGATGACTACTTTCCTGACACTGAGAATCCAGAAGTGGGAGGCCTAATGGCAGTGTTAGCAGTGATTGGTGGCATAGACAGTCGCTTGAGACTGGGTGGACAAGTAGTTCATGATGAATTTGGCGAAGGCACAGTGACACGCATCACCCCAAAAGGGAAAATTACTGTACAGTTCTATGACATGCGAACATGTAGAGTGTGTCCTCTGAATCAACTGAAACCAGTAAGTTTGCTTTATTGAGGCTTTAATACAAGGAAAGGTATGGTTAAAGACTGATATGCTGCAAAGTAAATATTTGTTCTTTGTTTTGTAAATACATGGACATTCAACACACACAATGCTCTGAATGCAAATCTAAGATAGTACTCATGCAAAACTCTACAGGGCCTCTAAAGTCTGTCCTCATTTGTTGAGGAGGTGAAAGGAGAAGGGATTTTTACCTCAAGTCAAAAGACTTCGGTTAAGTCCCAAGACATGAGAAAGTGATTTATAGCTCTTACATGAGAGGAGCTTATTTACTTGTATTTAATTTGATTTCCTAACTAATGTAGAAAGTCTTGGTTGTTTTAATTTAAATCATAACCTCAAGTTGGTTAATATGGCTTTAGTGAAAGCACAGTCACAGTGCCTGGTCTGCTTCACTGAGTGCAGTTCTTTGTTCTGACTCTGTCTTGCTTTTTCACCAAGTAAACTGATCATTGTGTTGTACAAGTAGACTTAGGAGCTATGTAGGGAATAGAAATCCTCTTCGGTTGTTTCTGGTCAAGAGCAGTAAGATGAATGCTACTTTTTATCTTCTTCAGTTAATAACCATTGACATTTTTGAATGATTATTTTAAATATTGGAAAATGCTTACCTGTAATTATTTTTGTTTTGTCTGGTTCTTCCTGCACTGTCTAGCTTCCAGTTGTGGCTTTTAATGTGAACAACTTGCCTTTCACGGAACCTATGCTATCCATTTGGGCTCAGCTAGTAAATCTGGCTGGAAGTAAAATAGAAAAGCAAAGAATGAAGTCTCCCAATCAGGGTCTTTCAGGTACAGTTGGGTGTTTTTTTTGTTGTTTTGTTTTGTTTTGTTTTTAAATAGATGGATATACTCTGGGAAAAATACTGGTAATAGCACGTATACATAAAGAGTTTTCTGGAACCTTAGCTTCTTTCTTAGTCAACATTGAATAATATGCCCTTATGAGACAGGTTTAGCTAGGAGAGTAATTCCTCTGCATTGTAAGTTTTTACTTTGGTGAGAAAATGTAAATAAGGTTAGGGGCTGGCCTCTTTCTATTGAATTGTTTAAAATATTGGATCCATATAACATCTTAACTGCACTTACAGTGCTATGAGCTGTATGATTGTCCAGGGTGTGAAAAGTAGGAAGGTGATGTTTTTAAATATCATGGGTTAGAGAATGTGTGCAGATTTTTTATCCAGTTGCTGTTTTGACTACCTCATATAATCAGTATTTCATAAGCTTTCACAGGGTGAGTTAAGATGTAAACTGATTTTTAGACTTAACTTGTATGAGTGATAGCCTTTCGTCTCTGATGAAAGAGATTCTTCGTGCTAATGGCTGCTTAATATTTCCGATAGGTCAAGTGGATTTGGATCTACTACGATGCCAGCAATTAAAGCTGTACATATTGAAAGCAGGCCGAGCTCTGCTTTCTCACCAGGATACACTAAGGCAGATCCTATCTCAGCCAGCTGTTCAGGAGTGTGCATTAAATCCTGCAGGTATTCTGAAATGCAACCTCAGTGTACTGGCAGTTGGAGGGTAGAAATTAGGTTTGCCCTCTGAAGACTAAAAACTAAATTTCAGGAATGTTTTAACCTTACGTTAAAAGTATTTTGACTTTTTAACTTACATTTTGAAGATTAAGTGGATCAAGTGTTTGAAGCTTGAAATATTGGAGTTAGCTAAATTTGTAAGTCTTTTATAGTTACTAAGCTCCATAAGTAATTTAAAAAAACCTGTTGGTTTTTTGCAATGGTGTCTTTTTCTGCTTCAAAGTTTAAAGTATGAGTTCTCAACTGACTATTCCTTTGACTTCAAACATTTTGCAGTTTCCAGTGAATCAAGTAGCAGGATACAGTGTCTTTAGTGTAATCTTAAAAGGAGTTTAAGGAATTGTAGTTTTAATAATTTTAATTTATTCTTTACATTCATTCTACATATAAAAATAAATAAAATAACTCTGTCAGCTTTCAGGATAGCTATTGATGCCCTCATAGTTTATATTAATTCTTCGGGCATTTGCGAAGCATGTAATGTCTTTAAATATGTTGATATATTTGGTTTATTTGTATATTTCTGGGGGTTTTTGTCAGTTACCAAATTTTAAGCCAACAGAATCATCGATTTCTCTTGGGAATGGAACATGGTTTTACTTCTACTTAGTGTCAGTTTTTCAGGGGAAAAAAAAACACTGAACTTTTTTTTTTTAAAAAAAACAGGACAGCACAAGTACATGAAGACTATTAACTGTTTTGTTACTTTTTCAAATATGAGAATTTCCTTTTGTTGGAGTTAAATGAAGAGTGGGAACACTTCCCTGAGATAGCCACAGTAAAGATCTAGGAAACATGAACGTTTGTGCCAACAAGAATACAAAATCAAATATAAAAGTTGTAGAATCATGAGCCAGTTGATTCAGAAAAGGTATTGTCTTCTGGAAGCACAATGAATACCTAAAGGGAGCTCTTCCCAAGAGGTGTGTTAGAGGGGGAAATTACTCGATCCAGAAAGTATGCACCATGGCTTTGGGGATCAATGAAATTGTTGGTTGTCTCCATAAAGTGGTTTATCATGGAAGGACATCTTTAGAATAATCTTACTGTAAAAAGATGAAATCAGAAGATACTTGTGCAAATTCACTGTCCACTAAGCGGTTTCTGCTAGACATATTTTAGGTGTATTTTAGTAACTATTACTTTACAAACATCTTGTTTACTTTTTTGTATTGAGAATGTCACATGTGATTTAATCTTAAAGGCATGATTCCTGTGGAGAAAAAATATAGGAGAAATGAACAATAGGTTTGATCAACCAGTAGACCTCAGAATAAGTCTCCTGATTGACTTATATTATGTAGTTTTGGTTAAAATAATGTTTTTTTATTTCAAGAGGATGGAGCAGTTGCCTCTCCCGACATAGGAGATATGTCTCCTGAAGGACCGCAGCCTCCTATGATTCTTTTACAGCAACTTTTGACAGCTGCTACACAACCATCACCTGTGAAAGCAATATTTGACAAACAAGAGCTTGAGGTAGAGTCTATGTTTTCTGCCAAGTAATCTAATAAATTATTCTCTGTAATTCACAATCTAATTAAAACTTGTTAAACTATAGCTTTAGAAAAAATCTGTCACTGAACCCTTTTTGGCAAATAACTTTTTGTCTCAGGCACACACACACAAAAAACAATACTAAATGTGCTTGCTTTACTTGGACTGATTTACTTGTTGTCATTTAGGCTGCTGCTTTGGCAGTATGCCAGTATCTGGCTGTAGAGTCTACACATCCTTCAACTCCAGTGTTTGAAGACTGCAGCTCTAGTGAAGCTACGACACCCATCACAGTGCAACATATCCGACCCACAAAAGTGAAGAAACGCAAGCAATCTCCAATTCCACCCCTCCCCATTGTAGTTCAACTTATGGAAATGGGATTTCCTAGGAAAAACATAGAATTTGCACTAAAATCTCTGTCTGGAACATCTGGAAGTGCTTCTGGATTACCAGGTATTTAATTTAGTTAAATTAATGATGTTAGAGAAGGAAAGTTGCGAGTGCATTAAAATTCTGCTTACAAGGGAGCAGTTGTTACTTCTCCTTTTGGATACTATCTTAAGAATGTCAGAGAATCCCTTAGAGATAGACTGAGTTTGTTTTCTGTATTAGGAGTGGAAGCCTTGGTTGGCTGGTTGTTGGATCACCCCGATGTTCAAATTACGGATCTCTCTGATGCTGATACTATCTCTGATGAATATTCAGATGAGGAAATAGCAGAGGAGGTGGAAGAAGCTGAAGCCGCTTGCCCTATGGTAAATACCAACTTCCTAAAACCTAAGTTGTGCTAGCTGGCTGCAGATCTTGTAGTTCTTTTATGAACTTGGTTAGAGTACAATACATTCTGCTGTTCGAGGCTTTTAAGACTGTAACAAGGACCATGTTTGCTGTATGTTTCTAAGACATGTTATAAAAACTCAAGAATAATCTATGAATCTTTATGTATGAGTAGCACAGGGGAAGAGTGGGATGCAGACAGACGTTTCAATAGCTGTAAGTGTCCCTGATAGTTGGTCTCAGTTTCAACTAAGACAGTCAATGTTACAATAGTGTAATATTTTTAAAGGACTTTATTTATTTTAAAATTTATTCTTCTATCTCCCTTCCTTTGGGCTGAAAGACAAATGTATGCTAGCTGCAATGAATGACTGAGAAATCAGTGAATGAATGGTAAAAAGATGTCAATAAATAACTTGACTTTTTCCTTATAAAAAGTATTTTCACTTATTGGTGATAAAATGACCTTTACAATGCCTATTGAGTGTGATAGCTTTAATATAAATTTATATTAGTCTTTGACTTTGAGGAGCTGTTTCAGTAAGGATTTACCAAAAAAATGAAATGACTTCTGTATTTCTCTGTATTTTTTTAAGCAGTTATGTTGATTTTTCTGACACATGTGGGATTTTGTAATTGAAAGCAGTGCATTACATTCTGAAGGAAATCAACTTGTCATTGAGTTGTGATATCTTTATCAGTACTGCAGTGAGAAACCGCAATATATTGCCTTGAATGAAAAAACATTTAATGCTCAGAACAGAGTTTTCTGAAAATTCTCATTACAGCTGATTCTCTTAAAATTTTTAATCAAATTTTGAAAGGAAATTTCTGATTAAGTACAGTCTTTTTTTGTCAGTTTTTCTAAGGGAATACTTTATATACCATTGTATTATATAACAAAATAATCAGTAGTGTACTTTAGGTAGGAGATCACCATTCACCACTTTTTTTGGTTTTTTCTTCTCCAAACAAATAGCCTAAGAAGCAGAATGTGAATGTGTATCTGCAAGGCTAAGTAGATCACTCACAAATGCTTTTTGTTGTATTTTTCTTTGACAAGCAGATTTCATAAAAACAACTTGAAGTTTGTTTCATGCATTTTGAAAATTTGCAGCTATGTTCCCTGGCAAGTAATTTTGGAAACTATAGTTTAAAATCAAGTAGATCATAAATGTTAGTCCTACAGTGAATTGGCCTGTTAAAGATTTTTCCCATTTTGGCGTGTAACTTGAATATTATATGTGTGTGGATTTTGTTGGGTTATCTTCAGTCTCCGATAACAATTTTATTTATCTGAATTGAAACCAAATTTTGTAACTGTTACGTTATTTATTTTAAATTGTTTTTTCAGACAAGTGGTGCTGTCGTAACAGAGAGCCAGACCTATAAGAAACGAGCTGATTTTTTAAGTAATGATGACTATGCTGTGTATGTGAGGGAGAATATTCAGGTAAGCATGATGATCAAAAGCTACATAGAAACTACTTTCTAGTACAAAAGTCTGCATAGCTATGGTATTCTTTTGTCCTTTTTCTGTAGGTGGGGATGATGGTTAGGTGCTGCAGAACCTATGAGGAGGTTTGTGAAGGAGATGTAGGAAAAGTTATTAAATTGGATCGAGATGGATTGCATGACCTGAATGTACAGTGTGATTGGCAACAAAAGGGTGGTACTTACTGGGTCAGATATATCCATGTTGAGCTTTTAGGTAAGTTCACTGTTAACTGCTTTTTAATGAAAGAAGTGAATGATACAATAAGGAAGATAGTTTTTTTTTTAGGGGAAAAACGCACTCACCATGCATTTATTCTTGCCACTGCTAGGATTCCCACCACAGAGTTCTGCCTCTCATATCAAGATAGGTGACAAAGTGCGTGTGAAAAGCTCTGTTACCACACCCAAATACAAATGGGGATCAGTTACTCACCGAAGTGTGGGAGTTGTCAAAGGTAATGTATATTCAAAATGGGGCATGGGGAGGTAATGAAACCACACAGATTTTTCTGCAGTGTTTAAGGAGAGAATCTTCTATACACACTTACAAATCATGCTGCTTTGTGGAATATTACATGTTGATAAGAGTATAGAATGCATTTGATGTCTGACAAATTTACAGACATGTGCTTTGTGGCAGCCCATTTTGTTAATGTGTTCACCTGCATTTTGAGCCACTCCATTCACATACAGCAAAGGCCTTTAAGAATCTGTGCAGCTTCCTTTTGTAGTTTTCATTTTTACTTTGAAGGAAAGACAAATGTTTTTCCTTTAAGAAGTAAGTCTAACTTGAAGACTTCATGTGGAAGTGAGGAGCAAGTGGGGTGCACTAGTGTTAAACTGTAGGGGATGTTATAGAAGTAATCTGTGGGGCATAGATTCCTTAAAGAGATACAAATTTTGGTCATACTATGCTTATGCTTAGAAGTACTCTCTCCCTTTGGAAACTGTTAAAAAAAGAAAAATTCAGAATTAAGGAATTTAAATAGAATAATATATATCTTTAAAAAAATCTTTAGAATTTCCTTTTCCTCTGCCCCTTTCCAGGCTATCTAATAAGTTTAACACATAATTCCATTAAAAAATTAATTTTGAAACTAACTTTATTACGTGTTTCTACTCTGATGTTGCACTGGATACTTTCTGCTTCATTTTGTAGAGGTTTGCAACATATTGTATTTTCTGCATGTTTTTGTCACAGCTTTTAGTGCCAATGGAAAAGATGTCATTGTAGACTTTCCTCAGCAGTCTCATTGGACTGGCTTGTTGTCAGAAATGGAACTGGTCCCCAGCATTCATCCTGGAGTCACGTAAGTGATGATTTACAATTTTCTTAATGTATGTCGGTTATCTTTTAGCCTTGTCTTGATCTATTATGTTGACTTGTGCTAGAATTAAATTGTACCATGAAAACTGCTAGAAATATATTTACTCTTATTTCTTTTGTAAAATCAGGTGTGATGGCTGCCAGATGTTTCCTATCAATGGGCCTAGATTCAAATGCCGAAACTGTGATGATTTTGACTTTTGTGAAACCTGTTTTAAAACCAGGAAGCATAACACCCGACATACTTTTGGCAGAATAAATGAACCGGGTAAGTTTCAGGATCTAAGTGTTCCTTAGATTAATTTAAAATGCACTGAATTTGTTTTTTAAAAAAAATTTTAAATTTCAGCTCCTTAACGTAATGAAATTAGTGTTTGGATTGACCCTGTAGAGAAAACATTTTTAGCAGATCATAGCACTGCTACAATTGCACATGGTGGACTACACCAAAACATCAACCCTTAAGCTTTTTTTGTAGTGTTAAAAAGGCATATAATATGTCTGTGTGACAGTAACTGTGTCAGAATGGTGTTTTCATCTACACCAAGGGTAAAACATAAAATTCCTTAATCCTCCTGCCTTTTGCTATCAGCCTAAACATAGGTGAATGGAATCCTCGTTACAGCAGGTGCAGCTTGAAATACCTACAATACCTTCTTACATCTCAGTTGCTCTTCAACAATTGTGGCTATCCGTGTGTGATAGCTCTTGCCTCATTTCCTCCATGATCTGGAGATTCCAGAGAGGTGTGGTAGGAAAGAGAAGCCTTTTGAAAGACTCATAATCAGTATTTTTTTTTTCTAGGGCAAGAATAGGTGCAGCCATCTTAACTCCAAAACTTTTGGGTTTTGCATTATTTTGCAAAACTTAGCTGATACTAGCTCTTACTTCTTTTTCTCCACCTGTCTAAAGTCTGATCCCTAGTATTTGCAAGGTGATGCTGGCTTCTGGACTTAAACTCTTCATATTTACACATAGCCAGTCAAATCGGTTTGGAAAATTAGTAAAACTGATTCCCTCGTAGAAATCATGACCATGCTTTGCATGTGTATAATGGTTTGTCTAAAGGGCAAGAAAGACTTTCCATTAATAAATGGTGTGAATCTGTAATCATAGAATCATTCAGGTTGGAAAATACTCTTGGGATCATCAAGTCCAACCACCAGCCCTACTCTGCAAAGTTCTCCCCTACACAGTGTCCTCCAACATCTCATTTAAGCAACCCTTACACACATCCAGGGATGGTGACTCCACCACCTCCCTGGGCAGCCTATTCCACTGTCTGACCACTCTGTCTGTGAAAAAGTTTTTCCTAATGTCCAGTCTGAACCTCCCCTGTTGCAGTTTAAAGCCGTTCCCTCTTGTTCTATTGCTAATCACCTGTGAGAAGAGACCAGCACCAACCTCTCTACAATGTCCTTTCAGGTAGCTGTAGAGAGTGATGAGGTCTCCCCTCAGCCTTCTCCTCCTCAAACTGAACAGTCTCAGCTCCTTCAATCTCTCCTCATAGGATCTGTTCTCCAGGCCCTTCACCAGCTTCGTTGCCCTCCTCTGCACTCACTCCAGCACCTCGATATCTCTCTTGTATTGATGTGCCCAAAACTGGACACAATACTCCAGGTGTGGCCTCACCAGTGCAGAGTACGGGGGACTAACACCTCCCTACTCCTGCTGGTCACACTATTTCTCATACAGGCCAGGATGCCGTTGGCTTTCTTGGCCACCTGGGCACACTGCTGGATCATGTTCAGCTGCTTGTCAATTAGAACCCCCAGATCCTTCTCTTCCAGACAGCTCTCCAGCCACACCTCCCCAGGCCTGTAGCCATGCAGGGGGTTGTTGTGGCCCAAGTGCAGGACCTGGCACTTGGCCTTGTTGAAGCTCATCCTGTTAACGTTGGCCCACTGTCCAATCTCTCCAAGTCTCTCTGTAGACCCTCCCTACCTTCATGCAGATCGACACTCCTGCTTAACTTGGTGTCATCTGCAAATTTACTGATGATACACTCTATGTCCTTATCAAGATCATCAATAAAGGTGTTGAACAGAAATGGTCCCAACACCGAGCCCTGAGGAACACCACTTGTGACCAGACACTATCTGGATTTAGCTCCATTGACCACCACTCTCTGGGACCGTCCATCCAGCCAGTGCTTGACCCAGCAGACTGTTCGCTCAGCCAGGCCATGAGCAGCCAGTTCTTATATCAGAATCCTATGGGGAAATGTGTCCTTCCTGTTGCCCTGGATAGGGTGGAGGACTTACAATATACTTTTAGTCAGGCTTTCTAGAAGCTACAAAGATCATTGAAGGGAAGTAGCAGTGGGATTTTCCAAGGAGAAAATCAGTAACTCATTAAACCACCTCATTCTTGAACAAGATTTGAAATTTTTGAGTGTTGTTACGTAGCTGTGTCTATTTTCATGTGAAGGATTTTTACTGAGGCTTGGTTGCTTCTTTTTCATATGCTATGGTGGTGTAGAAATTCATGTGCTTTGGGCCTGTATTTTGAAGTATTTATCACTGTAAATTTTGATTTGTATTTCAAAAGGAAGGACCCTTTGAAATGACTATTAAATCTTTTAAGGATTCAATCAGTTTAAAGATTGCATGCGTCTGTAATGTTTTATCATTTGATTTTTAGGAATTTTTCTTAGTGTCTTACATTCTGGAAGAGAGTAATTTTCCTTAATTTTTTAATGTTCATTTTTTACTAAATTATGCTTGGTTTCTTGGTACAATCAGTCGATTGCATGTGTGAGAGTAGAAAATGTGACTATCCCAAATGACAGGCATGAAAACTTAGAGAGGTAAAGTGCTTGGAACTCTTTAAAAAAAAAAAAAAAAAAAAAAAGAAAAAATCTTGAGCCTATGCCCTTGAAGCGTGAGTAGTATTACCATACCTATGTGACATGCTTCTGTATTCTAGTTTTAGCCTAAATAACTGAAATCTTTGATTTATTTCCTTTCACATTGCTTATGGGTTTAATAAAAGCAATTTTCTTTGAGAGGTACATGCTTAATGTTTCACTTAACCATGCAGGTCAGTCTCCTGTGTTTTGTGGGCGTTCGGGAAAGCAGCTGAAGAGACGGCATAGTAACCAGCGGGGAATGTTACTGGATGATTGGTCTAGAATAGTTAAGAATTTGAATGTCTCATCTTCTGTGAATCAGGCTTCACGTCTTATTGATGGTAGTGAGCAGTGCTGGCAGTCTTCTGGCTCACAAGGAAAGGTAACTTTAAGCCGTAACTGGTTTATTCTGGCATGCTTTTTTCTTAAGAGTGTAAGTCTTCACCTCAGTGAAACTTGTTATCTTTGTGTAAGATAGAAGAGTAGTAAAAACAGACATTTGAAGTACAAAATTATGTTTCTTCATAGTAAATTAGCCTATTCTTTTAAAGCTGTACTTCGTCTTCCTAACTATTTAATTTTAATTATAAGGAATTTGTGTGATCTTAGAATAATTATGCTATATTTCAGTCCTCTAGTTGGTGATATGGTTATAATTGTTTTTTCGGTATAACTGATGGCAGTTGTTATTAACAGTCACAATGATTATATTTTACTTAAGTGAGTTTGTTGCAAAACGAAAAGCACCTATGTTCTCAGTAGCTAAAACTGCTGCTAAGTGCTCTCTCACTTGCACAGAATTGTAGAATATCTTGAGTGGGAAGGGACCTGTAAAGATCATCAAATCCAACTCCCTGCTCCTCGCAGGGCTACCCAAAACTAAACCATATGACTAAGAGCATCTTCAAACCTGTTGGAGCTCAAGGAGTGTCTAGGCACTGTGATCACTTCCTGGAGAGCCTGTTTCAGTGACTGACCACCCTCTTAGTAAAGACCCTTTTCCTAATGTCTAGTCTAAACTTACTCTGCTGCAGCTTCATTCTATTTTCTTGTGTCGTATCACTGGTTGCTGGAGATGGGAGATCAGCACCTCCCCTTGTGCTGCCCCTCTTGCTGAAGTTGTAGACGGTGATGAGGTTTCACCTCAGTCTTCTCTAAGCTGAACAAACCGAGTGACCTTGTAAGTCTTGCCCTCAAGACCTTTAACCATCTTAGTTGCCCTCATACAGCCACAGTTTGATGTCCTTCTTCTATTGAGGTGCTCAAAACTGCATGCCATGCTCAAGGTGAGGCCCCACCAGTGCAGTGTAGAGTGGGACAATCACCTCCCTCAGCTGTCTGGCTCTGCTGTGCTTGATGCACCCCAGGACATGGTTGGCACTTTTGGCTGCCAGGGCACACTGCTGACTCATATTTAACTTTCCATCAACCCGAACCCCCAGATTTATTTCTGTGGGGTTGTTCTCCAGCCTCTTGTCCCCCACTTTATATGTATAAGCAGGACTACCTCATTCCAGGTGGACAATCTGGCATTCACTTTTGTTAAATTTCATATGGCTGGTGGTTGCCTAGCTCTCTAGTCTACCCAGATTTCTCTGTAAGGCCTTTCTACCCTCAAGGGAGTCCACAGCTGCTCCTAGCATCATCAGCAAACTAGCTTAATGTACGTTCAACTCCTGTGTGCAGATCGTTTACAAAATATTCTTCCGTAGTTTATGCTTGGCCAGTTTTATTGGCCTGTAGCACTGCTTTGTGGCCGTCTTAGGCACTGGGATTTGCAGCTAGGCTTCTGTCCAGTGAGTTTTAATGCTCTGTTGGTGGCTGGGCTGAGAGTATCCCCAAGTGCCCTTCCTTCGGGTTGTCTACAGACTGTAAACAAGCATTTACATTATGTCCCATTTCTTAACCTCCAGTGGGACTGTACTTTCTCAGTCTTCTCAGTGGTGTTGCTCTTGTGTGGAATAAATAATTTGCTGCAACTGTTTCTCTTGTATTTGAAAGTTCTCTTGTATTTGAAAAAGTTCACAGGGTCATTTTCCTTTGACTGGTTGCCATGCACTGCAGCTGTTGTGTACCATTCACAAAAGTTTGTCATGTTTTCTTCAAAAACAGCACACATTTGTTCTTGTTAACCATATGGTGGTCCTAACAGTATCTGAAAATGAAATTCTGTGTTTCCCCTAGCACTGGATTCGCTTGGAGATTTTTCCAGATGTTCTTGTTCACAGACTAAAGATGATAGTGGACCCTGCAGACAGCAGTTACATGCCCTCTTTAGTTGTAGTTTCAGGTATGTGTATCTTCTCTGAGAAGTCTGAAAACCACTTTTTTTTGTACGTTCAACAGTAGGTCTATTTATCTAGTTTCAGTTAATGTAGTCACCTATTTAACATGCGTAGTGCCTGTTTATGAAACACACCATACCTTAAAATGTTCTTCTTTTCCATGTTTTGTTTTCTAGGGGGGAATTCCTTAAATAACCTTATAGAGCTAAAGACAATCAATATAAATCCTACAGACACCACAGTGCCTCTTCTCAGTGATTGTACAGAAGTAAGTGAAGTTTGCGGAGAATTACTCTTTTATGCAACAGAAGGATGTTTTGCTGCAAGAGATGAATGAAAAGCATTGTTGTGATTACTAAAGCATGGTATTTTCCTTTAAGTTAACACTATTTCTGACAGTTTACTAAAGTTAATTATCCTGATAATTTTTACCGTAATCCCAGTGTAACTTATTATAGCCTCAGTAGTAAAGAAATTTTAGGGTTTTTTGATGTAAATTATGAACCAAGCAGACATCCCAATAAACTTAAATTTGGGGATGATTTTGGTGGGTGATAAAGCTTATTTTGGATAGTAGTTCCGATCTTTTTCAGTAACAGCAAGGAGGAATGCATAATGACTTTTTAGAAGATTGGAAGTGAAAACGTTCTCAAATTAATAAGGGCTATACGTTTGTCTTAAAGTATGAATTATGTAGGGCTGAAAAGCCAGATATTTAAAGTTACAGATTCATTTTGTTAAGGTAACAAAGTCAAGCAAAAGTTTCAGATTTTTTCCTATGTTTTATAAAATTATATAGGGCCTAAATGATGGCAATTTAGTTTTTTCTTCTTAGTACCACAGATATATCGAGATTGCAATCAAGCAGTGCAGGAGCTCTGGGATTGATTGCAAAATACACGGCCTCAGTATACTGGGACGTATACGTGCAGAGGATGAAGATTTGGCTGCAGTCCCTTTCCTTGCTTCTGATAATGAGGAAGAGGAGGATGATAAAGCTAACACTGGGAGGTAGGTAACTGCAGGGGTGGGGGGAAGTAGTAAAGAACCTTAGCATCTATATATTCCTATAATTCAGGAGATTTTTGTAAGAAGAGCAACTTAATTAGGTTGAATTGTAATAAAAAGAAATCATTATCTCAGTTTGTCAGAATTGTCATCTGTTGATAAATAACTTCTTAACGATTATCACTCTGGTAAGGTGGTAGCATTTTGTACAGCTCTTCTGCTTCTGCAGTATACTTGGAGTTGAAAACCTAGCTAAAAGCTAGATGTGTTTATACTGGGTGTGTGGCACACGTATATTTACTACTGCTCAACAAAACATTCTGGGCTTTTATTTTGCTTTTATTTGTTACAGCTGTCAATTAACTGTGGTGGTGTAGTTTGAGTACTGAAACTGTTCCAAACCGTAAAATCCGTAATACAGTAAAAAGGTGTCTGTGCTATAGCATGCAGGTTGCTAAGATGACTTTGTTGTTTTTACAATACATTCAGTCTTGTTAGAAAGAAGGCAGCTGGACTCGAATCAGCAGCTACAATAAGAACCAAAGTTTTTGTTTGGGGACTGAATGACAAGGACCAACTGGGAGGACTAAAAGGTTCCAAGGTATGTTTGTTGTTTTCATACTTCACTACAAAACAGAAACAGCTAAAAATAAAATATACAGTCTCACACAACTCAAAATGAATTAAAATTTAATCAGAATTTTACAGTTTATCAAAAGCTGCGAGGAGTAGGTTTTAATGGCTTTTTACTATTAAGATGTGGATCTCTGTGCTTGGTGGAAAATTGGAGAAAATTTGCATTTTGGTTGTTACTCTGAAATCCAGTTTGATTTTTACTAGCTGCTGAATCATTTGTTTTAGATGATAGTGAACTAATTGTTCTAAAAATGTGTAGCGCTCTATATGTATTTTGTTCCTTTTGAGTTTGCATGCATGAAATTAAGATAATGGTGAACTTTTCTACCATGAGCTGGTGCAATCATCAGGAAAAAAAAAAATATTACTTCTAATATTTTGATTGGTGTAACTTGATTGCAATTCAGTGTAATTCAAGAGGAATTTCAGTCCCATGTGCAGCCATTTATACATAACTTTTTAATACAGTGCAAGAGGGGAGATACATGGCAGATGTTTAATCTATTTAAGATATTGTTAATGCTCCGTTAATATACTTTTCAGATTTCTTTGTTGTAAATAAAATGTAATCTATTGTATCCTTAGAGTGTCTTTCAAGAAACAAAAAGTTAACCGTTACTGTATTCTTTGGCTTTCTCAGGAAAACTTTACTGTAAAGGAAAGTCTTTGTTTATATCATATCTAATTTTTTCTCGGGTTTTTATTTATCATGGTTTCAGTATTAAATGCTTAGTTACTGTCTTTTGCCTGGTATATATTAACTGGTATGTGTGAAGTGTCTGAATAATACGGGGAGTTTCATATATTTTAAAAACAAATGTACCTGTTAGATTAACTGGTTTATGACTTAAGAATAGCTCTTCTTTTTAAAGCATAGAACTTTAAAATGTGTTGTAATGATTTTTATTTTCTGTCTGCTCTAGATAAAGGTCCCTTCCTTTTCTGAAACCCTGTCTGCTTTGAATGTTGTACAAGTAGCTGGAGGATCTAAAAGCCTTTTTGCAGGTAATGTGAGCTTAAAATATAATTAAAGGGCAGAAATAGATTTCCAATTGTGAAACATTAATGGTGTTTCAAACTTCTTTTCTTTCATTTTAGTGACTGTAGAGGGTAAAGTATATGCCTGTGGAGAAGCCACAAATGGAAGGCTGGGTTTAGGAATATCTAGTGGAACCGTGCCTATTCCCCGCCAGATTACAGCTCTTAGTAACTATGTGGTAAAGAAGGTGGCTGTTCACTCAGGTACTGACTATTGCTACTCTTATATGCATAAACTTAATATATTAAGCCTGAAAATAGTTGCTGTGCAGTTTTCTTGTGTGCTGTGATGCCCCAGCATATCTGATATCTTTAAATTTTTTTAAAACAAATACAGGTTACTAAATTCTGTCTGTTGCATAAAATGACAGATTAGAGCTAATTGTTCTATTATTAAAATCTGTGAATTTAGACCATATATGGTTTCTTACTAGCTGGAAGTTAAATTTGGTAACTTCTGAATAGTTCTTCAGTCTGATCCAAAGAAAGTGTTTTCATTTTTGAGTATTGCTGAATGGTGGGTTTGTTTTTCCTTTTTTTTTCTTGCAGCATTGAAAATAGCAAGTTGAATTATTATTTCATTTTTTTTTAATGTGCCAGGAAACCTACTGTCACAAAAGTTTTGTGTTCTAAATTAAGTCACATAAAAGCCAAAGAAAAGAAACAATGTGTGTTGGCTTGAAAGGCTCGCGCAATTACATTGTAGAAGTACAGCAGTGACAAAGTTCTGATATTTTTCCTAGACCTGCTGTCTGCTTGAAAGCTTGAAAATTTAACTTTTACACTTCTAGGTGGTCGGCATGCTATGGCATTAACTGTTGACGGAAAGGTATTTTCGTGGGGTGAAGGAGATGATGGAAAACTTGGTCACTTCAGTCGAATGTAAGTATACCAAATTGTCCGTATTTCAGTAAGAGAATATGATACAGCATAGCTGACCACCACTATTGAAAATGACAGGATTTTTAATACAATGGGAATAAAAAACTGTGTTGTGAAAAGATTTTTTTTTTCAGCAGTGTATGTCAGCATTTGTAGCAAATGCTGGCATTTGTAGCAGTCTTCAGCCATTTGAAAAGGAAGCATTCAATTAATATAATACTTGGAAAATATTTAGTGGATAAAATCTTTAATAGTATTTTTGAATGTCACTGATGAAATGGCACACTTCTGGACATAGAGTTTTTGGTTACTCTTGTATGGTAAGGTTTACAGAGGTGCATTGAGGTGTAAAACCGTAGCAGTTTTACACTCCTGAGCTGTACCAGTTTGTAATGTAAGCCTGACAGAGTACTTTGTAACCCTTTTCTTTAGGCTTCTGTTCCCAAACTTGTTAGCCGGAAATAGATTTCTTCCACTTTTCAGTAATACATAATTTAATTTGCCACACAACAGCTTTGAGGAAAATTGGAATTGTCTCAGGATTTTTCTTTGTATGCACCACAGCACAATGTTTTGAAAGGAAAAACAAAAATAAAGATAAACATAGGCCATGGGGAAATCTTTGTTTGTCATTCTGGTATATTTTGAAGACCTGCTCGGACTAAATTAAAAAAAAAATTACAGTGCCTGACTCAGATGGTTAATATGTGACAACAAATAAACGTTCGTTAGGGGTATGTGTGTCAGATCAATGAAAAGGGAAGTCTAGATTAATCAGTACTGCTTATTGATCGACTGTCTCATGCTTTCTGTAATTTTATTAAAAGCATGACTTGGAACTCATGGGAGCAAATTTTGCAGAGGCCATGCATAATTTTATAAAACCTTAATAGTGACTCCAATACACAGTCAAAATTAGAAACCTTGAGTTGAACCTCTTCCCTGAATTTAGAGAATATTTTTATCACATGAATAGTAAAAGTTTCCAGTACACTCATAGAAGCCTAACAGTAGATTCCAGTTCTAATTTCTCTCTTGTAACGAACAAAGTTGGGATGGGAGTGTCCTCTTTTAATCTTACTATCTGACACTGTGCCCACAGCTCAACCGTGGGCAGTGACGGGATACCGGTTTTCACTTTGTATTACACACGTTTTAATTGATTCATCACTTTGGTATTTTGGCTCTGTCATCTAAATTTTGCAGTGTATTCATAAAATATTTCTTTAAATAAACTTTGAAGTATATTAAAATAGTGTAAACTTCAGATTTATTGTGCTACTAAAGCATACGTATTGGAATCACAATGTTGCATCTTTAGATTACTAATAGTGCACAAAACTTTTTGGATTATGAAGGTTGGAGTATATTGTGCGACTTTTTCATAATTAACACAATGAATTCTTTACTCATTTTTTTTTCTAGGAACTGTGATAAACCCAGATTGATAGAAGCATTGAAAACCAAACGCATCCGTGATATTGCTTGTGGCAGTTCCCACAGTGCTGCCATTACCTCTAGTGGTGAACTGTATACATGGGGTCTTGGAGAATATGGAAGGCTAGGACATGGAGATAATACCACCCAGCTGAAGCCCAAGATGGTAAAATAAATGTTTCTTGTCTCTGATGAAATGTGAATGTGTATGTGTTTTTAATAAATGATAAAGCGAAAGTAAAGCAAAAAACCATGAAAGCAGTATGAAGATGGAGTGATCTAAATAAGGTTTTGGTACACATACCTGTAATAAAAGACAAGCTATTTCAGAAAGACCAAAAAGATCCAGTCTTTCTTTCTTGGGAAATGATGTGAAATGGCTAGTGCTGTTTTGAACATTCATGTCCTACATCTACTTTGGCATGTAGCTGGAAGTTGCTACTGTCATCTAGTGATGTTGGATCCTGAGTGAGGAAGGCTTGATAATCCTTTGCTAAATGGCATGGCTCAGACTGGACACAATGAACAAGATCAGTCATAAGAGCTTGAAAATGTCTGTAAGGTTTTAAAACATAGTTTCTTTTAAATGCCTTGCTTGCTTTTTCTGTTACGTAGGTTAAAGTGCTCCTTGGTCACAGAGTCATTCAGGTTGCTTGTGGAAGCAGAGATGCTCAGACTCTTGCTTTGACAGATGAAGGTAGGAATATCTTGTTTCAGAGCTTTCTAGCCCATGGGAATACTGTGATCATTGTTTGACCTGCAGTTTGATGTTTGTTAGGTTTGGTGTTTTCTTGGGGTGATGGTGATTTTGGAAAACTGGGCCGAGGAGGAAGTGAAGGATGCAACATTCCTCAGAACATTGAAAGACTGAATGGCCAAGGCGTTTGTCAAATTGAGTGTGGTGCACAGTTCTCATTGGCACTGACCAAGTCAGGAGTGGTATGGACATGGTATGTTACATTTGCCAGAAAGCATTACCAAAGTAATTGCTAAGTATGTGTTGCATTTATTGCTGTTTGACTGTCTTAACTCCATCTGTGCCTTGTTTGTGTGCTTCCTCTTTTAAATTGGTGGCTCTTTGAGACAGGCTGTGGTCTGTTCAATTACTCTAACACCCTGTTTTGTAGCATGCTCCACTGTGTATTGTACTCTATTAGGATGCCTGGGTCTTACTGAATTAGCGGAGGAAGTGGAAGATCATTGCCTCTCTTGAGAGCAATGGAGCTTGTAAAGGAATGTTAATTTAAGACTGGAGTGGAGTGGGAAAAAGAGAACCTGAGAATCAATTTGGAGCAAAAGCAGAGACTGCTAGTAAGGATATGCTAAAGTTCAGAGGGGATCGAAGAATTTCCTTGGAAACACAGGGTCTCTACAGAGCTCATTGCTGGTTGGAAGGCCACTGAGTTGTCAGTAATGATTCCTTGAAGCAAGAACTGATATGAGCTGATCACTGAGAGTTATTCAGAAATCCTTTTGATTTTTCTGTTAGTCTGAGGCTTCTCCTTGGTTTTGAACACAAACATGTTTTTTTAGTTTATAAACATTTCTGTAAAATTTCGGAGCATGTATGGCAGATCAGTGTCAGAGCTCTAACCAGATGAAGGTTTTACCCCATTCTTGTGTGATAAGACTGTGACCTGTTTGATGTACATCAAAGCTAAGATGCCTTAAAATTATAATTTTTGTTGTATTGTTTATCAGCAATTGATGAATGATATGAAGAGAAATGCACAAAACTTCTGTTTTAAGAATAGCAGCAACTTATAAAAAGGGAGAAAAGCTTTTAGCAGAGATGTCATTTCTCAGTGTGGCCACTGCAAACTATTTTTCTCTGTTGCATTCCTGTCTCTTTTAAATTCTTTTTTTTTGTAGTGATGGAAGAAGTAAGAGGAAAGGAAACTTGACAGTCTTCAAGAACTCTTTTGATTTGGGAAGCTGCATTGACAGAGGGATGTGTAAACAATATAATTGGTTTGAATTTTATGTTTATTATCTGTTGCAGGGGTAAGGGTGACTACTTCAGGCTAGGCCATGGCACAGATGTACATGTACGAAAGCCACAAGTTGTGGAAGGACTGAGGGGTAAAAAAATTGTGCATGTGGCTGTAGGCGCACTCCATTGTCTAGCGGTTACTGACACTGGACAGGTATGTTGTGTATCACTTACCTTTCCCATTTTCCCTTGATCCAGAAAGGAATAAACTAAACTGTTGAGAAAGAAGAGTGTAAAAGTATCAGTGCTGGTTAAAAAGCAAATAAGTGTCATTAGAACTTTTTATTCCATTTAAAGTCTTGAATAAATTAAGTAGCTTTTAAAATATTTTTCTACTTTATGTAGTATCTCATCATCAGTTTCCTGCTTCTATTGAAATGCAAAAGCAGTCACAGTGTTCTGGACAGATCTTTCTGCTGTGATCTGACGTTGTCATTTTATTGATTCAAATCTCCAATCTAATTACTGTGCAGCTCATTTTTCTAACTTACTGTTCACTGTGAACACTGATCAGTTTATGAATCAACTGATGATTTATGAATTGGCAATGACTTATGAATCATCTGATAGTGTTGCTTTGATTTTTTTTTTTTTTTTTTTCCCTTTTAATGTATAATAATGCCTGCCTTGTTTAACGGGGGAAAAAAAAGACACAGCAATAGGGTCTCTAAAGTGTCCTAGATGAATAATAGAAATTGCTAAGATTCCTTTTTAGGAATTTTTAAGAAAACAGTTAAATGAGGCAACAAACGAAGCAAAATAATACGTTGAAAATGTTTACTGGCAGGTTTATGCTTGGGGTGATAATGACCATGGGCAACAAGGCAATGGAACTACTACAGTCAATAGGAAGCCCACTCTTGTCCAGGGCTTGGAAGGCCAGAAGATCACTCGGGTTGCTTGTGGGTCTTCCCACAGTGTAGCGTGGACAACAGTGGATGTAGCTACACCATCTGTTCATGAACCAGTACTTTTCCAGACAGCGAGGGACCCTTTAGGTGCTTCTTATCTTGGTTGGTATTTATTACTGTACTTTTTTTTTTTTAATGCTGTTGGAGAGTTAGTTGTGTATGTGGTTTGATATGTGATAGAAGAGTGCAAAAAGAAAACTGTCTTTCAAAAAATCCACCACAAAACAAAAAACATACATATCTCTAAAAAAAACCCCAACAAAACCTCTGCCTGAAAGTGGAAGTGGTAAAGGAATTGTTCAGAATTAGCATTAGTTTGAACTTTTATTGTTCTTCAGGAAATTAAAATGCAAGATGCTTTATCAAATGCTCCAAAGACTTTGTCTTTAATATAGGCTAGAGTTTTATGGAGGTAATAGTAGATGGATGCTACTGTAATATTGGTCTTCTTACACGTAACCTCTTGCTACAGTTCCTGATGCTACCGTTACCTTTTGTTTCTGAGGTAGGTGACTTAAGAATTAGAGTGGCAAAACAGCAATGTTTTGTGTTGAAAATAAAAGCACCAAACATTTTGCTAATTAAGCTTTTCCATGAACAAGGCAGTGTATTTAAAAAAGAGCAGTATCTACATATATGGTTTATTTGATCAGTATTTTTAAGAGTACTTAATAAATGCTCTTGCTATTTGAGAAATTTCTTTGTAAATAAAACTTGGTTTAGATGCTGATCAGCAAAATATTGATCTCTGTATTTACTCTTCATGTGTAAGTAAAAAGGTGGAAAGCTATTTTATGAAAGCCCTTGCTGAAAAGCCTCAGTATTGACTTTAATGTTGTAACTGTAGGCACTGCAGTTTAAGAATCTACTGTGGAGTTAGTTTTAGAGTCATCTTTCTGTTTTAACAAGACATTAGATAAATAAGTTCCAGTTATATATTACACCACTAAAAATGCTTGCCTTCTCTTTTTTGCTCACTGCAGGTGTTCCTTCAGATGCAGATTCTTCTGCTGCCAGTAACAAAATTAGTGGGGCAAACAGTTCCAAGCCAAATCGTCCTTCCCTTGCTAAGATTCTCCTATCTCTTGATGGGAATGTTGCCAAACAGCAGGCATTATCTCATATACTGATGGCATTACAAATCATGTACGCCAGGTAGGCATGCAAACATTCTTGTCTTTTGCAGAGCAAAAGATTACGTAGTTTACCATGTCTTAGGGTCTCTTGAGTTAGGTGTAACTTATTTCACAAGTTTGAACTTCTCAGGATAGGCCTCAGCTTTGTTTAAATTTTCTTTTGATGTTGATATTAGGTTTATGCTGTTGTGTTTTCTTCACATAAGCTCCCAGTGCCTGGGGAAAAAAAATGTTTATGTAGAAATTATCAGGTAAATCATGTAAAAGTGTAAGTCAACCATGATAGATGATATGGAGCAAGCAGTGGGGGACAGGGTGGAAAGAATAATAAAACTTTACAATGTCCTCCTTGTTGTTGGTAGACAACAGAGTATTTGTGCTAAAATTTATGAAGAGAAACTCACGTAAAATAGTGGCCCTGAAACACAGTATTTAAGTGTCAGGCCCAAAGGAGAATGGAGATAAGCTACTCTAAATTCCAGAGCTTGGAAAACTTTCCTTATTTTATTAAGAAAAGCTAATATGACTTTTTCTAAGTTCAACGCGGGGCTATAATTAGGTTCATGTTAATCTGTACTAAATGATTTCAGGGATGCAGTTGTTGGAGCTTTGATGCCTGCAAGTATGATTGCACCAGTAGAATGTCCTTCTTCATCGCCAGCCCCCCCATCAGATGCTACTTCTACAGGAAGCCCTGCAAATGGAGATGAATGCATGCTTGTAGGAGATATAGAAGAGAGACTGAGCCCAAACCCATGGCAGGACAGGAGAGGGGAGGTAAGGTGTCAGATTAATTTTTCCATCAGCGTTTAACATTAAAGCTGAAAAATACTGTCTCATCTAGGTTGATAATAGCAGAGATTAAACAGTTCTTTCATGTTCTAATTTCAGGAGTGGGTACTCTGCATATGTCAGATTTGGAAAAAGTAACATTTAGTGTGAAATCAGTTTTGAACTTTCAGAATGCACTCTGTCATTTAAATGCAACTGTGATGATTTCTAATAGTATTGTAGAGTTAGCATGAAAATATTAACCATTTGACTAGATATTAAATACTAGATTAAAAAAAAAAAGTCAAGACTAAGGAAATATTTGATCATTACTTAATGAAATGTAATTGTAAACTTAGATCAACAAATGTAGACAGAAGGGCCTGAACTTCTACTCCTTTGATTCCCATCTGCTAACATAAGCAGAAAAAAATAAGAGGCTTACTACTGAAGAGATCTTTTCCTTTAACAATCTATTAATTTGACATTTATTGTTAGGGCTTTTCTGCACTGTATGCTTTCCTGCAGGCACTGATATTTTATTGTATGTTTTTTGTAGCAGCTGGTATTGTGGGGATGTTGGCTGGTTTACTGTACTAGGAACGTAAATAGAAGTTAAAAATACAGGGAGCAATCTGTTGGTTTTGAATTTATGGCTGTTTTTCATTTGCTGCTGTGTTTGAACATAAGCCCTTCTAGTAAATAATTATACTCTTAAAGGTCTTACAGTAACTTGTTGCAGCTTTTCTTAGTTATTATTTGTTTTGGCTAGGTTGTTTCTTCAGAAGATGCTGTGACACCGTCTGCTGTAACTCCCTCGGCTGCTGCAGCCTCTTCCCGTCCTTTCATTCCAGTCACAGATGATCCTGGAGCTGCCAGTATCATTGCAGAAACCATGACAAAAACCAAAGAAGTAATGTTGTCAATACCTTACATAAAACCTAAGTCTTACCATGCTTTTATCAAGCAGTTTTGCTTTTTTTGTGCTTTTAAAGTTATTCTCTAAATGACTGCATTTTTTTAAATCTATCCAAAACCAGACGGACTTCTTTTTTTTTTTTTTAGTCTGATGTTAAAGGAGGTTAGTTTTAGGAAAACATTTTCAGTTAAGAAATGGATTTAACAGTAGGCTAATTTGGGGGTTCTATAATCCCAGATTTATGAATTGTGTTTTAAAATACCTTTAAACTTCTTCAGAGAATTTATTTTGTTCAGATTCAATGAAGTATTTTTCATCTCCACTGTCTAAATATTTCTGAATTTTTTTTTTTTTTCTAGGATGTAGAAAGTCAAAGTAAAGTGTCTGGCCCAGAACCACAGTACTTGGATGAGTTTACTAGTCTCTTAGTACCAGATGACACGCGAGTCATGGTTGACCTGCTAAAGCTTGCTGTGTCCAACCGAGCAGGTGACAAGGGAAGAGATGTTCTATCGGCTGTGCTGTCTGGTATGGGCACAGCTTACCCGCAGGTCAGGTTTTGTTTCTGTTGCATTTTAACTTTGTCTAGAATATTTTCTTGTCTAGAATATTTTCTTTTATTTGAGGTGCAGTTCGGCATACGGAGAAACTTAATAAACATGAAAATTTGGTTTGAACTTAAATGCATCTGAACCTTTATGATTTTAATGGTAGTATAACATGAATACATGCATGTGCTACAAATGTCAGTAATAAGCTATTTTCTCAATTTGTCATGCTGAAATTAGACATTATAATAGAAGCTTAATGAACTGTATTTATGTATTGGAGCAGTTGCTGTGGTTATTGGAATGAAGCTGAATTAACTGAGCCCTCTTTCCTATATCTGGGGAATGTTAGTTTAGAAACTTCCATATTGGTTTTGGTTTGCATATGGGTTTACTTCTCAAATTGATGCAGTCGTCATTACTAACTAAACCTGCTGTTAATAATACAGTAATTCAGTTAACAATACAGAAATTTTTCTTAATTTTTAAAATTTACATTTGATGCATTGAAGTTTCTAATTATTTACAAAGTATCCGTTGGTGTGGGTTTTTCTGGGACAACTGACAAACTGAATTAATAAATGCTGTGATATTGGATACCAGCAGCTATATGAAAGACTGTTACAAATCATAAATTATTTATAGAATATCTGCTTACAGTAATGAACTGAAAGTTGTTTAATGTTTCTTGTAGCTTTACCCTTCAAATATTTTTTTCTAATCAGTAACAATGCATTGGCTTTTAGCTTAGGAATTTTTCTAGCCTTAACAACATGAAAAAAGTATTTTTGAATTAATGTGATAGTTTATGAATCAGAATTCAGAAAACAAGTGATGGATTCATTTATTTTAAATTTCTTGGACTGATCAAACTTCCTTTTTGTAAAGTGTATGCTTTTCTTAGGTTGCTGATATGTTGTTGGAGCTGTGTGTTACTGAACTAGAAGATGTAGCAACTGATTCACAAAGTGGTCGCCTCTCTTCACAACCAGTTGTTGTAGAAAGCAGCCATCCATATACTGATGATACATCTTCTAGTGGCACAGTTAAAATACCAGGTATAGGATTATTAAAGTTAGATTACTAAAATTGAGTTAATTTCAAGCCTGCATGCACAAACTTTTTCCTTAGCTTGCAAAAAAGTGTATTGAACTTTTGAAACCATGTTATGTATCCTGTTGCTATAATAAAGTATTTCTTAAAACACTTACGTGCTGCATGAACATCTTGATCCTGTGAAATGTGCATTTTCGGGTCCACTGGCTATGACTGCAGCTGTATGTCACTGCTGTTTTCCGTTCAGTTATGAAGCTGAGAAGGACTAAGTCTTTTTCAGGGTCAGTAACTGAACACCTATCTTCTAGTCTTGAGCATTTGGGAAATACTTTTTTGTTTTAACACTGTCTTTTAATACTTCCTTCAGTATGTTACCTAGTACTTTTCAAAAGGTACAGTCAACAAAGAGCTATTTGCCTTAACTGTAAATAGACACTTTTTGTCTGTTGCAACTTTAGTTTGGAATGTTCTGAGTATAGTCTTCTGTTTGCTAGCCCCTGCTCACATGAGCTTGCTATGATGTAAGCCTTTCAAAGAGAAGAAATTGCAGACAGATAATGTCATTAAACGAAAGGAAATTACTTTTATTAATGACTGCTGTGGCTTCCAGCCAACTGTTTGATTTCATGTGAATTTCTAAAATACTGCATTTGTTTGTGGTATTGATTGCTCTGTAGAAATGTGTAAACTCTTTGTTGCTGTTTAGGTGCTGAGGGACTGAGGGTAGAATTTGATCGCCAGTGTTCTACAGAGCGGCGTCATGATCCACTCACCATAATGGATGGTGTCAACAGAATTGTTTCCGTCCGATCAGGTTATGAGAACTAGTGCTTTTCAAAGATGTCTTGTGTAATTTACTGTTAAAAGCTGAATGAAATGTACCACTGTCTGTGACTGATGTATTGTGAGAGATAGGCCAGTAACGTAACTATCAACTATCTAAATTGATACTCTGTTTTAAAAAAAAATAATATATAGCATCTAGACACAGACGTGTAAGAGTGATCTGGCATCTTTGAATATAGAGAATCTCTCAGAAGAGCATGTTGTCATACTCTCCCTAGGAACAGTTAGAGTGTAAAAAATCGGTGTTTAGCACCCCTGACAACATCTCTAAATTTTTGTATAATTAAAGTATATTTTAACAAATTGGAATACATTTGGAAAAGGATTCTTTTATTAGATTTTTTCTTTTTCAAGTTAGGCTTATGGAAATTTGAGTTTTCGTACAGTCAAGACAAATGCTCTTTTGCTGTTGAATGCCTAAAATAATACCTAGACTCGTTCTCTTTCCGTTTCCTACTCTGGCCTATGTATGTAACACTACATGAAATCTTCACATCTTTTATCCTGTTATCTCTGATTTAATTTTTAAGTACTATTAATTTGCAGTAGATTTTAGAGGAATATTTTTAATCTCATCAGATTTTACCATGAAGCTACTCATACGTTGTATCATGTGCAAGGGTCTTGATAGTTACTGTCTGTGCTTAACATTTCTGAGCAGTCATGACGTGGGCTTTTACTATTGACCCATTTTCCCCCAGACTGTTTCAGATGCACATATGTTTCATTATTGAGCTATTTCTGATTGGATACCTGTTTGGAAAAATCTGTAAAGCTGAATTTAATATATATGTTGTTACATATTTTTGTAATATAAAAAGATAATTTGGAAATAGGACAACAGATTTTACTAAGATCTCATCATTGTCTTTTGAATATGGTATTAAAAGTACTGGGGGTATCTGTTAACGGTGCTAGTTGATCTGTATAAGACAAGTTTCATAATGTAACATCTTTATAGTTATGTTCATGTGATTTACATAGCTTTTTTTCTTGAATGTGTGTTTGATGTTTATAATACATAACCATGGAGTGAAGTTGCTTTTGATGAGTGGCTTGCATATTGGCTCAGACAGTATAGATGAATATGTTCATATCACCTGCTGTGACAGGTCGTGAGTGGTCAGACTGGTCTAGTGAATTGCGAATTCCAGGGGATGAACTAAAATGGAAATTCATCAGTGATGGCTCTGTGAATGGATGGGGATGGCGATTCACTGTTTACCCTATCATGCCAGCTGCAGGTAAGGTATCATATATGATGTTTACCAAAGGGCAATTTACTTGTCTGGTTTTTGCAGTTGCATTTACTTCATGATATTTACATGCCAAAGTTCAATAGTTCATTTACAATCATACTAAGAAAACATTTTCATTCATACTTAGGAAACATTTTCAACAAAGTCTTGAGAGGTGCACTTGTACATAAGGAAGAGAGAAGAGATAATTTTGTAATCGCTCTAGTTTGCCTCTTCATCAGTGAAGAAAGGATGCTTTTGAGACACAATTCATCTGAAATTTTTCCTTTTTTAAATGCATCTGTTTTGGAATTGGGTCAATTATGTACTGAAAGTACTTCCCTCTTTCTTCCAATCCCTTCAGAGGGAGGTGGAACGGAACAACTCAGATGCAGACTGGAACTCGACTGCTGTGTTTGGTCAGCTAAATCCTGCCTATGTTCTGTTCTTATTTCAGTCTGAGGACGAATCCTTCCTACCTTTTTTGTTTGTTTTTGCTTTATGTTTCTTGCAGGTCCTAAAGACCTTCTCTCAGATCGTTGCATTCTTTCATGTCCCTCAATGGATTTGGTTACATGCTTGTTGGATTTTCGCTTAAATTTTGCTTCCAACAGGAGTATAGTTCCTCGCTTGGCAGCTTCTCTTGCAGCTTGTGCTCAACTGAGTGCCTTAGGTAGGTATAATCTTAAATTGTCTGTTCGTTTGAAGTTAAAATGATTGTTTTAAATAATAACATTCTTCCTGTTTCCTTAGCTGCTGGCCACAGAATGTGGGCTTTGCAGAGGTTACGGAAACTGCTCACAACAGAGTTTGGCCAGTCTATTAACATCAACCGAATTCTAGGGGATAATGATGGAGAAACACGAGCTTTGGTAAGAAGGCAGTGATGCTCTCCTTCTCATTTTTCATTAATATGAATGCAAAGCATTAAAATGTACAACATTTTTGTTGTTAATGGCAAATTAGGAAATGTGCAAGTGAACAGCCTTCCTGCATAGGTCTGAAAGTTGGTAAGGTACTCCATTTTAGAAAAAAAATGGCTAATTCCAGTACTGTATAGATGTGGCTTTGGAATTGCCAGAAAGTGACGGAAATATTGTCAAATGACAGTATTCAAATGAAAGTGACAGAAATATGTCAAATTTTTCCATTAGGAAATGGATGGAAAGGATACTTCACATACCTAACTGTAGTTTGGGAAGTTGTTAATGTTTTGTCATGATCATCTAAAGAATGTACTTTTTGTAATACAGAGTAAGACTAACTTTGCAGTTGTGTGGTTTCTCTATAGAGTTTCACAGGGAGTGCTTTAGCTGCTTTGGTTAAAGGTCTTCCAGAAGCTTTGCAGAGACAGTTTGACTATGAAGACCCCATTGTGAGAGGTGGCAAACAGTTGCTCCACAGCCCTTTCTTTAAGGTAATGGAGTACAATCAGTAAAGAATTCATGAGTATAATTCTAGATTTTTTTTTTTTTTTGAGATGTGGTAAGCTAGTCCTATATCAGAAGCATTTTCTGACAAAATCAGAGTACTACTCCTAAAAGGAGAATCAAATAGACAAAGAATAAGGACTACCTAGCTAGGCAGAGGTAGGTAGGTCAGAAAGACATATTGAAAGTACGGTAGACCAGACTTCTTGATAAGTGATTTTTGTGTTGTCCTAATAGGAGTGTTGTATATTTTTATTTATTTATTTAAATACTCTGAAGATTTTATTTGCATCTGTATCTTAGAAGAAAGGCTATTCAGTTTTGGGTCCTGTACTTCAAAGTGAAAACAGGCTGAGGAAGTGTGGAGAAGAGCAACATGAATAAAATGCCGAAAAAGTGTCCCATATAGTAAAAGTTAAATTAAGAGGACTCATCTATCTGAAGGAAAAGAAATTCTTAAAATATGTAAAAGTTTACACGGGGAAAAAGGAATCCATTGTTCAAAATCTTCATCAGTAACATTGATTTGAAATTGAATCAAATTGAAAATCAGTTGAAAATTGATTTAATTGTAGGAAGGAGACAGTTTAGAAATGCAAGGTTAAAAGTTCAGCACATGGTATTCAATATAGAAAAATTAACTAAGAGTGTTTTTCACGGGGGGATTGTGAAAATTTTTGGATTGGAAGAAGAAATTAGATACATAACCATGTGAGATAGTGTGGGTACACTTGATGCTGCCTCATCAGTGAGGGTAATGAACATGGCTCTTAATGTCCCTTGCACTTTACATGTCTTTGAGACTGTGTTTGGGCCCTTATTGAGCTGTTCAACTACATCAAATGTATATTATTTTCTATTACAAATTTTTGATACATCTCTAAAATATTTTTGGTTGTCTGCAGGTGCTTGTGGCTCTTGCTTGTGATCTGGAGTTGGACACACTCCCTTGCTGTGCGGAGACACACAAATGGGCCTGGTTCAGGAGATACTGTATGGCATCCAGGGTTGCTGTGGCTCTTGATAAAAGGACACCATTACCTCGCCTTTTCCTTGATGAGGTACTGCAGGAATATTTTAAATGGTTCATGGAATGCACAAAAATATTTCTCTGGAAAAGATACACTGTTTGAAGTATTTTATGCCAACTGTGATAGGAATAATTGATAGTTTGAGTAATGTTATTTCATCCGAAATATTTTACAGGTGGCAAAGAAAATCCGAGAATTAATGGCAGATAATGAAAATATGGATGTTCTTCATGAGTGCCATGATGTTTTTAAGAGAGAACAGGATGAGCAGCTTGTCCAGTGGATGAATAGGTTATTTCTTTCAACTGTCATTGGTTTGGTCATGTGATGCTTCATTGTTGTACGATAATAAACTGTATTTTTGGTGACTCTTTAAAACTTTGTTCTGCATTTTCTACAGACGACCCGATGATTGGACACTTTCAGCTGGAGGCAGTGGAACTATTTATGGTTGGGGTCATAATCACAGAGGACAACTTGGTGGGATTGAAGGCGCAAAAGTCAAAGTCCCAACTCCATGTGAAGCTCTTGCTACACTTAGACCAGTGCAATTAATTGGTGGTGAACAGACTCTGTTTGCAGTGACTGCTGATGGGAAAGTAAGGATAGAGTAGATGAATGTTTGTTAGACTCCCTTGAAATATTTCATCCTCAGTCAGATGGGTTTGGCTAAATATAATGTGTATAGCTCAGATTTATTATTATTAATACTAGTAGTTTTGTTCTATTTTACTTTTTAAGGAAACTGAACTATGCCGACTCTGCAAGTGCAGTGTAGGAATTCAGTGTACTGTAGCATTAAGTGCATAAAATAAAATGTATATTTTAGTTCTCAATTCAAAACTGTGATCAGATTTTTGAAAACAAAGTCAAATACAAGTAATGTGCTCACAGAGTCCTGGAAAACAGGACAGACAGTAAAATGTGATGGTGATTATGTGCGTCTGAAGGGAGAAAGGTATAATGGGAATCTGAGATTGTTCACAGTTGGCTAGATGCCCGTAAGTTAGGTATTGAAGAATCTAATTTGCAGATGCTTAAATCCTGAGTGAAAAGGAGCACCATAGTGTTCAGTGTAGTTCAGTGTAAGGTATAGGAGGAAAAAAAACGTTCACAAATTTGAAAATGTCTTTATTTTGATACAGGTGGCAGTTTGTGTTAAGGATGTGATCGAGAATTTTAGCTAGGGCTTTTGTAGCAGTTATCTAGTGAGATACTGTAATGATTCCTCAGCAATCAGTATCATCCTTGTTAATGGTTCACAGAAGGGTAAAGGATAGATTAATGACATTGTTTGACATCATTTTGTTGAGAGAAGTTACTTTCAGGTAGACAAAAAGAGAGTGAAAAGCAGTACTTAAGACTGTATTTATGGGATGGAAGGGGAAGAAGCAACTGTGTTTAGATGTGTATACTCCACAAAAGAAAGGAATCTAGAATAGTGCTGCTTGGAAAAGACCTACAGGTGATAGATGATTTTGTAATGTTATCACACAAAGCTGTGTTTTCTTGATACTTTTACAGTGAAATCTGTTAAGTCAGTGACAGTTCATATTGACTGCAATGTAGCCTTATTTTCACTTTTTTTTTCTGAAATATTTTAAAATAGTTCTTATTTTTCAGAACAGGGTATAGAGGCATGTAAGAAACTGTTTAACAGTGTTCCAGTATAGATTCATTAAGAATTCTTCTCTGTGGCTCTAGTGAATGTTCTTAAAGAGGCAAAAAAATTTAAATTTTATTCTTTGCTTTAAAGCTGTATGCCACTGGATATGGAGCAGGTGGTAGGCTTGGAATTGGAGGAACAGAGTCAGTTTCTACTCCAACTTTGCTGGAATCCATTCAACATGTGTTTATAAAGAAAGTTGCAGTGAATTCAGGAGGAAAGCACTGTTTGGCATTGTCTTCTGAGGGAGAAGTTTACTCTTGGGGTGAAGCAGAAGATGGTAAACTTGGTCATGGAAACCGAAGGTAAGTAACACTTTTTGAAATGTTATTTTTAAAAACTCTTAATGGGTACTTTCTATAGTTGCTATGTATTTGAAGTGTTGATGAGTAATGCTCGTATGTAGAAGTTATTCTTTAGCTATGTGGAAATGTACATTTTTAAATCGAGGAACTGCAAAATATTTTTCAGCTAAACAGTTACTCTGATTTCTCTAATTAGATACTCTGTTCTAACATATCTGTGAACGCTAAAGTCCACTGGCCTTCCTTTGGGGAGCAAAACTGCCATTCTGCTTCTGTTCTCCACATGCATTGTTGTGTACATTAAAGGAGAAATTCTCTTGTGTTACGGGATAGCAGTGTTCTGATCAAAAAAAAAACGGGAATCCTGAAGTGGGAGGCAACAGTACACTTTATGCTAGAAATTTTGATAATGTGTCTTAGATTGAACTGATTTTTCCAGGGTAAATGCTTACCTTTGACTAAGTTTTAATGGAAGTGGTTTTGTAGTTTCATCTTACCTGTAATGCTGTCATATAACATACAGTAAAATACTTTTAGCTTTTATAGGCCTCTAAAAGTATTTCTGAATGACTAATTAAATAAATCTTTAGTATATTAAACTGGAGCAAAAGCAAATGCTTAGTTATTTTGGGTGTCCTTGTACTCATTAAAAAAACCTCTTTCTATACACTGGTGAACTTAAATAGTTTATTCTAAAAGTGTTGTGAAGACAAATATTTTAATTTCAGCCCTTGTGATCGTCCTCGTGTAATTGAATCTCTGCGAGGTATAGAAGTGGTTGACATTGCTGCTGGGGGAGCACACAGTGCATGTATTACAGCTGCAGGAGACCTTTTTACATGGGGAAAGGGAAGATATGGACGCCTTGGGCATGGAGATAGTGAAGACCAACTAAAACCTAAACTGGTAAGGAACCTTTGGAGTTCTATACAGTCTTAGTCCAGTTCTTACCTTCTGATGTGTAACTGTTTGCGTTTCTGCATATAAAGAACAAAAGAACAAAATGGTATGTATTTGTCAGAAATGAACAGTTGCTTTAGAAAACAGGAATGGATTGGAAGAATAAAATGAAAAGGGAATGCAAAACTTTTCTAGAGGTCACTAAATGGCTTGTAAGGAATTTGTTTTAGAGAAGACCTAAAGAAAAACCCAAATCAAACATCCCACCCTTCAGTAAGTAAATTCCATCCCTTCACAGAAGTAATTTGCACTGAAAATAACAAATGAGGTCCTTATCTACTGGGTCCCCTCATTCTTTACTTCCTGGAAAACATACCAGTGATTACAGTGATAGCCACTTAGTTGCTTGCAAACTGCTTTTTTTCTGCCATAATAATTATACTACTAATTTTCATGATTGAATACTGAGATGTTACTGAAGTATATACTAAGTTATTAAGAATTTAACCAAAGTCATTATGAAGTATTTAATTGCTAAATAAATTTGCATTAAGCAGTTATTGATGGAGAAGGTAGCTGTTTCCATTTGATTCTTCAGTGTCAAATCTGAGAACTTGGATGGTAGGGAATGTAGGGAGAATGAGTATACTGATTAGCTGATGAGTTTTAATTCAGACCATTGTACTCCCATGAACTAGACTGTAAGAGATTTAAGTTAGAATAGTAGCATTTAGAGAGCTGCCTTGCCTTTGAAATGAGAGTTCATTTTGCTATTTGTGTTCTCTTGCTGAAAATACATCAAAGGATAAGATTACATTAGTTGAATCAAACTGAATATTTGTTGTTTTTATTAATAGCTCTGTGCCAATATTTCTATTCAGAACAAGCATTAACTTTTTTTCAGTTCTTGCATTTGTGTGATGAGGTATCATACATTCTTAGTCCACTTTGGGACCTTATCACCTGTACTCAGATGTTCTTGTTCCCCTGCCTCCAAAAACCAAGGTCTACCCACCCCTCCTACATATCTTTATATATGTATCTCTCTCTTTATATATATCTATCTTTTCCCTCCTCTGTGTTCTTGGTTGGTATGGGAATAGATAATATGTAGATGAGTTGAAGTATGTGAAGTTCCATGCTGCTCTGCATGATGGATTGTGTGACCTATAATCTATTTCAAGTAGGGGTAAGGATGAGGAGGATGCAATCTCTGTGGGTCACCATCCTTTTAACTTCGTGAATCCGAATGCCATACTTCATCGCTAGATGGCAGCATTTCAAAAGATGTTGATTAAATTCAGATTATGATGCAAGTGCTAGAAAGCTGTAAACTAGTAAAAGAGTATTTGAAAATAAGACTATTTTTTTATTTCTTACTGTGTACTATGCTAACCCAGAGAGCCTGAAATTATTTAAATAGAATATAGTCTTCAATAACCTTAAGTTTGTTTACCTAAAAAGTCAGGGAAAACAATTCATAGAAAACACATAACTAGTTCACCAGTTAAAAAGAATAATCCAGTATTTAAAATACATAATTAGTTTTCATTTTGCTGGTTTTAAGAGTGAAGCCCCTTCAGTTGCCTTTATTTACTTGTTCCTGTGGTGCTTCAGACTTGTAGTTCCAGTGATACAACTCTTTGAGTTGGGTTTGTCATCTTTTCTGAACCTGAATGACATGAGTCTTCTATTGTGAAGAAAAATGGGCAATTTCTTTACAGGTGGAAGCTCTCCAAGGCTACCGTGTGATTGACATAGCCTGTGGCAGCGGAGATGCGCAGACATTGTGCCTGACTGATGATGATACAGTCTGGTCCTGGGGTGATGGAGATTATGGAAAACTTGGGAGAGGAGGTAGTGATGGCTGTAAAGTACCAATGAAGGTATTTGAATGTAACTTCTTTTATTGTATTAGAAACATAAGGTTGATGATGAACGCTGAAGACAGATTTGCCAATATGTGCAGACTTCCACCCATCCTGGGACATCAAGATTCTTCTGATTGTTAAGAATGAACTTTGTAGGCTACAATGATGAGTATTTCAATTTTGTGCTGACTGTTGAAGTTGCACGTGAAGGTTTTTTTCTTTGGAGAACACTGCTCGTTCCAGCAGTATTTCTCATTTTAATTTTGGTTCCTATCAAAATGTTATGTTTGCAAAGAAATCTTCATGTTTTCATGTGTTAATAAATTTCCACAATACTACAGAAGTCATAACTTCATTCCAGAAAGGGGTATAAATTAATTAAAAAGTAATCTTAATTTTATATTAAACCTTTAATATGAATGCATGGTTGACTTGGAATATGTTACAAATGAAATCCATGTAGCCATCTAATTTGAATTCCAGCACTTGTTATGAAGAACAACATTGCTTGTGTTTGAGAAATGTATGTGAGTGTCACCGTGTATACCTAATGCACAGTGGATTTTAGATTCTTAGTCCAGAATCACACTTTATTACCTGGATACACGTGTCCCCATTCTGTTTCCAAATGGACAAAGTCTACCAGCCTGTCCCAAATAACATTTATTTTATTGCATGATGTAACACAATATGAAAGTAGCTTGTTCATGTTTCATCAATCATTAGTCTCGTAGAATTGATGGTAAAGTGACATAAGGACCTACACAGAATAAACAGGAATGGAGGTTTGAGTGTTTGTACTGTGTAGGCAGAATCACATCCATGTCATACAAACTAGAGATGATTAATGTTGAGTATTTGGAGACAGGAGTCTTACCATTTCTACTGTGGGGCAATTGCTGAGTAACTATTGGCAAAACATAGAGATGATCTTCAGTGGTTTGCCAAATCTGAGTTACTTTTTAATGTTTCACTAGTAAATGGTAGGAAGATGAAAGGAGTAGAATTCTGGTAAATGATTTACATACACATTTTAATTTATAAATACACATATAGAAAGACACTTGCGCATTATATTTTATTTAAGACAGTGTGGTCTATGAAAGTATAGCCTCCTTAATTAACTTGAATTTTATTTGATGTTATTTTCCTAGATTGATTCCCTCACAGGCCTTGGAGTGGTTAAAGTAGAATGTGGATCACAATTTTCTGTGGCTCTTACCAAATCTGGAGCAGTGTATACGTGGTAAGTAATTTGTATTAATTAATTTGACAGTGTTAGACGTTACCTTGTGTACAACAGGTATTAAGTGTTGTATTGCCTTCACTGTTTTGATTCCCCCCGCCATGAAAAACTTTTTTGAATTTTTCTGTCTTGATTAGTAATAAAATCTACCACTTTGGGGAACATTTTATAGTGCTATTTGAATGAAAATCAAAGTATTTTGTCTTGGAGACCTAAGTACAGGGTTGTCATTCCAGGCATTGACCACTACAGGATGTAGAAGTTCCAAGGATGTCAGTAGAATATAAACCTGAAGTGTCATGTGGGGTGGAAGATGATAGCATAAATAACATTCTCCTGTATTATCAAAATTGTGGCTAGCTTGTGTAGTTGTAGTCTGAGAACTTGATTTTAGTTCATAGTTTTAATATTCCTATGCCATTCCAAATTTTGTAATTTAAACTACTAGGCTTAAGTGTTTAAAAAGACTAACTAAAATATGTTCCCAACATCCTTCTGCTCCCTTGTTTGCATGACATTAGAGATATCCTTAAACTGTACAAAGTTACAGTCTCTGAGGTTGGTAAAACCTACTGTTTTTGCAGATGAATGCTTTTAACATTTGATCCTTTTAAGAGGGGAAAAAACCCAAAACAACCCCCTGCAAAAGTGGTTAAAGGACCCATGCAGAATAAGTAGGAACAGCATATTGGGGGTTTAAGAATTTTTACTATATCATCAGAATCACATCCATGTTATATGAACTAGGGGTGATTACTGTTGAATATTTGGAGAATATTTTGGTATTGGACTGTTTGTAAATATATCTACAGATCAAATTTCAGACACAGTTTGTTGTTTCCCTTTTTCCACAATTAAACACAGTTTTGAAATGTTTTACCTTCTTTGTGCAGGGGCAAAGGAGATTATCATCGGTTAGGCCATGGATCTGATGACCATGTTAGAAGACCGCGACAAGTACAGGGTCTGCAAGGAAAGAAAGTCATTGCAATTGCTACTGGGTCTTTGCACTGTGTTTGCTGCACTGAAGATGGTATAAAAATCAACTAATTTACTTAGTTCTCAGTACTGAATTTGAAACAAATGAAACTTTATCTGTTGCAGGTTGTTCTTGCTAAAAATCCTGGTCCTCTGTGTGCATGGATATATTCTGTGTTTGCAAATGTTATGTATTTCTTGAGCAGCAAGCATAAAAGAGAACATAAAATAGAACATAAAACCAACTGAAAGTTTTTAATTAATAAAAAATAAAGAGTAAATTTTCATAAACGCTGATGGCCAAAGAAAAATGTATAGCTCTAAAAGTAATTACAGATTGGTCAAGCAGTAGAATGAATGGACTTGGGTTTTTTTGATAGGGTTTTCTGAGCCTGCCAAGGTGTTTAACTTGCTACATGAAGCACTGCACAAACAATATTGCTTGTTACAGAGCAAGTTGAGATACTGAATAATCTTTGTAGCAGACTCACTCCCACATGTAATTAACAAGTCTGCACACTGAGTGTTTTATATGTGCTAGTGAAATGGGATATAGCTGCAGAACATGAATGCTCAGAAACAAGGTTGCTATTTTAAAAGTATTTTCCGATTATCTTGCAACAATAAGCACCCATTTTAATGTCCTGTCTAGTAATACAACCTATTATAGGATCTTTGGTCTCGTGTAAAATGTTGAGCCTTTTCTAATTCTTTTCTTAATACCAGCTTTTTTTTTTTTTTTTGCTATGAACCTATCAAATACAGGATGTTTCTGGTGTATCTGTTGTTATTCTTCTGCTTCACCATTTCCTCCTTTTCTGGAACAACTTTAAAGTTATACAAACTGTGAGGAAATAAATGCACCTTACGCTAGCTGCTTTACATATGGGCCCCCTACCATGGGCCTAACCATGCCATTCAAGATTTATCTGCACTAGATAGTGGATTTCAGAATGAACATCAGTCCCAGAAATCTTGATTACAGTCCAAGGCCTCATTTGGTTAAATGATTTCTAAATGCTGATTAAAAAAAAAAACACAACAAAACAAACCAAAACCCAAACCCAATGACAATAAGCTTCTATTTTAGCTTCAGAACAATTATTTATTTTTATTGGTTTAGGGGAAGTGTATACATGGGGAGATAATGATGAGGGGCAGCTTGGAGATGGAACAACTAATGCCATCCAAAGACCACGCTTGGTTGCAGCACTTCAGGGTAAAAAGATCAACAGAGTGGCCTGTGGCTCTGCACATACTTTAGCTTGGTCAACCAGTAAACCTGCTAATGCTGGCAAGCTCCCTACACAGGTAATATTTTTGTCTTATTGTGTTCAAATTTTAAACATACTTAGTATGCTTATCACTGATCTTTCAGTAGACTTAGTTCTTTTCTGAATCCCTGCATAAGCTCAGTGTGCTTTGATTTGTCTTTGAATTTCAGCCAGTTGCTTTGTTTTACTTCCGTATTTCCAAAGAAGGATTCCAGTTTCTGAGGCGAGAAAGCCTCTTCATTCAGTTGTTAATCCAATGCAGAACAGTAACTCAGTTTGCAAATTGGCAGGAATTTTAATTCTGTATTCCATCTATGAATATTATGCCTTCCAAGGGAGTTCTTCATTTCTTGCTTTACATTGAGAAGATTGTTTTTGGAATGTTCTGTCTTTCAGCTAAAATGCCTGGGTGCAGTGAAGACAGAAATGTAAAATGTTTATGGATAAAGAGACTAATCCTGCTATTCCATATTGTCAAATATGGAATAGCAGGAATAGTCAGTCATGTTCCTAATACTTGTTTCAGTTTAGATGGATACTGTTAATATCTTTTTGTAAACATCTGAACTCCATATATTTTTTGACAGCGTGAATAAGCAAATATCTGAATTTCTAATACAAACTTACCTATAAATTTTTTAAATTGTTGTTCTGTTAAATAAAGTATATGATAAACCTAAACTACATTCACATATCACTGCCTTATCATAGGTTCCTATGGAGTACAATCATCTGCAGGAAATTCCCATCATTTCACTGAGAAACAGGCTTCTGCTGTTGCATCACATTTCTGAACTCTTCTGTCCTTGCATTCCAATGTTTGATCTTGAAGGAAGACTTGATGAAACTGGCCAAGGACCTTCAGTTGGGTTTGACACATTACGGGGAATACTCATATCACAGGGAAAGGTATTTATCAGAATGTTTTTAAAGGAGTGATTTGTCACTTTAAGTGAAATGTACTGTTTAAACTGTTTCTGAAGAAAATAGAACTGTCTATCTCAATTTGTTCTGTAAGTTGTATATCAACTATTTGCATTCTGATTATGCAAACTCTTTTCTTTGTGAATGTGTTCTTTTTATTACGTTCTCCTCAGTTCTTCATAACAGTGCTTTCGTGTGTTGATCTTTACACTGTAAATCTTCAGTTGTAGTATAGCCAAATTCTTCTAGAGTGTTCAGTAGGTGCTGTGCTGGGAAAAAATGTAAGATAGGTATGAAATGGTCATTGTTTGCTTTTTCTATTTCAGTTGTCATGATCAGGTGATATACTGGTTGATCCAAAGCTCTGTGCAGGTACAAATTTGTTTTAGACTGGGCTAAAAGTGAAGACAGAATATGTAGAAATTCAATCTCAAGTCAGTAAAGAAGGTGGATTTTTATAGTTGTAGGTAGAGTCAAGTAATGAGAAAAGCTAGATAATTATAATGCTTCAAGGTTACCACAAAGTTCTTCAAAACTTCAGATATGGAAAGCCTTTAAAAACATGACTTGCCTTCAGTATGATCATCAGTTTTGGATCTGAATTTTCTCACTGACATAATAACTTGTCTAACAAAATATAACCTTATATAAACAGACAAAATCTGCTGGGAGATCTATTTGAGAAGCAGTTAAGTTTCCCTCTGCAGTGCACTTCCATGTCCTTAAATAAGACACATGGCCTGTAACTAGACTCCTTAGCATGTATTGTCTCAAGGTTTCTTTCTCTAGACTCCAGTAAAATTGTGTAGTAGAGCAATCCAGCAGAACACATGCTTCACAGACCAGGGGAATACCTCACATTTTTTGTCAAAACCTAAATTGGAAAAAAGGAAAGGGAAATCGTACCTATTCTGTTCATGACACTTTTATATGTTAGTGCTATTAATAGGGAGTCTGATGTTACATATAGGAATGGGTATGCGGGAGGCAGAGTCAACATAATTTACTTTGAGTCTGCAGAGCAGTTACAGAAAGGCTTCAGATATAAGATAAATGTGATATTAGGCATGTTATGTTGGAAGCATTGAACCAGAGACACCAGAAGTTGTGGTGTCATGTTTATATCTAGGATTTTAAGTCAAGCTTACCTTCAGAGATTCTAAAGACTTAAAAATCTCTTTAAAGCTTGCTTGAAACTGCCAGTGTAAAATTAGATCCAAATATTCAGTGAGAGAACCTCAGATACTTGAATCTGCAGGAAATTTTTATTTTTAAAGTTTGTACTTGTTTGTTTATTGCCTTTCATAGTATGATGATCTAATCTTTGGCTTTTTTGATTATTTTTCTCTGACAATTATTCTCCATATACCTATATTATTCTGGAATAAACTAATTTATAACTGCATTCAGCAGCATGTTGGTTGCTTAGTAATAACTGAATCTGGGTGCAATACAAGCTTTCAAGCCATGGTTTTGAGTGATACAGGAGAGACCTTTTTGTTTAGTTTTTTAGTATCCTGACTGTTTCAGACTTGAATTGTATTAG
Source organism: Athene noctua (assembly GCF_965140245.1). Classification (NCBI taxonomy): domain Eukaryota; kingdom Metazoa; phylum Chordata; class Aves; order Strigiformes; family Strigidae; genus Athene; species Athene noctua. The sequence goes on from NC_134037.1 coordinate 191,014,951, forward strand.
CACAAATAACATGATCCTTAACTACCATCTCACAGCTTTATCTTCTGTTGCTTTTGTTTATTTTTAGTATTTCAAAAGTATTTGATGCTTGTTTCCGTTTCTTCTAAAGAAGGACTCAGAGGTGTTACACTTTTAATAGTGTTTGTGGGGTGCTCAAAGGAAATTGCGGAGTGATAGTATTGCAGGATCAGTTTCTCTATTCTGCTGAAGAGTCTTTATTTTTTCCTGAGTTGAACTAAGTATGTGTTCATCTGAAATACGTGCAGCTTTCTTATCTGACTGCAGTTTTGCCACTATTTTAACTTTCTGTATTCTTTTTTTAGGAGGCAGCTTTCAGAAAAGTTGTGCAAGCAACTATGGTGAGAGATCGTCAGCATGGGCCAGTCGTAGAGCTCAACAGAATACAGGTATCTTAAATTGAAATTTTAGTCTCTGTATATTTAGCCCACAGTGCTACCTTTGTCATGTCCCTTTGTTTCAGCTGTACTGAAGAGTTCAATTTGTATCAGAGAATCAAACAATGAAGTGAATACAGCAAGGAATGCTCATTTTCTTTTCAGTATGTTTTCATCCACACTGTAGTTTGCGGGAGGGGGGCACTTGTTGAAATATTGAGTGAACAATTCAGATTCTAATGAGGAAAGTGTATCCTGCTTGACAAAGAACCACTTTCAAAATTCACTGCATTAAACAATTTAAGAGTAGTGATTCTGATGCTTTTCTCCCTTTCCAAACAGTCAGATGAATTATTCAGCTGTTGCTTTCATAACAGGGAACATGAAGGTAAAAAAAAGGCAAGGAAAAAAAAAAAGTCCTTGAATATAATTAAAAATGAGGCTGATAAATTCTTGTCCTTTTCTGGTCATCACATGTGGTCATATTGATTGCAGAACTCTTTGATACAAAAGGGCTTTTTTTCTTTACCATTGACGTTAGAAAATGTAATGTTGTGCCTTAGGCCAGAAATGTCTTTTTTTATAGATATTTCTGTAACATAGAATAATAAAACACTGTTTTTGTTTAAATGGACTGAAGCCTGGTCTTACAGAGTCCTCATGAATTAATTTCCTTTAATGGTGGTTTTCTCTTTTTTTGTATATTGTAAAAATAAGAAAACCTACTCTATGTAAAGTTAGAATGGAGAAATCATGAAAATTTTGACTGATTATTTTTTTCTTCATGAACAGAAGCACATCCTATTGTGGCTGGACCCTGTTTCTCCTTCTTTGCCATATTTATGGGCACTTAAGCATATAATATTATCACAAGAAATTTTAAAATGTGTTATTTTAGTTTATTATTTGGGAAGTTGAAGCTGAAGAGAGTGCAAGAGATTTTCTCATTACTTTGTGTGTGTGAATTCAGAAAGTCCAATAAAGCAGTGTGAGTATTTAGCTTCAAGGAGGAAACTAGTGTGAGTAGGTTTTGGGCCCATTTCCTAGTGTCCTCCTCTTCGTGTTAATTCCAGTTCATTACTTGAATCTGTCTTGAAGTCTAGAAAAGAACTGGTATCTGCAGAACTTCCCATCTTCATAGCTTTTGGGGGAAGTGAAATATCGCTGTAACACAAGTCTGTCCTGGGTTGAGCCAAGTGAAGGTTAGAAAAGACCATTATTATAATCTATCCTGATTACACAGAGGGAAGTATGGGTCACTATTTCTTGAGTTAGGTTTTGCAGAGAATGAAAATGTGGATTCATAAACTGTTTGATCCTTTATAATATTTAATTGAAGATTCAAAGCTGTTTTACATAGTCCCCAACAGCTAATTTTCAGTGTTAAGAATTTTCATCTTATTTGCAGTTGTGAGTTTAACTGCAGCTAGGCTTTAAGATCCTTTTGCTTTCAGAATACTCTTCTTACGATTTATATACACAGTCAATTCACTTCCATCTTCCTTCATATCAAGCAAACAGATGAGTTTTTAATTTAAAGTTGTCTTCCAGATACTGACTTTTTAAAAATACTTCCTCACCTTACTTTGTTGTTCAGTGGTCTCTTTGGAAGTATCAGAACTGGACACAATAGCTGTCTTAACTTGTGGTATAAAAGCAAGCCAAACACCATTCCCTTGCCCTGAGGTCAAGTTTTACATGGATCAGATTCCTTTAGAGTAGATCACATTCACCTTACTTACTTGGCCTGGGATCTTTTCTATTGGGAGCCTTGTGATAGTAGGACACAGTAATTTTATGTAGTTCTTTTGCTCAAGTTGAATGAAATATAACATGATGGTTGTATTGCAACTCACCCAAGTGCCAGCCTGGTATTTCTATAGCGCAGAATTGAGGAGCAGATGTTTTATGCTTTGAAATGTAGCATGAGGGAAAGCCGGAATGCACAGAAACAGTTTGGGACACTGTTGGAGGACTGAAGTCATGGCTGACTGGAGGGTGGCAAATGTGACACCCATCTACAAGAAAGGCAGAAAGGAGGGTCCAGGAAACTATAGACCTGTCAGTCTGACCTCAGTGCCAGGGAAGGTCATGGAGCAGGTCATCTCGAGTGCCATTAGAAGTCATATAATGGACAACCAGGGGATCAGGCCCAGTCAGCATGGGTTTATGAAAGGCAGGTCCTGCTTGACAAACCTGATCTCCTTCTGTGACAAGATGACCCAACTATTGGACAAGGGAAAAGCTGTGGATATTACCTACCTGGATTTTCAAAAAGCATTTGACACAGTTCCCCATAGTATTCTCATAGAAAAAATGGCCTGGATAGTGAATGGTCTACTGGGTCAAGAACTGCTGGATGGACATGATCCAGCAGTGTGCCCAGGTGGCCGAGAAAGCCAGTGGCATCCTGGCTTGTATGAGAAATAGTGTGACCAGCAGAAGTAGGGAGGTGATAGTCCCCTGTACTCTGCACTGGTGAGGCCACACCTGGAGTATTGTGTCCAGTTTTGGGCACATCAATACAAGAGAGATATTGAGGAGCTGGAGTGAGTGCAGAGGAGGGCAACGAAGCTGGTGAAGGGCCTGGAGAACAGATCCTATGAGGAGTGATTGAAGGAGCTGGGACTGTTCAGTTTGAGGAGGAGAAGGCTGAGGGGAGACCTCATCACTCTCTACAGCTACCTGAAAGGACATTGTAGAGAGGTTGGTGCTGGTCTCTTCTCACAGGTGATTAGCGACAGAACAAGAGGGAACGGCTTTAAACTGCATCAGGAGAGGTTCAGACTGGATATTAGGAAAACATTTTTCACAGAAAGAATGGTCAGACAGTGGAATAGGCTGCCCGGGGAGGTGGTGGAGTCACCATCCCTGGATGGGTTTAAGGGTGTTTTATAAGAGATGTTGGGAGATATGGTGTAGGGGAGAACTTTGTAGAGTAGGGCTGATGGTTGGACTCGATGATACCAAGGGTCTTTTCCAACCTGAATGATTCTATGACTGTATAGGGCAGAAAAAAAACAAACAAACTTGACGCAGTTTTATCTGTATTACTTCTTGGGACTGGTCATTAAGTGAAATGTTCCAAAACAGCACCTGCGCTTTGTTTTGGAAAGGTGTAATAGTAGTAGTTGAAGACAGAGTCAGAAAGTGAACTAGAAGTTGCAGGCAGGGCTCCCGTGCTCGAGTTTATTTACTGACCCTCTTAACTAGCAGATCAGATTTACCTACTATTATTTTTAAGCTCATGTGGTGTCAAATGGACAGTGCATTATGACCTATAGGCAGACATATTCATAATGCTGTTAAATCTTTGCCTTTAGATGAAAAGAGATTATCACAGCAGTTGAAAGGAATTTATTCCTTTTAAAAAGGAAATAAATTTCAGTTGTTAAGGAGAATGTCTACTTTTAGGAGTGTAATGCTGCAAATGATCTCCTGGTTCCGTGTTCTCTACTGTTATGGGAGAAATGTCACATGTATGGATATATGCAATCCCACTTTAAGAATAGTTTCTTCCTCTTCACTAGACTCCTTAATAAATGTAGGTTACAGAAATCTCAGTAGCATGACGATTAAAAATAATATGATCTTAAAGTAGGTACAGCGTATCAATGAATTATTTGTTCTTTTGTGAGTGTTATTTCAGTTTAAATAACAACATTCCTCCTTTCTGATTACTGTCTTCTCCCTTATCAAATGTGTTTTTAAAGAACAGTCATTTCATGACAGACTTCATTTTCCTATATTCATTAGGCTAAGCTTTTTTGTCTGCTTTCTCTACTCATCTTTTTATACTGTATTTTTTCTGTAGCATTTGAGTTCGAGCTTAGATAACTGAAACCTCAAGGTGTGAGACACTGTCTTTAGTTTTGTATTATAACACTTACACTTCTCTACCTCTTCTGAAGATTGGTTTCATTACATATCCTTAATTTGTTTGTTTTCTTCATATATATATATATATATCTATCTCTTTTTTATGTTAACAGTACATTTTTCTTAGCTGATTCCAACTAATATGGTGCTGTCTATTTGTGGACTTTTTTGTGAGTCTTCAAGTGCATGGCTTCATGTACTACGTTTCTTCCTGGTGTGTTGGAGAGTCCCACAAGATGGCCAGTATTTCAGTGGGTACTCTCAGGCTGCTCAAGACAAAAAAGTTTTTTCTTCAGAGTCAGAGAAAGAACTTAAATTTTGGTCTTTATCACTTCAAAATGCTTTAACCAGATTACAGATTGACTTGAGTACATCTCCCCCCTTTGCATGGTTCTGCTCGCAATAAGTGATTATTCACTGAGGCGAGTTCTCGACCTTGATTCTTCCACACTTCACTGTATGCTGCTTTTGAGCTGCTGCATTTCTCTCTAGTCCAAGAAATGTTGGTTTTCCACAAGCTGATATCTTCTGATGGCAGACTGTTTTTATGAAAATCCTTCTTGGGCTCTGATCAACATACTAACTTGTTTTATGCTAAAAAGTTACCTCATCACCAAGAAGACTGGAACTGTATTTTAAAAATTTGAAATGCTGCATAATCTGTGTTTAATAAGGCATGTATTCAGCGAGGGTCATATCTGACCCTATTCGGTAAAACAGATTTCACAGGGGATGATTTGGAAACATGAGCAAAATGCTGTGCTTCAGACCTCTACAATAAAAAGCTAAAACACCTGTGGTGGATTGTGGCCTGAACATATTTGTATGAATTTTTGCCATTTTTCAGTGAAGTGTTTTGCTCTTTGCTAATAACCTAATAAATTTTAATATGAGCATCTGTCTTTGTCAGCAAGTAATATGTTAAGGTGCTGGTGAAAATACCAATAATCCTTCACTGTGTTCTATGTTCTTACATTGCTTTGTTAAAAGTCAAATTGCAACCATTCTCGCATCTAAATGATCAGATTAAATGAAAATTCTGTGTTGCTAGTAAATAAATACTAAATAGAATGTATAATAGTAAATGTGCATGCCATCCTGTTCGGTTCAGGCAGGATTGCTTGCTTTTTTATTGTCACTTGATTGAGGTTTGAAAAAAAACAGTGAATTAATTACTGCATTTATAGACCTTCTGCTCATACATTTCTCTCTTTAAGAGAAGACTCAGTGATTTCTCAACTTAAAAAATTCTTGGGCATCCAAATTCCTTAGAAATCCATTGAATTAAAACCCGCTTGTGTTCATACAGAACATCTCATACAGAAGGAGAACTCGAGTGTGTCAGCCATTTTATTCAATAAAAATGGAAAAAAATGTGGTGGATGTTTTATCCAAAGCATCAGAAATATGCAGCACTGGACCAACTGGATTTTGAGATGCACTGTAGCTTGCAGTGGAACCAAATACAGATTATTGGGATGAATTACGGTTATTTCTGAACGAACAGTCTCATGGATATTGGTGAACTATGTGCACTGTAGGCATCCCTTTGCAGTCAGAGCAGGCTGAGAATATAAGTTGCAGAACACCAGACAGAAAAAAAATATCTTGGGTTTCTCCAGCCTTCTGTTTACTTTCCATTTCTTTCTTCTCTATACTGGTGAAATGCTTTTTGTATTCTTACCTACTTTTGTGCATCTCTTGCAGCAAAATACATGGGATTTTCAATGCATGTCATTCCTTATGGATCTTCATCAAATCTTAAAATATATTTCTGTAGGTGCCAAAGAAACACATTACTCTATGTATATACATACATATTTTGGTGGTGCTTACTCATTTTTTAGAGGCTGTTGTAGATGCATATTTAAATATTATCATTAATGAATATAAGAATAGCATGTATTTAGTTTTCTGGCCAACAACACGGCCTCTGTGTATGAAACATGTACCCAGATTTAACAATTGAATGTGTGAGTAGAGATAGGATGCATTAACTAAGTGGATTGCAGTCCAGAAAAATTGAATTTACCAAGGCAACTGTGGCTGCTTCAGAAATAGGGGAAGAAAACTTTATTAAGAAATTTTATTATTGATACCCCTCATTTTTTCCAATTTCTTTTAAAGATGAACAGATAATGCTGAGCAGAGACAGATGAACGATGAACTGTTTGAAATTAAAGATAAAGTAAGGTATTGGTGGTTGAGAGAATATAAAATGCCTTATCTAGGGAAGAAAACCTACAAGAGTTGTAAACTGACATAATTCTGTTCAGCTGCAGTGAACACACCTGTTATTTTTGCATGTTTCCAACTCTAACAGTAAAATTACTAAGGCCTAATCGATCTCCAAATTTTTAGTTTCATCTAAAAAAAAAAAAGTCACCATCATTGTGATAGCAGTGTTTGAACTAAGATTGTCTCACATAGTTATAATGAAGTCAGATCATAGAAATCATCCAGAATAATCAATCGTTCAGCATTGTCAGGTCAGTTCAAGACATGTAGTCGAAGTATCTAGATAACCAGATACTGTTTTTCATGTTTGTGCAAATCCAAGCATTAGCTGAAAAATTTTTTCTATTACAGAGGTGCTGGAATTTGCAGTGCTTATAAGTGGTGGTAACTGTAGTAATCACTGACACTTAAACAGCTATGTCACAGAGATAGGACCTACTGCAGAAGTTGCAGTGCAGCCTATCCTGGAATCAGTAAGTCTTTCTCCTTAATGTTTAGGTATGTCCTATTTTTATATCAGAAACAGGCTGACCAGCGTATGGGCTGGATGAGCAGACAGTGAGGTGGGTTCAAAAATGGCTAAACAGCCAGGTCCAGAGGATGGTGATCAGTGGCATGAAGTCTAATTGGAGGCCAGTAACTAGCAGTATACCCTGGGGGTCAGTGCTGGCTCCAGTTTTGTTCAACATCTTTGAACATTAATGAATGATCTAGATGATGGGGCAGAGTGTACCCTTGGCAAGTTTGTTGATGATACAAAAAGGGAGGGGTGGTTGATACACCAGAGCGTTGTGCTGCTTTCCAGAGGGACCACAACAGGCTCAAGAAGTGGCCTGACAGGAACCTCATGAAGATCAACATGTAGAAGAGCAAAGTCCTGCACCTGGGGAGGAACAACCCCAGGCACCAGTTATGTGCTGGGGGCTGCCCAGCTAGAAAGCAGCTTGGCAAAAAAAGTCCTGGTGGGCACCAAGGTGAACATGAGCCACCAATGTACCCTTGCCATGAAGAAGGTTAATGGGTGTCCTGGGCTGCATCAGGAGGAGTGTTGCTAGCAGGTCATGGGAGGTGATCATTCCCCTCAGCACTGATGAGGCTGGAGTGCTTGGTCCAGTGCTGGGCTCCTCAGTACAAGAGAGACATGGACATACTGGAGAGAGTCCAGTGAAGGGCCACAAAGATCATTAAGGGACTGGAACATTACTCCTAAGAGGAAAGGCTGAGATAGCTGGCACTGTTCCACCTGGAGAAAAGAAAGCTCGAGGGGCATCTCCTTAATGTATACTTTTGCACACTTGAAGGGAGGGTGCAAAGAGGATGGAGCCAGGCTTTGCTCAGTCGTGCCCAGAGGACAGGCAAGACCAGAGGCAGCGGGCACAAACTGAAACACAGGAGCTTCCCTCCAAACATCAGGAAACACTTTTTCACTGTGACCGAGCACAGGCACAGGTTGCGCAGGGAGGCTGTGGAGTGGAGTCTCTGTTTGTGGAGATATTTGAAAGCTATCTTGACATGGTCCTGGGCAGTTGTCTCTAGGTGGCTGTGCTTTAGCAGGAGATTTGGACCAGATGACCTCCAGAGGTCCATTCCAACCTCAACCATCATGTGATTCTGAAATACTTCTGGGCTTCTAATAATCTGAGGTTTTAAGTACTTTCATCCTCCTGGAGAGGATCGGGTTAAGTAATAGGAGTTTGTGATATCCATATCTAGGGATGAGTATTAAATGGTACTGAAAAATACTGTAATGCTGTAATTTGAAATTTATTTTCTCTTCTGTATATGTCACATATATAAAATACACTGTGGACCTCTGCAAATGTTTCACTGAACATGTTAGTATTTTATAAACTTTAATCTTATGGTCTCATCTGCACAGCAATGCCAACTGAAGTATGTTCTTACACTGATTTTGATAATGTGCTTACTCAATAGGTAAAACGTTCTAGGAGTAAAGGAGGACTGGCTGGGCCTGATGGTACAAAGTCAGTGTTTGGACAGATGTGTGCTAAAATGAGTTCCTTTAGCCCTGATAGCCTTCTGCTTCCTCATCGTGTTTGGAAAGTCAAGTTTGTTGGTAAGAGAATTCTTCACCTACCCAGCTATTTTGCACTTAACTTTACAATTTTCTTCAGATTTTTTTTTTTTTGAGTACCTGAAGGAAAAGATTCAGGAAAGCTGTGTGTGTAGGCAGAGGAAGGTGCTTAAAATGTTAGGAAGTAAAAAAGTCTTCTTAAGTGATTTTATAAAAAACTTGAAGATAGTGGAAATGTGTCTGTAATTCTCAAATTCTGGGGGCAACTCGTCTGCTTACAGCAAATGTTCTGCAAAACCTAAACCTGTTTTTCAGCTGTCTGAATTGGTAAATAATTCTGGCTAGATGATTTTACTGGTAGGGTTGTTTTTACAATTAACATACCACTTCAAGCTTTTTCATGAAAAAATATTTGAGACTGATGAGCTTTTCTATCTACTGTATATAAGATATATAAAATAAATCTACTTTAAAATGTCACTTAGGAGTCATGTTGCTTTGAGTTTCTATCTCTATTCTATTTTATTTAATTACTGTATAACAAAAATGTTAGTTACACTCTGGCAAAATAGTATTTTTGACACTGTAATGTGTTGTATAATCTTCTAAATAATATGATTTACAATGAACTGGAAATATCCAAATATAAAGCAAAGCTTAAAGGGTTTTATATGAACAGATATGACAGAGTAGCTTTTAGTAAACTTCCATTTAGTTAGTCATCCCTGTGGAAAGAAATACAGTTTATTCCAATACTTTATTTTTGAAAGAACATTTAATTATGAGCCTTTTATCTTCTCCAAGGTGAATCTGTGGACGATTGTGGTGGAGGTTACAGTGAATCAATAGCAGAAATGTGCGAGGAGCTTCAGAATGGGCTGACCCCTCTGTTAATTGTGACACCAAATGGAAGAGATGAATCTGGAGCAAATAGAGATTGTTTCCTATTAAATCCTGCTGCCAAGTCACTCTTGCATATGAACATGTTTCGTTTTCTTGGTAATTTTTTAGCAACATTGTGACATTCTATTTGCATTGCATTATCAGAATATGGGGAATCTAACAAAAATTGAAAACACTATGTTTGAACTTGCAGGTGTACTTTTGGGCATTGCTATCCGTACTGGCAGCCCTCTGAGCCTCAACCTGGCTGAGCCAGTGTGGAAACAGCTTGCAGGAATGAACTTAACAATTGCTGATCTCAGTGAGGTAAGTGTGAAGTTCATGAGTAAGATGTAACTTACAGAAGGCAAGCAGACTCTAGCATAAATTTTTCTCCACTGATTGGTTTTCCTGGTTTCTGTATACTTGTATTTTGTCTGTCTTTTTACATTTTGTGTCAGTATATAAAGATGACTTTGAACTCACTGATAAAACTGTAAATTTAAGGTGTTCAGAAATAGTTAAATAAGCTTATTTGAATTCTAGAGCATTCTCAAATCTTCTCATGGGTTTGTGGTTGAACTCCTACTTTCCAGTAGACTTTTCTGTAGCTGTTACTGTCTGTTGTGCCAAGATGCAGTAATTGATTGGGTGTACACACCTACACTGTTTTGAAGTGAAAGAAAATGTGTTCAAACTGTGTCCTGGTTCAGCTAGGATAGGGTTAAGTTTCCCCAGCAGGGAAGGGGGAAGGGATCTCCAGCCGGGTAGCCCGGGAACTTTTTCCTTTGTGGCTTTGGCGGCGGGGAGCACGCGAGCGAGCTGTCTGTAACCATTTGTGGTATTTCTCTGTATATCTTCTGTCTTGTTTACTGTTAATAATGTTTATTGTTGTTATCATTGCTACTGTTGTTGTTCAGATTGCGTATTACACTGTTGTATTAAATTTCTTCTTATTTTAACCCGGGTTTGTGCCTCACTTCCAGCCTGACCGGCTGAGGGTGGGGGAGGGGCAACGGCAGTGTGGTCTCTGGTCCCGGCAGGGCTTGAACCACCACAAACTGCTACTGAAAATAGTTTGTGCCCACATACTGAAGATCACAAACTTTGAATTTCTGTTTACTGAGCTCAGTAAACATGGAGTAAGGGTTACGTCTTGATTGTGAAGAGAACTGCAATGTAGAAATGTACTTACTGTAAGAGCAGTGTCATTTACTTGTCAGTAAGGGGATTCCTTTTGTACCAAAACCAGCCTGTAGACTCTGTAGGTGACTATGTTTTTAAGCTTTAAATCCATTTTCTTCTTTAATAGAGTTTCTTGGCAAATGCTCCCCAAAAGAATTGAAATCTGGAACCCATGCACCCTCCTACATCCCAGCATAATGAAATTTTATGTAAAATACTAAGCCATTTTATGGCTTTGAAATTAAATTAGGTGGGTTGTGTGGTCAGACATTTGATAATGCTTTTGGTAGATGACACGTAATGCAAACGATGCTGTTTGTATAGTGCTAGTAAACTGACTTTAACTCGGGCTTATTTTCAAAAGGTTGATAAAGATTTTATTCCTGGGCTTATGTATATTCGAGACAACGAAGCTACTTCAGAAGAGTTTGAAGCTATGAGCCTCCCGTTCACTGTGCCTAATGCAAGTGGTCAGGATATTCAGTTGAGTTCAAAATACACCCATATTACGCTGGATAACAGAGCTGAATATGTGAGGCTGGCAATAAACTACAGGTTTGTTGAATAAGTTATTCAAATTATTGACACAAATAAGCATTTTCTTTTAAAAAACATGTAAAAGCTTTTAAATTACATACTACGTAAACAATTTTTATTCCAGCATTTTAATATTTTCATGTGATTACGGTGTTGATTTTCTGACTTCTTTTAATCTATCTAAGGAGAAAAGATTAAACTTAATTTTTAGGAAGCAAAATAAACTATCAGGTATGGCTCTAGATTCAAGTAGCTGTCCTGACAGAGAAGTTTTGGCAGACAGTTTTACAGGTGGAGAAATGCCCTATTTAATCTAGTTCTTCCTATGTGATAAAGTAATACCTTTGATCAGTAGTAGTGAAGAGCTGCCCCAGCTGAATTCTTACGCTATTCTTACCTAAGCTGGAATCCACAAAACAAAATGTTCATTCCTTGGACACCATAAAATGTCAGACACGTATGTGCAGATAAGTAAATTCACCCAGAGATGCCAAAAACTGAACATTTCACTGAAATCACTGGGAAATAATTGTTTGCTATCTGAGAAGACAGGCCTTTGGTTACTGAAATACCTAGGTAGCTAATCTAGACAAGTACATCTAAGAAGCCATCATAGGCATCTTGTTAAATGAAGCAATGGGCCTTGTGCCAATTGCAATATGGAAATTTAGATAGTTTGGATGAAAAACTGATTATTAGTTGTTTTATTCTCTCTTCCATAGTTAACAGTTTTAGATAGTGCATAAGTAAGACTTGCTTATTAGCTTGTAGTTATAGTGTCTGCCAATGACTACTGTAGTAAGTACAGTGGTTTTTTTTTTTTCTATAAATAGTTATGAACTAATATTTAAATCTGTTTTTGACAGTAGAGAGAAATTTCATTTGGAATAGATAAATGATATGTCTATATAAAATGTTAAAATTCTTTGAAGAAATGGTTTTGTTTTCATGCCTCAAAGGGCACAAGCAATTCAGAAGGATTTTACAGCTAAAAGACCTTTGGGATAAACATTTCAATGTTTAGATTAAATGTAAAGATTTTAATTATATGTAATCCTTGAAAGGTAAAACTAGCACCTGAATAAAATCCATGTGAAAAAGCAGATGCAAAAGACCAAGTTTGTCCTGACATCGTTGTTTCTGAGGACAGGACTTGTCAATGATGTGAATCTTTGCTCTGAAGAGCCCTGTAAAACATACCAGAAATTATTTGACAGGGGGAAAAAAAAAGCAAAACACAAATAATGGGTGGCAGCAGAAGCAGCAAAATGTTAGACTTATCTGTGCCTGTCTTGAAATACAACAGCTCTTGTCCCCTCAGACATCATATTTTAGTTGAGACCTGTTTTTCTTTTACCATAATGTCTGTCTAGTGTTGGGAATGTTTGAGGGCAGTTTCAAAGCACAGCCCTTCTTTTCCCAAGAGCGTGTAGTTTCCGAATGGGGTGTTGGTTTGTTCTTGTTAGGCACATCATGTGAATAATACTGGAAATAAAGTATCCTAAACACTGGGAGATATCTCTCCATACTGAGCTTGTTCTGCAATATGAATTGATTTAGAAACTATTATAAGTCAAGTATGTTATAAATGTTTATTAATGTTCCTTGGTGCATAGCTGAGGAGAATGGTTAAGTTCTCCTTGATAATTCCAGTAATTTCTAGAAATAATTGCTAGAAATGGCATTCACAGAAACTCTGAAAATGTGTCTCTGCAGACTTCATGAATTCGACGAACAAGTTGCAGCAGTTCGTGAGGGGATGGCCCGTGTTGTTCCAGTTCCTTTGCTTTCACTCTTCACAGGATATGAACTGGAAACTATGGTATCAATTCTGCTTTGCTACCTCTGTCACACTAACTTGGAGTTAGATTCTTCAGTTATCTTAATAATTCAAACCCCATATTAAATACTGTTTACAATGATCGCTCTGTGATTGCAAACATGTTGTCCAAGGGAAGACTAGAAAGTGTTTTAATTGCCCTTTTGGTGTTAATAAGGTTATTTTGATATAGCTGAACAGTGGTGTAATGAATTATTTCTGGAAGAAAAAAGAAAAAACCAAAAAAAGTCATAAAACAGGGACCTAGGAGTTGAATTGGGGGTATTAATCCCAAATAAAACGTTTAGTTCTTTATGTGATAAGGAAATATGAAAGAAGGTTCGTTATTGCCCACTGATGGGAAGATGTATATTTAGTAGTATTTTAATAGGAGACCATGCACAGCACTCAAAATATTTGAAAGTTCATTTTGTGAGTTGTAAAGGAATGTAAATACTGTAAAGGAATGGAGGGAACAAATCACCTGTAATTGATTGGATCAGACTTTTGTAGCCTAGCATTATATTTTATTTTTCAGGTATGCGGAAGTCCAGATATTCCACTTCACCTTCTGAAATCTGTAGCAACTTATAAAGGCATTGAACCAACTGCTTCCTTGATACAGTGGTTCTGGGAAGTGATGGAGTCCTTCTCCAATACAGAGCGATCTCTCTTCCTGCGTTTTGTGTGGGGTAGAACAAGGCTGCCCAGGACTATTGCAGACTTTAGAGGGAGGGACTTTGTTATTCAGGTAAGGTGCATGGGATGGCGTGTGGGGTTTTTATTTAAAAAAGCTGGTAGCCGAGAGTAGTATGACATAACAGGAGAAGAGGCTGATTTCATTAAACTGTTCATGCAGCTTTGCACTGTTGAATCCACAATGTAACAGAGACCTATAATGTGCATTTTTTTTCTCTTGGCTTGGGCAAGTGGACATTCGTTTCATTTCCCAGCCATTTGCTTCTCTGGATTTTGATAGCTTTCTATTGTCAATCATCAACTGTGTGTGCAGGCATTTATTTAGCATTTCATTCAGCTCAGTTAATCACTGCAGCTAGGCTAAAACCCCACAATCTTCAAATTGTATTTTAGTATTTGCTGAAGTAATAAAATCTTTTTTTATATTGTTCCCAACCATATATTCATAATAAAAGAAGCTCATATATTTGGTTTTATTTATTTACTTAGTGTAGGGAAAATGGATGTTTTTCTTAATTTTTTTTTTAAAGAAACTTCAGCATCAGAATTGCAAATCTAAGACACTGTTAAAAAAATTCTCAAGTATTATCTTGATATTTATTTATGCTTTGGACAGTGAATCAAAAATATTATGCTTTTTGTTTTCAACAGGTATTGGATAAATATAATCCTCCAGACCACTTTCTTCCCGAGTCATACACTTGCTTCTTTCTCCTGAAGCTGCCCAGATATTCCTGTAAGCAAGTGCTAGAGGAAAAACTGAAGTATGCCATCCACTTCTGCAAGTCTATAGACACTGATGATTATGCCCGGATAGCACTGACAGGAGAGCCAGCGGCTGATGACAGTAGTGATGATTCTGATAATGAAGATGCAGATTCTTTTGCTTCAGATTCTACACAGGATTACTTAACAGGACATTAAAAAAATAATATAAGGGATAGTTGTCACAAGCACTGAGGCAAAATGCCAAAATGGCAATGAAGCCAAGGACAGTTTAGGTCTTGAAATATAGACTGTGTAGTCAGAGAGATGGTAATCTTCTGAATGTGGGGAAAGTGTGTGTTTGCTACTCACAGTAGGAATTAAGGGTTACAGCTTAAACCATCAGCTTAGAATAAATGGCACAGTATATGGGCATTTAACATTTATTTTAAGAGCTGAAAGTGGCCCCCCATAATGCTGCACTACATTTAGAACCTTTGTGTTTACTGAAGTGTTGTAAATGTTTGTATAAATATGGTAGTGCAGCATCCAAAAGGCAGTGAAACCTTTAAATTGTGGGTGCAATAGGTTTTTTCTTATTAAGTGTTGTGTTCTGTGCATCTTCTTGACTGTATATTGGAAATACTGTGCAACAACTGAATAGTATTATAAATATTTCAATTAACTTTACTAGAAGTTTGTTAAAAATTTTTGAACATTGAATTAACATTATTCCTTGAAATTCTTCTATAGATAATAAAAATTGCCAATAGTTTCACCTCCACCCCTGGTTTGTATATTTTAGCTTATGCATTATTTATCTCAAATTTGATACCTTTCTGTGAACAGCATCATAATTCTTATCATGGAAAGTGTACTGTATATAATTTGTGCCATGTAAATGCAAAAGTTATAATTTCCCTCCAAATAAAACTTCTGCCACAGAAAAAAAAAATGTTTTTTAGTAGTAATGCAGCAGTTACATGGGACGAACATTGCAATAGCTCTGCTAAGAAATGTTTCTGTTTACACTGTGTAGTTGTTGACTAAACGTTGCTGGTGCTGCTCCACCAATAGTAGGTGCATTGCCATAGACACAACATGAGCTATAGTAAACTCAGAGCAAGTCTACGCAACATGTTAATGGTAGTAGTGATTAGGGACACTTTGCTTAGGCAGTTGTTTCTACTGCAACTGTTGTCAGTAATGGTAAATTTGTTCTTGTACACCTGGGAAAAAAATTGCTTTTGAGGAAGAGTAAGGGACAGATGTCCTCAAGTACCTGAATTCGAGTAAAAGAGTATGATGGCACTTGTATGACACACAAGAAACATCTGAGAAAATTAGATCATTTTACAAGGCTTGATCATAAAACATTCTGCATCCAGTGGCCTGCTTGAATAACTCACTGAATAACTCAAGTGGCATTCGGGTATTATGTGTTCACCACAGAGTGTATGCACTAGTTTTTCAAAGTAGGCAAATAAGGTTTAGTTGTGCCAAGGCACTAGTATTTTCCTTTAAAATCCAGTAGAAGGTGATGTCACAGCATTTCGTCACTAATTATTAGGATGGGTATATGTGAAGAACATTTTACAATTCAGAGTGGGTTAATTTTTTTAGTGTGTGCATTTGACTTCTATTCCAACTTCTGTAAAATTAAATATTAACTGGGGTCATGAAATCAGTTTACCTGAGACATACTTGATAATTCAAAATACTAGTGAAACTATCTCTTTGTTGTTAAGATGTCAGAGTTTTGAGCTTTAGAGGCCTCTATTTAGTGCTGAAGATCACTTGCAATAAATTCTACTGTCCTGATCCTCTGTCTTTTTGGAGATTCCAAAAGTCAACCCTGTGCCCTGTCCTAGAGATTTTCTCTGTCTGCCGTTGAAAAACACTGAGGGTTTTTTGGGTCTTAAAAGAAGATGCAAAACCCCAAAACCTTGAGCAACCCCTTTAATCGTTGCTGCTGAATTTAATTTCTCCTGAGGGTAAAGAGTGGAGAATCTGGTACAGAAGTGCTCATGTGGTTGTCTGCTGTCCTTTGCCATGGAATTGCCATGGTAGTACCAGAGCCCTGCCCTGTAGCCATCCACCTTGATCAAAGGGATTTTGTAGCCAGCTTTTCAGGAGATGTGATGGATGAGTCATGCCTAAATGCCACAAGTCTAAGGACTGAGTCGGAGTTCTGTTGCCATTCTTGAGTTTCAAACCCCGTTTCAGGAGCATATGAACCACTGTAACATGAAGAAGTTTTATAATTTGCTTAGGAAAGAAAAAGAATGTCGGAGTTTTTCTTTCAAGAAAAGTAAAAAGGAAGTCTCTTTTATGATAGGAAGCAGTTTACATTGTTAATTAGTGAGCCGCATTAAAAGGGTTTTTTAAGTCTCCTCTGTTTTCCAATCCTAACTCAGGTCTCAGATGCCATTTTACAGTGTAAAATGCTTGTTGCCTACAGCCTGACTTAAAGCATTTCTGAGTAGCCGGCAGCTGTTTTTGAAAAATCACTGTTTTAAGTGGTCATAAAATGGGACTTTGCTTTTAACTGGCTTTGTTGCCTGGGTAAATTCCTGAAGGTCTAAAACCACCTAATGGCTGCTAAACAACCTGTGAATAAGGAGAGAATGTCACTGAGTTCCATCAGGGAGTTTAGGGGACATGTACCACTTACGATATTTGTTCCTTAAATCATGTTAGTCAAATCTTCATGCCAGCGTATATAGGTACTTGCCTCTGCTGCAAGCATATTTATCAGCAAAGCTAAACCATGCAGCACTCCTTGAGAAAAAAGGGAGGCAGTGGCTTCCAAACATCTTACTGATAAAATATTTTCACTTTTGAGTTTTAAAAAAATGTACAGATGTGTATTTTCCTGTAGATAATGCCTTTGAAGCTTAATCTCACGATGAATCTTACAGTTAAAAATTTTGGTGTTAACAAAAACATGCCAACACAGTTTTTTTACTCAGCTGGGCTTCAAGGGTGTGAGAATGGTGGAAAAGTTACTCAGTTGTGGAGTCATGTCCTTACCTAGAGTGAAAACTGCAGCAAAGCAACACAACTGTGAATATGACACAGAAACTACTTGTGAATTGATGCTCCTAATACTTGTAAAAGATTCTGCTGATTAGCATGTTCATCTCCAATGTTGATGGTGTATGTGCAAGGCACCATTCTTCAGCTTTGCATCGTCTGATGGCCAGTGAGTAAGAGTGTGCAAAGATATCAGAAAAAAACCAGGGTTGAGTTATTGCAGTTGTTTCCTGACTGTGGTCATCCTTGATCAGTTCTCTCCAGGGAGTTTGGGTGTGGTGCACTGGCATCATGACCTGAAAAAGGTTTCAGCAGAAGATTTTGACAAGTCTGTTTGGAGGAGGTGGAGTCATGCATATGATAATATAAAATCCTCTAGGATTCTCTTTTGTAAATGGGTCTGTGTTAAATGAAAATAATTCTCATTCAGTACTTGCATATACTCACTGCTGCTGGTAAGCCTTGATAGAGATGGGGTGCAGCCCTTCTAGAAAATAAAGTCTGAGATAGGAGTACTACAATTTGTTTCACTGTGACAATTTTATCAGGGGGAGAGGGGGCAAAAAGTGCCCATGTGGTCTGGTCTCAGTGGTCAGCTGAGCTTTGTTACCCTGATTAGCAGCAACTCAGAGAAAAAGAAAATGCAAGAAAGTATAAAATCCAAATACGTGGAATTAGGATGCTTGAAGCCGTAGGAGGCTGCTTGCCCTTCTCACTCCTTATGGAAAGTTTGACCTGTGGCCAAGACATGACAGTTTATGCTTCTTTCCAGACCAGCATGCCATTTCAAAGGTCCAAAAGGGGAGAAATTAAAGAATGACCAAGTAGATGCTTGATTTGTTTTCCTAGAAGACGAACTTTTGAATTAATACTTCTATGTAAAGTATTTCACTGCTATTTTGAAGAAAAGATGCTTTTTAGCTTCAGAAATGGATCAGTTTGAGCAAGTTCTTTCCATAATTTCCAAGTGATTTTTCCTAACATTTGTTCTGATATGCTTGACATTTGTGGCATGAACATGTGATTTATCAGCCACAAATTATGAAACTGTTCTAATGCTTTGACCTAGTAGTTAAAAGATAAGGCATGTTTGCTTTCTAATGGCCTTTGATACTCTCCCTTCCTTGGTAATGTTCTTTTGTAAGGAAACCAAGAAGGCCTCTTAAATAAGGTGAAGGTAAAGCTGCAGGCAAAGTGTGAACTTCCATCCTAAACTGGAAAACTTTTTTGAGTAAGACTCCTGCCCATGTACTTCCTGGTTCTGCTGTTTCTCAAGCGTTTCATCAGTTTCATCACATCATCTTAGAAGCACCCATAAAAATAAACTAGAGAACAGGGTCCACGTCCAAAATGAAGCTGATAGGAGAAGGGCTGTCTGACTTAAGCAATGCGGAAGTCAGTGAGTTATGAAGTGCTGTGCATAGGAGGCAGAAATCAAATGCGTGAAGTACCTGTGTGGAGAGGCCAGGTGGGATTTGCACTGGGCTGAGTGAGTTGCTCTTCCTCTGTGCTTCTGCAGAGAATGGGGAATTCCTGGGGGAGAACTGAAGGGACAAAAACCAGGAAGGAAATGGGCTTTTTGTAGCACAAATCAGGCCCTGTCCTTCCTGTGATCCTGGGGGCTGCTGCCTCCTGACAGAATCACTGACCAGGCTCTAGTACGTGGTACTCGTGACCAGTCACCCACATGGGGTAGAGCTCAGCAGCCTTTGGAATTTTTCATTTTGGAACAAAGGAAGCCATTTTAGTTGCAGATGTGGACCTACTGTACAACTTGCTGATAGCAGTAGGAGAGATTGGGGATTTAGGATGGTGGTACACAAGGAAAGTCATGGTGCCTCTGTCACTGCAAGTGACTTAATAGCACAGATCTGTTGTATGATGGGCCATACTACAAGTACTAGAGGAAGAAAATCCACTATAAAATGACCAGTATGGTCTAGAAGCCTGGGAGGATGTTGGTCCCCTTGGGTGCATGGGACCTTGGCAGGTTATGACAGGAATATGGTGGGATATTTTATGTCTGTTACAGTATTGTTAAGGGATGTTAAGGATGTGGCTACCTCTTCCAGCCACCCTGGCCCAGGACTCTCCTGCCCAGCCCCAGGACCCAGGGGCAGTGATGTGGCTGCCTCTTTCCACTTTGCAGTGGCAAAGCTGTGCATGTATCCCAGAGACACACACAGGGACATGGACACCTACAGGACAATGACATGGCCAGTCCCACACCAGTAGTTAGGGGTTAGAGACCCTCACCTGCTCCAGTAGCAGATGATGAGTCTGCTGGCACCAATTTTCACTTAGACCCACACAAATCTCACTGGTAGCAGGCACTTGGTCATTGCAGCACACATACACATGGGATAGAGAGTGTGATCATGCAGAGAGATAGATAATAAAAGATTTACTAAGAAGAGATAAGAATACAGGACAGACTGCGATGGTCAGGTGCAGAGCTCTGACAGAGACGGGGGCTGACTGGTCCCATTTTACCTGTGACCAGCCCCCTGTATACCCTTTTGTGTTTGTCCCCTTTGTCCCTCCCTTCTCCCCTTCCCCTGTGTGTCCCTCATCAGTGGGCACAATTCCACCCACCCCCTCTGGCACCATGGACCCTCAGATTTTCATCCCCATCAGTTGCAAAGCCCCAGTTTGCCTGCAGGTTCTTGCTAGCCCATCAGTTACTGTGACTGACCAGCTTAATTGCTGGTTATTGTGTTCATTAATACTAATTTCTTGGGTTTCAGGGCTCTGTATGTTTATATCCCTCCCTTTCCTTATTCTCCTGACTGATAAAATAAGCATTCCCATGCTTTGCATGTCCTTACCAATTAGTACGACAGACCAGGTTTGTCCTCATCCCGATCTCCCCCATCGTGTGTCTGTCAGGTTTGTCTTTGTTCTTGTTTATGGCTTCTTTGACCAGATACTCTCAAAGGAGTAGACACTCTCCTTCCACATACCCTTGCAAGTGTGGTCAGACATGATTTATTAGTTGGCTGTGCGGCTGAGGAATTAGCTATATGGTGCACTATCTGGAGATGATCACTGAGGTGTGGAGAAACGGACATCCAAATGTCAGTGTTGATGGCAAGCATGAAAAGAAGCAGATTTATACCCAGCAGGGTGAAATGTTCTCTGCAAGAGCCATTTCACAGTGCTGGTGTGTGTTTGACAAGGACTGGGTAGGCAGCTGAAAGATAAGGTAGAGAGGCACAGAGGCAGCCAGCAGACTGCATGTGTGTTTGGGGAGGGTATGGCCTGCAGGCCATAGGCTAATGAGAAGGCTCCCATGTAATGAGACCAAACTCCTTCCTGCAAAGGTGAAAGCTGTGAGGACAGTCTGCAGGACCTCCAACCATAGCTGAGGGTAGGCCTCCACTGACGGGATTTGTGGGAGGTCTGGCACACTGAGCTTTTTTCCAAAGGTTTCCACCTGCAGGTGTAGTGGACAAAATCTTCTGTATTAAGAGTGAGCTGTACTGGGAATACACACCCGGATACTGGATACTGGCTTTTCTAGATACCATGATGTATGTAAATGAAGCTGTGGCCTGCAGCTTCATGAAGAAGTCAGGAGTGTGTGCAGTCCCTTTATCTGTAGTCAGAGCCAAACAACATAACAAGAATTTCTTGATTAGGCGATGCTAGTGGACAAAAGGATGCAAGGACCACAGACAGTTACAAAAGGAGAAAGTATCCTTCTAGGGAAGTTTCACTGGCATTCAGTGGCAGAAAGTCCATTTTAACCTGGTAACGAATAAAGCTCTGGCTGGAGTACTCCTGGATATTCCCTAAGACACAAGCATGCTCCCTGGAAGAAGTACAAAGGGAAGCACATCTCTGGCAGTGTTAGGAAACCGATGAAAGAGAGCAGAAAAAGAAAAAGAATGGGAATGCCTGATGCAGAAATTCTGGATAAAAATGCCATAGTAAATCTTTCAATATGTAAAGCATTGGGATAAAAAAGGGAATGGTCTGTTTTCCACAGTTATCCAAAGCAGGTCGAGAAGAAATAGTATCCTTACAGTAGAGATACTTGACACCCCACTCCTCCCACTTTCTAACTTCAGAGACTTTTAAGCACTAGAATGCCCAGTCTAGGCAGATCATTAATTTTGGACAATAATTATTTTTAAAACCTTGTTAGACATCTCTTGGTGATGATCTGATGATACTTGATCTACTCTCAGTCAGGCAGCTGCCCAAACCAATTTCTCGAGTACTCTCAGCTTATTTGGTATTCCTGCAATGCAATGCAATGCCCTATTCATTACTAGCTTCTCTAAAAATGAATTTCTAGTAAGTATCATAGACTCTGCAGTGGTACCCTGTCCACCATGTTCTAACCAAGGTTGCCTTGAGACATCCAAACTTACTGTAGACAAGACCCTTGAAATCTTTATTGGTTATTGCGAGTAACAGCTGCCTGCTTTTCCACTGGCTCAACAGGATCTTTTCTTTTTCAATACCAGCTTCCTTAACCAAATGCCAGCTCCTCTGTATATACAGTTCTCCCTGACTCCATCAGGGCTTGCTGATCATTTAAGACTAGAGACAGGCTGCCGTTCTGAGCTGCAAGAGTCCTCTCATGCCTTCCTGCAGCTCCATCCAGAGCTCTGGCTGGGCTGTGGTGCTACTCTCTCTTGGGACAGGGAAGACCCATACACCAGGTAGGTAAAGTGACTCCTTCCTCACCTCCTGCCCAAAAGCTGTTGGTGACTGTTTTTCAATGGGATCATTTCCCTTCTCTGGTTTATTAGGTGGTTCCACAACCGATCGCATTGGCACAGTAAGATGGGGACGGGAGAGCAAACACTGCTAAACCACATTTGCTCTTGAGTCCTTACTGTTCATCTTTAGTAGTCCCCCAAAACTGCAAATACTTGCTGAAATGCCTGCTCTCCTCCTGGATGCAGGAGCTGTGTGCTGGCCACGGCTGTTTCTTTTAAGGCTGCAGCGGGGGGGAAGCCATGCTTCTTGTTGGCAGAGAACAACCTCAGGGGCAGCTGCCACTTTGGCTGCTGGTGAAGGGGATGTGTTGAGGCTGGAGGCTGGCTGGTGGTGGGAAAGAGGTGGGAGCATGTGGCTGAGTGTGGGGAAGGGTGAGGCAGCGAGACTGCCTCCATCGTCTGCAGCAGCTGCATCCTCCCGGTGCCCCCAAGAGGCAAGGAAGCCATGGACAAGGAATGCCCCTTGAGGGTGACTCCAATTTTGTATTGTGGGCCTTGGCTACTTCAGTGAGAATGCCGTCCTGTGGCCAGGTAATTTGTCCTTCTAGTTTGTTATGCACAAAGCCAAATTGTCATGAAAACTTGAGGCAACTCTTTTGAATAGCAATATTCTGTTTAACCATTTTTACGCACTGTCAGAAGGCAAATATTGGGAATTATATGTCAGTGGAGGAAAGCTTCTGGGAGTAAGAAACATGTTTGCTATAAAATTCATCATAAAAACAGGCATGTAGAACTCCAGGTGACAGTCTTGGCTCCAGGTGAAATCACTTTTGACTTCAGTCTCTGGGTTTGCCTCTCAGTCTAGGTTCAACAAAAAAAACTAGCTGCATGCTGCAGAATGCAGATACCATTTTGATGTTTGCTTCTAAGATGGTGTTGCTTGGTCCCAGGCAGTTTGCAGTGTGGTTAAAATACCCATGTATAGGCATGACCAGGAGAGGAAAAGCTTGCAGAGTTTTTCAAGCTTCCTCTGTGGTTAAGGCACAGGACTGGGAGTCAGGAGATCAAAGTTTCTGTGTCAAAAAAAGAGCTATTTCAACACATAGACTGCATTGATAAAAGTGATCTTGTAGAAGTGTTACACACATTTCTTTGATGGGGCTAAGGCTTTGCTCTTGCCAGGCAGTGCACTGCAGAGAATTGGCTCATCCTACCTAGAAAAGGCTGCCATCCTGAAAAGGGAGCAAGGACAAACAGCACTGATGCTCACTGGTCCAGTAAAATGTACATCGTGATGTCCATGAAAGTATCCTCAAAGTGGTGAGCACTGAGTGGAAAGTGGAAAGAGTATGCAAAAGGTGACTGTGCTTACTTGTGTCACACTGTGTCACAAGAGTTGATAAGGATGTGGTCAGCATAACCATGGCCAAGAAATGCAAGTAGGATTGCCCGTACATGTTTATAAACAAATTAATGTTGACCTGGGTATTGTCTGCCAAAGATGTAAGAGAATGTAGATACAACTAATGGAAAACAGTGTGAACAAATATTTGTTTACATGAGATGGCCACAGAAATGTATCATATGCTCAAAATGTTCTTTTGGGATATCCATTTATGCAAGGCTTTGAAGGGAGAAGTGGGGAGGAAAAAATCACAGAATCGTCTAGGTTGGAAAAGACCTTGAAGATCATCCAGTTCAACCATTAACCTAGAGTTAACAGTTCCCAACTACACCATATCCCTAAGTACTATGTTGACTCTACTCTTAAACACCTCCAGGGATGGGGACTCCACCACCTCCCTGGGCAGCCCATTCCAATGCCCAACAACCCGTTCTGTAAAGAAATGCTTCCTAATATCCTGACTAAACCTTCCCTGGTGCAATTGAGGCCATTTTACCTATTGTCCTATCGCTTGTAACTTTGTTAAAGAGACTCATCCCCAGCTCTCTGCAACCTCCTTTCAGGGAGCTGTAGAGGGCGATGAGGTCTCCCCTCAGCCTCCTCTTCTCCAGACTAAACACCCCCAGTTCCCTCAGCCGCTCCCCGTACGACCTGTGCTCCAGAGCCTGCACCAGCTTCGTTGCCCTTCTCTGGACACGCTCGAGTCATTCAATGTCCTTTTTGTAGTGAGGGGCCCAAAACTGAACACAGGAATTGAGGTGCGGCCTCACCAGTGCCGAGTACAGGGGTCAGATCCCTTCCCTGTCCCTGCTGGCCACGCTATTGCTGACACAAGCCAGGATGCCATTGGCCTTTTTGGCCACCTGGGCACACTGCTGGCTCCTGTTCAGCCGGCTGTCAGTCAGCACCCCCAGGTCCCTCTCTGACTGGCAGCTCTCCAGCCACTCCTCCCCAAGCCTGTAGCGCTGCTGGGGGTTGTTGTGGCCCAAGGGCAGCCCCCGGCATTTGGCCTTATGGAAACTCTTCCAGTTGGCCTCAGCCCATGGCTCCAGCCTGTCCAGGTCTCTCTGCAGAGCCTCCCTACCCTCGAGCAGATCAACACTCCCACCCAACTTGGTGTCATCTGCAAACTGACTGAGGGTGCACTCGATCCCCTCGTCTAGATCATCAATAAAGATGTTAAACAGGAGTGGCCCCAACGCCGAGCCCTGGGGGACACCACTCGTGACCGGCTGCCAACTGGATTTAACTCCGTTCACCACAACCCTTTGGGCCCGGCCATCCAGACAGTTTTTTACCCAGCAAAGCATGTGCCCATCCAAGCCTCGAGCAGCCAGTTTCTCCAGGAGAATGCTGTGGGAAACGGTGTCAAATGCCTTACTAAAGTCAAAGTAAACAACATCCACAGCCTTTCCCTCATCCAATAAGCAGAGCACCCTGTCATAGAAGGGAAATCCCTAGCTAGAACTTGTTTATAGGATGTTTAATTTGAAAGGTAGTTGTATGAGCTGTTTTTCTCCATTTGAGAGTGGTACAGACTGTCTTACCACCTTCTCATCTTTTACAGAGTGGTGACAATTACTTCTAAGGCCTTACAGGAGATGATAAAACAACTGCTCTGTGGCACCTCTGAGAGATTCAGCTTACTTCCTGTTCTCAAAATTACTCTGTGACAGTAGTGTTTGTACTAGTCAGTGCCCCCTCTAACCATCAGAGCCCAGATCCAGCTTTCCTGCTGCTTTTAGGAAAGAGGTGAGTTGCAACTACTGAGCACTCATTTACTGATGTAGCTGGTCTTGGGGCCATTTAATGAGTTTTCGGTAACTTGCCTTTTTCCTGAAGAAGACAGGAGCTCCTGATAATAACGTCATAACTGTGCTACTGCTGTGCTGGGAGGGATTGCAGGGTGTCTATTCTGGGTTAAACATCAACAACTAGCCTGAAAATCCACCTTGGGGTCACCAACTGCTCTGAGAAGGGACTATACTAGGTGGGGGTGGGATTTTGGCATGACAGAGGTCTTTCATCTGGTTGGTGAGACATGAATTGTCATGAAGTGAAATGAGGCTTTCTTACCCCTGAGATGGGCTTTGGATTGCCAGTGTTGAGCAGTCCTCAGTACCCTGTGTGATGAGATCTACTCTTCAGAGATGAGCATTTGCATCAGAAATGCAACATTGGCAATAGTTCCTGGAGGATGCCCCTCATGATGGTGCAGAGCTGGTTTCCTTTTGGTATGGCTTTTGGTCTGATGACGTTGCATTGGTGAATAGTTTTTACTAAATTGTTAATCAGTCATTACAATCCTGCAGTTTTCTGTTATAGGATTCTGGACCCTCAATGAAATGAAAGGCTGATGTCACCCATGATGAGTTACCACTTGAAGAGACCTGACAAAGTTTGTGGCTGGCAAAAAAACCCAATATAGCAGATAGAAAAGGAGAAGCTGAAAAAAGCCAGTGGGCATTATTGGGTCTGGACCTTTTAATAGCCCTGCTGATGTTCATGTGAGACATCTCTGCCATTCCCGATGACGCTTCTTTCCCATGGAAAGTAAAAGGTCAGAAACAAAAACTGTGAAGTGAGATGAAACAGTGTCTTGTGAAATACACCTCTCCATTCAAGTGTGATGCGGAGATGAGGATTTATGGTGAGATGTTCTTATAGGTGAGCTTATGGGAGCCAGCTGTGCTTGAAAGAACCTGAAAAGAAAATTGTTTGCACCAGTTTGGCAAATGTTGAGTTAAACCCTGCAGACATGGAGATGTTTCTGCTCAACCAGACTAACATGATGGATTCTGTGAAATGAGCCTGGGACAAGTTAGGTAATGTGTAATAATGCTATAACTTTTCTAGCAGAATTGCATATAAAGTATGTGTGTCATTAATTATTATTATGTATTATTAATTGTACACATATATGGCAATAAAATGGGAGAGGAATATGTAACTTTGATGGGAGGAAAGAACCTGGTGAACCACTATTAAGCTTTACTGAAAAATCATATGAGTCAAATACCTTCTTTTATGAAAAATTCAGGAAAACTTCCCAGTTTAAGCAAATTCATTTCATATCTGCTAGAGACATAGAGGTATTCTCTGCTCTGCCTCTCACACAGAAATAATGGCTCCATAACCCCAAAGACTGAGGTTTGCCTCTGTATGGACACCAGAGTAACTATCCTGGAATAATTATTTTTCTTGCTCCACTCCAGACCAGTGCAGGGTGGGGAAGTGGAGAGGGGGCATAGGCGGTTACTCTGGAATAGATGTGGAGACTGGCATAGGTGAGAGATGTAGAATTTGGAACCACTCAGTATTTGTTTTTCTATGTGGATGAGAGATCCACACAGATAGAGATTTATCACTGACTCAGCTGAGTGATGATTAAACCTAAGGATATGGGAAGACTTTTGAGCATGAAGCTCCTCTTGTGCGATGAGTACTGTCTCATGCTTGTTTTGACGTATGTGCTCATGCATAAAAGGGCGTTTGCTCTTGTAGTTGCATCTTCTTATACAGAGAGTCACATGATGGTCCTAGTAGCCCTCCCTGTACCACCTGGATGCTGCTCTCCTGTCCTTGTGCCCCTGAAGAAGGCACAGATGTCTGGCAGCTCCCTGGCCTGTGAAGATGGGCAGCATTTGGTATATGGGGGGGCTGCAACTGCTGGGGGCTACAGCCAGGAGCAGGAGCAGAGTTGGGCAGGCAGTGAATGCCACCTTTCAGGGCCCAGAGCTGAAAGGGCACCACTGTTATCTGCATCCCTCCACAACCACATCCCATGACCTGGTGAGTGGAGTCTTTCAGAATGGATCCAGGCACAGACAGCAGGGCTGGGATGCGTGCCCATCTCCTCGCCAGCAGCGTGCTGTGAGCAAGGATTGAAAGTTCATGGGTGCTCTGCTCTTCCTTGTGGGCCCTCCCACTGCTGGCAAGGCATACTTGGTGCTGGGTTTACAAGCGTGATGACAACTGTAGCTTGATATGAAACACTCAGAGACCTCCAATAGTAGCCATATAGAGTGAGGTGTAGGTTTGTTTAATATCATCAGGGACTGAATGACAGGAGAGGGTTGGCTGTTAGAGATGAATTTTCTCTGTTTTTTTCTTGCTTCAGCCCTGCCTGGAGAGACTGCTTTTCCCCACATGCTCCAGAAGATGAATCTTTCATTGAAGTTTGTTGGTTAATCGAGTTTCATTTGTTCAGCTCTGCCATACATTGGCACAGGCTTCTCAGATGGTCAGTTCAAGATGGCAAGTCAACATTCAACTATTAACTTGCCACTAGCAGGCAGTGTTGCTGGAAAACTGTGCTGTTCCTATTCAGTAACTGCAGAGGAAGACAGCCAGTTGTCACACTCACTGCAGCTAGATGATTTGCAGGTATAAACTATAGAATATATATTTTTCCCCTTCCCTGCTTCTTCTACTTTTCAACTTTTCTTTCTGAAAAAAACTTATCCTATTTCAGGTTGGTGTTTGGAAAATGGATTTTTCTATCCCTGTGTTTTCATAAGTTTTGATTGCTCTCACTGTCCTTCTCCCCTCCATATCTCCTCTCTATCACAGACAGTCCTTCACAGGGGTAGGAAACAAGAGGAAGAGTCAGGAGCATAGAAGAGATAGATGAGGAAAGAGCCCAGGCACAGCTGGACTTGGTCTTGTCTGAGCTAGGTGTGCATTTGTTCAGTGCAGCTCCAGGAAATCCAGGGAAACAGCAGTGCAGGTACAGTGTCGACACTTGCCTTAGGGGCACCAAATTGGTCCTAGTTAGAAAGACCCTTGTGAAGTCATGTCCCTCTTCCCTTTCACTGTTCAGGATATGTAGGCATCTCCCTCTGGAAGACCACTAAACTCTGTCACCTAAGGCTTCATCCCTCCTAAATCTAGTTGCCCAAGATGAAGGTCTCCACATGTAAACTCTGTCTATTCTACCCATTTTGGGATGCAAAGGCTCAACCAACACAGTTGATACAGTTTGGGAGTTTTTAATCTCATTCGGCAGTGGACAGATGGCTGTGATCACAGTGTCCCTTCTTGCCCTTCTTAGACTCTGCTGACTGCATTGACCCTTCATATCCACGCACTACAAGTGGGAGTTTAGACATGCAGCTTTTGTGTAGACACCCAAAATTTTCCAGTGTGAACCCCTCCCTACTTTATGCTGGGATGATTTGTCCATTAGAGATGTCTGCGTTGTTGTTTAACGTGTAGGAGAGCGGCTGGGCTAGGCATCCAGCTTTCACACGTGTGTGTGGGCAGCACAGTGGGAGGGGATGAGACAGTAGGTGGAGGAATCGCCACTTCCATGGGTGGAGGTCACTGGCGGTGGTCTTCCTGGCTGCCCCCTCTGTCCCCAGCCCCCAAGGTTGGGCGGGAAGTGCTCTACTGCCTGGAAAGTCCATCAGCAATGCAAAAGCCCCTCTCTGTTGGTCTGAGTTGCATGAGTTTCACACAATGGCCAACCTGTGCAGACACATTATTCCCTACTGAGAAAGAAGTCTTTCCTCCACCTCTACAGTGTGGACTTGTTTAGAATACATGAGCTATGATCTTATTTATTTATCTATTTATTTATTTATTTATATTAACTTCAAACCCAGAATTTTCTTCATAAAAACCTTTGTAGGGGATGTTGGAAACCCCATTTTTGGTCTGAAAAGACAGATAATGAAACCAGAACCAAGCCTGGTTTGCCACCCAGCTCTGATTAGTTCTGTGGAAATGAAGAAGTTTCATAACTCAGTATTTGAAAAATGATCAGTTTGAGTCTGGACACTAGTTAGGTCCTGTACGGGCTTATGGATGTGAAATCCTAAAGCAAACTGAGCAACATCACAGCTGTCTCTTTGCAGTCTTTTCTATATGTGTTTTCAGAATTTACTAGTATTTTTTGCACGTCTTTTTTGTTAGTATTGCAGATTCTTCTGCAAGTGCAAGGTCCGTTGCTCCACGTAGAACATCAGCGGTGTGTTGAAGGCATTATTTTCAGAGACGAAGCATATGCTAAGCACTGCTTTCTCTAGTGCAAATATATGATGTTACTTTGCTTTTCTTAATTTCTTAAATTGACTAGTAGAATTAGGGAAGCAAAATAATTTTTACTATCAATATAAGCAAATCCAACGACACTGTGTCCCCAGCTTTCACACTTCCTATGCCCAGTGTATTACTGGAATGAATGAGAATGTCACAAACCCACATACAAGCGTAGCAAAGGCCACAGCACTTCATGCACCAATAACCTGCCAACTAATTTGGAGTGTTTCTGCCAACTCCATTGTCCATGTGTGTGCTGGATCGTGGTCTTAAGTGTCCTATTCCCTCCTGACAGCCTAAACCTCCTCTAGCCTTTCAGTGTTCATCCAGATCTTCTTGCTGACACCTTGCTTTTTGCTTTCCAACATTAATTCATAAGCCTGTCTGTCCCACATGTCCACTGGTTGTATTCTTCCCTTTGCTGCTTCTCTTCAGCCATCATTTGATTGCCTTGCTAGGAGCAGACTTTTTAAACAACTGACTGGACTCATTGTATACAGCCTTTATACTCCAGCCTCTGCATTAATACCTGCATCTCTATAACCCGTAAAGCCATTCACATTTGTGTTTCTGCCACAGCTTTGGCCAAGACCTGGTTGCTGGCCCTACCACTCTGGGAGGCAAGCTCTGCCTGGTTTTGAACACTTTTGCTGAAGTTCCTTGAAAGCAAGGAAGCTCTTGCTTCATGGATCTAGGAAAAGAATAATAAACCGTAGATGCATTTTCCTCCAATTTCTCATCTTGCTCAGACATCAGCTTCAGCTTCTCAGGACATAACTCAGGGTACTGAAGTGCATTTGATGTCTTCATCTGAACCATGGATCTTTCAGGTCTGCTCAGCTGCTGTTTGCACAGGATCTGCAGCTAACCTACTTCTGAAACCCCTTTCTACCATAAGGTACTTAAGTGTTTCTTAGTTTTGTTTTGTTCCTTGCATCCTGAGAGTCTCAAGTTCACCTTTATCTGCTTTCCCTAAGGATATCTTGGCTCCTATTTTTGATGCTGGGCAACTTCTGCTGCTGAAGACTGACTGGTGAGAATCATGTCAGTTAATCTCTTCAGTACATTCATCTGGGTAGAACTGACTCTTCCAGGCTTTATAACCTGGTAGCGAAACACTGCAGCTCCTTCCAACCCAGTGGTGTATGCAACTTCAGAAAGCCTGGAAGAGCACAGTGAGCCCATAGCATCAGCAGGAACTTGTAGTTTCTGTGTGCACAGCAGCCTACAAATTATCACAAATTTAGATGCAGGTTTAGGTTAGTTCTACCTTTACGAGGAAATGCCCTAACTTCTATAGATAGCTCTCCAGTTAAAGATTTATAGAAAACACACGCAAGAGCATGACTTTAATTTCCCATTTCACTAGAGTGCGTGAAGTTGCTTATTTAACATATAAACTTCACAGAAAACATTTCTTTTGACTTTTCAGGATTTCTGCCTGGCCTGTCACTGTTAGTATGGCTATTCCAGTGATGTAGCAAAAGTCTTAATGAAAATGTAGGTTAAATGAAGTGATGGGTGTTTGGTAAAGTCTTATAGCAAACAATACTCTGCATCTCTTTGAGGTATGACCTCTTGAAATACTAAAGTTACTGTGCAGATCAGCGATGTCTTATTCCTTACCCTGTTTGCTGTCTTCTGTGTTTTATATCATCTCTATAGAGGGAAACATTTTTTTTTTTCTGTGTTTTACAGCTTTTCCTGCTTTAGGCTGGCTGAAGAATCCAAGCAATAGAAACACAAATAAAGTTGGAGGTGAATAATTTATCTCAATAAAAGGATTCTTTTTTTGCATCAGAATAATCTTTGAAAGGAGAACTGGATTCACTTATCAGCATAAAATTGGATGGGAGGACACCTGTGTGTTTAAAATCTATCTGCAAATTAATATTTTCATGGAAATTATGTTTTCTGTGATTAAAAAGGCCTGTCTTACACTGGCAGGTCTATTGCCACACTAGAGCAATCTAGAGTAGCTGTCTTGTGACACTGGGGATAGATATAAATTGATTTGCATTCACAAAATATGACCAGACATTTCTTGAGTTATAGGGGTGTAAATAATTTCCTAGAGCCTAAGATATTGTCATCTTGGTGTTTGTAAGCAATCAAATTAAACTGGAACCTATTTTACACAAAAAGGCACTCATTATTGTGTTCTACAGCCTAGGGGGGAAAAAAAAAGCTTTGAAAAACATACTTTAGGACAATCAAGTACCTCCAGCAACAGCACAAAAGGAACAATTTTATAGAAACTGTACAATGATCCACCTTACTGCATTTCCTCACCAGGCTTGTGTAGTAATCGCCTCTTCCCAGCAGCGAGAGGGAAGAGACAGGCCATGGATGTACACCCATGATGCACATCAAATGAGAACACTGGAGATGACTGTGGAGATAACTGTTGATGACCTTATGGATAATCCTGAGGGAGCTGGAAGTGTTCATCGTTGCCTTGAATCTTAGAAGGTCAAAAATGGTTACTCATCTTTTAAGAACAATCGCTGCTTTAGCAAGGCTCAGCTAGTAGAAACCATCATTAATACTTAATAACTTGCAGTTCTTCAAGGCAAAATGTCAATAACACCATTCTCTTCGTGATGACTGAATTTTGTGTTATTTTCCTTTGTGTTATTCTGCTTGTAGCTATGATATTAATGTAGCATCTGTTTCTCCAGTTGGCATATACTGTATGGGGAGTGTAGATTATATTTTTTTTTTATCAGTTTTTGTCTGATAAGGCAAAAAGAGTGTGGCTGGTGTGGTGCTTAATTAACATTGCATCAAGTACTGCAGCATAATTAGTAAATCTTTGAAATTCCAGTATAAAGTATGAGAATAACTGTTTGTCAGGATAATCTTTTTAGTACTTTCTGATGGCACAAAAAGGGAAGTTTGTCCCCCCTTTCAAATGCGACTGTTTTTTCACAGCAAGAACTGTTAAATCTGCTCTTTTATAACTTCGGTGGTGGTTTAATAATGGTACTTCTGCTCTTTTCTCCTGCTTCCTGCCCAAACGCAGGGCAGTGCCTGAAGTGTCTGCTCAGTGAAGCTAATCACCATCTGTGTACTCTTTCCCTCTTTGCCACTTGTTACAACCATCTCAGGCTGCTGAAGAGCTGTGTTTGGGCAGAGAGTAACGGGTGCCGGGAGTAAGTCAAGTGCTAGTTCCTCACTGAAATCACATGATGGCAAATCTGGGAATTCCTGCTCCATTTATGAGTGTGCACAGGATGCAATGTCACTCTCTCCCCATCCTGAGATGCTTACTACAAAGAACTGAGCTGAATTCCACAGCAACAAAGTCATTTACCCAAATAAACTCTCTATTCAGAAAACACCAGGCATCTTGCGACTCCCTCAGCTGAACCAAGTCTTATTTTTAACATCTGTGCACATTCTTTTTTGTTTGTTTCAGAGATTTTTGTTTTCAAACAAAAGAACTGCTTCAAGAATTCTTCAAGAGAGCAGGTAAAATGCAATTTTTCTACAAGAAATGTTTTCTAGAATAGTTTAATGCACTTCTGTTATTTTGAGAAGATGAGTTTTCATGTGTGCAATAAAATATTACATATTAAAAGTTAGTCAAACTTTGCAAATAGTGCAGTGTCTCTGGAGAGCATTTATATGTATCTAGCACTCAGCATTTTAAAACAACAGTGAGACACACTGAGTGTATGTTATAATATTGAAGGGTTCTTTTAGTTACATTTCCTTTTACCTTTACATTGCCTCAAACATTAACCTTTCCCAGAATATTTAATATTTAAAAGATTGTTTTAACTTTCTTTAGATTGTAGATTCTTCAGGGTCTCAAACTTACTGTGATTTTTAATGTATGTTTTTTTGACATTCCTATTCTATATATATGCAAGAGTAGTTCAGGCTTACTTTTTTGTCTAGATGTTCTGTAAAACATGAATTTTCATGTTTTAAAAGTATGTTTAAGTCTCTATGTGGAGGTAACACATTGATGTGGAATGAATACATCTCTCAAGTACGCTGATTTAATAAAAAAGAGTGAAGCAGGTATATACTCCCATCACTTTTCTGAGGCATTACTTTTCATGGATTTTACTCATGTTAGCTGTATTTGTAACAAGCTGTTGTGTTTTTTCCAGTCATATTGCTGGAGTAGTCTGCCAGCAAGAGAGCATCTGCAGACCAACAATGGTCTGGTCTGTTCTGCTCAGCCCTGCATTTGCTGCAGGAGGAAGAGGGTGAACCTGTCCCACTTCCCGAGCTGGAGATTTTGCAAATTAGCTGTGAATGTTTGGTTTTCAATGAACTTTAAGGCAAGAGGTCAGGGGATTAGTCATGTAAATGTAGCTACAGATTTTTTATGGGGAATATTCATATATATATATATATTGAGAATAAAATCTATTACTCATATAAAACAGATGTTGAAGAGCTGCAACTTTCAAGAGATATGGTTCAGCTGATGTGTAGTAATATTTTTATATTTAATACAGTTATAGATGGAAACCAGACACTTATTTGTTACCTGAACTCTCACAAAAAAATTTGGTCTTCTCACATGCTGCCGTCAGAATTCCTGATAGCTTCATGAAGGCAGCTCCTGAATTGCTGACAAAAGCTGCACTTTCAATGCAGACTTTGATCTATCGGTAGGAGGCTAATTTGGACCTCATCAGTTCTCTCTTGAAGTGTCCACATATTTTCTTCTGAGTTAAGCAGGTCACCATGAGTTAGTCTTAAGTATCACTGGAACAAAGAGGGGAAACCATGAATGACAGAATTGCCAAAATTTAGAGTTGAACGGATCCTGGTGAGTTGATGAGAAGAATTGTTTGGGCTATGGGCTTTTCCCACAGCTAAATCTAGGAAGAGAAATGGTTCCTCAGCAGAAGATTTTGGAGATGCTGTTTTGAGTAGAAACAAAGGAAAAATTCAGGCTTGTGGCCATGGAAAGTGATGTTGAGGGACAAAAAGGGAAGAACAGTGTTAGTCCAAGGGACTTGCCTTTGACTTTCCCTTCAGAAGATTTGTTAAATAAAGCTAAAGCTTACTAGGAGAACCGATAGATTTAAACTTTTGTCCTCTTTTTCACTCGTAGAGAAATAAAGTACAAAAAGGATAAAATGTATCACATAAGAAGCGTCTTGTTAGTCCAAGACAATGCAGCAATTATTTCTATAATGTTTTCCAATAGTTATATCTGCAGAAATACTGAGAAAAAACCCCACAGTCTAAGGAATATATTTTTTTTTTTTCTTTCTGTGACTGGGTGCTTTTGCCAGATCATATTTTCCCCTGAGGATTAACTCTGAACTGCCAATTAAAAGTTATTGCTAAATCCTGTTACAGCAGAAAGCCTTCAGGTTCTTACTGTTAAGATTTGGCCATTGTATCTCTCAGAATAGATTAAACTGCTGGGATTTGGTAAATTACTTTTGTAGAATAGCCACACATCTTATATATTTTTTAGGGGAAGGGTACTGACTCTATTCAGTTCAGGTTATTTCATTCAATTAAAAACAAAGGGAAAAAAATCTGAAATTGAGATAAGAGCAAATATTACCACCTTGTGTTAATAGTGCAACAAAGTTTGCCTATCAATACAGTGACGACCTGGTTTCTTCTTTGAGAGCTTTATAAAACCCCATCAGCCTGTCCTACTTACAAAAGAAAATTACTGAAATCTGTGTACCAAAGTTTGGATGACCTTTCCTATAATTTTTGGGCAAAGGAGCCAGAATACTGCAATAATCCCACTATTTTCCAACAGGCACATGCTGTGTGTGTCGCTGCTCCGAGCAGGGACAAACGGAGCATTTTCTCAGAAACCTCCATGTGGTAACGGTTGGCAGATCTTTGCTTTTTTAATGTGGTCACTGTAGGATCATCATCCACTCTAAAATCTGTGTGTCCAGCTAGGAACAGATCAAACAGGAAAGAGGAATAAACCCACTGATATTTTAATTTGCCTGAGAGAAGAAAGAAAAGATTATGTGTCCATTAGAAGAGCTGCGTAGCGCTGCCAAAACCATCCACTCTAAGATGTGTTGAATATAAAAATATTTCAGCCCTAAATCAACATTTGGGCTTTCATGCTTCTCGCATTTTCCATGCTTTAGTCATGATCCTAGACCTGTAATCTTGTTGAAAATATTGAAATTCTTGATCCCTGCAGGAATATAACTGTACCCAGCATTTTCCTCTCAAAAAAGGCAGAAAAGGGGTGTTTTCTTAGAGGAAAAATGATAGCTTAGAATGAAATAAAAGTTGCATTTTTCTTCAGCAAATGAATAGATGAACCTGCTTTTATGCAGGGTACAGCATCTTCTGGTTGATTGATGACTTCTTGCATGCATTACCTTGTTTTGAAGCCATCTTCATGACATCTATTGAGAGAAGATTTAGGCTGGCAGAAATCCTTCTGCAGCATTCAGTGGGTTTAGGTACCAGGCCTGTGGTATTTCAGGAGCCTATAAAAAAGAGTAGAAGCAGTACAGAAGAGAGGACTTTGATAACCAGTAGCATCGGCTACAACAGGGATTTCAGCAGCTCTAGACTTCTCTCTCAGAGAAGCAGGCTTTTAAAATGGAGCCTCAGTAAGTGCAAAAGGTATAACATCCAGGGGCTACTGAAGTCTCATAAAAGACTCTTATTAGCTACATGGCACAGGATGAGGGTATGGAGGCATCTGTCCTCCACATGTTTTGTAGTCTGCTTGCTATTTGACAGCCTCCCCCCAGATCAACAGCAGATACTGTTATCTTCTTTCACGGCCATATGTCACTTCAGAGGCTTGCAGTGTCAGCTGGCTCAACACTGTGGAGGTCTCATTTGATGCTCATTGCCTTTTATTAGTTTGCATAAACACATGACTTCTTTTACCCTCTTGGGAGGGTTAATTATTGTTGCGCTTATTTGATTGATGAAGCTACCAGCACACCCTGTGGGTGCTATGCTTGAGGTCTCCTCTAACCATTTCTCTTCTCTGACATAAACTGCTTGTAGCAGAGAACTTCACCTCTTTTACATGTATCATTACAACTATTAGTTTAATTTAACACAGAAAATGGGTCTGGTACATTTCTGTTTTAATTAAATAAAGCATCTTGGTACGATGAGCTTTAGAACTTGAAATTTCAAAACTAGTAACACCTTTTTCAATAGGTTGGGCTGTGATGTCCCCGGCTGCTTCACACAAAGGGACAGCAGAGGGGTGTTGTTTGTTTTGTTGGTTGTTGTTGGTTGTTTTTTTCCCCACTAGTTCCCAGCTATTGCATTCTGCTCAGTGTCCACAAAACTGCTTTCTAATATTGCCGTGGTGTTGCAGCTTGCAGCTCAGCCACCTGAGGTCTGGATTTGGGGAATGAGGTATTGCCACAGCTGGGCTGCAGTTCTCAGCAGCCTTACAGAGATTGTCTACACAGAGCTCTTCTCTAGGACGATTAGAATTTGTGCTGTCACTTTTCCCTGACTGAAATAATGACCTCCAAGAAATACTTAGTTGAATATAATGAAGACAGATTTGCTCATGCTGGAGTGCTCTGGGGCTGCCCCAAAGCGAGAGGCTTGCTCTGGTCTCAGGCCTTGCACTGGACTGTGTCACTATTTTATTTTCCATTGTTCATGGGATAATTTGTTAAAAATCTCATTTTTTTACCTGTCATCAGTCCAGGAGATCTTGAAGCATACCTTTTCCTCCCAGTCCAATGGCAGAAAGCCAGTATGGTTACATGACTTCTTTTGGATTTGTGGATTTGTGTTTAGCGTGGATTTGTTAATTACTGCACAGGGAAGCAGCTGTCCCACCAGGCACAAGGCACAGCTGGGATGTATTTTGTGCTCTGCAACGAGCAGCAGCAGCGGGGTGAATGCAGCAAAGTGCCTCTTCCAGCTGCACGATGCAGGAGCTGCTTCAGCAGGGGTCCTGGGAAGTTTACTGGAAGGGAGTTTGAAACTAAATCAAAGCAGAAATATGTGTGACATTTGGTGCCAGTCTCTGTTCCTTGAACACCCCCAAAGTGTGTTTCAGGGTGATTTTCCCCCTGAAAGAGCTTCTTTTTCAGAGAAGAAATGAAATGCAGCATTTTGTAATTGCTTGTCTTAGAAATACATTTTTGTTATGGCTTTGTAGGTTTATAAATTTGTAATTTATTTTTGAGCAGAACAGCTGGATTGGTTCAAATGCTTTGTGAAAACTAGACATAAGTCATAACACAAGCACCACCAATCTTTAACTATGAAAACTATATATGTCATAACAAAGCACCACAAATCTTTAAGATTTTTTTCCATTTTCTTGGGAACAGGGCAGTGTTCAAGGTGAAAAATGCCAAAAGAGACACCAAATCCAAACTGGAGAGCTGTTGCAACTGTTCGGGATCTAGCACCACCAACTACTCTCAGACTATTACTGCTCTTAAACTACAGCCTCTCTTATATCGGACATTAATCATAACCTATAGACATATGCATAGTTAAGGCAATATCTCTTCATCTGTAGAGATATCATCCAATAATTGTATGATTATGAAGGAGCCAATTCAGTGTTTGCACATCTATCTCTAGTGACTGATCTTTGCAAACTGCGTCTGTTAATTTTGGTAGTGGCTCTTTGCAAGGACATTAATTTTAGTTCCTTGTAGAATTCAAGCTATAAAAGCTGCTGCAAATTTCACAACACTGTGCAGATCTCATAATAGATGGGAAATTTAGAAATCAACAGCTAACCAGAGTTCTGTAGGCAGAAATATTTGTCAAAGCAGTAACATCCATCATCAGTAGTGTTCCTACCATAAAGAACTTTTGAATATTTGACATTTGTATTTAGGAAAGTATGCAAGAAGATTTCTGTTTAAGGGGTCTGTTTAAAGCAAGAATATTTTCTTCTGTTTGGTAGCTCTGGCAATATGTTTTCTTTTACCTTTTCAAAGACACAATGCACCTTCATAAATCTCTGTTAACCACTTTCTAATTTCCTGATTAGGTAATTAAACTTTCTTGCTCTGTTTCATCAGTGAGACAGGGAGAATTTTACCTGGCAGTTGTGAAGGGCAGTGGACAAAACCCAAAGTAAGCTTTGGGATATACATGGATGAGACAGCTGTGTGCCTCAAAGCTAAAGCTCCTACAAATTGGCCAGGGAGGGAGAGGCAGGGACACTTCAGCAGCACTTCTGTAGGAAATGAAGCAGCTGAACACACTCACTCACTAATAAGCACAAGAAAACTTATTGGGAGAGACTTAAATACCCTCAAACAGGGCTCAATCTTCAAAGGACCTGACTTTTTCAACAATAAACAGTCTGTTACAATCAGTTGATATCAAGAGCCCCTTAGCTTTTTGTGCTGGTGTTTTATACTTGCTTTTGTAACTGCTAATACATTTTTTTCAAAATTGGCAGTCTTGTGCTTGTATGCCCTGGCTTGATTTACTTTAAAATTTGGTAGGGCACTGAATGGGGCTAATTTAATTTATAAACTGGTGTTTCACCCTGCAGATACAATTTTCCATTGAAATTATTATTCCTGGTGTGTTACACTAAGAAGCATAAAAACACGGAAGAGAAAGCACTTAACTATAGCCAGTAGTGGGCAGGGAAAGGTGCGTGTGTGTGTGGGCTCTATTCATAAATACCCTCATTCTTCTGCAGCAGGTTTTGCATCCAGGTGCTCCTCAGACTGTCTTTGTCTAACTACGAATGCCTTATTGCCATCTGAGGAATTTTACATAATGGTCAGGCCGGTCAGCTGAGGGGCGAGCATCAGCCAAGTGCTCTTGCTAACTGTCATGTGTGCTGGGGTCTGGCCCTTGCCTGGCATGGTTTGCTACAGGTATCACCCTCTTGTCTGAACCAAACATCCTTCTGGGCAGGCTGGGGCCCAGCTTATGGTGTAGTTTCAGGTGGTGGCTTGTGGAGATGGAGTGGAGGATGATATATTTTCAGAAGTGCCTTGATAAAATAAAGACCTATATTAGCTTTGAAAACTGACCTTATGGACTGACAGGGAGATATCCAGTTCTGCCTAAACCCTTCTGGAAACCTTCTGTCTGGTCCTCAGAAATGCTGATACTTCAGAAACACGTACCGTTGGTGCTGAGATGAAATAAAGACTTCAGGAATAAGAGGCAAATGAGGACTCCCCAAAGGACAATCTGGTGGTTGTTCTGAACTTGGCCCTAGGATACACAAACTCCACATCTGTGTCTCCCAGGAGCCGTAATCTACCAGTTCCTGTGAGCCCACCCTTCTTACTTTGGATTCACATACTCAGAGAGTGCCTGGCCCGAATGCTGGGCTGATTTGGGCACCCCAGCTGATAGTACCTTGGTCTATTATCCGCCTTAGCTAGCTCTGAGGACAGGCCTGGTTTGAGCAGAGACTGGAGTAGGCCATCTGCAGAGGTACCTCCCAACCTGGACTGTTATTGATTCTGTGCCCTTCACAGTGGGTCTCTGGTCTTCCAGGGAAAAAGAAACTTCAAGCTGTATCCTACCAACAGGATATGAATGCCCTGACCACAGGCTGACAAGTCTTCTTTTCCCAAGAGATACACAGAAACTGGCATAGTCGACCAGTTTGTAGAAACTGGTATAACTCCACAGCTTGTACTGGTAGATATTAGCAGAAAAATACCCAAAGTCAGGTCAAATGCTGGGCTGATGGGACATTCAGATGCAAATCTAGCTTTGGACCAGAGATTTTAATCCAGCTCCCTTGTATTCCCAATGAGCTTGGTGTTCTTGATTCTTTAGGGTCCCTCTTTCAGTCTGGTTTTAATCAGAATGTCTGCAGTTGTTCAGGAAAAATCTTCTAATAAAATACCGCTTGCAGTGAAGTATCATGGGCCAGAAGCTCTTTGCAACAGGAAGCTGTGAATACTTGACATTTTTCATGGGTTCAAAAGATGGCTGAGCAAGTCCATGCTATGGAAGTCCAACAAGGGCGCTGGAGAACAAAGCTACCATCACCTGTTCAGGAGCTTCAAATCCTTGGAGACTGGGGAAGGCAGGACATGGGACTCAGGGTGAGGGAGGGTAGCTCTGAGCTACCCTGGGATGGCTGGTCTGTAAGCGTGGTCTTGGCTGTCTACAAACAGATTTACTGCATTTCAACAGCGTCGCTGTGGTTCTTCCTCTACAGACCACATCCTAACGTTATCACATATCCCAGTGACAGTCTTACAAACTAACTTACGTGTTTTGCAGAAGAAATGTTTTTGCAAACACTTCTATATCCCTGACTTAACTGAGGAAGGGAATGAAAGGAGAGTTTCTTGTGTCATTGTGTACTTACTGTTTTGTTAGGCTGCAGGCTTTTCATTGCATACGTAAGTTTGGGCAGCAGCTAGCACATCGTGCTTGTGCCTGCCTCCTCGCCATTTTCCTAGCTGAGTAAAAATGAAAAACAGGAAATGAAAGGAGTTTAAAACAAGTGAATGTGAATTTGGATTGAAAGAAGCAGCTTCTCTAAAAAACTAGATACAACAGTCACACACACCTAACCACTTACAATTACTCTTACAAAACCTCTTACATGCTTTAAGAATTTAAGGCCTGTTGCTCCATGTCTCTATCCTCAATGACCCGTGATACATTAGCATTTCATAGAGAGAGACTGTCAGGCTGTTAGGAAGCACTCATTTCCACCTGAGCATTATACAATGCTGTAATGTTTGTCTCCTGAAGAAGGAAACCGAATAATTTCAGTGAACAATATGGTATTTGATGTCAATAAATTAATGAGGTTTTTTAAAAGTAGAGGGTGATAATGAATTTTCTTCAACCTTGTTAGCTCCCAAAACTCACTAAGTGAACTTTTTCATGCCATCCATGACAGTTTTAACTGGATCTGCCCTGGTGGAGAGGATGCCTTGATTCGGTCCATCCTTGAACAGTTTTTCAGTGTTCTTAACCTGTGGTGGCTATAGTTGCGAGTTTGCCTTTGTAGTTTTTCTCCTTGGGATGTGAGTGCTAATTTTTGCACCCATTTTCCTTTCCTACATTTTATATGACTACTCTTAGATTTTGGTTCCAGTCTTACAGGGTGCATTCTAATGTGGATCAGAAGTACATGTCTGAACTGAATCTCCCCACCACTTCCCTGTGCTGTGCTTTGGTTTATGTGGTGGAG
Source organism: Athene noctua (assembly GCF_965140245.1). Classification (NCBI taxonomy): domain Eukaryota; kingdom Metazoa; phylum Chordata; class Aves; order Strigiformes; family Strigidae; genus Athene; species Athene noctua. The sequence goes on from NC_134037.1 coordinate 191,056,599, forward strand.
CAGTCTCAGAGTGCACAAACTTTACTTTTGGCTGAAATTAAACCAAAAGATGTGCTCTCATGGCTGATGGGTACTTACTCCACAGGACCAGACCAAGGCTAGTGTGGAGAAGTTTTTGGAAGATAATGGCCACCTGGTCCTTGATACCGACATGAGTAACTCTCTGCTAGCTGCCTCTGTGTAAAGAACTCACTATTCAATGTTCTTCTCTGGCTTGCCACTGCATAGAGAGCTATTGTTTTAGCAAATTCCTTAACTAGAGATATGGAGTGAAGTTGAAACATTGAGTAGGAGGTCCATAGGCTCATGCTTCTTGCGTGTGCTTCTCGCGTTGTACCAATGAAATATGAGTTATATTGTGTGGACAGTAGCTTAGAACCAATCACAGCTTGTTTAGCTGTATGTGATCATGCCCTAATAGTATATAAGATGCTATGTACTTAATAAAATTGGATCAAGCTGGCAAACCATATTGGTGTTATTCTTGATACCCGGGCTTTATCCGTCGACAGGCTAGTTCACACTAAAGCTTTCTGAGGTGTGTATAGTGTGGACTTTAGGCACTCAGCACCAGTCCTTTGCCCTACAGATTCATTCCTGTTGTGCCACACTGCTTACTAACACAGAGGTAGCCACAGACAGCTTGGGGAGTACTTTTGTCTTCTTTTATTACTATTTGGGGCAATAGAGCCAGTGCAGGGTGATATATGTGATATTGTAATGTGCTTCTGTTCCTGCCTTGTCCTGGTGTTTTTCCAGCCCAGAACAAATGTTGTGCTTCTCTCTTTACTAGGTCAGTTCTCTAATATCTCTCTTTGGCCATGTTGACAGCTGCTTTTACTTCCCTTTTAGACTGGCTGTATGTGATGCACTCAAATGTTTCAACTCCTAATGGAAAAACAAAGTATCTGAAACTCCGCACTAGGCAAACTATGCTTTGCAGGGGCACTGGATGCTTTAGCTAGAGGCCAGAAATCTTTCTCAATAACCTAAGTGGTAAATGGCCATTAAAAAACTAGAGTAACTTTACATACAATCACACCTAACTTTGGTCTGGGTTTGAGCAGGGACCTGATATATCAGGAGACAGAAGACAGGGAACTTCTCAGTAGGTAAGTACTAATTTATGCAATTCATTGCTTGGTCACTTGTCTTTGGCTGGCATGGGATACCTTTGGTGTTGTGTACACACACTCTAGCACTCATATGTGCCAAATATATGAAGGTTATAACTTCAGAGTGTATATCTTTATAAAGGCTGTGTGGTCATAACGCCCCAAGAATACCACTTTCTGCTAACATTTTCTGTGCATCAAATTTCATTACGTGGCCCTTTTCTTGTCTTGGATAAACAGGCTGGTTGAGCAGTAGAATCCAGTGTATTTGGGTGTCTCTGCAAGGAAGTCATCCTAGACGACATATCCAAGATCCTGATGAAACTCCTGCATGTACTGGAGATTTTATGACTGAGGGTGTCAGCAGTGTCTCTGTGTTTCCCATTCCTTCTCACTGTTCCTTGTAGCACATCTTGCATCTCTTTCTTATTGCTTATGCCCTAAGTGGGCTTAAGTCTCAACTCTGTCACAACATACATACTTCAGCTTCACTAACTTAAATGCTCCAAATTAAATAATAGTAAACCAGTTCATTTGCATGTATGTCATAATCACAACGAAGCTAAGTCATTGTAGCCTGGCTGAAACTATGAAGCCACAGACAGCTTCATTTTCATTTCAGAAGTGTATATTTTTAGGTTTTTTCAGAGGTACAAAGTAGGAAATATTTGCCATTGACGTCAATAGGGACAAATTTCTTCTCAATTCAAGGGAACCAATGCTTCATCCAAAGCATTTTTCTAAAGCATCTTTAGGATATGAATAGCCAAGAAGTTATCGGAGGAAGAGCTGCTCTGTGACACTGAACATGCCTGGTGTTTTGCAGTAGGTGCCCTTGTGGTTACCTGTCTCAGGTCTGACACAGAGGTCTGGGTGAGGATGATCAGAGAGGCACTGCTGGGGGCAGCGCCAGTGCACCGTGACCTCACTCCCAGGTTTGCAGTGACGACATGCCTGTATGCTCACATCTGAAGACTGTCATCCCACAGCTCTTGTTTTCTCCTTTGACAGCTTCAGGTGCTAGCTGGTCAGGAGGCAGCCATTACCTGGTTGTTGTTGTGATGGTGGTGATTTTGTGCTCCAATTCTTTTGTGTGATTTAAGCAGAGTTTTCTGGAAATGCTTCAGTTCTCATGGATAACAGTCTGATATTGCCTCCAGTAAGCCATTTTCCTGTAAGCCATTTTGATCAGCTTCAAGAAAAAGATCTGAGTCCTACAAAACCATTTGACAGCATGAAGCCATTTACTTTGCACAAAGTCCCTTGGGCTTAGAGCAGGCAGGAACGGGGCTGCTGCTGGACTGGCAGTCCAGTCTCTTTGCCTTACGTGCTTGGTGCAAACAGGAGTAACTGTAGTTGGTATTCTTTTTTTATTTACAACAGAATATTTTATTCTTTGTCTGGATGACTGCAGATAATGTTGTTGCTGATAGACTTGCAATACTGCTGTGTCTTAAGACCATTTTAATCTCAGATGACCAAAAATTTAAAATGTTGGATAAGATGAAGTTTATTGATGAAATGTTTAGATGTAGGAGATCTGAGACAGGGTTTTAAAAAAGTTTTCTCGGGGATACCGAAGATGTTTGTGTCACTGACCAGAGGTGACATGTTCTGGCTGGTAGGGCTCCATTTTAAACTCCTGCCCTTGCTTCCTCAGGCTACATGTGCCAGTCGACACTTCACACAAAGGTATCAGCAATACAAAATGTATGATGTGCAGACTTTTGAATTTATGATCTCTCTGCCTGTCTCTTGAGAGAGCCTGGAAAAGAGGAGATTTTACTGTTGTCTTCAACAAAGGCAGTTATAGAAGAGACGGAGCTAGGCTCTTCTCAGAGGTGCACAGTAAAAGGCAAGAGGTGACAGACACAAGCTACAATAAGAAAAATTCTGCTTAACTGTAAGGAATTTCTTTGTACACTGAGAGTGGGTTGGTACTGCAACAGGCAGACAGAGGCTGAGTAATCTCCAGCCTGGGAAATATTCAAAACCAGGCTGGACAAGACCTGGAGTAACATGGATTCAGTTTGGTGTTAGTCTTGCTTTGGGGAGGGTTTGGACTAGAAGATCTCCACAGGTCCCTTCCAACATGAATTATTCTACAGTGCGTGTCACATAGTTACGTGAGAAAGCAGCCTGCTCTGAGCTTCTTACCTGTATTCTGAGTGCTAAAAGGAAGCAAATCTAGTCTATGTTCATTTTCCAGAATCCCTTATTATGCCATGCAGTGAATTTAAACAACAGCAGGAGTCAGTGACGTGCTCTGCAAGGCTGTTGGACAGACGTGTAGATGGGTGGGTGCTGAGGGGCAGGAGCCTGCTTGGAGAAGCAAGGCTGCCTTCGCGGCAGCGCAACTGGCCAAGGCTAGTGCCTGTGTCCCACTGGCCCCGCTGAGCTCCCCTGGGGTGCAGGGCTCCCTTTCACAGCTTCCCAAGGAGAAGAGGCAGGGGAAGAGGTATTTCAGGTTTGGAACAAGAGCTGGGCTGATGAGAGGAACGCATAATTAAGCCCCTCTCTGGCATGGCCTATTGGAAGGCATTTCTGCAGGTTCAGCAGCTTGGGGCTGGGAAGGCACCTCAGCACTCATTGTCGGCAGCATCCTCCTCTGAAGGGTGGGTGAGGGATCTGCTCCACTGGGGCTGGAGTCACAAGGAGCAAAATCCTGGCGACAGCCCATTTGGTGACAGGGGCTCAAAGGGAAAGAGCAGAGTCTCTCCTCCTCCCCTGGAGGGTTCATTTTGAGAGTTTTCTGCTCATACTGCTGGAAAAGCCAATTAAAATACTAGGTCTGGCTAAACTTGGTATCTTCATTGCAAAAGCATAATGAGCTCTTTGCATTTTGTGTGTCTCTCAGCTAATGAGTTCTCCCCTTTTATACGGAAGCTCTGAAGACTGATTTTTATTATCTTTTTTATTATTATTAAGCAAGGAAAAAAAGGTAGTCTGAATACAGCACCTCTCAGACATCCTGCCCATGTCAAGGGCTGCCAAAGCATGTAGAGTGCGATTACAGCTTCCTATTTCATTGCTGAAGTGGCTCTATAAATAACAGTGTTCAGTGAAAATTGCTGGCAGAAGCATTGCTTTTTAAGCATGAAAATGTACAAAAAAAATCTCAGTAACTAGATGCTTTTTTTGCCTAAGCCTCCTAAAGGTTTTATAGGTCCAAAAGGAACAGATCATTGTAAAGGATTTCCGAATCAACTTTTTCTACTGTGATAAACATTTCTGTTTTCCCTGGTTGTTATCAAAGGTCTGCAAAGCCAAGGTCTAAAAAGCAAATTCCAGTTGATACTGACATTTTTTGCCTGAGCTGGCAAATTAACCCCAAATGATTTTGAGATCATGAACTGAAAGAAAATCTGTACAGCCAGACTTTCATAGCGTTTGGGGCTCAAGGGGGACTCTCGACTCCAACTCTCACATTTTTATTGCACATTTGCACATTTCAGTCAGTTTTCCAAGTGTTGGACTGAGCGGCATGCCTTGTCTAAGCAGATGTTCCAGTGATAACTCTAGTCGAGAAGACATTGCCAGGCTGCTGTCCTCAGTAGTTTGTTTCAGTAGTTAATCAATGTGACGACTTAAAAAAAAAAGGTCATAAAATTGTGCTGTATTTCCTGTTTGAATTTATCTGGCTTCAGCTTGAAGCCATCAGTTTGTGTCATGCCTTGTCCAGTAAGTACAAGAGACTTTTAGTACCAGATATTTTATCTCTGTGAAGGTGGCCTAGTAACTGAGTCAATGCTCCATCTTTTTTTTTTTTAAAAAAACGGACAGATTGAACACCTTCGGTCTCTCTCATGGTAGTGCATTTCTCCAGCTCTTGAATTATTTTCATAGTTTTTTTCTGCACTTCCTTCCTTCTTCCAAATTCCTTTCCAAAAGGGAAGCCCCAGCACAGTACCTAGCACTTGGTGGATAACAAATTCTTACATGGACAGAAAACAACAATCCCAATTCTTATTCACTATTTGGATTTACACCTTCAAGGATTACATTTGTCCTTTTTGATACATGGTGCAGGAGATTGTAGGCTTGCTTTGTCTGTTAAATGCTGGAGCATTTTGCAGGGTCATGGCTCCTAGCTATGTAGTTTCATTTTCTGTAAATAGATTGCATTCCTTGTTCCTAGACCTATTATTTGCATAGATCTGTTTGCAGAGATGCTTGCTTGAAACAGGCCCTGATGACTGCCTTAAAAACAATTTATAATCATAAAAAATTCAAATGGCAATGCTGTCCATTAAGCTAAAGGTTCCTGTATTCTCAGAGAGAAACTTCTTGCATCAGTTCCAGCAATACCTGGGCTAAGCAGCTTACTGTTTTCCTTTATATTTTGAAAGGAACAAAGTTATGCATTCTTTTACAAATGCTTTACGTATGTTTATCAGTCATTCAGAGATTAATGACACCTTTTCCCCTCTTCATGTGAACTGATTTTGTTTAGCCACTTACTCTCTGCTCCAGAAATCAACAGAGAGGGTCCGACATTTTGGCATTAATTAAAGGAGAGACAATTTTTTTTTTTTGCAAACACATTATTCTCCCTCTACCCACAGACTGCTTAAAGTCTCATAAATCAGAAAAAATCTTTAACACATTGATAGCAATACATTTCATGAACACTTTCAAAACAGTTGAATGGAATAAACATAACTCTTTTTGGACTTTACTAAGCAATAAATTAGTTGAGCTATAACTCTGAGCATCTGAGAGACTTGATTTACTTTCAAATAACTGATATTTAGTTTTAAAATACAGACTACTTGGATGTCAGAGAAAGTTAATAATTTAGACTTTTTTTGTTGTTCTGTTAACTCAGAACTATTTCTGCTGTGATGTAACTTTTTCTGAACTTTGACAAATGAAAACTATTTTATCTAATAATTATCCATAATCTAGCAATTATCTTGTATGAAGCAAAAGAAACAAATGTCTGCAGTTTGATGTGAAATTCATACATATCTTTAAATAATATGTCTCCTGAAGTACGATCCATGATTAAATTAAAGACTTTGGGATGCATGAAATTATCTAGTCATTGTCTTCCCATTTTTTATGACTGCTAGGGTGAGATTTCCAAATTATACTGGGGTAAAGAAAATTCTGTATTCCAGTGAGATTGCTGAGAAGTTTAGATAGGTTAAGTTATCTCTTTAAAGGTAATAGTCCTTATTCCCACAAACTCTAGCATTCATTTACACTGCTTTGACAGTGAAAATAGGATTTAGAGTAAGTGCAAATGTATCTTGCTCTAGATTTATGGTAGGGAGACAAGTCATCAGTGCGAGTGAAAGGCCCAACACTTTCCCCTTATTTGTACCTGTGTTCCACAGTGGGAATAGGGTGTCATCTCCAGAATGTAAGGACAGGGACCAAGAACAGAATGGAGACAACTGTCACACAACAAGATGACAGTTTCTTCCAACCCTATGACCTGCAAATTATATTTTTCAGGGTCTATTTTTCAATAGGGATTTTTAAAGTGATAGTATGATGATGGAGGGCTAGAGCTAGAGATGGCATAAACTCATTTGAACTTTTCAAAAGCTCAGACGTGTCTGTGCTTGTGGGTCTGCCCTGACACAAGGCGATCATGGTGCTCACGCATGCTCAGGGCAACTCACTCTCAGCCAGCATGCTGCCCTGCATGACAGCCAGAGTCACTGCAGGACGTTTTCCCTTCCATCTGAGCTGTTAGAGGCTAAAAAACTTTGAATGAGAATAAAGAAAGAAAGGGAAAGGTGGGTGCACATCTCCCTCCCCCCTCTGTTTAACTGTCACGATGTTGCATTGCTCTGTCGGTCAACAGTGAGTTTTTGATTGTGTAAGGCTGTCATGTCACGTTGGACTTAATGTCTGAAAGCCAAAAATACTTAAGGGACTGGAGGATCATGTGGCTATTCTTCCAGCCAAGTTTTCCTCAGATCTTTAAGCAGCTGCTTCAGAAATGCATTCTTGCTGCAGATCTTCTGGAGACTTGGAAAGATTCACAGAAGGGCTCGGTAATGACTCTTCTGTGCGGTGAACTTTTTGCCCAGGAATGCACTGTCTTCAGTGAGTGCCAACAAACACCATCACTCACTCACTGGGGGCAGTTTGCTTAAAATAATCTGAACAGAGAGGCCAACCTTTTTCCCCCTTTCAGGGAAACACAGTCAGGTGTACTCTCACACATAGGTCAAACATTTTGATGAGCAGAGGCTGTTACTACTATAATGTACTTCCTCAAAATATAAAAATAATTTACAGCTTTGATGACTGAAAACTACTGGACAAATGTTATTTAGCAGACAAGGCCCACCTTAGCCCCGAAACAAGCTTCAACGCATAGTAAAGCAGGGAACAGAAATCCCATCTGTGGTCCAGTTCTGTGGCAGCTCCTAGGCTTTGGCTTCACCCCCTCCTCTTAAATGCTTAAAGCAATCCCTGGTTGCTGGAACATTTGAATTGCTTGATCACTTTGGAGATTTTCTTGCTCTTCCTTTTTATTATGGTAGGAAAGCTCTGTTTCTGTGCTATGCTTGCAATATCTTCTTCCCAGGGATGCCTGAATAAAATAATCACATTACCACCAATACAAGAGTGTCTTGGTATTCCTTCTCCCTTGGTGAGGGAGGAGGAAACACTGTGGTCTCCAGGGAGCAGTGCCAGAAAATAGAAATGCACCAACCGCAGCATTGCTATTGATACACCTCCTTTCCTGCTGTGGATCAGAGTTGGTTTAGTGTCCTTTGCTTCCCGCCTTTTCTCTGCCTGTGCTGCCAACTTGACACCATGAAGGGTGAAATTTCTTTGTGTATTTTTGACCCTCTGGCCCTGAGATAGTATTATTCAGCCTTTCCCTTGGAGTCACTTTTTATAACCAAATATCTCTCACAAGCTAAGCATTTCCAGCCTGGTTTACTATCTGTGAAGGACTCAATCCAAAGCTGAGTAAAATCACTGGAAGGACTCTCACTAGTCTCAGTGCATTTTAGATAAAGCCCCGAGACAAGGCTCACATTCCATACATTTTAGCTTGGATTTGGATTTTCATAAGCTTTAACACTCCAGAAAGCTGCCAGCTTCACAAGTCTACATCCCATAGAATGAGCTTTTAGGCTCTTGTTTTTCAAACAATGCTTTAAGCTGAGAGAGAAGTTAATGAATTTGTCAGGACTATAACATGAACCAGGGGCATCAACATCATGGAAACACCAGTTTTCATTGAAGATGCTGTGTTTTCTTCTAGTGCGTGATTGCTTGCATCTAAGAAGTATGAATTTACATAAAAGCAGGCTCATTTGCAACATGAGACAGGTAAAAAGCTGTGTAGAGCAGTAGGGTGTTAATGCAGTGCCAAATCAAAAAAGAAAGTTCTAAATATGTCTGTTTTAATTTTCACCCTTGCTTACTCAGTGTAGGCTTGGTCAATTTTTAATTCATACCAGAGCAGGTTATTAGAATAGCACTGAAATTTCTAATCCAAACTGAGGCTTATTAGCTCAATCAAGTCTGACCCTGTCCCAGCTAAAATCAAAGGAAAACTTTGATAGGAACAGAACCAAATCCCTTTGCCTGTCTGGAAAGAAGAATAAGTATTAATGAGGCCTGAAATCAGTACAGTTACGTTCATTTCCAGGGTCACTGTCTGGCTCTTGGAATGCTTTGCTGTTTGCCATGACTGTCTCAGAAGGATATTGTTTTTGCATTAATTGCTTTGTGAAACAGTTCATAGTTTTGTTCTGGGGTGATGATTGATTTCTGAATGTAGCCATGAAACTATTTAGTACAGGAAGGAAATATTATTTTAAATAAATAAAAATAATTTTTTAAAAGTAAAAACTCCCAACTTTTTTGAGCATTGAATATGGAAATGGATCTATACAAAATACTTGACTACCTCCCTTAATGTCCTCTCTCTGGTCTAATTATCTTGGTTGTATTATGGCCAGTGTCAACAAATCATGTAGTGGTTGTTTTTACCTGCAGTGGAGTAAAAACTCCTGCCACGTTAGCAGGCTATGAAAAATTTACATTCATTATGAACTGTATAATCAAGTAGTATGCTGCTTTATTTGACAGTTGAAATAGTTGCTGCACCAAAGGACATTTCAGAAACCAAAACTCCAGTCTGATAATATTAGGACAAAGAGATCTGTTTAAAACTGCAAGTCTATCTCACTGCCACCTCCATTTGCACTTGGGTCCTGTAGGAAAAAGATGTATTTCATTCTGCTTTGCTGCATGTTTGGAATAAAGGAGAAACCGGCGTTATTGTGAACTCTGCTCTTCTGCACCTGCTGGTATTATCTTTTTTCCATGGTACAGCTGGCAAGACATACAGAGGCTCTAATTCCTTTGTGCAAAGCGACTCCTTATCATCATCTTTTCTATGATATAAATTTAGGCTAACAGCGGACAGGAGAAATGTGACATGAACGCTTATTGCGTATCAGTATTCTAGCTGCTGCAGCAATCTCAAGCACCTGCAGTTTATCAAGTTAGACATAAGAACGATAGACACTGTGGGAATAACAATCATCTAGACATGTCATTCGGGGAGCAATAACATATTTTTTTCCTGCACTTTGTTTTAGGAAGCTTTGTGTTCAGCTTGAAAGTCTGTAGAATAATTTGTTAAGAACTTGTTACATTTATTGGTAGAGTATGGTCATAAAACTAATAAAAAAACAACCCCTGATATAGGTATTCCTTTTCCACTTGGCACCCTGAATTTTCTTTTTTATTTTTTCTGAAACAGAGCTGAAACTAACCAGTCTTATTTTAATGATTTCAAAATATAGTGTCAACTAATCAACCCTTTCCTACTGTCTTGCTCATTACTAAAAAAGGAAGATATAAAGACCTTTATATTCACCAAAGAACAGCACTGCTGTATACCTAGTCTGACATGTCTGAAGGATAAAGAACCCAAAGGAAAAATAACATCACCACCAATCTGTAATAATCAATAAAGACCTTTATTTATTAAAATAAAAACAGTTTATTTTTTAATTAAAATTTATTAATTAAAATAAAGAAAAAATTATTTTTATTTAATTTATTTTTATTAAAAATTTTATTAAAATAAATAAATTTTAAAATTATTTTAAATTTTTATTTATTAATTAAAATAAATACTCTCTTTCAAGAGACTTTGAAAGACATGTAAGATTTCAGAATATTATTTCCTAACAGCATTTCCTGCCTGGGCTGTTGTCACCCTGTGCTGCCTTTGCTTGCAGCAGCTGGGGTGACCCAAGACCCTTGCAGGGCTTGCAGGGCCAAGCATTTCTTGCCTGCCTCTACCTCCAGACCTCAACACTCACCCATAGAAGCTCTTCAAAGTGTTCTGAGAATGTGAGGTATCACTGTTTTCCCATGACCATGTAATGATGGGTTATTAAAGGGCAAAAGAGAAATATCAAGCTCTCAGAAGTCCTCTAGCAAGGCTGGAGTCTTTACTCATTTGTGTGAATCATTTCACATTCTTGCACAGACGTGCCATGAAAGGCCTTGGATATCTCAGCAGGCTATTTAGGTTTTTTGAGACATGGCATTTGCTTTTGATCTCATTTTTAAGAGAATGCTGAAACATTAACTTTATGGCATAAGGAGAGAAGGCATAGCCTAAGGAGAGAAGAAAACCCTCTCTGGGTTTACACTTGGGTCATGACAGGAAGGAGACTGTTTTTCCTTTCAAACCTGCCTGGTTTCTCATCATCTTTTATTCAGAGCAAGCTGCACACGCTGAATGGTCTCCAGCTATATTTTGCAAGGGTCTTCTAGGGTCTCTTTCTTTTTTTTCAAAGTAAGACCTAAACCCCAAAAAGTCTGTTTCAAAGTTACACCATTTTCCTTCTGATACAGCCTACTTCTAATACAGTCCCCAAATCTCCAGGGCCATAAACTTAGTTTTTAGCTTCTTGGTACTTAGCTGCTTTTCTCTCCTGTTTGTCTAAGATGTGGGCAGCATTTTGGTTCCAGTGAGGGTGCCTCACAGGCCCTGTGCACAGATGACACAACTATCATTCAGCATTGGCTGACTTTGAAGTTTACAATGGCTTCTTGTGTTAATACTGATGTTCATCCTCCCTCTCCCTTTACTTGCTCAGCTTACCAGCAAGAAATCTACAGTGTATGCACAGGTTCAGTGATGTGACAGCATTAAGTAAATCTTCAAATGACCAAGCCCCAGAGTTGGTTCCTGGAACTGTTCAGCATTACATGGTGCTACAGGTTTCATGCTCTCAGTGACTCCAGTCCCTGATGCTAACTAGTGACATTTGCTGGAAATTAGCTCACTGAAGCTGAGACATCTTTGCAACGCACAGATCCCTCAGCCCCAGGTCCCTTGGTCAGGGAGAGGTACAGGCATATCTAAAGTATGGTGCATTGGCCCTGCCTCAGGGGTCCACTGCAGCATGAGCTGGATGAGGGCCCGGCAGTCAGTACCTCTTTCTCTCCATGGGCTCCATGGGGACCTAGGATGTAAAGGTGGCGGTGAGGGGGTAGCTAACCTTACAATGCTTTGCAACTTGGTTACCGGTATCTGAATAGAAGCTTTAAAATTCTGTGTATTCATTTGAATAGGCTTTGTACCAACCTCTTTGACAAAGATAATAAGAAAGGAAAAAGGAAATTACTGTTTTATCTGGATTTTTTTTGGTTTGATTGTTTGACCGTCATTATGCCTGCAGTGCTCTCAGAGCCTAATGACCAAGCAGATAGATCTTCCCTGACATTCTTCCTTCAGCAAAGGCTCCTTCTAAAAAGGCTTCCCAAACCAGCCCTTTAGACTAAACACTGAGCAAGAGCAGGATATTGGTACATAGACATTTAGGTACAGTGTTTGCTTTAAAAAATATATCCTAATTTATGGGGATCTTCTGCATAGGGTAATGCTTATATGGGGAGCTGAATCTTCAAGGATGATGACTTATTGCCTGGATGATGATGGGAGTCTGTGTCAATGCCATCTTCAGCTGAAGTGGTTGACACTCCCTAAGTGTTTGGTGGTGGTGTTTTTTTGTTTTTTGTTTTTTGTTTTTTTCTGGCAAATTCTTAAGATCCATCTACCACGGTAGCCTGCACGTGACCCACCGCTATTGATTACCTTAAGACAGACAAACCACTTCCCATCGTGACCGTGCACGAAGGAGCGCCCTATCAGACCCTTCCCGCGCACGCAGAAACAGTTTCTGTTAACTAATTACGGATGATTATCCACCTGCAAGGAGGCGAACGCTGCAGTGGGCGCGGCGCGGGTACCCGGCGGTGCCCAGACCCCCCGCCCGGCCCCCTGCCCCGTGCCGCACTGTGTGTGCGCTTGTTGCAAGCGCCCCGGGGGCGGCCCGGCGTCGCGGACCTTCCCCTGACACCCGGCTTTAAATATGGACTCTCCTGTATGAGGGTTTTTTGGGGGGAGGACCCCCCGTTTCTAGGCGGCGGGCCGGCTGCCAGCAGCGGTCAGCCTGGGCCCGCCTGTGCGCCGGCGGCCGCGCCGGGGCCTGGGGGCCTGGGGGCCTGGGCCTGGGCTTGGGCCGGGGCCGGGGAGCACAGCCTGCGGCCGTTTGGAGTGAATGTCGTGTCACTGCATTTCACATTGACATACTGACATGGTGTCAACACTTCTCTCTCTGTTACATCTGCTCTGTCACATTGACTTGCCATGCTCACTTCTCGGCCACTTTACTTAGCGCAGCCTGAAGGTTTTGTGCTGTCTTGGGATGCAGTCAGGCAACAGTTTTTCTTCCTGCAAGGAGGTCCCACCTGGGCTGTTTGCTTTTGCTCCTGTGCTATGGTTTGCTGCCCAGAGAGTTGCACTGATGCAACCGTCTGTGGGGCTGCACTTTAAAAAAATGAAAATAACATGAAGGTTTTGTTTCTTTTGTCTGCTGGCCTGTAAGTGGTTTCTTCACAACATTATTTTTCTTTTGTCTTGTAGCCCACAAATGGTCTCCCCTTCTTAAGATGCTCGAGTCCTGTCTGTAGAATAAGTTTGTCCCCTGGTTAGCCCTCCCCATTATGACCATCATCATCATCATGACCAGCCCCCAAACTTCTTCCATGCTCCATCACCGGCCATGCCCAGACCCCTCACATCTTCCCTCACCACTCCCCTGGTGCAGACCTCCCATTTACTCATTCTGACTCTCAATCCCAATTTGCCCATTCCTTTCCCCACCAAGGACTTTCTAGCCCAGCCACCACCTCACTGCAGAGAGGGACCTCCATCTTGCAAGGCCTCCACTCCCATATCTCCCCTGAGCTCTGTGGCTGTCTAGTGAACGAGAGCCCCCAGGAGGTAAAGCCATATCTCCAGGCCCAGCAGCTTCTGGATTGCCGCAGCGTCAGCTGAATGCAGAGGAGACTGGGAACTTCATATTTGCAGAGGCCAGGTTTTGACTCTGAGTGCAGCAAGGCTTTTCCTGTCTCCTATTAAGTTCAGAGTGCTCAGGTGAGTGAAGCTGTGGTGCTGGGTCTTCATCAGCCCTGTTGAGCTCTGTGAGCAGTGAGGGAGACAAACAGCCCAAGCATTTACAAGGTCAAGGTCTTGTGTGTGTACCAGGGCAGCTGTCTTCACACAGCTGTAAGGTCTGAGCTGCTGGATCTGAGCAGCAGGATCAGGGCAGCAAAGTCTGAACAGCAGGGTCTGAGCAGCAGGGTCTGAACAGCAAGGTGTCAGAGCTTTTGCTGGGCTGGGAAGTCCCAAAGAGCTGTGCTCCAGTACCGGCTGCCTCCTGGCTGCAGGAAGCCACCAAAGGGACAGCAGAGACAGCCTTGCCCCAAGGTTTAGGGGCTTCTGCTAAATTCCTGCAAAACGCTCTAGCAGAAGCACTTCCTCACTTTCCTGGACACATGAGTGCCCATCCCAGATTGACAAAATGTGAGGCCATAGTAAGTGGCTCCATGCTGCTCCACCTCCAGCAGATCTGGCCATGTAGTACATGGATTAATAAAGCATATTGCTCTCAGACAGACACCCTCCTCTTGACTAAGGAAATGTGGCAACTTGCTGGAAGCTGTGAAGTTCTGTCAGTTCGTAATTGTGGTATTTGAAGCAATTTACAACCTGATGAGGGAAAGTATAAGGTATCTGGGCTTTAATGGTTTGTTGTGTCTGGGAACCTCCACCCAGAAACAGTTCTCATTGGATCAATTTGAAGCAATTTCTTCTTGGGCAGGCCAATGGAGACAAAGATTCTCATAGCCCATCACCCTGCTTCCACCTGCCAAATAGCCCTCCCTGCAGCCCTGGGCCAAGAATTCATGGGGAACCTAAGTAGGGAGTCTTGCTCATCTCAGGTACGAGCCTCAGGCAGTCTTATTTGTACATTTATACATTTGTTGTATATTGATAAAAGTTTATCCACATCATTCCTCTCGCCACTGATGGGTGACAAGAAAAGACAACCCCAAAACATGGAAGAGTCAGTAGTGGCAATCTACTGTGGCCTGCTCTGCAGTCCTACTCTGCACACCATGATCTGTTGTCTTTCCACTTAGTCATGCGAGGGAGGGCTGCTCTGCACAGTGTTATTCTGTGCAATCCCTAAAACTACCTTTTGGGATAATAGAGGTCATATATGTAAGATGGGCAGGTTTTTTGTGGAAAACAGCCACACTGGAATGTACTGTGAAATCCGGGATGTCAAAGTGATTTGTTACACCCTGTACGCCCAAACCAGTCTTGTCTCCTTCCTACAGCTAGAAATACTTTAAAAGAGAAAACACCAAAATTAAGAAATACTGAGAATTCTTGCTTGCACATCACAGCATTAGACACTGCAGTACCCTTTCTTTACTCAAAATAAATAAATAAAAGTGTGTTTTGGTGGTGATAGTGTGGCAGCATGTGTGTGTGTGCGCAGTGTCTTGTTTTTAGATTGTGGCTCTAGGGATAGGTTTTCGGCTGAGTTTTCACCTACAAGTCCTGGGAATGGTTCTCCACTGTCCCCAGGATGGCAGGGGCAGGAATATGTGTGGCGATGGCCTTGCAAGGACAAACCTGCAATGGGACGATTCCTGAGATGTAGTGCTGAAGCCCTGCTCTGTGCTCCAGAGAGTAACAACTTTCCTCTCTGCTGTTGAGACCATTTTAAGGTGTCTTTGCCACAGGAGGCCAGTACAACATCACCTGACTTGTGGGAAAACTGTCAGGAGATGCATATCTGGAGGGAGATGCATAGATAGAAAGGTGCCCCAGTGGCACATCTGCCTTGGCTACTCTGTCAGCATGAGGCTGCAGGAGGTTCCTCGTGGCAGCTTGTACCTGTGGCCTCTGTAGTGCTCCTGGCACAGGCACACTAAGAGAGGAGTTGAAGCAGGAGACAAGTTTATTTAGTCTCAGATGCTATAGAGAGACTTCCCAGGCAGGTAAGATTTAGCTTGAAATTTCCTTGTGAGAGAGGCTCCCCGGCAGATGCACTCTCTGTGGGCTGAGCGTGAGTGTTGCTTCAAGAGTCATGTTCTCCTTCCCCTGGGTGAAGCAGGCATGTGTGCAGACTCTGCTCAACAGTACCACACTCTCCCTCATCAGCTAGCTTTTTTTTAGAACTTGGGTTTCTGCCTGATAATTGGAAGGTTACTTAGTGCAGATGTAATGTTTTTTCCAGTCTTGGTGGGAGAAAGGCTTTGATGGATAATAAGATATGTAAGACAGGAACCATGCTATTTCTGGGCATTACCTGAAGCAGATATGATATTTTGTAGCCTCATGACACCCAAGATTAAATTCTGCTTCATTTTTGATTGCAAAAATGCTATGCTGTGCTTATTGATACCCAGGAAAATAATGTTTTAAATGATGATGTATTACCAGCTACATAATTTGCCTCCAGCATTTTGTTTTGCAACCAGAAAACAGGCTACACAAAACTTCTTAAATAAAATAATGTACCCTGTTGTGGTGATTTGACCTTACTTAAATGCCAGGTACCCACCAAGTTGCTCTACCACTTCCCCCCCCCCCCCCCCTCTTTCCCCCTTTTTCTCAAGAGGGCAAAGAGGGGAAAGAAAATAAGATAGGAAAAAAACCCACAACAAACCCAACCCTTGTGGGTAAAACAAAAGCAGTTTTAATATAAGCAAAGTGAAGCAAAGGTCCATGTGTGGAAGCAAAAAAAAAGAAAACAGATTTATTCTCTACCTCCCATGAACAGGCGATGTCGGCCCTTCTCAGGAAGCAGGGCTCCAATCCAATACGTATAGTGGTTGCCTCAGAGGACCAAGGGTGACCCCCCCCCCCCTTCCTCCTTTCTCCCAGCTTTATACTGAGCAGATGTCCTATGGTCTGGAATATCCCTTTGGTCAGTTCGGGTCAGCTGTCCTGTCTGTGTCCCCTCCCAAGATGTTGCCCACGCCGTCCCATGGTGGGGGGGAAATGTCAGAAAGAGCCTTGGTGCTGTGTAAGCCCTGCTCAGCAGTAGCCACAACACCAGGGTGCTACCAACACCCTGCCAGCTCCCGACATAAAACACAGCACCGTGAGGGCTGCTGTAGGGGAAAACCAATTCCAGCTCAGCCAGACCCAGTACACTCATTGATCTTATTATCACCTGAAAAGTTGAAGAAAAAATTAATTCTGCACTAGTAGTTTAAAAGTGGATGCTCACCTGCTTGGACTGGGATGAAAGGGATGAAAAGGGATAACAGCTATGAAATACTATACTAGCCCTGTGGTCAAAGTCTAGAGATGGGTGGTTGCTGGATCAATTTCTAGCTGTTGCTAAAGAAACCTCGCTGGTGCATGTCTCCAGAGAGATGAACCCAGAATGAACTTTCCTTGGCTAAAATCTCTCCTCACCTTCACGTGATAACGTCTCACCTATGTTTCACTGATGATGGAGGCATTACAAGGTAAAAAAAAAAAAAAGGAAGAAGAAATAAAAGTGAAGAAAAGTTCTGTAACTACAGAGAAATCTGGTCATTTGAGAATTTATTGAATGGTATATTCACCTATGTCTTATAAGCTTAGATACCATGGTGATTGTTGCCTTAGCAATGTTTTAGCTACGTAGGTAATCACAATCAAACCTGTCTCTTGTGGCAAAATGATGCTGTATTATTTTATTTTTTGCAAAGCTTTTCTGAATGTGCAGTAATGTGGTTTATGGTTTTGTATCTAGGCATCAGATTTTCTCTCAACTTTCTTGTCTTTGGCATTCTTTTTTTTTTTTTTTTTTTCTTTCACTGATGTTAATTCTGAAAAGAAATGTCTTTCATGCTAAGGGCTTGTACACATGAAAGCCTGATTAATTTAGTCCTTACTCACCTCAAGATAAAAGATTCCCACTTCTGGGGTGACAAAGGATCAACTTTAGAGATTGTGTTCAGGTTCTTATCTTTTAAAAACTAGTACTGCCTGAGTTGCTGTAGGTGTACTGCTCATGTTTCCACAGCCTGACATTCACAGCAGGCACTCAAACCAAATGTTATGAAAAATGGGTTAAGTGGGCAGATATCTTAATTACAATTTATGGAGTGTCTTCGTAAAACCAGTATGTAAACATATAAAGTGAGATTGAAGACAAGAGCAATTATCTTTTCCATTTGGAGTTGGAATTATTTGCATTTCAAAGTTTTTTATTAAGAAGGAAGGCAGTTTGGGATTCTAGAACAGGGAAAACTGGCTGCCTGGTAGAGCAGTAGCCTGCCAGAGGTGACAAGAAGGTATTGGTGGGGCAGTGCTGGTCCCCACATGGTGTGTGTTGGCCCTCCCAACACGTCTAGTCTCAGATCCCACAGTGAGGGAATGGCAAGTGTAGCCTTTCAGGAGTTTTACTCAGGATTTTGTCTTGGATGACCCAAATTCAGTGCTTCCCAGGCCATGGAGAAGCCCTAGACCCACTCAGTGACAGTGTGTTTGGTATTACATCAGTTATGCTTGTGCTCCTTATACCAGGTGATGAAAGGGCTTGTCCCTTTATGGAAATATCTAGGGGAGAGGTGTTGTCCATTGAAAGTTGAAGTGTCTTTAGTGTTTTTTGATGTATGCCAGCCTGTATAAAAATTGGAGCCCTGTGAAGCCAATACCTGCCACCTTTTTTTTTTTTTCAGTAATTCACCACGGTCTCCCTACCTTCCCTTTCTTTTTTTCTCCCTTTCAGGAAAACCAAGAAAGAACAAGTAAGCAAAGGCTTATTTATGTTGATGTTTTCCAAGCTGTTAATCATAGACTCATAGAGCAGTTCAGGGACTTCCAGCCATCTTGTCAAACCTTACATGGGAAAGGGAGCCTAGATGAGATTATCTGGCACCCTGTCCAGTCATGTGTTGAAAGCCTCAAGTGATGGGGACTCTACCACTTCCCTGGGGATGTTGTTCCAGTGATAAAAAAATATTTCTTATATTGAGATGAAATATATTTTGGTTCAACTTGTACCGATTGTACATTTTTTCTCCATGTGCCTCCTTCTGAAGAGAGAGCCTGTCTTCTTTTTAGCCACCCTTTAAGTACTGGAATACTGCCACGAGGTCACTGAGCCTTCTTTTCCCCATGGAGAAAAGACCTAACTCCTTCAGTCTTCACATAATCGCAGAATCACAGAATTGTCTAGGTTGAAAAAGACCTTGAAGATCATCCAGTCCAACCATTAACCCAACATTGACAGTTCCCAACTACACCATATCCCTCAGCACTGAGTCAACTCTACTCTTAAACACCTCCAGGGATGGGGACTCCACCACCTCCCTGGGCAGCCCGTTCCAACACTTAACAACCCATTCTGGAAAGAAATGCTTCCTAATATCCAGTCTAAACCTTCCCTGGCGCAACTTGAGGCCATTTTACCTCTTGTCCTATCGCTTGTAACTTAGTTAAAGAGACTCATCCCCAGCTCTCTGCAACCTCCTTTCAGGTAGCTGTAGAGGGCGATGAGGTCTCCCCTCAGCCTCCTCTTCTCCAGACTAAACACCCCCAGTTCCCTCAGCCGCTCCTCGTATGACCTGTGCTCCAGAGCCTGCACCAGCTTCGTTGCCCTTCTCTGGACACGCTCGAGTCATTCGATGTCCTTTTTGTAGTGAGGGGCCCAAAACTGAACACAGGAATCGAGGTGCGGCCTCACCAGTGCCGAGGACAGGGGTCAGATCCCTTCCCTGTCCCTGCTGGCCAGGCTATTGCTGACACAAGCCAGGATGCCATTGGCCTTCTTGGCCCCCTGGGCACACTGCTGGCTCCTGTTCAGCCGGCTGTCAATCAACACCCCCAGGTCCCTCTCTGACTGGCAGCTCTCCAGCCACTCCTCCCCAAGCCTGTAGGGCTGCTGGGGGTTGTTGTGGCCCAAGTGCAGCCCCCGGCATTTGGCCTTATTGAAACTCCTCCAGTTGGCCTCAGCCCATGGCTCCAGCCTGTCCAGGTCTCTCTGCAGAGCCTCCCTACCCTCGAGCAGATCAACACTCCCACCCAACTGGGTGTCATCTGCAAACTGACTGAGGGTGCACTCGATCCCCTCGTCTAGATCATCAATAAAGATGTTAAACAGGAGTGGCCCCAACGCCGAGCCCTGGGGGACACCACTCGTGACCGGCCACCAACTGGATTTAACTCCGTTCACCACAACTCTTTGGGCCCGGCCATCCAGACAGTTTTTTACCCAGCAAAGTGTGTCTTTTCAGATAAGGCAGATTCTCTAGCCCTTTGATCATCTTTGTGGCCCTTCTTTGGACTCCCTCCAGTCTGTCTGTGTCTGTTTTGAGTTGTGGGGACTGGGACTGGACACAGTTCTCTAGCTATTGTGTAGTAGTGGGAAGAGTCAAGCTTGTCAATCTGCTTTTAAGGACAGATGAAGAAGATAAGGCTATGACAAGGAATAGAAAGAAAAAGAAATGCAGGCCTGAGAAGGAAATGCCACCTCGAGAAATTATGTTTTGCATTTGCAGTCACTTGTATGTTCAGTTCTTTTTTTCAGGAGCCTTCATTCCTGTCTAGCCTGCAAGTCCATGAGAGCTCAAAGCTGCACAAAATCATCATTAGTTTTTTGTTATTTCTGTTTCTAGTGATTTTTCCTGCTGGGACCTATTCCCTATTACTGTGCTATTTTTGCCTCACTGCCCTGCAGGTCTACTCGCTTGTCCTGTGCTAACATCTCTGCAGGGAGGAGCAGGTATATGCTCCAACAAGGCTGCTTTCACCAGCTGTGGGGATGGCAGAGACTGGTGGGCCCGTTTCCTGAGCTCTTGCTGTCCTCTGCGGTGGCTTTGGCACTTTACACTGAAAAATTCCTGTGATTAGACTCCACAGCGTGTGTTTAAGATAGGCTGATCTTTAACTCAGTCTTTGTGTCTGATTTGTGCACTTTGTGGGATTCTGAAGTGTTTTTTATAACTTTTCATGATGAATTTTAATGATGAGAGCATAAAAGCTTTTTGACTATTATGCACTAAGTTTTATTATAATCACCGTTAATAATCATATAATAGAACCTAATTTTCATCCAGGTTTGATTCACATTTCATAAATGCCTCTGGCAACTACTGAAACAGCATGTTGTCTTCATAAAACTGGAGTACCTGCTCTGCTTTATGAGGGGCCATAAGATGCACCAGAGCTTCAGTGTGACAGGACTTTCCAAAGGAGCCTGAGATCTGGGAGGGGAGCGATGGCTTCGAGAGCGCTGCTGCCACTGGAGAAAAGCCATGTTGTGTGGTGAAGTAGTGCTGTTATAAGCTGGAAGCTGGGAGGATGTTCTGCACCATTGGCTTCTGTGCCCCTGATGTGTAGATGATTTTGGCTTATTCTGTGGGACAGGCCAGTGCAAGCTGCTGGGAAATTTGTGGGAGACAATCATGGTAGACATGGCAAAAGTAGAAGACCCATCTCTTTATGCATTTCAGTACTTCTTATAATGGCTAATTTTGAAGTTACAAGGATGTTTAAAATGTTGGAATTATTCCTGGTGGAAATAAACCAACAAGAGAAACATCCAAAGGTGCACAAAAGAATCTTCCGCTTGGCATTTTTAACATGCTTGTACCTGAAGCAAACATTGAGTCAATTCAATTTAGTCCTAATATATTTGTTTTCGCTTTCGTTAGGAGAGCACCCCCCAGGGACAGATGTACTTGGATAACAAGGATGACAGTACAATTTCTAGACAACAAGAAATGGAGATGAATCATACATCTTTACATCAAACCAGTTTATCTGCAAAGGTGGCAGCCAAACCAGTGACCAGAAGTTGCAATGAGCTGCAGCTATTAAAAGAGTATCATGGCATGGTAGCGAGTCTTGGAGAACCACAGACCCTGTGTGAAAAACCAGCAATAAGAGAGGATGGCTGCATTGCTCTGGGCAATTTCACTCCTGTTCCTATGCAGGGAAGGTAAGAATAAGGATAAAGAGAAAATTTTTTATCCTAATCCAAATTAATTTTTATTTCCTTGCAGAGCAGATATGTATGTTCATTAAGTGGATGTTGTTTCTCCCACCCACATAGAGAACAGGAAGCTTAATGGGACATTAGAACAGACTTAATTGCCATGGGAGGGTCATGGATCACTGTATTTCTGAAATAATCTCAGCTTTAATAGCAGCCATGGGCCAGTTTTGCTGTGTTTTCAAGATCAGACACACCGCTTTTCTTCCCTTCTTGGTGTCACAAAACACCCAGAGATAGAGCAGTTTTCACGTCCCAGCTCTCATCTCTTTTGGAAAAATGCATTGGAAGGCTGTAAACTGAATCACTAGGGCTAAGACTGTGAACACTAAAACGGCACTAATAACGCAACTGTGACAGTTGACACACCACATATCGAGTATACAAGGAGTGTGTGCTCCTTGTGCAGTGCATCCCCTCCTGCATCAGGAAAGGTGCAGGTTTGGGGACGGTAGTGCTAGTCTTTCCTGTTGCAACAGATACAACATCTGCAGTTCTATTTGTAAGCGTTTAGAAATATTTTATATACCCCAAAATATTTTTAAACTTTCTTGTTCACATGTTCACTTTGTTAATCCCCTTTGGTAAGCAGGATGGACCAAGCTTTGCACCAGCAGCAACAACAGTGTGTGGAAGGCAGCCAGGGTGGACTGTTAAACTCTTTGGGTGGTTTGAGAATTTGTAGAGGTAACTTGACAGAGCCTAAAGTGAGAGCAGTGCTGTACCTTATCCAAGTTCCTGCAGAGCACAGGCCTTGAAACACTGTCTGGGGGTGTCTGCATCGAGCAAGATGGTTTACACTTCAGTGGTGAAGTAAGAGTGTTAGCAGTTTCCAGAACTTGATGCTGAAGACTGTTGTTGTACAAATCAGGAAAAGGGGTAGATTTCAAAGCAAATAATGTTTAAATCAGATTTTTAAAAACTAATAACAATACAATTTATTTAATTATTTAATTAAAGTGGATCAGAAGTGTAATGCATATCAAAATCCTGGGTCTTGCCAGTAGTCACCTAGACTTTCCATCCAAAGAACAAATTTTTCTCTTTATTTCTCTCTTCTTCCCTCTCTCCTCTTCATGTGGTTCTCCACAGCTGTTCATGTCAGGTGGGATGTGCATTCCTGGGGGCTCTCCACAGTTCTGAGCATGGTGGTCATATCCCTGCATTGCTGAACAGGCCTGAGGTCTGTCCCATGCCCCTGCATCTCAGTTAGAAGTAAATCTGCTTATACTGGGAATAGTGGAGGTTTGGGGCATTTTGTCCTTGACCTGGGCAAGGGAGAGTCAGACTAGCTGGATAAGCTTTGCTGTGCCATTACTTACCTACAGTATAAGCGTGTCATATATAAGTCTACAGCAAACCAAGTCAAGTTATATGCATCTGAAAATATTTTTGTCAGAGTGAGAATTGGAAATCATTATAGCTATGCTTTCTAAATATTAAAAAAATAATCAAATTGACAGCTTAATCACAAAAGCCATATAAATCCTTTAGAAATGATTTTTGGAGTATTTGAGGATTTGTTGTGATTTGTTACAGAATTGAATCTTGTAAAAGTTCTTCAGCATGTGGCGGGTGTGAGTTAATGTCCTTTTGTAAGGGCACAGTAAATACAATGTATATGTGAGGATGGGAGGAAGGAAGGGGAAGGGAAGGACTGGGTCCATCTGGAGACAAAGTTTTTCTTTTGCAAATTCACATATATGTGTTGCTACAGGTGTGTTTACCAGTGCTATTTACTGTCCCATTAACTGTCCCGGTACAGGAGCAAAAACCACGATTGTGTTCTTACGGAACAGCCCTCACCCTTCTGGCTAAACTTCCTCCTGTTATTTTCCAGTGGGTGATATGAATCTGTGTACTGGCAATACACAACTTACGGTGAACCTATGAACCACAGTTTGGAAATCACAGTCACAGGTGCCAGAGACGAAAAATACTAAATCTCAGGGGACCCCACCTTCCTGCAAGTTCAGGCAGTAGCTCCAGGTCTTTTGATAATACTGTTTTCCTTTTGAGTAAACTGTAGTCACTGTGCGTGTTTTAGGAATAGAGGTACAATTAAACGGCCATGCCCATTCTCCCTTACAGAAAAATATGTATCTAATCTTCTATAGCAATATATTAGGGCTCAGGAAAGGATCTCCTGAAATTTATCTTTGTTGATCTTAATCTCTTTTTCTCCTCCAATACTGATTTTTTTTTCTTGGAGACCAATAATACTGATGTGATCTGTGTGACCACTCTGTATGAGTAATTAACCTTAAATCACTGGGACTACTCAACAAAATGCAGATAAAACCGTGAATAAACCTTTGCAGACTCATGAGTTGTTTGATTAGTTTCACTGGAATGAGGATTAGCTTTCAATGTAAATTGTTCTTTTGCTTGCAAAGAAAACTACTAATCATTAAAAAAAGAGGAGACCAAATCTTTTTTTTTTTTTTTTTTTCATAAAGGAGTTCACTAAATTGACAAGCCTGTATGGTTTATTTTAATGCATCTACTTAACTTAAATTGCTGAATTATCTTTCAGGGATAAGATTCCCAGGTTCTCTAAATTGTTCAAATGTACGCTGAGACAAGACTTTCCAAAGTCTATTTAACAGAACAGGGGATTTATCTTCGTTGCTAAAATTACCTTTGAGAGAGTGCTCTTGAGTTAAACTGGGCCCTTTTCCCAGGGACATAGATGTCCACCCTATTCTGGACTGAACATTTGTGTTAGACTGCAGCACAATCCCTCAGGTATTTTGCGGTCAGTGTGTGTATTGTCTCTCCTGCCTGTCAAATTGCCTTCTCATTTACTTCGTGTATTGAAGAACAGCACCTCCTGACTCCAGCTTTTACTGCATTGCCTTAGTGTCCCTGGGCTCTCTGTGAGGTCTGGACCATCCACAGTGGTCACTCCAATGACTTTGTCCTTCCCCCTGAAATAAGCCTTCTTGTGAGCAGCATGCTTCCTTCAGTCCTGCTGGCTGTGGGAAACACAGGCATGCCTCTCTGAAGTGGACTGTGTATGAGCTCCAGTGCTGCTCAGTGGCAGTGCACCTGGCCTGGGTATACGTTTACTCTGAACTGTGGAGTAGTTTAGTCTATTGGAAGTACTGGCAAATGGCAGTGGAATCTGGATTTTTATTTTGTACTTCTCTCATTCTCCTCAGCTTTTAAACAACGGATTGACCAGGCTCTTTTTCTTTATGATTACATGAAAATGGCTTTTGCAGTTGATAGACATTGGTCCAAGCAACCTTCCTGAGCCCCTTACCTTGCAGGAAGATTTCATGCTGCTCTGTGGCAGCATGGGCGATGATCTTCAGGTCAGTCCTGACAACTTCAAAAGCACAAGCTACTTCCTTTCATCATGTCTCTGAAGGTATGGGATGTGGCCACAAAAAAGGCCCCTTGGTTGCCTTGGTCTCACCATCGTCAGTGCTACTTCCATGGGAAAAAAAATAACAGCATGGCTTTATATCAACCAGATCTGACATCATCCATTGTGATCCACAGGAAGGGGGTGAAGTCAGCTGGTTTTGGCTTAGTGAGCCTTGAAGGCCATCTATAGCAGTGCAATGAATAGTAAATTCTTAATCCCATGTGACCAATTACTTTGTGTTGCTGTTTAAAACTGTTACTGAAAAAAGAAGGGCATTCATTGGAACATAAAAGTGTTGGAAGATGGTGGAAGAGGGGAGTAGTAGAGTAACTAGACCCTGTGGCATTCATTTCACATTGCCTTTTGGTCTTTTTTTTTCTTTGATGTAATTGCCAGTTGTACATCCTTTAGGTGGTCGGTTAATAACATTATCGTCTTAAAAAAAAAAAAAAAGGGGTTGGCAGATATGTATTCATTATGTCGTGAACTTTTCACAAGAAATTAGACTGTGAAAGAAAGTTGATGAAACCAAGCTCTAGCATTACTCCACTGAAGTTATATTTGGATGAATTTGGACCTGGAGTTTGCTGGTCATTTAATATGATGGTCCCTGGAAATTTTTTTCTTTAATCTTTGTGCCTCATTAAGAAGATTAATCTCTGAGTTAACAAAAAATAATCTCTTTCTTTGAATCTGCTTGAATTTGTGTTTCATCGACCAAAACTATTTCTCTCAGCATTTCTCCTGTCTCAGTTTCACTTGCATAATTCTCACTTATGTAAGAAAAAAAATAAAATAATCAACCAGATCCAATTCTTTTGCCCTGAATCTGTGGTCCCAGGATCTGTAGGGAGATTGGTTGTCAATGAGGTCAGTGAGTTAAAAATGTCTATTGACTTTTTGGTTTGCAGCAATACAACGGAAAGATTGCAATTGTATTTCCTGTTAGTGGGAGACGCTGGGAGAGAACAAGCTATTGTATAGTGAAAAGTCAGTAAGAAAATGAAGTTATGCCTTTAGTAGTGAGGGATTATATATCTCAATTTTTATTTTTAATTATGTTGATGTATTGCTACTTTTAAAGGACATTTATGAGACTCAGAATTAGATGTCAAGAAGACATGGTTACTGTCTAAATAAGTAAAATTTATGTGACAATTTAAAAGCTTCTTCAGACAGGGGAAAAAGGCTGAGGAAAAAAAGCCCTCAAAAGCATTCAAAACACATTTTTTTTGTGTCCTAAGACTAATTTTGATTGTTGGCTATTAGAATAAAATAAGATCACCTTCTGTTCAACAGCCAAACAGGGAAAGCGGTTGTTTTCACATCATGATTGCATGTTTGTGTATGAACCATTCTGATTTTTCATGTCAATCACACAAACATTATAGAAGAGTCCAGGATAGATAGATGACTTCACAGCAAACTGCCACATTCATCATCCTTGTGTGGCTTCTGGTGATTTTGCTTGCTGCCTGAATGGTCACGCTTCTGGTTTTCTTTCCCATTTCTTATCTGTGGTGGATGTTTCTGAGTTTTGATTCCCCATAAGGATCTTCAAATGCTATGACACTGCAGTGAACAAATAATACTAAAGAAGTTTTAAAGTCATGACTTTACTAATTGGTTTAATTTGGCTCATTTGATTTTGAATACTTTCTTGATCATTTGTTGCTAACATGGAGGCATGTGGCCGCAACACATCTTGTCATGAGCAAACTGTGTAGGGGCATGAGACTGCTGAGCCTCCCTTAGTTCAGATTACAGTTCCCTCCTGTTGCCCCTACTAAATACCCAAATACCCTTCAAAACCCGAAAAACTCAAAAGAAGCAATAAACAGCTCTAGCAAATCTTTAGCTTGGATGGTATAAAGTATAACAGAAAGACAACATTACACACAATAGGCAAATAGATAAGTTATTGGAAAGTTCTGCTGCCGCCTTCTAACTCTCTGTTCCCCATTTCCTGGAAGAAAGCATCTTGGAGTGGTAATGGAAGGAAGACAGAAATATGGTTATATGGTGTAACTCAAGGGAAGTGTTTGGCTTCATGTGAGTAAAAGAGGTGTGTTCATCAAAAGACTGATTTTAACTTAGCCTGGAGGGGGATCGCAGGTCAGCAGGAGAGCACCTGAAGAGCAGTACAAAGGAATTCCATCCAGTAAGTCAGTTTCATTGGGGGCCCAACTTAAATGCCTCTATGCAAACACATGTAACATGGGGAATAAACAAGAGAAGCTAGAGGTATGCGCACACCTGCAGGACTATGATTTTAATGGCATCAAGGAGACATGATGGGATGACCTCCATGACTGGAGAGTTGGCATGGAAGGATACAGGCTCTTTGGGAAGGACAAACAGGGGAGACAAGGAGGGGGTGTCATTTTCTATGTCAATGATCAACTGTAGTGCATGGAGCTCCGTCAGGGGATGGATGAGGAGCTGACTGAGAACTTATGGGTCAGGGTTAAAGTGAGGGCAGGGACATGTGACATTATAGTGGGGGTCTGCTACAGGCCACCCAACCAGGAAGACCAAGCAGATGAAACCCTCTATAGACAGATAGAAGCAGCGTCACATTCAAAAGTCTTGGTCCTCCTGGGGGACCTCAGTCACCCTGATACCTGTTGGAGGGACATCACAGCAGGGCATAAGCAATCCAGGAGGTTCTTGGAAAGCATTGGTGATAACTTCCTTCCCTAAATGATAGAGGAGCCAACAAGGAGAGGTGCTATGCTAGACCTTGTTCTCACCAACAAGGAGAGGCTGGTGGGGAGTGTGAAGCTCAAGGTCAGCCTTGGCTGCAGTGATAGAGTTCAAGATCTTTGGGACAGCGAGGAGGGAGCACAGCAAGCTCGCTACCCTGGATTTCAGGAGAGCATATTTGGCAGTGTGGGATAAAGTCATGAAGAGAAGAGGGACCCAAGGAAGCTCATTAATATCCAAGGATCATGTCCTCCAAGCTCAGGAGTAATGTAATCCCAACAAAAAGAAAGTCAGGTAAGAATGCCAGGAAGTCTGCATGGATGAACAAGGAGCTTCTGGATAAGCTCAGACATAAGAAGAAAGCCTACAGAGAGTGGAAGCAAGGACAGATAGCATGGGAGGAATACAGAAAAATTGTCCAAGTAGCCAGGAATCAGGTTAGGAAGGCCAAAGCCCTGATAGAAATAGATCTGGCCAGGAACATCAAGGGCAACAAGAAAAGATTCTGTAGGTACATTGGTGAAAAAAGGAAGACTAGGGAAAATGCAGTCCCTCCCTGGAAGGAAATGGGAGACTTAATTACCTGGAATATGGAGAAGGCTGAGGTACTCAGTGACCTTTTTACCTTAGTCTTTACCAGCAAGTGCTCCAGCCACATCACCCAGGACACAGAAGACTGGGAGAATGAAGAACCGGTCGCTGTAGGAGAAGATCATGTTCAAGTCATCTAAGGAACCTGAAGGTGCACAAGTCCATAGGACCTGATGAGATACATCCGTGGGTCCTAAGCGAAGTGGCAGATGAAGTGGCTATGCCACTGTCTCTCATACTTGAGAAGTTGTGGCAGTCTGGTGAAGTTCCCACTGGCTGGAAAAGGGGAAACATAAGCCCCATTTTTAAAAAGGCAAAAAAAGAAGACAGGATATTACAGGCTAGTCAGTCTCACCTCTCTGCCCAGCAAGATCATGGAGCAGATTTTCCTGGAAAATATGCTAAGACACATGGAAAAAATGGAGGTGATTGGTGACAGCCAACATGGCTTCACTAAGGGCAAATCATGCCTGACAAATTTGGCAACCTTCTATTGTAAGCCAAAACATCTTGCTAATAATTTTTTTTTCCTCTTCATTTTGCTAAATATTTTTTTTGAGAATGAAGTAGGTCAATGTAGCTTCTGGAATGTGTAGCTGAAGGTTAGCACTTTTGTGAAGAAGGGGTTTGAAGATAAGACAGTAATAAATAAGACAGCTGGGGCCTGTTCTTGAAGATAACAGGAACAAGGTCGGAACAAATTAAAACAAACCAGCTCAAGATACAACACAGCTGCACAACACCTCCTAAAAATACCTTTGTGAGCATGCATAACACTGAGGTCAACCAGCAGACATGGTGAGGAAGACTACAAATGACCACCAGGGACCCCTCGAGACCACCACCCAGCAGGAATAGTGCATGCATTATTAGAATGTAGATATTGTAATTTGTTCCAGGAAATCTAATGCATAGGTAACTCATTTCTCAGAAGAATTATGAATATGTATGATCTCACTGTATATTAGCTGCCACTTATAGATACGGGTGTGTGCTCACCTTTGCAAAACTATTTGCGTGTGTGCCCAGTGCTGCAATAAAGAATACCTTCTTTCTAAGACTCCAAAACGAGTCTTAGAGAGTTCCTCTGATGGCTTTTACAGTAACACTATGATGGAGTTAGAGTATTGGTGCATAAGGGAAGATCAACCAATGTAATCTACTTGGACTTGTGCAAAGCATCTGACACTGTCCTGCATGACATCCTCATCTCTAAATCGGAGAGATTTAACAGATGGACCGCTGGGTGGGTGAGGAATTGGCTGGATGGTCACACTCAAAGAGTTGTCATCATTGGCTCAGTGTTCAAGTGGAGAGCAGTGACGAGTGGCCGTTCCTCAGGGGTCAGTACTGGGACCAGTGCTGTTTAACATCTTTGTTGGACACATGGACAGTGGGACTGAGTGCACCCCCAGCAAGTTTGCTGATGACACCAAGCTGTGTGATGTGGTTGACACACTGGAGAAAAGGGATGTGCCATCCAGAGGGACCTTGACAGGCTTGAGAGGTGGGCCTGTGCAAACCTCATAAAATTCAACAAGGCCATGTGCAAGGTCCTGCACATGGGTTGAGGCAATCCCGTGCACAAATACAGTCTGGGTGATGAGTGGATTGGGAGCAGCCCTGCAGAGGACTTGGGAGTAGCAGTGGATGGAAAATTTACTATGAACCAGCAACATGTGCTCACAGCCCAGAAAGCCAATGGCATCCTGGACTGCATTCAAGAGAAGTGTGGCCAGCAGGTCAAAGGAGGTGATTCTCCCCCTCTACTCTGCTCTGGTAGCTCCCACCTGGAGCACTATTTTCAGCTCTGGGGCCCCCAGTATAAGAATGACATGGGCCTGCTCAAGTGGGTCCAGAGGAAGATGATGAGGGGGCTGGAGCACCTCCCTTATGAGGACAGGCTGGGAGAACTGGGGTTGTTCAGCCTGGAGAAGAGAAGACTCTGGGGAGACCTTATAGCAGCCTTCCAGTACTTAAAGGAGGCTGACAGGAAAGATGGGGAGGGACTTGTTATCAGGGAGTGTAGGGATAGGATGGGGGGTAACAGATTTAAACTGAAAGAGGGTAGATTTATATTAGATACAAGGAAGAAATTCTTCACTGTGGGGGTGGTGAGACACTGGCACAGGCTGCCCAGAGCAGCTGTGGCTGCCCCCTCCCTGGCAGTGTTCCAGGCCAGGTGGGACGGGGCTTTGAGCAGCCTGGTCTAGTGGAAGGTGTCCCTGCCCAGGGCAGGGGGGTTGGAACCAGATGATCTGTAAGGTTCCTTCCAACTTAAACCATTACATGATGATTCTATGATTAGTTTTTGCTGTTAATGAAACATTCAGAAACAGACCTCACTCCTGATAAATTTCCCTGTCTTCAGAGCTATTTAATTTCTCTATTGTTGGGTACTGTTCATCATCTCAGTGGTCAGTTCTTATAATTATTCACAATATCTCATATTGGTCATACACTACACTTTCTATTCTGTCATCAGCAAACTAAAACCATAGCACTCCCATGTAGCCACTCAAATGCTTTTTGATTCTGACAGAACATTTTGGTAAACAAAAATCCACCACTTTTTTTTTGTCTTTAAGTGGTCCATTGAAAGAATTAGGGGGTACTAATTAACTGCTTCACACTTGTGCAACTGTCAGGCTAAAAACTGAACTCAACACTCAGTGAAAAATTTGCAGTGTACCGATCTCCAAAAATCAAATGTTTCAATTAAGTCCTGTGACATTGCACAAAACTGTTGAATTTTGCAAGCAGCTGCTCTCTTCCTAATGGTTAATAAGATGGTTATGTGGGGTTTGTCTTCGTTAGACCTCTTAGGCCAATTGTGGAAAGATGCCAGTAATATACAAGCTTCACTCCTCTTTGGGGTTGGACAGCTGTTTCCTCATGTAAACCTCTGTTTAAATGGGGGATGTCTTTTAATGTCAGCAATGATTTTTTTTTTACATTATAAGGTTGGAAGGTTGAGTTAACCAGATCCAGACTTTGAAAAGACATGTGTTGCACAGGGACAGTCACAGTTGAGCAGGAGGGCATGCATGGGGCTTAAATAGCTGATGTGAGGAGTAGCTACCCATGTAATAGATATATATGTACAATGTGCACTCTGCTCTGACGGATAGTGAACACACTCTGTAACTCTTGAGTAAGTGTATGGGCCACTCGACTCCAAAGCACTCATAATTTTTTTTTTTCTCTTTCAATTTATCACTCTAAATAAATAATGAAACATCAACTGAAACATCAACTGTAACTGAGGTATTCTATTGTCTAAGTAATTTCTTGAGAGTTTGCATAGTTTTGCTTTATCTCCTCCTCTTGCTTCTTCTTCCAGTGACTATTATTTTGTTGAAGATATAAGGGCCTGAAGGAAGAGGAGAGGAAGAATTTGCAGGCTACTGTCTTTCCTAGTAATCAGGTCAGATCTTGGGTAGCTTAGTTCATACTGAGTATTTGCCCCAAAATATTGCATCAGCCTCTGCTCAAGCTACTGGAGAGCTGCTGTGAACATGGAGAGAAGAGAGAGGACTGTGAGATACAGGTGGAAGGAGAAACATCTGGAAGGAGAGATATCAATAAAATGCAGAGACAGTAGGAATAGTGAGAAGGATTAATGAAACCCCTTTCACGAGGCTCCAGAGGGACACTGGGTGAAATTGAAATACAGAGTGAAATACAGGTGAGAGCAGAGTGGGGTGAGCTATGAAGTGGATTAGATAAAAGCAAGTTAAAACTGTGGTTGTAAACTAAACTCTGATGCCATCAGTCCTCAGTTGTGATAAAAAATCCTAATTCCACCCAAAGATGAAGTTAACAAAAGAATATGAAACTGTCAGTGCCAAACCTTGAAGTGAGGCAGCAGAGTTAACAGAATTCCTAGCTTACACTGAACCCCTTGCACTAGTGAGTACTTACAGCTTGATCTTCCAAATAAAAATAAGGCATGTTAACAAAATAAAAACATGGAAGGCCATGATCCCTCAAAAAATAAAACAATCCCACCCTGCAAGGGGTACAGAAATAAACCTTTCCTTTTTTTTTTTTTTTTTTTTTTTTTTTCCCCCCTTCATATTTTACTGTTAGGAGCAAATGTTTTAGAACTTATTTCTGCTTGCTGATAGAGATGTGTTTCAGTCTGTCCAACATTGTAAATGTCTCTACCATTAGAATTAATTAGCATCAGAGTGGTTTGTGTTAGAAGCACTGGAAATCATTCCTCAGCCACAGCAAAAATTTCCAAGATATTGATGGTCATACATTTAAGAACTGAAGTTCATGTTAAATTGAATGTAGTTGACAGAAAAATAGATTAATGTAAATGGAAGAAATTAGACAGTGAATTAAAAAAAATAGGGTCACAGTTTGTAGTCTGGCAAATCACATGGCTTTTTAAAAAACCTGCTATTCATAAGGAGCTCAAGTGATTTACTCTCTGAAATAGAGCAAAAGCTGATAAATGACTCACCAAAATGCTTACAGACAGTGACCAAGCAAGCAATTCTCTGCTTGATAGGTACTAATGGGACTGCAGGGGCAACCTGCAATAATTGTGCTAATGGACCAGCAGAAGTCAGAGACCACGCAGAGCTCTGTCCACAGCAGGTTGGCGCTAAGTCAAGGACAGCACAATGAGCTGGAGCCAGGTCTGTCAGAACTGGTGAGGTTCAGAAGTAATGCACTTGGGTGTTGGTTTTTTTTTTTTTTTTTTTTTTTTGTGTGTGTGTTTTTTTTTTTTTTTTTTTCATATTTTTATATAATTCCTTTTGGACAGGGTGAAATAGAAAACAGATCAGCAGTTACAGCAACTCGCAG
The DNA here is from genome assembly GCF_965140245.1 of Athene noctua. Classification (NCBI taxonomy): domain Eukaryota; kingdom Metazoa; phylum Chordata; class Aves; order Strigiformes; family Strigidae; genus Athene; species Athene noctua. The sequence goes on from NC_134037.1 coordinate 191,089,577, forward strand.
TTTTCACTAGTGCAGCAGAAGATAGTGACTCAGTACTGTGTGAATTAGCATCATTCAGAAGCAGCAGTGAAAGGCTGAAGGTTTTGCTCACACTTTCTGAGCTACTCTCTTTTCCGTGCTAGTCAGTAAGGACAGTAAACACAGTCCATCTGCCATTCACTCCCTGGTATCCTTGAGCAGAGCTTCTGTAAGGACTCCCTTGACTGAAGTGAAGCTCTGGCAATGGTGGAGTATGAAAGCATTTCTCTCAGACAGACATGCTGGCAGTATATTGAACTGGTATGTCTGGCAGGGCATTGCACTTGCTGTTTAAGGAGAAAACATTATGCTATTGATTAATTTATTGTTAGAAGTCTATTTAATACACTGCTTCCTTGAATAGGGTAGGTAAATATCTTGCAGTGACTTTTCCACCCATTCTTGTGGTCTTATGTAATTTATTTCCTCTGCTGCTGAGAAAATAAAAGAGTAAAAGCAGCTTCAAATATTCTTCTGTCTGTAATCTTTCTAGGAGTGATAGGAGCAACTCTACCTCCTTAGCCATGTCAATGACATGTGAGCTGCAATCCTCTTTAGGAGTCTATTGACAGCTGGTTCACCATGTAAACCTCTTACAGGGAAAAGCATGAACCTGAATTTAGTGAACCTGTCTGATAAAAGGAAGAGTAAACCCAGAATGGAGGGTAGCAAGGAATGTACTTCTGTTTTCTCTGATGTGTCTTTGATTATGTAAGCTATAACAGCAGGGCTATGTCATAATATATAAATACACCATTTTGTTATATCCATTGGCAACGCATGGCTTCTTTGCCAAGCTGCTCTGTGTGCTGTATGTTGTGCCTCCCAGTGCTTTCCAATGCAGGCCAACAAAAGCAAATGATGTATGCAGAAGTGGCGCAATGGAATTTGTGCATTTTATATGTTGTTTTTTGCTCATGTCTATTTGGTGTATTGTAGTCTGTGCCCCAAAATAAGATAAGCCAGAACTGTAGAGAACAGTGATGTTTCTGAGTAAAAATTTTGAACGTGAGCCTGTGGAAAACTATTGTGTTTAAACACAAAGAAAATGGCAACCAAACCACTTTACAAACCTGTCTATAGTTGTGTAACAGTATTGAAGAGGTTTATAGGGCCAGAAATATTACAACTAGCCTATTTTGACAGAAGACAGACTGTCTGGCAGAAAATAATGATAGATTGTCATATGGATTTGTATGTGTGGGTATCATGCTAATCACAGTTTCGAACCTATAGGTCTGTCAACAAAAGTTGAAAGAGTTTTATTAATGTCATTAGACCTGTCATGCTTTTCTTCAGATGGAAGGCAAGAACTGCACATCAAAAGCAGTTAACAAATGTACCAAGTTATTTACAATTTAGAGTAGGACTGATATTTAATTTTCTTGATATATCAGTCCAACAAAAGTTTTAGGCTCAAGCAGACAGGATGGAGAAGAGAGAATTTTGTCTCTTCATACTTGTTAAACACTGTACGAATCTGGGGAGATTTAGGTCATACATATAATACTTTGGGATCATCAAAATTAAGTACTGACACCAGCTTCTTTATCTGTAATGGAATTTATTTACTTGTATGCAGAATTAAGCATCAGGATCCTACCTGAGCTACATATGTATCTCTTCAGGAGTGAGGTCTTCATGGTATCATGGTCTATATCACATGTAGTCTTCATTAACAAGAAAGTTCCAAGTAGGAGCATACCTTGTCCTATTGATGTTACAGCATTTGTTCACTGACCAAAATAAATTCATATATAAACTGGAATAAGACTTCAGAACTGAGACTCTAACCATACCTCTTGCAGTTAAGAACAAATGTTGATGGAGTCTGTCCTTCCTTTCTAAATCAATGGCCTTTAAAAAAATTTAATATATCTATATGCTTTCGTCTTAAGTTAAAATCTGTCTTTTAGCTCTGCCATGTGTCATGATATTTTTTTCTCTCCAGCCCACGCTTTTTCGTAATGCTTCTGGAGGAGATAATTTGTGTATCTTTACTTTTTCCGATATTCTGATTAAGTTTCACATTGCATAACCTTAAAACAGTACAAAATTATTTTTTTCTCTGTGGCAATGTGCTATGGACTTCTGCTTCTCATAAACATTTTTTGTTGGTTTGTTTTTAAAACATTTCTTTTGAATTGTAACCTACTTCTAAGTGCCATGATTCAAAAGTCCACTATTTGGACTTTAAAGCTGCTATTTTTGTGTAGAGGAACAACTGTTACTCTGTGTTGATTCTTGAGGTACAGAAGAGCTATCTTTGCATTAAATTTTAAGAGTAATGTCTAGGTATGGACATTTTAGTCTCTTTTTTTTAAATCTTTTTTTTTGTCACTTTGTTTATTGCTCTGCTTCCTAGAGTATCCACTTACCTTTTTCTTTTGCATTTCCATATTGTCAGAGTATCCTTCAGTTTTCCTGCTATGTCACACTCTATGGATAATTTCTTTTGCAAACTACTTGTGCAGACTATATAAAAAAGACATTTGTTAATGCAGTGGTTGTTTATCTTGGTAACAGTTTCTGGGGGTGTTTTATTCAAAAGATAGATGTGAGATGCTGTTTTTGTTAGTACTGTATCCTACGTTCAGGTGTCTGATGTGTTTTTCAGGCTGCTCTTATTTGGAGGCGCTGTTGATTCAAGAGCACTAAACCTTTTTGATCCATTTGAGGTGATAATCAAACAGCTGCATAACTGTCTGGTCCAGCACATAGAGAAGGACAAACTTTGCTTTTTTTTAATGAAAAACCTTTTTTTTTTTTTTTTTTTTCATGCTTTTTAAAATGCTGACAAATGTTTTTGATTGAAGATTAATAGATTCAAGCACTATATCTGCCTGAAGAAACAAAAGACTTCTAAACTTTCTTCTATCTTTAACTGTCTAAATTAGCTGTGCTCCACAGCATCTCTGCCAGGGTGGGACCGGTAACAGAGATCCTTCAGCTCTGTTCTGTTTTTTAAGACAGACTTGTCTATGACTTGACTATGTCTTGCTTCTTTAATGGGTTTTATTTGTAAGGACCTGCTGACTTTTTTCATCTGTCTCTGTATAGCAGCTTGTAGCCTTCTACCTTAATAAGGGGAAGAAGACAGAAAGAAGCTGGTGACAATGGGCAGCCATGTCAGCATGGGATTTCCCCTTTTCTGCAGATAATTTCTTGCTGAAGAATTTTTTTTTTTTTTTAAGTCAGCAACATCAACACATTGACACTTTTCCTTTTCTCTTTTTCTTTGGGAGCACAGAATAAGGTTTTATTTATGCAACCTCATGTCTGAATGGCCAGAAATTTTCATGTGTATGTGAAGTTTTATTGTCCATATGGCTACTGAGCAGAATTTTGTTTGGTGATCGATGTTCAGGATTTATTTAGCTTTGGGATGGTGCTGATTTTTAGAACATGCATAGCAGATATTATGGCATTTATCATCAAGAATGTGTTACTTCAGGAACAAGATGGAAGGAAATCACCTCTGTAAGACTATGGAGTAACCAAAGTGTCACTCTGTATAGGGCCAAAGGGAACACAGTGTCTGAGAGGAGAGTCTGGCATCTCTGTGACTAGGAGGGAAGTTGTACATCATTACTATCAAGAAATACGATATATAGTTAAACTGTGTTTCTGGAACAAAGCCATCTGCCATGTAGGAAAAGGACTTTCCTTCCAGGAGGCATGATTTTGGTTTTTTGACTTTTCAGTGTACAGGAGTATGTTCTTACCTGGAGAAGGATTACAGCTTAAATCAGGAGGAAGGGAAGCTGAAATGGCATCATTATGCTTTGTTTTCATGATTAGCTTCTCCACTTGGGGGGAGACTTGTCAAATATAATTTGCATGCTACTCTGCATGAGACAAGGAAATTCTCAGAGTTTCTTTGCAATGCTTTTTTTTTTTTTTTTTTTTCCTTGAGAATATAATTTCAATGTGTTTGTGGACTCAGATCTTGTGATTTAATTTCATCTCCTATTGGCAGTGAATCAAAAATACGTGTTTTAAAGCTGCTTGTTAACATAAATTAGATAGTTCCTTCTCTGACATTGTAGCCTTGAGGTATCTATAGATATCTGAGGCCTTTCAAGGCAGAAGAAGATGTCTGGTAGCAAAACACAACCCAGCACTGTGGAATGAATTTCCTGAGGCTTGTAAACTGTGTATGTTAGCATCTTACAATGAACTTAGTGAAGGGCTATTACAGGGAAGAGCACCATCTTTGTGAGATAAAACTGCATTTATTCTTAAATGATTTCACTGAATATTCTCCAAATGTATGAGCAAATATTATATTATTATCAGCTACTTTTTTAGTCTGTTTGGTTTCTTTAATTTGTTCCTCTTGGATTTTCAGTGCTTTAAAAATTTTTGTCTCTGATATAACGAGGTAAAATGCAATGACTAGTGATGTGGAAGTTACCTGTTAGGAAGTTATGAAGAAATCATGTTTGGAAGGACATGTTGATAGTTCTTTGTATTCCTAATAAACATTGAATAACTTTTTTGGTAAAAAGTCTTTTGTACAAAAAAGAGATTTCATCTAAGAACAAATAAAAAGTACACGAAAAAAGTACTTTTTGGTACACTAATATAGATATTTGTGTGAGACTTATACATAACTTAGTGAAGAAGTCCTTCTGTCATCTGAAAGTTAATTCTCCACATTCCTTGTACAGTCAGCATGGGAGACAAGGAAGATGAAACTGATTTGAAGAGGTCTCTCTCTTGCCAGTGACTATAACTACCCTAGACCAGACTTTCAGATGTTAAAAGTTATATGAATAACCTCAGTGTCTTATGCTCAACCAGAACATGAGAAGAAATTTTTAGTACCTCCCTTATAATTAAAATAATGGAAAAAAAAAAGTAATGGCAGACTTCCATTATAGTGGAAAAGTATCCATTTTATCAACTGAATAGTGTTATCTCAATATATGATATCTATAACTCCCCCTACAAATTATTGATCTTAAAATTTTATTGCTTTGGAGCATATTTTAGCATTTTTGCTGGGTCCAGTCCACTGAGATCAGGATCTACATAAAGGCCATATATGTTGTCCTAATTATACTGTAATACCTTATGAAGCCCAACTATTACCATATATGAGGGTTCTTGAACTTGTTTCATTTCATTGTGTCCAAAGGACAAAATGCAAGTCCCAGCAAACTTACAATAGTTGGGATCAATCATATGTGTTTTTTTAAAACACATCTTAATTTGAGGACAACTTGAATTTTTTAAGCTGTGTGGTGGCCTGCTGCTTGCCCTTACCTCCTCTCTCTATCACATCTCCAGGCACAGAAATCAGTCACATTTTTTCATGTTAATGAGCTTTTTTTGTACATCTGTCTGGCTTTTTTTATAAACTCTAAACAATGGATACATTTTGATTTTAGTGTTTTAGTTACATTTTTTCTCTAAAAGTTGCAGGTATGAATAGTTACTTCCAAATTCTTGGAATGAAACACATGGAACTATAGTTTTTTAAATAAGTGTTTAAAAAAGAAGAAAAATAACTTCTTAATGACTTCATCTTTAAGTATAGCTCACTAATTACTCTTTTCAATCACCAAAACTGGGGTGGCTGGCATAAGAGTATATTATAAGACTATGCAAGGCCAGAAACATAATTACATGTGACAGCTTGTCAGTACATCGCTTGGATTAAGGAAAATTGTGTCAGAATAATCCCATCTCACCATTGTGTAGGAAAGTGTTCCCTCATCTGGGAAGTGGTCAATGGTCTTCTTTTAATAGTGCTTCCTTTTCTTGTATCATCCTTAAATTCAACTAGTCTGGAAGTGAATCTTCATACTTCAACATATGTTCCACAAACTTTGAGACTACAACATTATACCGCTACAGTGCTTGAAAAATAACCTCTCTAGAGATGGTCACATCATCCTGTTGTTTCTCAGACCTATCCTGTTCATGTTTCTATCATCCAAGTGCCTCATATTACATCTTTAAGAGAGTTTGGTCAAATATAAAATTAAACCATTAAGTTGTGACCACTTCCTTAACTTTTGAGATTCTTGGAATTGTCTCATAGACTAAAAAAAAAAATAAAAATAATTGTGGACTCCCCTTTATTTGTCATAAATTCAGTTAGCATCAGAGCTGGTTAAGCTAAAAGCCCATCATGAATGCCAAAGAGAAATGCTGGCATTTAAAAGCCAAGCTTGCAGAATATGCTGAAATATTACAAGTGCAGTCATGCTGAAAGTGTTGCTGATAAATTGCTTCCCTATAGCAGATTCATTTTTCAGTGTGCACCACAGCATTTGAGAATAATACCTCTTAACAGGTTATCTGTGTAATCCATAGAGAAACTGGGGGTTTGGAATTTGGACCACTACCAATACCAGCTACTGCTGTCTATTTCAAATTTTCAGCTTGCTGGCAGTCGCCAACAGCTAAACTGTTTTGGCAGCACCTGCTCCAGAAATGTATTTTCTCCTTCAGACTGTGTGCGGTTTTTTCATGCTCTCTACTGTAGCTTTCCAATTTTCTTTGCTGAAACAGAAAACGGAGAGGAGGAAACAGCAGCTATGCCTTTTCAGTGCAACTTCTCAGTCCTTCAAAGGGTAGCTTTTTGGACCTGCCCCATCACTGTGGCCCCCCTGGATAGTCACAAAGATCTAGGCTGGTGCAGGTCCCCATTCCTGTTCTGTCCCTGCTCCCTTGCTGGGTGCTGTGGGACAGGACCTGCTTGGGGAGCTCATGGCCCTGCCAGGCTCATGGACACCCTTGGCTCCTGGCTTCTTTCCACAGGGCAGCTGGACCTTGTTGTGCCCTGACATGGGAGTGGAAAATGTGTGGAAAACATCTTCGTTCTCTCAGGTAGTCAGAGGAGCTTCAGGACCGTTTAAGGATTAAGTACTTTTATCTTCATGGTCTATTAACCACACCCTGATGTCTTCTTGATGGCAACTTCCCCTGACAGAGGCAGGGAAAGACTTGAGGAATAGAAGCTACCAAGTCCTGCAAATAAAATTTTACAGGGAAGTACAATAATCCTACAAGAAATACAGGAACCACTCTATTTTCCAAGCTATTTCTGAATTTAAAATTGCTCTACTTCTTAAAATAGCAGCACAAATTAAGGAGGAGAGACCATTACCACATGCTCTTGCATGACATGTTCACTCTTCAAATCCAGCAGAAGTGAATGAAGCAAGCATATTGTGTGTGCCCTATATAAGGAACCATTTCCAGGTTGGAAAACTTGGCACACATTTCACTACATCTTTCTTAAGCATGTTCTTTATTTGCCTGGGGTCTTGGCATGGCAGACACTTCTCAGTATAAGACCCACCAGCTGGCTGTGCCTTTCGCAGTGTCTTGCTGTCAGGTGGTGCCAGCACTACAGTCCTCTAGGGAATCCTGTACAGTCCTGTCTAATAGAAAATTAGGAAAGTCAAAGAGAAAATGAGTCTGTATTAAGTAATGCTTTCATTGTTAAATTTTTCTGACATCTTAATGGTGCATGCTTTTAAAGGGGCTAGAGGTTATTTGCTGATTTAGTTGAAGCTACATAAAGCAGTCATCAGAATATGTCTGAAGCCTATTTAGTGATGTGAGCTGTGGAGTCTTTGATCTGCCCCTTAATTTTTAGTGTATCATTTGACCATACTTCATTTGCGATGGGTAGTCATAACAGTTCCCCAGTGACATGCTACTACAAAAACATGAACAGAGGGTTGCTTCTCTGTGTGGGTACATATATATTATAATGCTGATGGGTGTATGTATACAGCTGCTTAGTACACAGTTAATGTTTAAAAGTTGAATGCTATGATGTTGGTTAACACAGTTTGTACCATGTAACGGTTGTCCAAAAGTGGACTTTATCAGAAACTGACAAATACTAAATCTGGTGGAAGAATGTGTTTCAAGTGTGGTCAAAAACTGGTGTAGCGTTTTGGGTTTTAAAAAAATTTTTGTAAAAACCTCTCTTTTTCAATTTATTTCTGCATTGTGTTTGTTTACAGTTATGATAAGAGTAGTTAGTTCAATATATATGATCTTCTATTCAGGGAAGATGTATGATTTGAATAAATGTTCTCCAGGGAAGATGATGCTTCTGAAATTAGGCTTTAACCTATAGGAATCTAGAAATGATAAATTAAAGTCTTACTGTTGTTACTAGTGTCCTGCATGATTAATTATCTCTCATATTCTTACTCTGGCCTTTTCTAGGAAACTTTTCTTAAATTTGCAATTTGCTCTTGGCTTGGTAGTATTCCTGAACTTTTGTTTAAGAGGCAGTTTCACACTTACAATGGTTTTAGTGATTACTAATTCAGAGAAGCATACTGACTTTTTTTTTTTTTTTTTTTAAGGGATTCTCCTGTTAATTTTTTATATAGTGAAAATTCCAATAAGTTATTTTCCAAACTGTTGATGTTCTGGCATAATACATATGCTTCCATATTCACCTCTACAATTCTGACCAAATCCTTTCCAAAGAAGTGAGAATTATTGCTTTCTGTTGTCGTAGAAATAGCTCTTTTACTGATAGTTGTGTGCACGATGTAGCATATAGCAGATGAAGCATTATATTAGCTGATGTTTAAAATGTATGTTTTTTATTATAGAAAATGAAAGCTTAATGTATTGTGTGGCATGATTAATCTTTTCAATACAAGGCTAAACAATAAGTTCTAGCCAAACCTAGTGATTATTTTAAGTGTAGGCCAGCTAACTAGGATAAGGATGGTCTTTTCCTTTCTCAGATTCTTGTAGGATGTTTACTTCTTTTGGTGTCCTCTGCTGTAGTGTATTTGGAATTGAAAGGTTACTTATTGCTGAACAACAGTTCCTACCACAAAGTCTTTCTTTTGTTTAAATTGGCATGTGTTAACACATTAGGAAATGTCTGAAGATGTGGTCAGGGGGCAGGTATGGTCTTCAACAGCAGGAATCAAGTTCTCTTGTTGAACTTCATCCCAAATCCCCTGAAGACTTTGGAAGCTACCACCTGCAGGTAATGGGAAACAGAGGTGTGGTCTAGGTGGAACCTGCAGCACAAGGAAGTCATCAGTCCATCAGCTGGAGCAACTGGAGTTTCTGAGATTTCTTCCTTTCCTCTCCTGCTCTCCCTGTACCTCTCTATGTGTCCAGGAGTGCAGAAGGAGACTGCTTCTCCTTAAACTGATCAAATGAGCGTAGGAGATTGAAGCTGTACAGCTGTAGAGAAGTACAAATTGCTACCAAAAGACTGTGAACCTTGCTCATCTGTGGGAGCAGTGGCACAGCCACAGGTTGTGGGGGCTTCTGCAAGCCTGTGACTTGTATTTGGACCCTCACATTTTTTAATGCTGTGCATGAGATTCTTCTCCAGCTGCTGTCAGGCAACTGAAGCTTCATCTGTGGATATCTCCATGACTTCACAGAACCTGCTGTATCATCTGGGGTGTGGACAGCCCTTCAACAATGCTGATTCCTCTTCTGGGTTACTATGGAGACAGTCAGAAATTGTAATTACTTGAAAGATTAGTGATGGGTAAGTATGACTTTGACTGCAAGTAACCAGCTCAGAAAACATGATTGTTTGGAACAAACCTATACTCCTGCAGAGAGAGCCAAAATCTGTATATATGACTGTCACAGTGGTAGCCAAGTGGTTAAGAACACAATCTTCTGTTTGAAAGATTTCTCTTAATTAAAAAAACCCATGCCCAGCTATAGCAAATATGAGAATGAATGTGGCCCCAGTAGCAGTTGTACAGGAGGCAGGATATGCTCTTGTCTTTCGGATGTCAGTTCTAAATGGATCTTTCTGTGTCAATGATGCTTTATAAGTCTTTGAAGAAGTACTTGTTAAATACTTTTTTACATAGCTTTTAGTTTTATTTTTCTCCCTTCACTTTTGAATGAAAGAGAAATGAGAATGTTAGATTTTTGTGTGAAGATCTATGTGCATATCTACATATATACGTTTGTAAATGAAATTATTTCATGTCTGTTCTCATAATTGATGTATAAGATGCTAATGATTTTTGCATCTGAACCATGAGAGAACAGTGGACACAACTGATGTCCAGCTTACCAGCTCCTCACCTGTATCTATTACAGTATAAATCCAGAACAGTCTTCTCATCCTATGAATGAGTTCATTCCCAGTGGGCTAATGAGCTGATCTGGTGATTAGGTTCTTGGTAATGTTGCTTAATTCCTCAGTAGAGATAGATGGCACTTCATTCTAGCATGTAAGTGTAATCAAAGTTTCTAGCTCTTTTGATTGTGAAGAAACATTCAAGATGTAAACTGATCCTAGGTTTTGAAATGCGTCATACAAATTTCTTCCCCTTCTTTACACAGTGTCACAATTGCCAGCCACTTGCAGGGCTGAGGAACACCAAGAAGGAGCACTGAGGACACTAAGAGGGTTTTTGAGCACTGCAGACTTGCACCTCTAATAGCAGAGTCTTTGGGCCTTCCTAGGTTTTGATTGCAGATGATCTTTTCATGAAATGCATGACCAAATTGAACCAACAGTGTCTTTGAGGAAGTATGAGAGGCAGAGACATGCTTACATTAGGTTCTCTGTTCAGGAATGACCTTCTTTTTTATAATCCATGCTATTTTTTTGTTTTTTCAACTTTTCTTTCTAGAGCTTTCAGCCTTCAAGATTCTTTTATGCCCTAATTAGCTTTATTGTTTATATTACTCTCATTCTCTAATTAGAGTAATCACATCACAGGGGAGTTGAGGCTCTTCTGCTTTTTCTCTAATTATTTTTGTTTTGTCAAGCCTGCCTGTTTCCTGCTGCTTCTTCTTGTCCATGTGTTTTTACTCTCTGTAAATTGATGCTGTCATGTAGTAATTGTTTTCACTTTATGTGAACACCTTTTCCATTTTTACTGTATTGGCCATTCTTTGCAATCTGTGAAGCTCTACAGTTCTATTTAAAAGTGGCAAGACCTACAGAAGCAAGCAGGGATGACAAATGTGCAAAAAGAAGGTAAAGATGATGTCTTTAACTAGCCTTCTGGATCCTTCACCTCAGGTTCTGACATTTAAACAACCTTCTACCAAACTTTCATTCTCTCTTTCTGGTTGCCATTGCTGTGGTTGCATTTCCCTTCAGGACTGTTCATACTGGTCAGTCACTTAACAGCAGTGGTGAAGACCTGCTGAATTGGGGGGATTGTCAGTAGATATGGTTATGTAACACAAAGCAGTGTTGGTATCAACTTCTAACAATTAGAAGAAAACGGAAGCTTTTGTAGAAAGTTTACCGGTTACTAATCTCAGATTTTGCACGTCCTAGACGGAATAAAAGAAAAGTAAGTGTGTAAAGGTTAGTGGTGTGTGCAATATGAGGTTAGATTAGAGCAGGATAGAGTATATATTATTTGGAGCCTTTTTTGTGAAACAAGTGGCATCATTTTGTGTAAAAGAAGAAACAACTAATTGGTCTTTGTGTGAGTTAAATTTCTGAATGTACAAGTTTGTCATGGGTTGGTCCTCTGGTTCAGCTGCAGCTCCTGGGGTGGGAGTTGCAGTGGCTGCAGTTTCTGTTGTGGACTTTGGAGTGGTTGCACTCTCTGTTACTTTGTTAATAGATCCAGAGCCCTTTTCTTCCTCTCGAGGGTGCTGAACAGTGTTTAATAGCACTTGGTAAGCATGGGCTAGGCCCCAGCATGTTGCAGTGAGCTGTGCCTCTCTGGAATGACCCAGGTGACAACATACTTTTATCCACTTAGGCTCACCTCGGCTTCCAATACAGTCAACTGTTGAGACCCCCCTGTCACTCCTGAAATACAAATGGGTTCTGCCCCTTTAAAATTTGATGGCATTAGGGTGCATTGCGCACCAGTGTCCACCGAAGACTTATACTGCTGGGGGTCAGATGTGCCAGGCCGTCAAATCCACACAGGCTAATAAACTCTATTGCCCCTGTCCTCCGCCTGACTGGAAGCAGAGCCCCTCTAATGTTGGTGATAATAGCCGCTAACGACAAATGGGTTAGTGTGGTGTGCACGGGTTTCAGTCTCATTTTGATCACTCACTTCTTGTGAATACAAGTCAGAAGTTCTCATAGGATCATGAGCAAAGTCAGCCTTTCTGCTCTGTTTGGGCACTTAATTACTGGAAACTGGAGCAGCATTTCTCCTACAAGAACCCCATTTTGTACTTGTTCTTCCTTCCAACTTACATACTTGCTCTTCTAGGAGGTAGGTAGGTTTTCAAGTGATACTTTTAAATAGTTGCTTAACCCTATACAAAACCTGAACCACATGCAGGAACACACTAGCTCCTAGCAGTAGGATGACCATGTTAATATCAGCATTCCAAAGGTATCTGAAATTCCTGAATTCCTCGAAACAATTGTAAATAGCCCCAGAGTCAATGACAGCACCCCATCATAGATAAACATCATATAGTACAGCAAAATCAAGGTCTTAACCCAAGTCCCACAGACTGTGAGCAACAGCATGGGTCTGAGCTGCTTCCAAGGTGATGGGGACTGAAGCAGAGCTCCTCCTGGCTCCCCGATTGCCAGTGCTGGGCTGGAGGTTCAAAGGGAGTGTCCCCTCTACACACCATGCAACTGATGCCATGTGGAGTAAATGGGTCACATCAATCACACAACAGCTTCGAATAGGGACCCCCAGCCATCTGGGAATACTGGAAGTGACTATGAATTAGCCAGAAGGCAAAAATTTTGGAATGGCGCCAGACGAAGAGGTAATGTGCTCAGGAGGCCACACCATATGATAAACTACTGGATAACAAGAAGCGATATGCCCTGTTTACCGATGGGTCATGTCGCATTGTGGGGAAACATCAAAGGTGGAAAGCAGCTGTATGGAGCCCCACACGATGGCTTACTGAAGGTGCTGAAGGAAAAGGTGAATTGAGTCAGTTCGCAGAGGTGAAAGCCATCCAGCTGGCCTTGGATATCACTGAGTGAGAAAAGTGCCCCGTGCTCTACCTCTACACTGACTCATGGATGGTAGCAAATGTGCTGTGGGGGTGGTTAAAGCAGTGAAACGGAGCAACTGGCAGCACAGAGGCAAACTCATCTGGGCTGCTGAATTATGGCAAGATATTTCTGCTCGGGTAGAGAGTCTTGTTGTGAAATTATGCCATGTAGATGCTCACATACCTAAGAGCCAGGCCACTGAAGAACATCAGAACAACCAACAGGTGGATCATGCTGCTAAGATTAAGTTGGCTCAAGTAGATCTGGACTGGCAACATAAGAGTGAACAACTCATGGCTCGCTGGGCCCATGACTCCTCAGGCCATCAGGGAAGAGATGCAACATATAGATGGGCTTATGACTGAGGGGTGGACTTAACCATGGACGCTATTGCACAGGTAATCCATGAATGTGAGACATGTTACAATCAATCAAGCCAAACGGTCAAAGCCCATTTGGTATGGAGAACAATGGACAAAATATAAATATGGAGAGACCTGGCAGATTGATTATATCACGCTCCCACAAACTCAGCAGGGCAAATACTATGTTCTTACAATGGTGGAAGCAGCCACTGGTTGGTTGGAAACTTCTGCCGTGTCCCATGCCACTGCCCAGAACACAGTTTTAGGCCTTGAGAAGAAGTCTTATTGTGGCATGGCACAACAGAAAGAATTGAGTCAGATAATGGGACACATTTCTGAAACAACTTCACAGACACCTGGGCCAAAGAACGTGGTGTTGAGTGGATATATCACATTCCCTACCATGCACCAGCCTCCGGGAAAATTGATACAATGGGTTGCTAAAAACTACACTGAGAGCAATGCATCCGATGAAGTCCAACGCATGCCTCAAGGAGATTCAATTTTGGGTGAAAATAGCTAATGAATCAAACTGTCAAATAATCCTGTTATCGCAATTGATGCCTTGCAACATCCTCCTGCCACATCCAAAGCCTCCTGCTCCACTGAGTGAGCTGACTCCTACTCATTACTCCAGTCTTAAAGACTGCCATGACAGATGGAACCCAAAGTTATGGTCCAAATGAACTCAGTAGACATTGTGGAAGGATGGCCCGTAGACTGGGGGAATGATATCTGTGAGACCTGGGAAAAGGAGTGGTGATACCTTAGGATGTATGTGGAACCTCAGCATGACGTCAATGGTATGGAATAAGGGGTGGAGACTGTCCTGGTTTTGGCCAGGATAGAGTTAACTTTCCTTGGGCTGAGAGAGAGCACAGCTGAAGGGCTGAGTCCCAATAGATCATTGGAGCATTCCATGTCATGTGACATCAAAGCTCAGCAATAAGCGGGCACGTGCTCTCTCATGCACGTTATTTTTGTTTTGGGTTTCTGGATCAGCTGGGTGGGTGGAGTTTCTCTGGTACGATGGGGTCACTGCTGGGAATGGGCTCGGTACTGGTCGCCGTTTGGTTAGCCACTACTGCATTTTACCCATTTTGGACTACTATTATTACTGCTGGTTTTGCTAGTATTTTTTTTTTATTTATTTAACCTACAAGTTTCTTCTTTATTTTGTCCATCCCCTATTTCACCAGGGAGCAGGGGGAAGTAAACAACTGGCCATGTGGCCATTTGCTACCAGCTGAGTTCAAACGACAACAAAGTTCAAGGTTCACCATCAGAATTTTTATTAAAGTTGTCACCTTTGGATGTAAACTCTAAATGTAGTGGGATGCTGGGATTAGATGGGAGCATATCAGTAATGCTTGGTGAGCACACATTTAAAGTCCTGATAGTGTTTTTGCTATCCTTATGGATTCCATTTTGTAAAAGCTCTAGGTAATCTTTTATATCTAAGGCTACGATAAGCTTAGAATAGCACTTACTTCAGAATACTGGGGTTTCTCCACTTAAATTTTTTGTGTGAATGATATTCTCCTATTTTAAAAAAGGAAGCACTTCGATAGCTTCAGAGTATGCAATCATCTCTTCACAGATGAATTGTCAGTGCAATGTAGCACCTGAATTGTAATCTGCCCAACATTTGAACCAAGGTACTGGATAATTCAGTCTCTATAACTCATTCATTCTCTTCCGTTGAGACTGCAAATATGGTTCTTACAGCAGAGTTTGAATGAGCATTGTGACCACTCAAGGCTGAAATAATCATATCCAGTTGCTCCACACCTAACGTGGCTTCTGAATGATAACACTACCAAACAAGCAAGCTAAAACATTAACTGGAGGTTTTATTTTTACAAAGTCTGAGTTCACACATACCTCTACAAATTGCAAGAAATTCTACTGTTTTCCATTGTGATATAAAGTTAAATAGTGATCCTTCTTTTTGATCTGACTTTATATTTAGACGATTGAATTACTACTCACCTTTGTATATTTACTTAATTGTCTATGATTTTATAATTTATTTCTTCTCACAGTCCAGCAATAGCAGAAGACATTTTAGGTTTCCTCTAAGTGTCTTTGGAAGTAATGAGATCTGAATATTTACTGTATGTCTAGCAGATTTCTTCTGGACTTTCTGGTGGTGGATGGCTGCAGTTTTGAATGGAATGAACCTGAGTATGTTTGAATAATGGTGATTTTGATGGGAAATGTCTCTGGAAGAGCCAGGTCTTGGAGAGTGTTCTAAAATGGCTCAATTATTTAATCTCTCCCAGAAGACTGCCTCAAAGCCAGACCCCTGTGATTGTGCTTGATTCTCTTCAGCTATTTCTAAGCCACAGGATTTGTATTTTAGCAAAAGGCTTCTTAACAATGCTAAGCTGCAATATGGCAAGAAGTAGCTTACTCTCTGTTAATTATCTGCAGCACCAGGACCAAGACTTGACAGAAACTGTTTGGAAGGAATTGTGCTGCAGGAATGAAGTATTTGTAGTTCAGATAAAGCTTTCTTCCCTAATACAAAGGGTGCTGAGGTTGCTATAGGGATTAGTAGATTTCTGGTGATCCATGTATCAAATGACGTTTATGGTACAGAAATGATGCTATAATTTTATATTTTATGAAGTACATTAATGTGAACTTATAGGAATATATGTAATTATTTACCTTAAGAATTTTGCCTCACTAATATTAAAGTGAAGTTGTTCCATTGTAAATTTAAGTGTCTAAAATACAAGCATGTGAGTGTGAGTTAGGTGTCTATTGCTCTTCTGTCATGCAGAGGGAATTTAATTGACTATTTTAGGTGCTGCTTTTAGGATAAGATAAATTTCCCTTATTTTATGCAGTAGAGTCCCTCATGACTATAAGAAGGTAACTAGTTCAAACTTAATGAAAACCTTAGTTTAGGTGAATGCCATTCTTAAAGAATATTTAACTAGTTAAATGCACTTGTAACAAAATATTCTGTAGTACTGTAGTGAATCACTGTACTGCAGACTTACTGTTCTTTTTTTTTTTTTTCCCCCCAAAGATATCACTTCAATTTTTCTAAATTATTCAGCTCAAGGTCAAAAAACACTGGCTTTACAGAGAAGACACCACTACTGAAGGTTTCCTCAGAGGAGAATGGGTGAGTTACTTTCATTTTGCTCAAAATATTTTTTTTCTAAGCTCTATTCTGTTTAATTGTGTATGGTTCTTTCTAATATCCTGACACTAAACCTGCTGGGAAATAAAGTGAATGGCAGAGATTGTGAGCAGAGAATTACTCTGGAGGACCTTGAGTGGAAAGAGGGGGCTGTATATGGGAAAGGAAAGGATATAAGGTCTGAGATCAGAGTGGTTAGAGAGCCCTAATAATAGGCAACTGCAGGTCATGTGCTCTAATTTCATCCATGTGGTGTTACATCAGGTGCACTGAAAGACACAGCAGAGCTACAGAAACGCTCCTTATAGGGGGTTTACACACCGAATCCTGAGGTGCACCTGTCTGGTGCATCAGAGAGCTAGTTCTCCCAGGTGTACCTAAACATCATGGAGTCTTTTCTCTTGCTCCCTAGTCTACCCAGCTGTGTCACCAAGGGGAGCTCGGTCTGTACTGAATAAATCTCTTTCTATAAATTTTTCCACTGAAATCTCTCAAAGTGTACCTAAGGACATGCGAGGTCAGTTGCATCTGCCACCTGTTGAAATAAACCACTGTTTTGTTTTATGTTTTCTGCAAATGTGTGACAGGTTGCAGTGCATGGCTCTTCATAATCCAGATTTTACAACAGATGATGACGATTCATGGGACAACAGCTCTGCAGAATTTGAGCAAAGGTTTCAACTGGGAAGTGACATGACAAGTTTGTCCAGATCTGCTTCTTCTGAGAAATATGAAATCTTGGACAACCTTCATGTCAAGTTCAATTTATCAAAGATGAGGTCTGAATTCAAATATTCATTGATTTCTTTTCCATTTTTTAAAAAAAAGATATTTCTGCAGGGATTGATTTTTAAGTACAGAGGTCTAGAAAATTATTTATTTTATGCAAATGAATAAAATAACACTCCATATTTAGGCCATATCTTGCCATTGATAGCTTATAAACAAACTCCGGTGAAAGTAATTACAGCATCTACCTAATGATCAATAAGCCCTTTTTCTTACAGGCATCAATCATAGCACCTATTCTAAATTTAAAATTAAATAGCTCCTATATTGCTTTTAACATTTCTTTGAAACAATTTGTTAAAAGCTCCATGGTTGATTCTACATATTTATTCTTCAGTGTTTTGTTGCTTTTATGAAATACTTAAAATATGTATCTAACACAGTCTTTCTGTAGTAGCTTTTCACATATACACAATGCAAAATCTGAGCATTTTTCTATCTTTTAAGTACATTAATATATTTCATGCTTTACCTCAAAGTAGTCTTTTACCTCATGTAGGCATGGAGGAAATTGAATCTGTTAATATATTAAAAGATACTAATGTGGTAAGAGTTTAAGTTCAAATTTTCTCGGGATATTTTTGCCTGGGATTTAACTAGCAAACCCTTTAATCTTGGATGCTAATCCTGCCTGCCCCTTCCAGAGTTTCAACACTTTGTACTAGTTTGGTTTGGCCTCTGCAAATAGCTCCACAGATTTGCATGGAGCTCAGCACTGCATATCTGCATCTCCAGGTTGATCCACAGTGCCTTTCTGACGAGGTGTCTGTGCATTTTTTCCCAATCTGTATGTTGTTTTAGCTCATCACTTCACAATTGTTTTCCGCCTTTCATACCATGCATATGGTATTGTGTGGAGTGCTGCTCTCCTGCACTGCTGCTGAACAAATGGAGCAGGAGAATTTAAATGGCTGCAATTAGTGCAATATGAGCATCTGTGAAGAAGTTTGGCAGGTGCCTTTCTTCATGCTTTTGGTAGCTTTCCCTGGTATTTGATGGAACAAAGTCATCCAGCGGGAGTGTAGAATCCATTGTTTCCAGTACAGCGTAGGTTTGTAATCTGTGGAGTAGTGTAATTCTCTGGCAGAACTTCCTGTGAAATATTTTCATTGCTACAGTGTGGGTTGTACATATGGGGCCCACTCCTTGGCTGTTGTAAATCAGCATAACTCTGCTGAGATAATAAATGGAACTAAACTGCCTAACACCACATGCAGATCAGACTAAAAATCATTTGGTTTAGAAGAGGAGGTGAAATTCTTAATAGATTTATACTTCATGCATTCCCAACTGAAGTCAAATAGTATTGTGCCGGAGGCATATATCAGCGCAGGTTTTGGCACAGGGTTTGTACTTTCATCGCTGTGCCAGTTTAGCGCTGTAGGAAGAGACAGATTGCAAACCACAGGCGAGTCAAAGGCTGATCACTTCTCAACTGTAAGCTGTTAAAAGCACTTCCCTAATATAAAATGCCATGAAAACAAACAGATAGGAGGAAAACAGCCTTCTCAATTTTACTTTTAATAAACTAACCCTTTCCAAAAGCTTTTTTATTATGTCTTGACAGTTCCTTTACGTGAGATTCTGTTATTTACAGACAAGTGGTTATGAATTTATAAAGGCTTAATTAATGTTTTTAAATTTCTCTTATGTCTTAAAATCAAGTTATTCCTGTTTCAGTAAGAATTTGAATTATTATTATTATAAGTGATAATTTCAAAGTGCAAACAAAATATCGAGTACATTAAAACTAAACCAATCTGGACTGGTCTTTAATAATTCATAACATAATAAGTTCTCAAAAATACTAGAATAGAACTGTAATGTAGAGATAGGAAGAACAGACAAGCAAGGTAGAGGATGCATGACTAAGCTGGCACTAAATTTTTTCCATAATTTACACAATACCAAAAGAAGTTATCAGTTATGAGGTACTGATGGTGGCTTTTGTTGTCATTCCTCTCTATTCAAGCCTTTATTATCTTCTTCCCCCTCTCTGCCACCTTGTTTTTCAGCAGAACAGAGCTACCTGACATTGCTGGAAGAAGCCACCTAACTGCCTTCCTTCCCTTCTTCCTTTAGATTTTTATGCTGCGTAAAGTTGTTACTGCTTGTATTTCACAGGATATTGTAGTCCCCTTGTACCAGTTTGTCACTGGCAACATTTTTATTAGCTGCTATTTTTTTTTCTGCCTGTTTGGAGAATTCTGAAGAGGAAGGGATTTTTAGAAAACAATGCTTTTCAAAAATGTGTCTCCAGTCACTTATGTAGCTTTCTGTCAATGAACTTGATTTAGGGACTTATTTCCACTGTGATTAAAAATTATTTCTGACTCTCTTCAGACTACTCTGCTTTAATATTTTGTTCTACAGGATCTGTCATCTATTTATTGCACTGTTTCCTTCTCAACTAATTATCCTAGTAACTTGAAATGTTTTCCTTCTTGCTTGTCATCAGGTTTAAATCAAACTTTACATTCGTCATTCTGTCAGAAAAGCAATGTTTGAATGTTTACTTTTGAAAAAATGGAATAAGAGTATCAATGCTTTCAACTAATGAAAAGAAGGGCGAATCACCCAAAAGAGTTCTGTATATTAAGACATACTGATGGGCAGCCAGAAAATAAATAGTTGAATTGCCTTTTATGTTAAGATTTTAAACAATGGCAGTTTAAATCTCAAGATTTTTTGCTCGAGAGCATGCATTTTCCCAAGGGGTAACTTCTCCCTCCTGCACAATGAGACCCAGCTGCCAGCAGAACCAGGGCAGGAGCCGTTATAGTCACTGAGGCTTCCCAAGCCCCTGCTGACCCTGTTGTGGTGTCTGTACTCTGACGTGGTATATTATCACTTAAAAGGGCTTTCCATGATGCTTCTGATATGTCAGAGCTATTAAGAGAACAGAAAGGGTTTGTTTTAAACTAGCTGTATAGTAAATACATGTCTTCTATGTTTCAGATGCTGTCTAAAATTCCTAAAAGTTTCAGGCCTGTTCATCTTTGTAGTTGTCTGCTCTGTAAGTATTGAATTTGCATTTCTCCCCCGGCCATTTCCTCAGAATTAGTTTAAAATGAGGCATGATATTTGGTTTTATCTAATAAAAGACTGTCTTGAGGGTGGAGACAAGATAGAAAAAAATGAAAATACTGTTCAGGGCTTCATGCCTAATCAGCCCACTGTTTGGTGCACTAGCCGTCACTCTGGACAATATAGTAGTATAAGCAGTTGAGTTTGAGGAGGCATCTTAAACTCAGATTTGTATGTCCTTTACAATTGTTTGTTGAATTTAGGATAAGTCTTGAGATACTGGCTAACACCTGAGGAATGTTCATAGGAAAAGTTGTGCTGGGGAGGATGCACTAGCAATGGCAGCGCTCCACAGTGTGAAAGGCAGAAGGCCATGGGGAGGTGTACAGATCCCTACCAGGGCTGCCAGAGTGCTGCCCTCCCCTACCAAAATCTTCAAAACTGACAAAATCTTAGACTGCAAGACTTGAGAAACATTTACAAAAGCTGGATTTCACCCTTTTAGCTGCTGTGAGGAACAATTTTTTTTGTTTTGCTAGCAGGGCTTCTGTATCAGAGATAAAATAGATGGCACTGTCTTTTCTCAGATGTGGGTGTTCCTTTCCTGATAGCTCCTTAAGATTACAACTTTGTCCTAAGAGACAGTTGGATGAAACACACCGATATGTGACTTTGGCAGTAAGTTTATGGAAGGAATATTACTTGTCCTTGTTAAGTATCCCAGCTGTGTTGGAAACATACCTGAAAATACTGAAAGCAATCTTACAATTTAATGTATAGTTTGAAAGAGTCTTGCTTGAGTATTTGAAATAGGCTTAGCAGGTATTTTTTAGTTTTTGTGCTATTAATGAATGTTTGGCTTTTATCCTTGCCCTAGATTTTATTTGGCATTTATCCAGATCAAGGTGTGTCCTGGCAGATGTTGGCTGTATCGCCTCTGGAAAGCTTCTGTATCCTTCCTTCATTGAAAAAAACCCAGAATTGAAGTTTCATTGATAAACTAGTTGAATGGGTGGGTGTTTTCTTCTTATACCCTGAGAGGACTGGGTGTCCTCAGAGCCTGGGCTGCATAGACTTGTCCTTTGATGGAGGCCACAGCTTTGCTCCCTATCCAAGTCATACTGAATGGTCTGTGTCTGGGGTGCCCTGTGGTGCCCATCCAGTCTAGGTCGCCTTGTGATGGGTCTGGGGTGCAGTTGCTGCAGCCAGGTCCATGTCCTAGCCATAGTCCCCATTGCTTGCTGAGCCTTGATCCCACTGGGTCTGCAACACCACTTCCACACTCTTGGCTTCATGCAGAGGCACCACAAGAACTTTTGCAAATAAATTACATTTCTTATTCCTGCTATATTCCTAGTTTAATCAGTCTGGTTCGCAATCTGCTTGGCTTTTATTTCACTAGTGTTAAAAGATGATTCACTTATAGATATCTTTCACCTGGGAGGTGTCTTGTTATGAAAAGGTGTAGTAGGATTTAATTTTTGAAATGCTGATTTTTTTTCTCTTTAACTAGGCATTTCCATGGCTTTGAGCAGGAAGAGTCCATTTTAAATAGATTTGATTATTAGCATTCTACTGTCACCAATAATGACACAATATAATGTAATAATTAGAAGAGTAAATGAGGAGGAAAAAGTTAGTGCTTGAGGGCCATTTATAATTAAAAATTGAGATTCCTTTTTGGAGGAAAGCAAGTGAACATTTAGTAGGAATAGTGACGACATCAACTGTAAACTCCCATCAATATCCTGTTCACATCAATATTTTTGTCCTCCTTGAAACTGTTGTTGAAAGCTCCTACATATGGTGGTGTTGAATAGCACCAGGGCTCTCATGGCCCAGTCTGCTAATTGAGGGTGTATTGGCAGCAAGTCTTTAAGTTCAGGTTTTCGTCATAGCATAGCTTGAGGATTTCCTCCCTTTCCACAGATTTTGGTTTGGAACCAGAGCTGCTGCATTGTACACATTGACTCTGCAACCAGTTATTCCTTTTTTTTTTGTTTGTTTCAGGAAAGTGCTCCTGGGATTGGGATTTGAGTGTTTCTATATTTCACATTTTACCTATCATGTCAGGATGCTTTGAGCCAAATAGTGGTTAGACAGTCAGAATATAGCATTCCTCTTTCTTACTTTGCAAACCTGGAGCTGAAGCTTCTTAGTTTGTCATGTGTGTTGAAAACTGTCCCCTACCTGAGGTCACTGAGCTGGGGAAAAATATATGAGAGGCAAGCAATCCAGCAAAGCCATGCTTCATTTTCAAGGTGACCTGGTAATTCAAGCAGAAGGGTCAAGGAGAAAGGTTGCGTTTCTAAATGAAGTTTGGAAAAGGCACAAGCAATTCTGAATGTCATCTCAATGTTGCTGTTAGTCTTCATCTGCACAGAAGTAAGCTCATGTGGTTGTCCTCCACCTTGTTGCATAGTGAAATAAGTATTTACCTTTTTGTCTAGGCTTGGATAAAATTACCCATTCACACAGCAGTGTTAAAGATGTGTTTTATGCTGATTGACAGACTGTGGTATTCCCAGAGGACATTAGTTGCTACTCTCTGAATGCCTATGAGAATTTGATGGTGGGCTGGCAGGCATGCTGCAGTAGTCCTTGTCACAAAACCCCTAGAGGTTGCTGTATGAGACTGCTTTGGGTGGAAAATAAGTCTCTTAGCTCAGATGATGCCAAATTATGCAAATGAAAACTCTTTACCTCTTGCTTATGCCTCAAAAGCTGTTAAGAAATGTTGAATGGATACTAACCACTATATACTTTCTTAAAAAAAATTCCTTCCTCTCATTTCTATTTCTTTCCAGAAACATCCATGCACATTGATGTGTGTTATGGATGCGTGCTCATGCATACAATGTGTCTGCATATGCTAGAAAAATGAAAGCAAAGTTTGAAATATTTTTAAAAAACAAATGGAGTGATCCCCATTGGACCTCATATCCTTTGTCATCCTGGTGTCACTTAGATATTTGTGGTTTTTCTGTCATGCCCATTAGGTCTGAGGCTTGCTCGGAGGCAGGACTTTCTGGGTCTGTGCTGGCGGAGACTCGTGTCAGCTAGCATGGGAGTGACCTGCTTCTCATATAACATCTCTTCAGCACTTTTCCACTTGCTTTAGTTCCCATTTGTTTATGTTTCTATACCTTAATCTCTTTGGATTTACTCTAGCTGTTTTTCTTCCCCTTATTTTTTATTGGACCACTTATATCTCCCTTTGCTTTGCCAATCCCAGTGGGTAACAAACCTGGCACGTAGCAGTGAAGTGTGTGGGCTGCAGTTTCTGAAAACAACATCTTGCCTCCTGTGAATTAATAGAAGCTTTTAGAGTCTGTAAGGCTGTGGGGTTTTAATACTATTTCCCTATCAGACCAGCTACAAATTCAGTGGATTTAGTATAGTTTTTCAAAATAGTGGTAATACTGTTCTTTTTTGACAACACTTGGGATTTATTGGCTTATAAATTCTAATTCATCTCTCTAATACCAGAAGGACATAGGCTTATACTGAAGCCACGCTAGAGGACCCTCTTCTGCAGGAAGCAACATTCAATACCCCTACTGATGTAAATGTGTGAAGCATTTTCAGATCCTTTGCTCCAATACTGTATGTCAAGTGGGAAGCATCAATATTCAGTAAGATGATGTGCCTTTGGAAAGTAGATTATAAAAATAGAAGAGATACAGATTCTGAATAAATTCCATCATTTCTTAGTTTAGTTATATGTACCTATTCTAAGACATGAACATTTTTATTTTCTTTAACAGTTTGACCATTCAAACCTCCAGGTAACTTCTCTCTGTTAACTGGTTGAACAGAGCAAATGAGAAATATTCTTGTTCTCCATAATTTACTTGGGCTTTCAGACTTGAAGAATCTTCTGAAATACTAAATATACTCCATGTTCATTCCTTTGTTTCTAATAACTTCTGCCCTGATCTAAGTAAAATTTTAATTTTTTTCTCCAGCAATGGGAAAAAGGCAGCTGGAGCACTAACTGTGCACTAACTTTTTGAATTGAACTAGGCTTTATGAAACTAAAAAGTAATGGGGATTCGTGAATGCTGTTAAGGAATTATGCAATCAAACTGTATGCTACCTTACTGTCATTTAAAGAAGTGTCTGTCTCCCCAGTACAGTGCTGCCTTTTCTTTCAATTCTACAATTATTGCTATTTCTATACTTCTCAATAGTAGAAATATTTTCTTCGCAGAAGAAAAGGTAAATCTCCTTCCACCACATTTCTGTGCAAAGGGTCTCACACCTACCTTGCTGAGCTGTGGATTTCTGTTTTTCCTCTGCTCCTGACAAGTGTTTCAGTAACAGTTTTGTTTGTCTCCCTCTCAACCTCTGTACTTGTGCCAGTTTCTCTAACAGGTGAGGGAAATTTAGATCAGTCTAGGTGAAGCAATTTCATTTTCCTTTTTCCAAATGTCAGAACTTTCTTCTCTGGGCCCTGAAACCTGCTAAAAACTGAGGAGTGGATTGTGAATTCTTTCTGAGTCTGGCCAAGGATCTTGCATTTTTATAAATATATTTTAAAGTCTTTCAGTCCTTATCTGATTGTTTGCTTTTAATGTTTCATATCTCCTTGGTAAAATTTTTGGAGCAAGGGTTCACGTTTTGCAATGTATATATTTGCACAGTACCCAATGTGAAGGGTTTCTTACTTGCTTTTTATGTGCAAGAATGCCCTTAATGAAAATACATCATCTCAAGTCATGGCTGAATGGGTCTCCAGTCAGTCCAAATATCATTATCCAAATATTAATACAAAACCATAAATATCAAATTGACTAGTCAGTGGCCATTTTCACTGATACCTCCCTCCTCGGTAGCTCTGAGAGATTTCATCACATCCAGTCCAGAACTAAGATCTCAAATTCAGAAAGTAGAAGATGTATCTCAATAGCAGTAACATGTTGAAATTTACATCATAGCCTAGATTTCTCATTTCATTTGGATTCAGTAGAACTAGTTAGAACATTTCCACATGTGGAAGTGGATGGGGAGGCTCTAGATAGGGCAGACATAAAATGGATAAATGTGCTGACCTTATTATCAAATTCCTTGCTGAATATGCATAGGTTTGAATGATTGGTGCAACTGTGTTAATCATGGAGCAAGAAAAGGAAAACTTGTAATCATGCTGTGACCATTAGCAACACTGAAAAAATCACTTTTCCCAGCCTCTAATCCAGAGGCATATATAGAAAAAAAGACTCTGAGGCAAAGAAGATAGTCACATTTTAGCAGACTTTTCAGTTTCCATGGAGGTCCTAAAAATGGGTTTTACTCCCAAAGAGCATAAATTAACTTAATGAATGAAACAATCTCTTTAATCTCTTTCATTCTTTTTCCCCTTTGAATTTTTTTTACTTTCGTAACTCTAGTTCTCTACTGTCAGACACTCCTCTTTTTCCTTGCAGAACACGTTTACAAATCTTTTATGTTTGTTGATGTTGTTGGAAACATACTAAGCATGTTGGCCTGCAGGCAATGTTTAAGCTGCTAAGTAGATGAATGAAGACCAGGACCATGTGCAGAGGCAGAATCTCAAGGCATCATTGAGAAAATGCTGTAGAAAAAAGAGTTTATTAAGGACTCTCAAAACTTCTAGAACTGATGAAGCACAGAGAAAGGATGGATCCAATGTAGACAAAAATGGAACCAGATTGCTGACACTCCAAAAAGGAAAAAAAAAATTATGGAGCATTCTTCAGGTGAGGAAACTCTGAGGAAACTCCTGTACCTTCAATAGGTATAGAAAAACATGTGGTTCAATTTGGTATATTGTGAAGGGATGATGTAAAAAAACCTACAAACAGGGGTAGGACATCAAAAGAGAAAGCTGCAAAGAGTGATGCAGAAATAACCCCAGTTAAGGTCAACATGCAAAAATAGATGTTAAGACCCAGGCAAAATGCCTTCTTTAAAAAGGTAATATCCTGGAGAAACTAGTATGAGTGACCTGGTCATAAATCAGGTTCAATAGTATATAAAGAAACTTGGTGAAAAATAATCAGTAGACATAGTATTCTCAAGGTACATTTTACAGTAGGCAGAGTAGGTTATAAAAGCAGATGTTAAAGCAAGCAAAAGTTAGCCATCTGCATGCAAATATAACAGAAAATCTGTGTCAATCATGGCTTTTCAGCTGGCTCTGTATATGCTGAATTAATGGCATGATGGAGGGTAGAGCAGGGGCTCAGTATTTAGGGAGTGACTCATCTCAGCTACACCTGAGTCAGTCATCCTAGGATCTCTTTATAATTAATAGAGGGAACTGATGCTTCTCATGAGCAATTTGTCTCATCTTTGTATGGTGGTCTAAAGTGAAGCAATGAATTCCATCTTAAAAGAACCCTCTTTTCACTGATTTGAAGGGAGTAAGCAACTCAGATGCAGTTGTCCACAAAAACTACAATAAAGTGACATGAGGTGACTCACACACTCTTCAATACCTTCAAGGAGCAGCTAGTCAGAAAACCAAGCTCAGAAAAAACCACTCTTGGTTTAGCTCTGAGCAGTGGACCCAATCGGGTGCCAGATGTAAATACAGACAGCCCCTGTGTAATGGTGCATAAAGCATACGCAAATCCAAATCCCTTGACAAGATAATTCACAGCAGTAATATAATTTCAAGAATGGAACTACATAAAAATGAGGTATCTTAGCTAAAGTGAAATAAAAAATAACAGCTCTTGCTGCAAATCCTGTCAGGGAAATTTTTTCCTTTAAAAGCATACACTGGAGGTCACATGATAAAAAAAGTTCAGAAAATACAAAATGTCCCAGCATGGTTAAGCTGCAGAATAAAAGGAGATATTAGAAGTTTAGTTTTCCCAAAAGTTAGTCACACCTGAATGATTAAACTAAGAGGAAATCACACTCTGGCAATTTAAGGGAAGTATAAAACCAAGTTAAACAACAAAAATATTCTGAAGAGCAGCTTGATAAAAAAAAAAATCGCATTTTGATTCATGTAAGTGTGGCTGAAGTTTCTTCCTGGTTTGTTCTGAATCCACCTTTCATAAAGACTGTGATCTGCTCCAGTCTAACAATGAAATTATGAGAGAGTCTCTAAATATTGTTTGGAGAAAGATAACTCTGATGGGATTTCAGACCTTCAGTGCAGAATGGTGAATGATGTTCAGTTCCACTTGCAATCAAAGGGGAACCTGTTTTGCTAGGGCTCTTTCTGCTGGTTTTGTAAATGCACAGGAAAGAGTGGGAAAACATTCATCTTTATAGGAAAAGAAGGAAGGAAGCACTCTTCTTGAAAATAAGGTTTAATTTTTTTCCCTCTTTAATTTTAGGCACCTTTTATAATAGCTCCTGAATGTGTCATCTAGGTAATTACAGGATTTATTTTAACAGTATTGCTTAAAAGGAAGCTGCCATAATTATATGCACCTGAAACTTTTCAAGATGTAAATTACTGGCTACACTCCTAATAAAAGGCAGACTGTCAAGCAGTGTCCCAAATCATTGGGATAATGACTTCAGGTCAGCAGGCCTGTTAGAAAGTATAATTAATGTCTCTAGTTAAAAGTATAGCTATAGTTCCAGGTGAGACTAATATTATGTATTAATTAGGACACAGAAAACCTGTGATGCCAAATCACACTTAAAACCTTCAGAACCAGAAGAGAACTGTTGTAATTTGTACGGATGCTTGCTAAGGGCTATGTGTGTAAATTCTCCTGACTGGAGTTGGTCTTCTGATTTGTTGCATCTGAGGTTATTTTTTTACCCTTTCCTGTGTGATTCCTTTAAGCAAATAGATGCTTGAGAGGTTCATTCTTAATGAATGGCATGTGAGTGACACTGATTGCTCTGCTAAGCAGGGTGACATTTGTATTACTTTGCAATGCATGGGCTGCTCACCTGTCACTAGATCTGCTAAGGTCTTTTCTGGGTTAGTGTGAGAAACATCTCTTTTCTTAATTTAGTTCTCCTGCTGGGAATGTGGACAGATGTAACAGCTCTTTTAAAGATGAAGGATCCCTGCATAATGTCACAAAGCTTTCCCCATTAGAGACTGGTCTGCCATGGATGGCCTTACTGGGAAGGATGGAATAGCACTGCCCTGAGTCCCCTCTAACCATACTGTGGTTTTTCTTCTGTTAAAAATCTCTGAGTTCTGTGGACAACAAAACGTCTTTCTGAGAAAATCCTTCTAGTAGGTATATGTTCTTGTATGTGGTTTTTGCAACAGAGTCACTCTTTGTAATATGCTCAATTAAATGTCGGATCCTTAAACCCTTAAGGCACTCAAGCCTGTGATTAAGGTGCATGATTTCAACAGAGCATATATGTGTAAAATGGAGTCTCTTCTTTTCCTTTCTTAGTTTTTTTTGTTTTGGTTTGGTTTTTTTTGTTGTAGTAGATGCCTTAGCTTTCTATCTGATCACAGATAGGAGCAAAACAATTACAATAATGCTCTGCTATTGTAACAAATGGACTGTGAAAGTTCAGTCTTTCTTTCTTCCCCAAACACACAGGGATGCTTCTTTCTCAACCATGCCAGTGGTTAGTGTGATAGTGGACTATCACAATACTAAGTTTAAATAGTCCCACATGTATTTGGACTAATAGACTCAGATTTCAATGGATTTGTGGATCATGGTTGGCTGATTTCTCAATTACATTAGACTAGGAATGTAGTTTGGCCACACCTCACACTAGATATCCAAGAGAGTGAGAAAGAAAAAGTAGATGATGAAGCTGGAGGAGAAAGAGTCTGTGAGTACCCAACTGAGAGGAGTTTGAAAGTAGGTCTTTCAGATGTTTGAAATATTGTGAGTAAAATTTTGACCAAAAAGCAAATCCTCTGTCATGATTAGGACCTTGATTCTGGTTTAGTTTTTCCTGTAGTTGGAGCTTTCACAGCGTTTTCCACAGTACAGATTCTGTGATGTTTAAAATACTGAGCTAATGATGCAGCCTTTCATCTAGGACAAGCACTTAAAAAGCCTTACTTATCTGTCTCTCTGTGTATTTCTGTATGTTGTTTTGGAGCTTTGGTAGATCTACAGTGTCAGCTGAAAGCACTGGTGTTCTCAGAAGTCACTAGGAAAGGTCAGATGTAGTTCTGAATCCGTAACTGCTGATCCCTTAGGAAATGTGGCCAAAACAGTGACACTTGGTGAGGAAGTAGACATCTGTTTTGTTCTTTTCTTAGTTTCTTAAACATTTTAGCTGAAGAATGTTTTTTTAATGAGTTGACTAATCTGTATTTTTTTTCGTGGAATTTGTACAGCCTATGCTCATTTTTACTGAAAATTTACACCTTAACAACTTTATTAATAGCTATGAATCTGACCGATTTCCACGATTCTGCTCTGTTGAAGTTGGACATAGGAGGCCCATTTGTAGCAGATGTAGTTGATCAACAAGCAGAGGACTACATTTTAGTACAAATCAGCCAGACTGAAGATGCTGGATCAAGGAGGAGACGCCAGCAGCAGGTGATGGTCTTTAAATTTTCTTTCACTTTCTCTGAGATGTGCTTTATCACTTATATTTCACCATCATTGTGTGGATTAAATGGTCATGCTTCTCCCTGCTGTGAAGTGTGTCAACATCAGCATTAGAAACTCAATCCATTAAGAGGAAAGTTACATTTTCTTTTGTCTTTTTAAGACTTCCTTTAGCTTCCTATAATAAAATTTTGTGAAATTTATGTCCCTTGACTGACACTTAGCATGGAAGATCTTGTGTTTAAAATGGGCAATGTTTCAAAAGTTGTCTTAGAAGGAAGAAACAAGTGCAAAGTGCCTTTTTGCACTCGCTGAAATACATTTTCACATTTTGTTGCAAATTATTTTCTCAAACGTGTCACATTTGTTGGTTTTTATTCCTCTTAAGGCTTTCTTATTTTTGATGTTTGTAACAAGTTCCTGCTGCTCTCTCCCAGAGAACTCAGTGAGGGAAGATCTTTTACAGCCTGTCATTCTATATCACTGCAAAATAAAAATAAGCTTCATCATTTAATAAATAGCACTGACATACAAACAACTGCCTCTCATTCTGTATATGTGACAGGATGGTCTGCCTCTACCAGTGACAGCACAGCTGAACAATGCCATCATTATTCCTGTTTATACCTAATCTCACAGTCTACAGCAAAATATTAGTCCCACTACCTCAGCATGGCAAAAAAACATCATAATGGCAATTACTCTCTTAAACCACCCACCCCTGTGATGAGGACACTGCTGTAACTTGTGCTGCCAGCATCGATCCCCAAGTAGCCTTTGTGCTGCTGGGGGGGCAGCCAGCACACAGTTGGAGCAGCCCACCTCTGCTGGCACACCAGCCATGGTCCCAACATGAGTAGGTAGCCAAATTAACCTTCCCTGCATGCATGCTCCTCAGGCATTTCTCTGTGTCAGATGTTCCAAGCTGGCTGATTAAGCTGTTGTTTTTCTACACTTTGTAGCATACAGAGTCAGCACAGGCTTAGGATTTAGGCTTCAATTAACCAAATTTGAAGTTCCTCTAATTTAAAAAAGAGAGAATATATGTATCTACATTTAAAGAGTATATCTGCCTAAACTTGCTTGAATATCAGTGTGTAGTAATGGGCAAAGTTTCAGAAAGTGTTTGTCTTCTGAACAGTTTATATTTCTTTTTGCTCAGATCAGCAAACAGTTTTGTTTACTGAAATTCTACCATGTCCCCTTCATAATATCTAGGGGTATGAAGCTGCCTCTGGACCTTTCATGGTCTGTACCTTATATATGTTTTCTTCCCAGACAATCTTTGGGAGTGAACCATATCGTTGTCTATTGAGCCTAATTGCCCTAGATGCTCCTTATAGTCAATGTAAAGTGTGATTTGGCATCCCTGCTCTGGACCACCTCCTGGTGATTGAGTGAAGGAATGAGGATGAGTTTGCTCCAGCCTGAATGCCTGTAACATACCTAATCAGGTGAAGTTAATTTAGGCTGGTGTGTGTTATGCCCTGTCCACAAAAAATTCTCCTAAATGGACAGAAGAGAGAAAAAAGAGGAACAAAACCCTAGATCAGAGACATATCACTTTCACTGATTTTTATTAATATTGCCAAACGTGATTCTCTTGCAGGTGGTCTACAACTGGTCTCTACCTTTAAGTTCAAGAAGAAATCATCAAATAATCACAACTAGAACCTTTCAGATACCAAACAGGTTGGCTAAGAGACTGAGAAATGTTACATTGGAATAGTAGTGGACACAGGCTTGATTATGATGGAATAGATAAAGTTTTTAAACTAATCTATCACTGCCTGTTTCAGAGGGCTGGGAAAGGATGACTTGTTGCTTTTTAAATTATTTATAAGGCTGGTTTGTACTTGAGTTACTTCTGAAAGAATGCTATTTTGAGGGACAGAGTGAAAATGTTTGAAAAGTTGCTTGCAATTGTAAAGGTATAACACATAAAAATATATTGATAGATACTCAGTATAAAATTAATGTTTAAATAAAACTAATGACATTATATTCCAGAAATAAGCAAACCTTCTCTTTCTTTCACCAGAGGCACCATCTTCATAAACATTCAAGCTTTCCTACAAGAGCCTGGAAGTGTTCCTCTCTCCATGAAGCATCAGTACCTTCATGCAAATATAGAGGCACAAGTAACAATTGCATCCATCATCTTAGTAGGTGTCTACGTGCTGATCATACTGGAAGTAAGCCAGTTTTGAAATTTGATTTTCTTTTCCCCCTATACTGTAAATGGGAACACAAGGAAGGGTTTTGTTCTTGAGCTTTAATACAGTTTTAAAACTTATGTACGAATCCTTGCTGTACCGTGAGTATTGCTAATGGCATGAATAAGATACATGCAAGGAAATTGTTCTGAATTGTAACTGATTTTAGCAAGTTATATTAATGTAAAAGTGATCATGTGTATTTTTATATTAGGACCTATTGCTGTTTTAACAGCATTATAGTTTGACTGTGAGAGTGAAAATAATTCTGTGTTATAAAAGGTGTGGAAAATCTGTTTTTAAGTTATTTTTCCAGATAAGGTAAAAGAGAAAAAACTGCTCCCAAGTCCTTCTCTGCAGGGCTGCTCCCAATCCACTCATCACACAACCTGTATTTGTGCATGGGATTGCCTCAACCCGTTGTAGGACCTTGCATGTGGCCTTGTTGAACTTTATGAGGTTTGCATGGGCCCACCTCTCAAGCCAGTCAAGTTCCCTCTGGATGGCATATCCCTTCCCTTCAGTGTGTCAACCACATCACACAGCTTGGTGTCATCAGCAAACTTGCTGGGGATGCACTCAGTCCCACTGTCCATGTGTCCAACAAAGATGTTAAACAGCACTGGTCCAGTACTGACCCCTGAGGAACGGCCACTCGTTACTGCTCTCCACTTGAACACTGAGCCAATGATGACAACTCTTTGAGTGTGACCATCCAGCCAATTCCTTACCTACCCAGTGGGTCAAATTTGATCCATTTGTCAAATCCATATCTGTCCAATTTAGAGACGAGGATGTCATGTGGGACAGTGTCAGATACTTTGCACAAGTCCAAGTAGATGACATTGGTTGATCTTCCCTTATCCACCAACTCTGTAACTCCATCATAGAAGGCCACAAAATTTGTCAGGTATGATTTGCCTGTAGTGAAGCCATGTTGGCTGTAACCAATCACCTCCTTATTTTCCATGTGCCCTTACATAGTTTCCAGGAGGATCTGTTCCATGACCTTGCTGGGAACAGAAGTGAGACTGATTGGCCTGTAATACTCTGGGTCTTCCATTTTTCTCTTTTTATTTTTTTTAATTTTTATTCCCCCCCCCCCCCTTTTTCAGTCAATGGGAACTTTACCAGACTGCCACAACTTCTCAAATATGAGGGATAGTGGCTTAGCCACTTCATCTGCCAGTTACCTCAGGACTCACGGATGTGAGTCCCTCAGGACTCTCATCAGGTCCCATGGACTTGTATACCTTCAGGTTCTTTAGGTTCTTCAGGTGTTCTCAAACCTGATCTTCTCCTACAGTGGGTAGTTCTTCATTCTCCCAGTCCCCAACTTTTGCCTTGTGTGTCTTGGGCAGTGTGGCTGGAGCACTTGCCAGTGAGACTGAGGAAAAAAAGTCATTGAATAAGTCAGCCTTCTCCGTATCCCAGGTAACCAGGTCTCCTGTTTCCTTCTAGAGAGGGCCCACATTTTCCCTAGCTTCCCTTTTTTCACCAACATAGAATCTTTTCTTGTTGCCCTTGACATCCTTGACCAGATTTAATTCTATCAGGGCTCTGGCCTTCCTAAACTGATCTGTCTGCTTGGACAAATTCTCTGTATTCATCCCAGGCTATCTGTCCTTGCTTCCACCCTTTGTAGGCTTCCTCTTTGGGTCTGAGCTTATCCAGGAGTTCCTTGTTCATCGATGCAGGCCTCCTGCTGTTTTTACCTGACTTCCTCATAATCATAGATACTTATAAGTAGATAGATGCTTATACGTAAACGTTTTTGAATTTTAGAATGTGGAAAGTCACCTATTGCATCATGGTGTTAGCTGTTTTCTCCATAACATCTGCAGGAATGACAAATGCTACAATCAGAGTAAGTTTTAAACTATAAATATATAAACCAAAAATTGACTGGTTCTCTCATGGATCTCTTGCAAGAGATCGATGTTAATTTGTTAGAATATGTAATAGGGCTTACCTTATATTCACTATTTATAACTTTAGTGCCTGAAGTCCTGCTTTCTCAACACATTGCACTCTCTATTCCATTAGCAGTTATCACTATTAAAGAAATCAATTGTTGTTGCTGCAGGAACAATCTCTCATAGATTTTAATTTTCAGTGTTGTTGTTCACCATCTTTTATCTGTCTTTATTTTATTCATTATCGTTGGCAACTTCAGACAGTGTGGACACCCAAAGAAGTTTCAGAGCTATATTTTCACATATTTTCTTATAACAATGAAGAAAGAGGAAGCTCATCTGTTTCTTTTTTATCTGTTACAACTCACAAGAACAACCCAAAGGTGTGCCTCTTGCTCCTCCTGCACAGACCTCTTCTCCAAACATGAATCTTGTGCCCACAACATCCTGAACCCCACTGTCCTCATCTTTTAATCCTTCCTCCCCCTTCTCCCCTTGTCGTTTGTTACCTTAGTCACCAGGGAGTGTGCAGAAGAACAGACTGCAAGAGCTTCTACCTCCCGCAGACACAAATGATGGGAAAAGCTGATGAAATGAGAGGTTCCAGTTGGAAAATGAAGTGTATTTACTGTAATTTCTCATCTCAAAATTTGCACGACTGTGTGAAGACACAGAGTAAATTCTGCTTTGGGCAGTTTTTACTGAGCCTCTATGTTGGCATGGAATTACTAGGTCAATATATGCCAAGTACTAGCCCTTGCTGGTGGAGAAGTCTTACTGTGTTGGGATGTGCTGTTCTTCAGAAAACATGTTAAGCTGTTGAACTTTGTTTCTTCAGACATTTATTTTAAGTGTTGTTTCTTTTGAAACCGATTATGTGTTAGATATTCATAAAATACAAATATGTTTCTGGAAAGAGTAGATGCTTCTTTTTTTCTCTTTGATTTCTAGTGATAACTTTTTGGATGCTTACCACAGAATATTTTCTTATTTCATGATCCTACTCTGCCCCTTGAAATTTTGGTATGTTGCTTTGAACTCTCTTTAGATGGACATCTTTTAGATACATTTTCTGTTTGAAATATTTTTTTCTTTTTTTCCCCCATGTAATTATCCTTTATTTCAGTAACTAGACATTCATTCACTTGAAATTGATTTTTCTCCAAATATTGATCAGTTCCCTCTTTGCATCTCAGTCTTCTGCTCCCCTCCCTTTTCCCAGAGGACACAGGAGAAAAAAAATCTGCTTCTTGTGGCATTTTTGAATTAATCTAATCTGTACTATTTTCTAGACTTGTGGAAAACAATTAAATATTTAATTTTGTTCTTAGAAACATACACTGCACAGGAAAATACAAGTGTATGTTAACAAGACAAAAAAAAAGTGTGTCAGGTTTACCTTTGTTGATCTCAGCCCTACCTACCATCTGACCCTTCAGGATTACTGAGGAGCATAGGTAAGACGGTCTATAAGTATGTTTTCATGCTGGTTGACAGGGACATCTGGTGTAAAGGGCTGGTGTACAGAGTTCTATGCTCATGTTGCTATACTAAATTAGTTCACAATGTATTTCAGGATAGGTTCTTTCTAGATTTCATCCTCAAAATGTGTAGCCTCTTTTGATTGAGAGCTTGAAAAAAAATTCAAACATAAAAATCTTAGAAAATTGTGTTTTTACACTTTTCTGATGCAAACTTCTTTGTTCTTTCAGCTAAGAGTGTGTTTTGCTTTTGCCTTCTTTGACTTGCATTCTTTCTCCAGCAAAGCCTTTTACTGTGCATATAGCTGAAGTGACTATTTACAACCCATTCACTCAGGTTCAATAAACAAGAATGTATGGTTGCTTCTGCTGGTACAGCATAGTCAAGGAAAAGTAGTGTAGATACAATCTCATTGTTTCCTCTTTGCAATACAGTAAGATATATTTGATTTCTCCCCTTTTGCCTGTATTTGTATACACAGAGAATGGCATAATACACTGGTTACCCTGAAAAGAAATCAATCTACCTATCTACATCTTAGAATATCTGTTAATATTATAAACTTCTATTGGTGTTTAGAAAAGTTTCTTGAGTTGATAAAGCTCTTATTAGTAATTATTAACTGCATATTTGAAGCTATGTTGGAACTGCATCAGTGAGAAAGATGTAAGGTGGAATGTTAAAAATTTATTATTAAAAGACAGAGCTAATTAATTTGAATGAATTATTGTGTGCAGTTGTCCACTGTTTTCCTTTAATTATATATTTGTTTTGTGTTGTGGGTTAAAATGGAGGTTTAGCTGTTTATGATACTTAAATGAGCCATCAGAAACAAAAATTAATGGCCTTTTAAAAGCTATTTTATAAGAATTTTTTTTTTTAATCAGGAAAAAAGGCAGAGTAATATTCATTTTATTAAATTTAAAAAGAAGATATACCAGTAGCACATCAAATGGCAGAAAAGTGATACCAACAAGTATCAGAAATTCTGTGAAAGTCTCCATAGGGCTTGTTTTATCACAGGACCTATTATCTAGTTTCATATCCTGCCTTGTAGGTAGCCCTAAGAAAGATCTTGCCAGGATCTTTCAAATGATATTTTAATGATCTGACATCTTGAATAACATTTACATTTCTGTATTTCTCCTTAACATACAAATACTTTAAAGTGCAAAATCTGGCCTTAAAAGCTCTAGCTTCTTACTAACATGAAGTATGGGGTTATAATCACAATTTATATTACTTTAATGGAAATGGAGAGTGTCACTTTCTTTCCATATTACTTTTCTATTATTAACTATTTTAAATTATGAATAAACATCCCCTAAGCTTAATTTCTTTAACTCAAAGCAGAGTGATTTTTAATAACATCTAACCAGCAGAAATTAGCTGGCAGAGAGCAAAACTTTGACGTAGTTAAGTCTGACCATTTTTCTGGTTTTGTGGACTGGTTTAACCAGTATTTCCTTGCAGGAAGCATGAATGAAATGAAATAAGATGTTTGTTATTATTGTTGTCTATGCTCACAGAGTCTAGTTTTTGCTTAATTCCAGTAATGAGGCTATTTATTTGCACATGGAAAATTATGCTTCAGAGAGGGAATAGGAAAACAGAAGAAATATTCACTGGTATCTGAAACATAATACTAAGTGATGGTAATAGGCTAATCTTAAGGGAGAATTTTCCCAATGAGAAGTCACAGAAAATAGTGATCAGCTTACTCAGCATGGTTTCCCACTTCCCATCCATTGTCGTATTGATCTGTCTTTAAATATAGGCAAGGAAGAATGTGGATTAGAGTGCTCCTACCTCCACATATATCCTACCAAAAGATTGGTAGCAATGGGACAGAAGAAAGTTCATAGCCTTTATTGGAAAAGATGGTGTAAAAAAGAAAATTGTAGCTGTTGCTCTCCCTGGCTTTTGTGGGAGAGTATATTCCTGCTGCCTTAATTTGTGCCGGGATGGAATAATAGTGAAGAGGAGTTAAAACATTGCTGTAGGAGTTGTCAGAAAATTAGGGTCAGATTACCAGAACAAACCATCTATCCTCCAGTGAAGAGTCCAAGCCATAACTCACTGGGCAATGATAAAAGTTTGCTCTCATCTACCCTCCTGTCAGGGTGGGAGGGAGTAAAAGTGCCCAAGATCAGGGCAGAGCAGGAAAGCCAGTGCCCCTGGGTGTGCTGGTCAGCTTCCAGCAGGGCAAGGATGCTCTCCTGCACACTTTTCCTTCCTTGAGAGAGTACTGGTCCTAACTGGGGGAGAGAGAAGGCTGCCTTGATATTGTCTTGATTATCTGCAGTGTTTTACAGTGAGATAGAAATGGAACCAAGAGGTAGGGCCTGGAGAGCGAACTTCCCAGCCTGAGGCAGAAATCATAAATGTTGTGACTCTGGGGGTTGAACACAACCTGAAACTAGTGTAGTGAAACCTAAACCATAAAATCCAGTAGAAAAACTTAGTTTGAAGAAAAATCTAGGTCCTGCTGGAGCAGGCTAGTGTCCTGGTTCAGCTAGGATAAGGTTAAGTCAGCTGAGTTATTCGATACCATGCTGAGGTCAGGTCCAGGCGCCCAAGCGCGGGAACAGTTTGTGTGTGGCTTTTGTCCCTGACAGTACCCGCGATGGTACTGCTGTATCCTTGTGGTATATCTCTGTATATCTCTTGTTTACTGTCATTACTGCTTATTGTTATTGTTGTTGTTCAGTTTATTATTTCTTACACTGTTGTATTAAATTTTTCCTCATCCCAACCCCAGGGTTTGTGCCTCACTCCCTGCCCCGTTTGGTCCGAGGGTGAGGGAGGGACAATGGCAGCATGGTCTCAGGTCCTGGCAGGGCCTAAATCACCACAGCTAGCTGTGTCCTTCCTAGGCAGCATGTGGTTGTGGGTCTGGTTTGGAGTCCCCATAGCCCAAACCGCCATTTCCCTTCAAAAGTCTACTCTTTTTTCCTATTTTTTTTTTCCCAAACTGAAAATGTGCAATATAATGAGGGCGGTCGTGCGATGCCCATGAATAATGCTTTTAGGACATAAACTCAGGGGGTGCATTGAAAATACTATCAAGGCACGTTGAGCAGATGGAGACAGCAAAGCCTGTTGTGAAAGTTGCTGGAGGACTGGATTGAGCAGAGATACAGACATGGGGCAGATCCATCTGTCCTGGCCTCCAGGGTGAAATATTCACCAAACCGTTCTCCCAGAGAGAAAAACCTGGGACCGAGCTAGCAATTAAGCAATATGAACTATCAAGGTTTATGGTCATTCCCTGCCTTTCTCTGATTTAGGAGGAGGGTGTGACATCTGTCCATTTTGAGAGGTTCAAAAGTGACTTTAAAACAGCTGTGCAGGAGCATTACAAGTTACTCCTTATGAGGAGCATTGGATCAGTACCCCTGAGGTGCTTGGATTTCTACTACTTGGGTAGAACAGAGCCCCTGCCACCAGCGAGGAGGCTCCAACAGGACAGAGCCAGCAACAGTTAGATAAACTACAGTAATTTTTACCTGCTGTAACAGCAACAATGGAATTGTAAAGGAAGCAGAGTGCTCTAAGACAAGGACAGAATAAGTTTAAATTCAAACAAAGATACAGTATAATAGCAAGGAAATTCTCAGCTGGATCACAGCTTGATATAACAACAATTTTGTATTATTAATTATTATGAATATTGATTTTACACCAACTATTGCCTGTGTAATTGTTAGATCTATCTTGGTAGAAGTCTGGCTCTGCTCTGAATATGTGTGCTTTAAGGAAAAATATCTTCTTTTGGGTGTTATGATACTTCTGTAGTATGTAAATTTGCCTTAATTAAGAACTTAATAGGAAAAAATTGCCACTGGATGGTGCTGCTTGCTATTCTAAGTACTCAATAGGATTTTGTGCTTTAAAAGATGCTGCCACCCAGGCTTCACTTTTTGCAGAATATTTTTTTAAATAATAAGATTCATATTTTCAACACTAAGTGTAAAAACTAATTTCCAAATGTCCACTTTATATTAAAACTAATTCTGAAGTGTATTTTGTCCAATCTGTGAAAGACTGTCAAGCACAAATGTGTTGCCCTGCCTTGCATTCTCTGTATGTTTTGGGTTGGTTTTTTTCCTTTCTGTTTGAGACATTCAGTAGAACATTATATTAGCTTAACTGAATGCTGCTGTTCAGCTTCTGCCCTGCCTATGTCAACCAGAGGGGTAGAAAGCCATGTAGTCTTAAACTTTTCCAAGGTGTTAGAACACATATGCTTCTAACAGACACAAATAGGGATGAGAACCGGTCAGCTTCTTTTGGGTCCTCAAAGGATGTCTTCTCTCAGCACAAGCAAGGGCAAAAGTGAATGAACAAACATGAGAGAGTGTAGGCTTGGAGGAAGATGCAATGACATGATCTAAAAGAGGAAAAAAAATCCTGAGAAGAAAACTGGAGTGAGAAAAAGAGGGAAGACTCTCCAGAGGAACTGCTGTCTAGAGTTGAAAGCTCCCTGTAAAGGTAATGCAAGTGCTGCAGTTTGCCGTACTGTTGCTCATAGTGCGTGGCTGTAATTCTGTATGTCTGTATTACCCTGATATTAAAAGAAGGCTGACAAAGATTCGCATAGGTGAAGTAAAATAGTTTGCCCCTCACTTTCGTGATTTGTTCCATGTAATTTCTTTACTAGAAATTCACAATCTCATTAGTCTTGAGGATGCTGAGATAATGGGGAAAAACAGGTGGTGTCATCTTCAGTTTCAGAAAATGTTCTGAAACTTCAAACATAATGATGGTCTTGCAGTCCCCACAACTAATGCTTTTAGGACACAAAAACAAGGGGGTGCATTAGAAATACTACCAAGGCATGTGGAGTGAATGGAGGCAGCAAAGCTTGCTGAGATAGGTGCTGGAGGACTGAACTGACCATTGTAAAAGGGTCTTGCAAGACTGAAAGCTTGTTGCTGTATCAGCCTGTAGATACACAACAGCTTTGGTCATGTCACAGTAATGGTCTGATTTATCATCTTCTAGGTAGAAACATTAGTCCTTTACTGGCTCATGACCAGATCTCCTTTAGTCACATAGCGTATGTTTTTAGTGGCTTAAATATTCCAGGAGTGAGGTGTCTTGGCACATAAAAATGATCACCATCCTGTCTTTCCACAGGGCTCTGCTTTCTATTAATCTGACCTGACTCAAGGCCCTGATTTACAGAACATCAGCTCATTCATCTCTGTGTGCCTCTGTTCAAGTTCACATTAAGACAACCCCCCTAAATTCATAGCAAATAAAAAGACTCACTTTTAAAATTTGAATCTGAGGAGCTCTGAAATTATCACATTACTGGATATTCCCCTTCTGCTGTTTCCTGGAGGTTTATAAATATAATCTGCTTACATCAGAGCCATCCTAACAGGTAGCAGCTGGAAAACATCCACCTGTAGCTGTAATGACACAGATATGGCAGACTCCTCTTTTTGGTATGAATCCTATAGAAATATTTATGATGTACGATGCTATACCTTCTTATCCCTAGTTCACATTAGCAATATTCTGAGGTGGGAGGTTATTTCAAAACCAGACTCAAGTTAGAAGTCAAGCAATGATTTTGACCCTCATCATGCAGGAATAAACCCTCTTCTGGATCCTCTGGCCAACATCTGAACAAATGCTGTTTCCCTTCTTTCTTCCTGACTCTACACTTTTTTCTTCAGGTTTGCTTTTCTCCCAGGTTTCCAAGTCTTGTTCATCACTGCTTGCTATTTGCAGAGGAAACTGGGTAGGCTAAAGCTTCATGCTAATATGGAACATTGAATTAACTGGTTAAAGTAGCCCTTGAATGCTGCAAGGATAAACATATCCTTACTGTATGAGATGAACAAGACTATTGGAACCCTTATATTTTCATGCCTTGGAAACTTGGAGAAATGAATTAATCAGATAATTTATTCACAGAAAATAATTTGATCTCCTTAAGTCTCTCTCTCCAACTATGCATTGTGTTTTACATATAGAAAGAATTGATGTTAGCTGGTGAAACCTAATGTAGTTACTTAATCATAGAATTTCTGGGCTATCTTTCCTAGACAAAAGTACCAAGATATCCCTGCCTTGTGTTTCTTGGTCTCTTCAGTCAACATACTGTAGGAATGAAAGTGAACTTACACAGGCTTGTCTTGGATACCATGTAACATCACCTTCTATTTAAGATAATCATCTTGTGTAGCGTCATCTTATATTTTGAAACACTGAATTAGAAAGTGGCAAATTGGTGCCTTCTATGCATTTCCATAAGGCAAGGTTGTTTATACCATGACTTTCCCCACTGATGTTGACAAGTAGTTTGGCACACTATCTGAATAAAAAAGGATGTTATAACCAAATGTCATAGATGGGGTTGTGTAGATGTTCTTCAGGAAGAACAGAGTTTGCTATAGAACCTCATGTTTCTATTTAAGAACCCCAAGTCTTTTAGGGTTGGGAATTTATCTGTAGCTTATTGAATGTGTATGGAATATTATTTTCACAGTTACAGGGATCAGACATTTACTGTGCAATTAATAAGAATGCATATTAGTACTAAAATACACAGCTAAAGTTTCCAAGTCGATAGACCTCTCCAGTGTGTGCTCTTAACTGATCTTGGGCATATATTTCATGCATATGGTAGGACTATTATACTGAATCACTGAATTCTTGTAAAAATGAGTAAGCTGTTTGTCCAGGTTGTTTGTTTTTTGTTTTTTGTTTTTGTTTTTTCTTTTTTTTTGTTTGTTTGTTTGCTTGTTTGTTTCCAGCAAGGCATACTTATGTACAGTGATACAGTTTTAATGTATTTTGACTTACAAAAATTAGATTAATAATAAGATTTTCTGAAAATTTAGCCCAGTATAAAGTCTTATTTTATGAGAATCTATATATCTATCTATATGTATCTATAGAATACATATAGATAGTGTCCTTATTTGCAGACAAAGATATAAATAGCTGTTCCTGCTGTCGCTGATTTTTTTGATGCTTGCAGTCACTTTGGGAATCTTGATATATATCATCTTCCAGCAGCTGTACACTACATGCTTCCCACAAGAGCTGCTTTAGTTCATCCATGAATACTGCATCAGTATTTTCTAAACTGTCAACCATCTCCCTTTTGCTTCCTTAA
This sequence comes from Athene noctua, assembly GCF_965140245.1. Classification (NCBI taxonomy): domain Eukaryota; kingdom Metazoa; phylum Chordata; class Aves; order Strigiformes; family Strigidae; genus Athene; species Athene noctua. The sequence goes on from NC_134037.1 coordinate 191,132,110, forward strand.
AATCCCTACAGAATTTATTTGCTATTACTTAACTAAGTAATTCTAAGGCAATTCATTTTCTGTTAGCATTAATTTTCCACTAGCTGTTGAGAGACATCCCCTGTAAGGGGAAGACTGCTGCGTGGCTGAAGAAGCTGCAGAACTGCTTCTGCAGAGCTTGTGTAGGGAGCAAACTGAGGGGAGGAGGGTGAGGAGGTAAGGCTTTAGCTGCCACCACCAGATGATGGGGAGGTATGTTGCTATGCCTTTGCTAACTGTTTTGGTTAGACTCTCTTTAGTATAGGTGAGCATGAAGAATATCAGGTAAATATGCCTGGCTCCACTGACCTTCCTTTTCTGCTACTCTAATCTCATCTTTACCTGACTGTATCCTGTATTTATAGTCTGTTGGTTTATATTCTATCCAAATTGTGCAATTTGCCAGTATTAAAGCAAATTTTCACGAATTAAGAATTTGATGCCATTCAGCTTTGAAGTGGATCTACTGCAGGACAGAGTTCAAAGTATTGCAAGGCTTTTTTTTGACTCTTGTGTTTTCTAACATAAGCCTAAAATTTCAGTTATGTTGATTGACAGAGGTAGGAAAAATTACCTAAATTAGTAAGCTAAATTACACTTTTTTGTTGTTGTTGGTTTTTTTTTTGTTTTTTTTTCCCCTGCAAATTTCAGTTTTGATTTCAGCTTCTGATGTCAGTTTCAGGCTTCGGCATTTATTTTCCAAACCATAAGTGGATCAAATACATGTAATATGAAAGACTGAATTTTTGTCTGTATCCTGCTAAAACAGCTGGAATAGTCCAAGGCAAAGCAGACCACCAAAATTTATAAAGTATGTGACAGAAAATGATATGATAATTTCCATCAAGGAATCTGACTGAGGAACATGTTTCCAGAGGCAGTCAGGCTAATACTATCTTGATTATCTTTAGGAAAACACACTCTTTTTCTTTGAAAAAACCCTCTTCTACTGCTGAGGATATCTACTTTTAACCCAGTAAACCCTTATTAAAACATAAAAAGGAATAGATATAAAATGTAAAGGCAGAGAAAAAGCTATCCTAGAGCAAATTTTACTCCCTTTCTCTCCCTACTTGTCCCCTGAGAATAAAGAATTGATCTAGAGAATTTATAAAGTCCAAGAGGGATTTGGCTGTTGATTTTATAGGGAAGGTCTCAGCTACTCTGGAGGTAGGTGGAAAATGCATAAACCCCATATATGGCTACAGGGTTGGGAATAACCGCCTCCTGTTGAAATGCAGCAATGCTGCCACTCTATAAAATAAAAATTAATTTCTTAGTAAAATAAGCCGTTTAATGCAACAGGCTTCACTGGAGAAAAAAATGGATAAGAAATTAATTCAGGCTGCATTTGAAGCTTTAAAGTCACTGACAGTCATCTTTCAATTGTCATTTATCACTTATAAAGAAGGACTTGTGGTAATAAAATGTTTAGTGTGATGTATCATTTATCAAATATCTTCAGAAGCACATTTTAGAAATATGCATGCTCTGGATTTCAGCTGGGAAATGTATGCTCTGAAATAGCACACAGGTCACCATTCAGTTGGCTTCTAAATAGTTTCCTTTTACCTCCTGGAGCACTGTACAAGATAAAGAGTTTGGAGTTTTGATTCATTTTTATAATGATGCTGTTGCAGTCTACCGAAAGATTTGATGAACTCTGTGCAAACATTCCAAAGCACTTTCAGATAGATAAAGAAATTTAAACCTGGAGAAGGTCTAGGTTGTCCAAATCCAGTTTGCATTATAGCTCTGAAAATGTGTATTTTTAATTAATATCAAGGACAAAGACTTGTGGCATAAATGATTTATGTTGCTTTCACTTCTTACCTTATAATTAACTCTTGAATTAAGAGTATGGAAATGATCATACAGAACCAGCATTCAGCACATAGTGTTTATCACACAGCAGGCAATCATGACACAAACTTTCTGCAGATAATTATGAAATGAGATTGCTACAGAAGTTTTTCCAAAACTTTGTCCATTCCTAATTGACCCTATAGCATGACCCTATGATGTTGCCATCATCACACCTACACTGTTGATGTTAATTTTAAGGGACTCCATTGTTGCAGCTTTGGGTATTTTTGTTACTTATATAAAATTCTGTAAATATCTGTTCCCTTTTTTGAAATCTCTTCAGCTCTCAGCCTAGTGATATCCCGTATCAGTGAGCTCTGTGACTGAGTTGTGCATTGTAAAGAGTGAAGTCTGGGCTGCATTGTTTTTGGTAGCAGTTTGTATTGAGATAACTGTCCCTTTGTAAAAGTCAAGCACCATCCTTTGCTGTTTCCTTAAGTCAGCACTGCTAGGCATTCTTCAGACAAAAATAAATATGATGTTGGTGGTGAAGATGCCCCTTCTGCAAAGAGATTATAAAGTTTGCAGTTAGGTTGGAAGGTGGGGATCTCTACCATGCAAACTGATAGACTAAAAGCTTTGTATCTTCCTTGTCTGTTCTGCGTTTTATGTATAAATGGCCATTGCTTGTTTTTTTAAGAAACTTTTCCAAAAAACAAGGCAAGGAACTTTTATAATAAGTGCCTTTTACAGAGCGTGCTAAAACTGACTGAATCATTGAAGTGTGGGGATCCGATTGTGGGATGAAAGAAAAAAGAATGAGAAGAAAATAAAAAGTCACTTTGACATGTGGCTTTGACAGAATGAGAAGGGCCAAAGAGGATGGGAGCATGTGAGCAGGTATTTATGTGCAAGAGAGTGGAAAGAGAAATGCAGATAAGAGGCAAGTTGGAGAGAGAATAAAAGATGAGACAGAAGAGCTGTTAGGAGATGTTCAGGATGGAAAGAATTTTAGTGATGTTTTTTGTCAAAGGAATGAATACTGTGTTGCTGAACAGTGGTCCAGGCAAGAGTTTATCAGGTCTGGGAGATGGATTTTGAAAAAGAGAGTTGAAACAGAGAGGAAAATATAGGTACCATAATAAGATCCACAAGAGGTATTGACTACTTCAGTGTCTTTGATGAGGACATGTTACACTGAGTCTTGCACCTGAGTTCGGTCACCCTTGCTACTGAAATAACTTTTGGCCCTTTGTTTCATTCTGTTTCTGTTCCTACCTGGTAAAATGAAAAGTCTACCCAGTCAGACGGATGCAACCAACCTAAATTTGTGGACTTAGAAGCAATTCCTATTTGAAGGAGAAACATTATTAATCACGGTTCTTTCAGTGTAACTGTCTTCTCTTACTAGAGAATTGCACAAAGGTATGCACTTTCTCAAGCATGAGAAGGATCAGATGAATATAGATGATTTCTCACTTAAATTTTCAAAATGCTTTTAGATTCAGAAGTCCACCAAATCTCTCAGATTTCCTGGAGTTAAATCTCTGTGTTAGTTTATTTCTGAGCTATTTCAATTCTGTACCTGAGCTTTTGTTTATGGATACACTCTGAGATTCATCCTGAAATGATGCTCATCCTCCAGCCAGGCTTCAAAAGGCTTTGAATCACAGAATCACAGAACCATTCAGGTTGGAAAAGACACTTGGGATGATCGAGTCCAACCACCAGCCCTACTCTATAAAGTTCTTCCCCTACACCATATCCCCCAACATCTCATCTAAATGACCCTTACACACATCCAGGGATGGCGACTCCAAAACCTCCCTGGGCAGCCTATTCCACTGTCTGACCACTCTGTCTGTGAAAAATTATTTTTCTTATGTCCAGTCTGAACCTCCTCTGTTGCAGTTTAAAGCTGTTCCCTCTGGTTCTATCGCTAATCATCTGTGAGAAGAGACCAGCACCAACCTCTCTATAATGTCCATTCAGGTAGCTGTAGAGAGTGATGAGGTCTCCCCTCAGCCTTCTCCTCCTCAAACTGAACAGTCCCAGCTCCTTCAATCACTCCTCATAGGATCTGTTCTCCAGGCCCTTCACCAGCTTCGTTGCCCTCCTCTGCACTCACTCCAGCACCTCGATACTTCTCTCGTATTGAGGTGCCCAAAACTGGACACAATACTCCAGGTGTGGCCTCACCAGTGCAGAGTACAGGGGACTATCTATCACCTCCCTACTTGTGCTGGTCACACTATTTCTAATACAAGCCAGAATGCCGTTGGCTTTCTTGGCCAGCTGGGCACGCTGACAGCTCATGTTCAACTGTTTGTCAACTAGAACCACCCAATCCTTCTCTTCCAGACAGCTCTCCAGCCACACCTCCCCAGGCCTGTAGCCATGCAGGGGGTTGTTGTGGCCCAAGTGCAGGACCTGGCACTTGTTGAAGCTCATCCTGTTAACGTTGGCCCACTGATCCAATCTCTCCAAGTCTCTCTTTAGACCCTCCCTACCTTCATGCAGATCGACACTCCCGCTTAACTTTGATGTCATTTGTGAATTTACTGATGATACACTCTATGTCCTTATCAAGATCATCAATAAAGGTGTTGAACAGAAATGGTGCCAACACCGAGCCCTGAGGAACACCACTTGTGACCAGACACCAGCTGGATTTAGCTCCATTGACCACCACTCTCTGGGACCATCCATCCATCCAGTGCTTGACCCAGCAGACTGTTCGCTCATCCAGGCCATGAGCAGCCAGTTTTTCTATCAGAATTCTATGGGGAACTGTGTCAGGTGCTTTTCAAAAATCCAGGTGGATAATATTCAAAGCTTTTCTCTTGTCCAATAGTCGGGTCATCTTGTCATAGAAGGAGAACTGTACTATTTTCCAAAAGAATAATAATGGAATTTCACCTAATATAATGCCCTCCCAATGTGTGTTAGATGGAACTGTCTTTCAAAATTTCTGAATTTCTGCGTTTGTAAACTTTAAAAAATGCCTTTACAAATATATTATTTGTTTGGGATTTTCTTTATGTGAAAAGAAAATTAAAGAGTAATCAATTCTTTCCTAAACCTCCCCAGATTTCAACTTTTGAATATTTTCATGTCTCAGAGTTTACAGAAGTGTGTTCTCTAGGCTATACTTTGCTGTATAACTTCCACTTGATAGTTTGCTGGAATGAAGAGTTGTACATTTGACAAGTTTTTTGTAACAGAGCTTTTCACCGGAATAGTCTTTGTTCATTCTGCAGGATATACTTCTGTATATCCTTCTTGAAAAATCACCATGTTGAAGGAACTGACAGATGACTCCATTTTTACATAATTTTTTTCCCCCTTTCTGCAGAAATTAAAGCAAATTTCACCCACAGGAGACAGCAAACTCCTGGAAACTGAAAATGCATTCAGCCCGATGTATGCAATTAAGTATACAACGGTGACAGCAAAAATGATTATGTGGAACCATGCAAAAAATCTAAAGGAAATAAAATCTCAGAAAAGCCATGATATCTTTCTGAGAACTGAAAAAGAGCTATCTAACATAGGTGGTGATTAGATGAGGAGAAAGCCTCTAATCTGAGGACAGCTGAGGGTTTCCCAGTAGTTTACCCTTGAACTTTGCCCTGATAAGAAGCTGATCTCCTTCCCTAAATGACATTTCTGCTCCGTGTCTTTTACTGGAGAGACTGTAAGGTCTAATTGCTGTACCCTGTCATCAGCCACAAAGAAGTATCAAATGTTATCGAATGCTCCCCACCTTTGCAGAATCAGAAGGGCCATACGTAGGTGTTCGTATCAATTCTCTGAAACTGGAGATTAAAGATGAAACAACGACATCACACACATTTCTATGGGAGCTGGTGGTTTTGTGGTGTTCTGTGGGACTTAATTAGTAATTAGTGCTATGTACTTTTAGGTCATTTAGACACAAAAATCTTGGCCTGATCTCCGGCTTTGTCACTATGAATAGGTCGTTCTCCAGTGTATTTTGAAGAAAAACACAGGAGGAGGAGACAGATTTTTCTATTGACTCCTAAATGATTCATCTATGTATTTATTTTTCTAGCAATTTGGTAAATTGCTTATTTACCATTAAAGTTAAAAAATTGTGTTCAAGGAGAAAAACCAAAATCAAATATTTCATTTTTTCTTTACAAGCAGATGGTAGGGCCTTGAGATGTCCACATCCTATTGTTTCTTATCAGCAAAATATTTCCTATTAAATTAGCAACAAAAGAAATATTTCTAGACTGCCTAATTTCTTTCTCAGGAATAATTCTGCTTTGTGTCTGAATAATATTTAAACACATTAATAATAAGTGTTGTTAATTTGATTCAGTCTTTTGTGGTGTGATTTCCATTAATTACATTCTTACTTTAACTGAATTATTTTATACAATCTGTGATCTTCCAGACATAGTGGATTAAATAACTAAAAAATGAGCGCTTGGAGGAAAAAGCACATTTTCAGGGCGTGGTTGCTTTTATATTTTCTCCTTCAGGATTTTAAGTAAAATTTATTCATTAGATATATCGACATGAACAGGTGTCCAAATACTGTAGCAATTGTTGCAGTATTAAATGAATATCTGTGTTGTGATCAGAGGTTTGACTGCTATTTTCAGATGCGTTGCTCATATGCTAGAGAAACATTAGAGATGAAGGAGAACTGTTCAAGGCTCTGGTGAAAGCAGCTTTTGAGTAACTGAGGAGACTGCAGAAAAGGTGTCCAGCAGTTTTTAGCTGAAGTATATGTCTTTCTGGAAGCCAAAACACTTTGTAGAGAAAATGCTTATGTAAAAAACACACTTTATGAAGGTAGAAAACTCTGTGTGTGAGAGACAGAAGGCTGGGGCACAGGGTTGACAGATCTATCTGTGCCCCAGACCACAAATTGGACCTGGAAACTCAAAATCCAGTATATCTGTGTGTGTTGTAGGATGCATCTGCCCCAGTTCTGAGCTATTTGCATAGGAATTGCTTCGTAGACATTGGAGATGAACAAGCACCTATAAAGTATGAGGTGGATCAATTCCTGGGCAGGCATCTTTCCCATGGGCTGTGAAGGGAAGCCATCAGGACTAGGCTTTTTGATCCTTAAGTTAGGGAAGATAAATTGCTTATTAATTGCTTTCCTTCTTGTGTCACCCACTGACAAATAGAAGCAACTGGTGGTGAAGTCCCTTCTCTGCTTTGAGATCAGAGCTGAGACTTCCTAGCAGGGTTTTGCACAGGCATGTTTTTTTTTTTGTTTTGTTTTGGTTTGTTTTTTTTTAAACAACATGCTATAGTGAGGCAAGGTAATCAGCTGTTCTCTGGGCAGGTGTTTTTGATGGGGAGGTGTTGTGGAATAAGGAAAAAAACCCAAACAAACAAAGAAAAGAATAAACTACCATAATTTTTATACTTTTCCCTCCTCTTTTTTTATAGTAAGAAAATGTTTAGAGGACTCTGATCAATTTTTACCCTTTGTTGCAGATTGTTCACAGGACCCTTGCAGCAATGCTGGGCTCTTTGGCAGCTTTAGCCACCTTAGCTATTGTTGGGGAGGTAAGTTACCAAACTATAAGTGCTCATTTTATTTCTGGGTATGATATAAATTTCCATGATTGCCCTGTTGTGACTGGAGACATGACAGAGCAGTGCTTTTTAAGAGAGAGAGATGGTAGGGCAGATATTGAGATGGAGAAACATTTTGGAGAAAACAAGTCAGCCTAAGGTATAGACAAGAAGAGTAGAAAAAAGTCAGTTGATGCTGTTTTGTTCTGATTTGCAGGAAGCTGAGTACAACTATTCTCAGCTTAATTCAGAGTTACTTTAACACTGTTATTTTTAATAATGTTAGGTTACCAAGCAGACCTAAATGGAAATACTTAAGCTACCCTGAATAATTGCACCTCATGTTTACACCTTCCAATTCTTTTGCTCCCCCCCTTGCTTACTCTTAGTTGATAGTTAGTGAAACCTCTGACTGATTTTCTCGGTTTTTCTTGTAACTGGTCACCACAACATTGTTATGTTCCCTTAAATTCCCTCCAGGTAGTTCACAGATGAAATGGTATGCTCTTGTTGTCTTACCAAACAGGAAACTGGGGTGTACAATATAATTTGGTTATCTTTTATTTCTGTAGTGTTACTTAAAGACCAACTAGATAAACCCAATAACGAAATGTAGACTTTTGATAATGACCCACTTAGGATACCAGTAGTATTTTGAATTAGTAATAATAATAGTAGTAGTAGTAATAATAATAATCACAGTAATAATGGTAATAATAGAGTCCTTTTTGTGTACTTTGTAGGAACACTTAATAATTTCCATCATAGCTCATTTAAATGGTTCATCAATTAAGTGGAGTTTGTATTGCATAGGTAATCACAAGTTAGGTGTTTCATGGAATTCACTGGTAATTGTATTTTTTGATTGCAGAGGCCAAGTATGGTCGAAGTGGTGGAGTGGATTGATTATGAAACACTGGCACTGCTGTTTGGAATGGTAACTAAGATATATCTTTTGCTCTAAATATGCTGAAATAATCACATTCAATATAGAATTTTGGGGTTTCTTTTTAACATTTTGTTAATTCTACTTTACTGAAACATGTTATGATGAAAATTTGGGCCTTAAGGAGTTTATCAAAAAAGAGGATGATCAGACCTCTGAAGGAGCCTTTTGAAAATGTTGATCCTTTTCTATTTAAAAAAAAAAATCTGTAAAATCATGTTGATAACATACTAGACTAACCTTGAAGTCTATAAACCTGTCTAAGTGCCAAGTATTATCACTCTTGTTTAACTTGTTAATTTTGTTTACTCAAAGCCATCCTCAAACATACTCTGCTGGAAAAATATTTTTCTTTGTCTTAGTCAGTGCTATGTTTGGAGACAAAATAAGCAAACCAGAAATGGAGGAGAAATATCTGATTATTTTAGAATCATATATTATTTTAATCACTTTGCCTAGAGCTATTTATGGTAAAAAGAGTTGTCCAAGTGCCATTAAACTCTAACACAAATTATACAATATACAGAGACAAAATTGCAATTATTTGTTGCCATTCGGAGCTTTTCTTATTTCCTGACACTGCTCCCTGCCACAGAAAAGAAAGCAAACAAAACCTGTTGGGAGCAAAGATGGAAGGACAGGAGACCTCCCAGAAATGTGGGAAAATGCAAATTATTCTTGGAGCTGCCATCTTCTGCTCTCCGTAGAGCATTACTGCAGAATGAAAAGATACTGATTGATTAATAACATAAGGGAGATACATTGAGTACTTAATGTATGATGCCCACTTAGTCACTACAAATAAAATTCAACCAGGCTAGTACGACATTTACAGACTGTTTATGTTGAGAACTAAATTTCACTATATGACATATTAACAAGAGATATCTGGCATCTGTAGTGGATGTCCCAATATGAAGGTGATCATATTCTCAAAGCTCTGTCAGATAAAGACTTTTGTCAGGATCACAAACTACATCACTTTGGTTTTTGTGTAATAATTCAGTTGCAATTTCTTCATCTTTTGGTAGATGGTTTTGGTGGCCATATTTTCAGAGACTGGATTCTTTGACTACTGTGCAGTAAAGGTAGGCTTCTTTTGGTACTCTTAATTATTACTGGATTAACCAGGTTAGTATTTAAGATCTATTACACCAAGCACTATCTTTGAAGAACCTTTCTTAGGCCAGTGTATACTTACCACATTAGCAATGACAGTGGTCAACTTGTAATTTTGAAAAATCTCTTAGGAATAAAAGGAAGGCCTTAAGGCAATTCTGTTTCTACAGGAGAAAGGTAAAGGCCCCCAGTAGGATACACAAGCATATGAACAATATAAAGCTGAGTTATTCCACTGACTTCGTCAGGACTGCAGTTCCACTGTATCTGAAATCTGTATTTATGCCTGGCAGTGGGAGAGAGAAAATATGGGAACTATCATTAGATTTACAATCCCACATGAAAAATTGCCACGGACCTTTTCACAGTAGCAGAATCAAAGATTACATGAAAAGGGTAATTCTGATGGATTGGTTTTAAAGCAAGTATTACTCATGGTGAGGGACTCCTTCACCTGCTGCAAAGCTTAGTTTTCTTGAGAAGGGTGGAAAGAAAACAAAAGTGACAAGAAGAATTGCTTTGAACACAGAACCCCTAAACAAACCACGGGTGGACACAACCCTTGCCTGTGTAGATGCCCAGACTGTGTAGCCTTGGCAGTGCTGCCCTGAGGATGTGGAAGGTGTCCCAGTGTGTGGAGGGGGTGGGAGGTCTGAGCCACATTAGTATACCCAGGCATCCAGGCAGAAGATGGGGGGCTCAGCCCTGCTCCTACCACATACCCCCTTTATGTCTGGCAGCAGAGCATAGTGTATCTTCAGACTTGTTTCTTCCTCTGCATGAAAGGTTTTCTCACTTTCATGAAATGTTTTCTTGCTAAATTAATACTGGAGAGGGTGCTGCTGGAGGTGCATGGAGTAATAAATACACTGAGCCCACTGTTGCCTCTTCTTTGGTGAAGTTGCTTTCTCTGTCATTTTTTGGAAACTAAGCTGGAGTGATCTAGTCTCTTAATTTTGTTTCTGTTTGTTTGGTTTTATTAGGCTTATCGATTCTCTAGAGGCAAGGTGTGGGCCATGATTACGCTTCTGTGCCTCTTTGCTGCAATTCTTTCTGCATTTTTGGACAACGTTACTACTATGCTACTCTTTACTCCAGTAACCATAAGGTACTTTATTGTTATGGTTTTGGGCTTGGTCATTTAGCCAGCAATCTGTAGCAGACGTGTGCAAAATGCTTGTTTAGACCTTTTTTGATCATCTAAATGGAAATCAAAACTTCAAATACTCCTACTGTAGTAGGGTAAACAGCTAACGTTTTCAATCAGTTGCCTTTTCCCTTTGAGTTAATAGTGAGCGCATATCTGAAGCCCGTTACACTGTCTTGGTAGCTAACTATTCTGGTTTGTCTCCATTATCTGAACTGCAATAGCATATTGCACCAAATGCTCCCTAGTAGATGAAATTTTTTTCCCTTAAGCGGGGAGAATTTTTTAATTAAAGCTGCCTTGTCCTTGACTGACTAATAACTATGTATGATTTTAGATGTAATTTATGTTATAGTGAAGTTGTTATCCCTTCTAATACTAGTGGAAAATAGACTTTAAAAATGAAAGCTTTGTTTTGGAATATGAGACTCTGAATTTTCTTCCTGCTGGTGATCATGACACTGGTACAGCCACTGGTTAATTCTACAATTTGAGATTAGATATTTGGAACTTTTAATAGAGAACAGAGAATTTAATTACTTCAGATTTCTGTAAATTAATAACACGTGATTTGTAACTACATTTAATCAATGTGTGATTATATTACTGTTTAACCTGAATTTAACCTGTGTCTGGCCAGGCAAACCTGGTTAATTCAGTACAGTTTTGGAAAGATCTAGTGTGCTTTTAAAATGTTCCCGAGTGATGTAATGCTTGCAGTCATTATCACATTAAAGTACACAGAATTCTATTAGATATGCTCCCATTTTTAAATGTAGTGTAAAGCAGTAAAAACCAATTTTGGAAGTGGAATTTATTCTAGATTGGAAAACAGCTCGTGAATGAAAGATCCATTTGTCCTCTGTCTGATTATATTTTAAAGAGATTGTTTTGCCTAACTCCAATCAATAATTTCACCTCTAGCAGTAAGCAGCTCTGGAACTATTAAACACCAAGTTTTCTTTAGCTGTGTTGCAGAATAATTTGAATTAACTATAATTTGGAATGGACTGAAATCCAGGCATCAATACATCATGAACTGCTGTTCACAGGCAGAGCTATTATAGCATTTATGCTTTTTCAAAGCATCACAGAGTAGCCCAGTTTGGAAGGGTCCTCAAAAGACTGTCTGGTCCAACATTTCATGGGAAAGAGAGCCTAGATGAGACTGTCTAGCACCATATTCAGTCATGTCTTGAAAACCTTCAGTGATGGGGACTCTACCATGTCCCTGAGGAGGTTGTTTCAGTGGTTAATTCTCACCATAAATTTTTTTTTTCTTATGTTGAGATGAAATCTCTCCAAGTGCAACTTGTACTTGTTGGCCCTTCTCTTCTCCATGTGGCTCTTTGTGAACAGAGAGCCTCTGTCTTTGTAGTCACCCTTTAAGTACTGGAGTTTTATATTAAATGTATACCAAGTACTAAATGTACCAAGTACAAACTCATACTAAATGAGTTTGCAACACTGAAGAAGGGGAAAATCACTATGCAGGAAATATTTGTATCTGTATCACTATCAAAGCTAAAATAAAATTTTGTCTTGCCTAATAAAACCAAATAATTTACCTATTTTTAAAATAGGGGGTATTTTTTATTTTTTGTTTGTTTTTATCTTACTACCATTGTCTTCAGCCCTTGTTTACACCTTCACTATATTTCACTGTACTGTCATTGCCATGGAGATAAAGCTTGCAGAAAATCCTACTGATTCTATGGATATAAGGATTTATATTTCCATTAATAAGGCGCAGAGCAATGATACTTATTTCACTCTGCATTTTGTAGTAAGCTGACAAAAGAATTAATAACTACCCATTTTTAGCTATAGTTTATTTTCAAGATAATTTGTTATTGGGAACTGGAAAAGGCTAATGGTTGTTCACATGGGGAATTATATAATCAGGGTAAGTAAACTGAAGTTTGATCCTACCATATAGCTAACACATTCTGATGGGTTTATACTTTGGCCTTGGCTTTCTTGGCATATGTCAGAGGTTCTTTCTTCAAGGTATCAATAGGCCCATCAAAAAGAAAGAATCACTAAAGAAAAGTTAAGGTTATATTTTGAAACATTTGGAAATCAAGGAGTGATGAAGAAAATTAAAAATATAGTTGTGATCTTGTACCACAATTGATACAGCTGGACCAGCTGTACTACAAAGTACCCTTTATCTGCATAATTTTATGCTATTGGGGAAATAGTGTACTTTTACACAGTTATTTTGTTCTGGAGTTTTTATGGGTTGACGTATGTGTCATCTGACTTTTTTTTTCTGTTTTAAATTGACACTCTTGGTGACAGTGTAAGTGTATCAAGTTAAGCTTTTGTACAATACAATCTTTTCTTTTTGAAATATAAGTTTTAATAATACAGACTTAGACTGAATAGTAAAGCTCAATTCTTCCTTCAGGGAAATGCGTGACAGCACTACAGCAAAATCAATCTTGAGAAAGTATTCTTGCTACCAACTCTTCCCCCCTCCTGTACTAGTTAGAGGGGGCAATCATTTAAGTGTGGCCTCCATCTTTACACACTGGAACAACGTTTTGATAAGCAGTAAGCAGGAAAGCAGTTGTTCCTTATTCCAAACTGCTTAAGTGTGACCTTAACTTTCAGTGTTTAATACCATGGCCAAAGTTTAAAGTCAAACTTGTACTTCAGCAATGAGTGGACTGTGCAGATCTCTGTGTAAATGTAATTTATGTGAGTTGAAGTAATCTGTGTGAAGATTACTGTAAGTGGGCTCTCAGTTGAAATGGATCATGAGGTTACCGAGTCAACCCCAGTATTTCCCAGAGCACTTTAAGATGCTTCTTATTAAAGAAGCATCTTACTAAAGAAGCATTAAATATTCTTGAACAGCTAAAAACATTTTGAGATTTTTTTAATAATGAGGAATGGGTATTTTCTACTCTTGTATTACAAATAGAAATGATCAAGCTTTAGAGAAAGGGAAAAATAGGAACAGAATAAACTGCAAAAACCTAGGCTGAAAACTGAGGTTTTTAATAGATGATTTACAGCTTATAGGTTGCCTGCACAATCCTCATACTGAGTACAAAGCCTGTGGTTGTCTAGAATAGTTTTCCATAGGTCAGTGTAGCCTGGGAACATTGTTTAAAAAGTTCTATGACACTAAGAATTTGACATGCTATTTTCTGTGTAGTCCAACTCTTATAATAGTTGATTACTTTTAATGAAATGCTTTATAAAATGCATCGATTTTGTAACTATTAATTATTACATTATAAATGTAAAAAACCTCATTTTTGCATTTATGTTGCTATAATTACTGTAGTACATATAATGTAGCACAAGTGAACCTTTAACAATGTACACAGACAAAAATATTACGTTTAAAATCCTGCAATTTTTCAGTGAAATGACTGCATTTTGTAAATTTTTATAAATTTTAAGATATAAGATAATTTAGTTATAGGGTAAGAAGTTAATTTCATTCTTTTTATACTGCAGGCTCTGTGAAGTACTTAATCTTGATCCTAGGCATGTCCTGATTGCAGAAGTAATCTTCACAAATATTGGGGGAGCTGCCACAGCTGTTGGGGATCCTCCAAACGTGATTATTGTCTCAAACCAGGAGCTGAGAAAGAAGGTATGTACTGCAAGCTGTTTGGCTACTAAAATTAAGTACTGATATTGACTTATGCAGTGTTGAACCCTCTTTCCCCAGACAGCAACATAAACAGAACAGAATCCACTTTTTCTGCCACACTATTTCTTTCTTAGTAGGATGATCAGACAGAATAGAGTGATCTTTTGGGGACAAAACTGTGGTGAAGAATAGACTGTTTGACACAGACTGAGAATACCATTTCCCTTTTTAAAATTTTTTTGTGGTGGTGGGGAGGATTTCATTATCAATGGCAAAGTGAAGAAGGAAGCAAAACAATGGAGGGGATAAAGAGAAGGCAGTAAGTTGGAAAAAAAGAAAAATGAGAAAATGAAGATGAAACTCCAAACATATTTAGAATAGGCTTTCTCTCAAAAGTTAAATAAATTGAGACAATTCAGTTCCTTTTCTGAAACCAGAAATACTTGTCATATGCAAAACCCACAACGTGAGAGGCTGCGTTGCCCCGTAGACTCATGCCATACATGACTCTGCTGCAGGCAGAGACTTTGTCTTTCAGTCACAGTCCAAGGAGATGTGGTGGTGAGATGAGAGAGGAGGCTTCTCCCATGCAGTACGGGCTGCAGCTGGCTCCCACCTCCTGCCAACATTTTGGTATCCTCAGGCTGCAATGACAGATTTTAACTTCCAGCACTGGGCTCTTCTGCCGTTTCGTTTTGCTGGGTGACTGGTGCCAAAGGGAAGGCTATGGTCACTGGTGCTGGGTGGGGCTGCAGGACTCCAGACACCTGTCAGCAGAACTGTCCCAGTCCCACCATCTCCTCCCACCCACATGGCCCTCTCTCCCCCGTGGACAGACATAGCCACTGCAGGCAGTTCATGTTTGTGTGAGTCTTCCCTGCTTCCAGCTATCCCTGCCTCCCCCGAACAGGGGAGCATCAAATCCCACTCCTGTCTCTGACACTGTGCTCCCCAGTATCCCTTGGTGCACCACTCATCTCTGGTGTGTTGAGGGGCAGCAGGGAGGCAGTCTGCTCAGAATGCAAGGGCCAGGCCCTCCTGGAGTGGGGTAGCTCTGCCCTCCTCCTGCCCCTGCACCACCACCACCAAGCAGCACGATGGAAGGGGCAGTAATGTAACGGGCAGGTCTGTGGGATCACCAGGCATGTGTTTTCTGTTTTAGCCAGGTGTCATAATAAATATATAAATATTTATATAAATAATATATAAATAAATAAATCTAAATAAATAAATAAATAAATCTAAAGGAATTCAATGTAGTGTATGGGCTAGTGTGAAAAATACCTGTGCAAGTGGGATGAGGGCATTGTAGTATAAAACTCTACATTTTTTAATTTGTAGTCAGTTATGTTTCTATTGCTGCACCAAAACCCGATGTCTTCTAATTAACTGAATTGAATACTGCCCAGGCTGGAAAATGTCTTTGAAAGTTCATAGTATTTAATAAGTGCTTACCTTCAAAATATTTGAAATGTCCTGCAATTGATTTGTTTGGGTGATGACTTTGGAGACTCTGTAATATTTCTGGCTAAGGATTTGCTAGCTAAATTTTACATTTTAAAATATGAAATCTGTGCCACTATTTAAACGTTCTATTCTGAAGGAATAATTAGCACCTGCCATGCAGGTAATTTTCCTAAATATTCAGAAACTCATAATCTCTGTAGAACCTTTAGAAGTGGCTGTAAACATGGGAAGCAATTAAGCAATAACGTTGAGAGGAAACAATTTTACATTTCTCTTGAATGAGATATTGATAATTATTGATAATTTTAGGAGGACTGAGATGTATAAATACTCTAGCAAATGTGATAAAGCAAATTCTGTATTTGAAACAAGCACAAAAACTTTACAAATGTTTTCACTCTGGATTGTTTTCACACCTTTTGTTGCATCACAGAAATAAGAACATAATAAAATAGATCAGATTCCACACAGGACCATGGGGCTTGTACTGCTTCTTTCCTATATTCCCAACTGTTATATCTATGTGTATAAGCAAAAGAGCATCATTGGCTCTGAGGCTGAATGGCATGGACTGGCTTATGTCCTCACTCCTTAGGGCTCACCCCCCACCCAAGGAGATTTGCCTGGGAGAGTGCTGGCAGGAGTAACTGGATAAAGCCAAGAGTGAGGGTGGGGAGGGAGCTGAACCATCTGCCTTCTGTCAGTCTGTTCTGCTGAACTAATAGTGAGATTCCTAATTTTGTCCACCTGCTTCAGCATGCTTCCTTTTATTCAGAAGAAACATAGACATTGTTATCTTGTTTCTGAAACACTCCTAGCAAAGGCTTCTGTGAGGAAGGGTTATACGATAAACCCCAAATCTGCCTCTAAAATGCATGGGGTGTCTGCTATATTTGTACCAAACAAAATTTTTAACTTTTTTTAGAAAAAGTGTTTCAGAGGTAAAAGTTCTTGAATGCAGTAATGGCATTTTGGAATCAGCACTTCATGCAATATTTTTTATAGTATAAAGGCTTACTTGGGTAACTGCCCCTGTAGGAGACTGAATAGTGTATTGGGCTATGTAGACGATTGTTTTTTCTATTTTATTAGGTACAATCAGGAGGAGAATTTTACCAGTCTTCCTGAATTTTTACTGTTGTACCTCTAAAAGCAGCCTAGTAAGATATTACACGTTTGCACTTTCTTAGAAAACCTTGGTTTTTATAGCAATACAAAATGAAGTGCAGCCGTGTTACTTTGGGTGCTGTTATTGGATTATAGCATTTGAAAGGCTTTATTCTTTGTTTACTGTAGCGCTGGAGAAATTTTTCCCCTAGGTTCTGGGGAAAACTCATGCCATATTAAGAATATTTTATTTAAAGTATGTTTGAATAAATAAGCTTTTTGTTACAGTTTACTCATTAAAATGTAGGGATAAGTCTGCTTATTTGTCTTGAGATGCAAATGGATGCCAAAAGGATTTTTTCTTTGTAGCAGTGGTTAATTTATAATACTGACATATTCCCTATATGCTTGGAACCAGTGGAATGTTTGCATAAGAGAGGAAGATTTGTTGTACTCTTGCTTATTCTTAGTTGGAGTTGGAAAAAGTTTCACAAAGTAATATTTTAGGGAAGGAAAATAAGATTTATTAATAGCAAATGGAAAACTCATTCAGTGAATATAAGACTTTTTTAAAAAAATTTTTTATTATCTTCAGAATACTGCTTACTGTGTGGCTACTGTTAGCAAAATTATATTTTTATCTTGAAGAGATATGTGCTTCACAAGTCGGGAACTCCATTTTTACGTGCAGAATAGGACATGAACCCATTTGAAATGGTCATTGCTTTCAGAAAGGTTGAACATCGAGTCCTCTATCTTTGGTAACTTCACTAATATCTACAGTCACACCTTTGAAATCAGAATTTTCTTGTGCTCTAAGTTTAGACTGTGATTACAAGTTCTTTAGAGAATGGCTCATGATAAATCTCCAGAACAAAACAATGTTGTGAACACAGTGTGCACTAGTGTATCTAGTTTTAATCTGCCTAAAAGAAGTAATGATAAGAGCAAAGGCAGTTTTATCATGTGTTAGCCACTGTGTTATATCCTCTTATTTACTGTCTTTGTTAGCATCTGGTAAAGTTTGTACTATTAACGTGATATGTGCTGACAATGTTGGGGTTTCAGCATCCCACTCAGTGTTCTTCCTGTCACTTAACTGGAATTCCCTGGAAAATGAAGAGCCATCAGGTTCTCCTGTTCTGCCTTTTGGAAACTTTCCGCCTTCATGCTGAAATTTAACATGATGTGATGTTAGTTGATTATATTTCATGTAAAGTTGTGCTACCAAAAATTTATGAACAAAAGTAGATAATTCTGAAAAATGGAAGAGAGAAAATTCTATACATGAATCTGTAACGGTATTTCAAGCACTGGCAGATTGTGAAAAAGATTCCCGTAGTTTACTAGGCTATTTGTGGATATATCTATATATCAAAATATATATATATTTCTATTGCTAGATACAAGATTGTTAAAACTTTTAATCCATTTGTAGAATCCCTACCCTTACTGTCAATGTTTCACTGATTCCTTTTCTCAAGAAAAAATTAAATCCTAGGTTAGGACTATGAAATAAAATGTATGGATTTATGACTGATTTCAGATATTTTTCCCATCTCTGCATGTAGTAATCATTAAAGAGTATAGTGCAAGACGATTCATCACTGTCTCAGATAAGCATTATCTACATGTAACTGTTAAACCATCAGTGATTTCTGACAGTGACGTCATGAGCAGTTCTCCCTGACATAACTTATATCTCAGTCACTCAGCTAGAAGCAATCTTTAAACCAGTGTGGAAATAATAAATTACTTTTGCTCTTCCTAATTTTATTAGTTTTAAAATATTAAGTAAAGGTCATCCTGGCTAGAAGCACAGTATTGGCTGCTTCCTGAACCACTGCACCTAGCTATAATTTTTGCTTTCTCTTTGCTCTAAAATGGCAGATTTCTTCTGATAAGGTTTGGATTACTAGCAGTTAATTTCACACCTCCAAAATCAATAAAAAAAATTATTATCAGGATGATAGAAATTTAACATTTTAGGAAAACAGTATGATACTTCCTGCTCATATGAAATTGATATATTTGACTTTGCCTTTAAAACTATAAACCAAGGAAAGATGCCCACTCTGTTTCAGCTCTGAATCTGTAGATGGTGGAACCTTTAGGCTGTTGTCTTGCTAAAATAAAATCTTTAGATTTTCTGTTGACTGGGAAATGGGAGAAATTTAATGCAATCAGCATAGCCTCAAGTAAGGGACATTTGAAACATGTATTGTATTTATCTGATGGATTGAAAACTCCTGGAAGAAAAGTATTTCTTGCCTATTGTGCATGCCAATTTTATTTCAGTCTATTGTGCAGGAAAAAGAGAATCTTTATGAAAATGACATTTTGTTGTATGCAGCAGACACGTGGAGCACTTTCATGTATTTTTACAAGGCTGAATCCTGGCCCCAGCTGTGCAGAGGACTCAGGAGGTATAAAATGTGTTATCCACAGCCACAAAGGGTATGAATGTAGGCTCTGTGGAGATTTTGCATGCCCTTTCTAGGGTGTGGGAAAGGGAACAGGAGCAACTGTGCTACCATCTTGGTATGCTCTGCAGCATTGTTTGTATCTGTGGTACGGTGTAAACACTTTAGTCTCTTAAAGTTCTCCGCAGACTGACAGTTGACTACTAGGTACCTGACAATGCCTTTGCCTTCCCTGAAAGAATATTCTGTGTGCTTCAAAGAGGCTGGTGCGAAACACCCAGCCCAAAGCATCAGGGTGGGCAGTGGTCTGTTTTTCACCATGAGCCACTCTGATATCAGCCATAAAAAGGAGTGCACTTGGAAGTCCTCAGCCTCCTCATGGCTGCAGGATACCAGTTGTTCAAGGCTAACGATCACCAGGATTCATTTTTACTCACTGGCTCTTGTGGATCAATGCATGGAGGTAATATGGGGAGGAAAGCCAGGAGCAAGGGATGGGAAGTTAATCAAATCCTGCCTTTCACTATCACAGGCAAAAGTTGTGTAAGCTCTTTCCTGAAATAAGCACACTCTGTGTTAGAAAACGATTTGTTTCAACTGAATTGGAAATCTGTTCTGCAGTTGCAGCAGAGCAGCATGTTTTCTTTTTCCTCAGGGATCTCAGAGATAAGAAAGATCAATGGAGCGATATTATGAAGTTTAACAAAATCCTGAATCTCAGCCCAGCTACTGTCTTTGAAAAGTTTGGGTAAGCTCCTGGATAGGATGCCAAAAAATCTAGCAGACAATTCTTTTCTCTTGTGATGGTGTCTGCAAATCACTTTTAAGGCTCATCTATGTCAGCTCTTATGTCACAAAACTTTGTTAATCCTGATATTTTTTTAAGGGTATTGTGTTCTCCATCTTATTTCAACTATTAGTGAGATCCTTCTTAACCTCAGCATTTTAGTTCACCTTCTAGGTTGCTGTAATTTTCCTTTCACGTTTCTTGTGCCGTATTTTTTGTTTGAGAAGCTTCTGCATTGTGACATTTCAGTAACAAAACGCAATTGTTTTGCTCTGAAATTGATGTGATATTCAAAATGTAGAGGCAAGTGACTTTGTAGATTTTTGCATTTTTTTCCAACGAGTCACTTCCTTAAATTCAAATCCCATTAACATGTGATGGAGACTTCACATATTTAAACTCAAGAGTTTCAAAGGATTCGTTGGGTTCCTATTTTGCTTTTTTATTTCCTACTCTAGCAATTATCTTTATGCTGGAGTATCTCCGCAGAGAATTTCTGCTGGCATACTCTGCCTGGTAGTTGGCATCCTTCTTCATGTCATGGACACATGGCTGCCAGCCTAAGAAAAGCTTCATCTCCTCTGCTGTTTGTAAAACTAGATTGAGTGCAAAAGTAATTTTTCGGCTTCTGGTAATTCTGGTTTGAGTATATTCTGACCACCTCTAATTACTCTGTTGCTCCTCAACCAGCTGTGTCCCAGTCATTTTGTTTTTCAGAGAATGAAATTTTTTCCATTCAGATTTAGGCGTTGTTATTTTGGCTGGTGTAGTTTCAATGTTTTTACAGCTTAATTCCTTTCAGCTTCCTACCTCTCCTTAGGCCATTTTAGAGACCATAGAAAACTGAATCCTTACTTTGCATACTGCCTGAACTGTTTAGTGGCGCACTGTCAATATATGAGAAATTTCCAAACCAAGGCCAGTTCACCTTGCTTTTAAGGATTCTGATTTTTTGGCCAAAATTTTCTGATCTTTCTTTTTGGCTACAATCTTAGAGGCAACCCATACATAAATTAGACTTACTGTCAATTTTAAATGGCTGTAATTAAGGACATACACATGGGGGACATGGACTCTATATACTTTGGGGACAGGTCTCACAAACATTGAGCCTTTGCAGATTTTAATTTTTTTTTTTTCTCATTGGTATTTGTAAATTTCCTGGAGTTATGAATGTTGTTTATCCTTCATAGAAATGTCTCCTGTAGTTCTGAATCATAACTTGATGCCTAGAGGCCAATTTTTCTGAACACTTATAAAAATTGACTTGTAAATTCTGTCTTGAAGAGATGTCAGACTTTTGACTGGCTGACCTATTATGTAGGCAAACTGAATGAAGGTATATTATTTTCCTTTGGGGTATCATGTTTTTCTGTCTGATTTTTAAACCAATTATTTTCCAATTCCTGAAGTGTCTTCCTTCTATTTTCATAGAAGAAATGGCAGTAGCTGAGTTATAACGAAAGGTTTGTGAATGAACAGGTATACAGTTTCACCTTTTAGTGGCTGGAGAGTAGAAGAGGCAGGAAATCTACAGTTAAATAGCAACTAAGAATGATTTTCTTTATCTCATGAAGCTGAAGCCTGTGTTTTTAATAGGATAACATTCTAATCCTAGATCTGTGTATTTATGGTTTGAGATTTATTTAACTGTCTACAAACTATGGATTTTTTTGCAAAAGAGCACTAATCTTTATCTAGCTGTGAAAGTTCTTTATGACTTTAATCAGTTTCTTGTGTCATGTGTCTTTTTATTATGCCCTGTGGTGCAATAGAGAAGCATTTTTTTCCTTTTTTGAACCAGAGACCTCTCAGCTGGGACATTTCCACATAAATTTATTTTGTAGGAGACAATATAGAAGAGCACACATTTAAGGGTAGTAAGTCCCCAGTGATCTTGATACACAGGAGTTAATATAAGCTAATGCTGCATGGGAAGCTGTTTTTAATATGTATTGACATTAGAGAAAGGTCTGTAAGTTGCACACAGTATTTGGTAAAAGACAGTCAGTATAGAGTCACAGAGATGTGGCACAGGGAGATTCCATGACTTTCTAAAGTCTATGGGAAACTGGTCTATGATCTGAAAATTCAGTTTGGACAACCTGAGATATCCAGGGCTTGGACCATGCTTTCTTTCAAGTGTCACAGAGCAGCTCGGCTGGAATCACCAGTTCAGACAGCCTTTGCTTTGTGAATATAAGACAGCTCCTTGCTACCAGAGTATTTGGATATGATTCCCCTGATAGCTTCATGGACAACTTATTTTGGACAGGCTATTTCAGAAGTTCCCAGCCCAAAGGCTAACCTCATCCACTACAGTGTGTGTAATATGGAATCATGGAATAATTCAGTTGAAAGGGGCCCTGGAGGTCATCTAGTCCAACATCCTACTCAAAGCATGACTAATGAATGAAAGTATTAGGGCAGGTTGCCATTATTCTTTCTTAATGCTTAAAACAGTAGCTTTTTAATATATTCTGCCTAACCTTTTGAGAACCCCTTTATTAAAGAGTTTCATTATGCAAAATGTAAAGAAATGTGTCCATTTATTAACCAGGCAGGAAAATAAACAGAATATTGACATATAACGTTTTTATTGTAGAATAATATTTGTGAATTTAGATGAAATCCTTGTTCAGATAGAATTATTGTAAAAATCCACGTTGTCATCAGTTTAAAACAAAAGCTGATCATTAAAATTTAACTATTTCTATGATTCAGTGTGATTTAAAACAAATCTACAGTGATTTAAGTGAAAAGTGAAAGTTAATGATTCAGTTTGGTGGTGGCTTTTTTTCCTATGTATCAGGAACACAAAATGTATTTCAGAATAACTCCTAATGCTATTTTTTACTTCCCAGAATTAAATTGTAATGGAGCTCGTCTACTTGAAACAGATGAAATATAGCATATACTGTACTTGGAACTTGTTTTATTGCTTTATATTTATTATT
The DNA here is from genome assembly GCF_965140245.1 of Athene noctua. Taxonomy (NCBI): domain Eukaryota; kingdom Metazoa; phylum Chordata; class Aves; order Strigiformes; family Strigidae; genus Athene; species Athene noctua. The sequence goes on from NC_134037.1 coordinate 191,155,071, forward strand.
GATTTTTAAAGTACGTACAGTCAAATACTTTTCTCTGTAAGCAATATAGAAAAATAACTGATTTTTAATTTAGATTTTAATTTTTATTTCCAGGGATTGGATTTTGCAGCCTTCACAGGGCATATGTTTGTTGGCATCTGCCTTGTTGTTCTGGTCTCCTTTCCTTTTCTCAGGCTGCTTTACTGGAACAAAAAACTTTACAATAAGGAGCCAAGTGAAATTGTTGGTAAGTGTGAGCATGAAAACATTTTTATAATTACTACAGTGAATATATGCTAAATAGAAACTGAATAGTGCCTACTACAATGTTGTCCGCGGATGGAAGTGACCACTTTCCTTCAGCCTCTGAACATTAATTGTTTCACTAATAATTTAGATTTTACTTTTAGTTGTGATATTTTCTGACTTTTAGATATGGATGTTTTTCTGATGCAAAGGTTGAGGTGTTGACATGAGTTATTAAATATATTTCAAAATTTATAGGGATATTTTGCATCATTTATAGTCACAGGCTTAAATACCAGGGTGTTCTGTATCGCAACAGACACCACCTGCTCAAGGTGCTGAGTTCGCAAACTAGCATTAGAAATATCCCAGGTTTCCCTTATGACAGGCACAGTGCACTGATGCATTCCCTCACTGCTGGTTTTCTTCCACTGGATTTTTTCAGCAATCTTTTCCTGGTCTATAGTCAGTGAAAGAAAGAGGTGTATAATTTCTATAATTCAGTAGGACTAAATCTATGTCTTTTTTAGGTTGCTCACCTCCATAGTCTCTAGAAGTCTTGGTGAAGATGTTTTAATTGCTGTTGAGTATGTTGGTCCCTTTTTGTCTTCACACTTTTATGCCTTTCCATTCAATTGTTTTGAAGTTTTCATAATTGTTCACAGGCTTCTGTTTCATTGGTTAAACTTAATAAACTCCAAGCTTTCACAATTTCTTTATGAGGAAGAAATAATTCACTAAGTATAATTTCTTAGTAAGCTTTGTACAAAGATAGTTGAATATAATTTTCTTCCCTGTGACTGATGCTTTTTTCACTTTTGGCTACAGCAGACAGGATTCAGGGTTCCACTGACCATGCAACACATGTTTTCCTGTCCTGTGTGACATCTCTGAACCTGTGTGCATGGGGTCTGTTTAGCATGGAGATGACAACTTTTGAAATGGTTGATAGAACTTGCCTCCATTTATAATCTGTGGAGAAAGATAAGCCCTTCTAAGGACTAACATAACTGTTTACAATAGAACAGATATATTGCAACCCCCAAAAGTTTATTTCTCTCTTTTGAGTATAAGGGGAGTCCAAGGTGACTAACTCAGTGGTAGAGATCTTCATGACAGGTAACTAATTTAGGCAAAATGAGTACCACATGTAGTAATGCCTTGTTCCAGGGACAATTAGCTTTAGGAGTAGGATTTTATTAAAAAGACAGAAGTGACTGTCCTCTCTTCAGTGAATTGTACTATGTCTCTTGAATCCCATATGATAGAAAGGTCAGAGAAGAGACTTCACTGCTTAGGAAGTTAGCTTTGTGCAGACATTTGGTTTCGAGGGACTTCAGCACAAGACATGCTCAACCTACTTGTTCATCATTTAGGGGCCAAAGTCTTTCCAAGTGTTAAGAACCAAAGCATTTTTGAGGTGTTCTAGAGGTGATACTACTTAACTGTTTTATAAGAAAATTAAGGAGACTTTTCCTTCTATATATTTGCCTCATATGAAATATGAATTTTCATTACTGTGCCATTGTAAAACAGCTGAGGCTTTCTGTACAATTGGAGGTTTGATCCTGAGAGGAAGAGAAATAAAGCAATGAACTCAGTGCACAAAATGTAAAGATATTTATTTCTCTCTGACACTACAAAGTAAGATTTTTCAGAAAGCCATCAAGAACCTTCTTTTCCTGCCTTCTCGTACCAAAGGAAGGTGTTGCGAGAAGTCTTCCTTACCAGGTAAATAAATCTATTGACTATATACTTCTGGGTCAGCAAGAGGAAAGACTTTACCAATAGAAGACCTACCTCAGTTTACATTTAATCAGTTTCCATTCAAATATCTAGAATTTTATCTTGAGTGCCAGGAATGTCTTTAGAGAAAGTAAATCACTGAAAATAGGCAGCACTAGTGTGCAGAAAGGGATGCTCTCCTCTACTCACCATAGATGTGCCTTAAATTTGTCAATTTGAGATAATGGTTGACTTTTGTCTTATGGGAAGGCATCATTACCTAAAATCCATTAAAAAATTAATAAGAGGCATGGGTGAATGATCTTCCTACTAGTCTGGTCAAAGTTAGTACTTGGAAGAGAGGTGAAAAATTTATTAGCTAAACCATATCCACTCCCACGTTGTCCCCAGTAGACTACTGAAATGCATAATCAGAACAGGTGAGGAGTTGGCTCATGTTCCTATTGCTCCTTCTCTTTGTAACAGTAGATGAAATGCTGGACATGACCCAGCAATGTGCGCTCACAGCCCAGAAAGCCAATTGTATTAAGCGAAGTGTGGCCAGCAAGTAGAGGGAGGTGATTCTCCCCCTCTACTCCACTCTCATGAGACACCACCCAGAGTACCGTGTTCAGCTTTGGGGTGCCCCTTTTTTATAAGAAATATCTTTTATAAGAAGGACATGATCCTGTTGGTGTGAGTCCAGAGGAGAGCCATGATGATGACTGGGGGGCTGGAGAACATCCCTTATGAGGACAGCCTGAGAAAGTTGAAGTTGTTCAGCCTGGAGAAGAGAAAGCTCCAGGGAGACCTTATTGTGGCCTTTCAATACTTAAAGGGAGCTTATAAGAAAGATGTGGAGGAACTTTTATTGGAAATAGCATGGCCAGCAGGGACAGGGAAGGGATCTGACCCCTGTACTTGGTACTGGTGAGGCCGCACCTCGATTTCTGTGTTCAGTTTTGGGCCCCTCACTACAAAAAGGACACTGAATAACTTGAGCGTGTCCAAATAAAACAAAGCTGGTGCAGGGTCTGGAGCACATGTCATACGAGGAGCGGCTGAGGGAACTGGGGGTGTTTAGTCTGGAGAAGAGGAGGCTGAGGGGAGACCTCATTGCCCTTTACAGCTACCCGAAAGGAGATTGCAGAGAGCTGGGGATGAGTCACTTTAACCAAGTAATAAGAGATAGGACAAGAGGAAATGGCCTCCAGTGGCACCAGAGAAGGTTTAGTCTGGATATTAGGAAGCATTTCTTTCCAGAACGGGTTGTTGGGCATTGGAATGGGCTGGCCAGGGAGGTGGTGGAGTCCCCATCTCTGGAGGTGTTTAAGAGTTGGGTCAACATAGCGCTGAGGGATGTGGTGTAGTTGGGAACTGTCAGTGTGAGGTTAATAGTTGGACTGGATGATCTTCAAGGTCTTTTCCAACCTAGAAAATTTTGTGCCTTTTAGTAGGGCCTGTAGTGATAGGACATGAGGTAATGGTTTTAAACTAAAAGAGAGTGGAATCAGACTAGATATAAGGATGAGGGTGGTGAAACACTGGAACAGGTTGCCCAGAGAGATGGTAGATGCTCCAACCCTGGAAACATTCAAGGTCAGGCTGGATGGGGCTCTGAGCAACCTGATCTAGTTGAAGATGTTCCTGCTCATTGCAGGAGGGTTGGACTAGATGACCGTTAAAGGTCTCTTCCAACCCAAACCATTTTATAATTCTATATCAAAATGCTAAATATAGAGCAAGTTTCTACCTGTTCTACACAGGGCTCCAGAATGAGAATCCTTTGTGGAAGAGATCATCTCTGGGAAAGGATTTGTCTTTTTGTTGGAAAGAAACCTTTGAAACCTCCCAGATAAAATCCTTCGTAATTATGCATCATTATAAAAAATGATTACTTTATTGCTTGGATATATATTATTAAATCTTTGGTATTCAGCATTTTTTGGTAACTTTCCAACTTTCTTATTTTAAAAGAATTAATTTATTTTTATTAATTTCTTATATTCTAATAAAAGTCATAGCAATAATTATAGTTGTTATATACTTAAATTATCTTTAAAAGTGCCAACTTGCAAGGTGCCTTGAGATAAGTAATATCTAAACAGTCGAAAAATTTGTTCTACCAGCTGCGAGCAATTGTGATGTAATAGCATTATTTTGTGAATATATATTTTAGAAAATAGAATTATTTTATTTTCATTTATCTCTAAACTTTTAAAGCTTATGTTTGGGATTTTAAAGAAATTTTTATTAATTTGAATAGTACAATTAATTTGCTGATGTAATTTTTTGCCAATGAAACACTATACTAGTGAAACACTGGCTAGCATATTTCCCTCAATTCATCTGTCTGTAATCTTTGCTACTTGCAGCTTAGTATGTTCAGATGTAGCAGTCTCCTAATCAGTATACCGTGCGTTCTTATAATCAGCTGCTCCTCCATTGCTGCAAAGCTAATCAGTAGCTGTTCAATTAGAGCAAATGCTGAAGAGCTACTCTTTCTACTGAAAATTTCTGTGAAAAGGGAAGAGAAAGCAACCAACACAGCTCCATCAGGAGGTAGCTGTTGTGGTTTGGATTTGCAGAATGTCCTTCAAGTTGCTTTCAGAGGTCCTTCCATCTCAGGTTGCAATGATTCTATAATAACTTCACATGGTTTATTTGAAGTAGCTGTTTTAATCAACTAAATACCAGCCTTCCCTCAGACTGCCCCCAATTAGCAATTTAAAAAGATATGTAAGACTCAACTGGTATATTATTCTCCACAGATTTTTTTTTTTCCCTGTATGCCATGTGTTTTAAGATTTTTCTGTTGCCTTGGGGTACACAGATTACTGAGAATGGATAAACACTAATTTTTAGAACAGACAATGCTGTTATTCTGATGATACCTTGGCAGATTAATTTCAATGCTGTGTGTTACTAGTGTCTTTAAATTTTCGGCTTTCAGAGCGAGCTGCAGCACCTGTGCAGCAGAAAAAACACATGTTCCTTCCCCAGGAGCCACTGTCTACCTGCGGTGGCTTGAAGTGTGGCATATTTCAAAAGAAAAAAGATTCTGAACTCAGTTGTGTGAGAGAAAATAAAATGTCTTTTTTAAGAATGGAGGGACATTTTGAGGACTTTTTGAGTGTGACTTGCAGCTGATAAACCTGCACCTTGAACTGTGTGATGCAGAAAGAGATGCTAGGATTACAACAGTAAACTGAAAAGGTTTAAAGAGTATATATATACTTTCCCAAAAGAATATGTAGGGGGAAATAATAATATATGGGTGTAAGAGGAATTAAACTTGCTATTCCCCTCCTGCCCCAAAACTTGAAAACAAAGATTTTACCTCCCTTAAGTGTTAATAATACATTATTTAGTCCCTAGGAAGCATGACAATAAACTACTACCTAGCTGTGGAGATGTGGACCTCAGTGTTTGGGAAGGTGACTATCATCGGGACAACGTATGGCACACGGTCTAGTGACAAGTATTATTATTGCCATTTTTGCCAAGAGGAGGAGCTTTCTCTTAGCACAACAACTTATTTGGCACCAGCTCCCCATTTCTCCTGTGTTGCTTGCTCCAGTTTCTGATTGTTTTGCTGGCTGAAAGAGAAACTCACCGTTGAAGCAGGAGTGGTGATGCCAGGAGAGGGGGGAGCACGTTCTTCTCTCTGGTATAGTTCACTGTCTGCAGCAGCTGGGAAAATACTGTTATGGTAGTATGATAGTCAGTATGCAAAGCTGACAACAGAAGGAATTTTCTAATTAATCATAGTCATGTGTAAAGTGCTTAATGTGTGAAAAACACGGTGCTGTTTCCCACAACGTGAAATGTGGTAGCCAGATGAGTGAGCAAATCTGTTTCTTTCTTTCGTGTGGAGCTTTACAGCTGCTTCTCTAAGACAAGAAAAAGGAGAGGAGGAGGGGAAAAAAGACGTACAAAACCAGCAGTGAAAAGGTAGAAAGTCTAGAAAAGTAAAGAAGTAGAGGGGAGATAACTGCGGGTTTCAGACACGTACAACTGACAGGACTGTGCTGCCTGCAAGATGTCCGGGCATTGTTCCTGGATTTAGAGTATGTACTGCTCACATTGTGCCTCATTTTGTGTGAAAATCTGCATGTTGTGTGAAACTCTGCAAAGAACGGCAGAGCTAAGGGGATGGTCAAGAGAGAAAACAAGGTAAAACTGAAAACTTATTTAGCACTTAATGTCTGGTGAGTTTCCCCCTCTGTGCCCCACAGTGACTACAAATGTCCGCTCTAGTACTTTGTGCTGCATGTGACTGACCAGAAGGTATAGCTCAGTGCTGACATTATTTTGTCCATGTGAACCCTCTGTCACAACTCTGCGATGCCTGCCCTGGGGGAATGGTCCCAAGGGCAGGTGGCCATGGTTAAAGGGCTAACGTCTTTATTGTTTTCTCAGGGCATGGGGTGTTGGGATGGCCTCTGCATCCTCTAACAGTGGTGCATGCCCTCACACCATGCCCTGCAGTGTGATGTACAACCTTTTGGTTTAATGCTGGGGAAGAACTACTGTGTTGACTTGCAAGAAAACACCAATGCTGCTTCAGACAACTTGAATTGAAAAAAACCCACGTAAAATAATAATGTCTAGGGGCACCGAGGGGACCCAGGGTAAGGTGTTATGTAGCATCAATACAGCTACATGTGCTGCTTGGGATCAGAGAACAGTTGTTAGCTTTATTTTAACTAGTAAAATTTTTGTAACTGTAGGAACCATTTCTTGCTAGAATTAGTGAGAGGTACATCAAGTACCTAGCTGGATGAAGTACATCGGCAAATCTCAATCCTGAGGTGCATTTGAACCTATGTAGGTACTTTACTGACTTCCAATAAACATTACTGGTATTTTAATTGTAATGTTGAAAGTAGTGGGTTGTCCTCACTTGAAAGTTGGTTCAGGTGAGGAAATCAGCAGGCAGATTATGCAGAGAATAATGTTCAAAGAAAGGAATACTTCAAGATATTTTTAAACATTCAACTCCAGTCTCAATCTGGATGACAGTTTGCAATATCCATTTCACTCTACAGTCCTCACCCAAGATGCTAAATTCATGGGAATGTATGGGAAGCATTTTTAAATCTTGAAGGACAGTGCAGATCAGGAAAATGTTGGTGGCTTTTTTTTCTTTTTCTCTTCTCTGCAATCCAGTTGTATATATTAACAATTAATAGTTAACATTTTAACTCCGTGGATAACAGCATGCTGAACTAAAAGCTGAAACTTTCTTACAAATTATCTTGGGATCTAAGATTATATCTTGATGGTACCTATTGTGTCTTATTTTAACGAACTGTAAGACTTTCAGTCTCAAAGGAACTAGTTAGTCTTAAGATGCCTGCATACTTTTTGGATAATATATCAGGATCATTGTTTTATACTTGAAAATGTAAAAAAAAATTCTGTCTTATTATTTGCAACTTCGGTAGCTCTTCTAATGATCAGGAATGAAAATAAGTAGAGTTATTTGCTTTACACATATTCAACATTTTTTGTATTTTTAAACATCTTAGATAATTTTATATTTAAAATCTTTTATATGTCCTTTGTACTGCTTTAGAGTTGATGGAGTATTCCCCCTGGACAGAGGAAAATGTTGATCTCTCTTTTCTTGTTTTCAGATGACAAAAATAGTATTCTGACACTGCAATATCATATTATTTGCTTAGTGCATTGATAATATAGTCATCACAAGAACGCAGCTGTAATATTACTTTACCTGCCTTATGCAGAAAGAAAGTATAATACAGCGGCATTTTGAATCGATAAAGCTTTCTGAACAGCCTAACTCCTGGGGCTGCTGCAGCCTGCCCCAGCTTGCCCAGAGGAAGACTTCTGGGAGGTGACTTAGCTGTGTAACACCCTCTGAGCTTTGCAGTATTCTGCCCAGGCTCCAGCTGCTTTGCTGCAGGGATGAGGATGTCCTCTAAGTCCTGTGCCATGGATGCAATCCAATGCTGGGCAACCGAACTGCCCTTAGGTGCCTCGGTGACCAAATGGGGCTCCAGCTGTTGGACTTTGAGTTGAAAAGCTTATATAAATGCTCTGTATTGCTTTATGCAACATTGTGCAGATTTCTTGCATTCCTTTGCAGGTTTTTAGCTGAGTAAGGCAAAGCGTGGGGTTTTTTTCTGTTTTGAAGACCCTGCAATGTTTATGCCCTTGCTTATCTTTATCCACTATGATGAACTGTACTACTCAAAGGAATAAAGACAAGAGCATTTCAGCATTTTTTTTAAAATTTATTTCAGAATTAGAGCCTTATGCTTGTTCCCTGTTGAGGGGTGCCATCTCTAGGAGAGAGGCATGGGTTGTTGAGCTGGAATATCCCTCAGTATGAATTCTTTCTATACTTGGGTTTCACCTTTCTGACTTCGTTTTTGTGCTTTTAAAATGGAGATTACATTTACTTACCACCTAATAACATTTAGGGGATTAATTACATAATATCAGAGATTTAAAAAATTACCAGAAGGTATAGATATTACTACTACTAGATTAAGCTATAATTCATGGTACTTAATTTGCTTTTCAGTTAGCGTTTAAACAGGAGTATTCTTGTTCTGAGAAGTTAGCTAAGAAAAATAATTGCCTTACTGAAAATTGTTAAGCAACAATAGCATGTGGAGGAAAATACCTCCACATTTAGAGGAACATGCTTTGCATGTTGTTAGTCACAGCCCAGCAGTGCAAACTTGTGTTGCTTGCAAAAAGGTAGATAATGTATAACTGCACTTGCAAGTTAAGAATTGCCATTTCATGATAGTTCTTATGATCTCATCAAGGTTGGTTGTGCTCTTCTGAGTATCTTCATCTACCAAGATTCACCTTTTCAGATTCTGAGACTGGGAATTAATTATGCTCATATTTTGGGGGTGTCGTCTTTGTTACTGGCAGTCAGGTGGGAGGGAATATGATTCCTCTAAGTGAAAATCAGTCTGACTATTAATTGTTAGATTGTAGAAAGAATATGCATTTTAAAATGAAACAATGTTTTCTAAAATGTCACAGCTTAGGTCAGTATCTGAAACTCTGTTAAACTCAGTTGTCCAGGATGTCATAGATGAGGTCCCCATGGCAAAATATGATAAATTAATAAACCAGAACAGACTAGCAGCATAAGTTTTACATGTTTGTTGATCCTTTATTTGATCCTAGAACTAAACCAAAAATTATTCTTTTCATGTTGGAAATGGACATTCTGGGAAAAAATAAAAAATAAGAAGAAAGAAAAAGGAAAAAGAAAAAACCACTTTTGTGAAATAATAATGCTAGCTATATTGCTGTGGTGCCTTGGGGGCTTTATGAGTGTACCATGTTCACAAACATTTTAGTGTCAGAATGGGCTGATTTCCCTGACTGAGCTGAAGCTCTCCTGTCTTCTTTTACTCCAGATCACTGCATACTAAACTTTGCTTTGCTTCTATCACTTCAACTACTGCTACTACAGTGGCAGTTAAATGTTAATTTAGCTGCTTTAATGAAAACTGCCATGAAAGATGCATGACACACACATACCATTTCAATTATTAACAATAGACCTATCAGTGGTGGGATAAGTTGGTTAGTAGGCTGATCCACCATGAAGCTAACCCTGTGAAAACCCTGCAGACTGGACAAGTGAGTGGAGTGAGTTTGCCCTGGTGTAACATGACCATTAGATCCTATCTGACACGGGGACAGGAACTGATGAATTTTCCCATTTAGGGACAGCCAAACGCTTCCCTTATGCTGCCTTAACAGTATTTTCAAAGTGATTGGTAAGAACTTGCATTTGCATTAAGCTGTTGTCCATGTGTAATGTAGTGTGTCATAAAATATCTGATGTCCTAAATTCAGGGGGTTGCTGCCCAAATGAGTTTGCAGACCTGAAATGGGAGAAGTATGGAAGGCCCCAAAGGTTTTTTGTCCATGTTCAGTGTTCTCGCTGACCTCAGGGGCTTGCATTATATTTCCTTCAAAACAAAGACTGCTGTTAATATATATGTATCACCTGATGCCACAATGGGCTATTACAAAAAGAGTGCATGAAAGAGAAACAGGAGAAACATTCTGTGGGATGACCTAGAAAACCTCTTCACAAATTATTACTGCAACTGTAGTTGCAGTGTAAAAAGATGTATCAACTGTTCCAATTTCCAAAAGAAAATTTTTGCTCTGAAGTAAATTCCACAGTAGGTTGGATGTTCACATCCTTGGGATGTTTAGAAAACTAATGACTGAAAAATCAAGCATGTTCTTGCTGTACATAAAGGCAAGATCAAATCCATGTGTTAACATGCACATATTTTTTAACATAGACCAGAAAGCACCAGGCCAACCTTGCTGAACCTGGAGATTAGCCCCACAGCACTTCAGACATGGAACAGGGATGTGCAACACAAGTCATGCTTCTTTCTGCTCTGTGGGTTTGTTTGTGACACAGATACAGTGATGCTAGCTGCCTCTTTCTGAAGGAGAGAAGATAAAGATTCTTTGTATTAAAATACCTGCTGGGAATCTGCATCTTGGATAGATGATGAAAGATTCAACTTTCCTCCATCTGCAAAACCCTTGGTGAAATTTCACTTGGAAAGGATGGGGGAAATGTTATGGCAGGATGAACAGACATGATCAGGAAAGGTGTTACAGCAAAGACAAGCTATGGGAAAGCAGGATAGCGAACCGGATAATCATGCTTCATGAGTGTTTGCCAGAGGAAAAGACAAAACCACACTCTTTCTCTTGGAACAATTCCCCAGCTCACAATTTCAGCCTGGTTTCAAGGTGGATGTTATGAGGAGGAAGCTGCCAACTGAAATAACTTGTTGCCCCATTGACCAGAAACTGTGGAGCTGAAGCAGATCCTAAATGTAGTCACTAGTTTATTTCAGAAATTACTATGCAAATTCAGAGACTTAAAATTTAATCTTGCCATTTTATTAAAGGAAAAATGTCACCATTTCTGAGATTTAAAATATGGGGGGTTTGCATATCTCCCATCGACATTCATCCTCAAAAAGAATTGCGTGGTTTTTTTTCTTTCTGTGGGCAGCAGAAGGTCAGCTGTGGCCTAAAGCTCTGTCCCTTTCTTGTTTATATTCTGGAAGAGAATGGAAAATCACTGCTGATATATTTCTGTGTGCCACAAATGTTGATGGAAAAGTAAAAGATGGCCAGGAGAGGGTCTCCACACAAAGTCATGTGCATCCTTTGATAAATAGGACCCATCCATGTTTTAATATAATTTAGTGTCAGATTATGCTCCTGGCAAGAATCACCAAATATATCACAAAGGACAGTGGTAGATTCTGCACCTCATTGATATATCAGTGGTTCAGGTATGAATCCCTTCTTGGAAGAAAAGCTTTAGCCGATCACTGGTTGTTTAATAAGCTGGTATAGTCATTGGTCTTTAGATAGTGTGAATTCACATTTCTGGTCTTTCGTTGTAAGTCTTAGGCAAAGATCACCATTTTGATGGATGTGTGCTCATCTATAGACATGAACCATACAAAATATGAGTCAATTTCTGTTCAGATCCCTTTTTTTTGTTTGTTTCAACTGTGCAGGCTCTGGACATGCTTTTGCAGTTAAAAATTTGAGACCTGTCTAGTCTAATTCCCTCATATAGTCAGTCAATCTTTACATAATTCTCTCTTCATTATCATTATAAATACTTGGTCACAAAGGAAGGGTGGGGGATTAAGCATGTTTAGTACTCTTTTTGATAGTGGATACCATGAACCACAAGGGATTTCCAGGAGTAAATATTAATATCACTGCCTACCTCAAAATGTGTTTAAATATTTCTTATGTTATTACATAATTTACTTTTTGATAAAGAATGCATATTGTTTATATAGATGGTGCAAATACTTCTACATTAATTTCTTACGAACAATCTGCTGATTGAACAGGGATCTTAAGATATAAAGCCTTGACAATTTGTATAAATTCTTGACACACTGTCTTCAACAGCACGAAATTTGAGAGGAACAGAAAAAGGGTGAAGAAACATCCTGTTGCTTCATCAGGAAGCATTTGTGCAGACATTTTCGGAACGAATATTCTGCTTTGATTTCTTTAGTGATTTCCTGGAAAATCCAAAGGGGTTTTTTTGGCATGCCCAGTCTAAAGTACTTCCTGAAGAGGAACACATGCTTTTTGGTCTTTCCCTAAGGCCTTGACAATACTGAAAAAAATAAATCAAAAAGTGTTGAAAATCCTGACAAGATTTTGAAGGCTGATTTCACGTGTTTATCAATCTGTCTGAATTTACACAGGATCAGATATCATTCAGGTCAGCACACAGGTGGTGGTAGCTATGTGTAGGCATATTTTCAGTGCCTAAGAATTAAGTTCTCTCAAGAAACCTCTAAAATGTTATTAAACAATATTCCATAAGACAGTGCTAAATTTCAGTTTTGCCTTACACTGATAAAATTGCTTGTATGAACACAGAGTGTAAATGGAAATGTGTTGTCCATTCTGAATACAGTGAAGGAGCATTTGCTGTAATTCCTAACTACAAAGTAACTGGTATTTTATTAGCAGTATAATAATGTATATTGGCAGTTTATTTTCTGATGAAAAATGAATGTGCTACAATTTTAGCACTAAAGCTTGTGGAAGGCATTGGCAAGTGTTTGAAGACAGTACTTCTTTTTCTTTGGAGAAGGACTTTGAGATTAATTTATTTAAAATTTGAAAATTTACTGCTTATTTTCATTCCCTTCAGCTCTGGAAAAAGAATGGTAAAATCAGCTTCCTAAGTAGAAATAATTAGGAAACCATTCCAATAATTTTAACAGCTTTCAGTCCAGGCACACTACACGTATTTTGTGTACCTCTGCTTTCACACACATTATATGTGCTTCTAAGATAAGTGATTTTATTTCTTTTTAGAGCTGAAACATGAGATCTATGTTTGGAGACTGACTGCACAGCGCATTAACCCGGCCAGCAGAGAGGAGACTGCTGTGAAATGCCTCTTGATGCAAAAGGTATTGACTCTGGAGATGCTTCTGAGGAAGAAGCTGAGGACATTTCACAGGTGAGCAGGGACCAGCCTGTCCCACTTCCCCTGCTTCGACCCTTAGCATGGACAAACTGCAGGCACAGGCAGTTTGTTGGACTGGCAGGGAGCTCCTGTTCATCTGTCTACAGCCAGGAATGGTAGCGTGGCTTTGCTAATATCAGGGATAATATTTCTGTTTGCTTCACCCAGCCAAGGGCTCATAGCTAGTAATTTTAGGCAGAGCTGAAAGTGAAGGATTTCAGGGATCTTCACTGGGATGAGGACTATATTCTTGGTTGTCTCTTGATCAGATGGGTATTGGGGCAGATATGAAGAGCCACCCTAAGTCTCAGTGAAACACAAAGTATTTTAGGACAAAACCGATATAAGGCCTGGAAAATATATTTCAATATGATCCACATTTAAAAGCATAGAAGTTTCAGGTAGTTTTTGTATTAAGAAGATCACAAATATGTTATTAGACTTTTCTTTGCAATAGTGGCTTCAGTGCAGCAAAATAATTTCTTTTTTTACTGAAAAATTCAAGTGTTCTTCAGTGAACTGTTGGGTTTGAAAATACATCACCAGTAAATTTCTGTGTTTTAAAATTATGTCATGGTGTGAACATGACATAATTAACTGTTTATGTATAGAAAAGAAGTTTATATAAACTAGGACTAACAAAAATGCGAACCTTGTTTACATTCTGGCAAAACACGCTGTTCTGCTATGGAATTTGATGACCGAGAACATCAGTGAGAAATACTCTGAAGGTGACTTGACTAAAGTGAAACCGAAATAATTTTCATTAATAAACATGTTAAATAGGCAGTATGAGCAAGGACATGTAAATATGATTTCTTAAACTATTCCATTAATAAGAAGACTTTACATAATTTTTGCTGATATTGTGCACTTTGAATGGAGTGACAGTATTAATACTTAAAGACAAAAAAGGCTGTTAAAATTGCCTCCTTTTTATAAGATTATAACAGATTATTAGACTTTATGACACTCTAAAGAGGAAACTTCTGAAGTATACATAAAAATTGTATATTTAATCTTGAAAATCAGGATCCTCCACCACAGTACATTTACAGCAATGTAAAAATTCATTAACATTAACAATAGCATTCCTGAACTGCAAACCCCAAGGCTTTTTGCTGGAGGACTGACTAGACTGATAACACGTTGAAGTTATTCTGATCTTAAAAACTTTGTTATAAAATGCAAATGTAAAATATATGTGTCCTGACTTGTTGCTGTTAGCATACGACCCTTGTTTTATCACATCAGGACACACATCAACTCCTGAGAAACTATTAAGGGAACTAGATATTGCATACAGCCAGATTCCATACCGAGGTCCATACTCTGGAAGCTAGCTCCTTCCAAGCCTGTGGCACTCTTCACCAACCAAAGGGTTTAGGTATTAGTGAAGGGTGTTACAAAAGTGGAGTCTTAACTTGAATGCTCATGGGAATTTTGCTGCTGTGGTATGAGTGACTCTGTATGGGGGAAAAGGTAGTCTATTTGTGATGAGAGAGATTTATTCCAACACTCTTGGCAGAGCTCTAATTTCACTTTGGAAAAAAGCAGGTGTCATTTTCTTTCAGGCAAATTTCACAGGAAGATAAAAACTGGGAAACAAATATTCAGGAACTCCAGAAAAAGGTAAGTAGATGGCAGTTTTTCTCAGTATCCATGTAAGTGAACCTATGTCCTTGTACCGAGAGAGTGCTTTGAATCTAATGCAAATTTAATAACACTCATGATAGCAGCAAAGCTGCCAGGCAGGCTAGCTGGCTTCTCTGTGGGACAGGGTTACTGAACCACACTGTGAGGTTTTTGTTAGGTTTTATACTTTTGTTCCTTAAAAAAAATATCACTGAAAGAATTAATAAATGATTCATCAGTGTTTTCTTAAATTTTAAATCCATGGCCAGAAAGACTCAGAAGGTGTCAATAGGTTGTTTATAACTGTGCTGCATGACGATAGAGTACACTCCTGCTGATGTACCAAATGCCAACGCTAATTTACTACACTGTCTGTGACATGGCTGTTTTATTATTCAAATAGGGATAAACCACTTGGATAAATCCTGGTCTTTCTGCTGTGCACACATTAATACTGCCTAAGTCTTTATGCTGAAGCCAGGTCTGATGAAATGTAAACTCTGTAGTGGGATTAATTTCATCTAAATTTAATTGTCTAAATGTCACATCCTCTCCACCTCACTGGCATGACTAATGAATCCAGGCCTGTGTTTTGGAGCTCAAGTCCAAAAAGGACATCACTGTCCTCCTATGTATCACACCACAAGAGAACGAAATCAGCAGGGCTTATTAGGTTTTACACCTCTTTCAAGGCACTGCATAAAAGACAACCTTTTAAAAGTACTTGAGTAGAGCTTTAAACCATGTGAAACAAGAGAGGGACTCAGGCTTGGAAAAGGTGATTCCTCAGGTTGGTAGTGAAGGTGAGATCAGAGCTGAGTCATGATCAGAAGCACTGGGTCTGAGAGTGAAACCATGAGGAGGTCGGCACAGGGATGCCAGAGCTGAACATGGGGATCTAGAAGCTGCATAGAGATCATGTGCTTAGCATGCCCATGAGAATTGTACAGGAGGCATGAAAGATCAGACCTCTAGGCTCCTTTATAGGTGTTCAAAGCATACATTGCAAAACAGGGTGATTTTGTCCAGGGTCATGAAACCATAGAGGGCCTGAAGTGCCTTCTGTGGTAGGAATTCCATTTCAACACTACTTCTCCTACAGAAGTGAAGTTGTGATGGGGGTAGCTGAACACAGCTGAATTTATGCAGCAGGTGCTAGCTACTTATATCTGTTAGATCACATTGGGCCACATATTCATGCTTCAATTAAAATATTTCTGTCTTCTATGCTGAAGAGGAATATACAATACAGGAATAGAAGTTCGTGCTTCACACATGCTTTTCTGAACTCTATGTGTAATAGACAACTCCTTCTATAATACACTCATTAATTTTTTCCTCCCTGTCTACAGCACAGAATAACAGACAAGATCCTTCTCATCAAATGCCTGACTGTGCTGGGATGTGTTATTCTTATGTTTTTTCTCAACTCATTTGTTCCAGGCATCTACCTAGATCTTGGTAAGTTTCATAGTTTTGTTTCATGTAAGTAAAACAAACAACTTCCCTGAAAAAAGCCCAATATTTATTTTCTGAGTCTGAATCTTTCAGAAAGCCCTTTTCCATATATCTCTGGTCTTGCAATCCCACCAAGTTAATCAGAACAGCAGTTTCACAGAACATGTTTGCAAAATGCAGTCAGGTCCCAGTCACCCCAGGAGGAATGACAGAGTGCTTATTACTTCATTTTTCCAACTTCCCAATACTAACAAGCTGACTAAACATTACAAAATGTGCAAATTTGACCTTGGCATTATTGCACTGTAGGTTTGAGTGAATGACCAAGATGCTTTATAGAGATCAGAAAATCACTCCCTGGAAGAACAAAAAAGTATTCTGGCATTATTTCTTAAGTATAGATAACTCTTGTATAACTTCCAGACTTCATTACCACCAGAATAAATAATTTCCCAAAATAAAATCAGGAAGACACTGTATATGTGTGAAATGAAAGTAGCTGTATGCATACTTTCTATGTATAGACCTAAATGTGCAGGTTTTTATATAGCTAGTTGTGTACCTATAGGACAGGCTCTGCGTATCCTGAAAACAGAATCAAATTAAAGCTCACATTTAACTGAAAGACAGTCATAAAACCTACCTGTGCATTGCCCTATAAAAAGTTAAAAATCTTTTTTTGGTTGCTGAGCAGTTAAAAGTTATGGAATTTCAGATTTATGTTGTTTCATGCAGTCTGAATTGCCCCACTGTGTACATCCATCCCAGTGGCTGAAAGATGCAACAGTCCTGAAGAGGAATAACTCATAATCAATAAATCATTGATTGAGTCATCATATATGCAGATAGTACATTGAAATCCACACGCAATAGAGAGGTAGTCATAGCTGTACATTGGTGATCAAGTTGCAAGTAAGACCTTCCATATTTGCTACTGACACTTCTGGTGTATTGATTGGCTTAGAAAGGTACCAGTAGCAGAAGGCTGTTCTCTCTGCTGGGTCCTAGGGAAACACCAGTGTTGTATATTGCGGGCACCAGTGGAAAGATATGGACTACTGTGTCTGGAACAACGTGTTTTAGTAGTTATAGCTTTGCTACTAAATGCATTTGTTCCAGGGACTGATCCCCAGCCCTCAGGCCTTAGAGGTGCAAGATGGCTTGTGTCCACAGTGTTCAGACCTTGTCCCTTCAGAGCAGACTATCTCCACAGCACAGCAGCTGGCCTTGTGTTTCCTCTTGACATTTGTATGTATGGGTTAATTAATTTTTAGGTTTGTAGTGAGGGCAGTTTTGTAGCCTAGCAGAGCTGTGTTTTAAGATTATGAGGCTGAGGGCTTATGTTGCATTATCTGGTACATGTAATGGGGTTTGAGTGCATGAAGACACCAGAAATAAAGTTGGAGTAACTGTACAGAGCAGAGACAAAAAACTGATCCAGACTCACGCTTGCTGCTGTTTGGGTGTGATCCCTGAAATGAATGGTCTCCAGAACTGCATCTTGGTTTATTTTTATCTTAGATGAAACAAGCTGAGTCACTTCAAAGGAGTCTGGGAGCAAAGCAACACTTTCACAAGAGGTACTCTGGGGGACCAAGACCTTGCTGTGGACTTGGGCTAAGCAGTTAGCTAATAGTGTTGATACACCCAGCAAGACCTTGTTGGCATGCAGTGGAAGTTCTGGTGCCCTGGAGCAGTATGAGGTTAGGAAAGGGGCCATGTCAGCCAGGCTTTCTTCCACATTTCAGCCAATGCCATAACTGCTGTGGCAGCTTCCCTGTTCCAGAGGATTTGCCATGGAAATGGGTGGTTTCAGAACAAAGATTATTGGGTGTTAAGAAGTTAAAAGGTGTACTGATGTATTACAACAGCAAAAGTGCTATATTACTAAGGTGTAGGAAGATGCAGAAATTGAAGAGATTTGAAGTCACAGTGGCTAAGAACATAAGGAAGGTGTTCACATTGGGAATTTAAAAATCCATTTTCAACCTTACTTTTCTGTCCCAGATAAGTGGACACTGAATCATGTAGTATTTCTTGAATTAAACATATCTGTGCTTTTGAAAAGCTACAGACAGTCAGTAAAGACCACATAGCACTGGTTGCAAATGCTTCTGGTAAGATATTCTTTCAAAACTGCAAAACAGTTGGAGTCAATGCTAGAAGAAACTTAATAACTGATGATTGCTTTTTTGTCTTACTTTACATCAGTAAAATGAATGAAAACAAATGACATGCTTGGCAGTGCAGGGTTCTGTTATTCACTGTCTGATCTTCAACTGCAACCTTGAAAGTAAGCAGGAGCTGTAATGTATTCTGTATAATTTCTCCCTGATCTGTATTCATGGCAAACCTGTCAGATTAATGAATAAATGTTAATAAAGCCTACACATCATTTCTATTAACAATTAATGGCACCTGCACACTTCTACTGAGATCTCATTGGTGATCCCTGATTTCTACTATCTTGATGATAGCTGTCACTTATTTATCATTACTAAAGTAGTGCCACTGTGAGTCTCTATGGATTTTAGTCCTCCAGTGCATGGAAATGAATTTCCTAAAATACAGTACATCTTGTACTCTGATGGTTTGGGAAAATTTGTTCAACACGTTTTTCTCATAAAAAGGAAAGTAGACTGTAGTTCAGTGTTTAATTTTATACCAGACAATGTTTTATACAGAGGCTGAAGTGTTAGAAATCTAATAACTTTTAATTGCATTTGGTAGAGTGAATTAGAAAGATTATAGAATTCTTTATCTGTCCCCAGCCTTGATACAATTACTGACATTTTAATTTAAATAATAACATTTGCATACTTAGCTGCCTTTTAAAATGCAGAACACTTTCCTATTCAGTTTTCTTGTACCTGTTCATCAATTTATTTAGTCTAATTCTATGAAATATCTATGCTAATGAAAGATTAGTACTGAGACTTTAAATAAACAGATATGGCAAACTTTTAAGACTTCTAGAGTGCTTTCATTTGGCCCCATGGGATTTTACTTTATTGATAAAGCATCTGACAAATATGACAAAAGATGAAAGTAAAAACCCTTTGAGGATTGTACCTGGCTCCTCTTTTGTCTAGCTTTTAGGCAGGCATGTCTAGAGTTTTGAACTATGAGGCCCCCCAAAAGAGACAAAAGATTTTAAAAGAAAAATAAAGCAAGTTTTTGTTGAAATTTAAGCTTTTTTTTTTTTTTTTTTTTTTTTTTTTTTAACAGAGGATGCTTAAAGTGACTGGGTCAGAAAGAATACACAAAATCAATTTATAACCTACTTCCTTCTACTTTTGTGGGGCAGGGTCCTTCCTTTTTGGTTTGATTTCAGTTAGTTCAATGAGTTGCTGAGCTACTGTGAACTCTGTGCAGTTCCTTCTAGCATCCATGAGCAGGGACCCATCACCCTTGTGGCCCTGATTTTATCTGCCCCTCTCAGTGGTCTCTGCATGCAAAGCAGGCACCCCACTCCTTGCAGACCCCCTTGTTCTTGCTCCCTCACACCTCTGGACACCTCTTTCCCAGGGCCAGGCCGAGTGTTTTCTGAGGCAGGGGAAGGTCTTCTCTTCCTTTTAAAGGGTTGCAACAAACACTGCTGCTCTCATCTTGAAGAAATAAAGTGCAAACCCAAGAGCAAACAAAAGAGATATTGCCTGTTTTCAGAGAAGAGAGACTGTCTCTATTTTAGCTGCAGACTGCTGGAAGCTGGGAAAGTATGCCAGGAGAAATACAATCGTATGCTTACCTTGGTTTTATATTCATTCCCACGTTATTGCCACTACTGTCCCTTTTGGAGATAGGTGAACCTCTGGTATTACAATCTATGGCTGTTCTCATGTTCCTTTGATTAATTAATTACTTATGCAGGGGGACAGGGAGAGATTTTTGAATTCACTGAATTCTTCTATCATTTAAAACCACTATTTGCTCCAGCCTTAGCAGAAGACAGAGTTTCAAATCATAACCTCAAGGGAAATATCTTGACTTTTTTTGCTTTTGCAGAAGGGTTATGTCTTCATACTACTGTCTGAGCCCATTCTGGTATCTTTGGTGCCATGGATGTCTGTGACCTTTCAGACATCAATGTTTAAGCTAATTACTTCCAGCTACCCTTAAAATAATCTCTGGAGGGGGTCAATAATCAGTGAAGGTGATCAACAGTTGTAATTAATCTGACCTACTTTAAAGGCCTAATTAATGAAATGATTTACCTAACCCTATGTCACTTTACTCTTTATATGACAGAGGGTGTCTTCTCAAGCTCTACCAAGTTTTAGTCATAGATACTTAAAACCCAAAATCACAATAGCTAAATGGACATTTGGCTTGAAAATTGATTATCTGGGGGTTGCACTTCTAACTAAAATCAACTTTGGTATTATTAACCAAAGCAGTGTTAGCAAAAACCTTGAACTTAAGAACTTATAAAAAATTTATGTCTTTATTATTTTCACTAACTAATGTGATCACTGTGACCTTTCTGGTTAATAAGACAGGTTCTATAAATCAGCACACCATATCACTTCTGTCAAGCAAACATCCTAGGTTTAAATTTTTCCTGTCACCCTTTCTCTAAAGCTAAAATCCCTCAATATTTACTGGCAAAGGTCATCTTGTTTGATGAGACCTCATTTATGTAGTTAAATATAGTTCCTCTTGGAAAACTCTCTTTTGTCTTCTATATTCACTGTGTTTTAACTTCTGACTGTGGGCTTGGTCTGCAAATTCTGGTGCAGATACTTTTGAGGAGCTGAAACTTTATTTTTGTGATTTATCTTAACTAGCTGTAGCCTGCATCATTAAAACATTTTTAGACTGTGACTGAAATAGTGGAAAAATAGGGAAATAATTGTTTGCATTTAATTTAAACTGACTTCTTTTTGTTTGGTAGGACATGTGTGTCCTTTTTATTTTATTGCTAGAGCATTAAAGGAGAAATGTGTTCAGTTGCTGTAGACACAAGACTCTTGTATTGTCACTACTTTGGATACCAGTTGTCATATTTTCTGACTCATTTCTGTAATTTACAGAAAAATTGTTGAAACTAACATGAGAAATTAAATACTTGAATTGGAAAGGGTTTCAGCAGAACAAAACCACCCAAATTATGTCTACAGAGAATGTTATGCAAATTATAGCAAAAAATTTGTCTTAACCTGCAGAGAGGAGTGACACCTCAAATTCAGGTGAAGTTGCATCTGAAGTTTCTCCCATATAATTTCTCTTGTTTTTCAATCTGCTTTGTTTAAGTGGATGTGCACAGTTTTCATCTTACACTGTAATTTACATAGGTGAACCAATAATTATAATAGAGTTGGAACTGAGTGACGCTTGTCTGGTAGATTGCTTAGTGATGAAGAAAGAGCTGCACTGTTCTAGAGAGCTTCACAAACTTGCTTAAATTTGCTATTGAATCACAGAATGCCAGAAGTTCTATATCAATATTTAGTTGGCTTAGAAACACTTCATTACTGCAGCCTACTAAGATTTTAACAACTAGCCTAATCCATTTTGTTTTCTGCAACATTTTCAGTAATGAACTCGCTGCAGTGATGATTCTTCCCTAACAACTTTGAGAAAGATGAGCAGCATTAATATGTGTAAAATCTTGTGTGAGAGTTAGTGCTGTAACCAGTGGCAGAAACCTTAACTCAGAGATCTTTGACTAAATTATTTAATGCTATAAGCTGAAAAAGAACTAATATGGCACAAGTGAAATAAATGTAGTCTGTGTGGTTTTGTTCTGAATGTGCAGCCTAGGAAGATGCCTAAGAAGAACAGTAATGAGCTCTTCTTCCCATCTTTTATTTAGGCCCTGGGACAGAGCACGTATGTGCATTTGAACTTGTGCTAAGAGGTTTCTTTAGAATGGTGAGAATGTTTTTAGACTTGAATAACTCCCCTACAGCTCTGGGAGAAAGATCCTGCCTCACAGTGTGCAGCAGAACTTCTCAGGTCCTGAAGAATTACAAATGCTCATGGAGAAGGAGCACAGGGCTGAGAAAGGTGTGGGCAGATCCCATTAGTCTGAAAGGGGTGTTAATGTTAAAGCATCCATAAGGGTCTTATTTTTACACTTTAAAATGTTATTCTGGAACTTTTTCTCATCTGCTACCAGTAATAAGTAGATTAAACTATGTTATACTCTTACCCTGTATGATGGTGGAGTTGTGTAGATCTGACACTTTAAAACAATAACATATGTGCAGAAAGAAACAAACTTTACTCTAAAAATTTAAGTGTTTGTACCCATATAGAGGGAGAAAAAGAGAAAGTGTTCGTATTTTGGAAATGTTTGATGTCAGGTTAGTTTCTGCAATAGTTAAAATGAAAGGTTGATTATAGAGCTCCTTAATGTTACTGAGGAGTTATTTTATAAAATGTTTGAAAAAACAGATCAATTTAATAAGCTGGTGTAGAATTGTTTAGTACTCAAGAAAACAGAAGATCCTGGTTAAACAGACAGCTATTAAGCTATAAGAACTGGTGGATGACACAGATTTAAGAAAGCATAGGCTTAATGTCAAAAGCCACATTGTTAAGTTCAGCACATCTTATATTTCACATCTTATATCCTCATTGTAAAAAGTGCACATTTGCTCTTTAATTTGTCACTGAATCTAACATTTATCTTCAGATTATCTGGGGTCTGTGATATTAATCAATTTTAGCTGAGGAGAGCTTGTAGGTATTGACTACTAAGTAATGGCTCAAATCATGCTGAATTATCAACTGTATTTAAAGCTGTCACAACCAATATTTTATTTTATTTTTTTTTCTCCTTGTATTTTTAAAATTTATTTTATTACTACATAGAACTTTCCAACATTGCTTGATAAATTAAGGAGCCAGATGCAAAGTCTAGGAAGCAACATTTACGAACCTTTTCTATACAGCTAAAAATATCAGCTTCAATAATCTGTGGTTGCCTGGAAACTCTTTCACACATTTCAGTAAAGTAGATTGTTTTGGCCACCAAAACATTTGGACTAGGGAAGCCTTCTCTTCTGTATACGGCAGTAGGCTTCCACTTTCAAAGTATCAGTGACGAGTTATGCTTGTGATATTGTGGGCAAAAAGTGGAACATTCCTTATACCCATAGCTAACAATTTATTTTTTATCTAATTAAAAGTTCTATCAGTGTAAACAAAACACAACAAACAGTTATTGTTAGTCCTCTTACGATAATACTAACACAGTCAAAATGATTTAATTAATACAAACCAAAACTCATTAACAATATGCAGTTAAAACTTGTTTAAAAAAAGACCTGACAGAAAACAAAAACCCCAAAATACTCCCACCATCTTCCTCTTGTATTCTGATGTTAGTGTCACCCTTTGATGCTTTGCCAGATGCTAAGGTTCATAGGTTTAGGCTGGGAGGAGGCGCAACAAGGTGCTGAAATCTTCAGGTCTTTTCTGGGATGAGCATGATAAGAGTGTCTTCCTCCTCCTTACCAGGAGGTGAATAATGTTGATGTTGATGGTCTCTTCCTCCCTGTGCCTGGGTCCACTTGAGAACATTTTTATACATTTTCTAAAGCTTTACCTTTTGCTTTTTCAAATTTGGTATTCAGCTCTGCATTATACCATATATACAATGTACAATTTTATCATACATGGTGTGTTGTGTGCATGTTACATACTTGTTTCTTGTGCTTTCTGTTACCTCTAAAATGGGTTTGGACCATCTCCTAAGTTTGTTTTACCATCTATAACTAACCACTGTTGAGTTGCTGACAAATTTGGGGCCTTTAGTATCATCTGATGCATCTCTTTTTAGCTGCAAATACTCATCCTGTGCACTCTTGTCTGTGGCAACTTCTTTCTTCTCTTACTGTTTTCCATTAACACTCGACCTGTGTGAAACTGTGACACTACTTTCCCTGACTAAAGTGATTTCTTTAGTTCCTGACCTGATAATGGTAAACAGAGCAATGAATTGTAGCATCTGACAAGAGTGTCCAGCCTAAGGTAGTAAGTTATAGTAAGATTAGAGCCATGGTTCTAAGCACTCATCTTTGAAAATACCCAACCCTTTCTGGAGACCCTTCCAGGTCCTTGCAGTTGTGCTCACAGGGGCTGATCTGCAGCCCTTTTCCCCAGGTGTTATCAGCTACAACTGTCAGTGGAGTTTGGTATATTTGCCCTCATTTAGTGCTCTTTGCCTCCCTGCTCTTCATTCTGCTACTATGTTATCTATTCTGGCATGCAATGGTGTTGGTTTAAATTGTCTAGTGCTTTTACATTGACGTCAAGAAGAGGACTGCATGGGACTGACCTACTAGCCTCTGAGTATGTAGTATGGAGATCCGATTGCACCATGAAGATGTAAATTGTTGTTTTAAAATGAGAATGGACATAATTGTATTTAAGAGACTTAGTGCATCTTTGATGCATAGTGATGTTGAAAAAAATCCTGGTACAGTGTTTATGAATATGAGTTAAAAATAAATCTGATGATTTTTTTCATAATAATGAGAATGTTGGAAAGGAGTTAAACATTGACTTGGACTCAGAAAGTCTGGTCCAGATCTTAGTTATTTGTCCTTCTCAGCATAGCCCTTTGCTTGTGAAAATAATAAAAATCTGCTTTCCATAATCCTTGCAGTCTTAATTTCTTTTAGGATAGTTTTCAAAAAGTTCTGCCCTTGAAATTTCACAGTCATCTTTACAAACATGTAATTAAGTCTGGAAAATATCCTCTCTCCTTGGAGCTGCCCATACACCTGACAAGAAGGAAAACAAGAACCAGTAATGGTTGTATCTGATAGTGCAGCTTTTGTACTTTATTGCTTACTTCTAGAAAAGTTGACCTTTCCTCTATCTTACTGTTTGCATCTTCTCAAATTATTTTTGGTTCACAAGAGTCAATGAGGCTATGGCAATAAAGTGTGGGTTTTTTCGCAGTGACCATTACTGAGATAAATCTGTAAATTTTTTAGACTTATGTATCAATGAAATATACACAGCTATATATCAGTCAAAATATATTTGCGGTAGCTGCAGTGCCTAGCTATAGCAATCTCTAGCCAGGTTTTCTTCCTTAGTGTTCTATTTTGAATGTCATCCTATCTCATCAATGAAATTGCATTTGGAGAATTAACAATGTTGGGTGTTGACATTGCGATACAAGGGTGAATGTGATTTCTGCATTCTGACCTCATGGTATTACAGCTATGGAACAAAGTCCAGTGCATCATTTCCTAATATGCATATGCTGCTCTGTGATTACAGAGCAGCTAGTCATCTGCTGCCTTTATTCTACACTTCTGGTTTTTAACATTGCAGTTGCCTTCTATCAGCATAGAATCACAGAACCATTCAGGTTGGAAAAGACCCTTGGGAGATCGACTCCAACCACCATCCCTACTCTACAAAGTTCTCCCCCTACACCATATCCCCCAACATCTCATCTAAATGACCCTTACACACATCCAGGGATGGTGACTCCACCACCTCCCTGAGCAGCCTATTCCACTGTCTGACCACTCTTTCTGTGAAAAATTATTTTCCTCATGTCCAGTCTGAACCTCCCCTGTTGCAGTTTAAAGCCATTCCCTCTTGTTCTATCGCTAATTACCTGTGAGAAGAGACCAGCACCAACCTCTCTACAATGTCCTTTCAGGTAGTTGAAGAGAGTGATGAGGTCTCCCCTCAGCCTTCTCCTCCTCAAACTGAACAGTCCTAGCTCCTTCAATCTCTCCTCATAGGATCTGTTCTCCAGGCCCTTCACCAGCTTCGTTGCCCTCCTCTGCACTCACTCCAGCACCTCGATATCTCTCTCATAGTGAGGTGCCCAAAACTGGACACAACACTCCAGGTGTGGCCTCACCAGTGCAGAGAACAGGGGACTATCACCTCCCTACTTCTGCTGGTCACACTATTTCTCATACAAGCCAGGATGCCGTTGGCTTTCTTGGCCAGCTGGGCACGCTGCCAGCTCATGTTCAACTGTTTGTCAACTAGAACCCCCAGATCCTTCTCTTCCAGACAGCTCTCCAGCCACACCTCCCCAGGCCTGTAGCCATGCAGGGGGTTGTTGAGGCCCAAGTGCAGGACCTGGCACTTGGCCTTGTTGAAGCTCATCCCTTTAACATTGGCCCACTGTCCAATCTCTTCCTCTGTAGAGCCTCCCTATCTTCATGCAGATCAACACTCCTGCTTATCTTGGTGTCGTCTGTGAATTTAGTGATGATACACTCTATGTCCTTATCAAGATCATCAATAAAGGTGTTGAACAGAAATGGTGCCAACACCGAGCCCTGAGGAACACCACTTGTGACCGGCCACCAGCTGGATTTAGCTCTATTGACCACCACTCTCTGGGACTGTCCATCCAGCCAGTGCTTGACCCAGCAGACTGTTTGCTCATCCAGGCCATGAGCAGCCAGTTTTTCTATCAGAATACTATGGGGAACTGTGTCAGGTGCTTTTCAAAAATCCAGGTAGACAGTATCTACAGCTTTTCCCTTGTCCAGTAGTCAGGTCATCTTGTCAAAGAAGGAGATCAGGTTTGTCAGGCAGGACCTGCCTTTCATAAACCCATGCTGACTAGGCCTGATCCCCTGGTTGTCCATTATATGACTTTTAATGGCACTCGAGATGACCTGCTCCATGACCTTCCCTGCCACAGTGGTCAGACTGACAGATCTATGGTTTCCCTGATCCTCCTTTCTGCCTCTCTTGTAGATGGGTGTCACATTTGCCACCTTCCAGTCCAATGGCACCTCCCCAGTTAGCCATGACTTCAGGTAAATCATGGAGTGCAGCTTGGTGAGCACATCTGCCAACTCTTTCAGCACCCTTGGGTGTAACCTATCTGGTCCCACAGACTTGTGTGTATCCAAGTGGTGTAGCAGGTCTCTGACCACCTCCTCTTCAACTGTGCTGACCTCAATCTGCTTCCCCTCCCCATCTCCCAGCTCACGAGGCTGGGTGTCCAGGGAACAGCCAGTTCCACTGCTAAAGACTCAGGCAAAGTAGATGTTGAGCACCTCAGGTACATACCCAAAGACTTGCCAAGACACCTTTAATCTTCTTATCTTTTAGATAAATATCCTGGATTCTTTAAATTTTTCCTCAAAAGTCAAGTTTTTGCATTCTTGATTGTGCTTACTTCTCTGCCTTGGATTTCCTAATGGGTATGCATCATACTTAACGTATATCTTCTTAGGGTTTACCAGGGATGAAGAGAGCAGAGGTTACTTCACAGGATTTACCATTTATAGTCCTGGTTCTGTATTTCAGTGGGCCATTAGGTTCAGTTGTGATACACTGTATTTCTTGAGTCTTTTCTGCAGGACTGTTAGGCATCTAGTTGGTTCCCACCCTTGATTTGTAGTTTTAACTCTTCTTATCTGAATGTAGTACGCCGTGCCTGTCTTTCTTGAACAGCATGCTGTTTTGCCCAGGCCAGCATTGAGATCAATCAATGTTATCCTTGCTTTAGTTTTCAGTGCAGATGTCTCAAGTGACATTTCAGTTTTCACAAAAGTGAAATTTCTGTGTAAACTTAGTATTCATAAACATATTATTCCACATTCTGTCCACATAAAGTGAACATACAGTGTCTATGTGTTCACAGTGTTAGAAGGAAGCCCATTATGCTTTTCAGTTGGTAGTAGGTCAGACAAAATTACTTCTACTAAGGAGTACAAATCTTTCTTAATGAGCTTTTGAAAGGCCTACAGATTACACAGTAATTTTTTTCTTTCATTTATTTCTCTTTCACCTACCTTCCTCCCACATATTCTAGACTCCTATTTGATTCTATTAGATTGTTTTCTATTTTCAAGTTCTTTTTCCTGATTATTTCAAAATAAAGGTGTGGGGTTTTTTTGAGTAGGATTGCAATTGTATTCTGCTCATCATGAGCTATTTATTGTTCCAAAGGTGGTTTTCCCTACTGGGTAAAGTGTATGAGAAAAGCAGAGCACTCAAGCTATTTCTACCATACATTTTTTCCAGTCCCAAGCAGAAGACATGGAAATATTTTCTATGAAGAATGCATTATAAATTTGCAAGGTGCATTTTATAATAAAATTTCATTTTATTATTCCTAAATAAATAGAAACTGTCACTGTCTTCAACAGGTACCATATCAGTGCAGAAATGGAATTTAGATTCAGTTTCTCTCCCTGTTATATTTCCAGAACATCATTTGCTGTGAAAGAGAGGCACTAAAAGGCAGTAAAGGAAGTGGTCTGTGGAACTATAAATGGGCTTTGCTTTCAGTATAATAATGAGAAGTTATTTTTTAAAAATTATTTCTATTTCTCTTCCTCCTGGCTCTCTTTTGTGGCCCAGTAAGCTAGAAAATAAATGATCAGAGAAGCCAGTCTTTAATGTATCCTAGTATTTTCAATTCTTTAAAAAGGAAGGAATACTTCAAATTGAATCCAGGGGAAATGCAAAGCTACCCAAATATATAAAACTGATATAGTATGTTCACTGTCATGAACATACTAAGAAAGGCCTGGAAAAAGCCTTAGAAAACGTGCCCACTTAGAAAGGCATGCTGCCACTAACTTTGTGGTTATCTTTGACAAGCAGTTCAACAGAGAGCAGTTAATCAAGTAGTTATGGCATATACTAACTACTGTGGGCTTCAGGCTTCAGAAGACTTTACTCTCGTCCAGCTGCAGGGTGTCTGAAGCTAAACCATGGTATGAAAGGAAATTGTGAATGGAGATCTTGCATGAAGTCCCTCAAATTCCTCAAGACCTCTCCTCTCCTCTCCTCTCCTCTCCTCTCCTCTCCTCTCCTCTCCTCTCCTCTCCTCTCCTCTCCTCTCCTCTCCTCTCCTCTCCTCTCCTCTCCTCTCCTCTCCTCTCCTCTCCTCTCTCCCTCTGAGAGATGGGTAGCTGTATCTTCTCTTTGCAGGCATAGCAAAGAAAGCAAACACACCCTGAACAGACCTTGTGTGTAAACTGAAATAAGCTCTGTGCAGCCAGAACTGGCAGCTGATGTGTTTGAGCCTTCCGAGAGATGTATTTGCTGGAGCACTGCAGGAGGACACCTCCCTTGCCTGTCCATATTCCCAGAGAACAATATTGTAAGTCAGGGCACTGTTCTTGCATGCAAAGCTGCATGCATGGAGCTAATGCATGCTGGTAACACTCATGGTGCTAGAAAATACCTGGCTCTATCCACATCATGTGCAATTCTGTAATATTTCAATAGCTTTAGCAAATAATTATTATCTCCATATAGCACATTCAAGTTGATTTGTTTTCATTGGAGACAGGAGGGGAAAAATAATGCCAAGATATTATCACAGATTTTAGAAAATGCTGTTCTTTAGTTCTTCACTTTGTTGTACTTACGTGCAAAATATATGTGACAAAATGTAATGCTGTCACATTTGTACAAAATAGCAATAAAATTCTGCTACTAAGCTTCTGATCTGCACACATCTACTTCCCCTTGCAGTGTTCCTCTAACAGGAATTGTCGTCATCTTTATTTATTTAAAGCAGAGTTGAGCCTGATCGCTGTTCTTTACTGGATGTCATGGTTTGAACTTGGCTGCTGGCCAATCACCACATGGCCAGTCACTTACTTTCCAACCCCCCTTCTTGGCGAAATAGGGGAGGGACAAAAAAAAAAAAGAAATTCATAGACTGAGTAAAAAAAAATAAATTAGTAATAGTAACAAAACAACACTAACAATACTAAGTCCAAACGAGTAACATACAATGCAGTTGCTCACCAACTGGCAACTGGTACACAGCCCTCAGCAGTAAAGCGACTGCATCAAAAAAGTCCCACCATGCCAACCGGAAAACAGAGCATGTCTCCTTTATATACTGAGTGTGATGTCACATGATATGGAATACTCCAATGATTGATCTGTGCCCGGCCCTCTAACTGTGCTCCCTCTCAACCCAAGGAAAGATAACTCTATCCTGGCTGAGAATTCAGAGAACAGCCAAGATGACGGTGAGAAGAAAATTAGGCAGTGCATTTCTATAACACCTTTATTTGTATTCAGAGCAAATAACTATTTAATTTCCATGAACAGATTTGCTTTGTTTTTGGAAAGACAGTAAATCAGCTATGCTAGCAAAAAGGCATGGTAGACAGGAACTGACAGTTCTCTTGCTGTTTACTTTGGGAACTCTGGGAGCACTACTCTCCCTGTTGTTTGTAACTGTTTTTGCAAAGTCTATACACATACCCAAAGTCCAGTGCCTACTCTAGAAAATGAATATGTTTTCACTTAATGCCAGAATCCAGCATTCATCCTTAGATCAGTCCTGGAGTCTCTATCCAGTGGTTGGCAAAATGCCATTCTTCACAAGAACATTTGGGACCAGCTATTTTCACCCTGCTCTCTTTTGTGGTTGGTTTTGCTCTCCTCCTCCCTTGAAGTATGGTGCTCATGCATGAACTATTTTTGACCATGCACTCTGATTAGATCACTGTAACCAAAGCAGGGAGGAGACTTGCTCAGCTTGCAGCATGGCAATGTTTCTGTCTTTGGAGGTGAGAAGAGATGTCTGTGAGTCAAGGTTTTTGGATCCAGTGAGGCCCTCAGATCAGATTTTACTCAAAATATGTATCAGGAGCAATGTAGGAACTGAAGCTACAAAATTTGGGATATAAAATTCCTTTGTTTTTCAGATCTCTGCTTATCTTTGGCTTTGTTTCCATCTATATGGTGGTATTTCTGCTGACAAGATATTAAATTTCCTAGTCCTTCATACCTGCTCCCTTACAAGGATTTCCCTGCATCTCCCTGTAGATTAGGTTTGCATCAGTCTAAAAGAAAACTTACTGTGAGAGATGCTTATCAAGGAAATAGCAAGACCAGAGTGATCAGATGTGTGGAAGCTTTTCAAGAAGGATCATGGTGAGAGAGAAGTCATTCATAGTGCTGGGAAATGTGGCTTCAGGCAAGCAAAGAGGACAAAAGCCAGGTTAGGGCTATCAAGAATAGAGCTGAACTGGGGAAGATGCTTGAGAGGACAGAAATAGGTCATCAGCTGAAGAGTTGGTGTCACTGAAAGTGTTTTGGTTTTGGAGCCAAACAGTGCAAGAAGTATGATTTCGCTACTGCACAAATACTGCAGCAGGAGATAAACCCACCTCAAAGCATGAAAGCTGGAGCTAGGGTCAAGCTAGCTGGTTTAGCTCTCCTTACCAAACAGACCAGCCAGAGTATCTCCTGAGCTGCTGGTTTTGGCTTTTGGGCAGGTCTGGTTGCCTGCACTGAGCTTCAGTGTTTTCGGCAGGTGTATGTTACTGATCACAGTTAACCTGAAATTCTCATTTAGAGTGCAGCGTATCACTGAAAGCTCTAAAATGTACCTGAGAGCAAAATTCGTTCTTTGATTTGGGAATTGAATCTGTGACACTGTATAGGAATTTTCACAGAAAACAATTAATGATTACAACTTCATGAACAGTGAGAACATTTGGTGTCTTCACTTGTATTAATTATGATTTAAATGGAGTATAGCTTAATTTGAAACTGTTGGATATTTTTGGATCTCTTTCTTCTTTTAGTTTAATGGAAAAATACATATGCATAAATTGAATGATCTAAAATTGTATGAATCAGTCTGCAGTCTGAATTTTCTTAAAACTGTTAAAGGCTTTTGGAGAGGGCTTGCTTTATTCACCTATCCACTTTGTATCAGGGACCTGTTTCCCCTAAGTCAAATTTGTTATTTGATTACAAGTTGATGACTTCAAGTTTTTTTGCCAGTAAAGATTATTATTATTCTCTTCCTCACTTTTTCTGCAACTCTGTGAATCCATCACTTTCCAACTATGAATATATGAAATATTACGAGGTGTATGAAATAGTCATTTGAAGAAGTGGAAGGCTTTATTTCCATGCCATTAAAAAACCCATTAATTTATGTATCTTAGATTTGTGTATCAAAAATAAAATAAATCATCTGCTATTTAGGAAAAAAAATAGAGAAGAAACAGAAAGAGGAACATCGTTCTGAGGAAAAAACCCACCCAAATGCCTTTTGTTTTACATCTGAAATTCCATTCTGTTACCTAAGATAAATGTGCCAGAGGAATCAAAGAGCTTCAGAAAGAATTTTAAGTGTGCAGAGAGACCGTGAGCCTTGCTCGGGCTGGACATTTGCTGATTGCGGTCTCTGGCTGATTGTGCATTTGATTTGCATTTTTTCTCAATCAGTTGCCTAAATATGTGCCTTAAAACACTTCAGGCTGTATAGAAGGATCCTGTCTGGAGAGGACCTGTTGTGCTTTTTAAAGTCAGTCCTCTTCTGTTTTAAAGAGATTTTCCTTTCCTCTGTTTATTGTCTGGAGCAGGTAGCCAGTGAGTTTTCAAGGGCCTGGGGCTGCAGCCAGCCTTTTGGGAGCTGCAGAATCCTTCGGTCTAACTCCTAAACACCAAAAGGTTTCTCTGTGATTCAAACCCATTGATTGTTGGGGGTAACCCAAATGTGCCTTATTTGCCTTTATTTCTTTTCTAATTTATTTTGATTTGAAAGCAGATACCATTCATCCTGTGGTATCTGTGAACTTTCCCTGTTACAGCATCAGAGCAAAAGTGTGGCAAAAAACTTTGAAAATTGTAATACTGTAACTTTTACGTTGGTAGGACATAACAAGGCTGTGAAAGGTACAGTGTTCTCTCTTTTTCTCACACAGGCTGGATTGCCATGTTGGGAGCCATTTGGCTGCTAGTGCTAGCAGACATCCATGATTTTGAAATGATATTGAACAGAGTTGAGTGGGCAACCCTCCTTTTCTTTGCAGCATTGTTTATTCTCATGGAGGTAAGATTCTCTGATTTCTAAAGGCTGAAGAGTTACAACCAATTTAAAAGATGAATTATGTTCCTGGGCAGAGGCCTCCTGCAGATTCAGTCACATGGGAATATTGTAGATTGAGTGTAGTTATGGTAGTACAGAGAGAAATTGCAGATTGGTGGATGTTGGCTGGACCTCTTTGATATTTAATTTTTCACTGTAAGCTTCATCTAACTCTCCTTCTGCTGTGTTTGTTGAATATATCTGACACAATCATTTTCATATAAGTGGAAGTTTTAGTTTCCAGGTTTGTCGACAGTCTATGCGTGCAGATACTTTATATGTATTTATGTGTTTGTTTTGCAATTACTTAGAGAAGTGGTAGGAAAAATAAAAGAACAAGAATAAACCAGAGCTGAAAAATGTTCCTAATGCTGTCTGCTACATGATGACTACCAAATGGTGTAAGAGATTTCATGGGAGTATGGTTTGAAAGGATAATATCACTGACTTTCAGTTTACAATTTAATTTAAAAATAAATTCACTACTTGAAATGCCTGGATATCTTGCTGTGTAGTTTCATTGTGTTTTTCTGCTTGACTATTAGAAACAATCCACCCATATTTGTATCCCATTTTATGTACTGTTTGATGCTTTCTTATAGCCTGAGTAGGTTTATTTTTACTCCAAATATTTTGATCATTCTTTGTATGAATACTCACATTTACTTGTCAATTAGGCTTCTAGAATGCCTGGTTTTTTAAAGTTGTTATTTGTTGGGTTTAAATGATGTAATAATGTAGAAACATGACTGACAAAACCCAAGTGACCACCAGCACCCCCATGGCTAGTGAACTGTTTGAGTGAGTAGCCTGGGAAAAGCCTGTAATAAAAATTTTACTCACACAGCGTCCTTCCTTCCCCTTCCCCCTCAGTAATTGCAAAGATCCCAAGAATTTGTAAATTGAGATCTATTAAAAAAAAATAAAAATCACCAACAATAAAAGGGACAAAATTTGAAACAAATACAAACAATGAATAATTCAACTAACTCTAATTAAAGCCAAACTGGAAGTTAAAATTTGGTAACCTCTGAGAAGATGAATGGAAACACTGATTATCATTAGGAGGCTTGTTTGCAAGCTACTAGGTCTAAAATTCATCAGGAACTGTTGATTTATTGTACACTCATTAGTACAGGCAATTTTTAGTTCTCTCTGTTGTCAGGCTTTATACATCCTTGCATTTTCTAGCTCTCATAAGGAATCCATATTGAAGACATGTTTATTTTATTTTCTGCTGCTGTAACAGTTTATTAGTTGCATTCCCTGATGTATTTATTGTTTTTGTTTGGATTGAATAGTTTTGATTTGAGTGTTGTGTGACTGCACAATAACATAGTAAAACATGCGGGAAGTTATTTGCCATTTACTGCCAGACTTTGGATATGACTGTTGTTATCCACTGAACTTAATTTTTATGGTTTCTCAGGTCACCAGTGAATAGTTTGCTAATGAAAGAATATTGGAATAGCATCAATTTAACATCATGACAGAAACTTGTACAAATAATCAAGAAAAAAGCAGGAGACATTAAATTTTTTCTCCATAAATGAATGAGGAAAGTGTTCTAAGTATCATCGCTTCCAATTTTGATCTGAATCTATTATACTCTGGATTAGCAGGAGATGACAGTCCTTGCCAAGGCATATTTTTTTTTTCCTTTAGGGCAACAATTGCAAGAAGAAACAAGTCAAGACAAAGTTATGCATTGAAATATAAGACATTTTTCCATGATCTAGGCATTCAGCAGTTGTTAGCTCATATTCTTCACCCCACTGATCCTTTACCTTGGATGGTTACCTGTCTGAATCTACTTCCTACTGCTATAAATGTTTTCTTTCCTATTACGAGACACATTTAAAAACCTGTGTGGGACTTAGGCTACAAGTAATTTTGGAAAATATGATTGAGTTCCATAGCCATAGGGGAAGTCTTGGAAGTTCTGGCTTTGCATGCCCGTCAGTCCAGTCTGATCTTTTGCAATGAAAAAATCAGAAATCCTTTGGAGCTCTGTTGTTTCCTATTGTGTCCTTCGAGTACTTTGTCTCTACAGCTGTCTTTTTAGTCCTTGTTCACAAGTGGCTGTTACAGATTATAAAATCTTTCTGCTTCTTCTGTCTCTGTGACATAAGTTCCTTTGCCTCTCAGGGGTACAGTATTTTGTTCACTTTTATAGTCAAAATTGACATTTTACCTCAGTGCCCTCAGAGTTTATTTTCAAGAGTCTTCATGGCATACTGTCCATAAGAGGGTTTCATGCAAACTTTTATGCATAAATTAAACTTTGATCTAAAATGGCACATGATTTTTCCTGCAGTAAAGCTATTTTGAGCTGTCAGACAGGAACTAGTACACTTGAAATAGTCATGGAGTAATAATTATTCCTCTTAGAAGACACAGGAAGATTCAGGACATCCTCTGTGCATTTTACACCCAGGGGAGGCCAGTGGAGGGGTGCTAACTGCTGACTTTCACTTAGATGCTTGCAGGCCTGGATATTGTAGATACACCCTAAAGCTGGTTATGCAGTTAGTACTGTCATCAGCTCTAACCTGACGAGCTACCTGCAGACTGACTGTCTTGCAGGAGTGATGTGTGTGTCCTTCACTCCCTTCACTCTCTCCTGAATATCTCTTTTGTAGTACCTTTCCTGGATTACAGAACAGATTTCAAGGATTACTGAAAAGTAATATGATCTGTTAATAGATAATTAAGTAATAAGGCGGCAATCTTAACTGAATGTAACTCTGGGCTTTAATTGCCGACAACTGTGCGTTAAAATGTTTATTTTGAAGTGTAAACACAAAGCACTTGTAGAAAAAATATTACTGTTAATTAAGAATATTGCTTTTACATACATTTAAAAAGTCACTGTCATAACCTTTGAGCTGATAAAGCTACACAGATAGCTTAGAATTAAAATGGTAACTTAAAATTACCAACAAGAATTCATTTCTTAGGAAACCTTCCCCTGGGAAATTAATTAAAAACTGTCCTTTTTTTTTTTTTTTTTTTTTTTTTAAAGGTAAGGGGTATGTGTGTGTACTTAGAAGTCTTATCACTTGTTTTCTGTGTGCTGCATCTTTAAATGTAGAGATACTTTTTCTTGTGCAGAGCATTGTTAAAAGGGAATATAATTTCTGGGCCAAACTTAATTTGTGGTGATACCCAAACCACTAGCATTCAGCTGTCACCTGAACAAGCTGCAAATACAGGAACTGCTGGTCTGAAGGACAGTCCCTTTGTCGCTCTAACGTTACCATGTCTTATACCATAACACTTGGTGCCTATTAGGATCTTTGTCCATCTCTGTCATGGAATCTGACAGTGTGCTTGTTGAATGGGGTTTTTTCCACTGGTGTCTCTAAAGGGCTCTGTCTGACTTCCAGGTGTGCAGGTTATACAGAGTTGTGTTGTGTGAATACTGACTTCTGAGGCTCTGTGTGGAAATGGAGTCAGTAAGTGAAGCATTGCAGCTGACTGATTCTTTGTCATGGCAGAAAAAAGTGAAAGCAAGCCAATCAATGTGGTCCAGGCTGAGCCAAAAATGCTGCAATTTTCTCCCCAAGAAACTGAAAAGTCATAAAGTAGATATACCTTATTCAATCTAAAACTAGTACTTCATTCTGGACACTTGTAAGAAAAGAAAACAAACGCAAAGTGAATTAAAGGCTAGCTCTTGTGAGTTAAAATCACCCTTTTACCTTGTGGTTTGAGGGAGCAGATCATTCTTTTGCAGTGTGAAGACTCAGTTTGTACTCTCCTCTCTTCCCGAGGGGAGACCAGAGCAATCACCACTAGGCTGGAGTCTTCCTATGTCTTTTCATCTATGGTAGTAAACATGGTTGTATGGGATGCTATCTAAGTATCCTGTACAAATGGGAGTGGCTCTCACAGGGAGGACAGAGCACTGGTCCAGACTGTCCCCAGGTCCAGTGCTTACCAGGGGTTACCCCCTTGGTTCAGGTGCCTGACTTGAGCCTCAAAGAGCTGATTATCCTGCTTCTCAGGTGCTGCTGCCTCTACACCAATTTCCATTCAGCCAAGATCTCTGCCATTTAGCAGATGGGTACTGTTATTTTTTACGGGTCTGAGAAAGCTGTTTAACAGAAGCATGTATTTTGTTTTTCTGTTTCTTCATCTGAGACTGAGCAGGATATGCCTGATTTCATCTGGCCTTTTAAACACCTGATATACTTCTATCTATATTGCAGTTTTGGGGAAGTTGGCTTGAAATCAGATGTGCTCAGGTATTCAGAAAGTACGGATCGACTGAAGAAATAATCTTTAATTTTCAGCCATTCTCTGATGCCTGTGCCCCACACAGTAATCCTGCAGTAATCCACAGTAATTTTAAATAATCCTACCAGTCATTCCAGCACAACAAACACACTTCTGCAAATACAGCTAACAACTTCAGCCATGTCTTTTCTCTCCACCAATTGCAAGGTTGCTGTAGAAGCTACATGAGATGAATATCAATATTTTGTGAATGGGAAGGAACTGTATTTTCTTACATCCACTAAAGAAAATGTAACTGCATCAGGTTCTTCACTAGTTGATGTCTTCTTTTTTTTAGGCTTTGGCTCATCTGCACTTAATAGACTATATAGGAGAGCAGACAGCTTTGTTAATAAAGGTATGTTTAAAATATGTTAAGGAAAATAGTTCAGCTCCAATAGAATAACGAATGATACATTCATTTTGAATTTAACGTTAATTATTACAGTCCTGCATCAGCAATATCAAGAAAGCATGTCATACTTTGGTATGGATGGTGTTTAATAGGTATGTGTCTGTCCACAGCCAGAATAAGTAGCCATAAAAGCGAAAGGGAAGCCTTTTCTATAGCCTATTCTATAATACAAAGGTGAAAAAAATATAAACAATTAAAGATGGAAATTCACAGTTGCACAATGTATTTCTTGCGTGAAATCTGAGTATTAGAAATATCAGTATTTGTTTTCTTATTTGTTCAAATTTTCTTGGAAAAAGGAACAGTAATTGTGTTACTAAATATTGGACTGTTTTCATTAAGATGCTTTTCCTATCTCAGAGCCTAAAGGAATAATAAATGTTGATAAATTAAGCCTGTGAAGAATGTGCAATTATGCCATGGGGAGTTGACAGAGCAACACTGATCTCATAAAAATTTTAATTTGATCTCTCTCAATTCCAGGTGGTTCCCGAGGATCAGCGCTTGGCGGTGGCCATCATTTTAGTGGTCTGGGTGTCTGCTTTGGCCTCCTCTGTGATCGACAATATCCCCTTCACGGCGACAATGGTAGGGTCTGTGCAGCACTTGCACATCCGTCTTGGTGATGGCAAGGGAGCTGAGCTTGGTGATTAAGACTTTTTGGTTTTGACCTCTGCTGTGTTGTAGTTTACTTTATCCCCTGAGAGTGAATCATTATTACAAGTTTATTCATTCCATTAAGGCATCGAGCTAGCCATTGCTGCTAGCAGCCACAGTTAGCTGTGGGAGTAGAGGGACAGTTTTGGCTGCACTTTTTCACTTTCCCTTGTATATCCACATCTGTAGCTGAAAATTAAAGTTGTCTTTTTGATGGAAACTGTCACTATCTATCCACTGCTATCATATTCCCTCTATGTGCTGTGTAGTTCTGCTAATGTTTTTTTAACACCTGAACCTTCTATTGCTACCTTACTTACGTAATTAGTTTAAAAACCAGCAAAAAATATTAAGCACAACAAATCCTTATCAGCAGCTGTGTTTTAATATCAGAAAGGTATTAAATTATATCAAATTAGGACACGCTCAGATACATTTATTCAATCAAGTTCTCTGTTTAAAGTGCAATAATCCCTTCATTATACCACAGGAATAATTCATTTTTACAACATGTTCTCAGCTAAGCATAATTTTTCTGCACCTTTTTTCTTCCATTGTTATTGGATAATCATGTCTACCCTTAACCTGTGTCAAGGTTTAAGACACTTCTTACAGGGCATATGACAGATTGGACGGTTTTGTGACTGCTTTATAATTATATATCAATGTGGTATTTTGGTTTGATTACAGTGGTGTTTCCTGTGGAATTACATTCATTTACCAACAACTGATTGCAAGCAATAGTCATGAAGGAAAAGATTGGTTCAGGATGAGTTATCTTGCACCAAACACTTGAGGACTATTAAGCGATAATGCAGAAATCTTAGCTTATAAGGTTTTGCCTCATATCCAGCTAGTCTATGAAAATTGGCTTGTGGCAATACCGAAAAGCAGCTGCATGTACATTGATGAAAGGATCTTTTACAGGTTTTGAAAGAAGCCCTCCTTTAAAGGAGTATGTTTTGGGGAATAGATTGAAATGCAGGAATCTTTTGGGATGTCTGAAGACCACATTTTCTGTATCTTTGAGGGAGGGTAATACAGATGGACAGGAATGGATCCTTGCTAACATTTTAGACATATACAATGTATATCTTTTTCGAGAGACTGCTGCATTTTTTTCTTTAAAAATAGGTGGAGAAAGGAGATAGGAAGAAAGAAAAATGCAGACATGTTCTCACCTATGAAAAAGTGGTCATTAGGTGAGGTGTTAAGATACTGATGTGTTCTATGGCCGATTAAGGTGGAGACCTAGCATCATCTAGCTCAGGGAATGGCCTTGCACTTTAGTCTTTGTCATTCTACATTAGAAAATTCTTAAGTCCCAAGTTCTTATGTAAGATTGTATAAACTTTCATTTAAAATTATTTTGGTTTCTTTGGCACTTGGTTCCTACTGTTAAAATAAGCAATATTTGAGTTTTGAA
The DNA here is from genome assembly GCF_965140245.1 of Athene noctua. NCBI lineage: Eukaryota > Metazoa > Chordata > Aves > Strigiformes > Strigidae > Athene > Athene noctua. Next base: position 191,194,768 of record NC_134037.1, read on the forward strand.
GGCTTTATATATAGATCAAAGTTATGATCTTCTGTTGAGGAGTATTACATATATCAAACCCAGCTCTTCTGTAAAATGGCTTTTCGTTAATCAGGGACTGAGTGTGTGTAACAACCACACAGTGCAGCAGGTATGTCTTAGATTTCTTTTTATTTATTCACTTGCTGTTTACAGAATCATGATGTCATTGTTAATACAGATAACCATCCACATATCGAATTCACTTATTCTACAACATAGTTCACTCACACATTCACACGGTTACCCAGTGGGAGCAGAGCTTGGAGGTCAACCCCAAGTGTGTACTCAGAAGCAGAGGATCATATTGACATTCTTCTATATATGAGTTTGGTTTCATACACCCTAGTGACGTAGGAGTATGGGGCATCTGCTATGATGTAGCCATAAAGGATCCTGTCCTTCTCTGGCAAAAGGTTCCAGCTTCACAGCTGAGCCTGTGCTCATAATAATGGAAGAAGGACTTACTGAGTCCCTCGAGGGCTCCATAAATCTCCTTCAGTGGTGAACAAATGTCTTCATGACAATGGGGCAATCTCTCTTGTGATTTTTGTAGTCATAGCCTTGATGGACCAGGTACTGGGTGGGAATGTGGAATCCATCAAGTTCCTCACATTTTTTGAACCCAGAGATTCAAAAAATCTGGGTAGTTTCATAGATATTAACTGTATGCTCTGAGCAGAGTGTTTGGAGAATGGCATGAGACCTCTGCCGGTAGAGGATTTTCTCAATCCAAGGTAGTTAGCCATGGACCAGTAGGAGTTAGGGGAAACCAGGCTCACAGCATGACAATTTATTTGACTTGTACATGGATAGGGATTCCTGAAATATCATGCAGAGATAATGAAAGGTTCGGTGGCAGCTCACAGTCAAGGACACCAATGGTGTCTCTTCTGCATTAGAAAGGTGGGTATACTGTCATTTTTGTCCCACATTCTAGGGATAAGACAGTCCTGTCAGTCCCAACTCTTGTGGGTGTGAGCCTCCAGCTGATTGAAGACAAAACTACAGTGATGGCAAGGATGTCTAGAAAGTCATATTGCTCTGTTCCTTCAGGGGTAGGGAGGTGCAAAAGACAGGCATCAGTTCTTTCATGGGATGTCTCCAACACTGCCCTTGTGTTCCTGGATAAGGTCTTTCATTCATCCCCTGCAACACTACGCAGTGCGTGTTGTCCAGACTTTGAGCAGGGAGATGGGATGGGCTACACACTGTGTAGTAACTCATAAATGACATGAGGGTAGACAGACGTAAAGTTCTCCAGTGTGAGGTGACTGACCTCCCTGGGCTGAAGGCATCCTAGATAAGAAGAATCTCAGCTCCAACTCTTTCGATCTCCTGTTACACTGTGTTACTTGCTCATGTAGAAGTATCCCATATAATTGATATGTAGAATATTTTGACCCATTTTCTGCCTCAGAAATGGAAGAAATATGGAATTCCACTATAGCATGAGACTTGACTTATGAGGCACATAGATGGAGGAAAGAAATAGAGAAAAACATGCAGATAACTCTGTAACTGTGATATTGTTTCCTTAAAAAAAGATCAAGCTGTAGTGTAGTTGTCCAAATTTTCATTTCAGCTTCTTTGTTTGTACTGGTGGGATATTCAGACTCATAAGGACTTGCTTAGTGTACAGAAAAAAATAAATATGAAAAAAATGTGAATGCATAATTAATGGCTCTTGAGACTAAAAATTTCACTTTATCTGTGTTTCAGATTTGACAGCATTAGAATTTATAACTGATTGATTCTTACTTTAACAGGATGTAAAAAGTGGAAGCTGTAGATCAATATTTAAAAAAGGTAATTAAAATATTAATATATCTGAGCCATCATTACAAAGAGTTCTGTTTTAAGAATTCAAATAATGAAAACAGAGAAGGAAAATGATTTCCTAGCAAAAAATATAAGCATTTGCAAGAGTTTCTAAGTATCTATTTAGACAAATTAGGATATTTGCTTGTCCTAAAATGTGAACACAACACATCCGCAGTTTTAAGAACTAAACCTAAATATTTTCAGTTATTTTAAGATGGAAATATTTTAAGGTGCAAAATATTTATGTGTTTAAATATTCTGAATGCATTGATGCTTTTCAGCAGCTTTCAACACCAGCATTGTGGAGAGGATTTCTCTCTTACTAAAAAATTCAGAAATTACAAAAATTAGATTAGTTTGTTATTTGAAGCACCTTACCCTGAAAATATCTTTTCAGTGCTACACCATTGTTGGTCAAATTCTTTTTTACTCTAGCCAAGAGTAAATCTGTTATAACACCACCATCAAAAGTGTCAGTACTAGGTGGAATTAATGTACAGAGGTTGCTAAACTGAAATGTCTGCAAAGAGCTCAGAACACAGCAAGTATTTTATGCTACAGAGGATGCTGTAGAAAGGTAATTACCTCTATGAAACAGTGGAATGAGTTTCTTAAGGCACTTAGGTCATCATATGTTGATTGCTTTTACTGTTCCTGTCTTGGTGAAATTCTGTTTGTGTTAAATTAAAATAAAGCCTTGGAGCTGCACAAAGACAACTGAGTCTTCCGAGTATCTTCTAATTGCTTGTTTCATATCATTTGTCCTGAATGCGAAGATCATGAACTGCCCCAAAACAGGGTTGAGACTTCCTTGATGAACTGTAATCCCAAGGCTTTTCCCTTCTCTTTAAGCATTGTAAAATGAATGTCCAGCTCCCGAATGAAATAGAAGTTTATATGAGTGAGGGTTTATTGCACTTCATTGTATGTGTGCCTGGCAATTGTGACAGCTATCTGCAAGTGATAGGAAAATAGATCTTGTCAGTATGTTAAAAATGTACTATAGCAAAATTCTTTAGAATTATAAAATAAAATAGACTATTTTGGTTGGAAGGGACCTACAACAATCATCTAGTCCAACTGCCTGAACAATTCAGGGCTGAACAAGTTTAAGAACGTTATTAAGAGCATTGTCCAAATGCCTCTTAAACACTGACAGGCTTGGGAGCTCCACCACTTCTCTAGGAAGCCTGTTCCAGTGTTTGACCACCCGCTCGGTAAATAAATGCTTCTTAATGTCCAGTCTGAACCTCCCCTGGTGCAGCTTTGAACCATTCTCACACGTCATCTCACTGGATCCCAGGGAAAAGAGACCAGCACTTCCCTCTCCACTTCCCCTCCTCAGAGAGCTGTAGAGAGCAATGAGGTCGCCCCTCAGACTCCTTTCCTCCAAACTAGACAAGCCCAAAGGCCTTAGTCACTCGTCACAGGACATTCCTTTCAGCCTTTCACCAGCTTTGTTGCCCTGCTCTGGATGTGTTCAAGGACCTTTAACATCCTTCTGAAATCGTGGGGCCCAGAACTGCACGCGGGACAAGGTGAGGCCGCACCAATGCTGGATGCAGGGGATAATCACTTCTTTTGCCCGGCTGGTTATGCTGTGTTTGATGCACCCCAGGGTGCGGTTTGCCCTCCTGGCTGCCAGGGCACTGCTGGCTCACACTGAGCCTGCTGCCGACCAGCACCCCCAGATCCCTTTCTGCAGGGCTGATCTCCAGCCACTCCCAGTTTATACTTGTGCCTGGTGTTACTCTGTCCTACTTACATAATCTGGTATTTTGACTTGTTAAATTTCATCCTGCTAATCATTGTCCAATGCTCCAACCTATCTGAATCACTCTGCAATCTATCTGAATCACTCTGCAAGGCATATTGTCCCTCAAGAGTGTCAACAGCCCCTCCCAGTTTGGTATCATCAACAAACTTGCTAATGGTGCATTCAACTCCTGTATCCAGATTGTGGATAAATATATTGAACAGACCTGGCCCTAGAACTGAACCCTGAGGAACACCACTGGTGACTGGTCACCAGTCAAATGTAGCCCCATTCACCACAACACTTTGGGATCTGCCCTTTAGCCAGTTCTTCACCCAGCACACTGTGAACTGCTCATCTACAGTTGGACAACTTGCCCAGCAGGATACTGTGAGGGACAGTATCAAAAGCCTTACTAAAATCCAGAAAAAACTATGTCCAGTGCCTTCCCTTCATTCACCAGGCAGGTGACCCTATCACAGAAGGATATCAAATTAGTTACACAGGACTTTCACGTTGTGAACCCATATTGATTGTGCCTGATTATTCTTTAAAAGACTTTCAACAGTACTCAGCATAATCTTCTCCTTAATTTTTCCAGGAACTGAGCGTAGATTAACAGGTCTGTAGTTCCCTGGGTCCTCCCTCACACCCTTTTTGTGGACTGGAATAACATTGGCTAGCTCCCAGTCAGCAGGGACCTCCCCAGACTCCCCAGACCTTTGGTAGATGATCGGGAGGTGTCCTGCCATAACACTCGCTAGATCCTTTAGTACTCTGGGATGAATCTCATCAAGCCCCATGGACTTGTGAACTTTCAGCTGATACAACTGGTCCCTTACAAATTCAGTGTCCAAGTTTTGAGTTTGAGACATACTTTGTGGGAAACTCCATTAACTCTGACTATATGTAAAAAACTATGTTGCCAGCAACAAATCTAATATATATAGATACATATTATAATTGCTTTTAAAACACCCACAAAGTGTTCTCTGTATAAACAATTCTGAAACCAGGAGCTTAGTTATTAAGTCTCACACATTTTAATTCTTGAATAGCAAGGGCTTTTTTCATGTTGGATATCCAGCTTTCTTTGAAGAATAAACGTGGTGAATCATGTAGTGATGCTCCATGTGTCATTCTATTAATCCTCTGATATTTCTTCTCCTTTTTCAACAGGTTAAACTCACAATGACATTCCTTGACAGGTAGACCTAGTCATTTTTAGGCCTGGCATTTTCCTAGTATTGTCATTTAAATGGCCACGGATTTCTGCTCTTAGAATGTTAGGTGACATGATTTTATTATTGGTATGCTCTTTAGTTTTATTGACATGTTTTATCAACTGTATATGCTGGAGCCATCTGTTTATATTTTTCTTTTATTACCAGAACTAAAAATATAGCTGTAGTAAATCCCCATTTTAGCTGAGTTTAAATACTTTTTCCTCAATATGGGGTAACAAACAATTTCCATTAACAACCTGGCTGTCAAGGTGGCTTAGTCTCTGACAGGTATTTGTTAGAAACAAGATAATTTTTGGCCCACTATTTTTGCCTCTAAAACTATTTGCAGTTCTGAATGTCTCATATGTATCTCATGTTCTTACTACCAGTTTTATTTTTGGATCTTCTTTGCCTTCTGCCCTACCAGGGTTTTCTATGTCCCGCATTTCAGTGCTTGATAAAAGTGTAAGGCTGGGCCATAGTCATCTGCAGAGACTGATCAATCATCAACAATTTGGGGAACTACAAATTGTTTTCTACTAATGCTTAGTATGCAGTTTTTACAGATGTCTTTACCACATGCAGTTCTTAGCAAAGTGTGTGCTGTGAAATCCCATGGCATAGAGCAGCAATGAATCCCTGAAATAAAGATGTGAATTGCTGCTTCATTGTAATTTTGCACAAATAGACAAAATGGGCAGTATGACCTGATACCTTCTATTGTGCTGCACAGGTATTGTACAAACTTATCTAAGTTACTCTTCTTGTACAATGGGGGTGTATGATTATTTGTACAATATTATCTTTGGGAAGCAAAAGTAGCTGAGAGGGCTTCACTCTCTTATGAGTCTCCTGCCATCCCAGGAAGAGACAGTCACTGATAGAGCAGGACCAGTGACCGTTCTCTTTGGTGTCCCTTCCACCTATCCAGTGTCCATATAGTAAACCTAAATCATCATTTCTGTTTATATTTCAGAAGAAAGTCTTCATAGATTCAAAAGAGGTCTTCCTTCTTCATAGTCTTGACTGGTGGAATGTCATGCTCATGAGAAGGTTTTGTCGTAAAAATAGGTTAAAGGTCTTGATTCAACTTCTTTGGTAATATGGAGTCTTGGGAAAGAGGCTGTGACAGCAAGGTGTGAAAATGTTAACTCTTTGGTCATGGTTTTGCTTACAAAGAAAGCACCCTATGTACCAATGTAAATATGAGAAGCAAAATGTTCAAGAGTCCTTATTCCACTTTTGGACAAACAAGTGTGGAAGGAACAAGTCTTGAGAGGTGTCCAGTAGGCAACAGAATTGAGATGGGCAAACATCACCGGGCTCTTTTAACAAAAAAGGGACTGCATACCACAATATAAATGCAAGGATTGTTATGAGAAAACTAACAATAATTTATGAAATTTAGCTTAGTAGTAATTGGTGTAAATAATTGTGGTTTAAAATCTCTTGGATTTTTTTTTTTCTTTTTCAAAGCCTTCATTTAAAGTAAAAACAACTTTTTTTTTTTTAATTTTTTCATTTGGCTTAAATTTTCAGCATGTTAGAGGGCTGAGAGAAATAAGAAGAAATACACTGTCCTGCAGAATCATACTTCTTGAGTCTGAATTAATTTCTAATATTAACTGTTAATAGATTATATTTTCTAGGGCAGGTGAATAATTTATAACAGTAATAAAATCCCATTCCATTTTAAAAAGATTGCAATACTGATTTAAGGTTTAAAACAGTCTGAAAGATGAAAGTATATACATTTCCATTTTTATTCTTTTTATATTTGTAACAGGCCCTCTGTACTTCCACAGTATATGGTATAAACAAATATTTTCTTCACAAGGGGCGATTTTGATTAGGTTAGTTATATAGACAAATGTGGCAATACCTGTAGATGCTAACATTGTTCTTCATGCAGCAGCTTACATCCTATATATATAATACACATAGCACCCCATACATAATCAAGATTAATGGCTATTTCCTTTATCAAGTCTGTGAGGACACTCTCCTTCTTCCAGGTACATTCCTTACTTTTTACAGTTGCATTTTTCTGTTTTAATACCTGGAGGCAGACAGTCTTGAAATGAGTTGGTGAGGGGGTTTGGCTTTACTCTGTTGAGCTACATCACTCATTTTATCTATATCTTGCCAGTCAAGCAGCAATGTAGGGTGCTTCTATACTGAACTTTCCACTAAAATTAGCAAGTTTTCAAGAAACTAGTCAAACAGTGATTTATCCTGGTAAGACTGTTGAAATAAAAGGTATAAGGAATGAAGCTATTTTTCTGATAAGACATTGTTTTTCTCCTTCTAATATTGAAAAGGGTTCTGTTCACATAATCTGAATAGGGAATAATGTAAGCAACATGAGGCTTCATAGGCTTTAACTTTTGCCTTTTGTTTGTTGAGGGGCAGCACTTTGTCAAACTATGAAAAGTTAAATCAATATGACAAAGATATTTGTAGAAAATGTATCACAACCAACTAAACTGCAGTTTGCAAAGTATCCTAGCTTGGAGTGCTTTTGATGGTACTGTAAATGCGTATGGCTTGAATCAGAAAAAGTTGTAGAACTAATTCAGTTTTTCAGAAACATTGAAAATTATACTAAAAATTTTACTTCTAAGCCTTTTATATTTTGCATTTCTTTTTCTTTTTTTTTTTTTTTTTTTTAATGTTCAGGTTAATTATAACAGTAGACGAAGTTGAGGTTCATCAAATATATTTCATATTTGAAATAAATAAAACCAGTTTGAATTGCATATCATGTCTATCAGTGATGGCTTGAGAGAAACAAAATTTGTGAGGAGAAATAAAATTTTCTGTGACTGTTTCATGCAAAAAAACAGACAAGATGTTGGGCATGCTGACTCTAGGCCTTCAGATAGAAATAGACATCAAATAGAAATAGACATCTTCAGGCAATGTATAATTCAAGAACAATTGTTAAGACATTAATTTATCTCAGTTAATTGATCAGAGGGTCTAAGAGGGATGATTAGCACCACTGGCAGGAGGGATGGGGAAAGGGTTTTAATTCTTCATAACGCCTATATATTACTCCATACCAAAAGAACACAGTCAGTAAAGGTGAGCATCTTTCAGCCACCAAAGTGAAAACATTTTTCAGGAATCTGTTCCATCTCTGAGATCATACCCTTTGGGTAGGACCTCTGACATACGTTTGAATGACAAATTGAAGGATTAAAAGTCATAATTATTCACTACTGGAAATCCTGGACTCTGAGAAAACATTATTTTTAAGGTATACTACAGTTATTTCCAGAAATCCCTTCCTGCTTGATCTCTTGCTGTTCCACATTTGCTTATTCTTTCTCTCTCCCTTTTGGTCCCATAAACTGCTGCACACATTAAAAACAGGTTAATAACATTATCACCTCTCCCCTTGCTAATGACCTTCTCTCTACAGGCACTGATTAGACCTTTCTTTCAAACCAAGTGGTTATACAATTAAGGTGAACTCAAACCAGTTTTTCCCAACTAAGGTGACAGTTGATTAGCTTTGAAGGGTGTTACTGACTGAGATCTGGTGCTATTAGAAAGCCTGTCTGCTGTATTTTTGGGCTCTATAGCAATTGCCTAATGAAGTCTGTAATGTCTCCCTACAAAATTCATTTAACTTTTCAGAGATTTTATTTTATTTTATTTTATTTTATTTTATTTTATTTTATTTTATTTTATTTTATTTTTTGCTAAAGTGATCAAATGAAATTCATAAGACTTTCAAATATTTCCCAGTGAACTAAACCTACATTCTCTGGTAAATATAATGTTAGAATAAAAATGAAAATAATTCAGCTCTTCTTATGAATCCAGAAGCCTGCCACATTGATCTTTCTCAGTTTTTCCCTAACAGATCAGATACTTTTGATTATGACAAGGATTCAGGAATTTTTTAGGTACTGACACATGATCTACAGCCATCTTGATTGTGAAGGTCCGCGCGTGTCTTACAGCTGTCTCCAGCAAGAAGAGGCGATAGAGCTCTGCCCTTTAGGTTTTAAGAAATGGAGAGGGAATTGATTTATAGTCACTGTCAGTTCCCTGTTGAACTAGAAGGATCTAATGGGACGCATTTATAACCATAAGTGAGCCTCAGTTTTGTTAGCAGTACCTGTGTCAGACCTGGCCTAACATTGCCAATACCTTCCATTTGGCTTACGGATCTAGCACAGTCAGTGGGAAAAGTGCCCACAGATCAAGAATATGGTACAAAGATACTAATTAAAAAAGAAAAAAAAGAAAAAAAAGAAAAAAAAAAGAAAAAAGAAAAAACTGCAAGGTATTCTTTGGACTTGCTGGTGGTTTAATTTTTTTACATAAATTAATTTTATTTGTATTGTGTTGAGGGTCAGATAATGTCTCCTGAATATCTCTCTCTTTTCTTCTTAAACCACAGATTCCTGTGCTTCTCAACCTGAGTAAAGATCCTGATGTCAACTTGCCTATGAAACCATTAATCTTCTCATTGGCCATGGGTGCGTGCCTTGGAGGTAAGAGTCTATGTGAGAAAGATGACATAAAGTAATAGCTATGCAATTATGGCATGTATAAACTGGGACAATAGGTTCAAAGATTTTATTATGCAAAGCATAGGGAGGGCCTGATCCATCTCCTTTTAACTTCAAAGGACTCCTGTATAAGGATCCCAGTCACTGTCTGCTGCTACAATAGGATTTTTGCAATCTGTGTTTGAAGGCTGTATCTGCATAAAGTACAAACGCACAAAGAAGCAGTCCAGATGGTGCTTATAGGGTTCTGATCTTTTGTGAGAGAAAATACAAAGATGCATTTAGCTTTCAGAACAGGGACCCATCATTGTTCATTGAAAAGATGCAGAAAATATATAATAGCTGAGATCTGAAGGCTTGATTCAGTCTACTGAAGTCACTGGGAGGTTTTCTGGCTGGCTCACAGAAACATTTGAGTATCCATTTGCTGACCTCTCTGGCACTCCTCACACTAAGAAGAGCCTTTTTGGAAGTCTTTGGGAACTGTACCTCTAATCATGAAAGCTGATAGCTGTACTTCTAGTGCCTACCTTGGTGCTAACTGGGATTTCTTGTATTGTCAATACATTTGCACAAAACAAGCAGATGGTTTCCTTTTTTTTTTTTTTTTTTTTAATTATTATTTTAAAATGTACCGTGTATGTATTGTAGGCCCAGGATTTTCTCTCTGTTGGACTGGATGATCTCCAAGGTCTTTTCCAACCTAGACAATTCTGTGATTGTGATTGAACAATAAAGGACAATAGCCATCCAGTAGTTTTTAAATTAATGTTTATACTTGATTTTTTTTTCTTTTTATATTCTGCAAATAGCTTATGAAGGTGTTACAAATTTTCCAAATAGCAAGTGTACTAAGTGCAATTAAAATATGTAAGTTATTAATGAGAAATAGTTAATATCTTTTATTACTGAGAATTTCAATGCTAATTACATTGTACTGGACTGTTCTTTAATCCCTAAATATTTAGGTAGTTAGGTTAAATAAAGTTAAAGTGGATAAAATGGTGTTCCGCCATGTATCCACTCCAAATAGTTTCCTTGACTTTACAAAGATTAAAACTACAACCACTTTTGTGAGTAATACAAGTTCTGGTTTGTTTATTTAGCTAAGTGATTGCTAATACAAGTGACCTTAATACCTAACAAAGATTATAATGTAATTTACAGATTGAATTTTAAGATCATGTTGCAAAGGCACGAAAATTGATAACAAACAACAGTTATTCACTTGAGGAATATCTTTTTGTACTCTTCATTACTCATCATTATATTGTAATTTTAAGGTGTTCTTTAAAACCAGTGATTTGAATAATCAGCATATCTTTATATAGATGTTTGTCATAAAAATAGAATCTTTCTTCACAATTTCCTGATCACTGAACATACTCTGATTTCATTAAATTTTGAGATTAAAAATCCCCAAAACATAAGGAATATAAAGCTGGTCAGATTCTGAGTGGGAGGCACTTCACCAGCCTTGGAGCCTTTACAAGTCTCAGCTGATTTTCCTAAAGTATCAGTTATCATTTTAACCCAATTTCCTTTATTTCGATTTATTGAAGGACTGTGCAGATTTTAACAGACTTCTGTGTATATGCAGTATGAGGCAAAAGTAAAAATATAAACAGTACCATGGGAATTATTCAAATTAAAGGCACTAGAGATCCATAGGAAGCATCCAGGTATTCAGATTGGTTCCATACAAATATTTGGATAAAAAGTTAGATCATTATCATTATTAGCAAAAGCTTAAACTCTCCAGACTGTGCTCTATTAGGATAAAGATGAGCATATGCTGAGTTATACTGGCAAGGTCTCATAGGAGTGTTAGCCTGAAAATTAATATGCTTCTGACTTTCCCATGTCAAAACAAAAAGCTAATAGACAGCAGTTTATTGTTTGGGAATGAAAAATGTGGAAAAGCTTTTGCAGCCTCCAAAAATGGAGGGAAAGGAGCTTTTTTTTTTTTTTTTTTTTTTTTTAAAAGAAAGGAAGTGTTGATGGCCTTGAAAAGTTAGTTCTAAAAGAGAAGTCTTAACATCACTGAAGTGGTGTGAAGGAATCTTTAAGGTAGGATAATCTCCTTGTGGAATGGGTAGATGATGCTTACATTATTACTGCCTGCTGCTTAAGGCAAAATATTGGGTCTTATCACTACTTATGCAATCAATGGAACCTGGCAACAAGATATTTTTGTAGAAGAGTCTTATGAAATAATACATTATATCTACATATTTTAGTGTTAGATGTTTACTACACAGTGCAGAGGTTCAATTCTGATTATGTTCAGGGCAAACACTGCTGTGTGCTTACGTGTCCATAAAAGGAGCATCAGCATTTGTGCCTGCTTGGAAAATGCTGTGCGATGTTTTGTCCTGAAAAATTTCCAGTGGTTGCAATTACTTTTTTCTACTTCACAAATTGCACAGGCAGCTACAGGTTTGGAAGGTGATAGGATAGGAAAAGACAGTAATTTTCCTTTATCGCTTTAGCTGTTATCCTGGAAATGAAAGAAAGATTGAGTCAGTCTCAAGCAAAATGAAGAGACCTTTGCCAGTATAACTGCCAATTGTTGTCATCTTCAGCAGTGTCTCCAAAAATAGAGCTGCTGCTATTAAATTTCTGTCTTCTTTCATGGCTCAGATGTAAGGAGTAACGGACTACCACATAGATGCTCCTTGCTCTGTAACATGTGTCTCTGAAGGTGAGAAGGGATGAAAAATCCTCTCTCTTAATCAAGAAAGACAAGGACAGTGATGGCCATGGGCAGTTCCATCCATGGTAAGATAGTCACAATTCTGAAATCTTTGGGTCTTCCTCAGAGTTTACTAGTTCTTTTTCTGTCAGTTTTCTTGCTCAGGTCAGGACAATCTTACATGGTTAAGAAATAAACATGGTAATTTTTCAGGGGAACTGGCTCTGGAAATTTGGGTTTACATTTGTCTCAGGTATCTTTAAGAACTTAAGTTGTAAGTTAGGAGTCTGGCTGCCCCAGGCTTTCTGTTTGGTGATGGGGATACCAGCATGTCCGGCAGGCAGATGTTTATCCATCCGCTGAAATTCCCAGGCAGTCTCTGCAGAGCATACTGGGGCCCCTCACACACAGAACTTCATTAGCTGAGAAGGGTCCCCAAAGACAGGTCAAATGAATTCAGACCTTTGGGCCTTCTGGTTTGTCAGTTCTGAATGCTGAATGATCCTATTATTTCACATCTGCCCAGATATTAATGGTCAGGCTAAGTAACTGGAAAAATTATATTGCTCATGGAGTTTTTTATGTACTATCTGTCAGTATTTCAAATATATTTTGACCATGAAGGGCAAAAGAATTAGAAATTTAAAACTAAAGGAAACAAACAAGTAAGTAACTTCACTTGTTTTCTGTGTTGTCCTGACAAATCTGCATCCGTATTTCTTTTGCACAAGAGGAGATTGAATAAAACTTTATTCATTATGCTTCCTATTCCAGTGCATGATGGAATTATGGTACCTCTAGAGACTGAGTTGTATGTAGACCTTCTGATAGTGTCTAGGGAATGCTGCCCGGCAATTTTGGAGGACAAATGAAGATGGCTAGCAAATTCAGAGCAAGACGATTTTAAATGCACTTCTTCTTTTGGCTCATGAGTTTTAAAATAACATGAAGTATGGATTCACAGTCAGAAATCCACCTGTTAAGACTGTTCAATTGTGTAGAACTAGATTCTTTACTGAACTGAAAAGGTTATAGCTGTTATTTGAAGGGTTTTTGTACATTTGACATTTAAAAGGCTGGAATTTATTTGTCTTTTTATCTCTTTTTTCATGATCTATAAAAAGCATGTTTTTGATAAAGAAAAAAAAAGAGGGAAAAATATTGAATTTATATTTGAAAGTCCCTACCTTACTGAGTTATTTGTTGCTAGTGTAGAAAAGTGCAAAAAGTATTTTTCTTCTGCAGTGACTATTGCTGTGGTCCAAAGGGGATATTTTCTACGGTGCATAGTTTTGCAGTGTTTTCCTTCTCTGTATATTTTCCTGGAGGACAACACCTGAAAGTCATCGTTGTCAGAATTCTGCAGAAAGAGGCAATCTCTAGGGTGCATACAGCTGTGTTATTCCAGCCACACAATCTCAGTTGTAGGTTCTACTTCAAGAAAGGAGGTAGGAGGAGGGGGATACCAACTTTTCTTCTAACCTTACAGGATCAAAACTGTAATTTTGATAAATAACTGTAATTTTATTTGTGTGAATAAAATCCCTTATTCACAGGACATTGTGCTAATTACAGATATTAAAGGAGTGCAACCCACAGTGTAGCTCAACAGTGGGATTACTCTCAGTGGTCCAGTGCTATAGCTATTCTGACTCTCGGCACCCCTCCCTAGATCCCTGATGCAGATGGCGCCTTGCATAGTGAAGTAACATTGATTTATTATTCCTGCTGATTCTGCTTAATAAAATCCTAAATTAGTTTTAAACCTTCAGACACAATGAAGGTAGAAATATTGTTTATATTCTTACACCAACCCTCCTTCTTTGCAGTATGAGGGAAAAGTAATAGCCTTCAATAAAACATAAAATTTTTAAAAATATATAACAATATTATTAAAAAAGCACAGCTGTAGATCCTTTGAAGTTCTTTTATAGTTACAATAGATCAAATTTGTATAATACTTTTAAATTTGAAATATTCAAAAATCTATCAAGAACCAAATGTATGTCATAAAAGTAGTAGTTATTTAAAAGGAGCACTATTCAGTTTTGGTTTTGAACTTGTTTATACAATATGTAATTGAAAAATTTCTAGTCAAGAGAATATACCTACCAGAGCTTGATTTTGATCAGGACACTGACATTGAAAGTTCCTATTATTTCTACAGAAGTCTTTTAATGATGAGAAATCCCAAGGCTCAGTTTTATGTCTTGTGGGTGAGACAGCCCAAGTATTTTGTCTATGAATATAAAACTCATAATCCAAATCAAAGGGTGAGGAATTGTAGAGAATGAGAGTGACTTGATTCTGTAGCTCTTCACTGACTGCAGAGTTTGATTATCCAGGACTTTTTAATTTTTACACATAAAAAATATTAAAAGATATTCAAAACTTGTAGACATTTAACAGATGACTGTAAATGTCTTTGTTTAATGAGGCAAATCTGGATTACTTTTGTGTGAAACAGAAAATTTCTGAAAGCTATGAAGGCTGTCTCCTGTAAAATAATCAAACACATAACTGCTCACTGTTCACTTCTGCAGCCAGATTTATTAGATTTGCTCAGTTTGTGCTTTAAGTAGAGAAATGGAATATGTTATGGAAAGGAAGCCACACATGTCAATCTATCTTTATTTGAAGATGTAAAGCATATGAGAAACTGTACAGAATTTTCTTTTGAAAATGGAAGCAGTGAGATGGCTTCCTCCAATACATTTTGCTGTGAAGCTGTAATGGGATGGTTTGATTACAGCAAAAAGCAGAGCTGAGCATCCTTACCCTAAAATTCACGATTCTCTAGCAAACTCATGGTGTCAGAGTGAAAACCCTTGTCTGGGCCAAAGAAGTGCAAACAGCTGTGCCTATGTAAAACTGGGCTTGTCACAGATGTTTGTCCAAGGCCAGGGAAAAGCTGTTTTCAGGATTTGTGTTGACATGAAACCAGAGTAGTCTTTTGCTTCTGCTTTAGTTAGCCAGAGATACAGCAAAAAGAAAATGCAGAAAGTCTATCTGTTAAGCACTGGTGTAGCTTGTTATCCAGTCAGAGCATATGGAGGGGAAGTGGTCTGTAATGCTCACAACAAAGCAAGACTGTTCTGCGAGCAATCCACTTTTAAGCTTGCTGTTGCATGAGGTACTATCTATCTCCTTTATATATGAGAAAGCTACTGTTTATGAAGGCTACTCATCCTAGGCCAAATAACTTTATTAGTGATAATCCCTTCTCTTTGATTTCTCAGTGCCTTGAGTAATGAACACTAATCCTACTGGGCACTTTTGAGGTGGTAACATATCAATGTTAGGCAAACATATCAATGCAGCAAACCCAAGGGTTAGGCTTGCTTTGAGGGGGCACTACCAAAGTGACTCCTGAGAATGAACAGTATTTAGCTATAATAGAAGTGCTGCTGACAAGCAAAAATCAGCAGTTGAGAATGAGGCTTAAAGTGAGAGGAAATATGTTATTGATGAGAACTCTCTCCCTTTTCTTGTTATGATTTTATCCCTATTTCCCAGTCTGTTCCTTTAGTAACCTTAATCAGTTCTCCCAGCACTGATTTGCAGTGCATTGCAGATTATAGTCACCTGGGAAAACTCTGTTTACTGAGGGAGAGGCTGAAAGATACTTTTATGTCACCTTTTCTGGACAGAAACAGTAGAAGACCTACTGTGCTTCTGCAGTGATTGTGCAAAGCTAGGTCAGGTCCATGGAAAAGTGAGTATGATGTAGCAGCAGCTCTTTAAGTGACATGTCTGTATTTTTCTATGATCACACTTCAAAATGAGAAATTTTTTTTGCATTATGAAAAAAGTCTTGATTTCATGCTTATGAATTATTAAGCATAGTTAGTAGTCCATGTAGTCTACCAAGAATAAAAGTCAGAATAGATATGCAGGATAAAATGTATGGCTTACCTCCTACATAACACGTACTATTGATATTAGAAATATTTATTTCATTGTAAAGAATCCAGTTTCTTAATAGCACAGTGCCTTGTGATAAACGATGAGTTACAGTAGGAGTCATAAAAAGAAGTTAAAATAGAAGGATTCAAAACAGATTGGTTATTACAGTTGTTATTCTTTGGTACTGTTCACATGTGTGTTACTACATTTTGAGCATACAAACAAGCAAGTAAGACTATTTCTATGATTTTTAAGCACTATTATTTTTAAGACTGAAGATGATGTGAAAATGAAGTCAAGACTGGGTGCTAGAAAACACTTAGAATCATAGATTCATAGAATTATTCAGGTTGGAAAAGACCCTTGGGATGATCGAGTCCAACCATCAGCCCTACTCTACAAAGTTCTCCCCTACAGAGTGTCCCCCAACATCTCATCTAAATGACCCTCAAACACCTCCAGGGATGGTGACTCCAACACCTCCCTGGGCAGCCTATTCCACTGTCTGACCACTCTTTCTGTGAAAAATGTTTTCCTCATGTCCAGTCTGAACCTCCCCTGTTGCAGTTTAAAGCCATTCCCTCTTGTTCTGTCACTAATCACCTGTGAGAAGAGACCAGCACCAACCTCTCTACAATGTCCTTTCAGGTAGCTGTAGAGAGTGATGAGGTCTCCCCTCAGCCTTCTCCTCCTCAAACTGAACAGTCTCAGCTCCTTCAATCACTCCTCATAGGATCTGTTCTCCAGGCCCTTCACCAGCTTCGTTGCCCTCCTCTATACTCACTCCAGCACCCCGATACTTCTCTCGTAGTGAGGTGCCCAAAACTGGACACAATACTCCAGGTGTGGCCTCACCAGTGCAGAGTACAGGGGACTACCACCTCCCTACTTCTGCTGGTCACACTATTTCTCATACAAGCCAGGATGCTCTTGGCTTTCTTGGCCACCTGGGCACACTGCCAGCTCATGTTCAACTGTTTGTCAACTAGAACCCCCAGATCCTTCTCTTCCAGACAGCTCTCCAGCCACACCTCCCCAGGCCTGTAGCCATGCGGGGGGTTGTTGTGGCCCAAGTGCAGGACCTGGCACTTGGCCTTGTTGAAGCTCATTCCGTTACCGTTGGCCCACTGTCCAATCTCTCCAAATCTCTCTGCAGACCCTCCCTACCTTCATGCAGATCAACACTCCTGCTTAACTTGGTGTCGTCTGTGAATTTACTGATGATACACTCTATGTCCTTATCAAGATCATCAATAAAGGTGTTGAACACAAATGGTCCCAACACTGAGCCCTGAGGAACACCACTTGTGACCGGCCACCATCTGGATTTAGCTCCATTGACCACCACTCTCTGGGACCGTCCATCCAGCCAGTGCTTGACCCAGCAGACCGTTCGCTCATCCAGGCCGTGAGCAGCCAGTTTTCCTATCAGAATTCTATGGGAAGCTGTGTCGAATGCTTTTCGAAAATCCAGGTAGACAACATCCACAGCCTTTCCCTCATCCAATAAACAGGTCGTCCTATTGTAGAAGGAGATCAGGTTTGTCAGGCAGGACCTGCCTTTCATAAACCCATTCTGACTAGGCCTGATCCCCTGGTTGTCCATTATATGACTTTTAATGGCACTCGAGATGACCTGTTCCATGACCTTCCCTGGCACTGAGGTCAGACTGACAGGTCTACAGTTTCCTGGATCCTCCTTTCTGCCTTTCTTGTAGATGGGTGTCACATTTGCCACCTTCCAGTCCAATGGGACTTCCTCAGTTAGCCATGACTTCAGGTAAATCATGGAGTGCAGCTTGGTGAGCACATCTGCCAACTCTTTCAGCACCCTTGGGTGTAACCTATCTGGTCCCACAGACTTGTGTGCATCCAAGTGGTGTAGCAGGTCTCTGACCACCTCCTCTTCAACTGTGCTGACCTCAATCTGCTTCCCCTCCCCATCTCCCAGCTCACGAGGCTGGGTGTCCAGGGAACAGCCAGTTCCACTGCTAAAGACTCAGGAAAAGTAGGCATTGAGCACCTCAGCCGTTTCCTCATCCTTAGTTACCATGTTTCCCTCTGCATCCAGTAAAGGAGGGAGAGTTTCCCTAATTCTCCTTTTGCTGTTAATGAATTTATAGAAACATTTTTTATTATCTTTAACAGCTGTAGCCAAGTTGAGCTCTAGCTGTTCTTTCCTCTCCTAATGTTCTCCCCGCATAACTTCACTACATATTTGTTGTCTTCATGAGAGACCTGGCCCTTCTTCCACAGGTCATAGATTTTCCTTTTGTTCTTGAGATCCAGCCAAAGGTTCCTGTTTAACCAGGCTGGTCTCCTTCCCTGCCTGCTTGTTTTTCAGCACACAAGAACAGCCTGTCCTGTGCCTTTAAGACTTCTCTCTTGAAGTATGTCCAGCCTTCCTGGACTCCCACATCCTTCAGGGCAGCCTCCTAAGGGATTTTTGTTAAGCAGTCTTTTGAACAGGACAAAGTCTGCCCTGCGGAAGTCTAAGGTGGCAGTTTTACTCACCCCTCTCTGTGTTTCTCCATGGATGGAAAACTCAATCATCTCATGATCACTGTGCCCTAGGCTTCCAACCTTTACTTCCCCCACAAGCTCTTCCCTGTTCACAAGAAGCAGGTCCAGGAGGTCACCTTCCCTGGTCGGCTCACTCACCAGCTGTGTGAGGAAGTTATCCTCTACCCATTCCAGGAACCTCCTGGATTATTTCTTCTCTGATGTGCTGGGATCCCAGCAGATACCCGGGAGGTTAAAGTCCCCCATAAGAACAACAAGTGACCGCGAGATTTCTCTCAACTGTTTATAGAAATTTTCTTCCTTTGCATCTATTGGAATGAATTAGTTGTGTGTAGATTTCCATGTACATTAATCTAGACTTGGGTCTTCCGTGATTCAGAGGTCACAGTGTTGCTGTTTCACTGCTGAGTTAAATGTTTGCCATGGAGACAGATGCTCCTGTGAGGACAAACAAAAGTTTGCCTCGGTTGTTAATTTCAGTGTAGTTTTTTGAAGTCTGCTGTGCCAATACCTAATTAAACTGCACACATGCTCTGAACAAATGAAAAAGATGCTGCTCCTTTCAGATAACATTTAAGGTGACAATTTCTTCTCAAGTGAAATCTACTTGGGGAAATCAATTCACTGCTGAAGCAGAAACTCTTTCCATAATATTTCATTACGTGAAGGCATTACTATAGCCCATGTAAAGTATAGGACAGTGTGCGCTGTTTGGAGATGTTGATATTGTCTAGTGACAGCCATGGGACAAGTGTAGTTTTAGTCCTGTTTCTATAATTTGAAGCCAGAGCTGTATTCCTTGTCTACAGTAATATTATTCTGATGGTGATGTTTGATTGTTCTACACATAGAGCAGAAACCTCTTAGGAAATGTTTGGAGGCTGTAAACTACTGATTAGTTCTGGAATTGAAAATTCCTGAAGTGTTCTACCCTGACTGCTCTAATAACATCAGCTGTATTGATTTGTTCTGTTTTTGCATTAAGCCACACACTTTGTCTCTTGGCTTTCTCATACCAGAGCCCACCAGGAACACTTATGTTCCAAGTTCAATTTCATATCTTTAAACATGCATTAAAATAAGTAAAATATGCTTTGAGGCAAAGAGAGAGAGAGAGAGGGAAATGAGCTGTAAGAAAAAAATAGGAATTAAAAAAAAAATTAAAGGGACAACGATGTGGTTACAGAGTTGGTGGATAAGGGAGAAGAAACCAATGTTATGTCCCTGCACTTGTGCAAATTATTTGACACTGTCCCACACAACAACCTCGTCTCTAAATTGGAGAGACATGGATTTGATGGATGGACCACTTGTGGATAAGGAATTGCCTGGATGGTCACACTCGAAGAGTTGTGGTCAGAGACTCAATATCCAAGTAGAAATCAGTGACAAGAGGCGTTCCTCAGAGGCTGGTGTTGGAACCAGTGTTGTTTAACATCTTTGTTGATGACATGGACAGTGGGATTGAGTGCACCCTCAGCAAGTTTTCTGATGACACCAAGCTGTGTGATGTGGTTGACACACTGGAGGGAAGGGATGTGCCATCCAGAGGGACCTTGACTGGCTTGAGAGTTGGGACCATGAGAACCTCATGAAGTTCAACAAGGCCAAGTGCAAGGTCCTGCACATGGGTTGAGGCAATCCCATGCACAAATACAGGCTGTATGGAGTATGGATTGAGAGCAGCCCTGAGGAGAAGAATTTGGGTATGTTGGTTGATGAGAAGCTCAACATGACCCTGCGATGTGCACTTTCAGCACAGAAAGCCAGTGGTATCCTGGGATGTATCAAAAGAAGCAACCAGCAGGTTGAGGGAGGTGATTCTGTACCTCTATTCCACTCTGGTGAGACCCCACCTGGAGTACTATGTAGAAGGACATGGACTGGCTTGAGTTCATCCAGAGGAGCCATGAAGAGGATCAGGGGGCTGGAGCACCACTCCTATGAAGAAAAGCTGAGAGAGTTAGGGTTGTTCAGCCTGGAGAAGAGAAGGCTCTGGGGAGACCTTATAGCAGCTTTCCAGTGCCTAAAGGGGACCTACAGGAAAGATGGGGAGGGACTTTTTTCCAAGGGCCTGTTGTGACAGGACAAGGGGTAATGACTTTAAACTAAAAGAAGGTAGATTTACATTAGTTGTAAGGAAGAAGTTCTTCACTGTGAGGGTGGTGAGACTGGAACACGTTGCCCAGAGAAGTGGATGTCCCCTAGCTGGAAGTGTTCAGGCCAGTTTGGATGGGGCTTTGAGCAACCTGGTCTAGTGGAAGGTGTCCCTGCTATAGTAGGAGGGTTGAATCTAGATGATCTTTAAGGTCCCTTCCAACCCAAACTATTCTAATGAAATATATGAAATGAAATGTCTATTTTGGATTGCAGGGAGCAGGGGGGAATGGTTTTCTCATTTCTCATTGTCTACAAGATTTCTGCTTCTTTCTTGTTCCATAGCAGGATCAGCTCAATAGCTGTCTGAGGCTGCTGATAGAAAAAAACCAAGACAGTCTCCTGTTCTTAATAGGTGTTGTTTAGGCCACTAACCTGAGACAACAGATATCCATGTTCAGATCTGTACTCCAGGATGAAAATTTCAGTTTGCTGCCTATTTTCTGCTGATAATATTTGACCATCCTGGAGTAAATAAGAATCATGCTTTCTCTTTAGATCAGTTGGAATAATCTTGACTGCACAGGGGATTTTTCCTGGAAAGCTTTTGTTTTAATGAAATCAACTTCAGAAAAAAAAAACAAACAAAAAAACAAGAAAAAAAGGATTCCTGAGCAACTGTTTTGGGTTTCAGTTGTTTCACAGAGTTGTTGCACTGTCCCTAGAATGACCAGTCAAGAACCTGTATCTTAGTATCCACTGATAGTGGTATGGCTTTGAATCCAAACTGGGATCAAAATTATCACAGAGAAGGTCTTTCTCCTACCCTTTTTCTTATTAGAAGAGGAAGATTTTCCTTCCTTCAGTGTTACTTCCACATCACATGTTTTCTTTCCTTTTCCTTACTTCTGCAATCTATCACTTCATTTTATTCGAATTTGAGTGCTCTACTATTTTTTAAGAATATTTTTAGAAGTCTGCTCATTTTGTGTGCACTTTCAGTTGCAGAATGCCATATGGGTACCATGTGTGAATACTTAGGGAAATAATCCTTCTGCCTTTATTCTGAGTTATTCTTTGCCAAAGTGATCTCTGAAACATTTACTAAGTCAAAACAACTAAGTGGAACGGGAATGGTATTTGCCTTCTGATCTGTTTCAAAGTCAGACCAGAAGAGTCTCCACTATGCAGTAGTATTTAACAGGGCCAAAATTAGATGAGTAGCTATATACCAATGAGAGCAAAGAAAGACTTGTGCTTAGAATAATGGATTGTTAATGTAGTGATGCATGGCAAAAGAGATGATTTGACATAGTATAAAAAATTTTCTCCTAGATTGTTACCACTTTTGTTCAAAATTTCAGTTAAGGAAGAGAATGTAGGAGTTACTGTCACTTCCCGAGTCATGCCTTAGATCAGAAACATTTGCTGAAGACATCTGCTTTGTGGAAGTCAAGTATACAGCATTTCTTAAGTCTGAGGCATGACTCATGGGAAAGCTATAGGAAATGGGTAGGTGTTTCTGAGCTCTGAATACTTGACTTGTCTACATTGCCTGATTGTTAAAGGTTTAGAGAAAACACAGGAATAAATTAGTTACTGGAAAAGTCTTAGGAGAATAGATGTATGTAGTTCTTCCAAGAGGATAGATGCTCCTTATAAACAGGGCATATTATTTTCCTTTGATGTGTTCTTCTCCTAAGAGGATTTGTATAATATAATCTGGTGAAGTTCACTGAATAAAGTTATGTACTTTTATGTATTAAAGAACCATTGCAGTTTGGTAAGAAAGCTCTGTATCTGTGGTGATCATTTGCCTTATCAGAGAGATGTGAAATAGATCCCTTTCCCTCCATTGTTCCACTTATTTTATTTTAAATTTCTCTTAAAAAAATATATATATATCTTAGCAATTAGTTACCCCTTCTATGAAAAAGACATTAATTTGTCAGTGTCAAGTTTGTGTAAGAAAAAAAGGCATCCATTTTAATTAGCATCTTCAAACTATCTCATCCTTTGTTTTCAGATCATCTAACGGCACCTTCTTGTACGTATTGATAAAATCAAAACCCAGCAAGTTTATCTGAATGCAAGTCTCTGGTGTCATTTTGACAACAGATAGATTGGTGTTATGTTCCTACCCTATTTTTTCTGGCTTATGTAGAATCAGAGAATAAGACCAGGCTTATCTTTCAAAGCATGAAGCTATTTATAGGATGTGGAGATACTGTCTGTATGTTTCTTTTCAAGCCTATACAACAGAAATTGATTTTTCTTTTTTAACTAGTACATCTTAGGACTTTAGCACAGAATAAACAGAGGAAGAGTAAGAAATAAAGCACAACTATAAACTGGTATTTGTTTTCTGAACTGCAGGTAACGGAACATTGATTGGAGCATCCGCGAATGTTGTTTGTGCAGGAATTGCTGAACAGCATGGTTATGGCTTCTCTTTCATGGAGTTTTTCAGGTACAGTTTTAAACTTCTCACTGTAAATTTGTCTTTTTTTTTTTTTTTTTTTTTTTGTCTAGGCAAACACTGGATTTTCCAAGTAGAAAATCTGGAGAAAAGGTCTATAAAGTAGATCTGTGCTCCTAGTTTGTTGTGGGTGGAGGGCAGATCCCTTAATTTTTGCATGCTGTGGATAGGATGCATAAATGTGGTTGGGAATGCAGTGGAACCCTAGGAGAAGCAAAGCCTCAGAAATTTCCTGCTTTGATCACCCTCAATTTTATCTTCAGCTCTGTAGTGGTATTAAATTGTTGTTTGGTTGTTAAATACAGTTAAATGTACTTTCTCATGTGCACATTTTCACAGACTTTCCATCTCCAGGAGAAAGTGGGATGTCCCAGTTTACACTGAGCGGAACTTTACTCCGTGATCCCATGTGTAAACCTATTTATATAAAAGCAATTACTTCTTTTGACTAGCTGCTTAGCAGCTATGAGTGGAAGTGTGATGAGTAGCTAGTAAAAGCTCAAGTTGTTGTTTAATATTTGTTTCATTAATAATTGTTGTTTAATAATTGAAGTTCCTCTGCAAGCCATTCATCAGCATATTTTTAAGGGACAAGGTCTACTAAATGCATACAACAGTTTAATATTTTTAATATTTTTCCAAACATGTTCAGTTTTTGAGGCTGTGGTTGAAAGCTATAAACGGAACCTTACAAATAGAGGACTAGACATGAAGTTAAAGTGTAGTTAATTTAACTAAAACATAATCCCTTGCTTATTTTTCTGCAAATTTTGGGCAAAGGATACTGTTAAGTTCACATCAATATTTTTTTCTCTTTTCTCGTTACATTGTTATTTTAGTTTCTTGGGTCTATCAGCTTTCCTTTATATAGTTTACCTCAAAGCCTTCAAATCTTCATAATTAATATGATTAATCATATGGGAGTGTCTGGAGGAGAGTCAATGATAAGCCTAAACAGAAAGATGATTTGAACTGTTCTTGCTAAAATTCTTGCTATGAGGGTGTTCTGCTCATAGCACAGTTTATCTCTTCACTCATAGTCCTTGATGATATGTTTCAGAAAGACAGATAGAAATGGATATGAATTAGCAGAAAGAATATAAGCCTACTTTTGTTGGCTTCTTATTCATTGAGTAAGCAGAGCAAGAGCTCCTTCAAAATTTGTTTTAGGAAAATATTTGTTTCAGTTGAATGTGCCCCAATTCAATATTTTCTGAGGCTTCTCCTGGGATTACCAGGTATTCCACATATCCCTTGAGAATTTTGATCTCACTTACTTTTATTTATGAAGGTTGTCTCAAAGCATGAAGGGATTTTTCTTCCCTGTTTGCCCAGGATCACTCATTAGGTTTCACATCCCCATTCAGGGTCCTCTGTGGTGTTTCTACTAGTATAGACACAGACTGTTACTCTCATTTTGAAAATCCCTGTAAATCACCAGGGAAAAATAATGGATACCATGTGTGGGGAGACGATGGCCTCTGCTACCTGACTTTTGTTAAGATGTCTTCTGTGCAACCTGTTCTGGTATTGTTTTGTCCTTCTCAAGTGTCTCTGTGCAGGAAACCCGTGGCATGTCTGTCACAGGTGGCATCTGGGATCATAAAGCACAGTACGCTACTTCCCATACCCTTGCTCCCTACCTGCATGCTAAGCCAAAATTATGCAGCTGTTTTTAAGGGGGGGGAGGGCTCTGCTAGAAGCAGTTTTTTTGCAAACCATGTTTGACATGGTAGTCTGAGGAGGAACTCTGGTTAAAATTGATAAACATATCTGGTGAATACACCTTGACACAACATGGTTGGAGAGGCTCTGGAGGCTCTGGGTGCCTAGTGGCGAGAGACATCATGAGAAAGAAAAGGCAAGAAACAGGCTCTGTGTCCTGTAAGAGGGCTGGTAGGCTCATGACCTTTCCTGTGTATGTCTTTGCGCAGTAGCACTTGTTGCAGTTTGAGGTTTCTCTTCTCTTTTCTTTTTTTTTTTTTAAGAGGGGAGCACTGGCAGCCCAGATGGTGTGCTGTGAAATGCTATTCTGCTGCCCAGTCAGAGACAGAGGTGGCCAGGTGTGATAACTTGCCTTGAATGCTGTGGTATGACCAGCTATCTGGAGTGCCTTGAGAAAAAGAAATCCTGTGCCAGAGGGGTGCATGCCTGAATGACCATGAATGTTGTAGTCTTTGAAAAATCTAGCATCCTGGGGAAGGTCTCCCTTGAGAACCATATCTAATTGCTTCCTTCCCTGGATCAAGAGTCCTACCTCCTTAAGGACCTGGGGACACTCATCTCCTTCCAGACTGTTGGACATGACTGGATGTCCAACATCCAGTAGGGGTGTAAGGGAAAGACAGCCCTGGTGTCCCATCCTTACCTGGTGTCCCATCCTTACCATCCCAGAAACTCAGGCCCATGTGTTGACTGTGCCTGTAAGGAGGTCCCAGTAGGATGACATTTAGGTGGGAAAGAATATATTGAGAAAGGAGTGAGAAAGGCATAGAGCTTCCCTATCTGTGTTGAAGCACCTTAAAGCAGCCTGGTGTCCAGTGTACACTAGTTGAATAGATACTGGATCCCAACCACACATACCTGGCTGTGAGTGTGCTGACCAGTGCCACCAAGTATCTTACCCGGAATGTATTCAAGTCTTGTTCCTTTCTCCCACATTGCCTGTCGACACATGTAGAAACCATTTCTGTCTGAATTGTGCTTACAAAGGAACAAGTGAGATTTCCTGTGAGAAAAGATCTCTTGGTTGCTATGAATTCAACTTGCTACTTCTGACCCTTGTGAGCTTTTCCTGATTCTTCATTATGTTCCACAGGAACAAAAAGATTGTCACATCGCTTAGAATATACAAATACTGTAATAATCTTACTTTATCACTGCGAAAATATTTTAACCCTTGTATCTGTTATACTGGCAGCAGGGCAACAAAAAGGGGCTTCTACCGGTATAGCACAAAGTCCAGCTGGAGATCAGTCACTAGAGGTGCTCCTCAGGGCTCTTGTGACTCCCAGTGGTACCTTCCAAACTCAGCAGTTCTAAGATTCAGCTTTTAACGAGCCCCGGAAATCTGAAGACAAATAATGAATCATTGCCACTGGATGATTTATTTGGTCTATCTGAAATTCAAAGGAAAGGAAGAAATGTTAAGACAAAAAGAAGATGGAAAGTCCTAGGAAATCAAGCTCAGAAGTAGCAATCTGCTTAAAGATGCTCTTGCATTTTTGGCATCAGTCCAGTCAAATTACACTCCTTTTCCACCTTGGAAACTTCCTCATCAAACTGTATTTATGTGTTTTAACCTTTCCTCCTGAAAAAATCTTATATGTACCCTAACTTTTAATTATCCTTCTAATAATTCAGAAGGCAAAGCTGAACACAATATTCCAGGCACAGTCCTCTTATTTTTTTCTTATTTTACAAAGATGAGATTAAATACAAAATATGAGGCTATTTGCCTTCTTGTTGATAATCTAGGCCATTTCAAATTCCTGTTTAATTTGCTACTCACTGTTAAATCCAAGTCTCTTTCAGCTTTCACGTTATTTACTTGAGTGTGAGTATAGCTAGTCCCCCCCCTGCTTCCCCCAAGTTCTTATACTTGTCCTACATTCTGTTTCTAATTAACATATAATCAATGGTCAGAGATAAAAGGGAATTGGTCTGCTATGTAATCTAGTAAGTGAATTGGAGGTTGGACTCAAAGAGAAATATTTAAGTGGTAAAAATAGAGATGATTGTGAGTTAGTGGGGTTTGGAAAAGAAGATTAAAAAGTATTAGGATATTTGCTGTACATGGTAAAGGGTGAACATCAGAGCAAATAAATGAGCATTATGTCTCCAGAGAGAAGTAGTTTTGGTAGTCTTGACCCTGTAGAAAACACCAGATGTGTTAATAATATGAAGGTAATTGCTCAGGGACAGCATATATGATTAAGCAGAAGGCAGGGAAAGATAATATGTGTATTATGATTTTCAGTCTAATTGGCAGGGAAACATTAAATCATAAATAAGATCTTAACATAAAGGAAACCCCCAAATGTAGGACAGTATTATTTCTCTTGGCAAATGGTCAGATAGGGACAGCATAGTCTTGTTGCCTTAATGATTTCCAGAGGTTAACATAGTGATTTTATACCAATTAAGACTGTAGAACAATCAAGAGAGCTTTGTTTTTCTCAAGGAATAAGATAAAAGAAGAGATTGCAGATGTCTCTTCTAATTAGATGCTTTATTTCATGTTTTTAGATTTTTACAAATACATCTCTGTCGAGTTTATTGCAATATAGCATTCCACTAGGTCAGTCTACCCTATGGAATATGAAAACGACTCACAGAAATCTTTTTGTTACCAATGAAAAATTTGTTTCCACCTTCATAGTGTAAGAAGTTCTCATTGTTGTAGAGGCTTTAATTATATGTTTCCACTCACTAATAACATTGCCAGCTTGATTTTAATTTTGTCTTTAAGAGAGACCTTTACAACCTTATAAAGATATGTAGTATTTCAAACATAAAATAAGTCATGTTCCTTCATCCTGTTGTAATTCAGTACCAATCACCACTGTGTGTCTGTAATGCATGATTGATAAAAAAAGAATCACAGATAAATACTGAACCTATTTGACACACAGGAAGTGGGTATTATGGGAAATAGTCAAATAGTATTTCAAGAAAATTTTGGCTGACTGTGAATATATCATGGTGTGGGATATATAGGTAAGAGAAGAATGGATTGGATAACTATGTAATGGGATAAGAATATGGGAGAAATTATTTGATGCATGAAGAAATCAGTCTGCCCAGAGGAACAGGGTATGAGCCTAAGGACCTAGTTTAGATTACAGTGGTAAGGTTAGCTGGGCATGATCCTGAAAGCATTGTGCATATTTTCAGATTTTTCATTATTCTGTCATTGCTCTGCCTTTATATGTCATCTGAAGAGCTGAATTAATATTCTCTGTCTTCTCTGGGAATAACAATAATTTGGAAGTGTCAGAAAATATTGGTTTCTGATAATAGCTTAGGAAAGAATCTGTTTTCGTCATAGGATTTGTCTTGGGAAATATTCACAGCAAAAATATTTACAGTAGGATATCTCGTTTATCCCTGCTTGAGAGCACTCACCCATAAAGACTGTGAAACAGTGTTTCCCGTGAGAAGTGTCATTCATGCATGTGGGAGGACAAATGTGTTGGCCTTTATTACCACCTGTGTATCCTATTTATGCTACTTATTGAAAATAACTTTAAAAAAAATTGGGTTCTGTAAAGTCCAAAAAATGTCTCTACTTGATTATGTATTAGACAGCTGTAGGCTTTATAATTTCTGTTAGTGTCATTTTTCCCTATCTTCTTGCTATTAACACTGCTCTATGTCAAACACTTGCTGTTTTAAGGTTGATTCTGATCAGAATAAAACCAGGCCTACTATTTCGGGTGTGAATTTTTGCTGATGGAGACTTCAGGTGAGCAATGTGGTATCCAAATACCTAAACACGATTCACCTGTGGGCTTTCTGATCAATTTAGAAGCTCCAGAAGATAGAATTTTGGCATGTTCAAAGTATATAACAAAGATTCAATGAACTGATGAATAAAGGTTTAATAATTATGATGCACAAATTAGCTCAATCTCACTTCCCACTACTCTTCTGATCAGTAACGAAGAATAATTGATCATGGGTTAAAGGCTGGTATTTTACATGGTAACATGTCATGTTCTTTTCAAACAAGTGCAAATGCAACACTTGAACAAAGCTCTCTCAACAAACACATGTTAATGTACACTTCCAATTTGGGTGAATTTTAACTTTTCACAACTCTTGCTTCATAAAATTTCTATCTTTAAAAATCTGAATATTTTAGGTTTACTAAATCAACTTATTTTCATCTTTATCTTGATTTCTTTACATGTGTAAGGAAAATATTAGAAATTTTAAAAATAGATCATTTTAATCATAAATTTCAAATCCAGTTACGTATGAAAATATTTATTATCAGACTTAGGGAACTGAGTTTAAGAAATACAATTTAGATTTTAACATACTATTCACTATTATGCTAGGAATGGCAAAGCTACAGATAATTTTCAGCTGATCACTCAAGGAAGTAGAAAGGTAGTTCAGCACGTATTAATCTTTCAGTATTAGCTTCTAGGCTGGGTTTGTTAAGAAGAATGACAGTTTTCTTTCAGCTATCCAAGAATAATCCTTGCAAGTTTTTAAATTGTCAGTGTTGATCTAATGACTGCTCTTAATCAAACAAATGTTACATTTACATCTCTGGCAGTTGAATAAAGTGAATGCTGCTTATTTTAAACAATTGCATAGCTTGTGTCAAACCCTGTGAAAGTAAGTATTCCTGCAATAGTGTGGTGCAAACCATTTTAAGAGTAATTCCTGAGTTATGGGTGGGATTTTTTTTTAATGCATTATTTTATTTAAGGTCAAGAAACACTGTGAGTGGAAGTGTAAAGTAATGCGGTTTTAACTTGTTTAATTTTAGAAAAAAACCCGGCAGAAAATAGTATTTTAAGCCCTTAAACATGAGGATATTTCCTTTTCCAACTTGAAATAGGATTTATCTATATCATGTGAAGTTTTTCGTGGAGCTTAAAATGCTCCTTCCTATGTCTTCTTGGTAGAGTCAATTTCTTTGAATTGTTTGGCCTGTGAACATAAAAGTATTGTTTTTTTCTTATTGTGAAGTCTTTTGGATTAGCAAATTAGTTTCCAGTAAAGGTAGATTTAAATACTTACCATCTTACTCAGTTTAAAATAAGGTTATGTTATTTAGGTATTAAAATTTTATTATGGTTTTATCTTTTAAACTCTATGAAATGTGTGTTTCATCTTTTAGTTTTTGAAAAAGGATATTTAAAAGGCAGTTGCAATAATCTAGTGTTTCATTGGGCTTCATAGGAAGCACTGATCCTCCAGACACAGACACATCACTTTAATATTATGGAGTAAGCTCATGGAATTGGTGTCTAATCATAGGAATCATAGAAAAATAGAAAAAAATCAGGTTGGAAGGGACCTTAGGCGATCCAGCCTTGGTCTCAAAACAGGGTCAGCTATGAGCTACATAGAAACAGCACAGCCTCTTAGGGCAGTCTGCTCCACTGCCTGGCTGTCTGTATGGGGAAAATGTTTCTTCTCTCTCGTTTCAATTTGTGCCAGTTTTTTCTCACCATCCTACCATGCAACACCATAAGAAGCACAGTTTCATCTTCTCAGTTACCCCTTGTAGGTGCTGGGCACATTGCTAGTGCCCCTGAAGCTGTCTTTTCTCCAGGCTGACCTAGATCATCTCTTCCAGCCTCTCCTCAAGGGGCAAATGCTCCCATCCCCACTGCCTTGGGGACCGTCTGTGAGGTCCCTCCAGTTTGTCCATATCTTTCCTGTGCTGGAGGATCCAGAACTGAATGCAGTGTCTAGATATGGTCTAACAAGCACTATGTAGAAGGGAACAATCTCTTCCCTAGATCTAAGGCCCGTTCCCCTTTTCATATAGCCAAAGAGGCTGTTGGCTGCCTTTGCTGCTGGGGTTTCAGCAGGCTCACCACTCTTGGCCATTCTCAAAGGGGCCCAAGAAAGCTCACTAATATCCAAAGATCATGTCCTCCAAGCTCAGGAGTGATGTATCCCAACAAAGAGCATGTCAGATAAGAATGGCAGGAGGCCTACATGGATGAACAAGCTGCTCCTGGATAAGCTCAGACATAAAAAGAAAGCCTACAGAGAGTGGAAGCAAGGACAGATATAATGGGAGGAATACAGAAAAATTCTCCAAGTAGCCAGGGATCAGGTTAGGAAGGCCAAAGCCCTGATAGAAATAGATCTATCCAGGAACATCAGGGGCAACAAGAAAAGCTTCTGTAGGTATGTCGGTGATAAAAGAAAGATTAGGGAAAATGTGGTCCCTCTCTGTAAGGAAACAGGAGACCTGGTTACCTGGGATATGGAGAAGGCTGAGGTACTCAATGACTTTTTTACCTCAGTCTTCACTGGGAAATGCTCCAGCCACACTGCCCAAGTTGAAGAAGGCAAAGGTAGGGACTGGGAGAATGAAGAACTACCCACTGTGGGAGGAGATCATGTTCAAGCCATCTAAGGAACTTGAGGGTGTACAAGTCCATGGGATCTGATGAGATGCATCTGGAAGTCCTGAGGGAACTGGCGGATGAAGTGGCTATGCCACTATCCATCATATTTGAGAAGTCGTGGCATCAGTGAAGTTCCTGCTGACTGGAAAAGGGAAACACCCCCATTTTTAAAAAGTGAAAAAAGGAAGACCCAGGAAAGTGCAGTCCAGTCAGTCAATCTCACTTCTGTGCCCAGCATGGATCCTTCTGGAAACTATGCTAGGGCACATGGAAAATAAGGAGACGATTGGTGACAGCCAACATGACTTCACTAAGGGCAAATTGTGCCTGACAAATTTGATGGACTTCTGTCGCGGTAGAGACGGACTCGACAACTTTTTTTGCAGCAGAATAGCCATCTTTATTGTTCCCTATCTCTTATATACTTTATTCTTTTATCCATACATCATTTTTATTGGTTACATGGCTGTTTGTCTACTACTTTATTGGTTACTTGTCTTAAAATGCCCCACTGTTCGGGTATCTGACAAACACAGTATTTTTCTTCTTTCTTCTTATCTCCAGTTCCTTTCTCAGGCTGACACAGCACTCCTCCAGGACTTTTCCAGCTGCTTAGGGATACATAACAAGCTGGTCAAGGTCAAACTGTTTTCTCTCTATCAGGCATTCAGCAGGCCCACTGCCTCCCCAACAGCCTTCTACAACAGGGTTACAGCACTGATGGATAAGGGAAGACCAACCAATGTCATCTACCTGGAGTTGTGCGAAACATTTGATGCTGTCCCACATGACATCCTCATCTCTAAATTGGAGAGACATGGATTTGATGGATGGACCACTTGTTGGATAAGGAATTGGCTGGATGGTTGCATTCAAAGAGTTGTGATCAAAGACTTGATGTCCAAGTGGAGAGCAGTGCCAAGAGGCATTCCTCAGACGTTGGTGTTGGAACCAATGTTGTTTAACATCTTCATTGGAGACATGGACAGTGGGGTTAAGTGCACCCTCAGCAAGTTTTCTGATGACACCAAGCTGTGTGATGCGGTTGATACGCTGGAGGGAAAGGATGTGCCACCCAGAGGGGCTTTGACTGGCTTGAGAGTTTGGGACCATGAGAACCTCATGAAGTTCAACAAGACCAAGTGCAAGGTCCTGCATATGGGTTGGGGCAATCCCATGTGCAAATACAGGCTGTATGGAGTATGAATTGAGAGCAGCCCTGCAGAGAAGGGCTTAGGAGTAGTAGTGAGTGGAATACTGACTATGAGCCAGCAATGTGCACTTTCAGCCCAGAAAGTGAGTGGTATCCTGGGATGCATCAAGAGAAGTGTGGCCAGCAGGCTTAGGGAGGTGATTCTGTATCTCTACTCCAATCTGGTGAGACCCCACCTGAATTACTGTGTTCAGCTCTGGGGCCCCCAGTATAAGAATGACATGGGCCTGCTTGAGTGGGTCCAGAGGAGGCCACAAAGAGCATCAGGGGCTGGAGCACCTCCTCTATGAGGACAGGGTGAGAGAGCTGGGGTTATTCAGCCTGGAGAAGAGAAGGCTCTGGGAGACCTTATATCAGCCTTCCAGCACCTAAAGGGGACCTACAGGTAAGATGAGGAGGGACTTGTTATCAGGGAGTGTAGGGGTAGGATGAGGGGTAATGGTTTTATACTGAAAAAGGTTAGATTTATATTAGATGTAAGAAAAAAACTCTTTGATGTGACGATGGTGAGACAACAGAACATGTTACCCAAAGAAGTGGATGCCCCCTCCCTGGAAGTATTCGAGGCCGGATTGGATGAGGCTTTGAGCAACAGGATCTAGTGGAAGGTGTCCCTGCCCATAGTAGGGGGGTTGAATCTAGATGATGTTTATGGTCACTTCCAGCCCAAAACATTGTATGCTTCTATGAATGTGTGTTGATTTTATTTAAATTATTTGAATGATTTAAAAAACCCACCTTAAATATGCTCCATATAGCTTTCAAATAATAGATCTGACTACAAAACTGATATCAATTAGTTAGGTGAGATTTTTGGGCAAGAAAACAAATGATGGTAAAGTGTGATACGTGTAACATTTATATAGCTTGTGGTATAAACTACAAAAATGTACAATACTCAATTTGTGTATTACTTCTTGTTCAAAACCTTATTAATTGATGAATGTCTCTTTAAATCCTTAGTTTCAAGACTTTCATGCTGAAAGTTCCCAAAATGGTTTAAAAATTATTATAAATAGTACAGTCTGTGCATATATGTATACATGAAAGAGACGAAGAAATTGAAGTAAACTTATTGGAGGAGATCTGATATACAATCCGAATTGCCTCATAGGACTTCAGGATATCTTTCACTTCTACTAGTGTAAAGCTACTCTTTCTAGCCTCATATAACTACAGCATGCAAGCCACGAAATCCAGACTATTTCCTGATATAAATGGTTATGAAAAAACAAGGAGAAAAGTCCAAGCCACCCCTTGCATTCCAAAGTCTACTGTTCTGCATATTCACCAATGCTCTAAAACCTGTGTATTGAACTTTGCTTGTGTGGGTTTCATAAAAGTGGAAATTGGGAAAGATCTTTACCAAATGGGACAGTGACAAGCTGTGGAGACAGCTGGGTTCTTTTGCAAATCAGTGTGGTTCTTTGGCACTCAATCTTTGAGGTGTTCAGAAATTCATAGATTTGAAAGATTACATTCAGCAGGATTACAGAACAAGGTCCAAATAATATTGAGCTGTCATGAAAATGAGTAATGAATGTAATTCTAAAAGCTCTTCCCTAAATGTTGCATGGATGCAAACTCCTCACATTTTTGGTGTATTGGAGGTATACCTTTATTCCTCTTGTGCAGTATTATATGTATACATAATATGGATGAAGTTATCCATCCATTTCTTGCAGATATTTTTAGTTTGCTGATATTACATATCAGTGAAGTAAGTAAGGAAAATAGATACATATATAAAAGTAGAGCATAGAGAGAAAGGCTATTTTGGATCATACTAAAACCAGCTGAGTACTATTTTTAGTACTAATACTATCAACAATAAAAATACTATTTTTATTGTTAGCTGAAATGCAGGATACTGATCTTGGTTTATTCTGAAAAACATAACGGTTGCATCCAGTATGGCTGTAAGAATTAATTTTGTTACTAGAGAATTTATGATCACGCTAGTGCTCCTACTAGGTGTACAGGTTATAGGAGTTATCATGTTTATAGAGTATTCTATATTCTAATTAGAAATTGCATACAATGGATGTTGTAAGTCACAAACAGTATAAAGTATTTCAATGCTTTAAAACCAATCAATGAACGGTGAGGAGAGTAAACATAATATATAGCTATATTTTTGTAACATTGACCATAACCCATTCTTGGTCACCTTTTCTAAATACAGGCTACCATCTGAATCAATACCTAATAACTTCCCAACAGCACTTAGAATAAAAATAATTTTAACAGTAATGATTTCTAGATATTTTTGGCAGTGTCAGAAAGTGGATATCCCGCAGGGTTTGTACAGTTCTACTCCTATACAAACTATTTTATTCAAAGGTTTTGAAGGTATCTTGGACTGTGTCTTCCTTCATGGAAGAAAAGACATAAAACTCTCCCCCAATACATACGTAATAGTTATATCATTAGGCTGATACACATGTTGGGATAGGAATAATCTTTCAAGTTTTTATGTTAATCTATAGTATTCTCCAGTATTAATCTACACTAAACAAATCTGCCTAAGCACAGCTGGAGAGCATTACATTCCAAGCTTTGCATTTAAAACACATGGAATGGATTTTTCTCTGTGTACATACTTATAGCTGTATTGAGTACAGAGGCAGTCTGGAACTCCTACATGGTTAAAGTCTGGCGCAATGAACCCCTTTCTCGTCTATTCCAACCAACATTTTCTAATTTTACTTCATGTTCAGTACAGATGGCAAGAGGAAGCTAGAATAGGACAGGAAATGTTAGATTAAAGAAACTGGGAGCTGTGCTGAGGCATTCTTGAAACATGAAGGGACAGCCTTCATGCAGTTCAACATGAAAATTCCAGTCCTTTTTTTCCTGAGAGTGGAAAAGGCAAGGATATAACATACAGAATGTTATTAACATAACAGAAAAGGCTTCTCAGACAGAATTTTCTGAAGTATTTTTCAGAAATGACATCCCATTTTTAATAATAGAAAAATATATTAATCTGCTTAGCTATCCTCTGGCCAGTATTACCAACTTTTAAACATATATAAGCTTTCTTTAACTTCCAACACCGTTAATGACTCCTCTCTTCTTGTTCTATCTTCTTCACTACTCTGTGGTACTCCTGTTACCAGAACCCATCACCAGGATGCATGCAAATAGAAAAAGATGTGTTCCTATCATGAGCTTTGGCTTGTGTTTGCTTAGAGCACAGTATTAAAAAATACAGAAGTATTAAGTTGGGTTTATAGAAAACTTCATACTTGCCTGGTTCATATTTTGAAATGATAGGCCAGCTGCAAAGCTAGGAAAAAGAGCAAAATTGTAGTTTTTGAGTTCTAGAGGAAAAACTTGACTGTGATTGAAGTGACTTAAAGGTGCATGGTGCAGGTGTGAGGTAACATTGTCCATCACCCTGGGTCCTTGTCCCTGAATTGTCCAGTTTGAGAAATGGGGTGGAATGTGCTGCGTTTCCAATCTGGCATTCCAAATTTGAACTTCCTTCCTATAGAAACTGGGTGGGAGGGGGGTGGGGTGGGGGTAAGGGGAGAAGAGGCAAAGAGAGAGAAGGAAGGATGAGAGACGCCATTGTGCACCCAGATGTAATTTCAGGTTGGAGCTGGTACATGACTAGAACATAGGCCATTTAGAGACTGACACTGCTCGTGTTCTTAGAGCAAGTCTTCTTGTGCTGCTATTCTCATTCTTCACCCGTATGTGTCTTGGCCATCTTTTCTATAACCATTGAGTTGGATTATTATTTTTAATGAGCTTTGACATACAGATGAACATGGAAACACATCTTTAGAGTCTTTAGCCTATAGTTTTATGCTGTTGTTTCCATAGCTGACTTTTTGCATATGACAAGGTCTGTACAAGTTTTCTGAATTAATTCCACTTTCAAGTTACACAGATGTGAAGGTTGTTACATAAGTGAATATTGCAGTAAGAAAGATATTATTTATCTATAGACTTTTTTGTTTAGACTACTCAGATGTTTTGCATTTCTTTTTATGTTAATTTGTAAAGAAAGCTGAAGAGAAGAAAAAGTCTTATTACATTTAGGTGGATGAGATCGATAGGTTTTGAGAAGTACTTTGTGAAACTTTTACACCATACTTTTTTTTTTTTTTTTAAATGAACAGAATCATATTTTCATGAAAAGATTCTTGAAGTATCTCCAAAGCCCAGAATTTTAGTAGCAGATTATGATTTATGCTGAAAAGTGTATTTGAAAATCAGTATGTCTGCACCAAAGAACAGTGTGGTGAATCTTCAGTATCACTTTAAATAGTAGTCATGTTAAAACTTAAAAAATGAATTACCAGAAAAATCCACAGGGAACAATTTTTCACTGATAGGTGTTGGAGTTTAAATAAAAACTCTTTCTTTGCTGCCATGTCTGGCCATAAGGATTCATATTTTACTGCTACTAATATGGGCTGAAATCATCTGAGAATATTCACCTTTCTAGCAAGCTTTTAAAAGGCAAGTAAATTACCTCATTTTTCATTTCACTGAATTTGATTTACACCAGATCCTCTAAAACTAGTTTGAGTTGTACTGTATCTACAGAATTTCATGGTTAGATATAAGATATAATTGGAATAGGTGTTATCCGGTTTTACAGGCATCTGGAGTGGAAATAAGGCTCTGTAGTTGATTAAACTTATACAGCATCAAGGCAGGAGTTAATTTGTAGCCTTTCTGCTTTTACATTGAAGTAAATATGCTTTTGTTAAATGCTAAAAGGCACAAAATGAAGGTCATATGCACCATTATGCTGTTAGGCTTGTCATGATTGTGATTTAAAAATTTTAAAAAAACTGGAGCCTATTAAATCAGAGATATTTTCTGTAGTTAAAAGAGGTCAGTACATTATTTTCCTAGATAATTCATCAATGTCAGTAGTGCTAATGAAAATGTGGGCCATGTGTCAAGAGTAAGTGTGTCCATGTTTCTGCTGCCATTGTGGTCTAGCATTCACGTGTCATTGCAGATCATTAAATGAAAGGTTTGCTAGTGCCTTACAAGCTGTCAGTAGGTCTATGTGAGAATAGAGGAGAGAGTGTCTACAGTCTCTTCTGAGTGACTGCACTCACTGATGATCATATGCATCTCATATTGCCATCTTGTTTTGCTAGCTAAGATTAAAGAAATTTTTCTGGCAAGAAGAGAAGTGAGACTGTTTGCTGCTTTCCCCCACCATGTCTCGAAGCTAACAACTGGGTTGAATTTCTTCTTGTTACCACCTCAGTTCACGTAGTGCATGTAAAAGGAAAGGGTCTACTTCTGATAGATGTGGTGCCCAGTTGACCTGTGTGTTGTGTAGTGGTAAAAGAGCTGTATGTTATACAAAGGGAAAAATACCTAATAATGCAAAATTTTAGTCTTAGTTATTTTGGTTTAGAAAATATTTATAAAAAAGAGATTTTTGCCACAAGTGCAGGAAGCCTTTGGTCTCTTTTAAATTGCAGTGGAATCCATCTTTGTTGGGGTTTTATAGCCAATACTATACTGTAGGTTAAAACATGTGTTTACAGACAACTAAACAGTTTGACTGTTTGTGGCTTGTTACTTGGTCTTGAGTGTCACCTGGTCCAAAAATAATTAATCCTACTGAGGTTAGCTTTAGGGTTGGTATGGCTGAACCCAAGGCTCTTTCTCTTATGCAAAGCGTAATAGTGGTATTTTCTGTCATTCAGGCGGTCAGATCAGATCCTGCCTTTGGGCAGCCATGTGCTATAACCATTCAGACCCCTGCAAATAGCCCACTTGTAAAGAAACAAAAATGAGCTAATAATAATCCTGCTAAATATTCCAAGTTCTCTGTTGACTTGTGTATGGAACAGGACTTGCTAGAAGATTGTCTTTTTACACTGGTTTTACAGGCATGTGTATTTCATGACTTTTTATACGTTTAAGGTTTCTTTCATGTCTTTTCCAATTTCTCTGTCAAAAAGACAGTGGCTATTGCATATGATTCTCTTGATCTTAACATTTTTGTTTTATTCCTGCAGTGTCTTCTGGGGAGGTTCTAAACTGCTGCCTTGTGCCTAAATTCTTGCCTTTAGAAAAGCAAATGCAGAAGGTCTACTGAAATTTAGTTAAACAGCTGTGAAAGTTTGCCTTACCCAAGTGCTAGCTAGACTGTTTGAAAAATCTGATTGCTGCACAGATTCTGTCCCCACCATTCATAGGAACCCTGTTTACTGATTTGTTTCCTTGTGACTGAGACTTCATGTGTCTTGAAGGGGATTCACTTTGAAATAAACTAAATTATGTTTTTACTTCTCTCAGTATAATGAGGAGCTTTTTAAATCTGAAAAGTATCTTCTCAGCAAGAGTAGGAGGTTTGTCTGTAGTGATAGTGGTAAACGAAATGAAACGAAAGAAAAATGGTGAGCAGTATAGCTATGAATAATCAAACCAGGGAGAGTGAAACCAAAATTGAGACCATTCCAAAACAGCAAAAACCAAAATCCAGCAAATTTTTTTTTTAAAAATAATTCTGTTGTGTTTCTTAAATATATCATATTGGTGAAGGCTGTTTATAGTAAAGGCTATTTGCAGCGTCTGGGAGAATAGTCAAATACAAGTTTAGTGCTTATGGAGTCATCTGCTATTGTAATCAGTGGTTTCTTCCAATTAAATTCAGAAGACTTTGGACTGTTGTTGAATGTGATATTTCCATGCATTATTTCCACTGACTATTGCAACCAGCAGGTTGTCATTAGTATATTAATAAAATATAACATTTTCTATAATATACAGTTAAATAAACTGTATGAGAATAAAGGCAGTGTAGATTACCTCTCATATTTATATCTATCACTATATGGATTATTTGGCCTAGTGGCTAATATGATGATAAACATGGCTGTATTCCTATATAGTAAATAGTCTGTAACATTTTATTAATTAAACGTAATATTTAAAAATATTTTTTTAAAATTGCTCTTATCTGTCATGGACATGAGAGCAAAGTAGGGTCTTTGGGACCTCTGGGCTTTAATTTTCATGTTTAAGCCTGACACTTAAAAATTGTCCCTGTTTGACAAGAAAGGTTTTCTTTTTGTAGGTTTTACAGGAATATCTTTTTGACAGATTGATTGTGTAAGTCTTCATGTTGCTCTAATAACTTCTTTTTAACGGGAGAACTTTAAGTGATGTCAAACTCAAAATTCAGTGACAGATAATGTGCCTTCTCTTAGTTTAGAGGTTAAAAATATTTAACATTTCTGTATGCACAGAATAAACTGCCAATAAAAATATTAATTTCTAGCATTATTTAGATAGGAAGAGATAGAAACAAATTCAAAATGAGTGGTCAGCTTTTCTGTAAGTATTGAGACAGTGAATATGACTGTATTAATAAATACAATCAACAGCCATTACTGATATAATTAAGAAAAGCATGATAAACTAGTGCTTCTTGTCATTACTGTTTCAGATGGAATAGAATTACAGGTTTTGTAATTTTTAATTTTTCTGATGATTTAGAAATTTCAGAAATACTTTTCAGAAAAACAGATAATTTCTGAACTATTGCAGTATAGAAAAATGATTACATTTCTTTTTTAATACAGATAACTGTTAAAAAATTCCACGATTTGCTAAAATACACTGCTGTCTCATGTACAACATGTTTTTCTGATGTTAAAAACATCTGGGTGGAGGAGTCCTGGAGTGGGGTGAAAGGGGATCCTGGTCCATGAGCAGAGGGGAGCTCCAGGGAGTTTGCACAGGAACAGTTTTGTCTGTGGGTACACTCTAGGCCATGGCAGCTGTAATTGAAAATCAGATGATTTACCAACATGAGCAGTGTCTGCAGACTGTTCTGTCTCATGTATATTGAGTAGTAAGACACAGCACAAAAACCTACATACCTGAACTCATGAGTATGGATTATATGAAACTATTTTAAAAGAAGTTGAGTCTGGTTATTGACTTTTTGGATCACCTTTTGGCTGAACCTTTACCTCACAGAAGTTACAGATTTTTCCTTATGGTTGTGTTACTCCAGAATTTTCTGTGTAATCCTTGTGAACAAGACAACTTTAATAAATAGGATACTCATCTTGAAATGTGACTCATCATACCTGAGTTCACCCATTTAATTCAGCCTATTCATTTATATTCATTCTGCAGTTAGTGGAGAGGAAAAGGGAAGACTTGTCCTGACATCTTAAAGGGATATCCTGTGATGGAAAGAATTACCTTCTTGAAGTCCCTTTCTTTCATCTGACTAAAAATAACCCTATACTGTTGTGTCTTAAAGCTAAATAATATAAACTGTAAACCATAGGTTAACCATACATATAGCTAATTTTTAGCAGCTCTTAGATAAGGGCTGTGTTATACCACATATACAAAAGAAATACAGATACAGGAGTAATACTTTTACTACTTCCTGATTCATGAGAGCTAAAGGATAAAATTGGTAATTTATCTTGACAATTATTAGTGGAATTTATGCATGAATGTGGGTATGTCTATGAAAGGCATGGTAACTGAGAGTAATTCTACATTAATATAGTGTATTTAATTAAAAATTAATATTTCAAAATTTTAATTAACACTTCAGCTGAAAAACAAGTAGATCAAACTCACATAAATTTTGAAATAATTTAGTCTTCAAACCATTCTAATGCAATCTTCAAATATTATTGACCAATGCAAGCACTAAATGTTATGGGTTATTTTTATTCCAGAAAAGTGAAGAACAAGAAAGTGAATTAATACACTATTTTAGCACAATTTTATTCTTGCTAATCTTCATGTAACAAAAATATCTTGATTCTCAGTACAGTGATTTACCGAAGATGGCATTCAGCTTCAATTAAAATACCTGATGCAATAAGAGCTAATCATCTAAGCTCCCACTGGAGCTCCCGGTGGAAATGTAAGGCTTTATTCACTTGCCTAAACACACACATTTATCCAGTCCTGTATCCAGGACATCTTCATGGGTCTGATAGATATGACATAAGATACATGGACCCATGCCATCCTCAAGTGACATCTGGAAGCTGAGAGGGACTGTCTTCACATCTCCAATGGTACTGCATGTCTTTTTTTAGGCAACAGATTTGCGCATCTCACAATAGACTCAGTGGAATCTAACGTGTGATTTGTCTCATCCTGCAGTAGACGCATCTATTCTACACACTACTTACTGTGTTGATTAGATTTTCCTCTGCCTACTGCAGGAACTGAGACAAAAAACCACTTTCACATATAGTTCCTATCTGCATGTGCCTGAATCTGGAGCAGAATCCCAGCATGTTTCTCATCATGCATGCACTGACATTGTGCAAAAAATTTTCAAATGAAAATGCAAAAGGGAAAAATAAGCAATAACCAAGACAAACATATTAATGTAGCAACTATGTACACTGAAAAAATATATACATCAAAACTTAATTTGAGATACTGCAACACATTCATCCATGTTTACTTTGCTCTCTTCCTTCTTCTCCTCTCATACTGTCCCTCTGCTCACATCTCTTCTCTTGTTATTTCCTTGTCCAGTAGCAGGTAGTGTTTTCTTCTCCCATAGAGATGTGTGAGAATAATGAGAAAGGCAGAGATAAAGATTTAGTGTTTCCAAGCTCCTGAGTATCTATTAGGTCAATAGGCAGGACTTTTCAGCAGGATCTGTCTAAGCTGGGTTCCAATCTATATTCCATCTGGCTAAATAAATGAAAGGGACTTTAAATGGTAACCTCGTACTTTAGCCAACCACCTGCTGTTTCGGGGCTGATGATGTTATGATTTTTGTATTTAAGGCGTGGGGTGGTTGTGCCCGGTTTGCTGGTGAGCAGCGGAGAGGAGTGAAGGCTCTGTCATTGGTGCTGCAGGGTGGGGCCGGCACTGCACCTTGGCTGCAGCAGGACTGGGCGGCTCCCCTTCCCTTATGTTACTTTCTCTTTATGTACATTTCCCCCCCAGACACTGGAATGACCATAAAAAGGGCAGTTCATAGGGGAGTTGTCATATGCTGACCAAGGTCTGATTCCTTGGGAATACAGGGACTTGAAAGGGTTTCTCCTACTGTGTCTTATTGGTGCGGTCTTGGTGAAGATTGTGCATGGATGCTTAGGTGGCTGGTCACAGTTGTATTTTGCTTTGCATAAAAAATATATATGCAGCAAGCAGGCATCATTTGTCCAGTGTATTTAGGAGGTAAACATGGAAGGACACCGACTTGGTTTTGCATTCCCAAATGTAAAGTTTATTTAGTTAACAGCCTACAATTCTTTCCCAGTCAGCCATTTAGTCTGTTGGAAATAACCCTTTTGCTATGTTTGCTTCACCTTAAAATTCTCATCCCAGTGAAAATTTTGAATATAATTTCATGCTTCTTTTGTCACATGACATATTTTCACTTAAGTTCTGCATTTATCAGATTTAGACCAGGATATATTAAAATAAAAAGATCATGATGCATACCTACTGTAAATTTCAAACTCGATGAGAATAACTTCTGAAGAATCATGAATTGTTGATAGACATAACCTGTATAATCTTCAAGTCTGATCATGAATAAAATGGGAACTTTAAATTTTTATTGGCTAGTGTGAAATTTTGATGCACAAGAAATACATGATCAGCTGTTTATGTTTATAGCTCATGGAGTCACCTGGTGTCTCAGAAAAATTATTCTCCATGAGACTTACAATAATCTTACACCTTTTGCCCTGTCTTTCTTTTTTAATGATTCTGTGCCTGGCTTTCTACATCCCTTGTTAAATTCCTAAAGAAATGATCTATTGTTTTTCCTTAGATGAGGATCATCTATTCAGTTAAACTCCAGATATAAACCTAATGTTTGCAGATTTCACCATTAAATATGACTGCTTATTTATAACTGTTTTTCATTGAAAGCAGCTGAATTTTTTCTGTTATCAGAAATAAATTCCCTTTGAAAAATGGTGCAATATTTTGAAAAGAAAGCTTTCTCATTGCTATGTATGTGCTGATACTTGTCAGAAATCACAGAATTCATGGAAGCATGATGTTTGTTAAAAGGGAACACATTAAGTCTTTATACACGTTCAGATATGTATTGCAATGGCAAAGCTGTTAAGCATTTAATTGACATTTAACATTAGAATTATCAAAAATGGCCTGGTACAAGAACAGTAAATCAAATACTGTCTGGTTATTTCCCAGGGTCTTCATGACATAAACTGTGTACTTATACCATTGCAAGTCTTGTTGCAGGTAGATCAGGATCACATGAGTCATTCTAGGTTGTGACTACAGTGAAGACTGTTTTTATTAAACCCAGAATAACTCAAAATATTTTAATAAGATTTTCAAAATTGATAAAAACAATGACTGAAGCACAGATTGGAAGAATTTGAAATTAAGAGCAAGTCCACTCAGCAGAAGCTCTGCTGAAAATCAAAGGTAAATTTGAAATAAATCTTTTCTTCTGTTCTCATGAGCTAAGTAATATAAATTGCATAACATAATTTGTCTTCATAACTCAAATTCATACTGATGCACAAAAATAAGAAAAGTTCCAGATCCCGTGGTTTTAGAATCATATTGGGCCCACTAATATGCCTCAATTTATGCATGGGAATAGTCCATTAAAATAAAAATTATACAGGTGCTGTAAGTACTTTGCTAGACTGTGGCCAAAAACATAAATTGGGAAATACATGTGATTTTAGAAATGTTTTTTCCTATGTGGTGTGCTAGCTACATCAATGAAATTTTTTTTTATGTTTTTTTTTTTTTATAAAACATGTCTAACGATGCCTTCAATAATATTTTAACTTTATGGCCTCTTCAAATAGCCTTTTCAAATGCTCCACAAGAACAAAAAAATTATTAGTTAATAAACGGAGATTTTTGTTTTCCTCATGTAGTAGTTTCCTTCTATGTCATTGTTGCAGTTGCTAGTGCTGACTCTTAAACTTGAATTTGCAATTCAGGATGTATAATTTATGATGTTTGCCTTTTCAGCCAGTTTGGTGGTTTTTGTTTTTTTTTTTTTTTTTCTTTTCTTTAACTTTCCTTAGAATTTG
The DNA here is from genome assembly GCF_965140245.1 of Athene noctua. Lineage (NCBI taxonomy): Eukaryota > Metazoa > Chordata > Aves > Strigiformes > Strigidae > Athene > Athene noctua. The sequence goes on from NC_134037.1 coordinate 191,239,174, forward strand.
CTTCATCTGGGAAAGTTTCCACATCGTAGTGTCCACAAAGTATGTTTTGCTGTCTAGGTTCTCTGCTGTTTTGGGTTATAAAAATGGTAATCTGAAATGAAAACATCTGTTCTTTCTAGAATCTCTGACAATAGCCTCTGTTTACCTGATCTGTTTTGAAGGAGAATGTTTCCTTGGAGAAACTAATGGAGACATTAGTATATCAACTTTGTTTTATTATTCTGGTTTGGTATCTCATGTCTTAGAACATTTTATCTAATTAAAAGCAAAGTCTGCTGGACATATTTATAATTCATTAGCCAGAAATAGAACAGGACTATTTAACTAGCAAGCAATTAATACATATTTTTAAAATATTTTAGTAGTATGGATCAAGATTTATCAAAAAAGGAATTTAATTTTTATTTTCCATGAACATTTGATGCAGGAAGTGTAATGCCGAAGTGGTTAAGATTAGAACTAGCTTTCCATTTAAAAGCTGATTTTTCTAACTGTGCTAACATACATGAACTGGCTTAGGACCTGCTACTTTATATGAAGATACAATTAATTTAGCAGCCCAGGGAAAACTGCCAGAAAACCTCTGGTCTTCGTGAAATTCAAGTGCCACATATGTATATTGCAGAAGATCAGGAAGTATGTGATTCACAGTTAACACAAGAAAATCCCTTATATGTAATGTTATAAAAGGAAGACATCCTTGCTTTAAAAGGAGCCCAAATTTCCAAGTTTAAAAGGGTTAAAAGGGTTGTTTACTACTCTAGAGATGAGTGATGAATGGGATTGCTTTGCAAGTAAGTCTTAGATAATAGTGGGGGCACTTGGATATAGTGACAGTGGGAGAGAATACATTGGTCTGGCTTATCTTTTAATTTTGCTGCCATAAAAGGTGGCTTTTTCAAAGAGATAGCCTGAGTTTTATGCATCTGTATGCAAACTCATATGGAATGAGGGTATGATTAACTATAGAAAAACAGGGAAAGTTGACATTAATACCTCCAAGTTTAACTTTGTCATTCTACTCAAAAAAAAAAAAAAAAAAAAAAAGAGAATCTCTTTCTCCTCAGGATATTTTTTGACTATCTCTAAAAAGCTCCTTATCTTACCAAATATGGGTATCAGAGCAGGATAAGATAGACACTTCTGCAGTTTCCATTCGTTGTATTGGTTGGGTCTCCACTGATGGCATTGAGAACTTAGCCACCTTCCATGTAGATGTGTACATAGTAGGCACCTGAGTTTAGGTGGATCGATCTGGAGCTGAATCTCACAGTCAAGGACATATCCAGTGACCTCAGTGTAATGCAGATGTTCCTGACCTTGATCAGATATAGCAGTGTAATCACAATGACACAGTTATTGAAGCAGAATGCACTGAGCTCCATGATGCTGGAACTATACTGCTGCTGGTACCTCTGCTTTGCAGGTGTAATGCCAGCTCAGCCCTGTCCAGACTGTCTACATTGCGCTACAATCTTTGGGGTAACTCTGGTGACATACACCCCAAGAAAGATATCTTGACTTAAAAAAAAAAAATCCTGCTTTTACCGACAGCCATGGCAGAATGTGGAAAACCAGCAAGCCTGTGTTTTCTTGCCAAGGGAATGATTTGATTCATTTTAGACTAGGGCTCGTGTATCAACTGCTGTATATCCAGGGACAAGCACCCTGGAGCCAAACACTGGAAAACACAAACCGGCAGCGTGTTCACACCTTCAGAGACAACAGAACAAATCCTCAGACTGGCAGACTACCGTTTTTTGCAGGAACCCTCAGTGCTGGAGATGGCCGAGTTTAGTATTTTAAGGCAACAGCTGTTACCACTGTCCAGTAAGCCTCAGGCTCTAAGTGAACCAATGAATGATGAGGACTAGGGAGATGAGCTGGACTGGCTGAAGCACAGAAGAGATGGAACATTTTCTCTGTATGAGGGAGCTCCATTTCTGTCACTGTGTTGAGGTCCATGTCACACACCATTGCTCTTAACCTTGATTCGGAGGTAGGTGGGAGTATCAGAAGCTGAACTGATTCGGCTTTGTTGTTATTGCGAAGGCTGATCCCATCTCATTTTTAGAATCAAACCAGTGAGGTCTGTGACTGCTGAAATTATACATTGGTGGTATAATATGTCTCTGTTGAAGCTAATGGGCATTTTTCAGAGAGTTTGGGGGAGAACAGAACTAGGCCAGGCCATGCCCTTTTGGTAAACTCAGCTGCTGCTTATGCCTCTTCAAAGGCTAGGCATTTATGGAGCAAATATGAGTCTTGCTAATGAACAAGAAAAAATATTTCCTTTCAGTTTAATATTTCCAGAATATCTTGTGCATTTGTTTTATCTCTCCATATGAAAGAACACATTTTTCCTTAATGCAGACTTTTAGACTGTGTGCTGTCACTGTAGGCGCTGTTGGATTATATAGAGTTTAGGAGATGGTTCACTAATGGGGCGTAAGCCAGGAGGTGATACAAGAAATCTAATGCAAGAAATTGTCTTCTGCCAGATGGAGCTGTACCTTGCTGATAGATGATTATAAGGCTGCTTATAAACCAGCAAATGGTTCTTGAGCCACTTGTCTAGCTTTGGAACCAAAATGACCTGGTTAATCTAGCAATATCTGTGTCTGTGTGCTGATAACACTTTTTTTTTTTTTTTCTTTCAGTGCTTGCTTAATTTAAATGTCATTCACAGAAATATACATTGCCAAATAAAATGTAGGTATATATTCATGTAACAGAAGTTCACTTGCCCAGACTGTAGGAGTTATCTATCAGCTCCTGAGGCTAGCATAATGTTTGGTAGCTAAACTGCTCTTGATTACCTCGACTGTGAACTGGAACCGTCAAGGTGAAAATCTTTCAGCATGGCAGAATATTTCTTTGTTCTTTTGATACAAACACAGTTTGCAGAGATCACTGTTTCTTCCGGTAATCACTTTTTTTGGCTTCATTTAGAAACATATTCTGCTACTGATTTATGGTGTGCTTGTACAAGGTGGAGTTATTGTGCAGATAGTTTCATGAGAATTGCATTAATGTGCATGTTCTCAACCCAGAGCTGCCTACTCCACCCAGGTTTGTTGTGCTGATTCATGCAGTCGCTGTTACCACAGAACCAAGCTCTTGCCAAGGCCCAGCACAGTAAAAAGGCAAAGCATTTTAAAAGCACTGATCATAAACACGGTACCTCTCCAGCTAACTTGTAATCTGAGTGTAAGATTGTTCAACGGTAATGAATACAAAGAGTGGGCTAATTTAGGCTACTAAAGTGAGATGTTTAACCTGACCCGCACTTCCTGTGTGGTCAATATAAACAGAAGATTATCATAGATATCATATTGTATCTGCATGGATGTCAGCTTAGCACTGAAATACCAGTAACTGTATCAAATTGGAAGGTTGGGACAGAAAACACATCTCCTTGGAATTATAATTTATTTAGCCCAATTGTATAGTAAAAGAATATGATACAAATGATTATGGAGATGTGGCAGCAAAAGTTTGTGAAGAGCAAACAGGAGAACAGGTTTCTTTCTCTACCAAAGGTGAGGAAGGATCTGCTACAGATAAGTAGTAACATTGATCAGATGTGGGGGATCCTGTGCTGGAGCAATTTTCTTTCTGCTCTTTGTTTGCTATCATTTGCATTGGAGCTGTAGTTCTTTTTGTACCTTCTTCTTACCTCCTTTGCATTTTAACCAAACATATGGTGTTTTGCATACACTGGATACATCTTCTTTTCTCTCTTTTATTTTTCCTTAAACCCAGTTCTGCCTGGTCCTGAAGGTGGCTTCCTTTCAATCATGAATAATTGAATTTTTGTGATTTGTGTTTCTATGTGCGGGACCATCGTTGTCAGCCTATGCTTGTACTCTTGGGAGATGTTGCTACATGTTTTGGGGACAGACATAGCTTTCCCAAGGTTTGTAGAAAGTAGTAACATCTTTTATCAGACTTACTAAGTATAACAGGAAAAAATGTGCAAGTTGCTTGAAGATAGATAGGGCATCTCAGAGCTCATGTGTATGTATAAGTGCCTATCTCTTTCTGATAACTGTACAGATTGCTGCCTAGTTCAGAATGCCTCAGTTTTGGACACCCCATATTAGCTCATCTTAGTCCAACTGATAGAGGAACACAAAGAAGTGTAATACTGAGACTGCAGTGAAGATTACTGTGTACTGCCAGTTGTGCCACGACAAAATGGAGGAATACTGACAAGGTGACTTTACAGGCAGTTGTAGGGAATTCGTACCAGTGCTGGGAAGAATTGTGGGAGTAAGGTACTAACATGAAATATGAAGAATGGTGATAAGGGCTGACACCAGGATGCAGCTGGAAACATTGCGCTGTGAATAAACAGATAATTAATGAGGTGCTAGTGTATGAATGTTGACAAAACTTCTGCTCTTCTCAAAATAGAACTAGTGGAGGGATGCAAAGAGTCCTGCAATGATCAAACTTTTGGAGCTGGAGAATAATCCTTGATATTTCTTGAGGCTAAAGAAAAGGACATTGAGAAATTGAGGTGAGAGACACCTAGATTAGCATTTTAGTTATGTGAATAGGCAGGAAAAAACAATTACACAGAGCCAATCTGTAAGACTGTTAGATGTAGGTTGGTTGTGAACAGAGATGTGAATCCAAACTGACTAAAATGATGTGTGAGGTTAAGGAGTACAATGATAGTGCTATGAAGAAAGGAAATAAATGGAGAGATTTGCAAGGGAAATAACATGAGAATGGTGTTGGCTGTCATGGAGGATAAACTGATAGCTAGACATCAGTAAAGATCTGGAAGAGGAGTGCACTGAACTTTGATTCGAAGGGAGTGAGATTAGTTTAATTGGAGCGAATGAGTTCAGTGAATTTTCATCACAGGGGACATTGCTGAATTGTATGTAGTCTGTGGTGAAATCACCCAGAGCTGGGAAGAAGGGGAAGAGAGAGAAGAGAATCAAGGACAGTATCTCTTCAAGAGGACACAGTGACACACATATGAAGAGAGACTAGAAGAGAGCTGGAAGACGAAGCAGCCAAGACAGGTGGACGTGTCAAAATCAGTGATGCCGCTGTGAGGGCAAGGGAGGAATATTGCTTCTAGTTTCACTTAAGAGGAGTGGACTTCCGCAAGAGTGATTTTCTTGGCAATAAAATGAAGGGCTCTGGTATTATAAAGTACTTTTAAAGTTTCTGTCACTGACTGAAGAAAAAAAATATGTTGAGGGCCAAGATGAGGCCTGAAGTGAAATCTGCACTTGATGGTAGTAGTTTACATTACAGCTTAGGTGAGGAAAATCCTATTTTTTGATACCTATATATACACTGTCTTGGAGGAGAACTACATGACATGCATTAGAGTTTAGAGCTGACCCCACCAGAGGCTGTGAATATTGCACAAGATTTATGCTCTTTACAAGGAGAAATAAGCAGAAGGTAATGTTATATCTTTCTTGTTGCCTCTGCAGGGCTTTTTGACTTACAGTGTAAACTAATTTCCTGCCCCTGCCATAAATTCATGTACATGCATACCAAGGAAAAGAAGCTTTATGTCTGGTACACTAGCATTCAAAAAGCCATTGGCGGAATCTGCAATTGCTTCATACATTTACATGGACTTTGATGTTCTGTCATTGTACTAGTCAGACTGCAGAATAAGTGTCTCCTCACTTAAATGGTTACTAAGATTATCCCATGTTTTGAATATTGTACAGAAAATCTAGTGAGTACATTCTTCTGACACAAAGTATATTTAGTCAGTGTATATTCTGAAGTGCTAGCAATTAGTATGTCAATATAACATGTGAATGTTAACTTTTGGGTTTGTCAGATTTCTGAACAGTATTCAGAATATGTAACTTTAGAATACAAACTACGTGCAGAACTATTATCACTTTGAGCAGTAATGATAAATTATTTCCTACTTCAGCAATGTTTTCATGTTCAATAGGTATACTGAGTAGTATACCTGAGTATATCTGAGTAGTAAACTGATTAAAATGCTCCTTTTATTTGAACTTTGTTAGAGATTGTTCATTAAATCATAGAGCTGTTTTAAAATAATTTGGTAAATGGAACTTCACTTTCCTGTTTCTTATTAAAGTCTGAGATATATGCTGTGGGACTGTCAACAGCAGCACACTAGTTAAGATCGCCTTGAAATTTAAAATTGAATTGTGATAGTAATATTTCTTTTTTGTAACTTAATAACTGAATTTTAGTTTTTCTATTTTACTTAGCAATTCCTTCAGGGTTACACGAAATTTCGAATCAAGATGTATGCTAATTTATGCCAACTTTTAAATTCACTTTTCTTTCTCTTCCCCTTACCTTCCCACGCTTATAAGCATTCTGATAAGTTGGAGATTAGAACTGTATAATGTAAGCACATGCAAAGCTAGATCTCTTTCTCTAATCATTCTTGAGTTATATCAAGGTAAGTCTTTAGCACATCTCAAGATCAGTTAGCTACTTGTAACAAGTATGTTTCAGAAAAAAAGAATGCTTTGGAAAAGCTTTTTGTTCCTCTCTTTCCATCAAAGCCTAACTTTTAATCTAGTTTCCTGTGCAGTCATACTGCTGTGAATGTCTCTCTGTTTCACACCTAATAAATTCTGAATGTGCTTATCAACTTCAAACACTTTTGACAGGGGAGAAGATGGTGGGGAAAGAGGGCTTGATTTCTCAAATATAATTAAAATTGCTGAAATGTCATCAAAGTCGGTGGCTGGGAAGAGGAAAAGAAACACTGTTAGTACTCCCACTGAGGGAAAATGTAGTCTGAGCCCACACTTCTTTACACACTGAAAAAATCGATGTCAGTTGAGCGTATAAGTTACAGAAGAAAGCTTCAGCTGGAGCTTTCTACCGAAAGTTAATCAAACTTAAGACACAAATTGATAGGGAATAAGGCTTCATTATTTTCCAGCGTTCATGGAGCTCCTTGTCAGGAAAGGAAAGATTCATCTCACCTCACTTTTCCATTCTACAGTGTTGATAACTTTATTTCCACACACAGAGCTCTTATTGCAGTCAGTGGAGAGAAATAACTTTTAAAAGTGCTTCATTTCAGAGTATGAGCTGTATGCTGAGAACAGGGTTTGAGCTCATAAACAGCCAGATGGAAGATAGTTCTGTTCTGAAAAATTCTGCATCGTAAGCTGGGAATAAGTGAGTTGGTGGGAGAAGGGAGGAAGGGGGGGGGGGTTGAGAAGGGAACAACTTCATCCAAGTAGAGATGACTTAGTAAGAGAAGAATTAGGATACTTTGGCAATTACCAGAATTAGTCTGAAAATGCTGGATTGAGAATATTTACTTGGAGAAATTTATCTGTAAACATTTTTTTGAAAAAGGATTTGCAAGAGATCCAAACACAAAGGTAACTTAAATGGCAGGAAGAGACATGAAGTCTGGGAAACTCAGAGAATGCTGTCAGTCTGAAGCTTATATACATTTGCCATATGAACCCCGATTATTAAGACTTCTTAAGAGAATATATTAATTCTCATCTTGAGCTTGCTTAATCCTGTGCTTCAAGTTTGCTTGCCAAAGCATCATTCAGACATTTGGAATTATATCAGAATCATAGTTTTACATGGCATTTCATTTTCTCAAATAATTTGATATTTTTAATAGTACTAGCAAAGTGATTTTCCCTCTGTTGCTAAATAGTGTGTCAAACAGATCATCCTGGTGTCTCCCAACATGATTCAAAGAAAGGAGGATTTCACCTTTTTTATGTTATTTTTTGCGATAATGCATTTGAAATTAGAACTGCTCAAAGGAAGTAGTGCTTTTCATGGAATACTAAATAGATTTTTGTTTTCTTGCGTAGATGTTATTTGTCACACAAAAGGTGTGGTAGTATTTACTATATTCTTTGCTTTTTTACTGCTTGAACTTAGCAGTGATTTTTGATAACTTAAAACAATAATTATCTTCCTGGTTATGTTTACACTCGGGAGTATTGCATTCATTTAAACAACACTAATAAACCACTTGAATAAAAACTTCCTGGTCAACACTTGCAGTTGTTCAGCTTCAGTGAGGATTACTTACATAGGGGCACTCTAAAGTTTTAAGCAGTTATATAGCAATTCAATAGGCTAAAATTTTAATGGCTATGTAATGACATTAGTTTTACTCTGATAATGACTAAGAGCTGCTTTTCTGGAAGAAGGTACAAAACCTATTCTGGAAAAATAGATAACGTTTTGCAGGTTTTGTTTTGTTTTGTGTTTGCTATAAATTTTATTCTACTTGGCTTGATAAAGTTTATTAAAGAAAAAAGGAAGAATTCATGCTAGAAATGTTTGAAAAGGAGTTCTGCTGGGGTTTTGTTTGTATGTTTGTTTTTTCTTTTGTAGTACTGTGCAAAATATATTACTAGATATTACTAATTAATTTTTAGAATATGTATTTTTGTTTGTTTGTTTGTTTTTTCTGGGTTCATTTTTTATCAACCCTTTTCTTTACTACTTCCTGATAATGAAGGCTGAACAAAAATTGTTAGAGGCTCAAAACTAAGTGGCATCTGTACAGATGAATTATTTTGCTAGTACTATGGAAATTATTTAAAGATTAGACTTTCTAAAGACAAAGAAAAAAAAAACCTAAATTATTCCAAGCAGTCAAGAAATATTCTTATTCAGTCTTGGCACTATAAGGATATTAATGCCAAGATTTTGCTTAAGATTTTGTTTCATGATGGTACAGCTGAAATGCATCTGAATGCATCGCTGTACCTTCTTTTTCTAAGACAGGAAATTTGAAAGTCTATTTACCCTAGCTGAAAAGGCCAAATTCAGAGAAATAAACTAAAATGGAAAATGTCTTAAACATATGAAACAATGATCGTGATATTTTAGAAAGTTAATGTGATTCTGTGGTGGGACTTAGGAATGATTGAGGATCATTTCATGACACTTAAACCAACCATTTGATTGTCCAAGATGTTCAAAAGTAAATGAAACAAAAACGGAGGAAAATTGGGGTGCATGTACCCTTGGTGTAAATGGTTGGCCCAGACCATCTGGTGTGCTGCATAATTCACTTGCTAGGAACTTCCGTCGCACTCTTGTGTCATGTTATGAGCTAAGTGCAGGCCCATGAAGCAATGCCCACGTGGGTTGCTGGTGCATGCTTACATTCCTGGAGCAGCAATCCATCTCTTCCACTGTAGGGGTGAAGGTGGGAGGAGAGAGGCAGAAGCCAGCTTAGTTTTCACCCACTTGTTGAAAATATGAAGACAGTCAAATGTCTTTATAATTAAAAAAAAAAATCCATTAATTTTATTTCTGTTTGTCTCTCATTTCAGTCACTGTGTGTGTAATCCTTATTCCCAATGAGAACCAGTTTCTCATTACCTGACCTTTCAATTTGCAGCACCTTAAGGGTTATCTGCCGTCTATACAAATTAGACAGTGAACTCCAATTGATGCTTCTGGCTATTGACTTGCAACACCTGTGAACCCATGGGTAGCTAGCCCATGTTAAATCACATTCTGCTAGTGGTACTTACCTGCCTTTCCATGCTATACTTTTTCTATCTTGCCCATCTGTTAACTCTCTTCTTTCATCTCATAAGAAATGTTGGTATGTATCTGTGACAATCCAGAGGGATATATCTGTATATTATTTATTTTTCTACTGCTTTGTATATGGCAGCTTTAACATGCTGAAGAGTTAATGTGCTCAGAATAGGATTCTGTGGGTGCGTATGCTGGGTTGCGAACCATCTGCGTCACTGACAATGCAAAAGTGTCATCAGCATTCAAGTTAGAAGATTAACGATGTCTAAATTAATGACGCACTTGTGTTAGCAGACTAACGGCGTCTAGATTAATGACAACTAAAAGCGAAAGTATTTTTGCTCATTAGGGAAGAAACAGATAAGAAAGGAATTTTTAGAATAACAAAGCAGAAATTTATCTACCGGTTGTGCACGCTTAGTAGCGCTTGTTGAAAGTGCTGAGAGGAACGAGTTTTTGAAATGAGCATGCGCCAGAGCAACACACGGATTTGCTGTCACAAGAATATACAAGGACTTGTTTTTCTAATAAACATGAGAGCTTGACTGTTAACCGTATTGGTGTGTGTCATACCTCTCATTCGCGTCCTGCAAAAATAAGGCCTCTGGCTACAGGATTCACTTTACTAGTTTACTAGTGCACTTAAAATTAGACCTGTGGTTAATAAAAGCTTTCCTTGTAGTGAGCACATAAGGAGCTCAGAACTGTGGCTTCTCTGAGGTAGGAAGACCTGTACACTACAGTGCACCATAGTGGAGGAGAAGGCTTGGAAGGTTCCAGCTGCCCGCTGATTTGCCTTTGGTTGGTGTTTCATGGTGGGCTGGAGAGAAGCCTCCAAGTGCACCCTGCTGGACTGAAAATCTCCAGTCTTTGTTCTTCTCTTAGACTTTGTGGCCTAAAGGGTACGGTTTGTCATGGGAAGTTTAGTGGCCTTACAACATCAGCAACCTTTCATCAGGAGGCATCTGCGGAGTTCATAATGAAAAATAATCAGTAGTGCACAGGAAGCATCCTTCTGCTTTTTAATTAAAAATGCAATTACATTGCTCCTTTGTCATGATAAACTGCTGTACGTGAGTTCTCTATCATTACATTGTATGGCACATGAATGGGAATCTCAAAGTGGGGAGAAAGAGGAGAGGGAAATGGGGTGGAACATATTCTTTCTTATGTAGCATCTGGCTTTTTAGCAAAGTCCAAGGCTTTTAAAATAGTTGAGACTAGTTCTCTATTGAAATTATTAAAGAATTTACTGATTAATCTCTACTGTAAAATGTCATTTCCCTTTTGTCTTGTACTTTAATCAAAATAAAAGAGCACAGTGTGGGAAAAAAAAAAAACCAACACAACAAAAAAACAACAAGAAACTAAGAAAAATGCTCCATGATACTGTTTGTGAGGGTTGAGATTAAGGACATTAATGGAAATAACATTCAGGCAACTTCCATTTCTGAATCCTCACTGGGAAAAAGTAAGTTAATACAGAATTAGTAAAGGTTAAGTGAAGCATTTTGGAACTAAATTAAATCATGGCTAATTTCTGCTATATCCATTATATTTGGTTTGTTTAGAATATGTAGAAAAATAATGTAGTCTATAATTTTTTTGTAGATAAAATGTGTTTCAAAAATAAACAAAACATTTTATCAGAAATTTCTATAGCAGAGAGGTTTGAGCTATAAAAAGGTATTTTAACAAAAATGGGGGTAAAACTCAAATTTGCTTTTTACAAAGCAAAAATCATATAACCATCACAAGTGAGTTTACAATATATTAAAGATTTCATAAAATACAGAAACATTAACTGTAAACATTGCAAAACCTATCTCAGCAAGCCTAATGCATTCATTTTTGCACAATGGTCTCACTAGGTTTATGTAAGTCTATCTCATTAGTAGAATATTTGTATCAGAACCATTCAAACAAATCATAAGAATAATTAATTACCAGGAATACTGTGGTTTGTACTCACAATCAGTACATTAGTCTCTTAAAGTACTGTCAGAGAATACATACTTCATTGATTTTTTTCTTCTAGTTGTCCATGATGATTTTAATCTTAAACTCAGATTCACAACTACACTTCATTACACAGATGTGTGGGAGAGGAATAAGTCTGGCTTTCCCAAGGACCTGAATCAGTTACCTATATTTGCATTTCCTAGTTTTTAGAATGGCATGAAAGTTTCATAACAAGTCCAGAAGCAACAAATGGAGGACTAAACTTGTTTTGGGGTCTGCCTGGAGAATGTGGAGATTAGCAATATATTGCTAATATATGATGATAGAACCAAGGATGCATGAAGTTCTGATAAACTCAGAAAATCACTAGCAGGTTATCTTGAATCTTTATGCCAAGCTTTATTATGGCATGTCCTAGTTTTTTAGTAGGGCACGAAGGGATCTATCTATATAGAAGTCTATCTATATAGAAGATGTTCCCTTAATAACGAATGGAAAGTCTACTCTGCCTCAATGACTTACTTATTAAAGCACCAGGTAATGGATTGTTAGGGACTATTTGGGGACTCAAATAGTCTTGGCAATAAAAACCCTGAATTTTGTCATTAGGGAATTAGAAACTTATGTGAACTGCAACTATTTAAACTAAATTTACCAGTAAAATTTGCTAGAAGATGTGCAAATTTGAGTTTGCAGAATTTCTCTCAGCTCTGGTAAATGTAATGGTAAACAATTTGTCTAGCTGCACATTGGCAGTAACAATAAATAATACTGTGTTTGCAATTCTTTGTTCTCGATGGACCAGAAATCTTGGAAACAAAATCAAGTGTGTTACATTACAAGACAAAGAAAAATCATCTGACTAAAGATGAAGCTAAACATATGCCTTTTTGCCAACAGACAACAAGTAAGATCACTTGTTTTCAGATAGTCATAGCAATGCTGCCTGGCAAAGGGTGGAGTTACTACTTTGATTGTAAACTTCTATAGTTCTGACAGCTGACTTTGGAGCTTTATCATTGTATACTGTATGTTTCTTGGGAGTATCTGTTAATAGAGCTAATATACTCTTTTAAACAGACTATACAGATTGAATTACTGAGAAAAATAGATATAAAGCAATTTACATTTTAAAGGGATATGTAGATTTTAGCAGTATTAAAAATTAGGGGAAACTGCTTAAATACAAAGCTGTCTCATAAAATTGCTTGAAGAAACTTTGTCTCTCTGAAGAGACTGCATGTATGGTAGAAAATATAATGACCAATAAAAAAACGTCACACACTTTCTTCTGTTTTCCATACAGTCTTAGAAAGAAAACAAGGCAAACCAGAGGTAAATTAAACTTTGATTATTTTTGAAGGGCAAAATCTGAATAAATAAGAGGAAAGGTGTTTCCAAATAATTCCAGTTTATCCAGTTAGTTGATTAGAATTTGGAAAGCAACTACTGTAATCTAAGATTTTTTGTGTATGTAGTAAATAATTTTAATATTTATCTTGTTGTATTGACAACATTTATTTTTTCAGGATATCAGTGATTTCTTGACAGTGGAATACAATACCAGTGCTCTGAGTTAACGGCAAATATTGTTCAAGTTGCTAGCACATGAACATTTGCCCTTTTTAAAAAAAAAACCAAAACAAAAGGCGCATGATTTTTTTAAAAAATGAGATTTAGGAACACTGAAGCTGTAATAGTATGGAAGGTCTGAATGCACAGTTCCTCATGGAAACAAGGACTGATAGTCATAGTTGACTTTGTAAAGACTTCTTTCTATTTATCAAAGTGTGGGTTTGGATAACCTCTCTGGAAGCCAGAATGTTCTACCAATGTGTACAAGATTGCTTCCTTCTGGAAACTAAGGAAAGATCAGCCCACTTAAAGTATAAGTGCGAACAGATGATCTCTTATCCATGGACTAGTATTTGACAGTTGGTTTCAGCTAAGTTGGGTGTGTTAGGTTGTCAAGACCACCTGATACCGTCTCTTTGTTATACAGGTTATACCAGTTACACAGGTTTTAGGAAAATGAAAATGTTGAGAGCAGTCTGGGTTGGCCATCCTCAATGCAAGAGCTTCCTCTGCTCTCTGTTTTCCTGGCTCTCACCTTGGCTGAATGTTGGTGCAAGCCTTTTTGGCCAAAGGATGCACCTGGTATGTTCAAACATGGTTAGTTCACTCTTGATATTGGAGGTCAGGTAGAAAATAAGTGCTGTCTTGGGGAAATCTTGTGAGTTTCTTTGGGTAATCGTATCATTCATGTCAAGAGTAACAAAATTTTTACTTGAAGCTGCAACTTACCTGATGAAGACCCTGATAGGTGTTTCATGCCATAGAGCAGATAGATGGAGAAAAGACAAAACAAAGCAAAGATGGGTACACAGCGGAATCGTATTGTCTTATCATAGTATTGGCTTTTCTGCCATTGGAGATCTTCCAAAAGAGACTACAGATGAGATATCTTGGGTGCCTTTATTTGTCTGACTCCTGATCCAGTAAAACACTTAAGTGTGTTTTCTAAGTTAGGATGGAATTATTCTCATGCTTAAACAAGTGATTTAAGATGTTTTTCAAGCCATTGGCTTATACATGTCTCTAATAATATCACATTGAAATCTAATTCATAGAGCCTAGTAATCTGGATTTGAGTAGACTATATAAATTTGCATCTCAACATGTGCAAAGATCTCAATCTAGCTTCCTTTACACCCTGTCACACCAATGAGTTTGACTTACATCACTATCTTTCTCATTTAAATGTGGAGTATTTATGTTGGTGTGGGGCCCTTAAGGCTCCATGTGGAAAGTTACTGTTTTTTCCCCTTTTGCCACCTAGATAGAAGGTTTTGAACACGTGCACATCGCCAAATTATTAATATGTATTTATTAATTTAAAAGGATATTAGAATCAGAAGAATTGTCAGAAAAATAACTTCCACACATTTCAGTGTTATGTTTTTCTTCCCCAGTAAAATGTCACTGTTAATTCTATCTGTGTTTTCAGGTTTGTTTCTGTACTTGAGCTCTGTTCTCCCCTGGCTGTCTGCAGGATTTCACCATTTCCTATTGCAGTTGTGTGTTTAGTTTTAAAAGAAAGGTCAGATACTGTTGTCATCTAATAACTAGTGTCTTGCTGATTTTTAAATTTTTTTTTTTTTTTTTTTTTTTTACTAGAATTGATGTGTTTTCCAATTTTTATCATGGTGTTTCATACAGGTTGCTAATTTACCATGTATGAAAAAGTTCTGTATAGTTATCAGAGTCACTTGTTCTGACAGTCCTGTATTTCATCTCAGTTGTACCACAGAGACCTAGACAGATACTGCAACAAATATTCTGTCAATGGTAATTTGAATCTGCCAGGTGGAGCTGGCAGACCAACTATTCTCTTATAGTGAAAGTCTACACTTTCTTTAGATAATCAGAATTTTGGAAGGACAAGGAAAGGCCCATTGCTTGTTCTACAGATAAAAGTGTTGAGGTTACAGCAGGACACCTTTAGGAGAAAGTTCTCAACTGTGCAAGGCAAAACCTAACACCATTACATTTTCTCACTCAAGAGCTGATTTTCCCTATCTCAGGTTCACTCCTGGCAGTGACTCTACGGGGAACCTTGGCATAGGCTCAAAACAGATAGAATACCGTGAGAAATTATTATAATTTTAGCAATCAGAGAAAAATAGGGTTATAGGTTTTGTTCTGTGATTTAAACTACACAGTAACTCCTGTGTATGGTAACTAGTAGGTAACCACACTGTAATTTTTATGTAATTCCAGACTATATGAAATTCACAGCAATTTAATGTTGAATTAATGATCACTTGCAGTTTTAGCCACCTGTTTTCTGAACTACAACAGGTGTCTGGATTTGAAGGGGTCATGGGCATGTGATAAACATTTTGAATCTGTTTTCTTTAAGCTGGCAGGTAAGTCCACACTTTCATTTCAGGTAAATGGGATCGATATGTCAAAGACATGGAATGATTGAAAGGCTGACACAACCAAAATGACAGGAGACTCATAAGATAGCCTGCATTGATAGAAAGGGAAAGAAGAAATAGGATGACAGGAAGGGACCACAGATATAATAAAAACAGAGAAATTGACCAAGAGGAAAACTCCTAGTGGCATTGAGAGTAAGGCAGACAAC
Organism: Athene noctua; assembly: GCF_965140245.1. NCBI lineage: Eukaryota > Metazoa > Chordata > Aves > Strigiformes > Strigidae > Athene > Athene noctua. The sequence goes on from NC_134037.1 coordinate 191,254,817, forward strand.
AAAGTAATGATCTTCCCTTTCAATTTCCATTCCTTCCCAAAACCAAAGAAAAGAGGTAGGAAATTAATCAATAAACCTAATAAAAATGGATTTTTGTTCCCAAGGAATTCTAAGGTTTTCTTTTTTTAACAATTAGCATGAAAGGTCAAAATAAACTTGTGAGAAAATCTCTTAATAGGAGAATTTGGCAGCAAATAATCACAAAGAAAATGAGCTGTACATCTAAGAATTTTATTATAACTATTTTATAGGGTTTTTTTTGATAAATCTGAAAAAAATATGGAGAATTTCAGAAACTACAGTATTCACAAGCAAGTCTTATTTTTATAAAGATCATTTTGTCCTCTCCTTTTCCACAAAAAAAAAAAAAAAAAGTTTTAACTCTGATATGTAATCCTATCTGAGGTACAGAAAAAGAACTTCCTCACAGAGCTGTACTGCATTAGACTATAACTTATGTAGACCTATATAACTTTTGTTAACTAACTGAGTTCTGTTATTCATCAAGGTAAAATTATTCTATCTTCCATTAAAAAAACACCCTTGTAGAGTTCAGTTCATGAGGGTTATAATATATTATTTTCATTAAGGTCCATGAATATTGTGGTTATATCCTTTTGTTGAAAAGAAATATAAGTTAGTTACTTTGCAAATTGAATTATGACACTTCATTAAAAGGTGTAACTTTCCTTTCGCTCAGAAATAACCTTATGTATCTCCTAAGTATATCCACACCTGAGTCTCTTTTTTGAGGCTGCTTTCATAGACATTTAGATTTTCTTTTAAAAATGAGCTTGTGATGATCAAACTTATAGAGGAAAGCATTGCATATGATGACTGTCCAAGAATGAGAAGAATCATCATCTATCCTTTATTAAATATTTTCTGATGACATGCCAATCTTCAGGTGTGCAGATGATGCTTTCTTATCCTTCGTTGCATAACAGAGAAACAAGTAGGTGAGTGAGAATCACAGAAAGGATGAGGTTGGAAGGGACCTCTGGAGGTCCACCTCAAGCAGAGCCCACCTGAGCCTGTTGCCCAGGACTGCATCCAGATGACTTCTGAGTTTCTCTGAGGATGGAGACTCCAGTCTCTCTGGGCAACCTGTGCCAGTGCTGGGTCACCATCACAGTAAAAAGTGTTTCCTGGTGCTCAGAGGGAACCTGAACCTTCTGTGTTTCAGTCTGTGCCCATTGCCTATGGTCCTGTTACTGTGCACCACTGAGAAGGGCCTGGCACTGTGTTCTTTACAATATCCCTTCAGGCACTTATAGACACTGATGAGGTGTGTCCCCCCCCCCCCCCTTCTCCAGGCTGAATAGTCCCAGCTCGCTCAGCCTTTCCTCACAGGAGAGATGCTCCACTCCTGCAATCATCTTTGTGACCCTTCATTGGAACCTCTCCAGTATGTCTATGTATTTTGTACTGGGGAGCCCAGAACTGGACCCAGCACTCCAGCTGTGGCCTTACCAGCGCAGAGCAGAGGGGAAAGATTACCTCCCTCAGCCTGCTGGCAATGCTCCTCCTAATGCAGATCGGGATACCACTAGCCTTCCTTGCTGCAAAGGCACACTGCTGACTTGGTGTACACCATGACCCCCAGGTCCTTTTCTGCAAAGCTGAGGTTATATGTTCTACAGAACTTGCACTGTGAAACTGATATGAAGTGAGAAAACCAAAATTTTAAGCCTGATGCAAACTCCACCAGTCAAGTTTAAATTGTCCATTTAAATGCGAATACAAGTGGGAGTAGAAGTTAGCTTTAACTTTTTTTTAACTCTTACTCCTGGCTATCACCAGGTTTCTTTCACTGCCAGTGTTTTGGTCTTGAAAGATTTCTGCTGTTGCTTTTCCACTGAGGAATCACCCAAGGTTCCCCATTTCCTTGGAGGCATGGTTCTGTCACAGATCCCTCCAAGGATGGACAGGCTCTGTAAGTTATGAGCTGTCATGGAAGGCAGTGACTGTAGGTTGTTTTTTTATGGGTGAAAACATTTATGTGTGTTGGGTATGTGTGTGGTGAGGTTTTTGGTGGGGGGGAGAGGCTACAGAGGTGGCACCTGTAAGAAGCTTCTTAAAGCTCCCCCAGCTCTAAGTCAGACTCTCCTCTGGCCAAAGCTGAGCCAATTAGCAACAGTGGTTGTGCCTCTGTGATAACATATTTAAGAAGGGGAACCTGAGATGAGGAGAAGTTGTGAGTGAGACACTTGTGCAAACACCAAGGTCAGTTGAGGAAAGGAGGAAGAGGAGGGGGAGGTGCACTGATGCAGAGGAGGTCCGTGGTGGAGCAGATGCCCACCTGCAGCCCGTGGAGGACCCCACATCAGAGCAGGTGGCTGTGCCTGAAGAAGGCTGGGACTCTGAGGGAAGCCCACGCTGGCGCAGTCAGTTGCTGGGAGGAGTGTAGTCCATGGAAGGGACCCATGTCAGAGCAGTTCATGAAGAGCTGCAGCCCGTGGGAAGGACTAGCTCGGAGAAGATTGTGGAGGACTGTCTCCCGTGAGAGGAACCCATGCTGGAGCATGACAAGAGTGTAAATTGTCCTCCCTCTGAGGAGGAAGAAGTGGCAGAGACAACGGGTGATGAACTGACCACAACCCCCGTCCCCTGTGCCTGTGCTGCTGGGTGTGAGGAGGTATTGAAATCAGGAGCAAAGCTGAGCCCAGGAAGAAGGGAGGGGTAGGGGGAAGGTGATTTTAAGATGTGAAGGTATTTCTCACTGTCCTACTCTGATAAATCTTTGATTGATAAATTAATGTGGTAGTGATATTCAAATTAAATTGATGTTCTTTTTTTATTTCCCCAGTGGGGAATGTCTTTTGCCTGTGACCATAATGAGAAAATCACTCCTCCCTATCCCTATCTTGATTCCAAAGCTTTCTCTTTTCTTTTTTCTTTTCTTTTCTTTTCTTTTCTTTTCTTTTCTTTTCTTTTCTTTTCTTTTCTTTTCTTTTCTTTTCTTTTCTTTTCTTTTCTTTTCTTTTCTTTTCTTTTCTTTTCTTTTCTTTTCTTTTCTTTTCTTTTCTTTTCTTTTCTTTTCTTTTCTTTTCTTTTCTTTTCTTTTCTTTTCTTTTCTTTTCTTTTCTTTTTCTCCTCTCCTCTCCTCTCCTCTCCTCTCCTCTCCTCTCCTCTCCTCTCCTCTCCTCTCCTCTCCTCTCCTCTCCTCTCCTCTCCTCTCCTCTCCTCTCCTCTCCTCTCCTCTCCTCTCCTCTCCTCTCCTCTCCTCTCCTCTCCTCTCCTCTCCTCTCCTCTCCTCTCCTCTCTCCTGCCCTTGCCAACCTGGGTCCTGCTCACTCTTGAAGTATCACAAAATAGAGCTGCAAGGTACTGTAGGAGATCTGTTTGTCCAGAAAACCTCAATTCAGACTCCAAAGGCTTTACTGTTATTATTTAGCAAATTGTATGGGATAAATTTATAACCTAAGAAAACTGTAATATTCACATCTGTAGATATTCATTAAAACTGGGATTTATTCCCAGAATACTCATACACCAGTTTCCTTTTCTTCTAAGTAAATACAGTCTTGTGGTGAAGCAGGATCAGTAATAACTAGGTCATTACCAGTGAAAAGCTTCACTTGCCTTGCTCTTTTTGTGCCCATGTTTGACTTTTAATATATCACCCTTACTTTCAGGGATTTTCATTTTGTTCATTTCAAATTCTCAATTTATTAAGAACACACTGAATTCTGTTCTCCACAGTGTCTGACATCTCTCCCACGCTGGGACAACTGAATCACTGATGTTGTTAATAAGTAAAACTTTGTCCAAGACAAATCCCTGGGGCTCTGACTTGAAATCCTCTCACTATCTCATGCTGAATTAACATCTGCTTGTTGTATATATTTAAGCTGGGTGATTTTATTTATATTGCAGTTTTACTTGTAAGCTTCTAGTATGAAGAGGAGGGAAGAATGGGGTGAGTGCTAGGTTCTGTCGTCCATCCTTCCTTGTGTCTGACCCGAGTTCCTCTCCGCAGTGGTGAAAACTCCCTGAGCTGGCTGTGGAGAGTCAGGATGAACATTTTGTACCATGCAGGGTGTGCATATCCCTGTCTGCAAAAAGAGGGAGAGGCAAGAAAACAATACCCTGTGCAGGATACAAAAATAAATTTTTATGCCAAAGATGCTAATTAGTGTTTGTTACAAATGTGAAATTTTAGAGCAAGAAAGGTTTTTATGAATTCTAAACTCTTCTGATCCTTTTTCTTGGACAGGAGCAGCTGAATGACGTGGTGTGTTTTGACTCCAAGGTGTATGCTGAAAATGAGAATTGCTGGAAATAATTTTTACCTTGTTTAAAATGCATTCTTAGATGTGATATAACTAAAAAACCCATAGGTATCTAAACATTGTGTTGTATGTGTCCTGGGACAGGAACTGTGTCTTCCTTTTGGGGAGATTAATGGGTAATGTAATAGTACAACAGAGCACTGAACCAACAAAAGTAATCGATTAACTCTGCAGTAACTAATATTTACTGACTGAACTTCATCTCCTGTTTCTCTGGCACACTAATTCCACACTGAGTTTGATCCAATTACTTTAGGGCTCAGGCCAGAAGCCTGAAATTCAGGCCCCAAGTTGAGGGGTAATTGTCCACGCAATGAGAATAATGGTTTCATAGTTGTACCCTATGCAAGCATCCACACTAAACGAAATGAGGTTCCTCCCCAGACCAGCTGTGTCTGGTTCCAGCTACACATTTGACTGGCACTGTCATAGTGGGGGTATGATCACAATTCCTGCATCTTTGTATGTGACCCTGTGTAATTCATCCATTTTCTTGCATGGACCTCCTCCAAGCTGGAGCTAACTTTTCCATTCTCTTTTCAATGGTTGAGTAGCCTTTGAATCTTTCGGATCCTTCCCTCCCCTTGCCAGTGTTCACAAAAGCTTTATGTTGCCATTCACTGCTGAGTTGCTGTGCGTTCTCCAGGGAGGTTTGTTAGTTTGCATTAGTACAAATTAAGATCTGCACTGTCCCTACTCCTCCCAGTACCAGCTCATTATTTACTAACTGTGAGGTCAATAAAATTCTGTTTTCTGTCAGACAACAGCTGGTTTTCTTATGAGAATTGTAGCAATCTCCGCTTCACCAGCCTGTCCTGTGGATACAGCTGCAGGGAGCATTCATTAGGATGTAGGAAAATTTCTTTTAGCCATCCTATTTTATTCCTACAGCCATTGCTTGTTTTGCTTTTTTTGTCTGGACACTTTTATCTAAGTAAGATTAGGGAAGGCCAGAAATCAGATTTGCTGAGAGAAGGAAGGAAAGGGTCTGAGAAGCAGCTGGCTAGCATTCAAATTAATTTATTTTCTCTTTTTTTTCTAAAACAATTCCAAGAGATGCTTTAGCTCTGCTCTTTTACAATATTATCAGCTTGATCATAGTTTAGTGACTGAAAAATGATTCAGTTCTTTCAAGTAACGAGTCATTCAAAAGCAAGGATTTTACCAGTCAGTCTGGAAAAGAAATAACACTTATCTGCAGTATATTTATACATATTCATATTAACAAAAAAAAAAAAATTCAAATGCATTTCAGACTTTTCAGGAAATATTTGAAAGCTTTGTCACAATCCTATGACCTTTTCAACCATTATTCATACATTTCACCCCTTGGACACAGCTGGCCCTTCTCTCTCCTCCTCTCCCTCCCTCTTTTGACTATTCCAAATATCAGCTTAACATTTAATGCCTTTGAAGCCAGAATATCAATAATAATGTCTCTTACCAAAATGGCAGAAGAGGCCAGCACACCAGATCCTAAATCCCAGAGAGATGGAGGAGAAAGCCTCTGGAGCCAGGCATGAGAACTGCACTTCTGGGGCAGATCTTTCAGGCACAGGGCATGCACACAGAGACATGCCAGCTTCTTCAGGAGGATGTCAAGGAAACAGAAGCAAGACAATCTGCCAGCACTGACAGTCTTGCCCTTTGTACATTTCCAGCCTTGCAAAGGTTTCCTTCTGTTCTTGGTTTGACTCTATTTCTACTGGTATATGAGACAAGATCACTTTGATAGTGGGTTAAGAGTGGCTGTGAAGCAGGCATTATGGACAAACTTGTTCTTCACTAAATAATTCCAACATTTTCTTCGGAGTGTTTGGATTTTATTTATTTCCTAATTATTCTGCAAAATTTATAAGGCAGGACTGAATATTGTTGTGTTTGCAGTGGGACTTTCATTCCTGGTAAAGTTCCATTGTCAGTAACTTAAACAATGGCTGTTAAAGATGAAAGCACCTCTGACCTGCTGGTCACATCTATGCCTCCTTCAGCCACCTTTTCAGCAAAAAAGCAATGAGAGAAACATAACTCATGAGGATCTCAAGATTTAGAGTAGTGCCATGGATGCAGGTAGAAAGAGCAGACTACAGTGAGCCATTGAGAAATCTAATTTTCATTTTATGCAACTGGTTTAATATCCTGAGGAAGTGGGGGCCAGAGTTAATGACCCAAGATGTCCCTTCTAGCTGTAGCTTCCTAAAGAAAGAAGTTATTCAACCACCCCAGCTAAGAGAATGTTGTCCTCCTGTCACGTACAGAATGAACATCTCTTTCATTGGTGCTTTGATTAGCAGTGACAGAGGGGAATGGGCTCGAGGAACCTTGCTAACGATTCCTAACATGCAAGGCGAAGTGACAAAACTAATATACCCACATGTAATAAGTAGGTCTTACTTCAAGAAAGAGAATAAATTAAATGCTGTACTTCAGAGAACATTGCCATACTTTGATGAGGTTTATGGAAATTCTTAGCTGGACATGACAAAAGAAAGTACGTAGAGAAGGTTGTTTGTGGCATGATCATTTCTCATCTCAGTTCTCCTTGTGATTTTAGTAACATAAAACAAATGAATGTGATGACAGCAGTGGTTCTTCACAGTCCCTCAGTATCATACAATAATGCTTTAAGTTTCAGAAAACTCCCTTTTTTTCCGCACATATAGAAGACCTACAAATTTATCAGAGTAGAACTTGGCCAACTCCACAACATCCTTTTCAGTTTTCTGTCTCTGCTGCCTGTGTTTGTCAGTCTAAAGAAATCTATAGAATCTGGGTGTTGTCTGAAAATCTTATTCTGTGGTGCAAAAGAAAGAGTTGTTTCAATAGAACATAAAATTCTTAGCATTTTTACAACTGCCTGGAGTTTATTTCCAAGAGTCCATTAATATTCAAGTCTGTTAAACCTGGTGAGAGGTACAGAACAAGAATACTAGCTGTATGTGACTACAGATCAACAGGGAAACAATTTCATGAATTTCAGCCATAGGTTGTTATAAAGTGCCATACCAGGGTTACAAACCTAATCTGAAGTCATACACAGTGGATAATCTATTCTAATACTGCAGGATTTGTAAGAATTGCTATTTTACCTGTAAAATTGCTTGTTGTCTGGGGAAAAAAATACACAAACAAAACAACAAAGCATGTCAGATTCTGAGACAGAGTAAATTGGAAGAGATATCCTGAAACCAATGAAACTATGCTAATTTTGTCCTCCTATCTCTTAAATAGGCTGTAAGTAGAAATGTGAGCTTGCGTATTAGACTCCTAGACATTGCCATTCTCTCAGTACATCCATGTTTTTGGCTCTGCTATAAGCATATTTGAGGCTTGGAATGCGTAGGATAACTTAAATTTCCTTTTCATAAATTGCTTGGAGAACAAACCATTGTATTCTTATTAATCTTTATTTTATTGTTGTTTCAGGTTAGGTTTCCCCATGATGGTTGTGTCCTGTACCATTGGGATGTGCTATCTTCTTGTTGCTCATGTCGTAGTAGGTTGGAACTCATAGTAATTTATACTTTCAAGACTCAAAGAAGCTTTCTCTTTAATTTAGTTTATATATCAGAACACTAAGAACACATATAAAAGGAAAAAGATGTGTAAGACCACAAAATATGGTATAATTCAAAATGATTGTCAGCATCAGTATCAGGTTTGGTCATTCTTAACATCCTGTTTTGTGAGCAATTTGCAGAAACTGACAGTCAAAATTAAAAGAATCCATATATTTAATTGTGAATGCAATTATTGTGCAGATGAAAAAGCACCATCACATGGGAATATGTTGTGCCTAAAAGTTTGTATTGATACAATCTTAGTACAGTCACAGATGAAAAACTCATTCACAATAGCAGATGTTCAGTAATTTCTTTTTAGGGTTTCATTTGTCTTTGTCAATGTGTTTAGCTATTTGTATTAAGTAACTAATATTCAAGTTGTAATAATAGGTGGCTATGCAGAAATTCTGTACACTATGAAAGATGTATCATTATCTACATTTAAAAATAAACACATCTCCTGAAAATGTGCTGTGGAAGGAATTATTACTTTGGAACTGGGGTTGCATTCTATGAAGGCAATATTTTTATTTTATTTTATCTATTTTTATTTTAAAGATCCTAACCTGTGGTAAGCTTCCTTTTTCTTAAACTAATGCCCATCTTCTTACAAAACTATGGACATAAAATATGATAAAGCACTGGACATCTTCCATTTCTAAATCTTTTAATAGGTTAATACACTATATGGAAGAATGATATCATACTTTGGCTTTGATTTCCTCCTTCTGATAATAATGTGGTAAACCACATATATTGTTTTGTATTATTGGCTGCCAGAACAGGTTAAACTCCTCATTACAAATATTAAATCCTGTGAGGCATTCAAGGTCTCAATCTCCATCTTGCAATACCTTTGTGGGATTGGTCTGAATTAGTAACAGTTTTGTTTTGTCTTGAGTAAGAGAAACTGGCAACCTTGTAAGTGCCATGCAAATGAACAAGGTTGAATTACAGGGAGCCAGCAGAGATGATTAAATGTGGCTTTTACTTGTGCTTAGTCCTTGAGATAACCTGGTGAGGGAGAAGCAGTATCTCTCGCACAGAGGGTGTGAGGTTAATCATACACCCTATTTTACTCATATGCAGGTTCTATTCCTCACCTAGATTTTTTTTTAAAGACTGAAATATGATATTAAGAGGCTAATGGAAATGAGTCACAGCACCCACTCAGAGCAAGGCTGGCTCCCACCCCTCCCTGTAGATTCAGTGGTAGCAAAGGAATCATGTAGAGCAGGAGGGAAAGAGTTCACTCCATTGCCCCAAAACCTGCCACCAAGATTTCCAGCTGCATCCATACTTGGGCCCTTGGATCAATGAAGTCTCTTGTGCCCAGGCTGAGTTTTGCACCACTGTTGAGAAATCTCGAGGCTCGTCTAACAGTGACTAGCTGTAGATCACAAGACTTTCTCCCAGAACCAGCATAACCTCCACTTCCCTTTATATTAAAAAAGAAAAAACAAACAAAAAACAAACCACCAAAACCAGGCCCCTGCAAGAAGTCTGGATCAAAACAAAACCAAAAAACAGATGAACCTGAAAGACATTTCTTCAGACAGTTTGTCTGATATTGAATTGGGTCTGTCTCACTCTCCATGTGGAGACATTTTCTTTGTAATAGCAGTTTACTCTGTAGTAACTGGAATTCTGTTTCAATTAAAGAAACATTTATGCTAATCAGCTTAACACTGATCCCTTGTTAAAAATATTCACACAATATTTTTATAGCCCTCAACATTTCTCACATTGGAGCAATCTTGGTGCAGTCACTGGTTGTGCAAGAATTGTTGCATTAAGCCCTAGAGAACACAAAATCAGCCTCTGCTAAAATACATTGGGTTTTATCTGTTATAGGGTGATTGGTTTTGGTTTTGTTTTTGTGTTTTTTTTTTTTTTTTTTTCTCACACAATTTAAAGTTTTATTTTCTTTTCCATTCCATTAAAACACTGCTGGCACACAGGAGCATAAAAATGAGACTATGGTCGCACAGCACAATTTACTAATTCTTTCTTATTGTTCTTTTTAAAGGGGTAAAAAACCTAAACAAAACCTAATCCTGCTCCTGGGACCTTGAAACCCTCCTGCCAACCCTAAACAAACTCATGCTAATAATGCGATCACATTAGCTGATATGAAAATGCATTTACAGTTTGCTGGAAGGAAGATGGAAGTGAAGCAATTTATTTCCACTCACTCATCTTAGCAAATACTCTGGAACACTTCGGTGCAAGACAGATCTCACTGGCTTCAGAAATGATACATCAGCAGGACTCAGATGAGATTTTCATTCCTTTATGTTACTTGTCCTGTCAAAAGAAAGCAAGTAGTGCACAGGGAGTGCAAATCACGCAACAGGCAACCAAACTTAAGGCTAAATTCATTCTAGTTCTAGGAAATTTTTTTATGATATACTGTTTTCCTGAGGATTTCCTCCAAATAAACTGTCTTTCCTTCCTTAAACAACCATTTTGCTTCTTTTGCACAGCCAAGAAAAGCTCAGTGAGAGCTCATATGACAAAGCAAATTGTAAAAAGAAGATAAAGCTGTTTGTTTGCACAGGGCTTTACGTGAGTGTAATCTAATGTTCAATAACCAGAGAAATAACAGTGATAAATATGTTTTTCTGGCCTTTTGCTGTTGTTTTTCACATTAGCAGACAATCTGCTAAAATGAAAATTACCCAGGTATTTCAGATCATTTCAAGGTAATGAAGTATATTTTTCACTGACTTCCATTATAGTTATCAACATCATTTGCACATCAGAAGTGCACAAGTTACAGGCACTACATCCTTCACAAAACTATATAGGAACCCATAAAAACTGAGTAAATTTGAAGAGTGGGTGGAATTTATTTTTGCATTGAAATTCTCTCTAAAAGGCTGAACAAAATATTTAAATAATACACTATGTAAAAGTGTATTATCCTTAGTATGCTCATGGCTGATCTCAGAGAACAGGATTCTCATTTTCATTGACATTCATTTAGGCTATTTGGTGATGTTTGTTTTAAGCCATAGAGTAAATATAAATATATGACTACTCTGAGATCCATTTTCTGAAGGGTGTAAAATGCAAAACTGGTATAAACCAGCAATATACGAATTATACCACTAAAGGGCAATGTAAACAAAGGCCATTAAAAGAAACTATCTCCAGCAGATAAGCAGGGCAATTACTGAAAGCAAGGAAAGTAACAGGGACGTATTAGAACTTCACCAAATACTGAGCTATCTAGCAAATGTCATTGAGAGTGGACAAGAGTCTGCCCAGTCTAGCAGGTGTCTTTGACAATAGGGCGTAGTGGGTGCCTGCGAAGAACACAAGAGTAGAGCAAACATAAAATGATGCTTTCCCAGAATATTGTCGCCACTTTCAGAGATTTCTGTAACCCAGAGACTTCTTGAATGAGAGATGTCATCTTTATATTGCATTGCACCTGATGGGTTGTGCTTCCACAAACTTACCCAGCTCCTTACTGAACCTTTTAAAATTCAAATTCTGTCACAAGGAGTTTCACAGATAAACTATACACCATGGGAAAAATATTCCAGCTGTTTGTTTTGAACTTGTCCTTTGCTAATTTAATTTTTATGACACCTCTCCCCCAACACCTTTCCAAAATATTTTGGTTGGGAAGGGATAATGAATATATATCCTTTCTCTAAATCATGATTTTATAGACCTATTTCCAGTCTGGAGATCACAGTCTATATGTTCATTTGTTATACAGGAATACTCATATCTTTGCTCATTCCTTTTTTCACCTTTTGAAGCTTCATTGCAGCTTTTTTGAGTTGAAAGGATGGGAAGTGTCAACACTAGCCAAGACACAAATACACTATGGATTTTCACAGAAGCCTGCTGATTTCTTCCGCTTTTTCACTTTCTTCCTAAGAAGCACCTGAAATAGAAAATAAATATGCTAAGCATGAGTCTCTGTGTTTATTGTAATGGCATGCTAAGAAAATGATTGGGAACCAAGTCAGAAAAAATAATGAAACAGCTGAAGCATTAAATTAATATTTCTGAAGTGAATTTACAATAGGAAATCCTAGCAATTCAGAATAAGTGCTAACCACCTCAGATTAAGTCAGCATATGAACATCTGAGTGATTTATTAAGGACAACTGAAAATCAACAAGTATTGGAGATTTATTGAGAGGAGGATTTAAATCTTCCTCCATAGATTCTCTAGAGGGAGAAGATGAGAGAAGAAACCTTTTAGCATACATTTCTTATTAGGGAGAATATTATATGATTAGCAATATCCTAGTGCTTCTCAATATAAGAAGCAAAGGGGTTTTGCACTATGTTTAAAGTTGATCACATGCTGTTTTTTCTTTTCTTCAGGTTGCTGTTGCAGCTTTGATAGGCAGCAGTGATTTATTAGCTGTAGTTTCAATTAGTGCTTTGCCTAATGATTCAGTAATGGAAAGAAAGCTCTCTCAAGACGTGGTCTTGGCTATCATTACTATTATCCTGGCTGGAATAAAAGACCTGCTGCTATTTTTAAGAAAAACAGCACACATAGATTTATCCATGGTGTATGAGCTGCACTAACTGTACAAGATAATAGAGAGAAGGGAGCAGCAGAGTGCTATAAATAAGAGGTACAATCAGTGGGGTGTTACAGATTTTTCTCTTTTTCCTGATTCCTTCCATGTCTTCCCCTTTCCTCTTGAATTTATTGTCCACCAGATATTTTCCCTTTATAGATATCTGCTATTCTGAACCTTATTCATTCACATTCTCTTCCTCCAGCCCACCAGTTCCCCAGTGAAACCCTAACTCATTTGTTTTGCCTCCATGCCCTTTCTTCAGATGGCCTGTGCCTACTTATCCTTAATAAAGTATAAGAAGCGGGAAAAAACCCCTCTTACTTAACAAACAATGTTAAGAATAGGGAAATGGATAATTTTTTTCCAAATTTCCTAATGTCAGTGATGTGCATAGTCTCCTTTTTTTATTTCATCCTTCTATTTAATATATTCATTTATTGCACTTTCCAGATTGTAACATCTCATGTGCATTTTATGCATTGGTCATGAGAAGAGTTACACACACTGATTTGAAGTAAAAAATCACAGCAAGTCTGACAGTGCTGGGGCTCATGAACATAAATTGAACAGATTCTCCTTAAATTGACTCAGGAATGTTAATGCTTCAGGATGTTTTGTTTCTCATTGTCCTTCCTGCATTCACTTTTGAGCTCAGATGGTTACAGATTATAGCTACAGATTATGGCCAATTTATTAAGATCCCAGAATGCCTAAGAAAAGGAAACCTGTAAAATATAATTATATTTTTTAAAAATTATTTTTGTAAATACAGAGTGAGTTACATGCTGGTTTGAAATATCTGAAACTTTGTGCTACTAGTTTGGTTATAGCATGTAGATTATTTGACTTGACAGTTTATTTGTCAAGAATAAGGTTAAGGGAATATGAATATGAAACACATTAACACACAACCTTTTCTGTTGAAGAGTTTTAATGCTCTCATGTTTCCACGACAGACTTCAGGGTTTGAAATTTGTCAGAGACTGAGGTACTGCCATAGACATAGTTTTAGGTGTCCGATAAGAAAAATCCTCCAAGCTGACTTTGTCAGCTTTGAAAAATCTTACCAGCTGCTTAGGCTGGCAGTTAAAACCTTTAAAACAGCGTATGCAGTCCATATACTACATCTGGGAGCTGCTGGAGGCTGAGAAAGGCTTTTCACCTGAGAATTTACTACCTGATTTTTCTGATGTGCTGATTAGTCACTGTTGCAAATTGTAAACTCCAAATTAGCATAAAATTTTACTCTTAAACTTTGTCTCACTTATCCTGCTGAGGGATTCTTGTGAAAATGTTGAGTGAGGTTTGTAAAATACTTCAAGGATGTCTGTGAGAAAATCTGCAATTCTGATTAGAGAAAAAAGCTTGAATGTCATTGAATAATGTGTGGCTACATCATGAATTGATGTAAAGCAACATGCCAAGCAGATATTCACAGCACTTGTTGACTAAAGATGGCTGCATTTTTTTAATGAAAAAATTATGTAATCATAAAAATGAAAACTGTGTGACAAAGTAGATGAATAAAGAAGCTGCCTTCAACTTGAATATAAAATTTTTAATTTGGCATTCCTTGACTCTAAAGTCTGCAAATTCGTTCTCGTTCCTGTGTGCAATAAAATACTTGCTGTAATGTTATTTCCACCGTCAGACTGGAAAAATAAGTAGGTGGTCATATTTCTCTCCAATGAAGGTTAGACTGGGAAATTAGTTTCAAAATAACGACTCAAAATTAATATAAATATTCTACAGTACCAACAGAAACTGGAAATATTTTTTGTGTATCTATTAATCTAAACAACTTTAGATAACAACAAAATCCACAGAACATATATAATATATTCTGCATATGAACAGACAGGAGATTTTAAGTATTTAAATATATTTATATTGGAGACATAACATTTGTTGTAAGAGATTTTAAAACCTTTACTGTAAGTTTCCCTTAACATAATTAAATTTTACATGACTTTTCTATGGGCCATATTAGACATGATATTTTTTGTTGCCTTTGTAAGAGATTTATTGAACTTGACATCTCTGCTCTGGAACAAATTTAAGATTCAACCCATCAAGACATTTTTCTATTCATGGGATGGATATATGCATACAATGTGTATTCTTGTTTCATACACAAACAGTAGAAGAGTTTGTGAGGCAAGCACTCAGGAGCTGTAGAACATAAAAATAAAAGTTTTACAGCCAAGTTTAGGTTTGTTTGGGGTTTTTTTTGTTTGTTTGTTGTTTTTGTTTTTGTTTTTGTTTTTTTTCAGTTAAAACAGAGCCCTGTGCACTACGTTTGTGATAGATGGCTGCATTTATTCTCTTTGTGTAGTGTTGCCTGCAGCAGTGCTCCTTGGATTTCAGATGTATGGTTTCTGGTTTTTGTTATAATGATTAATAAAGATACAAGAAAAAATTGGACCTCACACAAAGCTCAGGTAGATTCTCGTGAAGCAGCTTGTCCCAACCTGATACATTAAGCAATTATTCTTCAGAGAAAATACTTAATTGAGGAAAACGTATATTTAATGAAATATTTGCTTTGTTTTTCTAAAAAGGCATCCGTGCTTTTCTTGAATGGTGAAACACTTACTTAACTCCTTTCCTGAACTGGGACTTAGATTGAATGTTTATTTATCTTGGTATTATTACTTTGATCACCAGCAATGGAAGAAAGGAAATGAGTTTTTCCTTGAAAAGGTGCTAAACTGCTGAAATGTGTATCTGATTACCCCATTTGTACATGCAAATCTGAATTTGGAGGATTACAAAATAATGTGTCCCCAAAGGGCAAGCATTTAATAAAATAAACCTATCTGTCCTGAGAAATGGGAAGAACAACCATATTTATTGGTAGAGTAGCCTTCATAAAATCTTTGGAAATCCGTGGGACTAGCAGCAGTGAGGACAGTGTGTAAGAAAAGTTTCAGGGTGTCTGAGAAAGTGTGACTTCTCCAAAATAAAGTGCAGCTGAGGATAACATGTTGTCTGAAGCAGACAGTATTCTTATTATGTTAATAGGTTTTGTGCTAAAACAAAATCTGCATTAAAGTCCTGGATTTTGTAAACAAGCTGTCAACAACACTTTTTATGTATTCACAATACATTTGGGCATATTATTCTTAGTAAAATCGATGCCAACTCGCATTACATTTGATTGTGGAATGGTAAACATATCCCAGCAATAGAACATAAAAGGATTCATACTTTTTTCTCCACTGTAATGCTAAACAAAGTATCTTGTAAACCATAAATACACATTTAGCTCTGCAATGTGCTTAAAAGGAAAATGTCTCATAATCGCAGGAGGTAAGGAACAGTGAAGATACTGAGTCTCATTACAATTCAGAGCATGATAGAGGAAAGGGATGGCAAGAGATTTTGTACAACAGACGAGAAATGTATGCTCAGTTTTCAATCTCCATGTCATTTAACAGGGCAGTTAGAGTCAGACCTGCTCTCTTTTCTACATTTCTGGTTAGTCGGTGCCTAGCAGCTGATTGTGAGCTTTTCACTTCTATTGGCTTTATCATCATTATATATCAGGGAGATGGATTAATCAGAGCTGCTTCAAACAGCACAGCAGTGACATTTGCTTTGGCAACTGAAGGATGACAAAGCTCAAGGAAGGCAATGAAAAGAGAGAGGATTTCTTTATCCCCGCTCACGAGCCAAACTAACCCCTCAGGATGGAGCCATTGATTTTTACATGACATAAGTTTGCACCTGCATTTTGGTGGGCTTTGTGACTGCCCCTCACAGGATACCTGATTTAGGACTTTGCAATGGCTTCTCCCAGGTTGCAATGGAGCAAGAAGTAGGACTTTGCCATCGGTGAGCCGCTCAGAAACTAGTTCAGACTGGTAGCATGAAAATACCTCCCCCCACCAAAACTATCCTGAGAGTCACAGATCCCAGTGACTCCTGACAGCAACCTCATTGCACACTGAATTGATATGTTTTTCTGGAACTTTATAGTTAGTCATTGACTCCAATGACAGCTTCAAAACATCTACTCAGGACAGCCAAGGGGTCCAATGCAAGACAAAAAGCAAAAAACAGCAAACACTTAAAAATGCTCCCTGGAGAAGATGGACGCAAGAAAAGCACCAATAAAGTCCTGGCTGCACAATTCTCTCTGCTTCCTAAAAAGAAATGTTTTGAATCATTTGGCCTGCTGGAAGAATCTGATTTCTGTTGCTGGCATAGTCACAGGGCTGTGGAGGGGGTGGAATGAGGCTTCATGGCTGTAAGCAACTGCCAGCTATAGTGTCTCTTAAGGCAATTTCATGCCACAACGGATATGGAACTGAAAAGGTAACCAAGCCATGATCGGAAAACCTGAAGGGTACCCTAGCATTTATATAGCTGTTGGTGTCATTGCAAATGTTGTTAATACTGATTTTGTGCAGGAGTAAATGGTTGTGCAAAGGAAAACAATTCCCTTGTCACCCATAAAATCTTGTGGAGAATTGGCTCTTTCTGTGCACGCATCTAGAGATGGGTCAGTTTAAATGTAAATAAAACCAAGGAATTGTGAAGGAAAAAGAGATTCCTGTGGTAGAAGGATGGCTCATAGCCTATGCCCATCTCAAGTCTGGAAATAACTCTGGCAAGTATAATATACACAAATGACTATGAGTTAGGTAAATAGTTTTGAGGCAGTACTTTAGCATGCACAGAACTTGGTGCAATCCATACCTCAGTGGCGTTCTCCATTTAGATGGTTTTGTCCCTTTTAATTCTAATTCCAACTCTTCTGTTCAAGCTAGAGTGGGGTTTCTTAGAAATAACTTTATGTCCTGACCTTTAAAACCTGTCTCAGGTAAGTATCTGAAGCACTGAAGTAGTTCTGTTGAAAGTTTTTGCTAAATGTTCATTTTCTCTGCATGTAGCAAAAGCTTTCGATTCTTCTAATTTATTTCTGAGAAGGAACTTTCCCAAGTCTTCCAGCAGCTTTCTCACCTCTACAGTATAGATGGATACCTTTTTAATGTCTTCTAAAGAAATGAGCTCATCCTGTAAGTTTATAGCTTTGGAAGTGTTGTAGATTTGTGCTAGTGTTAAATGAAACTACACGTAGAAACCTAAGCCAGCCACTGAAATTGGAATCTAGTTGGTTTTTCTTCTGGAAACCTAGGAGCACTTCTGATGGGATATGCAAGCCAGCATACTAACATAAATTGACTGACTGCATGTAACACCATAGGCTACTGTTAAATTAAATTATATTTAGAAACCTAAGTCAGCAACTGAAATTGAATTTTAGTTTATTTTCTGGAAACCTAGGAGCTCTTCTGATCAGATATGCAAGCCAGTATACTAATATAAAGTGACTGACTGCACATACATCTATAGGCAAGTCACAAAAGGGGCCAGAGAAAGCTGATGATACATAAAGGTCTGCTTAGTGTTTACCTTTGTCACACCTGATGGTAACACTTTTGTGACTCAAAATGTAGGAAGATCAGCTTATATTTTCTGCCCAGAGAAACCCTAGCTGGCAAATCTATTGTGCCTGTGTTATAAAGCACCTGCCTTTTTGAGAGCAAATGACATAACCCTCCCTGTATCCATATCTCTGAGACAACGACTGGTTAGTAATCTGACGGAGACACAAATCTGCCTCTCCAGCAGTATATTTTCTCTAATAATTATTAGCTTCCTGATACTATGTTAACATACACTTAGCTCTGTTATTAATGAGTTTAACTCCACTGATTGTGTTTCATTATGGAAATTTCTGTAATATAGGTACATTTCTGGCTCTGTTGGAGTGGGTTTATTAATACACAATGTGGTGAAGTAGAGCCCTGTCACCTTTAAGACTGACTTACTCAGGATCTTGCTCCAGATCTCTGCATAAAGACAGGTTTCTGTGATGATGTGCCTGCTCACACTAGAATTGCAATGGATGCTCTATATTCATTCAGAGTGAATAAGTACAACAGATCTAACTTTGCTTTGTGCTTTTTTTAAAAATGTGATAAATTGATGTAAAAATCCCTTTTAGACATGAATGCACAGTAAAAGAAAACCAATTAATTAGAACTTGGATTAACTGAGCATCCATGTTTAGTGTGGAAGTGGTCCCTGCTGCTATATAGAAAGACCTCAAGAGGATGTGACTAAAGGACACCAGATTGAATCATTTAAGTGGTCATGCTGTCAGTAGACATTAATGAAGGTTGCTTTTGCATACTAATAATAGAGTCCCTGGTCTTATCATGTGAATTTTTATTACCCTCTATCTAAGAAAGCAAACCAGCTGCAAAAATGTTAATAATGGAAAGGGATGAGCATAACAGTAACTGCTGCTCATCTGTGCATGAATTCTCTGGCTTATCAGATCTACCAAGATGCCTTTGGCACCCAGACACCAGTCCAGTCAGCTGAAAACCACAGTGCCTCAAATGCAGTGTAATTGCTCTGAAACTCAAGAGAAAAGAGGATTGGTTTGTACGTCAATCTTATTCTCTTTGATGTGATTCATAACTGCATTTGACACTGTGTTCAAAACATATAAATACCAGGTTACCTCCCCAGAGTCCAGTATTGACTGCAGTGGATCCCTGCACAGTGTATGCATGGGTATTCCTGCCATCTACCTTTGGCCTTGAGTTTATGTGCAGTGAAGAGCACTGAAGTTAGAAACACAAAGCCTGAAGTCTTCCCCCAGAACCTCGAACGTATGTGTGAGGGGCAAATGCAATTGCCTAAACTGATGAGAATACTCTCTGCAAAGCAAATATCCAGAAAGTGTGCAGTCTAAGTCTGTGTCTGAAGTATCTTGTCATGAGAGGGAACCATGTGAGGTTTGAAAACCTTCATTTGACAGTTGAATTTATTGTTTGTTTTCAGAAGTGAAACCTTTCTGCAATAAAACTTAAGAGGCACCATTAAAATGCTGCTCTGTTGTTACTGCTGAGTAGAATGTGCAATTCCTTATCTCTTTTTTCCAACCTGACTGTTGCTTTGCCTTTGCTGATATTAGCTGTACCCGTGCCCTGCAGATTTTACATTTCTTTTACAAATATGCTCTACTGATACAAACACATTTAGATCTACACTGCTGAGTCTATGCTCAGGTGGGTTTACCTGTGTAACTACATAGCATGATTAAAGCAATACAGCTTTTGTGTCCTTATTCTTTCCCTGAGGCTGTTTTACCTCAGATACACAATCATTCTCAGTAGAATTCTCCTACTTTGCCTCCTGTTTAATTTTTTAAAAAAATTTTTACTTCTAAAATGTTTACATTTCCCTTGTAAGATGTGTACATTCCCCATTTCTGCTTTCCGCTTTTTTTTCCTCTTGATTTATCTCCTAGACTTCTATTTTTGCTTAACTGCATCTAGCTTCTTGACATGCTTTTTCCATCTGTTGCTTCACTTCTGTCTTTCTATTCTCTTTCTGGCAGTTATTCCCCTTCTTGTCTTCTCTCATGTATTTACGGGCTTCCTGAGAGCAGGAATTGGCCTATTTTGTTAAATGCTTATTCCTTGTCTCATTTTTTTTTAATGTTTCAGGTAGCTACTCAGGTTAATTTTGTAAAAAGATATGCATATTTGATGTCTCCATTTTCTTTTGGGGGAAGGAAGGGCAAAATTGCTACTACTTTTACAAGTCATCTATCACCTCGCTATTTTATTTCTATTTCTCTCCTAACTTTGAGGCAAAAGAAGATTCTGGACATTTGTCTGGTATGGTCTGTTCAACTCTATGTTTTTTCCATGATACAGGCATGGCACATATTTCTGTCCAAGAAATCCCAGACAGAAAAAGGAGGATGCTACATCTCACAAACCAGTGTGTGACATTTTGACTGTTGAGTGGTGGCAGGTATGTTTCTAATATCATTAATGACAATCTTCACATTGTTTCTCCAAAGAGAGGCTTAAAAAATAGAACATCTATTTGTGGCAGGACATAAACAACACATGCAGCATTACCCTATAAGCTGGAAATGATGCCAGGGGTACTTAAAATGAGAAGGCCTTTGTATCTCACAGTAGTACAAAACCAAAGAAGTGCCAGCAAAAAACAATCTTGAGAATAGGCAAACAATGCAACTGTAGTCCCAGCAGAGGTCTGTGACATCTATAAAATATAATTAGGATATAATTAATAATAGCTTACTTTGAAATATAAGCTCTAAAACAGGGTGATCTACAACAATGTGCAAGTATTTTGTGACAATGTGGTGGCAAAACACAATGTTTAAGCATTTTACAAAGGCATGTGAGCAACTTGACCACTAAAGGGACAAAAAAAGACGTGTAGTTACAGATAAGAGGCATGGGAAAACATGTAAGCAGAAATCCTTGTAACCAAAATTTAAGCAAAATAGCATTAGCGGAACTGAGTTGTTAATGAATAAACTTGGTAGTGATTTTTTTAACATTTAACCCTAGTCTGGTTTGTCAGTCTTCTAAACATTCCCATCGCAGCCATCTAATGGACTATGTAGAGATACATATTTAATTGCAATGCAATGTAACATATTGTGAGGTGGATACACATGGCCTAAAAGTTGAGACCAAAGCAAGTACCATGGAGGAACAGTATCGAAGCTGCACTGGCCGTACCAGATGAGAGTCTGATACTTGCTCTCCCTTGGCAGAGCTGCTGTCCTCACGGATATGAGAAATACCTCTGTGATCTCCAGCAACTTCTTGCTTTTCTAAGTTTGGTTCTTCTCAGAAACCAAATACCTTCAGCTACACCTTGCTGAGATACAGAGAGGAGAAAATATTCATTGTTTGCCCTCCCTGCCCGGGAGGTCTCATTAAGGAGGAAGAGATTTTTTTCTGCTCCATTTGCTGCAACTCTTGAATTCTATGTGAGTGGATACTAAAGGCCCTAAACCCCAGCTCCATGAGCATCTTCTTTCCATACATGCTGGTATGGGCAATTTTAAGTATAGCAACGAATCTGAGAGTTTATTACTGTTTGACTTCCAGCTGATCATGGGATTTATAATCTTTCCATCACAAGAAGAGCAAATGTTGAGAGGGGACAGGGAAGAGGTGGCCCCTGGGGATGTCAGCAGCTGTGAGGAGGCAGTGGTCATTGTGCTCAGTCTGTGGGTTGGACCCCAGGAAAGGCAACCTGGGAGAGAAGTGGGAAGGAGTCACATGATGGCCAAGAGGCTTGTCAGAAATAACCAGCTGGGACCTGTGCAAGGATTCAGGGATTAGGCAAAAAGGTTTAGTCTCAGGTGGAGGAGAAGAAAGGGAGGAGTGGGGAGAAAAAAAGGTGAGTGTGGGAATTTGTCCTGAGTGACTAGCTGTCTGTGGGGAAGGGACAGGATGTTTCTTCAGACTGCCAGGGCAGGAAGGACAAAGGTAGGAAAGGTTTGGCCCTGTAAGATAAAGGTTAACCACAGTCCCAAAGGCTTGTGCTTTGTCAAGGGTTTTATAAACCAGAAAAAACTAAGAATGTGAAGCACAGATAACTTCATTTTGGTGGTTCTTGCATTCCCTTTGGAAACATTTATGTGTAGCTCTCAACATCAGGTTATAAACATTTTAAAGTTTCCACTCATTCAGTCCAAAGACGCATTCATGGATTCACGGTATTAAATCAAAAGTGTAGGGTGTGTTTCAGCAATATGATATTTGTGTACAAATATTCAGCAGAAAATTAATTCCAGGATTAGATTAATCTACATATTCATCTTCCTCAGTTCTATTCAAAATGGAAAACAATACCACTTGAGAAGTCAAATTAGATTAACTAGCAATGTATGAATATTCTGGGTTTGATTAACTTTTTAAGAGTACTGGAACAGAATCACCTCAGTGCTGTTCCTCTTGTACTTTATAGCAATAGGCTGGCTTTCGTGAGCCTCACTTGCTGCAGCTTGAGTTTTAAATTTGTATCTTTTTCTCTGTTGACAGTATTTGTCTGTCTTTCTTGCCTCATTGGTTCCAGATAATTATTTATACCAATTTTACTTTCAGATTTTTGTAGCCTTGACAGCTTTGCCTACAGGGATGTTTTCCTGTTTTACCATACGGTTTTGTAATCACCTGTCTGTTGAGATCAGGTTCTTTAATAATTCTACTGTATTGACAGTAAGAGATAACTCATGGCACTAGCCTGCATTTTGGGGTGCTGCCAGTCTTGAGTCCCTTACACTTCAGAAGAGGAGGAACTTTTTACTGTTATGCCATTGATACTCTGTGGTGGAGCCTAGACTTTTTAGGCACTGTGACACTGCAGTTTCACCACAGTTTTGGTTTAAAGTCTGTGTCAGGGAGAAAGAAAGACAGACTTTGGTTGCTTACTGAAATACTGCTGTTACCATTTAAATCTTTACTACAAGAACTATATATAGCTCTGACCACTTCTAATGCTTTAGTGACAAACCTAGATGGCATTCAGGTCTCTATTCATCTCAGTCTACACTGTAATGAAGATTTATGTGAGTGGATAGATGCCCATCTCTCAATACAATGGGCAATTCTAAGAAATTATAAACAAGTCAAAATAAACTCTGGGAATTTTCTAGCCAAGCTGGGATGTGACTGAAGAGTTACAGAACCTACAGATCTACCAAGAATCCATCACTAAAGACAGGGATAATATTTTATTATTGTTATTATTATTAACATAATATGTTAATCCTACCCCTATCACAGACATTTAAAGCATTGGGGGGGGGGGGGGGGAAGTAAAATCATAGCTTTGTTTTGCTTTCTCTTCCAAGAAAATTCATGGTGTCTTTTGTTTTTTTGGTTTGTTTTTTTTTTTTTTTTGTCACAGGGATTTACTCAGGTGGACTGACTGCTTCATGCAGTTTTGTAAAACATGACTGAAACAGTCATTTTAAGCCCACTGTTTTGTAGCATATATTTTGTAGAAGTGGCATAAAGGATAAAGAACAAATTGATGAGTACAGGTAGATATTTTCAATGAGATAAGTGATTCAAAGTAAATGTGACAATTAAATTCTCTAAAATAATCGAAAGTGCCCTTTGCCTCTCTTTTTTTCTCATTCTTTACTTTGGGTTTTTTTCTTTGAGGAAAGGTAATGCTATTCTTTTTTGAGAGAGAGAATTGAGTTTGGCAGACTGCGATTACATATGCTGGCAGAGAAAGGATGCATGGATGGTGTTGGAGCCAGAAGGAGCCACCAACCAAGATTAGAATTTCCACATGTCCCCGTTCCTGTACAAGGGCAGAGAGGTAATACAGGTGGGATATCGCTGCTTGCTCTTTCATCCAGCACTGTGGCAAGACAGTCAGTGGAGGAATACTTCAGACATGTTTTTTAAAGGTGATAAATCCTTGGCTTCATTAAAAATAATGGAAGTTTTGCCATGAAATTTTAAAATGCAGAGATCTGTTTTCTTTTACTTCTTCCTCCCCCTCAAGATTTCTCTTGCAATGAGATATTTCTACAGAATGTCGTAGGACTGACAGTCTGGGGGTCTCGCACTCCTGTTCCTCTCCATGTAGTGAGTTCCCTCAGACAGTTGCTGACTTCCCCAGAGATTAGAAACTTCCCTATTGCACTGCCATACCTTACTGTTAGAGGCATCTGTGTGCCTCAGGGGATGCTTAATGCCCTCTGGGAGCTCAGATGATAGAAGAGACATTTCAAGATGGGAATATATCAGTGGCTGGGCAACAGCTGGTATTTTGACACTTTGCTGGTAAATTGAAATCTTCTGTAGACATCTTGTCCAAAAAGTGTATGCATGTACATGTATGTATGTATATATATAAAAAAGTGTGTACTTATAAGTGTATATATGTGTGTATCTGCATATAGAATAGTTTTTATAACCTTTTCCATAAGGGAACCCTCTCTGCCCCTATGTTATGCACTGGCTGCTGTTAACATGGAATTCAGCTGTCTTACTGTCAGCTGCCTAGTATGTCTCTGTCGTGATGTCAATACACTTGAATATCTATGGATAGTGACTGAAATACACAGTAAATTAGTATTGTTAGTATTGCTATTATTTTTATTATTTGTGTACTTACATTCATGCATTCTTTTGGATATGTTTCACAATCCCATTTACTCCCATTAGCACACAGACATGTTCGATTTCAAATTGACTTTTAAAACAGACGTCGTATCAAATCCATTTTAAAAATAGTTTGTACCTACCCCAGGGAGATCTGGAATCCTTTAAAGCCGACAGCAATTTACATTCAGAAAAAAATGTTCAAGCCAAGCTTTATCAGTTCATGCTGTGCACAGTTTGGTGTGTTCAGAGTGGATGGTAAAAAAATAGGAGCTTTGCAACTTGTAGCAGTGTGAACATAGGTCTGATACAGTGTTCAGGATGAAAAAGAGGCTTCTTTCTCTTAAATAAAAGGAACAAAATCAGTGTTTTGAGCCTTGCATCTTCTTCGCTTGATTAGAGGTGTTAATTATTTTAGCATAATCACTGTCTATGTTCACAAAGTGTGGTCCCCTCAGGACATTGTGCTACCTCTTATCAGCCGCCTTTGTATGGCACCACTCTACTCAGCTGGAGTGGTGTTTTGCAAAGCATGTCAGATGGGGTCAATAAATCTTTTCAGCTCCTACTTTACAGCCATGTATCTGCCTGAGTGCTCTTTAGTTATTCACATACTTTGTGTAATTGGACATTACAAGAGGAAAAGTAATTTTCCTTCTGCATGTTTTAGTCATACACTGGTCCAACCTTATTTTCAGCTAAGTTTTAGAGAATAATTTTGGGATAAGAGCAGGAAAGTTTATGAAGTCATCTGCAAACCCACTTACAAAGCTTCCCACTGCCTTTTGGAAGTAATCCCAGAAGTGTCCTAAAGGATCAAGCTAGGGCTTTGGGCATTTCAGTCCTTGAGCTTCTCATGGGTGCAGCTACTTGTTGGCAACAGGAAGCATGTGTATTTCCTGGGGGGACATGCTTTGGCCTTTGAGTCAACAATGTGGTTCATAAGTCTAGTAGAGAAAACAAAAAGATCAGAGATGATGGGAAACCCAGACTTCTCAATCTGAATGGTATCTTCAAGTGCTGCTTTCTTTCTGAAGACTTCTATCCCTTTTTCAAGTCTTCAAGACTTTAATCTCACTTTTTATTACACCAAGCTATCTTTGACATTAGCATTCTTCAGTATTCTTGTTTTCTATTCTTTTTCATGCCAAGTAAATGCTTTTCTACCTTTGCCTCATCGCTTTTTCTTTTCTGTGGAACATGAGTTGTCCTGAGAGAATTCTTTATGTTAGCAACAGAGTTGTGTCCTAAAGTTGGTCTTATAGATTTATTCCATACTTGAATATTACTTTTTGGTCATCTCGAAGAACAATCTTTTCTTCTTTTGCAACATCTTCCTTGAAATAAGTTTTCATGGGTTGGAGTCATTCTCCTTTGTGTCTTCCTGTATCCCTCATGAAAGAAAAAGAAAGTCAGACGTATTTCTCCCTATTCTGTTGTCCTAAATACTTGTACTGCTGGGCTATAATTTTAAAAGGCAAAAATGATTGGAAAAGAAAAATCTTAAAGAGTAAATTGTAAATCAAGAGGCAAGCACATCATTTGACTGCAATGCAATGAATGAGCATTTCCGTGGAGCTGAAACATGACTCACAATTGTTAGCACACTGACAGAAATGTTCTCTGGCGCACTCTTGCTGCAGGTCCTATAATTCATACCCATTTACAGATTCAGGAGCAAGCTGGAGCTTTTTAAATAACAGTTTGCAAGAATGATAATTGCAGACCTGTCATACAGTAAGGAATGCTATAGAGGCATTCAGTGCACAAGGGAGGGCTACAATTTTCAGGAAAAAATCATGATTGCATCTAAGGACGGTTGAACTACAAACAACTGTTTCATGACATGTCAAGAGAGGGGCTGGAGATCAAGCACAATCTATAGATGAAATACTTTAAAGGTAGACTGGAAAGCAGAAAACTGCTTTTTTTGCCTTTTCCTTTCCATGTTGTGTAAGTTATTTCAAAAAAACAGTAGATTTCTACTTTTTCCCTTCTTCCCCCCCCCTTTTTTTTTTTTTTTTTTTTTTTTTCATTTTATGCTTCATGTCATTGCTACTCAGGGCTGAAAGATTAGGTATTCAGGTACCTGAAACAGTAAAGCCATCCAAAGGCATAGTTAGCAGTCAGATCCCCTTGCTCTATTCCCATTAACTGGAAAAATCTCTTATTCACATGGGAGTTATCAATATTTGGGCCTTTCAGAGGCCTTATCAAAAATCTTGGAGGAAACTGAAGCAATTCAGGAAAGCAAGGAACAAGAGACAGTTAAAACCAGAAATCATGTAAGCACAACAAAGGTTACCTTTATCATGGACATGAGTGGCAATTTTGTAGGTAATACAGTATGATCACCTCTGTTACAAAGAAGAAACAGCTGTAAGGGAAGGTCTCTCTGAGGCAGAAGACACATAGCCTCCCCTTTTTTTACTAATTTAGGGAAACAGGAGGATAGATATAAAAAGGAATATTATTTTAAACTTTCTAACTCTGGCAGAGAAATGACATACTATGGGATACCTGGAGGAATGAATACCTGGCTGCTGCTGACATGGTTAAAGACTGGACTGCTGGAAAACTTGTTTCCTTCCTTCCCTGACTGCAAAATGGCTCCCCAAGAGACCTATTTGTCTCTGGTTTGGATTTTCTTTCTCTATCTTTGTCTGCTCCCCGCTCTCCAACCTCCCAGACTTTCTGAAGCATAGAAAACTCTTTCTTTCCTTCTCTTATAAATTTTGCTGCTTGTTTTCATCATTCTGTGTGGCAGTGCTCTTATATCAGAGAACATCTGAGATTGCCTTGCCATTTCTCTGAGACTCTCGAAGTCTCCTCACTGACTTTTATCCCCTGTTCCTCACATCCCCATCTGACTCCAGGCTGTTCTTTGACTTAGAAAAGAAAAGCCAGACACTGTTGAAGATCCAAAGCCTGGGATGTCTCTGACTTGGCTGTCATGTCTGTTAGTCAAGCTTCAATCATCTCTTTGTTAGAGCATCTTTTGACAGAGGATTTTTACTTAGCAGAATCATGAAAACAGCAGTTATCCCAAATTATCACTGCATTATGCTTATGCTGCTCCGTCTACTCCCAGTGATGCAGTCTAGACTATTTCTTAATTTTATGTTCTTCAAAGAAAAGAAAAAAATGCTAAAAAAATAGAGACCAGGTAAAAATTTCCATTTTTCAGACAGTGTTGGCTGTGCTTCTATCTTTCAAGCCTGCACAAGTTCTGCTGACAGAGTAGTGATTGAGTAGGGTGTAAAGAAGATGAAGAATTCCAAGGTGTTAAACCGAAATAGTTTAAATCATGCCTGACTGAAAAAAAGGGAAAGAAAAAGGAAGAAAACCAATTTTTAGACAAAGCTTTGTTTCCAATAAGTAAGTTAACTTTTCTGTTTCACTGAGCATGTGATGTCTTTCCATGTAAATCACTTTGGAAAGTGGATGTGCTCATCCAGGTTCAGTAATTTCAGTGGCTCTATCATGCTGATATAGGTGACATCAGCTGGTATCAGCTGTTTTAGTGTTGCATAGCATTTAGGGACAAGCTGCATGTCACTGGGAATATATGGAATTTTTCATATAGTCTGGATTTCCTAACTGAAAAAATTCTTGAGACAGGAACTAACACTCTCAAAATCTGAAGATCTTCCTCAAAAGAATAGCATCCTAAATTTCAAATAACCTCCTGAAGAAAAAAGCCTGATCCTTTTGAAAATGTGAAGTAACTGATGAGATCTTCCTGAACAGGGTTTCAATACAAGACCGCTACAAGAAATAAACCCAAAATAACTAGAAAGATTAGTCGTAAATTTATTCAGCTGCTTTTATTTCTGAGCAGATTATGATCCTGATATTTTAAAGTTGCTGAAAAAGAGTGGAGACAAATTCATGCTGGAAATCACAGCTTTTGAAATGACAAGTGGTATTTCTCAGACTTCTGGGAGATAGTATGTACTACTGCAGATGAAACAACAGATTCTGTCACACTACCAGGTGGTAAAAAGCAGAGCCAAACTCAGTGAAAATTTTGAAAGTGTTATAAAATCACTGAATCACTTGAAGAATTATTCAAATGCTAAGGTGTACATTAAAATCTGAAGTACACACATTCTGATACTCCAGTGGGCTATCATTCCCCCAGGCTACCAGCATGTTATCACTGTAAGCTGAAAATTTTCAAAGTGATATTTTTCTAGCTGCTGTTCAGCTTCATGGACAAGCAGGACTCCTTATCCCACATTTCAAGGATGGACATTCTGCAAATGCAGTGATTTTTTTTTTTTTTTTTTGGCTTGCTGGCTCAGTAACTCAACAACAACAAAAAAAAGAGCAGGCAGAATCTAAGTGAGAACTTCACTTGAGTTTATATAAATTTTGGACTGAATGTTTACAACAGGAAAGAAGTGTGTGATGGACTTGCCTTTTGCGTGCTTCTCCTGATTCAAGTTTCTTTATGTTGCACACAGTTACTTGTAGTTTCTCTCAACTGTAAAGAAGTGTCATTTTATTGTCTTTATTAAGAAGATTAATGTAATTACATATTGGGACTGTTGCTTTCCCACCAATTTTTTCCATACTTTGGCCTGTTGCCTACCATATTACATCATGTTTTATGGTATTTCATAACAAAATTATCCTATGTTAATTAAATTTTTAAAAGGCATTGCCTTCAACCCCTTTAATATTTTCTTCATTTCCATCCAAAACATCAAAAACCAAAAAACATTTAAGAATGTGAACCAGTGAAATCATACAGGGTCTTCATTTGGCCTGAATCAAAATAATAAAAGAAATATTTTGCATCTAATGAGTCTTAGGCCTTTTGGCAATTATCTGTGATTAGTTCTAGGTGTAGATTTTCCTTTTACCCCTCTTTTTCCCTGTTCGACCCTCAGCAATTTGCAGTTACAGGCAAACTACATAATCACTGCCTCAATTTCTGCATCTGTAAAATAGGTTGTACGCTCTGGTGAGCCCCCACCTGGAGTACTGCATCCAGCTCTGAGGCCCTCAGCACAGGAAAGACACAGACCTGTTGGAGCAGGTCCAGAGCAGGGCCACAAAAATGATCAGAGGAATGGAACACCTCTCCTATGAAGAAAGGCTGAGAGACCTGGGGTTGTTTAACCTGGAGAAGAGAAGGCTCTGCGGAGACTTTATTGAGGCCTTTCGGTATTTAAAGGGGGCTTACATGAAAGATGGGGACAGACTTTTTAGCAGGCCCTGTTGCAGTAGGACACGGGGTAACGGTTTTAAACTAAAAGAGCGTAGACTCAGACTAGTTATAAGGATGAGGGTGGCAAAACACAGGAACAGGTTTTCTACTGAGGTGGTAGATGCCCCATCCCTGGAAATATTCAAGGTCAGGCTGAACAGGGCTCTGAGCAACCTGATCTAGTTGAAGATGTCCCTGCACATTGCAGGGGGGTTGGACTAGATGACCGTTAAAGGTCCCTTCCAAACCAAAATATTCTATGATTCTATTCTATGACTCTATGCTTAATACATTTTTATACAGATGACTGAGAAGTCCTGTGCAAGTTTTCTTTTTCTTTTGCTAGACCTTGAATAGACAATACAGAGTATTTTCTGAGTTTCTCAAGAGAGAATTTAGTACTGAAACTTCTGCTGTAACACAGACCTCCCTCACCTACAACCAGTAGAAGAAATTGCTGTCTCTTTCTTCTATTCCCTCTTCTGCTTGTCAAACGAAGCCTCCCTGGGCACCCAGACTGCAACCAACAGATGCTGCTGGGACAAACCTGGGAAAATCTTTCTTTTGGCCACTTGCTGGCAGACACTGTATGGCAGTAGAGGAGTATTCTTTACGCTTCATTGCTGCAGTGATCTGAGCTAACAAGAGGAAGAGCAGACTTGCAGGGCTTGAGCTGAAAAAGACTTGAGAAATTGTGCTGGCTACACAGGGAGTTTTGCACTCCTGAGCCCCAGCTGGTGAGCAAGGGACCTTTGCAATGCCACACAGTGACCTTGCAGCAGACATACAAGTGGAGGGGACAGATGCACCGAGGCTGCAGGCAGCCCTGGCATGTGTCACTGAGGTTCTGGGTATGGTATGTATAAAGACTGATTGTGTCCTTCTGGAACCTTGTAATTAATTTCCTTTTAATGGTATCATATTTAATTTTTACATATGATCTTCATCTGGAGCTAATCAGGCAACAGTTTCATTGAACGACTTAAAGCACAGCCAAAAACTAAGTTTTAGTGTCTGCTTTTGAATTAGTCTAATTTTTGACTGTTTAATAATGAATGGAGAATGGGTTTGATTTTTGTGCCTGTACACAGTGGTACATAAATTCAGGAGAAAAATATAATACACTGCATCTAGTAGCCTGAGAGAGGTAAAGCTGCAGCAGCTCCATGCACCAGGTCCAACCCGTAGTGAAGCTGAAGATGCATTGCCAATATGCACATGAACACAGAGCACATATACACACCACCATACATACATGTATATACATGGCTGGCCACACAGATCACAGACAGACACACAGGACACTCCACATGAGTACAGACAGCACCAGCAGCCTCATCCTGCCCCCCTCTCTGTCTGAGTAGGATGAAGATCCACTAGTAAGAATGCATATACACATATACAAAGTACATCCAACAACTAGGCTCAGACACACAGTCTGACCAGTAGCTACACCTGCATCCCAGTCTCCCCAGTTCCTGGCTCCTGGATTTATGAGTCCCTGAGGCCACAGCCACCTTCCAGTTGTTTGTACAGGCTCTCATGAACACACAGAGAAATGAGACTCATGCCTAGAGACCCCAGACACTGCTATCCCTCTGCCAGCTGGCTGGGGCTCCTCAGGTTCCCATTTTTCAAACACACCCCTGATCTTGCCCTGTCTTCCAGGCAATATACTTGCTGACTAGTTGGGCTTGATCCTCACTCGCCATCACATGCTTACCCAAACACCCACACTTGCTCCAGTTGCTAAGCTCAGACCCCCATATACACACACACACATACGCCAGACAAGGGTACCACCCAGCCAACTACTTACAGGTGATCAGCCTTGTTTATCTCTTACCCCTCTATTTTTCCACACTTCTTTCTCCTCAGATTGCTTAAATCCATCCCTTTCTCCACTTTTGGTTCCTTTTCTAAACATTCTATTAGTCTTGCAATCCCAAAATGCTCTTCCCTTGCTTCCCATCATGTGTCCCACAACCCTACACAGTAACCTCCCTAAGCCCAAAAGATGCTTTGGAGCTGACTCCCCCTGATGGATTCCACTCCTGGGTGTGGGGAGGAGGGTCTCCCAGCACAGCCCTGAGAAGGATCTGGACAGACTGTCCCTTCCTCTGAATCCTTAATTTGGGTTTACACTTGCCTTTGTGCTCTTGTACTCTAGGCTTGTGGAAAGGGGCCTTTGATGGGCTGATGGCTCCTGTGATAAGCTTGGGAGCAGCTGGAGCAGGGTGTTGTTTGGGCTTCCCCACTGTGCTCCTCTGCGTGTTTGCAGACAACCTTTTATAACAGAACCTAACGCTAAATATATTCCTACCATGACACCACCTTTAGCTTTGTAACTCTTCCTCTGCCAACTGGACTTCTCTGAAAATGTAGATTTTCACTTCAGGCAATGCCATGAGCCAAAATTTACAACAGACTAGCTAAACATTTAAAGGTAAACCTTCTAAAAGTCAGCATTGCAATAATGAAGTTTAATAAGTGTTTTCTGGTTCATGATTTAATCTCAATATACCAGGAGAAATAGTCTTCTTCCAGTTTTCTACAGACTCAGACGGTACAAATCTGATTCTGGAAACTACCTATAAGGCTGAAGGTTTCTGTCTGAACCTATCATCAGCTTCAGTGGGCTCTGCAGGGTTAAAAAATTCTCTAGAAACTCAAAGATCATCTGCACAAAGCAAAAGATCCTCCATGTGTACCTCTTCTTCTGCCCTTGTAAGCAATGTTGCTAACTTTCCTGACATTGGGTCTTTCTCTCAAAGACCCAGAATCTTGGATCTCATTTTTTAAGTTTATTGCAGAGAGAAACTTAAATATGTTGAACCTAGAAATGTGGTAACTTGAACAAGAATAAAAGGAACAAAACCATAAACTATTTTTAAAAATTATGCTATTTTCACACTCATCTCTTCCATTGTTTTTCCTGTGGCATAATGCATGAAGTCTGGATAGCTGCAAGAATGTGGCAGAAAGGCAACACATTAGTTTTTAATGTGAATTATTACTAAAACATTGCATGAGACTCCAAGGGCAAGCAATTCAAAAGCTATGAAAACAACTTTAAAATTAGATGCAAAAATAACAGTTTATTTCAGCTGGAAATAAAGAGAGAGAGCTGAGGAAGGGAAAAAAAGCAGCTGTTTTTATAATTCATTCAAGAACATGTAAGCCTAAGCCGCAAATCCTTTCATACTTCCAGCTTGGCATTCTGTAGTTACAGTTCTCAGTGGAACTATATAATCGGTATTTATGTCTAACATACAGAAATAACATTTCAAGGCAGACCACAGAGTAGTAAAATCAGAGCATTTTAAAAGCTCAGTAAATACTAAAGAGCTCTTTACACTCAAGCTGTTGTTCATGTTTTTACAAATCCTCATGAACATTTCTTTTTTTTTCCTAAGGGCAAGTGGTGTGTAATGATGACTTGACTTGGAGGCATAACATGTAATTTAGCTGCTGTTTGCTAATACCTTTCTTTTCAGCAATTCTGTGTTTTATAGCAAATGCTTGTGACGAATGCTGTCTCATTGTTTTATCTGGAATGTGAATAACTTACTAAAATTAAAGTTGAAAACCATATGGGTCTGTAAGCATCACATCAGGAAAAACTGACATTCTAGTAAGCAACCTGTTTTCTAAAAATTTTGTCCACAATCTGGAAGTGTGGAAATGATTGGTGTTATTTAACATTTTTAGTATGCTATAAGTCTATAAGTAATAGATATGAATTTTTATAAGTCAAATCCGTAAGGGGTAAGCAACTCCATCAGAGCGGTTTAATA
The DNA here is from genome assembly GCF_965140245.1 of Athene noctua. Lineage (NCBI taxonomy): Eukaryota > Metazoa > Chordata > Aves > Strigiformes > Strigidae > Athene > Athene noctua. The sequence goes on from NC_134037.1 coordinate 191,288,239, forward strand.
CCATATCTTTTTTCCTTATCTTCTTTTTAAAAATACATTTCCCCCCATCCCACCCCCCCCTTCCTCCGGCCTTCCCATTAATGATCTGGGAAGATTAGATGTATGAAGCTATAAAAATACGTTGTAAGAAATCAGTGTAAGAAATCAAGCACTTAACCATTAGGATATCTGCTGAAATGCCAACATTACAAAAGAGGTGATATTTTCCATCTCAGTTTGTCGTATGAAAGGTGGATGTTACTGTGGTGTTTCTTATTAAAATGTACAAACAAATAGAAGATGAAATAGAAACTGTCAATTTTGTCATATCTCTAATAAAAGCAGCAGTAGGTCTTTTGACTTTTCTGATGTGGAAAAACTTGATCTTCGATTCACTCTTTTCAGTGTGTAAGGATTTCATGATGTACTGTGTATAAAACAAAAATGTAGCTTTTGCATTGGATGTCCAAAAAGTAGTGATGTTCTTACTACTCAAGGTGTAGTTTCCTTGCATTTCTATTTTTCTTTGGGGACAATAAAAGGAGTTTAAAAGGCTTCTAGATGCATTTTGTGTTGTTGTGGATTTGAGGAGTGAACAGAAGCTTTTTGGTGGTATCATTTTGTCTGTCTTCAGAAAATAACATTTACTTCAGTTCTCAAGAAATTACATTACCCTGAAAACAACAAAGCCCCAAGTTGTTTCTATGACATGCATTATATGTTGAAGAGAAAGAAATGAATAAGTATCTAGTCTAATTTTTTAAAACTCTGAAAATAAAAGAGTGTGTTTGTAGTTCTCTAAATTTCTCTAGATTGGTGCCAGAAAAGGAAAATGTGCAGTAAAGGTGATCTCATTTGGAAGTGACATCCCAGAGATCAGAGCCACTGAATTGCTTTCATCTCTACTTACAATCCTCTTCCTTTGAGAAACCACATATGTTCAAATAAAAACACAGGCCAAATTAGTTTTATGGCAGCCGGCCCCCTGCAAATGTACATCATCTTCAAATACGCATTGAAGAAGAGAGTTTAAATTTGTGTTTCTATCCTAATCCTCTCAGGATAAAATCAGAATGATGCAAACACTGTCACTGCCTCTAGGTTAAGTAACAGCTTCCAAACCTGAATACATCTGTCAGTGGCAGATTGCAGCTAACACCATGCAATTGGCACCATGCATCCAGAGACTGATTAGGAAGAGCCAAGTGATTTTGCTGCTTAGTCCTTTCCTTTTTTTTGTTAATTAATTAATGTATACACTAAATTAAAAAAAAAAAAAGCCTGGAAATTTCCTGGTTTGTGCTGAAGTAATCTGTAATTAAGACACATCTTTTTGCAGGTTTTGCTGTAGGTGTCTGTTGTAATTTCCCAGAAGAGTAGAAAAATGTGATTAGACATAACTTTTTTTTCAGTTCTGCAATAGCTCTCTGCAAGATTGCTCTTTAGTTTATAGGAGAAATTTATTAGCGGACACATTTTTCAACCTACTGAATTCCCACTGAGAGCTAAAAATACTTGATGCCTCCTATTTCAGAAGTCTTCTATTTAGGTAAAGTATTTGGATAGTTATCTACTGTTCTCCTACTTTGAGGCTTCTCGTGTCTAAATAAAGATTTCTCCTACACCTAAATCTGCCCATCAATAAGCAATTGCTATTTGGCAGACAGCTAACATCAGGAGAAAAAAATGCATAGTAGATGTGTATTTTTTTTTTCAGCTGATAAAAGGAGCCTTTATAAACAGAAGCAGTAAAGATATCTGATTTTCTCTCTAGTCAGTAAAGATGAGGACATCTGTTCAAAGTTAACATATACTATGAAACAAATTTAATACATGATATTCCTTATCTGAGAAGCTGTAGGCACCATGCCTACTTATAGAGAAGCAAAAAGGAAAAAAAGAATAATAGTTTAATTTTGCCACATGTTAGTGCTCTTCTGCTTTGTTCCTTTGCCCTTAAAAGAACGCATCAAATAGGGGAAGTGTTTTAAAGGGATGTCTTCTATTTCAACATGAAACCAATACAAGAGACTATGCAGAACAGATTGCTTTTAAAAAAACAGCTTTACTGTAGTGTACATACATATCTCCAAAAGTCAGAATTGAATTCAATGTCAGCTGGATGTGCCTCTACATGACTGTACTCAGAGGTGCACCCTGCAGGGGTCACAGCACCACCGTGGCAGAGATGATGGAAGGGACTGTGCAAGACACACAGATGGGTTTGTTCTTGGCTGGGCTGGCAGTCATCCTTACCTGCTGCCATATGTTTGTGTAGGAGAAAGGAAGCAGAGACAGTCTTTCAGTGTAGGCCCAAATTAAGGAATTTGCAGTTATTTAGAAAGTAGGAGAACAGAAGATGATAAATTGAGTTTGTAAGAGCTTGAACGTGTTTAGCTCGCCCTTGGTGATAGATGTGGGAACTTGAGAGAGAAAATGACACACTGCAAAGCTGAAACATGGTTTGAAACAGGAAAGTGTGTTGAAACTTGCCCCAAAGTAGGATACCTGAATCACTTATGTTGTCTGTAAGCAACGGGCCTGCAGATTTCATGAGTAGTACTGTGCTTAGACATGGGGGTGAAGTGCTGGATGAAGTCTCAGAAGACTGGTCCCTGCTGACAGGCACAGGGCTGCCACTGAGGTGCTTGGCAGGGTGGTCTGGAAGCTGGTGGGAAGGCTGGGAAGGAGACACATGCCATTCACACAAGACATCAGGACAGGGCCCTTCCAAGCTGTGCAGTTATGTTTTCCAGAACTTTCAGGGTTGTTGTTACTCTGAGGGGCCTTTGTAGAACCTTTGACCAAACACTGCAACCATTCATCCCATCCACCCCCCAACCCATGTAACCACTCAGGATGGCCTGTCTGGCATACAGAGCTCTTGTAATTTGCAGAGCTGGCACAGGGAGCTGCACCCTGACCTAGATCCCATGTCTAGAATCATTTCCTCTCAAAACTGCCTGTGTCCCTCCCAGTGAGGCAGGCAGTGCTTCCCCACTCTCCTGGGCTTCCTTGAGTCCTGTGAGGAGCAGCCATCTCCTGACCAAGATGTGCCTCTTGAATGAACAGTGAATTTTGGCAGGTAAGGAAGCCCTCACCCTGTGTGCAGGGGGTCCTGCCATTCTTCCTAGGGGCACTGGGGAGTTGTCACCTCTTCCCACCCTGTGACACCAAGTACGCTTTGCCCAAACATGCATCTCGCCTGTCCTCACCACTGTGACTGCTCCCTTCAGAGTAAGGATGTCCTGTTTTACAGGTAAGATGCAGAGGCTATGTTTGCACTGTACAGACAACAAATGAAAAGGAGCAGGTCTGCAGACCAAAGCAGATATTTGTGAAGACCTGAGATGCCTTTCAGAGGAGTTTAATTTAGACTACATCTTGCTTGCTCTGGCGGACTATGTGCTAGTTAGGAGCTGGAGTGCTTTAGGTGTGCTCCTGCCATGCACCTTCTGGTTTACTCTAATCCAAGAATAATCTTGTTTGTTCACTCTGATGACATTTCAGCAATGTGAAGCAAAGCACAACAGGGAAATAAATCTGCTTCAAAAGTGTACTTCTGGTGAAACACCAATATAAAATCACTCAGTGAAACGTGGAAGACCTTAGACTGGAAAAGTCGATACCTATGACCTGGATGTTAAATGTAATCCACAAACCCTTGAACATCCATTCTCATATCCCAGGCTCTCCGTTTAGTTTTTTAAAAGATGACTGCAGACTATGCTAATCCTATTGAATGTAGTAAGATATTTCCTCAGGGTGACATCTTCCCTTGGCAGTGGGTAGTAAAACCAACTGTGCCAAAAAATTGTAATCAAAAAGTCTCATTCAGGAAAGGACAGAAAAGAGCAGAAGGTTTTGTTGACTTTTCTTTTGCTACAGACTACCAAAAACTGAGTAAATATTTAGATGCAGGAAATTGTTTTTCTTCCTAAAACACTCTCATAATTTTATGGGGGTGCTGAGTGCACTTCCTCACAGAAGAGCTCCACACTGAATGTTTTTCATATATTATATGCTGGGCTTTTCCATAGCCAGCCATTGCTGCAGCCTTTCCTTAGCAGACCACAATGAAGCTGAGAGAACAGTAACATCCGAGCTGTAAAACTGTTGGAATTTCTGATTTGACCACTAAAATGAAACATTTGCATAAGTTTATAAACTCTTCCGGGACAAGGCTCTTTACTTATAGCTGCTATACTTCAAATTGATAAATATTCTTCAATCTAGAAAGAGGAAGAAAATCACAATGGCAATTTAATCAAGGACTTTGCTGCAAAATGTAGGTCTGAATCCCTGGTCATATGAATATTCTTTTTATATAAAATACAACAGGAGATACTTTGCATTTACATGATAGTTCAGGTATCTTTAGGGAGGGTTGCTAAACAGGGATTTTAATCTGGATCTCTCATGTCTCTGACCAGTGTCTTGTCTCACTGAGCTGGAGTTGGGGGCTGTTGGGGAATGAGAAGAGACAATGATGCCTCGTTTCCCTTTTTTTTTGTCCACGATATCAAAGTCCTTAAAAGCAAAACATTGAGGATGGGATGCAGATGTGTAAACGTAAGTGTCTGATGCCATTTGATCTGTCTTAGGATAGCTGAACTGTTGACACAGAGATAGAAGATAAGTTCCAGGTTGCTCTACAGTGGGGGCCAAGTAGGGTGTTCAAAGGGTATTCAGATGGCTCTAGGTACCTACACTAAGGCAACAGAACCTCAGTCTTAGTTTCAGAAATGCAAAAACAAGATACTGATTTTTATTTTGTTCTTATTTGGCCAAAGCTGAGTGTTCATCAAAGAATTACATTCCCCAGTAATCTCCCCCTGTTTTATCTGATAACATGTGCTTACTGATGTGAAAATGAATAAATTACCAAGATTGCTCCTACACCATTTCTGTGGAGGTAAAGTGAAAAGAGGTATTTCAGTCTGGTGTTTCACTTGCAGATACCTCTCCAGGAAATAAACCCATCAGCAGAAATTCTTCAAATGTCACAGGCATGCTGACCTTATGAAGCTCTGTAAGTGTCTAAAGAAAATGAGGTGGCACCACAGGGCAGCAAATTCCTCATATAAGTGGAAAAAAAACCATCTCCGTGGCAACCAGAGGGATCTAGCACAAGCAAAGTGTACTTTTGCAATGTGTACTGCACTGGGCTTTCCTAAACAGGCACTTGATCTTGGCACAAAATCACATCTGAGAAGGTAGCTGGATTTTACTTGTTGACTTGGATCATATAGTATACGGGCTTTATAAAATAATTCCTCTTTTTTTTTTTTTTTTTTTTTTTTTCCTGTTCAGTCATTTGCTGTATAGTGTATGGCAGTTCAGACATTGCCACAGCCTCCCTGAAAATATTGGCTGAGGTACTCTCAACTTTAGTTAAAACTGCTTTTTCGTTCAACTACTTTCGGCTGTAGTTATATGAGAAAATGGGGGACAGTTATAGTTTTAACGCTTAAAAATTCAGTTAATGAATGAAATTACCCTTACAACAGGGAGTATTCTGGTTTCTACACCACAGGCAGGTTGTTTACAGGGCTTTTTTTTTGCAGGGCTCTGCACAGGCCCCACTGCTGAAGCATCCACTGGCAGCAGTGCTCAGATGCTGCAAGCCAGGAGCACTGCTGCTGTCAACAACCCAAACAACACTGGGTTGTCTGAGCAGCAACACCCGCACAAACTGCTTTTATTATCTCCCCAAATAGGAGAATGAGCTTGGCAATGGTATATATTATACCCAGAGCAGACGTTAGCACTCAGAGGGTAACTATGTGGGTCACTGAATGCAAAGCTTTGCTTTACGTTAGTGGAAGCCAAGACCCATGTGAACATTATTCAGTTGTATTTTAAGAGAACAATCTCACATGTTTTATACAAGTGTGAGGAAACCTCATGTGTTAGACAGGTTGATACGGTTTTCCATATACTCAAGGAGGCTGCAGGCATACCTATCAGCTGATCTCTGTAAACTACAGTTGCCATTAACACCTATAGAATTCTCCATACTGCTGAAGTCCTTGGCCTAGGAGGATCTCTTGGATTGCACTATCTTCTGGATTATGTTTTTCTTCTTCCATACAAGGAAGAACTGATGTATCAGTTTATAATGGGATAATATTACAATCTAAACTGAAAAATGATTTAAGCGTCATCGCCTTATCTGCTTTAAATTCATATCAGGGTGTCTGGTCAGCTGTTGTTATTGCTATTAATTGGATGTCAATAAATAAAACCAGAATGTCCTTGTGTTTGGTGTAGTTCACAGTTGGGATGATCTTTGTTTCAGAAAATGGAACAATGTTTGCTCATAGGATGTGGGAAACAAAAGATTACTCTTGTTGTGTTTCAGATGAAAGGATTAGCAGACAGACTGGGTGAGTTGCTTGAGCTCACACAGAGTCCATAGGGAGAGCTGGACTCTTCCAACACCATTCTGGTCTCCTATCCACAAGTTCATCTACCTCCAAAGAGAAAATTCAGAGGAATTTGCAACCCAGGAATCCAATTTCCATATCTCAACTCGTCCATTTCTCTGCTAATGATCCTCTGCTCTCAAAGCACCTGACATCATCTTGTATAGTAAGAGAGCTAAAGACAGTATTGACCTCTAATCTTTCTGCTACTAATGTCAGCTAGCAGCTCAGGGGCAGCACACTGCGTGTATTTTGAGAAGAGAGGGTGCTGTTTTCCAGGGACTTCTGTGATAAACCCAGCCCAGCCCACCGACCGGGACCAGGATCAGAGGCAGTGCAAAACCAGCCTGGACTGCCCTTTCTGTCTTTCCAGTCTTGGCTGTCTTCTGATTTGGTATGAGAACACTGCCTTGGGTTTTGGGGATTATCTCATTACAACTTTCTTTTCCTTCTTAATTCAATATATTGTACCTAAAAATTTTTAGCTGCCATTTCCTGATATCTGTTACAGTATCCTGAACATGTGCTGGCAAAATCTGTTGGAGATTGTTAAATACAAAGTATTTTTGACAAATCTCTATTTATTTTATCTCTGGGTATCCCATGGTGCATACTTATTGCTTATAGTTTGCAAATACTGAAAAAAATTCAGAGCATCTGAAATCTGAAGTCCTTTCTAGACTGCATTTTAGTCTAAGTATTACCATAGTGTTACTTTGTAGACAGGCTGTGGGGTTGCTCAGGAGAGACTCAGAATCAGTTTAAACATGATACCCCTGGACAGTAAAAATAGTCAGTTGAGAAGGCTTATGCTATCTAGCTCAATACTCTCCACCTCCTTGCACACACATTTCTAGATTTGGGGGGAAGTCCTTCTGTCAATCCTATTACAGGCAGGCTACAAATTGTCATAAAGGTCCACCTGGTGTGAATTATAGGCACTAATTATTTTTTCTTGTAGTTTGGCAGCACCCCTCTTTCCTTGCTATACTTACAGCAAAGGAAGAAGTCCCAGGAGAACTCTAAAACTTGGTCTATGTTCAAAAGGATTATCTTTGCAATGGGAAAATTGTCATCATGTCAGCTAACAAGGCTTTAGGTCTGCATTATGTTTGTAATGCAGTACGAAGTGAAGATGTCAGAGCAGAGAATCTGGCCTGTTTTGTGTGATGTGATAATTCTACATGTTGCAACAGAGCATTTAATATATGTGTGCACACAAAGAGAAATAAGGGGTTTTGGTTTTATTCTGGCTCATTATGTAAAATTGCAAAAAAACCCCTTGGCTGTAGTAGTGTAGCTGTCTTGATCCAGAGATGGCTGTAAGAAAAATAAGGCCTCAATTAATTAAAAAATTCAAGAAAGCAAACAATGCTTCTGGTGCAAACTCTCTTCATCATAGATATAATTTTATAGGAAGAGTTCACAACTCTGGGCTAGATTTTCTTTCCCAGATTATAAGTTTTTTATTCAGAAATTTAACTGGACAAATAATGGACATTTCAGTCTGGTGACTGAGTGACAAACTGAGAAAAGTCTGAGACTCAAAGGAGATAAATATTTATTTATTTAGTTAGTTAGTCTTTTAACTTACATTTAGACATATACCCCCCTCCCCTCAAGTTGCACAGAAAAAATATTTGCAAGTCAATCAGAACCATTTACTTCAACATAAATCAAAGCGGATTTTAAAAAAAAAAAATTATCATTTGTAGGGGGAGAATCATTGACTGCTTTTATATCTATATTTACAGCTTTATTTGTTTAGATTTTTTAAACCTGCTCGTGTCTGGCATCAGACCATGGCTTGAGGAAGTCTAAAATGCTGTCAGCCAAACATATGTAACCCATCTATGGGACCTTGTTTTTCAAATGCAAAACCAAATAATCAACAGATACTCAGATTTTCCTTTCTCCTTGTTCTCTGGATCTACTGATGTGGAATTAAGTCATTCCTTTCCAAATTATAAAATAAGTTTAGAAACTACTAGTGTATCAAAGCTTGATCCATGGTGTTAGATACATATTTGTCAGGAATGAAACCATCCTGGCTGATCTGACCTAGGGAAAGGCTAGATGGGATTCCTGATCTCCCTTCCTCCATGACTCTCTGACTCCCAGAGAGACTAATTTCTGTTTGTGCCAGGTTCTTCTCTACACCTTCAGGTCTGCAAGACAGAGTCTTCCTGTAACTGCATTTGGCTCAAGTCCCAGTAGCCCAGAGGCAGGGCTTTGTGTGCCGCAATGCTGTGCTGCTCACTCTGACATTGTTCATGTCAACATCTGACCTGAAACATTTTTAAGGACTGTAAGTAACCAGTCTAGCTCTCTCATTCACCCTGCTTTTGATTTATCTGCTGTGACAAAAAGTCCTCAGCAGAGTTCACTGTATATAGCAAAAGTTAGTACCCCCCGTGGCTGACTTAGTATGTCCATCCTGGGAGAGCAGAGGTTTGTCTGCACAGTGCTTTCTTGCAGCAGAGACGGCTGCAACATCTCAGTTGCCCAAGTCCTCACAGCCAGCCAAAAGGTAATAGTAAGGTGCTATTTATGCTAAAAATTATGTCTGCAGAAAGGATTTCAGATTTTAAACACTCTGAACTTCTCCAGCATTTGCAAACCCAAGGTTATAAAAGTAAAATAATAATTTAACCTAAGGTAAATAGATAAATAGATAGTGATGCTCAGATTGGTACCCTAGCTCTGTGATGGCAATTAGAAGATTATGGTCACACTCAGTGTCCATGATATTTGGTGCTGAACTAGGTCACGGGGAAACACCTTTCTTGTCTCAAGTGCTTCACAATATCCTGTAGCTTCCTTAAAAATTAAGGACCTCAGCTACGTATTTCAAATAAATTTAAAGAAGGCTTTTATTTAGTAGCCTATAATGTGAACACTGACTTCAGGCTTGTTTCTGGGATGTCTTCACAGAAGAGGAAGTCACTGGCTAAACACTGTCTATGCATGTGAGTGGATAATTATGAGATATATAACTAAACTAGAATTATAAACAACACGGTATAGGGAAAAGCAAGGAAGAAGGGACAACTGTCATGCCAGGGCAATCATCTCCTATGAGAAATCTGATATCCGAGTTTAGAGGTTCAGGGGCATGAGAATAACAGCACAAGGATAACAGCAGGAGAACAATACAAGAAAAATATCACCACAGCATTTTAGGTGAAAGATGGCACATTGAAAGACAGAATACAGAATTGCAAATCTAAGATCTTTAGAATTACAAAGGTTGAGGCACAGTGCAACTGGGAATTTGATGAGACAGTCATTATTCCTAAAAGAAAGAAAAGCAAGATCAATAGGAAAATAAATAGACCACTCTGCAGCTTGACAGGGTTTTACAAGCTCCCCTAATTGCTCAGTTTCCTCCCTTTGCATCTTTCAGTTCAATAATGATACCTGGCTCTATAAGTCACTGCTATGAAGCCAGCTTGACAACTTCAGCTGAGGAATTTAGATTTCAGCTTAGATCCCCGCCATGGGCAACATACTGACGTAGGAAAGGGTATGGCAAATTTGCTCTGCTGGTTTTGGCTGGGGTAGAGTTAGTTTTCTTCATAGTAGCTGTTTTGGAGCTATGTTTTGGATTTGTGCTGAAAACAGTGTTGATAACACAGGGATGTTTTCATTACTGCTGAGCAGTGCTTGCACAGCCTCAAGGCTTTTTCTGCTTCTCACACCAATCCACCAATGAGAAGTCTGGGGGTACACAAGAATTTGGGAGGGAACACAGATGGAACAGCTGACCCCAGCTGACCAGAGGGATATCCCACACCATATGACATAGTACTCAGCATATAAAGCTGGGCTAAGAAGAAGGAAGTCAGGGACATTTGGAGTGATGGCATTTGTCTTCCCAAGTCACCATTATGCATGATGGACCCTGCTTTCCTGGAGATGGCTGAACACCTGCTTGCTGATATGAAGTGGTGAATAAATTCCTTGGTTTGCTTTGCTTACACATGCAGCCTTTGCTTTGCCTATTAAGCTGTCTTTATCTCAACCCATGAGTTTTCTCACTTTTACCTTTCTGATTCTCTCCCCCACGCCACCCAGGGGGAGTGAGCAAGCAGCTGCATGGTGCTTAGTCGCTGGTTGGTGTTAAACCATGACATATGGCAACAGCTATGGTTGATGGATGTGGAAGCGTAGCATCTTTGAGATTTGGAAGCAGAATAATTCTGTGCTGTTTAGGGCTTGCTGAGCCTGTGATGCTTTCATGACTATCATCTGGCATCTCCCTCCACTAGGTGTGGGTCCCACCTGGGTGGTCAGTCAAAGCTTTAACTGTAACTTATCTCAGGCCAGCTCTTGTTAAGCCTCTATCATTTTGACCATTTGAAGACATACTGCGGAAAGGAAGTATTAATACGAGAATTTCTTAACAATCCTTGCTTAACCTGTCCAATTTTGTGAAACAAATTTCTCAAGAGAACTCCATGTCTAGTCGCTTAACATCAACAGCTCTAATAGGTATAGGTATGGAAGCCAAAAATCTAGAGTAGCTAATAGTATAGAGTAAGAAACTAACAGCCAGGAGTCTGTCTGCAGTGCTGCCTTCTTGACAAAGAACAAGTACCTGGCAGAGATTTCTAGCATAAGAGAAACTTTGTAGAAGATACAGTTTCTCAGGAGGATAATGTGGTGCCCTCAGCACAGATTGTGGTGGTCCCTGGTAGTGTGCAGTAGATACTGGTGGGTTGTTCAGTTTCTGGTAATTGAAATGACATTGCTACTACTTCTTTTTTTGTAAATATTTTCAAGTTCTGGGAGTTCCACTACTATAAACTAAATGCAGGCTATTTTACTTAAGAGTTATAATTTAAAAACTGCAATCAACTATGCATAAAATGCCAGTTACTCTTAGTTTCATGGCTCAGTGCTCAAAGTGAGCACTTTGAGTGACTTTGCATTGAAAACCCTTGAGAAATGCTAGTCTTCAATTGCTTATTTGAGAATGACATTAATTTCAAAATATGCAGGCAGAGTAACTACATCGAAAGTTGTCAGTGACAATAACATGAATACTCCTAGGGGCTTTGTCCACACAACCTGCATGCTTTTGCATCTATTCAAGTTGACTAATAAAATGACAGATTAAAAGGTTCTTCTTCCAACCCCAAAATGCAAAACCAAAGATTGCTACAAAGCTCAAAATTGTGTGCCTGTGGTGGTGTTTCTTTGGGCCACTGTTTAGCCCTGTTGCAGAGACCCTGCAAGCAGGGTATACACAGCATTAAAGGATAAGACAATTATGTCTTAGCCAACACACACAAAAGATAACCTGTATTTAACAAGCCACATGGTTTGTTATGCTCTCCACCCCAACAAGACACTCAGAGTGTTTGCAGGCCAGGCAGGCATTAGTGAGGACAAGAAGGACTTAACTGCTTTGCTACATGGCATAGATGCTGTGGCTGAGTTGCTATCCAAAGCATCACCTTTGTTTTTTATTTCTCAGGATTTTATACCCTTTCATGACAGCACTTTCCTTCTTGAATCCTTGAGCTACTAATGAACCTGTCTCAGAATTCCTACCTGTCTGCAGTTTTATCTTATCTCTGCTCTACAGACATTTTCCACATCTCTTTCTCAAACTGAGCAATTACCTCAGAATTCTGGTTATGCAAGGTTATGGAGTTGGGCCAGGTCAGTGCAGGGCTTCCCATTCCTGGCACGCCTGGAACAAGCTACAGAGAGGTACTGAGAGAGAGACCTACACCATCTTGCCTTTCATGTTTCCCACTAGGTAAAGGTCAGTGAATCAAGGAATGGCAACTATACAAAGACTTTTCTATATGCTGACATTCCACATTAGAAAAGCTTCTAAATAATATATGACAGAGCTCTGTGGTAAATCCTTTGAGTTTTTCCTGACCACTTTCAAACCAGGATAATTTGATGTTGCACATATATATCACTTTGCATTAGTAATGCAATCCTGAAGTACAGGTGCAAAGTGATTAAAAAGGTAAGGGAAAATCCTTGCATGTGAGTTTGCACTTCCTTCTCATTTAATATTATCAATTTGTAAACACAGTGGCCTCTTGTGCCCTCCTGAATCAGACTAAACCATTATAAAGTTTATAGTAATGTCTCTTCTTCTGCTGAATTGTTTATGGAATTGAGCAATATTTTAAACCTCACATAAAATCAGAGAGTCATTTAGGTTAGAAGTGAGCTCAGAAGGTGTCTAGTCCACACCCTGCTCTAAACAGTTCTGCCTTCAAAGCTAGATCAGGTTGGTCAGAGCCTTCTCCAGTTTTGAAAATCTGCAAGGATGGTGATCACACAAAAGCTCTTGGCAGGATATTCCAGTATTCGACGGTCCTCACTGTGAACATTCTTTACTTTGTGTTCAGTCAGAAATTTTGTGGCAACTTGTGCTTGTTGACATTTATTCTTTGTAGTGTACCTGAGTCTGGCCTCACCTCCTGTTCAACCCCTCTTTAAATAGTGGAAGATGGTAGTTAAATCCCTGCTTTGTCTTGTTTTTTTCAGGCTAAATAAGCCTATCTCCTTTAACTTCATATTTTATCCCATATGCTCCAGCTCCCTTCACTTACCCATCTCTGGACTCTCAAGTTTGTGAACATCCCTCTTGCACCAGGGAGACCAAACTAGACACACTGCTCCGGAAGTGGCCCCACAGGTTATCAGTAAGCAGAATAACATCCCTTGACCTGCTGACTGTGATATTACTAAAACACCCTAGGATGCAGTTGGTCTTCATCTCTGGTCATATTGCTGACCCATGCTCACCTTGGTGTCCATGAGGACCACTGGGTCTTCTCTGAAAAGCTACTTTTTAGCCTGCAGGCCCCTGGCCTGTCCTGGTATTATGCAAACCCAGGTGCAGGACTTCGCACTTATCTTTGCTGAACTTCATGAGGTTCCTGTCAGTCTATTTCTCCAGCCTGTCAAGTCAGCCCCATCCTCCAGTTTATCAGTGACTCACCCACTCCCCTGGTTTTCAAATCATAATAATTTGCATAAATGTTGCACTTAACCCGTTCCCTTTCCTCAAGTGATGTCAGTAGGAGTAGGTAGTACTCCTTAATCACAATGGAGAAAAAGCAGACTTGGAGCTTGTGGCATATTTTACAACCGTGCATTCACATGAGTAATGATAGGGTCAGTTCTCCAGTTGTTATACACTGCCGTTATTCTCTCTGCCGACTTTAATTTTTATTTTCCATTGTTTGTCTCCCCTCACTTTTGGATGCACAAGAAGGAAGTCAAGGAAATCTGAACTTCTCCCAAAACAGTGAGAAATCATAAAATCATAAGAGAGTCATAGAATACCAGGTTGGAAGGGAACTCAAGGATCACCTGGTCCAACCTTTCTTGGCAAAAGCATAGTCTAGACAAGATGGCCCAACGTCTTGTCCAGCTAAATCTTAAAAGTGTCCAGTGTTGGGGAATCCACCGCTTCCCTGAGGAGATTATTCCAGTGGCTGATTGTTCTCATTGTGAAAAATATTCCTCTTGTGTTCAGTTGGAAGCTTCCCAGGAGTAATTATACTCATTATCCCTCATCTTTTCCATGTGACTTCTTGTAAAAAGGGAGTCTCCATCTTCTCTGTAGCCACCCTTTAATTACTGGGATATGGTAATAAGGTCTCACCGAAGGATTCTCTTCTCAAGGCTGAACAAACCTAGAACTCTCATTCTTTCCTCATATGGCAGGCTTCCCAGTCCTTTGATCATCTTTGCGGCCTTTCTCTGGACCCTCTCCAGCCTGTCTACATCGGTTTTGTATAGTGGGGACCAAAACTGAACATAGTATTCCAGGTGTGTACTGACAAGTGCTGAGTAGGGCAGGACAATGACTTCCTTATCTCTGCTGGTGTTGCCGTTGTTGATGCAACCCAGCAACCTGTTGTTTTTCCTTGCCACTGCAGCACACTGTTCACTCATATTGAGCTTGTTGTCCACCAGGACCCCCAGGTCCCTTCCCACAGAGCTGCTCCCCAGGCAGGTAGATCCCAGTCTGTGCTGCACTCCTGGATTATGTTTTCCCAGAAGCAAGACCTTACACTTGTCCTTGTTGAGCTTCATAAATTCTTGTTAGCCCACTCTTCCAACTTATCCAGGTCTTCCTTCAGGGTGGCTCTCCCTTTTGAAGTGTTCATATCCCCACTCAGGTTCGTATCATCAAATCTATCATTTACTTCAGAAACCATAATTTCCTTCAATATTTCAACTCTTCTTTACAAAAAGACAAACTTCAGCTGAGAAAATGCAGTGAAAGAAGAATACACCAAAACGTTTTATAGTTTAGGTTTCTGAATATAACAAAGCATAAAAATCTTCAGAAATTATATAAAAAACACAAGACCTTTACAATAGAATAGCTCATTTTGCACTTTATGTTCATTTTGGCTTGTAATTTGTTTAAAAGCCCTGCAGAGAGAAGCATTTATGTTTTGATAAAAAATGGTTAGTGTATATATTAGTGCACTTAGATTGTCTTGTTTGCATAGACAATGAAGTTTGAGGTTAATCTCATCTAATCTAAGTGATGCTCATATTAGATTTTGTCAGAGAGCTGCAGAGTCCCATGTCTGTGCAGCAAAGTAGATACCTCCCACATTTCTTAAAAGAAGCATTATGTTCAGATGTCTTATGCTTATATTGTGTCCTCAGTTCAACTCAAACATCAGAAAGCAATTAACTGCTTTCATCCCTGCTTCTGGATGGATGCACAGGCAGTAGCAAGCTACCTGGTTTTCAGAACATTTGACATGGAGGGCTATATTTCCACTTCAGTGCATGGGATTCGTCCTCTGCCTCCTATTAACAATAATGGGGATCCACTAAATCCCCTGCAGTACACTGAAAATCTCTTTCTGTTTATAACTCAGGGTCATGTTGTTTCTCTGTGGATTGTGTCCTGAGGGGATTATTTCCATTTTTATGCCCATGCTTTCATATGAAATAGGAGGACATGATTCTAACAATTTCAGGCAGTATAATTTGCCTTTCATGAATCTCTAGGAGCTTTAAGGTGATTAATATGTCATAGTTCTAATTTTCCTCTAAACTTAGTCACACCAAGGAACAGTTCTTCTGGCCCCCAAACAAAAAAAAAAAAAAAAGGAATAAAGTACATTCCCTTAGATCTTTAGTTTTATTGTGAGTTGTTCAAGACCTGAAATCCAAATCTGCAGCTCATCTGGACTGACACTTTGCAAGAGTACACTAGTTTCTGCATGGACCGTGTGTATAGGTCTTGTTTTAATGTACTGCTGGGAAGTCAAGGACTTTTAACCCCTGGAAAGCACTCCCACATTTCATAGTGTTCAAGTAGTCCTTCTGTGGAAGAACACTGCTCTGTGTGTGTGTATAAGGTGAGTTGCTGACTTGTCTTTGCAGCTGGAGGTACATAATAAGAATTAAATAGGGATTTGTTTGGACAGATGAAAAATGGTCGCAGCCATCTCTTCAGGGTGCAGCAAAGTTGCTTCAAGAGATGAAGTGAGAAAGCTGTGCAAACATTAAGGAGTAAATGATATAACAAACACTCGAAATATCTAGTATGCCTGTAGATCAAAATTAAAATACTGTATTCAAAGGCTATGTTTGTAGTAGTAAATAAAATGTGTCTAGGAACAATCCTGGGCATTGATGTTAACTGTCAGTGAGTGGTGTGCATCTCTGCAAAGGAACTGTATTAATCTCCCTAAACAGCTTGCTTGTCTGTCAACTGCACGCGTGTGCGGGATGGTCCCTGCCTTGCACCAACTGCTGAACTGTGCCTGGGAAGCATTTGTATCACACTGACTGGTTTGGGTCAGAACAGTCCCAGAGTCCACCTATTTAACCATATAGAGGGGCACACTAATATAAATGTATCCATACTGTTTGCACACATATGTTTGCTAGTTCAGGTAACTGGCGTAAGAAATGTAGGGACAATAGGTCAGCTCAGCTTTATCTGAGGAGCTGCCAAGGTACAAACTTTTGACTCTAGGAGCAGATTGTTATGTGGCCTTCTAGCAGCACATGTTGACATTGAAACTATTACATACTTGTTGATGTTGCTGCCCCTGCTATCTATATTAAATCTGCCACATTCTTTTTATGGTGTGGACAGACCATATGTTCCTTAGAATTTAATTTCCATTTTAAAAATCATGTGAGTGTTCAGCTGTCTTAAACTTTCCGAAAGTCAGCAGAGTTTAGGTCAAAAAAAACTCAACAAATTCTTCTGCAAAAGCTGCTCAGAGCCTTTCATGGGCAGCCAGCAATCAGGGGAGCAGAGCTGCAGCTCAGCCCCAGAGGACCATGCTGGGACAGGGTAGACTTGCAGTGTATATGCCCAGCTTAGCCACAGGTTTCCACGGTAGAAGAAATAGATCTCTGCATATGAGTTAGGAGCTCACATGCCTGTTGTCAACCTGCACTTGCTCCCTTATTTCTGTTTCTACTGTAACCCAGTCATAGTTGAAGCAGCTTCAGATAGCTGCCTCTCATGTATGTATGGTGCTTGGGACTGTAAAGAGCTTCTCAAGTGAGCTTTGCAATCTGTGTTAAGATCAGTGTTTCTAATTTGGTGTGCAGACTAGCTAATTTAAGGCTATTTGTGATACACACATATTACTCCACAGGCACAGCATGGTGCTTAGCAGAGCCACACACCAGGAGAACAAACAGGCATGCAAACTGCTGCCTATGCACATTTGGATACTTACAGAAGCACGGCTTATCACTCCTGTGTAAGATACTGGTTTGTATCTGTTGGTCAGAGAAAGGGAGTTGCCCTCTGCTGGCCCAGCCCTCCCACCAAGCATACTTCCCACCTTCTGCACACGTGTGGAACATCCCAGAGGGGCTCAGGTCCAAGCTGGTGAGATAAGCTTCATGTCAACATAAGCTGTGGCCTGTGCTTTCCTCTGTTCAACCACAAGTTCACAGCAGGAGATGAAGAGTAGTGCATTCAGTAAAAAGTTCACAGGCATATAGAGGTCATTGGGAGAGTGTTGTGCCAAGGTGAAAATGTGGCTCACTCCCTATCACTTACAAACACTACCAAGTGGTCTCTAATAATCATAAATGGCTAGGGCTCAGGATTGTGGTTCTCCATGGGAAAAACCCCAACTAGTTTTTAGTTCACTGCCCTATGAAAAGCGTTAGAGCTTGAGTCAGAAGGAAGAGTCCTGTCAGCTGAATAATTCACATTTATTGTAAATATAAATATCCTGGCTACTGGCAGTTCTACTTCTTTAAATGAGTGATGTAGTCTGTTGCACAGCAAGCATACATTTTTAAATAGACAAAAAATATTTAATAATTTAAAGTTTTGTGGTATTTTTGCATTAAAATCTTCTCCATGTGTCTTAACTTGAAGATCAACAAAAAACTGACCTTTCTCCTCTCCCTTTCAAATAAACCCTTGCATTTTGAAATAAGTGGAGATGATAAATAGGCAATGTTTAAGCCCCAATTTAAAGACTAAGAGAGGTGGCAGCAATTTTTTATGCCTTTTACTGGCTACCACATTTATTTCAGTGAGCTTGGAGCCAGACTCATTAGATGGTGGAAAAGACTGAAGTACAATCCCCTAAACCCAGGAAAAGCTCACAGAGACCTTTCTTTCTTTTTTTTTTTTTTTTTTTTTTTTTTTTTGCAATTCCATGGTGTGTCAAGAATCACATTTCTGAGATTCGCTGAGTATGTCCCTGCTGGCTATTAAAAGACACTTGTAATTCTGCAGTTACATTGTTCATGTATCATTGTCTTCCAGCACTTCAGAGCATAATTGGGTTTTTTGTGCCACATGTTTCAATATATTTGATACCAAGTTTTTAAAAAAAAACTAAGGGGGGCAGGTTTATGACAGCCATCTCCTGATAATGGAACAAGTTGCATCTTCAGGGAATGCTGGGAGCTCCTTTTAATTGTCTGAGCAACTAAGGTCCAACTGCCTGCACTTTACTCCCTTCACATTTTTCATTCAGATTGTATTCCTTTGGGTCATATTCATTGCACTCCAATAAATTACATTTGTCAATCTATTGCAAGTGATGTTTTAACTCCTGGGTGTCTGTTGCACCTATGGCTGTGTTCAGAGTGCCTGCTGTGGTGCTGAAGATGACACTTGCTATGGTATTCAAGTGATTTGAGTTGAGCTTGATTTGACAGACCTTGGCCAGCTTTAGCGTCAACAAGGAAACCTAAGAATTACATCCAGGTTGTGAGATCTTATGTATGTAACCAGGTCCTTTGCCCCCTGTGCTTCCCATGTTTGTTTCCTCCTTACAAAGAATGTAGTTTGGACATGGGGCCTGTATTTCCCATGTTTCTTGTGCTGTGTTAAAGAAATTAGGAGCATAGATATAGGATAACAGGCAGGTTATGAAACCTTTGTGTTACAGCTGCTTGTGTTGTTGTAATACATTCTTTATTACTTGGATTTTTAAAACTTTCTTGTGATAAAACCAGACGTTCATTTTTTCAGGCTGTCAGTCTATAACTTATAAGGTGTACTTTTTAAGGAACTAAAGCCACTGTTGAATACTTTTTGCACGTAAGCACTGGAGGAGATTGCTTAGGGGGATAACAAAATCTCCTTTACTAGAGATCTTTAGGAACCTCTGCTGGGAAAGTCAGTAGTTTAGTAAACCCAGCTGTGGGGAGATGCAGATAGACTGAATGACCTTTTGAGGTCCCTTGTAAGAGTGTCTTATATGAGCTTTGTATTAGTTAAAGCAAAAAACCCCACCCCAAATCCATAAGGAAGATACAGGACTAAAACTTTTTTTTTTTTTTTTTCTCTTTGGTTTGAAAGTCTATAGAGTGCAAACCTGGGAAAGGGCATTGGTTGTTCTACAGGTTTTAAGTGAAAAAAATAAGCTTCAAGAAAGTTGCCAAAACCAAATACTGCCCTTGGAATACTGGATAGACATTAAAAAATATGATATTGTAGATCTAGTCACTGTCTTCCTAATGGCTCTGTTTACAGTGGCTTGAGGATGCTCAGGGACCATGTCAGATTTCACAAGTTTGTCACCTTCCCTACAGAGAGAAGTTCCTACCTTTTTTTTCTTCTAATACTAGAGTTCTGATATTAAAATGAGATATAGATCACAATATACAAGACAGATTTTTAAGTCCCCTTCCATCTTGCAAGATGAATGTAGCTTTCCACAACACTGTCAGTGAAGTATCCATGTAAGGGCAATGGATTCTGCATCTCACAGAAAAGGGAGGTTTCCCATTTTTTCAAAGGCACAGTGCAAGACTCTCTACAGATTGTCAAAGGCATATCCTTTCATCTGTTACGCTTGCTTCTATTTCCAGAATTATTTAATGACTAAGATGTACTTGCCTTACTTCATTAAAATGCTGGAAATCAGAGCAACAAGCTCAGAGAAATCTTGCCAGTGCTCACTGCTTGTGCCTCTAACTCTTTCTCTGAACGCTTGAGTGAGCGCTCCTTGTTCCCTCTGTTTGTTGACATTGTTTGTGCTGTGTTTTGGTGGACATCTGGGCCAGGAAAAAAAAAAAAAAAAAGAGAGGGAAGACAGGTCACAAATGAATAAATGAAATCCATGAAACAATAACATATGAAGTGAATTACATGCTAATTAGATTTCCCTGTATGTTTTAGCTTTATAGCATAATATATGTTATAGCATCTGTCTAGATATATTGTCCCCATCACTATGTGAAGACCTTACAAATATTTAAAAACAGGAATAACTATGGAAAGTTATTTTTAGCAAAGATATGCTCAGTGGAATTTTGGAAAACAGTCAATAATTCAGGCTTTATGATCTATCTCTGACAAAGAAAACCTATAGCATGGACAGTGACACAATTACATTTCTAGAAGGTCAGGTGTTCCCATGGACTGCTTAAATGAGTTCTGGCTCAGCTTTGGAGAGAAAGTCTAGTCTTGAAACAGGATTGTAATTAATACCTTCGCCTTTTGATTTCTGGCTTGTGACATAAGAACTCAGATAAGCGAAAACTCTCTCTAGATAAATAATATATAACACTAGATTCCCTGGAGCTTTTTTAAGATGCTCATGCCCTTTGAAGAAGGAAGAAACGCTATTAAATAAAAATGAGGTTGTTTGTATTTAATTTGCAATGGAAGATACAGGGCAGCAGAGAATCTGACTCCTGACATTTTCTCTGTTAGAGATGAAGAAATCATTCAGTCTCAGTCACAGGAAGTGAAAAGAGGTGAAGTCTCTGAACAGCTCACTGAAGGAGTTCTAAACTTCCAATGAACAAAAGTGTGCTATACCAATAAAGCAATGATTTCTTTAATTCTTTGCTCTTTGGTCATTATGGACAGTTACATAGGGGATGGAAATGTTGTCACTGTACCGATCTATTTTTTTCATGTACTTCTGGAAGCTACTATGAGTCATGCTGATACATCTTCTTTGGGTTATTATTGCATTGACAAATTCTGTGAAACATCAGGATTTTCAAATGGGTCTGTGAAGACATGTTACTTACGGACTCATATTTCAGAAACTGATTCATTAAAGAATGAGAAATGCATATTTTCTTAACATATCTTGTGCAAAACCTGTTACGGAAACTACTGACAGTTGTGACAAAGCTAATGCCTCAGTTTTATGCTGGACATGCTTGCACAGGCTTGAGAAGATGCATGGTATGTGCTGAATGTTGGCATTTCTGTGCATCCTGCTTCATGCTTGGACAACCTGGTTCTGCTTGTTTTGTAATGATGGGAGTTGGTAATAAGAACCGTAAAATTAGATCTAACATGGATTTATGAATCAGTTATACTAGGAAGGCAGGATTTTCTAAAATCATTTATGAGTTTTTTCAGAAAAAGCCTGAAAGAGCGGGGACTTAGGTGTGGAATCTACACTGAATGATTCGTTGGTGACTTGTGGAGTCTGAATATTAGGACATCATGATTAAAGAAGAGCTAAACAAGAATGATAAATTAAAAGTACCAAAACCAATGGTTTTGATCATAAATGGGTGCTTAGGCAAAACTCACACCTCAGAATCCTTATAGTGATGGCAAACTGATTTAATCTTGGTTAACTTTTCTTTATGGAAAGATTCTGACAGATTCTGACAGATCACATAGTGCATCTGCAGGGTATGCAAGGAGGAGTCATGCAGAAAAATGATCACATACTTCAGACAACTTCAAGGAGAGGCTCTTAAACACTCAGTTTTGTGTAAAAGTTAATAATTGATAAAAGGCCATCATGAATTAATTAAAAATATAGAAATAGCTACATTCTTTATTTTAACTTCTCAAGGAGATGATATGCTCTATTTCTGTGCCAAAGCTGCCTAAATGGTGATGTGACACACCAACTGAAGTGTGAGCATTCTTCGGAAATCTGAAATAGTGTGCAGGTCTTGTTCTGGCCTTTGGCCCTCAAAAGTGAGAATTTTCTCTGAGGACAACTATAGTTTTGTTAAAACATCTGAAAAATAAATTTTGAATGACAAATTTTAGCAATTTGATTTCAACAAAATAAAGTTAGGATTCTTTGTTTATAAAACTAAAGAGATAATTGTGTTCTTAAGGGAAGAATAGTATCAGTAGCTAAGGCTAAATGCATATTTTAATTTAACTATCCAGTAAAACATATATGACACCTTATACAAGGTTTTAATCTTCTTCCCTGTGGGTATTCTTCTGCAATGGACTCTTACTCCCTCCTAGCACCCTTTCATTAAAAAATCCCTCCATATTCATAGATGTGCATCATGACATTTTGCCGAAGAGATTAATCAAGGGGAAACAGACAAACTCATCCATCCGTATCAGATCTAATGCTGTGAACTAAAAATTAACAGCTCAAATTTGTTTAGACTATTCAGGTACATTAGGGCAATTATTATCCAATCGCTGTATCCAGATGAACACTATAATCCAAAGTGGATTTGGATGAAATATGTAATGTACACTTTAGAGTGCAGTGCTCACCTGTATTCATGCTTCTTAAGACAAACAATAGTTTGTCATTCACACTGGGAGTTTTTCTGAAGATATTAGTATTTTGAGCAGGTTTGAATGTAACCAAGATGCTGAAAACAGCTGCATTGATAGCAGTGCTCAACATTCATTCTGGTTAGTTTTGGTATACATCTATTATGTTCATCTTTACATCTGTAAAAAACTTTTCTGTGTTTAAATAACTGTTTGAATCTGGATAGCTGAACTTGCCACTTGAGTAAGGTCAGCTGAAGAGAAGTAGGGTTTCTTTTGTTTTTAGATGACAATAATATACTCACTTCACCTTTTGTGTACCTCACTTCACCCATCCCAGTGGTGCCAATGAATATATATTACTGGCTCACCTTTTTTATTTGCTTAAAATTTCAAATTGATATAATGCTAGACAAAGTAATTTATATTTTGGCCGTGAAAGTCTAACCCTTCCAATTTGCTGCTGCAGTGGGACACCTCCACCCTGTAAATCCCTCACATTACTTCACTCTTTCCCATGAACATCACAAGTGCCACCCTGTACTGTGTTCCCCTGGCAGAGGTAGTGGGATACCCTGGTGCTGGATGTGAGCGGGTCACTGAGAGACGGGAGACAGTTTCCTGGGGTCTCCCTTCCCACCCTTTGCTGTTTCACCATAGCTCTGCCTTTAGCAAGGGCATAGCACAGTGATGATGTGACAGCCATGGCAGCTCGCCTGTGACCCCAGCTGACCTCCAAATGCAGGGATGGGAAGTAGGGCTGGCACTTCTGGGTCTCCTCCCATAAAGAGCCAGGAGAGACAGCCATGCCATTTTATTCCATTTATAAGCTTATTCTGCTCAATATGAAATTTATCCAGGGGCTTCCCCCCACCTTTCTCTCCTAACAGTTTTCTCCAGAGTATTGCTGTTCCCAGATTTAGGATCATTCTCCCAATTTACAGTCTCACCTTCCTCATGGTCAGTTTAAACCCATCAGTTCCTTGTGCTAGTATTTTCTTTCTGTCTTCCTTACATGTTCTTCTGCCTCTCTGGTAAAGCTTTGACCATAACTCCTCCTGACCTAGACTTCGACAGATCAGATCAATCAATTATTGTAATCTCCTCTTGGATAATATAATCGTCTTTCTCCTACTGTGTTATCTCCTTCTGCACCTTTTCCACATTCAGTTTATCTCTTCTAATCATATCTGACAAGAAATGTATGTATTTCATTAATTGTGTGACCAGAACTGCAATAGCACTTATATTTCTCTGTCTCCTCAAACATCTCAAGATACCATTTCTCTTTGATATGCAACTTTGCAATGATTGCATATAATTATGGTGTCAGTGACTAGATTTTCCAGAGGCTCCCTTCTTATTACAGAGTCCATCTTTCTGTGAGAGATGGAGAGGTGAAACTGTCCTATGTCTTGAAATATTTGTCTTATCAAAGAGAAAGGAATAGATGATTAAGGAAAACTGCAGCTTAAAACTCTCCTGACAAACATACTTACAAAGTTGTGGTGATATAAGTAATAAAAAATGTTTTGAAAAAAATGCATCCTAATAGCTTCCAAAAATCTCACAAACACTTTAAAGAAACTTGAATTGTAATTGCAGGGGAAAATGGGGAAAAGAGGATGCAGTAAAAATGGTATAATGATCACTTGCTAATTTTGGTTACTCATCCCACTGGCTAATTGACCCTGTACATATTCGTCTGTGTTAATCACCATGCATTGTATGTCATAATAGCTAAGACCAGCATTTTCTTATATTGATATTTTTAGTAGGCTTTACTGGGTAATGTTTGCATTCTTTGATAGCCAGTAAAATATCTTTCTGTCAGAGGACTTTTACATATTCTTTTACATATTATTTTCTTTCCTGGTTATTTGTTAATTGTGAATAGCACAAGGAAAATAATGCCACCTTAACTAGTTATATTATGACTTAAACTTGTGTTCTGGTTTCTGCTGAGATAGAGTTAATTTTCTTAATAGTAGCTGGTATGAGGCTATGTTTTGCATTTGTGCCGAAAACGGTGTTGATAACACAGGGATGTTTTAGCTACTGCTGAACAGGGCTTACTCAGAGTCAAGGTCTTTGCTGCTGCTCACACCACCACACCAGTGAGGAGTCTGAGGGTGCTTAAGAAGTTGGGAGGGGACACAGATGGAACAGCTGACCCCAGCTGACCAAAGGGATATTCCACACCATATGGTGTCATGCTCAGTTTATAAAGCTGGGGGAAGAAGGAAGGCAGGGACATTTGGAGTGACAGTGTCCTGGTTCAGCTAGGATAGGGTTAAGTTTCCCCAGCAGGGAGAAGGGATCTCCAGCCAGGTTATTCATACCATGCTGATGTCAGGTCCAGAGCAGCAGCGTGGGAAGCTTTCCTTTGGGGCTTTTGTGGAGGGAAGCACACGTGGCAGGCTGGCTGTGTTCACTGTGGTATCTCTCTGTATATCTTTTATCTTGTTTACTGTTATTACTGTTTATTGTTGTTTTTATTGTTATTGTTGTTCAGATTTGTTTATTACACTGTTGCATTAAATATTTTCTTATTTCAACCCCAGGGTTTGTGCCTAACTTCCAACCCTGACCGGCTGAGGGTGGGGGAGGGACAATGGCAATATGGTTTCCGGTCCCGGCAGGGCCTAAACCAGCACAGATGACATTTTGTCTTCCCAAGTCACTGTTATGTGTGACAGAGCCCTGTTTTCCTGGCAATGGCTGAACACCTGCATGCTAATAGGAAGTAGTGAATGGATTTCTTATTTTGCTTTGTTTGCATGCATGACTTTTGCTTTACCTATTAAACTGTCTTTATCTTAACCCATGAGTTTTCTCACTTTTACCATTCCAATTCTCTCCATCACCCCACTCATGGGGAATGAGTGAGCAGCTGGGTGGTGCTTAGTTGCTGGCTGGGGTTAAACCACAACAGTCTTTTTTGGCACCCAGCAAGGGGCTCAAAGGGATCAAGATAACAACAGATTTGATTGGAATGTGCCAGATGGAATTTATAGCTGTTACTGCTGTTTAGCTATTAATTGACAGGCTTCTGTGCTTGCCATGGGGCTTGCTTGACTCACTGTTTATTAGAGTCTGGTGCTCATTAGCAGCTGCTTTTTGCTTTGGCTGCTTGCTGTGATGCTGTAGTGTTTATCATCTTACTCTGCTGTGCCTGGGAACATTTTGATAGCAGCAATGGTGATGTGCCTGGGCTGGCAGATGGCCAGGGCATCACTGCTGTTTCTGAGCTGCTGCACTGGACAGGCTGGAACTCCAGTGTGAACTTGAGTCGAAGGGACTGTGACCTGTGGATGAGTCTACGTGGGTAGAGGACCCTGAAGGGTCTGTGACTGTGGATAGTTTCACACCGGAGCAGGTACAACTCGAAGCATCTGTGACCGTGGTTATGTCTGTGCAGCAGCAGGTATACCTCTGAAGGGATTGTGGCCCAAGGATAAGTCCATGCCTGGGGATGGGACACCCATCAGTGTGGTGGCTGTGAATGAGGTCATGCTGGAACATCTCAAAGCATGTGGCCGTAGATAAGCCCATAATAGAGTAGGTACACCTCTGGAGGGACCACAGCCATGGGTAAGACCATGTTGGAGCAGGTTTACCTCTGAAGTGACTGTGGCTGTGGGTAAGACCATGCTGGAGCAGGTATATCTCTGAAGGCATTGTGGCCCATGCAGAAGGCCATGTTGGAACAGTTGCACGGCAAAGCAACTATGGCTGTGGATAAGTCTATGCCGCAGCAGGTACACCCCTGAAGAGGCTGTGGGTCATAGAAAAGGCTCCACTTGGAGCAAGTACAACCCTAAGGGACTGCAGTCTGTGGATAAGTTCAAGCTGGAGCAGGGGCAAGGGGATGAGTTCATTGCAATGTTAAACCCTATAACTTAGCCCAAAGGGACCAGGGGTGTAGACTATAATGGATATACCTTTAAAGTGTTGCAACCTGTGATTTGAGTTGCATGTTAGAGGAATTACTATAGCAGGAACCATCCAAACCTGTGCAGGACAATTCTCACAAGAAGCAGTGCAAGTACAGCAGTGACCCAACTTGAGATGGCTTTGGTGCCCAGTAACTCCATGCAACACATCACCTCTCCTGTCCTGAGTGACTGCCACAACAGATGAAGCCGAAATTCATGGACTAAATTAACTCAGTGGACATTTTGCAGACATTTATGGACATTTTACAGGTGTGATCTGTAGATCAAGGGAGTGATATCTGTGTATTATGTTAATGGGTGGTAGGGGTTAATAAGAATGTATGGGGTAGTGTAGTACCTAAGCATGACATAAATAGTACAGAATAAGGTTGGAAAATGTGCTGGTTTGGGCTGAGATAGAGTTAATTTTCTTCATAGTAGTTGGTATGGGGCTATGTTTTGTATTTGTGCTGAAAACAGTGTTGATAACACAGGAATGGTTTTGTTACTGTTGAGCAGCACTTGCACAGAGTCAAAGTCTTTCCTGATTCTCACACCACCCCCACCAGTGAGGAGACTGGAGGTGCACAAGGAGTTGGGAGGGGACACAGCTGGGACAGTTGACCCCAGCTGACGAGAGGGATATCCCACACCATATGATGTCATGCTCAGCATATAAATCTGGAGGAAGAAGAAAGAAGGCAATCAAGGATAACAATAAATGTTTCTATAAGTATGTCAGTAGCAAAAGAAAGTCCAGGGAGAGTCTCCATCCCCTGCTAGATGCAGGAGGAAATATGGTAGCAAGTGATGAGGAGAAGGCTGAGGTGCTTTATGCCTTCTTTGCCTCAGTCTTTAATAAGAAGACTAGTTGAACTGAGGAAATCCAGCCTCCACAGCCAGAATAGAGAGACTGGGAGAACGACCCCCCTGCAACCCAGGAGACAGTCAGTGACCTACTGCATCACATAGACATACACAAGTCTATGGGACCAGACAGGATACACCGGAGGGTGCTGAAGGAGCTGGCTGGGGTGCTTGCCAGGCCCCTTTCCATCATTTACCAGCAGTCCTGGCTGTCTGGGGAGGTCCCAACAGATTGGAAATTGGCCAGTGTGACAACCATCTATAAGAAGGGCTGGAAGGGTGATCCGGTAAGTTACAGGCCTCTCAACTTGACTTGGTGCCCGGGAAGCTGATGGAGCAGCTCATCCTGAGTACCATCACACAACACATGCGGGACAAACAGATGCTCAGGCCCAGTCAGCATGGGTTTATGAAAGGCAGGACCTGCCTGACAAACCTGATCTCCTTCTACGACAGGGCGACCTGCTTATTGGATGAGGGAAAGGCTGTGGATGTTCTTTACCTTGACTTTAGTAAGGATTTTGACACAGTCTCCCACAGCATTCTCCTGGCAAAACTGGCTGCTCAAGGCTTGGATGGGCACATGCTTTGCTGGGTAAAAAACTGTCTGGATGGCCGGGCCTGAAGGGTTGTGGTGAACGGAGTTAAATCCAGTTGGCAGCCGGTCACGAGTGGTGTCCCCCAGGGCTTGGTGTTGGGGCCACTCCTGTTTAACATCTTTATTGATGACCTAGAAGAGGAGATCGAGTGCACCCTCAGTCAGTTTGCAGATGACACCCAGTTGGGTGGGAGTGTTGATGTTCTCAAGGGTAGGAGGCTCTGCAGAGAGACCTGGACAGGCTGGAGCCATGGGCTGAGGCCAACTGGAGGAGTTTCAATAAGGCCAAATGCCGGGGGCTGCCCTTGGGCCACAACAACCCCCAGCAGCCCTACAGGCTTGGGGAGGAGTGGCTGGAGAGCTGCCAGTCAGAGAGGGACCTGGGGGGTGATTGACAGCCGGCTAAACAGGAGCCAGCAGTGTGCCCAGGTGGCCAAGAAGGCCAATGGCATCCTGGCTTGTGTCAGCAATCGCGTGGCCAGCAGGGACAGGGAAGGGATCTTACCCCTGTACTCGGCACTGGTGAGGCCGCCCTTTGATTCCTGTGTTCAGTTTTGGGCCCCTCACTACAAAAAGGACATTGAATGACTTGAGCGTGTCCAGAGAAGGGCAACGAAGCTGGTGCAGCCTCTGGAGCACAGGTCATACAGGGAGCGGCTGAGGGAACTGGGGGTGTTTAGTCTGGAGAAGAGGAGGCTGAGGGGAGACCTCATCACCCTCTACATACAGCTCCCTGAAAGGAGGTTGCAGAGAGCTGGGGATGAGTCTCTTTAACCAAGTAACAAGTGATAGGACAAGAGGGAATGGCCTCAAGTTGTGCCAGGGAAAGTTTATACTAGATGTCAGGAAGTATTTCTTTACAGAATGGGTTGTTGGGCATTGGAATGGGCTGCTCAGGGAGGTGGTGGAGTCCCCATCCCTGGAGGTGTTTCAGAGTCGGGTTGATTTAGAGCTTAAGGATATGGTGTAGTTGGGAACTGTCAGTGCTAGGTGAACGGCTGGATTGGATGATCTCCAAGGTCCTTTCCAACCTAGATGATTCTGTGAAGGCAGGGACGTTTGGAGCGATGGTGTTTTCTCTTCCCAAGTCATGGAGTCTTGTTTTCCTAGAGATGGCTGAACACCTGCCTGATTATGGGAAGTAGTGAATTAATTTCTTATTTTGCTTCGTTTGAATGCATGGCTTTTGCCTTAGATATTAAACTGTCTTTATCTCAACCCACAAGTTTTCTCATTTTTACTGTCTGATTGTCCCCACCATCCCACTGCGGGGAGTGAGTGGGTGGGTGGGTAGGTTTAGTCAGGGTTTAATCATGAGAACTTGTCAGTAACGTTATGTTTGATTTCCGTGTGGAGATTATCTCAGGTTCTGAGTGAAATAGATGGACAGTGGGAAAAATGTAAGTATGGTTGAATGAGATTATTTTCTTTAGTAGTCATGGCTTTTTATTCAAAACTGCAGAATAACTGGAGTTTATTGTGCCCTTTAGACACATTAAGGATGTTTCAGCAGACACTGGTGAAAATCTGATATTTAAATCTAGCCTCATCTTTGGAAAAATATTCTAAATTACTCAAAGTCCACAGTTTCCAGCTGTGTGTACTTTGTAAGCTGGAGAATTAATTGTTACAGCTATATTCAGTAAAAGGTATTCCATAAAGGAATTTTTGAAAAACGACTGTAGTCCAGTATAAAATTATCCCTTTTGAATGGTGAATCAATATGCACATAGAACTTTAAACTGAGTGTATCTGTTTCTTTTTGTTTCTGTGAATTGAGAAGTCTAGTAAAACTTTAATGAGAATAAAGTGAACACCACAAAGTTTTTCCTGGCCCAGTTTATTTTCTGCAAGTAGGATAGAAATCCAGACCTGATTCTGTAGTGGAAGTGATGAACTGAAATATGTAATTAGCAAGGAGATACTAAAGAAGGAGAAAGAAGTTTCAGACAATCAACTCTACAGTAATATATCTCCAACCTTTGACCAAGCCCTCTGCTCTGGTAGCTGCCTCACTCAGATAGGACTTACTAGGAGGGCTCCTCAAGAGACTAAGGAGAGATATTAGGAGAGCCAAAGTGCAGCTTGAGCTCAACCTGGCTGCAGCTGTTAAAGATAATAAAAAATGTTTCTGTAAATTCATTAATGACAGAAGGAGGATTAGGGAAAAGCTTCCTCTTTTCATGGATGCAGAGGGAAACATAGTAACCAAGGATGAGGAAAAGGCTGAGTCGCTCAACGCCTACTTTGCCTGAGTCTTTAGCAGTGGAACTGGCTGTTCCCTGGACACCCAGCCTCATGGTCTGGGAGACAGGGAGGGGAAGCAGAATGAGGTCAGCACAGTTGAAGAGGAGGTGGTCAGAGACCTGCTGCACCACTTGGATACACACAAGTCTGTGGGATTGGATGGGTTACACCCAAGGGGCTGGAGAACAGGCTCCTATGAGGAGCAATTGAAGGAGCTGGGACTGTTCGGTTTGAGGAGGAGAAGGCTGAGGGGAGACCTCATCACTCTCTACAGCTACCTGAAAGGACATTGTAGAGAGGTTGGTGCTGGTCTCTTCTCACAGGTAATTAACAATAGAACAAGAGGGAACGGCTTTAAACTGCAACAGGGGACGTTCAGACTGGACATTAGGAAAAACTTTTTCACAGAAAGAGTGGTCAGACAGTGGAATAGGCTGCCCAGGTAGGTGTTGGAGTCACCATCCCTGGATGTGTGTAAGGGTCATTTAGATGAGATGTTGGGGGATATGATGTAGGGGAGAACTTTGTAGAGTAGGGATGATGGTTGGACTCGATCATCCCAAGGGTCTTTTCCAACCTGAATGGTTTTGTGATTCTGTGACTCAGTAAGGAAAAGTTGTCATCTGGTTAGCATTGAGAAGATACTTCATGATTAAGGAGTTTCACTACAAAGTAACTGTTTCTTGAATACAGTTCTTTAGACTGATTGATGGTTACTGTTTGTGAGTTTAGTGATAGTAGTTTTTAGACATATCGATCTCTCCCTCTCAGGACATTTCCTGTAGTATCTGCTGACATGCTTGTTTAGTCTAACCTACTCCTATATTAATAGGGGAGGTTCAAATTCCCAGACCAGCTTTTAAAGCTTATGCACACATGCCACATTAGATGATAGAGTGAATATTTACTCTCTGAAGACTCACCTTCCCTAACTGAGGTTAAACCTAGAGTGTCTTTGGTATTCATGGAAGAAAACTCTGTCTTGTTTACACTTTTCTCAAGAGCTTTTATCTAGAGCTCTAGACCAGACTCTCTCTATTATCTTTTTCAGCTTGAGCTATTCTGCAAGGTTAATAATTTTTAAAATGATCCCACAAAATACCTGTTTGGAATTCACATACACTTAATATTACACATTAAAATCCGAAAGAAACGTGCCTACTTTTTCACAGAAATCACCTAGGCCACTTTCTTTTTTTAGCAAATTGTTGAAGAATGGAAGAATGGTCTTGTTATCAGTGGAGACAAAAGACATGGTGGGTCCTCTGTTTTGTACAGAAAGTATAGTCTTAATAATTAGTGGTAATGCATGAAAAAATACATACTGCTTTTCAAATTCAGGGTATGTAATGCTTTCTAACTGGGGAATTTTTGTATGCTGTGGCAGTTGTGCTAATAACTGTGCCTTGGGAAGTTATTACAAATTTTTCCCCTGATCAGTTCTATGAACACTTTACTTCCTAAAATAAAGCAGAAAGATTCCCCTAATTGTGCTACTTTTGAAAGAACACTTATGCAATTAAATGGTCAGAGAGAAAAAAAAAAATCTCAATAACCATCCTTGGTAATAAAGGGAGATCTCTATATAAAGTGTTTCTGAAGAGGCATGCTCCAGGCCAGACAGGGACCAGCTATTACCCGTGGTGTTGCCAAGCAACACTTACCTTGCATTCTTAAAATTAAAATGACTTCTCTTTCATTTTACAGATCAATGGGGTTGAAATGGAGGGAACACACGAGCCCTTCAAGTGAAGAAATGAGCTGGAACTTTGCATGGTTACGTATTCTCTGTGTAATTGAATAGTGTATGAGCATTCCTGTTCTGTAGCAGAAAGATTCATTTATTGTGGCTACCACTGTAGTGTATCAGATGTAGCACACCAGTGTTTCTGTATAGATTTATCTGTATAGATTAAAAATTCTGGTTTTTTTGTAATCACCGGATTGTTCTGTGCTACACAGTTATCTTTTCATCATGAATCTCATGCTGGGCAGGTATTAAAGTGTTGATAACAGGTGGCTAACAAAGCAAAAGAAAGAACAGATGACCATTTCATATCAGCATCATCAGACACCAGCTGCAGTCCAGAGGATCTGCTCCTCCACAGTGTTACCCAAATAAATCAACTAATGAGGTCCCTGAATGAGGGATGCGAATTCATAAACTAGGGAGAAGTCACCTAATACCCTGGAAAATAGAGGTGTAAGGAGTCTTTTCCACTGTTACTTGAGGAAGGAGAATGCACACCTCTGCAGGGTGAAAGCTCAGACAAGAAGCTGAGAGGTGTAACAGAAATATCTTCTAAGGATTCCCACAAAGGGAGACTACACTATATTCTTTTGTTGCCTTTCTGTACTTGTCTTTCTGTGTGTGAGAGGTACTGGTTTGCAGATTTCCCAGAAAAGTCTACATGATGCATTTACTCCACTAGGTCTTGAAGACAGACATTTTCTTGGCTTTAGAGGAAAACGGGTTGCACGAGAAATTTGGGAGAGCTGTCATTAATGTTTAGATGTAGAAAGTTGATCTCTTATCCATTTCTAGAGGAATGAAACTAGAAGGAGATCCCAGAAAAGCCCCAAAACAGGGGGTCTGATTCAGCTCTGGATTGAGATACTGAATTCCAGGTATGGTAGGTGTCCATATGTGAGATAGATGCCTAAGCTCCTGGGATGGAGCCAGGACAAGAGATGTACTCTAGTGAGTTATTCATCTCATCCTCTAAGGACGGGTCAGATGCTAATTTTTCATCACCTGGAGAGATGTCTTTAGGATTCTTGGTCCTTACTGATCAGTTCAGTGGCCTAGTTATAGGCGACCAAATAAAGATCTAAATCCCCACAGATGATAAGAAGTTAGATGTGTAGCATACAGGCTGGCATCTATGTAAGACACCTGATAGTGTCTGAATCTGAGGCCTAATGGTCCCCACAGGTGATAATTCACTTGTCTAAACATCAGTACCTACTTCTGTTCCAGCTCTTTGGAGATATCCATACGGCTGGTAGGTGCCATTCCTGGAGGATACAGTCCTACACTAACACCCCTCCCATTTCTGCTAGTCTCACACACACAACTTGGACTCTGCATGATTTCTAAAATGGTGCTGGATTTTTTTGTTTAGGCAGAAGTGTCCATGGCACCCAGTGCTTTGCTCCACATATACCCTCGTACACATTTTCTGAGGGTCCAACTAATGTATTTGTAAAGCAAATGCTGGGATTCATCTCATGAAATTTCAGAGGCTCAAAGTGTAGGAAAAAGTTTCAATTGCCAGTCATAGCTGTCCAGGGCCATTTCAGACATTCTGAGACTTCTACACAGGTCAATTAGGTATGATATAGGAGCTACAGAAGGATAGGTATGGAAACAAGGTGAGATAACTTTGTAGATTTAAAATGGTGATAGACACCTGTGTTCAGGTAACTGAATTGCATCCTAGGTGTCTATATCTAGGCTAGCCACCCCATACTTCTTTTATAGTCTACAGAGGGAAACGGGCTCTTCAGAAGCATGATATGTCTTATCCCAATACAAATGTCTGTTCTGCATAGCTTGAAAGTAGGCATGCACATTGTAATTTTCTAAAGCAAGTCAAAATGGATGTAGCTGGAGTTTCCTACTTAGTTTAATCTTAACTATAAAGCAAGGATGGCTCTAGAAAGTGAGGCTGCATCTGCATTCTGTTTTCTGAGGAAATACTACTGAAGAAAAATAATCAGAGAGTGTATTTTTTAAACAGTATCAGTACCTGTAGTTTATTCAAACTAGATATACTTCCACAAGAAGGTTTTAAACTGTTTTTGGTTCATGCAGAGCATAGACTGCACAGGATGTTTTTGAATGTAGCTCTAGATCTATTTATTTTGGTAAAGAGGAATAAAGATGTCTGAAGAGGTGATAACATGAGTCACCTATGGTTTTAATGACTATATAAATATTACTGTTCTGCCAAATATCCACTAGAGAGGTCAATAACCTCCAAAGCAGTGAGCTAATAAAGCTTAATAGTCTAAGATAGAGTGACATTTCTTATGCTGACATTATGTCATGCTCTCTGATACACTGTGTTGCTTGCACTGTTGGTAAAGGTGAAAATTGTTTCTATCTCATTCAGTTTGTTTCTGTGATGATGTTTAAGCAAGCCTCATTAGTGAGGCATGAGGTGTGAATAACTATGAAGTTGTGTGTTTTTACACAGTAGATGCAGGATTTCCAGGTGTGAAAGGATTGTACTACCAGAATGTCATAGGATCATAGAATAGCTCAAGTTGGAAGGGACCCATAAGGATCATAGAGTCCAACTCTCTGCCTCTTGCAGGACTACCTAAAACTAAACTACATGACCAAGAGCATCGTCCAAATGCTCTTTGAACTCTGACAGGTTTGATGCCATGACAGCCTCCCTGGGGAGCCTGTTCCAGTGACCAACTACCTTAATTTTTCCCTAGATACAGACAGCACAGCCGTAACTGTATAAGCAGAGGTGACTTTCTACAATACTTTTTCAGTTCTGTTAGTTTTCTTCAGAGCCCTATAGAAAGTAACCTGAGTTTAATACTTTTTCATTTGTGAAGCTAAGCAGAACATTTCTACCTTGACAGAAACTGTTAAAATGTACGGGGGATTTTCATGACCTCCTCTGATTATAAACTGAAGATCATTACCACATTTTGTTTCCCATACAGCTAACTGAGAGGGAAGTTCCAAATACATCCCAGTCAGGAACAGGGTCCTAAAAGGGAAAAATAGTGGGCAAGGAGTGTTAATGTACCAAAAGTTGAGAAGTACCATTACAGTGCATGTAATGTAGGAAATAGTGAAATTAATATTTCTAAAAAAGCTTTCATCCAATAACAGCAGAAAAATCTCTTGAAATTGTTTTTTTTTGTGCCATGAAGACTAATGCATATGATTGATTCTCTTACAATTTATTTGAAACATCTTCTCAGTCTGATTTATAACATGTACTGCATTCTTTGAGGTGGGATGGGACCCTGAGTCTTGCTTAATGCCATGCATCTTGTTTAAAAACATCCTGGGGAGGACAGCTCCCTTATATTTTATTTATATGTTCCTTTTTTCTCGTTATACTATCTTGTCTTCATGGCTTTAATGAAAGACTTAGGTTCCCAGTAGAGAGAATAAAATGTATGACATTTGTAAATGCCAGTTTAATAAACATTTCTGGAGACCCTGTATATTGTCATTGGCTTGACTGAACATTAGAAGAATGAAAAGCAACTGCTCCTTTCAAGTTACAGCTTATTAACAGGTATAACCTATGAACAGTGGATACACTGTCCTGCTGACTGTCAGGAAATGCAGCGTACATAGCTAGACAATCTTCTTCACCAGAATTCCTGTTGATAAATCTTACAGAAACATACTTTTAAAGTTCATCTGTCTTCTCCAATTACTCCTTCCAAGTACTGTAGGTATTTTCACTTGGTCTTTCATAAATCTTAATTTAAAACCAGGGATCTTTTTGGCAGTTAAATTTTTGTTTATTTTCATTAAAAAGAAAATTGCTGTTTTCTTCTGTTCCTAATTCTACTTTTTCTTATTTTTTCTTGTATCTCTCTGAGAGCACCAGAGCAAGTTTTTTCTTCTCCAGCCTGGGCTGCTCAGGAGTAGGTGTAAGAAGTACAGTCACTTTTGCAGGCTGTAAGAAAGAGACCCAATTCTCTGGGTACATTAATGCCATTCTTGCAGCTGCAAAGGTGGTTCTAACTTCCTAGAGTAAACCACTACATCCTGAAAAGCCCAAGATGCTGATCAGGATAAACACTATCTTGTAATATTTTTAATAGACAGTACTGCAAGTCACAGACCTTTTACAGGATAGTTGCTGTTGATTAACTAGAGAGGCAAGAGGAACTGTCGGAGTACTCAGGGAAAAGGAATTTCCATGGCTTCCTCTAATAGATACTACAGTGTTGTTGTCAGTATGAACTTGCTGGAAAAGGAATATAAGATGAGGCTTAGCTTTTGTAGTTTAACATTCAGGGATGTCTGCCAGGTGGTGGACAAATAAATGTGAATAAAACACAGGAGCGCAGCAAGCATGAAGCAACTTGCAGGAATCTGTCATTTGACACAAGGGAGTAGCAGAAATTGTAAGACACAGAACCAATGTTGGAAAGAAAGGAAATAAACTTAGGGAAAAAATGCCAATAAAACCAGGGATGATCTCAGATACCATTCCACTTCATGCTGCTGTAAAAATACTATTTTGATCAAACCCCTGACATTCTTTCAAAACACAAAAGGTAACTATCATTATCTATAATTCACACAGAGAGAAACAGATCAGAGGGATTAGGTGACCCAGGAGAGCAGCAGAAGACATTGGCTGGAGGGGACATGATTATAACTCAGAATTCTTGGGTTCCAAACAAATCATACCCTTTTATATCTGAAAAACAAAACAGAGGAAGATTTAAAAATACTGCTGGAGATAGTGATGGGCATTTCCTAACACCCGAGTGCCTGTTTTAGAAGTTCTGCTCATATCCTTTTCGTTTCAATAAGGCCAAGTGCTGGGGGCTGCACTTGGGCCACAACAAGCCCCATCAGCGCTACAGGCTTCGAGAGGAGTGGCTGGAGAGCTGCCAGTCAGAGAGGGACCTGGGGGGGTTGATTGACAGCCGGCTGAACAGGAGCCAGCAGTGTGCCCAGGGGGCCAAGAAGGCCAGTGGCATCCTGGCTTGTGTCAGCAATAGCGTGGCCAGCAGGGACAGGGAAGGGATCTTACCCCTGTACTCAGCACTGGTGAGGCCGCCCTTTGATTCCTGTGTTCAGTTTTGGGCCCCTCACTACAAAAAGGACATTGAATGACTCAAGCGTGTCCAGAGAAGGGCAACGAAGCTGGTGCAGGGTCTGGAGCACAGGTCGTATGGGGGGCGGCTGAGGGAACTGGGGGTGTTTAGTCTGGAGAAGAGGAGGCTGAGGGGAGACCTCATCGCCCTCTACAGCTACCTGAAAGGAGGGTGCAGAGAGCTGGGGAATGAGTCTCTTTAACCAAGTAATAAGCAACAGGGCAAGAGATAACAGCCTCAAGTTGCACCAGGGAAGGTTTAGACTGGATATTAGGAAGCATTTCTTTCCAGAACGGGTTGTTAGGCATTGGAATGGGCTGCCCAGGGAGGTGGTGGATTCCCCATCCCTGGAGGTGTTTAAGAGTCAGGTTGACGTAGCGCTTAGGGGTATGGTGTAGTTGGGAACTGTCACTGTGAGGTTAATGGTTGGACTGGATGATCTTCAAGGTCTTTTCCAACCTAGACGATTCTGTGATTCTGTATAGTTTCCTGTTGACAGATGTGTTTCTGTTCACCCTAAGACTCTTTTTCAGAATGTATCAGTTAGATAATGAAGAAGAAGGAAGCAGGAGGAAGACACAGATCTTGCTTTTGTTGTATTAATCATAGTCTGTTAGCTTCAAAAAATGTCATGGTACCACCCAACTTCCCAGGTTGGACTGGATCTTGGAAAAAGCAAGTTCAATGCCATTGAACTCAAAGGCTTCCAGCCAAAAAACTTGAGATTTTCCCCCCGCATCTAGAAAAATAGTTCTTCATGGAATATGTGTTGATAGAAATGGGGATAAATTTTACTAAGATGGCTCTGACTGAATCCAGAAAGGACATTTGCTAAGAAGAAAAAAAAAAAAAAGTCATGTTAATTATATCAAATGTTCTTTCTTTGAAAAAGTCCCTCACTCTACTGCTGTGGTGCAAAGAAAATTTTGGCAAATAACAACCGTTTCCAGGAACCTGCCATGACTATATTGAGTCCAAATAGTATATTCAGGGAAAGAGCGCAAAATCTGTTTTTTATACTCCTGACTCTGATCTATAAAGTGTCCCCCTAAAAGTGCTTTTAAGTTTTATTGATCATCCAAGCTAGATGATGCAGGTTCATTGTTTGTTGGTTTTGATTTTTTAAAATTTGATTAAGCAGTGACTTCCAATTCTGTCTGTTAAGTGGGGTGACCTTATTTCCATCCTATTGCAAGCTTTGGGATTCCCTTGTGATATCTGTTAATGTGAAGGGAAAACAGCAACACACAACTCTACAAGTTTTACATATTAGCAAAATCCATCAGTTCATGGAGAACAAGCAGAACTGTCTGGAATAGATCAAGTCTAAGCAGATTAATTTACATGTATGTTTTGCAGCATTTTGCAGTATTTCTCTTCAGAAAAGCAAACAGCTTTCTTTTGCTTCTGGAATGAAAGTAATGATTATGCTCAAGAGTTGAAAAGCCTGGGTAATTAAATTGCATCCAATTTGAATGGTTTCTTACATGATTAGCTGCGTCTTATAGGGCTGGGATGAAGAAGCTGTCAGCAAAGCAGGTTCAACTGCTTTCTTACTTCAAAAGTAGAGAAATCTCTGCAGAAGAAGTTCCCCTTAAATTCAAAGAGGCAATGAAATCTGTGTATGTCCCCAGTACACCTCCAAAAAATATTACCTTGTGTACACAAAACTCCCCAGCACAGCAGAGTGAGCAGCAAACCAATGCAGTATCATGGCTAATAAGAGCAACTGTTTGAGGCTTAAAAAAAACCAAGGGCCTTTGGTGTACCTAAAGATTTGGTTTGGGGGGAAAGTACTGGGAACCAGTGATACTGATCTTGGAAAGACTGGAAAATGTGACAGTGTTATGGTGAAAAGCTAAGCAGCCTGGCTGGAAATGCTGCAGCTGCCTACTGTAATGGAGCTGATTATGGCAATGTGTCTCTTGGGGCTCCACTGAAGTGTCACTAAAGCTCAGGACAGTGGTGAATCAGAAGGCAATAGTCAAAACTACCGGAAATCTCACCCCTCTAAAATGGATCTGCACACATGCTCTGGTGCCCACAAGCAGACAAAATGGAGAAAACTGCAAAAGATGACTAGGAATCCAAAATTCAATCTCAGTTTTATGTGACTGTCAATTAAGAAGCTGTGTAGGACAGCCCTGTGCAAGGTGGTTGAGGCAGTTCCTCAGCTCAAATGCTAGGAAACACTGTTCTTATGTTTATGAAGCACATATTAAGCAACTTAAGGAAGCACAATGTATCCTTCAGCTGGGATGAGAGCACAGTTTGTGAATAGCTAGCACCAAGGCAAGGGTAAAAACATTCCCCAAAGCTGTAAGATTTGTTCTTCAGTGCTGACAGCATTAAAAACTGTTGTTGGAAGCAATGTGCTGTTTTCGACAAAGTCTGCTCAGGACATCACAAATTACAGTCTGTAACATGCATTGATTTGTATTTCTAGCTTCCCCACCAAATCAAATGAACTTTATTTAGGAAGGGGTTTTAGCTGCTTACTGTTCATCTACTAGGAAAGCTTAAAAGGATTTTATACTTTTGTGTGTAGCTAGTGCTCATGTGATCTCAAGGGTTAAGTGGAGACAAACCTGTGCTGGGAAAACCAGGTTACTCCCAGTCACAAAGGTGCTCTCCGTTTTGGATTAAGATTCCAGCTGGTTTAAAATTTTGAAACAAGCAACTGTTTCATTTTAACCTTTGTCACCCCTGAAACATGGCTGTAAAATGTGTTCCAAGTACACTGGTGAGAACCTACAGAGCAGCTTAAGGGACTGTATAATTTGATTAGTTTGGGATTTAGGAGAATCACCGCATTCACATACTTATAATTCTTTCCTAATTTTTACTTGTTTTCTACAATGGTTATGTTCAAGTAAAAGATCAATTCAAAATTTTTATTCTAAAAGAGCAGCTGGCACACAAATCATCATTATGTTGCATCATCCAATTGGCTCATCCTGCTTAATATACTCCACATTGCAGTGCCTTTTATCAGCTCTTTCAAAAGCACACTATACTTTTCTTGTGTTTGAATATACAACACAGTGTCCAGAGGAAATTTTGTCTATGATTCTGCTTCTCTCCTGTATTCATATTCAAAAGAAAACAATTTCTCCACAGGAGATGTCTCTACCCCATTGGATTAAGTATTCCTCTTCCTTTCATCAGTGCCAGATGTCTAGTAAGAAACATACAAACATTATTTTCTAGCTCTTTATGAGTGCCTTTCTTCACTTAATCTTCATGGCCCTGTAAGTTTGTACTGAATTCCCATTGTGCAAAAGAAAGACAGGATATAATTCAACCCTATCTTGATCTTCTAGGCGCTGTTTCTTTTTCCTGCAACTTCCTCTTCACTTCTCCCAAAGAAGGTGCTAATAATTCATATACTATTTTCAGGGGGTATTGCATCTTTAATATTTTATGAGCTGAGATAAAAGGTATTAGCTCTTTGAATTTTCACTCTTTATCTTGTGGAGAGGGTCAGGGAACCCGCTTGGGCACTCTGGAACTTGTCATCTGCTTATGATTATTGGCATCAAGTCTCAGATTTGTAGTCCGAACCTTTTGCCACAGACCCCTTCATGCACTGGTCTTATGAGTCATGATGCTCCATACCCTGTCTGTTGTTCCCGCTTTGCCTTTTCTTTCTTTTCATTAACTGGGAACACAGTTCTACTTGTCTCCTTCCAGCCCACCACATTCCTTCTCCTTTCTGTGCTGTCATTTCTTTCCATTTCCCTGCTGCTCAGCTCCTCTGCTCACCTCCTATGATCATTTTAGTTCACTCCTTGTTGTCTGCTGCATCTTCCTACTGACCGAAAAGAGGGTTTTGTGGGGAAGACAAAATTGCCGTAGGCTTAGATGTTGTCTTAAGTGAGGCTTTAATACTCTGAGACTAGTGTTTGCTGACATATGCGTTTTTCTCAGTCCCTCAAATTAGCACCCCAGCCCCCCGAACTCCTATATGCATTAAGATTTTCTTTACATACACACACTCCTTTTTACCTTTTTTTGTTTCTGGAAAACAACTTTGCATATTCAAAGATGTTCCAAATCAAAGAAATGTAATAATAAAAAATAATAGTAGATTCTCATTTGATCACTTGGCTGTGGGAACAGGACTTCAAGACAATGTCCACTATCATAAAAATTATGGTAAGATTTTGAAATCTAGCAATGTAGTTAAAGTATTCAGCAAATGTAACTACTTGTTCGGGTTTTTTTTGTTTTTTTTTTTTTTTTTTTTTCTTTGCTTATGGAAATGGAGTGAATATAATTGAAATACTTCACAAATTTGAGATGGAGAGAAATTTCATCTGAGGCATAAGGCTCAGCTATTCTTGCCCTGTGTGCATCTTGAAAATGTGTCTTGAATATGAAGTGACCACTGCTCCTGTTGCCATGTTAATGTGACATGTGGATAGAGCACTTCCTAGAGACATGGCAACACTTCTGTACTATCTCATATAAAGATTAAAAATATTTTTCTTATGAAAGGGACTTTGATGTTTGGATGCTATTTTTATAACTATTCATCAGCTTCTCTTCATACTGATTACACTTTTTAGTTAATATATACAAAAATTGTTTCCAGGCAAGTACTAATTAAAGCTATCTTTACGGACAAATAGGAGAACAGAAAGAAAAACAGTATGAGTATAGTTTTTCCTTTAACCCTTTAATACACAACTTGGAAATGTCTTCAGGGCTTCATAAGGAAAATTTAATAACAATTCTTTGTACAGCTTTATTGTCTGATCCACATTATCATCAACTGATTACAATACCCTAATAATGTAAGTAAATCAGAATTAATATCCTTATTTAAGCAGAGGAGAAACAGCTAAGTCATAACAAAAATCATGGTTTCAGTTGTATCAGGCACACATTCTGCTTTTTAGATTCAGAAACAAACAAGGTTTTGAAGCTGGTTCCTAAACCACATAACTCTGAAATACTGAAAATGCCACTCACTTCATTCAGAGCAGGAATGTCTCTGAAATTAGGCTTTTGGTGCTGTTCAAAGCAGAAATTCTCCTCGGTTTAGAAAATTTTATGTCTTACTATTCTGTAACTAGCTTTTGAATTTTTAGCCTGCTTTTGTGAAGAAATGTGGCTTACAAGATTCTGGTGTATATCTCTCTGTGTGTGATCTGGACAACCCTGAAGTTGTGGATCAAATTCATTCATGCTGACAGAGTAGAACAGTTTCCTAGAGTCGTGAAAATAGGAACTCAAGTGGAGGATAGAGAGACCTTTGTTTTCTCATGGGAGAAAAGCTAAAAAAACCCCTTACCTCCTTTATTTTCTCATCAAAGAACGAATACATGCTTTGCTATACCATTTGTTCACAAGTTCACTCCAGTGTGTTTCTTCCACATCAGTTGTTTATCCTATGCCTGTCAGCCCTTGCACAGGTATGTATAGATATGATTAAGCACACTATCTTTATTCATCAGTGAGCACATCCTTAGGTCACACTGAGTTTACTAGGACTTACTCACAGGGCATCTTGAATTAGGTTAGAGTAAAAAGGGTACAAACCAAAAGGGACTATTTGCCTCTTTTTTGTGCACCTGAGTGACAGCAAATTCAGGCTGGCAATGGCTTTGCTCCAAAGCTATGCAGGAGGATGGCTTGCTAGGACAAGATTGCCAGACTTGCTTTCAACAACTTAATGTGGGCACTCAAAGTGATTTCAGCCATGGCAGCAGCCAGGTTTACCCTGTATGTGTGTGACTTGTTGATGTCATGGCTGGATTGCTTTGGACAATTCATATGGACAATCAAATTTGCCTGGAACAGACCAGTCCTACAAGACTTGAGGTTTTTTTTTAGACACATTGTTATGGTTGGCTGTGAGTTTGCCTTTTTTTTATACTGCTGATTATACTCAGATCAGTAAATAACCCACAGTGGACAGATTGTTACTGGAAGTTGACAGAGAACTTTGAAACGAGACACCTGAATTTAAATGCTGCCAATGTTTCAAGGCTTGTGGGTATTCACTAGAGATAAAATGGAAATACACATAAAATATAAACCCTTTGCAATTCCATGTTCTTGAGTGGAAAACAATATTTAAAATGAAGGGCTTTGTTTTTAATTCAGCTGTACAGCTAAACCACAATTTAAGAAAAATCTCATAAGGTTTTAGCCTTGATCCAGATTACCTGGGTTAAATGAAGGCTACACATGCGTTCAAGGATTTTGTTATAATGGAATGACAGCATGCAACAGGATTGGGCCATTATTTCTCCAGATTACAAAGGCAAGACTCATCTTGGCAAGGTCATGGTGTAAAAATGAAAGCTCAACAAGTTTTGCTAACCAAATGAGATGAAATTAGAAAGTAGAAATAGAACCCAGCTATATTTAATATGTGTTGGCATGTTATGAATCTGTGAGAAATGCAAGTACATGCTAGGACTGTGTGTGACCATATGAAACATACCATGCACTCTGAACAACTGATTTAATTTACAAAACCTGATTAAATGGTGGATGATTATGGCTTGATTATGTTTTTTATTTGATGTATCAATTATTGCTTTAAATTATTGAAGAAATAAACAATCAGTGAAAGCCTTTAACATACTCTACTTCTATATTTACCTTTTCTACTTTTTCCTCTGCTATGGAAAATGAAGCTTTTGACTTTTGACTTGTGGGGGTATCACTCTATAACTTTGGATTTATAAAGAGGGTATGTTTTATTCAGTGCTGGGCGCATGGGGAATCACTCCACCACAGACATGCGCGCCGTTTGCAGCTCCTGTCCGACTTATATGTTACAAAATAGTGCATATTCATAGAACGCCTATATATATACATAGTCTACCCCCGCCTCCCCTCGCTTCTCATGGTAATCAGGTCTCCTCCCCTTGAGCCTGCGCAATGAGCTCTTCAAGTTCTGGGCAGGGGTCGCAAATTCCTGGGGAGGGGTCGTAAAGATGAAGTACCTCTTCTTCCTCGCTGATGAACTTTTCACCCTGTTGCTCTGCGCAGCCTCAGTTGTTCTCTGGCTTCTGACCAGACTGCCAGGCCAGTTTGTGCTGGTGTTTGGGATAATCTGTTGCTGATACCCCCAACTTCAAGGACCAGAGGAGACTTCTCTTTGGGCGAGGAGATAGTAGCCTAGCAACGTTATCAGCACCTGGTATGTCTTTGTGAACAGTCCCATACGCCTCCTTTTGTTTTTGCACAAGTCTTGCACCATCAATCTAAGATTGTTTAGACTCCCCGTTTCACTTTCACTGGACACACTAACAAAGTGAAGTTTAAGATTTCTTTCATTTTTAGCCTAAGATCACATTCTCCTTCTACCAAAATTAAGTTAACTGAAGAGATGTATGATTCACTTATTACCATAGGCATAATTACAAATATTTTCTTTCTCCTTTCTATTTGGGTCTCATGTGAACAACTCTTACCAATATCTAAATGCAATCACTAATATGCTTGGGCTGACACAATTATCCTGAGAAAAACAAAAATAGATATAATCAATACATCCGATTTTGGCAGTGGGCCTGGGGCTAAATCCTTAGAGATATACAGAACTCTTGAATAATCCCATTTTGTCATTGTTCTGATTTAAATTCATCCTAACTCAGCCAAGGACTCAGCTCTTTTGAAGTCCCTCAGTACTTCAAAATAGGGCTTTGATGAGACAGAGTTCATTTGCAGAGCTTGGTTTGTCTCTGTACATAAACATATCCATCTGATAGGTTGAAGAGCCTGTGTTACTTTAATGTTTTACTGCTTGGAATTCAGATGGTCATGAGGACACGTATAGAAACACTCTTACAGTAAGCCATACTATCATTATTTATTAGTCAGACCTTCAAGTAAAACATCAGATACTGTGATGTGGCCAATGAAATCACAGCAGGAGAGTCCTGGGATTCCCTTCTCTTTTATTATGTTTCTTCATACAGTTTATCAAATTTTCAGTGGCAAAACAAATAATTTACATTATTTCAGATGCAAATGCCTTCATTTGGATGTGTGATTGTAAATCTGGAGTCAGTCTATTTGCATGTTGACAGTTAAT
This sequence comes from Athene noctua, assembly GCF_965140245.1. Classification (NCBI taxonomy): domain Eukaryota; kingdom Metazoa; phylum Chordata; class Aves; order Strigiformes; family Strigidae; genus Athene; species Athene noctua. The sequence continues at coordinate 191,333,144 of NC_134037.1, forward strand.
CTCATGTTTAAATGCTTTATTGAACTGAGACTTCTGTGGAACTAAATCTGTTATTATTGTCAGTCCTCTGAATATGTAGCTGTCCTATACATGTCCTGCACTTACTGAATGGACTGACACTGAATCATGATAAATGTGTCACATGGAATTGCCAACATCTATACACACAACTCACTATACACACAGCTTAAACTGGAGAGGTCATTTAATGATAATTTTTTGTTGAGGTGAGTACGGACTCTGTCCATACTGTGTGGTCACTGATTTAAAAAATTGCCTCATTTACCGTAAAGACTACAGATTGACATAAATTATTGCTGGCAGCTTTTCTCTTCCTTTTTGTATTTTTTTTTTTTTTAAAGAAAGCCTTTCCACATTAACCATTAGTTATTTAAAGAAATAATTGCACCATTGTTATGCTCATATTAAAACATAACCTCAGCAAGAGGGCTCTGATGGCCTTTTGTCTTTGTTAATTGTATTCATGAGTACACAGAATCACAGAATCGTCTAGGTTGAAAAAGACCTTGAAGATCATCCAGTCCAACCATTGACCTAACACTGACTGTTCTCAACTACACCATATCTCTCAGCGCTATGTCAACCTTACTCTTAAACACCTCCAGGGATGGGGACTCCACCATCTCCCTGTGGCCTTCAAAATTTTCTGGGCATTTTCCCACATGTCTAAAAACCATACAGGTCAATATCTGTCTATCAGTAAGTGGCTGAGATGCTTGAAACAAATGATTTAGTCCTTTTCAAAGTCATAGATGGCTGTATGACAAACAGCCTATGAATTAATAGGTCAAAGAGAAGACACAGAACCTACAAGAACAAATTATCTCATTTCTTTCTTGTAATGTGACACATCTTCAGCTGAGATGTTAAGATTAATAATAATGAGAATATAAAAAAAAAAGTAATTTTTTTTGCAGGGCATATTAGCCTATTTTTTTGGCTTTATTTTTGCAATATAATTTTTTCTCTGAAGTATGGTGAAGTGTAGGAGATGATTTTGTATATCTGAAATTATACATAATTTCATGAGGTCAGTGAAAGGACAATGACAATTTGTCCTCTGATACTTCCTATTCCAGTCTTTCCAGATTTTTAAGTATTGCAGCACTGCATAAAGAAGACATCCTGTAAAGAAGACATCCTGTGACTTCTTTTACTAATGAATTTTCGTAAATCTATTCCAAAGTTGTAGTGGAAACATGAATCTTAGCTAGGTTGAACACGTGATAATTTGAATGAATCAGCAAGAAGCTGAGCAAATATCAATGTAAAGTTGTTTCTAAGATTAGATTAAATATTTTAATATCAATTATGTGATATATGATTTGGAAAATATCCTTTTATTAGCTTAAAGCTAAGACTTTAATGTATTTCATCTCCAGATTGTTCCTACAGAAATTATTTTTAATTCAATAATTTTTTTATATTAGTATGCCTGCTTGTCACCAGCCTGAATTCTGTGCAGGTTGGTTATGTTTTCATATGAGCAATTATATTATTGATACCACTGTGGTAATGAAAAATCAAATGACCCTTCATTGTATACAACAATTAATGGAAACAGATGCCATTCAAGCTAGTGAAAATGCTGAGACCATGAAGGGTGCACAGAGAGTCTAAAAGCTGAATATTTTATCCTCGAAAGGGAAAGGTTATTACTGTGAGAAATTATAGTTCTCCTTTCATTCTCTATACAGATCCAACTCCTATTGAAAACAAAGGAAAGGCTCCTGTTGGCTTCAGTGAGAGCAGACTGGAGCTTTGTGATACCTGTGAGTCTCTGAAATAGAATAAATCTTCCTCTCTTGTTACTTTAGAGCTGGCTGATTCGTAAATGTTGAGTTTTGCTGTCATCTTCCATGCTGTGCAATCCAAAATATCACCAAAGCAATTGTACTAGCTCCTCCAAGCTCAGCCTCTCAAGTGAAATTGGTGCTACGGGCGAGATGCCAGATGGGGATGCAATGGATAGGACAAGATTTATGGTGCTTCTTAGTGTAATTCAAGGCACAGCTACCAAGAACTGGAAGGAGGAGACAGATCAAACTGAGGGCAGACTAAGTAACAAGTTCATTTTTTGTCAAGTTAAAGGGATGAATTGGAATAAAAGTAAGAACCAGAGTGGGGATAGTTTATTGCTGATGAGTAAGGGGAAAAAAAAGGAAAAATGGTTAGTATGTTCTCATCTTTAAATATAGAAATTACTCCTTGCCATTTCCAGTACAGCACTTAAAATACACACTGTATGTTCAGTCAGTTCCAGCTGGAGTAAACCAATTTATTCTCAGGTTTGCAAACCCAACCTGATGTTTAGTTATTTCCTGAATCAGATACTAAAAAGGAAACATTTTCAGGACAATAAGAAGCAAAGATTGCATAAATGAAAAAGAGAACATTGCAAATTATCATCTGAAATCTAGTTATTTAGAATAAGGAAAAATAACAAGAACCACAGGGGAAGAAGCAATGATTACAACCCTCTAAACTATTGCAACACCACAATACTAATTCAGCACTGAATTTTAATTCATTGGGAAAAAATATATGGGGTGGGAAAAATAACTTATTCACTAGAATTTCTGCATGCATATTATTACTGCATTACATTGTCAACTACCCTATAGTGCTCACGGTAAATAGTAAGCTCCATTACTTCCTCTTAAGTGTCCCTCAGAACACACACAGAACAGTAGGTCTTAACAAATCTATCTATTTTGATGGAAATACATTTTGTGCAAAGGTGCGTTCAGGCAATATTAGCTAGGCTGGTATTCAGATGGACACTCTGGATACCTTGCATCCATATCACAAAGTAAATGTCTACTGTAATCAGAATAATGCAGTATAACGAGTATATCCATCAGGTTTTCCTCCACCTCCTCTCCAGTCGCTGAGTTTCAGTCTTGACAGAAGGAAACCTGAGCCTGTAGGCTGCACAGAAACTCTGGTATAATCCAAGCAAGTTTCCTAATATGTCTATCTGGGGAGTAATTTTGGGGTTCCTTTTTTTTTTTCCTTAGGGATAGAACTGTTTATTTTTTTTTCCATGCAATCTGATATAATGCCTGTGTGCATTTATGGGCACATTTACATCAAGGACATTAAGATACCATCTTTATGTATAAAAAGAAATCAATAAATAAAATATTTGATGATTTGGTAAATCTTGAAAGATGATTAAATTTTTCATTACATAAATCTCCTGAAGAAAATGTCACCTTAGTTTTCTTTCTGCCCTAGGATACAATTGACACCACTTCCTAGACATTATCTCCAGCTTAGAATAATGCAAGAACGCACCAGAGCATCTCTAGTTATTCTCCATTTCATCTTTTCCTTCTAGTTCTTTAAGAGAACAAGTAGAGGTTAATGTGACCTAAAGAATCAATTTATACAGGATCAGCTTTATGTCAAATAGGTCTTGCAGAGCTTCTACAACTGCAGCTTCTCTCCTACAGGTTGATGAAGTCTGAGTGGAGCAAAACATCCCTTGAGCAGACGGGCTCCAGGCAGCTGATGGTGTTGCCATGATTGAAGTTGCTGGGAAGGCCGTTCCTGTACACACTGCACAGAAGATACCTGACCATGGTAGTTCACAGAATCACAGAATCATCAAGGTTGGAAAAGACCTTGAAGATCATCTAGTTCAACCATTAACCTCACACTGCCAGTTCCCAACTACACCATATCCCTCAGTGCTATGTCAACCCGACTCTTAAACACCTCCAGAGATGGGGACTCCACCACATCCCTGGGCAGCCCATTCCAATGCCTAACAACAACCTGTTCTGTAAAGAAATGCTTCCTAATATCCAGTCTAAGCCTTCTCTGGCACAAATTGAGGCCATTCCCTCTTGTCCTATCACTTGTTACTTGGTTAAAGAGACTCATCCCCAGCTCTCTGCAACCTCCTTTCAGGTAGCTGTAGAGGGCGATGAGGTCTCCCCTCAGCCTCCTCTTCTCCAGACTAAACACCCCCAGTTCCCTCAGCTGCTCCTCGTACGACCTGTGCTCCAGACCCTGCACCAGCTTCGTTGCCCTTCTCTGGACACGCTCGAGTCATTCAATGTCCTTTTTGTAGTGAGGGGCCCAAAACTGAACACAGGAATCGAGGTGCGGCCTCACCAGTGCTGAGTACAGGGGTCAGATCCCTTCCCTGTCCCTGCTGGCCACGCTATTGCTGACACAAGCCAGGATGCCGTTGGCCTTCTCGGCCCCCTGGGCACACTGCTGGCTCCTGTTCAGCCGGCTGTCAATCAACCCCCCCAGGTCCCTCTCTGACTGGCAGCTCTCCAGCCACTCCTCTCGAAGCCTGTAGCGCTGCTGGGGGTTGTTGTGGCCCAAGGGCAGCCCCCGGCATTTGGCCTTATGGAAACTCCTCCAGTTGGCCTCAGCCCATGGCTCCAGCCTGTCCAGGTCTCTCTGCAGAGCCTCCCTATCCTGGAGCACATCAACACTCCCACCCAACTGGGTGTCATCTGCAAACTGACTGAGGGTGCACTCGATCTCCTCTTCTAGGTCATCAATAAAGATGTTAAACAGGAGTGGCCCCAACACCAAGCCCTGGGGGACACCACTCGTGACCGGCTGCCAACTGGATTTAACTCCGTTCACCACAACTCTTTGGGCCTGGCCATCCAGACAGTTTTTTACCCAGCAAAGCGTGTGCCCATCCAAGCCTTGAGCAGCCAGTTTTGCCAGGAGAATGCTGTGGGAGACGGTGTCAAAATCCTTACTAAAGTCAAGTTAAAGAACATCCACAGCCTTTCCCTCATCCAATAAGCAGGTCGCCCTGTCGTAGAAGGGGATCAGGTTTGTCAGGCAGGACCTGCCTTTCATAAACCCATGCTGACTGGGCCTGAGCATCTGGTTGTCCCGCATGTGTTGTGTGATGGTACTCAGGATGAGCTGCTCCATCAGCTTCCCGGGCACCAAAGTCAAGCTGAGAGGCCTGTAATTTCCCAGATCATCCTTCCGACCCTTCTTATATATGGGTGTCACACTGGTTAAATTCCAATCTGTCGGGACCTCCCCAGTCAGCCAGGACTGCTGGTAAATGATGGAAAGGGGCTTGGCGAGCACCCCAGCCAGCTCGCAGATGGGTGTATCCCATCTGGTCCCATAGACTTGTGTATATCGGTGTTAATTGTTAATTGTTAAAGGGGAAGATTATCACTTGTATGCAGATGCCCATACCTCAGCTGGTCGCTCTAGGCTCCCTTTTTTGTCAACAGAGAATAAATAGCATCTGTGGTTTTCACCTGACCTAAAACATTCACGTGGTCCATTACAGATGTTTTAACACAGATGAACTATTCAGATTCTAATTATAATGGAAAACTAAGCTGACTTGCCCAGATACAGACATGAATGATGAACATGCCCACACATGTTCAGACAGACAAAATGCCAGTATGACTACAGTGGACCATAGTGATAAAATAAATCTCACAGTTACTGTATTTCCGTCACAACTGGTATGATGGCTATTGTTTCTGGGAAAGCTATGAAGTTAAGTGTCCTCTCTAGACCTTTCCTATGGGTCGTCTGGATCATTGCATTCACATCAGGTTATATCTCTGTATCCCCCAGAATGGAGTGGCTGGATTTGCTTTACTGTGATACATTTAAGTATGTTTTATATATACATATGTTTGAGTGTCTTAATAATGTAATAATGCTTGAATAGTACTCTAAGGAAACAAATCAAGCCACTTCTTTTTTGTAGTGAAGGAAATAGGCACTGATCCAAATAAAATATTTTTTACTCGTCAGCTTGTCCAGCTTGAACATTGTTATACATGAACCACACAAATACAAGCACACAAGCAAATAATTGAGAACAGGATTTTGTAACATGACATGACATATTGGAGTGATTGGAGGCAGGGTTTGCCAGGCAGCTGTGCTGACCAGAAGCTTGTTTGCATGCAACTGGCCCCTTTTATGCTCCCTCTTCCCCATTTTCTTATGCTTCCAATGCACTTTTGTCCCCTCATTTCCTGCCTTTGGCCCTTCTGGAGTTTTGCATATTCTCACCATTCCTTTAAATAACCCATAATAATTTTGCTCTTCCCTAGGAGACTCTCAGTTACACAGTTCTGGCTGAACCTCAAGACAATCAATCAAGACATCAATCTTCAAAAGCACTCCCCTGACCCCAAATAAATGTTAGTGTAGGTGTGCCTTAGCTACTTAACACTTAACTGAAGTTTGGAAAACCAACCTGGACAAACTGAACCCTTTTATGAACACTTTTTTGTGAGAATAAATAGAGAAAGGGGTTTTTAGTGTAAGTTTTTTTCCTACTCAGTTTAAAATTAATTATCTGAGTCAATGGACTGATTTAATAAACTAAACTTCTTGTAAGACTAAGAGCTGGAAAAGTGGGGCGTTTGGGCTTGAAACTTGACATCTAGGTACCTCAGGGATGTCTAATGTTGAATCCACTTGTCTCTTGAGTATTTTCTACCAGGTAATGTGAGCCTCTGGGAAGTTGTTCAATGCTCTTCTTGTACTCTGTAGAGAACCTGAGCTCCCAGATTGGGTACTTAGGTTTCCACAAGTAAGCAGGAGGCTCAAAAAATTGAGTTTTTTTCCAGCTCTCATCCTTTCATGAGGTCTTCTGTGGATGTAGCCCTTTACATTTTTATGCTATCTTCCACACTGTTCATATCAAGACAATATATACAGAACCTTAGAAAACAGAATTTATGAGTCATTACATCTGTTTTCTGATTTTATGAACTTTCTCAGTCTATGAATTGGAAATAATCCCAGAAAATGAATAAATGGATTACTCTGATAGAAGTTTCTATTAAAAAAAAAAAAAGAGAGAGAATGAATGTGTAGTCAATCAAGAAATATTATGCTAATTACTGTAAAAATAACAGCTGTTCATACTTTTTAGATTATTAACACCTTCTACACTCCAGCAGGGAAGCATCCCATGCAACGCTAATCTTCCATGTGCAAACAACTGCTGCTCCTTCACAGGGAAGAGGGTAATACATTCTTCTCTCTGACAGAACAATAGGCGAGCAACAGCAGGCAGAACAGAAGTTTTATGACTTTCAAGATTTTGTTAATGTCATTGGTGCTGCACACTGTACAATACATATGCTACCAGTAGAAAACAAACGTGGTTCTTATAAAGCAAAAATCACTTCCAGCCTTTTACATATAAATAAATTACTGGATTATGCCAGCTGTTGGTTTTTTTTGTTTGTTTTTTTTTTTTTCTTATTCCTTAATAAGAAGGACTTATTATTACTATTAATAAGTAATTAATTAATATTATTCTACTATTCCTTACTTTTTATTTTTCTTTATCCAATTAAAAATGCTGATCACCCAACATTATTTCTGAACAGGTTTAGTGAAGAGGACAATTTTTAAATTTATAAATCAAATCTGTAGCCAAATTACTATGGTGCTCATTCCTTTTCATTTTTCTGGATTATTGAAGCAACTTTCATCATCTTGCTACCTTAATTGTCTGCTCATATTATAGATCAAGGGGGAAAAAAAAAATATATTTAAAGGAAAAATCCTTTCCTACCAAGAAAAACTGGCTGTGATCTGGGAAAAGGTGGAACAATCTACAAAAAATATGACTTGAATAGTAAAAAAAAAATGCACTCTCAGTCTCTGCAATGTACGCTTTGAAAATGAAGTGGTAAATCCAAGAAAAAAATACAAGCAAGTTGCAGATTTAACAAGTTCAAGGGCTCTCTGAGCTGTTAGGCCTAAAGAGAGTTTAATTAAAGTTAATTGAGAAATTTTAAAGTTGTAGAAACTATGACAAGAGAGAGGAAAAAACATCTAACCCTGAAGGAAATGAGATAATTGCAGGATAAATCTATCCCTTAGTGCTATGTTATGCTTGTTCTGTGAATGAATCATGGCAAGGCAGTCACTCTGTGTGCTTGCTCTGGCAAAGCTGTAGGCAGGTGCCTGTCTTCTTGATGATAACCAGCCAGATTAAAAGGTCATCACCCTCACTACCCTCAGTATCCCTTACTCCTCTTCACCCCTCCCACTAGACAGAATGTACAAAACAGAATTCCCACATATTTGTTATACAGACAGTTCCCCCCTAATACAGTCCTGGCTAAGTGCTCTGCATCTGCTGTTCTCCCCCGCTGCCCCTCTTAGAGCACTGCTCAGGTGCCTGTACTACCCTGGATTGATTTCCCTGCAGTGGGGCACCCCAAGAGCAGCTGTGCCAGCAGAACTGAGGTGCGGTATGTCTTGACAAAATCATGACTTTATAAGTTCCGAATAGTTTATTTTTCAATTATTTGCATTTCTCACAAACTTTACAGCTTATCTGGTGCTTCTGGTCAGCCTACGGCTAAGTAACATCCTTAACAGGGTGAGTCACTCCTGGTGAATCAGCTCTGCATCACTCTGAAGGACTGAAGTGCATTTTACCTCACTCCATCTGAGGACTGAGATCAAGGAACTGACAAAACCCAAATTACCACCTCTCCTTACCTAGAATCCAAGTACAGAAGGACACCATGACATTTGCCTATATTTTTCTTCCTTAGTTAGTCCTCAGGCTTTATTGTCTCAGAGTTGTGTTAGGTGCAACAGGCTATTTGATTGTGGGGATGATGAGCTGTTCCACAGCCTGTCTCAAACAAAAGGCCACCTTACCTCAGTGTTCATGGGAGAGCAGAAAATGTAAAAGGATTTCTTATTTCCCAGGGTCTAGAAATAAAAAGGCATTGCGCCCTCTGTGGTGCAGTGCAGATTTAAGGAAGAAATTTTTTATAATGAGAGTGGTGAAACACTGAACAGGTTGCTCTGGGAGGTGGTAGGTACCCCATCCCTGGAAACATTCAAGGCCAAGTTGGACAGAGCTCTGAGCAACCTGATCTAGTTGATGATGTCCCTGCTCATTGCAGGGGGGTTAGACTAGATGACCTTTAAAGGTCCCTTCCAACACAAATTTTTCCATGACTCTATGATTCTATGATTCTAGGCTGACTTTACTAAGCCAATCCAATTTTCTGGGACATCCAAATCAACCATAATGTACAGGATATGTATATTTCCCAGCTGATCTGTTAGAGATTCCTTTCACTGAATCTTAGATGTTTCCAATGTAGACATCTGAGCTAGCACCCTGTGGACTATTCGAAAGGCAATGGGTGCTTTTAGAGCAAAAGTCGTTTTAACAAATGGAATTGCTTAATTTAGGATGAGGTGAAGTGAACCACAGAAATAGTTCCACAGAAAATAAAGGGAGAATAGAGCCATTCACTGAGATGCAATGTCTGTATCGTATCAGATTAACAACATCTTTTGTATTTAGCTTACAGTAAGCTTTGTTTTAGTTTAATTGAATATTATTATTTAGTTGAATATTATATGTATTTTAATACAGTAGGTGGATCAGCTTGTAATTCTATTTTAGCAATATATTGTGCAGTAAGGACATTTCTAATACAGAAAAACTTCTATAGACGTGATTTTTTGTTAAGTATTATCTTAAAATCCTCAGTTCACTTTTTTTTTTTTTTTTTAAATAAAAATTTGAAGTGAGACAAGCAACCTTGCCTCCTCTGAATTTAATAAAGGACAGTGCTTTGTTAGAAATCTCTGCAAGGTTTATTTTGTAATAGACATCTGAAGCTCTGTTAGAAAGAGTTTGAAATGAACCCACTCTTAGAAGTTTTCTTGGATTTTTAAAATCTCCAAAATTTGAGTGTCTTCCTATCTTCTATGCCAAGGATTATGTGGTGCTTGATTTTTGAGTTTAGCTCTTTCCTAGCAATTACTGTTTTAACTGAAGTGTAAAATTAGGCATCTGCAGAATTTGTACCTCTTGATTACAGCAGTGAAGACGAAAAGGGACAGATAGCTCTTGAAGAAACTTTCATCTGTAAATATGATATACGCATGTGACATATTGCTGAAATACTATTTATAGCACAGAAGTCCCAAATAATGTAATGGTACTGAAGTTTCACATTTAGGATGGAATGTATAGGAAGAACTTTAAATAGAAGATATTTCTGGTATGTACTAGGAATGTCTTTAACCTACCCTAAAGCTAGAAGCATATGAGATTGATGTTTTCTGCATACAGAAAAACACTATGGATATGCTACCAATGCCATTCAGGTCATGAAGTTAAAGATTTCCTTCATCATTTAATCTGTGGATTGTTTTGGTATTTTTTTTATGAGTATCCAAACACATTCTAATGAATATACACACTTTTCACTTCTAATGGGGGAAAATTTGAAAATTTAGTGGGAAAAAAAATCATTTGTAAAAGGTTGTATTTAGGGATAAGTTATTATGTGATGTACCACTCCCCTTTTTTGTAATCACTCCATGTAAGTAAATGCACGTATCTCCTTTTACATAAGTGTTCCCACAATCTCCCCAAAATAGACGAAACATCCTAACCTTCCATCCTTTTTGGTGACCTTGTATTCTCATGAAAACTTTCTTATTACGTATTGTGTTCTGCATGTCAGGTGGTGGCTCTACCAATAGATATGCTCTGAAACAGAAAACTTTGACAAGAAAGCTTGGGGAATAAAGAGTTTGGGCAATAAAGAGTTTGGGGATTCTGCATGAATCAACATTTTGTCTGTTTTCTTATACCAGCAGGAGCTGGTATAAAAAAAAAATCTTCCCAGCTTAGTGAAGGTTGTCATGTTGTGTTTGTAACTCTGTTTTCTTTTACTTTGGATCAGTTTAGGTTTTTAGTTCATACATATGAGGCCCAATTTTCTGATATATATGCTAGTATTCTGTTATTCCATGAGAAATTGGCTGAATGTCTTGGGAAGCCTGGGATGGTTTCCAATAGTTGTTTATAATTAGGAGCCTCTCAAGTGGCCGTGGTTTTTCACATCAGTGGAAAATAGGAAAAATATTTACTTTTAGTACTTATTTAATCATCAGCTCTGCTAAATTGTGGGGGGTTTTGTACATTCTTTTTCATTCTGTTTATTGTGCATTGCTCTTTTTCCTGTATTCTTCTCAGTTGCACAAGGACGTTACAGAATTTCCTGAAGGAGGCTCCCACAAGCTAGCTTGAAAATTTCTGTCATAAAACTGATTTAAATCTTCTGTCTGTGATTCCATGGGCTTTGGATCACTCCTGGAGAAACTGTTCATCTCCTTGGAGGAGGTGATTACCACCATTCATGACGTATAGCTGAGCAAAGTCATAGTTCTCCTTGGGAATCTTAATTGTCATGTTAGTAGCTTTTGCACCTGCATTTTAAACCTACAGAAGAACTAATATCTTGCTGCAAACTAAAAGGATCCTGGGGAATACCATGGGAAATAACTGTCAAGATTTTGTGGTCAACCTCCTGTTTGACAATTCTCCAGTCAGTCTAAATCTAAATTTTACCATCCTTCTTTGACAAGAAGTGAGAATGCGGACAGACAGTCATCAGTTTTGGACAAGGTACCTTCTCTAACTCCTCAATCTAACTCTATCCACTTTGCTTTCTTGTAGGAGATCAGGAACCAGAAAGCCTCTTGTCTTCACTGAAGCCAACTGTAGACAACAGAGACATTGATTGACAGGTTACATACATACATATAGCACATGTGCATTGACTCTGTGTTCTACCTTCCAGGATAATTTATAGAAGAAGAAAGCCCGTGAAGGATTTTTCCAGACCTTCCCAAAGACCACAGCCAGTCTCAGTCCTTGGAGTGCTGAACGTTTCTGCAAACCTGGAGGGGAGCCCCTGGTAACTCATTTTGTTATGCAGAGCAGTTTTGGAAGTAAGGCTATGTAGGTCCATGGAAGGTAGATTAGCCAAACCTCTTCCATACAGAGAGTCAATTACATGGTTCCTGGCTCACTCACCCAGGGACTAGTCCCACATAACCCTCACATCTCTCATGGGGAGAGCACTGAGGAAATCTGATGACAGCATTAACATCCAAACAGCATTCTAGGATGAGGTTATTTCTTGTCTGGTCAATCAGATGATGCCCCTGTAGCTAAGAACATGAAGGAGCAATTGTCATCTGTATACAGGTTAGCACTTAATGTTCAGGATGGGTGGGAAACTACACAGCTAAAAAGATGCTTGGATTATCAGTGTCTAATGGGTCGTGCCCTGTGTGGATGGTTATGATGAGTACTGTAGAGGTCTGTCCTGGGACCTGTCTTGTTTAATGTCTTTATCAATGACTAGGCAGAGGTGGCAGAGTGCATTCTAGTCAAGTTTGCAGATGACAGCAATTTGGTGGAAGAGTTGATATGCTCAAGAGTAGGGCTGCCGTCCTAAGGCACCCAGACAAGTTGTAGGAATGAGCCAACAGAAACCTTACAAACTTCAACAAGGACAAATGTAAAGAACACATCTAGATACTGTGTCCAAATTTGGGCCCCCAAAATAGGAAAGAGATGGACAAATTAGAGGAAGCTTAGTGGAGGGCCCCAAAGTTGATGGCACTGGAGTGCTTGCCCCTTGCAGAGAGCTGATCTTGTTCAGCCTGGAGAAGGGATGTTTTTGGGGACAACTAAAAGTACCTATGAGGTGTATAGTGTATATATGGTGTATATACCCCAGTACCTATGAGGTGTCATCAAGGAGATGAAGCCAGGCTTCTTGCAGTGGTGCATGGCAGGAGGGCAACAATGGGCAGAAGTTGAAACGAGAGGAGATTTCCCAGATTTCCCAGAGAGGCTGAGTGGTGTCCATCCTTAGAATTTTTCAAGACCCAGTTATGCAAAACCCTGAGCAACCTGGTCTGATCTCATAGCTGACTGTGCTTTGAGCAGGATTTTAAACTAAATGACATCCCAGGATCCCTTCCAATCTGGATTTTCCCATCTTCTTTCAGCACCTTCTCTTTCTAGACTTTTTTTTAACCAAGATTTCCTAGACTGCAGACTGTCCAGATCTTTTAGCAGGGAAGCAGTTTGGATTCAGGTTTTTTGTCTCTATCATTCTCTGTGAAGTGTCTACTGTCACTGGATGAAAAAGAAAATGTGAAAGTCAAATCACCAGACTGTTAGGATGTACAGCATAGATCCCTACATCTGGGCTACTTGTCTAGACTCCCACTGTAACTGATAAGAGAAAGAGACATTTTTGGGATGACATTAATCTCATCTGAAGGCAGATGTCTAAAACAGGCATCTGGATTACGCATAAGAATGTTCTTTTTCACTAGCTATATTGGAAGTTTAGATGAATAGCTCAGTTGTAGCTGCCTGTAATATAGTTGCCCACAGAGTTAAATAAAATAATTTGTATCTGAAATGCCTGCAACTACCCACCACCCTTTATATTCACTCTGTACGCTGAGAGCTGTATGACAGACTAAAATCAAGTAGTTCCTGAGAATCTTTGCCTTTGCAGGTGGTGGCATATGAAGCCCTGTGAGAATAATTCAAGGGTAGCATGAATCTGTGAGCAAAAATGGCTTTGTCCATTGTACAGAAACCACAAATGTCTGACAGAGCCTCAGAAACAATTTAATCTTAATAACACAAATGACAATTCTCTCATACCTGTCATCATAGCATGAATCAGGTAGAAATAGTCTCCCCTTTCCCTTGTTTTATAGTCAGTAGGTGACAGCTCATTTTTTAAGGCTTAATACTTCCAGGAGTGGGGGAAAGGAGAAGAAATATGAGGAAACTGGCACTGCAATTATGTACTTTAATCCTGCTAGTTGAATGATAATCCCAAATTACTACTTCTGCTTGTAGAAGGATCAGGAGCTCTTAGTGGATCCAGCCTCACGTTCCTATTTATTAGGTTTCTACAGAGTTCCTCTGAGTATTTTCAGTATATGAAAGAGTCATATGCCAGGGAGCCTGACTGTAGTTGCAAAATTTCAGGAGGGGGAGAGGAACACAATTTTAAGACTGAGGCCTGAATGATCTACATCCTTTATACACAGATGCACACACAAGGCTGCAGGATACCTAGGGTATGGGAAATTAAGCACACTGTCTCTGACTGATGGTTCCAGTGATTAGTGTGCAGAGATCTGTGATATCTCAAAGCACCAGCACATTAATCTGATCAATTTAGGCAAGTGATATCAGTTATATACAGTCATACTGCAGTAGAAGACTCAACTTTGCAATGATAGGACTGTGTTAATTTACTGCCTAAGTACAGCAATATCTTAAAAGAAAACTCATTTCTGACTTTGCTAAAAAACCATACAAGTTCCATTTCTAGTTAGAAAATTTTCATAATTAGATTCAGTCCTATAAGTCAGAGCAAAAAATTTAACACTCTTGGTCAGATTCCAAATAAGTCAATGGCAAATACACAGTTTTTCTCTTTAGGTTCCTTTCAGCAAGTACTTTGTGATTCATGAATTTACTCGTTATTATCTGACAATATTTTTCTGTTTCCTCCTCTGTTTCAATATTTCCTTCCCTCTGCCTACTAGGTGATTTTCTGTGAATGGTGTGTGGAAGATAATGAAGCCACAGTGTTTGAAATAAGACTCATTCTAGCCAAAGTTGCATGGAATTTTTCTTCTTTCTGATTGGATGAACATGTAAGTCAGTATGATCTGTATTTGAGAGAAAAGATCATTGAAGTTGTCACCAGGTAAGCAAGGAGTATGGAACAGGTAGAAGTTTAGCGATAATAAGGAGGATCTGGGAGAATTTTTGCAACTTAAAACTTTTTATTTTCTTTGTCTAAACCATATTGAGGTAGGAAAATAGCCTAATATCAAGGTTTCTGGCTCAACATTGGTAGAATTTAAGTGTAATTTTTCATCACATTCAATCAAATAATTGTACATGAACATAATAAATTTAGAAGGTATAATTCTAGTTCTCATTCTGTTGATCAGGAAGATTTTTGTCATTGATTTCAATGAAATCAGGGTTATATATGAGGTCTTTAAAACTTTCCAAATGCAATAAAGGGGGTGTACATGCAGCACACATAGGGGGTAAAAATGTCCTATGTGTCTGAACTCCTTTCGTGTCTCTGTGTGTGTGTAATTAAATGTCTTGCAAAGTAAATGATTTCTGCACATGGTTTTGTTTAGGTAGAAATGGCTTCTGAAACTGGTTTATAAAGTTAAGATTGTGGAGCACTGAACAGAGCTAGTTTTGAGACTTGTAATGAAAGAGACAAAATTTCATGATTTTGTTGAGCAGAATGAAAAGAATGATGTCAGCAGCTGAAAGGTAATTAAACCTGATGAGCAAAAGATGTAAAATACAGTTTTTGTGTCAAGTTCCCAAAGCTGCACACGACTAGGATGTGTGTGCAGTTCCCTAAACTGCAAGCATCAAAAGAAATAATTGGCCTTGTGATTACAATGACAGTTGTCTGATAAAGACACTTACACTTCTGTTTAGATTGAAGGATACTGAAAACCTCTCTCAGAAATTACTTCTATTTACTTAAACAAAATGCAATGGATTTAGTGGCTTAAAAATATCTGAAAAGGGAAAAACCAGGAAAGTTCATTTTGTGGGAAATTGCTGTTACCAGAAAGTTTATATATGCTAGAATAAAGGTCCTTCTTCCTTCTGGATAGTATCTTTCCAAGTCAGAGAGATTTCAGAGGTATATCCAAGGAGAATGTCTGAGTTCAAAAAAGGCAAAAAGGGTATCTTTTTTCATATTTGATGATACTCCTTTACAAATTGTGGAGGAAATCCTTACCTCAGAGCAGTGGGTTCTAAAATTCTGGTGGATTCAAAGATCAGTCTGACAAATATTGGGCAGAAGAGTTCATTGTGATTAGCTCTGCTTCAGGATGTTCCTGAGCACCAAATAACTGGGGATGGTGAGACTATTCTGGGAAAATATCTCTTCTCTTCTTATAAATAAATTAAAAAAAATATTGTTCTTTCCTTATAGCCTTCACTATGTGCTTGATACTGGGCTAGATGGAACTTCAGTCTGACTCCACGCAGCTTTCCACTGGTGCATTTGTATGTGCTCTGTATGGTTCTCCTTTCTTCTGAGGTGGAAAAAATGGATTGTTTTAGATTTTGGTGTACCCTAGAGATGTTCAGGATATATCTGAAATAGGATCTCTTCTATGTGTTTCCCAGTAGATTTGTTTGAGTTTGATAGGAATTCCTACCAAAAAAATTGTTTGGGACTCTGAGTGGCATGGTTTTATTCAGCAGATAATGACAACTACCTTAGTTCAAAACCATGACTGCAAACTATTTATTTGGTACACAGGAGTAGAAATGTCTTTACCTTCTTTTGATCTATGTAAAAGCTAGTGTTTACCAGTACCTAGTATTTCCCTGTTCTCTATAAATAGAGAAGAACTGTAGATCTTAGGTAATAAGCTTGGCACTGGGGGAGACAACTGGATGGGGTGGGAGTTTCAGCAATTTGTCCTCCCATTACAATAGTTACTCCTGAATAACAGAATATTTGTCTCTGCTTGCACCAAGCTTCAGACTACTGGAAGTAATGATCAAGTTTTTGTACTGAACACAAAACTGCCTTTCATTTAAATTTGAGAACAAGTTAAACCAAAAATTTTCTTCAACAAAAGACCTGGAGTCCTAAGTTTTCAGCCCTTCTGTTTTCAAAAGAAGTCCCCACTGCATTTCTCCTACATCCCTCAAAGGTTTTGTCTGATCTCTAGTTCTGCCAATAGCAGATATCTCTGTAGCGACCAGCCATGTCATCATAAAATACCAGTCTGTGCTTTATGACACAGGAATAATCATTGTTCCATATAAGACAGAGAAAATTAGATTCATCATGGGCAGATGTATGCATCAAGGGTCATAGAAATTCCTGTGCTTTGACACTACAAATTGTCTTCTTCTGAACTATTTGCTCTAATGTTCATTCCCCTTCTAGCTGAAGAAGAGGAACAGGCACTTTTAATGCATGAGTAAGTTACTATTTTAGATAACTCTTCAGGAAGAGTTCAGTGGCACAGTTTTTCCTTTGGCTGTAAGAGAAGCTGGGGGTCATTAGCTCCCATATCTAATGTGGTCAGAAGAATCCTATCTTGTCAATCTAGTTCCCTCCTCAGAAAATATTTCTGCCTTCCTTTCCACCTGTGACCCAACAAGCAGAGGTACCTGACTGCTTTGGGAAAGCCAGGCTGCTTTATGAAACAGCCCAATGCAATGATCCAAAAACTTTGTCTATCACCATTCTAAAACAAAGCCATGGCGGTAGAGGAACAATCATGTTCTTATATTGATGAGCATTACACCCATGTTGACAGTGGTAATTCCAACACATTTTTTTCTACCAAAACCTGCAGCAGTAGCTGGGAAAATTTGTTCAGATACTGAAGCCAATGGTAGCTGTATCTTTCCTGATGATGTAAGTGATACTTTTTAATTAATAGTTGTATATGTTCTTCTTTGTACTTTTCCCTTAGTAACTATGATTCATTTTTTAAACAGAATTTGTATTTTCAGATAATCAAATTATGCTGTTATCATGTGAATGCAGTACTGTATATGCACAGAAAAAAACAGTAGTTATTAGAAGGCTCCCTTTCAGAGTGAATAGAAAGATTAATACAGATAGGAAACCCATTAATTTGTTAATTTAAATAAAACCTCCCCACAGCCTCCTGATTAATTTAGTCCATAATGCTCTGGACCTCCTGGAGTCAGAAATAAAAGATCAGTGGGTACTGGGCGTACAAGTGACTTTTTGTGCCTTTGTTTTTGCTATTTCCCAAAATCCACTAATTGAAATGCACTGTCTATCAAGTATAAAGTCTATACAAGACAAGCAGTGCTCCAGCAGTGTCAGAGTCCCTCCTCCTACCCCATAATCACCATGCCAGAGTTCACTGTGCAGGACGCCTAGAAGTGTTGGACATTTCCAAATCCTGCTGTACACGTTTACAACTACCCACCCTGATAGATAAGAAGAAACAAAATTATCTCTGGATAAACACCTATTTTGTGGAAGTTGGAAAGAATAGACTTAATTAGTGTTTTGGGCTTAAAGGACTCTTATTTCTAGCTGGAACAAAGGCTAGTTGAACGTCATCCCCCTAGCAACCATGGCACTCTCAACTCCACAGCGCCCTCTGAAAGGTCCCAGGATGCACTCCTGATTCTTTTTATCACTAATAATGTCAGCAGCGTGGCAAAGGACAGGCTCAACATCCTTTTCAAAATAGACCATTGCTACTCTCAAATTAACTACTGAAGCTGCCTCTGCCAAGTGAAGGTAAGGAGTTGAAAGACTGAGGGTAACAAGATGAGATGGAGTTGCAGCTTTGATATTCTTTGTGCACTCACATCAATTGCATGTGGACTGAGAGCGCAATGGTAAATGCACTGACATATCCTGATTGCCTGCTGCAGCGTGCCAGGATACTTTGTGGAGTCTGCCTTTCCTGAGAGCAGGTCTGCTGAAGCAGTCCCCTGAAAGTTTGAACCAGAGCAATCAGATGTTCCTGTCTCCATCTGTGAGAAGACATACACTGCTGGGACACCCTCAGTACTGTGTACAGCCACAGGAAAACACACTTTTTTTACAGTGTCAAAGAAAGTAGATGATGCTGTTGCCTGCCATGCGTTTATTCCTCTACAATGTTTCCCACCAGCCTGTGAAGATTGGGAGCCTTTACTCTGTGCCATTAAAAACTCAATATTTACCGTAACCACCACCACACTACATGCTGCTCATGAATTCCATTTACTGTAGGAAGATGGCTCTATCATCACTTTTGACAACAGATGACTTTTCAGAGGCAGAATTAGTGACAATTTGTGCATTTGTGCTTTCAAACCTCCTCACCGAGTTCTTGTTCAGCTGGCTTCCTTGGTGTCCTCCCAAGCAGCTGCTATGTTCTCCATCTGGTTTCCTACAAAGGCTCCTTGCTGCTCTGCACTCAGCTTTGCTGCTTATCTCCTCGGTTTCCTGACTCCTCCTAAGTTTGTTGCACCTTTCAGCTGTTGCTGTGATCTCTGGCTGTCATGCAAGAAGTGCTGTTAGGGCTGCCTGCTTCACCTGGAGGGATTCCATTTGTCTCCCTCAGGAAATGGTGTAATTCAGTAGAGCAGGTAATAATCTTCCTAGGCATTAATATTAATCCAGGACTTGGTATCGTATCAACAAGCTGTGCTGCCTGGAAGCATTTTCTCACTAGGGTGATGTACAACTAAATGGCTGACCATTCTTGGTTAATAATGAAATATATTTCATTTTACATCAAATGAAAATTGAAATTTTTTTAAATATTCAAGCACCATTTTTTTTTTCTCTTCAGTGTGATTATTAAACAGAAAAATTACCTATTTGCACAGCTCTACTGAAGATGATATTTTTTACTCTCCCTCCATTATCACCTGTCACAAGCAACATTTAGTCACAGTTCCAGACTTGGTCATGGTATCATTTGTGCACAGCTCGGACAAAAATCACCTTCTTAATTCTAAATCTTTGCAACTTGTAAGGGAAGGTTGGAAGATAAAGCTATAAACACAAACAAGAATGAGCACTCAGAACTGAACTGGTGGTTCTTTTACTACTATACAAAGACTTCGTTTTGTAACTAGCACATAATTAAGTACATGTTTCCCCCACAAGATACTATAGAAAGGACTGCAAGTACTCAACTGAAAGGGCTGATAATATGAGGCATAGAAAATGAGAAGATGAAGGTAGATCCCAATTCACAGTCCTTGCAGAGCAGTAAAAGCAGGAGGCAAAAATGAGAGCAAAGAGCACTTATCTGGACAATGCATATTAGGACTTCTTGCTGTCTGTTGGTTGGAAAAAAAAAACAAACAACAGAATTGCAGATATAACTGTATAGTTGCGTAAGTTTGGTAAACTGATAAAAATAAAGAAAGAAATTACTTGAAAAGAATGGAACATTTATCCTCTTTAAATACTTCAAAGTCTGAATTCTGAAGTCCTTTACATGGACACTGAATTATATATTCTTTTGTCTGAGACTGCAGAAATAAAATTTGTTTTTTTGACTTGTTTATGTATCTGTCAGTACTTAATTTTCAATGTTGTGTTTGTAGGAATGGGCTTGAAGTCAATTTCCACCGTCAGTTTTACATTTCACACAGAATCAGTGAAATAAAAAACAACTTCTGAGGTAGGAAAATATGTTTATAGGAAAAAAGAAATGGGCACAGAGAATCCAAGTCAAGAAAACACCTGAAATTGGGTTTACAGAATTTTTGTTAAAATGGAATATAATTCCCAAAGTGAATTTTCTTTGAAAGAGCAGAATACAATAACATATTTTCCTTCTCTAAATAAGGCATGTGAAGTATGTTATAGCATTGTATGAACCAGAGAAGAAGACTTAGTGAACATTCTGCAGTTACATCCATCCTTCAGAAATGTCACTAGACAAACATGAAATGTGCAGGGAGAGATTCTTTAGAGTGTTCTCTGTGAACATATGCTGTGAGGATATGAAACAGAGTGGGCAGTAACTCCAATAAGCATTCCTGTGAAACAGAAATCATGAAGGCTGACCTGTGTGCTGCAGTATGGCCAGCTCAACTCCATTGTCGGTCTCACCAAATACTCTAGACCAATTTTGACTTTTCAAGTTAAGTTCAATACTTCTTTCTGTGCAGGGAAATCTTTCTCTTATCTTTAGAAACAGTGCAGTCAGTCTCTTCATAACCAGTTTATCCCAGAGAAAGTTGATCTATGTCAGGCTAATTAATCTGTATTAGCAAAATAATTGAGCCTGTTCCACAAAATACGACTTGGAACAATAGCATTACTTACACAGGGAAAGTTATTCTGGTGGTTTCCTCATCTCAGAATCAGTCCCTGTGTTTCCCATTGAATTTTTATGTTATATTCTTTGATGATTAACCTAGATGTTTTTTGATAATTTATAAATTAGCATTTACAGTCAGCATTTAATTAATTTTACAATTTATAATTAATAAATGAAGTTACTGATCAATATAACAATCTATATAGCAAAATAACAGAAACTTAAAAACATAATTCACAATTATTAATACAATTGTGGGTCTGGATTGTATGACTCGAGTTGTATTTTTTTCTGTACTCTATGTGTCCTCAACACAGTGAAACGTGGCAGTGCAACCAGGGTGCTTTGATATTTCTAGTCCATGTACATTAAGAATGAGTTGTATAGAGTCTTTGATACAGGCATGTATCTGAATATATATTTCCTTCTCTACAGCTAGGACATTTATCTTAGTCTCACAGTGGGAAACCTTCAGATATCTCTGGTGAAATTCCAAAGTTGAATGAAATGATCTGCCTTTAAAACTAACCTCAAATCATCACTTGAATGTCACACAAAAGTTTTAGGGAGAGGATTTTCAAGGTAAAAGAAGATCTTTTCTAGGAAGCTTCTTCTTTCTTTTTTTCTTTTCACTAATGTGGAGAAATTAAACTAACAATATAACAAGCTATTTTTTAAAGGACTTACAATTTTAAAACTACTTTTGTTACTTCTGAGCTCTTTGTCTTAGCAGTACTGCAGAGTGGAATATTCTCTTGGGAAATTCTACCTCTGTCAAATGGATTTGATGAATTTTTTTTTTTTTTAAATGAACTAAAAATCAGTGGTGATTAGTCTTCTGAACAGGAAATAATAAACTTTAGCCATGAAAAAGTCCTACTGTGTTCTCTAATTATTTTTTTTGTCACAGTAGCATTGTTCATTATTTCCGATCTACTACTGTGGTTTATATCTTCCTTTAAATGTGCCAAATACTAAAGCTTCCACTGCTTCTAATTAGGTTTTTTTTTCACTGCCTCACATGGTTGGTGTCACTGAGGAAACAGGAACTCTTTCCTTTTACAGACTATTTGGAGAAATTATCAAAAAAAAACCTATTTGAAAGAGAGAGCCTGGGGTACAAACAGTTTGGGAATGAGTAAAATAAGCAAAGTCGCAGTGTAAGCATGTCCACACTCGAAATCAACCCACTGTAAACATAAACTTCTCTCATGGGAGTTGCATATTAATGAGTTAATACCATGTGAGTCTCAAAGCACACATGGATCTTCTCTCTCTGCAATGTCCTTCTGATCTCTTCTTGTGTGATGAGTGATGACTTGGTAAGAGCATGACACAATAGTTCCAGGGACTACATCTTCCAGGACAAATATTTTTAGGTGCTGAGGAAAGACGTCCAGGACTCTGCAGGCAACTGTGTTTCTATTTATAATCAGCATCCCTTTCTTCAGCGAAGCCAAGTTTAAAAGCCGTTATGTTTGATGATGAAGTCTTTCTTCACAAGATCATTAAAACCTTAAAGTCTGCAGAATATGTGTTTAGACAAGTGATCTAGTTAAATCCTTTCTCCATTCAAATTTAGATTAGATCCATTCTAAAATATCATCTAGCTGCAGCAACAGGATGTTAACCCTTTATAAGCAATTGTCTATCGTGTGTACATTTTACACCCTTGGCTTTTGTTACTCAGAAAATTCCTCCATACAGTAATGGCTAAAGGGAAGGCATTGAAAACAGCTGCTTTTATCTCTGTGCTTATGGGGATTCCCCCTGAGAACCCTTTCCAATTTGTGCTGGAGCCATACCTTGTATTTCCCTGGCTAGCACCAGGAAAATAGCAAGGGCAGAGTCTGATACAATATATTATTTGGTTTTTAAAATGCAAATTCACTGTTAACAGAAGCTGTATTTTGAAATGTAGCAGAGGATTGTATTGTCCTCTGCTTTCTATATTCCTTCAAAGCTAAAGAGGCTTTTATTTTGGTGCTCTACTTGGCAAACTGTTCTGGAGTCCATCAACTTCTGGAGTCTGTCAAGCCCTCCTAGCCTTTCGTTAATTTTTGTGTTCATGTTCTCTTGAAGAAGGAAGCTTTGCATATTTCTGAACAAGCAATAAAATGTTACCGTTTAATCCTCTGAACCTCTGCAGAATTAATTTACTTTACCTGCTGCTTTTTTCTTCCTTTACTCCCCCCATTTATAATTACATTAATTATATGCATATAAAAATATGCTGTCTTTTTGACATTAATTACTTGGCAGTGAAGATTAATGAACTTTGTAAAATGTTCACTGTTGCACGTTCATAAATGGCTAACTACCTGCATGTGTCACCAGTATAGTGGGAACTCAAATAATGACCACAGAGAAGTTTCCTTGTAGCAGCCAAGAGAAAAACAAACAAACAAACAAACAAAAAAAAACACTCCCAAGAAAAATAAGAAGCAAGTTGGTATACATAATACTATGTAAATTGTCTTTGCAGATGAAATTTTTATACTCTGTAGTCATTTCCCATTAGAATAGGTAGCATGTAATGCTTTATTTTTACCCTAATGATGCTTAATTTTGTTAAAATTTTGCTCGTTTCTCCCTAAGCTGTGTCCTCTTCTTCATATTTCCATTTCTGTACAAAGGAGAAAAGCTACCACTGAGCGGAACAATGATAGCAATGTTCTTGCAAATCTGTCAGGCTTTTCACAATTGTTTGACCAGACATACCTTTTCTGAGACAGAAGACAATAATGCTGCTATATCTGGCTTATTATTAAGACAGGAGCTGCACAGAAAAAAAGGTGCAATATTAGGAAAGTTGGAAAAAAATGCTTCAAACATTAGTATGACCAAAACTGTTTTGTAATTTCCTCAAATTTAGCCTGTGTAGTTCCCTGGTGGGAGCAAGTCTGCTGGTAGGTAGCCCAAGAAAACTCCACTGGGGCCATTTTTCTGCATCTGCTTCTCGTGTGGAGAAGGTTGAAGGAGCACAAAGAATAAGAAAGTTCAATTCTTCAGGTGCCTATGGACCCATGGCGAGCAGTTTGCAAACACTGCAAATTCCAGAAACTGCACAAGGGATTACAACTCCCTGGAAATGCAACTGTGTTAGGACATGCTGGATGTCCTGGCACTGCAAGCCTTTACAAGATTAAATTGCACAGCATAGCCTAACACAGGCTGTAGATGCCTTAGCTAGTGCTTTTAGTCAGTGCTGGAGTAAATAGAAGATGTGCATCTGAAAGTAGTTACCACCACTGGGCTTCTACAGTTACTGTAAAATAGGATAGTGAAAGGGTCAACAAAAGTTATTATTTTAAAATATCCTGTTCTTTCCTCCTCGCAAAAATTTTGTATGTGTGACTAAATTTATGGATGGGGGAAAGTGCCATTAGAGTGAACCACAGCCCCAGTAGCAAATGAGGCCAGGCCTTAGAGGTACTAGCAGTATATTACATGGAGGTTCCCCCAAAAGAAAAAAAATCCTAGTATGCCATGACTGTCAGATTACATATAGGTAGAAAAACGGTGTCATTCCTGTCTCAAATTTCACCTTGACATATGTACGTGACATACATAACATGTACGTGTGTACGAAGCCGTTTCATACACTTCCAGTTGTTCCAATTACGGTCACAGTCTCTGTATTAGGTAATTTCATCTGAAGTTCTGTTAAGTGCTGCCATCTGGAATATGACAGTTTGAGCATAAAGTTCTGCAGAATCAAGACGCTTTTGAAGCAAAATATTAGATGCATTTGAAATTCTCTGTAACTGTATTTTAAGACAAGATTTATTTTGCAGAAAGAGATTACATATGTTATTAAAGATCTTCTCTTAAATTATACCATGTACTAAAATTAAATCCAGTTTTGATCACTACTATGTCATCAAAAGAGAAATGTAAGATGGCCTAGAATTCAGCCTCTTTGTTATTACTAGATTCCTCTGTCAGTTGCTTTTAAAATGCATTTTAGTGTTTACTGCTGTATGTAGCTATTTCACAGTATTTATTTGTTTCATCACAACAGTCCCATGTATTAGGGAAGTCCCGTTACTTTGATTTTATAGCCTTGGTCCTGACAAAAAGAAAAGTCACAAGCAAATTGGTGGCAAACCTGGGAAGTGAATCCTGACTTTGGACTCTCAGGCGGATGACCTCACAACAAAATTGCATTTTTATCCCTGTATTCATGTGGACATACAGGGGCTTATCTCTGAGTGCATGGACATGTACATTGACTTCCACAGGCTTGTGTTTTATGCTTACAGCCAGCTATGGGCCTACATTTTTCCAGGACTAAAGCCTTACTACTCAGTGAACTCCATTCAAGCACTAGCTCACTGCGTCACTACTGTCCTTAAGGCTCCCATGAAAGACTGCTGCTACTATCTTCCTGTGTAAGTCTGTTGAGGTTAATAATTTATATTTCTGCAGTTCATTCTCCTTTTGGATGACTCATTCTGTAATTGATAGACATTTTTCAGATAAAGTGTCCAGGAAAATTACACTTTAACTTAAGCATTGTTAGGTTGAATTTTATGGCTTGTTTAGCTGTACAGGTCAAGTGCACCAGTGTGATCACTCAAAGTGCAAATGAGTCACTGCTTACTATCCCATTGATCGTCATTAATTCCAGATTAAGGCTGGTTCTCTGTTGTGGGAAAGTAAAGAAATTATCTGAATTAGCTAGTACACAAATGAAACTGATCCCAATAATACACATGTGATAACAAGGGTTAACATTAATTATGCATGGAAGGTTTTGCAAGATCAGGCCTAAGATCCTTCCTAAAAGCATAAACCTACTTTGCTTTAATGAGTAGAGGTGTATTTAGTCCAAGCTTTCTAAAATGTTGAGTACCTCAATTTGTGAGAGCCAGTTTAAGCTGCTCCAAAGGAACTCCATTTTACGTTGATTGTGCACAGAACAGTGTTTTGAATATATAGATCAGAGTCAGTTTAGTTGTTTCACACTGGACACCTAGAAATCTCAAATCTTAAAAAAATTTATAGAAGTGTTCTTTTATTTTTCCAACATTTAAGAAGAAATATAATATAATCTGGGGGAACAAAACACAACATAGAAGCTTTTTGCTGTATTTTTGCTTCTTCCTTAGATTTAGAATGCCTATAGAAGTAAAGAATTTTCACAAATGGAACAATTGGAACAAATATATACATGTAGTCTATTTAAAAATCCCATCTTCTCAAAGAAAATGGTTACTTTGACAGAGCTCCCTTCTCTCAGGGCTTCAGTTATGGCTATCTGGCAAGCAACATACTAAACACATTCATCAGCAAAACTATCAGTGTGTGAAAAGAATTGATTATATGAAAGACATTGCAATAAATGCAGTCATTGCCTTTACAGGTTAACTCAGCTAATTTAAAATTCAAATCCTGTGGCCTAGAAACATGAATTATGACAATTAGTTGAGGTGATGATTTCTCTGATCACAGTGAAGCAAAGAAAACAGTATAGGAAACCAAGTCCAGCAACTATATTTCAAGTGTAACTTTAGTCATCGTAGAATAAGACTATTAAAAATGAAAAATGAAACTACTTCAGAAAACAACCTCTTTTTATTTGTCTTGTACTGAAAAATTATTCCTTAAATGTGTGTCAGCAAAAAAAAGCCCCAAGCATTTTGTTGCTTCATAAATCCTAGAATGCCTAGGTTACACACCAGCAACAGAAATAGGAAGGGCTTGATTTTTGACTCAAGTCCAATATATTCTTCCATCAACAGTAACTTTAGGTAGAAAAAGCCGTATTCTTAGCCTCTGGACTGGTGACATAGTTTAGTCCCCCCTGAGCTGAGTGAGATTTATGTCATCCCAGATATGTTTTCTTAATAAAGAATAATGAGGTACTTAAGAAGTAATGAGAACCTACAGAATACATTTTTGTAAGACAATAGTCTGTTTGGATGTTTTCCCTTAGAGGACTTTGTGTGTTCTATGATTTTATGTCTGCATGTTTAATAATTGTGAAATAAAAACAATTGTGAAACAAAAATGGGCAAGGTGACTTGAAATTCATGGCAATACAGAAGGCCAGCAGAGACTCTATGATACTGGGGTTTTTTTTTCTGAATTTAAAGCCACAGAGTATTCCTAGGTCACCAATTCTGACCTGTAGTATATCACAAGAGAAGCATCATTTACAGATTGGTCTTCCAGTCACCATTATTTGAATAGTGTGGGTAATTCACATGTATAAGAAATGTTTCTGTGTACCTTTGCAGAATCCTTGAGGATTCACTTGGCAGGTGCTTTCCCCCAGGTCAGCCCAGCATCCGTTTGAGCAAGTCTGTCTCAGCATGATAAAGTAGGAGAGTGCATATTATGTACGCAGCTCAGGTACTATTGGAAGGGGGACAAGGCTGGCAAGACACTGTGCAGCTAGAAGATGTTTCTTAGGTCCTTAAAATGACTTGTGACTTGATCCTCTCTGTGAGAAATCTCAGAACCCCTCATACTCTATTTTCCTGTATCCATTGTGATGCAACTCATTACTTAAAGTAAGTTGTGTGTACATGCTAGGGCTGTAAAATAAAGAGCGATGGGAAGGATATTTCTGAGATCAAAATAAGCTTGAAGCTTATCTTGTATATCCACTATGCCCTACCCCAATGCACTGTTAATTAAGCAATGAAGAGGGTGAAAATTATATGCTTTGATCAACTTTTTTTTTAGTTGCTTTCACTCTTATTGTGTTTATTCAAAATAATTAAATAGCTGTATAAGGCCACAGAACGGTGTCTTTACGCTCAAATAAACAAATAGAATCAGCAATTGTTTAACTTGGCAACTATTGTGTGGCAATGATGAATGTGGAAACAAAGATGCAAGAAAAAGGCATCAAAATGGAAGCTTTCTTTCCATCTGTTTGCCTCTTCATTGTAAGAGATTGATACAGGGCCATGGCAGCTACAGAAGTTAACTGCATTATCATGAATACGAACAATACTGCCTCTATTCATTTACATGATGGCTGCATCTTTTCTGTTCATGCAATGTGAAGAACATTAGGAGCCCATCCTTGCAGAGTGGGATTCCAGGAGCCTGTGGTTTTTGCTGTATACAAGTGCATGAGGTTGGTTACCTGTGCCAGGTTACCCATGCATGCAGCTAAAGCAGAGGGATTGGTAATGAGGAGCTCCTGCACTACTTCAAAGGACACCACTTAGTCTCTACAGACAGTGGGAAGGCCTACAGCTCACTCTAGCCTGAGCTGACACTCTCTGAGCAACCTAGAAAGGAGCCAGATCCAATCTAGATGCTGTGTACAGTTTTAGGCCTGAGTCAATCTGTCCTGCTGACGTGGATCCTGCATAATACCATATGACTTCTGTGTTAGATCTAATTTGTATCTGGCCATCTTAAAACAGATAGTCAGAGAAGCATGTGTCGATCTACACCATCCACATGTACATATATCCATCCCTCCATAAATATGAAAAAGCACACAAAGGCATTGGCCAGTTACAGTAAAACACACCCCTAGAGATTACAGTTAAATGAGAAGGATGTACTGAGTACAACTGACTCCAGAGGACTCTCCCTGGGGCCAGGCTTAGTTGTTTTCATTAATGTCTTTGGAAAACAACTGACAACTAAGGAGTGTGTACATGCTGGACTCCACTTCTTTGTATCACTTGTTATCCCTGTTTTTCCCTCATAGACTTCTTTGTTCATTATCTTCATTCTTGCATATAGCTTTGGAGCTTATCAGTCTTACAGACTTGTTGTCCATGAACAAAACCACTCTCAAGTATTGATTAAGTTTTAAAAATCTTCCTGCTGTGTAGCCTTAAAGGCAAATTTGAAATCACTGCATCCTTCTGTGTTCTCACCAGTGATACTCCAAAAATGTTCTGCTCCCTAGTGGTCATACTCAGGAGTCCTGTGAGTCCTGTGGGGACCTGGCTCTTGTTTTGGCTGCAAAGGAAGGATGACATTTGCAATAAAGAGCAGATCTTCTTCAAACACAATTTTTACTTTCACAGGTTTTAAGGATTTAATAATGTCTTTTACAGTTTCAGTTCCCCTGTACAAATGTTCATCCGGCTTTTAATTTTTGTCTGGAATTCAAACCACATTTTCTAACTTTGAATGGGCTTCCTCTCACTGAGATTTAGAGGTGGGATTTGACTGCCCAACCATATGGACCTAGTGCAACTTGAGATGCCCTTGAATATCTCAAGCATCCAGGCTGGCGAATAAGCCACAGAGCTGAACTCTTCTGGAGCAACAGTTCTAGAATAGCTGAGATCATGTTAAACGCACTTGCTGACAATGTTAACTTGCATGATGTCTGTAACATCCACCCTCCTGCTGCCAGTGTAACCTCTGTACTGTATGCTCTAAGTAATTAAATGGAGCTGTGATTTTTTTTTTTTTTTTTTTTTCATCAGGCCAAATATGCTTTTCTAGGTCATTTGGGAGTGCATAAATGATGACAGAATTATTGGTGTCTTAAATCACTGACTGAATCGACTCAGTGGATAATTGTTACTTTTAAGGTGAGAAGCATGCCTGGGTGAGAGGTATTATATCACTGCCCATTTCAGAAGTCACATATGCTGTTTGCTAACAGCATTGTTCCCTTGTATCTGCTGTTTGTTGTACCTATGTGTTTTATCCCATAGGTAATCTCAGTGCAGGTTTTTGGCTGCATGCACAGTGTCTTGGAGAATTGTGCTTTTGTCTAGTAATAAAAGAGAAATCAAGAAAAATATTGGGTTAATGTCATGCAGCAGTATGGACGAGCAATGTTTCAGGACTGGTGTAAGTATAGCTGAACCTGCCTTGGGGACGGACAGGCAATGGGTGATCTAAGTGTTTTTCAGTCCCCTGGTTTTGAACTATAGCTCTGTATCTATATCTGTTTTAATTAAGACCAAGTTTTTAATTTATTGGTGGTGGTACAATTTTTAATTACTTCTATTTAAAAGTAGGATTTTCAAGCATAAATAATTGGCAAATAAATAATAAATAAATGCATACCTTTTTTCTTTTTTTTTTTTTAGCGGACTTAGAAGAATAAGTATGTAAATTCAGTAAGTCATCATTCCCTCATCTGAGCTCAGCTAGACATGACCAGAATCAATGCAAGAACCTGAGTCAGATCTTTAGAAAGACTTCAATTATTTTGGATTGACTTTATTTAAAGGTGTTACAGTCACACTGTGATTAATGGCTCTAGTCATGGTACGGTTTTTCAGTAGAGCTGTCACAAACAGCCCATTTTTAAAGAGAGCCTTTGGGTTTCATTCTAGAGAACAAACAAACAGCGCTGACCCATCAAGAAATAAATTAGTTATAACTATTAACATTTCTACACATATTTGCCCACCAAAGCTTCCTACTGATACAGAAGAGTGTTACCAGCCATTTTGAGTGTCCATGCCTGCATTCTTACCCTCACACACCACATCATGCCTTGGCCTCAAGTCCAGCTTGAGGGCTCAAGATCTCTGTGTTGTCCAAGTCAAAATGGGAACTTGCGTCTACACTGCTTATATGTTTGGGTATTGAATATTAGGAATTTGTTTTTTCAGGGTCTCCTGCTGGAGTTCACATGTGGCATCACGAATTCAGCTTTCAGTTGGACAGAAAGAGAGAGGAGCATCTGTAATCCCACTGCTCTGTTCATTCACAAGGATGTTAAAGTCCCTCCACCAAATCAAGTAGAAAGTTTTAAAACTGATTTGTATCTATCTAGATAGATGTTTATTTTGCCTTTCTGCCATTTGTTTACATGGATATGATTCTTCTGTCTGGAAGTGGAATATCTCTGACTGAGACATGCTTTGACTATTCCCACAGAAAGTTCTCCTCTGTAACAGCACAGGCAGAGGAAGGCTTAAAAATATTTGAAAATTTCAGCTGTGACTGTGCTTGGCTTTCAAATAACTTGCATATTAAACTGTTGGCCAGTGCCTGTCTTCTGGCAGCTCTGTACACACCACATAGCAGCACTTGAATAATTTGCTGCATAAGATAACTTCTCAAGTGATGGTTTGAGATGATCAGCAATGCTTTAAACAGTTAATGGCTTGTTCTGCTGGTGAAGCAGGGAATTTAAATACTCAGGCCTTCCTGGTTTCTCTCTGAAATCAGTCATGCATCGCCAAGGTGGGAGACTCGGGGCTCTCTATCTCTGTGCAGAATCATATAATGTTTTGGGTTGGAAGGGACATCTAAAGATCATCTAGATGGGCAGGGACATTTTTCACTATACCAGGTTGCTCAAAAGCCCTGTCCAACCTGACTTTGAACACTTCAAGTGACAGCACATCCAGAACTTCTCTGGGCGACATGCTCCAGTGTGTCACCACCCTCATTGTAAAAGATGTCTTCCTTATCTCCAACCTAATTCCACCCTCTTTCAGTTGCTCATTTCCAATTCTTCATTCACCAGTATCTCCAAGTCCTTCTCTGTGGGGCTGCTCTCAACCCCTCAGTCTGTATTGATACTGGGGATTTCCCTGGCCCAAGTGCAGGACCTTGAACTTGACCTCGCTGAACTTCATGAGGCTTCCACCTGGAGGTTTCCATCCCCTGGAGGACTCAGGCTTGGTTGGTTCAGTAGCAGTGTTACTGGTGATGGCTCTACCTGTGCCTCTCCCTGGTACACCAGTTGCTGTGAGAAGCAAAGGGTGTTTGAGCAGCATGTGTGTTACTTGTTCACAGCTCCTAAACATTCAAGAAAGCCTAAGTCAGGAATGGGATTTAACCTATGCCTTTGTTCTTTCCATTTTGAGTTAGTGTAAGTGGGGCTATCTGCTGAAGAATTGACTTCTGAAAATGTAACTAGTTTTCTAGACTCACTTTACTCAGAAAAAGAGAGAGAAAAGGTGTCTGAAGAGGGCAACTTTCTTATTTGTTTTAGATGCCTCTCCTGAGTTGCAGTGATTTTCTCTGTGAAGGTATCCACAGGGTAATATTGTGTGATGCCAGATGACTGACTTTGCTGGCTAAAATTCTTGAGTTGCCCATATAGCACTGGCTCATTTACACTTTTTTGTCCTTTTTTAATCTCAGCCTTCACCTTCTCATCTCGGTGTGACTTTTTTCTACATTTTTTTTTTTTCTTCTGGTGCTTTCACATGTTTCCTATTCTAAGGGTCTCCCAAGATCTGCATTGTCCTGAAATATCTGTTGGGTAAGTGCTGCGTGATAGCAGAAGTAGCATTCCAGATGAATCATATTTGACGTACATTAAAATTATGCAGAAACATATAATGACTAATACAGGAACGACACACTGTCTGACAACTCAGAAAAACATAAGACACCACCTATAAATGGAGATGCTAGAATCAGCTGAAAAGCAGTTAACTCTTTCAACCTGGAAAAACACAACATGTGTTTATTGATCTTTGACACATATGGAGAAGAACTGATCTGAGAAGTCTAAACTTTACTATGAATGGCCTGTACTTATGAGTTTTCAAGGCAGCAAAATCCATCTTAGTCTTTTACATCAGACTGGGTTATAACACACAGTGGGTGTGACTGGCCTGGGGGTAGATGCAGGAGAAACGTGAGCTCACAGCCTGTGAGTACTGCAGGTATCTGCCTGCAGCATAGGCTCAGCTGCTCCGCAATACCCAAAGTTCCTTGATGTCTGCCAAACAGGGAGATGTTCTCAAGCTTAATGTGGAGCTGTAGTGAGGCAGCACTGCAGGATAAACAGCTGGACAAATAAATTCTTATGGGCCCTTCAAGGAGCATGGCCATGGCGCTGTGGTGCTGTGCTGATTGGCCTCATCTGAGTTAATTAACAGACTTGTAAACTGAACTCACTCAAGTGGTGCTTTTGCCTCCAGTTCTGGAAGAAGGTCATTCAGAGCCCATTCTGGGGTCTTTGCACAGAGCACTGTTAGACCTTTCAATAGCATTCTTCAAAAGGCAGCAACCTAGTGCCAGTCTAACGTCTTTCAGTGTCACCAGAGCAATCTGGACTCAGTACAGTTCTGCAAAGTGACGCAGTCACAAGCAGCGGTAACACGAGGATCAAGTGCATTGAGAGACATCAGGGAGTGTAGCAGTGCCAGCGAGATCTGTCAGTACAGGGATAGCACTGGCATCAGCGTGGTGACTGTGGAGATGCCTGCAGCCTGGGCTGTCTCCGGCCGCGGGCCTGCAAGCAGCAGGCATCACTGGAGGCAGGAGCTGAAGCTTTGCTGTGCTCTCTTAAACTCTGCGTTGATCTCTCTTGGCTCCAAAGAAAATAAGTTTAGCAGAAGCAAGGAGTTCTACTCTGTCTTTACTGTTTTTTTCCTCATGAAAGTAAGGAATTAGTCTTTTCAAATACAGTCTAAAATATAACCATACAAGAGCTTTTCTTATAAAACTTTTCATTGAGAAAGAAAAGGATTAAGGATATCATTAAAGGCCTTCCTTAATACCTTATATCAAGACGGCCTTAACCACTTTCATTTTCTTCCTTTCCTGAATTATTAATCAGACTTTTCAAGATTTGTAATGGTAGCTGTTACTGTGGAATGAAGCAGACCAAACCACTGTTCAAAACCCTGCACCTTTTTCACATATTTGCTGCTGTAGCTAACTGTCATG
The DNA here is from genome assembly GCF_965140245.1 of Athene noctua. Lineage (NCBI taxonomy): Eukaryota > Metazoa > Chordata > Aves > Strigiformes > Strigidae > Athene > Athene noctua. The sequence continues at coordinate 191,366,456 of NC_134037.1, forward strand.
TTAGTTCTGTTGTGACCACAGTCCCATTGTTTCTGTGGGAAACAGAGTAGTCTAACAACACTTGTAAATCCTGGAGCTGAACCTGCAGATCTCAAGGCATTTTCTGGCCATATGCACTGTTCACTGTAGCCATGGACAGAGCAGCACCAGGAGGATGATAATTTTCTCCCTGTTATTCACCAGATCACCAGATCAGTTACAGAAACAAAGACACACTTTCACTGTTCTTCTAGACCAGGTCATAGTCACTAAAAGGTGGTGTTTGATGTGCTTTGGACTAAATGTTTTTGAGATGACTCTGAAGATTTTCTGAGTTTCTGGTCAAAACATGAAGGAGTACAGCCTGGGTCCAAATTTATGAAATCAGAGAGCATTCAAATAGGCATTTGAATTTTCAGTTTGACAAGTATCAGTCAGGTTACTTCAGTTATCACCAAACTTCGCAATGGGATAGCCAAAGTATCACAATGGTGCAGGTGACCTCTGAAATTTAGACTTGCTTTATTTATTTATTTATTTGTTTGTTTTTTACATAAGGGAAAGTATGAAGCTTCTTTGTCTGGTAATTCTTTATTTTCTGAAAATCAATGTTCATACCATCTCTCAGGGTGCACATTTTCACAGGGCAAGGACAGATGATGTTCTTAATGGGTTCTGTGCAGCAAGTGTGTCAGAGCTTATTATTGTTCTCTCAGAGGGTGCATTGAAAAGTAACACTTAATAAAAAGGACCACAGGAAGCCAACATCAAGTGGTACCTTTTATTAAATACGAAACATCTGTGTTTTACACAATTTGAGAAAAATGAAGCTCAGTCTTATCTTCTGTCTATTTCTTTAAATCCATCAGGGAAGAAATTACAAAGCTGCTTAGGGTCCTAAATACAGATAGACATTCAGATCCACCATGGGCACTTGAGCATTGCAGTGCAGCACATTACAGCATCTAACCACCAGGATTCATATGTAAAACTGGAGGATTTGAGTGTGTCTGGTAAAACAACCCTGTTTGGGACTACAGACATTTTCTGTAGCAGCTCAAGGGATTTTTTTCACTGGGATCTTGCATGCATCTGACACATATGCTAAGATTTTTTAAAATAAAAAATATTGTCATACTACATTCCAGCTCCAGACACCTATAAATGTAGGTGAACCTACAATGTCAACCTTTTGAACAAGGTCTTTAATCTCTGCACAGTGGGGATACAGGTAATGCATATGTAGAGCTGTTCAGTTCAGCAAATGTGACGTTAGTGAGATGAACAGGTCTCTGTACTTCAATGAAGTATGATTTACTTCCAAGTTGAAATCAGTTGCTCATTTGTAGATGCCCAGTGCCATTTGGGCAGCTCTGAGAAATCATGCCTGACCCCTGAATGTCCTTCCAGGACATATGTGACACTCATCAATCCTGTGTGGTACCTGCCTGTGTCTTGAGCTACCTCAGGTGCTCACTCCAGAGCACCTCTGATGTCACCAAGTGTGGGCAAATGACTCAAGCTTTCTGTTGGCTGTCATGGGACATTAAACAACTAGGATATAAATCAGTTGTCTACTGCTAGATAGTCACCTAGCACCTCTTTAGGAACTATGAGAAGTCCCACTGGGTCTCCAAATGTTGTCCCAAAGGCTCCAGGCCTTTGTCACATCCACCACCCACACACAGATATTTCAGATGCTTTAAGCATGTCATATGGCACTAGGTTTCTATGTTTTAGCAGCTGAACTCTGATCCTCGTTCATATCCTGTAGGCTGCCATGACTGAAATCTAAAACTAGGGGTCTGAATTCAGATCTGAATCACACCTTCAGCCTTTTTTTTTTTTTTTTTCTTCTTCAAAAGCTGGCTGACAGGAGCACCAGTGCTGTTCTCTTCTGAACAGAGCATGTAATTTCCTGCTCCCTCACCACTTCTTTCAGCTGCTGTTTCTGCTCCTCCCAATGCATGTTATTGCTCTGAAAGATAGATTTTTCCACTTTGCAAAACTAGAGTGCTGTTTTCTCTATTCCCCTGTTCTCCGTGCTCTGCAGATGCAGAGGGTTAACTGCAGGCTGCAGTAAGAAGCAAGTGGTAATTTCCATTGCTTTAGACCTTGGATAGGTTGTACATTACAGTACAGTATGTATTGACACTTCAAATGGGGGGCAGTAGTTGGTAGCTTGGGTTTTCCTCTCTGTTGAGGTACCAGGACAGCTGAGAATAGAGGGACCAGCTGGCTCTGCAGCTTTTTTCTATCATTGAAGGAAATTCTCTGCTGTAAAGCTGATGTGGTCCACTGAACATGTGGCTTGGTGAACTTCCACCTCTTCCAATTAATCCTCCAAAAAAGAACAGAGGGTAACTTCAGCTCTTGGAGTTGCTGTTTCAGCGTCTTTGCAGGCTTGTCTGGAAAAAGGGTCTTTGAAGCATTTGAAGCACATTTTGAAATTAAATTTTCAAAATGAAAGCTAGACTGCAATGTAATCAGGTCAGCCCAGGGGTGAGATATGCAACTGAGTTATTACAAACTGCCATGTTTCAGTTTTCAAGACAAATCAGGGCTTTTTAGCAACTCATAATTGTCTTCAAGAGTTTCATGTATTTTGTGAAGAGAAAAACTTCTGCTTGGAACCACCAACTCAGTGAGTCTGAAATACTTCATTCAAAACATCTTGGATTCAACACAGGTCCTCTGGAGCCAAAACAGATTTGTACCTATCCCAGAGCTATAGATCCTGGCAGCATCGGGGTCAGCATCTTGGCATCCCACCAGCAGATCTGCTGTGGGCAAAAGATACTGAAAACCCCTGCAACTGCTCTCATAAATCAATGTTACAGTTATTTTTAGTCAAACTGACAAGAATGTCATTTTCACAGAACAGTTGCTGGCTCTGGGAAATTTCTGCTTCATAGGAAATTTTTATAAAAGTTGGTTTTAATCTGATTTGAATTAAGATCATACATCAAACACTTCCTTGTGCACTGAAACTTCTGTTTTATTTGCCATTCTGAGACAGGAAATTATACTGGAAAAGGGCAGTCTGAGTACAATTGAAATTAATGATATCTCTGCTTTTACCAAGCCATGTCTGCAGTTACCAAGCACTTAGAACAAGTATGCATTCACTCATTGATACTGGATAATTCCGTCCTATTTGTGTTATTAAATCACCAAGAGTCAGGTGAAGGTATATGAAAGTAATTGGTTCAGTCTCAGTGCCTCATCTAAAACTATGTATTGAAGAAAAAATGACTGAATATGCTTTTCATGAATTTTATTAAAAGTCATAAATAAGCAGGAATCAATTTAAAGAATGACACAATAGTTAAGCCTTCTACAAACACTACCCAATCAGTTAGGACTTAATCAGTGCAAATATAAAATCATTTAACAAATCATCACCACTAGCATACTAAATCCTCAGATCAGTCAAAACCATCAAACGAACACGGCAAATAATCTCTCCTAAATCCTAAAGCAGGAAGTTCAAGAAGGTAAGCATTCACTTAGTTCCAAAACATGATCGACTACAGCCATGGCATAAATCTTTAACTGGGTAAATATTTTAGCATAAAAAGCAAATGAGCATAAATTTACGTTACAATCTCAGGAAGTCAATTAATGTTTTCTTCTTGGAAGTTCACCATCAAGTACAGATGCTAATCAGCCTGCTCTTTCTTTGCTCTCTCCCAGGAATATAAATGCTACAAGGTATTTTGATGAGCACGTATTTCAGTAGTTCTTTCACTGATCCACCACTGACAAAAACCTGTTGAAGGTTCAACAAAAAATGTTGAAAGTCCCAATATTTTCTCCCTTCTAGAACCACAGCACAATTTTAAAATGCTACTTAAACTAAAGCCATTGAAGTTAATATAAATCTACATTTGTATAAAGACTATTTTTCACTTATCCTAAATACTCTGTTACAGATTATAGTCTTTTCTCTTACCACTTAAGCTCTGATTTCTACATGTTTTGTAATTTCTCAAGGAGAGGAATTTTTGATATCCAAATTAATTTGATTTTAGTGTTTAAATTTTAGATGCTTAGCTCTTGCTTTGCAAAATCTACAGCACTGAGTCTGGCTGTTGATGCCTACAGAGAAATTGCAGTTTTATGGTATGAGTGTTACTAACAGAGGTGAAATGATATGCCAGAAGCCGGGATATATGTCCAAAGCTTCCTTTCTCCTAAATTCATGTTTTGCACTGCTGTTGTATCATTTCTGAGAGCCCAGCTGACCCAGATTGGGTTTAGCTACCCTGACTTTACAGTACATAATTTTTAAATTATGCAATGAATAATAAAATCAGGAATATTAGTACACTCTGCAGGTAGAGACCAGCATTTCCTCCTCTCTTTCCATTACTGTCTTCCCTAAGCACTGGACACAAATCTTTTTTGTCTTCTTTCCTGGGAATTTCCAGAATTCCTAATCCTGGGAATCTTGTCATTTTTACTTGCATAATGGCCAGTACTGGTATGTGGGGTCAGTGGGGTTCCTTCATCAAACATTTAATTTATCTTCTTTCCAGTTTGACAGTGGAAGTGAGTCATGTGAATTACCCCCTCTGTGGGCTGAGGATTTCGAACTTTTCTGTTTTAAGAGGTGGGTTCCTGTGGAGAAGGGGGAAACAGCATATGCTTATTCTGCTCAGGAATATTTAGGAGTGGATTTTCATCTCTGGGTTCTGAATAACATGAGAAAGGTGCCTTGCAGTTCCACTTCACATACCTAAGCTCGGTATTTTCTGACCTATTACAAGATTTAGCATTTAGCTGTAGGTTTTTCCCTGCTTGCCACAAAAAAATTTGTGTAGCATCTTCAACCTAATGTGCCCTCTGTGCACTCAGAAGGAACTGTAGATGCATTGTAATACAGCTCAGACACCTGAAAATGTAAACTTGGTAACTTGAAGGCACCAGTCTTTTACTGCATCTGGCTCAAGGTGGCTATGAATGGAAAGTTGAAACAAAAATTTTATCAAAACATCACCATCGAGATGACCATACAAAGCAATATAAGCAATATTCAGACTCTTGTATGAGCTTACATTTAAAGTGAAAAAGATTTTCAAAGAAGCAAAGCAGCTCTAGTTTGGGTTTGCGTCAGGTTCTGGTGCACCGCTCAAAATTAAACTGAATTTTTCTGTCTGTAACATTTCAGTCATGTTTTCACTCACCAAGGCTTCATCTGAAACTGGCAAGACCCACAGTTCTTGACAGAAATTATTTGAATTGAGAACATAATGACTGAGTTCAGGTGGAAAATTTATACTGCGGTGCTGTTGCGACAGGATACCCTAAGGGCAAAGTGTCCAATCTTTGTGAATGATACAGACAAAGGAAAAAAATCTTAGTCCTGCCACACCAACTTAGATGAATGACATCTGTCACTGACCAGATGTTCATTTAAACATAACCAATTGATTGTTCCTGGCTTTTAGAAAGCTTCAGTAGTCATAAAGCAAAGAAAATCACTTAACATTTACCTGAAAGGTTAAGACGTATCTTGTTCGTACTGCAAGTACTCACCTAGAAAAGATTTCTGGTGGAAAATGACGAGGAAAAAGTAACAGTCTTAGACATGTGAGGCAGACCTTTCTGACTGCAAACATTCTTAGTTTGGCTGAACTTTCATTTCAAGCTTGATTTCTAGTATTTATCTGATCACAACTATCAGTCCTCAGTGCCAAGGTGATATTCTCAAATTACAGTTATCTGAAGCAGAAGACAGACAGGACAGATAGCTCTGCAACTCTGACAGAAGTGGAAATGCTTTGCCAAAGACCAGACTCTTCCTTGCCATGTGAGCTGGAGCATGTGCTAGCACAGATGGACAGAGTGGCAACTGCAACGCCTTCAGCTTCCCCAGAAGATGCTCTTCAGCTACCAAGTAGTGTTGTGTAAGAGCTCCTAGTTTTTAGCTGATAGAGCGGTGCACCAGCACCTGACACAAACTCACACTAGAGCTGCTTCAGGTCACCTCTGCACTGTGTTCCCCCTGCCATGATCTGCCACCAAAGTGAATCCCCAGCTCAATGGATGTTCATGAATCCCCAGAGAAGCTGCAGTTACCAGTGACGGACACTTACTGAGGATGCTGTTCCTTATTCTTCAGCTAAACTGGGCCACATCCAGAAGATGTTCCTGCTGTTTGGCTTGCTTCACATGGTAAGGAGGTGCTGTAAATCCTTCTGGGTGATATTTGATGCCTGGGATGCAAGTCTCCCAAATGCTAACAACCATGTAATTTCTTTCTCTTGCCATGCTGCAACAGAGGCTTAGTAGCGATGCAGCTACCAGCTGTACCAGGATGTAGATTCAAAAGCCTGGATTACCACAGGCTCTAAAATAAACTTTTTTTTTTTTTTTTTTCTTTCCTAACTATATGGCAAAGCAGTTTATATTTGTCAGATTTAATTGAAAGACTGGTGAAACCTGTTAGCCCAGCAATGACTCCAGGTACAGTTTGAATGGAAGGCATGAGTTTTGAGCAGTTTTACTGCAATGTTTAAGGAACAGATTGTCCTGGGATTTAAAATGTTATTAATTAAGGACATCAATTACAAGTAAGTACTGTTTGTCTTGTTATTATAACCACTGTCTGTAAATGGTAACGTTGCTAAGAGTCATGTTCCATGCCCTACTGAGTCATAATACTTAGGAGTATAAATAAAACTAAATAGTGCAACTTTCTCCCTAGGTTAGAAAGACCACACAATTATTACGTCAATGATAGAAACATGAAAGGACTGCCAGTTAGGGTGGTTTTGAAAGTATTATTGTTACAAGAGAACATATTATAATATGAAACCATTAATAGCTATTAGAAACTTCCATCAGGATTTCATTGAACTTTATGGTAAAACTTGGACATAGTTTTCTGCAGAAAGAGAGGTAAGAAAATGTTCATTTGGTATTGCTCCATCATTTTAAGCCACAGTTCTCTTACAACTGTATTTAGCTGTCAGCTACACAAGTATAAGGACACATGTAGCCTTTAAATTGTCTTTAAGTGAGTTTCCTGTGGAGATAAAACAGAAAGGAAGCTATAAAATCCAATCTTGGTAACAGATTGCTAGACCAGTGGTTCCCCAATGAATTTTGCAGCCACTGTGATGTTGGCTGTCATTTGATCAGGTACTGTCTGACTGCTATTTAGAGGCATATATATTTTGTTACACCAGAGAGTAGTTACAGAAGTTAATAACAGAACTAGATTAACACTCACCTCTGCACTGAACTGGGAAACAGTTTTAAAAGTTAAGAACATATCCTGAGCTGGCATATGACTCATATCAGTCAAAGACAAGGAAGCTAATAGATAAATAGAAGATAATAGATAAAAGTTGAGGAAGCTGGTATTGGCTAATGTTTAACCAAAGTATTTAGATTTTGCTGGTGCTATACAGAGACTCATATTAAAAAGCATCAGGTGGCCAGAAGACATTTATGAATTAACGCTGGTCTGTAAACTTAGCTTTTAGAGTTCCTGTGTCTCACACCTATAATAACTTTTGTGTATTCCTTGCAAAATAGGGACTACAATCATCAGAAGCCATGCTATGGCCACGTTATTTCACTGGTCTAGGTGCAGTACCAAAAAAGTTAAATGATTTTTTTTAATTTATATTGATTACAGAACAATTAGGAAAGGTTTCCACACCAGGAGTCTTCAGAAAACACAGTGGAGGCTCTAACTCAGAATAAAATACCAGTAGAATTGATAAGGGAACAAATCACAAAATTAATATTAATAAATTGCAAGATCTTGATGTTATTCACTCAAGAGCTGTCGAAATGTAGAACATTTGAACTGATGTACAACTTTAAGCTTACAGTTGCTTCTGTATTACAGTACCAGGTTACTGTGGCACCACTTTTGGAAAGAATTCCGGGTTAAATGCAGTGAAATTCTGAGCAATAAGCCTATATGAAGAAGAGAATTACATGGATATATACTAATTACTTGGGAAAAATCAACACAGATTTTGTAAAGGCAGGTCCCATCTGACAGAGTTACTACATTATGCAGGAAACAAAGAAGATGGACAAATAAGATCTAATTGCTCTATGTATTTGGTTTTCTAAAAGCATTTTTAGAGGATTCCTCACCAAAAGGTCTTAAAGAAAGTACCATGAAACAAGGGGACATGCCCCCATATCAATAAAGAGAAAGATGAAAAAATGCTCAAGATTCAAGCCGAATGAAGTAAACAGTGAAGTAAGTTATTCAGGATAAAAAAGTTAAGGGTAAAGGTAAGGTACAAAGATAATAAAGAACTGCATAAGGCCCTAATGACATGGCATAGATGATAAATTATGAGATGAAATTCAGTACACACAAAACATGACCAAAGCTTTAGGACAGCTTCTGTGCAAGAAATAACTTAAAATACATACAGACAGCCTGAAACAAAGAGGCAGCTGACAAGATATGTATGATGTAGATCTATAAAATCTTCGCTGGCATGGGGTAGGGGTGTGGAAAACAATTCCAGTGTAAAAGCTAGACAGCCTACAAATAAGTCATCAGGAGGAAAATTCAAACCAGTGAAAACCAAATGACTCTCCAGATAATACATGGTTAAGACTACAAAAGGGTGCTACCTTACAGATATTCAAAGAGTTACTCAATGAAGTTATGGGAGAAGGTCCCACAGAATAGTATGAAATACAAAGAACCCACCACTCCTAGGTCACAGATTCCTTCAGGATTGGAGGGTTCACCGCAAAAGTCTCATCACACGAGATGCTCCATCTTATTCTTGGCCAAGGTGTCTTTTGTCAGTCACTGTTTGGTTTTTATGAAGTAAAAAAAAACAGGAATGAGAGGAAGGACTGAAGCAGCAGTAAGTATGTCTGGAGTAGAGGCTCAGCTCTTACCCCAGCCTGGCAATGCCTTCCTCTTGCACAAGGTGCTGGGGAGGCAGGGCAGTGGAGTAAACCCAGGGAGCCCCAGGGACTGTCTGTCTTAGGAGAAGATGACCAGCCTGCATCATGCTATGTGATGTGCAGCACTAATGAGTAATTTAAAGGTGTACATAATACCAGTAAATGAAGATGCAGATAAGTAGCCTCAATGTCATATTAATATGTTTAAATAACTTCAGAATTGCAAGCTATTATACTGTTGCACCAGCATTTGATGCATTAGCATTCTGTTGAGTTCTGAATTTGCTTCCAGTAAGTCTAATATATTAAAGCTCCCTGTTTCTCAGGCTGTTTTGCAGTTAAGAGCATGGTGTTCTTTCATGTCTAATAGCTGGCATAAACTGGAACGAAGAGTGATATTTTCATTTGAAATTAACAAAAATCAAGATGCTTTAATGGGTAAAACAGAAATTGCAGCCCCCTCATAGACAACAATCACTTTCAGAAAGCCCTTGGTAAAGATATGGCAAAGCTTAAAGAACGCTACTATACATTATTACATTTTTATTAGCTTTTCCAAATTAGTTTTAGTCATCAGAGACAAGAAATATAATGTTGCTCTCATTGGTTGATCCTATTTGCAAAAATGTCTGATCTGAAAAGTATATAATGGAGATCTCTTTTCACTTACTTGTACCTGAGAAGAGAGTAGACAGCAAAAACTTTTGGGATTCTCTATTGAACTCTTTATTCCCTAATAGTACATCTTCTACTGGTTTATCTGGTTCAGTTTCCAGTGATGCCAAGAATTACTTTTTCACTTTTTTTTTTTTTTTGTGGAAAGCCAGACCAAAGACTAAGAGATTTCATGACCTAGGTTTTCATAGTCATTTAGACTAAATCTTCTGATGCTCAAGGGTAGAGTAAAAACTGCAGCAGCTCCCTGCTGTGACTCCCTGAATCCTCCTAACACTCATTTCCACAAAACAATTATTTTCACAGACTCGCTCTTCTGATCTTTTCCTTTAATTTTGGTAGAACCATTCAGTAGCTCTTTTAAACATGTGTCCTGCTTGCTTTAGTATACTGCCTTTTTTTGTGGGGGCAGCTGATATATTTCATCTGCCTTTCACTAGTTCTCTCACTACTGAAGAAGTGGTAGCTTGTTATATCCTTACCTAACAGTCTCTTCTGGGTCTTGCAATACTCATCATGCACTCATGTGGTTTATCATCTACTCCTTTTGCCTAACTAGTGTGTCACCCTTTTGACCCAGTCATATTTAGACTTTTAAAATCTGTCTTCCTAAGTCAGTGCTTTGTCTATAAATGCAACTAAAATTAGTATTTCAATCCAAATAAGAAATGATGGCTCAACAAGAAGAAGAGGAAGTGCTAGAGTTACAAATAAACACAGCAGTATTTAATTCATCTACTAATCAGTTCCTTATGATTTTAAAAGATCTAAAACAGTCTGGCACTGAGTGACAGATGTTCAACCACTGTATCCGGGCTCTGAAGATATTGCAGCTGCACTGTGAAAAAAATAGTATGCGGGCTCTCCCCAGATGCAAATATAATGTAAATTTATACACATAGTCAGAGGCTATGTGCAGACTTTTGTGTGCAATCTTATTTGCTGCAATTCCAATCAATGTGATTCTGTTGGATGAAAATCATGAACACTGGAGCCATTAATCATATAAAGAAAAGGGTCACCAACACATCTGACCTCCACAGCACCAACAAATATGAAATGTGAAGGTAGTAATCCTGGATGCTGCAGGATTGCTGATTGCAGAGTCTTCATGCTTCATAGTAATCCTGAGATATGTCATTTATTCTGTCATATCTGCTAAGGCCTCTGGCACCTGGTTTTAAATTCCCTCCCTTCCCCCATCTGACTTCTGTCTGACCAGATCTGTTAGAAAAGTCTCATTATACCCTGTGACTAAATTTTCCATATGTAAAAAATTACTGATTTCCCAGACACCTACTGATTTAGACAGCTGGTGACTTTATTGTCAACTACATTGCATAGATATGTGATCTGTGTCATGTGATGAAACTTGTAGCATCACATGAAATATCTCTCATGATCTGCAGATAAAAACCCAGACTGGAAAGTGCATGAATTCAAACAACATTAATAAAATGAGACCAAATGATTTGCTATTGACTGTTTTATTGATCACTTCTGCTCCAGTGATTTAGCTACCTAGTGCATTAGAAGATAATTATTTTCTTGTAGCACTTACAATGTTAATGAAATATGGACTGCTTGCAAGCAAATTGGTTTCATGCACTGAAGTGATAGCACAATTGACAGACTCCAGTCTGTCTAACCATCAGTCCCACAGAACTTCAGGCTAATTTTAGTAAAAGCTCATGTGAATACTATTTTTCTCCCTATAAGCTATTTTATGCTAAGACAATAATCTTGAAGTGTGACTGATATGTTGGAGACTGTCACGCTGAGTACTGGTGACTTTCAAGTTGACTCTGATTTTGATTTTTGCCTGATAGTCCTGTTTTTATGTTTCATATCCTTGAAGGATAGATGTTTCTGGGAGGCTTCTCAGAGAAATACTCTTAGGAAAAAAACAACTTAAGACACACCTGAAAATATAAAGTAGTATTATTGTCTGTTAAATAAAAATTAGAAAGGTAAATTGGCATATGTTTTTCTAGATTACCTATGTCAGTCATCTAACCATCGCCTCACTGCCTGGACATGTCATGTATTTTAAGGAATTATTCAGGAGGTTGTTTGCTCTCTTTGTGGAAAATTAAATTTGCAGTGATAAGTCCAGTCAAAAAGCCCAAGTGGCTGGTGCTCAATTTTGCTGTAGTGTTTGCTGTAGCTATTTATCAAAACTAAGGAAAGCCCTGTAGGTAATTGCAGGTATACAACAGCATGAACATCCAAGGCGAGCTCTTGTGATTACTATGCCTTTTCAGGAGGCTTGAGGAATAATAATGAAAAAATCTCAGTAAAAACAAGGAGTATATTTTTTCCCAATGGATCTGTTAATTTCAGTATCAAAATATGAGGATCCTTAAAGGGTGTATGTGACAGTCCTTATTTTGAGAAGGTTCTGAACATCACCTTTCAGAAAGCAAAACTTCACTAAGATTTCTCAATCTGGACTAAAATTTCTGGCAATCAATACCTGCTAGGAGAAATTTATTATGGATAGAAACTAATAGAATGGATCTCTGCACTTTTTATTATCTCTTAGATAGAAGAAATAGATTTTGTACACAGACATACTTAGCATGTCTGCTGTGGCAGGGGAAGTGTTAATAGTGCAATCAAACCTAAACACCAAAGTCAGTGAACTGAAAAAAAACCCCAGCATAACACAATAGCAAAAAAATGTTGCTTTGAGACTTCAGTGATGAAAAGTGGCCGACCTTAATCATTTAGCTAAGAAACAAAGAAAGGGAAGGTATAACATGCATTTAAAAAAATAAAAATATCAATGGGCTATTGTGGATCATCTGGGCATGTTAACATCCACAAATCATCTGTGGCACTTCATGCAGTCTTCCTCTATACTACAAGGAAATCGTACAACATCGCATAATTTTAAAAATGTTTCAACTGTCTCTTGATAAGAGAAAACCAAAACATCCAAGATTTCTACTGTTGGCCAAAAGAGTGAGTGCAAGTAGATCTCATAGCAGAGTGGCATCACTCAGATATTTCTACTAGCTTCAAGTGATAATGTGTCAAAACAGCAAAATCATGTTATTGTACTCCAAGGGCAATCTGAGTGCTGCAGCATCCTGAAAACATTGCAGTCATGTCAAGAGGGAGCTCAGTCTGCATTTTTTCTCATAAAATTTCTATGATTCACTGTGGGGGACATCATGCTTTGAATTAGTCTTTTTAGATAACACAGGTGTTTACTAGCACAAGGCTGATGTTGCTGTGTAACCCACACCTTCGGCACCTGCACAGAGCAGCCCTGCTGCAGGAAAGGCAGGTCACTTGACAGGAACTCTGCACCCTGGGCATTTCACAGGGCAAGTGAATCAAGTGGAATTACTGTTCTGTCTCTCTTGATGTGTGCGGCGGGCGGAGGAAGCAAGCAGCCGATTCAATGTGAATGATAGAGCACGCTTCAACTTTATTGAAAGAAATCACCCCTTATATAAGCACTCTACAATAATCATGCATACTACTCACAAATCTATTGGATACATGTAAAAAGCTACATTATAATATCCCAGCCCCCTGCGGCATCTCAGACATGTCACAACATCTTCCCTCTTCTGGCCTGCCTCCTTTCCCAAGGTTGTTTTTACCATCAAGGCCATTGTGTACCTCAGTTTCTCTCTTTGTTAACATAACAGTCTGTTGTTTGGCATAACTGTACCCTGGGTTTTTTCCTTTGTTTACCTCAGATGGCTGCAATCAGCTTCTGCAGAGACCCATGGCCTTGCTCTCTGCAAGCCGTTCTCCAACAGATGTGTGCTGAGAAAGTTTCCTCTTTGGGTCTGTTGTTTGCTTCCAAATAAACCTTTTTTGGCACAGAACATTCATACTGAACAAAGGGGAGGGATCATGTACTGCTTCTTTAAGCTAGACCAGAAGAATGTAAAGGCTATAAAGAGGCAAGGGAAGCTGAAATTTGGCGATGTGAGAGAGAGAGACTGCAAGCCCTGATTTAGGTATATTTCTTAATTAGAAAAAGAGGTATATTCTCTGCTGGTAGGTTTTTCCCCCTCATTTCTCCATTAGGAATGTTGTATTCTGGCAAGCGGCTTTCCTCTCTGAGCCCCAGAAGGCACTAAAATACTATTTGAGCTTGTGTAAGATGTCTTGTGTAAGAACAAGAAGAAAATCCTACAGACTGGGCTGCATCAGAACTCCCTTTATGGTATCTCCAGCTGTGAAAGTCAACATACACTTCCAGTCACATTCATCTTTGGGAAACAGAGAATTCCTTCATTATCCATTTAAGACTAGGTCACTCATGCTGCAGATATTCATAATGAACCACTTCTGCCCATTCACAGGAAGGTTAACTTCTTCTAAGACTATTGTCTGTTAAAGAACAGGCACCTTCTTTATAAATCCCTGTATGACTGATTTATATTAAACAATGAAGGGACATTTGTATGTAGCTTACAGCATCTGTTTTGTTTGTGAAAGGATAAATATTGTAATCAACATTTCACACTGATGATTTTTCCAAAGAAGACATTAATTTCCATCACCAATGAGCTAGAAATCAAAACTGCCTCAAGCTTCATTTGACTGGCAACTTCAGTGGCTTGGCTAAGAGCAAAGTGAGGTGAAAATTTCGGGGGGGGGGGGGGGGGAAAGAAGTCTTGTGGTTTTTTGAATGTTCCGAATTTGCTGATGCTTTGAAGTCAAAGTTACCTGCAGGAAAGACTTGTTCTTTGCAAGAGTTTGTGCTCAGCTTAATCACCCAATTGTTATTGAGTTGGGAACTTGAACAGATGTGCAGACTTCAGTAGCAACCATGGAATAAAGTCGACTTCCTTTCTGTTGTGTTCAGTGCTGGGTAGCAACGGGACTGAGAAGAACTGAATGAATTTCAGTTGGCACCAGCCAGGGCTTGACCGGTCCCCAGCCGCACCACACCACCTGCCAGGCAGCGGGCAGGAGCCCGCTCCTTCTGGAAACCTGAGTGCTCTGTGGCCTCAGTCACAGAAATCCTGTTCTGGGAACAGCTTTTCACATTCAGCTCTTTCATGCCCGGTCCTCGTTGGAAAATCTACTGTAAATAACAAGGACAGTGACAATGATGATAATAAGAAATAGGAAAAAATTACAGCTAGTCTGTTGTTACCATTGGTTTTAACAATACCTTGATTTTCTGTTGAGTGATACATGCAGTCATAGCACTCATGCACTAATTTAAACAATTAATTAACTCATTAATAGCTGTGAAGGCTCCTGCCATGGTTTTAGGAACTCTCTTTTCAAACTTTTTTTTCAATAAATTGATAGAATTCAAACTGTGCTTTGTATTATACCTATTATTTGCTCTTAAATATCAAGAGAGGCTTTCCTGGAAGCTTGATTGTGTTCCTCCAGGCTCTGGCAAAAGATTAGACTGCTATAAGCTTAGATTGTTATCACTAAAGTTGATTATGTTGTAGAAATTTCAGCATCTGACCACATGGTGTTTATTAATAATTTGGACCACTTCAACATTTCAGCAGATAATATGCTTCTCGTGCATGTTCCGGGTAAGCAGAAACAAATTTGGAATTAAGCGTTTCTGGTGAATACTGACAATTATTTGCAACAGGCGAAGATCTATCTTGCTGTTGCTGTTTTTCAAGCACTTTTATTAGCATTTCCATTTCTGGAATTAAGAACTTGACAGGGGATATACTTATGCATTGCGGAATTAAGTGATAAATCTGATACAAATACTGCTTACTCATTCAAATGATGACAATAAACACTATTCATTCAAGAACTGCAGTTAGAAAACTCTACCAAATATTTCAGATACAACTCCACCACAGTAAAATGAAACATATAACTTCCACTATTGTAATTGTTCCCCTCAATAAATAAAACCTTGATATTTTTTGTGGATATGAACACAGCAGGCTGTCAATCATATTGCTTTTGCAAAAGATGATTTGTGTTAGTGAATTTTTTATATTTGATGGAATGTCAGGATAGAATATCACTCACAAACAACAGAAGATAAGAGTTTTAAAGCTCTAGAGGTGTATTAGGATACATAATAGGAACATTAGCAACTCACTGTGGACAAGATTTTTATTGGTATATGTACTATGTACTGAATACATAAATTTTGCATTTACTTTCACGTCAGTGCCTTAAATCAGAAGCAAAACAGCTGGCTGGAATTAATCAGTATTTGCCATAGCATAACTAAGAGGACGAACTAGAACAAATCTTGGGAAAAAAATGGCCATCTTTTTTTTTATGTTTCTCCTCAATAATGTCATTACTACCCTTTCCCGTTGTAACATATCTTATGTTATACATGCATGATGAAAATGCCGAGTCTCTCTTTTATCTTATGTCAGATATTCCAGTGGATATACAATCAGGGTTTTTTCTGTGAATCAAGGGAGAATTTATCAGTGTATGGGTCTTACTCACCATTTCCTTTTCCCCATAGAGTGCTTTTTTCTTTCAAAGATGTGAAGAATATATTTTTTATTTTTCTCCATAAAGGCAAGGAAGAATAAGAGATGGTGCAGTTTATATTCTTTGTAGCTTACGGGAATTCTAGAACATTGACGGTATTAATGTCTCCAAATCAGCAAGCACTCAGTCGGTGTCAGTTATAGATAGCTAAAGCCACTAGGCATCATTAGATCACCTAGTCTCACTTCTGAATAACACAGGCACTACATTTGATCCATTTCCCTCTGTTCTGAGATGAATAGCTTGTATTTAGCTAAGCAGAAGTATCGTCAAGCCTTGATGTGAAGACTTCAAAAGATGAAGACATTGCTACCTCTCTCAGTGTTTTCTCACAGTGGTTAATCATACTTGCTTTTAAAGGTTTATGCCATATCTTAAACTTGAAGCTCTACATATTTACACAATTACCATCAGGCTTTTATATTTTTGCTTCTTTCTGTACTTATTGCCTTGCAATATAACAATGCACCGTGCATTCAAAGATTGTCCCTTCTGGGATAGGGACGAGGGAACAACTATCCCATCTGACCTAGATGACATTGCTTAGGACTAGATGATCTCCAGATGCATGTACTGTTCAGCTTTAGACATCCTCTGGTTTTATGAAATACTTCCATGTGATAGAGACTGGGCAAGGTTTTCTGGAGCACAAAGTGAAACCCTCTCAGCTCAGTTCCACAGTCTGATCCCTGAGTCTTTCTTATGCCTCAGGTGAATATTTTAAGAGACAAGAGGCGCCATGGATTAAAAGCTTAGAGCAATGAGACAGTTACATGGCTACATAGAGATTACTTGCCACCCTATTTGACATTCATCCTTAGAGGAAAATCTCACCCACAGCTGCAAGTTTGTTGAGCACACTGCCATGAGACAAGCAAGGGTAAAGTTGGTTCTGGAAATGAGGCTGTGAATGTGAAGACACTTCTACAGATATTAACCAAATGTGAAGGCCTGGCTTTCTAAATGTAGCTTCTGACTGTTCGCAAGCTCATAGGATTGGGTGAGGTTTTGGGAAATAAGTTATTCTCAAGCCGTTATGACACTGACCTGCGATTTCCTTTTTTCTAAACAAGACAAGTCCAAAAGGTCAATAGCAAAATTTTTTCAGTTATTTACATAAGGCCTGGGGAAGGGAAAAATGATATAACATTAAAGGGAGAAAAAAAAAAAAGAACATTTGAGCTGTGAAATTTCTCTTTTACTCCAGAAAGACAAGAGAAAATCTAAATATGCAATAACAATAAAACCCAGTACAAATTAAAAGAAATTAAAGTTCTATCCTCCTCTGTATTGCTCAATATGAGGAAAGGGAATCCATATTTCTGTCTTAATAGAAAGTCACATATCTTTCTAATGCTCAACAGGTTATTACTCACAGAGTAAGTCAACAAAGACAAATGTACAGAATATGGTGGAGTATTAGTTGCTACTTATTCATAGTAGCTTCTTTTGGGGACATTGCTCACACTGATTCTAAGTTTATTCCTTGGACTGATTTGACAGGAAAAATAAAAAACTCATTAAAATTTTAGTCATAAATGTGAGAAAGACAAGTAACTTTTGTCGCTATTAACTTGACATACATAGAGTTTTCAAAACCAATTGTACCCAGAATTAGTGGGCAAGGATATGGCTTCCCACAGGAGAACTGAGCATGAAAACACTCGGTCAGAGTTACAGCTCACTGACATTTGACCTATGTGTCACCAGCATACTGTAGCGTTCATCATGCTTAACTACATATATCCATTGTAAACATCTTCATCTGGGAACCTCTGATAATCTGTTAAGAGAAATCAGCACACTCAGTGGCATAAATCCTCAGGGCAGATACAGAGATGTACATTTGAGTTTAAAGGTTCACCCCTGAGTGTTACAGGCTTTCCTCCCTGTTTGATTAGGTGACTAGCTCAGACGGAGATACCCATCTGTTTCCCAGCCAAAGTATCCCCACTCTTATTTCCCTTCAGAATTTCACCTGCTAGGATAAAATTAGAATTTTCCTCCTATTATGCATGCTGGCTAGAATAATGAAATAAAGTATCTGAGAGATTACAAGATGTAATGTAATTGCTAATTACATAATTGTATGCATCTCAAGAAACTTTATTGATTCCCATGAATTTACCTACTTCAGCTTTGTAAGAACATATATCCTGGCATACGATGCTAATGTACCAGCTTCTGGGATAAAATTATATTGTCCATTTTCAGTTCATTCTACGGAACAAAAAAACTTATAGATTGCATTTGCAGAAGTATGTTATCCATATTTCCATGCAACTGGCAATCTAAGATAACAAAACGTAGCATAACATAATCATAGAATCATTCAGGTTGGAAAAGACCCTTGGGATGATCGAGTCCAACCACCAGCCCTACTCTACAAAGTTCTCCCCTACACCATATCCCCCAACACCTCATCTAAATGACCCTTACACACATCCAGGGATGGTGACTCCACCACCTCCCTGGGCAGCCTGTTCCACTGTCTGACCACTCTTTCTGTGAAAAATGTTTTCCTAATGTCCAGTCTGAACGTCCCCTATTGCAGTTTAAAGCCATTCCCTCTTGTTCTATCGCTAATCACTTCTGAGAAGAGACCAGCACCAACCTCTCTACAATGTCCTTTCAGGTAGCTGTAGAGAGTGATGAGGTCTCCCCTCAGCCTTCTCCTCCTCAAACTGAACAGTCCCAACTCCTTCAATCACTCCTCATAGGATCTGTTCTCCAGGCCCTTCACCAGCTTCGTTGCCCTCCTCTGCACTCACTCCAGCACCTCGATACTTCTCTCGTATTGAGGTGCCCAAAACTGGACACAATACTCCAGGTGTGGCCTCACCAGTGCAGAGTACGGGGGACCATCACCTCCCTACTTCTGCTGGTCACACTATTTCTAATACAAGCCAGGATGCCGTTGGCTTTCTTGGCCACCTGGGCACGCTGCCAGCTCATGTTCAACTGTTTGTCATTAGAACACCCAGATCCTTCTCTTCCAGACAGCTCTCCGGCCACACCTCCCCAGGCCTGTAGCCATGCAGGGGGTTGTTGTGGCCCAAGTGCAGGACCTGGCACTTGGCCTTGTTGAAGCTCATCCCGTTAACGTTGGCCCACTGTCCAATCTCTCCAAGTCTCTCTGTAGAGCCTCCCTACCTTCATGCAGATCAACACTCCTGCTTAACTTGGTGTCATCTGTGAATTTACTGATGATACACTCTATGTCCTTATCAAGATCATCAATAAAGGTGTTGAACACAAATGGTCCCAACACTGAGCCCTGAGGAACACCACTTGTGACCGGCCACCATCTGGATTTAGCTCCATTGACCACCACTCTCTGGGACCGTCCATCCAGCCAGTGCTTGACCCAGCAGACCGTTCGCTCTTCCAGGCCGTGAGCAGCCAGTTTTCCTATCAGAATTCTAGGGGAAATGTGTCGAATGCTTTTTGAAAATCCAGGTAGACAACATCCACAGCCTTTCCCTCATCCAACAGTCGGGTCATTTTGTTATAGAACGATATCAGGTTTGTCAGGAAGGACCTGCCTTTGATAAACCCATGCTGACTAGGCCTGATCCCCTGGTTGTCCATTATATGACTTTTAATGGCACTCGAGATGACCTGCTCCATGACCTTCCCTGGCACCTAGGTCAGACTGACAGGTCTATAGTTTCCCAGATCCTCCTTTCTGCCTTTCTTGTGGATGGGTGTCACATTTGCCACCTTCCAGTCCAATGGGACTTCCTCAGTTAGCCATGACTTCAGGTAAATCATGGAGTGCAGCTTGGCGAGCACATCTGCCAACTCTTTCAGCACCCTTGGGTGTAACCTATCTGGTCCCACAGACTTGTGTGTATCCAAGTGGTGTAGCAGGTCTCTGACCACCTCCTCTTCAACTGTGCTGACCTCAATCTGCTTCCCCTCCCCATCTCCCAGCTCACGAGGCTGGGTGTCCAGGGAACAGCCAGTTCCACTGCTAAAGACTGAGGCAAAGTAGGCATTGAGAACCTCAGCCTTTTCCTCATCCTTAGTTACCATGTTTCCCTCTGCATCCAGTAAAGGAGGGAGAGTTTCCCTAATCCTCCTTTTGTTGTTAATGAATTTATAGAAACATTTTTTATTATCTTTAACAGCTGTAGGCAAGTTGACCTCCAGCTGTGCTTTAGCTCTCCTAATGTTCTCCCCGCATAACTTCACTACATATTTGTTGTCTTCATGAGAGACCTGGCCCTTCTTCCACAGGTCATAGATTTTCCTTTTGTTCTTGAGATCCAGCCAAAGGTTCCTGTTTAACCAGGCTGGTCTCCTTCCCTGCCTGCTTGTTTTTCAGCACACAAGAACAGCCTGTCCTGTGCCTTTAAGACTTCTCTCTTGAAGTATGTCCAGCCTTCCTGGACTCCCACATCCTTCAGGGCAGCCTACTAAGGGATTTTTGTTAAGCAGTCTTTTGAACAGGACAAAGTCTGCCCTGCGGAAGTCTAAGGTGGCAGTTTTACTCACCCCTCTCTTTGTTTCTCCATGGATGGAAAACTCAATCATCTCATGATCACTGCGCCCTAGACAGCCTCCAACCTTTACTTCCCCCACAAGCTCTTCCCTGTTCACAAGAAGCAGGTCCAGGAGGCACCTTCCCTGGTCGGCTCACTCACCAGCTGTGTGAGGAAGTTATCCTCTACCCATTCCAGGAACCTCCTGGATTACTTCTCTGCTGTGTTGTGATCCCAGCAGATACCCAGGAGGTTAAAGTCCCCCACAAGAACAACGGCAAGTGATCGTGAGATTTCTCCCAACTGTTTATCTAAAGCTTCATCCACCTCACTGCTTTGGTTGGGGGGTCTATAGCAGACTCCCACAGCAAGATCTGCTTTATTCGCCCTTAACCTAATCCACACACTCTCAACCCTGTTATCACTATACTTGATTTCTGAGCTCTCATAACATTCTCTAACATATAGGGCCACTCCACCGCTTCTCCTTCCCTGTCTATCCCTCCTGAAGAGCTTGTAGCCAGTAATGTAACGTAACGTAGCGTGACATGACGTGACGTGACGTGACGTAACGTAACGTAACGTAACATTACCTAACTCTTAATGAAATCCCAGTGGACCTCTAGCCTATGCAACTCAGAGTTAACTCCAGATTCTGGACTCTGAGGGAAGAAAAAAGTGTGAAACTGCAATTGGAGGCCCAGGTAACAGACAACTTTAAATGGGGCAGCTTGGGACCAGGATGACCAATTCTCTTTGAATTTGAAATCTGCTTTGTAAACTAAAAGATGTGTGGCATTCTGTGGCACTTCAGGTGTATAACAGAAAAAAGTGTGTGTATTAATTCAGACATATGACAAAGGTAGGAAAATTATTAGGAAAAAATACAACCTACAAAGTATGTGCACTCTAATTGGTTTGAAGCTTTTCACAGTATCTAAGATGATTTCCAGCTTATCAAAAAACACCTCCACAATATATGAAAATTGTCTTCCTATTGTGATTGCTCCACTTACAATAACACTTTAATCAGAGAACACTGCCAACCAGTCTAACAGATCAAGTGAAGAGAGCTGTATGATTCGTAAAATTTATATAGATCATAAAGGCCCATATATTCTTTATGCAGCACTCTCTCCTTCCATGATGTACAACTTGCTTGGGAGGCACTCTAGCTACAGAAAACTGAACTCATGGACTTCGACTCACTGGTATGAAATTTTCTAGGGGGGGAGGAAATATATCCCAAGACCTGAAGGGCTAAATACAAAATAGCATTTGAGGCACTGCCAGTGCTTGTTGTGGAAACTTTTAGGAATAGTGTAGGCCCATACATCACACCAAAAGACAGAAAAAATCACCATTATCCAGCTGAGCTAAGTTATTTCAAGTTGTTCTTGTAAATGAAATGAGGGAAGGGAAAATGGGAACCATGAGCACATAACCAATGCTTGGATAACTCTTCAGCATGCACACTGTTGCCAAAGTAATAAATCTGGGTAGTGAGCAGTTGAACAGTCAGCAGCTGAGGCAAAGACAGTCTGTCCTCTAATAGAAAAGCGCTACTGGATACATACACTACTGTGCAGAATGAAGCAGTGATTTGTAGTCCTCATAAACAAGATTTCACCAGATATCCTTGGGCTCTCAGGTACCTGCTGTACATCAAGTCTCCTGTAGATTCTGCTTCTTTAAGTTCAAAAAATTAAGTCCACTGTGGCCACAGGCTCTTTGTTCTTGTCAACTCTTAAAAATTTTCCCGTTCTTTCTCCGAGTCTGGTAACATCTCTTTCAATTCCAGTAGCTGTTTTTCCTGCTTCACTTCCATTCATCTTTATGTTCTTCTCTTCAACTTTGTGAGTTTTGAGTCACACACTGGCAACTACCACTTTCTGAGTTCAGCCATCATTACATATGGTAATTGTTCCTCATGCCAACTACTGTTAAGTAATTACAAAACTTTCCTCAAGTTGTGATAGAAATCATAGGTGGAGAACTAATATTCATCAATAGGGCAAACTGAGCTCTCATTGGTGTACTCTTCAGGGGGACAGCAGCAAGGGCAATTGCTCTGGACTCCAGGAAATTGAAAGATCCCTTGGACTCATTGAGACTGCAGGACACACAGTGGACAGGTGGAAAGGAACAAGTATACCCATGACTCTAGCTCCAACTCTGTTTTTTGCTGCCTTTCCAAGTACAGTAAAGCAAAAAAAACCCCTAAACAAACAACCAACCAACAACCGAAAAAACCCAAACAAGGAATTCAGAGCATCAGATTAACCATTGATGTAAACCATATTGGTCTTGCAGTAGTGGAAACAAAAAGTATCATATTTGCTTGAGAACTGACTTACTGGGGGAGTAAAGAAGTTAAAAAAATGTGGTTGGAAACTTTCCTGAAGCCCAGTATTGTAATTGCATTAAGCTTCATACTTACGCATTTCTACAAATAGCTTAATGCATATCACAGTCCCACAGTCTTGAGGACTACTTTTAAAGCAGAAGTTCACAATAAGAGAAAGGTCAGGGAAATATCCATGAAGTGGGGACACAATGTGTAAGAGCTGGAAGCAAGCCAAGTTTCTAGATCTGACTGCCCACTAGCTACATAGCTAATGGCAAACCCAAAAAAATACTTTAGGCAGGCTTCAGACCTAATTGAACTAGGAAAATCCAAACACACTCATTGTAGTCTGGGCCAATCAACCCAGGCAGCTCCAAGTTTGTGCAAACTCAGCATGCTGCAAAGTGTCTCAAGTAAAGATAGTCTTCATTAAAGACTGCTAACATTAATGTTAACACGGGATTGTAGAATATTTCACTCCTGACCTACGCTTTTTTTTTCAAAGAGAAATCGGATGCTATGTGTACGGGTGATAATCACTGAAGGGGGTGGTCCTGGGCTCCTGACTGCCTGCTTCTATATCTGCAGTATAGATATGATGAGTAGGAAATCAAGGAAGTGATTCTAGTGGATGAAAAAAATATTCTGTGTCTGACATTGCTCTCAGTCACCAGTAAGCCTTGCTCTGAATTCTGAATATGTTCCTAAGAGTGGGCTATATTACCCGTAAAATCCCAGTGGAATTCAGTGAATAGGGTGCCTTCCATATGGTTTCAGTCAGTCTTTGCCTCCTTCCACAATCAGTGGAGACACCTTCAGGAGGCAATTCCTCACAAACTGATATACACATCTAAGGAGACTTAGTGTTTTGCAGGCACCAGCTCTTTCCACTGCTTGCAAAAAGGCTCTGAACAATTAGAACAAGTGGACAACTACCTCTTAGATGGCTGAATTTAATTATTTTAATTAAATATTCTCAGTGGAGATGAGAGGCAACACAGTGCTTCATACCATATAAATACATAGACAGTGACAGGATCTGCTAGAAAAAGTTTGCAATTTCAAGACACAAAAGAAGCTGTGATTAAAACAAATGGGTCTGGATATCAGAAAATAGTTTGTGATTACAAAAATCATGGGGTAGTGTCTTTCATAAATATATGCAACACTATGAAGATATATTTTCTTAGCAGGTGTATATACTTAATCTATTTGACATTTACATCAAATGTATTTCAGTGACCAGATGTTTGGTAATACAGACTTAGAGAAACTTACAGTTCTGAAAATATAAAAGTTTAAAGTAACTACTTTCTATTATGCATCTTGGCTTTGCAATTTCTGCACAAAAAAAAAACCAACTCACCTCACCAGCACATCCAGTCATACATATCTGTTGCATTGCTAGCATCCCTCAGATTGCAAACACAGTTTACAAAGTGACTAGAAAGGCTGACCAGTGTACTGGGGATGTTTGGAAAGATTCTTCCTTGTTATATCTAGAAAGAAATTATTATTTCTTTGTTAATTTACTCAGAAGAATCAGACTCCTCCGTGTAGCTAAAGGGACGTATATTACTGGTTTTAAAACAAAAATAATTCAGATTTTGGCCAGAAAATCCTGAGAAACATAGCTGATTCCAGTATAACCAGCTACAGCATAGAGTTAATTAAGATGTCATTAAAAGTTTATTTCCATTATTCTATGTTGCAAAAAGGAAATGCCAACAGATACAGCACAGTATTGCTGTATTTTGTAAATACTGTCAGAAATTTTAAAGTATCAATATTTAGATGATCACACCCAAAATTCCATTTGCTGTTAC
The DNA here is from genome assembly GCF_965140245.1 of Athene noctua. Taxonomy (NCBI): domain Eukaryota; kingdom Metazoa; phylum Chordata; class Aves; order Strigiformes; family Strigidae; genus Athene; species Athene noctua. The sequence continues at coordinate 191,391,154 of NC_134037.1, forward strand.
AAGTGCTATTTTCAAAGTAGAATATTCATCTTATACATAATAGAAATAATAAATAGACACTCAAATTTGGAAGAAGGGAACTGCATTTTGAAAAATAATTGAAAGTTTCTTATGGATCTAGAATGCCTAACCACTATGCCTTAACCAGATGTTTGACACAGAAGTTGCATACTTTCCTGACCACACTAAAAAGCTTCCTCCTGAAATGTGCACACATCTTCCATTTCCACATATTCATATTCTCTTGGAAAGAACTCTCCATTCTGAAGGTGAGAGGTATGGGGTTTATTCATAAAATTATTCAAGCCAAATGTAACGATTAAGCTTTCTGCAACCTACACATTCAGAGTAAATTCTACCATGGTTGGCATAAAGATTACTATTTGATTGAAATAAAATGAGTTAAAAATCAGCCTCCGATAAAATAAAGAATCCAATACACTCTAAGAAGGAATAAACATTGGATATGCTGTAGCAGGGAGGACACAAAATAGAGGAGGGAAACAGCAGAAATAAAATGCAAGTTCTAATTTTAGTAGCCAACATATGGCATTGTTATAGCAGTTCTGCAGGTTCTGTTTAACAAAGGATAAATCCACACAGTCACAAGTCTTGAGCTGTTACAGATGAGCAACGTATAATTTCTCATCTGATATGGACATTGTCCTGCCACAGAAAATGTCATCACCTATGTCATCAGTCATATAGAGTCATGTGAGCAAATCTGAAGTGCACATACCCTTAGGAAGAACAATCAATTGCTAATTTCTTTTTTCCTGAATCTAAATTTAAAATGTATCAGTCACAGGGTTGTGCTGCTCAGGTCTGTACAAAGTAACCAGGAATATACTGTGAAGTGAGATTCATCTGGCCTAACATGTGTGTCTCCACCTAAGCTAGTCATTTAGGCTCTTGTTAACAGGCAACAGAGAAATGGATGTTTCTGGACTGCTATTCATTTCCTTCCAAAGTAGCCATGTAAATAAGGCAGACAAATCATGCCCCAGAAGAGTCTTTTTCATACCATTGACTATAAAGAGACCTGAGGGTGACTAGCTTAGAAGAGGTTGTCATGTGGGCATCTACAAATAACCCTTCCCTGACGTCATAACTACACCAATTACTAATAAAGGCAAGAAAAGAAAAAAACCTCGTGCATCTAAAAGGATACTTTGAAGCAGGATCTCTAAAAATTAAGTAACAAATATCCACTGATAATAGTGATGATGATAAGTTGTTTTTATGAGCCTGGATCTTCCCAGACAATTTTAGTGTTTGGGAGATACATGCTGCAGTACCTCACTTCATAGTAGCTGGCACTCAGGATAAATATTGGAGCTTAAAGCAAGATGACCAGAGATTTCCCACAAAGTGCACAGTGTGGAGCAGGCATCTATCTCAAAAAGACTGTCTGAAATATGCTCACACTGAATGGCTGAGATGCATCTGAACTCCTGCACTTTCTGGAGCTCAGGCACTTGACTGAGACCTTTAACAAAAGTGCTTATGTCCACTTAGGAGTTGGACCTCTGCACCTCAGTTAAATCCTTACCTGCACCTCTCTTTTGAAACCATTGAGCTGAGTCCGTTGACCTCTTTGATATTGTGGTGGCAAGACTTGTGCTTTTGCCTATGTATATGTTGTAAGACACTGCAGAAAATGTTTGCAAGGAAGGTGAGGTGCAACCCTTTGTGTTCAGATGGACGCACTGCACAGCAGAGAAGAAAAGATAAAAAAAATGAAAAAAACCTTCACTTAACAAAGATTTATTGGTGTTCCTGTGCTGCTTCTGCCATGCAATCCTACTATGTTAAAAAAATAATGAAAGGAGAAGCAAGCTCAACCCCTAGAAAAAAAGAGAAGCTCAAACTTCAGATGTCATAACTGAGAGGGGGAAATCTGTGACTTTATGTATTAAATAATAATAGAAAATGATAAATGCCTTCTGGAAAATTAAGTGACCTTCGAGGTAGTGGTCAGAAGATGGCTATCTAACAGTTGCATTAACACTGCATTAGTACTTCATTCTTTTATGGAGACAGACTGTGTAGTTATGTTGCAGTTAGAAGAATATTTATTCCATGTCTGGTTTATTTAATAGATTTTTTGGGGGAGAACAATCAGGAAAGCAATATGATAAGATACACACAAATCATCTAAATATATATATATTAAAAACAATGGAGAAAATGACAGTTTCTTATATTTCATGCCACATAAGCATGCAGGCTTCATTTGCTCTCCATGCAAAGTTATTTTACCTACAGATACTGACTGGATCAATGAAACACAGAAATTATGTTTTTAATAGGAAGTTCCATGGCATGGGTTATAGGCAAGTAGTTACCTAGGGGCATTTTTAGTCTGCTTCCTTTTATTATGATGTCTTTCTCCAAAACACTCCAGTTTCAGAGTGTTTGGTGCAGTTACCCAGTCACTGCTTTTGGGAAGCTCTTTGGATGGGATTCCACTGTCATTGCTTTCAGAGGGGAGAAAGCATCACAGATTTGTTGTGATAGTTGCAGATAACAACTAATCTGAGATGGGAGGGTCATGGGTGGCATGAGCTGAATCAGTGTGCAAACATTTAACGCCAAAGAACAAAAGCATACCCAAACATGGTGAATTAAACATGGGTTTTAATGGGTTTACATTCCCCAGGTTCAGTGGAGGGTGGGGGGTCTAGTTATGTTCATCAACGTATATTGTCAGAGCTTTTATATATAAGTAAATTTATGGCTTCTTTTGGTATTGATTTTTGAATAGCCTTCCCAAATTCATTCCCAAATACATGAAATGATAAGGCTGATTCATGTGCCTTGTACTCCTGGTACTATTACTGTCCCCATACTTGTGACATACCACCTGATGAACCTCTCTACTGTGTATGGCACCACTATTTCTTCCCTCTCTTCTCCCCATGACCATGCCTTGAGGTGATGCTGCCTCCATGAGGTTTTTACTTAGAAAGGTGAGGGAAAGTAGAGTTTGCACTCTTCTTTTCTCCCTCCTCTGATGACAGTGTTCCTCTTCCTTTCAAGCAAAGCACCAGCAGGGTCGAGCTGTTCTTGTGGGACCCCAGAAAGGGGCAATATTGCAGATGGTAGTCCTATTCCTCAAAGCAAGAAAGACCTTCCCTGGGAAGAAATCCCCTGGGAACAAATCCCAAACACTCTTTGTGATCTGACTGGCTACACAGAAAAAGCAGAGACAAGAGAGCTTGGATCCTCATGTGCAAGCCTCTGCACTTACATTGACCCCCCTACAAGCTCTAATAATCTTGTGATATGTACATGTATCAGGATACATTTTTCAGAATTTGTCTCACAAATTTTTTTTGCGGGATTACTCACAATGATTACAGAGCTTTACAGTCCCATCTTAGATACCACATGGAAGTACTGAAATCTCAGGATCTTAGTGTGAATATCTGTTTGCCTTCTAACCATACCTGGGAAACCAAATAGCAATGTATTCTATCTGTATCATTGACTGACTGATTCCACTCAGTTTATCAGGACACTGAACAGAAATATTAGAAAACCTAAACATCACTTGTTCCTTGACTGCTACAAGGTTTTATGTTAAACAAGGATTTAGTACAGTGGTTCTAGCTGAACTCTGGAAGCAAAGAAATATCACCGTCTCTCAAAATCGGTTTGTCATAAAGTCACCTGTGAATGTTGCCAAAGAATTGTTAACAATTTTACCAGTGCCTTTTTTCCTGTCATGTTACTGAGTACATATATGGATAAATAAATATATGGATAAATGACACTAGCCTATTTTTTCAAAAAAATCAGCGTCATTAGTTCATATGATACATTACAAGCCTAAGAGATATTAAATGACACTATATTGTAAGCACCTTCCAGTCAGAACAGGACTGAGTAGAATTATGATTAATTTTTTTTGTCTTAGAAGGTATCTTCTTCATTAATTTGAAGCTCAGATTGGCATTTATTTACACTGCAATGACAATTCATTGTGAGCTCTTTTTTAATATATCTATTGTAGCTCTGGGTTTGGTTTTCTGCACTACTGCTTTTCTAAACAGCAATTTTCATTTTTTTTATCTCTGCCAATTATTTTTTCTCCATAAATATACTACTTTACATTTATCTATTTTAAGTCTCATTTATTTTTATCTTTCTCTGCTGACTTGCCAGTGACTGCAGCACTGCTATATGCTCTTTTGAACCAACATCAGCAATTCACAGCCATTATCACTAGACAAGTTCCTTCTATCTTTTACCTTTTTTATTTTCTCTTCACCTGCTTATTCCTGTCAAATTATTTGCTTGGATTATAATTCCTCATCATATTAGTTTGGTAATGACCAACTATTTGACACTGCTGCTTCACTGCCAAGATCAACCAAGGACAGCAGTTTAATGCATCTGAATGTCACTGATAAGAGTCCTAAAACGAACATGCCAAGCTGGATTTGGGTCTTCATCTCCTCAAAGTGTAATGATGTAAAGAACTGGCGTTTGGTTGTAGTCTCCACTTCTTGAGACTGGTTAAATGTATGACTCAAAAAAAGATAAAACTTTGCTTAAATAAATATTCTGTTATTTACAAGGCAAACTTAGTATTTTTTATTTCCTTATGTCTCCTTATTTTGAGATCTCAGGCAGAAAACTGTTGAGAAAACTGTTTTTGACCTAAAAGAAATAAAGGTCATTTAGCATCAGTCTATTTAAATCTTGTTACAGGCTGATTTTCAAAATGCAGCTCAGATAGATAGGAAAGGAATATGCATGCTTCATATTCAAATTGTATACAAACTGCAAGATTGCACCTATCATGAGGTACATGACATATTGCCAGTTCAGAATGGTCTCAGTCACACAATTGTTCTTCTTATTCATTAATGCATCTATATCAGACTTCTTAATCAATTAAATTGATGTTATGGAAATATTATAGTTACTAGACATTATTAATAATATTACTGATAACATCAGTATTATTAAATGATAGTGAAAATATTACATGGTATTATAACTAATGAGATAAAATAATATTTATTATATTATTATAATAATAGTATAGGTATAGATGTTAAATATGTCATTCATGCTCAGATTTCTGCTTTCTGGTTTCCTCTTCATTCCAGGATATTTGTATTACTATCAGGTTCATTCAGCTGTTACCATCTTGGATAAATTGCAAAAGGACATAGGAAATAGCAAATAAATGTCGAGATGTTAAAAGCAGCGTTTATCTGATTTTTCAGAATCTCTCAAATCTTTCCATGTGTTTGCAAGACTTTTATCAGTTAAAGCCATCTTCCTGGTCACAAGCAACTACTTCAGCAAGCAACTGAAAAGCTACATGTTAAACAAACAAATTGAAAACCAGAGCAAAATGCCAACTTCAGGAAAAATTGTGCCTGGCGTCAATAAGGAAAAACCCCAAAGGGGTTCCCAGAAAGAACCACATGAACCCATATAACTAGTCAATGGGCCCATGAATCAGAAACTCTATTTTGAGGCAAGTTTCACACAGAGGTTGAGAAAGATGAGTTCCCTTTGCTCATGGCTGCTGGGGAGCTTACAGCTGCCTGTAAAACCATTACACAGGGTACAAGTTGGTGTTTCCTTATGTTTAGGCCTCTGATGGCCTTCTGGAAAGTGTCAGAAGTCCCCACGTGCCTGAGTGAGTAGGGAGAAGACAAAGAGTGCCATGATGTCCTCCCATTCCTGCCTGGGCTTCCAGCAGGCAAAGAAAGTAGAATAGGCATAGGGGGACAGCGAGTCTGTGGATAAAAATGCAGTGTGGGTTTCTCCACTGGACAAAGTCCCTTTACAGTTGCAGTTCCTCCTGCGTCTCCTCTCTCAGGTGGCTCTTTTCTCTGCTCCTAACTGGGTGAATCAGCTTCCTATGACTGGGCGAAGGGGCCATTGGGGAGATCCACGCGAGTCCCTGAGCAGCGGTGGGGGGAGGTGTGAGCCCCCCAGCTGCTGGGCACAGGGCCCATACTCTCCTCAGCAAGGGACGGCAAAATGGTTATTTGGTCACTGTTCATATCGCTAACAATGTGGAAAATAAATATTTGGCAAGAGGCAAACAAAGGAAAAAAAAATATCTAATGACCTGGAGCTGAAAGTGAACATATCCAGAAAGCAAGTATAAAAATTTTCAGAAGATAATTAACCACATACTCAGAGGATAATAGTTCTGTTGAACTTGATAATTCATGGTATTTTAAAAAAAGATTTATTGTTAAACCTTTACAGAGTAATGGTCTGCTCAAAGGCCATAATTTTGTATATTCATTTGTCCTTTCTACATTATTGTCAATTTGTTAGGTTCAATTTTATCTGACTACTTTTTTTTTTTTCCCTTCCCCTCAGATACTTTGTCTCAAGGTCTTCCAGCAATTTCTTGCAATGAGACCTTGACTTTACTACCCTGTATACATAAATGCCATCAGCAAATTCTGTCACCCAGCCATGCACCTCTTTGAAAAGTTCATAAACCAAGTTAGACTAAATAGTTAGTCTCACATTTCAGGGATCTTAAATATGCTATTTCTCTCCCTGTGGAAAAAACAGCGTGGGCATAGTTCACTCATTTAAATAAGCTTTCCTACCTTTCTGATGGGAGTTTAATCTTTGCTTAAGGATAGAGGAAGGTCTATTCTGCATCTGACTTGGCAGGGAGGGTTCTCTGTTTATGACAGATTTTGTGACCAGCTTCTACTATCTGTCCTTTTCTCGTTCTATTCCAGACAATCTACTGACAAAAGCTCACAAGACTTTTGACATCTGCATTTAAGACACTTCAGTATGTTAACTTGGAGATGATATTGCACTCACTGACATAGGATGCTTCACAGCATAGAATCACAGAATCACAAAATCATCATCTACGTTGGAAAAGACTTTGAAGTTCATCCAGTCCAACCATCAACCCAACATTGACAGTTCCCTACTACACCATATCCCTCAGCGTTATGTCAACCCGACTCTTAAACACCTCCAGGGATGGGGAATCCACCACCTCCCTGGCCAGCCCATTCCAACGCCTAACAACCCATTCTGGAAAGAAATACTTCCTAATATCTAGTCTAAACCTTCCCTGGTGCAACTTGAGGCCATTACCTCTTGTCCTATCGCTTATTACTTAAAGAGACTCATCCCCAGCTCTCTGCAACCTCCTTTCAGGTAGCTGTAGAGGGCGATGAGGTCTTCCCTCAGCCTTCTCTTCTCCAGACTAAACACCCCCAGTTCCCTCAGCCGCTCCTCGTGCGACCTGTGCTCCAGACCCTGCACCAGCTTTGTTGCCCTTCTCTGGACATGCTCGAGTCATTCAATGTCCTTTTTGTAGTGAGGGGCCCAAAACTGAACACAGGAATCGAGGTGCGGCCTCACCAGTGCCGAGTACAGGGGTCAGATCCCTTCCCTGTCCCTGCTGGCCATGCTATTGCTGACACAAGCCAGGATGCCATTGGCCTTCTTGGCCCCCTGGGCACACTGCTGACTCCTGTTCAGCCGGCTGTCAATCAACACCCCCAGTCCCTCTCTGACTGGCAGCTCTCCAGCCACTCCTCCCCAAGCCTGTAGCGCTGCTGGGGGTTGTTGTGGCCCAAGGGCAGCCCCCGGCATTTGGCCTTATGGAAACTCCTCCAGTTGGCCTCAGCCCATGGCTCCAGCCTGTCCAGGTCTCTCTGCAGAGCCTCCCTACCCTCGAGCAGATCAACACTCCCACCCAACCTGGTGTCATCTGCAAACTGACTGAGGGTGCACTCGATCCCCTCGTCTAGATCATCAATAAAGATTTTAAACAGGAGTGGCCCCAACACTGAGCCCTGGGGGATACCACTCATAACCGGCCGCCAACTGGATTTAACTCCGTTCACCACAACTCTCTGGGCCCGGCCATCCAGTCAGTTTTTTAACTAACAAAGCGTGGGTCCATCCAAGCCTTGAGCAGCCAGTTTTCCAGGACAATGCTGTGGGAAACTGTGTCAAAGGCCTTACTAAAGTCAAGGTAAAGAACATCCACAGCCTTTCCCTCATCCAATAAGCAGGTCGCCCTGTCATAGAAGGAGATGAGGTTTGTCAGGCAGGTCCTGCCTTTCATAAACCCATGCTGACTGGGCCTGATCATCTGGTTGTCCCACACGTGTTGTGTGATGGTGCTCAGGATAAGAGGCTCCATCAGCTTCCTGGGCACTGAAGTCAAGCTGACAGGTTTGTAATTTCCCGGATCATCCTTCCCATGTTAGCATGCCTGCTAACAAACTAAATTGCATTCACAGTTGACTTGACTGATGATATGCTTATGCACTTGCTAAGCTCACCCTGAGATACACTTAAGAACTGCATTTCAGGTAAGGGGCACTAGCAGTTGTGAGATATCTTCTCACACTGTCTTTCAGCTATAGTTTTCTCTATGAGTGGTCCTGAGCATACAGGTAGGTTTGGTATACCTATATGAGTAAGGTGCTTCTGAAAAGGAAATGGGTGTGAAGCCACATCCATAAGCACCCCAAAATCTTTCCTTATCCCTGGGGAATCAAGACTGTATGGGTGGATAGGCCTTATACTAGCAAAGATTTTTTTTTCCCCTGCCTGAGTGACCTAACTATTTAGGAAATTTATCCTTATCAGTTAACAAAACTGAACATTAAAGTATTAATTTAATATTAACCTTTTTTTTTTTTTTCTTTTATATATCCCAATAAAAACTACTGACTCTTCAGATTCAGAGAAAATGTTGGCTTGACACATCTTGTGAAGATACATTAACGTGCTTTTTGTAAATGGGGTGGCTATGAGGACGGGCATGTGAAGCCATGTACCATACCTCTCTTGGGAGAAGTCAATAAAACTGGAGGAGGAGAATCATTGATTTAAAAAACCTGTGTTCTTGTGAATTCTCTATAACTAATCCAGTAGTAAAAAAAAAATAATTAATTTCTAAGGGTATTTACTACATTTATTTGTGCTCTACACATGATTTGCCAGCACTATCTTTGTGAGAAAGGCAACTCAAATTAGTTCTTACACTAACTTGGCAGGTGGAGCTCCATTCCAGGCTCTGCCTCTCTCCACCTGACCCTGGACAAACTGCCTGTCTGGTGCTTCCTTTTGTCACTTCTCTGCTTTGCCTTTTTAGAGAGTGCATGTTTCAGAGCTAGGGTTGTGCAATTCTACATACTCCTTAGGCCTAGAGGATGAATTAAGTGCTGTAACTCTGATGTGATTCAGTGTTGTAGAGGCTCCTGTTATATAAATAATAATTACATCCAAAAATGATTAAAGAAACTTTAACATGACAAATCAAATCATTAGAACTTCTTATTAGAATATATAAAAATGGAGATTAAGGCTCTGAGGCCATCTTGATTCTGCGGCAGATACTAGCCCTGCTCAAAGACGAATGAATAAGGATGTGCTTGAGGTTTAATCATGAGGTGCCAGGGCAGGCTACATAAAAATTGTAATAACTGTAATGCAAGAAATAGGTAGCAGATTCAAAACATCAAAGAAAGGTGTTTCTTCACGCTCTGCATATCTGACTTGTGAAAAACTTAGACACAAAATGTTAAAAGTTTATGTGGATTCCAAAACCAGCTGGACAAATTCATAGAAGAGAAAAAATGGGGTGGCCCCTGCACTGTTCCGCAAGCATCCACTATTTCATACTGTTGCATTTTTAAACAAATTTGCTAGACAACCTCACCTCTTGTGCTTTGGTTTACATTGTGAAGTGGTGTCAGAAAGCATGAATGAGATTCGTGTTTTATCAGACTAAGCAGGATGGTGTGCTCCATGACCATAGCATGCTTCAACCACACACAGGCACTCAGTTCATGACCTACAGCTAGTCTGAAGTGAAAAACACCCTGAAGTATGTCTAAGGTAGATGCTGGGGCCCTGGTACCAACCATTTGATTGTCCACTCTTGTTGTCTCTCTTACTAATGGCTACTAAGGTCCTGCCTCTGGCAGGTCACATCTGGAGGATTGAAGTCTAGTCCTCTGACACACCTCTGCCATTGGAGCTAATTGCAGCAGTAGCTAGATGCTGCCCTGGACAGAGAGTCCGTGGCTGTTCACCAGGAGGTTTCACAGATACTGTTTGAGAGCAGACTGTGGTTGACACTGGGTATTTCTGGTTCTAGGACTGAAGGGCTTTCTTCTCTCATGGTCAGATCCTTCTCTTTCACAGTTGTATATACCCTCTCATCAGTCCTTTCACCTCCTTATTCTTGCCTAAATTTTTGTCTGCCCCATTTTTCCTCCTTTCTCAGATCTGCCTGCCTGGCTCCCATTCCCTCACTACGTGCCTCATTTCTCAACAGGCACAGCTACCTCTGCCAGAAGGGCCAAAAGCAAATTGTCCTTCCACTCCTCTGACCTTTTGCTGCAGCATATTCACTGTAAATGATGCATGTAAGAACTCAGCTTTCATACTGTACCCAGTGTCACTTCAGAATTTGCCACCTGAGATGAACGTTTTAGCCAAAAATGGCTCAGATGGCATGTTTGTGACAGATAGCAGCAAAACCCTCTCCCTATCTCAGCCCCCAGAGTTCTCCTTCCAAAACAGGAAACATTATTGCTGGCATCTTCGGGGATAAAAGGAGAAAGTGTTGTAAGCAATAAACACAAAGAATGTTGACAAAGTACCAATCTTCCTAATGGTACAGACTGCTACACCCTGAGAAAAAAACAAGTAATTTTCTTAACTTTTTAAAGAAAGACTGTCACATAGAAGTGAACCCTGTGTCTAGAATATTCCTGCCTAAACAGTTATGATGTGTGAAAATGAAGACTTACAATGGCAAGTGTCCAAAGCCTCAACTCTACTGGCTACAGCTGGTGTTGCCTACAGATGTATAAGGTATAAGCAATCCTCTGCAAGAAGATAGATCCTGTTTTTTTACTGATGATCTTGTGGGCTTGAGAATATTTCATAGAATGACAGAATGGTTTGGATTGGGAGGGACCTTAAAGATCATCTAGTCTAACTCCTTTTGCAATGGGCAGGGACACTAGATCCTTCCACTAGACCAGGTTACTCAAAGCCCCATCCAAACTGGCCTTGAACACTTCCAGGGAGGGGGCATCTACAACTTCTCTGGGCCACCTGTTACAGTGTTGTACCACCCCCAAAGTAAATTTCTTCCTTACATCTATAATTTAAATCTACCCCCTTCCAGTTTGAAGCCTTTACCCTTTGTCCTATCAGTACATACCCTTGTTAAAAGTCCATCTCCATTTTTCTTGTAGGCCCCTTTAAGGTACTGGAAGGCCACTCTAAGATCTCCCTGGAGTCTTCTCTTCTCTAGGCTGAACAACCCCAACTCTCTCAGCCTTTCCTCATAGGGGAGGTACTCCAGCCCCCAATCATCTTGGTGGCCCTCCTCTGGACTCTGTCCAGCAGGGCCATGTCCTTCTTATGTTGGGGACCCCAGAACTAAACGCAGTACTCCAGGTGGGGTCTCACAAATGTGTCAAACTTTTTCTATCTTCATTAGAAAGAAGCTTACTTGATAAACCCAACAGATACAAGATTATACATAACTATGGTTTAACTTTTAATTACATATTTACTTTTAAATCTTATCATACACCTGCCAGGTGTAATTTTTACCCAAGACTGCAGGACTTATTAGTGCTTAGCTGGAGTCTTGCAGGAGTCAGAGGAATTACAATGGGCCAGAGTAGGGTCCCATTTTCCTGAGGACTACTGCCCCCTCCTCTCCCCCTGCACATGCACACCCCCCCTCCATTTTTTTAGTTTACAGTAAGGTCTTAAGGAGGAGAACTGAAGGCTATTTCTCTGAGCTGGGAAATCCCATGTTTTAAGGATAAGTCAGGCTCTGCTGAGCACTGTATTTAGCCCTGAGGAAGTCTGACTGATTTCTTTGCTGGCAGAAGCAAACCCAATTTACTCAGCAATAATAGGTTCCAGTGTAGGAATGGTGAATATAAACCAATTCTTTTATATCAGGAGAAATAGCACACTTTCCTTAAAAATTTTAAGTCTAGTTGAATCCCAGTAAATACCTGAATGCAAGCAGTTATAGAAGGAAGAGCTGGCAAAGTTTCATGGAAATAAATATATCTCCATTTGCAATAAGAGAGCCGTTGATGAACTTTCTTTAAGCCAGAGAAAACTAGATAGAAGAATAATACAAAACATTTCAGAGTACTTCCTCCTGGCTTAACTTATTAACTGATAATTTATTCGCAATCAGTTGAGAACTCCAAAATAGACTAAATGATTATTCATCTTCAACTTGTACACACATATCTGATGGATTATTTTTTTCTCCTGTGGGTCTTTCACATCTCAGGTCAGAATTTATTTTCTTCCTGTCACAAAATGGGATAAAAAGGATAAGAAAGTAAAATTACCTGTAGATGTGAGCAGGAACTATAGCTCAGTTATATGGCAACGTTGTGATGGTGAGTGAAAGAGGGGCATGTGCTAATTACATGTTAATATACCGAGGCTGATATTTTCAAATATGTCAGGAAAGCAACATGCACCGAGTCTGAGATGTTATTGTTAGGATTTTCTTTAATGATCTTTAAATGAAACTTCACAAACATAGAAATAACCCAACTCATTTGTTATCACTCTAAATCTCATTGTTCTTCTTCAGGTGTCCTGGTTTCAACCAGGATGGAGTTAATTTTCATTGGAGTATTTCATACCACGTGGCGTCATGCCCAGGTGGGCGGGGCACTCAGTCATATTGTTGCTGGGCGGGGGGGTCGTTGCATTCTGTAAGCCACTGCTGCATTTTACCCGTTTTCTTTTTTAACTCACTATCGTTACTGTTGTTCTCTTGTTATATTTAGTAAAACCTTTCTTTTTATTCAACCCACTATTTCTCTTCTTTTGTCCCTCTCTTATCTTATCAGAGGGGGGAGAGGGAGGTGAAGGGCCAGCCATGTGAAGTCTGGCTGCCAGCTGAGTTCAAACCTCCACAGTATTTGGTGCCCAATGTGGGGCACGGAGGCTTTTCTTTTTGTTTGAGATAACAAAAACGGGTAAATGTGGACTGCTTGGCTCCTTAAGATCTTATCACCTCATTTGCAATACGTGTTTCCCATGCTGTTGCTCACCTTCTGTGAGAGGTGGGTTAAGGTTTTGTTTCTGTTGTACTATGTGATGCTCATCTATGATAGCATGTGGTCATCGGTCCTGGGGCTATTTACAGCTGCCATCCAGCTGAGCAACTTGTTACCTGGCTGCTGCTGTGCTGGGATATCAGGGCCAGTAGCATGGAACTAGAGGGCTGGGAGGCAAGGCAGCTGGGATCCCTGTCTAAGGAAGGGGGCATTGACAAAGCCATCAGAAAGGAGACACAAAATCTTAGTCTCTGGAAGCGACTTCTGTCAAGTGTGAGGGAGAGGCATCCCTTCAAGGACGACTTGATATGTCAACCAAGTAAGTGGACCACTATGGAAAGAGGCATTCAATACTTGAGGGAGCTCGCCGTGCGGGAGGTAGTTTACTATGACCCAGATAATGCACAGCTACCCACAGATCCAGATAAAGTTCGATGCACCCAGCCCATGTGGAGGACTTTTGTGTGGAGCACACCCTCATCATATGCCAATGCATTAACACTAATGGAATGGAAAGACGAAGAGGGACCAACAGTGGATGAACTGGCTTGCTGACTACGACAATATGAAGAAAGTGTCTCTTCCCCCACCATCGTGGCTGTGAACAAATTATCTCTAGATGTCCAGCAACTTAGGGAGAATGTGTCCTACTCCCTACCTGCATGGACCAGAATCTCGGCTATTAGGATCAATCGTTTCTCTACTCGAGAGAACCAGTACACACCACGGGGGAAGCTGTGGCATTGCCTTGAGTGACTATGGTGAAGACATGAAGAAATGGGATGGAAAACCTACTTACGTCCTAGAAAAGTGAGTATGTGAGCTGGAAGGAAGAACAAGTACAGAACGTCATCCTTTCAGGAGAAATGCTGCTCCAGTTCCCAGTAAAATCAGGTGCCCAGACAGAGCAGAAAGGTCGACTTTGTTCATGATCCTATGAGAAGAATGACTTGTATTCACAAGAAGTGAGTGATCAAGATGAGGCTGAAATCTGTGCACACCACACTAGCCCATTTGTTGTTAGTGGGTATTATGACCAACATTAGAGGGGCTCTGCCTCCAGCCAGGCAGAGGACATGGACAACCAAGTTTACTGGACTGTGTGGATTTGACAGCCTGGCACATCTGACCCCCAGCAGTATAAGTCTTTGGTGGACACTGGTGCCCAAGGCACCCTAACGCCATCAAATTTTAAAGGGCCAGAACCCATTTGTATTTCAGGAGTGACAGGGGAGTCTCAACAGCTGACTGTATTGGAGGCCAAGGTGAGCCTAAGTGGAAAAGAGTGGGAAAAACACCCCATTGTGACTGGCCCAGATGCTCCATGTATTCTTGGCATAGATCATCTCAGGAGAGGGTATTTTAAGGACCCCAAAGGGTATTGGTGGTCTTTTAGTATAGCTGCCTTGGAAACAGGAGGAATTAAACAGCTGTCTGTGTTGCCTGGTCTATCAGAGGATCTTTCTGTTGTGGGATTGCTGAGGGTTGAAGAACAACGGGTGCCAATTGCCACTACGACCATGCACTGACTGCAGTACTGCACCAATTGAGATGCTGTAATCCCTATCCATGAGTTGATTTGTCAGCTAGAGAGCCAAGGAGTCATCAGCAAGACACGCTCCCCTTTTGACAGCCCCATATGGCCAGTGAGAAAGTCTAATGGAGAGTGGAGATTGACAGTGGGCTATCGTGGTGTGAATGAAGACACACCACCACTGAGTGCTGCCATGCCAAACATGTTGGAATTGTAATATGAACTAGAGTTGAAGGTGGCCAAGGGGTATGCTACGATTGATATTGCCAATGCATTTTTCTCCATCCCTCTGGCAGCAGGATGCAGGCCACAGTTTGCTTTTACCTGGAGGGGTGTCCAATACACCTGGAATCGGCTGCCCCAGGGGTGGAAACACAGCCCCACCATTTGCCATGGACTGATCCATGCTGCACTGGAACAAGGTGAAGCCCCAGAACATTTACAATACATTGATGACATTATTATATGGGGTAATATGGCAGAATAAGTTTTTGAGAAGGGGAAGAAAATAATCCAAATCCTTCTGAGAGCTGGTTTTACCATAAAGCGTAGTAAAGTCAAGGAACGTGCACAAGAGATCCAGTCTTTAGGAGTAAAATGACAAGATGGATGTTGTCAGATTCCAATGGAGATGATTAATAAAATAACAGCTATGTCCCCACCAACTAACAAAAAGGAAACACAAGCTTTCTTGGGTGTTGTGGGTTTCTGGAGACTGCACATTCCAAATTGCAGTCAGATTGTCAGCCCTCTCTATCAAGTGACTCAGAAAAAGAATGATTTTGTATGGGTCCTGGAGCAGTGACAGGCTTTTGAGCAAATTAAGCAGGAAATAGTTCAGTTTGGACAGGGCAAGATGTTAAAAATGTGCCCTACACTGCAGTTGGGAAGAATGGCCCTACCTGGAGTCTCTGGCAGAGAGCACCAGGGGAGACTCAGGGCCAACCCCTGGGGTTTTGGAGTTAGGGATACAGAGGATCAGAAGACTGCTACACTCCAGCTGAAAAGGAGATACTGGCAGCATATGAAGGGTTCAAGCTTCTTCAGAGGTGATCGGGACTGAAGCAGAGCTCCTCCTGGATGCCTGATTGCCAGTGCTGGGCTGGATGTTCAAAGGGAGTGTCCCCTCCACACACCATGCAGCCGATGCCACGTGGAGTAAATAGGTCACATTAATCACACAATGGGCTCAAATAGGGAGCCCCAGCCATCTGAGAATATTGGAAGTGATCACAAATTGGCCAGAAAACAAAGATTTTGGAATGGCGCTAGAGGAAGAGGTAACACGTGCTGAAGAGGTCCCATCATATACTGAGCTACTGGATAATGAAAAGCGATATGCCCTCTTCACCGATGAGTCCTGCTGCACTGTGGGAAAACATCGAAGGTGGAAGGCAGCTCTGTGGAGCCCCACACGATTGGTCACTGAAGCTGCTGAAGGAGAAGATGAATCGAGTCAGTTCGCAGAGGTGAAAGCTGTCCAGCTGGCCTTGGATATCGTTGAGTGAGAAAAGTGGCCGGTGCTCTACCTCTATACTGACTCATGGATGGTGGCAAATGCACTGTGGGGGTGGTTACAGCAGTGAAAACAGAGCAACTGGCAGCACAGAGCCAAACTCATCTGGACCGCGGAATTATGGCAAGGTATTGCTGCTCAAGTAGAGAATCTGGTTGTGAAAGTACGCCATGTAGACACTCATGTACCCAAGAGCCAAGCTACTGAAGAACATCAACAACCAACAGGCAGATCAAGCCACCCATCAAGGGTGGCTCAGTCAGATCTGGACTGGCAACATAAGTTATGGCTCGCTGGGCCCATGACTCCTCAGGCCATCAGGGAAGAGATGTAACACATAGATGGGCTCATGACTGAGGGGTGGACTTAACCATGGATGTTATTGCACAGGTAATCCATGAATGTGAGACATGTGCTACGATCAAGCAATCCAAACAGTTAAAGCCCATTTGGTACAGAGGACGATGATCAAAATATAAATATGGGGAGACCTGGCAGATTGATTATACCACACTCCCACAAACTCGGCAAGGCAAACAATATGTGCTTACAATGGTGGAAACAGCCACAGGTTGGTTGGAAACTTATGCCGTGTCCCATGCCACTGCCTGGAACACCATTTTAGGCCTTGAAGAGAAAGTGGTGGCATAAGTGGTGGCATGGCACGCCAGAAAGAATTGAGTCAGATAATTGGACACATTTCCAAAACAACCTCATAGACACTTGGGCCAAAGAGCATGGCATTGAGTGGACATATCATATTCCCTATCATGCACCAGCCTCTGGGAAAATTGAGTGATACAATGGATTGCTGAAAGCTACACTGAGAGCAATGGGTGGTGGAACTTTCAAACACTGGGATGTGCATTCAACAAAAGCCACCTGGTTAGTCAATACCAGAGGATCTGCCAAGCAAGCTGGCCCTGCTCAGTCAAACCTCCTACATACTGTGGATGGGAATAAAGCCCTCGTAGTGCGCATTAGGAATATGTTGGGGAAGACCATCTGGGTTACTCCTGCATTGGGTAACATAAACCCGTGTGTGAGATTACTTTTGCCCAAGGACCTGGGTGCACTTGGTGGGTAATGCAGAAGGATGGAGAGGTCCCATGTGTGCCTCAGGGAGATTTGATTTTAGGTGAGAATAGGCAGTGAACTGGACTGTCGAATAACCCTGTTATGGCAATTGCTGCCTTGCAACATCCCTGTGCCACATCCAAAGCCTCCTGCTCCACTGACTGAGCCAACTCTGCCTCATTCCTCAGCCTTCTAGACTGTCATAACATATGGAACTCGAAGTTATGGACTAAATGAACTCAGCAAACATTGTGGAAGGATGGCCCATAGACTAAGGGAATGATATCTGTGAGACCTGAAAAGAAGAAAAAGTGGTGATTCCTCAGTGGTATGGAATAAGGGGTGGAGACTGTCCTGGTTTCGACCAGGATGAAATTAATTTTCAGTGGAGTATTTCATACCATGTGATGTCAAGCCCAGGTGGGTGGGGAGCTCTCTCTCTCTGGGCTTTTCGCCGGGGGCTTGCACGGGCACCACCTGCCAGCTGCTCCTCGGGCGTGTTGTTGCTATGAGGGGCGGTTATCATGCTCGGTAAGCCACTGTTGCATTTTACCCATCTTATTTTTGAACTCACTATCGTAACTGTTGTTCTCTTGTTATATTTAGAAAATTCTTTCTTTTTATTCAGCCCACGAGTTCTTTTGTCCCTCCCCTACCTTACCAGAGGGGGGAGGGGGGGTAGGGTGGTAAATGGCCAGCCACGTGCCATCTGGCTGCCAACTGAGTTCAAATCTCCACATCAGGTGTCACAGCAAGTCAGACAAAGGCATTTGTTGGGGAGCATGGGTGTCATAAATGAATAGATGTGACATGCCATCTTCTTTTTGCTGTCTGGTAACATACAAACATTTAAAGTCCCAAAGCAATTGGCAGGACAGTAGATCTGGAAAGCTCAGCTTTCCTTCCATTCTGGAAATGTTAACCACATGGTAGCAAGTCTTTCATAACTTCATGCAGCCTCGAAAAGCCCAGGTCACTTAACCCATTTAACCCAGTGTTATGCTGATTGAGGGCACCAGTTAAACTCAGACACCAGAGTAAAAAGAGTAGGCTCATTTTACTGTTAATTATTAAAGGATATAACCACGTAATACAGAAAATAAGAAAAATACAGAATACTGTGCTTAATTTTCATTGCATACAGTTAATTATAGAAAATAAGAATAAGCAAGGTAATTCACCTAATCATTACTACACAATGGGGAGAATAAAGATTAAGAAAGACCATCACCACTTGTGTGCACTACCAACATACAGATCTGCAGACGCTGGGGAGTCCTGGTTGCAGTGAGGATTTGGAGTACTTTTCCCTGCAAGTGGGAACTCCTACGCAATGCATCCATCCATAGGTGAGGCATCCAAAGTCGTGGCAAGAGGGTTCAGCCTTATATACCAAAAATCAGCAAGCCAGAATAACTTGCACCTTTGTTTTGAGGGGAAACATCGGCTCATTTGAGGTTTCATCCTCCTGTTGGATTCCACCCAAAACCTGTCCACGGCTCAAGAGGGAGAACCAACAGACTTTCTAACAAGGCCAAACTCTTGGGCCTTGAGCAAGGCTAAACAAGGAAAGTTGGATACATTCTCACAACATTTCATCCTCACTACTAATTATATTCTTTCTAAACTACATCTTTCACTAGTGAGAATACATATTTCATTAATGATTAGATACTAATAATGCTAATGGTAATACAGATTTTACTAATTAACAGTTACTAATAATGGATAACATTTTGTTGTGAGGTTCATCTAGAAGTCAGTTTTGTTTCAGGGCCTATTATTCAGGCCCTAGCACTACACCCAGTGGAAGACCAGGTGAGAAATTTCCTTCTCAGGCTGATCTTTCTTGTCCTGGAGGCACCAGCAACACTCACTTCTGGATCTATCCCAGACCATCCATTCTCCCAGTCTGCACTGCAGGTATAACATTTTCTGCATGGCATGCCATTACCCCTTAGTCAGATAATAATAGAGATGACGACTATGTAGGAGTCCCGCTAGGATTATGTCATTGTTCTAGAACTTCTCTGAAAAAGAAGGTATTATTAGGTCATTGCAAGAGAAACAAAATAGGCAAGACATATTTTTGTTTTCTAGCCTTAGACTGAGTAATTAAAAAAAAAGAGAAAACTTTCTATACTAGCTCATTAACTGAATTTGCCACCCAACACTCATGTCAAAGCTAGGGGATTTTGTGGAAATATGTCAGACTGAAGCATGAAAGAAATTAATTTATTTTTCTTTTATGACAAGAGACAAGCCAAACAAAATATGTATAACAAGTTCCCAGATCACATGGTCATGCTTTCTCCAGGAGCACTAGTTGTTACCAATTGCTGGAGTCCTTTATTTCTAGATGTAGTGGCACTCAAAAACAAAGGAAGGTATTTTAGAAAATTGGATAGGAGAGAAGCTAAGAACTAGGACTTGAAACAATGCAACATTTACGTAACGTATGCCAGAAACTTTTCCTTTATTAAAAAATGCTTTCCAGATAAATAACAGGCACTCAAGACAGCCATTATTTTCCTCTGCAATCATCCTTTCATATAATCTATACAAGTATTCTCACAGGAATAATTGCAAAGTATTCTGATGACTACTATTAACAATCAACTGAATTGCATTTCAGAATAGTTCTTCTCAGATTGTGACCATTTAAAAAGTATTGTCAACAAATGCCCAGAAGTTTGGAGAGAAAGAAGACTGAGTCTGCGGGAGAGGCAGAAAAAAGGAAAGACTGAGCCAGATCATTAAAGACACAGATGCAGAAGCTACATGTATGAAAAAAGATTAATAAAATAGAACTCAGGCTCATGAAGAAGAATTTGATTTTCCAAGCTTAACAAGAATAATCCTTATGAAATCTTCTTAGAAACAAAATATAGGGAGGACTCTTCTGAATTACTGCAAAACTGTGGAAAAAATTAGGATAGAACAATAGTTCAAATTCCTATCTTTGAGGTTAACAGCAAAACTTACTTCAGTTAACAATGCAAAGAATATAATATTAGATAGTTTTGCTAACCTCTGTCCTAGACTGTGAAGAGACTTGGCATAAGAAATTGGAAAGCCAGAAAAATTAGTATTTGGGTTTGGGTTGTTGGGGTTTTTTTTGTTTGGTTGTTCGTTTTTTTTGGTGTTGGTTTTGTTTGTTTTTTGGTGTTTTTTTTTTTTTTTTGGGGGGGGTGTGTGGTGTGTGTGTTGTTTTGGTTTTGTTTTTTTTTTCCCCTGAATTTTTTATTTCAGGAATATTTTGATACCTGGAGAGTAATAACAAGTAGAACTAAAAGTGTAAGGTCAGTGATTCAAGGATATAGGGATGGTTGTCTTTGACATCAGTTGTTTTACAAACTATTAGAAAAGATTTGAAAGAAAAGCAACATAGATCCAGATATGGAGTCTAATGAGAAGTTGAATACCAAATGTAGAGCCATTAGTCTGCTCACATACTTTTTTATTAACAACAGATTTTTCAGAGACAGGTAATGCAGTGCATTAATCCATTTATACTTAAATAAAGTTGGGGTTTTTTTATCCAATACTCATAGGAAATCCTTGGTGACTCTAAAAGAGAATCCAAGGTTAACAGCTTTGACTAAAGCAGAATATCAGGATTAAAGACAGAAGACCGAAAAAAAAATATTCCTTAGGGATCAGACTTGAAATTTTCACAGTTGCAGATAATAATATTTGACTTCTAGGTAGAACTAGGCAAAACCTGATGATGAAAAACAAAATTAGAGAGGTATTGTTGAACCTGAAGAGGACGTGATCGTAGTACAAGAAGAGTTGGATTATTTTATCATCTGGTCTGGTAGAGGCAGTGTGAAATCTAATAGAAGAAAATGAAGAGAGGTCAACAATAAAAATTCAACTGTAGCCCCACCCCAATGGCTGTTGCACCACCCATTTACCCTGGAATTCCACTTTTTTTTGCCCCTGGGTTGTCCACTGTGTGATATGTCATACCCTACATGGTCACAGCCAGCCCTCTGATTGACTGACAGATGCCCTTCCCACTTTACCCCAAAGAACATCAGAATAGGAAGGCCTTTCCCTCAGAGTACTGGGGGGGGGGGGGGTGTCACAATTTTGTTTCAGCCACCATTTTTACAGCAGAAATCTACCATTTTTGACACCACCTGGAACAGTAAGCCCCTTGCCTGCATACACAGAGGCCACCATTTGTGATGATACTGTTCTCCACCTATTTTCACACTGCTTTGAGATTAGTTTGTTTCGAATTTTGAACACATCATACCCATACGAGCACCCTCTGACTGGCTGCCGATTTCATTTGGAACAGGAATTAATCATAGATCTAAATGTGTATGTATATATGTCAGAAATCTGCATGTGACTGAGTCAGGATGGAGAAGATAGAAGGTGCTGTGGTCTATTCCTGTTCCTGTCTGGGCTTGCAGAATGGGTATAGGGGGACAGTGGAGTTTGAAGGAAAAATTAAAAAGCCTGGAAAAGCCTGACCAGCAACATCTCACTAGTTCAATTGATTCTTCAGAGTTACGTTTCTTCTGTGTGAGTAGTAGTTGTGGGACAAATACAGGACTTTTCCAGCCATGAGCCAGGAATGTATCTCAAGCTCTTAAGAGTGCGGAGAGAATTGGATTCCCAGGGTATTTGTGTGGGCTTTGGCTCCTCTCCAGCACACACAGTAGGGGAAAATGTGCATAAATGAGCCCATCATGTCCTGGACCTGGCTCTGGGAGGACATTTGCAGGGATCACTGGAGGGCAGAGCAAGCAGGTTCCTCATGTGTTGGAAGAGTGCTGGCTGAAGGAGGATTGTGGTGGCGGAAAAATTACAGCAGCCCGACCTTTCAGAGGTATATTCAAGGCCCACAAGGTCTGCCTCACACTTTCAGGAATGGGAATTTTTTTGTAGTCAGTCCCACCTTGGCACTCTAAAACATATTTCAATCCTTTTGCCAGTCTTACTGTTTTTCTTTTTTCTCCAGTGTTTATGCATTATCTTGAATTGTGGGTAATAGAATTTCAGACAGAATTTTCAGACCAAATGCTTGAGTGATCTTCAGTGAACTGAGAGTGGGTATTGGAGGAAAATATACAATTAGTGATAGTCTGGAACCATCTTCCAACAGTATAAAGGGGAAAATTCCTCATTTTAAGATAGATTGTGGCTGGCTTCTGAGATGGATGAAGATGACATGGTTAGTTGTAATAAATTTGATGATGATCAAGAAGGTGTCTCCCTGTCCTGTGCCTTATTCTAGTAAAGACTGTCCTCTCACCACAAATAACACTGCTATAGTTTCTCTACATGTTGCTCCCCTGCTAAGACATCCAAAGATTTCATTAGCCTTTTGACCATATTTCTGTAGGTAAGTCGGTAATTTTGATTCCTGAGCCATCAACTGGCCAAAACCAGGACATCTTGCAACAGCACTACAGGCAATTAAAGATGAAGTATGAAAGAGAAAATGCATAAATAAAAGACTGTTCATTAATAAGCAGTTTTGATGCACTAAGGCTGACATTTCTCAGAAAAAATACTTGCAATGTTACTCAAATTTACATCACAATAAAGGTTCAGAATTCAGCATGTCTAAGAAGCTGGATTGTTATTTTTTATAGATGTTTGTTAATAATTTGCTATCAAAGCATTTCAGAAGAAGAAGTGCATGTGCTGTGAGATTGTTTGAAGTGTGTCTCAGGATATTTACAGGGCATTTATTCATTTTCACACTACACATCATAGGATATTTTTGTTTAAATGAATGACAGAGCAAAACCCACACAGCTTCAGTCTGAAATTCATTTACGTCTAAATAGCTGTCTACCAATTCCCCATATAAATGGCTTTTTTTCAAATAAACATTATTATATTCACAGATTGCTAAGGCCTGAAGAAACAGTGCTAGATTTAACTGCTTATTTAAGATTTCCCCCTCTTCTTTTTTTTTGCGGTGTGTGGTTAATATGATTAAGAAAATGTAGTGTGATGGTATCAACTTATTTAGCACCCAGAAGGAACAAAAGCAGGTTTCATTTGTGCTCCTTAGAAGAGGCTTGTTACCATATTTCCTTACACTTTCTATTGTATTATTTCTCACAGTGCTTTTGAGTTAAGGAAATGGCAACATTTTCTTTGCACACATCAAGGGCTAAAGCAGTTTGCTAAATACAATTGGCCCAAATTCCACAAATAAGGTCTAAAATCCTGGTTCTGGAAGTGCTATTCACACAGTGATTTGTGTGACAAGGTCCTTATATGATAAATAAGAAAGATTTTTGCACCTGAGCTGGTCTTGATGACAGAATGGACTAGTCTACAAGAAAAGCTTGTAGCTTAAACTCTGTTCTTCAATGACAAGGCCACCCTGTGAAACTGGAACACTGCAAATGGAAACCTTTTCAGTGCCCAAATCACAAGTTTCTCTTGCTGGTCTCAGTCAAATACCCTAAACAGGTCTTTCCTGAGGTATATAGATGCCACTGAATAACATGGCTCATCACAGCTTTCACTTCAGTGGACACAGGCATCCCTTATGTCCTGTGTCATGTCATTGACATGAATTCTCTGGGTACTGAATCTATCTCTAGTCATCTGTGATTCCTTTTATATAAGGTGAGAGAAGAAGGTATTTTTAGGGCATCCTGTTCCAAGGTGAACATGTAGGACTTGATTCGGTTGCTCATACATAAATATATAATGTCATTTGAGACTCCCTGGGTTATCTATGGTTTTCCTGGGTCTGCCAGTTATGACAAAGGTCCTACCGGAGACCTGTGCCTATCTGGAGGCACCTGGAGGCAAGGCCCACATAGGCATGGGGTGCTTATTTGTGAGCAAAGGATTGGTATGCCATGCCTTAGCAAAAGAGTAAAATCTCTAAAAGAGGCTTATTTTTACTTATTTTCATTAATTATGAAGGGGGTTAGATATCTAGATTAGATTTAGCCCCCTGAAATTAAGATCAGTCCCACCCTGGGTATGAGAGTTTCATTGTAGTTAGGTTAACAGTAACAATTTTTTTTAAAATATCAGATAACTCCTTCTGCGAATGCTTCCTGTTCTTGGAATACTGAAGCACATAGATGTTTTATAAGTCAAGCTCAGCTATTTTTATGTAAAAACCCCAAATGCTTAAAATGAACAAAAGCCTGTTGAGACTTACCAATAAGTAATATATGTAATTCCTCTGTATCATTAGCTGTGATGTGCTATTTGATGTAATATCTAGTGATATCTGTAGTATCATTGTTACATATATTGTTATTTATTTATATATTAAACCAAAATTATTATAAAGTAGATGACTAAATCTTTAATAATGTACATATCATTACAAAAATTATTAATAAGCAAAATGCTTCAATAATTTAAATAATCTGTGGGATTAATGACAAGGCTAGAATAAATTTTTCTAGTCTTAATGTATCATTTAAAACCCCCATAGTCTCAGAACAAGGATGTTACAACAGGAAGGAAAAACAACTTTCTGTATAATACTTAATCTGACAAACTGGTCCAATACTTCACAGGATAATGAGATTACACTATTGACTAACACATTTGAAATTATCAAAGAGAATGAAGAAGCACTCTCAACACTGTTACAACACTTGACTTCCAGGAACATTCTCATTGAAATGTACATGCCTTGTTTTGAAAAATGTTCCTAAGTACGGAAGTACTTAGAATTTTTGTAGAGTTTATATGAAAGCAACCACTGCATCTTTGAATGTATTCTTTTCAAATGAATTTTGATATTACTAGAAGTGTTGGGTTAAAGTTACTTAACCATTAACAAAATACAGAACAGGTTGTTGGGTGTTGGAATGGGCTGCCCAGGGAGGTGGTGGAGTCCCCATCCCTGGAGGTGTTTAAGAGTCGGGCTGACATAGCACTGAGGGATATGGTGTAGTTGGGAACTGTCAGCGTGAGGTTAATGGTTGGACTAGGTGATCTTCAAGGTCTTTTCCAACCTAGACGATTCTGTCATTCCGTGAGCTGAAGAACAACAGTGAAAATGCTCCATATGGCTCTTAACATGTGCTTCAAGTTTGACTTGAAGAACCTAAGTAGAAGAGTAGGATCCCTGTGTATCCCGGTTGACTCAGCCAAGAAGCATACAATTGATGCTGCTACCTACCCATTAGCTGGCAGAAACAAGTACTTACACTTCCTCATCTTTGTCTGTTGGATTCATTTAATGTAGACAGTGGGAAAATAGTAATGAGAAAAGGAATTCTGTCCCTCCAGGGAAATGCATGAAAGCTGTTTTAAATAATCCTTGAGGAGCACTACTCAAAGAAGCATTGCTACTGTTTTCCAAAAAGAGGGACATAGCCCCTATTCTGTTTACTCCAGAGGACTGTCAAACTAAGTTCCATAGTCTCCTCACATTATGAAAAGGAGAAAAATAAAAGTAGAAAACAGTCCTTCTGCAACTGAACGTGGGGATGGTTACACCAAAACTGGAGAACACGTGCATCAGGGCCACTCTTCTGGCAGACAAGCTTTACTGTCATAAACTAAAGCAGCCAGTTGCCCCTGGTGAGTCACGCTGAACCATCATTTAAGAAGCAACATCCTTCGTCTGTCTCATACAATTTCTGTAGCAGTTATGGCCAAACAGAAGTGCAACCCCACTCCCTGTTATGCTGATAACAACGGACACATCCCCATTTGTGAATTGAGGCCAGTCTGTGTCAAAAGACTGTTGGATGGTGTATGAGAGAAGTGTGAAAAAAACATTCCATCTAGGATTTACATGTGTGTGGCTCTGCCAGCTCCAAGTTACTCTTCATATTGTGCCAAGTACAGGATGAAATGCAAGTCAAAAAGGGAGGATAGCTTACTTCTCCCTATTGACCATATAAATGAGAGAATCTGCGTGCTCTGTGGCATGCGTGCTGATCACCTTGCCTCCATACTTCATTGGCAAGTGTTTTTCATGTGTGCCAATATATTCACAACACACTGGCATACCCTGTTATCCTTTGAGAATATGTTCCTGGAAAGTGTGACAGTTAGTTATTCAATGGGAGGGGAGACTGTATGCAGGGATTTGAGAAATACACACACTTTAACCACATATGGACAGTAACACATAAGAACAGTATGTCAGTATGTTGTGGCAATAAGGTCTTTCCCCTCATTCCAGTAACACTACCCAGAAAAGCAAGATCTCTATGGTGCAGGTGAAGAACAAAGACAAGGAGGGTGCTGCTGCATAGCCACACCCAAGATTCTCAGCATATTTCTGCTAGTGTTTGTGTGATACACAAACAATATATTAGTAAAATATTTTAAATACTTCATTGTAGCCTACTGTGTTTATATTCTCAGCAGTTATTTTAACAGAGCAGGTATCTGGCAGGAACAGTTCAGTATAACTGGATGGCTCAACATGGTCTTGACGGAAGGAAAAATAGTTATGGCAGCATTTAGCAGAGCACAATATGAAATGATTGATGATGGACCTCCAAAATGACAATAGAAAAATGACAGAAACTCTGGAGTTTTCCCCTGAGGTCTGATATGTACTTAGGTGTACTTAGGCAGCACCTCATCCTACCTGAATGTTCCTCATCTAGAAGAGCTCATTGCAGGTCCAGTAGCAGTAACATTAAAAGCACAAGGCTGTGTATTCTATCCAGAATACAATTATTTCTTGTTCTACCTCATTTTTTAAAATATTTTTTCTGCTTGTTATTGTCTTTTGATCCTCATCCTGTTTAGAAAGGCTTGAGATCATTAAAACCTAACTGAAAAGTGAGTTGGGACACTTGGTTGTTTTGTTGCAGAAAACTGACCATGACTTTTTGAGACCACTGTACTATATACATTTTATATAGGTACCTTTGGGTATGAAACTACTGTATATTGTGGTGAAAACTAGAAATATGAGTTGATTTTCTTCAGATGGCTTGAATTGGAGAAATAGTCCAAACCCTTTACCCCAGAGATCCCTACACAGTAGAATGAGTAATCCCACACACCGCTCTGTGCTACCAGAGCAAAAAGGCCTGTTCTAATGCAAGGACCCTGCGCTGTGATACTGCAGGCATACAATGTGCACAGTATAATAAAACAGATACTGTAGACATATTTCTGTCATTTTTTTTGTTTAGTCCTAGAAAGAACAGGGAAATCCACACATTCATCTCTGTTTCTCATAACTGAACCATTGCTTACACATCCTTCTTATGCTGTTATTGTTCTGTGTTCCTTGGTGCAGCATTTCTCTTTCTGCTTGTTCAAGATATAATGTGGGTGGGATTCATCTTCCAGAACTGTAAATGTTTATGGCTGGGCTAGACTCCCTTTAGACTCCCTTTATAGATGTTGAAAAATAAATGAACTCTTTTAGAGTAGGGTTTATATTACTCTAATTTCAGATGTCTACTTTAAGATAAGATGAGTTGTGTTTCAGAAGTGTCTTGTGCCTCTCCATCAGCCGTAAAGGGAATTGAGATTACTAACTCCAGTGACAGTGCCTACAATATTCATATCTATATTTGAACAGATGAACTTTGCTATGTGTATATTGCTGAGATGTGTTGGTTTGGTTTTTTTTTCACTGAAATTTTATTTGACTGGACTCTTGCAATACAGAAATGGAGATTTATTTTTGCCTTATAGACACCTTGTGTAAAAGTAACTCGAGCAACACATTGCTTGTACGGGTCTTGTCTTTTTCTGTTCTCATACTCTTATACCTTGGAAAAAGTTGTGGTGTTTCAGGTTTTGATAGGGGAGGGCAGAAGTGGCAGTGATGCCTGTAGGCCTATAAAATAGGAAGCAAAGCCTTTAAATATGCAGATTACCTCTCAGAATTATCAATGTCTTGGATATTCAACACCTCTAAACCTGCAGGCCCCCCTTTCTGTCTTGAATGCATTGCTCTATCACCTGCCACATGCGGTGGTGAGAGAACTGCACTTCCAGTTGCCTACATAGAGCTGTAGCAGGCAGCTCTCTCCTGTTCCACACGCTGATGTGAAAAGGCTGATAGCACTTCATAGATCACCCAAGTGTTTACTGCCTACAGTTTGAGCTCTTCCTGGCTTTTGGACTTCTGGGAGTGTTGTCTCGTGTAAGTGCTGGAATCTATTCCATGACTCTAAGCTGCATTTCAGTACCTGACATAGATGTGATGTAGAGGAGCTCACGCTGTGAATTCAATTCTACTTAGGATCTATTCTGCAGCAGCTTATTTGTGCAGAAGCCACCCCTTCACTGCCTTATCTGAGACTCAGTGCCACATGATGAGGACTTTGAATAGTCCTGCTGCCAAATGCCCTTCACCCTGATACTTCCAGTACATCTTCCCTGGAATGAACTATGGTGTAAACCATCCCCCTCCTAGTATCAGCTGCATAGCAGATGCTGCTGTGATTTGACTTGCACAAAGCTGTGATTGTCTGTTTCATCAGGTTTCTCTATAGATGTACAAAAATTAATACTTGTACTGGAAAGATCTTCATATGATATTACTTTCAATCTAGCTTTGTTCCACACATGCAGAACTAATGAGTTCAATGACTCTATTAAGCAAATGAGTGTACGCACATAACACAGATAGCGTAGTAACCCTTGGACCATAGATACTGACTAGAAATGTGCTTACTAACTCAGCCCCTTAAACTACCTCTAAGCTTTCTGTGTTTACCTATCCATACAATTTTCCACTTGTGAATTGCTGGTATTGTATGTGGCCAAAGGGGAGGAAACTTACAAGAACCTTAGAGAGAACCTATTTTTTCACCCTTTTGAAAAAAAAACTCCACACTGTACATTAGTTGCAAAACACAAGCTAACAGAGGTTATTTTATTTCACAGAATCATCATTTAGGTTGGAAAAGACCTTGAAGATCATCTAGTCCAACCCTTAACCTAACATTGACAGTTTCCAACTCCACCATATCCCTCAGCACTAAGTTGACCCAACTCTTAAACACCTCCAGGGATGGGGAATCCACCACCTCCCTGGGCAGCCCATTCTAACGCCTAACAACCTGTTCTGTAAAGAAATGCTTCCTAATATTCAGTCTAAACCTTCCCTGGTGAAACTTGAGGCTGTTCCCTCTTGTCCTATCACTTATTACTTAAAGAGACTCATCCCCAGCTCTCTGCAACCTCCTTTCAGGTAGCTGTAGAGGGCGATGAGGTCTCCCCTCAGCCTCCTCTTCTCCAGACTAAACACCCCCAGTTCCCTCAGCCGCTCCTCATATGACCTGTGCTCCAGACCCTGCACCAGCTGCGTTGCCCTTCTCTGGACACGCTCGAGTCATTCGATGTCCTTTTTGTAGTGAGGGGCCCAAAACTGAACACAGGAATCGAGGTGCAGCCTCACCAGTGCCGAGTACAGGGGTAAGATCCCTTCCCTGTCCCTGCTGGCCACGCTACTGCTGACACAAGCCAGGATGCCTTTGGCCTTCTTGGCCCCCTGGGCACACTGCTGGCTCCTGTTCAGCCGGCTGTCAATCAACACCCCCAGTCCCTCTCTGACTGGCAGCTCTCCAGCCACTCCTCCCCAAGCCTGTAGCGCTGCTGGGGGTCGTTGTGGCCCAAGGGCAGCCCCCGGCATTTGGCTTTATGGAAACTCCTCCAGTTGGCCTTAGCCCAGTAAAGATGTTAAACGGGAGTGGCCCCAACACCGAGCCCTGGGGGACACCACTCGTGACTGGCTGCCAGCTGGATTTAACTCCATTCACCACAACTCTTTGGGCCCGGCCATCCAGACAGTTTTTCACCCAGCAAAGCGTGTGCCCATCCAAGCCACAAGCAGCCAGTTTTGCCAGGAGAATGCTGTGGGAAATGGTATCAATGGCCTTACTAAAGTCAAGGTAGACAACATCCACAGCCTTTCCCTCATCCAATAAGCAGGTCGCCCTGTTGTAGAAGGAGATCAGGTTTGTCAAGCAGGACCTGCCTTTCATATACCCATATTGGTATATGTAACACATAAAAAAAGGTTAAAAAAATATATATCTATTGTCCACTGGTTGCTGAAATGACTGCAGTTATACCTTTGGAAGATCCTGTACACATTACATTACAATAATGGCTAGAAATGCCATTATTTTGTTAGGGGGGGTGTTTGTTGGTTTTTTGTTTGTTTGTTTTTCCGTATATTGAAGTATCTTCCTACATTTACAGAAGCAGTTGAACCACACTGTAGACCCTCTGCAACAGTGAACCTGTTACTCAATCACACATTTCAATGTTAAAAGTTAATATTTGTGCTTATTGCAGAGTTGATTTGTGTCGAAATGTAGCATGAAGGTTGCCCACTAAAAACAGCTAGGGATTTTCCTTCATGCAACGTAATATGGAAATAGTATAATTTAACAATTTGCAAGGGGAAAATAAGATTGGGATGGTAACAGATGCTTCTTTTAAGAAGTAGTGTAATAAACAATCTCTTTTTTATTTGACAAAACTGGGACAGCAATATACATTAAAAAAATTCTTTGACACAAATGCAGTGTTCCAACTGGGACTTTACATAGTCATAAAAAAAATCCATTTTTCCAGACGGCATTGAGAGGTCTCACTAGGAAAGCATAATGTGATTCCTGAGATGGGTTATGTGCTATAGAAAAAGAGAAATTGTTTAGAGAACGACAACAGAGGGCAATGCCAAAGTAGATAGCTTGTATGTTGATTTTAGTTATGTCATTGTTCAATATGTATCTAGTTGAATAATTATGAAAGAGGTAACCGGTGAAAACTTGCAGGCAGCCCCTTTATTGCAGCATTGCATTGTGAAAAAGATGTTCCTCACCTCCAACCTCAGCTTCCCAAGGTGAAACTCGTGCCCCCTGCTATCTTGTAACAATATTAAGAAGAGATTTCATTTTGGCTCCAATGTCTTTCTAACTTCCTTCAAGTACTTGTAAATTGTGACTAGAACATCCCTTAGCCTCAGCTCCAAATTAGCTCAGTTCCCTTAACTTCTCACAGTTTGTCTTCTCTGGCTCCCTGACCATCTTAGCAGCTGCCTAACAGGTCCCCTCTAGATTCTCACTATCCTCCTTGACTTTGTGGATGGGGCGGACATGCCCAAACCAGTATATTTATTACTGCAGCATACTCACCAGTGCTAAGCAGAGGCCATGAATAAATTCCTTTGATCTGCAGGACACAGCCATAGCATAGCATATTATAGAGCTGCATGAGCTGTGATGAGAACACGCTGTTACCTTACACTCAGCCTGGCAGTTGCAGCACTCTGGCTTCTCAAGCTGCTCTGCTAACTGGTTACCAACCTGTATTGATGCATGGGGTTTGTCTACTCTTGTAGAGAGTGTTACATGTTTTTTTTACTGAACTCCATGAGTTTTCTGTCTGTTTAATCCCCAGCATGAGTGCCAGAAGTGGACCACTGAATGGTTTACAGTTCACTGGATTTAAAAGATGTTCAGATATATGTTGTCAGTTGCATTGTCAATGTGTACTAATGACAGCATACATGTAATATGAACCCTATGAGTCTTTGGGTGATTCTGAGTTAGACCCTCTGTATAATCAGTTAAGAAGCTTTACAGCTTTCAGTTACATTTCATCTAGCATGGACATTAGAAAGTGGGGGAGTTGATGGGAATTTTGCATTTAATTTTTATAGTTGTCATTGTTTTGTGTGGAGAATTCCATGAAAAAATGTTGGTTAAAGCATTTGACCTGACATTTATCAAGTTTTTTTCTGGTAGAAAATGCATAAGTATATTTAAACCAACAGTATTTCATGGTAACGTTTCATGGTAACTGGAAACAGAATGTCTCAGGATTTGGGAGAGGTAAGGTTTTGGCTGAGGATGAACTTTGCAATTCAATTTCTACTGGGTTCTGTAGTGTCTTGACCAACAGTTAGATGTATTAAAATATTTTCTGATAAAATCTAATCTTTCATTAATGTATTAATGGTTGCTTTCGCTGACGATGCCTTATGGATGAACTGTCACAGCCTCCAGGACTGTGTGTCTTACTGTCTGTTGCTTCATGCATTCCAGTTGACCATCACACTAAGCTCTATAGAATTTGGTGCTGTTTCCCTCCCTGGTCGTTGCACATGCAGAACTGTGGTACCAGGGCTGGCAGAGGCTGTAGTGCTGCTTGCTCACTGCTGGCGCACAGCTGTGAAGTATCTTCACAGCAATGCTCTGACCTGTCTGACTCAAACAGGGCTATTTAGATGTGGAGGACAAAAATTGTCTGTTAGAGGTGAAAAAACACACAGGATAGCAAGGACTCCTTTGTTTACCTAGGTAGTGTGAGAGTTCGGTTT
Organism: Athene noctua; assembly: GCF_965140245.1. Taxonomy (NCBI): domain Eukaryota; kingdom Metazoa; phylum Chordata; class Aves; order Strigiformes; family Strigidae; genus Athene; species Athene noctua. The sequence goes on from NC_134037.1 coordinate 191,423,670, forward strand.
TTTCTTGATGTGCCTTATTTTTGTGGTTTGGTGGACCTTTGAGTCCTGTCTGACAACTACAAGACCCCAGAAAAATTAGCTGCTCCTTATCAAAGGGTACCTATTCAACTCTACTATGATCCATGATGCTCTTAGACTAAGACTTGCTCTATAAAAAATAACCCATATTCTGACAATCTAGAATCTAAATCCGCTATAGTATGTAAAAATGTGTGTCCATGATGTGCATTGGTTGCATAAAACTAGAGAATGGGCTAATGAAACTCCTATTGGCCCAGTTTTTACTTACGTGAAAAATTCTTTCTTTTAAGGCTAGTTCTGTTGCAGTGTGGAGGAACATATAACAAGTGATAATAAAAATAACCAAACATGCAAATTAATAAATAAAAAACCCACTGGCACACATTGCTCCATGTGAAACTTTAACATATATCAATTATTTTTCACTGCTAATGCAGATGTCTTCCATTTATAAATCAACTTTGAGGTTTTTTTACTATGGCTATTGGCAATGGTCTTCTAATATCAGTCAGTAGGAAAACATCTATTTATTCCTCACTTTCTGGATAACTCTCTGATGTTCAGTTTTGCTCATTTTCCATTTCAAAGACTAAGTTTACTTTAACTGAAACTGTCAAACAGTAATTTAGTTCTTAACTAGATTTGTGGTGGTGAGACAGAGGGTAACATAAAAAGGCAGAACTTATTGGCACGATTCATCATCATACTTTATTGCCCACTTGAGCCTACTGGGCAGGAAATGTTATTAAATTGGAAGATGTATCAGAGCCTTCTGAATTTGTCAAGATGAACACCTTAAATCTCTGGAAGGGCTGATGTGCGCAACTCGCATTCAGTCACCCTGAATGGTTGCAAGGATATAGGTGGTGTCCCAGGTTAAGCTCTGCAAGGGAGAACAGCTGGCATTATGTTCACACTGTGATAATGGTATGCGATAAGGACTAATGTGTAGAAGGCAAATAGTCATGGCAACAATTATGCTTAGCTGTTATTCTGGAGAGTGGGGTGTAACCACATCTACTTGGTCAAATACTGTTATAACAAGTATCAGCTGCTGTTAGAGAAGTCCAGAATCTATGTTTATTTTTCAGTAGACAGGTCAGTACTAATAACTAGTTGTATTGAAATACAAATGGTGTAAAACATGAATTTCATGTTAAATTAATAAGTGAAACCAATGGAGTCCCTGAAAGGAAAAGAGAGATTTCTTAGTGAAAGTTTAAAGAAATACTATGGAATAATTAGGTGTAATTTTTTTTTTTTTGTGAAATAAAATGTTTTTTGGAAAAAAATGCCTTAGTGTTAGGAACATAGAGAAAGTATAATACGCTCAGATAGGGAATCCTGTGGGATCATGAGAAATGTGGGAAGTTTCTGCATTATTTGTGGCCCAGCTTTCAGCTCCAGTGTTACTGTGGACTGGAATCCTGAAAATGAATAGGGATTTCACAGGCAGAGTGGGTCAAGCCTGGCAGTTCTGTGGTTGTGAATGTACAGAGGCGGGAATAAAATTGCATTCAATGAGGATAAACTAAGAAGACACTCTTAACAATAAGTGGCTGCCAAAGAAATTATACTTCTAAAAATGCAGAATATAGTTTTATGTGTAAACAGACACAAAGAACTAGCTCTCAGTGTATGAAAAACTTGGAACTGGGAATATTTTGAAACCAAATTTGGTTGCTATTTTTAAATTATGAAGTGTTTACATTCAAGCAGTTTATGCAAAAGACATATCTTATTTCTAGATTTCTCTTTGAATTTTATAGGATGTTCTTCCCACCTTATGTTAGCCCTGTGGATAAACCTCAGTCCCAAATCTTTTAGTTTACTGGTTGGCCATGCTGCCTGTTGAAAATATTTTTAAAGAGACTTCAAATTCTTTTCAAGAACACCCAATCAGAAAGGTAACACACTGTGCCTCTTAGGCAAATTTCCAGATGTCTCTTTTTATATTGTTAAGCTCAACTTCTGTAAGAAAATACAACCACCAATATATGCACAAAATATTTGCATTTTCTGATAATGTGTATTTATTTGTATTCAGAAATACAAATGTTGTGATCAAAATACGAATATAAATAGTATTCTAGACGCACAGCCCTACTCCTTAACACAAAGTAAACCGGAATGGATGTGATCAATAAGGAAAAATCATTGTCTGAGAACTTGAGAAGATGAAGCACACGGTTGTTTGAATTTTCTGGTTAGGTCAGTCTGGGGGATCACAAGGATGGCTATCTAACTTAGAATGACATACTGGTACTAGTGCTACCTGTATTATTCAAGGCACATTGGGCACATAATTGTACTTTCATTTCACTATGACATCACAAGCTGCACTGCTAGCAAAAAAATCACACACCCCTAAGAAAAACTTAGGAAGGAAGGATAATCAGAAATCTAAAATTTTATTTGTGTTCTATAAGAAAGTTCAATTTGGCACATAGTTGGCAGTTTTTATGTGATTCCTAAAATTGCACTCACTTAAAAAAAAAAAAAAAATCCGTATGTTGTCACATTGGGAAAAAAAGTTTTGAGAGCAGTATACTGAGAGTTTTAAGCAGGATTATATGAGGTGTTTGACGACTGACTGTGATAGCCACAGACTTGGCTCAGATTCCCTCCAGCCTAGTGTTTCTATTTGTGACAGCCACATGTTGACCCATGATTCATGGTTGACATTGCATGTGTGCATGGATGACAATAAAGTCATAGGACTCCTTAATGGCTACAAAAGAGAATATGGGGGACTGAGACTGTAATGTCTCTGCACAAGTCTTTCCACCGTTGATCAGAGGAGCACCGTTTTGTGGAACCTTATTCTGAAATTTTGTTTCCTTTAGAGCATTCTGTCTGGCAGTGGCATACTTCCCTTGACTGCCTCTGTAATACTGTCAGATGCAATTTTTTTACCAGCTCTCTATGAGTTCAACAGCAGCTCACATTTTAAGGATCCCACATGGTCTGTAAGTATGGAATAGACTCAGTAACATGCTATGTTCCACACTCATTTGTTATAGTTTTTTTAAAAAAATATGTAATCAATGTTGCTCTCTTCATCCATTTTCTATTAACGTACAATTTAGAAATTTTGGCATTTACTTGTTTTAGGACTCACTTTAAGTATGTAAATCACAAATCTAAGTTTAAGTACTTGAGTTACAAATCTGCTTTCCACAAGCTTTGAAGCCATTCAATGAATAGTCAGCCCTGCCAGGGTATGATCCAAAGTTCTTCCTGTTTGCTTGCAAGAATATTTTAAATACCTCTTCTCATCAATGTTGTTGACTGATGAGGAAGTTTTTGACTCAGAACTAGAGGCCTTTTCTTTAAAACTTGTAAGCATAGCACAGTCTCAATGACAAGCTGACACCAACTTCACTGTGGATATTTCATTTTTTGTATTTTATAATATATTGTGTCATTCAGCTTCATCTCTCCCAAGCACTGCCATAGGCTGCAAGAAGGTAAAGAGACATTAGGAGAATATTAAGTGCTGTATTAAACTCTAAAGGGAGCACCTGCTTTCCCTTATAAGAAGCTCTACAGGCTGGCTTAGGCCCCCAAGTAAAGCTGAGTTACATAAGTTCTTCCAGGACACCAAACAGGCTGTTGTGGCTCCTCTGGCTAGTGCCATTCATTACCTAGGTAAAAGAATACCTGGCAAATAACTGACTATATTCAGTGCCTGGTTTGTCTGATTCAGTCCTTGAGAAAGCCTACCCCCAGAGATATGAATAAACATAACCACATCTTCTGCTGTCTTATTTTGTCCTTGGTAAATAGCAAATGATTACAAGATCAAAATGCATGCTTTGATAGAAAGTAGAGAATTCTCAGGTGTCCAACTCTTAGGCACTGAACTTCATGATGAATTTTGTTGTCTAATTTCACATATATTCTAGGAAAACCCTTGAGGACTCCAGATGCATACAGACACTGGCTTGAGGACCCACAACAAAAGAGAAAAATTAAGGGAAAGTAAAGTTTGTAGAAAGGAATACATCATCACATATCTTGGATATCTCTCTTGAGGAATGTCAGTGATCACTAACCAAATTCTCAGTCAGTCACAATCCAAAGCCATGTAAAGAAACGGTTGCTAGGTAAATTGGATGAATACATTTATCCCTAATTCAGCACTTAACCCTAGACAGGGTTATAGGGTAGCATATCTTTTTGAGTTATCCACCACAGGTACAATATACAAATATTTACTGTTTAACTTGTCAAAGCAATGCAGTTCAAATGGAGCTGACTTTTTTCTGTTAAAAGATAATTTTGTTTCAGATATAAAACATAGGTTTTTTTTAGTATCTAAACCAGTGGCCTAAATGATGAGGAAAGTAGATTCTCTGTTTGTTTACCAGACAACCCATGGATCCCAGGGGAAAAGGTAAAACTATTAAGGCCACTGAGTCTTGAAGGAAGGCCTTTATTTTCCACTTATATACTAGAACCCTTCAGGAAGAGAATGTGGTCAACTGTAAGAAGCTTGTAGGCATATAAATATAGTATAAGACTAATGACACTAAGCTTCTTTTTCAGTACGCAAGTACAAATTTCAATATAAGTTTTCAGTATGTAAGTGTAAGCTGAGCTGATTTTTGTGCTTGCCAATTGTATAGGTGAAGGGAGAGAGGAAGGGAGGGAGTATCTAAAATGAACTCAGTAAAATAAATACATCTCTAAAGGAAAAAGAACCTTATCTTTCAGCTGTGGAAATGCATTCCAAATGCATAGATTGATTTTTGCCTATTTTAAACACTCTTCTGGGAAGTTACCTGGATGAGGTAAACATCAGCCTTGGGTTTATGCTCTGCATCTCTTGGTGGAATTAAGTTACTGAGTGAAAAAGGAAGGATTCTCCTGAACTGTTGAAATTGCACTGCTGTTTTCTTGTTACTTAAGAATTGACAAACCTACAGACTGCTTAAAAAATAAAGAAAAATCAAACAAATACTCAAATGTGTAGGTTGAAGATATCTAGAATATTGGTCATACACTGGTGCTCAGGAAGGACTCCAGCAAAGTCATTATCCCTCCTTCTAACTCTCAGGCCAGGAATAATATATCCTTCAATATCAAGAAATACTAAAGGCACTAATGTAAGAGGCACAAAGATTTCATTGTAAGCAAGAAGAAGAATATACCTTGAAAAATGTAATCTAATTGTGTAGGCAGCTAAGATTATGGGATATGGCTTGCCTTTTCTTAGTGCTTTATGGAAATCCAGAAAGAGCAGCCAATGGGAAAAGTACAGCCTGTTATGGACAGCCTTTGCAAGTTGCAGTGGGCACTTCGTTTTACAGCTTAGAAGGTAACACCAACCCTCCATATTGGGAAGCTGATTAAATCTGTCTTAAAATATTGAGTTTCCCTTCCCACAAATTCAGCCGTACAGCAGCTATGGTCTTTCCAGAGCTGTCTTGCACTGGTTGCTTGGAGCATAGGCAGGGCAGAGTAATTTTTCTAGATATATGGTGAAATTTGGTGTAAAAAGGAAGTTAGCATGCTTCCATTCATGAAATGACCAAGTGAGTTATGATAAGTTCATGCAGCAACATGAGCTGCTATATTCAGAGACACTTCAGGGTGACAAAAGCATCTGAGATAGCTATCTGAGTTATTTGGCAGAATGCCTCCAGTTCCAGAAATATAATTTCCTATCAGCTAAAGGCTCATGTGTCACTGCTGTTCCTGCTGAAGAATGTGCAAACCACCAGGTGAATGATTTGGAATTAGCTGTGGGTAGTTGCTAGGAAGAATTGAATAGGAGGAGTAGTACAGATAAGAACTGCACAGCAATAAAAATTTTTTTCCTCCACTTTTGGCTTCACTACTCATTGATGTCTCTGTGAAGACAGTTCTGGCTTTTTTGATTCTTTCTGCTGTAATATTAATCTTTTTTATTGGTATGTACAATATACCAATATAGAGTTGAGAGTTGATGAAGGAGAAAATGAGCATCTGAAAGAGAAGAAAGGTTATTGAATTGCTTGAGGTGTTTTAATATACAGCCATACTTCTTGATTAGAAAGTTACATTAAAATTGGATGGTGTGTAGTGTACTTACTGCTGGACATTGAGACAGCATAAACTGGCTGCAGGTTTTTATACACTTATTCTTGGAAGAATGGCTCTAAAAGAAGGAGCTGTCAGTATGCTAGGCAGCAGCGCCAAAAGAACTGAGAAGACTGAATTAAGCAGACCAGTATTTTTATACATTCTTAAGTGCCTTGAAAATGCTGCCCTCAGTGCAGGAGAGCACTGTCCGTCAACTTCTAATTGAAGGGGGAGAATAAGAGGGTTGACTTTAGATCCTCCTGGAAAAAGTCAGTTATCTAAACAAACCCTCACAATCTTTTCTGTAACTTCAAAAAGGAAGGTATGTAATGTGAAGATACTTGATTTTGTGTTTTTACATATATATCCAAATGCATTAATTTCATTAATCATTTGGTTTTTTGCCTTCCTCCATTCCCTGCTCTTCCTTGGAAGGGTAAAAAGAAGTACTAAATAACAAAAAGAAATAGTTGAATAAATGAAGTGTTGAATATGAAATTATCTGATAAGAAAATATTCTAAAATGTTAAAAGGTGTTTCTTGCATTTCTCATGGGACAGTGCACAGAAGTGTTAATATTTTTCAATTTGCAAAAGAAGCAAAAGAATATCTGGAGGTTATTGAGGATATTTTTACTACTACAGAAATATATGGCACATAGATATATGCAGACCACATTATCTAGGTATCTAGAATAAGTGTATTTTGAATGATGCAGAGCCTAGAAAGCTTATCTTCCCTGATCTCTACAGTTTTTCAGTGGCTGCCAAAGCACAGAGCAATGAAGCAGAGAGAGTAAATGAAACAACTGGGAATAACCAAAGGAATGCATTCTGGAACCTGCCAGCCTGCAGCTTCTCACCTGGCATATAAATCAATTTTTTGCACATAATCCCAGAGTAGAATATATTACACAGTCAAAGATGTTCTCTGCTGTCAGTATAAGATCAGAAACCAGTTATGTCTGCAGACTCTTTCTTGGTGAGGACCGTGGAAAAGAAGTGGAATTATATGCTTCCAACATCTGTTTATGAAAGGATTCAGAAAAGTCCATGAATGGACTTAGTGAAATCGGTCTTCCAAGGAGGGATCTGATGTTATTACATGCTTTTAGCAGGAATGAGTATCCATGAGCAGAAGTGTAAGAGAAGTACATGCTCCTCAGCTGATGTGGGAATGTTCCACTTCTACACTTAGTCCCAGGACATTCACTCAAGTATGCAATTGCTAAATAAACCTCACTTACCTGTTCAAGATCTAGTGGTGGAAGTCACCTTCTTGTGCCTCATCTGTCTCAATACTTCTACCAAAATCAATTAATTGTGCAGAGAGTTTGCAGGCTCCAGCCTCTAAAGGATAACTGTTTCCATTATTTTATTTATGCTTGAAATATTTCTAGTATTCTTGCAAAATATGGCTGAAGGTGACTAATTTATAATTAGAGACCAGGATATTCAACTTCAATTCAATCACCTTCTTCCACTGAAAATATAACTTATCCATAAATAAAATCCATTCTTCCAAGTGCAGGACACAGAAGTTTACAGAGTAATAGATTTTACAGAGTAATTTGCACTGAGAGTTAGTAAAAACTTCAATATGTATTTTGAAATCAGATAATTATAATTGGTTTAGAAAACACCAGACTGGGCAGATTTTGTTAAAAATAAGGTTTTGATGCTGCCACAAAACATTTCTTCTCTGTGCTTCTAATCTGAATTTTGTCAGTCCTTAGAGAAGTGATTCCTCTCCCCCACCTAAACCCAGCTTTCTCTCCCTGATATTTTAGACAAGTGAAAACCAAAAGAAAGTATTTTGAATAACTACAGTTAACTGTTGTATTATTAGTAATTTTTTTCAATTAGAAACTCACTGGAAGCACAGAGCAACAGCAATGACAGACAGTGATGTCTGAAAGAACATGACAGCGTATTTTTTTCCTTTAGAATTATCATTGCATTAGTTCTTGCTTGTTTGCAAGATTTTCCTTCTGAGGAGAAAAGGAACCGCTCTTCTATCACATCTGCTACTCATTTTTTATCAAGTACTGTGTGGAAGAGACACAGATTTCTTGAGATGATAAAAAAATTATCAGGTCCTCCAGAAGAGAAAAAAAAAAAAGTAGAATTTTGGTTTTATGTATGTTTTAACTTCAAGCATTTGTAACCATTTGTTATCCAAAGGGTAGTGAAAACCTATTGCTATTTAGTTTTGAATCTGTTTTGTTTGCTTAACAACAGTTATTGAGACAGTCTGTAAAAGACGAAATCTAGTTTAACACTAAAACTAGTTTTGAAAAAATGGGTACTTTAAGAATTTAATTGTCAAAAGCTTGAAAAATACAAAATAGCTTTTTAGGGTAAAATATAGTTGGCAGTTTAGGAACAAAATTAAAAAACCCTTTTTCTACTTGTGACAACTATTCCATGTTAATCCAAGTGTGACAACTGAATTCCCATAATGCATTATTCAAGTCAAAAGTGTTCAGTCTTGAGCTCAGACCCAGAGAACAACTGCTGTAAGGGCTGCAATATTTATCTTTACAGAAGGAATAAAAAATGTCCTTTGGCACATGTGTATTTCAATTTTGTAAAATAATTTTGAGAGAAAAAATAAGAATGAATGAGAGCAATTTTTAGTAAATTGCAATCTGAAGAAAGTAACATTTTCCTAGTGCTATTATATAGTGATTTTTACTCATGGCCTATCAGCTATGATCTGCTACAATGACACAAACAAGCAGGATTCTTGTCCTGCTTCAAGTACTTTAGAAATCAGTGACCATCCTGTGTTTAACCAGTCATAAAAAAGACAGTTAAAAGCTTGAAAAACTGTAGAAGTTATGTCTACAGATGCCTCAGAGATAGGCGAGTCTTTTATTTATATCAAAATAATAGCTTTCTTATAACTCTGCCTTTTCACACTAAGTTAAAACCAATATGTGTAGGTAAGTGGCTAATTCCATGAATGCCAGATTTTTGCAGAAAATAACGCCCATGTTTTGATCCCACCAGTGACATTTTACTGTATTTTGGTGGTTTCTCTATAGCAAGAACACCAAAGAAATATTTCCCCAAACCTATGGGACATATCTTAAGCAATTTTAAATATGAATGAGTGGTTTCATGAGCTTTGGCTTATTTGCCAGTGCCACTGTATGTTGCTCTGAGCCTCAGGGATATGGCAGGATTTTGAAGAAAGTATGGGAATGAAAAACAAAACCGACATATTTAACCTTTGCCTGAATTGTGTATAGCTTCTATGCCAAGGGAGAATAGTAGAGATTCTAATATACAATATTCATAAACATTGCTTACACTACAAATTCAGCTGAATTTTGTAAGAATCTTTTCCTTAAAATGAATAGCAGTAAGGAGATAATTCTTCCATGTTTTTCTTTTTCAGGCAATTACATGTTCAAATTCTTCATCAGGCTCTGTGATGTTGAAGGTTAATGTAGCCTTTTTAATTTGAGATGAAACTGACCGTGACCTTCACTTTTTCTGCACTTTCACCATCCCTCCGAAGTGTGAAAACACAGCAGTCTTCACCACTACAGGCAACATTTAAAGATAGAGGTATCCAACCCAGTAGACCAGGTTAAACAGCAGGAAGGATGTAGGAAAAAAGACTCTAGAGTAAGAGTCCAGCTCTAAGATGTCTATGTGAATCCGTCCTCTCCTCCATGAGCCTGATTTACACTCTTCATAGCAACAGAAAAAGCTCTGGCAGTCTTTCCCATCCAGACATTCATAGACGCACGCATCTTCAAATTCTTGCCAATACATGGCATTGTTCAATGTGATGACTGTAGTTGGTGGTCTCATATCAAGTACAGAATAATTCTGAGGAAAGAAAAAGAAACCAACAGTTTGACAAGCTTCCATTGATGATGCAGATCACAATTAATAATCATGGGGAAATGATCACAAGAGCTGAGAATGAGATGTTGATATTACAGGAATTCTAGATTTAGGGAATGTCTTTTTTTCCCTCAAAAGATGCCTTCTCAAATGAGTTTCCATAGACACATTGTGGAGTGGCAGGTTAAATAATTCTAGGTGTATTTTCTACTTGGGTAACTCAAGCATGCATTTTCTAGTAATCAGTTTTTCACACTTACAAGTCCACTTGCCTGTCAGAATATTATTTTCAAGTTGCTTTAAACACTTGCAGCTACTATATTTAAGAATGGATTCTGAAAAATGAGGATGATGTTCCACCTCCCCCTGTAATTACACGATGACTTCCACTTAATATAGCTGCATTCACTGCCTCTTAACTTTACCATGACTTATAAAAACAGATATGGTCAGCAACAGATAGTGATGATTTCAGTACAAGATTTCAAAATGTCATTCCCCTTAGTGCTTATCACCCTAACCATGCTCAGAAATAGGACACTTGCGTATCATGCACCCTCACATTTCTGCTCACGTCTACAAATCTCTCCTTCTTCAATGTACTCCCTATTTACACTTTGTCAGCTTTTCTGTCACACCATTTCCTTTTCATGAAAGGTGCTTTCTCACAATAGTCTCCTCTCTCATCATGCTACTCATTCGATCCTCATAAATGTCACCTCCTCTGCTGGCATCACTAGGAAAGGTCCCGTCAACTTTGCCACCTTTCTGCGCCCCACTGACAGAGCAGACTCCTGCTCTGTCAGTGGGGTTTCCTCCACCTCAGGAGAATCCTTTGGTTTGGCACACAATAATATTACCATGAGCTAAGAACCTGATGTGGCATCCCTCTGCTTAGATGTTGGCATCTCCAGCATAGATAACTACATCTGAACAACTGCCCTATGGTATCCAGCCAATTACTTCTAGGACACAATTCATCTCATCATAAGTAAATGGCTAAAATCTCTCAGGTGTGTTGTGTTGTGTATTGTAAACAGATTGCAGTTTAGAAGCAGATTGTTGCAAATCTATTTGTTGCGAATAACATTATCTCAGAGATTAGATGATGGAAATTACATCCTCATGGTCTTCTCTCTCATTTGTAAAGTTTCAAGTGTCCAGTTTCAGAGATTTTTGGTGTGCTGCCACATGGAAAAGGTCTAAGATTATTGTACAAGCAATAAGTTTTTTACTTTAGCACTTTGGAGAGAAAAAAGCTATGGCTAAAGTATACACGGAATTCTGCAACACCACTGTATTAAATATTTTTCGTTTTTTGCAGGTCTTTGAAAATTTCCTAGTCAGGGACTGAAATCTTCTACGACTGCCTACACTATTTATGTTAAAATGAAAAAAGGCTAAGTTACATCTCTCTGGAAGATTTTTGGTAAGTGAGGATAAGTGCATGCCCTGGTTCTGCAAAGGAAATTTTCTCATCTATCAATAGCCTGGGTTTTTTTGTTGCTGTTTTGTTGTATCAACTATTTGCTCAGGACAGAAACAATAAAATAAATGCCCTGATAATACAGAGAGATTAATCTGGTTGATTTAATCTCTGTCAGCTAGGAGGGTCCTGAAGTGACTAGATACTAGGTGAAAGTGGAGGATATCCACTGTGTTCTGTGTATCCTGCTGAGCTGGGGTTGCGAGGAGAGGAGTGCATGCACAGTGGGCACCAAGCCAGTACCTCCTGAGAGGACTGGCAAGGCAAGGCACTTCTCAGACACTTCTTAGACAAGGCAGTTCAGCTGCAGGGTTAAACACACAAATTATTTCAGACAAGGTATAAGTGTGTTCTCTAGGAGGAAAAACAAGGAGTGGGATTGCCTGATTGTGGATTTACTAAAATTGATAAATGTAACCTTTTAGGTGGCATCACTACAAGTCTGGAAAAGAAGCCAGAGACACTGCTTATTTTATGCAGTTTATGATAAAATTCCAACATAGATGTTGTTTATGTATTGAACAAAGCCCTGCATAACATCTATTTTCTAGTGAAAAAAGGCAAGGGAAAGGGAAAGGGAAAGGGAAAGAGAAAAAGGGGAAGGGGAAGGGGAAGGGGAAGGGGAAGGGGAAGGGGAAGGGGAAGGGGTGGGGAGGTCAGGGAAGGAAAGGAAAGGAAAGGAAAGGAAAGGAAAGGAAAGGAAAGGAAAGGAAAGGAAAGGAAAGGAAAGGAAAGGAAAGGAAAGGAAAGGAAAGGAAAGGAAAGGAAAGGAAAGGAAAGGAAAGGAAAGGGAAAAGAAAAGAAAAGAAAAGAAAAGAAAAGAAAAGAAAAGAAAAGAAAAGAAAAGAAAAGAAAAGAAAAGAAAAGAAAAGAAAAGAAAAGAAAAGAAAAGAAAAGAAAAGAAAAGAAAAGAAAAGAAAAGAAAAGAAAAGAAAAGAAAAGAAAAGAAAAGAAAAGAAAAGAAAAGAGGAAAGGAAAAGAAAAGAAAAGAAAAGAAAAGAAAAGAAAAGAAAAGAAAAGAAAAGAAAAGAAAAGAAAAGAGAGTAAAAAAAATGAAAAGGCTGACAATATTTTCCAAGATGACTAAGTGTTCAACCCTATTGTCATTTTAATTGTGTGTCTTTTACCTTTATATTTTAACTGGGAAAAAAAAAGTGCTGCTACCCATTCAGTGTGCCTTATTAACTTAATCTTTCAGAAAAGTCTGTCCAAGGAGTGACAGCAGTAGCGAGTATATAAATGCAAGGCTTTCTGTAAACTATTTATCGACAATGAACAGACAATGCTATATGACCTCTTTAAACACATCAGAAAAGTAATATAAAACAAAAAAAAAGTGTGCAACATTGTTTGTAAAAGATAAGCTAGTTACATGGAGCTAGCTATTGTAAAGGCTACACTTCAGCATATCCAAACCAAAAAATGCAAAAGCAGTGCTTTAGTTCTGTCCCTGTTCTTATCTGGATCTGATAGCTGGGAAGAAGCCCATCCAGCCCCTTGATTTACTTGCCCTCTGTATGCTTATATATAGTGTAGTATGCATTACAGTTTCAGATTTCATACAACTTAGAGACACAATTTTGTGCTGAGTTTCAACTTTAATATCACTATATACATATAAATTGTTATCTAGAGGTTTGGGGAATAGAATTTATTCCATTTGTGGATATAGTAAAACTGTCAAACTTGTATGCCTAAATTATTTAAAAATCCACCTAAAAGCTTTCTATAGATTTTATGGATATGCATACATGAATTATTTTCTATGAAACACAGTTAAAATTCCATATAAGTTTATGAATTAACTTGTGCTTATTACTTTTTTACAAAATGTAATGAGATACTGCGATATTCTATAAAGCAGACACACAAGATTTCTGAGTTAAAAATAACACACAATATTCTGCACTTGACCCTTCTCCCTCCCAAATAATTTGATAAGTCCTTATAGAAAGAGGCAGTTATGTTCCTCTGCCACAGCCAAAAACCCCTGACCTTTTAACAAAAAAGGAAAACAATATTTATAATAGTAAAGTCAGGGTAAAGCATAACATAGAGTTACAGCTTTCTTGGGAATTATTGCAAGTAAATATCAACCATACATTCACGCGTCCATTGCTCTCACTGAATAAAATAGTTTACTTACCATCACATGACCAAAACTGACATCAGGTAGCTTAAATAAAGATTAAAAAAGAATTATTTAGAGGAAAACATACTTATTGCTTCATATGCATCTAATGTTCAATAGCATTCCTTAAACCAAGCCTTTAAATGTGTTTGTCCATAAAACACTTCATGCTGAGTATTCTACATATTCAGCATGATACTCTGTACACTTTAAAACCGCATGAAACCTCAGCATAATGCTCATCTAGTTTCCATCTACTTTAAATCTTTATTCTACACTACCTTTATTTATTTAACAAACAATAGCTAAGTGAACATTTGTTCTTATGTTAATTTAAATCTCATCAATGTTACATGCTTTCACATGTCTGGAGATACATCCTACTCACAAAGATACTCATGACTTTTTTAGTCAGTCTTTGATAGCAATTTTAGTTTGATCATTAACAAGTTCATTTTGATTGTCTCATACTTTTGCCTTTTGTGTGCAATGCGTTTTTATAAGAAGCTATTAGAGGTTTAATGGAGTTTTCATTAAGTCTATAGCTTTCTAGGCTTTCTCTAATTTCATATTAGTTTCAGCTTTTCCTTCATTAGTTCTTCATTCAATAATTTTCTATAGCTCTTAATTCAATCCCTTTTTATCTTGTGACCTATTATTCCCTGAATTTAGCCTTCTCTCTCTTCAATTTCCTCCTTCACATTTTTCCTGTTTGGCTTTATATTTCTGATTTCAAATGTCCTTATTTCCTCCATTATGCAAAATGGCATCCAACAACTCCAATTACTGATCTCAAACATAAGATTTTCCACTAATCTTGAATGGACAACCCACTTCCCCTTCCCTATGTTTACAATGAGATTTTTTCTCCATTGTACTGCCCCCTTTTATTTTTGTAGTCAATTATGAAGTACACCAGGGAATTCTTCCTGCATGTTTGTTTTAATTGATTCTAAATCAACAGCTTGTGTGTGTGTGTGTGTGTGTGTTAGTCTTGGAAGTGTCTTTTTGGCTAAAAATGAAGCCATGTATAAAACCTTTGTAAGTCATCTCCTCCATTTTTAGGAACAAGGCCCTCCGTTCATCAGGCTAAAAACAAGTGCTGGTTCCCAGTGGAGACATTGAAATCCCATCCGTAAAGTTAATAAATATTTCTAGATCTGTTAATCCATGAAGTAGCAGATGCATTTCAATATCTATTGATGTGCATATATTTGTATAACAAGCTATTCAATCTGTTTTAGTGGGAGCACTTTTTGACTACCAGCACAGTAATGGGAGGACAAAAGATGCGGAGGCAGCTTTGCTGCCTCATGATCAGTAGACTGCTTCTGTTAGGAACAGACCTCACTTAACAGGCACATAACTATTTTCCATCAACTTTCAGGGCAGATCACACCACATACTCAGAAGAGCAGAGTATCATGGGATTACAGGCTGTCATTGGATGATTCTCTGGTCTCTGAACCATGAACATGCTAGAAAAGAAATTTAAATGATCCCATCTTACCGACTTTTTTTTCTTAGTACAGTTTGGTTTCCTGCAACTTGAGTAGTAGTTGAGGGTTGCATACTCCATCAGAGCAGCAAAGACAAATAGAAAGCATACAGTCACAAACAAATCCATAGCGGTGACATAGGAGACACGGGGTAATGACTTTCTTGCAATAGTACTCAAAGTTGTCATGGTCAATACTGTGGTGATGCCTGCAGAGAGAAACTTAATTTAATTGTATGCAACATCATTTCTCCATGTCACAGAAGAATCTTTGGAAACAAACGTACAAAACAGGAATCCAAAGTGTACCCAAATAATTTATTGATTTCATTTGGTAGTATAAAAAAATAATGAAAAATAACATCAGTAGAGCCAGTGGTATTCTGTAAACAAAGATTTCCTCAGCTGTTTTTATTCATCTTTGCAAAAAGTGACATCCCCATGCTTCTTAATATGCTTTTCCTCATCTTTTTCTTTTTCTGGTCCCAGTTAGGTTCGAGGTGGTGAAGGAGATAATGAATAAATTTTTGAAGAAAAGCATAAAGCAGAAAAGATACTAAACCCAGAAAAAATAAAAAATAAGAAACCTAGAAACAATGACGGAACATGGTCTTTTTCACAGCAGTACTGCTCTCATGAAAAATCTTGTGCTCATAAAAGAAAAAGGGGGTGTGGAAGAAAAGAAAAAAAAAAAAAAGAAATTTTGTTGAAGTGTTCTGACCATGGATTTTAAAAATGTTTTCACACCACTGCTTCCTTGGGTGTCCTCCACTGCTATTTTCTTTCCGAGTAAAGGAAAACAGACTGTTATACAAATTTTGGATGTAACTTTAATGGAAATAGCCTTTTTAATTCATACAAAGCACCACATCTTAGATTGATTCAGTTATAATGGTTTTAATGGGAAATACTTAGTGTGAAATATCTTGAAAAAATAAAACAAGCCCTAGAATGAAATCTATGGGGTGTCAGTTACTTGGCTTCTGGTAATTCATATAATGTCTCTTCATTCCTAAGAATCTTTTCATTCCCACTTTGGACTAATGTTTTTTATCATTCTTTATGAACTGCCAGCTTTCTGATAGAAAAAAAAACCCCAAAACTCCTCGATGGATTAGGAAGAAAAATAAAGCTCTCACTCAGATAAGTCTCAAGAGACAACCTGCTCTAAAACCAACATAACCATAAGGTAATATTTCTTTTTATAGTTAAAATGATATCTTGCAATGGTACACAATGTTTGAAATAGCAGGGGATGTCTGAAATTACGCCTTATAGTAAAATTACTTCCCACAAACAGCACTCTGGAGAGAAAGATGTATCTGTGGATTGCTTCTGACTATTTTCTGTTTATGAAGGAATGCCCACCTATGATTTGTAGCTTTTGCTAGAAACTGCAGTGATTCACAGGAATAACCCTCCCCATTCAAACCATCAGAAACTTCCTGGAAGAGACAGAAAGCCTGGGCCTTAAACTTCTTCTATGATAAATAATAACTAATTGTATTCCTTAAATATCCACTACCCAGAAACAAACAAACAAACAAGTTGCTGAAAAAAAACCACAAACAAATAATCAAGATTAAAGCAATGCTGATAGGAAGTGTGAAATGTGGACTCTGTGCGTACCTTGGACATCTAGGGGCTATTGGGAAAATAATTCCGTTTCCTGTCATCTGTGCCATCTCCCAGTATAAGCACATGTGGCTGCCATGATCCAGCAACCTCTCCAGACTGAATATCAGTTCTGTAGCTAGCTGATGCTTTGAAAAAGTTCTAGAGGCAGAGCCCATGCTTACTGATTCATAACAGTAGTCAACTGCAAAGATATCCAGATTCAAAAGGTGTTGACTCGCTAGCCTTGATTTGGCCCTTGCTAACTATAGGTTAATTAGTCTTTTTGTATGACCCTGACTCAGGCCATGGGAGATGTAAACTTCAGAAGAGCTACATACAGACTATGACATACTCTACAATATGAAGTTAAGTTCTTTAACACTTTCTAACCCACACATAAATTTCTAATACAAATCTGTCCTTTTCAGAGCCACATGTACTTGTATCTGTGCTCAGGTATTTTGCTATCTTTAAATAATTCCTCAAAAGTTATAGTGTTCTTCCAGCACAATATAAAGTGACCTTTTTACCTGAACTCAAGGGAAAGATTTGTTTTCCACTCATCCTGTTATAAAATCTCAGATTACTTTAGGACACTTTTTAATTAAAATGCTAAAAATAAATGAAAGGAAAAAAAAATCTTGCTGTGTTCAAAAAATTTTCTTAGCAAAGGTCTGCAATGTTTCTACTGAATGCTTTATTGACTATGTAATATTTTTCTTCTGTTTTTACTAAAATTGAAGTATAACTTTGTATTATTTGTGACAAGAAGATTTGTGCAGGTATCTGTAATGATGACCAGCTTCCAAAGTGACTATGAAGAGAAAGGCAGACAAGTGAAAGAAAAATTACCATTAGTCTCTGTGCTGAAGTATAGAAGTCCTCAGCTCAACCTGAGTCTTATATCCATAACTTAAGTCTGAATCGCAGAATCACAGAATCATCTAGCTTGGAAAAGACCTTGAAGATCATCCAGTCCAACCATAAACCTCACAGTGACCGTTCTCAAATATACTGTATCCTTCAGCGCTATGTCAACCCGACTCTTAAACACCTCCAGGGATGGGGACTCCACCACCTCCCTGGGCAGCCCATTCCAACGCCTAACAACCTGTTCTGTAAAGAAACGCTTCCTAATATCCAGTCTAAACCTTCCCTGGCACAACTTGAGGCTGTTCCCTCTTGTCCTATCACTTGTTACTTGTTTGAAGAGACTCATCCCCAGCTCTCTGCAACCTCCTTTCAGGGAGCTGTAGAGGGCGATGAGGTCTCCCCTCAGCCTCCTCTTCTCCAGACTAAACACCCCCAGTTCCCTCAGCCGCTCCTCCTACGACCTGTGCTCCAGACCCTGCACCAGCTTCGTTGCCCTTCTCTGGACACGCTCGAGTCATTCAATGTCCTTTTTGTAGTGAGGGTCCAAAACTGAACACAGGAATCGAGGTGCAGCCTCACCAGTGCCGAGTACAGGGGTAAGATCCCTTCCCTGTCCCTGCTGTCCACGCTATTGCTGACACAAGCCAGGATGCCATTGGCCTTCTTGGCCCCCTGGGCACACTGCTGGCTCCTGTTCAGCCGGCTGTCAATCAACACCCCCAGGTCCCTCTCTGACTGGCAGCTCTCCAGCCACTCCTCCCCAAGCCTGTAGCGCTGCTGGGGGTTGTTGTGGCCCAAGGGCAGCCCCCGGCATTTGGCCTTATAGAAAGATTAAAGAGAAAGAAGGTGCACCAGATGATATGTTTTTGTATTCCTATACATTTACAGGTTGGAATATATATATATATGCATATATGAATAAAATGCAGAACCCATTATTTCCAAAGAGAATATCTAGATTCCATACCCTTAGCTCATTTTATCTCTCATGCTAAGAAAATTCAGCTTGTTGAGTGGTTTCAAATGCAATAAACCTTGCCAGATGAAATTGTTAAGTCTCTCACTTTGGGGAGGCCCGTATGGCAAAGTGAGCTTTGCATCTGTTATTGAAATTCACAGTGCTCATGAACTATTTCAACAGAATTTTAATATCAGCCAAGGACAGCTTTGAAGTTACTTGGCTTCAAAATTTTCAGGTAGACAAGTGTAAGTGGGAACTTACAATTTTGTGTATAAATACGATTTTGTGGTGTTTATATTCTCTGAGCAAGTTCCATACCAAAGATGCTATTTGATAAATCAAAAAGGACTGTCTTGGAGATAAAATGTTGCAGGAGTACATACTACATGAGAACACTTTAACCTTTAGATCATTGGCCTAAACAGTTATTTATAATTATTACTGTTTGAAAGATGCTTAATGAAACAGCAATGCAAAGTGAGGTAGCAGGAGGTTCAGAGTTAGAAACTCTGTGATCAGCAAGACTAATTTTTTCTTATTTTTCTAAGGGTATTTTAGAGGAAAGGTGTGCTGCTTCTACCCATGTTACCATTTGTTTGTAAAATTAATTCCCTCACTCTTCTGGTTTGGTACCTGCTTAGACATCTTGCTTGGGTTTATAGTTAATAAGCTTAAGATAGAATGGAAAGGAAAGCAATGTTCATTTTTTATTAAACATCATCTGTAACTTCTTTTACATCAACACATTGCTGGCCTTGATACCCACTGTAATTTTTTTAACTGCAGTTTGAAGTTGCTCTTTAGTAACTGCCTAGTCCTATTACATATTATACCCATTTTGAACAGTAGGGGAAAAATGGGATGAAAGCTTCAGTTTAACTTAATTCCCTTCATCTTCAAGGAAAACAACCTGTCCTTTTCCAGATCATAACTTCTCTTCAGAGACTTGCTGGTGCTCTTGACTGTGAACACTGGGAGAAGATAATTTTGATTACTAGAGACAAGAAGAAATAGCGGAGAGTCATTTTTTTTTCTATTTGAATGGAGGGCAGAATAACCTGGGATCACAAAACACAGTTCTCATCCAACATTCAAATTCTATTTCCAGTTTCTGACTGACTCTTCAGCTGGCCTGGAGCGAGTCCTGTTGACACTCTGGGCCTCAGCCCCTCAAATTGCATGTGAAGAGGGGACTGTGATGCCAAGCTTTTAAAGAGCACTTTGATGCCTCTGGACAGTGCTGATGAAAGGATACTTATGGTCCCATTTTTTCCCTCACAGCCAAATACCCTGATACATTTACTTTTTCCATCACAGAAATAGCTTATTACTTAGCATTATTCAGAAAGGGGTAAAACCTGTCATTCATGTAACTGTGAGTAGTTGCCAATAGCTTAGGATATTACTCATTAATTTCAGAGAGAGAAATATTTCCCTGATGCTAGCCCTTTACATTAATGCAGCTATACTGGGAGCAGGTTTGGTGCACAGAGTCTGAAATTCATTTCAACTAATTAGCAGAAAAATATCAGCAATTTGCCTTTGGCCACTACCCAAATGTGGATGCGTGTGGTTGCTCAGACAAATTTATAAGCTGCTTTGTACAAGCAGTCCTATGGTAAACTTGGAATATCTTCTTATTGCATCCCAAGAGTTTAAAGGCCATTGCCAATTTGGGAGGAACAGGACTCTGCACAAAAAGAGGTGACCCATGTATATTATTTGCTTGTAATTTTACTTTGTTTATAAAAAAGTTATATTTTAGCCCGGTAATTTAACTCTTCATCAGAGTTTTAGGAGTTAGTCATGACAGCCATTGAATACAGCTTTGGAACATCTCATTTTCATGTTCTTCAAATTCATTATTTCTTGTCTGAAGTTCCTGCTGGCTGAGGGGATGAGGCAGGGAGAGTCACACTGTTGTGACTAGTGATCTAACCTACTTCCATGTCTAATTAATTGGAAAAAAGCTGTGTGGTGTGGGGAACTGTCTCAGGGACAGGGTATGAAGCCTGCTTACGGAAAATTAGTAATGCAAACTGTTAGATGCCTTTTCTCCCTTTTCCGTTATGCATTAAGGAGGATAACACAAAGAGATGCTGTGTGACTCTGCGCATACACAGAGCACCAGACTCCTGTTTAAAAAGATGGAGCATGGTCAATCTTTCCTTATCTACACTGAGTCACCAGTTAAGAAGAAAGTATGCGAAAAGGCCTATTGTTCAGTTTTCTGTCCATCAGAGGCAAGTCTATACAGCCAGGAACAGAGAGCTGTACAGATGCTCTCTCCTCACCTTTGTATAGTCTTTGTGCTGTCCTGGAAGTAGAGGGGGTCACAACATAACAGTAAGTCTTAGAAAACCACCATGTTGCTAGAGCCAGTGTAACAGCACTTTGACACTCACACAAAGGAAGTGAGGACTGAATATTCCTTTCTCAGAAAATAACCTCAGAAAACTGGACCCACATGATGCCACATGACTTACAATGGTCTGAAGTTCTATGATTGTTAATTTTACAAATTCTTGAAGAAAATCCAGCAGGTTATGGTCTTGTGCTGACCTCACACAGAATGGGGTTTAATACAGAATTAATCTGTAAAGTGTGAACCAGTTTTGGATGCTTGCAATTCTCTTATAACAGGCTCTCTGAAACTTTTCTTTCTACTAATCCTGTTCCAAAGCTCCATGTCACTGAGCTCCTCTTGGTTTGGAAGGATGTCCCTTGTCATTCAATAAGAATTACAGCTGATACATCTGCTACCCTACGACAGGTTTAACAGGCTCAAGCACTCCCTGCAGCCTGAGACCTGGACTGCTGCATATTTGCGTGGCAGCTCCATCTGGTTTGCCAAACTGGCTGCTTGTGGCTTGGGTGGGCACACAATTCACGAGGTAAAAAACTGTCTGGATGGCCGAGCCCAAAGGGTTGTGGTGAATGGAGTTAAATCCAGTTGGCAGCTGGTCATGAGTGGTGTCCCCCAGGGCTCGGTGTTGGGGCCACTCCTGTTTAACATCTTTATTGATGATCTACACGAGGGGATCGAGTGCACCCTCAGTCAGTTTGCAGATGACACCCAGTTGGGTGGGAGTGTTGATCTGCTCGAGGGTAGGGAGGCTCTGCAGAGAGACCTGGACAGGCTGGAGCCATGGGCTGAGGCCAACTGGAGGAGTTTCCATAAGGCCAAATGCCGGGGGCTGCCCTTGGGCCACAACAACCCCCAGCAGCGCTACAGGCTTGGGGAGGAGTGGCTGGAGAGCTGCCAGTCAGAGAGGGACCTGGGGGTGTTGATTGACAGCCGGCTGAACAGGAGCCAGCAGTGTGCCCAGGGGGCCAAGAAGGCCAATGGCATCCTGGCTTGTGTCAGCAATAGCGTGGACAGCAGGGACAGGGAAGGGATCTGACCCCTGTACTCGGCACTGGTGAGGCCGCACCTCGATTCCTGTGTTCAGTTTTGGGCCCCTCACTACAAAAAGGACATTGAATGACTCGAGCGTGTCCAGAGAAGGGCAACGAAGCTGGTGAAGGATCTGGAGCACAGGTCATACGGGGAGCAGCTGAGGGAACTGGGGGTGTTTAGTCTGGAGAAGAGGAGGCTGAGGGGAGACCTCATCGACCTCTACAGCTCCCTGAAAGGAGGTTGCAGAGATCTGGGGATGAGTCTCTTTAAGTAATAAGCGATAGGACAAGAGGTAACGGTCTCAAGTTGCACCAGGGAAGGTTTAGACTAGATATTAGGAAGCATTTCTTTACAGAACAGGTTGTTAGGCATTGGAATTTGCTGCCCAGGGAGGTTGGTGGATTCCCCATCCCTAGAGGTGTTTAAGACTCGGGTTGACATAGCACGTAGGGATATGGTGGAGTTGGGAACGGTCACTGTGAAGTTGGACTGGATGATCTTCAAGGTGTTTTCCAACCTTGATGATTCTGTGAACCTCCTCCTAGGAAAATGCCTAAGGATTGATAGCAGAAATATCTGGCATATAGTTTCATTGCTTAACGCAAGCTGTGGCCATTGAGGCAGTTACACTTACAGGATATTTTTGGTAACATATTTCTTCTATTATTCAGCTGAAAGTTGCTAAGCTGTTGAAGCATTAGAAGTTTTGGGAGGAGGAATGTTTGCAACCCCGGGCTTAGCACACCTTGAATAGATGACTGCATTTTTTTTTGCATCAGTGAAGGACTTAGAAAGTGGGATCAGACTTCTGGACAAGTTCAAGAGACTTAGCAGCTAAAATCTCATTCAGGGTGAATGGACTTAAATTCTTGTTAGCTTTTCTTTTCTTTTCTTTTCTTTTCTTTTCTTTTCTTTTCTTTTCTTTTCTTTTCTTTTCTTTTCTTTTCTTTTCTTTTCTTTTCTTTTCTTTTCTTTTCTTTTCTTTTCTTTTCTTTTCTTTTCTTTTCTTTTCTTTTCTTTTCTTTTCTTTTCTTTTCTTTTCTTTTCTTTTCTTTTCTTTTCTTTTCTTTTCTTTTCTTCTCTTTTCTTCTCTTTTCTTCTCTTTTCTTTTCTTCTCTTTTCTTTTTTTTCCCCTTCAGGGCCTTTGAGGGGTTTATGCTAGAAACCATAGCACCCTAAATACTGGTGAATGCTCAGATTTATTAGTGCAGGATAGAGCCAGACTGAAACAGGAGAAGTCATTCTGAACAACTGTATAAAGGCTGTGTAGTCATACAAGGTGTCTTCCTCCTGAGAACAAGTAAAGGACCTGTACATAGTGTTTGAAAGACAGCTAACAGAAATGGATTCACATATAAGTAAACTCCATTTCTGGTAAACGCTTAGTTACTTGGATGAAAAAAGATGAGTACTGATGACTCTTGATCATCTGTTTAGGGGAGTGGGAAACAGAGGTGGTTGGTACAAATGGATTCTCCTCTACTGTGGTTGCACACAACAGCACTGAAGAACACCATGCCTTCTGTGGGCTGCCTTCTCGTGTCCTCTAAGGAAGTGCAGCCCTTTCACAGACCTTGTCCTTCAATCTTTCCTTGTAGCAGTATTGCCCTCTCAAACCTAGGGACTCAGCTGCTCCTAAAAATTCTTCATGTCTGATTTCAGTCCAAAAAGTTAGGTCACTTTTTAATAATTTGCTCTTTAGAACTGAAATAATTTAGAGACTCCAGATGTTTAACTGGAGATGGTAAACTCCAGCAGGAGGAAGCAATGAATAGCTGGGAATGGTAACCTCTACATTTGAAAATAGACATGTAAACCTTGACATAGCCTCCCCTTTTTCCTATAGTGGTAGATTTCTGAACTGGTTAGTATTGGCAGCCCCAGCAACCACAATCTGAGTAAAATGTTGGTTTTCCTTCAGTTCTGACATACACCTATAATTCACTGTTATATAGCCCTATGACCTTGATGCTGGCAAAACCTGCAGGTTTTCCTATAGACATAAGAAGAAACGGTCAACATTTCTAACCGTATCCTAAAGCACAGTGTCAAAATGCACACACTGGTCCTGACATAAATGAACTGCAACATAAATCTCTGCAATGTATGAAAAATATCTATACAATGTAGTGTGAAGCTTAACTTCAAGCACACAAGCTAAAACACTTTGCATGCATCAATATTATTATATCCCACAGTTTTCTGCATATATGACATAATGCCCCATGGGGGAGAGTTTCAGAAGTGAAGAAAGACAGAAGTGCAATTAATTTATTCTTCAAAAATGTCACTGAAATATCATAGTGAGAAAAAGGAGACAGACATTAATTCTAGAATATTATGCAAAACAGGTAGCAGTGTCATTCCAAAGGGTCAGGGTAGTGTACATTTAATTAACCTGTTAAAGGCAGAAAAACAGAGGCTTCAGTGATAAGTAGATCTGGGTCTGCAAGATGCAGCAATAATCCAAAGCATATAGCTAGTGGTCTCTGAAATCAAGCTACACAAAGAGAGCAGAAAAGGGAATTATTGACAACTTACCTAATGCTGTTCTTGCTGGTGTGGCATCTTTTTTAATCCAAAAGGATACCCAGGAAAGAACAACTGTTAATATACAGGGAATGTATGTTTGAATAGTAAAGTATCCCATTCTTCTACTTAAGTCGAAGTATATAGTCATGACTACATAATCACCTGCAATAATAGCAGAGAAAATAAATTGACATTGTGGTGAGATACAGGCAGTGGTTCACTGACCTGCTAATTCTTTAAGCTTCATAAAACCACTGCATATGAAATATTCCTTAGTGTTTTGAGACCATCTGTGCGGTAATGCTCACATGAAATAGAATTTAAATAAATGTTTCCATTCTAATTTCCTTTACTTTTAGGTCTCTCTGGAAATGTTGATATGTTTGGACAGGCAGAGGCTCTCAGTAATCATTCTGGATGAATACATTTTTGAAAGGCATCTTGAATTTCCAGACTTGATATTTCTGAATTGCTCCATGGCCACAAACATGAAGCTACTATCATTCACAAGATCTGTAACCAAGCCTCTTTCTGCAGACTATATCTTCCTTGTCCTAATTTTAGTTCTGAGTGAATTCTGTTACCTTCTTTTGAGACATGAATCAGGCAGTAGGGGTCTTTATGGCAAGTGTAGTGTGCACAGGAGTATGTCTTTACATAAGAAGTCATTTATAGACACTAGAGCCTCAACGTTGTCGAGAGAGGTCAGACTGCATATTTTTAAAGCACTCATCTTTAAATATCAAGAGTCTCTTTTTGTCATCATTCCTCCATTTCAAAGCAGTTATGGTCACTTGTATCTGTAAACCTTCAGAAGGTCAGTTTGGATATAAAGTTTATTATTCTGCTGGATAGTAAAAATCATAAAAGCAAGAGCTCAGTAAGAAGGCTAGTTTCTCTCACATTATATGATTTTTTTCACAGTATCTCTTCTGCTAACCCTCGCGACTCCACAGGGGATAATAATCTGTCCCCCTCTCTCTACTCAGGAGAGGCTACTGACCTTATCACCTCTCTCCTTACTAACAGTTCCCATAGATTCATAGATGTTAACTATTCTTTTCTCTCAGACAGTCACAGTGATTAAGAGTAATGAAACTGAAGCGAGACCAATTTCTGTACATTTCTTGAAGTACGTTGCTTCCATTTGAGATGTGAAGAAGAGTTTATGTGCCTGAGAACTTTTATGGGTTTTTTTCTGACTATGTCAGACGACCTAATAAATCGTACCGCTTTTTGTCACAAATCTTGACTTTCTAAAATACGATATTTGCAGAAGGCATAATTTGCAGTAGGTAGGTAAGTCTGTCCTGTTACAGCAAACCAACAGAAGACTGAAGAAATTGGTAGCACAGAGCGATTAATTTCCCAAGGAATGTACATACAACTCACCCAAGTAGAGGCATAATGGATTCATTAGCTGAGATAAAGCTTAAACTTCTAGTAACAGAGAGCATATGCACAAATGCATTTAATACAATGGATACTTTGAGTATAGCTAAATATTACATAGAAAAGAAATTAATTCAGTAAGAATAACTTCCACTCAAAGAATCTCTGAAGGCTGCTGTAAAATGAGTAAATTAACATAAGCTACAAAGTCAAAGGTAAATAAAAATCTGAGGGTGGGATCTAGGGAGAGAAACATAGAACAATGAGTGAAAAGGAAAAGTTTCTGAGTTAAGTGTACCAGTTAGAGATAGATATATTTAGAAGAGGTTGATAAGCCTATGGATGCTTCCTTCATGTCTCTGTTAGATGAACATGTACATTTTCACCAGTGCAGTGCTAGTAAAAAGCATGTGACCCCAAGAAATTGGACAGTCATTTCAGAAGTCTTGTGTATTTGGCATTACGGGACAGAACTAGGATATTGAGTGGCTGCATTAATTTAGCCACTAACCTATTTTCTTGTCTGAGTTCCATACAAAAATTCTCACAATGAAGAAGGCAGACACAGTTGTACAGGCAGCAGCTGTGCATATGGATTTATATACTGTACCCTCTGTGCTGTACTCTAACTTACGGGAACACACTGACAGATAATATACCAAGAGACTGGAAGAACAATTTCGTTCAGTGGAATTACTGATGCGAAGTAGAAGAGGAGAATTTGCCCGTTCTCCATGCAGTTCGGAGCCAATGAATGGTGGTGACAATGCTTTGTGGGAGGAGGAAACTGCCACTGCTGAAATGCAGGCCCACAACTGAAAGCACCAATGTTGTGACTGCTGTCAAAGGCAAGCATGTTTCTGTACATGTACTGAATGCAAATGCTTTTTTTTTTTAACAACTACAATAAATTACAGTTTTCTACTAAATTACCACTTCAGTTCTTCTATCCTCAGCCAAGTCAACTTCCGTTTATATTCCTGATTCTTTGCATACAGAAGAGCCAGCATGTGTGTGCTATGGCTACTTTCCATGTTGCACTGCTCCAAACTGCATTATTATTATTATTATTATTATTATTATTATAGTCTAAATTACTCCTTCCAGAAGTAATTATTCTCTATCTATCTAAAAGCACTTTTCTGAAGCTTAAAGGAAAGTAGCCATGGTACTGAACTTCACTATACATGCAAAATAATTTGTACAAAGAAACTCTCCTCTCTTATAAAAGACATGACCTATAATTCATTCTGTACATCCTGCAGGCATGAGCAACCCAAAGGAGAGAAAATGCTTTCAAGAACTCTGCAGAGTGCCTCCTTTCTCTTTCTCCAGCCTTCAGAGCTGCACCTGCCATTACTGCCACTGCTGGAAGAGGAGCTGTGACTGATTGTGTGACAAAACCCTGCAATGCAGGCATAATAGGAAAAACTCCATCCAAACTGCATATCATTAAATCAGGGTACTTGATTTAAAAGTAATCACGTGGTGATTGCCTAGCAAGGGATCACTGGAATAGTTAATACCAAAAAATTTCACTTTGAAACCCAGAGAGGAATGTTGCTTTTTAACAGCTTAAGTTATTTCCCAGGAAGGCAAACTAACTTTTTAACTGAACCATCAGACCATCAATTCACTGAAATAATGAAAATTACCTTGAGGCAAAATAGTGCCCGACCAGTTTTCTATAATGAGAGCAAAAGATGGACCCTGAGGAAGCTAATCTGGAGTAATGGAAACAGTGAAGCAATGTTTTCTATGAAACCAAGATGACTGCTGTCTGTGACCCATAGGACTTTTATTAGCTTAAGTTTCTAGTTTGAAAATAGGACACTATTTAGAACAATAATGATTTTTAAAGGAATAACTGCTGTGGATTTTAATGAACAGTGATAAACTATAGCATATTTCCTTTGTCTTTTAAAAACTATGGGCATGGTTGACTGAACTGCCAGAATTTTGCCTATGTTGCACCAAGAACAACTCTCTTAAAGGTGAAATGTCTGAGCAGAATGCAATTGGTTATTTTATTTTAAGAAAATATTTTTTAAATATGAAATTATATACTGTAAATCATTTACTCAAACCATACTATACTATCTTATCACACATTTTCATTTATCCTCCCATTATACTCTGAGGTTAACAAGTACTACAATCCTGATTATTTTAGAAAAGTTTAAACAGAGAATGACTTTACAAAGACTGCAATGAGACTGCAATGCATATGCAGATCAATTTCAGCATGTGAGTGGTTACTCACATTCATATACAATTGTCCATCACTAGAACTGCAGAAAAATGAGGAGTGGCAGTTTATCCATGTTGTTATGAGAGTCTGCTTACAGGAAAAAGTCCTAGTCATTAGAATGAGAACTAACATGGTGTGTCATGACTATTTCTTTGTTGATCAGTAAGACCACAGAGAGTACACTGAGGCATCTTCCTTATTAACTTAATAAATCAAATTTACTGGATAGTGAGTAAACTATGTTTCTAATCTTGAGTGCTTTTTTTTTTTTTTTTTTAAATTTTATTTTTACTTGAAAGCCAAGAGAAGACCCTATTTAATCCTGCCATTCAGTCTTCCGTTTCCCCCAATCTGTTTTCTGATCTTTGCTTCTCAAAGTTCCATTTTTTTTCCCTGAACTAGGTTTGTCTGCTTTCTTAGTAAGCTGAAAATTTTCTACCAGTTTGGCCACTGCCTATCAGTCATCCAGGATGGTGTCCTTGCATCATAAACGCCTTCATTTACAATTCTTCCCTCTGATATGGGAACAGAAAATCTTTCTGTGTTCCCAAGATCTCTGGTTTTGAGTTCATAATTGCCTTTGGCATTATCAGGATGTGTGTGTGCATGTATGTACATGTACAGTATAGCCCAGATTTTACTTTCAGCACTTACATTCGTAAGACAAATTTTCCAGAAATGCATGCACACCATAAGTGCCAAATCATTGCTTAAGTTTCCCATTATCATGGACAAATTAGTATACCACTATACAGTGAAAAAGGAAACCTAACACCAAGAGCATTGTTTGTGCTTGTAGAAATCATGTTCAATTATAAGTATATGCATATTCATAAGCATATGTAATAAAAATCAAATATTGACAGATTAGAGTGTGAAAAGCAAAGACCAGATCCAAGGCAACAGGTCTTGCAAAGTCAAGTAAGACCAAGACTTTGTCCAAACTTATCAGAACCAAAAGATATTAAGTTGGGTTTGGTGGGGGTTTTTTTTGTGTGTAATAACAAGCAGAATCCAATATTAAGGAATATAATTTTTACTTGAAGCTATAATTTTTTTTCATCACCATAAAAAAATTTGCATGCATTCTGTTTGATCTTCCTTACACAGTGAACTCTCATTTTCTTTGATGCAAGCAGCATGTTTAAAACATTTTTGTAAGATGACATTTTGTTAAATGATAGATTGTCTGCTTTTAAAAGTTAATGACTATGTTTCCAGCATATAAAATTATTTCATCCTCTGATTCTGGCTTTCAGTATTGAATCTGGAAAACCAATGAATTTTTTCAAAGATCTAATTTATTTGTTTGTTTGTTGGTGTTTTTTTTTTCTTTCTCATAATTATTGACATACATGGGTTATATACTGGAACTTTTAATGAAGAACTGAAATTAAATGAATAAAAGACCCATTTTTTCGACATTTAAATTCATTGTGTCCCATAGTAATTTGAAACCTACTAGTCAATACTTCTTGTGCTCTAACCAATTCATTATGTGCCATACTGGCACTTTCAAAGACAGTTACTTTCGATTAAGCTATAATCATTTGACTGCCTGTAGCTCATGTCTTCTGTTAATTCTCTGGAGTGCTTTGAGTGTACTTGGGAGATGGATCAATGTCCATCAACACAATTGACCTCCACAATTAATTCTAAAAATACAGGCTTAGTAAAAAAAAAAAAACAAAACGAAAAAAACCCCAACCAAAAACAAACTAGTGTTTGGCAGCATGATCAAGAATGTTTTGTTTATTTGTGTACGTATGTGTTTATATACTTATTAAAGATGTCTTGCCAAATACACTTCTTCTTTCTTCCCAGTCCTGCTACTGTATATAACACTGTCCTCCAACAAAAGCTATGTGAAGTTATAGCATCTTATTCATCTATGCAGTATTAGGACCATCAGAATTGCTCTCAGGATGTCAGGCCTACTATCTTTAGGCATAATGACATTTTCATTTTCCAGCATGAAGTATCATTTCATATGTTCTTTCAAATGGGGGACTAATGAAAACAATGGAATTTTAATTTGGCTGTTGTAAGGTACAAGTAATATTGGAAAATCCTCCAAAATGTGCAGTTTCATCAAGTCACATAATGGGAATAAAAATGTGTAATACCATAAGCAAGACTTTGATCCATGATTACCAATCCAGTTTGATTTCTACCCTAACAGTAGAAAAGTTACCCATATAATCTCCATTTGCATTCATGCATCAATCTGAGAAAAAATCAATATACAAATATGTTGTATCATGTATGATCCATTACTCACTATTCCTAAACAATTTTTCTATTTACCATATGTAGGTTTTCTTTTGTTCTTGAAGAATAAAAGTGAGTAATATCAGATGAAATAAAAACAGTAATGAATTACCATAGCTGCCTATGTCAGTGAAAATAGATGCATGATCAGAGTGAAAACAAGTGTCATTTATGTAAGAATCTTTTTTTTGAGAGGGTTTATTGATGGGGAGCTGTGCAACTCTTTTCAAACAGAACATTGTTCATGCTCCATAGAACACCAAATACTGTAGGGCTCTGAGAAGATACACACTAATGACTCTTGCATTCACTTTCTTCTTAATAAGCATTAAATCATGCCTGGGAACCCCCAGGTTTATGTCATCTGTCAATGCTGATCACTTCTCATTTGTTTCTAGGACTGAATTTCTTACACACAGGAGCTGTTGTTCGTGGAAGGAGGAGGCCCCTTTGTACTGAAGTTTGTTATGAAGTCCACAGTACTGTATTTGGTGAGCCTGTAATTTCGAAGTCAGTTGAAATCTTTTTCAAATAGCTATCAAAAAATTTATATCATCATTTTTAAATAGAATACTCTCCTTCTCTTCCTCAGAATTTAATTTTATACATTAAAAATCCAAACCAAAACAAAACAAAAACCAAAAAGCAGTACCTTTCTTGACCTGATTCTATTTTTGTTCAGTTAAAATGTTCATGATTTTGGTCTCACCATGTGACTACACTGTGACATCTTTTATATAATCATGGAATGGAGTAACCTGTTTCTTCCTACCCATTCTGACATCTAGTTCACGTCACCCGTTCCTAACATATTTTTGTGGCTCAATTTCCCTCATAATGTTTTGAAAACTTTAAATCTTATCTCACTGTTAGAAGCGCATCACTGCTGATCATGTTGCATTCTGGAAGAGACTATGGTGATTATCTGGTCGCAATTTCTGCATGATACGAGATTTTTCTGAAGTAATCACTGCTGCAAACCCGAAAGTTACGGATAATGTAGAACATCTTTTAGAAAGGCATCTTCATTTTAAAATTTCCAGCAATAGTGTTGCACTGTAACCCTTGAAGTTCTTTCAATGCTTAGTTATTGTCACTGTGAAAAACAGGTGGGTTTTTCTTAGTCTGCAGTCATCTACCATCAACTCAGACCTTGAGCCTTAATACATGTTTGCTAGGCTGAAGAACCCTTTTTAACCAGTTTGGTTTGTTTTTTTTTTTTTTTTTCTCATGCAAGTATTTAGAGATGGTAATCAACTACCCTTTACATTTCAAGATAAACACTCATGATCTCTTAACACAAGCAATTATTTCCAATCTCTAATAAATCTTCTGGCTCTTTCATGCACTCCACAATTTTCAAAATAACACTTGAATTTATTAATTCCGCATCAGAATTGTCTTAGTTTAAGAGGAGCTGCAAAACTTAACATATAGAGGTAATAGAAATGCTCTTCTTCTAGAGAATAATCTTCTCTGAATACATATCCAAATCTATTCTTGGTATTTTGGCTATACCTTCAAACAAGGAGCATATTTTAAAATAACTATTAATTGACAAGAAATATCCCATAGCTTTTAGACCTGCAGCACCCAGAATGGCATGTGGCCAATTCTGGGAAAGCAATATCCATAGACTTTAATCCTAAATATATGCTTCAATCCCAAATACATGTTCTGATGTACAGAAATGCCTTTTGGTGTTTGAATCCAGGCTACAAAGCTACTTGAACTGCTTTCTACCCTGGCTTGCATCTATTAATGACCACTCCCTCAGCCTTTGTGTGTCACCTATAAATAAGTCTTAATGTTATGATTGCTTTTCCATCATTAACAAAAAGTATTAAATAGCATCAAGCCAGAAGACATAGCATCTCAACAGAAGGTCCTGACGAATAATGGTTTTTTCGAGCTATGTTGTGAATCTTACCAGGCAGTCAAAATTTAATAATTTAATGTGTGCCACTGTAGCATATTGAACAACATGCCACAATGATTTTCTTATCACTGTAGTTTCTTAATCAGAATGTCATACTGCATCAAGTGAGATCTCTTACAAATATACATTATGTCACTAGAAATGTATAAGCTTGAAAACTGATATTGAGCTAGTTTGACAGGACTTAGTTTCTATGAATGAACATTTATTGGTGTTAATTATATTATCCTCTACATTTGTATTAATCTATTCCAGGATCAACTGTTCCATAACTTTGCTTGAGACCAATGCCAGGATGAAAAGCCTGTAATTACTTTGGTCATTTTATGTATAGTTTTTTGAAACTGGGGGAAGAAAAAAAAAAAAAAGTGTTTTATTTACCACCAAGCTTTCTTTGAGGACTTGTTACAAATGATCAGTAGTGAACCCTGGTCTGCTCTTAAACTATTGTTAGCAAGTTATCAAATGGTATGTTGAGTAAAGAAGGATTTAATGAAGAGGTTGTGCTGGGGAAGTGACTGGTAGAATAGAATAGAATAGAATAGAATAGAATAGAATAGAATAGAATAGAATAGAATAGAATAGTTCCAGGCGGAAAGGACCTACAACGATCATCTAGTCCAACTGCCTGACCAATTCAGGACTGACCAAAAGTTAAAGCAAATTATTAAGGGCATTGTCCAAATGCCTCTTAAATACTGACAGACTTGGGGCATCAACCACTCCTTTAGGAAGCCTGTTCCAGTGTTTGACTACTTTCTCGGTACATAAATGTTTTCAAATGTCTAGACTGAACCTTCCCTGGCACAGGTTTGAACCATTCCCACATGTCCTGTTACTAGATCTGAGGTAGAAGAGCTCAGCACCTCCCTCTCCACTTCCCCTCCTCAGGGAGCCGCAGAGAGCAATGAGGTCGCCCCTCAGCCTCCTTTTCTCCAAACTAGACAAGCCCAAAGTCCTTAGCTGCTCCTCACAGAACATTCCTTCCAGCCCTTTCACCAGCTTTGTTGCCCTGCTCTGGATGTATTCAAGGTTCCTCACATCTTTCTTAAAGTATGTTATCTCTTTTTCACACATAAAACCAGTAAGTGATTACTTGCATTCAAAAAACCTGGAACAGTTGATTTATCTTTTACACTCTAATTTATTTTCTCTCACACCAAATTCCTGCATGCTGGATACAATGCTTTTTTAGTTAAGAAATTGTAAAAGGTAAGGTCAAGAAATTCCAAGGAATGCTAGTGTTTGCAGGAGTTGTCTAACATAGTCTTTCAGATAAAGCTATTGGTGCAGCAGTTTCTCACTTCACATTATAGGTAGATGTGTTTTGTTTTTCTACAGAAATATTTGGTAGTCTGTAACAGATGTAAGCTTGCACTCTATTTGCTGTTTTACCTGGTAGAATAAAGAAAAATATTGATCCATATACATTCACACTTATTTACTTCCAAGAATCTGACAGCTGGAAAAAGGTAATGCCACTTTTGTTATTTTAGCTCCTTCTATGCTTACTCAAGCCTTTCTAACTGGATTATTATCAATTTGTTGTACATTCCCAACAATTACTATTTTGCCTCTTCAAATTTTATTGATACCACTGTTCCAAATATATATTAATAAACAAGTCATAACTATTCCTTTTCTTTTAATCTCCCTAGCTTGTACCTTTGGTATCCATGTAATGTTTTTTTACTCCACATCCCCTTGAGCCTTTGTTGCAATGTGCTGTTAATAAATTAATTTTGTGCTAAATAAATGCTCTCTTTATTCGTGTTCCTATTAGCCCTTTTTCTTTAGTGTCCTGACCTCTTGGATTATCTAGTTGGTCTGTTCAGTACTTCCCAGTTCCTTTGTGATGAATGAAAACGCCAGCCTAAATCTCATCCAAATCCAACTACTCCTTTTCATCTGTTCATCTCAATTTATAAGTAACATTTTTTGTTTCTGAACTCCATGCTCAAACTTCCACTTGTTTTTATTAGAAGTATCATCTTCTTTTAGTTCAGCTGGCAATAAACTTGGTTTTAACCTGCCAATAGTGTTACCTTAAAATTTTTAAAGACATAAAATCAGAGATTTAGCCCAAGTCTCTTGACATTGCTGTCCTTGCTGTCTCTAAGGAACTCCTGTTGTTTAATGATGAATTCTCTTTATCTGATATTCTGCAGTGTGAAATATTTAAATTACAAGACAATAACAAGCACCAATTTTTTAAGGGTGTCCTGTTAAATTACACACTGTCAGAAAAACTACCAGTGTTATCCCTGTTGCAAATGAAGAAATTAATCTGTTTTCCCTGAGTATGTTTCAGTAACACCTTTTAATCATTCTCTTCACACTTGGGCAAGAGTCCACATGTTTTTCCACATCTTCCCTGTATTTTCTAAAAAAGGAAGAGTGACCATAAAGAACCGCTGAGAGAAGAAAGGACTTCTGTAAAATTCTGAAGAAAGAGATGAACAAGTGCTTCAGTGACACAAAGGCAATATTTCATTCACAATGCATAGTTAATTGTTAAATGGAGCAACTATACCGCAGAAGATATTGATATCCACTGATGCCAGAAGTTAATTAGTTTTTGCCAAACAAAGAAAAAAATCTGTGAAAAGAAGTTGGACCAAATTATTAATTTAGTTTTCAACCACGCTAACTTTTTGAAGAGCATATAATAATATCTTTGATTATTACCTTACAGGTTCCAGTTTTCCTCAACTACAAATACTGATGCAATTGCCTAAAAATGTATGAGTTTTAGGGGAAGTGGAGTGACCTGCTGTACTTCAATGCATGAATCACCATTAATTGCCTGTTTACATGAGCCTGTGTGAAGAGGATTGTATGTCAGATACGTGCAAATTAAAAGGGAACACGAGATTAATTTTAACTGACTGTAACACTAGAAAGTCTTTGAAAATTCAGCAACTTCAACCAACTATTTATAAGAGGAGAAAAATATGGGAGAATCTATTCATTTTTTAACTATTTATTGACAGTGCTGCTGTTGTGGCTGAAACTCCAGTCTTCACTATAGAAGCAAAAAGCAGAGCATGCAATTTAAAGTTGTTTTGGGTTTTTTTCCCAAATGTATGTAAAAAATTAAGTTTTCATGCATATCTGATGGAAAGGCATAAGTCTGTTTCATTCATGTGAAAGAAAGTTAAAAATTTGAAGAGCTACAGAAGTGGAATGGAATAACTACAGAAAGGCTGGAGGCTACAGTTCATAATTCCTGCGTACCTCTTATTGCACTGCTTGTTTTTGGTATGAACAGCCTTCATTGCTGAGCCTCACCGGCCTGGGATTTGTAACCATGCCCTGCTTTCATTCAACAACTAGGTGTGATCTCTAGCCCAGTGGATGTCTTCTGCTGACTGCAGCCTAAATATTAGTGGTAGCACATTCAAAAGCACTTCACTCTATTGGAAATCAATCAGGTACAGGTTTCTAAGTCACTTATGCCACATATTTACAAGGTAATTGGATGAGCATGAGGGAGGCTCTAAGCACAGCATGCTCTGGCACCAGCCCACATTGCAGCTATATGATTGCCTTGCTAATACTGATGGATGTCCAGTCTTAGTGGGATCACTTTAGGACCACTGCTACTGGACATCTGCAGCATGCAAATCCCTCATGACTCTACAAACTCCACAGATTCACCAGCAGGCACTTTTGAGATTTTACTCCTACGGGCATTAGTTTTACATATATATAAACAGAACCTGTCAATACTGGTCATCTAATGAAAAGAGTATGGGACTTGCATTCTCTACATTTCACTCGAATTAAGTCTTCTGAAGAAGCAAGTGTAGGAATATTTCAATTTATGAAGGGTTTAGGACCACAAAAAGTAAGTGTTTAATGAGGTACCTGAGGAACAGCCAAAAAAATTCACTGGCAGTCTTAAATTAAGCCTCTGTGGTTGTTTTTTTTTTTTGTTTTTTTTTTTTTTTTTGTTGTTTTGTTTCTTTTTTTTTTTTGGGGGGGGTGTGTTTGTTTATTTGTGGGTTTTTTTGTTGTTGTTGTTTTGTTGTTTTGTTGTTTTGTTTTGGTTTTTTTTCACAGCCAACAGTCTCTTTGCACTGTGCTTTGCTTCCACACATGAATCTGAATGCAACATGGGGATAAAATACCACATGCACAAAATGGTAACGGGTTAGAAATAACGAGCTGGGGAGATATGATTCAGCCCTGTGAGAAGGAAACTCAGGAAATTCATAAACAATTAGCGTCTTGTTTAAATAGCATACATAATTTTGCAGCTTGACCACATACAGAACAGCCACCACATTTGAGATGTATTTTGCCTAAGAGCTACCTGGGCAACAGTGTACTGTGGGAAAGAAGCATAAACAAGTTTTTCATATTTCTCCCCAATAGCATTACTGATTTTAGAAATGACCAGACAGACTGGAGACTAAAGTACGTTATTTACACAGGCTGGTCACAGGTCTCAGCAAAACAATATTCATGATACTTAGTAGGCATCAACCTGAGGGGAAGAGTTGGCTTGAGAAAGACAAGTCTTAAGTTTCACTCTTTGAAGGGTGCAGTAACCAAATGTTAGGCTGAATCTGTACTGACAGCACCTGCTTACTGAACATTAGCTTTTGACAGTTCAGTGATTTGCAACGTATACAATTATTTAAGAAGGACATTAGATTAGACCAGGGTAGTGGTTGGCACTGTGTAAACAGGTGCTCGAGGAGTTTCTGTCAACAAGGAGTAAAGTTTGCTGTGCATATTTTTTCCAATAAAAAGAGCTTTTAAAAAAAACCTGGGGAAGAACCAAAATGTTGTGCCTATTCCTTTGTCTCCTTTCCTTTTTTTTTTTTTTTTTTTTTCATCTGTTACTGCTCTTTACAGAGACCCTATTCCTCTGTGCAGATTATACCTTATAGAATGATCACTATCTTCAGAAACTGGGTTACCACTCATCAATTACTGTTGCATTTATTGATGAGCCTGACTATGAGGAGATGTTCCATGTGAGACATAATATCTTAGACAAACAACTTGAGTATATGGGTATTGAGATGAGTTTTCCCTTAACGTATTCTTTCTTTGACTACATAACTTGAGCCTCTATTACCAGTAATATTATTCTACATCTAGACCTCTGATGGGCATTATCTTTAATTTGTACCAGGCTGTGCAGTGGGTTTGCAATAGGAATAATGGGAATTAAGATATCTGTGCCCTGCTTGCATAAAGGTCTGTTGAGGCAAAGTATCTCCATGATTTAGCCCTTGGAATTAGGTTTCTATGGCACTGCCAATCAGTTATGGCAAACTTTGGGTCTTTGTACATAAATAAAATGTTAATGAGATGCTAATTGCGGGTGCAACCTCCTTAAATTGTCAGAAAATGAATAGGAGAGACTATTAAAACTGAAGTGCTTGGAAGAGACTGGAGGATCACTTGTGATGCAAGTAGGTTGCTTTTCCATTAATATTTAAGTGTATTTTTAGGACAATGACACCTATATTGATACACACCAAACTGAAAATGACAGATCATCTGTGAGCACTGCCTTGAGTTTGTGGGGTTTTTTTTATGTATATCTGCATTTGGTCAGCATTTCCCAGAGTTTTTAGGAATGAATGGGCCATCTGTCAAAATGTATTCAGAACCGAATTTTGGCAAACTATCCTGCAGCCTCATAGCTTTTTACTTGCAGAACTCTTAGAAAGATTACCATAAGAAAAAAGAAGAAAGTTGTTCCACTCGTTAAAGGTTTCTTAGTACAATTTATAACCTGATCTGATTTAAACTGTTATTTTTGGCAGGTACTATAATTAGTGATTGACATAAACTAATTGCTTTGGCTATTTTGGAAAGAGCACATTTAAATAACCATAATACAGAAAAACAAAACAAAACAAAACCCCAAAACACAACAAAAAACCCACAACAAAACGAAACAACCAAAAAACCAAAAATCAAATCCCTCTTATTCTGAGAATATCTTCAGATCAATTCAATTATGAAACCTCTAACCACTTCCTCCTTGATTTTATCATTGATCAACCATATTTTACATGGTTCAATTCAGCTGGAGCTACCTATCCCCAGGAAGTCTTCATATCTGTTTCATTATTTTCTTATTATGATTCTTTTCTTACTTTAAGTAAAGACATATATGCCATTTTGCTCCATCTCAACCTATCACACACTTTATTTTTTCCTCTAGCATACTCCCTCTTAGTCTACAAATTTCTTTCGAAATTATTCCTTTGAGTTTTCTATACGTTGATTTTTAATGTCAGAAAATGACATTTGTTCTTTAAAATTATCATTGAACACAGATTTTTGATTAAGTCAATGGGACCAATGAATAATGCTGTCATCTAAATGCCAGCCAGTGACCTATACTCCTGCAAGATAACGTACATGTCTCCATCAGAAATGGCAAACATAATTAGTTCCCATGATCACTCAGAAATATCTTCCCTTTCTTGTTATAACTTTTATGACACTATTCATGAATTATTAATTTTAAGTGGTTTTAACCAAGGCTGATATTATAAAAGCATTTCTGATACAGTTCCATAGATGTGAAAAATACATAAACATAAAAGACAACTCTTTGGATTGAAACAATATATGAAGTTAGCAGTTCAAGATTGTAAAATTATTATTTGGTTTAACTTGGTACATATATTGTTCCTTGCCCTCCTACCTTCTCAACATTGCAGTAATGAACTTCAGCAGTGACTGATATTCTTACTTTGTGGTTATATATCTACTCATCCTTGAATGGATTTCTACATAACCCTGTAATAATTCAGATTTTTTTTAAAAAAAAGATGAGGTGGAGACCAAGACAGCCCAGGATCTGGAGCTTCTAATCCACCTGCTATATTTCTAATGTAATAAAATATTTGGATGGATATAAGCAAGAACAGCTCTAAATCTAAAACTAAATCTAAAGCTCTAAAGATTACATGTTCTCTTTTCAGTTGTTGGCTGTACATCTTTTCTCTTGTAAGATTTTTCTTGAAGAAAAGTGCAATTCTCTTTTGTTAGCCTGTCCTCCTAAATGGGATTCTTAGGTTCTTTCTCGCAGTGATTGTACAGGGTAATTCTTGAAACAGTCTCATGTCAAAAACAGCAGACTACAATGTTAAGAGCCGAAGGCTTTCTTTTTGTTCCCTGTGTTCTGCAAGGGTCTTTCAGTACAGAGCAGTGCATTGTTAATGCAGATTGCCTTGATTTTCCCTGCAGAAGCCTATCAAGTCTCACAAAGCCTGAAGTCCTGCCAACAGAGAATATTACATTTTTGGCAGTTCCTTCCAGATAGCAATGAATGAAAAAAGCCAAAATGGTCAAAGCTTTGTTCATTACATTTAGGAGGTTGTTTGTTTGTTTGTTTATGATAAAACCAGCAGCCTTGCTTCTTGATTTTCATCCAAAATTTTGCTAGATTCAACGGCCTCCATTGAATCTGTCCACTTCCTGATTGAACAAAAGGTTCCCCTGAACATTTTCTTTCCTTACTTTATTTGTAGGCCATCCTGCTGATGCCTGAGCTCAGTGACTGATACTGTCTATGATCATTTAGCACCCAGTTCCAGAAACAGACAAAACACAGACATTTTGCCCTGATT
This sequence comes from Athene noctua, assembly GCF_965140245.1. Taxonomy (NCBI): domain Eukaryota; kingdom Metazoa; phylum Chordata; class Aves; order Strigiformes; family Strigidae; genus Athene; species Athene noctua. The sequence continues at coordinate 191,463,584 of NC_134037.1, forward strand.
CATAAGCATTTTGTTGACAGTGGAGAACTGGTGAGGTCTGAGGGTCTTGGGACTCCCTTCCAGGCTCTGAACATCAGTGCAGTCTTTCCACTAAGCTTAATATCTTCTGTGTCTGTCCAGCCTTTTCTCATTCACAGCTCTGACCTTCTAGCTGGTTTGTGCAAGCAGTTCCATCTCCGGCTCACCAGCTTCTCATTCCAGTCCCAGACTCCTCAATTTTTGCCATATCCCTTCTCCCCCGCGCCCCAGTCTTTCCTATGCTGCATGGTTCTGTTTTCTTGTTTTCTTGCCCAGCCTTCCCCAAGCTCCTTATCTGTTTTTCACTTTCCTCCTCTCATAAACTGTTAGTCCTACCTTTCCCACTTCACCTCTCCCTGGATATTAGTGTCCTTGTCCAATCAGTCCCAGTCCCTTGATCCAAGCTTCCAGTTTCTCATTACTTCCCAGATCTGTCTTCTCTTGGAAACTTTTAAGATTGTTAATGAATTTATTAATGAACTATTAACTGTAAAATCACCAAATGAGGTGTGCTTTTAGGTTAATTAAAATTGGAGCAAAATATAACCTGGAAGAGAGAATTTCTTTCCTCCTGGACATACAGGGCATTTTTACATTTCTCCTTCAGTGTGATCTCCTGACCAGAGGTAGCCTGGACTGGGCCCACAGACTCTTCAAACACAGAATGAGTCAAGGAAAGCCTTTCCAGCCTTTTTTTTTTGTCACTATGGATTTATTAACTCTAAGGTACAAGCTCTTCCTTGCACGGTGACCTCACACAGGTGGAGTGAGGATATTTTAAACATATCTAGACCTCTTCCTTAAAATTATTTCTTTCAATATAAATCTAGTTCCACAATTTTATATTATTCCAACTCTTTCTTGTTTCACTTACAAAGAAACAAGAAAGAGTTTGGGTTTGGTTTTTTTTTTTTTCACACTTTACAGAGTGAAATCTTTTGGAAACAGTTTGTTCCATTATTATGCGCTTTGAACAAGAAGCAATGAAGAATTAAACAGAGTTCTTAACTGACCAAAACTGCTTAGAATTCAGTTACTTAAATGGACAGGCAGGAGACTGGACTGTATTCTTATAAACGTCAGGGCAGGCCTTTTTATGATTTATGTTGAATTACATAGGTAAAGATAAAAGGAGCAGAGGGCTAGATAACTTTTTGACACTTCACTTACCATTAAGTCTATTTCATGAAAATATTTCTAGGTGCTTAAGCATTTATACTCTAAGATTGTATCAAGTTTTAATGATGTTTGGGTGGCTTAACATGTCTGATTAATAAAACTGCTGCTTTTCATTACTAATGCTAAGCTTGTCAACTTAGTAAAAATTCTGAATTGGAAAATCAAAGCTGGAAATCATCAGAGATCTTGTAGTACTAATGTCTGAGACTGCATTTACATAGAATTGCAGAGGGAGAAAACTGCTCTTTATCATCTGTAAAAACAGTTTAATCCCACAGACACTGTTATGAAGAGGTTTTCCTGGGGTTTGGGTTTTTTTTTTTTTCCTCTTCCTTAAGCATATTTAACTGGAACCAAAGGCAGATCTCAATGTTTACATATTGCAGCTGAATAAGTAAATTTTCTTCTCCTTGTTTCTTCCTTCAGTTTCCAATTATATAGATAATTTCATGTTCAGTTTTTTCAGTAAAAAAATGGCATAAATACATCCATAGTAGAAAATTAGTACATTTAGTTAGGATGTTCTCTTGCCTTTTTATGAAGTCATGTAAACTTTGGTAAAATACTTTCATATATTACATACTGATTGGCTGTTATTTTTACATCACCCTTAAACTGATGTAAGTTACCACTGTGGATTCAGAGGAAGAGAGAACATGTTCCTCGTGTCCCCTATTTCTTCTTGTTTTCCTGATTTTAGTGGTCTTCCTATAGCATATATCTATCCATAGATCACATCCCACAAGGGTCCCTACAGGTAGTGTGAACATACAAGACAATCTATCTCTTAAGCATTTTGCCAAATTGATTTTATAGCAAGAAAAACTGCAGATGTCAGAAGACAAAAATTTTAAAAATAAAAAAAGAAAAAGAGGATAGAAGAAAACATTTAAAAGTTCACTTTCTAATGCAACCCTTTAAAAATAGTTTTGATTTTCTCTTTTTGATAGAAAGCCATTTAAATATCCAGTGTTGATAACTGTATGTCTCATAATGTGAAGTGGTGGGGCACAGGGCAGACAAGGGGAAAAACAAAGTACCCTGAGGAAAGTGAATCAGGTATTGCTATTTTTATCTATTGTTGAACTGTGAGTAGTTTGAGTCAGTTCTGATTCAGAATAGCAGTAACGCCAGCAGAAGAGGACTGGGTACAGGTAAGGTAAATAAGAAAAAGAGAATTTCTACATTTGAAGAAGGAAAGCCTTTCATGATGCATATACAGCATTGAATCTTAACTCCTCACTAGGATGTCTTCTGTTTGCTTTCAGAAGAAACATGGTACACAAATAGGGATCACTAGAGCTAGAATCAATTTCTGACTGTTGAATATTTGTGTTTATGGGCAACTCATTTCACCTTTGCTTCTCACTTTGATGAACATTTAATGATCTTGTGCAAAATTTACTTTGTTCTGCTTCTATAGAACAAAGTAGTTCTTCATTCTTTTCCTTCTACAGCAGAAACTCTCTCTAAGGTAGAGGGAATCAGGCATTGAATTTCTTTGTCTTTTTCTTAATCTATATCCGTAAATCATTTCAGAGTTAACATAATCCTGAAATTTTGCATTGCTTCTAGTGCAAAAGCCACTGAGCTGGTTTTCTTAAGATAAAAATTCAATACAAATCAGAAATGGGTCTAAGACATTCCATGTGCTGTGATTTGCTAAATCATTACAATAACAGTTTTGTGTACTGTCGAATCAACCCAAGGCAGAGGGAGAAAAGCAGGAGAGAGCCTTGAGGTTGTGACTTCAAAACAGAAACAGTCTCATAGACTGCTGTATGCCATGCCACTACCAGGTGAAGCTGTCACTGCAGGATTAACATCCTTTATTTCCTGCAACTGCATATACAAGTCATGCAACCATGCAGCAACATTATTCATGCTTGCAGTTAATTGGTGACAAAAATGTTTCAGGTTTTTGTATGGCCCATATATAGCACAAGAGAACAAGTTCATGATGGCCCAGTGCACCACGGATATTGCACAGGGCAGGGAATCCAGTGGAAATGAGAGTCAGTCAGTCTAGAGGAAGTGCACTGCTATGCTGCAATATGTGGGAAGAACAACCACCAGAGCAGGAGGAAATTCAGTCAGGAGAAGGCAACAGTTACGAAGATCTGTGCTGACCTTAACCCTTATTTGATGTAGGAGATGCCCAAGGGGAATGTGCTACCAAGTATGGAAGGAGAAATGCATTGCAGAGTTTAAAGCTGATAATGCTTGACTACCATCACTCTGCTAACTGCAGAGTGCAAGCAGACTGCATCTGGAAAGACAACAGCCACCTATGTGATTCAGAATGTGGCATCTGTTACTCCTGAGGTTCTTGGCTGGCACTACCATGTGGATGACAGACATAAAGGAGAGGGCAGTCTGTTGATCCTGATGTTCCTGAAATACTGAAATGAGTTGATCTTTATGGGAACCTGATTCCTGGAAACTTACTCAATCTCTGCAATTGCCCCTTCTCTCTAGATCTGCTAATGATCCATGAATCCCTCATTCTCCTTAGAATAGTAGAATTAGGATTTCACAAAAGACAATCCTGCATATTTTGTCAATGTATTTCTGTTGCATTCCAGACCTATTTACTCATCCTTATATGACTCCTCATTCCAAACACTAATGTTGGGAATCTTCCATTAATAGTTCATTGATGAGCTTGCTTTGAGACATTCCCCAGAGCCATGGTCCTGCGTTGCTCCAGCTCTTTGGATATCCATGTGAGATTATTTGTGTAGAAAAGCTGCAATAAGCCATATTGATGTGAGGGATACTGAACACTTCAGAGCCCTATTAAACCCATTGTCTGTGTCCATGTCCAGTTTGGAGGGTAGCAGATAGAACCAGGAAAATGTGCATGACCCTCATTAGGTTATAACGTCATGCCTCTGGGTAAGGAAAGAATGACAAGGTCTGAGCTTAAAAAAACAAACAACCAACCAAGAACAAGGCAAGGGGTCTGTGGCAAATGGTCAAAGTATAAAGGTCTTATGTGTTCAAAGCATGTGTTCAAATGAAAGCAAAAGCAAAGCCACAAACCTGCATTAATGGAAGGACAGTAGTACTGAGAGAAGATGGTCTTTGGGACAAAGTGTGAAGGAAAAAAAAAAATAAGCAGAGAGGCCTGAAAGGCTAGATGGGGAAAGGCAAGCTAGCTTTGACATGTTGAAGTGGTATTGGCATAAAACTGGTCAAAGCAGAGATAATCCATCTCTTTTTTACCACATCTAAACCTGCATAGTGAGATTGTGAGAGACTGCTAATATTTACAGTGTGTCTGCGGTGGTTTTGATCTAGTAGAAGGAGCCATAAACTGTATTTTGTTGAACCTCATCCCATGATTAAAATTTTAAGATTGTAAGAAATGTGATGGGCTGAAGACTTCATCCTGGTTTTGATTAATGTATCTTTCTCAAACTGACCTTGAGTATCGCCAAATGGATTTGTTGCTATTTGTTTACTATTTATTGAATAGCTTCAATAAATAATTTAACAATGCAATTATTAAAAAGCCCTTTATGATATATTGACCACAGCTGCACTCTGTGCTTTAACTGAATGACAGCTTTCCTAAATAGGAGAATAACAAATTACTTTAAGAACAAAGCAAAACCAAAGTAACAAAAATTACAAACCTAGGTGTTAACGTACACAAAGATTCATGCACTACATGATTCAAAAACATGAATGCAATGAAAAAATCTTCAACATTATTCTTTTCATATTCTCAATTCAACTCCGAAATGATTTATGGCCTTCTTTACTGACAGAAATTCAGATGAGATAACATGAGATGAAGGTGTTTCTGAAATACATAATGCTAAAGTTACTTTATTGTCACTGCCTTTCACAGTAGCTTTCTGAAGAAATCTGAAAATGGTAGCAGCATCTTACATCTACTTTATGGGATCAGCTTGAAGCTTACAAAAAACAGACAATAAATTAATTTTTTTGGGTTTTTTTTTCTGAGCCAGTATCAATACTAAAAGCCACTTCCAAATACTAATTACAGGGTTGTACAGAAATCTTACAGTCAAAGAAAGAAAACGGTGGACTGTTTTTTGTTTTTTTTTCCAACAGTAGAAACATTGGTTGTCCTTAAGTATGCAGTTATGTTTATAATATTCTTCAAAAAATTATTCCTTCCAGAAGTTGCAACACTTGAGATCTGATCTTTTTTCTTGTCAATTTGTTAAACAGTTTAGGAACCAGTGGAGGAAAATGGGCATTTATGTGAATATGGGAACTGCAAAAAAATGTTCACAAGTCATCTTATAAGGCAATGCTTAATACGGTATTAGTAGGACTGAAACTGAATCAGGATGTTATTGTTGGTTCAATCGCAGATAAAACTACAAGAGCAAATTCTTTTTTCCTCAGGATGACTGAGACTGGAAGTAGAATAACAGCCAGCAGTGCTCATATTTTAGAAATGGTTTTGAGTATAGAGCAAAAAAGGGGTATATTGTCAGTTCAACATCAAAGACAATCAGAAGTTACCAATAATAGAAGCAATGAAAAATATTATACATTGTTTACTATAATTTCTGAACTTCTCTAGAGTTCCCCTGTCCTAATAAGTTTTTTTGCCATAAAAATTTCAAGTTTTGCAGATAAAACTGCACCTTCGGCTGAAGGTGCAGTTTTATTTTAAAGTTGTGACAAAGGGAAAACTATATTATGTTTTAAGAAATTCTCCATTCCTAGATGATAGGGTATTTATTAGCATTCTGTAAACCTATTCTCTGCACATCTCACCATGGATCTGATTTTTAAACATGATGTAAGAGTATGGGATTGAGCAGCATTTGCAATGGGTCTTGTGCTGAAATGAGTTATTAGGCTACTGCTGAGCTAAAGGGTCTTCTGTTATCGCAGATGATATGGCAAACCCCAAATTTTTGACACCTGTAAGTCGCAGTGTAGAATGTCAAGATCGAAACAGTTTCCAGATACTTTATTTGCTGCTAGAGAACACTAAAGGTCAGCTCTGTACCCTTGCTAGTGTTCCCTGAGGGTGATGCAGGGAGCTTTCATTACCCCAGTACTGAGAATACTCTTCAAGGATGCACTTCATTGCAAAGGGGATGGTCCCACCACATGATGCAGCTTTCCTCCTTCAATGTTTCTGGTGACTTCAAGTCGAAAAGATAGCCCAGGATTGCTCCTTGAAGGTTTCTGATGATGATTGTCCCAAGAGCAGACATAGCCTAGAGGCAGCTTAAGAAAAAAAAAGTAATTCCGGGTGTGTAAACTGGGGTGACCTGAAGGCCAGAGTTTGCTGAGGGGATCCTAGCAGGCACTGTGAAAACCTGCTCAAGAACTCATCTTTTTCAGACATGCTGCTCAGGATGTGTCCTTAGAAAGTAATCTCTCTATTAATATAAATAAGAACAACCTGAAACAAGGTTTTCTTCACATTTGAATGGGCTTCTATCTTTATGCATTGTGTTAACACAGGCAGCATTTACAAGTGTTCCTCCTTTCAAAGGAAGAATTTAGAAAAACAAACAGACATGCTCTTTCTAAGTGGAGGAATGGAAGAATAAGGTTAAAATAGAGCTTGGAATGAGAGTGTGTAAATTGGTATTACTACAACAGACATTTTAATCAATGCTTTATTATATTAATAGACATCTGTTTAACAGTTTGGTTTTTTTTTCTGGGAGGCATCCTTATAAAAAAATTTACCAGATGGAGAAAAATTCAAACTAAAGTGGACCAACACACAAATTAAAACTATGACCTGCAAGTTTGGCTTCAGCTTTGCCTAAAGATTTGCATTATTTTGACAAGTGTCCAAATACAGCAGAAAAAATGTATGAGAATTTCAATACACCTTTAACATCTCTAGGTGCTTCATAGCAACCTGCATCTAGTGAACAATGTATAAGGTGCATATTCTTTTTTCTCTTCAAGTTGCTTTATAATTCTTCTATGATTCTCCTACTTCAGTATTCTAAGAAAATTTATGTTTTGAAACAATAGTACTGAAGGAATAATGTGGCACACTCTTTATAGTATAAAAAAGATAGACCTGAAGCTGTGGACATGAGGAGCAGAAACCTCAGCAGATGTTTTTTTCAATCTAACTGCTCCTACTTGTAGGAGGTCTGCAATTAACTTTGATACTGACTTGAATTAGAATGTGGGTGGTAGTTCTGTACTTCTTGGATGAAATGATTTTTACTTATCTAAAAATATGTTCTCCTTTGGTACAACACTATGCGTTGTTTTCTTGGGGGGCGGGGGAAAAGGGGTGCTGCAGGGGCAGTATATCCAGGTCCAAGACAGACTTGAAAGATTTGTACAAGGGAACTTGGTGCAGTTGCAGACACTTAAAACAACTAGAACAGGAACAGGCAAGGATTGTTTTTGTTCAAGAAAGATAATGTAGATGGTATTGTGAAACCCTTGCATTGGTGAACCACCTAGATCTCCAGAATAGCTAAATGTAGTCTTCCAAATGCCAGTCTTTATGGGTCACGTTAGAATAAAAATGTTAACTTTCCTCTCCACTGAAGGCAAATACAAGATGCTAAATTCTGAGAAAGAGTGAAAGGTTTCGAAATAAAGATTGACAAGAAAACACCCCATTATCATGCAGAATTACCCTATGTAAGGATATTATCTACTATTATAGTTCTACTGTTTTAGATAGCAAGGTCTAAAAGACTAATCAGACTCACTTGTAAGGTTCGTTCAAGAAGGTGATGCATTCAAGAGTATTTATCTGTTCAGAAGCACAAGGACATCAGTGGAATTCAGTGCAAGTCACTTGAGTGTTTTGAGATCCTTGACCTAATGCCACCTTCCTGTACACTTGGTATTATATATTTTACTTCTCTGAAGCAATGAAACTCTGGTCCACACCTTCAGTTTGTCTCAAGTTGACTATGATTAACTTTCTCTGATGTAATGAGTGATAATCTATTTGGTGTCTTCTGCCAAAATTGTTTTGTAATCATTGCAGTGCATCATGTCTGATGCCAGCCCAGATTTCTGTCACTGCCAAACAGCCACATCCAAGTTCAAAGGGTTCACTTCTGGATCTCTGTGGGATGCTGTGGTAGCCCTGGACACAGCAGGCTTCCTTACATTTCAGGAATGCTCTCTCATGTTATACCATTATTTTTGTTGCATTTGCTGGAAGATTTGGAAACTTGCTAAACACTTGTTCTTGATCTGTACCATTTCCTTAGCTATCTGGCAGCATAGCTCATACTTGCCAGATTCTCTGTCAGGTAATGGTAAGACATATATTGGCTTTAGTAGGCAGCGGATAAATCCAGCATCAGGCATCTAATTATAGAAGACTCTTTGGTTCTTGCCAATGTAACTAGAAAGCAGAAGATGTTGACTGAAATTGAACTATTTTTATTATGAACAAGACCTCAATGTTGTGAATATTAGCTGCAAAAAAGGATCCTAGAGGCAAAGAGCCTCCCTGGCTTCATGGAAGAAATCTGGAAACATGACCCACTCTGAAAGAGTAAAGGCTAAATTTAGAGAGATTTTGCTAGTAGCCAGTCTGTGCTGCACTTTTTTATGGTATGGCAAATTAAATTCTAAAAGGCCACTTAGCACCTTTCTGTGACATGTGAATAGTTGTCCCATTCTGTATCTTAAAATTCTCATTAAGATTGCAGATTCAGCAGTGAATAAAATATAAAATATCCTGTGCAATACTGTGAGTTTTAAATTAAGTCCAATTGCTGCTTGTGAAAGACTTTTAGTAACACTGTAGCAACCCTGAGCAAAGGTCAAAACTTCATAGTTTGTGTTAATATAAAACTTTTGATTGAGCCAACCATAAATCACCAATGCAATGGTGTAATGACACAGAATTAGCTAGAGTAAAAGCCAGAGGTGGTGGGATAGCAAGAGTTTAGAAAGTTATTCTCAGCTGTATAAATGCAGGGAGGCTCACAGTTCTAATGCAGTGTGTCTTTCCACACCCATTACGGTGACATCAATACCAGAAATTGTATCATTGTGCATTGTAGACCAGAAAATCTCAATGTATGTTTTGCAATTTGAGTCAAAATATTATCTCTACATTGTGTACCTTTTTAGAAGTAAATACAACTTATTGATGAAATTCTGCTTTGTATTTTGTGTATTAAAGATACTTCTAAAGATATTCTGGCTATAGGGAAATACTTCCCCCTCTCTCTACTCCTTTTGCCACCACAGACATCATGTTACTGCGTTTATAAATGTAGTCCAGCAGACCAAGGGTTGTAACTCTAAGCACCTGGGTATCATGCCCATGGCAGTGCAACTTCACTCTTGACAATGCCTGGCGACACAATCGTCCTCAAAGACCCAATTCTGCCATGGATCTCTGCAGCAAGTGAGGAAGCTGGGCATCTCAAAATGAATCCATGAAAGCCAGCAGCTTAACACAGTGTCATCTAAGCCGGGCAGGAAAAGGTGCAGAAGTGGCTGTGAGGAAGGCTTCTGTTGCTATGAAGATTTCACAACTCTGTTCTTTTGAAGTAAGAAACCAAAATCTTTTTCCTAGCAAAACATAAAAGCAATACCAGCCTTCTGCTTTTGACCTTGTGGCCTAACTGGTTAAAGCACCAGGACATGTGAGTCCAAAGTCCCTACCTCTTGAGTGAGTGATGTGGCTAGACTTCATGCGAAATTCTGACATGGGTTCACCTAGTTCTTGGTATTGCTATTAAATATTCAATCACTTTAAAGCTCAGAGGACAACTCAGGCCAACAACCTCAAGCTCTGGGTTGGGGCAACCCTGTCCTGATGAATTATCCTGGAATGGAAAATCATGCAGGTCCAGCAGAAGAGAGCAGGAGGTCAGGACTCCATGTACAAAGAGGAGCAACAAATACAACATTGCCAATGGATGAGTGAATAAGGACATTAATTCAAGAACCTCTTAAAATTAAATGTGTACAAAACTTCCAAAATATGGAACTATCAGATAAAAACCTCAGCTGAAGCAATGGAAAAAGACTGTGTTTTTTCCATACAATATGGAATTCTTTAAAAAGGATAACTTGAGGTCCTTTAATGAGGACAACTGGGTATTTTTTAAGGAAAAATTGTTTCCTACTGACATTTTCCGTTAATTAAAAAATGCAGGCAAAGGCCTGCCTCTGAGTCTTCCACTGACTAATTTGTTTTTTACTTTTGCTTTTACCACAAAGTAAAGTTACTTTATTTCTAACCTCTCTTGCCGTTTACAGCAGTAATGGCCTGTACAAAGGACACTAAGTATTTGTCTCCACAAGGCAAAGCTTAAGAATGAAATCAGTAATATATGCAGTTCTGCCAAACTTACAAAACATGGAGAGGAATAATATCCTCTTGACTCCTCTTGTTCTAAGCATCTTTTATACTATTCAGAAACAGAAGAAGAAAGGTGTTTTTAGAGCATGTTATACTTAGCCCACTGGTATATCATACCATTAAGCTGAGCTTTCTCTAGTTTTTGTGACTGAAAAGTTGCTGACATTAAATAGCCAGTTTCAGACTTCTAAATTTCAGGATCTGATTCCAGGTCAGCATCAGGGAAGAGCTCCATTAGCTGCAGTAGGCTATTGATCAAGTTATAAATCACCTTTTTCAGAAGCTGTCTCACTTTGAGCTTTGTGAGACATTTTTGTAACAAGTCAGGCAAGTGCTGGATTTGCAGGACAATATAAAAGTTTTGATTCCCATAAGTGTTAGTCAAACTTGTAACCAACATAGGAAAACACTAATAATAGAAGTACTATTAGTATTATAATTGTCTATTTAATGTTTACATTTCTAACCTGAGTGGCTAATGACAAAATTACCAGAATCTATTATATAAAGTTTACAATAATGGTGCAAGATAAATATCTGTTAAAAATAAAAATTGACATTTCTTTTAGAAAAACTATTACTTATTCAAATTATTAAATCTGATTATCATTTAATGTATGAATATCTTTTAAAAGTCAGTACAGCCACTGTTGATTATCTCTCCTAAATTGGGATTTGATTTATTGCAAATACTGTATCAGAGATAAAAACTCTGTCAACAAAAAGATTATAGCTAAATCTTCTTATAATCAGGCTAGTTTTCTCTTTTCACATAAATTGGTGTTTACTGTCAGAAAAGAAGTCCTATGATATTCCCACATTCCAGAGATGATTGCAGTGGCAAGGACTTTCAGTATTATTCTGTTCCTCTGAAAGGAGCCAAAGAATGATAACCAATTCAAATCCAAGCTGAGTATTTCATGCTGCATACAAAGTAATTTTAAGCTGTATAAACATTCTGAATTTAAAGGTGTTATTGGAGTCATATTACACAATGAACTATGAAAAATGAACAGAGAAAAAGTAAGAAAGTGAATTTGTTATGTATGCCATGGATCAGTTCTGTGGGTCAGTACTAGGCACTATTTTCAAGTACTAAGTAGTGTTTTCAACCTACTTGAAGTCCTAAATGGAATTTCATGTTTTTGCACTGGCTCTGATTGATTTCATTAAGGACAAAGTTGTGAAGAAAGCTGCAGGTAAGTATTAAAAGATGAGTGAAAACCAGGTTGTAAGTGCTAGTACGGTGCCCATGTCTGCCTGTGGGAAGGCAGCAAGCAGTGGTATCTTCAGCACTGGAGCTAGAGAGTTGGGCAAGAAGGGCTTCAAAGGGTACATTCTTGGTACCTGCTAGTTTGGCAATGCTGGAGCTGCTGGGGATGAGGGCCCATGAGGGCAGAAGGTGCACAAGGACTCTGAGAAGTTGTATGTGTGCGTTGATGTAGGTAGGGTGGGAAAGCAGAAAGGGATGTGATGTGGGCAACAGATTCTGGTGAAAGGTGGCACCTCAGGCATCCACTGTCCCTGTATGGTTCTGTCTACCACCTGTAAAAATAAGCTTATACTCAGCTTCAAGACTAAACACAGGATTTTATCTTGATTCCTAACTTCTTAGGATATCCTTCTAAATCACAGAAACAGATTTTTGAAAGCCCAAACATGATTTAATGAACCTTGGGAACAAAATGCAAGCACAGTTTGTAGGTTTGTAAGGTCTAAAATTCAGACTTCAAATTTCAAGAACCCAAGGACAGCTACAAGTATAATTACTTCTATCTAATACAAAGAAAGACCCAACAACTGTGAGAATCGGTTGTATGTGGAAGTGTCTAAAGGCCAGGGAATGGGTGTGAGAACCGAGCTGGAAAGCAGAGCAACAGAAAATTCTACCACCAAACCATTTTCTGTTCTACCTCTTTGGGGAGTGTTAGACAGACTTTTTTCCATACACAAATGCTGGACACACAGAAGATACTGTCTGGCATCAAGGGAAGGCAGGTTCTGAGATGCTGGAATCCAGTTGCCACTCCACTCATGCCAGTTTAAAAAAAAAAGGCAAATTCTCTTTCTCTCCTTCAGCACTCATATCAGGAGTCAGGCAGGACAGGATAAGTGAAAGAGGGGAGAGTATTTGGAAGAGGAGGGGATATTGTCTGGAATCACGGAAACTCCAAATAGATGTCTGCTGAGGGCTGTAAACCAAAGCCTAACCATTAAAGCAATTGAGATTATATGATACCATAGATGAAAGAGGCAAAGCTCCTGCAATGCCGGGTAGGTAAAAATAGGCAGTTTTCAAATTATGTGGTGCATTTATCTGAGTCTCCATTTGTCTGCTTTGGGATGCCATCTGATTAAAGGCAGTCTGTGCAGCACAACCAGCTGAGGTAGTGTGTGTTGGATCTCACTGACTTTGGTATTTGAGGGAAAAAAACCACCAAAATTCATGTTCATCCTGGGAAGAAGGCACAGATGACAAGCACTCTCAGATGTGCCATCAGGACTCAGTGGGACATTAAAAAATGACAATAACTTTAAAAATCAAAAGTTTCATGGATATTCATTAAATAAATATCTTCAGATCAGTTAGCTGGTACAGGAGAGGATGTGACTGTATCACAGAATCAACTAGGTTGGAAAGGACCTTGAAGATCATCTAGTCCAACCGTTAACCTACAACTGGCAGTTCCCAACCACACCATATCCCTAATCAGATCATCAGATCATTAAAACCAAACATGCACAGACACAAACACATCCAGGAACTATGGCACCTTATGCATTTTTTCCCACACATTGTCAGGGCTGTGAATGCACCAACAGGCTCCAGTTGCCCTGATCAGCCTGTGACCATTGTTCCCTTGTGACCCCTTCCCCACGCTGAGGGTCTTAGCTGCCTGCTGCCAACCCTGGTCTTGCCTTGCCAACCTGATGTCTGGGCTGGGTGGTGGTCCTGCCCCATCAACACAGACCCATGGAGTGATTGCTAGACTTCTGGCTGAACCCCAGACTGCCACTGAGAAGCTTGGCTCATCTTTTTTGGTACAAGTCGTGGGTCCTCTGTGCCTTACAGCTAAGTGATCTGGGAGAATTTAACAGTGAAAAATAAGCAGAAGTGCCACTATTGAAATGGTTTCTCAAGTCAGCTGTTCTTTGCTCACCTAGTAGAAGAGCTAGGTACATGAGCATCTTTTCCTCTGGATAAATCTCTGGGAGTGTGTTGGTCTTCTGAAAAAGTCAAGGAGCATCAGCTAATGCCTGTTTACACCTGAACCATCCCTTGACTTGATGGGGGCTCTCCCAGTGAAATCTGGCCTCCTTATAAATACAAATCTATTCCTTCCTCCTTCTGTCAATAGTTATTTAGGTAGGACTTCGCATCTTCTTAAGAGACAAGCTGTCTTATTTTTGTTCTACGTTAGTTTTTTACTTGCCATTTACTGTGTCCTCTGCAACAGAGTATGTCCTTTCAATTGTGCAGTTATTAGCATTGTCCCAAAGAGCTTTATCTCAGTCTGTGACAATAAATATTAACCTTGCTTTGCAGTCCTGTGATATAAGGCTGAGAGCATCATGTAAGCTGAGGTACTTGATGAAACAGTGAAGTATAAAGCACAATTTAGAAGTCATATGACAGGCAGACTCTACTAATTGTCACCCATCTGCTGTATGTATGCAAAGGTGTACATTTTTACGGCAGTAGTTATGGCTATTTATTGGGTCTGAGTATTGATGCTTGAGGGTTATTCAGAATGTATGAAATCGTACTTTCTGTCTGGCTCTTGGTACAAATGAAACGGTCATTTCATTTATAATGACCAGCTATTAAAGTTTTTAAGTAGGACACTTTTATGTTTTTTTCTATTTCTGATGAATTAACTTGAACTTATTTATGCAAAGGCTCCTTTGGACTGCAAAAACCTCTCAGGCTAAAGGCATCTGAGGAACACAAATAGAACTTGTATGATATAAAGAAGTTTTCAAGTAAATGAAAATTAGATTCAGTAGCTACAAGGTCTTTGTGTTTATCTAGCAGTGTAAAAAATTGAGTGGTTTAAAAAGAAGGCATAGACTTTTCCTGGGGGAGATGTCAGCAGAAAAGTGAAAGCAGACTGCAGCTTACTCTATGAGCTTTACTCGTGGATTCCTTCATGATTATGTGGTTTTTGTTGTTTTTTGTTTGTTTATTTGTTTGTTTGTTTTGTGTGGGTTTTTTTTCTCCCCCGAATGTACTTGGCAAGTCTGGACTCAGAAACCTCAAGTTTACTGAAAACACACAGGGTGATTTTAAGGATGATGTTCTCTCTCCTGTTTTCCTGGTCACCCTTCTGTTGGCCGATTTGCAGTTTTAAAATTTGAGAATTTTCTCCTTGCATGCAGTTCCTTCTTTCTGCACAGCTCAATGACAGGTGGCTTAGTATTCCCTCTACTTTAATTATCTTTGTCAGAGTAATTTGACATTGTAGCAAGAAAAGTGCTCTTGCTATAGTATATGAGTACATTGACAGATGGCAGCCAGAGAATTCTTCAGTACTTGTGAATTTATTTGATATCACCTGACAGTGAGAGCTTACTTAAAGTGTAAGATAAAGGTTCATGACCATGGCACCAGCACAGGGATTTTTGCTATGTATTCCATGTAATCACCATATGCAGTAGATATTTATCTGGTTGTGTTTGTATCTTAGCCTGAAATTCAGAAAAACCCTCAAGAAAAAGTTGAACACCTCTTCCAGATGGCAATGAAAACTCTCTGGCTGCCAGATTATTGTAAAAGAGGATAGTTTTCTTGCAAAAGTAAAGCACACCATTGTGGCAATGCTTTAAGCCACTGGTGGTTCAAGGCAAGAGATGACAACAACTCTCATCTTGCTTAGGTTTCAGAAATACACTCTTTGTGACATCTGGCTTCCTACTTGTGTGCCTCTGAAATTTCCCTAGATTAACATAAAGGTTATTTAGATGTCTGAAAAAGGTTTGGAAAGACTAAAAGAATACAAAACAGCAGAACACCGCTGAGTACTGAATCTAGTAATTTTGTGGTGAAAATGTCTACCAAGAAAGGACTTACACAGATTCTGGAAGAACAGCAGCGTGTTGCCATGTGGTCAGTGTGACCTCTCTTCATTGTAGAGAGATCACTTCTGAAAAGGAGCTAAAAAAGGCATTTATGAACTGGACACAGGCAGGTAATGCTCTGGCAGTTCTCATATTATAGATGAACACACAATTTAGTGAAAAGTAAAAGTGTCATAAACCATCAGAAAGGTGTAAATCAGATGAAAAAAAATGATGTTAGGGTTTCGAATCCATCTCCTACTAGTGGAGGACTGTTCCCTGAAGTATCGTTTCTCATATTTTGCCTAGTCTGCTTTTAAAAGCCCTGTGTAATCGTAGTTTCCATAATTTCCCTTGTGAGGAAGAGATGATATTTAGGATCCCTCTTTGTCAGGATGCTGCTGTTGGTATCCTGCCTGCTTCCTTTTCCTACCTCTGTCTCATTACTCAGAATGTTTCCCTGTGCAGCACTCAGAATAACACTGCTCTTCCTTTCTATCCTGAGTCTGTGAAGGGATGGCTGTTGGTGGGGCCATTATGGCTCCTGCATGGCTCAGGGAGGCCCCACACAGGCCCAGAGGCTAGTTGGTGGGTACTGTTCTCTCTGGGGAGCAGCCTGAAGTTGAGGGGGGTCCTGTACCCATAGTGTTCTAGGGGCAGCCACAGCGCAGCCTCCCTCTCTAGGCAGCCTTAGTGTAAATTGACCACAGATCTTCCATTACAGAACCTGGCATCTCTTTTTTGACCACCTGTAGCCCTAGTGACATGTCTGTAAAGGAAATGGGATACCTGTAGGCAGCAGCTGCCACCTCCCTTCATCAGAGATTGTCCATACAGTGGGAAACGGCAGCTTTGGGGGTTCCCTAATTCTCAAACATTTTGGATAGGGATACTTTTCTTCAGTAAACAGGCATGTACCAAACACAGATGCCTCTTTATTCCACATAGACATTCACAGCAGGTAGTTGCAGAATTACCTGACATATTGCACAGGGCAAGGTGGGTTGTGCCCTGCCCTCCTCGCTCCATTTTTTGAATCCTTGCTCTGTAGCATGAGGCATACTCAAGGTTTTCCAGTGCACCTGTTAGTTTTCCCAGTCCCAGGCCTGGGTTTGCACTTTACTGATGTTCGGTAAATATGACCTTGAAAATACCTTAAACTGTGAAAAACATCCTGAGAGTCTGTTCTATGCAAGTTTAGGTCCATGTGCAAACTCAGGGTTTTATTTTTCACATCTTTCATGTATTTGTTGACTGAGATCCCCTTCTCAGACATCTGCTGAGATGCACAACTGATTTTTCTACCTAATAACACCAGATGACAATCTGACCCATACAATTTACATTGTTTCTTCCCAGTTACTTTTCACAACTGCCTGATAAGGTTGTTCTGGGTTTTTTTGGGGTTTTTTTAGTGTTTAAATAAATTCCAGTTTGCCAACAACTTTCTGCCACTGTGATGCCTTTAGGAGAATAGAATTGTCATGTGATGGCTCCAGTAGGTTCAGTTCAACACTGTTGTTGGGTTTTGCACTCATAAACATGGAGCAGAAGCATCTATAGCAATTAATAGGAAAAACATTGTGACAGCTCACTCATCTTTGTATGAACTGGCATATACTAAAAAGAGCATAAGAAATATAATTTTCCTCGCTTCACATTATCCATTCACTTACTTGAAGAAGACCTCTATAAAAATGGTTTTGTCCTGTGCAAAGGAAGAGTTTAATAGATCTGTTTATCAAGACACTGTCAACATCTTAATATGGCTGACTCAATAATTTTTCTTGCATGTGTATTTAGCAGTTCTTGATGCAAACTCAGGATGGCATCACTCCAAATGTGAGCAAAGCAGAAAGAGCAAGGCTTTCTCTCCTATTCGTATGATCCCTTCCAGGCTCTGTGTCTACATACATAAATATTTTAATGATTTGGTATTTTTTACATGGCTGTTATCCACCAACTCCTGGTTCAGTTTATGGGAAATCTACACTCCTGAGAAATGTACAGACTACAGGAATTTGTATCCATAACAGAAAAGAACTTTTACATGTGTGTTGTTTGCAACATTTTCTTCTGCTAAACTACTAGCCCAAAATATTCACTAAAGATTTAGTGACTCTTCATTATAAAAATTGCTATCTATTTCTGAGAATACATTGCTGATATTAGTGGGTGGACCATAACCCTACAGCAGTAGTTTCACAGATTAATAATTTTTTATTATTACTATTATTCACAGTGTTTCTAAAAAAATGACATAGCTCTGCTTACATTTTGAAAAAAAAAATAGATAAAAAATTCACCACCAGTTAAGCAGAGGTTGCTTCTAGCAGGTTCCTTCTGCAGCTGGAAGAAAACTTACCAAGTGGTAATCACAGAGCTTACTGCAGAGTCATGTATAAAGTTTAGACATTGTTTGAATTTTATGAGAATTCATCCAGTTCAAATAATGTATCCTATTTATGCATCTTTTTTCCCCTATGTTGCTGTTATTATAAGAAACAGCAAGATTTCTGAAAAAATAAAACAGGCACTATTAGATTTTAATTTTAATCAATTGGTAAGGTCATCAGCAAAGCCATTTATCAGCTGAGAAATAGAATGCCTTTGAAATATTAAGAAAAATACTAAACCTGTGGCTGAATGATTAACTACTATCGAAAGTGTCTAATTCCACTAACCCACCATTGTGCTCAAAACCTTTCTCTTAAATATATGATAAAAACATATCTCTCAATGCAGAAATGGCTTTAAAAAGTTAGGTGAGGAATGAGAATGATATAGTAACTTCAAGTATAAAACATCCAGCCATGTCAAGTTAGCATTTATCCCTCGGTTTGTGAAATTACTGAAAGAATAGAGAAGTTATCAAAAATCTAGACAAAGCCAACAGTTTTCAAGTTTTCAGTTTAGAGATTTTAATATGAATGTCGGTACAAATCAAAGTCAAATTGCACTTGAGTGAAAGCCAGCTTATAACAAGTGTTTTGAAAGAATTTGTTTCCCAAAACAAGCACTACCATTTGTATCATCCTTACCTGCAGAGGTTTTCACAATTTCTGAAGTATTTCTGAGACCCATAAAGTCAAACTGATAGAGTCTCCAAGATTTCTGGTCAGCAGCCTCCACTGAGTTTTTCCTCCATCTGTAAATCATTTCCTCTTTAGGGTAGCCATCTAGAAATTAAAATGCACACACATATATATATATATATACACAAATATATTGTATTTCACAAAAGAAGGTACTGCAAAATAGTATCTGTTCAATGATTTAGAGCTCTTTGGGAACACCTAAATTTCTGATCTGATGCTTTCTCAGTGAGTTTGGTGCTATAATTCAGCTAAAGAGTTGTATGTCACCAAAAAAAAAAAAAAAAAAAAAAAAAAAGTGTCATAATACAGACAAAACTGATTTTTCACAATTATTGTTTTTCTCCAATGAGGAAAAATTCTGATTGATTCTATCAGAAGCAGGTCTCCTCAAAGATGCAGTTGATTATACTAATTTGAAGTCCAGACACAGACATATACTGCTTTTTATATGTGCTCTGAAGAAGCTGTGCAAACCTACAGAATGTAAAAATAAAGGGGGGAGGGGAGGTGTCAGTGTAAGATGTAAACAATTGAAAAGGAGATTGTTTTAAAAGGGTCAATAGTTCTAATATGGCATGTGCTACTGTACTTCTGAAATGAGCTCAATACAGTGCAAAAAAGCAAAATTTGAATTTGTGTGGGATTTTTAAAGTGATTATGCCATCACTAGTTCTAAAGCTATTTAATGAGACATCACCTGATCTCTACAGCTGAAAAAGCTTCTGAAAGTCTTTCTTTATCGATTTAACACTCAGTAGTGATAATTAATCCTCATGCCAACATTTAATTTCCTTTTTGTTAGAGAATGGCATTTTTCAATAGAAGTCCAACAACAAATCTTCAACTAGCCCAAACCATAATAATAGACCATCTAGAAAACAACAGCATGCCCATGCTAGTTAAAACCAGATTGTTCTCTAGTGCATAATACAATAAATTATTATTCATCTATTAATATAGTAGATGTAGATTATAAGGCAAATTAAAAGCCTAACAACAATAGCCAGTTAATATAACTGTCTCATCAGTATTTTTTTTTCCCCATTGGATACTGATAAATGTTTATATTTGCATTGCAGAACAACTTGTCTGGTCATGGTGCTATTGCCTTGATGTTTTCCTCCTAGGAGTGTCCTCTTCATCTTGTTTAAGGTTCCACCCTGCTGGGGCACTGCTGTAAGGTGTGCATGGCCTCATTTATCCCTCTCACTAACACAGCATGAAGAGTACCCACAAGTCCCTCAGACCTAATCTGTAGAAAATTACTATGTGCTAATTCAAAATGTCATGTTCTTATATTTCCCTTCAATGTAAATAAGGAAATAACCCATGAAGGACCCAGCTGGGTAACAAACACAGGCCCTGCCGTTCTCCATGAGAGCTCTTGCTGCCAAGCAGATTTCACTGCCAATTCTGCTCTGCCAGCCCGTGAGATTGATCTAAAGGTTAATTTTTTTGGCTGGCAGATTATGTCAGAGGATGCAGAGGTACAGTGAAAGAAGTCAAGCTTTGCAGGGCCTCTGAGCCTTAGCCCTGCATCCTCAGAAATCTTGAGCCTGGCTCCTATTTGACTGAGACCTCTGGTCACATTTCCAACCAAGTAATGTCTTCCTCTAATGGAAAGACCTACATTTTATCTCAGGAGCCTTTTCAAATTGGCTTAATCCATGGGGACTCTGACATCTTTTCCCAGCAGTTCAGGAGGGAAGAAGGATCAGATGGCCTCCTCAGCGTGCTGTGGCTACTGTGTCCTCAAGTTGGGCAGTGGTGGCAGGACCACCCCTTTCCCACAAAGCAGTGTCAGGGCCAGAGAGGGGGCTGCCATGCAGTCTGGGTCTTAATCCTACTTCCTGATTTGCCTCCTGATATGGAGGAAAGGGAACCCTTGTGCTGTGGAACCAACTCCCTCTGCAGCACTTGTGGCCCCAAGTGTTAATCTGCAGATTTTGTAGCTGGCAGTAGATGGGGCCCCTTTTCTCAGGTAAATTTCACCATAATCATTGCAAGTAAAAATGTTTCAAATATCCAGGAAGTAACAAAGATTATTTTTTTAACGATACATTAAATTGATTCAAAATGAACTTCTAACAATTATTTCTAAATTTTACTGAAAAAAATTGTGTCATTTAGCTTGAATTCAATTTTGTCCTGATTTTTGGGGGTTTTTTCATCCCATTGCCACCCTACCAAAAATCCACTGTCAGTAAGCTTGCTATCATGTTATCCAAGGCATAGCTGTTTATCCTAGCATGGCCAGCATGTAGTCAGAACAAGTTCATGAGACTCTCATCCTTCAGGATGCTTCCCATATTTTTGACTAAGAAGAGACAGATTCAATTTCAGAATAACTACTTTTGGTATTATTCATCATAATTAAATAGTAAGCAACTGACTTCAGGAGACCATCATGCTCTTTTAATAGTAGTCCCCTTAATTCACAGTCACTGGCATATGATCTTACAATGGTTGGGTTACTTACATCAAAGGAGATAAGTACTAGTAATTCGATAGGAGTTGTTCCAACCTGCTAAATAACTGCTATTACGTTCTGCTCCAGTGCCATGTGACTTCGCTTTTCATTTAAAAGATGTAATATTTCTCACGGAATAGTGACATTATCTACTTGGACAGTATATCACTCCTAGGATTCATTTAAATTGCAGAATGGATTATTCATTATGGTTCTTCTTTCAGTGATATCCAATATTCCTCGTATACAGCCTAATTGCTTCTAACCATCTAAATGCTTCATTTTTGAAAGTATCAGAACTGGAGACTTCAGTACTTCCACAAGAAAATGCAACCTCTGCTGTTCAGCCTGCAACACAACTAAGAGTGTATTACCTATGGAAATGTCTGTTTTCTTTCACTTCCTCAGCATGACAAATGGCTGCAAATTGCCTTAAATTCTTGACCTTGTGTCTTCAAGTCATCTACTCTGAACAAATTGCTATCAATCAAGTGTATTTACCCTGACAAGTTTCTTTAGGTTATGTAAGAATATCCATACTGCAGCAGGGCAAGGCTCCAGGAGGTTCTGGAGGCTTTCCAGAAGGTGCTGGTAAGATGGCAAAGGGGAAGAAGGCAACCTCAACAACTAGGTGTGTTTTTTGTGTTACAATCATCCAAGTTCTGGCAACCTGCAACTCAGGAGCTTCTCAACCAAAGTCCGCGTCAACACTTTGTTTTCCCTCCCATTAATTTACTTGATTGCTCTTAAATTCTCCTATTTTTTGGCCTGATGGTTATTTTGTAGGCTGTGCTCTAGCTATCAAGATATTCTGCAGGTTTTAGATTTATATACTACCATGTCAAAGACTTTTAGACATCACCTTGACTATTTGGCTTTTTGTAAGACTGGTAATACATGCCTTTTTAAAATTAAGTCAAGAACAAATTGGTAAAAGTTATTTCTTTAAGACCCCAGTAGAAAGTATCCATGTAATACCTTCTGTTTACTTTCACCAAACATACTTAATGGCTCATCCAGTTAACAAGAATGATTAGTACCTTTGTTGCATTTTCAAAGTGTACCATTGACTTTAACTTCAATAATGCAAACATGGATAAAGAATAAATGCACTTTTTGCTGGTTTGGAGGTGAACCCATTATAACAGAAAGCCTAATTGTCATGACAACCTGTGAGATTCTGTGGATTTTGTTTTATTTCCCTTTTGTTATTGGAATAATTGAACTCATGGTACCACATCTTCTCACATCACCTTCATATAATTTATAACTGACAGGTTAATAATATTTAAACTTCATTCTTCATGCTCATACTGCTTCACTTTCTAGGGAAAATGAGTGATTTGTGCAGAAGTCTCCATCAAACTGCTGGAAGAATGGTCAAGGACAGAAAACTCTGGGCTGGATGAGAGGCACATGCAATCACAAGATAGCTGTGAGAATTGGTGTCAAGTGGTCCTGAAGAACATCTGCTGCAGGAGTCAACACTGATGGAAAATCTGTAAGTGCATACTGTCTTAACCTTGGTTTCCTCAATGCTGCTGTTGGTCTGGGCATCTTAGATCAATGTTTGATTTCTTTGTTGCGCCTTCTTTTCTATGATAATGGATGTGAGTAGAGATGGAAGAAGATAACAGGTAGGGAGTCATGTTAACAAGGACACAGACCACTTGAAGAACTAGTTTCTGTCTAGAAAACTTTCCTTAGAAATGTATCCAATACCTGGAAAGACAGAAAGGCATGGAGAAAACCCAATCTCTTTCATCTCTTCAAACACATTTTTCACCCTCTGTGAAATCAGTTTATTTTACTGCCGGTTCCCCACATTTTGTGTTCACATGTAGCACAGGCAGACCTAGCTTGTAGCAGAAGGAATACTGCAACAAGGAAGCTCATCTCCTTCCTAGCCTTGGAAAAAACTGTATGCTCAGAACATATGATGAGGAGTTAATTAAAGCAGCAGCGAAGCTGAAAATGTGGGGGAAGCAGGCACAAAAAGATTGGTTAAGTATCTGTCAGGGGGCTGATACTTGTGACAAGGGTATGTATTTGTGAGACATAGCTGGATTCTGGGAAGGTTCTGCTTTTCCATGGTGTCAGATATACACTCAAAGTCAGGAGGAAGCATGATCTGAAAGACAAGCTGTCACCATCAGCTAGTGGTCAGAATTTACACTACAGGTATGGAGGGAATCTGGTAGATTCATCTGGTAGATTGCTGCAGATGAAGGTGGTCAGGAGAGGGAGGATGCTCTGATGCAATTAGAGGCAGGTTATGAGCAGCCCTTTCCACCTTACAGCCAGATGCTTCCAGGCACACTTTACTTCCTTGAATCCCACCTACTAAACTCTTCTTCGGGCTAATCAGGGGACCTCTGTCAACACAGCTGCAGTCAGATAAAGAGGGAGACCCCTGTCAGCGCAGCCCCAGTCAGAGCAGGAAAAGAAGTCCAGAAATGCACCTTTCTCTGGTATTGTGGTTGACAAATCATACACTCCCAGGGAAGCTGTCTGGGCTCTTTTCCTTGTTAACAGTCATTATAAATGCTTACTTGTTGGCAAGCAAGCTTTAATCCAAACTTCTCAACATTTCAGGGGAGGGGGTTTCTCAGTGATCGATTTCTGTATCTGTTCAGTGTTTGTGCTTAAGTGTGTGCACTTTTAACTAGGAAAATTCTGGAAATTCTCCTATTAAAAATGATACTGTCTTAGATTTCATGATTATATGCACTTATTAAGCACAATTAGATGTCAGAAAGAGCAACGTTTCAGTTCAACTAGTTTAAAATACAACAAAAATTAGGGGATATAGAAAATTCATTATGTCTCTTCAGGAGGAACTCATCAGGGTAGACTGAAGCAGAAGTAGGGAAAGAAAGTGGAGACATTCAACTGTTTACTTAATACCTATGGAAAATAATACTTGTAATTTAATGCATATTGAGTTTTCTCTGTGCACAAATGAAGGTGACTACCTTTTTTCTCACTCACTGATTTAAAAAAAAAAAAAAAAAAAAAGAAAAATGATGAGGTATTTTAAAAGGCAGCTGTAATTAAAAAAAAAAAAAAAGCAAATACTGTGAAGATAGCTTTAAAACATGAAGTGATTTATTTCAGCAGTTGTAGATAATTGCACTTAGGTGATAACTACAGCAATTATAAACGTTATTCTTTGCCCTGTTTGCTTGCATCAGTAATTGACACCTTATTAACAGTACATTAGCTCATGAAAAAAAAAATCAACCAACATAACTCTGACTGCAGAATAATGGATCTAATGCTGCCCTGAAGTCAGAAGATATATCTCCTGTTGAAGAGAACAAAGTTTCTCCACCTAAAATTGTGCTTTAATATGATCATGATACCACTTCAGCTAAGAACTAGAGGATCCAGTTACCATCATCAATAGTAATGCTTAATATCCTCTTATCTGGGACTAATTCTGTTTTTTGAGTCAAGTGCTAGAACGCTAATAAAATTTACTGATATGTTATATGGTAGTTTAGCTTTTGGGAGGAACTTGCGGCATCGATGCATCGAGACTTCAAAACAGAAAGGAGGAAAAGGTAAGTGTTGCTGCTGGAAAAGTCCCAAAAGAAGCTCTTGTAGGAGGTAATAATTTTCCTTGGGTTTTGCTGCTCCTAAACAAAACGTAATCTTGGCTTGGAGAAAACAGAGAAGAGACTAGAAAGGTGAAAATGAGAAGGGAAAGAAGGCAGAAATGAATGAACAAGATTGGACTGATATGAGAGACAGAAGTTTTCCCTTGAAGACGTTTTGAGATGTGGCTTTTCCATGTACTCACTTTCTGAAAGAAATCATATTTTTCTTTTAAAATCTAACAAATACTTCTAATGTAGGGGTGCTATGATTTGGTCACACACAGCCCTAATAGTGAAAAATCCCTGTAGCAAGTATCCGATTATAAAGGATAGGTGGAATAGCTTGAAATTACATTTAAAAACTAAGACAATTCTGTTGTGTCATCATACCTTTGTACTCTGTCCTTATGCTCACCAATTTCCTTTTTGACACATTTGCAATTAGTACCAAGATTAATTTGGTTTTGGAAAAGAGTTGGTTTTATCATATATCGTCCCTATAATTACACTTTTCTGTTGTTTTGCAAATGCCTTCACCTCTTCGGAAAAAAAAACCAAAACACCTCGACATCCAAAACCAAAAGAAAGTGTCTCATCTTATAGCCTGTCTTAATGTTTTGCTATGCATTTTTATTTATATGCTTATTTTTACTGTTTGCTTACAGTTTTATTTGTGTGACAAGATTCAGAAGCCTCATGTGCAATTGCTTTTGTCTATCTGCTTGCATTGCTCTGGTCAGCAGATTATCTCACAAATTGTTCTAGTGGTAATTAAAACACTTGATAAACGTTCAGATTCCTTTGATTTAGCTATACTGCTTTCCCATTTCTAACATCATTAATGGTTAATGGGCTCATCTCACCCCTAGCTTACTGGATATAAATTGTATCTTCTCTAAGTTCAGTCTTGCACAGATAGTGTACTGATGACATATATGGAAATATTTTCTAGCCATTTTCTTGTTCATGCTTTTTACAGAATGGATATTTCACCCCAACCTCCTGCTCTGTAATGTATGCAACAATGTGAAGATTTACCCTCGGTTTTCTGCAATACCAGAGCCTTGCAGAGAAAAATGAAAGTCTTGAAATCAGTTTTCCTCACTCAAGTTCTCTCCTATTCTAAGTAATTCTGGAATATGTACGTGTACTATTCTCCATATAATTAGAAGTTATCTTCTTATAAACAAAGAAGCCAGTAAGAGACAGAATTTCATTTCCTAACTCCCTGTGCAGATTTGTCATTACTAACATAGCTATTTCATAAAGAGTTTGTGATGCTTCACAAATGTGTGTCATTACAGAAAAAGAATAGTCCAAAACTTTATTTGTAATGTAGTTTAGATAATTTTTGATAATGTAGACCAAGCCTCATGTTTCCACAGGCGTGAGATCACAGATGGTGATTCTAGCTAAGAGAAACATTTTCAGAAATGTATGGCAAAGAGATGGCCTTTTGGAGACTGCTGGGATCCTGTGCTGTTGCTTTGCCCTGCCCTAGATGTTACAAACCATGGCCTGCTTTGCATAGAGATGGGAGGCTTCATTTGAGCAGTTGCTGTTTTCTGGAGTATTTGGGGTTAGGTTTGACCAACTGGCAGTCTCATCTCTTCTCCCTTCTTTTGCATGGACTTCATGTGGCTTACAACAGTGAATGATGCTGAGAATTCAAGAGCTATGTACTACTGCTGAGAGATCGGCCTCATTATTGTACTGCTAAATATGTACATTGAGTTCTGCAATAGAACACAAACAGTGCAAAATGAATATTTTAGCAGCTAAAATTTTGTGTTTAGCTGACCACATGAACTCAAGTGAGAAGAGAAAAATCCTTCCTCTTTACAGTTTGTAACTGATTATAGAAGAATATTAAGCTGCATGCATGATTTTTTCATGTCTATTTAAACATGAATTTTGTCCTGGATGTGCTGAGGGCAAATTTTGAGGTGCTTCCCAGGGTTTTTGCTGAGATGTGTGAAGTCTGGATGGCTGCATACTCAAGTAGCATCTCAGGCAGATGTAGGTGATGGCAATCACTTGCAATTTTCTCATAGATTTTGACTTTTAATTCAGACTTATGAAAAAGAGGAAGTCAACATCATCATAATAGAGCAGATGAAAAATATTTGGATAAACCAGAACAAGACAAAGTTCCTGGCATTAGAATATAAAACCAGACCTAGCAGGGGTTGTTTTGGACAATTTAGAAAACAGAGCTATAAAAAAGCCAAAGTGGAACATAAACCTCTCAGTTTATTAAAGGAGTATCTGTCAAACCTGCAATTTTTTTGTCTACTAACATTCTCTATAGCCAGGATGCAGCCTTCCTATTCAATTTATTTAAACTGCACTTATATTGAAGATGCTTAGTGACAGTCCTTCTAAAGCAAATGCTTAAATACCTTATGACTAGGATGGAGAGCAGTGCCACCAATAGATGCTGGCCAACCGAGTTCAAACACCCCAGTGGAAGTGAAATACCATTCTCTAGAGGACTTTAAAAATACCTTTTTTTTTTTTTTTTCTCTACTGGCTATGTAGGGAACCTCAAATTTAGGGGCAGAATAGCTGTATAAATTAAATGAAGTAAATGCCATCAAAGATCTTTAACAAAAATATTTGTGAATTGAATTAAAATAGCCCATAAATGCTCAGTATCAACTTCAATTTTAATGGATACTACAAGATAAAATAATCTTGCCTTTACCCATTTAACGGCAATAACTAACTGTATCTTCCATACAGGACTATTAAGATTTCTTAAGACTATCCTGATGAGAAAGATAACATTGTTTACTTCATCCATTGCATTGTTAGACAAAGTGCTGTGCAAATGTTTTTGTCTCATCTGAAAACATATAATGAATAAGCAGAGATTCTGATGGACACTCAGAGCTCTAGTAAAGTAAACAACATGGCCATAAATAGCCCAGGAAATGAAATAAAATACACCTATAGAGGGTTTTAGTCCATGCAAGTGGGGAGGAATAGAGAGAACATAATTTACTTACAGGTTTCTGCCTTTCATTGACAAGTAATCTATCTAAGCTTCTTATTTCAGCACTTGATATGAAGACTTTTTTAACACTGAGAACTCATTTTGTGTTTCTCACATGGTCATGACGGTATTTAAAGATCATGCTAAGCATTCTTAATCCTTATCTTCCAACTGCTACTCAACAATTAGTATGTATATGTTAAGCAACTAAAAGAGGGATATTCATTAGCAGTAAAAATAATAGAATATTATGATTAGAAGTATGTATTATCAACACGTAAATGTAAGTAAATAACCTATCTGTTGTACAAAGTATATAAGAAAGAACTGTCAAGGAATAGCCTGCATTTCTCAAGACAGGCCAGGAGACTTTGTGTTCTCATACAAAACAATAATAATAATTAAGGAAGCATAGATTAAAAAAATAGGTTCACAACTTTAAGGTAGCTGTTACAATGAAATAGTAATAGCATCCACAGAAGTATTAACATCCACCTATTTATCAGTGTTCAGCTTCTTAGGCTAGAAATACCCCACAACCTGTCCACATTGTCCCATGTACAAAAATTTTTCATCCAATTTCAGTAACAAAATTGTAGTTATATATTCAGTTTACATAGTCCTTAGGGTTTGTGACTAGTCTGAACTGTACATTTTCAGACCCATGAAAATAAAAATGTAGGTATCAACAATGTTTTTTCTGAACTGCCATGAAACCCATTTTAGGCTTCACAGGCGCTACAGCAGCAAAGCCTGTGGGTTTACAGAAGCTGTCAGAAATGTACTATGCTCAATCAACATAGCATTAATGGAAGCAGGTTACAAATTAAAGATATCCATACAAGATTATTATGATTTTTTTAATAGGTCTTCTTAGAATGCATCACAAATGTATTATAAACGGTAAAATACTCAGAACTGAAAATACAGCATCTTTTCTGTGTACTGCCATTTCATAGACTAAAACAACAATTTGCATCATAAATTCAAAACTAAGCAGAAAATTTCATTAAGTCTGAGATTAAGCAGGGTTAGCTTTTAAAAAATTTGTGAAATAATGTTGCTACTGTTGGAAAAAAAAGAAAAGCCCATATGAAACATTTCTTCGTTGAAGGACTCATTTCTCTCTTTTGCATCACAGTGTAATTTAACATGTGAACTGACATTGGAAAATCAAAATTAGTTATTTATTACTAGGTTCCTCAGGGGTTTTTTTCGGTCTATCAGTTATTTACAAAGAAATGAGTTGTATCTGCTTATTCATGTAGTTATCATTTTGTATGTAGCTTTATTGGCATATACACACATTTATAGTCATTTAGACACACACTAAAATTCATTAAAAAAAAGTGTTTATATCTCTATAAAATAAAGCAACAAAGAGATTTCTTTTTTTTTCTTTTTTTTTTCAATATTTTGCTGGTTTTCAATTTTAGCTCCCTAGGACTTGTCTGCATCTTATTGGCATAGCATGCAAGACTAGGTAACCAAAGATATGGTTAACATATGTTTTTGTGTCTTTTGTGATGCTTACAAAAAGAACAGTTCTTGAAAAGGTCATGGCTAAAATGTAATCTCCCTGTTCTTAATAACAGCTCATCAGAAACCATCTGATGAAATGAATTTTCAGATGAACAGGACACTTTGTTGAGTCTGACATGTTTATAGTCACACTCAATTAAATTAGTGAGAGCACTGCACTGTTTTCATTTAAACATCAGCAACAGTGTTATGATGAATTGGTAAACACATTAATTTTGCCTTCCCTGAATTTGTCCCTCCTCTTCTCTGGAAGCATTTATAAGTGCCTTGGTTTGTCATTTACTCTCCAAGCATCTCAGGGCTGTTACTTCTTCAGTTAATGCCTTGTTTTCCCCCAAACATTAGTATTTGTATCTCATTTGCTCTCAGGATACTGCTGATGGAAATTAGTTGATGCTCCTGTGCAGTACACCAGTCCAAGTATTCTTCATGTCATTTTCTCAGCTTTTGAGGTACATGTATTGATCACAGTGATCTTTCTGTGATGTGCCTGTGTATCTCAATGCCTTAATCTCTTGTCCAGGTATATTATTTCAAGCACATGAAGCTGTTATTTTGGTTAACTTTAGCTCAGCTAAAACATTCTTTCTAAAGCTTCTGAGGACTCATGCTCTTTTACTGTTTCCCCCAGATCTCCATAGTGACTGTAAATCTCAGTATCTTACGGTACACAATAGGGTAAATTCTGAGTCTCCTGGTAGTTTCTTTCTCAATTTCTGGTCCCAGACACTAATCATTATATAATCTTCTCAGATGATCAGTTATTGCCCTAAAATTGCAGAGCTGTAGTGAAGGTAAAACTGAAGAAACAAACTTACTAATCTTTTTTGCTTGATAAAACAAAAATATCAGCTATATTTCTTTCATGCATTACAGTTTTCCTTGTGGTGCAGTATTCCTCAGCTCGCAGGTTTATAGATAGCTTTGCCTGTGGTTATCTGACAAGTATTAAGATCAAGTTCTTCCCTACCTTGTTTCAGAACAAGGTACTATGCAAAATAAGTCTACGTACCAACTGTACATAGTTTTGTGCTGCTTCATTTTCTGCTAAAGCTTTAAAGCAGCAGTAGTGTGCATCAGCACACAACACAAATGCCTCCAATAGCTCTGAACCTTCCAGAGGCTACAGATCCCCCAAGTCCTTCCAGGGCATCAGGCAGCTGCTACCACTCAAAAATACCCCAAATGTCATGGCTATGAGGTTGCTCCAAGCTGTAGCCCTGGGAGCCTGGCAGCCCTGTCCCAGACGAAGGTGCTTTCTGGCCCTTGGCTTATTCACAGTGAAACTGCTTTTCCCGCGGCAGTGAAAAGGGCAATGATGCCAGTTTCACAAAGCAGTTGCCAGTTTCTGTCTGAATCATTTGTTCTTGTAAAATGTGTCCCCATGTTTCTGAAAGAAAATATTATCTCTATATCCAGCTCATGGAAAACCCTTTTTGAATAATGGGTTTTGTGTGTTTATTTAGATGAAAAAAATCATTATAAAAGAGTAAGATTCTTTGTGCAAGATTCTATCAGAGAAATTGCCTTTTTTTTTCAGTTTTGGGGAGAGGTCAAATTTCAGTTTCTTCTCAAGTTCCCCATTGTTCTGCACTCTTGTTACTCCTCATATCCCAGCATTCCACTGCTGCCATTTTACAGCTATTCCAGGCCCTGTATAAATCATACTGACAACTATTCTTTAAAAAAAAAAACCAACACTCCATTCAGAAAATCAAAACCTCAGCAGTTTTTGCTTCATGTGTCTCTGGGCCAAGTTACAGTAATTAAATCTTTTTTTAGCTTTGTTTACTTAGGAAATGAGGCTTACGTAATTATATTCACTGTCTATGTTTATGTGCATGGTATCCGTCCTTGCTTCAATAACTTTTGCTCCCATTCACCAATTTTATTGAAATCAGATAGAAGAAAACAAGCCTCATACGTATTCTGTAAAAAGAACCTCCCAAACTGGGGGGACATTCCTTAATAATGCCCCATCAAGGAGGAAAAGGCTGCCACCTTATTAAGGATCAGAGAAAGGCCACTCATCCTCAAGTCATGTTCCCTGGGGATATCAGCCTTCCTTAGTTTCATTGCTCCTGCAATCAAAAATGCTTCTGATGACAGGAACACCTCATTACTCCAATAGGTTGAGAGGACTGGTCTCACAAAAGGGGAGGGGAACAGAGCACCTGCTCTTAAAAATAGCTATGTAGGCTCATCTAGTCCTAATGCCACACATGTTGTGGAACACAAAGTCTCAACTTTGAGTCTCAGCAGGTCTCCTGACATTGACTGTAGTATGTAATTTTCTTTGTGTTGCCTTCATCACACATTTCTCCAGCAGCGCTCCTTATTTTAGCATCCCTCCCAAAAGATCTTTCCCTACTACCACCCAGTGATTTGGCAGATGCTATATTTAATTAGGCCTTAGATGGCTCAAATGGCTTTGCCCAAGGACACTGACAAGTAGGGGATCTCATCCTACAGCCTACCAGCAGGCGAAAATCTGTCATTGTGGAGGCTTCCTGGACACTGCTTTTTGCTTCTCAGCAAGCATAGATTTTTCAACAGCAATGGCTGACTTTGCCATGACATGTGATGATTTCATGCCAGTTACATTCATTTGAAGATGATTCAAAATGTGCCCCAACCAGATCACTGCTGACATGAGCCTTCTCCATTCACGTTACCTTAATCCTTTTGGGCTTCTATATTTATCATAAATTTTAGTCCCAGATTTTCTCCCAGCCTGTAGCATCACCTTTCCTTTAAAGTATTTTGAAAGTATATTTAATGATCTCCTTTTTCCTCATCTGTCTCCTTCTGTGCTGGATATTTAAAACCGTACTGCAAGCGATCTCATTCTATTTGTCCATTCACAGGACAGACTGCTGAAGATGCTAGAGGCAGCTACAGTTCAACACATTGCCAGGACAGAAAGCTCATCTCCAAAACACACAGCCCAGGGGAGAAAGCCTTCATAGAAGCGTGGGTTAAAGTGATTCAAATGCAAGGGGCTCAGATGGTTGGTCTAAGTCTTTAAGTCTTGTACAAGCTTTCTAAGGTTTTGGCACGGGCAAAAGAAAGGGTCAGCAGAAACATGCAGACTGCTGCCTCAGAAACAGATTTTGCCTGTCCTGGTGCTGCCTCTCCTCACTTGACAGGAGCAGGCTTTTAAGGCAAGGAAATCAAGATGACAAGAACTAATGAACTAGTGAAAGAGGAGAGCAAGGAGCCCTACAGCCCAAATATGCTCCTTGACTTTTACTTTGCAGCCAGAAGAATATAAGGTGAGACAGGCACAGGGCCAGCATTTCTTTTCTTTTTGGAAGCAAACCCCACTGAGAAAGGAACAGGATAAAGTTCAATCTGGATCCTGAATATGTTGAAAACCTGTGAGCACTTATTACAAAATTTCTGGATCAAGAAAGGGTTAAATTTTGTGAAAGTAAGAAGCTCCCTTTCTTAAATGATAGGCCAGAAGCTGCTATTCAAGCTCAACTTGAGTAACAATAAAAATCTAATTTCTTAGCTAAAGAAAGGAGAAGCAGCTCCACCACCCACTCATTACAGCAGTGTATCTCATTCTACAAAATTCCCTCTCCTAATTGTCCAGTTTTCTATTTCCTTTCAAAGGGGTTACCAAAGTCCAGAGCTGCTTGCACAGGGTCACCACACCTTTCACAGAAAAGTTCCTGCACTTTGCACAGAAATGACACTGTCTGTAATGAAGCCATATGTCTGTATGTGACAAATCCCACTCCTTCCTGCAAAAAAGTCTCCCATGTCTGCTAAATTGGCAGCCTAAATAAATGCATGCACAGAATAATAACTGTCCCGGCTTTTCAGCTGGTTTGGCAAAAGAAACTTTCAAAGGAAGGAAAGAGTATGTGTAATTCTATCACACAGCAAAGCAAACTGTGCGGCAGCCCTCCCAGCACTGAAGTAGCCCTCCTCTCATCAATAAGGGTCAGTGAACTTCCATGAATGATGCTGTCTGTTAGGTAAGGAGTGAAAATGGGGCAGATGTCCACGCTCAGTACCCAGCAGCACAGCTAGGCAAATTTGGCTGACATATGAAACCGGTTGCTCCACCTCGGAAAACACAGATTTTCCACAGGAGGTGAGGATGAAAAAGTATAATCTCCTGAAAGCACCACCTCCAACTTGTATTTCGCTTTCTTGTTTTTTTTTTTTTTTTAAATCAATTGACATATATAACTTATATTGACTCACCCTTCAGTTCACCATCACCACATCTGGGTGCAAAGAATCAGAGAAACGGCATACTAAGGAACTATGTGAGAGAGAGAAATTGCCTCTGCCTTCTGCTGTGCAGTGGCAGAGATAAGGTGGGATGCTCATGATACTTCATTTACCTTAGCAAGAACATGAGAGTGCTGCCTGGTATTTTAAGTGTTTATAGGCACCTTTATAAAACTTCGGTATCCTCATCTCTTCCTGCTTGCTCTGTATACACTGCCATTTCCTCCACAACGCTTTGTGTTGTGATACTTAACTATTTTGAGCCTCTAAGCTATTGTATTACTAAAAGTATATCTTTATCATGTTTCCAGAGATACTAATTAACATATGCGCTGCTAATTAGCTGCAGAGCTCCTCACTTCGGAACAGGATGGCACATGTGAGAGGACACTGTGCAAATGTCCTCCCTCTATGTGAAAAGGCAGCCATTTGGTTTTTTGGTGTTTTTTTTTTTTTTTTTTTTCTGGTGGCACAGATGCTTCTGGTGCTTGGAGACCCCTTAATCCGCTTTTCTTTAAAAAATGTCATCCAGTCTCTGGGGAAATACTTTGGGCCTATATTTCTCCTTACTTTTTGATGAGATTAAGATATTGGTGAGAGTTATTTATAGGACGTTATAATGGCTACAGATGCTTTGAAAAGATTATTTCATAAAGCATGTTTCCTTTATAACTGCACAGAATTCATGAGAATTTTAAGAACGAAAATTCATTTTCTCAGACTCAGCATCTTGCAATGAGCTGGCACCTGCTGCTCATCTGTGTTATAATGAAGCCAAGCAATGCCCTTCAAAACTGGCTACATTTTGAAACTGAGTTATGACATATGGAGTGGTAGATGTTGATGCTGCTGCATAGGCTGCCTAGCAGATTGCTTCAGCTAGGTGCCATGTGTAAGTGTAATATGAAGTACATTTTGACTGCAAAAGGGACCTCAGAGTCTAACCCTTAATGTAGACTGCTTACAGCAGAGTTTGTATAAAACATGAGGAGATAAAGGCTGAAGGGAGAAATCCATTCCAGTCAGCCAAACACTGCTAGATTTTCAATTAGAACTCTATTTTAAGAAACCCAAAATCAACAACAAGAAAAAACCCTGGCAACTTTAAAAGCAGTGACTGACTTGACTGCCTGTTTTTAAGTACCAGAGGAAATGTGTCTCTTGTGTATTCTTGCATTCTTTCTAAATCTAATATACAATCAGAACACTTTCAGGAAAGCATAGCTGCAAAACTAAAACACTAAACTTTGTGGCTGGAGAGCAGAATATTTAATGGCAGAGTTATGGCTCTGGCCATGATGATGCAGCTCATTTTCAGGAGATTTTTAAGACTTAGTTGTGACTTTGTCATGAGATGCAGTGAAGGAAGCATGTAACTGTGCTGTACCACAGCCAGGGCTGGAAAACCACTGTGAGCCAGTTCCCCTGTCTCTTTGACTGAGGAGGCAGCCACACATACTTCTGATTAAAATCTGCTGTTTCTAACGCACCAGGTCTGTTGGTGGGCAAGAAAGCAAAGTAAAACCCTCACCTGCTCCCTGTCTCTGGGGTAGAATACAGAAATGTGGCTACGCTGAGTGTGCTGTCCCTACTTGTGAGGGCAACTCACCCAGGGAGCCTGACATCAATCTCAGTTTGGTTTATCCTACAGATCATACACTCAAGACTCCATTTCCAGTGCCTTCAGTAGGTCCCCTACATACATACAAATGCTTGATGCAGAGGAAGCCCATAAGCCCACAAAAACTACACCATCATGAACCTTATGATGCTGAAATATAAAAAAACGCAGCTGAAGGTAAACACTATGGTAGCTGATATTTATAACATGCACAGTGTGAGCACAAGCTTCCAGAATTCTCTTCCATGGGTTTATAAGATGAACATTGCCAAGCAAAAGGAGTTAATATAACAGCAGTACTGAAGATATGCATAATAGTAAATTAGGATAGCAACAAAAAAGTCCATGGACTACACAACACACTTCCCTGATAATTTTTCTATATCCTTGTGTCCTTCCACTGTACATAATTCTTTCATTTTTGTTGCAATTTGCATCTCACTAGGTATCAATCTGGCCTACTGTGTTTTAAATAATAATAAAAGATAGCACTTCTGTAAATCTTCAAAATGTAGTGCTTTTTTCAAACAGATTGACACCTAGATTAATATTCTGAGTTAAAAAGGTGCTCCTGTCTGTATTTATTGTCAGTCTTCGCTTTTGAAAAAAAAAAAGATAAGGTGGCAATGCAGACTCATGGCACTAAATTCAGAAACTCCATTAAATTTGAATGGATTATCATTGCTTGCATAACAGCTTGTTTCAATGAGATGCCAGATATTGTTTGAAATGAATAGCCTGGCATTATGGCTAGGTGTGCTTCAAGACATGACAGTTTCTAGGTGATCTGAGAGAGATTTCTTGCCCTTGCAATGTGCCATTGGATTAATCCCTTTTTAAGAAGATAACACACTTCTATAATGGAGAAACAGATTTTTTTTGGGGGGGGGTATATAATGTATATGACTCAAGATCTGATTTTGCTTGAGTTTTCTCATGTCTAGTGAGACATGATGTCTCACAAAACTGGATGTCTCATGTCTAGTCACTGCTGAGATATAACTGAGTCTGGGAGTCACGTGACAGAATGGTGTGCCTGTTACTGTAAGGCGAAAGACAATTGTCCTTGGGACAAAGTGCCTTTTCTTTAAGACAGTGCCGATTCCATTCAGCTCCAATGTGTCTCTGCAAGGTTTTGTATTCTTATGCTCCTTCCCCAAAGAACAGATCTCACCAACATGAGTGTTCAGCCACAGGGAATTATGCAGCTATTACAGATCTTTTCCTTTAGGAGATTCAGGTGTGCAGCAGAAATGGAAGGTGGTTTGAAATCCTTGTTGCCAAGTGTCTTAATTCCTTTCTCCATCTCACACCTACCCTACTACTCAGTTGTGATAATCTAAAACATCTCACTGCAAGTTTATTTGGTGTCTGTGATTCCTGCAACAATTCTAATAATTGGCTGGTAGATCCTTGTCACTTCTTTGGAGCTGACCAGAATATTGCACTCTGGGTGGAAGACTTGGAGTTATTCAAACAGTTTTCCAAGGTCTAAATTAAAGCTGTAACAACTCTAGAAATTAATTGAAAATGCTGTCATCCAAAGGGCTGCAGCAGTCAGGAAATAAATACAAATCAAATGAAATGTTAGAACCAACAAGAATGGGAAAGTCATCCTGAAAATGTTACAATTCCATTACCAAGTACACTGTCACCTGAAACAAGGTGTTCATCTCCAACTGTCCTATTTTTAAAAACTGCAAATAGAGGGAGTTGAGAGATTAATGATGGGAATGGCTGGATTCAGAAGCCACATTTGTATGAAGAGAGATTGAAAAGTTTGGGACAGATTATTTTAGGAAAAAAGAAAAAGAGGTTTCAAGCAATACATAACATCAAGAAGGTGGCACGAGTAATTCTAGATGTGTCTCCATGGAATACAAAAATGAGAGAGCTTGTTATTGAATTCTGAAGGCAGAAAAAGTAAAAAAAAAAAAGTAGAATTATTTTTCAATGGAGTGTACAATCAGACAATAAAGTTCATGGTTATTATCAAAGCTATCATAAAAAATTTCCTGAAACACTAAACAAGCCTACAGTTAAGACATCAGGATGTATACATTATGAATTTTAAAAATGAAATAGGGACTGGGAAAGAGAGAAACCCTCATTTCATTTTAGGGCATCTTGACCTGTACCTGAGAACATCGGAAAGAAAGTTTCTATCTTGGGAGGAGTGATAGGGCCACCCATGGGGAGAGGAAGGTAGAAGGGCTACCATAGCTCCTGCCAGGAAATCTACCAGTGTTGATGGATGCAGGGTCTTCCCCTGCTCATCAGATTGCCAGTTTTGCCAGACCCTTGCAGCTAGTGGCACATAAACCAGCAGAAATCGATGGTCTTGTCCTTTTATTACCTGGTTAGCCTCTGATATGTCTTTGGCTGCTGGGTGATTAATCTGGGAAAGGTAGAGATGCTTAACCTAGCGGTGCTCACTGGCCTTGGAAATAATGCAGAGATACCTGAGCCCAGCTGTCAAAGAGCCACCCAGGCTCTTGAGATAGCTTGGTTTGAAGATGCCTTACCCTGGCAACCCAGAGCAAAGGGGCACAGGGAGCCCTTGGGAAGTCCTGGGCAATGGGATGCTGCCACAGCTGGGATCCCAGTGAAGCCCACTGAAGGGAAGGGGCACACGTCACATTGTCACAGCAGTTCTGACTGTAAGCCCCAATCTTCCAAGGGGGAGAAGATTGTCACCCATATTTCTGTTGTGAATCTGTGGCAGCAATGACCAGCAGCTGTTTGCCATTTTCTAAGAACTGTAATTTAAGGCAAAAGCAAGACAAAGAACCAGCACAGATCAGCATGTGGTCTGACTGAAGTTTGGGTCTGATTCACACCTGTGCAGAATCCACAAACTTTCTCTTGCAGAGTTTCTTAGAAACTTCAGGTATGACCTGTTGCTAGAACATGATGTGGGACTAGATGTAGGGTCTGGTTTGATCTAGCAATTTTTTTGTTTTTAACAACTGAGCACTTATATTAATAAAATGCTCCATTTCTGTTGTCCTTGCACACTCATGAGGTGTGAGCCAAAACAATTTCCTTCCTTGCAATATTAAGTAGAGCTAAAAGGGTGAGGCCTTTTCCAAAATAGCTTGGAGACATGTTCATTCTTTTATTGTTCTTCACACTTTGCTGATAATGCATTTCTTGTTTATGCCTGGGAAACAAATATACCCCATTTTGTCATCAGTCTTGGATGCTGCTACACTTCTGCTGAGCTCTCCACACTGGATGCCATTCCAGCAGCTATGTTGTAAATCATTTCTTTGCCTCAGGACCTTATATTTGCAAGGTCAATTGCTGCTGAAATGATGATTACTATAAAGCTGCTATGTATAAAGTGGCTGACAATCACAGTGCCCTTGAGCACTGATTGTAGGAGGTGGCTACCATCCCATTTTCTGCGCCAGACAAAACTATAGTTAACCAGTGTACTGTTCACTCTACAGTATGGTCCCAGAGAGGGAGAAACTGAACAGCTGTCCTGTGATTTCAACTCTGGTATTAATATTAAACAAAAATGTATCCAGAAAAAAAAATCTTTAAAATTAAAGCTTTCATAGACATAATGTTGATCCTGGTTTATAAATTTACTTTTTCTTAGATAATTAAAATAAATATCTCCTTACTGCACATTTTCATATTTCCAGCTGGAACCCAAGACTGAATTCTTTATCTACTATGGAAGAATGGCATCTAATTTCTACTTTATAAAATAAAGCTGCACAAAGTAGATGAATAAGGCTTCAAAATTTCACAAGGTAACTGTATTTCTGGAATGACACTGTCTCCTGTTCTGGTAATGTCCACCACAACCTAGCTTTCAGGTTAGCAGTCCCTGGTGGCATGGGAAGTCAGTCTGGGACCTCCTCCCTGTTTTGGACATAGACTAACAGGGGAAACAGCACAGAGGAGAAGTGACAGGCTGCAGATCATCCCACAAGACCAACAACAGAATCAGAAGTACAGATCAAAACAGAGTCAGAAGTACTGACAGCTCTGCTGTCTCCAGCCACATCGGCTACATTGCTTATCCCAATGGGTTTCTGAATGTACTACTGCATGTTTGAGATGATCCTTCAAAACGTTCCTGTTAGGGTAATCTTATTTTAAGGTCCATACAACTATCCCACTCTCTGGACATTCAAGCTCATAGCCTTGAATATGTTGGTTTCTTTGGCTATTGTTAAATTTGCTAACAGTTCTCTCTGTACATCACCTGGAAACCAGACAAGGTTAACAGCATCGCCCTCACTCCTTGGTGATATATTTATCTTTCTTTATTGACAGAACAACGTTGTTTTTTTTTTTTTTCTCAGGATATCTTAAAATGCAATGGATGTCTCAGTCAGGAAAGCTTAGGTTTTTGCCATCCATTGTAATTATTAAATCTGAGGGATTTACATAATGGTAACAGTTAATAAAACTTTACTCATAAGAATTAGAAATAAAAAATAAATTACGTTATCAATCATCTTTCATCAAATAGCACAGCAGATATAGTATATCTCGCTAAACTGAACATGTAGTTTTCTCCACGTTTCAGCATTTCTTGCTGACTTGTTTTTTTCTGATTAAGCATTAAAAAATGAAGGATAATTTTTCCTCATCAGATTTTTTCTAGCTGCTTTATTAACAAACCACCCAAGTTAAGAAAGCCAAAATGAGATGTCATGTTCCACTAGTGCTTAGGGTGGGACCATACATGAAAGAACAAGCATTTCACAGCCTCCTCCTCACTGGTGCTGGGAGCACAAGGGGACCAAGGTACTTGAGCAGACCCAGGCACCTCCAGGCTCCATTTAGGATATTGTCTCTGCGTAACACCATTGCCTAGCCACCTAGCTAAATGACTCCATTTACTCCAGAGTGGCTAAATATTTTAGGACATGTCCCAGTTTTAATCACATCAATTTGAAAGGGCCTTGAGACATCACTAAAAGGTTAATAACCACCGCTAGCACTGGCATCGTTCACCAGTCAGGGGCTGGTGGTTTACCATGCGTTTCCACTTACAGAAGTTTAATGGAAGAGCTCAGTTACTGTTGCTACTTCTTTTGTAGGGTAAACTGTAAGATTTTCTCTCAGAGCTCCTTTTCCCTGCATGTTTCCTGGGGGAAAAAAAAAAAGCAAAATCTACACTTCTGTTCAGAAGGAACCAAAACCAGATGAAGAGTGAGGACTGCTTTGGGAATTTCGTGAGAGACTTTTGAATGCGTGGGATGTCAATGAAAGCAAATGGCATCTGGCCTGCTTCTCTCTCTGTGATAATTTCAGAGCAAAAGGATACTGTAATAATGAAAAAATATTGATAGCTTTTCCTCAGTAATGAATTCAAAGTTTACAGAACACAGCAGGGACTCAGGCATAGCATAGTCACATTCTCTGAGAAACATGGTTATTACAAAAGTATTAAATTATTTTTCAATAAAATATTTCATACACATAAACACATAAAGCAGCTGGAGAGAAAAATCAAATTCTAATTCTGTCTTTAAACCCTAGTGACAAATGGCTTCCTTCAGATTCCGGGAGATAGATACATTTAAAGACAGGCTTGCATGCAGCCTTGATTTCTGCTATCCTCTTGACTAGGGTTCAGGAATGCCATATTGAAGATAAAATTTAATTTCCATGAGGGCACTGGATGACTGTGGGAACTGATAATGGCATGTACAGCCTTTTGCCTTTGTAAGTCGCTGGTTCAAATAGAGGTCAAACTGACCGATCTTTTCTACCCTCTGATGGCTCTTGAGTATATGGTCCATGACATGAATCAGTCCTTCCCAGCTGCTTTCTGCATCCTCACAGGTGGCACAGTCCCAGCTATTTTCTCTGCCAGATACTGCAGGGCTATGGGGGCAGTGGTGGTGGTGGTGAGGCCAATGACTTCTTTGTCATTGCTGGATTTTTGGCCGCCTTCTTTCTGACCAAGGTGGAAGTTATACACTTGGCAGCATAATGAAGATCCACTGCTCATATTATACTATTTCTATGGCTGGCAGAGAATTTAATACTTCATTGTTGTCAGACAAACAATTTTCAGTAAGATGAAAAATCAGTTTAAAACCAGTGCCCTTTCCTCCTCCCCATACACAGTAAATTTTCGCATATACAAAAAACCCCAACCCAAACCATGACTAAAGATACCTCCACCTCATTGTATACGAGCTAGTCTTTGAAAGACTATCAGTCATTGCAGTGTAGATTATTTACCACTGACCTGATGTGGGAGAGGGAACATAAGTCTATTCTTTGAAAATCAGAAGGAGGATATGATAAGAAGACTTTCCTCAACTGTGCTCCTATCAGTCTGAAAAAAACCTGTCCTTTGTAAATACTATAGATTTTTATTTTTATACGTTGGAACAGCATCATAATAAAAGCATGAGAAGTGCAGAGTGAGAGGGTCTGTACAGGACGTGATATTCATGACGGGAAAATAAAATGCAATTTAAGTCTCTGAATGTTTGCTATAAATCTTCTTCAGGAGGCAAAATGAGATTGGACTCTAGAAGAAAAGGTAGAAATACAAGGATGACATAAATCCTCATGGCCCTTTGTGCCCTTGTCTTGAGCTAAATCTGCCACCCTGCAGAGCCTGCTGCCCACATTTACCATCTCACTGAGTATATGCACAACACCTTGGTGTGGAAGGTCCTTACTACCTTATATGGTTTTCACATCCTACCTACAAGATCACCAAACTATAGCTCTTTGTGGGACTATAACTTTGCATACATCAACATGAAGTCAAAATCTCATTGCTGTGGCCTAAATTTACAGTTTCCAGTAACACTGCCTATATCAATGATTGGTTTTCTGATTCTTTTGGACCATATCAGCATTTCAGTCTGCTTCTGTTGTCTTATCAGCATGATACATCAACTGCAACAGCAACATTAAAACTAGTTTTGGCAAGTGGAATTGCCTGAAACACAGCAATGCTCTCATGTTCTACATCTCCTACTGTCTATAGATACAAAGTGCCTCCTCTGTTTAGAAGACAAAAAATTTAAAAGCATTTAGTATTTCTCTAGATATTTCTCTAGATAAGCTTTATTTTACTAGAAAACAACACCAAAACATTTAACAAGAACAGTTGTAACTGATGTCACAGGTTTTAGAGAGAACAAACATCCTATGATGTTCCAGGAGGAAAAGGCTCTATAAATGAGGAATACTAGGAAACTTACTATAGACTGTAGAAAACTAATGCTTATTTTTCAGGAAATATTAATTAAAATTATTTCCACAGCAACTACATTTAGGTTCAGGGTGTTTCTTAGTTTTAATGCAAAGAAAACATTAAATAAGACCCTTAAGAGTTTTTGGGAAATGATAATAAAAAAAAAAAAAACAAACAACCACCTAATTCATTGAAAGCTTTTTAGAAAAAAAAATCAGGTAAATATGATTGCTTTTCAGTCAAATAATTTTGATGAGTACCTGTCCTAAATTTAATTATAAATAAAGATAAAACTCAAATGCTCACATGCTAATGTATATGCGTGTGTATGTTTCCCAGGAAAGAGTAACTTCAGCATATACATCATTTTCAGTAGATGAGGTCCCTGG
The DNA here is from genome assembly GCF_965140245.1 of Athene noctua. Classification (NCBI taxonomy): domain Eukaryota; kingdom Metazoa; phylum Chordata; class Aves; order Strigiformes; family Strigidae; genus Athene; species Athene noctua. The sequence goes on from NC_134037.1 coordinate 191,506,330, forward strand.
AAGACCTCAGGCTTAATCAGAAGTCCAAAAGACTTTGGAACACATTTGTCTGGGTCACAAAGCAAAATTCAGGTGGAAGAGATTTGCAAGGATTCAGCTGTGGAATATTTAAAGCTAGAACTTTCTCTTGGAAAGGGAAAGACCAGCTTCAGCAGGATGTGGTCTTTTTCCCATCACACAGAGCTCAGTGGAATCACTGATCAGAGGTATAACTAAACTGATCACGCTAACAAGGCTTCCTACATACAATCAGTTGCAAATTCACTTATATGAATAAATATTAGTTATGCAAATGTATATAAATACTTGAAAAATCTTAACATATTTTAATGTGTTATGATTAATAAATTATTCTTGATTATCAGCAAACTTTCTGCCTAACGACATGAACAAGTACATTTAATTGGTATTTCAAAATAAAGCACAGAACAGGTTTGGAGATTTGCTTCAAAAGATTTTCTTCCATGATTTTTCTAGTAAAATCTGCTTGCTTCCCTGAAATACCAACATGAGTAATTTCTTTATATTCAAATACTGTTTATATAACGATAACAGCTTAATGTCAATGCACATGCAAACTGGAAGGGTTGCAGCTGAGACATTACATTTCTCACTTATTACTTGTTTTTTAGGCATCCAGTCAGAAAGAAAAAGCAATGCTGAGATGGCTATGTACAAAAAAGGTGTGCAGTTAGTTTTTCCCAAGTAAAAGTTTTCTTTTATGTACATTAGCGCAAAGGATTCATCAACTATTACAAGTAGCGTACTGATAAAAATGAAATATATTAATGAATTATTTTTAAAAGCAACAGCCATGTTGAAATGTAGGGAATCTCTTTTACATTAATCACCGTATCTCCAGTTCTCCAGTAGTCAAAAGCAAACAAAAAAATCCCCACTCTGTAACTTCAAAAGCCAATATGTGCCTGTAGTTCAACAGCTAATATCTTAGCTTGTGATTCCTGATCTTCGTAACAAATGCTTTAAGCTAATTTTGTTGAGGGATATGCAGCTTTCTGGTCTGCTGCTCAAACAGCTAATAGCACTTAACAATGTTTTTCTTGCTGTGCTATCCAAAAACGTAATGAATGTAAATACATGCTGTATTATTGACACGAAGGCTGGGGCAAATTTGCTATATAAACCCAGGATAACTTAAAGGACAGCATCAGACTCAGAGGATGTAACTGATATCAGTTGCGTAATGTGTGGTAATATTAACACAGTCTAATGAATGTCTCTGGGTTAACACTGAATTCTACTGTGTAAATATACGTCTTCCTTCACTGTAATAGTCAAATTTGGTCCTGAATGCCATGCCACATAGGTATGGATCAGGACAAGTTTGGAGCCTAGTGGTCGTGGAACACTGACCATTACTTGGCACTGTTCCTGTTGTCCTTGGAAGTAGCTCCCTTGGTTAGGACCAAGTACAGATTAAGAAGATCTTGACTGCAGAGTCTGGACTGTTTGAATCGTAGCATTAATTTTCCATTGCTCAGTATTGCCCTACAATGGAATGAGGGGATGTTATCATGATTATGCATTTCCTTGTTCTCTGTGTGTTTAGACAGCAAGCAGTACAGAGAGATAGCAGCGCTCTCCAGAGAGGTCTGTTACAATGCATTAAGGACCAGCACTGTAAACAGCAGATGAAAAAAATTTCACTGTATTTTTAGTCCAGCCTGTAGTTAATTACTCTGATGTATTGGTCCATGAATTACTCAAGGACATCTTGAACTTTTAAAAGTAAAAAAAAAAAGTAATTATTTATTAATAAAATAAATGAATAGAATAATCAAATTTATTTATTTAACTGAATTCATAATGTTTCATTTAACATGCATATTCATCTTCAAAAGCATCTGGGCTCATGCAAGTGCTCCTTATTGCGGAAGACTTTAAAAGAATTAAATTTTGACTGAAGACAAAACGCATCTGTTCTTTTTTATTTGTTAGTGGGGATTATAATAACAAAGACTGTAGCTTTTTGAAGAATAGCAAGCCACATAATGTTAGGAAATGATTTTAAAATAAAGATAATAAAACATCTGTGTCCTCTGCAGGAATGTATTATCTAAAAAAATTATTCTGTCCTATCTTTTTTCTGGGTTTTTGTTTGTTTGTTTTGCTTTGCATGACTGCACCTCAGGAAAAAAAAAAAAAAATCCTTGCCTTTTTTACTGTTAGCTAATATTAAAAAATCAGAAAGTATATTTCCTCTGGTAAAAGCGAGCATCCAAGAATACTTCTCATGTGGAGTTTCCCTAAAGCAGCCAAGATAAATTTTTACCTCACATGAATTTATTAGCATTCTTTAGGAATGTGTTAAACATGTTATTTATTAGTGAAATCTGCAAATAAGGATCACTCAGTCCAACAAGACATTAATTATAATACATCTTCTGCCAGATCTAAGTATTAAATGTTTATGGAATTTATTTGTGCATGTAGGGCAGTGATTGTAAAGCATAAAACTAGTCATTAACTTGAATCGTATGTACTTTTCTCATGTATTTCCCAACATTTTTCAACTAATTGAAGTTCCTTCTTATGAAATGAATGATCTCTGTGGAAGCTGATTCCTTCAGCATCCCTTTCTGTTCCCTTCCTCCCCAGGGCTTGTATATTTCATTTGCAAATTAAAATACAATTTTTCTTCAAAATATTTAGGTGCCTATATAAAAGCATGCATATAGTTATTCCATGGAATTTAAATTATATAATAATCTGAATTAATATTATGACTTGAAAATGATGTTTTCTACAGCAGAGCCACTGAAAGTTTGTGCTAGTACAGATAAGCCAAAACTGTGACTTAGATTGAGAGTCAGGCTGGTTAGCTGAAGTAAGATTTCCCAAAACAGTTGCTCAGAAGTTAAACTAAAATTGAACACTTGAGAAGAAAGTATCATTATCTCTACCTCATTTTTTTTTTACAGTTTTATGATTTTTCCCACCTTCTGGTCTCCAGCTAGGATCATGAATGCAAAAAAGCAGTGAAAAGTGGCTATTCTAACACCACCTGCTCAGCAGCAGAAAGCAACAATGCTCACAGCACAAGCACAGCTGCTGCTGTAGGAGTTTCAGCACAGGTTTTCAAATTGATGAGCATGATGTTTGGGGGTCCCTCCTAACTTGAAACAATCTACTAAAGCTCTCCAGTTGCTCTGTCAATGAATGTAGCCTACCTCTGGAACCAGTCATATGCTGCCAGGGAATATGTAACTTGTACCTAAGTTCTCAAATCAAGAATATTGTGGGTCTGATTAAATCTGGGCTCATTGGACAAGTTAGAGATAAGGTAAAGGAATTGTCTGAAGAAATAGAGGTAAGAAATATGTCCAAGTTTTTAATATTTTTATTTAGAACTTTATGTATCTCTAGCTAGGTAAAGTGATTTCTTTTGGAATTCCTGTGAAGCCTGTGTCTGTCTGAATGAACTAGCATGGAGATTTAAACTGTAAAAAAAAGAAAAAATAGTTCTCAGAGGGTTAGAAAGTTTTTAACAGCAGAGGACTTGGGCATGGGAGTGCAGCAGTGGCCCCAGTGTCTTTCTTCTATTCAGGGACTGCAGAGAAACAACCCATTCCCAGGTCACGGGCCAGAGGAGGTGAAGAAAACAGCCAGTGCCGGAAGCCATTTAGTTCAAAGAAAAGTCTAAAAGCAGCTAAGTGCAACACGATTTGACAAAAAAGTAGGTGTCTGGAGATTGTCCAAGTGGCTGGGCTCCTGCAGAGCTCTGTGGTAAAGGCACAAATTGGACTGAATATTTTTCTGAAGTGAAATATTTCAAATTACAATGTTGCCTCATATAAGACTTCTTTATTTGTTCCCCACCCTGAACATGCACTGGTTCACAGGTGTTCATTCCGGCTCCCAATAGCTTCCATACACAGATGCAAGGTGCTGTGTGACTTGCAGTGCTGGAAGTCCACGAGTACCACCCCCCTCAAACTAGTCACGTTGCAGGATGTTTCATAGGCAGTGATGCGAGGAAGTTCAGGGAGCTGTAGTGTTCCAATACAGGTATGTCCTTGCGAAGCTCTGTTTGAAAGACTACAACTCCCAGAATATTCCACTTTTTCATTAACTGCTGCAGAGACTTTTGTAAGATGACACCTGCTGCAGGAGAAAAAAAAGTAATAATGCCAGGAATCAATTGTTAGTGCAGAAAAAGTAATTAGGAAAGTGTACCATTAAACTGAGACTCCAGGATCTGTAACAGGTTGGTTTTAGGTGGCTTGAGAAACTGAGATACAAAGAGCAAACAGCAATACAAAAATTATTATTTGTACTTTATGGAATATCTTTCTCAAAGTTCCAGTTTATCACCAAAAAGGGTGCTCTGGATCTGACCTAGGGCTGAACTCCAGAAGGCAATATTTGAGGCAGACATAACTACAGTCTGAAAGGGAGAGCTCAGCAACTGTATGGATTTGAATACACATTCCTAATCCCAGGAGGTATTCAGTGACAGGAGTACATCCTTGTGCTGTAGGGTAATATATAGAACCTCTTTTTATTTAAATATATATATATATATATATATATATATATAAAAATTTGTTTTACCAATTCACAAAAATAATTTATCCAGTGTAGTTAACAGTGCGCTTGAAAGGGTACTAAGGACTTGCATAAACTTCCAGTCCACTGTTCTGCAAAACCTCCAAGTCCTGATCCCCTAGTATTCCTCCATGATTATTTTTGCAGCGGTGAACTTTTTTTTTTTTTTTTAACGCAAAAATAATCCATTGAGGATTAACTTCCAGCATATGCTAAAAGTTTCTGTATCTTTCAATTTCTTACCTAAAACTGAGTGTTCCCAGACAGCAGCATGTCTAGAATATTTTTTGCTGTGCAACTTCTTCAAATCATTTCCTGAGCCAAAAATTCTGAAGACTGATAATAGCTCGTTCCACAACAGAATGAAATACCTGAGGACTTACACTCTAATACTTTTCTGATGTGCAACAGCATCCCTGAGAGAAGCCTGAAAATAGCACAGTAAAAAATGGAAGCTGCTGAACATTGTAAGGCTATGAAACAGATCCTCTCAAACAGTGAATGCCTCTAGCTTCATATTCTATTCACTAGTTAACCAAGGACAGAGGTAATTCCTCAATATGCATGCCAGGCACACTGAGTTTTCTACAACTTTTAGTTTCACCAGTTCTTTGGATTGGTCCCAGAACAACTGTGTTCATCTTGGACTTTAACACTCTCCTGCAGAGGAGGTTCCTTTTTTTTTTTTTTTTTTTTTTTTTACTGTTATTACAGAGCAACAGCTTCTCCTTTCCAAAATGCTGTAACCTGCAAAGACTACTTCAGTGGAACCATGATAATGACAGTGGCCAACCCATGAACTGTTTGCTTACACTTGGCTTCAACTGACTAAGAAAGCTATGCATGCCACCAGATGACAAGATTATCATGACTGTAAACATTCAGAGAATTATGTGTAATGGACTCTATTTGCATTTGCAATTTGGAGGAACATCTAGAAAGTCAGAGAAGAAATACTCTATGGATTAACATGCCTCATACATAAGTGTAAAGTCTACAGCATTGCAGTTTATGTACTAAGGACTTTAGTCCGTAATTCAATCATGCTATAAATACCTGGCTTGTAGTAAGGGGCTCCTGCAACTGCAGAGAGGGTTTTTCAAACATGTAAAGCAATGAGTTTGCTTCTGCACATCACTGAGAGGTGTGGTGTATCATCCTCACTAGAATCAGACAATCTTTTTCAAGAGTTTTCCTCTTCAGAAGTCTGCTCTCCTCCCCTCATTTAGTTTGATACCTGTACCTTGTGGAAGCAGAGAGGCAACTAGTCCCACTTTGTATTGAAGAGCCAGAGCTACAGCTTTACCCTGCCCTAACATGGTCTGCTCTAAGATGGCAGGCTGTTATACCTGTAGAAGGACTGACAAGATCTAGCCTTAAGGATCTACCAAAGCTTTATGCTTTTCATTTTATGATCCACCTTTTTCCTGGAATTTAGCTGGAGTTGATCTGGGTGAAAACTGAAGAGAAATCTTAGCTTTTACTCTTTAAAATGTGCTAACATTTTTAAAGCTAAGAATCACTGAAAACAACAGAGGAGCATTTCATATTTAAGGATTAAGGACTTAATCTTTTGATCTCACTAGAAAGCAGGAGAAAATTTTGTGTGTGTGTGTATCATAGCATGCTGGTGAAGGGCATGGATGGTTCAGGGTGTGTGGATGCACTTCTGCCTGGAAAATCCTAGGAAAATATATAGAGTTTCTAACTATGAGCAAGCAACATAGATTTTAATGTAGATTCTGAGCTTATCTATATGATGGAAGATTAACTTTTGATAATACTAATGATGACTGGTCATGTAACCTGGAATATATGTACATTAAAGGTCCTCATTGGTGCAGAGTTTACCAAAGTTTCAACAGCCAAAGGGGCAACAACACCTTCTTCTAGGCCAAAGCAGGCTGTTGTCAGAGGTTCAGGAGCTCATGTTGACAGCTTCAGGTGTCCTATTGCACCAGTGATATGTTGGACAAGATGGAAGTTATGACAGTCATTTGTTACAAACAGAACTTTTTCAGCTTTCTTAAAAGATAACTTCATATCAAACCAAAATCCCAATTTTTGCATTATTTCATTATATTGTAAGGAAAAAAAAAAAATCCCCAAATGACTTTTCTACTTTTTTGTGTTTACATAATTTTACCAGAACTGGAGGTGTCTTAGCCTTGTTGCTTGCTTCTCTTCATTGTAAGCTCATATTATCAAAAAACAACAAATGTAGGTAAGTTAGGACTTAGTTCCCATATACATTGCAGAAAGGACAGAAAATTACTTTGACATGGTTCTATGTGTCTGCTTTCAGAATATGATCTTCAGAAAGGAATTAGCAATAACATATATTGAGCTAGCAATTTCTGCCTTTAAAAAAGATGAAAGACAATATATGAAAGTGTAAATTCTAGGATGTCCTCATATAATATTATTCTGATTAATCTTCTCAGCTAATCATCTCAGACTATACAGAAAATATTTCTGTGTGCGCTTTTACAGGGTGATCCAGCACATCCTAAGAGTTTCCTAACACACATCTTGTGAACCATACTGTGCAGGTGTATATGTTCCTCCCTTTATGAGTAGGTGCGATGGACCCCATTCTCAGAGTCCAAAAATTCAAAGATGGTAAAAAAATATGTTTAAAATACATTTGTTATTTTATTTTCAAGCTAGGTCTACCTGTGCCATACACTCTTAGAACCGGAGGCAGTGCTGGATACAAAGTGATTTGGATGTATTTTTGTAGAGCTATGCTGGTAAGGGGACCTGGTTTTTGTGCAGAGTTGTTGGACTTAGTCTATAGTTTAGCTGATGTGGACTGTCTCATGTTGAATACCGCAGGTAGAGAGAAGAGACCCTAGAGCAAACAATGACCCGTTTTTTGTTTGATTTCTCCCACCTCTATAGCAACTTGGTGTATTCCAGGCTGAAGTCTATAAGCCAAGTCTGGTATACATAGATACAAGCTGATAGAAATCAGGGCCAGGAGCAAAACAGCGAGTGAACCAAACTATCAGTATAAGCACGCCTACTAGTTCAGTATTGCATTGCCCCACAGTTCTATAACAATGGGATGAAAAGACCTAAAATCCCATCAGATGCCACCCATCACGTGTACTTTTTTGCAGGAGGTATGCATGCCTTGGCTGGTCTGGGAACTGCACACAGCAGAGGCTTGGTATGTTTAATTTGTTTCCTGCTTCTGTTTTTAATTAGAGGGAGAACAGAAGGGACAGAAGGCACATGTTCTGTGTCACCTTTTGCAGTGGGTTTTCTGTTATCTCTTTGTTCCTGCTGTCCTTATTCCCTGGCTATTTATTTTGTTAACAAACAATCTGCCTGCAGGTACTTTACTTTTTTTTTTTCTTTTTTTTTTTTTAATTAGCGCTATGTCTGATTTTAGTAGAAAAGCCAAAGAACAACAATCTGTATGTGGAATAAATCCCTTTTATACTCAGTTCTGCAATACATCATTTAATGCTCTATTTCAGTAATCCTGCTTATAATCACTTGCCTTCATATAGCATAGCCATTATAGAGGGAGTAGTAGCTTTACTTTGTAATAGGTGGAATGAAATGGCACTTACAGTGTGTATGGCTTTACTTCATTTAGGTGACATGTCCATCCATCCATTTCATCATACATCCAACCATCTGTCCACCTATCTACTGATACATAGAGATAACTGCATCAGTGCAGCATTATATTTCTTTCTTTGAGCCAATTAGTCTACCTTTAGGTCAGAAATACGTGTAATTTCTCCCATTGCTGATTAGCCAACATTTGCACAGTATCTACCTAACTTGTTATGATTAAATGATCTGCTGTAGTGTACAGAACTGAAATGCCATGCTAGAGAAAGACATTCAATACCTTTACTGCCAGAAAGCAGGATGTGAGATTTTCAGTCTGCAGAAGAGAAGATAGAGGGAGAAGGGTTGGAAAAGGAAGAATGTTGGCAAAGGTTCACCTTGGTGAAAGACAATTTGATTTTAAGTTAAATTTATACTATGTACAGTAGCAAGGAACATTTCTTGGTAGAGGGGAATAAGTTTGCCAACGTAATTTTTTTTTTTTTCTGTTCTGTATAAGATCAAGATGCCAACCTGGCTTTCCATCACACTGCAGATATATTGTTTGCAAAGAAGACAACTGGAGAACCACTGATAAACCTGCCTGTTGTGAATCCTACATAATCTATTAACCCACATATATGTCAGACATCGGTTTTGGCACATCATATTATTGAGTACTATCAGGCAGCTGGAGCTTAAAAATATTGGATATTAAAAAATGCCAATCTACAATATGTTTCTGATGAACATGTCTCCACAGGTCACGTTTGATTGGGGCATAGAGATGAACTGACATCTAGGAAAGTTAAACTGATCAGAATAATTGTTATTTGATCAGTATACGTATTCAGTCAAATTTAGCATTGGAATCAACTGAGTTTATGCTAAGCTAATGATCAGTCACAATCTTAAGTGTCAGTACTTTGATATACAAGCTGTCAAAGAAAGATTAAAAGTAGTAATTTCCTGCTTGTATTGCATTTCTTGGTGAACATGATCAGGGTTGATGAAATATCAAGCAGAGTGCTTCTAGATCATGTACAATCCTTTTCTCGCCTTTTTTTATATGCCAAAAGGATGGGAAAACACAAAACCACTTACAAAACATAAAGATATGGTAAATTAAAGGTGATAATGCTAAATTACCAACTTAAAGATGTCAAACTCCAAACTAAACCTGAACCTCGAGTTTTATGAAATTTGACTTTGTAAAACCTGTTACAGATTTCATATTTGCATTCGATGAAGATGTTGAAGTTTGAAATACATGCCTGGATGTATCTATGCAATAAATTATCTTTTAATATACCAAATACTACAAATATATAGAGAATATGAAGAGTACTCTCACTGTCAGTGTTTTAATACATCCATGTTTTTTACAGTGTAAAATAAAAAATAAATTAAATTTACCAATATACTACACAAAATATCCTGCAATATCTATGACTGCATTTATTTCTTCATTAACTGTTTTAGACTCATACTGAGGGGAGAAGCAGCCTCGGTTAAAGTTTCCTACAACTAACCCTTACCTACAGCTCATGTTTTCTTCACAAAATTCATACAGAAATTTCTCTCAGACTGTTCTGGGGACTTCTTTGATCAGTCCATGCAATGAAGTTACAGTATTTTTCATTTATTGTCTGCCATTTCTTGGTAACTATTTAAGGCATCAAGCCACCTCCATTAATGGCTTAAATACCAGCTAAGGGATGTTTCAGGAAAATGACACCATTTTTAAAGAACACTCAGATATTTGTTGAATTGTGCATGACTGGCGGGAGAAGGGAATGTCACGATGCACAAATGTTGTCATGTCGGTGTTTTTCATAGCCATCAGATAAAAAACATGCTCCTTCAGCTGTACTCTGAGAAGGGAATATGTGAGTTGAAAGAAAAGTTTGCTCTTTCACGTGAACTGAGCTTCTTCGGTTAAAATGTGAATTCAAAGCAAAAATGGAAGTTTGAGCGGCCACTCCAAAGACTGCAGAGGTTTTGATGTGGGTCAGTACACTGGTGTTTAGAAGTAATACTCTTTGAAGAATCTGGACTCATTGTGTAACAAGCTCCAGAGTGCCTTGCTCATAAATGAACTTAATCTAAGGGAAGATCTGAGCATCTTCTTGCATGAAGTACACAGTAACCTCTGACACACAGCACTCTCCTATGTTAAAAATGAGTGAGTAGCACTTTTCACTAGTGTCAGTGTGTGATGCTACTGTGCAAAAAGACCATTGCTTAGCAGGTGCAGTCCTCATGAGAATTCAAACTCATTTCCATTGGCTTCACTGACAAATAACTTTTTAATAATGCATGTTCCTGATAATACAGTAAAGCTCACACAGAAAGGAAAGCTGGGGTTTCTACCATGAGCAACAAAATAAGTTATCAGTTTCCAACTCCATCCCTTAATCATACTGAAAAACAGAATTTTTGAAGGCTCCATTTCTGGAGAAAATAAGAAAGGCAAGAGAGAAATATTTTGGATCTGATGCCAAGATGAAATCACAGACTTTGAAATGGAAAAAAAATGTATCTTAATTTGAAAGTTGTATGGTATTACCACCACTCTGATATAGCAGCTTCTTACAAGATTTTTATCTGGACATTTCTGCAACTAAAATCCTGGTTTAAATCCTTTATGTTAATGGCAAGAGGAACTCAGTACATTGCCAGCTAGGAGGCCTGTCAGTCCACTCAACACTTTTGGAGGCTTTCATATCTGTAGTTAATACTTTTAACTGTCACTGGGAACAAGAAGAGAAGGGTTTTCTTTGAGCTTTCTACATTTGAGGAGTCATGTCATACTCCTAGCATCTCTTTGACAACACAGAAGTAATTTTTACAACAGACTGCTCTGTTGCTTCACATAATGGAATGCAGTAGTGAAGGGGCACTGCTTGTGAGGAGACCTTATTTTTTCTTATCTTTGTATTAAAAAGATGTTTCAAAATGGTTACAAAAAAACCCACAACAAACCCAAAACTTCTTGAGACCATAGGGCTTTATGTGGTTATGACACTGGGCTGGAGTCTCAGAGCAAATGTGTATGCCATTTGGGTTTTGGTTCATGAGCTATACATGCAACTACTTTTCTCCTTTTTATATATTTTGACATATATGGTGGTATATGTTATATCATACTGAAGGACAAAAAAGTCCATAAAACCTTTTGCTAAAAGGAAAAGTGTTTCATTTCTGTATGGAAAATCTTCTGTATTGGTGGCTCAGACTCCTTACTTAGAGTATTCTGAAATTTTCCCTCAGCTCACATTATACTGCAGTGGGATTCTTCAGTGTTAAGAATGAAGACTATTGCCTTTTTATTTAACTTGCTTAAATATTAATAGAGCAACCTGACTGCAGGCCATACAATGAAGAGAAGCAATTGTGACTTCAGAGAAGTCATATTCATAGTCATAGAAATATTAATATTGGAAGGGGCCTCTGGAGGTGCTTCAGTTCAAGTGCTCTGTTCAAAGCATTGCTAGCTTCAAAGTTATATCATTCTAGGTCCATCTGAGTTTTGAAAATCTCCAAGAACTGAGATTCCCACAGCCTCTCCCACAGCACTTGTATTTAGCTACTCCATCAGGGATTTTTTTTCCCTTATGCCTAGCCAAGATTTCCTTTGCTGCAATTTATATTTATTGCTTTAGTCCTTTTGCTGTGTGTTTCTGAGAAGAGTTTGGATGCAGCCAAACATTCCCCCTTCCCTTTTCCAGGCTGAATGAACATGGTTCCCTCAGCTTCTCCCCAACCACCTTAGTAGCTTTCAGCTGGACTTTGTCCAATTTGCTGTCATCTGCCTTGTACTGAGGTGCCCAGAACTGGCCTCACCAGTAAGAAAGCAAGAGGAATAATCACTTCTTTTTATCTGCAGGCTCTCCTTCCGCAGGATGGCCCCATATGCTGTTATCACAAGAATGCACTAACAACTCATGTTCAGCTTGCCATCCATCAAGATACCCAGGATCTTCTCTGCAGAGGTGCAACTTAATCAGTCCGTGCCCAGCCTGAATATTCCTGGATGTCCCTTAATCTTCCATCACACAATCAGTATCAAAATCAATGTGCTCCCCACATTCAAACTTATTCTATACCAGACTAGATATTCCTTAAGCTGTGGAGAAGATCAACCAAGTCACTGTCTGAGGAAAGTGTAGTCTGCACTTATTGGTATGTGACATTGCTGGAGTTAAACTGCATGCAAACCCTATAAGAAGTGTTGTTGGGCCTGAAGCCTGATGATTCAAAGATAAACAAGACCACAGGAATGGGGACACAGGTTAAGCAGAAATAGCGTGGCCAGCAGGGACAGGGAAGGGATCTTACCCCTGTACTCGGCACTGGTGAGGCCACACCTCAATTCCTGTGTTCAGTTTTGGGCCCCTCACTACAAAAAGGACATTGAATTGCTCGAGTGTGTCCAGAGAAGGGCAATGAAGCTGGTGCAGGGTCTGGAGCACAGGTCGTACCAGGAGTGGCTGAGGGAACTGGGGGTGTTTAGTCTGGAGAAGAGGAGGCTGAGGGGAGACCTCATCGCCCTCTACAGCTACCTGAAAGGAAGTTGCAGAGAGCTGGGGATGAGTCTCTTTAACCAAGTAACAAGTGATAGGACAAGAGGGAATGGCCTCAAGTTGTGACAGGGAAGGTTTAGGCTGGATATTAGGAAGCATTTCTTTACAGAACGGGTTGTTAGGTGTTGGAATGGGCTGCCCAGGGAGGTGGTGGAATCCCCATCCCTGGAAGTGTTTAAGAGTCAGGTTGACATAGAGCTGCGGGATATGGTGTAGTTGGGTAATGTCAGTGTTAGGTTAATGGTTGGACTGGATGATCTTCAAGGTCCTTTCCAACCTAGTTGATTCTGTAAGCAACAGGGTTTTTCCCAAATTCTCTTAAAGACTTCCTGTCAGTGTAAAATTTCTTGCCACCCTGTAACTCCAGTCTCCAAAGATACTCAGAGAAATTTACTGGACAATCATAGTGAGGGAACCAAAGACACTCCTCCCCATACCTGCCCATATCATCTCTCTCCTGGATATTGCCACACCTGAAACAGGGAAGTAGAAGGAAGCTAAATTTCTCAGCTATCTACGTTAAATAAGTAATGTATTCACTTAGACTGCTATTAGAGGAGCAGACATTAACATAAAAACAATCTCAGCAATATTCACAAGAAGACATTTGTCTAAGCCTTTGTAATTCTGGGCTGTCTGAATCCTGGTACCTTTAGTAGTTCTGTGCTGCCTTAACCTTTTCTTAGCTCTGTTTCAGGAAGAACCAGAGCTATGTTGCTTTTGTATCATGACTCATTTTTTCCTAAGAGGTAGATAAAGTCTCCTTTATATATATGCTGACAGAATCAAGATGCACTTTTTCAACAGCATCTTCAAGAACTCAGCTGCTAATGAGATTCAGCAAGGTTTCAAAGTATTTTCTAAGAGCAGCTGGAGCGACTCTTTGCTTATTGTTTATCTGATTGCAATTCCACATATAGATCTTACCCACATATATAAGGAGGTTTTAAATTAAACTAGCAGGTGACAGTGCCAAAATGAACTGAAGGTAGTATTTCTTCCCCAGAACAAGGTTAAAATAGGGAATTCATTGGTTCAGGATGTCGTAGATGCTAAAAGATTACATAGAATTTAAAAAGCCACAGAAAAATTATAGAAGGAAAATGCATAAAAGCTATTAAACACAAAGATATCATTTGTAGCTTAAGATGTCCTTGGGCTGAAGATATATGTAGAGGACAGGAGAATGCACAGAAGAGGAAATATTATAAGCTCTCCATTTTTATACTCTTCTCTGAGCATCTGCTCTTGGCTACAGTTAGAAACAGGATACAGAGCTAGAACCCTGGACTGGTCCTGTATGGCCTTTCTTATGTTCTCATGCAAGTTTCTAACTACAGTACAGCAGCAAAACCAGGAACAACAAGGCTGTATTTCTAGAGCTAGAACTATTTGGAAAGATATTCCTATCCCTGTGCATGTCATACTTTACAGCCAATCCTGTACACATCACCTATGTGTCATGAACAGCAAATCTGTTAAATTTAAGATCCTGCACAGAATCTTTTGTTCTGGATCTTCTTCTAGCTTTATAGAGTCAATCACCTAAGTCAAATGGCTGTTCATGCTGTTGGATAGCATAGGTATCAAATAAGAGCCCTGTAGTAACTCTCACTGTTGAACAGGGTGTGTCAGCACACGGTGCAATTACCAAGTGCTTATTTTAGTCATGAAGGTCTACAAAGAAAAGATTCTTAAGAAATTATTCTGACAAAAATAAAAGTATTCACTATTACAGAGTTACAGAAGAAAGCCATACTCAATTTAGAAAAATGAATTTACTTCTTTGGTTATGGGGAGTATGGGCTGGAAATAGCAAAGCTTTCCTGAAAAAACATCAAATTCATTTATGCTTGCAAGTGTTTATGGGATGACATGACAATCCTTCCTAGTACTGTATATGTGCTAAGAAATCACAAAATCCTTGAGTCTTGGTCAATCTTCACTTCAAATCAGTCTTATTTTTACAAGAACAACAAAGCTTTTGCTGTGATCCTAGGGATTATATCTTTGAAATCTGCATAGGTAACCTTGTTTCAGGTCAATTTTATTTTGCTTTATCCTCCATTTCTTTCAAAACTTTGCTTTCAGAAAGCTTTCAGCTGCTTTTAGAAATCTCTGTTTAACACATAACTGCTGATAAACTACCTGCTAATGCATTATTTATTATGTAAATCCTGATTACATGCTAGCTTTGACATCCCATCTTTGTGGGCATGTGTAAGTACTTCATAAAGCATTTGGCATTTCTTCTGTAATTTTGTATTTTACAAAAAATAACAGCCTACATTCTAAAAAGAAGAATCCCATAGTTCAGTGATCTGAGTGCCCAAATTATGCAGGATCAAGAATCTCAATCCAGT
Source organism: Athene noctua (assembly GCF_965140245.1). Classification (NCBI taxonomy): domain Eukaryota; kingdom Metazoa; phylum Chordata; class Aves; order Strigiformes; family Strigidae; genus Athene; species Athene noctua. Next base: position 191,521,418 of record NC_134037.1, read on the forward strand.
GGATTCAACAGTAGTCTGCCAAACTACTTCCGAGCTTTACACTCACTGTGGGTTTTAGCTGGTCTTTTCTCCCATTCTGTGACAAGAGGATGACTTGACTAAATGCAATTTAGAGATTTGTTGCTTAAGCTGATCTTTCTTATGACAGACAATTCAGAAATAAAGACTTTTTCATAACCTGCTAGAATTCCCGGCTCTATTTTTTTTTGTCCCAGACAAAGACTCCTCTCTGCCAGTGTAGTTGCTGCAGAAGCCATGAAATACAGTAGGATTTCCCCTCAACTACAGGAAACAGATCTAGGAGCTACAGCAGTGCTGAGGTTAACAGTAAACATCTCTTGGTGTTGTCTAAACATTTCCACAATTTTTCCTTTAGGCTGATGTTAGTCTAGCCCAAGAACAAAGTGCCCTCTTGCAGTTGGAGTGTCTCTCTCTTGCATACTGCTGGAGCACAGCTTCCAGTTCATCATCTAAAATCAATCGTCTGGTTTGTGAGCTCTGAGACCACTCCAGGTGTAACAAAAGCACAGTAAGGGGAGGCAATTGGGAAATCCATTTCAAAAGGGAAAGCTCAGCTGACCTCAACCAAAACACTAACGTAGATGCAGCCATGAATTCTTACTGTAGTAGGAAAGTAGGCCATGCTAGCAGATGCATGTTGCCTTGCTCAGGTGTCCTGTTTGCATAGCAGAGGTGGCCATCTTGGAAACCTGGGCAGGGGAGCTTGAATCCTTCTGCTTTTGCTACATGTGCTCTGTGAGCAGCAAAGGAATATCTCCTCTGTTCTGGTCACCCACTCTGAATGTACTTCTAACAGAAATTTCAGAGAGCAAGACATATGTCCTTGGGACCCTGAAATTCCCTGATTTGCCAGTGACATCTTGTGACTCTCTGTCCCAGCACAGCCTATTGAAATGTATTGCTAAAAAAAGAATTTACTCTACTGAATACCTATAAAGATCGCTGGGAGAAATCTCAAACAAGATTTGATAGGACTAATTTCTAGATCTGATTTTATTTAATACTTTCAGTGGTTACTTGAATCATGGAAGAAAAAACAGTCTCAAATTCTCTAAATTACATCAGCTTTCAAAAGAGCTGCAAACACTCTGGACTGGATCAGAATTCAAATTATATGGATAAATTGGAGACAATAAATTGGTCAGTAGAGTCCAAAAACCAACAGGATGCAACCTGCTAAAAATAAATGTGTTAACTGCATAGATGCACCATGGCTGTTCAGCAGCTTTGCAGAAAAATAAATCAACACCATTCAAGACCTATGTCTATTTATTCAGTGTGCCACCCTTTCTGAGAAATGCAGACAAGCTGCAGAGAGTCCTTCAGAAAAGGTTCAAAAAGCATGAGGAAATGATGGAAGTATTTGATTTGTTTAGTTCTGGAAAAAAAACCATAAAAGTAAAGTTTTAGTAAAAGTTACGTAGACTATAGATATTCCTCTTGAAGGTTTTTTTACAGCTGACCAGATGAACTTCTGTTAAGGTTGATGTGGGTATCCTTGACCCTATTTCAATGCAAAGGGTACTGGATGGCCTCTTGAAATTTTCTCCAGCTTTGCATTTCTATGCTTTAGTGATGTGAAGCACCACTGCCTTTATAAAGAATGGAGACTTGGGAACTTTCAATGTCTCCATGCCATCAGAAGTACCCCTCTGCAGCTATGAAAAGGTGACATTCCTAGGACATAGACGTCTGGAGATGTCAAAGTCCCTGTAGAAGTAGCCACTTAATAGCCTTTTTTACTACTCCTTAGAAGTAAGTTCACTCATGGCAGTGGTGAGAGAAAATATCTTTCTGTTCAGATGTGCATTTGAGTATAATCAAGCTGATATTTTCTAGGGAGAACAAAAGGTTTCTAAGTATCAACACAATTCATAAGATACTGAGTCAGAGGAGAATACTTGTTTGGAGGGTGGCTATTGGAGGTCTTCTGCTAACAGATCTTTGGCATTTGAATCAACTTCATTACTGAAATTATAGGTAAATAATTTTCTCCTTCATAAGTAGCCAGAGAAAAATTTTTTCCGCTATTGTTTTCTTACTATCTTTTCCATTCTTACCTAGCTATTCACTGAGTATTAAAATGGTAAGAATTTGCAATGGGGAAAATCTCGGGAAAGTTATGACTTCGATTAATAAAGGTTTTTTTCCTCTCTATCTCTGCAGTGGAACCGTTCCTTCCTGAACAAAACATCTTAGTGATAACTCCAGTTTCATAAGAGATGTGATGTAATCACAAGCAAGGCAAGGATGATTGTTTGGTGCCACTCTGGTTACTAATCCCCACTCTGGTTACTAATCCCTGAAGGGATATTCAGGCTGTGCTATTCAAGAGTGTGTCCTGGTTCGCCAGCATCCCTGTAGCCAGCTGACCAGGCTTTGTGTTTGCGGGAGTAAAAATGCCTTATGGGGCTCTGGCAGTCAGGCAGAGTTGCCATGGTAACTGGCAAACATGGTGGCAAAACATCAGCCACATAAAAAAAAGCTCTAATAATACTTTGGGAACTATTTACCTTCTTATCTCCAGTATCCATTCGTACTGAGGGTTCATTTGTTAAGTATTTTGTGTCTTATAAACATGTTGATATTATTCAGCCTGCAAGGTCTCTAGCTGAGCTTTAGTGTCATTGTTAAGCAGATTTAACTGGTACATTTTCAGAAAAAATATGTATCAATACAGAAATTTTACTCCTAAATATCAGTTTGGAGCCTCATGCATACATGTATTGTGATACTCTGATTTTGAAACAAGTTTAACCCTGTTAATTTTAACCACATTACAGAGGCATAAAATGAATAATATAGAGCAGACAGGCCTAAACTAGGCATAATCCCTCAATCTACAATTTTGCTGGTTCCTGCAAACAGTCTTAATCTGCACTGTCTGTTTAACTTTCAGTTCAGCCATAGAAATGACAGAATACACCTTTACTTTTTGCTGTTTTTTTAAGTACCAGATTAATTTGTGATCTCCTGTGTTTGAATTTGTGGGGCACATTTATTTCAAAACACATCTAGTACGTATCTGGGAAGCAAACCAGAGGAACCCACCCACTATGACCACATATCCCCTTGAAGAGGAGCTTCAAATTGTGTGGAATATCCCTGTTGAAGCATGACAGGTTTTTATCTCTCCCAAGAAAGATCATAAGCAAAAGTCTAGTGAAAACCACTGCAATCGACTGACAACTTTCTATAAACACAACTACATGACACAATTACTCTAAATATTCCCTGTGAAAGTTTTTCTCATACTGCATGTTCTGGTTTTATCTCCAAGAGCTCTGTAACCCTTTATTAAAAACAGACCTCAGAGATGCTCTTCAAACAAGAACAGAGAATATTACTTCAGTAAATCAGGTTTGAAACTGTTTTGCAAAGCAGTTAGGCATTAATGAAATTGTTCCAAAGGTCACTAGGTTTAGTTCTATTTCCCATTAAGTGGAGATGAGAGCTCAGTGAATAATTAATAGCAAATGATTGAATGAATTTCACCTTCCCATTGTAGTTACTCTTTCAGCAAGTCACCATACTCTCAAGGATGTTCTGAAATCGTTGTCCTGGTTGATTCTCATGCTCTCAGCTTGTGCAGTGGTTGAGCTGGTCCATCTCTTGGCATCGTGTTGCTAGACCCCACAGCACTGGGAGCCTGCCATGTTCCCTCATCTCTCCAAGTTGCATTCCCTCATCTCTCCTTGCACTGGAAATACAAGCCAGCAGCTGTACACATACTGTACCAATGGTAAAGTGTCACAGCTCATCAAACATACAAAAAGGATGAGAATTAGCTGAAAAAAGGGCAAAGAATTCACAGGTGGCTTTTGGAAGTTTTGCAGTTCAGGATCCACATGTATTGGGCCCCGGGGTGCAATACATTTGTTCATTCCATATTTTTTCATTAAAAGGTTAAAGAAGCTGCCAGATATTTGAGGGGGCTTGTCTGCAGTTTTAAAGTCTAAAAAAAGAGTGCTGTGTCACTGCATAACCTATAATGAACTTTTTTAAAGCTAAGACAGCAATTCAGCTGAACAATAAATCTGCTGAATGATAAAACATAGTGATTAAACAAAGAGCATGCAGCATTTTAAGAGCAGCAGCCCATCAAAATCAACAACTCCAGGCTTCAGCAGAGGTTACAAAAGTCTTATGATAAACTGGAGAACCATACTCACAATAAAAAAAAGCTTCTTGAGGAGGAAATGAGGAGCAGCCTGTCCTCCAGCCACCTGCAATAAGTCAGCAGGATCTTCTAACTCAGTGACCCTGAGGAATGTCATTGCAACATAAACAGAGGGTAGATTTTCTTGGTTGTACACTTCAAATTTTGTGTATTATTTAACTGGATTTCCTCCTATAAGACCAAACTCAGTGACCAGTTTTAGTGTTTTATCACACTTCTTTATTTTAAACACTTTCACTACAGATTACCAAAAACGAACTGAATTCAGTGATTGCTCAAAATAAACTGAATATTTCTGATAAAGCTTAGCAGCGCAATGAAGAACATACTGTTTATTGTCTCCCCTATTACATAAAATACTTGTCTTTTCACAAAGGACTGCATATGCAGGTCTCTGCCTTGTATTTTCAGCTTTTTTTCTGTAGGCTATCCTTTGTCTTTGAAGCATATCCAAGGAAAAATATAGACATACTTTGGAAATTCTTTAGTTTCTCCACTGAATGCTAATAAGACTCATATCTAAATCTGCCTGTTTTGTCTAAAGGTAAGTCTCCAAAAACCTCCCTTGTTTGGGTTTTGTTTTTTGTTTCTGGTTTGTATGCAAGCAGTATGTATCTAACAAACTTTTCTACTGTACATGAGTAATAACATCTATAATTTAATCTTTCTGACACTAAGACATCACAAGTGCATTAATTGGGAAGAATTTAATATAACAATTATCTGGTGAGTTTCAAAGGCTCCTGAATTTTGTAATAATTCTTTGCCATAGGTCTCTAATGGTTACATTTCATTTTGGCCCTTCTAGAGCAGTACACTGAGTAGGAGAAAATATCTATCCTCAATGTGTCAAAGTCTTTCTGTTGAGAGAGCAAACAGGCCTGAGTTCACTAAGAAATTTTTGCCAGTGCAATAGAACTCACAGTTCAAGATGACCTCTAGGAATACAGCTAGGGATCTTGTCACAGGATGATGGGAAAATCAAGTAATAGTGAGTGGAGAGTGACAACAAGAAATCCTGCAGAGAATTGTATTTTCAGCCCTGTCTTTCTGGATTTAGGAAGTATGGTTTGGTATAAGAAAAGCCACCTCCTTTCACTTACTGTTCTCTGAAGGACTGACAGCACCCACATTTTTTTTTCCTTAAAAACTAAGATAAACGGTCCTTTCTGGAAGGAAGCTTCTGCTCACTGGCTACTGTGGAGCTCTTATTCGATGAAGACGTGGGAAATATGGGTTCATCTGCTTGGCTGAGCAGACAGACCAAGTTAACATCCTCCCATGGTAGGCTGATGGAGCTAGTCTTTGTTCTCTGGACCGGTGCCATATTCACCAAGTAATGAAGCCTGACCAAATGCAGGAATTGACTCAACTCTAACTTTCCTAATGGAACTTTTAGAAATGGAAGTTTTTATCTATAGTATTATGTTTTTCTTTCCTCACCCACAATAATGTTGGACTAAGAGGGAAAATGGGAGAATGCCAGTCAAAATAATTAAAGTCCCTGGAATAGTTCACTCAACTTCCCCCTCCCCATAAGCAGGGTCTAGGGAACCCCTAAACAGAAAAAGGAATTGATTTTGGGGCTCTCCTGTTCTCTAGATCACTTTGTCAAGGGAGCTAGTGACTAAAAATGTTGCACTGCTTCTTGCTGGTGGACTTTGGAGAAGCCTACCAAGCAGATGATAGAGAGGAGTACCAAATCTGTTTCTCAATGAGTGTCGGAAGTGCTAAAGGTGCAGAACTTGGCCACCACAGTACTAGGAAGGGGGTCACTGGTTTCACCACAACTGGGAGAAGCAACGTTGTGAGCAGAGAAGTTTCTCTAGACTTAGAAAGCTTATGACAGTGACCTCTTCCAAAACTGTTTGCTAGAATATTTAACAAATGGTGTGTGATGCTCCCTACAAAAGAGATTACCACCTTGTTTAGAAAGATAGGCATAAACCACATCCTTGCACAACTAAAAGAGTGTCTTGTCTGGCTAAACTATGTTAAGGAAGTTGCTATGAACACTGACTTAACAGTGTTTGCTTTGCAGAGCATAGTGAAGGGCAGGCTCAATTCACACTCATTGGTACCTCTGATACAAATACCTGAAACTTGGGCTGGAAAATATATCAGGAAGTTTTAGTGTTTTGCAGATTAAAGAAAAGCTTTTGTCCTTTAGACACATGAATATTAATTAACTGTACTCCCCAAACATGGAGTTTGGATAGGTTCATTCAACATGGCAAATTCTGTATTCAAAAGGAGGTGTTCATGCAGGGATCAGTGCAGAGACAGGGCTAACTGTTCTCCACATGCAAGCGTAAGACACCTCTTTGCTGTGGCTCCTCTGGTTTGGCTGTCAGTTGGATGGTCATCGCATTGAGGCTAGTAGTAACAACATTCTCCTCTCACCATCTAATCCCATTTGCTATGGCTATTTCAGTTGTGAGGATGCCTAGAAATTTGGCCCACAAAGGCCATAAGGGGACACAGCCAAGTACCAGTGGCAGAATAACATCTTCCTATTTAGAAGACTAGTGAAACAATCATGAGGAAAAGAAATGTAAAGTACTGGGCTTTATCAGTAATGGAGGCTCATCTTGGACCTGGAACTGGCAGGAGATACTATACAGAAAGAATAATAATTTGTGAAAAAGAATAGCAAGCTCCTTTCTTCTGCCTAACAAATTATTTTTTCTCTCTTTTAGACTTCAACTCTTCTGGATTTTGGGGGAGTGTCTTCTGCTGTGGGAACAATTCCCTAGAGCTAGCTATTTTTATATCCTTATTTTGATGCTTAATATCTCTTGATGGATTTTTCTCAATGTCTAGAGGCATGGTTAAGTGCTTTTTGAACCATTTATATTTTTAGTCTTCGGAACACCTGTCACAGAGAGTTTAAAAATCAAATTGCATAGCATATAAAGGAAAGTAAATCTGTCTGTTTGTTGAAAAACTGCCTCACAATTGCTTCACTTGATGCTCGTGAGTTCTTACATTAGAAGAAACCTAGAGTAATCATTCCTTTTCTCTGCGTCACTGATAATTTAATATGCTGTATATTATCCATCCAAAACTGTCATGACATCTTTCCACAACTCTTAGCAATCTTTTTTTTTTTTTTTTAGATAAACCTGAATAATTTGGTAGCATCCACAAATTGTCTAACCTCATTATTCATCTCCCTTTCCAGATCATTCATGAATATGCTAAACAGTAGATCTCCCCCTGACACCCCACTGTTAACCTCTCCTATTGTGAGACCTCGCCGTATATCTTCCTTTGTTTTCTACTTAGTCTGAAGAAACAGCCATATTTCTGGCTATATCTGTCTTCCCCTCCATACTTCAGTTTGGTCCCAAAATAATTTCCAGTAAACAGTTCTAGAATCTTATACTTAAAAATATCCATAAAGTTTTCTGCTAATAATTTTTGTCACTATAAGTGAAAATGGGAGTGGGAACTTGCAGTGGAGTAGTATTTTATGTTCATTTAACCAAATCTCTCTTTTTCTAATCGCAATGCCTAAGTGCTGCACTGACAAGGTCCACTGAGGAATGTGAAACAGCCTATTACTGATGTGATAAAGGCATGGATTTGGCCTGTGAATTGGTTATCTAACAAGGCAAGGATTGACCAATACTGAGACAAATAACAGTAAGAATATCTCTGTTTAAGAATAGTGTCCAGTTTTGTGTTTCAAAAACTGCTTTGAAATCTGTGAGCTAGTTTGGGCTCCAGGTATATTTGTGCCTTTGTTTGCATTTAGAGTGTATTTTAAAAAGTCAGAGCAGCAGCTGGAAAGCAGATGATTAATGACAGAGGGAGCTAAGCCTAACCTCCCCCTTCCCCGCCCTGTTGGACCAGCTTTCCCTTAATGCCCAACCTTGCTCATGCTGAGTAGTATCTTGCTCTGCAAATCATCCCTCTGAGATTAATGTTGCCATTAGTTTTGAAAATGAAGCCCCACTGAAGAAAGGGAGGTTTGCAAGGCACTTAATCAAAAGCAATGGGATTATATGTTTAGCAGTCAAAGTACAATCTATCCTAGACTATGAGTGGCAATCATCTGTTTTAAAATAGAAAATAAAGCTCACTCCCAGTTTTGAATCATTCTGATGTTCCTCTTATTGCTTCTGTCCCTGATTAGCTTTATCTTAATATACTTGGATGAAAAGTTAACTGGTTCTGGAGCTGATTCACAGGTGGATCAGATTGCCTTAACTCAGGCATCAAAACCCCAGGGCAGCTGATGAGGGGCACTAACAGTTTCAGCCATCTGATTTTAACTTGCCACCACACTTTTGTCAAAGCCCTCAGAGTCCATCTGAGCTCAGCTAATGAGCTAGCAAGCAGCTAATTATTCCCAGCTACTCTCACTGCAAAACTGCTCTTTTCAGTACACCCAGCTTTTTTTTTTTTTTTCTTTTATTCTTTATATTTCTCAGCTCATCCTTTCATTTACCTTGGGAAAGCACCAGTTCTTTATCCACATATTCAGAAACATCCTCATCAAGGTCCTTACGTAGGTACAACTGGAGTCAGCAGGGCTACTCAACTGCTTAATACAAGCACATACTTAAGCATAATGATGAAGTCTCTGAATTTGTGGATAAACAACCTATATAAGGTCAGATATTTGATTAAGATGGATCCAGATTAAGCAGAACAGAGTTCACATCTGTGTTGTAAAGACATACAAATGCAGGAGAAAACATATTTGAGAATTGAGACTTTTTTCTTTAAAACTGTGGATGAGAAATATGGCATTACTGAGACATAAAATAGGTGAGAACTTTATGGGGCTAATGTTAGTCTGATTTCCAAGGAAATTAGTTATTCTGTGATTTCCTTACCCACTGATTTATGGACACACAGGTCAGTTTCAATCAAATGTAAGAAAGCAGGAAGGAAGCTCAAACATATTAAATATTCACAGGTTCTACAAGCCAGTAGCAAGTACAGGTCCATGGCTGGCTGAGTCCTGTGAACTGAGACAAAGTAAAACTGTGTCTTCCATTGTCAGTGTGTCCTGGGATTTGGGGCACAAGCTAAAGTTACTGTAGGTGTTGGGGACAAAGGACAAAGTGTGTTGGAAATGGGGTTTTATTAGCTCCGTAGCTTATTGGAACAATTTGTTATAGCTGTCAGAACAGGCTGCACTTAAACAGCATTGGTAGTTGCTAAAATATAACTAGCAACCTTAGTACTGTACATGTTTTACAGGGAGTGATATATTACTATTTAAAAACACTTGCTTTTAAATTATTGTTTTTTGTAATTCATCACAGGACTTCAAAGGCAGCAATATGATTTCTCTGAATAGAAGCTACTTTAGGGTTTTAGATACACATTTTTCTATCCCACCTAAAAGAAACTTGGCATAAACCTGACGTTTGGTCAGTTTTGACAGTGAGTTAGTCATGTTCCTGACTTACAGAAGACATGCTTATTTAAGGAGTGTGGCGGATTGACCTTGGCTGGATGTCAGGTGCCCACCAAGCTGCTCTATCAGTCCACTCCTCAGCAGGAAAGGGGGGGGAGAAAATAAGATGGAAAAAAAACTTGTGGGTCAAGATAGGGGCAGTTTGCTAAAGTAAAAGCAAAGGCTGTGCATGGAAGCAAAGGAAAACAAAAGATTTGCTCTCTACTTCCCATCAGCAGGCAATGTCCAGACAGTTCCTGGGAAGCAGGGTTTCAGTATGCATAGTGGTTTTTCCAGAAGACAAATGTAATGACAAATCCCTCCCCCCCCCCCCCCCCACTTAGCTTTTATTGCTGAGCAGACATCATATGGTATGGAATATCCCTTTGGTCAGTTTGGGTGAGCTGTCCTGGCTATGTCCCCTCCCCATCCTACTGGTGAGGGGGGAATGTTGGAGAGACAGCCTGGATACTGTGCCAGCACTGCTCAGCCATAGCCAAAACACTGGTGCCTTACCAACACCTTTCTAAGGACAAATACAAAGCACAGCACTATGAGGGCTGCTATGGGGAAAATTAACTCCATCCCAGCCCGACCCAATATGATGTCATAAGGTCCTGTAACTCTCCTGGTTCCCTGTGATTCTTTGTGGAGGAAGATTGAGCAGTATCATTCTATGGTCTAGTCTATGCTGGTAGTGAATCAGTGTTTTCTTATGTAATCTAGTAGTAAGTGTTCTCTGCTTCCAGTTTCCCTGGTTGCAGCTGGGACTGAGTTAATTTTCTTCCTAGTAGTTGGTACAGTGCTGTGGTTTAGATGTAGTATAAGAAAAATGTTGATAACACAAGTGATTATGTAGTTAATACAAGTTATATGTTGCTATTTAGTGCTTATCCTAAGTCAAAGACTTTTCCGTTTCCCATGCTCTGCCAGTGAGGAGGTACAAGAGAAGCTGGGAGGGGGGACAGTCAGGAGGCCTAAGGGATATTCCATACCATAGGATGTCATGCTCAGTACATAAACTGGGGGGAGTTGGCCAGGGGGTGCAGATCACTGCTCAGGAACTGACAAGGCATTAGCCAGCAAGTGGTCAGCAATTACATTGTCCATCACTTGTTTTGTATATTCTAATTATTATTATTATTATTTTAACTTATTATTATTATATTTATTATTATTTTCTTCCTTTTCTGTCCTATTAAACTGTCTTTATCTCAACCCACGAGTTTTACTTTTTATAAAAAATTTTCTTCCCTATCCCACTGGTGGGGGGAGTGAGAGTCTGTATGGTTCTTAGTTGCCTGCTGGGGTTAAATCATTACACCAGTGCAGCTGTTCACAGCTACTCTGTATCACAAAAACTCATACTAACAATATTTGCTCCTTGAAATCAAGTGCAACAGCTCATAGTTCTAGCTCACAAAAAAACCTCACAAAAAAATCCAAAACAAAAAAAACCTGTTTAATGTACCTATTTAATGAATTCTACTATCCTTACAACTTTGGTTATTCAGTAGGAATCCAAGGAACCTTACTTGGAAATCACCTCTTGTGGTATTACCCTGTGGAACACTAATACCAGACATTAAAAAATATTTGCTCATTATCACACTGCAGATTAACATCCTTGAGGGATTCTGTAGAGAGAAACAGCAATCAAGCAATTCCCTGTCATTAAATTACACCTAAAAGATTAATGTATTATGAAGTAGACAGAGACTACATGCATTCACTGTCTTCAGAATTGGCCAGCGGATGTCTGTTGAGCTGGGGTATGTATGTAATGCTCGATGTTATTTTAATTTTTAAAAAAAAAAAGATTATTCAGATTTTCCTAAAAGGCCAGCTAGCATGTATATGTCATAGGCAGAGGGTAACCCTAAAGTAAACATACATATGCACATATGCTTTATATTTATATTCACAAATAGCTTTAATATAAAAAAAAAAAAAAAATCACTCTAATCCAGAAATTCTACTCATGCACTTTGTGAATGTCAGACTGTGTGATTGCTGAGGACCTCTAACCAAGAGGGAAAACTTTACAATTATGTATGCTTTTACAGCACTGGGAGATAGAGAAATGAGGAATTCCTTTGACAGCGTATTTACAACACTCAATATCTGTTAGGCAGCTACTCTTGTCACTCTGAATTCAAGATCAGTCAGGCTGTCAGGGATGTACTGCAAAATCTATGCTAGCCAGTGGTGAGAGTCCTTCTGACACTGAAATTCTGGCAATGAAAAGGACAGAACACAATACTCCATCAAAGTGAGTCCATAGATCTAATTCTATAAAAGTTATTAGAAGAATTACAGAAAAGGTACGGTCAAAAGCGAAAAGGTATGGTCAAAAGCACACACACACAAAAGGTTTGTTTTAAAAAACAATGGTCTCTTTCCTGGTGGTTTGTTGTTTGGTTTTTGTTGGTTTTTTTTGTTTTGTTTTGTTTCGTTTTTTTTAATAAAGCACACATTCACATACTCATACAGAGAGGAAAATAGGGAAAATGGAAGATGGTGGGACTGAATGAAAAGTGAAGAATCTCTTCCTTGTATCAGGAACAAACAGGCACAGTTTGTCCTAAAGCTCTGAGCTGAAATGTCATTTAAGAACACAAACAGGGCCATGAAAAGATAAGGGGATATCCCAACACACATATATGACATGCTGATTAAACAGATTAATGGCTAACATTCATGGAAGCAACAGTTTGGTATATATATTACTCTTCTCTAATCATAAAGTACTTAAGGTCCAGGGGAAAAAAAAAAAAAGTAAACTTGCTAAAACTATGGAAATTGTCTTCTCTATTTTCAGCTCAAAGTGGGTCTAGTACTTTATTACACTTCTTTCACTATATACTTGAACAAATCAGGAACATATATTCATAGAATTATTTGGGCTGGAAAGGACCTTAAAGACTATCTAGTTCTGACCCCCCTGCCCTGGGCAGGGACACCTTCCACTAGACCAGGCTGCTCAAAGCCCCGTCCAACCTGGCCTGGAACACTGCCAGGGAGGGGGCAGGCACAGCTGCTCTGGGCAACCTGTGCCAGTGCCTCACCACCCTCACAGTAAAGAATTTCTTCCTTACAGCTAACCTAAATCTACCCTCTTTAAATTTAAAACCAGTACTCCTCATCCTACCGTTACACTCCCTGATGACAAGTCCCTCCCCACCTTTTCTGTTGGCCTCCTTTAAGTACTGGAAGGCTGCTATAAGGTCTCCCCAGAGCCTTCTCTTCTCCAGGTTGAACAGCCCCAACTCTCTCAGCCTATCCTCATAGAGGAGGTGCTCCAGCCCCCTGATCATCTTCATGACCCTCCTCTGGACTCACTCCAACGGGTCTATATGTCTTTCTTATGCTGGGGACTCCAGAACTGGACACAGTACTCCAAATGGGGTCTCACCTGAGCAGAGTAGAGGGTCAGAATCACCTCCCTCAACCTGCTGGCCACACTTCTCTTGATGCAGCCCAGGATACAGTTGACTTTCTGGGCTGTGAATGTGCATTGCTGGCTCATAGTCAGATTTCCAGCCACCACTACTCCCAAGTCATTCTCTGCAGGGCTGCTCTCAATCCACACTCTGCCCAGCCTGTATCTGTGCATGGGATTACCCTGACTCATATGCAGGACCTTGCACTTGTCCTTGTTGAACTTCACGAGGTTTGCACAGGCACACCTCTCAAGCTGGTCAAGGTCCCTCTAGATGGCATCCCTTCCCTCCAGCATGTCCATCGTACCACATAGCTTGGTGGTGTTGGTGAACTTGCTGAGGGTGAATTCAGTCTCACTGTCCATATCACAGACAACACTCGTCCCACTACCAACCCCTGAGGAATGTCACTGGTCACTGCTCCCACTTGGACATCAAGCCATTGACTGCAACTCTTTGAATGTGACCATTCAGCCAACACCTTATCCACCGAGAGGTCCGTCCATCAAATCCATGTCTCTCCAATTTAGAGACAAGGAGATTCACCAGGTTGATGCAACAATTAAATGGTCACTGAGTTGTTAAACTGGCTTTACAAAATCGAAATGGTGTCTCCAATAATGAAATGTGATAGACAAAATGTCAGTCAGATATATTCAAATAACAATGTTCAAGTAATTGATATGGAAATGAAGACTGGATTTATTGTGCTGATTTTTAAAGAAAGAACAGGAAACACAGTACAGCGGGCTTCTTCCACTTGATGTTGCTTTCAATTTCAGAAGGAAATAAATGATTCAGTTTTGATCTCTGCTAAAATGTGAAGAGAAAAAATCTCTTTCCCTTATTGTGTTAAAAACAACTTGAAGTGCTTAATATAGTAGGAAGGCTAGTATATTAGTTTTCCTCAGCAATCTGTCCACCAAGTCAGCAAGAACCGTCATCAGCTAATAAATGATCCAACGATGGTAACAGTAATCTCCAGATGAAAAATAAATACCCAGATAGAACAGTCCTTTGGGAGGTAACAGAAAATAATTGAAAACAGAACATCGCTACTTAAAATAAATTAGACCGTAATTCTTAGCTGAGTCCAAGCAGCTGAATCTGGGGGAGGGTGAGAAATCCAAACAACAAAAACCTGTCACTCTTATTTACTAACAGCACATAAGAAATTATAACTGTGCTCATTTATTCTGTCTTTCAAATAAAAAAAATATATAGTTCATCTATGAGACATCACATAAAGATGCTGGTGGGGGATTCTACAACCAGGCTGGAGATGATTTCCAGCAGTTGTCTGTCTAAAAGGACTTGGACTCTGGCAGCAGGAAGGCACAGCACTGCAAGGAACAGGATGGTGTTGAGGGAGCCTGTGTCTTCTGACAGGAAGGAGTAATGGTTCTCTCACAAGATCACATGGGAAAAGGAACTAATCCCCCCTGTACCTGAAGACTTTTTGGTGTCTTGCCTGTGAGCAACTCCATGGGGTAACAGCTGAGTTCCTCACCACCGTGACATTTCTTATATGTTCACTCTTGGGATGCTTTCAGGTTCCCAGATCGACATTTGTGCTCCCACTGTGTGACATATTCTTACTAGGCCAAGATCTGGATGCTCACCAGTCCCATTTGCACTCAGGTTTTCAGAGAAAGAAAACCCATGGTTATAGAGAGGACTATGATGTGCTGTTGAACAAGTCTTCCGGATGAATGAGCAACCGAAATCCTGGGGGCACTGTAGGCTTTCCCAGTGAAGAAGACTTGATGCAAGTGCCTAGGGGCAAAAGCATGCAAATAATGTAAAAGGAATATTTCAAGGAATCCATATATAATTTCTGCATCAGCAAAATTTCTGACTCATTCTCCTGAAAGTTGTTTGATCAGATCCGTAGATATTTGTGCTTCTGCATGGCAGCAGTGGAGAACTAAGGCTTCAGCTGGAAATTCAAAGTTAATTAAAAATCAAGCACAGAAATGCAAGACATAAGCCCCAGATATAAGGCTGCAAGTATTTGGTATCTCTGTTCTGGTACTGACTGGACGGTTATGTTCTTTGCCTACCCTCTGCCTCCCTCACCTCCAACAGCCAGCAAATGATTGTGCCGCTGAAACCATTTCTTGTCCTTCCTGTCCACTTAAAAGAGAAATAGCTTTGGCTATATCTCTGACCTTATGTTGCAATCGATATCGGTAGTGGTTCACCTTAAAGCACAGTTGAGTACAAAGGCTGAGAGAACAGTGACTGTTCTCTCCAAGCTGTAAATACAAGGGAATGAAATGTGATTTCTACGCTTTATCTCTCTGCAAGTAAAGACATTCACTTAAATTGTATTTGTGTTTGTGTTTATTCTCATTGCCCATCAAGTTTGCACATGCATAGTAACGGCAACATTCTTGTTCTAATTTGGTTTCTGTCACTACTGTGACTTTAAATGAATGTTTTGGGCATAGTGTTCCTGCAAATTGCTTTCAGGAAGAAGTTTTGCATTTGTTCGGGACGCAAATCAACCAAGAAAAGCTGAGAGGTATAATGCCACTGGAACTGTTTATTTATTTCCCTAAGAATTCAATATAAGAAATCCTTTAGGTATTTAAAAAATAAATAAAACACTATAAACAAGATTTTGCACTGAAACAGTGACTTCATACTTGCAGAGCTGTAAGTGAAAACTGCAAGTCATTACAGAAATAAGTGACAGACCAATTTTATTAGTTCCATTTATTAGACCAAATCATTGCAAATTTTTTTTTTCTTCTTTTGCTTTGTTCAAAGACAAGTTAGGAGTAATGAACCATAGTCTGTTCAGCACTTTATAACTGTTCTATTCAAAGTATGCAATCACCTGAGAACTTTTTAGAAAAATTCAGATAGCACATTTTATTTCTTCATATTATTTGCCCAGCTGTATCCCAGACTTTACAACAGATAACTGAGTAAAGGAATCTACTGCAGAAACACTAAAGAACTTCACTAAAATAAGAGCTGCCAACTTCTTCCAGTCAACTGTTCTTCACCTGAGTACCTTCTGACAAAATAGATCAGTCTTCAAGCCTTTGTGAAATACCAGAAGAAATATAATTTCCTCTGAAAACTAATCATCTCTTGCTACTGGACATAATCTTTGTTTTTCAGGAACAAAAGGAGAAAAACAGTACCCCTGCTTTCTGAAGCCTATTAGCTGAAGGGTGCATAATTCAGTTTTACAGAAAAATGAGTCCAAATACATCTTATTCAATGTGTATTTCTGTCTTTGCCTAAGTGTCATAACTCTCACAGTCTTCCTGGGGATTTGAAAAGGGAGATCAGTGTTGTAATTGTAAAGGTGGTGTACTTCCATAGTTGAAGGAGATACTAAAATAGCTTATGTATTTGTATATTTTACCTAGCAGAGGTGCTATATCGGTTGTTCAGTTTATGCCCACAGTAAGTGGTGGGTAGGTGGTTCTTTAATACAAACACTTACAGCAGCCGTCCTTGAGAAAAAAACTACATATTCACAAGAAAAAACACAAATGATTAAGACAGATCCAGCCCCCCATCAAAATAAATACTCTGGGAAACAAACAAAAGAAACAAGTTATAAGAAATCAGCGTTCCCTAAACAGGTATCCAAATCCTCACATTCACAATGAGCCGCTATCTTTATTGTCACGCAGCTGGACTATTCGCAGGGCAGCTGCTGGGGGAGCTATGACTGAGGAAATGAGAAACTGAATCAGCACCTAGTAACAGACCACCACCACTAGCAAGTAGCCTCAGACAATCTCAGGACACATTCACTGGCAGTTAGCTAAGCTCCGTGGTGACCCCCGCTGCCTGGGCCCCTGTTTGTCCATATTGCATGTATTTACTTTGAGACTCTACTTCGAAGTAAAACCACTAATGTCCTCAGAAATGAAGATCCAGGACTCTTCCGGATCTTATCCACTCCAGGACCACTCCTGGTAGGCAATATGGCTAAATGTAGGTCAGGGTTGCCTCTTGACATATTACAGCCTTCCAGCTCCATTCCAGCAAAGTGTGTCCTTAGATAGTCTCTACACATCCCCATGTCAAGCCCAGGTCATGCAACACAAACCCTCTATTGTAGTCTATATAAATATCATTTTGGTGGTCTGCAACACAAGCACATACTATTTCTAATGCTGATATGAAAAAGACCCTTCAGAAAATATTACTTGTGTTTACAGGCACAGCAGCACAACATAGGAAATCAGAAACAGAAAGAAATATAAAATACTATGGGTCACTGAAGTTTGTACAGTACCTTTCATGTGTACCGTGCCTTGTTCTCATGTACTTAATCCAGACTCCTTACTCCTGGGAGAGTTATATGGTTACCTCTGAAATCCAGCAGTGAAAAATTGTCACAGCCGAGTGAAGTTATAATCCACAAACAAGGAAGAGGGACAAAGATGTAAAGCAGCACAAGCCTTATATAAACTGCAGCTGAAGCTCCGTCTCACCCTCCAAGCATGCCTCCTTGCTTCACATGGGAGGAAGAATGCAATAGCCAAAGAATATGGCATTTCAATGTGTAATGGCAGATTCTCCCTGGGAGACTGGTAGTGGAGAGATGGTTTGCTATCCAGACCAACACAGCTTATTCATAGCTAATGTTTTCTTAATTAGACACGGTAATTAATTAAACACAATGATTAGATGCAGTAATTAAACCCATTAATTAAATACTGTAGCTTAACCACTTTTCATCAGTGAGTTTCATCTCTTCATGCAATCCTTATAATTGAGACGATTTGTTTCACATTTAGTCATAAATAGCGAAATCCACCGAAGTGCTAAGAGGAATGGAAGTGTCTTAGTTCCACTTGTAACTCCCAAAAGTCTTTTCTTATTTCTGTGTAATGTGAGAAGTGCTTGAATTCATGAGGTCCTTCTCTGCTTGATTTTAATCCACATTAGGAGGCTGACTACAACCAAAGTGTGGCTTGGACTAAGAACACCTAAAAGTGATTAGAGCCTAAAACCTATGCAGGGGAACACCTTCCCTCTCACAGCTCATTTTGGTGAACTTTTCAGGTCTCAACTAAATGCTACTGGCTGAATCTGACAGATTCATGTAGAATTTTGATGAGACTAAATGGAGGGGACATTCCCTTAATATTAGTTTAGAAGATAAGAAAAATTGTGAGAAAATTCCTCTCTCAGTCTCTAGGGATCCAAATTCGCACAATGCACTAACTGCAGGATTGCCCCATGTTGTAGACAAAGTTGGATGGACTAGGACTTCCATGCCCTCTGGGAAGGACCGGACAAATATAACACAAGGTTCACTGGATCAATCAAGAGCATGGTTTTGGTCTTTGTTCCCACATCTGTTTCTGTATTTTACCACTGTCAGCATTATATGGTGTGGGTGGATTTAAAGCCCTTGATGCTGAAGAAGTTGCTGAACCCAGTTCTCTCATTTCTAGGGCAAAATATGCTATATGCTAGGGATGAAAATATTTTTGACTATAACACTTGCACAAACCCTATATTAAATTCTTTAGACCTAATTCAAAAGAGCCTTCAGGGCAATAGTAGCAGACAGTTTTCTGAAGTCCTGGCTAAGATGCCTAAGGACTCAAAAGAAACATAGTCTTTAAACATTGCTATCCTTACTTTGTCTAGCAGCCTCCAGCTCTGAGTACCAGCCTGTGGGGATCTCGTCAGCCTGTACTGAACTACCCCCTCCACTGGCATAGGGAACCAGACTGTCTGGACGTGCTCTAGACTCCACTGTGGGGATAAGATGCCTCATTTAAACTCAGAAGCACGTCACTGGATCTAATGCAGACTCTGCTTGATTTGAGATGACTTGTTAACTAATGCAGAGATGCCTATGTAACAGAGCATAGCGTCAATAAGGACTGGGAACATTCCTCTCTGTCCTAATCAAAATGTTCACGAAGCAAAAAGGAATTAATGAAACTGTCCCTGAATCTTTCTCTCCCTGAAATTATCCAGACATAACACCTAACCTTTCTCAGAGATTCCTGTTCACAGGCAGAGATTTCATAACATCTTCCTAACAGGCAAAATGTGTTTCTTTTCCTTAAAATGTGACACACGTATTTCAAAGTCAGAAATCAATCTCCATCCCTCAAACAAGAGTGTTTCTGGTTTGAAAGTCTGAGGGTTACCTCTGTGCAGAGAAAAATATTTCTTACTTCTGTTTAAGACTTCCTTCTTGTTTAATACTGGTCAGGCCACCAGAAGCCAAGTAGTAAATGAAGTTTTAAATTCCACAGCAGTTCCACAAACTTAATAAAACAGGGATTCTCTTAATTCTGGAATGGTTTCATGTAATACCCTCATCTTTGGCAAACAGGATGCCAACCGTGAAACAAGATCTGGGGTATAATTACAGTAGTCATGAAAGGAAAAGGAGCAACTATCTGAGAAGAAATCACAGCCATGACAAACAATGTAAAAACTCCAGAGCAAACAAAACAAAAACTTACCCCCACCTCAAAGCATCTCTCTGCTCCCCTCCCCCCACAAAACCCCACAACTCCTCATCATCAGCTATCTGAGGCCGTGCAAGAAACCCAAAGCAAAGATACATCATTGTGCAGTATGTCTACTGCACTGTAGCATAGGTAAAACCACAATCAAGGCATTATCTGGACTAACATGTTAAAAAATGTAATTATGTCTAAATAAAGTTAATGGGCTAGTAAAATAGCTCAACAGCTTAAAATATCTAATGACTTTGAGAGCATCTTAATTATAACTACATTAATTCTAGTCTTAGCCCATGCATGTTCTCATATATTGTAGCAGTCATGAAAAAATGTTTGAGTCCCAGTGCAGATTTTTGTCGAAAGAACTTTGCAAAATAATTTTCCTATTTCTTTCTGAACTACGTTCCTTTACAAAATCCTATGTTCCGACAGCCTAAAGGATTAGCATCTTGAGCTGGTCCAATCACATAGCAGGCACTGCAATATGGCAAGATGCCCACCTGTGCAAAGCTCTGGAATTGAAATAGTTTTAGACCAGAAATGTGCTAATGTGCTTGTTCTCCAACAGAAGAGTGAGGGCTAGGGCAGTACACACTGTGTCTTTCAATGGCACTTTTCAGTGTTTTCCTGCCAAAACAGGAAGTAGGCTTCCACAGAAATCCGTCCTGGATCCAGTGTTACTCAGTGTTTTTACTTTCAGAAAAGAAATAAATCTCAACTTTCAGATGACATCACATTCAAAGAAAACTGAACTGGGAGAAAGAACCAACTGGGGAAATGCTTTGAGGAAAACAGGACATAGTTCAATAGGAAGCAACACAGATGCTGAACCCATATGTTCTACTCTAAGCTAGTGGAAAAACTGTGGTTTTACTTGAACTTAAAATTTTGTAATGTAATTGGAAACAGGGGAATAAAAAGACCAGTCTAAAGTATGTGAACTAGAAAAGGCTCTTTAGAGAAGTTTATGGAGGACATAATAAAACTAAGTAAATCTTTCAACTTCATAAAAAGACAGGTATAAAGCAAATAAAGCCATCTCCCACATGGGCAGAACAAAGCGTAATGGCTTTAAATTGCACTAGAAGATTTCAGTCAGGTATCAAGAAAAAAAAAAACCCAAACCCAAAACCTGTAAGGACAGTAAGCCTTGGGTAGGCTGGTTTCAATCTCCACCAGTGGAAGCTCTAAATGACAGGCTTGAGGTGTGTTCATGGGGACACCACACAACTGGTTGGGGCTTGACTTTGGACCTTTCAGTTTTCTTCAATAACTGATGTGGTAAGTTTGCACCTTGCCTTTCATGTTTTGTCTAGAAGAAGGTAACGTGACCTCTCTGTGGAGGCTATTGAGTGATGCTTTTAATTCATATGCCAGTTCCCTGCTCAGTACTGCAGTGCCTCTCTTACAGGAAGAGGGCTGCTTGATTGCCTGTTTTACTAGTTTAAGAAGCAAGTAGTTGAAAATTAAAACAAAACAACTTTGAACAAAACGAACAAAAAAATGCCAAACTCCTTATAATATAAGGGGAGAGACAAACTGATGGATTGTTCTTGTCAGCAATTTGCTGCAAGGCAGAAGTTTAAGACAGTTACAGTAACAGAAAATGAACTGACACTTCACATTCCACTATACTGTGATGTATCCAGAGTGATATTATTATTATTCTTCAGATGTTACCACTGAGTCCATAAACATCTGAGAGACAAACACCGCCTTTCTCAGGCCTAGATGTGGATTGAGTTTTGGATTGGACTGAGTCCTCTGATAAAGACAGCTGTATCTGAACTTTGGGTGGGTGCAAGATGCACAGTCATTGACCATCCTCTAGATATGCCGACCTACTGAGGCATGACATGGCTCCTCTCCAGTCCCAATGCCTGGCTTGCTTTCCTTCAAAACCAGGACTAAAAAAAAATCTTATTTCTTCTTCCTTTCTTCCCCCAGAAGGAACGGGGTGACAATGAGGACCACAGCCAACCTCTCCACTATCACCAATTTGCTTGTAAACCTGGACTCAGCATGGAGCAACATGCCAGCATTTAAAGTACAAACACTATTGTGTTGTTAGCTTCATCTTTCCCACACAGCAGGGAGACTGAAACCCTTCTCAAGACATAAGAAGCATACTTGAGGTGGAGACACAATGCTTTTCCACATGCTGAAGACATTAAGGCATAAGAGCTCACACCACCACTCATGTTTTAGTGCTGAGATACTTTTAGTATTTGGGAGACTGAACATGGTTTTTCAAATGAATATTAAAGCTAAGGAATTTTAAAAAGGAAACTTGAGCATTCAATATTTCAACTTTGCATATTTTATGTTTGGCAACAGTATTTAAGTTTAGGATAACCATGAACATTTTTGCCATGGAAATTTGAAATTTGTAAAGTGCTCCAATACATTGTGAAAGAAATTATACCAAGGGACCACGGTTCAGAGACAAGGACTCTTGTGGAAATTCCAGAGATTAACAAAAACAAAATTCATCAAATAATCTCATTATGATTATTTCTTCATTGTGCTTGTATCCAGACCTGGACAAGCTATGATACAAATGAACTAAAGACAGAGCACTTGAGACCAGCAGAGACCAGGTAGCAATCACTCTACAGCATGTATGAAGTCCAGGACTGTGTGGGGATTTTGTCCAGCATACATGGGACAAAGGAAGAAAAGATCCTTTCTTACAGTACTCCATTTTAACTGTTTGCAGAGGTCAGACCAAATCTGACTCCAGGCTGCTGACTTTAAGGGTCCAGATACGTCGGGAAGGACTCCCTTTTGCTATGTGCTGTAATATCATGTACTAAACATAAAGTTTGTGTAAACAGTTTAATGGTCAAACTTCATATTTTACTTGTGATTTGCATCAAACTGTCTTTAAAGGGAAATTCAATTCAATTTTAAGTAAACAAAACCAACATTTATAGTTGTTTAAATAAAAATGCCTCAAATATGTTGCAGATAGAAAGAAAGCTTTGCTAAAACATGTTCTAAATTTGAACATAAGCCTTTAGCTGAAAAAATGAAATATTATTTCCATTTAGCTAATTGAATGATTTAGATCATTCTAGCCAAGATTTCAGGGCAACTAATTCAGATCAACTTGTATCTCAAATCAAAATATTGCATTATGACATGAAAATAAACACATATCTTTTTCAGATTCTATTCAGTTTGATTAGAAAAGATTTGAACAAAATGGATAAACTGGAGAGAAGACAACCTTGTTTCTGAAGTTATGGGAGCAGTTATACTTGACAAGGGTTAAGTTTTGAGCTTCTTCAAAACTTCAACAAAATTAAAAGTTCCCTGTTAGTGAAACTAATGTCAGAATAATTTGATCTTCTTCAAAACTCATCCTTTCTGCTCAACTGCCAAAGCATTTTACTGCCTTCCAGTACACATAACACAACACTGAGTGGCATAAACATGATTTAAGTATCTTCAAACCCAGAAATAAATAGAATGTTACCTCAAATAAAAAAACCATCATTTAAATCAAGCATATGTTATTTAATTTATACTGCTTCCATAGACTGATTATTCTGCAGTGGAGTACTAGAGATACAGTTGTAAAAAATGTCTCTGACTATGGGTGTGCTTCGATTTCTCCCACACAGACAAAACCTGTTTCTTCCCTCTGCTCTCACACCTTTCTCATCGTTTACACCTCCCTGGCTGAGCGTATCCACACTCTGAACCTGATCAGTGAAATGAACCCATACCTGTGCGCCCGCAGAGAGCTCTGTAAGATGTGGCAGAGAAAGAGAAAAGTGACAGTTTAGGAGTGGAAGAAGGTGGAAATTCTTACCTTGGTTTGGTCTGCTCAAGGTCTCATCACATGGAAGGGTCACCTATCTCATCTACAGGACATATGTGCAGGCACATGAGCTGGCTGGCATTGACATGAATCACCACAGGCACTGTGGCATTACAGGAAAACTGACCTGACTTTCGGAGTTAATTATTCCAAAAGACTGTTTTCAAAAGACTGGCAGTTCATACCCTCTGCACTGCATAGCACAAAGGGCAACCATGATGCATCTGCTCCATACTCTCTTCTACCCTCTCTATGAGCTGCCAAGATACTCTTGGTGAAGTAACTATCTCCATTTATTTATTTTTTAAAAATCTCAGTTCTAACTAGAAATGTGGGAGAAAACAAGCTGAAAGCAGCAGGCCCTTGGGTACTGCCAAAAATCAGCGCTCAGGTGAAGTCACTGAGGCTGTATTAGATTTATATCAGGCTGTAGGCACACCCTCTTAACATTTAACTTCCATCATCGTACTGAATACACTTGTAAAACACTTAATATTTTATTAATAGTATTTCACAAAGTATCTTAACACATCGTTACATAAAGCAGAAAGATGTTTTGCTCCATTAGCAGAGCTACCTCTGGAACACAGGTACACTCATGTACTTTGCTCATGCCTGATTCCCACTTCAGAGGGATCTCCATTTCTCCCTGTGTGAGAGATGGGAAATCATTCACTGAGTTATTAGCCTCAGATAATGCATCTGTGTGATAGTATGTCTCTTTGTGAGATCAAGAGGAGCCATATGAACACAGGAGGGCAGAATTTGACCCATTGAATTCTTTATTTTCTTGGGAGACAGCAACAACAGACATGTTATCATTGTAGAAGAAACAGTTATATTCACAGAACTGTGGGGTTTTTTTAGTATCTCAGCTTTTTATTTGGTGTTCCTTCAGTCTTTCTCTAGCTTTTCCTTTGATAAAGTTCTCTGAGAAAGAAGTTCCCTGAAAACCAGGGTGGGAAAACCCTGCCCTTTCAGAACACTTTCCCATATAAATGCATGAATAAAGCACAAGTCACATTTGTCAGCTGGAAGGTTATGGTGAAGTCGTGTGCATGGTTTTCATTATTTGCAGTGAATAAAGGCCTTTCTGACGAGATGCCACCTTTCACTCTTCCTTAACCAGCAGGTAGCCATTCTGACAGCGCTGTGACAGCTGAATCCAGAAACTTTTCTTTTATATAATCTCCAAAATTCAGTATAAACAATCCTGTGCTAGAATTTAAACTTCTCTCATCTCCTGTCATAAGGTACAGTTGAATTGCAGTTCATTAAAATCTGACCACACACTTTGCACCTCTTCAGAAATGGTGACTTCCAATTGTCAGATTTTGTTTATGCAAGACAATTACTTGATTTTTAGTTCTTTGTTTCCCACCCTTGGAAGTGTAACTTGTTCACATGACAGTTGTCCAAAGAATGCTTGGTTTTGCATTTACAGAACACCTTTGTATAGATTAAGGAACATACCCTCCTTCCACTAGCAAAATAACATTTAGGTTTTGTAACAACCAGAAAAATGCAAGAGAGTTCTTGGCTACAGTTATGAAAATAGCATAATATTATCATCGTTATTGTCCCTGAACATTGCAAAATTAATTTAGTAAATGTATTTATAACCATTCTGACATATGTGGATAAAATGTTATACTGTTCTTTTTGTAACATTTATACACTAAAAAGCTGTGGTTTTAGGAGCTCAAACCACTGTACTGTGTTGTGACACAGTGATGTACTACTTAGAATACATGTGCCCTGCCACCATCACTTGCATTAGTGAATTTCGGGCCATGTACAACAGAAGATACACTGCCACTTCACAGAATGAGAGAAGCCAAGTCAGCAGGAAAAAACCTGACCCCTACCCTTGATCTACTCTCTTGTTGCAGTGATGATGTACTTTTGTGTAAGTGATTAGACTACTTGTATAAATTCAAACTTTCACTGAGTTTCAACTGCTTAAGGTTCAGCTTCATGAAATCTTAATCTTTTCCACTTAATATTAATTTAAAGCTTATTATAGTTCATCCTTTGGCACAGGAACTGAAATTAGTTATCTAATTGTCTTTGTGTAAATTTGTATATTAAGCATGCATTAATGATTAGAACATTCAAAAACCTGTGATTAATGCATTTTGCTGTACCAATCTGTCTGCTTGAGGAACTTAAAATTTGTCTAGCAATAGATATAAAGCTCAAAAAGCTTCTTTTAAAAACATGCATTAGAATTGACATTCTATTTCTATGACAGCTCTTTCTCTGAGGCAGCTGATAAAATATCAACGAATGTTTGGATTGCGTAAGTATTACATTCAGTAGGAAAATCCACTAAAGTGGTTATTAAATTCCTATCAGATACCACTCAAAATACACAGAAAAGAAAGTAAGTTAAATCTAGGGACACATTCTATATGATGGAGAACTAAAATTCTTTATTCTTCTGATCAGAATTATATTTATTCAAATAACCAATGTCAGCCATCATAACCACATATTGTTCAGCTGTACAGATGAAAGTCTATGGGAAAATAAAAGTTGTGGCCAGACTGATCTGTTCTTATTGCTCCTCCACCTTCTTAGCTCACTGAGAATGGAAGGCGTTAAAGTGAGTTTAGAAGAACCCTAGCCCAGGAAGCAGATGTCTAAAGTTAAGATTCTACTCTACACACAAAAATCATAAATCACAGGGGTTTTTTTGTCCAAAGACTAGATATGCTCAGAACAGTTCCACAATATGAGCAGATCATAAATTCAGTGTTGTTATAATTCTGTGGCTTGAGAAACACACTGCATTAATTGCTACTATAATAGCATTAGCTGCTACTACAATTCCGTAGACATGATAAAAGGTACTGAAATCACAAAAGATAAAAGTTTTTAAGGGTTACTTACCGATAATTTGACTGAAGCATGTATTTTTTTTAGACCTCTGTTTGCAAAGATAAACAAACAATACATTGTTTCCCTTCCTTGAAACTTTCAAACTAATGCACTGGAGAAATTAAGGGGTTTAGATTGGTTTAAATATTGCACAAACCCTTATCCAAGCATTTTGACTACATTTCATAGCCAGTTTACAGTGATTCATGTAGTAATCCTCTATATACATTTTTTAGAGGACATGCAGGAATGACAGACAATATGTTTTTCATAAACCTGATAGGGCTAATACAGTTAGACTTAAATAACAAATATGTTCCAAGTTACATCACCTCTGTCTTTCTCAGTTACATAGAAAAAGTTTGATTTATCCTTGTTTATTTTATGTACTTGTGCTTATTATGCTTTTCCTAATATTTAAACTATTAATTTATGAGTTGACACAATTTCAATGACATTTCACTACAATTTAGGCAAAATCCTTATTTTAGCTTCCTGTAAATATACGTGCTTTAACTGTCACCTAATTTGTTTAATAGTGTGTAATCTGCAGCCAAATGAGTAGATGATGTTCCGAATTTTTTCTTATGAAATATTCTGCTTTGTTCACAGAAGAACCACTTAAAATCCAATTTCCACAGTGTTTACCAGCAGCATTACTGTGAGAAAATATTCTGCTTCGAAGATGCTGAAAATTTGCCAAATGTAAATAGATTATCTCACTCCTGACAAAAAAATGCTTGCAGACAAAATATAGCAATGATATTTTGTTCTGTAAACATTGTAATTTTTTTTTTTTAAAAAAAGAGAGCTACAAATTATTTTATACTACAAGTAATCTAGTTTCACTTGTGCCCCATTGTTAATAACAGTGGTACATAGATGATGGGATAGTGGTACAGCTAAGCATGATCAAGCTCCCAAGACAGAAATCAAGACTGTGCCTGGTTCATTTTAGCTCATGCAGTCATTCTTGCTAAGGACTGACCCCTGTAACAATCATCACTCAGTGCAACAAAATTAATCTGAAAGGAGGTATTTCTATCACTAAATACACCACTGTGGTTAATTCCTCTAACACCTCCCTATTAAGAAAATTCTACATTTGTATGTTTTGTTTTGTTTGCAACTACTGGAAAATATTTTCATTGGTGGTTATTTTATAGTAATAACCCAATGGCAAATAAAATCATTTAAATATTCTTTAAATATTTAGCTTGTCAAAATAATCATCATCTTTTTCTTTTGATGACTGCATAGTATATGACATTTACATACATAATCATTCTTCTTTAGAACATATAGTGAGAAATCTCTCTCTAAATTGCCATGTAACTGCTTGTTCTTGCCTCGGTCTTTCTTTCAACTGGTGCCAGGACCGTACCAGAAATTTCCTCATAACCTGAAATATCATAAACTTTTCAGGACATAAGCTATGTTCCCTTGGATTTAACATGTATATAAGAACAGTTTAAAACTGAACTACTCTCAGACTGAACTGTAAAAAATGTTTTGTCATTTTGAAAGGAATGTCTTGGGATTTAAGTGATCAAATGTTTCCCTCGAATTTGGACTTTTTTTCCACAATATTCTAGCATATGAAGAGTAAATATTCAGATCTTGGACACTATATATCACAGAATCATCTAAGTTGGAAAAGACCTTGAAGATCATCCAGTCCAACCGTTAGTCAAGTGACCCTTGTCCGGCTCCTCAGCACAACCTGGGTGAGAATGAGCTGCCAGGAGGGTGATGGGCTCTTCTCCTCTCTCCCCTCTCAGAGTGGAGGGTGGCCTGTGCCCGGGAACGTCCCCCGGCTGGAGCAGGGCCAGGGCTGCTGGTGGGGCCACCTTTGGCGGGGCACGCCGGCCCCCCATGGTGGGCTCCGGCCGCAGGCAGCTTGGCCCGGCCCTGCTGCAGGGGGTCCCTCAGCACAGACAGCCCGGCGGGGCTTATTGATAGTTATACATCAGCTTGAAAGAAACTTGAAATACAACATAACAAAGGGTATCATTTATTAGAGATCACATCTGCTGTACTCTGTCGAGAACTTTTTATGGAAGAACTGCAGCATGTCCAAAATTCAAATTTTAACACCTTTTTGAAACAATGCAATGAAATGTCTCACGTGCTTATATTTAGGAGGAGGTTAGTGTTGGGCAAATAGGAAATTCAGACTACTAATATATAATGAAAATTAGCAGCAATTCTTTGTCCTCTCACTGTTACTAGGTGTTCAACTTGGCCAAGCTTGTAAGGTCATCTGAAC
Source organism: Athene noctua (assembly GCF_965140245.1). Taxonomy (NCBI): domain Eukaryota; kingdom Metazoa; phylum Chordata; class Aves; order Strigiformes; family Strigidae; genus Athene; species Athene noctua. The sequence continues at coordinate 191,549,932 of NC_134037.1, forward strand.
AGTATTTGAATCTCGACAATTATGTTACTCAAAGCATGATCTGTCCTTTACTAAAGCCCTCCATACACCTGTAGTAGACTTATGTCCATGAAATGCAACATCTTATTTATTATGTTCCATCGCATTAGTCTAATATGAAATTAAGCTGTAGCAGTGACAATCTTTTAATTCATTTAACATGGCTTTCTGCTGAAAACAATTTAACAAGCAGTTCAATGCTTCTTGCTAGACAGCTTATTGAATGCTTTGAATAGAGAGAATTTCATAGCACAGCCATCTAACTCTACAGCAACATGTGCTTAGTTAGTCTTCAGTTATTTGAGACTGCTGTCCAGATCCATGAGTATATTGTGTTAATATGAGCAACATGAAGCCTGAACCAACAAAACCAAATACATAGGATGAAGTTGTAAGGCAACAGAAGTAGCTCAGAGTGTTACAATGGCCCATACACTTAGTTTTTAAAATAAAGTCAGTTCTTTTAAACTACCTTTAAAATAAAGGTAGTGCTTTTTGATTCTTCAGTGAAGGACTACATACTCCATCACTCCCAGGAAAAGAACCTTGGCAGATAAATGCAGTTTATTCGTTTCCAGCTGATTTTTTTATCCATTAAAGTATGTGCATAATTGCAGTAAAAAGGAGATAGAGACAACTGCCTTCAAAATTATCAAGACCAAATTCTGTCGAGAACGGCACATTGAAAACACTGAGCACATGCAACTAAGGGCATGATGTGAACATAGGATTTGGTAAAGAAGTCCTTTTCACAGCATTCCACAGAGATTGGTTCAGTTCCATAATATCCCAAGGAAATATACTACTTTTAAGGTAAATTGATACAAATTCTATTAAAATTTATTTTGTTTTTAACAATATCTCTACTTGTTTTTATTCAGCGAGATAATAGGTAAATATACATGCCTGGAGGTTAACAGATGACTAATAACTACTTGAGTTGCTATGTCAACAATACTTAATCAACTGAAATACATTAAGATTATGACAGAAGTTTAGTTTACAACTATCCAGACATGAATATACATTTTGCCATATGGCAAATCTAACATGTAGGGGTGGAGGAATAATTATATATACCAGCTAACTTAAAAACATCTGATTTGTGATCTCTCTAAGCAGCCTGTATAGCTCAAGTGCTCCGAATCACCTGGTTGAAGAGTCACACTCTCTCCATTGACTGTCTTGGGAGTCTTGGCTTAGATGTCTGGTGATTCAATCAGATTATGCAAATCTCTCTGTTCTCCTCCTCCATTTCTCCCTACATACATACAGTTTAAACCTAAGAACTTTTAGAGAGGATGCAGTAATGGAAGAAAAGAAGATTAATGCTGTTTATAGCCCACAGGGCATTTTCAACATTTACTGCTTCATCTACATTTTCATTATTAAAAAAAAGACACAACATTGTTTAATAACTGAAGGGAAGCTAAATAAAATAATCAGCTCTTTCACTAAGAACTCTGAGAGATGTGGAATGAATGACAGTATTTTAAGCAGAATACTTAAGGGAACAAATGCATGCTCCACTTGTCTCTTTCTGCTCCTATGCATGAAAGACTAGGGTACAGAACTGAACACCATTAAGTGTAAGAGATATAATACTGGGTTATACAGAACAGTCCTAAAAGCACTTTCTCAGAGAAAGAAGCATACATAAATTAGGTGAGCAATTTTGTAGCATTAGAAAATTACCTTTTCCAAAGACTCCTACAAAATAAAGCATTAATCTTAAATTAATCTGAGGGCATACACTTTCATACTGTTTTTATTGTCCCATTTCAGTGCCTAACACTTGAAAAAGCTATTTTCTTTAGTCCTGCAAATCAGAAGCTGGCCTTTAAAACACTGCAAAAGATGACAACATTTATGACTGTCAAATAATCCCTTCTAATAATTCTCCCCTTTATAATCAATCTTTGTAAAGAATTCACTTCATAAATCTGCAGTAGCCTAACCTTATTGCTGGCTTCCCAAAGATTTCAAGCCACTAATGTCTTCACGTATTTGATACCATTGCTTTAAATACCAGTTTCCACAGGAAACAGGCATTTCAAACATATCAATGAACGATATTGAAAATATCCAGTCGTAAAAGGTTTGTTAGACCTCTGTTATACTTTAAATCATTTCAGAGGTAAAACATAATTCATACTTTTTCACCTGATACTTCTAGTTCCAGTGAACACGTTCTTCCCTTAGTAAGTAGAGGTAGAAAAGATGGGGGCGCCACCTGTCAAGCTGCATGGTTATCCCTGGAGAGGTTGAAACACAGTAAGGTAATTCAAATACTTGTAGGTACAAAAAGTAAACTGGAGAGCCACCTACACTTCTCCCTTCTCTCACTCAGACACTAACTAGTCACAGTGATGACACCTACCTCTGTGCCCATCTGAAGCAAGCAATGTGCCTGGGGTCATAGAGAATGAGGCCAGTAAGTACCCTCAGGTGGGATGACATTAGGGGTCAAATGACAGAAAACACCTACCCTGGAACCTAGACACAGCTAAAATATTGGTTCAAGCTAAAATAAGCTTTGGGGCTTGCTCATAGAGATACTCCCTGTAAGTGGTAATACTTGAACTAACTGAAAATTTTCTGCCTGAACATTTTTCTGTCAGAAAAGACAGTGTCAGTGAATCAAACTTCCCTGCAGGGACACACTGATTTCCACAGCAACACAAACTGAAATGTCAGTCATGAATTTCCTTCAAATGAAAAATGTTGGCTACTGCACAGCTCTACCAAAGGCTGCAATTGACCTGTAATATATATATTTGTATTCAGACTAAACCCACAAAACACATTTTCTTCATGTAATGTTACATTGTATAATGCTTTTAGACCATTAGATTATAGCCTGTAAATCTGAATGCAACTTTTGTATGATTGACATTTTATGTTAGCCCAATAGTGAACAAAGCCAGAGCTACAATTCTTTTTCTCCCTCCAAAATTAATTAATATCAGAGGACTTCTGGAGAGGGAATTTTTTTTTACTTTACTGATACCAAACAGAATTTGCCATCGCCTTCAGAAGAGTAATTTTTTTTTTTTTTTTTTTTTCCCAGGTACTTGATGAGTAAGAGAAGCCACCTTGCTTCCGCTGTTAGGACCTCTAGTACTCCTTAACAGAATTAATTGCTCTCTACTGTGCAAGGCATAACTTCATAGATATTGATGTGATTCCTACAGACTTGTTCTAACTAGGTGGTACATACTTCTCTAATTTGAGAAAAGCAATAGAAATATTTTTTAATATCTACTCTTGCTAACCTACAGCTCAAAGGAGATGGTTAGTGAGGGAAGAAAATAATTTGACTGAATGTTAACGTTCTGTTTTCACATTTTGTCAAGCTCCATCTTTGTTCCAAGGGAATCCAGGTAAGAACAATGAGCTAAGCACACGTGACAAGGAAAAGTGGTGGTCTGTGTCACCTGCATACCATAAAATGATGGATAGTACAGGATCTGGGAGAAGGATTTGCTGCAACATGTTCTCTTTCTTCTCCTCACTTTCATAATGCATTGTTGAGACGCTGAATGGTAGTAATTACTTTTACATTACTTGTGTATCTACAAAAGTGTGTTAATTCTAAGGCTTCTTTATAACAGAGGCACTGAACTGGGTGTTCAGAGATGTCCTCATGGACCCTCCTGCATCCACACAATGGATGCCATTCATTCAGAGGAGTCATTCTAGCACTGTTGGCAACATTGGCTGGCCCAAAGGCAACACAGAAATCTCTCTGTTTCTTCAGCTTCAGTCACTGAGAGATCAGTATATCAGATAATGGAATGGATAGAGGTTACAGCAGCTGTGAAAGGTGGAAATGTCACCTTCTTGTCTGTATCTCATTGATCCTACCAGAGGACTCTGCCTGATGTACAGCAGCATAGCCAATCCTTTGCTCTATGATGTTATGCTCAAGACACAGACGCTGATTAGGAGAAAGAAATTATTTACCAAATGTATCAAACAAGTGAGATCTGTCATAGTTTTGCCCTGAAAAGACAAAAAAGGCCAGTCCCAGCAAAGCGTGAGGACAAATTCAATTTCAGGAGTCTCATACTCAGTGTATGAGTAGCTATCTCTGCAGTGAGGTGCATTTGCCTACAAGACACTATGACATACAGTTTGTAGCCGCTCTGATTCAGCTTCATCCAGAGAAGCCGCCAGATTTCTAACATATGAGGAAAGAGCTGGGACTGTTCAGACTGCAGAATAGGAGGCTCAGGGGGATCTTTTTCATCTTTATGAATACCTGATGGTGGTGGAATGGAGACAGAATCTTCTTAGTGGTGACCAATGAACAGATGAGAGACAATGGGCACAAATAAATACAGAAAATTCCACTTTAACATAAGAAAATATTTGTTTCACCGTGGCCATGGTCAAACAGTGGAACAGGTTGTCCAGAGACACTGTGGAGTCTCCATCTGTAGAGATGTTCAAGACATGACAGGACACAGCCCTGAGCAATCTGCTGTATCTGACCATGCTCTGAGCAGCGGGTGAGACTGGATGATCCCCAGAGGTGCCTTCCAGACTCAACCATGCTATGGTTCCTCCTGCCCATTATCACCACACAGACTAACCAGAGTCATAAAATGCTATAGTAACAATTAATGTGTTAGTGGATGATGAGATGAAAATAAATAAATAAGAAATGTAGTCTTATTACAAATATGAGAAGAGGAAAAATTTGTCTACATTCAGAGTAGATTACTTTCTATTACTAGTGGTAATACTCGTGACACAATGCTCGAGATACTGCTGAATGTGATTTATGTTTCTCAGGTACATACAACCTCTGTTTTCATTGCATCACACACTATGCTCTACTGTGCAGTGGGATTTTCTTCATTTTACCCTAGTTTACATTCTCCAAATCATTCCTCCAAAGCAGTGAAAAGTACTCGTTACTAGTTTATTTTTTAACTTGAAAATAAACTATTTCTGCCTTGTCATACATTCAATATATAGTGAAAAAGTCATTGTTCCTTAAACTAATCAAACAGTCTTTAATTTGGGAAGTCAATGAGCATATCTATTTTTCCTCTTTACTTTCTGTCCAGATATCATCCAATGGTTAGATACAATATTCAACACTCAATGCAGCACTTAAGCACAGGAAACTATAATTTAATTAAAGGATTGCTACAGTATTTAAACAGACATATAATTGTTCCCTCACACTTACGATTTAAAACAATCAGTCTATCCACCATTTATCTCTGTGTGACTGGGCTTAAAAAAAAGAGAAATAGGAGCACTTAGTGTAACTAGTTTAATAATAAGTATAGAGACCATTGTAAAAGGAAAGTGATCATTGTGAAGAACTTAAACGTTATTATTCAAAAGTTTCAGAATTAAAATTAGACTAAAAATATCTTTTAATGGTTCTTTCCATCCATGCTAAATTGAAACTATATAAATCTTTTCCCCTTGTTTCCAGCTGAAGTCTTCATTTATGCAGCTAGTACAGTAGATACTGCTCACTGTCTATGTAAGTAAGCTTTGTTCTGGGAAACAAAAAGGAGTTAGGAAGGTGCACCCATAGCCTAGAGGTGTAGAAACAAAGCAGGAGGGAACAATCTGTGGCTTACTGTGCTAACCCAGGAGTCAGGAAAAAGTGGAAAGGGATTCCTGGCCTCTCAATTTTCATGAGCATGAAACTACAGGTCATTTTCCTAGCTCAGATATCTTAGCTATGTGCCAGGCTCTCTGAAGCTGCTCTGGAGTTCATCCTCCAGTTTGTGGAATACTTAGAATAAAAGCAATCAAGTAAGAGCTTCCCATAAATTCACCATACATAACAGTGGCATTTCCACAAACTCATTCAGTCCCAATCACCTCTGAGAGTTACAATAAACACTGTCTTTAGTGCTGGTAGATTTGGGTGTTAAAGTGTTCTGTTGAGCAAAACCTGAGGAAGATTTGTTCTGTTTTGAGCATTCTCCAACCATGCTCTTCAGCTTTACAGAGATCATACATTTGGTTTCCTCTCCCTCTCAAAAAAAAAAAATATTTCCATAGACCAACCTGGGAATATCCTGATAACATATTTTAACTAATGGTTTACTTTTCTTCTAGAAATTCTAGATATGAGTTGGGTTTGGAAAAAATCTCTCTCTATTCAAATCATAGAGATATTGCTATCAATAGTGAAATCATCAAAGAGATTCAGGCACTTACACGGCATGATACTTTGGTCATCTACACCCAGAATAACATAAAAAGAGATAATCATTTGTATATTGTTGGGAAACTTTTTGAACTGTGTGGGTCATCTGAGTAATCACTGTCAGTGTGATACCTGCCATAGAGTGCCTGAATTGAGAACAAGAAGACATCACTGTTGTCATATACAGGGCATAACTGAGCAAAATGGAATTAAGAGGACAGCATCATTAGGTTATACATGCTTTGCAAATAACGATACCATCACTAACAACAATCGGGGGGGGGGGGGGGGGGGGGGGTGTTATGTGAAACTGAAAGTAGGAAGCAGCCCTAGAAGAAAAGCTTTTAGAAGATATGGACAGGCATATATTGGGGAAAAATGTTAAAATGTTACTATCTGACAGTTTGGAAAATGATGTTGTCCCGAAGAGAGTTCACAAAAGGTTTCATGGTCCTAATCTGAAATTACAAGTAGATTAATCAGGATAATATGAAAATGAAACACCCACAAAAGGAAAAAATATTCAGAAGAGTCAGATGATAAAAATTCCTTTGAGTTATAGCCAATATCATTTTCATTTGCCTCTAATTTTGGATATTTACTGTAAAGTCCTAAATCAGACAGATTTCAATTCTCCAATTTATGTGCTTTATTAACAAAAAAGCCATTTAACCCTATACTATCCGGAGATGATATCAAACTGAGAGCCACAGGCAAAAAAAGCCCCTTGATAAATGGCTAAATGGGAACAGGGTGACAGTGTTTTGTAGCAGGACTACCTTTCCCTTATCTACTGTGCTATTAAAATCCACAAGATGATGTATTGAAATGACCTTTTGAAGAAGGTGGTTTTGTGCCTGGCAAAGTTTGACCTTACTCAGACTGTTTCAGCAGCATGACACAAAAAGTCCAGTGACACAGGAGCGAGAACAGAACAGAGCTTCAAATTCATATCCATCCTTTTTCCATTCTGCAAATCTCGCTGGTCTCTATATCGAACACAGCCAGGGTCATTCAGCATACCGTCACACATAAAAAAGTATGTATGTAGCTCATTCAGGCAAAAAAGTGAAGTTTCCAGTCTGAAGCATGTAGGTACAGGTTAGACATGGAAGAGAAAAAAAAAATCCAAGTTCACTCCAGAAAATTCAACCGTCAAAGTAGAACAAAGGTTTAACAGTCATGCTCACTCCTGAGGTGTCTTTCTGTTGCTAACAAAGGTCAGGATTTCTTCAGTCCCTCTATGCAGAATATAGAAAATCTGATGTCTTACTGATAGAGTCAGAGGAGGGTATTGCAGTGAGAGGCTAAAAGAAAATAAAAAATAATCCAACTCCTCCCTCTCATTATTTAAATTAGTAAATCTGTAAAAGGTAGAGTTCAAAAAGTAAGCAAAGAACCCTGATGGCTCTGTGAATTATTTTTCATATCAGTATATCATTTTCTTTATGTTAAGTAGAATCACACTCACTACCTGATGAATTCTCTCTGAATTAGAACACAGTAAGAAAAATGATTTGCCAGTTTCCCCATCTTGAAATCTGAGTGCATTAGTGCTGAGTAAGATGACATTATATAGTTTGAGAACATCCCATTCCCACCAGAATATTTTAAATATATATTCCCATATACAGATTTTTTTTTAATGAATACAAACCACTTCAGCCCTGAAGCAGTTTATCCTACTTTTCAGCTGAGCTGCCCTCTGCAAACAGCTAGTCTGAACAGACTAGTTTAGATTAGATTCCACCTTGTTTTAGACCTATCCCATCCTTACTGTTCTGGACAGTACAATTTAAGGCTGTGATGAGCTAGCTAATGCCTAAGAAAGATGTAATTGGAATCCTTGTCTAATTTTAACAGAAAAAAACCAGAAGTCTTCTGAGGCAGTTTGATATACAGTTGAATACTGTTCAAACACCTCTAATGGAATCCACACAAAGCTTTTTTTATAAAAAATAGTGATTCATAGGGAAAAAAAATTTCTATTAGTAATCTAAATGCACAGCTGGTTTCCTGACATTCATATAGCCTGATCAAAGGCTGCCTTACTTTAGTTTCTTCATCCACAAACTACCACAGAGTAAGTTTATGGATCTTGGGCTGAGTTGTCCCTGTTAGTCACTGGTGATTATCACCAGATCACCACTACATGTAAACAAACACGCATTATTTTTCACTCTTTCTCATGGCTCCCTGAAGAACTGCTGCTACCTCTTTTATGCTTGCTGGTGAATGTGTGTGTGTGGGAAGGTGCTCTTCAACAAGCAAGACCTCTACATTAGGTCAGGACATCATATTCTCCAAGGCGAGATTAAGCCACAGCATATGGTTGACACAAAACAATGTGAATAAAGTGCTGCTACTCAAGTGTTTCAATTACTGAATCCCATTAAACTAAATAAAATGCCAGCCATGAAACACCTAAAAAATTTTTTCTAAAAAAATTTGATCAAAGAGTTGAGTTTACTAAAATAAGATTTGACACAACAAAAAAAACCAACAAAAAAACCCCAACAACAACAACAACAAACCACAACCAAAAAAACCCAGAAAACCAAACAACCTAACAAGAAAATCACAGTGTTTCCAAAGTCTTGAAAATTTCTGTGGAAGTTCACATGGTCAACCATTTTAGGAAAGAATTTCTCTATACTTCTCTATTTGCAAATCTTAGTACCATACTCATAGTTCATGACAGACGGAAAGAACTGAATGTAAACAGAACTGAAAACTGAGGAGGCTATTTTCATTGTCCAAAGTGGAAGAAATGCAAAGAAAGGAAAAAGGACAATATTGGCGCAGAACAGATGTGGATTCTTTCCTAGTCTTATCAACCTTAGGGATATTAAGATTCACAAAAAGAGCACAAATTAGAAAACCAGTGCATAATTTAAGCAAATCTATAATATATAGCAACAATATATATGTATTTTAAGCAATAAAGTTCCATAAGTTCATAGAAGAATGAAAAAGCACCAGCTTTGATGTTATTAATCACCTATGTGGCTGACCAGCTGCACCTGTCCGGAGAAAATGGAGGTTTCTACATAGAGTTTTTTCTCTCAGCACTGGAAGGAAACGGTCAGGGTCATCTCACATATACTTATTAGTTAGAGATAAGGTTAACTTTCTGAAAATCATGCAACTGATACTAAAAAGCATTGGATATAGAATAGTACTCTGACATTTTGCATAGACGATGTATGTGAAAATTGCAAACACCGGAAAGAGTAAGCTCTAGGTGGCCCTGCTTGAGTTGAGGGGTTGGACCAGATGACCTCCATATATCCTTTCCAACCTCAGTCATTCTGTGATCCTGTGTTTCTGTGTTCAAAGTAGTTTTTTTTTCTTCTACACCCCCACTCAATGCAATGAATTGTGATTAGTCTGTGGGTGTATACTAGTTCAGAATCCATAGACACCTATGGGTTGAAAACACTGCAAAAAACTAGTTTCTGTATTAAGAACAGTGTAGCCACAATGGGTCCTTGTAAAGATCAAACCAATGTGTTCAGTTCAGCAACTGGCTGACTGATCACAAGGACTCATAGTAAGCACATTTCATAGCAGCCAGCTGTTTTATCATGGGCTGTGTTGACTATAAGAGTTGAAGGATAGTTGAAACACTGATATTCAAGATTAGGTCAATGGCATTTTTCCAGATTATGTTTCCTTATAACAGTCAAATAACTGACATAGATTTATTTTTATCTTGCCATGTATTCATTTTGTATTGAGTTTTAAATAGTGGAATGCATAGAAGACACTCACGGAAAAATAGTAATTAAGTGAGCAATTCTTTTAGAATAAATACAACACAAATGGAATTCTAGATGTGCACTTGGTAAGTTAATATCTTGCCCTTTCACAACTTCTGACTTAAGTCTTTAAGGCTTCTATAAAGCAGAAAGAGAGAAACTGGACAAGCCAGGCAACAGTGACTTGAAGAAGGAAGTGCTTGAAGAATCTCTGATTCCATGGATCTGTTTTGATTTAACCCCAACCGGCAACTAAGCACCACACAATTGCTCACTCACTCCTCCCTTCCCCCCTGGTGGGATGGGAGGAAAATCAAAAAAAATGAAGTAAAACTTATAAGTTGAGATAAGAACGGCTTAATCATTTAAATAAAATAAAATATAATAACAGTAATAAGTGTAATAAAAAGGAAGAGTACAAAAAGTGTGAGAAATAAAACTCAAGAAAGACAAGGATGCACAATGCAGTTGCTCACCACTCACCTACTGATGCACAGTCAGTTCTTGAGCAGTGATCGGCCCCCTCCCCAGCTAACTCCCCCCAGTTTATATTCTGAGCATGATGTCCTATGGTATGGAATATCCCTTTAGCTAGTTCAGCTACTTCAGCTGTCCTGGATGTGCTCACTCCCAGCTTCTTGTGCACCTCCTCACTGGCAGACCATGGGAAAATGAAAAGTCTACTTAGGATAAACACTACATAGGAACAACTAAAACATCAGTGTGTTATCAACACTGTTCTTGTACTAAATCTAAGACACAGCACTGTGTCACCTACTAGGAAGAAAATTAATTCTATCCCAGACAAAACCAGGATGGGGTCCCATGGCTGAAGGTCACCTAAAAGTTAGGTGAAATAGTAGATGTTAGACAGTACTTCTCCTGACTTGGGAAGAGGAGAGAGTCTTTTCTCCCTGAACATACATACACAATTTTTATTCTGTTCTTTGTCCTCTGGTCTGTGTTTTAAAAATACATTTTCCTCTACTTGCTATTCAGAAGAATACTAAATGGAAGAATATATCTGCCACAAAGAACTATTGCTTATCAGTTCTTACCCATGGTTCTTGGTTGAATTTGAGATACAGAAAATATACTGATTAGATAAAAATATTTTTCTATCACTCAATACAGGAGACAACATTCAGAAAGTGATACTGAGCACTGACAAATGCCAGAAGTACAGGGATTACATATGGCAATATGGTGTTTGAGTGACTTGTACTACCTGGCCAGCTGTTTCTTGATATGTTGACTTTTGGCTTAGAGAAGATGAAATAACCTTCAGTGTTATTTCACATCTGGAAAATCAGAAGCACTGACAGAACCATGAATGCTGCATTAGGAGTCTGTGAGATCTCTTTCTAAAATTAACTCAAGCACACAGACTGCTGTAGAAAATACTCCAGGAAAACAAAAAACCAAAAACCAAAACAACCAACAACAACAAGAAAAAAAAAGAAAAAAAAAAAAGAGTGAAAAATAGCTACACCCTAGAGCAAAATCTACAAGATACCTAAGAATTTCATTACAGGGAAGACAAGTAGCAGCTATAGAGCACTGTAAGCCTATATTTAAAACACACATAGACAGCACCAATTCTCTGATGCCTGTCTCATCACAGAAAAGCACCATATTCAGAATGGGAAGGCAGCCGGTGCTTCCTCTATGGTAACAGGTGGCAATTACTGTGGAGACCAATGGTTCCCATGCTCCCAATTTTGCTTGCTATGCTGGTAAGGCAGAATGTTTCACCTGTGACAAGCAGAAACATCCAGGCAGCAGCCTGAAGGCAATACCTGGTGATATCAAGCTGATCACCGGGTAACTGAGAAAACAAAGAGGAACCAGATGCAAAGGAAAATAAACAAAGAGGGACAGATGACAGTAAATGCGTGACATAGGACCCATGGAAAATAAGAAAGAGGGAAAAATAGGTGTGGTTGTTGTCCTAATGAGAGTACAATAACAGGATCATGAGGCAGTCTACATCCCACAGGGCAGAACTGGGGAAAAATTTCCACCAGACTTTTTCAGGGGCAGAATTTTTTTTTTGCAAGTTTGACTTGTATGGTTGTTTGCTGTTTGGTTGGGCTTTTCCCCCTGAAACTCCTGGTTGTTTGTTGTTTTTACTTTGACAACATTTATCTAGGTTGTACACAATTCTAGAGTGTTCTTCTCAGTAAAGAGGAAAAAATGTATTATGCAGAATTCCCTTTAAACTTGAAGCAAAGACTTCTGTGAATCTTGACATTCTCTATTGTATCTGCTAACCATCTGGTATTTTTCTCAATTTCTTTTTCAATACTATCATTACTGAAATTGTGAAAAACTGAAGAATATTTTTTGCTATAGAAATAACAGAATAAATTTTGATTATTTTCTTTCCCAATTCTGTCCTTTACTCTCTTGTTTGGTTAATGAGGTGGAGGATAACACAGCTGATGATGAATGAATAGTTGAATGAATTTCTTGAATAGATATAGGGAATCTAATTTCAGTATAGACCATAACTATAATAGTTGATGTAACCTTTTGATGTACAAGCTAGGCAAAAAGAAATAAAAATGCAATTTCTAGTTTTCAAATCCTCTTTTGAACACTGTGTGCCTTCATGGGGAGTATTTGATTTTCAAATGAACTTAAATTTAGATACAAGGATTTCACTTACTTTTGACACTTTTCAAAAAAAAAAAATTATTACATTGCCCACACCTTTCTCTTTCACTACTATTACTTGTCAAATATTTCATTCATATGTTGGCACTTGATTTTAGTTTGCTAATAAATGCTTTCTTAAACAAATTCTGATATTTATGACTTTTTTCACACTCTGCAATATTTTTTCCAATTATTTCATCTCTGTGTTCTCAATGACATGTAATGTCTTTTACCAAGGGCTCCTCAACTGTAGAAAGTAACCCAGGACACCCAAGTCACATTTTGCAAAGCTGCTTTCTAGCCAGTCAACCTCCAGCCAGTAACAACCTGTTACATGGGATTATTCCATCCCAGATTCAGAAATTTGCATTTCCCTGTATTAGAATCCATTTAAGGTTCCTGTCATCCCATCACTTCATCTTGTATAAGCTCCCTTTGTGTGGCAGCCTTGTCCTCCAGTGTACTACCTCCCCTCTCCTTAAATGTGGTATCACCCTTAAGCTTGCTAAAAAGTCATGATGTATCATCATCCAGACCATTAATAATGGTATTAAACAGTATTGATCCCTGAGGAACACCACTAGAAAGTGGCCATAGGTAGATTTTGTACATTTAGGCATTAAGTACCTCGATTTTTTCAATGTTTTTTGTCACTGGGAACGCTGCCCTGTTGAGTATCAGGCCCACATTTGCCTTAGCCTTCCTTTTGCTGCCAATTTACTTGTAGCAGCTCTTCCTGTTGCTATTGCCTGACTTACTAGTTTCAACTCTAGTTGCTCTTCGGCTTTCCTATTTCTGCATGCTTCAGCAATGTCTCTGTACTCCTCCCAGGTAACTTCCTCCTCCTTCCATCTTCTATATACTTTTTTTTGGCATCTAAGCTCTGTTCAGAATTCTCCATTCATCCATGCTGGCCTTCTGTCATGTTTTTTTTATATCCTGAATGTTGGAGCAGACTTCTTTCGCCATGGTGCCAGAGCCCACAATCCTCTGACTAGGTTCTTCTAAATATTCCACATAAGGAGAGCCTAATGCTTAATATCAAACTTACTTAGTTGTGGGTATTTGACATTACACAGGACTTTGATTTAGTGGACATGACGTACAGCAATGTACTGAAATGACAACACAAGCACAATATAGCAATTGCAATATGCAGTTGAATAACAATTAAAATGTGATTCCCGTTACCAGTCTCCATGTTCTCCACCATCATGATGATGGACTTCCCAGTTGCTGGGAAGGAATATGTGTGTTAAAGACAGTTCAAGCCCTTTGTTCTCTTCAAAGTATGTTTGTTAGTCTTTCAGTCTTTACACTTCACGTTGGGCTGAGTCACACATGCAATTCTCTGCCCTCTGTGCTGGTCTGGCTAGCTCAGAAAAACTTTACTCTCAACTAATTATCTCAGGGAAGGCTATTTACACAACCACAATCCAATGATCAACTGGTGCAGCTGTATATCTAAAACAAAGGTCAGCCTCCAGTTGCCTTTGTGTGGAGATAAATTCAGGTATCTTGATAATTGGTGTTCATTCCTACATCCTTCTCTGAGCTCATCACTCTTGCCAATCTCCTCTAAGTCTTCTTCCACTGTAGGTTTCTTTTAATCAGTCATATCTGAAGAGGATGTCCTTGAAGGTCAATGAGCTCTCTTCAGCCCCTTTGCCCTCCATGGCAGTCTCTCATGGGACTGTGCCAGGCAGGTTTATGAATAAGCTGAAGTCTGATCTCCTAAACTACAGAGTTGTGATTCCACTATTTGTCTTGCCTACTTCTCATGGGATTTTAACTGTGTCATCTCATGGTAGCTTCTGCTAAAGGTTGACTCTGACTCCCACATCACCAGACAGTTCTTCCTTATTTGTGTGTGATAAGTACACCAGAAACTGATGTCCTAGTCTGCACACTAATCACCTGTGTTTAGAAACTGTCATCAACACACTGTAGAAATCTCTTGGGTTGCTAATGTCTAACCATACTGCCCTTATAACAGATATCAGAGTGCTTCAAGTCCTTCATTACTGTCTGAGCTTGTGACTGGGCAGCTTCTTCCAGCTAACTAAAGTTTTCATCTTCTTGATCAGATGATCTGCATCAGATGCCCAACATGATGTCACCCATATTGATTTGTCTTCTGATCTTTAGCTGTAACCTCTCAAGGTTCTTACCACTCATTTCCTAGCAGAGTTCCATGCATTTAAGCTATTCCTTTACATAAAGTGCATGAAGTGCAAATCTATTTGTGGAAAATGGGAGAAAGTCAATAAGAAAATCACCCTGCATGGGTCTGCTCCAACAATCCAGTCACGCCATTTGGTTCCAGCATCTAAGAATATACTCTGTTTTTGTTTAATTTACTGGTACAGATTCAGCCTCCATGTTTTGGATGAATGCATGTTTTGTTCACACAGGGTACTGATTGTGGTACCTATTTCTTAATTATTCTGCCTTAACAGTTCAAAAATGGCTTGACCCACAGTCAGACCCCCAGATTTATTTCAGGCCACCATCATCCTTTAAATATTTATTGAGGAGTTTAAAAATGTCACTCCTTAATGTATAGGCCAGTAGTTCATATGAAGTTATACACTGTTATACTTAGGAATCACTTGATATGCTAGGTCATATGCACAGAGGTAAAATTGAGAGGAATTCTAGGATGGGATAACATTGAGAAATGGTAATTGGTTGAGATGTTTTCCTTCCAATTCAAAACCAGATTCCCTCATCAAATAAATAGAAAACTTAATACATTAAGAAACTAAAAATACCAAAGCCAGTGATTAAAGAAGTCCCATGCTTTACTATCTGGCGAATCCAACTCCATGCTGTATAAAAAAACTTGATAGAGTTGCTATTTCACTTAAAAACCCAGCTCCTGGAATCAAGAAGAATATGCACATTCCCAGGCTGCCATTTTAAAATTAAGTTTCTATGTCTCACAGTTGCAGGAAGACAAGTGCAAGTAAAACTCAGCAATTACAGAAATCCTCTGGAATGTCCTCTCTCATCTGATAGCTTATGTATCTGGCACAGTTTTCTTACATTTGGTGTTGCCACTTCACAGTAATCTAATTAGTCAATGCCTACAGCATTAAAAGGAAAAGCATTGAGGTTTTGGTCACAACCCTTCATGGATTCATGGACCAGCTAGATTGGCATTCAAAGATTTTTAGCAGATCTCCTACGCGATACAAGCAAGAAAATAGCACAGCACTAAAATTCTTAAGATTCACTTCTGTGTCATCACAGCGTGTGATTTTTTTGTCTACACCATCATAGCATGTGAGTTTTGGGTTTGTTTGCAATGTCTCGTAACACATCCTCCAATTTAATGATGTGAAGTCTTTCTAGCATCAAACTATTAGCATTACAGACACTTGCAGATGTCTTACACTTTTGGAGTCTGACACAGATATCCAAACTAACACACTGACATGTTATAAACACAGCAAAGACATTATAAATTTATTTACTTTTGTACAAACTGTAAGCTTATTAAACCTGAGGTAAAGTTAAATGTATCTGATGTTAAATGTTCAAGTATTGTTTTCATGAGAACAATATTTAAAAATAGAACATAGGAAACCCAAGTTATTTTTACTAAAAATAAATATGCAGGTAATATCACCTACAAAACCTCAGTTAGTTCATATGCATTTTGTTAGATTTCTGCTCAGCCATTTTTAGTAGATTTGGTGTACTTCTATTTTATAAGATCACGTGCCATTCACAATGGTACAAGAAAAAAAGAACATCCAGCATTTTAAAAAGTAGAAAAAAAAGACTGCAAAAGTGACATCTAACTGGTCTAGATAAAAATCTACTATATATCTGTAACCACCTGAAAAGTTTATCTGTTATATGAAGAAAATCACTCCAACCATTAAATTTCTAGCTTTACATTAACACAAAACAAAACTCTCTTTTAATGGACTTATTCATTAAAAATTAAAGATAAGGAATTGTGAAAAACAACTTCTGTTGTTTCTGTCTTGATTGAGATAGATCAGCAATATGAATTTCATATGTTACTATTCTATAAATGTGATTATGGTATATCCTATGCACACACTAATACCAGTGTAGTACGTTCATTCTTGCAATTTTAATAATATCGCTGGGTATAAAATTTCTATGTTTGATACCAAACATCTTAAAATCCTCCAAGGCTCGAATTGAAAATCATATTCTATACAGAGAATGGCTTAATAAAAAGACCTTGAAAACACTGACACTTTAATAGGGTAAATAAGTATTTTAGGTCAGTCAACAAAGGCCTCTTCAGTTTCTCAAGGCTTTATATAGTTGGAAAAGTAGTGAAATATACACCTGAGTTCACAGGTGAGAAGAAGCTAAATACTGTTTCAAATATTCAAAAATCTCCATAAGAAATTCTAAAACGTTGTTTCTTTAACCAGTGTTATGAACTTTCTATTAGAGATATTAGTTTTTCCTATGGTTTTGAAACTGTTTTAAGTCTGTGACGGATAATGGTTCTAAACTGAAGTTAAGATGAAAATGATGAAGCGGATTCGGAATTGCAGTCAGTCATTCATGATAACATTTGTATGATGAGTTCCTTCCAGAACTTCAAACGTTTTTTTTCTGACCATCACTGAGAAGTGTGTATGTCTGAACAATACTTCAGTCTCACATTCAGTTATTACAGTTGTCCAGAAATTCTACAGATGTAAAACCTACATGCCATGCTATGCCCTGCCTTTCTTTATTGGAGGAATAATATGCAAATATTTTTACAGTATTTCAGTTCTGCTCCAAGTTCTGATTAAAATGAAAAAAATCAAAAATGTATGACAAGAAAAGTACTGGAAAGATAAGCGCTCAGGGTTTTTAGTGAACTGCAAAAGCTGGTCAGTTTGTTTAAGGACAAAAATTTCAGATCAGTTAATTATTTGAACTGATGCTTATGAAAGAATTTAGAAAAACAAATTCACAGAAACTGTATGAATTCTGTGATAGGTATGTATATGGCAGTGTTTTATGTTTATGCTTGAGTACTGAACAGTAAAATAATTACACATTGTCTTTCTCGTTTTTTTTTTCTGTCTTGGTCTACTCTCTACACTAGCTCTCTGTGTTTCTTCTACTTCCTAATTCCATACTTCCTGTCACTGTGAATATGTTATCCTGAAATTCAGTCATATTTCTTGGGTTTTCTATGCCTCTGTGGGTTTTACCTTATATGATCAATTTTTTGGATCTGTCTTTTCAAACACAAATGTGACTATCCATTTTCCTCCTCTTCAACATCTACATCACAAGAAGATTCTCTCATCCTTAAATCTTCTTCTTATTGTTCATGGGCTCCTTCTCTCAGCTCTTTAATTCTCCCTCCTTTATTGTATGTAATTGTGCAGCTGAATGTCACTTGAGACTTGTTGCTCCGATGCAGAGTCTGCCCTGACCTTCTAAGCAAGTGATAAGACGGCCTCTCAACTCCTTTCTGTTTCTTGTCAAAGAATGAAGAAGCTGTAAGGAAGATTTTTCCTTGCCAGACCTAAGGAAGGGAATCCTGGCCACAGCCAGTTCATGCGGAAGTGCAAAGAAAGATTGGGTAGGTGAAGAAAGGAAATAGTCATGGGTGGAAGACAATAGGATGAAGAAAAAAAAAAAAAAAGGAGGGGAGGGAGAGAAAAAGGAGAAAATGAGAAGAAAGGAAATGGGGGGAAAGGAAAGAAGGAAAAAAGAGAAAAAAAGGGGGAGGGGGAGGAAAAAAGGAAAGGCTTGTAGAACATAAGAGACACCTAGGATATTTCTGACAAAAGTTGTGAAAGGTAGGAGGTGATTCTGTGGGGACTGACTAGGTGGCAGAGAAGAGGGGAAACAGATATGTATCGGACCTGTGGCAAGAACCAGAAGCAGTGCCTAGTCTGAACAGAGTGGAGGGAGCTGCCGGAGTCAGTGTCACAGCCCTTGTGTACTGTCGTGGTGTGAGTGCCAATAGCCAATGGGTGGCAGAATGAGCTGTCATAGCAGCATGCCAGGGACCTGAAAATCAATTCCTGGAATTTGCATAGAGTGGGGAGAGCTCTAGGGAAATAAAAGGGTAAATTCTATATCCTGCTTGACTTTTGAACATATTGCCTGACTCTATTAGTCTTTGGAAGAATTACCAGGTCTTGATCAACAAAAGTTTTCCTTGTTTGCTAATAATACATCAGTGATTGCTGGTGACAATAACCATGGTACAATGAAAAAATACAGAAAAAACATTGTCATTCATAACAGGACATATACTCTCTCATTAAAAAAAAAAACAAAAAAAACCAAACCAAACTGCAAAGAGGAAGCTGCAAAAATTTTCAATTCTTCCCCCCCCCCCTGCCCTTTTTGGAAGTTCTTTAAGAAAGCCAACACTAAAAACTGAGTCACTTACTATAAAAAGTTGTCAGGGACAGACAGTTTTCACAGACAGATTTTTATCTCTGAATATGAACAAATGACCCTATAAGGAAGATTGAATATTTTAACATAAATCTAGTTTTGAATATGAGAAAGATATGATAGTCAATCGGGTTGGAAGGGACTTCAGGATGTCTCCAGTTCAATGTGCTGCTCAGAATAGGGTTAATACTGAATTCAGACCAGGTGTCTCAGATCTTTATCTTGTTGAGCCCTGAAAACCTCCAAGGACAGAGACTTTACAATGTCCCTGGACAACCTATTCCAATGCTTGACTGACCTCAGTGATTTTTTCTTTCCTTTTATCAAGTCAGAACCTTCCCTGCTTTTAGTATTGTCACATTACTCCACCATGCACTTCAGTATAAAGAAAACTACCATGTACTGGCCATTAATATGGTTTGCTTTGATACATACAATTATGTAAGATACTAGTGGGAAGACACCCTTTGGTGGCTGTGATGAATCACAATGAGCACAATTATAAATAAAAGTGAGAGTGTCATTCTGGGATCACAGAAGCACCTGTTTTCCTGCTGAAACTCCCATACTAGTAACCAGTTTCAGCCTGCTTAACTTTTGAAATCTGATAGTACCACAGACCAGGATTTTTGTCTGCCAATTCTGCTAAGCCTTAACATAAGAAATGCTGCTATATTTTCCACATGAATCAATAGAAACCTGAAGTACAAATCTCCCAAACAACTTCGAGGTTTACAAGATGCTGGGAACAGCCTTTTATCTTCTCTGCAGTCTTGTGTTGGTTAGACAAGAAAAGCTTTAAAGATTTCAAGTATAGACTTTGGGGAAAGGTGTTGGGGACAAAAAGAAAGAAAGAAAATACCATGTTATGAAACACCTGGATATCTCAGTTTCCTTTTAATCATAAGAGACATTTATCCAAGAGTTTGTGGTTGCCTTCTCTGCCTGCCAGAGGCAAGCAATGTTGTCTTATTGAAATGCTGATTTTCAGACAACTGCTGTGAACAAATACACCATTCAGACCTCAAGGTTCCCTCCTATTGAAAGTCATCACTTGCACACAAACTTCTCCATGCTCATTTGATCTAGTAGCTTCATCTGAGGTCAGTCAATACAGGAAGAAAATACCTGCAAAGTACAAACACGCACCTTTTGTTACTCTTTCTTCCTTTTAAGCTGAAAAGAGCAACTGACCTTCCAGAATGAAAATGTGGACAACATTGACTGCCCTAAATAGTTACCATTTTTTTTCATAAATGCAGTGGTAGTTTTGCTTCCTTCCAGGTAAATGCATAGGAAGGACTGTGAGTGCAAAATAGCTACTATTTTTCCCTTAGGCGCTGTATTTTGAAATATAATAAGCATATTGACTTCACCCTATGCAGTGAAAAAAGTCATAAACTATTCAAAAGCTGCAAAATAGCCAGTCTGTGACCAGACCACTCACAGACAAAATGAAAAAGTATATTGAGAACCTTTCCGTTGTCCATTTAAGATGAGATTTGAAACTAAGAACCACATATTCAGGATTTGGGTGCCTCATGTTGTTATGGGGCTTTCTGTTGAGGACCAAAAGTTCCTAAAATCTTTCACAAAGTTAAAATGTATATTCCTCAAAAACAAAAGTTTTTTATTTCATAAGAATAACCTTTCCAAAGCAAAAAATATAAAAGTTTTCCTTGAAATTTCTTCATCAGCTCTGACATTCAGCCTTGATCAGTTCAAATGGCATGATATGCAGAGTATATCATTGCAACCTATGAAGACTATAATATTAGCAGATTTTTTTTAAAAGCACAATTATAGGAAATGTGCATTCAAATGTCAAATCATTTAATGTAATTTAAGGGAAGACATAAGCATAGCAGCATCAGAGTGCCTCAACGCCATAACTAAATATTTTACATATATTACATTAAGAAAAGTTAAAAGACAGTCAGTTTGACCATTTCAGAGGATTCACAGTAGTATTTGATCTTCTTTTTTTTTTGCTTCATTCTATTTAATTCTATGCAGCTTCTTGCATATCACTTGTTGCCTTAGTAGTTGAGCACCTGCCTATCTGTTTTCTCATACTTTCTCATTCTTCCAGCTGTGTCTGTAAATGAGTGGGTGTGTGCAGAAAGATGCATGCCTGTGTTAGAGACAGAAGCACAGAGATTCTTCTGGTAGGTTTGTTGTTGTTATATTGCTTGTGTATTTACTGAGGACAAAACTGGAGCAGAAGATGGTTATGTCAGGACAGATCTTCTTTTCTAAGATGTTCATCTACAAATCAAGGACTAACTTTACATCAGCTTTTCACACACATAATTTTCTTCAGTTCTAATCAAGCAACAGTTTCATTTAGGAATTTAGATGGCTTTAATATATCCTGGGGCATGGTATGGAATACCTTGAGCTTAGGGGACCCAGACCATGGACTTTGTTCATATTTTCACTGTGTAAGAGACCCATGTCAAGCATGGAACAGCTCTGATGTGGTTTTCTAGTAACTTGTGTTGCTAAAAATGGAAACAGAAAGGTATTGATAAATGACCTAAATACTGTGAACTGCAATTCATTCCACTTTCTGATAATCAGATTTGTTTTAATGAGGCTCTTGGTTTTTCACTGGTGGTGGTTTTCCAAAAGGAAGAAACACAGATGTCAAATCAGGCTGTCAGAGTGAAAAAACAGACATTAACTGGGTCTTTCCCAGGACTGATGAACTCAGGGCTCACCAAGCGGGCGAGGCAGGTGTAGCTAACCTTGCTCACCAGTGCTCCCCAAAAGACTTCATTGCAAGTGGCAGTAAAAGCAACAGAAGGTATGAAACAATTAATCTGATTAAGGTTACATGGCAGCTGGTAGAGCTGGGAGAACTTCTGAGCTTCTAGATGCTTTTACCCCCATCAGGACATATTAAAGTCACACACCAGCTCTCACCATACCGCCTTGGTTTCCCCGAGAAAGAAACTCAGGTAGAAGGAGTTAGAAAGGAGCCTCAGTGTCTTCTGCACAAGCTCTCTGATTTGGCCAGATGCTCTAGGATAGCATATACCTTTTGTTCAATCTACATGCTTCCGTATGTTTTCTTTTCTACGACTGATGGAAAGGTTTTGTGGAAAAGTCAGCTATTCCTGAGTTTCAACAGATCAGTGGTTAAACTGCCAGGAGTCACATTATGAAAAAAAATTGGGAAAAAATAAATTATTTTATAATATGCATGGCTAACCCACACATTAAATCATAACTTAATTTCCATTCCACAGAAATAACCTCTGTATTTAGAAACACAAAACTCAAGTGTTTCTTAAAGAAGAATCGATTGAAAACCTACATCATATGGGAGAATATAAAAATACTTATTTAAAAATTAATTTGATGTCTCAATTTGTGTTTTTGCTTTCTCCTGCCTAAATCTTATCACTCATTCATTTGTCTGTCTGAGGTCTTACCTGATAGTAAGAGACATAACTGCAACATTTTTTATCTTGATAGACATATATGCTATCCAACTATGAAAAAGGATTAAAGTTCTATTATCTGTTGCATAGCATGCCCATTACACAAAAAAGTTAATCACTTTTTAAGGAGACAGACCTGACCTTCATAGCAAGAGATCTGGCCAGGCAGACTCAGCAACATCTCTTTAATGGGAGCAGATACACAGGGCATTTCTCTGATTGTCCTCTAGCACTGTTAGCAAAGTAATGTTCAAACCTGCATGACTGCACTACTTGCTTCCCTTTTTTAGCTCTGTGGGCACTAGGGATATGTTCTGGGGTTTCCATAACTTTGCAAAAGCAGGAGTGAGAAAAGGGAGGGGCCATTTTCATGGTAACATTTCGTGTTTCCAGGTGGTCTTGGTTTTCCAGGCTGTGTTAAAGGTAAGTAAAACTGACGAAACAAGGCTAATGAGTTGAGGACTTGATATTTTCATCCTGTTTTTTGAGTCTGTTACAAGTAAACCTTTGATGGCTTCTAGTAACCTCATTATCATTGGTCAGTCAAGCCTAGCAAAAGTAACAAGCATTGACTGGGCTCTAGCCAAGATCCATCTAATCTGAGAGTCAATAGTCACTGCTTTTGTTAAACTTCTGTGGTGTACTACAGGTTATCTGCTGACATTGCGATTCCAGTCTCTCATTCTCCTTTTCTGTCCTCCACAAAGATTTTACTTGGTATTTTTTCTGGTTCTGACATCTATTCAGTACTTCTTGGCAAAGTGCCGAACAGTTTCTCTACACTTGGAAGAAATTCTGTGGCAAGTCTTCATTTCTCATAAGACACCAGTAAGTTCAAGCACACAGTTCTCACAGTTTGAAGATGCATTAGTATAACTTTTAGTGTGGACACTGAGGTGACCATGGAAGACAAGAATGTGGCCATTGAGGTGGACATGGAAGACAAGAATACAACCTTTTTTTTTTTTTTTTTTTTTTTTTTAATCTATTCAATTACAACAACTAAGGGACCTAAAATAGCTTGAACCTTCCGGGTTAAAGCAAACTTGTCTCCTGCTTTTGCAAATGAGCACATAAGGGTAGAAGAGAACTGTTGCTGTTTTTAAGTTGCCTGGCAGTGGGTTACCTTGACTGGTGCTTTCATGTTTTATGTTATATTTTGTGAGGTACATTTCAGTTAAGGGAAGCTACAAGGAATAAACACATTTAATTATATCAGCATTTGCAAAAATTTAACACTCGAAAAGAAACACCAAATAATCCTACGAGGTAACACTTGTGCACACACAATGCATCATGCATCTTGGAAGGTGCCTTAGGAAGTTTCTTCAAGGATCAATATAACCAGCAAAGATCAAAATCCCCCTATAACACAAAGAGGAGTGAGCTATGCATAGCACTGCTAGGAGTTTGGGCTCTGCTGACTATTGATCCACCTCTGACTGTGGTCTGTAAGAGCAACACCATGCTAGCCATTCAGTCTGCTTTCTCATATTGAAATAAAAGACTCATAAAGGGGCACTCTAATCATACTCACAGTCAGGTCTTTATTTATAGAATGGATTGCTATAACTCCCTAATCAAAAGAGCGTAAAGATTTCTATTCCAGAGCATCCCCACAATCATACAGTCATAGAATCATAGAATCATATAATCATAGAATAGTTTCTGTTAAAAGGGCCCTTTTAAAGGTCATCTAGTCCAATCCCCTGGCAATGAGCAGGGACATCTTAAACTAGATCAGGTTGCTCAGAATCCTGTCCAGCCTGACCTTGAATGTTTCCAGGGATGGGGCATCTAACACCTCTCTGGACAACCTGTGCCAGTGTTTCACCACCCACACTGTAAAAAATGTATTCCTTATATCTAGTCTATATCTGCCTCTTTTAGCTTCAAACCATTATCCCTTGTCCTGTTGCCTCGTTTAAGTACTGAAAGGCTGCAAAAGCCCCAGAGCCTTCTTTCTTCCAGGCTGAACAGCTCCAACTCTCTCAGACTTTCCTTATAGGAGGTGTTCCAGCCCCCTGATCATTTTTGTGGCCCTCCTCTGGACCTGCTCCAAAAGGTCCATGTTGTTCCTGTGCTGGGGGCTCCAAATCTGGATGCAGTACTCCAGGTGGGTGTCCTGGTTCAGCTAGGATAGGGTTAAGTTTCCCCAGCAGAGAGAGAAGGGGAAGGGATCTCCAGCCAGGTTATTCATACCATGCTGATGTCAGGTCCAGGCAGAAACTTTCTTTACTTTCTCTTTGGTGGGCTTGGTGGCGGGAAGCTGTTCTGTGACCATTTGCGATATTTCTCTGTATATCTTTCGTCTTGTTCACTGTTATTGCTGTTTATTGTTGCTATCATTGCTACTGTTGTTGTTCAGATTGTTTATCACACTGTTGTATTAAATTTCTTCTTATTTTAACCTGGGGTTTGTGCCTCACTGCCAACCCAACTGGCTGAGGGTGGGGGAGGGGCAACAGCAACGTGCTCTCCGGTCCTGGCAGGGCTTAAACCACCACAGTGGGGTCTCATGAGAGCGGAGTAGAGGAGCAGCCGGTATTGATATTGGGGATTGCCCTGACCAAGTGTAGGTTCTTGCACTTGGCCTTGTTGAATCTCATGAGGTTCACATGGGCCCAGTTCTGGAGCTTGTCCAGAACACTCTGGATGGCATCCCTTCCCTCAGGCATGTCAACTGCACTCAACTTGGTGTCATCTGCAAGCTTGCTGAGGGTGCACTCAGTCCCACTGTCTATGTCACTGATGAAGATATTAAACTGTTGTGGTCCCCATACAGATCACTTGTCTCTGATCTCCATACAGACATTGAGCCATTGACTACTACCTTCTGGATGTGATCATTCAACCAACTCCTCATCCATTGAACAGTCCACCCATCAAATTTCTATTTCTCCAATTTAGAGACAAGGATGTTGCGGGGGACTGTGTCAAAGGCCTTACAGAATCTAGATAGAAAACATCCATAGGTCTTCCTTTATCCACTGATGTAGTCGGTCCATCATAGAAGGCCACTAGGCTGGTCAGGCAAGTCTTGCTCTTGGTGAAGCCATGCTGGCTGTCTTGAATCGTCTCCCTGTCCTCCATGTGCCTTAGCACAGCTTCTAGGAGGTTCTGTTCCATGATCTTTCCAAACAGAGACATGAGGCTGACACATCAGTAGTTCTCAGGGCCCTCCTTTCTACCTTTTTTTAAATGGGTGCAATGTTTCTCTTTTTTCAGTTACCAGGGACTTCACCTGACTGCCACGACTTTACAAATATCGTGGAGAATGGCTTGGCAGCTACATCATCCAATATCCTCCAGGATGCATCTTGTCAGGTCCCATAGAGTTATGTATATTCAGATTCCTCAGGTGGTCCCAAATCTGATCTTCTCTTATAGTGCAAGGGAATTTGTTCCCCCCATCCCTGCCTTGTGGTCTATCCACTTGAGAAGTATGGGAAGAGAGGTTGCCAGTGAAGACTGA
Organism: Athene noctua; assembly: GCF_965140245.1. Classification (NCBI taxonomy): domain Eukaryota; kingdom Metazoa; phylum Chordata; class Aves; order Strigiformes; family Strigidae; genus Athene; species Athene noctua. The sequence goes on from NC_134037.1 coordinate 191,575,894, forward strand.
GGCAAAAAGGCTTCTCCTTATCCGTTGCTACCAGTTTGCCCGTCTTGCTCATCAGGAGGGCTATGCTTTCTTTGATCTTCCTTTTCTGGCTGACATACCTGTAGAAACCCTTATTATTATTCTTTGCATCCCTTGCCAAGTTCAGGACCATCCATGCTTCGGCCTTCCTGGCCCCATACCTACACAACCAGGCAGCATCCCTATATACTTCCTAGGATACCTGTCCCTGCTTCCACTGCCTGTGCAATTCCTTCTTGCCCTTTAGTTTGACAGCAGGTCTTGACTCAGCCATGCCTGTCTCTTGTCTTCCTTGTCCAATTTCTTAAATCTGGGGATTGAGAGCTTTTGCACTCTATGGAAAGTGTCCTTAAAGATCTGCCAGCTCTGTTATGCTCCCTTGTCCCTGAGGGCAGTTTCCCATGGGGTCCTATTGACTAATTCCTTGAACAGCTGGAAGTTTACTTTCCTAAATTCAAGGTCCTGACTTTACAGTTCACCTGGCCCATAGCTCTCAGGACTGTGAACTCCACCAGTGTGTGACCACTGCAGCCCAGGCTGCCTCCAATTTTGACATCACCAATTAGCTCACTTGCATTGGCAACCATCAGGTCTAGTATCACATCCCCTTTGGTAGGGCTGTCTATTAACTGCCTTAAGAAGTTATCCTCAATGCACTCCAGAAGTCTCCTGGATTGCTTACATCTTGCCATGCTACTTTTCCAGTAGATGCCAAAGTGGTTGAAGCCCCCCAGCAGGATGAGAGCCTGCGAGTGCAATGCCTCCTGTAGTTGGAGTAAGAAGACTTCGTCAGTAGGCTCTCCTTGATTGGGTGCCCTGTAGCAGACACCAACCACAAGGTTCCCTCTGTTGCATTGCTCTCTAATTCTTATCCATAAGGTTTCAACCTGCTTGTGGCTGTTCTCCAGGCAGCTCTTCACACTCTATCCATTTCTTTATGCAGAGAGCAACCCCTCCACCCCTCCTTCCTCACCTGTTCTTCTGAACAGCCTGTAACTATCAATAGCAGCACTTCAGACATCTATAGCTACAAGCTGGCTGGTAAAACATGGCTACATTGTCCTATGATGCAATTATTACAGAGTGCCAAAACCAGACATTCCTTCTTGTGTTAAAAAATACAATGGAAAGAGTGTGACTGTCTCCTGATGCTCTGTATATCACAAATATGAGCTCTATATGTCAGCAGTCACAAATGCAGGGCTGCCAGGAGTTTACAAGTTATGGACCAGCCTCTCCATAAAGATCAGATTCATTTGCAAACCAGCTATCATATAAGTAAATAAGCAATTAACAATAATACAAATATGTAGTATATAATGGGTGTTACATTACATTTGAGGGAGAAAGCTATTTTCCTCCTGCCTGTAGTGCATTTATGTCACACTGACAAATGTTTGTTAACAAAAAAAAAAAAAAAAAAAAGAAAGCTCACATTGGCACATTGGATAACATGCTTAAAGGCATTTTGGCTTCAAGTAAATACTAGTATCATGAGATCTGTGATGAAATCATGGGAACTAACAATGATTGTCACATGGCAGAGGCTCCAGGGCCTTTTGCTGATAGATTCAGCTGTCAGACATGCAACCAGCCACCTGCCTTGTTTCAGCATTTTCTCTCATTTTCTTTTGACACCATAAGCATAACAGTCAGCTGCATATATTCTTGCCAAACAAAAATGGCTCGCAGGCAGATTTTGTCTGTTCTAAAATTGGTTCTGGTAGCATTTTCTTTTTTTTTTTTTTAACCTTACTAATAGAAAATTTAGAAAAAAAAACAAGACTGGTTGCTTTGAGAAGCTAGACTGTACTTTCGATTTTTGGGGATATCCAGTCTCCTCATTTAAACATAAGTCAGAGCTAAGGGGCTTCTATCCCTGAAATAACAATCACCTGTCTTAATCTTCAGATCCTGCAATAAGAGTATTGTTTTGGCTCTGCAGCAGATTGTCGAGAGAGTTTGTGCCATGGCACAGGCTCCCGTTGTCCTCAGGCAACCATGCAGGGTAAATGGAGACACCAAGGATCCTTGGAAGACAACTGCAAAACTGGAGTAGATGCCCAGTTCCTGGAATAGCCTATCATCAATCCAGAGAGTCACAGTCACAGTTCACAGGAAGAGATTGCTGGACCCAAGATATCATGAGTTAAGCATTTTAGGCTTCCCTAATTAGCATTTGCTGTAATTTTACTCTGGGGTCTCATATTTTCTGGAAGTAACAGCAGCTGCTGCCTCTCCAGAGGAGCCTTTAATCTCATGGAGAAAAATCTCAAGAGTCACTATAAGAGGAGAGAGACATTTAGTCTGCTACTAGGCCAAAACCTTAGCTGAACAGAAGAGCAAGGGATAACACATGAATTAACCACTGTCATCAAATCTCCCTGGTCATCAGGGAGGGAATGGGCAACCTTAACCTCAGGGAAGTTTCACTGCTTCTTCTATGAAACAGAGGTCATTTGTGTATTGGTGGCTGTCAGATCTAATGCCAGATTGGTTTAAGTCTATTACTCTTATATTACAACATATTATAAAAATTTGGAACCAGCACTGAACCATATAGCTGTAAATGTTTAGAAAGGTGTCTGTGCTATACCTACAACAATGAGACCGAGAGTTACAGAAAGAGTAGTGCCACACTAATACTTACCGTATGCACTAGTTTGGCATAAATCTACCATAAATTAGATTTAGAAGTATAACTTTACAGTGAATGTACTTATACCATGGATTCATTTGACCAATTTCATAGATATATAGTACATTCTATTGAGCAATTGGATAAAAATTAGCAGAATTTCCAATGCAAACTGACTTGTAAAATTTTTATGACTCTTGGTTTGGCTATACAATAGAGTCATAAAAATCTAAAAGATACTTAATGCAGTGTCTCTTACATATTGAGAAATTTATTCAGTCACACACAGAAATGTAGTAGTGAAATAGCCAGTAGTGAGTAGTCAAGGAATTGGATAAATATTTGACTCTCTAAGGAACAATACAGCATTTCTTAGATAAAAAAAGAAACACCTGCAAGGAATTTTAGGGAAATCTAAGGAGAGCTAACAACTGAGCAGCACAGTAGAAGATTACGCTCAGAATGCTTATTGCAACGAAGAAATGAAATTAATCACCTAAAATTATATTTCAAATTCTCTATATCCAGGTGTCATTGTGGGTACCTCAGAAAAAAAATGCTTAGAAACATTAATGCTTACAGGTTAACAAAAGCAAAGAATATCCCTACAGAATCATACACTCCTCATAAATCTTTGGAATGGTCAATATGTCTTTGAATACTGCCTTGCACACCAGCCAAGGTATTTGAAAAAATGTGTAATGAAAACAGTAAAGTCTAAAAGAAGTCAACTTAAATAAGAAGATATGGAAATGTCTGTGTATGAGAGTGATCAGCAGATGAATAGGAGGAGGGAATTTTCACAGATAGCTTGCACATATTGTATTCATTAATTTTCATATATGACACAAGTCATATGTTAAATACAGGGTTTGGGAGGTCTGGTTGTTTAGGCCCTGCCGGGACCTGAGACCACGCCGCTGTTGTCCCTCCCACATCCTCGGACCAAGAAGAGCTGGGAGTGAGGCACAAACCCCGGGGTTGGGATGAGAAAAAAATTTAATACAACAGTGTAAGAAATAATTAACCAAACAACAACAATAGCAATAACAACAACAATAAACAGTAATAACAGTAAACAGGAGAAAAAATATACAGATATATACCACAAGAGACACAGCAGGCCAGTCGCACGTGCTCTCCAGGACAAAAGCCACACAGCAACTGTTCCTGCGCTTCAGTGCCTAGACCTGACATCAGCATAATATTGAATAACCTGGCTAGAGCCCCCTCCCCACTGCTGGGGAAACTTAACCCTATCCTAGCTGAACCAGGACAGGAGGAAAGGCCAAATTTTCCATAAATATATTTCTTTCTTCCTCTCTATAAGTCTTCTCTATATTGACTATTCTCTGAAAAAGACAGCCTTCTGAAGGGAAAGATGGATACTTTCCCATACCTTAATTTCTTCCTTCCTAAAAGAAGAAAAAACTATAATAGCTAAAATACACATCACAAAGCCAGAATCAAGAATTCCATTGATACCCCATCATCTGATTCAGCCCATTACAAAGAGCACAGATGGGAAGTTCAGATGTGGATTAAAGCTCTTTTTGCACATTGCAATGCCTTCCCAGCATCTTTAATGGAACTCCTCTTGAGATATGAACATTAAGCTGTGTTCCTTCTGGTCTGTTCTTCATCAGGAGCAAAATTCTGTCCTCAGACTTTATTAATGATTCTGCTGATGATACATGAGATGAAACAAAGCACAACTCATTCCCCAAAACAAGCATTTACTTTTCTAGGCTAAGAAAAAACATATTAAAATTGTCAATGACAGCTACTTCTGTTAGAAAATTAATGATATGGGTCTCAGAGTACTGATTGCATATCCATAAGAGGTTTCATGATCAAAGGGGTAACATTTGATTGAACTGAGTGTATATTTAGAAAGACAGGATCTGTTTCTTTCAAGCACTATGTTAGATTTGGATTAATTTTTTCTAAATGCATTTCACTTTTCCTTACTTTTTTTTCTTCACTTTGCATGCCTTTGTATATTATTTTAAAAAACCCAAACAAAACAAAACAAAAACCCAAAAAACAAAACCCCAAAAATAAACCAAACAGAAACTTTAACTTTTAGAAGGCTAAAAGTACATGTTTTAAGACCTGACTGAGCAAACTGGACCATCAATAGACAGAAATTTTGATTTCCCCTATTTTCAACTGAACTGAAAATAACTTGAATAATTTTTGAACCTTTGTGTGTATATTTTAGTATTTGCAGTAGGAATGGCTTTCCAGGCATGCCAACTTTTTCCTGACTTGCAGCAATCCTCCAATAATGGGAACTCGGGACACTGTAGACCCTTTCACTAGGGAAAAGATAAGTAACTGGCTACAAAAAATGGGATAATTTCTATTGCCTAAATCTAAGATGCTTTTCAAAATGAACAACAGCATCTGCAGTTTGATGAGAACAGCAACAAGGAAAACAAAGCAATAAAACTCCACTAATCAATCCAGTCATCATTTTTATTCCGGCATCTTACACCACCACTCAACATTAATGCATCTGGTAAAGTCTGAAGCATGGCCTTACAGATTGTTTCAGACCTCAGGTATGCAACTAGCACAGATTCCCACCAAAAAGCTCCTTGTACATAATTAAAAAGTTACTTGACCAGATGCTCTAAACAAGGTATAATGGGTTTGTCAGCTTCATTTTGGTACGGCTGTCATATGCTGTTGCCTGAAGGAGTGTCAAGTTGATCTTGAGCGTATGGATGGGGAGAGGAGGTGAAGGTTTGTGCTAGGCTGAAAAAATGAACACCTCAAACAATTAACTGTTGCGCAGGTGTGGGTGCAAACATGCTTACATTATTGTGCAGTGTGCCTCTTCATCCCAAATTAAGAATATCCAGAACATTCAACAGTCTCACCAGTGGCTGAAAAAGCAAAATCAAAACCATGTAGGCCAGCTGGAACCCAGTTACATGATTACTTTAATGGGAAAGGGTTCCTTCAAGTACCTTAGCCATATAGCCACTTCTGCTTACTATTTAATCTGAAATGCTCTTACTCCCTCAGAATAAAAAAAAATAGTGGCCGTTAGTACAGAGTGATCTCATTATGCTTAATAGCTCCCAAAGCATTTTTCTTCCAATGATTTGTCCAAACACTTTTTAATCCTTATAAAATTTTACCACCCACTGTGTCCTATGGTAGGAGTTCCACAATTAATTGTGCTTAACTTCTCAATTCCAGCCTGCATTTTGCTGCCTGTGTTTTATTTGTTTATTCTTGTGGCGACGTCGTCCTCAGACAGAATACCTCCTCTTCCTTACTGATGTTTATATGAATCCTAACTACCTCAATAAACTAATTTTTATGGCTGAATCCTGAAATTATTCCCACAATGCTCAAATCCGTGCTGAAGAGAGATAACCAAGATAGTTTAATATTCTACTTGAGTAACAAAAGTAGCACAGTAGCCTACCTTGGCTCAGGAGGATAAATTAACCTAAATGAATGTCCTGGTTTGGCTGGGATAGAGTTAACTTTTCTTGAGCTGAGAAAGGGCACAGCTGGAGTTCTGGGCCCAGACTGGCCATTGGAGTATTCTATATCATGTGATGTTATGCATAATATATAAAGGAGGTGGGTTCTCTCTCACTTCCAGGTTTGTTATGGCAGGATCTTCATTCTTTCGGGATCGCTGGCTGGAAGTGGGCTGGCTGTCAGTCAGTGGGTGGTGAGCAGCTGCACTGTGCATTACCTGTTTGTACTTTCTATATTGTTATTGTTTTGTTTTATTACCATCACTAAACTGTTTTTTATCTCAACATACAAGTCTCCATTTGTTCCTCCAGTTCTCCCTCATTTCCCCAGGCCAGGGTGGAAGGTAAGCGACCAGCTGCATGGTGTTAGGCTGCCAGCCGAGTTCAATCCATGACAACGAAGAACCACACTAGTGGAATATTTTTATGCAGCAGTGTGTAGAACTTTAAAATCATATGAAGAAAATGTGATCATATAGAGAAAAATCTATCAAAGATTGTGATGCTGGGATCAAGTCACAGCATTGATTCCTTCTTCACATTCACAGGGAAACGCATTTTCATACCATGTATTGGCAGTGATGCCAATGTTGCAGCATTGTAATAAGGAATACTGCTTGCCACATGTGGTTGATCAAACCTACCTGGTATATAGCGTGGGAAAGAGCTGCTGCATTGCACAGAAGCCCTGCATTATGTCACTGGGCTCAACTTTTCACATAAAGAGTGTGCTAAGCGCATGTCTACATAAGGATGGCAACAACAGACACACACCTACCATGTGCCCTAATATGCCAGATGATTCATCTCATCATGTCACCTGAAGCACATACAAAACTTGCACAGAGAGTAAAGAGCTTTCAAATTATTTCAAAACTTTCTAATTCCTATAAAAGACTTGAGAGCTTCAGGAACAATTCTTGAACAAGATTTTCCACAGGAAGGGATAGGTAGGTTTTAGTAACCACTGTTAGCACACTGAGATGGTCTCTTGTTTATAAGCCACTGTTTTCTCCTTATTCACCCTGGCAACAAGATCGGTATGTCCACTGAAGGAGTATCAACTGTCCCCAGAGCAACAGTTGGGTTAGGGTGAGAATTAGTTGGCACTAGAGGAAAATACCATGGAAATTATTTGCGAATAGTTTCACATTTCTGAAATATCAAGGTAAATTTATATAAAAAGTACAAAATTTCAAATATTAACCTTGTTCATGTGGGTGTAGAGAGGCAGGTAGTATTCTCTGAAATTTGTGCTTTTTTGTGCTTGCCTACAGTGGAAACTGAAAGGGATGCATAGGGAAGAGGAGCTGTGTTGTGAAATCTACAACCATTTTTATTTCATTCAAACACATATATCTTGGAATATGTAATCAGCTTGTCCCCTCAGAAAGTTGTCATAGAAGGCAGTAATAAATCATTTGGACATTCACTCAGTCATTCACTTCAGAAGTCCCACTGAGTGTCTTGTATCTTGAGACTGCTACGAATGTATGCAACACTGAAAATACAACTGAGTTATGAAACAAACAAATCACACAGGAGATGTCCTACTATTATGATAATAATAGTGCTAAAACTGTTCAAGGAAAATAACACAATTCAGTACGAACCTTAAGAAATAAACCATTGTTATCAACATAATCAAAGAGGTTGACAAAACTATAAAACATTATTTTAATATTCCTCCATGGATTTTTCCATCTGGCAAGAAATTACAAAGAACGCATATAGAAACTGACACGTTCAGCTTCTGCTTGCTCCTATGTATTCTCTATCACCATAGATGGTAGTACATGTATGATGGTAATGCATGTATATTTTCAAGGGCAGAAGGGCTCTGAACTAATAGATCTAAATAAGGAGGAACCTCTGCAAATCAGAATGTATTTGAAGCTTTCCCACAGAGTGGAGCCTTCTGAGGTTCCCACTGATATCCTCTCTCTTTAAATAAAAAACACAGAGCGTAGCTTACTGGCATTCAGCGACTGTCTAGCTATTAAGGAATGCAAGGTTTGAAGAGACTTCACTGCTTATTAGAGTTCACCTTCTTTGGATATTGCTAGCACAGGACTTATCAAATTTATGTCGTAGGTTGAATTAGTATCTCTGACTGGAATTTAATTTTTAAGATCACATACTCCTTTTCCACTACCACTACAAATCAACAACAGATTGCCACAAGGTAAGAGTAGCTTTATGCAGTAACTAAAGATAGTTGAGGTGCATATAGTTCAGTGACAAGTGTTCATGAGCAAGGAAAGCTCATTCAAAAGCTATCTGCCTGTTGTTCAGTTGAGTGTGCATATATTCCACACACCTGAATTAAACACATCACTGTGTATTTTTGCCCAGGCTCACTTATATACATAGATCATAAAAAATGGCAATGTAGTGATAATGTTTTGGGGGAAAGGGAGATATTTACACTGGCAGATTTTTTTCAAACATTTTCCTAGAGAAAAAGGAGAATAAACCATGGATCAGCTGAAATTCAAATCTGTTTTCTGATTGAGGTTCATTGTTTGTACACTGGAAATCAATCCCCTACTATCACAACAGATTATCTATTACGAAGACATTAAATAGTGTTATTCTTCTATCACCTTTTTATGATGGAGAAAATGCTGTTTTCTAAATAGACAAAACAATACATTTCCCATTCACTTTTGGAGAACACAGATCCTGAGTCTTGGAGTTTGTCAAAAGAAAAATCTTTAGTGCAGACCCTTCGAAAAATGTTTGTAAAACATTTGCATTGTGTGTCTTTGGATTACAAAACTGTACAGGTGTACCCATGAGCAGGCAGCTTTCAAGCTTTTTCAAGTAAATCAGCATGAAGATAACTTTTCCTCACAGTAATATTAGACCTCAAGATTAACTTGCCTGACTTCTTCATTCAGTTCAACAATGTATTTGTTTTGGCAGTTAGGTAGGTTTTAAAGATACCACCAACACTACATGCAGTACAACATTGTGACTACTGTACAAGCTGAGGAATAAAAGGAAGGTAAGATTTACAGTGGTTACGCCATTTAATTTTATTATGGAACAGAGAGGTATTACCATGCTACTTGCTATAAACTCAGATGTTCAGAGATTGCTGGGCATATCCCCAAGCTCTGCACCTCCACAAGAAAACTGCAATTTCTGTTCTCATTTGCATTTCACATGATTATACAGATTAACAGTGCACAGACTGGTATGAATATCTGCTCCTGCTGAAAGTGTGACTATTAAATAAAAAGACTGGTTCTGGAAAAAGTAATGGAGTAAATCTAGAGAAGTCCATCGACCAGGAGTGCTAGAGAGGAAGATAAAAATTCCCTCAATATTTAAGCAAACCTAAACTTCCTATACCTGTTGTGAAATAGTTGAGCAACCTGACAGAAATCAGAATTAAACTCATGCCTCTGCATATTAGTCATATACAACAATAAGGCATCAAATCAGTACTTACAGCTAGAGAATATCAGAGGACATGAGTGTTCATCCATTGGGAAATTGTGCAGCTGCAGCTGGCACTCAGCATTGATGGTAAGCCTATGGAGAAACCAAGCATCTATTACTATGCATCAGCACAATGAACAGCCAGAGGAGGAGCCAGGGTAACCTGAGGTTCATGCAAGAGCACTTGGACATTTATAAGTAAGGCCCAAAAGGAAAGGACTATATTTGCAGATTGTTCGGTGGGTTTTTAGGCCTGATCCAAACCAATAATAATTATCTAAACCCACAAATCATTTCAGACACATCATTAAGAGTTTCTTGACCTGAAAAAATCTGCTCATATGTTTTACTCTACACAATTCATCATTAAAGGATATGGGACGGAAACAACTATTCTTTACAAAAATAACAGGAAACATGGCTGATGTGGTGGTATGTAGTTCCACAAAACTAAAATCTCATAAAGAAACTGTCAGAGACTGAAATGCTATATGACTGTCTCAAAGCTTGCTTGTGTCTGTGCAAACCTCCAAGAGAAGCTGACATAGAAAGCTGACCTGAGTGGGTGAAAAGTACTCCAACCATCTCTCACAAACTAAAAATGCTCATTCAAACAATCCACTGGGTCAAGCATTACCTCTTTCCTAGCTGTTTTAGACAAATTTTTCAGTCCATTCAACAAACACTTTCTTTAGTGTTATGTATGTAAGTCTTACTACTATTAGGTAGATGTTTAACTTGCCCTGAAATAGTGAAACAGAAAAAAATAAAACAGCACGCCAACAAAGATGGTATTGGAGTTGACATCCTAATCACTGAAGTCTTTAGCTAAAGGCTACTAAAATAAATGAGAGCTCTTCACAGTGAAGCCAGCCTAAGAAGGGAAGGGCATTAAAAATATCAGTAGCCTTTCCAGCTGTTTAATTATTTTCTTATTGTTTGCCAAAGACTTTATACCAGACCCAACTGCAATTTCAAGTATGATTAGAATATGCTGTTGCACCAAGAAGGCTGAATAAAATCTTTGAAGAAAATGTAGCATGAAAGGAAAGTTTCTGAAACAGTTTGCCATGTAGAATATGGCTTATGGCAAAATTCTCTTCTGAGCAATTCGTGTCTTCCATAACTAAACATATATTTTGATTTCCACAGGCTTTTTTAATGCAAATATATACAGTATTTCTAACACCATACAACTGATGGTATCACAAAGATTAGAAAAAATGTAAAAGCTTTTCTTCCAGCAATGCACCATTGTGATGAGATGTGACAGACTATCATTCAGCATAACTTACCTTAAGAATCAAGTATTGACATTGACATGAATCTAGAAATACTTTATCCAGCCCTGCATCTAACTCTGATCAGAAAGTTTTCTGACAGATTTTATGAGACTACATGCTCCTGATTTTATTACAAGCACTGAAAAGCCCAACTTCCACAATTTATATAGACACATTTCCAATTCTCAAGATTTCTTTTTTAGAAAAACAAGAATTTGTTTTTTAAACTTAGCAGTACATATGCTTGAATATTTCAGTATTTGTCAAGCATGGTGGGATAAGCATAAGGAATAAAACAGCAGAGGAGAACAAAGATACTGCTGAAAATTACTACTACTATGCTGGAAGCAGGAGGAGCTTTCAGCCCTGCACCTTACAGAGTGCTCACCTGAGAGTGTACAAGATCTTGCCGTCATTCCATATGCGAAGGAGCTGGTTGGGGGTGGTGATCCAGTGAGCCTCTGCTGTCTTTGAGTTACGAAATATTGTGTCTGGGATCCAGATCAAGCCAACCATGTTGCTGTTCAGAGTCAGTATTTTCATGGTGCTGTTGAAACGAAGACGGCTGTCTGTCCACGTCTGGGCAAAAAATATATCAATTTGATATTCCTGTAATGAAAGCATGATATGCAAATTGAAATCAGTTCCACGCTTTCCACTACTCTTTGGTGTTTGATAAGGTCTATCTGGGTATAGAGCAGCAGGATACGTTCAGGCCAATTTGCAGAGACTTCTTTGTCATAGGGTAAACTGATAAAAAAAGCATGTAAGATGAACAGGAACAACACACGTGAGCTGGCGAATAGTAAATTCCCCTGATTATGACGATGGCTTCTGGGGAGAGAATTCAGTGAATACACTGAATTCACTGGGTAAATTCAGTTAATTAATTGTTCTGTTTGTTACTAATTGTTCAGTCACTCTTTTTCAGGCCACACTACAAGAGAATTGAAAAGGCATGTTCGTGCTTCTTTACAGGCACTTCATCTACTCAGCTGCTAAGACCTGAGTGGTCACTATATTATTGCCCTGAATAGGCTAATAATTTACATGAATCTCACCTTTCTTTCACTCCTTGTTTACTGCTGTGTTTCTGTATATATATGCTATCACATATATATATATAACTGTAGAAATTAAAATACATGTGAACAAACAGACAAAATTCTATAGGAGGACGTACAAACATAATGACTTATGCATTCAACACCCCATGAAGGAAATCGTGTTAAAACTAGTATTTGAATTGTGAATTCCAGCCACCAGAGGCTGGGAAAGGCCACTTATGATTTGCTTATGTTCCTCTTTCTCTTTCCCAACTGCTCTACCTGTGAACCCTGTGGAAACAGCTATCTGACCATGTCACGAAGACCCTCTCAGTATCACAAGGCTGGCCACATCCATGACAGGGATGGCATTTGCTGATGTGATGCAACATGTATGCTCTACAATGCATGCTAATACAGGGACTGGGGATAATCCAGAGGAAAACATCTCTTTAGGTTCCCTGGTAGAGGCATTCTTGGTATATCTGTGTAAAGGAGAATTAAGACTGTGTGGAAAGTCTGGTATGTCTTTGCTTTGACCGCTCTGAACTTGCTTTTATTGTATTTTTGTTTAACTATTCCTAAATTTTAAAAGGAAAGGTGTAAAAATAAATATCATTATGCATACAGTATTGTCTGTTTTTTTATTTATAGATAGTTAAAAGAGCCTGTAGTCTGAACTGAGGATAGTGTTTTTGTTAAGAGCCCTCTGGTTCTCCTGAGCTATTACATTTCTGGCAGGCCATCCTTCCAAAATTGATGTTATAACACCAGGAAACCTAATTCACTGACACTGTAATCCTAGTCCAAAACACACTCAGGTCCTCTCATCTAGATGGCAAATGATCAATAGGTGCATAATTGATGCTAGCATGTATCCAAATGCTAGGTAATAGATCACCTTAGGAATTAAAGCCTGGCCACTGAAGGTATTAAGGACCATTTTTCCTCATAGCCTATCTCACTACCATTTTTCACTGTATTATCAGCTTTATTTTCTAAGGGAAGCTGACAGATTTCAATCTGAAGAGACTTTTCTTTCATCTCAATGAGCACAAAGTTGCACGTCTCCACACACTTAAAGGATGCAATGTAATATACACAGCATACCCTTATTATGTAAAAAGGACACCTTTGTTAAGATGGCAGAGAGCTGATCTTCATCTTTTACAATCGAGTCTGTATAATTTTAGTCCTTGGAAGTCCGGTGACAAGAGTTTGGCACACTCAGCTTCTATAGAGAGGAATATGCCAGACATGTCTATGGGTTTCTCCAAATGCTGAGTGAGTAGAGTTGCTTCTTTTAGCTCACACGAGAAAATCAGTATTTTTAGAATCAGACCATTTGTATACAGCTGGCTAATGACAGTGCTGTCTTTTCACAGGAGAAAGTTTTTGCATTATATTTATATTTGAGGTTATTTTATAAGAATGCTTTATTTTGACTAAATTTAGGAGCAGCCATAATTCCCTCCTAATATATCATACATATTTAATGATATTTTGGGTTTAGGATATTTAGGATTTCTATCCCACCAAAGGAAAGAAAGACCTTGAACTCCATGATGCAGTGTCCTGAGAAGGTACTGCAGCTAAATCTGAGCAAAGCAGGCCCCAGAAGCAGTATGGGTGTATTCTTGTGGTTTCCATCCAGGTAAACTATTCTGGCTGAGAAATAGATTACATTATCCTAGAAGCAGGGCCATATCAACAACACTGTCCCATTTTGCATCTTCTTTATTTATACTAGAACTAGAACATACCAGCAATAATTATTCAAAATATCTCTGCAATGGCTCACTGTAACTCTATTCACCTTAATAAAAACATCTCAACTCAAATTAAATGGTTCACAGACTTTCTGAGTTATTTAATTCTTAAAAAAGATTTTTTCTTTTTGTAAACTGTATGAAAAGCAAAGCAACATTTTAAAAAAAAAAAGACAAAGTTGTCTGAAATTAGTTGCATTGACTTTTTCAACGCTTTAGCCCTGTTTTTTAAAATTTAATGTCTTTACAATGTTGTCAAAATATACAAACTAGAAAACAAAATTTTCCCAGTAAAAATAAATACATATTTCCATTTAATATCTGAATTGCATGTTCATCCTTTTTATTCTCTACATTAATCCTTTTTAGAAGTGAATGTTAGATCAGTACATCCTTTACATTAATCTTTGGAATTGCTTCAGTCTTCAACCAAGCAGATAATGGGGTATGATATTCATATATTTGCTGTACTAGGAAGGGACAGAGGTCACTTTTTAAACTGGCACTCAATTCTTCACTTTTAATGGCACTAAGTCTGTGCACACTTCAGGAAAATTACTTTTATCTTCACTGACAACAGATACTCAATTCCCAGTGAAGTCAATAGCTTCCATACACTGCTTTGCACAAAGCTGGTACAGTGATCTCCAACACACAGTATCCAACAGGAAACTGCCAGAAGAAAAGTTTCTATGTTGGTCTCATATACAGGTCACTATAATATAAGAAAGGAATGCTTTTCATTTGCTAGCTAATACCTGCTGTTTTAAATCCTTATGAAATGTAACAGTTGCACTTAGCTCAGGCAGGCCATCAGGTTTCAGAAAAATGATGCCTCAGATGAAGCAACATCCTATAACTGTAATAATATGCTTTATGTTTTGTTCTACCACTGCACCAGAAATGTTGTAATATCCTTCTGATTCTTTCTATTCCTTTTCATTTTTTGGCAGTAACCATTGACTACTGTTATGAACACGGATAGAAATAAAAACCAGCAATGTTTTCATTAAGACTTCTTCCCAGCAGCAGCAAGCTGAAACTATGCTCTCCATGAAATGATGACAAGGTCATGTACAGGAAAGTATTCTGTCACTAAGTTCTCTTGTCTTACAGGCAACTAATTTGCCATGCGACCAAAACAGAGTCAAGATGTTTCATACTTATACCACATATTCACACTATACCTCTGTGTGTTAACTGAAGCTACATTCCAGAATAGCCACACATCTGAAAATATATTCTCTTTGAGAAGAAGTAAGAGCTAACTCTAAGGGGAAAAATAGGTCTACATGTTAACATGAAGGGAAATTCTAGGTAAATCTTATTTCCTTTAGTACACCACATATTTCTGAAATAATATTAAATTTCTCTGATACAAAATTTGGTTATAAACATAAAAGGATTGATAGAACAGTAATTTATAATCAATTTTAATAGATTTCATTATGTTTGGCTTTTAAAGTAAATTCATAAAGCACGTTACATGTTCATTTCCCCAAACTTAAAAAATTCACTGAAATGAAATCTGTTTGAGAATTCCACAATCTGTCTAAATCTGATTATATAAGGAAAATTCTTTTAAATAAACAATTTTAAGAAATGAAAGAGCAAGAATGTTAAACTAGAATATGAGAATGTTTCCCAGTCAAAGACTCCTGACATATACAAGTACTCAGCTGAATATCTAACTACATAACATCAGATCTTTTAAGAAATTTTAATTTAATATTTTTTACTGTTTCTGGAAATACTAATGGTTTTTGGTAAAATTAAATCAGTTTATTTGCATTTTGTTTGATCACATGAAAATATAAAGCCTCCTTTCTGGCAGTGAATGTGTACCTCTTGAGTGAAATGTCTTTGGTTCCTTTTTTTTTTTTTTTTTTTCCTCCAATGATGACTAGCTTATGACCAAAGAATTTGTCATCGGTTCTTTTTTTGAAATTTACCCTTAAATGAATGCATTATCTTATACATTTAATCCTGTAAAAAGCCAGTTTGTTCTACTTGCAAGACTTACAAGAAACACTCAGTACAATCTGAAAATAATAAGTAACATTTTGTCACTGAAAACCTATTTCCTACAACAAGGTTATATTTAAAAATGGGATTTTAAAACTGTTGCTTGTCAATGCTCAGCTTCCAAAAGTAACTTCTAAAACCAAGAGAACAGATTATCGTCCTTTTACCTGTATAGTATACAAGTAATTGCTTCATAGAGAACATTTCTTCCCATTCAAATTTTATAACCTCTCCTTCAAACCTGAAACTTTTGCTGAGAAAAATGAGTGAATGAAACAAAGAAAAGTGACTAATTTTTTTCTAACTCAAATTAAACAGCATTTTTCTGTTCTGTGGTTATGTACAGAGCAATAAGCTAAAGACTAGTTTTTGTGCTTACTTTCTATTGATTCGTGGACATAGGGACATAACCCCGAGTTAACAGTGTTAGCTGCAAATAACTGTATGCAGTCAGGGTTCCAACTACTTGATTTTTACATATTTTTTACATTTTCAAATATTCCTAATTCGGTTTCATTAGTGCCTTGAAAATAATCAAGCCAGCAGTAAATTACTTGCCCTTCAACTGTGTAGGAATGATTAATGATTGGAAACACCTTGAAAGTACCACTGTTTAAGACATCTGTAGACACAGAGAAAAACATGCTTTTCAACCAAGTCTTCCATTGTTTTCTCAGTCAAAAGAGGAGCTAACATGTTGTTGGCAATACATGAAGCTTTTCTCCTACCATGATATATCATTTTAGCTGTGGGTTAATCCTGGAAAATACAATTTAATTGTCTGTCACAGCCAGGTGATCTATTTGAATGACTGTGAATAATAGTATGGTATGCCTTTGTTGCTTCTGCTGCAGCCTTCTCATTTTCTGCATTTTCACAATTCCTCACAAGAGTAACAACAACAACATCAGGACTTTTGTCCTTGTAAAAAAGCAAGAATTCCTTGCATGATACTTTTCAGGTTTTTACCAGACAACGCACCATCCCCTCAAGATTCCATTTTCCTACACTGTAGGAAGCCTTCGGGCAACTATTGCTGTCTTTTCTGATGAATTCTGAATTATTTCTCTAACTCTTCCAAAATATTAATTCTTTCGTTGTAGAGCCTGTATCTTGATTGTTGATGGAGTGAGACTGCCTTTGAATGAAAGCTATTACTAGGATTTGTATGAGGCTAGTACTCAATCAACTAAAAATACCTAAATAATTAGAGTCCAGTTTAGATTGTGATCATTCTGTGCCCTCCACACCCCTTGCATATCACACCAACACACCACAAGCATTGTTCCCATAAGCTTGAAACCAGTCTAATAAACTGTGTAAGGGATAAAATCTCCTTTAGTTACCAAAACGCTTGACTTCACTAAAATGAGCAATCCTAATTGTAAGTCTTAAACTGTTCTGGAAATAGGTATTGAATTTCTCTTTTATATTTCAGTCCAAACCATTCAGTATGTTCTTAAAAAAATTAATAATGGTAGAACCCTTTACATGCAAACGGCGCCACAGAAATGTTAAACATGGTTTAAGACTGGGTCATGGAACAAGAATGTTCAGGGAATCAGGAGAGAAATGGGAGCAAAATCTCTGAAGGGTGGGACTCTCCATCCTTCTGCACTTAGCCATAGGTGAACTGTTCTTTCTTTATGCCCTTGCCATGTTTGGATTAAACATACAAAGAGAAGGCTTTGAGATACTGTGTTTTAACAGGAAATGTCCGAAACATTAAAGTGACATGCATGACGTCTGTTTATTTAGTCTGCAATTTGGTGCACCTGAAGAACATTAAGAGAGGGTAATATTTTCAGAGTTTAAAGTTCATTTCCAAAAAAAGAATATTTTTTCCAGACCAGTTCACTGCTGAAAGGAAAGTTTAATCAAAATCAACAACTGAATTGCCAAAGATTACCCTGCAAATGGCTGTCTGATTGATTCAGCCACCCCTTTGGTTAAGTGATAAATGAGTGAAAGAAGGAATTCTCTCTGAAATACGAAATGAGTGGTCCCCTCTTCCTGAACCAGAACATTCACATGCTTGATATCAAAACTGCAAGAATAATTCTGGGAACCACAGACCACCTTTATCTTCCCTGATTTGTCATATCTTACCCTAGATAAGTGGGCTAGAAGGAGGAAAGGATTGTCTGTTGTTCAGTGAAACATCTTCTGAACAGGCCTTTGATCATTTGAAGAGGTACAGGTCATGCTCATGGCTACTTTTGATCTTGATGGAAGTAAATAACCCCACAGCTATTGATGCCTGATATGTGCTGATTGTCCTGCAGATTGCATGGTGTATAGATTATAAAAAGCCAGGAATCATGGCGATTCCAGGAGAGCCCTCGAAAGCTTAACATTATGCCTTAGCATTACTCCTTGACAGGTAATATTTGCTTTGCATCCCGTGGGCAATTTGCATTCTGGTGTCAAAAGTTGGTAAAAAACCTCTCAGATATCCTGTGGGAAGGAACTGAAAATAGTGGAATGGTCTATCATTTTCCAGCGAAGCCATTTTGAAACCTATACAGTCCCATTTTGAGCAAATAGTGCAGAAAGAAATAAAGTCTGTGGGAGAAAGCCTGGTAAAATGAAGAGTATATTTCATACGCAGTGTATACTCAAAACTTTTGTGTTATCATCAAGATCAACACAAGCCTTCTGTGAGGGCAATAATTCTCACGCAGGTGTTCTGAAAGTTTGCCTTTCTTTCAACACAGCTTGGGATGAGCAGAGTAGCACCTTTAGGGCTGCCTGTAACTTTCCTTGCAGTATCTCTGCCAGCTTGGAGCTTCATGTTTTCAGAGGCTGCTCAGGAGCCACATGGGGGGATTTACTTCATACTATGTACAACATTGAGTTTTGGGGACTAATGGGTGACATATCATGGCTGGGTGACATATCATGGCTCATTTTCCCTTTCTCTACCAGCCCCCTATGTTTCTACTCTCCTTGCTCCTGCTCCCCCTCCAGCTCTTACCTTTATTCCTAATAGTCTCTGAGAGGTGGAAGAACTCAGGAAACACTTGCCCAGTTTTGATTTTTTTTTTTAATCCGCACTTTTCTTTTCCAGCAACATTGAGGTTGTACCTTCAAAAGACGCCCAAAATAAATATACAAACCAAGCCACAGAATGATTAGGTTTACAATGGTAGTAAAACACATAACTTTGAAAACTATAAATAATTTGAATAAATTGCTCTTTTGTGAGAATTTGCCTTAATACTTTCATAAAGTTACAAGCATGATGGTTACACAGAGAAAATAAAACGAAAGAAGCAAAGTCAGCATTGAGATTGTCACCACAGATATAATGGCTATTCATGTTAACACTGGCAGAATATTTCAGCAAGCAGTCACAACTGTATCCATAGCTGAATGCTCTGAACCAAAAAAAACCCAACTTCTCATCACTGATGAGAATCCTGCATCAGCAGGAGTCTTGGAGCAAGGAGGATGGAAGCTTGCCTTTTTCACTAGTGTTGCCCTCTTCTGCTTTAGGAGATTATTTCACTGATGCGAAAGACAGCTAACCTCACACTAAAAACAAAACATGCAATTATCATGTAGCATTCACTTTCTCTGAGAAAAGTGTCTCACTGATTTTGGCTCCTTGGAAGCTAACTCCAGTCCTGCTGTATTCCAGATAACTTCTTACACTCAGTTAAAGGAAGGGCTGGAGATACTTGTCTTGACCCATCCCCTGAGATCCTTTCATGACTCCTTCTCACTCTACACTGATGGATTATCTCTTCCGGTTTGACCAACCATTCCATAATCATAAACATAACATGAAATTAGAAAGAATGCAGCTAGATCATTTTAGAAAACCAGATGTAGATCTGTTCTGTTCCAATCCCTTCTGGTAGAAGACTCTTCATTCTTGCTGAATACTGCTGCTTCCCATTTCTTTTGAGACTCTTCTGTTGGCTTCTGCTTCTCTTGAAGCATTCCCAGAGACACCCCAAATGTTATGATCACACCACAACTGCACTTCAACAGCCTTTTCTCTTGGTGTGTCAAGAGGGTTAGGGTTCATGTCCTGTTGCAGACAGGACCTGATGAGTAGCTCTGTTTTTGATGAGCCATAACTATATGCTCTTAAATGGAGCCACTTTAGAAAAGCGGATGTCCAAAGCATGCAAGGAAGTCACAAGGGAAGCAGGGGTAGGCGATACATGGCAGTGGTTGGATTTTTTGTCACTGTTATCTGGTGGCCAATGTAACTTGAAATGATAATCAGAATAGTCACTCCTAGGGAGATTGCTGCTGGAATAAACAATATTGTTGGGACTGACAGAGAAAGTACAGTGCCTACTCTGACCTGTAATTTCTTTACTAAGACAACAGACAGGTCAGGTTTTGTGTGAGAGACAGACAGACAGTGAAAGAGATTCTAAATGCATAATTGGATGTGGTAAGAAACCAAGGTTCTTAACTTGTGAATTTAGTAAGACAAAAGCACAAGGACAAGCTTAACTCTTGTGGAAATAGTAAAGAAATAAAAATGAATAATCACTGAACAGAAGAGACAAAGAAAGGGAAATTAGAAGTCTGTGAACATGTGTTAATCATTGTACTTAATATAATAAAGTACATTATTAAGGTCTCCTAAGAATATTTGGTATCTGAAAAAAATATAAAACAAATTATAAAGACACTTAATAGTATTTGCATATTCCAACAAAAGATGTATCAACTTTATAAGCATAGTTCTTGAGGCATTAGCTTATTCAAAACAGAACCTAAACTTCCCTGTTCATGAAAATAAATGCACTCTCAAAGACTGCATACAATAAGAATCGATGTGTATAATCTCTGTATTAAAGAGGGGTTTTTTAATGATGGAGAGAGGGCCTTTTGGACAAAGAAGTAGAAGAACATTTTGAAACATCTTTTATGCTTTTGGCAAGATAGAAAAGCAGAGGTTACCATGAAGTCTTCATGTGTATTGCCTCTCAGCACAAGAACAGCTGTAAAGGAATGGGAGACAGGGCAGTGATGAAAAACAGATACCCATGTCAGGCTGAAGGATCAGGTACAGTGACAGTCTCATGCAGAATCATGACCAAGAGGAAAAATGTTAAGAATACTTTGTAATGAGGCAGGTGGCAAAATCAGATGGGTAAGAGCCCTGTTCCAACTGTTATCCAGTGAGGTTTTCAGGGTATTGCCTGAAGCTGTGTTATATCTTAACCCACATACCACCCTACTACGGTATTCAAGTGTCCCAGAAGGTTTCTCTCATATCCTTACAACTCTCTCATTGGGGAAAAGCAAAAAAATAAAAATAAAAATAAATAAAAAAAAAGTTACAACCTTCTTTTTCTTTCTCAGAAGCGGAGATATTGAAGGCATCAGTGTCTTCTCCAGGGTTGTGCAGGAAAGCTAGAGCTGATCAGGGATTTAAACCCCATTCTTTCAAACCTTTTCCCATTTTAAACCATCCTACCACCCTTCAGTGGACATTTTCAAGGGTCAAAATAAATGCATATAATTCTGCATTTGTTGTGTTTTTCCTCAAAATTGGCACTAACTCAGTGATTGCATCCCTGCAGCTGATTAAAGGGAGAAAACAAACATAGCTCAAGCACTGCACACCCAGTCAATCACCTTGCTTCATTGCCAGTTGACTTCCTTACCCTCTTCCTTCCAAGGTAAATCTGCCAGAGAGGCAGCTAAAACTAAGAAATGTAGACATACACCAGTTGATGCCACTCAGTCTTGGGGACAAGTATTGGTCCCTGGACATCTTTGATTTAGAAGAATAGACATACCCAGGTCATGAAGTCTAAATGCATTACAGCACAAATAGAATCCAAAAGGAAAGCTTAAAGTGCTGGATGACAGAAATCAAGTAAACAAATGAAGTGATAGTAAGTGAGGGAGTTATATCCTGTAGCCACAGGATGTGAATACGTGTTAGTGTCATTAAAAAAAAGAAGCACAAAAAAGCCAACTGTGCACAAAGTAATAGAAAAAGATAATTTGTAAAAGCTCTAATTTGCATTTCAGGAAAATGCAAATGCTTAGCCCCTTTAAAAATCAGAACAAGACTGTTTTGCCACGTAGGCACAGAGAGACACTCTGTAATGAGAGTCTCAGCTATGCTCAAGCCTTTCTTGATCGTGGCCTCCAGAGGAGCAGGGGTAGCCCTGCACCCCTCTGCCCTGCTGGCTCAGGTGAAACCAGACCTTTCTCTGTTTCTGCACTACTGGAAGTATGCTTTGAGGGGAGGCTGAGAATCCATACTCAAAATATATACTCCCTAAGACTGTGCTGGCTGACTTCAAGAGGCTGACCCTAGCCTCCCCATATTTCCAAGCTGAGGACACTCTGGTTCACACCTTACCTCTTCAGAGTAAAATACAGGAGGCAAATGTCTTCAAGCTTCATCTAGGCTTCACAACACAAACATAGAGACATTTCAATAGGGTAAGTATCTAGAGGCCTATCCTTGACTCAGTTTCTTCACCTCTTGGGCATTTTCGGGGTGGGGGGGGAGGATCTGGTTTTCTGTGTGGTTCCAGGGTAAACTCTTGGGATCCACTCATCCAGGTCATACTTCCTCCCTAGTCTTCTTGTGTTAGGTGGTTTGACACTCAAAATAGCTCTGTCTCCCTTTAAGACCCTATCAATCCAAAATTGATCAAATTCTAGGTTCCCCTAGATTTCAGTCCTTTTTTTTTTTTTTTTTTTATATGAGACTCATTAAATCGCCTGTTGACATTGGTAATTCTTCATTGTCTGGGGTAAAAGTGACACCAGATGAAATAGCAGATGGCTGATTGCCATCCACTGGGTCATTCAATGATAGCAATTTCAGGAGTCCAGGCTGTGCCTGTCAGTTTTATATGAGCACATTCCTCTCATACTCACAAACTCCATCAATCCCCAGATAAGAAAATTCAAAGAAGCCTACCAGAAATTTTTAATACCTGATATCATTAGGAAAAAAAATAGTGACAGAACCTAAACAAGAAATTTTAAGATCTACCTTGCAAAGCTCATTAGGGAAAATGAAATATAGTCATGTAATGATGTGTAAGATAAACTCATTCCCTAACACATTTTAACTCCCTCCCTAACTCAGCATTGCTTCTAGCACTGCAGGATTGATAACTGATACTGGAATACAGTTTTCACACTGTATTAGAAAGAATAAAAAGTAATTTTTCTACTACTTGTGAACTGGTTATACTGTTGTCAATCAAAAGATATTAAAATAGGTGTAGCTTCTGTGTGAAAAATACTTTATCTCCAGTGCAGTTTCACTTTCTTACTAGAAACAAAATAGCTAATATAAGTAGGTGATAACATAGGCACTCCTGGTATGTTGTGCCTAAATCCCGCAGCACCAGGCAGGTAATTAGAAGCAAGGACAGCTGCATCTCCAACTCAAGTGAGGAAGGTGCTTCATTTGTTGTCATGGTAACACTCTCACCTCTGCTTCCCCACCCACCACTGGTCCCCTCCCTGTTGTTGTGGTAACCACTTGACATCAATCCCCCTTCTCCCACCCCTGAGTGACCTGAAGCCCTGCTTGGACACCCACCCATCCTTTGGCCATGGACTCAGGGCATGCACTGTCATCGACACTGCACAGCTGGAAATTTAACCAGGGAGATGTAGGGAAAGCACTGGCTTATCTCAGATAGAATAGGCTGTGGAGGTTCTGTTTTTGTTTGGACACATTTATGAAGGGATATGTTATAGGAGAAAGTCGTGGGGTCAATATAATGCTTGTATGTCGAGTTCTGTGGTACATGGACTCAGGCTGATCCTATGCCCAGCAGTGAATGTCACTGGTAATTAACTTGAGAGCAGTCTTTTTGCAGGTGTTTTTTTCCTTGTATTATTTAATGATGGAATAAAAACAATAATACTGACCCAGACACATTTTTCTAACTCAATGTATTTTGGTTTATTTAGTCTTCATTTCTTTCATATCTAAATAGTCTTCTTAAGTTGGCAGAGGTTTTATTTTTATTTCTATTCCGTTTTTCTTCTTCCCAATTTCAGTAAAAGGAAGGTGAAAATAAATGTTTTGCTCAGGATCTTACAGCATTTCTGAATCCAGCTAAAAACTCTCCAACCATTAACATTTTCCACTGCAAAGACTATAAACTTCATAAGCTTTCCAGAACAAGTTCTCTGAACTTTGCTTAACCACCTGAACATTTCTCAGATTATTAAAGCTTCTTTCACCAGAAGAATAGGACAAATCTTTCATGGTCTATCCCACTGCTGAACTGTAAATTTCAGACAACTGGAAGTCCAGCAAGAAGACATGTGGAAGTCCAAGTGCTAACACTAGTTTCTATTTTTACCTGCTATCAATACACATTCACACTCTTTTCTTCAGTTGAGCATCTCCAGTCTTGATGCTGTTGTAGTAGGAGAGAAAAACTCAGCTCTAATACAACTACTTATGCCAATACAGGAAAAAAGAGATCTCTTTTCTATGGCAATTTTCTATTTCACTGCTATTTTCTAAAACATATTTCATAATGTCCAGCTGTGAAGTTTTGCTTTAAAAGTGTTTTGTGACACAGTTCATAATATACATTTCAATTGCTTATGAAAGGGAAAAGTTATTATAGCAGTTTCAGTACCAAAAACTAGTCCATTGTGAACAACATGAAAGAAGCAGACATGCTTTTTGCTAATGGAACCCTGCATGAATCCTTACTTTTTAATTTCCTATCATAACAGTAAGGAAGAAAACAAAGGACCAAAAGTACAAATTCTTCTAGGCAGGGTCTTCTCATTCTTAAAATATGGAATAAAAGCAATGAGAAAGATGGTTTAAATTGTTCTGGAGGCAATAATTGTGTGAAATGATCTAAGGTATGTGAAAATTCTTGAAAGCAGCTATTGAACAACTGAATTTTAATTATGCATTTTTTAAAAAGCAACTGCCAGTCCTAGTTGATAAATAAATACATATGTCAGAAGTCATTAGAGTGAACAAAGCTTGAGAAGCAATCCTAATGCAGTTTATCTCTTTCTCTAAACCCATAAAGAAGAACTCTCATCAGAGTTGCAAAATGGCCACCTGCTGCAATTTTGCTTATTTGAATTTAGTGACCTTCATAATTAAAGTGGCATTACCAGTCTGAGAGAAACGAGTGATCAAATGTTAAGCCAAAGAATTTTCTCATCTGAACCTTCATTTAAGGTTCTTTTCATCTCGTTCTTATTACAATACACAGATTTGTAGTGTGAAGAGTGCTTCAGAGATGAATGAGACTGAACAATCACAACAGCAAGCAAGCAAGCAAGGGAACTGTTCTACCTGATCTTATGTTCTTTGATAATAAGCCAACACTAATTACTCTGCAAGTGAGAAAAAGCTTGAAGTTCCACAAATTAAAAAAAAAAAGGCTCCCAGGGGACAACTCTGGACATTTGCCAGCGCTATACTGGTCAATGCATCTAAAATTAAAGAAAACTGATCATGAATGTATCTTAAAAAATGAAGACTAAATGTAAAACTGATGGCTTTTTCCAAAGCATGACAATCTTTATCTAGATGAGGGTCGGCAAAGTCAGGGGGACATTCCTCAAAACACTCATGTACCTAAACCATACTTTTAACAGCTCTAAGAAGTCTAAGTTCAGTAGGACAACTCAAATTTGCTGAGGTGCTTCAGACATCATAAATGCGTAAAGATATGCTATGGAGCAAATTCAGTAGAGTCCTTGTTAGCTGAGGTGGCCACTGAGTCACCTCAGGAGATAGCCTGAGGGTCCTGAGGTGACAGCTGCAGTGACAGGTGATAGCCAAAGGGGTTTGAACACCAAGTTCCCACATCCCAGAACAAAATAGTGTTGGGTACAGGTTTAAGAAGAAGAATGTTCTGGATGGCAGCACATTTCATTCCTTCTGTTGAAGATGTGTCATTACATCACCAGAAAGGTAAGTTTCACAGAGCCAGGAGAACAAGAGAAATAGTTGCTTTGACTGCAGTCTACTGCTACTTGCAAAGTTAGCTGAAGAGCAGGAGACAAGCAAGAGTTTACACACTTCATATTAGAATATTACTGGGAAAAAAAAAAAAAAAAAAAAAAAACAACCAAAAACCCCAACATACTAAAGCTTTGTCCTTCTAGCTTAGTTCTCCCTGTCCAAGAAATCACTTTCTGGCCATGACTTCGAGTCTCACAGAGGTATTTAGGGCTATGCAAAAGTCAGTGCTTCGGATCACGTCCTCTTCCATCAAATGTACTTTTTGTTAATTTGGGTACCCCAGAACTCAGAGTAGTGCCTGTTATAAATACTGAAATAGGAATGAATCTCAGAAGTTTCATGGTGTTTGGGTGGTCCAGGAGGTAGTCAAGCATACGGATTACGTTCCCAGAGACAGCTGATAAATGCCTAAGCCTGGGATGAATGCCACAGTTCTCTCATTTCAATTTGACAGGCATTGCAATAGATCAGGAGATGTAGCAGAAAATGGGCACATTTTCATCACACCTTGAAAGTTTCCATAATATTTCAGAAATCAATTATTTCTCATAACAAGGTCTAAAATAAAAAAAAATAAATAAATAAACCCCACATTCAAGCCAGTTGCAAAAAACATGATCTTTGATACAGATCAGTCCTATGTTTACAAATAAAACTAAAGAAATTAGAAATAAGGGCACAAAGTTGATGTGATCTTAAAATACAATTATATGGGTGAGAATTATGAAGTAGATCAGAGGATAATGTAATCAAATGGCAAATAGCTTAAACTGATCAAGATGAATAGCAAGCAAATAGAAGTAAATGATCAAAGTGTAGCACCTCCTGCCATGGAAGACATCTATGTTAGACATATATTAATAACCTGAAGCACAGTCTCCATTCCTATAAGGGACGCAAATAATCAATCTACTAAGCACAAGCAAGCCTCCACTCCTGTCAGAAATATTTTCATATATTCACCCAATTGACTTGTAGTCGACACGTTGATGGATAAGGAAGGCTTATAATGTACATTAGGAATTGCACAGACAACTCAGCATAAAGATGGTCTAAATTATATTCCCAGAATTACAATGCTAAAAGCTCCAAATCTGGGAGTTAAATGATAGCTAGATTATTAGGAAATACAGTTCTATTATGTGATTAAGAGTTTCTACATTAGTTTTAGTATATTGCAGGTGAGGTTCTTAATGTCACCAGACGTAGATCTGACTTGTCCCATAATAGAAATCTATTTTCAGCACATATACCGAAAGCAGTATCAATGTCCAATAAATGACTTAGACCAACTTCATAATTATTGCTTTTATTTCAGTCAAAAAAGTACAGCCATTTCTGAGTATGAAGTTATAATAGCAACATCATCTTATTAAAAGGTTAAAAAGTTCTTGCAAACTTTTGAGATAAGTTCTTGTGACTTGGATCAAGAACAAAAAAGTTGCAAGAAGGGTAGCTTTGTGTTAGAAAACATATCTTTATCTATGCTAAAAATCTACCCAAACCGTGACCAAAAGAAAAAAAAACCCAACCAACCAACCAACCAACGCCAAATCACAGTTCTTGGTAGACATTTTCTAGATCCTTGCAGCTAAATTTCCCAGAGAATCTATCCAAATAGACATTTTTCTCTGCTGGCAGTAAACAGGACTTTCTTTGTAATTGTTGCTCTGAATTGCTGAGGCCTTAGCTACAGAGCAAAAAGCAAATATCCTGCCTTTTCTGACATGCATGTTCTTTCATTTCCATGCACCGTGGGTGGAGGACAGTTCTTTCAGATTATAATTTAGCAGAACCTAGCAAAACTTCATTGCAACACTCCCAAGCAGGTGAAAGAGAAAATGGGGAAAAGAATTTGAAATGAAGAAAAGAATTGAAATAATTTCCATTAACTTTTGAGTTACACAATTTCACTAAGATCTTTTTATCACACCAGGTATTTCAGAGGATATTCACTCTTTGCTATTCACAGTGGAATATGGCATGGAGAAATCATTGTGATTATGCATACAGGTATTCAAAAATATATGTATACTGCCATGTTGTTGCAGGTAAATACTGACTTTATAGCAATAAACTGATAAATCCAATAAATCAAACTGAGTAAAATATTGACCGATAAACACATGGTTTTGACAAATGCTAGAAAATAAAAGATAAATACAGGACATGAAGAGGTTTCTGAGAAAAAAATGGTAGCGATCTTGGATTTAGAGAGACCCAAATTTCTATCAGAAAATGTACAAGTAAATTCTTTGGGTTTTACCAAAACAGCAACAATAACTGCCACATTTATAAAGCATTCTTGTTTCTGCAAAACCTATGGAGACTTCATGTTTGATAAAAGTAAGTTGGATCGATGGTCCCAATTATGTATAAAAACCCCAGTCTTTTTCTAACTGATATTCATAAAGCACAGTGGACAGAGTTTAAGATACCTATTTAGGATTTTCATTACATGTTTAATTTAGAAATCCAAGTTCCATTCTGAACCTCTTCTGCTTAGTCCCTATTTTTATCAGGGTATTTCCCCATTCTTTATATTCACTGGATATATCAATGTTCTGTCTCTGGACTACTGCAGAAATATGCTATATAATTTCTAAAGCTGTTTAAAATTTGTGCTCCTCAGGTTCTCAAATAGTGGTGCTCTTCTTTTTTGTCCTTTACACACTGAGCAACTTTTACTTCTATCTGCTTTTAAACATTTTGTAGATCACCATAACCTAAATAGGAACTAGTACAATTGCAAAATTTATCTCAAGCCTGCACTTCAAGCTTGGTAATTACTAGAGGCCTTCCTTTTTAATTTATCAGTTGAAGATAAAACAGTTAGTATGTCATTTTACACTAGCACAGAATCTGAATTTGTATGTTTGAAGGTTGCACCTCTGTGCTAGAATAAAGCTCTAGCTCGGGCAAGAGCAAGAGTATTGTTTTAGAGGTCTCTCCATGAAGAAGGTCTGTGCACCTTCAAACCCCACTGAATTCTATGGGAGTACAGTACCCTTAGATGCCATCAAATTCTGCAGAAATGCAGCCCTTGAATTGATTATGAAATGTTGCACACTGGTGTTCAGTACCTGCTGTGGTGAGTGAAAATCAGAAGAGATTGAAAGGCCAAGAGTAAGACTCTGGAAGAACTGCAGGACCCACAAGTGCTGAGGGAACTGGCAGATGTGATTGCAAGGCCACTCTGCATAATTTTTGATCAATCATGGTGATGGGGAGAAGTGCCCAAAGACTGGAGGAAAGAATATGTCACTTGTATCTCCAAGACAAGGTAGAAGGAGGAACCAGGGAACTACAGGTCAGTCAGTCTCACCTTGATCTCTGGAAAGGTGATGGAGCAGCTAGTCCTGGAATCCTCTTCCAGTCATATGAACGACAGGAAAATCATCAGGAGTAGTCAGCATGGAATCACCAAGAGAAAGTCATGCTTGACCAATTTGACAAACTTCTACGTTGATATGACTGTCCTGGTAGATGAGGGGAGAGCAACGTCTTACCTGAACTACATACAGTAAGGCCTTTGTCACTGTCTCCCAGAAGATCCTCATAGGTCAGATGTTGCTGTGTGGGCTGGATGAGCAGACAGCAAGATGAGTTGAAAACTGGTTGCATGATTGGGTTCACAGAGAGGTGATCAGTGGCACAAAGTTGCCTCTTAACAAGAGTTGAGAATTTACAATAATGTGTCTATGCCTTTCTTTGCCTTTTTATCCTGCTTTTCTGTCATTTCTTGATTGTCAGGTAAGATTTGCATCTTTATGTATTTGCAACAACAGTGTATCTTCCATTATCAAGCTGTTTTTTCATTTGCTATTGTCTTAGATCCCTAAAGGTTAAAAAGTATAACAGTGTTGTATTTCTCCATGTCTGTAAGAAGCAAAGGCAGGATTTTATTAAGTTTTGTTAAACAGTGACCGTACTCTAAACACTGCCGGTATGTCATGCTAATTGATTCCCTCTCTCTCAAATGCTGTCACAGAAAAGGGATCTGTCAGTCTCAAACTATTTAATTTAATTAAGGTCAGCTACCTAATTAGTGATATCTATTTAAAGAGCTTATTTTTAGTACAGATCTGAAAAAAAAATAAACACAACAAAAATCAAACAATACATCTCAGGTGTAACAACAACCTGTGTATGCTCAGGGTAACCCTTTTCTTTGGGACAGACAGGTGATACAACAGTTTCAACTTAGTGAAATGTTTCATGTATCAGAATAATATTATTTATCCTCTATATGTTGCTAAAAAGGCTTTAAAATGTCTGTTCTACTGAGATGGCAGCTTGATACAAAATGAGAGAGTCAATCTAACTGTTGGTTTTCTATATGTACCATATGTATTTTTGATGCAACAAGTAAGATAATTTCAAAGTACTAGATAATGATATCTGACATCAAGATCTTCATATCAATCATTACATTTGGAAAAAATGAATCATTATGGTAGGTATTAAATAACTATTTGAAGTATAAAATACATATCTTGGAATCCAACATTATGTTTTTCCATTACCACAGGCTCAGTTTCAAATTGAATCACCTTGTGAAACATTTGCCACATTCTTAAAGCAGTGCCTACATCTGCATTTGCGAAGGCAGTGTTACCTCTGAAGCAGTTAATGTCTGAAACACTTTCTTGATGTCACTTATTAAGTTTATTCCAAACATTCACTTCAGTGCCACAAATTAGAACTGTTGTGTTGCAGAAATGCCAGCTCGAACAAAAATACTTTTATCAGACTGAACAATTAATTATGTAAAGGGCCTGCTTAGCCTGCAAAAGGCTGTCTCCAGAAGGCCCTTCCAAACTATCAGCTATGGGTCCTC
The DNA here is from genome assembly GCF_965140245.1 of Athene noctua. Taxonomy (NCBI): domain Eukaryota; kingdom Metazoa; phylum Chordata; class Aves; order Strigiformes; family Strigidae; genus Athene; species Athene noctua. Next base: position 191,606,439 of record NC_134037.1, read on the forward strand.
TGTGGATTAAAAGAAGGGCAGAGATTTTATAACAAACCTCTAAAATGATTTGGGAAAACATTATAACACACTCCCTTCAAACCACAATTCACACAATGGATATACCCGCTGGAAATCAGTTGTCCTTTTTCAATTAGGAGTCCATAAAATATTACCCTGCACATGATATTACTTTTTCAACATCAGTGCTATGCTTGTAAAGTCTATGACTAAGGAGCATCTCACTGCATAGTACCTGAGCATCAGTTGCCAACTCTGCATGGCAGACGAAAGCTGAGAGCAAAGAGAAACATTACAGAATGACTAACAGCATTATATCATTACTTGTTTTTTCTAACAAATGAACAAAAATACCATCCAGAGGCATTAGTGTAAAAATATTTTTGTGACCAGAAAGCCAATATTTGGCTTTTTTTCACATACAATAATATCTTTACTTATAGCATCAGAAACTCTTCTCATATGTTCAAGAACAAAGGTCTCCTCCTTCTTGTTTCCCCCATTGTACCCTCAAGACAAAAATTCTACTTGTTCAAATATGACACAGATAAATAATATCATCAGTTAAAAATTTCCGTGTGCATTGGCTACCTAACTGCGTAATTAGGTTGCATTCATATTATAGAAATTTGCCTTTTCTCCAAAATTATACCAGAAGACCTTTTTTGATTAAAAAAAAAAAACCAAAAAAAAATCAAGTTTTAACTTAACAAGGAGGCTCTGTTTGAGTGAAAACTCTTAATACACATCTTCTGACCAAAGCTTTAAATTTCTCACTCCACTCTGGTGAGACCCCACCTGGAGTAATCTGTTCAGCTCTGGGGCCCCCAGTATAAGAAGTTCATGGACCTGCTCAAGCAGGTCCAGAGGAGGGCCATGAAGATGATCATGAGGCTGGAGCATCTTCCTTATGAGGACAGGTTGAGAGAGTTGGGATTATTAGCTTAGAAAAGAGGAGTCTCTGGAGGGACCTTATTTATGTGGCTTCCAGTATATAAATGAAGCCTACAGGAAAATGGGGACAGACACTTTATCAAGGAGAGTAGTGATAGGATGAGCAGTAGCAGCTTTAAATGGAAGAAGCTAGATTCATATTTAGCTGTAAGGAAGACATTTTTCATTGTGAAGGTGGTGAGTCACTGGCACAGGTTGCCCAGAGCAGCTGTGGCTGCCCCCTCCCTGGCAGTGTTCCAGGCCAGGTTGGACGGGGCTTTGAGCAGCCTGGTCTAGTGGAAGGTGTCCCTGCCCATGGCAGGGGGGTTGGAACTAGATGGTCTTTAAGGTTCCTTCCAGTTCAAGCCATTCTATGATTCATTCTGTGATTCTATGATTCTCTTAATATATTTATAGAATAAGACACTGTTGTTTGATGCAAACATATTTTTCCCCATAAGCTTCCTGGAAATTATTTAAGTGTAGATCTGTGATCAGTGTTTTCAGGCTTTGCTGCCTGTGTGTGTGTCCTATAGCAACAGTTACACAGCACGTAAGAATCTTGCTTTTCAGAGCTTTGAGGACTTGACCCATCACATGAGAAGCAATTGCTGATAACTGATAGAAAAGCAGTGCGTACTTTTGAAGACTGGACTATGCATCTTGCTTCTTAGATATGATGTCATGTCCCAAAATTTATGCATCCAACTTTATATCTTTTGGTCTAACACTGAATTAACATATGAAGTCATTTAACTTTATATATGAAGCATGTATTTCAGTGTTTCTTCAGTGTCTTTATTCCATTTGGAATATGGGCATGAAGAGAAGCGTAGAAACCATCCAAGCATTATACTATTTGGATTATAGCTCTCAAACTAGACTAACAAGTAGCGTAGAACTCTGTATATTTCAGAGGTGGCAAGTGTATTCCATGAAATAGGCCAGATAATAAAACATTGAACATTGTTAGGGAGAACCCCACTGAGGAAAATAATACCAAATCATGAGCCAGCTGCTCCCCTGCTCCCTAAAGAACTGATGAAGAGCTGCGACAACCCAGGGGCAGGAGAAGTCCTGCTCACTGGGGTAGATGTCCATGACTCTCACTCATGGAACAGTTGAATTCACAGTAGGAACATTTACTTCAGGATGAAGCCCATGCCATGTTTCCTGGCTGAAAGACAACAGCGGGGAGAAAAGAACTTAAAGATGATCATACTTGTATTACTTGAACTGTCAGTTAAAGAAGAACACAATGGCCCCCAATGAAGAACACTGTGTCTGCAAACCTGTGACAAGTCCTTACTGTAAGGCCTTCTAAATGACAAAACATCAGCCAGAGAGGTCAGTTGTGTATTAGTGCCTAATTCAGCAACTTTCCAGGCACACAGCGGTTCCCAAAGCTAAGGAGGAAATATCTTACATTAAATCTTTCACTGGAGTGTAATACCAAGTTTCACCATATTTGCTGGAGCTGAAGCAACAGGCAGCAATACAGGTCAGAGTGCGCAGGCTTTGTGCCACACTTTGAAGACTGCCAACATCTCCTCAGAGCAGCATCTTGGCAATACACATGCTCCCTCTAAAATTCCTTTATTACATTTCTTTCTCATTATTGATCTCTGATTAGCTTAAGGCAAGGGTTTATCTGATACTGAGTTATGACAGAAACACTGTATATTTATGTACAAGTCATCACTTCACTGAGCTTGTTAACAGAACAGGACTCATTTCCATGGAATAGTTTCATGGAGACTTCCAACATGTAGCTGTTTATTTCCATGAAGAAAGCACACTGAATTAGAAAATTAGATCAAGAGTAGTCTCAGCTGCTTAATTCCAAATTATATTTAGCATGTGTTTATGTCATTGCCTCTGCTATCAAACATCATGGCACAGTTAACCAGGGTGGGCCAAAAATTATACTGTCCATGTATTTCAGACCTCTAAGGTATTAAACACTGTATTCATCATGAATCAGTAAGAAAAAAATCAAAATATCAGAATTGTTCTCAAAATGAAATATTCCAAGATAATGTTTTCAACCTGCTAGAAATAGTCTATCTATAAACATCTTATTTTGAAACATTAAAAATCTGTCAAGAATATTGAAAACTTTGGTGGTATTTTGCCAAAACTCCTTTTTAAAAGAAGTTCTATTCCCTCGTAAGGCCTTGATTTAGTTGAATTAACATTTTCTGGTAGAAAACACTTCCATGAGAAAATTTTGTCACTGGCCTTAGGAAATGACATCATTAATTTATTTGTCTGGTAAGTGAAAACTCACAAGGTTACTTGTAGCAAAACTGGGAACAGAAAGAAATTCACATCTTCCATATAACAGAATGAAATATCATCAATTTATCCATACAACCTACTGCAATCACTATGCAAAACCTTACAGGCTGTACAGGTGAAACCAGTACTTGATAGCAGACAACACCTCCACCCCATCCAGACACAGTCTGGTAGAGAAAGCAGCAATTCCAAAGCTTTGTATTTTAAGGTTGAATAACCAGTTTTGTGCTTCTGTAGCAAAATGTGAGTTATTTCATTTTGATAACTGGTCCATACTGGGAAATTATTTTCCTTTATTCTAACCCCTCTAACAGCAGAGAAGCATTTTGAGGCTCTAAATTAACCACCTTCTCAACATGCACAAGACTGTTCCTTCCAGTTGAACACTACAGGAGTGCTGTGTGTTATGTTTCATATCTCCCTGAAAAAAACTTATTTAATTTGCATAATAAGATAACCAAGCACATAACATTGTTTTTTTAGGTTAGATGAGCATCATAACATGCGGCAGAATGTAAATATTAACAACCAATTAGTTACGAACCATTTATACTATATGAAACAATACTGTTAAATTATTAAACTCCTGAAATGATCTGGGCTTGCACCCCTTTATTGACCTCCTCTGACCTTATCCCCTCAGATCTGCTGCTTCCCACATGAGCTCAGATATTTTTTTAACTGCAGAGCAAGCCAAATCAACTTTTTAACAAAGCAGAATATTATTTTTCTGCCATACTGGCAACTGAATAAAGGGGATCTATTTGGTTAAGATTGTTTAACAGAGAAGCAGTTGCTGCTTCTGCAAAGTAATGTACCTGCAGGAAGGAGGAATGCAGATCTCATTCACTGTAGGCCACCACACATTGACTGTCCCAGACATTACTGCATGAGTCATGCCAGGCCTGAACACAGCAGCTAGTGGGAAGGCACATCAGCAGTGCCAGATCCAGCCCAGGTGGCTGAAGTTGATGCCTCTGCATCTTCATTGCTTCACCTTCCCCAAAGAAGGTGCCCTAAAGTTATCTTGGGAAGGTCTTTGCTCACATCTTCTCAACATAGTAGTGAATCTGTGTATATATATACATACACACTGCTCTTTCTCCATCATTAAAGTAGCATATCATCCTAAGGTCATGCACTGTTGCCTCTCACAGTAGGCATCTGGAGTTCAAAGACAAATTGACACCGAGTTCACTTTATGTGTCTATCTAATTTTAACCATCATTTACTTAAAGTGGCTTCTGCAAGGTGTTCAGTTATTAAAAATTCAAATCAAATTGTATCATTGGTGCTTTAAAGGAAATCATGCTGACATATCATGTACACAGAGCAGTAATATATAGCTGCATTTATTACCTATAACCAGAAAAAGCCATCAAGAATGAAAAAACCTAACTATATTTAAAAATAATAAAGGCTACACATTTGCCTATGCTCTCTAAACAAACTTGAATGGGCTGTGGCTTATGACCAATTTAGAATAATTTACCATCCAGATAGTCTGCACTGAAACAATAAAAATCCCATTTGTTTAGATTTATTTTAACAGCAAGATAATCATAGACTAATCACACATGCATCTTTTTCCCTACTGCATAATATATGTTTTCATTTAGGCAAAATTATAAGAATTTTAAATTCACTGGCCTTAGAAGAATAGAAAGGTAAAACCAATTATTTTAATGAATAAAAAAGCCTTTGGGTCATTGATAATTCAGATCTCTAGCAGAGCAAAGGGAGTAATATTATACCATGGATTACAATATTCAAGACAAGAAAACAGTCTGGTTTATTTTTATCCTACTGACTTATCTCTGATTTGAAGATATGCCAGTATCATGCTAGGCACCAGTGTAGGCTTTAAAGTTCAACACTTCTAAAAAAAAGACAAGCCTAAGTAAATTGGCAAAGCTCAACACAAACAACCTGAACAGCCAAATTCAAATTGGTTTAGCTGTCTTCAGATTAAATTTTAGATTAATAAATATTAAATATTAGATTAATAAATATTTACACAAGATTTAGGTCTGAATGCAAATGGTTACATCTCATGTTAATTTGCAGGATTAAGACATTTGTTTTTATGGGTATTTTCTTCAATATCAGACTTTATTAGGTTGCTTTCCATATACATCCAAGTGTCTCCCTCAGCAAACATTGAGTCAAATGACAATGGAGGACATTCAGTCATTGTGAATGGCACCCGGCTGGCACTGCTGAATGACAGCAGGCAGGAAGGGCAACCCAGGGGACTGGCACTTGGCTAGTGAGGAAAGTCAGAGTAGTAGACACTCCACCTTTAACAAAGCACAGGAAAGCCGCTTCCTGCAGGGAAGCCTCCTGCAGCAGCTTCACTGGAAGTAAAACAACACTTTCAAAACATCAGTGCACAGGCAAGGGATTTTTTTCAGAGTAATTAATTTTTTAAAAAGCTTTCAGTCAGGAATTATATTTCTCAATACAGTCCTGCAAGCCCATCTGCAGCACTGTCAGAGAGGGACTGAGGCCCCCCAGTAGCAGAGGCTGAACATGAACCAGGGGGGCACAAGGAAGAAGCATCACTCCTGGCTCCTCACAAGGACTGTGTGAGCACCTGCAGGCTTCGACCTCAGAGGACGACAGACCTCCCAGAACTGGTTACACCTCAAAGGTCTCTGCCCTGAACAGCTGGTGGCATGTCAGAAATTTTGAGCAGAGACCATATTTTACTTTGGAGGCTTTCACCGCTCAAACACTTCTCTCTGATTTTCCAGGAACAGAACAAATCAATGACCATTTCTCCCCCTCAGCTCTTGTGGGTGACCTACATTATTCAGATTAATTTCTTGACTTGCATGTTCGCAAAACAAGTAACAGAAATGATGAATAGTGATGCAAGACGACATTAAAATAGATACACATAAAATACAATGGTATCATCCTTTTTAATTAAACTTTGTGGGAAATGAGTGAACTATTCCTCTGACAGTATCTTGCAGCTCCAAGTGTAATATCAGTTAAGTAGCTAAATAAGCACACTGCCGGAATGGCTGCATCATGACATACAGACTTGCCTGCGAAAACAATCCTGGGAAGAAGCTGATCTTTTTTTTTAGTGCTACAATTCATCAGTAACTGAAGCATAATCAGCTGTGACTGGCTGAGGAACCTGCCTGCATGCAATTTAGAAATTCTGGTTAATTATGTAAAATTGCTCAATATTTAATGCCTCAGTGTGTAATGAATCAGCCATGAACTAGCTAAGACCTTTGTAAATTACTGCCCACTCTGTCTGGAAGATGAGCCCATAGACAATGAAAGACAGAAGTTAACTGAAATATTTAGGGTTTGGATGAACATTACAGTCAGACAGGAAAAAAAAATAAAATAAAGAAAACCTTTTTGGTCCTTATCTGGAAGCAGGAGTGGGACACACTTGAAAAAATCCCAAAGAGGAAAACAGAGTGTACATTACAGAGCAGGAGCAGACAGATATGAAAGGAATTTGGAGTCAAGAGAGTAAGAAAAGGGACATGCTTTCACTGCTGATTTGTCTGTGGGAGCTGCTGAGGAAAGAGAAACTGACTGCAGAGAGGAGGAAGAAAGGGGTGATGACTGTCAGGAGATGCCAGTTGCAGAAGGAGATGCTATCAGGGTAGGAGAGGGTGGAAGGCTTTTGGGCTTGTACCTCCAGCTGTGAAGGTGGATTCATGTGATCAGAAGGGAGCTGTGCAGATCCCAGTCCACCCCAGAGTCAGGCTCAGCTCCTTAGTGTCTGTGCTGAGAAGTGTCACAGACCCCAAGGAAAACCAGAGAGCTCACTTGCACCTAGACCAAGGAAAAAACAAGGAATGGGTAGATGTGGTGCCTGTGGACTCAAACACAAAGGCATGGTGGGCATTGTGGACCTCAGCTGGTGTTACGAGGCTGGGAGGATGGCCTTTGCCATCTCTCACCTCATTAGCAGGAGCAAACAAACATTCAGTTCCTAACCTAGAAGAATTTAATGTTCCATGCAATTTAAAATCTCATTCCTTAAGAACATTAGCAGTTTTCTGCAGGATAGACAACTCTTATTAAACTCTATTTCTTCATTGTACTATCAAGCTGTTTTTGATTGCATAAAGATGATTTTGAGGATACTGTCACTATAGAAACTATTGCTAAAGGAAGTTCTTTTGCTCTATTTTCCCACTAGAGAAAGCAAAGAAAATGCTCTCTTTATTAGCTGGTAGAAATGGATGTAGTTACATTCAAATATTTTTTCCTGCTCCTCTTTATCCACTTCTGTATTTGACAATATTGCCTTCGAAAAAGCTTTCATTATATTCATTTCAGACTGGGATTTTCCCTTTTCCTGATGCAGGTTGTTGTGACTGTACTTGTGTGTGTCACGAGTAACAGACACCACAAACAAAAAACAACACAAAATCCTTTTAGACCGAAACTGAGGTTGTTCAAACACATTGTTAAACAGCATGCACTTTTGGACATGGGAAATCCCAAGATAATGTTCTTTCCACAAAGCTTAAGTTTGTCTTCATACATAATACACAATGCAGTCAAGATGAGTAATAGCTTCGGAGCAGAATAAAACTGAGGAAATCACATCTTGAATTACAATATTACTATGCATAATATAGTAATATCTATATGCTACAAACCCCTTCCTCCTGCCAGTGTGCCCTGAGTCACACTACAGTCTATACCTATACATAATAAAAATATTTCTGGCTTCTAAAATTTTTTTATTTCAGCATACAAGGATTTTGGAACAATCCTGCTGCTTGAATACCTCATACTATCTAAAATATGATCACAGCCACTGTTTCTCCTTGCTGACCCTCTTGTGAGGAAAGCCTGCCTCTTTTGTGAAGAAGGTGCTTTGAACCATTTCCATACAGATCTGAGCACCTTGTTGGCTTCTCATGATGCTGCAGCTCTCTCAGACTCGATGCAGAAGACAGTCAGGAAGAAGGTGTGAGAGCAGGCAGGGATGCTAGGAGACCCTCCAATATGGCTGGCACACCTCCTGAGTGGTCAGCTCCATGGAACCAGACAAAAGGCAACACACCACCACTTCTTTGATTGCCTCTAAGCTCTGCCTGATCAAGCAAGTGCGGCTGATTTACTCTTCAGCAAAGCCAGACAGACCTTAACCCCCTAGTGCTCTGCACGCTTCATCCAAACACCACAAAATGCATGATCACAGCCAAGCTGAGAGAGGCAAAGTCCTTACCTGGGCACTAGCTTGGGCACAGGAACAACCAGGGGTCAAATCCCTGGGGAAAACACACCCAAAATGTAGCTGTTGCTCCATGTGCGGATCTGCCCCTAACCCACTGCATAGCAGAGCATACAGGTCCTGCGTGGGCATGTGGGCAACACTGATTTGAAAGGATATTATTCCAAAAGCAATTGTCAAAGAGACAGTGATTGGAAATGCATATTTACCTTCTTTGGGAGACGTGTAAATGTATGGAGACTGACTGTAAGTGAACAGAATTTCAATAACTCAGACTTCCAAAGATCAACCTCCCCATTTTTTATACCAGCAGTGAAACTTTTAAGACCAAGAAGTTCAACAATTGTAGAGCTACTCTAGCACTATACAAACATCAAACGAAATTTAAGGCAATAAGAAGGAGCTGATGAGCAGCAGAGAATGTGCTTGCTTCCTTCCAACAGCCAGTCCTGGGTGATATTATCAAGGAAGTTCAGAGTTGACCCATTTGATGCCACAGACCAATTAATGTAATCAGTTTGACTTTGGTTTCCAAAATGCTTAGGTCAATAAAAGTCCTTCAATCTTCCTTAAGCCTTCCTGGGAGCATCTGCAGCATTTGCAACTTAATTATGCTTTTTCCTTTCTATTACTTTACAGGTTTCCTTTCTTTTATATAGAATTTTGATGTTCATAGAGGATTGAGACAACACAAGAAAACAGTGTGGACCACTTGCTATCAAAATAGGTTGCTACTTCCAGGTATATCCACACTGAGTGAAGGACTCACAGTTGACTTGATGTGGAGAAAAGAAGAGATTAGGTTCTGGAATCATGCAGTTATAGTGGTTTATGTAATACAGAATACTGCATTGCACCGGTTGATATGCAGAAGATTATTTCAAGCATCTGCAGTGCTTTACTGTAGACCTGAAACTATCTGTACAAGAAATTAAATGGCTTACTAAATCTATACTTTATTCACTACTAATATCCTGTCAACAACACTCATAGAATAAGAAAATGCTAGCCTGAGAATTACAGAGACTTCCTAGCTCTAGGAGAAAATTAGGGATGAAACATCAATTTGGTCCTAAGGATTTTTTTAAAAAACGTTTTGAATAATTTTTTTGAAAAATGTTTTGAAGCTGAAAGTAGTAATGCTTCACTAAATATTTTGTTGAAGAAAATTTAATCTACAGTGTCACAGACAATTCTCCAATCTACTTCTGTGACCTTCATCTATACTGCTACCACTGAAGCTAAATGAATGTATTGGTCTTTGTATAAAATTTATACCACGTGGAAAAGGAATGCAAAGCAAGGCAAAGTTGATAAAATTATGCATAATTATTTGCACTAGTATAAATGACTTCAGCAGGCACGAGACATCAAGATACTAGCTATTCAGTCTATACAGTTTGCCAGAGTTGAAAGATTTATTGTTGTGACTCCAGAAAAAAAAAAAAAAAAAATTATGATTATATGATGCTGAAGATGGAGTATTTTACCACTCACAGTCAACACTAGTCTACTATAAGCTGAATGTACATGAAAGAATAAAGTATTTTATGTTGTAAAATAATAACAAACATTCATAAATTAATGGGAACTGCACTCCTGATGTTAATGGACTACTACCTGGGATTTTTTACTAGTGTGCACCACAACTCCTACAGATCATTTATTCTTGCAAAAATGGATATGTTAACAAGCAATATACAGTAAAACAAGCCAACGACATTTTATCATGATTAGCACTTGTACCAAATACAAAAAAACCCCACTAGCATAATAGTAATGCTGGGCTTTTAAACAAAAGCTAAGAAAATCTGCAGGAAAACCATATTTGTTCCTAGGCAGTGCTATTTTCAATTACCTGTTTGTGCACACTGACATTTTCTTTTTGAAAATTGTTTTAATAGAGCCAACAGTAGCAATTTAAAACTGTAATGTACAAATCTAAATAGAGTTGAAAATACCCTGAGGCGTTCACTAAGGAGAAGGCTTTTCAAAATCAAATGATACCCCTTTGGCAATCAGAACATCAACAGGCTGAACTCAATGAAAGAGGACAACAGCAAATGACGGGCAAGGGATGGCAGAGCTCCCTCCAGCTGAAATTGCATTTGACTGAGGAGCAATGGGGTGATGTGCCTGGAAACACACTTCCATCATAATCAAAGACCATAACAAGCAATCACATCAAGCCATGGTGCTGCACATGGAAGGCACAATTACTGGAATACCTGGAAGTGAAAGCAATGTGGTGTTCAGTGAAAGACTGCACAGAGAAAACACAAATAGTGAGTTTAGAGATGAAAAGTAGTGCTATTTTGTTGAACAGAAGAATCTAATGCTGATCCTCCTAGGGTCAGGAACTCAAAACATATACTGGCTCTCATATTTTGCCTTGTAAAATTTATTGAGAACCTGCACTTGTGAAACAGCTCAGCATCAAAAGAATGGGGGATTACAAATCATTTAATTGCACCCATAGTTTTGTTAAAATATATACAGCAACAAAAGAAAGAAATATGTAAGGAAGAATTTCATATTATTACACTTCTATCCTTTCTGAGATTGAGTATTTTTAGATATATTCAAAAATAGGAAAATGTCTATTCAGGATGTAAATGTTTACATTTAAAATTCTTTCAAATATGACTTTGTACTACCAATTTAGTACTCTAACAAAATCTACAGGTTCAGAAGCTTTATTTTGTTTCAGGATTTGTGTTAATTTTGTTCCTTCCTCAATCGTTGGGGTCTCACAACACATACAAAAAATCGGGAATACTTCTTTTTATCCAGAGGCATGTCAAAAGAAAAATTATCTTATAGAAAGCCAGCAGAATTCTTTCCATTTTTGGTTTTATTGATGGAAAGATTTTCTTCAGGCAAACTGAAGTATTTCAATGTCTTCAACAAATGACAGGGTTTGGAGAAAATGCAGCCAGATTCTTCTCAGAGGAGTACAGTGGCAGGACAAGAAGAAACAGGTATAAATTGCAGCAAGGAAGTTTCAGATTAGATGAGAACAAACATGAGTGGCAAGCATTGGAACAGCCTGCAAAGAGAGGCCATAGGAGATACTAAAAATGTGAGGGGACAACAGCTTGAGCAACCTGATGTAAATTGTCCCTGCTTTGAATGGTGAGTTGGACCAGATGACCTCCAGAGGCCCCCTCCAGTCCATGTAATAATTCTGCAATATGAGGTTATCAGATGCAAACTAGATGCAACTATATCTGAAGCTGGATTCAGAAAAATGAATAAAACATGTTTTCTTCAAAGCAAACAGCAGGAAAAAAAGTGACATTTCTACATAGCTTGGAACTAGTTTTCTACTTTCCTTTGATACCACATTCTGAATAAATTTACCATTTGTGATTACAACAAAAACATGTGATTCTACAGAACACTGTTCCTTCAAAATTCGTTTAACTAACTTTGCTGGTTTGGTTGTTATTCCTTTGAAACAATAATTAATTTCATTTTAAAAGCTACAGTTTTTCCAAAGTAACCAGTGATTTGTGATACCTCCATGTTGTGGTTCTGATGTGAGATACCCTAAAAGGCTTTGATTTTCAAAAAATACGAAGAAAATAACCAGAAAATTAGCTTCATTTATAGTGCTCCTGTTTTGGATTCAGAGGTCTTTTTTTAATAATTATGGCTAAGAAGACTACGAAACAATATCAGCTTTCCTCCTGCAGTATTCCTTGCCTCTTCTATTAAATGTGTTATTTGGAGTTCTAGTTGGAGAAATATCTACTACAGTAAGGAATGATTTGTATAGATTCACTATTTCTTCTTAGGATCACTACGAGACATAAAATTTAAGCAGCCAATATAAGATTTGACTAGCCTTCTTCAGGCCCTAGATAAGAATTTTCTTCAAGCATGTCTGAACATTCAGGATAATGCTATATGGATGAGTCATCACGGTTTGGGGATTCAGATCCTTTTTATTCCATCACCAGTAAAATCCCAAGAGCAAAATACATGCTTTGTTAGTAAGGAATTAAATGTCTCTTTTGCTGAGATTTAGATATTTGCTTTCCACATGGTTTTCTTCTCATTTTTTCCCAAAAGAACACAAGTTACACAAAATGTACATTTATGTCAGTTCTGCACAGAGAAGTGACTGTACCATATATTGTAGGGACATTCGCCTGCCCCAGAAGGAAACCAGTGTGATTTTGAATCAGACTGTTCTCACCTCAGTGGAACCTCAGTTCTCATAGCAATTCCAGAAATCTTCAGAAAGTTGTAAATTAAAAAATCTTGTGTACAAATTAAAAGTTCTTGTGAACCTAAAAAACTCCAGAGCTGGGAAGTCAAAAAGATCTGGCAAGAACTGTTACCTGAAGCTGAAAGGCCTATAAATAGTATATTTCTAAACATTAAAATTGTGCTTTAAAACTGTTGTAGGAAAAAAAAAAATGTTTCTAAACGATAGATAATTGGATGTGTGTGGGAGCTATATGTTCAAAATTGAACTTTTGAACTCTCAAGTATATGTGTGCAACTTGCTGTGTGCAATCTGTATGGGCTGGTTGTAAATTTTGATAACACCAGGTCTAGACAGAAGTGTATCCTGAATCCTTCAGTTAACAAAGACACATGAGACAGTACCATCAATTAGGAGGCTGATCATGCCTTATGATTCTGGGAAAAGTGAGGGCCAGCAGCTAAAAGAGGGGCTAAAAGGTGAAGATCCTCAGTGGAGGAAAGATCCTGGAGGTGGAAGAAGATCCTGGAGATCTGGGAGGTGTCCCATTTTCCAGATCAGCAGCCATCTCCTTACTGGGGAGCAAAGCTGAGAGTTGTCAAACACAGCGCTGAGGGTGGTGCAAGTGATTACATGAGACAATCAAATACAATCTTTCTGTTTTTAAAATAATCCTCAGTATCCAGATCCTCTATGGGTTGTTTTTCACTCTGTCTTACCCATGGCAGAGACCAAAAATAATAACTGATACAAGCGGCTAGCAACACTGCCTGCCAAATAGAAGGTCTCCATCTTATCCTCAGTCATCTTGTTCCTTACATAATGATACCTCTCAGGCAACATCGCTATGCAGCAATGTAGCAAGACACAATATAGTGCACATGACAGCAAAGATCACATTGCCTTGTGTGCAGTGTAGTGTCCAAGGCAACTTCCCACTTTCTGAAGCTGATCTGCACTCAACAATGTTTCTATTTATGTAAAGAGAAATTATAACCACAGGTAATTGGCTGCACCTTTTTTTTTTTTTGAGATACATCACTGGCATCAATTTAAGTTAATAGTTTTCTTACAAAAGGAGAGCAATTGTTCCACAGCGGCACTGCTTTAAGACATGCAGAAAACCAACAACACTAAGCAAGAGTTAGTGGGAAAAATAAAGAAGAAAGGTGGGAAACAAAAATAAAAACTTCAGAATAATGGAAGATGGTATGTAGAAAGTCCATCCTTCCATTTCCATAAGTGCAAGTTAGTAAAAGATACTTGTCCAACTATTATCTTACCTAAAGTAGCCAATAAAAATGCTACCTATAAAAGGTGGAAAAGGGCAGGAGAACTGAACAGGGTAGACAGAAGTGAAAAGGATTTAGAAGTAATTGAAGCTAGTCTCTGTACCAGGGCTTCATGATTTTTCAGGTACTAAGACCACATAATTATAATGTGTAGTGCAGAGAGAACAGCATTTGCACATGCAAACACTATCACCCATATTAATTAGTTACTCAGTCTCAGAAGTTAGTGTTCTCTTTTCCTTCTTCTTTCTTTTTTTTTTTTTTTTTCTTCCCATTTGTGGCAGGGTTTAACTGGCACATAAATTAATCCACTGGGAAGCCAAGCTGAATGGCTACTGTTGACCCTTCTGGTTAATTAGATAAGTTAGTCAATTAGATACGTTACAACTCCACAATTTCCTTCTCGTATCAAACACAGCCTCTACTCCTGAAGGAATAGTTCTGGCAGTTGCCACTAAGTGTCACTGTTCACATAGCCTCAAAAGCCGTATTAGCGTGCCAATAAAAGCCGGGCTTGGACAGGACGCTCTATGGTTGGGTGGGTTTGGGTGTAGAAGCCCTTCGGGTGACATTTTCATGTCACCTTAGTCAGCTACAGACAGCGCTCCAAGCCCAGGCTGCTTCCCATCCCAGGTCACAGACTGGGATCTGCTGGGGCACAGTGAGAAAGGATCATAGATACTGCAGGAAAGTACAAACACTGGCTACCAAGTGGTGATCAAGAAAGCTAATATGCAACACAAGAAACTCGAGGTGAGATACGTGAGGTTTGGTAAGGAACAGCTCCTCAACCATCTCTCTGTTGTAACCAACTGTGAGAACATTTCTAGCCTGTTTCAGAGGAAAGTCAAACAGGTTAGATGAATACATCAGTCATCACCATCCTGCTAAATAATCAGGACATGACTGTGCATTATTTTGAATAAAAAAGGCAGCAGCTTGCTGAGGCAAGTAGGCTAAGCTGGGGGAACAGGGTTGATGTGTATTAGCAGATTATGTTCTGGGAGTTGAAATAATTCCTAGAAACCAGATACAAACTAGAAAAAATTACATTAATGCTGTTTGACCATCTAATTTCAGAACTGATATATGTGTGAACAAATCACATTTACAATGCACCAAAACCAGATACCACCAATTTCTCTACTACAGAGTCACTCTATCCCTCTTTCCTCACTTAGAAACACAGCATGGGTGGCCAAGTGGCCAATAATAATGCTTCAGAAAATACTACTATTTCTGATACAGACAATGGTACAGAGACTTGGTTTAGACCATTTTTCAAGGTTTCTTGGACTAACAGAACCTGTTGAGCAGTGCTGGCTCTACTTACAAAGACCAAACAGCCAAGAGCAAGTGAAAAAAAAAAAAAAATCACCCAAGCATAGCCACTGTTTTTACCACATTTCTCTGAGAACAGCACAATTTCTTCTAGAAATTCAGCTGCAACTTTCTTCAACATGGGCTGAACTTTGATGGCATTAGTACTTTTCTACTTATCTAATTCCATTATGAATTTACTCAGACTCTGAGTTATTTATAATTAGTTCAGTCATGGCAGTTATTTAGGTAATACTTTATCCAGTGTATATGTAATCTATCTCACCTATCTTATTCCTGTAGAATTTGCATTGAAGTTTCTCTCTCTCTTAATACCTTTCAGTTTAACTCATACTCTTCAGAGCTGACTATTCTTTCCATTTGTTCATGGTTCATGCCAGGACAACGATGTTACTGACAGTTGATACATGAAAATAACCACTCCCATTGGGGTAACCAGTAACACTGTAGTAGTTTCAATCTGAGCTATCACAATGTCTTTTATTCTTTATATGTTAGAAATTTAATAAACCAGGAAAAAAACCCTTGCCATTTTAACTGCCAGATAATCCATTTGCTCCGCAGAAGCTAGGTTTCAATCAGCATCTCTATCTCAATACAGAAATATCTGTATAGGAACAGAACCCATTCAATCTCTTTCAGCTTCCTCATTTCTAAAATTTTGACATCTGTATTAATATTTACAAAAGACTTATTTTTGGTAGATAGTAAAGTCCCATTTCATAGCATGAGACTAAGTAGTTCTGGGTCATTTTGCATCTATTGCCAATGAAGTACAACACTTACAACAATTCACAAATGTTACTTCAGTTTTTATACAGCATGTCTCTAACCTCTGAAATATTCTCTAGCTCCATAGTTCCATTGCTCTATTTAGACACAGTTTGTGTGTCTAAATAAGCATGCCTTGGTAAGATTTCCCATTATCTTATTCTCTATTCAAATGCTTTTCTGCTCCAGGTTTATTCTAGCTTGGGGTCTCAAAGTACATCAGCACAGCTGATGAGCCACATTCATGTGAAGGAAAAAATATGCATAAAATTACAAAATGTGGCTGGACTGTAGGGCTTGAATGAGCTCCTGTGGAGGAAGAACAAGACAAGATACACCACAGACCTCATGCATCTGTCAGTGAAGAAAGTCATGACACACCTAATTGTTACCAAAAAAGCTGCTAAATCTCCAGGTATATTTTCCTTGGCCATGAATTTCATTGATCCCAGTTGATAGAAGTCTTTGGTATATTCCCTCATCATCTCTTAGGTGCATTATTCCTCACATCTTATTGCAGTACACCAGCCTTTAATCAAATAATCAGATATATTCATCGGTGGGATGAACTGCAGGAGCACAACAGTCTCCTCACACAGGAGCCATGTCTGAAACCAGCTTTGCACAGCACTTTCAATTAACCTCTCCTGTTTATCACCTCCTCCCATTTCCTGCTTTCCAGTCTCTTGATAGCATCATTAGCAACCAGTATTTACATAAAATCTATTATTTGTTTCTCTCTCCTGTATTAAAACACTTACAGAACTCATAACAAAATAATGAAAGTGGCTGAAGATAATTCCGGTTGACTTGTTTAGTTAATAAAAGAAGGAAAAAGAGATGACAGAGGAGGATTTTTAAAATGGCCTCTTTTTCAAGTACTCTGGTAAGCTTACTGAGGATGATTATGAATGTCTTTCCAGTCAGCTGCTCTTTTGATGTTTCTCTCACCTTTAAATGAGAATAGCAAATATGATTTTTTCTTTGTTATGTCCTCCTGCTCCTTCACTTCTGGTGAGTAGTTTTTTGCTTGCCTCTTTTCTATAAGATGGCAAATGTCTTATCTTTCTTGTTGTGTTGTTTTTTTGTTTTTGGTTGGTTTGGGTTTTTTTTTTCTGTTAATGTGTTGCTCTCTTACAAGGCTCTCCGGGCAAACAACCAGTCCCTGCAACTTCTGACCTGCACCTTTCGATCTTTCACACCAGCAGGAATTCGACAGACATTTGACAAATAAAAACTATATCCTGTGAAAGGAACACTGCAAAGTAGTTTGACCTGTTGAACCTGTTGGCCTATTTCTTTACTACTGCCTTTGTAATTATTATGGATCACATGACACCAGAGGCCTTTCTGGAGGCCTCTGGACAACATGATAAGAGTGTAATTGAGTTATAGGATGCAAGGTTAAAGAGAGAAGAGTTTAACCTCCTCAGTAATGAACTGTAGACAGGGGGAAGAGGGGATATTTATTTATTAAAGTGAATCTTATCCTACTTTCTTCTCTTTCCCTCCAAGAACACCAGTTGCATCTCAAATGCCTTCAGAGCATCACTGAAAGTGGAGCAAGCCACCTTGCCTATTTGAAGAGGGGGCTGTCAACAGAAAATTCAGATTGAACAGAAGTGTAAAAGACAAGATAGAGGCAAGAGAGGTGATCAGGATATGGAGTTTGGCTTCAAGAGTCAGTCTGAGCCCTAAGTTAACACAGACTCAAAGAAGGAAGAACCCAAAAAACCTTAATCAAAACCAGCATTTGAATTCTGATTATAAAGTCATTTGTTTTATGTTATTCTCACATTAGGAATAAACCTCATGTATTTCAAGAGAAACCAAGGAAGACAATAATCTTACATTCCTATTTCTAAACCTGTAGACCACGACAGTTTCAGAGTTTGCCTAAGGTCCAGTGTAAAAGACAATGAAAGGCACAACACATGCATATATATTGGCTTCTAAGAGTGCCAAACTGGAATATGGGAAAACTAGATTCAAAACACTACCCACAAAGTAATCTCATCATTAGGACATTCATAGACTACGGTGTCTCTCCCTTCTTTCCTCTATCTAGAAGATTCCTACATTGAATAAAAGTAGAATTAGATCCTCACTGCAAAGATCTAAAATAATATACGGTCCTATTGTAGCTTTCTCTCATATTTTCAGTACATCTACACAGACTTTTGCAGGCAATAATAGCACACTACCTGAACTCAATGCCAAGATTATTAACCAAAACATGCATGACAAGATATGTGTCTGCAGAGTTTCTGGTTCAAGATCAGCTCAAATCTGGCTGGTACGGAGTACATGCAGATCTCTCTTGAATCCACCTGTAAAACTGCCTATAAATGAAATGAAACTAAGACAGCTCTAGAAAAAAAGACTTAGAGACACTTCAGAACCATGGTTGCCTGAGCTTCAGTCATTTGTCTAAGACCCCTATTTCTTCCTTTGAATGATCTGAATTCTTATGTGTGAACCTATGATACATTTCATAATAGAATCATAGAATGGTTTGGGCTGGAAAGGACCTTTAAGATTAGCTAGTTCCAACCACCCTTGCCATGGGCAGGAACACCTTCCACTAGACCAGGTTGCTCAAAGCCCCGTCCAACCTGGCCTGGAACACTGCCAGGGAGAGGGAATCCACAACCTCTCAGGGCAACCTGTTCCAGTGTCTCACCACCCTCATACTGAAAAATTTCTTCCTTATATCTAATCTAAATCTACCCTCTTTCAGCTTAAAGCCATTACCCCTTTTCCTATCACTACTTTCTCTTGTAAAAAGTCCCTCTCTAGCTTTATTGTAAGCCCCATTGAGGTACTGGAAGGCTGCTATAAGATCTCCCTGAAGCCTCCTTTTCTCCCGGCTGAACAACCCCAACTCTCTCAGCCTGTCTTCATTTCTTGAGGTTTAAATTAGTTTCTAAATACCTTATGTTTCAATCTAAATCATACATACAGCTATATCATGCCTGTAAGTGCAGTTAAGGACAGATGATTCCTAATGTGAGCTCTTATCCCTTCCGAGCACACAGAGACCTATGTTGAGCTCAGCTGGTCACAGACATCTCCATCAGTCAAGCTCCTGGGAAATATTCTCAGCATTAGTAGTCTCCCTCTTGTAGGACATATGAATATCAAATCACAGGTCTGCCTCCAAAATCCAAGATGGGAAGTTTTCCAAGCAGCAAGGTCCCAGGTTCCCAAGTCATCCTCCATGGACTTGTATGTGAGGGTAATGCTAACAAAGAACAAACTGCTGTTAGCTTTCAATGTTTGCATGGGTTCATTGATAGAAATAATGTAGGAAAAAAGATAGCTTTTGCCTTTTGTAAATCTGCTTTGAGTACCTGATTCTATGAAAATTATTTCCTTATCATCTAAAGCTAGTGATAGGCAGAGATAGACAATTTAAGCAGAGTTCAGGAAAATCCTGGGAAGCAAAGCTAGGAATTTGGATCACTTGTAATGATGGACAAGGTAGAGAGAAGACTGTTGGTGGAATAGTTCCATTACAGAAATGTGGCTGCCATTTATGATTACAGGATAGTTTGGTTTGAATTTTGATATCTGGCTACTTACTATGAGCAAACAACAGCATGTCAAAAAGCTTCAGAGAGCTGAAAATATTAGGAAGACTATGTGAAAAGAGCTCAAGCCTCCTCCTGTTCCAGGTCCGTGCACAAAGACTATGTTGTTGGTTATTCTATCACTAACCTTGAGCAGTGTCATGTTCTCAAAAACGAGGTGGAGAAGCAACTATGAACGTCTAATGGAAAGATTTCATATCTATCAGCCAACACTAGGTGACCTCTGTGGAAAGGTCAGTTCTTGGTTCTTTTAACCCTTTTCCTTTGTATTTCTTCCCTGAGCAATTTAGATGGCTCCCCCTCAGCTTGAGCCTCTTCTTCCTATGCCCAGCCACACAGCTGTGTGTAGGATTACAGCAGATGGCAAGGTGTGAGGGCTTTCACTGCCACATGGGACAGGAGCTTTTCCACTGGGGTGGGGCTGCCAAGAACTGTGGTATAACATATGGTGATCTGATGCTTTCATTTTTACACTAATAAGGAAAAAAGTCATATAAAAAAAAAAACCAAACAAAAACAACAAAACAAACAAAAAAACCACCAAACCATAAAACTCTCCCTCACCTATGCTGCCCCTCCAAGCAGATATGGTAAGAAAAGAAAATCCTATCAAATTGAAAAGTAAACACTTGCCATTTGCTTAGCAAATAGATTTATCTTCATTAAATATACCAAAGAACAAGATAAGCAAACCATCTAGCCAGCTTCCAGACTGCTCTCTTATCTGAGCAAGAGTTTTAAAAGCATGACTATACACATCTTTGTGTTCAGGCAAATTACAGAACATTCTCCAGCTTAAACAATATACTACCGTAATGTGTGGGAAGACATTTTAGCTTGTGCAAGTTAATTAATCACTCGTGATAGTAGATTAAACTGTGTTTAGTAGGTCAGAGGTATAGGCTGAAATACTATTCTGAATTCAGAGAACACCCCCTCTGAAACAGATTTGAAAATCTCTCAGGTCATTTCCCTCTGCTCTGTCAGTAGAGAACTTTGATTTACAGACATGTCAGACCGGCACCAACTATTGCTATTTAAAAGAAAGTGATATTTCTAGATCTCTAGATCTACGCTAGCCTTGAGAAGAAGAGTAAAACATATAACGAGTGATTTGGGTAGTTAATTACACAGGTGAAAAATAAAACAAGTTCAACTGCAGGTGTTACAATTAAGCATGAGGATAGATAATTGTGCAACAGGGTTTGTTTCTAAAGCCTGACTCCATTCGATTTCCTCAGACACAAACTGAAGAGCAGAAGTCATGGCTTTCCCTCAGCACACACAAAGCAGAAGGTCCATTGCCTCTGTCATTTGTCCTGATAAGCAGGCACCTCTTGCTTCAGTGTAGCATCACTAACCATTCCTTTCGAATTATCATTGAGATTGACAGAAATATTGCCACTGCATTATAAAAAGGATGCTAACAAATAAGCAAAACCAAGCCCACTGCAGCATATGGGACTCACTCAGGATTATTGCTATTTGTGAGACAAAAATAGAGATCTGGATACTTGCTGCTTACAAAGACTTGACATCCTTTTTTTATTTATTTTTTTCCCCCAATTTCCAAATAGCCATACCCAATCTATCATCAGGGATTTGTATTACTGTAAATTTACACTCAGCAGTACTATGATACTGCTGACCCAGCAGTAAATACAGCAGCAGAAGTTACAGCAGAAGGCAATTGCAGCAATTCACACATCATCTCTGTGTTAACTAATACAGGCACATCAGACATTTTAAACAGAAGTAGCCATACTGCAGAACAAGCAGGAATGTAGTGCACAGAAACCGACATGGTCCCAGAGAAGGTTTTGGTCCAGCAGCTATTATTATTAGCCCTGAAAAGAATGAGGTCTCATCTCTTCCAGATTCAGAGACACCCTTTCAGACTCTCAGCCACATTTTCCTCACTAATTTTAAATGCGGGCAAGCATCAGAGTTTCAAGAAGAATTTTAGATCACGATTACTCACTTATTCTGGTGGTTAGCGGCTTTCGTCACAGTGTATACCAACTCATGAGCCCATCATTACAGTGAAAAGAGTAAATATCCACATCTCAAGCCTACTAGGGGATTATTCTGTCCAGTGGTTTTTGATCCTTCTAATTCTATGCTCTTCATGGTTTTTTTTTCCCTAACTTTGTCTTTTTTTCTCTCTCTCCTTTACCTGTGAGGCTTGTTCTTTTCCTTATCTTTGAATTTAAACTTGACCTTTCCTATTCTGTCAGATTGTTAGATGAGTTCTTTGTTTTGATTTTGTTAGATTTTCTTTCCGAGCTTTACACATTTAGCAGCTCAAGGTTTCTCTCAACAAATGAATGCCTTGAATGCACTGAATCATGAATACACCATCTCTTTAACTGCTTTATTAAAATTGGTAATGGCAGCTTTATAGGTTTTTTTTTGTTTGAGTGAAGCCTAGCTATGGGAAAAAGAAATTCACCCTTTCAGCATGGTCTCCATTGAGCCCACAGGCACCTTGTTCTCCCAGTTTAGCTTTAACACCTATCAGAGTCCTAGGAAAGAGTACAACAGCTAGGGAAACACAAGTTAAAAGATCACATAACACTTCCAAGGTAAGCTACATCTGGATGGTGAAACATGCTATTTGAAAGGTTAAATGAAATAATAAATGTTAAACCAACAGATTAAAAAATTCCCACAGACTCAAAAAATGCTATGCATCATGTGAATATGATATGTCAAATCACAATGTAGATAGTGTTATCCCAGCCATTACAAAATCATCTGAGTTTACAGTCATGCTAGCTAGACTTGCTAAATCTAGATTGCTTCACTCAAAACAGTGATTCACGGTCATGCTTTTCATTCTTCATTTATTTTTAGTAGTGTCAGTACTAATACCTTGCACTGACTCAGAACAGCCTGCTGGAGCAACTGGATAGTCCAGGCTCTCTAGAACTGAGATCAGCTTTTTATACTCTGTTGAGATATTGGGTCTCTTTAAAGCTGCTGCAGTATTGTATTTCTCAGGCTCTTTGGTTTTATTATTGTACATGTGATCATATTTGTAGTGCTCTTTTGGGGTTTTTTAAGTGCAATCATGTGCTTTTGTCTAGTGATAAAGATGAATAGCAATGAAACATACAGAGCAGTGCTTCTGTTACCACAGAAAAGACGATGAAGGGAAATAAAAAGGAATAGAGGGCCAAAGTTTAGCATACAACAAGAACTGTGGAAATTGGTGGAGATTTCTAAGACATGCTTCTTAAGCAGCTGAATTTCAGCATTTCACAGTGAATCTGGAAAGAAAAAGAGCTTTTGGGGTATGAGATTATTTTGCTTACTGTAGAATACTAATTAACATGCTATGACAAAGGAAATCAGTGATAGCAGTATCCTGTATGTGCTGCTGAAACAGGAAATCAATCAAAATTATTCTACACAAAATTATCTAAAACAACATTATTCCTAAATCAGTCAATTTATTAGGAGAAATAGATTTTAATGTTATAATAAGTAAATCCTCATGGGTTTTTATGAGATCCTTATAGAGAAAGCAACTCAAAAGACATTTTTATGCAGTCACACACATGCATAAACACACACGGAGACTTTCTTCTACCCGCTTCATATCACCTTTGAAAGGTTGGAGAAACGATGTGGAAAATCTAAGTTATTCCCAAACTAGTCGAGCTACAAGCCTTAGGTTCAGGTGGCCATACAGCAACCTGTGGTTCAAAGGCTAACATACTAGATGTGCTGGAACAAACTTTACCAAATGACCAGACTTCAGTCCAAATCATTACTTTCATAGTTGTGAGCCATCAGCACTGTGAATGGATATCCCTGTCCTGTTCTCTTGGGAACTGCATTTTGCAGGATATGCGTTTTTACCCCACAGCATTTTGCACCATAAACATCAGAAGCCTCTCACAACCAGCAAAAACAGTAGGCTCACGAGTCTAACATTCAAATTCTGCTAGTGCTTATTTAATAGTGCCTATTAAAACATTGTCTTAGTCCACGGGGACTGGTAGAAGTTTGAAAATTATTCTTTTTAACCAAGAGAAATAGAATGTACTATATTCCTGATTACTGTGAGTGAGAGATTGTTTGGGGAGAAGTACGTAACACCTCTTCAGCATGTAAGTTCAGCCCCAGATCAGAAGCAGACTTTGCAGTATTTGTCGACTGCAGCAGGAGGAAGGTAACCATGAAATGGAAGGGAAAAGGATTTGCTACCTGCAGAGGAATTTTAGCTGCTCTTAATATATTTCTAGGTACATAAAGGAAGCCTTGAATGAAGGAAGTTATGCAGACTGGGCTACCATGAGAGGTAGCTGCATTTTAGCATGACAGCAGGTCTAAGTCTGGAGTTATCCATGGATATCACCCATCTGCTATGTTATCAGTATTTGATATGAGAGCTCTCCTAACCATCTGGAAAAAAGGCTTTTAGTTGGCAATGGATAAACCTTTTTTGCTGCTGGCAAAAAGATAACAAGTTTGTTCTTGGCAGAGGGATTACTGCAACATTCCCGATGAAGGCATGAAAAGGTATACTTGGTATAGGCTAAAAGCAGTTCCTGATCTGACTCAGACCATTTATGGAACCATATTCCCTGTGCCAATCTAGGATATAAAAAATGAAAGGGGCGTTTTTGGTTTTGTTTTGGTTTGGTGTTGGTTTTTTTTTGTTGTGTTTTTTTTTTTTTTTTTTTTTTAATTGAGCCTGGACTGATCACACAAATTAACCCAGAGTGAATTATTACATACCAGATGAAATAATATCCAGGGTGAGTTAATTCCAGAACAATGGTGAATACTAATGGAGCTTACATTCTGCAACCCTCCAGAACTTTTCTGTGCTGGCTGATGAGGCTATTTTCTAGCCAACTGGACTGTATTAAAGAACTGCCTAAATATCATGGCAGAGCATGTATTCAGGAGCATGTATTTATTCAGCATTCCATTCATGTCTGGAACTAGAGGCTTCTGAGCAATCTCTGCCTTATGTTATGATGGATGCTGTGCAAAACACAGTACAAAATCAAAATAAGTGAGAAAACCTCACTTAATGTGAGTGCATGAGAGGTTGTTATAATCCATAGTGCCCTCCACCATCCAGTCCCTAGCAGTTCACACCGGCCGTATTATAATTGCACAACAAGGTGAGCTCTAGTTACACATCATATCTTCATGGCTCCCAATTCCTTTGGAAGAAAACCCAAGTGCATGCCAGGATGACAGCTATGGTAAACTTCATTGGTCCTCCACTTGGCTTGGTGGGAGAAGGGGTCTGGTGCAGAGTATACCTCCCCCACAACATAAACTCAGCTGCTGAGGATTAGGCAGAAGGTGTCTTCTGAATGTTATGACACAGCTAATGAGACATCCTCTTTGGACATAACAGTCAAGCAGGAGAGAGGGTGTGTGCCTAAGAACCAAGAGTTACTACTCTTTGGTTGTAGACTTCTGGGAAGTGAAGCACGAGAACTTCTCAGCTGCCGTGTTGTTCCAGAGGAGCAGGTTTGCTAAAATAAGGTAGTCTCTGCTCAGGTTTTAATCCTTTTCAGAACTGGGATATATCTCCTCTCTTGTTGAGCTCTCTTCACTCTTTTGACCACAGGAAGAGATATTTTCCAAATACACAACTTCTGACTTTTGCTGTCCCTCAGATTTTCTAGACACCAGGGAGTTAGTCAAATTCCTATCCTTGAGGCTCAGGTAAAGAAGGGAAAATTAACAAGTAATAGCTGTGGTTTTCCTATTTTTAGGGCAGAAAAAAATGCTTCAGCTGAATTCTGAGTTGGCGTAACTGTAGGTCTCCTCCTAGAACTGATAATCTGCACAAATGGCATGGCCGAGCTTTCTTCTCCTTGGAGTGCTTCTGCAGAGAGTCACAGTGTACCGCGTCTTAAACAGGTTAAGAGCATGGCTGAATGAGAAAAGTAAGCAGGGTGAAAAGGGTTCTATTTTGCATCTCATCCTGTGATTTTTAGGAAAAACAAAGGCAGATTTAGAAACAGGATGGCTGGGAGGAAAAATGTTAAGAATTGCACATGCATTTAATGTCTGCCTTTCCTTTGGATGATGTGTCACTAATCCCTGTGACCAAAGGACAAAGGAAGTATCCACTTAGGCAACCAAAGGAAATCTCAACAGGAGGTGAATTCATATTCTTCACCAGAATGTTGTCGCCACCATAAACAGCTGAAGGATTAAGGGACAAACTTAAACAAGATAAAAAAGCAGCTTTGTCTAGTCCTATTGATCCAAAAGAGATCACTCACTGTACCTTAAAATCTATTTTGTGCCTCCTTCAGAAAGTCTGCTGTGAAAGAAACGGAGTTTTATAATAATTATTTGGAGCCTTAGGGGTTCAGAGAATTCTTTGGTTCACATTACTGCTGCCTTACGTCCTGAATGCATTTTTGTGTGTATCCTAATCAGTTTATTTACTGTTTGAATGTTATTTTTGATGACAGGAAGAAATGTCTGTAGAACACTGTAAAATCTCTCTTCATAGTGAGTGATGAAAATCCTTCAAAATACATTTCAGACTCTGTTATAAACTGTATCTGATAATGTGAAAGCTCTATCTCCTAGCAGTGCATAGGACAAATTAGTTTCAAGCTCTACTTGCTCATTGCAGGATCTAATATGTGATTTTTATTTTTTTTAAATCTGACATGTCAAAAGAGAGATGACAGGTAGCACAAGGCTGCCCCTCAGATGTGAGGCACAAGAAATGTTTCCTGCACAAGGCAATTGAAAGAAACAACATCTGGAAGTGAGGAGAGGAAAAAATATGTTAATATTTCAAGAATAGCAGCAAAGCATCATGATTAGAAGCATGTGAAGCAAGAGCAGGAATTGGGGCAGACATTAGTTGGGAAAGAGGGAAGATTCCTCTTACCAAGCCATTTGATCATGGGTGTAGTCAGCAAAATAGCCACTAGGTAATGTTCAAACACCATGGTGGTATTTAGTAGATGCTTATGAAAACACTTGATAAAATTATGTGATAAAATTTAATGCAGGGTATGTAAAAGTTTTGGACTAGGTGTAGATGTTTTCTTTCAAGAGGTCTTGGGTTTCTTTTATTGAAAAGAGTGTTATTCCTTACTGATGTCCTGGCTGCTAGTGAAGTCCTTAGTGGCTCCATTCATCTGGTGTTATGGACAATAAAATGAAAATTGATGTTACTTCTGAGCAAGGTCATACCCCATTCTCTGCAATAAAAGAAAGTGCCATCTCTAGTTTTCTTATAATCTAGTATAGACTCCTTTACCTTGTTGTGATGATTATGCTCAAAGGCTTCCTGATCCTTTGCTTCAGAGCTCAGGAGACACCAGCACAATCATCTCCACACACCTGTGAGTGCAGTAATGAAAATCACAACATGATGTTTTTAACCCCAGGAACCAAGAACTGGAAAAGGACTCAACTGTAGCCATCCACCAGCCTTTAAAATGAGGTGCTTGCTGGAGGACATTCAATCAATATGAATCTGAAAAACATCAATGGATTTTTATGCTGAAGGTATGAAAAGCAGTCTAGAGCAGCAGCTGGGTAATCCCCAATCTAGCAAGCTCACTAACATAACACCTTGTTGACCTACAATTTTTTTACAAAATATATCCATTACCTCTGCTAATTTCAGCATTTAATATACCCTTAACTTCATTCATGTGTGAAAAGTTCATTTCCGTACACAAGGCTATTACAAGTTTAATGTAGGCTAACCCTCCTTACAGCTTAATACAAAAGTACTATCAAAACTTCTCATTAAGTTTGAATTGGGTGAAAATATCTCAGAAAGTAGAGGATATTGCAGATGTCCTCTAGTGATATTGATTTTCTAATGGAACCACTGAAAAGATGGAAAATGGCCTCCTAGAAAATAATGATGACGTTTTTCGGGAAGCAATTAAAGATGGGAATTTAGTGTAGAGTGAATTAAAGCAAATTTATTAGTCCATTGCAGATATGGAATTTCTTGTCATTTCATGAGATATGAATCATACAAAATATTAAAATCCCTGAATTTATTCATGGGATAGTTTAGAAGCATAGCTAGTACATGCTGTTAGCTCTGTAGAGGCAACCAGACACTGGATAAATCATGCAGCCCGTGAAAAGGATCACCTTTTATCTACCTTCTGAGCCCACTTTAACAAAACAAAATAATTCTTAAGTGGAAATGCTTGCAGGAAGTAAAATGTATACATTAATGGAAGTAACATGCAAAGTCTAAATTTAATTTCTTCTCCTGTGGCTTCCTCTGGAAACCTATATTCACTTGAATGTGATACACATTGGGAGAGGAGATTAAGAGGAACACATGACATTCACCTCCAGTCTCTAATACACAGGATAATGAAAAATAAATGTAGACAAAATAATGCATAAAATATTTTCAGTGGGTATAATGCTGGCCTTTACTTCTGCCCGAGGAAATAAAGTACTAATCACGAAGATATTTATGATACCAGTAGACTGAAATACAGTGCAGTCTGAATACAAAACTGTGCGCCTAGCCTAAGTTAAGCACATAGGTTACCACTATAGTCACTGGAGTTCACCATGCCAAGCAGCCATGGATCTAGGCACATAAGCCAATTCAATTTAATATTAGCAGAAGGACATAACTAAGCTTCAAGATCATGAAAATGGTGACTTAGTTGGATTGGACAGCTTAAGGACTTTGATGCAGAGGCAGCCTTGAATTTCTGTAAGCCAAAGAGCTCATTATTGGTTCTTGATTGAGATTATGGTTTGGCAGTTCTCCAGCCACTGAGACTAATAAAGTATGTGGGAAGATTGATCTGCAACATTTTCTTTGAGGAATATTATGGCCCCTGCATAAATAAATTTAGATCTAAAAAATGGAAGTTGTTCCTAATGTAACAAGTCTGGCAAGACAGCTTTTTATCCACTCTTGCCAGGTGTTCTACATTACAGCTTCTCTGAAGAGGAGAAAGGAGGCTTCGGCTTTCCTGCCTCATCTTATGGCAGAGGGAAAGTTGGCATAAATAAAAGACACCTGGGTGTCCTGTATGTTCAGTCAAAAAAGAACTGATATAACATTTTTTCCTAGGTAGGGACAATACCATAAAAAGTGGTCAGTACACATGGGTAAATTTCAACAAATGTAAGTAACGGAAAGACAAACAATAATACGCTTAGAAAGTCAGACAGAAATGGACACTGCTGAAAACAGGTGAAAATTCAAATATCATGCTTTGAAAAACATAAAAATTGTAAGATCTAGTCCGATTATTGAGCACATGGATTAAGCTCTAAGAGTATCAGCTAAATAGCAAGAACTGAACCCGTTGTTTGGGGTATTATAATCCCACTATCAAGAAGAACAGTATATCTACAAAAGCATTGATATCTTCTTGTAGATATTCCAGCAATTATGAGATTCCTTGGGTAACTCACTGTATAGTTGTAGCCCTAAGCAGTTACACGATTTATTATTGTCCATAAACATCTGCCTGGAATGTATGTTTAATAAATTTGTTTAGTGTTCATCTGGTATGAAAATATTTGTGTCCACAAACTTGACCACCAGAAAAGGTTCTGAACGAAAGTAGCAGTAGAACTTAAAGGAGAAAAACATTTCACTACAATTAAGACTGAGCTTTATAAGTTTATGAAATGGATTAAGCCACATGGCTGGATACCAGGAGATGCCTCTACTTCTAAGTTAATCAAGATACCACACATGTCTATAACAAGTATATATATATATATATATATAAAGCTAATCTTTAAATAAACAGAGTTCACCAACATTACTATTAATGCTAACTTTGTACCGTATTATTTTTTCAGTCAGAATCAGCCCTGATTCTAAAAGATGTCAGGAATTTAACGTACTTAAAATTAAGAAAAACATCTTGGAAAGAGACTTGCCACTTAGCTTGGTCAAGTGAGTCATCTTTTAAGTCAGCATAGATTGTAACTTAGTATAAAGATTTCACCTCTTATGGGTAAATACTCTACAGCTGTCAAGAATGATTTTCTTTTGTTTTCATTTACAGGATGCACTCACCCATATTTGTAAATTGATTCATGTAGTTCAAAAGTAGATACATTAATATTTGAAATCGAGACATTTCTATGTAGCTTTTCATTCTTTTTTCCACAGCTATAGCCTAAGAATAAGCTAAAATGACCACTAAGAGTCAATGATAATCGATATATATTATTTATATAGTATTGTAATTTACAATATATCTTTGAAAGTAGAATATGTAAATATATGAGAGAAAATCTACATGATGCATATGAATTATCAACCATACTCTTCACAGATGGGATTTTTCAGTCTTCAAAGAATTAAAAAAAAAAATAAAAATCCTCGGTTTTAAATAGTGTACGTTCACTGAATTTGTACAGGAAAATTCATAGAATTAGGAAGAGAACAGCATAATGATTAGGAACACTGTATCCCAAACTGTACAGTATCAAGACTGACAGGAGCTTTAGGGATTGAAGGCTGAATGGAAAGAACTGCCTCTTAGAAGTCAGGCAATAATGCAATAACAAAAAGATCACCCTCAGCACTCTTCAGGATTATCCAGAAGAGATTTAACAAGAAGCCATGGCACTCTTCACCATCCACACTGCTTGGTATGCCATATCTTCCAGGTCAGATGACAAGACAGCCACATACCACTATACAGTCATCACACAAGTCACACCCTGGCTGCATCCAACCCTTGAGGAAGCACAGATAGGCTTCTTAGCCATTTGCAACCAGAAGTCAGTTTCCTGGGTATGCTAATATATGTATGGAAGATCAGGGAAAGAATTAAGTGGCTGTGAAGGCTTATACAAAACTTCACATTAGTATCCAGGCAAAATTATTCATATTGCTAACTTTGAAGCTCTTGGTGGGTTTAGGAGTCATCCAGTTACAAAACAAACTAAAACTATTTGACTTAGCTGAGGAAACTCAGCATGAACAAATCAAGAACAGTCACAGAAAATAATTTGTGATAGAAAATAAAAGTAGCTTCAATATTGTTTTTGCTGTGAATAGCTGGTCTTTTGCTGTTCTGCTAGTGTGAGGTAGAACTGCAGCTGTGCCCAAAGCTGCTACTGCAGCTGGAACTCCGGCATGCTCCCTGTGGACAGAAGTAGCTTGATCAGTGCATCTGTGCCATTGTTTAATCTTAAAAGCTCTTAAAACTTCTAGAAGTCACATTTTTATATTCGTAATCTATAGAAATCTTTTTTCCAGACAGAATTTAATTCAGTGCAGTTGAAAGAACCCACTGAAACGAACTTCTTGCTAAATGCACAAAAGAAATACATTCTTAAATTACTCTACACAATGATGACAAAGAGCATGACACAGTATATAGGTATGTTTTGGAAAATCTGATAAAAATATTTAAATCAGTCCATTTTCATGGAACAAAATCACTTTACCACAACACACTGGATCTAAACATGTTCTTCCCAGTTTTTCATTTCCTGACACAACCTTGCAAATGTGAGGACAAATTATTTTAAATATATCTAATTTAGTATGAAATATTGTGAGGCTTTTTGAGTACACATATGATAAATAGTTGAGATAGATGTTAGCTATCAAGGTGCCCCTGAAAATGCCTTACTACATCATTTCTTCCACCAAAATGTAGTCACTTCACAGAAATAATTACAGCTGGCTAGCTAGATAAACCAATGTTAATAATGTGTAACAGTATGACTACAGCCAGCAGGTGCAGGGATGTGTTTCTTCCCCTCTGTTTAACACTTGTGGGGCCACAATCTGGAGAACTGTGTCAAGTTTGGGGCTTCCCAGTGCAAGAAAAGTATTAGCACACTGGAGCAAATCCAGCAGAGGAGCCCAAGATGATCAGAGGCCAGACCACATATGGGAAGACATTGATACAGCTGGGTCTGTTCACCCTTAAAAAGAAAAAGCTCAGGGGGAGATATTTACAGTGTCTACAACTACCTGATTAGAAGACAGAACCAGATTCTTCTTGGTGGTGCACAGAAATAGGATAAGAAGCAAAAGACTGAAGCTGGAACATCGGGAATTATTATTAGGTACAAAGAAAAGATTTTAACCTTGAGGGTGGTCAAATACTGGGAAAGGGGCCCAGAGATGTGTTGGAACCATCATCTGTGGACGTGTGATCTGACTTGCTCGCTTTGAGCATGGGGTTGGACTAGATGACCTCGGAATTTCCTTCTAATCTAAATTATTCTGTGATTCTATGATTTTATATATATATACATATGCAGATATACAAAACGAAAAGCTAAACATGAGCATACAGAAGTTAGTTACTCAACAGATCAAATACTGAAACTGGTGTTGGGGGACAAAGATCATTGGGCATTATCTGAAGTTATACACTGTGCCATGCATACAGCCAGGTGACAAAATATTCAAAGATATACTAAAAATCGTGAAAAGAAATAAGAATTAGCAAGACCTTTCAAAGTAGTAGAGCACAGGCTTTCTAAGTATTTTAAATGGCTTATTGCTTTTGGACCTACAGTTCCCCACAACGGCTACCGGTAAGGGTTTTAATGGGATTTGAGAAATGTGCACACTAAATCTCAGTTCATCTCAGCTTGTCTCATGTATTGGACCCAAATGAAAGGAGCCAAAGGCACTTAAAGTCACACTAGCAAATTTGAGGATAGCTAACATTGTCTTCTGACTTATACTAGCTAGCCACAAATTTAAGTGGGAAGCAATGTAATCTTTATTCAGCACATGAAAAAATAAGACAAAACTCTCAAGTTTGAAATGTGTACATTATTTCAGTCAATTTACTCTTAAAACTACCTGTGCAGGACAGGGAAGTGATTGCATTAATATGAAAAATCAGACTACTAAAACTATCCATTTGAGAACTAAGTTTAATATTGACTTGGTGAGTGGAAATAAATCATAAGTCCCAACTTCTCCATCCAGTAAAATAGTATCTGCCTACATCTTCTGTAATGTGAAGGAAATAAAAATACTCAAATAACATAGTAAGGAAAGGAAATGACTTAATTATAGTTTTGTTATTAGTAACAATAAACCCACTACCCGCTGTTTAGAAAAGTCAAAAATTAACTTTAGTAAAGGTTATTCCAAATGTCATAGTATTAAAGCATAATTAGAACCAATGTAAAAATATGCAGATAAACAATATTAGGCTGCATTTCCTTCATTTTTCCTGCTACAAGACAAAATAAATTCCCCAAACAGCTGCTGTTGGACTAGAAATGTTTAGGTAATTTTTACTATTAATGGATTAATATTTATAGGCAAATATTTTCTATTTTGAAGGAGCAGACTCCTGGGCTATCACTGTGCTTTTAGCACTGAAGATATCCCTGAATGTTTCCTTACAGCCAGTTGCTGCAAAAATAAGTATATACAGATGGAAGTACGTCAAGACGGTGAAGAGTTATAGTACCCCAGGCACTAATATTTTATGCACTTTTTAATGTTATGTTTAAAAATTTATGAGCATCTACTCTGCTAACCAAGTCCATCTCTATTCCCTGGGGGTTAAAGTGTGGCTTTATATACCACAAATATTTCAGGCGAGTTGGTTTGAAAATCTAGTAATAAAGGGAAGAAGCCTGTTTTCAGAATCCCAGTGGGAGGTATATCATGTAAGCTGGAAGTAGTAGGTTCTCCATTACTTCCTTAAAGTGCTGGAAGAATCATTTCTTCTTTGGTCATTGTGATACCTGAGGTCATCTGGATGATGTAAAGATGCTTTTTTCCTCGTAATCTATTGATGTAAGCATGGCTATTTGATTGAGAGTGTCCAACCAAGTCAACAAATAAAATATATGTAACAATCAGAAAACAAAAGCAGCTCGGTGCCAAAACGAGCTTCCAAACATTGGTTAGAAAAAGTGAAAAAAGACTAAAGACAGACTAATAGCATAACATAAAACCTCCCATGAGTATTCTGTCTTATTTAAGTCCTGTATTTGCCCTTAAGCCTTTCCTTATTTACAGACCCTTTCCAAGTTTGATTACTCAGCCATTTACACAGAATGTGCAGAACTTACAGCAGTGGTTTACTGGTATCTGAGATGGGAAAATGGAGGGCAGAAGAGCAGTGTGAAACTGTGCTAGTTTTGAGATATATCCAACTTCCCTACTAGTACCTAACCACTTCCTCCACCTTCACAGAATACTTTCTAAGCCATTACGTGATGTAGTTACAAAATGCAGAGGTGATAGAATGGGCAGAATGATTTTTCAACATGCTTCTCCAAACCTTAATTTAACCTTCATTAGCAATTATGAATTGGTTGATAGCTGTAATTCAGTATAGCTTCTGATGGAACACAGTTTAAAAACATTAGCAATAGGTGATTTGCATTTAACATTTACTGTACAACCAAATTGCTACTATTATATTAAAGATGTGGTAATTTATCACAACACAATTAGCTGGAAAGCCTGGCAATATAAATTAGTCCCACTTCAAGACACTGAGAAAATTCAAACTCCTACTGAGATTTTATTTTATTTATTAAAACAATGTAAAATCTCTTTAAAAAATCACGTCTGCTGACTCCAACCTTCTTCCAGGAAGACAGAATATAAAAGACATTTCCATGAGAAGCATAATCCAACATCTCACTCTCATAAAATCCCACATCCAAGCACTGAAGGATCACGAATCAGACTAAATGAGAGTTAACAGTTTACAGTGTTCATTGTAATACAATATCTAGTACTTCTAATAAATGCAGTCATTCTCTGTAATATCACATACATCTCTGGCAATATATAGCCATATACGTGTATTTAAAATTAAAAAATGATAAACACTCTAAGTTATTTTGCCTTCACATCATACCTATATATAGCATCCACAGCCTTTTGCTTGTGTACTCTGATGAATAGCAGTTGAGTATCCAAGGACTTCCAAAGCCTAAATTATCAATAGGTCACCAATTAAGCAAACTTCTTCATGATACATTCAGATAAAAGTCTATATAGCTACAACTGGAGAGGAAAATGAAGAATATAGAACGAAGTGCAAACATGCACACATTAGTTATCCTGCTATAGTGTGTCAGTTGATGTTGAAGCAGAAGGTTTTGTTCTACCTAAGCATCAATTTTCATATGCAAATATTTTCATTGGTGTCAATACCTACACAGTGAATGACAATTTGAACATCTCGAACATGAGTGGGGATACTCTACTAAGGCAAATTGGAGAGTAAACTCAGAGGTGACAGTGCTTAGAATCTTAAAAAAAAAAAAAAAAAGTAAAAGTAAAGCAAGAGGATTTTCTTGTGGTTTAAATGTCACTGTAGAAATGGTATCATTCAACCATATATATTAGGAAGCTGATGAGATACAACCCATTTTGTTAATTTGCAAAAAGTCCTACAGACATAAATAGGCTCCATTACAACTCTTAGGGCCCATTACAACTCGAGTTCAAAATGAGAAGTGAAGCACTGATGGTATTATAATGCTGCATAAGGATAAGCAGTTCATAACTAGGTATTTGATAAAAGAAACAGGAAAGGATTAGTGAAGTAAGCCAGGGAAAGTGCTTGCTAGCATAGATGTTGTTAGTTGTATCAAAGACTTGCTAGCAAAAGGGAGGGGAAGTTTCTCATTGAAGAGTTAGTACAGAACAGTGCTGAAGGGCACGTTCTACTGTGCCTTCATATCTGTCCACCGATCATCCTGAATAAAAGCCACCCAAATCATAGCTCGCCAATTTTTGGGAAGAAAAAAAAAAAAAAAAGGCTCTTAGAATATGTGCCACATAGATTACTTCTGAACTTACCACACCAGACCTATGATGCCATCTGACTTTACCAACTAGACTGCTGCTCTTCTCCTGTGGCTGACAGTGGGCCAGATGACCACAGAAACAACAATTTAGATCAGCGGGCACCTTCCAACTAAGGAAGGAGAATATGCAGAATAGGCTACTTCTGCTCCCAGACACCAGCCCACTGACTAGAAATAACAGAGGTATGAAGGTAAACCAAACAATAGCATAGGCCCTCATCAAAATTATTTTGCAGTGTAGGGGTATTTTTATACAGACCTCAGAAGGTCTTGTCAATCTCTGACAAAGGTAAATAGCTGGCTGATTTAGATTCAGAATGGAAAAGCCTGTACACCTGAAAACCTCCAAGAGAAAGATGTGCCTTTAAAAGACAATCTAGAAATTCTCCTAGAATAGAATATAAATAGAAATTCTAAAATAAAAATTTTATGCTGGGATAGTATATTTGATGTCTCACTGGTGGCCGATAGACTATTAACTGCCCTCTAGAAAGCTCCTTGAGCAAGACCCTCCTTTCACCTCTCGGCAATGAAGACAGATATTTGTGATTGCAGTTTAATGCACACTTGCAGTCAAAGTAGCAGTTAATCACAGATGATAGCAAAAAGCCATGATTGGTACGTAACCAAAGTGAGAAAGGTTTAAAATTTCCTCCAGATAAACCACTGGCACAAGTGGAACAGAATATTACCCTAGGCAAATTAATGTCTCATCAAGGCGTAATACATTGCTAAATGTACATCCCAGTCATTAGAAAGATGTTCTGTTTATCAGACACTGTTCCAAGGTAATAGCCCTTGAATATACTTCACCAAAGTGTCTGACTCGGCCTCTGCTTCAGCAATATACTTCCTTACACAAGATAGGAAACATCAAAACAGCATGTAGTTTGTTGGTAAGGAGAATTCAGAAAAGAGTGTGCAAAGGTATGTGCCACATAGATTACTTCTAAACTTACCACACCAGACCTATGATGCCATCTGACTTTACCAACTAGACTGCTGCTGCTCTTCTCCTATGGCTGACAGTGGGCCAGACGTCCACAGAAACAATTTAGATCAGCGGGCACCTTCCATCTGAGAAGGAGAATATGCAGAATAGGCTACTTCTGCTCCCAGACACCAGCCCACTGACCAGAAAGACACCAGCCAACTAACAGAGGAAAGAGCGATTTGGAAAGGACAGAGAAATCAAGGCTGATGAAAATTACAAAAGAAAGAAGGTATTGAAATACTGTCAAGACATACTGAGTGGTAGATTTAAAGCAGACCAGTAAGAGAGAAGCCTCTCTGAAGGTAAATTTCTCTGTTAGGATTCATCTTATTCAGCATTAGCTGTTTACAAAGTAGCTGTCCACATGTCAACTACTCACCCTCGGCTACCATGGAGAAAAGCAGGTTCTTCAAACCATTTACACTCTAGAAGTATCAGGGGTTTTTTCTTTCTTTGAATATCCAGGGAGTATAGATACTTTTTTCAGGATTTGACAGCTACACTTGTGACCTTTGGGGAGGAATCAGACCCTTAACTGGCTAGAATGCATAGTGTGTTGTTAATGAGAGAGAAGACAGGTTTATACAGAGGACCACTTTGCATTTGTGCATAGATTAAGCCAAATGTTTTTACACTCTTGAATTTATCAAAGGAAGTTGCTTTTGTTCTTTTCTTTTTTGTTGGGATTTCGTTTCCCCTATAAATGTATTCTGGGAGAGGTACAAATGTGCTGCATAATTTTGAGACACCAAAATATGTTTCAATATCAAAATACATCTTAACAGCTCCAGATACTGGAGCTATGCAGGCACTCATATTGTTTGAATAACCAATTAGAAAAACCTTTAAGCTTTGCTGCATCTGGCTTTCAGACTGTGGTAATTGGCTTGGTCATCTCCACATCCCAAATAAGCCATTTCCCTTTGCTATATTTTGAGACTTTTCAGCTATTTTAGTATTTTATCCTTTGGGGAATAGGCTAGAAAACTTCAGGGTAGCATTTTCTGCTTTATTCAAGGTAACCTATGTACTCACTGCAGTAGCAAATGGATTGTCAAGCACTTGATATACGGACATGCTTTTTCAAGGTCATTCTAAACTTGTAGAGATTTAACCTTCTGCCAATTTAACTAGAGGAAAGCGGAACAACCTTTGTCTAATAAGATGGTCTACCCTTGCAACATTTAACAGTGGCAAATATGACCCTGAGGGTCATATTTTTATTGAGACAATGAGGTCAGAATTCTATCTCAGCAAAAACAGTTTTGTCCTTAAGTGAATCGAAAAAGTAGGCCACCCCCCAGACATCTTCCATGTGAAAAGGACAAGTATCAGCTGAGAAATTTCATGATGATATGGATATCGCAAGACATCTTCCCCCCTTCCTCCAAAAAAGTCAGGGGAAAAAATGGACAAAGGAATTAGAAAATAAGTAGATTTTTATCAATAAGAAAAAGAGAGGGGGGAAATATAGATGTATCTAGTTTGTTGACAATACTGTTTCTGGACAAAAACCAACACTGAAGTTTTTGCATTATGAAGGACCCAAAATTATGTCTGAAAATGAGAATGAACCATACCCATGGTTCACACAATACTTGCATCATGTTCCTCAGTTTCTGCAAGATACAGCCATTACATGATGATGTTTTTAGGAAGTAAGTACTGAAATACATTTACCTGTTTTTCCCAGTCTCACAACTGTAACTAATAGTTCTTAATGTTATATATCTCGTAGAATATGCATGTGCTCTGTTTTTCCAGATAATTTTTGTACTATAACTCACACTCTCCTATGTTTCATAAATTCACCTCTTTAAAAGAAAAACAAGTATCCACAGTGCTGATACAGTTCTCAACTCAATTTTAGTTTATAGAGAAGATCCACTTTATTTCCTCTGAAGATAAGTTTTGACTTATCTTCTGGTTTTGACTATTCATGCTCTTTAATTAATGACATATTTTCTCACACCCATTGCAGCCTTTCTGAGAAAAGTTGTATATTTACATTTCAAGTAAAGCTTTGCAGTCTCCTTCTATCAGTTCATGTGTTTTTGAGAAAAAGCGCATCTTTTCCGCTCTGTTAGATTTTCCAACATGATGAGATTTTTTTCACTTTTCTTTAAAAAAAGAGACTGTAATCTTTAAAAGAGAACTATATACTGAACAGTCATAGTTAGATTATAGTTGTGTGCGGACTAGTTGTATTTGTAACACTTGAACATTACTAAAACATAAACTCAGACAAAATCTTCTATTCTTTCGTATTTACTTGTACACTTCATGGGACTTTGTGTCCAGCTATTTTCCACCTAGAGTTAACTAAGAGTACAGTCAGTAGGAACTTAATTCGTATTCCAAACAGAAGCACTCTGGCAGCATCGGAGAATAATAATAGCATAAAATTTACATTTATAAGAGTGGTTAGGAAGAGTTTATACAAGGCATGTCAGAGGACTGAGTGAAGTAGAGTATGCTCTTCCATCTCCATACAAAGGGGAAAATAAGCACAGAGGCGCACAGTTCACCTATTTTTGACATGGAATTTGTGTAGAAGTGTGAAAGCTAAGTTAAGTAGCTTTACATTGCTATCTGACTAACCACTAAGACAGACATACACTTTGTTGCTGTTGCTTTACTTGAAATGATTTGAACAAATTGACCCTAAAATTCTGTGTGCAACTGACATTTGTTGGAACAAAACTTAAATGAAATCCTACTATATCAAATGTAATGAAAGTGTATAAAATAAAAAACAGAATACACTTTTATATTAGTGGCATGTTTAGACAAATTCGCCTTTCTCTCACCTGTAATGTAAGATGAAGTGCTATACAACAGCACAGTTTGGGGTTTTTTATGTTTTGTTCTTGATCAGAAGCTAAAGCAACAGGAAAAAAGAGCATTTTACTATCAAAGTTCTGGCATGAAAGAGATTAAATTGCTATAGGACTGGTGACCTACATAGGAAAATGAGTTTTAGGCAGGATAGAGCCAACATCCATACTATACAGATTTGCAAACTCCCCTACCATTGCACTGTAGAGATCAACATAACACTGAGAAAGCCAGCATGCCTTTGCCATGGATAATTAGATGGAGAAGAGTTTGCACTTCCAACCACTGTCTGAGGGCATTCTCAGAAGAAGGGTATGTGTGTGTAAGCAAAAGGAACAAACTCCATTAATACCCAACATTCACATTTGACTACTAAAAATACAGGACCATTAAACCATGGATAGGAACAGTTTCTACAGAAAAAAATAAACCCAAACTGATTGCAGTTAAATGACCAGAAATTAGCTACAGATTTATTTTTTTTTTTTTTTTTTTTAAGTATGAACAGATAGCAAACATCTACATTCAACAGAACATAATACTTTGGCCAGTGTTGCAAGTGAGAAATGAAGTTGATGCTTACTTGAGAGCTGTTAGACCAGTTCTGTAAAAACGAACAGCATATATGAGGTAAAAGAACATATCAAAACCAATATAAATCAATGCTATTTTGACTGGAATTGTTATCAGATTGCAGTATTGAAAACATTCCCACAATTAAAAAATGTAAGGATAGCAGCCACTTGGCAGAAGGCTTGTAGACACTCATCTATTCATACCAAGCAATCTACAAGGAAATGTGCAGTGATATACAACCCCCAGCCCAAAGCAGCCTGGGAAATATTTACTTTAAGTCTGTAAAAAAAGCCAAATTATCTCCATTCTCCCAGTAACAGTATGTGAGAGAAGACAAGGAAAATGTGGAGTTACTCCTTCCACTGCCTCAGATTTGCCTTTTCCAGGTTGTACAGCACAGCAGATGTTGAAACCCTGACAAAAGTCTCATGCTCTGAAATTCTATAGCTTAAAAAAATTAAAAGAAAATTCAACCGTCAGATAAAACCTTATTACATGCCACCGTGGCTGGAAAGACAGACAAAAAAGAAGTTGGGAACTATGCTTGCAGCTGTTCTTCAGGCAATGGACATAACTAGTGTTTACAGAGGGAAAAAGAGGACCCCTCCCTTCACTAGGGAATTTTTAAAAAGTAATTGACAAGGTGTCTAAACACTTCAATCTCAACAGGATTGTCAGAGTCATACCAGGCTACATAAAAGCTCCACAGACCTGAATTATTTAAGATGCTTGAGTCTTAAAAAACCCAAGGCTGAATAGGCCTCCTTGAGATACTTATACCACTTTCATTTCTGTTGATTGCCAAAAATACTAAAGGAACTACTTTGTAGGCTGGAAGTAAAGAAAGAGAAAAAGTAAACAACAACAACAACAACAACAACAAAAGACTCCTTGAGTATCTAAAATCTTTCAGGGTTTAGGAAAACTTTTGTTCTAGCACAAACACAAAGGCATCGGAGTTCTGCTGCACCAGAAGGAAGCCTTCAATATTTGCTGCCACTTTGCAAACAAATTAACACTAGAACTGTTGTAGGTATAACTGTTGTAGCTATCTTTATTCTTTTAAATATTAGCTGAACTGGTTGTAACCTAAGCATGCATTTCACAAGGAATATGAAAAATAAACAAATGCAAACTTTTAAAAATAATTTGACCCCATCTAACTATAAAGAGAACAGAAGATACCTGTTTTCCTTTGTAATGAAAAGACACTAAGATATTTCAAGTTTACCTGTTTCTATAATTAATTTTCAAGAGATCCTAAAAATATTTATTACAGAACATTTAATGAAGCAATCTTTACTAAGGACTATGAAGTATTTCAGTTCCTTAAACAAAATCTCAGCATAGCTCCCTCAGCAGCTGTAGTGGACGAAATGGCTAAATTATATCATAGCAGAAGTAATAATTGCCATTACTATTTCTGAAGCCCTTTGCAGATCTTGAAATCACCACATCTATGCAAAGAGGGAAAAAAGAAAAGGGAAGGGAAAGGGAAAGGGAAAGGGAAAGGCTGTTTATATGTGCATATGATATATGATGTTTTATATGCACATATATAAGCATATGCAGACCTATATATTCATATATAACTTTTGTGAAAACTAGTTGCTGCATGAAAGTTTAAACTGCAGTCACAGGAAGCATCTGCAATGTCCATTCATGTACACACCTTCTCACTGTGGACAAGGTCCCAACCTTAGATCCCCAGTGATCTAAGTTTTCCTTAGTGGAGGACTAGAACTACTACTAGAAGCAGTAGCCACAGCATGTTGCCTTTATTCACAAGTACACAGCATTTTCTTAGCTCATGAAAGCTGTATTGCAGATCACTATGGTTGAGGCTCTTCCCACACGGACATATTAATGACAGCCTCTGCCTCTCAGATGAACTTCTCTTCAGTCTCCACTCAGTCAAAATATTTTATCAACAGCTTTTTTTTCTGGCAATTAAGACTTTAGCCCACTTCCACTAATACATATCTGTGGGTAACTTTATTGCTGTAAGTAATTCAGTGGCTTTAAATGGAGATATTCAAATATTCAACTTTGGCAGCATACAGAAAGCATTTGTGGGATTGGGATCTTTGTACCAACATCAATACCTTTTAATTTCTGATAAAAACATTCTAAAGAGCTGAATAACCATGCAGCAAGTGCAGCTACTCTGACAGCTGTCATGACACAGCACATCAACAGCCTCCTCCTTTAAGCGCCGTATTTTTTATTTTATTCTTTTATCCAGATAACCATAAGTCAATATGCTTCCATAGGAATATATTACTACAGAAACACTGCTTGCCCTGAATGTCTTCTAAACTTTTCTAGGATCTGAAATATTATACTAAAAACCATTTAACATACCGCTTCTTGTGAGATTTCTACCACCACCAGTTTCTAGTTCAAGAATTCCTCACCAGTAGCACCATTTCCAGTTCTTCAGTATACTGACCACTCTCAATACAAAGGAGAAATAAGCAGCTAAAAACTACTACAAAAAGTTTAAATACTTTCCAGGGACTGATGTACACAGATCTGAGGTGTTGGGAATGAATATACAATCTTTGATATGTTTGGGTAGCTTAGGCATAATTTAAGATCCACTACATGGACTTGGCCTCCAAATGTAAGCTGTGGCTATGTCCTGACCATACATTATATGAGATGAAAAACATGACACCTCCAGGA
The DNA here is from genome assembly GCF_965140245.1 of Athene noctua. Taxonomy (NCBI): domain Eukaryota; kingdom Metazoa; phylum Chordata; class Aves; order Strigiformes; family Strigidae; genus Athene; species Athene noctua. Next base: position 191,649,004 of record NC_134037.1, read on the forward strand.
AGTCTGTAAAAATAAGCATAATTGTATCAGAGGGCCCATGTCTCTTGTTATAGATAACCTGGGGATCAGACTGTGAAGATCCACCTGTCCCACAGTGTGTTCCTAGCAAATGTGATCTAAAAGCTTGAAGCAACTGCAAAGGGAAGGAAAGGGAAATGAGCTAACCCCTTGCCTTGCTCTAACTGTCTTTTACTAAAAAAGTGTCTTTTTCTGCCACTCTGCAGAAAAAAGTAACAACTGAAGGACAGTAGAGGGTATAGACCACCTGAAGATATCACTGATCACACTGTAAATACTATTCACCTTGAACAGTTCCCTCTCTCATAAAGGGAAATTTTAAAGATCAGACATATATTAAATGGAGAGAAAAAATAAAGGAATTATCACTACAACACTGTTTTCCTTGAGAGGACTAACACAGTGTCACTGATAAATTTATTTCTTTAACTACAGTAAGCAGCCTTTGTTAAAATTTGATTGACATAAACTACATTGTTATAGCTATCAGTTCTAGAAAATTAAATCTATGAGCTTTGAAAACTGCTTAGAATTTTACATTCTCTGGCACATCAGCAGTTGGAAATACTGTGAGAAGAATATCAAGAGTTTTTGTTTCAACCTAGAATGATTTTTTTTATTTTTTCTAGATACTTACTGGTTTGCAGAAACACTTTTCTAGCACAAAATGGCAGTCCAGAAAATTAATGTCAGTGTGCAAGAAAGGAACCTCTCTATATTTTCAGCAAATCACATCACCAAAACTTTTTGCACATCACTACCTAAATCATTTGGCATATAATTAAAATACAGTAAATCTTGTATTCATGTATATGAGTACATGCAGTTACACTTTTAGGACTTATCCTAAGCCCTTGCAAAAAATTTCCATTGCTTTCAAAGGGATTCAGATGGCCCTACTAGCTACTTGCCTATAAAAGTGCCTGGCTCACCTCTTGTCCAAACAGACATGTATTACAGCAGGACAGAAACAGGCAGAAAACGAACGGAGTTAATTTCAGGGTGGCAGAGAGTGAGATGGGCCTCCACAGGCACATGATGAAGCTATGAACAAATATATGGACTGTCGAGCCATTCCCACCTTCTCAAATTACTGAGACAAGCTATCCTGCTGCTTGTACTGCTAGAAAAGTATAAGCATAACCATAATGAAAATTAAGATCTACTGTGACTGCACAGTATTCCAGATAAATGGAAAAATATACATTTGCTGGAAAATCTTCATTAACAATTTTGACTCAGTAGTGATCATACTATTACACATACAATTACACACTGAAGCTTAGGGGTGTGCTTTTTCATCTCTATTTACATAACTATACTGAAGTTGAGCGGTTACTGCACTATTTTCTTCCATGGGAAAGACTAAAAAAGCTTTGAAATCATCACCAAGTCTAGCATATCACATCTGAGACCCAACACATTTTGTGAGGAATGCATCAGGACCCTGGTTTCATACTCGGTGCTGCCACAATCCTTTTTGAAGTCCAGGCATTTAAGAGGGAGGAACTTACACACAGTTTGAAAATACCCAATAATTTCTTTGTCAATGGAAAAAACAGGCAACAGAATAGAGGAAAACACAAGGGAGATCAGAACAGATGAAGGGCAACAGACATGATAACAATCTTACAAAGTTAAATAAGGAGAAATATTATTGCTTCTTTAGTGATACTGCTAATAATAAGTAAGAGTAGTTAGTAATCTGCAAGAAGATAGGACTTTATCAGTCTCTCCCCTACCCACTCTGAAAACGCCACTTCATTTTCAAACTTTGCAGTGTAGAAATACAGAAAACATTAATTTTTACCTCTGTAATTTCAACATGCATCCTAAGTGTAAACTGATGTTTCAAATGTGGAACACCCCTTTTTATATATATAGATATAGAAATAGTAATGAGAGTTAGAGTGTATAAATAAAACCAAAAATGAAATAAAGAGAAAAAGAAAAAAGAAAAACACAGATCATGTGCGTATTCTGGATGCCTGTTCCATCAATGATGGCAAAGAAGTCTTCTCACACGTAAATGGATGCCTCATTATGTGAAGGAAGAGAAACCTCATCCTTTATTTCACCACCAGGTGCCCTGCGTTCAGAAGACGCCCACTAATTTCTGCTAGTAGGTGTCTTCTGCTAGTAGGTGTCTAATCTTGTCAGGAAGCCCTGCTAAAGTCCATGCTCCTTTGGATGTTTTGCTTGACAGGACCAGGAATGACTAAGCAGCCAGAAACTACTTAGTCAGATTTCTATGTGCTTCTGAATGCCCTCCTGAAAGGAGTTCTGTGCTGGAGTGAAATAAATGCCTTTCTAACTCTCAGAAAGTAGCCCAGGACTGAGGTTTGGAGTCTTACAGAGGCTTCATGCTTTTTTTTAAAAATGTATTTATTTTTAAGGCAAGGACAGGTGGAGGGAGGAATAAGAGACGTGTTCAGCTGCCCTCAGCATTCCAGCAATAACAAAGGTGATGAGGGGCAATGGGGATGTCCACTGCCAACAGTTACTGAGACTTGTTAGCACAAGCTCTGCATTGCACCATGAACTGCTAATGGGAAGTCTACATCTTTCCGCAAGTGGATGATGAAAAGAAGGTGCTGTACTTACTCAAGTCCAGAAAAATGCTAAGAACTTGGGTTTTCTTCCTCTTCTGTGTTTACACAACTTGTCTGGTCTAGCTATCTACAGTATTGCTGCTCCAGCTGTACTTCAACAGCCGCACACATGGAAGAGTAGAAAAACAGTCTGTGCTTACACGCCTTTCCTCTCACTCAAGAAAAATCTTAGACTTCATTCCAAGTCTTCAAGAATTTCATGCAAGAATCATAAAGGGAAACAGGGAAACATTCCGAAAATAAAAAATTTAGTCAAATATGCCGCAACAATTTTTCATTAAGCAGAGTAATTTCAGATATTGTGCTACAATGTCTCCCCACCTGAGTTTTAGGCAATACCTTCTTTGTCTTTATATACATGTTTAATACCTGGAGTTGAAAAAGAAAATACGTACTTATAATTCAGATAGAATTTAAAGAATACTTGTGAATTTGGTGATGCCTTCCTATAATATCTTGAGAACACTTTTTCAGGCTCAGTAAATTGCATTTTCTACTCAAAAACACTCAAATATCTGAAGCTTCATAATTTCTGATTTTTCCAACTACCATATTGAACTTATTATAGTGACCTAATTTTAAATGGGTTTTGATATATTAGATGGATCAAATTATTCACATTCTGAAATTAATGTAAAACCAGTCATCAACTTTCAGATATCTTTTTAGTCTAATAGATATGTGCTCAAGTCATACATACTATTGCAGTGTAGCCTTTGAAGTTTGATAATTATTTCATACTGACAATTTTACAACAAATTGCCAAGAATTATTCATGCTAAAGAGAAGTCAGTATTCAATTTATTGATTCACTGGAATTAAAATACTATGTTAAGAGATGCTAATTCAAACTAAATTGCATCCTGTACAATAATACCCATTATAACATAAACATTTTGGTGTTCAAATCACAGAACTGGGAAGTATCTGTTTGCCTTAGATGTTCACTAACTGAAATGTAGCTAATTGACTCACATAGTCATTACTTTCAGAGAGCATGATTGTTCTACCTGTATCCATTTTATTATTGCAGTACAACCCTCTGTGGCTACTTACTATGTTTACAAAAGTGTGTGTGTATGTGCAGGTAGATATGAATTTATCTCTACACAAACAAGCAAAACCATTACAATCAGACTATAGTATTAATAAAATGTCTAATTAAAAAAACCCAATGTGTCCTTAAATCAAATTCTGAAATTTGATTAAGCATACATAGCTAGTACTCCCATTGACTACTAATGTGGGCACTCCAAAGAAAAGCCAAGTATTTTTTTTCTGGATTACAGTGGAAAATACTGACACGATTCAAGAAGCAATGTGTGTGAATGCTTCTCCTCTCCAGGTTTTATCATTAGATGCTATTTCTAAAGAAATATATTCTAGGGATTGTAGAATAACACATTGATAAAGAACAGAGGCATATTTCACAGTATCTTCTCAGAATAAGGCTACTTGAAAAGCTCTCAAGGGAATCAGGTTGTCTAATATTTGGGATATTAAAACATTTCATCACCCACTCTTCATTTCTCTTACTAGGAAGGATTCATAAGAATCCCATATATAATAGCTACTCATTAAATAATAATTTTGTGATTCAACAAAAGTTAGTTTAAAAAAGACTAAATTTTAATTTTCTTTTTCAAATCAATCCCTATTTGCATCTTATTTTCTAAAGTCTCTGACCAATTAATATTAAGGCCTAGATCTACAAAGGGACTTCGGCACCAGAATACCAAACATTGAAGCAGCCTGGCCAGATAGTGGATTGAATTGCCTTGAGTTAGACACCCACATTTCCTATAATACAGGATGCGTCTCACCAGCCAACTGGACATTGCCTATGAAAACTGTTAGAAGAAGGACTAGTTTTTAAACCCTGCTCTTATCAAAACAAAAACTACTTCATCTCATTATAATGACGTGTGGTCCTATTCAGGGCTCACATCTCCAAAGTTCCTCCTCAAAATAAACATTCAAAAAGCCCTTCATTTAGAAAACTACAAAAAAGCTAGTGAGGCAGCTATGAGGCTCACAGCTTTTTTTTTTTTTTTTTTTTTTCCCAAATATGGTAGAAAAGGAAATGGAGATCATCTATAACATTTATTCTATAGGTCAAAGGTTAAAGCTATGGCTTTATATAAGAGACTTCAGCTTGATTCCCTCTTTTTCTTGGACAACTGGAACATAGTCTGAGGGGGACAAAGTACCAGACCTGGACAACGAGGTACAGCAGTAATTGATGGTACTGAAGCTATTAGGTCTGGTATGGGCCATACACATATCGCACTCTTCCAGGGAAGGACAGTGCTCTAGCTTAGTGGTTAGGCAATAACTTGAGAAAGGGCAATCACTTGGGAAAGGCTCTTAAACCTTGGAAGGCCATATATTTTGGATAAAACAGATGGTTATTAGAAAAAACCAAAGCATACACACAAACCCACTCATTTTCTCATGCTGGCATGTGGAATTTGCAGCAACAGAATAGATGCTTGGGGGATCTAGGTTTTCAACTTAGGTATCTAAGTCCCATATTAAATATTTCATTTCTTCACAGTTTAGATAATATTAAATGCTATCTTGTCCTCTCTTTCAGTTTTCCTCAGTTCAGGTCAGAGACACCCCCAGGAGAAAGACTACAGCCGCTGAAGTGCAAAATTTGACCAAAAAAAAGAAATTTCACTTTTAAAAAGATAACAAACAAATTGTATACTGAGAAGTAAGGTATGCAAGTCACAGGATTTATAGCAAGTAGAGAGTAACAGTCCTCAAGTCAGGATTTCAATATCACACCCAAGTTTGCTGGTCAACACAATCATTGTCAGTCGTGTTTAACCATCTGCTCTCAGGTCCCTCTTAAAAAGGCTCTGATGGTCCTTGACAGGTGGTGGTAGATGAGACATGAAACCAACAAGATCTCTAGGTCTGTGTGAGCTATATATAAAACAGGGTATGGACACAGCTGCTTAAATCTTGGGGATATTCTTGATTTCAAAGGACTCCAATAGATGGCTCCTATGGCTACTCAGAAACTTCCAAGCACAGCCCCAACACTTGACTAGTTTACCAAGTTGTCTGTCAAAAAGAACTGGGTGATCACAACCCCAAGCTCAAGAGCAATTTGGCAAAGTCATTTTTATCTAGAAGTAACCAACATGACCTTGTCAAGTATATCCAGGTCTTTACTTAGATAAGCAAAATTAGTTAAGTCAGTCAACTTTACAGAAAAGTCTCAAAAAGTAGCCTACACATAATTTGCATATGAATCACATACAGGGTGGGGAAAGGACGGGCACACAGAAAAGAACATTTCTGATCTCTTTCCCAGCTATATATCACCCCATCCTGGATTTCTTAGTGTGGGGTAAAGGGAGGAACACACCACTGCTATGTTACTCTGTGTGTGACGCCGAGTGCTAAATCTCAGCAGGCACAAGATGCCAAAACTGCACTGAAGTTGTAATAAGAGCATGTCCTGAGGATTATTCATCCTCTAAGTCATATATTCTTTGAAAAATGATTGGAGAGATAGACAGGACATGAATTCATTGCTGACAAAAAACCAGCATCTTCAAGCAACAAGTAAGTATTTTTTTACAGAAACTAGTTTAAATACATGTTGACTGGGAGCGCTGGAAGAGAACAATACAGTTCTAAGGACTTAAGCTACCTCATGGCTTGCAGAGCCAGTGCCTTTTTGAAGCCTGTTTGTTAATGACAGTTTGCAACACTGTGGTAAACCAAGGCCTGTAATTTGCAGATTTTATTTTTGGAAATACTTATTGGAGCACTGTGGCATTGATGGCTATGAAAGAAGAAATAATAGAAAGGGGGGAGGAAAGAGCCCATGAAGAATTAAAAGCCTTTCAAGTTTCCTGAAAAGAGTTTTTCAGAACAAGAGGTGGGTTGTGTGGAGTTTTTATTCTACATCTTAGGGGAAGGATGGGAGTCTAAATTCAAGGGCATAGCATATGCAAAGCACATTCAGTGTGAAAAGCCTGACTTTGTATCATATTTATAAAAAGCTGCCACCAGCAAAATAGATAGCCAAATTGAAACACACATCCCATTTCTATAAAAAACAGAGAAGGAAATATTAGCTAAACACAGAAGGAAGTATTAGCTAGGAAAACTGATGTCAAGATAAAAACCAGGCTTTTTTCCTGCTGTCCTTACTCAACACTGTAGTCAGACTCATACCACAAAACCAGACAGTCCGGTCACAATTAACTCTGAATGGGGTCATTAAAGGCAGAAGATACTCCTTCACGGCTTAATTATCACTCCCAGGAACTGAAAAGTCTTTTAATATTTTTAGAATATAGCCTTGTTTTCAACAGTTTCTCCTCTTCACCACAATGCTCAAGCAGTCATTTTTGAATTGGTTCATTTCCAGAGCTGTCAAGTCCTGCCACAGTTTCTTTTCTCAAGAGGCTCTGAAACCCTGTTAGGTCATTGTAGTTTTGTTTTCTGAACAAGGTGTATTTGTGTTCACTCTTTTATCTCAAATTGTTAATTTTAAAACTACATGTTATGGTAAAAATTATCCTGACATTAGCAAGTGCTCCCTCCCTGAGTGCCTGTTGAAAGCCAGGCAGTTTGTTAATGTTACAGTGCAACCTGTTCCCTTTCTTTTGCTTTTTATAATTTCCTAAATACATTAGTGTCTTCCTTGCAAACATGCAGATATGAGCTGCACTTCAGGAAATAAAAAATAACTAACTGAAAAGTCATGAAAAGTAAACACAATGTTCTCCTTTCAAATAGCCACAAGTTAAATTTACAGGGAGGCACTGACTGTGGACCTTAACACTCGGTTACCAGCCCAACCTGCTGGATCACCTATTTTCAGAAAAAGGAACTGAAAAATTCAGCCCACTTCCTCACACCTTCTTTGACCTCATGAACAATTCAACACCATAAAAGAAGCAAGGGGTTCATCTTTTATCTAGGTTAGGATCCAATATGGCGACTTCAAAGAAAAGACAGCTCAGTCATTGGCAGCACTCTTACTATGGTTCAAGGTTTAAGAGCATGCACAAATCTTTACAGACTCAGGCTGTAAGTCACTCACTCATCTCCAGTCCTGTCAGCAGCTTTATTTAACATGAACTATGGGTTTCTGTGTGGTTCATAGCTTGGCCACATCATTACTTCTGAAATGGCACAGAGGAACAGCATGAGAAGTCCTTACAACTGCCCAGAGACTTCAGGGGACTCTGGAACTGATAATATACAGCAGCCAAAGCATCAGAACATTTTGGCAGCTTTATTCTCTTTAAATTACAACCTGCTTCTAAAAACAATTTCAAAAGATCTAGCACAGGATATCTCATTACGACTCTCATGGGTGGCTAGAATAAAAAGTAAAAATGAAAAGCTCTTTCAAGACTCAATCTTTTTATATCTCACTACAACTACTATGAGACCACCTGCTTTTTATGCAGTGTTTGTAAAGCCAGTGTCTTAACTGTCATGAAATAGGAACTTTCAGCATCACTGGATTTTCTTCTCATTCTGTATACAGAGGTTGCGATGAAAGCAGTTCTACAATCTCACTTCCTCTGGGTCAAATCCTGCCAAGTTCTGCCCATACCTCCCATACAGTTTCTGGCATTATGCATCAAGGCAGCATTTAATTGAGAAAAACAAGAAAATAAAACACAGTCTGAAAAACTGTGTTGCACAATGTGGGGTGGAATTTGTCCTAGCTGTATGTGCATCCTTGTTCTGATTCCGAAGCAACGTGTGCATGAGTATGAAGATAATGAGGGTTTATTATTTTAGTCCATGTCATCATAAGAAGTTGACTTTTTTCCTCCAGCTCTTTTAAAAGAAACTGTATGTGGGACAACTTTAAAATTATTTCTTTGCAAATAACAGTAACAAGAACAAGATTCCAAACTTCTAATCAGCTCTGTGCAGAACATCTCAGTCTGAAATCCCTCCACTTGGAGCCTGTGCTGCTGCAGAGATCAAAGCATAGAGACAACCAAGCTCCTGGGTACCACATGGGTTATATAATGGTACCTAGAATTCATGGTAGAATTTACACCTTTTGTATTTGCCACAAGCCTTGTTCATGGCACATCTTCCCTGTTTTTCATTGTTTCACTCTGCTTAGTGTACCTCTTGCTACATCATTCAAAAATAATTGAATGACTTAGTTGGGAGCTAAAATATCTTTCAAAGTCTGTAAAGAGTCACAATAAATTTGCCAGAACTGTGCTTTCACTTGCTAAGCAAAACAGAAAAAAACATTTTTTCTATTCAGTTATCATCATTTCCTTCCTGTATCACTATCTATTTACAAAGACTTTTATGTGCAAATGGTATTCATCCATCATTAATTTTTTATTCCACAACAGTAGCTTTGAAGGATAAGTAGTTAACCATTTCTTTCCTCTTTAATATCTTTTAGAGTTGGTAGAAACTTTTTTAAAAATAATACATTTCTGTGATTTTGTAAGCTCTCTCAGTTCTACCAACTTCCCCCCCTCCCCCCCCCACCCCCCACCAACTCTTGTAACTGAGTTGTAAATAAATAAAAAATTTTTTAAAAAAATTAAAAAATCACAGACTGGATTCCCACTAACTGCAAAGTGATAAAGTCATGGTTTATCAATTCATTAAATCAGTGAGAATTCTACCGTGATGTAGGCACATACTATTTTCCATTAGGTTTGAAGGGTTTTTTTACTACTGTAAATATCTACAATGCAAACGTAACTCAGATGCTAAAGAAGCTATGCAATGCTTCTGACTGAATAGTACCTTTAATTTGAATATGTATAGTTAAAATAGCAGAGCAACTAGCAAGCATGCATGGAAGTAGTATAAGTAATACTGCCGTAACTGTCCCTACATCAGCTAGCAATACCTTCTTCCACAGTACTCCCATTATTTCAGATGCAATATACTGTTGAACTGGGGAATAACAGGACCTAAATTAGCATATCAGACAGTCAAGCCAGCAACTGGGAGGTTATTCTGGCTTCCCAGATGACTCTAAGTTCCCGCAGAGCAACACGGATGGACAGCACTTTCTACCTTCTTCAGCTGGCCAGGAAATTACTTTACTGGCACATGACTGACCCATCCTCAGTCATAGAGGACATCATCATCTTAACATTGACCAACATTAAGCTCCCGTATTCTCCCAAATCTGCAGCTTTGCCAGCAAATCTGGCTATGGCAGGTACATCAGCTCATGTTCACCTGGAAAGGAACAAGAGTGATGAACTTGGTGAACTAGCCATACCACCTACAAATGCTCTTCAGAGTTATATTTGCTGGATGTACCTTTACCAAGTTGCTCACTGCACTTTGAAAAGGCAACCCCGTACTTTGTCTTGTTTTGCCATAACTTCACATTAGACTGAAACTTCACATAGCAGCAGCACTCACCTTCACACAGGAGAGAATCATTAAGTGATCCTAGTCCCCTCCTCAAATAGGACAGGCTAGACGATATTTATCTTTTTTTAAAATATTGAAAGCAGAACACCACATCCAAATACCACAAAACTATTCATTCTCTAGGCTGAAGAGAAAGGCAGCTTTGAATGAAGTTATGAGTGCCTCCATCCTCACTCAACATCTTTTCAAGAGTATTTATTCTATCTGAAGTAGTGACAAAGGAGCATCCCTAAGCAGCGGGGGGAGAAGAGAAGCCTGAACTGCTTTCTACTTCTTCCAGATGGAGAGCAGAGGCCAGGCAGGAAACCCAACCCCAGTTAGAAGAATAGCAGGGAAAGGCATGAGGTTAGTGCAGTAGATACTGAAATAACCATGGGACCTATGAAGGTTGGTATTATTTGGTATCTGTGGCCATTTTAATAGCTATGTGGTCATTGTACATGGGATGGTCCAGTTAAGAAGTCCTTGTCTGTCAGGTGGGATGTAGAAAGAAGAGCTCTTTAGGCAGTGAAGTCACCCAGGAGAAGCCTGTGCTCTCCTTGACAGCATGAGAGAGAGAGAGAGCTCTTCCAATAAATGGCCACTTCTTTTATTACATGTAAAGGAAATAGGGGAGAGCACTATTGTGTCAAGAATCTGGTACTCTTGGCTTTTCTCTTATCTGGAACTGATAGGTATGGTTACAGTGAAATATAGTGTGGCCAGTCCACACCATCCTGGAAACAAAGTTGGTTTTGTTTCCTTGTGTTTCTTTCCCATCTAAAAAAAAAATAAAATTAAGAAATGCTGAGGTACATTTCTTAAGCCCTCCCATAACTGAAAGGAGTTGGAGCAGGGCAGATGGAAATAACCAATTCTTCACTATATGTTTTCTTATTGCTTTGACCACTGCTGCTTTGAAATGATGTCCTGTTTCAATAATATATCAAAAATCACATTGATAAAGGTCTGTCAGCATGAAAATCCTATGTACAGATTCCTCACTGACAGGAACACTATATGAATTGATGTTATTTATTATTACAAATTTCTAATGTTTCTAATAGAAGAATGAGATCTGTAAAGACAGCTCTGATGAAAACTTTCAGACAAAAATAATCTTTAGGCCTTTCCTTTCCAAGCATAAGCCAACTAAGTTTTGAAGGATAATGGCAGCTATTTTCCTATGGCAATGAATATATTTTACATGCAGTTTTCTATGTATTATGCTATGCAATAATCAGCTGAGAAACAACTGAGAGAGATTCAATGGCAGAGGTTAATAACCCAAGACAACATCACATCCAAGGCAGCCTATTTGTGCATGTCACAACAATGATAGATAAGTAGTCTGAAGGGTGCAAAGATAAAGCTTAGGCACTCTATAAATGTGGTTTTATGTGCAAAGTCTACAACTTAAAAGCTTACCCTTACCCTTTATATAGGTTCAAAAGAATCCTTTGAAAGCAAAGAAAACCTCCTTTGAAGTGCTCCTTAATGCACCCAGCAAAATAGAAGTAAGAAATTAAACAGATTGGGTACTGGCAGGAAAAGGACTAATTAACGTAACCAGATAAGTGGCAAGCTTCAAATATGACTGTAGTATTGCACTGACATTAGCAACAAGGGATGAACTCATGTACTTATAAAAAAAAGTAAGACCATGACTGAGTCTCTGGACTGATAGAAAAACTGGAGACTACAAAGTGCTTTATGTCCTAGGAGTGCCTGTTCACCTCCATTGGCTGCAAAGGGTTTACCTCACATGAAAACGGCACGCAATGCTGGCTGCATTCAGATGAAATGGAAGATTCTGGTAAAGCAAGGCTGAACTGTGCCAATCCATCCCCAGCAAAACTAATAATATTATGGTGATGTTGCTACACAGATAAAGGAGTAACAAAGCAACCAGTAATTTCATGGAAATAATCCCACATGCTCATCAAATATTTACTAAATGTATCACCTTGTCTTCTGCCCCACTTCAGTCCACATCATACTTGCTTTTAGCTAATATGTCGATTAATGATGTCAGCAAGCAGTGTGTTGCTCAGCACTCAGATCCCAATAGCACTGGAGCTCCCACTTAATGTGGTTTGATGTTCTAAACACATTTTCAGGCTCATTGCCTGAGGATGACTGAAAGCTTCAGGTCACAAAAGAAAATCAAAGCTGTATTCAAAAAATGATCCTCGTGACTGCATGACTTAGATGTTTACATATGATAATGTAGTCTTTGAACACCATTAAAAACAGAATACAGTTGTTTCCATATGTCAAACAAGGTGCAAGATATCTATTAGCCCAGCCCCTGGGCTTTTTATGCCCCATGCAAAGAACATTAGACTCACTGGAAAAGCTTCTGTTGTGTTTGGGGTAAGTACTTTCCACAGCAGGAGGTGTTTCTGGGGCAGGGTGAATTGGTTTGGTTCAGAAATCTCTCTCATCTTGGCCGTTATTTTTTTCCACTAGCATAATAGTGATGAAAGTATTCAGCATGAATAGCAAAAATAAATGCTTGGAGGGGACTTCAGAGCTTCTTGATTCCTTTGTTTCCTCTTCCCTGATACTCTTATAGGAAGCTGCACTATATACACGAAGAAATTTTCAGAAACCACCAACTGAGACTAAGGTTATCACAAGAACAGAGCCTGGGTATGAACCTCTTCGGGTTACATTCATTTTTAAGATTTTGTTGATCAAGGCTCAGTTGAAACTTCAGTGAGAGACTCAGTGACACAATAACTGTGGTTCACTGGCCAGCTTTCTTCCTTCTTCTAGGCATAGGTACTACTTCATATTCATTTAAAAGGAAAATCTCCCTCTACTTCATGTCTTCCAAACCACCATCATTGTTGTACAAATCATGAGTTGTCATGAAAAGAACCAGAAATCCTCCATTTTATTTCATACCTTGTATCACGCTATATATAGGGTTTATGAGGATGTGACTTCACTTATCTGAACAGCAACCATATTTATTCCTGCCAGTCTGTGTTAAGAAGGTTTTAATGCTTGTTCAATGAAGACCAGAGAAACAGAGATGTTATTCTGCTTCTGCCCACTGAGATGTTTTGATAGGAGTTCTAATATCTCTTACAGAACTTTACCCACTAGTTTTTCAACAGCAATATTTTTCAGTTTCATCAGAATTACAGCATATACTAATCTTTTAAGGAAAATCCTGCTCTTTGTTCTAGCATGCACTATAAACAGCCTTCCTGGGGGTGTTGCCTTTTAATCTCATTACAATGATATATTTATTTTTATCTGCTTTGTAATTGAAATCAGTTATTCAAAAGTGGAGTTTATAAATTTACTTAGGTATTTGTATACTGAAAATTTTCAAATGAGATACACAAATGTTTCTTAATATCAAATGCTTTTCAAAAACGCAACTTTAGAAAAACCATTGGGTTTATATAGTATTGAATGGAATATTTTGCTGAATAGGTTTTTAGGACTGCCTTTCCAACATTAAGATTTATTTCTTACTTTCCCTGCTTATTTTTAGAGTAATTTGGAGTTTAGTTATATTAGGAGTTGTATTTATATAAACCTTATTTGAGTTACGATGTGATGCTGTCTTTTTAATTTTTTTGGCTAGAGATAATTTGTGCTATTATCAGTAGTTTCACTGAATATTACAATATTTGATACAAACAGGTATTTCTTAGCTTTAACATTCAATTGAACAGTCAACCTTGAGGGTAGAGGTTTGTCCTTAATAAACATGAGCTTTCTTCAGGGACAGTTGAAGACCACGGATAGATCTTTCAAAGGACTAAATGCAATAATAATTTGGGCTTTCAAATTCAAATAACATTTATTTGACTCTGCTTCATATAACAAACTTACAGTAAATGCATGCAGGATAAATTTAATAAAATAAAACAAACAAAATATTTCACTGCACACACTTCTTCCCTTGGGGTATAGGGAAAGGAATAAACATGACAGATGATAGTCATTACTAAAGGCATGGCAACACATGGTGAAGAGAGTCTGAGAACCAGTACACACTGAAACTTTTATACGACATCTATGCAGCATATGTTTTCATTGCCATTAATATCTCAATTTAAACAAGTTTTATTTCCAAAGCCAGCTTCCTCATTCGGGTCCCATCTTTTGTGCTAAGGGTAGAAAGAGGGGGAAGTGGGGGAAGTAAAGTACCTCCTTCAAAGAAAAAATTAGCAGGGTACCTTCTCTATGAGAATAGGGAGAATAAGTAAAACAAGTTTTTAAGTACCATCACTGCTGAGATCACAAAGGATTCCTCTAAACTGTTGTTTAGGAAAACTATTTTTTTCCTCTCTGACATACATTGTTTCTCTGTGTTACTCTGTCAAAATTCTCCATAAAAGTAACAACATCCTTCAATACTTGGTAAAAACAATCTGTATTCAAAGTAAAACGTGATCTAATTCTGTAACATCAAAACTTTGCAGAGCTATTAAAATTCATGTTCTAGAAGATGTAGCTTGGTATTCCTTATTCCATCATTTGCAAAAGGAACCAGTTTTTAAATGTTACTGAAAAATGCATTAGAAAAGTGTAATCCAGTTTGCTTTCTAAGTCAGGAGGCTTTTGTATTACATAATAATTCAGAAGGAACTTTTACTTATAAACATAAAATGTCCACTTCAAAGCTCTGCATACTTTGTGTGCAAAACTATAATATTTTGGGTTTTAATTACTTGGGCTTCTTGTTAAGGAAAAAACACCCACATAAAATACGATCATGAAAATCAGCATAATGCACAATTTTGTGTGACTTCAGCTGTTATAAGTCAGCATGAAGCCTTCCAGCTCCCACAGCTGATGGTGCGTTACAGAAGGGTCTATACTTCCAAATATTTTTTAACAATAGGAACTACAAGAGCATCCAAATATTGTCTCAGGTCTCTAAACTTTATTGGTTTCTCTAGAAAGGTCAGTTTCTCTTTGAACAAGTTTTAAGAGAAAAATATAAACCAATTTTCTATAAGGGTAAAGCTGACAAATTCCTGATTCAGTCCAGATGGTGTGGGGGTTTGGGTTTTTCTTTAAGGAAATCTATCTTCCATTTCATAATTTGAAAACCTAGGTAAACACTAAATAAACAAATAAACTGTTTGGTTGCCACAGGTAAATGTCTTGTCTGAGGAGTTCTAGCAACTGTTCATGGAACTGATGAGGGTAAATATAAAAAATATATATTTAAAAAAAGTATTCAGGGGTAACAGTTACAGGGTTCAAAGCCTCCAACCAAACATGCTACTTATTTTCTGTAGCTGTCTAAATAAGCCTAACTGCAGGTAATTAAGTTTGAAAGAGTGCTGTCCAATGACACAGAAAAAAAGTAGAATCACTCTAATTCTCTGAATTCATTCAGATGTAGGAATGTCAGAGATGGTCTTTCCCTTGACACTGATATTGAATAGACTTATCAATATGAAATTGTCTCTCATGCTCTTTTGTTCATCACCCAGCGTTACCACACACCTTTTCATGCACTCTTTCACTTGGTCACAAGGTGAAAACAAGGTCTCATCGAATGTTACTTTCACTGTTATTTTCACTGGTGCCAAAACTGGTGCTCCAATGAGACACAATAATTCAGTTTTCTATCACTGTACAAGTCACAATATACAATTTGCACAAACCAGTATTTGCAAACTTGATAGCTGCAGTTAGCATTCGTAATGTATTTTCAGCCAACTAAATAAATTAATTCCTTTGCAAAAGCTCTACATTCCTGGGAGATCACATCATAGAAACAACATCTTGTTTGGTTCCTAGTACTTTTCAAAGTAGTTCAGCAGGCTTCCAAACATCCTTCTTACACAATACGCAAAGTCAGTATCCAAACAATTATGATTTTATCAGTGTTGCTATTCATTTCTCAGACAAGACTCCACATCTGAACACTGTTAAAAAGTCTCTTTTATTATACTCCTGTGGAGCGAATTATTTCCCAAGAACACTAGAATTCATTCTTATCCTATAGTGTTTTAAGTTATTCTTATTTGAGTTCAATTCTTGAAGAACTGAAATCTTGCCTAAAATGCTTCCCATGGAGTTTTTATTCTTATTTCCTAAAACAACATTTTCAATTTCATACAAAAAAAGTCATTCAGGTTTGAGTAAAAAGGAAAAAAAAAAATCCAACCCTCTTTTGATTTCACTTGACCTTTCCTAGAACAAAAGTAATCATTTCCGTTTTTCAAAGCAGTATTGTACCTGAATATGTTTGTTCACCTTGTGATGGAGATTACTGTTGAAATTGCATCTGAACTCAAGAAAACACAGTTTTACTACAGTTGTGGAGTTTCCATCTGTGGATATATCAAAAACCTAACTGGACACAGTCTTGGGCAGCCTGCTCTAGCTGACTGTGTCTGTGCAGGGGGTGGGACTATATGATCTCACAAGGTTCCTTACAGCCTCAGTTATCCTGTAATTCTATGATTACATGTGAAATAGAAACATCAGGGTTCTTCATCCATCAGGGCAGGATATAAAAAACCTTGGAATATTTGTCTCAAAAAAACACAGAAATAAAAATAAGCATTTAAATTGAAAAATAAACAGAAATTACTGTTACAGTAACCTTTAGTAAGTTGCTGGCTTTGAAATCTCTTCTGTTGTCACTTATCACTAGAGAAACTGCAGGTCTCTGGAATGCGTTGATGACAGTTTCCTTCTCTGAGTGATACAGGAGCCAACGAGGAGAGGTGCTATGTTGGACCCTGCTCTCACCAACAAGGAGGGGCTGGTGGGGAGTGTTAAGCTCAAGGGCAGCCTTGGCTGCAGTGACCGTGAAATGGTGGAGTTAAGGCAGTGAGGAAGGTGCACTGCAAGATCACTACCTTGGACTTCAGGAGAGCAGACTTTGGCCTCTTCAGGGATCTAGTTGGCAAAGTAGCGTGGCATAAAGCCCTGGAGTGAAGAGCGGCCCAAGAAATCTGGTTAATATTCAAGAATCACCTCCTCCAAGCTCAGGAGCAATGCATCCTAACAAAGAGGAGTCAGGTAAGAATACCAGGAGGCCTGCATGGATGAACAAGATGCTCCTGGACAAACTCAGACACAAAAAGGAAGCCTACAGAGGGCAGAAGAAAGGACAGCCTGGGAAGAATACAGAAAAATTGTCCAAGTAGCCAAAGTCCTGATAGAGTTAAATCTGGCTGGGGACGTCAAGGGCAACAAGAAAAGTTTCTGTAGGTATGTTGGTGAAAAAAGGAAGACTATGGAAAATGTGGCCCCTCTCTGGAAGGAAATGGGAGACCTGGTTACCTGAGATACAGAGAAGGCTGAGTTATTCAATGATTTTTTTGCCTCTGTCTTCACCAGCAAGTGCTCCAGCCACACTGCCCAAGACACAGAAGGGAAAGGTGGGGACTAGAAGAATGAAAAATTGCCTGCTGTAGGAGAAGATCAAGTTCAAGATCATCTAAGGAACCTGAAGATGCATAAGTCCATGGGAGCTGAGGACATGCCCCCATGGGTCCCCAGGTGTGAGAGGTAACTTGTAAACCCCAAAACAGGGCCTGAGAGAATCTAGGTCTCTTGTCCCTCATCTGAGCAGGATGTGACATAAGGGACATGGCAGGGCAGTTGAAACTGGATGGTCTTTAAGGTCCCTTTTAACTCAAACTATTCTATGATTTTATGTTTCTATGATTCTGTGATTTGTTAAAATGCATATCAACACAACAATTAATAAAACTGCAGGCTTAAAATATCAGAGATGCAGTCACGGGACCTTTAACAATGTTTTGTAACCTCCACTCTAATGTCCTGTCTTTATCTGTAAAGTATTTTACAGTGTCAAAACATCTTGTAATCAATATTAGCATATGTAGATCTTCATTTATTTTACATAAGTACATATTTCTCTCTGTGCAGAAGGCCTTTACAAGAAACTGGTCACAAAGAAACTTGCAGTGTATGGTCCCTTTCACTTTCAAACCCCGGCCATAAAGAAACTGCAAACTTTTTGCAACTGTGTAGAGCGTTTCTTGTTTCCATCATTCCCCACTGACATAAAAATCTCACAATCTGATGAACAGAAATTTAAATACCCACTTTATCTTTGTTAAGAATAAATCCGTAAATTTATTACACTGTGTTTTTCTTCAACAGGCATTGTGTAATTCTTACTTTTGAATCTTCCAATTAGCAAATTTGTAAGTTAAAAATAATTGTAAGTTAAATGAGCAGTAATCTATATGACACTGTAGTATGGGACTTCCTCCATGAGAAAATGACGTAACTTTAATTGCTAAGACGTAGTCTCTCAGAAAGCAGAGTTTCTGACCTGGCTTCCCATTCCACAACCCAGACACCCCTGCACGTAGAATCTTATCTTCCCTTAGCTTTGCCCTGTCTCTCCACAAACCCCTTCTAAAGTCTCCCTCCTCATCTAGAAGTTTGTACAGCACAGATTACAAGCACCTTAGCCGTAGCTAAACTCCCATTTACAAGGACTAGGTAGTTCTCCCTGGAGTCTACTAAGTACCACTTTTATTTCCCATCTATCTCTGGAAAGTAAACGTTGAGCTGTAGCATACAGTTGCCACCTTTCACCCAAAGCTGCATTTTGCTAGTGAAGGAAGCAATTTCTGAGTAATCAGTAAATTAGGCTATAGACCACTTTGGGATGCTTTTAGATGACAGGTGTTATGTTAAACAAAATCATTCCCACCAAATCATTAGTGACAAAGCCATTATTAACTGATGGCAGGCTGGAAGTCAAAGTAGAATGAATTACTATTCACTTCAGTAACACTCTGTCAGAGCCTAAACCAAAAAGCCTGTTCTGCTATATTATATGAAAAAGTTCATATTAGCCGTAGTTGTAACTTGGTGGCTCCTCATGATTCAGGGGAGGCATGCAGACCCCCTGCAATGCAACATCAGTCAAAGGGCATCACTTCAAGTGCATAGTGGACTTTGCATGCAGGGAGATCTTTCACAGAGACCTGTATGACCCAAGAGGCAGTACTTTTTTGCAGTGGGCAGGCTATCTAGAGCTACCTCAGGCAGAGCATCCCCAGGCATTCTGCCCAGTATTTTATCTGAAAAATTAGTTTCAAACCCTAGAAATCCACATTCACAATCTCAGTTAAATTCAGCTATAACATCACAAGTTTTGTTTCTTAATATTTTTAACTAACTGAATCTCATTCCCAGAGTTTCTGATGGTTTTCATTAGTCTGCCTGAAGATTTCATCTGAGTTAAAAGTAAACTTCTTCAATAAGAGGAAACTCAACTTGTATGTGTGCATGAGTGCATGTTCATTTTTTGGGGTTGTGGAAAGTATATCTACCTAACTACAAAAACAGTAATCCAGCAATTATTTCTTAAAATGCAATCAATTTAATATGTCTTTTAGCAATATTTAGAGATCCAACTTCAGTTTTTCTTACCACCACATTATATTATATATGAAGTAATGTATATTAATAAACTCAGCAATAAATGGATCTTGCATCTAATGAATCGAGAAACAACAAAAAAACCCCCTAAATTCAAACACTGTGTTCTATAGCAATACAAAAAATTCAAAACTACCCTGCCCCCCCCCCCCAAAAAAAAAAAAAAAAAAAGTGTTTGTATTTCAGATAGTCAGTACTGCCCTTTAACTGTGTCCTTGCAGGGGAATTGTACGAGGAATGTGTCAGTGAAAGAGGGACAAGCTAATGCAAAAACTTTATGAAGAGAATGTATCACTGCATCTGCAATAGCGGCAGTCTGCAGTCAAGTCCTGCTCTTTACCCAGACACAATTAAGCCAGAAATCTAATGAATCTTAGCACAGAAATCTGTGTTACATTAAACCAATTTTTGTAGTAAAGAGGCAAATTAAGTTTAAATTAAAAAAGAGTATTGCTTAAAAGACCCAGCAGCAAATGTCATAGCTGTCACTTTAGACATAGAAGATGAAAATAAACCACCAATGATTGCTGTGGTTTTTGCGTCTATCAACCTTTACCATTAGAAAACACAAATATATCTTTTGGGAGGCTCTATGTGACATATTTCGTTGTTGTTACCCCAATCTGAGTGTCTGGAGAAAACTAAGGATGAAATTCACTGTGGCTGAAAATACAAAATACAGCCAATTAAGAGAGTGCACTATTTTCCATCTCATATTTATTACTCTAATGTAACAAAAACAATCAGTCACATGAGTTGGCTCATTGAAAATTACAGAAGCAACCTGCTATAATCTCCCATCAAACCATGTGAATGCAGTAGTCTAACCACTATATTTACAAGTAGTCTGTCCGTTATATTTAGAGATTATAGTTGAAACTGGTAAGCAATGATTGGAAGAATGGCATACCAAGAGCTATAATAATTCACACATAAAATACATTTCAATACAGCTGAATGCAGTCATACATTTATTCACATATCAGAAGACATACTATGCTGACGCTGTACTTTGTCCTAGGAAGCAGGGACTGCAAGGATGTCAGTTAGGTGATGGCAGACAAGCAACAGACAGACTTCCAGAATGCAGAAGAAGGTTGACACAACCATTGTTTATAGGCACAAAGGAAAATGGGACATTATTTGTGACTTTGCAGAGGCTTCTTGTTCCCACATTTTAAACATAGTACTGAAAAGTCAGAGCTAATGCAAAGACATACACAAAACTTGAGAAGAGATTAAACACTATATGTAGCGATGTTTCTGTTTTCATTCCCATTGCTACAGAAAGTCTCACTTGTGAAAGCAGAGATCACTGATGAAGTCAGTTGATTCTGGAAGATAATAATAGTTCATATACACAGAAAACATGAATTATTTAAACTAAAATGAACTAATTCAGATCATGAGTTCTGAATGTTGGCATTTAGATTAAGAGGTAAATCTCTAGTTCATCCATGCAAGAATCTTTGCCCAATTCACCTTTTCAAAGCATTTAAAAAAAAATAATCCAGAAAAGAAAGGGGACAGATTCAAAATAAAGGACAGGAAGATGTTTAAAAATAAGGACAGAAAAAAGGACAGAAAGACTGAAAGGACAGGAGTAAGGTGTAAAAAGAGAAAGCATCTGTCTGAATGTCCCATGCTAAATATTCTACATCAAAGTTGTGATTGAACTGCAAATATATTTTGAATTCACCGTCTAGGTCTTCCTGGAATAGAAAGCATTAGACCAGAAACAATCTTTGGAATACACATTTCTCAGACTAAGAAAATCCTCTATAATTTCAGCTGGCATGCTTTCCATGTCATAGATATATTTATGGCAGTCTATTATCCAAACAGGCTGTTTGAACTTCTCTCTGTTACAATCTATGACATATTCAATTTTCTGCCTTTGCTGCTTTCCACATAAATGGATTTTATATTGTCTACAAGAGGTTGAGGCATTTTCCTACTGCTCACTTTAGAAGATACAGACAAAAACATGTCCTCTCTTCAAACTAATTTTCAAATACTTCCCTCATACTGCAGCCTATTTCCATGACTTTTATTTGCATTTCCAGTCTCCCATAACAACTGAATAGTCTTTCTTAGGTTTAATGGACTACATAAAAGCACTAGTGAGCTCACAATTCAGAGACCAAAAGTATTTTAAAAGAGTCCCAAACAATGTTTACAAGTTTCAAAGGAAAAAAATCCCAAAAGAGCTTGAACTTTCACCTCAGATAGAATCATGAATTACTATATTGCACATGCAAATTTTATTTTTTTCCAAATCTGAAATCTGCATGAGAAATGTGTATATAAGTAAGGCATTTGGAGAGCATTTTGGAAAGTATGGCACTGCTCGTTGTAACAGAAGTCATCCTCTCCTCTCACTTTCACGATTATTTGTCTGGCAAAGGTTCCAGCATTGCCAGTTTAGTTTAGTTTTGTAGCTTCATCTAGTTTCATGCAGTTTCTTTCTGCTTCACTAGTAGAGCATAGATAGATCATGCTTGTAGTTCAGCAAAAATAAGGTGATAAAATATCTAATACATATTCAACACAAGAAACACCAGTACTGTTCATACATCCATATTTGAAAGAAGCTTTTTATATAACTAGTTCAAGGATTTGAAAGTTTTTGGTAACCCAAGACTTTATAATTAAGAGCTCATTTAATATGACATAAGTATTTTGAGAACATTAATGATAACTCATGGATGTGTTCCTGACCTTTTGGGATCAAAAGAAAGTGCTGCAGCCCGTATTTCAGACTAGTCTTCAAAAAACTACAAGAAAGATGTTATGGAATATCTTTGGGTATAACTTGCATTTTAGAAACTCTGAAAGCTACCAAAATGTTTTAATTGGTCATCTTTATCACAACACTGGAAATACTTAAGTTCCTTTAATACTAGCTACAGAAACACAAGCTAGAAACACTGTAAAATTTCTCAGCCTGTGGTGCCACGCATTATATAAGCCTTCCATGGCTAGACTTCTTTTTCATTGCACTTCAAGCCTTGTTCTGTTCTCTGCGCTAACACATTTCCAGAATAATGTAAATGACCTCAGCAAGCACAAAGATACTAGCAGAATACGGACCTAAATTACTATGAAGTCCCACAAATTTAGAAAGCTTAGTCATTACATTATTTATTCTCATCCTCTCTCAATTCTAAGAACCTTCTATTAGCCCTGATTGTACTTTAACAGGAGACATGTAGGCAAGGCTTAGCCCTAAAAGGCTTTACATTACATTTACATTCTCTATGGAAGAGAATTCTCCATTAAAACTAGAGTGATCTATAAGAGATCCAACAAATGAATGGTAAGATAGAAAGGACAAAGAGGAAACTACTTTAACTCATTTTCCTTGTACAGTTCACACTTCAAACTTTTTCTGTTGACATCCCTTTAGATTTCAAAATCACTGGATAATCAAGAAGTATCATTATAACTTTCTAGAAGCACATCTGTGCTGACAGTATCAGTACTGTTGCTGCAGAAAGAAGAGTAGCAGTTGGTAGGTGTTTCATTAGAAACCAAAGAAAGTTTGGCAGTCTTACAGGCTCTTTTCTTTACTTAATCCTGTCAACATCTCCCTTGATCCCAACAGAAAATCAGATACAAAGGCAGAACAGAAATAGTACCATGTCACACACCATGTTAATCATTGATTCTCACAGATCTCTCAGTGTAGTGAACATCATTTTAGAATGACTTCAGAATGCTTTCACCACAGTGTTTTCAAAGGGATTTCTCATTCTGGGTCCTTCTTCTGATCAGCTTTATCTAAGAATGGAAAATTCTGCTCTGGAGCAGCAGACAAGATTGATTGAAGACAATGCCCTTCTTTGTTTCCTTCCATTTCTCTGTTCCAGTGTCAATCCACAGAATCAAGAGGTTGGGAAGACTCTGTTACCCACCCTAGCCCAAAACTCTGGAACAGCAGGAGCAGGAGCTTAATACTGATCAGAATCTGTCACTGATTTGGAGAACATGCTACACCTGTGCTTTACAGGATAAAACAACTTGTGTTTTCTTATTACGTAATATGTATGGCATTGAAATATATACAGGACAGGTGAGGAATGTGAAATGCATAATCTTAGAAGGCAATCTTGAAACATTAATCAGTTCCTCTTCCAGCACAGGCAGTCTGTACAGCAGCAAAGCACACCCACTCTGATGCACTCACATTCTAGTCTAGTCTTCAAAATCTCTGGTCATAAGCATCTCACCAGCTCCCCAGAGTTCCTTTCAGAAAATCATTGCAATTTAAAGTAAAAAATTCTTTCTAATAACCAAGTCTCCCTTTCTGGAAATTAAACTGGAGTTTCTAGGCCACTTCGAAAACCAATTCCTAAATGATATAATTTTTTAGTCTTCTGACTGAAGTGAAAGCTGTGATGTCTCAGGTGAGTTTCATGACGACAGTGACATAATGACTCTATGAAGCTTTGAAAACTGACAGGAACTCATTTGAGAGAGAATAAAACACGTTTTATAACTTTTCCCTCTAATCTTAATAATTCATCTTTGAATGAGGGAAAAGACTGTTTTCCATTTTCCTAGCCCAATCCTTAGGCTAACCAGATCTTCTTATGGAATTCAGATAGGTCTTTTGTATTGTATTTCACCAAGTCTGCATCTGTGTACACAAATAAGTACTAACACCAAGAGTTCTGAGCCACTGCTAGAGAGACTCAATCTTTCAGAATTACTGATTAACATAACTCCAGAACAACCTGTATGTACTCTTTTACATGTGCTACTGTCATTTTGTATTTATTCAATTAGTTTAGACTTTTTTCCTCTGAGAACAGCTTTATTTTCCTTAATTTTGTTATTTACAAATGTTTGCCAAATGCTCAGATTTCTGCATCTGGACTTCCTAAAATATTCACTTCGAGCCTGCCTCTGCACCAACAGAAGATGTTGGGAGCTTTAATCAAGAGGTTAATACTTGCTAGCTATCTGCAGAGTGTGATCATCTGTATCACATTAGGTTTGATCCCTAATTAAATAAATAAACTTCTATGACTAAGAGGAGGTGGGAAAAATCAAAAGCTTTTCAGAACAGGTGGCATAGGTACTCCCATCATTAATCTTTCCATGAACACACTAAAGAATTAGAGACTTTTGCTTTTCAGAAGCATTCTTGGGGGAAAATCATTCTCAAGAATGTTTGTATACAACTAATTTAAAGGGTGTTTAACAGTATTGAAAGATTTCCAGGGCTTTTATCCAAAGAACTATTCATCCCATGATTCTTCTTATTTCAAACAAAGAGTTCTATATGCAGCAGTAACTAATGAAGCTTGATTTTTCTCTATGCATCCACATGCACAGTAGTTTGAATCTCAGGTCAGATTATAACCTTGTAAAGTTTTTGAAAATTTTCATTAAAGACTCCTTAGTGTGTAGTAATACAGTTATGTTATTTTCTTACCTGGACACTTGTATAGTTACTGTCTCTTCTCTACACCCTGTATCTCTGTATTTTTTATGGTATTTGTAAGAGTGACTAAATCTCTGAGATTTTTACACTGTTGTATTAATTCAATATCAGCAAGTAGGTCTGAAAGACATTCTGTGATAGAATTAATACTAGACAAGCAGAGAGATCACTTCTTCAAGAAACCCTCATAAGAACTATTAGCTTCCTCTTGGCACTGCAGCAGAAGCCTAGAATCATAAAATCATTTAGGTTGGAAAAGACCTTTAAGATCGTGGAGTCCAACTGTATACATCTTATAAATTATAGGTTTACTCTGAAGCATTTTTAGTCTGAAATACAATGTTGCTTTGGAACACTGACAATATTACTTAGAGAAGTAACAAGGATGTTTGGCCAAGGTGCGATCTGCAGTTGTGTTTGCTTTCCTCCCAGCCTTTACATAACAAGGCATCCATGGCACTGGGCAACTATTAGAAGTCTTAAATCCTAGCATCTGCTTGGGACCCAAGTATTACATCAGACATACATTGCTTGCTTAATGTAAGATTCTCATTTCTTTGGGCCCACATTCTCATTTTCCTGCTGCATTTCAGCCAAGGACGTTGCATTTGTACAGTCACAAGAAAAACTTGTTTCCATCTGAGGTCTGTATTAAAATGAGCACTTCAAAGCACAGTCTTGAGTTGTTTTAAGGAAAAGCTACAAATGGTTTTGACTGAGGGGAGGAAAAAAAGGGAGAACAGAGGCTACATATCGCTCTCCTCAGATTGCTATCTGATCAAACCAGAATTAAATCCTTTTTTCTCTGGCAAAGTTCCATGTTAACATCAGTTCTCTCAGTCCACAGAAAGGTTGGGTGGAGACTTGTGGGCAAATTGCTAGGAAAAAATCATATTGCTTCTTGTTTGAAAATCGCAAACTGCAGCTTCAACTTACAGGAAATCAAGGGGACGACCTGTGACAAGTGGAAGAAGGTAAATATTGTCACTCATTTTCAAAAAAGGCTGGAAGGTCAATTCAGAGAACTTCATACCAGTCATCCTCATTTTGATTCTTGGGAAAATCATAGAGCAAGTCCTCTTAAAGTACATTTCTGGGTACAGGAAGGACAAGGTGACTGGGCACAGTGAGCATGGGTTTACCAAGGTTAGATCATGCCTAACAATTGCCTTTTATGATGAAATGACTGGATTTATGGGTCAGGGAAAAGCAGTGCATGCTATTCAGTGTTAGCAAGGATTTCAGCATTTTCTCCCACAGTATTCTTCTATCCAAGTTAAAATGGTATCATCTGTGTGAATGGACAACTAGATAAGTAAAAAATGGTTAGAAGATTGGGCTCAGAGAGTAAGAGTTAATGGGTCATGCTCTACCTGGAGATGAGTAACAACTGAAGAACAGTCTATCCTGAGACTTGTTTAACATCTTTATCAAGGATCTGGAGGAGGTGACAAAATTCACTCTTGTCAGATTTGCTGATGACACCAAACTGAGAGGAGCAGTTGATATATTTGAGGGAAGGGCTGCAATCCAAAGGGACCTGGATAGATTGGAAGAATGGGGCAACAGACATATGAAATTCAGCAAGGACAAATGGCAAGTCCTGCACCTGGTAAGGAAGAGACCCTGGCAATGATGTGGGCTGGAGACCAGCTGGCTGAGGAGCTGTGGGAAAGGATTTGGGAGTCTTGGGAGACAGCAAACTGAACATGATACAACAGTGTGCACTGGCAGAAAAGGCCAATAACATCCTGGGCTGTAATAACAGAAGCACAGCCAGTAAATATCCTCCTTTCCTTGGCATTTATTAGACTGCATCCAGAATATCATGTTCAGTTTTGGGTCCTCAGACAAGAAAGACGATGATCTACTTAAGCAAGCTCAGCAGTGGACTGCCAAGACTATCAAGGGACTGAAGCATTTGTCCTGTGAGGACAGGCTGAGAGAACAGGGCTTGTTCAGCCTGGAGAAGAGACAGCTTCAGAGATACCTAACAGGAGCTTAACAGGACCTATCACTAAGTTAAAAGAAGACAGAGCCAGACTTTTTTTAGCAGTGCATAGTGGGAGGATGAGAGACAATAAGCATAAGTTGAAATAAGAGAGGTTCCAACTAGATATAAGGAAAAAGTTTTTCATATTGAGGACAGTCAAGCAGTGGAGCAAACTGCCAAGGCAGGTTGTTTCACCTCTCTCCTTGGAGGTTTTCAAGAACTAGTAGAAAGCCCTGAGCAACACCGTCTGCTCTGATAGCTGACCTTGCTTTGAGCAAAAGGTTGGACTAGAGACCTTCTGACATCATTTCTGACCTATATTATTCTATGGCTCTATAAAATTCAGTTTTCCAAATGTAATGCTCTCTTCTCAAGAGTTTTTCAGTTTTATTATTAGAACTCGGTCATTATAGATATGTTTGTACTTACTGTAAAGAAGTTATTAAAATCCTATCTTGTACCTCAGCAGTTTTACAGTGTAAGGTGTTTTTTTAGCACAGAATATTACATTAAGTTAAATGCTTAACATACATCTGTATAGTAATTAGTTAATAAAAGTATTTGCTGAAGAGAGAAAGCCAAGTCAAAAAAGCCTTTCTTGAATCCCATACCTCTTTACTCCCCTTCTAAGACACCAGTCCAGATACTGGCACAGTAACCTAAACTCGCTTCAAATTTTTCTTTGTGGCTTAGAACAGACACAATTTTCTGAGTTCTTCAACAAGTAAGGAGTCATCAGATGTCACAAGGTACCCATGGATGCACCACAAACATGATTAACATTACTCAGAGCTAAGGTCAGAGAATATGTAAGAAAACTGGACATACATAAATCTGTGGGCCCTGATGGGATGCACCCACAAGTGCTGAAGGAAGCTAGCTGATGCCATCACAAGGCCACTCTCGATAATCTTTGAACAATCATGGCAACTGGAAGAAAAGCCTGAGAACTGGAGGAAAGTAAATGTCACTCCTATGTTCAAGAAGAGCAAGAAGGAAGAACCAGAGAACTACAAGTTGATCAGCCTCACCTTGATCCCTGGGAAGATGACAGAGCAGCTAATCCTGGAAACTATTTCTAGACACATGAAGGACAAGAAGGTGATTGGGAGCAGCCAGCATGGATCCACACAGGAGAGGTCATGTTTGACCAACTTCATAAGATTCTATGAGGAAATGACTGGCCTGATAGATGAGGGGAGAGCGGTGAATATTGTCTAACTAGACTTCAATAAAGTTTTTGACACTGTCTCCTATAAGATCCTCACAGAGAAGCGGATGAAGAATGGGCTGGATAGGCAGACAGTGAGGTGGGTTGAAAACTGGTGGTGATCAGTGGCATGAGATCAGTAACTAGCAACGTACACCATGGGCCAATACTGGGTCCAGTCCTGTTTTACATCTTCAGTAATGATCTGGATGATGGGGTGGAGTGTACCCTCAACAAATTTTCTTATGGCACAAAACTGGCAAGAGTAGCTGATATACCAGAGGGTCATGTTGCCATCCACGTGGACTTTGACAGGCTGGTGAAATAGGCCAACAGGAATGTCATGAAGTCCAACAAGGAGAAGTGCAGAGTCCTGCACCTGGGGAGGAACAACCCCATGCATCAATATATGCTGGCAGCTACCCAGCTGCAAAGCAGCTTTGCAGAAAAGGACCTGGGGGTCCTGGTGGACACCAAGTTAAACATGAGCCACCAAAGTGCGCCTGTCACAAAGAAGGCAAATGGTATCCTGGGCTGCATCAGGAGGAGTGTTGCCAGCAGGTGAAGGGAGGTGATCGTTTTCCTCTACTCAACAGTGGTGAGGCTATGCTTGGAGCACTGCATCCAGTTCTGAGGTTCCCAGTATGAGAGACACAAATATACTGGAGAGAGTCCAACAAAGAGCCACAAAGATGATCAAGGGACTGAAGCATCAATCATACAAGGAAAGGCTGAGAGAGCTGGCACTGTTTACCTTGGAGAAGAGAAGGCTGATGGGGGATCTTATCCATCTGTGTAAATACTGGAATGGGAGGGTTCAAATAAGACGGAACCAGGCTCTGCTCAGTCGTGCCCAGTGATAGTACCAGATGCAGAAGCAAAGGGCACAAACTAAAACACAGAAGGTTCCCTCTGAACATCAGGAAACACTTTTTCACTGTGAGGGTGACCAAGCACTGGCACATGTTGTACAGGGAATTTGTGGAGTCACCAGCTCTAGGTGACCCTGCTGGAGCAGGGAGGGTTGAATAAGACTGATCTCCAGAAGTCCGTTTCAACCTCAACCATTCTGTGATTCTGTGACACTCAAAGAAAACAAACAAAAAAAGAAACAGAAATACAAAAAAAATTTACTTTTTTTTGGCCTTTGTTCTTCCTGTTTTGAAATTGTTCCTTTAAACAAGATGGTAATGTTTTTTGTAGTGAGAATGTTAAAATGCTCCCAGAAATTAAGGAAAGCAAAACACAGCATCATGAAATAATATCAATTTCTTTCATTTTAAAAGAGCCTTAGAAAGATTAAAAAATTTTAACATGATAAATTTACTCACTTGAGCTTATATGTATTTTGATACAGGTAAAAAATGAGAAAGTTGGTGAAACTTGAATATAACAGATTACTATAGCTTTGCAATTGAAAATACTGGCAGTGGACAGTACATACATTCGCTTAAAATTAAAAATATAATATTGAGGGTCTTGTAGAAAAACATATTGGTACAAATATCCAGGGCTGAAATGAGGTTATTACACATATAAACCTGTTTGCTATTCTTGATGCTAAAGCTACACTAATCCAACCACAAAATCTGGGGACATTAGAGTAAGACAATCATTTCTTAGATATATACAGAGAGAAGAGACCCTTCTCCCAAAAGCTTGTATTACAAAGGGAAGGAAGAGGATGACAAAATATTGCCATGGCCCTGGGGTGAGTATGGTTTGCCAGTCCTTATACAAGGAGTTCGACAGAACCTGGAAGAACAAATATGGCACTACAGAAACACCAGGTTGCTTCAGATAGATACTAATACTATTACATCTGTACAAAACTTTCTAAATGTTTATTGGAAAAATGGTCTGTAGAGACAGCAAATACTAGTACACAATCATCCACTGAAGAAAAGCCCTAAAAATTAGAGTGAAAGTTAACTTTACTTCAGTGGAAAACTGGGAGAAGGGCAGCAGCAGCATCTTTTCTGAGAATTAAAATGTTTTTGAGAAATCAGAAATCAGAACTGAACAGGAATTTGAATGACAAAAGAAACAGTAAATCTTAAAATCAGAACCACTGCTATTGCACTGGATACGTATGGTAATTTAGAGGTAATTCTGCCACAACTTCTTCTCCCCCCAGTATGATTCAGTTTATGGACTTACGTATTACCATTTGAATTCTACATCTTGGCCCCCTGTCTCTTATGATCAAGTGACATGGCCAGAACTACCTGACTGCTACCTAAAAGCTCCAGATGCATCTGGCTCAGTGGAATTTACTGCCTGTATTGGAACAGAGTCTAGAAGCAGTGTCACAGATTTCTAATCAGCACATATTCTCCAGCAGTGAACATATGAAAATCTACTGTTAGATAAAGTCATTCTAAAAATGGACTGCCTAAGATAAAGGTGTAGATATTCCTACTGAGCTGAGTGAATGTATTTGAAAAGAGTCATTATTTTACTGGGATACTGTTACTTGTATAGAACATTAGTTTTAAATTTCAATTCAGTATATATTCAGGCACAGGCCTAATTTTAATTCAATGCGACTGTTCCTCTTGAAGTCATAGATTCACAGGAAATAGCTCTGGAAAGGACTGGATGTTTCACTGTACCACTCTGAAGTACAAACACACACTGATACAGCTCTGAGTTCCTTTGTATTGGCTATTGTTCCATAGGATTACCCTGAGCTTTCACATGTAAAGTCTAGTGTACACTGGGAAAAAATTGTCTGGGATAAATAACCCTAACAAAAGCATTCTTAGCAGTTGTAAAAGACATTTAAGTGACTAGTTGATCTACCTATCAGTAGAAAAAATGTTGGCCTCAGCTCCCTGCAAACTGCAATACTATTTCATCAAAAGCTTGCATTTCACAACATTACTGCATCTCTAGGGAGTTAGGCATCACACGCGAATACCACCAAGAACAATATTGCCTAGGTTTTAATGCTTTCATATTTCCTGTATAAACTTGGCCCGTGAGATGTTCTAACAGTATGCATCGGAAAAAACAACAATGCAAAAACCAATCCCACCCAAAAAACAACCTTTGCCAATACCCTCTGCTCTCTGCTCTGCTCTGCTGCAGATCTTGACCTATAGAACAACTTGACTGAAAAAAAAAAGTTCTCTTTGCTTTGGATGATACTAATTTCCTGACTGTGAAAATAAAGATAACAGAGACAACCAACTAATTGCACATCCTAGTACTAAGCAGTAACAAAACCTACTTTACAAAAGATTACATGCTAATAATTCTACTGGGAGTGAAACAAAATTGAATTTTTCAAAGACCATTGGATTTATATTTGACATTTTTAAGGTAAATTGAATCAAATAATGATCCTTGGGAAGTAACTATGCATTCACTCTTATTTATCATCTGTAACAGCAGTGTTGCCCTTGGTGAGGAACTGCCCCTGCAAGGGTCCCTCTGCTTCTCTGTACACTGGGGGGCAAATTGGGAATCTTCTCTTGTTCTACCTAACAGCTATATTCTGAGTGACTAATTGCTTAAAAATTCCTACAGGGACTAAAAGTGCCAGTAAAAGAAACAATGAAAAGACATTTGCATTTAAGCCATGGCCAAGATTAGGGGAAACACGAAAAAAAAAAAAAAAAAAAAAAAAAAAAAGGCAGTGATAAAATGGAAAAATAAAGTTTATTTGCAAGATTAGAGAGATAAAGTTCCCATTAGCAACATTTAGGTAGAAACTAAAAGAGAAGCAAATTCTGACAGTATGCTCTTCTCCCTTGTGTAGGAACAGCTCATGTTCCTGTGGGAACCTGTGGTGGTTGAAACTAGCCATACCACAACTAGAACTGTAAAACACTGGGGATGGAGTCTGCCAAATGTAGCAGTACAAGGCAAGTGAAGATGTTAGGTTTTGATTTTCTGTTAGATTCACTGTACAATAATCTTTTTCATCACTTCATAATTTCAGTGTGGAAACCCTCAGGTGCCTGCAAAAGCAGAAGTGTGTAAATGGAAAGAACTCATGTTGGGGAAATGTCAGATTTAAAAGCTGAGTTGGGAATTGTCTTCAGCACAGCACAGATATGCAGGTTTACTTACACATAGCACTCTGATAAGCAGCTCATTCAAGACATGCTGTCTCATAATTTTTCTCTTCTTCTATTCTAGGCACCGTGAATACTGTCCAAGCTACAACTAATAGGGAAATTCAGAGACTGGTATTCTTCTTCAGTGTCATTATCATATTTATAGGTTTTTCTAAAGCCTTAAGATTTGCCAGCATGTAATGTTAGGATGACTTTGATACTGCACACACTGACTTGGGTGATCACAAGAGTGCTCCTGTTCTGATATTTATGAACTGCTATTGACTAGATCTTGAAAAAGTGATGCAGATTCCCACTAATATTTTCAGAGGCTATGTAGTTCTGAACTGTCAATGAAACACTAGGAATTGGAAATCTACTGGCATTTTCATTCACTTTCATGCTTCTCTACTTTCTAAACTCATGGACTTTTAAATTTGGCCTCAAATCACAGACTATTTATCATTAAACAATGTCTTTAAGATCTAAAACCATTTGCACTTCCCCACCTATTAACATTCAGTCTCAAAGTGCAGTCCATTTGAATTGACAAGCCTAACTAAAATCTGTTTGGGTCTCTTCAGCTTTTATTTTGCAGTAGCTTTTATTTCCTTAGATATGGTAAACCACTGTTCATCTCCCACCTGACCATTCAGTAACAAAATTTGTCAGCTTTGTACTTATGTCATTACTTCCAACTTATTTGACCCGTTAATTCTAATCGCTCTCACAGTAGAAGCCATTTATAATCCACTCCTGGAAAACTCTATGCAAAACTAAAACCAAAACAGGGCATTTGAACTTCCTACTGAGCCCCAGAGTCTGGAGCTACTTCAGCTGCCGTTTCAATGCTTCTAATCTCTTAAGTGTAATTGCTTTTATTATATCAGTATGGGCCCAACTGGTTGCCACTCTTTTTAACCTATTTCTTTCAACAATCACATTTAACCTCCATCAGTAAGCATGGATTATTAGTAGGAAACAAGGGCAAAAGCAGCATGTTATGATGAGAAAGGTAATGGGGAGAGCAAGAATAATCAATTGCAGGGAGGGTTTTGAAAGTATTTTTCATTCTTTCCCTGGGAACGCATCGGCCACCCATAGTCATGTCCCATTTCTGATGGGAAGGATGACAGTGGCTCCTGGCTTTTAAGAAAGGAGCTTCATATTTCTGATCTGATCCTGAGTCACGCTGCTGGGAACTAATACATAAATCAGCATCACCCACATCACCTGTGTGAGGGGCACTTGTCTGAAAGGTCAGTACTCTTGCCTTACCAAGCAAGCAGAGAGAGAGATGACTGTTGTCACAGATGGCTCATGGACTGCCTACAGGCAAGAATGCAACAAGTGTGAACAAAGATCAACAAGAAACAAGAACTGCTATATGCACACTTCACTGTTTCAGACTCACAGTGAAAGCTTTATTTCATAAATGTAGTGCAAGTTATTCTCCAAGCCACCCTCAGCTTTCCTGCAGATATAAAATCCTTAGCTATCTACAGATTCTGACCCCATTCACTAAACATGACTGCTTTTACGAATAGCAAACCTCCTCCAGGCAGAATTCCCTTGTTACTAAAGTGGCACGGGAACAGCCTGCCTTGTCTTATGTTGTCTTCTCACTGTCACTAAAATGTGGAAAAATCTTCAGCAAAGAAGTCTCCCCAGCACTGTAGAACATAGCAACCCCACAGGCAGTTCAAGTGAGCCATCTGGAGATGATGGATAAGTGATAAAAAAGAAGAGGCCTGCTTCAGTTTAAGAACCATTTACATTGATAAAATACAGAAGCAGGTTTAATCTGATTTTCACTCTCTTATACCAGTTTGTAGCAGTCCTAAACCAAAATGCATTCATACTAGTAGTGATCCTTCTTTAACTAAAATAGCTTGAAATAAACACACCCAAATTTGAGTTACATGGGGCAATAGTTTCATGCCAGTCTCAGTAATGTTCCATTTACAAGACAAGCCAGCAGAAGACTACCATTGTTCTCTGCTAATCTGATTACGCCAAACCAAAAGGAAAAATAGTAAAATTTCTCTCCAAAGTTGAGAAACGGTCTAAAAGCTGAGGGGAGATTCAGAACTTTCTCCCCAAGACCGGTGGTGCTGAAAGAGTTTGATAAACAGCTAAATATTTTTTTCTAACAGATGCAAGGTCAACAGAGCTGCCTTATTTCCATTTTTAAAGACACAGTCATAGTTTGGTAAGGGGCATGATGGTTGTGGAGTTTTTTAAAAAATCTCTCTGTACCATAAATCTGGACACAACCAAGACCACAGTGCTCAGACTAATGGTTTATACATAGGATTAAATCTACTTTGACTGAGACACTAAATGAGGATTTAAAACAAATAGATTATGGTGAGTTTGCAGTTCAGTCTGTTTCCTAGCAAATGGGGAGAGAGAAGAATGAGGCTGGGTAAAAATCTGTCCACAGAAACACCAGGAAAAAGCATTTGTTACATCCGCATTTTCAAGGTTTAGCTTAATTGGTTTGTCACATGGTGCTATTAGAAGGCTGATAGTCTTTTGTAAACTGTTAATGGAAAGCAAATCTCATTTATTACTTCCCTCTATCCGTAGGGAACAGCTAGAATTGGAAACTTTACATAAAAATAAGTAGCTAGACCAACTGAAAAAGTATGTTGACAGATCAACTAAACAGACTGTATGGCTGCAGGAGACAGATGTATTACAAGTAAAAGAATTTGACTGTTAGAAACGTCTAAGGGACTAGCTTGGAAACACGTGTCCTTGCTGGGAATCTTCTACAAGACTGATTTCGGTTATTGGGCCTGAGAAGCGCATATGAAATTCAGATTAAGTATAAAAGGAAACATTTTATTAAATTTGAAGGTTCCATGTCCAATAATCCAAGACAAACACTATACTTCTGATAAATGAAGGTTCAACACTGCTCTGACAGCTTATAGAGACTTATACCAAGTTGAGTTAGGCAGTAACTGCATTAGACTGTATTAGGAATCTTTGTTGAGGACACAAAGTGCTTTTACTTAGCATGCTGTGCAATTTTTTTCCTTGAAAAAATCTCACATGCAAGTCTTTCCTTGTGAAGAAAAAAAAGAAAGCAAAAGAAGTGTCAGATGGTAGATCATATTGCTGTCACTTTCCTGGAAGCATCTCAGATTATTTGGCAACAGACACACTATGATGATATGAATAGAGC
This sequence comes from Athene noctua, assembly GCF_965140245.1. Lineage (NCBI taxonomy): Eukaryota > Metazoa > Chordata > Aves > Strigiformes > Strigidae > Athene > Athene noctua. Next base: position 191,684,376 of record NC_134037.1, read on the forward strand.
TTAACCATACACAGTCTAGAGAATTATGCAAGTGGCATGATATGCATTTACCCATAGAGAGAATTCTTACAGACATGTTTGTTAGCAACAGTTAATGGGTTGACTAGGCACTGAAGTCTCTTTGCCCAAACTGTATTGACTTTTCCACTTAAGTGGAAGTGTTAACCAAAATGAAAATCCTTTCGTATTGAAATGTTTTTGCTAAATAGCTTCCTTTCAGCAAGTCTCAAAACGAATACACCATTTTTTTTTTTTTTAATTCTGTAAAAAATTATTATAGGAAAAAAATTCCCAGACAGATTTCGCATGTTGAAAAGATATAAAAATGGTTTCTCTTAGTTTACATTTCCAGTCTTTTAAAAGATTGTACAAGAGTGCTTTGCTGTTAAGCATCCTCTGTTAGACATTGGAGGGTGGAGAAAGGAGATATAAGGAGGTTTTAATTGAGAAGGAAATAGACTGACTATCAGAGAACCTCATTTCCTCTTCCCTCAAACACACTTTCTCTACTAAAGTGGATTATTATGTATAGGAACATGGTAACAAGAAAATGTAATGGAAAACTACTTCATTATATTTGCCTTTTAGTAGACTATGACCCAAAACCCTGGAAGGCAGAATCAGGCAAGGTTCTATTGGGCTCTAATCTTAATCCAGAATTATCTAACAGTTTTATTAACCATATAAAAGATAGACACCCACCACCCCACCCCCCCACCCCAAAATAAAAAACAAAAATCAGGTGACATCAATCTGGGAGTGGCTTTAAGCAGCTAAAGGACAGAACGAGAATTCAGAATGAACTTGAAAACTGGAGAATGTGCTCGAGGAAACCTAGATGAAATTTGATAGAACATATGTAAATTTTCAGATGTAGGTCACTGTCATCAGCTACACAAACAAGAAGGGTACATAAAAAAATCCTTCTGCTCTCTGTGACAATGGTAAGGCCTCACCTAGAAAATTATTTTGAGACCTACTTTAAAGCATGAAACCAAGATAGTCCATGAAACATGGACTGTCAGTAAGTTCAAAGGGAACATAGAGTAAGATCACAGAAACTAAAGATCTAAAATTTACTAGGACAGAGTGAATGAGCTGTGGAACGAGAGCAGATATGTTAATTTGAAGAATAAGAGAGTCAACAAAACCTTAGAGTCTTCAAATATATAAAAAGCTGGTGCTTCTCCGCATTTAGAATGCCCCAAAGCAGCAAGGGGTATTTGGGATATTACTTTACTGTACATTTTGCGGTTTAAAAACAGATTGTCAAATGGAGATGGCAAGACAGTAGGCCAAATACAATTTCTAGGACAGGCATGGTAGCATTTAGTTTCTTAACTCATCCTTGTTATGATGTTTCCAGGTAGCCATAATAGTTTCTTGTAGCCCTGTGAGATGGATGAGGAAGCACTATCAGACTGTTTCAACAATTTTAACAAACTGGAAGAACAGAGCCAAGTAGGTTGTCCTCAGAGAGGGAGACAGTTTTAGAGATGGGATTAACACAAAGCAGCCTCACTTCAAAATTACCAACCATTATCTCCCATTAAAGCCAGTCTCTGTATTGAAATTTTCCATTTCTGTCCACACTCACGTCTGATTTTGCTTTATGCTAAAGGATTTAAAGCATGCAGATTGTATTTAAATAATTTAACCTTCATTACTTGTCAAACCAGATCCACTATCCCTCTTGGTCTGAAGTAGCCGCATAAAGAGGCAGAAACACAAAGGAGAGAAATAATAACTATCTCATACTGGTTGCTCATTGCTTTCTGGTTTTGCTTTTTATTGTCATTAATTTATAGATTATATTCCCAAACATATTTTTCAAAAAAAATTTACTGGGACTATTTTTAAAGGACTTCATAAAAAGCAGCTGATGTGTCACTCAGGACTGCATTTGTCTACTGCTTGTTCCTGACTTAAAATATTATCCTGTCATAACAATTTAGTCACCTTGCTAGCACAATTAAGGGATGGCATCTTAAAAAGTAAAATAAAATAATGACAGCAACAGTCTCTTAGAACCAATGAGTATGAATGACTATATCATTTCAAAAAAGTGAAAAAGTGATACCACATATGTAAAAACAGAGCATTCAAGAACTGACTGGCAACACAGCAGTCATTTATATCCAGTAGGTCTTTAAGGTGGTTCCACCAGAACCACCGGAATCTTGGACTCTCCCTGTTGTTGACTATTTTTTTCCTGACTAATTCATTCCATACTAGCAGAATCTTTATACTTTCAAGCTCAGCAAGCAGGACTGCTTCAGGACCAATGGTGTTCAGGTAACACATGATTTCTGTCTTGGGTGCTTGAACAAAAAAAAATCAAAACACTTTTTTACTTCATTTTGTGTACATTCTTATAAAAGCACTACCTTCAAATAATTTTTCATTGTTTCGATTCTTAGCCAATATAAGGAGATTTCTCTCAACAACATATGCTTTATCTGCCCATCAAAAATGTTATGCACACTCAGTACTGGAAAAGCCTTCAGACTTTTTTCCCCTCTGCTTTCCCATTCAGATCTAAAACCAAGCAGAAAACCCACAAGCTAGCTGCCATTTGTAAATATTTAATAAATACTGTAGGAGAAGGTTCCAAGAGTAATTACTTCGGATTATATTTGGCTACATCATAGATAGATATCTTCATTGGTTGCAGTGCTGAATGACAAACTATTATAAAAGCAAGCCTAAAGCATTGAATATTTATGCCTGCATGTGATTTGCATGAAGAATAAACACGTCTTACAAGAAATGCAGTGAGAGAAGCCACAAACAGAAAAATCTGAGGATCAGCTAGCAGACAAATAACTTCAGGTTACAACTTTTCAGACTCTTGCCAAACTTTACACTAAAACCAATTATTGCTCTTGTAATGTCTTTCTAAATCATAAGAATTTCTCTACTGATTTCAATTGGAGTCAAGTCAGAACAGCATAGCAACAATTTTAAAAGCATGTCTCTCCTCAAAAAATCCATCAGGACTGAAAACTGAACATAAAGCACCTTTCACTCAAATCCCACTGCATTCAGAAATGCTGGATGCCTTTTCATCCCCTGGAACACTGGTGTGTTCACCCTGACCTCACTTTCAGTAGATAAATGCCATGGAATCCTTATGGAAAGTAGTTTTTATAGATTCATGGACAAAACCAAAAAAGGTGAGGAGACTTGAAGCCCCATTCAAGTCTCAAAAGTGAAGAAACTTGAGCCCCATTTGGATTTGAGCAACCTGATCTAGTGAAAGATGTCCCTGCTCAGGACAGGGCAGGTCGGACAAGATGATCTTTAAGGTCCCTTCCAACCTAAAACATTCTTTGATTTTCCGAGGGAAAGCAAAACTCCAGAAAGAAAATATCATAAAAAATAAGCAGAACAAAGGGAAATTTTCCAGTGTATACTGTATTCGGGTAATAAAACTATTGATACAAACTCATCTGTATGTAGAAATGACAACTGTAAATGTGAATCAGTTTTATTTTCATGGAAGAGCTACAACTTGACTTTGTTTTGTGCCTACTGGAAATTACTGTTCTAAACCCTGGCAGAGAGTTTCAGAAACCAGAATTTTCCTGTATCTTTTCAGTTGGTTAATCTTCACACATCCCCCCTGCAAAAGCCACCAGACCCTGGAAGGATCTTGCCACATGCCCTACTTCTAACCTCTTCAGTTACTAGACAAAAGGAACAAGAATGTGGCTCTCTGCTCTCCAACAGTACAGTAAACTTAGACTTTCATTGCCCATTAGTTCACCCCTGGTTTTAAGTTAATGCCCGAAATGAAGTATTTTGGATTTGACTAAATTAAGCTTTTTTTTTTTTTTTTTTTTTTTTTGGTCCAACAGAATGTAAAACTCTGAGGTTTTGTTTTATTAAAAGAAAAATCATAGAATTTTGTTAATCTGCAGCAATCTTTCCACTTCCCCCAATTTAACTGATTTGGAAGCTAAACTTAGTCAATTATTCACATTCCCAAAGGGCAAATGCAGCCTAGTTATCAATGTTTCTTAAAAAGCTGAGAAACTACATCTACTAATTAATTAGAACACAGTTCCCATTAAAATGGGTGGACTTGTCATTTAGTCATTAAATTCCTTGGCTACTCACAGTGATTAAAATCCACATCCCCAAAGCCTAGAAGGATATTGCCTGTGTATATCAAGGTGCTATTGCATGAATGGTGAGCAATAAAAATAATTTACAGAAGTCTCAATTTAATTGACCATGCTGCCAATTTCCCTTTCAAGTGATTGGAGGGACAAGTTACCAGTTTAAATTAAAATCCTATATATCATTACAAGAACAACGCAAATTGATTGCAACATCTCTTGATTACAATTCTGGGAAGATTAGAAGCTCTTGAAGTTTCATAATTAAAGAATGGTGTGTCTACACGTTTGTCAATCTACCACAACATCAGAAATCCTACTAGGAAGCTATGAAGGAGTTTTCTTAACAGGATCATACACCTAGATCCAGAAAGAGAGTATTTTAATCAGAAAAAAAAAACAAAAAAAACAAAAAAAAACCCACCTAATTTTTAATATTAGCTTTAAAATAATTCCAAATTAAAAAACAAAAAGCACAGAAAGATTATTAATGCTTTTCCATGACCAGTTTTTAACTAAGTAGTATTACAAGATGCACTTTTATTTTCATAATACAATTAAAGCCCATTTTTAATTTTTAATAACCTCAATACTTCTCCCATTTTTGTGCCATGTTTTATTATTTTCTTTGTATGTCCCGGTTATGGCTGAACTAATCACGTTGTCCTATGCAGAGGACTGTGATAAAAGTTAATGAATAAACACCTACTGTGCAGAGCTGATTACTAGTAGCACTAGCTCACAGTAAGGGCACTTTGTGGGAGGAATAAGCCTTTATTTGCTTCTCCTTGCTGAAAGCCAGTAGCACCACACTGCAAGTCATCATATTCTGCTTCAGGCAAGCTGGTGCAACAGAAGAGTCTGAAAGAACCCAACTTCTCTCCAACATAAATTTGTGTTCATAAGTGCAGCTTGAGAATCTTTTTGATGATCATAGCAACTGATAGAGATAATCATTTGCTTTGGGCATTTTGAGCCCATTTCACATTTTATGGGAAGAAAGGGAGAAGCACCCCTATAATGTTTATAACGCATCAGAAACAGGACGTGCCCACAGACATGCATAGGACCCACAGGTCAAGCATCATATGGGATTTCACAAGTTCTTTCTTCGTGCAGTAAAGGGCCTACTGCTGCATCATGTCTACTGCCCAGACAGTTTTCATCAGGAATAACAAGCACTGTTCCTGACCTGAAGAGCAAAACCATTCCTCAGTGAGAGATTCCCTCTCTCCTACCAGCAGAGCAGGAATCTGTGACTTCCAGTGTAATGATGCCTGAGATATTGTGTTTGTCTCTTAAGTTGCTACATGCTCAAATTTTTTTCTGCTGCTAAAATGACAAAATTCAGATAGTTGGGTTTTTTTCAAACTGCATAGTGTCATAGGATCAGTAAAACCAAAATGATGAGGCATGGAGAAGTAAGCATATTTTTGTCATGGCATGACTGCATTTCAGCAAGTGTGCAAGTATGTAAGTCTAACACATGCAGGTAAAGGACACACTATATAAGGACTATAACGGAGGAGTGACACGCAGATAAAGATTAGAAAGGTGAATCTGGAACTTAGACAGTTAAGAGAGATAAGAAACCTCACTCATATTACATTTCATTATGCCAGAAGACTGTCAGAGGACCAAAAAAAGCCCTAACCAAAACAAAACCCAAAAGCAGTATAATGCTGTTGCAATTGGTACATTCAGTATTGACTTCCAGTGATAAAAGAAAGCATCTAAGTTTTACTCTGGATCATAAGGGCACAGATATTGAATGTCTGTTTAATGGCCAGAGCTCTAGTTCTGGAACATTATCTTCTTGCAAACATCCATTTATGGGGAGAGAAAAAAGAAATAAGCAAAGCACAGTCTCTGGAGCTCAAAAAATTTCAAGTCAGCCTACTTCAATAGCTTCAACTACCAAAGCTCTTAAAAATATATTTATTCCTTAAACCGTTTTCCTTCAGGTTTAGCTATCATTGATGCTGTTGGATACATCACCTACTAATATCAAATGCAAATGTTATAAAGCTACAATTACATCCAGTGAGAAGCTGAAGTTTTGAGGAAATTTTTTAACTAGCAAGCATGAAAAGTCAGCACTGATCAAAATAAAATTAAATGCATTATGCAGGAACTTTTCCAAACTAATGCAGGACTTTCTTAGTTCTTGTGACAAACAGGCTGAACAGTTTTCACAGCTTCTGTAGTTTTCAATCCTAGATATGCATTTTGAACTTCAAAACCAACTCTATTTCAAATCTTATTTCTTCTTGCTTATTATAGATTTTATCTGGCAATGCAATTGTTCTTGCTCTTGACATTTGTCACAGATACTCAGTTTGGTCTTCTGATGAACCAAACAGGACTTAAAACCACAGCAATGAAGAATGGTAGTTGGCAAAAATTGCTGGAATGTTGACCTCCATTAAATATGTTTGAGTGATGCTAGTAGATCTTCCCATACTGGGAGTGAAAAAGAAGTACTCTCCCTCTCCACTCCATTTGAAACACTATGTTTCTTTTTATTTTATGTGAACTTGTGGCAAGAAAAAGAAGTGCAAAGAATTTTTCTGACAGATGCATTGATCAGAAAGAGGAGGAGGCACTGAAACTGAAATGATAGGACAAAATTCTTGAAAGGGGCTGGGGTAGAAGGGTTTGGGTTTCATTTGGTTTGGTTTAGTTTGTTTTACTGGATCAATAAAGTGGTCAACATTTTTTCTCTGTGGAAAAAAACAGGTTCTCTATATCAGCAGTTAGATAAACAATTTGTAGATTTTTTAATAAATAATTTTCTATTCTTTGAGCTTCTTTTCAGCTATTTAGAATCTGAAGGTTAGAAAAATTTGAAGCTCGTATCCCAAACAAGGAAATATTTCATAGCTAGCAATAACCTTGGATTTTGTATTGCAGATTATTGTCAGCTGGAAAGGCAAAAGTAATTAATATCTCTAATTTAATGAAAAAGTTTTTTTCAACTGATAATGGTATTTCAGAAATTATGTGTATTAGTTTAGTTGCCATATCCCACCTTCTCAATTTATATTATCTACAGAAAAAAAAAAAAAAAGAGCATATACTTTCACACAGGAAGAGACAGAGCCTAAAATTTACACAGAGAAAACAAATACAAAGACGTTTCTCAATGTATTTCTATTGACTGCCTTTAGATATGTTACTACTGTCAAAAGGTGCACAAGTATATAAATAAGTGTGTGTCTTCAAATTCTGTAAGTTCAGGAGGTTTCCTTGAGTGACACAGTAGTTGCCAGTCTCACCGTGCAGGGAAGGTTGTTAATGTCTCACAAAGTTAATTTGCCAATGCCCTCAAACATGCCACTGAAAAAATCCAATATATTGACTAAATTTCCCGTTATGAACACAGAATTGTACTGACAAATTCCTACATTTCAGTTTCTCAGATTGTACTGCAGTGTTTGAATATTAGTCTGTTACATGCTATTTTCTGTGCTCTTAAAGCAAAGTAAATCGTACAGTATACCCTAGCAGAAATGGAACAGAAAATACCACTTAATCTGAAGATTAAATGTAGCATCTCCTTCACACAATAAAATTTTGAGCTAATACTATATATATATATATATATATATATATCCTATAGCAAATTTACAGTGAGTATGGCAAATATCTAGCAACTACTCTGAAAAAAGAGCCCATTACCTACTAAAAACTCTACTATATTTCACATGAAGACTTGTGCTGGGGCACTGCTGACATTTAAAGATGTCATGTTTCACCAAAACACTAGAGTGTTCTGTGACTGTCTTGCCAAAGTAGGCTTCCGAACCTGTCAAGAAGTTTAGGATAAAGACTGAAATGAAAGGAGGAAGGGGAGAAAATGAGAGGCATTTTTATGGACTGCACTGAATTTTCTGTAAAATGAATGGGAAATCCTGCAAAATAAATGTGAAATTTTGAGGAGCCACCACATATCCCTCTTTAAATTTGCAGCCAAACACAATGAAACACAGTCTTTCACATGCTCAGTGCATGCACAGTTGAAAATCTTTGCCAGGAGTGTGGAAGTAATCACTGTACTACAAGCAGCACGAGAATGACTTCAATTTAGGCAAAGGAACATGAAGTGTGTGTCATTCCTTGTCTCAGTTTCTCTCACATTCTTTTGGAAGATGTTAAGATACAGTTGACATGTTTCCATCAATAGGGTCTCCTTCTTTGGTCTGTTTCCTGTTAATATCTTCTTTTCTGGAATAAAGAGTCTGTCTCATCCTTCCTTATTCTCCAGCCAAAATGTCACTCAATTTCCTTTAACAGTGATTGTTACTGTAGTCAAAACTCCCCAAAATGGGCTCGGCAACCTCTTCACCACTCTATTTTTCTTTGGCTTGGGTCTTGGTAGAGGGAAATTATTGGTTGCCTGATAGTAAATTCAAGCAAGATGTAAATTTGGGAGCTTGGGAGTGCTTCCAAGATTCTCAGTCTGTACATATATCCTACCTGCACCCACAGTAGTGCAGGACTCAAGCAAATAATAGTCTTTTGCCTAAATCCTGGTGTCTTTCAAAAGGGAACGCATCCACATAGGATGAGTAGGAGTCATGACTCTTATTGACCAGGTCTTTACAGCACAGTCACAGCTTGGCTTAGAAATCACCTCAGCTGAACAGATGGTGTCCCAGTTCAGACACCCTCATTGCCTTTGGAAAGCAAAGTCGTTAAGAATTAACTTCTCTGACAAGTTTTCTATCTTCTTTCTGACAGGGTAGATGGTATGCAACGAATTCTGTGTTGGCTGGTGGCTGAATAACAGAACATTTGAAAAATTCAACAGTTTCACATCCTTTATTTCACTGAATAAATCGGGCAGAACCCCCTCCCCCAAGTCATCACAGGGTTGGATGATCTCTTTTAATCAGAATACCCAGTTTCTACAAAGAAAATATGCTGTTAGATGGCAACTTCTCCTAAAGCCTGTACTCATATAGCTTTAAGCCATCAGAAATAGCTGCCAGACCATGAAAAGATGAGGATTAACCCTCTGTAAAATGTTGTTTATATCAGACAAACCATTAACTGTGGGTGAATTACTGATTCTCCTGTGGTTTCTTTGTGGCATTCCACATTCAGACTTTCCATAATTTCCCTGAATAAAGCTCCTTTTTTTAAAAAAAAAAAAAAACAAAAAAAACACACACAAAAAACAAAACAAAAACAAACAAAAAAACCCAAATAGTTTATTGTCCTCAGTTTATCTTGTCTCCATTTTAATATTCATTGTTCTATTTTGACGGTATTATTTTGCCTGTTGATGAGGACTAGGCTGATCAGACAGATTTTCTTGTTCTTTAGACTTTACTGCTATGTATCAGCACTGTCCTAGAAAGTCATGAGTCATGGATTGCTAGAAGCATTAAGCAAGAGATGGGAACAAAAATATTAATAAATGTGACCGATAAATCATGCTAAATAGTTGGTCAGATGCTTGTCTGGGAACTGTTCCTACTTATTATACCTATTTATTTAAACAGAATGTAAAAAAAAAAAAATAAAAGCTATTCTGAAATTTATGGTTAAAGCAGGAACATGTTCAGTAGATGCCTAATACACAGTCACTAAGAATTTGTACTTGAAGAGTTAATCTGAAACCACAGTAACACTCTGTCAAGTACAAAAACAGTTTTATTAAGGGAAGGCAAGTGTATTAAAAAAACCCAATACTCTGATGTTTTCCCTTCTTTAAAATGATCAATCTTTTCCAGTGCCATTATATTTTACAGCACATTCCTATCAGATTTTTTTTTTCCAATAGAAAAAAAGGAAGAACATACAAAGTATTTGATAAAATTGTAAAATCTTCATGGGAATTGTCCCTAACAACATTGCTTCATCTAGCTGGAGCACACTGGCTTAGATTTTAACCAGTCTCAGACAGTTTAAAGTCTGAAATTGATCAATAATCAGTGTCCTTCATGCACCAGCAAGAAACATAATCCTACAGTAGTGTTACTTGTGGACATTATTATTCCTCATCCTTCCCCTCTTTTGCCCCTGGGAAGATATTGACTCACTGCTAATATTCCATCAGTAAATTACTATTAAGCCCTGTGAGGCTGGAGTCAGTAAAGTGAGGGCCTTGAATCCTTCCAGACCTCAAAGAGTATATGATCAGATTCCTGTTCTCACTGTCATATGTATCTTGTAGCCCAAAACAAGAGTTATACCCACAAAATACAATGTGAAAGAACAATACCTGAAAGAAAAGTTGACATTCCTCTTGGAATTAAAAATATATATCAATCCAATCCTAATCTAATAAATAGATTGCCAGTAAATGTTATGAGCTAAAGAAAATTAGTAGTGTCTGGCAAAACAACACTCTGAAAACAGCTCTGTGTAATATATTACATTTCTGATGTACTTTCATGTTCTAATATACAGAATTTCTTTTTGGAGGTGCAATCCTTTTCAGTGTCTTGATTTTGAATTCAAACAAGAAAACACTTCAAGTAGTACATCAATATTTAATTAAAACTTTGTAAGCTTGCACTTTTTCTGTGGGCTTTTTTTTTAAGGAAAAGAAACAATAGCTAGTTGTCTCAGTCTTTTAAAACACCACGGACTTTAATAGTCTTCACGCTTTTTGATGTTACAGCCATAAACTAGACACTTAAGAGCCAAATTATGGCTATTGGTCATTTTTGTAAGAGAGTACTTTGGCCATTACATTCCAATAATTTCCAGTACTCAACCCTTAAAATCAAATATGAGTAATTAATCTGCTGGCAGACTACTAGCCTATGGCATAGACTTCCATTTTCATAGGATATAATTTACATGTATTTACCTCTGTGCTGGTTTTGTCTAGGGTAGAGTTAATTTTCTTCATAGTAGCTGGTATGAGGCTATGTTTTGCATTCTTGCTGAAAACAGTGCTGATAAATCAGACATGTTTTAGTTATTGCTGAGCAGTGCTTACACAGAGTCAAGGCCTTTTCTGCTTCTCACAACCCCACCAGTAAGGAGGCTGGGGGTGCACAAGGAGTTGGGAGGGGAGACAGCTGGGACAGCTGACTCCAACTGACCAAAGGGATATTCTGTACCATACGGCATCATACTCAGCATATAAAGCTGGGGGAAGAAGAAGGAAGGGGGAGACACTTGGAGTGATGGTGTTTGTCTTCCCAAGTAACCTTTACTTGTGATGGAGCTGTACTTTCCTGGAGACGCCTGAACACCTGCTGCTGACAGAAAGCAGTGAATTAATTTCTTGTTTTGCTTTGCCTTTGTGCAGTTTTTGCTTTGTCTATTAAACTGTCTTTATCTCAAGCCACTTTCACCCTTCTGATTGCTTCCCACATCCCACATGGGGGGAGGGAGCAAGCAGCTGGGTGGTGCTTAGTTGCTGGCTGGGGTTAAACCACAACAGTCCTTTTTGGCACCCAGTGTGGGGCTTGAAGGATTTGAGATAACAACAGATTTGATTGGAATGTGCCAGATGGAATTTATAGCTGTTACTGCTGTTTAGCTATTAATTGACAGGCTTCTGTGCTTGTCATCGGGCTTGCTTGCCTCACTGTATATTAGAGTCTGGTGCTCGTTAGTGGCTGCTTTTTGCTTTGGCTGCTTGCTGTGATGCTCTACTGTTTATCATCTTACTCTGCTGTGCCTGGGAACATTTTGATAGCAGCAATGGTGATGAACCTGGGCTGGCAGATGGCCAGGGCATCACTGCTGTTTCTGAGCTGCTGCACTGGACAGGATGGAACTCCAGTGTGAACTTGAGTCGAAGGGACTGTGACCTCTGGAAGAGTCCATGTGGGAGCAGGACACCCCAAAGTCTCTGTGGCCATGGATAAGCCCATGCCAGGGCAGGTACATCTTGAAGCATCTCTGGCCGTGGTTATATCTGTGCTGCAACAGGTATACCTCTGAAGGGATTGTGGCAAGTAGTGGTGATTTGAGGCTGTAAAACTAGGTGCCTGCTAAAACATGTGCATTTATTGCAGGAAGCTTGACCAAAAAAAAAAAAAAAAAAAAAAAAGAAAATTTAAGAAAGTAATAATATTTACTTACAACAGCTTAAGGAGCAAATATCAGGCAGAGCTCACATTTTCCATGCTGGAGAAAGTACAATTTAAAGGACCTGTGGCTGTAGATAAGTCCATGCTGCAGCAGGTGAACTTTAAAGCATCAGTGGCTGTTCACGACGTCATGCTGGAGCATCTCAGAGAGTGTGGACGTGGATAAGCTCATGACAGAGCATGTGGAGGGACCACAGCCATGGGTAAGGCCATGTTGGAGCAGGTTTACCTCTGAAGTGACTGTGGCTGTGGGTAAGACCATGCTGGAGCAGGTATATCTCTGAAGGCATTGTGGCCCATGCAGAAGGCCATGTTGGAACAGTTGCACGGCAAAGCAACCATGGCTGTGGATAAGTCTATGCCGCAGCAGGTACACCCCTGAAGAGGCTGTGGGTCATAGAAAAGGCTCCACTTGGAGCAAGTACAACCCTAAGGGACTGCAGTCTGTGGATAAGTTCAAGCTGGAGCAGGGGCAAGGGGATGAGTTCATTGCAATGTTAAACCCTATAACTTAGCCCAAAGGGACCAGGGGTGTAGACTATAATGGATATACCTTTAAAGTGTTGCAACCTGTGATTTGAGTTGCATGTTAGAGGAATTACTATAGCAGGAACCATCCAAACCTGTGCAGGACAATTCTCACAAGAAGCAGTGCAAGTACAGCAGCGACCCAACCCGAGATGGCTTTGGTGCCCAGTAACTCCATGCAACACATCACCTCTCCTGTCCTGAGTGACTGCCACAATAGATGAAGCCCAAATTCATGGACTAAATTAACTCAGTGGACATTTTGCAGATATTTTACAGGCATGGTCCATAGGCCAAGGAAATAATATCTGTGTATTACATTAAAGGATAGGAAGGGGGGGGGTGGTTAATGAGGTTGTACTGGATAGTGTGTTACCCAAGCATGATGTAAATGGTATTGAATAAGGGGTGGAGAATGTGCTAGTTTCGTTTAGTTTTCTTCATAGTAGCTGCTATGGGGCTATGTTTTGCATTTGTGCTGAAAACAGCGTTGATAATTCAGACATATTTTGGTTATTGCTGAGCAGCACTTAAACAGAGTCAAGGCCTTTTCTGCTTCTTACACAATCCCACCAGTGAGGGGGCTGGAGGTGCACAAGAATTTGGGAGGTGACACAGCCAGGACAGCTGACTCCAACTGACCAACAGGATATCCCACATCACATGACATCATGCTCAGCCCATAAAACTGCGGGAAGAAAAACGAAGTGGGGGGCATTTGAGTGTTTTGTCTTCCTGAATATCCATTACTTGTGATGGAACTGTACTTTCCTGGAGATGGCTGAACACCTGCCTGCCGACAGAAAGCAGTGAATTAATTTCTTGTTTTGCTTTGCTTGTGTGCACAGCTTTTGCTTTGCCTATTAAACTGTCTTTATCCCAAGCCACAAGTTCCCTCACTTTCACCATTCCAATGGTCTTCACCATCCTACCAGGGACAAGTGAGTGAGACTCACCACCCCGGGGGGTGGTGTGGTCCTTGGTTGTCGGTTGGTGTTAAATCATGAGAACCTCTAACAGTAACAGGAAAGGAAAAACTTTATTTTGAAAAAAAAAGTCTTTCTTCAATCTACTCAGAAATTAAATCTCTCAGAACCACTTTGGATTTCTGGGACACTGAGGACACTTGCTAGCAATCCTACAAATAAAGTGAATAAAAATCCTACAAATAGCTAACAGGTGTTATTATTCAGCATAAGGAAATTTCCAAGATGATATCTGTGTCAATCACTTTCCTACTGTCAATTTCTCTAAGGTTTGGTGATTACCACAGGGGTCTTTGGGGGGAGTTACATAGTATAAGAAGTGATTGACAACTGGCTGCACTTCTGAGCATTTTCCAAGGGATCTATGCTTCATTGTTTAGCTCCAAATGAATGCTTAATAGATGGAAATAAGCATGAGAGAATGCTATGTTAGTCTATGACCTGCCTCCTAATGAGATAATTTCAAACTGAGGAAATTCAAACCAGAGAAAACAGAATGTGAAGATTAAAGATGAAAAACAAAAGTGAAAAACTGAGCTGACAAAACAAGAGTGAGATAATCCAGTTTTACCCTTTCAATCAATAGAAAAGTCTACAGGCTATATTTTTAAACAGTCTTTTTCACAGGTGACACTTCAGCCAGAAAGTAAAGAAAGTACAGGGAGCCAAGGAATAATAGTGCCAGGTTTAACAAGATTTAGACTCTCTGAAAAGAAAAATAGGAAGCTATTTTATAACAGTCAGTGTCTTGAAAGGCTAGAAGTCTAGGTAATCAAAGAATACAACAGAAAAACAGATTCTTTCTAACATGGAAATTAACAGCTTAATCAAACTTAAACTAATACATACTGTAATTCGCATTCCGCACTATAGGTCTTTGAGAATGGCACATAACACTGCCTTTACACACTATGGAAATGTGTGTTGTTGATATGCACACAGCATTAAACACAGTCACATTCAAAGTCCGCTGGTGCTAATGGAAAACAGCCTTGATTTAATTCTAATTCTTTCTGTTAGAGAATTTTGACAGTGTGAAAATTTCTGGAAAAGGCACACACAAACAAGGCAGTATGAAGTATGATCATGGATTGTGTTCTCTTTAATGTTCATAATTACTTAGTATTAATTCTGTAGCAAAAGGTCTAGAAGTTGCTTTTAATGTTGGGGTTTTTTCCTTTACATTAGCAGCAAACCTGATATTTCATATACCATCAAGGTAGAATGACCTGGATTGCCTAGTCGACATGCAAAGGCACCTATCACCAGAAGAAGAATGTCTGTGGCAAGCACATATAATACTAATCCTGAAACAAACAGGTGTCTCCTGATATCCTATGCACCATAGTAGTAAGCCTCTTCGAGACCCTCCTTTGCCAAGATTTCCCTTCATCATCCTAATTCTCTGATGCTGTATGTTACTAGAGGAAAAAAAAAAAAAAAAAAAGAGAAAGTGGAGGAGTATTTCCAGCCTTATGGATAAAAAAGTGACAATGTAAGAGATGGTGGGCATCATGGCAAAGAATGTGTGCCCTCACTCAGACTTTGATCTACAGGATTTTCTTAGCAGGACCAAAAGATGGTATAGCCTAGAGTTTTCAGTAAGTTTCCTAAACCAGCTCTAAATTTGTATCAAATTTCAAAAAGACAAGTCTTCTCTGGCACACTAGTTTTCATGGCACTAAGAGCAATTAGTGTCTGTTAATGGGCATTTTCCAGGCATTTTATTAAGATTGCAGTGAAAACATATAATGAGCATTACTGGATCCCAAATTCTCCCTTCATGGTGATATCACATGCACAAGAGAGAAGGAGAGGCAGAAGGTTACCTCTCTCTCTTGGTAACCCCAGACAATGACTGTCATAATAAGCGGAAAGTAAAATGAAACAAGTTACACCATTTGTATTCCTCAATTAATCTTCAGTCTCAAGACTTCGAGTGCACTTGGAGTGTTCTATGTATCTTATCTCACCATTGATTATTAAGCCTCCCCCAAAAAACAAGTCTACATATTCTATTTAATCAAGCCCCCAGTGGTGAAAAAGCCACATTATCTAAATATTTGACCTGCAAGACAGCAGTCATGGCATAACATCCTGAAGACTGTCCTCACCAATCCATGCCTTCAAAGGACAGCAGTACATCCACCATGAAAGAGATTTGTTTGGACACATCAAGTTACCAAGGTGAAAAAACCCATGGCTGGAACACTGGATTGCAATATCCCTGAAAAAAAACTGAGTATTTCTCTCTGCTGTAAAAGATGCACAAATATCTGCTGTTTCAGATGCACAAATATCCTCATCACAGACAGCAATGGGAATGTAGAAGCAGTGTATGTTACTGAAAGCTCAGGAGTTCAAAGTTATGCAGTAAAATGCTTCTGTAGTTGGCAGCACTGTAACAGAAACAGGGCTGTCAAAGCTGAACCTAACATCTTCAAGAGCCTTTTAGGAGAGGTCAGTGAAAAAGGAAAAAAGTGAAAAGTTGTTTGTAGAGGAAATCATCCATCATTTGCACTGCAAAATTCTTAGGTAATCTTTTTAGAAAGACCCAGACACAGCTGTGTTTATGCTTTCAGATACATACTTATATTCATCTGAATATAACAGTAGTAGGTAATTTTACAAATTAATTAATTAAATGTGTTCTGTAGGAGTCTGCTGTCTCATGATGCATTTTTATATCCTTGGTAGAAAGAAAACAATGCAGACATTAGTATAAAACCTTGATTATTATTCATAATACTCTCTTCCCTGGATTCCTAGGTAACGAGTGCAAAAATACATCAGAAGTATCCTAGTGAAAAGAATTTCTAATGCATCTTAAGTCTAAACATTACCATCATTTTGAGAGATATTTCCAAATGTCAGAGACCAATTTACATTTGACATCAAGCCAAAGCATTTCAGTGTGGAAGCATCACTTTAGGCTTCTATTAATAGAACAATCTATTTTAAGAAAGAAACACTACTCGTATTTCACATGGTCTCCCTTGGAGCTTCAGGAATTCAGCTTGAATTTGTCATCATATTTTTAATATAGCTCTCTTAGATTTCTAGTTTTCCACTAACCTATATGGTCACAGAGTGTGCTCTTGATTTCAATTATATATCATTTCATTATTTACTGATGGTTTTATTCATGGTCTCTTATAGTACTTCTAAATGTTTAAGCTTAAGCAAATTCCAATCTGTTATCTTATAATTAAACATTAATTCAAACACAAAGGTATTATTGTTCATCTCAAACCATAGCGTCATTGCTTCTGGCTTACACAAGCAAGTCTGAATGAGTTAAAATGCTTACCAGCCAAGATTTAGAGATGGCAACATATTTAGCATCATGCTCATCTGAAGTATTTTTTAACCTTGAAAAGCATCCAAAGCTTTTCATATTTTATACCTTAAAACATTTAGACTATCTTTTCAGAATGAAAGATCTTTTCAAATAGATTACTGAGAATATTAAGTAGTTGCTTGTAGCTGCAAGTTCTACCTACAAAGATAATCCTCCCTTACTTCCACAGCATTCTGCAGCTACAGTAGTAGACAAGGGAAAATTTATTTCAGTTGCCTGAGAATTTTAACACCTATATGCCTCTTAGTCAATGAAAAAAGAGATGGGTTAGCATAAACTGTTCCTTATAAATACTTAAGACAAGTTTCTAAAATGGATACCTTGAAAGAAATACATCTTCTCTCTCAACTGGCTCTACAAAGAATCTAGATGATTAGCTTAAATCAAACATCTAGATGGTTTATAAATGGCTTGGATCTGATGAGAGGCATGTCACCCAAGCAGCTTCCTCTTCAATGATAACAGTAAAGCTTGCAGGTCTCCAAGGTAATTAAACTATGGAGAGATGTTAATGAAAATTATCACCACTAGCGGTTATCCAGAGCCACTCAAACAATGACAAAAGTTAGAATTAAAATGTTAGTAAGAGCGTCTAAGAGTATAATAAGCAGCACCCGGGACCTACAAGCATAAGTTATGGGAAGCTGACCAATGCGCTTTGGATGTAGGACAGTTTGCTCTCATGTGGACTATACAGTTTGAATTTCTGATAACTAATTAAACGCGATTTGTGGACATATATTCACATCAGATTTGTAGTGCTGGAATACACATTCTCCCATGGCCCCTGCACTCTTTTTGCTTCCCTAGGTTAAATGGCCAGTTAGTTTCTAGAACAATGTCAGATCTGTGTACTTTCATCGTGCCTCTGATTCTGGACACATGGTGGCTATAAAACAGAAGTCACAGCACCAGCACAGCCCTATCGTGGGCTCACTTTTCCTGGGTCCTTCATGTCACAATAGTGCAGGCCGAGCTACTCTTGTAGCTCCTGGTTTTGTCCTTTACCTCACTTGCTTAAAAAAATTATTTAGGTAGCTTATTAACAGGCTTTTCAAAAAGGTATTAAAGCCCTTCAGAAAGGACTGACAACTTAAGGAGGACACTCAAGAAGTTGATTTAAAGGAGCTTAGTGTTGATGGTTTTTCTAATTGCACTGAACTCAAACTCTTAGATGACCTTTGGAAATCCCTGTTTGTTGTATTTATTTTGAGCATCACTTGAAATGATCAACCACAAAAATCATGAACATTCAGGAAGTTAGAATTACATATGTATACCTAATTCTCCTAGCTTTTTTATCTCCAACTAGTAAGTTCTATTTCTTTGGCAGAATTAGCGCAACGAGCAATTTCCTCAGTACCTTTCAATGTGTAAAACTAAGAACATTAAGTTATTAGACAGAAAAAGTGTTTTGTTCATCTGTAGTTCAGACCTTGGAGTATTAAACAGCAGTGTGCAAAATGTCTTTTTCTATTGCTAAATAAAGTTACCATGTCTCTTGTGACACAATAAGAATTAGCTAACTATAGCGCATGTGCAATGAATGCTTAATGCTCTGCTACCCTCTCCTCTGAAAAACAGCTGACCATGTATGTGTTATAAACCTTATGAGGTTTCTCTGCTAGACCAAGTAGTATGCATCACAACATTTTCTGTGACCCTGGTCTTTTTTCATCCAGACCTCACACCTTCCCAGAGCAGGCTGTTACTCCATTATGATGGAGTGAAACGAAAGAGAAAGGAAGAGTGGCTTGTGGGAGCAGCATGCTTTGGGGTTTTACCTCACTATAACATTGAGATCTTGCTAGGGCTGTACCCAGACTTGGCAAGGTCACAAGCATTTCTATGACAACTAGTTTAACATAGTCATCATTTTCACCTGATAAAGCCACTGGTCTAATGACTCAAGCAGTGACAGTTCTCTACGGGAGTTAGATGCCAAATAAAAGAGCCAGCAGAAGGAGCTGTGCCTGATACACAATTTCTTTAAATTCATGTAACCATATATAATGGACATCTAGTCATGGTTTTAAGGTTTATCAAAGCTTTATTTGACCCATTACGTATTCTGCTACAAACAGACTTCCCACTGGGGAAGAAAATCCAGAGCCATTGGAATGTGGATAGTCATCTACAGGTAACAACAGCATCCAGTACATTATGAGGTTTTCTCTCTGGTTTTGATTGCCTGTTATAATACCCTCTAGACAAAAATATTATGAAGCCGACAGCCAGGAGAAAAATGCCATCAGTACCTGTGAGGGGATTCTGCCAACAGTGAGAGCAACAGATCTATAGGTGGAGGTCTAGCATGATCTACAGATCCTCTGGCTACCCACTACAAACAGACAGGTAAGCACCACTTCAGGAACCTTCACAGAAAATGCACCAGCATTAACTGTAGTGCTGGAGTGATGCCAGCCTGTTACTTCAGGGACTAGAAAGGTGGGCTCGAGATTACTCAAGAGATGACAAGAACAGGCTGAAAGGTAAATTTGGCAAAGAAAAGAATCAAGAGAGGAAAGCAGAAGAGGGAAGAAAAAGCAGAAAAAATAGTAGAAATATTGTGTCTGGGGGGGAAGGATACAACTGCACCTTTACCCCACTTATTTTTACCAGAGAAACAGTTGCACAGCATCATCTCTATTTAAAAAAAAATGCAGTTATCATCATGAATCCAGAAGCAATTACTGCTGACTTGGAACTACTTCAGACTTTACACCCTTTCTCTGCCATCTTAGGCTCCCATTTGTTTGTGGGCTGTTAACTGTAGCTGCGATATTACTGGATTTTACTGCTGGCTGACCACTAAGTTACTATGAAGAACCCAAGAGGTCAGTAAATTATCACAGCTTGCACTCCTCAAAATATCCTCTGATCTCTCTGAGACCCTCAAAATCCTAAAAAGTGATCTGCAAAGAAAAAGCACTCCTGTTACTTAATTGATATGAACCAAATTATTTGACCAAAGTCTCAAAAAAGATTAATACACCGAGGACAAGCCAAATATGCCATCCCCATTAGGCACTATTACTTCCTGACCTCAATGACATTCGCAAGTTGATCAGCTTTGAGGGTTAAAAAATGAAGATACTTTGAATATCTTCATCCCCTGAAAGATACAGCTGCCCTGGATGCTTCTATTTGTATGCTACTTAATCTCACTTATTTGTAAAGGTTTGTTAAATCTAATTTTGAGCCTCTGGTGCATTTATATAGCCTGCTTATGACCTTGAAACACCTTTAGAGCACTAGTATAATGATAAATGTTTAAATTAAAAAAAAAAAGTCTAAGGTTCTTTCTCTTTAACATCCCTTTTTTGCATTTATGATCCTATCTTCAGCTAAAGACTCAGACCTTTTCCTATTCAGCTAGATCTTGAATCATCAATTCAGTTTTTGCTTTGATGAGACTCTCATCTGGCTCAGTAGGACTTGTTAAGTAATGGCCCCGACCTTGGTGCAGTCTCTATGGAATATCAAGCTTGCTTGTGCAGGGTGAAGAACCTACTGTGATCACTTTGGAAACCATTTATACCACACTGTGTTCACAAAGCCTGCAACGTTTCAAAGGGTTATTAGAAGACTGAGAATTGTAAGAGAAAAAACATTTGAAACAACACCTTTTTATCCAACTTTACAGTTACAGTAAGTACATAGATTTGCTAAAATCTTACAGTGGTTTGATATTTGGGCCTGAGAAATAAAAGCAACAAAGAACATTTGGAATTTACCTTAACCTCTGTAAAGTCATATAAGAGCATTTCATGTCTGTTATGGTGTTCCTGACCCACCCAGTTAACCATTCAAGACTCTATGACTGAGTCGACACTGGTAGGCCAAGCACCACTCAATTCCCACATCCGGGTGCACGTACAGGTGCTTTTGTTATGTCTCCATATTGAGTCAGGACTCAAGTGCAAACCAATTCTCAGCCCCTTGGTCCTGGCTTCTGCAGGAAGGGGCCAAGGTAATTAAACTGGAGAGGAGCCACAAAATGATCTGAAGAAATAATTTGGGCAATCAAGGTATTTCTGCCCGTCCTTCTAGGTATTGCAAACATTCTGCTGTGGAGGGCATTAGGTCTTCGGAGAAGGGTATAAAATAACCTGTTCTGAACAGTCATATGCCTGGCAGATTTATTCTCTACTAGACACATGCACTCACATACATGCACACACAAGGAGAATGCAAGACTTCTCTACTAGACACATGCACTTACACACACACACAAATGTGAGCCTGAGAACAGAAATGTATCTAGTCTTACATGTCCTTTGGTGAGACCCAGCTATGTTGAAGCACACTCTGATAGGTTTCTCTGATTTACAGTGCACAAACACCTTCTGTTGTCCCGTGATGGAAATGAGCCTGTGCAACCATGAGGTCTTCCGGTGACCAGGACAACAGCTAGTTCCCCATCTTTCTTAGATCTCTCTCTCCCTCCATCCATATTGGTCGGTAGTTTTAGTTTTCCCCTTCATCCTCACTCTAGGTTTACAGTTCACTCTTTGGGAATGTACAGTTGCTAAAAGACTTAAAGAACTAAAAGACTTGAAAACCAGCAGAGAAAAATACAAGTTTGTAGGGTGGAACTGGTCTTAGTCTAAATTAGATGTCTATTTTTGATCAAATGATGCCTAATCCCAGAAATAATTATTTCTCTACTGTTTAATACTGCTACTAATTCAGACATAGCTGTCAAAAGTTAAATAAGACAAACTCTAACTGAAGTTTTCCATAAAAATTGCTCTCCCATTTTATTGCCATAGCTAAAGGGAACTCTAGGCAAGGTGAAAACAACACACATAATTTCCCAAATAATTCTTGAGCACAGTGTCTTCAGAGGTCCTCCAAGATGTCTGTTGTTCATATTCTTTTCCTCTCCAGAGAGGCATCTAGTTGTTATTTCTATAAATTAGTCTGTTTCTTGTTCAGTCATTTTCCTTGCTCTTTACCTAATCAGATTGATAAATTGGATTTTTCTTTTATATGACATGCTCCTCTCTCCTGTCCTAATCCCATGATCAGCAGTTCCTTCATCATTTCATGACCTCTGCATCTAGAACACTGTCTTCTCTCTTCTGTTTCTGAGAAATTCCATTCTTCTGAGTTTTAGACATCTGTAGAGAAGAAAAACTCCAATACTCCATCCCTCTTCTCCCTTTCCATGTCTCTGCTCTGTTCTCATGGGAACAGGAGCTCCCTTTGTTAAAGTCTTCCATTAGGAATAGAGTTTCAATTTAAAGCAAGTGGTGAATATGCCTCTACCTTCAGTTGTTCAACAATGTAAACAGATTAGTCCTTACCAATGCTATTAAATACATCACACAGATCAACTCCCATGCAATCCACAGACCACGGTGAAATATATTATGCATTTTTCTCCCCAAGTGTTAACAGATGGTTTACATGAAGATTACCATCAAAGGATTCAAATCTACAACCACTTGTCTTAAGTCCTTATTCTTTAGAATTATACTCAGACATGATCATGTTAGTAAAAGACAGTGATTTTCAGACATACACATTCCTACAGACAGAACACTTTGAGTGAAAGAGCTGGCTTCTTCCCTGGAAAGGGATAAGTTGATCAATACCATCTCAGAAGCACAGACAGCAACAGACTTGTGATCAATTGGAATTATCTTTACATGATCTGAAGAAGATTTCTAAACAAAAGAACCAAGTTTCTGACTACAACACTTCCCCCTGCAGAACAGCGTGTTCTGCTGCACAGGATCAAAGCAAGATCTGAAACAATAAAACACCCTCTCTACAGTTCTGTCTCAATCTTTCCAACTGAGAAGAGTCCCTAGGAAAAGTGGATGTGGGGCAAACTGCTAGTCCAATTTTGATTACAAGTTTTATTCCACACTGAATGCTACAGCAAAAATGTAAGAAATCATCTGAAAGAATTAAGTTCCCACAGCCACCACCATGCTGAAGCATATTGAGTTAGATGTGATTCTGACAAACGTTTGACAGTGCATATCAACATATTCTAACATTAGATTCTCCAACCTGTTATATTTCCTTAGGTGTGGTTCCTTGGAAGCAAATTGGGGGGGGGGGGGGGGGGGGGGGGCGGGAATACAAGTTTCAAAAAAAAGAAAAAAAAAAAAAGATACTGGGGATTTCTGCAGCTGAACACCTACTGAAAAACCATAAATAAATTCTAGCTTTAGGTTAGCTCTACTGTTGGAGGTAAACCCCAACACCATGATAGTTTTCTACATAGTGAAACTCCTTCAGCTTTCACTCCTATGATCAAGCATAGTAATAAGGAAATGCATCTGTTTACTACCTCTTTTAGTCCACACCATTGATGTCCTCAGGATGAAGGTCTTACATCCTGCTGCTCAGTATGCAGCTCCTCCTATGTCATACTATAACATAAAGTGGTTCAGCCTTCACACACAAGCAGAAAACACAATATAGATTAGAGTACCACAACAAACTATACAGATTATTGACATAAAACATGTCTGTCATTAAGAATCCTAGGATCATAGAACGGTTTGTGTTGGAGGGGCCTTTAAAGATCATCTAGTTCCAACCCCCCTGCCATGGGCAGGGACACCTTCCACTAGACCAGGCTGCTCAAAGCCCCGTCCAACCTGGCCTGGAACACTGCCAGGGAGGGGGCAGCCACAGCTGCTCTGGGCAACCTGTTCTACTGCCCCACGACCCTCACAGCAAAGAGAAAGATACCAAAGCAAGCTCTAATTAATACATCCAGTCACCAGACACAAGTGTCACCATACCAGTCCAGCTAAATACCCAGTCTTTGTGCATTGTTGTACTATAGATATTGATTAATGATTTATGGTCAAATGCTAGTTTTCAGATTTAATTTGGTTTACTTTGTCACTGTTGAGCTAACAGTGGATGGGAGGGGAAAAAAAAAAAAATAGAGGAAGAAAGAAGCATTAGGCTAACACTAGAGTACTTATGGATAGAGGACACAAATAGTTCCTCTGTGAAAACATATATACCTCATTACCTACAAATACTGTTGCTCTTGTTCCTCCACTATTGACAGATTATGATGCACTGTAATCTGACTTGGTTTGAATAGCTTCACCGTAATTGTACCCATCCTACATCCACTGTGTCAAACACCTTCTTATGTACTAGATAACACATGGTACCTACTAGACAAGAATGTAAGGATCTAAAACAGATAACGATCCTAGCCTAACCATATAATGTACAAGATGCTGTAGGTATTTTATGATGAAAATATTGGCACAGGCAAAAAATCATATAAACTCTTCCAGATAATAGCAGGTCAGCATTCACCCAAATAAGAATGGTAAATAAATATTACTGAAAAATACTGATGGCAGGCTCAAACTTCTTTCCAAGATAGATAATATACTATGTTTTACAGAATGAGAGTAAAGAAGATTTAATAAGATAGGAAAGCATGTTACTAGGCTAACTGCAGAGCCTATTAGAGACCTCTATTCTCCCATATCCCAGTCTGCTGTTTTCCAAGACAGTGTAGCAAAGTACTAAGACAGACTCATGGCTTAGCTCCAAAAGCAAGATCAATCAAACTCTATTCAGAAAGAATCTGGGAGTATGACCCAGCACATACATTAGAATTGCGTTAAATATGTTTCCCTTGGGGATGGAAAAGGCAAGACAGAAAGGAAATCTATGCCTATCAAACATATTTTTCTAATTTATTATCTGGATATAGTTTTCAACAGCCAACCTAAATTTTACATTAGCATTTGTGTGTCAATTCAGGAACGCATTTTAAAAGAAGTATTAACTGTTCGGGCTATTTCTAAGTGAAAGAATGCTTTCAAATAGCTTTTCTCATGAAGAGAAAAATTGAAGTTATATTTTGTAAGCCCACAAGCTGTAGGCAGTTAGCTTTTAATACATGCTGTTCCTCTGGGAATTCAGGCGCTGGGGAGGAGAGTTGGAGAATCTGAAAGAGTTTAGGTCTTTTTCCTGAAGAGAGCTGCTGAGCAGGGAGGTCACTAACTACTTTTCACTGAATGTTTAAGAAGACACATTAGTATTCTATTCTGTTGGTGGTATTATTATACACGATGGGATTTCCCATCTCAGCACACAGTATTATTACTATTTATATGGTCATACTGTAACACTTAACTGAATAATACATATTCATATTCTGACAGAATATTCTTGGAATTACAACAGTTTATGCATAGCCTGCAATTTCTGGCAATACAGAGAAGAACACATTCTGGCAAAAGAGTGCTCTCTTCCAGTTTCATTTTTATTAGCAAAGATCATAAAACATCCTACTCATTAAAATCTGAATAACTTCCACTGGGAGTGCACTTTTCTGAAAGTATTTTCCTACAGCTGGTGGCAAGATAGATCTGCTGGCTAACCAGAGCTCTAATAGGACATTATGAAATCCACAATGCAGCATGAAGACAGTTGCATAATCAGAGCAACAATTAGCAACTCCACTAAAAAATGGTAAGCACAACTGAGTACCATGTAACAAACAAAAGAAGCCACACTGTCAGTCTGAGGTCCTGAATTAAACTTTTATACTTTATATTATTGTTTTCTACTTTATATTATTGCTTTCATTGCAAGGTGACTAAGAACAGATCCATGACAAAGGCAGCACCCTATAAAATGAGACCATAAATCACAGGTACTAGAAATGCCTCATTAATTGTAGCATAAGACTTTTGTGTGAATCACCACGACTTAGTTCTCAGTGTTGCTCCAGCACTCCTCCAGCCCTGTGACAGACATCTAGTCCAAGGAGTCTGCAGTACCTCTATGTCAGGGCCACGAGTGCACTAATAGTCCTTACTTGCCTTGATCATCCTCACCTGGGGCCCCCCAACTACAACTCCAGCCCAGGGGCCCAGGGGCCTGATTTCAGTCCACATCAGGGCCATCAGCCCCTGTTTCAGCAACCTTGTAGAAGTGTTGGTCTCCAGCTGTATTGCAGTGATGCCTCTGCCTGGCCAGAGAACTCATAGATCCTGACCCCCACCTGCAGGCTGACATCCCAACCTGGCCTGGGCACAGCCACATCACCACTGAAGTTTCAGGATACCACCTAGTTTCAAGTTCGTCTGTTACCTTAGGCCAGTCCAGCTATCTCAGTCATGCAGATGACCCAGGGAGTTAACAGCTGATGTTTACAGGGATGATTTGACAGATCAGTTACAGGACTTCTCTGGATGGAACCTTCATACAGTTCTAAAGATTTCCATCAGGCAGCTCCTGCTCTGCCTATTCTGAGCAATTTGGATACTTATGTTGATTAACATCCTTGGCGGATAATCAGGCCTTATCCTCCAAAGATTCTTCTAAGTAGTTCATGATGCAAGGTAGATTACACTGTACATAGGTAAGACATTTGCAAATAGTCATTAGAAAGTGTGTTTTGTATGTAGATAAGATAATTAATAGCAATGAATTATGCATGTGCTGCATGGTCACCAAGGGCCACAGCCAGAGCTGAGCAGAGCAGTGGCTCAGGGAGTCTCCTCTGATCCAGATGAAGAAGCTGCTGCAAGACCTGCAATGGAGCCTCCCATCACCATCCAGACAGGTCCTAACTGGCCTGTTCAACAGATATCACCCCTCATGCAAGTATTACTCTATATTAAGATCACAATAAATTAGTTTGTCTTTCTAAAAAACACTGCCCATGACTCTTTGCAACTGCATGAAGAATCAGGTAAATATTTTGATCAAGAATTGCGCATTGGAGCAATGCTGATTTGTATAGACATAGCAGCACTTCCATATGTTCACTAGTTTGCTATGCTGGCCTCTTCAGTACTTTGGCTATTTCAGTTAGTTCAGACAAAATGTGTGAAAGTAGATACAAATTTAAATTTCTGTCCTGTTACCAACATATAGGACACAAGAAACATGCAGTATGACATCTCCACTATTGTTTGCAGCAAAATTTCAGGCAATTCTGGCTCATTGGCATCTAGCTACACACACAGACACAAAAAAAAAATCAAAAACTTTGTAAAATGTTACATTTAGGTATAAACTCTACACAATTTCAATCTAAAACAACAATGGAAAATTCAAAGATCTGCTTATACAGAATCTGTCAGTTAAGCCCCTTTGCTCACACTTAATGGTAGAATGTAATGCACATTATTCTTAAGTCTCCTTTATTAAAAGGACCACAACTGGCCTCAGATGTGGGGGAAACAAATTGGCATTTTTATACTATATTGACATTTTTTACATTAAAAATCCTTACAAATCAACATTAAATTGAAAACTTGTGATTTAGATATATCTATATAGCAAAGTCCCAAAAGAAGTACAAAAGAAAATTTCATTAACTAAAACCTCACTGAAGGCAAATGAACATTAAGAATCTGTCAAGTCTCTAATAAAATGTGGGTTTTCCTGGAAGCAGATTAAAGATTCTGTTCAAAGTACTTCTACGAGCAGATGACTGTAGACTTTACTTTAATAAACCAGATAGGCTGAGGGATTAAAAATGAATGCCATATTTTTCAACTGGAAACAACCTGAAGTTAAAAGACCCTTTTTACACCATACTGAACATCATTACATTGTAAATCTAGAAATAAATAACGGACCTGTACAAGCAAGAACTGGGGAACAGAAAATTAATTGAATGCATTATTGTAAGTAATTTGGTGATTCTGTGATTGGTTTTGTCCCCTGGAATGATGGAATTGGGTAATTAAATTTATCCCTATGTTGTGGCTTGCGACAACAGCACATAATCCCTTAGGAAGCTCCCTCTTGAAACCCACTTCCCTCTCCTTGGAGAAGACCATTTTAGTTTCACTCTTCTGATAGTTAGAAATATTATTTTCAGATCACTGCATACTTATAATTGCATATTTGCATTATCCTTGTCCTTTGAACTTCTTCATCCCTGGTGGTTAGCCTTGTAAGAGTACACATTATCAGCAACCAAACATTTTACTGAACAAGTCAAACTTGCCTACATTGTTCAGCTGTACTGTTCTGGTGAAGTTGCACTAGGTTAAACCTTCAGAATAGAAATCTCCAGATCATCTTCCCTGCCTCTTAAAATGAGGTGGTATAACCATATATCAGCTCATTTCCTCTCCCAGTTCTGTCAACATTATATTAAAGCATCCTTCTGCTGGAGAGTTTTTTGACAGAAACAGGTTAGATAACACATAAGCATTATACATACATATATCTGAACCCAGCTCAGCCGCAGCAAAAATGGCTTGTCTAACAACAGCTTTTATGTTGTGGGTTTTTTTTTTCCCTAAAAAGTAAAATCTCCATCCTCCTTATGATTTTAGTAGCTCTTCTCTTCACCTCTTCTATCTTCAAGTTATCTTTCTTAAAGAGTTTCAGCTGAAGTCTTGTCCTGCCTTGTACAGTATTACTAGCCCTCTCTGCTGGTGGTAAATTTGCAGTTTTATGCACCAGGTAGAGAGTG
Source organism: Athene noctua (assembly GCF_965140245.1). Taxonomy (NCBI): domain Eukaryota; kingdom Metazoa; phylum Chordata; class Aves; order Strigiformes; family Strigidae; genus Athene; species Athene noctua. Next base: position 191,712,887 of record NC_134037.1, read on the forward strand.
GCTAGTTCCCTGAGCAGGCTGCGTGTTTGTACTTTACAGTTACTATCTTTATTCCTTCATTCCTCTCAGCTATTCCTCCTTTGCACCACGTTCTCATTCAGTTGAGCTGGTATTCATTCAGTACTGGGCTCATACCACATTGGCAGTGAACAAGTCCCAGTTGTCCATATTTTGTTTGTACTTGGCAGCTAAAGCACTAGGAGTTTTAATGTTCTTTGTAAAGTGTTTTACCATCTGAATTACTTTATCCTCAGACTCTTTTGATAAATGGGCTGGCTTTTTGGTGATTAATCCACTTTCCATTCTTAATGGGCTCTTTGCTGACTCCTAATTCCATTTTACATAGTTCTGTAGCACTCCCCTTTGTTATCCCTTTCACCTCAATCCCACTCCTCCTTTTGTTTGGCATAAAAGTCAGTTTTAGAACTTTGAAGTACATACAAGTCTCTTTAACATTAAATTTCTTGAGCTGTGCAATCAATCTCACTTCATTAAACAATTCCCTTTAATGTATCAACATTTGATTTTTAAAATAAATAAACTGGAAGGAAATTCACAACATGTCTGAAGAGAAAGTTAGGTTGAGTTGATGAGCGACCCCTTAATCTGACAGGGTTACTTTTTTTTTTTTTCCAGCACTTACAAAACCAAACATTCCACTTTTCTGGCCCAGTAATTATTTAGTAAATAAGTCAGACTGCTACCACATCCAGGAATAACTGAACTTTATGCTGACCTTCACACATTAGCTGTGAAAATTACAAGCCCCAAACTGACCAGTCTTTTTCAGTAAAAAAGTAAACTTCTTTTAAGCAAACAACTTAATTATGCAGTAGAGACAGTAAGGGTAAAGAGCTGTATCAAATATGAAGTGCCATACTGATAAGAAGGTGCTGCCAAATATGGTTAACTAAAGACAGAATGAAAATAAGAGTCTAAAAAAGAAAGTAAATCTTTACAACCACAACTAATTATTATTTTCAAACAACATTTGTAACAAAATTACTTAGAGAGACAGAAATCTCACCTTATTTTCTAAATTGGCAATGGAGTTTCAAGAAAGCAGTCATATATGACTGTACCATTTTATCTTTACATAAAGTAAAAATAACATTAAACAATAATTTGGCACTCAAACTGTTTCTTCAAGTAAATGTCTATGTTATTTTATACCAAATACATTTAAACCTTCTCACTAAGTTTTCCGTTACAGTTATTGGAAACCTTAACTTCACACATTGACACCATTCCTAGAAAAATTTCTCACAGCATCATTCTGAAAAATCTCTGTTTGCAATAAACCCCAGTTCTACGAATATACAGGGTATTCTATATATCCTATATAGGGAGTTCCTTTCAAAACAAAACAAAAGAAAAAAATCAAAACCTCAAAAAACAACTCTATGCAAAAGTAAAAGGAAATTCAAACCAAGTCTGTTCCATTCCTAACACAAATTCATTAGGGAGCTACCCCACAGCCAACCAACAAAGCCATTACAACATAATCTATCTTCCCTTAATAGAACATAACAACCAGCACTTTTCTTCTAAATAATCATTATCTCTCACTTCTGTAAAACAATTCTTTTCACAAGCTCTGGAGCTCTTGGATACTGTTCTGAAGAGACTGATGCCAGTCAGCATGCCTCACACTGAAAGGTAGGAGAATTTTTTCACAGAAGTGCTGGAATAATTAGTGGAATGAGCATCTTCGAATCATGCAGCCCATTGCCAGCTTTAGGACTGGATACCACTCAAGTCTCCATGTTAAAAACAGTTTTTCTCAGTAAACTGTCCCAGGTCTATGACAGTTCTATCTGTTGTCACAGAAGGAAAAATCCCCCATATATTTTCTTTTGCCTTTATTGCTTGCCTCAGCTTCTGTTTTGACAGATTCTCCTCCTCGGTTTCCAATATATCTGTCTCTTCCTCCATTCTCAGTTTCTTCTTCAGCTGTGTCATCATGGTCATGTATTTCCACACATTATACTCCCAGTCCAAAAATCTGTCTCTTTATGTTCTCTTCTTTTGTAGACAGCTGCAAATATTTGAATGGTACCCAAAACTTTCATTCCATTTTCATCCTACCCTATAAAACACAGCAACATTTCAGCTGTATCCTTCTCTTTTGCACAGAGGGGGGGAGGGGAGGCAGGGAGCAAACCTTTGTGGAAAACAGAAAGCTTCATCAGGTGCAAGTACAAGTATATCCCACAGTTTCGTCATCCAAAAATTTAAGACAACCTTTTTCAAACAAAGGATCCAAAATAAATTGTTTCATCTGCTGACTTCTCTCATTTTGGCTTCGCATTTTAAGCCAATTTTCTTCCTACTAACAAAATTAACTTAGCACCATAATGCTTCAAGGAATCTTAACCAGATTCCTGCTAGCATGCTGAGGGTCAAAACGTCCTGTTTATTTCAGATTAGTATATATAGGATCCCATTAGGACCCTATTTATTAGGATTAGATATTGAAAATGCATACTGCTGATCAGATCAGTTTAGGGAGAATAAAGGTTTAGCAGACAATGGCTCAATCTGTTTAACTGCCAAAGTACACAATATCCTAATCCGTTGGAATGCAGTGTATTAAAATACCCATAAATATTCTACTTTTCTACAGGAAAGCATTTCTGCAACACTTTCTCTGGATTTTCCAGACAGCAATAAGGGAAAAAGCAATTAGCATGTAGACTATAATGTCCTTGGGACAGCCTTGTTGCCTGCACAGTACCAGGCACTAGTAGTGCTTTAGGATTGCATGACATTGTAAGAATGGGCTAGATTGGACATTTGGGTAAATATACAGGAAACAAGTTTGTCACTACTGTACTCTATTGTCCCTACTCACCTACAGGAGAAGTTTAAAAAAAAAAAAAAAAGTAGATAAATGAGCAATGAATTGATCAAAATTGTGTAACGAGCCTGGAATACAATCAAAAGGGACCAAATCTCTTCGCAATGCTCCCTTCCCAACTCCACATCACAATTTGGTGTGATAAATTTTAAACTAAACTGAACATTCTCACACTTCCTCTTCACTCAGGTCAAGATTACAGTGAAAAACTTTCAGAAATTAATACTTCGGGTTGCAAATCATCAGTCAAAGTAAAAATATTACAGCTTTTGTCAATTTATATTAACTATTTCATGATATTTTCATGAAGTACCTCTCAGTTTTTGGAACTCTGATGAACATGAGCCAATAATACCATATTAGAGAATCCCTAATTAAGTTGCTAAAACATTATGGCTATACTTGCCAGCTAACCTGCAATCTCTAGAATCTGTTTAGATGAGAGTCTGAAGTCTCAGAAATACATTTAAAAAAAAAAAAAAAATCAGCTTTTAGCATCTTGTAACCTATCTACCCAACTTGTTTCTATCCTGATAATTTAACTAAATTGGTCTTTTATAGTTCATACAAACATTTATTAGACTTACAGATTTTTCTAAAGCCACACAAGAAACAAGACCAGTTTTTCCACATAAAGGTGGATAAGGCAACTGTAAAATAAGTTGCTTTAAGAAAAGCAAAGTAATATTAAGCAAGAACAGACTCAAGAAATGGAAACTAGAAAAATTAAATACAGCTGAGAAAAATATGCATAAATTAGCTGAACATACCTTTAAAATAATACCAGTAGATTTCCATCAAGTTTTAAAAGCCTCTCTTTCAGCTACTGTCAAGAATTTTAGATACAGTCCAGAAGGTTTTATCAGCCCTTCATGCTACTCTTGTATACTCAAAATCCCCATCATTATGTCCTACACTTAATCTACTGTCCTTTTAAAAATGCCTTCTGTCATTGCATGGCAATGAGTCAGATCTCCATGAATTATTAAGGGTTACTTAGGATAATCACGTGCAGGACAATGAAATAGGAGACAAGTTTGCCAAATTCAAACATTTTTATTTGAATAATACACTATTCAACATTCCTTGTTAACAAAAACTAGTACTTTGGTATGGCATTGGCTTGAATGTCACAGCTGACATCATAAAAATATATTAGTTTCCCTAGCTTGATCCTAAAATCTTTAGAAAGCCTTTAATATTTGGCAGTTAAACCCCAAGGACTTTCTCAATTAGGTCCCTCTTACTACAACCTTTCTGAGACTGAGGTACCATTAAAAAAACAGCTATATTGAGCTGAAAACTCAGCTATTAATAGAGGAGCAGAAAGAACAAGGATCATGAACAGCTTCTAACAAGTAGCATGCAATTTTGAGTAAGTACTACTGATTACTTTTAACAAAATTATGACCTTCACACTTTAACAGAAAGCAGTGGCAAAACTTCAGACAGAAGCCAAATGGCAAATGCATATACATAAATAAAAATGCTAGGAGTTGGTAGGAAGGAGTGTAAGTCATCAACTTATTAAGCATTATTTTTATTATTTATTTATAAAACTAAAACCATAGTGATGTGGACAAACTGCCCCAAGAAAATAGAGGAAATATAAGAACACTGGTATCACACACTGCTGTTTTTCTCATAAATTCAACATGAGAAATGTAATTAAGAGGACTTATTTCCTACTTCTTTGACCATACTATCATTAGTGGTGAAAAAAGTAAATGCTAAATGGATGCAAGAGTAACTTCCAAATCAGAATGCTTCCGTTTGCAAAGGCAAATAAGAAATTATCCAAAAGAGAAAGTCGAATAAGAATCAACTCCAATAAATTGCTAGGTGAATAACAAGAATTCAGAACAGGTTGAGTAATCCTCTCTCTTGCCTTTTTACTTCCTTTCATTGTTTACTGAATTCATTTCCCACTCTTTCCACTAGGACAACTCAGTTTTCTCCAAAGAGGTGTTAAATGTTTCCAGAACAGGTTTGTCTCCATAGAAATACGTAGACCTCCATCTCCTCTTTGGAAGCCACTATCAATGTTTAGCAATGCAGAAAGGAAACAGAGGTTTTATTTATTTTTTACTTTTGTCTTACCATATAATTACTTTTCCCTGTTCTGTTGAATTCAAGAGAAAAATCACATGATGACTTCTTTCATCATCTATGTCATGACATATTAATTACAGCATATAGGCACAGCTTTAATCTAAAGCAAGCCTTTACAAATAAGAACATTTGTAACAATGAGTAATGAACTCTTTGCTATAGGTAAGGTATAGTTTGAGGATTATTTTTTCGGCTTCTTAGCACAATATAAGCATACTGCTGAGTTGAATCCCCCTTGATATGGAAACACCCTTCCATCCCTACAATGGAGCGAAGCTGCAGTCTTCCTCAGATCCCTTCCTGTCTATGCACCCCACCTTCTTCCCTTGAAGATCAAAGCAAATTGGGGATGATGCAGGCTGAGGTGTCCTCCCAGCCTGAAGTCACAACATGATCAAGGTGTGCAAATGGAACTGGAAAGCACTTGTGGGATTTAGTTTTGAAATATCTTAACACAACTAGTATTTCTGAGCAGCTGGTAAGAAGAAGAAAAGGTGAAATGGGCGATTGCAACATACATACTACCTGCAAGGTACATAATAGTAAGTGACAATGCTGCGGTCTTCTCTCTCAATCTCCCCAGTTTGGTTTGGGATGGATTGTGAGGCAGCCTGCTGTCATCTTCTTCTGAACCTTAGCATACATGCCTCTAAAACATGAAGTTATAATCTCACAGAGGATTGCTGTGAACCTTAATTATCATATGTATATAGCTGCACTTCCTTTTTTTTCTTTTTTTTCTTTTTTTTTTGTTTTTTTATGAAAAGTGGGGGAAAAAAAAGAGACGTACATAGCCACACTGTCTTGCCTGTGAATCACTTCTAGGTTGCCAAAGCAGGTACTTCACAATGCTTTTAATTAATTTGTCAAGGAGTTTGTGTACTGCATCTTGCCCTAGTTTGCTGGTATCAAATACACCTCTAGGACACTTTGCTAACACTCTTTTGATGATCATGAAGCCATGGTTAACATCAGGAATGAGGCACTGAAATGCCCAATTAGACCAAATAAAATCATGTACATATATATAAAACTATATATTGTGAAATCTGGAATAGCTCTGTGATTAATATGGCCAATCTATTAATAAAAGCTAAGCTCCAGGAAATAAAAAACCCTTATTTTTTTAAGGAAACAAAAATTTTTGCAAAAGGAAAGAACAGCTCTCCATGTTTAAACATCAGCAGTTCTATTAAACCTCCAACATCTGTTGTCAGCTTTAATCCCATGGAGACAAATTGATGATATCTGCATTCCTATAAGTTTCTGGTGATAAACTGGCAGACCCTGAGAGATAGCCTGCTGTAGCTGGACTCATATGTGGAATAAGGATTTCCTTGGCTTCAAACGGTTGCCTTGGACACAAAGAGACACAGACTTAAAAATAGAGCAGTCTCTACATGTGGATTAGATAGTCAGCATTCTTTGAGCCAGCCAAATGAAGATAAATTAAAGCTCAGAAAGGCTGAGAAGAAGCTTTCTTGCTGTGTTGTCTGATTGCTAAATTAAATCAATTGATGTTGAGAGAATATTGCAATTATGGGTAGCTACACCAGTATTTCCCCCATGGGAAAGTATTCTTTCATCGATAGATTAGTTCAACCAATAAAGTTTGGACAGTTAACATTCCACTTTTGCTATAGTCAACTTATCAAGCAAGATCAGTTACTGCATTAGAAGGCCATTGAAAAGAAATTTCTGACTAATCTCTAGTGAGAGAGATTTTGACAGTCTGTCATGGAGCCCTTTTCCACTCCTCTTCCCAAACCTCAAATAAACTTTTAAAGGATATTGATTAAAACATGTATCCTTCCATGACAGCAAGGAGCCCCTGTCGTAAATATCAAGAAAGGAATAGGTAACCATCCATTTTGTGCCCTTCTATATATAGTCCAAAAAAGACAAACCAGTCATGAGGCTCCACATTAGCTCTTCATGTCTTGGTCAGTCTAACGCTATAATAACTAACCCCACACTGCTAAATTAAAACTGTGCCACAGAATTTATCACATATTTGCCTGCCACAAGCATAGTCAATTTTCATATTAAGAATGTGTCCTTGATCTGTTATGTACTTCATAAAGAATGGCAGTCTTAATTAAATTATAGTTAAACCCTGGTTAATACCAGTGTAAATAACCTAAAAAAGTAAAACAGAATTCTAAGAGATACCATGAGAAACAAATGCTATATGAATGGGTTTCCCATATTATGCTTATAGTCAAGTTGGTGAGATAGAAACTCAACAAACAGACTATAAAGTATATGGAAAATTAGCTGGACCACTGGTCTCACATGGGTGTCATCAGTGGTACAAAGTTCAAATGGCAGACAGTTACTAGTGTCATCCCTCAGGGATTAATAGGTCAATCCAATATTCTTTCATATCTTCATTAATGACTTCAGTGATGGGACATATGGCATTGTCAGAAAGTGTGCATCATACTGAGGGGCGTGATCAACAGGATGAAGGACTGGGTTGCTACTCAGAAATAGCAACCTTGACAAGCTGGAGAAGTGAACTCAGAAAACTCAGGAAACTAAACATAGACAAACGTGAAGTTCTATAACTGGGATGAAATAACTCCATGTAACAGGATAGGCTGGGGGTTGATAGGCTAGAAAACAGCTTTGCAGAAAAGGACTTGAGGACTCTGGTGAACAATGAATCAGCGCTATGCTGCTGTGGAGATGAGGGCCAACCACACGCTGACCTGCATTAACAAGAGCTTAGCCAGCGAGTTGAAAGACATGAGTTTCCCTCTGTTTAGTACCTGAAAGACCGCATCTGGAGTATTGTGCCAGTTTGGGGGTCATCAGTACAAGACATTGACATACTGAAGCATGTCCAGCAGGGGATCATCAAGATCAGGAGACTGGAAAACATGACATATGAAGAAAGATTAAGAGAAACCGATTTGTTCAGCCTGAAGTGAAGGCTAAGGGGAACTCTTCTTAATGGGAGGGTATATAAAGAAGACAGAGCCATACTCTTCTCAGAAGCACACAGAGACAGGACAAGAGGCAAGAGACACAAGGTAGAACACAGGAAATTCCAGTCAGACATGTTAGATTTTCTTAAACCAAGGAGGTAGTGGTGAAACGTACTGGAACAGGCTGCCCAGAGAGGCTCTGGGATCTCTGTTCTTGCAAATGCTCAAAACTGCACTGGCTGAGGCCCTGAGCAACCTGATCTAACTGAACCTGCTTTGAGTGGAGGGTTTGACTAGATGACTGGATTTCCATATGATCAGATGATTAGATTTCCAGAAGTTGCTTCCAACCTAAATTATTCCATGATTATAAGCATGAAATCTGAATGACTTTTTCATACTTTTTTCCTATAAGTAACTACATAATCATATTTTTTGCTGGTGAATTAAAAAGCAAAAGAGTACCAACAGTTTACCACTTTTTCTCATCCAAGGTAAACCTGTGTTTAGCTGATATTCCTACTCAATTAGGATTGAAAGCACAAATTACATTCATATTAAGGACATGCATAAAAATGCATTCATGCATTGTTTGAATCAGATGTCCAACAAAATGGACAGAGTGGCAAATGATAACAAACAAGATATTGATTCTGACCCTGCAACTGAAACAATCTCCATGCTAGACTGGAATATTACACAGGTATCCACATCTGCTGACTCATAAGACTTTTGACACAGAGAATCTGAGTGTCAAAATTCTCTCTGTTTAGATCTGAAGGAATCATTAGATATATGCACTCTGTTCTAAACATCATTTTTAAATGTTTCTTATATTTTGTTTATCCCTTGAAAAGTCCAGGATTAAAAGATGAAAAACATCGCCTGTGAAAAGGACTGCTCCCTGGTCTTGAAATCACAATTTAAAGATTTCCATTGAGGAAGAAAGAATTTGAGCAGATAAATAAGAATTTGAGCAGATAAATATGGGGAAAATGAATTTCATCACAGTCTTTTTCAACTAGCTCACTGATTTGTCAAAATCATCCTCCCTTCATCCCTTTCACATGCCATTTTAGTAATTGCATGTATAAGAGGTCTCTGCTGCTAGTATTTTTTCCATGACCACACAAGGTTGTCTAAACTGATGAGAATCTTGAATCATACACCTTAGGAAATGCTTCACCACTCAAATTCCTTGGAGTTTGAATTTTCACTTTGACTGCTTCGGCATTTTCTTAGTCAGTCCTGACCCTCCTTGATTTCCACGTCATTTGCACATTAAAAAATTCAGTAGCTTGTAAAAGCATCTAAACTTTGGATTGACTAACTTGTGTGAGCTTTGGAAAATTTTAGGATTTATCCATCAGTGATTATAATGTACTTCACACAGGCAAACACCATTACATAGCATACATTGACATTTGCAGTCTTAAAATGTTACAACTGTAAGACTTGACATTTATACAAGTATCCCTCCAATTTTTAATTTCAATACAGACTGTATCTTAGGCTAATAGTAGGCCTTTAATATTAATCATATTTATTTGAGAGCAATTATACTAAGGGTAAAATCCACTACAGTTCTGCTGTACACAGTATTTTAAGTGTCCCATGTCCTAAAGAATTGGTAGGCATGACAGAACGAGGACAGAAAGAAGGCACAAAACCTTGCACAGAACGAGTTATGGAAGAGCAGCCAACCAAGCAACAGTTCTGTTGGAGGGGGGAGAAATCAAAGTTGTGAAGATGTGGAGTGGTGTAAGTTAGGACAGGATAGGCTACAAGGAAAGGAAAGGCAGAAAGAGAACATTTCAAGGGAAATGAGATTAAGAAATTAAGAACTGAAGTAAAGATGAATTATAGCAACAGGGAAATAAACCAGTGGAACACAGAGCAGAATCCTTCCTTTGTAATATGCCATCAGTAATGTATTGCAGTAGCTCTTTCATTCACTCTTTCCACATGGTATTTTGATTACATGCTTCTTTTATGTTAAATATATTTCTGTTTAGCAATGTAATGTCAGCAGCTTGCAGCAGTAACCCTTAAGATAGGCAAGACAGATAGCCAGGGTGACTGGGTTTTATTGCCATCCTCTACCAATGATAGACTGTATGAATTAAAACTCAGAACGTGACTAATTATCCCTTCGCTTCCCCCTACTTTTTTTTTTTTTTTTGGTGTGTGTGTAGATCATCTCTTCCTCTGTTCATTTACTGTATCCATTACACTGCATCTAGAAAGACTAGATTTCACTCTCCTGTAATACAAGAAATATAAAGAAAAGTCATTCTACGTTCTAGACTGTGTATAATGTGCTTTTTCACTAGTTCAACAGAAGAAGGAGATGGTAATCTCTGCATTCATCTGAGTGATCTAAATTGAAAAATCTGGTCAGCCAGTCCAGAAGTAGAAAACAATTGTTTAAGTGTAACAAGACCTCAGGAAGATGTGTGAAAAGGACTAGCTTACATGGCTTTCTATGGCACCATGGAATCAGTTCAATGACATAGAGGATAACTTTGACTTTTATCGACCTGAATAAAGAAATAGTGTCTTCAAGCATGGCTTTAAGGTTTTATGCAAACTTGTCCATTTACCTTGTCTACAATCCAGATTTCCCACAAAATTTTTACAGTTACTAATTACTGAGATATTTCTCTCCCCCCTTTACTAATTTAGCTTTGATTGCTGCCATTACATACTTAATGCTCCCTCTCAGTCATCAAGTTATTCTTTGTTCATAACAGAATTCTTATTCTCCTCAGATTAAGAAATATTAGGCAGGGATTGTATTCCCAGTGTATTTAGCAAGCACTACAGAAAGCACAGGCATTTTCAACTCAGTGTTCACTAACAACAAAGACCTAGCCAATCATACAACTGTTACAAACAAACATAGGTCTATAAAGCAAGTGTCAGGTCAGCTACTGTGAACGATAAATTAAAGCAACTGCAACTTTAGAATCTTTATAAGAGCATGATATAGAAAGGTCCTGGTCACAAAGCCAACTGACACTATCAGGGCATTCAAGATGCACAAATGTCCCTTAGCTTGAAGACACACCTAGCAATCCCACAATAACTGCAACACTCTCTTTCCTTTATAGGACATATTTTATTCTCTCCATCATGAAACATTACCTGTATTACATCTAAGACAACAACCAATACTTTTTCCATTCATGACTTCTCTCAGTCAGCAGTGACACCTCCCTAACTGAATCATTTTTAAAAGATTGTACTGTTTCTCACATACCTGACATAAGAATAGCCTCCTTGTTCCCACTAGTTTTTACTTGCTGAAGAAAAAGTCTGACAAAATTTTATGACCACAGCTTATAGAGGAAATAATTGGCAACACTAAATTGCGTCTTACAACACAAGAGATGGAAGACTGTAGGTACAAAGTGATTCTGTCATCTCCTTTCAACATCCACAGGACAATCCACAAATCCTCTCAGTAGGGCTCTTGTAGTCCATTATCTTAACAGAATTATAGCATAATAGGGGTAGAAAGGACCATATTGCCATTCATCTTATCTATTAAAAATTGGAATCAAGCCACTGGCCTGCATAGTTGAATCACATCAGAAAATGTCAAACACACCCAAGACTCAAAACCACCTGATAACTCCAGAAAATATTTCAACTTTCTACATTAAAAGAAAAAGTGGGGGCATTCATGAGCAATCTAATCCCTCTCCCTCCTTTTAGCAAGTAGCCCACCTGGCAGGCTTAGCATGACATTCAAAGATATAGGAAACTGACCAAATGGCATTGTTTTCTTGAGGAGCAAGACAGTAATGGTCTCTTCTTGGAAATTCGTTCTCTTTTTCCTTCAGAGAGAAGGAAATAATCAACTGTTTACATGTAATGGCTTGAAATGTAATGACTAACACTAGACACGGAGAAACTAGCAGTGAAGAAAAAATAAAAGGGAGGGGAGGGAGAGGGAGAGGGGAGAGGAGGGGAGAGGAGGGGAGGGGAGGGGAGGGGAGGGGAGGGGAGGGGAGGGGAGGGGAGGAGAGGAGAGGAGAGGAGAGGAGAGGAGAGGAGAGGAGAGGAGAGGAGAGGAGAGGAGAGGAGAGGAGAGGAGAGGAGAGGAGAGGAGAGGAGAGGAGAGGAGAGGAGAGGAGAGGAGAGGAGAGGAGAGGAGAGGAGAGGAGAGGAGAGGAGAGGAGAGGAGAGGAGAGGAGAGGAGAGGAGAGGAGAGGAGAGGAGAGGAGAGGAGAGGAGAGGAGAGGAGAGGAGAGGAGAGGAGAGGAGAGGAGAGGAGAGGAGAGGAGAGGAGAGGAGAGGAAGGCAGAGAGGCAAGACAAGGTGAGAGGAGGTGAAGTGAGGGAATGACAAGCCAAAGAGACAGCAACTTTACCACACAATTTTCCTCTAGATAAAATAAAACCCCCAAACCAACATCATCATATTTACTTCAGAGGCTTTCTAAAAATACATGCAATTTTTGAGAGGAAAAAATGGGTTGAAGAAAATTCAAATGAAGAGAAAAATAACACTGATATGCTGAGTATCTGTTGAGAGAATGAGCAGAAAAGAAGCAGTATTTCATACTGTATTTCAGATCCTGCTTTTAAGCTATGGATTGGATGTCTGTTCTGGTTATCCGAAGGAAAACACAGACCCAAACAACTGTATCTTGGGTAGAAAGTTTGTTTGTTACACTCAAGCTTTTTTTTCTACATGAGCATTATTGGCAAATATTAGAATCAAGAATTCATTGATTTAAATAGTTTTCAGCAAGATGCATACTATAGAAAATATGATTGCATCTGTCGACTGACAGATTTTGACCATTCATGGGAATTATATTTAAAATTACAGGCTGATTTCACAAAACACTAGTTTTGAATCAGTGAGTGAGTAGGGAGTTAATTTACTTGCCCCAAAGCTATAAAACCTGGCTTCCAACAACTGCATTCTCCTAGCACGACATAGAATTTACCATACGTCATATGTCTTCAAGTAAATTAGACTGAACCTCCACCTAAGCCTTTATCTTCTTTATTCAAGGAGTGTTCCTTGCTTAACTATATGAGAATATTTAGGGGGAAAGAAATCTTTCTTTTAACTTTTCCCCCTGTGCCCTGTAACAGCATTTCATAAATTATATGGAAATAGATTATGGGGTATTATTTGAAGAGTATCAGACTGTCTCCTTCAAAATATGAGCTGGGTTACTTTCCTCATCCAGTTTGGTTACTTTCCTCATCCAGTTTTCTGATTGCTATGAAGTACTCACACTTTGTCTTTTTAGTAAATATAGGTTATGTTCCTTTGTCTCTGAGTATCTACAACAATCACTTAAGAGGGGCACAAAGTATTCATGGAAATGACTGCAAAGTAGGAAAAAAAAAAAACAAACCAACCTAATTACCAAACACTAATTACACAGTTTTTGGTAGCATTCAGCAGTAAACTCATGATTTCATGTCCTGTCTCTTTTCCAGGCAAGACAAAAAACCTGATCTACATTCCAGATGAAAAGCCTCTAATTATTTCTTAGCTCAAAGTATTTCTATTTTGAGTTCAAGAAATCCTCCTGACTCCTGAGTAGAAAACTGCTCTTTTAAAGGTTATGAGAAACTCACAGGTTTTAAATGAGAAATGCCAGTTTACAGTTTATTTAAAAATCACCAGCAAAAGCAATTCTCATCAACCAGCTCCTAGCACTCAGACGCCCTTCTGCCCAAGAACAGCCTGCCATGCTTCTTGCAGGCTCACCTTCTTTTGACCGTAGCAGTGTTTGAGGGAGTTTCAGATAACTTCGTTTTGTGCAGTTTGTTTTAAACTAGTCCTGAAACAGATGTAGTCAAACAACATGCAGGCAATCCATCCTTTGAAAACATTTTGTTGGGTAATGTGTATGTGGATTCTGCATAAAAACCCTTGAATTTCCAATAGAAAGTGAGATCCTCAGCCATTTCCAGCACCTCCTCTATGCAGATACAAAAATAAAAAAAGCTGTATGGTAAAACTAAGGTTAATTCAAGCATTTCACCAAAGATGGAACTACACCTGCATGCGATACAGTACCACTGATGGATGCCTTTTAAGTCTCAAAGCTACTTTCACTGGCCACACCATAAATCCAGGACTGAGCTATTAAAGAAATCAAACCACTTTCTTAAAACAGCAACAGGATCATAAACCTTACCTAAATCATACCTCTCAGCTGCAAAATAGAAGATGGTAAAATCAGGACAACACAGAGTGATCTTCAGTTGTGTATGGAAGCAACATCAACTGGAAGCCCCTGTTTTATAGTTCTCCTAGGAGAGTCCATGAAGTTTGTAGCTGTTGCAAATTTATAGGAAGAAAACAGGCACTTAAGGTAGATACAAATAAGGTAAGAGACAAATATAGGGAATGTCCAGAATGTCATGAATGTTATTTCCATTCTCTCGGTTTCAATATGTAAGAATTATATGTTGAATTGCTAAGAAATATGTCAAGTATGCTAACACACGCTCAACTTCCTAGATGTTTGCTCAGAAAAGGAGTTTCAGTAAAGTCTCCTCATAATCTCTGCCTCTGAGATTGAGAGTAAGTCAAAAGTTCATGGAACTTTTTGGTGCTTGAAACAAGGTTTTCTTGTTTTTTTCATAGTATTTTCTATTATGTAATATGTAATGCCATAGGATTTACTTTCAACACTCATCGGCTCAGTATCTGCCTATCAGGCCACAGAGTGTCAAATTGGGTTACTAAAGTAAAGAACATCCAACTAATAGCTATTTTGAGAAGTTTGCTATACATGTCTTGTGTCACATCCTGCCAAATTTTCTTTGGCAGAAGCAAGATCCAGTTCTACTGGAGCAACCTCAAGACCCTCCTGTTGTCTCCCTACAAACATCTGCTGGTCCTGCAATAGCAATAAAAAGAAATTCCCTTTAATGAACAAAGAGTCTCAGACCAGAGAAGCTTTGTGTATGCTGAAGGAGGAACAATTTTTGCAGAAACATGGTAGATTATCAAGAAATGCAGGACTGTATTATCATGTTTAAGTGGAAGTGAGAAAGAAAACAACCATAACTTAGACTTTTCAGTCCCCCAGAGTCTTCAAATGTAAGTTTTGTGAATGCTTTCCTATCTTTTTACATACAAAATAACCTATTACATGCCACCATGTCATCATTTCTGTAGATAAAGTTCAAAACATTAGCTCCATCACAGTGAGCTCTGTTTGAGCTAAAAGACCATCTCAGTAACTATAAACCCTTACTTGCCATCCCCTTCAAGAACCAGGAGAGTTTGCCACTGGGTTTCATAAAGGTTTCATGTTAAGAATGGTAAGGAATTTGGGGGTTACACCTCTACAGTTCTTTCAGATTAAGCATATCCAGGCCTAAGCCTAGATCATGTAGTTATCTTTCCAGCTCTACATTGGCCTTCCCTGCACACTCACTCCACCTTCAGAGTGACTCAGTTGGCTACCCAGATAAGGCAAAATAGATGGACACTAGTTCATAGCTGATAGCTGTCCCCATAGACAATATGAATATATCAAGATGCTTATATCCAAACTTGCACACAGCTATGAAAAGGAATGGTCTTGAATTCCCCCTTAGATTTTAGAGGAACATGAAGGCTCTACAAATAAATTTTCCTATTCATTCTCCTTGGCATGCCCCTTGTCTTTTCACCCTGCTCTTTCTTTTTACCTCCAATCCTGATTTCTCCATAGTCCAGCTCTTCAGTCACTCCTATTCATTTATGTTCTTCAACACAACTATGTCTCAGTCCATTCTTCTCACATTTATTTCATGCACTGCACCACCTGACACTACCTCTAGCCCCTTGACCATTGCAATCAGGTAAATCCCTCCTCTGTGTTGCTGTACCATAGAAGGGTCACTAAGAGCACAGAATACTGTTCTTTCACATCAGCTGCAGTAGTTCAAATGTAAGGTCTCCAGAAAATCTGGCACACGCTCACACTGAAACATATGCAGCACAGGTGGAATCAAAGATTTAAGCTGCTAAAATAGTTTTTCTCTGCAGAGCATGTGCAAACATACTTGCAGGCAGATTTTCACAGTGACAACAGAAGGCATCTCTGACATATAGGAAATGCACCATTCTCTCTCCCTCCTCCCCCAAGCCTTAAAATTTAACATCCTTTCTAACTACCATGAGGTAGTAATGTTTGAGAAGAGGTGGAGGGTCACTCACTTTTGAATGTAGAAAACCCCACTTCTTCCTAGTTCTGTTTCAGAAATAGTCAAACCATGTCTGAACTGCTTTTGGCAAATAAAAGTTTTGTGATAGACATCTGCTGTTGAAAAGTTTACCCCAGATCTTTACAATACTCAGCTAAAACCAGTATTTATAATGAAAAGTATTATGTAGATGTTCAGTTATATTATAACATCAATCTCAAGTACTTATACCCTTATTTCACAATTTTTATGTGGATAGTTCCATAGGAACAAATTACTAGGTAAGGCTAAAAATTATCTACAGTTTTCTAAGTAGAACTGACTCTGTCCTGCATCTCATCTTGGAAAATATTCAATGAAAACAACTAGAGATCTAGCCCATGGAAGAGTTTCAGATTCTGAACGAAAATAGAAGCTGAGCCTTGTAAAGTTTGATTAAACAAACATAATGAAAGAGCACTTTCAAATCCAGTTCCTGACTTTGGTTGCTGTGTGATACTTGGCATAAATACGGTCACTTATCTAGGAGCTGACAGATTTTTGGCATGTCACTTTTACTTAATTAAGGTTTTGATTGCTGGTTTGCTTGTTATTTTATTCAGAGTTTTACAAAGACCCTTGTAATTCTAGACCTATGGAGAGTTTAAAATTTGAGAGATGCTAAGCTGTTATCCTCTATATAGATACAGGCTAAGATATATCAGCAACAGGAAAAAAAACAGCATTTCCAGGTGCATGAGACCTAGGAAGGTATGGAGTTTTTTCTGTGTGAGAAGCAAGTTAATGTTTACATTTTTCCTACTAAATATGCTTACTGTTAATACAGTTTTACTTGCACAATGCCAGCAAATGCAACTGCCAGCACAGGTACTTCTCTACCTAACAGTCGTACCTAGCAGCTGATTCTCCAAGCACAGTGAGCTTTATGAGCAAAATGTTTTTACTCCATACTCTTGCTTTTCTGGTGAGGTGTTTTGAAAGAAGTCACGGTCCAAAACATTGCTATGCCAGCAAAAGTTTCATGCATAAATCTGGGCTAAACCAAAGAAGAAGCACAAGTTGATCATTCAGTGCATCAGCTATCATTGTTCCCATTAGCTAGAACATTCACGTAATATCAGTTTAGCAAGACTTTTTGGAAATCCAAAGGAAACTCCTAAATATTTCTTTCAATCTGCCTCTTTGCAGTTGGCTAATCTAGCTATGCCACAATCTGTCTAAAGATTGGTGTGCTGGTCCAGTCAGGCAGCTCCCAAAATATAGGTCCCATTTTATATTTTTAATATGTTCTCCTTGGCTTCCTACATTTGTTTTCACTTTCCTCTTCTTTATATCATTCTTATAGTACCATCCAGATGGCAAATAAATGCTCAGCCGTATTTACATAAATACAGTTTCAGACACCAGAGAGTTAGAGAACACATTGCAGGGAAAAATAATGAAGATAAACTTAGAAGCTTACAGGTGGGTTCAACCATACAATCTTGCAGTCTATTTTTTTCTTTTTACTTTAATACAGTCTACAAAAGAATGATAATAGATTCTAGTATTATGCAAAAAAAAACAAACCAAAAAAACCCACCTCCTAATACTTAACCTTTTAATCTGGAAACAATGAAAGTTACTTACGAAAAAAGAAATATGAAAGCATCAATGGACTAGCACAGATTGTCACATTTCCATTTATGTTGATGCAGTCAGCCATTTATGTCAGGTGAGAACCTGGGCCCCCTCTGGAATTCAGACCACAACATTAGGCACCAGACAGATCCTTCGCAGCTGTATGCATCACCTGTTTATTCAGTCCCATGCAGCACAGAAGAAATTTCCCAATTTAGTAGTGTTTCACTTTGCGCTCTCACAATAGCGCAGATTAAAAGAAAAGACAAAGGCAGTAAGGATCCAGTATGTCCTACTATCAAAATGAACTTTGGATTATTTCGGATCTTATTATTAGCTTCTCAGTGTAGAATATTTTTAGGAGAACATGGCTTAAATTTATGCCTGGCATAGTTCCATTCACTTCCTGAGAGATTAATTTAGATCTTTTATTGTTTATGCTGTTTCACACAGTGCACATAGGTATAAGCATAAATCGGGAACACAGACAAAATCACTGACTGCATTTACCTAGATGCCTATGTATGCCCTAATTGCATCACAAGCAAAAATGATTGCATGAACTGAATTTATCCAAAATTGTTAGTCTGATTTCAAACCAGCATCGAGAGGAGAGGCAAGCCCACATTATTCTGACCAAACAATATAGCTTGATAGCTCATCTCAGTGTCTAATGAAGTAACGTTTGCATAATGCATGAAGTCCAATTTAGGAAAATTGAAACTGCTTTGCCTTAAAGATGGCCAGATGTTTAGTGAGCATGTGGCCAAGTGACAATTTCACTCAGAGAAATTAAGACCGAGACTGAGACAGATAAGTAATACAGGAGGAAATTTTTCATTTCCATCTGCAGTGGGGAAGACCAACCAACAGCTTGTTGATCTCAATTCTTTAATCACTAAAAGCAATAAAACTAAGTGAATGACATTATTAGGCAAAAAGATGTTTTATTACAATATAATAATCTCTATAAATTGAAGGAATAAGGTCATACCTTTATACAGTTCACAATTTGATTGCCTTGTAATTCAACCTCAATCTACAGGCCCTGTAGGTAACAAAAAAAAACCATACTGTGCACGCTGCAGTAAATATACCTAGGGAAATATCCACCTGAAAAGCCATTTGAAAGCACGTAACTATCAGAGTCTGATATATGGAGTGTGTGTAAGCAGATGACAGTTATTTCTTTGTCTCAGTTAGCCGACACACTTTACATGAACTATCAGCCAAAGCTCACTGTCCCTTGAGTCCACTAGCTACTGCTTCCAAGAATGATTTTGAGAGGCAAGGTCTGAAAACAGAGGTAATTTATTCTTACTGGGTAAACAATACAGCTGGGAAAAAAATGGCAAAATCTTGGGCAGACATGCCCTTTTTCTGATCTGAAAGAGACATCACAAACTTCAAGCCTGTTGAGGTCAATAAGTTATGGGTAAAAATAAGGTACATTCATCAATGGACAATCAAGGTAAAGGTTAGTATATATAACAGATTCAGGAGAAGGTGCAGCAGACAGGAAAGTAGTTACCACTTGCAGAGGTTACCAGGAGCACAAGTTGTACAGAGACACAAAAAGCATGCTACTATTGAGTTTATGCTTTTCCATATTCAACACAATCAAGAAATTTAGTTTCCAGGCCTCTTCTTTTGAAGGTTTTAGTAATCTTTCTTGAGGATAAGGACCAGGAGGCCTGAAATAGCATGGCTGTCTTATGAAATGTTTTCAAAACAGTAGCCAACCACTTTTGTCTTTCCTCCCCTGTTACAGTTCACTGTGATGCATCATATTTGCTCTGTTTCTTCCATACAGTCTTCACAGAAACTTTTGGCTTCATAGAACAATATTAATACAGAAGCAGATTATATGACAGTGTAATCATCACTGTGTCTGTGTCAAACATGATGAAGTGTCTGCATGACTAAGGGTTTCTCGATTTTTTCAATTCTTTGTAACAGCTGGCCTAGTTTCCTTACTTCAAACTTTGCTTATTTAAATCTCAAATCACAACAGGTAAAACCACCCTATTATTAAAACACATTTTTTTAAGACCAGAATTCCTATGGAACAATAATTACAGAAAGTGCCAAGAATTACAGAGATGTCTTCTAAATTTCTAATCTCACCTAAATCAAGTATTCACTATCTATGCAAGGAAAATATCAGTGGAGATCAGACAGATATAAGTATTATCCAGCCATTGACATTTATGGTAAATTAGGCACTGTAAGAAAGATCTTGACACCTTCATACCTTTGTGAACATGGCCCTAAATCTATCAAGTCATACATATGAGATTTATAACAAGTTACTGTAGCTATAGGTATTTAATACCTCCCATAACAAAGTTCTTTAAGCACTTCTGAAAATTCTGTTCTCCTTGCAAAATATGCCAGCGCAAGTCAGAGAAAGCAAGCATCAGTTACCCCTGCTCCCAAATCTCCCAAGGAATGCAGTTACTAGATAAGCTTCAAGCACATGCAGCTAGCCTTGAGGCAAGCACAAAAAACATTCTGAAAGGAAGGTAGCAGTTTCTTTGGTTTAAGAATCTCACAACAGCCCTGAAAATTTAATCTTCTAGACCTCCAAACAGTTTCCTTATCTTTACCATTTAAAAAACAGTTAAATTATTGCATAAAGATTAAAATGTTTGTTGCTATTTTTAATGGAGTGACTCTACTTCACTGTAATACCTGATATGTTTAAATAAAACAGATCCAAAACTCTATGGTCAAAATTATCTTCTTCTGTGTAGTATGCAAAAAGCTAGTAATAGTTACAAAAATATCTTCTCACCAAATTTCTTTAGCATTCAACGGCTGCAAATGTCATTTGTGGAAGTAGGAAAAGAGGCACAAGTTCCTGCAGGAGATAGTAGTTTAGAGGGTAGAAAACAGCTTGTCAACACATTATGTAGCAGAAACACCTGTATCTTTAACAAAAG
This sequence comes from Athene noctua, assembly GCF_965140245.1. Classification (NCBI taxonomy): domain Eukaryota; kingdom Metazoa; phylum Chordata; class Aves; order Strigiformes; family Strigidae; genus Athene; species Athene noctua. The sequence goes on from NC_134037.1 coordinate 191,733,537, forward strand.
CCAGAAGCACAAGAAGACAGAGGTGGAGGGAGCTTTGAGGAAGAAACTTACAAAAACATATAAAGATCCTACAATATCACTACTTTTGACCACATAAAAGTTACTTTTTCAGATCAAGAAAGTAATAAATGAAGACTACAGTGATTAAAAGGAGAAAAGTGTATGATGTTAACAAAAGTGTGGAGGTGTTAGGATACAGATAAATCACTGCAGTCTGTAGACTTTTTTTAATTGCAGAAACCAAGCATTTATTTTATTCTTCAGTTCTGTGTAGTGATTGAGCAGAAATACTTTGTCTGTATGAGAAAAAGCATGTCTGAGAGTCCTTAAGAGCCAAGGGACACCATGTTCACTAAAAAGCTTGAAGGGAAATGAAATACAATTCTCTAAACCTTATTTTTCAGCAGTGAGACAATAAAGGAAATTATGTCCAATTAGACTGATGACAAGCTCTCATTTGGAAAAAAAAATAAGGTATGTAGGCTCTTCTGGGTTTTATTCATTATAAGAATGATGTGAAACATGAAGGACATTTCTCTGATATTTAAATTACACTGATGGATAGTATTCATTCTTTACCAACCAAAAAACCTTACAGAAACATGAAGACTCTTCTGTGACCTGATTAGGGATTATATGGGGTCACATTGTGTTCAGATGTTCCTTCTTAACTACAAGCACATGTCTAATGCCGCTGGAATCACTCTATGAATGCTGTGATGGCTGGGTCTGCATTCCCAAAACTTTATGCTATGAAATTTTACAACAAATTGACATCAGGACTGCTCTATTATTTACAGGACCAATCAGCAACAAGCACTTTCTTCTTGGGAAGACCAAACTCTGAAAACCATGGTTTAAATTATGTCAGTATCATGCAGGAATCCAATAAACAGGTCAACATGAAAGTAATTACTCTTTCATGGAGCAATGGAAGGCTCAAGCTCTAAAACGAAGTTAATAAATGCCTGACCACTCAAAAACTAAATTGATTTAGGCAAAGAGACCCTTGATTTACCCTAAAGTAATTCAATGTCCTTTGCAGCAATTTAACCATAGCTTTTCTAAATTAACTTTTACAAATGTTGGCAATAAAGAACGAGAAGCTATGTAGCACTGAATAGACAAAGGGAACTGTTACTTTCTAAAGGAACTGTAACAGTGCATACATTTACTCTAAAGCCTAGGACCTGCAGGTCCAAGAAACAGTTACTTAAGTGGGAGAAATCAAACATAAGAACTGGCAACAGGGTGGAAAGTAGTTTCGTTCCATACTTTGTACAAAGGTCAATTCATTCACTCAGAGATGAGATACCTGTCAACTACTGTAACACTTTCCAGTTATGGAAAAAGCATTCAGTCCAGCTGCTCTTCAGTTCTTTTTTAAATGCCCATTACTGACCAGATGAGACATTTCATTCTCCTTTATTACTGAAAGTAAATTGCTCATTTGTTATACATCTTTTGAGTCAACGCTAAGGCTAAGTCATCCATATTTGACAATCTGTTTGAACTCTGATAAGACATACCAGCAGACAGAAGATCAGTGCATTACCAAAGACTTGTGACAGACAGTATCAGCACTCCAAGAAGCAAAAATGGATTTCCTGTCAATATAGTAAATTATAGCAATAAGCATTTTACCGTTACACATCAGAGTACACAAGCTTCATTACAGATAAATGAATATTATGCTAGTCCATCCCATAGCACCTCAAACAGGGGCAGCCTAAGGCCAAGCGACTATCAGCTAGGTCATTTTTTGGTTACACAAAGTGGGGCTCTAGAGGAGACCAAAAGTAGAAGCTGCTGAGGTGATATGTAATAAAATCAACACAAGCTCATTTTTTCCCTTCCAACTTCCTCCTTTACACACTGTTTCACTTTTGAGATTATATGAGCCTCTCACCAACTCAGTGGTGGAACAGAAGTCATAAGTAGACCCAAGTTTCAGCTTACTGCTACTACCCCCCAGAAACTTTTTCATAGCAAATCACTGAGTGTCAGATCTTGAAGCATCAATAATTAGTCTGCATGTGAGGTGATTTTGATTTATAAGCAAAAATCCATGCAGCTTAAAAATTTCTATAATTCAGACCTTTTTTATCATGAGTGATTCAAACTTAATGACAGTATATAAATATGCTCTAGAAACAAGAATAGTAACTTGATCATAATCTAGCAAAATGTTTAAGTGTATGATTAGTATCTTAGTCCTTATAAATGAACAGACCCATTCAAACTAAAATTTAATTCAGGACTTAAGTGTTGTCTTAGGTCACAAAGCAAAAAAAAAAAAAAAGTTTATAAAATTTGAGGGAAAAATACAAACATCCTGAGGCATTCCATTATTTCAGAGATTATCTGAACTCAGCAGCTGGAAAAATCGCCCCTCAAAAATGACCTCCCTGCACAACTGGTTTACAAGTAGATTAGGTAAAACAATGAGAAATAGTCAGAAAAAAACACTCAAGTAAACAATGAACAACAGGATGTCAGGCTTGGACTGAAATAGTGCCTTGAATTATCTTTGAGAATAAGCCTGTAACAAAAATATTTGGGGCTAAAATAGTGGGGTGAAAACCAGATGAAACTTGGATTTACATTAGCTTTGCCTTATTATGGAAAGATTCACCAGGTTAGGTTTCTATAATTGCAGATGTTCCAATAATAGTTTTAATTATCAAGTAAATGGACAGAGTAAAAATATGCAAGAAATTCAGACTTAATTATAAGCTCTGAATAATATTTCAGACAAGTCTCTGCATCAACACTGTTCTTTAAAATACCTATCATGTCTAGTGGAGAGGCAAAACGAGGATGTGGAGACTTTGAAAAGAAAATTCAAAGAAGTCTATCAGTACATTAAAGGGGAAAAAGAAAAGTAAAGATTGCTTTTATTCTACAACACTTAACTGAACAAAAGGGAGATACATCATCCATAAAGATATATGACATAGCCTAGAGAAAGAACAAAAGAATGAAGTGATGAAACACACAAAGGAAACACTCTATGAATTACCTTTTTAGATTATCTGAGAATAAAGAGATGAGCATATATCCAGCAGATAACCAATTAATAGTTTTACAAACAGGTAAGTACAGTTTATAAGCTTACTTCTCACACTGTCTCTTCAACATACTTTCTGCACAGCTGCATTAAAATGAGATTCCAGTTGCTAAAACCATATAGGTGTCAAATTCTTCCTTCACCAGCAACTTGTGCTGCAGCCTCAGATTCCTGTAGCTACTCAGTTAAGACTGCTAATGTCTAAACACAAACACACAGCCTTCGATGCTATTGAGATTTAATAGTCTATGTAATCTCAGTGTGTTTACATTTCTGTCTTACAAAACTACTTCCAGGGGATTTTTTTTCCCATCAGTTACATCTGATTCCCACTTTCTCTCATGTCCTCTCCTTTTTCCATTTTTTTCATACACAAGCCAGTACTGCTTCTCTGTAGAAAACCAGGCTACAGTAAGATACGTTAAAGCAACTTATAAACCTTTGCCATTGTTGACAAGAACCGGGTTGTTGGCAAAAATTGGAGCATGGATTTTAATATAAAAGCATATGCTTCCTGGACATAATTTTAAATGGGAAGTGTTTAAAAAAAAAAAAAAAAAAGATATGAAAACTGAGTGATCTGAAATTCATACACCTGTTTTACAATATAAAGTATGGGGAAAAAAACAAGATTACAGATTAATTTTCAAATTTGAAAAACTCACTTAGAAGATCTCTAACAATAGTGGAAGCATGTTCATTATATTTACAGGTATAACAAAGTTTTTAAATACAGAAAAGATTGAAATAAAACTTTGTGATAGATATGAATATTGCATCCTATAAGTCAGGATCTCTAATGACATTGTAACATGTAGTGGTACGTTGCAAATTTCTGTAACTTACTTTATGAAGAGATAAAAACAAAGACAAAGGAATATAATATGCACACAGGAAGATTAAATTTGGCTCAGAACTTCCATGTGTTATTTACTTTTAAATCAACCAGTTTATGTTTCTTTTAAATCAGTCCAAACTCACATTCTATTCTGATTTTGACAAAGGATAGGCATCAAGATATTTATAAAATAGATGATTTTTATTTGTTAAAAAAAGTCGCCCTAAAATTTTTGAATGGGCATTCAAACATCTCAGAGTTTTAAATTTCAAAATACTCTTGTCTAGTATCAATAATTTCTGTAATTTCATAACATCATGCCATAGCTCAAAATGCTGAAATTACTTTCTTCTTCAAAGCCATTACCACTTGAGACTACCTCCTAGTATCACTCAGTTCATTATTCAGCCTGCTTTTACTTCCTTATTCTTACACAATTCCCATTTCTTGCTACTTAACATAAGGTTTTTTTAGACCATGCCTCAAAGAAATCTTCCATGTCACAGTCAAAGGAAGAGTCACCACTCTCTATCCAGAAAACAAGTTTCCACTGTCATCAAAAAGATGTTATAATAGTGAGTCTCTAATAGAAGAACATCTGCATTACCTTCTCACAATTACTCTTGTTTTTTCTGGAAATCTTGAAGTTATAAATAGATATTTTTGAAAGCAACTAGGAAGTTTATCACTGGTAAGGCCTTTGGGGTAAGTGGCATAAACCCTCTGCAAACAGTCTGGAATGCAGGGTCAGCCGTATATTCCAGTGAATTACTCCATCTTTGTCACAGAGAACATTACCTTTCCCTTGACTGCAAGCCTTTTTGAAGGGATCTCTAACATTTCTTCCCCTTGTGGCACTTCCAACCTCAGACTAAGAGGATTTATTTCTCCTCAGTGCCACAAGTATTCACATACAATTCATCTATCTTTGCTATAGGTAGGTGTCTGGTAGCAACTGTCTTTTTCCTGACTGTTAAAGAATAAGTGATATATTAATATTCATACTCAAGTCTAATCATAATTACAACAAAGTTATTGACATCTGAAAATCTTTGCTTTACAAAATTGGCCTGAACATTCAACTGAACACCCATTGAACAGATAACTTAAAGTTATTTTACTTCCTAGGTTTTACCCACAGGATGAAAAGCACTGATGAAAACTGATAAGAAAATATAAGTGCAGAGTTTGATCTCTAAAGAAGCTCCACATGATTTTCTTTCAGAAGTGCTGCAGATTAAGAAAAAAGTGATAGAGCTAAGGGCTAAGTTTGGAAGTACACAGCAGGGAAGTCCTCCTTGTACATGTTGATGATCTCACTCTTGAAATAGAAGAGATGGAAATCAATGTAATCATCTTTCTTTTTGCTCAATCAACTACCATCTTGCCGAGTTGCCTTGACAGAATAGCTCAACTTTTAATAATAATTTAGGGGAGAAAAGCTAAAAGTTCCTGTCCTGCTGAGACATATAGCATATGTAAATTCTGGGAAGAATACCCTTTTTTGTTCTCCCAGAATATACGCACATTCTTCTCCCTCTGAGAGTTCAGTTTTATGACAGGAATCAGACTGAAGATGGTCTTTTCCCTTCTCTTCCTCTGCCACTGGTAATTTCCAGCTACAGTTTCTGTTCGGTTTTTTGTATACCCATTCTCCAGCAGTTCACAGGCTACATGAAAAGCTGCTTACTTAAAAATATTTTTTTTTTATTATTTATTATTGGTTTTAATTCCAGAAAGTGTTTGATTTTTTTCCAGTAGACCATCACAGAGATACTGCATACTGTAGCCAGACAGCTGAAATATCACAAATGGGGGCAAAAGTAGCAGCTCGATTAGTTCTGTCACTGAAGAGACAATCATAGCTTATAGGTTTGTGAGGACTTCCCATCTTCATTGTAAATTTGAGACTGCAAGCTCATTTCTGCTCTCTTATGAACATTTGGACAAACTCAAAAGTAACAGAGCAGAAATAGAGCTTTCAGACAAAAGTTCGCTACATTTGAGTGCCTAATCTCCTATATGGATAATCAGGTTTGAGAACACAAGTAAAACTCAAAAATGTGTAGTAGTTCAGATTCGGTTTCAGTGGGATATACTGTCTGCATGCATATCTGAAATTAGGTCCATTTCTATTCAAAATTTTAACTATAGGTTTAAGTGAACTTGAGTCCTTAAAACTTCAGGTACCTATATTTTATATTTTATCATTGTTTTATTTATCATTCTGCCCTTACAGATTATACTTAGGTTTTTTCTGCTGTAACCAAGAAATACCTCTATGCCATACACTCATTAACTGTCCTAAGATTACTACTACCAAAGAGATACAACATGCATTTTTAAAATTGATACCTTGGTGCATCTTTCCACCTTGGTGCCATAAGATATCCTTAACTCAAAGTTAACAGCTAAGTAAACTAGTCATGTTTTCACTGTGTTATAATAATCTTTCAAGAACCACTGGCTCCTTCTATTACTTTTTTTTTCCTTCTTCCTACATGAAGCAGTTCTGATCAAATGCTTTCTTAATATTATTCCACATACATTTCCAGCACCCCAAAAACGCTACTTACAAGCTCATTCAGAGAGGCAAAGAGCAAAAACATTTTGAAAAGTAAGCATCCTCACAATTGTGCCCATTGCTTTTGAACAGAGTACCCATTGCTAGTGTATACATAAATGTAAGCCAGTGGACTGTAAGCAGAACAGATCTTCTCATAAATCACTCCATGGACATCATTTTGGTATGCAGACAGGGAAGGGCAAGATAATTAGCTATTTATTAGTTCAAGAATAGAGCAGGTACTCCCATTGCTTGACATTCAGTGCTTCACGTGAAATATGACCAATACATTTCACACTTTTTGAATATGTGGCCAAGTTTTTCCCAGCACTTAATTTGTTCTATCTTTACTTTTCAGATTTCCCATTGCCAAGGGGCATAGGAGTCTCTGACCATGCAGTATTTGACACGCTGCAATAATTTACATTCTGCCATATACATAGGCAAAACCCAGAAAATCAGCCTGCATGAGCACCTTTCAAATTCAGGAGCTGTTGTTCCAAAAATACAAAACATACATGCAGTGCATTTATTAGATTCTTATATGCCCATTGTGCACAGCAGCCTTTGAACGTCATTGTGAACAAAAGAAAGTAATTTCTTCGAAGATTTTTTAGTAAAAATCTTTAAGTAAATTAAGATATTAACAGATCCTCTGTTTCCAAGTTGTATTAAGAAAAAATCCCGCATAGTTTACAGAGGAATACTGTGCTGAATTCAAACTTGAAGTTGCACAAGCAGCCACAGTAACTCATACCTTCATAACTACAAAAACATCCAGCTTGCTTTCTAGATGTGAATGTGCTGCTGCAGAACTAAGGAATGTCCTGGAGTCAAGAAGACCACAACAACTGATCAACTGTTATGTTTTGCTAGGTTCATTATTGTCACACTATCACACAGACTCTCAGTTTCTCTTGCCTTTACACATGAAGTACAGCTACATATAACTTCTTCAAAATTATACTTTAAGGCTAAAGATTGTTGATAACTCAGTGAAAGAAAAGTAACCACTGAAGAGATGATGAATTTCAAATAAATATACTGGTAGTATGTGATGACTCTCATTAACTCCACATTATGAAGCTCTGTATATTCAATTGACTCTTGAAATATTAATTCAATAATTTTCCTGGCAATAGCTTTGCTTCATAGTTATTTTTTCCTAAGATGAGTATTTTACCATTCAAGATCTACCAGCATTTTTTGGTACACAACACAGAGCATGATATTACTTGTAGGTTTGTTCTTCTCGTGAAGATACACAGAAGAGTCATCTGAAAAACAGAGCTATAGCTGAAAACAGAACTAAATCAGCAATCAGAACAACTTATCCCCAGTGGTATTCACTGTCTTTTTCAAAAGCTAATATTGATGCCAAGATCAGCAGTCCAGATAAAAATCTTTGTTAGTAATGCACTTACCATATTTATTGATGATACAGGACCAATGCTGTTGACATAAATGTCAACATCAATAACTGTTGGTTTTACTGTGGAGGAAAAAAAAAATCATTTAATATTATTTTGCAGAAAACATAAGTAATCACTTTAAATATTTTCTTCCCCAATAACTGTAAGGCCTAACTTTCAGGTAGAACTACTGAAAAACATGGATTATGACTTTTTCGGGAAGACAAGGTTCTATTCCTCCTACCCCAAAAAATGGCCGTAAATTACATGCCTGTATCACTTTATCATCACGATCCCCATTTATCTCAGCAGCAGTTTGTTAAAGAAACTTTCAGTGCTAACCACAGTGCCTCAAAGTCAAAATCTAAAATGACTGACATGAAACTAGAAAACATACAGCATATCACTTTTTCCCATTGTCTCAACACGCAGGTCCTTTAGCATGTTTCTGCCACACCAAAAAATCTTTCCAGATTTTCTCATCCCATCGGCCCTGAAATCATCCTAACAGAGTAAAATCACTATGAAATCCATTTAGCTAAACCTAAGCAACTCTTCTCCTTTCAATTTAGACTCATTCCCTTCAGCCCACATTGCCTTTAAACTCGTTCATCCAAAGGTTTTTGAATTTGAATTGGTTCAGCCAATGCTAAGATCTTCCATGTTTTCAGACTTCCAGGATTTAATAGACCAGGACAAGCTCTGGAGTCCTTTATTTAGCTGAGGCCACTAGGATTTATCTTCCTTTTAGCATCTTTGGTGTCAGCGTACCTGCTGAACAGTATTCAGATAGCTCTTACTGATGGTGTAGCCTAACTCTAAAATAACGCCACTCCTACACTGAAAGGTACGTTGTTTTTTTCACTTATACTGCCCTCCTTCTGATGCCACAGGGTATACATTAATCTCTAAATTGAGATCTAAATTGGTGGTTTACATTCTCCAGGCTTAGCTGACCCAAAACTAAGTAAGTATAAATCTTGCTCTAACCTGCATAGTCAGAACTCATGCAAACTTGGCCCTAACAGGCCAACAGCTTCTGTTAGACATCTCCCTTTCCCATAGAGGCACCTTCCCTTCTCCATGGTCTTCAAAAATCTCCAGAGAGTAATTCAAACCACTGAAGTTTGGGAACTATGTCGAACTTTGGACTTTTTTGCACCAATGCCCAAGTCCCCTAGAATGAGGAAATGCAGGTACATCACCCACTCAAAACTCAGAGAGCTTCCCTCGGGGAAACTACTGAGCAGAGAAGTGAGGAAGAGTTAAATAACACAGTTCTGTGGGAAACTTATCTCAGGTGGATAACTGTTAATTTGTTTAAAACTTAAGAAGCCATTCGGCACAAGCTGAAGATAGACAGGAATCTTCACATGTAAAGATGAATAATTTTTGCCCACAAAATTTCAGACTAATGATGAGATGCCGAAGAGTTTTAAAATACCTGAAAAGTTAGATGGCTCTAAGAAAACAAGCAGGCTGGCTTGCCATGTAAGACTTTGGTATGTCCATATCATTAGGACTACTAGATCTAATGTTGCAACACCAGACACTGAAGTGGGTACAAATAATGGTTAAAGATGATAACCATTCTCTCTGATTCATTAAGTACCATACATTTCTCCGACTGCATATGGTCAGAACATCCAGGATTATTTAATGTCATGGTTTCAAATTGTCTGAAGTACTGGCTTATAAACTTAGATCTTCCCTTCAGCAAAAGAAAATCTGAACTCAGCTGAACAAGCACAACCGATTAATGCAACTCTAATTGTAGCCAGTTAATAACTAAGTAGAAGTCTAGCAGCTTCTGGTAATGAGACCTGCCTCAAAATGCATTAATAAATGCCATTACATAGGAACTGTTAATAGCAGGGAACTCCACTTAGTTCTTTTACCAAGGTAGTATACATGGAATAAAGGCCTCTGATCTTTTCAAGGCTTAGTCACATATCTAGCTGGAAGTTCAAAACTAAAGAGTTCTGGTGAACATTAATGGGACTAGACTTAGTGATGTAAATTGGCAGGCAATTGAATCTTGGCAGGATCAAGGACAAAGTTCAGGACCAGAACACAGTGCTTGGAATCCATTTTTCTTTAATCATTGCAGTTAAGTATATAAATAGATTATGAGATGATAATTTCTCCGCAATGTGCTGAGCCAAATTCTCTTCTGGTACAAAAAAAAAAAAACAAAAACCAACGAAGCACTGATTGTTAATGCTAAAGGGAATTTGGTCATATTCACAGTAAAGGTCTAATCTTGAAACAGAAGAAAACTAAGCAGCAGCCACTTCTTATGTCAAATTAAATCAGCATCTAGCCTCAGACATTCCCAGTGAAATTCAAATTAAAAATAATTTTAAAAGAAATACAAGTAGGCTATTGTATCACTACAGCTACAAAAAAGACTGAAAGTTCCTTTGAATGATATATTGCTTTCCTAGGCAGAGGCAGAAAATAGAATTGTAATACGATTGGATGGCAAATATGCGTTCAGGTTTTGAAAGGACAGAAGAGTATAGGTCTTGTTGCACGTAGTTTCTCATGGATATAAACAGATATAAACTGGGAGAACCATCAGATATAAATTTTAGGTTTGTTAGCATAGGATATAATTCAAAATACCAACCATAATAAGGTAAAGATTTTAAGATTATTTAATCCAAAATGCATTATGAAAAATAAAATAACTGAGTTTAAAAGTTATCATGTCCTATTAGAAAGAACTCGCCCTCTACCAGTCTTCAAAATAAACTGAGTTTCATGGAAAGACATAACTAATTACATTACAAATTATGTCAAGGTCTGCTTAGTTTTTCTGTATACTACATGTATTTGTGAACACTCAGTTCATGGGTTGATTTAAGCCATGCATGGAGTAGCTAAGCTAAAGATGGAGCCTTTTTTCTTGCATTAAGAAAATCCTCACAGTCTTGTTGATCGAACAACAGAAGTATTAATACCTCACTAAAAGTTGGCAATAAGATTACAAATGGATACTCAGCTCCAGTACCATTTTGATATCAGCATCAGCCGAAAACAGTTCTAAAGAGCTGTTAGAAACTTAGCAAAATTACTGGCAGAACCATGTGTATATCACATACAGGAGAGCACTTACAAGTTGTTAACAAATGTACAATATTCTCAAAGTTCTTTGAAATATTCTTTGTATATGGTAGTTGACTTTCCCTAAAAGACAACGTAAGCACATCCAAGTAACTGCAGTGTTATGCTGCTACACAGTGCTGCCTAAAACTAGCTACACTGCTGATCGCAATCATTTAATCTTCAAACATGTTCATTTTAATTGAGATTTACCAAGCCAATCAAAATATCTGCAAACAAAAAGAAGGTCATGCCAATATTTAGCTAATAGTCCCCATCAGATCCAAATGCCATGGCTTTGAGACAGGCAGAGTTTATATTCTAGTCAGCCTTGTGACTATCACATTGCAAAGACACATCTGAGTGAAATCTGTCTACAAACTTTAGACAGTTCAAAAAATGCCTAGCCACAGGAGTTGTGAGGTCAACACTGCCTGCAAAGCTCACTTGAGAAGCCAAGTGAACACTTAGACGGTTGTGTAAAGCTAGGTCAGGTACATCTGGACAACAAAACGCTGAAACAGCTAGAATAATGCCCTGAACACAAATACCCATGCAGGCCAACTACAGGATTTGTGTAGTCCTACTTCATAGATTTATGCTGGTGAAATAAACAGTACATGAGCTTGAACCCCATTAAAGTCTATGAATACTCTTGGACATACACAAGATCATGTGTGTAAAGAACTTGACAGATAAATCAGGAGAATTTTAAAAATACTTTTGAGGAAATGAACAAATGGATTGTTATACAATTTCACAAGTCATGTACATAAAAAATTTGCAGTAAGTTCCTGACGTTTTATTATGCTTCTTTGGTAATTTAAATCACCCTGTCCTTTTAAAATACCTCTTAATTTTTGATAGATCTCTGTTATACAGAATTGATGATTATTTCATGAATGAAATCACTTTGTATAATTCCTACAGAAAGCTTCCTCCACAGCTGAAGTTTATCCAAATAGTATTTATGTTCCTGCACAAATCATAAATATTTAGAATTAATTTTTAAAGTTTAATGTTTAGAAATATTTTTATTAGAAGATCATTTAAACATGAGTAGAACTAGCTGAGCTCTCATAATTTTTAAATAAAATCTAAATTATTTTTTGTTGAGAGTTACCCTTTCTTACATTGTTCAAGCAACTCCCAAGTCTAAATTATTCTGATTTTACACAAAACAGCAGTGGTAAAAACGTTATGGATCAATATTTATATATTTATGGAAGCAAAGCAATTAGCACTAGATTTTTAGAAGGCACACAACCATATAACAAACACAATGTGAGCTCTGTTCCAGAAACAGCCACTTAAACTCTGCCTAAGTTCCACAAGACTTCCGAACACAAAAGACTAACAAGATTGACTTTACAGGAATATTTTTTAAAAATACTCTATAATGATATTTTACATTATCTCATTAGCACATAAATTGCTGTTTTTAAATTAGGATAAAGCTGTAATAAATCATTACACAGTTATCGATAACTGTAGTAGCAGTCACTATAGTGTTAATATTTACTTTGTGTTAGTGATGATGACTATTAATAATTCCCCATATGACCTTATAGGCAACATCTAATTACCTTTTTGTTCCTGTAATACAAATGCTTATGCTAACAAGTCACTTCTCAGGGATAATTGTGGTCAGCTAAAAATTTTATATTTTAGGACAAATTACCACATTTGAAGAAAGACATAGTAACAGGAAGTGGTTGAGTCACCATCCACAGAGATATTTAAAAGACATGTAGATGTGGCACTTAGGGACATGGTTAGTGGTGGACATCCCAGTGTTAGGTTTACAGTTGGACTCAATGTTCTTAAAGGTCTTTTCCAACCTAAATGATTGTATGATTCTATGCTATGATTCTACAAAGATATCAGTGAGGAAAATTAAAAAAAAAAAAAAAAAAAAAAAAAAAGACTCATTCTTCCTGAATATAAGAGAATAGACTTGTACAACAGACAGAGGTCAAAGCTCTCCACTTGCTACAGCCAGAGAAACTCTAACAGAACTGTCATCCCTATGTTGTAGGATCAAACTACCAAAATGGGACTGCAAATGAAAATCAAAAGGATAATGAAAAGTTTGGTGCAGAGTTGAAAGAACATTTGGATGACAGCAATATCAGGGTAAGAACTCTTCTGAATAGGGCATTTTATTCACATGCCAGGTTTTGTTGCCATTATGTCCAGGAGAATGATAGTGTGCACATAAACGGACTTCCTCGATTAACTACAAAGCACTTTTATTCTTCATATCCTACCACCAATCAACCTTCAGCACTTCCGTTTTTCATTTACTTTGCCTAATGCACAAGTTCTAATTTTTCCAGTATTATGTTTTTGGGGAATGAAAACTATAGTTCTTAATAGTTAGGCTGGTTTACAATCAAACCCTAAAGTTTCCAATTTTGTTTTATTTATATTCATAGGATGGGGGGAGGTCCTGTATGATATCATGAGGATGAACAATAATAGAATTTGTTCCTGCAAAGTCAAACAAACTAGAAACCAAGGTCCAGATGAACAATAGCAGTCTTAAGAAAACCATACAATTGCAAAAAGGAGCAACAATATTTTAAAATATTATGTGCAGAAAGTTTTCCTTGTTTAAAGATGACAGACTATTAGTTTGTGCCACAACCTCAGAATGGCAACTATAGTACTGTACATCTGTCCAATTTACAAATATCTGCTCAGAACCCTCTTTAACAAAAAAAAAAAAAAAGACTTCTAAATACATTTCTACACTTGGAAGAGCCAGCATAGTCTAGGTAATTGCAGAAGGAAGGAAGAGAAGAATTATGTAATTAATATTTCAGACTTTTCCAGACTCTTACCTAAATTTAAGTCTGTGGCATCCCAAATGCCTGTATGCTATACTCCCAACTTCCTCTAATATTTCTTAGGTGAAGTTATGGAAAAAAAGAGAAAATAAGAACTAGCAGCTACTACATATAGCTTTGAGTCTGACAGCTGAAATGAAGAGTTTGGCAAACACTAACTGTCAAACAAACTTTCCTACCTACAATGCCACTCAAGAAAAACATTGAGTCTGAACTTGTATCAAGCCATTTTAGCAAGTAAGCACTGTCAGGAAATAAAACTCTAAATGAGTTATCTGTTTAAATAAATTATTTACATTCACAAAGGTTGTGTTGTAAGGGACCTTGCTGTTAAGTACTTTGGTAAAAGGCCTCTCTCTCCAACACAAAACCATTACATCTTTGTCAACCAACAGACTACAAGAAAGACATAAGTATTGCAAAGATACAAGTGGCCCATTAGAAGTAAGAGAAAAGAGCAGTTTTATCTGCAAAGAACTGTATTACTTGGTTAAATTATGAGATTAATTTTAGAAAAACAAAGTGTTTGCATACTGAATTTTTCTATATACTGAAGTAGTGTAAGCTTTAAAGTGTTGCTTTCCAGCATTTGATTTAAATCAGGTGTTCTCAAAAAATGAAACAAAAAAGAATAAAAGAAAATCAAACCTGTTAAATAATTGAAAAATAAAACCCCAACACATTCTTATTTTTTTAAACCAGAAACATTAAATTAGAGGGCTTCAGGGTCACTGCATTGGAACAAAATTTCACCACAATTTCTTTTAGTATGACATATTAAGAGTTTTACCTGAGAGAAGGATGAGTAAAAAGTAAGGTGTTTCCCTGACAGTTGAGAAGCTGTGAACCAAACCAGGTCAGAAACAAAAGTCAGAAATTCCCCTCTACTCAGCTTCATGGTTAAGCAATTTGAAGAGCAGAACATAGGCATGAAAAAGTTCACTATCAACAGCCTATCCTAATGAGAAATGTTCCCATGCTCTATTTTGAGTCTATGTTTGATGCACTATACTGGCACCAGACAAGGATTAGGTTCAACCAACCTATTTATTTATGTCATGTTTTAAAACTCAGACATGGATCCCAGATTTCAAAATCTAAAACTAGGACTTTGGAGTGGCCATAGAGTAGTTTACCCCTCACTTATTAGTCTTGGAATTGATATTGTAGAAATGTTCATGGCAAAGTCTGCAGAAGAAAGCATTAATTACTGAAGATGCTAGAAAAATAGAAGTCCTGCAGACAATCAAGAAATCCCTTCTATCCTCCCAACTAGAACAGGGGTGGTTCTTGTTTGTATCGAGTAGCAACCCTTTTCTCAGGAATATTCCTCTTCTTGCATAGGTGTGCTTACACATAATGTGTGGGAGATGCCTGGCGCTAAAATAGTCTTTGTATCTACTGTCTTACTCATGGAAATGGGACAGTTAATGGATTACCAGTTTGGTGGCTGAATCAGAACAAAAATTTTCTGAAATAGACAACCCACTTTACATTCCCAAAAACAGAAGAAGGGAAGTATCAACAAGAACAATTAAAACATTTCTGACATTTTTTCTTATGATCTTTTTCAGCTCTCACTATATTCAGACTTGTTTCCTAAATGAGTCTTAATCACAGTACTCCTCATCCTCACCAATGGGTTATCTGAGTTTCTTCTTCCGTATAAACCCAAATTAGACTAATGTCCACGATCATCTGCAGAACCCAGTATTGCAGAAGTTGGATCCAGGAGTACAGCTTTCCCCTCCTGAATGCTGCCATAACACAAACAGAATTCATTTCCTCTCTCCTTCCAGTGGGTAGTACCTTTACACACTGGTTAAGTCTCCAGGTACAACTGTCTATAATCAATCCCTAAGTGACAACTGTCTCTTTCACTACTTCCTGTTACAAGATGTCTGATACTGTTTCTCATAGGCTAACACAAAAAAAAGACTTAAAGAAGAAAGTAGTCATTTGGCCTCGCATGACAGTTTACAGCCTTCTCTGCACTATGATCTGAGAAATATTTTGATCTGCGAAGCAATAAGCAATCCTCTGTCACCACATATGGGGAAACCTTGCTGGAGCTAATTTAAAGAGTATCAGGTGTGGCAATCAGCAGTTAGCAAAAATAACTTGACAATCACAGTGGTAGCAGCCTGTGGTGCACTTCAGGGTTGATTTCTGTGTGGCCTTCTAAGGCAGGTCTGACAGAAGAAAGGTTGTGATACAGCTTCAGAACTCGAGTTTTCCATTAGGATTGTACTTGAAAATGCACATCTCCTTTAAAAAGTAACAGAATAAAACTTGTGCCCACTCAGCCAACAGATCTGCTCCCTGCATACACTGAGAAACTGCTTAAATTAGTTACAGAGAGAGCTTTAACTGCTTAGAAAGAGAATTGCTGTTAAACCCTGCCAAGCCAGTACAGTAAAACATGCCAGACAGAACTTACTCTTCTATGTTTGCCAACACAAACGAGCCCACCTATTTATACTAGCTACACTTGTACAAACCTACTCAAGGTACTGAGAGTTGTACAGCTATTTGTGAGACTGCTCTTGTCTTCAGAAATTTGCCTAATGGTTCTAAAGATATGTGAGGAGCTGGACTCTCAGGATGGCTAGAACTGTCAGAGTCAGAAGGTATATAGGCATTAAATCAGGAGGTATATGTACGTGTGTGTATACACTTTCATACTTCAAACCAAACTTATTTGGGCTTATAAATACACAAAAAATACAGGGGACCATTAGAAGCTGTACAAATATCTAGAGGATCCAAGAGGAATCTTGTTACTGCAGTATAATGAAAAAGGAGGGAAAAGCAGGCATTAGTGGTGAAAGCACCTCTGAACACAAGCTAATGAAGCTTTCCTCAACATGTGCAGTTCATAGCCTTCCCTAATATAGTGATACATTTGAGAAACAGAGGATGCAAACACACAAGTTATCCTACTGCCCTTTCAGTGAATATCAGTAAAATTAGTATTATTCATGCTTGTTCTGTCTCTCCCATAATGCTCTTGCCTCAAGTTTGATTTGATGTCAGCTTGACTTTTTTTTAATATAAAGTAGGAAGGCAGGCAGCTTAGAAACCAAGTGCTAGAAAGTATAGGAAAAATAAATTAATACAATAAACTACCACATTTACACAAGACTTCTATTGCATTAAAAATGGAATTCGGTCTTTTCAGTTCTGGCTGACCATTACAAGAAGTATAAGTTGAAAAACTACCTGTCAGCTAAGTACCTCTGAGGCACAGAAGTTCTGTCTTTTAACTTGCTATTCCTTGAAATTTTTTAATATTTTTTTAGCTTAATTTCTAGTATGATCACATTCTACTTTCAATTTCCCTGGGTAGTTTGAGTACACTAGAGTGTAGTTCCTTCTAGTTGGCTTTTCTCTTACCAGCATTATTTTGCTCCAGCCTCTGAAATAGAAATTAACTGAAAGTATTGAACTTTAGTAGAATATAAACAACTGCAAAGACCATTGTTACACCCTGAAATTCAGGGGAAAAAACCTTTCTATTTTTTTTCCAATGATTTTTAACGAATTTTTTAAAAACATAAACCAGAAAATTATCACTTTCCTAACACCACTTCTTCACATTAGGAACACCATGGGGAAAGTTAGTGGACAGCAGTTCTGTCTGTACCTAACACGTGTGTGTAACTCCTTATTCTAGACCTGTTGTGTTCTGGGGAAGGTATTTCAGGAGTTGGGGAAAAGGGCAGGTAATCACAGGAGGTCCGGAGAGCACTTGGTCAGACTGCAGGATGTGTGTTTTAGAATATCTTTTGTACTGAAATTAGAGTGCTGAGGTAACTGACTGCTTGTTAGAGATGCTCAGGGAACAGTTTTGTTCTCTAAAAATTACTGGTGAAATAAAATGTTTCCTTTCACATTAGCAGGTTCAGATAAGAAGGAAGCTTGGAGTTCAGCTCAGCTTGTGAACTAATCTTAACATTAATAATGCCTTGTTGTCACTGAAATTTTGTCTCGTGTTAGTTACTGCTTCTTAATGAGCAAGAGAAAAAAGATCTTCTCTCTGAGGTGAGCAAACCAGCTACCTATCAAAAGGCAACTCTTAAGACTTACTGCTCTTCACGATCCAAATGAGTTCTGCAGCCCTGAGCCTGGTCTCGGGTGAGATTTTTTTTACTCCCGCTGCTAACGGCACATTTCAGACACCTCTCACAGAGTAACCTTTTAGATGGGTAGGGTGACTTTCACAATGAAAGAAAAAGTTAGCATATTATCTTCCACATGTAAAGCTCACTCAGGGAATGTGATTGGCAAAACTCACTTTGGAAGAATACACTGCTACAAACTTTCTGTCTGTTTAAGGCAACCTACATTGCATATGAAAGTAAGAACAAAACAATGAAGAGTAATGAAGGTAGCTTAATTTTCCAGGACTCCATTGTGCACTAAGCTGCCCATTGAGGAAGGTGAGAGGAAAGGTTTCAGTAAAGCAAAGTGACTCTGAAGGAAATATATTTTGTCATGTGCTATTTAATTTACCTGTGGCTTGCTTCATTGTTGTTTTTTTAAAAATGAAACAAATTTTAAATCGGTTAATCAAAAATAGAGCAGTGGCAAAAACCTGGTTTATTAATAGAACCCAAATAAGACTGAGATTTTTCTAGCTGTAATTATCATCATTCCACTCTGTGGTCTGTTGGTTTGCCTATTATTTCTGTTCTCATTTTATCAATAAAGAGGAAGCAAAATTTCAGGGCCAGAACATAGTCCAACTAAATGTCAGGACTTAAGCCAGTGTGACATGGGGGTAAAAGAAAAAATCACTCTTGCAGGGTAGTAAGACTTGTTGCATATCCATTGAATGAGTCTTCACGTCAAAGAACTACAAAGAAACTACAGAGTACCTGCCTATGGAAGAGATTTTTAAACCTTCATAGTTCAGAATGGGTTTACTTATTATCTGGGACTGGTGCCCTTTATACCATGCAACAGACCCACAATTCTCAGCCCTATAATTGTAGCTGGTAAAAAAGTAGGTGGGAAAGATGCTTTGTTTCCATAAAACACTTTTTGATCTAATCAGTATACTGATATAAGCTGTTCAGTGTGAAGTACTTTCTTTTCTTTCTTTTTTTTTTTTTTTTTTTCAATTCTGAAAAGCATGTATGTTCTGTGGTATAATGGAAAACTGCCAGATGCCACCATTAAAATGAAAACCTTCACAAGCTGTGATATTTATGGAGACAAGAACTCTGCCAAGTGTGTGGCCACAGGGAATGCAGTCAGACGGTCCCCTGCTGGTAGAACTCTCCTTTGTTTCCAAAGACCAAAGGCTCCTTTTAGCAAGACAGGTCCTGTTACGGTGTCACATTGCTGATAGCCTTCACAGGGTAACTGTTTTGCCTAATACTTAGGTTGTCCAATTCACGCTTTCAAAATCCTGGCTCGGAACCTTTGCAGATTATGCCTGTACTGCTGAGCGTAGATCAAGCATGTGATCTGACCAACAGTCATTTACAGGAAAGTCTAGGTCAAGTATAGGCAAGCATAAGAAAAAAAGAAGAAAGGAAAGAGCAAGTTATGCCTTGCAGCTTAGCACTGACCTACACACTCTTTACAGTAGTTTATATGGTCTGGGTGGGGAGGAGGAAGGAGGGTGGCTGAGTGTCTGTTGACAGGGGTTCATTCACTGACAGCCACACTCCTGACCCGGAGGTGACGTGATCACTGAAGAACTCAGTGCCCATAGTTTGGCAAGTGGACACTCTGAATATGCCTGTACAGTGCCAGGACATACCTGAGCTAGCCAAAACATCAGCTGCCCTGGGAATGATGAAAGCCCATGGAAAAATCACTGCCTGGGTCAGCATGCAGTTCAATACCTTCTATTTTCAGAAGGTATTTTGTGACAGCCTCCTCCCATTCTCCCCATGGACTTTGGCTTGCAAAAGTGTATTCCCAAGTGACTTAAAAAATGGCAATCCTAACCTTTGAAAGTGCAAAGTATTTTCCTAGGCTTTTTTGACGCATTCAGAGAGAAGACCATTTCTTCAGGAGCATTGCTAAAGTTATCCACTGTTAGAAATAGCGGCTTTGCAATAAAGGATTGGAAAACTGGGTGAAGAGCAATATGGCATGAAACAGTGAGTGTTACCTGTCCTGTGAGACAATTTGTTTACAGGCAGCACTGCACAAATGTAAAGGTCCTAATGAGTAGCTGACTGCATGCTAGTCCTGGATTTAACCCTCAGCATGTTTTATTGACTGCACTTCTGCTTGGTTCTGAGAATTACTTCTCTCTTTCCCCAATGGTTCATCCCATGCTTTCTATAAATTCCAAAACATGCATTTTCTTATTGTATGCTTTGTGTTACCTGGTCCACTACTTTTTTTTTTTTTTTCCTAGTGCTTTAACTGCTATGCATTATGCTTTAAGTGATCTGTATTAATACTGAAACCTTTGGTGTAGGAGCACAGTTCACTTTCCAGGACAAGTCAACCATTTATTCTGGAGGATAATCTTCTCCCAGATGGAAAGGAAGATGTTCTCATGTGCAAGGCACCAGCCAGTAATTCAGGGAAGTTAGATATAATGCCTGATTCTCTAGCATTCCCCCTGTGTTCTCCTTGACAAATGCAGCAGCTCCTTGGCTTCAAAAGAGCAGTGTTATTTATCTGCATCAAAGGTAGGAGAGGAGGGAAGAGGGACCAGGGAAGGAAGCCAGGGGTGAACTAACTTCTCTAGCAACTTAACAACAAACAGCTCAAGTTCTAAAGTAGCCAGATTCCTATCAAAGAGAAAAATGGCCTTGGACTGAGATGCTTGATAGAAATAGATAGATGTAGTTGAGAACTGTAAAAATCTCTCTTTGATAGGATATATGAGGAGCTATGTAATTTAACTCTTTTCTCTAAAATGTGATTTATGAAAGTTTGTGGAGACGCAAAAGGAATTATTTCGGTAACAATGATTTTCCAGTGCTGTAAGATATATCTGACCTCTACTGATTTTATGGCACCTGACAGGGGGACTTTGAATGATTGCTTTGCCCCACATAGGCATAACATAATTTACTCTGCCTGAAGTCAGTGATCTGAGGACATGGTATACAAAGTAAAATAAAAAATTGGTCTGAGAATGTTCAGATATTGATATGAGTGGGGAACTGCATTAAAGCACTTCTCCATCAGATACTAAAGATCAGCTAAATCCAGTATGATAAACTAAGGAGAGAGAGAGAGAGAGAGAGAGAGGAGAAATGTCACTCTGTATTAAAAACAGACATATGTATCAAATATGATCTTTGCAAATACTACAGAAAATCAAAGTAAGAGCTATAAAAAAAAAAACACAAACAAAAAAAAAAAACCACAAACATCCCATTTTATTTCATATCACAGCATAGGTTTTTTTCTGAAACTATAATATTAATGTGTAGCTATGAGACACTTAATAATTGTAATGGTGGATACAGATGGCTCTTCCATGTAAGGACCCAAAGGGATCCCCTAGAAAGTATATCAATACGTGTGCCATCAGCAAATATAGTTTCACTTATAATCAGTAAGAATTCCCCCACTAATCTCTGAAAAAAAACTAGAAAAAGAAAATTATATTAGGTGGTTGTTTTGAGCATTCCCCATTCCCTGTTCACTCTGAAGTATATAAAAGGTATAGTACATGTAGATGATAAATTGTCTCTGATTTCTGTCAAACAAATTTGCCATGAACAAACTAAGCAGCAGTTGTGCTATAGCCATTCTGACCTAAGGGTTCAAACGAAGAAAACAGGGTATAACCACAAAAGGTAAAAAACCACTGGTTTGAAACACACAACCTCATTATACAAATTAAAGAAAATTAAAAAAAAAAAAAAAAAAAAAAAAAAGAAAATGAGCTCAGAGTTGTTACATGCAGGTATCTACTGGTTCTTATCTACATGCATACTTATATGTAGTAGTACTGCCCACAAGACACTTCCATTATATCAGATTTCTCTTGCAGATAATGTATCTGCTGGTTTGGGGAGGAAAATCTCTAGAGTTGCCCTATACAAAGGTAAATCCTAGTGCCGCCTTCTCATCATTAAGGAATGTAACTTTCATAATCACAGTTTGAAGAAGGTAGATGCACGTTCTTCTCTTGCTGTGTCCTACATTTTGTTTTTAATTTGTTCAGGGTTTGATCGCTTCTCAGAACATGAGTTTGTCATATGCATGGACTGCATGATAAAAGAGTATGTTCCTAACTCTGCCAAAGACCTGCTGAATATTTTAGAGCTAGCCCTTCTATATCTCTACACAAACTGTGTACAAGCAAAACAGAATTCAGCACCCTAAGTTATCACCACACCTTCCCATGAGAATTAGCATTTGTTGACTTGGAAATGAACTTCGGGAAAAAAAAAAAAAAAACAAAAAACAACACTAAAAAAACCCACTTCTACTTTCCCAGACATTTGTGCCCAGTAACCAAAATATAACGTCTTTTCTGCACCCATAGACGCTTCCCCTCACTTGTACAGAAAGTAGTACTTACTTCCAATATCTGGCCGCAGCTTTTTGTCATACTCTCTCAACAGCTTGTTTAGGATGAGAGTCACATCTGTGTCTTGTGTTTTTGGAGCTAAAACCCATTTTTGGTTAGTTGTTCCATCTTCATATTCATCCTCTTCAACCTTTCTAGAACTGCAATAACAAATCAAACAGATGTTATTTTACATAACTAAAATCTGAATTTACATTGTGGGTAAATCTCCACACTCATCTAAAGAAGTTTTAGATATCTCCTTTGGCTTTGCATCTACCTAGCCTTAGGCTGTTTTTGCAACAGGATGTTCCAATGAACGGTTGTTGAGTATCTGTGGATGGGTCGCGATTGAGAATTGTTTAGAAATTGTCTTCTGCCAATGTCTCAAAAAATTATACTCTGGGTATAGTTAATGTAGCTATCAGAGTAGTATTTTATATCCTGTATTTTAACCAACCTATCCCAACTAGTTAGTTTACAATATACTCTTACGAAGAGTGAACATCTGCAGTATTATTTTATTAATACATCAAGACAACTGATTCATCTCTTGCACAAAGGCTAATAAGAGTATTAAAAATTCAGATCTTTTAATACTTCCTGATCATTTTATCCTATTAATAAATTATTATATTCTCAGTGCCTGAATTTCAGATTTTAATGTATTACAAGGCTTAGAATTAAGAGCTTGCTCCTTGAATTTAAGATGGATTATCACAAGCACACAAATACATTGCATAAATTAATCTGAATTTCCCTGTAGTTTTAATGACTTTTTTAAAAAACAGTACTACACCAAGAGTTGTGACCTCTTTGCTTCATAGGTGGATTATTTTTATTTTAAGAGTATGCTACTACGAATGTGGTGAAACTACAGTTTGCCCAGAAATCACAGCTAGAGCTGTTTACACTCAAGACTAATTTCATTTGTGCAGCTTTTTGTGCATGAACAGTAAAATGTTGATTTGAAGATGTATCTTTTGGTATCTTAGAAACCAAAACTGTTTGATGTCTCTCAGTGGAGAAAATCTATGACAGTTAAACTGAGAAGAAGTTCTCCGGAGAAAAGACAGCCTCAGTGGTGGAACCTACAGCAGTAATGTGTTGCTTTGACCTGCAGTTGCCCTGGTAATACAATATAATTTTGCAGCCTTTTTACACAAATGTCAATAATTATGCAAGGTGCAAAGCAATGGAGAATCAGGCACCAGCCTTTCTTATTCATGGGATGTGCTACACACATCAGAACAACCTCCTTTCTCCCCCTCTCCTTCCCTCCATAATGACACTGGTGTCTTTTAAAATTTCTTCAATGTCTAGGAGACTTGAAAGACACTCTATAGTAACAGGAAAAAAAAAATTAATACAAGTATAAAAATTTTATCACAGAGAATCATCAACCCTCAAAGTTGCTTGTAGACCACCATTCAAGCATTTAATGAAACTTTTAATTGAAATTGCTCTACAGCCAATATGCCCCTAAGGATTAGCCATGAATCACTTAACGTGACCTCACAAATTGCAAGTGCTCTAGGTACAATTCCTGTATAAAAATAATTTTGAAACCTAGTCTCTGAGGATTTTCTACAGAGAGTTCATATAACCAAGTTGCAAAAGTAGAAAAAACTTAGGGAAAATTTTTAATAGACAACCATGCCTCCTCTGTTAGTGAGCTGTATTTTTAAAAAACTTGATCTTTTTTGTATGATTCACTAAATGAGCATTAAAAAACCTCAAGAGGATTTTTTTGTGGGGCTTTTTTCTCTCCCCCAGATTCATGACAAGCCCTGTGTTTTAATACTGCAGTTACAGAACCATTCTCAAAGGAGGCACCGTCTCCAAACATACATGGTTGTTATTTCAGAGCTGAAACGCTGCAGTGGTGCTGAATTCCCGACAGGAAAGGAGCACAAATCATACGCCTTTTTCTGCTGCACCCACCACAACTTCACTGGATGCATTCAGACTGCACGTGGAAACGAGAACTGAGTTCAGATAGGATCATGATTCCCATTTCAGGGAGCTGATTCTTTAAAACCAGTCACTAACAAAAGTTTAAGCACTGGCAGACCTTTTAAATCGCCTCACTCTAGCAGTTTGTTTCCTAGAAAGTATCTCCAAATCACGGAAATTCCTACCTACCTTCTAGATTAAGAACGGGGGTGGGAGAAGTTTCACTAATACACTGACACATATTTTTCAGGGCATTTTGTTTTCTTCCTTAAGAGTTTGTTTTTTCACTTCCCTTGCTTGCCCCTACACAATTAAGCTCCCTGAAGGCACTTGAGGGTGCATTTTCACCTGGTGTCTGACAATTCCCAGCATATTCCTGCCATCCACAGAAACAAGCGTGGGGTGATGGGAGGCCATTCTCAAATTGGGGAGGAAGAACGGCTGCACACCTTCCCCAAACTCCTCAGGGGCCACTAGTTTTGATCCTGTGGGGAGCCAGAGAGGAGGCAGTGCATAAACTGCAAAGAAGGAATTCTGGAAATCTCTGAGAGGTTTCCTGCCACATGCATGTCTGGGACTTGCTCTGGGCACTGACATGAAAAAGCCTGTAGGTCCCGTGGGGATTTGGGAGACAGATGCCACTTGGGTATGGGGATGTCTGCGGGAAGGGAAGGGAAGGGAAGGGAAGGGAAGGGAAGGGAAGGGAAGGGAAGGGAAGGGAAGGGAAGGGAAGGGAAGGGAAGGGAAGGGAAGGGCCTCTGAGCACGCCTGCAGCCCTGTTTGTGGTGGATCCTGCGGGGCGGGGGACGCTGAGGTGACACCTCTGCCAGGGTTATGCGGAGGGGAGCCCTTCCTAGTACCATGGACAACCACCGGGACCGACGGCGAGCCTGGTCCAAGAGGTCACAGCTGCAGCTGCCGGCTGTCCCCTTCTGGCCCCTCACTTCCAGCCGTTACCGGAGCCCCGCCGGGGAGACTCTTCCCGCTCCTGAGGCAGGTGCCAGGGGTTCCCCGGCGCGGCCCTCCCCGCCACAGGCGCCCCTCCCGGCCCCCTCCCCGCCCTCCGGGCCGAAGGCGAGGCGGTTAAGCGTGGCAGCCGCCGCCCTCCCCCGGGTTCCCCGGCACCCCCTGATGGTCCCGGCCGCTGGGCTGACGCTTCCCGCGGCTGCCCTCTCCCCCTCAGGCCGGCCCCGTCCGCGGGGCTCCCGGGGCTGGGGCGCAGAGGGAAGCCGT
Source organism: Athene noctua (assembly GCF_965140245.1). Lineage (NCBI taxonomy): Eukaryota > Metazoa > Chordata > Aves > Strigiformes > Strigidae > Athene > Athene noctua. The sequence goes on from NC_134037.1 coordinate 191,759,075, forward strand.
GGCCGCCGGGCAGCGCCAGCCGCCGTCCCGCCGGGCGCCGGACCCCGGCAGACGCCGGAGCGGGAAAACTTTCTGCCGGGCGGGCTCGGGACAGAGCCCTCACGGGCGACTCCCGACTTCATAGGGAGCTGGGAGGGACGGCGGCAGCGGGGCTTCGGCTGTCCGGGGAGCCAGGCGGGACCCGGGAGGGAGCGGGGGAAGCCGCGATTGGGAATAAAGCCCCGGCACGGAGAGGGGAGGGAGCGGGGGAGCCCGCTTGTCCTTCCCGGGCGCCGAGTATTTTGCAAACTCCGGCGAGCGGGACTCCAGCCTGCAAACCCCGGTGCGAGGAGCGAGGAGAGGGGGTGGGGGGAGGCGAGGGGAGCGCAGACTTACCAGGCGTGAAACACTGAGAGGAGGAAGAAAACCGGCAGGAGCTTAGCGGACATGATCTGGGCAGCGCTGGCCAGGTGAGAGATGCGGCAGGATGAAGGAAATGTTGCAGGATGTTCACATGAAAGGGAGAATGAGGCAATGAGGTGAAGCTCTTCGCCTCTTCCTTTGTATTCTCAGCTTTATACCCTGATGAAAATACCCCCTTTCACACCGCTCCAGGAAGGGAGGGGGGAGGCGAAAAGAAAAAAAAAAAAAATAAATAAAGAAGAAGCGGAATGAGGGGGAAATCCCCAGCGGAGAGGCTGCCAGGGCCAGGTATAAATCAGGCTCCGCGGTCTGACAGGTGCTCAGCGGGCACCGAGCTGCGGCGCTTCCCCCTCGCTGGCAATCAGCTGCCGGGAGCAGCGGCGCGGCCTCTCCCGCTCCCCCGGCTGGCGCTGGCCGTGCCCCCCGGGCTGTGCACAGCGCGGCGGAGCCCGGGCCCCGCCGGGCCGCGGGAGGGGCGAACCGGGCCGGGCCGGGCCGGGCGGAGGGCGGGCTGGGGCGGCGGGGGGGAAAGGGCACACCTCGCCCCCCCCCCGCGGAGCGCCGGGCCCGCGGCCAGCCCCGCACCGGAGCGCTGCCGGGGGCCGCCCCGCATCGGGGAGCGCCTCGTCCCCGCCGCCTGCCCAACAGGTACCCGCCTCGCCGGCAAAGGGGGGGAGCCGGGAAGTGAACCCTGCCCCCGCCGCGGCGGGCGCGCAAACACACACACACACACACGCACACGGGAGGGGGGAGCGGCGAAGTCGCCAGCCGCAGTCAGCCGGCAGCGGGGATTTCTCCCCGCCATCACCAGCCCCATGCCCCGAGTGGGCTGCGGCGCCCGGCGGCAGCATCCCCCCGCTGCTTTGGGGGTGCCCCCACCCCCGAACCCCGCACTCACTTGCCGCACGGGGCCCTCGGGGCGCAGGAGCTGCTCCCTTCAGACGCAGGGAGAGGAGGGGTCGGCGCTGCTTCTGGTATCGGGGCGGTCGGAACCAGCGGCATTCCGATGTACATATAGACGCGGATGCATGTAATCGGGGCGGCTACAGAGAGGGACCTACAGTTCAGTCTTCCCCAGACAGATAGGAAACATACACAGTGCAGCGTGTTTGTATATGCCTCTGTAGCCAGCTGGATGTATGCAAAAGTTTGCATGCGCTGTACGAATGCATGGACACACGTATATATGCATAAAGTATGCCTGCAAAAATGTATACACAGAGAAGAGAGGGAGATGCGGTAGACCGAGCTACATGGATTTGTGTGTATTTAGGCAACTTTAGAATAAATTAGGATCTTCTGCTGTGAGAACTCAGAAGTGTGACGGCAGCCAAGTGTATTCAGAGCAAATATAGTTTGGGTCTGGACATCATGTGTCTTTCTACTCCACAAAATACAGCACAGATGTGATTTTTAGGGACTTCAATTCCCTCCAGGTGTGTGGAGCTTTGCACCAGGCATCAGGGCAACAAGGATATATTCCCTTTAGCTTTCAGAAGGGGAGATGGCAAAATTTCATTTACATGGCGATAATCTGGAAACAAAAAGATCTGCTAGAGGTACAACGAGTGATCGGTTTACTGTGAGCAGAAATCTCGGAAGCATATATCTTTGCTTCCTCCTCCCTTAGACATAATTTCCAAGTTCTGGGGGAGTCGTTTTTAATTATGACATTACATTAAAAAAAAAAAAATCTGCTGGAAGATGCAATCTTGCTTTTAGAATAACTCCTACATGATGACTAGAAGAGTTGGCTGGAGAGAATTCTGTTCCTGAAGTTATTTACTGAAGGAACGAGACATCTTAGGGAAAATCCGGTGTGAGCCAAGAAATTAATTCCCAGTCATGCACTTCAGGGTTTTTTCAACCTAAACGTCTCTTTACTAGATTATACAGCAGTTCCTTCGTGTTGACTTTGGCTAATTGCAGTTACTGTGAATTGCTAATAACCACTTGTTACAAGACTTGTGCTCTTTTCCGTTGCCAGCAGAGAAGTGCAGGTGGACTCCAGACCGCCTGCTGCTTTGAGAAAATAACGGCTGGAATATCGAAGGGAAAGGAAAAGAAAAGGGAAGGGAAAGGAAGGGAGAATGGAAGAGTCAGCAGGAGCTCGGGGGTTGCCTGATTTCACCAGAAATAGCTCTGTGAAAACGCGCCTTTCTTCAGGCGCGGGCCGGTTAAGCAGCACGGCGATCCGGTGATGTGAAGTTTGCAGAAACACCGGCGCTAGGGGCGGGCGGGACGGGGCGAGCCGGGGGCCGCCGCCTCTCAGCTACGGCAGAAACTCCCGCCGGTGGCGGTGCCGGGCTCCGCTGCCCGACAGCTCGCTGGGGCCAAGAGCATTTTCAGGCCCCCGAAGATTTTCTGAAAGCTGGTGCTTATGGCAACATCACTCGGGGCTCCGAGGTCGCGGTACCCATGTCCCGGCTGGCAGTGCCTGCGCGTTTGGGAAGCAAGGACGGGAAGCGCCCTGTACAGAGAGGGGCTCGCCGTCGCCAGGTACCCCCGCGCTGGCCACGTGGAGGAAAATGTGTGTATTCACACACACAGCCACACTCAAGACGAACAACTAAATAACTAATAACTCTCCCTCCGGGGAGCCCGGCAGAGCAAACTGCTGGGGAGATGCCGCCGCGGTCCCGGGCGGAGCGGGCTGGGGCTGCCCGGGCCGGCGGTGCTCTGCCGACAGCGGGGCGGGGGCGACCGGGGCCACCTTCCCCTCTGCCACCGCCCGGCCGGGCGGCACAAGTGGCCCAGCTGGTACCGAGGCAGAAACACCCGGAGGAGAGACGCGGCGGCGGCGATTTTGCAAAGAGCGACGCCGCCCCGGCCGGGGAGCCGAGCGCTCGGCAGCCCTGCGCCGCGGAGACCCCCCGCGCCCCTCCGCTCTCGGCCGGGGGCGGCTTCCCCGCAGCAACGGCTCCGCCTCTTCCCGCCGGCCCCGTCCCGCCCCCGCCGCCTTCCGCCGCGGCGGCGGGATCCTCTGGCGGCGGCTGCGGGAAGCGCGGTGGGACGGGACGGGACGGGACGGGACGGGACGGGACAGGTCAGGTCAGGACAGGACAGGGTTCTCTGTGTCCGTGTCCGTCCCCCCCCCCGGCCTCCAGCCAGCGGCAGAGCACTCGTTACCCCTGTCCGGTGACCGTGCGCCGTTACCGGTGCTGTATGTCGTCGGCAAGTCACCCAGTCCTCCGGGAGAGCCCTCACAGTGTTAGACCATTCCGCTCTCCCTTTCAAGAGTGAAGGCAAGCCCCGGGGCTCGAACGCAGCTTTATGGTTTATTAATTATTACCGTCTTCTCCTCAGGCTGTGAGGAAAAAGAAAATAAAGATGTTTTTTCTGTTGTCCTCGGTTGGGTATGTGTTAAGACCAAAGGAATACTTTAGCACCATTCTTTATTATATCTCATGCCGCCATCATTTCTACTTTTTTCTTCATACTCACATGCTTTTCTCTTACTTCTATGCATACTCTCTGCCTTTGCTGAGCCTTTTCAAATTGTGTATGCAGGTAAGGATCGTTATTATCCAGCACACATTTTAACAAAAGAACATTTTATCATACCCCGTAATGATAGTAAAATGTTTATATTCTCTAGCACAATAAAATGGATCCACGTTATCACAGATGGCAACTATCTTTTCAACTTGAGGTATACCAAAGGGATATCTTTGTGTTTGTTATGTGGGGTGGTGAATCAAGAGCCTCCAAAAGCAGCTGTGCAGGTAGCCAGGGAGGTAATTAGCATAAATAAGGGGAGAAATGCAGAGGGAGGGAATGAGGCTCACAGATTGTGTCTCGCTTGCTTGGACTGAGTGCCACCTTTCTAGCACTGAACAGGTTCTTGAAATTGGGCACCTGAACTTTTCTGTGATTAAATGTTGAAGAAGAGCCCTCACCGGTGTCTTTCCTAGCATCCCAGTGATCGAGGCTGCCACCTACACCATGAGAAGCACAGGAGGGCCTGGAGCTACTCTGAGACAAACAGGGAGGGGGCTGAAACCTGTCTCCTACAGCTCCTGGAGTCCTCCAGCTGGAGGCTTATTAGAGATTTATTAGAGACCAGAGCTAGTTTATTCTGGCTGAAGGTCTCTGTCGCTCCCACTGGAAGCCCTCCACGCTGTACAAATAATTAAATCTGCCTTGAGGCAGGGAGTTGAATCTCAGAGGTCCAGACGCTTTCTGCGTGCCCCTGGCTCTGTCCTTCAGCACAGGGCTCACTGTTCTCTTTGGCCCACAGGCAGGGTACAGAGAATCCCTCCTGACATGGCCGTGCTGCAGTTCTTCAGCAGCCTCACACACGCTTTCTGGCAGAAAAATGGGCACCAAGAGCAGGCAGACCTGGACCTCTGGGGCCGGGTGACCCCTGAGCAGTTGTTTTGAGGACATCAGCAACACCAGTCTGTAGTGAATGAAGAACAGAGCCCAGATTGACTGAAGCCAAGACTGCTGTGGATGACTGTTTCCAGTGTTTGTTACCATATATGTGACAAGTTATGCAGCTATTTTTTTCCCTATGTGTATTAAATCTTCCCACCTACAAGCGCAACCTATCATTGTCGGTCCAGTGCATTGCAATCTACTGGTATTTTCCCAAAAACTCTCCAAATTCATCTAACTGAAATGCGTTGGTATCTTCAATCGACGTTCTTAATTTCCTTCTCACTTTGTTTTTAGCCGAGGCCAATTTAAACAGCAACTTTTAAGACATGATGACTGAGAGAAGCAATAATTGCTTTTGAGGATGGCAATGAAAAGACAAATAATGCAGTACAGAATGGGACACTTACACTTGAGTCTAAATTAGAGGTAATCCTAAGAAGATCCTTCAGAAGTCCTTTGGGCTTTATAAAATCTAACTTCCATTCTTTCTGACTTTCTCAAAATTGAACAAACATCCATAACAAAATAGTGGAAGATGCAAAATTGGTAAGGTATGTCATCTAAGTCTGTCACCATGCAATGGCCATATTTGTTTGTAGTGACATAAAAGCGTATAAAGAGCCAGAAAGAATTCAAGCAATTTGATCAAACACTCCTTTAGAATAATTTAGGTTCCTCCCAACATTTCAGTGTCAATTCCAATCTGAGGAGCAAGGATGTTAGGGGAAATATATCCTTATTACAAATAACATTATTTCCAGATGTAAAAAACAAATAGTTGTGCAAGCGTTACATTCATCCAGTCTGTGTAAACTGAACAGCAAAGAGGTTTCATTCAGTTTTCTTGAAAGTTTAATTTATACATTGAGCAAGAATTTTTGAAAGACAAGATTATTTCATAAAATCATTTCTTCCTCAATTTTGTACAAGTATGTTTAGTTATTCCACAGAGGGCATATTCCATTTAGAAAAAAAGCAGAACACAATTTGAGATAACAGAAGAGGGCTAAGCTTTAGAAAATATATTTTTGCCTAAATTCATCCTTGGAGTAAGCTGGCACAGCTCGAATATCAGAAATAAAAAACCTTTTCCATTGTATTTGACTTGTTCTTTCATTCTTAATGGGCACAAGTGAGAAAATTTGGCAGTAGAACTGCACACGTTTACTCTCCAGTGCTGAATTGTTGTAATTCACTTTTCAACTCCTTTTTTTTATGAAAGCATACAGGAAAAAAACATTGACAAGCAATTTATTACTCTCTTTGGCTGTGACTAAGTTGTGAAGTAGATGTGCCCCACAGGGTCCCAGCTCACCCATACTGGGGCAGTGACACAGCTCACCCCACTCCTGAAGACCCAAGTTCCTTCCAGGGGTAACCAGAGGAGGTTGATGCACAGCCAGATACTACCCCAGCCTGAAGTAGGACAAGGGCAAGGTGTTTACTTTGAGCCAGGATCTGGGAATTGCTCCCATCTCCCACAGTTCAGATTACATCAGTGAGTAAATGGTCTCCCACACAAACAATTCCACTGACTGCAAAGAGATTTAAATTGTTAGGTGTTGTGTAGTGTAAGGCAGCGGCATTTAGATATTCCAGTCTGGAATCGATTAGCTTATTGAAGCATCTCTCAAACTATGGGACAGCACCTACTATTCAGGCAGGAGCACATGCTGTGAGGTGGCTTCTTTTTTCTTCTGTCACTTCAGTTCTCAGCAAGGATTAGGAGTGTGTGGGATTCTCTGAAAAACGTAAGGTAGACGCTTTCTTCAGGAAACTTCAATCCACAATAACAGAATGGGCTCTAATAATTTTCTGCCTTTACTGTCAAACACAGAAAGTGATAGTCAATATAACTGAAAGTATAGAATGTATGTGAATAATGGTATATGAATGTATAGAATGTCTGTGGTGCCATATGCCTTTGACAGGTAATTATCAGGTCCTCCTCACATTGGGTAAACTCTGATAAATTGTTTACTAAAATAAAGCAAAAGGCCTGATCCTCTGACTGTGCAACTCCAATGTTTGCAGGTAGTTCTGTATTCAGTGAAGACAAGGAGACTTTCCATGTAAGTAAAATAGGTCAGATTTAGAGGTTCTGGCACTGAGTCCTGCAATGGACACCAGAAAATTATGCTGAGCCACTAACGTAAGAGTCAGACTTGGGTGTGAGCACATAAAACAAAGCACAGAAAACCCTCTGGAGCAGATGGAATGGCTCTGGAGAAGATGCTGTAAAGATAGTTCCAAGTTTCTCATTCTTGGAGGGAAAAACCTCACACTGGAGTCTTTTTGTGGAAGTCTGAGGAAAGCATCTTCTGGAGGCTCGCAGGTTGTTCACAGTTTTCAACAGTGTAGTAAATGCAGGCTCCATTTTGTCCCAGAAGCACTCTGGTGCCACTGTCACAAGTACTCGGTGACCTAAGGTCTGACCAGGCATTCCTGCTCTCCAGTCTTCTCTTGTAGAAGAACATTTGCCGAGTAGCTGGATGAGGTCAGGACAAAGATTTGGATAGCCCTGTATCCTTCCTCTGAAAGAGGCCACAAGCAGGGTTTTTTTGAAGAGGAAAAGGGCATGTATATATGATATACCTCCCAAGTACTATTTTAGCTTCTAGCAATCAGCGTCTCAGGATTGTGATATAGTTTCAGTCTGTTTAGAGAATCGTGCAGAAGTCCCATGATCCAAATTAAACTTGAACCCACAGAAACTGTTTTTGGTCAGTGGCTGTCCAATTAGTTTCTTAATCTTTGGAACATCATTGTTGAATAACTGTATTTTATTTTGAAACCTTACAACTACCTGATCTTCCTGTAGGGAAAAAAAATCAAAACCAAAACCAAACCCACATTTTTCATGTAACTGACAGGAAGAAGTGTTAAGAATCCAACTTTGTAATTGTAAATATTATCATAAATAATGTGATAAAAAAGCTTGAGCCCGTGCCACCTGTAGGCTGCAAGAGTGGTTGGGAAGAGAACTGAGCTTACAGGTGCTGATACATACCTGCCAACAATACAGTAGCATGTATACACATAAGGGGTCAAAAAAAAAGGGCAAATCATCAAGTGGACTGTCTCCTGATGGGTCCTCAGTATCCCATCCATCACCTCAGACACCTGGTTGAGGAAGATCAGTTTGGTGCGTTATGTTGTGCCGCTGATGTTGCTACAGTTACATCTCATCTGTTATTCTGGTAAGACTAGAAATAGCAAGCTGTCTGTAAATTGATTCCTAGCAAGAAGCCTTGTCCAGATGTGTTACCCAGCACACAGCAATCTGCCACAAGTGTCAGTCATCATCATCAGCCACAGGAAAAGACTCAAGGGCAGTGAGCAAATGCTCATCTGTATGTAGTCTCCCCCAGGGATTAACAAGACCCTATCGTGCCATTCATTTCATGGTCACCTTGCCTTGCCACAGGAGGAATGAGTACCCATATGAAATGCTTAGAAGAAAAGTTTTCCAGGTGTGCTCATCCTGACTAAGAGGAATTGTTGTGTTTGCTAGCCCTGAGAGCGTGTTGGGCTCACCTCTCCTCGACCAGATATTTGGCCTCTAGGAGCCTAGCATGGCATTTGTTGTACATCTTTATGGCAATAGGGAAAGGCAGAAGAGGCTGCAACTGAGAGGGTCTGTCTTGCATGTGCAGAAAGATCTGCTCCCCTCCGCCAGTCCCCAGGTGTTTTTAGCTATATCGGAGATGCTCACTGAGTGAATCACGGGGGGCACTCAGTAGAATGTGTGTGCACTTCACTGGACTGCATCCCTGTTGGACTTGGCAAAAGCTATGTGCTCTTCACTGAGAAAACAGGAGGTCTTGTTGGCTCCAGCCTTTTTGTGGGAATAACCTACATGCGAGAAAAGCAACAGCCGTGGGGCTTTATAAGGTTTTGCCTCCCACTAGGCTCTGCACTTTTTCACTGCTTTTGATCCCCAAAGGGCCAGATTCATTGTATTCAGATACCATTATCCCACTTTTAAAACCAAAGAAATCATGGCTGCTCAAAGCCACATGGGAAGCCTACATGGAAACAGAGATCCAAATCCTCACCTTGGCTCAAGATAGCACCAACTAATAGATGGTCTTGCCCTTCCCTTGCTTCTATTTACCAGCTTCCAGTCACCTGCTCAGTCCCGTGGCTTCTCTATGGCCACTGAGAATTTCCAAATTTTTAATTCCACCACATCAAACAAAACACTGCAAAAAGGAATAGGTGTGTGAGATTTTTTTCTTGTCAATGTTTAGGAATGAAGGAGATGAAGAGAAGACACACAAGCAACCCACAGAGCTCCCCAGTCCTGGACCAGACACTCACCTCAAAGTGAAGCACTAACTCTCCTCTCTGTCCCAAACAGAACATGGGGCTGATGCTCCAGAGCAAGATAGCACCTAGTTCTGAAACACTGCAATTCACTGTCCTCACTCAGTATGTATCTTTCTGGGGAGCAATGAGGATGTGTCATGCGCACACATATGATCAAGTGCATGCATGCGTGCTTTCCAATTAATTCTTCCAGCTCTTGTGATTTTTTTAGTCTCTCTAAAATGATAACCAGCATAAGAATGACATTTTGCAATCAAATGTTGAATGCATTTTTTATTTAAACATTAAGATTATATTACAAAAGCTTCTGGAACAAGGAAAGAATGCCAAGAAGGAAGGAGCTGAAAACTCAGATTGCATTTTCTCATCCATTGTGAAAGCAAAACACATTGGCAGCAGCAAGGCGTTTTATAGAAAAGTTTCAGATGGACAGTACAAAGACCTTTCTGTCAATATTGTCACTGAAACACCTTGCTGTTGTGAAGCACATCTTTTTTTCTGATCACACTTCTTAGTGTTGACTGATTGGTTTTTGCTGTGGGAAACAAGTAATAATTATTGCAGATTTACTGTTAATCTCTGATAATATAACACAATCTTCTTCTTGGGAAAATGTCCAAATATCATTTACTTTACCCTAATAAAAATGTCTACTGCTGTTGTTAGAAGTTTTATTTGCACAAGTATGTTCCTAATCTATGTTAATTTCATGCAATATCTCTAATTTTTGGAATAAATACTGATAATTATTTGAGAAATTTCCTTGGAATGCAAAATCCAAAAAACCTTCATATTTTCTTTTAAGGGCAAGATTCCACCACCTTTATTTACACAAGTAGCATCATGCTCCCTATGTTACTTCACTGCAAGCTAGAGGCTCGAGCCGTGGAAATCAGCATGGCCCCATTAGGATTTACTGCATTGGATTAACTTTGAATGAAAATTGGGCTGAGCAGTTTTATCTGTGGAGTAATGCACTGCTTATAACCAGTAAAGGTGCTCAGACACAGCCCTACACTTAATAATTTGGCACATTTACAACTGGAGTTACTCAGTAACTTATCAGATGACAATAGCGGAGCTCTTCTGTAAAATATAGGTTAAGCCTATATTTGTATGACTATACATCTGAAGTATAAAAACCACGATATGTAGTACACTTGAACAGTTAAAAAATATAACTTATTTTATTTGTAAACTATCAATGCAAGATACTCATCAGCAAAGAAGCCATGTTCAATGTCTTCTGATCTTTTATAAAGATCTGTTGCTGTAAGTAGTATAATCGTCTCCGAAACATCTGAGGTTACATGTAGAAACAATCAAGGCAATATTATTTGTACATATTATTAAACATGCAAAAAACTTCCTGAAGAATATTGCCCAAATGTAGAAAGTCATCTGGATCTCAAATTTTCCTTGGTAGCATCTGCTTTGTAAGTATGGCTCACATGTGGCTTTAGAGTCCTTCAGTTTATTTTTGAGAATTGGCACCTTTAATAACAGGCTCCCTATTCAAATATGTGGCCCAGTAAACTAAGTTGAAAGTTCCAAACAGTACTGGAAAAATTATCCGGGACATTTTGTCAATCTTACTGATGCTGTTGTAAGTCTTTTTGCTTTCAGCGGGCTTTTCTTCTGCAGACTTTACTGGAGCAGATGCAGTGTTTGAGATGACAGATGGGGCTGAGTCCTTTGGCATGTTTGGTGCAGGGGTCATCTTCCCAGTGCTGTAAGTATTAGTTGATTTATTTCCCAGCAATTCACGCTCTTTTTTCTGCAGTGTAAAGAACAAAATATTAGACTGCAGGAACAGAAAGTGGAAACACCTCAAGCTATTAACCCAAAAATCAAAGTACCGTAATCATTTATTCTTTGACTACCAAACATCTGCTTCTACCTTCATTTTATTGCCTTTAGTCAGGTCAAACTTTCCCTGATGCCAGAGAAAGCCCCGGATCCCACCTGGCATGTGCATAGCAGCTTCTTTCGTCAAGGCAATGCAGTCCTGTACCTGCAGAGGTTGCTGCCCTGCAAGCAGCTGGTTGCAGCAAGGCACATGGTGAAGGGCTCATTGCCCCTGCCAGCTTGCCCTCTTTATATTGCTCTTTCAGGATGCCTGCAGGTACAAGATCTCTCTAGGAGATCATTTGCTAAGAGTCAGTCCTATTCCAAAATTTTCATTTCAGCATGAAACTCAAAAGTTTGTGTTTTCACAGAACTGCTCTTTGGTCTCTTTTTATACTGGAGATACTCTGGTGGAACTCTGCCTCATGGAGCTCAATGTGAGCTTTGTCATTTATTTGTGAGAGCACACAGGGAGTGCTTCATAAAGATACATTTCACAGTATATGTCTGCTATTATCAGAAGTCTGGTCACTAAAATCCCATGCCATATGTACTCAATGCACTATATTCTTCTGAAAACAGTCCTCTTCATATACAGGTGGTAGAGACTGATAGACTATGTCTATGAAGAAAAGAAGGCATATTTCCCTGGAAATTTTCCTCTATAGGAAGGTGAAATTATGTCATGAGGTAATTAAATACCTTTTTCATGAAGAAGCTGAAAATTGTCCACTCAGTTATCTGAACTACGCTGAGTACCTGCTTTTTTTTCTAGGTATTAAAAAATGTAAGGTAAGCACCTTGATTTTAGCAGCTTCCAGGGCTTTTTTGCCATCCCATGCCCAACTCCTCTTCGTGAAATAGTTCACTGTTGCAAATTCAATCAATGCAGAAAATACAAAGGCATAGCAGACAGCTATAAACCAGTCCATTGCAGTAGCATAGGCCACTTTTGGCAAAGAGTTACGGGCACTGATACTTAAGGTGGTCATGGTGAGGACTGTGGTTACTCCTGTAAAGATGGAAAAAAAAAAAGAGGCAGAGATCAGTCTGGTAACCCTTATGAGTTTCCTAATGAGTTAGAAGCAGGCCCCAATTCAGCAGGATACCTAAGAAGGCCACATGAAGTCAGTCAGTGTTTGCATATTACAGTCTGAAAGAGTAAGATGCTTTGCTTTCCGAGAAAAAATGAAAGCCTCCACCCTCAGGGGTTTACTTCTGTGGTGTTCTGGCTATCTCTAGTTATAGTGTATTTAAGTAAGTATTTTTAAGGATAACGCAAACCCAGCTGTTACATAAACCAAAACCTTACTGGTATTTTATCCTTGTACACTGATGCATGATATGTATAGAATGTCCCTCGTTAAGTGGTACATTATAAAATCAGTGAACAACCCATTTAGCAGTAACTGTCAGAATAAAGTGGGATTACTGATTTTATTTTCTTACACGGAGATTTTATGTATGAAATCGTTGGCTGTTACTGATTTTTTTGACTGTAGCTCCTCCTTTTCCATAAGCCCGTAAATGACAGAGCTGCCACTACTTTCACCTGTGGAAGGATGCCCCCATTAGGACAAAATTCAGCTCTAAGTTACAGCTTTGTAAACCTGGAATGGGTACCACTGGTCAGCAAAGCGATGCCGGTACCTGTATTCTCCCATACAGCCTCCTGAACTGGTTTTTGATCAAAGATGCTGACCGATTTCAGTAGGTTTGTACAGAAGAATGACTCCTATAAGAACAGTGGAATGAAGTTTTACATAAGAAACTGTTCCTGCTTCCCTCATTTTTCATCTAGTGAAAATTTTATATTTCATCAACCTTCACTTAAGACTCTGTTTATTTTCTGCAATCTTCTAGCGATAAATTGAGTAATTTAAGAGATCCCGAGGGGTTTTTCCATTACAACTTCTGCAATAAATATACATTTTCTAAATGCCAAATCATATTAATTTGTTTGATGGTAATAGAGATAATTGTCACTAATTAACTTCTACATGGTTTTCCCAGATAAACATCTTAAAAAACATAAACAAAATGTCTTGATGTGAAATCTGTTTCAAATGCTTAGCTACAGTACACACTAAATATGATCATATGTATGGGGTTTTGTTCTAAACCATCCAGTATTTTACCTGAGTGGAAAAAAAAAACAAAAATCACACCAATCTGATTCGTCTGTCTTCTGTCCTTAACCTTCATATAATTGATTCTTGTGCAATTTCTGTCATAACTTTACCCAAAAAAAAGCCCAGACAGCGGTTTTAAATGGATTTTGAGTTTAAACTGGAAGGGAACACCTAGAACATCTCAAGTAGAAATAAGCATTAGCACACTAATGTTTTCTTAAAACAAATCACTTCCACAAGCCAGACTGATGCTTTCCACTTGCTGGGAGACAGTGGGATACTCACCAAAGACAGTCCTAGCAGGGACAGATTCTCTGTTCAGCCAAAACGACACTTGTGATAAGATCACAGTCATAATGCAAGGAAGGTACGTCTGGATGACAAAATAACCAATTTTTCTTTTCAGATGAAAATGGGCTGTCATAATAGTATATTCGCCTAGAGGAAGAAAAATGTGCATGTGGGTAAAGTAAGAAAGGTCTACTGATTTAGGAACTTAAGCAGGCCAGTTCCACCCCCCCTCCATTTGGGGATACCATTCAGCCATTCTCAATTGCATGAAAAATGTTTTCTGTGGTGTGGAAAACCAGGACTTGAGACAGAGGTGCTGCTAGATCCTGCTAGTCTTCACATTCAGTCCCCAGTAGCAGAAGACAATGACTGACTGCTCCTACTGCACTGAAAATCTGCAGTCCTTTTATGCACCTGGGATGTCTTGATGTTCACAGGCTTAAAAAAATCCAGGTTGCTGGCACTGCCTCAGTCCTACAAACTGTCTTACAAGAGTAATGATTAAGGCCATCTACTCTTAGAAACCTGATTTAGCAGCAGGACTTAACCTCATTAGAGCAACTGTTATTGTCAAGCCATCAGTTTTCAAGAATGAGAACATGTCCAGACACTCCTGCTGCACCACACTCCAGGGACTGCCTGTCCTAGTGTTGTTGCTGCAAAAACCGCAGCTTTGCACATGGATCTTGGGATATCTTATTGATCTGAGTACCCAAACATGTCAGATTGCTCCTCCAGGAAAAAAAAAAAAATCCCTCTAGTGCACATAGGTTTTCTAGAATTTGGTACACCTTAGCCATTGGAAAGGTCATCTACTTCTGGATAGACATTGTGCCATGTCTTGTTCACTTGTGCAATGAATATTTTACTGACTGTATGGAGAATTCACTGAAAGCTGCCACAGCAGTGCTAAATTCCATGTCTTTTTTATATGCCAAATTCACAGCATTGCCTTAATCTGTCTTTTGTCAGGGCCTCTGAATTTCAATAAAAGCCTAAAAAAATGCACTCCCAAATCGACAGACCAGCTGTCACCTTCCCTAATGTTTCAGAAAAAATCAAAACTCAATTCGTTCTTTCAGACTGTTCCTGGAAAACCATGTAACTGTTACTGAAGGGTATTCATTGATGGGAACTGCTCCCCAAAGCCAAAATCTCGCTAGCTAAAAACAGGCTACTATTTGCCTAGGAAAAAAAAAGAGTAAAAACAAAATGCAAGAATAAAAAAACAACCAATCCCTTCAAGCCCTACAGATCTCCACTCACATTGATATCAAATCAATTTAAAAGCATGCATCATTCAGCTGGGTACTGATGAATCAGAGTAATGCCTGTTCTGAAATTTATATTGTCCTTCAAGAACAAAACAAATATAGCTATAATCTCTGCTACAAGATTTAACTGTTAGTCTCTACAGACCAGCCACAAAAGGAAAATATAAACCATACTGATTCTGCCTTGAGTGAACAGTCCAAGTTGAGCTGTGGCCAGCATTGCTAAGCAGTTACATTTGGCAGATTATTTCTAAGTGACAACATGGCTAATTAGCGGAGAACAGGTCTACAGTGAAAGGGCTTTTGCAAGTATAGATGCACTGATAGGCTAGAGGAGGTCTATTATTCTGGATGAAGTTTACAGACCTTGTTTGTGCTGAGGATTTTAGACACCCTGAAATAGCATAGAAATACCTTTACCTGACAGCCTGCCTCAATCTTTATGACTTTCTTCTGGAGTCTGACTTTCTGGTGAAATGATTCCCTGAAGAAGAATGTGGAGATGGACAGGAAATGCTGTAAAACTGGGGAGAAAATCCCTGTGAAGCAATGTCTAATTCCCTTCCTATAAATTTGAGCCAGGGATGCTGAACATGCTGTGGTCTCAGGAGGAATCCCACTTGCTATTTATTTAGGACCATTTAATTTGTGGATTATCCATAAAATATGCCAGAAGCAGCAGAGTCTATGTGCTTGTAACCTGCTTCTGAGTTGCTACTGCACTGGGATGTGTTTGAGTCAGTTTCCCTGCTTGCTAAGGAGTGATGATGTGCATTATTGATTTTGACAGTATGCTTTTGGAGCTGGAATAAAAAAGATCTACACAGCTTCGGCAGAGCAACAGGACCCCTTTATTTCCTTCTTAAAATGCAGAAAATGAATGCCTACAATTTGATGGCCCTCCACAGCTGATTTATACCTTATCATTTTCTGCAACATATCAAAGCTCTTGTCTCCGTTGAAATAATGCTATCACCTTGATTTTATACTTACGTTTCTTCCAACTGGTATCTTCTCTGATTTCCCATGCTGTCCCTTTCAAAAATGCTTACACTAGGAATGCTTCCTTTAGCACATTTAGGGCTTAAGAAAACCCCACAGCTTGGTTTTTAATGTCCTGGGACCACTGTTTAGTAAGTAAAGTAAAGCTAAAAGCTGCTTGACTTGGCCTTTTGTTTATACAGAACAAAATACTGGCTCTGTTGGAGTGGCAAAGCTCCTTTTTACTTCTTCAAGGCCACTGTTTATTCTTAGACCATAAGCTTTCTTCAGCAAGAGCTAATTTTTGTTATAGGTTTATGTAGCACTTAAAAGAGAATCCTGTTCCTGATGGGGTCCACTCATCACTGCACAAAACAATTTTAATGACAAATTTAGCACTAATGAAAAGCCCTAGAGCGGGAATGGCTGCATTTCTTCACACAGCTATGATACTGTGCTGCTGCTGGTCTTAAGGGTTTTTTTTTATGCTTTAAAAGCTGCTATAGCATTTTTCTGGTATCTAGATGATTGAGTTCTAGAGATTATAATTACAAATTTTCCAGGATCTTACATGCATTCTTGCATTGCCATTATGCTGGGATTCAATAGAGTATTTTAATGAGGCTGGACCAGCCTCCAGGCTTGTTCATTTACTGGCTATACCTGGACTCAGGTGTATTAACAGCTGTTCTGGCAAGATCCTGACATTAGATCTGTGACATCGCATCTCTGACCACGCTGACATCCAGAATATTTGACTGATGAGAAACACCGGTGTTCTTTTTTATAGTGATGCAGGGGAAAGATTCAGCTCAAGGGAAAACCAGAACTATTTGGTGCAAAATGAAGGGTTGAATGATCCTTTTATTATTTAGGCTTTGGATATTTCAAAGCCCAGGCTCCAGCTGGCAGAAGATAAAAGAGTGGGTTTTAGTTCTGTTTTGTGGCACTGCAGATCTTAAGTTAGTGATGAGAGATTCTGGGTATGTGGAACAGAACTGGGCAACCATTTGCAGAAAGCAGTAAGATCCACTTAGACACAAATTCTGTATCTGATTGTTTCAGCACTTGAACTACCAGGACATAATGGATTTTGGGCCTGTTGGAAGCAGCGTGAGCAGCAGTCAAGTATCTTCTCTTTTGGGGGAATGACATTTGGGGATGTTAGCACAAAAAAACCCAAAACAAATGGGTGGCTCATGTCAGAGCTATTTTCTGCTGCATGGCTAAAATGTTCTCAGTTTCAAGATTGGTTAGAGAATTGGGAGTGCCAGGATATTTTCTCTGAGAAGACAGCCAAACTTAGTGACATAAAAAATCAGCAGAATCCCAAGGGATTAGTGCAGGTCCAGCATTCCCATTCAAAAAAAAGTTTGCTTGAAAGGAGAGCATAAATGTCCTATGACATACACAGACATTTTGACTATGCAACTGCAAGAGCTGTGTATTAGATTGACTCATGTCAAAAAACCCACAAAAAGATCCAAGCACTCAGATTTGTACAACAGCTATTTGGTTTTTCTTTTTCATGTTCAACAATTCAATAGAAGGAAGAAATGGCTTAGATCGCCGTTCATAAGTAACCCTGATTACTGGTTTCCTACGAGCTTGATGAAGTCCAGAAAATCCATCGCTGACTGATGCTTTCCCTGTGCAAAATCGGATTTTTGTATTTTGCTAATCCCTGGTTACAATCTGTGTCCTGCTCTTTGTGATCCACCCTGCAATCAGAATCCAGCCAGCCCAGATGTAACCTGGGACATTAATATAAAATCTTGACATTGGAAAACAACCATTTATTAGCCCAAATCTTAAAATACAGTCGTTACTGGGCAGAAACTTTGGGATTTGCCTGAAGAGTCCCCAGTTTCCTTGGGCTGAGGAGTACAAGTTGCTTTCACAGGCAAAGCTGCAAACTGGAAGTGGCCTGGAGCTGACACGCTGGAGCACTCGCTGCCTGGGGTGGATGATTTTCTTGCTCTGAGGAGCAGGACGAACTTGTAGGAGATGTGCCAGTACATCCTCTGGATCTTTTTCTTGGCAACAATGAAGGCGAGAGGGGAGCTGCCATTCATTGCAGAAAACAATGCGGCTATGATGGTAAACTGGTAAGGAAAAAAGCATCTTTCCTCTTTAATGGGAGATAGAGTACTCATCCTTGTCTGCAGCAGTGGCTGCTCTGACTCTGTCTATAAGCTTCTCCTGACTTTTAAGTATCTTTGCTTTAGCAACAGCTTTGTGTCTCCTAAAATGGGCAAGGGAGGGGGTGAAGCTCTACAGGATGGAGATGGGGGTTGTGTTTAGTAGCTCCCCTGTCCTGTCCAAGACAAGCCTTCCCTCAGTTTGTGTCCTGTTTGGAGAGTAAGTGGCAGGTCCAGCTGCCCCCTCTTTATTTGCCATGTTTGGACAGCTTGAGCAGAAAGCTTTACATTTCTTCATATTTTGGTCTAGCTAACTTTGTGTGCAAACGTATGTGTACCTGCTTTCACATCTCCTAACTTTCCTGAAGATAGTAACAGGTTCCTAACTCAATCTATACTTCGTCCTCTACAATCCTGTCTTCAGCTCAGAGCCCGTTATTTTTCAGCACGGACACAGTGCCTTACCAGAAGACTGCTGTGCTTTGCCAGCAGGAATTTCTCCCAGCTGTGCTGCTGCAGGCTGCCCCTTTTCCTTATCCCAAGCCCCACACAACAACGGTGGTGGAAATCCCTTTTTCCTTCACCGGCAGGCTATTTTGTTTCCCCCTACGCTGGATGCCACCAAGGCTCTCCAGCCGAGTGCATTGTGTAACCTGGTTAAGCCCCCGTCCTGCTGAACCCACGTAATCCCTGTCCAGGCCTTGACCCCCCCGCCCCAGGAGTCCCCCTGCCAATGCACGCCCAGGGCTGCCCTTGCATGGGAGCCTTAAGAACGAGGGGGGCATGGCTCACGTGGGTGCCCGGCCTGGGATTAAGGGCTCTTTGCCTCCCTAATGCTGCTACATCTGGCACCTCCGCTTGCAGCCCAGGAGGAAATGGGAATCCTTGGGGTTTGCGCCTCCTCTCCCGCACACGCTGCAGAGCCACGCCACAGCCCCATGCCACGGCCCCCACCTGCCCTCCGCTCCGTCCTCCTGCACGGTTTCATCAAGCAAATCGCTTTAAAGCGACGGTTGAAATGGATCAAATGTGTGGGTGGTGTTTGCCTCCCGGGGTGATTCCTCCCACAGGGAAATAAGCCAGCAATAGCACTGGCAGCCTCAGCAAAGGCGGTTGCCAAGAAGCTGTGTGCAGCTTCTCCAGCACTCCTGTTAAATAGCAGGAGCCTGGATGCATCTTCAGCAACAGCCTTGTAACGTACCTGAGTCCACAGATAACCCCTCTCAGTGTTCCACTGCCTCTGTTAAGTAACCTGCACAGGATTTCCCTTGTACCCCAGGTCCCACAGATGCTTCCCTAGCCTCCTTGCAAAATAACCAGAGCCTGTGGATCTCCCCTCCCACTCCAGTTATCAGAAAACATGGGTTGGAAATATTCTTCCTACCTGTACTGGTACTGATGTTTTCAGTTCCTACAGTTTGTCCCATCAGGTGGTACTGGTTAAGTCGTGAGCCATCTTCAGCCACCACCACAGATGTTGTGGTGCTATTAGTCCACACATAGATCACTTCAGAATTGGGATAAGCATCTGTCAACAAGGGGAAAAAAAGACAGTGATGAGTAAAAAACACTGTGTAATATTTTAGTGGATCCTTAAATGATAAACAGTGGGGAGAGGGAAGAATGGAGGAGTGAGAGTGAATGGAGAAAAACAAATAAAGATGATGCAATCATGTTCCCATATGCCCAGCTCAAAAAATACTAGGTTGAAGCCTTCTAATATATGAATATAATGGATGTGTGGGATGGTTTGTCAAAGGCTGGAATAGTGCAGGTATAAATATAATCCATCACAGGTACTCGATTTGGGAAAGAGCAGCTCAGACCTATACTCACCTAGCTGGCAGCTGCTACACCCCAGCAAGCTGCAAAAGGCGTTTTGCTGAAATCCCCCCTCAAAAGTATTTGGCCACCTTAAGTGCCGGGACAACGGGCACCCTCTGTGTCTCATACCATCTTCAGGACAAAATACTAAGTGACACTGTGTGCAAGTACAGGGTCTGGAGTGTGTTCACTGTCTTTGGGATATGTGCGTGTGGATGAGGGGGTAGGTCTTGTGTGTAGGCAACGGCTGCAGATAACGGAAGCTGGGATGTATCTGCCTGTGCCTGTGATGCTGAGGAGCAGAGCCAGGACTCAGAGGTGAGACTGTGTGAAGGAGAGTGGGGGGTGGGTGTGTGCATACCAGAGCAAATGGGGGATGGTATGGAAACACCTGCACACCCAGAGATGTGAATGTAGCAAGATTTCTCTCGCATTCATTCGTAAGTCTTAGGAAATGGTGGCATTACTGCCAATTCATTCCTTCTTCTATAATGTTGCTGTTATTTTTAATGCCCTAATACCCAGAGGAATTATGCTATTATTACGGAATCTCAGTTTTCTTTTAGAAAGACAGTCAGTGCTGGTTTTATTTTTTAAGGCTTCTCTGCAGATAGTCTCAAAAAATCCAAGAGCTGACTAGAGATTTTATTTCATTTAAGTAGCTCTCACACTTTTTACAACACTTCATTGAAAGCTTTCAGGTAACATTACTGCAGGCATGTTACAGTAGGCTGGAGTCCCTTGTACTAAAATCTCTGGAAAGCAGGCAAGGCTTACTCTACAAATAGGAGGTGAAAAGCAGGTAGAGTTGGAAGCAGTCTGAAGTCAAATACTAATATCTCACCTTCTGCACTCTAACTTGTATGTTGGGGGTGCAGAATGTTTCCTTCTGGAAAAACTCACATCCTAGTTCAGTGCAACCTGTGCAGGAGGCAACACACAACGGCTTTCCAGATAAGGACTTGAGAGTCAAGGGCAAGAGGTTAGCTTGCGTATTGGCTGCATCAGACTGAGTTTTGTTTGCTAGAGCTAGTAATCTGTCTTGGAAAGCTGCAGCTCCGTGGAGCACTTAAAATACTTCACAGACAGTGGGTTAACATGAGCTTCTGAGGCACTGCAGTGGCAAGAAATATGCAAAGGCAGTCCCTGGATCCATACAACCAGGAATGTCAAGCAGAAAATGGGAAGTGATTCCTGTTCAGGTTAAGAGCATATATGCATAGCACATCACTTGGATGCTGGAGCAGGTAGCAGGAAAGAAAGCAGCACCTTGTTTTCACTGTTATTAACCTTCCCGTGGCACCTGTGGGAAGTGCTGTCAGAGGCACTAGGCTAGATACACCCTTGGTCTGACTGCTTATGACTATTTGTACATTGTTGTCCACACCTCAAAAAAGTTATGGAAATAATGAGAACAGAGAGGGGGAGAGAGTTCAAAAGAGGGTCACAAGTATCTCCAGGGACTGGAAAACAAGTCATGATTTAAGCTTTAAAAGCTCAACTTATTTAGCTCACTGACAAGAAGCTGAGATGTGACTCAAGCGCTGAGTATAGATACTTGCATACAGAAATCTAAAAACAGGGTGAATTTCTTGTACTACTGACAAAAGGAAAAGAAAAATTCAGTACCCAGAAGATGGTTTCAGGCAGACTGAGATGAAGAACAGGACACAATTTCCTAACTGGGGGAGGGGGGAAGGAGGTAATTAGACAGTGGATAATCTTCTGAGAAAAGAATGATGGACCACTGTCACTAGAAAGATAATGATGTGAGGAGATCTTTTCTGTCACATATCTGACAGTTGTTGCTGCTGTATTCAGGGCTGGAGCTGATCCAGGGTTTGGAAGTTGAAGATCTACAAATCCTCCATCCCTTGTTAGCCATGCAGCCATAGAGAACTGCCCACACACCTTCCATGTACTTGTATTTGTAGCTGTGCAGTAAAATTACTGTAATTACATCTCATGATCTGCTTTGAAAGGCTAAGAAGGAATGCCTTCCCTATTTCAGAATATTCACATCACAAAAAGTGATGGAATTTCACCTTCCCTGTAGAGCTGAGATACTTTCTCATCTGAGATGATTACAATTTCACAACATGTTGAAAATAATTCCAAAGCCAGATCTGGAGAAGGCAAGTAGGGGGAGATGGGTCCATTTAAAAAGGTGCTGCAGAAAGCCCTCCTTTTTAAGTGCTTATCTGGTATATGTCATTCATGTGCTGATCTCCCCAGTGAATGTTAGATTTGTGTAAGCAGATTTGGGATTGCCAGAGAATTTCATTTTTACCTATGTTACTTCCTGTGCAAAAAAACCCCACTGGAATTCTTACTGGGATGATCCAGATATATCCCACCTCAGCAGTTCCGTTACTGCAAGGATCCCAGGCACTGGGATAACCGGGTTTGTCCTGTTTTCTGCCAGTGACACACAGTAATTCAGCCCAACTATATACTCCCTGGTGAAAGCACGGTAGCCAAATTCCACTGAAACTGCGACCACATGGGAACGCAGGCCTGTGAGGTTTAACAAATATTTGAATGCTTTAGTTCTCTGCTCTGTCTAGCCTTGATCCTAAAATCAATATATACCTCTACTTTGAATTGCAGACTTTACTGGGTATCTAAACACATGCACCGGTACAGGGTTAGAGGCTCCTACTCTGGAGAAGTCCAGCATCTCCTCCTGTAAAAAACTACCTGTAATTTAGACAGAAGCCAGAAGGTGCCAAAATTCCACCCAGATCTTGCAGGTATGCCCAAGCAATATTTCATGAGGCTACTTTCTTTCAAAAGCATGTCAGGGAAGGGATGCTGCCCACCCCAGGCCAGCTGGTGAGAAGACAGAGCATTGAGGCAGTCAAGAACAAAGCTTGAGGCCAGTCCCTGCCTGGGAAGAAGACTCCAGCCTGCAGGTCCTTTCTCAAAGAAAAATATCTATTGCAAGGCTACAAGACAGAGAGCTGCACCACTGCTTGGCCTGGACTAGAATATCTACAGGAGAAGGCAGAATAGCCCAGCTAAAAGAGGATCTTGTGCAGGAGCAGGGTGGTTATAGGCAAGGCTTTAAGACACAAGGGGTAACAGACGTGTCCTTGCAGACCTCAACCCAAACTGATTCAACCTACAGTGATTTTTCCCTCTCAGAAGTCTGTCACATTAGGAACAGGATGAATTTACCCCAGTCTAGAGATATGCTATTGTGATGGATCACATATATGATATGATCCTCATCTATCTTTCATGCAAATATAAGAAAACATGGTCTGTGTTTTAAAAAGCTCTAACATAAGATTTTTGGCTTAGTGCCTCCTTTCCTCACTATGGGCCAGGTTCTGACTGTCTAAGCCTTCTTGGGAGAAAGAGAAGAATGGAGAAAATGTCAAAACAGAAATGTGAATATAAAAAGATACAGCCACCCTCACAGTCCATACACACCCTTGAGAGACACTTAGAGCTCTGATTGGAAAAAGCCACCCCATGCACCTTGGGTGTGGCACCTGAAGCACTGACCATCTCGTTTCTGGTCATCTAAATAAACCTCCAGGTAGAGGAAGATAAACCTGTGTACTTGTAGCAGGTAGTTGTCTTCCTACTGCAAACTTTCTGCCACATCTTCCAAGAAACCTCAAACTCCAATTATCCCAAACTTGACTACCAAAAGCTCCAGCTCTGCTGCTGATAACCCATGCAGTATAATTAGGCACAGTCATATTGAAAGCTGAAAGTGTGGGAGTAGTCTAGAATAATGTTAATTTGCTATCAGGATAGAGTGGGTGCTAATGGAGAGATGGTATTATTCACTGTTCTACCAAATCGTGTAAAAACACTCTTCCACTTAAACAAAGTTTCCAGTAGGTTGCCTACCAGCCATGCTTGCTGAAGGACTGAAGAGCTTCAGCTCATGCTTTCTAGAGTTATGAGAAAAGTTTTGCTGATGAGGGAGGAAGGCCTTCATCTCCTCTACACAGCACGCAGGGTGGGGACAAGGAGTCTCCCAAAGGTTGACAGAAAAATGTAGCAGACGTTTTAGGTTAGCAAGCTGGGAGAATGCTGCTGGTGTTGCTGTAAAATCAAACTCAAATTTAAAGCCACTGAAAATTAGATGCCTTGGTGTTTATTCTGTGTTACGCAAGTGGGCTGCTTCTGTTTTTATGAATACAAATAATTAATTTGGTGGGTTTTACAATTATTTTGCTAGCTTGCCAAAGAAAGGGGGAAGCCTCGTTAAATTATTCTTTCTCTTTTAAGCTCACTCTTTCAAAAAGAAAAAAAAAAGATAGCAGTTGAGATGAACAGCTAAAATTAAATTACAGAGAGGTATAATGTTATTGAAAGTGAGAAAATGACAACAGACATTTATTTCTAGTGGAAATTTGATAAATGGCTGCAGGCTTATCAACTACCAGAATGATGAAATAAGTAATTTCTTTTCATATCTGTTTATTGATGAGCAGATCCATTTCTCTACATTCTAATGTCCAACAGACACCACACAATATAAAAATGGAAAAGATCTCCCTCACTCTTCTCCCACCCTCTTCCTGCTCTTGTATGTCTGGCAAAGAAAGTATGATAGGGTCTTTCTTACGCCAGTGAACAGAGGGGCAGGGGAGCAACCACAGCCAAAGGGAGGAAATACATTAAGACAAAGTCTGACAAAGTGGAGCAGCCAGTTGGTAAGACCTGGAGGATCCCTGCCATTCCCCTCGACACTGAGGGGTGCCCTGTTTTCCCTGTTTTCATTTGTCAATGAAACAGTGTGAGCAGTGCAGCATCCTCCCATACATTCAAAAAGCAGACCACAAACAGGGAGCCTTCTCCTGCCATTGCTTCCACCACAGGGCAGTGGTGGCATTTGTGGCTACTGACAGACACTCTCTATTCTCACCTTTCTTTCTTCTCCCTATCGGAATAAACTCCACGGAGGGGGAGGAAGTAAAAAAAAAAAAAAAAAAAAAAAAAAAAAGTGTTTGTCTCCATAAGTCAAATAAACCTAAATGTGAATGGCTGAGTCAAAATTTTTAGTCCCAGTCCCATGGGACCCAGATGTATTTCTAGGAATGATTTTTTGAAGCTATGAACCATGAAAAAAATCACCACTGATGTCTGCCAGTAAGTTTTCATAACTGCATGGCAGGGCATAACATAATTTAGGAAAAAGGAATCCCTCTCCAAAAGACCCCCCAAACTCTGAGACAGACCTCACAGGAAGCCATGAAAGCAGCGCCTGCATAATTAAGTGAAGGCAACCTGTGAAACGTGGGATCTGTGTGTATGGGCGCCCACCCTGCATGCTTGAGTTTCATGTTTATCCACAAACCATGGCTGGAACTTTTCCTTCAGAATTATGCTAGTCAGAGGCTGAATTAACTTAAAGAGATACTGTAGAAAGGTGACTTTTAGCTTGTTTTCTATTTTATTCATTACAATTGTGCAATTACATTCTTAGCCTTTATCACCATGATACTTAGTACATGCCACAGGATAATTACACTACCTAATCTTGAGAGTATTGCTAATCCACATCAAAGCCTGTTGATTGTGAAAGATGTACATAAATTGTCAGCTTTTTCAGAAGCTCTAAATACAATCTCAATACACATACAAATATCTATATTTCTATAATATCTATCCATTAAGGTTTTTGACTCACTTAGAGGCTGTTAGCCAACTCAACAGAGATCTAAGCCATCACGTACCAGCTTGAATTCTAAGAGTCAGGCTGGGTTTCTTGTAGTTTGTGCATGAATACTTTTTAACCCATTACAAAGCATCTGTCAGCGGTTGTGCCCATGCAGCTGAGACCAGATTTGAGATCTGCAATTAGAATTTCCCATTAAATTGAGCTGATAAGAATGAATTGATGTACAAATAAGATCACTCTATAGGAAGAACTAGTGTAAAAGCGATCTAGTAAAAATGTAATTTTTAATATAAAAATAACAAGACATAGTACTAAATATGCATGGACTGGGTCTAGGGGGAAATAGATTTTTATAACAGAAGTTATTAAAGTAAAATAGCAATTTAAATACTAAGAGAAATGTATTCACATATTCAGTGATTATGAGCCTGAAATGAAGACTTTGCCATAGTGTGATGGATTCTGCTGTTCTTGGGAGAATTTGAAGGGCATGGAAATTACTTTAGGGACTGAAAACATCAGAATTAAGACCGATCATTTAAACTGGTGTGAGCTTACAGCATATGAGTAAAACCATGCATGATTTTAAATACGTGCCACAGATAAGAAGTGTAGAATGTGTAATTACACACGATTACAAATTCCTATCACACAGAATCACAGAACGGTTGGGGCTGGAGGGCACCTTTCGAGCACACCACTGGCTGCGAAATGGGCAGTAGGAATTTCAGCCTTTGATAACACAGACAGTATTTTATATGTTTTCCCGACACACAGTTTTATTTGATCTTGTTGTCACATTCCGCAGGGAATAGAATAGGATGTTCTGAAAAATGTGCCAGACAGGGCTCAAGAGACTTCATTATAAGCAACACTAATATACTATACAAAAATATAAAGCCCTAAGTTAGATCAAAATTACTCTGTTTCAGAATGTAATTTATAAGTCACCTCAGAAAAAGGTGGGAATAGGAATGTGATAGACTGTCTATGCTTGGAAATGAAATGGAAGCACAGACTGTAGCCACAAGGCGGTGAGACATACAGAACTCAAGATGCCTGTGAAATTTATTTTGAGACACATAGTTTTTTAAAAGTCATTTTCTTTGGCTTTTCAAAGCAAGCAACAGGTGGAAGGTCCTGCTTAATTTTAGAAGTTCCAGTTCATAGGGGAAAACTCTAAACATGACCCAACTTGCAGCTCAAAAATATAAAGCAAAGGAAAAAAATCTCAAACCCTTATGATTCTGCCTGAAAGCAACTTTGTGATTTTGGGGGTGTGATTCATGGTTAGCACAGACAAGGCTGGTGACTGCTTTAGTACAATAATTTGACTATTGGCAAGCTGGTACGCGAAATCACAGTCATACCAATGATTAATGTAACATGAATACTAAGAAACAGTTGTCCTGATAATTCAGTTAGATATAATACCTTCACAGGATGCTACCGGTCCATTTAAGAAGAGCCTTGAGCTAGGAGCTGTGCAGAGTAATACAGAATGTCTCTCAAGGATGATTGTGGAGACAGCATGGCAATTTGGGCAATGCCCCTTAAAGAGGTGGGCATATTTGCCACCACACAGGCAGTATCACTGGTGACACCATTAGCTCTTCCCTGCCCTATCCTGCTCACCCATGTGGCTACAGAGGAGCAATCAGAGTGCTGCATCTATTCCCCCTTGCTGTGCAATCTGACAACATAGGCACCTGGATTAAAAACCAGGTATGGCACATCCAATTCAGTGGTTCATCCTGGGACAGCAGGTTCTCAGGTACCACACAGAAAAAAAAAAAAAAAATCCCAGCAAAGAAAAACTTTTCCCATGGGGCAGCCCAGAGCACCTCAAATGGCAACAGAAATGCAGGTGTAGACAACTAAACTTTGCCACCCATCATTGTGGGATGCCTGCCATGAAATGACTGAAAGGGGTGACTAATTAGGGTCTGCTGTGGAGTAGCATCCAGGTGCTCCAAGGTATCAGGCAGCACCAGGTCATCTTCCCAAATTCCCTGCTCCCATCTGAAAGCTGACGTTAGGGAGCAGGTGATGTCTTCCTTCATTCACCTCTTACCCTTTCTTCCTTTCATTACAGTCAGTATTTATAATACATCTTCTTGCTTTATTTTCAGATTTAGTGGTAGCTGTCTCAATCTAGAAAAAATCTGAGAATTGATTTTACACCACATTCAGTGGTGGCTACACAGTTGCTTTTTATATGGAATGGGTCAAAATGTGGTATTCCAGCCCCAGATGCTTTGTTTTTTTTATATTATGGCCAGTATAAATACCTGCTGCAAGAGGACTAGAGCAACAGAGCTCTAGATTCAAAATATCCTGGGACCTTCCTGACCCTATGTTGGTCTTTGTAGGCCAGGCATATGGTGATTCCAAATCAGTCAGCCAGTCTGAGTGCTGTACTAACATTTAATGAACTTTGAATTTGTAATCACAATATTAGGCAGCTATATTAACTGCTTCATTAGAAAAAACAGCATGGTCATGAGAAAGATGCTAAAGATTTAATTTACTTTTTTGCAAAGCAAACAAAAGTATCCTCCAAAGTGTGACTGACACCATTACTCACTTTGCATAGTACCTTACTCTCTAAGCAGTCCTGATTGCAGTGGTCCACCCATTTTGCCAGTTGCTGCTTAGTATCAGCAAGGCTAATGCAATCCACTCTCAAAGAGCATCACTGAAGGGTTTTTTGATAAATGCTGAGGGAATTTTAGAAAATACTCCATTTGATCGTGTTGTGGAGGCCGCCTTCACAAACATGGTATTTTTGGCCACAACTAACATCACAGAACGAAACCATGACCTCATTGTAATCAACAGACGTTCTTCCCACCCACCTGTGTGGCACCAGGAACTCACCCATCATAGCTAGCCTATCTGCTGAGTTTACCATTCAAAGCATCCTCATTTATAAATCAGTATGACCTGAAACCAGCTAAGAGTGATTGGGACTACTTGCAGAACTAAATATATACCTTTGCTTCTGAAGCCAGTCCCTTAATGAAGACATTTACAAATCTCAGAAGTACTGCTACATTAATAACACTGTGTGAATGTGTAATCAAGAGGTATATAGAGCTAGCAGGCTGAAATATTATTTTTCAAACACTTTAATACTGGTCTGAGATTGCAATCTCAAACTTATTCCCTACACCAGCAGTGCAGTCATCTAAAACTCAGAAACTGGATTATAGACTCCTGCCATGGGACACAGTGCAGCCCCATATTTAAGAGAAGGGGAGAAAACCTCCTGAGGCCATCGGTTCAAACTGCCCAACCTCAGTGATGGATAAAAGGATCCTCTCTGAAGTGAGCTGTTGCTTACCAGAGACACTGCCATTTCACCTGCTGTCTGCCACAGCACTCAGGCCCATGTCTTCTTTTTGGGAACCTGCCCCTTCCAGTCACAAAGACCCAGGCCCAAAGGTGCTCATGGTCTCAACTTCCCTAGGCATAAGTAAAATATCTCCTTATCTACGGCCATCAGCTGACCTATTTTAGTCATCTGCTTTAGGATGAGATTAACCTGAGCCTAAAAATATCTACTCTCCCCTGACTATGAGAGGGTGAGAGCAATCATCTCAGCTGTATATATTTACTCTGCAGAAATATAAATTTAGGAGGGAGGAATCCCAGCTTTGCTGACAGATTTACTGCTGGGATACTTTCAGCAAAATGGCTAGCTCCTACACAGGCTAGCTGTGAGGAGACTTTTGGTGGATATGATAGGGAACACAGAAAAAACAGAATGCCTTTCAGGCTTTCCTTCCTTCTTGTTTCTTCATGGGGGATAACTGAAAACAACTGTTTCCTTTGAAGAAGTTTGCTGAGCTGGGACTGCAGCAGTGCTAGATCACAGCTCGGGCTAACTTGGCTCTCTGTGTAGGGGCATAGGCTAAAGAAGGATGCAGCAATTTAGAGGGAGAACTCCCCGGCCACCAGAGACTGAGGTGTCATGAAAGAGCTGTCAGACTGGAAACTGAAATCCAAGTTTCAGCTTCCTTCCTCTCCAAAAAACCCTAGGCAAGTCATTTTGTCATTAATGTACTGCAGTAGCACTGGGAGGCTCTAATTGAACCTAGGGACCCATAACGACAGAGGCAATAAAAGCAGGTAATGAACCACTCTATCTTTGCTCAGAAGAGGCTGTAATTGCTCTTTGCCTCCTTTATTCCCACCTGCAAAATGCAGGCAGCAAAGACCTACCAACCTCACACCAGCATCATGAGAATGATTTCAGAAATGTTTATAAAATGCTTATGAGCCATGGAAACAGCCCCCTTAGAAAATAACAGCCATTAAAAACCTGGCTTGTAAAGCAGTGGAGCAGTATTTACCCATTTGTCCCATTTACAAATAATATCCCATTTACCAGTGGCTTAAACCCATGATCCATGGCTGGCAATCATAAGCCCTCACTGCTTTTTGGGGCATTACAGGCCCAGCAAAGTCTTTGCAGGTTTGCACCTAAGGGTCATTTGAAAGCTTAAGCACACAGTCTCTGCATGTTGTTTGCTACTGCTGACAACTCAAATTGAATCACTGTTTTCCTGTAATCAGGTAGTTCTGCAGCCTTTAAATTTAGGCTGAAATCTCCAGAATGGGAAATGCACTCTGATGTTTGTACCATCCGCAAAGCACCTGGATCTCCATGCCACTCTGCACAATCATGTCTAGATCTCTTTCAATCGAGAGAAGAAAATCCCACCGCTGAGTACCTGCACACCAACCTCTTCCCCTGTCCAAACTTTTGTTTCCTTGAGCTCAAAAACGTCACTGGTTGAGCTTTTCCCCCCCCAAAAAAGCTGATGTATGTGGGCCGCATCCTGATGAGGAGGTTGCTCCCCAGGCAGGTGTCACACAGGCTTTCAGCGGTGGCCGCTCAAGGGGCTCTCTGCAGCTGCTACAAAAGCTGTTGCCGGTGCCCCTGGGAAACACTCCTTGCTGAGACAAAACAGGGTTTCATTAAGGGTGACCCTGACTGCGCGTCTGCTCCAGGCTGGTAGGGAGCCAAGCCCGCAGCCCCTGCACATCGGCGGAGTTTAGAGCCTGGGGTTAGTGCTGGCTGCGAGATGGATGGGGAACACACCAGCTTTTTAGGATCACGTGGCAAATACGCCATGCAAGCAATTGTTCTTTCTGACCTCCCTTTTTCACTCTGTTATGAACCTGAGGGGGAAAAACTCACTGGCTTCTAAACAGGGAGTGATCAGAACAAAGAAGTAACTCTAGATGGTAGCAAATGCCACATTTTTAATGTATTTTTAAAATTATCTCAGTGCAAACAGTAACCACCTATATGTGGCAAAGCCTTTGAAAAGTTAATTGACAACAGCAACTGCAAACACTTGAAGAGGATAGGAGCACAGTTTCTCCAGCCTTTTCTGGAAAGTCCTGAATGTATGTCATTGCAATGAATGAAGAAAAACTGATCTGGTAATTTTAGGGAGCTTTTAGAAAGGGCCTTTTTCCCTTTTTGTCACTCTAAAAGGTATCACTTCATTGGGAAACCTACCAGATGAATGAGAAGTTAGGGTCGTGTTCATTTGCAAGTTCTGATGCAGGCTGGGGTCCCATAACAAGAGCTGCTGCAGAATCCCGCATCACACAGTCCAGGCCCAGAACCCTACATTTTAATTTCTAAGTAGATTCCTGTTAAGAAAGCTTCTTAGATCTCTGAAATACTTGAATATTACAGTATTTTCTTTTACACACCACGCTTCCTGGATCTCCTGCCCTTTGGGAGCTCCAGGCTGTGTTGGCACCACCCTGGCTGTGGGTCTCAATGCAAGGATGAAGCTGCTGACAGCAGTGACTGCCCGAAATGCACTAAATAATTGATTGATGAGGTGTCTATATTGCTATACATGTATATCTGAAATGAGTACAGGCTATGTTGCACCACTTGTGAGAAGGCTTAAGTATCTATTGATACAACCCACTTCACTCAATGCAGGGGAAACAGCACAGCTCATGCAAGATGCCTGGGGAAATGGTAAAGTTTGCTCTATACTGAAAAGCCCTGCTGACTGTTTTATTAAGATCCTGTGAAAAATGGGACTTCCAGGAGAAATATCTAAAATCGTACCTAGGAGAGATACAAAAGCTCACCACTAACATACTAACACCTAACTAATCTACAGTGGTGACTGTTTCTTCTGAACAAAGTACAATAGAAATACGGATTTCTGAGCTAGCAGTGTAGAGAAAAATGGAGTTCTAAGTTATTCTGACCAGAGTACAATACACTTACCTACATCTGAGATAGTATTGCAGAAAAACAGTAACTTCTAAAATATGATTCATCTCATCCTTAGGCAGGTATCAAAAATAGTTCTAATGAAGCTCACTACAGAAGTACTTACTTCCTTTCAATGGCCATAGAAGGGAGTCTAGACAACTAACTGTGACATATTTGTCTATCCAAAATTGTCACAGATCTATCCTGTCCATTTTCCAAGGCTTTGCTTTCAATGCAAGGCTTTGATATGAGCCAAACCACCGTGCTCATTCTGCAACAGAGCATTTCCACGTCCCAGAACAGGTAAGAGCCACAGCAGATCTGGGGGAGTCTAGTGAAGCCTGTGGCTCTAGTGAATTCCTATGATTTTGTGTGTTTCAGTCAGGAGTCTGTGTATTAAGGACTTCTAAACTAAAAGATTTAGTTTTTTAAACAGTACAGCCCCACGATTAGTCATGTGTCCACAATTTCAAGGAAAATAGAGGCAAATAACAGCAATACCATTAGGTGGTCTCCATTTCCTCCACTCATTCTAAGGGTTGTACAGAAAATTAGTTCAAGCTAGATACCTATGCTTTACTAGCTGAACGTAAGTAAAATTACATCCCTGGTTCAAGCTAGTTGTCTAGACTGCCTGTCTGATGTTGCCACAACCATCTCTTTCAGTGTGTCTGGAGACCTAGCTTCTAAACAGCTAAAAGTTAGGGGAGAATTCCAACCAAAGTGGTGGTTGGTAACTGGGCAGGATGAGGGAGCGGAAAAATTTATCAAATGTTTTAAAAATACTCAGTCATTCAATGTTCATTGCAATGAAGGTGTCTAAGGAAGCAGTGATGAAATTTAGGAAAATATGAGAGAAGACATTACACGAGCAAGCAGCACGCCTCCCTTGACTTCAAGTAAAGCTTCTACACACTGCATAAAGGCCAAACCTATTACTTCTATATTAGCTGGCTTTTGCCTTAAATTGCAAAATCACAACACAGTCGTGAACTTGACCGCTCAGCATTTCACAGAGGACCTCCCTGGCTCTCTCCATGTGCCCTTTTGAAAAGAAGGCACTAACAGTTCCCAGCAGAGTCAACGAGCCATGCTGCTTGTCTCCACTCTCAGGAATGGACTCAGGAGCCTCTTCGGACCAGCTGACAGAGATGAGTGACAGAATAGCTACTCTGCCTCTAGACATAAGACTGCAGTTCTAGCTCCCCCTGAAAACAACCCAGGAAAACCTACCAAAGAGCCATTTCCCCTTTTCAAAGTCTCCTACAATTAGCATTTGTGTTTATTTATTATTCATTTAATTATATTCTTATACAAGACTTTTACTCACAGGTTTTGAGAGGCTGAATGCATTCTTTATCACATTTTACTAAAACAGAATTAAAGTCTTTTTAGAGGGACCCTGTTTTGAAATTCTCCTTTCACACCTGCAGTTCTCCTGCAGCTTTAGGTGCAGGTGCTAATGGAGGGAAGCACAAAATCTAGAAATGCCCTGTACGTGCCTTCACTTCAGTGAAGTGATGTTTCCTTATAATGCCTTCTCAGCATTATAGGGAAACATCACCATCAGGGGAATTTTTTTAATATATTTTTTTAGAGAAATTTCTCATTGGCTGAAGGTGCAAGGATAGTTTGTGAACAGTGAGTGCCTTAATGTTAAGTGTTGCAATAAAATCCTGGGACACTGGTGAAGTTACTGTCTACTCATTACTCTGACTTCACCAGACTTCTTGGAGGAAAATAATTTGAGTATGCCTCCTGCTACAGAAATAGCCAGTGCACTTTCCTTTATCAAAGACCACAGCAGACAACATGACTCAGTTTGAGCTGTTAAAAAGGAATAGGTACATAAACTCTGTTAACTGCTTTTTCAGATGCTACAAATTGTCCCCAGTGCTGTTTTCTCACAAACAGTTGGCAAGCTCTCATTTTGATCAACAGTGATCAACCTTCATCATCGTCATGGCCAACTTAAATTTATCAGGAGTAAACGCCAGGCCTGTTTTTCCTCTGCTCATGAGCTAGGGGATCTCATTATTTACAGAATATTCATTAGACTCTCTACTTACTCTAAAAATAGTAGGGTTTTTTTTGCTGCTGAGTGACTAGTGGGCAGCAGCTTCATGCATTTATCTATTCCGCAATACAAGATCTGATAACTACATGTACTCAGACACTGTGCCTTCAAGAGACAGTTGCCATAAACAGACTCCACCTTACAGTTTATGACATTGCCAAACCACTGGTTAATGTTCACTAATAGCAATTAACTAATTCATCTTCAGGGCAACGCCATGAGCTAGGTAAAACTGATATAATTTAACGCATGAGTAAAATGAGATTTAGGAGTTAAGTCAGCTGCCTGGGCAGAGGCCTTCATGGTCTAGTGCATTAGACATCTGTCTCTCCAACCAAAGAAGTTGAGTCTAATCCTTTTTCTGACATTGATTTGCTGTGTGGCCTTACTGAAAGTCAATTAACTTCTCTGTCTCAGCTGCCCTAGAGATAATGACGCTTACCTACCCGGTGATACATGGGTGTTTGGAAACAGTACTAAATGAAACTTTTAATGTACTCTTAAGGCCTATCGGTGGAAGAGGTGAAACATTAAAGCTTCTTAGCTTTAATATCCTTGTTGTCTTACCTAATTCCTCCTCCCCACATCAGAAATAGCTTGGGGGTAAGGAGGAATTTCTTAGGCTAAGATGCTGTTAGCAAAACTGTGGCTGGCATCAAGAATTTTCATCAGATCCTGTTTGACCAGAAAATTTATTGACAATACAGGTCAACACTAGAATTGCAGCAGGAAGTTTATTTTAAACTTGGCCATGGAAGAAACCAGCATCCTTCCCATGATAGCCTGAACAGACTGCCACAGCCATCCTGAGTGAGCACCCCTGATTCAAAGGGCACAGAGCCTGTTTGCAGACACCCGAGAGCCTGCACTCATGCACCATTCCCAGTTTCCCTGAGATTCCCTAAGTGAGATTTCTGTAGGGAAATGTCTACACATCGCCTTATCTTTAAGAGGAATGCATGTCCGGAGGGGTAGTACCCATATACATGCACCTCCTGGAGCAGACCCACCTGATCTTGCCATCTCTGAGCACTGGGGCATTGTATTTAAGAGTAGGACAACTAAAACCGGCTCTGTTCAGTTCATTAGAAGCCTACCTTGAACTTTTGTCCTCTCGCCAGCATACCTTTTCATGACATACCATACTACATTAAGAAGCATTACTGCTGTAGTTGGTGTTTGAACTGCCTGGCAGGTATCTAGGCTGGTGGTGTGCACATGTAACTTTATATCCATCTTCCTGCATTCGACCTTGCTTTTAATTATTTTTGAAAAATATTCTATTGCTATACATAAAGCTGCCTAGGCCCATACAACCTCCCCACAACTCTGATATAGCAAGAAACCAGTCAAACGGGACATAAGAAGTCAAAATTTACCTTTATTTCTGTGAGCAAGACTAACATTCCTTCTCTTTAATACTGAAGGAAATGTCAGGGCTTTTTCCCTTTTTCTTGCTGAATCGTACCAAGTGCAGTTAACGCTCATGCAGCCAGAAGAATAATAACCTGCTCCTGCCGCAGATGCGGCACCGATCACTTCTTGGCATCCTTTCTGCTGACAATCCACCCGTGCACCAGCTGCTTTGTTTTGCTGCCCTGTTCTCTCCACCCTCTGACCAGTGAGCACCCTCCCAGCTCTACTGATAATGTGTTTAACATTTACTTTGATGCTATTCCTTGAGGTTTTTCAAAATCCTTCTTGGAAAGAAGACCATTAAAAAGAAACCCTTTGGGGAAAGACAGGGAGAAAAGCTAAAGCAGAAAGGGCGTGTTCTTGTATGTAATATACCCCTGTAGGCTTTGTCTTGCTGCAAGCCTGAAGATGACTTAATGCAAATCCATACTGCTGTAAATAGAGAATAAATATTGTATTCTCCTAAAATACATTTGGGCTAATTCAATAAACCCTGACTTATTAGCTGGTACTTGTGAAAACATCTGCATATTAAATTCCAATATATTACTAATTATCAGTACTACAGATATTCCTAAGGCTGAACGATGGTCTATAGCTTCTCCCTATATATTTACTTACTGCAGAGGCTACTGGTGTGGACTAGCACAGGCTAAATGGCTCCATGACTATACACTGTGCAAAAACTTAAAGGTGACTTGTAGTAGCTTACAAAATATACTCTAGGATTGTACCAAGAATCACGAATTAAACCCGTATTCAGCCCTCGCATGTCTAAAATACAACTGTCCGGTGTTGATTTTTCCCAGGGTTAAAATTACCTGTGTGCTAATAGGTGATTAATATGTAACACAATTGGCATAAGCAGAACATATAATTGCATTCAGACAGATTGCTGGGTATTCTTCAATGCTATTGAACACTGTACTGCACTTGCATGTTTGGGTTTTGGTGGGGTTTTTTTGTTTTCTTATATGGAGGCTTAGAACCTGTACCTTAGTGCACCTGATCTACTAATGCACTGAAGCATCCATTTAACTTTGAGCTTCAGATCTCTGTTGCATGAGTCTTTTTGTTAAAATACGTATCTTTTAGTTTTATATCACATATTTTGCAAGATTTCATAAAACTACCCAACATCCCAGTTCTATAGTCTGCACTAGAGACCAACAGGTGTGACGTCAACTTTATCTATCAATACAACAAAGAATATGTAATACCAGAAAGGACACCTTATTTTTCTTTTTCATCTTAATTCTTTCCAATACCTTTTGTTTAACCCTATATACAAATCATGACAGTTTCCTCTAGAGATGTTTGCCCATTTTTAAGTTTGGAATGAAATGGATGGTTTGCATGTAATTTTTTAAGTTGAATGTAAAGGTGTACGGACCTTCAGAATTATATTGGCTTTGCTGTAAATGAATGGTGCTGAAGTAAATGGAGACACTTGAACCTGCAGTGACCTTGTAAAATACTGGTGGCTATTCAGATGAAAATGGCTCTATCTGGATTGGAAGAGGGAAGGGAAATCAGTTCATCTTAAATTTGGTAATTTGGTAATTGTTACTATAAGCAGTGGTTTTACCTCTTAGTATGATCACAAGAAAACAATGCATAGCCAGTATTAAACCAGGGCAGATACAGACGATAAAGGCAAAGCTTAATCTTGCTAGGATTAGTGACTCTAAATTGATATGACTGAAAAAACATTGAAAAATGCTGAAGTTAGGCAGCTTCAGGGACTAGCAAAATGCCTTGCCTGGTAATTTTCAAAAGTCTTTAGAGACGGTGATTGCACCTGGAACCTCTGATTTGATTACCGAAATAAAAAATGTCTACTCTAGTAGTCTCATCTGTACTTATAATTAAGAGCTTTGCATTTAAATATAACCATCTGATCCCCTGAGGTTATTTTTAAAGGTAGCTTCTGGCAAGACAGCAGTGTGGTGGATTAGAGACTTGGAATTGAGGAAAAATCATCATTCAGCATACAGTTTAGAATAATGTGAGCATATATACAAATACATGTGTGTACATCATGTAACAAGATACAGGACTGGATTTATTAAAGCCAAATGGAAAGCTATTTCCTCTTTTAATATTCTACATCTCTTTTAATAAATGTGATGTAGATACTGCACTGCAGTCTGATTCACATAAATACCACAACAGCACATCAATCTGATCTGTCCAATGAAAGCTGGTTTTCTACAAATGTAAAACCAAGTTATCAACTTCGCTGTCTGCATCTACCTCCTTCTAACAGTGGCTGCTACACTTGACGTGGATATTTAAGACGTATCACCCATCAGCTCACCATTTATCACAGAACATGCAAGCATGAGCTGAAAAGCAGCAGTGACAGATAAAGGACACTCATGGAAAACAAGCAGCAGGGTAGCAGCATGGGTGGCAGATTGGGGGTGCTAATGAGCAGTGTTAAAAGGGGAGTCGGGGGTGTGTGTGTGAACAATCCATACAAGACATGCCTGAATGTGAAAAGCCAGATAACAATGGATTTTTCCAGTTCTTATTTCTGAAGAGAACTTACAGCTTCCAAATTTTAATGGGCAAGCATGTGCATCCATGGGGAAATCTTCAAGCTGCATGGGACATTCAGCAGAGATGGTCAATCTGTGGGGGAGTAAAAAGAAAATACATCATTTTTGGTTTTGGTTCCTTCCCTTTAGGCCTCTCACCACACATGAGTGCTGACACAAGTAAGCTTTTCCTGAAGGCTCCTCACTCCTGCTGAAATCACAGGAACCCCCTGTAGAACTGAATGTGAGATAAGCCAGGTGGACTACTGTGTGTGTGTGGTATAGGCCTTATCAAGTAATGCTGAGACACATGAAAAGATTTTATTTATTTAAGATGTTCCAGTAAGATCATTCTTTCTTATCAGTACATGAAGGAACTGCTGTGCTGGAGCTTCTGCCATGCACCTTACACTTACCTGCTTTCTGTACATACTGCAACTAGACTAGGAATTTGACTCCTGAGTATGGCACTGTTACAGACATAAAGAAGCACTGACTTTATATATAGAAGTAACTAATACATAAATATTTATAAAAGTATATAAATATTTATAACTATATATAAGGTCAATGACATATATATATATTTCTTTATATAGCACTACAGTTAGTTTCTGTGGAAATCGCATGGTATTAGGACAGTCCATTTCAGTTCAACATACTGTGAATTACTTAGGCACCTTATCAGGAAGAAAAAACAGGGCCAATTTCCCTAGTGTCTTGACTGGGGAAGCAATTCTATCCTGGACTGCCCTGCCACTATGTGGAAATTCTTGAACTACAGTGAACATAAGGGTAGGGAAAGAAAAATTTTTATGAAAAAACAGACATATCACATGGATGTTCTGTATGATTGACAAATCAAGCTGAACACAAAGAAGTCTGATGTAAATTTCTGAGCAGTGCAATATCAATTATATTGATACCAAATATATCAAGAGAGCCAAAGCTTACTTTTCTAGGTGCACACAGCACAATGTGAATCTGGTTTGATTATGCCATTTTGATATTTGCCTAACACAGATTGTTTGCTCAGGATAGTGAGGATGCAAATCCCATTTTACATTATGAATACCCTTATGGCTTTCTCATTTTATGCTGCTATTGTGCCTCAGAGGCAACAGACCAGACACCCAAAGCCTCACAGACTGCACGATGCTGGAGTGATGCAGGGCTCTGATGGAGGTTCGTTACCAAACTGCTGCCTGGGGGGCAAAAGTCTGCAAAGAAAACCACAACACCCTATTATCACAATGCAAAAGTACCCTTTTCTACCACAACAGCTGCACGTAGCCATACTCCCCAGCCATATATACTCACTGCTTTATATGAGCACACCAAAGTGAGTATTCTTGCTACAAGAACTATCCAAAGGGATCGTAAAGTGTAACAATCTGTCCATGTACAGATGGCACAACGTTCAGCCAGTCCAATTCAATACAACACAATGATGCGTTGCCAGGGCACTCCAGCTATATGGACAATAAATTAGGGGAAACAGTTCCACTTGCTGCCAAAGCAGAGAAATTCTGCAGCTTTACCAATATCTGGAAATGGCAAAATAAGCACAGAGAAATGCAATAGTATTGTTGGCTGGAGATCATACCATGAGGACGAGCTGGGAAATGGAGGGAAAAAGGCAAACTGCAAACAGTAAGAGAAAATGTAAAGATGATAGACCATATAAAGGAAAAGAAAAAAACTTCCAGTTCAGAACAGAGATAACGTATCATCTGGTAAGAACAGACAGGGAGTCTACAATATTGAAAATAAATTACTAAGGTCTGAGATACCTGCCCTTAGGAAAAACTCTTCTTGGACTTTATTTTTGTAAAAAGAATTGTAAAATCACTAAAATACGGAGTTGTCTGCAGTGGAGACTGCCCTTGGGCATCAAAGTCAGTAAAACCAGTCACTGAGAGCACTACGTGGATGAATTGAACAAGCTGGTTCTAGTGGCGACCTGCCTAAAACTTGCAACCTTTTCATAAAAATCACTCTGATGGGTACCTGAAAGCAAGGCTGCTATCCCTCCAATGCATTATTATATTTTCTGTACTAAGTATTGAAAATTTAATTTTCTTGATAAATTCAGAGACCTTGCTCCGAGTGCCACAAGAAAGCTGGTGTGTTTTACTGCAATCCATCACCTGTCTCTTTGTCTACCGACAGTTCAAGTATGTTGTTTCAAAGGCTGCAGCTTGACAACATTTTAATTCACATACTTGTCATCTGCAGACAACAAAGGAGGGGATCCGTATATCCATCTTACCAAGACAGCAGCTGTGGAATCAGAAAGTGAAGGAAGATGCAAATTATGAATAAGACCTTCTGTTTCATCTGATTGTTCTATGAATTGTATCCTGCTGCCTGTATCTCTGGCAATAATCTTTGTGTGTAATGAGGAAGGCTGTAGACATTCCTCAGCTGTAAATGTGGAAGAGAAGATGAGGTGCACAGAGACTGTGACCTAGTGGAATTTCATTAAGTCCCTCCAGAAATTATTTTTGCCTGTCTTAAATGAAAGGGTAGCACATAAGGCTGGGAGGACAGAAGTCACAAAGACACTGGTGGTGCCCCTTTGAACTTCTCATCCAGCAAAAGGCAGCATATCCCTTAGAAGGAAGATGCATGGTGCAGTCTTCTGGGTCTAGCCCAGGGGTAGGGAGAACCAAGCTTCACAGCTGCAAATGTGCTTGGGTACAGCCTTTCCTTTCATTAACATAAACTCTTTGGATGAAGAACTTCCTTTTACTTGTTTTCAATGATATCTGCATGCTTCTTTTCCTGTGCCTCTATCCTAGAGCCACTCTTAGTCTGGCCATCGTGAACAAACTAGCTATACCTATTTGTTACATGCTATTCTTCAAAAGTATGTAGTTGAGCCTCCTAGGTAATTTTAAAATGCTCAGTGAACACTCTCCTAGCTACTTCTTACAAAGTCTGCATTACTCAAGGCTTGTGAAGCATCTTGTAATGGGCAACGCAACAGAAAACTTGA
Organism: Athene noctua; assembly: GCF_965140245.1. Classification (NCBI taxonomy): domain Eukaryota; kingdom Metazoa; phylum Chordata; class Aves; order Strigiformes; family Strigidae; genus Athene; species Athene noctua. The sequence goes on from NC_134037.1 coordinate 191,799,629, forward strand.
CTGTGGGTTCTGATACACTGCATAAATGTCACCACCCTCAATTCTGCTGAGCGCTCTGTGCCCAACAGGAGCTGTTTTTCATTACTGTGTGAGGACCTGAAAAACAGTCACTAAATTGACTCCTGGTTCAAAGAGACTGGATTTTCTACCACATACAGAAAAAAAAAAAGGCAGCACAGCAGCCATCTAGTACACTCTGGGGCCTGGAAGCATGGGTCACTGCGTACAGATTTGTTCCTAGATGCAGAGTACAAACTATTTATTCAGATCATAGATCCAGGAGTCACAAAAAAGTTGGTATCTGGGTCTGCTCCTTCAAATATCACCTGGTATAATATTTGCACACTTTGGCTTTTAACATTGTCTTAAAGCTTAGGTACCCTTTGCATACCCTAGTTTACACAGCTGATTATACCAAAATTACTCCCAATTTGCATTTATCGAAAGAAGAGAAAGGCAGCCTTGGCATGCATATATGAAACAGCCTTTGCCTAATCCTTTTAATATGATCACTCCAGAACGATCTTGCTGTGCTCACCGCAGCACAGTTATCTGAGCTAGAGACAGTCTCCAAACCAGGATTTTTTCTCTTCACAGCACAAGCAGCGCTCAAACTACAGTTCTTTCCAACAGAAGCACTTAAAAGCTTCCCTCCTCCATCATCATTCTGTCTTAATAAAAGCCCTATGGGATTAGTTTCACTCAAACAGACTTTTTGACAAGATTATAAGTGGCTGTTAAAGGTCCTTCACAGGACAAAACTCTGATTTTATTGAAGTTAATGGTAAAATTCTCCCTGCCTTCAATGGGGCGAATATTCACCCAAAAGATGTAAAAATACCTGGTTACAGCTGCTGATTTATTATTAACAGAAAATTTTCACTTTCGTAATGCTCCAAATACTTACACTGCTATCCAAACGTTAATCAACCAACAAAACACTACAGCATACCTTAGAACTATCTGGAAAAAAAAGTTAGGTATACAAGCTATTTCACTTATCATCCATAATTGTACATGACATTTTCATCAAAGCTTCATTATGTATAGCCTTTACCTTAAGAACATAAAATGATTACTGATATTCTACTCCAACAAAATATAGACACATAAGCAAATACCTAGCTAAGAAAAGCACAACAATTCAAGCAGCAAACCTTCTTCACTCCAGAAGAGTCACCTTCAACCATTTCCACTGGAGAATTAAGTAAGATGATGCTTTCAGGAGGCTGTTGCTTTTTAACAGGGAGGAGAAGGAATTATTAAAGTCAAGGATGTAGTGAGGAAACAAATGCAGATGTTTGGGAGCCAGATATCTGCATCAAGTGTGCTTCAAGAAGAGCACAAGGCACTCTGTCCCCAAGAGCCTGGTTTAGGCACTGCAGGGACCTCCCCACTGTTCCCATGACATCCCTCAATGCAAGGAGCATCTGCTTCTGTTTATGGGAAAAGATAGGGGAGACTGAGCAAAGCTATCACGTCTCTGCTACCCTGCAAGTGCTGAAAACACTTTCTGGAGTATTATCTGCAGCTGCCAGGCAGGAGGTGAGGGCAGTCACCTGCCCAGGGCACCAACAGCCAGCCACAGAAACTTGCTTTTTCTTATCAGCTACTAGCTTTAGTATGCAAACAAATTAAACCAGAGAGCTTTAGAAGAAGAGAGGAACAGAAAGGCAGAGTCACCAGTGGCTTTTGGAGAAGTTAGGTCAAGATAAATGTTGAATAAGAGTTACTGATGAAGGGGACACAAGGAAAGTTTTGTTAGCTTTGAGGTATTGTGCCCAGACAGATGCAATGTTCTTCTGCCTGCTTGCCCTAATCCCCAAACCAGCTCCACCTTCTCAGTTGCTTATTTCTGTGCACTGCCCTTGCCCCTGATTAAAGGGACCATTTTAATGCTGTGCTTTGGCCCTACCTGTGCTGGTAACCTGTGCTTGCTGCAGGGCTCAGGCCAGAATGGGTGCAGAAGAGCCAAAGCACCCTTCCCAGCACGAGGCCAGCCATCACCATTTTCCTTAAAAAAGGCAAGATGTTTGATTGAAACTCATCTTGAACCTATCTCAACATCTCCCCAACATGCCAAAAAAGAATTAAGTGGATCCAGCCTTACCCAAACCATACCCCATCCCAAGGGACTGGCTGCCTCCCTGCAAAGGGAGACATCAGGGTCAGGTCAGGCCTTTCTCAGGAGCCAGCTCCAGGAGGAGCCTTCCTGGGTACCTGCTCCGACAGGACCTCAGCAGAACAATTTGAGCCCTTGTGTCACCTCCAGTGTGCATTCTCGCACACTCATGTGGCTAAGAGAAAAATGGAGAGCTGCTAGCTTGGGTTGGTTTTTTTCAAACTGTGAACACATTGTTACATTTGTGATCATTTAGCCTCCTCTCAGGACACAACTCCTTACCCGGTCTCCCACTGTGATGTCTTGGGAACACTTCTATAACCAAACTGTTATTCCTTTCAAAGGGTTTTAAAGCAAGGTTTGTTTCAGGCCCCAGAACAGTAAGTGTGTAGTCCAGGGAACTGATGTCTCCTTGTGTTCTTTAAGAAAATGTAACATGTGCCTATAAAAGCATATATATATATATATACACACACACACACACATATATATAAAGACCTGTCTTGGTTCTGAAGCACTGCCCATAGAGTCCTAACAAACCCTGTTGATGGTGGTGATAGTGTGGTTACCTAACATGGCACAGAAGTGTTAGGATGTGAATACACAATGAGCCATGCTATTGACAGCTGTAAGAGTCACCCTGAAACCCACCCCTGGCTGGGTGACTGCTGCCTGACTCAGGGGGAGAGAAGTGATTATTCTTGGTAACTCAAACACTGCCTTGCTTGTGAGTCTCCATGACAAGCAAGGATGGATAAGAGGCCAAAATACAGACTAAGAACCTTGTTCTGCACCTCTATATGGGATGTGGAAGCAGCTCACCACTGCGTCTTATTTATAATGCCAGTTGTACACTCATTTCCTTGGAATCCACCATACCAAGTGAACACAGAACAGAAATTAAAGCTAGGAGGTGGAGTGAGGTGGTCTGCAGAAATTTCTATTTTAGTCCATTTTTCCTTCATAACCAGTCTGCCAAGTATACTGTCCTTTCCCAACCTTCCTATGATGCCGAGATGTGTTATCTTTATATGACACTGAAATGTGCTTTGAAAATGCAACAGGGAAGGGACTATGGAAGACTAAGAGCTCCAGCTACTGACGTTTTTGTGAGCTGTAAATACATAATTCAGATGCATGGCATACTTGACAGCAAAAATCTCATTTTAAGCAAACCAAATCCTTAGCATAGCTTAATGCTAAAGTGAGAAAACAAGACTTTAATTGCCTACATTAACTGCGCAGAAGACTAGGTTATCCTGAGATGATCTGGGGTGGACAGGACTGATCTCAAGAGCTGTGCCACTGTATGCATGCCCTCCCTGCATGTGGAGTACCTTGGCATACCCAGAGCACACTCTTAGACAGGGGCAAGAGGGATGTTCATCTCCTAGACACAGGAAGAACATAGAAAGGCAGTGAAATAACCAATAGGACATTTAAATTATCTGATCTTTGATAGGTATTTGGGGGGTTATAGAAAGAATCACATTTCCAGCTCCTGGTAAAAGTTTATAAAAGAAGTAATACCTTTCATTCTGTGGTATTTTTCTAATGGATGGAGCACTGAGTTTATGCTTATCCATCCTAGCCATGCAAAGTGTCTGACGATGTCCATAAGCAAGGTAAAATTTGCTGGAGGAAGCTCTGTTTTTTATCGACTAACTGGTGCAGTAAAAAATTCAAGCTTTTTGGCAGTCAACTCCTTTAGGTTTTCTGCTGACAAACCTTACTTTCCTAAAGAAACTTTAGACCAATATGGCTATGCAGCTATGAATGCTATAGCACAGTGTCACACCAATCTAGATAGTTTCAGTTAAAAACCTCTCCAAGCTTTCTCTCCTTGCCAGTCCCTTACCCATGATGAACTCTCCTTGACACTCTATGAGGAAGGCCTTCAAATCTCTCCCCTGCAGTACCTTCTATTTTTACTGAATTCTTGAATTAAAACCCAAAAATCTAGCTAGTACTATCAATGCTGAGAAGTTGATGCAGTTGTTGATGCAGGTAAAGTGGGAAACAATATCTCAACCAGCCCACATTTCATTATGCCATGCCATGCATTTCCGCGAGTCTGAAAATGCTACACGTTTTCACTGTGATCTCCTTATCAGCATAGTCCTTTGGTGGCATGTTCAACTAACTCCAGTAAGTACAACTGTTCTTAAAGTGCTGTGTAAGACTGAACTATGAGCTTCTTTTTGGCTCTCGAGAGAGGCCAGTCCCAGCTACTGGCAGAACCAGCCAGTGACAGCAATGCCCAGTGCCACCTGACAACCTATATATTTGTATGGACAGGCACAAAACTGCATGCAGTATTTTCTACAGGTAAAAATGAGTTGGATTTAGAAAGTAATAAGGGGCAGGGTGGCCAGATGGGCAGTACCAGCCCATTTGGGCTCGCTCACATCCAGACTGGGATACACAAACATGGGAAGGTAGGCAGGAGGGATTATGACCTGGCAACCCTAAATACAGAACTGAATTCCTTGGTTATTTTCCACAGTTCAGATGAACAATCTACAGCTCCAAAACATCTCACCACAGTTTCCTTCCAGCCACTCACACTTAACACCAGCCTCTTCTTATTCACCTCACATTTCTCTGTTCACCTCCCACGTCACCTCTCATCAGGATCTCCTGCCTTTTGTGTAACTTCAGTGCCCCTCCACGCCTCTGTGTGAAGGGGGCACAAATCAAGCAACTTGATGACATGCTCTTTCAGAAGGAAATATGCATGTGTCTATTTGTATGTACCCCTACCAGGACATGGAGGATCTTGTTTAGTCATCCAAGCAGATGTAATTATCTGGGGGTTTTTGCCTTGCTTTTGAAATGCTACATGCTCCTGATCAAGAGCCATGAAGTGCCAGGTAAAGGGGCAGGCTGTGGGTGCTTGTTGCTTCAGAGAAAGAGCCCTCTGATCCCTCGTACCATAAAGAGTCATTAAACAGGACTAACTTACCACCTGTTTGATATTTATACCACCACCAGTACTAGCATCTGCTACAGTGTAAGCACCTGTTTGCTATAGTGCAACCTGAGGGACAGAAGGGCTGAATCTCCTAGTGACACTTGACTGTGCCCATGCTAAACCATGTTCAACAAAGTACTTAGTTCCTTCTTTCCACCCAGATCTCCCCAGGATGAAGGTGCAGTTATGCAGCTGGGTGGGAGCTCCCTGCTCCTATCAAGATCTGTAGGGTACTATTTCCCTCAGGGCATGCACTCCTCTGCCCTTGCATTCCAACGGAGGCAGCAGAGCTGTGCCTACACTTCAGTGACAGGTCAGGTCGGTAACACCTTCAGAAGAGACAGAAAAGCAAAAGTAGGTAGAATGGGTGAGGTACATTTTCTACCACTTGACTGAGCAAACACAGAGATAGTGGTTTGAGTTTAATCGCTGTTGGAATTAATGTGATAATCAATGTTTTTAAGATGCACAGTTAATGGCAAAACCATTGCAGGTATTTATTATTTTGACTAAGGAGGTTTTGCTAATTTCCCTTATCTTTTAGCTGAATCTGAAAGTGAATGCAAAGGAAAGTCCAGTCTTGCTTGCAGGAATTCTTCCTAGGTTTTTATACTAGATATAGTGCATATAATAGACACGACCATTTTAGCTAGAGCCTGGTGAAAAAGGTTCGCTTCATCATTTATAGCAACCAGATAGAAATAACAGCTTGGAATCTTTTGAGTGATATAAACATGACTGTAAGATATAAATTTGTGTGTGTCATTTCAGGAAATTTTACTTTAACAGTAGAAACCAGGATAGGTCAGGCTGAACATCAGTGTAAGATGAGCTAACATAGTAAGATCTCTTAGAAAGTAACTGAGGTCTCCAAAGACAATGTCTTAAGACTTCTGAAGAAAAAAGTAGACAACAGACTAGAAACAGGCACTGCCAGTGGACTACTCATTAAATGACAAGCCACGTGCATTTTTTCATCTGCACCATCACACCAAGATGCTTTCTGTAGAAAGGCTGAAGAATCCAAGTAGAAAGGAATGGAATGCGACACTGAAGACTATTCCTACCCATGCCCACTACACAACTTTTCTAAGCTCTATATATTGGTATTTTGATTTGATGAAGCCTTCAGAGAAGGGCAAATTATCAAGAACTTCCTACAGGGTAGCTGTAGTATAACACGATCCGTGAATAATTTCTCACCCCACCATAATATGTTTATCTGATCAGACATTTCTGAAGCATCTTAGACCAGGCCCTTCCTGTTTTCTTTTCGGAAGTAGCTTGGAGCTGCTCTCCAGTCTCCTTAAGCTCTTTATTCTTCACACACATGCTTTTACTTTCTGACTAGTTCAGATATCTGTGCCCCAACCTTCAGTACCTTCTAGTTATTCCTGCGACCATCATCAGTAACAAGTATCCTGCTCTCCAGAACCCTTCTACTCCCATTTCTTGCAAAGCTCTGTCTTACCTAAGCCCTCAAATGCATCTTCCTGACCCTCCACTCTTGACTCAGCCACATGTACCTGGCACCCACCAGCAGCTAGTGGGCCTCTGGCATCCCTCACTAGACACCCCCTTCCTCACCAGTGTTCTATGGACTCTTCCCTTCATCTAAACACATAAAGTCAGGATTTCAGTTTATTGGGGTTTCTTTAGCTCCTCCTAAAGTGCACTATATTCCCTCCTACATCCACCTAGACAGAAGTAGAGGACTGAACCCAATTTAAGTGCACTCATCTGTGCTACACTTGCACAACCTTGGGCTTTACGTTGCACGGAGAGGAAACTGCAAGTCCTCCACAACATAACTACATGACCAGCTGCTGGCCAGAACATCCCACAGCTTCAGGCAGCTGGCACACTACCCATATCCAGGCTTACCTGAGTATGGGGCTGGGAAACAGCAGTGGAAGTAAATAGGATGGGACTTATGTGACTAAACACAGACACCAACAGTAACAGCAGTTACCCTATGCTCCTTTATCTGCCACTTTGAAAATACAGGAACCCCCTGAAGTGTGAGTGGAGGGAAATAACCATCTTTCATATTACAGTAGACATCTGAAACAATGCAGAAACCTAACTCCTTAAGAAAGTCTCTCCCCTGCACTGGGAGGAATTGTGAACCAAGAGGCTCAGCTGCAGCCATCAATGTTACAGATGAGTAAAATTAGCTGAGGTGAACCCCACCCATCCTGCCTGGTGCACTCCAGTATTTTAGATTACTCATTGACAGTCTGATGTTTCAGAACAAAAGTAAATGTACTTCAGGGGACGGTATTTCCAATTAGACAGATGAAGATTTTAATTTCAATCTAAGTGAAATGACTAGGGAGTTCCCTGTAATGTTATCCTCCCCTGGTAATAAAAAAAGATAGTGTAGCTATAACAATTATTCAGCATCTACCAGGTACTTCCAAGGTCCCCAACTGCAGAAGCTGGGACCCGACTGCAGATACAGGTAAAGACAAAGTCATCAACACAGCTGTGCTTTCCTGGAGGTCCTTGGGGAGTGCCTATCTGGGCACTGCTTCCCTCCAGTTTCTGTTCAGTCACCCTGTCGCCTCCTTGTACACCCGCAACATCAGGTTGACCCTCCTGGTTCATCCTTATAAAGCAGAGGGGAACACAAGGGAATCTGGCAGAAATTGTGCCAGCTAACTCCAAGGGAAAATTTGGTCTGCCTCTGTGCTCAGCACAGACCTGAAACTAAAGTTGGACCTTTTGTAACCCCTCAAAGTCCAGGCAAGCATCTTCCTCATCCAAGGATGGGTTGGTTCTGGTTTGGGTTTTGTCTTTTAATCAATTCTGCCCTTGCTGTGCAAGTTCCCGTCTCTGTGATGGAGATCTCTGTGGGGTGCTACCCACTTTCAGTATCAGCAGAATAGGCTATTGTCATGCACTCTACATAGGGACTATATTTGGGCAGGTCATAATTGCCCATTTTGAATGTGTTACATCACAGTCTCCTCTGATACCTTTCTCTCTCTGTGGGTAACTCCAGCCATGGATTTTTCAAAACAACAAATCTTAGTTCCTTGAAGGACAACTTTTGAGACATGGGGCAATGTGCAATCAAAGCAGAGAGATGGGAACCAATAGGCGTGGTGTTAAAACAAGAATACTGCTGCTATCCTCAGGGAAGGGCCCTTCACTTCATATATCCCTATTTTCTCTCACTCTGTCAAAATCTGAATTGATGAAAAGCAGCTGAGAGTCCTTGCCATCACAGCAGTTTTTCATCACTCTGCAAGATTCAGACCAATGTGATTTTTTTTTTTTTTCCCCAGCTTCAGGCAGTTTGAAGCTTGAATAGGAAAGAAAGGCAGCAACTCTAACATGAGGAAAGGAAATGTGTATTTGTATGGCTCGATAGCTCCTAATTAGTTTTGTAATATTTATACAATGCCCAAAAGCATCGGCAAATCCCTTTCTGTAAATATAAATGGATACATAAATGAACTCTTCTCTTTGAAATAAGAACATATTCAAATTGAACAGAAATGTTCCCATCTAGACAGTTGGCTGATTGAAAACTAAGGGTTCATTTTAAAGTGTAGATTTGTTGGTCGCTTCTTGATCAGGGCTACGCAAGCAAACCTGCATCTGGGAGAGGCCTGCATCTGGCAAAGTCAGTACTTGAGAACCCACACATTTCTCATAGGATAACTGTTATAGAATCATAGAATGGATTGGGTTGGAAAAGACCTTAAAGACCATCTACTTCCAACCCCCTTGCCATGGGCAGGGACACCTTCCACTAGACCAGGCTGCTCAAAGCCCCGTCCAACCTGGCCTGGAACACTGCCAGGGAGGGGGCAGCCACAGCTGCTCTGGGAAACCTGTGCCAGTGCCTCACCACCCTCACAGTAAAGAATTTCTTCCTTATATCTAATATAAATCTACCCTCTTTCAGTTTAAAGCATTACACCTTGCCCCGATTTTCCATTAAAAAAACCCCAAGCAAACAAAACCTGCCTTTCCCAATGAAAGTCCTAAAAGCAGCACCGTATCTTCCAGTCAACTGGTTTTATAATCAATAGCTCTACAACATAAAATGGTCAGCTTGCTAATCAAGTGCTTCATAGAAGAGCCGACTTTGTGCAAGCCGACATGCATCCAGGACGTGTACACTTGCACATACAATTTTAGTGCTCACTGCTAATGTAAGAAACAGTATTTTCAGCCTAGATAAGCCTGTGTATTTGCTACAGAGCAGCAAGCAGTGCGGTTATGCTGCCATCAAGTGGGTAGTCATCCTACACATGGCTGCATTTTAAATATCTTCCAGGAGTGGTAAAGATAACTGTATTTCCAGGCTGTACTAAAATTTTTGGAGTTTCTTAACACCATACCTACACATGTCTGCAGTCTCCAGCTGATAAACTATGCATTTGCAGAATAATGGGACATATTTAACTGTAAGCACTCTCAGGATCTCTGCCAACCTTCAGTTGCCATAATAACATGGAAAAAATATGGTTGTACAATGTTCAGATATATGACCATGTCATATTTAAAATTCCAAATTATATCAGATGCCTGTCAGTCCTAATGGTAGCAAAAGGGGTTTGAGTTCCTTTCAAAATGACAAGTGAGAGTGGGTTTCTAAGGAGCCTAGCCCTTGCGATGACACAGAAAGATTTTTCAGTATCTAAAAGCTGATAGACAAACATAAAAAAAATGCCTATGAGCTGCTGACGAAAAGCTATTTATGGTCCAAAAGTTTAGCTCTAGGGAGCATGCTCTACCTCACAGAGTTTCTAGCTTCTTCACAGTTTTTTTTCTGGCGTTCTACAGTGAAGTTTTTCAAAGCTTCTGTCTTTATAGCCAATTCCCACTGAGTGAAAAAATGCAGCTCACTGAGACATGTTGGTTCTCCTCTTTGCCTGAAAAGGTTGCTTAAATTACTATCCCCATTCCTCAGAATAGTTTCATGGAATAAATTAATTTTATGCTTTTTACATTTATTTCTCAGATAAGATAAACTAAATATCTTTTAAGTTTTTAACGGGAAAGAACCAAATTTTTTCCTCCATTCACAAAGCTATTTTCTATACAGATTAGTGAAACATGAAGCATATTTGCTAGTGCTTTTTTACCACAGTGCTCTTACTGAAAAAAAAAAAAACCAACAAACAAACCCAAACATTTAAAAGTGGATATACGGACAATACTTCCCTCTAGGGGCAGAAACACAATTTGCAACATTCAGTTCAGCAGCGTGTCATTTATAAACCGCGTTAGTGAAATGAAACAAATAGGGCCTACCAAATCAAGGACAACCAGAATTATTATGTCGTCCCCTGCAGAGAACGCTGCTGTCTATGAAATACGTCTAAAGAGAATGCTGTGCTCCTATATTCATGCAGAAGGGTTTCAATACTACATGTATACAGAAGCCCATTTATCAGATTTCCCTAGTAACATATATGCCATCAACTTCTGACCTAGACAACGTATCATCAAATGCAATATGCAAAGAATACATTTTTATTTATAAGTAAACACGTGTATCATGAAAACGTATGTACTGACAAGTGCTAAAGTAGGAAGTTTGCTCAGCTGATCAAACTCAGTATATTTGGAAGTCAAATAAGATGGAAGGTCAGCATTGACTTGGCTGCTTTCCTCTGCTTCATTCAGGCAGCCAGATGCGAGGTTGCAAAAGCAATTCAGGCATCTCTGTCAATGACAGAGGGTCCAATCCTCTCCGCATGGTTTACTCCTACGTACAGTCTGGGAAGCTTGCAATTCCTCCTTGGAAACAAGGGGAATGCAGAGCTAACAGAGAGTTGTCTCCACATCCCCAGATCCTGAGACCTGAGTAAGCCTGAAGGGACCTAGAGGAGATGGGGCTCAAACCCCAGCTAAGACCCAGTACCTTCAACCAGTGTACCACTGCCAAGACAAGCAGCTCTGCCCTCAAAAAGCCCAATACTGCCTCTCTTCTCATGAGAAGCCATGCTAGGTAGCACTACTGAGCTGGTACCTTCATCAGGACATGCAGAGGCAGCTGAAGGGGCTGGCTGCATGTCACAGCCACCTCTGCATAGGTTAGGATGGGATCCTCAAGCCACCTCGTGGCAGAGTATCGCCTGCAGTGCTGAAACACCCATCATGAAAACGTGCACAGCTCCGTGCACGTTTCAAAAGCAGTCTTCTGACTTGTGTTTAAACAGAATAGCACAGACATTCTTTTATTTTTAAAGTTATTACTTGCAATAGTGGAAGGCAAACTATTTAAAAAGCTTTGCGCTCCATTTCTTATCACATACGCCATGGTTAGTGGGAATTTATTTCCACACACACGCACACCCACACACAAAATTCTACCAGAAAAAAAAAAAAAGTTATGTCAATGTTTTTTAGGTTACAAAAGCATTCTGTCTTGCTGTAGCCTACAAAAACATCAATTCCAAGGAGCTTTCCCCCATGAAAACCAGAGGAAAACGGACTGAGTGGGATGAGAAAGTCTGTGTCAAACCCAAATTTTTTCTCCAGCTGCATATGCTGACCAAGGCACTGTCTTTTCCTCAATATACCTATAGCCTGTGGCACCTGATGTGACAACGCTCTGCCATGGTCATAGGAGAGGCACCTCCACAGAGTAACTCAGATTCAGTGGTAAGCACACCCAAGTCTGGGCTCACCCAGGTCTTGCTCTACTACCTCAAGTGGCTCAGCTCATTGCCTCATGACTCCGTGCCTCGCTGCATTTCTTTAACACTGCAAAATCCAGTGCTTGCACAGAAATAGCATGCCAGCTGCGAATCCACCATATGACATAAAGTTTTGCTCCAGGCTGACTACAAGCCTGATCTGGACTTTACTTGCACAAGTAATTTACACAGATAATTGGGAATTGCCTCTGCAGCAGTCTCTGGAGTGGTACCAGTGTAGCCCTAGCAGCAGTGAGACTGGTTTTAAGGCTGGCATTAAAAATATTTTTGTGAAAATAACTTTCTCTGATAGTCATTCTGACTCTTATTCATATAAGCATGTATGCGCATCCTCACATGGTTTCAATTCATTATTGCAGAGATCATTAACTTGGGGCTAGTGAGAACAGCAATACACATAATAGAAAACAAGGGTTTTTTCCCTTCTTTAAAACATGACCTCTATCCCGTCTAACTCTTTTTAGCGCTAGTGCAGTTACAGCTGTGATGGTCTAAAGCTGTAAGGACTTATGTAAAGATACCTTACTTCTCCTAAATTGCTTTTCCTTTAATAAGAAGAGGTTTAAGGCTAGGGGCAAAATAAATAAATAAACAAAACAGGTCGAAAACACCTGAAATAAAATCTGGGAAGCTCCGGGTGCCTGCATACAAAAGTGCAGTCCCCTTGAGCCCAAACAAGTCTTAACCACTGGGACCCAGAAGCGAGCTCAGGACTTGCCCTCTCAACATGCGGCACTGGGTGGCTGTCAGCTCTGCCCTACGGAGCCAGCACTGCAGGAGGACAGGGTGCTAGTGGGAGTTCAACTCCCCACTTCCTTTGTTGAGGGCTGCCTGCTGAAAAGCCAGGTATCTCAGCACCGAACTTCAGGCTCCTGAGCACTTTGCTGCATCTCAGGCACCACTCCAGGCTTGCATGTGAAAATCTCGGAATAACACTTTGTTGCTCGGTAGGTTTTTCCTTTCATCTCTTTTTCAGCTGTTGTCCATATGACTACACTGTTGAAAATAGATGGCAGTCTTAATTACTACAGGCTAATTACCTTTAATGATCAAATTACCGTACGTTGATGTGGGATTTGGCCTGAGAAGAATTTCAGACAATCCTCTAACATCACCGATATTATATCTTATATCTAAGTTATGCAATGATGAAGCTTGACAGTATCCTCTAATCAGACTGAGGAGCACAACCCTGAAGATCTGAGACACCAGTCTGCTTCTCTGCCAATATAATGTGCCAGCTTTGTTTTCAGGAAACTACTTGCTAAAGCAGCTTCACAGTGCTGCTAGGTTATTTCATTTATCGCTGTGATGATTTGCCTTTTAGCACTATTAGTGAAATAAAAAAATAATAATAATAAAAGCTCCAAGGGTTCAAGATGTACTGCCCCAGAACAAGATCTCAATTTCTGGCCTTGGAGACAGTTCTGCAGTCAGCATTGCAGCTGCAAATACAAACAATGAGAGAACAGATCTTCATAAAAAATCTGGACTGAATCATCGAATCTGTTGAGAATATGCCTCCCATTTAATCAAAGGAAATATTTAAATACTAGCAGTATTCAGAAGCTACAAATTAATTGGTACTTGAAGGAAGAGATTATGTTTTCCATTTTTCTTGATATTCACATATATATGTGTGAAAGTTTGGTTGCCCGGCTCTACTAGGAGTCGGGGAAGTGACGCTCCCCACAAGTATTTGCAGAGGTAGTTGGGAATCAGCATCAGAAGAAATCGATCCTGGTTATTACCTCATGGTATACAGCAGAGTGCCGTCATCCTCCAGGCGCAGAAGTTTGTTTGGGGTTGTCATGTTGTGAGCAATAGACTTCTTGCCATTGTGGAAAAAAGTGTCCGGGGTCCAAATCTTGCTGGCAAGCAGGTTGTTAAGAGGGAGGCGTTGCATAGGTCCTTTGAATCGCAGCCTTTCGTCTTTCCAGCTTTGTCGGAAAAAAACGTCAATGGTGTATTCCTGGCACAAAGAAACAGTTGAGGTATTGCAGGATCTGAATAGAAGCGATGGTTCCAAAAATTACTTTAGCAAAGTAAATACAATGGAGTTGGCAGCCACATGCTCAAACTTACCATTTCTGTGTCTGACACAGGACCAAAACTGGTAACATAGATGTCTGTTTTCACCTGAGTTATTCTCTCTGTAATAAATATAGGTTCTGCATTAGTAATTATTTTAAGATGCAAATACATGCTTGTGATGTATTTCTCTATTAACAATTTATGAATTACTCAAAATTCCCTAAAAGCTTGAAATTCAGATGTTTGATGAGAAATTTCATCCCTGATCAAATGCAGTTGTGGACCTTTGGGAGCCTAGTCTCTTCTGATAATCAGTGGAAAGAAAAAGGTCCTTCAAGGTTGCAATTCCTCTGACCGACAGGTTTTGATCATAGACCACAGAATCACAGAACGGTTTGGGTTGGAAGGGACATTAAAGATCATCTATTTCCAACCCCCCTGCCCTGGGCAGGGACACCTCCCACTAGATCAGGCTGCTCAAAGCCCCGTCCAACCTGGCCTGGAACACTGCCAGGGAGGGGGCAGGCACAGCTGCTCTGGGCAGCCTGTGCCAGTGTCTCACCACCCTCACAGTAAAGAATTTCTTCCTTACATCTAATCTAAATCTATCCTCTTTCAGTTCAAAATCGTAACCTATCATGCTATCCCTACACTCCTTGACAACGAATCCTTTCCCATCTTTCCTCTCGGCTCCCATTAAGTACTGGAAGGCCACTAAAAGATCTCCCCAGAGCCTTCTCTTCTCCAGGCTGAACAACCCCAACTCTCTCAGTCTGTCCTCATCAGGGAGGTGCTCCAGCCCCCTGATCATCTTCATGGCCTTGCCCTGGACCCACTCAAGCGGGCCCCTGCCTTTCTTATGTTGGGGGACCCAGACCTGGATGCAGTACTCCAAGTGGGGTCTCACCAGAGTGGAGTAGAGGGGGGAAAATGACCTCCCTTGACCTGCTGGACACGTTGCTTTTGATGCAGCCCAGGATGTGGTTGCCTTTCTGGGCTGTGAGCTCACATTGCTGGCTCATATTCAATGCCTACTATAGGATGTGATGAGGTATATCTTGGAAGGACCTATTTCTCTCTGCTGGCTTGCTGATCTGCCCAGTTTCAGACTTTTATATTATAGATGTCCAAAGTTAGGTGAAATTAATTCTACCTTCAAGATTCTAAGTCCTTCTGGCATCTTTTCAAATCCAGGACTACTTTAATTTAAGGGCAGGAATTTCAGAAGTTTGTTACATAAGATAGGAGCATCGAGCCCTATTTTCAAGCATCTCTGTGTAAAGTGAGAGGAGAAGGAGAGAAAGGGATGAAAGCAATGTGTTGGTCTCACAAGAGGAAGGGGTGGGGGTAGCCAGATTAAAAAAGGGCCAGGAAGAAACATAACAGATGGTTTACACATGGGTAGAAGATGAGAGAAATCTGGGGGATAGAGAGCTGAAGGAGGTCTCAACAAGGTTAGGATGGCAAGCAACCATTCACATGTTATGTTTTTAAAATAGCTGCTGTAGAGGTTATCAAAATGACATATCAATACAGATTTGCTGTAGCTGTCTAAAAATGGATGTTTTGGGGATCTGTTTTTAACAGAGATTTTTGTCACCGGCATAATTTTATATGTGCTGACCGGTGAGAGAACCTTGCAGCAACCTGCTAGCACCCTGTCTCGCTCACCTTAGGGAGTATCAGAAAGAAAAGAAACCCTAACTGTATTCAATTACAGAAAAAATGCATCACACATGCTCTCCTAACCCAACCTCAGATGACCTCAATGACTGAAAGAAGACAATTTTCAGTGACCTTTGTATTGTGTTCCGTTTGCCAGAAGACAAATCTACTTTCTGGGCTTCATTTACCTAATGAAACACAACTCTCTCCTCACGGCCCATACCGACAGCAGGTACCCACTTGCAGGAGCATCACGTAGATGACGGTCCCACATAGCAGGGGACCAGCCACAGAGAACGCATTATCCTACCTCCCAGTCCCGGGCGCAGTCGGTTGTCGTAGCCGTCCAGCAGACCATCCAGGATCCTGGTGAATATAGTGATGTTATCATTGGCGTCCTCTTTTCCCGATGCTGTTGGCGTTTGCGAGAAGCTATTTTATGCAAATGAAAAGAAACAAGTCAAAAGCTGTGCTGGCCTCAAGGGGCTTCAGTCTCAAGGGAACTTTGCCACAGAGCTTCTGAGCCTCTGCCCTCTCCTGCCAGTCCAGCTGAGTGCCACAGGGAGCTGCAGTGATTTCATCACTGCTATAAACAATCATAAATAGCTCTCCCTGGAGGAGGAGGACCCAAGGAAGGTCCCATGCCATGGAGATACATCCCTGGGGTGCTGGATCAGGGGACACCTGAGCCCACTGATCCTCTCGCTGTAATGCACAGGGACATCCCAGTCTCGCACTGCCCTGCAGCCCCTCAGCCCCACCACTTCCCCAGTGCTGGCATATCTCTGTCCCCTGGAAGAAGCAAGGTCAGCTCATTGGGCCAGCAAAAGCTATTACTGTTTTTTCCCCGGGTTAGCTCTCCAGTCTTTGGGAACTGCATCAGCTGGCAGGGGAGATGCACCAACAGCACAGGTCTGCCTGGGGACACTCCTTCAAGTCTGCCTGAAGGTACTCTTTAATCTTTACATGCCAAACAGCTTCTGATCTCCACAGTTTATGTAATTTATTGTCAGGACAAAGGATGAACTCCAACCTTATTTGAGGATAATGAACTCCCATTGCATTCAGAAATCCCACCCCAGATCACTGGGGTATCTGAAAAAAAATACTGCTGTACAGAAAACACAGTTCTTCATTCCTCCTCTCTCTTTTGCATAAATTAGTCCTCCCTTAGAGTATGCAAATAACAGTAATCTGTAGTGGGCCTCATTCCATATCTTTTGGGCCAGATTTGTTTTTATTCTGAAGTCTTTTTTATTTCATCATTTTATCCATGGCTCAGACCTAGGAAGCTGCTCAGAGCTCACAGCGTAACTATAACTTGTATTTTGAAGTCCATCTGATTTTCATTTAAAGATGCTTACTAAAGAATCCCCTGCCTACTAATGCCTTTGCTTACCTAGAGGACAGACACTTAAGTTTATCCACAAGCATGCTTCAACTGCAGCAAGCAATGAGCTTCTCTTAAGGCAGCAAGTTTGCTCACACTCAGTGCTGATTCAAGTTTCAGTCTCTGCTGAAACTGCCAACAAATGCTCCAACTGTGACAGGGCACACTGCCCCACTAGGAACCCTGTTCTGCCTCATGCACCCTGCCAGCAGACAGGAATCGCTTACACTCCAACAACCTGAACTCAACATGAGCCAGTCACCCAGAGATAAAAAATGTCAAAATCCATGTTTATTTACTACCATCCCCCAGGGAAATAACTCAGTAAATAGACAGAGAACCTCAAAGCATCCCTCTGAACATTTTGCCTTGCAGAATGCATGTTACATATGCGTTAGGCCGATCTAACAGAACAGAATTTATACAAAGAAAGACAAGGAACCTCAACCTGGTTTTACCTGAACAAGGTTTACACTAACAGGACCTCACTGACACCCATGTAACAGGTCTGGAAGTTTTAGTGACATGAGACCTGGCTCAGGACAAGGTGCTGGTGGCCACCTAGCCCCTCACAGACATGGGGACCCCCAGTCCTGTGTCTGTTTCCTTTACAGCTTGTGTGCTTCTGCTGGAAAATAAAAAGATTGCAAAGTCTCTCAGGAAAGGGGAGTGAGGCCAGGCAGTGGGAGCAGTGGTCTGATTCCCAGGAAGGCCCAAGCACATGCAAACGCCTGGCTGAGGAGGGTCCTTGTGGCCCGAGTGCTGTCGGCACTGCTGTGACCCTCAACAACCTCAATACGGGGGAGCCCAAGGCCACCAAGAATCTCTCCTTCGCTGCAGGCAGAGACATAGACACAAATCTTGCCCATCTTTCAGGCCATGACATCTCTCTGTGGTCAAAAGATCAAATTAGTCTGTTTTATATGCTGCGACCACAACCTCTAGTGAGTAACTGAGTCAGACAACATTGCGGACATGTTTGACTATAATGAAAGACTAATTAACCCAGCAGATGCAAACTTGTTACAGAAACATTAGACATCCTTGCATGCTGGACCATTCAAGACAAAGGACTGTATACTTCTTTGTCAACCATACAAAGGGATTCACCATGTCAAGGTGAATACTTACAAGCAGCAGCCTAACAAATACAAACAGGAAACAGAAATTACAAAGGTTCTTCATATGCAGTGACCATAACTAATGCCTTGGTAAAATACCAGAATAGTATTTTAAACTCTTCTCATTTATTTTAGCTTCTTTTTTTTCGTAAGAAAGAGATATGCATTATGCTGTGTGGCTGCTTCACTGTATTAATGTAGGAACCCATTTTCATTCTCCAATGCATCTGACAAAGAATCACAGAGATCAAACTTCATTTCTTTTCTACAAGTTTCATGAGAAGCAGTGACTAGATGAGGGGAGAGCGATCTAAATTAGTGCCTCATTAAGTAGAAATGTGAGGTCAGCAGTCATCTATTCCCTCTGGCTCGCTGACTGGGCCAGTCAGCATGCATGTAGCTCAGAAACAGCCTCAGCAAAACCCACCCATCTCCTCTCTGCTAATTAAGAGATATGGAGGAGACTTGCAGGGTGATTAGGAAAGATGCTAGGAGAGAAGGTCTGCAGAAGTAAAATGTAGGTGTTGCAATGGGAGATGGGAACAAGGGATGCCAAATGCGGAGCCGAGATTATTGCAAAGGTACGGTGCTGGGGGCACAGGATAAAAAGATACACTAGTTTCTCTGCTCTTGAAAAAGCTTGTTATTTTTAGGGCTAATGGCTGAATTCAAAGCCAGTTGAACTCCGAGGGAAGATTTCCACTGAACTATTTTTGTGGGGATGGGACAAAATATACTTAGTTCTCATAACTGCTCCTCTGAATCTAACAAGAGTAATTGAGGCTGCTTCCTTCTATCTCAGCTATGTACATCTTTCACAAGAATAGTATACACACCTCAAATGCTGAAATACTTTTATATCTCCACAAGAAAAGCTAATTAATAGATGAAAAAGATGGAGAAACAACTAGGGTGAAGACATAAAAAGTCTGCACTTCATCTGCAAAACAGCAATCCAATTTAGATTTGGCAGATCACTTCACCCGAAAAAGAAGGCATCTGATGCTGAATTTCGGCAAAATGTCAGTATTGTGTGAAGTTGCATTTGTAGATGGATTACTGTTTGCCATTAATGTAAACGTTACTTTTTCTTTCCCAGAAAAGTTAGCGTTTAATTTCTGGTTTTGAGATTGCTGGTGAAATACACGTTTTGGAGTAATGAGGTTGTCTTTTATGACATAAGACCTTTAAACTGTACTTGAAAAGTTACATGCGTACATTAGATACTATGGCTCTATGTATACAGAGAAAATAATTATTTCCACCCAGCTAAAGATTAGGTTTTATCAATATATTAGTAGATAAGCACATTATTGCCTCTCTGCAACCAGAAATGTTTTTATAGCAGGCATTTTCAGTTGTGGATAAAAATAAACCTAGAAAAGAACCTTATGAAAATGCTGAGAAAATTTCAAAGATAATTACATTTAAAGCTCATTACAGAACATAAACTAAACCAACCAGGAATACTTCTCATTACATTTATTTAATATTGCAATTTCAGGGTGACTGAAAAAATCAGAAGCCACAGAAGGGGCCACCAGTGTAAAATGTAATAACTCTCCAAAGATGCTCAGCTACCTCTTCCAATAAGCTGATCATTTACCATTTTAAACATCACTGTCTTTTTTGCCACCTAGTCAAAAGCATTACAGGTACTATTGATAGCTTAGTTGTAATAAGAGGAAAACGTATGGTAGATATTTCATGATTTTTCCAAAACTTTTTTTATTTAAAAAAAAGATAGGAGGCACTAGGGGAAAAAAAAAAAAAAAAAAAAAAAGAGGAGTATTTTGCTACTGAAAATTGTATTTTTTTTCTCTCTCAAGTAGAGTTTCCAATAACTTGCTTTAATATGACT
Source organism: Athene noctua (assembly GCF_965140245.1). Taxonomy (NCBI): domain Eukaryota; kingdom Metazoa; phylum Chordata; class Aves; order Strigiformes; family Strigidae; genus Athene; species Athene noctua. Next base: position 191,819,482 of record NC_134037.1, read on the forward strand.
GGAATTATATCAGAACTTCAGACAAATTAACAGTTTGTGGAAAAGACAGTGGAGAACGCACTTGCACACTTTTGGATACTGCCAGCTGGACAGACATTAAAGGAAATGGATTTACTTTTCTAAGTTAGCTTCTCACCATCCCTTTCTTACATATTCTTGAGATCTAAAAATGCTGATATTTTGTGAATTTGTGCAATAAAGATTCAATTCTTTCACATCGCATTAGGATAGAGGAGAACCCTGACTAAAATTACGAATCTTTAATGGTGTTTGCAGATCCTTCCAGCATAATTTAATTCTTTTATTTAGCAAGAGCAGTATTTTACTACCTTCTGGGAATGAGCAATTTGTGAGTAATGCAATGAGAGCCTGTTTTTCATAGGGCGGCATCTTGTTGCCCTCACCCTCTTTGCACTTTAACACCCCTTTCAACATCCTGAATTTCTCCCAGGGGCATTAAAACACCTCCCAGTGCTCTCAGCTACCCAGGTCACTGACCTGCAGTTTCACTAGCAGGCAATGCGTGCCAGGGCTGGTCCTGCACCAAGCATGTGCGGGATAGGCTGAAGGTACACGCCTGCTATTTGACCAGCTGGCAGACCAAGAGAAACACAGATGCTGAAGCTGTAGCTTTCTGTTCAGCAGAGGGATTGACTGATGTCTGTCTGCCTCCTCCAAGAAGCTCTAGGTACCCACTTTGTTTTCCAATTATTAAAATCGTCTAATGGGTTCAAAAAGCTATCTGGAGACATGGAGAAGGAAAGGAAAACAGGTTAAAAAAAAAGGGATGATCATGACTGCATAAGGGTATGATTAATTCTTACAAAATTAGTCTTAAAAATATGAGGAAGAACTCCCTAGCATCTGCAAGTACTTGGAAAGGGGTAACCCAGCAGAACTAACTGCTTAGGGCTGCAGAGACCAACTTGAAATAACAGCCTAGAGGAGAGGTATGTTTAGCCTAAATAGCAGGATTATGGTCTTAGTGATAAGGGCTGTGAGCTAGTGGAAAAGTATGTGAAACCACAGACACACCATGGACTGAATTCTGACAGCATAGAGAGAAGTCTTGCACTGGCTACATTTAATTGGGATCTTCTGTTTTCCATGTTTCTACTATTATAAATATTATTAGCAGATGGCAACCAAACTGTGGGTACACCAACAACATCCGTCCCCGTTGGTTTTGGCTCTCAGACAGATGTCTGAAATTGCACCTCCAAAACACAAACGCATACGGACTGTGCATCATCAGCATGTCCCCAGAGATGTGCCTGTGGACAGTCTGGGGCTTGCAAGAAAAGAGTCAGGATGCAGTAAGGTTGGCCAGCATGGGGCCGACCACATGCTACCTTGTCTCAGGAAGATCTCAGTGCAGGCAGTCACCCGCGGTGCCAAGCCTCACAGAGATGCCACTACATGGGCTCCCTGAGGGCCCGCGAGGAATTGTCTCATCTGAAAACACTCTTCATGGTTTTATTTGACTTTTAATTATTCTCTAGATCTATTATTAATGTTTACTTTCAAGACAGTTGTGAACTATCTTGAAATGCTTCAGTAAAATACCTTAACTCATTAGAGCATTATACAACTCAAGGCTGAATTCAAGCAAGCTTGAAAAAGCCTTGACTTGTGCTGGAATATATCTGCAGAGGTAGATTCACTGAAGTGTTACACTGACAACGTTGGGGGGCTTCTCATCTTCTCGTTTCATCTGTATCTCTGAATTTTAATTCAGTGTTCTGTCTTTAAATAACTTCTACCAACTATGACTACGGTCCTCCTCTACCATCTATTGATGTGGATAACTCTTGATAGTCATTCCACATTTATGTTAAACATTAATCACAGACTTTTGCTGAGATTTCTGAAGTAGCCTAGGAGACTGAGACACATAATTTGTTTATTTTACCAGGCATTGTGCATCAGCATCCCCCAAGGTGGCTTTGGCTATGTCAGCAAAAACTGTATTTATGGTTTAATATAAATACAGAACAACTATGGAGAATTACAGACAAATCTCCGCCTTCATCTGTAATGTCTTACTGTATTTTGCTTTTTAATTTGTGCTCATTTGACCAATCACTTTTATCTAGCACATCGTAAAATGCACTGCAATGTAAGGGTGCGGTGTAAACACAGATGACACTAATAAAGAAAAACCTGGTAACAACAGCAAGTATTGTCAGTATTAGATTCTTACAGTTAATATACCAGCCTACATGTAAATTGTACCGTTCTGTCCTGAAGAGTCAGTCCCAAAGCACTTAGCAAATTATACTCTGAAACTGCTTCTACCTCTGAAACAGAAGCGCTGGAGCATCCTCCGTCTTTTGAGCGGGGTCAAAATTCAGCCCTAAGGCAGCATGTGAATGGTGCTGCGAATTGGAGCTGCAGATCTCTGCAGACCGGACTAAAATTACTAGATCAGAAATGGGGAGCAGAGGAGGGGGTGGACAGGTTACGTGATGATCTCATTTTAGTGCACAGAAGCTTTTTGACTAACTCAGAGAAAACAAGTGTCCTAGTTTCCCCTAACTGTCCTGTTCTGATTATCTGCCAGGTTACAGGTCACACCAATCCCTACCTGGGACTTAAATTCAGTATTTGCTCTGGAGTCAAAAGGGAGAGTTCAACCCTATTTTATTTTTTTTTTTCCCCCCCCAGCCTCAACTCTCTATTCTTCTGTTAGTGGAGTAACAGAGTTAAAAGACCCCACACCAAACAGGTCATGCTCAACTATTGCAGTGTGCTGCCTTCTGCAGGGATGATGGAAAATCAGAAAGAACTTAAGGTTATAGTCCTCAATATTTACTTTATGTGGTAATACTTTGTCAAATTACAACCATGTCAAGACAAGTTTAAAACCAGTGCCACACTATATAAGCCCTCTTCATTTCTATCACAAAGTCCGGGGAGCTTTGCCTTAAAACACACAGCTGGATCAAGCTTTTCCAAAGCGAATAAATCAGAGTGCAGCTCACTGCATCCTTTGTAGCATGCAGTCCTATAATCATTCATAATAAGACACTGTGGTCACAGGCTTCCACCTGCCTCTGTAGGGGACACAGTGGAGACAGGGCTAAGTTTTCCTTATAGCATAGGCAGTCATCACTCAAAGTTTGGTCTTTCTCCTGGTTCCAATCTGGAAAAAATCACTTTCCTTGAAATCAGAAACTGATTTGCATCTCCATTTTGTATCTTCTTATAGCAAGGAATTGATGGGTGTGCTTGTGAATCAGCACGTGGGGAGGATTCATTTTTTTTTCTGGTGAAATCATAAATAATTGTTCTCCTCCACAAAAAAGAATCAACCTACATTTCCAGAGCACTTGTGAAATGCTTTCTCTACATTCCATTGCACAGCCCATTTTGGGAAGGTCTTAAGATCGCTGGCCTTCGGAAAAAAAATATAAATGGGGGTGGGGGGGTTGGCTTGGGTGGGCTTGTTTTTTTTTTTCTAAGAGCTCTAGTAGGAATATTTCTTCAATACAGTTTTCAGGACATCATCATCAGGAAAGCATCCAAAGCAAAAATAAGGTAACAGGATTCCTTGTGATATGCTTCAGGGAAACACAATTTCTAATTATTCTAGCAAGTTTCGAACTGAGCCATCCTTCTGAGCAGTCACGATCTTAGCTTACTCACTAGGAAAGCCTGTACCAGTGAGCAGCATGCACCGAGTCCTGCTTTTGCAGCCTTGCACTAGCCTATAGCCTGCACCTGCCAGGTGAGAGAGAAGGTGCAAGTCCCCCTCATCGCAGCCACAGAGGCCGGGAGCAGGACAGCCCCCAGCTGTGCTACATCCAGATCCGAGCCCTGAGCAGCTGTAGGCCTGGTCTGAGCCCCCCTACCCCCCAAGCATTCCCGCAAGAGCATTACAGGCATCAAGAACTGATACAAGATGGTAAATTTGAGCAGGAAAGGAAATCGCTCCCTTCCCCCTGACACCAGCACTTTAAGATGAAATGCAAAGCCTGCTTGTTTTGTTCGGCTGCTCCGCACCACACGGAGCCGAGATTTTTCATTTCCTTACAAAAAACACAGCAAAAATTCAAAGGCAATTGGCAACTCACCCGAAGTGGCTGGCTAAACTCATGGAAACGCAGAAGAGGAAGAAGTTTTTGATCATGATAAAGTCAGAGACCATCCCATTGTCCATTCCAGAGGAGAGGAGGAACGCAGGTGGTTGCTTTGGTAAAGGTGCAGCTGCTCACTTTGTTCTTACGCTGCAACAATACAAAAAAGAGGTATATTATTACCCAGACAAACAGCAGGATAGCCGAGTTCAGCTAATACTGCATCTTCTGCTATCTCTGTTTTTCACAAACTTATCTAGGCTTATGTAAACATCAGCTGTTTATGTAAAATTGTATATCTTCAAGGACGTGTTTTACCTTCTGCTGACAGCAAACTGCAAAACAGGAAAAATTCTTAGTGGCCCAGTTTTCCCTTCCATTTGTCCATGATGTAACTAAAGAAATAATCACCATTCTCCAAATGCCAATTTTGACCCTTTACCTATTTCAACAACTTCCATATGCCTGCAAAACCAGGGCGGTGTGCAGCCTCCGCATCCCTTCCTTCCATCGCAATTTTTTCCCATTAAATACCCGGCTTCCCTTTCCAAAATCCCAGTCGAAATGCCAAGAAACACCTACTGCTTCTTGGAATTCACGCTGCTGATGCACGGCTTAGCAAAAAAAAGGGTGGGATGGGGTGTGCGTGTGTGTGTGTGTGTGAGAGAGAGAGAGAGAGTGAGTGTGTGTGTGTAAAAAGTGACCTTCCTCGCAAAGGCACATAAACCTCATGCTAGCAGGAACAAGGACCGTAATGTAGCTGCTCCAGTGACTGCCGCTTTTCGGATACCTGTCTCTGCGACCAGATCGCCAATTTCAGCATTGTGCACTAACATTTCCTTCTCTGCCCTATTAATAAAAAAAAACCCCAACCAACCAACAAACACTCCCAAAACCCCCAAACCACCAACAAAAAAAACCCAAACCAAACACCCTAAACAACCCCCCAGAGGGAAGCTGCCTGGATTTTCCACCTGAACCCTGTGCCCCCGCGCTACTGTAGCTCAGCTACTTACTCTCCCCACCCGCCGGCGCAGCAAAGCGCAAAGCCCGACCCAGAAGCTGCCTCCCGGGGCTCCTCCCGCCCGGCCCGCGCAGCCCGGCGGCGGGTCCCGCTCGCTCCGCGCCCCTCCGCTCCGCACCGGGCACTGCGGGGCCGCCGCTCGCCTCCGCACACGCGCAGCCCCGGCCTGCCGGCACCTGCCCGGCGACCGCCGCCCGCGCCCCGCGCCGCTCCGCGGAGGGTGGCACCTGCCTGCCCGCCCGCTCCCGCTCCGCCGCCCCTTCCCTTCCCATCCCCGCGGCACCCACGGCCTTGCCCCCACCCCGCCCGGCCGGCAAAGTTTCCCGCGGGCATGTGCGCGGCGCCGGGCGCAGCGGCGGCCGCCCCCAAGGCTGGGGGCGGGGGGCTGCTGCGGGAAGGGATCCCCGCCGCCCTCCGCCGGCCCGGGAGCCCGGCTCTTACCAGCCGCCGCCGGCGGGGGGGACGAGGGCGAGGGGGCGGTGTTTGCCCGAAAGTTGCGGAGCGGCAGCGGAGCGGCGGCGCTGCCTCCCCGCCGCTGCCAGGCGCGGCCCCGCCGCAGCGCAGCGCCGCGCCCGCCGCCGCCCCCGCGCCGAGCCCGCGGCCGGGAACGCGGGGCTCGCCCACCCCGCGGGGACCCCAGCGGGACCCCCCCGGAGGGGCCGCGCCCGGCCCCGCGGGAGCCCCGGGACGGGGCGGCGGCTCCCCAGGCCCCCGGGAGCGGCCCCCGCTGGGCACCCCTCGCCCTCCTCGGGGCAGGGTCCCGGGCGAGCCCGGTCGGCACCGACCCGCCGCCGGGAGAGCCCCGGCCACAGCCCGGCCGGGCGGGCGTCGTCTAACCGTGGGGCAGGGCCGCCCCCAACAGCGGGTGAGGCTTCCCGGCACACAGACATAAGCGTACATATACATACACAGCCCTACATGCATACATCTGCACCTGTGTTCCTCTGCCGTAGCCAACGGACCTGATCTGAACCATTCTGACCCTTAAATGCTGAAGTGGGGATTTGTACCCGCAGCGTCAGCTCTCTTTGTACATCCTCGCTACGAGACATCCACGGTTTGTATCGATATTAAAAATTTCAGGAGACCTGCGATAACTTCGAGGTTTCCTTGTGACTGGATGTGGTGTTATTCCAGAAAAACGGATGCACTGCTTCACAGCCTCACTACAGGGAGCGTGACACTTACTACGTGTTCAAGTCACATATATCACATACTGCTTGCGGGTGTGGAAGGTTTGGTGCATTTTCAACTATCCAGAAGATGAAATGGGTGCTGTATCGTCCCCGTTCCTGTGGATTCCTTGAGATTCACGCAACCTTTTGTAGCATGTGCACGTTACACGTGATAAATATGATTTCAATACATACTGCTGTGGACATACTTCGAAATAATACTCCAGGCGCAGTCATTAAATTAACAGAGCTGACGAGGTAATGTCTGTCTTTCAGGCAATATTATGGATCAATAAAGCATTTGTCTTTTTCCTATATCCATAAAAAAAGCCCTATGAAATTAATCCCTCCACTGAAATCGATATGACTTGTAGCTCATTGCCGTAGAGGGTGCTGCTATACGTCTGCCCAGCTCAGGGGCTGCGCCGTTTGAATTGAAAACTGGTCCTTAGGAATTTAAATTTTCATGGGTTTTGGTTCTGTGTGGTGCTTTGCTGCGTTCAGATCTTCCAGCACCGATTTATGATCTTAAACGCGGAGCCAATGACATACGTTGTTCCTTAGTAACTTCAATAAATACGAAGTTGTGAATGAATGTTGCTATCAGAAGAGCTCTCTCGGTGCTTAAAAATATTTGAGTAAAGTAGTATGAAGCGCCAGTAGTTTCTCATGATAATGTTCTTGCCTAGGAGTGTTTAAATCAGATTTTTACAGTGCTTTGATTTCTAGTATGAACTATTTATATCTCCGCATAGGGAATGTTGTAAAAAATACGTGATCTTTAACTCATCCTACAAAAGCTACGCCGTGGGAATACCTGCCCAGGCTTCCCGCGGGCGCTCCGGCTCCGCGGCCGGCCCCACCGCGCCGTGCGCCCTCGGACTCGCCGAAGCCTCCCCGCGGGGCCGTGTTGCTGCAGGCCCGCCTCGCCAAACCGAAGGGAGAAAGCCTTGAAGCCTCGGGGAAGCGAAACAGCGAAGAAAATGTTAAAAGAAACAAAAAAAAAACCCACCCAAAAAAACCAAACCAAAAACCGCAACACAGACGAGGACGCGCCTCACTCAGCCCGACGGCGAGAGCCGCGCGATACCTCCACGCCGCGCTGAGCCCCACCCGGCGTGTGTGGTGTCCCCGTCGTCGTGTGTCGTGTCGTCGTGTGTCCCCCGTCCCCCCCCGGCCCTTTCCCGCGCTGTCCCCCTCACCCGGGTGGGCCACCGCGGGCACGGGGCGGCGGTTTGAGTCACGCGGCCGCCAGGGGGCAGCACAGCTCCACGCCAGCCCGGCGGCGGGGGCGCGCGGCGCCGGCAGCGCGGGGTGGCGCCCGCGGGCCGCGGCGGGTCCCGGGGCGGCGGGTCCCGGGGCGGCGGGTCCCGGGGCGGCGGCGCTGGCAGGGCGGCCCGCTCCTGCGGGCAGCCTTCCGGAGGGCCGGCCCGGTAAAGCCGCCAGGCAGGCAGCGCCAATACAGGAACGGGTGCCTGAGGCACGGCGGGCGGCCGCGGTAGCCGCCTCTGATAGCTCCTACTGGCAGCGCCGGGCTGTTCTCTTTTATTTTTAATTTTCCTAGAGCCTTTTCTGTATCGGAGCAGTGTAATACAGATCTGGTTCTGCTTGCCAGCTAATTATAGCTAATGACGCAATATAGCTGAAACACGTTGTTTACAGTGCACGGTATTAACTCCTGGGCAAAGGTGCTTTCTTGAGAGCTTGTCAGACATTAATTGCGTAGGTTTTCAGGTTGGATCCCCGCCAGTTAGTGGCTTTGACCTGTGATAACAGAGTTATTACAAGCAATAGAGAGATCTTTGCTTTGAAGGCAACAGTATTGTACACGTTCTCTGTGCGTTTCTTCAGGCACTCCCTTGTGATTCACACTTAGCCTATTTGTATTCTTAGCCTCCTCGTTTGGTTTTAAAGGATGTGCTGAATTTAGCATGTGAAACAATTGCTTTTTATTGTGGTCAAGGAACTGGTTTGATTGGTTGACTGGTCATTTTCTGTGTTTAGCAAAAGCTGACACAGCCTACTAGAAGCCATTTCATATTTGCGAGAAGTTTTGCATGGTCCCTGACATTTCTCCTCCTTGCATCGTTAAATATTATTGCTTATTTGCAGAGATAAATGCATTTGAGCTAGATCATCCTCTACAAGGGCCTGAAACAGTACAGGCTAATTTGGCTGTGATTTTTACCATAGCATGTGTGAGTACTTACACGCTCAGGAGCTCACTGGGAAACGCACACCAAGTCCTAACACCATGACAGTCTGTATCGGAAAATGGCCTTTTTCTCCAGCAGCCAAAGGTGTCTCTGTCATCGCCCAAGCCATTCCTTCTTCTCCCAGGAGAGCTACAGAAGGCTCATGCAGTTGTGTGGAGGTGTGACATGCTGTGAGCATGACCCGAGCAGTAGGCTCTTCGGAGGCATTCTCTTCTGCCAAAACATTTCACTTCTGTCATCTAGGTAGAGAGGACTGCCTGCTTTCTTGAAATCTTCTGCCTTTGGCCTCCTAGCTAAGACTCTGCAAAAGGCAGAGCTTGGGACAGTGATTTTGGTGATAGAAATCCTTTCCCAATAGAAAGCAGTCTGAATTCAATTCTTCGGTCATTGCATGAATCCCTAACCATCAGCTAACAACTCAGCCACTCTCAACACAGAGGCTGGGTCTGAACAAAGTGTGAAAGTATCTTTTCCACTGCCTTCTTTCTTAGTATTTGTAAACACCACAGCCAGAAGGCTTCTACTCAGCCCTGGTGAGACACACCTCAAGTGCTGGGTTCAGCTTTGAGCTCCCCAGTATGAGAAAGACATGGACAGAGTGGAGAAAGTCCAGCAAAGGGCCAAGAAGATTGTTAAGGGACTGGAGCATCTCTCCTATGAGAAGAGGCTGAGAGAGCTGGCACTCTTCAGCCTGAAGAAGAGAAGGCTCAGAAGGATCTTATCCACGTGTATAAATACTTGATGAGGCGGGGAAGGGAATGAAGAAGAGGGAGCCAGACTTTGCTCAGTGCTACCCACTAACAGGACAAGGGACAGTGGGCACAAATGATAAACCATGACATTCCATCTGAACAGAAGAAAACATGTTTTTACTTTGAGGGTGATCAAACATAGGAACAGGTTGCCCAGAGAGATTGTGAAGTCTCTGTCTTTGGAGATACTTAAAAACTGAAGGGGAATGATCCTGGGAAACCTGCTGTAGCTGGCCCTGCTTGAGCAGGAGGTGGGACTGGCTGATCTCCAGAGGTACCCTCCAGCCTCAGCCATCCTGTGATCCTGTAAGCTATGAAAACAGCATCATCCCCTGAAACTCTGTTACTTTCCCCAAACTATTTCTATCTGGTATTGAAATGATATGAACAACCTTGCTGTTGTGAGAGGTATTAGAGTCTGTTAGATTTTGAAGCATTTGGTGTATTTACGAATGATAAGGAGGAATATTAAAAGCCTTTCCCCCCCCCATGCATGCCCACTCTACAATGCTGTGGATGCCCATGAAACATGACCAGTGCTCGTCATTTCACCTGTCTGACAGGCCACACTCCAGACAGAGCTGCATGTGGGACACGGTGTTTCAGTGGTTTGTTTTGTGCATCCTGGTGGCAATAGAGAGCTACTTAACGGAGCTTTGTGAAAGGTGGCTGGGGGCAGAGTAACACTGGGAAGGGTTGCTCAGAGATAGAATTAGTCCCTTGTGGTATCACTGGGAGAAAGAGGAAGGTGATTGCCCTTCCCATGCCAGCAAAATTCCAGCTGGTTGTGAAAAGTGACTTCTTTAGCAAGCAGCAGTGATGCTTCTGCGTGCTTTTTGTTGTGATGACCAAATCTACAGGTTCAAAGGTCTAAAAACTTCATCTGAAGCTAATCCTGAGAAGGCTGCTTTCTGCACACATTCAGTTTAGAAACAAACGAAGGCGACATCTTCTATTTGACAGTTCATCCTATCTGTTATGGCCAACCTACGCTTCAGTCCATTTCTGCATATGTCTGATGAAAGTATTGACACAGTAATGATTTAGTAAGAAATCTAGATTTATTAATAACTAGCATCAATTTATCGTTACAAAATAATTCAGAAATGTTGAAAGAAAAGTGACTTATTTACAGATTCTAAAATGACAAGATTCACACTAACTTAACAGTCCCTTAATTTATACATTATATACATGCACACACACAAAACATAGAAACACACACACAGAAACAAAAGTATTTGGATCCAGTAGAATGAAGTACATACCCACACACCAATAAACAGAGAAAGAGTGGATGAAAGAGAAGCTAACTCAAAGAAAAATTTCCCTCTTGAGTTTAGAGTAAATACAATGTCTTGGCATTCCTCAACAAGAGATAATTGAGACTTGAACAGGCTGACTTCACCCTGGCCTTCCATCAGCTCTGGTAGCAGATGATACCTTAAGGGTTTTGGTACCCGAGAGGCATCCCAGCTCAGGGAACATGCTGGTCGCAGGCCCGCTGTGATCCGGGAGAGCTCAAAGGGTCTCCCTTGTGTTTGCCATTTCTAGGATCCAAGGTCATTGACTTTTGTCAGATACCTTCTGGTGCCTTCCAGCAGTTGCACAAGAACTTGATGAATGTGCAACTCTTGTTATTGTTCCCATTTGACCACATCCCAGGCACAGGTGTTCCAGGCCCTTAGGGGATGATGGGCCCTTATAAGAGCAATCAGGAGGGGCAGGAGCCAGGCTCGTTAAGGGGGCCCTTAATGGTAGCCGTCCTTATCTACACAGATTGGTGTATAGCTCAGGGGATGTGGGTGGAATCACACCTAGCACCAAGCAGCCCAACAAGGAGGGGCAGGGAGGGGTGAGAATTGCACCACCACAACATATCAGACTAACAGCTGAGCCAGCATTGAGGGTGTGCCTGAATGCTGCTGTCATGGATTTGTAGCATGCCCTGAGCTTCTGTGTTTCTGAAAACCATTCTAGGCACCTTACAGAGTCCCTGCTCTGAGATGAGACCCTCAGGTGCTGGCAGCCTTATTTGTCAAAAGTGGCTGGCAGGAAATTTATATGAGTTTGGATCTGTATTAGACACTTTGCCCCATTAGACCAGGGAAATGATATCTAGAGATACCTCCTCCACCCCCCTGAAGGAGTGGAGAACATTTCCAACATTTTTCAGTCTACTGTAAGGTTTTACATCCTTGGGTTAGAGCATTAAAGCAAACATTGCCTGTTACTTACAATGACATCCCCATCTTTCTGTGTAAAGACACATAAACAGGCTCCATAGTTTTCCACAAGCTCACCTTGTTGTCTGACACCTTACAGTTCCCTTGTCTCTTATAGATCCTATCCTCACTACAGGTTAACCCAGCTGGGCCAGATTTACACAGTTTAAATTCCACTTGTGTGTCTGAGATGAGTGTAAGTGTTGAGAGACTGGAGCTGGTTGGTGAGGAGCACTGGACCAGGGGCAATGGTGTGCTTCAGGCCTTGCACTGCCCTTGCAGGGAAATGTTATGCACAGGCTGCTTCTGATAGTTTTCTCATATCAGTTCAGCTTGCCAGCGAGATATCCCTTTTCTCCTCTGCCCTGGAAAGAGGGAATTTCCTTTATACTGGTGGATGGCAATACAGAGTCAGAGTGCATGATCAAACCTGCTCACAGAGGTTTCTTCCCATGGAAGAATTGAGGTTTTATTTACCTTCTTGCCAGTTTCACATGTAGAATCTTCTCCCTGTTCCTGTAGATTCTACCAGAGTCTGCCTTTCAGACACAAACCTTGAAACCCAAGCTAGTTCATGGTCTCAGATTTGTGGGACGGAAGGGGCTACCTAGCAGCAGTCCCTCCTGCACCACACAGTCCACAGATTTCCATAGCAGTATAAACTATGACTTTCTAGTTTACTTTCCTCTTGCTTGGTGAGAATACAGGCTGGTTTTTCTAGGTACCTATGAACTTTTCAGCAAGCAATCTCCTCTGTGAGTGTTATATCCCATAAACAAGTGCTCACCATTATCTCACCTTGAATCCACCCCTGGTTTCTTCTCTTGTTGGCACAGTGGTTTTAACACAGATACGGTCGTAGACTAGTGAGATTGGCATTGCAAGTAGAAGGAGATTTGAAATAAGTATGTCGTGCAAACAAAGTTTAAAACCCAAAGATCTCTTAGATTTGATGTCCTGGACCAAATTAACAAACTAATTCAATATAACTATATGGACATAGTGGATATAGATGTGAAGTTTACATTTTGCCCACCTCTGAGCTGGACAGATTATGGGTTTCCTGCTTTGCAACCCTAGACATTGTGCTAGTAGTATGGGAATGACAGTGCAAATAGATGTATTTAAGCTTCTTAGCAGGCCTAGTGAGAAGCAGGTGTGTTCAAAAGCCAAGGTTAGCAAAGAGAATCACATTTTGTCTTCTCAGTCTGTGTGCTTACTCAGCAGTGGCAGTCATTGCATCCCGATGTTTGTTACAAAGGCTCTCAAATAAACAACCAACCATCAAAAATTTTTTAAAAAATATAAGTTAACACAATTAACTAGCTCTTCATAAATTACAGGTTTGAATGTCTGTGAGAGGAGAACAGAACAACTTTCTAGGGTTTAACAGCAACCCAAAATGCAGAACAAAGCACCACTCCCGGGGTTTAACGGCAACCCAAAACGCTTTACAAAGCTCTGCTACCTAGGGTTTAATGGCAACCCAAAACGCTTTATCACTCACCTGACAAGTGAGGGCTCTCAACCTCGAGGACTTGCTCAGGGCAGCATCCCGACCCAAGGCCCCTCAAGGAGTTTCCTTGGGCAGCATCCTGACCCAAGGGGAGAGTCCTCAACCACAGCTGCTGCTCCAGGGGACCAGCTCAAAATGTCTCCTCCAGGGGATTCCATTTATACCCAGGCCCAATCTGACCTGGAGTCAATAGCGGCTCCCATTGACCAAAGGCCCCAATTACCACGAGGCCCCGAGAACAAAGGCAGCCCCGAGCTGCTACACTTCAGCAGCCAAGAAGCTCTGCTTTCATTGGGCGGGTGAACCTGCCACAATGTTCCCAGGCAATTGCCATTGGATCTTACAGTTCCCCAGAATTTAACTTTTAAACATAAAATATATAAACCATATTTCTCCACAGAAAGAAATAATAGCGTAAAAGATGAATAAGGGTTCTCTAAATATGTAGGATACTTCTAACATGTTCAATAGATTATTTTATGTTAAACGCAGGTGATACCTTTTTACATCTAAAATGTTACAGTTTTCTGAGTAAACCTGGGGGTGGTTATTGCACACAAGCGAGCATCAACTCAGAAAACCTCTCAACTGGCACTTTATGATCCTATCATATGTAAAATAACTTTAGTTAATTTCTTCAAAATGTCTAAATTTACTAGTTAGTATTTTACCTAGCTAGAGTAGCAGTTATATCTATATTTGAAAAATAATGGGTCATTAGAGTAACATTGTATATGATCTTTAAGGTCTCGGTCCTCCTTTCTGATGATTTGGGTGCATCTTTCTGTAAATACATATGACACTGCATGGTGGACTCCGTGTGAGGACAGAGCACACCTTTAGTGACACATATGAGAAAAAAACCCAACTTACTCTGTATTCTGAAGCATCTAAGTAAGAAAGCACTTTGTGGAGAATAACCACAATGATTCAATTTCATACATATGCTTCATAAAGATTAATCAGGCTTAAACTAGAGCATACAAGTTCTGAATCAATATTCAAGGGTTTATGCATATGCTACTGTACATGTAATTCCTTCATAACAGGAAGGAGGGAACAAATCTTAGAAGGAACAACACAGAAATTCATTGAACTAAGATGGAAGGATCAATGTTGATAAATTCTTCATTAACTACATATTCAAATATTCATAATGGATAGAAGGTGAGTGTACTCATGGACAGTACAGGACTCTAGTAACCTAATGTACTTAGCGACGTTAAGGACAGAGCATTTGAAGTTTAGAAATTGGTTAAATACAGACAAGAGGTACCAAAATCTCATTGACAGTACATCTCCTAATTTTATTATACATACATACATATGTATCTCTCTTGGATTTAGGTTATGAGCTGTAAATATTTATGCCTATTGATACATGTATGTACATATCAAGGCTACCTGTCAACTTGGTTTTGGTTATGTAAATGATAAAATTGGATTAGCATGTTCTAAGTTGTGATGAACTCAGGAATTTTTTGGCTGCTGTATTTTCCATATTTACTACATTTCTCTGTGTTGTTTACATGTGCGCTGGAAACATTGACAGAACTCATTATTTCTGTTTCTGATCAACACAGGTAACTGTCAAAGATACTAAGAAATATTAGTTTCCAATTTTCTAAAATTTTACAAATGCTTTTCAGTCACCCTGTAATGATTCATTATAATAATTAGGTGCTGTTACAGAAAACACTTTAATGTATTTGGAAAGCTGTAGACACAATTTACATTTATTTTAGGATTTGAAACATAATGATTTTCAGGCTGAATTTATTGGCAAGGGTTAAGTGGGAATAAATGTTCTTAGCAGTTCCAAATCCCATTGAATGTGACTTCTGTTACATAGATTCAAGTGCTATAATTAATAAAATTTCAAGAACAATGAATTTTTAAATTGTTCAATCTAGAATTAATATTTGCAGAAATTGGACAGAGATGAAGCAAAAGAAGAAAAAAATAAAAGAAGAAATAATCTGAAAATGCCTTGGTTTGGAAAAGATACTGATAGAGATTTCACAATGTTCTATATATAACACAACAGGATGTTAAATATTAATGATTGAACTATAGCAAGCATTATAACTGACCACACCAATGCAGGTGATGTTAGTCCTACAGCTTTGTGTGAACATATTTTGTCAGTCCCAGTGCAGTAGAATTCAGAAAGATAAAAGTAGTAACATATATTATGTATATTAGTCAATAAGCCAGATCTTCATGTAGTATAAATTGACTAAGAGAAGGGCAGCGGAATTACACCCATACATCGGCTGAGGTCATGCTGTGAATGTGACCCAGTAATTATGATTCAGTCAACGAGAGTTTGTTTGAATCTGAAGAATGAGATTTAGCACAAATATTGTCTGGGCATTTTGTTTTCCTTTTGGTAAATAATTTATTCAATGAAAAATGCAGGTGGCTGGCTCACAAAAGAACTGTGGAATAGGCTAAATTTTGCCAATTTGTAATAGTCAATGGAAAAAAATAAGAGTAAAATACTACAGATATTGAGCTTTTTGGTTGTAATATTTCTAAAAAAGTCAGTAGTGTGGAAGAGGAGGATACAGTTGCAGAAAGAGTTAAGAACAGCTGTGAGGAACCATCATACAGGCTATGCTTCCCATATTCCCTTTGGCTGTGAGAAACACAAATTAACTCTTTGCTATGGGCACACATTATCTTTTTGGACATAGGGAACTTTGTATGGATTTTCCTTGTTCTCTCCTCATAAGCTGTTCCATTTTTGCAGAAGCGATAGAGTGTTCAGTGGGTCAGCTATCAGTGGGGACGAATACCTGTGTGCTAGCCCTTGCCAAGGAAAGCTTTGCCTGGAGGGAAGGAAAGCACCCTACCTCCAAGCTCTATATTTAGGATGTAGCAGATTCAAGTTCGGTCCTGGGTACAGAGTGTTTTCCTTGACTACTTCTGCTGTAGGTTTTGAAGGAAGCAAACAGGCAAGTGAACTGGAGGGACAGCTCTATTTAGGTCCCCAGGCTGCACACTTATTGTGTCTGGTACTTCTTTAAAGTCCACAACAACTTAATTGGCTACACATTTTGGAGAAATGGGACTACTTGCGTAAGTAAGATAAGCTGGATTTATCACCATGCCTTTCACCTTCAGCAACTGAAAACAAATGGATTAGTTTCAAATTTGGGGCTGTATACTTGAATGCATCACAGACTGCTGGTCAGTTGTACACAAGAAACTTTACCTGCTTGTCTAAACATGTCACTTGCAGATGCAGGCAGCTAACACCCATGTTAATTTTAGCAGCCAAAGCATGGGAATGGTCAATGGGCACAGCAACTCAGGTGCACTGAAGAGGATCAAAAGAGCAGCTTCAAAAAAAAAAAAAAGTGACTTAAAATTTGACTGCTGGAATGGTTGCAGTTTGATCTACTGGTGTTTTCCTGGTTTACTAAAAAGAACAAAACAAGACCCATCAAATGTTAATCAGATGTTTTTGTGTGGAGAGCGCTGGGGAAGAATCCTGGATATTCTCAAAATAGCAGGATGGAATGAGTTTCAGGTGAATAATCCCATAGAAGAGACCTTAAGCCTGTCAGTTAGTTTTCCACTATAAATGTGTTTCATCATAAAGTGCCATTTTGTTGAAATCAGATTATGGTGCTTTGCTTGAGCTTTTTGAGTTCCAGCATCTACACCACGGAAAAGTACCCCAGTGGCTAAGGCATTCACCCAGGTGTTGGTTCAAGACCCTTTTGAAAATACCAGACTCAAGTATTAGTCTCTTAATGTGGTGATAAACCCAGTACTTGGCTGCTGACTGTTAATTGTGTGTCTTATTTTATGGATGACCAACTTGGGCTGCTCAAGGCTTATAGAGCACTTGCAGTGGTGGCAAAGTTATTGAGAGCTGTGGTTTCTCAGCACCTCTGACTGCAAGGCAGTGCAGTCTGCAGTAATGTGCACAGGGTTGCAAGCCATGAATTTTAATACTTGCTCTGGCACTAATTCAATGTGTAGCTCTAGGCAAGTCCCTATCTCTTCAGCTGTAAAATGGGAATAATAATAATGGTTTCCTATCTTTTAGCAGTGATAAATTCATCTGTGTTCTTGAGTCATGCAAATACTACAGTTATGAGTGGCCCAGAAAAAATATGAAAAAATAAATAATTCTGTATTTACTGCAGGCTTTGGGTGGGCAGTAAATAAGGCACTGCTAACTGGCTGGTGAAGATTACTTTCCTAAGTAGCTGCTTATTCAGTAGGTACTGTGTAATCAGTACCTACTTATCCTATGTAATGAATAAGAAAGGGTTCTTTGGGGGGAAAAAAAGGGAGGCAAAGACACATTTCACGAAAAATCTTAATACTGTTTTACAGGAAAGCACAATTAGGATTTCATTGTTCATCTAGGTTCTAGTGTTCTGCAACTTTAAAGTACTTGATTTTGGCAGCCATCATAATGTTCTTCTAAGGCAATTGTCTTCTGCACAGGGACATGGTTAGGTCTGTAACTTGTGCCTTGCCATAGGAGCTTTACTCAAAAATAGAATTTTGACTGTGCATGTGTATCCATTCTTTATGTGCAGTTATTTCATCTGAAAAACAGGAAAAACAAATCTTTTTTTTTAAATGTCTGTTCTGATCACAGCATCATATTCTCATTCTTATACAGCATTTTTCTGGGTTCTCAGATTAGTTGCAGGGTAGGCGACCTGTTCAATTCGTTACAGTGTCTCTCTCTTTGTATACAAATAAAATCCTCTCCCCTCAAAGGACTCCTCTTTTAACAAACAGATTTTTGCTCTTGGAAATAGCAAGGAAAACAATGAAGACCACAGTACCTGGTGATACGCTAACACTTCAATCCAAACTTAGTTAGAGTAGTCTGAGCATGTTTATCCTGCAATGTAACTGCTTATTAGACCATTGCTATTGCATCTGTTAAAAGCATATGCAATCCACAAAACAAGCTGCCAAATGTCCCTTTTTAATTACATTGTTCAGAGATCTGTATTGTCATTCTCTATTTTGTATTTGTGTATACAATGTGCCAGTGCAGTGGTCCCCTGACAGAGCTCACTTGAGCATTGTTGGAGTCATGCTTACTTTTGTATATCTAAGGAGATCCAAGCTCTGCCCAGCCAGAGTATGCACAGATTTGTTGGTCTAATCTCCACCCCATTTGGTGATGCTAGATTTAAAATTAGGACATATCAAATTAGAACTGTGATATTTGAAGTAGTATTGACATAAAAGGGAATCATCCATGGCATAATACTTACAGCCTTTCAACGTGTCTAATAAAGGATCACGTTTTAGTGTAATCTAACTGTACATGTTTCTAGACATTTACTTGATATTCTTACCTCTGATATCTGAGATCTATTAATTTGAGGTAATAAGAATATACTGCATAAAACAAAGCAATATATGACCTCAAACAATATTTAAGAATTACATATTAAAAGCATTTCTTCTAGCTACTTATATTGAGAACCTTCATGAGCAAATATTTTGGAGAAAATTATTTTCATTGATGTCTCTTAATAGGTCCTGATCTTATGAACTGCACACATGATTCATTCTGGGCGTGTGGATTTGTGGCAACTGAACGCATATGCAAAGTTCTTGCAGTGTTTAACTCGGTAGAAAAATGTCTGCAGCACTCTGTCCTTCAGGTTTTTATTGTTCACTATACAAATGGTGCTACCAGCTATGAGCAGGATACAAACAATAGTCACAGAACTATTGTCAAGGATGGCTGTTACCTCTAGTCACTTATGAATTAAACATCTGCTGTCTCACATGGAAAACGTTTTAAAAATAGTTTGCATATGAAAAGGATGACTGTAAAAGAGATTTCAGTAAAGAAATCTTCAGCTTGTTGTGAACACAGCAGCCTTGCTGTTCAGTAAAAGTTTGCCAGAAGTACGTCACCCTTTGCACTGTTGTCTGACAGAATCTGATGGCCTAAATTTCACTTAATATCTTTTGCTTAGTGTTTCCTTTTGGCTATGTCTACATTTTCAGAGGCACCTAGATCTTAGAAAATATAGCAAATCAAGTAGAACGTGGATTATCTGAATGTGAGTTTTCATGTAGGCTCCCCCTGTGAAAGAGAGGCCACTTGAAAATGTCCCTTTTCTATAACCACTGCTGACCTCACTGGAAAATGTCTCCTACCATGACCTCCCATGAAAACTGTAGGCACTGAAGTAATGCTGCTATTGAGAGGTAGGAGATAAACATAATTGCAACAAGCAGAATTTCAGCAGGGACTGTGCTGTATATAAAGAATTCAGTGCTAGAATATATCAAAATTATTGTAACCTAGCTGTACTTGGAGTTAAATGTAAAACTCTTGCCTTCCTGGAATAGCACCGTGATGCTTGTAATCAAAACCAATTTGAAACACTGATGTCTGTTTCTTGGTGTCAGGGAAAGAGATTAAAGGGAAGGAGAGATCACTGTCATCTTCCATATCACAGGATGTGCTTTGAAAAGGTCACAGTGAGACCAGGGAAAATTCTGAATGGAGGGAAGAATGTACCATCTACCACCACTCCAGGTCCAGTTGTAATGTATAGCTGTGAGCCAGCACTGTGAGCAAGCTTATAATAAGAATGATGCCTGAACTCAACAAAATCTGTGGTGGCAAGAAGCATCTAAGTGAATGTGGCTTATTTAACTCAGCTATGACTACACACAGGTTTATGTTTCAAAGACAAGAATTTATTGTGGAAAGGAGTTGATGCTGTACGTTTTGCTGCATGAGTGTTCTTGTTGAGGTACAATGGAGACAGTTGAGCGTGTTTGGAAGGCCAGACTCAGGTGACAGCATGGAAACCTAAGCAATGCTCCATATTGTATAAAGGGCCTGGATCATTCAGGTAATTTTCTATCTTTGTTAAAAACATAAGTTACAGCTGCTACTATATGGCTCTTAGGCCTTCAGATGCCTACATAAATAATTAAAGTCTTCCCTGCCATTCTCTCTATTGCATGCAGACACTTCATGGTATTGGTAACTTTGCTAGTGTGGGTAATTTAATTCCAGTCTTTCTTTTATTATTATTATTATTTTCCTCCCAATCTTTCCTTGTATTTATTTCCCCAGTGGCTAAAAGATTAACGATTAACCTCCCATTAGAGAGAAACAAGAAGATGGCTTCAGCATTATTTATTTATTATTATTTTCCTTAGCTGGAAATTATATTATCTACTCCCTACTTAAGACCCTTCTAATGAAAATGTCAGTTACCATGAACTAAATGTTCTTTAATAGTAGAAGCATATAGCTAGCTAGTAGAGCAGAATAAGAGAGGAAGAAAATCAAACTCAGGTGTAGAACTGTGCACATCTACACATGGAAAGAGACTGGCACCTTACAAGACCAAATGGATTAATCCTCAGTGCACCCTGTGATGTGGACAAGTCTTTCTCAATGACACACCTGAGGAAGGGGATGCCATTCAGAGGTACCTGGACAAGCTCAAGAAGGGGGCCCATGTGAACCTCACAAGATTCAACAAGGCCATGTACAAGGTCCTGCACCTGGGTTGGGGCAATCCCTGGTCTCAATACAGGCTGGGGGAGTGGATTGAGAGCAGCCCTGTGAAGAAGCCCTTGGGGGTACTGGTGCATGAAAAGCTGGACATGAGCCAGCCATGTGTGCTTGCAGCCCAGAAAGCCAACTGTATCCTGGGCTGTATCAAGAGAAGTGTGGCCAGCAGGTAAAGGGAGTTGATTCTCCCCCTCTACTCTGCTCTCCTGAGATCCCACCTGGAGTACTGCATCCAGCTCTAGGGTCCCCAGCACAGGAAAGACCTGTTGCTCCTGTTGGAGCAGGTCCAGAGGAGGGCCATGAAAACGATCTTTTGGCTTCTGCTAATGAATATATGAAATAAACCCCCTAGAATATCCCATGTTGCCTATGTTATAAACATTTCCTGTTATCTAATTCTAAGAGAAATTACCCAAATGCCCTATCAGATGGTACATCAGGGTCTTCAGAGACTGCTGGGGTTTCCCACAGTTCAAGCTAACCAACTTATTATGGTAGCTGGTAAATCCTGCTATCCAGTACCACAGTATGGTGGGGTTCCTTCCAAAGGAGAAACAAAGTAAATTTGTCCATCCATTGAATTCTTTAGCAAAATGGCTCTTATATCCATGCTAAGCTGTCATGCAGTCTCCTTCATGGTGGCTGTCCTGAAGTCTGGACTTGTAGATGTTCTTTTTGGCCCCTTCTGTTTCTCGAGCTGCACAGATGAAAGAGACACTTGCACCAAATTTTCTTTCACTTGGGATATTACCACCTCCCTGTGTTCTCTCATTCCAGCTCCCTGTGCAGGAATGGCCGGAGTGCTCAAGCAGTTCCCTTCCTCCTCACCTGAGTTTGCTGTATATTCTGTATCACTGAAGTGTTAGGCAGCAGTTCAGGATGAAGCAACAGCTCAGAAGCTGGAGGCAGTGAAAAAGTTGTGCCCTGGCATTTAATACTTTGTAGAGAACAAGAGAAGATTTGGGGCCTGGCGTGCCCCCAGACCCAGCAGTGCACCCCATGACATTATGCAGGCTCACAGCTTTCTGGGCTTAGCAGAGGTGGTATTAAGGACACTTCTCAGTTTAATCAGGGGTGTTCTTTGACTGTCAACAGCTGAGGTCACAGCAAATTTAAAAATGGTGCCATCCTCATGTCAATAAAGCCCTAAACACTCTGGTTTTATCACAGTTTAAAGCTGATGGGAATCTCAAGCGCTTTTATTCATCTGTAAGCATCCATAAGAGATAATTCCTAAGGGGAAGTCTGACCTACTGCTAGCCAGCCCTTGGCACAAGGAGGCTGACTACAACACATGGGGGTTTGTGTGCGTGTGGGGACACACACATACCTGTGTGTATGCTCCTGCACTCTTCCAAGGCAGTTGTGCATTTTATTGAGGGCTATGTCTACATAGCGCTCCCATTCCTGGTCTATCAACCATCCTCCAAGTTGAGAAAATAAAACCTAGCCATCTTCCACCCTGATCAAACCCCCAGAAGAGGGCATGTCATATGCCTGAGAAGGTGCAGCATCTGGCACGTTTGCTCTGCCTGATGGAGCTCCTGAGCTCCCAGCGGGCTGTGCAGCTTGCCATAACCTCCAGAGTAGGCATGTGTGAGGCACAATCTGGCCCATAGTTTCATACAATCCCCTTACTTTAGCAGAAAAAATAAAGAGTAAGTTGTTACTCAGAATGATGTTTTGTTTTGTTTTGGTTTTTTTTTTTTCCTAAGGCTTATTGCTTTTAAATTATTGTTCTAAGTGGATTGTATGCTTAAGCGTCAATGATAAAGATCAGAAAGAAATATGACTTAAAAAATTATTTATGTTACAAGAGCCAGATTAATCTTTCCAGGAAGGAAACTGGCAAAGATGCTAGAAATACCACACTGAAACGTAAAAGCTGTCAGCTCCACTGGTTCCTCTTTCAGTCTAGCATCAATTACAGTGGACTTATAGCAATTTCATTGAATACTGAAGGGATCGTATTAAGGAGGGAATAAACATTGACAAAGTATGTGTTTTGTTCAATTTGCTACTGTTTTAAGAATGAGGTTTTAAATGTTCTGAAAGTTATTAGATTGTATGCATGGAATGAAAAGCAAGAAAATTTGTAAAGCATAATATGACATTGATTTCTAAAGCAAAAAGGAAATTGAGTCTAAAGTTCAGTGAACTATAGCTTATTTTCATTATAGACATTTCTACTGAGAGGTTCTGTTAAGATTTAAAACTGCTGCTAAATATACAGACACCCAGTGACATGGCAAATCTCTATACAGTTATAAGCACATAAGAATGGTAACACTGGGTCAGACCAAATCATCCTATTGAATGATTCCCCATAGAAACTTGCACAAAGTGAGTAAGAAGAGGGCAAGTACTTACAGAGCCACCAAAAGAGAGGACAGTTCCCTTGTGCTTAGCAGCAGTGAAGGTCTGGGAAGACTGTGAGAGGGTCCAGCTTCACAGTTCCTCCTGCTGCGGTCCCGTTCTGCTCTGGGTCTCTGTCAGAGTCCCCACTCTGACGGAGGTCCACGTACCAAAATGTCAAGGGTCTTGGGAGGGTGAAAGGAGAAAAGATATAGGCAGGCAGTTTGTGAATAATGAGAAACTTTATGGTGGTAGAGGAGTTAGTATCTCATTTGCTCAAGGGCCAAAATTGCATTCCCTGGCACCCAACATTCAGTGGGAGGTCAACTCCTCCATAACTCCTAAATCCTAGCAATCTGCAGTTTAAAGTTAATCTATATTTAATCATATACAATACATCTATAAATAAGTTATGCATGCCAAAATGAAGGGTATTAGAATGTCTGAAATACTGTAAAATGGATGTATAATTGATTTATTTTGTCTAAAGCACCACTGAATGTAGAGCTGCTTTCAATAGGGGAAAATACCACCTACATTTCCTAGAAGTTACAATAGAGTATTTGGTATCAGGAGACGATCATTCTCTTCCCTATATGCTAGGGAAACCTTATAACCAGGACTCATGGCATGACATTGATAAATTATTTAATTCCATAGTGTTTGCCCCATATTCCTCAAGTGGGATTTTTAAATGGAGATGAATAACTGCTCTCTTCTCTGAGGTTTCAGATGCCCCAATTTTACATTGTCTAATAAATGTATACACAGCATTTAAGAACTTTGAAAGAAAACCAGCAAATATAGTTCAAAATTATATTAGAGCCTTTTAGCCAGTTTGCATGCATATAGTACAGTCTCTAAAGATGATGATAAACTAAGCCAGGCAAGTTGGAGATTCAGGTGGATGAATAAAAACTGAATGAATATGAATAAAGGTGTACAGACATTTTTTGTTGTTTTTTACTGTCAATATAAAAATATTTCAGGCTTATCCAAAACTGTTTATAAAATTATTCATAAGCTGAGGTGTTGAAACGTGCGCTTTGGATTTTACCAGTCATTTTTCAGACTTAACTACTTCAGATATTTTAAAATAAAGATGAATGGAATTCTGAAACATCACTTGAATAAAAAATACATTAAACCTTTTCATTCTCAAAAAAGTCAATGTTTTCTTTTTTAGCAAAGTCAAGAGGAGAGCTGAGAGTATTACAGTACCACTGGATGTTCATTTTGCATTTAAAAAAAAAAAAAAAAAAGTTTGTGCTGCTAAAGTTCCACAGAGCCCTATTAAAAGCATTGAATTAGAATAAAGCACTACTGCAACAGATGATGGGATGTCCCAGTGTATTCAGGACAGTTTAAGTGTACATATTCACATCTCAAAACCCTGTAAAATAAAAATGGTGTTAGCTCTTCTGATTCATTTTTAAAGCAAAGAACATTTCCATGTTTTCCAATTCATAGAACATTTCCAATTTTTCATAGACTGCCATGACTATTTAACTACACTTTACAGTTCTATCACCCTCACATCTGACGTGAAGTAGGGAAAATACAGAGATGCATACGCTCTGTTCCCAGATTGTTTCTCTTTTAAATCAAAACTTCTGATGTTTAACTTCTGATGTGGATAAAAGAAAGTACAGCTTGAGGCTATGATATTATGCACTTAAAAGTCCCAAAGGCAATATTCTTAACATCTACAACCAACACTGAAACATATCCTAAGAATGTAAATGTTAGGGTTGGGCTCTTAAATACAAGTTTCCTGGTATGCTGCGGGCTGACAGGCTTTGAATTTATAAAGACTTCCTATCTAAACAACCAAAAGAGCTAAAGATCCCTTAGGATAATTACTTTGATCTGTACTTACAAACCTATTAGAAAGTATTACCATGTAAGTATCCAGGTGATTATTTCATCTGAACATACATGTTTTCATCATCGTAAAACTGTTCTTCTATGCACAGTTTGGAGAGTAGTTTTGTCTTTACAACTCTATGTGAAGGGGATTCCTAACCCTATTTTATGTATTTGTGTATAACAATATATACACTCATGACGTTTAGAATGGATCAAGAAATTTTTCTTCCTCGTGATATTTTTTCAAATAACTTAAATACTTGAGTATTTAATGGAAATACCTTATCTCTTTTTTTTTTTTTTTCCCCCAGAGTATTTTTTTAAAAGCAAACCAAAATAAGGTATTTTTTTGTTTTCTGTGGATGCCTACAAAATCCAAAAAATGATCCACAGAAGCCCAAGATTGGCACCTTAATTTTTTGCAGTAAAAATACCTGAGGAGCACCTAATGGGCCTTGTCAAATAGATGTGCTCACTGGCATGGTTATTACACAACAGCACTGAGTTCAGAGCACAGAGCATGTTAGCAACACGTACTTTCATTCAAAACTGTCATAATTTTGGATCAAGGTGACCTTTGCACTTTGTAATACACGTCACTGAGTAACATATACCATGCCTACTAGGATGCCAGGATAACTCAAGGCTTTCTTCTGCCTCTGTGTAACTTTGCATGGAAAACCTAAATCCGCCTGTGGGGAGCTGGCCTTTCCAGTCACGAGCCTTTCAGAAGTGGCATCAACTATTCTTCATGAATTAATTTTTATTTTACCCAGACTATGAACTTTCATTCTGCAAATGAAAAAATACTTAAAATAATAAGAAGAAATTGAAGAGGCTGAGAGAGTAGGCTTCATTCTAAGTCATAATTTCTCCTGCCATCGAAGTTGAAATGCACTCCAATATACATCAACAGTTCACAATCCTTGTATCAAGATGTAAATCGCATGTCTTTTATAATATGGATACACTTGTTGAACATATATTCTGGTCTCTGAAAGTGTAAAGAGCTTTTTTTTCTACAGGATTTTATAAGCACTAATCACATTTGATTTTTTTTTTTTCTGAAAAAATGCATGTGTTTTACAACAGCCCTGTAATAGCTCAGGAGGGTTAGAAGGGACACTGGCAAGCTTTTTATCACCCTTGCATGTATGCAAGTGCTTCAGGGGATCAAAGAAATTAAAAATATGCAACTGAATGAATTTCTGAAGGAAGAGAAGCGAAATCAGTGGTTTATTTGGGGAGAGTGTAGTAATGAAAACAATAGGACATTTTAGGGTGTGAAAATTATTTTATTGCTAGGTCACAGTAAACCAGAAACATGTATTTCTGATGACATTGAATTATAAATATTCCCATACTGAATCAAGCCAAAGTTGTATCTACTTTGCTGTCCTGCCTCTGACAATGGGCAGTAGCACATACTTTCAGAGAAGCATAAGAAACAGGACAGATAGAAAGCAATTCTTCTCCAGGTATAACCTTTCAGTTTCAAGCAGTCTGAGGTTTATGGACTTCCTCAGCCAGAGGGTGCATTCACAACATTGATTTTAATGGCCATTGATGGAGCTCCTTTCTGTGCATTTGTCTAATGGATTTTTGAGCCCATTTACAACTTTGACCTCCACAGCTTCCTCTGGCAATGAGCTCCACAATTTAATTATGCATCATGTGAAAAAGGACTTCATATTGCTTGCTTTAAACCAACTGCCTGATCAACTGAATGCTCCTTCATTTTTGTAGTATGAGCAATAACTAATTAGGCAGTCTACATATACATTTATTATATGTATATGAAGTCATATACATATGTCCCCAACTTCTTTTCAGACTTAAGAGTCTCAGCCTAAGTCTCTTTCTTCCTACAAATGTCATTTCATACTTTTAATCATCCTCATAGCTCTTTCCTATACCTTTATCCAGCTCTCAAGCTCTTTGAGATGGAAGAGAACTGCACAAAGTTTACAGGATGTGGGTAGACCACAGATTTCTACAATGCTGTACTGATCCTGTTTTGTTCTATTAATTCCCTGATTGTTCTTAGCACTTGTTTACCTTTTCGACCTCTGCTGAGCATGGAGCTGGAACTATCTGCAGTGACTCGTGAGATCCTTACTGTAAGGATAATAGCAAATTTATTCACCGCTGTTGTGTGTATTTTGATAGCTTTCCCTATGCCTATTATTTTTTACATTTGGAAATAGAATGCATGAAAAAGAAAAAGAAAATAAATTCTACAGACTAAAAGAATGATAAAGAACCCATTGGATTTGAACCAGAACTAGACACCTTCAATAATATCAGTGATTTAAAATGAGAGTAAACAGGAATCTACGTCTTGATATATTCTCACTTCATCCTTCCTACCTTACTCTTAAATGCCAAGGAACAGGTTTCTAGACTTGCTAATTCATTGGCATGTTTCTGAGCAGTGCTAAATTTCCCAGCTCTGGCTGATGTCAAAAGGAGTCAAGACTGGCTAGCCCTCATAAAATTGGACCTGAAAAGTATTGTTCTGGTAACTGTTTATGCTATGTGACATTGTCACTTCCATACTAGTCGTGGAGCTTGATTCTGGGAAAAATGAATTTCTAGAGAGGTTATGAAAGATCAAGGATGCTATAATGTCATCATAATTACATGTAACTTGGGCATGAGCATTACATAAAAGCATATTGAATGCTTACTTAACATAACATTTGAATAAATCATGTTTAAAATCATGTTCACTGAAACATTTATTTCAGATAGAGCCACATAGTTTAAGCCTCTCATACATAAACATTTTTGGCATTATTTATGAAAACTTGGCTTGCATCCACTTAATTTATACTTTAAAAAATAAGAGATAGCTATGTGAATCTTATATTTATAGCAGAAACTTCCATCGTCTGCTGCTTACTGAGGTTTCAGCAGATCTACAATGGTAATTCAATAACTGTGTCTATAATATCCTGGGAGTTTTAAACAGTTTCCCATTTTTGCATTTGGCATTTCAGTCTGTACTTTCTTACTTGTCTTGATAGGCTTCTAGGTACTAAAAATAATTTGTTAGTGCCTATCATGCTGTGTGACAGTGATGCCCTTGAATACCTAACCTGGTTAGCATGGGTTGAACCTCCTAGGAAACGGGAAATTTAATTTTATTGACTCATTGGTGCGGGTGCCTCACCGCTTCTGAAGTTTCTGGAGAGAAGGTTTGCAAGGTGGGTTGAGCAATCTTGAGGTAGAAGCCAGGAAGCAGCTGTTCCAGGGAGAAAGATTTACACTGACATTTTGCATCTAGCTGTTAGAACCAATAGTTTTTGCACCAATGCTATGCAGTATGGGCTTAATTTGGTCTCTCTTGTGTATGCTGAGTCAATCAACAAAAGTATTTTCTTCACTTCAAGGTGAAAAATGCTCAAACATAATGAGGTGTGCATTCTCCAAGCCCATGGAGGAGTTTAGCATCACATTTATTTTTCTTCCTGTTTGTAAATGGCTTGTGTAAGGCGTACAGAGTTCTTTTCAGAGTAGAAAAAGAAAGTATATAGTGGCATTCCATGTTCAGATGCTTTCAGAATCTGAAGCTGAAATATCTCACTTTCTTATTGTTAGCATTATCTTCCAAGCTATAAATATTAGTCTTTGTATCTATATTTTCATACCGAATCATTTTGTTAGATCCACAACATCAAGAGTACTTGTTAAGCATTCTGTGATTCACTAGCTTTATGTTCTGGCCTTAATCCAGAAGGGGCTATTACATTTCACTCTCCTCAAGACTATTTTCAAACGAATATGATATTTAACTTAATTTCTGTTTTTACATGATCTTGTAGGATTTAAAGGTGTGACAAAAAAAATTCATGAACATTGTTTAAAATTTAACTTACATTTAGTTAAAAGACTCCCGCAATTCCAGAAACACAGTACTAACTTAGCAGCTTTCCTGTTTCTTTGCTGTCTACTTACCATTAGAAGAGATATTCTTCACAGAGATCCAACCTAAAAACACATAAGACATCCTGGTCTGATAAGATTTTGGAGGGCAATATGCTCAATGTACTGAGACAGATCTAGACTTCCTTCCCATTAAATCACCATGGATGGGATTTAGTTTATGCAATATTACATACCCAAAAGTTAGAGGTATAGGCTATCTTCATAGTTATTAGGTACTTCTGGAGGGTGATTCATCTACACTATTTCAGTATTTTTCAGACTTTGGACTTGCTTCCCCCCACCCCCCCCTCACTGATTATTAAAGTAGCCCATGGTAACTGGCTCAGATTTACACATTTAATCTCTGATGCTTACATAAGCAAGTAGGAATCCCAGCCAGAGATGTTCTGAGTCGTGGTATCTTCCAGAAATTTTGCACATTTTAAAAAAGCACACAAAGTTCTTATTTTGCTCTTTGGTAAAGTCCTAACTGTCCAGTACAGGTTGTTCATGGTATGTTTTCCTGTATTACATTGAGTGAGCCTTCAAGATCCTTCAAGAAGGGGAGAAGATTAATTTCTATTTTTGTTACTTTAATAATCCTATATGCAAAACATCAGCTCTTTCTAGCAACAAAAACTCCACCAGCAGCAGTACTGAAACCATATGCCCTCCATTTGATTTACCATCAACAACTGCCTGGCTGCACATAGAGCCTCTTTGCTTAATAGTGGCTCTAGGCAAGTGCATGTATAATATTCATAGCAGTTTTGTTCTTTTATTAAAGTTGTGATAAGGATGCAAAGCATTTTAATGAGAATAATCAATTATATAATGATATTCATATACAACAAAGTGCTTTTAATACAAGTACTTTTAATGTGGCACTTTTGTTATGGGGGAATTACTTTTGTAATGCTTTCAGAAGCATGTCTTCTATTGGTGCCAGGCAGACAGGAGCAGTAGGAGACTTCTGTGTGAGATGAACTCCATTTACTCATCATTCACAAGAAAGCATTTTCAATGCAGAGACCAAAGGATTTTACCACTCCGCTGAATAAGAGAATTTCAACATCAAGATGTGTCTGCATTTTTGTAAGAGAAGAAAAAAAAATGGAGTGCATTATTAGCCTGAATAAAAAGCCCATTGCGAAACTTCAACATTTAAAAGATCAAATTTTATTCTTTCCTGTTACATTTGCCTAATTGTTTCCCTGATCTCCCCTTGCTGTTAACATCTCTCTTCCAAAAAGAAGTTAATTCTATCCTGCCATTGGCATTTTTGCTGATGAATGTCAGAAGTTATAAACACAAGGTGGTCGTGCAAGTTGTTTTGCACTCTTCTGAAAATTTTAATAAATATATTAACAGAAACTGTTAGCATATGCAAGTTTATTTTTATCTTATGGGTATGGATATATTTAGGTAAGGGGACTGAAAACAGATACTTATTCCATCTATATTGTACATGTTCATTTAGAAGTTGTGCCCTCTTCTATCCATAGCTAATTTGCTATAAATCCCATGCCAGTTGTCATGGTTACAGGGTGAGCTTCATCTGTCTCTCAGGTGTCATTGGCTATGTTTGGGAGCACTGTCCTAAAGGAAGATGAAGGCTGAGCAGGCTCCCTGACTCTATATCCAGCCTCTGCAAATGTAGACTGCTTTCTCCAACACCTCGCAGCAAGTGGCCACACACACTTCAGAAAAGAGCCCAGCCATCTTCTCAAGTCAACATTGACCTTGCAACTCTACCAACATGAAATATGTGACTATAATCAAGGGATATATTTGGGTCAGTGTTGAGGCTTCAGATACCCCCCTCTGCTCCTTGTCCCCTCCTCTGTCCTTTGCTGAGCTCAAGTCTAAATTAAGCCATGGTGGACTTGACAGCTAAGAAGTGTGGACACCAGACAAAATTGTACTTGAGAATATCAATCAAACAACAAAATAGCATGCTGAGGCGTGGTTGCAGGAATGCAGTACTATGATCTTTAAATCCAGATCAATGTGGCTTGTGAATCCTGATGCTTAGAACTACCAAAAGAACATAAGATATTGTGAAGTTTGGAGTAGGATTCATCTGAAGATTACATGTAGGTGTCTACACGAGAACTGGGTGCTCCCATTATGTCAACAGAGATCTAGTCAACTCAGTTAATGGACCCTATGTATAGAAAGCTGGGGATCCTTCTCCTGGGTGGAATCTGACCTGAGAGGCTCAGCCCAGTTCATATACACAAGCATCATGAGCCATTGGGATGGTCCAGGGGATCCTTGGACTCTCCAGCAGAGTGTGGGTATCACAAAGGTTCTGTGTTGTAACTGACAGCTCTGTGCAGTGTCTGAAGTAACTCAGAGCATTTTAAATGGACTAGATGGTGGCATCTAACCTGAGTCCTACCCAGCCCTACCAGTTCTGTTTTAGGTGGCTGGCTATTTCAGGGGGATCCAAGACATGAGAGAGGCCCCACATCTCTCTACCCAATGCACAGGGGAGTCACGCATTCACAATACTCAGCTGTTAACACCCTTTAGGCAATGCATATTTAATGTAAAATGCATAACTACTCCAGGAACAGGGACCAAACCCAGGATCTACTTTTCCCATGTAAGTGGAGCTTAATGCGTTCAAGCTCAGGATCATTTACCCCATGCTTTTAGTTGCTTCCCTTTAACTTCTCTAAGAAGACAGGTAAAGTAATGCACAAAGACATAAATCAGATTGTAAGATACAAATCAATACTTATTACGGAGTACCCCTTACATTCATCACACCTTCTCAGAAACTACTTAGCTAAAACTTATATTTTATTGCCAATTCCAGCAAAGCCAACACGTTTCAGACAATACCTCCTCTTGCTCTCCCTTAAATTAGTAGCACTATTTCAGGAGAGTCCTTTGTTCCCACATGTTCCGAAACAGTCTGTGTTGGGTTTGTGTGTTGCTGTTTTGGTAGTGGGGGAGGGGGATACAGCAGTGGGCCCTGTGAGAAGTTTCCCAAAGCTCTCCTGGCTCCAAAATCAGACCCACCTCTGGCCAAGGCCAAGCCAATTAGCAATGGCGGCTGTGCCTCTGTGATAACAGATTTAAGAAGAGGAACCGGAGAGGAGGAGGGGGAGTGAGGGAAATACCTCTGCAAGCACCAAAGCCAGTTGGAAGAAAGGAGGAGGGGGAGATGCACCAGAGCAGAGTCTCCCTTGGGTTTAAATCATGACACAGTTCAATAAAAAAGTTCAGGAAAAAATCTTTTTCTAGTCAAAAAATGCAAAAGGTTCTCTGTATAGTCACTTGGATTTCAACTGAAAAAGCTCAAAAATATAGAATTAAGCTTTGATTTTTCAGTATGTCTTTTTTATATGAATCTCAATGTTTAAACACACATAAAAGTATTCAAAACATCAGAAATAAAGTATTTCATTTTACATTGAATACACTGCATTAGACTTCAATGTATTTTTTTTAGTTTGGCTGATAAAAAATGAAATAACTGAATTGGATAACATTAATCTGGATCAATTAGAAATCTTTTCTGAAAATTAATCACATAGCTCTGTTGAAACCATATTGTTGCACCGTGTTTTTCACAAAAGCAGTGACTATTTTTTTTCCTTTTTCATTTCTTGGCAACAGAGTCATGGATCTATAATTAAAAATGCACTTAGACAATTTCCAAAAGATTATTACAATCTTGTCATGTCAGGGGTTGAACAAGTCAATTTATAGATTTTTTTTTCTTCCCCATCCCTAGATTCTACAGTGATGGTCTGAAAACCCTCAAGGCCCTAAACTATGTTTTGTTTTGGCAATGGACACAGTGCATGCAAATGATATTCTCTCTTTCTCCCTGTTTAGGAATGCAGTTGAAGAAAACAAAAAACTGTATGCGATTTATGACACAAGGTGAGTAACAAAAAGTACTTTAAAAATGTGATCATTATCTGTAAATGATACATTAACCCTTTAAAATGTTAAAAATTATTATTAACGTTTATTTTGAAATATTATTTTTCTTGAGCCAAAAAGTAATCTTTAAATTAAAGTACAATAACAGATATTTTAGATCATCATGCACAAAATTATGTATCTACTAATAATGATTCCCCTTTACACATAGTGATTTACCTTTCTATACAGTGCATATAACAAAGAAATGTAGAATAATTTCTGTGTTATTGCACAGATGGAATATGGCCCACGATCCTGGTCAGTGTGTTATGAGCTTAACCATGGCTGCTTCTAATGCCAGTGTTTGGGGCACGAGAGCAAAGGGCTGGCTGGCACAGCCTTGGGAAAAGAGGATGCATTTAAAAAGACTAAGAGGCGCTTCCACCAGCAAAGTCCTGTGTCTTGGCAGTGCACGGCTGTGGATGTAGCCTCTATATAAACACACCTCCACACTCTGAAACGTTTTTTTTCCCCTCATCCTTCATGGACTGTTACAGGCACTCCCTAGCATAAACCTACTGAAAGGATAAGAGCAAGTCATACATCAGACTTTCACTTTATTGTACCCATAGCTTTTTCTTTGTTGCTCTAGATTATTACTTCAAGAATTCTTCCTAATCTTAGCAAATCAGGATTGATGCCAAATCATTTCACTGCACTTCCTTCTCATTGCTTATCCTGTTTTATGTGGGAGTGTTTGCATGTATAAATGGCTTGCCTTTTTTCCCCTCAGTGTTTATTCTTTGTCTTTCTACTTGTCCCTAAAATTCAAAGGGACATTTGGATGGAAATGTCAGAAGCCAACATCTCTTGGTGTTCTAGCTAGTTCTCATATAGACACATCAGTTAGTATCTTGACTTGATCTTTCTTTAAAAAAAAATAATACTAAATATAAGCATTTCAAACAACTTGCACTTGTCTTCTTCACTCCATATAATCTGCACAATGAGGCTTGGGTCTCGACTTGGAATTCTGGCTGCTATAGTAAACAAAAATTGCATAAACAATAATTATCACAAATGAGATTCATGAAGATATTGATAAATACGAAAACAAAAAGGAATGGGCTATATTCTTCAATTTTTATCTAACCTTAAAGAAAAAGGTAACTGCTGCATACTGTTTTGTTAAGAATAATGTGCTCCTGACAAAGGAATTTAAATGAAAACACTCAAACAGAAACTCTTAACAAATAAGTCCTAGGTAAAATAGTCTTCCTCAACTGCAGTTACAGTTAAAAAAAAAAAAAAAAAAAAAAAAAAATTCAGTTACTTGTCTGTTTTTCTAAAAAGACTGTGTTTTCGTCAGGACAGAGACTTAAAGAATAGTACTTCTGAAGCCCCACAGGCTTCTCTAATGTATTTCTGTTATTTCAGTGCATAATCATTAATCTTTATGATGAAAAAATGTGAGTTATAAAGAGCCTTGATTATTTCTTCCTCTGCCAAAGTGTCAATGGATTTTTATTTTGATGTGTCTGACTCATTATGTGCATAATCCAGAGGTTTTACTGCATAAGGAATGAAATATTTTAGGAATACTCTTTTAAATTCATTCAGATAATTCAAATTTTTGTTCTGTTTTCTTGAATTTGAAGAAAAATAACAATCTGAAAAGTAAGCAACAGTTCAAAACAATTTGGGTCAAGCCTCTTATTGAAGGCAAATTTGTCCCTATTACTCATATTGATTAATACCTTACTCTTTATGTGGCCCACTGAAACATTCAGATCTCCACTACATCATAACTGTTGACATAACAGCATTAATATTTCTGTATAATTAAATGAAAATCAGCAAATTATGCAACCAAATCAAATGGATTCATGAAATGCTGTTTGCAATCTGCCTGACAGAAATGAGGGCAATAAGTATAAAGTCAGTGTCGTTATAGGCTCAGCATAAACTATTGAGTATTACTCAACATCAGCAAATACTACATATGTTTTCTGATAAATATACATAGCAAATAAATATAATATTGTTTTTCTCACAGAATATGTCCAACAACCGCTGCTCATTATCTGAAAGGGCAAAACACAGAGTATGAAACTGTCAAAGTGCAGAGTATTACCTAAGTCCGCGTATCTACTCCCCAGCATCCTCCTGTCACTCTAAAACTCTGCTTCTGCTGAGATACTGTAGGGTAGAAAGTAGAGCTTTCTGAAGGAAATATTAAGTCTCTGTTGAATGGTATTCTGGCAAAAATGGTCCTCAACTTTTGATTTCATAAAGTAAAAAAAAAAAAGTCAGGCTTCAGGAAAAAAATAAGTTGAATTTTCTTGTGGATTTTTTTTCCCAGCCAGTTTTATTAATTACACCTTCTCAGCAGGTTAAGCCAGCAGGCTATTAAAATTGCTGCAAGGCAGAATAGGTAAGCAGCGGCATGGGTCTCAGCCTAGTAAGATTAATGTCCCGTGTTTGTCAGAAGACACCATTTCAGCTGTGGTAGCAATTCTTCCCTCTTTGTTTAAGTTTCTGTCTGTCTCTCTTTTGTATCGCTGAACTCTCTGTGATTGCAGTTTGCTTCAGGATAAGACTGGATCTTTGTCAAAATCAGTTAAATGACAGACAAGACAGAGAGGAAAATGAAAAAGAAAACATTCTGATAAATGATACTGGCCTCAGCATATAAATTGGGTTATGTTCATTTTGTCAGGTAAACCCTCAGTACCACTTTCCGGTGCAAGAGCTCAGTGATGTTTTGCATGGTGTGATCAAACAGTTCCCTGATTCTCAAGCCAGCGTTTCTCCTGACTCATAGTGGTAGTACTGCAAATGCACCAGCACTGTGAGCTGACCTCTCCTCTTTTCTAGCCTTCTTTCTTTTGGATCTCCATTAGTGCTGACAATGATGAAGAAAACTAGAATTTGTTCCAAAATTTTGAGTGGCTCCTCATTCCACTTCCACTGCCTTCAACAATTTCTGTCCTTTAACAAAGACTGAGTCTGCTCTGTTCCAGCTTCTTCTGAAAGGAGATGATGGGTGCATCTACATAGCATTTTAGTGCAGATCAGGTCTGTGCTTGTGAAATGAATCATTTGATCATTCTCACTTACTGTGCTTTGGTTCACATCTCAGAGCAGTCTCAGAGTACATGAACTCGATGCCTTTCATATGAAACTAAGGTGGAAAATGCACCTCAGCAGCATACTGAAGGTGGTCCAACTGCTAATAAGCATCCAGTCTATGTGACCAGATTAGAATTTTTCCTAAGGGAAAAAAACAAACTGTAATGTGTATGGCATGGATATCAGTAACTCAGCAACAGCAGTTTTGCTCTACAGACCAGCCTCAGTGCTTGCTAACCCAGACACAGCCATTGAATCCATTGCAATCCACTCACCCCAAAGACTTCTCTCACACGTAGGCTTGGCAGGTGTATTCTCTGACATGTATCTGTACCAGCCCAGGGACAGTCCTTTTGCTCCTTCACATGTAATGCTTGCCTTTGCAGCTTAGATTTACCCATCTTTGAAGCGGCCTTTACAAATATTGGCAATGATAAGGAAGACAAGAATATCACTGTGCTTACCTTATTGAACAAAATTTGATCAGGAGCATAGATCTTAATTGTCCAGTGCCCCAGAGGCTGGAAAATTCACCAAAGTAGTAGAAACAGTGATGAATTTTAGTCCCTGAACTACATTTGAAGTCTCATATTTTACAGCGATAATTTTACTGGTACAGAAAGACTGTATCTTGGAAAAAGAGCAAGACTGAGAATGAGCAATGAAGAAAGCACCTAAGGGGAGGAGAGAATTGGGTTCCATTCGTTAAACCACCGAACATTGATTTATTTTATCCAGTAATTAATTCATGAATTACTGGATTATTTATGAAATAACAGTATGTCATAGATAAGAGCCAAACCGCTAGACCACAAAGCCATGTTAACTCTTTACCTTTCTCCCCTACTTAACTATTTGCTGAAAAGTGGAACGTTTAAAACAACAGAGATGAAAACCCTACCCTGAGGTCCTGTAGTCTGGGCTGATCTCAGGAGATACAACCTTGGAATCTTCTTGGATGGAGAACCTGCGGGTTCTGACTGGGTGTTTTCCTTTAGTGAAAAAAATTGCCCAGACTCCTTCCTGCCATGCCTTGAAATAACCTGTTTGCTTTTTGAAAGGAGACATTTAGGAGCCTAATTCCAGCAGACGAATCAGGGTGGTGAATTTAGGGGCAGGACAAGGAGTCTATTTCTGCGCCCATATTTTTCCTATCAGCCATATTAAATAGCTCCCCAAAAGTCTTTGCTTCTGTAATTTCCTTAAATACTCTGCACTGTGCAGGGCTTTGCGGGGTCTTACCTTCAGACCACTCCACAGAAGTCTTTCCTGTGGAGAAAACCCAAAGTGCCATTTCCCAGTAAATGCCAAATCACTGAAAACTCTAGATTATTTTTACCTTTCATGAAATTCATTGATCATTAATTATTTTTAATGTCTTTCAGTTACTGCTAAGCCTAACTGAATCCAGAGTCCCAAGGAACAAATGCTCCATAACTCCCTACTTCCTTGTTCCATCAGCTCTAACCTGGATTGTCTTTAAACTATCTGCAAGTAAATGGAAACACTTGCTCTGAAAGATCAAGAAGACAAATACTTAAATGAAGTGATAAAATATGACAGGCTCTACAGCACGATTCATTCCTACCTCAGATGTTTCCAAAGTACCAGGATAGCACGTTAATCAGAAGTAGTGTTCTCTAAAATATTTTATTTCTGTTATAAAACCGACAGTCTATTTAAGAAAAGTTATTAGCGCTTAAACATGTATTTAAACCACGTTAAATTCCTCATAAAAAATATTTTCTTCAGTGTTAATACGTTCTTTCAGCACTTAGGGAGAAAGAACTGAGTTGGTACCCTTCCCTAAATTTACCTTCTCTGAAGTCTTTGAAAAAACTAGTGTTCAATACTGCCCATCCATAGCATTAAAAAAAAAAAAAAAATCAGGATCCAGAGCCCTCAAATCACTTTTTTACACATATATATATTTATTATTTGATTTTTATTTTTGAGCCCTTGAGTCATGTATGCTTCATATTACAATTCTCAAGCTTTCATCATAAGCTTTATTAGTTTTTAAATGAAAGTTAAGATTTTTCACTTTATAATCATAGTAATTATGTCACTATTAAAAAATCCAAATATCGCAA
This sequence comes from Athene noctua, assembly GCF_965140245.1. NCBI lineage: Eukaryota > Metazoa > Chordata > Aves > Strigiformes > Strigidae > Athene > Athene noctua. The sequence goes on from NC_134037.1 coordinate 191,857,279, forward strand.
GACTTAAAACGATATCACAAGATTTGGCAACACTCGGTTTCTCCACATTTTTCCTCATTGCCTATAGGCTTTTATGTTGTTTTTAAAACAGCCTGCTCCTTCTTTTACTTGAAGTTTTATTAACTGCAACAGCAACAAGGTCAGGATGTATGCCACAGATTGCACTTGACTTTCTTCACAAGATTTTGTTGAGGAGAGATGAAAAGCCTGTTCAAAAGATGCTTTCTCACCTGTACACAACACCACAGCATTCAAGCGTCCATCCTTTGCCTAGCAGTTTCTCTAAGGGAAGAGGCTATGTAGAAGGAAAAAGAGGTGGTAAGAGAAAATGCAAAAAAAGACACTGTTTTTCTCCCTTGACTGGTCAAATGTCGTGCCCTGTCATGGATCAGCGGCCACCCGTTGCAATGTAACCAGAATCAGGAGCTGGCTAAGGGCATGTTTACACCATTGGTAGAGCATGGTGAAGAGGTCTGGCATGGAGAAGGAGCTGGCTCTGGCACCAAAGGCAATATAGCCAAGTCAGCGTGCTTCTGTTTCCATGCCAATTAGTCCTGCTGAAAGGACTAATTAACCTGGAAGGAGGTTAACAATAGTAACAACTACGCTGTCTCCACCCTAACCAATGTTTTACACGAAGTTAAGAGCACCCAGAAGCTCAGAGGCAACACAACAGAGGGCCGGCAGCTCTCGCCGTTCGTCCCTTTGGCACCAGTGCCGTTTCCCTTCAGTCCCGTCCCGTGTGACAAGCCCAGCTACGCGCGCTTTGAAGCCAGCGGAGGTTTTGCCAGGCGAAACATGACGACCTAGGTGTGTGCTGACAGCATCCTCGCGGGGATGGCTGCAGGCAGCCGCAGGCCCGGCACCGCTACCTGCGCACCGCACCGCCGGCCCCGGCGGAGCCGCCCTCTGGCCCTGCGCGGGTCGGGGCAGGGCGCCCAGCCCAGCTCCCCCTCCTGCCCCGGCCGCCTCCCCCCGGGCCCCGCTCCCGGGACGCGCCAAGGGGCCGGTGGGCGCGGCCCCCGCAGGGAGCAGCCCCGGGGCAGGGGGCGCGGGCCTGGCCTCCGCGCTGGGGCGGGCCGCGCCCCCTCAGCCCGGCCCGGCGCCGGGCAGCCCCCTCAGCCCCACTCCAGGGGGGGCCGGCGGGGCTGCCCTGGCCCCGCAGCCCCGCTCGCCCTCCCGAAAAGAAGGAGCCGCCTGTCTAGAGCCCCCCCCCGCCGGGGCTGCGAGGGGGCACCCCCGCCTCGGGGCGGGCGGGCCGCGGGGCCGGCGGGGCGGGCGGGCGGGCCCCGAGGCGGCGCCCGGGGAGCCACCGCCCCTTGCTGCCGGCCCCGGCGAGCCCCGCTCCCCGCGGCGCCCCTCCTCGGGCTCTCCGCCGGGAGGGACGGCGGCGCCCTGCCCTCCCCTCCCGGCTGGCGGGAGGGCGGCAGGGCGGGCAGGCGGAGGGGAGGCAGGCGGCCGGGCTCCGGCGGAGGGCGGCTTCCTCCGGGGCTCGGCGGCGTCCGGCCGCGGGGTGGGCGCAGCCGGGTGCGCGGGCGGCTCCCGCGGGCCGGGCAGCGGCGTTGGGGCAGGGGGTGGGGGATTTTTTTTTTTTTTTTTTGGGGGGGGGAGGGCGACGAGTGCGGGGGAAAACGGGGACTGTCGCCTCCGCCTCTTCCTCAGCGGCAGCCGGGGCAGCCGGATCGCGGCGGCTGCTGCTGCTGCGCGGAGGGAGCGCGGAGCGGAGGGATGTGGGGCTTTGGGGGAGGCAGGATCTTCGGGATCTTCTCCGCTCCCGTCCTGGTGGCCGTGGTCTGCTGCGCCCAGAGGTAGGAGCCAGCGTGCCCCGGCGGCGGCGGCGCGGGATGCGTTTCGCCAGGGAAACAAGCTGATGCGCTCCCCCCCGCACCCCCTCCGCTCCCCGCTCCCGCTGTCGCCCCCGGCCCCCCGCCGCACCCCGTTCTGCCTCCCCCGCCCGACACCCCTCCGTCTCTCTCGCCCCCACAGTGTGAACGATCCCGGCAACATGTCCTTCGTGAAAGAAACTGTGGATAAATTATTGAAGGGCTACGACATCCGCCTCCGGCCGGATTTCGGAGGTGAGTCGCCCTGCTCGGGCTCGCCGCCCAGAGCAGCACCCCCCCACCCCCCCGCTCTCCCCGGGGCTGCCGCCGCTCCCGCACGGCGGAGCCGGCTCCCGCCGCCCCTCTCGCCGCCAGGTCGCGGAGCGGCGGCGGGTGACGGCCTCGTCTGCCCGCAGGTCCGCCTGTCTGCGTGGGGATGAACATCGACATCGCCAGCATCGACATGGTTTCCGAAGTCAACATGGTGAGTAGTGGCGGGGGGCCGGCCGGCGCTGCCACCCGCCGGGTCACAGCCACCCGCCGGGTCACGGCCGCCCGTCCTTCCCTGTCTCTCCCTTCGCACGAAGTCGCTGCTGCCTGGGCGGGCAGTGGCCGAGTTGCGCGGGACGCCGAGCGCTGCCCTCTCCGCCTCAAAACTTTTATTTCCCTGGAGACGCGCTTTCCCCCTTCCCCCCCTTTCCCCTCTGGCCGCCGGCGGCCGCCTCCGCGGGGGTGCGTGGCCCGGCCGAGCCCGGGGGTGGTGGGCCGCCTGTGTCCCCCCCCTTCCCTCTCCTCCCCCGGGCGCCGCCGGCCGGAGCTGTTTGGGGCTCCGCCGGGCCACCGGCCCCGGCCGCGGCCTCGCAGCCGGCGGGATGCGAGGCGGGGCGGAGCGGGCTGGCGTTCGGCGGGGTTTTTCGGGGCCGGTGGCGGAGGGCCGCGGCTTGTCGGCATCGCCCCGCTTCTTGGGCGGTTCGGGGGAAAAAAACCCCGATGCAGTTCGTCGGTGGATAAGCTGTGCCGTGTGCGAGTGCGTTAATTATTGTCGAGCATCTAGAGCAGGCGCGATCGTGTATGGACTTTGGAGGAATTGTGATTTTGCTTCTCAGAGTGATGCTGTTCGGGGGGCTGTCAGGCTCACTGAGGAAAAGGGGGTGCTCGGTGTGTTTCTGCTGTTCGGTACCCCGGTCTGTATAGTTTGGCGGTTTGCGGTTAGAAGCTAGAATTGCTCTTTGTTGTCCTAACCCTAAATCTGAGGTGAAATTTTCATGTTCCTGAACAAATTACTCCTTCCCTTTGTATCTCAGATTTTTCCTTCCCTTCTTTTGCAAACCTGAGGTAAAAAGACCTGCCTACTCTGCAGTGATGTAGTTATATTTATGACATTAAAAATAATAACCTGCATGTTTGGAAGCTGAGCTCTCGTTTAGTAAATATGACACATCACACTATTCCTCCTTCAAAGCACTGTTGCAGTGTTACAAGCTGGCGTAGTTTGGCTTTATACATGATCTGTGCATTTTCATGAATCCTGCCCCGTTTTTCACCTGCTTGACCCAAGATTCTGAGATAGGAACTTTTACTCATGATCTTTTTAGAAAATGGTTTTAAACAGAGGTACTACCTGTTTGCAAAGTGCCACCACTGTCTGCCTTTCTACTCATTCAGGAAGGACAAATGAGGTAGTTCTTACTTACGGGAGTTTATTTTAGGTTTCTTCCAAATTCAGACAGCTTCAGAAACACCTCGTATATTTCACAGGCTTTTCTGTACCTGTGTGTTTGCTTCTCAAAAGTAATAGAAGCTGAGTCTTTGAAGAGTAATTGAAAAGTCTGACTTCACTATCCCCACTGCCCCCTTCCCCACCTTTGGCTATGCTCCAGACTTGGGGAAGCACTACATTACACATTAAATTATGATGTGACACTTTGTGCATGTGAAGTGCCACATAGGCAATAAATATCCGAGAAAGGCAGAGTGAGATTGAAAGGACAATGAGGGGATGTATGCTGCATTTTGTGCTTTCCACCTGCCTGCACCCCCAGCTGTGGTAAAGCCTGTTAGGTTTAAATAACAACTAGTCCAACCCACTGTAGCAGGCGTATAAGAAAAAGTAAGTAATTACAGTGCTTGTTCTGCTGCTAGACTGGGTAATTAGATCTTGAATGATACAGGACCTCCTCAAGAGGACGGGTGCCATCCCTTTCTCCCAGTGAGCCAGTGTACCAGTTACTTAAGTTTCTAGCTGCCCCACAAGTCAGTGCTGTTTCCCATTAATTGCCAGAGCGTAAAGAGGTTTTTCCAGTGCCCTCTCATGGGGCGATACAAAGTCTGAAAAATACCGATACAGATCTTGCAACAGAAACAAATAAGTGTTTCTGAAGGGAGTTGCTGAAGTAGTATTGTTACAAAAACTGTATTAAATTACTTCAGGAAAAATGAACGGAAAGGGCTTCTGATTGGTGAACACCTTACTACTACAGGAGTCTCAGCTGAGCTTGTCTCTTCTCCCCGTGAAAGAATTAATCTTTGACTAAGCACAGCTATATTTAAGTACTACCTGAGTTATTACTTCCATTTGTTTTAGGTAACTTTGTACTGATCTACAAAGATTATTGAGTAAATTCCAAGAAGTTGTGGGCAAAGATGAACAGAAGGAGCTTTTCAAGATTACTGAAGTATGCATTCTAAGATAGTAATTTGGAGGGGAAAAAAAGTCACACTTAGCTTGAAGATCTGAAGCATAGCTCTTGAACTTCATGCTGGTTACCAACTAAACTTTGAATATTTGACATATTCTTTCATTTAGTTCCAAGCAGATATTGTGAGCATTGACCTTTAGCCTCATCAACTGCTGAACTATCTTACAAGAATTTCTATGAACTGTGTTAGTATGGACATTAATTCCTTTGATTTAAAACTAGACACTGGTGTAACCTTTTATAAATTAGCTTGTTAAAATTCATCTCTATATTAAAAATAAAATAACCAGAGAATTAACATTCTCCAATTTTATGAATATAAATAAAAAGTTATTACAGCAAGTTTTATTATACTGCCTTCTAGGCAGCCTGTAATGTAGCTTTAGTGATACAATGACAATTCTTTGTAACAAGAATTACAGCTTGTTTCATACTCTTTTCTATTGTTAATCAAACTACAGGCTTGTATATAATATAGCCCTCTATGAATCTTCAGTTACTGGTACTCATTTGGTTTTCCAGAATTTAAAAAATGTATTTATGTAGTTTTAGTATTTCTGTTGAAAATTATTAAAAATCCTTTGCCCTCCATACACCCAGGCTACCTGTAGCTATTTTTTAGAATAGACTTACTGAATAGTAATTTGCACCTTCCTCAGATTACATGGAACAGTTAATATTTTCCTTTGCTTTTGATGCCGAAATGCTAAGCTGGATCAGGAGGACTGATGCAACTATCAGGACTGCACAGCATGAAATTGTTTCACTGAAAAGTTTTAATTAAGCAATTTCTATTTGATCTCTTAACATCTTGAAAATATTGAGTAGCATTATTGAAAATGTTACTCTGCTATACTGTTTACGTCATACTGAGAATACTAAATTATGAATAAAAATAATATGCTTTGATATTTATAAGAGTGTATATGTGGTAGCAAGAATTAATTAATGAAGTTGCATGTACAAAGTGCATTGTTCAAGAAAGGGCTACAGTCTCTTAATGACCTGCGTATATATGATTATCTCCGCATGTGTTTTATTTCCCTGCTTCACCTGTGCATACTTTCCCATTATTATTTGCTTACTTCACAAATTATACCTGTAATTGGGTACTTAACCACCTACCTATTTTTCTGCATACCTGCCGTAATTGCATTTAAAACTGCTGTAAATGCCTGTAAAATTACAGTAATGTACATTCCAAACAAAATACTAATCAATAATAACCAATGTAATACTGAGAAGATACTGCAAGTCATCTTACAAATAAAGATTATGGAAGATTACTGTTGTCATATTTCAATAATTTAGATTTATGATTTAACATTTTACATGATTTGGGTTGATTGTGTTGTGTACTTTCTGTGTTTTAGAGGTATGTTTTGCTTAGATGATGTGAATTGTAAAATAAATAGTTCTCATGATTTTTACTAGTCTGTCAGCCTATTTCTAATCAGACAGTATCCACAATTTGTGATTTTTTTATAATGTGATTCTTGTTCAACATTTGGTCTATGATTCAAGGGCACTAGTTCCAGGTGTGTAATTTTCAGTCACCCAAATACTGCCATAGCTGTTTATCCTTAGGAAGTTAACTAATCAATACACTGAATCTCCAAATAGTCCCCTCTTTAAACTCATTATTATAGCTGGAAGACTAAGGTGCTGTGCTTTCATTTTACCATCATTTTAGGATGTGTTTTATAGTTTGTGGGAGGTAAAGCTGTAAAGTGGGTAGAGAAAACAAGGGGACCGGTGTAAAAATGAACCTTTCTCCTTAGATAAAATGTTTTTCAGAGAATAGTGCGATCTCCTGTAAGAAAGGAGACATGTGCTACTGCTCTCTGAAGTGTTGTCTGCATTCTCTTTGTGTATAGATGGGACCTCAGAGCTGTTCATCCAGGGTTTTTCAAAGGCTCTAATTTTGATAAAGTTAAACCAGCAAAACCCAGGAGGCACCATTGGCTATATAGTTATCCTGCTGTTTTGAGAATACTGTACTCAGAAAATTAGCTTGACATAAAGTCAGACCATAAAACTTACGAGTTATTGTTTCTGAAAAAGATTTAATCTTTTCTATGCTAACGCTGTAATTTTTTTATTTTTACATATGTTCCACTATAAAACTGCAAGTATGCATATGGACTTCATTGGGTGCCTGCTGATTTTCAAAGAAAATTTGACATCTTTCTGACAAACTGTGTCTTACTGCTGCTCTAAGGTCAACTAAAGTTCTTACTCACCAAGGGTGAATGTTGTCTCCTTCTCTTAGATAGTGATGCATAAATAATTATTTTTAGGTGAATAAGTTCATATTTCACCTGAAGTACTTGAAGGTGCAGAACCTTCATACTTCTATTGATGAGATTTGTCACATCTTACTTCAGATGTCTAAAAAATGGGGTGGGATTCAGTTTTTGTAAACTGAGATGTAGACAATTAGATGTCTAAAGGAGAGCTGGATTGCTAAGCTCTACAACCGCAGTTAATGGAGCTCTAGAACAGAATGTGACTATTTAGGCAAGGTGGCTACTGTCATCTCGGTTTCATGGTATCATACTTGCTCTCCAATTTCCAGTCCAGGTTGGTGCAGATCTCTTTCAAGTCCTCTGCTGTGTGTGTGTGTGCTCAGTGCACATGTGTTAGACATGACACCAGCTCCTGAAATTTAAGCGACTGAGTCTTACTTTTGTCAATACAGGTGGTGGAGTCCAGAGGGCTATTTATCTTAAAATAAATAAGATACTTCAGTAGTGCTTCTTAGGTATTTTAGGTGCCTCGAGGTATCCCATTTGGACACCAGCTACCCCTCCAGAAGGATAGGGGACTCCCGTAGATCCCGTGCTGTACCTGCCAGCCCTATGCAGGAGTCCTGCATAATCCAGGGCATCCAAAATGACAACAGACATCCTTGCTTAGGTAAGTGAATTGTTCCCTAGGTGTCCAGCCAAAGCTCATTCTCCAGGTTCCCTCTGGTATCAGAAGGGGGCAGGCATTGATTTGTAAGAGGTATCTTAGACATCTGTGTGTGGGATTTTTTTGGGGGGAAAGAATTGATCTGCCTGGGAGGTATCCATCTTTCCTGAATGACTATGGAGAAGAACCAAGGCAACTTGGTTAGTCTTTGAGGGGCTGCAGCTAGGCAGAGTGAAATGTAACCTGTTTCCTATCATAAATGTAGCTTTTATTTCCTACCATAAACAGCTACTTTCTAAATACTTTGCAAACAGAATCTCGACAATTACCTCATGGAAGTCATAACTGAGTTATGACATATTTTGCTTTGAAGATTCAGATGGAGAAATTGAATTGTACTAGTAGAGTGAATACATAATTTTTATTGCAAAGACAAGTTTTCTAGTTAGAAGATTGATGTGCACAGTGCTTATAACTTGATCACAAATCACAATAGAATAGAATACATAACTTCACTGATTTTTGCTTGTATATACTTTATATTTTAATGTAGGTAGGGAGACTAGTAGATCATACTAAACAGGTATGGCAGATAGACCATATAAATAATTTTGTGTGTATATATATATATGAATGTGTCTGATAGATAATACAGGAAAAAAAAAAAAAAAGGTAGAAGAAAAAAGAAGTACTGCCCAAGCAGGGAGTCATCTCCTGATGCCAGAGTAGCCCTCCCTGCAAAGGGTGCTGTTGCTGTGCTGGGGATGAGCCAGCAGCCATCCACTAGAAGATGGAAGCAGCAGGTACTGCTCCTGGAGGACAGACTTAGTGGGTTACCTGCTCTCTAGCTGCCAGCTGGTGATAAAAGCATCCTTCCTTCTAATCCTTTGTCTTGGCCCTATCCCTTTTTTCTTCCTCAGGACAGTACTCCCCAGAACTCCCCAATACTCACAATGCTTCCAGCCTGCCGCACTCTGTCTTGCCACTGCTGTCGTGTTTCGTAGTTCCTGCTGACAGAGAGAGAAAAGTGCTTGTATGGGCTGTTCCGAAATTAATTGCCAGTTTCAACCTGTAGGTTTGAAGTGGCATATCTCAGCTCAGAATAAAATTTATTATTCGAAATAAAAACCATTAGAATCAACACATTTTTGCCAACGAGAAACAAGCATATTTATTCCGGTTGCATAAAATTCTGGACTTCTGGAGGTGATGAAGTCGTCAAAGGCAGTTTCTGAAGCGTCTCCCACACAGGAAGCTGTTGAGATGCTTGAAGAAGTGATAGTTGGTGGGCGAGAGGTCTGGTGAGTACGGTGGATGAGGCAGAGTTTCGTAGCCCGGCTTGTTCAACTGTTGCAGTGTCAAAAGTGCAACGTGTGGCTGTGCGTTATCGTGGAGAGGGATTAGACCCTTTCTGTTGACCAGTGCTGGGCGCAGCAGTTGAAGTTTCTGGTGCATTTCATTGATGTCCTGGACGTACTTCTCCACCGTGATTGTTTCACCTGGATTCAGGAAGCTGTGATGGATTAAACCAGCAGCAGACCACCAGACAGTCAGCACGACCTTCTTTTGGTGCAGATTCGGCTTTGGGAAGTGCTGCGGAGCTTCATCGCGGTCCAGCCACTGAGCCGATCGTCGCTGGTTATCATAGAGCATCCATTTCTCGTTGCATGTCACAACACGGTCGAGAAACAGGTCGTTCTTGTTGCGAAAAAGTAACGCCGACAACACTACTTCAAAACGGTGATTTCTGTGATTCTCATTCAATGCGTGCGGCACCCATTTGTCAAGCTTCTTCGACTTTCCCATCTTCAGATGCTCAGAAACAGTTGATATGCTTACCCCGAGATCTTTGGCAAGTTCTCGAACAGTTGTGCGTGTATCTGCTTCCACCAGAGCCTTCAATTCATCGTCGTCAATAGCAGAAGGACGTCTGCGACCTTCTTGATCTTCAAGGTCGAAATCGCCACGTCGAAATTTTTGGAACCAAAGTTGCACTGTCCGTGCATTAACGCTTCCCTGGCCATATACCTCATTGATGTTTTGAGCAGCTTGCGCTGCATTACGTCCAAGTTTGAACTTGTAGATCTGTCAAAACTGCTGTTTTGACATCTGAACTTCAAACCTCCAAAATGGGTCAAAACCGCATTTATATTATAATTTAATTATACAGTGTGAAAGGTCATAACATGAGCTTTTCAAAAATGTATAACAGTACACCAGTCGAGAAGGTACTATTTCTGAAACATATACAAGGAAAATCACATTACAAAACGGAAATTAATTTCCAAACAGCCTATAGCAGTCGGTGAGATAGAAGAATGACTCCTGTTTGGCCGAGGAAATTGATGACAGACTTCTGCTTATCTGCAGAGGAAAGCAGCTGCTGTGAAGGGGAAGAAGTACCTGCTTATTGAGAGACAAGGAGGTAGTTAATGTTGTGGGAGGTGGCAGTAGGCTTTTAAAAATGTTGAATCATCTTGACTTGGATGATGAATTAGATACAATCTGTGATGTCATCAGTCTGGAATAAGTGCAAACATTTCAGGGAACAAAGAGGGAATTCGAAAGGATGTTTACAAATTAGAGGAATGGCCCTAAAGAAGGCAGGGGCAAGCACGATGTGCTACATTTTGTGAGGAAGGAAAAATCCAGTACTTAAAGTGAGAAAGAATTGGCTAAGCAGCAGTGCAGAAAAGAAGGATGAGGAGGTTTTACTGGACCAGAGTCTAAAGTAACTGAAAAAGTTACTCCAAGTCACAAGTGCAATGCAATTGAAAAAAAAAATACACATCTTGCATACATAGATAGGAGTGTCATTCATGAGAGACAGGGGTTTCTTTGTTCACCATTAGTGAAGACTGAGCAAGAGTACTACGTCTAGTGTTTTTGCACTACTTGCAGGGAGATGGAAGTGAATGGGAGGTGTAAGGAAGGAAACAAACGTTTATACTTAAAATAATCAGAAAATAGGGTGTATACAGTAATGCTGAAGTAAATGGGTTTGTTTAGCACTGAAAAATAGGATGGAGAGCGGACATAATTTTCCCAATATGTAGGAACCTGGTGGTGAGAGGAGGATGATCATCTTAGAACCACTTAAAGAAAGACCTGAAGAGAGGAACTGATTTAAGATTAGTTTTCAACTAGCTACAGTGTTGTAGTATGTCCTTTGTTGTAGGTTTTCAAGCAGAGACCAGAAAAGTAGCTCTTCGAATGATGTTGCTCTTGCCTCTGAAGAGGCTGGGTTAACTGATGCTTTGAGATCTTTCCAGCACTGTATTTCTGTGAATTTCTGCTCTGATTTAGTTATAATTTATGTTAGTTCTCCCCCTGAGTTGTACACACGTGTGTCTTGGTATGGTTTCAGATGCCCCTACTGGTTTCACACTGATGTTGCAGAAGATCAGGAGTTTCGTATAGGTCATTTGTAATGCATGCCAGTGTCAGAAGGATATGCCGTGCCACCTGAGATGTTATTAGTTACCAGGATTGTGTATGTGTCTTCATTGTGGTTTTGGTATCTTTGCATTGATTGCAGCAGGAATCACATGTATGTCCTTTCAAACATACTCGTCATAAAAAAGAGAGTTGTAATGTACAAGGTCAGGACTTCTGTGCATATAACCGTAAGTAAATTTTTCTTCTGTCAACAGCCTTTCATCATGCCCAAGTAATGAAGAAGTACACTAATTTAAGTTATGCAGGAGTGGAAGATTCACAGAATCTGGATTTATGAATTTATACCTGCTTTATGCTTAGCTATTTTTCACATTCCTTTGAAGACAGAAGAAAAGAGAGAAAGGAAAGAGTGATGTTTATGAAAGATTTTTATTCATGCACTGAGTGCTTATTCAGACAATTTAGTATTTGTAGTCATACAGAAATCTTAGCAGTTTGATAAAGGCACGGCAGACAATCTCATGCTTGGCGGAAGACAACATACAAACGCAAGAACATCCATGACACATCTGACTAAAGGTCTACCCAGCCGAGTGTCCTGACCCTGATGCTGGCTGGTAGTGGATGCTTAGGAAAGAATAAAATAAACACATAATATCAAGTGCAATCCATCAATACTGAAGGATAATAAAAACTTGCCGTGGAAGAGGTTGAGTAATATTTAGTTACCATTAGGGGTTTTAGCTTATCCAGGATAAACTTTCTTTTTTCTCCCCTATGACACACAGTCATAAAAGATAGCTGGAAGGAGAATAATTTCAAAAGGAGAGTTCATGTAATATTTGTAATTGAATTTCACAGTTCCTTATAACTACAGAGATTGCAAGGAAAAAAATCCCCAAGTCTAGGCATGTCTAATTCATTATTCACTATTACGGATTTGAACCAATAATTTCGGCAAAATAATTTGTTCTCTCAGCAGTTAGGAACTGGTTACAGGTTGCTGTGATAATGTAACCTGCAATATGAATGTAATACTGCATACAGCAGAGAGGGAAGGTACAACAGCTGTGCTGGGAGGTCTGCAGTTACACTAGATAATTGGCAGTTCAATAGCAGTTAATGACTTTTTTTCTTTACACTAATAGGAATGTTGAATTTTCATTAGTTCATGGGTATGTCTCCATGGCACAATACAGCACTCTGCAGAGATGCCAGACATACCTCTGGTGCAGCTAGTACAGTTTCTGGAAGCCCTGAAGTTATGTCGATACAGATCCCTGTACAGGATGGCCTTTGAATACAACTTGTTTCACAGGCTTTTAATAGGTTATCCAGTGTATGACCAGCATCCATCCAGAGCTGATCATCGTAGTTCCCTTTAACAGAGAGTAGCACTTCCATAAGACAGTAATTTTTGTCCTAAGACAGGTATTTAAGGCAGTAAGGACAACTGTCCCTCCAGAAGTGCCTGTCTAGAAGTGCTAACAGGGTAATGGGATGGAGAAGGCAATGAGAAGAGTTGACTGTGCTAGAATAGATGCTCAGTGTTTAGTTAATGATGGGATGAATTCCACCTATTGTTAATCCTTAACCTGCCTTTTTGAAAGTAAGTAGAACACTGTGCTGAACTGGTTCAGAGTTAATCTTTAGCAGCACTAAGTAACATTACCCAGCAGGTTAATGCATGTAAAATTCTGTATACAGTTTGAACTATGGAGGGTTTGTCCGGTAGACTTTGTGTGAGTCCTGAATCAAAACACATGTAGAACAGAGCAGATAACATTTCAAAACAAGCTCAAATCCATGTGATAAAAAATAGCTCGTCCGTTGCTCTTTTAATTGAGATATAAGGTAGCCCCGCTATCGTGCTTTGCAGGTCTGTTAACCCTGAACTTACTTGGAAGAGATTTATTCCCTTGAGTCAGACATAGCCGTTGCCTGATCACATCAGGGAATTTTAACATCTCATTCAGGTGATTACTTATTCGTTTTAGGCTTAGTGTGTGAGCTCATTGCTGAGTTATAATGTCAAGTGTTGAGGTGTAATCCAATTCACACACCACGTGAGCTCAGTTGGGCAGGGTCCTCCACTCTTTGGCACTGGGCTTGTGCAGAATCAAAGAGGTGAGGGCTTCCCATTCCAGGAGTTGAGCTTGGCTATGCTCATATTCTACAGTGGGAAAATAAGTCTGGAAGAGTAAGAAATTAATTCTGCCAGACTGGGAATGCTAAAATGTAAAGTAGTGGAAACTGTTTTTCTGCTTAATCAAAAGTTACTTCGTAAGCAGGTAGCTATTTTTCTTGGTGGTTTCTGATGCTACTGTGCCTTTATAAATGCACTGAAATTTTGAAGCTGAAAATAATAGACAATACAAAAATGTATTTAAATTCTGAATTTTAGAATACACCAACTCAAGATGGGAGTACTGAGTAATGCGGTAAGTCTTGTTAGTCATTAAAGATACAGAAGATAAACTTGGGCCTTTTTTTGTCATATAACATGCCTATTTTTTTATGTACCAGCAGCGATATGCTTTAGCTTCTGCCCTCCTGGGCTATTCAGATAATGACACTTGGCTTTTCTATAGCATTTTCCAATCATGTAAAACAGGCTTTCTGTTTGGATAACAAAAACATCTCCCAAACCAATGGGAATTTTGCATAGCAAACTGTTAGCAGAACTTGAAGAATAGATGCAACCCTTGATTTTGTTTTCAGAAGTACCTCAGAAGCTATGGATCTTCTAGACTTAAGAGTAGTGATGCTCCTGGTAATCTGAAGAATATCAAGACTTTTGTACTTGAGCACAGTGCCTGAGCTCAGGCATACACTCACTGTGTTAATCATTAGTGTGGATTTAGCCTAGCATTTTCCCATGTGATGGTTGGGTACTTGGAGGTTAGCACACGCCAGGTCCATTCCCAGTAGGCAGCTTGGATGCAGCTACTTGTTCTGTATGATAAGTTTATCTAGATAGAAACAGACCATGCCATGCCACTTGTCCTTCGGACCAGAAAACTCCCTGGCCTACTTTATGTGCTAGGCTACATATATCCAAAAACTGAAGTTCATTGCATCTGTGAGAAATTATGGACCCTCTCTAGTGGGAGAGCTGTGACTCTCCAGAAGGTGATACACCCTATCTGACTGACAGTATCTATGTTAGCAGATAACTCACTGTAAGAAGATAACTCATTGTAGAGAGCTTGTTTCTTTCCAGTTGCCGTACAGGGAGCACAGCTTGGGCCAAATACCTGTCTGTTAGGCTTCTGGCAGTAGGTGAGGTAAGTGAATGCCACCTGCATATCCTCTTGACTCTGCCCTGCTGTTGGAGCTCTTTGTTTCTCTTTAAGGATGTGTTTTCTCGAGGTCGTTCCTGGACAGATGTCCTCTGCACACTGGGAAACTGCTATCACAAACTTGTTTCTTGTGGACAAGCTCTGTCACTTGGTCTTACTTGCCTTCATACTTGTTGATAGTGACTTCCCACACAGTTGGAAAGCTGTGTGTTGAGCTGCATCACAGAGCAGAAGGCTCTGGTAAATGAGTGATAGCTACTGATGGAGAGAAGAAGGAACTTGAGGTGGCATCTGAACCAGTTACGCTGGGCAGTTAACATGCATTTAAATCTAGATGGAGATGTTCACCTCAGCTTAGGTAGATCATGGTCTTTTTATGGAGCATTTCCAGAGTACTTGCCTCTTCATTAATACAAACTAAAGAAAGTACCAGCATCCCCTGCACAGCCTTCATTAGACACCTAGGTGCAAGATAATTGCCTAAATGAGCTGGGTTGGACTTCATCTTTACCTCGTGTGACAGAGAAAGCAGGTTGTCCTTGGGCAGTAAGAGATTATAAAAAGTGAAGAGAAGTAGTTAGCAGTACCTGTGTGTTTGTGTGATGAATGAGAGGTGATGCAGAGAAATCAGTTTTAAGGAGGAAGTATTTTAATTCCTTTTAATCAAAAAATGGTGTCTCCTTTGGCATTTCTTCCATTTTTTTCTTCAGAAAAATGGTTGATCTTGGGAATAGATAAGCTATTTAAAAAATGTTGATTATCTGCCTACAATTCTTTTTATAAATCCTCGCCCTTAAATGGACAGAAAAAAAGAGGAAGAAAAAGATTGTCAGTGAATTAGAAAATGCATTTAAGATAGTTGATCAGCTTATCTTTGCTGTAGACCCACTTTAGTCACAGGCTCATATATTATTAACCTGACCATAAAGTACTGCATCAAGGTTGATACTGTACATCTTTCCTGGCATACCCATTTATGTGGTGCTAGGTGCCTTTTGAATTGGATGCTGATGCTGTAATTTGGAAAGGGAAGCCAGGAGTTTGCATAAAGTAATCTTGTTATCCATTAGAGAAGTATTTCTTTATCTTTACATTAAAAAAAAAAAAATAAAAATTCAACCTCTGAAGATCCCTTTAGCCTTCCTAAAGGAATAATCTAGCCCCAGCACTTGTGATGTTATCCCTTTCCTTCATTAGTCAGATCTAGAAGGATCTCATTTATAATCTTGCCTTATATCCCTCTAATTTACCCACAGAGACACATGTATAATGTCATTTAGTAATCTGGCACAAAGGCTTCTGTATGTGCAAAGTAGTTTAACTGAAAAAAAGAATTATTCCACTCAGATATAAGTATACTTATTAATTCAACTGCTGGTGCTCATTGAGCAGCTGTCTTTAAGACAGAAGTCATAGTAATTTGTTACTACTTTTCCCTAAAAGCCCCTGAATGATTTTTTTTTTAATAGCTCAGGAAAGTGACCAAATCTCATGAGACTCCTGTATGAATCTTCTGCAATTTTTCTTTCTCTTGCCTCTTGATTATTCACATCGTGCTCTAAAGCAGGAGGCTGCATTTTTCTCATAATTATTTTTCTAGTCCTTTTCCTAAGGTGTGCAGTCTACAAAAAAAAAAAAAAAAAAATCTGTTGTGGGAAAACCAAATCCCTCCCTCTTTCCAAAAACACTGCTGGATTAAGCTAAATACAAATGTAGCTTACTATTTTCTGGCACACAGTTATCTAGTCCTGAGCTTAACTGTAGCTGATGCTTGCTACTGCATAGCGTGGTAATAACTGAGTTATAAAATTCTTTGCAACATTATATGGTGTTTGATTATAACATTTACAGAGCAATATTGAATGTCCCTTGAACAGTGCCCTTCTAGGTGTGGCATTGTTTAATCCTATGTCTCTTTATACATTTATATGTTACTGTGACTTCCTTCATGGTAATAAAACCAAAGCAAACCTGAAATAAAATGTTGTGATGAATCTGTACTTAATGACAGACCACTTCTGAGGAATTCGATTAAAACGCAGCAATAATGCAGTAACAATGCTGAAGATTCAGAAAATGGATTTAGTTAATTGCTTCTAGAGGACACAAAATGAAATACTGTTTTCAGAGATGAGTGATAAATCTTCAGCTATATGGAAATAATGGGTGTGAAGAATTGACTAGATGTAATGTTGATGAAGGCAATCAAAGGATGAAAGTGTCAGGGTTACTTTTCAATCTGTCATTGCTTTGTGGCCATCTATCATGGCAACCAGATTTTGTCCTACTGAGAGTACTAGTATGTTTCTGTCTTTTTCTCCCTGTTGTCCCTTACTGAATCTTCATGTCTATTATCTTCCGGTTGTTTTTTCGTCAGAAGTGTGGTATTTTTTCATCAGTTCTTGCAGCATAACCAACACACTACCAGTTACGCTTTTTCGTGTTCTTCAAGACATCCTTGCCCATAGCTGGCTACCCTGCCTCATCACTTAACACTCAGCTTCACATCCTTTTCTGTGTCTCCTTTTCTGCTAACGTGGCATGGCTGTCAATACAGGCATATTATTTTTTCTGAAGACAGAAAGAGCTTATTTTTAATGATATTGTTAAGCTATGCCTTATTTGTGCCATATAAATAAGAGTCAAGTCTTTAAAAGACTCAAGGAACCAGACCTTTGCAAAAAAATCCTCCAGTTTATTTCTACCTATGCTTTTGCTGTAGTGAGCCATACTATAGGTGGTGACTGTTTCTAATAGAGAACACAGGGAAGGAATGGGGGAGAATTGTTAAATTTTTAGATTACTGTAAGATCATAGTGGAGTGGAAGTTCAATTTTATTTGGTTAGCATTGCTCAGCAGGGACAGGGTTTTTCACAAAAACCATTGGTAAGTAGTTACTCAGAAGGAACTGTAGTCTCCACGTGATCAAAAACATATATTCAGTGTTCTCCAAGACACCTACTTTATTGATTGACTGAAAAAACTCCAGAGGAGATTATTTTAGCATCTTGTGTCATATCAGACTTCTGAGGAACACACTTTCCTTTCCAGTGTCAAATATGGCTATTACATGCAGTGGTACAATTTCAGTGGGGTCAAAGAGAAGAGATTCTGGCCCATCTTTTGTTGGCTGTCACACAGACTGGCAGAAGCAAAGCAATCCAGCACTAATGTCAATATCCTGACCATCAGATTATCCTGTTGTGTCTTCGTAGGATGGCACAAAAGCTACAGCCACGCAGATCTTCATGCCAAGACTGGAATTTTTAAGCAGTTATCATAGCCTGATTTTTTAGGTGCCTTGAAGGGGGAGAAGTGGCCATGCCTTCCATCCTGTGTATACTCTCTGAAAAACTAGGACCACAGCATTGTGAGTATTGGTAAAAGCAGCAGAAGAATTATATGTAATTACAAGACTAAATTCTGAAAATACTTTGAATCTTGATTTCTTTGAAAAACTGTTATTTCAGACATAACTTTTTTGATCGTCCCATGATCTGGATGAATTTTAGGTCTTTTTCTGCCCTCACCTTGTTTCTAAAAGTAGCAAAACGGGTAGCAGAACTGCAGCTGGTATTCAGTTCAACATCTTCATACAGATGCTCACTGTATTACTTACACTTTAACTTTGCAAGAATGTTGGCTGGGATTGTTAAATGTGGATGTGTTTCTAAAACTTGTCCTTTTGCATTAATCACTCTGTCTTATCTTTCAGTGGCCACCAATTGTAATGCTAGTCATGGTACCTGCTGTTGTCTAGAATTGTACTGTGAGTTTTGTATATGAGAAGGGCTTTTTTAATCCAGAGGTTTAGGAAATAGCCAGATCCTTTTTGGGAGTCTAGCTGT
Source organism: Athene noctua (assembly GCF_965140245.1). Classification (NCBI taxonomy): domain Eukaryota; kingdom Metazoa; phylum Chordata; class Aves; order Strigiformes; family Strigidae; genus Athene; species Athene noctua. The sequence goes on from NC_134037.1 coordinate 191,875,267, forward strand.
TGGTTGTTGTCTCAGAGCTGAGGATTCCCTTTGGGCATGCTGTTGGAAATACCTCCCTGGAGCTAATACCCCCTTTCTGTCCAAGTGAGACATGGAGAGAAGCTTGTCGGGATGAGCAGAAGACAGAATTTGTGTGCAACAGGGTCTGCTTGACACTTAAATGACTCAGCAGTATTGTATTTCTGTAGTCCTTGCTCTGCTGCAGTTCATGCTGGAGCTGGCTCAGTCTGTCTGCTTTGGGATCAGAGGAACAAGGAGGTGATTTAAGACAACTTTTTCCCATTTTTTCCCTCAGCTGTTCTGACTGTAAAGTTTACCTGATGAAGATCTGATCCTTACATTTTCACAACAGTGCTTTCTTAATTCTTTTCAAGCAAAACTCCCAGTGAAAAATATGGAAACTGAATAAAAAAAGTTTTGTTTGACTCAGTGTTGAGTATCTGCCAGCAGGTCCAATGCCATTTTTTTCTTGGTTTCCCTTCATGGGAATAAACAAACTAGAGCATTAGACACTGGTAAGAGGGGGGAAAAAAGTTTATTAATTATTCAATAGTCTCCAGAGGCTTAGTGTCATTTAGAGTACATCCCAAAGATATTATTGAAGATTTTGCAGTTCAACAGTTACTGCCAGATCACAAAGAAGTATCCTTGGGAACTGAATTTCCCTGGTGTGAGTTCATGTGTGTTTCTTCTGCTGTCCCATCTCGACTCTCATCTCCTTCTTGTGACACACAAAAAAGGCAGGAGGACACACGTATAGACATGCTGCCAATAGACCACGACATTTTTGGAAAATGTTCCTGAGTACTGGAAATCCAACCAAACCTACCAATAAATTATTGGAGCGCTTCATGGGATGGTTTTGGCCCCTGCCAGCTGGTGCTCCTTCAGAGGCTTCCCAGGCGCTGCTCAGAATTCTGCATGGGCTACAGATGCTCCTGATACCCAGCTAACGTATAGCCACCCCTTTCTGGAGGGTGAGAAAGTCTAATAGTAGGGACTTGAGATACTGGCAGATGGCCTCAGTGCCAGAGTATATGTTTTATATTCTAGTCATGTTTAAATCACTAATAGAGACATAGCCATAGAGTCTCTTTGAGAAATTTATATACTGACCTGTAAGCCTAACAAATTCAGCTTTTTTTTGGTACCAGATGTACTGGCTGTACTGCACTGAGCCTTATTAAACATTGTCACTAAGCCACACTTGTTGAACCTTTAAATAAAGGTGAATTCTCAGCCAGAATTCAGGGCTGCTGAGAATTCCCCACAGTCTTCTGTGACAGAAGGCTCCAGTGATGTTTTCAGTTCAGCTTTTCCCAAAGAATTTTTTTCTGAAGGAAATGCATGACTTTAGAGTCAACAAGGCTCAGACCTATAGCTGATGCTGCACTGGCAGGTTGTCCCTTTGGGTGCAGTGGCCAGCTGCATGGATGCCATTGCCCTGTGCTTTTCATCTTTGACACCATTAGGGCCTTTCTGTGATGCAAACTTTGCTTCCACTTTCCCATGTACTGCTCCAAAGAAATATTTGATGTTCAGCATGTATGAGAGATGAGGGGGAAAATGTTGATGAAGTTAACACATAAAAATGTGTTTGATGTGTACTGATCAAACCAGGTATTTTTTTTTTTAAATGCTATGTAGAATTATTTTGCAGGCTTTATGTTAACAAAAGTGGGAAACTGTCTATTTTGGAAACATGTCAGTGGAGAACGAAACTGACTGACATCTCTATTTATAGCAGCGATCTGTAAGATTTCCATTAAAAATGCCTTGTCCACACTGAGCTGATGAGACCTACTTGCGTGCTCTGCAGGTTGACCTTTGAGCTGCTCATTGGGTCCAGAGGGTCTGGTTCTGCCCAAATGCGTCTCTTCTCAAGAGCCTGACAAGTGAGATGGGGGTGGGGGATAGATAGTTTACAAAACCAAGATACAATACTGTACCTCTGTAAGGGAATTCATTACCAGAATGTCATGTTAACCACATATTTGAAATAACTGTGGAAATTGCTTTTCATTGGTAGGTCTCAAAGTTCCATCTAAAGCAGTTAAATAGTCTTATGGTGTGGGGCCACAGATGAGAGGTGGGATGGCCTACATCCTTCAGCAGACCAATGACAGATCCTGCTTTCCCGACACATGGTCTAGTTTTTGGTGACAAAGGCTGGTACCATGCAGCTCAGCAGGTGTAGATCTGCAGAATGCAGCTGGATGCCTGATGTCCACATTAAATGCTTTCTGCTGTGTGTTTGCTTTGTAGAAGTAGTTCTGGTTTGGTTCTGTATAACAAATTATAGTTGGACACACTCTAGGTGTGTTTATGGAGAGCATCTCTGATTTGGGCCCATCCAAAGGGAATAAAGTTGACATGCTCCAAAACAGTTTTGCAGCGTGAACCAAGGTGTAGTAAGGGAGAGCAGTTGACCGATTCACTTCAAAAGCACATTCCCAATTTGAATAGCGGTGCTACTATAGATAACTCAAAGCCATTCTGACTCCCATTTTTAGAATGAATTGTCATTTCATTTTGGGACGCTGAAGTACATTTCCCATCTGATGTGTTATTTGTTCATTACTTAATTAGCAACTAGTTGTGAAGTGATATCTTCATCTTTATTCTCATTTCTCTTCTGTTTATGAGAAGCAGAGGTAAACGGGTGTAACAATTGCCGTATCAGCTCATAACAACGGTCTTTTAGCCTGATATCATATCTCTGACTCGGGCTAGTATCAGATGTTTAGTGAATAGCACAAAAAAGTGATACTTCCCTAGAAAAATCTCCCAGCCTCCATGATTTTCAGTTCAGGAATATCTGTGATTGCAGTTGGTTTCTTAATGCTTAAGCTAAGGGATATTTAAATAAATGATTGCGTTTATTTAGCTAATGTGCACCTAGATAAAAGATGTGTATAGATTTTGGCCACATTTTTCTTTGTAGATCATACTTTCTACAACGTATTGTTATAACCTGCGTCATCATCGTTGTTAGATGTGCTCATTAAATTCCCAAAGCTGTCCAGTGTTAATCACTGACATTGCAGTGAAATCTACCTCTGTGCACTCATGCACATTTCTGGCAGTTGCTTGCTTTCACCAACTGTTTTCTCTGAATGCCAGAATGCTTCAATGTACAAACAGTATAAAGCAGTCTGTGTCTGTCTACGACTGTAAACGGGAAAACCTGTAAACTCTCCCCAAAATTTCTAGACTTTTCCAGTCGGGAAATCTCAAAGCAGCAGCTCTTTTGCTTTAAATCACACTAGTCCTTAAAAATCTTTCTGAAGTAATGTTTGAATTATGCTATTGGGAATTCAAGAAGGGAAAGTCCGAGTGTCTTTGCATATTCAGTCATGAATTAATTTATGTCTGAGACTACTTTTCCTCAAGCTCCTTAGTTCTACAGTATAACGTATAGGAGTGTGTAATCCCTGAGATGAGAGTTTCTAATGACTTCAATGAACTTCAAAAAAAAACCTGTAATACATTTTGAAAGCTGTTAAAATCTGTCCTTTTTTTAATGCAGAATGGGTATTGAGAGCAGGTGATCTTTCAAGAACTCTTGACTCCTCCCTTTCCAAAAAGATAAAGCTTCAGAACTAAGGCATTGTGAAGTCTAGGACAGAAAATAAAATAGAGATCAGGATTAAGTATTGCATCTCTTGAAGTGGACAATATAATTTTTATTTGCATCATAAAAAGGTGGAAAGCAGGATATTATTCCTGTGGTCAGGGCATGCTTGAGTTATGGTGCTTGGAGACACACACCCCTATTCAGGAGATGGTGATGAGTTCCCGGGTGTCTCAGATCAGACATAATCTGTGTTTCCCACTACTTACGTAGTAGACCTTTCACTGACACATGATCATAACTTCTCAGTATGTACTTTCTCACATTCTTCACCTCAGCATCTTCCTCGCTGTTATCTACCCTGGAACTGGTATAGAGTTTTCCAGATAAGTCAATCATTGTAGCCTCAGGTATGCCAAAGAACAGGAAGAGAATGGGGAGTGGACAAAGGGAGAAGCTAATCCTCGCAGTAGTTTTCTCAGTCTCAATTGTGATGCTGCAAACTGCTCAAATTCTTCTCTAGTGGGTTATTTCAAGGTCTTCCAAGACTATTTTGGCGGAATGACCAGATGGTGCAAGAGAAGTCACAAGTGCCTGTATGTGCTCCACCCGTCCTTAACCACAGCGGTGAGTTGTCAGACTCCAGTATGGATTCCTGCTAAAATCAGATAGGCAGACAACAGATTCAAGGTGCCTTTTGAGGAATTAGAGCTCTTATTCCTGCAGGGTATGAAGAACCCCTGTAGAAGCCTTCCAAAAGAAGTCTGAAGTGTAGGGATGGAGGACACCAAGTAGTAGACTGACAGTGTTGTGAGGTCTTCTCTTGAGGCCACTTCCAGATGAAAACCATTAATTGAGCTCTGTGGGAATCAGACAGTCCACTTAATGGCAATTTTATTATTCATGTATTTGGCCTAGAATCATCAAGTTTTAGCATTTAAATATTTTCAATAGAACGTATTTTGAAAAATATTTCTTGGGAGCAGTCAAAATATTTTTTATCATAATGCTGATATTTTTTTTTCAAGGTAGTGCTAATCTAATATGAAACTACAGAAATATTTACTGAAATGTTGCAACAAAACACTGATTTTCTTCAAACGTTTTTTTTTCTAAATGACATTTTGTCAAAATCAATATATTCTGCAGTAGTACTCTTTAGCAATGTGGAAACAACTACAGTGCTATCGGAATCTACTCATTATGGTGCTAAGTGCTCCTACCAAAGTAAAAGTGTGTGTTTAACAAAACTGGCGTCGGTGTGCCTGCTGAATCTCTTTAGTACAAGCGGGAAAATAAAGACTTAAACTAGCCTTTATTTACTTACTACCATGTCAGAGCAGTAGTGCAGCTTACTCCAGGAGTGCAGAAGTGTATTGAAGGCTGAACTTTCAAGCCCTTATTTTCACTGTTATTTTAGATAGCACAGGTAACACCAGTGTTTAAACACATGATGATCACACCTTTGCTTTGTAACTATATTCCATGTCATGGTCTAGCAAATCTCTGCTTGAAAACAATTTATTACATAGATATGCTTTGTCATTTATTTGTTTATTCATTTATTTATTTGTTAACTTTCTTCCCAAAGAGGCTTCATGGAGCAGTTTAGTCCTTCAGAGTGGGATCCAGTTGCATCAGATGCTTTCAGAGAAGTAAACATTACATACCTATTAAACATTTCTCTGAAGATTGATAGTTACAATAGATTCTGACTGACTAATTTCAAAGATAGTGTATGAATATACCCTATCAGGTAAGCCTTTATGATCCTTTGTAAGGTTACATCCACTCGACAAGGGTCTACTGATTTTAGAAGAGTATTTGCTCTATTAAGTTAGTTGAATGAGTATATGAAGAATATGTGAGTCATTATTTGGTCCTTCTCACTTTGGATGGGCAGAGGTGAAGGGATGTTAGCATCTTTTGCCCGATAAAGTCTAGGATGAGAGGTGTAGTGTTAGGTCTGGTTATATCAACCAGTAGTGTGTGTACAGATAGAACAGCATATCCTTAAACACATAGTAAGCTGGTTGAACTCAAGCAGAGCCTAAGTGTTTTCTATACTGAGATTGTAAAAGTCTAATGCATGTTTAGACTGGGCCATTAATTCCTAGGTAAGACCATGGGTCACAAAAATCACAGAAAGCCTTAGACTCTCAGGATAGACTTATTACTGGGGCCATACTGAGAATTTCATAGTCCTCAAGATCCTGCTGTCATGCTTAGAGTCCAAGCTCAAGAAAGTAGCTCCAGGTGCATGCAGTGATGCAGCATTTGTAAAGACCATGTCACTGCATTAGAGTGTTTCCTACTGGAGCATCAAGTCAGCTTTAGAAATTACTCTGAAATGGAGACTGAACCTCCTGTTTGATTTATAATTTGCCCATTTATTTTTTCAATAGATTTAATAAGGGTTTTTACACTTTATCCATCACAGACAGTATGTATTTTATTTCTTCAGTAACATATGTAGCTATATGTCATAGTGAATTATAGTAAGGAGGAAAGTAAATATTCCAGTTGAAACTGAAAGCCTTTCTTGAAGTTGTAGCATTTTCAGTGCTGTCTTCCAATGAGACTGCTTGAGCTGTCTTCTTGCCAGAACCTCCTGAATTGCTGCAGCAAGGTTTTTTTTTTCCTGTTTTTGGTGCTGACACAATGACATGCATCTCAGATGCTAGCTTGCTTCTTCTGACATGCACCCGATACAGGTGACAAACTTCTTCACTAAAATCATTCCATGACCCAACATGTGAGCTGCTATCCACAATACCTCACTTCTGAAGTTAGTGACATTTTCTATCAGTTGGGAATTGGGGGTTTTTAAAGATGCTATATATCATCTTCTGTAAGAAAATAAGATGGTATTCTACTATGCTACATTTCACTGGTTCAGTTTAGATTTGATGCAGTAGAACATTGTTACAGATCTAATTAATCACCCCTCTGTAGAAGGCCCAGGTTTTGTTCAGGTTGGTTTTTTTTTTGGCAAGTGTTACATTTTCTTCCTTTGCATGTGAAATAATTTCGTATCAGGGTGGCATCACTTAACCTTTATTAGTTATATATATGGGAAATAATCCTAAATTGACTGGAATGACGATTGCAAAACACATTTTAGGGCCAGTATTTTAAAAACATGTTAATTTTAGAATCATTTCACAGAGGAATACAATAAAATAGGGAGGCAAAAATCCCAACTTCAAAGATATCTTTGTAGTGGCTACTAAAAATACATTAACATAAAAAATTATTTCTTATAATTTTGTTTATATCTTAACCGATGCATTAGACTTCCAGTTCTGTGTACATGTTAGAATAAAAATAAATGTAAAAATTATTCATGTAGTAGTGCATAGACAGGCTTGTAATTATTTATAACCCATTGATTGCTTAGTAGAACATTAGTCATCTGAGTTTTCCTTTTGTTTTCCTTTCAGATAATTCATAATTTTAGAAATAAACAGAGATGGACTTTGAACATTTTACATGAATGTGTCCTGGCCTGTTGTCATTTAGTTTTTCATAATGACCTTTTGGTTTTTGTACAGATTGTGTTTCTGCTTGAACAGTTCTTATGTGTTTTTGTAGTGTCTCAACTGCTTCTCCTTCTAAGGTAGGCATTTACCTCCAAGGTACAGTTCTGTGTTACACTCAGTCTTCTGCAAATCCAGTTAACGTTTTAGAAAGGTAATATCATGGATAATTCTGTGTTCTCAGAGTAGTAAATAAGATGAACCAACACTAAACGTTGTATTGTTTCGCTCAACATTGTTTTTTGTTCCTGTACATTAAAAAATACCGGTTTAAAGAGTATCCTTCTCTCAGACCTGTCGTGCTAGTAAAACTAACTCCTGTTTCCATTCCCACTATGAGCATTTTTTCCCATGGATAAGATTACTGGATAAAAAAAGTGTTCATTTTGATATGTATTCCCTTTTACCAGAGTCGCTGAGTATTTTTTAATAATAAATTAGATGACTGCAAGCAAAACGTGGAGAAGTAGCACTGAAAAATGTTAGTTCCTCCTTTCTTTCATGCAGTTTCACTATTTAAAGTTTTCAAAATCAGCTGTAGACTTTTACTTACTAACATGTTGTGGTTACAACTCTGAAGGTATACTTTTTCATTGTTTTTACAGCAGAGTTTGATAAAATAGCAGTTCTAACATCTCCCTCTGACAGTTATTTTAAATGGTCTTTTATACTTGGAGCTCATCATAAATTTCTGATGCTAGTGTCAGTGAAGTTTGTTACCAGTTCTTGTACGGCAATGATGCATAGTGCGTATTGTAATGCAGCGATGCGGCCACTGCAGGAAAATCCCTCTAAATAAGCTACGAGTGATTTACTTCTAAACTCCCAGAGCAACCCAAAGAGTCTCTAGAGGCTCTGGGTAGGTTTTCTGCTCTGTTAATTAAAAATTATTTTTTAAATGTAGATACCTACCTTGATTATAGTAATAAATTCCTAATCCCTTTGTTGTCATCTGTTAGATGTGTGGATGATTTCTAGCTAGAATTCTTCATTTTGGCTTAAATGTTTTTATCGTGTTCTTGAGTAGAAGAATGAGAAAATGCAGCTTCACCTTTTGAGAATATAAGCTATTTTAAAAGATAAATTTGTCTTGCTGCTTTTATTATTTACCATATCATGAAGAAGCAGAGAACTGAAGAATCAGGAAAAAAACATTATTCTTCCTTCAATCCTAAATCTACTGCTTCCACTAGAAATTAGATGGAGCTTGAAATACTTATTGTCCTCCCAGAGCCACTAGATTAAAACAAATTGAGATTAATTAACTTTCCCAGTTAATGCGTTTGGGGAATCGCAGAAGGAGCTGTTCAGTCCAGTGGTGTGAGCGGCAGGCATTGGTGAATTGGTGAGTGGGTGAGGCAATGGACTATTCCCTGCCCCTCCCCACCCCTTTCTGAGAGGACCCTCCCATCAGGGGACCAGTGCCACTCACTGCAGGCTATAGGATGTTGCTGCAGCTGTGGTCTTTTAACCCCTTTTCCCTCTTGCTGACAGCACTGACCCTGTACCCACTGCAAAGAGAGATTGCCAACTGCAAAGGACAGGAAAAATAAAAGAAACATCATCTGTGCTCTGGGTCAGCATTGTCAGTGTTCTCTGCTCTGTTGGAACATGCTTAGCCTCTGAAGGAGTGCAGCCTGAAGGCCCACGGTTTGTAATCTGGCTGCAGGGATTTCCTTTCGGTTCATCTATTGAAAACCACCTCAGAAATGACAGCAACCTGGAGATTCCAGTCATGCTTTTGCAGAAGTTCTTTCTACTTGGTTTACAGTGACATTATGACAGAGCAATGCAGAAAGGATGGAGAGCAAGGGGAGAGCCTTGCCAGGGTGGTTCAAACCATCAGTGATGTTTTAACACCTAGGTTCAGCATCGCTGCGAGGCACACTATCAGCAGAGTTAAAGGCAGTCCTGATGTTAAATGATTTGCTAAATAAAAGTGGATAAACATGGTTTTTTGGCTTGGTGTTGTAGTTGGGGAAGAAACGCTTTTTAAAGGATTTATTGGTGGAAGAGTTTATTAGAGACAGTTTCAAGATTCATGGTCCCTTAAAAATTTAATAATGACCTTAATACTTTAAGATAAGGAGTAAATTAATTTATGAGTATTTTTACTTATTTTACCATTACATTGTTCCTATACTTGGCTAGTTCAAGTGCAACATCATTCTTATGTACAGTATTAACTGGCATTTTGTTTTATGCCACGTAATCTTTTTTACATTTTAAATTCTAAAACCACAATGAACATTCTGTAAAAAGATCAGAAAAGAAAGTAAAAAGAATTGCTAATAATTAATTAGAAATCGTTAACTTCTCAGTGAAGGAATGGCAAATTGACTTGAGTTTTAGGTGATGTCAGATAAAGCACAAGAACAGTTTCTCTGTCCACCTGATACACTGTAGATTAACACCCTAATACTGAGATAATCTCTGCTTGTCGTGTACAGATATTGAAAAGATAAAGAGCAATTCAGAGGCGTTAGAGGAGACATAATGTACATATACCGTACAAATAATCTATCTGGTGGTGGTTTAGAACAAATGTGAGGAAGAGGTGATCAGTGGGGTATGTTAGGATGTGGAGGAGATTTACAGCTGGTTAACTAGTGGAAATCTCCATTTGTAAACTGCATACCATCACAGTTAGGGGGAAGCAATTTCAAACCATTAAGTGACAGGATTAGTGGGACCATTCAGTGTCTTTTCCTGTCTCCAAGATATGTACATAAACAAAAGAAACCCCTTGCTTCATTTGGCAGAATTTTTCTTTTTTTTTTTTTTTTTTTTTCTTTCAGCCCTTATGATAGTCTGCCTCATACTCTTTTCATTTGGTTTTGACTGGTTTGTGTGTGCGGGTTGCAGGTGAAGCAGAGTGTGGCCTGCACTTCTGGCTGGCTTTGGCTTCAAGGTTGAGGTATCAGCAAATTTCACCCATTTATTAAAATTCGGAATGAAATCCAATGAACACCAGCAGACACCTTAAAAAAACTTTCATGAGGGATCTGAAACTTTAGGGTGGTCAGTTCAGGTCTGTGTCTGACTGTCAAGACTGGAGACACCAGGTCAGCAGAATCTCTGGGGGAGATGATTTGCAGTGTTCTCTTTGTAGATTCTTGTTGGTACCTATGTATGGGGAAACAGGATAGCATTCAGATCTTTTAGTTTTCTAAACTCACCTTTTAAGCTCGAATAATATAATTTTGGGTATGCATACCTCATTTGAGTAAAATATTTCTTCACCACCATTGTGATCCTTAGCACTGCTAAATGACTGAGAATGTAGAAGCATTAGATTTCTAGTATTTGTCTTTGAGGAACTGATCCAACACTTGCTGTCATCAAGAAATTTTTGAATTTGAATTGGGAGTCTAAACCACATTGGTGACATGATCTTAACCTCCAAGAATTAGTGTGGAACTCACTGTTTGAAAGAGAGAGCCAGTGCTGGAGCAGAGGGCTGAGCTGGTCAGGAATCATCTGGCAGGTGGCCAGTGCTGGGCAGGAGGGTGGCTGTGCTCTGGTTTATGGCGAGATGCCAGATGCAAAGTCTAATGATGGCTATCGTATCTTGAAACTGATTACAAAGCTGAATTGTGCTAGTGCTTGTCAGACATAAACCCAGTTCCTAAGTTTTGTTATTTTATGGGTTTTGAGCAGTGCGAATTCACTTTTTAAAGGTGTTTTGGGTTTTTTTTCTGCAGCTGTAAGGGCTAGAAACGTCTAAAAAACCTGGGGTTCTTCTGAAATTTATATGACTCCAAAAACAGAGTTTGTTTCCTGTGCCTTTACTTTTTATGTTGAGCTCCTGTGTAAGGGTATGTACCTCTGAATAGAACTTTTCTAGTCTAGAAGACTGCATGCCCATAAGCATATAGATGGGGTAGGAAATCAGAGGGAGGTAGTCAGGACTTAGAAGCAGAATTGTAGGGGTGGACTTGGAACAGTTTATCATACACCAAAAAAAAGTGTTTTCTGAAAATCACAGGAGTTTGATAGAATTGATTTGTCCCTGAATTTTTAGTGAAGCAGTCGTTATTTTTGATTCTTCTTTCATGGGGTTGCTCCTTTAAAAAGTCTTCATGCAGGGCCCTACAAAGTCCTTCTTGACATGAATTTGGAATAATGTAAGTCGTAAGTGACTGAAAGAAGCCTGTAAGGTAAGCAGTAGCTAAGTTTCTTCAGTCTACCATCAGGCCTTTGCATATAGTGAAAAGTTCATTTTTCCCTTCTGGTAGGAGTGGAAATACTTGATTATAGAAGTGGATAGTTGTTAATTTTGTAGCAGTTTTAGTCACTAGCTATGTTCCCAGAGCTCTCAGAGATATTTCTGGCTGTGTATCTACAATAAGCATATCTGAAAATGTAGAAGGAAGGGGTCCAAATTATCTGAAAGATACCATGATTCATTCCTCCTCCCAATGAGACCTCTCTGGCCAGACAGTTCTGAAGCTTGGCCATTCTATTTACATTTTTAGAGACTTCATGGAGAATGGCAACAAGACAGGTTGCATTGAAATCCTTTGACCTATATATTATTGAGAAAGCACAACAAATAATTCTCCTACTGTTTAGTATTCTTATAGGGAGTTGTAATGTCTACATGTGTTTATCAAGAATGTAGACAACATAGTTTAGTGTCATCATTGCCTGAAACCTGGCTACAATGTGGCATATTTTGGTTTGAAGACACCTTTTGTTATAGTTTTATTTGCATATGTGCAATAGGGTCCCCTTTTTTCAGACAACGAAACCAGATTAGGAACCAGTAAGTGCCTGTGTCATGTGTATTTAGAGTCAGTGTTTACCCTTCAGTGGGCTTTTCAGTGTTTATCCACTCAGTAAATTGCTAGTTGTTTAACTAACTAAATGGGTATTTATCAAACAGATTTGAAATGATAGAATATGCAGTGAAACTGGGTTGGAAGTTGCAATCCTACTATATGTGTTAATCTCAAAAATTACTAATTTTAACTTTGAATAACAGCTAAAACATAAACTGAAGTAGTGTTGCAACGCATGTTTCGGGAAACCTTTCTAAAGGTTTGTTTACTTTATAAACCTGAAATAAAATGAACCTTCTTTACTTCCAGTGCTACTGTGCACTTTCAAGGGATGGATCACAAATCTCACTTCAGATTTTCACATGCTGAGGTGAATAAACCCACTTTAGTGAACATCAACCTGAATTACTAGTGCTGACAACTATGAAGCACTGATGTTCTGTAACACCGATATCTTAATAAGAAGCTGCTAGGAAACAAACACATGTAAGTCAGCATTTGGTACAGGAATATACTGGAAATGCAAAGTAAATTGTTTATTTTGGTGGTAGTGAATATTTTAGTTAAAGGAACAAAAAGAATACTACTGCATACAGAGTTCAAGAACAGTTAATACTGATAAAAATACTATTTTTATCATTCTGATTTCCCTAATGTTAATACCTGTCATAATTTATGATTTTAATAATTTTGTAGTTGGATTAAATCTGGCAAATATTTCAGCTGGGTCTTAAGTACAGAACCGCTTCTTCTGCCCTCTGTTATCCTACTGAGATGTATGGTAGCCGTTTATTGAATGACTGCATGGAAATAATGCTTCAACTTACCCTGCTTATGCCAGGTTGGAATTTTGATTAGTTAAGATGAAAATGTCTTCTCTGACTACTTTGCCTTTGTAAAAGAACATGTAAGATAAAGACTGACTGCTTTGAGTTGTACAGATGATTCAATAATGTTTGTACTCCTTTTAGTAATGTTGGGATATGGTGCCATCATTTGTATCCTCATGAAACGTAATTAGGTATTGAATGTTTGCCTTCAGAAATGTTCAGCCTGAGCTGCTTTTTTTGAGAAGTCTGGCAGTGGACCATGAAGTGGAGCATACTCAGTTGCCTGCTGCATCGCATTCCACAATATTTTCTTCCTGAAATATTTAGTAATGTTTAATGATTAGTTAGTCTTACTTTGCTGCATCCTGCAGGTGAGACACATCAAACCACTTACCTATGTTCTTAAAAATATATTTAAGTGCCTAGCTCTGTCCAGTTTAGGGAGATGTTGGATGAAGTGATATGTTTGCCAAACTGGAGTAAGTGATGAAACAATTATGGTAAAACGTGGAAGTTCTTGACTGTCAATACTATGTGCTAGCCACTATCTTACAGTACTAAACATTTCAAAACCCTTTTTAAATTTTACATAATTATAAAAAGGTCCAGTAATTTCCTCCACAGCTGAAATACAACTAGCTAGCTCCATAGGATATTTTGTGGTTTGCACCTGTAGTAGCTTTCGGCTTAGAAGACACCCCAAATGAACAGTGCAGTAGTAGTATATGTATGGAAGATAAGTTTCAAGAGAAATCACCTCTGTTTCTGCTGCAATGAACAAAAACTTTGTTAAAAAATTATCATAGGGCCCCTTGCCTTTTTTCTTCAGTTTTGTCTTCATCTTCTTTGCTACCTCCACCTTCTTGTATGATCCACTTTCTTTCACCAGAATACTTCTCTGACATTTCTGAAGTGTAGTTTTTCTGCTTTTTTGTTTCCTCCCTATTGGTAAAATGCCATAGTGTTTTTCTGCTAGAATTTTTCAGACTTCATTGTTCTGAACAAGACAATGATAGGATAGTGTTAAAGTCCCTTTCCTGCAAGTACCCCACATTCAAAAAACAAAATTGGGAGGCAAATAGCTTGTGCTATGTTTGCAGCTATCCACTCCAATATGGTGAACTTCCTCAAGTCATCCAAACAAAACTGGTTGGAGTAGGCCATATTGCTTCGTGAAGTTTAGTATCAGTGGGACTGATGCTTCCAGGGGCAGATCTAAACACACAGTGTCTGAGCTGCTTGGAGTGATAGTGTCGCTAATACAGCCGTTGTCTTTTCAGGGCTCAGCTAGTACTGCTGTGCCGTGATGCAGTCCTGCTGCTGCACCATGGGCAGAAGAGCTGTTCATGAGAACTTTTACCTCTCAGTTCCCATTTGTATGGTGTATTTTCTGGATTTATTGAATCCTCCTGCGTGTCACCTGCCACACAGAAAAACCTGTCATGTCTAAAGAATTTATCTCTTACAGTCCATCAGATTACTTTTGGAGGCAGACCTCAAACATCATTGATAACTTGAATATGTAGGAATGCAGTACTTTGCATATAGACACTAAAAAGGCCTAATCAAGCAGTTCTTGATTTGCCAAATTTTATCTGTCAGCTTTCACTGAGTGTCTACCTGGATGTTAAAGACACACCTCTGGCACACAATCAGGAGATCAGTCTGGGATCACTTTCATTCTGAAGCTGACCAGGAGATACCTACCCAGAATATGTCAAACAGTTTACATTGTATGTGAGACCTTTGATTCTGGAAATGACAGTGGGCTTTTGTCCATTGGCATGCTCATATCAGATGCGTTTTAACTGGTATCTAAAATAACACTCAAAGGCAGATGGATCCATCCTGTGGCAAAAAAAAATCAGAAGGAAGGTTCCTGAGATTCTGGAGAAGGCACTGTTTACTGCACTGTACTGTTTACCTGAGCAGGCCTTTCTCATATTTGTACTGCTGCTGTGTGTGCATTCTACAAGCACTGAAGCAATTTAAGTTTTTCCCATAGAAATGCTCTGGACATAAGATCATTGAGCTTGTAAACTGGAAGTCATGCCTTTTACGTAATGATTAGTAGTACGGTAGGAAAAACAATGTCTCTACCAGTCTTTGGCTGATGAACCTTGTTTTAAGAGGCTGCTTCTGCCCTTCTGATGCCACTGGTTAGTAACTTACTCCTACTTCTTGTAGTGGATGGAATTGTGACTCCATCTAATCCTGCCATTGCAAGGGATGGAATTCAGTAATTTTTATGGTACTTTCCCATTCTCTCTTCCTATGTTCATAAATCTGTAGTGGATTTATTTAAATGAAGCCAATATTTCAGCCGTTTACAGAATAAAGGACTCCACCTGCCCTGTGTACAACATGATTAAAGTTAGGAAGATATGGTCAGTAAGGAGTTAAATAATAATTTTAACCTTCAGGGCTAGGGCTGCACAAAACAGCGTTCAGGCTGAAATGATCTGAGTATTTGCTAATCTTGCTTAATTGCTGTGTCTTGTGAAAAGTGTTCCCTTCCCCCATGAGACTCATAACTTCAAAATGATGAAAATAGCTTCATAGCAAAATGTCAGCAGGCTAAATTAGCCCGGACAGACAGTCCTGTAAATGCAGCTACAGCCTTGAAGTAATCTTCAATTAACCAGGCTAGTATTTCTTTAGAGATTGATTGCATATTGTTTATCCTCACACATTATATTGCGCCACACAGGGAAACCCCAGGTTTTTTAAAACTTTCTTCTGATACAAATCATAATTTTCCATTCCAGAAGCAATTCTCCTAAGCTTGTTTGACTTATCAGGCTGGTCTGTACAACCTGGGAAATGAATCTTTAGTAGCAAATTCTTCCATTCGTTGTTCTCAGCCAATCCACAGATGGAAAAACACTGGGTAAACTGTAAGCAATGATGTTTGTTTAATGACTGCTTGCTGTTGAGAGTGCCCATGTGGCAGTAAATGAGTCAAGCTGATGAGATGCACAGACACCTGTACAGGTTTGTGTGTAATAAATAATTTTTGCAGAACATTTCATGGTGCATGAGCCAATGCGTGCTGCTGCATCCTTCACCTTGCACACCATTCCTGCTCAAGAACATGCTTGTAGCTGGGGAAGTTCACTGGTTACCCAGCAAAGAGGTAGAATCTCTAAATCATACTCTGCTGTGATTCAGGCGTCCTGTTGCAGTGTTGAGGTTAATGCCAGCTCAACAGTAGCACAAATGAAGGCAGATTTTCAAATTAGAAACACGAGTTTTGACAAGGCTGTGTTCCTTTGTGGGTGTTGGAATTTGTGTCGAGTATTTTGCCGATTGCTACTCGTGATGTTGATGGATCGCTCTAACCCATCTTTTTGCTGTTTCTGTTACCTCAGCATTATCACTTTGTGATTTTGACATTTATGGTGGCTCAAGTTCTAATGTGTACATCAAGTAGCAAAACTGTTGTATCAGAGATTTTGCTTTTCTCAAACTTCATTATGCTGTGGAAATCCCAGTTCTCTGTGTCATCTAGTGCATGTTTTGAGTAGGCAGGAGCATGATTAGGCATGGCCCTTGCCATCACCTTCTCTCTGCATTGGTTGGACTCTTTATTACAACTTTTGTGACTTCTTATTTCCCTTTCCCTGACTCTGCTTACTGTGGTTAAAATGGTCTAATTTTGTGGAATCATAGAATCACAGAATGGTTTGAGTTGGAAGGGACCTTAAGATCATCTAGTTCCAACCCCCCTGCCATGGGCAGGGACACCTTCCACTAGACCAGGCTGCTCAAAGCCCCGTCCAACCTGGCCTTGAACACTGCCAGGGAGGGGGCAGCCACAGCTTCTTTGGGCAACCTGTTCCAATGTCTCACCACCCTCACAATAAAGGATTTCATCTTTATATCTGATCTAAATCCACCCTCTTTCAGTTCAAAACCATTACCCCTCGTCCTATCACTACACTTCCTGATAACAAGTCCCTCCTCATATTCCTGTCGGCCCCCTTTAAGTACTGGAAGGCTGCTATAAGGTCTCCCTGGAGCCTTCGTTTTTTTAGGCTGAACAACCCCAACTCTCTCAGCCTGTCCTCATGGGAGAGGTGCTCCAGCCCCCTGATCATCTTTGTGGCCTCCTCTGGACCTGCTCGAGCAGGTCCATGAACTTCATATGCTGGAGGCCCCAGAGCTGGACACAGTACTCCAGGTGGGGTCTCACAAGCGTGGAGGAGAGGGAGATGTACACCTCCTTCGACCTGCTGGTCATGCTTCTTTTGATGCAGCCCAGGATGCAGTTGGCTTTCTGGGATGCGAGCACACATGGCTGTCTCATAGTCAGTTTTCCACCTTATACTACCCCCAGGTCCTTCTCAGGGCTGCTCTCAATCCACTCATCACCCAGCCTGTATTTGTGAATGGGATTGCCCTGACCCATGTGCAGGACCTTGCACTTGGCCTTGTTGAACTTCATGAGATTCTCATGGTCCCAACTCTCCAGCCTGTCCAGGTCCCTCTGGATGGCACATCCCTTCCCTCCAGCATGTCGACCGCACCACACAGCTTGGTGTCATCGGCAAACTTGCTGAGAGTGCATTGATCCTGCTGACCATGTCTCCAACAAATATGTTAAACGTGCTGGTCCCAATACCGACTCTGGAGGAGTGCAATTTCTGTTCTGGTATCAACTATCCACTGTAGCTTTCTTCACAACCAAACACTGAACTTCTTAGGGATGAAGAAATCTGGTCAGTAGTCAGAGAATTATAATATAGTGCTTCTCTCTCTATTACTTCAGGACATTTTTCAAAAATGGACACAAAAAATAATTTACTGAAAGAACTGAAGAGAATTTTTCGTTAACACCCAAATAATTGCAAATTGCTTGGTGATGTATTTTTCAAACCACCAAATTTTTGGGATTTTCTTAAATATTGTCTCATTTTTTTTCAAGTCAAATCTGTGCTTTAGTAAAAAACACCATGAGATTTCACTTTGGAAAGAGAAGAGTAGGATCTGATTCTGATATTGCTACCCTTTCTGATCAGTCCTTTTACATTTGTGGTTCTAGTGTCTTGTGACAGGCTTACTGTAGCGGAATGAAAACTAGAGTCTAGCCCTCCTTACAGTTTTCTTTGTAACTTTAGTAAGTTTGTGCAATATAGTATAATCCTTATGTGAAATCTTTTATATTTCCCCCTATCCGTTCCCACTCATGCACATACCTTTGCATGCTTTCCTGTTCAGAATATGAAGAGTGTCCTGACTGTTTCTCTCTGTGAAGAGTTTTCCCAAATCCCGTTAGGAAACTTGTAAAAATAAAACTTAAAAAAGAGGTATTTTTGGTATTTTTTCCCAGATAATTTCATTCGTGCTGAAGAAAACTTATTTATCTTTTTGGGTATTTACTTAAAACCACTGTTTGATAGTAAATGCTGAAGTGCTGCTTTCTTTGTATCCAGCTCCTCATGATTCAGATGTATCGATCACTGAAACAGTTACTAAAATTCTTAGTCAGTAGATGTAATTTAAGAGACCCAGAGTGTCCAGAGGGCCGTAGACAAAGATCGCTCTTAAAAATGCAAGACATGTAAACTAATTTTTACCAACAGTTAATCAATAGCATGAAAAGTAGAAAACTTTTGACACAGTAAGAAGTTTAATTATTGTCCTGTTCATTCTGGTAGATAGAAGTTCTTCTAAATCTGTGTTGAAAGCAACAGAGTTTCATGTATTGCTATGAAACTTTCTGGGTCTGTCAGATCATGGGTGATCAGATTTTTCTTTTTTGTTTTGGCCTCTTTCCCCCTTTTGGAGCTGGAATGTCCTCAGTGCATTTGGTACTGTTTAATGCTATAAATGTGCAGTGCCTAATTTTCCTTTGCTTTTTAAGCACACACTTTAAGAAACTTCCAGTGATATTCATGGAATTTGTTTCTTCTGATTGTAACATTCATTCTCTCTTTTTGTAATACAAGCATGTGTGTGTATTTCACTAATCCTTTTCTTCTTTTTTAAAGGGTAAATTTGGATTGACTGCATATGTGCACAAGGGAATTAAGTGGATTGTAAGAAAAGCATTTCAGTCTTGGCTATGCTACCTGCCTATCTTGTTGCTGAATTGTAGGTTACAGTGGAAGCAAGTAGTCTTCCAGT
Organism: Athene noctua; assembly: GCF_965140245.1. Lineage (NCBI taxonomy): Eukaryota > Metazoa > Chordata > Aves > Strigiformes > Strigidae > Athene > Athene noctua. The sequence continues at coordinate 191,894,123 of NC_134037.1, forward strand.
TGTGCCAGAATGGAGAGTGCTGCTTACAGATTACTTCCACCCTTAAAAATGGGAGGCAAGGAGGCAACTTTAGCTCTGGAAGGTTTGTTCTGGGCAAAAATGCCTGCTGTCATGATTATTATCATGTGGGAATGTGTATGTGTGCCCTAACTTTTCTTGGTATTCAAGAGAAAGATGTAGTCCAGCTGAGTAGTTATAGGGAGACTAATTTCCTCCAGGACTGAAATAAGGAACCCAAAACATAGCAGAATATCAACAGGCAAGGATTTTACATCACAACAGGATGATAATGTTTTAGAACGTATGAGTCTTCAAAACTGGGGGGAGCAAACACAAAACCCCACAATGTGCCTTTATAGTTTACTAAGAACAAAATATCAGAAAATCCTGCATGATCATCTCTCTATGACAGCTAAAGAAGATTGACTTGGGGCTTCAGGGAGCACCTCAGGTAATTGTAATTTCTGCTGCATACAGATTCTTTGCTTATTTTGTGCTGCTTCAGCACTTTTCAAAATAAAGCTATTGTCACTTAAGTGAACATATGTAATACAACAGATTTAGTTGATGAATTGGTCCAAAGTCTTCCTCATGTATATTCCCTGGAATTGTGCCACAGGTGAAATTGGTTCTTTTTCTTTTTTTTTTTTTTTTCTCTCTAGCACTACATTATATTCTGAGTTATTATTTTGCATCAAAAGGCAAATGCTAATAATAGCAACCAGATTGCTTAGTCCAACATCCTAAGTGTGTTAGTGGCATAATGATTTCAGCTATTGTGCTTTATCAGCACTATGCTTGGGGACTGTGCCAGCTGAAGAGTATATAGTATAAAGTAACACCGCTGACGTACTAACATTGAGAATTTTTAGTATTCCTTGAATGTACAATGTTTTAAAAACTATTAGACATAAGATTGTTCTCATCCAGTCCCTGACTCACTTTATTAAAACTAACTATATTTGCTTGAAGAAATTGCCAGTAGAAAAATCTGCCTTCTCACTGATGCATTAATCTAAGATTCTACACATGACTTAAATTATACATGATGGAAAAGAGAGAAGAGTAGAGAAATTTAATTAAATTAAATGACCAAGTTGTCTCAGTCCAAACACATTTGGTCAAGAACTATGCCAGCAATTGCTGTAGCAGTGTTCAGGCTGACCTCAACTGAAATATAGCTAAAATATACTGTTTGGATTTTTAAAAAAAGAATTAAACCAAACAGAAACCCTTAAATAAAGACCTGGTGAATAATATTAGCAATCAAAAATTAATTTACAGATACTAACTGAAGTTTTGTTTGTGTATATCATAAGGACAGACACTTCTCAATGGAGTGACTTGCTATGAATTCTGCAAAAGATTTGCAGGGAAAGAGTCACAAAGATACATCCTATTTTTCTAGGTAGCTCTGTATCTTTTGCACAACTGAGGAACAGCATGCAATGATAGTGTAATATGGATATGGAAAGTTGAAACAAGCTTTTATAGGTGTATGGGAGTATGATTTTGATTTCCATTTGTTGGTGGGTTTTGGTTAGCATGAGAGAACAATCTGCTGACTTTGCAAAACCTTCTGGAAGTTTCCCAGAATTGTAATCCACCATCTTTAGGAGATCTGGTTTCTGGCTTTCCCTTCTAGAAATAGTCACTGCTTGGATTTAAGTTTTCCCTCAAATTTTCCTTTAAAGGTATTTCCATTTTTAAATCCTGTCCTAACTGCAGTGTTATGAGGGCAATAGATCTCATTTGCTTGTTTGTTACTATGGTTTGAGGGAGTTTTCTTTTGTCACATAAAGGTGCTTTGGGCATATGTCAGGCTAGCCAGCATTATTTTTCAATTTGGGCTGTAAGCTAGGTGTTTACAATAGAAAAATCTTTGTTTTCCCAGAAGTTGGTAATGCTGACTTGCATTGTTATCTCTGAATATATATGAACTAAGTTCGTGATTTTCCTAACATACAAATGCAGAACTGGTCATCATGGAAAAACATAAATCTGAACAGTGTCACAGTGGCCATCACCAGTCTTGGTAAAGGTGAGACACAAGTGTACATGAACAAACCTGAGATGATTGTGCTCTTAGCTCAACTAACCAACAACCGCTCTTGCGGAGGACATGGGGCTGCTCTCACTAAGTCAGAAGCTGGATGGTGCCTCAGCATCAAGTGATCACACTCACTGTCCTACATTCCTGTTTCTGAAATAAACTTTTATTGGTTAAAGCCACTTGCCTGGTGTCTGAGATGGTTTTACTTCACTAGTGGATTGGGCTGAGGGTAATTACTGTTGACTTGCTGAGTTACAATTGGTATCACAGGTCTTTAGTCACCTGTGATCATCTGTCCATCCACTAAATGTGTACCTAAGCCAATTGCTTTTAGGATGTTATTCTGTTCTACCATTGCCTCTCCTGTTGTGCTCCCTCTCCTTCCTTGCCATTTCTTTTGTCATCCTGCCTTATGTATAGAAAGCATGGCACTCTCTCTCTGACACTAATACAACTTCTGTCACTGTCATGCTCTCCTCTCTGCTTGTTTTCTTTCTTTAACTTTTCTTGGTGTAGTAAGTACTTTGGTTTAGGGACTGGCTCAGAGACTTCTGGTATGGAGTCCTGTTTTAAATTAATCCTGTAATGCAGTCTTAATACAAATCAGTGACATAATAAATAGCGTCTTGTGAATTCTGTTGTGATGAGCATTGCATGTAAGTGCCATACATTCAGCATAGCAAAAGAATTTTTAAATGGGAAAAGAGAGATCCTTAAAGGATAAGCTGGAAAAAATATCTTTATTATACCATTGTACAGTACTGTTGTGAGAAATTGGTTTACAAGGAAATTACACCAGTATTTTTAAAAAATAAAATTAATATCACAGAAACATCACTGACTTCTATTCACAGCACATAACAACGAAGTTGTCTTCAAGGAAAACCTTGTGTTTATTGATTTTAATAAATAGAACCTACTGGAATAAAATATGCTACTATCAAGGACAAGTTTTATGTGTTTTAATATAACAGCATTTAAGAAATGTATCAAGTAAAATATCAAAGGTGATACATGTAAATAGATGATACACATGCAACTGTTCAACAAGAAGTAATTTTTGAGTATAGTGGAAGTGATGCTTTCATCTGAAGAAGTAATTTTTCTTGAAAACTAAAAATAGCTTCTTATTCAGATAGATTATCTAGCTATGTTGCATGGAAACCATTTTTCTCTATTACTGTACTTATGTAACACTGGCTTCAGGCTGAAAAGCACAATTGTATTTTTATTAAATTAACAGTTTAAGGTCAAGTTCTTTCTCCCTTGCTGTTTTGTAGATATGTGCAAGTCTTATTTCAGGTAACCTCTGTGCCTTTTTGTGACATAGTGAACTTCTGTAACATAATGGACAGGTTCACAGTAAAAAGTTGTGGAAGGTGAATTTCCATCTTCTGCCCTTAGTCAAGTTGCTGTAAGTTACAACTTCTGTTGTGAGCTTTGTGGATCCCAAAGGACAGTATTAGTATAAAAATTCAGAAGCTGAATTCAAATAATCCTGTTTTTCTGTATTGCTGATGAAAATGAACCCATTTTATACTGGCAAAAAAGGGTATCTCAGAGTTGCTGAAATGGGTTTTATTTTGGGGGATTTTTTTGTGTTGTTGTTCCACATGAATAGCTTTTGGAGAGACTCAGAGCTCTTTGGATAACACACTTCTCAGTGCTTTTGAACCTTTGAGTCTTCCCTCAATTTCCCCCTCTTTTAATGATTGCTTCACTGTAAGTGAAATACTTTTGTATTACCTTTAGTTACTGAAATATGTTCTAAACTATGGGTTTAGGTTAATAAAGACTTTTTCTTCTAGGAATTTATTTTCTGTATATTTTCTTCGCAAAACACAGGGACAAAGAATTTGAAGAGGAGTTTTTGTGGGTCCGTGGGTTGTCTATACTGCCTCATGGTTTTCCATTTCCCCTGCCTCTCTTCCCGCCTTGGGAGAGCTGTTTGTCCACCTTGGCAGTTACTCCGTGTTCCTGCTGTCTGCATGTATTGATTTCTGCTTTCCCTCCTTGCAGACCTTCAGAGATACAAAGCTGTAACAAATAAGGCTGTGGTGCTTGGTGTTTATTAACACAGCATCCATATCTGTAACTGCTGTGATATGCCTTTATTATAGATGAAGAGATAACTTCAGACTCAGGGTTTGACTGGGTAGGAACGTATGCCCTCTGAAGAAAAGAAAAATTAAATCTTTGTGATAGTGATTTGGAAGTGAACCTTTGGACTAAGACGGAGTGTCATATGAAATGGTGCTTCTCTCCAGGAAGCTCACCTTGGCTGGAGTCTAAGAACAGTGTGGTTGCATAAAGAAAAGACTGCACAGAGACTCTCAAAGAGAGCCTAGGTTTGTTCAGAGACCATAAATGGGTTATACTATTTTATTTTAAGAGGTACCTCTAATGTGTGAATCTTGAGATTATATATTTGTGTTGGCTGTGGTTTGAAATCCTTTTTTCCCCTTTTTTTCATGTCTTTAGACATTAGACACAATGGGTCAGTTGTGCTATACCCCTTGCAGCATAGGCTACAAGCCTCGAGATGCTACATCTCTTCCAGTTTAATGGGATTAGGTTTTTTCCACTGCAAACCTGAAGGAAGCTTTTTGGATTCGGGCACTAGTGTAGTCCTGAAAATGTCAACGTAGGGCACCTCTGTCTGTAAAACTTCCTTCCCGGTTGTCTTATGTATGTCTCTCAGCAGGGTGGAGGATATCTCAGTTCCACCCTTCTGGCAATCTTGTTACTCCCTTGTTTTCTCCAAAGCTGCCTTAGCCTGTAGTTAAGCATAAGTATTAGGACTCCAAATCTTATTTAGGCATTTCACATCCTTTACTAATCTTTCAAAGCTTGTAAGATTCTTCTTACTTTCCTAATTACCAACAAAGAATATCCCAGAATGCATTCCTGCTTCTTCTAATGGCCCTTTTCAGCTACATCTCACTTCAGATGAGGTTTATTTGAAGTTTCCAGAACAGACAATTTTTGGAGATGCAACATGGCAAAAAGTGTTAAGAGGCTCTTCAAAACATAATTAACACCTGTTTATCCTGAGTCTCCTATCTTACAAGTGGCTTTACCAAGCACTCTCAAATTTGGGCCAAAGAAAGGTCTGCTAATGAGAAATGTCTGTAATATCTGAAAAAGAAACGAGCATTTTGTTGTGTTAGGGGTTTCTTTTGGTTTTGTATTGGTTTTGGTTTTGGGGGTTTTTGTCTGCTTGTTTTTTGGGGTTTTTTTTGGGTGGGTTTTTTTTGGGTTTTTTTTTTTTTTTAGGATCTAAAGACTAGAGGTGGAGTTAAGAACCCTAGAAGGAAAGCAAAGAGCCAAATGATGAATGATTACCTCTTCCTCTCATTCCTCTCTTCTACAGTAGAAAATGCTCAAATAAATTGAAACCCACTGTATTTCTAATTCTTGGAAGGAATAAGATATACAATCAAAGGAACAAATCTCACTGAAATGTTTTCCGTATTATTAGAAGAAAATCTCAAATGCATAGCTTCTTTTCCCTAAAAAAACCCAGATTAAAACTACCAAATCAGAAAAGCATCTTAATTGTGCAATTTCCTTCAGCTACAAAGCTTTTAGTCCCCCTGCATTTTCCATTCACCTATAGAGAGGCAGCCTGACAGGACTGCTGTGCACAGCTATTAGGTTTAATTGCCATGGCTTTACTTTGCTTTTCTTTAACCAGAACATGTTTGTGGCTAAAAATAGAGCTATTCTTTTCTGATGTAGATGTAACATCTCTAGGAGCTTAACGGGTTACATACTGTTTGCCAGCAGAATAGTGATTTATAAAATACTTACAAGGCAGCAACTCAATTTGTTGGGAAGCTAAGAGTTCTCAGCTGGGGAATTGTTTTAGATGGTCAAGCCATATTTATGTGCTTTTTCTCTTAATTTTTATTCTGTAGTCCTTCCCCTCTTCAGCCCTCATTTTCTGTTTCTTTTTTTGACAAGATTTTTTTTTTTTTTTTCCTGGCAAATGATACATTTCAATGTACAGGAAGGAACAGTGAGGACCTCATTAAACATAGATGCTTGGATAAAATTAGATTATTCCTGTTTAGCATTTTATATGCCCTGTGTAAAGAATAGAGGACAACCCACAGAGTAGAGGCAAAGACAAATATGAACAGTGGTGCCCTGTCCTGTGCCCCCAAATGGAAGACAAGCCTTGCCAACTCATGACTTCAAAAGTGAGTACTCTAGGCCACCTCATCTATTGCAGTTGACAGGCTGTTTCTCCACTGATTTTGGCAAAGTGAACTCAAGGTTACTATGCAGTAAACGTGCTCTTACTGAAAGTAAACTAAAATTTGCTAGCAGCAACACTAAGTCCATCATCACCTGCCAAATGTTTTTTTCTTTCTATTTGTTATGGTAAATTAATTATCATATCAAACAGCTAGACTTTTTTTTTCTCTGAATTTTTGTTCACACAATGTACTTGATCTCCTCTTGCAAGCTGGAGTATGCCAGAAAAAGAATGACTTCTGTTTTCTATTAGAATATAAACCCAGTAATACAATGTGCAGAAAATAATGTGTAAAACTCCTTGGGGTAGCTCTGTACCCTGGTTCTCAAAGATAATAGAAATATAAATATTGCCATCTTAAATACCAAGGATGTGGGCTGACATATGGGATACTCATCAGTAGCATAAAAAGTCATATTTTCTTTGGATATATAAGTATATATCTCTATAGTTTTAAAATACAATTTTCATTGCTTGTGAAAGGAGCAGAACCAGAGTAGTAGCCCTGAGGGTTGCAGTCTCCTGTTGATACACAAGACAGGTACCGGCAGTCTGTCCTCTGCCAGGACAGGAGGCAGCTGAAGGGACACTGTTCTTAGGCACAGCAAAATCCTCCTCCTGGAAGCCAAGCCCACCACTCCTGCAGCAGGGAAGGGTGTGACCCACTGGTGCTGGCCAGGCCCCAGCAGCGTGAGAGCAGTTCTGCATCACCCATCCGCTGGCGGACTGTGCTCTCCTAGGAATCAGCAGCTTCTCAGCAGGGAGCCAAACTGAAGCAAGAGTCATGTCTGAGGAAATACTTTGGTTTATTCTTTTGCAGCTGCTGATGTGATAGAACACTGTTAGCCGAAAAGACTTCGTGGCCAAAACTATTTAAAGAAGACCTTCATTAGTTTATTGATCATCATATCATTTGAATAAGTACATCATAGCAAACAGCTAGATTGAAAACAGTGGCACTCCATTTTAAGGTACAATTCAATAATTTCTGATTGAGAATTGTATCCTTAGCTCTTAGATACTTGGCTGAATGGTACGTGCTTTCCAAAGGTCTTACTAGCAGAGGTTGTCCTGCTCTTCTGAGAGAGTTTTTGTGCTTCTACTTTACTCCAATTCCAGAAAACAACCCTTCAAATCCGGAATAAAATTCACATTCAGCATTTTGTCTGTGGATTTTTAAGTTTTAATTTGATTGCAGACCGTGACGTTAGCATCCTGAAAAGTAGCATGATTGCACAGGAGCTGGAGAGCCAGGCTGGGATCTGCTCAGGAGTTCATTTCAGAAGCCCAGATCTCCTGGAGAGCTAGCAGGGCTATTGGGGGCGGTTGCTGAATTATCAGTCTCCCTAGGGTGGATAGAAAATCACACCTATCTTGTCACCAATGCAAAATTCTCCCCAGCCCCTGCTGGTATAATCCTGTTTGTGTCTGGAGGAAGCCATGTCTGAGGGCGAAGTGGTAATTTGTTCTCTATGACTTTGGCCTTCCAGCTGAGCTTCCTCACAAGGGTGTAATTTAGGTCTTATTCAGCAGCTCACTTAGGTGTGTCTTCAACCTGGAGCATATATGTTGTCCGCTTTGCTTCAGTGTGACTTCTTCCCAGGCATAGTTAGGAATGTACTGAGAAATGTTTTGGACAGTGAGAATTTATTTAGCCAAGCTTAAAAAAATGTTCTTAATCAGCTCTCAGCATTGGTGCCTCAACCATGTTTGTGATGTGCTCTTTAAGACTTCATTAAGGAGAATGAAATATTTCATATGGGCTGTGAACCACACTTGATACGGGACTATCTAGCTCTTGTAATCTGCATTGGATTTGGACAGATGACCTGCAGTGCAAAGGATTTTAACTGTCCATTTTTTCCTGCTCTTTCTAAAACTAAACACATTTAAAAGTCTGTAGAAGAGAGCTCTTCAGCCAGTTAGCACGTTATATCAGTAGGAGTGGTAATTGTTATTGGTTACTCCATGTTTTCTAGAGTGTTTCTACAGATTTTCATTTTGCAGCTATTACAATTACACTAATTATACACATCAATACATCCTGCACTTGCAGACAAATTTCTTTTTGTTTGAAGGATGTACATACTAATGGGATCTTTTCAAAACAAATTAAGCCAGCTTGAACTATTTAAGTTAATTTATGTAATAGACCTTGCCTATGAAGCTTAGCATTTTGGTCTTGATTATAAATGGGTATCTGGGAGTACAGTCATTACTCCTGTGAAGCCTCCCAGCTGTGAAGAGGGAGTGAAGTTTTGTTTGTTTAGATTTTTTTAAGTTTAGAATTAGATTTAAGCCAATACAAAAAATTGATAGACATATTTGGATATTTGGGTAGAAATGCTATGCAGATCCTCTTTTTTCCCCTCCCAGACATCAGGGTCAGCGGACAGCAAACATTTCTAAAGTTTGTTGTGCTGGTATCCTTGTCTACAAACACATGAGGAGAAGGGGCACAAGATACCAGTCCAAGTAGCTCCCTTTCTCTCTTCTTCCTTCCAGTAACAGGAAAGTGTACCCCAAGTTACAAGTAGAAAAGTCATGTTAGACCCATAAAACTGTCTGCTGAGCTTAGCATGGGGAGAAAGAGGGACTTCAGAGTAGTCTCCTCTTGCTTCCTTTCATGCTTGGCCTTCAAAATGTCCACCTTTCTGCCAAGAATGGGAGGAGGGGAACAGCAAAAAGAGTGTGCAAAGATCACGGAGGAGGAGTAGATCAAGGCTGCAAGGAAGCAAGATGAACAAATGATTATCAATGGGCTAAAATTCCAGCAGTTGGTCATCTGAAACAGACAGGCATTTCTCTACAACAGAGCCTTGCATTGAATAATTAATAATTATGTCAGAGACACAACAGTTTAAAAAAAAAAACCACAAAAAAACCCAAACACAGCCCCCCCCCCCCCCCCAAGTTCTAACTTGCTGAATGTGATAGGAATGGTTTTTTCAGAATTGGCTATTATTAAGACAAGCTACCATGCTTGAATTTCTTTCTTTCCCTGATTATTACCAAAGAATTATTACCTTTGTACATTTGTGATAGTTAAACCCTCTCATGAGCTCTATAGCCTAGATCTGAACGAGCATTAGCTGTTGTCAAATATTTTTATTTCATCTTTGGTGTCATTTGGATCCAAAGGTTTTGGTTTCCTTGATCAAGACTCAACAATACTTAGATAAATACATAACCCCAGGCTTGCCTTTCCGTTCATATTCCGTGTTTGTTTAAGGTTACAATTAATTTTATTTCTTCTCTTTCTGCTTGTAGTTGCTAATGCATATCTACAGTAAGTTTCTAAAACATGTCCTTGTGTGGTCCAAGCTTACTTCAGTGTCCTTTAGTGACATTGCCTTTCCTTCTCTGTTTTTCCTCACATCTTTATCATTTTTCCTTTTTTTCAGTGCAGACATGCAAGCAATTTTTTTTTGCCAATGTTTGGACTCAGAACTCTCACATTGAGAATCCCCTCACTGCCCCATCTTCTTCTTCCATCCCATTTGCTTTGTGCTTTTCTTCTTCTGGAAACAGCTGTATTTTTTCTGGCTGATTCATTTTTGTGTTTTATTAGATTGGTCCCTACCCCTCCACAAAGGAAGCTATCCTCATCTTCCTCACCCTTCTGCTGCTCATACAAAAATACCCACACCTTTTTTGATGCAGTTCTTCATCGTTGGTAAGGTTTCAGGCTGCTCATGACCCCTTTCTGCTGGAATATCAATGAGAGACCTCTAAGTTTTAGTTCTTTCCAGTGAATTGAGAGGATGATGGCATACGAACAACTGACTATTGTTTTAATATGCAAAGAGGTCAGTATATCAGTGGAAATGGTTGTATTTGTATTTCTTCCCAAACAGCCTTTTTCATCTCAGTATCTTTTATTGCATAAATGATATAGAATGAAAACTGTATTCATGTCTGTTCTGTACGGTAGCTACAAATACAGCCCAATCTAAACCAGTACATTCAGATGCTGCTATAAAGTTGCTATTTAATAATAATTAAAGGAGACTTTTTGTAGTACTAAATATTATTTCAATTCACCATTACTGCTTGATGCTGTTTTGCCTCACTGTTTTTTTTTCCTACCTATTGCCATTTAAAACAAGGAACACACAGACTGTGGAGATGGATGTTAGCATGCAAAATCAAAGGCAAAGTCACTTGTTCTGTTTAACATTATGAACTGACGCTTAAAAAAATTATCTGCTTCAGTGCTAATTTTAACTTATGATGGAAGTTAGGCTTTAAATATGCAAAACGCAATGAGAGGGCAACAGCCACTATCAGTAGCCTCGAAAAGTTGTCTCGTTTGCCTCAGAATAATTGTGTGACCTGCTTCTCAAAGCCAGGTCTGTTTAATTACCAAACTACCTAAAAACACAGGAGAGTGCTGCAGAGACCAGCCAGTGCTTTAGCTGAGGAGGAGCTGCAGGAACTCCTGAAGCTTAGAGAAAGCTTGAAGAAAAGGTAGTTCACAAACATTTTTAGGGCTGCAGACAGCTAGGAGCCCAGAAACTACTGTTCCAAGATTCCACTGAAAGAAGAAAACTGAGTCCAAAAGGCTCAGAGAAAAAATTGCTTTCTCGTGAATAATGTGTGACATAGTAGGGAACAGTCTGCGGAGGACTTTACAAGGTATGTGCTAACAGTAGTAATATCTGTCATGGTCTCCAACATGTATTAGTCAATGCATGTTCTATATTGATTAATAAGAGAAAGGCAGCTCCTAAATTTGGCAGAAGAAGGGCAGCAGAGTATTGACTTGAAGAAAAGCAAACATCCCCTTCCTCCTCCCCCTCCAGTAGTATTTATGCATAATGGATTTTTTAAACAGTTCAGATTTCATGGTTCGGAGAATGAAGGCTCTGTGGACTGTGCCACTACTACAAGAAAGAGACAGTTCAGTATCTTTTCAGATAAAGCTGTGGACTTTAGCAAAAAGGCTCTTATTTATGTAAAAAATAGCAATTGTAGCCCATGCTAATTACATTATGCACACTCCAACAAGTGATAGCCATTGACCTGTATGGAACATTTCCAGTTACAAACTGATTAAAACCGCTTCAGGCAATATGGTGTTTTTTACAGGGAAGCGCTGATGCCTGATGTAATGACCTGACCAATGCTAAGTGAACGCAAAGCCCTCTAAGCAGAGTGGTACAAATATAGACAGCCAAAAGGCCATGCACTGTATGCTTATCAGCTGTGAATGCTGAGAGCAGGTTTCACAGCCATGAATAAAACTCAGCTGGCTAGTCATCCTCAGCACATTCCCATGTAGCTGGATGTACAGCAGCTAATTTATTTCTGGGCTGAAACGGATACATTTTCAAAAATATCTTCGTTTCCCAGGTAGTGCAAGAAGTTACATTTATATCTTATTTGAATTTGGTAGGTGAATGAAAAGCATCAGTGGAACATCATTGCTCTGCTCATGGCAGCTCAGGCGCTTCATCTCCTCCTCCAGTCTTTTGCTAGTCCTGTGTTAAAAAGAGCTGTAAGACTGGGGACCTCACTTTCTGGTATATGTTTATGTATACAAAAGGTGTGTTCCCTTTCCTGCCAGTAGTCTTTGACGAGTTTTATGTAAAACATAGGTATTTACATAATTAGGATACACATTTAAGGGCCACTAAACATGAGATTGTAACTATGTTTGACATACTCTAGAGGCCTGAAGGCTTTAGGAACTTAGATTTGCTGTATGCAAATAATGTAGTTGTCATAAATTGATGTAACCCTTCCTGTACCTACATTTGACAGTATAAACCAAAGATTGCCATATGCTGCATGCCACACATCGACATGAACATTTATTCAGGTTGCTTTGGTTCCTTATAAGACAGACTTCTATATATCAAGGTGATCTGTAACTTTCCTTGAACCAATGCTGCTATGAATGGTTAGAATGAATGCATTTCTGAATTATCCTTTTAATTCTCTCTTTATTATTTTCAAAATGCTGAAGTTATTAAAATTCAGATTTTTGATGCTTTTTTTTCCCCTGATGCATTGATAAATAACTTTTTTTTTTTCAATTTTCTTACCAAATTAGAAAAAAGAACAAGTATAACAAATGTAGATAATTTAAATATTAAAAAATAGGTCTATAAAAATGTTTGCTTGAAATTTCCAGACACTAATTATTCTTCTTGGGAAAGAGAAAATTGTTGCAAGTGGTCAGGTTTTGGTAGGTGTTTCAAAATCCAGCAGAGGTAAGTCAGAAGGAGGCAGACGAGCATAGCAGTAAACAATGATGAAGAGTCTAGCATTGTTTGCAGTTCAGTAGTTTCCATGCTTCCAAGCTCAATATGTTAGACCAACTCCCTTAACTCATTAATCCTTTAAAACCACTTACATTACAGGTTGCTGCCATTGTTGGTCACAAAAACAGGAAAGCAAGATGATGGCATGAATATCAGGGGAGGAAAAGTTAAGGAATTTCAGAGCTGTTGGGAAACAGTCAGGAAAAAGTTACTATCCTTATCGGTTTTCTGTAATATCCTCATCTGTTTTCCTCTACTTGACTGGGCCATCTAGGATTTTATTTAGGTTAAAGGAGGATGTACGCATTTGGTTGTGGAGTCTAATGAACAATAAAGTCCTAAGATAAGCAAATAGAGAAATTCCAGCCTATATAGAGGTATTGGAATGGGACAGTGTCCATTCCCCATCCCTGTTCAATCAAAACAGATTCACAGTGACCACATCTCATGTCAACTCTTTCTGTTTGTTGGTTTTATTTTTTGTTTTTTCTCCCCAAGAAGGTTCTGGCCTGTTGCTATAACAACTCCATAGCACCATCAGAGTACTAAACACAAACAACTAACCCAAACCATGGAGCCTCAGTTCACACCCTTTCACTGTGCCCTGTGTATCCTATCAACAATAGTTTTACATAACATGCACCGAGGACTCACAGGGGCCTCCACACAAATTAAAGTTTCCACCAGACAGCACTTGGCATAACTGTGCATCCTTCACAGCTTTTCTGTGTTGCTAGTTAATGGTTATTAGAGAGAAGGTTAGGATTTGGTGTATGATTTTAAACAAATGAAACAAACAGCATACATTTGCACTGTGAAATGTAATTACATTATTGTGTAAATTGGATTATTTTTTTCTCCTGTATCTTAAGTTACCTGGGCAATTGCTTATCCAGCTATAATTAAATCCACAAACAAGGGAGAATGAGCTGCAGGATTATGCAATACTCATGCTTGGGATTTGCTATGACTTTGTAATTGGAAAACAACCAGTGAATTAGTGTTTCCATGGCTGGCATGAAACTGATACATCTTTTTCCTTGGAGAATCTTATTTCAAATTCCAGAAGTACTGTATTTTACTGCAGCAACTGGGAGGTGGAGAGGACTTACCTTTTCAGAATTACTGAAAGTGTTGTATCAGCCCCCAAGTAAGAGAGTTGGCCTGTCATTTTCCTTTCGACAGAGGGTCTCAGTTTGACTGGGCAAAAATTGTCTTCTCTTCCCCAACATCAGAGAGAAACAAATGCAGACCATGAATTAGTACTAGCTCATATGTGGAAATGTGTAGAAACAATGCCACAGTGAGCCTTTTTTCAGCCATTTCCCTTTTTCAGAGTCATTGTTTTCCTGTATATGTGGAACATTGCTCATGGGATTTGAAAGATGGCCGTTAAAGATCATGGTCTTTCTCAATATATCCTTTGGCTTGTGAACCAGTTTTATTTTCTGTGTGATCTCTATAAGTTTCTTTCGGAGTGGTGATTTTTTCCTTCTCTATGTATATTGAAATTAAGAGTTGCCTTTGTGTGTGTGTGTGTGTGTGCACGCGCGTGTGTGTGTGTGTGTGTGTGTGTGTAAAAAGTAAGATGGATTAAGAGGGCACTCATAAGTTTTCAAAGGAAAAATAAAAAAGACTGAGTCAGAATAATCAAATAGAAGAGGCTTAATTTTACTTTATAGGCCTTCAGTGGCACTCTGATGCATGGACATCTGAGGATCAATTCCTTTCTTTGTTGAAATGGGCTTTGACTCATTTATCATTCGGAAGACATAACCATGAGCATAATTTACTCACATGTGAGATCTTGCAAGTATCTCCCATTTGACAATGTTGTAATTGGTGTGTAAAACTTCGGTGTTCACTGGCGCAGGAAGAGGAACTCATTGTATAGGGGAATGTCCTAGCCATCTGGTGACAGAGTTAACTTCACGTTTGCTTCCTTATGGTTCCCGAATTATTTGAGTATTTTAAATTTAGTGAAAGAACAAGACAGCTTAAGGATAGGAGTAACTTAAAAGGCATTTCAAATACCCTTCAGAATGCCCCTGTTAGGGACACTTGTTTGAGAGATCTGAATTCAAATCTCTACAACTAAAGCCAGCTATTATCCCTGTTGGATGTCCTACTGGATAAAAAAGAAGTAAAACCTCCCTTTTTGCTTTGCTTCTTTCTTGTACTGGGGTAGTTAAAAGTCTAGCCTTCTGTTTCTGTTACTTTGATTGTATTTAAAATGTTTGAAATGGCTGGTGATACTAACTGTTGTCTCATTAGTATCCTTTCTAATGGTCAGTTCATAGTTGATTTGATTAATCTGGGTTGGAGATTCAAGAGATGCAACTTGTTGGCATAGATGCTAGCATGGGCAGTCTCTCATACATTTTATACTGGAACAGAGGAGGCAGAGCAAGACGTGTGTGGCTCTTGCTCTCCCACCCAAGTTTGGGAGTTCAGTTCTAGCCTTCCCAGACATCTGGCTCATGGAGCACAGGAAGGAGCAGCAAGAAGCAGCTGTCTGGAGGGAGCAGTTGTTGCTGAGATTCACTGTTCTCCTCACTTGGAGGTGATACGTAGGGATGTTTCCTGAGCCTGAAATAGCTACTTTATATATAGACCATGGAAAAATCAAAGTGGATCTCTGAAGTACCCTCTTGGCATTTCCAAAGTGTTGGTATTTCTTGGTTCTTTTACTGAACTGTTAATAAAAAACGGTTGTTGATTTTTGCACAAGTGACCTGCGTTTTCTCACATTTTTCTGAATTAAGAAGTACTGTGTTAAGTTCTGAGTTTTGAAGAAAGAGGAAGTAGGGAGAAAGGACAAAGCTGTTGCTCATATTTAGAATGGCTAAACCAAGCAGAAAAATGTTCACAAGATTTTACATGATCATGTTTATATATCATGCCTGTGCAAAAAAATTCATGTTTTTACTTAAACCCAGGTTGCTTCTGATCATAGATGCACACTTCTATCAAAATTGTTCTAAGACTTGCTTAGCTGTATTAATTTTGCCTTACGTCCTTGCTGTGGTAGCTGACCACAAAGAAATTGCAGCAATACACTTTGCAGTTAAATGCCTAAAGCATAGGAAGTCCTGCCTCCAGGTTTGTTTGCATCTGCTTGTTTGATTGGTTTGGTTTTCCCTGGTACTGTTTATGAGTGGGTGATGAACACTGCAATGTGTTTGTCTCTGATTTGCCTGAAGCCTTCACTTTGATCTACAGATGCTTGAAAAAGCCCATCTGGCATCAGTACATCTAGCCTTCTGATGTTAACCTGTTCTCCCAGGGAGGTAAAATTGTGTCCTTGCTCCCAGTGTCATCTACTGGTATTTAGGCTGGTCTTGGTTTTCCTTGTGTGTTTGAAAAGAGTAGAATTCAGTCTTTCCAGTTGCTGTTCTTGTCTGTAGGTGCTCTGATGCAACCCATGCACCTGTATGTTTTACAGTAACGTTCCAGATTTGTAATTGCCTGCCATCCTGCTCTGTGCACTGCAGACAGCCCAGGAACCCTGTGCAAGGGGGCAGAAGCACAGGAATGGTCAGGGGGATGTATGACTTATCCTTGAAGGCTTTTCCAGGACTGCCCTGTACTCTGACATATAGATCCTATATATAGCCATTCATAGTTTGTTTTCAGATGAAACAACTTGCTTTAAGCCCTCCTTGTCTCCAGAGAACCACTAAAAGCTCTCCTTACCTGTGTTGAGCATAGCTAGTGTACAGCAGTGGCTATACTGTGGCTGTAGTGTGAGACAGCAACAAACCAGGCAGTATTATTTTCAGTTTACAGCCACAGGAGTTGGATTACTTACAGTCTTTTAAGCTCTCCCACTGGAATACCTTTATGTGGAGCTTCTGATTTCCTTGGCTACAATGGCCTGAACCTTACTGAAGTTCCTGCCTTCCTTCCCTCCTTCCATCTCACCCCCTCTCTCAGTCTCTTAGCAGCCACCAGCAGAAGACAACTCAGTGCTGAACCTGTTGCAAGCCAGAATCTTTTGCAAGATCTTTGCCTATAGAGGGCTGCTTTCATGCTAACACAGAGGTATCCCTTCCAGTACATTTATCCTGATCAAATTCTCTCGGCTGACATACTCAGGAATGGCTGGAGTGTCTTCTTCCAGTTTATGCAGGTCACTCCCATAGGATGGGCTGCTTATTTTTCTGTACTAGATTTCTTCATGGGGATGCACACAATTGATACAATATTGGTCATACTTTGTCCCAGATCTAAATCATACTGCCTTTTTCAAATCCCAAAAGTTCATTCAACAGCTCTTCAACAATTACTGTAAAAAAAAAAAAAATCATACGTAAAATCTCCTTAGTTGGACAACAATTTGCATAGAGTATGATTTTCTCTTTCTGTTTAAAAGCTTGTATAACACAGCTCTTCTGCTATCCATCTGTATTTCTTACATCAAGTTTTAATGATTCTGAGTGATGTCTGACAGATACATTTCTGCTATTAATTAATTCTGCTTAATTAATTCGATGTAAAATTAATGAAAATGACTGAAAAATTTCCTGCTGTTCTTGTTGGCTCTGCTTTGTGAGTTTTCAAAGATTACTTCTGTACACAAGAGATGAATAGGGTATAAAGACTCCTGTATTCTCCAGATATACATATGTTTGAATAAAAACAAGTAGCAACTTAACATCAGTATAATTAAGCTATATTTTGATTCCTCTTTGTACTTGGAAAAAGTTGGAGTGCTTGAACCAGAAGACCACAATTGGACAAGCATAGATGCCAGGCATGTAATTCTAAAAGACAAATTCTACACCAGCAAGGTTATTTCTTACTGAAGATACTATTTCTAGCTGGATATTTGCTGTACATACAGAGATATTAGCAACTGATATGTCTACCTATTCAAGGTAGAATCTTGCTCTCTTTGAAGGCTTTGGCAACAACCCATTCAGAAAAGTGAGTGTTTGCCTTATCAGTGCATTTATTGTCAAGCATTGTTCATCTGGAGGTGTTTACAGCTTTGGGAGTTGAAATTCCCATTCTGGTAACTTACTCTGAGGATGTCTGGGTGAGAAAGTTGGAAATGAACATCACAGACATGGACTGAAAAGGAGTTGAATCAGTTAAGTATTTCTTGTCATCTTTTATCTCATTTCTCTTTTGACTCATTTATAAAGAACAAAGAAAGCCTGATAGAGGAACAGCAGGGGCTTCTGTGACCAAGTTAGCAAAATAGAACAGAAAGTGGGAGAAGTTACACAGGAGGCATGAAATTTGACATCAGAAATTGTGGCCTGTGCTTTACCTGCTGCTTGTGACTCAGTCAGCTATTTCAGCCTAATGTCTGCAACTTTTGCTCATCTCCTTTCTTATTTTAAAAAAAAATAATTTGTAGTAGAGAAGGTTGGAGTCCTTTTCTCAACTACAGGTATCTAGTGTCCCTTTGGGTGTTGCAGTTTTTCCATCTAGCCTCCAGGTACAGTCCCAGGAAGGGAGTGGGTCATCTGATGGTCATGTGTCCTATCTGCAGTCTTGTGCGGAAATCTTAGATATCCAAGAGGAGTAGGTTTGTGTGTCTTTGTAACTGAACCCTGCCCACAGGTACCAAATGAACATGTGAATCAGCTTCCAGGCCAGCCAAAGGCATTACTATGAGGTGTTGTGAAGCACAGGACTAGGTAACGCCAAGATCTGCCAGAGCCACCAGAGTGCAGAAATGTACTAGGCTCCAGGAGAATAAATTTTAGTGTCAGAGATCTATGTACCTCTATATATATACCCCTGTTGTAATGAATTGCTTAGAAGGCAGTTTTTTCGCCACATTATGCCTCTAATATGGAAATACTTGCTGGGCTGTATAGTAAGTCCTTTGGACCAAGAGTTAATTTCTATGTGGAAATAAAAACAAAACCTAGGTTGGACTTAGGGTCTGATTGTGTGTTGAAATTTGTTTTAGAATGTTGAGTAGTTTACTGTTGTTTGTTCACTCACCCTCTTTTTCCCTGCAGTAAATAAAAAAGGGGTTTCTAATAAATATGAAATTACAGCTTTAGGTAGTCTAACAAAATTAAACTAATGATTGTGTGTACAAACGATTTATTTACCTTTATTTATTCACCTCGGGATGAAAATTTAGTGCCTTTGTAAGATGACAGCAACACACCAATGCTTGTTTACTGGCCCGTGAGTCTGTCTGGCAAGTATAAGTGCCAGAACCAGTTCTAGCTGAAGTAGGTGTATTACCACGTGCTATATTTCTACAAGCAGATGTGTCAAAATTTTTATAGAGGCATATGGTGTACTAGAAGAGGTTAGTTATCTGTTTACTATCTTGAGTGGTAAGTACACAATGGATGATCCTTCTTATTTACAGAACATTTGGAGACAGCAGGAAAGTGAAATATAAAGCTTTTTCTAAACTCTTCAGCTCTAGAAATATAATGAGGTGCTGAAATGGACAAGAATTGCTTGCAATTATGTGGTGAAAATTGGAATAGCAAGACTAAAACTGCACTTGCAATAGACATTGAATTCAGATTCTGAGGTATTTAGTTCAGAGGTGGCTTTGTTTCAACCCTAATTAGTCCAAGCTGAGTAACTTGCCTGTGAAAACAGAACTGGGGTTCATATGAGGTGCCTAAATTATGAGTGCATTTGTCCTAAGTGACTTCCATACAGTCAATGGAAAGAGAAGTACACCTCCAGGGGCTTCAGCTTGCCTAAAATCTAAATGGCCCTTTAGAGTAGCTTGTCTTTCTCTACTTGCCTGGGGCAATTACGCATCTCACTCATGTAAGTGCTTAAAATTCAGCGGGATGAAGCTGGGCCTAAGGATTTATGCCATCGCTGTCCATACAGCAAAATACAAGATTGGCTTACTTTCAGATGTTTATTACAGCATGTAGTATTTCTTTCCTTCAAAGCTTTTGCCTCTTTAATGTCCAGAAACATTGAGTATTATTTGCTGTGAAGGAGTTTTTCAGTGATCACAAGTGTTCAGAATATGAAAGCTGTGACTGAAATACACAATCACATCTTTCTGCTGAGAAATGATCATGTGTCTGTGCTCAGGAGGGGTTCAGGAATTAAGAAGGGCTACACCAGCACTAAAATACAGCAAGAGTATCCTGGGTGAGCTTCTCATGGGATATCATTCCTGTTGTCATCCAACATCCACTTGAGTTTCTTTTCATTGCCTTCACTGCGTAATGGCTCAAATGATGAACTTTGTCATTTTTTATAAGAAAAGGAAAAAGAGGGAAGGGGACAAGTGGAATAAGGAAAGGGAGGGTTAGGGAAAGGGGGCGGAGGAGAAGAAAAAGGCAAGTGTAAAGGAAAAAGAAGCAATGGTTTGAAGGGGAAAATTTGAACTATAATTAAGTAGTCAGCAAGCTACTAAAAGGTTCAGAAAATGGAGTTTTAAGCTGGTTGCCTAAAGTTGCTGAGCATTCAGTTCATGAGTCTTCCTGTGGCAAGTATCCAGTAGAATGAAAATGTTCTTTTTCTTGAAAGATGTGTATTGCAAGGTCACAAGCTGACGTTTGGATGCCAGATTCTGAGAGCTCTGAAGAAACAAAACCTTGAACACTAAATGGCCTATAAGTAACACACTAAAAGACACTATATTGTGGTCTAGAATTATTCTGTAAAGTGCCACTGAAAAAAATCTAAGAAATCCTTGTAAAATAAGTACTGTTTATTTTCTTTATGCAAGAAAAAAGAACCAGCTATCCACTTTCTAAGTTAATTTATTTCATAATCAATATTTACGTTCCTAGATTTGAACAGGCTTTCTGATATTTTGTAATATTTGTACTGCAGAACAAATGTGCTTCCATGACTACTTTATAGATTTCAGGAAAAAAGCTATTTTGGTTTTGTGTATATATTCCTTCAAGTGATGTGTACACACAAACATCAAAGCAATAATGCAAAGCTTATAGATCTAGCTGAAATTGTTATTATAGACTGTAAGTAACCAGTGTCCGTTGGATAGAATTTTCTTTTTATTTTCATTTGTAATTTGTTGTGCTGTCTCTTCATTAAGAGTCAGAAAGGAAATAAAACCTCCTAGTAATCATTGCCACTGATTTTCTATCCTGTTTGTATGTGTTGTCGTTTGTGTTATGAAAGGGAGAGCTTGTACTGCCATCAGTATTACGTGATTTACATAGTTTACTAGTAGTCTCACTATTTGTATCTATTGTCAGATCAGCATTATTGACCAGGGAACATATCCTGGTTTCACTGTAGTGTTTATTGGTGATGCCAATTTATTGAAGTTATTTGACATTTGGGTACTCTTTATCATCATCCTCTTTTAGGTGAGCGCTTGGGCTTTGTGTACTGCCAACAAGAGCAACATCAGCAAACCAACCATTGAGGACAATGTGAATAGTAAAATGTTTTTTAAGACAATAAAAACATTCCAAAATAGTTTTTCTGCAGCTAAAATAGTTCCTTTTCTACAAACTTTCTGAGTGTTTTCTAAGGCCCAGCAGTCTACAGGCTATCAAAGATGGATGCAAATATGTGTGGGAGTACAGAAGGGAAAATATGAGAAGCATTTTGGTCACAGGGAAAACTGTTTGGCAGGAGCACACTCTTTGAATTAGTGCCAGCCAGATTATATTGGTAGACAGAGTCCAAAGCTACCAAAAGAGGACAGATGCAAGAAATAAATGTATTTATCTCAGGTTTATGTGGATGCAAATGATGTGCACTTGTGTATGTCAAATATCCTGAGAAGCATCAGAGTGGCTGTCCATGGAGTTTGGGGTTGTTTCTTCACTAAAACTGACATTGTGGGAATTTGGCAGACACTCTAGTTTGATTAATGTAATTTATTTTTTAAAATCTAAATAAGGTTAGTTTTTAATCATTTGCTTCAATATTTTAATTGAGCTGATTTAATTGAAGAGGCAGACAAGCAGATACCAGTTAACAACGTCATTACATCCTGTTACATACCTTTGTTCTGCAACTGCTAATATTGCTGATTTATGTTCGTGACAAAGTAAAACTGCTGGTAGGAGAGTGAGCACTAACAAACGCAGAAATATTGTATCTGTAGTGCACAATATAAACTGTGTTACTGTTTGGGTTTTTTTTATGAGAAATACAATAAAATCTGCGTAGCAGCCTGACAACTCTACTGCCCTCAGCTATCACATACATCTCCCTAGCTTTAGCCAAGTTGTATCACTGCTTTTATACAGATATTCATTGTGTCAGCTGACATTTTACTGCTTTCTATTTTTTGCAGCCTGAAATGGCAGTCACTGATTCTGAAAGAGGTGTTTTCACCTGCTACCCCCATCAAATGCATTAAGCTGAAGAGGCTTGCTATTTCTAGGCAGACAACTTCTTTGTTAAATTAATTTTGCTTCTAAAGATGATAATAATAATATAATCTTGTAGAAGGAAGAAATGAGCAAATCTTGGATTTTAACCACATCCTCTAGTTAGTTATGGGCTGATGTTTTTCCTGATTTGGAAACACTGAAAGGGTAGTGCAGCTCTAGGAATGAGCTGATTCAGCCCTTGAGGTCAATACACAGGCAAATGGAATTCATTTGTTTACCCATTTTAAAAAATATTGTAAGTATAAACTAGCACTATATTTTTTTGTTCTGAATCCACAGGGTGTCACTTATTTCTACCTCAACAGTGGCTTGAATCTCAAAAATTGAAGTGAAAAATAAAGATTTTACTAAAAAATAATTCAGGCATATTAAAATACATTAATATATAAACAGCCTTTCAGAATGTTTCTTTTCATCTTTTCCATTCATGTGGTGCTTCATAATGTGTATTCCAGACAGAATTAATTTTGTGAATACTAAATAATGAAATTGTTTTTGTGAATATGAATTATTTAATAATTAAAACTATAACAGCACGTGTGGATATTACTGTGCTGATATTCACGCAGCTTCATAACGTAACAGGATCTTGTTACCTTTTTGTTGAGAAATGGAAATGAATGACTTTGGTGTTATTTGGTCCAATCCTGGTGTTTATTTACCAAGGAAGCACACAAAGGGAAGAATTTGTGCAAAGACCTGTTTTCCTCGTCACACTGTGCATAAACGAGGAATCACCCTTGTGTTCAGAAATAAGCTGGTCATTGCTACAAGCACTGTACCCAAGCCACGCCTCCCACCACGGGTCTTGGCTTTCTCCAGAGCTGCACATGCATCATTCTCCACATGGATGGTGCATTTTTACTCTGGTTCTTTCTTGCTTCCATATATATCGTTATAATGAAACTAAATCTCCAGCATCTGCATTTTCAAACTGTCCTCAGACACTGGTAGGATTCATATGTTTTACTGCTGAGCTGAATCATGTGTAAAATTCTGTCCTCTTTGTATTTTGGCCATTTCCATGCTTTTACTGGAAGCCTGGGTTCTCTGGTAAAACCATACCTGTGCAAATATTGTATCTCCTTTGGAGAGAAGCATTTGCCAGGCTTCTTAAGGATAGTTCATTAAGGTTTGTGGGGTTTTTTTGCCTGGCTTCAGTAAAGGCATATAACAGATAAATACTTCTAGTGTCAATCTCTGTTTCATATGTGTGTTACTCTGTGTTCCTTTTATTTATACCGGTTTAAAATGTATCAGCTAGTGACATTGCATCATGTGATGGTAATCGGTAAAGAAAATATTTTCTTCTTTTATTGCCAAACAAGGGAGAGCACAACCCCTCAAGCCACTCGTTCTGACTTCATTCCAACAGAGCATTTGTATTTCCAAACTGTTTCCATCTCTGCTGTATGTTTTTGGTGTGGTGGTTTTTTTGGGGGGTTTTTTGGTGTTTGTTTTTTTTTTTTTTTTTCTGTGCTGTAAGTAAATCATACATCTACAAAAGGGTGAAACAGTGTTTTCTTCAAAGCTTTTTTCTTCTTGTGGAGTCACAGTTACACAAAATTAATGGGGTTTCATCATTACGGTTGGGTGCCCTAGTAACATCTGCATTGCATGTTAAAACAGATGTTAGGGCTGAAGTTGTATGCTTTTATGATTGTTGCAGTTTGTTTCTGAGACAGAAAACAACAAAGAACTTTGGAAGTTAGTAATTTAAAAAGTTAAAGAATAAGAACAATATTGCTGGAGCAAGATTGCTGAGTCTTTTCTGGTTAAAATTTTCTGTTACCAACTTCACATTTAAAGGGATTGCTGAAGGGAAAGTGTGCACACTCCAGAATATTTTTAAAGTCCTGTGTTTGAAGAGTATGCTTTGAGTAAAGGATATCAACATTTTCTTCTGCATATGAAGAGTAAAAGAATAAAATGTTCAGTAAAGATGCAATATTCAGAATAGAAATCTCTATAAATTATTTTTAGAAGGGAGTTTTGAAAATTTCTTAGAAATAGTTTGGCTAATCTATCTGAAGGAAGTTTGAGCATCCTGAGAAAGTTGTTGTATGTATTGTTTACAAGGGAAATAAATAAGGAAAGACAATGACTGTGCCAGATTAGTTTGGTTGCAATCTATTGTGATTCACTCCCTGATAATGAATATTTTAATTATTCTGAAGAGTTATCCTGAGGTCCTTTTGAGGAACTGGTTTGAAATCTATGTAAGTCAAAGTCTCCAAATGGCAAAGTGCCGTTTCCTCATGCTGTAGCATTTCCCTAATGCTGATGTGTAAGTATCGAGGTAGTTAGACCTGAATGAACTGTCTCTCCTGTGAATATCGTTCATTCTGTAATGCAACATTGACACACACAGCAGTATCAACCCGTGGAAGCTGCCAGAAAAAGCCAAAAGTTACCTTTTTTTACCTTCATGTAAATCTTAGACTAAAATGCAGAATGCTTTTGGCTGAACTTTAGAAGTCTTTCTGCTTTCCTCCTCCTTCTGTCTGTTGAATTTATGGGCTTGTAAATTTGAGCCTTGGTGGCTCTGATCATACGTAGAAACCTGAGCATATTGATAAAATTGTTCAGTTACTTCAGTGATCTGTATTTTTTCCAAGACAGGGAGTTATATTTACTACCTATGGTGTTTGAAGAGGTTTAGATTAGTGAGGTTTAAACTGGTTGCATCTAACAGTGAATAAACACAGTTGATGCACAGATACGTGGGAAGAGCCGTCACACAACAACCAGCAAAGTTCCCAAGACAAGCCCTGCAGAATTACATGGCTGCTTGTTATTCACAGCACTTTTATAAGGAAGAGAAATACTTATTAAACACATTCACATAAATACAAGTACTGGCTTGTGGAAAAAGATTGATTCCAACACCTTAAAATGTTGTTTCAGTTTCTGCACTATTACATCTGTGTGAGTTCAGACTAAATCCACAGCAGAGAAATAAGGAGCAATATATTGCTCTGGTCTGATAATACTGTAACAAGTGTAATCTGAAAAGTGCATAGTATCAGAAACAAGTATGGGAGAATATATTTAGAGGAAGAAATATGATTTCCATGGAGGGAGGAATGCATTTAAAAACACAGACCAAATCAGATCTATTCAGAAACAAAAATACGGCAAAGAGGATAAAACTCCAGTAGCATAGACCATATAATAGATAATTGTAGGTGGGATACTAAAAAAATGAGTAAATGAAAAATTTTCTTGGTCACAAACTCAGTTTATAGAAGGGGAAAGAAATATCTAGCAGAAGCCAACAGAAAAAGCCAGTGTTTGCCCTGAAAGGAGTGAAGCATACATGTTTAATTCTGGGTTGCATTTACTCTTTCAGCATAGCATTCTACACAAATCAGTATTTTATTTTTTAGTGGGAGAACCGTGTATCTCCTTTACAGGATTATAACCCCATCAGAACCTGTAGAGTTCTAATAGCATCACATTAGCTGAATCTGGCCCATTATTTGTAAATTGTCTGTCTGAGCTCAGTCCACAATCTGAATCACACAACAGAATTATTTTAAAATGTGCAGCTCTTTAGCTATGACTCTGTTCTAGAGAATGCTTATCAGGGCATGGGCACTCCGTAGGTCTGGTGTATTAAAGCTGTGAATATGCTCGCATCCTGTCTATGTACAATAGTAACTGTAGTTACATGTAAACTGCACACTGTCACTGTTGTTGCAGGTTTTCATCAATATATTTTCTTTTTAATGCTTCCTTTCAGTCAAAATTTGACATAATCTTTTATTGTAAGAATAAGCATATTTGAAATAAAACTGTGACAATGCTAACATGATGACTGAGAAACGGTCTGAAAGCAGCAACTGCTTATACCCGAGCCATAACTTACACCCTGGTTTTGTCAAGTGTCAGGGTGCCAAAGCAGAGCTCTACTCTGCATTGTATCTTCTTTCTTCATCAGCTTGTTGATACTGGGGCATCAGTCTGCTCCTGGGAAACTCCAAAGTCCAGAGGTCTCCAACTTCCATTTACTGACCTGTCACACCACTCAAACCACACCCTCAGAGTGGGCTTTTGTTTCTCTTTCCCATACTCCTGGGTCTTTACATCACTTTTTGGTGAGGCAGCCCATCAGCTGATGGCATCAGACATCTCCACATGCTGCAGAGGTGCAGCTTGTCGCTGTCATCCCACCAGTATCACTAGACCCCATGCACATGGTTTCACATGCTCTTGAGGTCAGTGTTTCAGTTTCCAAATGCACACCGATGTGTGTGTGCTGTGTGAAGTATGCACTTGCATAGGATTGAGATACGTAAATAGCTTTGTGGCTTTAGCCTTAAGTGTGCTTGGATAAATGCCACAACTTCAGGTTTAGTTCAGATTTTCTGTTTTTCACACAGCTATAAATCATCTAAAATAAACACCTTGAATCTTTCATTAGTGACAATCAATGACAGTAACCCACAAATCAGATCAACATTAAGTAGGCAACCGATGCTTCTAAATATAATGAATACTTTTTTCCTAATAAATTAGAAAAATCTGATTAATTTATTCTGATTAATTCCCATTAAAATTAAAAAAATTATTTGATGAGAGCTTTGGTAAGGAGTTTAAGATCATTAGTAATTTAGGAGCCTACATCCTAAGTGCACCTAGGCACCTTTGAAAAAAAAGGCCCACTGCCTATTTTTTTATATAAATGGGACTTTATTTTAGGAGTTTCTGTGAAAGGTTAATGCTAAATGATGAAGAAATGTGGCTTGGTGGGTGTCAAGACAATCAGTTGTCTTGATGGTCTTGAAAACTGTCTTAGATTACATTTGAACATGGAGTGTTTACTTCCCTGGGATCAAGGTAAACAATGCAGATGCATCCTGATGGTGTGTTTTGTTAGGATGTAGGTGCACATGTTCCCTACATCTCCTGTTATTCAGTTTGAAAGAAATCAGTGCATGTGGTCCATTTTTCATGTCACTGAGCTAAACGAGACAGTGTTCTATTCAGAAGACAAGTTCTCTCTTGCCTTGGACTTTCATTAGCCCTTCGGTACATCTTTCCCAGTTTAAGTTTTTGAGGAAAGATGTCCAGTACTTTACAGCATATTTTAGGTGAAATTTTTAACTGATATCTTGTGCAGTGACACTGCTACTTCCATCACCTGCTGCCTGCTAGGATTACAATAGCATCTTTCACACATGCATTTCACTGATGACTCATAGTATTCTTGCAACTACCCAAAATACCCAACTTCATCTTCCATGGTTCCTACCAACTGATCAGCTAACGTTGTCATTCTTAGTCCCTGGCTGCATGACTTTCCACTTCTGTGTTCCCCAGTTTCAAACTGCTTCATCCTCTTCAACTGAAAGGAGACCTTAACTAAGTAGGAGTAACTGGAGTGCGTCCCGAACATATGATGGTTGAAGAAATTCTAGCCTTATGAAAGGCAGGGGCTAATTTCCTACAGTTTTTAATATAATTTGCATTTGTCATTACTGGGAACACCCAAATGACATTACATTTTGTAGTCATTTGCAGATTATTCCCACAAAGGAAGGTAAATCAATGTTGAAAACACAAAGTATGTAAAATAAATTCTTGTGCTCAAAAAAAAAAAAGCAATATTACCTACTGGTATTGTTAAAATAATTTTTAATTAAATTAGCCTTCTAGAATTCATAGCCTTTGGTAAAGGTTTTGAAACAGTAGCTCCAAGCAGTGACTCTTCATATAGTTCAGATGGCTTGTGAATGATCATCAAATTACTTTTTTGAAATGGTAATGTTAACTGAAGCCCAGTAGCTGTTTAAAGCCTAGGTGAGGGAGCCATGTTACTGAAAATATGTTAGTGTGACGTCAAGACACTGAATGTTTCTCTCATGTATAGTATCATGGAACCAGGATTTAAAGTCTGCATGCTTGCACATGCAAATGCATGTATAATCTGTGTATTTGGCAGGAAAGACAAATCCTTTGTATTTAGTTATTATATAATCAGGGATCCATTTGGAATATTTCTACCATGTCATGTTATTGTATTAATAACACATATATCAATAATTCTAGCAAAGACCTTTTCTAAGCATAAAATAAATCACTCCACTGAGGAACAGAGTCTGAATTCAAAGAAAATAAATTCTTTGGTTAGTGTAAATACATTTGTTACAGTCAGTTGTAAAAGATAACCAATCAACCATGTTTTTCAAATGCATCTGTTTCCATCATTATGACCAGATTTCTAAGAGCTTTCTTCCCTGTGTAGCATCACATGTTTTAATGTGCTCAGCATCCAGCAGCTTCAACTCTGTGGGTGAGCTGCTGGACTTGGGACCATGTAGAAAAGTTGGCTGTATAGGAATGAATTATTTGTGCGACGAACCTGGACAAACATGAAGGAGATGATGTAAAACTAGATTATATACTGAAGTACAAATAGCACATAGTTTCTGAGTTTGAGATACAGTCTACTTTTTGTTGTTATTTTATGTGATTAATGATTTGGTAATTCTGTTTCTACTAGTAGCTGATAATTGCAAGTCTAATTAGAAACAGATACAAACTTACAGTTGTCACAGAAACTATCTAATTTTGTGTAGAAAAAGTACCTGCTTGTATAAATAGGAACAGAATCAAAATTCACTATAGCACGCTAAGGTGGATGAATAATTATTTTTAGCTTTTCCACTGATCTATACTGGCATGAAGTATGGTTTTAGAGACATCTTTCTCATTGAGTAGAATTTGAATTATTTGCATTTTTTGTACCATGTAGAAAAATTGATATTTGGTTATGAGCAGAGTCATTTTGTCTACATACTGTGAATAAAATCAGGTAATTTAATTGTGAAACAAACATTCTTAAATTTTAAACTGCTATAAGAATTTATCTGTGAATTCAACAGATACTTTTAAATCAAATATTTCCATCTTTACTGATGTGATCTGTGCTCTGTGTATGAGAGGTGATAACCTAACCAACTGTGCATTTGCTGTGAAGGGTTCAACTTCTTGATTTGTTTGAGATTAATTTGCTCTTGCAACAGTTGTCAGAGTTCAGATTTTCCTGATCAAATCACCCTAGAAATGCATCGCACACTCTTTCTGCAATACATTTTATAACCCCAGAGAGTCCAGAGACTTTCCAGTGTGCTGCTGTGCGGAGCGGCAGCCTCGCCCGGGACAGGGCAGACAGTGGTCTGTCAGAAATATGGACGTAAAGCCAGCAGCTACTCTCTTGCAGAGCAGCAAGACCCTGCACGTCAGGCAAACAGCATTGACTGCCTGCAGGCTTCCACAGCATAGCCAGCTGGGTGACAGCAATTTGTCCCTGGGCCCGGCAGCAAGTCCAAGAGCTGCGCTGTCAACAGCTGACCCAAAATCTAGGGCAAGAGACGTAGGTGAGAGTGGTGGAGAGGCTGCATGAGGGGCGATGGAATTCAAGGTCCCAATTTGAAGAAACAGACATAACGGAGCGGAGAATCCTTCTGTAGGGGATTTATAGTTAAACTGCTTCCTGACATAGGCGAGAAATCTCTGTAACTGTTGTGTTATGTTATAAAGGGTAAATTGCACCACTTTAATTGGTGTTTTAACCAATTCAGAGAACTTTCAACATGTAAAAAACAAATAAAATGTGAATAGTGTTGCAGTTGGAAAGTAAGGTCAAGAATATTATCCTTATGAACCAGCATAAATTGGAAAGAACACAGTTCTGCCTGCAAGCTCCAACTAATTTAAATTTCACATAGACTAAAGGTACCTATCATCTTCAAACAATATTTTCACTTGGAATAATGTATCACTTCTGTTTATTTGCTGACTTCCCAACTATAAAATAAATATTTTAGCTATCTGATTCATTGCTGTGTCATTTGCTTCAAAGGCATTTTACCTCTGCTTCACAAAAATCTAATTTTTTCATGTTCTTATTCATGCTATACATATACAGGTATCGAAAGGTAATAATTAGTTGCATCTGCTTACATTTGCCAGGAGCAGATGTTAGAGAAATTAAAGTGAACATAACTATCACTCAGCATCACTAAAGGAGCAACTCTGTAATAATTTCTGAACTTCGACAGGCAGTTAAATATTCTACACTGGCATATTTATATTATTTGCAAAAATCTCATATACAAAATTATCTTCATATGCAGTTGAATAAAAAATGAATTGTGTGTTTCAAGTCACAACTTCTACTTCCTTTTCCCCCTGAAATGATAAGTTGTCAGCCCTGACAGCAGTGCTTATTAGCACCATAAGGCAACTACATCAACTCATGAACAATGCTGAGGAGTCCTAAATGACTTAATAGCACACTCCAAGAAGATAAGGACATGAGAATGGCATTATGAAGTTAGATCAGAAGCCCATCTTTCTCAGTATCCAGTTTCCAACTGTGGACAATGGTGAAGGCTCACAAAGAGTGTAAAAGTAGGATGAGACTAAACTGTGGTATTTCTTTGATATTCTCCCAGCATCAAACTATGAAACTCCTCAGGGGCTTCCTGGGTCCTGTGCATTTTTTTGGTGTCAAGCAGTGGGTAAAAACTGCCAAGTTTAAACATGCACATACATACACATATGCATGAAAATTCTTTCATTTATTTCATTTATTTCATTTATTTTGAGCCCAGCATCTGGTAATTTCTTTTGCTGCTCTCCGTCTCTTACAAGTGAGGAGCTGTACACAATCTCCTCCACAACACCATTACAGATATTTGCAATAGTAATATATCTTAGTTGCTTCTTTTCTAGGCAGAAAAAACCTTGTATGTTTAGTCTGTCTTTGTATGTGACACGTTCTGTGCCTTTCATTCCCCTCACTGCAGTTCCTGATACCTTGTTATGCTCTGTCCTGTTAGGGACAGGGACCAGAACTACACGCAGCTTTCAATATGTAAGTAGTCTAAAAGGATGGACTGCAATGATTTTTCTTTTTTTGTATTTATTTTCCAAACAGTCTTAACTTTCTGTTTGATTATTTTGACTTTACAGAATATTGAACTGATTGCTTCGCAAAACTACTGATTGCTGCCGCAACTTTCTTTTTTCCTGAGTGGCCAGTTATCTCAGAACCTACCACTTAGTCCGTAGTTAGGCCTCTTTTTTCCCCTTATGCATTCCTTTGCATCAGCATTGAATTTTATCTGTTTTATCACTCAGATGTTTAGAACGCTGCTATCCTTCCACACTTGCTCACACTCACATCTTTCATTTTTACTATTTGGAGAAATGTTGTAGCAAATATAAGCACCTTAATCTGCATCCCCTGTCTATGCCATTTATGAGAATGGTGACCAGAATGGAGTTTGGTACAGATCCCCACTGAGGTCTGCAGGTGATCTCCCTCTGTTGTGCAAGCTGACTGCTAGGGTCTGGTTTTTTGTCTTTTACCTGGTCGTTAATCCATTGCAGGAACTACCTCCTTGTTCTACAAGGCTTTCTTTAAGACCATTTGATGATTTATAATAAGTGTTTATGCCTGTAGCAAATTATTGTTTATATGTTTTTGGCTTGCTTTTCTATGTTTATCTTCTTATCTATTTTTTCTCCTTTGGATGTGACTTCTTATATTTGAAGTACATCTTTTTAGATGCACTAAATTATTTACCGGGAATTTTAAACATTCTGGGCTTTGTTTGTTTGTTACCGAACAGTTATTTTTGATATACAGAAGTTCATATTATGATGACTACAAACTATCTTTTCTCCAACTTGGAAATGAGCAGCCTTATTTTTATACAATTTAGTTTTTGAACTTACATACTATTTTAATGTCATTTTAGACTTTTTTGTTTTTAAAAGGTGATTTCTGAATTCCAACAGGGTTATGGAAAAGTTGTTCTGTCACAGCATTTTGACCCATGACTTACACATTGCTCAGAATCAAGTCAAGAGTGTCTTGCCTTGTTTCAGCTTTCGCCAAAAGCTTCTCCGTGAATCAGTCATTTGTGGTGTCATCTAGTCTCTGCATCACACCCCAACCTGACATTTACCCAGTCTATGTGGGGGTGATTGAAGTTTCTGATTACTAATTTGTTTTTTTTCTGTCTCTTAAATCTCTCTTGGCACCTCACTGACACCATTGTCATCCTGATGAGGCAGTGACAATTTATTTCTAATATTTATGTAGGCCTGGTGTCTTAATCCATAGAGATAATGTGTAACATTCAGTACAGTTAACTATCTGATGCAAAGCCTTCTTATACATACACTATGTCCTTCTTGTTCTTGCTTATATAGTTTGTTTTATGTTACAGGTTTCAGTGCTTCTGTTAAGTCAATGTTCTCACTTAAAGCTAGGTATTCTAGTTCCTTCACCTTACATAAAAACTTCTAGCATTTCAATAGTAGCATGTATGCATTTGATCTGTTTGCTTATTTTTCTGTGCTATCTTTAAATGGTATTTTTGGATGCAGAATGAGCTTAACTGGTGTTGTAAATGAGTTTTACCAGCTTCTGTCTTATTTTTTTCTCAAGAATATGAAGTTCTTTTCATTTCACCCATCTATGATTCATCCCCAGGCCAGATTTTCTTCTGCACCTGTTGGCTTTCCTGTAGTCTTGAATTTAATTCCCTTCTCTTGTAGTCTTCCTGATTTTTAGTTCCAGCAGCTTTACGTGAATCCTATTTTTGCTGTACAGACTTTGTACAAAGTTTGTCCAGTTCCTGATGAATCTAAACTATATGCCATTGTCTGAAGGACTGATTCTCCAGCCAGCATGAAAAAGCACTGCTGGAGCAAGAGCAGAGGTAAATGATCAAGGATATAATTTTTCTATTTGAGGAGGCCATCTGATTATCATAACTGAGGTGCTTTGCAGAATACTAATTTCTGTTTGAAAGAAATGGAATATAATGTACCTTGCTCATGCTCCTTTACTCAGCCACATTTTGTTCACCCAAAGGCCTCATGGGGAAATTGATTTTCTTGCCTCTTAAATGCACTTTGCTGCTTCTGAGGTATTTGACAACAGTATATTAATTAGGTAAGTAGTTGAGCAGTGATTATAGGTTGTACCTGTGGTAGGGAAGACTCTGGTTCTTTAAACACAGACTCTGGTCTGTGTCTTCTGAATCTGAGGACACTTTGAAATCAGTGTGTCCACCTAGTACAGATTTATGTGAGTAATTATACTGCAGGAGAAGCATTACATACAGCAGAATTACCGACAGAGAAACTGTCTCGTGAGGGAAAGGCTTTGCTTAAGGGAGGTGTATAAACTGAACTTTAAGTTCTCAAAGTGTTCAACAAATTTCCAAGGAAATAAAAATACTTGGTTTTTGTCCTTCCAGTTGGTACCATACTAGGAGGAATGTCACAGTATACATTCAATTACTTGAAGTGAACATATGGCAGAATTCATCCACAGTTTTTTGGTTTTGCAGGTATCTTATATTGCATGTGTTGATGTTGAAAAATAGCCTACAGTAGCCTTGAGGAAAGTATTGTTACTGTACATGTATCATAGAACCATAGAATCAGAATGGTTTGGATTAGAAGGGACCTTAAAGATCACCTACTTCCAAGCCCCCTGCCATGGGCAGGGACACCTTCCATTAGACCAGGCTGCTCAAAGCCCCGTCCAACCTGGCCTGGAACACTGCCAGGGAGGGGGCAGCCACAGCTGCTCTGGGCAGCCTGTGCCAGTGTCTCACCACCCCCACAGTAAAGAATTTCTTCCTTATATCTGATCTAAATCTACCATCTTTCAGTTTAAAACTGTTACCCCTTGTCCTATCAACCCTGTGCTCCCTGATAACGAGTCCCTCTCCATCTTTCCCGTAGGCCCCCTTTAAGTACTGGAAGGCTGCTGTAAAGTCTCCCTGGAGCCTTCTCTTCTCTTCTGTAGGCTGAACAACCCCAACTCTCTCAGCCTGTCTTCCTGACCTGGGAGGTGCTCCAGCCCCCTGATCATCTTAATGGCTCTCCTCTGGACCCGCTCGAGCAGGTCAATGTCTTTCCTATACTGGAGGCCCCAGAGCCGGACACAGCGCTGCAGGTGGGGTTACACGAGAGCAGAGCAGAGGGGGAGAATCACCTCCCTTGACCTGCTGGCCACACTTCTCTTGATGCAGCCCAGGACATAGCTTTCTGGGCTGCAAGTGCACATTGCTGGCTCATGCCCATTTTTTCATCCACCAGTACCTGCAAGTCCTTTTCCACAGGACTGCTCTCAGTCCACTCATCACCCAGCCTGTATTTGTACTTGGGATTGTGTTGACCCATGTGCAGGACATTGCACTTGACTGCCTTAAACTTCATGGTCTTCACACAAAGGGGAAAGTAACCAACACGTTATCCACTACAGGATCAGTTTTAAGTATCCTAAGTAGATACAAACCATTGGGAGTGGCTGCTGTCATTGGAGAACTCCGCTTTAAAAAAAACCAGCTACTAAAACTGGTAGTTTTGAAGCTTTGTGGCTTAATATGTGTTTCATGTCAGTTGTTTAGACCATCTTGTTGGCAGCTTTAGGAGTTGGGCAGTGTTGCAGTTTGAAACCCTCCTCATTTTTCTTTATGCTGTGATGCATTTTGATTCCCTGATTCCAAAAGCTATTATCAGATACTTTCAGGGTATTCAGATCACATGCAAGAGGAGAGGTGCTTCCTCAGAAAGTTGTTTCCCTTTAAAATCACTCACAGCCCAATTTTTAAAAGGGCACTTGCAGGGGACACAGTCTTTTCCACTTCTTTCGCAAGTCTCTGTACAGCAAGAGGTTTGTGTGGGGGTTGAATATCACATATGCTTGTAATATTTCTTCTTAGATGCAGTGTTTGGTTTTTTTACCCATTTATTTATTTTGCACTTTACCAAGTTTTATGAGCATAGCCATGTCATGGGATGAGTTTATACTACCCACAGTAATGAGTTTTTAGTAAATGCATTGTTTTCCTTTTGACTTAGCACGCACCCCAGTTTTGTTACTGCAAGATGTAAAGTTGGACTTAGCATTACTGATAGATTGAAAGGGCGAGGTGAGGGAAGCTGGCAGCACAGGTAACGTGTCTGGAGGGAGGGGAATATGCTGCACAAAGCAGTTCAGTGATCACCTTTCCCACTCAGCCGTTGCAGAGACATCTTTTCTAATTTATTTTCTTACTCAAAAATGAACACATAACATCCTGGTCCCAGTGAACCGTCCATTTACATATAAAGAGCCACAGTTGCTGTGGACACCTTGTCATGGTGTCTGTAGTGGCAGGGACTCCCCGTGGTGGGTCAGGGCAGGCAGTGGCTGTCCCACCCGCAGACAGGAGCAGGGCAGCTGGGGGCACCAGAGCAGCCCCAGCCCCGGCATCGGGCACCTCCCTGAGCTGACCAAGGCTGAGACATGGACCCACAGGTGGACCCGGCTTGGTGCGGTCCATGGCAGGAGACTGGCCCCGCTGTGGCATCGCTGGGGCAGGGGCTGACAGCCCCGGGGGGCTGACATGGGGTCCGGGACCCTGGGCAGGGCAGGAGGGAGCCCTGGGGTCCAACAGGGCCAGGGCACTCTGGGGGTGCCCTCCAGGCCTGGCACACACAAATGGTGTGTGCCATGATACTGAAAAATGCATGGGTCATGTTTTGAGTTACACATTTTAAAAGCATTTGATGGCCAATATGTTCTCTCTCCAAGGGCATTTTGTTCGTGATGTCTGTCTTGAATGGGATTTCCTCTAAGAATGGTGGTTCAGATAATCACAGACAGCAAGTAGAAATTTTGGTGGAAGCATTGCTGCTCTAGTGCCAGTGAGATTGGCTGGCTCTCAGAGACAGCAAATGAATAGGTTTGGAGGTGAGAAAATTTAAAAATTTTTCCCCACAGTGGGAGTAAATATTCCTTTTTTAAACCAAAAAGTGTGGATGTGAACAGATACGTATTTCCATTTTCATTCAAGTGCATGTTTCCCTTAGCTCTCTGTTCCTAAATATAATTTTATTTGTTAACTCTGGAGTGCTTAAAAAAAAAAAAAATTGTATGAGTTCTGAAGTCCCTTTAGAAAGGTCTTTTTACAATTTTATGGTGACAAAAAGACTGTAGACTTTTCAGCCTGAAATACAGGTTTACTAAAATTGTTAAGTCATAGAAAATAAGAGGGGTATGGAGCATATATTTATGATCACAGTATTTGAAACACATGAAGGCTCTTAACTACCTCCATCACTGCTGTCTTGGAACGCCTTCCAGACACTAAAATAATTATGCATGCAATACTCTAAGAAATAGAAGACCTGAACAAATACAACAAATAGTATCAACTTATAGGGCTTTCTCTGAGTTTTGTTTTTCCTTCTGATTTCTGTTGATAATTCAAGTAATGCCAAAGAGAGGTATAAGTTGATCTATTTATGGAAAAAGCAGAGTAGAAGTGTGAGAACTCCTTTATTCTCTAAAATGAGTACCTAGTACATCCCAAATTTGTAGCCTCTGTTCATATCTCATTACAGAAAAAAAAATAAATCCCATAGCTTTAAGATTTTAGGGCACTAGCTTGTTTCTCCAGCTCACTTGTGGCACATCCTGCTACTGTGTAGGAGGCACAAATCCATTAGTTGTCAGTTCCCATCTCTCTAAGGTCAGCTGCCTCAATCATGGGAACCAGCTGACAGTTGATAAAGGTTGATTTTTTTTTTCTTCCTGTAGGTTGTTAGCAGGATTTCAATTAATTCAATTAAATGTACCTGTTTTCTTGAGGTCCTGTCAGCTCTAAAATAAATAAATTTATGCTTCATGAAGCACGTTCAGAGCCTCACTGAGCCTAGCATTGTTTTTCTTCCTTATAAGTCATTTTTTAAGGATATTTGGTGGGGTTTTTTCTCACTTGATCTCCTTTAAAGTTTTCAAGACTAGCATGTAAACATTTGATATTCCTATTTCTGTTTCTCTTTTTTAGGAGGGCCCCAACAGATGCTGAATTTTATGTTCTATCTGTCTGTCATCAAATGCATTTTGTTTGCAGTTTGCTACACAATCTTTGGATGGATCTTCAAGAGTGTAGTGGAAGACCATACTTTTTTCAGCTAGCTTTCTGCCACCAGATCAGAGAGTATGATGCCCCTGATCTGTAAAGGTGTATGTTAGTTTTACTGTGATCAGTCCTTTCGGAATAGAAATTCCTGATTACCAAGAAGCCTATAGTGTTGTAATACCTGTGATACTCTGAGTCAGAGAAGGAATATTGAAGTATTCTCCCCTTACCCCCATCTGTCAGGGATTAAATAGTCCAGACTGACTTCTTACTGTCCTGACTTATGTCCCTGAACTGAAATATTTGCAAGAACTTTGTTTTCTCTCTCCATATTTGCCTACCAAAGCTCAGCATAAGCACTTGCTGCATTGTCAGCTGGTGTCCTCTGGTGTTTGGGTGAGAGAACACCCCAGGAGCAGGAAGGCATCCCCCTCAGTTTGCTGTGAGCAGAGGAACACAGAGAGGAAAAGCTTTTGAAGAATAATCTCCATGGCTGTGGCAGGAAGGTGCTGCAGAGCAGTACCAGCTGAGGGTGCCTGGCTGCTCCCTTCATTCCTGTTGAGAAGATTGTCTTCTGTTGCAGTGACCACCACCTGTCCCCGAAAAGCTGGGGAGAAGCTGTTTTGGCTAGTTGCTATGTCAACCGTGCTCCCTTTGCCTGCAGAAAGCTGATCGCTGGTTGGTATGGCAACCCTCCTCGGCGGACCCAGAGATGCTCTGTGGGGGACAGGCGCTTTGGAGAAAGCACTGTAGTTGCAGTGCAGGTAAAAACTCTTGAGCCAAGGGGTATGAGAGGGCAGGAAAGACCCACAATCATATGTTTATTTGAAAAACTTTGTTTTGTAGCATCAAGTGGGTTCTTGGAGGCTAAATATTTCCTTAGATCTAGTTGTAACAGTTTCCTTGTGTGTTTCAGTAGAAGAGGTAAAAAAAAATATGGTAATTTGGTACAGAGGATACCAAGACAACATGGATGTATGGAGGGTCACGTTTAGCGTTGCATTTTCTGAACAGAAGAGTATTTTAGCCACACAGGAGAGTGTTTTAGCTTGGGAAAATAGATGCCATGTTTTCAACCTGTCGCTATTAAAGGATTTTTGAGTGGTGTCAGAGAAGCCTGAGTCAGGATCTTATAGGTGGGATGAATCTTTACTATAACAGCAGGTAGACCAAGAAACGTTAGAGGAACGTGCTTTGGTAGAATAGAGTGAATAAGTGTGTGTCTGTACGCTTGCGCACATCTCCTTTACTCAGCTTACTCATGAACTAAATCTAATACCAGAGAGGTTCTGTTCAAGCCATTCTCTTATAAAAGATTTGTAGAACAATAGACTTTGGTGATTTTCTCTATTCACTGGCAATTAAGTAATGCATGGTTTAGACGTTGGGCAAATCAAAATGTCAACATGTAAAATATAATGTAATTTTTTTCTTTAATAAAATTTCTCTTTAATACGAAAGTTGCTGAAGCTTTTAGAAAATTTTGAATGCTGAGAAAAATTGTGTGATCATCTCACATAACTAAATAGTATTTCTGGTAAATTCTGACTTCCTAAGGTTAGCCTTTGTGAATACATCTTTATTAAATTCATATTTAGCTATTATTTAGCTACTATTTAGCTATATAAATTAATGTGTGCATGAATCTATTTCTCTGGTGTCTTCCGTGTATGGGAGGGGGACAGATTTACAGCTATTTTGTCACAATGCATAGGATTCATGAGTTTTGCTTTGCAGCTCATTTGGTCTTATTGGGAATAATGTAACTCAGTCATCAATGCTTCAGAAAAAGCTCCTGATGCTATAGCAGCCATATCTAATTTTTGAAATTGTGTGGATGGTGAGGGAAGAGACCTTGAAGTTATACAGAAACTAAAGCATGAATTTTAAAGACATATTTTTATCTGCTGAATATTTACTTTATTAACTCATCAAAAATAAGCAATACAAAGGCTGATGGTAATAATCACATTTGTCTGTTGGTCAAGAAAACAAGGATGTGAATTTACATCCAAATGCAAACCTCAAACAGGAACCTGCATTTCAAGAAGGTACAAGGCCGTCTTCCCAGGCAGTGGAATAGTTCTTTTTTTGCATATATTTCCAGTAATTTTCAATATATTTATTTATTTTGCGTGAATATTTTATTTTGCTTAACTGCCATATTAACTGTATTCCACCATAATTATTAATTGTAGTGTTCTATCTAGCAGTCATTTTGAAGAAACACAACATTTTTACAGCTAATGGAAAACTTTAACATTCTTGATACATAATACAGTAAGACTGTAAACAGTGATAGTCAATTTCAGGGCATTATTGCTGCTATAATGTTGTTAATTCTATTTGGATGAGCAAACTATATTTTTAAATCTTTCACTCCCTTTTATTGAGTGCAGGAGAGAAAAGCTAAAGATAACAAACCCTATAATAGAAAACAAATTATTGTTTGCTTTTAGTATTGCAGCATTTTAGTATTTATCATTCATTAGTCCTATAGTCAGTGCATTGGGTACTGTACAGTAGCATACTGTAATACACTCTGCCTGTCTGAAGTGTCTGTGTAGGTGAATCATGGCTATGCTTCCTACATGGTACATTCAGTCTGTGGAGAGACAAATAGCATGTAGAAAACGGTTAAAAATTTCTTTGTCTGTGGTTAGGACATACAATATTTGTGAGTCTCTATAATTTTTGCTTAAGAAGATTTGCAATCACAGATAATGCACATGAAGAACACGGATATAATATACTCTAAAGCATCTTTACCATTGTATCTAAATTCCTTCCCAAGTATTATCTACTATTTGAGTTTCCTTTTGTGGGTTTTTTTTCTCCCCTCAGGGAGAACTATGTTGAAAAAACACCAGCACACCTTTCCGTATGCCTTTCCTTACATTAATGGCATTGTTGCAGTGCTAGAGAGCCAATGATGCTCATTGCCGTTCTTTATCCTTGTAGGATGTTCCACGGTCTTTGAATACAGAA
Organism: Athene noctua; assembly: GCF_965140245.1. NCBI lineage: Eukaryota > Metazoa > Chordata > Aves > Strigiformes > Strigidae > Athene > Athene noctua. The sequence goes on from NC_134037.1 coordinate 191,933,986, forward strand.
ATGCAAGCTCATGCTGCCTGTGCAGTGCAGCTTTTCCTATTTTGAGGACATTCCTCCTGTACTTCAGAAGCACCATGTTTGTCCTTCTGTCAGGGCTTTGAGTGCTTTTGTTACCATGTTCAACCTGAAGCATCTATTACTGTGAGGAACGGAAGAGGGGAAAGGGGGACCTTGAATGTGGCATGGTATTGTATGGGGAAAAAACCCATGATTTATGGAGGTCTTTGCTGCTGAGAAAATTGTCCACTCCTCTGTGCAGTAGTTAGAATTTCCTAAAGCTGGCAGCTCAGTGTCATCTTTGACATATAATAGATTCCTAATACCATAGCTGTAGTGGGATTAATCTCTTCTAGCTTTAGACATCTACTCTCTTGATCTCTATATCAGAGCTAGTCATCACAAGCTCCCCTGGAGGCAGGTGGCCCTTAATAAACTTTGTAGGCTACTTACCTAGGGGTAAAAGTCCATTTTCTCATTTTACCTGACAAATACCTAGTGCACTTTTTTCAGTCCACACTGAAACCATTTCTACATTTTCCTCTCGAGTATAGAAAAGGGGAAAACTTTCTTTATGAGTACAAAGCCTAGCAAATTAGTTAGTCAAAGAATGAGAGCTGACATCCTTATGGGTTTTAATAAGCTTAGTTTCTGATGGTGGTGCCTTCGGTAGAACCACTGTAAGAACTTGGCCTTTACTGATCATTTTATTGCTCCTCACACAACCCAGCAGTTTCACTGCAGTTCTAATACGAGTTTGCTGCTGCTTTTGCTTTGAGGTGATTGGAAAAAGTGTCATGGTGAACAAGGATGGTTCATACTAATTCTTTCTGTCCCATCATCTTCAGAGCAGGTGAGGCTGGCAGAGCACAAATGTACAGATTATTTACGGACTGAATATAAATTATTTACATTATTTACAGATTAAATGTATGAATTATTTCACATGCAATAATTTATTCAAAAAAAACCACTTCAGAGTATCATTGCTTTCAATATGTGCAAATATAGTCATGCATTAGCAGATACAGATAGGGCTTTTTTATTTAAAATTAAGATTAAATAAGTGAAGGTTAATTGAGAAAACACTAATGAAATTTGTACCTTAGAGGATGTATTTTGGAAGTTTGTCTTTCAGTCAAGGCAATGAAAGTTCTGGAGGTTTACTGGATGTTGCTATTTCTGTGTGTAATTTGTAAACTTTTTTTTTCTCTGTTGTTCCCTGCCATAGTAAATTTTGTTATTTAAAAATAAAATGACAGACTATTATTGCTTGCTCTGTTACATGTTTTACTTAGGGAATTAATTACTCCATTCGTTAGCTGTTAACATGTATTTTATCTCAAGACAAAGGACAAAGGAGGCTTGCCTAAAGCTCTCTTCTGTTCAAATGTACTGCTTCTCTTACTTACATTCTGATCCTAGCTGGTTCACTTCTTTCAATGCTGTGCAATGCCACCCCATTTCTTTATTTCTGTTTAGCATTATTTTGTGCATGTACTGTGCATTTACACGTAGTGAGCTTTTGATGTACTTGCGGGTCCACAGCTTTTATAATCCCCGATTTCTTGACATTGATGTACAAACCATTATAGAAGCCAAGCACATAGCAGATTTTAAACATTAATAGAAAAAAAAAAGCTTGGATTAAGTCAAAACAGAGCTGATAGAGAATATTCATTCTCATGCATCAGTGTCAGAAAATTGGTTACAGAGAACATAAGAAGAGATGTGGTCTCCCTGATGTGCTAATAGGAGCGAGGCACGTGTACCCAGTGTAGCATGTATGTCATTCACCGATGAGGAGGGACCACTAGTCCCACCAAAGAAAGCTTGTGACAAGAAGATCAGAGCAAATTCTCCTGAGCAGTCATGTCAGATTTGAGTTTTGAGGAATGAGCTTCCTTCCAGGCAATTCCACACAGGCTCCTTTCTCCCATCACTGGGACCTTTTGTTACCAAAGGTCTCCTGTTAGTTTCCTAAAATGGGAACAACTTGTCCTTGATATCTATAATCATTTATTTTTCTAAGCAACTAAATTTGATTTCTTAAAACTATGGCAGCTCCCTCATTAAAAACAATGAATCACGGAATAAAAAATGCAAAGGCTCTGAGTGTGAAAGATGCACTCGTTTCATGTGATTTCAAGGAAAGAATGTAGGGCTTGAGGGAAGCGGGGCAGGATCAGTGTCTGAAATTGGGTTGTCTCCACATGAAACATATTACAAGAATGGACCATTCCCAACAGCCATACTTAGAAAGCCTGAGCATCCTTTTCCTAAACAAGCATCAAGCCTGAGGGGTTTTGCATCACCAGCTTGTAGAACCAGATGCAAATGCAGGTACCCTGTGGTTTGTACACCTGCTGCTAAATATTTAAATGTGTTTGGAGATCACATAAATTTCTCTGTGTTTTGTGAAGAGTTTCATGGAGAGTTTTATCATTTAGAGCACTTCTGTAATTTGGAAATCAGAGTTTTAATGGCCTGTACTGATGATCTCATTTTTTTCATTGTTAAATACAGCAGTATTATCATACCTAAAACCAATGTTTTCTTTAATTGTAAATGTTCATTTCCACATATAAGAAAGTATTCTTTTCATAAAAGTACGCTTTCTAAAACCAAAAATGTCCTTCTGCACTTTGAAAGTTATGACAGAAAGAAAAGACAAAGGTTTTTCTTTTTTAATAGAAAATTTTGCTATTTCATATGATTTTTATTTTCAATTTTGCTAGCACCTAATATGTTTCCAGACATTTTATTTTATAATACCATGTAGCAAATGAATGAGCCCTGTTGTCTAAGACTTTCAAAGTGTTTCAGTATAGTGTTATTATGACATGACCAAGTCAGGTTAGCAAATTCTGAAATTAAGTAAAGAATTTTAAAATGGATGTTTCAGGATTCTGTATCCATGTTTAGGCTTTTATGTTAGTGATCACACCTTATAGCAGACACCATGAACCTTAATTGACAAAATCATGAAAACCAAATACGGACATTCATGGGATTTTACTACAATTCCCTGTGCTTCTAAGTACCAGTGCAGCCTGTTGATAAGAAAACCTTTATGTCACTACAAGATGTAATCTCACACAAAGGGACATTATACATCTTTGCAGCTTATTTTTCAGACAGAAATTTGCATACTGCTTCAGAATACTTTGAATGTTTTTCCATTCATCTAGCATTTTTAGAAATGGGGAAGATGGCAGCATTTACCTATTATCTCATTTATCATTCCACACACATCATAATTTTGGGTAGTTGTCAGGGGAACTACATGAAAGAAAAAGGGGGAGCAGGACAAAAGATACTAATTCTAGCTGAATTTCTTATGGTTTGAAATGCTCCCTTAGACTAGAGTGATACTTGAATTATTAGAATTATTTAATAGTTGATAGGAATATGTAATGGTTTCATTAAGCATTTTTTCAATAATAATTTAAATTTAAATTGAAACAACGGCAAAATAAGCTAGTGACAGGGAAAAGAAATATTCTTCTACTTACACCAAGTATGATTGACTGTTGTGCTTCTCTTTTTTTCCTTGCCAGGATTACACTTTGACTATGTATTTTCAACAGTACTGGAGAGATAAAAGGCTGGCTTATGCTGGCATACCTCTCAACCTCACACTTGATAACCGAGTGGCAGATCAGCTCTGGGTACCTGACACTTACTTCTTAAATGACAAAAAATCATTTGTGCATGGCGTCACCGTGAAGAATCGAATGATTCGCCTTCACCCAGATGGAACGGTGCTTTATGGCCTCAGGTCTGTACTTCCATGATGATGGTTTCATCACTGTCGTTAGTATTGTTGGTATTTGCTTCCTGGTACAAGGTTATTACAACCATTGGGTAGCATAATATGTAACCTTCCCTGTAACTCTGAAAGATGCCTGTAGAAAACAAATGACACACTCGATGTTTCTTAATTTTGCCAGAAGCACCTTCAGTCAGGTTTTATCTGTTTCTGTAGAGTCACCATATCTGGAAAGCCCACTGGCTATAGGAAGCAGAAAGGCATGCATTAACTGTAAACCTGAAAATTTTGTCCAGAATACAGGCAGTAAGATTGAATGTGGGTGCTTATGTTGTCTCCTGATGTGTCTGTAGTCAGTAAAGCCACAAGCAGCCCTTGTTGAATGGAGGCAGCCACAGTTAAGACCATGACTATGGGTACCTTCAGTGATTTCTTCAACCAGGGATCAGCATTGCAATGTGTTATATTTCAAACTACAGGTACAAAGGGACTGGGACTGTACATTACCCTGCTTTCCACGTATTTTAGGCTTGAACTTGTTTTCTATCATTGCTTTTGTGGTTAGGAATGCTGAAAAATAATTTTTAAAGAAAAATCTTAATGGAGGACTTTGTAGTATCAAAAAGTTGCTTTCTTTTAACAGGCTACTGTATTTGCTCCAGTGGTTTAAACCGTACCAGCGAAACAAATCTTTGCCGGTGGAAGCTCCATTTCCATCATAGGAACTTGTATTTTTGAGCATAGATAATACTCAAGATGGCTGCACATAATAGGTAGTGCAGGATAAAGAGTCCCTAGTATAAAAATAAATGAGATCTGAAAAGTGGTGCAGATGGATTATGTGTCTAGTATCATTATTTTACCTGCTTTTGGTTTTTATCGACAGTTGAACTTTTTACCTTTCTTGGGTCTTGTCCCTCACCTCTTTAACTCCTATTACATGCCATCTATGGGCTATAATTAGGTGAAGCTTTCTAAGACAAAATAAAAATAGACTCAGCCTATTAGAAAATGTTAAAGAAGTTGAGGCTGTTTAGAAAATATTTCTCTACAATCAACTGGTTTTAGGAAAAGAAGGCTTTCATCTATTGACCCAGTATGGAGCACTGCAGGCTTAGGATTCTTTCTACAAGTAGTTAAATGTCAAAAAATGATGCAAGATATTTTTATTTCATTTGCCTCAAGAACCATCCCCACAAGCAATGTAATAAAAAAATGATGGAGATTAGAACTCTTGAGATTGTAATTATTTATAGAAGTCTTTTTGTGATACTCTAAAAACATTTGGAGTCGTTCAGGTGAGGATTATCTATCATAAAAGTGTATTTGAATAAGTTAGCTTCCTCTTCTGGAAAACATATATGTTCACAAGCAGACTGCATTTCACTTGATAGTATTTGCTTAGCAGTTATCTCACCATTAGCTTGTGTGTGGCACACTTCTTTCCATTGCCTTTCCTCTGAAAGCACAGAATATCTAGGGTCAGACATCCATGGTTTGAAGCAGATGAGTTACTTAATGAGGATAACTGTCTGAAAGTAAATCTTGGCAAGATATAGGACATTGTGATCAGAAGGAAAAAATACCTGAGCCTTAACTCCATTGTTGTGGTTTGTGTTGCTCTACCGCTAGCCTATCTTCTTGTGTTGTGGCTTCAGAGCACGCCAGTGACACTGGTCTCAAGCTGAAGTCTGGAGGCAGTGATTCATCCTGTGGGCTGAGATCAGAACCTGGAGTTTTATGTGCCACAAAACACAGGGTCACTGACAATAACAGGGGAAATTCTGGAGGGTTGCAACTGATTATAGAATATCCACAGAGTGAAGCAGTTCCTGAAAAAATATATAATGAAAGTGATCCCGAGGCCACAGTGTTCTCTTCTGAACAATGCAGAATTTATCGTAGTTTTGAAAGACTTGACCTTCAGTTATCCAAGGTTTCTCTCTACTTCAGTGAAAGCAGTTTGCTACTGCGGAAAAGTCTGTGAGAGTGGGGGAATGGGACAGTAGCTTCTTGAAGTTCAACCCATTTCTGGGGCGCTTTATTCTTTGGGCATGATGCCACATTGTTCCACCTTGTTCAGAACAATGTACAAGGCATACGATGATACAACAGCTTTTTTTTCCTAATAGACCAAAAAAGAAATAATGACATTATAGATTGGTGATCAAAAATAGTCTTTCCAACTGCTTGTGTGTTTGCCATTTATAGTCCTCTTGTTCTCAGGCAGTACAATGCTAAATGTTATAAATAAATACAGTGGAGGAAAATACGCGTTTTGTCTCAAAGGACTCACGTGGTTATCACCAGTATATAAAACATGATGGATGTTTGCAATGTGAGAAGATTAGTTGTGATCGGTCAGACAAGGCAAAGGCACTTATTTCTGATTTGTTTTGGATGACTGTATTTCTGTATCAAGATGAAAAGAGAATTGAATTAGCCATCAGGACTGTGCTCTAGTCACAGAAGTATTGCTTAGACCGATTTCTATTGTAAAGTTTTGCAGGACAGAAAATACCCTTCTGACAATTTCTTGTGCAGCACCTCCCAGCACATCACAGGTATGGTTCCTATACAATATAGCAACGTAATCAAAGGCAATCAGCCTGGTAATAAAGTAGCGGAGAAGGCTAAGAGAATCTATATCCAGAGGAAAGATAACTGGAGTAGGGAATTTTAAACAATTAAAAATATTTCTTTTGTGTATTGCTTTCACCCAGACTATATGTGTATCTGTGTGCTGATTTATCTTTATCTGGCTCATAATTGTTTCTCTGCCACTGCTGTGATGATGAGTTCTTGAAACCTTGTTGTCCTGCTGTGTCAGGAAGCATCCCATCCCATAAAAGCAATTAACATTTGCTTTTGGTGAGCATTTGTGCAAGTTAAATTTGTTTGCTTGAGTGTTCATTCAGGTGGGACCTCTGAGCACTCAACTTACTTGGAGTAAATGGGGTAGATCTGTTTCTATCTATATCTGGCTGTATTTTGTTTTCTATTTTCTATTATGAAATTAAAAATGTACATTTTGCTCTAATGTAAAAGTTACTTGAGCAAGAATGTGCAGTTTCTGGTACTGGAACTTGTGACACAGAACCACTACGGTACGTGAACAGGCCAAAATAAAAATACATTATTTAAAAAGTGATAAGGCAATTAGTAAGTTGAACACCAGTTTGCCAGCTGCGTAATTTTTAATAATTCTGTCAAATTAATCATTTGTATGTGCATGTGTTCTGTGTGGCTGGTATTTAAAGCTAGTTATACAACATAGCAGTCAAGATCCTGGTACCACACTCCCTCTTGTATCAATTTAGCTTACGTGGATGCTGCGGCAGGATCTTAAATGAGACCTAGGTCAGTGCAGGGGAATGTACTAAAGCATGGGATTGAAACCTCCTAGCAGAAATGCCCAAGTGGGCCTGCTTGTTTTTCTTTGAGCAGAATTATCAGTTGACTCAGGAGCAAGATCATTTGATTACACAATCAGTATGGCTTTGTAAAGCTGATCACTGCTCAGACCTTGTTCATCAGTGATCACAGATTTAAGACTAAGTTTTCTCCTCTAGGACCCTATGCTAGTCCTAGTTTTGTATGCTTAGCCAGATCTGCTAGTAGTCGTTATATTGAGGAGATGTTAATCTCCATAATTAATCGCCTTGTGTCTAGCACCTTGCTTGGGGGTCCAAAAAGGCACTTGCAAATGTTGATAGCAGAGAAGATATCCCCCTAAACTGCAGAGCAGCTAAAGAATTACTGTTTGTAAACTATTCCAGCCCACTGGGACAGCATCTCCCAGAAGGCAGCTGAAGTAAGTTTGACCTAAGTACCCTCCTGTTGTACAATGTTTGCTACCTGAAAGCCTGTGGAACTAACATAAGGGTATTCAGAGGACACTCTGAGTGAACAGCAGTGACAGAGACAGAATCATGCCATAGATAAGGCTGGGAAGGACAAAGGTCAGCTGTGTGCCTTTCTCACTGGGTACTGGTAGGAACGCAAGTGAGAAGCTTTGCTGAGCAACAGACCCTTGAGCTTCTTCCTCTCCTTGCTCAACCTTGCCTTTGGGCTCATACAACTGTCTCTCCCTGTGCAAAGAATTTATAATACTTTCTTGCAAAAGCATCTTCTCAGTCAGAGAAGGTTGTCCTATGAGATAGTTGTAATGGTCTTAATCACTTACTTTGGATATTACGTAGTTATCCATCTGAAATAACCTATATGTTAAGGATAAGCATTCTTTCCTTCCTTTTCTGGGAGATGGGTAGGGCATTCATAATAACAACATGGGGTTTTTTTAGTGTGAAAGAGGTGAAGAATGGCACCAACTATTTTTCTCCTTTTGAAATGCTGCCTCTGAATGTTAGTTTACCAGATTAGAAGACTAATTTCAGAAGGTTAAGGTATTAAAGAGAAAGCTTCAAAATGGAGAAAACACATGGACAAAACTTTAACATTGAGGGTTCCAGCTTTTAGAGGTATGTTTAAGGCATTTTCCCTCTTGTATTACTGGCATAACTTATCACCAGAATGTTACTTGTTTAGAAACTAATTGTGTACAAGATCCATCTCTTGTTTATATCAGAAAAGGATCAGTAAGGAGTGGACCTAGTCAGGACCAGAAGAGAATTTTAATGTGACACTTATATGAAGCTATTGTAAAGAAAACTATACATAATAATGTACATACTCTTGATGAATGCTATGATTCAGCAAAACACTGAAATACGCTGAAGATTAATTGTGAGCTTATGCTTATATCTGTCTAATATATAAATCCATCAATTTAAAAATAAAATGTGAATGCTGTGTGAAGCTGTTAATACAATTGTTTTGATTGTACATGTGTATTGCTGACAACTCCTGATATAAAAGAGCTTGATGAAAAATGCAAATTCATCTTTAGTGTGCTACATTGTCTGCATTGAAGATAGACAAGCAAAAATGTATAGTTATTTGGGAGCAACTTAAAATTCAATACAAAATCCTCTTTAAATTTGAAAATTAGAGAAGTAGATACAATTTAAAACAAAGTGCTTTGCTGGACTTAAAACATCTTTTCAACATTTCAGATTTTTTCCAGAGCTGCTACAAAACTAGGTAATCAGTTATTGACACATTTTGACATTTGTAGCAGACTTGTTTTGCTTCACATTTTCTGATATAAAGTCATATTTTTTAATCTCAGCAAATGTTTGTGTAATATTTGCATATGCGTATAGGTCCATTGAACCCTAAAGGGATTGGTTGCATAAGGGTAAGTCAGAGTGAGTTGTTCCATTGCAGGCAGTGTAACCACTGTTGTCTTAAGGTGCTGCTTAATGTTAAAACTATGGACCAGATTCTCAATTATTGTAAACTATTCTTTGGAGAGTCCTCACTTTGAAAAATAAGCAACAACAAAAACTGGATTATTGTCTATACAGTAATTCTGTTTAATGTTTGTATTTCAGAATCACAACCACTGCAGCTTGTATGATGGACTTGAGAAGATACCCATTAGATGAGCAAAACTGTACTCTGGAAATAGAAAGCTGTACGTACATAAGAAAATACATGTAAGACCTAGTTCAGATGCAGGGCTGTTTTCCTTTTGTAGAACTGCATAATATTTACACTGGTATCTATAAACACTATGTGAATCATGTAATTATCACCCTTTGGATTTTTTGTTTGGACCTTTAAAAAAAATATGAAGGGTCATCTATTTCTAGATGTATGGATAAATCCTAGAAAAATGGGTTTAGGGCAGAATTAAGTCATTTAGTGCTCCAGCCTGACTTGGCAGAGGCAATAACTGGATGCTTTTCTTTAACACAAGAGAATGAATGTTCATATTTTAATCAGATTCGTTTTCAAGAGAGATAACACTGTGATATCACTTTCTTTCAGTATGTTTTATTATGCATGGATGATCTTGCCACAGGACCCCCCCGGGGCTTTCAGATCCACCCCTTTTATGATTTACAGTTGTGTTACAAACAGAACCAGATTCTCTCTTCCACCTTCTCGTGTCCTAGGATGGCAATATTCAGATGTATATTTGTGCTTCAAGAGTTCCTGCTCCATTTCTGCTACTGGCTTGAGATTGTGGTCATATACAGAAAATACTAGTATGTGTTCTGTATTCAGCTGTAGTCCTCCACTACAGAAGCTAATGGAAATGGTGTAACTCACACTCTTTAGTGTGAGTGGAAGAGATCTGCCCCAGTTATATTTGTCTGTATTCACTGAATAATCCACGTTCTTCTGGTGATTATCAGCATAAATATACACTTCATTTCGGTGCTAAATGCATATGATGTCTTAAATCATGCTAATCTGCAATTTTGCAGATTATTGAGTAGCATTTTCTGTCTCATTGGGGCTGTTAATCCCCATGTAAATTTTATGAGTGATACAAAAAAAAAAAAAAAAGAAAGAAAGAAAACACTGTATTTCGCCTCAAACTCCTGGGCAGACTGTAATGGCACAGCTCTTCAGGAGACCTTCCCACAGGCATACAGAACAAAATACCATACAGCACTCCAGCTGTTCTGATTCTCTTAATTGTTTCAAATGACAAACTGTGTGTAGCATGTTTGAAGCTACATTTGAGTCTGCTGTTATTTCTGACTTACTATCCTGCTTTGCCCGCAGATGGCTACACAACTGACGACATAGAGTTCTACTGGAGAGGTGGAGATAACGCAGTCACTGGTGTGGAGAGGATTGAGCTTCCTCAGTTCTCCATCGTGGAATATAGACTGGTGTCAAAGAATGTTGTCTTTGCCACAGGCAAGTATTGTAATTCGCCCATTTAGTGTTTAATTTCCTTGTGTATGACAATTACTGTTTTATTAATCAAATCATAATTAATCATAATTATATATAGTCTGTGTTGTGTATTTGGCTAAAGAAATTGCTTACTTGATAAAGCCTGGAGGTAGGAGCCTATGAAATATAATTTCTTGTTTATTTTTCTTTTTCTTATGTGTGTGATACTTAACCAGACACCTAAATATCTATGATCTAAATAAATATGAAGTCATTCACCTCTGAATTATGAGTTTAAATGTAGCCTACGGGGTTACTGATCATACATCAGTATGTTTTGGCATAGTAGGTCAAAAAGCCACCATTTTTATGAAAAAGTTGTTGTTGTATAGTGAATGTAAAGTCTATTGCATCTTGATTTGCACTGATGGGTATATAGTACTGTATACATACCCAGTGCTTTTTTCATCATTGTTAAGATGCTAAAATTCAATCCCTATGTTTCCTCCTTGTTTCCTTGAAGATGTAATAAAAGTTACTGGTAACTCACAGATATCTTCAGGTGACAAAGAACAATGTTGATTTATGTGGTTAATGTCAGATACCGTCATAGGAAAATGATGTTATGTGTGACAAGACCAAAGCAACACAGCCGTCAGCAAGTGTGGGGCCACTGTTTGGGACCTCCAGATTTTCAGTGCTCTTCAGTCCACAGAAGTGTGCTGTTCCATCTGTCCCAGCACACTAGAACAAATGAAGCACAGCTCTATTATGTTTCTAAGCATCATTTCACCCACTCTTTGGACACAGCATCTGTTTCAAAGTACACAGAAACACAATTGTATTTCAGAACAAAATGTAAATATTGCTGGGATTGAAATTAATATGATAGAATTTGCCAACTGTGAATGGAAGAGGGTTTTTTTTCTATAGAGAAATAGATACTCTAATCTGTATCCTAATCTATAATCTAAATGCTTCTGTTCTGCAGCTAGTGTCACTTTTAGCAGCCAGGGCTAACCTGCCCCTCCACAAGACTGGATATGCTTTTGTAGGATGGCTGTTTTAGACAACAGTGGGAATATAGAGAATTTATGACAGTCCAAAGACACCTTTTAGTTCAGTATGAAGTATTTCAGTAAAGACCGATTTAGTAATTTAGAGATGAGAGAGGTTTGTTAAATTCAGGAAAAAGAGAAATACAAAGAACCGTGAGGTAAGTATGAGAAAGAATGAAAACTAGAGTAGATGTTTATGTGACTGACCAAATTTTCAGAACTATAACAATGCTTTCAAAAAAAAACTTGTGGAAAGAGTAAAAAAGTCTCACGCTTCAGAGTTTAAGACAGCTTGACATTAAGGAGGAGACATCAAAGAGAACAGTTTCCTCCATGTTTCTTGTACCATTTTCTGAAGCATATATTTGTCATTGATGAAGACACAATAGCGATTTTACTGTTATTTTGGTACTGGACATTATGAAAATGCTTGATTAATCATGATATTTTGTCACAAGTATTTCCATGCAGGGCAAACATCACATTTGTTTCTCAGAACCACATATTTAATTCTAAATCTGAAGCATGCTAATGAATCTGACAGATAAAGCCAGCACAGTCTTTTCAAATTTCTTCTCAAGACCCTACTTTCTTATGGTCCTAGTAATTAGAGTCAGTTTCTATATTTTTGTTGAAAGTAAATTGGACATGCGCTTTTTTTGACTTTGAGGTTACTAAAGTCTCAGGGGAAGATACTGGTTCGTTGAGCACAATATCTCAGTGAACATTTCAGAGATTTCAGTACTAGGGTGCTTTGATTGTGTAAAACTAAAAGAAGACTTCAGAGTCATGTCATAAACCAGTTTTGGAGTAATTTCTCCTATCCTCCATGAGGAACAGTGATGCATAATCTTGCGTTGCTTATGCAAATGGAAAAATCTGTTCCCATAGTTACTATGAAGAAGCAACGGTAAGCATGGTAAAAACCCCATAGATAATGACAGAAAGATGTGCAGGGCTGCATCAATACTGAAGGAACTGCGTGCATATTGAGGCATAACATTGGAATTAAAAATTTTCTTGCCAAATTAGCAAAACAGGTCTGAAAAAAGTATAGAAGTCAGTATGGACAAGTGCAAAATACAACATCTGTACAACTAAATATTCATATCCAAATTCAGGATAGGGAGTACCAGGTTAGGCCAGAGTTCTGCATGTAGAAATCTGGGCATTGCTGTTGAACTCAGACTGAATATGAGCCAATAACATATTTGGGGAAAAAAACCCAACAAAGCACATCCTGTAAGGAGTCTGACTTGCATTGCGAAGGCCTGAGCTGAGTATTTGTGGTTATGGATAGTGCTCTTCAAGATAGTTGTGGAGCAATAGAAGAGGTCTGGGGAAAATTAGTAAGTATGAATGGAAGTCTAGAAAATTGAATACCTGAGATTACCAGAGAAACAGCTATGATTGTGTGGTTTAAAAAAAGAGAACACTTGGTAGGAATTAAATAAAGTCTTCAACAGACTAGAAGGTAAAAACATGGGCAATATTCGCTTTATTCCTGATGGAAAGAAGAGGAAGTGGTATTTAAACTGCTATGAAAAAGAAAAATGTGGTTTAACAGATAACCAGCAAACACCACTTCTGACTTCTGACACCAGCTGAAGGCCATACAGGCTACCGTATAACATCTAAAATGGCACTGGATGCTTGTGTGTCAGTAACCGATGTAAGACCATAGTCAAATTATATCAAATCAGTACTGTCAATGGAGTCTAAAGAGCTATTCAGCTTTTTAACACCTCTATTCTGTCAAGTAAATAGGTCATAGGACAATATTCAGTTGCCTAAACATAGCTATCTAGTGCCTCTTGAGATGCTGTAGAGCATCCCGCTTAGCAGTTAGGCTGCTGTTCTGGAGTCTTACAGTCTTGTGTCCTGTGTGACAGTCTAGTGCTTCAGAATTAATTACTTAACTAGCATTAAGTTCTACTCTTCAGTAGCCTAATGCATCTCAAATAGCATTAGATACCTCTGTACAGGCAATTAAATCACACCCTTAGAATCATCTGGCTGTAAACTGATGATCTTATGCAACATCCACGTATAAATATCTACATACAAACACCTGAAATTTAGTGCCTAGACCTGTGATCTGAATCTGCCTTCTAAACGTTTGTTACCCAGAAATGCTAAGAAACTGAACAGGAATGGGGATATGTAAAACACCACCTAAAAGCTTCAAGATGCATAGCAGTCACAGCCAGATTAGCAACCAGTCAATAAGAGGAGGGTAGCCTTAAAAGGTTTGAAAATTAATTATTTGCTGTATTTTGAAAGATCAATTTATAAAGTACATTTCCAATTAGCCAAAGAACCTTCCCAGAAGAACAGATTAAAATAAGAATTCTGTAACTGACCCACTCTGTTATCTTGGTTCATACTTGGATAAAATAGCAAGAGACCAATTTAGCCTTGGAGCTAGGTATTTCAGCTTGCTAGCTTTTAATGAAATTGAAACAGAAACAAGTAATGACTTTTTACCAGGTGCCCAAATATATGAAAGAGGAATATTTTGGGCTCACTTATTGATTAAGTATTTGTTTTCATGCCTGCATTCTCAATACTATTGTTGGATTTAAATACTTCAGGCCAAATTCTGTTGTTCCTGTACTATTTGAATTAGCCCATAGACATCAACATGTTATATGAGAGGGGAAGAAGGGTAAAACAAATCTGGTCCCTGAACAGCAACACTGTTCTTTAGGCAAAAAACAAATGTTAACAACTAGAATTTCCTCGTAATTAATCTTTAAATGTACTGAGCCTTAATTGACAAATCACTATCCAAACATAATCAGGCAAGTAACAGTGTAATTGTTGAGTTCACAACGAAATCAATTTTTATTAAATAAATTACACAAGATGGTTCCTTCTTAGATAAATAAAGATCTAGGCTTACAGTCTTTGTTTGATGGAGCTTAGGACCCATCCTTTTCACTGAGCTTTAGCCATCCAGACAAAGAGGGGGAAATAAATAAGGGAAATAAGGAATGTTCCTTCTTTTAATTCTTTTTTTCCACAGATTCTTGTGGTCTGTTTTCTGGAGATGAAATACTATAGCAGAGATGGCAGGCTGGAGACAGGGCCAATAGATCATGTGTGGAGGCATAAAAGCAATACAGGTGAAAGTAATACAAACTTTTGTAGTCTCAGGGAGACCTACCTAAAGGAGAACTCTGGCTGCATAGTATGAAAAAGCAAGTCTACCAGTTCATGTTTCAGTTTCAACCTGAACTATACAAAGACTATTCTGAAATTTCCTGAGATCCAGTCTCCCCAAAAAATTTGAGCTTGAAAAGTCACCACAAACCACAATGACATTCTATTTACCACTATGAAACTGAGCAATGTGTCGACTCCATTAAGTAGCTGTAGTGCCAGCAAGACTTTTGTTTAGATTGTCCAGGAGCCACAGAACCTCAAAACCTACCCTGACACTTGCAGGGCTGGGATTTATCTTTCTCTGATTTAAGGTGAATATAATTTCAGTGTTCACTGAACAACTAGGTATCTTAGTTGACGGGAATCTAGTCAATACAGTCGATGAAGTCTGGAGACAAATTCAGTCCACCAATAGGAATCTATTTTAGGAGGAGATGGATAATTCTCTAAGTTTCATTTACTAGATTGACTAGATGAACTGACTCTCCTGTAAATATAATTGGAGCTTAGACACCTAGCTCATGTCTATGCAGTTCAAGTGAGTCACTTAGTCAACTGCTATTGGAGATGGCCTAGGACAGCCTTCTTCATTCCAGCTGCTGATCAAAAAGATGTAGGGGCTCTGTCATATCCACCACCTGCAAGCTGGTGTCTGAGATGTCATAGGGCATCTCAAAAGGAAGAGTGCACCTTCAGATTCATAGCAAAATCTCTCTGTTACAGTGCAGCCCCAACTCTAGCACAGGAAGACAGACAGCACTGACAGCTCTGGCCCTAGGTATAGTTCTTACGTTTCTACCTTCAGCATATAGAACCCAGTGCTTGAAACAACTTAATGTTGATGTCTCTGGCCATGAGACAATATGGAGAGTCCACTTTTAAGGCCAGGTCCCACAAGTTTCAGTAATTACCTTATCTCATTAGATGGAGATAGTGATGAGGTAATAGGTGATGGTCATGGGTGAAGCATTCGAGATAAATATCTAAAGTTTGCTCTGTTATACTGTTTCTCAGTTCAGGATTTCATTACTGAACATCACTGACATATGTGACATGTTACTTCTCTCCGCTGTTGACACGCACTTACTCCATGCACACCACTTTCCCTGCCTTATTGATAGCAACGTGCTCTCATCTTTCTCTGAGGTTCTCCAATGCATCCAGGGTCCCTGGCATTGGAGCAGCCCAAGAAGAGGCTTTGATTCAGCGATTCATTTCCACTGAACCTTCTTGCATTAATCCTTCAGATTATTTACCAAAGAATCAGTATTCTGTGTGAGATTTTTCAGTCATCACCTCTATCAATGATATTCTGCAGACACCCAGACCTGGACAGGACTTTTGGAAAGGAAGAGATTTATAGAGAATCCTTTGCATGGGTGGTGTATTATATTAAAAAATTTTCCGCAACAGAGTTTTATAAAGATTTCTGTCAGATGCACTACTCTTATTGCGGAAAGGTGATCCACTCTGATACATTTTTAATCTATTTCATGATGGCAGGGTATGCTCCTGTTTTATTTACATAGTCTGCAGACACAAGGCAATGGAAACGGTTTCATAAGAAGCTCAATGAAAAAGATAAGCTTTGTTAGCAAAAAAGCAAGTATGGTTTCAAAGAGAGAATTTGTCTTTTGACATGAAACATTATTAATTAAAAAATGAAGATGTTAAGCAAGCTAAAGTCTAAATGATTCTTGACTGCTTTAGACAGAAAACCTTGGTCTGATTTTCATGATGAAATAAATTATTCTGACTCCATCAATATTCTTCTACTGGGGAAACTAGAAGGCATTTCATCCTGCAAAAAATTACTAGTGTTTCAAGTAATCACAGCAGACAAATACATCTACCAGTTATTTCTTTTTCCAGGGATAGTTCTTCTGAGATTAATAAAACAGTTAAGGATAGTTGCATAAAGTTGGGTACTCCCTGGAAGCTTCTGCTGCCTGGAAATGGGGTAGCATTTTTTCTGTCATATGACTCAAAGTATACCAAACTATCAAGAATGTGATGAAGAGAAATCTGCAGTTTTCTCTTCCTTTTTAAGCTTTCTCTCTCAGGAAATACCAACATTCTTGTGTATATGGACAAATGTAATTTCTTATGCTCATATGCAGACATATGAACATAATTTAAAGGGAAGTTTGTAATTTGTTTCTAGATGTAATCTTTCATATCTTGCACATATTTGTATTAGAATGGGTGGGATGTGATCTAATTGGGACCCTGGTATGTTCAGAAATTTTTTTTACAATGTTGACTATAACTAGAGCTTTTAAATGAGCTATTTATTAGAAGTATCATGTCTAAGACTTGTAATGCAAACACTAAAATCATGAAGCTAATGTGTGAATGACTACCTTTTCCTTGTACAGCTGTACTCATTTAATCCTCTTTGCATGCGGTGAAAGAAGTCACAATTTTTTAAACTGTGATTTCTAAATATATAAAATACATTCAGTAAGATTAACACCAATTTTGAAATACAACAGTTCTAAGTTAAATAATAAAATGTTTTGTTTGAAATGTTGACATTGAGATTATTTTTTTTTCATTATTTATTTGCTCCAGTTGTAACAATTCATGAATCCTATATGTATACTGTATATATATACACACACATATAAAATAATTTTTGTTTTACTTAAAATATTTTTGGTAGAAAAATTCTGTCTGACTCTGATGTTAGAGGATCTGGTCTGAAGGCTTTTCATCACTGGGTTTCGTTACAATTTATTTTTGACACCACAGGTAGCGTGTTTCTCATAGTTCAGATGTAATTAAGAATTGCCATCTCATGAACAACTCTTCCATGTAAATAAAAAAACTATGCACATTACTAATCCTCTCAATATAAATACTATTCGTAAAACTGTGTATTTGAATAAGCATTTTACTTGGAGACCTAAGCATCTGTTTTTAAAAACTAACCGGTGCTCACCCATCTGTTCAATGATATAGAATAATTCATGCTCTTTCTTTTCCTCACAAATACAAATTAGTTGGATATTACTATATTCACTTCCAGGCTTCTTTTAATACCAAGCAGTAGTACAGTTAAGGTGTTCTCCCTACTGTTCTCCAGATGTCATACTACCCCATAAAATCAGCATTCTTTAGTTTCTACGGAAACTGAAGACAACTATCTGCAAGTGGTTTTTCTTCAGTACAAATAACACTGTTTTCCCCTCCCTTTCCTCAGGTGCCTATCCAAGACTCTCACTGAGCTTCAGGTTGAAGAGAAATATTGGATACTTTATTCTCCAAACCTACATGCCCTCCATACTGATTACCATTTTGTCATGGGTGTCATTCTGGATCAATTATGATGCATCAGCAGCAAGAGTTGCCCTTGGTATGTGCCAAGAATGAGTGGGACAAAATCTCAGACTGAATGTAGCCTTCAGGGGTTGTTAAAGACTGCAATGTGATGTCAGTGTTTCGATATTCCAAAATCATTTACGTCAAAATCATGTCATCCAGTATTGCCTCAAAGTGATAAGTTTTCCCCTGCATGCAAGAATGTAGCAATCACTAAGTCTCTGATAGGAGCTGCTCATACTGGTCCCAGCCTTGTTCTCATCAAAGTTAATGTTGTTGTCAGTAGCTTCAGTGAGGGACCAGCTCCAGAATCATACTCCGGGGGCCTGAGCGTGTAGTCCAGCTCAGTGTGGGAAGACAAGTGTGGCTCCAAGCTGCCTCCTGAGGTCTGGGGTGCTTTAACTGACAGTGGCAGGAACAGACCTCAAGAACCGTGTGCTGGTTCAGAACGCGGGGGCATATCAGCTATGGACTATGACATCCCACCTAACACTCAGAATGAACGGTATGCTAAGTGTATTTTTATGACAGCTTAAAGTGCTGTTTACCTCATGACATAAAAACACGAATTTGGCACAGGTTGGTGATCCCTGTCTGAAGACCTTTTCAGATCAAAGTATCCTTTGGATAAGGGAAGGTGGCTTCACAATATCTCACAGGAAATATTTCATCTATTACAGAAGCATACTCAGACAAGGAAGATTAAATTAATCCATTAATCCTTATGCCTCTCATCTTTTCCCAAATCCCATCTTCAACCTGTGCTTCCCAATAGCATGTACCTTCCTACCCAAAGTTTGACATTAAGCCTATGCTCTATAACTCCTCTCCTCTCCTCTCCTCTCCTCTCCTCTCCTCTCCTCTCCTCTCCTCTCCTCTCCTCTCCTCTCCTCTCCTCTCCTCTCCTCTCCTCTCCTCTCCTCTCCTCTCCTCTCCTCTCCTCTCCTCTCCTCTCCCCTCCCCTCCCCTCCCCTCCCCTCCCCTCCCCTCCCCTCCCCCCTCCTCCCCCTCCATCTCCATCTCCTCTTCTTAAAACAGGAATATATTCCCTAATTCTCTTTTTTTTTTTTTTTTTTCTAATATGTACCACAGCAAACCAGGACTCCAACCCATGACCATACAGTTCCCCACCTCTGTACCCTGCACCTTTCAGGAACCCACATACACAAAGCAGGCTGGGCAGCCACAGCTATACCTTTCTGCAATACCATATTACATCCTAGCATCTGAATTTGGGTAACTGAACATATTGTAGATTAACTGTGGTTACTCTACAGAAATTGTACAGATACTGTGGATTAGCTGGTGTATGGGCATGACACAATCTGTCATTGCCACTCTGGAGCTATTGTATGTTCAGCAGGTTGCAGATAAGTAGTAGCTTAATGGGAGGTGGGACACAGAGTCCAAACAGCTCTGATGTATTCTGAAATGAACTACTGGATACCAAATCCACCCTGGAGACATTATGACCAAGTGAGGGAAGCATTTCAGACACATCAGTCAGCATCTAGATTTTACATACTGGCCAGGACTGCAGAGAACAGATGGTTACACAGAAGTTACCAAGCACAGTGACATTTCATGCCCTTCTATAATGGGTTCAAATGTTTTTTCCTTGTTCAAGAAACAGGACTGTCTCATGTGGCCTATTTCTGTGTGGCATGTTCATCAAGTACTGTACTGTGATAACACAAATATTAGAACAGAAGTCAGAGAGTACACTCAAAGCAAGCTCAGGAGCCCAGATGTTCTATTTTCAGTTGACAGACAGTACTTTTGAGAGGACAAAAATCCATCTAACAGGTTCTTCTGAATAAACAATTAGAGCCTTGATGATTATGTCTTGTATCACCTGATGTTTGTATAATGAAGTTCAGTACCATGGGTCTAATCCTATGTTCAGTATAGCCACTCTTATGAGTCTTAAGCTGATATGAAATGGTATCAAAGTTTAAAGGCATTATAGCACCCTTGAACATATGTAACTAGCTCTGAAAACCTTATTTCAGAGGAGGATAAGGCCTGCTGTCTTAGATATTTGTTAGAGGAAGAACTCCTTGTGCAATACTTAGAGTCATGAAGACCCTAAGCTTTTAGTCAGCTCCTGTAAGGAAGCCTATGTCCTTGGAAAGAGCCTGATTTTAGTTCATTCACTTCCATGTTTTGCTCCTGTGCCGGGTCACTCACTGCACACTGTCTGTGGTCCAGGCTGCACTGAACCAAGTAGTTCCCTCAACAGAGAAAACAGAGACATGGAGCAAAGGCCAGCTCATTCCAAACTACGTGCTATAGACACTACAGGTAGAGACTGATAGAGGGCTGATCTCAAGAGAAATACTCAAAACCATCAGTTCTGTTCAAAACTGAGTTTTTGCTAGTTAGCCCTAGAAGTTCCTAAATTCAGTCCTTTGAGTGAAAAGAAAAAATAATCTCAAGAGTTCTCAGTTTTGGGAAGGGCTATAATCACAGGATTATGCTGTTTTGTATATGATAGGTGAGTGTCAGCTGCTTGTCCTCCAGCTGTGCTTTGAAATATGTTATTGAACTTCAGAAGGGCATTTGCCTGCAGGGTGTCAGCAGAATCTCCCAGAGGACATACTTCCTTTTGGTTAGTGGTAACCACCTTTCTGTTTAGTGTCGTTAATCTTCTGGATCACCAAGAGAGCCACCAAAATCTCCCCGTGTGGTGTTTAAGGACTTATCTCTAGTATCAAGATTACAGTCTGGGAACAGACATCAAAAATGTGGGCATTATAGCAGCCACTGGGCAAGCTTCTAAGTGCCTTCTTGACCTAGGCTTTGGTAAGCACCTGTGGGATGATGGTGAGATGCCAAAGAACCTGTGGGATTTCTGATACAAAAATCAATTTGATCTTCAGTAGCTTTTGGAATCCCTTATAGGAAGCAGCAGCAGATAATCCTACAAAGAAAGAAGCTAATTCATGCTAGAGAAATCCCTTGGTCTGCAAATGTATGAAAGTGTTCCTGCAGTCCTCCAGCTTTCTCACCCCTGTTCCTTGTGCTGTCATAGAGGTTTTCTAGAGACTCTGTCTCTGACTCTGTCCAAGTTTCTTCAGGTAAAAATAATGTCAGCTATATTCCTCATTTTGCTGCAGAGCTGGGTGAGTTATACCAAATAGAGTTTTAAAATAATCTTGTGCTGTGTGTGTCTCCACTGTATTTCAAGCTTTGAAACATCTGACATCAACACACACTTGTTTCGCAATTTAGAGGAAAACTTCTGAAAGCCACATGATGCTGGAGTACTAAATATACAAAATACCTGTTACAGAACCTTATAGGCTACAGCTACAGTTCCCTGGAGTTGCACTCTTTACACTGACACCTTGATTTTGAGTTATATTGTCTTTATTTCTGTCTCTTCAGGTAGAAGAATCTGTGCTTTATAATACAGCAGCAATTTTCTTTTGTTCTTTATTTTTGTTCTGCCCACATTTTAGTGACTACTTACAAACTGATGGTTTAATTATGAAATCAGAGAAAATGGTAATGGAGGGGACATATTAAAATGGATTGCCTCATCTACCATTGTAGACTTATTCCACAAATCAGTGTTTTCAGCCACCTGTGGTCTGAGATTGCTATAAATTTCCAGCGGAGGTACAGACCTTGCACTTCATTGTGAATTCAAGCAGACTGACAATATATTTGCTTTTCTTACCAGCTTTTCAAAACAGTGCTCTGTAATATATTTTTATATGTTATGCTGGTCCTTAGGTAAATAAATGAGGGTTTGACATAATTTGCAGATTTTTCTAGGTACTTTATTAGTGTCCAGTCAATCACTATAAAAATTTTGCTCTCCCTCCTTGTCTTTTTCTTTCCACAAATGCACATACCTGTCTGCCTCTCACTGCTCATCTCACTTCTTTCTATGTAAAAATTAGAATAATGCTATAATTTAGTCACCTCAAATCCCTCTTCTGTATTGTCCTTTTGTGGAATAGGTATCTAAAATAAATGGGATGAACAGCTCTAGAAAGGTGCCTGTGTCTCTTCATCTGCTACAGAGAGGCCCTACAGGACTAACTTTAAACTGCTTAACTCTAAGAAATTTAAAAGTGTATGAGAGGAATCTTTCGCCATCTGTAGAAACACTCTGCCTTAATATGTGCACATAGTTATATCTATCTAGACCCCTAATTAGTTTTGCTACTTTTTAAAAACTTCTCTGCCTTGCATTGAGCAGCACGGTGCTAGAAGAGCACACCTTTTAATGCTTGGCAGACTGTTTGCCTTTCTGTTGCACATCAGCTTGGTCTTCATGGAAGAGATTCTCAGTACAGCTACACCAACTTCCATGAAGCTATGCCAACTCATGGCAGTGGTGCCAGGCCCCCTTGTTAGCTGTTCCCTCTGATCATATGAAGGAAATACTGTTACAGAATAATAATGTATCAGGCTTTAATTTTGCTTTCATTTGCGATGATGATTTGTGATGTCACCTGGGAGATATCTTTCACAAATTTCTGAGGTTCTTCACACTGCCAAGGCAAATTTACTAAAAAGGAAAATAAAATTGAAGCATGGTATGCTTGGAGTTGTAAGATATGTGCTCTTTTTTTCTTTGTATAGGAATTACAACTGTGCTGACTATGACAACAATCAACACTCATCTGCGAGAGACTTTGCCTAAAATTCCGTATGTTAAAGCCATTGACATGTATCTTATGGGCTGCTTTGTATTTGTCTTCTTGGCCTTACTTGAATACGCCTTTGTCAACTACATTTTCTTTGGAAAAGGCCCTCAAAGGCAGAAGAAACTTGCAGAAAAAACAGCAAAGGCAAACAACGATCGCTCAAAGTTTGAAGGCAGCCGGGTAGGCTTCTTTAATCTATATATAGTCTCTCTTTTATTACAAAAACTAACTGTATAAAATAAAAAAGCTTGTGTAAAAACATCAGCAACCACACCTTTTTGTGGATAAACTTTGGCATTTTTATATTCACAAACCTACATAGAAGAATATATTTAGGCATACAGAAATTGAAGTGAGTATGATCTGTATGACAAGTAACTGTAAGAAGAAGAAAACAACGGGAGTGCAGCTAGCTTGGAAATAGAAGCTCAGATACACAAAAGCGTTTATTTGTCTAAATCAAATATAAATTAACTGTGATTTTGTTTAAGTACTTATGTAAGGGAATCCAGGATATGAGCTAACTTTTTCTCACTTCAGTTACAGCGGAAGCATTTAGAATGGGAGAGAACAGATAAAGGATTAGTTCTGGCATGCTAATTAATTGACTATCATAGCTGAACCTCTGTGTGTGGCATTGTCATCTGGTGCTGTTTAAGACCAGCAGAAAATTAAGATTCCTAGAGAAACTTTCAGACTGATTTCTGATGCACAGTATTGGCATGGTCTGTGCTGGTTACACTCCAGCCTGTTTTCCTGCCTAGAGTATTACTTCATCCAATGAATACAATCTTTTTTTCACCTTTGGAAGAAAAATTCAAGGTATTCAACACTATATGATGTTACAAGTCATGACAGTTTGAATAGGACATCTTTTATTGGCTAAAATGCCCCCAGTGAGACTTTTTCATTCAGTTTTGTTGAGTAAGACTGTTTTTTCTATCAGCTATAAATTAGAAGAGTTCACGGTGATGAAACTACTACCTGTTTATTAAATAACGGTATCATAAAAGTAATTTCAAGCTGTATTTTTGTTCCTAATGGTTCTATCTGCTATAGTCAGTGCAATGCAGAACTACACCTAATTATCGACACTCATATCTGTGAAATATTTTTTTAATGAATAAACTCAGTTTTGTCCACTATATTATGAAACCAAATTTGCATCACAGTTGGCAGCACTGCTTAGGACTAAGCTAGCAGCAAGAATGAATTCCCTTTCCTGTAAAAATAAACAGTTATAATTATAAAAAAGGCAGATGGGGAAAAAAAAGAGTATCGCAACTGAAAGTAATGGAGGAGATTTTAGCTGCAAGCAGGTAATGCAGATGTATACACTAATGTTCAGCTCTCCTAGTGGAAACCATCTGGTGAATCTCATCTATTTAAATGATTTACATAATTCTGTACAAGTATCATTAATGGACTCAACTGCATCCCATGCCTGACTGTTCTGTCTTGAGATTAATTGGTCTATATTGCCAAAAGGAGCATACATACCTTAACTAATGAAAATGAGGTGTATTCATACCAAGATAATGCCATTCTTTTATTCCAGATCTGATAATACCATGCATCAAACTTTCTTTTCTTTCTCGCTTTTGACTTGCAACCTTTTCTTTTCTTTCTGGACCTTCCTAAGTAAATATCATGGACTGTTCTGACTTTTCTGATGGTTTAATATCAGCCATGCATGAATGAAATTAGGATACAAATTCAGCACACCAGAGCTGAAAGAAGAGTGTGTTACTTTGTCCCTTGGAGTCCCAAGGGACTGTGAATATACTGACTGTGAATATTTGCTGTTCAAATGACACAGGATAAATAATGAGGTATGGTCGCATTCTGTCTAGAAAACGTTTTGTCCCCAGGCATCAGCTGGTGAAGTTAACAGAGTTTTGTTGCAGTTATTGGATTCAGTGCCTTCAGAGAAGCAGTGCCAGCATACAACAGGAAAAGACAGAAACATTAAGCAGAGCTTATCAGAAATCTTCCTTTGAAAGAAAACAAAGCATCGACAGAAAATGCAGATTCAGTGCATGTAGGGTGTCAAATCTGAATTTTTCATCTGAGAAACACTATCAAATGCAAAGCAGAGGGAATTGCTCAGAGCAGGTAAGAGGTCCCATTGCTTTCAGGATGGGCAGCTCAGGCAAAATTAATCTAGCAGACCTCCTTTGGACAAAGTTTATCAGGGCTTCCAGACACCACAGCCCTGAAGCAGGAAAATGGTTCTGGATCATGCCCACCATGTACTGTGCTGTACAGACATCCATGGATGTAGCAGGACAGGTGGTCATGCCAGAGTTTTTAACATGCCATGGAAGGCAGTACCTGAAAGCTCTGCAACTGTGGCTCTGACCTCTTCAGGGGCAATAAAAGAGGCATTAACTTTAAACCTGTCCTTTGGTGACTCTTGAAGATCATTGAATCTGATTAAAATAACAGATGTTTGGCAGTTGCTTGCTTCTTGCTTTAGAGTTGGTACTCAGGAGCTGGATGTCCTCAGGAGCTGGAAGACACTCATGAACTGGAGGGCATACTGCACAGTAAGGGAGGCTCAGAGCCATAGATGAAGACTACTTCGTGCATGTTCAGTGAGATTATTGCTTTTGTGATTTCAGTGAGGCTTCAGGCTTCCATGGAGTGTGTTTCCATTCAGAAAGAGAAGTTTTCTAATCCTGGGAACTATTTCAAATCTGTCATGTTTTGGGGCTGAGCGACATTTTCAAAGAAAGGGAATATGCCTAAAACCAGGCAGCCCCCTTTGCAGCTATCACCACTATTTGATGACTGTCAAAATGTATGCTGTGCTGGAAAGAAGATTGAAAAGGTTCAAATATAAAACTGGAAGAAGGCATTATTTTTAGTTTGTTTCCAAGACTACCATTTTGGGTTGATTTGTGTTGCTGTTTCGTTTTAGTAATTGAATTTGCTTGTATACGAACCATGCTCATGAGCTCCCTGTCATTGATTTAGAGTGCTAGTTCAGGGCACTG
Organism: Athene noctua; assembly: GCF_965140245.1. Lineage (NCBI taxonomy): Eukaryota > Metazoa > Chordata > Aves > Strigiformes > Strigidae > Athene > Athene noctua. The sequence goes on from NC_134037.1 coordinate 191,959,727, forward strand.
CAAAAAAAACCAAACAAAACCCAACCCAAACCAAATAAATAAATAAGCATTAGTCCATTTGTGGTCCACAACAGATGCTGTAACATGGGTGTAGTGACAGAACAACTCTGTGCTGTATCAGGTCCAGCCTGAGTCAGGAGGGGCTGTGATGCTGTGGAAATCACTTGTCTATGTTGGGAGGCAGCACTAGCAGAGCAGAGGCAGCAAAACATACTGCCTGGCATTCAGGCCCTGAGTTTGAGTGTTGCTCTTACAGTACCCGAGACTGGGAGTGCTGCTGAGGCAGTGTCTCTCTCTCACACAAAGGGAACAAGAGAAGTTGAAGGAAAATGCCACTATTTTCACTCAGGAGCGTTTCAGCCCATGGAAACCAATAGAACCAGCATGGACACTGGTATTATAGTTAATTTTTCACATGTCAGAAGACTGGAGTGCAAGCTGGCAGGCTTGGTTATAAATACTCTTATAGTAGCAAAGGGGCTTTTCATGCTTTCCTAGTCTTATTTGATTCTAGAGCATGAGAATTTTAATAACAAAAATGTTCTAGGCCACAAAATCCACAGATGTGGGTATGTTTCTGTTTAATTTGATAATTGCTTTGCAAAGCAGCCACTGTTCATACTCAGTAATCTGCTTCCTAATGCATGCATTTGCATTGCCCTGCATTGGAAGTTACAGGTTTGAATATCCAAAACCAGCACAGCCATCTCCATGTTGATGCTGCTATGGATGTGCCACTCCAGCGCCAGGCTTTTAGGCACTTTGCTCTGAGTTATTCCTGATACGCTCCCACTGAGTTTACTGTGTTGAGGGGGGATCCGCCAGCTGCTGTTGCGAAGCTGCCCATTGGCCTCACTGCTCCTGTTACGGCTTTCTGCCCAGCTCTGCCTGTGTGTTAAAGCCAACGAGCCCAGTAGCTCCAGGCATAAGGGAAAGAAGAGCCGTTGCAGATAGAAATGGCACAGCTAGTGTCCTCAAGTTGCAGAGCTGACAAAGAAGAGCAGTGAGGAGAGAAAAACTGCCCTATATTCTCCCGTGTAGCGCTGCTGAAGGTGGCATGATGACTGAGACACGTCTGACTAAACTGAATCTCTGGAAATGGTTTCAGAAGATTCAGAACTGGTGATGAGATGAAACCTGAGCAAGCCTTTATGAATGACTCATCTGTGGATCAGCAGCTGACTACAAAGAAAACTTCACACTTAGCCATCTCTTCTTTTGACTTCTTTTGCATCACATTTTGTTTCAGATAATGCACTGTAAATAGTATTCCTTGATGAACTTTTCCAGCCTATCCCAGTAAAGCATAGTTACTGGAGACAAACAGAATGCTCCCTTTTTATGTATAGCCATTTTTTGTACACATACCAGTTTTGGAGTGAAAATTCTCTTTTGTAAACCTTGGTACACTGCTTCATGTATGACAAGCTCTAAGACGAAGAAAAAACTGAATCTTGATTTTTCATAAAATGTTTTTCTGCCTATGGTATCAGTGCCTAAATTAAAGTCCTCTGTGGCAAAGCTGTCAGAAGATAACAGGTGGCCTGTAAAAATGTTTTCCCTTGAAAATTGATCACCATTTTAATGGATCGGTTCTGTTTCTTCTGTTTGCACTGGCAGATTCAGGCTTCATTTGTAGCTCTCTGTGCACTTTCAGTTTTGCCACATAAATTGTTTCTTTTAAATAAGGCTCAGATACAGCCTAATTTACAACTAAATCAGCATGAGAGAGCTCTGAGGCAATCCTATTCTCTCACTTGTTCACTCTTGTGATAGAAGCTACTGGCATAATCAGCTGGCGAGCATGTGTTTTGGACATTGCTCCTTCTGGGCCAATCCACAGAGGTTATGATTTGTTACAGTCCCTTGCTAAAAATATTACTTCTTAGTTCAAGCTGTGTCAATTTACGTTTTCAGTTTGTTGGGACCAAAAGTTTAGCCCCAGGGTATCAATCAGGAGGGTAACTATCACACAAGCTCATTCAAGCTTCAACCCCCTGTGGCTGTCAGACATGAGGGAAGAGCTTCCTTTGAACTAAAATAATGCATAACCCTTTTATAAAAAGGCCCTTCTCGTCAGGCAGTCCCTGCATGTTTTTAGCTCTGGAGATTCCTGGCTCAAACCCCCTCTGTCGGCCAAGGCAGCAGCTTGCCACCAGGCATTGCTGAGAATAGAGGCTCAAGCCACTTACATCTACTTAGCGCTTTTAAAGAATTGTTAATTGTAGCAACCCTTCTCGCAAGTGGGATTTTATTCTGAGAATGAGTATCATCTTGGCTGCTGTGGCAGAATTATCACTCAGTTTAAATTGGGAAATATGAGAATAGCAAAGCTGGCAGTATTCTTCGGCGCATCTTCCATCTTTCCTGGATACTTTTTTTGGTGCTGTTTTGAACAGTGGGATATTTCTGAAACATGAGTGTGATGAGTAGATGCCAAGTTTTGAAAAATATCTGTCAAGGGTGATGAACACAGTTCTTGTGGGAAGAACTGTCATCCTGCAGTGCTTATGATGGGGACATGTCCACTGGGAAACTCATACGTGTGTTAATTCTATTCTGCAGCCACTTTGCACAAGTATGAATGGTGTAAATCCAGAAAAATTAAGGAGGATTGTATGTCTAATCCATAGTAAAACCCAGAGATTGCAGGAATCCAGACAGCGTGAAGCACAGGGCAAGGGAGGACCGTACATTTATTTCCTTTTCTTCCTCTGTTCAAATACATCAAGGTTAATTGTCAAACTCCATTCTTACTTGGTGGACAGTGATATCAATATGAAAGTTCCTAATTATTTTTCTTCTTCGTACTTTCCTTGTTTTTCAAGATCTTTCCATCTTCCCAGTTCTGCTGACTACCCTGGGGTGATCTATGAGGCTAATATAATTCTCTGATTCATTTTTTTGTACTTATTAATTAATATAAATATATTTAAATGGTAGTAAAAGAAGTATCAACTTTTAGACTCAGGGAGAACAGTCAACACTATCATTTTTGTTGTGCTTGCAGTTTTAAATTATTTTTAAAATATCCAAGGCATAATGTGGTGAATGAATTTTGCTTTAAGCACATATAACACTTAGGGCCTGATCGCATACTATCCTACAAGTTGGAAAGCCATAGTTCCATACATATAGAAGATTAAATCTGCTGCCAGGTAGTTCACCCCTTTCAAAACTGCAGATGCTTGCACCGGGGCAGATCAGGTGAGAATCAGGGAGCTGGAGTCTAAGATTACAATTTCCACCAAAAATAATTTCCATTTTATTATAATTTTAAGGGGAGATCTATTTTGTGGGATAATGTACTTGAACAGTAATTCTGATGTAAAATAATTCAAGATTAACTACAGACACAGCTTTTAATGCTGTTATTTAAACCCACTATTTGCATTTATATTGCTCCGTATGATGGAAGGTGTTTACATGGTGTTTAAAAATCTGGTCTTGATGAACTCCTAAACGTACATATGGGTTTCAAGCAAAATGCTTCCTCTTCTTTATTTTGTGTAATAGAGTGAAAGTCTTAGAAGGAAAAAGAGATTTCATTGTAAAACACTTTAAATTTATGAAATATTAAACAGAGAACTAAATGAACCTGAAATAATTCAGACACTACCTTATAATAAATCAAGCCTTATGATAGTTTCCTGAACCTAGTAAAGTGTTTTCAAACTGGCATTAAACTGAAGTTTTCCAGGAATCTTGTTTGGAGAAAGGTATTCAATAGAAACTCTTGTCTTTCATTTATTTAAGAATATAATCCCTAACGTCTAAATGAGCCAGTATCTTTTTAAAAAATTAATAAGTAGATTCAGGACTTCTCAGGTGTAAAAGGACATTGAAGTTTCATACCTACAACATGCAATCCAAATTGAGCCCACTGGTGACATGGTTTTCCTCCAACAGCAAGGACCAAAGGTTCTTTGTGAGCCTTATCTTAATTCTCTTTCTGACTTCAGTTAGGTAAGTTATGGTCATTTTCGTGTAATGACATTAGGCTGCTAGAGTCTTTGGATTTTTTTATTTGTACTGTAATATGTATAGTTCAGAAATGGTGAACCTTCAAAAGTGAAGCCGTTTTTCCATGTATTAAATGTCTCACAGCATTTCATGCTTCTCAGCCTCTGAACGATTATGTGAGATTCAGTCACTTCACCCTGGTGCAGGAGCTGTAGTTGTTCCGAGGTGGGAGGGATGGAGTTTGATTAAAATTGATTCTGAAATAAGAGCATCAGTTTTGCATATTTGGATCCATGCTGATTCAGCAGGGAATTAATTAATGGTAGTGGTTTCCATCTGCATTGATGAGCTTACTAGGAAACACTCCATGGAAACAACCAGCCCTGGCTTGTGTTGGGCAGGAGATGGGAGCACCGACAGCAGAAACCTCAGCAGGGAAATAGGAATGAAGGGCTTCAGGTGGAGCCATGGTGGGAAGAAAGGAGACTAGAAGAATCATGGAGGCACAGGGTTGGCAGAGAAGGCCAAAAGAGAAACATTTAGGTTAAAGAAGGTTGGTAAGGAGTGAGGGGAAATCAGCCAAATCGACAACGTCATCTCTCTGATTTATAAGAGAGCAAAACATGGTGTTAATGTTTTGGGGAGACTTTCCAGCGCACATACCATGACATTTTTTGAGGCAGGTGATAAAATTATATTCTAAGGCTCATAAGGAGTAAAACTGAAGTTTTATCAAAGACATTGGCCTTGTTCATCATGTGTAGCCATTCAGCTACTTTTCTTTGTATCTGTACATGGTGTAACATTTTACCTGGAGCCATGAAGCAACAGTCATGTTTGCTTATGAAGGATTTTGTCTTACATGTATTTTCAGGCAAACATGAGTCGACTCGCATGGGATATCCTGCCATTATTTGTTTGCTTCTTTATTCGTTGAGAGAGATTGTGTACATTTGTCAAAGTCATTTAAATCATGGCTTAAATCGTTCAGAAGTCATGCTTATGTGCAAATACTTTTTATCTAACTTGCTACGTGCATTAAGTTTTCACACTCCACAACATCACCTTAAGATTGTTGCAAAGTATATGTTGCTCTAACGTTGCTGAGGGCTTAGCTGGTTTATCCAAAACTTCTTGAGGAATCAGTACAATCTGCAGGAATAGATCTCAAGAATATATGTGGACCGGAAGCCTGATTTCAGTTTCTGCAGACCCCTTCATCTCTCCATCTGCTCCTTCCTTGTATCTGACATGCAAGTCTGTTGCTCTGTTAACCAAGAGATGCATTTTAGATGTTTCCAAATATGTTTAATTTGAACCAAGAGATGCATTTTAGAAGTATGTTTCCAAATATGTTTAATTTGACATTTTGAGAAAATACACAGTCATGCAACTTCATATGACATAATGGTGTCTTCTGACAAAGCGTTTACACAAACGTTGCAACTTTTTTGACCATCTTTCTAGTTTGATTTATAGATGCAGTGATGAGCAGTGAAAAGTGGCGGCATCATTGGCAGTTCAGAGGCAGAAGCCATGTTAGAGTGGCATGTAAGGTTGGTAGATAAGGTGAAGAAGGATATGAAGTGCAATGCAATAAGTGTACCCTCTGGAATAAAAGCTTTCAGCCCACACCTCACTTACAGAAAATCCAGACTCTATGTAGAAGGACAAAGTACCCATGGATGGGCTAATGTCTGTCTGTATGTATGTAGGTGGCAAACAGAATCAGGAGAGATCAGGAAGCCCTGAGGGAAAGAGCAGCTGACTTTTGTGGTGGTGGAAGGAGAGGGAGTAAAGACCTGCAAGGGGAAGGCCATGCTGTCAGGGTAGAGCCCAGCAAAATGGTCTTTGCTGTGGCGTTTTGAGTAAGCTGAAGGACATTTATGAAAGCCTGAGAGGAGATGAGAAAGGAGATGACATGTAACTGGGGAGGCCTGGATGAGAGATTTAGTTTTAAGCTTCATAAGGAAAACACAGACTGTGGAGATATTTTACACAATGCTGTTACAAATCCTGATCATAATTTGTACTCTTTGTGAAAAAAAAACCAAATCCTGAATCGGTTCTTTTCAGAGACCACCATAAGTAGTGATGATATCCATGGTTGTATTTCACAGCTGTGCATATCACTGGTTACAGATGCTGCTCAACAGCATGAACTTGTTTCTACAAACCTCACGTTTGTACTTTTGTACCCAATGGGTTTCTGCCATGGGGAAAATAAATTAATCACTACTGAGGCTTCTCCGCCCCATTATTTTGGTTCATGTTGTTTATTTTTATTTATAAGCACTCATCAGCATAATGTGCTATTACCTACAACAGCAGGATTTGCTGGATATCTTAGGATTTTTTTTTATACTTGCCTGTATGTCATTCATCGCATTTTACATTCTTTTTCCATTTTCAAGAATCTTGGCAAAGTATTACCGATATACTATCATAATTATTTTCACTAGGAAAAGATACGCTGTAGCATCGATGATTGATGAAAGAAATACCCATTTTACAGAATTTTAACAAGACTGAAAAAAAGTAAATATGGACAGACACATACTTTCCGTGCATCACACAAAGCTTGCAAAGCTTTGAAGTTGCATGAACTTCAAAAGGCCATGACAATAGACTGTTTTCTCAACCACTTTTAAACAGATGCTTCTAGGATGAGATATTCAGCTGCTTCACAGTTAACGCAGCTAGATCATGTGGCAGATTAGAAAAATCTATTAATGGCAGGATAAACTGTGGATGAATAAATTGTATACGGAAAACTGGAAATTATCCTGTATGCCATGATTCACTATCTGTTTCTGACATGGGGAACTGAGTTCACTTGAACAGAGTCACACATGCATTAACTGGTGGAAAATACCCATCACAGAGTATTTATTTTACCTTTAGCTGTCATTTTCCTTTCCCAAAAGCTGGCAGGAAAGTTGGAGCTGATCACTGCATCATCTGTGTTCCCTGCCCGACCTCCCGCATGCAGGGTATGGGGCACAAGGGGATGTGGTGCCCCACCACTAAAGCTACCAGGTAGTAAGACAGCATCATTTGGGACTTCTCGTTGGTGCTGTTCCTAGAAACTGGAAGTTTTTCTGGGTTGAAGGAGCCATACCTAACTTTGTGCTGCTCCTCCTCCATCAGTGCTCAGGGGGACTGGAGAGTCTGGCCCAGAATTTGTTAAAGACCCAAAATGATCAGAACCTTCCTCTTTAGTTACTAAAAAGATTGATCCCCTGTGCTCAACACTCTGCTCACTGCCTCTTTGGATATGGAAGTGGAAGGGAAGACTGCCACCTGTTTCCTCTGTTCAGCAGCTTTCTTCCATGGCTAAGTTCATTGCTTTTTAAGATCACTTACCCAGGTTGAAAAGCCCCATAGTTAAGCATTACCATGATTGGAAAACTGTGCAAATGACTTTGGAAGGAAAAGTTTTAAGAGAAAAGGTGAAAATAAATAAGCTTTGTGATTGCAAAATGCAAAGAGTTCAGCAGGTTGGAACTACTGTTGTGATTTTAGCGAACTTTACAGTCCCTTTTTTTCATCTGGTTTTAAGTCCCAGATAGAAAAAAGCTAGTACAGTTTAATTTAGTTTCCTACCGTAGCAGAGAGAGAATTCATCCCTTACCCTCTACTCCCATTGCCAGCAATGTAGAGATTTCACTCATCTACACCATCCTTTAAAATGGTTTAGAGGGAGAGGAAAATGATTGGTTTTGTCAAATAGTTTTGTACTGAATGTTGGTAGTATGATGATAACCCTGTTTGTAAAGGTATTTAAGTACTTGCCTGATTTTAACCAGAGTATTGCTATTTTTTTCTGAGATTATCACATGCTTAAAATGAATACATGCTTTCTTAAAATATGTATGAGTTTGGAGATTTAAATACGCCTACATTCTGCTGATAGATGTCAAGTCTTTAGAAACAATGTATATTTCTATTTTTGCCCCTTAGGTGGACACCCATGGAAACATTCTGCTAACATCACTTGAAATTCACAACGAGATGGCAAGCAATGAGGTCACCACCAGCATTACGGATGCCCGAAATTCAATGGTATCCTTTGACAACTCAGGAATCCAGTACAGAAAACAAAGCTCACATCGCGAAAGCCTTGGAAGGCGTTCATCAGAAAGAACAGGCTCCCACAGCAAGAGGGGCCATTTACGAAGAAGGTCTTCGCAACTGAAAATAAAAATCCCTGATCTAACAGATGTGAATGCCATCGACAGATGGTCAAGAATGGTGTTTCCATTCACATTTTCTCTTTTCAACTTAATTTACTGGCTATACTATGTTAACTGAGTGACTGAACTTTTTTAAAGGACTTCAGTTATAACAAGTGAAGTACTACTTGCCTGCAGAGTTTATATATATATTTATATACAAAAATATATATATATATGAACTTTTACTATATAGACCATATTCATGTATGTGTGAATACATGTAGCAAAGAATTGTGTGTACTTAAAAGCACATACTGCAAAGCAAAAGCATATGTATGCACACACACATGTACACATACCTTCTGAAGTTACAGACACTTCAACATAGAATGCACTTCAGAGGAACTTTTTAAATCAAAAGGCAGGTGTCGTCAAAACAACAAGCCTTGAGAAAGTAAGTGTTGTATATTATCACTACAAAACTTCGATTGTCATAGAAACTTTCGAACAGCTATAATCGTGTATAAAGTCAGTATTTAGTAACATTGTTTGTAAATGCTGCCATACACACTAATCATAAAGTGGTAGAGTTACACTGGTAAGTTTAAAATAAGTCATTTATATTGCAGATCCATCAACTACAATTTCATCAAGCCAAATTTATTTTTATTTGCTAAAATTTCTTGGGTTTATATATGTTATATTTTTTCCCAGTCCTGAATGGATACCATTTTTAACGATCTCTTGCTTTCTCTTCTGCAGTAAGCAAGCTGATCATGGGAGTGTTGCTTTAGGTCTTTGGAGACGTATACATGTTCATAGTATTTCAAACAAGCATTTTAAGTGTCCATCAACAGTGAAATGAAACTTTTGTAAGTACTGTAAATGTACAGCACATTTTCCTTCCCTTGGACTGGTTCCAGCTGCCGTGTCATTCTGAAAGAGAACAGCACATTCTTAGTATATTTTAGCTGAGAATTCAACTACTGTCAATGTGTTCTACATCTGCTGTAGATTTAAAGATTGCTATTCCAGTGAAAGCATAGAAGATGTCTCAGGTTATTTGCTACTTCAACATGAAACCACCTAGCTGTAGCCTTTTTTAAACATGCATTCATATTATTTAACATTCTTATAACATTGTATGTCAATGTAAATATGTTTGCATAATATGCATATATTTTCTCAGTATTTTTCTTCCCTGTGCTTGCTATTGTGACCGCATGCTATGTCATATTTTTGTTTCTGTGATGTTACAACTTTTTATTCTCTAGAATTGAGCAAATGGAGCACTTCTGATACTTTGATTCAGTAATGGAGCATTTTCATGTTTTATTTATATACTGAAAGTATATACACATACACTTATCAAGCTAGTGTGCTGCCATCACAGATCACAAGAGATAGCAAACAGTATGTTTTGTTTCAGCATTAACTCTGTTCTAACATATCCTTCATGCTAATGTGACCATTTTGGTTTTCATCCCAGTTCACTCCCTCACCAGGATTCCAACATTTTTCAGTCTGGTAGATTGTAGTTGTCAAGGTATGCCAGTTTCAGATCTGTAAACTTAATTTGTTATTTATCGGAACTAAACCTTTCTAAAGAAAAGAAGATATATTTTTTGTAAACAGTGTTTCTATCATGTACATTCTCAAATAACAACAAATACAGTAACATAAATAGATCTAAAAATAAGAATTCAGGCTTAGCCCTTCCAGTTCTGCATGTAGAATTCCTCTGGACATCAGTGGGAATTTTTGGCAGATAGAGATTTGAATGCTAGTTAGAGACATTTATGGCAGAAAAATATGTGGGTATGCATCTACCAAAAACATCAAAAAGACATGAAACTGAAAAGGCTGCCTTGGCCCTGTAATGACCTGTGTTCTCTCTAGTACTTGATTTATCTGTGAGTAGAGCAATGATACTTGTGTTGCTGCCCTATTCGGTCCGTTGCTGTTCCCACCCCTGACTATTTGCAGCTGAACTGTGAAACTTTGCTCTGGGCTGAAATTTAGCATAGATGATCCTGGGCTGCAAAGTCTGTGTTGCAATCCCATCCTCGGGGCTGCTCCTTGAGCAGGAATGGGTTCCACACAGTTGCCTTGCAGCAAAGCTGCAATGCGATCCCTGACTGGTAGCCTTCATCATAACCTCAACTGCTGGCGTGTGCAGGATCAGCACCGCAGTCCTGCTGCATCCTTGGCAGTGGTGCAAAGTGGCTGTAACTGCAGTTTTTAAGCACTGTATCTGCAGACAACTATACAGTATCAAGAGCCTCAAAGGAACCCGTATATAGCTGGAGCAGAAAACCTTGTTTTTTAAAAGTTCCTCAATATTTGTTTCCATTGGTAAACCACAATGTGTTATGAGCTCCCTAATATCTCTTCAAACTGTGAAGGGATTATAGACCACACTGTCATAATTATAATCAAAGTAACTAAACAATTAACACCCTCCCAAAGTACATATTTGGTAGAATCATTTAAAAGCCCTCCCAAGTTTTTATCCTAATAATGAAATACAATTAAATTTAAATTTAAAAAAAAATCTGTTTTCAATAAAACATAAAAATGGTAGGCTTTACTTTAGAAAAATTTCCCTAGTAAAATGATCTTCGAGCAATTCTTTCAGTAAGTGCCCTAAAGAACTACCCTGAAAAATGGGATTCAAGAAAAGAGTTGTCCCACCCTCATGATTTAATCACAGTTCCCTCTTTTCTTCAAGCCTTAGCTCATAGGAATCATGTGGTCAGGCAGAGATGTTTAACAAGAAGAGACTTGTTAGTTGTGATGAAAATGTGTACTCCAACTCCCCCTGAAATCAGTTCTCCAGTGGCTTCAGCAAGGTTTTCCAAGCAGATGGAAAACTACTGTCTGGCCAGAGCAAAGAGGCAATGTTCATTTTCGGGACCCTGCATGGGCAAGAGAACTAAGTCCCAGAGGACTCTCCCTCTCTTACCCTTTGCACAACTGGAGGGCAGTGTGTTACTGCAGCCCTTTCATGAAACCGTATTTCCATTTTCTTGCCTCTCATCGCAAAAAGTAGGCAGTTGCACCTTTCAGCTTTTTCACAAGATTTCATATTCATCTGTCTAGTTAAGTTCCATGGGGCACAAGCAGCTTGAACCCTGAACAGATCCAGGTCTTGGTTTGACTTCAAAAAAGCCAGGAAAATCTCACTTAAGGTTAACACTTCATCTTTAACACACATTTTTGTGCCTTTTTTTTTTTCCAATTCCATTCCTCTAGTCCCCGCACTACTTCTTACACACAGACACACACACAACACCATGTGTGTTAAGAACAGTGTTTACCTTGACCTCCCATTTTCTGGCTCTTGTCCCTGTATGCCAGCTGCAGTATATGATTTTAACCATGGATAGCTTTAAGACTAAAAATGGTTATTTCAACCAAATCGCACCAGAGTAATGTATTTCATAGCTAATTAACTCCTTTCTAACTCAGTACTACTATAAATAACATTTACACATCATTTGTTTGTAAAAGGCATTAAAAATAAAGAGAACTGGAACTATCTTGTGTTATAGCCCAAAGGGTCAATAAATAGTAGAAATATTATGGTGGTTTAACTCTAAGTTGATTTCATCCCATTGTAAAGATAAGCTAAAACCCGGTCTTTTTTGCTTAAGGCACATCTATGTATTTTTGGTATTCCTCAAAGTGAAAAAAAAAAATAAAAATGAAATGGAATGATGAAGAGATGCTTTATGAAAATATTGATGAATTAATATTAATTTATTAAAAAGGATTTAAAGATTAATTGCTTACTTTTTTTTTCCTGGGGATGGAGGGAGTGTGATGACTGTGTTTGGCTAAATTTTAATGTCTAATTACACGTTAAATGTCATGTAATGGTTAGTCTTACACAAGATAACAAACATGAATTTTTCTTATTGACACACAAGTAGCAAAAGGGATTCTTAAGCATTTAACTACTGTATTTCATAGTGTTGTCTGTGGTAGATTAAGAAAGAGGGAAAAACAACATCCACTGATTTAGCAAGATTCTTAATAGCAAACCAACCTCTCTTCAAGGTGGGGTATTGCCAGTTAAGAGCAAAAAATTTGTCCTCTGCTTCATATGAAAACTCTAATTGCCCAGAAGTCAAAAGAGCATTTGCTATCAAAACAAGACAGTGGTGTCATGTTTATTAGTTTCATTAATCAAGTCATAAAACTAAACCAAACAAACTTTCTTCAGCTATGCTAATTGTATCAGAAATGCTAACTGTGTTCATTACACTTTTTATTGCTAAGTGTTAGTAAGTTATTTTAGAGTACTCAGGATACAGACAGATTCCAAGAGGGGTTTTTAAAGTCACCTTGACAGTAGTTCTTCAACCCCTTCCCCCCAAACTAAAAACACTTTGAAGATTTGGAAACCAGACAGTCTTTAAACCCAGTTTCCGTGCTTTGCGTTGGAACAAGTTGTCACTTGCTTAAATCTCATAGTAGCTAATGATACACGCCACAGCTTTTAGGAGTAGATAAAATATTCAGCACTGTAGATGTGATTGCAAGGCCTTTGAAGTCAACAGCAAGGCTCCCTCTGATTTCAGCACATTTCTGCTCACTTTTAGCAACGCTTCCCAGATCATAAGTAACATCTATTATCTATTTATTCCAGTCCAGCACATACTGTAGAGTAGAAAACATTAATGAGCTTAGTTTTGTGATTGGGAATATCTGGTAAGAGATGTATTTCTTTGTGATTTTGGAGGTGATGTATGGATAAACATCAATTAATTGCTTAAGTATTACTCATTATATTAAAGGAGTTCAGGTTCTATTAGAAATGATTGACTGTTTTCCCTGAATAAATATGGACCTATTAGTGTCAAGACTATTTTCATAGATGTTGGTTTTAGAGTCACGACTGTCACAACAGCAAACTCTACCTGCTAATAGAAGTACAGTAGACAGCTGAAAACTAACTAAAAACAGTGGGAATCACAAGGCTTCTCTGATTTTTCTTTTTAACAATACAGAATCTCTCATAAGTGCCTTTAAACTTTTCCAAATACAGGGTCTGAGCTTTTCTAGAATCATTTCAGATTTTGGGTGTGTAATTTATGTGGTTCTTAAACCTTGTGAGGACCTGACTTGTGGACTCAGACATACACCTTCTGAAAATCAAATCCTTCAGCACCTTACCCAACATAGAGCATCACTTGTCATACTTGAAAACAAAATCCATGCAGATGCGGTATGTAGTAGTACAAAAAGAACAACTACTGCCCCTAAAATCCGTCAGAGTTTAAATTATTGCCTAATTAACTGAACTTTAGGTCATGCTTAAGCAAGAATAATATTTATTTGGACAACATCCCTTACCTTTGCAGTGTGCTATGTGGTGTGCTGTTGTCCCAGCACTGCGGTCTTAATTTAGATTAGCAGGTTTGGTTCTCTTCTGAAAACAAGGGAAGACCCAGAGAGTGGCTGCTCAGGCCAAGTTTGCCCCTGCGTTGGCATACCTCCAGCAAGGAGTAGGGAAAGCACCTCCCTGGGTTTTCCCTAGGGAGAGCTCCCCAAAGCCACTCAGGTCCTTGCTCTAAATCTCTCTTTAGAGGCACCAATCTCTCTCCTTTAACTCCAGAGGGAGCCTTAGGCTAAACTCTGAATTATCCCCCAGTTTACCACCAGCAGTTGGCTTCATTCAGATGTTATTGCTCCTGCTGCAAAGACCTGGAGATAAAGTAGCTATTATCCTAGCTGGCAGGAGGCACACCAGCAAACAGCATGTGTACTCGGGGCTATGATACATCATGGTACTCTTTAGGTTATTCATTCTACTATTTAAATATATTTCAGGTTATGTTCTAGCCCTCAAGAGTTAGCACACTTGTCTCCAGGTGCTGATGCTTTTTATATGAATGTACTTGGGAGTCTGGGACAAAGCATGAGGAGTTTTCTAAAGACTTTAAATCTGTTCAGCAGTACTGCCTTGAGCATTTTATCCATCCTTCATCCATAGCACAGGTCAGGATTTACCTACCTCTGCACTAGGTTAACCACACGTCTAAAGGTTACTGAGAGCTCAAGTGTACAGCTGTGTGCTGCCAAGTGATGGCTTGCTCAGCTGTACCATTAGATCTTCTGCTTGTTGGAAAGTGTCTCACAGATCAGATGCTATATTAGTCTAACAACTAACTGCTGCTTCACACTTCCTCCATCTAAAATGCCAGAGCTGCCACTAAAGACCCCATTTTCTCAACTTTTGAAAATTACTAGAAAAGGGGGAATTTGCAGGCTGTCAGGCAATTAAGAACCTCTCTCTGTACATCCAGGTTCAAATTTTGCTTCAGGTTATACATTTAATCCACAGAGGCAGAAGTAATTTGATACAAAATTCTTCCTGCTTAGGGCTACTCTTAAGAATTTGCAGTCCAAAACACCAGTAATATAGGTAGATGCAAAAGTATTTAGAACTGCTAGCAATGAAGTCTTTCTGTCTTTTTTCTTCAAGAGATATTTAATGTGAGAGGCACAAACAATTGCAGGAGCAGGAACAACACTCGGTAAATCTCCCAAATACAGCCAGCCCAAGATCTAGGCTGGAGCAAGGCACTTTTGCTCCTCTTGCTTTCGAAGGTTTTTCTTATTGGCTAGCACATGGAGAGTTTTGATGGAAATTCCCAGCTCATCTGAGAAGGGTCCCCATACATGACAGAGCACCCTTTGGTGAAGTGCTCTAGGCATCTGCCTCTGATGTAAAGAGCTGACAAAAGCACTATATCTAACTGCATCTTAGATGGAGGGGACCCTCCTGTCATGAAAAGGCTTTTGGTGCCAAACAATACCTGCGAGTGCCTTCAAGGCATGGATTCTTCCTAAACTCTGTATTTCCTGCTGCTGCTCCTGGACAGTTGTGCACTGATGTCCTGCTTTGCCCTTCAGAGCTAATTTTCCTGCCAATGCAGAGAACATGTGGGCTGAATTCGTTACATCTCACACGGTACATTTATCTGAGGCACACAGTTCCTCAGTCATTGTAGACCCTATCTGTAATCAACAGAAATACATATTATCATCTGGAGGTCTATTTAAAGCCCATATCTGGAGTTCCAAGCCAGCATTTCTAGTTTTAATTCTTTCACTAGCTGCAAAACCAGCCTCCAGAGAAACTTGTGAGCCATGACAGAGGGAACTGTGTGAGCAGCAGTGCTGCTGCACGGTGCTCTGCAGCTGGAGTTTGCATGTGAAAGGGAGTGCAAGAGAGAAATAATGCCAGAGAAATGGAAATAATTCCTACACTTGCCTAGATTTATAATGTTTTGGACTAAACTGTTTCACTTGCAGATGACAGAAGACATCCTGCGATGTGAGTGATCCCATATCACGATCAACACTGTTCCACTCTCCTCCCCTTTGGTATCGGCGAGAGCCAAGTGTGGGCTTACAACTTTGGCTGGAAACTCAGAACCATGTTGGTTGTTTGGAAATAACTTCTGATTGCTTATTGGGATTGGAAAACTGCGACATGACTTCATTTGCAAATGGGAACAATTTCAAGACACATTTTCCTGTGAATTTAACACTCCTGACTTTGCCTTATTCTAAGCTGGAAACTACTGCATCATTAACTCATTTTCAAATTACCATTTAATTTTTCATTATTTAATGTGAAGCACTGAGGGGGGTTTGTTAGTTTCACTAAAAATACAATATCCATTTGCAGCAGGAAAGTAATTAATCTGTGTAATAAATACATATACAGCTGCACATAGTGCAAGGTATTAGTATTGAAACAATCTAAAGGATAGCCATAGCCTGCTACTCCTGCTCGGGCATTATTTAAAATACTGTCGACAGTTACATTTGCAAAGTGTGCTTAATTTATAATGAGATATATTAGGTATTCTGTATGGGGAGTTAATATAGCATACTTCCATGCATCTCCTTTGCTTTGACAAGGCAGTTTTTGGTGAAGCCAACGATGGAACCTCACTGATGTTAAATTTCTCTTGATCATCATTTCTTGAAGACCTGTAACATTCTGAATGCAGACGACAATTTTGACATTCACAAAGATGTAGATTTAATTATCATCTTGATTACCTGAGCTAGAAAGCCAGATGCCTAAATATCATTAAAGGTCAAGTAGAACAAATCCTGATAGTTGGTATCTTTCAGTGTTAGAAACATTACTTGAATTGGAAGGTGACTTAAAGCATAACAACAAGCAATTGGAAAATCAAGGCCTTTTTCTTTGCACAACTCCCTTCCTGCATGAAAAGTTGTTTAAACATTGTTTGAACAAGAATCTGGTCCTAAAAGATGCAGGAATTTGAGCTGGAGTATGAAAGACATGTAAATTGTCTCAAATAAAAGAGAACAGGAAGGAGAGGTACCCAAGGCACCAAGATGTATAAAGATCTGATAGTTTTTCCCAGTGTTCCATGGTAGGTAACACTTTATTGTTGAGAGACTCACATAAAGCACAGCAAGCCTCCTCTTTTATAGCAGAGAATTTGTCAATATCCTTTACTTTTATGTGCATGATTTATAAACCTATTTTCTAAGGCAATTTGAGGGTTGTAAAATCATACCATTATTTAGTACACAGCTCCTCCTGGATTCTGGTTTATCAACTGTTAGGTAAAGAGTGAAAAAAAGCGTCTGCTAATCACTCATTAAATTAGAATAGATTCAAACAAATGACTGCTATTAAGAGTCTTGATCCAAAGCCCATTATAGTCGACAGAAAAGCTCTTGGAGGTTTCGACAGGCTTTGCACACCACCTGAAGTTAATATTAGCCAGAGTGATGGAAAATTTACATCTTAATTGATTACATAAAATTCAAGGCACAGAAAAATGCCAGAATTTAAGACATGTGTGGGAAAGACCAAAATACAGTAGAGGACTGAAATCTGAAATTGTAATAGCCACAAGGGATAGAACTTAGTGCGATTTTAGTTCAATTGAGTACATTGCTTCTGGTAAGGTGACAAACAGCCAGGTTGCATTTTCATTCATCCATGGATGTCCACAAAACCCAGGCTTGCCTCTTAGCAGCAAAATGACAAACCAAATAAAAACCCTCCAAAACACCCCCCAAAAATGGAAGTGGAGCACCTCTGGCAGGTCAGACAACTCTCCCCTCCAGAGGCAGGCTGACATTCTACTGCAACAGATAGGTATTTTAATTATTTTTTTTATTAATACAAATGTTGACATCATTATTAGTATTATTGATATTTAATAATAATATAGACATAATTTATTGAAAAGGAAACCTTATCTAAGATCTGACTGTGTTGAAGCATGTTACTGTAGCCCAAGCTATGGGAGAGCTCTGATGTAGGGAGTGAAGAATTTTTGGCCTGAAACTGCTTTCCAGTGTACGAAAGTAAAAACAGGACCTGATTCTCCTGCTGCTTCCTGCTCACTGACACCAGCCCATAAGGTTTAAATGAGGACTGAGAAATCACAACAACTGAAAAAGATGAGAACCTCAAAGGTGGGAGGGCAAGGGGGGCTACCCTCACGCTGTCGATAATGTAGCAGTTTTGGAAGAATTTCTGTTTAATACTTAGGTGGCCCATTTGGAGTTCAGTGCTGGCTGGCATGTCAAATGGTCTTGAAAAGCATATTTAGTAGCTTCAGCTTAATAAGAAAAGCTTGATAACTGCTGAAGCACCATCTTCACAGATATACACTTTTTTCTATTGTAAAGTGATTGTAAAACATGAAGGTAAGAGCTTCAGGGGACTGCCTGGATGATGCTCTGCTAGCTAGCTGTGGAAATTTTCAGTGCACTCAGTCCTATTGATAGATGCTAGCTAACAAAAAAGACTGCCAGCAAATCCTCCACTCATTTTCACTTTCATTGGCTTTTTTGACAGCAAGACCTGAACATTAAGAACAGCCCTGTCACTCACTCCTTTTCATGCAGTGACCAGGGTCTACCTTTAAGTCCTGGAGATTGCCCTGGTGGCTCCAGCCGAGAGGATGCTGCCTACTCTTGCCTACTCTCACTGCGCAGAAGCTCTCTGGGCTGAATGCATTTATGGCCAATTTTTGTCCCCCTTTTGTTCTTTTGCCAAAATTGCCCTTTAGCTCAAATAGCCCTTCTCCATCTAGCATTTACTCTTCTGATATATTTCTAGGGAGAAATCACATCTTTTTCAACCTTCCTTTTGCTGAGCTAAAATAATATCAGCTATTTTTAGTCATATTGTGCTCTTCTACCTCCTGACCACCATCTTAGTCTCACCTGTTGCAGAAAAAAATAAATAATAATCCTCTTTCTGGATCATAAATGACCAAAATATTATATACTGTCTTTATTTTTCTTGATCACATCCTCTCTTGTGTTGTTTGGACACACTCTCCCAATAACCATTGTCAGTGTCTTCCCCTGTCCAGCCCTTAGCTCATAATTTATTTTCAGTCTTCTTTTATGTGTCTAATTCTCTTTTCTCCATGCTGTCCACTTGCCTTCTGATGGAAGGAAAGGAATTTGTGTTAACACGTATTAGAGGGAAGGAGAAACTCGGAACTAAAGGTGAAGGAAAATCTTGCATTTCTTCTCACTGATGAATAACAGAGACCAAGTCTTCTGTATCTTTCATCCAGCTCCAGTGACAAGGCAAGAACAGGTTTTGAAGCACAGAGAAAACCAGAATTTGACAGATGAGGGGTATTTTCCAAGGTGCCACATTTCCTCCACAAGATCCTGGGGCTCAGACCTAACACACCTCTGTTATGAAGTGAGTATTAATGCTGGCAGGAAGAGACTTTAAACAATTAATTATCTTGGGGTTTTAAACTGAAGCCATTGTCCACATGTGAAGCAAGGTGCTTGGGATGGAGCTGTGGCAGACCACAACGCCTACTCTAGCCAGCTCAGCTAAGCATAAAAACTGCTCACAAATGTCGTGTTTAATAACCACTCAGGGAAAACCAGCAGCACTGGCTGGCACCAGCTAAACATGGAGCAGAGTGGTGCACTGCTCTTGTGACAAACTGCTGGTGTCTCTGGCTGCCCAGCATGGGTTGTGTCCTGCGGGCACAGCCAGCAGCCCGCTGGAGCAGGGCTGTTTCAGAAAGCCAAAGGAGCTTTCCTGCTGATGCAGAGATGTGTTTTAAAACCCACCACTGAATATGAGCTGACATTTTCTAAAATTACTAAAACTGCCTGCCCTTTCCTTTTCTTTCTTTGGTACTCCACTTGCAGGGCTGCATGGAGACCCGATTTCCAAAAATGTCCCCGACGAAAATCAGATCTCACTCAAGCCCCAGACAAGTTGTGATCCCACAGCCAGCCATGACCTGCTGGTTCTAGCATGAAATGGGGACATCTCTTGTTTGACAGGACAGAAAGAACCTGAAAATAAAGATAAGGACAAAGGTCATTTAACAGAGATGTGATCCATGATCAGCTGTTGAACAATCAGTGTCAGTCCTCTCTACGCTGAATATCTGTTACTCCCCAAAGGTGTCATGGACTGACTGCTACACCTGACTTTGGATGCACAAACTCTCTGGAGGGACCTCTGTAAGGAAGGTGCCAGTTATGGTACTAAGGACTGAAGAATCTGGGGAAAAGAGGTGATATTTATTTGCAGTCCCACTCCTTTGTATTTCTTTTTGCCAAAAAAAGCCTCACAACAAGACAAATAGGGAAAATGGGTAAAAAACCATCTGGCATTGGGTCCCCTTCCTAGGAAGGCATGTGCTCCTCACTCCAGGGTAGCTGATGGATATATATCCCCAGAGACCTTCATCTCCCCTTCTTCTGAAGGCTGATGGAGTGGATGAGATACTATCCCACTTTGTGTGCCATGGAAAGACTCTCTGTGGTTCTGCAGCTCCTCTACAGCTGATCCTAATGGCACCTGAAAAGATGTTTTTTAAAGGGTAAAGTGCAATAACACAAGAAATTGTGTTATTAAATACATATCTTGTTTGGACTCCAATTCTTTTATGTTTTCCAGTTATAATGTATCAAGAATGAAAGCAACCTTGAAGAGGCAAAAGTTGAGCACTAAGCTCAAATTCATTTTTATCAGAGCTGTTACCAGAGGACAAGAGGATTATTTATGTTTTTTCACATAACAGAGTACTTGTCACAGCTGCAGTTGTGGGCTTTTTTAATCTAATTGCTAACTTGAAATGCAAATTACTGTAAAATTTCACAGACACATTTTAAAAATGCAAATTGCATGTGATAACAAAGTAATTTTCACATACTATTTTCCTTTGCTCATGAGTAGCATTTTTTAGTTTGTCTGGGGATATTTTTTTTGGAAACTTCCCAAGCAGTTAAAATGCCTAGTTTAAACTATGGAATTACATCCTTGTATTGACAAATACAAATGCATGTAATATTAGGGACATACTCTGCACATATTGAAGAACAAGAACATTACAGATAAGCATTCTCTCTGCAACCTTAATTCCCACTGCTGTATATGAATTAATGCAGTAAGTTACAGGTCCTTATGTGCGTGATTTTTCCTGCAGTATCCACATACCGGAATGGGCCAAAGTTTTCACAACTGTTTGGCTAAAAAAGTCTAAATATTTGAAGCTGGTGGGGATGCTTGGATGTTCAAAAATTTCAGTCAGAAGTCTGAAAATGTAAATTTGCCCTCAGGAGCAAGGCTCTGTGATGGTGGGGTCAGGTGTGGGTGTGCAGTTTGGATCAGGCAGCTACTCCGTGGTTGCCTGCAGCTGTTGGGTTGGATGAAGTGATGCTGGTGGTCCCTCCCTTTCTATTTTTAAAGATATTGGCCTTTAATGTTTGTGCTAGAGCATAGTTTTGTACTCGCTAAAAAAGTGGGATGACTCCCAGTTGTTGGAACAAATTGCTCTCGCTGAGAACAAAACCAATCAGTTGTTAACATAACATGCCAGTAGGAGGTTTGCCAAAGTTGACTTAGGCCTCCAGGCGATAATGCTGTGCAAATAGCATTAGATGGCAACTAAAAGCCTGAAACTGAGGAACAGGAGAATTGTAGAGCAGATGTGTAGCAAACAGAAAACTAAAAGAAGAGGAAGGCATAAGAAAGATCTGTAACAACTTAGAAAGTTTTCAGCTTCTCTGCAAAAATACTCTGAAAAACGATCTGGCATGTCAGTGCCACAATTTCTGTATGCACATCAAATGTACCCAAGAGGGACTAACTTATTTTCAGAGATAGCTGCTCTGCAGTTTCTCCAGAAATCAGATTGCTGGTGTCTGTCTCGGGTTGGGATAGCCAATACAGGCCCATAAAATTGTTTACTACCTTAGCTGAGATCATGAAAGGAAAACCAGAAATCTTTTCCAGACAAATGTAAACTCAAGGTGGACCAAACTACAGCCTTGTTATTGGCAACTTACCATGGAGTTTTGCAGCCTCAAAATTTCTATTCCTCCTGATGGATGGGAGCTGATTTTCAGAGGTTTTTAGCTTTTGTTCAGTGGGTTCTTTAATGCACAGCAGCGCTTACTCAGTGGATCTAGGATATTTTAAAGGTATTTTTAGGAGGCTTAAAGAAGGATTTAGCTTCTGGTTGCTGAAATCTGATATCTGATATATACACATACAGGCAGGAACACTCAAAGGGAGTTCCTGAGGAATACCTGCACCAAGCTGCCTGTGATTTGTCACCAGGATGAACTTAACTGAAGGCAGAAAAACCATGGCTCCACAGCTCTTCATAGGTGAACAAATCCTTCTCAGAGGCAGAGTTTATGAGCTTGGCATGGCTTCCTTGTGGCTTTGAGTTGGAGACCCAGACGAATATCTGTAGTGCTGTACAGCTCTGTGCTGTGCCAGCACACAACTTGGGTCACTGCTAGTTCAGGCGTATCTACACCATGCTCCATCACATCATGTAAACATGCCCTTCATGTCCCTTCTGTTACTCTCTGAAGGGTGCAAATGTACAGTATAATCAGTTGCATAAGGGTGGAGGTATAAATAACAACAACTGATTAGGAGAACATTGCAATTAATCGCAAGAATGTGGGCTCGATGAACTCTGTTGTAAATTTTAATGAACCATACATTATAATTAGAGACACACAAGGGGAACTGTAAGCGCTTGCCAGTGCAGAGATGTTGAGTACAAGAGTACTGCATCAAGACCTTGTTCCCACACCAAACTGTTGAGATTTCTTCATGAACTGTGAGCTGTGTCTCAGTGATGGCTAGAAAACTGAGCATGAAAGAAAAGGAAAAAAGAAAGGAAAAACAGGTCTGGACCATTCCCTTATATTTCTATAGGGCTGCATGTGGTTACATAGGATCTGCAAGAACTGTGAAAGTAATGCAGAAGAAATCCCTCAGTTACAACCAAGTTACAGACACATCTCAAGGGTGGGATACCAAACAAAATGTACTTCTCTTCAATATTTCTAAACTAATACCGACATACATGGGTTTACAGTAGGGGATATCAGAATGAACAATTCTGCACATCCAACTCTAAGAAAAGTAGTGTGTGCACAACTCAGCTGTGTGATGGAATCTGATAGACATAATCTAAAATATTAGTTATGGTCAACTTTTATGATTCTTCATGTGGTTAACTTATGTGATACACATACAAGGTTAATTCATTTTCCCACAGAAGGTTCCTGTTTTCTTTATTTGATAACCCATCCATTCTGAGTACCATCCGTCACTGTATACTTTGTCAGACAGTCTGTTCTTCTTTGGAGCATTTTCCTGCATAATCTACTTGTCTGTGGAACATCCACAGACCTATGTTTTACTTCAGGTACAGATTAACAAAATTTTTAGACATAGTAACTTCCTCGTATTTTTTCAAGTGTGATTCAGGATAGATTTATTATGTTCTTGGTCACACATATATTCTTCCTTTAGAGTTCCCAAATTTCTTAGGTTTCCTAGAAATTGGATTTACATGGCTATGGGAAATCAGGCACAGTCAACATGAGTTCACAAAGGGAAAGTCTTATTTAACTAATTTGATATCCTTCTATGATATCACACCCACCTCATGAATGAAGGGAAGGCAGTGGATGTAGTTTTTCTGGATTTTAGTGAGACTTTTGATACTGTCCGTCACAGCATCCTTCTGGGCAAGTTGTCCAACTGTGGGATGAGTGAGTACACATTGCGCTGGGTGAAGAACTGACTGAAGGGCTGAGCCCAAAGTGTTGTTTTGAATCAGGATACAGCTGGCTGGCAACTGCTCACAGGCGGTGCTCCTCAGGGCTGAAATCTAGGGCCAGGTTTGTTCAGTATCTTTATCAACGATCTGGAGGCAGGAGTTGAATGCACCATTAGCAAATGTGCTGATGATACTAAACTGGGAGGTTCTGTCAATTCCATCAAGGGATGAGAGGCCTTGCAGAGGGATCTAGGTAGATGGAAGCATTGGGCTATAATTAGTGGGATAAAATTTAACAAGTCAAAATACCAGATTCTGTACGTGAGATGGAGTAATGCTGTGCACAAGTATAAACTGGGAGAGGAGTATCTGGAGATCAGCCCTGCAGAAAGGGATCTGGGGGTGCTGGTCGGCAGCAGGCTCAGTGTGAGCCAGCAGTACCCTGGCAGCCAGGAGGGCAAACCGCACCCTGGGGTTCATCAAACACAGCATAACCAGCCAGGCAAAAGAGGTGATTATCCCCCTGCATCCAGCATTGGTGAGGCCTCACCTTGAGTCCCGCGTGCAGTTCTGGGCCCCACGATTTCAGAAGGATGTTAAAGGTCCTTGAACACATCCAGAGCAGGGCAACAAAGCTGGTGAAATGTCTGGAAGGAATGTCCTGTGAGGAGCAAGTAAGGACTTTGGGCTTGTCTAGTCTGGAGAAAAGGAGGCTGAGGGGTGACCTCATTGATCTTCACAGCCCCCTGAGGAGGGGAAGTGGAGAGGGAGGTGCTGGTCTCTTCTCCCTGGGATCCAGTGACAGGACATGTGGGAATGGTTCAAAGCTGCGCCAGGGGAGGTTCAGAATGGACATTAGGAAGCATTTTTTCACCAAGAGAGTGGTCAAACACTGGAACAGGCTTCCTAGGGAAGCAGACAATGTCCCAAGCCTGTCAGTGTTTAAGTGGCATTTGGACAATGCCCTTAATAACATGCTTTAAATTTTGGTCAGTCCTGAATTGGTCAGGCAGTTGAACTATATGATCATTGTAGGTCACTTCCAACTGAAATAGTCTATTTTTACAATATAATGCTATTATGTTACATTGCTATACCATTTAGATACATATTTACTATATACATCACATAAAAACATTTGTTTATGTATTATTTCACAAATTTATATATACTTTTCTAACTCCTTATTACTAAAATCTATCTAACAAGAGCAAAGTTATCAAACTTGTTTACCTACATTCACATGATTATTTTTAAGCTATTACACCTTGGATGGCATTTTTATCAGACTTTCAGTCATATTTAAAAGACATCATGACATTTTGAAGAATATGGGAGTAAAGCTACCTCAGGAGTTCCCATGAGATGGCCGGTGGTTTGGTTCGTTTAGTCAGACAGTATCTGTAAATCTCATACATACACACTAGTGTTTGGAGGAAGCAGAAGATTGTTGAGAGCCTGAAGTAAGAGCCTGACAGCATGGTTAAGTGCTTTTTTCCCCTTGGCGATTACAACTTGCATAAAATGTGACACAGACTAGTCTGAGCTAGGAGGGAAATTCAAGAAGGCTGGAGAATAGAAAAACAACACTTTCAAGAGCCTTCCTGAATATTTATTTTGTTTGGTATATATCTGAGATGATCCTTAGGGTCAAAGACTTCTGTGCATCTAATTCAAAAAGTTAAACATGGTTAAGTGCTTTTTTCCCTCAGAGGTTCCCTTTCTTCAATTATGTATTTGAGAAGAGCCATCAGACATTACCCAGAGAGATCTTTTGTAAGCAGATGTGAGCTCACAGTTTGTGACTGAAAGGCAAACAAAGATCATAGATGCACACAGCACTACTTGAGAAGCATGATACAAAACACCACCTACCATTAATGTCCCTCTCTGAATTTTAAGAACTTTACACATTCATTTTCAATTTGATGGACAGCCCAAAATGTTTGAATTTAAGCAGGAGGGTCACAAATCTTCTTCCTTTATCTTTTGACATCCAGAGGTACTCCAACTTGTAATTAGAGAGAAATCAAATCTAAAAGAGAGAAAGGAGGAAGATGGGATATGCCACAACTAGAAAGGTGGATACAGGTAGTCCTCTTGGTCACAGACAGTCGTCATGCCTGTTCACAAAGTGTCAGGGGATACTGCCTGGCTGTACTGACCTTGAGAATGATTTTGGAGTGGGCTTCCAACTCAAGTACAGGTCGTGCTAATGAAATAGAGCCAGTAGCAGGGTGACTGAATCGATAATGAAACCAGGTTTTTTTAAAGAAAGAGATAGATATTGCTTAAAATGGTGGCCACCACTCCACATTTGGATAAACCTCGGACTCCTAAATATCTAGTTGTAGATCAAGGGGAATATGGAGAAGACATTTGATATCATTGAGGCAAACCAGCATTTTTTTCCATTTCCAGTTAATGAGGTTTTTTACAAAGGCATTGCACAAAATTTTCTCTCTGTGTATGTCGTTTTCCCTTTTGCACACATGTTCTTCTTACATAACTTGAAAACTGTAAACATTTCAACAAGTGGAAGATCTGAACAATACCACAGGAATGGTATGAATCTGCTCCCACCCAGCTGAAGTGAGTTTTGGTGGTGTTATTTTCTGTCCCCAAAGCGTTCTTCATCTGTGGTGGCCCTGGAGAGGAAGCATGCAAATATATATGGACCCTTAGATCCAAGAGACAAATGAACATATGGCTACATTTTGTAACTAGATATTAAAACTGCTGGTTCAGAAAATCACTAGCTTCCACAGCTCATGAACAGTTACAGGAGAGTGTGTGACAGCATTAGGAAGCAATGTCCAAAGAGAAAATTTCACTGAGAAAATGCTGTCTCCAAGTCAGCACAGCACCACTGACTTGTTATTACTTGTTGTTGATTTACACCCTTGTAACTCAGAGAAAAATTAGACCTAGTGGGGCAAGAAAAGAATAAAAACAGCAAACAAAAACCAGATGACAAATCACAGAGGAGAACAAAATGCTCATCACTGATGTAAGCAAAACAGCTGTTGTCCAGGTTATCCTTAAAGTACAGATGGTCTGAGCTTCCTCTTCATCTGGATGTGAAAAATTACAGAAAATGAATCCACTGCAAAAATAGCAGTGTGAATTTCTTGTGCCCCTTTCCAACATTTTAAAAATTGCCATTTCTGTTATGCCTTTGTTACACTACTGCAAAAGAAAGCAATGATTCTTCTCTGCGATCAGAGCAGTCAGACTGAACATTTGATGCCCTCATTCTCAGTGACATCCAAGGAAATTAGACACTGGTTAGGGCTGAGGTTGGGCCATTCATGATGCAAGTATCTGTGTAGAACACTTGTGCTTTCAGTCATTAGGCTCTGCAAAATGAGTAACTGTTCCACAGAAAAAACAATGGCCAAAGGAGAGGCTGCACGAGACTTCCCTAATAAGGGTCTTCTAGTTTCTGTGGAGTGGCCTTTTGTAACAGTGACTTAAGTTCATTTTAACCTTGCTCAATTAGGGTATCAGTGATCTCCAACCTTTATATTCTTGCTATTGTTGTCATTGACAGGAAGGAAGATGATTTATTTATTTTATATTTTGCACATCAACAATCTGGAGAATGGCTACTTGACTGCAACAGGTCACCCAAGATCTGAAAAAACATAATGTGCCCCTCAGTTTTGGTTCATATGTGCTGTCTGTCATCAAAGTGTCCCAGTGTCTGAGACGGGGGGGAAGTAATCGCTTCTCTGCCTTCATCGACTCAGAGAGGAGCTTATATAAATGTCTTAGAGCAGATCATTAACTTCAAGCTGGAGACGCAACCACCTCACCTTCCTCATGTTGTCCCAGTGCCTGGCACAGAGTAGGAAAACAGGCCGGCTTTGTCTCATCTTCAGGCACAAGAATCTTCTGTAAATACATTTCCAACAGTCTTTTAAAAAGTGGATTTCCAGTTATATCACAGAACCAGTAGGTAAAATACTGCCTCTGAGATCAAGACAGAGGCTGACCGTGTATTTGGGTGCTCCTAAGTTACCTCAGCTGGGAGGAGATACACGGGATCCCCTTGGGACTTAGGGTATTTTATAACCAAAGTACTTGCCAAAATAGTCTCTCCTCTGATACCTGCTACTCTCCTTGGAGAAGAGGAGGGAAGAGAGCAAGGTTCAACCAGTATTTCTTGGGACTCTAACTTTGTTTAGGTGCTCACACTGTTTCCCAAGGCACTGTACCTAATCTACTGAGGTAGACTTTTCAAAGAACAATTTAAAGCACCTCTAGTGACTCCTCCTATTTGCTCTGTGAACATTCCTTACTTATTCTGTTTTCTTGATAAGAATCTAGGCTTTAGAGTCAGACACCCGATGGTAGCTATTTCTATCTCTGAAGGTCACTTCAGGAACCCACTGATTAAAGATGATCTATCAGTTTCATAAACACACTCAAGTCCCATCTGTATCTATAGCATATCTGTGCCTTCAGTGATAGATGAAAATTCAGTAATTATTTATCTGATAAGTTGTGAGGCCATAAAGGCTGGAATACATCTTACTGCAGAGGAGACAAAAGATTTTATTGAATAAAAGCAATTGCAAGATTTGACTGTGTGCAATATTAAAAACGTAAAGCAGCCATCTGTCTTTTCTTCATGGAGAAAGATTTTGTGTGCTAGGCAGTCATTAATGATTCATACTGGAAGAGTCTGCTATATTTGTTCAAAGTGAAGCTAGCACTGTGCCTAATGGAACACCAATTAGGGTTCCTAGAAGTCAAAATGCTGTGGAAAAAGATAAATGAGTTACCTAGGTACAAAAAAAGTTAATCACATTCATGCATTCCTGGTATAGAGCAACAACACAAAGAGCAGAACGCAAAAGCAATATTTTTTGAGAAAACCTTCTATGTCCTCTCTCTTCATAGGCATGTTTTTAGCATAGGTACACATATGCCATTCACATATATCCTACACAAACCAGTAAGTATTGTTCCATTTACAGTTCAGCTGAGGAAGCTGATGGAACAATGTTTCGTTACACCTATCTACATAAGCTTGCATACATACACACACAAGACTTTGTAGAGGTTAAATTCAAACATGAAAGACTGAGCAATAAACACCCAGTTTAAGCAAAATCTATAAACTGTTTAAAGGGCATTAATGCTCCAAACTCTTACAGTAAAAATAAATATCATTATGCAGCTTAGTGTATATTGCCTCTCATTAACTTCAGCACTGGCTTACGTGGAACTCATGAAGCTAAAATAACACTACTATCGTTGCCAAAAAAAGCACTCATGAGCTGGGAAAACTCAAATTTTGCTTGTGTAATTTGAATGTAACACTTCTCCTCTACTGTGTATGCCTTATGAGGGAGTCTTTGCATGTTCAGACACTAATTTTCCCTATGACACTGGCAACATTTAGTATATATGTCACCAAGACTGATTTGCACCTGCTTCTGACACTGCTTCTCTCTGAGATCAGTAAGTCTGCAAAGGGCATTGTTCCTTTTATATGTTTTGCATAAGGTCTTAATAACTTTTTAAAAAACACAAATGTAAGAGAAACCCAGGGGTCCTTTATGTACTGTTCTTTTGACATGAGTTTGGGCAATCTGTAAGATTGGCACTTTTAGTTGTCTTGTCTGGGGCTGGCAGAGGCCCCCACAGCAGCAAGGGCGCCCTGTCCCCACCTGCAGGGACCTCCACCAGAACAATAAGGTACGCACTCTGTTGCTGCATTTCACATCTGTATGTTGACAGCTGGAGAAGAGCAACACTCAGAACTTGGGGATATAATTCTCCATCTCCTACTGTATGTCAGCCCCAAACCTAAAACTATCAAGACATTTCTACCTCGAGCCTGCTCTCTATTCACTGACCTCTTCATCTCTATCTCCTCTTCCTCATCCCTACAGCAGCCACAGTCCATTTGGCAACCACATCTCTGAATTGGTATCCATTTCTGTGAGCTCCCCATCCTTCCCACCTCCTCACCCTGAGATACCCTATCTCCTGCTCTGGGCTGGTCAGCCTTCTCTGCCCCAGACCCTATTCCTAGCTCTGGGGACTACTTCCAGGCTTCAGACCTCAACTTCCTCATCAGTCTTTATATCCCTCACTGACTTTGAGTTTATATATGCACCTGGAGGGCTCTAAAGCTTGTGTTTCCTGAAAGAGGAAGGATAACAAAAAAAAAGGTGTATCATTTTCCTCATAAAAAAAGCTCATATATAATGTGATAAACTCATGAGAGTTGGCAACATTGAATACTATACATTGTTGAAGGGCTCTGGAAGTCGCTAATGAGTAAAATACTGAGTATTATGCTCATACTAAAATGGACCACACTGAAGAATTTTGTGAGCTGGCAAATACATTCCCCCTCCATTAGAAGAAATAACTTGCCTTGTAGACAGGACAGTAGGACCTTCCCCCACGCCTCACTTGCCCCTTGATCTGAGTTTTGGAGACCATCTAACCAGCCAGCTGAGACAAAGAAGAATGAAATACTTTAACAAGAGGAGAGCTGCAGTACCTCTAGAGGACTCAGTATGACGTGAGGAAAGGCTCACATTTGATTTCTTGTTTCCAGAGGTGTTTGCAAAGCATTAGAGAAGTCTGTTGTGCCTCTGGCAGTTATTCATCCCAGTGATGCAGAGCTGGGCTCTCGCTCCTTTGAAGCACACGAAGTCTTAAAAGAATGGAACTCTATCTCCTTATTCTGTTCCTTGTTACTCCATTACTTTCTGAGGCAGAAATTAGGTTTTTTATGATAGGGGTGAATAAATTAAAAATTAGGAGGACAAAACCAGGAAATAATGTCATGTCATTTCAGAAGGAGCTGTGGAGCAAGACTTTTGAAATTCCCCTGTTTCTTTCTTTAAAAAAATCTGTTCTGATGCTCTGATGACGTACATCTGTTGAAGTACTGCTCTGTCACTGTTGGTGGTTAAGAAGGGACTCACTCACAGGAGAACAGAAATTCGAAGTAGAAGGCAAAGAAGTCAATAAATGAGGCTGACACCAGCAGGGGCTCAGAGAAGAGCTGAGCCATCGAATTATAGAATCATAGTATCATAAAATGGTTTGGGTTGGAAGACACCTCAAAGATCATCTAGTTCCAACCCCCCTGCCATGTGCAGGGACACCTTCCACTAGACCAGGCTGCTCAAAGCCCCGTCCAACCTGGCCTGGAACACTGCCAGGGAGGGGGCAGCCACAGCTGCTCTGGGCAACCTGTGCCAGTGTCTCACCACCCTCACAGTAAAGAATTTCTGCCTTATATACAATGTAAATCTACCCTCTTTCTCTTTAAAACTGTTACCCCTCATCCTATCACTAAACTCCCTGATAAAGCATCCCTTCCATCTTTCCTGTAGGACCCTGTTAAATACTGTGTGCTGGGTTTGTGTGGTAAGGGTTTTGTCAGCAGGGGAGGGGGCCACAGCCATGGCCCTGTGAGAAGCTTCTTGTAAGCTCCCTCAGCTCCTATTTGGACCCACCTCTGGGCCAATTAGTGATTGTGGCTATGCTTCTGTGAGAATGTATTTAAGAGGGAAAACTGAGAGGGGGTAGGGATTTTGAGGATGAGTTCCGAGAAGGACACCTATGCAAACACTGAGGTCAGTAGAAGGAAGCAGGAGGAAGGGGGAGAGCTGCACTGGAGCAGAGACCCTCCCCTGTATCCCGTGGCAAGACGATAGGACTGCCTTTCCTGCAGCCTGTGAAGGCCACCAGAGGAGCAGAGATTTGCCTTCAGCCTGTGGAGGACCCCTGGGACTCTGTGGGAAGAAGAAGCCCCCACCATTGTAGTTTGGTGCTGGGAGGACTGCAACACATGGGGGTGACACATGCCAGAAGAATGCATCCCATGGGGAGGACTCACAGCAGAGAGAGTTTGTGCAGGACTGTCTCTCATGAGAGGGATGTTCTGTGGAGCAAGGGGAAAAATGCAGAAGAGTGTTTCCCCCCACCTTTGAGGAAGAAGCAGCAGACTGACTGCACCCCCTCCCCCTGCCCCTGTGTCATTGGGGGAAGAGGTAGAAATATCGGGCCATGGAAGAAGGGAGGGGTAGGGGGAGGTGTTTTAAGATATGGTAATGCTTCTCATTGTCCCATTCTGTCTGTTAAAGTGTTGATTTTGTTAGTATGTTAATTAAAGTGATGTTCTTGGGTGTTTTTTCTTCCCCTAATGAGTCTGGTTTCTGCCTGTGACCAAAGGGTGAGAAACCCCTCTCTATCCTTATCTCAATTCCTGAGCCTTTTTTCTCTCGTTTTTCTCCTTCCCAGCGCTGGTGGGGAAAGGGTGAGTGAACAGCTTCCTTCTGCTCAGTTGCCCTCTGGGTTCAAACCATGACATACTGGAAAGCTGCAATAAGGTCTCCCTGGAGCCTTTTCTTCTTTGAACCGAACAACCCCAACTTTCTCAGCTTGTCCTCACAGGGGAGGTGTTTCAGCCTCTGATCATCTTCATGGTCCTTCTCCGGACTTGCTCCAACAGATCCATGCCTTTCTTGTATTGGGGGCTCCAGAGCTGGACACAGTACTTCAGGTGGGGTCTCATGAGAGTCCTCATGAGAGAAGAGTAGCGGGGAAGAATCACCTCCCTAGACCTGCTGACCACACTTCTCTTGATGCAGCCCAGGATGTGATTTGCTTTCTGGTCTGAGTACATGCCGCTTGCTCACATTCAGTTTTTCATCCACCAATATCCAAAAGTCCTTCTCTGCAGGGCTGCTTATCTCCCAGCCTGTATTTGTGCTTGGGATTGCTGCAACCCAGGTGCAGGACCTTGCCCTTGGCCTTGCTGAACTTCATGAGGTTTGCATGGGCCCACCTCTCAAAGCCTGTTGGTACTAACCAATGAGCCAAGAGGAAAGAGTGGCCAGGGAAAGGGTCCAGCTTCTTCTGCTTGCCTCAAAAACTTGGAAATATTCAAGAAATTATGTCTTTCAGACATAAGGAGAGAGATTTATAGAGGCCAGGAGATGGGACAGCAGAACTGACATCCTGGACTTCCAAAAGGCTGACTTTGACTTGTTTAGGCAACTGCTGGACAGGATCCCTTGGGAGATGGTCCTGAAGGGTATAGGAGTGAAGGTAGACTAGATACTTAAGAAGGAAGTCTTAATAGCACAGGAGCAGGCTGTCCGCAGGTGCTGTAAGAGAAGCCAGTGGCAGAGAAGGCCACCCTGGCTGAACAGGGAGCTTTGGCTGCAACTCAGGGAGAAAAGGAGAGTTTACAGCCTTTGGAAGAAGGTGCTAACAACTCACAGTGATTACAAAGATGCTGTGAGGCTATGCAGGGTGGAAATCAGGAGCGCTAAAGCCCAGCTAGAAATTAATGTGGCTTCAGATGTCAAGGATAACAAGAAATGTTTCTGTAAGTATGTCAGTAGCAAAAGAAAGACTAGGGAGAACCTCCGTCCCCTGCTAGATGCAGGAGGAAACATGGTAACAAGTGATAAGGAAAAGGCTGAAGTGCTTAATGCCTTCATTGTCTCAGTCTTTAATAACAAGACTAGTTGTATTGAGGGAATCCAGCCTCCTCAGCCAGAAGACAGAGACTGGGAGAATGACCCCCTTGCAATCCAGGAGACAGTCAGTGACCTGCTGCATCACATAGACATACACAAGTCTATGGGACCAGATGGGATACACCCAAGGGTGCTGAAGGAGCTGGCTGGGGTGCTCACCAAGCCGCTTTCCATCATTTACCAGCAGTCCTGGCTGACCGAGAGGTCCCGACAGATTGGAAATCAACCAATGAGACACCCATTTATAAGAAGGTTTGGAAGGATGATCTGGGAAATTACAGGCCTGTCAGCTTGACTCTGGTGCCCGGGAAGCTGATGGAGCAGCTCATCCTGAGTACCATCATGCAACACATGCAGGACAACCAGATGCTCGGGCCCAGTCAGCATGGGTTTATGAAAGGCAGGTCCTGCCTGACAAACCTGATCTCCTTCTACGACAGGGCGACCTGCTCATTGGATGAGGGAAAGGCTGTGGATGTTGTTTACCTTGACTTTAGCAAGGCCTTTGACATCTTTTCCCACAGCATTCTCCTAGCAAAACTGGCTGCTCATGGCTTGGATGGGCACACGCTTTGCTGGGTAAAAAACTGTCTGGATGGCCGGGCCCAGAGAGTTGTGGTGAACGGAGTTAAATCCAGTTGGCGGCTGGTCACGAGTGGTGTCCCCCAGGGCTCGGTGTTGGGGCCACTCCTGTTTAACATCTTTATTGATGATCTAGACAAGGGGATCGAGTGCACCCTCAGTCAGTTTGCAGATGACACCCAGTTGGGTGGGAGTGTTGATCTGCTCGAGGGTAGGGAGGCTCTGCAGAGAGACCTGGACAGGCTGGAGCCATGGGCTGAGGCCAACTGGAGGAGTTTCAATAAGGCCAAATTCCGGGGGCTGCCCTTGGGCCACAACAACCCCCAGCAGCACTACAGGCTTGGGGTAGAAGTGGCTTGAGAGCTGCCAGTCAGAGAGGTTGATGGTTAGACTGGATGATTCAAGGTCTTTTCCAACCTAGTTGATTCTGTAATTTTGAATTTCAGGGCAGAGTATGTGTTCAGGACTAAGCTAGTTAGTTACAGTCAACCTCCATGAATGAAACAAAAGTCCCGAGGCTGAATAGAGAGAGGCAGCAAAGGAGATGGTATCTATTCTTTTGAGATGGTATCTACCCTTGGGTTTTTAACTTCTTCTTTAACCTGTGACAGTTGGAGGTCAGCTCTATTTCCTGCATACTCCCTCAGATTGTTCAAGGTAAAACATAGTCTCCTTAACCTGGAGAAGTAAACCTTGACTGGCATATATCCATTTCCAGTGATTTTGCCTAGAGGTTATTCTTGGGAATGGTGTAACACTGGCTTTTATGTCTGCATCAGCTAACCAATATGGTTATGCCCCACTGTCCAGTGTTATCACTTATTTGAGAGTATCCAGCTACATTGCATTTCTTATCATAAACCATATCAGAACAAGAATAACTTGGAGATTGTGTTAGATCTGAACAAATATACTTGGGGCTAGCACTCTCTGGCCCAAGGAAGAGCCTTCCCATGGTAGTTTGGTAAAGTCAGAACTGTTTGGAGAACCTAAGGAGGAAGAAGACATAGAGGAGCAACCTGGACTCTTGAATGTGCCACAGTGGTTGTGCAATGTGGTTTGGAAGCAATTTTTGTCTTTTTCTCAAATATTTGG
This sequence comes from Athene noctua, assembly GCF_965140245.1. Taxonomy (NCBI): domain Eukaryota; kingdom Metazoa; phylum Chordata; class Aves; order Strigiformes; family Strigidae; genus Athene; species Athene noctua. The sequence goes on from NC_134037.1 coordinate 191,994,173, forward strand.
CTTCTCCTCAAACAAGACAGATCTTCTTGCTTGCTTTTTTTTTTTTTTTTTTTTTTTTTTTGAGTCATTCTTCTCTGGTTTGATTCTTTTCTGCTTTTTTCTCATGGCATTGAGATCATGATACTGACTTCAGCTTCAAGTCACAACAAACGTAGTGTTCAACTTCTGCCATTTAATGTATGGCTTTTCAGGGAGATTCAATTTAAGATTTTCTAAGGACTATGAAGAAATTAATGCTTAAATTCTGTAGATTCAGCAGAAGCCTAATGCAACTCCATATTGCAGCCTTCTTGTTTGTAACTTGGCATCAAAAGAGTTTGTTTCAAGACCTTTCTCTTCCATGCTACACCATTCAGTGCACTTCTACTTTAGCCCAAAATGCTTTCTGTTAATATGAAATGCTGTTAATATTTACAGCTTGCCATGTACCTCCTTTGGTGATACCTTATCAGCATTACTGTAGAGGATGGGTTTCCACTGGATGCCCAGAAATGGATGATCAATCTAAAGTATCAGACTCAGTCCTCAGCAGAAAACACCTGGCAATCCTGGGACGCAGACCAATATAATATGGCCTCATCTGAAATCTGATTAATAAACTTGATATCCCTATGAGCTGGAGGTTTGCACTTAACAATGAGTGGGAGAGGCAGCTGGAAATGAAGAAAAGCACGGTCTGACCCTGAAGGGCACTCTTAAAGTATTTTGGTTTGCTTCCATGAACATCAGAATGACAGGATTAAATATTTTAATTAACTTAACTTTCGGCTTTGAAAGCTTGATCCAAACTTTTTCTCTCATTTAGAAGCAAGTTTGCTCTCCACAGTACTCTTCCACCAGATGTCTCTCCCCTGATCTTTCCCAGGCTAAAGTAACTTGAGCAAAGGTAGAAAAATCTACCTTGGCAGACAATTTGCACCACTAAAAATAATCTCCCCTATGCACTGAACAGGTGGGGTAAAAACTATTCAGAATGTGTATGTATTGATCTATCATTCACATACCAGAACTAATTGCTTCCTCTGAACATGTTTAGAGATCTATACTAACTCATGGTTTCCTCACAGTATGTCTGGACTAAACAAAATCTTTCATTATTCTGTGTGGTTTCTGGAGCACATGGAAAGCCACAGAAGTTCCTGTGGCAGGTCTGTCAGAAGCTGACCACCTAGGACAGGCTCTTCTGATGACCAGTGCTACCATGGAGCTTCACAAGCAGCTGGAGGAGCAGCAGGGACCCTGTGGATGTGCCTCTCTGAGGGCTCACAGGACTACTGACATGCTAAGTTTGCACTACAGAGCTCATTTTAGGCAATTTTTTGCCCCCTATGCTTTTTTCTTCAAGAAACTGTGATCCTAACCTCTCCTCCCTCAGGTTTAGAAACAGTTGGAAATCTGGAAACAGAATTTTTCAAAATCTGTGGAGAGTTTACAATTAATCAGACTTTATTCTCATCCTGGCTCACTTTTGTAAAAGGCAAAAAGTGTCCTGGTCTCTCCATTCCCCACAACTGAAACACAGTTTTCTAACGTTTCTCACTTTGGCTGACAAGATCAGTCCATGAACTGTTCCATTTCACTAGTAGCCCTATAGTATGCAAAGAGCCAGCTGCTCTCATGAGTGCAATGTGAAGCGCTGTTTCTCAGCACTTTTGTCTCTACAGCTGCCTCCATTCCTTCTCCACTGTCTCCACAAGCTTGAACCCCCCAAGCCTGTCATTTTCAGAAATATGGTGCAATTAGCCTCAAAGTCCAGCTCTTGCTGGCTATGTTTGCAGAGCTAAGTAGAAGTTAGTCAAAGACTGACTCCTGCTGCCATAGCCAAATGGGAGATTTATAGTGCCCTTACAGAAAATTTATTTTGAAGGCAACCGGTCTGAGGAGGTCAAAACAGTGAAATAGTTAAGCAAAAAGTTTCAGAAAATATTCATTTAAATTGACTCACTCCTCCCTGTATGCATGCTTACATGGTTATGTACCTGTGACTAAAAGAATCCTGTGTTGTTTTGGTGTTAAGGTAACATGTTTTCCTACCCTTATTCTCCTCCTTTGGTAAAACACCTATTCTCTTGGGTAGTGCAAGACTCCCCACTCCTCCAAAATGCCTAATGCAACAGTAACAAAGCCTCTTGTGAACCAACTAAAAACCTGTCCTTTGGCATGTTTGTTCTAATCCACTGAATCAGCCTTTCTCAATAGGGACCATGGGATGTAGTACCTGACATGCTGATGTGACAGGTGGCAATTAGACAACACTAGGACATCTGCCAAATATGCTGCCTGCAACTGTGTGACCTCTGAGGATACATATTGTTTAATCAGTAAACACAAAGCAGGAGCACCTTGGCATTTAATATCTTCATAGGTGTCTCCTTCCTGACAAAAATGCTTATATGCCATCATTTAACTTCAAGTCTCAACTGAGCTCCTGGGAGAGGTTTTGCTGCAGCTTATAAGGTAGGGTTGAGAATAAAGAATTTACTCACCAACTGCTCATAATTGTTTTTGAAACACAAAACATTAATTGGAAGCTCTGACGAGTGGGGAACCAGAAGAGGTAAGGAGATGACAGGTGACACTTTGTTTCAGTTGCAGCCAGTGCACTTTCTGCCACTGCTTTTAATATGCTGTCTGTAGGAAAGCCAGAGAGACAGGAAAGCACAAAATAAAAATCAAGAGGCATCAAGAGAGACACGTTTAGGGGCAGGTAACCTAGGCAATTACCCCTGGACCATTCTGTTGGGAAACTATTTAACCTCAAGAAATTACAGTTATTGAGTGTGGGAGGAGGGAGTCTATGCCCGAGGGAGTCTATGCCTGAGGATCCATAACTGTAGCATAAAGTGGTCAAAGTATTTACTGAGAAACTAGACGGGAGAGATTTCAAGGGGTTTCCACCACTGCTGTTTCCAGACCCAAAATGGTCCCAGCACTTGTCCAAAAAGAAAGACCTGCTGACCTCAAGCCCAGCAACATTGGCCCCTACAAAAAAGATCAGTGAAAAATAATTCCTCTCTCAAGAAAGGCAGCTTTGGTGTGATGAATTAGTATCAAAATACTTGTTAAGCATCTTGAAGTAAGGGAGGGGGTTTTGCTAAAATTTTGTATGAAGAATTATATCAAATTAATTATTGCCAAACATTGAGGAAAAACAGAAGGGCCAAATGATCTCATGCTTCCATATCTTACCTTAAATTACCTTTCTCTGTTTTCCTGTTTAGACAATTTTGGCATGCTAACAGTGTGGTAAGGATGAAGGTGGCTCTACTGACAGAAGGCTTACAGGGACAGACAGTTGGAGAGAAGGACCAAAAATACAGAAAGAGGCCAAGTATGTAGTAGTTCAGGTACACATATCATCACTGAAGGTGCTCAGATATCCCCCATTTTCAATCACAGTGTCACTACAAACCAGAATAGCTCCCTATATGCCAAGAATGTCCATGTGAAGTACATGGTCAGGAGACAAACTGGTGAGTGTGTATGTGTGCCAAGTACATTACTGCACTTTGAAACCATTTAACAAGCATGGAATGGTTAGAAAACAATGGTCATTTTATGAGCAATCCAGACCGAGTGGCCTCACTGTAACAACAGGCTGTAGCTGGTGTGAAGAACACCTGCAAGGCCAAGGGGCTGAGAAACTGCGTGCGTAGCAAGAAGATAAGGAAGCTGAACTGTTGAAAACAAGATGTTTGCTTAGCAGGAGAATGGCGTGTGGACACCACAGCCTTTTGGCTAGTGTCTCCAGCTGGGACCAAAAAGGCATTACAACTAGTCACTCGTCTGGCATGTTAGACTGCTAAACAAATGAACTTGCCATCAAATGTAATAGGTGATTTGGCTATGGATGTCGAGAGTCTTAGACATGCTGTACTTCAAGATAGGGCTGCCATTGATTTTCTGCTTTTAGCACAAGGGCATGGGTGTGAAGATTTTGAAGGAATGTGCTGTATGAATTTATCTGACCGTTCGGTATCTATCTATAAGAATCTGAGAAAACTGAAAGATAACATGAAGAAGTTAACTGTTGTAACATCACCATTATCAGAATGGTTTGCTTCATTGGGAATCACAGGATGGTTGAAAGAAGTTGTTACAAAGGGGAATTGCTGTAATTCTTGTAGTTATCATGCTTGCAGTTATTTTGCCGTGCTTAGTTTCCTTTGTTAGACATTCGGTACAAAAGGGCCTGCAAGAAATCTGGATTGCTCAAAAACAAAAAGAGGGATATGTTGGGATTCTAGAGGGCTTTCTGCTAGAGAATGGACATGTGAGCAATCCTGCGTGAGAATAAGACTGATGAGAGCCTCAGCCAAGCAAGAATGTGATAAGGATGTGACCCTGAATGAGGGGGGAGAAACTCGACGAGACAAACAACCCCCGGAAGGGGTTGGGACAGAAGAGGAAGTTCCACAAGGCAGGAAGCCTGGCAAGGCTGATGTGGCACTTTTTATCCAATCATAAGAAGGTTTAAAGCGCGGGCTGAGTTAACTGTCCAATCTTGAGGACTTGTACTGCATGTTACTCACGTGTGCGGGAGAACATTATAAAAGGGCTTTCTTAGTTGTAATAAACGGGCATTGCTTGATCACACTGGTCGTGTGCGTGCTCAGCTCTCCCGCAAACAAACATGTAAAGCAGTGAGGAAGAGTATGTATTTTATGCAAAGGATGCAGGGCTGGGAGACCTGGCAGTGTAGCAGGTGCCCATTTAGGTTGTAGCAGTAATTGTTTGGGCAGCCATCTGCCAAATGTTGTGCAGTCTTGCTGCTCACTACATTGGCCAAACAAAGCAAATGTGAGTGGTAATTCTGGTGTTGTGTTTGTGCTGGAGGAACTTAGGCAGACATTTGAAGGAGAGGACAAAGTCTTGACCTTGAAAACCACTGAACTGGAGTGCAGAGTGGATGCCCATGTACAGCAGCGTGTGTTGTCCTGAGAATGTGACAAGCATGGGGACAGGAACTCGCTTGCTCACAAACATCAACAAATCCTCTCTATATAAAAACAGAAGGATTAGGAGCCATATTGGCTCAGATCAAAGTCCAACAAGCCCAAGATGTTTACTCCACAGGTAGTAAAGAGCAGAAGAACAAGGCATGCAGATGTGTATTTCCCCACAAGAGTCTCCCAACTCAAAGAACCTGAGACATGGGGGCATCTTGAGGAAGATGTGGTGCCTTTTCTCTCATTAATTTTTCCAGTTGATTTTTGGATCAAAGCAATCTTTGGGGATTTATCATAGAATCATAGAATAGTTTGGGTTGGAATGGACCTTTAAAGGTCATCTAGTCCAACCTCCTTACAATGAGCAGGAACATCTTCCACTAGACCAGTCTGCTCAAAGCCCTGTCCAACCTAGCCTTGAAAACTTCCAGGGAGGGGACATCCACAGCTTCTCTGGGCAGTCTGTTCTGGTGTCTCACCGCACTCATCATAAAAAATTTCTTATACCTAGCCTGAATCTACCCTCCTTAAATTTAACACCATTACCCCCTGTCCTATTGCTAGAGACCCTACTAAAAAGCCTGTCCCCATCTTTCTTATAAGCCCCCTTTAAGTATTGAAAGGCTGCAATAAGGTCTCCCTGGAGACTTCTCCAGGTTGAACAACCTCAAATCCCTCAGGCTTTCCTCACAGGGGAGGTGCTCCAGTCCTCTGATAATTTTTGTGGCCCTCCTCCAGACCCACTTCAAGGGGTCTATGTCTTTCCTGTACTGAGGACCCCAGAGCTGAACACAGTACTCCAGGTGGGGTCTCACCAGAGTTTAGTAGAGCAGGAGAATCACCTCCCTCCCCCTGCTGGCCACACTTCTCTTGGTACAGCCCAGGATATGCTTTCTGGGCTGTGAGTGCACATGGCTGGGTCATGTCCAATTCTTTATCCACCAGTACCCACAAGCCCTTCTCTTCATGGCTGCTCTCATTTCAATCCAGCATTCTGTATTGAAACCAGTCGTTGCCCTGACCCAGGTGCAGGAACTTGCACTTGGATTTAGGGCTATGTTCAGTCTTCCCAGTATTTATTTTTCCAAGATGATTGGGCTTAATCTGTTTGCAGCACAAGAGGCAGATCTAACTGAGATACCATGGTGTACTGTACAGTCTTAGTAACTATTTCAGGCAGTGTTAAAACTCTTATCATGTTTGAAGAGGTTGAAGTTTGAGGATCAGAATATCCTGAAGCTCTGCACATTTGGATTTATTTATAACTTGTACACATTGGTACTATGATAAATGAGTGACTGCAGGGAAGATCTGAGGCAGGCAGAGGTATTTTCCATATCTGTCTCCCAAAGAAAGTCTTGTATATCTCTTTGTACATGATTAATTGTTTTTGCCTGAGCTCTCATAGAAGACCTATAGCTGAAGAACTGTGAGGTTATTATATATCCATTTAATTCAGCCTTGAAATCCTACATTTCTATGGAAAGTATCACACAACTTATCTGAAGCTCCACAAGTCTAGATTACTTGTGGCTTTGCCTACTCTCTGATGAGTATAAATTTGAAATTTTAACAAAAATAGGCGTGTTTGAGCAGTTTGGGAGAACAGAGAAACTAAAGTAAATAAAGCACAGTATTTATGGCTTTACAGAGCACAGAAGCAATCACTTTATTTTATAGTACAAATAGGAGCTTGTTCTGCCTCAATTGCTCTGAGGACCAGAAGGCTAATTTGTGAATCAAATGTGCCTTTGCTACACTGACGAGTGTTATCTTCCCAGGCCAGCATGATGCGCCACATTGTCACATTATTTGCCTAGAGTAACTGCAAGTCCTTTTCACAAGTCTCCTGGCCGCAAGATAATGTGTAATATTTATGGTCACAAAGTAAGCCTGGTCCTTTACTGATGTCTGGTCCCCTACACTCTCACCAGTCAGATAACTGTGGTTGTGCATCTCAGCGACCTACTTGTGCTATTGTTGATATATAGTTGATACATTTCTGTCAGAGATTTTCCCCTCCCCCTTGCCCTTTTTCAGTCTCTTATCAGGAACTAAAAACTCAGTTTTTCTAACTTTGCAATGATCTACTCCTGGTTTCCTCAGAGAGAAAGGAATATCTTAAACTTGACAACCAGGCACAGAGATGCTGTGGAAGCACGCACTCTGGAAATACACCAAAGGCAACACTGAGCAGCTGCTTTGCTGATAGCTTACATTGTTGTTCTCCCACTCTGCACCAGAACAAGACCCTTCCTACACACAGTATGAAGACCCCACCCATGCACCCCCTCAAGGAAAGAGATTACTGCGTTATGGAATATGCTTTTAGTTATTTTTTACCCACAGTTTTTATCGTGTGACAGCACACAAAGGCAGGAATTTGCTTATTAATTTACTTATTGACATTCATCTTCTTCACGTCTGTTATCCTGGAGGAATAATGGAGCATTGTGTTGATAGAACATCCCCGAGTCTGTTTCTCAGTAAAATTTGTCAATCAACTCACATTGTAGTAAAACTGAGATATGCCGCGGTAAACAGAGTACAGACAGTACACCTGGGCAACTGCAAATCTGTGTAGCAAATCCATTAAACTCCTCTCTCTTTCTGCAGTGATGAGATAGTTTCTCTTTGTTAAGGGAAGTGAAAACACAAAATAGCATTGATGCTTCACTTGTGTGGGTGCAGGCTTTTTTACATGTCCTTTCTGGTTTGATGTGGGGTAGGAAAGAAGGGGATCCTAACGATTGGTTGTGACTGTTCTATTTGCAATTGCCATGGATTGAAGAGTGAAACAAATGCTATGATATGCTATTACTATTGTTTAGATCATATGCTTGTACCAGATATGTGAAAGGAACTGTCTGTGTGAGGAAGAGACACAGGTTCAATAGCTGGTATTCTGATCAAGCTTATGCTGTCCCATACTCTACACTGATTTGGGATATTTCTGGAGTTAAAGGGATATTTCTGGAACACAATGCCTACTTGAAATAATGATTTATTTCGTATATCAGTTTTCTGAGTTTTGTTTGCTTGAGGGGTTTTTTTTTGTTTGTTTGTTTTGTGGGTTGTTTTTTTTTTTTAATGCAGCTTCTCTTCCAGAAAGAGTAAAATCCTCAAATACCTAAGACAAGAAACACTTAGACTGGGACCAGTAATAGGTCTATGATTAGACTTTCTAGAGTTATAGGGAAGAACCCCGGACTCCTGCTATAGTGCATCTCATATCTCATTCTGTAAGGCCTGGAGACACCTGATGTTTATGATTAGGAAACCTATTTCAAGTCATTGGTGAAGGTTTTTATGTAAGGTTGTACTTGTAACATTTTCCTTTAGAAGGCTGGAGAAAGTTCTTGTAGTTTTGAAAAAGGCTTAAGGTTACCTGAAACCTGCAGTTCTTATGAAGATGCAGTGTTACAGATACATGATGTTAAGTGGTAAATTCCTTTATAATCATGTTTGATTAATTTTGCTGTTCATACTAAATAGTACAACTAAATCCAGTATCTGATGCTGTTGCGATAAGTTGTTTTGCCCATGGATGAAGTAGTTTTGTGACCAACACCCAGGAAAACTTTCAAAATGTGTGTACTAACTAGCATTGCTGGATCATGTCTTGAAGATACACATGCTTTACAAAAAACTAAGGGTAATTTAAAGAGAATTCAGAAGCAGATGAAGTCACCCTCTTCTGGGAAATGCAGAATAGGTGTTTTACCTACACTTAAAGTAGTTCAGGTAGAATTCAACTATACTACATGATGATAAACTTGATACTTAGTGTTAGTTGCCTTAAGAGAATGGCATTTAGTAAAATGGGATGATTTTGTCAGGAAAAATATTTTTGGATGAGTTGCTAATTTGTTCAGATTTATAATAATGTACATGTCCTGAAGGTCAGACTGCATTGCATATGTTCCAAATAGGCTGAATCCACCCTGGAAATACCACAATCAGGAGAGTTCATTTATTAAGTTTGAGAGTTCACTGAATTAAGCTTGTAGATACTGCTATATTCTAAATTTAAATTCGGAAAAAGTTTTTATAGAAATGCAAAATAAACTTTCTGGAATTAAAGACACTTGTGAAACAGGTTTTTACATCTAAGGGAGCAAGCTAAAAGTCACTGCAATAAATAGAATGTGTAGTCCTTACAAAATCCAAATGGTCCTTGTTATCTCTACATCATTATAATCTACATAATTTTCATTCTCATAGACTATTTCTTAAGCACTGTGGGCTCTCATTTTCTGATCATTGAAACTGAGTGCATTCAGTGAAATACCATCATGCTCAAACTTGGGATAAATTCTGCTCAGGTAATGAATAAAATGTATTAGGCCACTACTGTACTGATTCCCGAGAGAGCTCTCATCATCTAAGCATCATCTGAGAATCTAATTCACCACTCAACTTCTTGCAGCATCTTGTGGCTTTTACTATTTAGAAGAAAGGCCACAATTAACTTGCTAGTTTTCGCTTTTATTTTTGAGTCTTTGGGGGGTCAGATGTTGCCCCCCAAATTATTCACGTAAGAGAAGATTCAAACAGGGATGAGACCATTGTTATCCCAGCTTTTGATACCATTGCTACAGCATCGCTGTGCCCCTTAACACAGCCCTACAGGATTATTCAGCCATCTACATGTAGACATCAATCCATTTAGGGTGATGGTTGCAATTAGTCAGGGGTGGGGTGTGAGAAGGGATTTAGTGTCACATCTATTTGAATTTATGTATTTGCTAAAACTGATGGTAGGATCTTTACTTATCCCCAAAGTCCACTCACCAGCCAGAGTGACCAGGGGAACCCTGTAAGCTTGACTGGATAGCTTGTGATTGACATGACCTCAGAAAGTCTGCTTAGCTCACAGGGGCAGGAAATTCCTGACACCAAAGGCAGCCTAAGTGATCAACCAATCTGCTGGCTTGTTGAGTATTGCAAGCTAAACCTGTCCATGTGCTCTTTTCTCAGATTTTTCACAAAAGACTCCAGTTAAGCTATCAGGAGGTGGAAATACTTGAGCCAGCACTTTATTTCATTTAGCTCTCACACCTTTTGGATAGCTGCAAGCAGTCTTTAATCTCTCTTATGTATTAGGCTCACCAATAAGGCCAGAATCAGGTTTAATCTAGGTATTACTAGCTGCAAAGGTAGGGCTGAAGTAATCTTGCCGATATCTACATATCCTTGTCCCATCCAGCAGAACTTCAGGATGGCGCGGCAGTTTCTGGGAGCTCTGACTCCATTGGAAGATCTTTGGACAGTGCTAGAGGAGATGAATGGGGGTCACAGCATCAAATAGGGATGCAAGTCTCGTGACAAAAACATTTTTGACTGTCCTTGGGCTGGTGCAAATTGCAGGCTTTTTTAAACACTAGTAGTTCCCTGTGTTATTGTATCCTAAATGTCACTATATGGAAAATGCAATATTTCACAGGCCTACAAATATTGTTTCAGGAGGACAGAGGCAGCTTGTGAATCACCAAACTTTATTTGCAAGCTGATCATGGTTTTCATGTAAATGGCATTCCCTTAGCATTTGTCAGTTTGGTTAAAGCTGAGAGAAAATCGTCTTGCCAAGATTTCTCAGCATGCCGTCTCCCCACTTACCTCACTTGTCTGCCTTCTGTTCCCCTTTATCACAGTGCCTGATTCACTGTGCAAACTGGATCAAAAATGACAGAGCCTTAGCCATAAGCTTGCTTGGCTGAAGTGACATTTCTTGTGAATGACTGTAATATAAGTGGCATTTGCACGACAACATTTTGAAAAGGCAACAAATGATGTAGTGCTGTCAAACAAGCATTTTTCCTGCATTAAAGAAGGATGGGCAGTTTCCATTCACTATTTCATGATCAAAATACTTCTATTAAGAGTCAAAACATCTGCTGCCTTGATATTGCTTGATTTTGCAATCTACTTAGCCCTATCTGATTAAGTGCTTGTTGGAAGCTGATGTTGAAAGTGATGTGTTTTTATCACATCATTCTCCCCTCTGAGATTCACAGACGTGAATTTCATATTTTCTAGTAGGTAGAAGAATGAAGTATGTTGGTCTGAGCCAGGTTCAAGACTGAACCCCACCTAAATGTATAGGGTCACTTGCAGTCATAGACCACAGTCAAGAATAGACTGAGATGGCTCCTCTGGCTCAGACCACAGACCAAACAAATACACTCTGCCTGTGCTTGTCCATTCTGAGGGATGGCTACATTAATAAGCCAGGAGAAATCTTGAATTCTTCACGAAGGTGTTCATTTTATCTGTGTCCTGGATTCACTGAAGGTGTGACACATCAACCTTGTGTCCAGCTTCTTGTCAACTGTCCATGGAAAGGAAATCCAATATCTATTCAAGCTGAAAAAAAAATAAAGATGCCATTCTCCAAACATATGTTGAACTAAAGGCTTGGAATCCAGGACCAATCTGCCTCATGCCATATGCATATGGGGAATAAATTATAATCTAGTACCTAACTAAGCTCTGTATCTACCTCTGTAGGCTTAATTCTTTCTTTGGTGATTGAGCCAAGTTTCATAGCTAACATGTCACTATTAGAGCTGGAGTAATTAGAGTGCTTGGAGCTGCTGCTGTAAATAGTATTTTACTCCAATCATTTTTTCCCATTACACAAGCAGGACTATCCTGCAGAAAGTTTTATCAATCATTTCCTAAGACTGTCTCTCATTCTAAGCTTCCTTAACCACTGATGAATATAATTTCTTGTCATGCAACTAATTAGGACAAGTCATGAGAAAGACAGAGTCCTATGACTTGAATATGTGCTTAGTGGAACAGAGGATTTGTTCAATTAGGGCCTTAGCTTCTTAATTACTTTGTATAATCTAGAGGCAGTATTTCTCCAACTGTATTTCTATGTAGGGATGGTGGTAGGACCTCTCCCTGTGAAAACAAAGACTCACAAATTCAGTCTCACCTGAACTCTTCTTAAATTTATTGCTGCATCAATTCAGCTCCCCAGACTGACATCTGGTGAAGGGATTTATTTTCAGATATATCAGGTCTACACTCTTTTCAGCTAGGGCATTTAGAAGAGATCAAAATGCTAAGAGATCATACTGCTAACATGCTAGTTACACCTCTTAATCCAGTTCTTTAAACAGATCTGACTGATTGGATTATTCCATTTTATTAAGATTAAGGGATGGGAATATGATCAAACACAATTAATTCCAGCAGCCTAAACCTACCGCAACTGTGAGAAAAAATGCCTTAACATTTCACTGTCACAGCAAAGAAGCTGTGAGCACCTGTAATGTTGCTTTAAGGAATTGATGCTGGGAATGTTTCTTTGGAAAAAAATCCAGTGGGAGAGGGAATTGAGGAAGAACAATTAGAAGCCTGAATAATAACTCAAACACTAAAGAAGACAACATCTCTAAACATTCACTTTCTTTGCAATAAATATAATCCTCTGAGGGCACCAATCCATGCATGTGCTGGGGAACCGAGGAGGAGGATTTCATAGATGTGACAACTGACAAAGATAAATGTGGTCACCGTGGGTCTTGTCTCCCAAAAAAACATTCTTAGTCCTGTCAGGTGATTTGACATCTGTGGTGCCTGTAAAACCTTGTATACTAAATAACTACATAATGTATTTTCTAGCCCTCATTGTCATCATATGGATGCCCCTCACAGCAGTATACTCCCACCTCCACCCTTACAGTGTCTGATGGGGAAATAAATCAGAGAGACTTACAGGTTATCTAAATAAGGACATTTTGCAGCTTGGACTATCTAACTGTAACAAAAGCTTCAATTTCAGCTGTCCCACATACTCATGCTAGCACTGTTTATACTGTTCCAGGAAGTATACCTATATAGTTGCATTCCCATTCAGGCTTGTGTCAGCATGTCTGTATGTTGCTTTAAAAAGGTCTCACAGCCATCTGGCAGTAATCCACAGTAGTTAGGAAGTCCAGTCATGGAAGAGGACTAAGTCTACCTTTCCCTAAGACTGGGAAATACAAACAGAGTACAAAACCCCTAATCCTTTCCGCAGACAAAAAACCTCCAGCTAACATATCAGGTAAATGAAAGAGCTGTACTGCAAAGGAACTGGAGGTATTGGCTCCAGCACATCAGGAGGCTAGATGTTGTCAAGGTCTTTGTTATCTTCACAGAGAAAGAGACTGTGAAGGAGGGACTGAAGGACAATCTTGATGTAACTTTGCAAAGGTTTACAGAGGACTCTGTGGAAAATGCAGGTGATGCCATAGGCTGAAAGAATTGCAAGAAATCATTCTGATAGTGAACAGAGCTGAAATGAAAAGACAAAGATACTAAGAAGCTTGAAAGAGATGACAAGTGTCCTGTGTCCGATAAAATAAAAAAGAAAAAAAGGCAGTGAAAAGCTTCCAAGACAGGAGTAATACGACCAGAATTAATGACTCATAGAACAGCACTTTACAGCAGCAGTCTGAATGGATATGCAAAGAGAAGGATTTGCCAAAGCAGATGAAAACAATTTTGTACTAATAAAGATGTAAGATAGTGAAAGCCTGGATGGGAGTCATGCTGTGTAAAGGAACTTTTGCAGAAGGAATCAACAATATTGAGCCATGGCCAGAATGTGAAAAGCTAGAAAATAGAAACACTACAGCTGAGTGATGAGCTAGCAGGGTAGTAGGGCTGGCCACAATGAGGCAGAAAAACATTGTCAGGGAGGAAAGAGGTGTGGGTCCACAGCTTGGTTTTAACTCTAAGAAATTTAGCCTAATGGCTGAAACTTCCAGATACAAGCCGCAGTCTTCAAATAATGAGCTAGCTATGTGTCTCACACAGCACCTTGCACAGAGGAAAAGGCTGGCTGTTCACTAGCAGATAAGGCATTTATTCCAGGTGTTGTGGAACAGGCAACAGCACAAGAAAGATCAGGTTAAAATATATGCATATTCTTTTTATTGTGTTTGTGCCTGGGATATCATCAAGATGTGAACATAGTCTATCAGACCTTATTCATGAAGAAGCAGCCTGTGACATCTAATCATCTTAATGTGTTGTGAAGGGTAGATTTGTACTTCCCTGTGCAGAAATACTGCAAACAGGCCAAATACAGAAATAAAGGGAAAATTAAAATCAGGGTAACTGCCTTAGATGGAGCTGATAATAGCATTATTGCAGTAGTATGGAGGGAGGGAGATAGAAGAAGGGTAGTTAGTAGAGCAAGAAATAATTCAACACAGGGTAGAGTAACTGCAGAGTACTGATCTCAGCTGGGGCACCTACATTGCTCTGGGAGAACAAACTGGCTGGCTGGTGTTGGACTGAGGAATGTGTAAGTAGGAATGGAGAGAGCAGAGTGCAATGGACATCAAAGGAAAGGGAACAAAGGGAGCTTGAGAATACAAATATCTGAATAGCGGACAGCTGTAACATCCAGAGTATAATCTAAGGAGCAGCCTGAAATATATGGCTAGGAAATTCATCAACTCATGGACAGGAACAAAGACCTGTGACAAAGCCTCTTTCTCTGACGCTGTTATTGGTGGTTACTGGTACAATTACCACTGACAGCACACTGATTAGTTGAAAAAACCCTCTTCTAGGAGAATAGGGGTTACTAACAATACAGATACGATTACAGTGCCCTGCTTGTTCCTGGAAGGGGACTGTAGTAAAGATCTGTTAATGGCAGCGACACATGTATCTAAAGAGATCATAGGGTCACTAGGACAGTCTCTTCCACCTAAAAGGCCTATGGACATGTAGCTCTTCAGCCTTGAAACTTTCCTAACTCATCTGAGCAGGTAAGCAGCAGGTGGAGAGACAAAATTCACATTTATGGTTTATATATGTAGATGGAGACAAGAACTGCTGTGCTCGGATGATTATCTGTTTTGCTATCACTCCAAAAAAAGTGAAAGTAGTTATTTTCATTCCATTACCTTTGTTTTGATAGAGCAGTGTTTTCAACAGATTGCACTGAACCTTCAAAATCTTTCCTGAGGGATAACATAGAATTCAATGGCCAAGTTTTTCCTCACTGTCTAGTTCTAAGGTATTTCCATAGAGAAGCAAGCAAAAGAAAAAAAAAATGGTTTAAAGTATTTACTAAACACTGATGGGAATCAAAGCACTCAAATTTTAATCAGATTGTAGACTGAAGTTTAGGGAAATAACTTACATCAGTTTTATTTTTTTGATAGACTTGGCAAGTAAACCCTGTAATTTAGAAAATGTTAAACAAATTTATTTTAAAAAATCAATCCTACTAAGCCTGAACTTAGACACACAAACCCATCATTAACACAATTACAGTTGTGAAAACGCCAAACATTACTATTTAACATTAACTCCCTAACAATCAAGAGATGAAAATGTAAAAATTTGTTTCCATGTTGTCACTCACAGAGCTACCTTTGATTCAAAATGTTTTGTGGATACCTTAAATCTTATTTTTGTATTGATTATAAAATACATATACCCATATTGAGACACCTCCTTCCTAATGTGCATATAAACTGCTTCAGGTCTAAGACATCTTTTGATACCCATGAGAGCAGTTTTAGGGTACTGTTGCATGTATGGTTTAAACAAATCAAATGTCTGCTTAATACCTCCAAGCAGCAGAAAGTCGTTATACAATAGTCACTTTTTCCTAGTTTCCCCTGCAGTCTGTCCCCTGTAGCAGAGTATCTGTCTTTCACTGGGGGATACAGGTGCTCAATTTCTGTCCACCCCTTGCAATGTTTGCTCCCTCTGCATGCTCTCTGAAGGGGGCAGATGTTGCAGAGAGGATCTGACCCCTCCTGCACAGCTGTGGAAAGCTCCCAGAGCAGCAGAAAGGGAAGGCAGATTTGGAGATCCTGAAATATGTATATGTCCTCTTCAACCCCACCCTGCCTCTTCAGTCCCACAGGGATTTCCTTCCAGTGAGTGCACAGATGGGCTAAAAGCTGAATGAAACCTGACATGCTAATCTGCAAATGCTTGCTCTGAAAACCACCACTCCTCTAGGGACTAAGATGTGGATTTATTGTTAAATCAATATTTCATGGCAACAGTCTCTCTGGTGAGCCTCTGTAATTTGGCATGGGATTCTTACTGAATGGGACTTTGTCACTTCAGTGGTGGTCCCTGGTTTTATGTCATTTCAAAACAATAATAACGCATGGAATTGTGCCAAAATCCTATGAAGTTTTTCTTCTAATGTGCTTCATTGTTTTAGACATTTTACTGAAAAATTTACAGATTCCTTTTTGTTAACAATAAATCTTGTTTGTTTTTGCAAACAAAGCAGGCTCAGGAAATGTGAATACCTCATACAGACAAAACCAATATAGATTGTAAAGGTAAAAAAAATGATTACTCATACTTGGCTTTCCACACAGTTGCTCTGTATTGCTATACTTCCTTGATCTATAGCTTGCAGGGTGGAGTCAGCTCCCCACTGCTTTTGCAGTTTTTCTGCTGAAAAACTGAAGTGGCAAATCAGCCTTCTGTACCTTGTGGGAATAGGAATCTAGGAAATGCTGCTTTTCAGAATGTCCCGAGGTATGAGTAGCTTCTCCCTGGCCTGTTTAAAGGCTGGAACACCAGAGCTAAATCCCCAGCGCTAAAAAAGTGCAAGAGCTACTTTTCTTCAGGACTAGCAAAGCAGGAGGCTGGGAGTAAATGCTCCCTTGTGGATGAGGTGTTTATACTACCTGGGACTAAGACACAAACCACACTGAAGTCTGGGAAGTGATTACCTCTCCGTTCACAATGCTGTAAATCTGGAGTGTTAGAAGGGAACTTTTGTGTGAGACACCTGAAGATTTGAGGAAGAAAAAAGAAATGTGAAAATGAGTGACATTTCACACAAACCCTGCTTTCAAAACAGAAATATCTCTCCAACAAAACAAAGTCTGTGAGCCTGTGGTATTGTCCACAATTCTGATAACAAGGATGAGGCAACCAAACCTGGAACTTCTTTTTTATTGGCGACCTGATTTCTCCAGCATTGCCTCTTTGACATTCATTGACACCATTAGAGGCCAGAAAGTCAGTGAAGAGCAGATGGCATCTCATCTACCCTAGAGGTGTCAAAGTTAGATGGCTGAGCTTGGGCCAGTCACAGCAGGCTTCTTTTACAGTTAATAGAGAAAAATGAGCACCTCCAGAGATGGTTCACTTGATCTGTCTTGGACAACTATTTTAAGATACAGTGAGTCATTTTTGGAGGCACTTTATTCTTTGAACTAACTTTAAAGTTATTACAGGTGTCCATCTTAGAACTTTAGGCACCAAATTTGGGGTAGACTAACATTTTTAGTAACTCATCCAGTTTACATCATCATTTAGGACTTGGCCCACTTAAATCAGATATCCTGGTATGAAATAATAATATTAAATCAGGATAAAGAAGGTGTGCTGCAACCAGGAGCAATTCCCTCTTAAGCCAAGATGTTGGGAACACTAGCAAATGGGAACCCTTACTTTACAGTGTGGAAGGGAATAAAAGCGCTCTTGAACATACAATCCTTCCAGTAATACTGTTTAGGTTTTTATTAATTTATCCCTCTTTCCCAGAGTAATTTGAATCCCAAATGTAATTACGTTGTTATGTTTCTAACACCATAAGGCACTTACTGCATCTTAGGTCTTACATTATTTTTATTTTTTTGTTTTCTGCTATTTCAAACCAGATTAAACCCATTCTATTCATTTTAGCATTACTAGAAGGTTCCTTTCCAAACTCACCAAGTCTAAGTCTTGACCAGGGAAATCTGAAGGAGTCTCCAAACTCCATTGCCTGTGCTGATTTGGCTTGGTGCTGTCATCTAACCGTAAGGAATACAGTTGTTACCAAAATACTGGAAATAAAAACTTATCGACACCAATTTGATGAAGATAAGCAGAGACTTTTTTATTGACAGCTGGACATAGGGGAGTATTCTCACCAACAACACTTGTGGGGCACCAGAATCATACACCTTATATAGAACTTACTCATACATATTCATTAAGTATCCATACATAAACATACAATCTCCAAGAAATCATTAACATATTCTCCTCCTATTTACGAATCTGTGCAGTAAAGGTTAGAAATGTCCAGAAATGGGTCTGGGGTGTAATGTGACTAGGTGGTCCATCAGTCAGTGATCGCAATCTCCCCCTGCTGGAATTACCTTTTGCTTAAGGACATAGTTTTCTTGACAGGTACTTGCAAGCTGTTATGGTCACTTCCCTCAGTTCCCATTAATCCTGGACCTTGACAGCCACTTGCATTCTCCTAGTCCTATACATGTATTATAAATCAGTTTACAAATCACCTCGTGTTTTGTTACCTAGGTTCTAACCGTTCCTACTAAACAATTATGATCAATCCCTTCAGCCTTGGTACGGGGCTGTACAGGGAATTTTACAGTAGCAGTCGGTTGCTAGATTCAAAATACAATAAATGTAAAATGATTTTTACTAAAATATCTCTTAATTCTATACTTATGTTAAAATCAAACACAATTTAATTTCAGTTGATAATAAAATCAGTAACACAGTGACATTTGGGAAAGAAATCCTTATGGTCTGTCAGGTATGACACAATGCTTTCCTAGGTTATCTGTCCTAGAAGAGATTTATGGCACTCTGCAGTGGCAGTCAGATAACTCTGAACATTTGGACAGCCCCTGGACACCTACTTTTAGGGAATCATACTCCACTCCTGTATACTCCACTCCACTCCTGTATACTCCACTCACTGTTGCCTCTTCTGTTTCCACAGAAGCTGCTAAGCAGTTTTCAGATGCTGTTTCCTTGTTTCTGGGGAAAAACATGTGAGGCAGGCAGGAGAAAGCCAGCAGAGAACAGCAGGTGGAACGAAGTCAAAGCACAACAGTGGAGAGCAAGATCATACTTCAGGGAATCCTGAAGTTTTCCCTGTTGTAAACAGGTGCTGCATTTCAAGGGCATGAGCATAGCAACATATGTTCTTCTACCTGCCCTAATCCATGCCAGACTGCAGTGATGGTCATAAGTCACAATTTATATTTGTTCTGGTACTGACATTGATCCTGAATGCATAGCTCGCTGATTATCAGTTAAATACGTGCCATAAATTAAATTGCTTCAATCCCAATTCAATTTACACCAACTGAGCTTTATTTCCCATCACCAAGAGGCTCTGTCATGTTTTCTTCACCTTTATATTCACTGTCTCGAGGAGAGTTTATGAAACAATTATGTATTTATCTGAGAGGGAGGCTCAGTACTGTATTCAGCCTTTCTTGGTACTTCTCTTTCTTCACACATCTTTAATATGTGAAATGCCTTATGCTTTCTCTTTATGTGCTCTATTATGCCTTCTATACATTTTTCATTCTTTCTTCTACCTTCATGAAGCTTCTGGGAGCAGGAAATTGTCCTTGAGGAAGAGTCCCCACTTCTTTTCGGACTCTTTGCCTGCTAATCCCCTTTCTCACGTGTATTCATCCCACACAGTATCTTCTGTGAGCAGAGCAAGGCAATGCCGAACACAGGCTCCCTCTGTTGTCTGGTGGGGTGTACTCTCCACTGAGGCTGAAGGTCTAAAGGAGCTAGAAAATTCCCCTCAGATTTGGTGGCAAAGAGGGACACTGCCAAATTCTGTTTCCGTGACCTTGTAATTGAAAATGACAAGAGGACAGAGCCAACAGGCTCCTATTTCTTGATGGTTATGTCCATAATTTAAGCTGAATGGCCAAGAGTTTCTGAAGGCAGATTTTAAATCTAGAGATACCCTCAGAACTTTTTTTTTTTTTTTTTTTTTGATGATGAGGGCACAAACTATAAGATTAGCTTTCTGAAAATAAACACTTTAAGATGTTTCTAATCAGGCACAAACATACTAATCGGGCACATGGCACAAAGGATCATTTAAAAATTATTTGAAAATACATATGGCAGCTTGAGGGTAAGACAAGGGTTCTAATATCCTGAGGTGGTATTTTCTTTGTCTTTTAAATACTTGTTATCTATGAATGAGATACAAAAGGACTTTGCTGGCAAATAGGAACTTCAACCAGTTTCTGAACAGGATTTTTCTATATTTCAAAGAGGGTATTTTCTTTTTCTGTCTCATTCACCAGCATATGCTCAGCAGGTATAAATCGATAGAGATCAAATTACATTCCTGGAGCTATGCTGACTTCTGTCTCTTGGGTATATGCTCTACAGCCTCTAAAACTTTAAATGTATAGAATACAGGGACTTCTGGATTATTAAATTAATGCGAAATATAGATTCACTTTGGAAGCAATAAAAATCCAAAACAAGAGTCAGAAATGAGAATTTCAAAAGCTCATCAGTTTCTGAAATGATTTTTAACTCAAAGAACATGATCAGTTTTCTTCAGTCTCTGTTGAAAGATTTTTTTCTTTCTCTCCCTAAGAAATAGAACCATTTTGTAAACTGGACTTGTGGGGAGATGAGTAAGTCCTTTCTTAATCTCTTAATAAAAATAAATTATTGTTTATAATTTGAGGAAAGTTCTTCAAAGAAAGCATTTAGAAGACATTGTTTAGAAGAAGCTTTCATTGTTTTACAGAGGTTTTTTGGTCAAAATACATTTTGCTGAGCTTTAAGAAGAGAGTAAAGAACATAAACAAAATGCAAGAATTCTACTTTTTTTTACCTTTTTTTCCCCTTCATTGCCCAGTGACAGAATTGAGTAAATCAAGACTCAATGTATTAACTGGAAAGAAAAGAACAAAAACAAACAAACAAAAAACCAAACCAAAACAAAACAAAAGAACACAAAACTCTGAGGCAAGTTCCAGAATTGTTCTCAACCAGGAGAAAAATGGAATAGGGGAACTGGATTCAAAAAGAGAAGACCCTAGGGAAGAAACTGAAGTAATGAGTATCAAATAGACAAAAGAGTTAAATACTTCATGTACTGACACTTGCTATCATCATGCAAGTCACTTGAAATAATGCCAAAATCCATGCACAGGTAAACGGGCAATTCCACTGTGCAATCCTTGCTAAATCACAAAGATCAATTTTGTATTTTAAGCCACAAGAACCCTATAAGACATTTTTAGGAATAAACTGATAAATTTTCTGTGTGGTTGTAAGATGCTTAACTTTTAGACTATTTGTTTTAGCAGAATGGTGTATCTTAACTTAAATACAAACAGGCATTTTTGCAGTCCATAGTAACACTCAAATCCAATTTCTTTTTCCCAAATGGCTACTCAAATCTTGGTAAGATTAATTAAATTTGCAAAAATCAGAAACACTCAGTATTTAGTGCTTCCATAGAGTTGTTCATCTTGAAGGAAGACAGCAGTTATTAACTCTCAAAAAATTATTGCAAAAAAAAAAGTATATCCTTAAAGAAATAAAAAGTAAGCACATAAACTCATACCACTTTTCCCCATGAGAACACACTTTCAAAGTTCTCCTGCCAAGTGCTCTTACTGGAACAAAGTTAAAGTTTTTTTTGTGTGTGTTCTCAACAGTCTGAAGAAAAGTGATTGAAATGAGGGATAAACTGGTCAGATTTTCTTTAATGGACTTGAGAGAATATCAGCTACCCCACAAAATGTCCTCTGTTTCTTATACAGTCGCTGAATTTGCAGCTTGGTTCATGACTGAGTACCAGTCTGGGGCTAGTATCACAATTCTTCAAGGGTAACTAAAAAGCAGCAACTGTCAAAGAAATAAAATTATTTTCTTGAACATAATTGATGACTGTTTGTCCATTAACATAAATTGTATGAAAAGATTACATATTTTCAGAACTTACTAGTGTGTCAAGTCAATAGAGAGGTTAGGCTGGCACAGTAAAACTAATGTTCTGTCTGTCCCTTTCAAACCGTTATCCTATATTTGTGCTGAATAAAAAAAAACCCGCATCAAATTGCCATTTCTTCCTTCCTATTTTGGCCCTAATTTTTTTAAAAGAGCAGTGGAATCTAGCTACACAGAGGTATAGTCGAAGATATGATGAGGGAAGTGCCATGTAAGATCTTTTTCTGACTGCTCTAATTTTGCATTTGCAGCCCGATCTATCCATAAACTTCTTTGAAGGCTAGCTATGGGGTAAACACACATGCAGTGAAACCAGGTTCTTGAAATGTTTTCTCTTGACTGTTTTACTGTGCCTTTGATACCTACATTGTTGTTTTTCTGGATGTGGTAGAGGGAAGGAAGAGACATGGCAGAAACCCTGTTCTAGGAACTCAGAAAGAAGAACAAAGTAGAAAACTGATGACTATTCAGTAACAAAAACTGCTGGGAAATAGTTATACATTTTGTACATACACAAATAGTTATACAGAAAACAGAAGCTGACTGCTTCAAACCCTGTAGTCAGCAAGAGAACATTTCCATAAGTAGGCTTAGATATGAAAGTCCCAGGTACTTCTCTGGGTTTAATCGGGCACAACCATTCCTTTGTTATCAAGACAATGCAGAGTCCAAAGAGCAAAGATCTACGATAAAGGCAGTTAAATCCATAACTTGCTTGTAGCCTTGGGCAACCTGGATAGAAAGAGAGCCCCTGACACCTGGGTCAGATGGCAGCAGGGTATGAGTGGTCTATCTTTGTCTTGACTGTGCAGCTAGCATGGGACTGCTGTTGCCCTTACAGTCATGTATACGTTGCGCAGAAAGGTAACAAGATGAGAGTTGCCTAAAAACAGGGAGGTCTTTTTAGAAACATGACTTCAAAAGGCTGAAGCATAGCTTCTCTCTGACCTCAAGGTCTGGGACAGAGCTAAGGAGAGCAGCAGAAATGTCTGTGCAATACACATTGTTAAGAGGAAACAATATAAATTAAAGAAACGGTCAAGTTTAAAACCAGAAAACATAAAAATTAAGATTTCCATTCTTTAAATGACTGACAGCCAGGGCCTCTTCCACCCCAGTCAGGAGCAAAGCACTAGGGACCACCGGGATAGCCCCAACCCTGGAATCAGGCACCTCCCTGGGGATGGGCTGAGGCTGGGACATGGGCCTCTGGGTGGGCCTGGCTCAGTGGGGAGCTGGAGATGGGACATGCTGGCTGGGGCAGGGGCTGATGGCCCCAGGGGTCTGACATGGGGTCCTGGGCCCTGGGCAGGTTGGGGAGAGCCCCAGGGGGATCAGTGAGGTCTGTGGGGACACTCAGGGGCCTGGCTGTCACCCAGAAAGTGCAAAGATAAAAGAATCGAAGGGAGATGATGGCTGTGGAATCCTTCATATTTGTTTTTTAACCTCAGGTTTCGACCCTAGTCAGAATGCCTACTTGACAAGAATGGAAAAATCAATAGAGCTTTAAAATTAAATATATTGTAGATCTTTTCAATGAAATTGCATTGCATTGTACAGTTTTTGTAGAAGATTGTATTGTTTGGGGTTTTTTTCAAGAAATAGTTCTTGAAAGAAGTCCACCTGTGAGAAGACAACTTGTCTATCCATGATTCTTGGTTTTGAACTTTTGTAACGTTAATATGTGGCTTGTTTTCACTACCATTTGATGGCTACCTTTTAGCATTCATGCAAAAGGACAACTGAAACTTAACAAAAATAGTGCCCAAACCACTACTGCTATTTTAAGAAATACTGGAAATGAGGCTTAACATTGTTGACACCTGCAAATGAGCCTAGAAAACAAAGCAGATCCAGCAAGCGTCACTGGTCAGAGATGAGTAACACCCTCTGATTAAGCATATAGCAAATAACATCAACCAGATAAAATAAGTATTTTACTTAGCTGAAGAGTATTGCATGTCTGGGCTGTAGATAACAACAAATCTCCCATTAAAATAATGCTCTTGAATTCAATCAACTCAATAGTGGGAAAAGCATTGCACCTGATGGATCATACAACATAGGGAATATGTATCTAGACACTCTGTCTAAAAGAGGCCTGTGAGTTAACCTGAGTTGCTGCCAGGGCACAGCAAAGACCAGCTTGCATAATAAGGGCAGGACACCCAGAGTGGCCACTGCCATGTCAGGGCCCTGCCCTCAACAACCAAGGTCTGTCCCGTAGGACCCAGCAAGCCTGGGGACGGTGACTGGGGTAAACCCAGAGCCATGTGGCTGCACAGAATGGCCACAGTGCCAGGGCAGGGCTGAGGTCCAGCCAGGAAGTCAAGTCTCTACGTCAGGGTCAATGAGGTACATGTCCACGTGTAGTCGTACCTAGAGCAATAGCACAGGTAAGGACAAGGAGAGAGAGCATGAGCTGAAACGAGCTCAAAAGAAAGGGAAGCCCCTGGTAAAACTCCCAGATCTTTCTGACCCAGTTCTTTCCCAACAGCGTGATCCCAGGTTACTCAACCAAGCTGTAGCAGAGCTGGTCTCAGTACATGTATCCAGACCTTGAGGAAGGGGAAGAAGTTACAGACCCTCTTGGTGTACACAAAGCCCCAGCTGTTACACTAATAGGAATTTCTGACTCTAAGGTATAGCAGCAAGTCAAAGCTTTCACTCTATTTAGGGCACAGTAGGGGTATTAGATCTATTTTGGTCAACATCTTCAAGAAATATGATGGGGAGGGAAAATGCTCAGTAGAGAAACAAAAGTAATTGGATGTCTAGAAAAACTGCTGTATGAGGAAAGAATTCAGGAATGTCATTTTTTAGTTCAGAAAAATAGCATTCTTCAAACATGTAAAACAATACCTGCAAGCAAAGAAGGGAACCTGCATGTCCAAGTGGTTGAATAAGAGATTAAAAAAGATTAAAAAAGCAAATACTAGATGCCATATTATGCCATATCATGTGAAACATTAGGAAAAACTTTGTCATCATGAAAACAGTTATGCCCTGGAACTGTGCATACTCCAGAATGGAAATTTTTTAGAACTGGATGGCCTCTTGAAAGCTTTTCAAGGCCTTGTTTCTGTATTTTCCCTCAAAATACTCTGGCTAAATGCTTCCACCTAGCTCTGGGGACCACTTGTGTCTCCATTCTCTTCTTCGGCAAGTATCGGAGTTTTACCATGTTTCTATAACTTCAAGACTGAAAATTTGACTTACTTTTTTGGCAATTTTTGATTTAAATCCCTTTAGTAAGGCATCCTTTTAAATGCAAATCCCACTGGGGAACAGAAGGGATATTTAATTCTTAATTGAAACATCTAGCACTATAAGCATTTTGAGTCCAAATGTCATTTTCATGTAGCTATTCTTGTATGTTACAATTCAGCACCCAATAGGGTAGGGATCAATAGCTTCCTTCGTTTGCTGTTTGTCTGACAACACAGAATACATTCCTTATGGGTGTATGCCTAAAGTAAATTATGTTGCTAAGAAACCAATTAAAGCATGTTGTTAATTGACAATGAATAGCCTCCTAGTTATTGGGAACATTTTTTACCATCTCTGTTTCATGTGGTGTGCAAACAAGACAACATGTACTGGTAGCTGCTGATGTCAATGACACTGGTTATTTAAGAAGCACACACAGCAGGCAATGAGAAAGGCCACAGTTGTCAGATAAGGAAATTGCTTTTGTTTGCTTTGATGTTAGTAAGTTATTTGGGTGACATCACAGACCTCTGCGTGACTGAAAGGAAGAGAGCGAGAAAACAGACAGTGCAGTAGAGATAGTCTGACTTCTTGCAATGAACATTTGTTTCCTTGTCACAGTCTCGGGAGCAGAAGCTGTTCTCTCCCCAGTTGCTATTTATTCTCAGAGCAAGGTTCTGAACATAAGTAAATGCTCTGGTTAATGTTAATTTAAAAAAATATTTTCAGCCATGTTTCCAATGTACAGATTTAAGTAGGCTCTGTTGCCATGATTGCCCTCTTCTTGATAGAAATGTATGATGAAATGTACTCCATTAGAAACAAATGAACATAACGGTCAGTAGTCCCCTACTCATTTCAGTGGGTACCCAAATGCTTTTCCATGGCCAAAGGTGCCCTGCATCCTCTTAAGTAGGATGCAAGCACTGAGACAAGGTGAGGGTTAATCAGCAGAACGAAGAGCAGCATACAAAGAACAAAAGTATTGAATGTTGCTCTAGTTGGCAGGATTTCTAGCAAATGCTGGAAGGGAAAGGGCTTTTTGGAAAATGTATGGTGCCTGAAAAGGAAATATCAATGTGTTTTGCCCCTTTTCTGATTTTTTCTGAAATGTTATGGGCTGTAGAAGAGCTTGCATAAAGACTGACTAATGGATTGTATCTTGGGAGCTCTTGCAACATGTTTCCTCCCTAAACTGCTTCTAGCTGAAAGCTGGGCATAAGTAACAGGAAAAGAATCTCATTTTATTTCCATTTTAAGCATTTCACACTGACCAAATTGGAGACAAGACAATGGGTAGGCAGACCTTTACTCTGCTTTGCTGTCCTATAGATTCTTATGCTGGCCAAACATCCCTTTCTATACTGTTATAAAAAGAACAAAGAAGATACAAAAGATATTCCCTTGAAAGATCAGCTGTTGTGGGGCTAAATGCGTGCTCCACCAGAAAATGCGGTTGTGCTGAGGCCCTTGCCTGAAGGTAATGGCCAATACTGGAATGAAACCAGCTGCCATTGACAGGGGTTTCTCATCCATGTAAATGAGACCATGTAAAACATCTCTGTTTGCACACGTATTTTCCCTATGCTTGAAATACTTCTGCTTTTCACAAGCTGCCTCCTACATTCCAGTTTTGTTGTAAGAGCTCACCATATGCATTAATATACGTGGTTTTAACAGTGTTCACAAATGCAGCTTCCTAACTTAATTCACCCGGTCTTTCGTCTGCTGAATATTCACCAAGCCCTCGTTCGGTTTCCAAAATCTTACTAGGTTGTCAGTTGTTACAGTTAATACAGAATTCATAAAACAAATTGTGTTGTTAATCACTATTCATTGTTTTGCTTTCAAAAAACTTTCAAGTTACACAAACAGCAGGGAATTGGACAGGATTTAAATGACATAAATCATATATACACCTGTACCAATGTTTTCTCACATAGAGTTTTCTGACAGCTTTAAGAATACCATGTGTCTATCTCAGGATATGTTGGCCAATGATTTGTAAACAAAAATGAGACATGTTTTAAGAAATTATGAGCAGCTCCTTTTATCTTTTCTGCACGTCCTTATCCCTAGTCTTAATTGACATGAACTGTTTATTCTAATCTCATCTTATTTGTAAGAAAGTGCAGTGAAAAGGCCTAATGATGTAACACAAAACATTTCATGTGAATCTTTTCAGACAGCAAATATTGTGTTCAGGAGCTGTGAGAATAAAATAAGGAGGACAGAGTTGTGAAATAAAATAAGAATGTTTATTTCTGAAATAAAAAAGAAAGTATGTTGATGCAACAAATTACAATCTTTTTGGAAAGAAACTTTGGTTTTTTAGGCATTTCTTTAAGTTTAGAAAGATTAATAAATGTATTAATCTAATCTTAGTAAAACACTCCTAATCATTCTTTCAGAAATCATGAAAATTTTTGAGATTTATTTTATTTTAGTTTTGGAAATATTTGGATATTTGGGAAGGATTAGTTCTGAATGTTTAGGTGGCTCACTTAAGTGCTGACTTATGGAAGCGGAATCAGCACTGAATGGAGAATAAGAAAACCTTAATGCTAACCAGAGAGGATATTGGAGGGTTATTAAAATCCTATTAGTCACTTATGTTACTTCAACTCTGTCAGGTTTTTTTCTGCATTACAAATTCTGTGATCAAGAACATAGATTTGCAGCACTGAGACTTCAAATACTAAGCAGAAAACTGTTAAATTATATCATAGTGGATGCATTTTATAGCATCCTTCCAATTGTCCTTCATATTGCAAGGAAAAAAAGGTACAAATAGAATAAATTCAGTATTTTAAAATAAAAAATAATAATTGGTCAAGAGTTCCCCAGGAACCACCTTTATAGCTCTTCTCTATGACAAATTTACTGGATGAGTGTGTCTGATAGGCCAACACTGTCTGACTATTCAAAGTAAAGATTTCTGCATTCAGTGACTTCTTCCAACACAGAAAAGGCAAGATCAAAGTCACCAGGATCTCTGCACTCAGTCACTGCAGTTAACATGGATTTTCAGGGTAAGCCCTGGGGAACAGATGGGACTGCTATTATTGAGTCTGTGCACAATGCCCTGCTTAGGGGCAACCCTCAGATGTGTAGGGATTTTTTTGTATATACAGAGAGGTAAAATGATCCTAGTTAATAATGATTTTTTACCATCCGATGGACATTTTGCAGATTAAGAAGACATCAACAATTTGTGTCCAGTGGCTGTTTCTTTTGTTTCTGCTTCAGACAGAACTGAATTCACATCACTTGCAAACAGCACCTGGCAATCTCAAAATAGAGACAACGGTCCTATTGTCATGTAACTTCATGAAGATCCTTACACTAGGTTGTATTAACTTGAGAAAACTTCTAGAATCTACTGATGAGGATTAATTGTGATTTACTTCTTTGACAAAATAGTTTATTGATTAAACTGTGGTACCCACTTACCACAATGAGAAATTTATTTCACTGTGAGCACATAAGGAAAAGCTTTGCAACTGAGAGATACTCCACACTTTCCTATGGCCACTTCCCTACTTCCCTTGAAACAGATCTTATTACATGTGTATCAGTCCAAATAAGTCATTGCCATGTTTAATCAAACATTAGAAGAAAAATTAATTTCATCATAGATCTCTCCTCAATGATATCTCCAGGTCAACAGTGTAGGAAACTAAAGTTATTAACTAGATGATGAAGGAATTCTGCCAAGAACAGTACATGACTGCTCCCACAAGATCTCTAAATACCACTACTACTTCAGTATTAGTTACTGCAGTAAAAATTAATCCTTGTTCTTTAATGCTAAACACTGAGCAAAATCTTCATGCTTTAACCTTTAACAGCAGACTCAGTTCTGGCCACACAGCCTTTACTGTGTGCCAGGCTTGGAAATTTGGGAGTTAGGAAATTTAATTTCTTAAAAAGGTTATTGCATTCTTTCCAGTTACCGCTTCCTGGTTCCTGATCATGAAAAAAGCCTAATTTTCTAGGAGTTGTGGAGGCATGGACAATTGCACACACACAGCTCCAGCCTGCAGAGAGGGGTGCGGTGGTTGCACGTTTGAGCAGAAGCTGTGAAGAAGGCTTTCTTCGCCAGGAGACAAAAATGTTCAGTCAGAGTTGTTGGCAACCAAGATGCAATGTGAAAGTTTCAGGCTGCCAGCCCAGGTCTATGGATTTCCTTCACTCCCTCTGAGGGCTGCTTGCTGACTATGAATCTTTACTGCTCTATTCTTTTCTAAATGGAAATTTAAAGGGCACATGATGCCCATTAAATTTAGCTCTGACTCTACAAGTGGAACTGCACCTAAGCCTAGAGTGTTGTACTAAAGAGATTTCTTGCAATTAAAACGTTCATGTTTTCTGGGCCTGGTAGTATTAGCTTACCTCTCCAGTCAGTGAGGAGACCTTAACTACCTGAGTTCACCCTTGACATTTATGTATAGCTTTGAGAGGCTGATGAAGAGAAAAAGACCCAATAAGTTCCATTGCAGTGAACAAAATATATATATATATATATATATATATACTTGTTTAACAGCTGCAAGTAAGTTTTATTTGCTATTTTTCCTCTAGAAATATTTAAATATTTTATAGATATTTTTTAATATAAAATAGTACAAGGGAGAGTATAAAATGAGAATACACTGAATGCTTGTATTTCTGGTCTGATTTTGTATTCCTGGTCTGTGTCAGCTTGGTAACTTCTGTTGACTTTAACAGAGACATGTTATGGTAATATTTTCAAGGTCATCTAAACAATTCAGGCTCCTAAGTCTTGGTTTAAAACTTTCAATAATCTATTAGTACCATAAGTACCTTTGTAAGTCAATCACACTTAAATTCTGCCATGGTTTGAGCCCAGAAGGAAACTGAGCATCATCCAGCCACTTGCTCACTCTTTCTCTCTCAGGAATGAGAAAGGAAATAAAGCAAAAGGTTCAGCAATTGAGATAAGGATAGAGAGGGGTGACTTATCCATTACAGTCACAGGAGGAAGACAGACTCCTTAGGGGAAGGAAAAAAAAAGAAAATCAATTTTCTTCAAACACTAACAGAAACAACTACACTTAACAAACCGAATAGGACAGTGAGAAGTATAACATCTTAAAAACACCTTTCACCCACCCCTCCCTTTTTCCTGGGCTCAGCTTTGCTCCCGATTTCTCTAACTCCTCCCACCCAGTGATGCAGGGGGCAGGGAATGGGGAGTGCAGTCAGTCACACTACTCCCTCCTCCTCAGGGGGAGGACTCCTCACACTCTTCCCCTGCTCCATCATGGGGTCCCTCTCACAGGAGAGCCTCCACAAACTTTCTCCGACATAAATCCTTCCCATGGGCCACAGCCCTTCCTGAGCTGCAGCATGAGTCCCTCCTGCACATTTCAGTTCTCCCAGAGCTGAACTATAACAGCACGGGCTTCCCACAGAGTCCCAGTCTTCTTCAGGCATGTTGTTCCAGTGTGGGGTCCTCCACAGGCTTCAGGTGGGCATCTGCTCCACTGTGGACCTTCATGGGTGTTAGGGGCACAGCCTGACCTCTCACCACGGGCTGCAGGGGAGTCTCTGCTCTGACACACCTCCCTCCATCCTCCTCCTTTCTTCCACTGACCTCAGTGTTTGCCTATGTCTCTTCCTCAAAACTCCTCCTCACAACTCCAACTCCTCCTCCCACATTCCCCTTCTTAAATATGTTGTCACAGAGGCACAGCCACTGTTGCTAATCAGCTCGGCCTTGGCCAGAGGCGGATCCCACCTGGAGCCAGGGGAACTTCAGGAACCTTCTCACAGGGGGCCACCTCTGTATCCCCCTCCCCTGCTACCAAAAAAACTGTCACACAAACAAACCCCAACACAAACTCCCAAGGTCTGACCCTAAAAAAGGGATTTACGTGCTACAGTAAGAGCTATAATACAATTATGTACATGTGACTTACATACATGGCCCTTGAAACTGGAAACATGAACAAAGTGTTAAGATGAGATGCTGGGGGATATGGTGTAGGGGAGAACTTGTAGAGTAGGGCTGATGGTTGGACTTGATGGTCCCAAGGGTCTTTTCCAACCTCAATGGTTCTGTGATTCTGTGAGAAGCGGCTCCTTCACTGGGCATAGTTAATGCTGAACACACAGCTCAGCAGTGCAATGGCTGTGCAGCACCTTATCCAGGCTACCAGGCTGGAGAGAAAATTCCATTTGGGAAAGACCTGCTTTGAGATCTGTCCTGGCTTTGGCTGGGATAGAGTTAACTTTCTTCATAGTAGCTGGTATGGGGCTATGTTTTGGATTTGTGCTGAAAACAGTGTTGATAACACAGGGGTGTTCTAGTAATTGCTGAGCACTGTTTGCACAGCCTCAAGGCCTTTTCTGCTTCTCACACCAACCCACCAGCGAGGAGGCTGGGGATGCACAAGGAGTTGGGAGGGGACACAGCTGGGACAGCTGACAAGAGGGGTATTCCACTCCATATGGCATCATGCTCAGCATATAAAACTGGGGAAAAAGGAGGAAGGGAGGGATGTTCAGAGTGATGGCTTTTTGTCTTCCCAAGTAACCATTAAGAGTGATGGAGCCCTGCTGGTGACGGCTGAACACCTGCCAGCTGATTGGAAGCAGCAAATGAACGCCTCGTTTTGCTTTGCTTGCACACATGGATTTTGCTTTACCTACTAAACTGTTTTTATCTCAACCCATAGATTTTCTCACTTTCACCTTTCCGATTCTCTTCCCCATCCCAATGAGGGGCGAGTGAGGGAGCAGCTGGGTGGGTTGAGCTGCCATCTGGGGTTAAACCATTACAAGATCCCTCTGTGATATGCAGTGTGTTTATTAAGGTTGAGCCACAATAAAACAAGAATTCAGAATTCACCTGGGTAGCAGAGGCCAAGCCGAGACTTTCTTCAGCAGAATGGTGGGACACAGCGAGAAGGGAGGAGGCCCACAGATGGTTCAGTCTCACCCACTTCAGCTGCTCCCTGTCTCACCTTCAGTGGCCACACAAGGTGCATGGAACAACTGATACCTTACTTAGACATTGTAACACTTCTAGAAAGTGTTTAGAAAGAGATATTACCAAAGCATGTTCTTGCATGGACATGTCCAGTGAACAAACACTTATAAAATGACCGCTTTCAAAAGCTGCACATAGGCCACAACAAAAAGTCAAAACTTGTAGCAAATGTGTGCCATTGGCTGTTGGCCTTGCTTCTTCCCATGGTACCTGGTCTGAGGTAGCCAAGGCAGTGCAATGTGTGCTATACACTGAGGTTGGTGGGCTGATACTGAGAAGCTGACTGTTCGCTTTGTATCCCTCAATTTCTTTTTTTCCATTTTTCTTTTGTTAGTACCAGAGCTTTCATGCCATTTGCAATTTTTCTCCCACTGTTTTCTCCACAGCTGCTATGAAGATTCCTGTGGGGGTGAGGCCTTCCTACAAGCAAACTAGCAAGCCATCCACCAACATTTCCACTTAAATCTTCCCTTCTCATGTCCTTATCCTCACTGTCTGACACATTGCAAGCTCTTATTTTCCATCTGTACCTCAGCAGAGCCAGCAAAAGTCAAAGCACGTAACTTACATGGCTGTGACACTGCATCAGTCAAGTACTCACAGACCCCTTGCAGGCTTGAAGCTTGAATGAAAGGGTAATACTTTTTCTTAAATCAGCTAATCCACTCATATTTTGGGGAAGGAGACCATACTTAAAAATGTGGTGACCTACTTCTTCCATGACTAGGATTTAACTGTTGATAGTATGTGGTTATGTTCTGCTCTATTCAACAAACTTTGCATGTGTAAGGGGATGATGAATTTAAACCTGTTCCTTTTAACAATTTCCTTTTTTTATTTTATAAATATTTGCTTTCAGAATACCATTTACACTTTACTGCAGCAACTGAGTGAAATACTTGCTTGTTGGGCCATTTCCCACATTTTGGCTTATCATATCTGTATAATTGTTCCATAAATATAATCTAATAAATAAAAATTTATGCTACCTTGAATCCCACCACCCTGATGATACATCTTATCTTCCAGGCTGTAAGCTCTTTCTAGCAGTAATTCTCATTTTCTAGATGTAGTGTCTAACACCAAAGCCATACCTGGCTTTACTGATGCTCACTCCAACACTGTGATTCTGTCCCTCTGTTTCCACCACCCAGAGATCTCCTGGAGCACCTTATTGCATCTACTCAGCCCACACACTAGCCTTTCCTCCTTGTAAGAACAAACATCATGAGGCAAGTGAGCATACATGTCCCCCTATTTTGTCCTATCACACAGCTAGGTGACCCAAACTTGGACAATGATATTAATATTGATATTAATAATTATATTAATACTACAGATGTAGTCCAACAAATGGGATCCATGCAGATTTACTAGGCACTGTTAATGAGAAGTTATTAATTTCCAGTGTAGAATCCCTCACCCTTAATTACTTTTCCCTTCTGTTTGTGAATTCCCTGTCTCAGAAAACAGACTTTGGCATTTTTGGGGGTAATGGTGTTAAAATAAGTACATCGATAAAAAGGATACATAAACAATCTTTTTCCAGCACCCAGATATGGTTGGAGTTTTTTTCCTACATAATGATTGCAATAGGTATCACTGCATTTAAAGATAACTTCAATAGCTACTTCATGGCAAAATTTGTCAGAGAAATGTAACTACTGTTGCATGAACATTTTAACCTTGATCTATTATTTCTCTTTTCTTAATTGTGAGAAGTAGAAAAAAACAGGGTGAAATTAAGTGCAAATAGCTACCAATTTTAGAATCTGGTAATTTTGGTGTAGGATAGGAGTCAGGCTCCACTGTTAGTTACATCAAAGCAAAACAATTAATTCTTCATTAGCCCACAAGGTTAAATACTTCACAAGGAGCAAAGGGAATCAGGAGAGTAACTTCAGCTCAGCCAAAACTCTTCAGCCTCCCCAGCACAAATCCTCCTTTCTCCTCAACTCACACATCCCAGGAAAAGAGCCTTATCCTCAGACAGCTTGGTGTTTAGGATGAAGCATGCTCTTAACTTCTGCTGAATCCCTTCAGCTGTGCACAAAATGTGTAACTCTTCAGGAGCACTGAGACTGAAACCCAGGTGGCTTGTGTCCCCGGTGCTGCCCTAAGCAGCCAGCTGGAGGACTGCCCTGGTGCAAGTAGATTGTCCTGGGTGTATTCAAGTGCTCTGAACAGAGCAGAAAGGCTGTAAGCAGAGAGTTAGAGGAAGATGCTGTGGAAAACTGCACCACGGTGCTGAGCCTGCTCTCCTGAGAGGTCAGAAAGGAGGATCTGAGACAGATGGAGGGGATCTGCAGGCCTCTGAGGACATCAGAAAAGCAACCTCAAATCAAACAGCAAAATGCAGATTAAATTTTTTGATAAATGCAGCACCAACCTGACATTAAAATAGTAAAAATGCATATGTTTTGGCAAAACCCCCTACATGTTCAGAGAAAAAGAAAAA
Source organism: Athene noctua (assembly GCF_965140245.1). Taxonomy (NCBI): domain Eukaryota; kingdom Metazoa; phylum Chordata; class Aves; order Strigiformes; family Strigidae; genus Athene; species Athene noctua. The sequence continues at coordinate 192,028,560 of NC_134037.1, forward strand.
GAAGAAAAAGAAAAAGAAAAAGTTTTCACTGTAAATCTGTGAGGAAGTATCTTGTTAATATCTTGACTCCATTTAAGTCAGCACTGAAATACCTGTCGGATCATGGGGGCTTCATGGGTGTAAGGAAAATTAGCACAGACTTCAATTTCACAAGGCTTGTATTAGACAGTCAGGTCACATTTTAAGGAACTTGCAAATGTGTCTCAAGGGGAAACCTTTTGCAAACATATTTTGGACAGCCTCTGTGATAATTGAGGCAGTGCTGTGACTCTTCTCATGTATCAGCAATTACACTCTTCCTCCCACTCCAGACACAGCTCTTTTACCTCACAGACTTACAAAGGGTTATTGATTTAGAGCCTTTACTAGGGCCCACAAGAAGTTAATATGATTAACTTCATTCAAAATAGTATTGTCATAAACATTTATCAAAATTCCTGCTCTTTGTGCATGCATTTGTCAACCAGAAATTGGCAAAAATACAAAAGCTAATGATAGAAATTAATTGCCCTGAAGGAAGCATTATATATTCCTCCTCCCTTTTCTGCCCCCATCTCCACTTCCCTCTTCACGGTCTCCAGTACTGGAAGCTTTTAATTGTCTAGATTGTCAGTTTTTGACATCTTAATCTTCTCTGATGAGTCTGGCATCTTAGAAGCATAGTATCTGAATACTAAACACTGTACCTCTTGGATAGCACAAACCAGCTGCAGCTGGGCCCCAGTTTGCATCAGTACTCCAGTTTACATGTGTTAGCCCCTCTCCTGCTTTTCATGGTGTAGATATGTAGCTCCACCAGCTTCCCCAAAGTCACTCTCTTCTTTCTGATTTGAAAGTCAGGATTTCAGCATCTGCAAAATTTACCTGTAACAGAAAACCCAGGCAGCCACAAAAGCATATATTGTTACAGATTGTGCACTGGTATCAGTGTATTCCTGGTCAGATCAGTTTGCAGCACTGATGCCAACAGAGTTTGCTGGTTTTCACCAGAACAGAAGCTCGTGTGCTGTGCTTGTACAGACTATGTACTGCCCAAACCTGTCAGCCTCCTCTTTCCACTGGGTACACCTAGAGTCATACCCATAAATTTACACTCTGGATGATACCAATCAAACCTAGATAACATAGGTGCCATTGTGTGGTAAGGAAATCCAGACTAGTTGAAATGAACCTGGGAATCACCAGGACTCGGGAAGCTTGGAATAGCATAGCTATATGTATGAAAGGAGGCAAGCAACCTTGGTCTTGCAACAACTTTCATGAAAACGTTTATGGGAGAAAAATTAAGAAACATCCTCAGAACGGAGAAGCAAGCAACTGCTTATATTTGATTCACTAAACGCAGGGGTCAGTTACTAATTACCCCACTTGTTTGATAGGTATTTACTATGCATGCCAGGACTGTGCACCAGCTGTGCTGCTATGAAAGTTTGGAGTTTTCTTTCAGGCCTGCACCTGGAGAAGAGGGCCATTGTATGAGGCCATTGCACTGGCTGTCTTGAAGCAAGTCTCTTTACACAGCTCTTGCTTAATCTTGGAGGTTAGAACTGCCAGAACAGTGCCAGACAAGCCACAAGGCTTTCCCTCTGCAAATTACAGAATTATAAAGGACTGAGTTGAGTCTCTGCTGTAGTTTTCCTGTATTTCCACAGAACTTTTTTTTTTTTTTTTCATTGGTGATAGCATAACTATTCCCTGGAAAAGACTACTACCTGTTAAAGCAAGCTGTGAGGTGCTGGATTGGCTGCTGGCTGTGCACTTGCATCCACTGTAGATACCTGGAGGGCAAGGTGAGTCCTGATGACATTACATTTTTCTTTCAGAATCAATTTCCGTCACAAAAGAAATGAAGAAAAGAAATCATATTAAAAAATTATAAGTATGATGTTAAAGTAGTGGCTGTTAATGTTGCTTTACCAAAAGTGAGAGAGATTCTGCTTGCAATAGATTTAGCCCAGGAAGATGCGGCAGCTGTGCAGAGGCACCAGAAATGCTCCGTGTTTCGGTGCTCCCTGTCCCAAACACACATGCATCCTCCAAACCAGGCTCTTCTGATATAGCATAAAGCAGCTTTCAGTTGCTTTTGTAGATCCTATTGATTACAAGGTCACAGTTTGTGCAGCCATAAAGGCTCTGTGGTAGTAGTCCAGGCTTGGTGGAGAGTCATTCAAGGTGACACCAAGTGTGTCTGGGGAGAAATACTTCCAGAGTCCTTGGGAATCTGGGCAATGATGAGTTGTACCAGCTGCTCCCTGGCAAACCAATAGAAAAGCACAGGGCAGAAAGACAGATTAGGGCTACCTTCCTCCAGTCATTTGTAAATATGCCCCTGCTTGCTTACACTTCCAGGAGCTGCAGCCCACTGTCTCTGTCTGTGGACAGTGTCTACTGCAGGGCTGAAGAGTTTGCAACTCTAATGTGTGTGGGTTTTTTAAAAAGGATCTCATTTACTGTGAGGCCAAGGGTGTCATTTTGGAACAGCTCACAAAGACACAGGAGGGATATCAGTGTAGACTGAAATGTTTATTTGAAGACCTTTCTGATGCCACTGTGAAGAACTGCTCAGTTTGCATGGTTTGAATTAGATCAGAATTGAAACAGTTTATTGATTTATTAATGACAGATCATTGACCCCCAATCCATGAACCATATATGCATATATTGATATCAGTTGGTATATGCATATATTTGTATCAATATGGGTAACATAACAGATAGACTACAAAAGCAGACAGTTACAAAATGTTAATAAACACAGATTTCTAAATGCCCTTCCATAGCTGATCCAGGGAAGTTCTGATCTCACACATGCACATACATGAGAGATGTGGCTTCTCTGGCTGCATGTCTCCCCTGCTACTCCCAACACGCCACAGACCTCCATGACAGTTAGGAAGCCCCTGCGGGTCCACAGGCACACCCTGAGGTGTGGGTCCCTCCACACTGCACTCACACAGTCACCCACTCTGGGTCCTGTCTGCAACCCAGTCTCCTGTCCCCTGGGTGCCTGCCTGGGCAGGGACCACCAAGGTTTTCACTGACGCTCTATTCACACCCCAAGGACCCTCTCCTCTGATACAAGTATTTTATGCTATTCTGTACTAATTTTCAAGCTGACTTCTTTGTTCCAAAAGTGTCTGTGCAACTCTCTGTTATTATTTATGATTTAGTAGTTATTATTTAATCCAGCAGACAGTCATCTTCCTCTTTAGCACAATGTCCTTCATACAGACAGGGTGTTAGACCCCCACACACATGCGTGCATACACAACCATTGTTTACTATCGCATTTCTGTCCTACCTGCTGTTGTTCTCCAGGCCATTTGTCATGGGAAATAGGGGCTATGTGTGCACAATCGTGTCTGATGGCATAATTTATCTTTCCCTTTTGAGCAATACAAATGTTTGAAGATTCAATGATTGTGCAATAGTAAATGCTGGCAATGTGCTTTTTGCACTGTGACATCTATTGTTTTACAAATATTTTTTGCCTAGAACTAAACTGAATAATTCACGCTTGAATAACCCAATTTAGCTCTGTTGCTGCCTTCTGAATTTTTTCAGTTCCAGTTTTCAGAGACATTTTGAAAATACATAAAAGTCATTTTGCACAGTTAGAGAATTTGGATTCTAAATGTTACCATTTAAATAAATCAGCTGAAAACTTTTCTATTCTGAATAGAAAACAAGCCCAGACTTTTACCTGAATCGAATCTTGCAACTGAAAATGTTGCCACTCAATTGAATCTCAAAGATGAACAGCCTTTGGTTTCAGTAATTGAGAGGACTTTTGCTATGACTTAAAATAGTTTTCATTTTCCACTGAGAATGCGTTTGTACTGGTTTGTTTTGACTCACCTCTGTATTTCACTAGTATTTTAAAGCAAAGCATCCTTTTCTGTGTTTTTCTTCCTGTCAGCCCTGTTACCATTGAGGGCAGGGGACTGACAGAAGCCTTTCAACCAGCCCCAATTACAGTCAGACATGCTGTGTGGGACTCACCTGACCAGATGTACAGATTTACACTGCAGACTTTCATGTCCTGAGCTTATCAACAGCAGAGAGAAGCAGGCTTTTCTATGTGTGATTTAATTCATCTTAACATGGATGTTTAAAATAAGTCAGAGGAACCAAGTTCCAGTGACTCTAAACTGAGCCTGGGAAGACATGGTCACATATGGTCATCGACACTGCATGCTTTAAAAAGATAGGTGAGGTGACTCCAACCCACAGTGTCAACCCACTGCAGCTCACATAAATTAGCACCACGATGGACGAAAGGAACAGAGGATTAAACAGATAAAAAGAAAGTCTCAGTGATGCTCCAGAGGTGAGCAAGTTTGATTTGAACACCAGAGGAATGTAAGCAACGTTCAGACTAATCCATTCACTACTATCCCTTGATATCACGTAAATAAGAGTGTAAGTCACAGAGACTTACTCTGTGACTTTACCAGGAAAGTTGCAGCCTGTTCTCCTACCACTGAACTTACTGACATAGATTTCTTTATCTCTGTCGTTTAGAAGATGTGTGTCTTATACTAATCACTAAGTTAAACATTTAAAGAGTCATCACCTTTTAAATCAGAGACAGTTATTTTTGTTGACTGAAAAGGGATGGGGAAGTTGTTTCATAGTTTGAGTGTACTGGAGCCCAGCAAAGATGTTGTATAAACTGGAGGTGAGATTGGATGTCCCTTTGTAATGCATGGAAAGAAATCACATGAATTTTATTGGAAACTTCAATTTGGAGATGGATTACTGCCAATTGTATATAGCTACTACTTCATATCAATTTCTAAAAAACAAGGATTATGTTTCATGTCCAAAGCATATTGCATACAATCTAAGATAACTCTTCAAGACCTTCTTGTGAAGGGTGAAGGTAAATTCACTGTTGCACTAGAGACCGATGGCTACCTGCTACCTGTGGTCATGACCTGATGACATTTGGTGGGAACAGAGGGCAGTCCCAGCTACTCAGTGGTTCTACAGGCATTACTGCTAAACATCACACACTCAGATTTTCATGCTTCATCTGGAAGTAAGTGTAACATCACTGCCAGTGTATTTTGTGGGTGTTGTTGATTGTTGAGGAGATTAGTATAATTTTATATATATTTATTATATATATATTATATACATATTTAAGCACGAGAATGGGGAGAAGTAATACAGAGTAAAGTGGTTCCTCAGTGAGGTGGATACAAGCAAGAATGATGGGTGACACCACATTTTAGATGCCTACTATTTGTCTACATCAGACCTAGCCACCCCAACAGCCTTTATCATCAAAATAGAGAATACATTATTTAGAGCATGATCTCTCCTGGCCTACTTCAAACACCTCCCTCAGTATAAGAGTGATAGAGACTTAAAAATGTCTGTAGCTTTATCTTGTAAGCAGTATTCAAGTGTGGGCACCTAGACTGTGTTAAGGGAGAAGATGCTGTCCAAGCATTCACATACCGATTACATATATGTTGCACACATAAGGAGTCTTACACACAGCACCTGAGTCTTTTAACTACTAGGACCAGAACCTCTTTGCAGCAGGTGACTTCAACGAGACAACGGGTGCCCCTTTCAATACCTCATGCACACACCTTCAGGCAATTCTTTCTTCTGGCTCAACCCTAGATCCCCTGAAACAGAATCTCTATCAAGGCCTTCAAAATAAAAGCATAATTTTTTCTATCTATCGTGCACAAATTAAGACAGCTCCAGCTGGGTACCTCCACAGAGGGACCTCAAACACCAAAATCGCATGCAATTATACCCTTACAATCTAAGTTCCCACCCTTCACATCGCAATCTGGTACAATAGTAATATTTGGGTCTCTCTTATTTGGGTCCTTTTTCTCACCTCTAGGCTCTATGTCCTTTTTCTCTCCTCTAGACCTCTTTCCTGCTTTTTAGGCCAGTGGTTGCTATGTTTCCTTTTTCTGGCTCAAACTGGTTCTGAATCTTCCTGAGTCTTCTTATTCCTCCAATCAGAGAATAGGTCAACATCAGGCATTAAGCAAGCTATGAATTCTGCTTTGTCATGAATGACTACTTTTAAGCAACTAGACAAAGTCCTTAAAGCCCTCCAAAACATGTTAACTGCCTCTATAATTGATGTGCATTCCTGTGCTATTATATAGTCTCACAGTCTTCTCCCACTATTGCTACACGCTACCACGTCTCGTTCAGGTGTGGTCTGCATGCTCATGTAGCTCAGCTTTGCCACCTTCCACAACAACTATATATAGAAATTTGAACAGGAGAATACCTTTGCTCAGGTGAATACCCCCCGAGAGTGTAGATTTAGGAAGAAAGAAAGTAAATCAATATAGAGGAGATGCTACTGTAGAAAGTAAGTATTCTCAGAAGACTTTGGGGAGAGTAAAGGCAATATCACTGTGTAACATAGTGAGTGAAGGATTGATGCGATCTTCATATCAATACAGAAGAAGAAATGAACAAGAATATGGAATCAATCTTCTTGGCATCAAGGGGGAGTACGTAAAAAAAATTCTCCACTTCTGGTGTCAAATACAATGAGGAAATAGAGAAAGTTGAACAAAAAAAAAAAAATTTAGACTGATGCAAATGCCTGTTAGGGTGATATTTAAAAAAAAAATAAAGTGCCATAAATTGGAGAATGGCTTGCAGAAAAAGGCCATGGGTCTGTGCAGGAGCTGATTACAGCCATCTGAGGTAAACAAAGGAAAAAACCCAGGGTACAGTTATGCTAACAAGGAAGGAGATTCAGGGCACAGTTATGCTAACAAAGGACTGTTATGTTAACAAAGAGAGAAACTGAGGTACACAACGGCCTTGAGTGTGATGGTAAACAACCTCGGGAAAGAAAGCAAGCCAGAAGAAGGAGGATGTTGTGATATACCTGAAATGCCACAAGGGGTTGGGATATTATAATGTGACCTTTTAGATGTATCCAATAGATTTGTGAGTAGTATGCATGATTATTGTAGAGTGCTTATATAAGGTGTGATTTCTTTCAATAAAGTTGAAGCTTGCTCTATCATTCACATTGAATTGGCTGCTTGCTTCCTCCGTCCACCGCAGCATATGACAAAAAATTTCTCATAAAGGAGATCAAAAAGTGATTTGATAGCAATATTTAAGACCCTCCCCGGGAAGAAAAATGTGTATAAAAAGATTTCTTAATCTAATAGAGAGTAACAAGTACTAGTTGCTGAAAGCTGATAATAGACACATTTAAATAAGAAGTCAGGTGCAAACTTTTAATCATGAGATGAAATTACCAAAAGAAATGGTGGACTATTTCAGACTAGAAGATCAAGCCCTTTCTGTTTGGAAGAAATAGTTTAGTTAAATACAGACTGTATCAATTTGGGAACAAAGGGATAGGATGTAACAGCCTTGTCTCTAAGATAGAGCAAGCCTAGTGGCACCTCCAGGCTCTAAAATGTCTGAAGCTCCTTGGAGAACAAAATCAAATTATGTTAATTTACAAACAGTTTTCATCTTCTTTTGGGAAATATGAGTGAAGAAAAAAAGGTTTTGCAAGTAGAAAAACGTAACTATTTGCAAAGCAAATATTACTACAGTTCACCTACACATCTGCATGAGAGAAAGAAGGAGGAAAACGTGCATATACAGACTGCAGATCATGATATTCAGCAGGAAAATGGTTCACATCTAAAAAATTTACTCTTGAATTTCAAATTTGATGGTGTATTATGCAAAGAAATATTAATAAGACTGATCATCTAGAAAGATTAAGATATTTGTGGTAATTACTTTACAAGCTATAATTTAAGGAACAAAAAAGTCTCCAGGTTTTGTGTGTCACATTTTTTTAAGCCATATTGAAATGTAAAATTAAAGGAGCCCTCATTTTTTTAGATTGTTCTGCTCTTCAATATAAAATTATCATTCCTTTTCTAGGGAATAAGAACACACTCTCATTTGTCAGGTTGCTTTCGTGGGTGCCATTCAGAACTTCTCACTGTAATAATACCTGTGTTTCTTCATATTTGCCTTATTTTGCTATATGTAAGCCTTTCTTTGTTAGGTCCATCTGCCACTTTTCAGCTTATTTGTGTCTTGAAGATGTGGGGTGAGAGAGACCTAAAATTGAAAATGGTACCTTGGCAAACACATTTGTTCTTATGGAGGTGTAAAATGAATATACACAGAGAAAATGAGATAAAGCAAAGTGAAAAAAAAAATAATGCTAGAAGCACAGAAGCCCTGTAACCAGTTTTCATTTTAAACTGCTTGTTCACTAGAGAATCCTAATTTTCAGCAGAAGGAGATACACACTAAAAGTAGGGCAAATTAGTTAGTAGGACTGTAACACAGAAGCTCGTGATTTTTGCCCAGTTCCTAGGTACAAGAATTTATTATATCCAGCACTGTTCTCAGAGTAAGGGTGTGCTCCAGTCCTTTCTGATTTTCTGCTCTCTTTTCATGGCACCACAGAATAACTTAGGTTGGCGGGAACCTTTGGTGGTCATCTGGTCTAATACCCCACTCAAAGAGGGTCCAGTCAGACCATATCGTTCAGGGTTGTGTCCAGCTGCAGTCTGAATGTCACCGGGGATGGAAATTCAACAACCTCTCTGGACTTCTTTCAAAATTTTGCTACATTTTCCTTTAAAATTTTCCCCTCCATTTGGAATTTCCTGTTTCAACTTGTGTCCACGGTCTCTTGTCCTATCCCTGTGCATCTCTGAGAAGAATCTGGCTCAGCGTTCTCTACACCTTCCTAGTAAGTCAGTGAAAACAGTAATGAATCCCCTCAAAACAGTTTCTTTTCCAGGATGAACAGGGCTCTTTCCCTCAGTCTCTTGTCATTTGTTGGATGCTCCAGCTTCTGACCATCTTGGTGGCCTCCATTGCATTTGTCCCAGTATACTGAAGTCTTTCTTGCACAGAGGAGCCCCAAACTGCACAAAGTTCTCCAGATGTGGTCTCATAAGTGCTGAAGAGGGGTGAAGGGTCACTTGCCTCAACATGCTGGCTAATCGTATTGCTAACACAGCCTAATATGTGGTTTGATTGTGTCCAGAGGAGAGAGAGACGAAGATAGTGAAAGGTCTCAAGTGCAAGAATTATGAGGAATGGCTGAGATCACTTGGTTTTTTCCGCTTGGAGAACAGAAGGGGTGACCACGTCACCATCTACAGCTTCCTCAAAAGAGGCAGCAGAGAAGGAGGTGCTGATCTCCTCTCTCTGGTGACCAGTAATAGGACACATGGAAATGGTATCAAGCTGAGTCAGGGCAAGTTCAGATTGGACATTAGGAAAAGGTTCTTCACTGAGATGGTTGTTGGTCGCTGGAACAGGCTCCCCAGGGCATGGCACCCAGCCTGTCAGAGTTCAGGGAGTGTCTGGATGATGCTCTTAGTCATATGGTTTAGTTTTAGGTAGTCGTGCAAGGAGCAGGGAGTTGTACTCGTTGATCCTTATGGTTCCCTTCTGACTTGATGTATTCTATGATTCTGTGATCCCTGCACACTGCTGACTTGTGGTCAACTTCTTGTCTGGCATGACCCTCAAGCCCTTTTTTGCAAAACTTCCTTCTAATCAGTTGCCCCAAGCTTATACTGATACATGGGACTATTCACCCCCAGGTGCAAGACTTTGCATTTCTCTTTGCTAAACTTGATGTTCAGTATCTTTGTGAGCTTCTTATCAGCCCATATCTCCAGCATGTCAATGTGCCTGCAAATAGCAGCCCTGCCCCCCAGCATACCAGTCACTCCACTCAAATTAGCATTGTCCACAAACATGCTGAGAGGATATGCTGTCCCACTGTACAGATCTCAAAGACAAAAGGGCATCTGGCAAGTGCTGATTCCTGAAAGACACCACTAGTAGCTAGTGACCAGTTGGATTTTCTATTGCCTATCACAATCATTTGAGCTTGGTAGTCCAGTCTTTCATATATTTTATAGTCCACTGATCCAAATGATGTCTCACCAATTTGGCTGTAAAAATACTACATGAAGAGCATTGTCGTGATGAACATAAATGATGTCTACGGCTTTCCCGTTGCCCATGGCTCAGAAGGCAACCAGGTTTGTCAGGCATGGTTTGTCCTCGCTCTTCTGGGTCACGCTCTTTCCTTCCATGTGCTTGGAAATGGCTTCCAGGAAGATCTGAACCACACCTTCTCAGGAACTAAGGCGAGGCTGACATGTTCTTGCAAATGACCGTGACAGTTGACTTTTTCCAGTCATCAGGAATCTTCCCACATAGGTGACCAGCTTTAACTTAGTTTAGGAAAAGTAGTAATGAAAGCCTTGGCTCATATTTTTAGGGTGTTGCTTTGTTTTGTTTTCAAAGCCTGTGTTTGTTTAGTTCTTAGTTCAGTTTTTCTCAATTCACTGAAGTTACTTCTTGTTAATCCAGCTTCCAAAACATTGAGAAAAGCAAGGAATGACCAGGGATGCTTATTCAACATCAAAAAAGATGACATTTGGGGGACATGCACAACAAAATTCTGAAGATCCAACCTTAAAAGCAGTGGCTGAGACTTTTAAAACATTAAATATCATGTAAAAATCAAATAGAAAAAAAGAAAGTAAAATCTGGAGATTCCTTCTCTTTTTTTTTCTTTTTCTTTATTTTATTTTTTTTTTCATCTTGCAAAATATCAGAGAACAGAAAAAGCTTATTTTATGTCCTCAGGAACTGTTCTATTCCCTTTATTTCTCTTAGCAGCACACAAACTTATTGGTGCTTTAACTTCAAGATACATAAAGGCAAATACCTTTCTAAGAAAAATCCTTTCATTTTCTGTGTATAAATGGTAACATGTTCCCTTATAAACCATGACTGTAGAACTTTGGTTCTTTCAAAATTTTTATAGACTTAACTCTAAGGCATAGAGACTGGGTTAGTGAGACTCATAACTAGCATGTTTGTCATCACGATTTGTCACTGCATCTGTTGAAAACTTTGTAGTTAATTGGTTCATATTTAAACCATCCTTTGAAAATGCAAAGCCTAATGCCGTTTTTTTCCATAATGAGGTTCATTTCTTATACTGACTGATAAGCAGTCAGTATAAAATTATGGGCTCTTAAATTTATGGGAATTGTACTTAATGAGTATGACTCTGATTCTCATTATATTGATTTCAGTGGGAAAACTCACTCATTTTAATGAGAACAGGACTGACCCTTGCTGAGGATTGGAAGCCAGTTCAGTAAAGATCATAAATACATGAAAGGGAGGTACAACTGCACATTATCACAACTGCTTGGGCTCCTGTTATCAGACTGTGATGTCTGCAAATGGTCCTGCCTGAGTGCATGGGAGGACCTGGGTACCTGAGACTGCCTTTGAGCACAAATATTGGCCTAAACTTCGTATTTTGGACCCTGGGTAAGATTATCAAGCTCTGTTCATGTAGAGTCAAGAGCCCAAATTTCTTCCTACCAGCAGGCTGCTACCAGCAGTTTTCTAAACAACTGGGCAAGACATACTGCTTTCAAGAGGCAGAGGCCACAGATCCCCTTTTTTACCCCAGCCAAATACTTAAAGCAGTTAATTATGAAATGGAAAACCCAAGTTCAGTGCCTCATTCAAGCATGTCCTGTCCATTGGGCCATAGGTCAAATATATACAGTGAGATTTTTCAAATCTTCCATGGATTATTTGTAACTATGAAGTGAATAGTATAAGATTAATGAGAGAGGGGTATCAAAAGAAAACACAAATCATTGTAGGACAGTGTTTATTAATGCTGTATTTTTGTTCCCCAATATTTTAAAATAAAATCTATCTTGTAGTTAAGAAGACAAATCTAAAAGGACAAAACAACATGTTCTTAAAAGTTGTCATTTCCCAGAATTAGATGATGACAGAAGTACAAAATTGCAAGATAAAAAGTGCACCTTAATAGTGCTTTTATTTCTTCAATTCTCCCGCTACTTCTTAGATATATTTCAAAGCAAGTCACTGCTCTGAAGCACTCTGACACTTTGGGAAGGATTCCAGGACAGTCATAGATTTTTAATGCCATTTAGGTGCCATGGGATAACTCTCTTGTCCTCCAGCTGCCACTCCAAAGGCAAAGCATCTCCTGTATTAGATTTCCCAGCTGCATCAGGGTGTCTAAAGTGGCCTACTGGATGCCAGGCATAATAAGGCAGGTATGCAACTAAATCCCACCCTCTGTCATTTGGTTTAAGCATGTTCAAAGCTCCATCAGGAATCAAGCTATGTCTGTGTGGAAGGCTATCAAAGCTATGGTGCCGAATGTCATCAGAAGATCTTGAGCCTCTCCAAGGAAAGGAGTATGCATAGTGCAGTGCTGTGCACAGATGTTATCTCAGGTCTCAAACACAGTGTGACTTCACTAGCATGTTGCTATGCTTCAAAGCCAGTTAGCAGGGCTCTCACATGTATCCAGATGGATTTTCCCATGCTTCCTTCAAATCTTCCCTCACATAACCTGTGACAGCCTCAAATGTGACTACTTACAATGCTTGCAAGGTATTATAAAATCACTGTTTTGAAGTGCATTTCAGTGCATTATTTCCATCAAAGTAATTTGTTGCTAAGATTACTACTTCCTTTCTACCATGAGAAAAACAAAATTTATGAAATATAAAGAGAACATGCAAATTGTACATCATTCAATGGAGCTTCTGCTTTAAATGAAATATCCAAATAAGCTTTGAAAAATCTTCTTTTGGGTGCAAGTCTGAATTATCTTTCTCCTACTCTGTATCTATCTTGCATTTCTCTGAAGATTGAGCATCTTTTTATGGGTTTCCTTCTCTGACTCATATAATTGTACTTACCTGGAACATCTGTCCTTTTTAAGAGAGAAGGGCATTAAGTGAACAAAGACTTTCAGAGCAAGTAGCTGGGATGGGTAGGAACATAACCTATTCACAAGATACAATTTTTTTTTTTCCCCCAGGTGACTATAACTAGTCAATGTAGCCATGCCAACATTTACTGTAGGTGCCAGTTCACATTTGCTAATACACATCCAGTCATGATCAGGTTTTATCATACTGGTAGGTCTCAAGAGTTCTATATTTCTGCTATGAGAATACATGAAGAGGTATTTGCTGCCTTACTGTAAGCACTCACAATAATTGGATCAAAAGAAGCCTAAATTGCCTACATTTTGGTTAGAAGACCTTCAGAGAAAGGAGTGGCCTGCATTTTTTGTCATCATTCTGAGACTCTGTCTTTGCTGGAGCCTCTAGAAATACACTCAGTAGTGGAGCACCCTAACCTTAGTGTTTGTGAATAAATTGGTAATTCCCTGCATGCTGGTGTGCCTTTTGAATTTGGCTTTTTGATCCTCCATGACACCATATGAATAAGTTACTAGGAATCAGTTTTAAAGACTATTTATTTACTTCCACATTCTTTTTTGTTCTTTTCTTTTTCTTGGAATGAAATACAAGGAAAAGTTCTTTCTCATGTTAATCATTTTCAAGTATGGAATCACCGAGTAAAAGAACTGAAGTGTGACTAAATCAGCCTGAAAAAAATCTTTAAATAACCCTGTTTAAGGAGACCAGTAGGGCAGACAAGTTTTTGATAATGAAGTCCCACTCTTGCAAATGCATGTGGCTTTGCATTTATTTCATACAAGTTATGTTCTGTGAAGATATTCTACTTGATTTGGTCACATCCAGTTGTAGATCATAGTACTCATTCCTCATCCGAATGACAGCCTGATGATCTTTTCAAGATCTAGGGTTGATGGTGCTTGGTTTTCTCATTAACACCAGACTGAAAAAGCTGTAAGTCAAGCACTAGGAAATCTGACAAAGATGGAATAGATGACTTACCATTGAGGGAATTTTTTTTTTCTTTAATCATCTACAGTTAAAAATGAACACACAAAGGTACACCTGTAGTGCCAGTAAATGAGAGCAGTTGCGGTACAAATTATGAAGAATAGAGTGTTGCCAAAAATTCATGCAGAGAAATGAATCTCTTCCTGATGGGCATCATTTTCCAAATGGGCTCTTGCATGCTGTTGTGGTTTGAATTATGAGTTTCATGAAGATACAATCTGCAGTTCAAGTGCACGGGCTGGTGAACAGTAGCTGCTTGTCTAGAAAAATGAAAACAAGTGATACCCTAGCAAATGAGTGTTGTAAATTTAAATTAACAGAGAGGTTGTCTGCTTTAATCTCTGAGTGAAGGGCACATTGCTTTCAAAAATATCTCAGTGAAAGAAATAACTCCAGCAGAATTAAGTTTTTGACTTGTAAGATCTGTGAATGTAACTTTGAGAACTCCAGGGATTAAATCTTTATTGTTGTCAATATATCAGCTGCAAGGAAAATCTCTTCAGTGTCTCATTATTCACAGAACCTATGAAGTAATGCCTAGGTATGAGTCTCTGTCACTAGCTCCTATGTAAGCTCTTCAAACTGTTGTAATGGTTAACTAAGGCCTGATGGCATACTTCTGTACTAGATAAGATTAATCAGCCATTTGGGAGAAAGTGAATTTGAAATTTATTTTCCACAAATTAAACCTTACTGAAATTTTCGAGTCTTTTCAAAAGAAAACACACTTCTTACAATGTCTAAGTAAACAGTTTTCTCTACTATGGCCTCACATATTTCTCAATTACCAGTATGTGTATGTGGGGCTTTCAGAGCTACCAAGAGTGCAGTCACCTCAGCAGGCAAAGCAGAGCACTAGCATGGCCGCAGCTGCCTGGCCACTCAAAACTCCTCCCTCCTGCTGCTAGCACTGCTGAACAAGATCACAGCTCTTCCCTGAGCTCTGCAACACTGCGAACCTTCTCTGCTTCCTTGTGCATTGCTTCCTCCCCTGGTAATTTACACTTTGGTCTTTTTCTTCTAGTTTATTAGTACTGGAACGTTTTATTGGACAGCACTTTAAAGATGATTAGTGAAGCATTTTCTGCACTGCTATAAAAGACTGTCTAACTTTATTTTTCACCACGATAGCATCTGAAGTACTTCACAGTCTTCTTCCTCATCTTCATTATTTCTCTTGGACAGGGAGATATGCCACCATTCCCATCTTACACCTGAGGAACGAAGGCCCACAGGGGCTCTGCTGAAATACTGAGGTATCTAAAATAGACTCTGAAAACATGTAGATGTCTGAGCTTAAATCTATGGCCTATAAAGTCACACATAACCTTTCTGGCATATGCAGAGGCTGAGGTGTTTGCTGGCCAGGTTTGCTCTTGGTGGGTGTAACACTCTTCTGTGGGTATATCTGTATTAGCATATTAGCTCAGACAGGGTGCACTTCTGAAGCTGATCTGCCTGTCCCTCTCACTGTGCTTCATGGACAAGTCTCACAGCACTCAAGGTAGATTTCTTTCTGATGAATTAAACTGGGAGATCTATTCCCAAAATGTACCAAATGCTTTTCAGCTGGTAATGGTGACTGAGTCCATGGGCTGAAGCTAGAGCTAGTGTAAGGAAGAGCATATATATATAGTATGAACACCAGGTCCTCCACACTGCCTGGCTCACTGTACAAATTGGTTCCTTTCGGATCACACTATTTGCTAGTGCAAACACAGTTTGTAATGGTGATGAGTGCTGAGGTCTTTACAAGGCAGATTTGACCTTATCTGAAATCGTCCCATGATACAGAGTTTGATATACACACACACAATTCACTCTGACAGTAGTGAGGATGGAACAAAAATGAAATGGAGTGCTATAACATAATTTTCAAAAATATATGGTCTTTTCTCTAACAGTGAACCTATATTGATGAGATGACCCAAGAAATGGTGTTCATGGGTTCAGTGACCTCTCAGTCTCACAAAGTTCAAATCCCCTTTCCCAGACACATCTTCCTTATTGATTTCATTATAGACTGACCTGAAAGGTAGTAACTATGGTACCAATAGTACACAGTCTTGCAGTCAAAAATGCTCAGCTATTCATGGGAGCATATTCATATATTTGATTGTATCTGGGACCATCTCCTTTCTGAGTCTTCATGCAGAAACCGGATTTTTCTTTTTCCTGTTTTTGACCCTAGTGGCAAAACATGAAAATGCTTTAAGTAGTTGAATGCCGAAGAAGGTCCTGTTAAGACAGCAGCCCTCACCACCGCTTTACTTAGTAAGAGTCAGTTCTTAAACTGTTTGCTGCACAGAGCTGCAGCTTGAACTTAATGGTGGAAGGAATACTCCTCACCTCTTTTTCATGTCCAAGGCTTCTGTCTGCTATACTTCCCTGGCGAGTGAAAAAGCACATTTGAACCAGTTGAGCTATGCTTTCCATCAGCAGAATACCATTCTGCTCGGTGTGTGTGTGTGTGAGAGAGAGAGAGTTCCCCTTGTGTATCACAAAATCATCAGGGTTGGAAAAGACCTTGAAGATCATCCAGTCCAACCATTAACCTCACACTGACAGTTCCCAACTACGCCACATCCCTCAGCACTATGTCAACGTAACTCTTAAACACCTCCAGGGATGGAGACTCCACCACTGCCCTGGGCAGCCCATTCCAATGCCTAACAACCCATTCTGTAAAGAAATGCTTCCTGATATCCAGTCTAAGATACAAACCCCACAAAGCAGACTGCCAATGCTCTTCTCACAACACCTTTCAAGAATAAAGTTATTTCTTTAGAATTACTGACCAGACTAGAACATATTTTCTCTTATTGCTTCTTTTTTTTTGGCATGATGCGAAGCAAAGGTGTTTTTAACCTTAGCCATCCTTAGAATTTGCAGGAAAAAGATTAGTCATCAACCAGCCTCCTGAGGAGGTCTGAATTTGGTTTTTGAAACCTCAAGCCATACCAAGCAAATGTTATCTTTACAAGATAAGTTACCTTCATAATACTCATCTATTCTGCAGCTTAATAGGGTAATTATGATTGATTTAATTTTATTAAGTCATCAAAGATTCTATTTCCTTTCTGAATAGCTACAAAAAAAAATAAATGCACAAGGTCTTAATGCATTGGGATAAAAAAAAAGCAAATCAAAGAGAAGAACAATTCCTGAGATTTATGAAGCTGTGGTACTACTTCAATTTTAATAAAATATAGCCAGTGACAAAAAATAAATATAAAAGTATCTAATTATAATTATATAAAATGTAACTGTGCACATTATATAAGTGTAAAATTGTATAAAAAAATTGATGGCTAAGCTAGTCATATAATCACATCTCCATTGAAATAACCTTGACGGGTAAAATGGAGTTGGCATTCCAGACAGGTTTCAAATGGAGAGGAATATATTTTCCACCAGCATAGTTAATTTCAAGCGGGTTTCTTAATATTTTGTTTCTCTCATCTTATTTTCATTATTTAACAATATCAGCATTTGCTTTTCCCTTTGATTTTTTTCCATTCATTCAATAGAATATACCTCAAATTAGCCACTGAATTAATCTCGTCTTAACCTGGTTAGCTACAAGGCAAATGCCTACATGTGAGCAATTGTCTTGGGTCCACTCTAGTCAATAACGATCTAGTCAACATCGGTCAATGGCAACTAGAGAGCAACTCATTGCAGTCTAAAATAGCCACCAGGTAAACCATCCTTTATATACCATTGTTTGTTTACTAAATCTCTGTTGGCACTAATAGGAACTAAAAGAGCTCAAAATTAGCTGCCAGAGTTAAGCAAGATTAATCCTGTCCCAGGCATCTATTCTTTGGGTCCTTTACATTCATCAGCATCTATGTGCATATGTTGCTGTGATATCCCTTTCTGTAACAAGTTTTTTCTTGTTCTTACCAGTGCAATTTATCAGTTTTGCATTATCAATGTTTTTTAAATGATTCTCTGGTCATATTTTTTATGTGACTTTGTTCCACAGTTTACCATAAACCATGGGACATGTGACATTTATATAAATTAGTTTATTATAATGACTGATAATTCTTTACACCATTAATTGTATTTGTCTAAGCATGTCTCCCAAGACACTTAAGTCTTAAATGTTTATATAGACACTCTGTTTGCTGCATTGAGAAAAAGGTCAATGACTTCAGACTGTTAAAATGTACATCCACTTTTGTAAGTATTTGCAGCCTCTGTTTCTGTCTTCCTTCCAGTATTCTGTACGGGTCCTGTTTGGAAAATATTTATGTTCTGTAGCAACATGTAAGAGACTGTCTTTAGAAACTTGACTTTTAGTTCCCTTCCAGAGGGGTTTATTCTTCTCTTCTTTTAGTATTTATCAATCCTGCCCTATTGTCAATCCCAGGTTTTAGGTCTGGATAACACTCCAGCTTCAACTCTAGAAAAAAATAGTTTGAAAAATGCAAAATTAATATTGCTACTATTAGTCTATCCATGAAAACAAGGTTTTCAAATTAGAATATCAGTATACATTGCATTGACCTCAGCTCACTAAGTTATGCAGTTTGTCTGCAGGTTATTCAAGGTTTCTGGTCTTCACTGAAGGAAAATCTGTCTTCTTAGTCTGCCTCTAGGAAATACTCAAAATCTTCACCCTGCCCATTATAGTTCAGACTGTGTTTGTGCCTTACTGGCAAGAGTATGACTTTAACCATGCTGATGTTAAAAAATGGAGATGTGCTACTTAATTTCTAGCAAGCACGGAGTTAGCCAGCTGCCGATGCATGGGTCATATAGGTATAGAGACTGGAGAAACAAACAGGGCAGAAAGCCCAGTCATTCCACTGGAGTAAACAAGAAAGCCCTAAAACCAGCTACCTCATTGACAGGAAGAAATCACATTAGACAGTAGATAACAGAGCAGTAGCTTGTAGCCCAGATAGGGATTTGGGTTTATGAAAGAGTGCTGCTTTATTTTTATTGCCTGTTCATGCTTATTTTGGGGAGTGAAATGCCCCAGGGAAAAAAGTGCTTGTTAAGACACTTAATGCTTGAGCAGATGGATCTATCGTACAGCTTACAACTCCTTTCTTCCTTAGATGCTACTGTTGTCTTTCCTGTATTGTTTTACCACACTGCACTTAATTCCTTAAGACCCTTTCTGCCCTTTTTTCTCTGAAACCCCACCAGTTTGTCTCCATTTTTCTGGCAATTTGGTATATAATTAGAAAGCAGTCAGGGTGCAACAGATGAAAGGACTACTTTTTTCTTGCTTCATGAATCCTCTGGATGCTTATCCTGTCATACTGCATTAGAGAAACAGGTGCAAATCTCTGCTCACTATTGCCTTCCATCTTTCAGCATCAGAGCACTCTGGTGTCTTTTCTCACATAGTAAATATTTATGATGAAACATGTTTATACTGCTCACTGTATTTCAGAATTACATTTTAAAGTGAGGGTGAATAAAAAGACATGAAGTAAGGAGGGAAAGTAATGTTACGCCATTATGCTTATAAGTATGTAGGCATCTGCAGTAAGTATCACTTCATATTTAGTAAAGCTTGCATATTGGTCATAGTGTGTAAAACTGTTAATTTGAACATGCAAGTTTTATAAATTCAGAAGCCCTGAGAAAAACATAATGAAAAGTCTTAGATTCCCACTATGAAAGATATAGAGGGACAAAAGAATGTATCCACCTTCTCTAAGAGACATCTCACCTCATTTCAGCTTTCTAAACTGTATGTATCCATTTTCAACCTGGTTTGGTGTCCCTGTTTTAGCATGTAGGAAAAAAGAAACACCTTTCTAAGACGTGAAGTGAATTGCCGCCTGGAGGTGCCTGGTTTTTTGCTCATTGACTATAGAAAAAGGTTGTTGAGACAAGTTATCGGTCCTAATTTAAACATCTGAAGATTGATCTACATATGATCTGCTTGCCCTATATTCCTTTCATGGTCACTGTAGAGAAACAGACCTCCTCCACAATACAATTCATCTTATCCTTAGTGTATTAAGTAGGTCAGATGAACAACTTTGTCCAGATGTCTTTTTCTTTCCACTTTTAAGAAAGAGTTACTTATTCTGAAATAGACATTTAGAGTTTAGACTTTTCAAATCTGGTCAGATGAATCTTGTTTGTTTGTGTTAAATGACCTCAGACACTTCCCCGGTACTTACAAACTTAAGTGATGACATCAATGTTCAGAAGATGGAGATGTCTATGCCTGCTGGTATGCATAGGCATGGCACCTTGCAGTTCCTCAAGCAAGTGGGCTTCAGAATCCAAGCTTACATCACTGCTGGGAATCTGGATTAATTAATTAAGCAGGACAGCATCACACTATCTATAAACACAAATATACTGCTTCCGGCCAGTGTCTGACTGGCATTGTGGCTTATGGACAGTGTAGGCACACCAGCTCCTTCTGAAACAACTTAGGTGCCTCTGTCATGAAGCAAGACTAGGGATATAGACTGATCTAAATCTGCTGCTGGAAGTGAGAAGCACATGTAGTAATAGGTAAACAAGTGAATGAATTGCACTGAAATTGGGAAGGACTTCACATCTATTCAGGCTTTCAGATTGTAGTCATTGTTATGTTACCATGCTTTCAGGTGAGGGTAAACAGTAATTCATGAGAACTCTGAGAATATCCTACTATTAAACTGCACACTTTACAGTGTTCGAATTAAAAAATAAAGCACCTATCAAAGTGCATATAAAGCACATCAAAGACCTCTAAATTTTTTTGCAGAATTTTCCATGTGACTATGGAAATTATTTAAAATATAGTTAATTTCTATCCTCCTTGTAGTCATTCTCTTGGAAAGACCAACTAAGACATTTTTTTCAAGGAGCTCTTTCCTTTTTCGTCTTTTGTGACTCAGTTCTGTTAAAATTCTCCTCTGCTATGTATTTTTTCATAGCATCTTTTTTTTAAATAGACCTTTTTAAAAAAAAACCCAAACAAACAAACACAAAAAAACCCTGCATAATATCCTTCCCTTCCCTGTCTTTCCCCATCTGATTAAAATTACACAGCTTGTTTCAGAGGCTGGATCCAGTAATCGGCTTTCTAATGTCATCTGAATCCTTCCCTCCTCCATACAGTCTGACCCTCCTGCAGAATGGGCATCTTGTTTCATTGCTTCTCTTTTATGGTCTCTCCCCTGTAATGGTTTAGTCTGACTTTCATCTTTGAGCATGTTCTGAAGCTATGATAGCTGTTGGCTTGAATCTTATTTTATTCTTCATGTTGGGAACTTCATAAGCTGATCTTTGCAGAAAGAACAGACATCTAGCTGCTGCCCTGCAGGTTTTGCCCTGCAAAGGCAGTGAATGGGATGCAACTGATGCCCCATGCCAAAATTCACCTCTAGGCCTCGGTAGTGTAAGAAAAATGTAGTGCTGCCGCCCCGGAGATGGGGAGCTGTGCTACCTATGACCGGATCACAGAGGCGTGATGGGAAGAGAGAAGGACAGCCCACAAAGAAGAGGCTCAGGAGTCTTGGTACCATGAGAAGGATACAAGAGCTGGATACATTTATTCTGTATCTGTATGAACACTTGTTTAAAAAGATTCCTATTTATCATTCTGGGTAAACCAAAGAAACGGCACAAATAAAAGTAGTGACATCCATTCAAATAAGCTATCTTTTAAATTGCTCAGGAGAGGAAAAAAAAAAATCTCATCATTTTTACAGACACAAGGCAAAATAATAAATCTCTCAATAGACTTTAAAGCTCAGTCTTTCTAAAGGGGAAAAAAAAATCCAGAAAGCACTGAACAACACCCTGCATGTTTTGGAGCATGCCAGAACACAGTTCTGCTTAGTAAAAGATGCAAAACCCTGTAAATACCATCTATATAGAATATAATAAATTCAAGCATTTATTTTCCACAGTGGAAACAAAAGCACTTACATAGCATCATCTCAATATCACATGTGAATATTATTTGGGTGTTTGTTGCTCTACATGATACTGAACTCATGAATCTTTTAAAAATGGTTTTCTTTGGTGTCCTTATTTGCCTGATAAATTTATTATAGTATTATTCACTAGCAGCCAAAAATACTGTGGTAAGCCTATTGTAGGTTTTTATATCTACAATCATTCTTCTACAACATTTTATTCTTGATAATAAGAATAGCTGTAGTTTTTGACAATTAAAAGCTGCACTGGATGCATGTTTTCCCTTTATAGCGCTATTGATTTCAATGCATCACTCGTAGTTCTGCATAACATCTCTCCTCAAGCTTGTCTTTTTTCTGTCCTCAGACTCTAGGACATCTCCCTGATGCTGTCTTTCCAGTGCAACTCTCTGGAACAGGGGCAAGGTTCATGACTGCAGTAGGGTCTGACTTAAGAAGCTCCTTGCATTTCAAGCATCTTTTTGGGGAGGTGGCAAAATCCTTGTCCCCTTGGAACTGCCTACATGAAATCATTCAGTCTGGTTTTAGACAATTAATTCTGAAAGAACATTTCATACACCATATATTATAAGTGCAGACAATCAGCAAGACACCAATGAGAGAAAACAAAGTCTTTTACTTCTGTAAATCAACTCTCTGATCGTTCTCATAAAGGCTGGCAGCAAAGCCTCTTTCTGTTGTGCCCCCAGATGCTATGCTCTTGCTTAGCATTTCCCCTGTGACTTTAACCCTGCATTGACTAGGTTACGTGTTTCTGCAGGGCAGGAGCAGTCACAAGCTTTCCAAGGACAATTCAGTGTGACGCACTATTGTCTCTTCCCACCGCTTTCCAAGACCTGCAGATAAAAGACCAAGGTGATTTTAATATCTTTACACAATTCTTGCTAATCAGGAGAACTGCTTTCTTTACATACATGTTTGGTTACTGCTATTGGATCATGCTTTTACTCTTACATGTGTCTGCTTGCCTTCCTTATCTGAAATAACAATTACTAACTGAATTCATTAACCATTTACTTTGTCTTGAAATAAAAATTATTGACAGGCCCCATGACATTTATGAAAAGCAGTGTTTATGAGTGAACTTTAAAAGTTTAAACACTAGAAATGCAAAGTATACGATTTGATGAAATTATTTTTAGCCTTTTACGCTTCAAGTGTCACTCTCAATGGCAATTTATTTCTATGGTCTTTTCTTCATATAGCAGCTCTGTGGAAAACAGAATAAACTTGTCTCCCATAAACCTTATAGTTCCTGGGTTTTATATTCTTTTATTTTTTGTATACTTTTTTAGGAGATGGAGGAGTGTGGAGGGAACGTCACAGTGGCACAACTCCTCCAGAAGTTCAAGAATTAGTTACAAGTACTTTCTACTTTTCAGTAGTAACCTGTTCCATTTCTGAGTCCCTCAGATTGTGTCAGCAGTCATAATGATCATAAGGGAACCATATGGTATCACAAGAAAAAGGGAGGTAAACATGCATCATCTGTGTACAAATAAGATGAACTTCTTTCTAGATAAACTGTTCAGTAATAAAAAAAAAAAAAAGCAGGCTGAATCTTTAAACCAAAATGCTATTATCCCATTTATTATCCCTTTTTCCTATTTTGCTTATTCTAAAGAGGGATTATTGTTCCTTTACTCAGGGAGACTCTTACTTCCCAGGAGAGAAGGAAGTTTAAATTTAACTTTAAATTTAAAAAATAATTTAGTTTAATACTGGAAATCTAACATTTCTCTAGTTGAAGAGAATAATGTCGGTGTCACTGGACCCTTTGATCTTATCATATTTCATGTGATTAGGTCAATTGTAACCCTGTCTTACTGTACATGAGAATTTAGATCTGTTACTTTTAAAATAAGAGAACAGCATACTGTATGTAGCTCCATAATGATTAATGATGTATTTTCTCCATCATTAATCATGATGGAGGAAAGTGATTCTATTTAATCAAGTGTGATTCTTATTTTATATTTATACATGCTTAAAATCAGAAATACATAAACAAGTCACCCATCTTCTTGGTCTCTTACAACCAAACTCCAGGAAAGAAAACTGATCCAGCTGATGAAAGTCCAAGTGGTTTTATTTTGAATGGAGGTGAAGAATGTCTTCTGGCACTGATTGCATCTCAGTGTTGCTGCTTGAGCCTTTGTTCAGGGGAATGGAAAGAACATCAAGCACACTTGGTTTCTGGCTGATCCTGATACTTAAATGAGGTTCTGCTGCAGTCCCCTTGGTTGAACAAAATGAATCAGGCCTTTTTTCCCAGTTAACTACTGTGCTGTACTGCCAGTAGGCCCCTATCACTATCTCTAGTGTACCTCTAGGATACATTTTATGAATGAATTATTAGTTTGAAACCCAGCCTGCTTTAACAGTTATGTATAAAATCGACTGTCTGTTTACCTGATTTGTAACTTCTGAGAGCATTGCCCAACATGAACAACATCATTTTGAAGTGGCACAATGGTACTATGTACAGTTGTGTATAGTAATGACTCATAAGCCTAACATGTACAAGATTTTCCATAATTTCACATATTTCTTATGAAATATGGTAAATATTTTTGTATGATAAAGACCTTAAGAGAGATTTGACATAAAATAACCCTTTCCTGACAAAGACTATGCAGTCCTTACAGAAAAGTGTCAGGAAGACAAAGGAAAAATATAAGATCCAACAAACACTGGAACGTTGTTGCTCACTCAGTCTGCCACTCCTCTTACTTACACTGATGTAACCGAAGTAGGAAATACCAATTTGCAAAGAAGCTGAGTCAAATCTATAGTACCATATTGGGATACATTTTGCAGGGCAAGCACACGTCTTGCCTCTCTAGGATCATGCAAAGATATTAGCATATGTTTGTGCCAACAGCAGGACTAGTCCAGCTAACCACTCAGGACTGGGGCACTAGCTAAATGCAGTTAAAATTTGCACCATATGCCTTTATTTTCCAGCATGTCTTCTTTTTAAAAAACTTAGCATTACAATACATATAAAAACAAACTTACGAAGTGACACATTTCCTGAAAGTACCTAATTCTTCATTATTAAGTAACCATCAATCACAAATGCCCAAATAAGCTGGAGGCAAGAGGAAGGGGGAGGAGTGGTAGCCAGAAGAGTGGAAAGACAGAGTAAAGTAGCCTAAGTGGATTGAAGAATCTGTTTCATGGATTTCCCTTTACTGGAGGTATGTGTTCACAGGAACCATTGTTGAATATACACTCTAGGTTTAAAAGTTCAAATTTCCACAAGTATTTTGGGTCTGTACAGTGCAGCAGAATAACTTCCAGAAAAACCTGAACCCAGAAAAAAAAAAATCCAGATGGAAGGCCTTGACAGAGTGCGATGGTGAAGTACAAGAGCAGGCAAGGGACTTTAGCAATCACATGGAGTTTTTTAGGCAGTCATAAAAGCTCAACTTGTAGTGCATGAGGTGTAGTGGGTGCTACACACTAATTAATCACTCTTGAAACAATTATCTTTTCCAGCTAGGTACAGCATAGTTCCGAAATTTCTGAGGAGAAGGATGTAGAGATATTACATCCAAATATTTGGGGCATTTTAAGAACAAAAGCAACCATCCTGCAATAAGTACCCAAAAAGACCCTGGACCACTTTATGTTCCCTAATGCTCTCATCTAGGACAAAATGGGCATATAATATTATATGGAGAATCTTTGCATTGTGTACCTTCAGGCTTTTCAGTTGGACAAAGATTGATTGTCTGTTTACAAGTGAGTTATAAGACAAATATACTGCAGAGCACATCTGGGTTAAGATTATAGAGGTGGCTACAGAAACTGATAAATTACTTTTTGTACTGGAGACCGATACACGATGCAATCCAGAAGCATAATTCATGATGTATTAATATGTAAGTCTTAAAAGTGAGCTAGCAAGAGATTTACAGGCTGAAGCTGCTCTTCTGCTACATCATGAGACAGCTTCCAGAGCAGCTTTTGTAAACACAATAAATGGTAGAGGAGTCAATATTTACTGATGGGGCTCAACACACTTCATTTCAAACGGATGTGGAATACTGAAAAAATTGCTTGGCTTAACAAATAAGTGGTGGAAGCTTTTCAAAACATGCAGCAAATGAAAGAACTTAATTGCCAATCCGTACAATATACCTATTGTATATAGAGAGAGTGCTAGGCTTCAAATTTAATCCAGTAATGATCTAGTAACATGCATATGTTTTAAAAGGCACATAATGTTCTTTTTTTCACTGGTTTTATTTAGGTTCTGGGCAGATATGACACTGCTGGCTTTAATTCTTGAACAGAGTGTTCATTTGTTTCCAGAGGTTATATGAAATGTTACATATATCCATTTCAAAACAAATAGTATTAAGATGCCAATTTCATCTATAATTTAACAGTGGGCCATATTAAATTAATATGCAGGGGATGTACAAACTTTTAATAAGAAAATTAAGAGTGAAAGGTTCTTTATTTTAACATGTCACTGTTCCCTTACCAGCTTCACTGAAATCAAAGAGGATCTTTCAGTGAGTAATTTCTCAGCATTATGAGAGATGAGATAGCAATCTACATTTGAACAGTTCTCATTTTTAAATAATATGGTATCAGGAATCCCTGGACTGGTTTATGGTCTAAGCACTGAATGACTTATACAATTCTTCTGATATTTCACCAAGGAAAATTTAGAGAAAATAATTAGAGTAAGTAGTTTAGAAAACAATGGCGTTAAAGACAAATGTCCTCATTTGAGCCCAGAGGGCAACTGGACACCATGGAGCCATTCACTCATCCCTTCTCTCTCAGAAATGGGCAAGAGAAAATGAAGTAAAAAGGCTTGGGAATCAAAATAAGGACAGGGAGAGGTGTCTCGCCCATTACAGGTGAAAGACAGACTCATTAGAGGAAGAACATCACTTTAATTCAAACACCACTAACAACAACACTCAACAGACAGAGCGGGACAGTGAGAAGCATTACCACATCTTAAAAACACCTTGCCTCCTCTGCTTTCTTTCCAGTCTCAGTTTTGTTCCTGATCTGACTACCTCCTTCCTCGCAGCCATGCAGGGCACAGGGAATAGTGGTTACGGTCAGCCTGTTCTCTCCTCAACTGTGGGAGGACTACTCACATTCTCCCCTTCTCTGGCGTGGTGTCTCTCTCACGGGAGACAGTCCTCTACAAACTTTCTCTGACTTGAGTCCTTCCCAGGGGATACAGCCATCTCTATGATGCTTTGGTGAGGGTCACCCTCTGTATGGCAGTCCTCCCAGTGCCGAACTACAACAGCAGAGGCTTCTTCCTTCCATAGAGTCCTGGCTGCCTTCAGGCACAGCTGTCTGCTCCAGTATAGAGTCCTCCACAGGCTGCAGACAGATCTCTGCTCCACCATGGATCTCCATGCGTGGCAGCAGGGGTGGCCCTCCTGTCTCACCACAGGCTACAGAGATGGTTGCACTGGGGCATGTCCCCCTCTTCCTCCTCCTGTCTTCCACTGACCTTGGTGTTTGTCTATGTCTCTTCCTCAAAACTCCTCCTCACAACTCCAGCTCCTCTTCCCAGGTTCCGCTTAATTCCATTATCACAGAGGCACAGCCACTGTCGCTAATTGGCTTGGCCTTGGTGCAAAGGTGGGTCTGACTTGGAGTCAGGGGAGCAATCCATTGATTACTTTTCATTTTGACTGTGTCTATACTAGTAAATAAAAATGCCCTCAGGCACTGGGGCCAAATGGCACAGAAGAGCCCAAGTGCACACTATTCCTAGAAACATAGACTCACAGAATCATCAAGGTTGGGAAAGACCTTAAAGATCATCTCGTCCAACCATTAACCTAACACTGACAGCTACCAACTACACCATATCACTCAGCACTATATCAATCTGACTCTTAAACACCTTCAGGAATGGGGACTCCACCACTGCTCTGGACAGCCCATTCCAGTGCCTAACAACCTGTTCTGTAAAGAAATGCTTCCTAATATCCAGTCTAAATCTTTTCTGGTGCTTACTTTAATTAATTAACTTATTAATACTCTTACTTTCCAAAATACAGTGGTTGCATACAAACCGCCCTTCTGGAGTGGTTGCTTGGCCATGCTGTGATCTGAGCTGTGCCTAGGAATTTGCTCCAGACTGTGTCAGAACAAGTCTCATTTCAGGGTCTGGCAATGCTTTCTGGCACCAATTAATCTGATAATGTAGAACTAGCTTTGTAGACCAGAGAAAGTAAAGAAGGAAGCGTACAGTTTGGAAGGTTCTTCTCTCCATTCCCAGCTCTGTCACTCCATCACTGACAGTCAGGACCTCCAGTTTCAGCCCCTCACCAAATTAGGCACAAAGAAACCTGTCCCCCAGCCTGTATATGGATGCCTCATTTTTCTGGAGTTACAGTGGGTTGAAGCCTGCCTAGAAACAGACACCTAAATGTCATGGAAGGATGAAACCAAGTTCATGAATGTGGCTAGTTGCACAACAAAATTAATGAAGCAGGAGGATTGTGATCAGCACAACTCCTGAGCAATGCTGAAAGGGCAGACAAGACCATGAGAACATTCAGTTTGTCATCCTGAAATGGGTTTGTCTACCATGCCCTTTGCTGAAGGCCTTCAAACAGGTAGTGTGTACAACTCTAACAGTGCACATAACTTGCAAAGTCACCAAGCACCTAGTTCACACATACATGTTTTTTCGTGTGAGGACTGTAGACAGGTTTTCCGGGTCTCCTATAATGTGCTTGCATGTATTTTTGGAAACAAGAAGAGAAAAAAAGGGTTCCAACTGTGAGTTTTATAATGAAGTGGAGAGCCTCTTCTGCCTTCACTCAGCTGTATAATGAGATGATCCTGTGTCTAATTACAGAAGAAAGAATGAAATGTACCTACGTCCTGTTATGTAAGATGCTTCACAGCTGATCAGATATGTGAAAACAGCAAAATATGCTTTCATCTGCTAGAATAAGCCATTGCTCATGTAAGTTTGAAGTTATTTCTCAGTGTTTTGTAGAATGATAAAGGTTTAATTATTAGGCAGAAGTTACTGTGATCCGCTTTTGAACAAAATCATCCTTAAGGGCTACAAAATGTTTGTACTTTAGCTTTTGTTAATTTTTTCTTCAATATTTTCAAAATTTTTCCATGAAGACTGCCAGTTTGAGTAGTAAACAGTCTTACTCATTATTTCAAGCTTATTTTCTATGTATATATATTATAGAACATATAATTTTCTCAATTATATAGGGACTAAATCATGAAGTTCAGTAAAATTACAGCTATGAAGCCAGAGATATTTCTGTACGTATAATTCTACAAGTAAATGCTCCCAGAAACTGCCCCAGTTTTCATAATCCCTGGTGGATTATGAAAAAACAAATACTTAAACAAAAATACTTTAAGTGCAAAAAAAGGATATAATTTTTTCACTACTTTTTTTTTTTTTTTTTTTTTTAACTGATGAAAACAAAAACCTTTCAAAGAAAAGACAGGTAAGTCCAGAATCAGCAGGCAGTGCTATTAAGCTAATGCAGTTAAGTGCAGACATTAGCAAGATGCCACAATATGAGAGCTACAGCAGACACAGTATAAATCACTATTTAACAGTATGAAACTAGTTATAAACTGACAACATGCCACTTAATGTGCTTTTGCATATCTAACATTTTTGCAGGTTGATTACATAAATGAGTGAAAATAATGATAATAAATTAAATTCTTACCCACTTGAAATTTTATATTTTGGACAGAAAGCCAAGACAAACATTTCATTTTCTGGATCTTTAAAAACTGAATTCTTAAAAAAGTAAGTTTGACAGCTATGAAAGAAGTCATTATCCTCATTATTATTTGTTTGCTGGATGACACCATGAGATCCTATGACACTTTACAGAGGTTTTAAGATGTGACAGACAATGCCCCAAATTATTTACATATATTTCCATAATATACCAAAGAAAGGCAAAAGAATGGGATAGAGATAACATTTATACTAGCTGTGGCTGGTTTACCTAGAAAGGTTTGAAAGAAAGAGGTCTCATCAAAGTGGACTTAATGCTACTAGACCAAAAAGGGACCTCATGTCTGGTATACAGTGAAATAAAGGGGTGAGGAAAGAAGACCAAAACAAGCCAAGAATTCAAGAAGACTAGATGGACACAAGAGCAAAGCAGAGAGGGAGCATCTAGATGCAGATGCAGCTGTCTTGAAGCTCATGTGGGAGATCCAGTAAATAACTCCCGCCTGTGTTGCCTGCGCTAAAGTGGAAACCTGCATTTCTCTGAGTGGAGGCTAGACCAGACAATCTTTGGGCATCTCTCCCAACCTAAATTGTTCTATGATTCTGGTAGTGTGTCTGGTAAGGTCTGCCAACCTGGTCTGTCATATGGCAAAGGCTTGTGAAGACAATGGAATGTTGATATATGATCCTTCTTCATTTGGCTGAACCTATGTAGCTGACTCTCTTGCCACAATGTACATTTGTTATTTCTGAAAAGCTTCTGAACACCTGATAACAACTAAACATAGATGATCTGGCTTGATAATGAGTGGACTTCAAAAGGTTGGCAGTTTGATGTCATTTTTACACTTCCCTAAAAATACAATTGGATATTGTCATGAGTGGAGGAAACAATATTTGCTCATTAATTAACATGTGTCTGGAAGGACAGAGCAGGAGATGAGAGGGCGAAAAGAAGAAAATGAGCACATCTTAATCAGTTTTGTAAAAGACAATGTAACTTCAAAGGCTATATAAAAGATTCTTAATCATTAATAGTCTCAGTTTCTCAAATAATGTGCAGAAGCCTCACGCATAATTGTGAGAGTACAAATCTGACATAGAAATCTCATTTCACCATCTCTGCACTGCAGTGTATCTGTAGGCCTGTGAGGTTTTTAATAGCTGTGCTTTATAACAAAGCAAATTAAACTCCATTTTACAGCTAAAGAGAGTTGAATTTTAGCAACAATTTGCTCATTAGTTCTGCACTGCGGCCTGCCTTTGCCTGATGCTGCCCTCCCTGTGAAGTTTTATTGTTGTGGTATTTATTTGGTCATAATTATCTCATCTCTACCTACACCAACCTGTCAGAGAGAGCGCTAGATTTTCTTTACTGATTTGTAATTCTATTACACAGGCTATCATCACCTTGTTTCTGATTATTGCAAGCAGTACACTCTTCTGGTAGCAGCTGTTAATATTTGCCCCTGCTTTATTAAGCAACAAGTACTTGTTGCTCATCCACAATAATGTGGAGCTAATAATGTCATCCCGTGCTGCTTCCTGGGAAATTACGTTCTCCCTGTTTCCTTTCTTTATTTGTATAGCACTAGCCAGGTAGTTAACCAAGTATTTAATATATCCATCATCTTGACAAGTTACAGGAACAGAGAAGGGCCAGCAAACATGATAAGAGGGATGCTGAGAAGCAAAGATTGCATTAAAAACTCTCTGGTGGTGTTTACAGCCCATAACCAGTAGAGAGATCAGAGTACCTGGGGGAAGTCAGGGCTCATGCTAAGTGGAGGGATGTTAGCATTATGGTACAGCCAAGACCCTGGGTGTGCAGGATGCCTTTTAGACTAGTAGACCCCAAGAGCTATCTAGCAGGGAGGGTGTTCTGAGTTGGGCAATGCCAGGCAAAGCAATTTGTCATATTTTTTCAGGACTGCAAAAGGCTGGGAGGGAAAATATTACAGAGATTTAATGAACATTGGCAAGCTACCAGTTCCTTTTTAAGACTTGCAGGGTTTTTTTTCCCGTTTCTTGATCAATGCCATTCTTTGGACTTTTGGAAGATCTCACCCTCAGTCACAGAGAAAAACTTAGTTTTCTTTGAGCTACCAGTGACTGTTAAAGGAATAGTGCTAATGGCTGCAGACAGGATTTCATCTCTACATATTCATTCACAGTTGCTGTTATCACCTTTGAAGAGTACTTTTACCAGAAGTTTCAAATTGCTGATTTTTAAAAATATCCGTTCACACTCCAGATGTCTGCAGATGAGGGGTTTCAAGCTAAGCTGCTGAGATTGTTTCTAAACATCTTTCTTCCCAGGATCCAGAAACCTTTCAAGTTACATTCTTCAAACCTACTTTTTAAAGTTATGCTTCGATAGCATCTAAGTCAGTGGAACTGATGCAAGTGTTGATTTGAAAATACTCAATGCTGGGAATTTCAGAGCTGTCTTCTGGGTGAGTGTCTCATTTCTTTCTCTTCCCCACACTGTCTGACCCTCAGTCCAGGAGGAGCTTGTCCAGATAATGATTTACACAGTGGTTAAAATCTGTTTCTTTTAATATTTATTTTTTAATTTTACACATATTTTTACACCTTTAACTTCCAGGTGTTCAAAAGTTAAGATTTTAAAGAAGAAAATTGTTTTTTAAAATTGTACCCTCTTTATTTCATTATGGAGTTAAATTATGGATAAATCCATTACATTAATATTAGTGTATCCTTCTGAAGTTGCCTTAAGTAACTTTCACATCACAACCTCAAGTGTTTTCCCTTTTGGAAAACCCTCAGAAGCAGGAAAGACACCTGTGAAATCTCTGAAACTAAAGTTCATCGGAACTTGCAAATGGGAAAATGAATGAAAAGTGACTTTTTCCACTTGTCTTACAGGTATAAATGACATCTGCAGGAAGGAAAGTATCAATTCTGTAAAGCAATGATCAACCACATCCAGAGACTTTTTCCCCAATGTAATTAAGTAATAATTTCAAACTGAGCTGCTCTCTTCCATAGAAAGCTGAACCTTTGGGATACATAGAGAAACTCAACTAAATGAAAAATGACAGTGGCCCTCACCCTCTCTTTCACTCTATCCCAGCCAAAACCAGGACCAGTTGCTAGAGGACATAATTGCCTCTGATGTCCACTTCTCAGTCCTTAGAGATGTGACTGAGGGAAAGCTGAAAGTGATGTGGCTGCCTAAAAGTAATTAGTAGGCAAAGGCTGACTGCTGAGTTTATTAAAGTGTTGAGATCCAAGTAATGCCTGCAGTCATAATCAGCACTTAGGAGAATACTAGCTTCCTACCACAGAATCCTATCTTAACATAACCCATTCAGAAAATTTTGTCTTAAATAAAGGAGCCTTGGACAAGTAGAAATCACTTCGCATTTGTAACAGTGGCAGCATAAAGCTGGTAAGTCAGAAGAGAGATTCTATAAAGCTGTGGAGGTTTATAGCCAGAAGCAGTGAGATGAGCAAGAAGAGTTAAGCTGCATATCACAGAAAGTCTATTAGACTGAGACATGGATTCCTGTGGGATGATCCACTCTGTGGGAGAGTTGGTGCTGGAGTGAACTAAACTTGAATCCTCTAAGAAATTACTTTTGTTGTAGGGAATGCAAAATTAGCAAGGCTTTGGACTAGATCACTGAATAAGCCTTTGCAATATCTAAATGCAATACTTACATGAAATAGCCCATAGAAGGAATGAGGAGAGGAAGGAAAGGAAGAAGAAGGAAGTGCATGGTTGAAAAGTGGAATCTCTCATCTAAAATTTCCAGACTTGGTGTAAAGATGTATCAGTGGGGTATTTACCTTTTTTCCAACTAGACTAAAAAGTTTTTCTTATTGCAAGCTAGTAAAGGACAGGTTCCTCTAAATGTATTCACTTCCTCAGCATCTTACAAGGAAATTAAGGAATTTAATGTTTTGCTGCTCCACTTCCTTTTGTTGTATTACATGATCTCCAGGACCACAACATACCTTGAGGTACTTCTAGCCCTCATTAATAAGAGTTCTTAAAATAGGGTCTAGAGCCAGCACTTTCATCACATTCCTCCAAGTGTCATGCTAAATACTCACTAAATAATTAATTCAGCAGTTGGCATCATGTCACAAGTGGTTATGAATATGCAATAAAATGTTGCCGAAGTGGTAACTCGGATTTAAAAATCTCACTGTAAACATTTCTGAAAAGAGAAATCCTCATGCAATAAATAGGAGTACAAAAAAGTGAAAGGATTGTAATTGTGAATGTGTGTCTATTACACCACTATGACAGGGGCAGATGTCACTCAAAATATCCTTAATGATCTTAAAATGCAGGAAAGGTTATTTGCATATTTTTGTGTTACAGCCATCTATGTATTTATGGGCTCAACTGACCAGTCTTTCTAAACAGGCATTCGTTAACCACACTGGCAAAGTTTTCCAGGGAGCGTTTGGTAGAAGGAGATTTACAGACAATTTACAGCCAGGACCCCAAAATATTTACTCCTCAAATTGTGCTGGTCTTATTTCAGGCCTAATTTTAGGCCTATTTGAGGCCTAATCTTCTGTTCACACACCTTATGAAACCATCAAACTTTGAAATATATGTGCATCACTTGAGCTCTAGAAACTGCAACTAGAGACTGGGAAGTAAGGGAGATAAAACACACATAAAAGCCTTATCAGACAGACAACTGCTTCAAAGAGAGGAACTGTCATCCCTACAGTTTAACTTCATAGTCCTGAATCCATTTTTGTAAAAAGGTCAGCTTTTTAGAAAAGTCTCATATGATTTTTTTTTCCTCCCTCAATATTTGATAAGGGTTTTGTCCTCAGGCTCCTTGTCTCAAATTCCCCACCCCACTTATCTTTTGTCATCTAATTTGTTTCCTCTGTGAGGAGCCCAGGCTCCCAGTATTGCCAATTAAAAGAAATTAGCCCCTTCAGAGGCTATTCAGCACTTGGGAGCTGATTCACCCTTCAGTGAGCCTGTGTGAATACCCATCTCATTTTGGCCATGTGAAAAGACAAGGGAAATTAACTCAGAGGTGAAATGAATTCTTCTGCCCCCCTCTGCTCTTGCCCTATGTGTTCCATGTGAGATTTGGAGTACCCTTGTATCTCCTCTCAAATGTGTCCTCTTAACTAAGAACTGAAAGACTATGAAGACAATTTATAGGATGCTACATTTCCTCTGGAAATGTCCCCATGTCACTGTGGACTGTCTGAGATGTGAAGCCTGCAGTAAAGCAGATAGGAAGTCCTGCAGAGATCTGAGCTATCATTCCTGGTAAGTATTGCAATACCTGATATGGCTTGGTTCATTCTAAGTATTTTGTTGAGACTCAGAAACATGTTGGAAGGTAATGTGATGTAAATAACATCCAGAAAGAGATACAGCAGGTGTCTCAGGTGGAGAGGAACCACACTGATGACAAAGCTCCAAAGTAGGTTCTCAGAAATCTGCAAGACCTGTTTAACCAGCTGTGAAGTGGTGCAATATGGTGCTGGAAAGCTATCAAAGATTTCTCAGGAGATGCATGCGGTCAAGAGTAATTCATATTTCAAGCAAACTAAAATCTTGCAGTATTCTTGTGTATTAACAGACAAAAAAAAAGATTCATAGAAACACTTCCTTGCCTTTTTTCCTCCCTGTTAAACTGCCATCATGAGGTGGGAAATGCTAAGGAAGAGAGTGAATTAGTGGGATTTCATAACTGTCCAGCCAAGAGGTAGAACTCAACTCCTCCCTTTCAGGCTTGTTTCAAAGTGCTTCAAGCAAAAACAGAGTCCACAGATTGCAGAAAATAAAGAAAAACCTCTAAACAACATGAGCTAATGGCCTCTGACATCAGTCTTCACATCATTTACTGTCTCCTTCATGATGTCTTCTCCTGGACTACCTGCAAGACAGGTTGTCCTTAATCCTTTCCTGGTTGACTCACCTACAAGAGGCAATTAAAGAGTTTGGGCTGATGCTGATTACAGTCTACATTGCTGTAGACTGTAACCCGGGTGTTCAGTCCATCTGATAGCAGCTCTGCTCCTGACCCTTCAGTGGATGGCAGACGGGATTCACAGGTATCCTGTTTGCACTGGGTTACTGGTAAGCCTTCAAAGACCCTGCTGTGCTGAGTGTTTATGCTTAATAAGAGGTGTTCTAGTAATGGCTTTATATATACTCTGCTGAGGTGTCCCAAGCGTCTCTCCACCTCTTTCAGGAGGACGGGGCTTTAGCTGCCACCAAGCAGAGCCCAGGGGAACCAGAAAACAATGGGAGATTAAAGCAGCAGTCATTTCTTAAGAATAACCCATTTTAGGCTAATAATTACATTTGGAAGTAGCCTGTGGCTACACATAGCAATAACCAAAAGAAATGGTCCACAATAGTGAATGGTTTTATTACAGGGAGGAAACGCAAGGGGGCAGGTGGGAGGGGGCTTTAGCTCTTTGAAAGCAAGATAGCCCCCACAGGGGACTTGTGGAGTTGACTGAAGCCAGTTTTAAGATAGCATGACACTGTGGCACAAAAAGAGGACACTCTTGGCATTAATATCTACTCAACTCACCATCTCACCAAGACAGACAGCAGCAATGCGGAGTACGTGCCCTTCCTGTGGCTCTTCCCTCCCTTTCTAGAACTGTATCTAGAGAAGGAAGTAATATATATGAAACCTAATTCCCTGTGTATTTTCTTAATAGTATAAAGGTGACGGAAGGTATTTAGAGAAATAATGTGAGAAGGAAGAGTGAGAGATAAATTAGACCTACATTTCTCATATTCCATATCCTTCTCATTATGGAAATAGGTGTTAGTTGTTTTGAAAAGTCAGATAAATTATGCAGTAATTTATCTTTTTTTTAATCCACTCTGCAAGCTAGCTATGAAATAGATGTAGAGTATTTAGCTGTATATAGACCAGGTGTGAATGCTTGTTCTAAAATGATTATGTCCCCTTTCTTTTGGTATGTAGCAGTCAGAAACAAATGATACATTTTACCAGATATGAAATTCTAATTAAAGGAAAGTAGGAAAGGGGTCAGTTAACAAATACATCAAAGTGCTTCATGCAAATTTGTTTTCTTTGCCTGACAAGAGTGTTAGACATTAATTTATGCCTATGTTAAATGATTTGTATAAAAATCTTTCTTCATGCATCACAGAAAAATAAAAGATGCTTTTGAAGTTTGGGCTTTTTGTTTTGTTTTGTTTTGTTTTTCAAAATTCATCCTATCTTAGTCAACTTCCCGTGACATTTATAGTTTGCAGTATGACAATGCCCAAATCCAAGCCACAGACCACAACCTATCCTGCTGGGTTCTGTCAAAGATGGTTCCTGACTCATTACTTTATGTTTTGCAGTTTGAATAAGAACACTGTTTCCTTCACTATTTAGATAGAGGAGAATGGAAATTCACATGGGAATTGCCTTCATCTTGATCAGCACAACAGACTGATGTCTTGATTCATACCTACTCTCTGTCACTGAGGAAAGGCTGCAGGAAGTGAAAGCCACAAAAATGATGGAGGAGATGAGCAGAAGTGCTTCCTTGCTGTTTCCAGAAGAAAACAAAAAAGCATTTTCCAGAAGCTCCAAGAGTGAGACTCTCTTCCCATGAGGCTGAATCTGCATGACGGAGCCTTGGAGGACAGAAATCCAGCTCTAATGTTTTCAAACACAGAAGCCTTCATTTCGTGCTGCAACAGGAATCTCCTTCAGGCCACATAGGAGCAGAGCACATCAATCATTAGTCCCACTGAACTAGCACTCATAGATTTGCTCAATAATGATGGACTGCCAAATCAAGGCCCAAGCCTCTTCAGTGCTTCCCTTTGTAACTTTTAATGTTTTTCTGTATCTTTTCAAGCTTCATTCATGCAGAGAGATTTTTTCCATTTAAGGCAAACTTTTCAGGGCCACTAGCATGCTGGGTATCAAGACACAGAACTTCTGTCTGCCCTTGGCATGTCCAGATCCTCCCTGTTTTCAGGTCAATATTAGCCCAACAGGTTGTGATTAGTGTAACTAGTGAACTAATCTAGATAGAAGATCTGTGCATTTTGACAGTGATTAACACGTGTTTTAAACTCTGAATATGAGCTCCATCCTGGTCAATGACAACATTGCCAGTGATTTGAGCTGGGTCATGATTTCAGATCCAGTGTTTATATCCAGCACCTGAAAAAAAGGAATGTTAACTCTTCCTAGGAACACAGGAAGATTTATAGAAGTATAGTACTTTTCCTTCCACTGCTACAAAACTTTTCTACAGCAAACCTTTGCACAGTACTGATGGCAGCATTATAACTGAAACAAGGTTCACTCTGACACCTTTTCTAGTTGTCTATAATATGCAAACCTCTTGTGGTTGCTTATTTTGTGAATGCCACTATAAATTCAAGTGTCCTACAAAGAATTAGAAGTTACAAATTGTACCAGTTTATCTAAATATCTAAATAAGTTTATCAAAATAAGTTTATCTATACTGTTTTCAAGCCCTGTGATTTGTGGACCATGGGCACTTGATGGGAGCACCCACACTTCTGGAGATCATGTAAATTATGCAGTAAAAATAGATGGTTCAATTATAATGTGGTCATTTGGAAGAACTTTAGTCACAAAACACCTGCTTCTCCCTATTTCCAGATGTTTTGCAGATGTCTAAAGTGGAAAAAGCTGTAGCTTGGAATTTTTCAGAAGCAAGATTTTGTTTTCCACCAGCAAATGCTAATTCACTTACATTATTTCTACAGAAATGTGACACACTGGACAAAAACATGTCAGAGAGCATTCTTAGGTCTAGTATGATGAAAAAACCTGGAGGATTGTGATAAAAAAGTAGTAGCCCAAATGCAGAAAACGCAAGATTTTGTTCTATTACCTAGTTTCACAGAAAAAGTTAAAGATAATTATTTCATATATAGCCTACTGCTAGCAAGAGCCCTAATGACCAGATAATTGACAATTGCCTCTACCCATCAAAAGTTCCTGGAACAAAAACCCATGACAGACTTTTGACATGTTATGTAAGCAAAATACATTTTTTCTCCAGTCCAGTGCTAGCTAGCTTGGAACAAGGAGCTCATTTTGATGCCTTTGGACAAGATAGGAAAGAAAAGTCTCTGTCAAGGAAACCAATCAAGAGAGAAGCTGGAAATATTCTGGAAATGCCAAAAAGGAGTCCAGCTTTGTTGTACTTTAGGCAAAAGAAAACAAAAACTATTACTACTAACAAATAAAACAAGAAATAATTTATCCAACACATGTAATTTTTCACAGTGTAAGCTACAAGTCTGCAATATAAAATTCAGATTTCTTACTCTGTCATTTTATGATGTTTTTGGTCCCGGAGAACTGGACCTGAACTTCCAAGCAGCTCAAATGATCTTTCCAAGTACCCAATCTACCGGCCAATTCTGTGATCAACTTCAGAAAACGTGTGAATCTCTCTAACCTTTTTCTGCTGACCTTAGTCCTTTCTGTCCTGGGAATAGTGACCTCCAACATTTCACAGTCTCACTTAGCTAAATTACATGTCACATACAGTTTCTCATTCATTTCTACCTTGTCACTCAGACTAAAATCAGAGCAGC
This sequence comes from Athene noctua, assembly GCF_965140245.1. NCBI lineage: Eukaryota > Metazoa > Chordata > Aves > Strigiformes > Strigidae > Athene > Athene noctua. The sequence continues at coordinate 192,067,605 of NC_134037.1, forward strand.
CATTTTGCTGGTAGCTTCTTCCCCCCAGGTTTTGGATAGGAAGCTTCTTCAGTACTTCTCTATTATTATTTTTTTCAGCTAATAAAGTTACCACAGAAGTGTTTCATAATAGAGACAGGAATGTATTTAAGAGCTATTCTGGAAAACACTCTTGTTGGATGTTGTCCATGCTATATAAAATTGAAAATCTAGGATAATAAAATGAAGTAGAGATAAACAAAGTTCTTCTAAATGGAGAATTGTTCAAATAATAAGTAGCAATTACATCCTCATGTCTCAAGTCAGAGTATTTACAGAAAAATGAAGACTTTTGAAATAAACATTGTATAAAATTTCAGTATATTGAAAGGCAAATGTAATAGTAAATTGATTTGATAAGACTAGTTCAGTTTAATAACTGCATGGCCTTTGAATCAGTCCTATGTATATTGAATTTCATGAAGACCAGCTGAAGAAAAGGAATATAAATATTAATGGCATAATAGTTTTAAGCAACTGTAATCACCTGGTTTCTGCAGCATTATCTTTTAATTATATTTAAACTAGATGACAAACAGAGAAAGGAGACCTTGAAAGACACTAAAAGAGAAACTGTGCTGCAGATACAATAATTGATTGTTGAGGTCCACAGCATAATGAAAATATTGATGCCCCAGTATGAGTATCGTTGCATCAGCACAAGCAATTGAATTAGTACTTCCAAAAAGTTGCTTTCCTTGCAAGAATTTTTTTTTTATCTCACCTGAGGTGTGGTAACCAACTATCCTCCTTGGCTGTAGTACTGTGAAGTAAAATGATTTGCTGTTGGTTATCTAGTGTCACAACATCTATTTTGCTTACCACACAACTTTAATGTGATTCAGAATGCAAAATGTTGCATGCCACAGACGGCTGATATCTGATATTCCACTAACAGTTCCATTAAGACTCTTGTTGATTTAAATACCGATTTTACTTTATGTTCCAATGGGTTTTGAAGGCCAACATGGTCAGCTGCTACATCTTGAACAGCACCTTCCATCTATGGGGTTGTATCTTCATTATTATGAGCACGCCCTTATATACTGAGACACTGGTTATTCTTCCAAAAGGAGAAAGAAAGCTCAACCAGTGACACAGTGAAATTGCAGAATTAATCCCTGGCAGAAACCCCCTTGGAATCAAACCAAAGGCTTGCTAACCTTCGAGAACTTCAGTTTGCTCCTAACTAAACACAGAAACCTGTTCATTGCCCCAAAAAAAAAAAAAAAAAGGCAGGGGGGAACTCCATTCTGCTATAATTTAAGTAATTCTTTGGATTGCATCATGATTCAGCTTTACCTTCCTAACCTTCAAAGACAGAAATAAGCAGGATGTCATCAGGAAAAGAATAATCTCAGACAGATGTGTAGGTTTTCTTCACAAATTAAAACATTTTTTTCTTTCCCTATTCAGTCCTAGTATTTCATGCATTATTATTTAGTTGCATTCATTGAACATCACTGTTGATTAAATAAGTAAATACCCTTCTGTGGCTTAATAATATGCTTCATAATTTTGTGTATTACTGGCTAATTATAATAAAGCTGTTGTGACTCTTAAACCTGTATATGAAATTATTTGCAGACCAAATATATGCAAACTGTACTCTATAAGTGCAATGCACTTTCATTTAATGTTATCTACACTTTTGCTTCATTAAAACTGGCTGAAAAATGTGGGCTCACAAGCTGCTGCACTGGATATGTCATTGTTGTGCAAGTCTCAAATAAAAAGAGACTGGAAACCCTTAAACAAGGCTGGTGCTGAATTGAGTTCTCCTTACTTCAGGGATTCTTTTTTGTTCCTGTAATTTATGTATCTACTTCCGCTGCATTTGCTAAAGCCATTAAATCTTTAATTTGTATTTGATTGTTCTCCTATGGCTGGAGTTCATCAGCTACCCTACTTGGACTAGGGTACTAATTCTAACATATGACATACATTTAAAGGAACACTCCTGTAGCTTTGTTACTGGAATGTGAGTAATTATTAACAAACGGTAAGGCTACTTTCCTTTCTGCTAAATATCATTTAGGCTCAATTACATGGTACTAAGATGAGCAGGTCATTAAGTTCACTACTCTATTGATTCTAGTTTTAGCTGAGCTCTGTTCGTTATTTATTTGAGATCATTTGCTTTGGCTTGAACTTTGACTGAGTTATTTGATTGAAAGTTAACTTCCATGGAAATTATTGAGAGGATGAGACCTTATACTCCTGCATACATCCCTGAATTCAATCTGATGTTAACTTTTGCAAACATTTTTTCTCTTTCAGGATACTGTGCCACAGATGCAGTGTTCAGAAGGCCCTGTGAGTCTCTAGGACCCCACTCTTCTAAACTATATGGCCTGAAAAGGAGCTGCTGTTAGGAGGAAAAACTCAAAAGCAGACACATACACAGGATGGTGGGAATGGGGAGGCTGAGCCCCTTTTCAGCCAGGGTTTCCATTTGAAGAAGGATGCCATAGGCTGGCAGCTAGTGGGGCAGCATCTCAGGGAGCAGGGTCTAGCATGCAGCAGCTGGTCATTGCTGGCATAGTTCAGCTGAGGACAACTTCCCTGATGCTGATGTGGGGCTCTGGCCCAGAGCTTCAGAGACTGTGAGGCTGCTTTGGCATGTGGTTGCTATGGGAAGAACCACCACATCTTCCAGTACAGCTCCAAAGCTTTTCGGAGGAGTGGGGAGACAAGAGTTAATGGGGGAGGAAAAACCCTGGTGCTGTGTCCATCCCCAGCCTAGTAGATCTAACTTGCTAGAAAGGATCCTGAGGTCACCAAGTCCAGTCTCCATGTCAGTATGTGACATTGCTGAGAAGTTAGATGGGATGGATAATAAAATTTGTTAAACAAAGCATTTCTAACAAGGTACAAAAATATATTATACTGCCTGGAACTGCCACCATCACGTGCTAGAGTGTTTGGCAATTGAAAACAATTTATGATCCAAATGCATTTTTCAGCTAGCTTTCTCAGACAAGAACATTCTTACATAACTACATAAATTTTTACCATGGAAAAGAGTAGTGCTTCTGGGAAGGGGGGGGTCTGCCGTGATTTTGACCAGAACTCTTCATCTTTTCTCTAAATGGAGGTAATGACTGCCTGGTTGAGATAATCACACACAGTGTCTGTCCTATCACCATGAAATATGACTGTCAATGATGTATGTGACAGATAGGAATGTATAAATAACCACTTCCCAAATAAATCACTCAACAGGCCTCTAAAGTTCCCTCTTCATCACTGCAATGACAGTTTGTGTATGAACCTGCAACCCACAATGGAATACTCTGGCCATGTGAATCCTTTCAATGGATTTTTTGCAACCAACTTATCATACCCCTGGACCTGTGCAGGAAGTGCCAGCATCCTCTGATAAAGACCAGAAGACCTAAACTCTCCTGATCATATTTGCTTGTCTAACCTAGAAGGTACTAGAATTCAACCATTTAGCCTTCAAAACATCACAGAGCCTAGTGATTGCACAAAGAGGTAAGGACTACATGGGTTATTCTTGGATGGTATTAGAGGCGGAGACAGAAGAAAGAGCCATTCCCAGTATGTTTTACCATAGCGGTGCTACTTAAAAGAAAAAATTCAAGACTGGAGGAAGAAGGGACATGCAGGAATGTGATGCTGTCACTGTTGGTTGGCTATGCTGCGGGGACGTGAAGATGAAGTCTCTCAGGCAGCGAGGAAAGGGAATTGATTGCTCCCAATTTCTTGCTGAGCACTCTATTAGTCTGCTATATAGATTGTTAGTTCAATTATTAAACAGATATATGAAAGAGGTTCTCCCTTTTTAAACTGTGAAACACTCTCCCTTTTACCTCATTTGACACTTTGAACAAAACAATAGTTACTGCCTTTGAGGTTCTATGTTTTCCATCCAGGGCCAGCAAAGATACCTAACCACCACAGGACCAGGATTTCATCTTTTTCCTTAGTGTTTCCTACTGGCTCCTGTCCACTGATCATGCTGACTGCAGGCCTGCTACAGAAAGCTTGCTGCCTGTATTTCTTCTGGCATCTCCATCTCTCTCTCCCCTTGCATGGCACAGGCACATATGACATGCCATGCAGGGACCTGGGCTGCACTGCAGTTCATGAGCATCATCACAACCCCTTCAAGACTCCAGGTGCTTTTTTTGTGTCTAACTATAAAGCTTCATACCAGGAGGCAATATTTATCAGACAATATCCAGAAGCAGTTCTGTGGAAAAGTGATGCTTATGTTGGTACCACCAAAGATTGTGGGATTTCATAGATACTTACCTTTGTAGAGAAAGCTCAGAATTTGTATGTTTGGCAGCTTAAATAAATAGACAGGGAGAGAGAAAAGGGAAAGTGGCAAGCACTGACACAACCAGTTAAAAAGGATGTTCCAGTCAAGGGACACACCTAAGTAAATCAGATATAGAAAGGAACCACTCCCAGTTTTCTATTGCTGTTTCAGAGAGATGTCACTTCAGGTGACTCACTAGAGCAAGCCAAAAGTACCTGCCTGATTTTCAGGACTTCACAGTTTCCAAGTCCTTTTTCTCTCACCCTACTGCATGTTTTTCTTCTTTCCCATGGAGAACTAGACCAGCATGTAATGAGCCATGTTTCTCATCTACTCCTAGCCCTAGGAATCCTACTGATCTCATCAGTGTTAAATTAGCCTTGATAGCGATATGGTATTTTGGACACTACTAAGCTGCAATGCTACCACTTCCTAAACAAACCATGGGCTTTGTTTTAAATTAACACAGCAACTGATTAATCAATACTGAAAGGTTATGAAAACCTGTGTCCTTATAGCAGGATTTCACAACCCACAAGGACCTTTTTTTTTTTTTTTCTCTCAGTTATACAAAAAAAAATGGTGTTTTTTAGTGCTTTTACTGCCTTCTTCTGGAGCCTTGTTTTCTTCCTCTGGCAGTCCAGCCTGTTCCCATGCAGTTTCCTGGCTCCAGTGGAACTTTCCCCATCCCTGTGCCCAGAGGTATCCCAAACGGGTCCAGATCACCCAGGGATAGTGGGTTAACTACTTGTAGGGTCTAACTCAAACATCTATGTATGACTGGCATGCACAAAATATTCCCCAGTCCTTGATGGGGTCTCAGCCTCCAGGTACATCCTTGTCTGCTTCTAGAGAGCAGACTGATGAGGATCTGCCAAAATATACATGGTCATGGCATGCTTCTACCATCTACTGGGTCTACTCAAAAGTTTGTTAGGCTGCGTGATAAAAAAAAGGAACAGTGATGCCCAAGGGTGTGAGGGGAGCACCATTAAGCCCAAGGGGGCCAGTGGAGTCCCCTGCCCTGGCTCCTTCTGGGTGTCACTGGGAAAAGCCACCCCATGCTCTGGGTGAGACCCATCAAGATGAGTCCATGTGACAGGCTCTGCCTGGGTCACTTGACAGATGGGGGGCAACTGCCTGCAGGCACAAGACTCTGTATCAGGCATTTTGGCTGGGATGTTTAGAGAAGGGAACGAAGCTGGTGAAAGGGAGGGATTCAAGGGTACTGAGGAGGAACAAGCATGAGAAAACAAGGAAAATGGGATAAAAGGTATTAGTGGCATGTGAGTACTAGTCAGATCATGTGCCTGGCCATGCCTGCACTTGCCAGCACAGCCTCTCCTGTCTCCTCATTAAACTCTGTTTCTGATGCTTTTGAGGGCAAGGGCTCCCCACTCCCTGTGCCCATGTGAGGGAAGGCTGAGCACTTGCCCTGCCATGGGGCCAGGACAATGGGGCCAGCGGGGTGTGCAAGCTGTGTGTGCCTGCACGGGATGCAACCATGGGCAAGTACAGTCCAGTGAGGGGGCCCAGGGCTCTGGAGCTGGGTGTTGGGGTGGACCCTGGAGAGAGCTGGACCTCTGCCAGCTGGTGGCTGAGGACACCCATTTTTTCTGTGTGGAGGGGTCTGTGTCCATTGTAGCTCCTCCACTAGAATACAAAATGAATCACTGACATGCTCAAGTGAGAAAGGGTGGATGCTTCTACAGGATAATTGTTAAAAAAATCTGGTATGGGACAGGACTTGTGTCCTGAGCTTCACTCTAATGAATGTGTAAGTACATGGTATAAATCAGAAAAGCTTAAAAAGAAAATAAAATAGTCCCTTTAACCTATAGAGTACTAGTAGAAAGAAGCTAGGGCATTCCTTGAAATATCCATCTTCCTTCAAGCACAGATTGAATTTGGACTAAATTCTCCAATATCCAGTAAATGTTGATCTAAAAAGGAATCAGTAAAAAGGAAATCTTACCTTTAAAAAGGTATGAGGGAAATACTAACACTCTGCAGTGGTCAGGGCTTAAAATAAAGGTCTGACTGCTGGTTTACTTTATAAGGAAAGGCATTAATTACCTAAGTGCAGAAGAGGTTTGTCACTCTGCATCCCAAGCAGCACAAGGTGTGTTCTGTAATGCAGATGGTTTGATAATAGGTTTCTTATGCCTTCTCAGTGCCCTGGACATGCTCTCTGAATTGCATTTTCTATGAATCCCCTGTTTTAGCACCTAACTCTCCCTCTGTGTTGAAGGATTTATGAAACACGTTGGAGAAGCGTGTGTCTGCAAAGGTGCCTTTTCTTTCAGCTATGCACAGGTTCATTCCCCTCTAGAGGGGAGAAATAGGCTTTTTTCCAGAGAACAGTTTATGTGGCCCATATTATGCTTTTGCTTTGGCTCACCTTTAGGAAAACCAGCTTGTCTCCATCAGGTGTTGAATCAGCCTTGTGGTTGCAGCCTCCTCCTCTGGGCACGTGAATTCAAAGAGAGAGGGATGGATGGCTGCCCAGGTGCTCTGTATGTGGCTCACATACCCTCATCCACAAGATACACTACATGTAAACACCCTCAGCTAGAATGTCACCCTGTCTTTACCATATAACTGCTACAAGATTTTCTTTCCTACAAGATTTTCTTTCCTACAAGATTTTCTTTCCTATGAGGTTGTCGTGGTTTAACCCCAGACAGCAACCGAGCACCAGGGAACTGCTCGCTAACTCCTCCCCCCTCCCAGTGGGTTGAGGTAAGAAAAATTTAATAACTAACTAAAATAAAATATAATAATAAGAAAATATAATTAAAAAGAAAGAAAGAAATAAAAACCCCAAAAGACAAGTGATGCACAATACAATTTTGCACCGCCCACTGACCAAGACCTGAGCAGCGACCGGCCCCTCCCAGCCAACTCCACTCTGGTTATATACTGAGCGTGACATCCTATGGTATGGAATATCCCTTCGGCTAGCTTGGGTCAGCTGTCCTGGCCAGAGCATGTCGCTGGCAGAGCATGGGCAATTGAAAGTCCTTAAGACGAGCGCTACTTAGCAACAACTAAAACATCAGTGTGTTATCAACATTATCTCACACTGAATCCAAAACACAGCACTATATCAGCTACTAGGAAGAAAATTAACCCTATTCCAGCTGAAACTAGGATGATATCCACCCCTTATTCTATACAATTTATGTCAAGTCCAGGTCCCACATTTTCAGTACATTCCAATTAATCACCACCACCTTTCTTGTTTCTTAATATATACATACATTTATCATTCCCCCAGTCTATGGGCCATCCTTATAAAATGTGCGTTGAGTTCATGCAGCCCATGACTTTGGGCTCCGTCTGTCATAACAGTCTGTCTGGGCAGGAAGGATGGTGTGAAATCTGCTCAGTTGGCAGAACGAGATCGGGCTTTGGTGTGGCGGGCAGGCAATGCTGGGCGCAGCAGGAGGATGGTGTGTAGTGTTGGATCGTTACATGCTGAAGTCAGTTCTGGTTCCACCACTACTGCACTTCACTTGGTTTTATCAGAGTTCATTCTTCATTAATCTAAGTGATTCTTATTATAATACCATTGATATAGCATATAACAATTACAGTAACGGTGACATACGGTGGCAAGGTTATATAGCAATTAACATCATACAGTTTGATTTATTGGCTATTCTCACCCAAAATCAAATATCCTTGAGCTACACAATGGACTTCCCCACCCTTCTGCATCACACAGCAGTTGCACCTTAGTGCAGAGACTGTTTTTCCTAGCACTGATCTTTAATTCCCATTTAGACAGGTCACCTTTTTAAACCAGCAGGCTAGGAATGGCGCCATTTTGCCAGGATCTAAGCATACACTCTAGTCCTTACACAAGTAAAGCTCCCTTTCATTTCAGCAGAAGTTTTACCTGAATATGAAAGACGGTGTCATCTTTGGCCCTGCTTTAGGAGAAGAGTAATTTTTATAGTCTACTAAATCCCTTTCTAGGTTAAAATAACTTGATTGCAATTCTAATAAATGCTTGATTATGGAGGCTGAAAATTTAACATCCATGCCAAGTAGACAAAATTGAACTAAATTTGCAGAGAATAAATGCTTTCAGCATTACAGTTAGCTTTTAACACAAAGGCTGTATTCTAGGAAATCCAGATTATCATTGGCACATAGCAAGTGCATTGGAGGTGGAATTATCCCTAGTATACTCTTACCATAAGGCTATTTTTGGGTGCTATTGCTGAAAACAGCTCAAAGTTCTCTCCAGCCAGTTTCGGAGAAGGGAATTTTTCATTCCTTTGGACATCAGAGCACAAAATCAACAACAAATCTGAGGAACACATACTTGCAATTCCAAAGTCCAAGGCCTGGGATTTCACTCTCATACCTCTCCTTTCTCTGAGAAAGAGAGTTCTCTGCACTGCCCTCACTCCTCTCACACTTCTGAAACAAGTTTTTGGGACTAAAAGCCCTTTGTAGCACTTACCGTGGTTGCCAAAGGCAAGGAAGAAGCTCAATGCAATTTCATACAGAAGTCTCAAGACCTGTTCAAGAGAGTGCCCAAAGGGACCCAGGGGAAAATTCTGACTTCAGAGGTGGACAGGACAGAGATACCATCTTTGTGCCTGACACAAGAGCTGTGGTGACAGAAGGGGCATTGCAAATATAAAGCTAAAAAGTGTGTGGGAATAAAGACATCTGCAGCAAAAGTAAAGATGGAAATATTGTAGTAGTTTTTTTCTTTTCACAGTGGTCTTATCTTTAAAAAGCTGGGAAGAGTCAATTAAGATATTAATCCCACAATATTTGAAGTCTCTGATAGTGTCGGTCCATTTCCTACCTTTTGCTGGTGGAACTGCAAGACAAAGGTAGGGTGTCACTAATGCACTTCTGTTGCAAAGCATTTGTGCCTGAGTTTTCCATCTTCTGTTGTGCAATGGCTTAGAAGGATTTTTGGAGGAGGAGGAGGAAATGTAAGTAGTTTATAAGATTCCTAACTAAGGTAATAACATGAGTTTAAGGTGAGCCACAGTCTTTCTTTGCTCCCCTGCCTGACAGCTTTTTCACATATGTTTTGAGCAGCACAGATTTATTATGCACGTTATGGGGAGGGGGAGACTTTGGATACTGGAAGGCTATGGCTACTGGAAGGCTACAGAGTAAAAGAGGATATGCTGAGAAATGGCAGAAAGCAGAAAGGGGAAAGATAAGAAACCCCAGTGCTACTTACCTTCAAGATGAAAATCCCCTACAGATTTTCAGCCAAAGGAAAATAATGAAAATGAGTGAGAAAAGGAGAGAAAGACAGGGAAAGAGAGAGCCCTGAACTAATCCTCTCAATAAAATAAATAATACCATTATTCTTCTCTGAAATTTTTAATATTATGAAATTTGTTTGTATTATTATCTGTGATTTGAATATGTCTTTCAGCTGATTCAAATGAAATATTATCACGAGCCTTTTGGGACTCTCCTCCATCTTGCCACATAAGCAGCATTAATGGGAAAGGAGCTAGTCAATGCATCACAGAAACAAAATAGCTCCCAGGTGAAAACATTCTCACTTTTCTCTATTCACATGCAGTCATTGGAGAAAGAGAACATATACAGCAACAGGGCAATTCCAGGACAGGAACTGCCTTGCTGTCCCAGGTGCAGCATCTTTTCTTGCTAGTTATCTGCACCAGCCCTGAGAAACCAGCAGAAATATCAGTCTGCTGCAGACTAAATTCTTGCAGTGTCTAGCTTTCCCTATAATGAGAGCATCATTGAAAAAACTGACATTCAAAGAGGTGTGTGAGCAGTAATACCTAGTTATTCTTCCAGCTAAATACTGTCCACCACCACTCTGCAACTGTTAGTTTGGTTACCCAACTGGACTGGTAGCTAAACTGTCTTGCCATCTAGCCTCCATCAAATGTTTAATGAGCCCTAATGAAAGATTGGTGGGCACAGACACCCCACTGGTTGTCTGTGGAAGTCAGTGGAAGAAAAACCTCAGATCACTCACACTGTAATAGTAGATTGTTGGATAACCTTAGCATCATGAGACACTAAAGCATGAGACATCAACCATATTACACCGATGTCTGTCAACTCCCTTCCTTGATTGATCAAGGCTTACTTAATGAGCATAAATATGTCTAGCTGGCATATTTATGGCTCAGGCTCTCAAGTCATGTGTCACAGTGATAGCCGCAGCAGACCTCTGGAGCACTGTTTGCTATCATTTTAGAAACCCTAGCACTGCCTGTGGTTAAATGACAATATGCCTGCCTGACCACCTTATATCATCCATCACTGACAGATGATTTGCTGGAGTCAGATAACGATGCTAGTCTGCTTTTTTTCACTGATAGAGGTACTTATCTGCCTGACCTGGAAACAAAGGGAGAGAACTAAGGCCAAGAAGATACCCTTTCTCATCAAGTATACCTTCAGTCGTAGCTGGTTGTTTCATGTCCAGATGGCTATGCAGATGCAACATACAAATGCTGGGATAGCTGAGCTGTCACTGAGTCTATGTGAGATCCACAGCTACAGAGATATTTACATCTTAGACCTACAGCTACATGGCCTCCTTAGTAGGGCAGGTAACCATCTTCAGAAAATATCCTTTTGAAACACTCTCCACCATATATCCAACAGGGCTGTGGCTAAAAACATGACAAGAATGAATGCTAGCTCATACTTGGGTGCCCACATCCAAGACAGTCCTATTGGCAATAAGCCCATAGATATGAATTTTCATACTAGATAGGTATGAATTTCAAGGCAGCAAGTGGCTGTCTTGAAAGAGTAAGCTGAGAATAGGGCTAATAACTAAGGATATATTTCATCTGAAATGTCAATAATATGTAGGGAGTCTCCAAAAACTTAAACACTTATGCTGTGTGAATTAAAAATAACAATAAGCATATTGTTAATGTGAAAATATAAGTGCAACAATCCACTGTCTAAATTCTTGGCTATGCCAAAATAATAAAAACATTGTACATAATAGTAAACCATGCCTTACATCACCATTGAAGGCAATGGTGAGGAATGGAAAGCCTTTTCCTCTAGGGCAAGGGTAAGGATGGGATCTTCTGTACAGAAATGCAGCACGATATACATTTCTGTACATCAGCGTAGCTGGAGCAACTGTTTACCAAAGGGTTTAGACAAACTGAAGCCTGTGTTACTGATGAACAGCTATGACAGTACAACAGCACAAGAATGCAGTTACAGCACTAAAAGAGAGCTCAACACAGGCAAGGCAAAGCCCCTTGCCTGGTGGTACCTAAGAAGTGCTGAGATGCTTGTGCTACAGCTGCAGGAATGAGGCAGCACAAGGATCTGGTGAATCTTTAGGGTCTGCAGTGTTGATGTTCAAGTCCCATGTCTGTTTTATACAGATTATAACCGGGACATTAGCTTTCAGATGAGGTAGGCTGTAAGTGTCAGAAACTGTGGTGCAACAACTTCCCTCCCACCCAACCATTCAGCCCCTGGGTTTTCTGTACAGAGGACCATCATTCAAGACATACTTACGTTCAACCTAATAATCAGTAGCAACAATTTTACTTATGTTGTGTCCTTGAGAAGTGATACAATAAACTGCAAACTAAACACCCTTCCTTAAGAAAATGTTATTTGGATGTCATATCACTCCTGAAAGGCAGAAGCAATATTACTGTTGAATTAGTGCTGGATGTTCTTTTATTAAATTGTATACAATCAAAGCAAGGTGCCAAATTGCCAACTAACTGTCTGGAGGTCGATTTTTAGATTCACAGATGAGCTAATGCATTTGTGGCAGTGATCATAAAGGGAGGAGTTCACCTTGCATTAGCCTTGACTCATAACTATAAATCTACAATGTTACCAGAAATAGATGTCCTATTTCTTGTCATTGATCTGCAAGCCATAATTTAAACATTTACATGTCCTAATGTTGAGCCTTCCAATTGCCCGAAACATCTGCCTCTAGGGAATGCTCACCACAAGGACAGGGACTGTAAAAAGAAGAGCATCTTCAGTAAAAGCTGGGAACCTTAGTCATCTTGAAGTTTATCAAAAGTCTTATAAGTCAATGAGAATCAAAATAGAATGATAGAAAGATAGTGATAAGGGTCAAATGAGAACATAACAGAAGTAAAACAAGTGTAAGCTAGATTACAGTGTTAGTGGGAAAAAGAAATTAAAATTTTGCATGACTATTAAGTAAAAAAGCTGAAGAAATTGCTGTAAAATTAACTAATGTACTGTCTTACCTTCAGTAGTATACTGACATTGTTAGTATAGAGTCATTCATTAATGGAAGAAATGTTGTTCTGCTTGAAGTAATGCTATATGTTTCCCTGAAACTGATATTTTAAAAACAATATGTATGGGAAATGAATGAGCCACCAGTTATGAAAAGATGTGTTCATCCAGGTGAATTGAAGTATGTGGCAAATCCAAAGGAAGTGGTTTCAAGGCTCTAGTATGACTGAACAGACATCATTTACAGGGGAGATGGGAGAGTGCATAGATTAATTTCCAGACATATTTGCAGTACTTCATAAGCGCACACACAAACTTCTTTCCTGTTTCTTGTGAAGTGTTCCCTTTTCTAAAGTGTGGGAATTGCTGCTGGATGGCTAAATAACCTAGTGCAGTATGTCCAAACATCAGAGCTAAATGTCCAAATGTCAATGTGATTCTTGAGATGGTTTGAATTCTGTCATATTGAATTTAACTATTTCAGACATCAGTTAGGAGAGTTGATGGGACAAGAAGCATGAGAAATCCTGCAAGCAGTTTATTGCAGCATTTTAGTGAGGTTTAAATCTATAGTTTTTATATCAATTTGAATATTTATTGCTTCTTATAATTTCATTTTTTATATAATCTGCAGCTGAAGTGTGCTGAGTTCTGCTGAGACCTTTAACTGAGGCCAATAAATAGATATGACAGAACTCTGAAAATGTGAAATTCAATAAGATTTTGTGGTCTTTCATCGTGTGGCCTTTTATGAACATCAGTGCTGCAGGTCTAATGCCTACCCGACTAGAACAAAACTCTCTGCCTTCTTGTTCAGATATACCTGGCATCTAGCACTTTGACCTGTAAGCCTTTAATAGCCTGTAATTTTTAATTAAATTACTTGTTAATGGTTTCTGGTTTGCTACTTCTTTGTACATAAAAAATGAAGCAATGTCCATGTATGCAATAGTACATTGATTGTCTAAATGGCCCTAGTCTACATTTTCCCTCTCATGCTCTCTTCAGATGTACATGCATACTTAAATTTGTTGTATTTAAATTCTCTGCTAAAACTGAGTAATAATTGCTCTATTTTTATATTGAAGGAAGGAATAATTCACAGTGGCTGCTCTTACCTCCTAGGCAAATGTGCTCCAGAGGCCACTTCCTTGGTGGTGGTCTTGGGGAGTCCTGTAGACTAGGGGACCTGCAGGATCATGCCCCTGTCCTTCCTTGTTCCCGTACCTGGGCTCCACCTAATGAAAACTCAAGCTCAAGACACCTGGGGAGCTTTGAGGACTTGGATCTTATCCACATGTCCTAGGGCCAAGAAACCCCAGCTAAGACTGGGAAGCACTCCCAAGCCCCAGAGCTCAGATGGAGCCAGCAGAAGAATTTCTCAGAGGAGGAGGTACTCAGTTCATTTTGAGAAAAGCAAGCTCATGCTGGTGTAGACTCAAATGTCACTGTTGGCCATGTTTGCAAGTAGTACATTTTGATGTATGTCAGCAACACCGATGTCCATATATCCTAGGAAAGTTTTATGATCTCAGCATGGCTTTAAGAGAAACAGAGGCATTTCAGTCCTTTTGGATTAATCAATTATTTAATGAAAAAAGGACAATTTCTGAGCATGGCTGTTAGCTGTAAGGAAAGAAACTTTGATTGTTACCTGATTATGTCTTTTAGTTTTTTAGATATCCTATAGTTTTGAATATAATGTCTTTCTGCAGGAAAAGCTTGATCCTGCTTTATAAAAACTTGTGTGCACTTCTTTGGAAAGGACTGTTTTGGATTTCCTAAAACATAAATTCCTGTCTGGGACTGCTGAAAATATCCTGCAGCAGACACCTGAGGATTAAGTAGCCCTGACATAGACTTCATGTGAGTTGCAGATGTTTAGAACTCTTTAAAACCAAAATGTAGAGTTTTGTAACTCTTCTGATCTCTCTTTTCTGGCATTGTAACTAATAAAACTCTTCTTATTCTACTTTTCCCTGTAACTCTCCAGTCACCTGTATCAATCTTTTAAAACTGTAACTTCAGTGTTTTATCTAGTAATTCATAATGCCAGAAAAAAATCTCTGCTTTTATCAGTTTTGAGTCTACCACCTTTTATTTCATTGACAGGCTTTGGGTTTTTTATGAGACCACGACAAGAAAAGCTCTTACCCATCTTCCTTAGACTATCATTATTTTGAACATATTTATAATTTCTTCTCTTGACTGGCTTCACAAGTATGTGAGGTGTCTCAGTGCCTTTACCCATCATGTGCCGAAAGTCTTCAAGCTGTTCCATGATATCCTGAGACAACCTTGTGCAGTGCTGAATCACACTCACAGGAAGAATTTTTATCCTTATATCTGAGCGAAGTTTCCATTACCACAGCTTGTGACCACCACCTCTTGTCCTTGCACCTTTGGAAAACATCTTTTCCTACAAGCTCCCTTTACAAAGTAAAGGGAAGCAGTCAGACTCCTCTTTTGCCTTCTCTTTTCCAGGCTGACCAAGCCAAGGCCCCTCAGTGCCACCCCGTTCATCATGTGTTCCCCAGACATCGCAGTGGTCCTCCACACACTCTCTTTCCTGCATGGGGAAGCCAAAAGCCGGACACAGTATCCCACATACACCCTCACAAATTCCAGGTGGAAGGGAATAAACACATGCTGGTTATATTCTTGCTAATTTTAGCCCAGTCTGTGGTAGTCTTAACCATCACAATGCTGACTTATGTCCAGCCTTCTGTATACTAGGTTCCCCTGGGTTTTTTTGAGCAAAGCTGCTCCTTAGTCCTTTGCTCCCTGCCTGCACTATTTCATGGAGTTTTCCTGTCTCAGGTGTAGGGTTTTATATTTTAGTTTGTTGAATTTCATGGGCTCTTTCAGCCCATTCGTCCACCCTGTTGAGGTTCTTGTGAATGGCAACTCTACCCACCAGCACATCAATCTCTCCCTCCAGCGTGGTGTCATCTGCTAACTCAGTGAGTGTCCACTCCTTCCCAGGACACAGATTGTTTATGGAGATCATCAACACTCAGCCTTAGTATCAACTGCTGTTAATTGGCACATAATAGTTTCCAGTTCCTGCCAGAAATATCTTCCAGTTTTGATATCAGAGGTCTAATATCCAGACAATTCCTTCTTTGTAAATTAACAGTGTGCACAGAAGAGAAGTATCTTGGCTGCTTATTCAGGTATATTTGAAACCCTATGACATTGATACACACAGGTCCAGCCTAGCTTTGGATGCCTTCAGCAGTGTGTTCTCCTCCCAGGTTCACTTGGGAGAAAATTCTGTAGTTTAGAAGAACTCACTGTTGAAAATTTTGATTTGTCTTGCCTTTTCTTTTGCTTGATGTTCATTAGTTTTGCTTTGTGTCACTCTAAGCATTTAATTTTCCTCTTTGTTTATACCTTCAAGTTTACATTCAGTTACACAGATACTCAAAGATCAATGTATGCAAAATACAGCTCTGTACCCAAGGAATGCAAGAAAATACTAAGAATAAAGAATGAAACTTTCAGTAGCTTCTGATATATTTTTTGTCTCAATACTGACACGGTCTGCAACAAAGTTCAAGGATCTTTCAAATGTACTAGCTGAGTACTCAAAGTTCTGCTATAACCACACAGCAGCTCTTACTGAAAAGGTGCATTTCACAGACATAAACAATTTCCACTTTTAGCCAGACGCGAATTTAAGTTTAAGGGATCTTTTTATAAATTACACATAATTAGCTGTGAAATTCATGCTTGGCTTTGGAAACAGAAGGCTGCCTTCCTTAAAGGCTACTCAGTAACTCATATTTAATGCTCAATACATTGCTTATTTAAACAAAGACAGAACACACCCTGCTGGCACACATTTAACTAAACTTCACCAACTTTGAGGGGTTTTTTTTTGAAAACCACAATGTCTCATGATTCCACTGTGACCAATTAAGATGACAACCTCCAGCCTGGTTTTGCCATTAAACAAATAAACCTGATGTTTAAGTGTTACCAGACCTCAGCATGCTCTGAAAACAACCACAGCCAGCAGCATTTAGTATTCAAAAATGTAGAGCCCAAACACACCAGAATTAATTACATTTAGACAAAAAATACAGAAGCAAAGTTTAAGTTTTTATCCTTTCCAGGCATGGTAGGTTTCTAACTACAACATCTATCTCTGGGGTGATATAAGCACTATCTTGCCCATGACAATTAAATCCCATTCTGTAAAGGGAATACAAAAAACCCAGAATCAAGCTCAGTTCTAAAAACATACAATACTGCTGCAAAAACAACAGTGGGATTCCCAAGGCACTCACTTTTGTACAGTTGCCATCAAGACAGTGATATGCTACTACATGAGTATCCATGAAGGTTCATGAAGTGACAGGAAGGTTTGGGGATGATGCTATGTCTGGGATAAAGTATCATACAGCTGTTTCTGCTAACATTTCATATTTGTTACCACCAGGGAATGCTGACACAGGAACCCAAACATGAAATCAGGGTTAAGAGCAATACTGAATTCAAAGGACCCCTAGCAATAAAAGTGGCCCAGAAATCCAGGCAGTGCAAAATATAATCAACTAAATATAATAAAGCCAACTATATCCCAGGCTGCATCAGGAGAACTGTGGCTAGCAGGTCGAGGGAGGTGATTGTCCCCATCTACTCCACTCTCCTGAGACCCCACCTGGAGTACTGTGTCCAGCTCTGGGGCCCCCAGTGTAATAAGGACATGGACCTGCTTGAGTGAGTCCAGAGGAGGGTGTATTGGGTCTGGCTGAACTGGAATCGGTTTTCCCCTATAGCAGCCCTCACGGTGCTGTGGTTTATGCTGGGAGCTGCAGGGTGTTGATAGCACCCTGGTGTTGTGGCTGCTGCTGAGCAGTGCTTACACAGCACCAAGGCTCTTTCTGATATTTCCCCCAGTGGGACGGGGTGGGCAAGATCTTGGGAGGGGACACAGCTAGGACAGCTGACCCAAACCGACCAAAGGGATATTCCATACCATATGACGTCTGCTCAGTATAAAGCTGGGAGAAAGGAGGAAGGGGGTGGGGTCACCCTTGGTCCTCCGAGGCAACTACTACGCGTATTGGAGCCCTGCTTCCAGAGAAGGCCCGACATCGCCTCTTCATGGGAAGTAGAGAATAAATCTGTTTGCTTTTGCTTCCGCGCGCGGACTTTTGCTTTGCTTTGCTTATATTAAAACTGCTTTTGTTTCACCCACAAGGGTTAGTTTATCTTCTTTCCCCTCTTTACCCTGTTGAGAAAACAAAGGGAAGGGGGGGGGGAAGTGATAGAGCGACTTGGTGGATACCTGGCATTTAGCCAGAGTCAAACCATCACAGTCTATTCTGGCGCCCAACGTGGGGCAAAACAACGGCAGTTTTATATTAAATGTGCTGTAGCTATAGTAGTTATTAAGCAACAAGCTCTTGTGCTGGTCACGGGCTTGTTTATTGCGCTGCTTATCTTTATTTTGTTAAGCTCGGGAACATGCTGCAAGGAATCGGGAACATCATGAGTGGTTTTATTTTGCAGGCTCCCGAGGTACTTAGTCATCCTTATGTTAGTGCATTGATACTCTTTATTAATGCTGTTCGCCTGTTGTGGGTTGTGTGGAGCTCGGTATGCTCTTGGTGTAAGAGAACGCAAATTTTGAGTGAATCGGTGCCAAAATGTGCTCTGAGGCGGCCTGTTCCTGGGTGGCAGGGAGAGTGGAAGGAGTTGGGCAGATTCCTAGGACGGTTATCACCTCCTGTAGCCTGGGATCTCACCCCTGAACAGGCAAGCAACCCCACAAAATTGACACATCACCTGATAGAGGGGTGCCTTGCCTATCCCAATGAGAATCAACAACTTCTAGCACTTTACTGGGGCCTGGCCTGTGCTTATCGAGCTGCAGTTCAGCACTCTCAAAGGGCTGTGGTTGACATGGGAACTCAAACAATAACAACAACAGAGATTGCCCCAGTAGTAAAAAAGAAACAATGGACAAGGAGAACAACAGGCCCATACCCTCGATTAATAAGGGAGGAGAAAGAGGAGGAAGAAGCTGGTCCTTCAGCAAAGGTATCAGAAGAGGGAATAACAGAACTGAAACAGGAGGCAGAAACTACCCGGTCCCTGACGTCATCAGAACTGCGAGATCTGCGGAAAGACTACTGCCGCCAGCCGGGTGAGCGGATCGCTGCCTGGCTGCTGCGATGCTGGGATAATGGGGCAGATGCTCAACAGCTAGAAGGTAAGGAAGCCCAACAGCTGGGTTCCCTTGCTAGAAATCGAGGAATTGAAAGGGGAATTGGAAAGGAGACAGCAATTTGCAGTCTGTGGAGACGGCTCCTTTCAAGTGTTAAAGCAAGGTATCCTTTTAAGGAAGATCTTATGGACCACACCCCAGGGAAGTGGGCTACTGCAGATGAAGGTGTCCAGTACCTGAGAGAATTAGCAGTGATGGAAGTCATCTATGGTGATCCAGATAATGATGAAGCCCCTAAAAATCCAGAGGATGTCCCATGCACACGGGCCATGTGGAGGAAGGTGATTAAAGGTGCGCCATCCTCGTATTCTGCCGGCTTGGCCGCAATGTACTACCCAGAAATGGATGCAGGAGAAGGACTAAGATGTACGCCAACTGTGGAGGCAGTCTCTTCCTGGCTTCAGAACTTTGAAGAGAGTCTTGGTACCTCCTCATCTCTACGGGCGAGTGCCCTGGATGTTAGGAGCTCCCCAAGAAATCATTTCTCTTCTGTCCCAGTCAGGGGGAAAGGAAAGCCAAGGCGCATGACACGTGGCGAACTCTGGTTCTTCCTGCGCGACCAGGGGGAGGACATGAGGAAGTGGGATGGTCAACCCACCTTTAAGTTGGAAGCACGTGTACATGAATTGCGAGGAAAGACCCCTGCCAACAAGAAGACATCTAAGAAGGTTGCTAATGTAGCTGGTGTAAAACCACAAGGAAGTAACCAGCGATCTCCCAGATACAGAAAGACTGAGATCACCTCCCTTGATCCTGAAGAAGGAACCTCCGGCCTGGCACGGCAAGAGTCAGACAGTGAGTACTCCGACCAAGAACAGGAATAGAGGGCCCCTGCCTCCAGCCAGGAGGAGGAAAGGGATGATCGGGTGTATTGGACAGTGTGGATTCGATGGCCTGGCACATCAAATCCACAGAAGTACCAGGCTTTAATTGACACCGGGGCACAATGTACACTAATGCCGTCAAGTTATAGAGGGGCAGAACCTATCTGGATCTCAGGAGTGACAGGGGGCTGTCAAGAACTATCAGTATTGGAGGCCGAGGTTAGCTTGACTGGGGACAAGTGGGAAAAACATCCCATTGTAACTGGCCCAGAAGCCCCTTGCATCTTGGGCATTGACTATCTCAAGAGGGGATACTTCAAAGACCCAAAAGGATACCGATGGGCTTTTGGTGTGGCCAGTGTGAATACAGAAAAGGTAAAACAGTTGTCTAATCTGCCTGGCCTCTCAGAAGATCCTTTTGTTGTGGGACTGTTGCAAGTTGAAGAACAACAGGTGCCAATTGCTATGAGGACCGTGCACCGACGGCAGTATCGTACAAACCGAGACGCTCTGGCTCCCATCCAAGAATTGATTCGTCAACTGGAGAACCAAGGTGTCATCAGTAAGACACATTCGCCTTTTAATAGCCCAATATGGCCAGTGCGGAAGTCTGACGGAGGGTGGAGGTTAACAGTAGACTATCGTGGCCTGAATGAAGTGACGCCACCACTGAGTGCTGCTGTACCAGATATGTTAGAGCTCCAGTATGAACTGGAGTCAAAGGCAGCCAAGTGGTACGCCACAATTGACATTGCCAATGCATTCTTTTCAATTCCTTTGGCAGAAGAGTGCAGGCCACAGTTTGCTTTCACGTGGAGGGGTGTCCAGTATACCTGGAATCGACTGCCCCAGGGGTGGAAGCACAGCCCCACTATTTGTCATGGACTAATTCAAACTGCACTGGAAAAGGGTGATGCCCCTGAACATCTACAATACATTGATGACATCATTGTGTGGGGCAATGAGGCAGAAGAAGTGTTCAAGAAAGGACAAAGAGTAATTGAGATTCTTCTGAGAGCTGGGTTTGCCATAAAGAAAAGCAAGGTCAAGGGACCAGCACGAGAAATTCAGTTCTTGGGAATAAAATGGCAAGATGGACGCTGTCATGTGCCATTGGATGTTGTCAACAAGATAGCAACTATGTCTCCACCGACCAACAAGAAGGAAACACAAGCTTTCCTAGGATTTGTGGGATTCTGGAGGATGCATATTCCAGGTTACAGTCAGCTTGTGAGCCCTCTCTATCAAGTGACCCGAAAGAAGAACAATTTTCAGTGGGGTCCTGAGCAGCAACAAGCCTTTGAGCACATCAAACAAGAGATAGCTCGAGCGGTAGCTCTTGGGCCTGTTCGGACAGGACCAGCTGTGCAAAATATACTTTACACATCAACTGGGGAGCACGGACTCACATGGAGCCTCTGGCAGAAGATACCAGGTGAAACTCGAGGTCGACCATTAGGATTTTGGAGCCGGGGATATCGAGGATCAGAAGCCCACTACACTCCGACTGAAAAGGAGATACTGGCAGCATATGAGGGGATTCGAGCTGCTTCAGAAGTTGTTGGTACAGAAGCACAGCTCCTCTTGGCACCACGGCTGCCTGTATTACATTGGATGTTCAAAGGAAACATCCCTGCCACACACCATGCAACCAGTGCTACCTGGAGTAAATGGGTCGCGTTAATCACGCAACGGGCTCGACTGGGGAAACCCAACCATCCAGGGATCCTGGAAGAGATCATGGACTGGCCAGAAGGTAGAGATTTTGGAGTGCAGCCTGAGGAGGTGGCTCGTGCCCAAGAGGCACCGCCATATAACGAGTTACCAGAAGATGAGAGGCGTTATGCTCTCTTTACTGATGGATCCTGTCGTGTGGTAGGAAGCCATCGGAAGTGGAAAGCTGCTGTGTGGAGTCCCACAAGACAAGTCGTTGAGGCCACTGAAGGAGAAGGAGAGTCAAGTCAGTTCGCAGAAGTAAAAGCGATCCAACTTGCCCTAAAGATTGCTGAACGGGAAAAGTGGCCAGTATTATATCTCTACACGGACTCCTGGATGGTGGCTAACGCCCTGTGGGGGTGGCTACAGGAGTGGAAGAAGACCAATTGGCAGCGCAGAGGTAAACCCATCTGGGCTGCTGCATTGTGGCAGGACATCGCTGCCCGAGTGGAAAACGTGGCTCTAAAGGTGCGTCATGTAGATGCTCATGTGCCCAAAAGGCGTGCCACTGAAGAACACCAAAACAATGAGCAAGCAGACAAAGCTGCCAAAATTGAAGTAGCTCGGCTGGACCTGGACTGGGAGCGTAAGGGTGAGCTGTTTGTAGCTCGATGGGCCCATGAAACATCAGGGCATCTTGGCAGAGATGCAACGTACAGATGGGCTCGTGATCGAGGGGTGGACCTGACCATGGAGGCCATCTCACAGGTCACTCACGAATGTGAAACATGTGCTGCAATCAAGCGAGCCACACGAGTAAAGTCTCCCTGGAACAGAGGGCGATGGCTGAGTTTTCAATACGGTGAGGCCTGGCAGATTGACTATATTGGACCACTGCCACGAACACGCCAAGGCAAGCGCTACATACTCACCATGGTAGAAGCAACTACGGGTTGGCTAGAAACGTACCCTGTAAATCATGCCACTGCCCAAAATACCATCTTGGGTCTTGAAAGGCAAATTTTATGGCGACATGGTACTCCTGAAAGAATCGAGTCAGACAACGGGACCCATTTTCGAAATAATCTTATAAACTCCTGGGCAAAGAAACACGGCATTGAGTGGGTGTATCACATCCCTTATTACCCACAAGCGTCTGGAAAGATTGAAAGATATAACGGACTGTTGAAGACTATGTTGAAAGCATTGGACAATGGGGGATGGAAGCATTGGGATATAAATTTAGCAGAAGCCACTTGGCTAATTAATACCAGAGGATCTGTTAACCGTCCTGGACCTGCCCAAACAAACCCCCTTCATACTGTGGGAGGAGATAAGGTCCCTGTAGTACACACAGGGAGGTGGCTGGGGAAGGCAGTGTGGATTGCTCCTCCCTTGGGAAAAGGCAAGCCCACTCGTGGGATTGTCTTTGCTCAGGGACCTGGATGTACTTGGTGGGTAATGCGGGAGGATGGGACTACTCAGTGTGTGCCTCAAGAACATTTAACCTTGGGGGGAAAGTAATCTGTGGGATGAGTTGTATGTTGCAGGAAGTGATGGAGGAAGTAGGAACGATGAAGAGTGAACCAGACACGTGCAATGACGACCCAAACCTAGCCGGTGCTGGAGTCCAACGGTCAAGCATACTTCTGTCCTGAGCATCTATCTTGACAGATGGAAGCCAAGACACTGAACATCTGAAGAAGTGAAGAAAGCTTATGGAATAGATAAATGAATATTATGTGGGACCTGGGCATAACGTAAATGGTATGGAATAAGGGGTGGAGACTGTATTGGGTCTGGCTGAACTGGAATCGGTTTTCCCCTATAGCAGCCCTCACGGTGCTGTGGTTTATGCTGGGAGCTGCAGGGTGTTGATAGCACCCTGGTGTTGTGGCTGCTGCTGAGCAGTGCTTACACAGCACCAAGGCTCTTTCTGATATTTCCCCCAGTGGGACGGGGTGGGCAAGATCTTGGGAGGGGACACAGCTAGGACAGCTGACCCAAACCGACCAAAGGGATATTCCATACCATATGACGTCTGCTCAGTATAAAGCTGGGAGAAAGGAGGAAGGGGGTGGGGTCACCCTTGGTCCTCCGAGGCAACTACTACGCGTATTGGAGCCCTGCTTCCAGAGAAGGCCCGACATCGCCTCTTCATGGGAAGTAGAGAATAAATCTGTTTGCTTTTGCTTCCGCGCGCGGACTTTTGCTTTGCTTTGCTTATATTAAAACTGCTTTTGTTTCACCCACAAGGGTTAGTTTATCTTCTTTCCCCTCTTTACCCTGTTGAGAAAACAAAGGGAAGGGGGGGGGGAAGTGATAGAGCGACTTGGTGGATACCTGGCATTTAGCCAGAGTCAAACCATCACAGAGGGTCACAAAGATGATCAGGGGGCTGAAGCACCTCCCCTCTGAGGATGGGCTGAGAGCTGGGACTGTTCTGCCTGGAGGAGAGAAGGCTCCAGGGACACCTTATAGTGGCCTTGCAGTACTTAAAGGGGGACGACAGGAAAGATGGGGAGGGACCCTTTATCAGGGAGTTTAGTGATAGGATGAGGGGTAACAGTTTTAAAGAGAAAGAGGGTAGATTTGGATTGTACATTAAGGCAGAAATTCTTTCCTGTGAGGGTGGTGAGACAGTGGCACAGGTTGCCCGGAGCAGCTGTGGCTGCCCCCTCCCTGGCAGTGTTCCAGGCCAGGTTGGACGGGGCTTTGAGCAGCCTGGTCTAGTGGAAGATGTCCCTGCCCAGGGCAGGGGGGTTGGAACTAGATGATCTTTAAGGTCCCTTCCAACCCAAACCATTCTGTGATTCTATGATTCTGTAAATATAATTACTGTAGCATTTTACCTCAGACAAAAACACCTGGTCCAGGTGCACACCTTACACATGCTTATGTCACCTTGACAAAGGCCACTGCAAGTGAAAATTCTACAGCTAATGCTATTCTTCCTCCTTTGGGTACTGACCATGTAGTTGCAGGCAACTGTTTCCTCCTAAGGAACTTTGAAAAGGAGTTTTCAGGAGATGACTCAAGTCAGCTGGTCCTCTTTCTCCACAAACTCCTATCTGGAAAAGGAGGCATCAGTCAGACCATTTTGGCGTGTTGTTTTCCTTCAAATCAAGTAGTTCATGTTACTGTCAGTGACTGTAGCTCAGAGCACGCAGATACACACAGTTCAGAGAGGGGAAACACCCATATTATGCTGTCCCTTTTGCTGCAACTGATGGGTGAACCTAGGAAGTGCTGGTGCAAAACTAAATGCCCTAAAACATGACCTCATAGTCCTGTAGCTAAGGGACTTGCAACAAACTGTTCCAAAGTACATAAGTGCTTGGCGCTCTTGCCTTTTGTCTATATTTTCCTTCCATGTACTCTGGCAAAACTAGATGGAATTGCACTGTTTATTTCCAGGGCAAGTTTACCAGATAGACAGGAAAAAAAAGGGTCAGAATGAATCACACCAATGTTTTATCTCATCACTCCTGGCTGCCCAGAGAAGGCTCTGCTTCATCTGAGGACGTTAATCATACTTCTGCCCTCTCAACACATCCATTTTAGGTGAGAGAAAAAACTAATCTAAAATTTTTTTTTTGCTATCTGGCAATAAATTCTCTCTGTTTTTACTGTTATAACGTTGGTCTCCATAGTTTACGATATGACTTGATTTACAGTATTCATAATGTCACTAAGTAGACCTGCAGCTCTGACCTATAAATACTGAGGTATGTGGCTTCTCCATTTATAAACAGAGTTGGTAATGAGAACAAATTTGATAAAGTGTTGTGGGCTGCAGGAGGTGTGAACTGAGGCCCTGTCAGTCTGCCTTCCTAATCTAATCTTAATATTTATCACTCCACTAGAGAGAAATCTCCTCCCTTCACAATATATGCATTGAAAAGCTTTTAAATTGTTAATGTTTTCCCTGAATAGTTATATTGTCCCCTTATTTACTATGAGAGGTGATGGAGAGGTATGAAGAATGTAAAAGTTGACTAATGTCAAAAAACTTACCATTCATTTGAATGAGGAGAAGAAAGCCACACATAAAAAGAGTACTTTCAATAACTTATTTCAAACTCTGTCCAGAAAGAGAATTCTTCTTTTTGGTCAAGATCTGCTTATGTTACAGTGTATGTTCCCATCACAAAAAACAGACACTGCATCATTCATCATTTTCAGAAGTAACTTCATACTGCAGTGGTGACAACTCCTTACCTGGTATTAGTAAGGACTCCAAAATATTTAAGAAACGAACAAGATAAAAGAATTACAAAAGTCCTGGCCTTACTAGCTTTTAATGCCTGTTTTAAAGACCTGTGGGGACAGGCATTATATGATGATGTGAAGGGCTATAAAAGTTTTCCTGCTACTGGCCTAAGAAATGTCACTAATGAGTAATGCAACCATCTCAAACTTGTAACAAAATTTTCATAGCAACCCATACCATTATAGGCTCTTTTTAGTTACATATTATCTGTAGTTCTTCAAACTCTCTGCCAACACTGAGGCTTTAGAAAAAGTGAGCTTATAAAAATTAGGTACCATTTAGCAATCTTACGTCAGCAGCTACTGACTAGAAGAAATCACTACACACAGTGGGGAGGCAGCTCAGAAACATCCTGTTTGGATATATGCTTTACTCTCTTAAACATTGGAACTTGAGAGTCGACTCAAGTCACTGTCATCTCTGGCAGACCTCTTAATCTCTCTCTTTGGCTCAACCATGCAGCAAGAGTAGCAGGATTGTTAGATGCCAAATGGAAGTTACTGCTCCATTGAAATGGAAACCTACCTCAGGGAAAGTTCATCTTTGATACAGGTCACAAAGCACACTTGAGGATGGTTTTTCAACATGGAGCTAACAGAGCCCCTGAGTGTCAAATAGCCTGCAAGAGCATTTGTTGAAGCACAACCACAAGCCAGGCTAGAGAAATATGTGGACAAGAACATGTTACCTAAGTAATTTGGAAATTAACCTTCCCTGTCTTCTTCCCCATAGTTTCATTCCTGTTTGGAGAATCCATTAAAACTTCAGGGGAGGTGAGGAAGGAAAAAAATTCTACAAGCCTCTTTGAATTGTCTTGGGCTGCTCTCTTGTCAAAATTAAGTTAGACAGATGTGGAAAGCAATTCTAGGGCTGGCTCTCCAAAGATTTTCAATAGATACTATTTTTCCTTTGAAATACACTTCAAAATCTACTGTTCTCTGGGGTTTGGGTGCCATATCAATAAATAGATTATTTTCTGATTGAATACTGAACTAGAGCTGCCCAGTCTTCCCAGGCTGTGCTCGAGATTCTCCCAGTTTTCATCCCTTTCTCCTTTTGCCCCACAGAATTCTTGAGCCAATGGAGAGCAACTTCTTACTTTTATAAAAATATAAAACATGAAGTGAAATAAAAGAAGGGTTGGGGGGGTGGGGTGTGGGGAGAAGTAAAATAATAACCAAGATGAAGTACAACCAAGGAGAAAGTTATCAATTATTCTTTACAATACAGCTATTAAATGAGAGCTGGTCAGCTAACTCAGCCAAGGCTAACAAAATTTTCTTCTCTCTCTAGCCTGATGCCTGGAGTCAGGTCACTAATCTACTGGATTTTCTGGTCTAGAAAAAAAAGAGAAGTGTGTGGGCAGCAGCAATCAGAGGCATCACTGACAGAAAGACATTGATGTACAGCTCCAGGGGTTTCCTACCTCTTCTTAGATGGGCTTAGGGAACTTGGATTTAAACTGAGCAGAACTCCCTGAATTGCAAAGAAATACAAAAGCAACACTGTTGAACACCCTCCTTCTGCCTTTGAATAAATAACATACTGTTTTGAAATATATTGCTTTGCCTTTCTATGCTGAGAACTTAGACCTGTCAAGCCCAGGTGAGCCCATGAGGGTAAGGCAGATGATGAGTAGGGACTCTGGCAGTGGTGAAGTTCCCCGTCAAGGGGCAGAAATAACAAAATCATCCACAAGAGTGTTCCTGGAATGAAAGGGTCAGAGCCATAGTTCAGACTCTTTAGAAAATTCCTATCTTAACATTGTTAAGTATGTCTGGATACCAGTGCTTTCTAAAATAACTTTATTTTAGTAGTAAATTGTCCTGGTTCAGCTAGGATAGGGTTAAGTTTCCCCAGCAGAGAAGGGGGAAGGGATCTCCAGGCGGGCTATTCATACCATGCTGACGTCAGGTCCAGCCACGGGAGCGTGGGAACTTTTTTTCCTTTGTGGCTTTGGTGGCAGGGAGCACATGGTGGGTTTGTTCCGTGACCATTGCAGTATTTCTTTGACTGAGCCGGGCCAGCTCAACTGGCAGATCCTCTTGTGTTGACTAGCCAGGTGGCCTTTGCTAGATGCATGTTCCAGTCTTTGAAGGTCCCACCTCCCAGTGCTTTCAATGTGGCTTTTAACAGTCCATTGTAGCGCTCGATCTTCCCAGAGGCTGGTGCGTGGTAGGGGATATGGTAGACTCACTCGATGCCGTGTTCTTCTGCCCAGGCATTTATGAGGTTGTTTCGGAAGTGGGTCCCGTTGTCTGACTCAATTATCTCTGGGGTGCCGTGTCGCCACAGGACTTGGGTCTCAAGGCCCAGGATGGTGTTCTGGGCGGTGGCGTGGGGCGCTGGGTAAGTTTCCAGCCATCCAGTGGTTAATTCCACCATTGCGAGCACGTGGCGCTTGCTTCGGCGTGTCTGTGGCAGTGTGATGTAGTCGATCTGCCAGGCCTCTCCATATCTATATTTCAGCCATCACTCTCTATTTCGCCGGGGCTTCACCCGCTTGGCATATTTGATTCCAGCACACGTCTCACATCCGTGGATGATCTCTGCAGTGGTGTCAATGGTGAGGTCCACCCCTCGATCTCGAGCCCACCTGTATGTTGCATCCCTACCTTGGTGGCCTGAGGTCTCGTGGGCCCACCGGGCTATGAACAGTTCACCTTTGTGCTGCCAGTCCAAGTCCACCTGAGCCACTCTAATCTTAGCAGCTTGGTCTGCCTGCTGGTTGTGTCGATGTTCATCAGTGGCCCGATTATTGGGTACATGGGCAACCACATGGTAAGTATGTCTGGATACCACTGCTTGTCTAAAATAACTTTATTTTAGTAGTAAATGAAATCATATCCATAAATAAAGGAGGTATTGGCCTATCTTACTCAAATACATAGGGACTGTCCAAATGAGCACCATAGTATTTCAAATATGGGCTACATTTAGACTGGATTAATGAAACTGAAATTAGATGTTTGCACTGTCTTGAGAGTTATTTACTTCATCAGTGGAGCTTAAATAACACTTAAACATGTAAAATAAGAAAAGATGAATCACCATAAAATTGAAAGATGATACACACACACACTACTTAAATCAGACCAGATTTATATGTATAGATGGAGATTTAATAATTTAGATTTCTGACACATTTTAACATTTAACACCGGGAAAAGACTTTGCTATGCTGATTACCTTCCTTGAATTTTTACAGTTAGTTAATGTGTAGAGCTAACAGTGGGGTCTGTATCTGTAAAGGCTCTGTTTTCCCTTCTGGCAAGAAAGCTGTGATAGAAACAGAATTTATCCCCGTTTTGTATGTGTGTGCTGTGACACTACCTAAGCACCGTGTGAAGAAAAGTGTTATTTAAAATTGATGTTTGCTCTGCTATATTTACAGAGAGTCATATCTTCTCATTCCCCTGTTAGTCTCCACACCCTGTTTATGCCTGCATAGGCCATCAACCTTTCACAGCACCCCAAAGGAATACACCTCCTCGGCTTTTAAATGGATGTAATCAACCAAAAAAATTGCCTTTCCAGCTTAAAAAAACAAAAACAAAAACAAAACCAAAAACAAACTAAGCAACAAAAACTCATGAGCAGAGCACAATAAGAACTTCATGCCTTATGGAATATAATTATAACTGTCAGGAGCCTCCTGCCGTGTTCATGGGATTCAAATGTTTATTGTATAACATGGCTACTTAAAAACCAAGAGACTGGCTGTGCCAGTGCAGCAGTGAGTGGAAACATGTTGCATGGCATGGACACATAAAGGAATGTGCATGCATTTATAGCAATAAAAGCAAATTAAAATTAAATGAAGGGAGAGGAGGCAAAAGTCTGGCAAGTCATAAACCCAGATGGTTTGATGGAACGGCTCGTACTAATCACAACTGCCCCTTCACCTCCCTGTAAAAGCCTGGACTCTGGTGAGCAAGGGATGAGAGCAGCCATGGATGTCCCTTAAGAAATAACCTGAAGGTCTCTGTCAGGAGGTACCAAGCTCTACATGACCTGGCAGTTTTAGGCCACACGTCTTCCCCAGGCAAGATATTTTGGTGCACCTGAGATCTGTCCCAGGGGCTGGCAGAACAGAAATAGTCTTCTACAAACAGGCCCTGCTCATCTTGCGTAAGAATTAAAGCTGGCACAGGGATGGGGTTACAGCTGGGACTCCTTGTTGGCTGCACCTATGCTACAAAATTCATTTACTCTTGGAAATGATCTTCAGTTCCTGGCCAAGTGGTGTGGAGCAACTCAGAGCAGAGTGCCTTGGAGTCCCCTCCAGAGAACAGCAGCTGGGTCCATGCTGTAAAGCACATAGCCCGGGGTCACTCCCAGGCTGCATTTAACATTTTAGTCATCAGGCACAGGTGTTTTTTTATGTGAAGTTTATTGCAGATGCAAATTTCTGGAATGACATGGGCTGTGTTTCAGCCCATCAGGATGATGTTTTTATAGCATGAAATATTGGGTATGCAGTGTAATATCCTGGGGCATGGTATGAGGGCAGGTGGGTATTTGGAGGTGCAAAAATTGCTATGACAGTGTTGAGGTAGGTTGGGCAGAGGGACCCAAGCCTGGGACTGACTCTTCCATGCTGTCCACTGGGAGTAGTCACTGGGTTGAACTTCCCTCAGAAGTAAACCCAGGTTTTTGTTTTCGTTTGTTTTTATTAATGGGAACACATCAGCTCATCCCAAAAGAGAGTTCCCCTAAGCAAATTAACATTCCTGCAGCATGAGCAGTTACAAGATCAGTTCACCCGGGGGTGAACGGGGGAACTAAATTATTAGACAGTGTAGAGGTACAAGCAATTCTGATCTGGCTCCAACAATATATTTATGACATCTTTCAATTACATTTGGGAGTATTAAAACACTCTCAGTTAATAGTTGCTTGCCCAGTAATGTTGTTGGAGTAGGAGATGAAGGATTTTCACATACATATGTAGAATCTCCTTCAGAAAAGTACAATAAAAAAATGTTCTTGTGAGATCAGGTGGTGAGTAGATGTGCCCTCCCTGTCTGGGCTCACCAGTGGCTTTCTGATTGGCCAGGCCAGGACATAACATAATAGATCTCATCCAGCTCTCAGCGAAAAGCTTCTTGTTCTTTGTTTAACTGAGATTCCGTAATAATGAATCAGGACAGAGCAGGTGCAAGGATTGAGAATGGGAAAGGAGAAGGGCTCTGATCCAGGAACAGTGGCATTTTCTGTGAGAGGGAAGTTCTTGAAAAAGTTTCCCGTTAATCAAACCACGCAATCACTCCTGTATTTATGATGTAAGAATATTTCCCTAAAGTAATCTTTACTACTATCTGTTTTTATAAGCCCAAGTATTCATTACTCTGAAACCAGGAAATGTTGGGTCAATATATGAAGCAGAAGACCATTACTCTTGCCTTCTCTGGTGTTACATAACATGCTTCACTGTGTTCATCTTAATTCACCCTCCTAATCTCTTGAACCACATAAAAACTGTTCTATTGTTGAATAATAATATAATTAGCCTAGGTTTGTTCTCAGGTTAAATTATTTAATAAAGATAGAATAAAGACAGAAATAAATTAATAAGCTAGTTAATAAAAACAACTTCATAAAGAAAAAATTTCCTAATGCATCTATCTAAAAAAAAAGTAAAAAACTGTTCTGTGATACATCGGCTGAGAGATGTGCCTGTTTCCAGGCTGCTCTATCTGTTATACACTTTGCTAAAGAGGCTGTACTAAAATTGAGGGAAGAACTATATAAGAAAGAAGAGGGCGTTTCGGAGAAAGATACAGCCGTACCTGTCCCCTGAAGGAGTTTATACACAATGATTGCTGCATACTAGCCTCCTGCGAAATCTTCAGAGATCCCACATACAACGATCTTCTGTTTGTCTGTGGCACAGGCAACATCTTCAGCTGGATAATTAGAGAACAACGTGCTGGCAAAGAATCTGTGTAATCTATATAACAATAACATTTTTTTAAAAGTCAACATTCTGGGTACTATGCCAGTGATCAGGGCACTATAATTGCTATAATTAAAAGCAAGGCAAATATTGCAGGAAAAGTAGGTCACTTTTCAGGCTGGTGTAGCCCTGATGAAATGGAAATGAGATAAAGAAAATTGTGTAATGTGATCTAAAGCAGACAAAAACTCTGTTGTTCTGAGGTTGCTAGAGACCCTTCATTAAATGCCTTTGGTTTTCACATGCCCTCTCAGCAGGCGACATTTTCATAAACAGAATGAAGCAGTTGCAGTCTAGTGCAAGGACTATCGGAGGAGTCTGTCATGAAATCCAGTGAGCGGAGCATAATTAAGACCTATTTTGTACAAGGATGGTTTCAAGGAGGCTACAATACTGCTTAGTTCAGAGCCAGTGAATTTAAGTTCTGGTGTTTTTCTGACAGTACCTTCAGCCATTGAATTTTAACACACATGGCTTTGCGTTTTCAGAGACATTGACGCTCCAGCCAGTATTTAACATCTGTATGAGTCTCCTGAGAACTGGTTTCTGAGGAAAGGATGAGGCACTGTTAGAATAAAACAGGAAGACATTTCCTTGCATGGTCTTCAGCACCACCCCAGGGTTGTGCTGGAGACAACCCTGTCTCACCTGCTATCTCTGCCCCTCCCCTTCCTTGTTCGCCTCTGTCCCACTAGCTTCCCTCCTTGCACAAGACTTGCCCAGCTTTTGAAAAGAAAAGTCAACGAAAGGAGTGGTTTATTCATGTGAAGTGTGATTAGAAATTTCTGTGGCCCTACTACTCAGCCCACGTAATTTCCATCTTCCTTTGCCCTCTCTGTCATCTCCAAACACTTTCTCACGACCTGGCTTCTCCCCCATGTTAAATTTACTTTTTGTCTGATCCCTACAGGTAGGTGATTTCCCCCCATGTGCTAACATGGAAGTATATAAATGCTGGTGGAGCTGGACATTCTCAGCATGACACCCCTTGCGCGGTGAGCCTCCCCTCTCCTTCCAGGCTTTCAGGTGGCCCCTCTCCCCACTGCCTTATCCTGGGCTCAGGGTTACACACTGAGTGCTGAGCAGTCATTCTGCCCAGGCAACAGGATTATCCTCCCACTGTGACAGACTTCACGAAAAAAAATCATTAAGACATTTGCAATATTTATTTTGCCTTTTCAGTAAAAAATCTCAGCATTTCAAAAATCCTTACACTTACCTGCTTTCCTATGCCACTGCAAAATGAATTCTAGACTGAATTCAGGGTTACAAAAATTTTGCCATAAGAGTGGGTATACTTGTCTAAAGTGAATTCATTTGGAGGAATTAGCTACCTGGGAGCTCTGTTCCTCTTAACTGTAAAGATTCATTGATACCCTTCAACTCTTCTCTCTGTATCCAGCTTTATTTTAAATATTTTGTATATTTATAATTTACTTAACAAAGTGATAGAAGTCACAAGCAAATTTCAAAGTGTATATATGTTTTACCTTCATAAATAGAACAGCAAAGCCATTTCTCTAGGTCACTGTGAAACAATGGGCTTGATTTAATTACCATCCTGTAATGAAACTATTTAAATAAACAATTCAAATTAGGGTATGGAGTTTCTTTGCTAAACTACTGGATTATTAACCTTAATGATGGAAGTGTTTAGGGTTTTTCTTTTTCCTGCTATCAAACTTAACTTATTAGTGTCTAAGGTAAAAGTCAGAGATGCATTTCATACTGAGAAATGTATTAATGTCCACAGTTAAACACAGCAACACAGTGTCAGGGAACTGGAAAGCTGGCTAAAATTTATAGTTATACTGCAAGGACAAATTGATTCTACCAAGCTTTTTCCTAAAGATCTCTTTTCTGTGATTTGCCATAATGCACTGAACTAATAGGAACATGTAAAGATATGGAAAGAATTGATAATTGCGATTATTTTGACTACACCTGTGGAAACTATATATGTTGCAATGCCCTGCAGTAAAAGGCATCCATAGGTAGAACTTGAAAGTGCTAGCTAAATGTGTTGGGTTAACCTTGAATGACTGCTGGCTGCCCACCCGGCCACTCTTTTAATCCCCTTCTACAACAGGATAGGGTCAAGATAAAGGGTACATCTACCTGCTGCAGCATGTGGTCCTCCACAGGCACCAATATGAATATCTGCTCCAGTGTAGTGCTCTGTGGACTGCAGGGGAATCTCTGAACTGGTGCCTGGAGGACATCCTCCTTCTCATACCTTGGTGTCTGCAGGGCTATTTTATTCCTATCCTATGTTCCTGTTAGCTACAGTGCAATGGCTTACATGCACATCTGTGTTTCCTCTGGCAGTCATACACCACCTGCCTGTCTTCTGCTTATGACTTAGAAGAAGTATAAAACACATCATCTTCTGCTGTTTTTCATAATCATTTCTGACTCTGGTGAACACTTAGGACAAATTAGTTTGACTGTGGGACTAGCTCTCCTTATAAATCATCTTCCATATTAAATTTCATAAATCTTGGAGTGAAACGGACACTGACAGAATGATAGTCTCTGCAAGAATGAATATCCAGAAGTGTTGCTACTCCAGACTTAAAGATTTAGTTATTTTCACTGCTTACAGTTGTAATGACTGACTAAAGCTCGGGAAAAAATGAAGACCAATGCAATAAAATGGGACCATGTAAGAGGTCAGTTACAGGACACCAAACCTGACGTCTTTCATTGCTCTGCCTACAGAATCTCGCAGGTCCCACACAAAGCCTGAGAACCTGTGCTGGAAATAGAAAGTACCTCCAAAAGACTGAGAATATATCTATATCCCTTGGCAAATCATTTCATGGTAATTCTACCCCACCTTTCTAATCATATCCATTTAAATTCCATAAGCTGCAATGATTCTTTGTTTATTGGTATGTTTTTTCCATTAGTGTATTATGTTCCAGACAGGTATTTACAGCAGGTGATTTAGTTGCCTCATAGTTAATTTATAGTTAATTAATAGTTAATTTAGAGACACAAACAATGACAAGACAAAATTATTTGGTTTAGGAACTTTCAATTGATAGACATGACAATAAACGTAGCACTAACATTTTTGGGGACCAGTCTTCAAGTACCAGGATAACTGCAGTACAGAGCACAACAGTGAATTATTGAAGAGTATTTTCTAAGGCAGTTTAAGTAGGATAATTTTAGAACAAGAGCAACTTGTCTCTGAATTAAAGAATGAGGTATTTTTTAAAAGTCTGAGAATGTCTTCATGATATAAGGTGGTAGATGGGCATATTGATGCTTCTTCCAAATTCAGATACAAAGGCATTAGCCTGCTGGTAAAGGCTCAGGTTGTTTAGCAGCTTCTGATGATCACCAGTTGATTTTATGCCACATAAACTTGGCATCACACAAATGAATTTGCTGCTTGAGGAGACAGCAGGGAGTGCAACCT
The DNA here is from genome assembly GCF_965140245.1 of Athene noctua. NCBI lineage: Eukaryota > Metazoa > Chordata > Aves > Strigiformes > Strigidae > Athene > Athene noctua. The sequence goes on from NC_134037.1 coordinate 192,102,535, forward strand.
AGGAGGAAGAACTCACAAGGGGAAGTGAATGAGGGATCACTGAGAAGGGATGAGAAGGTACCTGAGGACTTAAGACAAAGCTGTGACGACTATTCTATTTATTTGCTAAAATGGAAAGGTAAGAGGTAAGAGCTATGTTAAGTGTACACATCCCACATTGCACTAAACATTTAACAGGTCAGGACAGCCTAGGAATGGCAGGTCTGTCTGAAAGAAAAACATGAACAAACACAGTCAAGGTGCATGGCTTTCCAAGGCTGATACTCATGAATTTTAGAATTGTAGATCTGAGGAACACTATCAGATACAAAATCCCATTCACTTGACTAGTCCAACAGGAACATCTATCTGTTTGGCTAAATGGATTTGTGTTTTCTAAATAATAATCTCCAAAGTCTGACTCCTGTTTAATGTGGTTTTCATGTCATATTTGTCATTTCTCAGCAGTGCTGGCTAACTGTGGAGGTCCCAGTTGACTGGAGGTTAGCAAATGTGACACCCATCTACAAGAAGCACCAGAAGGAGGATCTGGGAAACTACAGGCCTGCCAGTCTGACCTCGGTGTCAGGTTATGGAGCAGATCGCCTTGAGTGCCATCACATGGCATGTACAGGACACTAGGTGATCAGGTCCAGTCAGCATGGGTTTATGAAAGGCAGGTCCTGTTTAACTAACCTGATCTCCTTCTATGACAAGGTGATCTGCTTAGTGGGTGAGAGAAAGGCTGTGGACATTGTCTACCTAGACTTTAGTAAAGCCTTTGACACCATTTCCCACAACATTCTCCTGGAGAAACTGGCTGCTCATGGTTTGGATAGGCGCATGCTTCGCTAGCTAAAAAAACGGGATGGATGGCCAAGCCCAAAGCATTGTGTGATTGGAGTTAAATCCAGTTAGTGGCCAGTCACAAGTGGTCCCCAGGGCTCAGTATTTGGGCCAGTTCTGTTTGCAATCTTTATCAACAACCTGGATGAGGGGGGTCAAGTGCACCCCCAGTAAGTTTATAGACAAGCTGGGCAGGAGTGTTGATCTGCTTGAGGGTAGGAAGGCTCTACAGGGGGATCTGGACAGGCTGGATCAATGGGCCAAGGCCAATTGTATGAGGTTCAACAAATCCAAGTGTCGGGTCCTGCAGTTGGGTTACTACATCCCCATGCCATGTTACAGGGTTGGGGAAGAGTGTCTGGAAAGCTGCCCAGCAGAAAAGGACCTGGGGGTGTTGGTCAACAGCCAGCTGAGTGTGAGCCAGCCGTGTGCACAGAAGGCCAAGAAAGTCAATGGCTTGTATCAGAAATACTGTGGCCAGCAGGACTAGGGAAGTGATCACCCTTCTGTACTCAGCACTGGTGAGGCTGCACCTTGAATACCGTGTTCAGTTTTGGGCCCTTTGCTACAAGGAAGACATTGAGATGCTGGAGCATGTCCAAAGAAGAGCAATGAAGCTGGTAGTCCTGTGAGGAGCAGCTGAGGGAACTGTGGTTGTTTAGTCTGGTGAAGAGCTCTGAAAAGACAAGGTGGGTGTCAGTGTCTTCTAAGAAACAAGCGAAAGAACAAGAGGAAATGCCCTCAGGTTGCACCAAGGGAGGTTTAGATTGGATATTAGGAAAAAAATTCTTCCCCAAAAGGGTTTTTAACCATTTGGATCAGGCTGCCCAGGGAAGTGGTTGGGTCACTGTCCCTGGAGGCGTTTAAAAGACATGTAGATGTGGTACTGAGGGACATGGTTTAGTGGTGGACTTGGTAGTGCTGGGTTAATGGTTGAACTCCATGATCGTAAAGGTCCTTTCTAACCTAAATGATTCTATGATTCTACAATTCTATGATTTTGTTCTGGAAGGAAGCTGGAGAGAGGAGGTGAGTTCCTGAATCATTGTATGGAGGCATATATATAATCCTTGCATTTGAGAATGAGACATGAAGACTTTAAGTTTAAGTAAAATAGTTTTCATATTCTAAGGTTAAATGAGAACACTTTTTTCTCTAATGGCTTTCTCTAAAAAACAGTCCTTGGAACAAAGTATTCTATTTTTGCATGAATAAGTCTTCTATCATCCTATTCTGGTCATAACCAACACTTTCTACAAAAAGATAAAAGAAAAAACTGAATCAATAGACATACTGCAATAAGCTCTGTTGCAGCCATGCCCGTGCCTCACCCTGTTCCTTGATGTTCATGACCTGCAGGCTTAACTTCCCAGCTTGGCCTCAGACCTGCCTCATCACTATGACTTGTCTGGTGACCTGACCTTTATTAGTGTTGCCAGATCGACTGTCCTCCCCCTACTTGTGACTGAGGCCATGGCCTAGCTCCTGCCTCCCCTTCCCTTGAGGAGCAGCTGTCCTTGCTGCTCCCTGGCTTTGAACGGCTGATGTCTATCTGCTCTACTTTCTGTTGAGAAATGCTTTAACAGTAACATATCCAGTTTCTATAGGCATTCTTAAAGAATAAAACAGATTAGATGGAGACAGTCTAGAAAGTAGTTACAAAGTTACCATAGGTCAAGAAAACCACACAGGCAGGAAGAATTGGAAGAAACAGAATTGTTTAGCCTAAGGATGAGGAGAGTCAGAAGACCAGTCTAAGTATATTTAAAGGACTGTGCAAACAGGAGAAGAATATTCTGTATATACATGTGATAGGATAAGAAGTAAGAGACGTTAGTAGCAGTAAGAAAAATACCATTTAGATTTGCTAAGATATCTAATGATAGTGAGAGCAATGGAGTAGAAAAAGTGGCCTAAGAAGACAATAGTTTCCATTTTTGCAGTTTAGAGAAACACTCAGCAGAAACAATGTACATATATTTGGTCCTGCCTTGGGATGAGGATAGGTTATGTCATCCTCCAAGGTCCATCCTAGGATGTAAAAACCTTCAGTTCTATCATTGAGGGCTGCTATTTTGAATCCAAGTGATGTCTTATAGTCTGCAGCTCAGTGCTCCTCTTGTGCAACATACTCTTTGTTCCTTAATGAAACGGTGACTTTCTGAAAACCACTTGTGTACAAGTGATCTTTCTCTTTCTCAGTTACACTTGACATTAATTTTTTGAGCTATATTACTCTGTACTTCTTAAGATAGGGGAAAAGCAAGGTGAAAATATCCATGTGGGGAAGAATACTGAACAATTTCATAAAAATTACACCACTTCTCAACTGAAAAGTAGCATGATAGATGAAATAGGCCTGGTAACTTCCATATTTTTGAAGGCACAATCCCTGCATGTCCCATTTTCTGACAGCTCCATATACATTAGTAGCTGCATCTATCACAATATTTTCAGTGCATACTGTGATGTGTGACAAACTGCTTAATAGTATATACAAGCTGTTATGGCTGTCAATGACTGAGACATTATAAGGGTTGTCTTATGGCCTCTTCTAGCTAATTATCTTGGTGGAAGCAGCCATAACAAAGGCAAAAATCCTCCTCAGTGAGCAGCCTTCTGCCCTCCCAGCAGAAGATGCTGCTCTTCACCACCACACTCCAGAACACCACTTAGTGAAGCATGTGGGCAGATTTTTCTGTATCAGTGTTTAGGTAGCCCCACTGTTCAGAGTCTGATCTTTGAATTTTTGCTCAAAGGAGGCAAAGACTCCAGAACAAAGAAGAACCTTCAATTCTAACAGCTGAAAGTCTAAGTTTGCTCCACTTTAAGCAGGATTTACTGTGGAAAAAGAAATCTCAGTACATAGAGCTCCAGAGAGCTATAATTCAAAAAAAGCAAAAATGTACAAGCAAAAAACTACTTCACACAAAGGCAGCAAGACAAGCAATGCCTTCAGTGGTTTTTCTGCATAAAAAAAGAAACCTTTCAATGATTTCTTGTCTGGTTAAAAATCATTTTCAGCACATATTGGCAGCAATGTTTCTTTTCTGTGCTCTACCACTAAGAGCTATTCCTCAGAAAGGAAGCATGAAGAAAAGTGATACATTCTTTCCCTGATCTCCAGTTTGGAAATCTGAAGAAACCAAAGTAAAATATGTTGGAAGATACATGTCTTCTGAAGCTGAAATATCAATACTGTTTCTTCTTTCAAAGCACGTCAGACCTACTCTCATTTAGCCTCTTTTAGTTTAAGTTGAGGAGTTTTTTCAACATCTATTACTAAATAAATGTTCAGTCTTCTACAATTAGCATAGAGCACTGGACAGTTGCCCAAGTAACAATTCAACATGAAACGTTTATCAAGACACACTGCAAAGGATATACACTATTATGTGCCAGATTCTGTCACTACTTTTAAGGTGATAAGATGAAATTTCAGCCACAAATCAGTTGCTTGCTTTAAGCTTTGTCTCATTTGAGAAGAAGATAAGAAACATCAAATCATATTTTGAGAGTCCAGCAAGGAAATATTTTGCAAATGCTAATATCTTCACAGAAGCAAGTACTGTACTGTTATCTTCACTTATTGCTACCCTATCCTTCAGCTGAGCAAAAAAGAGTTCTAGTTTAATTGCACAGCAACTTAACCAGAAATAGACACAGATAGTGGCATCTACACCTAAATTTCTCAGCTAGTCTGAAAATTTCCAACAAATGCATAGTGCTGTTAGTGGTTCCCTACTTGATAACTTGATGCTAGACCACTTTTGACTGAAGAAAATTATGGTGATGAATAACATCTAATTCATCTCCTTTGGTCTATTTTCTGTGTTTCCTTAGCAATCCATGGTACTATGAATCACAGAATCATCTAGGTTGGAAAGGACCCTGGAGATCATCTAGTCCAACCTTTTGCCTAGCACAGTTCCCACCTACAGCATGTCCTCAAGCTCTAAATTGACCCGACTCTTAAACACCTCCAGGGATGGGGACTCCACCACCTCCCTGGGCAGCCCATTCCAAAGCCCAACAACCCATTCTGTAAAGAAATGCTTCCTAATATCTAGTCTGAACTCTCCCTGGCACAACTTGAGGCCATTCCCTCTTGTCCTCTCGCTTTCTAATATGCTAAAGAGGCTCATCCCCAGCTCTCTGCAGCGTCCTTTCAGGTAGTTGTAGAGGGTGATAAGGTCTCCCTTCAGCCTCCTCTTCTCCAGACTAAACACCCCCAGTTCCCTCAGCTGCTCCTCATAGGACCTGTGCTCCAGACCCTTGACCAGCTTTGTAGCCCTTCTCTGGACATGTTCGAGTAACTCTATGTCCTTTTTGTAGTGAGGAGCCCAAAACTGAACACGGGAATCGAGGTGCTGCCTCACCAGTGCCAAGTACAGGGGCAAGATCCCTTCCCTGTCCCTGCTGGCCACACTAATCCTGACACAAGCCAGGATGCCATTGGCCTTCTTGGCCACCTGGGCACACTGCTGGCTCATATTCAGCCGGCTGTCAATCAACACCCCCAGGTCCCTCTCTGACTGGCAGCTCTCCAGCCACTCCTCCCCAAGCCTGTAGCGCTCCTGGGGGTTGTTGTGGCCCAAGGGCAGCCCCCGGCATTTGGCCTTATTGAAACTCCTCCAGTTGGCCTCAGCCCATGGCTCCAGCCTGTCCAGGTCTCTCTGCAGAGCCTCCCTACCCTTGAGCAGATCAACACTCCCGTCCAACTTGGTATCATCTGCAAACTTATGGACATTTTTATCACCCTCCACAGAAGTATTCAGTTCCTTGATTTACTTTCAGTTTATGGAAGAAAGGGAATCCCTGCTCTTTCCTTTTTTTTTTTTTTTTTTTTTTACTGTGCAGACCCCTCAACTTAGAACCACATGAATTTCTTATTACCTCCTTCAAACAGGGAGTGACAGTAGGTGCAGCACATGTCAGGCACACATGGTAAGCAGCCTGAAAGTGGCCTCTTTTAGACCACAGTTTTGATTTTTGTCTTTGTGTCTTACTGAAGAAATAAGTTTTCTCACATTCTCACAGACCCTCTTTCTTGGCTTCTTCTTTTGTACGGTGGGCCTTAACAGAAAGGGAATTCATTAAAGCCATTAGATACATCTTGTAAGGCTCCCTGACAAGCTATAAGATGCATGGTTATGCAGTCCCTAGAAAGGATGCCAGGTGCTCCCTCTAGCTTTGGGTCTCTTCTCAGTTCTCCATCTACTCCAGAGCAATTGCTGTATCTGAGAGGCACACTGAGGACTTAGATGTATGAGTAGTCTAGTTATTTGTTGGTTCTTTGGATTTATGACAAGCTTTGAACAGTTATTGCATATAACTCATTGTTATTTTCTCCCAAAAAAGAAGTTAGAATTTTTTAGCAGACAATACTCTACATCATAGCATGCCAACACATCTGTGCCAACAGCCAGACAAAAATAAACATTCAAAGAAAAATACCTGAACATTTAATTTGCCTCTGAAAATCTCCTGTGGTATGTGCAGCCAGATCCTGCTCCTCCTCCGAGCCACTGCTCTACTCTCTGATGAGAAATCATATTTTGTTTGGATAGCAGACTTTCTTTCCTCAAGGTGCACCAAAGTCACTGACTTACAATTCAGTAGCTGGTGACAGCAGTGTGCCCACTGGCTCCTGAGGACTGCAGCTGTTTTTGTGCTCTTCACTGCTCAAACTTGGATGTGCCTATGGGACCTCGAGGAAAAATGTTCATCTGAATATCTGAGGCTGTGTTGTACAATATGTTGTCTAATTTCAACACTGTGGTACACTGGCTTCCCTAGGAGGCTTTCTTAATGTAGTCTTATTGCTTGATATACTCCAGTGGCTGCAACATGCTTAAGCTCACTGGGAATGTGGCAAAGCAAAACCCCTTGAAAACAAACACTGCTCACCATTGATGGGGAGAGGAAGGAGCAAGTAAACACAGACTGTTCTGGCAATACTACAGGATGGGACAGGCAGTCTCTTCTGCTTCAAAGGCATTGGCAGCCCCCCACTAACTAGGCTGCAAATGCTGTCTGGTGCATCCAGCTGTGAAGCAGGTGGTGGCCAGAGCCCTGTCTACACCTTTTGGTTGCCCTCAGTTGGGACAGCATCCAAAACCTTCTGTGCACCAGCTGAAGGGGTCAGCTGGTCTAAGCGTGACTCTCAAAGAAATTAGGATCTTTCATTTTTGAGAAGATCACCAATGTCATAATGTCATCAACCCAAATGTTTTCATCTGATGGACACAAAGAAAGAAAGAAATGTAGACAGGGTTATTCCATAATGCTGCTGCTGGTTACAACTGTGTTTTGCATCAATGTATTACTGCAGGATATTGCCTCCATAATATATTGCATCAATACATCAACAAAGCAATGTAACTCTGATACCACACTGTGCCATAAATCACCCTCCCATCACCAGCTGTAGAATTTATTGATTAGCAGGATGGATATCTGGGACGAGAAACTTACAACTCTCAGGATGCTTTTGCTTAGTGTTAAGGAATATGCAGAAAACAAACTTCTAATTTCCTTTTAGAGGAGCATGTGTTATGTCTGGGGAAGAGGAGCAGTCTCAGATCTTTCTTCTCCCCATCGCCAGTGTGCTGCCATCCCTGCAGAGGAGCATTTCCAATCCCTATGGCAACAGGAAGAGGAACACAATTTGGCTCTCCATGGAGGACTGTCTCCAATAAGCTGCCTTGAGGTTTTGGTTTCCCACAACCCAGATGACTAAAAGTAATAAAAAGTATTTTGGCGGCATCTTTGAAGGAGACCCCATCCCTCCTCCCAAGGTAGCAGCAGAAGATGGAGAGGGAAGGGCAGGGAAGCCTTGCTCACAGCAGGCACATGGGCAAAGCCCATGCCAGGACACTGGGGCTGGCTGCAAGGAAGCTCTGGCACCTGGCTGAATTGGTGATGGGGGCATGGAGTTCAAAGCTCCTTTTACACTTTTTCTTCCCTCACATCCAGACACAAAATTTTATTGCCACTCTCCATCACTTTCCTTTCACCTTCTGGAAGTCCCACCACTGGACATAAAGCAGCTATTATTTTCCCTATGAAGCAATGAGGATACCTGATTGCAGCCTCTTCTGCCAGTCCACCTAACAACATTTTCTCCCTGGCTATTTCACCCTTTTTGTCTGATCTGGGACGTGGAGGAAGATAATGTTTTCCATCAGGTCTGACAGAAATAGCACAGAACTGTAAATATTGGATGATACACTCTAACTATGTCTCAGAATAAACTAAATTAAACAAAAATGAACGTTGAAATCTTGACTAGCGGGAGATGATGGATCCAATGGTCAGACTCTGACATATGTGAACGATAAAGTCAGTTCTGTGGGAGAAAAAGCAGAGACATTGTGGCGCAGGAAGAAACAAGGTGGTGCAGATTTCAGACTGCTGCTATTCTACGGGGACATGTACCTTTATGGTGTAAACGCTGGACTCTGATACTACAACATTGTCCTCCAGACCTTCTTAAACATACAAGTAAATCTTTAAAAATGAAAACTCCAAGGAAGAAACCCTAACCAGCATGTTAGTCAGAGATTGTCTTAACTTTTCCTATGACCACAGGTAATTTTAATACAGAGTACTGCTTTTCTGGGCTGCCAGTGTACACACAAGTGTTCACAAAAATGCTGTGCTCTTTCTTTCAAGAAGAAAGGATGTATACCAACTGCCAGGTGGATGACTTTCTTTTGGGCCAAGCAGCTTGTGATTAAAATCTTTCAGAAACATGAGTTCTGAGTGAAGAAGAATCAGTCATGATTGCTCAAAAACACCTTTCCTTTAGGTGAAGTCAAGTCTAAAGACTATTTTTCAGAAGATTAGAGAAGGTTGGAATAGGATATCCTTTCAGTTTAGTAAATTACCCATTAGGTGGATTAAGAAAATTAATAACAAGAGACTATTAGTGTAAAATAAAAAGATAGTTAAGGAAAATTTATACAAAATATCTATCTGAAGTATCTTCAGATGCAGGAAACCCTTTACTATAAATGAAAAGAACACAATCAGAACAAATTTAAAGAGTCCATGAATAAAATACAAATTAAAAATATGGTCAAAAGTCAACAAAGGAGTAATCAAATCCCAAACAAATTTGTGATTATTATGTCATTGGTAATTAACAAACAGCAAAATGAATTAATTTATTAGTTTAAATGTTTTCTTTGAAATAACTGAAAGTAGCATCTTACTACTTATTAATTTTCATAATAATTTGTTCTTTTATATTTATTTTCAGTATCAGATTCAGATTTCAAAGTATCAATCTAAGACTTTTATGTAGTTTGACATTTTTAATATTTAATGCTCATAATATTTTTATAGACCAAAATTTACTTGAGAAGACATAATTTAGTAAGATATACAAATTTCCATCTATTTCATTAAATTTTTTTTTTTGGTAGCAAAATATTTGGTCCCATTATGTTCTCTTGAAATTTTAATCTAATTTGACACGGCACACATTTAATATATTTCATGGTCTGCTTTTAAGTATTTTAATAGTTTCGATGATTAACTTTGCTAACTGGTCATAATATATTTCCTTATGGAAAGTACATTTTCGTGTTAATTCCCTGATTTCTGTATCACAATATGTATTCTCAGCAAGGAAAAGGAAGCTACATCATCTTCTACCATCATGTTGCTTTGTTCTTACTCAGCTATTTTCATTCCAGAGACACAAAAACCATCAGCAGGTGGACATCCTTTGAGGGTCTCAGTAATCATGTAGCTCCATTTCCTATTCATGTGTCTTTGCAGATCACAGATGAAGAACAATAAATTAGCATACCCCATCTCTCATCCTCAAACCCCCAGTCTAACCCAACCTGTGAAGCAACAACTAAACCTGATCTTTGCTGGCAACATCCCTCAGGGGACAGCAAGGGCTTTTAGAAAGACTCTTCCATTTGCTTAATTTTCATATGTACTTCCAAGGAAATGGATGCAGCATTGTAGTTTGCTGGTTACATCAAAGTTAGCTTTAGTTCATGAGTTATGACCACTTTATAGTTCCTCTCCAGATATACATGTGCAACATAAAACACACTTTTCAGTTCATTCAGTTCATGACTGATTAATTTCTTGGAGAATGGGGCCATAAATTTTTAACAACTCTGCAAATATAAAAGCAAATCATGTGTATTTTTTTTTATTCTTTTCCCTGTGCTCCCAACAGAGGGATCTTCACCAGCTCAAACTCTTGCTCTGTGTGCTAAGGCAATATTTCATGCTGCTGCCCCGATCAACACCTCCCATTATAGAGAGAACAGAAGAAAGGTTGACGTCCACTCTCCATTACAGGTACATTTTTCCTTTCTGACTGTTTGCCAGAGGAGAAAGGAACATTATAACTCTTCTAACTACTCCAGACTACCTGGATTCCTTGTTGCCTTCAGAGCAAATATCCCTGAAAAACAAAACTTCAGCTGAACTGCTGCTGCTGAGGGTCTCAAAGGTTGCCGTTTTAGCTAAATTCAGTCTTGCTCATTTTTCTATCTCTCTTCTCTTGAGCTACACCTGCAGCTTCCCAGTAACACATCAGACAGTAAATATGCTACTTCAGATTTTATCAGAATATGTGCAATTGAGTGTGAGGACAGGAGGAATGTGCAGGAGTTGGTTCTGTTGCTTTATATATGTCTTGGGGTTTGTTTAATTTAATACTATTTTGGAGTTCCATGGGTTAAAAACAAGCTAAACCATAGCCTGCTCTGCAATTCTGAAAGTAGCTTTAGTGTAGTCAAGACCAGTGCTATCTTCCTGTGAGATTTAACTTCTTCTTCAACCTACATCCTATAGTTCGACCATAATAATAAAAAAAAAGACCCTCTAAGTGTTTTTCTGACAGTAACCACTTTTAGTTTTTTCTTTTTATCAAAGCTGTGGATTTATGTATTTTCTTCCCAGCAACTTAATCTGAGCAGATCTTACATTTTACCTTCACTATTCTACAGCACAGAAAGTACTGTCACTGTTTAAGAGCTAAAAATGATAATCCTATAGCAGCCCCCAGCCATTATTATTTTCACTGGAATGTAGTTTTCATTTTTGTTGCCTTCTGAGTTATTACTCTGAATATGTGTTCCTGTATGCATTGTCTCAGGGAAAAAAGAGAAACCTGTTCAGATTCAAGAGTTTAACTCAACAGTTTAACTCAAAGGTGCTGGTTGATTTTTTAACAACGTGCTTCTGGTGCTCCACTCCCACGTGCTGGTCACACTCACGTTCCCACCTGAGCGGCTGTGGTTTTCCCAGCCATTTTGCCCCAGCTGGGCTCAGTGTATAGATCATGGTACAATAGGAGGAGGCGGTGTGCAGGGTACTTTCCCATGACCACCAGACAGGAGTCGAGTTTGGTCATGCTGATTTCTGTAGTTCCTCCAACAGGGCAGTAATTTCTGGCAAAGAACATGGGCACAGGTTGGGTGGCAGCTTCACTCATGAAGCCCCAGAGCTTGGCTGCAGACACCATAGCCTTTTGAGGGATGTTCAAATCCTGGCTTCAAGAAGAAACTTTCTCCAAGACAGTGCTTGAGGTGCCCTGAGAATTTACTAGTTAACTTTCCTTTTATGTCAACAATGTTTTGCTATGACCTCCAGGGAACAAGGTAAGTAGAGCAATTGAAAAACAGAACAACATTATGAGTAATTCTGCAAATTATAGTTTGTAGCAACCTAGAATCTGATTAGCAAGTGCCTAATCTTTAGCACAGAAGAAATTCCAGTAAAAAAAAAAAAAACAAAAAACAAAAAAAAAAAAACAACCTGTATGCTCAAGCATCCTGAATTGTAGATTTGGTGACTATATTTTTTCCTGTTGATCAATATGTAACCTGTAATGTGTTGACCATACTCACTGCAGAACACCAACACAAAACCTAATCCAGCCTCACAGAAGGTTCATGTCCCCTTTCTAATCTTCAGTATGTATTAGAGCCACAACAATGATTTTATCTGAAAACTTGGTTTATCAATTAACTTCCACATTGATATATCTGGGATGAAAGCTGTCAATAGAAATTCCTGTCAATATTTTAAAGGTGTTTCTCCAGGTGTAAGCATGAAGCTGATCTCATCCACTTCCACTTACCTACAGACTGGTGGTACTGGGGCACCCAAACAGCTGTTGTACCAGTTATTTGCAATCATCCAGGGCAATTAATCTCACCTAACTCTGGTAATCTAAAAGCTATTCTGGACACCCTCATGAGTGAGGCTCACCAGTTAATAATGGGAAAGAAACCCTCTGGAGGTGTCTCTCTCCCTCCAATGACAGTGGAAAGAGTCTAGACACCACTTTAGATAATTTATGTTTAAACGGGTTAAACAAAACGAGACTATGAAGACTGGGAACCACAGTCATGCTGACATTAACATTAATGAACTATATTTGTAAATCACATGCATTTTGTCTTCCCCCCTCTGAAATCAGTAGAAATTTTATTTCAGTTTCAATTGAGATAATGGGAAATGACACTAATTAAAAGCAAATACCCAACAGCCTTTGCCTTCCGTTGTTTCATTTTGTGTTAGACTTGCTGCTGAAAAACAGCATTCAAGCACAAAATTCAGTGCCAGTTTTTAGATAGTAAGGTGTCTACAGTATAGGCATCTAGTGTGGGTTGGTGTTTAAGCTTTCATTCCAGTCAATGGACAACAGATTAATACAGTTTAAATAAAATAAGACTAACACTGGTGTCAGCTGAATATCTGAGCTATGTAATTGTCCAGTCTAGGTAATGGGAAGATTCAGTTGCCTAAGTATTGGTGCCATATCAGCTACATCCAGCTACTGATTCAAAAATGGTCGGACCTCCCAGAAGTTCTAAATGTCTCTGACACTCCAAAATACCTCATATGGCAACAAGTGACACATTTAGGTAAAGAAGTCCCACATCAATGACTATGCTGGAAGGTTAGGCATGTATTAACACCCATATGCAGATACCTGTAAACTGGAACAGAAGGGCATCCCGTTTTATATGCATAATAATATGCTGTATCGTTAAAACTTAAATTCACCTTTATTTCACTACTGTCTTTAGCCTCCTAGTGTTTTGTTTCTACGCTTGCTTGTTAATCAGTGCCACCCATAACTCTCCAGGAGGATGTTTCATGTCTCTCCTCCCAAGGACATGACAGTTGTCAGGCTAATTTTTCAGGGAGGGGGTGATGGACCTAATCAAGCAAATCTATCCTGATGACTTGTAAACTCAAAGTAAACTCGAAGACCTCAACGTTCAGCCCAGCACAGACCAGAGAGATAATCAGGAAGCATTATGCCTGTTATATCTCCAGGCAAGGATGTTGAAACAAAAAAAGTAAAGGAACTCACAGAAACTTTTTTTCTCCCCACAAGCCTGTTTCAGAATATAGAATGCTTCAGATGCTAAAAATGTGGTTTCCTTCTTGTCACTGTGATAACATTAGCTTTAGGTTGATTCCTGCTGCTGTGTGACAGCTGGTGCAGACATCAGTTGGAATGCACAGAACATAAGTTTGTCCTATAAGTTTAAGCTAACCAATCACTCATCTCACTATAAAATCTAACCCGGTCATGTCCCATGTGATGTCTGGCCACTGGAATGTTAAAGCCACTACAGCAGCATCTTGGCTAATTGCATCCATCAATAAAAATGGATTCCACACAAAAAGGCATCAATTAAAACTATGAAACTACAAGAAAGCAGTCACTTTTAATGCATCATTTATCACAACAACCTGGTGTTCTTTTCTTCCACAATTTTTAGAACTCCTGTTGCCATAACAACCGGATGCAGCCTTTACACATTGTGGGACAAATCCTGCCCTTAGTGACACAGATGCAAATTCAGAATAACTTTGCTGAAATGCCGGGAATAACGGTGATGCAAATACAGAGTAACGGAGGCAGAATGGGACCCACTATCTCCTTTGTGTAATCATTTTCTTCCTCTCCTTTGCCTTGTCAGGAAGACAAGATGTTTTTCTCTTATACTCTGAGTAAGTTCATAATGTAGTGGAATAATCAGACATAATGACATGTTAAACCACAAAGGAGGGTTACATCCTAAATAGCATATTAACTTAGATTTTAAATTTGTATATTAACAGTTATTTAAAATAAGCAAGTCTGAGATAAGAATGCATTATCTCTATTCAGAGACTACATCTAAATCATATAATATATTGAGTATCTTGCCTTATAAGACATAATGAAGCACAAATTCAGATATGTTTGGCTAAACAGAAGATACACTTTCACAGAAAGAAGTGCATAGGAGGATCCTGGGTCTCATTACCTAGAGCAGAGCCTCATGCAGACAAACCCTATCTATTTGTGTGGAAAACAGACATCGTCAATGACATCACCACGAAGTGTTCTCAGACTTGCCACTCTTCCCAAGGAAATCGGCAGGAATTTGCTGCCACATCAAGGTCCCTATACAGATCACTACACCTAAAGAAAGCAGAGTCTAGAAGGAAAATGTGGATCTATTCTGAATTGTTCTATAGAAGTGTTTTTCAGACTGCCAGCCAGATAACATTTATTTAATTATAATAGCAATCAGAAACCCAGTTGAACAAGTGCTTTGGAGCCTGGTAAAGCTAAATCTGGTAGAGTCATAATGTTAGCAATAGTTTTAACCTCCATTCCTGTTACAAAACCAAATGAAGCCACCAGGCAAATTCTATAGGTAGGCAGGAGAGAGGGATATGCAGAATTTAAAAGGCAAGTAATTCTTTACATGCAGTACGCACACCTAACCAGCCTGCAAAATTCTATACAGCAAAGATACATTTCCCCTATTAAATTTGAAAAGTACAGAGCTGCCATCCTTGACAGTAGCGCTTCATATCTTAAGGCTTTCTCTGGATGAAAGGATAGACAAAATCTACAAAACCTAGCAGCAGAAAGGAGGTGACTTGCTACATTCAGAGAAATCTTAGAATAATGTCATTTTAGAAATTACTTTTGCACGCAAACCTAATAGCAGACATTACTGGTGCTCATATGTGACTCTGAAGATTGATGCATCAACATTGCACTGAGGCAGTATAAGAGCCTCAGAAAAACAAATTAGCAAGGTTTGTTACCCAATGAAAATGCAAGATTATAAAGTAAAAAAAATGAGCCTGGCCAGAACATCAAGAGGTCAATTGCTTTGTCTGCCTGCCCAAAGGCAAGATCATCTGTAACTACATCATTCCAAATAGCTTTTTATTCAGCTTCCATTTAAAGACTTTCAACAAAAGAGACTGAAGCCTTTCAACCACTCAATTTTGGTGGCTCATTATCTTTATCATTAGAAGGCTCTATGGTGCATTTGAGGGTGTGATTCTAGCATGGGTAGGTATTTCTGTATTATCTTTACTGAAAGCTCAGGCATTGATAGCGGTGAAACCATATCAACACAAGCTGGCCAAACTTCGACTAGATGTTCATTAGTAGCAGCAGAAGCTCACTACATTTTTACTGGTATTTATTAAAACCAACTGATCTGCTGTGAGTATTTTGCTCCCATCACCTCTCTTCCAGTAGAATCTTAATTTTATTTTCTTTGAGACCATGGTGTTTCACAGTTGTCTCTTTCAGCAGCTGTGGCAAATGGTGAACATCATGGTTTCCAAGCACTACTCCAAATTTTTTCAGGTTGATTCAGAATCAACTTGCAGGTGATTGATCAGTGTTGTACTGCACAGTGTGTGTAGTGGTAGGAAGCAGGCAAAATAATAAGATAAAATAGTTCTCTCATGTTTCGTGGCAGACTAATTTTTCTGAGTCTGTGCACTGATTTTCACTTCATTGTACCACAAGAGGAAAAATGGATAATTTCAGAAAAGGTGAGCATATACTGGGAGCCCTACTTCAAAACATTGGAGGAGGATTAAAAGGAAACATCCAAGCAAAGAATAGAATTTGATAGAGGTACTGAACTAGATGTGAATCATCTTCCACAGTGAGCCCAGTCCTTCAAAGCAAACTCTGAATATCAAAACAATCATGGAAGACCAATAATTTTATGACAGTCTAAGAAAATGCCTAATTGATGGTGCATTGCTGGAATTACATGGGGATAAGACCCCATCGGCAGCCAAATCTTTTCTTGGAATCTTACACCTACATGGTAGTAGTGTCCATACTCCTGCCTGCCGTGTAATTTTACCAGACCCAAAAAGGATGTGCAAATAGTGAATGTAAATGGGAGTGAGTGGAAAAATTCAAGATAGTTGCTGCAAAAACATCTGTTGGCAGGGTCTTCATGATGGGCATGGTGAAAACAAGGTCTGCACTTCACATTGTTGATAAAAGATTGAGAATAAAAACACCACCTGTGAAGAAAGAAGCCACAGAACCTGTTAAAAAAACCTGAGAAAACATCTTGCACAGGAAATTTAAAGACTAGATCCATCTACAAACCTAACACCAGATTGGAATTCCTAGATTAGGGGTTCTGACACCCAAAGTTCCTTACCTACTCAATGGGAGCAGTGAGAGGGGAATCACCTCTGCAAGGCAACACAGACTTCACAAGCCTTCAACCCTCACCTGAAGATACCTTCCCTTTCCTTTCATCTAAAGAAGAGGTAAGGAATCTCTCAACATAGGCATCTCTGTTCCAGTGAGATACGCTCAGGGAACAGAGTCAAACCTGCATCACTGACCAAAAGCACTGATTTTATTACAGTGTAAGTACTTTCAGAGGAAGAAAGTAGGAAGCGCAACAGAGTTCTCCAAATGGAGCAGAAAGATATTGCATAGACTGTGCAGCATGAGGATGATTCACCACTTGAACAAACTACCAAAGGCTTTTTAGTCCAAAAGCCTCAGAGGCGCTGATCCTCTAATGCTTGCTGAGTATAACACTTGGTGCAGTGACACTATTCTTCGTTGGTCATTAGGCACTGCTGTAATAAATGTGATGAAGGGAATCTTTATTTTATAATGCTTTTAAACCAAAGCAGAAGCCAAATATGAGTCATTGCATTCTGTACAGCAGCAGGGAGTAAAATGATGTGACCTATAGATTAGAGGAAATCATCAGTTTGAAGAAAAAAATAAGAAGAATCATAGAAAAGGGATTTAAAGAGATCCTCTAGTCTGTCTTCCCTTCCCAAGTCAAGATCTGCTGCTTCTTTGATGCTCCTGAAAAATGTTTATCTAACACCTGCTCTTAAAGGCAGCTTCTAATAAAGATTTCACAGCATGTGGAGACAAACTATTTCCCAAATTAACTTGAAATTCCCCTACAGCAATTTAAAATGGTTCCTTCTAGCCCTAAAATCTGCATACATTTCCCTCTTCTTATTCCCCTTCTTTTGAACCCAGCTCCCTATTTTAAGGAACACAAATCTGAATAAGTCAGTAATATACTAATTTATATTCTTCACAGCCCTACTGAAATAATGTGTTTCCAACAGTGCAAAACTCAGCATGTAATTAAACTTGTAAGATTCTATCTTAATACCAAAAAAAAGGTATGATATCATACAGACCTGTTCTTTTATGTCCATCTTGATATCTGCTATGTAATTCTGTTACAACTTGTCCACCACATTTTATAATGTCAAATGATTTATCGCCTTCTATCTCTGAAATCTAAGCCTTCAGTAATTTTCTATTACAACAGAATTTCTCTACCGTATTTATCTTTTTCTTTGTTGTTTTTTTAATACAAAATGACTTTCAGCTGAACTTCTTTATATGGCCATCTGCGTAATTACTATGACTCTTACTGAACCAGCAGCTTGCAGATTATTAATTGGATTCTGCTCCTCCTGGTATCATTGGGAGTTCTGCCATTGACTTCAATGGAAGCAGGACTAGACCCCCTGAAACAGCCTTATTATTGGATAACTCAAATCTCTGGTGAGAATTGACATTGATATATTGACAACAGCTTGTTTCTTTTTTTAATTTAGAATCTCTTAATTGGCTTAACCAGCCACTTTGTTTTGTGTGATGATTCTGTATCTCTGAATGCAGTTTTCTATGATTAAATAGGAAATGTTTCCTTCCTCAATTGACATACAAAAAGAATGGTAAGCAGCTTTTGAGCAAAAGAACAAATTCTAACTTGCATGCTGTAAAAGCATCTTTTCATGCCTCAGGAATCTCTGGGTGAAGAAGGAAACATGGTAGGTGGGGGACTGGGTGAAGGGAAGTATAAGGAAGAGGGAATTCAGTCTGGCAACTGGGAGTTCAAGAAGAATTAACCTAGTCTATTTCTGTTCCAGGTTTGTGACTCAGGCGGAAACAAAAAGGATTCAAAAGGCTGCACCTACGTTCCCTCGTCTAGGAAGATTCCAGCTCCACAGGTGTGTACTCTTGAAGCCTGTGTGATCCAATGCAATGGGCTTACAGCAGCTGGGGATGGACAAACAAAGGCTGATGAACAGAAGACATTTGCTACCTGAACTGAAGTTCAGGCCCTTTGCAGGCAGCAGGTGAGGAGCTCCCACTCACAGTTCACTGGGATAGCCTTTGGCTCAGTTCCCACCTGCCTTGAGCAGCTCTGGCTGGTCTCCTCATTGAATTAATCAAATTTAGGTCCTCTGTCCTAAAAGGCAAGTCAGCCTTCATCTTTCTCATCAGAACAAAGGAACAGGCAGGAGAGAGCCCTTGCCGTGATATAGCTGCAACTTCCTCAGGAGGGGAGATGCTATGGCCCTCATGGACAGAGGAGGGGATGGGATTCAGTGGCAGGCACTAATGCTCAACATTCAATTTGTCCTTCAAATTCCAAAGAAATTTATTTTCTTTGGACTGGGGTCCTGGGCTCAGGTTTCCCCCTGTGACTGGCATTGAATTACTTTAATAAGGGAAATTGTATTTGTTGATCTAAGGGCTCTAGGGTGCCTGGTCAACTTTTTTTTTTTTTTTTTTTTTAATGTTACCTTATTTTTAACTTGATCTGCACCAGGGGAAAACATGTTCTAGAACAATGCCAGATCCTGTTTCAACTGGTTTTAGCCACCCACATACTGACCAAATAGTTTCTAAATCACCCATATACTATCTCATTATAATCCATAATTTACTCTGCATAGATTCAGGAATACTTGCCCCAGTCATTTCCCAGGCAGTGATTCAAAATCATTCATAGTCATCATTTATACAGATTACAAACAGGGAAGAAATTGAATAGTTTCTCAGATCTGGGAATTCTTCAGAGCAGTTTGTTTGGGTTTATTCCTCTTACTTTGTTCTTCTTTGAAATAGATCCATTCTAGTGTTCATGACACAGAAAAATAATTGTCCCACCAGTCTTACAGTACATAAAAAACTGGAATTCTACATCCCCCTGCTGGAAAGATGTTCTGAGTATGCACAAGGCATTACAGCACCACCTGATCCTTGCTAACCTGGAAGTCTGGAAAGCAAAAGAGACTGATACATACTGTATTACTCCACTTTTTCAGCTCAGCTACTGAGGAGTATATCTATGAGAAGCCCTTTTAAAGAAACAGACCATTTTTACTTACAAAATATACTTGTCATGCAACAGAGCGCAGGATTGCTGCAGATTCTGTTCAGTAGAATCTGACAAATTAATGTATTTACAAGGTAAGAAAAAAAAGTTAAAAATCAGAGCTACCACATCAGGGTGATAAAATTGCCTTCAAAACATTTGTGACCTGTTAAGTGAATCCTGTATGCTTAATTAAACTTAATTTTAAAAAGAAGTATTTTTAAATGGCTGTATATTAAAAGAATGAGAAAGATGGGTGGTTGGGGTTTGTTTCCCCAAAGACACTGGTGCTGTAAAGAACTGTGTTATCGGTTGCGTTAAGCAAGATGTGACATCCATCAAGATCAGCGTGTTTACATACGTACATGGTGACATAGTTTGAAGTGGTATATTGTAGGTATAAAATCCTGATCAAACTTACCTACAATAAACCTTTGTGCTGTAATTGTATTTCTTTGTTCCTTACTAAAATTGAGGCTGCTGACTGGAAGCATGCAAGTATTTAATTTTGTCACATAATTCCCTCAATTTCAAGCCATGGTAAGTAACACTTTTGGTACACGTCAGTTGTCAACTCCTGTTAGAGCATCTAGCTATTACATGGTTCAGATGTAGCTGCCTGGCAATTAATGTTGTATGTTGTGAATTCATCACTCCAAAAATGGCAGAAGAAATTGAATAGTAAGGATTCTGTATGGATTAACTCAACCTGCAAAATTATATTTCTGAAAGCTTTAGCATCGTGCTGGCTTTTGCTGGAGAGGAGCACAGTGCACTTGCTCTAGTCAAGTGCATTGGACGAGCAGAGATAAATCTCCTCTGACCAAGTGAAGAGAGACCTCTACAGGTGTTTTTTAGTCCAGAGACCTTTGGAAGTTGTTCCCTGAAATTCTTAAGCAAAAGATGTGACCCGTGTTTGTCTGACAAGTCAGAGGATGTGGGAGAAGACCCTGACCATGCTCCCGAGAGGATCTGCACTGCCGTCCTCGGTGCCACCTATGGTGCAAAGCCCCCTGGGCTGCCACACTGCTGCCCTGGGGACCTCAACCACACTGGTGAGATGTCTGTGTGGGGGGACGTGTAAGCAAGTAGCCCCCCCAGACCAGCAGCCAGAGGAGTGGGAAGCTGTATTCTCCAAACATGGACAGGGCTGTGTCTTACTGGAGCAGGTTGTGCTTGGCTCTGTGACAAAGCTAATTAAAGACCAGACAAGATTTTTAAACAGACAGCTTCATTATGGATGTCTGTGAGACATACTGGCACTCAAGTTACTTATTATTATTACTTATTTGGAGTATTGCACAAAGGGTCCAGAGATATCAAATACAGAAGGAAGCACCCATTCCTCTGGTTTTGCAGCATGAAACTTTTGCTTCTTCTGAGGAGCTCAAACCATTTCCATAGGTAGCAGCCCCTACTGACAACAACCTCTGCTGTTTGAACACCACAGTAGGATGTAACCTTGATGCAGCTCTTTTTGTATTTTTTTGTAAAGCGTGGTCTCTTCCTCCATAACGGATGTTTATTGACAAAACTAAAGGCAGCCTAATGGAAAGCATGAACATCATTTACAACTGTACTTTCTGCACCAGGCTTCAAATTGTTCTCTCACAGGTATCAACAAGACTTACATCACTAAAAATGCTGGCAAATAAATGAGACGTGTAAGAGAAGAGAAATGTTAAATGGTATTTCTCTAACAGGAATACTAAAGGCAGCAATGGAAAGCAGAGCTAAAAGCTGCTGACCCTTTACAGAGCTTCTGTGATCTCGATGCAGGAATAAAGCTTGTAAGAATGTCATCAACCTCCTTTCTAAATTTCCCCAAGATCATTAGGTTTTAATCTATGGGCTCCAATATTTTTCCAGAAGGAACTGGGCACAGATGCTACAAAAAATTAAGGCGAAATTAGGAGCAGTGTTTACTTTTCATAATAACTCTTGTGTCCTGAAAGATCAGTATTCTGGAGTTTCTCATGCACAAATAAGATCAATGGGTTGCTGTTGGACACTTTTCAGTCATTAAGAGCAAAAACATTTATTGATGGAACCACATACTGGAGACTATTGAAAGCTAAATGTTCTGTTTCGGAGAGAAAAGATGAAAAGACAGTACTCGAGGGAAAATACAAACTAAGAAAAGAAAAATAAATAAGTTCTGACTTATTAAAATTAAGAACACAAAAAGCAAAGGGTTTTCTTTTTTCTAAATCTGGTTTTCTCATCGGCATCTCCACAGACTTCACAGTGTTGCTCTTCCTGTGCACAGATGTTGCCCTGGATGATATTTGGAATTGCTGTACAGATTTTTTGTATGCTATTGCCAACTGGTCTAGGATGTGGCTGTGTTGCATAGGAATTCACAAGACCTCTGTTATAACAACTCACAGCCATGGCATTGATGTCTGGCCTTAAGCAAGCTGCTCAAACTAATCTTCTGCTCAGCTGCTCGGCTCTGAAACAGAAGGAATAATTCTGCCCTGACATTGGCTGGTTTCTCTATTCTTTTGTCTTCTGAAGATTTTAGGAAGGGTATTATGCGCACTTAGATAAAGGTCCTTCCCACAGATTTAAATACCAATCAGTAAACAAGGGGAAAAAAATTACCATAATAAGATAATTACATTAATAAACTCCGTGGTCATGGTGCAATTTCACAGGTATGCCATACTATGTAGTACCATGTTCTCACAGGCTGTTTTATTTTTTAATTAGTTTGGCTAAGTAAATCACTCTGCTACACCATCATTAATCACAAAGTCAACTGGAGAAAGACAGATGTGCTCCTGTGTAGAGTCAGGTCTAGAAAGGGTCTCATGCATGTGGACCCAAAAGGCCAATCCTAGGTACCTGCAGGCACAGGTGTCCCCTGGAGCACCACCAGTTACAGTACTGGGGAAGATACGCCACATAGGAGTAGCCTATGGACTGTCTGTAATTATGTGCCATATGTTACTGGAAAAGGTGTGATAGGATCTTTTTATTTTGTATCACTCATAAAAATGTCAGTCTACTTAGGCTTGCTGCTTCTTTGTTGTGTTGCATCTGGATGTCCTACCTCTCTCAAGGTCTTTTTTTAGCAGGAGCACACACTAAGTCAGTGTTGGTGTGAAGTGCATAAATCTCATCCAGTTTGTATACCTCTTGCACCGCCTGTGCAGTTGCTGCCTGGGTTGTATAACTGTTGTTGCCTGTGTTTTCAGGGCTGGGAAAGCTAAATCAAAACAGTCAGTGTAACGCACTGTGCTAATCACAGATTTCGCCATAACAGTTTACCTGGCTGTCTTTCTTTGAAAGAGAGCTGAAATTGTCATTTTTAGCAAGTAACTTCTGGTTTGGGTCTGTTAGCCCCACCTGAGTGCTAACAAACAGCTGTGTGGGTCTGCAGTGTTGCTACCGAGATTTCTGGAGACAGGCATCACACTGCTAGGTGCTATGAGGAGGCGGTGAAGGAGCTGGGTCCACAGTTAGTGCTGAACCTTTTACAGCACGGTGATGGTGAGGACCACATGTCTCTCAGGCTTTTGTTTCCACCAGCCTAATGCTAGGCTGCTGGAGGATTTGAAACTGCTCCGTCATGACAAGGTTAAACGGTATTATGTGTCCTCATCTGTCTGTGAATGATGTCCCTGCAAGCAGCAGAGTTTTGATCTGCTTGCATATTTCATCATGCAGCAACACTTCTCCAAGCCAGTGTGTTGGCCACCAGGTATTTATAACGATCTAATTATTCATCATTCAGATAGCTTGGTAATTAATTGTACACTTGAAATTCTATTACCTTATGTTTGTGTAGGTACACTCATTCAAACCCACCCTTTCCATTAATTTCAATTAAATGCTTGAATGCATACTCCACACCTTTATATTCTTGTACTTTTTGATGTAGTTGCTAAAGGTCAGCTACAAAGTTTTGGTATCAATAGTGATCTAAATATAGGCCCCTACATTTGAGAGTGGCATTCACAAAAAACCTGCAGGAGAGCTGAGCACGCACACGACCAGTGTGATCAAGCAATGCCCGTTTATTACAACTAAGAAAGCCCTTTTATAATGTTCTCCCGCACACGTGAGTAACATGCAGTACAAGTCCTCAAGATTGGACAGTTAACTCAGCCCGCACTTTAAACCTTCTTATGATTGGATAAAAAGTGCCACACCAGCCTTGCCAGGCTTCCTGCCTTGTGGAACTTCTTTTTCCGTCCCAACCCCTTCCGGGGGTTGTTTGTCTCGTTGAGTTTCTCCCCCCTCATTCAGGGTCACATCCTTATCACATTCTTGCTCGGCTGAGGCTCTTAGTCTTGTTCTCACGCAGGATTGCTCACATGGCCATTCTCTTGCAGAAAGCCCTCTCGAATCCCAACAAAAACCTACTTAAATGCTTAGGTACTTGAGAGACCAGGAACATCAAAGTTTTGCATGGCTTGAGACTTTGTTGTGGTTTGGTTGAGCATCAGCCTCAACATAGGCTTGAAACTGAAGCCCACATTGGATATACATGCATCAGTTTCCTAGTGCCTATATGTCCTGAGAGGCCCATTCCGGCAGACACGTAAAGTATGTCCAACCACATTATGTCACATTAACTGGTGAGCACTCCAGCTAACAAGCAGGAGTTACCCTTGAACCTGTTTCTCTATAATTCAAATATATCATCAGTCAGCTATCATCCAGCTGACTGGTTATTTAAATGAATTATACTATGATATCTTAATATTTATGCACATACCTAAAATCTTCTTCTTCAGAGGAGTTCAGCAATAATCTGTCGTAAATGAAATCTGTCGTAATCAACCAAGGGAGTCTACAACTAATACCACATATCACAGCATACCCTCTCCCAGAAAGTCATTTCACCCAAATAGTACCCTGTCCTGTGCAAACATATTCAGTGGCCATTGTTTCTATTTCCTGTAGGGATTTATTATGAGCTGCATTTATATATATCCTTTATATGGTTATATAAGACTACAATTTGCAAAGTCAATGCTTTTCAAAGGTTTTATAGTTTAAACCTCTCTAGTCAGTTTTCAAGGAAAATGTCATCTACTGTGGTTAAATGGTATGTTTAAAATCCAATTAAATATCAGCCTGGCCATACTGTCTTGTCTAGACCACAATGAGGAACAGAATTAATGCTCAAGCAGATATCATACTATTATGTAGAGGGTCAGAGGTCTGTACCTGTTAAAGCCCACATGTATAAAAGTGTCTGTTAGAAGTGTTGTGCATTTACATTCTAACTGAAGACCTAAAACTACTTCAACTGCAGCATGGTTAACCTTTGTTATACCATTATGCAAAGCATATGGGAATCCGTGCCATTCAAATAACCCATGCTCATATCTGTAATCCTTTAGATCTACTGTCATATGAAGGGTCATAACAAGAAAAATATTATGGAACTTGTACATTTCCTATCACATGAAAAAGTGAATCGATCTGTTTGTCTGTCTATCTGTCTATCAGTTGCTATGTCTATCATCTGCAATGTTTCAAGGACCCAGTACAGAACAGCCTGATACCTAAAGCCAGGTCTCTGCTACTAAAACTACAATAGAAATGTGAATCAGAACTGCAGCCCTAAGATGTGGGAGAGAACATGAACTCAGGATTATGCCTGGTCATAAGAAAAGATAAAAAAAACCTCCAAGGGAAAGAATATTCTAGCCTGATCACTCAGTCTTGGCCAGGAGCAGCAAAGACCCAGTTCTGGGAGTTCCCCAGCACATGCCAAGCCTGGGGCAGGTTGTGGAGGCCAGTTTGGACTGACCTGGAAAGCCATGACAATGTTGGAGCAGCACAGGAAGTTTCTTATATTAAACATAATTGTGTTATATTTTTTGTAACTTTATTCCATAGTGGCAAATTTGTGTTTTCAAATAAACAAGTCATTTTATCCCTCAGTCTTGCTTAATGCTAAATCTGACTGTGACTAGTATAACACTGGCTTGACACAACACTCTCTCCCAGTTGTTGCAATTATTCTTCCAGAGTGGAGAAGGGTGTCTCTGGCCCACTAAACTGTGAGATTCTCAAAAATGTCTGGCGTTACCAACCCCTGAAATGCAGATGTTAGCAAATTTTAAGAAGTTCATTTCTTGGCAAGAGTCAACTTGAGTCTTTTAAGAAAGTGGTGAGATAATGAAAGAATGAGATATGTGAGTCACTGCAAGATAAACCTGTGAATGTCCAGACCCACAACTCTTACTTCCCTGGTGTCATGGTTTAACCCCAGACAGCAACCAAGCACCATCCAGCCACTTGCTCATTTCCCCATGATGGGATGAGGGAGAGAATCAGAAGAGTAAAAGTGAGAAAACTCATCGATTGAGATAAAGACAGTTTAATAATAAAGCAAAAGCCACATGTGCAAGGAAAGCAAAACAAGGAATTGTTTCACTATTTCCCGTGGGCAGGCAGGTGTTCAGCCATCTCCAGGAAACCAGGGTCCATCACATGTAATGGTGACTTGGAAAGACAAAATGCCATCACTTGAAAAGACTCCTCCCCATTTTCTTCTTCTTCCCCCAACTTTATATGTTGAGAATGACATCACATGGTAACGGAATATCCCTTCGGTCATTTGGGGTCATCTGTCCTGGCTGTGTCCCTTCCCAACTTCTTGTGGACCTGCAGCCTGCTTGCTGGTGGGTTGGCGTAAGAAGCAGAAAAGACGTTGATTCTGTGTAAGTGCTGCTCAGCAATAACTCAAACATCCCTGCATTATCAACACTGTTTCCAGCACAAATCCAAAACATAGCCCCATACCAGCTACTATGCAGAAAATTAACTCTACCCCAGCCAAAACCAGCACACCTAGCTATGGATTTTTTATAAAACTCATAGAAACATAACTACATTTGTGACACAGATCCCTCCCTGAAAGAGGGAAGGAAATGTGCATGGACACACATATGTATGTAACATTTGTTTCCTGAGGAAACTGGAATGTAAAACACAGGAGAGAAAAAAAAAAAAAGAAAAAAGAAATGGTGAAGTGGTGCCTTTTTTTTTTTTTGCATAATCGTGTAGCTGTTACTGAAATGTAGTGGAAGATGGCCACGCTCAACACCTTCATTAGCAACCAGGGGACTGGATCCATTCAATTCACCAGGTTGTGGAGAAGAGAAACTCTCTGCTCCTCCTTTCCCCTTGAAACCTAATCAAGACTGAGAAGCTCTAAGAACCACAGAGCACATAAAAGAAAAGCAGCTTTTTATTGAAATTCTTCCTTGGGGCATTATTTTTTTACCTGCATTCCTAAGGTAATTAGATGTATTTGATCACTGCCTGCATTCCTGTGTCTCTCCTGCCCCCCAAATTCTGTCTGAACCTTTTGGTCAACTTTAAACAAATCAAATTTGATTTAAAATTCCCAAAAGCTCCATGGAAGCATGTGGCTAAGGGAGACCCCCTGAGGTCCTTCCTGAAGAATAGCAGCAGATGGCAGGGTCGGCAATGAGCCATCCTGAGCTCAACTTCAGGGATGCCTTTGTGGTAGCACCATGATGCGACCTGCTGCACTTCACATCTTCTCACACATCTCCTTGACCACTCAGGGGATGGGGGTGATGCAGAAATTCATCCTTTGGTGCTGTCACTTGTAACTCATTTCTATCCTGGTGTTTCCTATTTCCTTATTACCATAATCTTTTACTCAGACTGCATTTATCTCTAGCTGTAACCATTTGTTTCCGGTCCCTTGATTCTTTAAACAAGGCTGTCTAAATATATGACTGTCATTTTTGCTATTGTTACATAATTTTGTTGTTGTTGTTGTTGTTATGCCAGTTGCAGGCATAGCTCTAGCCACTATATGACTGCTTAATTTGAAGTATAAATGTACCTAAAATAGTTTCTCTTTTCTCTTTCAGGAGTTATGAGTTTCTTCTAAATTATGAATGATTCCAGCCTGTTTTTATTTTAAGATGTATTACACTATCTGACTAACTATCAGTTTTCTGTCAGTTGTGTCATACAGGAGTTCTAAAGTCTTGCAAAGAGTTTATCCAAGGCTTAGTTTACCAAGCTGTTTTGGCTATCCTTGCACAAAGGTCAACTGTTAGTGGAAAAATTCCTTGTTTGCTGGCTCCTACATTCAGAGAGAATTATACGGTTTTGGGCAAGTGAAAATTTTTTACCCTGAATGACATGACACATGTAAATCATGTTTTTAATAGGTTTAGAAACCTGTGTGATTTTCCTTTAGGAACATGAATATGTTTCTACAGTGGAAGCATGACAGAGTTATATCGTATTTCAGGCCAGGGAATCCACAACATTTCAAATGAAAATTTCTAGAGAGAAGCCTTGGCAGAGGAGTTCCAGATATGGGTATGTTATTGTCTCCCTGCTGTAAAGAGAAAAGGAAAGAGTTAGGAAGGTAACAAAATCTATTAATATCCCCAAGATGGAGTGCCAATGCAGTAATTTCAGGGCAGAGAAAGGGTCTGTCCTCCCTGTGCACACAGACATGTATCTCACACTGGATGCTGGAGAGGAAATGCCCCAAACTGAATGAAGTCAAAGGTGAATTTTCCTCTCAAATGTTCTCCTAAATCTCCTGTGCTTAACTGTGCATCTACTTCTTAGTAAAATGCAGTAGTTAAGAAGCATAATTTGATTTATATCTGTCCTACTGCTTAGTCAAATGCACAACTCATTATTCAAATATCCCCTGCTCAAGATGAGGTATGACTGAGAAGGAAGAAATGCTGACTATATGGCTCCACAATTGCATCTGTTTCTTGTGAGCAGCTGGTGGCAATGAACTGTTATTAATTTTATTACGGTTTTTGTAGTTGCCAAAAATAAGCTGAACGCAAAGCTCTAAATAACAAGGTGTATAGGATAGAAATGGCTTCCATCTTGTTGGCTGCATCTTCTTAGTAAAGGCTCTTTTTCTTCTTCCTTTTAATCTGTGTTAAGCCAGTGAATATTTCTGTCATTCTCAAGCTGCCAAAACAGTCCCAACTCTGGAATCCTCTCCCATGATCCCACATGGCTGAGCCACCAAGACCAAATATTATGTGTTGCAGGACAGGCAACCTACTACTCCTCATCTCTGTTCTTGCTTTCCTCACATAAAATCCACAGCCTTTCTAGCGCTCTTTTTTGTCATCAAGAGCAAGAAGTACCTACTGCAGAGACAATCTCTACAGTACTAAAGTCTTCTGTGTAAAGCCTTCAGTGATTTCATACCTGTGATGAGTGGCCTTTTAGTGCATTACTGGGTCTTCAGAGATATTTAGGACACCCCATTGGTCCCTGAAGAGAAAAGGTGACAGTAAATGACAATTTTCTTTTGGTTTTATTTCATACCCAATGGACTATGAATTGGATTGGAGTCAATGAAGCATGCTGGAATATTGTACAAATGAAGCTGTCTATGCAGCTACATGCAGGACATGTACAAATTTCTTTTCCTAACAAATTTATAAGCTCAACCAAACTTATAATGAACAAGTTTATAGGCTAAAATTTTGGGGTTTGCAACCTATTTGTCTGGATCAAATGATCCATTGAAATGAAAAGGAGGAAGATAGCTAATTCATTCAATAATAGTCTGGAATCACAGGTTAGTACTTGGATTTGAAAGCTGGTGTATTAGTCCAGAGTCGCAGGACTGAAGACATTAACAGGTGTCCAGCATGACACCAAACTCCTACAAAGCACATAAGACTGAATCTATTTTTTTTCTCTACTTTTCTCATGATTGTAAAATGTTAGAGACACACTGACACTCAGTTAATCACATTCCTTTAATCTCTTTTGCATCAAACTCTTTGTGAGTGAACATATACAAGCAAAAAGGACTCTGAGTCAATGTTTTGACAGTTTCATGATTGTTTCAGTGGAATGAAGATGTTGGGGTTGAAATAATCATGGTACCCGCATCAAATTTAGAAAACAGCTTTCTTTAAGTTTTGAACAGGAAAATGTGTTCAGACAAGACCTCACAATCACCATCAATATCACGAATTCACTTTTTTTTGAAACAGCAGCAAGCAGCAAGAGAAAGAATGCCAAATAAATTTAGTAAAGCCCAGCTAGGTGTCTCACCATGGAGCACGAACTAACAGTTCATCCACCACCTGAACAAGCACTTTGCAGCTATGGCAAGAGAGATAGAAGAGATGAAACTGCCAAGTACAGCAGTACTTTTAGGCAAGCAACGGTGCAGTCTATTAACACCACATCAGAAAGCACAAAGGTTCTGCAACGAGACTACTGGTGTTATGGCAGAGGGGCGAGAGTAAAGCAACACCCTGCCCCATTCCTGAAAAATTGCTTGCTCTAAGGATGGAGAAGGTTTAAGAGCAGACAGTTCATCTTTCTACAATGCTTCAAGATTAAGACTGGAAAAGTAATTTTGCAACCAATAGCACACTTGATTAATTTAGCTCTTTTTCCTATTCACAGAATATCCAGAAACAGCTCACAACTACCTCTGATTTATTCATTGTTGGAATTTACATGGCACATCTTGTTGCAAGTCTTTTCAGACCTCTTTGGACTGATTCAATATGAAATTGAAACCACTTTGGTTAGCTGAGACTAGTCCCAAATCATACAGGATTGCTGTTGTCCCCTGAGTGGGTTAGCATGACTTATAATCAAAAGAAGGGTTTACAGAAAATCTTGAAGGAGTTCAAACTTTCAAAAAGCTGTGCAACAAATGTTGTGTCCTAAGCTACTTTCTTATCCCTCGCACTGCTTCCCCAAAGGGGCACTGCCTAGTGCTAGCTAAAGAGACGTCTCTCTGTAGCCAGCATCTAGCAGAATCACTCACAAAAGAATGTTTGTCCTTCAGTGGAAAACACCTCTTTTTCAGGAAGTCCCCAGCTGCTTCTACACAGCAGACACTGTGTAAGTATGCTTATGCACTTGCCGAGCAATTTTCTATTCTCTAATTACAATGTCTATGCTGTAACTAGAGCATTCAGAGTGTTTCCAAGCTCCTAGGTCCAGGCTAGCCAGCCAAAGTGAAGTGGTGTGAAATGAAATAGTCCTTGATTGGGATGAATGAAAGATGGGTTTTGGGAGGGATGCTGCTGTATGCACCTGAAGCTAAGTCTAGGTGGACTTTGTAGGACTTCCTCATGATAAATCAGTGTTTAAGGATAGAATATTAAGTTTAGTTTAGTCTGGCAAGGCATAGAAATTCCACTGAAAAATCAAAATAAAGTTATGAAAGGAAAAAAACATCTAATGCATTTTAAAGGCCATATTTGATTATCAAGTTCCTTCTGAGCGTGCAGTTGAAATTTAAATATTATCGTGTAAGACAAAAAAAGAATTAGAGTGACAGTCTTGTGGCAGGAGGTATTGTCAGAACATGAATGGCTCATCTAATTTACTTGCCTGCCTCATGGCCACAAAATCTGACAAAGTTAGAACATGATTTTGAGAACTGTAGCAATTCGTGTTTTACAGATATTAGGCAACCCGTATTCTATCACTTCCATTCCTGTTTTGGTACAACCATGGCCAGAAATTCTCATTTCTTTCCATTTAGATTTTGACTGGTTTCAGCCTCTTGCCATTGGTTCAGTGGATGAATGATCTCTACAGCACTAGCAATCACTTCATCACGGAGGTACTTACCACACTTGATCAAATCATGTTTCAAACTACTCTTTAAAAAATAAATAAAATGAAATTCTTATTTTCTTTGCTGTGAGAAGCAGGCTTTCTAGATTTCTGAATTACTTTCAGTGCACCTTCCTAAGCCCTCTCTAATCTCCTCCCTTCTTCTTTGCCAAAAGATAAACACCAAACTTCCTTAAATAAGACCATTTTTTATTCAGTACCATAGATAGAGGTAATACCATTTTTCCAGTCAGAAGGAATTTAGTTGGGTCAAATTTTCCTCCTTTTTAAAAATCCATAGATTAAAAGTCATCAGTGCATCAAGGTTTAAATGCTGAAAAAAATGGAAAAATTAATCAAAAAAATAGAAGGTTGCTATAATTCTAAAACGAGGATTTGAATTTACTAAAAGAAAGAAGTGAAAAAGCAGGAAGTCTTGTGAGCTGATACCTATCCCAGATTCTTAGACAGATTTTAGGCAGCAAAGAACTGATATTTTTCATCTCACTAAATAAGTAAGCTTGCTTCCTCCTTTCTGTCCTAAGAAAAACTGTGTCAGTTCCCAAATGTTTTCCAAACATTTGACACAAAAGGGTGAACTAAGGACAGAGATCTTGCTGTAAATTACTTTTTTCTCTCTTTAGTTTTAAATGAGATGTTTATTATCGCCTTAACATTCTTGCAGTGGTTTAGTTCTGTATAATAGCAAAGCCAGTACTAAGTTAATTAAAAGAGCTATAATGTCTGAAAGAAGTCAGCAGGTTTCTATGGGTTGCTGATCAAAGGGAAAGTGGTTCTTTTTTAATGGTGTTTTCTTCTTGCTCTTTCAGATACAGTATGTCTCTGTAATCACCTACAATGTTTGCCATGATGACAAAATTAGATAAAACCGATAATTTGAAATAAAATAAGTTTAGAAATAGAATTCACAATAAAAAAAAGCAAATCATCAACTTAAGAAAATCATACCAGTAATTTATAAAAGCCACCACAGGTCAGTCTAGAACCATAGTATTCTGTAATCACGCCACCTCAATGATCTAGGTTAAGAATGAGTAATGAAGGACAGAAATTATGTGGATCAGTAATGTTCTTTCACTTGAGTGGTAATGATGTATTCATGTAATAATGCGATTCGAGTCAGTGAGATGAAGCTATGTCTATATAGTACTTGAAATGCACATTGTGTGCCAATGATATCCCCCAATATGTTGTCAAGCTTATGTGCACATAGATATTTTTAATGTCTAGATCAGTGAACTATTTGACTCCGACCATGCACTTTACTTTCACGTAACTGCTTTTGTTTTTGTCTTTAAAGAATGGCAACATGCAAGATGATCTATATTCTGAAGGAAAAGTAAGCAAAATTTTTATTCTTCTCCCTAGTGCCTTAGCAAATTTTTTTAAAAGTATATATAAAGTATATATACTCTGGAAATATCTTTATACTCTGAAAGTTTCAGATCACCTAACTGTTTTTCTCCTATGCTTTAAACTACTCTTCCTGTTCAAGTATGTATGGATTTCTGAAGTACGGGGATTGGGGGCGGGGGGGGGGGGGGGGGGGGGAGAGAAGGTTGTAATTTGTCACACATATTAATAATGGACACAAAGGAGAGGAAGATATGGTTAATACAAAGACAAAAGAGAGATTTTCTTAGCTTCCTGTAATCTTTCCTGTGGAGAAATTTATTGCATTAAAAAGATACTATTAATGTGTATCCCAAAGTAAGCTATACAAAGTAAAACCACAGACTTCTGAATTATGATTTTCATCTCTTAAATATAGATACCTCATTGTGTCTGTCTCACCCACAAACTGTCAGATATATCCCTTTTACACAGGTGTTTTAGTAAATACTTAGGACATTTCTGACAAAGTACTTTTTGCTGTTTCAGATAAACTAAAACTTTTGTAGAGAGATCTTAATTTGAAAAGTTTTCAATGCGAAGATTCTGAGGTTAAACTGGGCCCAGAAAAAGAGAAAAGAAAACATTGTTTTAAATCTATGAATCTGACATCTTTGATCTAAAAAAAGACATTTCAGCACAATTCATGTTTTGAAAACACTCCGGATGTTTACAGTTTTCTGATAAGAGGTGAAGACAAATATGAAAGTCTGAAAGGTCAGAGCAAGAAAGAATTTTCAGCCTTCATGCACTTTTTCTTTTCAGTCACTAGTAATTATAAAATATTTTGCAGCTAAAACCCCTCACTGATACACATTTCATATGTGCCATACTTATTGGACAGGAGAGCCAAAAGGTGATAAATTTGATGCAAATATTACATGAGTCTTCTGTATTTTCTGTAAAGAACATGAGGCAATTTGGTTTCCAGGACAGTCATCTTCAAATGTAAACCTATTTTAAGTCAGAGTGTGAGAAACAGAACTCAGTCAGGAAGAAATATTGTAAACAATTTTTCCCAGTAAGTGTAGCCCTATTTTGCAGTGGTAGAACCTGGCAAATGAGGCTGATTTTTGCTGATCAACTCCATTTCCACAAATATCCACCAAATTATTTACATAAAAATAATCAACCCATGATGTCTTTCCACACTGTTCACTTACACACTGAGATGGGCACTAAATTATATAAATGTCTCATTGACTTTACATTGATATACTTCTTAAAAAGCTAAAGAATTATTATTAACAATAAAAAGGAATAACAAATTATGATTAGGGAACACATTCCCTTCCCTGCATGATCATCCTTGATGGAAAGGGAAAGTGGATTTCAGACCAAAAGCAAAAGAAATACCTGTGCTGAAGATAATTTTAGAAAGCACTTGCAAATGACAAATATTTAATTTGAAAAAAAGAGAAGATCTTAAGAATTTTTATATATTCTTAAGGTTGGTACTGGTGTCTTTAATGAGTTTAGATTGGTTAATTTATTTTGGACTTTGCACTGATCAGGGACACTGACTGAAATAATACTTTACGGCTAAAGCACACTGGTTAAATAAAAAGCCATGAATGACACAGTCTTGAGTATATCTTAAAGCTTTTGGCTGCATAATCAGAAAAACACATACAAAAATGACTATTCTGGAGTAATTTATGAATACTGTATTTTGATCTACATAAAAGAGTGTTCCCTTCAAGAGTACAAGAGGGCTGTCAGGAGAATCAGGCAGTGAGCTAAGGAGAATGGCTAGAAGTAAGGTATGACACCAGCAAATGTTTTTGGGTTTTAAATCACTGACTTTAAAATTTTTATTTCCTCAACAGACAGCCTACAGTAACAGTTTGTCCTGAAAGATGAGATGTTGTGAATACACTGTAAGGGAAGGAGCTCTACTATGGCCAGTAAAGGGTCTCAGGTAAAGAAATGGTTCAGAGAAACTGAGTGAAGATACCTGCTTATGCTTCATAAAATTAGCTAGTTGTAAAATCTATGGATATTTATCAGTATTGTACAGAATCGTATATATAGAATAATACACCTAGTAACCATCTAAAATCCTTCTCTTTCTAGTTGCTCGCCTTCTGGGAGAACATGGCTAATGCATGCACAGCTCTGCAGATCAAGAGTAAAGTCACGTGAATATCCCAGGTACAATAAAGACATAGCACCTGGTCTCAAGATGCCTCAGAGGAGGCAGAAAAACAGTTATCCTGGGTCATGGATACTAGGCTGTCAAAACGAATGGGATATTTCTGTGAAATTGTAACATTTCTGCTTAAGAACTAAGTTTTGAAAAATGCATATGTGTTCTTGAGATTAGAACTGAGCCTTACAACTTTATTTATTTGAAGAATTGCAAAGTCATTAAAAGTGGCACTACTGAAAACAAGGATAAGGAACTTTCCCTCCAAAGCTTTTGAATTCATCTCCTTTGTATGCAAGCAACTAACTCTCCTCTATAGCTAAGAGAAGTGGCATTTTGCTATTGTACCTTATGCCAATAGTGCAAACATAGCCAGGGGCAGCATGGAAAATAGTTGCCTAATTTAAAGTTCCCAATAGCTAATAATAAATAAGTGCTCCATATATTATACTAATGTCCTTTCTGGAAAATGTTCCCCCTTTTCAGTCAAAATGCACACAAAGATCCAGGAAAAAAAAAAGAAAAGAAATCATAGACTTTGCTATTAAATCTGTAAGGAAAATCCCCTCCCCAGGTCTGTCCCTGAAGCTTTCTTTGAGAGTAATACTTCTGTCATCGTATAGGCCATATCATACCCACAGTTTCCAGCAATGACTGAAATAGGCATTTCTTTTTAGACCCTCCTGATTAGATCCAGAGAAACAATATGTGATTAACATCCCACAAGAGCCAGTAGCAATGTGGAAGGCAGAGATTGTGGAAGCCGGGTCACACAGAGGTCTTGGTGACAGAGAGGTGAAGCAGACCTAAAGTCTTTATCATATGCTGCTGCAGTCCAATTACTGTGCATTTTGCTACTAAATTCAAGACAAAAATTGTAGGCTGTGACAGGAGAACATGGCTAGAAAAAAAACCCTCAGGAATGTAAACATTGCAAAATGTACTGAGGAAAGCGCAGAAGAGAGCATGCCTTGGCACACAAAATAATAAATAGACAGATGCCACCACACAAGCAAACACACAGAGAAACCTTTCCCAGACTGCTAACCTGGAATCTGAAACGTCACCTTCCTGGGCCTCATTATGACAGTGTTGAGCACTGCTGCACTTAGGGATTCATTTTACTTTATGGAGACTTTAATGGTACTGCTCATGTGCGGAACCAAAACTAGAGCATTAGATTGCTTAAGAGCAATTGCTGGATAAGAAGAAAAGATCTTTGCAGGTTCATGTTCAATTTGTAGACCAAGCAGGGCATGTTTATAAAAAGAGCAGAATGTTTTCCATCTTCAGAAAGAAGGTGTAGATTTTCTGCAAGTTAAGCAAGTGAAATGCCTCTTAGAGCAGCTTCTGATCAGCTTTCAGAAGCTGTTGCTATTCCAACAAGGTGTGTTGGAAATTTGGCTCCTTCTGTATTCTCTTCTCCACACCCATGTTATAAGGATTTTGCACAAGAAAATCATTGTGCTGTATGCTGTCACGGTAGCATCCATATGACATTTGGAAAGCAGCTTTTGTGGGGAAGAAGCTTTTGTGGTGAATGACTGCAGTTAGATGCATAAGCTCTGGAACATACTGTCTGTCATTATTTTGAATATAGCAATAAGCAAAGTTAGAAAGCAGGCAGCTGAATATTGCAGTTCACCAGGACGTAAACTAGATAGCCTCTGCACTATATCCAGGTGCTACTGGGAGCCTTTGGGTTGGATGACAATGCTCTTCTTCCACTTTCATGACTTTTTAGACACTTCTAAGCTGCTACTCATGGTGGCACTTGTTGCTGTCTCAAGTGTCCTAGAAGCCATCAGTATCATTTTAGTGCCCACCACATATAATCTTGTACCCAGAGTATCTTGTCTGCATTCAAAGGAGCAGAGAGGGCTTTAGGAGTGGATGGATAAAGAATCTAAAAATAAACCCTTTCACTACATGGAGGAGAGAGTGCCGTAGCTCCCTTGCCCTCCCTTTCACCAGCGTTTGTTGCTGAAGTGCTGCATTCGTGTCACTGAGATTCAGTGCCAAGCTGAGCATTTCCCACCTATATAGGATCTTAAAATAGCACAGAGGCTGACAGAAATACCTTGAAGGCTGACAGAGGGGTGGTTTTCCAGTATATTATACTCTGTTGTGGGAAGTTTTTATTTATTTAGAATGATATAAGCACCCTGGGGAGGAATATGGTTTAGATTTACTCTGATCTGACCCAACCACAGTGTGTCTGAAATGCAAAGTAGCACTGAGCTCTCCCCAAGGGTCTGGAAATGGAGCAGCTCTATTGAATGATAGATTTTTAGCTGTTCTCCTGCATGGATCTCACTTGGTTGATGTAATGTTGATTAAAGCAAGCACATTTCCTCTACAGCACTCTCATTTATCCCTCCATATCCACTTACTGCAGAGACCATGCAGGCTTTTAATTATTTTACTAAACAGAGAACATTTTTCTTGGAAGTGCAACATGAAATTTTAATGACTGTGCTTTTAATTCCAACAGAAAGACCTCAAATAACAGCAAAGCTCATGTGAAATTCCACATAGGTTTCAGCTTTTCTTCCACAGCACCAAGAAGACAGAAGCCCCAGAATTATACATAGTACTGTTCTTCTCTAGTCATAAGCCCCAAAGCTTTGTTTTCCATACAAGGAGGCAAAGCCTGTTTTCTGGTGCTGCCATTGCCATGGGCACCCCATCACACTGTCTTCAGCTCAAGTACAGCCGGAGAATAAACATGTCTGTACAATGAGGTATCTATGTCTCAGACTGATAATCAAGATCGCAAGTGGGAGGATCTTCTCTGTTAATGCCCTGACAACATGCTAACGCTCCTCCCCAAATAAAAAAGCATTGAGAAGGGTGATAATTAATTTTTTTTCCACATACAGAAATATCAGACACTGTGCTCCAAAGTGTGTTGGTGAACTACATTGTACCCAGTGCAGGACATCATAACTAGTAATTCATGTTCTCACTGTGAAAGTGTCACTGACAGGCAGGTGCTTATGGACCCCGCTGGGCAGTCATGGTCTTCAAATAGACATAGCAGTCATACCACTACCATCCTTTGCAATGCACTTCACTTTACAGATAAGAGGCCTAAAGATTAAGATTTTCATTCTAACAGGGATTATTAGTTATCATTCACTATCCAATTGTGTGTAAGATATGACTATAATTAATTGACATAGAATCTTACCAGTCACTTTCTGTAACTCTTCTATAAAACATATAGAAAAATCTTCCAATTTATTTCAGTTCTACTTGCAGACATTTTTCTGTAGCCTTGAACTTTCTTTTTTTTCTATCTCATCCCAATATTTTCATTCCCCATATGTTCTCTGGAACAGACTGCACCAAAATAATGATCCATTCCAGCTCTGGAACTGGTTGCAACTTGCATTGCTCAGAAACTGGTGTAGTACAGAAATAGAAGAAGAAGGGAAGGGAAGGGAAGGGAAGGGAAGGGAAGGGAAGGGAAGGGAAGGGAAGGGAAGGGAAGGGAAGGGAAGGGAAGGGAAGGGAAGGGAAGGGAAGGGAAGGGAAGGAAGGGAAGGAAGGAAGGAAGGAAGGAAGGAAGGAAGGAAGGAAGGAAGGAAGGAAGGAAGGAAGGAAGGGGCAACTTCCTGTATCTGCAGGGTTTCTATCTCTAGCTAACTTCTCTGATAAGTTACCACTGTGCATTTTTTCCATGCTCAGTGATTCAGTATGTCTCTTTCATTCCTCAGTCTGATCATTTTCAGTTAAACCCTTTGAGAAGAGGAAGAGGGGAGAAAAGAAAGGAAATGGTCTTTTTTTTGCCATCAAACAAGAATGAAGTTCATCCTGTACTTAGACTTCATTCTGAGAGGTAAAATATATCTCCAGTCAAAGGCAGCTATCTGGCAAAAAAACCTGGTCACATTACTTTTCTTTACTAATGTAAAAGATTCCATGGGTAAATTCATCTCGAAGCTGGAATCCTTCTCTGTCAGCAAATTTTACTTCAGTAAGTCAAGAAATCAAACTCAGAAAGGTTTTCGCAAAGATGACCCAGCATATTAAGTTTTTGCAGTGCTTGGTGGGAGGATGCACTTGTGAAGATGCAATAAATGAGGTGAATTAGCTACCAGCTGAAGTGAATTATAGAGAGACCTTGATAGAAATTCAAGAATAAAAAACAGGGTGAAAAATAGAAATCTGAGAATTCATACTTTGCTTTATCAAGCAGTGAAAAGTAAGATGTCTTTGCATCACTCCTAGGTAGCTAATCCTTTATTACTAATAAATGATCTTTTATAAAGAATTTTGAAGTGGACAGAGATAACAGTTTAATAATTTTGAAAAAGCCAAGATTTTTCATCTTCAAAGTGCTAAAATATCAGCAGTCACCACTAATAATGAACCTTGTTAATCATTAGCATCCCTCAAATACAAGGGGAATAACACTTTTCCTAAGAGCTTGCAAAAGAATTGAGATAAAAAGCGGGTGGGTTTTTTTAGGTTAGACATTTTATAACTAACTTTATTCATATTTTAATGAGTAATGTATGAATAAGTAGATTTTTTTAAGATAACAAATTAATATTTAAAGAAAGGAGAACAGAATAAATTTGTCAATCAAAAGTCTTCCAAACCCAGGTACATGCTCCAGGCGTGATCTTGAAAACATTTATGCACATGAGTAACTCGTGACTCATGAGTCATCCCAGTAAAGTCAAGGGTACTAAATTAACCTTTTATGAGAAACGCATGTTAGGATGACAGTTTCTGTTCCACCAAGACAGAGGAAAAGATAAACATCTGCAAGGTAGGGGCCAAATATAAGGTCATCACCTAGGTTTTTTCTCCAGAAAAACTTGGATGTGTAGGGGAGATGGTCTATGGGAAGGGCCCTGAGGTGGTAACAAGCAGCAAACTGAATGTGAGCCCTTGGTGTGCCCTGGCAGCAAAGGTGTCCAACAGCACCTGTGGTGTATGAATAGAGGCATGGCACATAGACCAAGGAAAAGGATCATTCCTCTCTATATGGCACTCATCAAGCCATATCCAGGTACTGCATTGAGTTCGGGGCCCTGTAATGCAGGAAAGACATGGAGAAAATGGAGAGAACTTTTGGGGTATCCCCAAGGCATCCAGGGCTGTAGGCCTTGGCATGTGAAGAGAGGCAGGGGGAGCTGGGATGGTTCAGCCTGGGGAAGAGATGGCTTCAGGGGCACCTAACAGCCTGCCGGGGACTATGAGGGGTCATTGAGGAGATGGAGCTGCGCGCCTCACAGTGGTGCAGGGTGGGAGAACAAGATACAAATGTGCATAGGTGAAATGAGAGTTTCAGACTGCATATAAGGAAAACCTTTTCCCCGATGAGAGCAGTCAGACAGTGGAGCAGGTTGTCCCGAAAGGTTGTACAGTCTCCCTCTGTGGAGGTTTTCAAGACTCAACTGGAAAAATCCCTGAGCAGCCTGTTCTGAGCAACCTGGCCCAAACGGCTCGTTTTCAACCTGATCGTACAACCCCATTAATTACTCACTGTTGCTGAAATCTTGTGAATGTTTAATTCCTTCATTCTGTATGCTTGGGTGTTACTAGCGAAGAAATGGTTCCTTTATTCTTATCTTTCCCCACAAATTGTTGTTTTATCCTCCTAATGAAGTTCCCCAAACCTAATGACTATCATGAAGCCTAGCCTTGATCCTTCCATAGCAATAAGAATTTATAATGAATTACTGCTATTACTTTTTAAGTCAAGGATGCTACTATCCTGGCATATCACATCAACTGCAAAACAACATAAATTTAATCAACAGATCTTTCTGTCTAAGCTATCTTACTTTTTAAATTTTCCCAGTAAAATACCATGATAAAAGGATTATACACATCACCATGTTGAATCTCTGTGTGTGTAACCTCTAATATAATACTTTTGTACTGATGACTAATTTGTCAGGAAAATGCACCAGCACATTTGTACAGAGTGAAGGAAATCAGGATATATTAATCAGGAATCCCTTTTCTTTGCATTCTCTTTTGTATAGTCCCCCTTACACAGGCTACACAAACACAGGCTGTTTTCAGCTACCTAGGGAATTTATGCATCTAGGTCTATTTTCTGTGGGCTAAACACCAAGCTTCATTAAAACTCCCAGAAAATCCCACCTTAGAGTCCCTTAGGTATCAGAACTGTCTTTAGGCATGAGCATCTCCATAAGGGTCTAACTAGAAATGATAAATGGTCATGGTTAGGAAAACTTACAGATTGCCTGGCTGGGGCACCATGTCAGGAATTTGACTCCTGTAGGCTGGGAATGGGCAAAGACTCTAATGTGAAATAATTTTACAGGCAAGGAAAGAAATTACTCCCCTTCCTCTGCCCACTTTTTAAAAGCAAAGTAGCCACTGCAGCTTTCTGTGGAGGGCCAGTTTTTGTCTGTGCGTGTGTAGTACCACACGAAATCCCACAGAGGACTTGCGCTCTGCCAAGTGCCTGGCTCCTAGTAGAGTTTAAGCAGAAGAGATGGACATATTCACTCTATCTAGGACAGCATATTCAAAACTTAAATGCTCAGACATACAGGACTTTGGCTTTGAAATCAAAGAGGGAGATGTCCAAAGAGTTTCAGCAGCTCAGAGGTGGCTATGGAGCAAGCCATTCTTTGTTATAAAGATTCTGGGGTTTTATATCCTCTTAAATACTCGTGCTTTCTAGATCTGGCCCAAAGTCCTTTGCAGCTAATTTTGGGGAGGGAAGACATATTTTTTGAAAAATAAAACAGAAATTTTTAAAAAGAGGGGAAAGAGAGCTTTCTGAAGAAACACTAGAGAAATACCAACTTCAGTTATTTTCCTGAAAAAAGGTCAAGCTCAAGATCTAGATAACAAAAAGAGCAGGGAACTGTCTGAAGGAATTCTCAGCTTAATAGTTATAAATCCTCTTATTTCTCTTGCAAGATGCTAGCAACTGTTGCAAACTGCTTCTTCCAAATCAGAAGGGTGAGAAGAATTACAAAAGAAGACAGATTTAAACAGATTTCACCTGTCCTGGACAGATAGGAAAATCCAGTGTATCTCTGTTCTGAATACCATTAGAAGTGGTGGTAGAGACTCGTAAGGAGAGAGAAGAGGGATATGCTAGGACCATTTCTTCTTACAATATTGGTATCTTCTGTGCTTTCCAGCTTTCTTTTGTGGCCATCTTAGTAAAGAAGGAGCTCTAGAATCAGATGTTCCAACATTAATAAAGTCAGCTAAAATAGATTGCTTTCCCACTGCAAATCTTATATACAGAATACTTTAATATCTATAAAAGTTAATGAAATCTGAAGTAATATTTGACATATGTTTTTAAAATCAAGGTGAGGGAATATCTTGCTGACCACGTCTTTGTTCTGTGGTTAAATGCCCATGACTATCCTTCGGAGAGCATTCAAGAAACTTTCTATGTAGCCTTCCCAGTGCAGACCCATATTAAATAAACCTGACTCAGTAGGTGATAGGGAATAGCCAGACTTGTTGGCTGGCCAGTTATCTCTCCAGTCATTCTCAAACCCTTAAAAGCAACCATAGTAATAATATTGACTTGTCTCCCTCCATGATGATCACTCAGAGGTTTATCTTTACCAAATGATACAACTGTCCTAAAATAATTATGTAGTTGAGTGAGATGAAGGATGGACAAAGAACAGCTGCCTGCACCATACCTGAATAAGTCAGGTGAGTGGAAGAACATTTTCTGAATAATTACCAAGCCCAGTGTAGGCTCCTCTTTCTAAGTGCACACCACACATAGTCAGGTCATGTTGTACTCCTTTTGCATCCTGAGTGGTTTCCCATTGCTGTATGCTCACAGAGCAGTGCCCACTCAGTCACCTATTGAGGCCTACAGCCCTCTCTTATTTCCACACTGAAGATGATGTGACCTTACCCATGATCAGATGCTGGCTGATACATACGAGGTGATGACCTGCTGCCTGCTAGCAATGCAATGCGTTTAGGTCTACAACCTTACTCATTAGGAAGTTTGACATACAACAAATACATTTCCTTAGCCACCTTAAATACCTCAGAGCTTCTCAAAGTGCATGGAGTCATGTTTAAAATGACTAGCAGTACCTTTGACATAATCCTTATCTTAGGCCTAAGTTATGTTCAAGGCTAGTTAAAGCCTCAGAATGACATCCTTTGACAGCTATTTTTGGGGTGTAATGGAATGCTACAATAATGAGGAAGACCATATGGAAGACAATATTTTACAGGGGTCAAAACAGTGGAAACAAACGATTTTGGAAGTTAAGGATTATGAAAGAAATTATGCTTTCTTAGCAGCTTCTGCTTGAAATATTGAAAATATGTTCTTTAGAGTGTTTGCAGTATTTCTTGGGTTATTATGGGATAATGAGGCCTGCATTACCCCTGAATAGCATGAAAAATCCTCAGTGGGCCTTCTGCTGTGGCAACTCAACCTTTTCAAGGTTGCAGCTAGTCTACAGCCAAAAAAGTCTGTCGTAAGTCTCTTGCAAAGACAAAGTCTTCTTAGCACATTAAGGAAACACAAGGCCAAGGTTTTCTTTAAGCTCACTCAGGAATTAGTCTTGGTATCTCCACTAAGAAATACCTTTCCTCTGGAGAAATCCCCATATTGTAAGTTACTACAACACAAAGCTAAATATTTGCCCTGACATCAGATGCAGAGCTGAAAATGATGAGCTATACACAAGAAGGTTCCTCATTTCACCCTCCTGGGTCTGGCCCAAAGGTGCTTCATGCTGTGGTAGTTTTCATCTGCTAAAGATATGCCCTAACACTTGGAAATGAAAAAATGTAGCTGAAATAAGTCTTCCTGGATAACTTTGGAAGTTGTAGAATATAGTACCTGACTGAAGTTGCACAAAAACTTTAAAATTTCATGTGTTGTACTTATTTTTCTGTGTCTATTCTTTAGCCAAAGAGCTTGATAGAATTAGTCCACATGGCATTTCTGATATACATGAGCATCTTTTTTTCAATACTGTTGCTCCATTGTCTTCTTTCTCAGTCATTTTTTTCAGAAGTGAACAAATCCCTCTTCTGATTTTTGTTTTTGGTTTCGTCTTCATGTTATATATGTAAAGGAAGGAAAGAATTTTTTCCTACAATATGAAATAATTAAAAAACATAACACTGATAATCTAAAGTCTGTAAACAGACGCTAACCAGTAAATCCACCTTCACCCCAGGATAATTCTATTTAGCAATTAACTGCAAAGTTTGTAAACTGATTTGTGACTTGTACATTTCAGTTTAGCCTTACCAGTAACTCCTTTAAAGAGATAAGAAAACAGATTCCCCTTGTCTAGTTCCACCACATCTTCAACAGCTGGTCTCCAGGACTATCTGCTGGGGTAATACTTTGTGCATGGCTGCCCGAAATGGAGGCTGGGTGGAGGCAGTGTGCAACAAAGCCCTTTGAAAGGTCATTTTTTAAATACTTCTGATGTAAACCCGCCCTGTTCTTCTTCTTCTCCCCAACTTTACAGCAAGTATATATTTTAATGAAAATATAAAGAAAAGTAATGGGCTGAAATTCTAGAAAACATATCTGTAGAAAACCATTGACTCTGGGACTCTTGCTCTAAATGAGCAGTCCGTAATGATCCACCGCATGTGGAATAGAATTTAAATTTTAATTTTAAAGAATTAAAAGATTGAAATCTTGCAAACCTGACATAGCTAAGAGCAGCCTCAAGCCTTGATCAGCACGTACAGGCTTCTTAGTTCCCAGTGACTGCAGGGAAGAAGCACTGCAACTGGAGTTTAGTGAAACATAGAAGAGGGCTGACTGCATCCAAATTCTCTGTTTGTGTGTCCCTGCAAAGGCCAGAGCAGCATAGGATGCTTCCCATACACACTGAATACTCTTCAGATGTTGGGTGATCCTTATCTTGGTGGCTGATCCCATTCTAGAGCTACATTTTAGTAATAATAAAGCACAAAGCTGCCACTTTATTCTTCAGAATCAGGCAGAAGCAGGAAAAACGTAGAAAAGTCTCCAT
The DNA here is from genome assembly GCF_965140245.1 of Athene noctua. Lineage (NCBI taxonomy): Eukaryota > Metazoa > Chordata > Aves > Strigiformes > Strigidae > Athene > Athene noctua. The sequence continues at coordinate 192,147,003 of NC_134037.1, forward strand.
CGGTCATCATCCTTGTAGCAGATATTTTTGGAGACAATCTGAAGAAAAAGGTCAGTCTAGATAAGAAATAAAGATGCCACATGTAAATCACATTTTTAAGCTGAAAAACTCTGCCTCACTAGATAGTTACAATACTCTTACCACAAAGCAGAATAAAATTATATCAAGGTCAACTTCACAAAGTTGTTTTAAATGGTAATTCTTATTTCTCACTCAAGTTTTTTGAAGTCTGAATGTGTCATTTATTCTTGTATTGTAATGAGTGATATAGAAGGATTGAAATGATTGAAAATTACATGATTTTCACTGCAATTTAGCACTCAGTTAATGAAGGCTTGAACTGTTGTCCATATTGCCATAGTGTAGCTAGCAGGTATCCATACAGAATACAGTTTACATTTGCAAGAAACTGAGTAAGTAATAAAGGTTAATCCACTGCAATATAAACATTTGATCTTGCAGTGATCCCATTAACCTTTTTCATATGCAAAGATTAGGAATAAGCAGCTAGCAAAACACAAACCCTATTTAAAATTTCAGAGTTATAAGTACCCAACTTTTTTTTATTCTTCCATGTAGGGGCATAGGTTTAAAGTCTTCCTCCACCTCCTCCATGAAGTGATCAAGCCCAAAGTCTCACAGGTTTTATTAATGTATTAAAACAATATTGCTATCAGCAGTTCTGTGAAACAAACTCATTTTTTTAAAAAAATGAAAGTTTTTGTCTCTGTTGTCTTCGTTTGATTCCTATTCTGACTACAAGAGCGAAGAGGGGTTTGGAGGTTCCTCTGAATGGGCTCTCCAGAACACTCTTTCACCGAGAACTTCAGTGGGACTCAATCCACAGTCAATAACTTAAACTCCCAGCAGTGTGGGTAGATCTTCCCTTTGCTTGTCCTAAGGGTGGGGACATTCTATTATGTTAACAGCTAGAAGTTTCCAATACTCATGGCTTCCCAATAATGAGACGTATCAATGTGCTCTCTGATGGATGGACTCTGGATAGATGCACTGTTGTCAGCTTTTTAAGCCTGCGAGATCTCAGTGAAACATAAATGAAGTCAACAGGTGCAACTGAAAAAGCCAGCTCCAGTGATGAATGCAGTAGCTTAGATGTCTGCATGTGTGATTACAGACTTACTGCTTGCAGGCAGAGGGGAAGCCATTAGTAATAATATCACAGAATAATTTAGGTTAGAAGGGGCTCCTGGATGTCATCTGATACAACCCCTGCTCAAATCAGAGAAAAGGTCAAAGTTAGAGCAGGTTGTCCAGTACTTGTTGCTTCTGTGGTGTCTTTCTGTGGCAGGGAAGGATACACAGGGATGAGTAGAGTGACAGTAGTGACACTGAGAATTATAGTGCATGATGGCTGTGAAGGATGGTCCTACATTTCTATACATTGCCTGGGAGTCTGTCTCCATCTTCATACCCTAGAAGGAAGCTAATTTTCTTTAAACACAGACTTTTTTGGCATGTTCTCTAAGAGGTCAGCTTCATTATTTTAGAAGGTGTAGAGCATCCCAGGTAAAAACAGTGACAATAGTTGCTAAAGGGTCAATTTAAAAACAACAAATCATTTCAACCCTGGTAAGAGATTAACCCATAAAGCAGTACTGTGGTTGTTTTCTAAATAATAGATCTAGTATTTTAGTCAGGAAAAAAAAAAAAAAAAAAAAAAAAAAAAAGGGCTAATATGCACCTGTCTTTTACAGACTCTCCAAATCAACTTTTATGGTATGAAAACAGAAGCTATTTGCAAAAGAGGCTTTATGTCTTCTATGAGTTTGTGCAGCACCTAGCACAACAGAGGTGCTCCCAAAAACAAAAGCCATAAATAAATAAACCAGATCTTTTGTATATTATCTCATCTTTGTGTTTCAGTAAAAAATAACTACCATAGGCTATTTTGAAATCATCTAACTGCTTTCAAAGTCTGCTCAGAACTTAGGAGATGATGCCAAGGTGAGTTGCCAGGGCATCGCTGAGTCCCTGAGCACTTCCAGAAAGCAGCTGTGATAAACAAGACCAGTCCTGTGGCTGCTGCCATTTGTGTCCCATTTGGTGTGATGCTCCCGTGGTGGTACAAATCTTATGATGGAGAAACTGACTCCAGGAACACTGATGCCCCCAGCTGAAGGCAGCTTGTGCAGGCAGAATGTCGGCAGTGCACTCATGGCTGGTGGAAGAGAGGTAGTGGGAGACTGTTACCATGCTGGTGCAGCAACACCACATTGCAGCCTCCTGAGCAGCTGTGTCTGGCAGGCCTTGCTGCCATGCAGGGACTTGTCAGTGCTGCCTGTCTCTCTGCATGTAAAGAGATGTCCCTCCATATAAGCAGTCTTCTTTTAGTCACGCTCTGCCTTCATTTATAATGTTAGCTGAAGCATATTTAAGATGCCGCTCATGTTCAAAGATGGAAATGTGCAATTAGGTTTGTTTAATGACAATTATTACCACAGATCACAGTGACAGTGTGGATAGAAGTCCTTACCATTGCTATGGCCTCACCAAATGACTCATGTTTATTTCTCTGTTATGGCAGCAGAAATGGCAAAAAAGTAAATGTCTGTACATTTTAATGGGCTTGGCGTAGATAGCAATATATTCGCACTTGCATCTAGCTAATATGCACTTGCTAGACTGCACACTTTATAATCTGCAACAGAAGTTGGCAGCCTCTCCCCACCTCTCAGCTAAGATTTAATGGAAGGTACTGCAGTCTCCTATTAATAGCATCATTTCTCCTAGCTACAGCGCATGGGCTCGCTAGCATACCATGAAGAATTGCCTTAGTACAGCAGCTAGAAAACATAGCATTGTCATAAACAGCAAATCAGGGATGACAACATAAATGAACTGATCACACCTTTTGACTGATTGCACATTTCCATTTGCTTATCTACTTGCTAATTTGCAAATTTAATTATTTTCAAAAAAGTTTCTAATCATTACTGCAAATTAGTGAGCTACTGTTGCGTTACACGTTGTTAAACCAATCTGACTAGTAGGAGAAGATTTAAATAGCAGACAATAGCAGAAAATTTAAATGGAAAAAGGACTAGAAGTTCTTATAACAAGCATAAAATTACAGCACATTTTCTCATCATTCAAAAATAACAAACAGCAGGAACAGTCTACACTTTAAGATCTCTTCTGAAGGAATGGCTGCCCATTTGCTAAATATTTGCAACCCCCAAAAGCAAGGAATAGTACATACAATGGTAAATGTCAATGCTGACAAAATCTGTAGCACTTCTTATGTTAGAAATCATGCTTGGGTCCTGTCTTCCTTGGTTATCTAGCCTGTGGTCATCTGTCAGTGACATCATGCCAGGTTTTTAAGGAAACATTGGTCAAATCAAAGCCTTGTCAAGAGCAAGTGATTCTTGGTAATACATCACCCAGGCTGTAAAAAGTCCAGTAGTTTTGCAACAGAATTAATGTCACATCAGGAGGGCCAGCTCCAAGTCATGGCTTGAGTCCCAAGCCCCTTTGGCCAAACCAAGAGACAAGCAGCTCTGCTATGTTTGAAGTGGAGATGAGGAGGGCAGACAGGTGCCATCCCATGCATACTGCATCGTAGCTTACCACAGTGCCCTGGTGTGCTGGTTTGGGCGGGGTGTGCGTGTGTGTCAGGTTCTGAGTCAGGATCATCATCGGCCAAAGGTGAACCAGGAAGTCGCCCCAAATCACTGATATAAACTCTGCTGTGGCGCATACTTCATGCTGCCATCGCACCCACTACCCTGTGGCAGACACTTTTTTCAAGGGATTACATAAAGTGCCCAAAGAAAAATTAGTAACTTTTCCCCTCCTTTCTCATTTTAAATGCAGTTTTCAAATAAGCGTAGGTCAAAGAAAGCAGAACAAGCTTTCACACCGCATTCAGCAGATAATTCAAAAAATTAATTTTGAAGGTTACAAAACCAGACTTAAAGTGTCTTTAAAACAGAAGCAGTGGGTGTCCTTTTGCTCTTTTTTAATCTCTTCCGTTTGACTGGATCAAAAGTGAAAAAATCTGAAAAAAGGCTCTCCTGGAAGGAAATTTTTAGTAAAATACTTGTTCTTTCAGTGGGTGCTAACTGGGCTGAGGTGGGGATCATTGAAGTTGGCAGCAACATTGTACACAGTGGAGAGAAGCTGCTGAGGCAGACAACAAGACAGCCACGCACAGGGACAAGCTGAGCTGAATACACCTGAAGCTCAGTCCACAGTCCATCCTGCATTATATTTAAAATGCATTCCCACTGTGTCCTACCTTGGCCATATTTTGACTTGGTCATGAGACAGGTTCATGAAAACAAATGTCGTCTTTGAGCCAGGGAATCATACTCTGTCCTGGCAAGGATTTTATCAGGGAAGAGGCTGGGAGAACCTGATTTACACTGCTGCATTTTCTTCCTGCCAAGCAAGGAGGGAGCCCCATCAAGGCAAACTGCTGATTTACTAATCTACCATGAGGTTTGTGTCATTGAGGCTTCATTGGTGATCTCAGGCTGCTGGAATTGAGGGGGGTCCCCTTCACAGAAAATGCTTTGATGATTAAATCCAGTAAAAGGCTTGTCTAGAAGCAGATCATAACGTCCCCATTTTGCAGAAAATAAAGCTAAACTGAATTTACTTTCATCTGTGAGAAATGGATTAACCATCAGGGTTTACAGGTGACTGGGTTCTCTGAGGCTGCAGACATGCTGCACAGGAAATATTTCTTGGTGGGTTCAGTTAAATTTAATCTGATTCTTCCACCAGATTCTCTGGAATTATCTTGTATTCTCTCCCTCAGGAGAAGTAGCAGGTCAGCCTTGCTCCATGTGCAGGTTGCTTCCCAGCCCCAGAGCCCTTTCCGGCTGTGGGACTCCAACTTGCATTCCCTTTCCTGCACATCACTCATGTTTCCCCTTCTGCTTATTACACCAGATTAAAGAAACAGGCTAATGCTGCAGACTTTCCTGATGCAGTCACTCCAGTCAGGGCACAACCAGCACCAGTAAAATTATGCCTGAAAATTTCTCTTGCTCTTATGTTATTGTTGGGTGCACTCTGGTGCCTAAATTTAGGCACATAAGTGGCTGAGAAAGGAGCCCAGTCTTGCATAGTTCTTATATATTTAAAGAGGGATATAGGTACAAATTAGATATCTTGACTAACCTGTATCTTTCTGCAGACCATACAAAAAGCCATGGAAGTTGATGACCTAGTTGCTTACATCTAACATGTTAACACTAACATTGTCCTAATCTCATGCTGAGACCCCATATCATTCCTGATAGCCTTTTGTTTAATTTGGTTTTTAAGGCATCCTCTAATGGACAATGTGTATCTCCCTAAAAAGCATATACTCTTTAGCATGACTGCTACAATACTTATTTAAAAAACAAAAAAAATCAATTTCCTCTGCTGATGTTTTACCCTATTATTTTTTGACCAGACCACAGCTATTTCCTTCTCTTTTTTGCAGTTACATTCACATGGTTGCAGGCTATTTTGACATCCCCATTCAGGCTTCCTTAGACTGACAAACACTCAGTTTCCTTCAGTTTTTCTTCTCACACCATATACATCACTTCTGTGACCTGATCACTCTTGTCTTCCTCTAAATTTTCTTTATTTTTTACCCTTAGTTTTCTTGAAAACCCATACAAAACCAGGATGCAGTCTGCTTTCTGAAACATCTCTTCTGACTCGAATAAGTGAAAAATCACCTCACTTGTTTTACATATACCATCCTCTGCTTATATGCCCAGAAGAGGTTTGCATTTTCCACAGCAGTGTGATGCTGGTGAGAAGCATGCCCAGGTAGCAGCATTTCACTGAAATCTCATTTCTTTTCCTGTAGCCGACTGTGCTTTGTCTTCTGTTTAGGCAGTGAGTTGATTGTGGCTGTGGAGGTGCAGAACTTTTCACCTTTCCTTATCCACATCCTGTGTACTTCACACCAGTTTGTTGCATTGCTCAGTTCTCCATGAGTACTCTGAGGTATGCTCCAAACTTCCAGAGCATTTGTTGTCCCCCTATCCCCTGTCAACCTGCAATGGGGCGGTGTCTGCTAGCTTGCCTCTCATTCTCACATCTTTATAGCATGATGGAAAATATTCTATAGAATCAGCTCCAAGGCAGACCCTGTCCTGGGTACCATGGATTTGTGCTTAAAAGTCTACATCTTAGACAGCCCCATCCATCAGCCTTGGCAGAGCGAATGTTTTCAGAGGGATTCACTTGGCCTGTCCTCAGTGCCTCTGTGAATCCTTCCCAGGGTCTGTGCTGCTCCACCCTGATTTTGGAGGAGGCCAAGTGAAGGACTGAAAGCTCTGCTTGTGATCCTGTGACAGTGGCATACAGTTTCTACCTTCAGGAACCATAAACTACAGCCCCCTCACCACCATGTCACCTGATAAAAACCCACCAGGTACATGTGTCCTCAGCCCACGTCTGTCTGTAGAGGTGCCTCTCCAAGGGCTTTTGGGAAGGTGGACATCAGGAGCACGTGCCACGGCAGTTCATGCAGCCTTCAATTTACACCCATAGCCGCAGGCTACAGGCCACAGTAAACGATCCAGCCCATGGGCTCTGCCATTGAGTATGAGAAACTCAAATGACCACCAAAAGCCCTGACAGAGTCAAGTTAGATGGTTTATCACTACGTCCCTTCCCTGTGGCCTGTAAGCCTGCCACAGGGGAAAGCCCATAAGGGCTGTACCTGGGAGCTCCAGTCAGGGCAAAGCTACAACCCCTGCCCTAGAGCCTTGTTTCATAATTTCTAAAGTCTTTTACCCTTGCTATTATTTTTTTCGCCTTCCAAATTATCTACTTCAGCACTGGCTTGTAGCACGTCAGTACTGCCGTTAGGTAACTTTATAATGAATCTCAGAAGCTTAAAATGGCTTCCAAGAGGCCTCATTTTGTTTACAGAGATGAAGGGGCTGATCAGCTCTTCCGGAAAAATAAGATTTTTGGGGAAAGGGACTCTGTCAAAGTTATTTTACAACTTATATCCTTTTTAAACAGAAATAAGCCTTTAAGTAAACTTGTAAGTTGACACAGTGTGCTGCTTTCAGAGTTGTTTCTTTTTTCAATATTATTATGAATGTGGAGAAAGTTGATTTCTTTTGCACAGCAACAGAGATTGCTTTTCCTAAAAAGAAAACATATTCTTACACAAAGACATTTCCCAGATAAAAAAAATATATGTACTGACAAAGAGTAAAAAATATAAATCATAATGCAAGCACAACCAAGAGATCAATTATTTCTATAATCCACATTTCTGATGAATATGATGCATACCTTTCTGAGCTATTACAGCTGTCTTTTTCCCTGGTGATTGTGGCATAATGCAAGCCTCTCCATCTAGTAACAGAAATTAATAGAATATTTCATTCAATTAGACATATGAAAAATTCATTTCCAAACCAAGCCACCACCCAGACTGCAGCTTTTAGAGCTGAAGAGTGTGTGATCACAATTTTTCTTGCCTTTGCTCACTCAGTTTACATAAATTGTTTAAATACCAGTTAATCCTGGTCACTCTGCTGCTCCTTTCTGAAAGGACTTTCAGTGGAAGCACCACACACAGCAGAAGAGGAGGAAGAAGCATGAATTAACATGGGTTTCCTAACAAGGGCAGATTTGCAGTGCTGTGCTGTGTATGAATCTCTGGGTCTCATTCCCACTTTGGACAGCCTCTCCTATCAAAATCAGAAACTTTCCACAGACTCACCTCAAAACACAGGTGAGAGGCAGCAAGCTGGTTTTGTCCACATAGCAGCTAAGCAGTAAAAACACTGAGGACACATAACACAAGGATGTGGGACAAATATTATCCCTATTCACTCCTTCTGCCAACAGACATTCAAAAAAAATCACTAAAAATGGAAATTTACCTGCTTTCTTAGTTGAGATTTGCCAGCAGATACGTGTTGTAAAACAGGCTTTCCTGCCTTCAGGAGGTACCCCCGATAACAGTGCTCCACTCGTTCCTAAAAGAAGCAGGATCCCATTTCCATAAACCAGACTAGCAACTGCCTGTGGGCTTGCCACTGATTTCCATGGAAGCAAGATTGTTCTCCACATAAAGTATATCTGCTCTGAGATTATTAGAGAAATAGTACTAATGAAGATTTCACTGCAGTGGTTTTGCTGTTACTGGTGTTAGTAATTATTTGTTTTGATTGTTTCATTGAAGTGTATAGACAATATACAGACACGAAAATTAAGCATGAGGTACCACTGATAATTAACTGACTCTCTTTTAAAAGGCCAGTGCTTTGAGGATCCTCTGGGTGGGGAAGAGATGAGAAGAAGAGGCAGGGCTTTGTTTTAATAAATTAAAAGGAGATGGGAAAAAAAAAAAAAAAAAGATAAGTAGAGCCACTGCTGGTTTGCTACAGTGTAAGCATTCTAGAGACCCCTGTGTCATCATGAAGGAATGAAGGATCAGCCTTAAAGTTTAGCCTGAGTTAATCCATATGAAGGAACTGTTGAATACTTTCTTGATCTGTAACGTTTATAGGCTTTGGAGAGGGAACAACATGGAGGAGAGATTTAAAGCCTCAGATGAGCAAAACATTGCAGATATATGCTTAACCTTGAGCATCCTCTTCTCTTTAGAAGACTGGCTGAGCATATACTTTTAATCTTATCAACATTTTCTAAATCCTCTTGTCTTCCATGGAGCCCACAGGTATTACTTGAGGGCTTTGCTGAAGAGTCATTGCCCTTCCACAGTACTGTTGATTCTTGAGCTTCTGCTAGCTCCAGAACCTTCTGTTGCCATTGCCCTGTCAGTATTTCTGTTTATAGCTTTTTAGGTGAGAAGCCACCATTAAATCATATATTGATTACTTTCTTTTCAGATTACTTTATTTTGAAATCTCAGATGCACTCTCTAATTTTTGTAATACATACAGCAAACCATCCTTCCTATCACTGATTTATTTTGTGTGATGTCATTAATGTGTCTCCAGTATATCAGTATATGCCTCCTCAGCTGTATTATTCCTGCTCTGTCTGAAGAGCAGCTTAGGGCTGATCTCACTTAGCTGAAGGAAACCTAGACTCCCTCCTGTGAGCAGGGAATAACTGAGGCTCCTAAATACCCAAAAGCATTTTGAAAGTATGGTTGAAGACTGAGAGATTCCAGCAAGGACTCTGATGGCACATTTTTTGCCAAGCAGAAAGACACAGTTGCTGAGTCTTGCCAATTTATTCACTTGTCTCTGTCTCCTGCCTGCTTTACCAGGATAAGGAGATGGAGATCCCCAGTCAGGTCACCTGCCGAATCACTTGCCCACTGGGTCCTCCCTGGTTTCCAGTTCCCCTTCAGTCTATGTGGCAGAGCTATTGTAGCTAAGCCATATTTTCCATCATATTCCATTTCACACAAAAGCAGTAGCATCATTGGTTTCCATGTCCAAAATGAAGACAAAGCAAAAGGAAAACCCCACATTTTTAAGCTCTAAAACTATCCTTGAAAATATGGTTTCCCCAGCTTCACAAGTAATAATGAGTTACTCTTTCATATCTATATTCTAAGCCAACACTACTGAAACATTCATCAAAAGGCTAGTATGGCAAGGGTTTTCTGCCCACCAGGGTATTCCCCCTGGCTATGTACTCAAATTACAGATGCATACTGTAGCACTTAGAGGGTACATTCACTGGAGTATCATTCAATTTAAAGAGAATGATGATGAGGAAGAAGCTGACAAGAGAAAAGGATGAGGGCAGTACATTAATGAACTCTCTTAAATCAATGTGTGTAACCATCTAGCCTCTTCAGAAAGACAGCAAACGGCACACAAAAAAATAACTCATTGCAAAAGAGATGTCTCTTTTTACAGCTGTGGTTATTGCTCTGATTGTATAGGCATTATGTGCAGTGTATTTAGAGGTAACATCCAACACATTGTTTCTTTTCTGATAAAGAAAGTGTATTTTAGTCATTGGTATTGATTTACTCCTTTCCTTGCTTAAATAGGAAATTGGCATTTAATCAAGATTTCCCTGTCAACTCAGAGGTTAACTAATGAACTATTTTATTGACATGCTTTTCCTTATAATAGTTATTAGCAAGCTCTCCATTTCATTGTCCAGAATACACTTTCCTGTATTACTGTCTTTTTGTATTACATTTGTTTTATTTTTGCATCAGTGAGCTGGTTATAGTATTATTAAAAAACAGTAACGACAAAACCCAGCACATTCCCAAATATGTATGAGTCTGTGGTGAATGTAGGAACTGTTTTTCTTCCTTAACTTAGAGCAGAAAAATTATGTTGCAACAAGAATTTCAGTAATTAATTGGTACGAGTGATTTTCACAAACATGCTCCTGCTGTGAGACCTTTTGCCACAGATTAACTTTTACATCCACTTCAGCCAAAAAATAACAACTAACAAGCAGTTCATTAACCTCTCTCTTCCACTCCACCAAGCTGTTCCTGCGATCAAACTTTTTATTTTTCTATACCCAACCTTTGTAGAAAAATGGACCAGTTGTGAAGAGGTAAGATAAAATGTGATAGAGCATCAGTGCTAATTTTCTCTCTGTGCTCTCAGGAAAGGTTTTGGCATGTCCCTGCTGTTTCTGATGAGATTACTGATTTGTAATGGGACTTTGCAGTAAGATACTGGCTCATTTTCCATGTGGTTAAAATTGCTTCCTGATATTTCAGGAATGAGCACAATGGGGATTAGAAATAGCTGCAACATCTCATTTTTGGAGATCTGCTGGTTAAGTGTCATTGTTCTGGAGTCATGCATGCCCTCTGCCCAAAAGCCAGATTCTGCATGTCGCATTGAGGAGGCGTCCATATGTCTGACCTCTGTGCACAAGTGAAGCTTCCCCCACCCACTGCCTATGGCTCAGTGGTGTCCTGGCTGCAAGACACTGGGCTCAGTGAACCAGAGGATAACCAGCATCACTCCTGGACCATGTGCCCAAGGGAATGCATATCTGCTCCTTCTGAGCGCACACAGTGGAGATACAATTCAGCTTTATCATATTATAATAAAGCTGAATTCTAATATTCTCTGGTTATCTTAAGATCTAATCTGCCAGAGAGAGGTGGAGGATCTTGGGTGCTATCTGGACAGGGTGTCCTTTTCTAGGCCTTGGGACTGCAGATTAAAGCTCAAAAATGTGAAGCAAGCAAACCCCAGAAGTCCAGAAAGCACTTGCTCATGATAAAAAACAACAGACCAAAAATCACTTTTAAAAACTTACTGAGACAGTCCCATTACTTTGGAAAGGGCAGATCATGATTTTGGAATGCCTCCTGTTAATCATGCCAGAGAGTAGATGGTCTCTTGACCTTCCTTCTCCACACCAGCCCAGCCTGGCCCATTCCCAGTGCTTCCAGTGAAGCCAGAATTTCACCCAGCCTCCCACAGTGTTTCTCTGTGGAGACTAGTCTGTGCATTAACCAAAGGGAACACATTTATATTCAGGGAGAAGACTTAATCTTTGGTGTAGCTTCTAGTGGCACAGGAACTGATTAGTGACCTGATAATAAAAATGATAAAATATCTATTGAAAGATTCAAATAACTCTTCACCGCTCTATGTATACTGTCATCAGAATATATTTACGTAAATTTTTATTTGAATACTTTTAATGTAGATTGCTGTAGGCTGGGTTTTTTCCCTTCCTGACCTTTTCTCTTTACTTTTCCCTTCTTTACTCTCCTTTTCTCTTCCTTTTTTCTTTTCACCTTAGTAGGTTTCACTTTTGTTGCCTGAATCACAAGAATGTAAAAGCAGTAGAAACAATACATGTTCTGAATTTTCTTCAAACAATGGCTTGTAGATTCAAGTTACAATACTCTCCTTTTCATATTCAGAAACAAACCATATACTGTCTGAACTATGTAAACAGGAGAAGACACACATCTGACTCTGAGGTGGCCTCTGCAGCATATGTGTCCAATACCAGAAGATCTTCTCCTCTCCCATCAGGACAGTTGCTATTCCAGCATTGCAGGCAATACCAGGTTCAAAATAAGTGGAGATAAATGGTTGGTCACACCACCTGCAACTCAGCTACAGAAATCCTTGCCACAGTATGTCCAGATGCTAAATGCATCAGGAAAAATGCACTGAAGACTACTTGGAGCAAAAATGCCACTTCTGGCTCACAGAGGTCCTAATCCTTAGATTATTGGAGCCTGGGAGAGTACTGAGGATACATTTGCCTTGTTCTTACTTCCTAGGCATCTGCTATGGAGCAAAAAAAAAAGGACAGAATATTGGGCTAGATGGGTTATTCTTGTGGGGTTTTTCAATGTTTATGCAGCCAGGCGAACAGAAAGTAGACAGTCCTCAGAATGTGAAGTCTTGCAGCTCCTGGCAGCAGTCTCATCAGGGTCAGTGTTTCCCAAACAGCTCACCATGAAGCCCAGCCAAAACCCAATCTCCTTGTAACACTGCGTGGAGGATTGCAGGATGTTTAGTTTTGATTCCAAATGTGAAAGAAAGCAAACATCAAACTCTTCCATGAAACAGAATTACCATTCTCCATCCAGCTGTATTAACTATTCATGACTTCACTGTGCAGAGAATTTCATTTCGCATTCCCTTAGTGCGCTGCTTCCGAAATTGTGCTAAATGTACCAACAAGCACTACAGAAACAGCCTCAGAGCAGTGTGCCTGCACTACCCAAATATTTTAATGGTTCATCCTCTGCTTGGTAACATCAACACCATCACATTGATGCTGTTTGGTAGACCTGCCTTGGGATCTGTCATCCCATACAGCTACCTCATTATGAAACATAGCTAACCATCAAAGACCCCACAGCGAATAAACGTACCTCATTTGACTGGGTAAATGGGAGTGATATGTGCTTTAAACAACATCTCAAGCATACTTGCAGTCTTGGAGGTTATCAGGATTGTCTTCCTGCTCACAAAATAGAACAGGAAATGCTTTACATTAAGTGGGTAAGAACTTGTTTTCCAAGGACCATCCACAAGCAACAGGTGCAGCAATGCAGAAGGAACCCTCTGAGAAACAAAGGGACCCTGGAGATGTAGCTGGGATTTATTTCAATCTCGTTTGAATTTCTATCACTCAGCCCTTCTGTGAGACATTTTCAGTCTCCCTTGTGTAAGGCAGACGTCTGCACCACAAGAAAATGTTGGTAAAAAGAACGTTGTGTTTGAGAAATGTAGATTTTCAGCAAATCTTGTGAAAACAAAACTTTCCAAAATAAGAGACTGAAGTCTCCTGTTCAAGGTCCATGCTGCAGAAGTCCAAGATCTCAAGATGAACCTAATCACATGCCAGAGGTATTACATGGGAATGTCTAACCCTTGGCAGAAAATTTCCATCCATAACTCCCAGTCCCTGAATTCTTTTGTAAGAACAGGAAGCAAGTAAGTCAATTGATCTGTGTTATATTACATTAGAGGATGTTTACAGGAATAATTTCTAAACTACACTGACCTGATGAAAAAACTTTTCATCAATACCAGCCTAGAAGTCTGAATCATTTGCTTGGACCTAAAAGGCTTCGGTCTTTGCAGTAATCTGTTTACCTGATTCTGCATCCCCTTAGGACTCTCTGGAAGAAGGAGTGAGACCCTAAACAGACTCTGTTTCAAGAGCAAATTTCCTTTCCTTCTGTATGTAATTCTAGCTCTGGTGTTTTATTATCCTCTTCTCATTTGTCTTTCAAGGATGTATATTACTCGCCTTTCTTCACTTTAAAGCCTTTCCCTCTAATCCTGCTAACAGAAGGTTATTTCCTCTCTGGATAAACTGGAGTGTCTCCAGCCCACACCAGCTCCTCTTTCTTGAGAAGTGTCACATCACATGAATCTAACATTTCTTCTGCCAAAAGTTTGTTTTCAAAATCCTGCTTGTTCCTTCTTTGCATTCAGTATTCATAGGACTCACAAGAAAGTCAGCTGCAGCCCTCTCCTCCAAGTCTTGTTCTTCCTGTGTGGCTGCTATTTGTGTCACCAGTAGCAGCTAATGAAAAGCAGCCTTCCCTAGGTGGGACTCAAACTGTCTATCCTGATAACCATAGCCATGTCTTCTTTTATGTCTTTTTTTTGGTTGTGGTTTGGTGGTTGTTTTTTTTTTTGTCATGCAAGCAGTCTTGCCTAATTCGGAGTTGCCTTTCAGAAACAGCTGCTGTTTTGCCGGCTTCCAGATGGTGTCTCTCAGATTCTGGTATTCTTACCCACTTGCTGTCCTTCATCCTCATCTCCAGAGTTTCTTCAGGGAGCAGCTAGAAACACACAACAGCATCTGCCCATTAGTTCTATCTTCATTCCCCAAAATAGTCTATCTCTCTGTATGGGCCATGCTCATATCTCAAGCCTCTTTATACAGGAACCTTTCAAGCCAAATACTCCCATTTTGCTCTTCAAATGAAAATGGGAATATTTGTACCTGAGTCTTTACAGGTAGAAAAAGCTGTCCTTAATCACACAGGAGCCACTGCTGTATCTCTACTGACAACAAAAAATGCACCTCCTCTTCTGATTCTTTGTCTTGCTCTGCAGATAAAGGGGACAGTGTACAACATCATGGGCATCAGCAAGGTGTGTGAGCAAAGCTGTCAAATGGGGACTGATGGCTCCATGACCTCTTTGCAAACTGCACTTCACAAGGTGATACCTGAATTTCATCTCTCTCCCAGAGTGCTTAAAACTGCATACTTTCAGTGGGGTTTCAGACTCATATACTCTGTGTCACTTCATTTTTCATACTTACACATGGTGTCCAGCCTTTGTACTTGCTCACTGGATGTGAATTACACAGCCTGGCTTGTGGCTGTGTCTTCAGAAGTAGATGGATTTTAGCCTTCTGCAAAGGACCCTAAACCTGTTAAAATCAACACTGCCCAAACAGTAGTTACAAATTGAAATCTAGACCTTAAGTACTGCACTCCTTTTTGTGACTCACAAAGAAACAGGTGGCAGGATGGCAACTTACATGTTCCCTTCTCCAATACATACATGTCATATAACAATGGATTTATCACCGTTGCTTTTTGTAGCCTTAATATCTGTCACTGTAGTTTGCCCTGGCATCCTGCCTTCTGCTGCTGCTGGCTGGCTTCTTTGCTTTTTGTCTGTAACTCCGTCCCTTTCTTTTTTCTAAATGGGTTTTTCTATTACCCTGTCATTAAAATCCTACTGAACTTTCCTGTTGTGCTTTAAGCAACATGACTAACTTTAGCTAGTTCCCAGTAGATAGATATACAGGTCTATTTGTCCTAATTCCATAAGAAAATGACAACTTGATATTCTGACACAATCTTAATATGCCAAATATACTGAAGAATGTGGATGACATTTATTCACAGATAGTTCAGCTCACGTGCCTGTATTTTCCAGTACCTGCCTCTCACACCTGCTAAATTCCTCTTCAAGCATAATTTGTTTTGCTGTCATTTTATTTGTTCTGGTCTTTCATAGCCTCACTGGCTTTCAACAAGAAGGCCAGACCCAGTTAAGACTCCTGAATCCACTAAGCAACAGCTACTGTTTCTAACTTGGTGTCTTGTTCCCAGTGACTGAAATCCAGAAACAGGCATTCACTGGGACTGTTGGGCACCTTGAACCAGCAACTTGAAAAGCCCACTACATGTGCAGACCCAAAGCTAGAATTGGTATTAGACCTTTCCACAGCTGGGCAGATGCTAAGGCAGGGGAGACTGACCTAGAGCAAATTGACCCTATTTTAGGTACCTCAGCCATCTCTTTTCTGTCTAACTCATAGTTAATAAGAAATTCTGAAGAGTAGCAAAAATAGGCACAGAACTGAAATGGTGCCTCTTAATTATATTTTTCCCCAAAACTCATATTGGATTTAGGGGTTTCAGTCCCTCCCTGTTACTGCTTCAGCTCTGTGAATGCAGAGGCTTGTATTCCTTCAGGTGCAACAGGAAAAAAATGCTAAGATTTTCAGCCTTCTTGGTCTTTCAAGTCATAGAAGATGTAATTCTACACTCCTGCAATATTATATTTGGCAAGGTCTAAAGCACCATCACAGCCCATAAACTAAAAGGAAAAAGAGTTTGTGATTAGGCATTTCTGAAGGCTGAACCCAACCATATATTTTGGAGGTGCCTGAATTTCACAGCTCTGCCTTTTGAATATTCAGCATAATCTGAGGTCCATTTTAGAAAAATCTCTGCTCTATTTCACTTCTAATCATTTGATGAGCTGGAACTAAAAGTAAATTTTGTTAGTTTTCTGCAACAACATACTGCACAACCTTCTCATCTTGGTTTAACCCTCCTGCAACCTAGTTCTGTTTCCATTTCTATCACATTCTGGTCATGATATTTTTACTACAAAATGGGCAACAATCTTTTCCAGCAACATTTAATGAGGTTGCAAGCAACAAGATGTTCCTTTTTGAGGAGTAAACCTTTTCCTCCTCATCTATTTAGGGCACACCATGGAGGATCCCAACTGAAAAACAGACCGAGTGTTACGCAAATTTTTGATAAACAAAGTATACTTTGCTGACTTGTATTAGAAATGTTGATTAGATTCACTAGCAAGGTTTGTTTCCAGTGTGAGATCTTTCCATAACACATGTTCATTACAGAGAGGGTGGTGACCGAAGTGCTAGACTCTCCATTCACATGGGCTCCTCTTCTGCAGCTATATATAGACACGGATGCAGAGGGACTGAGACTGTGTGGTGTGCAAATTGTCTGAGCCTGAGCCAGCTCTGCTCCAGAAGATGGAAAACCAGGTTAAAGTGGAGCTACATCCAGAACAGTAAGACCTGCTGGGACGTCTCCTCTATCATTGCTGTCATCTTCTGGACCAGAGCTGGCTTGTGTTTGCCTGCCCTGCTGCATGACCAGAAGTATTCAAGTCTTGGATATCTCCCTCCCTCCCTCCAGAAAAAACATATTCCATTACAGGCCGAAAAAATCTGCTGCAGAATTCAAGCGATGATCAGTACTGTGTGCAGAGGGCAAATCCTCGTTTCTGACGAACAAAGAAAACAGAAATGGCTTGTTTGCATACCCAGACTGCACAGCGGTAACACATCTCTTAATTCCCAGCACAGCCCTCACAGGCATGCACTGCCCTGGGAAATGAGTTGGGAGTTTTCAGCCCAGCAAGGGAAGCCAGGCATCCAGATGGGAGAAGGAGGGAATGGGTCACCATGCTCCAGCTACGTCGAGCCACTGTTGCAGTCTTCCCATGAGCAGTACAAACACATGGGACAGGGTGCCGGCAGGTAGTGCTGCACTTGCCCTGAACAGCAGCATCCAGCAGGATGCACAGCTATTTCCCTAGGGAAAACAGCCTTGCCAGCTCAGAGTTTGCTGCAGCATTCCTCTCCAGCTCCACGAATCTGGTGATGGCCTCTAGAAGGATAGTTCCTGATGAATCCATCCAGGCTTCAAGTAATGAAGGCCAGAGAGCTCCATGTGATGGGGAATATGAGGCTGGAAGAAACCCTGCCTGCCTATAAGGGAAGACAGCTGCTCAGGGGAGAACTGCAATTTCTACAGGAGCTGCTGGGTAGTAACTAAGAAGCATCTGAATCCCTGGTGTAATCACACTACATCCAGCAGAGTAAAATACAGGTTATTCCCTCTTGACTAGTACATTTAGGCCATAAAACCCAAGAGATTCTACCAGGTGACTGTACACAGTGTGCTGATCTACAGCTGCCATCACACTCATGATCAGGAATCACAGGCAGCTGAGGGTGAGGGCTGCCTGCAGCTCCATGGGGCTCTCAGAAACAGCACTGTACTCCCACCAGCCAGTCAAGCAAACAGCAATCCCTGGATGAGGACATGGCTGCTGTGGCATGAGCAAGCTTTGCCACTCTTCAGCATTCGTAAACTTGCTGACCAGCTTTCACCTGGCAAGAAATAGCAGTGGCATGTATGCCTGGGCACCAGCCCTTTAGTTATACAGCATTTAGTCCAACCCTTATTAAAAAGCATTGGCTGCACTACGCATTGGCCCGTGCAATGACTGAACACAGCTGGAAAAAAAACACGTATCAAGTCTCACTCCTGCTCTCTCAGGTACCTGTCATGCAAGTCCTTCCAGGACCCATCTAAGGAGTGATTAGGGGATTTGGTCCTCTCTTTTCCTTTTTGTATGGTGAAGGCACACAAGCTAGATTCTTCTGGTCTGCTCTTTTAAGCTTCCCCCTACCAGCATGGCAGCGTTTCCAGCACCAGCATGGCATCTCTCTTTTGGAGTTCCTCTTACTTGAACCTTGGTGACCATAGCTGCATCCTATGTCCACATAAGATCATGCCAGAGCCCTGTAAAATACATTAAGACTTTCTTCACTCTTCAGCCAAAGTGAGAGGCCAATATTGTGTTCAAATTATTTTTCAGCTTTTGCTACAAATCCTTCATTTAGTTTTCATGCAAGAAGGTAATCAGAGACAGAGCTTGCTCTGAGATATTTTCATTACATATGTTCTGATTTGCCTGAGTGTACAAGGTCACAGCCTTGGATGGTAATGCATCCTCAGAGCATTTTTGTGGCTTAGGTATTGATCTGAGCAAAAGGGTTGCATTCACACATAGCTGAGCTGGGAAATCCTGGGAGTGACTGAAGCCACATGGCACTCCCAAGACAGCCACTAATGTTCAGTCATCTCTCCTGACAGCAAGAAACCCACTAGACATCACACCACCTATACATGTCTTGAAGCAGGCATTGTTAAAGTCATCATATGGAAGACCCAGACTGTTGTCACCTTGATCACAGGGTGATATCACTGGAACTGTGATGGCGTAGAGATCTAGGGACAGAGCATCAGAGCTGCCCTCACTGCAGGCAGCAGCACTGTTGTAAGCCTGGGTCCCCTGCAGGAGTCCTGGGTGGCTGGAGCAGCCAGGAGGGCAGGTTCGGTGGTGGTGGCTACTGGGCCAGCCTACAAGAAACAAAGATCCCACTGCCAGCTCTGCTGCAGGCCTGCTGTGAACATCTGGAGAAGGCAACAACACTGAACCCCAGCTGTGATCAAGCTGAAATGCCCCCACAAACACAGAAGATGGTCGCTGCTCTGAGTGAAAGCCAAGGCGGCAGTGAGGGGCACAGCATGGCAGTAGCCAAATGCAAAGTGTCTCTCACCATGAGCCATAGGTGTTTCTCTTCTTCCACAGAGACTCATTTCATCCAGGTTTTTCTAAAGTACTCAACTTCTGTAAAGTGTTTGGTTTTGTTGGTTCTGTTGTGTTTGTTTTTTGTTTTTTTCTTTTAGGGAACTCTGTTGGTATTACACCCAGAGGATATACTAAACTTCCATTCATTCTGCCTGTTTGTCGGAAAGATGCAGCTGGGCGGGAGATAAAATTCCCCAGGTGGATTTCAGGAAAATGCTTTATTGAAAATAAAGAGGTAGACCTTCGGCATTAAAAAAGGAGAAAAAAAAAAAAAATCAGTCACGGTTCTTTTAGCAGGATTCCTATAAGACAGCAGAGATATTATTAGTAAAAGAAAAGTATCAGCAGAAAAATGTTCACAACCTAGTGCTGATGATTTAAGAGTAGTCAGGGATTCAGCAGACATTTTAATGTGCCAGCAGCAGAAGGCTTAAAAATAAAAAAAGTTTGTGATTTAAAGGGAAAGTTATCAATGTTGAAACATCAGTTAGTGTCTTGCTTTCTCTCTTTCCTGTGAAGTGCAGGAGGAGGGTTTTTTCTTTCTTTTTTTTTTTTTTTTCCTTTTAATGGAAAAGTGAAT
Source organism: Athene noctua (assembly GCF_965140245.1). NCBI lineage: Eukaryota > Metazoa > Chordata > Aves > Strigiformes > Strigidae > Athene > Athene noctua. The sequence goes on from NC_134037.1 coordinate 192,166,707, forward strand.
CTAAGAGTGAGCATGTTCACAGTCATGGGATGAATCCCACTTCCCACTAGACACATCTTTCCTGGTGGTGGTCTTCCTGGAAGGGGCAGGTCAGACAGCCTGAATGCTGTGATGGCGCAACGGGGTGCTCCTGCTCTCCCTGGGCTAGTGGGCAAAGGAAGCTAAAAATGCCCTTCCTGATATTTGCCAGAAAGCAGCTATAACCAAAGATGAAGATTTCTTCTGTAAAAATGACACCTCGAACTGTGCTTCATCTGTGAGGTCTTAGTCAAAGACCCTCCTGGCTCAGCCTACCTTGAGGTGACCACTCCAAGGCCATGTTCACTGCCTGCACAGACCAGTACCTGCCATTGTAGCCCCAAATGAGCCATGCCTGTGCCTATAGCGGTGCACACCAGCACGTCCACCTGGACCACCATCAGGAGAGCCAGCGGATCAGCAGACACATTGCACATGTTGTCACGGGAGGCAGGCAAAGGCAGGGTCCACAGGCGTGGAGAATTGAGGCTTTTGCATGCTTGCTATGCTGGTGCGGGGCCGTGAGGTGTGCAGAGCCTGCAGATGGTGCTATTTAATTGTTAAAATGACTCCACCTCTCCGTCATAAACGCCCGCAGGCTTTGCTTTTGCAGTAACAGAGCTGCAGCTGCTTATGGGAGCAATCCAAGAGATCCACAGGGTTGGATGACTGGTTGGGCAACAGGAGTGGTAAATCACCTTTCCCTGTGACATTGCAGTTTCCTCTTCCCGCTCCCTGAATAGGAAAAAAACCACTAATATCAAGAAAAGGCCAGTACCTGCTGACATGGTGTGAGCACAACTTCCCCTGGTTCAGTTGGAAGGGGCTGCAGCTTTGCAGTGAGACACAGCCATAATTTAGAAGACCTCAGATGGCCTTTTGGGTGCTCTCTTGGGTGTTTGCAGATATGCACACTAAATCCTGAGTTACTCCACTGTTGATAAGTACCAGTAGACTATAGACAAGGTCAGCCACAAAAGTAGGAGACAAATAAGTTTAGATAAAACTTACAGATTTGTAAAAGCTCAGCACATCTAGAAATGACAATTTCTTCTGTAAATTTCCCAGAGGCTGTCTGACTCTCTAGTCACCCAAAAGTAACTTTAAAACCTGGCCTATTTCTATCCCTTCTGCGGGAACACTCCACCAGCCTGAAAATGATCTCTTGAAGAACTCTAACTTGGCTCCTTGTTCTGTCCTTGGAGCACAGCCAAGACATGTGGCTGCACAAAACACCCATTGCTTACCAGAGGTGTAAAGGGCAGGATGTTCAAAAGATTCTTACAATTTTCAGAGCATAAATTTCCAGCCTCTTTCACTGGGGCTTTGTACCTTTAAACCACGCTACCTCTGTTGCAGTGCTTTTCTGCAGCCTTGTAGGGAGAGGGGAAGATGAGGAGAGAGCAGGCAGGATAGGTGGGGAAGGAAAAGGAAAACAAAAAAAAACCAGCAACCTTTGGTATCAAAAGCCTGCTAAACTGGGGGAAGAGAAAAAGAAAGAAGTGGAATGAGGAAGAGGACAGAGAACTCCTGCAGGATGAGATAAGGAGACCTGGAGGTGAGCTCTGATGAAGGTGTGTCAAAATTTCAGGTGCTTTCTGGCATTTGTAAACTTATTTGCAGACATGGTTTCATTCTTTCTTTTCAGGACCTGTGGAAGAAATAATTTGCTCAGCAGAAAGATGTATTTGGTATCTATGACAAGGCTTCCCAAATCTGGCTGAGCTCAGGATCTCAGACCAGCACCACAGTCCCCCTGCTTTGGAGGTCTTGTTGACATTTCCTACAATGTCCCTGTATCTGCTGCAGCTCAGCAGACTATCACTCCTCACTGATCTCAAGTGTAATCCCTTCCCATCCTGGAGGAATGGGGCTTCTCCTGGCAGCAACACAAATTTATAAATCTCTGATCCCCTACACTGGAGGTGCTGCACCACTGTCACTTAATCATCCTCTTTTCAACACTTTGCTGCCTTGCCTTTTGAACTTTTCCCCTCTATATGCATCCCAAGTGGTCATGACCCAGCATCTGAGAAACAACTGAGTAGCACAACCGTAGCATTAATACTATTGTAGAAATGGTGGGGGTTTTTTTATACCTCACCAAAATCTTGATTGAGGCACGATATCCTCTGAAGTAGACAACAATCCAGATTAGATATGGACTGAGACATTGCACCAAGATACCTTATGGTATGATAAGTTTGTAATCAATCAAATTAGTGCATCTTAAAAACTTGCCACCAGTGAGATGACCAAAAGCATTAGCTTACTGTAATCCAACTGTAAAGTACAAGTACTTTAATTTAAGCTACCAACTTTGTCCCCAAACAAACCCTTTGATCTTGATCCCACATATCATTCTGTGGTCTCGCATTAGCAGAGATGCAGAAACCCATTGCTGAATTAATTAGTTGTGGAGGTGAACAAATTTTACAGCCATTAAGAACCTCAGAAGATCCTAACTCCTTACCTGAAAACTATCAGGAGATGATGTGAAATATGCATTGACTTAACCAGTGATAGTGTGAAGCTGAAACACAAGCACCTTCCACATGATTATGAATGATGAAAATGTAGCTTGGATCTTGAAATTACCAGAGAAGAAAATAGTTCTATTTCAGGCCAGGAATTCAATTTTTCTGCAACTGGGAGAGAGCCAGACATGTTTGCATTATCACTAAAAGTGCCTCTTTACAAATGTAGGAGGATTTTCAATTCACATACTTTTCTCCCAGTGACAGAGAAAGTCTCCAGAGGGCTGAAATCCAGAACTGGCTGGATTCCACTTATCTCCATGGCTCCTACTTACTGTTCTCTGTGAAAGGTTTTACTTTCTCTCCTTCCCACTGCTAGGTTGACCAAAAAGACTTTTTTGAGGCCTTTGTGGAGGAAGTGTACAGCACACCAGTTTAAAACAACAAGGTGATCTGAAATCAGTGTAGCCAAAGGAATGAGCTACCAGTAAGGTATCTGATACGTCCCAAACATTAATGCCAAAGGGCAAAACATTCCCCTACTGAAATTTTAGGATTCCTGGGAGTTCTCAGAAAGATCTTTTCTTGGCACAATGCTAATCATCATCTTTTTTATTAGCACTACTTTATGGAAGGAATTCTAAAATAATTTCTAGTAAAAATGTTGAAGTGATATATTATGATGAGAGCAGAATGCTTATGTGGGAAACCTCACCACATTCATAAAGGGTGCTCAGATAAATATCATACATTTCAGATGTATGATCTGAATACCTTTCTGATAGACTTCTGACAGAACTTCAAAAATACGCCTTTAGAAACACAAATTTTATCCCTGCTACCCTTCTACCATAAAAAAGAAAAAAAAATATCCAGATATCAAGTATACTGGGATCCTTGGACAATGATAATATTTTGAGGAACATGGTAGATAATAAAATCACTACAAGCTTAAAGGGCAGCAGGATGGTGAGGAGTATAAATCTGGAGGTGGGAACACTGGATAACAGAAAGGAACAAGAAGGTGTTGTTCTCCTCTTAAAATACAGCATTGTGAGGCCACCCCAGGCTACCGACTGCATGTGTCTCTGCCAGTAAAGTACAAGCACCCTGTGCTACCCACTAGCACTGGGGATGGTTGCCATGAAATAGCCCATATGCATGCCCATAAATGATCTTAATTTCTAAACCACAGCGGCTGTAGATGAGCTGCCTATTGGGAATGGCTGCTGGCTTGTGCTAATCCCAAAATTTAACACCAGGGGCAATCAAGTTCAAGCACCCAGAAATGTTTCCTGTTTAATTTACTATTCTAGATGTAGCCAGTGTGTCTAGGCTTGATAGATGCATTAGAAGGACAATGTTGAAAAATGGGAAATGGCTCAGAAGAGGGCCACAAAAGCAATTTGTTGTCTATAAAACTTAGTGAGAAGCTCAAAGAGCTCTATTTATTACCTTTATTTAAGGGACTAAAAGGTGTTGATCATAATCTACAAGAACTCATACAGGAAAAACAAGAACCCTGTAGACAACTACCCTATACTCCAGGAGTTAAAAAACATGCTGATATCCAGGAGCTAGATAAATTCAAACTGTAAATAAGGCCCGTTTTTAAGCATTAGGAGAATTAACTATTGAACAAATTAACAAGTGCTCTGATGGGTTCTTCATCCTGTGTGATCTTTAATTTTTTTAAAAAAATATCTTGTGGATACAACAGATGCTTGGGAGCTCATAAGGAAAGAGTATCTGAATTTCTTTGACTTGTGTTACACAAAAAGCCAGTCTAGATTATTGCACTGGTACCTTCTGATCTTGACTTTATGATTTGATGAAAAAGACACTGTCACTACTTCTACATCATAAGTAGGCAGACTTCCTGCTAGATAGATTTAAAAAAAGGAAAAACATTACATATGTAGTTGTTATTCAAGCTATGTAACCAAACAGGAGCAATTTAGGCAAAAATTACTGTCCCTTATTGGTGCCAGCAACTAGCTGGAATAAAACTGCTGTGAAAAACAGAAGTAATTCTTGACAGAGCTGTGCAGAAACTACCTGGTCTTAACAATACAAACATGTTGTATCTGTCCTTTCTAACTGTCTGAAGAAAGGAAGAGCTACTCTACCTGACACCTACGTTTCACTGAGATCACTGGAATTTCCATGCCAAGGAATTTTGTAAAATTTTTGCCCAAGAGATATTTGCATATCCCAACCCAAACATAGCATCAGCTAATTGCCATGCTTTACCTTACCCTCAGGTATAAAAATATATCCATGATCCATATTATTGTTGTATAAACACAACAATAGCTGAATTTGGAATAAGTTTTTGGGTAAGAAACCAGTGACACAGACAGATGGGTTTCCTTATAACACCAGCTTATTCATGAGGTGAAGGTAGAGAGGATGATTCACTGGAGGGACTTAGAGGAGCAGCGTTCCTATCCAGCCCTTTACTATGTAGTGGTTATCTTCCCCCTAATATGAAGGGAAACAACTGAAGAGCCTTTTGGTCCAGTGACCACCTCCCATTTTCTTGAGTAGCTGTGGGAATAAAGCTACAGGCACTCAGTACTGTCCTTTCCCAGGTCCTCTTCCCTGATCCACAAGACAACCCATGGTGATGGCAAAGAGGAAAGCCCACACCCTCACTTCTGTCTCAGGTCAGGCAGTGAGATGTGGGTATATGCTGAACTGCCCGGGTAACTTCTGCTCCCATTCAGGGACACCACCAAAACCAAGTATCTGTCAGAGCTACCACAGGGTCCCATCTAGACTCTTTGCAAAGCATAGTCTTTCTTGCTAGCTCCCACACAGTGTTTTGAGCCTTGGTTTTGTGGTATAGGAAATCTCTATGCTCTCTTGGGTCACCAGGCTGCCAGTTAACCTCGTGTGCCAGCACCGTTTGCAAACAGTGGAGTTGCAAGCAAAAGGCATTTTCAGCCGATTTTGCCATTCTGAGACATGGGCTGAATGTTCCATGGACCTACTTATCTTAAAGAGGTCTGTAATCTTTGCTTCCCAGTTATTTAATAGAAGACATTGAGGTAATGTTACAAACTAGGTATCGATCTCCAAATTTATCTGGAGTAGCCAAATGCAAATGTGAATGAATAACGTCTGAAAACACATTAGCAAAAAGAGGTTTGCTTGGTGATTTCCAAATGAAAGCCTGGAAGAAACAAAGTTCATATTCAAAAACCTTAAGATCTAAGCCCAGCCATGGAGTGCAGGAGGCATCATTAGAAACATGGATATCACTCTTCCACAAAGGAAAAGTGAGAGAAGAAAGCCTCTGAACAAGATATGGATGAGAGATTTACAATATATGTAGTAACACTGCAGTCAGTAGATTAAAGGAATGCAACTTCAGTTGAGTTTCTCCTGCAAGAAAAGGCAACAGCATATACAGGGAGAAGCAGCTGAAGCTGGCTCTCCTGCTGAGAAATCGTGGTGAAGCTGAGGCACACCAAGTGCGCAGCCAGATGCAGTCAGTCAAATTCAGCACTTCAAAGCATTGCACCTTCTGTCCTCATGTGTGGGGCTGATTTCCACTATGCATGCCAAATAGACCTACAGTGCCTTATCCCCCTCCCACTTAAGCAACAATAAAGCTATCTAATCAAAATGTACTTTGCCTCACAGGAAAGAAATTGCCTCTACTAGACCCTTTGCTGAAAAGATTAGGTTAGCTCATTGCAAGGTGCACATCTCTTTACACTAACAAATCATTTATCCCACTACCCAGATTACCCCCACACCAGAAATTACCTGGATATGTAAAGATCCTGCCTACAAAACTTCAAACATAAAAATGGGGTCAGGAACAGGAGAGAAATCCCTGCAAATCTTATGGTTATGGAATGGTTGTGTTAAATTAATTTGGTTATTGGGATTCCTCAGATTTAAATAATATCCCTCTGGGAGGAAGGGTATCTGTGATACTGCCACATGGCTCTGCATGGTTTTTGAGTATATACCCTCTATCTAGAACTTCATAATGATGACAAACCCTCCCCAGAGACTGAAAGGACTTTAATGCGGTAAAAAGCTTTCTAAAATGAAATTCCTGAATGTTTACATTCTCTATTGGTAGAAGGTGTCAGGTTCATGATTCATTTAAAATAACAAAAAGCCACCTCAGATGACAATTTTTTATCTCCTTATTTCTGTAGCTTGTTATTACATAGAACTAATCATGATTTATCTCCACAACTATTTACGGGGTTTGAAGTTGAATGTAATCTACTAAATCAGCAATTAAATATCTTAGTGTATACACAGAGCATTGTACACTGCGTATTTTTTGACTTATACTGTATAGGTTGTCTTAATTTTTTTTCCTATCCCTCTTTCTTGCTGCAGTAGGTGTCTTGGAATTGCCCAATGCCTTCTAATGTATTATGTAACAAATTATTTCTGATATTTTCTGGATAGTTATTTAGATAGCATAAAATATATACTGAACAATATAAGGAATTAAAGTGTCAGTGTTAACTTAGCGTGAAATGGTTGATATTTACTAGGACCACAACCTGCTTCCTAGGGACTTTATGCACCCAGATGAGATTTTCTAATCTACTCTTCTCAGTAAGTAGTCATTAAAGCACCCTAATCCCAAATGTCACATAGAAATAATAGAAGTTTTGCAGCATGTTTTTTAAGACATTTTTAGTGTAAGCTCCTAATACTCAACAAACCCAACTGAAAGCCAATATTAAATTATCAGCATGTCAGTCAAGAAACAAGCTCCATCAGGCAGAGCAGTGTGAGTCAGCATCAGAACTCCAACTCTTCCCTGGGGAGGTCCATATTGGCGCAGAGCATCAAACTTCACAGCTCCCTCCAAAAGTTTTTTACCCATATGCGGCATCACAAATTGGTGGCCAAACACCTGTATTCCTCCAAAACCTCACCCTTTCCTTGTGTTACATGCATTTCAAAGTGTCAGCCACATGGCTTCTCCAGTGCATCTTTCACATGGTCATGTACCACAGAAGTTGAGTGTTTTGCAGTAAGTGTGACAAAACATCCACGGACCGCAAGAGCACCCTCCTGCCGTCACACTCAGCCAGGCACTTCTGCGGTCCCACTGTCTCTGCCAGCCTGCAGCATCTCCCGGCAGTCTGCCAGTGCTGGGGGAGCTACTGATTATCTACATAGCCTGAAACCCAGCCTGAAATGATGGGGTTTGCATGTTTGTGGCACCTCAGGAAATTCCCAGACAAGCTCATCTTAAGTTAGAACAGGGTTTTAACAGCCTCTCATCTCTACAAGCTGAGGCAGGCTTGTGAGTATCTGTGTGTTTGAGGCTGAGATTTTTATTGGTTTAAGCATCTTTCCCAAGAGAACTTGATAAAGAAACTTTGATGGAGCCATATGTTCTTGGACATTTTATTTCATTCATTTATTGTATTCATAAATAAAAATGCCTCATTAACTGCATAAATTAATTTCCTCTCCAATTATGTTTACCTTTTATTATCTATTTTAATATAGAAAAACAAGCAAGCACTGACATAAAATATTGCCCTCTGTTGAACTCTCTGTATTTATCCAAAGTATTTTTTCCAAAGTCCTTCTTTGTGAAGCCTTAAAACATTCAGGTTTATTCCTCTTCAGAAGCAAATCAGATTTCAAAATCTTCAGCAGACTGGAACATCCATCCTTCTAACTACTAGTAATATAAATTCTGCAAATACAGGACTATTACTCATCACAGAACTCTCTTAGCTCTGCAGAAATTAAGGAAATAATTTATAAAAACACACACATAAAGCAAACCCATGTCTTAGAAAGTCTGTGAGTACATGAGATAATATCATAGGCTTAGACCCATTCAGGGAGAAGATGCTACTTGCACATATTGATGTTTCTGGCTGGTACTTTAAGAACGACAGAGCAAGAGGGTGGAACAGGAGCTAAATGTTCCCCAGATCTCAGGATAATCTCTTCTGAGTATTTCTAGTATTGTTAAAGATATGACAGCGGCAACACTTGTAGGTAGAGATAATCTGTTAGAACTCTTGTTATTAGATCACCCAATTTGCTGTGACAGTGTCCTCAGGAAAACAAGCTGGTAACTCATTCCGGGTGTTGCTTTCCAAGTGTGAGAGTGTAAATCTCTATTGTGCTCCTTCTACAGACAGGGGCTGGACTGGAGGGTAGCAACTTGTTAAAGATGCTGCAGAGAATCACTAGAAGTGCTGTCAGCACACAGACCTCCCTCCTGCCTGCAGGTTTAGCAGAAACCTTTACTGACATCCCTGTAAAATTAAAACATAAAACCTCATTCTTTCAAGTAGTTACAGACACACCAAACTTCAAGCACAGGAGTGGTCCCATTAAAGCCAATACTTGCATGCTTCACGTTGAACATCTGTTTTGCAAAAGCCCCAAACCAGCCCAGACATCAAATCCAAGATTGAGACCACACCCAGAGCAGTGTCACTAGCTGTGGACATCTACTGCTTTCCCTCTGGTCTGTGCCAGCTGCCATGTGGTCTGCTGACAGGCTCTAAAGACTGCCTCAGGCCAAAATGACATTTTATGGGGGTGTCCCCCTCCTGGTCATTTGAAAATATTTAAAAGGCTGGAACTGCTGTTGTACAAGGGGTGGCAAAGGCTCTGCAGCACAACAGGATGGTGGGATTTGCCCTTCCATCCCCAGGTCTGGCAGAAACCCCACCTCATCACCTCTGGAGCCCCCTGCCAAAGGTATCAACTATGGAAGCTTTGGGTAGGAGACATGGGAGTTGTGGATTTGAATATGGTGATGGTATATGCTTGAACACATCTGTCTGCATTTCTTACGGTCTGGACATAGGGTGTTATTTAAAATAACTGATAGAGATTATAGACCTAAAGAGCTATATTTTTTTACAGTAATATAAAGATATGCAATACACCATTAAATGATGGTTAATGGAGAAGCAGAAAAAGAAACATTTAAAGGCATTTACTGTGTGCCATCACTGATTATCTTTCAAACTTAGACATTATGAGTCAAATTTTCCTCAGTTGAACCTGACTGGTAGTTAATGAACTGCAACCATTTTGGTTATGTAAATTTAAATACATTCATGAAGCTTAAATGTTAAGGTGCAAAGTCTTCTCTGGTTATTTGCCTCCCTGGGGCAAACACGGATATATTTCCTCATATGTGGGTAGGAAGGAATTGATGGATAAAATTCAGATGGACACAAGCTATGCTACCTTATCCCCCAGAGTTTACAGGAATCTTTTCAGTCACTGTACAAAATAGCAGAGAAGAGATTTCTATTTGTTTTCTTTCTTTACAGACTCAGGACAGAAGAGCTAAATTCACAAGCTAAACCCATTTGCACTATTTTTCTTTTCAAGTTGCATTTTCTGACAGTTTTAAATTTTGCTATAAATAAATCTCACCTGAAACTGGGAATTGTATTTATTCTGGACTATTTTTCATTCTCAATCCAATGATTTAAGGCAGTTTGGGTACAGCTTTATTAGCATTCTGTGAATTACTTTGTTGTGTAGCAAACTGAAAAAGGAGCAGTGTGAAGGATGCATTAATAATAATAAAGTTGATGCTGTGATGTGACAGTAAAAGGTGGTTTAAGCAGCATTATTTGGGGTAATTACAATTAGAGGTAGTCATTTAAAGGTCCCAGTGTGCATTTTATAAGAGTAGAAATGTTAACCCTAGTGTCTTGGCCAGTTTCCAGCATAAGCAATTACATTCTTCCCACAGTAGTTAACAATCTCTTGTTGCTTCAATTAGATATGGTATTCCTCAGTTTCTCTCTGACAGCTGTTGAGTTTCGTTACCGGCACTGTTATATGGCTGTTGCGTTCCAGCCAAGAGGTCCCAGTATTTTAGTTATAAATGAAGTGTTCCCTGCTTGTAAAAGGCTTCTGTAGAGTAGTCTCAGAGTACTGCATAAATCAATAAACAACACATGTACTTGATATTGTACACTGACTTGAGGGCAGGAGAAAAAAAAAAAAAAAGGAGGAATGGAACTGGCAGAAGGAGAACACCAGGATATGAATAAAACATGCATACCTATTCCCATGCAGGGTACACTGCCAGGGGAAAGGGCAAAGGCAGTAACAGTGGGCTTGGTCCTGGAGGAAGTAAACAAATAAAGTCTAGAAAAAATTATTGTGGTGGTTTGACCTTGGCTAAACGCCAGGTACCCACCAAGTCGCTCTATCACTTCCCCCCCCTTTCCCCTTGTTTTTCTCAACAAGGCAAAGAGGGGAAAGAAAATAAGATAGACCAACCCTTGTGGGTAAAACAAAAGCAGTTTTAATATAAGCAAAGTGAAGCACAGGTCCACGCGCGGAAGCAAAAAAAATAGAAAGCAGATTTATTCTCTCCTTCCCATGAAGAGGCGCTGTCGGGCCTTCTCAGGAGCGGGGCTCCCATACGCGTAGTGGTTGCCTCGGAGGACCAAGGGTGACCCCACCCCCTTCCTCCTTTCTCCCAGCTTTATCCTGAGCAGATGTCCTATGGTCTGGAATATCCCTTTGGTCAGCTCGGGTCAGCTGTCCTGGCTGTGTCCCCTCCCAAGATCTTGCCCACCCCGTTCCACTGGGTGAAATGTCAGAAAGAGCCTTTGGTGCTGTGTAAGCCCTGCTCAGCAGTAGCCACAACACCAGGGTGCTACCAACACCCTGCCAGCTCCCGACATAAACCACAGCACCGTGAGGGCTGCTATAGGGGAAAACCAATTCCAGCTCAGCCAGACCCAGTACACTGATTTAGCATTGAATCAACCACACAGTATCCAAACGGAGTTTACTCCAGCTAATTTTAGGCATAGGACAGCTAGTCCCCAGATTCCTTCTGTAATGACTGACAGAGAGAAGAAAGCTTCAAAAAGCAACATTGACCAATACCAATTCCTTGTTGTTTCTACAAGATTCCTTGAACGGGTTGATTTCTTGTATGGGTAGTTACAACCTTGATATCAAGGGTAAAAGTCCTTCATAGCTGCAGTTAGCTAGGATGTTCTTCAATTACCAAATAACTGTTTGAAGAAACCTTCCCACAACCTAAGCAGTTCTTGAGTAACCATTCTATATCCATGGGGTTTTTTACAGCAAAATAATAAAGTAACTACATCCAAAGAGATCTCTAGACAGACTACTATTAGTTATAGCCAGGATAAGAATGAGTAGAAAGGACAGAGTGTGAGGGACAAAACATAAAAAAATATCTCTGTTTTGTCTTGGCAACCTGAAGCCCCCTACTGAATAACCTGAACTCTTGCCCTCTGTCCATCTTTCTTCTACTTTTCTACTTACTCTTTTGTGTGTAATATTGACATTCCATAAACAGAAACATGCAATTGTGGACTATATCTAGAAGGAGGAGGGGAACACTACCACTACTTCATCTGTGAGGTCTAGTTTATTGCTGGTGGTGTGGTGGTAAGGGAGTCATAACGTTTTGGGTTTTTTTCATTTTCATAAAATGTCATGCTGTTGCAGGAAAGCTGCTGATATGCCTGTCAAACCATCCCCATCTTCACTATCTGGTGTTTCTCTGGCTCTTTTTCCCTAATACTTCACATCTCCATCAGAGGGCTTTGAATATTCTGAATAGCTCCTCCTTTCCCTTGTCCTCACAAAAGCCACCTGGTTAACTGTCCTCTCTTGAGTCAGAGTTGAAGGGTAAGAAATTGAACTATAGGTATAGGAGCCTGAGCTTCATGTTGTTGTTTTCTCTCAATAGAAATACTACTGAGGAGAGTTCTGAACCAGTGAGATTCAGCTGAGGTGTATCTGAAATGTATCAGACTGTGGCACAAACCCTCCAGACCATGAGGGGCAGTTCTGCCATTTTCAGCTCGAGATTTCAGACAGACCTATAGGGATACAGGTTCACAAAATAGGTTTCTCTGGACCTCACAAGACAGGCAGTGGGATCTCTATGCAGATTTAGATGTGAGTCTGAAATACTATTGTCCAAATTCAAAATCATTAGTTTAACTTGTGCAAGAAAATCCTCTTTATCACATTTTTTTGTGTTTTGAAGTCTTCCTCAAAAACTATATAATTTTCACCTTCATTAAACTTCTTGGGACTGTTCAGTGAATTACAGACTGGGATTTGCAACCTGACTACACCAGCTATGACCATACTTTGTTCCTAGGTGATCTCATTTTCAGTTGGGCCTTACATTTGCCTTCTACCTCAGATACTCAGCATGACCCATTAAACATCCTTGTCTTATGATTGATCCATCTGTAAGCCATTGTCCCAAGCATCCATTTAGTATTATAATTCCATTTAAAGGAAAAAATGCTACAGAGGATAAGCAGATCTCGAGAAATTAACAGTGTCATCCAGAGAAAGGAACACAAGTAATGGAGAGCAAATCTCCAGTTTATTTGTATCTTTTAGTGATGCAGATAAGATGAAAACAGTTTGCAGTAGGCCTGCTTCCTCCTCTCCTGAGAGGAATAAACATGACTTAGAAATATTTTGCCCTTCATTCCTATAGTTGCAGAAATAGGTTTATTCAGGACCTGAGGAAGATGGAGGCAGGTGTTAATGCAGAAAAAACAGGACACTGATTGTAACATATTCCAGAAGTCCATTTGTCTATTCATTCCAGTATTTGTAACTTCAGCACTTATAGGAAATGTGAACCCTTATGCTCTGTCAACTGTGTTGAATTGTGTGGAATAAATGATAGATTACCGGTACAACTCCAAAGTTATCTTCTCCAAATGGTACCTAATCTACACCTGGCAGGAAAAGGAGATAAATTTACTTTAAAATTAGATAACAGTAGCAAAAAAAAAAAAAAAAAAAAATTCAGCTGGCAAAGAGCACGGGAAGGGAACATGGAGATGAATAGTATGGAACAAGTTGCCCATCCTTTCTGTAGGACTGTAATGGCCACAGATCGTTACTGTGCCTGTAACTGGGCAGTCCCCTATTCAGAAGAGCTGGTGTAGTACCTGATGCTGTCACAAGCAGTGGTGAGTAAAGGCAGGATTTTGCATGATATTTTATTTGAGTTTGGCTGAAAGTTAAAACTTGGGGTCAGGAAGAGTTAGGGTTGTCAACGAACCCCTCCGAGGCTGAGGAAACAGGTGAAATGTCATATTCAGATATGTAGTTGTTCACAATTCTCTGTGCAATTAGGTCATAAATACATAGGAAGGGGTTGTCTCTACTTCAGAAGATTTGTGTGGATTAGAGATAAATTACAGCAGCATCACTCCATTCAATAGTGAATAAGAAGCACATTTAACACTAACTAGACATCAGAATGGTAAGGGATTCAATTGGGGAAAAATCCTTATATCTTTGAAAGGAAAAAAGTGATGTTCATATTGCCATTCAGGCATTCCACACACACAAAACTCTAACAAATTGCAGATCTGATTCTGGAGGTGCCATGACTCAGGGCACAGCAGCCCTAGTGCCAGAGCTGTATATTACCAGATCTCTCAGCAGAGATGGCTCAAGCTGCAGTGATGTGACTGGTTTGCAAAAGGTCACTGCCAAATTAGCAAGATCATGCAACCTTGTCATTTTAGACCAGTATGAGGCAGAGCTGTGCCACTTGCTGTCCCACATTGCATCTAGCCTGCTCCCTGCAACCTCATACACTGCCAGAGCTCTTCTGTTCCAATGACTGTTGTGCTGTTGATGTCATTCTGAGTATGTACTTGATCATCAGACAAGACAGAGGGTCAGACAGGAATTTAATCAGCATTGTCTTACTTGGATTCCCTTCATCTGAAGAGTAGTGATGAACAAAATCTATGATACCAGGAAGAGAAGACAGCTGGTGGGACTTTGGCAGGTGGGACCAGCTGTCTCTGTACCAGCAAGCACCACCAAGGTTTGGGGAATTCCTGGCTAATTACTTTATGGGACATTCATTGGGGTTGATGGTTACTCTGAACTGTGCAGAAATGAGAAGGAAGCAGTAACAGTCTTTCTGCATATCCTGCATTTCTTTCTATGTTCAGATGCATCTTCTTTTGTCCTAGGCTTTCTGAAATCTTTGATATCACATCTTCAGAAATAAACATCTCAACACTGTTTAAGTACAAGCAGGATTTAATGAAAAGAAAGTGCAAACCACAGGAGTAAAAAAAAAAAAAAGGAGTAAGTTTGCACCCAGAAAACATGGGGAACAGAGAGCAGTGGGGGAGAAGGGAGGAAGACAGTTTAGCAGCTAGGACTAGAAATCCTTCTGGTTACCTTCCAGTGCTTCTTGAAACACCTCACCTCCGTTACTCGAAGATATGGTGGTGGTCTGGCTGTGGCAGACTTGATGCTGTGTTACTGACCTGGGTCTAGAAAGTGTGACTGGAGAGGATGGTTAAAAGTATGAGGGATATCAGGTGCTGAAGAGACAGAGGCTGACTTTCCTATGCACAGTGTTATGCCTCCACCACCTGAAATATCTCCCAATGTCCATCCCACCTCACAAGTATGGCATACAAGCAGCAAGAGCAGAAGCCTCTGCTCTGAGCTGTAAACAGCATTCAGCCAGAACATGCTCCCCATGGCCAACCAGGCAGCTCCTGCTTCCCCCAGTAAACTTACTGCTGGGCCACCACAGAGCAGCCACCCTCCAGGATGAGGTGCACACCTGGGCCTTGCTGTCTGGTTTCAGCCACAGGTTTCTGTTCTCCTCAAGAAAAAAAATTAAAGCAGTCACCATCCTCCCCCCAGCTGTGTTCCTCTCCCTAGCTATTTTAGGATTTTTGCTAACATCTCTCTCCTGCTGGATATGGCTCTGTGGGCAGCTGTCTCTATGCAAAGGTCTCACCGCACTGTGCCTCTATGCACCAGCTGGGCACATGTGAGAGACAGATAGAGGCAACACACACCAGCTGCCTCTGGATGCTTTGGGGCAGTCTGGTTCCCAGCACAGGCAGAACTGGTCTCCAGACTGGCTCTCCTGAGACCAAGACTCTGGAGAGCTGGGCAGGAGGAGACCTTAGCAGGGAAGATATTTCAGGGATGGTACAGCACATGCTGAGCTGCTGTGCAACTGTGTGACCTGGGATACACGAGCAGAGACTGGATGAATGATTGGTTAGGATAAGGAGTGTTAAGTAAAGGCCCAGGCTAGTTTCACTTCATCAAAGCCTTCTTCTGGTCAAACCATCATTATTGCTTGTGCCTGTATGTGTACACTCACACACATACACGTACATCTGCATTCAGGTGTTTTAATTGCTGTTATGTGCCTCTTGCAACACCAGCCAAAGGAACATCTTTGGGACCAGGGAGCAGCTGGATTTCCTAGAAACATGAGGCTAGAGCGCCAAGCAGACTTTCCTGGGAGATGTCAGGGATCAGCAGCATACAAGTAAGGAGGTACAGGTGTACATGTTTTGGGGCAGAAGAGCATTGTTGTGAATGGCCAGAGATCAGAAGCTGTGTACATAGGAGCAGATGAAGAAGTAGCAGAGGTATCAGTGCTACTCTGTATTTGAAATAAAATATTCATAAGAGAGTGGAGAAAACATGGGAAATTAGCATCTTACCTGAGCAGTCCTCAGTTTTAGGACCTTCCTGTGGACACCTGAGAACTAAGGAGATATTCTCCTCAAGGGCCTTTTCTGCCTCAAGGCTCTGGTCCTTATCCTTGGATTTCCCCCTTTTGGGGGATCAGGTGCACTGGCTCTGTTTCTGAACCAGCACTGTGCTCAGGAACTGGTACCTCCTCATATTTCAGGCTGCAATAAGGATTGCTGTGGTACAGGCAAGCTTTCCCTGCCCTGATGCCAGACTGGCCACTGACAACCTCAGCCCTCTTGTAGGTTCTCTAAGGAGAACTGGTCTTGTCTCTTTGCCATTCCCTCACTGCTCCTGCTGAAGCATTTCTGCAACAAAGGGTCAGAAAGTGGCATCATGCTGCAAAACAGCCTTCCTACCCAGAGCCCTGGCAGGACCGATACTAATATCTCTATCCAGACTTATCCAGTCTGGATTTCATTGGGCACGATTGTATTAGGAAAATAAGAATGTTGCATATATGGCATGGGATGGCTTGCTTTGGCAATAAAGTACTCTTGCACTAGGTACTTTGGAAAATCCAAAGTCTTTCAGTGGTGCGGAGGTCCAATACAAGACAGAAGGTCTCATTCAAAGAAAGGCAACCAAGGAAAGGCATGTTGCAGACATCAGCAACAAAGCGAGATTCAGTATCTGGCATTTCGTGTTGTAGGTTCAAGGCATTTTTCAGCGAGTACTAGATGTGTTTGAGTTTTAACACATAATTAAACCACACTCTGCTGAAATATTCATGTATACATACATATGTATGTACACGTATATAAAACAGGAGGCATCTCCACCCCAGAAGTCAGTGGCCTCTGAAGCCAGATACTGCAGCTGCCTACTAATGCCTGGCAATTATCATCAGCAGATGGAAATATCCTCTCCCAGAAAAACAAGCAAGCCTACACTCTGCAAGTAAAAAACCCCAGTGTAGAAATTGGCTTGGAAGGATGCTTTTTAATAAAAGCCTTGTAGGCTACAATAAAATACCTAGAGGCTTCGTTAGAAGGCCCCAGATACATGACTTTCAACTAGTTACTGTAAGGGAATGTGGAGAGCACTAGCAATTACGCTGTTGGAGAACCAAAAGTAACTTTCTGTAGTTTGGATGCTAACTTTGAATTGCAGAAATACAGGCAGCCACAGAAGAAAGCATTTCATTTTATCTTTATTGTATGCATCCTATTTTGACAGATTTCAAGACTGTTTGAGGAAAAGATTGATTTGATCTACCTAGATTCTCTGCCTCCATGTAGATATGTCATTTATTTTTGCACCGACAAACATTTTTTTTTTTTGTCCATTTCTGCCTGTTGCTGTGATCCTGATGTGTAATGTGTGCACTACACTGAGTTTGAGCTCATGCTGTTCTAGGCTAAAGAAAATAAGGAGCAGGTGGCATTGCTGAGGGGGCTACTAAAGATGACTGAGGGAGTACAAGGGCATGAAGATGGCAATTTCTTTATAATGAAAGTTTTCAAGTTTGATTTGTGGATACTTAAATGTTTTCAGGTGGGAAGTTTCAGAGTCTTGAAAATCAAATGTAAGCGTACTGACAGTAGGTAGACTTAGTCTGCTTTGACAGATCCTCTAAGAAGCTGTTTGCAGGTTCACAGAGATATCTTGAGCACAGATGGAAAACTTCTGCTTTATAATACACCTTCATTACGTCCAAGTGGGACAACCTAGGACACATGGGAAAATGCATACTACTAAGTCCAGGTCAAGTTGCCACATGCCCAATTGCATCGCAGCTGGGTTAGCTGCAAGACTGAAAGTTTAGTGTCACTGGCTCTCCTGACAGCCTTGCATGTTGCATAGGTTGAAGCATAATTTGACTCTAGGGAGGATCTTCTGTATGTTGATAGGATGGAGAGTGGGTCAGATTCACTACTAAAATGAAACCTTGGTGCTTGGCAAGTACTATTTTTTAAGGCTGATACTGTCATTATCTACTCTTCTGTTTCACATTTTCTTTTACCAGAAACCTACTGAGAGGTTTGGGTGAAACTTTTCTAGGTCTCTGACACCAGTGATTGCAGTTTCATGTAGCCTATGTTTCTCTTTTCTTCTGGTGATGGATGGCAATCCAATTTCTATATCACTTCTTCAGTGAAGCTGAGAAAATTATGCATTCAGTAAAATTCATTCCCCAAGTAGTGCAGTTGAAGGGATCATGACCCTAAATTTATTCATTAGTGTAAATTGTCAACAATTTTCTGTAGCAATTCATTCCTTGACCCTCAAGTGGTCAGGAACTGTCAACATATGCAATGTGAGGTTAGTGCTTACTGAATTACAGCAGTTATGCTTCCAGAGGGTTTCTTCTTTCTCCTGTGCAAAGGTGTCCACCGGTTTGAGAGACACTTCCTATGGCTTACTATCAACTCCAGCTGTAACAAAATCATTCTGCCTCAAAATGGGAAAACCAGAGGAATCAGAAGTGTCCTCAAAACAGAAAGATTATCTGCAAGTTTAAGTCACTGATGAAATGACCTTTAGCTAATAACAAACCATCACAGTGGGAACTGTGAGTCTGAAATCTAAAATTCAAGATTCATGTATGTCGACTTAAAATAGAAAGCAAGAAACATGAGTTCACTATGACCTTACATGTAGGGGTGTCAGCAGGTGAACAGCTGATGAGAAAATCACAAAATTTTTCAAGGCATTTGGTAATGACCACCTTATTTAGACAGGAGAGCTGCTGGACAAAAAATTCCTTTATTTTGAATTTGATGCATCCTCTTCTTTCCAATATCACCCTCATGTGCATGTCAGACAAGGGAAAACCAGATGTTGTCATTGTCAGGATCTACAACAAGACCATGGGACCAGTGTCCTGTCCCCTTTAGAAGGCCATCAAATTACAGTGATACGTCCAGACATTTTTCTCAAGTCTAAGTTAGTTTGCACCTGGTTAATTTGACTGGCACCATTCATCTTGTTTCCACAACTTGCTGGGAAGCTGTGTTCATCCTCTTCTACCCATCCTCCAAAATTTGTCTGCTCTCTGAAGTGCAGTGCTGGTGTAGAAAGGGCATGAATACAAATGTGGGTGCCTTTTCCACAACTCAAGACTGTTCTTCCTCAGGCTATGGAACCACTTCATATATGGCAATAATAGGCTGCAAACATTACATGTACTCTGACAGCTGTAAAACCACATTTCAGAGATACAAAATTTTCATCATTCATATATATTTTCCATCCTCCTACATCCATACATTTTGCCTTTTGATACCAAAATGGGGCCTTCAGCCTATGTAAAAGCATTGCTCACTAATGCTCTGTGGCAAGATAGCACATGACACACATTCAGTAAGTACACACGCATCCACTCCCCTGGCACAGAGAAAATCAGGATGCTCAGGCAGAGATAAGGTTAAATTACTCTAATGGAAAAGGGAAAAACAGCTAAAAGTGAACTAATCTAAAGTGATGGTTTGTCTCTTGCACAGTGAGAGGGATATTTAATTGCTGCACACAGAACTGCATGCTTTTCTGATTCCTTTAACATAGCCCAGATTAAGTATCCATCTCTGAACATATTATGTAAAATGCTTAGGTCTCCCAGGACAACTCAAGTCCCCAAATGGGTGACGCCATTAATGTTAAAGGAATAACTTCCTTCTGACCAGAAAAACTCAGAAGCCCTTCCTCAGGCAAGACTCCCACAGACAGTTGCAGAGGGAAGATTTGGCCCTCACTGCATGAGGCAACCCACCTAATTTTCTAAGCAAGGCAAGCACATATGAAGCAAGCCTCAGCTCAAGACTTAGTTGTCTTCTTAAATTTCTAGAAATGTTGATGCTTTGGCATCATGTCATAGTAGGGCATAAAGATATGCAGATTTCTGAGCAGTGTTCATGCCTAATGCTGAAAATAAATAGTGAGCATTATAAAACACCCATTTCATTGCTAATGGCTCCTCTGTATTTTTAAAGTAAGCATCTACCTATATTGTTTCAGTTCTGACTATACTGTTAATGTATTGATAGACAAGGAGAGAATCCACATCATCTCTAAAAAAACCAGTGCTTTGCACATAACACCTTCTTGAACAAAACATCTTTGATTTGGAGATCAAACAAGTTGCTTATATCCCTGCCTCGAGGGCACTGTTTGCTTAAGGACAGAGCTTGCATAAACCTAGTGCAAGGGTAAATATGTAGGACTATGTGGTTCTCTTCAAATTAAGGTTTTTGAACAACTAACAGATGTAGTTGATCTCACACAATCTCACTATGCTTTCCTACAGATGTAAGAAAATAACGCTTATAAAAAAAAAAGTTTTCACAGTTACAGCCATGAAAAGAATATACAGAAAAAGAAATTAGCATCACTGGTTCTACATAACAAGAGAGAAGCAGCTGGAGATTAGCAGGGGTAAGACCAATAACTGGAGAATACTTACCTTAGCTGATCTTTATGAATCAATGAATGGCATCACCCACACACTCACACAGAGTTCCATGTGTAGAAGTTTATCTGCCACAAATATTGGTGAAACAATCAGTTTAATGTATTTCTTAAGCACATGAGAACTGACAAGGTGTGGGGACTTGAGCTGTCCTGGGAAACCTAAGCATTTTACATAATATGTTCAGAGATGGATACTGAATCTGGGCTATGCTAAACCATTAAATTAGAGTTTAAGAATTAATTTCAGGTTTTCTCCACTTCTACCTGAGATAAGGCATTAAAAATAACACTTTTCTATTACACTTCTGGATGCATTAAAAGTGCGAAATGTAAAAAGTTGCACTACTTAGCCTGTAAGTGCCTGATCATTAGAACAGACAGATATCACAGGAGCAGCCATCTAAACGCAGCTGCTGGCAGAGAAGGAAAAAGAGGCTGTGTCAGAAACTCCCTCTGTCATCCTCCTACTGGAAGGATGTTTCAAAGCAGCTTTTCTTCTTTCACCTCAGACAAAAATGAAGGTCCGGATGCTTTATCCTTCACCACAGGCAGAACACTACGTTTCTCCCAGTCCCAGGACTCTATGCTTGCTTGTCCATCCCCAGATGTTCAGGTCACACTATCACCCAGCCAACAGGTTTCCTTGTAAATCTACCCCTTACAATAATTTGCTGAAATACACAAACACAGAGATCAACCTGGAAGGAACCTTGAATATTCTGCTCTGTAATAGCCGCAGGGAACTGAAATTTTATTACATTGGCATGGAAATAACTGCTTTTAGGAACTCTAAACTTACTGTAAAAGTATTACAAGATAAAGATGCACATGACTTGTTACTGTAAGGATTTAGCACTCCTATTAAATTATCCACTAATTTAATCCAACCACCTGGAGCAAATGCTAAAACCTGTTCTGAATATCTTCAGTGGACACAGCTATGGGACCTGACTTGAATCCAGACTTGAATGGCCTGGGTTAGCACCCTGGGAGTGCCTAGCTCTGCCCACAGCAATAAAATGCATGGCTTCCAGTTGTCTGCAACAGGAGGTGAATGAAAGAGTCCTTTTGAAAAATAAATACAAAAAATCCAGCCACAAAGTGAGCAGCAAGAGGTGTGAACAAGGAGAGAGTACCAACAAGGTCCGTCCCTGCAGCACGCCACTGCCCCTCCAGGAAGGCAAGCCAGGAGCAAGATCCCCTGCAGTCCCTGTCCCCAGGCTGGGCTGGGTCCCATCTAACACACTGCTTTGGTGGATGCCTATGGCCAGGTAGGAGCCAGCCCAGCCCCAGGGCTGGGAGCAGGGTCTGAGCAGTGCCCCTTGTGCCCAGTCACCACAGGTTCATTTTACAGGCAATGGACACTTGATGTTATGGATTATCAGACTCTACAGGCTGCTGAATCATGCCTCAAAGGCATTTTCTAGCACTATGGGCCTTATAGGGCACCTGCAATGTCTATGTTTGCTCACATAAAAACCATAGTGGAACCCAGCCCTGCCCTGGTTGTGGACTTCTTGGTTTGTACTTCACTCCAGTCTTGCCAATAAAATCTTGCCAATGCACTGAGTACTTCTCTCCCCAGCCCCATTACCCTTGCTTTGCTGTGGACACCTCCTCCATTCTGCCACTGAGCTGCGCTTAGGTGTCCACAGACCTCTCGGAAAGGCAAGCGAATATGTGTTGCAGGGACAGCTGAGGACAGCAGAGATGGAGAGTTTCAGCAAGAGTGAGAGACAGGCTTCAGTCCAGAGGGTGTCCAGCATGGAGTGAAAGGCACAGCTGCCTGTCCGGAGAGAGGGGAGAGCTCTCCACCCTCCCCCTGCCACAGAGAGCTGGTACCTGTGCCATGCAAGGTCTGCAGGCTCATTTTAACCCACACATGGAATATGATGAAGAGTAATTTTACCCCTTGGCCTCTGTCACAATCCCTCATAGTACATTAGCAGATGAAAGTAGACCAAAGAAGAGCTGTGGGAAAGTCAGCAGAGATTGCTTGAGTGGCTATGCAGCCTCTTCTGAGAGAGCAGGGAGAAACTAATGCAGGAAGATTTCCCAGCAGGTAACAAAGGCAATCTGGCTATAAAAAGGTCCAGTTCCTACACATTAAAGGCATTTTACAACTGTAGGTAATTTCACCAGCATTCCACAGATGCAAGTTGCTCACATACATGAATACATGTGCAGAATCGGAGCCCTCCTCCTTTTCACAAACTGAACCATATGCAGGTTGGCATATGCTTATTTTGTCAGGGTTTGCAAGAACTTGGCCAGTACCAAGAAACGTTTGGCAGCAGATTTGTTCGTCTTCGAGTTCGGCTGTACTCTGCATTGGGCCCCAGTTCCTCTATGAGATTCCTTTTTTCTTGCTTTTTTTCCTGCAGCACTGTCCTTAATTTAGGCAAAGAGGTTTTATAAGGAAAGAGAGGCTTTATCTGGAAATCTCAGTAAAATCAGTGCCCTTTGAGCAGGGCATATGAAGAGAGAAAAGCGGTGGAGCAGGAAGGTAGGGTGGTTCCTCACTCCTGCAGAGGCACAGCAGTGAGGGGCAGGGAAGATTAGGGGGGTGCTACTTAAAAGCCCTGTTGCTCCATCCATGTGGGAAACTGCTCAGCTGCCACATTCACTCCAGAGAACTTTCTGCTTCCTGCTCATGATAAATGGAGATCTCAGGCTGTTTCCTTGAACTAACGTGCACCACGGCAAAGCACTGGGCACAGGCAAGCTGGGGTATGCCAAAAAACCTGAAGGCACCAGTCAGTGCTGGGGCTGCACCAGCCCACTGTAAGAAAGAACAAGAGCACCCCTGAGCAATGCTCCTAGATCTGGCTTCCCCAAAACACAATCCCCTGCTTGGCCAAGCCCTCCCTTATGCAGGCACCTTCCAGCTTCAATTCAAATTATATTTTAATACATGGAGGCTTTTCACACATGCCTTTAAATAAAACATCTGTGGCTGTATGTAACAGTCCACGTCAGGTGCCTGGTAGACAGGAAAACTCCTTTGTTGCTTTTTAAAAAAATATTAAAAGCTGCAGCTCTAACGGAGCTGATTATCATAAATGATCAAGCCCTAAAACACTTGGCAATTAAGCAGCTCACACTGTGTCACTCCATGATCTGATTATTTTATTGGGGTTTTATTTCATTTCTAGAGAAACTGTTCTTTGAACTGTAGATAATTTTATCCAATATGTTATTTACTTCAAGTAAAGTCTCTAGACCCAGATAAAGTCCATCTGATACTTACTGGTTTCATTTGCATTTGGATACCAATACCTTGGGGACTCACTTGAAATTTTTCTTAGTATGATATTTGCATTGATATTGTTCAGCTTAAAGTTTAAAAAGCATTTGTGATTAAACTGACTGCCTTTTGAACCAGTTCCCTTGGAATAAAGTTCCAAGATCCTTAACAAGACTGTAACACAGTAAAAGGTTGTAAAGTACTCCATTTGAGGGTTATGAATGGAGACTGCTACCAAATCAGTGTCTCCATAATTAAAGGCAACAGCTGTGCCTTGTGCTTGCATACTGACTTAGGATAAATAAATATTTCTGTGGAGAATGACTCTTGTTCTGCTTTCCTGTGTCACTCTCCTGGGCTCCAACTCCTTCCCTCTCCTTTCAGCCAGTCTTGCACGTCCCTTTCTTGCCCTCAGCTAGATTATTTTTCACACAGCTGCCCAGCATGAGGAAAATCTTTGAGCAACCACTGAGAAAAAGTAGAAGAGCCATGTGCTCTTCAGACAGAGAGGGGAGAAGGACATTACTAAAGCCTAAGGACCAGAGAACAGCTATGTGAGCTTATGCTCTCACGATGGGGATTGGCTTCATCAAAATTTATCCTTCTAGAAGTTGCTGCCTTCTCTAAAGCAGTTGGCTGGCATCCCTCTGCAGCCCGCAGGGAGAGACAAGGTACAGCAAGAGAAGGATTCCTTTTCAATTGATGTCTAAGATGGCTGGGAAGATTCCCCACTCCCAAAGGTGTTTATGTCTCCCC
This sequence comes from Athene noctua, assembly GCF_965140245.1. Taxonomy (NCBI): domain Eukaryota; kingdom Metazoa; phylum Chordata; class Aves; order Strigiformes; family Strigidae; genus Athene; species Athene noctua. The sequence continues at coordinate 192,191,166 of NC_134037.1, forward strand.
ACTGATTCAGAAGAAGCCTTTTTTTAGGTGGTCCAAGGTATGACTGTGGACACAAAGCTGGGAGCATCCATATCATTGCACTGGGTAAGGTTCCCTTCCAGTGCCTTTGATGTATGAAGCTGTGGGACAGGTCCAACCATCCTCCTAAGAGGGTAGTGAAAGAATGGAGGGAACAGGAAGGGTGGACATTAAAACAGCATGCAGCAGCACTGTTCTTCGTACCCACACACATCACAAAAGTCCCTTTGCCTGTAGCCTACTTCAAGAGCTAAGGAAGCCAATGGGCATATGACCATACTGCTGTAGTCTTCTCACACACCCGTGAGTTCAGCACAGGTTGTGAATTACCTTACAGTTGCTGCTGTAAAGGCCAAAGGGAAAGCAAATTGCTCATTGTTTCTGCACCAGTTTGCCTTTCCCTTGCATTCCCACAGCCAAAAGAAACAGAGTAAGTGCCCAGACAGCAGTGCTTGCTTTGTTCTTGCAAAGCAATGCCCACTCTTCCCCTAGCTGCCACAGCAATTTATTACCTCCTTTGTGCTGTGGCCATCGGACTGCATAATTCAGGCTGAACTTTAGCATCACCCCGCGAAACAGGTGGAAACCACCTGTCAGAGGTAGCCACCTCCACCCTGCTCACCGGAGCATGGGCCTAACAATGTCTGTCAACTCTACATTTTCTGACCGTGTGTTGACAGGCTGCCCAGCCACAGCTCAGGCCCAAAACATTCATTTGACAACGAACAAGCTTCCTCTGCCAGCTGAGCAACAAGATGAAGTGCACCCACCAAAGCCACCCCTACCAAACCCCAGCAGTTAGACACCTGACAACCTAAGGAGTGAACTAGCATGCTCAGCGAGGACTCCCCTGTCTCTGTCAGCCTAGCAGGGGTCCAAAGTTGAGCCCAAACCAGGTTTAAACAAACAGGGGCTGGGCCAAGCTCATGGGGGGAAGGCTGAGGCTACTGACAGAATTTCAGCAACAGTTGAAGCACCTTGAACATGCCAGCCACGCTGGCAGCACCCCATGGCTGCACATGCCCAGGGAGTATCTCAGGAGATTCCCTGGGTGAGTGGGAAGCCTTTGTCTTAGTGTACTGCTAAGAGCCAGCAGCATGCACACACATGACCCAGGGTGCGGGCCATTTAGAGCCACCCTGGGTCATCCTATTCATACCGACCATTTGCTTTTGCAGCTCCTTCTCCAGAAGGATACTGCTTGTTGTGCAACCCTTTACATTCAGTACGGGCAGAACGAAAATTTCTGAAATTTCTCTTCCAAACCGCTGAAAGGCTGAAAAGGAGTCACACTTGCCATCTAACCATCTGGGAGCTGGAGGACTGGTGGGCAGAACCATCTCCTCCTACCCAGTTGTTGTCATGGGGCTGCACAGGAAGAGTGTTGTGTGACATCCTGACCTATTGTCCCATAAAAGCAAAGTTCTATTCAGATTAACTCACTGTCCCTCCATGAAAAGTCAGTGCCATCGGTGTAAACAAAGAAGAAATACAGTCTGATTTTCTCAGCATCATTTTCTCAGGGAACAACTTGAGAAAACATTGATGTTTTTATTCAGTAGTCCTGATAGGCATGTGCTGATGAAAAGAAGAGTGTAAACCATGCTTCTCCATTGCAACTCTTCTGTGAAGGAGCTATTTATTCTTAAGAGGTTGCAGCTCATAGCAATTTGAAGGAGAAAAGGATTTGGTGCTTTACAACCAAATTGTTGTTATCATTAGGGGAAGTCAGAGCCCCAGGGACACCAATGATTTGAAAGTGAAGGTGAGTGCAGAAATAATCCAAGTTTACAACAGTCTTTCTGAACCATTTATGGCATCATCACTGGTCCTTCCTTTGCCCAGGAAATTACTAAGACTCAAGGAGTTGCATTCCTCTTTTCTGCATCAGCTGAGATGCTTTTCCCCAGTGAATTTCATCTCCTTCTGAAAAAGACTAGATGTGCTCCAAGGGCTGCCTTTGTCCTCACTACAGAACAAACCACTCAAGTGTAAGCAGTGCTTGGACTTACGCCTGCACTCCCAGAACAAGCCATGCAGTTTGGCTATGATGCATGATGATACTGAGGTATATGCAGGTAAGTGTGTGTGTCTGTGTGTATGGGCACTCCAGATGTACCAGGGGCAGCTGGTATCTCTGCACACACTTACGCTGCACAGTGAAGTTCAGCACAGAGATCCTTAGGCACAACACAGCCAGCATGAAGTGAGTAAGTTTTTTGCATGGTGCTGTGCTATGTCAGAGAGACATCACTTGGGGTAAACTTGGCTACTCTTCTCTGTGTGGCACTATACAGTGTACATCGCTGTCAGGCATGCCTTCACATTTCTGACTAGCCCAGATGCTCTCACTACAGGCTTGAACAGATATTTTTATACAGTTCTGGGATGTGTAAAGTTCCCTCTCTCAGCTCCTTCACCACCCAGAATTCAAAGAGGAGGCTGAAGAAACACAGAGGGTCATGGGGTCAAAATGCATGCAGTATCAGCATTATCCTACAGACCTTATCCTACAGAGCTGTTTTAGGAGGCCACTGTGGATCCTGTGTGGTGTTACTTTTTCCAGGGAGCAGAAATATCAAAAAAATGCCAATATTTTCCAGTATAACCAGCATTTCAGTGCCCAGAGTGGACCATAGCTTCATGAAGAGAGTGGGGTCTTGAGTGGGTGAAGCACAGGTTTGGATCTTGAAGGGAGGGGTTTGCGTTCTGTCCTCGGCTTTATCAGTGTGCCAGGTAGGTCAAGTCAAGTCCTAGCTTCTGTCTGTCTCAGTACCTTCTGGCAGTGAAACATGGGTGATGACAATTTTTAACAAATCTCTTTGAAACATACTTGTGAAAAGCCTTGTACCAGACCATGTTAATGTGCTAGCTCTGTTCCGGGAGAGAGATCATGCTGGTGATCCCTTTAGAAAGTATCTTACTGGTTTAGGGGAAAGACTGCTCAGTTTAGATTTTGTGTGGCCTATCCAAGGCAGTACACAGTGAAGAGCAAGGCAAGGGCCCCAGTGCTTGTTCTGAGATAGCTCACCCAGCTGTACCACTTCCTCTTAGGGGAATTAGTTCCTTTTTTTCCCCTTCTTTCCCCTCATTCTGCTATTAGTCTGTGTCTAGACACTGAGGTTCTTGATCTTTTTTTTTTAAAGAAATCTGGGTTTTGGACTCCTGCCCCTTTGTTGGCAGGTGAAGGTGGATGCAGAAGTATGGGATTCTTTGCAGCACGTCAGACAGCACTGCAAGCCTTTGCTTGGACAGCTGTCACTTGAGGTTGACAATCTGGCAAGGACAGACTTGCACAAACTTCCATATTGTGGTTAAGGCTGTGATGTATTAGAAAAGCTAGATGTTCTCATCTAGCTGGCTTCAGCTTTGCTTACATCTCTGAGATTACACAGATGGCACTGACTTGCAATCTGCTCCAGGCTATATCTGTGAATGAGCTCCCAAAGTGGTATCTGTAGAGCTCCCTGATGACTTTGTCATCTTTGTTCACCAGGTGCCATCACCTGTCTGCCTTCCCCTGAGCAGGGATGCCTTGCAAGGACAGTTGGGTTTGTTCCTTGGAGATCCCAAAAGGCCATCAGGGATATATTCACATTTAAAATTTTTAAAGCTGACTCAGATGCTCAGCCAAGCAAACACCATTCATTTCAGCTGGGAGCTGCTATTAAATCCCCAATTCACAGTGAATAGTCAGGGCTGCTTAAGTGACAAATTAATCAGAAATATACTTTAACCTACTAGGCTCCTAAAATGTTATGTGGCTGCTTTTTTACTATAACAGGTCTCTGCATCTTCAGATAATTGTATTAGAAGAAACACACTGAATCCACACTCGCAGTGCTCAGCTTATAGTTCCGCTCTTAGGAACTGACAACTCTGTTTTAAATATACACATGTATGCACACACACACATATAAATAATATATTTTACATATATATATATATATATACCTTGTCTAAAATGGGTTCATACTGAATTGTAACAGAACTGTCTCTAAAATGCTGCACCATAAAAAAGCAATCTCTAAGCAGACAGCTATAGAAATAAACCATAACAGACACTTTGGAGATCAGGTGGCACCAATGGGCACAAGTTAAAAGTTTATTTAATAAGCAGCATTAGGAGAAGAGTGGGAATAAAAACATGAGCGACATCTGTAGTATAAAGATAATGGTGTGTTATTCTTTGATTTTTAACAAAGTATAACGAACTTTAACAAACCCATGCCCACACAGGCAGAATAGAAAATTGATGCACCAACTTTTGGTTTCAGAAATAACTGTTTTCTCAAACAGTGCTGCAGACTTATATAGCTAAGTACTGGGAATAAATGTGTATATATATATATATGCGTACTGTGAAGAATTAGTGGGCATTGTTTTTATGATGTGCACAATTAAAATCTACATGGTTAGTCTAGCCAAAACTAAAAAATTAAAACATTAATTTGGAGTGGGCTTGCTGTTTTGGTACTTTTTAAGGTAAGGAAAAGAATGTGAACTGAAAGCTGGAGCTCAACACAATTTAAAATGCTCTGATCCTTTTCTCCAGAGCCATGTTGGGCAGCTCCAATCTCCCTCCAGGCCCCAGTCAAATGGCATCAGCTATTTTACCCAGCAACTGACACTTGAATCCTTGTGGGGATTAAAGAGAACTGCCAAAACCCCAGAGAAGGTGTCCCTTTTTGCCTGGCTTTAAGAGACACCTCATTTCATATGGTAGTTGTTTCAATCCCAAGATTCATCCTGCACACTTCTGCAGGGAGCACAGGTACCCAACACTGAAACAGACCACATAGCTTTGTCACTTTTCTGGATTTCCCATTTTCTCATGCAGTCGTGGTAAACAATTATCAGAGAGCCATACATACCCAGTTTGCAGGAGGAGTGATGCTATGTGCAATAAGTAACATGCATCCTTTCTACTACATGTTCTGAGATGCTTGTATCTGCCACAGGAAGGATCTCACCTGGATCCCAGACACTATGCTGTTGCCTTTAGTTTTCTGATTCAACTCTGCATGTGGGACACAGCTCAGTGCTGTGATGATGTTCCTGAACTTCTGGACTAGCAGAGAACTCAGAATTATTTAACTATCATTTAAAAAATGTGACAGAAACAGTAATGAAGCTTTTTTACAGTTTGGTTTTCCACTGCAGACCCACTCAGCAGCAACATTTGTTTCTCACTAAGTTTCTGTGGTTTATTTTATGTTTTTTAGCTTAATGCATAATCAGGCAGGGGAAGGTACAGAACAGAGCTATGATCTCTGAATGAATCACAGTCTCAGATACCAAATTGTTATCCTGTACTAAGTTTCCCTTCTACCCAGACCTCTGCTGCAACAAACTGAAGACATCACTTTCAGTCTGCAATCCTCCACAGTCACTCCTGTGAAAGTGTAACTGTAGAGCTGATCATTTATTTTCCTTTGTAGCCAGACCCCTCAAAAAGGTAAAACAAGTAAATCCACAGACAGCAAGGACTGTAGTTTCCAAGCTGTGAACCAGAGCCAGGTGGCAGCCAGAGTAAGAGGGGAGTTGGCAATCCTATCACCGAAGAAAGCAACAAGGCAAGAACCATTTTTAATGTTCATAAAAGACAGGTCCTGAACTTGATAAGCACACAGAGCAAGCAGGCTGAACGCCAGAAAAATTTCTCTTAGATGGTGTTTATTTTCAGCACCATTATTCCTTCACTAGTAGCCATGGAAAGCATCTTAAACCAATGGGTATTTTCACTCACCCTATTTCCAGAGTTTTTCTACATGCAATCTCCATACACTTACCTGGACATTAAAAGTGGGTTTTTTTTATCACCCAGTATGGCCAGCTGCATAGATCTGCAGATCTTGCCATTGACAGTTTATTGCCAAATGTATCTGAGTGTGTTTGACCCCAGCTAGTTTGATCTAGAGTTTACTTCCGATCTACTTCAGTGCTAGCTTGGTTATCAGTATCCGAAGCTGCTCTAAATCATGGATACATGTCTTAAAGGAAGGCAGAAACACAATATTATATCACCCAGCTGAAATGCTATTGAACTACTGACTTGGTTAAGCTTAGAGAGCTGAAGATCAGAGTTGAAAATTATATTCTTTATTTCAGGCCCTGTTCTTGCTAAAATGACATTGTATTAAAGCACTTAACATTCACTTCCACGCTAAAGGGAACCATCCTGTTCGCTGCCTCCCTGTGTGGCTTCACTTGAAGCTACACAAATTTGCTCTTCCTTGTTTGCTTTAGAAACTTGTTGGCAGGAAGCCATCTCCAACTGTATGTGGCATCTGGAGCTTGGGCTTTGATTCAGTGCGCTTGTCTCACACTACTCCGGATGAAAAGGGCGGCTCAGTCAAGCAGGTATTTTCTTCTTTAGTTCCTAGTACCATGATGGCATCCTCCTTCTCCTGTTGTTCAAAACATATCTTTAAAAGATGCATCTTCAGACTTCTGTGAGGATCCCAAAGGGAAAGGCAATTAAACCAGCTTCTTTACCAAACTCCAGAACAAACAACTTAATGCAAAACACGCAAATTTGATGACACGCAGCAGCTGCGCTTTTTTTTTAGGCGGTACTCTTAATGTTTCATTCAACCTCTAGTAACTGAACTAAAATGAAGAGAAAAATGCCAAGAATCTAGCAATAGTGTTCTTTCAGAGCTTGTTCCTATCTATCTTTTTTTCACTCTGGTTTCTAAAGGACACAAGATTTCTGCAATCTTGTGGTATCTGTTTGCTCCTCTGTATCTATGAGAGTTCATTACCACCACCTCCCCACTAATTCTTGAACCATTTAGCTAATTTCAATCAAATTTGATATGAAGATCAAAAATGCAGTGATACTAGGACCCAACCAGTTTTACAGGAATAGGCTACCAAGTAAAGGGAGAGATCATTAAAAACACACCCATCAAGAGGAGGGCCTTGGCATTAGATCAACCCATCAATCATCAGAAATTGCATGTGATAAAGAGACATTATGAATAGCAGAGAAAAAACCTCAGATCACCACTTCTACTCTATTAGACAGCTGAGAATCCAGCCATGAGACAAAAGTCCCTCTGCAAAGCATGCTTCGCTGCCTGTTCTGCTGCTAAAGCTGCTCATTTGAAAACAAGAGTTAAGAAAATTTCTCATTCCTTTCATCTGTGTGACTCCTTTGACCTCGCTGGATTCCAGCATCTGCATCTATCCTTCACTCTTTCAGGCTCATTTCTTTACCTGATTCCAGCTGATAATGGTTAGGCGGGTAGCAAACCAGATAAGGCTCATTTCTTTCCCCGGTGCTTACTGTTTAATGAGGGGCAAACCAGATGAAAAATGTACAACATAATCTATGTTCACAAATTCTGCATTCAGATATCCCATGTAAAAAAAAAAGTGCTATATGTTTATTAAGGGTAGGTGGAGCCTTTCCCATTTAATTTCTTTTTGCAAGCTTTTTCTAACACAGCATCCTTTTTGGAGGAAAAAAAATACTAAATGTTCAGGAAAAAATTTCCTTCGCATTTAGCTTTCCCTCCCACATTTTTAATTATTTCTGAGTAACTTACTCCTTTTCAGCTAAGACTTGTTTTGTTATCATCTTGTGTTCTCTTGCACATTCTTTAGCTGCCTTTCATGCCTGTTATTTACATCTTGACTTCAAACCAATACATCTGTCCTGTTCTTAATTCCTGGGAAAGTCCAGTGCCATAGCTGGTCTTCCCATGTTAAAGATTTAATTTCTGGGCAACACCTTGTGCACTGGGCCTCAGAGGTACACCTACATTAGCACTTCAGATCCAAAGTGTGCTTTTGGAGTTAATCTTCTGGCCATCCCCACCTATCATGTCTTTCTTGTCATACTGTTATGGGCTCTAATGGGCATTCAGACTATGGGTCAAAACTAGAACTAGTTCAAAGTAAAAATTCCCTGCAATGTACCCTGTGTGGGTGTCATTTCCTCAGGACCAACTGTTTTGCTTTACAAATGCATTTTAACACCATCTTTTCCAGTGATAGTAGACATCACCGAACATGAGATGAGAAACTGCCCCAGAAACTCCGAGGAGTGTTTCCATAATTTCAGAGCATCAGTGTTTATAACTAACCCAAGTGTACCCTCAGCATTTTTTCTCTGCTCATTTGACTTGTTTGCTGTACATGAGGGTAAATTTGCTGCTGTCTGAACCCATTTTGTGACTAAACTGCTTTCCAAGTTCATGTTCATTAATAACAGTCAGATTTGAGATTAATCCAGCTGAATGGTATCCAGTCTGTCTGGGAGGGTTAAAGTTGCATTGCCTCCAGGGGAATATAATACAGAAAGCAAAATACCAGAGAAAATTTTCAAAACTGAGGTTAGCTCTGAAGTTTGGGAATGTAAAAATGGCACCCTTCTTGCATATATCAAACTGACTCACTGCATAAATAGTTGGGCTGGATTCTCTTGTCTGCTTGATCTTGTGGCAACTTGGATGATCACATTTGCGGCAAGTTACAAAAAACAATTTAAAATGGACTCTCAGAAGGCCAAGCTACGATACTGGTACACTATTTTTCTGTTAAACTTGTGATACATTGAGACTGAAAGTCTCTTGACTTCACTGTTACTGATTCTGACACTCTTTGGACTACAGTGATACCTAAGTGAACAAAACTAATCTCGGTAATCTCTCTGGGTGTTCTTGGTTTTGTTTTGTTTTTCATTTGTCAGTGCTGTGATATTTCTGTGTAATGATATTAATGAAGTTACAAGGCCGAAGACAAGATATGAAGAGACGTCAGTATTCTTCAGTGCTGCTGCACCAAAAAACAACACCTAAAAGCAGTGCTGTGGTTCCTTCTCTGAGGTTTATTTTGTTTTACATGGAACTAGAGTCTGTAAATAACAATTCAGCAAATCAAATTAATGACATTGAAAGGAATTACAGAGGCATCTGGGTTGCACATTCATCTAACCATATGTGAGTTCCCCTTAAATGGCACTTTATGTTTTTGCAAATTGAATTAGACACAATCTCATAGTGTACATTAGCAGGAATTAAATACTGAACTAGTTCCAGAGAAGCTACATCCCCAACATGCCCCCAAAACCATTTTATTGATGAGTATGAAGCAGTTTATTTAGGCTCAACAATAGCCCATGCATCTTTATCAAGATGAGTGAATTTTACATGGGAAATAAATCACAATTATAGCAAACATGAATGCTCATCATTTTCTGACCTTGTCATTCTGACCTCCCCAGGGGCCCATGAGGTTAGTTCTGGGTTGCCACTGAAATTCACATAATGCAAAAAACAGACAGGAAAGAGGTTGGTTTTTTCCTGGCTCCATTCGCAACAGCATACAGTTATGGACTGTGAGCCAGGGAAATAGCTGTGAGACAGAAACGCTCACCACAGGTCCTTCTCCCCGCAGCCGTGCCTGCTCACTGTGGAGCTTATGACAGTTTGGCACAGAGTTGCTATAATTAGCTCACACTGACTTGGAGAAGTTACTTTCTGTTGTGGCTTTTTTTTGTTGGACTGTTTTGGGGGTGGTGTTCTGGGTTTTTTTCAGAAACCATCCATGTAGTCTATGTTTACAACCCTTAATATCCACAAGCCAAGGAGCATGAAAGGGCAAGAACAGAGCAGCTGGCCTCCCCTCCTGCTTTCCAGCAGGTGTCATTCTCGCTATCACCACACTCCAAAGTTTAAAAAAATACAACTCAGTTTGATAAAACTGTGAACAAACTGAAGCAAGTGCCTGCCTCCCAGCAGATGATGGCCACCGAGAGAAGGGAAGTGACCTTTTCTGTTTGGAAAGTCCCCTGTATTTAACTAAAGCCCCCTTATGCTGAAGCCCACTGTGCTTCCATTCCGGTTTATTCATTTTGCATTGGTCTGGATAACAGACGACCACTGCAAGGAAATACTTAAGCTGGGAAAAAGGTGCTTCAGTCAAGATGTGCTAGTCAAGGCATTAACTGAAGTGAACTGGAACTGGAAGGTAACAAGAAGCATCTGGCATTTAATGTAGCCATAGTGATTTTGTAATTAAAGGAAAATAGCTACAGTGCTGAGACTGTAAATATCAAGGCACTCTGGCCTACTTATCGTTCCAAATCGCAGACTGTTGCCAAGCTGGCAAAGTTATATGGACTTTAATGATAACAAAATAGCTTGTGTCAGCATCCACTGACTTTGGTAGAGGTATCTGATGGAAGCAGAGGTTTGTTGCAGCACAAGCCTCTGTACCTTGGGCAGGAGGAATTACAGGCACAGTAGAAGAAACGACAAACACTGATTTGTTTGCCCTAGCCATGCCCTGTGAGAATATGAGAGCTTGAGGGCTCCCTAAGTGCACTAAGCGCAATGGTTTGTTCCTTGTATGGTACTTCTTCCTTCTGGTGTTTCAGGTGCAGATGTAAAATATTTGAATGAAGGGGGAATTCTAATAATGTCCTGTCAGACCTATTTTAAAACCAATGTGGTTAACATTCTGCTGTTTATACCAATCTACAGGAATTCAAATCAACACAAGGTTATAAGTAGTTATTAGCTGTCTGACAGCTTTTCCTCTGAAACCTCATTATGGGAATCTGCTCCAAATGAGGCCATTCATGCTAAACTGCCTCTTACATTGACAGCCTTGAATTTTAAATGTTTCATTCTCCTTTGTATGCCTCCACATCACAGCCATCATCTTGCACAAAACCAGCTATATTCCTGTATTATCAAAGCAGATCCTGGGTGATGTATCAGAGGAATTGTTAGCTCTGTCCACTCTTGACAGTAGACTAGATTCATATGTACATGTCTCCTGGTGGCATTCCCCTACAAAAGTAGCTTTCTGAATGTTTTTTTTCCCTATCTCTGGACCACCATTGCTGCACATTTCTCTGTTTTCACTGTTGTTCACTAAATTGCCATGTCCATTACATTATTAGCAGTACTACTTTGAAGCCAGTGGTCCATGTGCATGCAAGAGGTGCAAAAGGGGAAAACCAGCAGAACCTTTTTTCCTGAAGTATTTGTGGAGGCTTCTCTCGACCACTGTGTGAGTTGTGATTCTCTATGGACTTCTGCTGGGTGCTCAGCTGGCTTCTGTGCTCTCCTATCTGTTTTCTTCTTACATTTACAGGTGACAAACCACTGTTTGCATGCACCAGAAATTGATTTGTTGTTGTACCTGCCTGAAGCTCTGAAGCTCTGCTGATCCACATGCTGCCTCCAGACTAGATGTGGTACAAGCACAGCTGAAAACTATTTCATAGGGCTTAGGTACCAGCTGATGTAGCAGCCAGACATAGCTACCTGGGGTGTTCCCACCCCACCTTGTCCCCAGTGCTTGTCATCACTCCTCCGCTGAGTCTGTTTAGCAGAATAAAGCACCAAGGGTTCCTCTGACATGTCAAGACAAAGGCAGCTGTTGGGTGGGGGGGTTACGCATGACCAGGCTTCACACAGAAGCTCATGCACACTGCTCAGCCATCTCTGCTCTGGGGCAGGTGACGTACAGCAAAGGAACGGGGACATGAAGTGCTAAGGCTTGGACAACAGGCCCAAGCCAGAGCTGACCTATAGATAAATCCTGTATATTTTATAACTGAAAACCATTGTGCTAGTAGGTATTGTACTAAGTTGTAACAACCAACATGCTGATGTAAAAAGTGCTAAAGCGTTGAAATACTGAAGCCTGAACAACAGGCCCCAAGCCGAAGCTGCTAACTTAGTATGTAGTCATGAACAAAGCATGTAAACTCGCTAGTGAAAGATGCAGTTTAGACAAAATACAATCAGTAGTGAGGAGAGAATGTATCCAACTTCCATTGTTTAGCCTTGTTCAAGGCTGAGAACCCAGGAATCTGGCCTTGTTAGAAACTCCCTTGGTTTCCCCCCCCACCCCGAGCCCTGGCCAGGCTTTGGGTAGAATCCAACAAGAGAATGAAACCGGAAATTTTCCACTCAAAACAAAGGTGCCAGCTATTCTGGCTTGTCGATCTCTGGTATATAAGGCTGGGCCTTATATTTGCAGCGACTTTGGAAGTCTCACCTATGGGTGGACGCCCCGCGTAGGACTTCCCGGACAGGCTCTCCAAACCCTCGCTGTGATCGGGGTTGCCCAGCCACTGCGGATCTGGATGATGGTAACATATGTATGTGGTGATGTATCTTTCTTAATAACTATTCTCTCTCAGGTAGTAATGATTTGATGCATTACCCTGTATTTTCCTGTTTGTTGCTTTAGGTGCACTATTCTGCCTTTTCTTACTGTATGTCTTCTGTATTACACTGTTACATTATTGGGATATCAACAGTAAAATATGCCTACTCTTTTCACTCTGGTGTCTGAGTTTAATTGGTATCCTTAATCAGCAAAACAGGACAAGAGACTGGGGAGGAAGGAGCCGCACAAATGTCACAGATGAGTGCCATGTATGAGCATGAGTGCCTATGTGCTCCAGCAGTAAGCTCTTTTTATATTAATCTCTCAGGTTGGTGTAATGTGGTACTGAAATACAAACTAGAGGTACTAAAGATGATTAAGGGCCCTTTGTGCAACATGCTGTTACACCCACCCACAGCGAGAGGTGGTCCCCGTGCCAGACAATACCTAAGGAGCTAATCAGGAAACCAGATGGAGAACTGGATGGAGCGAGGAGATGACCCAGCCCTGGGTAGACCCTGTCACTAGCGACAGAGCAAGGACATACATCCTCAGAGTGATCCATGGTGAAAACAAGGAACAAAACTCTAACAGATTGTTCTACAAAACCTCATCCACTGCAGTGTGTGGGTGAGGTTAGGCTCAGAGCCTGAAAGGCAGAGTCCCTGTCTGACCTGCAGAGAAGGCATAGGTGGGAAGCAGACTTACTGGAAAATTCCTTGACCAGAATTATTCAACCATGACCCAGAAGACTTCCTTTCTTGGTGAAGGCCATGCTATATCCTACCATCCTTGAGACTGGCAGGTAGCTTGCAAAGTTTGTTCTTGAAAATGAGGCAGCCTATAAATTGAGCAAGGATTTAATTTTTTAATTCCGCCTGTATATAACTCACCTGGTCGCTAAATGGATTTTTAAAAATCACCTGCACTTTTTCAACAGAAGGAAATGTAGAAAAAGAAATCTCAGGGAATGGGCCATTTTTTGCTATGAGATCTGTCACACTGGACACTAGAAAGATAAGGAAGCTGCATTTTCACTTCTTAGTCTGATGTCATTTGCTAATTCTATTCCAAATGCCATTTAAGATTACTTTTAGCCTTTGAAAGTAAACTAGAATGGAACATTAAATATTCATTATAAATTATTATTCTCTACATTATTTGCTTTCAAAATAATGTGTATTTGTAGGGATTTATTTCTAGCAGAAAATTCAAGTATAACAACATATACATGTAAGCAGTCTTTCTTGTACTAAAATAAGCATGCAGTATGCAAGAGCTAATCCTCAAAAACCTATCAAAAGTATGCTGAGTTGTCCATACTTGCAAACAATGGTGTATTAGTAGAAATGGAAACATTTTTTACTATTGAAATTTTTAAAAAGAACAGACACAGGCAACGAGGACGAGCAAACTGTGTGGCAGGACAGAGCGCACATCTTCTATTCTGGTTAGTTATTTTAAATGGAAATCAGAAAATTTAGACTAATTTTGTCTCTGGTATAAATCTACTAGCATTAATGGTTTTGTGACTATTTGTACCAAACTCAGATTTGCCCATGTCTCCTAGAGACAGGACCATATAACTGTGTTTTTTTAAGGCTGTTAGCTGAACTAGCTGCTTTAGGAAGAAGAGGTGTACAGGTAGAAGCTCTTGGGGGCTTTTTCTTCAGGAGAGGGGCAACAAAGTGAACTCTGTGAGTTCAAGAGAAACAAGGATCATGAGAAAAAAAGAGGCCAGATCCTTGCAGCCTTCAGTGAGAAGCAAACTGCCTCATAGCTTGGGTTGTATTGATGAGGATGAGTGAAGTGATTGTGGTAAATGGTAAAAACAAGGGAGCTGGAAGAGAAGGAGGAGAAAAAAAGACTGTTTGGAGAAGGCTGAATGCATTTAGAGCTAGTGGCCATGCCTGTAGCCCTTGGGGGCCAGAACACGAGTGCAGTGGAGCTGGATATCTAGGGAACAAGGAAAAGCCCTTCCATTTTGGATCAAGTCCAAGCAGCTCTTTGACCAGGCTGTGTTGGCTGAAATACAAAAACGGGTCTGCGCCTGGGCATATCCAAGGAAAGTTCTCTACTGAAAACAGTAAGGAAGAAAAAGAAAATTTAATACAAGCTCTTCCTTCTCCAGGAAGAGAAAAAAAATCAACCCAAAGCCAGATAACCAGTTTCTGAATCTGAAACTTGCTAGGGCTGCAGAATTGGTGCTGGTTTTTGGGGTCTGCGTCCAGTTCCCTAAGAGCATAGGAGAGTGAGGAGGGAAGACTCTCAGAAAGAGGAATAACAGTTTTGAACAAGTACCTTTCAGCTTGACTACAAGTCCTTCAAATTGTCATATTGTGGCTAGCTGGTTTGGATGTTAATGATTCAGACATTTCTAGGACTTTCTCCTAAGGTTTCAGGAGCCTTGTCCAGCCTGTCACAAAATCAAGAATTAGGGTATGTAGCAAAAATATATGTTAGTGTGGATGAATGTTTCATTTTTAATAATAGTAATGGAAGACCTTTGGTTAACGAACCCTTCTGAAATAGCTCTGTAACAGTCCCCTCAGCCACATGGTTGTTAGTGGGCAGTATTTGCTCCTTAGCAAAAGACTAAGGGCTCTGCAGTAGTTCACTGGAGGTAGCTATAAACTCCAAAGGTTCTCTTAAATATTATGTGCCAATAATTCTAACAGATTTTCAGAAGTAACCAAGACCATTTCAGGGAGCCCAGTGGTAAACTCCCATTTAGATAGCAGCAATACCAGATGCAATTCTTGCATCTGCACATTTTTCCAGTCCTCTGAGGAAATGATGTCTGGAATATGATAAGAACATTATGCATCATGCTGCTTACACATTTTTCATACGCCTTTTCCTATGGCTTCTGTCATAGGTAGCATGACCAGTGATAAAAGACATTTATAGAATAGTGCTTTTCCAAGGTAGCTTTTGGTTGCAGTTTTGCTTCCAGCCATACCATCTGCATTTGGACACCTTGCACTCTGTTGAAGCAGACGAAGTGGTTTGAGATTATGGGACTAGAAAACGGCAGTAGACAGGTCTAAAGTGTATTGTTTTTAAGCAGCTCACTGCTCAGAATGAAAAATGACACTGGGTATTCAAGTGTGAGCCAAAATAAATCCATTTTTAAGTGCTGATATCTCTCACTGAATAAAAAATTGAAGGACCATGCTCTGACAACAGAGTACAGCCACCTACTTATGGCATGTCAGGATAGCAATCAGTGACTCACCCGCCCACCTACACTCCAAGGACACCAGGGCCTGATGTCTCTATCACGAAGTTGTCACAACACTGAATTTAGAAAAACAGTTTTTCCTACTGCCCACAGTCTGTACAGTACTCACTGCTTGTTCACTTTTCCAGGTCATCAACCCCTAAAATATCTCAAGGTGAAAAGGAGTGGGAGTGATATTACACAAACACTTCCCTTTATTAGTAAGCTTGTACTAATATTTGCTTTTAAATCTGTTTGTTGATAAATGCTAATTAAATACCAACTCAAAGACTTATTTTGACCCTCTCTTGGGGTCTTTTGGACTCCTTAATTTGCAGGGCAATCAACAAATCCCACCTAATGTGTTCTGTAAACAGATGTTTTTACCACCACTAGGGGAAAAAAGAAGATTTTATATAGTGGGAAGAAAGTGGAGAGAAACATCTGGAGCAGAGAGATTATGAGAGTTCCCAGCTGTGCCATCAGTTTGTTGATGATGTGAAATTGAAGCACAGCAGTGTTTTTTTCATGTGATGGGCAATGAGCTGCAGAGAATATTCCATCTGCAAAGAGATTCAAGAACTGGTTTGTCCAACAAGACATCACCCAGTACTTCCTGAGCTTTCTTTATCCTTTGAGGAGCAGGTATCTGCCAGAGGCTAGCACACTACCTAATTTTGCTGTGTGTTGCATGGATATGGGAATTAGGGTGAATGTTGTCTTCAGGTAAGAAAAATTACTTTTTTGGTTCACTGTGGAGACAAAGCAAGCTAGTCAGGCGGAAAAGAGAATATAAAGAAGGAGATAAAAATCATGGGTTAAATAGAAGTGTGAAAGGACAAAATTTCAGCCTCAGAGGCTGCTTGCATAAAAATAAATCAAATGGGTCAGGGCCCAATCTCTGCAGGCTGTTCTATGCTCTAGATCACTGGCCAGACCTTGCCTAAAAGACCGGTAGGTGGCACAGACCAAAAGAATATTTGAGACTAAAAATTGAAATAAAAATTAGGCATTCCGCGTGGTTATATGGTGGTGTTTGTGCCCAAGATTTGTTTCTGATGTGCTTTTAAGCATGGAGGGTCAAAGAAGACAGAGTTCTGCCCCAAAGATTGCATCTGGGGCCATTACCCACAGAGAAGCTTGAGGTGGGGGGAAACAATCTGAGTGAACTCCATACTATATCCGCACAGTCGCTCCATTTGTTTTATTAACCAAACTGAGTCACTTGGTATTTAAATAACACATTCTCATGTAAGTTCCCAGTGTCCCAGAAGAACTTCAAGGATTCAAGCACATTTGCTAAAAAGTAGGATATCAGCGCCCCTGCAATCAGTGACCACTATGTCATGGCAATAGCTGAACCCCGTTCATGAAGCATCCTTTACTTTCTGGGTTCTTTGATACTTACTCAGGAGTGATGTTAATTCCTCAGTACACCAGCACAAGTGTAACCCCCCAGGGTTACTTTGCATGCACAGCAGAACCAGAAGTTCCTCCATTCCTTTGACAGCATGAGAGAAATCAACTGCCCTGTGGTGAATAGAGTCTTAGCACTGAAGCTGAAGGGTGACTCTTCAGGTCTGATGGCATTGGCCTAAATTGTTGATCATTCCAGTATAAACAGCCACCAGTGGTGGAACTGCAGCTCAGATCTGGGTGCTTCTGCTTGTCACCCTCTTCTGTCATATAGAGAGGAAGTTCATCTAAAGTTCATAGCCTGAACTTTGGAACCTGAAGATGGGTTAGGGAGTTTTCACTGATTTTAGGCAGAGAACAAAGGAGAATTGTAGGATCTGAACTAGTTTGTTCAGCAAAAGGCAGGTGATAAAAAATAATAATCCTTAACCCGCCAGCTATTCAGACTATGTTACTATTTGAGAATCTCAGTTTTCATATAAAAACTAAAGCAGGAATTTAGTCCTGATTGCCTGAAAATGAGTCACAATGCTCCAAATACCAGATGGCAAATAAAAAAGACCCAAATGTACTATTTTTCTTCTGTACATTTGAGGGGCTTAGGGAACAAAAAGATTCATTTTTATATGCCTTAAATTAGCAGTCTAATACAAAAATGCTCATATCTAGGTAATAGGAAGATAATTTCCTGAGGGCAGCCACGAGGTAGTAAAAAGTGTGGGGGGAATGTTACGGTAAAGATCTGACTACACAGAATAAATGGTGGTGAGGTGAAATACATCATCTTGGGTATGTTTGAGAGAAATGATACAGGGCAAAGCAAGACAATGAGTTAAGTGAGTGAAATGAGGAAGTGAGCAGAGAAAGAGCCAAAACTCATATCAAACTCACGGTGTGAGTTTAGGAGATATTCTCATTAACATTGAGCTCTGGAATGCAGAAAGCACAATTTATGCTATGATATTGATATAGGTATTGATAGGCTACACTCTGGCAAAGTGTTCATACTCCAGTTGCATGTTAGACTGGTAAAACTCCACTTTTGCTGATAGAGCGTGTTGCAGCCCTCTTGAAAAAAAAAAAAAAAGAAAAAAAAAAAGTCATCCTGTAAAAGAGCACTTTTGCTGATATGTCTTAATCCATACTAGGGGCTTCTGCTGGCACAGCTATGCTGGTTGCAGATCACACTTCAGCACTCCCCTGATTGATGTATATACCTTGCAACAGTTTGTCATGCTGATCTGGCCCAGGTCTGTGCTAGTAGAGAGGGAGTCAGAAGACCAGGAAATGAGAGTCAGAGAGCAGAAAAGAAGAGAGGTTTTCATGTTGCAACCAAGCAGAGAGTGAGTAATAGCGGAAAGAAAATCAACATATTAAGAATAAACAGTACTCACCATGGTTTACTGGCTGGGCTTCTAATTCCAGCATGTAAACTTGGAGAATTTTTTGTTTAGAGAAGAAGTCTCTGTTTTTCATTGCTGTGTTAGCTGTCTGGTGTTTTGTTGAAAGAGAATTATAAGATATATCCTTTCTTAATATGAAGATATATTAGCTTGTAAACTTGAAAGGCTGCCTGTGGTTACTGAATGCATGGGTCTTTAAAAATCATGGGCTAATTCTTCATTACATGTAAAAATTGCTTTATTTTGATCAAAACATTGTGTTGCCATTGCAGTTCTCCTCCACCCTTTAAATTTATTATGCTGGCTGCTCTTCAGATTTCTTCTAACTACTGTAGATACACCACCCTTTCACTGGCATTCCTTCCATTTTCCTATGTAGTATTTATTTAAAACATGAGTTATCTCAGGTCCAGTGCTTTTTTTTGCAAGGCATACAGGAGTTTGAGTTGCAGTGTGAAATTAATGCTGTGGCTTAATGAATGTAATTGGTTTAATAGAGACAAGCAATGTCCTACTGAAATCTCTCAGATTACAACATCATTACTACACACTGTACTACATCTCTATATACTACACAGAAATGGATTCAGTGTGTGTACGCACACACTGTGTATACATACAATGAGTGCATGTATGTGTGTTTATATTGTGTACATATGGTGGGTGCCTATTTATAGCCTATTTAGCTTATTTATGGTAACTCTCAGTCATGCAGTGATTAGTAGTGTTATCTGATAATGTAAAAACACAGACAATAAAAACCTGTTAAAATTAAGGCCAGCAGGGAAGACTGGAGTAAGGAAAGAAACGTGGATCACTGACACTGCTGGTGAAGCAGAACCAGCAATTTCCCAAGCCAATAAACCAGTACAGCACCACGGAAGTACTGTTCATGGGGAACTGGTTGGAAGTTTCAGCTTCTGGACAACAGGGGGGGAAGAAATACCCATTTTTTCCACCACTGAGAGTTACTTCCAGATCAAAAGAATGCCAGCACTCATTTTCTGTTTTTTCAAACACAGGAAAAGCTACTGAATTATTAAAAGCATCCCCTCTCATTTTAATACACAGTCTTTGATGTACAAGCTTCTATTTATTATATTAGTGAATGCTGAACTAGAAACCACCTTTCAGTTGTTTCTGTGACATACATTCCCAACTGGTACATAGCCCTATTTGATGCTTATATATACTCCACTGCCATACAACCTTGCCTAGCTATTGCTTGCTACACAATAGAGAGGTCTGCAGAACAGTAAGGTGAATTAATATACCCAGAGAATACTAATTTCATTATTACACGAGAAAAAAAAAAAAAAAAACAACAAATAATGAGTGTCTCTGAATCTTTATAGTTTTTTAAACTGTTGGAAGATTCTAGGGCTCTCTTGAACTGACTTCAGTAGAAGCCTGATTAGGTCTATTTAGCATTACAGAAACACATGATTAGATACTGCTATTAAAAGGAGGTCTCCACTGAAGTTCATTAGCTTTTGCAGGCCAAAAGTATGACTAATTTCTTATGGTCAGTGGTGTATAATATAGACACAGTCAATAATTTTGACATATATCACAGCGGTCTTAAAGTATGTGGTCTTTTAGCAGTCTGTGCTTGGAATTTTTAAGGGAGTAGCAAACAACTGTATGGTTGGTTCTTGACATTCAGCACTGAATTAGGGCATAGTTATTAAAAGCAGAAGCAGTCAGGAGCTTGTGTCGCTCTATTAAAAGGAATTTTCTACTTCTTGTTATATTATTTTGTAGATAGTTTGAATTGGTCCCAAACCACTCCTTTACTTGAAGTATTCTTCAGGATGCAAGTTACTAAGATACTGAATTTGGCAGTTTATCTGCTAATATGACCAGACACTTTAAGAAGCCTGCAAGCTGCCTGAGTAGCTACCAGAGATGAGAGCTGTGGAGTCAGGGAACCCAGACCTTAGAGCATCCCTTGCCACCGGGGTAAGTGGAAGAGCAGATTTGGCAAACCTCCCCATAAGCAGTATCACGAGTCTCCTGACAAACCCAGCAGGTACCACTGAGAATGCTGGCTTAATTTCAGCAAAAGCTCTTCAGGCTATTAGTTTTCAGACAAAGCAGTCAGGCTCAATGAACCAGAATTTTTTCTGATCAGTTCTACTTACAGATGAGTTCCCCAAAGGCGAGAAAGTCACCCTTTCACCCTCCTGCTGTTGAGGTTTTTTCTTTCTTTTCAAATCTTGTTGTTTACAGCCCATTTACACCATTTTGTACTAAGCTTGGCCATTCTGAGTCAGCACTAGACAGGAGACAATCAATCAGCAGTGCCCTAGACCTGCAGCAGACTGCAAGTGGCACTCCTCTTCCCAGAAGGAGAAAGAGCCTGCCACTACCTCTTTTCTCTGTGGATCCGGCATCCGAGCTGAATGGGAGTCTTGTTTTCACCCTGCAGAGTCACAAAATCCAAAGGCAAAACTGACCATAGGGACTAGCCAGCAAACAAACCATGGGGTAATACTGGTTTGCACAATTTTCTCTTCCAGGAATCTGGACTAACAACTAAATAGCAGAAGAGCCCCAACTTCCCTTTGTTAATTCTCCAATGAAGGCATAGCTCCCCTCAGACAAATCCTTGCAAGAACTCATTCAAGCAGCTCTAATTAGCCTTTCCAGGATAAGTTTTAAGAAACCTAGATATAGCAAAATGTAAGCAAAATGGGTCATTAAATATCTCTTAATTTAAAAAGACACCCAATTTGGCATTCAGACACAATATCGAGACAGTATTTTCTTTTCAGAGAGATGTGGAACTGAGGTTTTGACTCCGTGTGTACAGGAAATCCTACAGCAGCTTCTATATGAGTAGAATCACTGCCAAGCACTTGGTGTTAAAAATTACTAGGTTTAAAAAAACCTCACAGAATTGCTTTAAGAATCACAGTGTTTTCAAAAACATAAACTTATGGTTTTTTATATTCTCCTATTTATTTTCTGGTTCTGAGTGCTTCGCACTTTCAAGTTTTTCCAACCATGGTTTCTTGCCTTAGTGAGCTAAGACTGTTGCAAGATCCCATTATACAAGGATATGCAGTTTTAAGAACAGCAACAAATATTGTGAGACTCACCATAAAATAGCAAGAGTTGGCAGTGCCGCAGTAAGGATATTAACTTTCTCGTCCTCCCAAACTGCAGTTTCTATAAATAGCATCTGTCTGCTTTTATTCCTGCAGTTAATTACATAGATTTTCCTGCATTTCCTCTTCTGCAATGTCCCTGTGAATTCGTAAGTTAGCTGATGGGCTGAAGCAATGCTTACGGATGTTCCCCAGTAAATACCTTCAACATTAAGCATTAACATTAAAAAGTGTATTTCTGCAAGTGGGGAGACTAAGTGGGTAAGGAGGTGTCTCTGCTTTCCCACTGCAGAAGAGGGCAACTTGTCCCTGTGTATTATATTTTTCGGCAGGTGTTGCAGGCACAGCTGAGTGGCCACAGGATCATGACATGGCTGGGGTTTCTCCTGCATGCATATCCTACTGTGTGTGCCCCATCTGATTTAACCTTGTCTTTCACAGTGGAGAGCTGATTGTTCTCTGCTCTGGACTGGCTTGGGCAAGACATTAAGGAGGAAATTTATCTCACTCAGCTTTGGATACCACCAGGGAAACACCTTCCTCTGCACTAGTCAATAACTTCTTCTGCAGTCAGTGGAAAGTGGTAAGTGCTTTTGAGCATGGGTGTCACCTGACCTACTGACATGCTTTAGGATGTTCTTGGTGCCCTAGAAGTGCTGGTCTCTCTCCACCAACTGTGATGGCCCTTTTTCTGTTATTTGAGATCATTAGAGCAAAGTTCCAGATTTGAAAGCTCTAAGTACTAATCAGTGGCTCTATATTGTTAGTCTTTACAACTCAAATATTATTGATCATTAATTATCTGCAGAGTGATATTTTCCACAAGTGTCATGCCTACAAACTAACTACAGCTACCTGAATGCTTTATTTCTTTACTTTCCAGACTGTCCTACGCCTTCACTAGTTTCTTACCTCTTTTATTATACAGTAGTACAGGTTTCCAAATCCTTTGTCACCACTCCCTGTGGCTCCAGAGGGGTGAGCCATCATATCTGTCAGGTGTCTGCATGCAGACAGGGCCACAGAGTGGACATGGCCATTCAGGTGGTGGAGGAAAGGACGTGGCACCTCTCTGCTTTCTGGGCACAAGACACTGATCAAAGGTACATATTCCACAGTGCTGTGGCCTCCTTCCCACTCCAGTATCCCACATGCCAGACACAGCCTCTTTGTGAAATCGCAGATCATGCTGAACAGCTGTGTCAGGCTCATGGTGTGGTGCAGCAGGAGATCCTCTAACACGCAGCTGGCAGGATGAGATGCAGGCATTCTCGGGACACACTAGATTCGAAAAACATTTCAGTGAAATGCATGCAGAATGTGAGAGACTTGCTAGATCCCTGTAACATTGCTCTCACTTCCAAAGGGCAGAAGCCATTCCTCAACAATATCTTACCATTGCACTGAAAAGGTCTAGCAGGGTTGTTCAGGCCCTGCACAAGATCCACTTCCCTTAATGCTGCAACACGGAACATCCCTCTCTGTCTTTTACACATGGCTGTGTGTTGAGAAACTAAGGAAGGGGATCTGGAGGCTGCTTGTGGTACATACATATATATGCCTCTGTGAGTGCATGCGCGTGCCTGTGTGTATCTACATATCTCCTGCAGAATGGAAGGAAATGAGGAATGATGCCATTTTGGCTGCTGTTTCTTCTCATCCAAGTCTGGCATTTTTAGCAGGCTGTTCACACCGAGAGCCTCTTGCCTTCTTTCTGCTAGTTAGAAACATGTATGGCTGTCCCCGTTATGGAGAGCCAGATGGGATATGTCTCATCTGCAAAGGGCACAACAGATTTTGTCTGATGTGTGGTACCATGTCTTTACAGCTATTTTTATAATTCTTAAAGTCTCAGATTCTGACTGAGGCCTCTGGGTGCTTCCATAATATTAAGCATATTAATATTAAAATAAATCCTTTGGAACAAAGGTGATTCTTTATGAAAATCAGGGGCGATCTGATAGAAGTTTCTGTCAATATTCAACATGAGAAATCTTTATTTTAGGATCACATTACGAAAGTGGCCTAGTAAAACAGACAAAATTAAAATCAAATTTGCTTCACCTTCTGATGATAGGAAGAATTGTTAAAACTGAATAATGATAACTCTAAGCATTCAAATATTTTGACAAGTCAAATTATGAGTTATTATATCAGTAATATATTTGCATTCCTTTCTCCTTGACTATGGGGGTTTTATCCTTAGGGTTCAGGTAGATGCCATTTTCAAACTGTTCCACATGACCATTAGGCCAAAAGCATTTTTTGGTCAATATTACGATTCCTACATACCCACAAAACCCCAAACCATAGAAAGTACTTCAAATATTATCAGAGTTGGTGACTCTGAAAAGAGGAAAAAAAAATTGATATCTCATCTCTAAGCAACCAGCCTGCTCACATAAGAATTCAATAATGATTTCAAGCTGTAGTGTGTGTGGCATCTAAAAGGCCAAGTTAATACAGTATCTTGGGATGGACAATTCCATAGTTCCCTCCAGCCTTAAGAGTCGTACATAAAGACTCAGCTTGTAATGGCCTAGGCTATCAAAGATTAGCTCATTAGGCATCCTATCAGCATGACTGATGCTTAGAACCTCTCTCTTTTTCAACTTTAGTCCTTGATCTGAAGAAAATCTGTACAATTGAAGAAAAGACTCTGGAGAGAGCTTGAAATTCAAGAGGTATTGGGCATCAGAGGCTGGATTCAGGTTAATGGCAGGAGAAATCAGAGAGAGCAAATACCCAGCAAAATGCAGAGCGGTTTGGCCATTGAGATGGAGGATGGTCAGAAGCAGCAATATAATAATGAAGAAAGAGCTCTGCACAGTACAGAGACACCAATGGATGGCACAGATTGTTCAATCGGAGCACAGAGTAACCTTCAGACATTCCCAAGTTTTAGTGCTTTGCTCCAATGGCCCTGAAAAACAGTAAAGGTCCTACATTTTAGTTTAGGTTATTCAGTAAATCTTGTCCTTGGCTCTTGGCTCCTCAGGCTTTTCCAGTTAGCTGTCATGTCTAGAGGGTGATCCTTGTAGGGACCATGCATCACCTGGACTGATTTAAAGCCAGTCTCTATCTACCTCCTTTCCTCCAGAAGACCCCATAAAAAGGAGATGCAGGTGTACTGCAGTTAACAACAAAAGAAACATACTTGTCATTTTGCAGTCCCAAAACTAGGGTCAGACTTGTGCATGTGTATTTTGTACTGGTTTAAAGTTGAATTTGCTAACTGCTTCTTATTTTTAGCCTCACGTACTTGGACTGTGTGGGCAAGGAGAGCTCAGGTACGAGTTCAGATACAAACATTTATGCTTTCTCAAACCTTATGCACACAGTTTACTTAGAAAGGAAAAGGAAAGACTAAATTCTTGGGAGTGTCTATGTTGCCAAAATCTTTGGCTAGCAAAGCCTGGAAAACACTAGATTTTATAGGCTTTTAAAAATAAGGCTAAGACTTGTTTTTATTTATCATGGATTGCATGTCCTCAAGTTTTAATATAAACATCCAAGACTTTGGATTCCTCATCTGACTGAGAGGTTGTTATAGTCAATGGAAAAATTCTCACTGCCTTATGATACTCTAGCTTGCCTAAATTAATAAAAAAGCAGTTTACTAGCAACAGAGAAAGTCCCAGTCAATGATATGAGAAAAAGCTCTTAATCAGTGGGGTGTTGCATACTTTCTAATCTTTTTTTATAGTGAAGGCTTTGCAAGAGTGGCCCTTGACTCTGGCATGCTCAAATACAAAGTCTTTAAACTGTTTTGAAATTAAGGATTTACCAAACACAGGAGTCTTCAGAGACTCCCACCCAACGGTTTGTTATCTTTCTGCTGCTGTATCTATTTGTAAAACTCAGCTATGCAAGTTGGGGATTATGTGAGAACTTTCAGCTTTTGTTTAGTATCTTTAAACTAAGTTTCTCTCCTGTTACTCCTTTGTGGAAGGAAGCTTGTTCATGTGAACCCTGAGAACTCCAAAAGAGAATGCAAGTAAAACAGGTTTTAAAATATAGCCCACTGACTTACAGAACATTTCTCATAGTTGTGGGGATGTAACTGACAATTTTGGGGTATCTGGTGTCACAGGTTCAGCCAATATCACTAAGTGTAAGCCCAGTGCATCCTAGGTTAGGCCCTCCGAACTTGCCAATACACAGGTGTTTTCCTTAAATAAGTAGCTTAAGGGTTATGTGATCATTTGTCATTTACCTTGCCTTCCACACTGTGACTGGAAGTTTAATGTTATATTACTATATATTCAATCCTTAATTCACTTTCAGTTACTGTCTGCTGAATATGCAGCGCAAAACCTGTTCTACACACCGTTTCTTATACAGCATCAGAGTGTGGTGGATTCACCTGTTTCTCAGTGGCTCAGCAAGTGGCTCACTTCCCCTCACTGCACAGGCTCACACCACCCCACAGTACTACTGTCTGCACCACCTTGCTGCTAAGACATGCCATACTGGAGCTGCTCGTGAGTCACCTGGCACTGATAAAGACGTGAACAGTCTGTTCTGAGAGGTGATGTGCTTTGACATCAGAAAAGAGCAAAGACTAATGTTGCTTCTCTTCTAACCACCGGCCATTGAATAAACAAGCTAGAGGCCCACCCAGAGAAAAGATGAAGCCTGAACAGTGCTTGAGCTCCTGGGGACCAGGGGTGAACCACAGAATCACAGAATCATCTAGGCTGGAAAAGACCTTGAAGATCACCTAGTCCAATCATTAACCTAACATTGACAGTTCTCAACTACACCATATCTGTCAGCACTATGTCAACACAACTCTTAAACACCTCCAGGAATGGGGACTCCACCACCTCCCTGGGCAGGCTAACACCTGTTCTGTAAAGAAATGCTTCCTAATATCTAGTCTAAACCTTCCCTGGATCAATTTGAGGCCATTACCTCTTGTCCTATTGCTTACTACTTGGTTAAAGAGACTCATCTCCAGCTCTCTGCAACCTCCTTTCAGGGAGCTGTAGAGGGCGATGAGGTCTCCCCTCAGCCTCCTCTTCTCCAGACTAAACACCCCCAGTTCCCTCAGCCGCTCCTCGCTCCTCGTATGACCTGTGCTCCAGAGCCTTCACCAGCTTTGTGCCCTTCTTTGGACACGCTCGAGTCATTCAATGTCCTTTTTGTGGTGAGGGGCCCAAAACTGAACCAGAGCCCCACAAAACAGTGGGTCACAGAGGCCAGCAGGCAAGTAGCAAAAAGTCCAGCAACCTGCTTTTTAGAGTATCCACAGCTGCCTGCAAGGAGCCCTTGGGTGGGCGAAGCTTGGTTTCTGGAAACATTGCAGTGATACTGTGTCTTCCTTATCTCATTTCAGCATTTCTGAAGCACAGGAAAAGGATTTTTGGTCACTCCAACTTACCCTTGAAGTTAACCCCAAGTGTAAGCAAGTTGAGAACTGGTTAACCAAGGCAAAAAACAAACACAGAAAATTAAAATTTGGAGGGTTTTTTCATTGTTCTCCTTTTTCTGTATGGGATATCTTTTTTGTATTTTTCCCCTTATCAACAAAGGAGCAGACTTAGCAAAGAAACCCAGACAAATTCTCCCTTTTCCCCTTGCACAAAGTAAAACTTTGTTATTTCCATATTCCAAGAGCTGGGAAATGCAGGAAATCCCAGCTAAATTTTCAGTAGCATGAGAAGAGTTGACAGTGGGACTGGTAAAGGGTTTGTGGCTTCACACAGTACCAGTATCAGGCCATGTGCTGATCTGTCACTCACCTAGTGCCTCAGGGCCTGAAAGGTGTTCATAATTACCTACACACTTTTTAAAAGCAACTACAAACATATTGCAAATGGGGGAAGGAAAGATGAAGACATGGCATTGTGTTATAACTACAGGCTGTGAGGATCAGAGGTAATGGCTTTCACTTCTTGGTTTTCAGGGATTTTGTCATGGCATTATCTGAACTGTAGGACCCAGGTCTCCCCAGAAGATGCCCCAGTCCTGTCCTGACCTCATATCAAGACTAGATGCGTATACTTTATGCCTATTTTCCATGACAACACAAAACCCGCTGACAAGTATCAGGGGCTTGATATTGTACTCAATATGGGTAACCTTGGGATATCACAGGATCAGGACCAAGGGTCACACCACAAAATGCATCTGTGCTACAGTTTAGGCACAGCCTGGAGTGACCTGTGACAGCCTTTTATGCTGCCTGAGGAATCCCATATTCAAAGGGTCTGCTCTTAAATCCCAGCCTAAAGTGATGCTGCAAAGTCTCATGTGATATCTGGTATCAATAATCTTCATTATTCTCCTATAGTACTTGTTCTTTGAGCATCTGAATACATTTACTCGCTTGTGAGAAACTTTACACTAAGCCTTTCGATCTGGATTATTCTCTCTTCTGTATTTCAAGCCTACCCATCTATCTTGTTTTCTGTCTTCACCCACAAGTGCATCTATCTCTCTTTGCAAAGCGCAGCACACAAACCTCAGAGTGAGAGGTAGGCATTTTCCATGCTCTGATGCAAACACCTACCAAAAGGGAGCAGAAAAATCCACATACAACCGAACACACTACGGCACACCGCTGCTTGGACACGCACAGGCCTGGCGGCACTCATCACTTTCCATCGGAAGCCTCATTTTTGGTTGCCACTTTTGTGGTTGTCCCAGGGGCCGAGTCCGCCACCGACTGAACTGGCGCACCAAAGAGAAGCAGGGAGTTTGGAAACGTCGTGCACTATCACCTGCGCTAGGCGAAGAGGCGGCTACAGTCGTGGCACACGGTTTCAGTCAGAAAGTGAAGTTTTTTGGCATGAGCCTGCTGATAAACATTCCCGCCGGCCGCTGCCTGGGGACCCTGGATACAGGCCGGTGTGGAGCTTCGAAGACTTGGGTGGAAATTTTTTCTTTCTACACCTAAACCTCCCCCCGGCATGTAACGGAAAGTCAAAAGCAGCTGATAAAGCGTCCCTGGCGGGTCCGTAGGCCGGGGGGGCCGCGGCCCGAGGCTGCCGGCCGCGGGGCGCGGGCGGCGGCGCGGCCGTTGGGGCAGGCACCGCGCGGGAGCGCCGCTCCCCGTTTCCCGGCCGCCGCGCCCCCGCCATGGCGTACGGGCCGGCGGCCGCCGCAGCCCCCGCGCCCGGGGCCAGCCAGGGGCCCGGCCCGCCAGCGGGACGGGGCGAGGCTCGCGGGAGGAGGGCTCGGCTCGCCGCCTGCCCACGTCCCCTCCCCAGCCGAGGAGGAGGAGAAAGCGAGCGAGGTCCCGGCAGAGCGGTTAGGAGAGGGTTTGAGAGAGCCCTCCTCCCCCCCCGGAGGGGAAGAGGAAAGGAGAGCCGTGGCGGGCGGCGGAGGATGATAACTTAGGGCAGTGCCTGGCGGTGGGAGCTGCCCGCGCTGCCCGGGCGACGGCGGCTTGGGAGGGCGGCAGCGATGTCCCAGGGCACGGCAGGGGGAGAGGGAGCGCCCCAGGTGCTGCCGGAGGGGAAGGAGAGGCAGAGGAAGAGGAGGCGGAGGAAGAAGAAGGAGAGTAAGACGCGGGTGGTGCGCTCCAACTTGCTTTTACCTGAGGCCGAGGTGGAGAAGTCCAAGAGGACGGTCCTGGCCAGCAACCGCCTCAAGACCACCAAGTACACAGCGCTCTCCTTCCTGCCCAAGAACCTCTTCGAGCAGTTCCACCGCCTGGCCAACGTCTACTTTGTGTTCATCGCACTCCTCAACTTCGTGCCAGCCGTCAATGCCTTCCAGCCGGAGCTGGCCTTGGCGCCTGTGCTCTTCATCTTGGCGGTCACTGCCATCAAGGACCTGTGGGAGGATTACAGCCGCTACCGCTCCGACAAGGAGATCAACCACATGGAGTGCCTGGTGTACAGCAGGTGAGGCAGGGCGGGTGGGGGACAGGGAGCACAGTGGTGGCAGCCGGTGGCCCTGCTGAGCATGAGGACTTGGGCGAGCGGTGGCGTGGAAGCAGGTCGGTTGTGGAAGGGCTTTTGTTTCCACTCCAAGCACAAAGAAACTTCCTTCCAGTTGCCTCTGGAGCTGGTATTTCCCATCTCTTTACTCAGAACTGCGGAAATTCCTACAGTCCTTAACCTTCGGGTGAAAGTGAATCTGCTCTGACCAGTGGGGTCCCACAGTAAATCACTGATTTATAAGTAAGCAACATTTTTCATAGGTCTGTGCATATGCTCTGGGCTTGTTAGATGTCCAAGTGAATGTAAGCATCGCAAGCAGAGTTTGATTTGCAAGCCTTTATGCGAACACTTCCCCTTGTGAGCGGTCAATTACACCAGTGTATAGTTTCAGCGTTAATTTGGTTATAGCAATATACGACCTCACTCAAGTAATCTGCTATTAAATCTTCACTGAGTGAAGGAAGGACAGGGGCTGGAGGCTACTGCATTTGAGTTAGGTCTTTGAGGTTTCATGACATGCAAATTAGTGAGCCTAAACTATGTCTGCTTTTCTAAAGAATGAGACACTCTTTCTGTTGAACATTTTATTTTAAGTGAAAGCTTTTTATTTGTCGTTTCAAGTGTCATCATTCCCTGTGACTTTGCTACTTCCCAGTGCTTGTGGATGGAGTGTTAGGTCATATATCTCCTTCAGAATTTAACTTTTTTTTTTAAATGATCTGGGCTATACATTTAGAGCACAGCTTTGGTATCCATAAATCAGACTGAAATGAGTTCTGCATCAACACTTACGGGCTCAGAATCCAGCTTTACAGAATTTTTATTTTGCTTTTTTCTCAGTGACAAATAGTCATCTCATAGTAGCTAAGGCTAAGGTTGTCTGGAGACTGAGAGAAGAATATATTTTCCGAGAGAGCAGGTTTCTGTTTCTGATGCTTCTAAAGTCTAACAGAAACAAAACACGTGCCAAGAAGCTTACACTCTGATTCCACAGGCTGTCTGGGAGGGGTCCTCTGGGCTGACGTAAGCACCGAGGCAGAGAACAACTCTCCTATTGGAAGAAAGGCACGTAGAAAAGAAAATTAAAAAAAAATGCTAAAAAGAACTCGGAATAGGCTGCATTTTCAACATCAGCAGACTCAGCTTGGTATTTCACAAACTCGTATCACACAAGAAATCTCACCCTGGGATATTCCCCCACCAGTAGATACGCACGCATGGGAACACTAGTAAAATGACCTTATTTCTGTAAACTAAACCAAAAATAACCTAGCCAAATCACACGCATAGGCATCGCTAGCCTAAGGATGTGCCTAGCACCTTGCTTGCCTATAGTTGTCCTTAATTCTGAAAACATATGGCATTGAGGGAGATGTCAGGAGGAGGGCTAGTAAGGGACTATTTTTGCAGTAAAGTAAAATAGTGATAATGAGGATTGTTTAATCTAGCCTTTACCGAACAAAATCAGTTTAGAAATAAGTTCTCGTGTCTCCTAGGTTGAAAAGACAGAAGTAAGCTGTTCAAACTATTAACAAATACCAGCACTGGGATATTAATTCTGGAATGTTTCTCCCCCTTGCAATTTTCCATATGCCTCTCTGCTGCCAAAAATTAGACATGACTATGAGAAAAGGTGTACCTTTGTGTGCTTTTGGGAGTCCCAGCTAAGTGCATTGCCCTTTGTAATGCTTGTGCTGTTCCAGAGTAAAAGTCAGAATTGTTCTTTCTACTGCAGAGTTTAGATTACTGTTGAGTGACACACACAGAGATTAATTTGGGAGTACTTTGCATTTGCATCAAAGGCACATGTCAGCCTAATCCCTGCAGGGCAACAAATGTGGCAGTTTAGGACCTCGGTCACCTATTCACGCACAGCTTTCTGGCTGGGAGCAGAGCTGAACGATGCCTAGTCCCTGGTAGCAGCTCACCTATTTCCACCTTCCAGCAGTCCCTAGGAAAAACTTCCCTCCCACGATTAAAAAATAGAAACAGAACAGGAGGTTAAAATAATTTTTAATGTGCCCCCTTCTTTTTTAGCCTTTTTTAAACTTTACCAAGTCACCTTTTTGAAAATCCTCCAGCCCCAGTGAGCGAGATGGGACTATAAACTTGCTATTTTTGGAGATTAAAACTAAGATTCTTGCTAACTCGAGTGACAGCGAACCAAGATTGAGAGATTTGTATCAAGGTCATGAAAGTTGCTGGGTGTGAGTTTAGAAAAGCTGTTTTCTCAGAAAGGTGTCATGCAGGGAGAAACACAAGCGATTGGACGTAACCATAACTTTTACTTTGCTTCCTTACTCTCTTTAGTTCTGGAAAATTATTGAAGTATATAAATGTCACTTAGGAAGTGATAAATGACAGCTTTTCTCCCCACATCCGGTTTATGCTGATCACTTTATCAGTTTTACCACCTTTGGACCAAGCCAGACTCTCTCCCCCACTCTGCCACTTCCTTGTGGTGCTATGGAGGCAGACTTTGATGCAAATGCTGTCCTTGATAAGAGATGCTTCTGTAGGTAGGGCAGGTTAATGAACATTGCTGCAGTTGTGTGCTCCTCTAGGGCTGCCGGAGAGCAGCGACTCTTCTCTGGCTGGACAGTACTTTGCAGCTTCGAAAGAGGCCTTCTGTGAGGTGTGTATCCGAGCACCAGGGTGGTCCTCTGTGCTGTAATGGGCTCCCTTTCCTGACAGCCTACCACAGAGCTTGAAGAGAGTCACCTCAAACATGGACCACAGTGTTCAAACACAGACTAAAACAAATGACAGTGAAGTATAGCAGTCAGCAACTTGAGACGGGGACTTTTGCTTCACAGTAGCGGAGAAAAGCCCTCCAGCTCATGTTATATACTGTTTAGTGACCGAGGAAAGATTCACATGGCATCCTGTGTGTTCTGTCACATATCCCCCCATGTGCTGCTTTCCTGGCTTCTGTAGTACCCATCCCCTGTTAGACACGAGCAGCAATTAATGATACAAGATCTACAGGACAGAGAGAAAGCAGGGGTAGGCAAAGCCTAGTGTTGCACAGGCCAGCTCATCAGGAGGAGGTTCAACAGCATGCAAGCAGTGTCTACTGTGAGATCCTCTGGAACAGCCTACACAGGCTGATCATGTCAGTAATTTGATCTGGGGGAAAATACTGTTCTCCTGCTACACTGACTGCCTGACAGCTGGTGCGCAGACTAGGCCTTCTTCCTCCCGCCTGCCCAGTGGTGTGGACTCAGATGACCCATTCTCATACAGCCACCGCTGAATCAATGACTCAGTGGCTCATAGTTGGCAACACTTATCAGACGATAGAACAGCAAAGGATGATGCAACCTAAAGTAAAAAGCTGAAGAGAGATTCAGCTTGTTTTTGCAGAAAGACAGCTTTCATGTAGAAATTCTGGATGTTTTGGAGAGTCCCTCAAAAGATACTGCTTTCTAGAGTCAGATGGTGGAAAGAGAACTGATTCTTTGAATAAATTGGAAGAAGCTGTTGAGTTTGAATTGCCAGCATATGTTGAGGAATTAAACCCACTGGCGAATTGCAGACTTGTGTTGCTCTGTGATGAAGTTTGAAGGTCAGCCTGCAAGAGCAGTCAGGGTCTTGACAGGCAAATAGGGAATGTTTCTCAGCCAAGAGAAGTTAATAGAGCCTACCTCTGGAGGCCTTTAAAGGCACCTCTCCATTTGGCAATACAGAGGAAATTAGGCGCTTACTTTAGGAGGACAGTTTTACAGGTCATCTAGAATTTAGATTCTGTGCAGGTGATTGAGTTAGGAATGCTGGATCACAGCCAAAACTCTTTCTTAGTTGGTTTAAATGTAGGGAAGTTACAAAGGCATTAGAGCCCAGCCTGCAGAAAATTGTTTTGTGTGCACAACCTTTGCAAACCTGTGATCATCTTCATTTCCTCTCTTTGTTCCTCTTCCTTGTTTCCATCAGCTAGGAACGGAGGTTGAAGACTGGAGATTACAAATTCACAGTCTTAATGGTGAAATCTTGTTTGGCTGGTTACTTTTCTGAATTATTATCTTGGACTTGGAGGATGCAAAAGTGATGTTTTCTTTGCAGTTACTGTCCTCGAGTGCTCACCAGATCTGGCTGGAGTTGTGGATCACACATGTAAATGTTTGCTCCAAATAATTCCAGGATGCACACATTGCTGCCACTGTTAAATATTTGATAGAACTAAATTTGTCAGTGGAACAGAAGTGTTAAAACTCTTGTAAGCAGGGACTTTGTTTTCTGTGTGCTGTTACCATGTAAATGTATACCATACTTTGTATGTAAGTAGAAGATGAATAGTGATAACTACAATCACAACAAATAATGGCACCCATCCAGCAGGGAATTACATTTTGTTACTGACTCAGTGCTGTGTTGGTGAAATAATCTCTTCTAACTTTTTTCTAGGAGCCTTATGTTCAAAACCAAAGGTCTTCGCTTTTTAAATGTACTCTCTGATGTGTCTGTTGAAGAATATTGCTAAGAGTGTAATGGTCTCTGCATACTGATCAGAGACTGATAACTGCTGCTTCTGTTAACCTGTGACTTAAAAAATCCATGACAAATTGGAATTTACGGCTGGATATTTGTCTCCCCTGAAGTGTGGAAAATGTTTAATGGGGCACTCAGGCAGCTATCAAAGCAGGCTGTTTTACATTAAATGTTAATTTCTTTCTGCAAAACTCAAGAGGAGGAGAGAAGAGAGTTTGATGTGGGCAATGTGTTTCACAGAGTTTCCAAAATATGCTCCCTTCTTCCTCCCCTCTGTTAACCTGCCAGTGAAAGCAATTTCAGCCTTGGAGAAAAAAGACACATCAGTGTTACCAAATCCTCACAAGGGCACAGCAGATCCCTCTCATTGGCCTCTAAAATAGCCACATGATGACCCTCCATGCAACCACTTCTTAGGTGCCTTATTTTGCTGGCAACACCAGTCCCTGGGGAGTTGGGTTGTGATTATCTCCCACTACTACCCAAATAGACCGGAGTAGCTTCTTTTTCCAGAATGTGCTGGCAGGGTGAGACTTTTCTTACCCAGAAGAAATAAGCTTGCCTCATCCCTTCCAGAACACAAATGTCACTAAATGCGATTCAAAAGGAAACTACCTGGGATTACTCACTTTCCTCTGTGAGTGAGCTTGGTGCACAGAAAGCTGAAAACAGAAAGTAGTGGTCTGAATCTGTTGGTGAAGTTGGTGTTCCCTCCTTGAGTTTCAGAGGGGTGCGGCTCTGTTCATCTTACTGTGTCTTTATCCTTCGCTTCAGTTTGGGCTTGGCTGGAAGTGAGTAAACTCACTGGGAGACGTAATAGAGGCTTTTCTGTTAGACTGATAGGGAGCAATTTCATTCTGCAGTAGGGTTTATCCTAGTAGCAAGGGATGTCTGTGCTAATATTCTGAGATTTAGCCAGCTGCATTGCGCAGGAGAACCTATCTGTCTGTCCAACTATATGTATGCAGTTTATTTGCTATTCAGTCTAGGGCAAATTTTCTAAGTGCCTGAGCTTCACTACCAGAAAAGAAAAATGCTTGCGTCTTTTTACTAAGCTCTTTCATTTGTATAGGATGTCATGAAAGCAGTTGTAGGCTGTTTCACATGCCTCTGGCTAACTGCCATAGAAGATGCTGTTAATCTCCACTGAAAGACCTAGTGATGTCCCCAGATTAATTTTTGCAGATATGTGCTGCACTCTGCAGAGACACCATAGCTTGTGCTAAGCAGACCACAACTCAGAAGTACAGGTGGAGAGCTTGTGCTCAGATCTGCTTGCTCTCGTGTGTCAGTATTATCTTGAGGTCATGATTATTGCTAGAGGTGGCCGAAATAATAACAGATCTACTTGGTTCTGTCAGAATATATTTGCAAAGAAACTGTACAAGAGGAAAGAATTGCATGTATTTTTCAACTCTGCCTGATACTGTGATTCCAGATTCTACCTTCCACGTGTCATCTAGTCAGCAGAACTGAAAATCAGGATTGAAAACCCTGACAGCCATGCTATAGATCAGCATTTTATGGAACTGCTTATTAGCTATCATGGCAAAACTTAGCCAGGGCATTCCTCCCCCTAGCAGACCAGTGGTCCAAAAGTACTTATTAGTAAGTTTACTTATTAGCTCTGCCTGGGAGGCCTTAATTTTACTATGGGAGTATTGGGGGACTCCAGGGAATGATGTTAAATCTTCCTTAAATGGATTCTTGTGGTTTTCCTTCCTCCTTCTGACTAATGTTGGCTGATAAGGAAGATGAAAATTAGAGAAAGGAAGAGGGGTCGCTGCCACTAGGCAGAACTTACTCAGATGCCTCATCCAGGCTTACACAACCCTTATAGATGGACAGGCTGCCTACCTTGACACAGCAGCAGCAGAAGTCCGAGTGCCAAATCTTCCCTTGTCGTGTAATCCAGCATGCTCGCCATTTGCAGGGTAGTCATTCTGCCAAAGAGCAGTCTTAAGAGGTGCCTCTCCACTCTCCCTGCAACACCAGGCCTTTTGGGTATGTGGCACTTTTGTGTATATACACAGTAAGGGCAATGCAGCTGGCAAGCCAAATGGATAGCTTCAGGGTTATGCCCAATTTGCAGGATTTATGTTGTGTGGGCTTGGTTTTAGCAATCACATGTATTGCGAGCAATTAAGTTCATGAAAAGCAGAACAATTTGTTTCATTTCACATAGTTGCGGATGCAAACCAGTTTCCACAGCTTACCTTCAGCCTCAGTGTTTTCATTTGGGAGTTGGCACTAATGCAGCTGTGTTAGTGCCCAGTCATGTTTGTAGCCAGAAGAGATCCGCAGCAGAAACACGATCCGAACCCTGCTGCTACCCTGCGGTGATACACTCTGCCTCACCTTGTCTCACCAGGATGTAGAAGCAAGACAGTGGGAGTCACCACGGACTGGGCCAGTGAGACTGCATTTCAGTGAATAGCATAATCATAAAGTAAGGAGCTGACTTGATGCTAGAAGCCAGGACACTGATCTGTTACTGATAAGTGTGGGTAGGTATGAGCAGCAGCTTCCTCTGATGTATGTCAAGCACAAAAGTTGACCCACATCAAAAATGCAGCCACAACACTAATGTGTGAAAGATGTTAGCATATAGTTTTTTCTAGGTAGATGCATGGGGTTGTGTGGAGGGGACAGGAGGTGCAAAGGGCATGATGGTGACATCCTGTCCCAGGAGCTTGAGTGGCCCTAATACTGAGCTCAACTGAGGAAATGTACATATACAAATACATCTTTGCTTCTGAAAGATTTGATAAAGCAAGCCTCAGATTTAGTTTGAGAAAGATCTGCATTTCTGAATGAGCTGGTTTAATCTTTGCTGCGTGGGAATTGGGGGGGGGGGGGTGTGTCAAACTAAATGCTTACAGTGACTGCAAAACGTGAGCTGAGAGGAACAACTTTCTCTCTTTTACTATTTCTAGGATATAGTGACACAGCCTGTTCATAGAAGGCTGCTAGCCACCCAGTTAATTGGGTGTTCTGTCCTGTGGACTGCTGAGGATATCTAACCCTTATGAGCTGGCAAACTACCACCTAGTTCTCTGGTCCAACAGGAGCAATGTTTTATTCCATTTCAAGACTGTTGGAGGTGAAGATCTCTGCCATTGTCAGCCTACATCCTTAAGGCCATGTTGGTCAAAGCACAGTCTTGAACTGGTATGGATGGTATTTTCAGGGGCAAAGTTTGCAATTCAGGGGTGGGAAACATCTGCCATCTCCTCTGCTATTTTACTACAATTTTATTCTTGTCTGATCACACTTTCTCTAGAGTGACAAACAGGGCGGTCTCTCCAGCGCAAGTGGCCAACATTTGCATCATGCCCCATCATTTCATAAACCCAGACTCTGCTGGAGATTTGTTATAATAGGCATGGAGGTCACTTGTTTTGTTTTTATGTTCTGGTTGCCTGGAAATACTGACCTACTTCAAGGAAGAGTTGAAATGTTTGACTGACAACTGTGCTCCAGTTCTTAGATATCTGTGCTGCTATTGTATTAACACTGAGGGTGTGAACACTTGCAGAATATTTGGTATTTCTGTAGTTTTGATGGAGGTTTCAGTTTTGACCTTTTGGAAGGAAAGTCTGTTATGAAGTGGCAGCATTTGTAGCCATAGTTCTTTTACCTTTGTATGTTTCTTATGCTTGCTAGGCTTTTTCTACATTGCACAGCCGTATACCTATATGCTTGTCCCTTGTCTGTTCACCTTCTTGTCTTCCAGTGACAACCTGAATATGCCTGTTTTGGCTATGTTAGATCATTTTGTTTGT
Source organism: Athene noctua (assembly GCF_965140245.1). Taxonomy (NCBI): domain Eukaryota; kingdom Metazoa; phylum Chordata; class Aves; order Strigiformes; family Strigidae; genus Athene; species Athene noctua. The sequence continues at coordinate 192,228,648 of NC_134037.1, forward strand.
TTACTAACAAGTCATTGGGTCAAGTTGTTGTGAATCTTCCAAAATATTGAGGCCAACACACAAAGTGCTGAACAGCGGTTGCCTAAATACAACCGTGAGCATGTTCAGGATCGCTTGAAATCCAGATATGGAGTAAGATGCCTCAGAAGAGATGCCAGTGGACAAATTCTAGCAGGCAGATTTAGCAGCCAAACCCTTAAAGATGCTGAAAGTTCATTAGGTGCATCATTTTGGGCAAAAGTAGATTGTAAGAAATCAAATTAATACACCTAAGTCTGATCTTGCAGTTGTAGGGCATTATTTTTGTGTGGGTCGACCCTTATATTTGGGGTTTCAGATGCTTTCTATATTTTCTTTTTCTCCCTTTTTAGAACTCCTATGTTCTCACTGTTAGCTTCCCTTTGCTATACTTCCCTCTGCTGCGTACCTGCTAAGCTGCGAAGAAAAAGCTTGATCTTACACAGTTTACCAGAATAAAGACATATATTGTTTTTATCTAAACATTTGAGAGCATTTTGATCTTCCTTCACTATCATATGTTCATATTTTATCAGAGAAGCATGGATAGTGGTGCCTGTCCTCTGATAGACTGATTAGCAACTTAGCTCTTCTGCATATGACATTACTTGTAGCTGGCTGGCAGGAAACCCTCACAGGTGCTAATTAGGTTCTCTCTGAGCTGACCAAGGGTATTTCCTGAAGGAGTTTGTCAGGTTCTTTCTGGGATGTGAGGTGAGATTTATTTCCTCTTGCTTTTAGCTAAAAGGCATCTGTCCAGTCTGACCAAGTCATCTATGCTTGTGCCATAATCAGTGGAGAGCACTGAACAGTTTCAGGGGAGAGGGGGAAATCCTTCCAGTTTATTTGAGGCACTTACATTAGGTCAGTTTGAATCAGGAGGTCCTTACCTATGTCCAGTGATAATACAGGTAAAGCTAAACTAGATGACTTGCTTATACAGCTAAGTTCAGGTAAGATGAATCCCATTAGTAAACTCAGGATAGATTTTAATTCCTATTAATGCTCCATATGATTTTTGGACTGTAGAAGAGTAGCCTGTCCTGCTCAGTATATTTAATGATTTATTTAAGATCTAGGCTTTGAGAATCACAGATGCAAGTATGTTCATCTGTCGAGTGAAGAGGATAACCCAGTATCCACTGTTTCATCTCCTGCCATATTCTGGCTTCAGCATTAACCATTAACATTGTTCGTACTTGTGAAATGTTTATATAATTTATCTCAGAGCTGAGAAACAATGTAAGAGATTAGTTGTTTTCCTCTTTGAATAACTGATTACATTTGTACTTCTGTGGAGTTTTTCAGGTTGCCCACCTAATGTGAAGAATCTTGATATTTTGGGATGCTATTTGCTCTTTAACCTCAGATACAGCTTTTAGGGAGAGGTGTTGAAACATAAGGGAGGAGGTTCCTAATTCTGCTTTCTTCTCTTTGCTTGGATATACCTAAATATTAGGTCAACTAAAACCACTTCATAAGCCATGTCTCTTAAAATGCAGAGGGCAGTTGTGTGTTTGACATAATCATGGCTGTTCTAAGAGTGAAAGTGGAGCTTCACTGTCAGGCATCTCACAGATATCACATATGGTTATTGGGCTTATGTTTTATGTCCAGTAGGATCAGATGTTAAAACCTGCAAGCGATACTGCTAGGTGATCAGGGATTGAATCAGAGACATCAATGGTGAAATTATTCTGCTAAGTTTGAGTATCACTGATTTACCCTTGGTTGCTAGTTTCTGTGCTGGAATTGTAGTGCCTATGGATATGGGGACACAGGCACATGCAGAGATACCATGTAGCCCTGTGAGGTGCAAGACCATAAAATGTCATGCCGCTGTTTGATTTTTGAAAGTCCTAATTTCTGTTCATCTGATTACAGCATTTGACATTCTGCTCTTCCTCATTTTTCAGGCTTAAATGTACTGTCTCCTGTCAGGTTTTCCTTGCATGTCTCTCATTTATTTTCAGTGCAGTTGCCTGTGTCCATCTGCTTTTTGTGATGGGGTCATGGTTGTGTGTGAGCTCCTATTTCTGTCAGATCCTATGGGAGCTTTCCAAAATGCAAGTTCAACAGAAAAGCTGTACCACAGCTGAGCCAACTATCAGTCTAGTAGTGCTGATGTTTAATCTCACAGAATCATAGAATATCATGTTGGAAGGGACCTCAAGGATCATCTGGTCCAATCCTTCTTGGCAAAAGCACGATCTAGACAAGATGGTCCAGCACCCTGTCCAGCTGAATCTTGAAAGTGTCCAACATAGGGGAAGAAATGTCCAATGTTGGGGAGTAATTGCCCCATTTGTTTTCCAGGAGACCAGTTTAAAATAGCCCTTGTTGTGGACTGAACAATCCATGATACCCCTTCAATTTGAGGAATACCACAGTAGACTCCATTTTTTAAGTCCCACCATGTTATATAATAAACTTGACTTGTTAGCAGTGAAATAGCTTTTCTGCCTGGAGTGGGACATCTGCCAGCTCATGCCAGAAAAATGTGTGTAAGACCCATCTGCCAAAGAGTATTGCAGCACAGAATCCACAGCCTGACAGTGTAGCGCTACATGTAGAGCTAACAAAACTAGCACTGAAACGTAGTCTAGGATGAGAAGTCCACAACCAGTGGATTTTGTGTATTTGCCAAGTGTTCGGTTGTTGATGTGGTTTTAATTTTGTTTGGCGGTTTTCTGTGTTTGATTTTTCCTTCAGTTAATAAGTCAGGTAGAAATTATCAGTTATTACCCTGGTTTCAAAACTGTTAAAAAACCTGTCTGATCTTTAAAAATCTCACTAAAGATAAAACTCTTGAAAAAACTTAAGTCCAAAACATTTATTCCTTTCTCAAACAGAAGTACTGAAGAAGAATCTAGCATGATAAAGACAGAAATAGTGTCTCTGAAGCACATACTCTCCCTTTGAAAACCTTTATTCAGCATTTTAGTGTAAGATTTTTCTAAAATTCCCCATGGTTATTCTAAATTCAATCCTTCTTGGAATGCGGGAAGCAGAAGAGAAGGAGGAGAGTTCCTGAGTCTATTTGCAATGGCATTTGCTTTGGCTTGGAAGATTTTTATAATGCTGATTTGGTCCTTGCATATTAATTCATGTTCTTCCTCTGCTGCTCCTAAATTGGAAACTTTCCATTTTACATCTGGCAACCTTGTCCTCAGTTGTTTAACCTTTATGCTTTATCACTAGAAACAGCTGTTTAGTGCAGTGAATCCAGCTTCTTAGTTGTAATAACATTCCCTTCAGCTATCCTATCTGACAGCTTCTAGAAAGGTCTTCATGTTTGTTTTTTCTATTTTGTTTTTTAACCACTATCCACGTTTACAGAAAGCATGCCTGAGTTAATGGTGCTGCACCCTAAGAAAAACTTTTAAGCAAGAGAAAACCAATACACGTTCTTTACCACTTGAAGAAAGTTTAGAAACACAACATCTACAGAAGTGGTTAAGACCATTGCCTCAGCTAGTTGAGCAGTATTCAAACTAGATGCAGACCTGATTGCGGATCATTTGGGAGCAGAGTTCTTACTTTTCCAGTTACTTATATACATCCAGATGTCCAACACTTCTGCGGGATGTTTCATCATCCATGTCTAACTCTTTTCTGACATGCTTTTGTAACTCAGTAGTTCCAGTTAGATTCCACAGCAGTTTGTTCCACAGAGGTCATACACAATATCAAAATATCATCTGCAAAGGAAGGGTCCCCACTCAGTGTTCCACATAACTTTTATTACTGTGCTACACACCTGTAGATAGTTAGTAGGAGCTCTAAGGTGGTAATGCAGTACACAGTGAGAAACTATGTGCCATGTATATAGAAAGCTTAGTCTGTTCATCTTTTTGCTCAAGTATAACTCAAGTAAGAAGCAAAACCCAGAAAAACAGGAGTTGGTTGGGATTTTTTTTTAAGTGTGACTTCCCACACAGTTGGTTACATAAATGCCAGTCCTTAAAACTCTCAGCTGTAAAAAGTGTGTTTATATGACACATGTTCAGCATGAAGTAGGGCTCTTCCAGCTGGTCTGTCTGAACACCTTCAGAGCACCATGCAGAGGTGCTTGCTGCTCTGGAAGCAATATGGCCCATTACTGCTGTGCTGTCTCTTAGCAGGGCTTGTCTACTCAAACATGGCCAAGTCCACATGACTGACAGTTTTGTGTTTGTGGATGGGTCACAGCTGGTGGGAGTTAGGGGCCCTACACCCTGCTCTAATTTATTGTCCTTAGACTGAAAAAAGCCAGTAAGAATGTTCAGTAAAAGCAGATGCAAATTGCATGAGTACGCTTAATTTTGGGGGGTTATTTCAGTTTAACTGTGACCAAATGGATGGGAGACCATGATTCTCATTAACTAGCAGTTAATGCAGCAGTGTTTCCCGAGCAACTCTGGATAAGGAAGTAAACTGGAAAAAATAGAACCCTGTCAAAACATCTTTTTTTTTTAAGAGACATGTATATAATAGGTGTGATTTACCACATCGGCACAGATCAACTTACCAGAAGACTTACAATTCAGGGTTGAAAAGCAAATTAAACAAGCTGGATATAGGCTTAAGATATTCAAGTGAAGCGTATGTAAACAAGTGCTACTGCAAGTTGTTATCCTTCTACTGTATTTCTGCCATCTGAATCCATTTTTACTGAGAACTTAAGTGGAAAAGCTGCTTTTGAATTCTTAGTAAGGGAGCACATTCTTAGGAGCTTTCCGAAGCTTCAAAAAAGTAACCTGTTAGTGCCACAGCAGCATAGACAGCTCATATTCCAGAGTAATGTTTACCCTTCTTGAAGCCAGAAGGAGTACTCTTTGAGCCATGAGTTTTCCCCTGGCTTTCTAAAATAAGACCCTTTTTGCAAGTCAGACCTTCCTTTGGTCAATCTGACATCCTCTGTATGGTGTATGGGATCACCTCCCATGGCTTAACTTCCCTGGCTTTCATACTTCACGTCTATCTGCATCTGTCCTTGTCGTAAGGACAATCCCTGGTGATTCGTGTAGGGAACTCAAAGACTTATTTATGCTGCTCAGGAAGGAGGTCTGTGTTGGCACTGTGGCAGGCTAGTGTGTCGGCATGGGCAGAGCCCAACGCAGCATTACTTAGATTAATGTCTCAGAGCTGCTCAGCAAGACTTGTTAGCTAGTCTGAGTGAATCACAGAATCATCAAGGTTGGAAAAGACCTTGAAGATCATCTAGTCCATTAACCTCATACTGACAGTTCCCAACTACACAATATCCCTTACCACTATGTTGACTCTACTCTTAAACACCTCCAGGGATGGGGACTCCACCACCTCCCTGGGCAGCCCATTCCAATGCCCAACAACTCCTTCTGTAAAGAAATGCTTCCTAATATCCAGTCTAAACCTTCCCTGATGCAACTTGAGGCCATTACCTCTTGTCCTATCACTTGTTACTTGGTTAAAGAGACTCATCCCCAGCTCTCTGCAACCTCCTTTCAGGGAGCTGTAGAGGGCGATGAGGTCTCCCCTCAGCCTCCTCTTCTCCAGACTAAACACCCCCAGTTCCCTCAGCCGCTCCTCATACGACCTGTGCTCCAGACCCTGCACCAGCTTCGTTGCCCTTCTCTGGACACGCTCGAGTCATTCAATGTCCTTTTTGTAGTGAGGGGCCCAGAACTGAACACAGGAATCGAGGTGCGGCCTCACCAGTGCCAAGTACAGGGGTCAGATCCCTTCCCTGTCCCTGCTGGCCACGCTATTGCTGACACAAGCCAGGATGCCACTGGCCTTCTTGGCCCCCTGGGCACACTGCTGGCTCCTGTTCAGCCAGCTGTCAATCAACACCCCAGGTCCCTCTCTGACTGGCAGCTCTCCAGCCACTCCTCCCCAAGCCTGTAGCGCTGCTGGGGGTTGTTGTGGCCCAAGGGCAGCCCCCGGCCTTTGGCCTCATTGAAACTACAGTTGGCCTCAGCCCATGAGGTACATAATACTTCATTACAGTCATACTGGTTTGAGAGGAAAGCTAGCTGTACAGCAGTTAGTTCAGATGTCTCCAACTTGAGTTTCAATATTATTTTGCACCTCAGAGGACTCTTGAGGTTGGTTTACATACACATTCTAATCAAGAAGAAATACTGAGGTTAAAATGTTTACAGCTGCAGATAGCAGCATCAAATGTTTAGTCCTTGGACTGGGAAAGTTAAAAAGATGATTGTGACCTTAATAAATCTTAAAATGTATACAAGTGGAGTCGTAGCTGTTTCTCTGTAAGGAAGCAGAGGGCATTTTGTAAACATCAGTCAGTTTGCTTTACAACAGCATGAGTACAGGAGAAAATGGCCAGGGTGACAGTTTTGCTGTCTTGTCAAGAGAAACTGTGACTTCACACTTGGCAAGTTAGCAGTTCGTATGCTGGGACAGCTGTCTATTTTGCATAGCTGTGCTATTTCTCAAGAAACCTGTGAATAATAGACAGCAAAAAGCCACTGAATGGATAGTCATTACAAAAGCAGAGGTAGTTTTTTTCTGCAGGCCTCTGAAGAGTCCAGAAACTGATGGCCAGAATAACCACAGTTTTTTCATGGTACTGAAAGCAAGCAGTGCACAGTAGCCAAGAAAGTGGCTCGTTTTACCATGACCTGGGATTATGCTTTGGCCAGCTCAAACTTTTGGTCCTGGTTTCACATTTCCAGGAGAGGTGCTTCACTTCTGAAGTTGGGCTTTGAACTCTTCTGGCACAGAGAGGGCTGGTGGTTGACAAAGAGATCAGGCTGCAAAGGTGGTACAAGTAGTCCTTAGTTCAGCCTACTAGAAGAGGGAAGAACGGAGCCAGACTTCATGCATCAGTAGCACTGGCTCTGTCTCCTGTTTCAAGTTATTAAAATAACACTTCACTGTTTTTTTAAAAGGTGTTTTCCTAAATGCTCTCCAATGCCCATAACACTTTTAGATGCTGGGAAGTAAATATTTTTCTTCTGCTAGTGTGTTTTGGGTTTTTCTCCCACTTAGCAAGCACTGGTATTTGGGGGGTTTGTGTTTTGTTTTGGTTATTCTCCTACAGTGTTTAGGATGAAGTAGAAATTAACTTTGTTACCAACACCTTCCAGATATACACACAGAAAATACTTGAACTTGCCAAAACAAGTTATTTTTTGCATCAGCATTCTTGAGTTTGTTATCTGCTTGCATGGTTTCAGAAAAAGGGTGCTTCTTACCAGCTGCTGTGGACAAAACATTGTGTCTGCAAGATCAACGAGCTGATGGCTTTTTAGTTAGTACTGTAGAGGTCAGCAATGGGAGAGACACTGGAGAAAAATAGGCAAAATTTGATTACTAGAAGGCCGCTTAGGATAAGACCAATGTTAAGATAAATTAAAAAATAAGGCAAAAGACAAATGTGCTTCTGACCTCTAATGTTAGAAAAATGGACTATTAGTGCTTATAACTTGGCCTTGAAATGATCTCTGGGAGTAGACTAGGGCTCTGTGATGGTTTTGATTTACATCCAGCCCTTGATTTCTTTTTTTTGATGGACAGTTTTCTATATCTTGACAGACTGATTTTGCTGCACAAGCACATGAACTCTCCCTGCAGCAAGATGGGCCCATCACCTGTAAGAGAAGGTCCCAAGGCAAGCTATATCCTCCCCAAGTCAGGTCTTTTAAGGGTGTCAGTGAATGAAGATGTGCTTACCGTATCCTTCACATTCATCTGGATCACTGGAGGGAACTCTAGCATGTTCCCTCGTCCCCCCTTTTTTTCTTTTCTTGTTTGGTCTAGTGTCTTGCTGAATTGCTGAAAGGCCTTCAAGCGTTTTGGGAGAGAGGATTGTGTTGAACTTTAAACACACTTATGGGGAGTTGACACATCTCCACTAAGGTCTTCAACAGGATCTTGAGCAAGTTGCATAACCCTTTCTGTTCATCAGAGTCATAGTCTACAAAATGGGAACAGCATGATTTATCTCACAGGGTTTTTGAGGTGTGAACTGGGACTTTGTTGTAATTTGATTGCCTTTGAAACTGAGAGGAGTTCAGTGTCCAGATTTTCTCATTTCAGGGATTTTCAAAGCAGCTATCTTATGTGGAAAAGCTTGATTTAATTTTTTTTTTTTCTTTGGATTTTTTGGTTATTAGTGATCTCATTTCAAAATCTCTTTAAATGGAGTACCAAGTAGGTTATGGGAAAACTACAGTCCCAGTTATAAAGAAATCTGTATCTACCATCTGTAAGGACCTGATCAGTCCTAATGTTACTGTGGTAAATGTATTATAATTGCTCTACTTCTCCCACGATTCTCGGGGAAACCCTGAAATAAAAAAGATTTTGAAAGGGCATTGTTAAGCACCCCAGAAAAGAGGTGAGTGGTTAGTTAAAACAAATCAAAACATTTGGAGGTCCCATGTGCAGAAATAACCACTTTCAGAAACGCCTCTTTACTGAAAAAATGTTACTGCACAGTAACAGTTGCCTGCTGGTAAAGGTGGAAGAATGTAGAAGGAAAGGAATAATGCAGAATAAAAATGTATGTATGGTAACAAATTATGGCCAGAAAGAGAATATTTCAAGTTCTCCATCATGTTCCTTAGCTACAAATAATCCTATGAAATATTTGTTCCAAAGGTCAAATAAAAAAAGTCTTCAAAGCAAAAAAGGTAATACTGAAACTGTCTCTAGCAGGTTTATGCTGAAAATATTTCAGAAGATGGGAAACTTTTCTCGTGCAACAGTCTCACAGGTTTTTACTGTAGGTAATGAGGAGTTCCGAAAACACCTAGGCATGAGGATCACTTATGTCATCAGACTAAAACCAGGTGTGTGCTTTTGGAAAACTTGTTTGGAGGAAATTCTGATAAGCAAGAAAAACAGTAAGCCCAATTCTCTGTTCACTTACCTTCCCTAGGACTGGACTATGCAATGATTTTAAACTCAAAGATTTAGACTGCATATTAAGAAGAAATTTTTTACGATGATGGTGGTGAGACAGTGTAACAGGTTGCATAGAGAAGCTTTGGATGCCCCATCATTGGAAGTGTTCAAGATCAGGTTGGACAGGGCTTTGAGCAACCTGATCCAATGAAAGATGTGCTCGCCCATGGCAGGGGGGTTGGACTAGATGATCTTTGAAGGTCTCTTCCAGCCTAAACTGTTCTGTAATTCTATGCAGCAGAATAAATGACTTCCACATGAATTTCTGATCAGAAGGAAAGCTGGGATTCCCAGAAAGGGTGAGAGTAAGGCATTAATTATCCTCTGTATCCACCAGTCAAACTTCCTTTAAAATGCTGAAGTTTGGTGTTCTCTGAAAACATCTAGAGAGGCAATAGATTTATCTTGCTTGCCTTCAGATATTTGGATATTAGTCATTCAGTCTCACCAAACTCTTAGGCCTCCTCACTAGTCTGGGCAGAAAGATGGGCATCTCCAGAGAGCTGTTGGTCCCATCCATTTTCTGCTGGGAAGAATCACCCACCATGAGTGCCCTTGTCTCACTTGCCATCTGCTGTGGAGACATCTAGGCAAGTAGAGCAGATGACATCCCTCACATCTGGACAGCTGAAATAAGATGAAATTAAAACCTTTGTCACACCAGGAGGGTGAATGTGGATGTTCATAAAGGTAGTCTTAACAAGAAAGTATGTTGGAGAATGGCTTGCAGAACAAGGTCATGGATCTGTGCAGAAGCTGATTACAGCCATCTGAGGTAAACAAAGGAAAAAAAACAAGGTACAGTTATGCTAACAAGGAAGGAGACCCAGGGCACAGTTATGCTAACAAAGGACTGTTATGCTAACGGGGGGAGAGACTGAGGTACAGACCAGCCTTGATTATAATGGGAAACAACCTTTGGGAAAAAACAAGCCAGAAAAAGGAGGATGTTGTGACATACCTGAAATGCTACAAGGGGTTGGGATATTATAATGTAACCTTTTAGATGTATCCAATAGATTCACGATTAGTATGCATAATTATAGTTAGTGCTTATATAACGTGTGATTTCTTTCAATAAAGTTGAAGCTTGCTCTATCATTCACATTGAATCGACTGCTTGCTTCCCCTGCTCGTCGCAAAAGTATTTTACTTTTGTACTGATGATAGGAAAACTGAATCATACTAACAGACCCATCACCTGCTTGTTTGACTTTGTAAATATCAAACTTTGTTACAAATTTTAACCTGTTATCAAGTTTTAGACCTAATTACTGCTGTTCTGTTGCTTTATAGAAGTCAGGGATGTGTTGTCTCAGAAGCAGCTCTTCTCATCCTGCTGTATGTATCAATAAACTGCTCATCAGCACCAAATCCCATGCACCATTATAGGCCCATTTTTGTCAAAACTCCTGTAATTTTGTTACTGCACCTGCTGTTTTTCTAACAATTGTTATGCATCATTTCTTAATGGAGGGACTTTGCTTTTCCTGTCAAGTGTGATTGAAGCTAACAAACCCAGCAGCAAGGCACAAGTCCAGACCCAGGCTGTCCCCAGCTCTGCACCAGCATGGTGCCAAGGGAGCCCTCTCATGTTGCCATTGAATGAAGCCTTTTAGCGTATGTACAGCTGCCACCACTCTCGCCCACGAAACACAGGGTATTAGAAGCTGTGGACATATCTGAGTACACTCAAATCTACTGCCAAAAGAATAATGTTAGGTTAACCCTTTATAGTACCCTTTTCAAAAATGTGAAAGTTACATGGGAGATCTACTTACATTTCCTGAATAGTAGTCGTGTTTTCTTATATGTTCATCTATAATTAATTTGTAAATATATAAATAGGCAGTGCTACACTATTTCTGGTGAAGACTTCAGTGATGCTACAGGAAGCATTCCCCTGTCAGATATATAGGCATTTTACATGCTTTTCCATTTTCAGTACCATTGGAGTACATGATATGGAGATTACCATTCAGTACCACTCTGCAGAATGCTATCCTCCATTAAATGGACAAATGTCTGAAAATGTTACGTGCTTCTAAGACTGTCCATTGCTCCTGCTGTCTTCTGTACCTCTCTAATAATTTTTTAAACATTAGGCTAATTCAAGCAATACACATGTTCTGGTTTATGTAGAAGGGAAAGAGATTGCTGAAGAGCTGATAGAAATCTATTTTTTTGTGAATAAATATAGAAATAGAAAATTTACATCCAGTGTGACTTTGTGTAGATTTTTCTGGTCATAGTGGCACATCTTTTTGCCTCTTTCTAAGCCTTCAGTTTTGTCCTTCTGTTTTGCTCTTCACAGGGTGGGATGAGGGGCAGAAAGGAGGGCATGTTTATAAATAGGATGGGAAAATAAAGAGCAGTTTTATCTTTCAGAACGGATATGCATGTTATTTACTGACCCAGAAAAATGAGCCACATGTACAAGATTTAAACTTTAAAAGTGGAGGACATCTTTCCTACCAGACCTATAAGAAGAGCTTTGGACTATAGCAATTCAGGTACAGGAGTGAATGCTGGGACTCAGCAGTGTTGAAGTCTGTTCCCTTCCCCAGCTCTGACAAGTCTGCCAATATGCTCTTGGACATTTTCTCCTGAAATGCACCCAGCAGTAGTTTTCCACCTGCATCTACAAATCCCAGGAGATGCGGGAGGCATTACGCATAGGTTCTGTGAAAGGTAAAAACAAGCTTATTGTCAGTAGGCTTAAAATGCTGGATCTGTACTTCACTAGAAAAATCCTTGCACGTAAAAAATAAGATGAACCTCAAAAACCTCTGCTATAACTTAGCAAAGTGCAAAGCGAAATGGTAAATTTTCTGATGTCTAGTGTTTGGGACTGAAGCCCTGCTTCAAACTGTGAAGACTAAGATACAGTCTGCTTATTTACATATCTAGTTCAGGTATTTTGATCATCTCAGCTGAGCTGCTGCCACAGCACCGTTTGCACAATTTTGGAACATTACAAATACAAGAAGTGGATAAAACCTGATTTAGTGCACTCTACTGAAAAAAAAAAAAAAGTGTACGCAGTCATTCTGTTATCACACTTACTGCTGTCACCCCATTGTTTATTTCCAGACCGTGCAATGATGAACAAAAGAGGGGTTTTGTGTTTCTTCAGGGTGAGTAGCTGTAAGTTTGTTCTATACATACAACCTGAGCAGACTTGTAGGGAGGGCTGAGGTGCATGTTTTCTTTAAGGAGGGCTGTGGAGCATGCCTCAAATAAAGAGATCCTTACTTAACAGGTAAGGATGATGAGTAAAACCTCTTTCCTCCAAAGAGTACTTGATTGCTTTCTCTTGAAAGAAAAAAAAGATGCCAAACAAACAAACAGAAAATGGAATTGTTCCAACTATCTGTAAAAGTTTTGTTTTCACACTGTGCTTCATTCTCATTACAGCTTTTGAGGAATAACAGTGATAGTCAAACATTCCTCAGATAGGAAGTGATTAGGGTGTGAATTGCTGTAGAAAAGCACTATTTCCAGTAATAACAGGGCAGGTGTTTTGAAAGAAAGCTGCTCTAACCTTTCAGATTGCAGAGGCATCCTAGTAATTCTAAGAATCACAATCGACAAATGCCTAATTTTACTATTGCTTTCCTAATTAAGAGGGGAAAAAGGATTTGAGGAAGATGAATTTTGAAAGACATTCTCCTATAAATTAGCAGCTTCCAGTTTCTGATCTGTCACTAGAAATAAGAAGCTAATTTACATGTAGTTTCAGGACCTCCATGCCAGAGCATAGTGTTGGTAGCATTGATGGGCACTCCAGGTACAAATACTTATGCTTTGCTCAAAGCCTAAAAACTTTAAAGGCATTGGACCAGGGAAATAGATTACAGGTAGTGATACCAAAATAATTGTCTGATAATTATGTTGTATTCACAGCATGGGATGCAACTTTAAAAGATTTCTGCATCATTTTGCATTCGATGCACAAAATCTTGTCTTCAAGATTTCTTCTGAATGCAAATCTACCACATCACTTTCAAAATCATCCTGATGGTACAATGAAAAAAGTGCACATCATTCTCCATCTGAACTTTGTTTAGACTTAGTTCTTAGCTACTGAATCTTGTTCTTCCCTTGCCTGATCACCTCTCTCAGAAAGCCTTGCCCTGAGAGGCTTTTAACTCATTTTGATCAGGTCACTTTTCATCCTTCTCTTTCTTAATTAAATTGACCCATGGTGTAGAAACATAGTATTATGCCTGTCATTCACGGTGTGCCACAAGTTCAAGATTTGGTAAGATTTTCCTCCTACATAGTTGCACATTATCTATTAAGTTACAAAACAAAGTTCTTCATTTAAATGTTAAACTATTCTTGGCAACCCGAATTACTGATATTGTCAGAAGAATCTGGGATCTTCTACTTGGACTAAATAGCACAAATGCCATTATTTCTAATTGATGCAAAATTAATTCCCTCTTTTTGCATGGTAAAACTGTAAGAATCAGAAGTAATGTGTACAGAGTAAATAAAATTAATCTATGTGTCATATTTTCAGACCATAGATTACATGTTGCTTTAGTACTTTAGCACAGTATCCTTTTTTTCAGTACTCGCTAAGGACTGTATTTTGCCTTTAGTTTTCATGCAAGTCAGCTATTAGTACAGGGGAAAATTTGCAGTGTCAAACATCATGCAAGATATTCTAAGCATAGTGAAAATGAAAACCATTCTCACCCATTCTAGCACAGGAGCATAGGGGTTAGTTCAGAGCCTTTTCTTTGGCAGAAATCTGAACGCATCAGAGACCTGTTCCAATGCACACGGAAATCACTGCAAGAAACCTCAGTGACTTAAGTGAGTTTTTGATAAAGCACTAAGACTTTCCTGAAAGGAAAAAAATGGCAAATATTTCTAATTGTAAGTAATTCTAAAGCAGACCTCTTTGTTCTCCAAAATCACTTTTAAGGAGCAGCTAGAGACCAAAAACATGGATAATTTGATTAGTTTGATGTCTAGGATATTTTTTTTCCTGCCTACTCTTTTTAGCTGATGGGGGAAAAAAAAAAAAAAAAAAAAAAGGTATTTTATTACAAGCCTACTCCGGATTGATAACAGATAAATTAAAGAGCTTTGATGTGTCCAGCAAAGCATACTGACTGATCTAATAACAAATACAAGTGTTCTTGGAAAAAAACCTCTCGGGTGGATACTGAAATTTCATGTTTGTTTTTCTCCCCTTTTTTGAATAATAAAAAAATGAAACTCATTTATTTTTTTTAGGAATGTTTCTTCAAGCTGATTGTTCTGTTTCAGCTAAGCACACACTCTATGGCAGAAAGGATAAACAAGTACAGCTTTGTACTTGGTCCAGAACAAGAGAGCCTGTGTACAAAACTCTCATCATAAAAGCCACTGAGAACTTAACCTGACTTACGTTGCTGTTGCTTGGCTTTTGTTGCATGTAAGGCTTACTGATACCAGGCCGATTTGCTCTTACAGTTGCCAATATAAAGACAGAATATCTAGAGATTAGAAAATTCTCATTTGTCCTAAAATTCAAGGGTAAAAGATGAAATTTCCATTCCTCTGGTTGGTGTTAGCCTTTCTTCTTTAGAGGGGGCAGCTGTCAATTACAGCAATGCCTGATGATAAGCTCCTGTGTGCTCTTTACCTGACTGTATGATGGTGCATTTTCAAATTGCTGGTGCTCAGCATATTGAAAATAAGGACACTTGCTTAGTCACTGTAAAGACATAGGTGTCAATGCCTTACAGAGCTCAGCAGGGACAGAAACTTGCCTGACAGTAGAAGCACAGGGCTGCATAGGATTCACTGTAGTGTCAGGATCTTCATTTTCGGAAACCATGTTGCTGTGTGGCTGAGGTGAAACTGGCTCAGGATGCCCTCTCCCTGCTTACCTGTTGAATAGCCTCCTTTATGTGTGCCTCACAGTCTGCCTTAAAGGGCCTGTGCTGCTTGTGCAGACTACTGCTATAAGAAGGGTGCCCTACTTTACCTTTCTCTGGTCCTTAGAAATCCCATTCTTTCCAGCCTCTGTTTTTCATGGACAGTTTTGTACCTGTTTGGTCTTGTCCTAGGATTTCCCTTATGGTTAAATAGCCATTCTCTTCCTCTCATGCTCCCATGGAAGCAACTGAGCCATTCACAGCTTTGTTTTGTATGCCAAGAAAACCAAGCAAAGGTAAGTGAAAACGAACATTTCTTTGATTTATCTTTAGATCATTTTAAAAGCTGAAAATGAAACCAAAAGCTTTTTGATGGACACAAAACGATCTTTTTTTCCTACAGTTTGATCACTGAAAACCTTGAAGCTGTTTTTCATTCTGGATGAAACATTTCTAAATTCTAAAATCATTAGGGAACAACAGTTTGAAACAAAAATTGTTTTAAACTGGAAGAACAACAAACTTCTGAAAATGTCTATCTGTCTGCTGTCAGGCATCTTTAAGATTCACTGCTTGCTGTGGAATAACCCTCCTTTAAGTTTTCCTTCTAAATTAATCCCTGTTGCTCTTCTCCAGTAGTTTGACACCTGTTCTCTGGGTTCTGCCCTGAGCCCAGGTGACTGCCACAGCAGGGCCTTGTGCCCTGAAAACAAATCTCTCCCTGCCTTTGATATACCAGCCTTTTGGAGCCCTGGTCTTTTGAAGGATAAGGCCTCTCTAATATTCAATTTCTAATAAATTTTCAGTTGGTTTTCAAAATGCAAACTCCTGCCTTCCAGTGGTTAAGTTCCTTTTGGAGATTCCTCGTTTTAGTTTGTTCCCGTGGTTATTTTTGTTAGGGAAATAACTTACCTGAAGATGTTTGCTGTGCTTAGCGGCTGGTTCTGTTGGAAACTAGAAGCCCAAGGGTGCTTTTTTGTTCTTTTGGTGTTTCTTTTTTTTTTATCCCTGACGCTATCTAGTAGATTTCTGTCGTTGCTGACTCCAGAACTCCTAATGAAAACCAGAACAGAACGAAGTTGTTGGGAGACATAAACCTAATATTAGTTTGGAAGGAATAAATATTTATCCAGGGAGAAGGAGATGGCTTATTTAAAGACTTGACCTAATTTATTATTTAGGAAAACCACCTTTCAGTATCCACCCTGCAGCCAAGAATTTGTCCTTCTTTTTCCTAGGGAATATTATAGTTTAAGAAATGAACCACACAACCAAGAATATACTGGCAGGGGCCGCCTCCCAGAATGGAACTACTCATTAAACTCATTTATCCTCCTAAGAGACCATTCTAAAGGTATTGCAGTGCATTAGGGACATAGCTGGATTGCTGAAAGGTCATGGCTCTTGGACACAGTAGCTGTAGTGGGAGGCACTCTGGTCAGGTTTGGGTTTGTACTAGCAATTTTACAGGATGCTTGTCCATTACAGACATCTTCACTCATCAGTTCTGTTTAATACCTCATTTTTAAGCTACGTGCCAAGTAAACCCCCAGAAAAATAAGTCTTGGAGAGTGTGAAGGGGGTCAGTGTTGTTAGTTTTGTTTTCATCATTTCATACTCAGTTAAGGTGAAATACTGGATGAGTCAGGGGATCATAACAGGCTAGAGTTTCTTCTTGATTGATTTTTTTAATTTTTTGTTAATTCTGTGCAGACTAGTAACAATATGGAACATTTCATATTTGCTGATAGTGATTGAAGTGTCAGATAATTTGTAGTCCTAGCTTAGTGGGCAGTGGACAGGCCACCACAATTATTGGCAACTGTGATGCTTTTTGATGCTTTCTCAGCCACCTTTTCTTGGTTTAAAAACTGTTTTTCTCCAGCAGAAACATCCTCTTTGACATAAAGCAGGGGACAGCAGCGTGGTTTCACATCCTGTTATAGCTGCAGCTGAGCCCTGCAAATGTGGTTACCCCCAGGACCCTCTTCCACCCTTTCAGCTGCTCAGCTTAACTGCTTTTAAGGTCTCTTTTTAGCTCAGTTCAGTCAAAATGATACAGATGAACTCCAGCACGTCTAATAGTGGGATTTTTATTTTTATTTTTTTTAACTGACCTGATCTAAGAAGCAGTCACAGCAGCAGTTGTGCCAGGAATTGGAGTCATCAGTCACCTATTACAGGAAGGCAGTGGTGAGCAGTCTGTGGTGAACCATTCAACTTGGCCCAGCCTTACTCAGAACAGGTAAAGCCATTGCAATATCTTCCTAGAGCAGTGCAGGGAAAACGTGAAGTACCACTGCCTCTGCTGAGCTAGTGCTCAGCATAAGCGACTGTGCCGTTAAGCCTTCCCCTTCTTCAAGTGTGAGTAAAATACAAGTTTCTATCAACATGCATGGATGTTGTGGTGCCTGCACAGAACAGTAGTCCCAGTCTAGTAGTCCCAGACTAGTAGCCAGTGTATTTGCTGCCCAGATGTAAAACACCCAATGGATTTTCATTCTTTTGCTGTCTATGCCCCTTTGTACCTTACTAAACATGCTTTCCTTCTTTCACATAACAGCTCCCAGTATTTGTAAGGTTATCAGATCTCTGCAGATGATATGAATGCACTGTACAACATAGTTATTTTTATATTTCCTCATAAAGACCTTTCCATGTTTGTGTTCTCTGAACTCTGCCCAGATTCTCATCCCTTTCATTCCACTGTTGAGGTCCCTGGCAATATTTCAAACTGCAGAGCGGTAAGAGGAGTAGAAATCCCTGCTAGATGATGGGATCATCTCTGTGTTTAGCTACAAATTGTGCTGACCTTCAACTGTTGTGTTTCCAGATAACATTGTCATCCACACCCTCATCTGGCAAGAGTGCGATTTAGGCTTTGGTGTGTTCTCATGTCCTAATCTCTATGTCATCTAGACCTGTGAATTGACCAGAGGATATCAAAGTCCTCTTCCACCATGGTCTACAAGCCCAGGATTCTGTGTTGTATTTAGCAGCTCACTTTGTTTCTTCTTCATACACATAATTTCCAAAAGGTTTTCAAAAGAGGGGCTCTTCGGTAGTGCTTACAGTGATAAAAAGTTTTATACTTAAACCTGAGTATCTTGCATCTTTCCGCAAGTACTGAATTAGGAATCTCTCTGTGAATTGAGGAGCTGTCTTAAAAACTGACTGAATACAATCTAGTGATAATAAAACCATCAGTTTAATTTAACATGGCTATGCCTGTATAATAAAGCAGATAGGAGGTAACTTACCTGAGTAGGTCCTGTACTTTGTGTATTTCATGTGTCTAGTTTACTATGGTGCATACCACTGCCTACAGATCATTAGCTTCAATGGTGACTAAAACTGGAGTTAATCAAGCACTCCTCTGTGACTCTCTCTCACTGCTCCATATGCTGTCGTCTATTATTAGCCTATGTCAACAGCCCTTCCAGTAATTTATAAGCCATATTACACTGCTCTTTACACCTGATACTATTAAAAGTAACATTTCCAGAAAGCTGTTGTGAAGTATTATATTGATGATGGCACTTACCGTCAGATTTTTATGTACTCTCTTTTCTTCTTGTACTTTTAAGCTTTTGGAAATGCAATCACATTTAGAATTATGTCCTTCTAGGTGTTTTTCTGCAGCTGTTTATTGCCAGAGAGGCCAGCCAAAAATCTGCAGTTGTCATTAGTGAGAATTTTGACACGTAACTCTTTGAGAGGCCTGTGATTCTTTCGTCATTGTTACTCATTCTGGTGCTTAATGTATTTCTTCACGTATTATTCTGTCACCCTAAAAATATGATTGCAAGTTTTGAATTTTTAGTTCCCAAGTCATAGTACCCAATTCTTTTTTAAAGTTAAAAAAAGAAGTGATGATTTTGAGCATATCTGTATAACCCCCTGTGCCCCTGGTGAAAAAATCCAGACTCATGTCTCTCATCATGTCAGTTCAATTAAGAAACCACCATAATATCCGCATCTTTCCATAAACTCCAGAGTTTATCACAGACTGTAACAGAATATTTTTTTTAATTAAAAATTGGCTAAATACTAATCAGTACAGTACAATCAGTAGTTTTATTTACAGAGAGTTATTCCTCCATATAAAGACATATACAGTGACCTTGGTAAGTGATCTACTTTAGGCACAGAGACACATTAGCAGTTAAAATAGTCATGGTCCCCAGACAGTTATATCTTTTACCATTTTCCCACTATGTAAAAGCGTATGATTCTACTTGAATAAAGAGTGTATGTCTTTGTATAAAAAGGAGCTACAGGTTTTTATCACAAAGGAATCAGAGAATTCCACTCCATAGATTGTAAACATTATTATTGGACTTTAACTTTGACTGATATCTTAGATTTGCTCAAAATAATCGATTAACATTGGAGAAACACCTTTTTCTATTTTCTGATCTGTATGCAATAGGTTATGTTAGACCAGGAATAATAGTTTTAGTGATACTTAGAGATGGTATTCCATCTTCTGTTGAAATATGGGTATTCTGTGTACCCTGAGGCCTTAGGACAAATTTCCATGGCAAGCAAAATGATAGCAACATCATTAAAACATCTCAGCTTTTTTGAGATAGGGAGGTCTGACACTTGGGGAGAATATGCAAACTAACTACCTACTTCTGCCGATTTCCTAAAAGTGAGATTACATGATTTTAAAATATTTTATTTCAGTAGTTTATGATCTGGCAACTTTGATTGTTTTCTACTCTTTCATTCTTTTTTCCTTCTAGAAGACAAGGAGTGATCTTTGTTTGTTTTCTCTGGGTTTCAGATGATGATGGTGTTGACTTCATACCAAACACAACTTTCCTTGGTTTAGGCTGACCAGTCTGTTCTAACTAGCAGTCTGTCGTAGTTTGACACTTAGCATTTGTGTAAATTTGTAGCTGGTAGATGCTGGAATTTGGCTATGGCACTCTCAGTTTCAGTGCCTTTCTGGACAGATTCAGAGTCTGTGGTAAACCTAGGATGGTCTGACTCCCACACCCATGTTTAAAACCTTTCAGTTTGAAGCTGTACAATACTTTCTAGCTCAAATAAATAATCACTTGATATAAAAAGGTTCTTAAGTCCAGTCTGGGTTTCTGTGGCTTGAAATGTCTTATAATGTTTTGCTGGGGAAATAGGCCAGCCTAAGCTCTGAGCACCTGAGTACAGCTGAACACTGGATAACTTTAGTGATAGCTCTCAGCAGATAGAGGTCTGCTGAGCTCA
Source organism: Athene noctua (assembly GCF_965140245.1). Classification (NCBI taxonomy): domain Eukaryota; kingdom Metazoa; phylum Chordata; class Aves; order Strigiformes; family Strigidae; genus Athene; species Athene noctua. Next base: position 192,248,681 of record NC_134037.1, read on the forward strand.
GTGTTGAACTTTAAGGTCATTAAATTGAGTGCAGAATACTCAGTCCACTGCTAGATTAAATCATTTGAGGCTTTCTGACTTACAGATAACTATCGGTATATGCATGTGAAAAGATAAAATATTTTTGCTGAAAATTTGGATCCTGCTGGATTCCTGCTTTCCCATCTGCTGCCATGTTTCACTTACCTCTGTGTTAAGGGCTGTATCTGGGCTGACTAGCTAGAATGATACACTCTGCTCTTTAGTTTTCAGTTGCTGCCTTTCTTTACATAAAATTCTCTCTAATGAGAAATGGAAAGAGTCTACTGATAAACCATACTAATCATAAAATTCCAGTCTATGAATTTTATCATTTTGACTTTATCCTCCAGGAAGACTTTTCAGTCTCACTGTCCTCAGTTTCTAGATTGATTTAGGAAGAAAAAAGTTCACATGAATTCTAAATCAAAGCAGAAAAAATGAATCTATACAGTTTCTATAATTTTTCCCAAATGAATTTAGGTGGAAACAACATGTGATTGATAACAAGATGTAGTAGGATGTATTGTACATATCATAAGCACAAAAATATTATTGGTACCTTTAGTTTTACATGTTGTTAAATGTACACAACTCAGGATGCTTTATCAAGGTAACTAAGGCTGGCAGTGAAAGACACAAATAAGGAAATCTGTTTTCCCTTCCTAGGTTTCTCAGGAGAAACTGAACAAGTCTTGCTGCTCTGAGGTCAATCTTTGCAACACTGACAGCGAAGTAAAACATTTTGCTGTGGCCTCTCTGAAAACTAGTGTGCCCCATGTATGAAACTGAATGTGAATAGTCCATTGAGATTCTCTTTAATGTCTCTCTCCTGTCTGCTTTGTTGAAAGTCATTCCAAGAGTGCAGCCCTCAACATGTATTCAGCATGTGAATTTATTTTGCAGTCTACATCTCCAAAGACAGCTGTGGCCCACAAACTGGTAGGGTCTCAAAACTAATGCGTCAGATCCAGAAGACAGAGTGTCACAGTACTGCTCTGTTTTGCAGTTTTAGCAGTAAAGCTTAGAAGTCCCCAGCAAAAGTAGATTCACAGAATTAATGATTATTAATTATTATTTATAATTAATTATAATTAATTATTATTTTATTACCAGCCAGCCTTAGTTTCTCCCCATTTTCAAATTGTGGACTCTGCTCTCTTGCTTAAGTTAAAGGAAGTTTTCCTTAACAGCCCTTGCTCAATGTTTTAAAATGCCAATTAGTTCACTTTCTCTGCTTTTAATCTTCTTTACAGGCTTTCTTCTATGTATATGTCACACTTTACTCTTCTGTGTGTAGGTATCTCATATACTACTTCTCATCTCTCTGTCCGCTAACCAGCAGACTCTTCTGCTGTCTGTCTTTTCATCAGTGTCTGAGATATATGTGTAGAATCAGGGTTCTCCTAAAAGGATGTAAACCCATCCTGGAAGGAATCTGCTTACTGATATAAGATGGTAAGAAAGGAGAGATATTTTTCTTATTCCTTGACAAAAATGAATTTATAGGCTGGGAAATGCTTAGGGTTGGAAGCCCCCTTTTAGTCTGCATTAAAAATTAATTGCTTTGTAACTAAGCTGGTTTGATTCCACAGGTGCCTTTCCCAAATGTAGCTCCATTGCACAAAGTGCCAAATGGAGTTTCTTGCAGGAGTCTCATTTTGTGCTGCCTCAGACTAAGGCAGGTGAACCCTTATGTTACAAACAGTGACCTGGCCTTCTCCAGTGGCTTGACAGCTGCAGTGGAGTAGCATATGGGCAGCAGCATAGGCTGTAGAAACCTGTTTGCTAGAGAATGCCACCCTTTCTCATGGTTCATTTGACAGTCTCCAGATACTAAATATTCACACTTTTAATATGTCATAGTAAATTGTATGTTAGAAATTAATATGTATGTGACAGACACTTCTACCCTTGCAGAACACAGTGTTTTCCATTTAGTTTTAGAATTTATCAGGTTGGATTTTTTGAAGGCATGCTCACAAGAAGAATTTGGAGCTGCTTACATCATTGCCTCTCAGATTAAGATCATGTCACTGTTTCTGAAGTGTCCTCTTGTTTGAAAAGATGAAGGAAAATGACATCTGTATGTAGAGTTCTCAAACAAGGTTTTGGGCCTATAGCAATTTTTTTTCTTGTCTTAAACAAAAAATGACTGAAGATGCCTTCCTGTCCTCCATAAAATTCTACTTATTTTTATGCAGAATAAATGAATATAAGTCTAAAAATGTTGAGGAAATGTATTTGTTTGGATTACACTAGGAAAAAATAAATTACAATATTTAGTTTAATCCTGAAGAATTTATACATCCTTCTCACACCACTCTCTTGCTCTAATACCACAGCTCAACTAGCATAGGAGGTCAGAGGTTTCTGAAAGTGCCAGTGTTGTATGGGCTTTGTCTCCATAGACAGACCAAGCTGTAGGCAGCACACAAGCCAACAGCATGCTGATGGAGTGACCTTCTGTATGTTGGAAGGTATCTAGATTGAATTTCTGTCCTGGTGACACAAGTAACTCTTGCCATATGTTTACAGAAGAAATGGCTTGTTTTGAGGGTGGCTGGGAAAGCATTTTCAAAATTTGTACTATGCATTTACAAAGCAGCTTGGTCTAAATTAGTGCCTGCAGATAAAAGATTATTTTCCTTTGATGAGCAAGAACCACATCACAGGGAGATTGCAACCATGACTTTCAGTTTTAGGAGTTTTACAAGCTAGGGTGTCTTCCTTGCAACGAATTCTCCTTGGTTAACCTCACAGTTGTGGAACTAAATGCAATCCATTTAATGTCTAGAAAAGTGTTTTATCCATTAGAGGAGTTCTAAAAAAAGATACACCTCAATCATGAGGTGCCAACAAAAAAGATCACCATCTCTAGAGGTGTAAATACGGAGTAGGAAAGTGCTTTGGAGGGGATTTAGCTTTCAAGATGTAGCAAAGGGGAGCCATTGGGTTGAAAGTCATTAATTGTTGAGGATGGAGAAGGAAAGTGATTGTAGCAAAAACAGTGTGGAAAAAAATGGAGGCAATACTGGAAATGAGTGTCTTGATGCCATAAGAGTTTGTCATTAGAAAGGGAGAGAAAGGCACACATTTTAAGACGTCGGGTTTTTTATGATGGGGAGAGAAAGAGTGAAAAATAACCTTCAGTCATGGGTTTGAGTAATAGAGATGGAAATGGCGATATACAAGGGGGAGAAAAAGGCTGCAAAGTAAGTTTAAGAGTTGGACTTGGAAAGTGTTAAAATTAATCTAATTTGAAGACCTTTGTGCTCTCTAAACGCAATTCAAATTTTTACATTTCTTTTTTAATTTCTTCCAGACCTGTGGGAGAAGGGTTCAGGATAAAAAGGTTTTGTGTTAGATCTGCAACTTTCATCTGCAGGACTAGATTAGTTTAACTTGGAATAGCACTTTGAGAGATCAGATTGATGTTCAGTTTTAAAACTGATGTTCCTGCCTAAGTTAGCTTCTGCCTAGTGGTTGTAACACAAATGTTCTGGTCTCAGTATATGCCAGGCTACTGAATGCTGCTTTTCTGCCTACGCCCAGGGTGGCCTGCCACCTGCTGAGGTGTTTCAGATGTCACAAGCTCTTTTAGGTTGTTTGTTCCCCCTCCATGATTCAAACCCTTTCAATAAATAGTCTTTTTGTAATTGCTTGCTCTGAGCTCAGTTTCTGAGCATTTCAAAAGCAGAGTTGTTTGCAGCCAGTCACGTTCTTCTTTCGGCTGCAGTAAAGACTTTTTTTTTTTTTTCCCCCTCGGGTACTGAATGTCAGTGTTTTATCATTTCCCCCCCAAGGCAGGCATTAATGCAAACTACAGAGAAGTTTTCTTTCTGGAGCTTGGCCAGAAAGAATGCTTTTCCACCTGAGTTTAGATACATATTTAAGTACCTTGATGAATTTTGACCATCATCAAAGCCTGGTTTTGGAGTTTAGTGAACAGTAAGTGAAAATCATGCACAAACGTTTTTTTTCTAGTTGTGAGAATATTATTTGCAAATAATTTATCTAGTAATTACCACGAAAGAGTGAGCTTGATGAGGTAACACTCCCATATGAAAAGAATCGAAGCACAATATCCATTCCTATTAGTTTGCCTGCTTAGATTTCAAATTGTTCAAAATGAATTAAATAAGAGTTTCCTTGAAATAGTGTTCACAAATGTCACTCTTTATAATAGGGCAATAGTGAAAAAGAGTTTATCTTTGTAAGTGTGCCTTTTTTATTTAACTATGTACAAATGTGTACACATCTAACAACCAGTAAGTTCTTGAAAATATTCAGGTTTTAACTTCCTCAGTGATTTTTAAAAAGTGTGGGTAATTATATGATAATTATTATGGAAACATATATTTTGCTGTAAAAACGTCTTGGCTAGTAAACTGATGGAAACAGGCTATCAAAAGTTATATGGATGGTGTGTCATTCTTTATAAATTGCCTTTTTTATTGATGATAGTTCAGGAGTTGTGGAGAAGTGGCAAAGATGACTTACTTCCCTGCAGTGCTCTTTAATTACAAGGTCTTTGAATAACTATGTTAACAGGTAAAGATGTACTGTCTGTGTTAGCTGACTGTAGCTCATAATTCCATTGCGCTGGCTATTATTCATAGTCATTTTGCTTGTAAATCAGTGGGACAGGAAAGCAGTGCATTTATCTCTGCAAACAAAAGTATTATTCCAGCTTAGTATTTCATATTCAGCTACACTCATTGACTGGCTCCAGTAAGTTTGGAATATTAATGAGACGAAGACCAGCATCTTTAATTCAAGGGAAGCAACAGACAGTGTGAAAACAGGAGCTCTCAGTATAGTCAAATTGACATTGAAAACATTAAATTAATTCTTATCCTGAATTTTTTGTATCAACAGTAGTCAAGCTGTTGAATCTGAACTACTCAAATGTTACTAAAGGCATCCTACATTTTCTTTAAATAGTATAATTTTGCATTTTGTGGTTCTCACTTCTTCAATATGAATCTCTATTATTTACTTTCACCAAGAATTTTGCATATAAAATTTGCATCCATAGACATACTTGTTTTGACTCAAACCTTCAAAGATTCATATCACTGCATATGATTTGCATGGAGTTTGGTCTTCTAATTCTTCTCTGATGGAAGTGAGGAACATTTTTATATTCTGTGAATTTCTGTAAAATAGCCTTATATAAGACTGAATTCAAACTGCACCAGGACCTAAAGCATAGCAATTTGAGGCTTATGCACAGTCTAATGCAGGATCTAATGCAGTGTGTGTACTCAATCATGAATATTGGGAAGTGCTCCCAGTTCCCAGTTTATGTGTGGCCTTATTGATCTTCATTAAGAAAGCATTATTGGGAAACATCTTGTAATTATTTTATAACAGAATTTGAGATATTTTAACATTTTTATTTTGTTTTGAGAACAATATGGTAATCTAAACATCTTTTAGTACTAAAATATAGCCTGAGGCTGTTTGCATTTCCTCACATTAGTATTCTTGTCTTGTTGGGGCAAGCAGTGATCCAGAAATGTAAAGACAGGCTACATAACCTGTGATTGCAGCTAAATATGGAGAAATTGGTTACGTATAGCCTAAGATAAGTCACTATGTTTAAAACTTCAACTGTGCTTTTCAGATCAGCCCGAAGTACAAGTTAAGGCCTATTTTCCTGCCAGCTACATGGAAGAATTAGAATTCTTTTGAGTTGCAATGCCTTTTACTGCTGCTTCATTCTTGGGGATGTACTGATGTGAGCAATAGATGTTTATGCTTCAGATCAGGGTCTCCCCGGGGATTTATACTGATACTGCTTCTCACAAAGTGACTTTGTAGATTTAAATTAAAAATGTCAGGCAGTTCTTCTGTTCTGGCTACGAGTACATGCACTAGTGAGAGCACTGCAGCAACCTTCAGCTCTTACATGTTTTGTTCAGTTACTGTGATAGAGATGTCTCTGACAAGTCTCATAGCTCTTGTGTTTAAGAAACTGCATGGAAAAATAAAAGCAAAGAAGAGATAATCATAGTGAATACTAAAAGAAGGCTTTAAATAAAAGGATCTTTATGTTCATATTTCAGGTCCCTAGCTGACCATTCTGTTCCTCCAGATGAGGAAGAAACTTCTGAGAACCCGTTTACCCAAAAACTGCTGACCTCCTTTCTGCTGAGCCACAGCCAGTTAGGAAGGGTTAAGTGTGATGGGGCATGAGCACTGGCTCACAAGTGAAGTGTTATCTCACCCCACTGGAAATTTGTATCAGGGCATAAGACAGCCAGTCATAGCAGTGACAGGGCTCTAAAAGCAGCGTACAGCATCTGATCAACAAAAGTTTGCCAGATGCTACTGTGCTAGACATTTAGGCTGACTTCTGAATATTCTTGGGCCTCTTCTATTTGCAAGTTTGCATTCAAGGTAAGGTCAGTGTTTCCATACAAAACTGCCAAACCTTTCTTCTGTCACCATCACAAAAGCACACAGATGTGTCCAGTTTGCTTTGCCAGCTAACCAGCAGGCATCCAGGACTGCCAGGTAAAACTGTCCACTTTGCTGTACCTGCCTGGGTGTGTTTGGTGCAGACATGTAACTGAATAGATGTGGAGATAGACCACAGTTTTATCAAGGATAGCACCTTAAATCTCCCCTTGTACCTCTCAGTGTCAACAGAGGTGTGCCTGAGTGTGCCCAAGTTTGTGGTTTCCCTGTTTATGCAATCTCCATTGAATGCATGTCCACAGAGAGAAAAGTAATTCCTTAGTAACTCGTTAAATAAAATTCCTAAGAAATGATGAAAGAGTACAACGAAGGATGCTTCCAATATCCTTGCAAATCAGAAATCCACATATTACACAATTTCACATCTTAGTTTCAGAGTAGGAAGAACAGTTAACATGTTCTGCAAATATATAGTAGCATCCAACTTTGTTTTCTTCTGCAAGGTTCTTCCAATAATATTACAGGCAAAAGGGTTTTTTTCTGTTGGTTGTTTTTTGTTTTTTTTTTTTTTTTAATCATTACCAGTTCTTTAAACAGTTTAATTTTGTGTGGCACTGGAAGTAGCCAAGTCTGGTTTATGGGATAAAGCTAATTTCTGGAATTGCAGCCAGAAGAAATTTAGAGGCAAAAACATGCAGAGCATCATCTCAGTTGTTCTGAATGCAAGCATTGCACCCTGGGACCCACTGAGATCTCAGCTGATATTCGGATAGGTAAATGTTTTTCCTCAGGCTGAACTTTAGAACAGATGAGAACATCCAGACAAGATGGATATTCATGGATGGATGTTACCCAGACAAGAACAGAAATGGAAAGAAAATTTAAAACTATAATTTTCAGGAGGAATGTGAGAAAATTAAACACTTATTCTTCAGTCTGAGACTTTGATTTTGCCTCTTAAATGTGAAAGTGGTGAATTATTAATGTACTTTTCACTAATTATTTGTTCACATAGAATAGCTGAACTATGTTAACTTCTAGTGTGCTTTTGTGCAGTGATTAGATAACACTGAGCTTTAGAGCTTTAAAGGAGATGTGTTTGTATGGCAGAGTTATGTGGAGAAAAATAATCTCCCAAACTGAGTATCACTGAACAACTGTGCATGTAATTAACAATAAATACCATTCCTGAAATGTTCTTTCAACTCTTACATGTTTAACTAAAAGAACTGGAATGATTTTTCAATTAAAAACTGTTGCACTTAGGAAGCACCTTTCTTTAATAGTTCTTTACAAATGGCTTTTTTGAGTATACATAGTGAATATATTAATGCATTTTTAATGGCCTGTGTCAGGTAGTTCTGAGATCAAATGAGGCAGGTGTGTAGAACCAGAGGAATGAGAAGGACAAAAATTTCCATTGAAGTGTCTGAATCTGTTAAAGAATGTGTTTTCCCTCATTAACTTTGCAGAGCTGTGCTGAATTTACATTTTAAGATGTACTGTTGAGATATGAAGAGCTCTCTTGGAATGATTACCTGATTTCACCGGCTTAAATGCAGAGCACCAAATGGAGGATTTAGTCCACTGGTTTTATGCATCTAGCTTGCACCTGAATTTTAGACACTCAGACAGTTTTCGCAAGTGTCTTCGTGCCATTAATTAGAAGACAAGGACCCTGGAAGACTTCTACACAGAGCTTATGTCTTACCAAAATTTGGCACTTAAGATCTCCCTTGGATGAGTTTCTGCTTTTTCTTTAATTGTTTAGGAAACAGGCACAGATACAGGCCATTGGTGTTGTTAGGTATCTATTATTTGAATGGGTTCCCTTCAGGCAGGAGATTGTTTGTTTCTCTTTCCATATTTGCAGAGCACCAAGCTCAGGTGAATCCTTTTGCAGTGGCTTGGAGTAACACTGTAATGTAAATATTCAATCTTAATATTTATGATGGCTCTGAAATTCAGGATGAGAAACTTACCTGGCTGTGAGCCCTCTGCTGAGGTAGCCATATGCTTTACATCTGTTTTTTTGCTCTAGGTACCAGTGAGCGGTGTTGTCAATTGCAAGGTTTGCGTTTGGTGAGGCTCAGAAGAAGACATCTGAAGACGAGCACTTGTTGCATTACTTTGTTCAGAAGAGAAGTTCTCATATCTCAAACTACCGAAAGCTTTGTGGCTTTAGTATGGAGGTGACTGACACCTAGGTTTTAACGTCTGGAGGGCTGAATGCAAATTACATCCAGGCTGTTCTTCCACTTCTTCCACCTCCTTGTGTGATATCCATTTAGGGTACCTCAATACTAACTACTACCTATCTATCCTGCTAAGTATAAGCAACTGATAGTCTTCTCTCCCAGTATATCTGTTTACTGGAAAAGTGATAGGAGTTAGCATTTTTGGCAGTAAGCATAGGAGTGTTGAAAATCATACCACTTTAAAAAAAAAATCAGTAATAGATGTCTCCGTAAAACAGTCCTAGAGTTTTAAAATCAAGTACTGGAAGACAGCCTTTTCTTTCTTCACTTTGTGTAAAGTTAAATTACATGTTCAGCTTTTATGTTTCATGTTGTTATTGCAACAAGTTTCTTGGCTGAAAAATCATTTATTCCGGGTAGCAAATGTTTCATTATAGTGAACAATAGTGAGGTTTCTTTCAACATGAGGTATAATGGAGATGACACTGCCAAAAGAAGTTAAATTATTACTTCCACATTATAAACCTGAATTACTGAGGTTTCCTGGGTACATTTTTTTTCATAGCAAGTTTGACTTGTAACAGAAAAATTAGCAGTTTTCAGAAAGTGTGAATTTAATAAAAGGCACGTCATAGCCATACATACACATTTGCTTCTAGCACCTGTAACATACGTTTGCAATTTCTAATCCTCAAAAAAAATTAAAAAGAATATTTGAAGTCCATGAAAACAAGAAAACTTCTACGTGCTCTTAAAATAATGTGAAGTTTAAGGGTTCTATTTAGAAACTTCCATCATGAGAGATTTTGTTCTCTTCAATGTTTCTTAAGAACACACTGTTAATCTGATTTGTCTGATTAATATCAGATTCAGGGCCTCTTCATGATTTATTTTCATAGAAACAGATGTTATCATTTGTGGTGGAATGGAGGCATATTCTGGGCATTATGTAACCTTCTTTGGCATTAACTTATGCTACATGTTTTTCCTTCATTCTGCCACAACATTGTAATTGTACCAATGTGTTTCCATAGATACTTAGCATGTTCAGACTCTGTGTAATATATGCCTTGGTCTCATAGATAGCTCTTGTTTTTAAACTCAGAGATCTGCTACACCTGTAGTTTTCAAATCACAATTGGTACTGGTTATAACACAGCTGTTTTGTGCACATATTTCAGTGCTGTCCACCAAATCTGCTGTTGTAGCCTGTGGCGAGTTATGCAAAGTCTCTGCTTGCCACCAAAGTGTTAATAGAATGCTATGGGCTCAGTTAGTGTGAACCCTGTCCACATCTGCAGAAGTGTCAGGAAGAGAGGTGGAGGATTGAATGTGAGGGCTCCAGCCCAGGCAAGGGAAAGGTCAGTTTGGGAAGACTATGAGTGTGAAAAACCTGCTGAGAAGCAACTGGATACTGGAGCCTCCCTGAAGATAGTTTGGCCTGATGTGAACCTTCTGTCTTTGTGTTACATTTTGAGGTTCTCCTTCAGGAGTTGCTACTCTGCTTGGGCCCTGCCAATTAGCCTCAAGTTTTTTTTTAGTTAGCTTGATCTTAACCAGGAGACTAGTCATGGCACTTGTAGCCAACTAATTTGAACACTTTTTAAGTCACTGGGAGCAGAGATGTACCTGATACGGTTTTTTGCACTACCCCACTCTATTTCTGCTTCCTGAGATGGAAAGGAAGGGCCTGGCTGACATCAAGAACAGATCCGAAGTATGCTTTGCGCATACACAACAACTCTGAACCATGTTTTTTGGAGGGCTTTTCCTCTTCCACAGACTTAATTTCTTGCTGTATTTCTTTTAAAGTCTACTGGTTCAATGACCAACCTCAGTTGGCTGGGAAGGCAAAGGAGTCTGATTTCTTTTGAAGTGATGATGATTGTTACTTCAAAAGCAGGTCAGCGGATGGGCTTGGACTGAAAAACAACATTTCATTTGGATGTTTTGAGAAGCTTAAAAACCTCTGGGTTGCAGCCGCAACCTGTGTAGAAATGTTGTGTAAGCCAAAATGAACAGACTGAACACCCCAAAAGGTACAAGAGAACATCTTTTATCTTTTGCTAAATGTATTTTACAAGCCCTGCTGAGATGACTATAGAAACCTATGTTGGGACTCAGCTAGGGCAAGTGTTACATAGAAGCACAGGGGCCCCAACTGCTCACTGTAATTGGTGGAGCAAATCTGTGTTAGCCATTCCCATTTATTAACTGCAGTTTTTGTCAGAAGTATAAGAAGTAAGAAATTATTACCTAGGAGGTTCATCTCGATTTAACCTATTAAGTTTCTAATATGTGAGCCTTGCACAAGTGGAATAGATTACAGCTGCATGGCTTTCCCATTTACTTACCAAGTATTTCTTGTGATATTTTCCCCAGATTTAAAAAAAAAAAAAAAAAAAAGACAAGAAGGAAGATTCCTCTTAAAAGTTTTTGTGTGTGTAGTTTTGTTATCTCCGTTTAAGTAATTTTGAATAATTTCTTACTATACCAGAATGGTTAGAAGACATTCAAAAGAAGAAGACAATTATTTTTGTAATGTTTAAATAGAGACAGTTTGAAATCTTCAGCCTTTTATAGATAAAAACTGATGTCTACATGGCCAGAAAAGCAAAATTCTGGGCATGATCTTTAGCACCTCATGCTGCAAAGGAGACCAGAAGAGGGGAAAAAAATGGTTAATAGGAAAAGAAAATGTAATTTCTGAGTTTCTTTGTTTCTAAATTTAAAAGTGACTTTTAAAGAAAAATGATCATCAGTATTCTTCACTGTGTTTAGTTTTTGCTGTTAACCAAAGCCAGTCTCAAAAATGGCACAAACCTGCAGGCTATCCTGCTTCAAAACAGAGCATAGACCAAATATATGCAGTAGGTAAACTAATAGAAATTTTTAATAGCCATTTTCTCCATGCTTATACACTGAAAGGTTGTTGCAGACTTTCCCTTGTATGTTAAAAAGTGAATTTGCTGGGATAATCACATTTCATTGTTGCAAAAGAACATTAACCTCTAGAGGAGTTCAACTTGTGCCAGGCCGCATATGCTGTTGGCTAACAACAGTGTTATGTCCATGCAGCTGTGCCAGATAACTTTTCAGCCATCCATCTTTAGATTTCAGTCAGTGTCTACCTGTAAAGATAATGCTGAGAAAAGTGAAAGCACTGGCAAGTTCTGCTTCTGATTGTGGCAGAGAAGAACATGAAGATTTACATGACTGTGGGTTTAAACCACAGCTGACAGATACATTCTTTGCATGCAAATATGTTGATAAAGATTAGGTTGTGTGAAGGAGGATGGATATTTTTAATATGCAAACCCACCACAACATGTTATGGTAGCTGGGCCTAGCTGTCTGAAATTAATAGTTCAACATGATGTCCTGATCCAGTGTTGGGGGAGGTTTCGATACGATCCCAAGAGCGAGATTAAGACACAAACGAGGTCAAATGCCGTATACGCAAAATAGGTTTTTATTATTGAAAAAGTGAAGAGGGGTAGCGATAGGACAGAATAGGAGGAAAAGGCAGCAACAGAGCAAGGATGTGGGATAGGGCTGCAAGAATAGTCACCACCATGGATCCAGTGGTGTCCCGTTGGTCCTCAGTCCTTAGTTCTGCGGTGGTGGGTGCACACAGAACTCACTTTGATGGTAGCTGCACAAGAGCAAGATTTTCTGCTGCCTTTTTAAGTTCATCATACCAGCTGATCAGCATGTCTTCTGCCTTTATTTTTTTTTCCTCTGGTCCAACAGGTTTTGTCACATCCAGCGTCAAGGGCAGGAAAGTTTGCCTCTTATCAGTTCATTAGCAATGCATGCATGGGGTCTGGCCTACACAACAGAGCCACAAATGGCTACAAAATGGGGCCAGCTCAGTCCATGACTGCCCCTTTGAGGCTTATGTAAAGAGTCCGGACAATGCAACTGCAAAGAAGTGGAGAGTGCATCCTTCAATACACTCCCCCTTCTCTGGGCAGCATCCCCCAGACCAATTCACAGCAGCAGCTTCTCTTGGAGGTTTGCACAGACACAAGCAAGCTTTGAGACAGTCATAGGACATTTCAGTCTCTCATACATGGTGATTTAGCTAGAGAGTAACAACAGTATCTGTCTGTTCCTTTTGCAAAATGGCAGTAGTTCATGACAGCATATTGATTTGGAAGACTTTTATCTAACTCTCCAGGTCTGAAAGATAAGAATTAGTATCTCGGACCTCTTCCCGTGGTTCATCATGGTTTGCAGCTTTGGGTTCTTGCAGCATCGACCTTAAGTTTATTATAGGTACTAAATATATCTTCAGTCTTGTGATAAGTTAGGACAGGTAGAACTAGAGTCGTGGGGTTTTAGCTTCTGGGCTAAATATCCATGTCAGGGTTTCCTGTGTCCTGTGACCATGGGAGGGGGCTGGACCCACTGAGATGCTGCCTCCCAGTCCTGTATTCCTGCCAGAATTCTTCAAATCCTTCAACAGAATATTCCAGGAGGTCAGGTGTTGTTCACTTAAACTTGCTGAAAGCTTTTGTTGAAGAGTCCTTTACAAGCAGTGCCTGAAGCCTGTGATAAGACTGCAGAGGACTGTCAGTGAATGCACAGTAGTGATGGAGTCAGGACAAAGCAAGAAACATTAATTTCTCAGCTGGGTAATTATGAAAGAAAATACAGCAGAATTTGCAGATGATTTTAGGACATTAAGGACCAGAGACAGGAAGGCCTTTCAGAAGCACCTGCAAGGCAACTGGACAGACAGGACCCTGCCAGGAAAAATTGTGCTGACTGTTGGATGAGTATCATAGAATCATAGAGTCACAGAATGGTTTGGGTTGGAAGTGACCTTTAAAAGTCATGTGGTCCAACCCCCCTGCAAAGACCAGGGACATCTTCAACTAGATCAGGTTGCTCAAAGCCCTGTCCAACCTGGCCTTGAACACTTCCAGGAAGGAGGCATCTACCACCTCTCTGGGTACCTGTTCCAGAGTTTCACCACCCTCAAGATAAGATGTTTTTCTTACATATAGTCTGAATCTACCCTCCTTTAATTTAATTGTCCTATTGCTAGAGGCCCTGCTAAAATTTCTGTCTCCATCTTTCTTATAAGCCCCCTTTAAGTATTGAAAGGCTGTGATAAGGTCTCCCTGGAGCCTTTTCTTCTCCAGGCTGAACAACCCCAACTCTCTCAGCCTGTCCTCATAGGAGTTGTGCTCCAGCCCTCTGATCATTTCTGTGGCCCTCCTCCGGACCTGCTCCAACAGGTCTTTGTCTTTTCTGTGCTGGGGACCCTAGAGCTGGACACAGTACTCCAATTGGGGTCTCACCAGAGCGGCGTAGAGGGGAAGAATCACCTCTCTTGACCAGCTGCTTGTGTTGCTTTTGATGTAGCTGAGGGTATGATTGACTTTCTGGCCTGTGAACACACATTTCCGGGTCACATCCAGTTTTTCATCCACTGTGTGAGTAACAAGTACCCACAGTGCTGCATTTTGTTGATGCTCTGTAAGAGTGCATGGGGTGTGGTCTCCATTATCTAAATGCCTGCAGGTGCAAGGCCGTGGTCTCTGGGATCTGGTGTTCATTCCAGTCCTGTGTGTCAGGCATCCTCCAAGTGTGGCCATTACTGTGAGGGGCTCAGCTGAAGTGTCAGCTTAAATGTTACATTTGCTCTATAGTTGAAAAGGGTACTGAACAGTTTGAAAACACCACCAAACATGTAATGATGCACATATACCCACCTATGTATGTACTGTGTTTAATTCAGGTTTTCTGTCACAGCAGGCCAGTGCAATGTACATTGTCAGAGTCATGGAAGGGGCCCCTTCTGATAAGGGACTGGAAGAATAATGTCTGTGAGGATACACTGAGGCAAAACTGTTTAAATCCCTGAACTTCAAATAAAATTTAATTTAAGCATTCTTGTATGCCACACCTTACAAACACAAAGGAGAGCTTAAATTTTAAAGACAACCTTTCTCTTACAAGAAGTATGCCATTCCTAGCTCTCTATATCATATAACTTCTGCAATTTTCTGGCACAATATAACAGCAAGAATAAAAATTTAGTAGGTGATACAAAACTTGGATTACAAATTCCTATCTCTGCAGAAGTCAACGGCAAAATTAGATCAACAGGGTCACTTGGTGTGTTTGTACTGGCTAGAGGTATGACAGTGGTCTCGAGGAAAGCTGACCTGTGGGTTAAGAAGTGTAGGCTGAGCATGTTAAAGGAATGCTCCTAAAGGACTGTTGTATTTGTAGTGCATCCAGTATGTGAACCACCCCATCTGAAGACAGTATCATGCCATACTCTTCAGAGGGTACTTGCAGTGACCATTCACTGTCTGCAGTGAGACAAGTGAGTTCAGAGCTGTGCTAAAGGACATAGAGCAACCCTGGCTGAAGAGGATTAGGAAGTATTTTTCCATGCAGAGAGTAATTATCCATCCTCTACTGACCCTTGTTAGCAGAAAGCTGATCAAGTGGAATACTGGGCCAAATTGTTCTCCTATGTGTCTGATGAAGGGAGCTCTACCTCAGGCCCCTTGTGCATGTGCACCTGGTCTTTCATTCATAGATTAACTGAATCACAGAATGCTTTGGGTTGGAAGGGACCTTTAAAGATGACCTAGTCCAATCCCCCTGCCATGGAAAAGGACATCCTTCGCTACATTGGGATGCTCAGAGTCCCATCCAACCTGACCTCGAACACTTCCAGGGATGGAGCATCCACAGCTTCTTTGGGCAACCTGTTCCAGTGTCTCACCACCCTCATCATAAAAAATATCTTCCTTATGTCTTAGTAAACATACCCTCTTTCAGTTTAAAACTGTTATTCCTTGTCCTTTCACTACAGGCCCTAGTAAAATGTCTCTCTCTGTCTTATAAGGACCCTTTATATATTGAAAGGCTGCAGTAAGGTCTTCCTTCAGCCTTTTCTTCTCGTGGCTGAACAACTTCATTTATCCTAGCAGAACCATTTGGCCTTGTGTTGCTCGACATCCACCCTTCCTGTCACAGTGTATACAGTTGTGGCAGTTGCTAAGCATGTGAGAGATGAGGAAATGCTAAAATAGCAATGCTTTTCAAACAATAGAAGTTAAATAAAAAATTGTAGTGCTTATAGCATAGTATGGGGCTACTTGCTATTTTTAGCCTGATCATACTTCTATACTGCAACTCATTACACATGCATTTGAATGTCACTCAGTTTCACAGTTAAATAAAAATGGGTGAAGAGCAATAGCCACATGTGAAGGGATTTGGAGTTCCAGATTGCATGGCTAACAAACCCTTTAGATCTGCAGTGCGGTGATTTGTTATACATTATGGCACACTGGGCTTCAAAGCAATTCATAGTCATTAGCAGGAAAAGGTAAATGCTGGTTTCAGCCTGAGTGTAAAGTGTAATTTCAGCACCTAGTATGTATATTACCTGCCCTTGTTAAACTATCATGTTTTACACTTGGCTCTTAGAAGTCCTTTCCAGCCTTTATCAAAATATAAATCACAGCCCTAATTTTCATTCTTCCCTTTATAAACTGTATGTTAGGAAAGAACAATGAAGAAATTGTGGGAGATGAAACCTGATCTGATACATCCTTGTGCTACCTGACACATTATTGTTCTGCATTTAGGTTAAATACATGAATACAAGCCAATTAAGTTAACCTGTAACACCAGTGAAGGCATGGCATGACTGTCAGTAACTGCAAAGTAACAACATTGGCAGGACTTGCATGTTTCCACTTGGTTACAAATTTATTCGTGTTACTACTGAAAGGGATGTATTTTAAAATAATATACTTTAAAGAACATAAGATAGCTGCCACTCCCCCACCCCCCATTAGAATCCCATTCTGCCAGTTAAAGTGCTGTCACAGGAGACTGTCTCTGGTGACAGTGACTGTGACAGTGCTGACAGCCATCCAGTGCTCACATGGCAAAAGGCCTGCTGACAGTTAGAAAAGTGTCAGAATAGCAGCTTCCCATTTTCAGGAGGTATTTTACCAAGTTAATATTGTGGCTGTTTGAAATTAATTTCTTTCACAAACACAACAGAAGAAAGCAATTTACAGAGATGCCAAGAAAGCACATGAGTATGCATATCATGAAACTAAACCCTTGAGTTTTAGCTAGAATTAAATAAGCAATCGCCTGTTCCTTTTTCCTCTTGCTCTCAAGAAAAAGGAAAAAAGTAAAAAAACTAGCAAACTAGCATGACCTTTAAAACTAGAGAGTTTTAGCAGCTGTGTCTAATTCAGGTAGTAAGTTTTTGAACAAAGAAATTACACTCCAAAATAAAAGGTTCAAAATTGCCTATGTAACAGGAGGCACTATGGCTAGAACAGTAATACTGCAGAAATATTTAGAAGAAATGACATTGTCCTCTCCCAGTAGAGCAGTTGGGACTGCATTTTTCCACATGACATGTCCTTGTAATTCCATGTTTAGTGAAGAATAGTGGAAATTCCATTTAGTTGGGGATTTTTGACTCCTTCATCCAAGTATCACATACAGCACTGTGCAAAGTTTGTCCCTGTTGGAAGGAGGGGACAAGGGGAAACTATCTGAAGGTGCATCAGGGGATAATACATGATGGAGGACATTCAGGAGCCATGCCCAAGCCTGTTTGCAGTTCCCCCCTTGCCCTGAAAGTGACTCCTTTTCACCCAGTACGGACAGTGACCCCCTCCCCTTCATGGCGGCGTCAGACTGATGGCTCAGAGCATGGAGGAAGGAAAAGGAGAGTGCATGAAGCTCCTGCTTACCCTGCTTAGCCACATCTAACATCAATATGTTGTCCTCTGGGCCTTAAAAAGAGTGTCTTGGGAACTCAAACCTGGTTCTGAGTCAGTGGGAAGTAGCCTCCTGGCACCCTGCATTGCCTCTTCCCAGCATAACTTCAGGCTGCCTGGGGACCTTCCAAAGGCACTGTACTCCTGTTACAAATCAATCCAGATCTTACTGGGAGCACCCAGATCTGTTATTTTTTTGATATATGTTCTGAAACTTTTTTTTTTTTTCCAGAAATGAGAAGAAATACATAAGCAGATACTGGAAAGAAGTGAAAGTTGGAGACTTTGTGCAGCTTCGCTGTAATGAAATTATACCCGCTGACATATTGCTGCTCTCTTCAAGTGATCCCGATGGGTTGTGCCATATAGAAACAGCTAACCTGGATGGTGAAACTAACTTAAAACAAAGACAGGTGGTGAGGAGATTTTTAGAGCTGGTAAGTCACCATCCCTAACTCTCATTTAAGATAAGAATTTATTTCAGGTAAGTGAACCATTCACCAATCTACTCCACACCAGCTAAATCTGCTTGTCCTAGTAGTGCTGATGAATTACTGTTATGGTTGTCATTAAAATACTAGCACTTGCCAACAGCTGACTTCATAGTATCAAAAGTTTTACCATAATTTTTCCCTGAATTTGAATAGGAATTATTTGGGTCAATTGTGTGCGGTTGGAAAATGTTGGGGTTTTTTAATGGCTTCTATTGTAGCTTGGTTTTTGAAAACACATTTTAACTGCCCAGTGAGAAGATATTTAAATACAAACAAGTACTTTTCCTGCCTGAAAACCAGATCAGTTTCAATTAGGAATTTTGCCTGAAACTCAGTGTTGCAGAATATCCCTCCAGCACTTGGAGCATTAAAGCTTGTAAGATTTAAAGGGACAGCACCCTTTGGAAGTGTCTGTGCTGGAAAACTTTTACTACTCTCTCACTGTGCTTATCTCTCCCCAACAGCACTATTTTGAAACAAAACAAAATCCAGATCAGTTACTGTCAGCAGAATTAGAGGAAATTACCTGAAGTTTTACTTGCTTTAATAATCTTATTGAAATAGTATTTATTTGTATGCCCTGCTCTCCCATCATTCTTGCCAGCTAACCCCAGTTTCCTGTATTTCATCAGAAAAAAAAAAAAAATCTAGAACTTAGCTACATGTTTTTTTAATAGTAGCTCTCTCATTTGAGAAATTTTGCAAACAATGGGAGCTGCTGCCCTTACCACTGTCATCAAAGGTGGTAAAAAACCTATCAGAAGCCTATAATTGTACTGAGGTAGATCAGCATTATTGAAGTTACAATCCAACCAATAGGATAAAAGTCAATGTGCCTTCCAAATAATTCTTTATGGTAGATAGAGTCTTCCTCTGAATAGCTTGTAAAAGCATGAGATCAAGACTTGTTTAATCATCAGTGATTTCCACATAGAATTTAGACATGACACGGCAGCTACTGCCACGGCAAGAAACTTAATCAACTACAGGCCAAATGTTTCAAAAACTCTGATTGTTTCAAAGAAGCTAATTGAATTCTTCTCAAACATCCCATCCTGTTCCCACTGAGACCAAATTTCTCCCAGCGGGTAGAGCTTCAGGGAGGTACTCAGATGATGTATCCCACTATTCTGCCAGCATAGACTTCCTATGTGACCTCAGGCACATTATGTAGGACAAAAACTGTAGATTGCATATAGGCTAGGGAATACAGGGATGCTTTCATGTTTGTGGGTACAGTTATAAGCTAAGAGCATGTCCCAGCTCTATCTCAAAGGAAAATCTGGGAAGGCACCAATTCCTCCACTCATCCACAGCAGATGGTTGGATTTCTGTCATCCAAGAACATTTGACACAAAAGGTGTTGGTAAACACAGTGAAAGGAGTTGATGTGTCCAAGTACAGATCATTGCAAGAGTGGTTTTCAAGAGCCTTGCTGCCCAGAGGAGTCCCTTATACTGTGTCAGAATCCCCAGCTTCCTGTCAGCAGAGTCACGATTCAGAGCTAGGAGTGTGATTGCTGGAAGCTGATGGGCTGAGAGGGGACCTGCCAATCCTACAGACTCCCCTGCTCCTGGATGCTGTGATGCCTAGATGTGTGCCTGAGCCATCAGTTGTGGAGTCACTCTTCTGTCTTTAACCAGCAAACACATGCATTAATACAGCAGGAATACTAGGAGGAAGTACCCCTGCAATCTTGTGTTTAGCATACTCACTGAAGTTTCAGTTCCTGATCCAAACCAGTCAGCTAAAGACTTCAGGTATGAGTTTTGTACAGTTTGGCAAGACCTGTAACCTTTAGACTGTTGTGCAGAAGTGAGTGGCAGTGCTGTTTCCTCCTCAAATGGGTTAAAGGTTATCAGAGACTGAATGTACCCTGTTAGGGAAGAAGGCTGAGGAAACAGTGCCTACCTAGGAAAGAAAAGCTAGGTTTATGTGCCAGGCAGCTCAGCACATCAGGGTATACGTGCCATGGCTTGCTCAGCATACCCTTCTTTACTAAGGAAATGAGTTATATAGATACTTAAGTCAGCTCTGCAGACATGTAACACACTTTGCATTTCCAGCCCATCCTCCTTCCATATCTTAATTCTCTGTATTTTAAGATGATTGTGGAACTTTTCTATCTCAAAGGTATGCTCCAAAATATGTGGATAAATAATTTTTAAAAATAAATCTCAGATCACAGATGCCTAGCTACAATAGCAGTGAGGTCCATAATAAATTGTCAGGGTTAAACTGGGGTCAATGACAGAAAGCTCATTCATTCCAGTGTAAACAGAAATGGGCCCCAAGAAGTCAAGTACTGAAAGAGAGCTTGTAAGAAAACCGCATGTGACTACCTCCCCTCTCTGAAAATAGCTGAGAAAGCAGGAAATATCCAAACCCAGGTTCCTGCGTCGAGTTGGAGGTAAACTGCACACCTGCAAGTACCAAGTCCTCAGCATCTGCAGCATCACTGAGCCTCTCTGTAACAGCATCCCATAAGTTATTCAGGAGAATACTTGCCATCCTCATTAAAGTCCTGGCCAAAACCTCTCTGAGCACACTGTTAATTCATGCAGCAGCAGCAGCATTCCTTCCTCACCACATGCTAGTAGGGATAGGCTCTTGAAGGTGTTGCCCTGCTGAGAGACACTGAGCAGTGGCATAGAGGAAGCTGCCTGGGAAATGTTGGATGAATAGTAGGCCCACCGCCAAGTAGCATGGAATAGCAAGGTGATGCCTGTTTTTTGGAGTGAAGTTCGGTTCCTATCTGGATATGTCTTAATTTGCCACAACTGGAGTGAATTTATGGCTAGATCTCATAAAATACTTAGGAAGATTAAAATTTTCTTGCATCAAATGCTAATCATCCTTTTACCAAACCTCAGAGAAGTTCATTCCCAAATATCTTATAGGACCTTCATCCCAACCTCTTCATGCATTGGGCAAGAATGCTTTTACATTTTTATATTACCACTGCACTCAGCAGACAACTCTGTTATGTTTATAGCTGTTTGGTTCCATGTCACTCCGCAGCCCTGTTTTTCAAGCAGGAAAACAAACAAATAGATTATGTAGTCCTGACCCTCTCTTTCCCACACTGCTGAACTCTTCCCCCACCCCCCTTAAAGAATGACATGCCTGGTCATGTGGCTTATCATAGGACAAGAAACACAGATTTTTTTGGAAGCTTCTTAAAATATCAGCTGTCCATAATTTCTTTGAATAATGTCTCTGTAACAGTATCTCAAGCTTTTAAAAGATGCTGTGTTACAAAGCTTGGCATTTCTGTTTCTTCTGTGAACTAACTGATAGCTTCCAAGCACATGCCTGAGAAGCAGGTCGACGAAGGATAGCTATTTCTATACCCATCACTCTACTGGGCATGAGAAAGAAGCGGGGGTGGAGGTAGGAACAGTTGTTTTAAGCCACTTCTTTGCTTTCCTTATTCTGTCCTGCCCTGTGCCCACCCATGCAATTTACAGTCCCACAGGTCTGCTCCGAGCTGCTTGTCATATGAGCCTGGTTGCCAATTTGGAATCGTTGAAGTGGGGTGTGCACTGGGCAGTCCTCTTGAAACAGCAGCACCCTCTCTAAAAGCCCTCTCCAGAGGCCAGCAAGCCCAACACTGTTACGTTGGATACAGCTGTCCTCCAGAAGAGCAGCCATTCTGCCAGTATGCTCTGAAGGATCTTCGTGTGTCTCTCTTCAGCATTAACAGTGTATAAGGTCCATAGTCTCAGAGAGTAGAAGGTCTTACAGTTTCTCCTTTCCAAACCTTTGTTCAGAAAAGTACCATTCTGATCTCTTTTTAGCCCAACTCTTGAAGCAGCAATAAGTAATTATAGAAGCTGTTCTGTATCCTTGCCTCCAGTGCTTTGCAGGCATTATTTTACTCTAAACATATGCTCAGAAGATCCAAGATCAGCGTTTGTGGGCTTGAATTGGACCTCTCTGCTTGTGAATTCCAAGGAACTGTTTTCCTTTATAGCACAAGTAACCAAAAATATTGCTTATTTTAGTGCTGCTTTGATTTGTCTGAGTAATTTATAGTAGACTGGGAACATACTGCTTGTTAGCTTTGCATGTTTGTTAATGAATGTGATCCGTCTGACATAAACCTGTACTTTCTGTACATGATTCTGCACCCTGTCAGTACACAAGCTGTGAGAAGAGTCACTGATACATTCCTCTGTGGCTTGTATGTCTGAAGATACCAGTTTGGATGTATAGCTCATTGTTGTACACTCAAAATAGTCAAGAAAAAAGAAAATCGCTCAGTGAGTAGGTTAAAAAAGAAAAAAGGAAACAGGAGATTTTTCACAGGCCTTGACATTTTTTCCTCCGAGACTTTAAATACTGTGATCTTGTTATCCAACTATTACAGCGATGGAATGTGTTAGAAATGTTTAAAATAATCAGGAATGTACTTCTGCAGGCTCCATCTTTAAAGCCAAAATGTTAGTGGACTGTCTGCACACTGAAACACAGATCCATGTGTGCAGCATGACACACTCACTGTTCTAAATCCCACTGTGAGTGATGTAACAGTCTTAGCAGTGACCGGTAAGCATCTCTTGGAAAAAAAAAAAGTGTTTCTTGGTATTCCACCAGTTTCCTTCTAATTTCTAACCCACCCTTGCTGCTGCCGAGTCACAGCAACCATTTCTGGTGAACTGGATCTAATACGAGACACAGTGGGTAGGAGGAATCAATGTGTTTTCTGTGCTACTCTGCAGGCTGCTGTGCCACCACACCCTCCACAGTTGCTTATGGAATGTTTTCTATCCATCTGAGACATCATGTCAGCCTTTCTTCAGAGAGTGGATAGGCAGATACAGCTTGGGCAGCAAGAGCTCAAAACTCCCTTTCAGGTTTCATAAACTTGATTTAGGATATTTTGATAGAATGAATCTAGACTCATGAAAAACATTTACGTTTCCTTGCTTCACTGTTTTTACTCAGTATGCCTTTTAACAAAATCCACAAAGACTCACTGTGGATTCTGGAGCAGGTTATGGTTTATTAACCACTGGCCATGTCCTGGATGTTTATGTGGAAAGCTTCAGTTCATCTGAAAGCTAAGCTAAACCTAACAGCTGCCATCCCCTGTGAGAAGGTGCATGTATCCCTCTGAAAGTTGGTGGGGATAGGTGATGCATATTTTTTTTCCTCATTTTCTCCTAAGACTAGACCTTTGTTCAAAACAGGCTTGTACTAGCATGATTAAACAGGTTTAGATAAGCCTTGCAAATGACTTTGTGGCTGCTTATTTACTGTCTAAAAAGCACATCTGATTTTGGTGTCAGCCTGTTTGGAAGAGTTCATTTGCATGCAGACTAGCACCAAAATAAAACTCATCAGTCTGATTTCCTCACAAGTCAGTATGTGAACCCTGCTGGAATATGTATAAATTCAGAGCCAGTGCTTACTGCAGGCACATTTGCTCATCTGTCCCAGCCTGGAAGCTGGGCTGCATTAACAGATCCAGTGTTCATTCCAGCCCTACCTATTGCTGCATGGTGCTGGAAGCATACTGAGTACAGCTGGACTTAGAGGAACAGTCCCACAGCTCCCTGTTCCAAGCACTAAGCCATTTATAACATCTCTTTCTTTCCCTGTGAGTCCTAGGCAGAAACTAGTCCAGAAAAGAAGAGAAGACTGCTTTCTAGAAGGGCTGCACTTTAAGCCTGGCTGTTGTGGCTGCAGACACCTCTATATATGAGGTACTTTGGGAAGGGCAACTGATGCTAGTTTCATGAAAACAACTTCCAGGACAGCCTTGGTATCTCAGTGTAGTTGTTCCTAAGATTTCATGTGCAGATGGCTGGTTAAACTAGCCCAGTTTGAGAGAACAGCTGAAGTTAAATCAGCACAACTCACCTGCTGATATGAGCTTCTTATCTCAGACTCTGATTGAGTCTTCTAAAGCAACACAAGAATGGACACAGCTATACTCTCCCTGTCATTCCTTGTCCCACTGATACACTAAGGCTATCATCCACCTGAAATTAGTAGCAATGGTGCACTACTATAATCAAGTAATGTGAACTAATCAACATAGTGTTGTTTAGACTGTAAATATTTTAACAGGGTAGAATCAGGCCACAAGAACCGTGAATGTCTCTCTAGCATCTTTTGGGGGTTATCTGTTGTGCCCTTCTTTTTTTCAGTATTTTGAGAATGTTCACAAGGCTAGGAAAAGTGGCTTGAAAATTCCAGATATGCACATGTTAAAACAGCAGATTAGTGCTCCATCCCACACATGTTGCCAAAATTAGATTTCCCTGAGGGAAAAGAGAGTTAAAAAAAATAACCAAACAAGCAATAGAAAACAATGTTTTTCCCCGTGTACTACCAGAATATTAAATTATAAACTGCTTTTTTAGTTTTGCAGTTTAGCTGAAGATTTTAGAAAAGCAACTCTTGTAAGAAGACCTGTGTTTGTCAGTGCAAAATGTGATCGTGTCACACCCTTTGTCTGAGGTCATGCCTTAAACGTTCAGTAGATTCCTCTGATGAGTGTTGAATCACTATGAAAAGCTCTACACCTTTAGTGTATCTTTTTTCGGATAGTACCATGTTCAGAGATGACTTGCGTGGAAACCATGGATGTGTCTAGTTAAAGAGGAGGCAACTACTGTCTCTCTAACAGAAACAAACGTGTAGCAGCTGTGTGCAGAACGGCCTGGTGCAGACCAGGACCCGAGTCAGTGCTGTAGCAAACTCTTGTGCGAGCTACAAGTCCTAAAGGAAGGCTGAGAAGAATTTTTTGCTCTTCAGTTTTACCATGTCATTTAGTCAGCTGTCTCACACTGGGAGATATGGGGAAATAAAAAACACAAGAATGATGGTTCACTTCCTCCTTGGTGGTCAGTTTTGAGCAAGGTTATCAACTCTTTCTAGTTTCAGTTGTACAGGTGTCTAGGCTGCAAGTTTGAGTGTCAAGAGAGCTTCACTAGAGGGACAAAAAATTTTAAAAACTTTAAGAGAAAATTTTGGATATCTTAATCTAAGCATTTGGGGCAGAAGGCAGTGGAAGAGGGGTGGGGTGGGTGGAGGAAGAGGCCAGTTCTGAAGGGTGCCAAGTACTTGACTTTTATAACTGGCATTGGCTGTTTGTTTTGGTGTTTAAATATAGGTTAAAGGGGCTAAACTGATGAATCTAAGTTTGAATGTCTTGGCTGTGAAGGACCTCCCATCCCTAACGTAATCCTTCCAGCACCGGTGGAACAGTGGTAA
The DNA here is from genome assembly GCF_965140245.1 of Athene noctua. Taxonomy (NCBI): domain Eukaryota; kingdom Metazoa; phylum Chordata; class Aves; order Strigiformes; family Strigidae; genus Athene; species Athene noctua. Next base: position 192,273,833 of record NC_134037.1, read on the forward strand.
ATCCATGTAAGGAAATGTATTATGCCAGTGCTTGTGCTGCATCTGACCTCTAGAGAGGCAGGACATTTCATTCTCTGTATCGATAGTCCAGCATATCTCTGTTCTGCTGTTTCTCTGAAAAAGCATTAGAAAACAAGAAGTCATTTCAGGTCTGTACAGAAAATAAAATGTTGTAATGCTTTCCTGTTACAGAGTAGTAAACATTTGCATTTAAAGCAAGTTAAGAAGAGACTTTCCAATTAATTTTTTTTTTCTTTGTCATGACTTTTCTGATCTCCTAGCCTAAGTTTTGCTGAACAGAAGTGTATTTTTGGAACTGTTTATTCCTTTGCCATACATTGGCCTGTCAGATGGGAACAGGAAATACCTGGAATATCTGTTCTCAGAAATGAGATATTGTAATATAATGCTGAGAACTCCTGATTTTAGAGACACAGTTGTTGAGCTGGAAACACATCACGCTACACTTGTCTCTGATACCACAACCCCAGCTGGCAGTATCAGTGGTTAGGAAAGGATGGAAATGCCTTCTTTTCCAGAGCAGGAGGGTTCACAGTATTAAACCACGTTTAACCCCAGCTATGATGGGTCTCACTTTCCTTTGGAAGCACTGAGTTGGAGAAGGGGGCTGTTCTTCAGTCAGGAAAGGCATAGCAGCAGAATGAGGAACTCCTGTATTTATCTCAGCATCCAGGATGTGAACCTGCATCCCGCTTCTCTTTTCTCCACCTGCTACCCTCCAGATCTTTCACGTATTTTAGTACTGATAAGGACATGGAGGCCAGTGGAAATTTGCATTAAAATGTTACGTGCATAGGAAGTGGCTGGCCATATGTATCAAAACTGTTACTTCAATAGATCCATGAAAATTTCCATTCAATGGTTATTCTCAGGTTCATACTTTCAAGCTCTGCTATGACTCTGTGATGATCAGACACTTTACATATGCATATATTCTTGTGAAAGAGAAAGCTATGGTCATCCTGTAGGTACGTGACTGGAGAAGATACTGTTCTCCACACAGAAATATAGTGCTTATACTTCCATTTGGTTTTGAATTAAAAACATCAGTAGTGCATGGAGATTTATAGACAGCAGTGCTAATACACTAATTCAGTTTTCTTAATGACACAGTAATGGACTGGTTTACATGAATGCAGGGAACACTTAGCCTTTTGACTTCTAAGAGAAAGAGAATTTGATGTTTAACATATGACATGGTTAGAAAACATGTATAAGTTGTCATAAGCGTTTCCCATTCTCTACTTAAATTTTCCAAGCTTGTTCGCTTATTCTAATTGTGTCCTGACTTGATTAAATATCAGATTCAAAACCATGCCTCAGATGGCTAAGTATACTCATATACCTGTATAGCAATGTGGCCTGCATGACTGAGATCACAGGGATATGACTTACAGGCTGCTGCAGTGTAATGGGAAGGGATAAAAATTACTTTATTCTGCTATTAACTACATGAAGGCGGATGATGTCAGCTATTAAGAAAGAAAAATCAGTGGAGGATCTCCTGGTGATCCACGGGAAGCTGTTTCAGTGATCTTTGATTAAGGTAGATAACTGATAATGACATGGAAGAAAAACTACACAAACTATTTTATTAATTGATGTTCTCCTTGCTGGTCTTATTCCTGACATTGGTTCTCATTGGTTGCACTTCCACATCTTACATTTATTGAATTCTTACCATAATGAATATATGCATAAGAGTCATATAATCATGGAATAGTTTGGGTTGTAAGGGAACCTTTAAAGACCACCTTATCCAACCCCCCTGCCATGGGCAGGGACACCTTCCACTAGACCAGGCTGCTCAAAGCCCCGTCCAACCTGGCCTTGAACACTTCCAGAGAGGGGACATCCACAGCCTCTCTGGCAACCTGTTCCAGTGTCTCACCACCCTCATAGTAAAAAATTAATCCTTATATCCAATCTAAATCTACTCTCAGTTTGAAACTGTTGCCCCTTGTCCTGTCACTACAGCCCTTAATAGAAGTCTCTCTCCATTTTCTTCTAATCTCCTTTTTAGTATTGAAAGGCTGCAGTAAGGTCTCTCTGGAGCCTTCTCTTCTCTAGGATGAACAACCCCAACTCTCTCAGCCTGTTCTCACAGGAGGGATGTTCCATCCCTCTGATCATTTTTGTGGCCCTCCTCTGGAGCCATTCTAACCACATCCATGTCTTTCTTGTACTAGGGACCCAAGAGCTGGATGAAGTACTCCAGGTCAGGTCTCACTGGAGCAGAGTAGAGGGGGAGAATCACCTTCCTTGATCTGCTGGCCACACTTCTCTTGATGCAGCCCAGGATATAGTTGACTTTCTGGGCTGCAAGCACACATTGCTGACTCACGTCCAATTTTTCATCCACCAGTATCTCTAGATCCTGTTCTACAGGGCTGATCTCAATCCATTCATCGCCCAGTCGGTACTGATATTGGGGATTGCCCCGATGCAGCTGCAAGACTTTGAATTTGCCCTAGTTTAACTTGATGAAGTTCACATGGGTCTATTCCTCAAGCCTGTCAAGGTCACTCTGGATGGCATCCCTTCCGTCAAGCATGTCAACTGCACCACTCAGCTTGGTGTCATCTGCAAACTTCCTGAGGGTGCACTCAATCCCACTGTCTATGTCACTGATGAATAATACCAGTCCCAGTACAGACCCTTAAGGGACACTGTTCGTTACTGATTTCCACTTGGACATTGAACCATTGACTGTAACTCTTTGGACACAGCCATCCAGCCAATTCCTTATCCACCAAACAGTCCATCCATCAAACCCGTCTCTCTCCAATTTAGTGGCAAGAATGTTGAGGAGCAACCTGTCAAAGGCCTTGCAGAAATCCAAGTAAATTAAATCTGCCTAGAGGATAAGATAGCTGGTGAGGGAAGCCTGCTCAAGAGTAATAAACTCTGCTGTTCTACTGTGCCAGAGCAGACAGATTCAACAGGTCATATTCACATATGTTTTAATTCCACACTACTGAACAAATCACGCAGATTACCAAAGACAAGACTGTGCAGACACTTTGTAACCACTGCGAGTGTATGAAACCTGAGGCTGATTAGAGTGCTGAAGTGAACCTCAATCCCTGTCCCAGCAACATGTGTTCATCTCCCTCAGCTCATTTCCCAACTCTGCTGTCCAGTTTTCACAGAATCCCAGAATCAACTAGGTTGGAAAGGACCTTGAAGATCATCCAGTCCAACCATTAACCTCACACTGACAGTTCCCAACTCCACCATTTTCCTCAGTGCTATGTTGACTCTACTCTTAAACACCTCCAGGGATGGGGACTCCACCACCTCCCCGGGCAGCCCATTCCAATGCCCAACAACCCGTTCTGTAAAGAAACGCTTCCTAATATCCAGTCTAAACCTTCCCTGGCGCAACTTGAGGCCATTCCCTTTTGTCCTATCACTACTTGGTTAAAGAGACTCATCCCCAGCTCTCTGCAACCTCCTTTCAGGGAGCTGTAGAGGGCGATGAGGTCTCCCCTCAGCCTCCTCTTCTCCAGACTAAACACCCCCAGTTCCCTCAGCCGCTCCTCATACGACCTGTGCTCCAGACCCTGCACCAGCTTCTTTGCCCTTCTCTGGACACGCTCGAGTCATTCAATGTCCTTTTTGTAGTGAGGGGCCCAAAACTGAACACAGGAATCGAGGTGCGGCCTCACCAGTGCCGAGTACAGGGGTAAGTTCCCTTCCCTGTCCCTGCTGGCCACGCTATTGCTGACACAAGCCAGGATGCCACTGGCCTTCTTGGCCCCCTGGGCACACTGCTGGCTCCTGTTCAGCCGGCTGTCAATCAGCACCCCCAGGTCCCTCTCTGACTGGCAGCTCTCCAGCCACTCCTCCCCAAGCCTGTAGCGCTGCTGGGGGTTGTTGTGGCCCAAGTGCAGCCCCCGGCATTTGGCCTTATTGAAACTCCTCCAGTTGGCCTCAGCCCATGGCTCCAGCCTGTCCAGGTCTCTCTGCAGAGCCTCTCTACCCTCGAGCAGATCAACACTCCCACCCAACTGGGTGTCATCTGCAAACTGACTGAGGGTGCACTTGATCCCCTCATCTAGATCAAGATGTTAAACAGGAGTGGCCAACTGGATTTAACTCCATTCACCACAACTCTTTGGGCCCGGCCATCCGGCCAGTTTTTTTACCCAGCAAAGTGTGTGCCCATCTAAGCCTTGAGCAGCCAGTTTTGCCAGGAGAATGCTGTGGGAAACCATGTCAAAGGCCTTACTAAAGTCAAGGTAAAAAACATCCACAGCCTTTCCCTCATCCAGTCAGCAGGTCGCCCTGTCGTAGAAGGAGATCAGGTTTGTCAGGCAGGACCTGCCTTTCATAAACCCATGCTGACTGGGCCTGATCCCCTGATTGTCCATTATATAACTTCTAATGGCACTCGACCTGCTCCATGACCTTCCCTGGCACTGAGTTCAGACTGACAGGTTTCCTGGATCCTCCTTTCTGCCTCTCTTGTAGATGGGTGTCACATTTGCCACCCTCCAGTCCAATGGGACCTCTCCAGTTAGCCATGACTTCAGGTAAATCATGGACAGCAGCTTGGCGAGCACAGTTTTGGAACTGTCAAGGCCATCATGAATTCCTTTCCATAAATTCTATGTAACCAGTTGGTGTCTGAAAAAAATCACACTTGAATTTCTTGAGTTTTTAAAAAGGTGTTTTTCACTTTGCTACTGGAGTCTTTAACATGTTGATAGAAAAGAAACTTGCTCAGTAAAATAGTAGATGAGAATAGGCGGACCAGATTTCTGCAGCCTCCCAACTTCCCCCATGCCAACCACAGCCCTGCTGCCCTCACATTGACTGTTAATCTTCACAGCTGCCCCTCTACCCTCTCCACAGGGCTATGAGGGAAGTGCAGAGACAGCTGGGATTAAGCAGAGAAGGTGCTCTCTGAATGCTGTGTTTGCCTTAGGAGCATTAGTAGGGCAGGCATTCAACATGGGATGGTGAATGTTGATACAAGGTACAATTCCAAGCGAAGACAGCATGCCAGTGTCCAGCTCAGGGAGTTTCTCTTGGTTATATAGCTTTCTCACACTGGAGATGCTTGTGGAAAGGCTGACAAACCTGTGATAGTGCTGATATGAATGCTGCCCTGTAGTATTTTGAATAAAAGGTGTCTTTTCATGAGGACTGCTTCTTCCCCTCTGTGCTCTCTTGCAGCTGGCAGGGGCTGGAGTCTCTCAGTTCCTTGGATGGTTGCTCTATGTTACAGGTTACCCTCACATCCTAGAAATGTCTCTTAAACATAATGCCTTGCAAGGTAAAGCTTCTTTTAACTAGATTCCCTGTCTTCAAGTTGAGATGGGCTCATCAAGCTTTGGTGTGTTTAGCTGCATCCTGACACTACAGCTGCTACTGTTAGGTTTTACCATTCATAAGGAAAACCCTTCATTACCAGACACACTCTCTCATGTCAGGACTCCGATGTTCTAGTTTTTATTTGTGGAATGATGTAAGAGAGGTGCTTGGCATTTCCTTCTTCTGGTTGAAGGGTCTTAGTCCTTCCCATTCCCATTTCTTCTGGCAGAAGTTCATCCCACAAGAAGTCACACTGGCCAGCAGCCCAGACTAGAGCAGGAGTAGGCCAAGGTATATTCCACAACTGACCCAAGCTGTTGTGCTACTAAATTAAAATGACCATGCAATGCTTCTGCCACTAATCAAGTGAAGTTTTCTTCCAGTGGTTACAAAATGGAGCAGAAAGACAGGTAGAAATCTCTCCAGAAAGAGAAAATCACTGGAGAATGGGGAAGGTTAAAACTTACTGAGTGTCTGCAAGCATGAAGTGAAAAGCCTCTAGAGGAGCAGTGCAGGTTGTCCACAGAGTTTTGTGAGCCCCTGAGAGGCTTGGTTTGTGGTTTAGTTGAAGCACTGAGCTAATGCTGAGGTTGGTTCTTACAGACTAAGAACCCATTCATTTATTTCAGTGGCTGGCTTTTGGAACAGGCAGGTACCACTTTCTTAATTGCCCAGGTCTGGGTCCATATTTTAGCCTTGACATACTCTGTTCCCTTACCACTCTCCAGCGCTAATATAGTCCATGAATGAGTTCATTCACACCACTGTAATTTTCAATGCGTTGCTAAGGGTGGCCATCATCCCAAGGGACATTATAACTCGCATGTGTGTATTTTCAGCATTGTTGACATTTTTTTTTGGTACTTTTGTCCCATGATTGACTAACAGTAATTTCCTCAGCTGTCTCTCATAGAATTATTGAGGTCTTCCTTCGCCTTGCAAGAAAACATTTCTTTTTCTGCAGTCAGGCTGGGTATTGCATTTTCCCCTCATATTATTTTCTGTGAAGGGGAAAACTTTTACTTAGGTCAGCCAGAGGAAGATCATCTCCCTAACATCTATTTGGCTTGCTCAGCTGTTCCAGTATTTCTGAATACCGAACATCTCTGTTCCATTTAAACAAACAGTACTGAAAAAAATCCAATTATAGTAGTAGTTGCTAGTGTGGAAAACAAAGCTATTAAATTCTGATGTATGTCTGGATCTGTTTAGTTCCTAAATAGCATAGATCAAACTGTTTCTTCCTATTCTTGTGAATTAGTGGCAGAGATAAGTTCTGCCAGAGAGACTAATGCAGTTTAGACATTAAAACATTTCAGTCTTTCAGTATATAAACAATCTGCATGCTTTGGATACATAAAATCAATATGTAATTCCAGTTGCACATTAATAAAAGGTCAGATTAATTTTATATGGTAAATGCAGGGTACCATTATATAAAGCAATAATAGGATGGACCAATGCATTAGGAGGATGTGTTCTTATTGCACTTAAAAGCTTTTAAACTGGAAAGCTATTTTTCTGGCTGATGCAGATTTTTGTCTATTAAATATTTCCTTTGAGTTGTCCCTATGACTCCATTTCTCCCTTTTTGTTTCCTCCAGACATAGACGCCAAAACAAATTTCAGAGCCCTCATCCAGCAATTGTACTGCAGGGAGAAGTCTGGATTAGATCCCCAGCATAACTAGTAAACACAATGTGATAAGCAGGTAACTGTCACTGTCACCCAAGGGCATCCTGGGGTACTCACCCTGTCCTGTTGGAAGGAAGGACTCTAACATCAAACACGGGTTTCTGCAGCACTAAAGTAGGGCAGAAGAATAAAGGAAAACATTTTAATAACTATGCATTATTAATATCACTAGCAGGCCATTAAATCACCCATGCAACATGCATTTAACGAAGGGGAGTATGGTGTTTGAACACTGTGTAATTGTCAAACTAACTCATCTGGCAGAGCGGCATGCTTTGCTTGGGCTATGACAGTGTCGTGAGGTTGCCAGCAGAGTTGGAAAGGCTGGCATTTCACTGTAGAGATTCAGAGTGATCTTAGAGCTGAAGCTCCAAGTCCTGTTGGAGAGAAATAAATTCAGTCTCCTCTTTTTTTGTGACAGATCTCTATAGTTCTTTCATCCATCTACCTGTTGTTTCTCACTCTGTAGAAGCACTGTGGCATTTTCTTCCCCTCGACACTTTGCCTTTTTAAGATACAAGTTTTTCAGAGGGTGATACATCAATAGTCACCTGAGAAATAAAGGACAGTGGGTTTTTTTAAGGAAAATTTTAAAGAAAACACCTTTCCGTTATGTTTTCTTCTCCTGTGTACAATTGTGCTTTCCCCAGAGACACATCACAATTTTTGCAGACCTAAGTTACTGTTTTAAATGGAACTCTTTATCAGGTTTAGTAGGTAGAGCATTGTTAAAGCCTGGTCACAAAATCTTTTACATCTGAAATTTAACTTTAATTTGAAATTCATCTTTGAAGGAATCAATATTTAGCAGGATTTTGCAATCTAAGTCACTTACCTAAGGGGAAATCAGGCTTTCCATTGCTGCATTTAGAGTAAGAATGAATTTCCCTAAGTTTTAAGAAATTGGAAGAAGTAGGATTTATGGATAGGATGTTAAACATTTTCCTAACAAGAAGATTTCTGAAGAAATGAAATATGTTTTGTGGAATCCCTGAGTACATAAAATACCTAACATAAGTATCACTGTGTGTCCTTTTGACAAGTTTCAAACTTTCAGAAATACCTGTAAGTTCCTAAAAAGTCAGCATTTTTTTCAGAGGAAGGCAGTGAACTAAGGCTGTTTTGGCAAAATCAAAATGTGAAGTTAAGTAATTGAGGAAAGTCAGTTTCTTATTACTGAAGTAAATAAATTCTTTTTATTGCCTTTTTTTTTTTTTTTTTTTTCATTTTGATATGACATGATGTGACAGAAGAGTGAAGCAAGTGTTCTTCACTGCTTTGATGTATCTTCTGCTGTTGGGAGATAATGGACATGTGAGCAATCCTACACATGTGCACGCCTCGGCAAGGACATAGAACAAAGAACTCAGCAACCAACTCCAGGAGATGGGTTGGGCAGAGATAGACATTTGAGTGTGGTGCTTATTATCCAATCGTGAGAAGGCTTGAAGCGTGTGGACAAAGCTAACTGTCCAATCATAAGGATTGTACCACGTACCGTTCACGTGCACAAGAGAAACCTATAAAAGGGCTTGCTTGCCTTCAATAAATGGGCATTGCTTGATCATACTGGTTGTGTGCGTGTCCACATCTCCCGCATTGTGCATCATTTCATACATGCAGAAACCTTCAAGACCTATTTTTAAAATTGTATTGGTAAGAAAATTCCTACCACTAGAGTGAAGCAGATAACATTTAGTCACTGAAAGGTTCCGAATGCACGGTATGAACAGCCCCAATGTGGGCATATACCTGAATGTTTCTATTCATTCATGGCTGACAAAACAATGTATTTCTTTATTTCTATATTTCTGAAACTCTCAAAACATATGGGAAGAAATGGCTGAAACCTCTGATTTGCATCTTTTAAGACCTTGTTATGACTTACAGAAAAACAATTGTGTGATGGTCACAGCAACAGGTTCCTGGTGAGTTGCTAGGCCATGCAGCTGTGGACAAGGCATGCCACCAGTTTTACCTTCTCATCCCCTATGTGCAGGCCTGTGGTCATCCAGTTTTTCTGAGTGTTCACCAACCATCCAACCATTCCTTACATTCTCCAGAGCAAAGGCAAACAGACATATTTTGTGGTTTTACTCTTTGAAGTAACTTGCATCCTGTTGCCAGTGTGCAGACAGTACAGATTGGGAGCCCTGTTGTAGAGTGCCATTACTGTGATACCTTGATGGTGATGTGAAATTCAAACCTGACAGAAGGAACAGCACATGTCTGAAAGACAAGCAGAGAACCAAATTGGCACCTATATGGATGATGCTTATATCCATGCTTACTGTTGAAAAAAAGCAGGGACAATACCTAACATTTGGTAAAGAATGAAAGTACTAATCTTTCAGAGCCTGCAAGCACTAAGGTAGTATGAATAGCATGGGCAGAGAGGTTTACACTAGTCCTTTTTGCTCAGGATAAAAGGAAACAAGGGTTTCATTTCCTTTTCAGCTTCATGGAAACCAAATCTACGTTTCTTCACTACTAAATACCATCTCTCATGCTCTTGCTCTTTCATCATTTCAAAGAGAATTCGAGATTGATTGGCCTGGAGGGAAAGAAGCACAGATGGGAATATGGTTGTGTGCAGCCATAGAGTGAGTGTTAATGCAGGAGTAAAAACTTCTGAGTTCTGGTTGCTGTTTCTTTTTTTCTGTTAAAATAATACAATGCACTTGACTTTGCTTAGACTTTTAACATATGTGGTTCTCATATTGACTTTTTTCAAGTCGGCACTCACTGAAATGAGTATAGTAATTTCTGGCCCTTCTTTAGATTTCTTGTTTCTCCAAGTGACCTTCAAGAATCCTTTCAAGCACAGTTTTTCTGTACCGTTTTAACAACGATAGTCTGTGCTCAAAATTAAGCACTACCTAGTAGTTAAATGTAAACAGGATATTTTCCTTACTGTACTTTGCAGGGACTTATCCTTAGAATTAGTCATGGCAAGTAAAATGTAAATTGTAGCAAAAAGGTAAGAGGTTACTTAACAGAAATATATGACTGACATGAACAGAATTTAGCCCTGGCCTTTGCCATCCAACAGTTTTGTGAAATACTCTGGGGAATTTATTTGCAATTGGTGAATCTCTCCCAGGTTTGTATCAACCAGAAAGTCAGTTGTTCATATCAGTGGTGCACGAGACACAAGTCTGGGACACATGGAGAGGTACCATGTAATAAATATGATACAAGATACATACCTTCAGAAAAGAAAAAAAATGCTTCCAGCGGCTTTTTGTGAATGACCTGTCCTTGTTGATGTGTAGTGGGAGACCATGAGAACACCAAAAAAGTTAAGTTTTCAGGGAAATTTGTCACTGGAAAACTTCGATTCAGATACCAATCTGTCTAGGCATGGAGCTTTTCATCCCTATTGAGTCTGGGACAGCTTTAATGCCCACCATTCTGCAAGTGGGATGTAAGACACTGGAAATCAGGCCCATGAGATAACTGCTGCACAAAGGTCTGGGGAAGTGGTATTTTTGACCATATTTTGATCTTGTTTGCTGTGTCTTAACAGTGATGCGGAAAACCTCTGTAAGAGAAAAACTAAAGGTAGTGGTGGAGAATTTAATTTTTGCATGCAGAAAACAGCAGAAGTCATGATTTGTGCACTGTAAAAACAACACTTTTGGCTTTAACCTCTCTAGCTGCAGCTTCTCTTAGCTGTTAATACATGAGAACATCATCAGAGTTTATGTTTCATTTGCTGCTGAAGTGTGGGGATCAGCATAAAAAGGAACAAAACTTTGATCATTGTGAAATTTTTTGTTAACTTTGTGCTTTTTTATGACCACTGAAAGCAGTCACATGCACACAGTGTTTAATGTATTTGTTCATTCATTTACCAAAAGGCATTTTCACATCAAAACAGTGTCATCACTTGTAATATACAGTGTGTAGCTACCCTTCCATTTCACAAGGAAGAATTGGAACTATTTGATTTATTAATAAACCAAAGAGCTTTTGCCATAAATCAGAATCCAGCAGCTTTGTTTCCTTACGTAAACTGCTATTCTAATTGGATTTTCTCTCCTCCCAGATATTATCTGGTCAAAGACCATAATCACATATTTCAAGTTAATTGTAACACAACACATATACACAGATGGTTAGATTTAATGATAAAGGACTTTTAGTTCCAAAGCTGAGTCATAAATGAAAAGAATCCATGAACAAAGGAGGGAGAAAGGCTATATTGCATGGTAGCGATGCGACTGTTGGGTAGGTTTAATTCTCTCTGATCTTGACAAGATCTCTGTTTTTTTGTGAAGACATAGCTGTGGATTTTAAGTAGATTTTTTCTTATTATTTGTAAAGTGACTGGCTATGCTGGCAGGCTTTCTTAGCAGAAAGGGAATTCTGCAAAGGAAACTGCAAAATTCCAATTGCTCTGGAAGTTAATGTGTGTATGCTGCACTGAAACCATGCTCTCTCTGCTGAGTTCAGCAGCCATAGAATACCTGCATTTGATTACATTGGGTTTTATTACTAGGTGTCTCTAGGATTCCCTCAGGGGCATTCATCAAAGATGTTAAGATTTCTTTCTTTTCTTTTTTTAAGACCACTGAATGAAAATATTTGCTAAATTAACTGTATTATATATAGTACGTTATAATAAAAAGACAATAAATGTTTCCCTTTACAGTCTTTTCCCTCCGATTTATGAATGCAATTTAAGCTACAGTGGTGACTCTTTTTTAACACAGTCCTTAGGCAGACAGACGGCATATTATTGAAGCACTTTGAGCAGCATTTGTAGATTATTTTTCCTGTACTTTTTTGGTTTTTTTCTGCCAAGGAACATACTGGGGCAAGGAAGGAAAAGATCATGTTCTGGGGGCAGCAGAGCAGATGTTGCATAGACAACACAGGCCTTCCCAGCACAAGCTTTGGTGTGACTTGGGGAAACTTCACCTTCTCCAACAACCTCAAGTAAAGCCAGCTGCCAGTAGTACTGGCTGGTGGTATAGTTTCTCTGTAATGTGAACCTTTGCTGAAGGCAAGGACACAGGTAGAGTGTTGTACAGTTTAGGAGCTGTAGTAACAGATTGCAGATGTCAAGACCTGAAAGCTTAACGATATCTTTTATAGCCAGTGATTGCTTCCTTGTGATTGCCTGTCTGAAGTGAGCAGCTGAGGAACGGGAGTCAAAGGATATGAACGTGTGGCTTTATAATAGCTGCCCATTCTACTGCCTAATGATGTCTTAGAGGCCTCTGTGGAACTAGGTACTTCCAAGCATTCCCAGCTTCGAACTTCAGTCACCTAGAGAAATTTAGGGCTGACCGTGAGAAATATCTAATAAGCTTAAATACCAACAGTACTGGTGCTGAGAAGATCATCTGGACTTCTTTCTAAGGCTCAGGTACTTGACTGCCAACTTTGACGTAATTTAGGGAGTATGATTTTCAGCATAGCAATCTTCTTTGCCCAGAGATGTCCTTTCTTTTACTCCTTTTCGTCCCCCTTGTTTACAAGCTGAATTCTGCATATAAAAGCGATTATTTCCTCCAGTGGGCTGTAGCTGCCTCTAAGTGACAGCCCATCTTCACAGTTTTCTTTATCATCTCTTGTTTCTTGAAAATACAGGAAAAGTTTCCAAAAATGTCAGGTGTGGGTGGTTTGAATTGCCTCCTATATGTTGTAAGTCTGTCGTTCTTCCTGGTGTAAGTGGTAGAAAAATGAAGGAGGGCGTTGATGGTGATGCTGACATATTCTCTAGTTTCTTTTATCTCTTATTTAAAATCTAGTTTCTTTCACGTCTTCTGAGTAGAGTCAATATAAAACAAACCAGACGTACCTGTGTGTTGCAGAGAAATGGACAGTAAGATTGTGTCTGTCCTTTGGTTACCGATGCTGTCAGCTATTCCCGTAGTGTGTTCTGAAAAGTAGTGGTTGGGGTCTACAGCTGCTCAGAAGAACCATTATAAAACAACATTTGCAGTTTTATCACAGTTGAAAACTTAATAATATGATAATTCACAATTGGTTCTTTCATTCAAATGGTGTGCAAAGCAGTTTTCCAAAGGTAGTCCTCATCAGTGGAGACAAACAGCCTTCTCAGCAGCACCAGGACCAAGTATCTCTGATTTTACCACATAGTTTGTTTGGTCTGGCAAAGAAGGGAGAACCTGGATTTTTATTTAACAGAATCAAGTAATTATACTATGATAGGGTGTTTTTCCTCAGACACAACAAGTTACTAACTACAGGTATACATATATAGTCAGCAAAAATACCAGCTTCAGACTAATAAACTAGAGAATCAAGAAGGTTTTTAAGTGTTAATTAGGAAAAAGTTACTCTGCTATATGTGTGCAATTTGCTGTAGTAGATTAATTTATCTTTGTTAGCATAAAGCAATTAAGAAGTCTCACTAGTATTTCAAAAGCTCATATTAGCTTTTTCATAATTGGCAGTATATTGACTTATGTTGTCCTGGATTTTCAGTAGATTGACTGAACATGAAGCATAGTGATACTACTGAATATATTGAGCCTTCCCAGACAAATTTCATTTTTCCACTCCAGACCAAATTCATTTGACTTCTGGGCTTGGCATGTTTTATCTAATGCTTTTAGAATCTCACATTCTTCCACTTGCAGAATAAAAAAATCATCCTTATAAGGGAGATTTTGGAAGGCATCTAAGGAATTTTGATGCCCAGGTTCCTTTGATTTTCAGTGCCAGTGGTCAGTGTCATTCATTTGATCGTTTTAAAAAAAAAGAAGAAAAAAAAAACTGGACTGTAGTATGTTATGAAAGCTAGAAACAAAAGAATTTTGTCTATAATTTGCAAGTCTTTGCCCTTAGTAATTAACATTTTTATTATTCCAGGACTCAGAATTTGACCCCTTGAAGTTCACCAGTGTCATTGAATGTGAGAAGCCAAACAATGACTTAAGTAGGTTTCGAGGTTACATGTGAGTATTTCATACAATATCCTTCAGTATACACTCCTTTTCTCTAATATGGAATAAAATAAATGCTGGGTTTTTTTGGCCTGTGTTCTGTAAGTTGCATCAATATGACATTTAAATAGGGCTGCATATTTAAGACTTTTTTAGAGGATCCTCACACCAGGGTGTGATGGGAGCCTCACTTTTCCATTCCTTAGGATGGATTTAGTTGTTAGCTTTGATCAGTTTATACTCCAGAAATGAATGCATGAAGCAGTGCAGTTACAGACACTCTTCTCCCTCTCCTTCCTTCCATGGATCAAAAAAGCCCATCTGGAAATGGGAGGAAATAGAAAACCAGTCCAAGAGAGCCAACAAACAAACACAATCTGTTGTGCACTGCTTTTATGAGGATGGGTCTGTTTGATGTTTCTTTCAATATGAGTGTCATTGAGGAAAATCAGAAGGCGGAACTGGTATTTCTCCAGCTATGGCAGTATTCCTATCCTCTCATTCAGACGAAATAAAACAATTCTCTCCCACGATGGGTGTGCTTCTACATTACCACAAAAGAATCACCTGTGGTCACTTGACTTAATTCTAAACAAGCAGAACTGCACTAACAGGGTGCTCATCTCTGGCCAATCAGTCATGCTCAGAAGCAAATGTTTTAGTATGTGCAAAGCACTTTGCTTCTAACATAGCCAGGACTGTAGTGTGTAGGCATGCTGATGGTGATGACTTAGGAGATGCACTCTTGCATGACTTACTTTTATACAGTCTGTCACCACATGGAGAGCGAGAGCCTGGGATATTTAATTTTTGTCTAAATTTTAATGAAGAGAGCTTAACAGACACTAATTCTGTTTAGAATACAATTATTTATTACCCATATTGATTAGGAGTAATAAGCAATATTGAAATGTATAAATGGCACAAGGTAAATTTCTAGAGTTAGGAATTTTTTATAGTGATGCTATTTACCACCTCAGTTACTACTCTCAGATGTCACAGATTGTGTAGGATGTATTGTCAACTGGTGTAAATCAGGACAGTTTTTTTCAAAGTACATGAAGATGTAGTGTGGGAAAACATGTTCCTTTATTTAGCATCACAAAGCCCTACAGTTCTTTTAAAGATGTTAGTATTAGACATTACTGCATGAGGGTGTGTAACTGTCTACATTAATAGAGAGCCTTCTTTCCTGCAGAAATGACATTTCCAGATATGGAAATGGAAAGTTTGGCAGCTTTTCTAGCACACTCCATTTGTGTGAATCTTAGTTCCCAAAATATTGAGCAAAGGTTGAATACTGTAGAAGATATGCATAAATTTGTCTTTTATTATATATTTACTTATGTACTCCATGTGAAAAATGTCTGTAGCATACAAGTTACAGAATCATTTGAATTATGTAACAGAAAACATGGTAGTACCTTGCAGAAGACTGTTCTTCACTACTGATTCTATTTAATCTTTTTTATATTTTAATCTTTCACAAAGGATGTGAATATATTTTGACACAGCAAAAAGCCAAGACATCAGTTTTCAATCTGGCAGAAAGCATCAGGTGATTTTCAGGTGTCATGAGCTATGCTGCAGGAGATTTACAACTAAAGGACCATGGGGTGTTTGAAGTAAAGAGTGGGGACAAACGCCTCACCAAGTAAACTCCTAGTCTCCTAATTTATCATGGGAGTAGTCTTTTTTTCACATCTTTTTAGATTTCCTTCATTAGTGTTATGAAATCATGGGTCTATTTCAAATCATATATTAGCAAGATGAATAGTAATTATCACATCTGAATTGACACATGACATTGCCATGTCAAACTCAGATCTTATCTCTTAAATTCTTGTTTAAAATCTTACCACTAGTCACTGCTTGAAAGCAAGGTTCAGATAGCTCCCAGCTGATAAGAGCTCAACTGAAATGTTACTGAGATATTTAAATAGGAATGCTATGAGATAATAGACTTTCAAGAGATCCATATGTAAAAGCTGTGCTGAGACATTACTGTCAAAGTTTGCTTGAGGTTTTGACTACTTAATAGGTTTCCAGTTTTGATTAAGACTATTTTTTCTGTTTGAAATAGGAAGAGCTCCTTTGATTCTAATGTCTGTGCTGACAAATCCTTTGGGGAATGGAAATATTGGGGGGGGGGGGGGGGGGGGTGTCTCTGTGTGTTGTAAACATGTAAAAATTCTGTTCCCCACAGGTATTCTGAAATGAGATCACTATAGGTTACCACTGTAAGAGTCAGGTCAGGGTAAAAATAATCACAAAAATATTGCAAAATGCATTGAGATGGGCCTGGCCATATGCAAAAGTGTAGCATGCACATGACTACATGTGAATTCTTTGGTTATATTGGTACAATCTGCATTTAACAGCCTCTAGGTGTGCAGATGGACAGGCAGGCTACCAGTTCTACTCAGGTGCTTGCTTTAATACTGTTTTGAAGTTTCTGGACCCTCAGATATCCCAAGCATAGTCTTCTGTGTAAAAAGAATAGAATAAAACCTAACATGCCCCCTGCCTTTATGGGTTTAGCCAGATTATGTACAGTATGCATGGCAAACATTCAAAAATCCCATGCCAGGTTCCAAAACCAACAAAATTGGATTTAAAATCTTGTTTCTAGCTTTTTATATGTATATGGACAAGGGAAAAGGAAAAGTATTAGTTGGCATTCTGGCTTTTCAGGTTTTCTCTGAAAGTAAACATTTTATTATTAGACAAGAGCAAAAAACTTCCATCTGGTCACACCAAAATAAGTATAGCAAAGAATTGTTAGAATATGAATACATGTGTATTTCTATTTCAAAGCTTGTCATAAGGTAACAAAACCAATTAATATAAAATCATGTGACAGGTTTTTTAAGAAAAAAATCTATAAATCTATACAGTGATGTCTCTTTAGTGTGCTATAGTAACACCACCTCTCCTGGAAAAAAAAACACAAAACCTAGACTTAAGTTTCATTAGAACTGAGAGTCAGGAAATTTCTGACTGATGATGTGCACCGAGACTGTGTTTAAGACTGTTGAATATTTTCTTTGGGAGTGTCAAGCCTTGGAAAGTAATGCCAGCTCTACCATTTGCTTTGTAAGATACTTGAGAAACCAGAAAGTGAAAAAAACTTTCTTCTGAATACAGTTTTGATATGTCACCATGTTATTTAATGCTAGTAAACATGTAACAAGGAAATAATAGAGGGCTGAAGTGAACTAACATCGGACTTATTTTTGCACTGCTTTGTTAAACCAGGAAGCTTATTTCTACACAAACACTTTCAGAGTGCTGTAGCAAAGTAGTAGCTAGCTGCATATGGTCTGCCCATTTCTCCTAATTCGTGGTGCAGTGTATTGGAGATGTTTAGATACTGCATATTTGCAGTGTCATCCATGTGAGAAATTGCAGAGAAAGAGCATTGCACCTGCACTTGCCAGTGAATTTCCTCACAGGCTAGCCTTCATGTTCCAGGCGTCTGAGCAGCTTCAGCTGGCCACTGTTTTAAATACTGACAGAGAAAAGTTTCCTTCTTTGCCTCCAAAGTTATACTGGCCTGAATCCAGAAAGGGGAAAAACAGACTGTTCAGCCTCTGTAACAAGCTTAAGGTTTATAACTCTGCAGGGCTAGAAATGGGATCTAAGCCATCTCTCCACTGGTTGTAAAGTTCTAGCCTTGACAGGTTTGTTATCAAAGTGAACAGTTTTATCTAACTATAGTTTTCATTATTTTTTAATACAGACCTGTATCTCTGTGGTTTTTTTTTTTTCCATTTATCATCAGCACCCAATTGACTTATATGTATGTTCTGTTAGTCACTGAGTGCAGACAAGAAGGAAACAGTGAGTTTCCTCCAGCCCCTGCCAGCCATTTTTTCTCCCGTATTTTGATTTCATCCATGTTTTCTAAAGGTCTGGTGAGAAACAGGTGAGTTGATTGTCTTCATTTGGATACGGAAGAGTAATGTAAGGATGAATTATGGTAAGAAGGCTCAGCCTGTGACTGAGGATAATAGACTGGGATCTGCACCAACAAGTTAACTTCAGATGTTGTACCATTGCTTTGGAGCAGTTGTATAAGCTAAGATAGTAAGAACAAATGTATAATTGTACAGAACAAATACGCAAGTAATTGTATATAAATGTTGCCATGTGCAATATAGCTGTCACAATCCACCATCACTGTGAGGTGTAAAAAATTGATGAAGGCCATAAAATCATAAGCCAGAACAATTACTTCTTAAGTAGGTTTATCTTTAAAAAGTCCCATTTGTTAACAGGAATCATAATTATCATTTAGAGTTGTGATGGTTTTAAGCCCTGATGGGACTGGAGACCACATTGCCGTTGTCCCTCCCCCACCCTTGGACACAAGTAGGGCACAAACCCCGGGTTAAAATAAGAAGAAATTTAATACAGCAGTGTAATAAACAATCTGAACAACCTGAACAACAACAATAGCGATAATAACAACAACAAATAACAGCAAACAAGACAAAAGATATACAGAGAAATACCGCAATGGTTACAGCCAGCCCACTGCGTGCTCCCTGCAACCAAAGCCCTAAGACCTTACATCAGCATGGTATGCATAACCCGGCTGGAGATCCCTTCTCCCTGCTGGGAAAACTTAACCCTATCCTATCTGAACCAGGACAAGAGTCTTTATTGGAAATTCAAACTAACATCGTCGTGATTTACGCGAAAAGCTAATATAAAATTCAGCCTTAAAAAGCAGAGGAATGGCAGAACCTTGGTAGTACTGTAATTTCTACAGTACAGAATCATTAAGAAGTTATTTCCCACAGTTTAAGCCCAGCCAATTTTGGGTGATTCTCCAGCTGGCAATCTGTGCTTACACTTATCATCCATCATACTGCAAGAGGGCTGTTGGGCAGCCCCCAGGTTTTCAAGCTCCTTTGGCAAAAGGTGATGCAGTGGGTAAGGGAGGTTTACTGAAGAGGACAGAAGCAAAACCTCTGTTCTTATATCTGAGGCCAGCAAGGAGGATGGGCTGAGCAGGGGAAGTTCTCTCCTGATTAAAAAAAAACCCTTCATTTTTGTATCAGAAACGCAAACTTGATGTTACCTACTCCTTTCCTTCTCCATTGGTTTCTGGTCTCTAGTTAGATATCACTGCTGCACCTACCTCAGCTGTCAGACCCACCACTTTTTTCTCCATCCCTACAGCGAAAAGCTAAACATACCTGTTGAAACACCAATGTTTTTAATTTATGTTTTTGCGGAGGAGGTGGATATAATATATTGAACTAAAAAGGACTGTGGATATGTGTCTGTATATATATATATACACAGACATATATATGAATGTGTATGTATATATTATTTATGGGTATATTCTACTCACTAAGAGCATTGACTAGAGGCTACATAGTACAACCAGCATAACAGCATAATCTGTCAAGTAGTCCCTACTAGACTGGGAAAGAGTACAAAGGATTGACCAACGTGCACATTTTCTTCTTGCATATCGCAGGATATTTGATATAGTCCTTCAGGCCCAAGATCCTAGAAGCATGTGCTAAAGCTAGAATTTTGGTCCTCATTTAGAAAAAGATACTAACAGTCAGAGAAAAGCATGAAGATATAACCTAGGTGTGAAGAAAACAGGAAACAAATAAAAAGAACTCCACCTTTTTATAAAAGGCACAATTTTAAGACCGTTTGCAGATTTTGGGGGACATAGGATTTCAAATGCTCAAATCCAGGTAGCCACAAAATTCGATGTTGCAGCAGCACAATGTTAATTTAGCATAACACATATGGTTTTCCAGGATTTCTGTTGAACTCCCACCTTTTACTGGTTTTTTATTGTAGTCCATTTTTTAGACTTTGAAAGGGTGATTGGTTTGATGCTCTGAAAGTGAAGGCAGAACATTTAAGCACTTCAGACTTTGCTTTAATCTTCTCTGAGGCATTGGAATACTGCAGTTGATTAAATTAAATTTTATTCATTTAGAGGAGGTTTTAAATTATTATTTGCTTTGTCTTTTTTACCTAATAAAACATTCTAATGCTATTTTTAAATTGTTATTATTGTTTAGCATTTCCCTGATGACTCTTAATTCTCATAAGACTGTTTCTTTGTTTCTCTGTCAGCTGAAATTTGAATCAGCCCATACACAGCAGACAATAAGTTGTAGCGGAAACATTACTTTGTTCCATTTTTCTCATGTGTTTTGGTGCTATACAACAGGAATCATAAGGGTGCAGGCCATTTAATCTGTCTTAGAGAGTCAGTGAGACACTTCTGAAAGAAATTTCTTCTCACTGATGAACATAAGGAATTTTTTCTCCTCTCTTTTTCACTGAACTGATGCATATTATCCTTGGCATATCTTCCATAGTATCATTGCTTCTGAAGCACAGTCCTTTCCCAATTTCACCATATTTCTTTCTCGGATTTCTTTGGTAAGAACATGTGAATAGTGGGTTAATCATATGCACTACACAGCTGCTCTTTGGTGGACTGGATTAACCATGACTGCACAGTTAATTTGTACATGCACAGAAAGTCTGATGCGTTTTCAAAGCATTAGATAGGCTGCACACATGCTCTAGATTTGGCCTGCATATTTCTAGTGAGCATTTGTCCGATACATCTGTATATCCAACAGCAACTCGTACTGCTCCAGCTAGGCTGCTACATGTCTAGGATTCTTGGGTAGGTATTCTCAGTTTTCGAAGTCTGCCAGAGAATCTTCCCAGGAGGAAGATCTAAGGAAATATTTCACCATCAGGTTGACAAAACTTCTTAAACTTTGAAGATGTTTCCTGGGCTTGTTATATTACAGAGTAGTATGATTTAACAAGCTTAATGTTTTGACATGCTGTGCTTTGTTCTGTTTTAAAATTTTCTGCAGTGTACATAAAAGTGGAAAAAAGGATGGACTGTTCAAAGAAAATCTTCTGTTACGTGGATGTACCATTAGAAATACAGAAGAGGTTGCAGGAATAGTAATCTATGCAGGTAAAAGCTGTTTTTCTGTCTGATAAGGCATACCACCTTTTTACAGTTTCCTTGAAATAATAACAAATAACTATATGACATCATTTGATGTAATTGCTTCTACAGGGCATGAGACCAAAGCTTTGTTAAATAATAATGGACCCCGTTACAAACGCAGTAAGCTTGAAAGACAGATGAATGCCGATGTCCTTTGGTGTGTTCTCATACTTCTAATCATGTGTCTGTTTTCTGCCATCGGTAAGTGCTCTGTGAAAGTAGAAATTTAAGTATCAGAATCTCTTGGCTTAGCTTTATCAAAAACATATGTTTCTGCCAAAACATGAAATCCAAAAGCTGCCTCTATACTGTCTAATTTTTGTTGTGTTTTCCTCTTTGAAATCAAGATGTCTTGTTACATAAACTCATCTAAACAGCTTCTTAGTATCAATCAAATATACACTGTTAGTACCAGAGTTATGGAGGCTTATGTTCTACTACCCCTGATAGCCTCCAAAAATGTCAAGTCCAAAAGAAGCCACCTTATAGGTAGTCCCCTCAAAATTACAGGTCATAGAGTGTAAAATCCCATTAATCAGTCAACAAAGTAATTTCTGAGTGGAGAATATACATAATTAGCACAGTGCTATTCCCAAGTACTAGTTATTAAATCAAGCGCACAGTGTACACCATTGACACACTGTCCCTAAGGCTGCAGCTTGAACACAGAATAAATAAAAGGCCAAATCTGCATAAAACCAAGCAGAAGATTCTCTAAGACTTCCTGGAGTGTTTAAGGAAATTCTGAGGTTCAGGTTAATACTCTTCAGGCCTTTTTTCTATTTATTTGTGAGAAATAATCGAGTATTACATTTGGCACCCAAAATGATTCTTTATATATTGCATATGAATTCCATATCCTTAATATTTGTGTGTTTTGTAATGTTTGTGTGTGAGTCATATGGCATACACATCACAATGTTTCCTAACAACCATGGTGTAGTTTAATAACAATCTTATGCCATTTTAATACATCTGTGTGTGCCTTTTTCCAGGTATTGTTAAATGCTGCTTAAAGATTAGTATTTCCAGCTGTGAATCAGACATCATATTTGTTTCCACTGAGTTCATGACACTCTTCTGTAATGTCTCAGTGTTGGGGAGCCCCATCCTCAGGGCTGAAGTGCAGTGATAGACTTGATTGCAGGGAGTCACAGCCTGCAGCTGTCCCCTCTGCCACTGCATTTCAGGTGTTTCCCCCAGAGCAGAGCAGTGGGGTGTGCTCTGCTGTGGCTTCTGTTCAGCCGAAACTCATGAGATGTATAAAGCTGAATGGGAGTTTGTGGCACACCATAGGTGACACACATGCTTTCCCTTCTGTCACTTCTGCTACAAGGCTAGAAACCAGCAGCAGAGGGACAGAGCAAACTGCTGGAGGTCATAACAACCAAAAACAGCTGGAAAGAAATTTGCTTGAGCCCTTGGAAAACAGAAGTGCCTGGCTCTTCAAGATGTGCAAAGCTGTGTTCTATAAGAATCAGGCAAATATTGTACCTTCTGTCAAGGAGGTATGAGTGGTGGTACAACACTTAACTAATTCTTTGGAAAATCTGAGTCAGGGTATTTCTAAAGTCTTGATGTAGATAATTTTCAGTGTGGGGCTTCCAGTTCTTGCTGTCAAGAATAACAATGTAGACATCAATAAAGACATCAGTATGGTGATACGCTCATATTGATAGTATGGGGACAAAATAATTTGCTCACTTGGCTTAAGTACTCTTTTTCTTTTTCAAGAGTTCATTGCTGGGTTTATGTACTAAGATGTAAAGGATCTTGTCAGATGTGGCTTACAAAACATTAAAGTAGACCTTTGTCTTTTTTTTTTTTTTTTTCCTGACATATAGTGAAGATAGTTTGAATGCTTCTTATTGTGGGGGAATTCTTCCTTGTATTTAATCTTAAAAACATGAGTCATGTGTTCAGTTCTGGGGCCCCCAGCATAAGAAAGACATGGACCTGCTCAAGCAGGTCCAGAGGAGGGCCACAAAGATGATCAGGTGGCTGGAGCACTTCCCCTATGAGGACAGACTGAGAGAGTTGGAGTTGTTCAGCCTGGAGAAGAGAGGCTTTGGGAAGACCTTATAGCAGCCTTCCAGTACTTAAAGGGGGCCAACAGGAAAGATGGGGAGGGACTCTTTATCAGGTAGTGTAGGGATAGGACAAGGGGTAATGGTTTTAAACTGAAGGAGGGTAGATTTAGATTAGATATAAGGAAGAAACTCTTTACTGTGAGGGGTCAGGCACTGGCACAGGTTGCCCAAAAAAGTTGTGGCTGCCCCCTCCCTGGCAGTGTTCAAGGCCAGGTTGGACGGGGCTTTGAGCAACCTGATCTAGTGGAAGATGCCCCTGCCCATGGTATGGGGGGTTGGAACTAGATGATCTTTAAGGTCCCTTCCAACCCAAACCATTCTATGATACCATTTTAGGTCTTTTAGGACTGCAAATCCTAGCACTATACTTAGAAAGGCAACTTTCTGTCTCTTTAACAAGAAAGTCATTTTCCCAAAATAATAATAACCTCATCTTTATTTAGTTATCAGCACAATCAATTAAAAAAACATTTTGAGCAAGGCTTAGAATTTCTTCTGTTCTTAGTTCCTCAGCTTCTATGCTGTTGACTCTGCTGATACTGTTATTTCATTAATTCTGTAGATGTAGTGGGTAAGATTCACACAGACAGATTAAAGTCTCTTCAACTTTATCCAGCTGAAACTAGTTTAGTGATAGTTGGCTAGTGATACACCTAGTACAGTCAGTTGAGTTCTTTCATTTTATCACATCAAGTATCACTGAAATCATTCACTTTCTGAAGAAGTCTAGTTTCTCTGCTGATTACAGAAAGATCCTAAACTACTAATTTAGACTAGTCAGCTCACTTCAGTTGGATAAAGTTATGTGAAATGACACTTGCATGCTGTCATTAAGGACAGACAAACCCCTTCTCAAACCCCAAATCCCAGGGCACAAAACCCCATTATTTTGGAGCCTTTTTCAGAAGTCATGCAGAATAGTTGAGAAGAAATACCACTTTCCTCTGTAACTCAACTCTAAGAACAAATTTATACCATACGCATTTTTTCTTGGAGTTAATTTGCATTTTTCTCTCTTTCAACTTTTCTGCAGGACATGGCCTATGGGTATGGCAATATGGTGAGAAGAAGAAACCAATTTTTGATGTTCCAGGGCCTGATGGCAAATATTTGTCTCCTGTTTTAGCTTCAGTATATTTATTTCTGACAGTGATCATAGTTTTCCAGGTAATCAAATTGTACATGCTGTCACCTCTGTTCATAGTTTCCTGTAATAAACCCATAAATGTGCAGTACCCCTTCTATCACTAAGTCATGTCAGAAGCTAATCAAGCACTGAAGTACATTTAGTCACTTCAAAATTAAATTTTAACTGTAGGGAATTTGATAATATGTAACCAGAAAGTTAAGTTAAATAAAAGAAGTGGTTTACCCAGTGACAAAAAGATGGTAACGTCTCTGAAAAATAAACAAACTGATGCACAGTGAGCTGTCAGATCTCTTGGCATTGGAGAAGATAATTGTCTGAGAACCTTCCCCAAAAGAATCAAGTATTTTATTTTATGTTAAACAAGTAGGAAGAGATAGGATGCAATGTGCCCTGCTGGGAGAAAACAAGCTTTATGCTTTCTATCCACTGACTGTGGACCAACACCTCAAAGACTGTGGGTGTGTCTCTGTGTAGTGTTCTAGTATAAATATAAGTTGTATACATTTTTAACTGCTTTCCAAAGATACTGCTCTTAACAACTCCATATCTATAAAAAACTTTTGTTAAAAGTTTTTGGTTTTGAAGAGAAATTTATTGAATGATGAAGGTAGTGGTAAATTAAGAGAAGTAACAGACTCATGTCACTGGGACTTGTGGAGGTATGCTGAGTGGGTCACTAGAGGAGGTTGCATTGCTGGAGGCAGCAACACCTTTGTAAAAATGACTGAAAAAGTATGTTAAATTACTTTTTACTCTAAAGTATTGGGTTGTGATATTGGTTAAAAAAATTCACCAATCTTTAACTGTAGTTTTTGTTTAAATAACCACATTTTCCACTTATATACATGCTGTAATTTATCCCTCATATCTAACTCAGCAAGCTAAATTATGTATACAGTCTATACAATCAGGGACTTCTGCCCTGAAAAACATCTGCAGAGAAAAATACAGGTACAAATTAGGTATTTTGTGGAGTTTTGACAATCCTCAGAAAACAGTTGAAAATCTTTTCTGGAGAAACTTCTCACATCTCTTCCTTCAGCAATTCTAAAATTGTTCTTCATTCAAATAATCTCCAGTGCAAAAGCCAAGGCCAAAAAGATTGTTCCTGTGGAAGGGTTAACACTTCTCACTTTGTTTCTCACATTCCTGCAAAGTGAATGTGTAAACAGTCTATTATTTATGCAGAATAAATTTAAACCATTCTTTCACATTTACAGGACTCTGACTGTACCGTCTGGTTTGGGTTGTTTTGTTTTGTTTTTTCTTTTCCTTTCCCAGCTAGTTTCATGTTCACCTTATTAGCCTAAAAAAGATTTGCTTCTGTACAAGTTTTGATAATCACCCTTTTAGCCATAATAATGCATTTCAATATGCAGTTCACCATAGGTTTTCGTCATCTAACAGAGTAAATAAACTCTTTTCAAATGTGGTAATAGTTTTACAGTAGATGCTTAAAGTACATAGCTTCTTTATGTTCTAGTCTAGTACCAAGTTATCTGGATTTTACTAATACATTGTATCCTTGCATCTATTTTCTTCTAATTCTCTTTCTTTTTGTGTATTCTAGGTTATGATTCCAATTTCTTTGTATGTATCCATTGAAATAGTTAAAATCTGCCAAGTGTACTTTATTCATCAAGATAAAGATTTATATGATGAAGAAACAGACTCTCAGCTGCAATGCCGAGCCTTAAATATCACAGAAGATTTAGGCCAGGTGCAGTTTATCTTTTCAGACAAGACTGGGACACTTACTGAAAACAAGATGGTTTTCCGAAGATGCACTGTTTCTGGAATAGAGTATTCCCATGATGACAATGGTGAGCTCATGATCTTGCGTTCTATCTAACAGTTGTACTTTGAGCAGTCTGAAGTAGATTCAAGAATTACTGTAATCTTAAATCAAAAAGAAAAAACAAAAGAAATTGCATGTATGCACTCAGCAAACTCCGAAATAGCTGTTTTCAGACTAGTAGGATTTGATGGGTTTGTTCAGATAGTAATGACAGTCTTATCAAAGTGTTCTGTAACATCTACAGTATGTTGTCAAGACAATTAAAGCTTAAAGTACCGGCTTTAGCTTCTGATACAGTAAAGCACTTGAGCACATGGCTGATTTAAGCAAATTGAATAGTTCTGTTGGTATCACAATTGTTTGGTGTTTGAAGTATGTTACGTAAAATACCAGTTTTAAGCATACAGACAGGTTATTGTCTGATTGAATACCTGCAATGAGATTACCCTTTTGTGCTGAGAAATAAATGTAAACAAAGCTGCTGGTTTTCATATTAACAAGAAACGTAATCTGATCTAATAGCATATTTTATGTTACCTTTGTCAGATTCTTTTCAGTGCTCCTGTCTGACAGGTGTCTGTGTTAAGGTATCTTCACTGCTGTATGAACACTGCAGTTGAGAGAATATCCCCAAGTATCAGGTTCTTGAAACACTAAAAAGTCCCTCTTTGTCACAAAGTGAGAGTTGTCATCCCTTTGTCATCTCATCAGCCTTTTAAAATTATGATTTCCTGGTTTGTGATTGGTTTGTCATTTGTGTTATTTTCCTCTAACATCTTGTTATCAGTTTTGACATAACAGATCTTAACTGTTAAATCATACTCTGTATGCAGGAAAATAGATAGCTACAGTACTGCATTCCTATTTGCAAAAAGTAAGTTTCTTAATCTACATAACATATAAAGATGATGGCTTAGAAAGTTCTCTCAAAGACCATTACAGAAGTTCAGTTTACGAATAAAATACAGAATAAGACAAATAATCAAAATAGATTGGAAAATCTAAAACATGCTTTAGAGAGTTCATAAGATTCCGAATTAGAAAAAGATATTTTGAAGTTTTGGATTAGGCAAGGATTGTTCTTTTTCTTTCCTACTTTAAAGTAATAATGAGACCTTACATTTAAGACTCTCTTTTTCAAGAATCTAGGTGTTTGGGTAGTGTTAGTGTCCCAGTGTTTACAGAAAGAACTTAAACAGGGAGAAGCTGTGACTTCCTACTTCTGTACTGTAGGTAAGAACGAGAAGAATTAGGATTAAGAGTGTGTTTCTGGACTCCTAATTCTGCTTGTGATACTCTTATTCTTTTTTCCTCTTCTTTGCCATTGATCATTTGCTTGTTTATATTAATTTCAGAGTGTACTCTGTTCCTTGCAGGAATGATGATGGTACTGCCAACTAAAACAGTGCAGAAAAAGTGTTTTTATTTGCTTGGTATCATCAGCTAATATGTAGGCTGAACTGAGTTCAGGAGCCTGAGGCTCCTGAATTTGAGTATTGAGTTTCAGATCTTTTTTCTTCAAATGTAATGTATTTAACAGGAATATAAGTTTGTGCGTGCTTTCCTCTTATGATTTAAGATTACAATATATATATGTTAATGAAAGCAGAGTGAATTTCACAACAAACAGAAGTGTCAAATAAATACGGAAAATAAACTCATTCTTTTCACATATGGCTGTATTTGGGCTTTCATGTAGCTCCAGTCATTATGAAATTTCTGACAAATATAATTTTTAAACTGACACAGAATTTATACACAATATTTTATACTTAGTAATTTATTCTTTTTTTTCTTCTCTACAGAAAATAGATCTTTCTCTGTCATTATATATATAAATCGTGATAATTTCTATTGATTTTGTTCCCTATAATCAGGATTAATAACACAATAAAAACTGTTATTCATTCAAGTCTTTTATTAGCTCTATTCTCCAGTCTGATTGTCTAACCATCCTTTCTCTTTCCTGCTGCTGAAACCTTTTTGTTTAGATGTGGTAAAATGTCTATCACAGCTCCTTCTGGTTTTAGGGGGTGCGTCAACAACATTTAATTGCAGTGTGCTTACTTACAAATGATGTGTCAGCCACTTTTTTGTGTCTTATACCGGAGTACCTGAATTCCCCTTTGAGGTTTTGGGGCATATGTTATAACTGATGCCATCCTGCTCTGCACCTCAGGTTTTGCTGAAGATTTTGTGAGTAATAAAATTCTAGTATCTTTCACTTGGCAAATTACCTGAGGCTGCCATATATGCAAGAGCACCAAGTAAAATGCATTTGCCTTTTCTTACCTATTTCAAAGATAATCTGTGTCTTTCTTCACTTATCTGAGTAATTTTTCAGACATAGTGGTTTTTTACTTGGAATCAAACTCAGAGTAGCACTGTAGATGAAGAAATTAATTTTAAATTGTTGTTCACAGGTCAAGATTCAAAAGCTGAAGGTAACAGGTCATCTTCTGCTGTGAAACCAGATATCTCAGGATGGAAATATCCTTGTTCTGAGCTATTTGGCCTAAGTTTATTATTCTACTTGGCTGGGTAGCAGTGCCTGTTATTCCAGTTGTTTGACCCTTCTCATGATAAGATCCTGTTTTCAGTTATGGATAGTTTCACAAAACTTTAACTATTTGATTCAAGTTTTCCATGCCAGATGTTCATCTCAGGCATGAATTCTGGGTGAGAAATTTCAGTCAGAACAACTCCACTCAGCCATATCCAAGAATTAGCCTAAGATGTAACACACTTTTTTCCCATGCTATTAAGTTCTGGCAAATTTTCCTCTGAAGTCATCTAAAGGCCCTGTATTCTGGGGCTCAGCCATGCGTACACAGAGAGGGAAAGTTATGCCTACAGTGGCAGACTGAGGTCTGAAATTTCCTCACTTTGGAACTTTAATTTTCTTTTGAAGCATTTTTTCTGCATAATACAGGACTGCTGCATATCTGACAATTACTCAGTCAACAGATTGTGCATAACCTTCAAAAATCTTTTCTATTCTGCATTATAAGCTTGTCTCCCTAAAATTTCTTCAGTTATGAGGAGTTATCCCATTCTTTTCTGATCTACAGGGATTGTTATACAGCCTTTGTCATCACCATATCTGAGTTCCTTCCAGTAGTGCATTAAGCAATGTGTGTGACTTTACTTATGTGCAGCTTGGTCTTTCCCCTTCTTCCTCTCAATGTGTGTGCGGTGCACAATTTGGGTTTGGGGACTCCTTATAAGGTATACACTACACTGTGTTAGGTTTGGCATATTTGAGGCAGCATGTCTTTTTCTTGAGAGGTGGGAGTGCTCTTATTTTCTTTGGAAATTTGTTCCACAAATCCATGTAAATTCCCCATGTGAAAGGTGAGCTTTATGATTACGAAGGAGAGTTCTGTTTTGCATCAGATGTGAACATGTTAATCATGGGTTTTGTCACTGAGGCTTATGTGGACCTTAGGCAGGGTTGAAGCAATTAAATGACCCTAAAATAAAAACTGAAACCCTGAACAAGACTTCATACCTTTTTTAGGTAGTATAGGGAACAAGGGGCAGTCTTCATGGATTTGCTGGAGAAATCATTTTCCTCCAGAATTCTCTATTAGCTCTAAGTTTCTTATGAGGCTGATGGCACTACACCCAGGGGTATTGCATTGTTTTAGTCTAGACAAGAAGTGACACAAACATGAATAACAGAGGCCAATAAATTGCACCAGCATGGGACAGAATCTCTTGTCCAACTGGAGGTAGTACAAAGTATTATTCATTTGTACTGCTATGCGAGAGCTTAGCACCAAAGAGGAATCCCGGAACACTTGTGAAATCTGTGAGGGAAAGTGTGAGTGTTAACTCAGCAATAGTTCTGTGATACAAGCTTGGTCAAATGTTCATCACTGAGGTCACCTATAATACTTTGGTGATGGATTATGCACTGATCAGGATGAAACTATAGGAATTTGCGCTGCCCATCTGGGCCCTGTAAGAGACTGTGTTGATAGGGGTGAGATTCTTGTTACCTAATTGTAGGTATTTTTATGGAAGAGAGTCATCTAGTGACTTTACATTTACTGGAAAAAATCAAGCATTTGCAGGATGTAATTCATCAGACTTGGTTTAGACATGTATGTATGTTATCAAATATGTGCCTATTTCTCCATGGTTTAGAACTCTAAATACAGATGAAGAGAATTCCCACCTGACATCTGTATGACCTGCACTCTTAAATCTGTTCTGTTGTTTCTTTCAAAGGCTCTTGATTTGCAGAGTGTTAATTCAGGAGAAGGGTATGCCATGGACCACTCCAAGTGGAAGATGATTGTCCCATTCATAAATGTCCTGGGCATTTATGGAATGCCAATTGACACTATACTCTGGTTAAATCCCAGAATTATTCTTTGAGTTAGTGTCTCCTCCTATCCCAAAAGAGTGCTAGCACATAAAAAAATTGAATTGTTTCCTATATGTAAAATTACATTGCCATACCATAGCTCTTCCCTTCAGGCTAGTAGACAGCTTCTAATGATTCTTAGAACTGCTCATGCCCTAAGATTGTCTGCTAATCCCAAAGATGCCCAAAAGATGACTGTGCTTCTGAAAGTCATTATATGATTTAGCTACGATCAGATGCTCTTGGCCTGACATTTGTCCCAGTTTTTTTCCAACTGCTGAATTAATCTCTCTTGTCTATGGGGTGTGATCTCTGTTTTTCTCGTTTTAGCCACTCATTGTATGGAACTTCTGACAAAACATGAACTGAATCTCCACGAATGCAACCACACAAATCTAAAAAATCTGAATTGTTCATTGTTTGCATTCCACCCCCTTCCTTCCAATGACTGTTGAAAAACCTCTAGATGGCATAAGAATAAGAGAAGTTTAGGGGAGTGAAGGCAGATGATGAAAACCTCAGTGAATGCCCAGCAAAGTTTCTTCATACTGAATCTGAGGAAGGAGTTTCTTTCCGCTTTCTAGTTTTTCTTGCTGAAGATTGGCCAGTTAACTACTTTTCATAGGAAAGTGAATTATATTTAAAAAATCTCTTAGTTTGCTGGGCTGTTCTGTAGTGGAACTTTCTGATTCTTTTTGTAAGTAAAGAGAACATAGACTGCACATTCCAGCCACATTGGAGAATCAGATTCTTTTTTTTTTAAAAAGGCATAAAAATCAGTGAAACCTTTTCCATAAATGTGGCTGTTGCTTCCAGAGGGTCTTCTTGTCTCCAGCCTTTACAATCTGGCAATCTTCAGAAATCAGAATAGTTCTTTTAGGCCTTCCCTAGGAGGATCAAAAACTTTAGCAGCACTGGGTGCTTCAGGCACTCTGTGTGGCTTATTTGTAGTTTCTCTTTACATTTGTTACTACTTTTTGAAAAAAATTAATTGGTAACTGAGGAGAGAACCAGTCCCAGCAGATGTAGAACTCAGTACATTGGGAGTGCCCCATTTTTAATCCTACAGAGACAGAATAATTCATATTTAGAGACAGGTAATACTTTTTTTCTAATCATATACCCACACTCACAATTGCGCTGGAAAATCTCCAGAGAAGTACAAATGATTTCCACTTCTAAGTGAAGTAAAGAGCTCCTAATGAAGGACTTAAGGTTATTCCTTTTAAGCCCCTAGGGGTGCCAAAAGGGGAGAGGAAGGAAAATCTTAGTGTTTTCTTATCTCAAGACTTGTTCTTATGGGGAAGTTCCTACAAAGTAAATTAAGATTATGTTAACACACGTACAAATTTATAGCATGCTAGCTGCTCTACAAACTCGTTATATAGACACTAGAGTGCAGTTCAAAGTGAAATAAGCTTGCACTCATAAAATAATAAGGAAATAGGGTGATGTGGTGGCGTGACTAAATACTGCACATCTAGATTAACCTCATTATAGTTCAGTAACAGCCTTATTCAATGATTTGTGGAAAAATGGAATTATCCCATTATAAAATCGGGGCCCACATACTGACAGATGAATTATTCTGGTTTAGGAGGTCTGCAGTTTTATTCTGCTCAAAGGGAAGTTCTTTAGAGTTTCCTGATCCCACTTTTCTAGTTAGTGGAACATTAGCTCTGTGGCAACAGTATGACTGTCAGCCTGCAAAATGGATGCCTCATCACAGAGCATAGATAGCATGGAAGATAAAACAAAAATGAGCAAAACCAAAAAATAATTAAATAAAAGTTTTTTTAAAATAAAATAGTATCTCTTAAAGTACTTAGCAGCTACTACAGGGGTTTTATTGCTAGCTTACTCTTGTCTTCTAAAAGATGGAAGAGAGTTCATGGAATAAGTATTAATTATTGTTTCTTCTTTGTGCTGTAAATATCAAATGAACTAGAAGATAGTGAAATTTTACTTTCATGAATTGAATTGCTGTGTTTCTCAAAGTTGTTTGTGTGTTTGCCCTTAATAAGAACTCTCTATCAGACAAAAGATCAAGGCCATCAATTTTCAGTGCTGAAACTGAAAACCATCCCACAACAATGTCTTTCAGGTTATAATGTTCACAGGAAAAGGTTCTGCATGGTAGAGGGCTGAGTGGGAGGAGAGAACAGTGTGTTCCCAGAGAAGCACTCTTTGCACAACTGAAGCACTGTGAACCTTAGCTGTAACATAACGATTGAACTCCGTTTCATTATTTCTTTGGAAGTCTTAATTCTTGCTGCATAATATGTAAGACTACACTTGAGAAAGTGTTGAAAGGTGCTAAGGCCTGTTGTTTATTATCAAGCTTACCTTGGTATAAACTGAAATAATACCATTTGTATGAAAATAATTACATTTGACTTTGTTAATGAGATTCTAGTCTTGTATCTACTTCTTTTTCTCCTGTTTCCTCAGTGGCAGGAACAATTAAATGAATGTGCTACAATGAAAACCTGTATAGAGAGCAAGAGATAGCTCATTGCATAACTATTATAGAAAAGACTGCGCTATTGGTATACTAATAAATAAGCTGAGTGCTGCATTAGGAAACAGCTTTTACTATGCTGAATAAACAAAATATTTTTATATGTAATGTAAGAAAGAAGAAAGAGCAATGAAGAATACAGAGTTATGGTATGCAAGCATAACTGCATGGTGCATGAAACGCATTCTCTGCTTAACCACAGAGGTTTTATATATGGAACGAAATGATAATCAGTTCAGGGTCTTTGGAGTCATGTATTTCAAGTTGTATTTTCAGAGCAGAAGCTTACATTAGGTATGATATTTAAGAAAAAGTGTCATTTTTAAAAAAACTGTGCTGAGAAGGGAGCTGGACCAACTGGGTAACACATTTTGTGAAACTGAAAAGAGTAACTGTAGCCACTCCTTACGGGGAAGTGCAGCACTGGGTCTGCATACCATTCAAATGCCCAAATCCACAGTGAGGAAGATTTTCCATACTGCAAATCCAAGCTTTTCCTATGCTTTTTCTGTGGAGAGGTTGGGTGTCCACATGTCACACCAACTCTCCTTGAGACTGGGTTTGCTGCCTTAGTGAAGATAAGGCACAAAAATGTGCTTCTTATGATTGACTTAAGTCTTGAACATTGGTAAAGTGCAGAAAACCTTACTGGTGTGACATCTTGAGCAGTGGTTTTTCAACCTGGGGTTTGCAGCTTATAACTAGGAAACTGCAGAAATAATTAAGGCAGAGCTTGCACTGTCAGGCTGGTCCCTACCCTTGACAGTCCTCATCCCAGCGTGTGCGGTCCTTCATACCTCCCCAGTGCAGAGAAGGACAGAGGTCTTTCAGTGTGGTGCTCCATTCTGGTATTTGAGGCATCCTCTTAATGTGACACACTATGATGCTGTCCTGGTTTCAGCTGGTATAGAGTTAATTTTCTTCCTAGTAGCTGGTATAGTGCTGGGTTTTGGATTTAGTGTGAGAATAATGTTGATAACACACTGATGTTTTAGTTGTTGCTACATAGCGCTTGTCTTAAGTTAAGGACTTTTCGATTTCCCATGCTCTACCAGCAAGGAGGTGCACAAGAAGCTGGGGGGAGCCTGGTCAGGACAGCTGACCTGAACTAACTAAAGCGATATGCCATACCATAGGACTTCATGCTCAGTACATAAACTGGGGGGAGTTGGCTGGGGGCAGATTGCTGCTTGGGCATTGGTCAGCAGGTGGTCAGCAGTTCCATTATGCATCACTTGTCTGTTCTTGGGTTTTATTTTCTCTTTTTTTTTTTTTTTAATTATATTCCTTTTCATTACAACGATTATGGGTTTTTGTTATTGTTATTTTTATATTTATTATTAAACCATTCTTATCTCAACCCACAAGTTTTAACTTTTTTTTCCGATCCACCTCCCCATCCCACTGGGAGGGGGGAGGCATGAGCAAGCAGCTGTGTGGTGCTGGGTTGCTGACTAAAGTTAAACCACAGCAGATGTCCACATGGCTCTTTCCTTCCTCTCATGCCTGGATTTCCTTTGGAAGGAAACTGGGATGCTGAGGGGGAACAGTGAGCAGTCTGGCTCGCATCTATATCGAGGGCCTGGATCAGTGCAAGGACATTGAATTACTAGAGCATGTCCAAAGAAGGGCAACGAAGCTGGTGCAGGGTCTGGAGCACAGGTCGTACGAGGAGCAGCTGAGGGAACTGGGAGTGTTTAGTCTGGAGAAGAGGAGGCTGAGGGGAGACCTCATCGCCCTCTACAGCTACCTGAAAGGAGGTTGCAGAGAGCTGGGGATGAGTCTCTTTAACCAAGTAGGAAGTGATAGGACAAGAGGTAACGGCCTCAAGTTGCCCCAGGGAAGGTTTAGACTGGATATTAGGAAGCATTTCTTTACAGAACGGGTTGTTAGGCATTGGAATGGACTGCCCAGGGAGGTGGTGGAGTCCCCATCCCTGGAGGTGTTTTAAGAGTCGCATTGACATAGCACTCAGGGATATGCTGTAGTTGAGAACTGTCAATGTTAGGTTAATGGTTGGACTAGGTGATCTTCAAGGTCTTTTCCAACCTAGATGATTCTGTGATTCTGTGACATGTTACAGATCACTTTGGGTCCTCAGTGTAGACTCCTTCAGATATAGACAAAGCTATGATCAGTTGAATTAAATTAACCGTGTAGGGATCTGCACTTCCACTGGGAAAATGCATAGAGGCTTACAGAGCAAAAGAAAGTGGAAATTAGTGAGCAAGAGTGATGGGACAGGTTAGAACTGCACTGTCCAAAAGCACATGAAACAAGCTACAGGAAGCAGCCTGTGCAGATGAAGTCAACTTTATTTCCTTACAACTTATTATCATGCAACAGAAGGGCCAAGGAGACCAGTGACCTCCCTAATTTTTTGATCTGTCTTCTAGGTTCTGTCATGTGACTAAAAGGACAAGGTAGGCACTGAGAGAAGCATGAATCACAAGAAATGATGTTAATGAAGGAAATTCCTCAGTCATCCACAGTTAGTCTACATCAGGCTCATAGCCTGGGCTGTAGGGCTGTATTCAAGCTATGGGGCAGAACTGATCTACAGTGTGTCCTACAGTCTCTTCTCTGTGTCTCCAAACGCGCTACTACCCTTTCTACCTCCATGGCCTGAATTTTCTTCCAGCAGGAGCCAGAGTGCAGCACCAGATGTTGCACACCTGGGCGTGCAGTTAGAGCAACGACTGGGTGTGCATTTGCAGCCAGGACTGGGAAGCTCTCCCAGCTCCCACATTTCAAACAGAGCCTATACATGTTCCAAACGGAGTTGAAAAAAACCTCTTATGTTAGATACTGTACTGATAGAGCTATCACCATGTACTCTGTGTGGTCTGATTTCAACTCTTCCAACTCTTTTCTGACAGCTAAAACATGTTTGAAAATTGCAGCGGATGGCAAGGATGGGTTTTTCTTTGATCGCAAAGCTAGCTACATTAAAAGTGATCCCATGCCAAAATCATGCTATGTAATGCAAGATTTTTCTCAGGAAGTATTTTGTAAGAAAAAAATACTTTTTTTCTTTTTCTTTTTTTTTTTTTTTTTTTAAATGCCTGAGTAATTAACTTACATGCTAGTGTTTTATCATTTAACATTAGGAAAATCTAATGTATTACACCAGAGCACGAAAACGAAGCTGATCCACAAATATGTAACTTGTATAATTGGATAGTGTGGCTTATTTTGAGAGTATAATGAAAAGACATTTAATTAATACCTAATGAAGGAATAAATAGATACCATTTAGAGTGGCATGTGCCTGCCTAATGAATAACCCAGATTATTAAATGCCCATGGTCTTCAGGAGTGGAAAAATATGTTATACATCAGTTAGAGCTAATGTAACCTGACATTTAGAGGGGCTGAATTCCCCGGCTGTTTCACACCTCTTCTTTTTGTTTCCTTTTCAACTTCTATATATTAAACGGCCAGGATCAGTTTCTAACAAAAATTGTAGTTGGAATCTTGACTGGGAAAGCATTCCTCTAAAATACATCATTTGGAAAAACTCTTTCATATTGTGTGAACTAGTTATTTCTCACTGCAGCAGATAGTGATAGAAACAAGTGTTGCAGCAGGTGAGGGTACCCTGGTTTTGATACTGCATGCTGCACTGTCCTGCCTATCATGCTGTCCAGAGAGGAGGGAACACACTCAGAGTGGGTTTAGCGCTAGGCTAGGAGTCAAGAATCTGTGTTCATTTTTCCACTCTGCAGCAGATGGCTGTGACCTTGACCGAGGCTTTTACTCTGTTTGTACCTCATCTTTGTATATAAAATAAGGGTAGTAGTGCTCTGGGTGTCTTGTTCTGAGGACATTTCAGATGTCAGTTAACTGGTACTGGGTAGATGTGACATTTTTGCCAGAAAATGCTTTATTTGACATTTCCATATTCTGTTGGAAAGGGCAAGAAAATTTTCTAGATTATTTATTTCCTTCTCAGACTTCCAAGTGAAGACCAAATTATTTGGTTGATTTCATCAGGCTGAGCTATGGAATATTCTTCGGGAATGCAGTGACTTACTGCAGAGTCTAACTACCTTTCAGAAAGAGTGCGATGATGAGGGAGGCAGTGTGTTGCATTACATTCCTAATTATTTTATCTGCATCCTCTTGTTAGATACTACCATTCAGTAGACTTTGTTATCTGCTGATACTGGAATCACTCACTATTACTGTGAAAGCACGGTATAATATTAAAACCAGATCACTTGAACAAAGTCACTATGTCCCTCTCCCTCTTTCTCAGCAACATTTAACATACGCAACATTTCTCCCTCTGTATTTTTACTGATAGCCAAGCGCTTAGCAATGTACCAAGAACCTGATTCTGAGGAAGACGAGGCAGCCCCAAAAGGAGGAACTCTATCCCAGCGTGATAGCATCTGCAGCCATCAGAGCATCAAAGTAATCCACAGAAGCCAGAGCACCAAAACCCACCGGCGCACGGGTAGCAGAGCTGAAGCAAAAAGAGCAAGCATCCTCTCGAAGCACACTGCGTTCAGTAGCCCAATGGTAAGGTGGGAGAACTAGATGTACAGTGTCCTGTATCTTTTAATAGAAAAATGTCCTGAAAAGGGAAAGGTAAAGAAATCTGTAGCACATTGTCTA
The DNA here is from genome assembly GCF_965140245.1 of Athene noctua. Classification (NCBI taxonomy): domain Eukaryota; kingdom Metazoa; phylum Chordata; class Aves; order Strigiformes; family Strigidae; genus Athene; species Athene noctua. The sequence continues at coordinate 192,311,378 of NC_134037.1, forward strand.
CCTCTTACAGACTTCATCTTGGCACTTTTTCTTCTGTAGTCACAGCTGTTTGTACAAAAACAGATGTTGGCATACATCTTATCTAAATATCTTCTGTGTGAGAACAAGCTAAAGACAATCTGAAACCTTTGGTTTAGTTACACCTTGATTTTGAAAAGAAATATATGCCTTCCCTTTATCTACAGAAGTTGAAAGTAGCATAAGCTTTGAGATCAAGGATTCTAATTGTTCTGCATACACCTCTTGTTTTCTCTTTTGTCAGAGAATTTTAAAACTAACAAGTGCTGGGCTGGACACCCTGTATTCCAATTCTTAGATGCTGTTGACATGCACTATAGCATAATTTTTAGTGTATTCATGGTTATCAGTGGATTACATGTATGTAAAAAAAAATAAAAACCTTTAAATTTCAGGATGTTGATGAATTTATGTTGTTACAGCTTTGCTTTGCTTGATTTATTTTACACTGTTGTAATTCCATGGAAGTTTTACATGAGCTGAACGGTAATAAAAGTGGAGAAGCCAAATCTTGTCTATCTGAATTATTGCACTGTTGACACAAGTTCACCCTTAAAACAAATTTCAAATATAGACATAGAAAGATGCTGTTTGCACTGTTGGAACTTCTTGATTTCAGTCAAGAGTAAGCTCTTTTGGTACAGTTCCAAGTTACAGTGTTTACACACAGGATTCTCTGCTTGCTCAGTTTCATCAGCTGCTGAGCATCAGCAGATAAAATTCTACTGAAGAAAGAGCCTTAGATTGGTTTTAATCTTTTATATCCTTGCATCGTCCTATCTTAAGGAATACCAGAATTTGCCCTGATGAGAAATAGACTAAATAAGTGGAAAGCACTGATGAAATAATGTGGAAAGTGCTCTGTATTTCAGTGTACAAAACCATACGCGTTACCTTCAAATATGTAGATGGTAATTGTTCTCTAACAAACAATCCAAGATGGTTTCATTTTATTGTGCTGATGTAAGGCCAAGTTTTGAATGTCATTGCTGTCTAATTTTTCCACTCTTTTGCTTTCTGCAGTGTACCACCGTTTAGTAACAGATAATAAATGTCCTGAATTAGACAGGAGAGAGGGAGGAATATTATCATGTAACTCTTCTCCTATCCACTACACCCAAAGTAGATAAATATTGTTGCTATTATAATTATCTGTAGTGGAAAAGTTGATAACACAATTACTCATGTATCCATGTTTATTAGTAGGCTCATTGTTAACTGTTGTCTAGAATTGGTGACTTACAGTCCTCTCCACCTCCAGTCTGTTGTGTAAGGCCACCGTAGAACTCTTGATATTGACATTGCTTTGGATGTTTTGATTGCTTGTTGCTGCTTTAGAAATTTGCAGAATCACATATATTAATCACTGCTGTTTATTACTAGGAGAAGGACATCACACCTGACCCAAGCTTGTTAGAAAAGGTGAATGAATGTGCAAAGCATCTGGAGGTCATGAGGAGCCATGAACAGCCATTATCCCATCTGAGTCCAGAACTATGTGACATTTTTGACTTCTTCATCGCTTTGACTATATGCAATACAGTTGTGGTTACCGCACCGAATCAGCCCCGACAGAAGGTGAGTTAAAGAAACAGCAAAAGAGAGTTTAAGCCTCTTTTGTATTGATACTAATTTGTCTTCTAAATTGGGGAAATGAAAACCTCCTGTTCTAGTGAGAAATGACTAGAACTAGTTATGAGACAGCTCTTAAAACTGCAGTGTGCTTGAGCGGGTTTAGTTACACATTAGTTAAATAGAGTATGCTAGCTATTTCACTTCAAGGTAAGATACGTTTTCATCGACAATTTCAAGATACTTCTGAAACTCTCCCTATTTCTTGTACTGTAACTTACTCATTTAATAAATGAAAGTTACAAAGTAACTTGAAGTTACAAACAAATGTAAATTACTGATTTGTGACTGTGCAAGACTTACCAGAGAATAATATAAACTGAATATATTGTACATATAGATTAAATTAAAAGGCTGAGACATTTTTTAAAAGTTTAAAAAGACAATGTACTTGAAAAACATCACTTAAAACTTTCAAATTATGTAAAAGATGCATCTTAAACTCATTATGAGAAATAATGGTCTTTACTGTTTAAATTGGCCTAAACCAGTGTCACTGATGAATGAGAATTTCAAAAATGCTATCCCGAGATGATCTGTAAGACAGAAATGTAACAGAATGTAGTATTAAAGCTAGCCAGAAATGGAATTTCCATTCTGAGAAAATTTTACAAATTCTTTCTGTTCCAAACTGGAATAAGAAGTGAACTAGTCTGCAAAATGAGATGGTTTTGTGCCAGGGAAATATTGGAGAATGGTCAATTCTTCAGTTTCAGGAATGCTACACTGTTACACAGTAATTTAATATCTATTACTATGTATATGCTATTACTATTATTAACATCATATCTGTAAAAAAGATCTATGTAAACTGAGATAAGTGATAAAACTGAAGCAAAACGCTTTGATGCTGAAGGAGAAAACAGTGGAAATCATTTATTTCAACATGTTCTTATTGAGAATCTTGTCAACATTGGCATATTTTCATAAAACTTTTCTGATATTACACTTATTGATGGAAAACTCTTGCATTAACTCTTTTTTTACTGCCTTGACTGAATATGCACAAAGAATGCCAAAGTTTACTACTAAGAATAGTACACAATACTGGTGATTGTGCAACACTGATAGTGTCTCCATTAGTCACATCTGAGGAGCTGAAAGAAAAAAAAATGTTTTTGATACAAACATATGTGCTGTCACACACAGGTACAATTCTGAAGTTCTGGTAAGGTTTTTTTGCTGTTGAGTCAGTTTTGTCCATTTACTTTTTTTTTCTCAAAATACAAATATCATTACTTTTTACTTGCAAATAAATTCTCTTTAGTTGGAGCTGCTTAGACTGCATAACAATGTCAGAATTCTTGTACAGATTTTCTTTGGGTTTTGTTCATTGGTTTGTTTTTTACTTCTCAAGGTTAGAGATCGATTTGAATTAAAATCTCCAGTAAAAACTATAGAAGACTTCATACGAAGATTCACTCCAAGTCGCTTGACCTCTGGATCTAACAGCAGCAGTTCATCTAGTCTAGCTACAAGCAAATCAATGCACAGATTTGGTTTAAGTGTGCTTTCATCTACATCTACGGATAGCACTTTATTGAAACTGGAAGAGAAGCTGGCATACTCTGCACAGATGAATAACAATGGCTACAGCTCCCAGCAAGACAGGACAGCTGTGAGGAGTGGACCTGGGGAAGGAGAACTCCGTTATGAAGCAGAGAGTCCAGATGAAGCTGCTCTGGTCTATGCAGCAAGGGCATATAACTGTTCTCTGGTTGGAAGGCTGTCTGACCAGGTATCAGTGGAGCTACCTCACCTGGGAACATTAAGCTTTGAAGTATTACATACATTGGGCTTTGATTCTGTCAGGAAGAGGATGTCAGTAGTGGTCAGACATCCTCTCACAGATGAAATAAATGTTTACACTAAAGGAGCGGATTCAGTTATTATGGATCTTCTTCTACCCTGCTCTTCAGGTACACCTCTTACTTACCTTTGCAGGAGTGGGAGGGGGAGGTGGTTCTGCTTAACTACTGAAAAACTCATAGTATCTCATTGCCTTCTCTAGCAAATAGACCTGCCTGCTTTTGTTGTGAATATAGGGAATGGCAGAATAACAACAGTCTCTCTCTTCTTTTATAATACTTTGTTATTATACCAAATTTGCTGTTAGAAATTATTGGTTCCTTTACCTTACATGAATGAGTGAAATTAATTTCTGTAAATGATCTTCTACTAGCAAAGTCTACTTTGAAGGAATTTCTTAAAACTCTGCCAAAGCAATTTACATTTCTTCAGGAACACCTGTCTATTGGTGCATGGCTATATGAGCATTTTATATAAAACCCAAGCACTTCCTATTGTGGTTTCCTTATTTGTTTCATTTGTGAATCTTTATGTCCTTTTGCTGCAATAGTTTGTATAAATCAATGCATTTATGCTGGTTTGACTGTGACGCTAAAGAGCACTGTGAATCAATCAGCTATCAAAACAGACAACTTGTGGCAAAGGGAGAGATGCTGTTCAAACGAGACATCTTGACTTCAGATATGTAGTTGACTAGCAGGAAGTAGACATGTAGCTGTGAACATGGAGTACTTCCCTAAAGCATGGAGACTTCTCCATCACCCAGATATTGCATGAAATAGAAAAAACACTAAATAGCTGCTAATTGTGATCAGCTGGATTCAAGAACCCTGTAAGCTTTCAGAAGTTAGAGGAGACACATGGGTTTCAGTTTGCATGAATCGGTTTGCATCCAATTTACTGTATTTTCAATACTGAATTTAATCCAGTGTTTAAAGGTTACCCCAGTATGAATGGACAGAGCCTGAAACTGCTAGAGGTACTTCCCATGTTTCACTAATGCGTTGACTTTGTGGCTACTTTGACATTAGTTGGAGTAAACAATTGTGAAAGGCTTACACTGTGTAATTTTAGTTTCATGAAATACAGAAAAATGTTGGCATTAGTTTTCTGTTTACAGCCATATAAATCAAAGCTGAGCCAAAAAAATTAAGAACAACTTGTTCTTAACTAACAACAAAGTATTCATGAATAATTTTCTAGTAAAGATCTGATATCACAGAAGGTACATAGAGCATCTGTGGAAATTTTTTTCCCTCCAGAGTACTAACAAAATTTGTAATACTGAGAACTTCTAAAAACATACCTAGAAAATAATCTTTGGAAATGAGTTCTCAGAATGAGAACTGAGCATTAAAAAGAAAAGATTATTTTATGCTAAGTCTTAAATATTTTGTCACTATATAACAGACTGTTTGAAGCTGCTGCATCTGTTCGTAGTAGACTCGATGGATCAAGGAATTTTCAGGCAAATTTCACGCGGACCTAGGACCCACCTAGATAAAAACAACAAGGCCAGTTAGAAAATGAAACAGCTGCAACATTACCAAAGGTGATTGATGTCAGAGAAGGGGAAGCAGAGTTCCTGAAGATTGGTGTTGGTAGTGGGCAGATTTTGTAGCGGGGCGCATACAGTGATTTTACCATCTTTACAGGCAAGCAGTGGCTTTAAAGGTGGCTTTCAAACTGTGCCCTTTATTTTTTTAGTTTTTTAGCCCAAATCAAACTATGAGTTTTAGTATATTTTGCTTTTGTAAGCAATGTAAAGTGCAGCCACTAGAACCTCATAAGCACTTTCCCTACTTTTCTAGCCCTCTAAGCCACTGCTAGTCTCAGTATTTCTGTACGTTTCAGTGGATCTGTCTGAAAAATGTTTTAAATTTCTCTTGAGCAGCCTCACTCCCAGAACTGAATTCGCAGTCTCTGCTCACAGTTTCCTAATGTCAGTGGCTATGTTGTCAGTTCCTGAGGGAATGGCATCTTTTTCCTGTTACAGGAGGCATTCCCCAGGTACAGGGAGCCTCAGAAGATTTATGCTGTGGCTGTTATCTATATTGCATGATCTGTCAGTGGTTTCATCCTGTTCTCTGGTGCTGGTGGAACATGAGTGTGAGAGAGATGTGATGCTACCAGAATGCAAGCATTTATCATTTCAAGGAATTGACCAATAAGTGAATCAACATGACAAGCTAATCCCAGTGCTCACTTTTTGCTGTCTTCATGTCTCAGGGACATGTAAAGTGTTTACCAGTCAAGTGTGCATCTTGAGACTTTGTGGTAGTAGTGCTCTTAGATTGAAAGACCAAGGCAACATTGTGTACCTAATCTCTCAACTCTAACATCACATTGTATGACTCAGTCCTATCAGACATAAAGGTCCTGTTTGTTTGGGAGGAAGAACATTTTAAAATCTGACATGAGGAACAGCCAGAATAAAATGTGTTATGTTGTAGCTTCAGCTGTGTCTTATAGAAAATCAGAAATCACCATAAGCTTCAAAACTTAAAAAGTTCCTGAATTGACTCCATTTGTTCTGCCTGTATATCTAGTTGAGACTGTAAAACCTGGTGTTTTCTGACAGCATACAGATATTTCCAAAAGCCTTGAAATGATGCCCAAGAGTGTATTGTTTTTATTTTATCTCACGAGTGACCATGTTCATAAATAAGGAAGTTACTGTTTGAGTCAATAACCAACTCGCACAGAAACTGTGAACGTAAGTCACTGAGAAAACAATGACTGGGCTGGCTTCCTGCAGCTTGAGATTATGGAAGGAAATGAAGCAAGCAGACCACTAACTCTCTATCGTTCTTCTGGAGAAGACTTATTTGCCAGTTTTCATTTCTATGGTGCATGTGCTCAGCATAGACACCACATCCCAGCTGAAAAGAATCTCCACAATTGGGTTTTGTCTGCAAGGGATTCCTTCCCTCCTTGTAACTCCTGAGCACAAGGTGAATCTCGGGGCAAGACTGATGAGGCACATGAAGAGCTGGAAGGGGTTTAGCTCTCATGCATATGCTGGTGGAAGAGGGAGATGCAGTGTTCCATGCTGGAATTGAGAATTTGCATGGAACATGGTGTGCATATCTCTACTTGTAGAGGATGACTGTGTTTGTACATTGAAGGTGGTATAAGCATTTAACATTGTGATCACTGAATTAGTGCCCGTGGTACTCAGACAGATCTGAAGTGATTAACAACACTTAAAGTGATAGGAACAACTTTTGATGTGTTGTGAAACTGTGTTAGGTTGCCAGTTTAGTATATGCATTTTTCCACTTCATGTTGCAGCTGAATCTAGTTGCACGCTGGTTTAACAGCTTCTGAAGGAACCCTGTAGTGTGTGTGTTGGAGCCACAAGCTATAGTGTAAGAATGGGCTTTCCAATTGCAAATAATATTTGTAGGGAAGTTCCTCCAGAATAATATATCTTTATTGATGCTTTGAGAAAATCTGTATGATAGCATAGGTAGCATTAACAGGTATGGTCAAGCTCACCAGACTATCCCTACCAGTATTCACCACACCACCTTAATCAGAGATAGAAATAAAATGCTTGAAATACTACAGTCTTTATGGATTCCTTCAGGAACAGCTGGGTGTGTAACACTCCCAGCTTTACAGACCTAGAGAGGCTGGACAGTCTTTAAAGGTGAGAAAACAGCTATACAGTGAGTAAAATGTGCTGATACATGGTTGAGATATCAGGAACAAAACCCAGAATATTGGAATTCCAAACTCCCAGGTCCTTCCTTCCTACAACATCAGTATTTGTACAGGTTTGTGCTGGAGCTTCTGAACACCCAGTTAAACACACTGCTGCTGTATAAATATGAAAGTGCTGAATGCTGTGAAAGTTTATAGACAGACAGACATAAATGCATATACATGGTCACACATAGCAAGATCAAATTGGGTATGAATGCACACTGCAAAAATGGACTCTGGAAAGTATAAACAGTAAGATATTGTGTCATCTAATTTAGATACCTGTATTAAGTGCTTAATATAAGGGTATAGTGCCCATAGTTTCTCATTATGGTCGATTGAGAGAGATGAGCACATCCAATGATGAACTGAGATCATATATAGTAGGTCTCTTCAGGTGCTCAGACTTCTGATGGTGAGTGGCATTCACCTGACTCTGTGACTGGTTACTGTGCAAGTATCAGTAAGACAAATATTGCATTAAGGAACTCCAATTACAAAATTATAATCCTGAAATGATTCTACACCCAAAAAAATGTCCAGACTTTAGAAAAAAGTATTATACGGCATCAGGGAATAGAAAAACCTGCCATAAGGTACCAGTCATTCTCACTCAGTGGTTCCAATCTAAAAACTTACCAGCTTGTACATTTACTTTAGTACTAACCCTGCAATTCATATTCTTTAAGATTGCTTCTACAGTAAATTGTACATTAACCTGTCTTGATCCTAGATAATAAAAAGATACATATCACCTATTTATAACTTTTGAAGACATCATTTCAGGTAATGAAATGGAACAAAATTTGTTATCATCATATTCATTACTCTTTTTTGATCACAGTGTGAACACATTGAACCAATCACACCTAAAGAGAGAAAAGGAACAAATGTTCAGTCCTGATTTTGAATTCTTACACATGGCTTTAAGTCAAGAGTAAAGTTAAGTGGAAGTTGTAGAGGTAGTTCAAAGTAGAAGTTAGCTTTGAGGTCTGCACAAGTGCAAATTCTCTTCTGAATGAAATCACAGTCATACCCAGAACTTCTTGCACTGATTCAGGCCAATAGGTAGTATCAGTATGGCAGTAACAGAAGTACCTTCATGCACTTTGATATACAAAACAGAGCACAGTTTCTGGTTCTTTTGAGATATTAACCTTGGTTGAAAACTAAGTGCTATTTTTAAGTAAGTGTCATTTTTCTGCATATGATGAGATGTGGAGAAGCTTTTGCTAGTGGTGTATTTGAAATCATACTCCTTCTGCATTATTGTTTGCTGTGAAGAATATAATGATTTCTTAAAGTATTCAGGCTAAACAAATACTTCGGGAGTAAGAAAAAGAATGTCTTTACAACATACATTCACAATGACTTTTGAAGAGAGAAGACAGAAAAGATAGAACAAAAAGGCAAGATTTTTTTTTTTTCTAAATGGAATATTTGACTTGAGTTTCCCAGGAGACATCAGCAGCTCTTTAAAAGTATCAGTTACAGAGTGCCAGTACAGTGAGTACTGTAGACAAGTTTTTATTCTCTGGGGCCATTCAGCTGCTGTTATTTTTCAATCACTGATTTCTTCTTTGATTCTTATCTAGATGACCCTCGGGGCAAACATCAAAAAAAAATACAAAGCAAAACCCAGAATTACCTTAATCTGTATGCTGTAGATGGGCTGCGAACCCTCTGTATTGCAAAAAGAGTAAGTAAATTGAGGCTCTTAGTTTGCTTTTAAGGAGAGTCTTGACAAAGATTACTGAAGGCATTTATTAATTTATTGTTCTTGATTCATAACTTCTTTTTCATTTTATTCTGTAAAGTAAGAATGCCTCTGCATCACACTGACTGTGCTCTCACATACTCTTTTTAATAGGTTCTCAGCAAGGAAGAGTATGCCTGTTGGTTAAAAAGTCATTTAGAAGCAGAATCCTCTATTGAAAATCGTGAAGAACAACTGTTGCAGTCAGCACTGCGGATAGAGAAGGATCTGCATCTGCTAGGTAATGAAATGAGAGCTTGACATGAAATTAAAATGTGTTAAAAATCTGAAAGCTTGGCTATGAAATCCATTCTTTCCTTTAAATGGTTTCTGACAGTACAGAAATTGGCTTCTTTTGGACTTTGTCATGGCTATCATGTGCAGCACCACAAAGGAATGGGCTGTAATTAACATAACAGACATACTCTGTTTTCCTTGCTTCTGCCATCATTTTATCACTAGTGAAATGAGTGGAGTAATATCAGGGATGAATTTGACACATCATAAATGGGAACTGCTGCTCTAAGCGGGAGGAAGACTTGGCCCAAACTACAGAATTTCGTTTAGTGCCACTTCAACATATCAGACACTTCCATGGCTCCAGGGGCACCAGTTACACTCATAAAGCAGGGCTCATAAACTGCATTTGTGAGAGGCTTCAACTACCATATACATCAGGTTCAGCACATGCACTCAGGGCCTGTGTATTCTGTGGAAGGAGACTGCAGTACTTCATAATGATTCCGTTAAAATCAGTATATGTAAAATGTGTTCCAAGAACTAAGTCATAATCTTCCTCTACTGAGTTGAAATGTTGAAAGCACTGAGATTCTAAAATTTATATATATTCACTATTATTCCAAGCATCCAACTACTTTCTCCGGCAAAGAAACTGGGACAGCCATAACACTGTTAGAGATAACAGTCTTCACTAATTGCCAACATGCCAATCTCTGGAAGACGAGATCCACCTCACTCAACTTCTGATGTATCTACTACAGATCTCTAAGGCTCCCCATACAACCAATGGAGAGACAAAAAAAGAAAGTGCGTTCATTTGGTCTGTCTTAGATACCTGCTTTAGGATTAGATGAATCACACCCTTGAAGCGTCTTTCTCTTCTCTGACTTAAAGGGGAGCATGAGATGACTAATTCAGACCGTGTTAGTCAGGAAGATCCCACCAAGGTTCTGCCTGTTGGCTCTGGCTGCACTCTGGGGGAGAAAAAAAAAAAACAAAAAAAACCCCCACAAAGTAAATTTGAACTGCCAGACAAACAAGTGAGCTCTAGCCACTTATTTCTATTATGAACCATTCAGTCGTTCCCCAAGAACCTCATACTGTGGTTTGTATCTTACAATGATCAGTTATGATGAGGTTGTGGGAATAAAAAAGTGAGTCTGGAAAAGGGATATCTTTTCCTTTGTACACTGTTTGGTAGGTGTTTCCACCTATCTGGTGCTCAGACTTCAGGTGGAATTTATTGCTTAAATGTTTTTTTTTCAAGGAACAACCATAGGAATAATAAATAGCTGAGAAAGGTTTACTTTGCTTTTCCTGTTGTTCCAGGTAACTTACATGTCTGTCACCTCTTCATTCTCTAGTAGTGAGGGCTTACATTTCCTCACACTGAAGCCTCTCTAAAACTCAGTGGAGCACTCATGTATCAGTGGTGACACTGAACTTGGTCCTGCGTGGCTTTGGCTACAGTATTTGAAAATCTTGTTTCTGTCAATTGATTTATGAAAGCATAGGAAAGATACTCAGTCTCTTATAAACAGGTAGAAAGATGCATTGAAAGCATGAAAAAGCCACATTTTACTTTCACATCATGGCCAACAGGTTTATGATTTATTCTCTGCTATATATCACTTGGCAACCAGTGTCTTTCTGCAAGAGCAAAAAGCAGCAACACGGCAGGAAAAGGTTTATGTCTGCAGCCTAATGTGCTGTTGCCAAGCTGCAGTTCTGCTGTCATTCCCCTTCAAAAGGCAGAAATCTCTAGTGACCCAACCTCTTCTAGTTGAGGAAAGGCACTTAAGACCCTTAAGAACTGAAACAATCTCCTAGAAGCAACAGTATCTTCTCTAGCAACATTCAGAAGAAATGGTGAAGATACAGAACAAAGAAACAATAAGCTGAGATATATCAGCCTCATGAGCCTCTGAGACTAGAAGTGGCATCAGATTGGTTTTGGAGTTTTGAATTCTGGATTTGTTGTTGACTGTTGATGCAGATGTTTACCCCAGCTACTTTCTTCTCTTCTTTCTCAATACTCCCAAAAAGCTTCCTGAATCTTTAACCATTGGTAGTTGGCTATTTTCCAATAAATCTGTCTGCTGGGTTTTATAAAAATCCAAGCTTACAATTTCAAGTAAACCCTAAGTGTTCATTTAATGTGGAATATTTTGCTTTTTCTATGTGCTTAGGTGCAACTGGCATTGAAGACCGTTTACAGGATGGTGTTCCAGAAACCATTGCAAATTTGCGCAAAGCTGGGTTGCAGATTTGGGTTCTTACTGGAGACAAGCAAGAAACAGCTGTTAATATTGCATATGCCTGCAAGCTACTAGATCATGATGAAGAAATCATCACTTTGAATGCTGAATCACCAGTAAGCAGACCCAATACACAAGTTTACTTGTGAAATAGCTTTGCTCTATTTTCAACTTGTACAATTAAAAGTTTGATGGCATTTTTTTCCTTTCCCTCTTTTTTTTTTTTTTTTTCTTCTTTTCCTGCTTCATCTGTAATTTTCAGGTAGGACATGTCTTTGAATACTTGTCAGTGATTCATGCTTCTAAGTCACAGTGTCACGTATCATAAACTTACTGAAGACATGTAACTGTGTGTCATGGGCTCTACCATGAATGAAAATATGCCATAGCAGCATGAATGCCTTTCTTTGGTATGCATTCTCAAAACATCCCTAGTTTTGCTTATTGGCACTAACGGGTCTCCAAAAGCAACCTGTTATTAAACATGTATTGAGGAAGAAAACAATTGATTACCTGTTGAGAATTTGTGCTTTACTTTACACCACTGAAATGTAGTACTTAGATAACTCAGTCATTCATGTTTTCTCAGGTGGCTTTTTCTCTGGAGATAGAAGCAATACTTAAATTTCGATGCTAACACTGAGAGTCAGAAAACCACATCTACAGTAATGCCTTGCTTCCTAACAGACCTTCTCTAATTCTTCTGAATTACTGATCTTTCCTGTGCTCAACTTGTTGCAAGCAGTCACAAAGAGTTTACTGATATGGTCTAACATACAAGGAACCAGACTGGTAGTGCTGTAGTCCTTTAATGGGGTGATAAAATTGGACTTCAGATCAGCAGAGGAGAGGTAGGCCAGCAGTATCCAGCTCCAATTTCTTTCGAAAAGGAAGAAAAGATAACAGCATTTTCCATTCTTGAGTCTATCAACTGAACTGGTAAATGGATTTTCCATGATCTTTCTTTTTTGTAATACTTTGCTGTAAGACCAATAGCATTTCATTTAAAATGTTCGTATATTCTCAATAACATCTTTTAGTTGAGTATGGCTAGGAGAAAGAATTCAGATTAAATAACCTTTAATTGGCCTTTAACAATGCATATCTATTTGATCTGTGTTGTAGGCGTATACATAGTGTTCATCACCATACTTAACTTGGTACTGATACTGATTATATAATTTCCCAGTACTGTTATTCTGAGGAGCTCAAAGAAATTAGTTTAGCATACAATACTGCATGTTAAAGAGGAATTAGATTTTAAGCGTTTTGAGTCCTCATTGCTGTCATATCTTCTGCAAGAATTAAGTGTGTTTAGAGCGAATAGAAGATTATTAAAAATTAAAACTTTAACAGTGCAGCAAATATTATACAACACATTCCCCATATTCCTTATGCCTAAATTTACAGAAAACACAAACATTTGAATACATGTTCTTTTCCCTCAAACATATTTCTTTTGAATTTTTTTTTTTCAGGAGACATGTGCTGTCTTGCTGGAACAGTGTCTGCAATGCGTAGAGTCTAAATTTTCAAACAACTCAACAGACGAAGCTACTGGAAACATGACTGTTGGGTTCACCCCTTTCTATCCACCCTCTTCCCCTGTGCTTTTCAGCTTGGGCCTAGTGATTGATGGAAGGACTCTAGCTTATGCCCTGGAACCTACATTAGAAGATAAATTTCTTGCACTAGCCAAGCGATGCCGTTCAGTACTGTGTTGTCGCTCTACCCCACTCCAAAAGAGCATGGTAGTGAAACTAGTCAGAGACAAACTCAAAGCAATGACCTTGGCAATAGGTAAATATCTCCGTTTAAACTTGCCTGCCTCGATGTATACTGTGCCTTGAGAATTTTGGGGGTTTGACTTGCAATAGGACCCTTCCAACTGCCTCACAACTCAAATAGCTTTCCAGTTTTGTCTGAAAATGTGTTGGACATATTCATTCAAAACCAGGATAGAACTCTGGAGTAGTATTTGGGATTTATTCCTACAGAAGTTAGGTAGTCAGGACCCAGGTATCCTATGAGGTTTTGACATGTCCAAACACAGCTGTGAAGAACTGGGTTAGCTGATGCTGTGAAGAACACCATTTTGCAGTAACTATTACACAGAACAACATTGGGCTTGGTGCTATTTCATCCAATCAAGTTTAAACTCAAGGTTCTGCATTTTTCATCAGAAGTTGGCCATATAGCCTAGGATATGAGTTGGCCTTGTCAGTATAGAGAAGGGATTTATGACTGGCATTATGCCAGAGCTTACACTCCTTCCCAGCTAATCGCTCAGCTGATGAAGAGGAGATTTTGTCAGTCACCCAGTTTTAAATCTTGCAGCATCTTCCATGTTTGCATGATTTTTACATAAGAAAAAAACAGCTCTTCTTTTCCTATCTCAAGTTTAGGCTCGTGTTGCATTAGAAGATATGATTGTAGCACAAACACACTAGCTTTTGTCTACCTGTCTTGGCTAACCATAGTAGCAACACGTGTGGGTTGGACCTGCTCATGAGAAACCTTAAATACATAGAATAATTGCCAGACTCCTGTGACATCCACATCACCACATGTGTGCTGGTTATAATAATCCTCATGATTACTATATTATGTCTAGCTCAAATATGCCTTCCTCATACTGAATTTATATCGTTGGCTGACTGAATATGGACATAATCCTTTGCATATGTTGTCAAAAACTTCTGGGTGGTTAATTTGAATTATCCAGAATGCTTAAAAATACTAGTAGAGACTGGGCAGCTTGTGTTTTCATTCTTTCCGGGCATCTTGAGCCTGTGAGTTGAACTCAAGCTCCTGCTCTGGCTTAAAAGCCTAACTGTATACGTCCTCCCATTTAGCCAACATGAGCTAACTTGGGGTTGTGTCACACAGTCACAAAGACATCAGCTTTGTCAGGTGAGCAGATACCACTCTTATATGTGCCAACAGCAGGGAAACTGGAGTGAGATGTGGCCACTGAAGTTTAAAACCAAGTGTCTCATCATCAGCTAATACAGTTTAGTTTTCCACTAGCACACTGGTTGCAAATTTAAGAGTAGATACCTATCCCATCCTGGTATCCTTTCTATGGCACCTATCACTTGTGGTATCATGATTGGAAGCAGAGCAAGGAATGGTGACTATGCATCATCCATTGTAGTTAAGTCTACCTGTGGTGGGTGTATTAAAGATCTCAGACTGGTCAATCCAAGTCAAAAATTCATCTACTTTTTAATTTAATTGTACTTTTTACTGTATAGACATTCTCATTGTTTACACCTCCTTGCACATTTTGTTCTTAGTCATACCTGATTGCAGGCAGCAAGTTAATCAGGAAGCAGAAGTATTGGGAAGCTCATTCTCAGCCTTCCGTGTTTTAGTATTTGTGCAGTTCAGGCCAGATACTTGAACTTTAGGTCTTACTAAAAAGAGAGGTGTTTGTTTTATTTTTACTTTTCCATGATTTAAAAAAAAAAAAAAAGTCTACAAAGATCAAACTGTTGTTGCCATTTTGCCAAGCTTTGAACCTTACATTCCAAAGATGGATTCTTTCCTATGCCACATCAGCCTTACTATACTCACCCGACACTCAGTACACATCTCGCTTACTATACTCAGCCAACACACAGTAACAACTGGTTTTCCTTTGCTTTGCTGCTGCTCTTTCTAGTCTGCTAGTGACAACAAAACTGTATCTTCTCATCTTTAGGTGATGGTGCTAATGATGTCAGCATGATCCAAGTGGCAGATGTTGGCGTGGGGATCTCTGGTCAAGAAGGCATGCAGGTAATGTTGCTCTTTCAGTGAAAAGCACTCCCATGAAAGGCTAAAATAGGCACTTCCCATATATCAGTTTGACCAAGCTGCCTTTGGATAGACAGCGCAGGTAAGGGAGAAGTGGCACGCTGTGCTCAGGAGTGCCAGCTGCACATCATAAGGATGCTTTCAGCTTGAGTTTGAGCTTGTTCTCAGATCTGTGGTGAGTTTAAACTTGCTACTTTCTCAGAAAATTCATCTTACCAGATCCCTCTAAGCAATATGTTTTAAGAAATCATTTATTAAATACTGGTTTAAAGGACAAAAAAAATAAAAATCTCAGCTATGCACAATTTAGGAAATAAAGGTTCACCTTATTCTGGCTTTTATTCTCCTCTCTCCTGTATTGCTTGGGTGTACTTCTCCTGTGGAGTAGCTGCACAAGCCCATCCAGCTGATGCAGCTTATACGCATGGTGTGGTGGTGACCCTTAGCCCAGCCACCCACACATCTTGCTCGCTCAGCCTATTCAGAGAGCAGAACAGTGAAGAAAGAGAAAATTGCAGCCCTTTGCAGAACCACGGCTCTCTACACACTATTCCAATGTTGGTGTTCTCCCCATTTCCTGCCACAGGGAACAGCAAGATAAGGGGACTTTCCCTGTAGTCTTTTGGATGTGTTCAGCCTGTGATTATTGTATTTACCACTGTATAAGAGGCATTTCTCCCATCCCCAGAAGAGAGGATGTATATGTATGAGGTGTATTACCTACTGTATTACCTATTACCTCTGCCTCCTCTACTGCTAGTGCAATTCGGTTGCAGCATTAGCACCAGACATGGCAGTAAGACACAGAGAATGAGGAAGATGCCTCATTTCCACAGCCTGCCTTGTATTTGGGCTGGGTGCAGACTGATTGCATGAGGAAATAGAGTAGCTGAGCATATGTCAAAGAGCTCTTCAGAGAAGATAGGAAGTGTTTCCATCCTGAGGACCAGAGCAGATGAGTATTCTTAACTTAGTTATGTGTCAGTCGTTCTCTGACCCACACTGCATTTTTTTGCAACACTGGCTGGATGTTTTGCTTGAAAGGGAAGAAGGGCCTCCTTCTCATAGTGCACAAGTTGGCTGTAGAATTTTGTTCCATGGGATTTCATGAATGCTGTAATTTATTTGGGTCAACACACAAATTTATGAAACAAAAATTTAACTGAGCTATGAACCTGGATGTCAACTTTGTGCGTTTCCTGACATGCAGATCACCGGAAGCTAAGATAGCAGTCTGGAGAAAAGTCAGTAGGTGTTTTCCTTATTTATTCATACACTCTTCTGAAGGTATGCTCTCTTGGCTGTTGTTGGAGGCTGGGTACTAGAGAAGATGGGCCGCAGCCTTGTCCAGCAGAGATATTACAGTTGTTCTCCTTCTTGTAAACATCCAGTGGGTTCAGTCAGAGTAATCTCCAGGGAAAATGTATGTCCATCAGTGCTCTTCAAACAGACAGATTTCAGGCCTGCAATCTATTAAAAATGCTTCTTCAAGCCTGTCAGCAGCTGTAAATTAGACTGGAAAGAAGCTACCACAAGTATTCAGATACTAGTCGTGCATATGGCATCTCAGCCATAGACCCTATGAGTCTGATGGCTGAAAAAGACGGGAGGAAAGGAAGGCTTGGAATAAGCTGATGCCAAGTGTATTTGTTGTTCCACAGCCTTCACCATGCGCTGAGAGCTTTGCATAACTTCTGCAGTATCACTCTGCAGTTCCAGGCTCTAGAGAGCCCAGAGGAGACTGTTTTTGTGAGGTCGTCTCCAAGTCTATCAATTCAAAAAAGTCTGCCCCAAACTCCTTGGGTCTTATCATCTTTATGAACTTATCAGCTCCTATCATCTGTGTATTAATTCAGATCACTTTTTTTCCTAATGCAGACATATAGTGCTTATAGCATTTTTTTTTTACTCCTCTCCCCATTACACCACTTGTAGTTGAGCTCATACGCTTACAATAAAATGCCCCTGGCTTTTGCAGCATATTCAGATCTGAAAGCTATTTGCTCATTAACCCATTAAACTACCTGTTTTTTTCTAAATGAAAGTTCAACAGAGTCGAAAATGTTTATAGATGCCTTCCTTTACTGCAAGGTCCTGAGGAACCATGCAGGCCTCTTTACTATAAACAGCTGTCAGAATCTTACACATGCAGGTACTCAGAAGGCATTGAGCATTTAGATGTCTAAAACAGCAATACTCTGATTTATTTTCTTTCCACATTCTGTGGAAACATGTAGAGCATGAATCACTTTTTCCTGTGAAAAAGCTGGAAGAAAAAATAAAAATGTGAAAATCAAGGGGATATTTTGAGACAGAATAAACATGCAAATGTAATTGGATAACACCATCTTCCTCACTATGTTCCTTGCTGCAATCAAAATGGAATAAAAAAGAAAAAACCCCAACACTTCTCACAGTGTGTTGTGAGGTGCTGTGTTAGAAGCCCAAATTCAAAAAAGCTAACAGGTTTGTTTTAACATTGGAATAGGCTGAGATGGGGTGGAGGACAAGGAAGCAGAACATAGCACGGCTCTGTTCTCCTCAAACTACAAGACAGCTGTATGTCTGTAAGACAAATCAGGCTATTCGGTGCTGGGAGGTTGTAACAAGTGTGTCTCAGTACCTGAGAAATCCCAGAATGTGTCAATATATTAAAAAATGTCCCAGTGCTTGTATGCATCTACAGCTTAAATTACAATGCATTGTTACACTTTCTCTTGCATACTGTTTTAGAGTTTATTTTAATAGCTTCTACAAGCACTTACTTGGGAAAACTGAGCTCTTTTGATGATTTACTGAGAAAAGGAATTAAGAAAAATTAAAAGGAAAGATGTTTCTCAAGTAAAAATACAGCTGAAATATACCCTGCAGAGTGTGAAGAAGACATTGGTCCTTTGGAGGTTTTCACCTTTCCTCTTGTTTTTGGTGAACTGTGAGAAGAAAGTTGATATCAAAATAGAAAACTAAATGTAAAATAATATTAAATGAAATCTTAGTTGATCCTGGAGATAAGGACAATCGTGAAACCACTGTGATAACACCATCATTTACAAGGTCTCCTCTAGATGGACGGTTCCCTGAATTTTAGTCAGAAGCAGAGAGAAACTGGGTGATTCATTCTGTCAGTGTGATTTGGCAGTCTGCACAGTCCCAGAGGAGTCTCATCTAGTGTGATTTTTTTCACAGGCAGTTTTAGAAAATACGTAATTTTACAAATCCCTCAAAATACCGATGTCCCAGGACAGCCAAGTAAACTTTATAAGCCAGGATTGCAAATGTAATTAAATCTAATATTTTTATTCTTTTGTCTTTTAAAGTCCTGTAATTATGATGCAACCACTTAATTATGCTTTTCTTATTGTATTCTCTGGAAATTTATTTTGCCCTGTAAGTACCCTGTAGTTTTTATGGAGAAAAATTTTACAGCCACCAATATGTTCACACGTGGGTCCTGAGCTTTCATGCTTGTGCAACTGCAATTGTCAGCCATTGTCCCACCTCTTGCTTTTTGCTGCTGCTTGTCACCATCTAGAATGTAGACTGTAACCTTCTTTGGGTGAGAAGCGGGTCCTCTTGCATGTTCTACCACGCTGTCGGGTCTGCTCATGAGTATTCCAAACCAGTTCTGCAGTAGGTGCATTTCAGATGCACTGTAATGGATTTCATGCTTCATCAGTATAATTTCCATTGACTAATGGAAATTGAGTTGAGAAGATAACTAGATTCACTGTTGGTGTAGAAAGTGATGCTTTATGATAATGATTCCAACTTTTCTTTCACTAAAGGCGGTGATGGCAAGTGACTTCGCAATCCCAAGGTTCCGGTATTTGGAGAAGCTCTTGCTTGTTCATGGCCACTGGTGTTATTCCCGACTTGCCAACATGGTGCTGTATTTCTTCTACAAAAATGCAGTAAGTCTTTGACTTGGCAGCTTTATGTCATCACATGTTTCCAGGGTGCTAAGTGAGCATTAGGTCAGCCTTCCAATGGTTTATAAATAAGCTGCAAAGAAATTTGCAGAGTTGAAAGACAGCTGGCTGCCATTTGCAGAAATACAGGACCCGCTCCATAACAGCTACAGTGTGCCGCTGAATGTGCAAATTAGGTAACAGAAATAACAAGCCCTGCTTATAAGAAAAGTTTCTTTATAGAGCAGTTTTGCAGAATTTAGCTGGCTAGACACAAGTGTCTTTAATGTCAAAGCCATCCAGCGTCAGTCCAAGTAGCAGTTGTGTTTTCTCTTTCTGACCCTATCTCGTCATTGCTTATGAATCACTGTACATATTCCCTAGTGACTTGGGATAATTTGAGTCCTCTTTGTGTCTCAGATGCAGAGATTGGGAAGGTTTTTTTCTTGATTTATCTTACTCCCAACTAACCAAAAGAGTTCATTAAAAAGGAAGCATACAGTGGTAAAGAACAGACTACGGGTCTGCATTTCCTCCCTGGTGCATGAAACAGGAGTTAGTCCAGTACTGGGCACTGAGCCAGTAGCAGCTCGACTCCTTGGCCCTAACAAAGGCCCTTTGCATTGATCTTGGAGTACAAAGATGATTGATTGAAAACTGCCTAACAAGCAGGCACACAGATCTGCTCACTTGTGACACCTACAATTCACCTTGGGAGCAAGGGATATGAAGAAGCAGGAAAGAGGAGAGCCAGAGCTTTCAGACCTCTCCTCCAGAGGGCTACATGTGAACTGTGAACAGGAGACTGGATTTTATCCTCAGTATCAGAAAAAAAGTAGCTCTTGATTTTGTAAAATTTCCTTGCCAAACTTAATCTAATCCTCAAATTTTTTAATCAGGGGCAACTTTTTAATGCAAATTTCTCTTAGCCTGACTAATTCCTATCTGATCTCAATCTGAAGGTGGGTATTTTATCAGGAAGACCATCATTTGCTCAAAATTTTGAACATCATAGGAATACCTAAGGGAGCTAAAGAATTTAATAAAGCATCTTTATGTTAACACAAGCGTGTTAAAATACCTTCTGAAGTCTGACCAGAAACTGCATGCAAGCACCCTTCCAGACACAAAAGAAAGAAGGGACTTGGGCTGTCTGAATTCTTGTCTGAGTATGAAATAGTAAGCAGCTTTAAATAATGCTACACTGAGTGGAGAGCCACCTGTTGAAGCACAACAGTGAAGTATGTGCTGGTGTTCAAATGCCTGAGTTTTAAGGCTTGATCCTGAGTGATGCTTAACATCTGTACTCCCACCCCCAGTGCTAAATATTTCCAAGATACTCTTTGGCTTGACAGTATTGAATCTGAACTTCCAAGAAGTGTATGCAGAGCCATCTTACATTAAAATAAATAAAAGAAAATAAGTAATACTCGTAAGACATTCCAGCAATCAGCAGTCAGAGATGTTGTTTATATATCTACATTTTTGTTCAGCTCATATAAAATCTTCCATTTCCTCTGGTACAACTCCCCTTGATTATGAGTATTATTTCTCATGCCATTTTTAGTAAGACGTTTTCAGAAGCTGCTGCCTCAAGGCTAGAATATAACTGAAGAAATCTCTTTGTGTTGGCTCTGCTTTGGCAGCCTTGAGAGCTTTCTGAGCAATACTTGTTGCTACTGACTCTAAAACTGTAGTGGGGTATCCAGCATATAGACATGAATATGTCTGACACAGTGCCTGCCCTCAAGGAAAGAATATTCAGAAATGTAAGATGTGAGCACCTGATCCTTTTGCAAGGAGACTATTCTGGATGATTCTCTGCAGAGAGTCAGGATAGCTACACTGCAAATGTTCTGTAAGTTTTCTGTTTCCTCAAGTGTTTTTTCCCCATTTGCTCATATTATGAAATTTTCCATTCTCCACTGGAGCCTATCTAACTCAAAGTTTAAACTCCAAATTGCTGCAAAAGCCATTTGGAAACTCAGATGACTTATCCAAGAAGATGTTTGGCTTGGTGAAGGTAATAAAAATATAAGTAAAATATAAACTAAACCATAGCATGACTGGAAGTATTTGAACTTGATGAAAAGGGATTTCATGTAAACAAAATTCTACCTGCACAAGCATGCACTGCTTCTTCCCTTTATACATTATCCCTGCAAGACAGCACTGGACATTTTTTGGCATATACTTCATTCACTGAGAAATTCTGTCTAGGGTCATATAATAAAACAGTCTCATCTGGGCTAAAAAAAAGCAAACCTTTTTTATTTAAAATCTAATTCAATTTTATGTAAATTTGTTTTGACTTTTTCGGAGGGGTGATGCACAGAAGCAAGGGGGAACAATATATTTAATATTAAACACTTGTTTAATGCAAAATAAAATTTCAGAGGGAAAAAATCTGATTTAAGCCTGGTTACTGAAATGTCACTTATTTGTACAGCTTTCTTTGACAGCACTGCTGAGACCCGTATTAAATGTTGTAGGAAAGTTTTCAGCTGACTATGTCATCAAACTAGCCATTTTTGTCAGAGCCAAACTGTTTCCAAGACAGGTTAATTTTAGCAAGGCTCTAGAGAGAAAAAATTCTTAGGTCCAGGATTAGCTGGATTTTGTTTATTTCAAATGAGTGAGAGAAACATATCTAAATTCACATATTTATTGCAATTCTATTCTGAGAAAAGACTTGGGTGTGGAAAGGGAATAAATTTGAAAATCTGTTCAGTTTTTAAATGAAATTGCCATCTTACAGCCAACTATACTGAAGCAGGTAAGCTCTGGTAACTCAGTCTTGGTTTGGCCAGAGGAAGATATTCTTCCTGAAATGTATTTACAAAAACATTTCTAGAGGTGACCCTTAAAAAATACTACCATTTCACTTTTAATAGGTTAGTTTATAGTATGGACTCAAAAACAGTGAGAGGTATGTTGCTGCTGATACACAAGCCACTTCAATGTAGTATGCAAACATTGCCTGAACAGATACGTACAATATATCTATATATATATATATATTTACATACAGCAGGACTGACCCTCTCATTCTGTGACAACTCCCCTTCACAAGATAGACTTACTCTCCTTGTAGCAGTTTTCATTGACTAAGCCGACCATAGCGCTTTTTTTTCCCCTCTATGTTTAAATTTCAACCACATTTTGGCGTACAAATAGAACAGATCTATATTTCCCTCTGTATGTCTAAAAATTACGGTTAATGTACTACAGCTGGCTGAAAGCTTTTGAGAACAGAATACAAAAAGACGAGGAAGAGAAAGGAGAAGTTCTGTCATTTCCCTTCTTCATGGTTAAAATGGGGAAAACCCTAGATGGACAGTTGCCAAGGTTTTTCTGGTTGCCTTCCATTTAGTGTTAATCGCTTTACACAGAATAATAAAAAATGCAGTTTTAGGAGGACCGAGCCTGGGAGTTTCTTTCTTTCCCTAGGAAAAATCCTCCCTCACCAGGTGATATCAGCACCTCTTCTGAGCCTTAAAAACCTCTGGGTTCTCCATGCTGCAGAGACCGTAGAAGAAACGAGTATTGTGGTTTGTCCCTTTCTGGGTGATTCCAACACAACTACATGAACAATCCCACTGCAGCTGTGTATGCAGCTGATTTCTTTATATAGCTGAAGAGTAAGGGATACTGAGTAATCTTTACAGAACTGATAATTTGCTAAATTTCGAAGCACAGAGAAGAGTTAAGACAACTTTTCTAGACTTTACAGTTTCACCTCCCTTGTTGCTGCTAGTCTCTTGTTGGTCTTGCAAAAAAGTTCCACATTTAGCTATTGCAGACACCAGAACCTCCCAAAACATCTCAAGCCAGCAGAGGATACTATTATGGAAATGCTTATCCTAATGATAGTAATGTGTTATGAGATCAGTACTGATATACCTAGAGGTCAGCGATGGTTGCAAGAGCTTTTTACAGTTAGTTAAATTGCACCTCGTAGTTTCACTTGAACTGAAAGTTAATTTTGTGTGAAGTCATCCCTGACACCTGAGATCTAAGGTTCCAGCAGCACAAAGAATTGCAGGTGTGCCACATGTTTGCAGCTTAGCTAAGTGGTCCGAGCATCAGGAGTAGCAAGTTAAAGACTAGGTATCCTTAGGAGGAGTGCTCACGTGTTTAGTGTTCATAGATAAGTCTTCGCAGAACTGGAATCGGAATGATTTTAGAACACAGTGGGATGGTGATCCTGCTTATCTTGAGATATTCACAGCATTGCTTGTTCTGTTTCAGATGTTTGTGGCCCTTCTCTTCTGGTACCAGTTCTACTGTGGGTTCTCCGGCTCATCAATGGTTGATCAGTGGTATCTCATCTTCTTTAATTTACTCTTCTCGTCTCTTCCACAACTGATTACTGGTGTGCTGGACAAGGACGTGCCAGCTGACATGTTAATCGCTGTACCTCAGCTTTATAAAAGCGGACAGAATATGGAGGTAACAATTTCTTGCTTTCTGTAATTTTTTTCCTAAATGTCTTTACTTTTAACTGAAAACCAACCCTGCTCCCAAAGGGTGTTCAACTGATAAAAAAAGTCTGAGAAGTCACTGTTATTATTTCATGGTATTTCTCATCTAGGTCAAAGTATCTAAATGCCAAAAGTATATTTAAAACAAACAAAACAAAAAACCCAACAGCTATATTTTGGAATATGTAACGGAGAGAAGGCTGGATACTTTAAGTCAGCCTAAACTGAACACCTCCCTCATGGAGTGCTCTGAGACATGGGACTCTGCCCTGCTTCAGAGGCATCTGTTGAGATGCACGCTCCCGTGGCTCCTGGCTCGTGCTGTCACCGGCAGGGCAGATGCTCACCTACCTTCACAAATAACCACAGAAGTAAAGCAGATAATACCTTGTAGGCTAGTGCGGACGTTCACAGAATAACCTCACAGTACTTGCTCAAAACTTCAGGCTCCAGCCCTTTACAAACAGTCAGAAGAGAAAGACGTCTTTAGGAGTAATCACGGAGGTTGATAGACTTAGACTCTGAGGGAGGTAGTCACCAGCAGATGACAGATTCAGCTGAAATGTCTGTTGAAAACACCTTGTCCCCATCTGCTTGAATTGTACAATGAAAACAGAATGAATTGCAGGAAGGATTTGAGCCAAACAATGTCTGGTAATGACAGCTACAGTGTACTGTGGGAAAATCTTTCTGGTTGCAAAACTATCCATATTGAGACATTGCTTCCAAGGCAAAAGTCTTTCTTAAAAGTATCTGACATTGTGCCCCCTGAGAGGAGACAATTAGTGTTTTTTGTCTCTAACTGTACACGTGCATTTTGTACTCCACACATATAGTGACATTGGTATACACTGTCCTGGAAAGATGAAAGGAGAATTTTAGTGGAACTTATTTTTAGTTTTTTAGTCCAAATTTGCTCTTTTTCACACAGCTGTTGTTTTCCATTTTCTACATTTCTTCTGTTCCAGTGCATTGCACTTTAAAGATCTGTAACTTTACCTTCCTTTCTTGCACCTTTTTAAGGTGATAGAAATCTTGTAATGGCTTAAGCTTCTTGGGAAGTGTCTGCCTGTCTTCAGCTGGCAAACTGAGGAGACAGGTCTCTTAGGTTCACAGTACAATTATTTCTCATAGGCAAGCCCAGGGACCATTCTAAGTTTGTTTGAAACCTAGCGAGCGTATTCTCTGAATAGTTACCTAAAAGGCATTGTAAAAACTTGCCAAAAATCCTGCTTCGGGTAAGATTTCTTTAAAAAAGATATCACCAATTCAAAGCCTGTAAGAATTTTAGAATAATTTAGATGACTCTGGAGGCCATCGGAACCAGACCCCTGGTCAAAAGAGCTTCAAATCTAGATGAGGTTGCTTGGATCTTTATCTAGTCCGGTTTTGAATGTCTCCAACAATAGAGATTCCACAGTCTCTCTGAGCAACCTGTCCAGTGCTTAAACGCATGTTATTTCAGTAGGCCAAAGAACACCGTAATTCATTCTAAGCATCTTTCAATTCCCATTTTTAGGCTGTAGTGATATTCTCAATCGAGAGAAGGAACCCTGATGAACCCAGTGCTTTGAGATGTCCCAAAATTAAATAAAATAAATACTTTGCCATTTGCAAACTATTTTTCCTTATATCTAGGTCTTTTATATGACCATCCATACCCCTGCAATTGGATATTTCTTTAAAGGAAAATTTTAGTTTAATATTGTTTCATAGTGAGCAATTTTGTGCATACACACACAGATACATGTATATGTATATGTTTTATATATGTATTTATAACATAGCATACATTGCTGCATGAATTACTGCTAAAGATCATTGTTTTGGACCTCCTTTTCTAAATATGTGTGCATTTTCTGTTTTCTCTCTTGTGAATAAATACAGTGTGCTTGTATGTACATGATGTGAAACCCATTTACTCATGTGCTTACACCTCAGAGAGCTCCTCCTGAAATCAGGGGTCTGACTAGACTGCACAGGTGGGCACCTTCATAATTGTTTGCTGACCTAAGTGTCAGATTCAATTTACACCCTCTGCCAGGGGAAAAAAAAAGAAACAGGAAGAGTCTCCTCCCCTAACAGTGACTTGCAGGTAGACTCTTTATCCCCGAGGGTATCTAACTGATTGGCAAAGTTGTGAAGCTATTTGCACAAGCCCTTAAAAGTGCCCATCAGAATATCCCCCTCAAAATACCTATCTCAGCAAATAGCATTTTCATTAGACTCTGATTTTCTTACGTTTATTTTATGCCACAGGAGTACCAACCACACATGTTTTGGATGAACATGATTGATGCTATGTATCAAAGTGTGGTTTGCTTCTTCATCCCTTATTTCGTAAGTGTTTGATTCAAGCCATTCTATTTCGAGCATTTCAAGGAGAACTAGCAACACAGCTTGGGCTAAATTCTATCTCCTTCTTTACAGACTTACTATGATTCGGAGGTGGATATCTTCTCCTGGGGAACTCCTATCACCACAATAGCTCTTTTCACCATCATACTACATTTGGCTATTGAAACCAAAACTTGGGTAAGATACCCACAGCCTACATAGAAACTCGCTGGCATATACATAGTTCTTTTCTTAGTGCCATTCTTGAAAAACAGAAGATGATAGTTTCATTCCCTCAGCACATTCTATTTTTAGCAAACATTTTAAGCGAACATGAAAAAGGTTTTAAACTGTGATCAGCAAACAGCTTTGTAGTGTTGTATCTATAATAAGAATTTTTAAAAATGCAAGGCTATAAACTCTTCCTGTGAATAAATTTGACTCCAGATATTAAGAAGTTTTAATTCAGAATCACAGCAAATTTCTCAGAATATAAATAATTATTATTCTTTTGTTGTTTTTTTGTTCTAGACTTTTCTCCACTGGTCATCTTGCATCTTCAGTATCCTTTTATTTTTTTTTGTGGCTCTGGTTTACAATGCTTCCTGCCCAGTATGCCATCCTCCATCCAATCCCTACTGGACTATGGAAAGGCTGATGGGAGACCCCATGTTCTATTTGACTTGCATTATATCACCAGTTGTTGCATTGCTGCCCAGGTATTGTATCTTCTCTCGTATCTTTTCACATATATGAAAGCACTTTATGCATATTGGGAGGACAAGATACACTTCTTCTTCCACTCTCCCTCTTTCTTTTTGCCTTGCCAGCCAAGTCAGGATTTTTCATCAGACGATTGTATGAAGTCAGGTTGTCTAACCTCTTCTGTGCTCCTGACCACAGGAACAGACCACAGCTCCTGGCCATAGACCACAGGAGTGGGATAATTGTAGACTGTTGATAGAACTTTCTGGCCATGCAGAGATTTGCTACCCTGTGAGGTTTTCCATGGTGCTTCCACATTCAACCCATCCTCCCGTAATAGGCACAGTACAGAAATTCTGATAGTATGTTGTGGACTGACTTGCCAACTTATGGATGTAGGAGACGTGCTCTGCAAACTGATCCCCATTGCCTTTGATTCCTCATGAAGAAAGATGAAAGACCGTGTATTCACAAGGTGGATCACTGGCTAAATGCACAGATCTATTACACTGCCTGTTATTAATCAAAATATTAGCACAGCATTCAAAGCTTTTCATCTGCAAGCTTTCTTGTGTCAAACATAAGAAAGGCACATTAGACTCTCTCACTTTTTGGTGTTGCACTTTTGTTTTGGATATTTTCTCTAACAATATCTTGGGTACTTCCTTCTTTCAGTTCTTTTCACATGCACATTCTCCTCTTGCAGATTTCTGTACAGAACCCTTCAAGGAACACTGTTCCCAACCCAACTTCAGCTTGGACGCCAGTTGAGTAAACTACCCCCAGAGATTCGCACCCAGCTTCTGACCAAGTTGAATGTAAAGGAAACAATGCGTCAGACACAACCCTTTGCAGACAGCTTCTCACCAAGCCTTGGCTCAAATGCTAGTGATTGTAACAAGGCTTATAACCAAAGCACACCTTTGCCAACATCTCCTCAAACAAGTGAGTCACTCTTCCAAGGGCACACGAAGGCAGAACATACAACAGCTCAGACTGTGACTGCCTCTCCCCAGGGTGTTGTGTTGTATGGGGAAAACAAACGCCCCTCATCAGCAAGTAGCCTGGAAAGGTCCGTGGGATTTCATGGAGTTAGACATGGCACTTCAGAGATGGAGTCATTGCCTGTGGGAGCAACATTCTCATGGAGCTCAGCGGTCGACCAAACAGACTTCAGTTTCTTGAAGTGGATCACATCAACTCCGCTGTTCAGTCGCATTGGGACTGTTTTACACGTGTCATCCAGCAGTTTACAAAATGAAACACAGGACAGTATGTGTGTGCTTGGCTCTTCTTTGCATATGGACTTCAAAGGCTTAAAAGAACAGAGCTCAAATAACTTGCAGGACAAAATTAAAGGGACCCCAGCTGATCATTGTAAAAGTGACAATTCCGAGACCACCTTTTTATGACATGGGCCTTAAATATATTTATATATTTTCTATTTGCACACATTTATAGTGAGATTACTCTATTTGTTTCCAAAGATGAAACAGAAAAACAAAGGTACAGAATGATTATTTAAGAATGTTTAAATACAATATATTGAAATAAGAGCTTTAAATATAAAAAGAAACACTTGAAAGTTCCATTTATATTGTTTTATTTTTTCATCTCATTTTGTAAGGAAATGCCGTCTCTATTTTTCAGATGCTTCTCTTTTATTCTGACACATACTATAAAAGCAAAGGACCTATCTGCCATATTCAAAAGGACTAGATTCAGCAACAATTATTGATAGCATTATAGGCCATTCAATAATCAAGGAGGAAAAAACATGATAATAAATAGGCAGATCCATCATCTGCTTGCCAAGGTGTTTTGTCACTGGAGCAAACCAGTAGGCAAGACTATTGAATTATTATACACCTCTCTGTAAATGTTAATGGTATCTTACCACCACATTAATAATACTGGTATTTTATAAGTGACACCATATTTTGATATTGCAGCCGTAGCATTTTATGTGTCATAATAAAACAATAAATAAATGACCATCCATATTGCAAAGTGACTTCCCGGTCTGGCATTAATAGTAACTCAGCCCTTCACTTCAAGCAGCTAGCTATTGGCCAGTCATGGCCTTGTATCAGGCTGTTCAACTTCTGAAGAAAAGCTGCTGCTTGTTTGTGAGGAATGATTTGGTGGCAAAGAGCCACTGCATTGTGTCCAGTGTAGAGTTTGAGCTGGGAGGATCTGTGATCTTCTCTGCTGGAGCACTACCATGAGGAGGCTGGTCTTGCTGAAGAAGGCAGTCCTGCTTGCCAGGGGGTGGGTGGAGGACAGGCAGGGTGGAGGTTTCTTAGACACCTTCACTTTTGTTTCAGCCACGATAAATTAAGTCCTTGGTGATCAGGAAAGGGCATGACCAGCTGCAAGGGTGCAGTGCTATGTGCAGGTACTTGAGCCTGGTCTAAAATAGGCTAGCTCCAGTCCCCAGATTAGGGAGCTGCACTGCTTTCTGAGGTTATGCCTGAGCCAACCCTTCATAGATGTACATCAGACTGCCACTGGTGGGTACATGGGGGTGCGGCTGCACTGTGCCGGCCTGACAGGTCCCAGTGGGGCTTTAGCCTTGGAAGGCTGCTTGGTTCTTTCATATCTAGTCACCATGACCATATATCAACTACCTGCTGCAGTTCTTCGTTTCCTCATCGGAGATTTTCAGATGGCCTTTGCCTTGCTTGCTGTCCATTGTATAAGGCCCAAACTTGTTCGTGCCACTCTCTGTCCCAGGTTACCTGCCTCCTGCATGGATTGCCTCAGCCCATTAAGCCACAGTACCCCTACCATGCGTCACTTGCTAATCAATCCACTCAGGATCTTCTTTTTCAGATTTATACTCTGGCCTCTTTCCCAAAGACAGAACTGGTAACATGAAACTGTAAAATGCCAATGAAAGGAAGAGATGAAAGCAATCTAAATAAGAGCTGTCAGCCTGTAAGTAACATTACCTGCATGAAACATGTCACATCCACATGTAGCTAAACTGCATTTTGGGATTAGAATTGACTAGGGACAGGACAAAGACACCAAGGGACTCAGAATTTTCAGTCTCCTGTGAAGAGTTTTAAGCATGCAGTTGATTGAAAAAAGAAAATGTACCTGAAGCACAACTTCTTTTTAGCCTCTGGTTAACAGGGAACATGGGTTTATGTGTATAGATCTGAGGAGAGGAGAGCACACCTATTGGCTTATTTGTTACTGACTGAAACTTTTACAGTGTTTCTCTGCTTTATATCAATTATGATAGGAATGGGGTGGTAAGAGTGGGCACTTGGTTTCTGTGAAGGTAGGTGACCATCTGCCCTGCCGGTGACAGCGCGAGCCAGGAGCCACAGGAGCGTGTATCTCAACACACGCCTCTAAAGCAGGGCAGAGTCCCACGTCTCAGAGCACTGGTTTCCCTCCGCTCTCTGGAAAGGGAGCCTGTGGGACCCTGCTCAGGTGGAGAAACCTCCTCTGCAAGTGTCTGTGGTTGGGTGAAACAGCTCTGAGTTTAGACATCTCTACTTGCTTTACCAGCCTCCTCAGTCTTGACAGTAACTCCATTGGGATGACTTTGCAGGTAATTTTTTGCAAGGTTAGGTGGTTGTATTTAACACAAACTATGCAGAGATTGCCACTGTAAATAACTCACGTGTGTGGAGCTGCAGTGCCTTTTAATGTCAGAGAGGAAATCAAATGACACTTTGAAACGTGTAAATACTGCCATCTGGTTAGAAACATTCCTCTGCTTGTACAACAGGATTGCACAGAAGGATACAGTATCAGATAGCAGGTGGGCAGAGCTCATAGGTTTGCAAGACATTAAATTCAGTCTGAGTGTTGTGGGGTTGTAGCAGGAAGTTCCCATGGATGCATGTGAGCCTTCTCTATTAGTGCAGCAGCCCCAGGAGGCAGGTGAGGATCTCTTGAGCTTAGTGACTCCCCCACATCTTTCCACAGCATGCTTGGTGTCCTGCAGGCCTTCATGGGACATGCCCAGCACTGGCAGCAGACATCACTGGGCTTTGGCTCAGAGCAGTAATGGATGATATTCTCGTCTAAAGGAACCTAAATTTCTCAGTAGCCGTGCCTTTGTGATGCAAGATTTGATTTAGTTGTGCTTTCAGTGTTTCAAAGACTATTTTTGTAGGTAAGGGATAAAAAAGTTCCTTTGGGACTGAGAAATACTTCTGCACTGCCAGACAGTTGTGTTAAGTTGCCACTGTGAATGTAAGAGTAGGACATCTGTGACATGTATTTAGGGAAACTGTAGATCTAGATCCTCAGCTGCTACATCCATCGTAGCTCCTCCAGTGTCTGCAAGCTGACTTACCCCAGCTGGGAATCAGCCCTCAAAAACTGCTGTATTTTGCTAAAAAAAAAAAAAAAAAATCCCTTAGAGATATATTTTGAAATGCCTAGAGTGTAAATGCTCCATTTGTACTAAAAGATGAAATATCTTTACTATAGCAGCCATCCTGCAAACGTGTGTGAGTTTAATCTTAAATAAATCAAATAATCCAGCTGACCTTAATGGAGCAGTGACCTCAGCAAGATTGCTTGTGTATTTACAGATAGATAGGAAGATGTACCACACTGAGGCCTCCATGTGCCAAAACTACACAGTGAGATCCCTAGGGGCACAGAACCATCATGTCAGTAAGCAGGATGTCTCCATTTTCTTCCGGGAGATAAATTGTAAGATAATATAAATAAAATGTAATTTAAACCACAATTTGGAGAAAAAAAAAATACTGAACAGATTTCACATTTGGAAAGAAAATATTAAGCAAACTAACTCTTTTCTTTCCAAATCGGAACGTCTCTCTTCAGCTGCCAGAAGACAAACACATCAAAGCATGTTATTTGCTGACTTTAGGGCTTGTCAACATTTTGAAGCTGCTATTAATATTTGAAACATCTTTAACTAAACAAATACTAATGGCTTTTAGAAGCTGTATACATTGATTTCACTAAAATAGAAATAAACTTCTAAAGTTACTTCTGTTGGTGCAGTTGAGCAGTTGTCATATCAGGCAAAACAAAGCTTTAAATTCATGAGGCAAGTCCTCAGAAAGCATGCAACTGTTTTATTAAAAGACTCCACAAGGCAATTAAAACAATACCCAGGTTCAGTCTATTAGCCACAACAGCCCCCTGTACACTATTTCAAATATTTGCACTGAACTCTGCAAGCACTTCTACATCTGCTTGTCATTGCTGGCTGAAGTAGTCTGGCTGAAATTAATGACTGAGAAGAAAGGAGTTGTGAATTAAGCATCACAGCATTCCATATTTCTTACTCTTATTTATGTGAAATAACTTCTCAACGATTTATCCATTTTATAAATTTCTCTTGGATATGTAATGGTCTTTGAGAAACAGCCAGAACTCTTCTACCAGGTTAACACTCTAATCTTAGAAATTTTATCTCAAACATATGCCAGTGCATTGGAACTGGGCATATAAATGTCAAAACAGGAAAAATACTCTGGTATTTTTTTCCAAGATTTTCCAGCTATACATCACTGCTCTCTGCACACAGGCAGTCATGCACCTGTTTGCCACCCTCCCGCGTCAGCTGTGGAACCACAGCCCTATCCCCTGATGGCTATTGTTTTTCACATTTTCACATTTCACAAGCTGATGACTGGCCAAATCCAGCACAGTGGCACCTTGAACTGATTTAAGTGCTTCATTGATGAGGAGAGCTCATCCTTTAGCTAGTAAAATTTCCTCAGGCCCTTTCAAATTATTCAACCAGAGACTGCTTTTGCTTCCATTATATGACTTCCTCAACTACCAGCTGACTTTGACTTGTCAATTATTCACATTTGATACTGCCTAGGGCCGCAGTCTGTGCTTGCTCCCAGTACATCTCCTGCAGGCCCTACCTACTTAATCAACAAGTGCCTCTTTGTTACATGAGGCCAGCTTCCTAGTGTCATGCTCATATTTGGCTCCACTCCAGGCTTAGACATGCCACACGCTGTAGGCTGATCACCCGATCTACATACAGCAGATATGGAGGATCTGAGGAGGTTTATCCATTAAAGCATTTTGCACAAATACTGGTTAAAGTGTGTGGAGCTGTTCAGCTTAAAATAAACTTCATCAGAACTGCATGTGGTTGAATCACAAGAGTGACAATTCCTGCCCTAATCATAAAATCTGAATCAAAATGTGAACTAAAGAAAAAATAGCCTCATATTTTTGCAGCAGCTAGTTCTTCATGTAGACTGATCAGCACCTCAGGCATTATTCTGTCCAGCGTTGAATTCATCAGTATGCTTTTGTAACTGAGTGCACGTGGCAGTTCAGAAAAATAATGCTGATACGAGAGGCCACACACTGTGATGGAGCAGTAGCAGATATGTGTCAAAGACATTGAGGAAGCCACCAGAGACAGGGTTATGCGGATGTAGCAAAGCAGGGAAGAAAAGGAACTGCTAGATGCTATTTGTAAGTCCCCAGGTAGGTAGAGAGAGGAGGGGACCTTCAGAGTTTTCCAAACACTTTGGTTTTGCAAAGCGGTTTTCTGCACATCTCCCTCTCTACCTGCCGGCATACTTATTTGTACTGACCTTAAACGTTGCTAGAGCTACACCATCACTTAATTTGGCTTGTCCACAGCTGAGTACAGATAACATTATGCCCTGCTGGTGTCAAGAAATGCAGCTGTACTGACTCACATGGAGGCAGGTTGGTGCTTGCTTTGCAAACACAACCATGCTGGCAATGTGCTGGCCAGGAGCACTCCCTCACCAGTACCTGTGACCAGAGCAGGTCCCAGTACCAGTCTCAGGGATCCTCCCTGTGTTGAAAACCAAGGCAGAAGCCAGAACAAGGAGGTGTCCTCCCAGGCATGCAGCATGCAAGCAGCCCTCCACTGCTCACTGGACTGAAACCATACGTTTGTTTGCAGTGTCCAGGACAACTTCGGGCTGTTTGTTAGTGACCTGG
Organism: Athene noctua; assembly: GCF_965140245.1. NCBI lineage: Eukaryota > Metazoa > Chordata > Aves > Strigiformes > Strigidae > Athene > Athene noctua. The sequence goes on from NC_134037.1 coordinate 192,344,988, forward strand.
AAGAGAAGCAACAGATAACATGGTAGTGAAATCCTTCCTACTCCATCAGGAATCTTCTGCGCCACTGCATAAACGCCTCAATTTATTCTCCCACACTTTCCAATACAAATCCTGGTTATCAGAAAGCCCCTGGGATAGCTGCGCTTCCTGCAGTTGAAGACACTGTGGGGAGTCCACCGCTGCCATCAGAAGCTGCCCCTTGAAGCACCCACAGCTGGGGCCACTGCACCAGTGGTGATGGGCACCTTTGGCATTAGCAGTAACTCAATCAGTCACCATGTTGTGCTACTTACTGAGGCTCCTTCACGCTGAAGGAGACAATGCATGGCCACAGCCCATGTATCTCCAGTTAAAAAAACTCAAAATGCTTTTGCCCTGACTTAAGAGGTTCATAATAAGGAAAGATTTACAAACGCCCTCTAGTTCTGGAACCTGAACCCTGGTCAAGATATATTCCATCTGTCCTGGGCTGTGAAACCCTGCACTTATCACACATACATAGGGATCTCTGGTGTTTTATGTGCTCCAAAATTTCCTGGGGGTTCTGGGGGGCTGGCTACCCCAAAATCCCAGAATCTAGAATTAGAAGCCACTGTTGAAAATGGTAAGTGTGCCACAAGGACTGTGTTTTATTTACATGGAAAAAGAGCAGTTAAAGAAAGGACTAACTTTTAAGGAAGGTTTTTCTATATGGCTGCATGAGGAATTATATCTATTTTGAGCAGCAGGTTCCACATGGTTTTAAGTATGGCTGTTTGCTCTGTGCAATAACATCTCTCTTGATACATGAAGTGCAGCAATACATAAATCCTTCCAAGAGGAGGCTTAGCATATCCTAGCCAGGGTGGTCAAAGACAGCCAGGTCCTGCAGCCAGGTCTGCTGCTGGAAGGACTTTGGCTGGGTCAGTTCTCAAGGCCCTGTTTCATCAGCTTGTCTTGCATAATGCCTGCCTGCGATGTAGCCTTGTGAGTGGTATAAACAAGAGCCTTGTTAAAAGCAGATTAAAGACTTCAACATTTAGCGTGGTCACTGGTGTTGCTGCAGCGAGCATAGTGTGTGCATGGAAGTAGTCGCTTAGTGAACACAAAACGCTTGAAAGAGCCTTTTGAGAAACTGGAAAAGTGTCAGTGAAGAGCTGGCACCAGGCAAATAAAAGCTGCTCAAACTGGGTGGAGTGCCTGGTTCTGTCTGCAAGATGTCTGGGGACTTTAACTCCTTTTTTATTATCTCAGCAGTTACCTCAAGCCGGGGCAAGGTGCAGGTTTCCAGAGACAGTGTTGACTCAGAGCTGTAGCAAGGGGCCTCTCACTCCCGTCCCACAGCCCTTCGGGTGCTAAAACCCAACACTGCACTGCTGTAGCTAAGGTTAGTAGTTCCTGGCCCAGAATTCCCAGTGGTATATTCCTTGTGCATGTTCATCATGTTTTCAAAAAGCTGTAGGTTTTAATGTCTCCAGTTTATTCCTGGACAGCTTGATTTACATGCATGAAGGCACTGGACTATCCCTGGAGCCAGGCTTGCATTTATGCAGTTCCAGCCTCTCTGCCTGCCCCTGCTTTCTTCCCCAAAATACGGAGGCCACAAAGAGCTACTTGTACCTTCAGAAACCCAGACCACCACAGACATATTGCTCACCATTTACACGCCCAGAAACAAAACAGGAGTTGGTCTCCAGGGCCCTTTTCTTAATGAAAACAGCAGAGATGCCTCTGGTTTAAGCAGTGTCTTTGTGGATACATCCTTCGCACCCTCAACAACTGCCAGCTGAAAGAGGTTCAGCGGCAGCTGCCGCTGCCCTAGTCCTAGTCTTTACATGCAAATGCTCCAAAATTCAGGAGTAAGAAAGGAGATATTGAGCTTTTCACTGTAAAAACCTGAAAATTCAAAGCTTTTTTTTTTTTTAATCAAATCTGATGAAAATGTGGAGCTTGTATTTACTAAAAAACAAAATTTCCAACAAAGTCTTTCAATCAGCCATGTGTACTGTTAGAGATGCGTGAACCAATTTTATCTCGAGTGGGCTGGGTGTTTGCAGTTTGTAAGATCCCTGTCGTTTTGCAGACACAATTAACTTCATAGCTGGTTTGTTTTGCTAAACCCCCAGGAACTTATAAAACCACTATAGCTGAAAGAGATTCAATCTTCAGCTCCATGTAAGATGACGGAAATAGAAAATTTGGGTTGGCATCATCTGGAAATTGAGGGCAAACGATGATGCTATGGGAGGCATTGCAGGCAAAGACTACTCCCTTGGGTGCCTATGGAAATGATCAAGATCAGAGAAGGTACCAAGAGCCGCGGTTTATCTGAAGTTGTCCAAATGTTGAAGCTTAAAAGTGAAGTAATTCATTTATGTCCAAACATACTGGTGGTGTGTGCAACCATCAAATCCAGTCAGCAGCATTTTCTGCCCACTGAGTGTTGCTTTAAGCAGCAGCCCAAGGCCCGCGGTGCAAGAAAGCCAGGCTCTTGGATTATTTGGTGCCAAAGAGAGAGAGATGCAGGCTTTTCTAAAGCAATACCCCCTGTGGTTTTATTGCATTTAGTTGTATGCTGCCTGGCAGCCCTATGAGGGAACAGTTATTCAGCTCATCATTCTAATCCATCTTCAAGAACAGGTCTGCAGTCAACACCTCCAGCACAGCCCAGAGGTCACTGGCTGGGCAAGGCCAGGGGCAGCTCTGCTCTTGGGAGCCCACCAGCCGGCTTTGAAAAGGAGAAAACTTTTAATTTTCAAAGTAAGCAGAAGGAAGCATGCAGACTTCTTCAGGTTTAAATAATAGGCTCTTGAACAGTTCTTAGAGGTAGTTCAGTGTTGTCTGAAGAGAGAAGCAATGTACATTTTCTGTTGTTCATTGGGAGCATAAAAAAAAAAAAAAAGGATAAATATGAGTGGCTGTATTACCATAGTGTGGACCTTCTTGGTTTTTAATCAACTGCTTGAAGTCCAAAAAAGACCTTGTGTCCCTCTATTGCCAGCACTGGTCTTCATTTTCATCTGCTTGTTACCTACAAACAGAAAGTTCTTCTGTACAGGGGTAGAAGAAAAAAAAATAATTAAAAGCAAAAACTATATCATTTATTTGAAAGCAAAGTGGAGATTTCAAACCTGTAAGATGGTGCCTTGAGAAGAAAGATCAGCTTCAAGGGTCTCCAAGTAGAAAAACCACATTTTGCTCCTTACAAAGCTAAAGAAGAAAGTGTGAACTAAAATCTGGAACATTTTCAATTATATTTGCTTCAGATTTATGTGAGGTTTATCCTTAAGAAACCCGTTTGAGACAGGTTTATGAAGACATTTTAAAAGGTCAGGATATTTTTAAATTATCATTCATCTGGAAAAACACCCCTACTACATTGAAAATTGTTTTTCATGCCTCCCCAACAAGCATGCACACTGCTAGCTAACCCTATACCTAATTACTACTTTTTCCCTCAATTTTCAGGGGCATGAGTTTCTGAGAAAGATGTCGCCACCCTGAAGGCACTGAAGGTCCCCACAGGGAGCAGGAGTGCAATGGGGATGGGGTGGTGCCTGGGGACAGCCAGTGCTTGTGTGTGTCCAGCTGTGACAAGCCTCTGAAACAAACCCATGCAATCTTGTCTGCTCCCTCCCTCCTGTGATTAAGATTTTCTCATGCAGATCTGGTCTTTTCTAGAGCTTTTCCCAGGCAGTGCAGGGTCAGCAGCCGGGCTTTAGTGCCAACAAAGAAACCATGCACAAGACAGCAGAGAAAGAATAATAGTGGTGGGTATCAATTTTGTTTCTAGTGTTATAAAATAAAAATATGCATCTGTGTTTGTGTGTGTGTGCCTACTGTGTGATTTAAATAAAGCTGATCAGAAGTTAAGCTATTCCATACTTCAGAGGTGTTCACCCTGGGAACTCCAGGATGGGAGCAGATGGACAAAGCCACAGACTCAAGGGCTGTCCACAGACTGGGGCCAGGTTAATTACCTAATAAAAAATGAACCACCCAGTCTAACACAGAGCTGCAAGCCACGGCAGGAAAAGCAGCCCAGCTGATTAAGTGGTTTTGCATGAGCAGAGTGAGGAAATGTAGCACCCACTTGCCTGTGCAATGGCGTGGGGCGCAGCCAGAGGAGGGGGTGTCTGTCAGCGCAGAGCAGGAGCCCTGCCAGGCTGCGAGCATTGCTGCACGGGTGGTGGGAGCGGCAGCTTGCTCTGCTTGCCATGGTGCTGCTTAGTTTTAATAGGGTGTTTTCTTTCTTTTCCTTTCCTTGAGAACATGTGTGCCTTCATAAATGTTGGCATTCAGCATCATCTCTCCAGTCCTTTGCAACCAAATGGAGATGTGTTTATAGACTGGCTGGGGAGCAAGCCCCCTCCCTGGCCTCAATTACCTCAGTGGCATATATTCAGTCAAAGGGCATAAACTGAATAAATCACACCGCTTACATTTAGGTGCCATCTCTATATGAGCCAGGGAAGGTTGATCAGAAAGGCAATGTCTTTCCCCTGGACCAGCACATCTGGAAAGAGAAAATAAGCTCTCCTTCCGCAACAGGGCAGTGGGATGCAGTGGGACGTGTCAGGATGCAGTGGGATGCAGCAGGACTCAGCAGGGCATGGGATGTACTTGTGCCACAGACAGGGCTGTGGGCTTGCTGGGCTGCTGGCACGGATGGAAGGTCACCCATGAGAAGGCAGCTGCCAGCTTCCTTGTGCAAATTCCCAGTGCACAGATAAGAGCCCAGCATAGGTACAGAGGAGCTGGGCATGCCCATGTTTGAGAGTCTGCTCAATGCACAGAAGTCAGGTTTGTTCTCTCGTGGAAAAAACCCAGGGGATTTGCCTGCAGGCCTCCAAGATGAATGCGAGAATGTCCAAGGTGCATTTCTCATCTCACTCAAAAGGACAGAGCAACTTGATGTCTCATTTTGGCACCCAGTGTGGCTGCATCTTTTATTTGCAGGCCAGAGCAAATTGCCTCAAGGGCTGTGTAAGAATTACAGACTGAATTGATCATCTATCAGACTACCAGGTCAGAGGCTCCCTGCTTGTTTCAGCTGTTGGTCCAGGAGGAAAATCGACTGACAGGTCCTGTTCAAACCATTGAATGAAACCCAGCAGGCACAGAGCAGCTGTCCCTACTCTCATGCCACCTCCCACCCACTGCCAAAAAGTCCCAAGCTCTGCAGCCAGAAGTCCCCCTGCAGGAAGCAGCCACCACCGGACCCTTCTTGTTTCTTGGAGTGATTGGATTTCTCAATAGGTGATCGCTCCAAGAAGGTGACATTGTTGGTATCAAAGCAGATCCTGGACCCGCTGCTGACTGTTACCTTGGGATCTGGCACAAGTAAAAAAAATAAAGGCCGGACTACACATGCAGATTGAGACCAACATAAAATTTCACCCTGCTTCCACAACCATCCGTCTCTTTCCACCAACCTGAGACGGGACGTTGCTTAAACGATGATGCTAAGGCTAATGGTAGCTGAGAAAAGCTCAAACCATCGTTTTCCTCTTAGTCCACAGGCTGCCTTCACCTGGAGGAAGTCCACAAGTTTCTTCCACAAAAGTTGTATGTCTTTTGTTATTAAACTACCAGCACTTCAATTTGTTTCTCCTCAAGTGCATTGATTAATTCAGGAACACAGCTTGTTTGCCTAGGAACAAGACAGGTTTCTTTTTATTTATTAATCTACTCAGTAAAAGACCATCAAGTTTTTAAAGTGCTTGTTTCCCTAAAAAATATCAAAAAGCAATTAAGGCAAAATCAAGTACTTTCTCTTTCCCATAACTTGATTGCTGTCAGCTGTATTGATTTAGGAAGGCACTAGCTGATTTCAGTTCTTTTTTTTTTTTTTAATTATCATTATTAATATTTTCTAGCTGAGGTAATTCTGGAGTTACTGGCCATAAAACACCCAGGATGTAGATTGAGAACCCAGAACATGGCTGTGCATGACCAACACAGCCTACACCCAATATTATTTTTAAGTCTGGCCGCTCCCTTCTTTTTCTCTTTTTGGTTTTGTTTTCGGTCTGTTCTCAGACTCAGTTATTGAAGGAAAACATCTGCCTGAGGAGCAGGTCCTTCATCATGCTCTCAAAAAATCAGGGCCCTGTTTTATTCTGTCCTCTCACAGTAGGAAGCTGTAGTCCAAGCTTTGTTCCACAGGGAAATTCCCATCCCTCTGGGCAGCACTCTGCATCTCCAGGGAAATATTTACTAAAATTTGAGATCTTTTTTGCATTCCCTTACCAGACCTGCCATTACTGTTATGCACCTCATATCCTCCTGGACACTATCACTATTTGGGGATGCCCTAGCAGCATAATGAAGTCCAGTGTTGTGTTTTGAACTCAGCTGGCAGCAAATCACCATATGGCCAGTTGTTTATTCCCCCCCACCCCACCCCACCCCCGATGAAATAGGGGAGGGACAAAAGAAGAAATTTGTAGGTTGAATAAAAAAAACAAACAAACAAACAAACAAACTAGCGAAAACAACAGTGATAATAGTAGTCCAAAATGGGTAAAATGTAGTAGTGGCTCACTGAGAGGCAACTGGTACAGAGCCTGTTCCCAGCAGCAACCCCACTGCACCAGAGAAACTCCACCCAGCTGATCCGAAAACCCAAAACAAAAATAACGTGCATGAGAGAGCACGTGCCCGCTTATTGCTGAGCTTTGATGTCACATGACATGGAATGCTCCAATGATCTACTGGGACTCAGCCCTTCAGCTGTGCTCTCTCTCAGCCCAAGGAAAGTTAACTCTATCCTGGCCAAAACCAGGACAGTCTCCATCCCTTATTCCATACCATTGACGTCATGCTGAGGTTCCAGATACATCCTAAGGTATCACCACTCCTTTTCCCAGGTCTCACAGATATCATTCCCCCAGTCTATGGGCCATCCTTCCACAATGTTCACTGAGTTCATTTGGACCATAACTTTGGGTTCCATCTGTCATGGCAGTCTTCAAGGCTGGAGGAATGAGGTGGAGTCGGCTCAGTTGGTGGAGCAGAAGGCTTTGAGTGTAGCAGGAGGATGTTGTGAGGCACCAACTGCAATAACAGGGTTATCTGACAGTTCAATTCATTGGCTATATTCACTCAAAATCAAATCTCCTTTAGGCACACATCAGACTTCTCTGTCCACCTGCATTGCCCACCAAGTGCACCCAGGTCCTCGGGCAAAAGTGATCCAACACATGGGTTTACCTTTACCCAATGCAGGAGTAACCCGGATGGCCTTCCCCAACATATTCCTAATGAGCACTACGAGGACTTTATCCCCATCTATGGTATGTAGGAGGTTTGACTGAGCAGGGCCAGCTTGCTTGGCAGATCCCCTGGTATTGACTAACCAGGTGGCTTTTGTTGAATGCACATCCCAGTGTTTGAAAGTTCCACCACCCATTGCTCCCAGTGTAGTTTTTAGCAACCCATTGTATCACTCAATTTTCCCAGAGGCTGGTGCATGGTAGGGAATGTGATATATCCACTCAATGCCATGCTCTTTGGCCCAGGCATCTGTGAGGTTGTTTTGGAAATATGTCCCATTATCTGACTCAATTCTTTCTGACATGCCACACCGCCACAAGACTTTCTTCTCAAGGCCTAAAATTGTGTTCTGGGCAGTGGCATGGGACACGGCATGAGTTTCCAACCAACCAGTGGCTGCTTCCACCATTGTGAGAACATAGTGTTTGCCATGCTGAGTTCGTGGGAGCGTGGTATAATCAATCTGCCAGGCCTCCCCATATTTATATTTTCACCATCATCCTCCAGACCAAATGGGCTTTAACTGTTTGGCTTGATTGATTGTAGCATATGTCTCACATTCATGGATTACCTGTGCAATAGCATCCATGGTTAAGTCCCCCCCTTGGTCACAAGCCCATCTATATGTTGCATCTCTTTCGTGATGGCCTGAGAAGTCATGGGCTCAGAGACCCATAAATTGTTCACCCTTATGTTGCCAGTGCAGATCTGACTGAGCCACCTTAATCTTAGCAGACTGATTCCCCTGTTGGTTGTTCTGATGTTCTTCAGTGGCCTGGCTCTTAGGTATATGATCGTCTATATGGCCAACATACTGCTAGGAGCTAGTGTGTTTGCCTGATAGCACATAGATTAAAGAGGTATTTTGTTATCAGTAATTTTGTCAAGAAGGGTTTTTCAGAGTATGGTCACTTGTGGCAGGTGGTTCATCTGAGTAACTGATAAAGGATTTAGGAGGCTCAAGCTGAAGCACTGCAGCTCCTGACGTCTGGGTTTGTCCTATTTCCTTCAGTCCAGAGAAGGGTCCTTTGTGCCAAGAAAAATCCTTTAATTAGCTCATGCACTTACTTGAAGCTCTGAAAATGCTGCCTCAGGTATTTTGATCACAGCTACGTCATGCAGCCAGGGAAATCTGTGGGAAACACTGGTTTGGTTTGTTTTTTTTTTTTCTTTACAGTATGCCAGTAGCACAACACAGCCAGGAATTCCCCTTGCCAGGAGGATGAGGTGCCAGGATGGGCTGAGAAGTGCCCCTGTCCTGAGGGGAGCCAGAGGTGGCTCTGGGATGTGGGAGGGAGGCAAAGGCCCTTGTCTTTGCCCCCTGCAAAGCCACCGTGTGAAGTGCTAAGGCTCGGACAATAGGCCCAAGCCAGGGTTGACCTGTAGATGAATCCTGTACATTTAATAACTGATAACCAGTGTGCTAACAGGTGTTATACTAAGTTATAACAAACTACCTATTCTGATGTAAAAGGTGAAAGTATTGAAGCCTGAGCAACAGGCCCTGAACAGAAACTGTTAACTCAGTATGTAATCCTTAATAAAATATGCATGGAGGGTGTAGCTATCTTGCGTGTATCTTTCCCTTCCTTTGTATGTGAATAGAATAAGAGTCATGGAGACAGGTGTCTGTCCCGGACACTTGTTGTCAGACTTTACACATAATCCCATCAGATAAGCAGAGATTCCTTAGCTTCTTCCTTTAGCCCTGGCCAGGCTCTGGGGGGAACCTAATGTGAGACTGAAACCAGATATTTCCGCTTAAAACAAAGGTGCCAGCTATTCTGGCTTGCTGATTTTGGGGTATATAAGGCTGGACCCACTCACAGCGACTTTGGATGCCTCACCGACGGATGGACACACTGCCTAGGATTTCCTCCTTGCCTGGACAGGCTCTCCAAACCCTCGCTGTGACCGGGGCTCCCCAGCCACTGCGGGGCTGGATGACGGTAACATATGCAAATGGTGATGGATCTTTCTTAATCACTATTCTCTCTCTCAGGTAGCAATGATTTGATGCATTACCCTGTATTTTCCTATTTGTTTAAGTGCACTATTCTGTCTTTTCTAACTGTATGTTTTCTGTATTATTCTGTTATATTATTTAGTTATTTCAAGTAAAATATGCCTGCTCTTTTCACTCTGGTGACTGAGTTTAATCGATATTCCTAATGAGCAAAACACGGTGGGCTATAAGACCTGAAGATCTGCACAGCCTTGGAGAAACCTCACCAAAAAAATCTCCTTCCTAGGGAAAGGGCAGGGTCTGCACCTGCCTCAGGCAGCTACAGGTTGAAGGGTGCTGGAAATCCCCTGTCCAGACTGAGAATTTTCTTTCCTCCCCTTCTCCTGAGTGTGAAGTGCCTAAAAAAACCATCTATGCAAGCTCAGTTTGTTCGAGAGCCTGGACCTGTGCCTCCTTGCACCACCACGAACTTGCCACAAAGAGCTGGGAGTCAGCAGAAGTTTGGGATCACATCATTCTGTGCTTTGTAAGATGGAGAACGACTTGGCCTGGACGAAGTTAAGGGTGGGGAACCTGTTGGGTCTCTGTGCTTCACCCAGGTTAGTCCTGCACTGGAGCTTTGACCATGTCTTGCCAAAGAGCCAGCTGCTGGAGAGACCAACAATGGCATGGGAAATTTTTCTGTATAATATTTGTCCAGAAACTGCATACAGCCCTTTCTCTCTTAACCTTTCTTCACTCCTACACCCTCTCAATCTCGCCCTGGGAAAACACCTCCACTGACAGAGCTTTAATGTATTTTCTTTCCTGAATCATAGAATCACAGAATGGAAGGGACCTTTAAAGGTCATCCACTCCAACCCACCTGCATCTTAAACTAGATCAGGTTGCTCAGACCCCCGTACAACCTGACCTTGAATGTTTCCAGGAATGGAGCATCTACCACATCTCTGGGCAACCTGCTCCAGTGTCTCACCGCCCTCATCATACAAAGTTTATTTCTTCTATCTAGTCTGGATCTACCCTCTTCCTGTTTAAAACCATTACCCCTTGTACTATCTGTACAGTCCCTACTAAAAAGTCTGTCCCTATCTTTCTTAAGACACCTTTAAGTATTGAAAAGCCGCTTTAAGATCTCCCCAAAGCCTTCTCTTCTCCAGGTTAAACAACTCCAACTGTCTCTGACTTTCTTTAATGTGTTTTCTTTTTGCGTTCAGACTTAATTTGTCTTCATCTATATATAGACATTACTGGAGGCATTAGGTGCATCTAGAGACAGCAATCAGATACATCCTTGGTATCAATATGGACTGAGAAATGTTATGCTCTGCCTTTGGAAAAAGTCTAGTGGAAAGCACAGTGAGGAGAAAGAGGAAAATTAACCCTGTCAGTCGCTTACAGTATTTCTGAAGCTTTCTGAGGGATTTGGCTTCTCTGCAGCATCCACCCAGCTGCCTGCTCCAGTGAGAGCAGGGACCCACTGCGCCCAGACAGGACTGTCTCAGCACCAGGAATCACTGAGGGACCCATCAAAGCCGTTCTAGGAATCGCTTCTTTTTGCTGGCAAAAAGTGGGGAAATGGAGCTGCCCCTCCTGAGAGCAAGGGGTTTTAAACCCTGGAACATCACCCTGAATGTCTGAATGCTGGGCTGAGGGTGCTCCCCAAGGCCTGTGCGAATGTGAGCATTTCAGTTCATTCTATGGGAGAAATGCAGGATGAGGCCAGAAGTCATACACCAGGCAGAAAGCGTGCAGCTGAACCAAGAAAGGAAGCTGTGCTTTCTGTAGTTCAGCACTTCACTCCCCCAAAATAAGCTTCTCTTTCTGGCAGAAATCGCCCCGGGTTTCTTTTCATGAAATGGTACAGAAAGGGCTTATTGAGCCATTTATTCTGCAGGTAGGTTAGGAATAGAAACAATCCTGTGCTTTAGTTCGGGCTAAAAAGGCAAATTTTTTCCAAGTTTCACAGGTTTCTGGTAGAGTTTTTGGACTGAGCCCATCACTCAGGTTTGAGGAGACCCAGCTCAATCTATGCTGCTGCTGTCAGTGGTACCAGATAGCAGTTTACCTGTAAGATTATTACCATACCCTGAAATGGCTGGAATGTTTGTGAAACACCAAGAAGCACAACCCCTTTGTTGTTCGTGTTAACTGGCAGCACAACTTCCCCTTCCACACGCGGAGCCAGGCACAGCTCAGCTCCTCACCTTTCTTGGCATTTCATCCCTGTTCGTCCAAAGTGCATCCCCTTGTTGCTATTTCTACCACATCCCTTGCTTTCACATCTCAACCCCCCTCAAAAAGCTGCTAAGGAGTAGAGTAGAAAATCTCTGCATTCTCTTTTTTCCTTTTTTTTCTCCCTTTGCATTAAATAGTACACAAACAAGGAAACAGATTAAATAACATGCCTTTCAGGGCATATGTTTCATAATACTATAGAGAGTATAAGCTTTTAAAGCAATTCTCTTCACTAAAATTAAAACAAACTGCTCTGAATAGCATTTGCTAGGCTCAGCGGGGGCAGGGGAATGCTGATTTCCATGCTACTCCTCTACAGCTTGTTAGCAGGCGTTGCGAAACATATGCACTTCCCTTAAAAATGCAGTTAGGAAGTTATTATCCATCCTTCAAATTATTTGGCAACACGTGCACTAGCCTCACCATGGCAAGGAAATTTTGTAACCACTTGCACACAGGTGTATAGAAAACAAATAAATGAGAGTCCCTTGGGGAATTGTCCCATCTCCCAGCACCTGGCCCTTGGCCCAAGACACAGATGGGGAGGTTGGTCCAGAAGCTGCACTTTTGTGGTACATGCAGTTATTTATCAGTAGAGCTTGTTTTCATCCCTGCAGGGGCAATAATATAAAAAAGCCACATCAAGACTGAGATGAGATAAGAAACTGCAGAGGATCTGGAGTCTTAGGGAGGCAGATGGGACATTAACAGTTGGAATGGCATGGGTTTTTTCCAATATCCACATGTTCCTACTATATTTTTGCAAACCATGCACATCTGTCAGAAAAGTCCTTCCCCCAAAAAAAGAAAAGATCTTAAAAGTTTACAATGTTAAAGCACGGTTAAACACTTAAACTTTTTTTCTTTCTAAAAGTTGATATCATGGTGCCATGAATCCAAGTGCAAGTATCCCAAGGAGAGAATAAAAAAATAAATATTAAATGTTCTTTTCAAAACAAGCTGCTTTTAGGGCTCAATAACATCTTGACTTTATATTCATGTGTCTTGTGACTTAGCAGGACCTGAAGAAATGCTATGCCTGACTTCCATTTTCTTATATCCCTGGGCCAGCAAACACCAAAGAAAAGCTGTAGGACTTCCAGAGATAGCCCAGTACCATCAACATCAGCATTTCTCCATCTCCTCCCCCAGTAAGAGAGCCAACAAAGCCCGATGTGAAATCCTAGACAGAGTCATTTTCATTACAGCCATCTTCCAGCAGAGACCCCGTGTGATTTCAGAAAGTAATATTGATCTAGATATATTTTGATAACAAAAGTATGTATTATGTTTGCCCAACTAAAGCACTTTTGAAACCCAGCTGCTTTAAATTGTGTTTTGACTGCGTGGAGAGACCCACATTTTCTGCATTTAACTACTGTATTTTCACCCAGGGTGCACTGTGTTCTATAGCAATCCTTTAACACTGTTAGTAACATTTAACTCAGCATGGAGCATAATCATAACAGCCATCTATTTATTTGATAGAGCTGGTAAACTGGAAGAAACACATACACAAAAGAAAGGAGAAGAAAGGGGCTGAGCCCAAAGAAGTAAGGGGCTACCAGCTGTGGTCTGAAATCACAGACTTTTGCTGGTAAAAGGTAAAAAGCAGGATACTGGATTTCAGTAATGAATTCTTTCAGGGAAAAAAATATGACTAAGAATTTTTTTTTTGAGCTTTGAGGTTGCAAGTGCTGCAAAGTTGGAGAGATGATTGCCTTTAGCAATGAGCAGCAGAAAGCTTTCATGTAAAAGCCCAGCAGGAGTTTCTTTTGGTACCTATTCAGTTTGTACATGTAATTCAGAGGCTTTTTACATGGTTAAACTAGAGACACTTGCTCTTGAAGATTAAAAATAATTAAAACTGGACCTGAATTTCATGTGATGCTCTGGGGACCAGCAAGACCCCCCCAGCTTGCCCTGTTTGCAGACCAAGCTCTGTTAGATTTTAATTCCCTGTAGCTTTTGCTGTGCCATAATCTTTAAGGCAGAGAGTAAGAGACATGAGAAAGCAGCCCACTGTTGAAGGGTGAGCGTGGGTGGTCAGCACATTGGTTCTCAGCCCTGGCAGTTTCCTGAAGGGCTGCAAATGTTCAGCTTCCAGCACTCTGCTGACTGGACCTCCTGGCTGAGCAACCAAGAACAGATCCAAGACACTCACCCAATAGGACCAGGGTTTCTTATTACAGGAGCACCCACCCCAGTTGCATGCAGAACTCTTCATCCGTTGTAAGCAAGGTCTACATGATGACTATTACTCCCCACAGTGAGACCAGAGGTTTTCCTGGAGAGGCTTTCCTCATTAGGGAAACAAGCTTGTCAGAGGCTTCGCTCTGAGGCTGGAGGATGTCCCTTGTGCTGGCTGTGAAGTGTTCAGTTTCTGCCCCAGAGGACTATCAAGAGTCCTTGAAGGGCTCTCAAGAAAAATGCTGCACCACCAGAGCAGTGGTTTGGCTCCTGACCATTCTTAGATGTCTGAATTTCTCCACGCAACTATTTCCAACAGAGGTGTCTTTGGCTGTTGTCAGGCAGTATAGATGCTGGAAGAAGTAGACACCTCTCCCTTCATCACAGAGGAAATCTCCACTGGTGTTGTAGAGGATGAAGTGAAGCTTTGAGGAATACTCTGTATTTCCTAAAGATTTTTCCCCTTGTTTGTAAAGTTGATAACACGAGGCCCAACAGCCCAGAGCAATTTGGTTGTGCTAGGGGATTGAAAAGGTCAGCATGTCTATCCTGGAGCCCCTGAACTCTTGTGTATATCACACACCTGCGACAGACTTGGAAAAAAAGACAGTCAGAGATGCCTATTGTTTTTGAGGTAGCTGCATGTGCCCCAGCATAATGGCTGCTGTACCTTATTCTGGTCCCGCCTGGTTGTAGTTAATACCAGCAATAACGCAGCTCTCCGGCCAGAAGCTAGAACATGGGCTTTGACCCCTCAGCGTACCCTCTTGGGAAGTGCTTCACTGCCTCATCAAATCCAAGAGTGAGAGTGTTACTTCTGCAGCAAATATGCTGTGGTGCGATGCACGCTCGCTGGCACTGCACAGTGACATGAGCAGTTCCTCCCTCTCACAGGACATGCACTTAGCCAAAACGCCCTTGGAGCAAAGACCTTCGCCTGCAGCCTTGGACATTTTGGTGGGTTTTTTCTTGTTCAGGGTGCAGGATTGTTTGAGAAAGTAAAGGATGGATTTTAGGTTTGTTCTTTTTGCTTATCGTTTTTAATTTTTTTCTTTTTCTTTTTTGTTGCTGGTTAACACGAAGAGAGGAATGCATAATGAGAGGAGAACTGAAGTGCCTCCTTCTTCTCCACGGGACTCATTCTGAAATGTAATCAGCTTTGCAACTTCTCTCCCAGGAGTATGTGCATAAGAGGCTCTAATTAAAGTGAGAGCGCGATGACTGCAGCTGCAACAGGTAGCAGGTGGCAGAGTTCATGCAGCCATGAGCAGTGGCAGCAGCTCTGTCCTCGTAGCTTTGCTTGGCCCCAGCCCAGGCAATACAAGCACATGGCGGTCATCAAGGAGTCTGACATCTCTGCAATTAGGGTCCTTCACAGTTTTTTCCCAGTGCCTGGCACATGAAAGCTTCACCAGTGCAGCTAATGGTTGCACAGCACATGGGATGTACTTTTCCTGTGGCCAACACTGTTAAACCAGAGCAGCAATAGAGCAGTGTTGCTGCCATACATCCCTCCAACAGCAGCTTAGGGGTTTTTTAACCAAAAAAAAACCCCAAACAACCAAACTCTCCAGAACAAGGACTTTTTTTTTCTGCTAGCACCACTACATCATCACAGGAGGAGCTCTCTTGCTTTACCTGCCCAGAGATCAGTAGCAAAATACATAGGTATCAGTATGGTCTCTGTCATTTACACAGGAGGGATGTTTGTAGGCTGAGGCAGCCCCAATGCAGTTGTAAGGGAGCAAGCCAGCGAGTGGCAGCTCAGGAGGGGATGGTTGCTCCCACAGCTCAGTTACCTGGCCTGTGGCTACAGATGTAAGGACTTGAGCTGCGACAACCACCTCCAGGGACGTGGTTTTTAAGCTTCCTTGAACTCATTCTTGCTTTCAGTCTGCCACAGCCTTTGCCAAGAGATGATACCCTGCCACTGTTGTTGATGTCACTGCTGTTACTGGATCCAGGCTGTCCATCCATCCATACTGCCACGAGTCCCTGTTTCCTGGCTCTAATATAGATTTTCAAAGTACTGAAGAGGATTATCACTGTATAATGCACACAGACAAATCATAGAAACATGGTAGAGCTGAAGAGGGGTTGACAGAGCTTCCCCAGGGGAAAGTCACCAACTTGGACCCAGCCTTACAAGCAAGGAGTGATATTCATTCACTCTATTATAAACCAAGAATAAGAGTCCGAAGCAGATCCAAGATGACGTGCTTCACTACTGAAGAAAATGCATCAAGTCAAACTGATGCTCATGCCTCTGCTCTCAGTCATTACCAGGAATTAGTATTTCTCATGCAACCTGGCATTTCATCTTCACACACTAGCACTGGCTGGTGAGCGGATCCTGATAGCTGAACTGGAGGCTGCATCCTCTGGCTTGGTGGGGGAGTGCTCTGCTGCAAATGTGGGAAGCGGAGGCCGCTTCCTAATGGCAGAGTGACTAGCCAAAGCAGGCAGACAGAAAATGCACAGCAACACTTGCTCCTTGACTTCACTTTACTTTTTCATAACCACTGTTGCAACACTTTCCCTCCCCAAAGGTCCAGTGTTGCACTCAGGTGAGCAGCCCCAGAGCTCAGTCCCACATATTGGAGGAAAGCACGCTTTGTAACTTACACCTCTTGATTTTGTTACTGGAGAGAAAAGTGCTTTCATTGCCCTACTCTCCGTAGTCTGGCGCCTGGATTTCTTATGCATTGTTTTCACCAAACACATTTTTTCAGTGTGCTAGGTCCCACACACATCAAAGCATAAAGACTTTTAGTGTGTTTCACAAAATATGCTTTCTCTACTACTCACAAAAAATGGGAAGGGGTTAGTGTTGTCCTGGCACATAATAAAAATGTCAGGTTTTTTCCAAAAAAAATGCAAACCAAACTTGTTTCACAGCCAGCCCTCCTTTCTGAAGATTGAAAGGTTTCCTCTTCCCAAAAGAAATTCAAGGCCACTAAATCCTAGTCTATTTTAAGCTGGAAATACTGTTTCCCATAAGGATTGGAAAGCCATTCACAAGGCATACATCCCTTCTTCCTTCCGGGGTACTTGTAAACCTATGCACAACATACATTTTAGGTGCAGGTAGCCAGAAAGTTACACTGTGTAATACACCTTCATGGACATGTTTGTGCCAACGGGGGTAGTCTGGGCATGTAGTCTCCCTCTGAGCATTTCTAAGTTGAAAAAGGCTTGAGTCCACATAAGAGTGCCTGAGGTAAGGATCCCACTGATGCATTGCATGCATGAAGCAGAGCCCTTGATACATGATTTGATTTCAAACACAGGATTAAATATTTTCTTTCTGTCCCTTTCACACAAGCATATTTCTATTTTACTGTCTG
Organism: Athene noctua; assembly: GCF_965140245.1. Lineage (NCBI taxonomy): Eukaryota > Metazoa > Chordata > Aves > Strigiformes > Strigidae > Athene > Athene noctua. Next base: position 192,361,986 of record NC_134037.1, read on the forward strand.
TGTGTAGATATATATATATATATATAAAAACCCACAAAGTTGCCTTTTTTTATAATAAGATACGGTATTCGACTTAACGGCATATATAAATGTCTCCAGGGATGCCTGAGTCTACCAACCTCCAGAGAAATATATGTGTTCACACATAAACACATACACTCACACATGTCAGCTATGGGTAATGTTATAGGAAGCGTAGTTTCCGTCTTCCTCTGGTTGTTTCATAAGTGCCTTGGTGGAATTGCATAAACAAACACAATACAAGGATATAAAGGGTGGGGGAGACATTTTTTATAACATATGGTAGTACAAGTAGCTGATAACAGCAAAAATAAGTGATTGCCTCAGAAACTGGAAATCTCTATAGCTGAATGGTGCATTTTATCCCTTTTGACCTCAAGAGCATTCAGGAGTAAAAGGTGATTGTCCTACTTTGCTGTCTCATTCAAATCTGGTGCTGCAGCTGAATTTGAGCACCGAACGTGATGTGTGCTCAAGGACGCATTTTTCTCCCACTTCTGCTCTTGTTGCAGACATTCACAGAGTATCAAATAGTAATAAAAAAGAGGATGCCAAAATTAAATTCTCAGAGGAAGGCATTTTTCAAAGATTTCTCATCACTGACAATAATTTTGTCTAGTCATATTCAGGAAAAAAAAATTCTGAAGCCTTTCAGCTGGTACCTGATTGCCATGAATGCTCAAATTAAGGAAGCTTGGAACTGAAGGGTACATTATCAATAGTAATCATGTTAATAGATATGATTGCTGAGGGATATGGCTGATAGCCTTGCAAATATTGAGTACAATGCCCTCTTTTTTTTTTAATGTATTGATTGGCAAGGCTATGACTCTCATTTTTCTGAACAGATTTCAGAGCAGAGTGGTCTCTGTGATATTGCTGTGGGGTAATAAGGCCCATGTAGCTTCAACAGATCAAGCTGCCTCTCAGTAAAGCACTTCCCACAGCACATCTTGCTATCCTGCACTTAATACCCCTTGGTAATGCCTGATCCACCCCAAGAGAGCTGCTCACTAGATGATATCTCTTATAAATGTTGCTTACAGCCCATGTTAAGCCAGGCATAGGATTTGAGTCTGTCCTCCTAGTTCATATTGTCACAAGAATGTAGGTAATGAATGTGGAGGGGACAGGAAAGTGCCCCTTGGCCTGTGTGAAGAGGCAATGCAAACAGCCACACTCAAGGTAAGCAGGAATGAAAAACAAGGTCAGCTTCACATTTTGGTAGATATGCAATGAGCTGAGTCTGTTTGTTAGCCTCTAAAGGGACTCTAGATGACTGTGCAAGATCTGAACTTAATAAAATAAATCCCACCCTTGGGAAGTCCAAAGCTTTTTCTGGATTATCATCATTTAGGCTTATGACTTGGGGGTTTTGTGCTGCAAGGGTAATGTACTCTTCTCACCTGTGTTCTGCCCTGGCTGCTCCACCTGCAAATGGTATATCCTCCCCAAATTTGTCTTGTTCAAATATTTTGTTTTATAGTGCATCAAAGTGCCATTTACAAACAACCTGTGAGTTCTGCTATTGACAGGTTCTTATTCCTAAGAGTCCTTTTAAGATACAAGTAAACATATCTTTTCACTTTCCCAGACAACATACACTTAAGAAAATAATCATTTCTCCCCAGCTCTGAAGTGTGATAATGCAAATTATAATGATGCAAACTGAACTCATTTCATTAGGAAGATGAGCCATATCCATCTGTCTTTTTTTCAGCACTCTGAATGACTTTAACACAGCAAAGAGGTACTTTTCTCCCTCCTTCCTCCACTCCAGTCACCAAGTATTCAACCGACTTGCAGCTAGATCAAAGGCAGCCAGACAATTCAAAGATTTATAGTATTACATAGTAAGGGCAAGTGCAAAAGGCAAATGGTAACTTCCCAAGAGAGACTGATTACTCTGAACTGCAGCTAATACAATTCACTGACAAAGAGTTATGAAGACATTCGTTCACACCAGGGCAAGGGAAAACTGCCATGTGGACTTTGGTGTTCCTACCAAACCCCTTCAGCACACTGCTAGCAAGTTACTGTTCAGAAATATTGCTGCTTCAGGCACCCATGAACCCCAGTAAAGTCGCCCTAAAGTTTCTATGAAACTGTGTTTTGCACTGTATTTTGTTCAACAGCATTGTGTTTTCACATCTTGAGTGACAGAGATCAAGTGGAGAGCTCTGTTTGGCACCACATGGCCATCTTACCCCCTCCAAAGCCCTCAAGCAGTTTCATTGCTCGCCCCTCCATCTAATTGCCATGGAGGGAAACTCACTCCATGTTTCTGCAAAGTCAGCATATCTCCGTGGCACTTCTCTTCAGTGCACCACAGCTGGAGCTGAGTGCATCTACAGGCAGTAAACGGCCAGCTTGAGCCTTCCCTCAAACTACTGGATGCTGCCCACACACAGGTCTGCACTCAGAGGTGGCCTGGGGCTGTGCTTCACAGAGGATACACATGCCTAGTTCCCCATCGTCCACCAAATATCCCTGAGGCTCAGCATCCCCACACCCACTCCCAAGACTGTTCATCAGCCCAGATTGGAGGATGGAAGGTCCCACTGCTTGTATTAGGTCTCAGTTTGGCCTTTCTCTTTAGTTAACAAAACAGAAACTCCTACCTTTTTCTATTTCAGTTTTATGATTTTTTTTTTTTTTTTAACAGGCTAACTGGGGAGGGAAATAACAGGGAAGGGTTGAGCATTTGTTTCCATTTAATGAGTTTTGCACTTGCCCTGAGAGGCTGCTCAGAATAAAAATCCTTATAAGTTTTAAATTATAGAGCAGTAATGAAGGAAGTTATGGGGGGCAGGGGTGTGGGGGGGGGTGTGAATAATTCTGTTGGAGCCTTTCTTCCACTTACAGAAATAAAATGTATAGAGGCTGTGGGAATGGCCGTTGTCTTCTGGGAGCTTTAATTCTCTGCAGTACCACTCAGTCCCGGGAAGACTAATAGCTGAAGAAGTCCTCCACAGATCACCTCATTACCCTCCAAAGACCATCAAGGGAATAAGAACCTCTGGAGGAGTGTGATATACTATTTCTGGGGAAACTTGGGGAGTTTCACTTCCCCACCATGCAGGTTTTCTATTTTCTTACAATAATAAATTAAAAATCTCACACGTTGTCTGCCGTTCATAAAAAATTACATCTAACTGCAACAAAACATAGATGTGGCAAGTGTAAGATGTCAGCATTAATACTACTGTAGATGTGAGTCATAAGAAGAGACCTCAAGGAATTCCAACCTGTGTAGATGATGCTCTGTACCAACCCTTGGGGAGGTGAGCACCCGAAGAAAGAAAAAAAAAAAAAAGGCCAAAGACTAAGCAGACAGCGGCTTCTGTGAGAAAACAGGTAACAGAAGAAGCACGGCCTGACCTTTACAGAGTCTCATAGAGAAAGCAACTGAGACCCTTACATGGCGGTCAGCTCATGGTCAGAGAAACCTGCTTCCAGCAGCCACTCTGAGTGCACAGGTGGCTGCTCATGTCTTGTTCCCAAAGGGAAGAGAGACAAAAACATATGTTGAGTGTAGCCTCAGACCTGCTGTCCTAATGCAAGGGAGCAGCCCCAGGTGTGTTTAATTCGGATGTAACATCTATGTCCTACCCTGAGAGCAGATTATGAATATCAATAGTGTACAAACATTCAGTCCAGGTGACTTGGGAATCTATCCTAACCTGCCTCTGCTGAATGAAGAGGCCTTTAGAAAACTAAACTACAGGCCATGGTAAAAAAATATTTGTGTGCTTTCACTGTACCTTTAATAGGATATTTTAAAACATCATGACTGATGGTTTATTTGCCCCAAATCTGGTTTTGCATTTTTTAATCAGCAGCTAGAATTCTGCATCTCTGACAAACCCAGCACACAGGCAAATGGTAATGCTGTCGGGTAGTGTTATGGTGTGGATAAAGTCTTTTTTTGGACCTGCAATTAGCCCTCAAGTGAAAAAGTTTTTCCAGTGGTCCCCCAATATAAATTACAAAGCTACATTTTATTCAGGACAGAAGAAAACAAAGAAGATTATCTTGGTAAACTCAGCTGGCTTTATCAGCAGTAAATTTGTTGTTCAAGCCACTTAGGTCTAGTTCCTGTAAATTCCTGTTTAATTATATTCCAGATGTTCTCAAGGCCCTCTTACCCTCCAGCACTCCTTGACAAGCACTGTGCAGAGGAAATGCAGTTTTCAGGGTTAAGATGCTCTTTGGAGAACACACCAGGAGAGCTGCTCCGCACAGAGGGGCAGTGGGACTGGATTCTAGGTCATCCATGAGGGTCATTTTAATCAAGGCAAGCTGTAATCCTGAGTCAAGAGATAAATGCCAGAGCATGGAGAATAGGCATCTTCCCAGCCCCTCGCTGGGGTTTGCCCACATGAGCTGCCGCTGCCTGGTGAAACAATTCTCCAGCATGGCACCTGTCGAGATACGGGATGATCCCTGGTTCTTTGCAATGCAAGTGGCAGTTCCCATCCCTCCGGAAATGTTGACATGGCTTTTCTTTTTGTTTTCATTCATACTGCCCTGCTTACTTTCTCTTTTTCTAGAATTGCCTATATATTTTGTGGCTGAGAAAGTGACTCAAAAGTACATTTCAGTTCCTATAGGTCTAAATGCTATTTTGGCTCTTTTAAGCTAAAATCCCTTCAACACAAACATGTAGCTTAGACATTCGTAAATGACCTGGAAAGAAGGGGGTAAAAATAACATGAACAAAGACTTCTAAAGACATACTCTGTACAAAGTATATAATGAAGTCATTGAACTCATTGCCACAGGATGCTGCAGAAAGTGGATGTTTCACACACCGAAACAACTTAGTTTATGTCACACCTTGGTTTTTGTCCTTTCTGATCTATCCACAAACTTTTTGTTTTCTACATAAAGGCAAACCATATGGGAAATTTTTTTCATTCAAACATTTAAAAAATGCTCTCTTAAAATAACAATTGCCAAGTGTTATGAGACTTGCTTCATTTTGAATGTTACTCAAACCTCTGTGAAAACCTTCACATGGATATACAATCCCAGGGAAGTAGGTCTTAGAAAAGAATCACACTTTTAGATTCGTAACAATATTCAGAACTATTTAATGGCCTCTGCTAAAAGAAACTAATAGTTTCTTCTTGATAGAAACTAATACCAGACTCTCTGAGTTTAAGGACAAAGTTTGTCTTCTCACTTGTCAGTGGTAGAGCCTTAGATCATTTCCTTATTCTCCTTTTGCACAGGCACAGTCCAGTGAAGCTGCTCAGTGTATATTGTAAGTAAAAGAAGACATAGTAGATTTAGACATTTATTTTTCCCTGTGTAAAAGTAACTCCTAAAAAGTACCAACAATTATTTTAAAATACCACATCTTCTCAATAGAAATTTTTTTTTTTTTTCCTTTTAAAACATTGCCATTGCTGGTCCAATCACTAAATTACTTGAGCTTTAGCACCTGTACCTACTATTATGTTTGTATTTTTAAGAGGTTATAACATTGTCAACTACAGCATCTTTCTAAACACATCTCCCATGTGTGTGGTGATTTCTGTAATTCAGACATTTAGTCATAACGAAATATGGGATTCAGGAGAAAAATTACTCAATGTAGACATAAGCATCACATTGACAAGGTGGGCAATGTTGGGTGACACTGACAAATCTGCAGAACAAGTGCCCTGTAATTCACGTGAACGGGACAGATATTAAAAGGTCAGATGTTATAGTCAGAAAGGAGTTTCAAAAAATATAACTTTTGCCTCTGCAATTATATTTCCAGTAGATCCTTCCACTTTGATCAGACACCAGATTGATTATGACAGTTCCAATTTCACTTTAATTTTAGCAAATTGTTCTGCTGTTACATTGTTAGACCAGAGGAATATTCTGCCATCCAGTGGTGAAAAATTACTCTTTGAGGCCACAGTTTATAATAAAATCGTGTTATACCTTTAATCAAATGGGCATGTTTGGATAACTGTAAGAACTTCTCTTTCTTTTGTTCCTGGAACAACAATTTTACAGGAGAGTACATGTAAACTGGAAAAATTATAGGGATGCAGTGTGTGTGCAGACTGTCCCTGTTGTTGATACTTGGATTTGTCCTCTGGTTAGTACATTTGGTCTTGTTACCCAGTACAGTTTAAGACACTTGTGTGCATGCACACAGTTTATCATGCACCAGCAGTGCGTGTTCAGACAAGTTCTGGGCTGGCATAGTCCTGCCACCAGCCAGTGCCACAGGCCCCAGGATGGAGAGGAGATCATGTGTGGAAATATCTTCTCCCCAGGCAGGGGAGAACAGGGCAGCATGCTGGGCCTGGCTCAGCTCTGCCTGAGGCCATTGGATGCCTGACCACGGTCATCATCTTCCTACTGCAGCAGGCAATGTCAGGAGTCAGCTTTAGACCATTTATAAAAAAAACACTTAACAACATACAAATGCGTATCACAGATTCCCAATAATTTACGGCTGTAATGTCCATAACCAAAGCACAGTCGGACCTTCAACACTTTAAGCACTGGAGAGGGTGGACATGTGGTGACTCCCCCCCTCTCAGCCTACTCACACCCTTCACCCTCTTCTGTGCAACTTCTCAGAGCTGTATGGCACCACACCAGGAATGTGGATCCCTGTTGTACCCTGTGCTGAAAAAGAGTGGTGGCTTCGCTATTCAGACAACAATATTTAAGGAATTCACAGTTTTTAGAAAGTAGTGAGCAGGATTTCTGGAGATGAGCCCTGATCACCTGTAGTGCCTGTGCTGGGGGGAATCGCCCGTGAGCCACATGGGGTACATGCCCAGCAGAGTGGTAAAAATAGCCCTGCTGAGTCCTAGCATGAAACACGTGGCAAAAGCCCACCACAGATCAGGTGTAAAATGTGTCATTCTGTGGAGCAGACCATGGCTGGGTAGATCATGGTTTTTGTGTGAGAGAGATGTCAGTTTTCTTGCTGAGCAGCTGTCTTCTGAAGTAGGCCAAGCAGGAGAAGGGGATGAGGAGAGCTGAAATAATCAATGCAGGAGGTGACAACTGCATTAATCAGAGCTGCCATGGTGACTAGCGCCAGAAGAAGGCCCAGATCCCAGCTTGATCCTGTCAGCAGAAGCAAATTGGGAGAAGGGCACCATCCCACTCAGCTGGATGCACAGGCTCCAGTAGCACAGCACAGCCCTTCCAGGGGACTGTCATGCACAACACTTCCCTGGGCAGCAAACATGAATAATTATTCCTCCAATTAGTCCCCACAAGTCTGCCACCGGGAGAGGAACTGGCAGAGCAGTTGGAGTTTTCTTTGAGCCCCAGAGCAGAAGGGGATTGCTGGCATCTCCTTAGGACACGGCATAGCAGCCAAGGGACACGCAGAAGACTAGTGAGACCATGTTATGACAGTGCTGGTGACAGGCAAGGAACTTGAATTTCTGCCCCGTACCAGTACTGTCATGGTCCTAAATGCACTTACCATGCCTGGAAAAGTGGTTTGTTTTACCAGATTTGGCCTAGTACGTTCACTCATTTTGGATATCCCCAAGAGCTAGGTGAGCTAGCCCTGGGCCTAATGTTCTTCAACAAAGGACTAACAGAAAAATATGTTTAATACCCTTAACTGTATGAACCCTAGTATTTTCAATATTGCATTTGCTATCATTCACTTCTTATGCTAAGAGCAGCAACAAGGCATCTGCACCGTTCTGCCTGCCTACTTATAAGTAGCTCCAAGTATCCTCTTGATGTCTAAAATTATGTTGGAAAAGTACTCAGAGGCATTTTGGGGTGGAAGAGACCAACAGCACAGGAGTGCTCGAATATCTCCTTCTGTCTGGGGAGTCACAGACCTGCACCAGCTCTTGTAGGAAGGGACAGCCCTGGTGTCCCTGCACTGGGAGCAAGAGGAGCGATAGCAGCAGCCTGCCGCCACAGCTAGGACAGACCTCACAGATTAACACACCTAAATCCAGGTGTTTTCATATAGGTCTGAAGAGCAGTTGCACAGACCAGACGCAGACATCTCTTTTACGGTGTGCTGGACAATCCCCAAACGGCCTTGAGGAGATCTCTGTTGCCAACAAGAGGACCTGAGCTGCCACCCTTGCAGGAAGCACCTGTGTGTAGGCACATAAATTTACATGTCCAAGTCTGGATCCCAACAGCCAGCAGGATTGGAGTGCATAAATGCATCAGGCAGACCTCCACCTGCAGGGGTCCAGAGGGGGGAACCCCTCAAGTGAATGAGACAAGAACCCATCAAGTGAGTGAAACAGGCGATACAGGGCTGTTCAGCCTTTTCAAGGCAAGGCTGAGAGGCAGCCCCCATCGGGACTGCGTCTATGGACTTGTTAAGCCTCCATGTTAACACCCCGTGCTCCAATTTGCATGAGCTTTCTGAAGCTTTCTCTTCACATGCAACCTCTTGAAATATTGATTGAGGGAGTGCTGAATTTGCTTACCTGTCAGTAGGAGATCTGTAGGTGGGTGGACTAAAGACTGCTTGGTGCTCTCAAGCAATAGCTGTCAAATAAACTATTTTTCAAGCCAAAATCATACATCCATGTTGACTTTTACATGTGTGTGTGTAAAAAATATTCTTTGGACTGAATTTTGCCTTAGAGATGGTGAACTGCCCCAGCAGAAAATTGATAGCACTTACGTTAGAAAAAATGAGATTATGAAACTTCAGTGTGGCATAGGTTTTCCCCTTCTAACACATTGTATCCAAGTGTTTGGCTTGGTTTTATTTTGTATTCAGAGTTTAGCTGATATTTTCACTGCACGGAGAAAAAAGTATTATAGGCAAAGATGTAACTAGTCAAAGAGAAAACACAATTGGCCCATCTTTCCCATCTCATATGCAGGTACATAAACAATAAATGTATGAGGAAGATCATTTCTAGATAGATGAAATCCCTGCCTCTACCATGCTTACTTGGGAGCCAGTTTCATTTACAGAAAGATAGGCAAGCACAAGCTCTTCCTCTGCACAGAAGAAAATCTTCCTGCAGCAGATACACTTTAAAAGAGAACTGACATTTTTGGCTATGGGATTCATATTTTCCACAAGGTGCTGTTCTTACTGAGTCTTATTCCCACAACTTTGTGCTCACAAGACAGGTTCTTTTGACTAAAGTTATACACGTGCTTAATCAAGTACAGAATAAGACAGCATTTATTCACTATTTTTATAGAGCAATTATGAATGACTCACTTGCATGTGATTTGTTCAGTAAGAATTATGAGCCTTCTACCTCTCTTCTGGTAACGTGAGAGCTTTGCTTTTTGATTTATAGTTGTTTTCTTGGGAGTACTGGTTCCATAGGAAAATGATCAAATACTTGTCTTTTTCCATACCAAATATTTTTGAGGACTGCCCTCTCCCTCCTCTGTGAGTGATGATTCTACTAACCGGAGTAGTTCAACCTCTGTCAGATCAGCATCAGATCTGCCTGAATGCTGGTCACAGCCTGAAAAAAGCACAGCAAAAGACACTCATGGCTGGGTTTGGACCTACTTCATGCAGCTTTCCTTATCAAGCAAAGGGCAATGTAGCTCACAGAAGAAATTGCAGAGCCAGAGTCTGCTGGCAGATGCCATCGATGTCAGCAGAATTACACCCCCAAAGAACTCAAACTTTTCAAAAGTGGCAGATATTTTAAAGACTATTTTAAGAAGTTTCAAAGGGAAACATTACTCAGAACACTTGATACTCCCTGTTTCCAAGAAGTCAGGAAAATCTGAATTCCAGAAATGGGTTATTTCCTCTTTGAGGAAAAATGAGCTGGCAAAGATGCTGGATACCAGGGAGGGAAAGCAGACAAATATTGGTATTATTTTGTCTGAATAGCATTCATGCCCCAAGGAATTGCTTTATTTCTGGACTACTAGCAGTGGAGTTAGATCAAATGGAATTTTTAAAGGAATCAAGTAGGAAATGTGAAACAATGGCCTGTTTAACACTCCAACAAAAGCTCAAACCCTCATCCTGCTAGCTTTGGTGACATTGCTGTTTTACCAAGGATGAGATGCTGGAGATCAAAGGGTCCTCATTCACTCTAAAAACTGCCTTACTGGGAGCAAGGAGGAGGCTGAGCTGTCAGTGGGGCCACTCTGACCAAATGGTCCAAATGAAGTCACTGAGATTTCTAGTGAATAGTCTGCTCATGCCCAATAAGAAAATAACAATCTAGTATAAAAACATGACATTCTGTAAAACTGCTGTACAGCTAAATGACATTTGGTTGTCACTCGTTAACAATATAAAATGATACATGCAATCATAAGAAAAAGTATCACCGAGGTCTCAAAAGAAATGCAGGAGGAAGCCTGTTCCTTCAGAAGGGTGAAGCACGCTGAGACAATGCAGGTTAATCTGCCAATGACTGGGGGCTACCCTTTCCCCACACACCAGTAACTAGTTTCAAAGACTAGCAAGGAGATGGAGGAAGGGTGAGAGCAGGAAAGCTAAAGCAATAATGTGGAGAATGCGTCTTGATCAACCACTGAAAGGAAAACTCGACTGCTCGGAGTTTCTACTGGTTTACACAAAGTGCTGACAGGACTGTGCTTTCCGCTCCTCTCCACTTCAAGATCATTGGCACTGGACTATCTTCCCTAATTCTCCTTTCTGGTGTAACCACCTGGAAACATGGTACAGGGTATAAGACAGAATGACAAGTGCTTGCACCTTGCTGAATTTTTCTTTTCAGGATACGTTGCAATAGATGGACACAAACAAATGTTGCTGCTTTCTCTTTAGAAAGGGTCGGTTACAGACTATACAGAAATCCACTCTCAGCACCAATGCAACAGGCATCCTTTGAAGCACAGCATTTATTCTCATGACTGTAACATACAAGCCTGTGCTGAGGATCAAATACTTCCTTCAACCTTCTTTACCATCAGTGAAAGGGCTCGGCTGCAAACTCCGTATTTGATCTAAATATCCACAAAATCTGAAACTGCTTAAATCTGTTGTTTTGTTCAAATCAATTTTATATAGCAAATTTCAGACCAGTTAGTTCACAGGATTTTTTCCTAGCTGGAGAATGGTGTTTTCATTTAGGCCCATGCATCCTGTGTCAAGTAGCTTAACAACTCTGTCATTTGCTAAAAGTAACACACATTCATAAAGAAAGAAGTATGTGTCTTCTCCTGATTTCAAGTTGGTCAGAGGCAGATAATGCGGAGTCCCTTAGAGTTCTTCCACCTAAATTTAGCATACAAGTTCCACAATATAGTGAAACAATCAATGAATTCTTCCCTCCAAATCCAATGACAACATCTACTTGCTTGTGAGACCAGGACATGAAGATGTCTAAAAAAAAATGCACCATGTAAAGTCAGATAACTCATGTGGGTTACAGATAGCTCCGGTGACCATAAAGAAAAGGCCCTCCCTTGCATGTGGTCATCCACATCTTTGCTTTATTATTTACACACCCAAATTTTCACTGATTGAAGGTCTTACTCCTGTGCGGGCAAAAATAGAAAAGGCCTTGGTGAAAAGAAGCATATCTGGTAGCCAACACCAATAATCTCAAGGCTGGACGGGCCCACAAAACATGCTCTACATACTTTTCAACCATTGAACCAAAAGAGGAAAGCACACTATCTGCAAGCGGACAAGATGATGACACACCAGCTAACAAAAAAACCACACTACACAGCAAGAATGATTCAAGGTCTGTAAAACCTAGCTCTTCCATCAAACCCGAGGGAACTCATTCTGGTTAGTCTGCAGGATAAGAGGATGAAATAATTTGTTTATGGGTATGAGCTGATCAGTCTTGAGAAGAGCCTGGATGTGAGAAGACTCTTTCCACAGCAGACAGATATGTATTACACTTATGACAAACTCAAGACAGAAGTGGGCAAAATATTGTAACAGTGAAAGTAACTACCGATTGGAAACAAAAAACAAATACCAGAGTATGTCTTTAAATCTTGAATTGCTGAAGTGAGACCAGCTATCTTTTCAAAATGATTGGGTTTAGTTAAGGTGGGTGAGAATTTTTAAGCAAAAGTCTATGGATTATGTTATACAAGAGGTCATATAACACATTCACAATGTCCTTTCTGGATTTAAAATCTATAAATTTCTATTCAGAGCTTTGGCTTTCACAGGCTGCTGACTTTATGATAAACTCTCTGCTTGGTCTCAGATTCTTCATGCTAGGTCTCAGGGGACAATATTGTCCATATATTAATTTTGAAAGAAAACTTTCATCTGACTAGAAATTGAAGGAATAAAATATGCTTTCAGCTTTAAAAAGAAGAAACGCCACACACACAAAACTATAATTCAGTTTCCTCTGTTCTGAGTCTTTGCTCAGCCATAAAGACACTGAACAAAAAATGGCTAATTTATGTAGCAGAGACTGTGTCACCACAAAGAGTCAGATTATCAATTTCCATAAGAGAAGATACTTCAAACAAGGAAGTTAGTCGGGAACAGCTAAGCAGGCACCCAGGGTATATCCAGAGTACCCTGGTGCAGCTACATGGGCTACTGGGACCCCCACCTCTCTACTCCACATCCTGATTATCACACAATTGCACCGGCTGCAGCCTTTGACCACAAATGCAGAGTCACTGGTGATGTTACCCACCAGCATCTCTTAGTGTACAGAGAGAACAGGAAAAGCCAACCTGAGCTGGCTGCCTCCCAGTCTCAGGACAGTTACTGGGATTGACTGGCTGGTCCCAGCAGGGACAGACCCCAAGGAAGGGGGATGCTGAAGCCACAGAGAAAACCTGGCAGTACTGCACCCCTTTGGGCAAGCTGGAGTATGACCAGGTTTGTGACCAGACTGCACCCAAGTCAGGTGGGTCCTCTGTGGTGAACAATGAACACCACCCACCCTTCCCTTTAGAGGCTTTGCAGCAGTTGAAGCAAACAAACAAAAAATATTAGTTTGCAAAACCACCTACACTGCTAAAACAGCAATGCCAAACAGTGCAGCAGAGCCTGCTTTAACCTTCTCTTCTCAAATGTTCTTCATTTATTAGGTCTTTGCTTTTTCATCTTCATGAGAAATATCCCCATCTGTTTGGTGGCAATAACTCTAGGTTTCAGCATTTCGTTCCAAGGTGAAGCAAAAAGCAAACTATTATTCTGTTCACTGAAGACTATAAAAATGGGAAATCTTGTAACAAACTCTAAGATTGAGATGGGACAGAATCCGTTTCCTTCTACATAAAAGATCGATTGGAAAAATAATCTTCTTAAAAGACCATGTCTGACACTTGCTTTTTTCATTTTCTGGAGTTCTCTTCAGAGACTTATTGGGACTGTGGTTACTTAAGGTACAAGGACAGTGTCATTTGCCACAGGCTAGCAAACCCTCATATTCTGTAGAGCAAATTCAGTCAGTGTAAATAGATTCATCTCCCTTTTTCTTACTTTTTTTTCCTGCTGCCAACACGCCTGCTTACTGCAGGATTGCACTTGGTCCTTTGTCTTTATGAGGCCACACGCTTGACTGATTGCCAAGGAATTTATGTACACATTAAAAAAGCCGTTTAACTTTATATGGGTTAGCTGGGAATGTCCATACGGGAATTGAACTCCTCCTTAACCATCACCTACTGGCATCTTTTCTTTATTCTCTCCCAGCTGTGCTGCCCACTACATTTGACATCAAAAAGGACCACCCATTTCACCAAGCACTGTACATTGACAGTCTTTATGTCCATGATTCCCACAGGATTTATAAGGCTAAGCAGATGCACAGGGAGGTGAAGAGGCTTCTCCAGCACAATGTGGCTGGAAAATGCATGCAGCAGTCCATCTCCCTAGCTGTGCTGCTTCCTCTTTCTTATTCCATGGACACAGTGAACCTTGGAGAGCTTCAATCTCCTGGTTAGGTGCTTCAAGACCTGACCGCAGTTGGAGATTGACCGTTTTTTGTTATTTGAGGAAGATTTATTTAGGATTGTTGGGGGATTTGTCTCCCAGATGTTCAGGATTAGAGATGATTCATTACCCCAAATATCTGGAATCGTTTATGTATTTGTTGGAATCATTTAGTGGAAGTTTGGACCTGGTGTTCCAGGAGTAGGCTGCTCCTGATAGACATGGACTGAGAAATTGCATTGTAGCAATTGCCTTGTTGTCCATCATGCTGGGTTTCCATTATCTATAATTTGTAGAGGTAAATATAAGGAAGATACGGACGTTTTATAAATAATGACAGTACTTGTCCTGAAACCAGACAGGTGCAGATAATTCTTCATGACCCAGGAAAAAAAAAATGAGACTTGATCAGTATGAATACTGAAATAGAAGGGCAGAAGACCATGTGCTGTATTTCACAACAATATACATTTAAGCACTAAATATAATTTGGGGGCAAGTTTGGGGTCTTTTTTCTATAGAAGACTCTCTTTTCCAAAACCTAAGAAAGAGCAACCACTTGAAATTAAATTTACCGATGTGGTTTCTCAAAACTTTTCTGAAAAAAGAAAAAATTTTTACTACTGTAAGGGATCATTCTTCTTTGTATATTTCTTCTGATGAATGCAGTGTTAGCTGTTACATACTTTCAGGGTATAAAAAGGTCAAAAAACCTGTTTCTGTATACTGTTCCTTTTGTTCTAGTTCAGTCAGCAATCATCTTTTTTTCCTTTAATTTCTTTACATAGATTTTCTCAAAGTAGCATCTGTTTTGCCTTTTAAAAATTAACTGTGTAAGCACAACAAAATCAAAAAGATGTCAAAGCTGTGGAATTTTCCCTTGCAACCACACAAAGCCAAGTTTTGGATCAGACTGTTGCGAGACGATGAATCATCTGAAGTTATGGAATTTGAGTTCAGGTTCACTAAGGTAGCTATTATGAAGCTCAGCAAATCTATATCCACCTCTGATCTGTTGTTGAGCTTTTTGGGTTTTACAGGGGGAGGGGTGTGTGGGAACTTCTAATATCATTATCCAAACTTAAACTTTGCCAGTTACATATTTTAAAGCTTCCTTAAATGAACCAGAAGTCCTGTCCTAAACCTTTGACAACTCTGATTGACAAATCCAAACAGAGCAAACCCAAAACTTTAGGAAAAAATGTTCTTAAAGACAAGTGTTTGCAGTCAGCAAAATATCTCTTAAATACAGTTCGCTGGGTAAATCCTGGCAGATGAACTTAATTAAGAGACGAAAACAATTAAATAGCAATGTGTGACAAAAATTGGCTAAACTAAAATTCTCTGTAAAATCTCCTTATTAGGAAACAAGAGAAATATCGTTCTGCTGTTTTCCACAGAAGGATGGATGGCCTCTTTCTGTCTGTGCTCATGGGGCAATATCAGCCTCTATTCACAGTGGTCCAACTGGCAGCCCGCAGATCACGGGATATTTCCATATGCCCCCTGCCTTCCCCCAAAGAGCCTGACAATGTTCAGGAGGAAAAACGATGCTTTGGCAGCCAACGCGTCCTCTTGCACATGCAGCGCCAGGCCAGGAGCTGGGCAGGAGCTATTGTCCCAGCTCCCAGGGGAAAAGAGGTGCAGGACATCCTTGTGCATTCTCATGGCTCAGCATAGAGACAATCATTAGCTGCTTTTGTCAGTCCTGAGCATGGGAAAAGGGTGTCTCAAAAGCAGCTCTGGCCATCACATCCTCACAGCTTTTGACAATCTCATGACTCAGTGGCTGACAGGCAGATGTGTAGCAAGAAGCAAAACCCCAGTTTAATCCTGTCCATTTTTCTCCAGCACGACTGCCTCAGAGAAACCAAGAAATGTGTATTTGTTTCTGATCCACATCATACAATGACTCCTGTCTTTCATTTTGGAAAGAATACTGCCTTTCAAAAATAAATTAGATGGAAGAGTCCTCCAGAAAACTCTGGTACAAGTTTTTTGGAGGACTGCTATGTTTAGGTCAGTCCTGAGCCATATTCTCCTCAGAGGGCTGGTGGCCAAGAAACCGTGCTGGGAAGCATCCCTTTGGGAAGCCCCTCAACTGTGAGTGTCTGGAGATCAGATAAAATGTCCAACATATCCTGGGCCTCCTCCCAAGGCATCCAGGGTTAGCCACTCTTGGGGAGTAATTGCTGTCCATGAAGGTCTGACGCAAAATGGTCATTTTTTAATGTCCGTAAAGCAATAAGTAGTAAAGAAAGCAGCTCACTTAAATTAACAATGAGATTGAAAAATTCAGATAGACTTCTGTGGATATGGGGTAGTCTTACAATTCTTTGCAGTTATCATTCCAGTTTTACCAGGATAGGGAATTAATTTAAAAAATCAGAGAATTTAAAAGTTCCAGAAATAGACAGTGAGAAGTATCACTGAAAAAATAAACTACTGGATTTCAAATATCATTGTTGTTGCTGTCATAATTTTCAAATCTGGCAAGGAATTCAAGACATAATGTCTAATACACTGAAATCAGAAAGAAAAATTCCATAATGTAAAAGAATATGAAAACTTCCATGTGTTAAAGTTTAAAAGAAGATAAGGAATATCCAGACCCTCCCCCCACACCCCCACACCCCCCCCCCCAAAAAAAAAAAAAAAAAGAAAAAAAGAAAAAAAAAGATAATTTACAGCAAGTGTCAAGCAATCTTTTTGGCTCCCAAACCTTCCATGTAGCACATATAATAGCATTAACTTTAATTGCTTCCAGCCTATATCTAAAGATGAAGAACAGGATACCAGCTGGTTGAACAGAGCTACTTCACCAGTCATTAGCTATTAAAAAACTGTCTGGCTCACACACCAATCGCACATAAATTGGGTACTTCTCCAAGTCAACTTTTTTACCTCACCAGCTGTCTTAACATTTCTTCTGTCATCCCCAGAAGCTGTGCACAGGTTATTTCTTCTTTTCACCTGGGCTTGTGTCCTGCAGGATCGGGAGTGTTTTGCTCTTGCACTTTGCCCAAGTAAGTGTTTGACAGTACAGACACAGTTAGGTCCGCAGTTTTCAAACTGGGGCCATGGTGGATCAGTGCCGGACTGCTAAGCATCTCTCAGGACTGAGCCTTTTATTACAGCTCTGCCACTTCTTCACTGAATTATCTCTTCCTCCACAAAGGAGACTATTTGTTTCAGCTGGGCTGCTTTTGTCGTTAAATGCTGCTCAGATTTAGCAGATAGCAAAACTACACCTTTGCCTATACATAGTGTGCAAACCAAAGAGAAAAGTAATTCTAGTGAATGAGTCCTCTTAGCCTGAAACCATTCTCTACACTAGAAAATATTTAAAAGAAGAAAAAAATGTGGAATGTAA
Source organism: Athene noctua (assembly GCF_965140245.1). Classification (NCBI taxonomy): domain Eukaryota; kingdom Metazoa; phylum Chordata; class Aves; order Strigiformes; family Strigidae; genus Athene; species Athene noctua. Next base: position 192,379,226 of record NC_134037.1, read on the forward strand.
ATGGGTAACATTTTCTACTGCTGAAAATGGTTCATATGACCTTATAAAAGGTCCTTTCTTCTCCTGGATGAACACCAATCTCATATATTCAATAGAATATTCATCCCTCTTAGAGTAATTTCTTTCTCAAAGAAATTTATCTTCTAATATTGCACTACAGATTCCTTTTCAGTAATAGAACTGCTGTTTTTTTTCTGAAACTAGCAATAGATTACAGTCCATCCCCCTGCTTTTATTTCTTTCCTTTTCTCCATAAGTGTTTTAGACTGTAGCTGCTTCCATCTTTAAAAAAAAAAAAAAGAAAAGAAAAAGAAGACCACAAAACAGGTACTAAGAAACATGGGAAGTGTCTGGAGATTTAGAAAAGGATGTCAGATGTCAAAAGCTCCTACGTGATATTTAAGTGAAAAACTCCAGCCAAGTAAATGAACCTTGTGATCCAAAGTCACTTGGACATGTCTTGTAAGGCGCATTCCACCCCATGTTTTCCTGCATCTTCTAATTTTGCCATTTGGGGAATAGAGGGTGTCTGTCAGCACAGCATTTCTTTGGCCCAGCCTGTGTGATTGTCCCTTTTCCATCCAGACTGAGTCAATCTAATGACTTAGACTCAATCTAAGACTCTTCCACGTTCCAGTTTGTGGGATTGGTGTTCAGTCCGGGGAGCTACCACAGGCACCCTTGCACAGTGGATATAAAAGCAGAGTCCCTCTAGATGTGAGGGATGATCTCTTTGCTCAGCATTTGGCACAGCAGCAGTGTAAGGAACTGCCTTCTGCTCTCTGAAGCTCTGAACGATGGAAATTGTTACCTCACATTAGAGTGATGGTTCAACAACCCTCTGCACTGGCAGAGGGTAGGCATCTTGTAGCAGGGTGAAAGAACCCAGCTTCGCAGTTGCAGCTGAAGCCCTCATGCAGAGATGCTGATGGGGAAAGAAACACTTTAGGACTTGCAAAGATCCTCAGGGATCTCCAAGAGCAGAGGGTATCACATATTTGCACAGCATGATGTGTGCTGTGGTTACCTCTTTATCCCACCTGCAAAGCAAATTCAGGAGCAAGCAAATTCACACACCATGATGGGGTCAAAGTCTGGCTCTGGAATTTCTGCAGGAGGGAAAAATTCCTATTGATCTGTATCATGAGCTTGCCCCAGGCAGCTATGACCCCAATGCCATATCAATGCAAAACCAAGTGACTACTGCTATCTGGAACTCATTTAGCTTCCAGTACCTGGATAAATGATGTAGTGATGCAAGCTACCAGCTGAGGCCCTGATAGGGGAATTTGGCAATGGTTTTATGGAAGTAATGTAACTATGGGTAATCAGCATTGCAGATATACTTGGAATTCTAGTGAGATTCAAGAAAATGGGATTCTCGTTTTGTGCTGGGAACAGTAATGACATACACAGGCCTCTCTCACGCCCTCTTACAGGTGCCAATAAATGAGCTCTCCACAAGAATGTTCCTCCCGCATTTTGCAGGGCTCACTTGAGATCAGTCTCATGCAGAATGACTCCTTCTCCTGAAGCTAGTGTTTGCTGTATTGTTCCTGTTCAGCTTGAGGATGGGATTGTGCTTAACTGTCATCTAACTAGGTGTCAGCTGGACACCATGAAAACATGGAGGTAGAAGCAAAGTAGGAGCAGAAGGCAGCCCTAGGCAAATACAAATGTTTCTCACAGACTGCAGACATTTGCAAAGCACAGGAGATATTATGATGTCCTGCTCAGCTCCCTGGCAGTACAGGGAGAAAACAACTGCAGAATTATGGGGAGATGTAGGAGGAGAGTGTTGTGGGATCATGTCTGAGGACTTTATCAGTGAACATATTGCAAGTCATGGCAAAGAAGTGACCAGATCGTAAATCAGGTACATGAAAAAGCTGAAGAAAAGCTTATACTTTCAAGAGGCTAAGAGGAGCTCTTGTGATCTGGATGTATTTGAGGGCAAAAGGGGAGGGAGCTGTGTAGATAACTCTTCTCAGTTTAGTATTCCTAGCTGCCTTGAGAAAAAAAAAAAAGAAAAAAAAAAAGAAAAAAAGAACAGCTCTAGAGCATGATTCACTTAATCCTAAAGTAGATATTAAGATATGTCAGATGAGTCACAGCCTAAAATTGCCTATTTCACTTCATTGATTATAAAAGGGAGCCCAGAGTGATTAGTTCAGATGAAGACACCTACAATTATGAATACGTTAGATGAGCTGAATCTCCCCCCAAAAGCTCTTCAGTAAGGGTGCAGGTATGGACGCAGGCTTTGGTATGCACGAATTCAGCAGTCCAGAGATACCCTCTGAAGGCTTTACCCTGAGAGCCATCCAGAAAAAGCCTTGCAGCTGGCTCAGCCATGAAAAGAGAAATTTGTACTTTTCCATATCATCTCCACATTTAAACACTGAGTCTTAAATCTACCTTACCAGTTATTCAAAGAGTTCTTATCTCTGAGAGAAAACATGTGATTTCTGAGTAAAAAATATACCTGACATTAGTCATGGAGGTTTATGGATCAAAATTTCCACATAAAGGCTTTGTGGGGTCTGCTATTTGAACATCTAAGTCTGTACTTGGATACACAAACTGGATTTCTACAGTGAAGTGAGCTAATGTAGAAGTAGGAGTTATATGTCTTTCTATTACACAGATATTTGAAATTCGGCCTAATGCTACTAATACAAGAGTCTGTGAGAACGGGAATGATCCAACTGTTATTCGCTAGTGGAACGAGCTTAGTGGAAGACTACCTGGAAAAGCTACAGCCTGGTAGAGCATCAGAGGGAAGACAGGACATGGAGGCAAGCAGTAGCTCCATCACTCCAGGGGAAAAGTTGGCTCTGAGTCTGCACCAGGACCTCCTCTGATGTGAGCTGCCCTTTCAGACCTCTGCAGATAGAGTGTGTTGGAAAAAACTGCATCCCTAGCCTTTCCTCCAATCCAGCTCTGGAAGAAGGAAGAAATGGCAAGAAAACAGGCACCCTGCCAGTGGGACAAAAGCACTGCAAGCAAAATTTTCAATTTAATTTGTTTAATTAAAAAGCATTATTTGTATAGCTAGGCTTCCCTTATCCACAGGTAGATTATCTGATTTACGGAGAAGCAACACCAAGGAGCAAAAATACCCATTCTGCTTTCCTCAACAGTCCATGCCATGTCCAGCAACACATACTCATTTTTATGCTGCACCTGTGCAAAGATACTTTCATGAACTTACATAGGCCTTCAGCAGCAAAAAAGTTTCTTGAAAGTGGGAGTTTGGTGTAGAAACCCCCAACCAGCACTGAGGGAATCAGCTCAGGGCCAGTAGCATCATCCTGGAAGTAAACTGCTGCTTCCTGATCCATCACCCCACATGGTGATGAGTTGACTGCATTGACAAAAATCTGTGTGTAGTCACTGACACGATGCAAGTCTATGGTAGATTTATTTGCACTCTCCAAAGGAATGCTTTGTGCAGAGATAGTCCAGCCCTTGGGTCCTTGCAAAGCTAAGGTTACAGATCTGCTTTCAGGACTTTGTGCTGTTTCAGGACTTTTCCGTTCAGATGGAAAGAGCTGGAGCTAACAAAGAGAAGTGATTAAAAGTCAGAAAGTTCTTTATACAGAGATACTTCTTATATTTCCAGCTAATTGGAGACAATCATGTAAGTTTCTCCCCACCCTCAGTTTAACAGACTGGTGGCACTTGCTCATCTAGCCCATGGTAGCCTTATGGGGCTTGACATCTGCACATGGCAAAATCGTATAGCTTCAGAGCTACATTCCCAAAGAGTGCTATCAGTCTAGATCAAATTCTGCTCACTTAATAAATGTTCTGTATAGCCTTTGGGGCTCTGTAATATTTGAAATACAGGGAGAGCAAGGATACTCTTCAAAGCATCAGAAGAGCAGTCAAAATGGGACTCAGCACAGATGTCTCCTATGACTGTGAACCACACATTGGTTAGTATGAAACAGCTGTGCAGATGCTCTTCTGCTCAGGTGAAATAAAATCATTAGGCCAATAAGCCATTGGCCTGAGACACCCTGAAGCCTGAGGAGGTAGGCGGTGTGTCTTCCTGAAGGAAAGTAGCAGCCCAACAGAAGATGTTAATGTGCACTTCTCCACACCATGCTTCAAGTGCCAGGCTTATCACCCCACAGGCATGCTGCTCCTTCTGCACCAGGCCCTTCAGCGGGCCAATGTGTGTCCCAAGTGTGTTAGCTGGCTTGGTTCAGGATGTGACCCTTCACCCTGGTAGGATTTCAGCTGCCTCATGATCTGGAGCATGACACTGCCTTTTTTTGGGGGTGGCCTTAACTGAGTATTTTGGTTTTCTCAGTGAAAATATAGCTCGGAAGTACAATCTAATAGCAAAAGAATACCTTCCTTTGGTCTTTCATGTTTTCTCTGTGCCTTACTTGTAAAAAGTAGGCATAACAGAGAAAGAGATCAGGAAGTGTTTAATAATCTCCTGGTTATTTAATCTGTAAATACTAAGATTTGAGGGGACTTTGATGTGAAAGTACATCAAAAGACAGGGTTAGAATTCAAAATTATCTCAACAAACAGGAGATATAGGCTGAAAAAATAGCACAAAACCCAGTGAGATAAATGCAAGTGAGTTCAGGTATACAAAAATAATCAGGTATACAAAAAACTAGAGACCTACTGGGTGGGGACAAACTCAGTAGGAGTTGCGCAGGAAAGGATGTAGGGGTTGCAATGTATCCATCATAGGCTGAACATGAGGCAGAACTGTTATGTGAAGATAATACTGAGGTGTATGGACAGGATTATAAAACATCCAAAATAACTTGTGTTCAAAGTGCATTTGTAATTCAATGTCTGAGAATGTACACCGTGATTCAAGAAAGATGAAAACTGTCTGGGGAGAATCTCTGGCAGAGAAAGATGGATTAACTGGGAAATTTAGCTTGAAGGGGACTACTAGAGGTCATCTACACCAAACAAGGTTAACTTCAAACATTGTTCAAGGTCTTGTCCAGACCAGTTTTGAAAATTTCCAGTTCTACAGTCTCTCTGGGATATGAGAAAGACTCAGATTGGATTTTATCTCCGAAGGACCCAAGTTCAGTGGGATTGATTTGTTATCTGTAGGATTTAGATTAACTCTTAGGAGAAGCTTGGGCCTTCAGTGAAGGCAGGGTAGCCTCCCCATAACCTTCAGACATTCCCATTTTCTGCACCCCATGGAAAATCCCAGGATGGAAGTCTTCCCTTCCATCTCCATCTTATGAGTGGTTAAGTTGGTCTTGTAGCCAGTCGATGCCATTGGAAAGGTCTGGAGCAGCCTAGTGCTGACTTGTTCAAGAATTTAGTTCTAAACATCTACTTGCTAGAAAATATAAACAAAAAAGGTTTATGAATGTATTTTTACTTATCAAATTATCTAAGCATATTTAAATGACAGGATAACCAGAAATCATAAGAATCACTTATGAGGGCAGAATGATTATTTTAGAACCCATTTCCACCTTTGCCCTGACCATATGTCTTCACTGCAGATTCAGCCTGGATGACCAGAACTAACCTTGCAGAGTGTGGGCTTTTCCATTCCAAATACCATGTCTTCACTCTAGTGATGCATCTAGCTACGTGTATTTGGGTCCTTTCTGCAGGGACCTTTACCCTTTCCTGACCCATGCTATCAGAGCTCACCTGCCCAGGACAAATGGTGGACCAGTTCCAAAAGACCATTAACATTTGACTGGGATTTAAGTGCCTCCTCAAATATTTGTAGAACAGAGGGTCTTCAATTTGGAAAAGAGTCAAAGTCAGCAGTAGACTGAAGATATACTCTTTTTTGATGGCTGGTACCCACTAATGCCCTGCACACACACATAAACACACCCACATCTCTTTTTGTTTTGAAGTGATGAATTCACCACCATATAGCAATTATCCAATTCAGAAATGAGTCATATTAACTACCAGAAGAGTGAAATCTGTCCATGCAGTAACTTTCTGCATTATAAATCTCTTTGAAGAATACCCTGTTGGACTCTTTGTTCCTGTCTTTTAGGGGAAAATGGAAGGACTGGTTTAGTTTGACAACATGGAAGTTAACCATGCAAGGACAGGCAAGAGGAAGGCAACTCAAACAGAACCAAAATCAAGCAAGGTCTGAAAACCTGTTAATGCAAATTTCAGCTCAGTGCTGGAATCCAGTGAAACCTTCAAACTCATTGTTATTCATTAAGCAGATTGAAGGAGTGAGATGAAATTCAGCAAATTGTCCGCCTCTGCAGAGTACAATATGTTCATTTTGAAGGGAAACCTGTGTATGGATGGAAGGTGAAGCATAAGTCACATTTACATCGGGAGGAGGAGCAGGGAGGTCAAATGTTTTTAAAAATCCGTGTCCCAGTCTCAATGCACTTGCACATACCTCACTGGCCTCTCTGCTCCCTTCAATATGGACCAGTGATAAAGCCCACCTGTCTGTCCTCACCTGCTGCATGTGCTGATGCCAGGGCACCAAAGGTTCACAAGTGGCAGTCCCACCAAGGTCCCTTAGGAGCCAGACTCTTGACTGGTCCTTTATTAAGACTAACCTCTGGTTCAACTCTGCTCCCGTGGCATTTTGTGGGAAATAATTCAAATTTTCTGTGTGGCCTGCTAGATTGAAATACAAAGGTAAAGGTGAGTAGGGAAGACTTTTCCTTTCGTCATTGTGCATGTTAGCTTTTTCCTGCCATTTGAGGGATTTATTTTGTTATAATTACCCAGACAGACCAATTTATTATTTACTCTGTGACTATCTCTATCAGGGACTAGAAGAATTCTTTTGCGAAGACCCACAGAAAGACACAGTGTCTAAAGAAGGACTGTGTTTCTAGATAGGACCAACACAGAAGAAAAACAACCAAAGGAAGATTTTCTTCCATGTTATGGGGGAGCTGGAGTAGCTCACTCAGGTAGTCAGACCTCAGCACCCTCTGCCAACCTTATTCCTCTTGTTTATCTCATACTATGTTACCACAAGCATTCAAGCCCAACCTCCTTTAAGGGAAACACAGTGAAGGTGGCTGGATTTCAGCCTCGCCTGCCTGTCTGCCACACTGCTTCTCTGCTGACCTGGACAGTGGGTGAGATCTGTCACATGTAAACTTAGAAATGCCCAGTTCAGACTGTCCCCATCCCCATTCATGGCACCAGCTCCACCTGGGAAACAGGGCGGGGAACAGCCCGTCACTTGTCAGATTTGTCAGATCAAGGCTAACGTCTGCCTCGAGATAAGAGGAATGAGTGTCTCTCCACTAACTAATAGGGAACAGGAAAAAGTTGCTGAAATGAACATGCTAAATGAGATGCAGACACTGACATTAAACGGGATGACTCTCACCCAAGGTAATTAGAAACTAACAGAGTTAGGGGTAAGTAGTTTAAAGCAGAAGACTTCTTCCATTTCTGAAGTAGAAATGGTAGGAAAACCAGTTCTTCAAGGTCCTAGAGGATAAAGATTGTAGCATGCTTCTTCAGAGCTTGCTTGATTAGTATTTAATTTCAGTCAGTCATCCTCTCCTAATGAAATGTCCCACCTATAACATTCCTCTGAGTTTTGGGGGTTTATTTTCCATAGAAAATTATCTGTTAACGGGAATAACACTTTGTACAACTGAAGCCCCTTTTTTCCAGGGAGTGCACAGCACTCTGCAGTTGTAGCTGCACCTCTCACCACATTATAGCACTTGCTTGTTGCCAGAAATACACTGATAAACAAGGATTTCTCTCCAGGGCAAGTCTCTCCTTGATATATGCAGTGCCTGGCAAGATCAGGCACCAATCAATGATTAAGGTCAATCTGTCATAGACTCCTATGCGATGCTCTTGTAACAAAGTAGTTAGCTGAGCCAGGAAGGAGATCTGCATGCTCATTACACCACACACACTCCCTAGTTTGTTAATTGTGTTTGAACAACGAGAAGTCATTCTGGAATTAAATCTGGCATGGAAGTCCTCAGTGAAAATATGTATTTTCTTGAGACATGTGGGAAGGGAGGCAGTGGGGTGGGGGTAGGTTGCCTGCATCTTACTGCACTGATGGTCACATGGTCCCTGGACACTTTGGGGTAGACTCAGACCACCTACAAGGTATCTTGGGAAGACTTAGGCACCAGCAAAGGAATTCAGGGAAATAGTGAGCACTTTAAAAAGCCTACACCTGCCTAACCGTGACCCATACACCTGGCCATGAGAGAGGACAGGCTGCAAACAGGGGCAGCCCTGCTGCAGCACACGGTGTCAGGGCAGCCTGGGCTGGCAGGGCCCCAAAGGCACACTCAGCCCACACACAAGGACCGTGAAGAGTGGGCAAGCAGCCTGAACGCAACCCGCTGGCGAGAAGTTTCCCAACCAGCATCATTTGCTCAATTGAAGTCATTCCAAAATTGTTTAAAAAGTTAAATTACCCATCTTTCAGATGGGGAAACAGTAAGGTGAAGTCCTGAGCCTCCCGACAGCCCCCAGCAGAGCCCCCTCACTGCTGTGTTTGCTCTGTACATACTCCTGGGGCTATGCTGTCCCCAATATAAGTGCGAAGTTCAATTGCCATAGCAACAGCATCAGGCAGGTGCAAAACACTGTATTTTCTCTGCTAGATATAAAGGAAAACCTTTCTGCTCCAGGGAAGGGGCCTGTCAGTCGTAATGAAGATTGTCCTCTCTTCTCTTACCTAGAAACATAGCAAGGAAAACTCTTTATTGACTTTTCGTGAGGGAACTGGGACTCCAGGATTAATTATCTTCCGCTGTTTATTTTTGCTACACAATAGGTATCCACATAGGTAAAAGCAATAAGCGTTTGGGCTATATATAACACCATCTTCAAAGCAACTGAAGGAATTTCTCTCTGCAGCAGACAGGGGCAATGAGAAGGAGGTACAGTCATATGGTGAATGATTCTGCTTTTCCCAGCAGACCCATGACCATCCCGACCAGAGCGCAGGTCAGTTCAGGCAAGGTAGAGGTGGCCGAGGTGATCCAGGGAGATTCCATCCTCCTTTTCAAGGCTGCTGGGGGCTACTACTTATGCCAGATATGTAGGACATGCCTCCCTGTTCAAAACAGACCCAATTTCCCCACACTGTGCCCCAGGAGCCCCTTTTTTCAGCAGGGATGGAGTTGGGATTCTGCCAGAGCTCAGAGATAGGCCAGCACGAGGTGGCACTGCATCTACTGAGACATCCTTCATTGCCTTGCCTTTAAACCTTGCACACCTTGGGAAGGCTGGAGGAGAGGGGTGTCCAACAGCACAGCCCCAAAACATGTGTGTTTTCGTTACATTAACAACCTGAAACCTCGATGATGGTGTCACCCAGCTCAGGGAACTGTTCCCTGAGGAGGATGAGAGGGAGGTGTTTGGCCACATGTGTCCGTATAGCCATCAGCCAGCATACTTTGCAATTTGTCATTTCATGTAATTATTTGAGGGCTGTTCCTCATTACTTTGAAGTGGCCCCTATTCCACACAAACACTCTATTTTACTGTTGAAAATACCAGAATTAAATAATCCTGGAACAAAAGTCAGAGAAAAGTTAATTATAAGGAAGAGCCAAATCCCAGAGCATCCCAAGTTTCTAAACCACGGGTACCGATTTTTGTGTCCTTCTTTTTGAGTTTTGTCACAATTTTTGTCTTGTCGTTGTTCCAGGCAGTTTAAAACAAATTACTTCTTGTTCCCATTAACTTTGCAGCCACAATTACATTACCAGAGGGGAGCCTGGCATGCAGACATCATTCCTTTCAAAGTGGCAGCCTTGGCGGCCGAGAGCTCTCCTCCACCCAAAACATCTCCTAACCTACAGCTGACAGATACAGCCACCTGGTGGCATTTGTGTGGGAAAGTAAGGGCACACTTTCACAGCAACGCAGGCAGAAAAGGGGAGAGTATGGTGTACAGATAGCTACCAGCAGTCCTTTCCACCGTGTTGCAGAAGAGTATTAAACAAACAAGCCCTCTATAATAGTTGGGGGTTTTTTTCCTATACATACGTATCTCAAAACGAATTTTGATTTGAAGAATGAGGTCCAGGAACAAGCTGGTATCACAGCTTTCCTGGCATTTCTTGTATTGTAACATTACGACTCGAGTAAGTATCACCATGAGACAGGTGAGCGGTGTCACTGTTTCTTCCAAGAATGAATGGCTCTGTGATGCTGCACAATAAATACTAATTATTAGACATGTATTTCTATGTTACACAGTCTTTCCTTCTGTTTCTTAGGTAGTCAAATGCAGGGTAACCATTCTGTTTATTTAGCAGTGTTATTAACATCGAATATGTTACAGATCAAAGGTGGCCAAACCCAAGACTATTTCATTGACAGAGATAACTTTGACCTGTCAAGGGAGTCATAAAAGAGCAACAGAAGAGCAGCAAGGCCATCCCCTTCAAAGATGCTGAAAGCTGCAGCTAATTGTATTCACTGAATCATAAAAAACACAAATTCAAAGTAACACATGCTAACAGCCCCCTCCAATGCAACCTCCTAGCTAGAAACAATACATCTAAAAATACATCTGCTGATGAGGTCAGTAGGTTTATCCTCAGTGAGAGTCGGAAGGGCAGGAACTAAATAATAATGCGGAATCAGAAAAAAGAAAGGCTACAGCAGTGGAAAAATATCAAGTTCTTTGTTTGTAGTTTCAGCTTTCCTAACCAACTCCAGTATGTGATCTCTTTCCTGCTGCTGAAACTTCAAGTTCAAATGATCACCTCCCACAGTGCAGCATAATTATTATAATAAAAATGTGTTGAAAAACAACACAAACAGCTGCTAAATAAAAACCATGTTGTGGTAGAAGGTTCCCCCACCACACATCCCTGAGGAAAGACACGGATTTTGTGTCATTATGGCTGACAGTAACTAATTTACCCATCACTAGACAACAGTGTCCACTAGAGTGTGTGTGTAGGTGAAGACAGTATGGTCAAACTAAAATCCTCTTCCCCTGCAGTTATTGGTTTTCTGAGAGCCCCTTTCATGCCTGGCACATAAGATATTTCCCTGCTCCCACAGAAGCCCTGTGTGAAGAAGAAAATGTGGTGACTTTTAGTCCTGTGAGCACACTTTTTATGCCATCACCACAACCAAGCTGCCAGAAACTTCTAGAAATAGTAAGATGTGGCAGAGCTTTAGGGTAGTCAAGGATTTTTCCAATAAGTGAATAAAAGACAAAAGTTAAAATCTGAAATTGTTTTGAAGAGAAGCAAAAGAGTGTCTTGAAGAGCCTGACACGGGGCTGCTAGTGTCACTGCAGAACAGCAAGCAGAGGTGGAGAAAAGCATCAGCCAGCTCAGTAGCTACAGACATTCACAGTGCAATTCCTTCCAGTGAAGGAATCCAGAACCAATTCCTGCTTAAATGCAGTAGCCTACTTCAAAAGACTCATAGGAAGAAGAGGGAAAAAAAAAAAAAAAGAAAGAAAGAAAAAACTAAAAAAAATAACCTTGACTTTATCTTTCTGCCACACTGCTTGCTGCTAAGGCACAACATGCAGATGTGTGCTGGGCTTGCAAATCATACTAAAACATCTGTGCCTGGGGACCAGTCCTGCTTCTAAGTCAGCATTTTCTCCCCTGATATCACAGAACGACAAGAGTTGACCTTACGGCTGCTCTAGAAGAAATGGAAGGGACCATTTGCATCACTAAAGCAACTCCATCGAGGTGAAAACATCACAGCACCCAAGGCAAGCCCCACTGAACCACAAGGTCCCCAAAAGAACTGTCCATGAGTCTGCATCTGCTCCCATTGCAATGAGTGCCAAAAATGCCATTGACTGCAGCTTGAGCAGGATCAGATGCTCTCTCATGGGAAAAAGCAGAGCCATTTCTAGCAGAGAAAATCAGATCCTATCAAATAGGATAAAATACAGCAATTGTGAAGGAATCCTTCAGGAGGATTTGGGGGGGGGGGGGTGGGGGTGGGGAAGCACCCTTGTATTTCCTTTATTGCTACTGGAGTTCCCTGATGAGACAGAGGTGGCTGTGAAACTCCAGGTCTGCCCCCGTAGGGACAGGGCTGGCAGGTTAAGCAGCATTTATTTTATAGCCAGAGTGGTTGTTCTGATTTTTAAGCTCCCTGAATTTCTTGGATAGCTGAGCAAAACCGACAAGGTTAATAAAATCCAGGTAGCTAAGAGGCAGCTGTGTCATTACTATTTGTGGGGCATCAAACCAAGAGGTTAAGCACGCTGACTTCAGCCACGTTACACTTGGGATATATGGGACCCATGAGATTTTTGCTCTGTTCAAAACGGCACAGTGTTTAAAATTTCAGGATGTCTTAACCCTGGTACACTCCCCAGCTGAGCACACTCCTGCCACTGCTTTTGGTCTGGCACCTGTGCTTTGGGGGGCCGCAACATGCAGGCGTGCTTCAGCTCATCTCTCCAGGCGCATCCAGGGGTGCACTGAGCTGTGCATACCCCAGTGAAGGGCTGGCACTCCAGCAGCCCTGACCAGGTCCCAGGCACCTCCTTGTCAGCCTACACCACACCTCACAGCCCCCTTGTCCTGTAACACAGCCCTCGTGGGTCTGGCTGAGTGGTTCATGGTTTATCCCTCCAGGGACCTTGTACTTGCAGGCCATACAGCCCATAACACACAACTCCTGTCAGAGTGAGATTTTCGGTCTTCTTTTTTTAAGCCATTTGCTTTAGACCACAGAAGAAATGCCCAGATCCAGCCCAAAGAAGAAATCATCTGTATGCTGTGCCATCCTCGCTTTGCCTCACCATCCTAAATCGTTTTTTTGAAATTGGGGGAAATTCATCTCAGGAGAGGAGCGTCTGTTTACTTTCCAGACGTCAGGAGCACAGCTGACCTTTGGAGGATGGAAGCTCTCTGATTTTGCTGTCTGTGTCTTTCAAACGAGCCCATGAGACAGTTATTGTCTTATCTTCTACCATGAGGTAACCCCACGTCTGCTTTTGTCAGGTGGTCGAGGTCCCTCAGAGCATAAGCCAGTTCTTAGGGAATAACATGTCTTTTCCAAATAATCACATACGACATCAACAAAATAAAGCTTATTTAAAGCATACACAAGAATATTGTTATTTACCCTTGGAACTGTTTTTGCAGACAGAAAGTAAATTTTATTTGAAGCAATCATTATTGTAGATGAGGGGTACAAGGCTGTATTTGTTCAAGGAAAAAATCCCACTGTTAGAGTTAAAAATGCTAAATGCAAGACAGAGGAAATGTCTTGATTTATAAAAATTAAATAAGCAGTTGTAAAATATTCTTGGAGTATGTCTTATTCTAATATAAAGATTTTAACATGTCTAATATATGTGGAATTCCAGTTTAAGCCTAACTTTTATCAGCTGTTTAAAAGAAACTACAAAGTTCTCCTCTCAAAGATAGACCACCCTTTGTAGAGCAAAGAGCAGCCATGTACCAGGTTCTGCAAATTCCTTGTCCTCTGCTTATCATTAGACTCAGAAACACTAGTCAAGTGCATAGCATTAATCATATACATAAGTATTTGCAGAACAGACCCACCATTTGATCCCGCTGCACTGCTCAAGATGGGCAGTATTAGAGCCATGAAACAAACTGCAAAGTCGGGGTATCCTCTTTCAGCTATATCTGCTCAATAAATACTCTTTTCATGGAAATGAATGAAGTACTGCCTAATTAGATAAACTGGATCAGACCTGACATCCAATGAGTCTTTCCAGGGAAACTGGGTCTGGGCTGGAGTTGTGATTACACGTTTCTGACATTGGCTGCTGCTGGAGGGAGAACACCAGATGAGAAGTACTGCTCCAGCAAGTGCTAAGTTCTTAATTTAGGCACTTTATGGAAATTGTTGAAAAACATTCTAATTGGAAGCAACTTCTGCTTCTCCAGCATATAATTTTCCTCATTTTTTAGCACTGAGGCATTTGCATGAAAACAAGCTCTTTGTTTTTAAAATTCCACTGCTCTTGTTGTTTATTCCCCACTGGAATTCATAATCCTGTGTTTGCACAAAGCACTATAATTGGTTGCTGTGGAAGTGTTTCTATCAAAAGGAAATGATTATTAATAATCAAGAACGAACAGTTGCATAATAGAGATTAGTAAAATAAGCACCATTCTAATAATAATGCTAATCTCCATGAAACCAATCTGTTCAAACGCTTTGAAACATAAACATATCCCAGTGATATAAATAACCTTTAAACACGAATTGCTGTAAGAACCACAGTAGCAAGTACAGGTGGAGGTTGGCTGTATCAATGGGAGTGGTGCATTTTGCAGCTGACAATAAATTCAAAATTCCACCATGAGCTGAAAATGTCCCAGACTAATATAAGACTCAACTGGCAATAAATTACTTCATATATGCAATTCCTGTGGCCCAAAATACATGTAATAATGAACTAATACAAAGGGTCAGTTTCTCCATGTCATCTATTTCTAAAATTCTTGAGAGAAGGAGAGGTTTGCTGGTAGTTTATGCTATTTCTGGTATGCTTATGGCAGACGTGGAAAACTTCATTTTCTGGTTCCTGAGACTTAGAGGCCTGGCATAGGGGATTCTGTTTCTAAATATCTTGGGGAATCAGCAAAAAGAGTCCTCTGAAGGGATTTTGACCAGATCACAATCTTGAGACAGTTTTTGAAGTCCATGAGAGTCTGTCGGTACATTACTAACACCCTGCAGACCTTCAGGGATAAAACACCTTCCTCCTTACCAAAGAACCTCCTAATTTTCCCTTGTAACACATTTCTTCTTCTCCAGCCAGGATTCCCAGTCCTTGGATTTACCTGTGCCAGACTTCTAGAGGAATGCCCTCCTGCCTGCCAAGTCACTCCAAGTCAGGTTCAATGCAGGTAAGGATTTAATAATAAAATGTTTACATTAAAACATTGACATGCAATCATGGGAAAATGTTATAAAAAGATAAATTATCTTAACAAGGGCATATTTAATAATAAAGATCCTACTCCACAGCAGTGTCTACCTTTTTTCGTTCCAAGTTAAATAATAGTATCTTCCAAATAATTAATTTCTTTTTTCTTTTGGGATTGTTTCTGACTCCCTCAATCCTCCCACTTGCCCTCTCCCTGGGAGGCAGTGAACAGAGTGGCACAGGGGAGTACTCAGATCATTCTTCCATGCCACCCCAGCCAGGATGTTCAAAGTTTGCTTACTTCTCACCTGCTAAACCTCCCTCCTTGTTACCTGTGCCTGGGCATTAGACACCACTTGGTACTCCATGTCCAGTAAGGAGATAAAAAAGTCCCTTTTTTCCTTCCCTTTTCTCCCTCATAGCTAGTGCTACAAATGATTCACCAGAAAAATTTAAACACCATGTTCCTGGCTTCAGTCTGCTTGTCTGTTACAATGTCATGAGAAAAATATTGAAAAATCTTATGCATGATATTATGATAAGTATTAACATTCAGTCTTTTTCCTATATTCAGAAGTAGCTTTATTATCATAGTATCATAGAAAGATTTGGGTTGGAAGGGACCTTAAAGACCATCTAATTCCAACCCCCCTGCCATGGGCAGGGACACCTTCCACTAGACCAGGCTGCTCAAAGCCCCATCCAACCTGGCCTGCAACACTGCCAGGGAGGGGGCAGCCACAGTTTCTCTGGGAAACCTGTGCCAGTGTCTCACCACCCTCACAGTAAAGAATTTCTTCCTTACATCTAATCTAAATCTACCTGCTCTGTTTCACTCGTTACCCCTCATCCTGTCACTACATGCCTTTGGAAAAAAGTCCCTCACCATTTTTCCTGTCCACCCCCTTTAGGTACTGGAAGGCCACTATACGGTCTCCACAGAGCCTTCTCTTCTCTGGGCTGAACAAGTCCAATTCCCTCAGCCTGTCCTCATAAGGGAGGTGCTCCAGCCCCCTGATCATCTTTGTGGCCCTCCTCTGGACTTGTTCCAACAGGTCCATGTCCTTCTTGTTGGGGGCCCCTGAGCTGGACACAGTACTCCAGGTGGGGTTTCATGAGAGCAGAGTAGAGGGGGAGAATCACCTTCCTCAACCTGCTGGTCACACTTCTCTTGATTCAGCCCAGGATATGGTTGGCTTTCTGAGCTGCAAACGCAGATTGCTGGGTCATGTTGAGCTCTCATCAACCAATGCCGCCAAGTCCTCCTCAGGGATGCTCTCGAATCTATTCTCTGCCCAGCCTGTATTTGTGCTTGGGATTTACCCAACCCATATTGGGGACCTTGCACTTGGCATTGTTGAATTTGATGAGGTTTGTATGGGCCCATCTCTCAAGTCTGTCAAGGTCCTTCTGGATGGCACATCCCTTCCCTCCAGCATGTTAACTGCACCACACATCTTGGTGTCATCAGCAGACTTGCTGAGGATACACTCAACCCCAGTGTCCATGTTGCCCATAAAGATATTAAACAGCACTGGTCCCAGTACTGTCCCCTGAGGAGCACCACTCATCACTGGTCTTCACCTGGACATCAAGCCATTGATTGCACCTCTTTGAGTGGGACCATCCATACAATTCCTTACCCACCAAGTGTCCATCGATCAAATCCATGTTTCTTCAATTTAGAGACAAAGGTGTCGTGCAGGATGGTGTCAAAATTATGAGTATCATGAAAGTTTAAACATGTTACTTCAGAGACCACAACTGGGAATGGTGGCTTTATCATCTGCAGCTCCCTAAGAAACATTCTCAGTTAACAGAACTTTTGGGGGGCATACTGAGAAAGCAAATTGATAGCCTGAACATCTTGTCCACTATTGCAATGGACAATGGTGTACAGAGTAAAAAGGGAACGTCACCTCCTCACTGGAGCAGGCTGTGGTAGTGCCTGTGCCTCTCTCCTTGCCACCCCATCGCTTTCATGCAGAGAGCAGCCTGGAGCTGAGGCCAACAGTACCAGGCACACCTTTCTTTTCAGGTCTGGCTATCACCTGCCTTATATGACTAAGAAAAACAGCCATACAATTAAAGATTGTCCTGCTCTGTCTACCTAACAGTTCAATTCAGTTAAGTGACTGTGGTGGTTTAGGCCCTGCCAGGACCTGAGACCATGCTGCCGGTGTCCCTCCCCCACCCTCGGGCCGGACAGGGCAGGGAGTGAGGCACAAACCCCGGGGTTGGGGTGAGGAAAAATTTAATACAACAGTGTAACAAATAATAAACCAAACAACAACAGCAACAATAGCAATAACAATAAGCAGTAATAACAATGAACAGGACAAGAGATACACAGAGATATACCAACAGGATACAGCAGTCCCATCGCGGACACCGTCAGGGACAAAAGCAGTCCCAGAAACTGTTCCTGCGCTTGGGCGCCCAGACCTGACCTCAGCATGGTATCAAATAACCCGGCTGGAGCTCCCTCCCGCTGATAGGGAAACTTAACCCTATCCTAGCTGAACCAGGACAGTGACCAATAAAGGACAAAACTAGAGATATCATACAAAACCAGCCCTATCCTGAGTGGCCATGTTTCAAATTAAGTTAGGGTTTCCATTTTTAAAGAAGGACAAACTCTGCTGCATCAGATGAATAGGCATCCTAATAATTGTTTTGATTTAGGAATTGCTTCAACACACATCCATCTAAGACTTGTGCATATCATCCTTAAATAAAATGATAGATTTTACTTCTTAGTGAATAATATTTTTGTGTAACAGGAAAAACAGTGAAACAATGAACAAGTGAGAAGTCTTTGTAATAGAAGTCATCTTCAACTGCCTTCTTGCCTGGCTCTTGGCAGATTGAGGGATATTTGAGTTTTAAAGGTGTGGCACAGACGTATTTCCAAAGCAAGCACCATTCTGACACATAAACATGAAAACATAGTCCCTAATATGGACTCTAAATTACTTCATACATGCATTCATTGCAAAGATGAAACTGAAATATTTATATAACTGCCTTTTGTTACAAGGTTTACCAAAGCCTGCAATCTGCCCTTTCATTAAGTGAAAGGACTGTGTTTTGTCTGCTTGTAATGACATCTTTGGCATGGGCTGGAGGTTTTGACAGATAGAGAATTCAAGGTCCAAATAACATTTCTTTGGTGCAGCTTTTGTCACTAAGTGAATTGTTCAGTGGCAATACAATACAAAAGGGCTTGGAAATATCCTTTGCCTTGTTCTCTTCATCAAGAGCTCCCTCTCTGATAAAAACACACATTACCATACAGTGAAGGGGAAGTGGAATCTCTCTCTTTCTTTGGCCAAATAAACTGTATTGATGTAATTAACTAATTTCAAAGCCAACTGATGTGGATTAACTTAAACTTGTTTAGTAAATAGACATTAGCTGTAGTTACTCTTTGCCAATGATCTTCTCTGGCATTTTTACATGAGTAACCACCCTCTAACAGGAATCCTTCTAGAGCTTATATATGATGAGAAATAATTCAGTTCAGACCAAAGAAATGAGGCATTAGTATGCAAGCAAAGGGATAGTATCTTGGAATTGTACATGTTTGGATTTTGCAAAAGGCTTCAGACAAGCTCCTCACCAAAGTCTGTTAAGCATCTGAGCTGTCAGGATATATGTGGGAATACACTCTTCTGAATTAGTAAATAGTAAGAAGACAGAACACAAAGGACACAGATATGGCCCAAGTTCACAGTGAAGTGAATTTCCCAGCAGGATCCAGAGAAGATTTGAGAGACCTGTATTAAATAGCATATTTGTGTATGACCTGGAAAGTGAAAGGAGGGTAACTGAAGCAACAAAGTTCACAGGGGGTACAGAGTGATTCAGAGCAGCCAGACCCAACTGTGAGGAAAAGCCAAAGTCAAGCTGATGGTGCAAAGCTGCAGAGGGATTACACAACACGGAGATAATGGCAGGCAAATTTCAATGTCAGTGACTGCAAAGAAATGTACATGGGGAAAAAACATAACCTTAAATTATATCTGACTATAATCGGCCAGGAAAGAAATCTTGAAACCATGTGTTACCTCTCTGGAAGTAACTCAGTGTTCAACAGTGGTTAAAAAGGTGTTTTGGGAATTACTAGCAAAAGAATAGAGATAAGAAAGAATGCTATTATGCCCTTGTATAAATCCCCAGAGCATGTATTCATTGAATATTGAGTACCACTTCGGTCATGTCATCTCAAAATATAATACAATTGGAAGCAGTGTGGGAGGGACACCAGGATGGCACGAATTCCATATGAGGAAATGACTAAACAGACTAGGAGTTCGCTTTGGAAACAGTATGACTGAAGGGGTATATAACACAGAGCTCCACAATCAACATGCTGTTGCTAAAGCAAATAGGGAAAGTCTGTTCCCTACTTGCTATTTATCTGGGAGGAGTGACATGGTCTGGTAGCAGGCCTAAAACAAAGAATAGGAAGAACTTTCTCATCCAGCACATAATTGTATCCCTGAACTCCATAACACAGGATAATGTGAAGTGCAGAAATAGCAATCATTTCAAAAGGGGATTAGATCAGTTCATGAAACACCACCAAAGGCTATTAAACATGATTACTTACTGAGGAAAATCCCTCAACTACAGAGAAAGAAGCTGGAAAAGTGTGCCAGGTAATACCCCATATATCCTCCATATCTTCCCTTGGCATTGGCTGCTGACCACTGGCAAGAACACGCACAGGGCACTGGGTCTAACCTATTATAGTAACTCTCACCCTAATGCATTTACAATGACTACAGTTTCCATACTGGTAATTTGAGGTCCAGTTCACAGCTCATTGGAATTAGAGATTCAGTTTCCTGATGTCCAGCTACATGAAATTCAGTGAATATCAGCCTATGAAATCATTCTGAATAAGTTCGCTTCACCAAGTGTCAGGTGGTGAGGTGGCAAGTGCACTTGCCTCCTTGTGCACTTGCCACCTCACCACCTGATACTTGGTGAAGGCAAATGCACAAGATATTGTTTTGCTCCTGGGGTTTCCTTTGGAGTCAGTTGATTATTTTCTCCTGAAACAAAGCCACGGTAACCTCTTAGGGATACTGCACACCAGATTCTGCTGAAAAAAAAAAGACAGAAAGGACAAGGCAAGTCCAAATTTGGCTCTCCCCAACCAATACAGCCTCCTTGCACTACCCAGCTGCCTTTGTGCCCGCAAATTCTTGTGCTGTTCCCCAGAGCCTGAGACATAGGCACCAGTTTCATGCTCTGAAAGCATCATTCTGGTGGGCATCAGTATGGTTTCTGCTTCCCCAGACACTGTAAGAGGAGTGGGGGGAACACCCAAACAAGCACAGCCACAGAAGTACCCCATGTGGCCCAAGGAAAACCAAGGAAATAGCATAGAATGTGAACAAAAGCAGCTTGTTCTACTGGGGGGGACCAGCACTGAGTTAGGCTGACACATGTTGGCTTTGCCCCACCAGCAAAATGTTCTTGAGGTTTCTGAGCTGAAAACCGAGAAAATCTGAGGGAACAAAAAGAGAGTGTGATGAGAAGGGGATGCTGAGAAACAGAGAGCACATCTACATAAGGTGAGGAATTCTACATGAAGGCTTAAGGCTAACCATATCCTGGGCTGCATCAAGAGAAGCATGACCAGCAGGTCAAGGAAGGTGATTCTCCCCATCTCCTCCGCTCTTGTGAAACCCTATCTGGAGTACTGTGTCCAGCTCTGGGGCCCTCAACATAAGGACATGGACCTGTTGGAGCAAGTCCAGAGGAGGCCACAAAGATGATCAGAGGGCTGAAGCTTATGAGGACAGGCTGAGAGAGTTGGGGTTGTTCAGCCCAAAGAAGAGAAGACTCTGAAGAGACCGTATAGTGGCCTTCCAGTACCTAAAGGGGTCGAACAGGAAAGATGGCGAGGGACTTTTTCCAAAGGCATGTAGTGATAGGGTGAGGGGTAATGGCTTGAAACTGAAAGATGGTAGATTTAGATTAGATGTAAGGAAGAAATTCTTTACTGTGAGGGTGGTGAGACACTGTCACAGGCTGTCCAGAGCAGCTGTGGCTGCCCCCTCCCTGGCAGTGTTCCAGGCCAGGTTGGACGGGGCTTTGAGCAGCCTGGTCTAGTGGAAGGTGTCCCTGCCCAGGGCAGGGGGGTTGGAAATAGGTGATCTTTAAGGTCCCTTCCACCCCAAACCATTCTGTGATTCCTTGGTCCTGTGGGATCCTCTGCCTACAGAAAGCCCAGTGAAAGACTGTGAAACTTCAGAAAAGTATCAGGGAGCTCTGGAGCCAGAGAAATTGTGACCAGCAACTACTCTCAGCAGAATTTTCCCTGCAAACACTTCCACGTCTCTGATTGCCAAATGAAGATTTCTGCTTTGCTGCTTCAGCTTAACTGGGAGTCCTTGTCCCAGGCAATGCATTTACATTATTTTTAGCATGCACAGTAAAATTCCATTTTGTTTCTGAAACGTCCAGTTCTCACAGACCTTCACTACTGCACTTTTGCTGAGACCACATTGTTTTACAGGATTATAACCTCTGCAGTTTAGCAGAGTCAGATTTATCAGGTACCACAATGGGTGAAACTGCAGAGTCCAAAGGAAATTATGAAAATCTCAGTTGAAATAAGATATAGTAGTTAACATAAGAGTTCTTTTTTTCTCAGCTTAAACAAGCAAGGTATGCACTTGCATTTAGGCTTTAGAGTCTGTAGAAGCCACATTTACCAACATGTCTGACACTACATCATTATGACTACGGTGGTAACTGAGTTACTGTAAATTACACCTTCTACTTATGTGATACTTCATGTATCACCTGATACACTGGAAGTTTTCTGTAGAAATCACAGGGCTATATTAATATATGTTATAATATTAATATAATTATATTAATAAATGCCAGGAACAAACCACAGATATTTAGTTTTACTGATTTTAAAAGTCTGGAAAATCACAGAACTTCGTACATTTTAAATTAATGAAGCATTAAAGTATCAGAACAGTTACCAGGGCAATATATTTACATACAATTATAAGAAATTTAAAAGCATGGGTATTCAGCGTAAAATGGGTAATAAAAACACACAAAGAATATAAAGAAAAGTGCTGACAGTGCTAACTCTGTCAGTAGAATGGCGGAAGAAAAATACAAAATCCACAAAAAATTGGTACTTTTATGGAGAAAAAATACTCCCCCAAGGGTAGTACTTCTGAGATAGTAGCTAGTATGTACCATCTGAGGTCAGCTTAATGAAGGTGAGAGTATATGAACGGCTAATCAGACTTATCATTTCTGCAGCTTTATATTTTTATACGATTTTTTTCACTGGCTGAATTTTGTTTAAATTAAAATTGTACTTCATAAATCTGAGAATTTGTTGTGGTTTTCTTTCTTCTTTTTATGTCCACAGTTTTACACCTGAAGCAGTTTTTGTAGCTAACCAAGTGAATGCAAACTTATATGGCTTCAAAAGGTGTACAAATATTGCTAATTTATTGTAGTTACATTAGTAAGCCCCTAAGGAATAGGGCCCCAGTTTATTTTCCCTCCTTTGGAAAACCAAATCACCTCTCATCTCTTAATCCCACTGGGAGGGTCCCTCTGGGGCAGTGGTGCTGAAGAAGGATCTTGCCTCCACACCCTCTGCTTCATCCAGCAAAAATTCATCAAGAAGAGATGACAGGAGAGAGTTTGACTTTGTGTTGTAGCAGCTAGATGCTTATCTTGGACATGAAAGTCATAAGCCTGCTCCAGAACTAGATAGATAGATAGATAGATAGATAGATAGATAGATAGATAGATAGATCGATCGATACCTGCTCCAGGACTATGCGTACTTTTTATACAGTCATTTCTTAAAAGCTTAAAATGCATAAAATTCATTAAAATAAAGGGAGCAGAAGTCCCTTGCCTTACACTGAATCCCTTGCCCTATGCCACAGACCCAGATTAGGTTTATAGAGTGTGTTTGAGGCAGGCAGGACCCCCAACTTTGTGGTACTCAGACAAGGGCATCACAAAGCACAGGTCCCCGCTGCGAGGGCACACAGCCACCAGCCAGCACTGCCCTCAGCTGAGCCAAGCACCTGGACATGTGGCTTTTGCCTGCAGTGCTGAACAGCCCCATCTCCAGCCCAGGCACTGCTCTCAGCTGAGCAGTGATGGCTGCCAGCACTGCGGGCTCCCCTGGACCTCCCTGGACCTCCTGCAGGACCAGATCCTGCAGTGCGGCCCCTTGCAGCATTGCTCTGAATTCAGGGCACCTATGATCTCACCCTCTTCGGGAATTTTGATAAATCCCAAAAGGCACCTGGTGGCATCTTTAGATGCCTAAATAGTCTTATTAATCTGGTCAATGAATAAGGGTGGGTTGCTCTCTGTAAAAGTAACGTAAAAGAATGGCATCTATTAACACATTAAACGTTATTGAGTGTTCCTTGTCCTAACATCTCAAATGCCCAACAAGAAAACCTGACAGGCATAGGTTCACCCACCCAATTCCAGCTACCTCTGGCCTTGTCCTGGAAAGGGACAAGGAAAAGACCAGCTTTCGGATGTCAAACATGAGTGCTGTTGGAGGAGGAAAATTTCCAGGTGAGTCACTGAGGTTCTGTGAAATCTAAGAAAGGAAAAAAACGTAACAGCAAATCCCTACAAGAATAGGTTTAATGATCTTGTTTCTCAGGCTATTCATAGATCATGCTATTAAAAACCCCAGCTTGAGGCTCTGTTCCCCCAACCCTCTCCTGAAGGCTCTCCTCTGCTTTCTGTATCCTGTGTAAGGAGTATATATTTTGATCGAGGATAGTGCTGACACAGTAGCACCTGCCAGCTGTCCAAATGCTGGCGTGGGCATCTGGGCAAGCCAACAGCCCTTGAGCTGTGCAGCTTCAGCTGGGGTCTGGCATGAGTGAAGATGCAGAATAACTAACATTGGTTTAAAGGAGAAAAAGTTTTTCTGAACTGATTCCCTGTTCTTTTTAATCACAGCAGCATTTGCCTTTGGTTTTGCTTTCTCTTCCCTATCCCTTTTAAAGCCCATCTCACACTCTCACTGTCATCATGGCCTCGACTGAGGCCAGCTTATTTTCCAGTAAAACTTAACTTTTCAATTCATCACTGACAATACAGTGGTTAAAATCCTGAACAACCAATCAGAAAGACACGTAAAGGCTAGAAGCTTTTGAAGTTGTTGGCAGAATGCTGTGCTGATAAGATGTGGTGGGTTCATCTTGGCTCGCTGCCAGATGTCCACCCAGATGCTCTCTCACTCCCCCTCTTCAGCAGGACAGGGGGACAAAATAAGATGGAAAAACTCATGGGTTGACATAAAGACAGTTTAGTTAGAAAAGTGAAAGCTGTGTGTAGAAGTAAAAGAAAAAAGAGGAATTTGTTTGCTACTTCTCATTAGCAGGCAGGTGTCAAGACACTCCCTATAAGCAGGGCCTCTGTATGTGTAGCAATAACTTGGGAAAACAAACGTCAGAACCATGATGTCTCCTCATTCTCCCCCTTTGCCTCAGCTTTTACTGCTGAGTACAATGTCATATGATACAGAAGATCTCTTTTGTCCGCTGTCTCTCCCAGCCTCTTTCCCACTGCGAGCCTACTGGCCTTTTTTGGGTGAGAGGGCTGGAGATAGAGCCTTGATGCTATACAGTCACTGCTCAGCAGTAGCCAAAACAGTGGTATCTTACCGGTACTCTTTTAGCTACCAGTGTAAAGACCAGCACCATACAGGCTGGTGTGAAGAAAGCTAACTTCAGCCCAGCCAGACCCAGTAACTGAGAGTTGAGAGAATCTAACTCACTATATTACAAAAGAAAAATTTAAAAAAAAAAAAAAAAACAAAAAAAAACCAAAAAACAAAACACAAAAACCAAAAAACCCCTCTGCCTGTTCTATAAGCAAGCCTACTATGGACAACCATAGTCCTTATCCAACCTCATATGTGGCTACTCTTCCAGCACCAATTAATTCACCTGCAATTTGGTAATAAGGAAGAACAAGCTCCATAGCTGAAATTAACACATCCTCTGTCATGAACACATGGAAGTTGAAAAAGATCTTTTATTGGTCTGTGGGATAATGGTTCTTCTTGGGTCGCATAGTAAACACAAAAATATAGGTGGATTGTTTTCCTGACTTTTCTTTATGCCACAGCAATTACGAGCTGATGATATTTTCATTTTGGAAAGGCTGTCCAATTGGACAAATTATACAGGAAGGTTTAAACTCTACAGACTGTCACCAATTCCTTTTTCACTCTGGAAGCATGAGTTCCTGCAGAGCTGGATGAGTTGTAAAGGCAATCACATGCTATGCATTGGCTGTAGCCAGCTTGCCAGATGAGACCTCAGGAGCACTACCTCTGCTCTACATGCTCGGAAGTGATTTTGCGCTGGGAGGCCACAGATGGGACAAAATCCAGCACTCTTCCCTGGAAAGGGGGAAAGAAATATCTCCTCTCAGACGCAATAAGAACTGAGGACTTCAGTCTTAGTATAAACTTATCAAAGACTGGCACTATTTTCTAAATAGAAAAGCCTAGCTGAAGCCAGGTGGAATACCAACAACAATGAAAAAATGCTGAACAGGGAACAAGCCTGAAAACTATGGCAAGCAAGCCATGGTTTCACCTCACTTAGCACAGTCATGCTGGAAACACAGCATGCCCAGGCCTCCGTGGAGCCACCAGAGAGGCAGTTCTGAAAGCCACTCACACTGGCTGATTTCCCTTTTGGGTTTGTCTATCCCTCTCCATCAATGATGGAAATGGTTTAGCAGGGCAGCAGCACTGCCCGTGGATTCTGTCTCTCTCCAATACTTAATTTTAAGGTGTGTCAAGTTGGAGCCAGTCCTCTGAGAGATTTTTTTTCTGGTGCTTAATTTCATCTTGATGACTAACAAATGAAAGCATAAGAGTCTTAAATTATAGCTACTCTCCTTTGAGCTTGGCTAATACTGGGCTCTGCAATGAGCAAAGAAATTACACATGGATGTACAGAGGAAAAACAGCAGCTCAAATTGAGGGCATTGTATTGAGGGCACACTACATTGCTACGACATTCACACACTGGAAGCTAATCATTAGAAGTCATCTTAATCATTTATCTTCTGTGGCCCCCTCAAGGCTGAATAAATGTTCATTCACTGCCTGGAAATAGCTGACAAAGTTCTGTATACTGGAACAAAGCATTCAGTCCCATTTAGTCATATTCTGGAAAGTTATGTATATTTTTCTTTTTTTATTATTATTATTAACACTGCCTCATTAAGAAACATGATCATCATTTACAAACTAAAAAAGTGGTAAATACATCTGAGTGCAAAATTTATTAGTGAGACGCTATGGTCTGGTGTGACAGAGATTGGTGTAATTCCTAATTTTTCAAACAAAACATTGCTTCCAACAGGGAATTGTCAAAAATGTTGATAAATCTCTGCTGATATATTTAAAGGCTGCTGGTGAACACTGCAAGACATAAATCACAGAAGGTGGCCTTTTTAACTAGTAAATAAAAAGCAAATGAAAATATCATCACATAGATTTAGAGGGTGTTTGACAACAAGGACCTGTGAGTGATTTTTTTACTGGTAAGAGCTATAAATGGGAAACAACAAATACTGGAAGTACATATTGCAATCCTGCATTTCTAAGGCAATACCCTGTCACCAAAACTTGAATTATGACTACCTCCAACTGAGAAAAATGACAGAATCTGGCCCACAGCATGTATCAACATCCACTCTGCTCAACTGTAAAAAAGATCTGGAGAACAAAGCACAAAGTGGTTTGGAGGGATGGAATCAGACAGATTCATTCAGAAAGTTTAGAGTCTGTTCTAAGCAAAGGAGAAATCTTACACTTACGTGAACAGAAGAAAACAGAGCAAATTAAACCAAAGCTGGACATGCTGTAAACAGAAATAATAAGAAGCTGCAATTTGCCACTACTGGCAAGTAGTGCCCATATTATTTTTGGATGTGCAAGGTGAGAATTATCTAATCTATAGTTTCCTCTTCTACCACTAAAATGCAGATTTGACTCAACATGCATAATCATCAGAATGAGCAGTGAGATTTTTGCCCATGTCACAAATTGGGATGTAAAAGCACAGGGTCAAGGTGCCCAAAGGCGAGCATCTCAAACCTCCTTTTCTTTTCTGATACTGTTGTTAAATGCTGGAGTGACACTGGTCTTCAGCCCCTCTCTGACACAGCTCCTCCCAGGGCACGGGACTATTGGGAGGGGAAGGCGCAGGACAACATCCTGCTACCATCGTTCAATCTGCACGCATGGTGCGGTTACAGTCAGTGTGCAGTCAAAACCCAACAAGCAGGACAATCATTTTTACTCTTCAAAGAGATGCAGGGCAGCTTTCTCTGGTTTGGGCCACATACAAGTGAATTCCCAGTTTCTTAAAGTTCACTAAGTTCTGCTGGAGTGTATCCAAGCTACAGAAATAATTTCATGAACACCTTTGCCATATGGGTTATTTAAGAAGTTTAGAAACTGATTTGAAATATTAAGCTTTTCTATCTTAAAGTTTGTTCTCCAGTCTGGTACTTCTTACTTTAAGGATGATGTTCCTCACTATCAGGAACATCAGAAAGCATTTTCTGGAAGAAGAGTTACCTAGAGCAGCTTAGCCTTTTGGTTCAAAGGTCCAATCATTAGACCAAGCTAGGTTTTCTGCCAGAAAAATTCTTGTCTGAGACATATGTGTGTCCGGATACACATATTGCATTCCAGAGTCTACAGTGTAAAGTCAAGTTTGTCCTTGTGTAAAGTAGAGTTTGTCCTTGTCTGTGGCAGAAGGTGGATTCCAGGAAAATTCCATGTTATTGCAGTTCTGAAAGGGTCAAAGCCACTTTTTTCTACTGCCATGCATTTAATTAACCCGCTTTTGTAGTTCAGAATCAAATTCTTCATGTGGAGTGGGGAAGAACTGTGTAAGTGTGGATTCCCCTGGACAGAAACAACTAATAAATTCCACATTTTTAGTAATCAGCCCAGAGTTTTACTGCACAGTCCTTTAATGGCACCAGGGAAGGTTGTAAGGTCATTAAGTCAGTGGAGCTGTATCTTCAGTTCTATTGTCTTCATTTGGTTTAAATGGTGTTGCCAACATTTCTCCTTTTGAAAATAAACACAGATAGGCTTTTTTATTAGCACAGAGTTTCTAGGTGGGGGAGAGGATGGGGGAAAGTTAAATTGAGTTTGTTTTCTTAGAATGTTGTTTGCATAATTACTGAAATTATGCAGCTGTTAATATCTGCAGGTGTTAAATGCTGGGCAAGACTTTTGTGTCACTACTATGAAAATCTTAAAAAGCAAATTTTTAGTAGCAACACAGGGCACTTTTACATATGTAAGCTTCCATTTCTGATTATTTTGGTCTACTTACGGGTTCATCTCTGTAAAACTGAGTCTCACACAACCAAAATATTTCTTGTACTGTGACGCAGCAGTTACAGCAGGGAGCAAGGGACGTTAATTCCCTCAATCTGCCCCTGAACAATACACGACCTTTCTCTGCATCGCCACACCTTTTGTAAAAAAGACTTTTAAACTATCACCTCAAGAGACTGTGACCTGGTTTGACTTCTTAGCATCCACAAGGTATGGCATAGTCTAGTGGAAGGCTCAGCAGGGGCCATCTATTCATGTGAATGTTACAGATTTGTTATTAGCCTGTGCGCTGAAGGAAACAAGCCTGAAGTGATCAGACAGTTGCCTGTCTGAACACATTGGGCAATTTCCACTGGACTGAGGCAATAGTATTCTCAGCTGTACTTCATAGATATTTCATCAAGACAGGTGGTAAAGAAAAAGAAAAAAATCCTATTCATGATCCCACAGAGGAATGGCAGGAAGAGTTCAGCCATATTTTTTGTTTCATTTGGTAGCTTTGCCTTGATTTTCTATCTCCTTCCCATCTAGAGGTTTAAAAAACCATTGTGCATATTTTCACTGAATGTTGCTTTGTGAACCGTCATTCAGTTTTCCAAGCCTCTCAAAGGCCATTTCTCCCCTCATTGGTTCATTTTAGCTCTGCTTAGAGCCACCTATTAAAAGACACTGTCTTGCCTCTCCTGCGAGGCCAGTCTCTGAGTGTGAGAGATGACTTGTAACTCCCCAAAACAGGGCCTGAGAAAAACAGGGCTGTGAGAAAAAACGGCCTGAGAGAGATAAGGGATGGGGGGAAGCAGAGGCCCTCTGAGAAAAGGAACGTCTCAAACATTCTCAAGTAACAAAACTATAGTCATGAGGTGGATAGTGTGGAGATTGGAGCTGATAAGGCTGCCTGGATAGCGCAGAATGCAGCTGAAGGAGGGAGCCCTGTGAAGGTGGGATGTTCTGGTGCATCTTGTAGTTTCAAAGGCCATCTGTCCAGTGAATGACCTTTGCTTCATTATCTGTCAAATTCATATTGAAGTTGACATCCCTGAATATGCTAATAAAAAGTAACAAGATCATGCTAATTACATCACCCCATGAAGCACCTTACCCCTCCCCATACATGGGATATGTAGGTATGTGTGTCAACCTAGGGGACAGACCCAAGGAAAGTGTGTATAAATTGCAGAAGGGGCAGGGAGTGAAATATAATAAGAAAAAAGAACACATGAAGAAGTGAAAAAGACTAATTCATACCTGACAAACTGGGACCACCACAGGAACCAGGACTGGTGATCTCTATTTCTCTTTTCTCTCTCTCTCTCTCTCCTTCCTTTTCTTTTTCCCCTTTTCCCTCACTACCATTAAGTAACTCAAGACATAAGATATCGCTTGCTGTAATTCACTATATACTTAGACAATTACCATGTATCCAGTTAGTACATTGTGGGAAATTAATAAATGCGTGTGTCTGGAATTTGAGATTTGTCTCAGCGTTGTCCACTCTGTTGAGGATTTACAAATCTAAGTCACTTGTCTCCCTCATCTGAGTGGGATGCGACACTGGGCTTCCCCCTCTGTCTGGTGTTCGTAGCTAAGGTTGGATGCCAATGACAGCTGACCGCTGCCACCTGAAACACATCATCACTCCTGCCTTTTGTCCTTTGTTGAACACCCCTGAGCTGGAGTCTTGCCTCTCCCAGGATGGTCCTTCCTAAGGCTTGCCAGAAAACAAACTCTTTTCTTAAAAAGTAAAGAAATTAAAAGGATTTGTGGGTATTTCCACAGAAAAGTTTGATTTACAGACAAAACATGAGATTTTCTCTGAAAGATTTTGACTGTGTGTATTGCTGTTTCATGACAGTGCTAATCCAGGAGTGTCTTGTTTCTGCTTCTGCTATGGTGTGAGCAGCCAGCTGAGACAAGACACAAGACAACGTGAAGAAGTCCTCGTACCCTGGCTGTGTTGTCATTTTCCAGAATGTGCCTTTTGACAAATAAAATCTTCTTTTTGCTGTGAGGAGGTGGCATTTTTCATGAAGTAGTATAATTTAGCAAAGCACAAGCTTTCCATCAATAACAGCTTAGATGATAGATACTTTTTTTTTTTTTTTTTTTTTTTACACCAGTTTCCTAGTCCAAAAACCTTTCCCTTGGGTCACTTCAAGGGAAAGGCATGAATATGCACAGGAGTCCCAGGCATGCGCTTACAGACTGCTTCCAACCTAACCCACTAACAGAGCCCACAGCACTTCAGAACAGTTCGACCTACTACCACTTGCTTTAATCAAATAGGTATCTAGAAAGGGTATTTTTTAAGATGCAGCAGTGACCTCGTTTCACTGTATTTAGATTATGCTGTGGATAAGAGTCCTCCATCCAGGTGCCTAAATGTGAATTAGGGTGGGGTTAGTGCCACTGTCAGCCAGGGCCACTTGAGATGCCTTCAGCTGTTGCTACAGAAGGACCTGGGTCTCCCACTGGTCCTGCGCTGTATCTGTCAGTGAAGGTATCATCTCAGATCCCTGTACTGAGGGACCTGAATGTAACCCTTGAGTAGAAGAGGGCTTGGACACCTGGCTCACAGCTGGGTGTCCACATGTACACATCTAACTACAGACTGCTAAACTCTGGAGCTGAAGCCCATACTATGCCTTTAGCCATACTGATGCTATTTAGACCTGATCTGACAACACTGCTAATGCCCGTGTTTGCGCTGCTCTGTTTTGGGTGATGCTGGGGCTGAAGCGCCCAATAGCAAATCACAGTTTGGCCTCTTTGGGGAGCCAAACTCTTCCCAGTGCTGCTGGAGGAGCATACACTGCACCAGCATAATATGCAGACACTGAGCTTCCCCTCTCCTATTACTCCAGGTCTGCACTGCACCTAATTTACACCCCTGACACTGATAAATTCCTCTCCCAAACAAGGTGCTCTCCAGGGGCCAAATCTATTCACTGCAGTGTATTTTTGTCACAACAAAACCTAAGGATAGAAAATGTCTTCTCTAACTCTGCCAGACAAGTATTTTGCATTTGATGCTGGGCAATTTATAATGGCTCTAGGCTGAGCTGAGAAATGGCAAGTGTGGCAATCTGATTTCAGGCAGGGAAAAACTCAGGTGATGAGGGAGTGCCTTATCACTCAAGAGCCTTAGGAAAACACCAAGCCACTTTACAAGAAGATTTTTGAAGTGGCTCATCCGGGGTACCCTGACTTGAGCTCTTCGCTCCCACATGTGACTGGCACTGGTCCCACTAACCAGAGAGACACTTGTGGGAGGGGAGTCACCCTGGACCCTGAGCTCACCTGGGGCATCAGCTTGCTTCTCCTTCCACCACCTTGCAGGGACCCAGCCCCAGCCTCCTGCCTCAGTTTGAGTCCTTCCCCTTTGGCAGTATCTCATGAAAATCTCCTTCCCAGCCCCAAAATGATCTGGCTCAAATATTTTCTCTAACAAAATCTTCCCATTCCCACTGAAGTTAGTGGAAACACCATATGAGTTCAAGGGAAGGTCAGAGCAGGAACCCATCCCCACAGGTGAACACGGGCTCCACAGGTTTTGGGTACCCAGCAACTCTTTTGCTCAATTGCTTTTATATCGAGGCTTTATGCACAATGGAAAAATAGAAAAGGGTTCAGCCCACCCATGGTATGTTTTGCGCATAGCGTTTTCCACACAGTCACGCTCGTTACTGTTTCGTAATGTCGGAAATTGAATTTACTGGACATGCAGAGGAGATGAAGCACGATTTGGAGAAGAGACTGAACTGGCTCCATAATGAGAGCTCTTGGGCTAAGAGGAAATCACCAGTGAGGTTCCTCAGGGAAATCAGGTTTGTGGCAGTCTCGGGGAGTATCTTAGCAATGGCCTTCAGTCTGAATATGGATGCATGTTTCTGGAGAGCAGTGACAGCTCTAACTTTCTCATCATGAGCTCCTTAGAGAAATAAAATAAGCCTGGTAAAACTAATGTAGAGAGTGCCAGTGAGCCTTATCCAGCACAGCGCCCCACTTCTGCTCACCCCATTCACAAGGAGGAACATGAAATATCCAGATCCCGTGCAGGGCTGCCAGGAGGGCCAGCGATGGGGACCCAGCCCAACAAGCAGAGAGCCAGAGAGCCTAGGTTGTTTATCCAAAAGAGGAGAGGAAGAGGGGAATGTGATTTCTTTCCTAGAATGAATGTGGGAGGGCAGAGGAGCTCCTCACCCCAAAAGACCATGCTGGCACAAGGCTAAATGCCTATGAATAATTCAGTCTGGAACTCATTGGATGTAGAGGGGGGATTCAGCATCAGATTTCTCATAGGACAACAGGGGAAACACTCTAAACTTGTTGGCTGGAGCCTGCTGTGGTTATGAAAGTGTGTCAGCGGGGTGAGCAGACAAGCGAGGTTAGGCTGGCAGGAAAAGCCAGGATGTTGGAATGGAAAAAAATGAACATGTTTTCAGGTGGAGAAGCCCTTTTTCAAGGCATTTTGTAATGTCAGGAGTGCTCTGCATGCTGGGGAGCTGAAATAAGCAGGGTAGCATGCAGCTTTGCCCTTTCCCAGTCTGCACTGTGTGGCCTTACCAGTGTCAGCACGTTACTGGTTAATGATACCCCAGCAGCAAGATGATTACTTTTCTCTTCATGCACACTTTCTCACAATTGTGGACATTTCTGATGTCCCACATTGAACACACCCATTATCCCATTTACACCCCCATCATTAGGCCAGCAAGATGCCTGGCTACCCATCGCCTCTTGTATGCAGTGCAGCATTTCTGCTTGCCTGTCACTCTGGAATCTGAGCGTCTTTATCGTAGTATCTGCATATCTCTGCAGTGATACTTCGGTTGCGTGCCAGACAAAGCTCTGCCATACTGCATGGAAAACAAAGCCCTCCTATAGCCTTTCTCCAGCTGAAGAGTATCGCCAAAAATCTCTACAAGAGAGTAAGGATGTAACTTGTCTCTAGTAGAAATTGTCTAGTTTCAAAATTGCTCACGGCTAATTTATGTACTGAGGAAAAAACTGTTCAGCTCCTCTGTTATTTAATAGGAATTTTGTATCTATATAATATCATAAGGACCTATATATTGAATAAATAAAGCGTGGGCAGGGCTAGTCATGATTTAATCCCACAAAATTATGTCATGATTAAATCACTAAATTATTAGTCATGATTAAATCCTACTAAACTCTGCAGTGCAGGAACATTAATGACACCAGCTAAAGCTTGCCTCCTCCA
Source organism: Athene noctua (assembly GCF_965140245.1). Lineage (NCBI taxonomy): Eukaryota > Metazoa > Chordata > Aves > Strigiformes > Strigidae > Athene > Athene noctua. Next base: position 192,412,730 of record NC_134037.1, read on the forward strand.
CCCTCAGAGGTGCCCATCCACCCCTGTCACCCACCCTAAAGCTGTGTGCCAGGAATGTCAGTATGGGGCCCTGGGGTTGTTGCAGGTACAGCTCCCGCAGTAACACTCTCCTCCAGGTTTACAGCAAATTTCCATCCCCTGCCACCTTTATAAAAATAAACTGCTCTCACTCTTATTCCCAAGTGTAAATGTTCTTCTGAGGCGGTGTATTTCATTTTTAGGTAATAGCCTGCGGTGGCTTTTTCCAAGGCTCTTTACTGCCTAGGAGTGGTTTTATTTGATGGGTGAACAGTGACATCTGCTGGGAAAGTCCCCGGGAGGAGGATTGGGCTCCCAGGGTGCCCAGTACCCCTGCAACCCTGCACCCCCTGAACCCCTGCATCCCTCCCTTCCCTCCTCTCCCCTGCCAGCAGGGGCAGGCAGGGTTCTTCCACCCTCTTCAGGGCTCATTAGCTACATGCCATTCATTCCGGATTAAGCACAATTAAGCCTATACAACAATTAGCTGTCTGAGTGTATCAACGAGCAATTGATAAAATTCACTAGGTTTGTACCTATTTTTCTATTGCTTTTTCAAGTGCTAAAGGTTGCATGCGCATGTGGGGCATGGGATGGTGGCATGCAGTGCCTGAGCCATTGAAACTTCTTTTCCATGTGTCTCATTGAGCATTTTGGTCCTTCATCTCCCACCCAGCACTCCTCTGATTTCCTTGATGTTTCCCCTTTTATTATATTTACAATAGGTCTTATTTGAAAGTGAAATGTCCCAGCAGAATTGCCAGCAGTAACTGGTAGCGTTACTCCAGGCACCAAGGTGCCTCTTCAGCTGGAGTGCAGCACATGTCTGGTGTCCCACATAAAAGGCACAGTATTGCACTCTCTTTAAAATCCACCCCACTCAGAAAAAAAAAGGAGCTTTACATTAGGAAAAATATAATCTGCTACTTTGAGTGAAGCACTGGGCCTGCAACGTGGCAAACTGTGCGCTTTCTTGGCTTCTTTAAGGCATTAATGATACACCTCTCTAAAATATTATTATAAAGTTAAAACTCATAAATGCAAGGTCCGGCACCATATAGGACCTTCATTATGTTCAGCAGACCTCTGACTGTATGGCAGTGGTTAGATGATTTTGCAAGAGCTCTGTCTCCCAGTTTCCCCTTTTACTTCTGAAGTGCCCAAGGAGAGAGGTGTGTGGGTGCAAGCCCAGCACTAGGCACAAGAGATATGCCTTGTACACATAATTTAACTATTCTGACCATTTTCCTATGTTATTAATAACACAAGAACTGTCGTAATTTAAGAGTATCAACTCATGCTGATCCTTATGTAACTCTAAAAAAGAAAATCGCTTATGTTTTGAGCCTGAGCACATCCTGCTTCAAGCAAACTGGGCTGCTCACCAAACTGGGCTGCTCCTTCTGGCATAGAAATACAGCAGTGCAAGAAGCACTCACCTTCAGCTGGAGGAAGAGGAAAATGCTGTGCACCTGAACTTGCTTCGCTGCAGGAGCGCATGTGGTACCAGGAACTAAGCCCAAATTTGCCCTCAGCTCAACCTGTCTTGCTCCCACCACAGAGCCCCCATTGTCCAGCCCTTCCTCTCCAGAGGTCCCCACACTCCCTGTCCTCCCACCCCAAGACTCAGCTCCCTGCATCATAAGCCCAGCAGGGATTTCTGATCTGGAGCTCCTATGCCTCAACCTCTCCTCCCTGAAAGCCCTGCTAACATCACTCCACCGAAATATTTCCAGGAATCATGTTTCTTTCCCTCTTCTGCATGTGCCCAAGGAGACATGGTCCAAAATAAATACACTGTTCAAAGAGAAGAGAAGGCCTTACAAAGTGCATAACTCAGCAAGTAATTTATATACTTCCCTCTGCAAAATCAAATAATGCCTTATAAAACTCAGGGCATGAAGCTGGAGCCATTTGCCAGGCCATAAATCACAGGAGCAGAGAGGAAGCCATGGTAGATTGTGTGCATGTGCCACCTGGGCGATTGCCACCCTGCAGCTCCCTCCCACACCTGAGCACACCCATGCTTGGCACCCCTGGCCAAAGATGGATGGCATACCCTGGGCACTGGGGGCTGAAGAGTGTGGCAGATGCTCCCTGATGCCAAGGAGGAGGAAGCAAGCAATCCCCCATGGGCTCCCCGGCAGAGGACTCGGGCAGCATGCCACTGCCAGCCCTGGAGGAATACAGCCGTTCCCAGCACACATATGCTTCATCCAGATATGTATATAGATAACGTATCCAGAATGATGCTCTATCCCCGTGCTGCTGTTCACCTCCTTCCCATGCTGGTTGGGTTCATTCCATAGGGTGTTACTCATGAAGCTCTGGTCTTGTGGAGGGTACAGACAAAGCACAAATTTTAAATAATAGTTTTCTGGGGAAGGTAGCTCTGAGTGACCCTGCCCACTGTAGCCCCTAAGCCTTGTGACTTGAAGATATGATTACATAAGAAAACCTACTTCCTTGCTCTGTTTATCAAAATCCAATCTAAAGAAAGACCCTGAGAGGTCTCGGGAAAGCTGAGAAACATCCTCAGAGATGCTGCTGAAAAAGGTCTGCAATGAAGCAAACACCACAAGGTGGGGTGAAATGTTCAAAGCTGGGAAGAAGTAGATAGGAAGAAAGTGAGGAACTTTGGGAGAGACAGAGATGGAGGAGAGGAAGACCTTGAAGACTGTGGGGAAGAGAGACTGTGAAGTCTAAAAGTTCATTTTTTATTTTCTTAACTTGGCAGGAGGCTTTTCACCTGAAATTACAAATGAAACTATATTTTTTAGCTGAAAAAAATAAATAAAATAAACCCATCTGGCTTTCTGTGATTTGGAGAAAGCAAAGATTTCCAAAGAAATAAAAGTAAAACCTTGCAAAAGATTCTTTGGAAAAAAACTTCATTTTCATTTTCCTTCTCTGTGACTCTTCCCACATAGCTGAGCACATTCATATGAATCACCAGTTTACTCAGAAGAGTAAACACCCAGCTCACAGCACTGAGAGGGAAAGCTGGGAGAGCTGGAGCCAGAGCCGCAGCCCTGCTTGCTTTAGACCACAGAACTGGAGCTGCCACAGGGGTGTCAGGAAGCCCTTTCACACTCATGCAGTGATACAGGGAAAACCTGATGGGGCCTCACAAGGAAAAGACAACTGAACGAAGTGGTTAAGAAAGCGGCAGTAAATACATGTTTTTGCACAGGCAGGACTAACTTCTCTTGCTGCAAAGTAATCACCATGCATCTGCTAGTCAAAAGCTGGAGTTTAAAGCAAGCAAAATGATAGCTAAACAGCCCTACACCAAGAAGCAGGCTGAATAACTCAGCCCCTAAGAACAGTGTGCATGTGTTTGGGTGTGCATTCAAATTTAGCATACTGGCAACAGCACTACTGCCAAGCAGTCAAAATCTTGAAGTTAGCACCACAAAAATGAGGTTTAAAAAACACCCTGGGCAGTCTTTCTGCTCTTTGTGCCATTACCATATATAGTTTTTTCATGTTTTCAAGCTTTTCCCACCAGCTAGGCAGGGTCGACTCTCTTTCTTACACTGAAACAAGAGATATTCTGATGTTTCCTTTGATTCTAGCAGCTTTATAAAGACTGGGCACTGTAAGCTGGTGACCAAAGAGGAAGAAATGCCAGGCTTTACACCTTCTTAGAGCAGGAGTAACTTCACCAAAGGACCAGAGAGAAACAGAAGCAATAAACAGGCTCCTGTGATCACACAAGAAAAAATCCTAAAGCAACATCATGAGGAAAGTGAAGTGGAAGGGTAAAATGCTTCCTTCTGAAACATGGTGTGAAGTAGGGACTAAATGTTTCCCCACTCCCCTGTCATAATTAGCAGCTCCTGAAAAGAAACTCCTGCCCTGCCTCTCCAGGCTATGTTGTGAAAGGAGCAACCTCTAAGGATTTATGTGAGGCACCTGCGCTATCTACAGAATCCCAATTACATCTAACTTTCAATAAAGCTTGGTCACGTTATATTTTATGTTCTGCTTCAGCATGTTTGAAGTCCAGAAGCTAGGAATAGAAGTATATATGCTGGAATTGTAACAGGCTCACTCTCTACTCTAAATTTCAGAGCTACTCTACTGCTTATAAGCACTCAGGAGACTGCCTGGTTGAAGTGAAAGCTCAAAGCTTTTTTTGAATTTATGAGCCCTATCTGTATTCACATCGAGTCTCCATACTCACAGTTCACCACACAAGAATACATTGTCCCTTGAGTATTGTCCCTAATAGTAACTTGATGTGAGTCCTGCCCATGACACCTTCATTGCTCCCAAGGGGCAGCATTCTCCCAGATCGCCATGATAAATAATGCAAAACAAGCCTTGAGAGTACTGAAAGAAAAGCTTCCCGGCACACCCAGCTAGTGTAGACACAGCACAGGCATGGTGCTTCTGCAATCTTCATGGCTCCGAGCACCTCAGCATTGCTTCTTGGTGTACTACAATTGGTACTATGGACTTCTGAAATGCAGAGATTTTATCCTCCTCACAAGGAGAGGTTAGATAATGAGCTGCGGTCTTACAGGGACTTACTCCCACTGCAACAGCTGCTGTTAGAAATGTTAACCCTATCTGAGTGGACTGGATAAAGGGAAATGAGGTAAGTGATGGCAAGGCATGGAGCCAAACCTCGCTTTTGCACTAACCAGTTCAGTTTCTCCCTGTCCTGTATTCTCAGCCTCCTTTCATAAGGAAATCACCTGGCTGGGCTGTATTTCTTGTCTTCTTCAAAGTGAAGTTCTTTTGTTGACATCCAAGCTGCTTTTTTTTCCCCTTAAACTGTAGGGTCAATGCACACAGAAAGTGCTAAAGGAATAGCAAACACTCTCCATTTTCTTCTTGACCTAACTTCAGAAGAAATAGCAGGCATAAGGAGCTGCATTGGTATCAGCATCTAAGACCTGATAGGGAAGGGAAGGGAAGGGAAGGGAAGGGAAGGGAAGGGAAGGGAAGGGAAGGGGAAAGACCTCATTAACGGTCATTCTGTTTGAATTTGACAGGTACAGAAAAGTTTCATTGATCTCTCTGCCACTATCAAACACCCACGTTATGTCTTCAAACTCTCCCCAGTAAAAAGAAGATATTGTCACTTTAAAAGTCTAAAAAAATCTTTTAAGAACTTTTTAAAATATATTGGCATTGTAATACTTAGAGCCTGGTCTTTCCTTGAAGATGTATTTTAACATCAGACTCCATGTCAACCAACTAATGACACAAGGTTCAGCTATCCCTGCCTGGTCTAAATACTTAAACTTCTTAGCTAACATATTCAACATGTTTTTAAAAATGCATTTTTATCCTTATTTAGACAATTCTGAAGAAAAAATATATCACTAAAGGAACAAATAGTACTAGGAAAGTCAGCAATGTTATAATTCATAATTGGTTCTGGACTCACGCTCCCATGAACGTCCCATTCTTCAAATGTGGAAATGAAGCTAACCATGAAATAGTTCATGGGTTTAGCTCCAATAAAACCATGAGGCTGAGAAGCGTGACTAATAAACATATAAATTGCTAGCTCCTTCCATGCTAAGATGATGTGTTAGAACAGGTATAAAACATAGAATATATAGGGGATCACAACAGCAAGGAAACAGCAACCATTCTATTCATGCTTTGTTACTCTAAATGATAATAATATCAGCATGACAACAATATCTCAGGAAGCAGTGTAGCCTTTTTAGGTCTAAATTCCCTTCTCCACTGTAAGGTCTAGTCATTCATCATTACACCAGTTGGAAAGTGCTGGTGTGTACAACACAAAAATTATCTTTGCCATCAGTTAAAAGAAGATGAACAAAGATATCACACTTTGGATTCACAATGGAAAGGTCTACCCCCTCTCTTGACTTCCTGTAGCAGTGAACCACCTATTTATGCTTAATTAAGGATAACTATTTCAGATTTAGTTTTGCAACCTCCTAGAATAGTTCTTGTTCAAGATGCATGTAACATGTTCTGAAAATTGCTCGGTTTTAATTAAACTGAAATTCCACCAGGACTGTAAAGCTAGTCACCCTGAAAAATCATATCCCTGAAGCTTTGGTTCACTGAACCAACATGACTGTTACATTCCCAAACTTTGTTTCCTCATCCCTCCAAAGCAAAAGAAATAATTTCTTTAAATTGTCAAATTATATTAAAACATTTATGTTCTTTTAGGAAAAAGGAATTTTCACATATTTCTTGCACATTTAATTAAGCTAATTTTAATGATAAAACGGCTGCATTCAAGCAGGAAAGGCCCACTGTGAGCTCTTACAAATGCTGCTGGTAACTGGAGCTTCAAACTAGGCATGCAGTCATGTCATTTTGGACATCCCACAGGAAGAGACAATACTCAGATATGCAATGCCTGTCAGTCTTGGGGAAACTGAGAAATACCTGCTTGCTGCTGTCCCTATTTACTGATATTCACAGTCCCAAGACTCCAGAAGAGCCACCAAAAGGCAGGTCAGGGCAGTTGCCAGTCTTCGAGGAAGTCCTCAGCACACCTGGGATGAATCCTGGGGACAGGTGGCATAATGCTGCACCCCTGTCAGTCCTGAAGGCCCTGAGGACATAAGAATTTAAAAGGCTGAGGCTTTGTGACTTCTAGTTTAAACCCTGCGGTTACCTCTGCTCTCAAATAACTCAGTTCTCCAGTTCAGCCCTGGCCTCTGATGATCTTCCACACTGGATAAATGTTTGTTCACTCCTGGCTTCAGGCAACAGTAGGCTCCAGAAGCAGCTCCCGCCAGGCAGTTTGGAAGCAGTCACACCAGCTTTTCGTCTCTCCCCACTGCCACCCTCCAGCAGGACTCCAGCCGGCTCTTGACCTTCACAAGCACCAGCAGGCTTTGAAGCCACAGCCCCAGGCACAAAGCTTGCATCCTCAATTTCCTTCCATTAAAGCATTGCTGCATGGTTTAGAGCAGAGCCTTCAGACAGTTTTGGAGGTTGGAAGCTCAAGAAGTCACACATCATCATCATCACAATAGCAATAATAATAACAGCAAAACCAACAACAGTCACAGAGCCAGAGAGCAGCACATGATGCCCAGCTGTGCCACGGGGCTGCCTCTAGCCTGCCCTAGAGGCACTCAGCCCAGAGCCATCTGAACAGGACTGCTTTGCACAGCTCAACCTGCTATGGGAGCATCCTGCCCTGGAGCAGCCAGGGCACATTTACTCACCTAGCAGTCACCTACTAATTTGTCTGCACTAGTAAAATAGGCCAGGCCAGGAGCTGTGCTCTGACACTGAGGACAAACAGCAGAGCCCAGCTCTGCCCTGTGTGGCGAACTCCTCTCCTCCAAAAAGCAGGGTGGTCATATCCACACTGCCTGGCAGGAAGGGTACTTGGCATGTGTCACCCTCCTTATGGCGCCCAGTGTCTGCAGCTGGTAGTCGGTACTGGCCAAAAGCATGCTGGCAGCTAGGCTATCCCAGACAAGCAGTGTGGGAAAACACAGGGTGCTGCCCAAACCTATGCCTCGACCCTTATGAGCACAGACAAAGCTAAGATGCCCAGCTAACAGGCACCACCTGCAGTGCCCCCTTGCCCAGTCTGTGCCAGGGAGCCTTGGACCCATTGTCTCACTTTGTAAGTGTATAAAACTCAAAAGCTGTCAGAAAGGCATGGCTGTCTCATTACCACTGAACAGAATCCTGAGCTTGTGAGCTGGTGGGAAACTACGGAGATTTCCACCAGAGATAAGCTTTCCAACAGCTTAATGGTCCAGGCATTGCAAGCACTTAGCATTGCTGAAATATACATCCAAAATAGCTAGGCATTGCCTATACCTCTCCATAGAGGTGTATGTCGCACTGGAGGGAATGCTCCAGAGGGGAGTGCAAATAGGAAAGGAAATAACCTGACAGCTCTGTGGGGAGAAAAACAGATTGACCTTGAAGGTCCAGAGAGGTAAGGGAAGCAGTGAAGAAAGTTCTCCAGATATCTTGAATCAACAACCATAAATTGTTAGAACGAAGTGCTGCAGCACTGCTCTTGATGTAAAATCTGGCAGCCTGTTGCCATATCAACACAATGCAGGAGGCTCACAGGGAACAGCTTGAGCCATCAACACAGAAGAAAGGCTGAATGTGCTGCTTGTGAAAAGTACCACAAACGAACGAACGACAGCTCCAGAAGCTGAAGGGCTTCACGTCTCTCTTCCAGTACCTGGCATTAGCAACGGTGGGACATGTCAGCCAACCCGCCCCATGCTGGTGAACGAAGAGACCCCTGAACTGGAGCCCATATACTATGGTAAGTCTTAAGCTTAGTAACACTGAGGTTAATAAATGTCAGAGAAAAAGGTCTGAGAGGAAAGGTGATCCCTGAGGGTCTTTCCAGCTGCTCAACCCGACACGTGGGACTAACAGAGCCAAACCCAAATTTTCCAAGAGCTGATACATTCACCCCAAGCCTCTCAAAGGGCAAACTGCTCTTACACACATTACCCTAGAAAATGTTATTCACATTGTCCTGAAGGAATGCCCAAAAAGCTGAGGCAGGAATTAGGTCTCCATGCCTACACAGGTCTTAGTCATTTTTTTACTCAGCAGGATTTTCTGATGTCTTAGATATGAGCAAACAATAACTGACTTTTTATAATGTAAACTATAATACAGTCCCCCCTGTAATCACGTACTTGGAATGAAAAAGAAGTAAAGCAGGTTTTTTTTAAAAAAAAAAAAAAAAACAAACAGAAAAAAAAAAAAACAGAAAAGCAGAAAAACTCTAAATATAAATAATTTGACGGCCAAGAGGTAGGAGGGATATTAGTCCATCTGCCCTACTACTATCAACACCAGGTGTACAGGTATTTCCCATATCCCTCCTCCATGGCAAAACTGTCATAATCTGGGACAGCAGCAGCAGTTGTGTGCTGTAAAGCTAACATTGATCCTTTCACCTCTACTAGTCAGTGCTGTATAGCCATCAAACCAGCTAGTACTTTGGGGTTTCTTTCCCTCTAGCCACAGCCAGAAAGCCTTGCAGGGGGCCTGCTTCCAAGTCTTGCTATGTCTGGGAGACACCTGCCTGGGATACTGAACAATAATCAAGCCTGAGATGTGTCCATGAAATAATCCAGGTTCAAATAATTTTTTATCAGAAGCGTGTTTCACTGGAAAATGCCTGGCCAGTTGAAGGGAAGCACAGGGACCACTGCCATCCTTTGTCCAGTCACTCCAGGCTCCTCCATTAGTACTTCTATTTTAAAAGCCCAAATGTGCTATATTTTTTATTTTCTCACTCTTCAATCCTGTGTATGACATCAGTCAACAATACACAGAGAAATTATTTTTCAAATAATGTGGTGTATACTTATGTCATTATAATTCCATTATAACTGACACTGAATCTTTGTTCCACAAACAGGGAATCACAGGAAGGAGCAGGGGCTCAAATAGTCCCAGCATCCCATGAGTTGAGTTTTAAAGGTCCTGAAGTCTGAGTTACATTTCCCCATGGCTTACCAGAGGAGCAAAACTGGAACATCCATGAGATGTCTGGACTACCAGACTCACCCAGCTCCTGGATAAGATGGAGCAGAGCATTTGCAATTTCTAACATGGGCTCAGGGGCCACTGAGTGCTGAAAGTTTTGTATTGGGGGAAAGCGGTTTTAGATGTAGAAAATAGAGCTGCTCCAACAAAAGGTGGTTACTTAATTATAGCACTTTAATAGACCCACTTTATCTTTAATAAACAAAGTATGTGCACATAATTACATCATGTAGAATATCAACTACCTGTGCAGTACAGAAATACTGCTCTCAATTGCTTAATTAAAATACAGGTCAGCACACATATATGTAGTTAGTCTGCTCTCCAGTGCATGGGCTTACTCCCTGAAAACTCAGACAAATATGCACAGGAGCTAGGACCAAATTTCCCCAGGTCTTTCACAGAGCAAAACTGCCAAATAAACTGTATTTTCATCAGCTGATATATGCACATGAATATATTGGCATCTCTCCAATGCTAAGTGATTCAAGAGCTTTCTTTCAATTTGGTGAGCTCCATGTTGAGTCAACTACCCAATGCTCTGTCTGTAACCACATCTTTAAAACAGGGATAGCAAGAAAGCATTGCTTACCTGTATAAAGCAGAACATCATTAAGCTACAACAAAACATATCATTATGCTTATCTATTACTGATGTTTCCATTTACCAGTGCAGGGAGGCTGAGGCACAGAGGTTCAGGGAGTTACCAGGGCTTACCTAGAGCTATAACTTCTAACCAGTGAAGTGGGCTTCAGAGGTAAGGAACAAGCATATTACACCTGAACCATAGCCCAGTGCCCAAGCTAGCAGACCCACCAGTCCAGCTTGGGCTCCACAGCGACTTGTTGGACTCAGAGACATGGCTATAAAAAGTGGAAGTCACTGCTCCAGTGGAGTGTATGGACCTGTAAGTCCATATGTCAGAACACCTTAAGTCTAAGAGGGTTATTTTGGTTTAAAAAATCATAATTTATGTACCTCATTAAAAAAAAACCCTACAGGTATTTCAAGACATTTTTATTGGAAGTCAGTTTCTCAGCAGACAATTTTTTTTTTTCTCTTAATTCAAATTCTTCTCTTTTTTTGACACCACAGCAAGGGACAATCTGTGTTACACTGTTTTGGATCTACACATGGCCAAAAGGCACATGTATTTTGACCAGCCACCTGCCATCCTACAAGCACGGATAACAGTCCATTTCTCTCCCATACTGTTTTTGGATTTCCTTCCCTACCTAACCACCGAATGACAGACTGATTGACAAACAGGCTTTTCACTGGGGAGTCAAAAAATATTTCACCAAGCTCTGTGTAGTCTAAAACTCCAAAGAAAGCTTGAGGTTGCCATGCTAAATTTTCAGGCTATCTGTCAGCTGGGGCCAATCATAGCCCAAAGTCATGGAGAACAGCAAAGAATTGCCTCTGACACCCTAAAGGAAATACCAACTAGACACACACTGCCTGATCCTTATCCCCAAAAGTATTTGAACCCCCCACTCTGGTCAGTATTCCCAGCCAAGATATTTCTGCTGGAGTTGTGCATATAACCCGGGTCACCCTTTTCCCATGAAAAAAACAGGGAAGAAAAAGGACTTTTCTCAATCCTGTTTAGCAAATAGACAAGTGGCTTTTCTTCTAATTGATTTAGTTTTGAGTCTCTCTCTCTTATTGACATACCACTTAACACAAAGAATGAAATCTTTATTGAAAGAAAGGTTCGATGGTTTGCACAGACTCGAGGTTTGTACTGCAAGCCAAGGGCAGAGACAGCCTCACTTCTTTTCGCTCACCTCCCTCTCTCTCTTCCTCACCTGGGAGCACAACTGAGGAAGAATTTATCCCGCGCTAACCTGCTGGTTCTCACAAAAAAAAAAAAAAAAAAGTAAACACAAGGATTTTGAATGAAGTAAATGAAGCAGAAAACAGATTTTAAAACAGAGAAATGTCCCAACTGCTTACAGGTGCAAGAGGGCACTTGGGTAAATTCGTTCTTGCCCTTTCACGCCTCTTTTTTTGCATGAGAACTGATGTGGCAGATGTGTTGTGGGAAGACCCAGAGGCTGGAGTGACTTGGTTTGCAGGAACTGTGGCCTATTCTGAGAATTCCCTGAGGCGTGGGGAGGAGTGGGAGCCTAATCAGCTCAGCAGCCTCCCAGTGCTTGTACCTAATCCCAAAGTAGCTGCAGGCAATCCCGGGTTGTTTCGGGCAGGTACAGGCAAACCTGGACCCCGTTCCACCCACTGGGGTGCTTGTGACTGGAAGGATTAGATCATGGTGTGGATGGGAGCTGGCTCAGAGACACCCATCACTGCATTAACCTGGAGTTGAACCCGAGGTCTGCTCCTAAAATACTTGGCTTTGCTGTGTACTAACACAGGTTTATGGCTTCCAGAGCTAAGCAGATAAATCTATATGGGGTGGGACACTTTGTGGATTGTCAAACTCAGGTCTCCAGCAGTTTGGGAATCTGCTGCTTTCTGTCTCACACTGTAGGTGTCTAGAAACTAAAACGAGGTTTTGAGTAATACCTAAATTATGAAGGTAACTCCAGAAAATTACCTGCTGGGTAAGAGTCGTGCAGCCCGACCAGCATTTTACAGGGGTGCATGCAGGGAAGGGACATTTTAAGGCAAGTCCAAGAGGGCAGCAGGTTTCACCCTGTTACTGCTCAACTGTGGGACTGCTGAGCATTTTCTATAACATTATCTGAGCAGAGGCCAGAATCCACCAAGATTAATATAGCTTTTTTCTTGGCTTTTCTGAACCACGGCTTAATGAAACAAATTGAAATAGATTGGACAGAGTTGGCTAGGTGCCCAACTCAAGCCTGTCATCACTGGGGGAAGAGTAGCATGCATCAGTATGAAAGGCTATAGCCTTTTGATGCCAAGGGTTTTATTATATCACTCCTGATTTACAGGGGTCACACTTGGTAGGTGTCTGACTCTGCAGCTCCATCTCTTGGCAAACATCAGGTAACAAATATACTGCAAAGGCTCTTTCAACTTCATGCAGAGATGCATGATAAACACTTTTCAGTGCAAAATACTCATTTCCTTAGCAATAAGGGAGGGACATAACTCCCACCTAAAATAGAAGAGGGAATTCTCTCGTGTTCTTCCTTCAGTGTTTGTTATGTTATCAACTGTTGCCCTGGAAACAGAGTCCCCAAGTCAGAAACCAGCAATTCAGAGAGAAGAAACTGGGGTTTGTTGTGTTTTTTTTCCAAATGTTTTAAAAAATACATAATTAAATTTTGATGTTACTATTTTTTGGTCATGAGAATTGTTTAAGCAATTCCCAGATAAGCATCTTTATTTAAAAAAAAAAGTTTGGAATCTTTTCTGATCTGCCAATTTGCCCCCGTGGTGACTGATGTAACCATGAAATACACAGCTACACTTGTTCTCCTTGTTTGTAGGTCAGCATGTCTAATGAAAAAGAAAAGCCCACAAATTATCAATCGATTATTATTATTTGCTGCACTGTGGCTTTCTGCAGCCTGTATGATTGATGAGCTGATTTGTGCCTGTGCTTCCGAGTAAACCTTAGTGATTTATCCTAGTTGATGAAGTGGTTTTGCCATAAGTATAGACTAGTCAAGCCAAAGATTTTCAGACCCACTAATAAATCATGGTAATGCCTTGATCTGACCTGGATTTAAAGTATTTTAAAAATGAACAAGACTAAAAAGTATGAGATAACTCAAGTTATCTTGTAACAAGTACAGATAAACTCAGGCTCTGGGAATGGAGAGGAATAAAATGCAGATACAAAACAGTCTTGGGCAGTCAAGTGACAGAAGATTTTTTGCTGAGGAAGTTTGAAAATGAATAAAGAAACAGGAGAGTGAAAATGGTGGAACTAAAAGTAAACCAAGAGAGGATCTTGGATGAGATATCAGTGAAACAAGATGCCATCACAGATGAATGCAGCGTTTTCAAACAGAAGATGGTGCCTTTTGAGAGGAAGAATATGAACTACATCTTCTGGCTTCTAAATTTAACTGTCAAGAGTCAGAAAAACACTTGGGTGTTACTGTAGGCATTTTGTCGGAGATGTCTTGCAGTGCTAAAAAAAGGAATAGTTAGGAAGGAAAAAGAATGAAACAGAGAAGCAACACTGAAAATACTTTATATTAACCCAACTTAGCGCATCGTGATTGGTTCTGAACACCTTGAGAAGGACAAAGCAGAAATGAAATGAGTTCAGAAATTACAATGAAAATAATTAGAGGTATGAAAAGCTTCCAGATGAATAGTAAAATCAAACCTGTTCGCTTCAGAGAAGGGAAAAGATAAAGGTGTTCAAAATAATGAATGGCACCAAAGAAAGTGAGTCCTGTTCATCATTTCCCATCACACATGAGCAGGAGGGCATCTGCTGAAAATGAAAGGCAAAGGGTGAAAAGCAATCCTTTCCTAAGCATAATGCTGCCCAGTGCAGTTTCTTCCCACCGGAGGCAACAAAGGCCCCAAGTTTCAAGAACTGAAAGGGAATGGAAATGTACATGGAAAAAAGAGAATACATTAAGTGCTAAAAATAAAGTTGTGATCTGATTTTAATGGAGCTTATCTTCCAGCATAGGCTGCAGGACATGAAGCAGTCTTTGAGGGTGGGCAAGAGCAAATGTTTTCCCCTCAAAGGAAATGCTTTTTAGCTATCTTGCTCCAACATTTCTCAGACTTTTCACTGCCAGACCCACCACTTTCCACTGTCCCAGAGAGGATGCTGGAGCACATGCAGGAGTGGCTGTTTATGGAGCAGTAAGTCCTTTTCTACTGCCCCAGGAAATAGGAAAAACCTGGAAGAAGCTAAATGTGGCCACAAGACAAAAAGGGACAGAGTTTGTAAGAGTGCAAAAATGACAACCAGTCCCACAGTTCAGCTCAGTTCCTAAACAGCCAGAATTTCAGAGAGTGATGCTCCCACTCAAAAACTAGCAGGGGAAACCAGAGAGAAGCTCTGAGCATAGTGCTTTTCAGGAAAGACTGTTAAACTGAGAGAAAATGTCATCACCTGTGCAAAGCAGAGGAGCCACAAGTAACCCATGAAGCACCAAGGGCAGCAGGAGAAAGTCGAAGTGAAAACTGAAGATGGTGTCTTTGGTCCTGGAGATGAGCAAAGATACCCCATATTTCCCTACAGGTCTCATTTTCACCCCTGTATGATCACACCTGGTAACTCATACTCACTCAATTTATTGCTTTTATTGACAGTTTTCCTGTGTTGTTGCTGTAACTGAAGCACACTGTAAGAACAGATACACTAATTTCATCTTTTCTTAGTAGCTTGGCTAAACTGAATCTTCTTTGGCTTGTTTTTGAGATATGAATTAGAAAAATAGGACCAGTTTTGGCATATGAGCCATATCCCACTTCTTTCAGCATACTCTCTGTTAAAAGTTTCAGTAAGGCCCACTGTGTTGCTCTCAGGGGTATTATGAACAAGTAGGGGTGGACCACTTTTAGAGAGGCCAAGCAGGAGTCTCTCTCTTCTACCTATTGAGGGACTCGAGGCAGGCCAAAAGACTAACCTAGAAACAAAGATTTGTGACCAAAAAGACATGGTGTAAAACATGCACAAGTTTTCAGTATTTCAGAAATGTTTTGCCTTCTTCCTTGTTTCAGCATGTTTTTAGAGATGTTCTCTCTCTTCCAAAGTAGCAAAGGTTCTGAAGTCTGCTATGATGTAAATTTAGAAAGCAACAGATATTTCTTTGTGTGTGTGGATGGCAGTTTCTAGCATTAGTTCTGCCCAACGCTTCTTATTTTTGTGCTATTTTAACTCTGCTTCTCTCACCTGATCTTCTAATGTGGCATCCTGCCCAACTATTGTGGTTAATTACACAGTCACTCTGCCTGCAGAGTTAAGTGTGAGATAGGTCTTTATGCAATTAATTATTTCTTGGGTAGTGTTTTCCAAAAGCCCAGGTGAAAAGATTCACTTGATGCCTCTATCCAAGCATTATATGTGTTTCTTTCTGCTTAGTAATTTAAAATTCCACTGCATATAAAATCATTCATTTGCAACTAGTTCCCCTTTCCTTTAAAGATATGTACGTCATTACTTGCCAGAAGTTCTTTCTTCTGTAAAGAACAAGCCACTGTTTCGAGGGCCAGGCCCTCTCTCTGAAATTTTCCCCCATTTCTGTGCAAGAGTTCATTCTCCAAGCACAACCAAAGGGGAGAGCCAGGCAGACCAGCAGGGCAAAGCAACCAAGTATGGCCTAAGAAGAATTTCACACATCTCTTTTCTTCAGTCCCTCAACACATACTGACAGAAACAAATATGGCTGAGAGCACCATCAATATATTTTTTGTATAGAGGGACTGTTCTGGAACACAGATAATTATCAGAAATTTGATGAGGTTTTACAATAAGCAATATAAGCTTTGAAGTAGTGCTTGGAATGATTAGTAGTTAAATACAAAGATATTTTCCTGTTCAGCAGTGGGCTGAGAATATTAGCCAGCTGAAATATTTATTCACAGACCTTTCACAATCTGATTCTGTGTCTGCGTCTGTATAAGACTCCTCAAGCCAATCGAGATACATACAAGGATTTCAGTGAAAAAACCTATAAAGTCAAACATCTTTAAGCAGCTCATAACGTATTAAAACTTTTTGAATAGATGAGGAAAGTCAATGAAACAAGCTTGTCTGTGTGATCATATCCAGCTCAAGCTTCTCAGCTGATGCCAGCAGGATACAGTGTAAATATAAAACAAAAAAATGAAATGAGTTTGATATCTTCAGCCTCTACAACGGCATCATCTGGAATTGCACAGGTGCTCTCATATCACTTGGTTCTGCATCCCTCTTCCCCGCAACCACATGATGAGCTTTCCTGAGTTTTTTGAAGTTCAGCTGACACAGGCAGTTTGACTTAAAAACTTAATCCAGGGAAGACCAAAGCGATTGTGACAGAGTGTGAACATGTGTGTGAAACCTGAAAGAAAAAGCAGAGGTAAGATTCCTTCCATCACTGCTCACCCTTAGGCCTGCCCTACAGGCACCCTACCCAAAGACTTGGAGTTGGCTTTGAGTATACAGGTAATACAGGGGGAAAAAAATCTTTCTTCCCTACTCATGCCTTTACAAGTAGTAACTCCTCCAGCTGGATAGCTTTGCATCTGTGTCAATAAATGTAGCTCAGCAGTTAGGGGACTCTGTATCTTGCGTGCTAAGACTTCAGTGAAACTCCTCTCATCTGAAGGAAATAAATTTGCTTTGC
Organism: Athene noctua; assembly: GCF_965140245.1. NCBI lineage: Eukaryota > Metazoa > Chordata > Aves > Strigiformes > Strigidae > Athene > Athene noctua. The sequence goes on from NC_134037.1 coordinate 192,429,491, forward strand.
CAAGCCAACTTGACTTGACTTTTCTAAAATAGAAAAATAGACCAGCTAAGCCAGAATGTAAATTTACAAAGTGATCTGGAGAAACTTAAAAGTACTTTTGAAAACCAAATGGAAAAAAAGAAGAGGGAAAATTATAACGTACCAATTAGAGTGGAATGTGAGTTGTCCATGCTAGTGTAGGATTCTTCTTATTTTGTTTTCTAGGAGGGTCTTCAAAAATATTGACATTTAGGGTCAGCACCTCAAACTGACATCAAGAATGACAACAATAATAATAAACCACCATATTTCAAATAGGCAAGAGAAAAGCTAGGTCTTTTAGACTTTAATCACTGTCTTAATAGCTTGTATCCATTAAAATACATAGAAATTTCAATGTGATCATAACTTCATTGCATTTTTGAAAATCAACAACCAGTAGAGACCTGTGACAGTGCTTTAGGTTCACGAAAAAGCCTGATGTGAGTAAAAATTATGCTTTCATTTTGTCAATGCTAGTTGCCATCACTTCCATTTCAGAATCAAAACTAGTGTATGTGCACACATGCACACATGGATATATATCCTTACAACTTTTTCATAATTACTTCCTTCCTCAAACACACACAAAAAAAGTTGGTCTATATTGTTTTACCAATGCAGAATATTAGTAAACATTGAATTGACTTGGTAAGGTCCATTAGGATCCAGTGGAAGAAAGATGCTTTAACGTGACAGTTTGTAAGAGAATCAAGTGCAACCCATTCACAGATCCTAAAACAGACTTTCGGGATCTAAAGGTTATGCACATATTTGACAAAGAATTCAGCTCTGAAAAAGAAAGTCCATTTCTTTAAAAATTAAAGACAATCTTACAGCTCCATTCCTACAAATCTGTTCAAATTGGTTAAATAAATAAAAACAAAAATAAAGAGCTTCCCAGCACAACTGCAGCCAGCCCAGCTGTGGGGCCAGAGCTGGCAGGACATACTGTCGGCTCAAAACAAGGTGAGCCTGGCATCGTTCACCTGGAAGCTTTCAGCTGGCCCCTTGGCCCCTCGCCTGCTCCTTCACCTCACTGCGCCCTTCAGATATGCCTCAACAAGTCAGCCCCCCAGCAAAAGTTCAAAGCCTTGTCACCTCCCCGCACCAGGCAGAAACTGCAGGTCTGGGGCTTTGAGAAAGCGGTGGCAGCCAGGGGAACTGAAGGAAGGGGGGGAAAGCTGCTGTGTCACTGTATAACACTTGGCACCCCGTTGCAGGGAGTGAGACAGCAAAGTCAGCTGTGGTCGAGCCTAATCCTCACCAGCAAGAGGGAAAGCAGCAAAGAGAAAGCTGAGGAAGAAACAGAGGGAATTTCCCCTCAACAAAAGTGATATCTGAAAGCATAAAGATATAAATTATTTTGTGGCTCTATGGACACTTAGCAGAAGCCGGGGTTTGTTCACACAGAGGAGTTCGGAAGAGGCTGTAAGCACTTTGGAAGGATCCTAAACTGAGTGCAAACTGAGTAAATCTCTGGTCAGCTGTGAGAGGGAAGCTGCAGTGATTTATTTTAGCTGAAAAGGGTTTTTATAAGCTTATGGCTTCCTGGGACCTTTGCTTATGGCAACAACCATCATTGCAGCAGTGTTCAAGTCACCTGCTGTCTCCACCTCCTGTTTCTCTCCGAAGAGGGTATGACAGAGGCACTTTTTTTCAGTGCTCATGATTATTTAGCCTTGAAAACTCAGTGCAAAGGGAAGCCTCTCAGCCCAAAAGAAATACAAATAATAGCAAAACACACCAACTGAGGCTATCAGAAAGGCCTCTACCATTTCTACCTGTACATTCTGGGAGTTCAAGGCACCACGGGCTCAAGTGTGCATGCTCGTTTGATGGGGCAGCCCCAAGGTCAGGACCCAGCTGTGACCATCAGCAAACAAGGAAAACAGAAATGACCGGCTCAAAGAGAGGAATCTAGAGCAGGGGCCCCAAAACACCCACATATCGTCTATTACATTGCAAAGACATCCAGCAGACACCACCACCAGGAACCCTGCCCAGATGTGTTAAGCAATTCCCTACTGATATGAATTGCATCAGCTCTCAGATACAGCTAAATCATGCCAGTGATTTTTGCTGTCCTTGAAACTCTTTAAAACACACAGTGAATGCTGCTTTTTTTTTTTTTTTTTAAGCATTGTTAAAATTCACATTGCCCCATATGTTTTGTATTTTCAGTTCATTTGCTGAGACAAATACCTTTGGGCAAAGTCTTTGTTTCCTTAAACTTAATTCAGCTGTACTACCCATACAGATGGACCGTCTTTAGAAATACAGTACAGATAAATACTGCAATAAGTACAGACTATAGTTTCTTTGCTGTGTAGGTGGTGTCTTTCCTCATTACAGTGCAGCCTCTTCAGTTTCAGTGTGCTTTGTCCTCATTTTATGCACTGGTTCCCCATTTCTTCAGCCTTCCTCAATCTCAGAATTAGGGTTAGGCAGCAGCTAAACCAGAAGACTGCTCTGACCACCCCTGCTTGCACACACTGCTTCAAATAATCTCCTATGAAGAAAAATCTCTCCCTGTCAGGGGGCAGTTTCCCTCCAGCAGCAGCTCATGCAAAGGGATTTTGTGAAGGGCCAGAGCATCCTTCCTCCTCCGCATGAAATCCTAGCCATATCACACCAGCATGCATCAAGAAAAGAGAGCAGGGCTGAAATGGCACCTGCCTCATGCCACCTTTCTGCCAGAGAGAGGAGGCAGCCCCGTGTGTCAGGGAGAGTGAAGGAGGGAGAGGAAGAATGAAGGAGGCAGGTGCCAGCGGCTGCACCATGGCAGGCATGCCAAGGCCTTTGGCCACGTCCAGCTGCCACCCTCTGTTCTGACTCTTGCTCCCTCAGAGGGAAGGGAAAAAGCAAACCCTGGAGAGGAGCCTGCAATAACAGGGGTGTCTAAAAGGCCACCTTGGAGGAACAGGACAGTGTCCTACCTCGGCTCCTGTCTGCCACACACGGTCCCTCCCCACTACTCCCCACATCCTCCCCAGACCTGTCGAAGGATCCTGTTTTACACATCTTGCTCGTCTGTGAGCAGACTTACTGATGTCCACAGACCCTCCAGCCCCAGAAAAGTCTCCTCGAATTGACTGACAGTGCTGTCACATGATGGATCTGCTCCCTTTTTCCCACAGCCACATTTCCAGGACTCTGGGATGCTGCAGGCTGAGCAGTGGCGGAAACTGAAGAGCAACACGCCCGCCATCCAAGCACCGTGCAAAAAGACACCCGATTCAAATGTGGAGTGTATGGGGATCAGCACAGTCTACAGGGTTTGGGGAAGGCAGGGAACAGATGAAGACCAGCAGCTGGAGCAGGAAAAGGCAAAGATCAAGATGGCAAAATGGGGGACACACAGGTTTGTAGGCTGGCAAGACCATGAGGAAAACAGGCTGGCTGAGCAGTAAGAGTATGAAAGAGCAAAGCAGGGGCTGCTGTTCAGCAAGGTAGTAGGAAGAGTGGTGTATAAATAAAACAATGGTACAAGAAGCACAGCAGCCTGGGGAGAACTGGGAACACAGAGAAAGGCAAGCACGTGGCATTAGGAGAGAGCAAGAGGTGCAAAGCAGTGCACAAAAAAAAGGTAGAAAGATTAAAGCAAAAACTTCTGTGCTGGGGAGCTGAGAGGTATTGAGGCTGTCCTTTTTTCCTCTTCTGTTCAGAAATGCCTATGAAAGTTTCTGACAAAGTGTCCCAACTCTCCCAAAAGCCTCAGCCACCTCACGCAGGGTAGCTGGCAGCTGTTCTCTGCCACCTTCATTGCATACCTGGCACAGGTCCTGCAGGAAAATTTGCATTTTTGTCCAGGCTGTTGGCATGTCTGCAGGTATCAACACTATGATAAACCCATTTGTTTTCTTTGCTTTTTAGAAGCTCAGACGCCCAATCTTGATTCCATCTGCAATGGCATGTAGCTTCATGTAACCACTGTACAGAGAACATGCATTAGGAGATAGAACCTGCCAAGGACTCTGCTCCACTGACCAAGTTTACTTCTTTTTAAGAGGAGATTTCAAATGAGATATTTGGACTCAGTGCACAAAATCCAAATGTTTTCCTCTTAAATTTAGAGCAGATTGAAGGAAAATTTTCATTTTGCTGGAGGAAAAAACAAAAGTATCACATTTCCAGAGTGACACAATCACACTTCCCAGAGGGTTTTCCAGCTAAAAGCAAAACCCATCAATGGGCAATTTAATTTTCTTAAAATGGAATTTTCCCTCAATAAATGAATAAACTTACTTCGTTTTTTACCTCAAACTTTCTACTGTTAATCTGTAAAGTGCAGTAATGCTACCTATCCATCTCTTTGAGATGTTATGAAAATAAAGCCATGTGAAGCACTCAATTGCTATAGTAATTAGCATCATAGGAAAAGACCAATGAGGAAACAAAGGGCATTGTCTCCAGAACAGGGTTTAAATCATGCATGAACTGTATGTTCACCTTAGGACCCACGTATAATGATGATGAGGAAAAAAACATACTGAGGCAAAAATCCTGCAAGAATAAATATGCTGTGTGCTGATATAATTAAAGGCTCCATGGCTCACAGAAGCACCTTCTTTCTGACATTTCCTAGGAGATTTTTAGGCAATTTGGCAACAAGAAGAATGTTTTTGTTAGTTAATGCTTTTTGGGCCAAACTCTATTTGATTTTTCTTGTATGCATAATTCAGTCTCTCACCTAGATACCTGAGGAAATTATGAATTTGCAAGTTCTTTTTCCATTAGACTAGGTACCTCATAAATATATCTAAACTGTACCAGACATATATTTAAATATACTTAAGATAAAACCCTTCAATTTCTGTTCTAACTTTTGTCAACAGTCTATTTTTTTTTTGATCTGAAAGGCATTCTTTTTATCAGCTTTTTGTTCCACTCTATCTTCAATTTAAAAAAAAAAAGCTTCCTAATCACAAGACATGACAGAGCTTGCTACGTTTTGAAACAGCAGTATGCTTGGGTGCTTAAGAGCATTTGGCTTTGTGCTTTGCATCTAACCAATGCACCCAGGTGAGCTGCTATTGGACAGGGACTTAATCCCTGTCATGTTTAATCACTACATTAAAAGATTTAAAGACTAACGTTAAAGACCATTCAGTTTGGGCACCATAGACTTAAATGATGGAGTTGGGAAAAGCAACTTGGTTTATCCAGGCAAAACCTGTTTTAAATCTTTGAGAACAAAAGCAAGGAGAGCTGAAGAGGAAATTCCTTCTCTGTGACCCACCCCCTTCCCTATGACTCAGACATCCATCCCGATGCCCTCAGACTTCCTGCAAATTTCACATACAAGGTGTTACTTGCACATTTATTTAAATAGCTGCAATAAATGGTTAGCTCTGGCCCACTTCTGTTCTGCATGACACCGGTAAGAAAGTTATTAGGTCAGTACTGAATGCACTGAAAAATCCCATCCCTGCTCAGTGTGTAACTCTGCAGCAAGGATGAATCATCTGTTCCCCAGTGCAGAAGACATGAGGGGACTGTTTTAATTCATTCAGGAATTTTACCCCCAAATGTAAAGTCTCCTACCTGAATCCCACGTTGTTTCAGGATGTGACTGCTAGCAGCAGTAGCCAGGGCTGTTTCTGCCTGTCCAATTGACTAAGGAGTTAGAAGTCTCTCTTGGAGGTGTGGACTTTGCTGTCCCAAGTGCTGTTACTCTGTGCTTAACTCAGATCTCAGGCAGCTGCACATCCAGGTTTGTCCCCTGGGGCCACAAAACTCCCACGCTGTACAAACTTCGTTGGCTTACAAATTCAGTTCTCTGGTCCAAATCCAGTAGAGGCATTTTCAGCCTTGTAATCCATCAGCTGGAGGACTCTGATGCTACACACGAACTATGAGGCAAACACAATGCCTTCTGCACTGTGTCCCAAATTCTCAGTCCCTCAATGTCCAAATGAGGGGACTGATGGAAGTCATCACAGATTCTTCCTTGAGTTTCTTACAGGTTTTCTTCCAGTGGAAACCAGGGTAAGCAGTCAGGGAGGAATGATGCATGCTGGCTCGCTCTCTAATGTGCTGTCAGGGTGCAGGTACCACAGCTCAGAGGCATCACCATGATTGACCAGATAGATGCCTTGTGTCACAGAGGTTATACCATTCAAAGTCCATTTCCCTGGCAAAGACCAAGTTTAATCAACTTCAGAGGATGCTTTGAGGATAGTTAGCTGTTTAACTAGACCATTTCCAGAGTGTTATTGAGAAGACCAGAAAGCTTTAAAGTCCTTTAGTTTGTACTTGCTTACATGTTGTGCTAGTTAACTTTGCTACTCAGTTTATATCTGTGTTAAGTGTATCTGGGAATAGTATACAGATGTATCAAATAAGAGAACAAAGTAATAAAATTATCATATTGATTTTAACCATATTCCTGCAATATAAATGGAAGCCGAAATTCCAACTGAGATGGACACCTGAGATGACTTCCACTGAGTAGGGAGAAGATACAACATTGTAAGACCATCATAAGGAACTCTACATATACAAAAGACACGAGATCTTTTTAATTTATTAATGGATTCATATACAAAAAATCAGGCTTCAGAACTCAAATCACAAGACAGTTGAAAGAGAATGTGGGTCTACAGCAAGATTTCCCCACATTATAATTCCTCTTCTAGCAAAGAACAGTACAAAGGACTGAACCTGCAAAACCTGCCTCATATGACCTTTCCTGTGATCAACCAGGGCTGTCCAAAGGCTCTCACATTGCTTTCCCAAGTGGCTAAGAAATAGTATTGTGGAAACAGTGCATATGGTACCTTTTTAATTGCTTTATTTACAGATAAAATCTAGTTTTTCACAGACAACTCTACAGTAATCATCACTCTTCCCAGCTACTAGAATATGGCACAAACTTCCAGGGAGCAACTCTTTTTTAATACAGCACGCATGGAGCAAAGACATCGCTCCCTGATGCTTTCCCTGCAGCCCCTTTATCTATGCTGCCTTGACTGAAAACATTTTAACAGCCACAAAGCTAACAATACCATACATCTTTTCAAACATCAAGTCTTCCTCATATGGTAAAAAAAATATAAAATTGTTAAACAGCAGACTACATAGTGATAACCACGGATGTGGAATCTACATCATATTAGGTCTTATCAGTAAGGTCATTCCTTATGAATGTTCATTTAGATTTACAAAGCCTCTATGTAAACAATTTGCAATTTATTGCATTTATCCCCATTTTATGTTAACAATATGTGGAGTCATTCAAACCATGCAACTTCTTTTTCAATTAAAAATAAATCACTGTTGTTTTCCTACCAATTCCTTATCAGGGTAATAAAGATTATCTTTGTCATAGGTGGATGATATCCCAGTACAGGTAGGCTTTAATACTCCAAAACAGCCTTTTCAAATGTTAGCCTTTATCATACGTTTGCCTTATCTTTTCATGCATCAATATGCACATGCATGCACACACACACGGATAAATACAAACAGAAAAGCGAAGGAAAACAAAATATTTTCTAGCCCAACCACTGCTAGCAACAGACACTTGAAAATGAGACAAATCATGATCTCTGTATACAAGATAATTATTTCTCAAGTAGGTCAGGGAAGACTTGGCCTGGCATGTTGTTTAATGTAAATGTAATGTAAAAGACTTTGCAGTTTGAATACGCCATCATTCTCATGACTTGCATATAGTCTGTCACATAAACAGCATGGAAAATGGGCTTCTCTTCTGCTAAGGTTTGTTTTTTTGTTTTTTGGTTTTTTTCATTTGAGAATGTGGAAACTGAAGTATGAGCACACAGGAGTCATCGATGGGTGTCACTCTGTAGGGTGGCCTCTCCGGTTCTCCCTCACCCTAAACATGTGTCTGTGGAAGGAAGATAAAGGTTGCATGCCCTTTGTGTCTGTGACGGGACAGCATGAGCGGTGTTTTCTCCTTCTAAGGAAAGTCCAACATGCAGTATAGAGCTGTTGTCCCTTACATATTTCTTATCTGAATATTTGCATATTGCCACACCAAGACCAAGGGTCAGAACTTCACATGTTGTTAAACTTCAGAGCTCATATCTAATCCTGGGTCTTTTTACAATAATTTTGATACTATTTTAAACTACTTTCAGTTCATGATTTTACAGATTTGGCATCACTTTATTGTTGGGGAAAAAAGAAAAAAATTAGGCACGATAGCCAGTGTTTCAGCTAGTTATGTCTTAATTAGTAATTAAGCGTATGATGCATTTATGGCACACTGTATGAAAGTACTATTTCCAGCATTACAAGCATTATAGCATTAGAAATCACTCTACAACTCTAATTCCAGTTCATAAATTATTACAAGCACTTCCTATGCCATATAACTCTTAGATAAGGATCCTACATGCTTACAACTAAGCTTTTGAGAAGCCTGGAGTCTTGGTGGATAAATCAAACCACAGTATTTGCTCTCAGGACAAAACTTTTCTTTTGTAAATCTTGTTTTCAGGTTCAGTAGAAGTGTTTTTATCGAGAAGGAATAAAAAAAAAAAAAAGCAGGGGGGGCTACTTGCTACATTTAGGAGCTCATTTCTTTAATTGAAGAGTGGAGAGCATAATGGTGTCTGTAAGCATGGAATTAAAAATTATAAGGTGAAAACAGAAGGATGTTCCTTCTGGAGGGTAACATGCCATCTTAGAAACAACAGTGTGGATACTTCAGTGAAAGTGAGTAGGGTCAATTTAGCGCTTAGGGATATGCTGTAGTTGTCAGTGCTAAGTGAACAGTTGGACTAGATGATCTTCAAGGTCCTTTCCAACCTAGATGATTCTGTGATTCTGTGAAAGATAAATCCCCAACCTACACAATGCATCTCACCACATTTCCCCTCATTCTGAGGGACAGACTCTTCAGTAATTTCCGGCTGTTCACTCCAAGCTGGAGAAGGTAGTTTATGTCTTGAAGGAAAACTTCCCACTTCAATACAGAAGTTCACACTGGTGATTGAGTCTCAAAAATGCAATTCTTGACTTTGGCTCCAATAGCACATCAATTTAAAATTTACAGTACCTTTTCACCTCCTTTATGGTCATTATAGATAAGAAGTCCTAAATAACAGGAAAGCATCCAGTCTTGCTCATACAGTAAGAAAAAGAAACCCAAACCCATGATGTCCTCTGTTACAGAATCTACATCATATGAGTCTTATCCTTGAAGTTATGGCTTGTAAATACACCAATTTTGAATCATTTAGAAGCGTGAGATTGTATTAATTTTCAATATCCTCTCTAGAACAGTGAGGATAACAGGTGAGGTACTTCTTAAGTCAGATATCACTTGTGAAAAAGCATATAGGCACTCACCCATTGCTTTTTTTTTGCAAAGTGGTGTCAGTTCAACCTTTCAGGGTTACAGAATAATCCCTGGGCACAGAATCACATTTGCTCTGTGGGGTTTTTTTAATATTTCTTCCTGTAATTGCAAGGTTGTCGGGGAACTTGTAGGCTTACAAAGGAAAACCTGACAAGAAGTCACAATTAATGTTTATTGTACCTGTTTGAATCTGATTCTCATGTGCATGAAGAGCACTATATTTCTCCTTCAATGTCTCCATAAACAGTGGAAAGTAGATGGGCTTTATTTTAAAATGCCTGCAATTTAAAGGTCAGTAAAGAAACTAGTTCAAAGGAGCTTTTCTGATCTTTAGCAACACAGTAATTTGCTCAAAAGCTTGGCCTTTTCCATATAAGTAAAGTAAAATCAGTATTTCACAGTTCACACAGATTAAACACCAGCCTAGAAAATCAGCACAAAAAGCAATACACAGTTTCATACCTGAGCGGACTTTGTGAGAGACCAGAGAATGAAGATCCTGTTTTAAAAGATACTTATTTTTAGTTCAAATGACTTCTGCATTCAGACAGCTCCAGTCATCGTATTTGAAAAAGAAAAGCAATGGGAACAAGGAGCTCTGAAGCACCTTGGTAAAACTCCAAGGTCTATTCCCATCCCAAGGGCCAAACCTTTCAGTACTTATTCAGGTAAAACTCCTACATATTTCAAATGGATTTTCCTCTGTCAGGTAGTATTTCACTTTCTTAGTGAAAATATCTGTATTTCTTCAACATGCCAGACAGAAAGTATTATTTTTTAATATTACAAAATGTAAAATTAAAAAAGAAAAACTGTGGAAGCAAAAGCACAAATGCAAAGATCCTTTACCATAGATCTATGTTTCAGCAGTGGTGGATTCACATGTATGGGATAGATGTTCAATGTTTTTCCAGACAAAACATTTATTGAATGCATTTGCTGCATACATAATGGCCTGGATGATCTTATCTGCCACACAGGTATTACCAGTCCAGAGTATATTTCAGCTCTGGGGTCAAGAGGTATGACATGGCCACATGCCAATGTCACATGGAGCTGAGACAAGGATTACACGCTAGTTTCCATAGAAAGGCAGAGCAGGCACATGCGTCAGATACAGCCTGCCACACGCTCTAGCAGAACCTCAAGCATAAAACTACATCCTCCAACAGACATCTATATGGTGTCTCCCAATCCTATGCTTCTGTGGTGAGCTCAGCACTGGGGATAGTGGTTGTCTCAGGAGACAAAGAAGCTATAGTACTTTCAACTTCTGGGTTCAAACATGGTTCATCCCCACTTTGGTAACCACCATTTTCATCCCCTTCTCCCCAGATACGTGCTTCAATGATCAATGCCTCCCATGTCCCTGTCCTGCCCCCTCCTCTCATGCTCCTTGAAAGTAAGGCAGGGAGCTAGAGCCAAAACACAGAAATTAAATTTCCACCTAATACTAAAACCAGGCAATTCACTGGCACAAGGCATGTGAGGCAGCTTAAACTCCCCTTCTTCTCCCCATCCCCTCTTACTTCTGTGTTTTCCTGCAAGGGGCAGCCAGCCAAGGATCTGGTGTTTATATACTGATGAATAAATGTTGTGACTTGTATATTCTACCTTTTGGGTAAGGACATACTGCAGAGTAGGTCCCAATAGCTACAGGAGGTTGAACCTGCTACAGCTGTCTTTGCAGCAGTGAGAGCTACACTAAAATGAGTACTGCTGCTGAGGAAACAGCAGTTTCTAACATCTTCTAGCACCTGAGCCAAGAGAGGTTGGAGCTGTGGCTGAGGCTTTTTTTTCTCAAGCTAAATAAGGTTTCATCTTCAAGCAGACACCCCTCAGGAGTGCCCTCTTTTTCAAATTAAAACCTCCCCAGACAATAGAATTACTAATGCAGCTGTATAAAAATACTAGGTGTGGAAAGCTGCATATTGTATGCTCATTACTTGATCCTTCAACTTTTTATTTATGTCATGATAACCTTTTAAAAATCATGTATTGACTGGAAAAAATATGGATAGCTGGTTGGACCTGATTTCACCAAGGTGCCGCTGCAGTGCTAACAACCAAACCATACTTTGTATTCAAGGCACAAGCTGTTTAAATGAGAAAGTAATTATGACATTAAAATGACAAAAGAAAAAAAAAATAAATTGGATTTGTCACTCTGTAGTACAACCCAAGGGTAAAGTGAGTTTCTGGCATGACGTAAGTTTCTCTTGGAAAAATAGCGTGTCTCATCTCAAAAGCAGACATACCGACAGGGCATCGTGTGGTCCCTTGTTTTAGAAAAACATATGCTGTGTTTGTGATGGGATTGCTTGTCAGATTTTTTTTTTTAGCCATGGCAGGTTGATAAATGCAGATGCCTGCACCCTTCCAAGCATTATTAAGCATGTCACATTAATTGCACAAAGTCATTTTGCTCTGTTCAGCAAGTCAGACTTCTATAAATATCCTGGAAAAATAATGTAGGCATGTGGTCAGAAAAACAGTTGTCAGTCAGGCTCCTCTTTTACAACCAAAACAACAGTTAACCCAAACCTGCATAGCTATGTGATGTAAGGTGGTTTCAGCTGCACTGCGTGCTGCAAAACATACCAAGATGTCCCCATGAAATCTCTAAGTAAACAAAAGCATTGCTCCTAAGCATCTTTCACAACTCAACTGCTTGAGACTTCTTTCTGAAACCAGACACCACATCAGGAACCAGGGTCAGGCTGTGAATGTAGAGAAGTGCATAATATAGCACAGCAGAGAGCTAAAGGGCAGAAAAAAATGGGTTGAAAATCCCTGCAGTGCTGGCATCCTTACGGCACAGAACCAGAAAGAATGCAGAATGGCCAAAAAAAAGAGCATTTCCAGTTCATCTGCAGAGGTGACCAAAGAAAATATCATGAAGACCTGCAGCAAAGCACAAACACCTCACCCCATGGGGAAGAACAGAAAGGTCTATATTCAGCTCCTTCAAGAAGACTGGAGGAGGTAAGTGCAAGGCTGGCAGAAAGACGGTACACTAGACTTAGAGACAAAGGGGTGTGCATGAGCTGCTTCTCCTTTCACCCTACTTCTTTCAGAGGCCACTGTGCTGGGAAAGCATTCAGGGAAACAAGATTCTCCCCTGACAAGCTTATTTCGCCAAAGTACAGCAGGAAACCTCCCTGAGCTCACAAGGGGTGGAACCGAAACAACCTCACTTGATCAAGATCAGTCTTCAGGCCAAAAATGGGAACTGCTTCAAGATAACATGAACCTCCACATCACACCTTAACCGAGAGACCAGTTCATCTCTTCACATGCAGAAAGGGGAGAACAAGTCTACTTTTCAGGACTCAAGAGTATGCACAGCCCTTCAGAAATGCAGAAAAGTTCAATCCTTGGGGTTAAAATAAAGAACCTGAGGGAAAGTAGCTCAGATGCTAGAATGAAATATTGAAAACCACGCTTGATAGTATGTTTGCTCATCACTCATCACCTTTTCTTTCTCCAGTTGGGGAGATTTAAGTTAACTGGAGGCATACCTGACAAAAGGCAATGTTAAGTTTTGTCAAGGAATGAAACAAACTTTTCTGAGTACTGTTTGCATTTCACTTCTTTATTTTTCAAACTAATGTTCCTGTCTTTTGAATAAAAAGAGCAGTAATTTGGTGGAGTTTAAACATTCTCCTTGCTATTCCTACACACCAAACCAATTATCAGAAGCTAAGATAGGTTTCAGACACTAAAGATCAGTACTGGCAGAAAACCACACCTGTATAAAAACATATGGGAGGTGGGGGGAATCATATCTGGGCCGTCTCCAGAGGACTTTGAAAAGTGAAGTACCTGTTTCCCTATTTCCACTTGCCTTACTCATATCTGACTCCACTAAAGAGTTTTACCACAGCTCTCAGTAAAAGGAGGTCATGTTTACTATAAGTGGCAAAGGGTGCAGTGGCTGGACAGCTTTTAAGATTTTGGAGGCACATTACTAACCACTATAAATTAGTTAACTCCTCACCATCATGACAGGAATGAGATAAGAAAAGGTTAGAAGCAACACCTGCTTCAGTTGTGACCTGTCTTCTACATCCAGGGCTCAAGCTCAGAGCATCTCACTTGCCTGCCAAGGCCTGGCCATGCAGCCTCCACCACACTGTCTTAGCTTCACTGCTTGCTTAAAATAAGGATTACACTGTATTCACTGATTAAGCCAACTGACTTGCAGTCCCCTATAGAGAGCCTTAAGAGCTCAAGTCCCCATGTCTGCATCAAAACTTAGGAGATGTGAGCCAAGAGTGTTATTCCCATCTCCAAATCTCTACTAGGGAAAAAGAGGAACAGATGAGATGACAGACCACCACAGTCCACCATCATCACCCAGTTACTACACAGATTTTTTATCTCCCAGTTGCCCAGACTAAGCTCTAACTCAGAACTTCAGTATTTCATTATATTGCTGATGATCTTTTCCCCTTCCTTATGTTTTTATCTGCAAAGGGAGACATAAAGGTTTCAGCTATCAGCTAGTCAAAGCATTTGGCTTGGCTCCCAAAGGCTCAAAACACTTCATTGTACTCCTTCTGTCTAAAGAGGATTAACTAAGGTAGATTGTTCACAAAAAGATGCTATAATCTAAGCAGTTACACTTACAGAGCATCAGAGTCTAATTTTCACTCACATAATTATTTGAAATCAACACAAAAAAACATTATCAGGTCATTTGTATTGGGGTTTTCACATTAAATGAGAACAGGACACATGCAGCACTATGAGTTTACAAAGACATCTCCAAAGGAAATTATCTTCTACAAAACTCTGAAGTGAGACATCAGCATCTACTGAAATAATATGCAGCATACTTGGTTCACGATGGCATTTGTCCAGCATCTCAAGCAAATGGTGAACGAGGCTTGGGATTCTATTTTTAATGTCCTTTTCCTCCCACTGGAAACCACTGCCTATTCCATACAACTTGTGCATGAGGCAAGCTGTATTTGTTCCCCTTCAGCAGTTAAAAAAACGGCACTTGTTTCCAAATGTTTGGATGCTAAAATTAGATTTTCTTCATGGCTTCTACTTAGAGACCAGGTTATTAGCTAACACTGTTGATTTTTACTTTTTTACCAAGCAATACTTCAGTTACACAATTGAAGCATCTCACTGGATGGAGTGTGCCCTGTGGAGGGGATTGCTGCAAAATACAGTCTAACAACTTGTTCTGCTCAGCTGCAGTCCACACCCAGGCCCTAGAGCTGCAGCAGGGATTAGCAAGGAAGCAGGGAGGGAGTGGTGGCTTTTCCACTGGGAATTCCAATCAGATTTCTCCAGATTCAGAGTCTGCTCAGCTGGGCAGATCCAGTTGCTTTCCAGCAGCTAGCTACACCAATGTAAAGTAGCTGAAAGCCCTCAAGGCAGCAAAAGCATTTCTGTACCCAAATATCTGAGCACTTCAGAATATGTAACGTACTTAAATGGTAACGTACTTAAATGTAATGCACTTAAAGTGTCGGCAGCACATGTCATACGAGGAGCAGCTGAGGGAACTGGGGGTGTTTAGTCTGGAGAAGAGGAGGCTGACGGGAGACCTCATCGCCCCCTACAGCTCCCTGAAAGGAGGTTGCAGAGAGCTGGGGATGAGTCTCTTAACCAAGTCATAAGCAACAGGACAAGAGGGAATGGCCTCAAAGTTGCACCAGGGAAGGTTTAGACTAGATGTTAGGAAATATTTATTTACAGAACAGGCATTGGAATGGGCTGCCCAGGGAGGTGGTGGAGTCCCCATCCCTGGAGGTGTTTAAGAGTCAGGTCAACATAGCCCTGAGGGATATGGTGTAGTTGGGAACTGTCAGTGCTAGGTCAACGGTTGGCCTAGATGATCTTCAAGGTCCTTTCCAACCTAGTTGATTCTCTGATTCTGTGATTCTGTAAATGAGGCATGAAAGTACAATTATCCTCTTTGTAACAGAAACAACTTGGGCACACCAATGGCCACAGTTAATCTATGTCTAGTCAAGCTGTAAACAAAAGTTGCAAGCACGTGATCTAAAACCTAAAAGTGAATTAGTAGTTCCACCAAAAGAGCAATTTATCCCTAGCAGTATCAAAATGAAATCCATCACATAGCTTGGTCATCTGTGCATCACTGCTATACAGCAATTTGCTCTGGGTACACTCCTTAGCATGTCATTCTTTGTACGTCCACAGCCAATGTGATTTGTCCCACACCTCCTCAAAACGGAAGGCTGATTCTCTTCATACTTATGAAATACATAAAGCCCAACATCCATATCAGATGGATCCATCCTGCACATTTCCTCTGTCTGCTATCATCTGCCTCTTCCTTGCAATTGCATTGGTTTCTTCAGAGGAAAACCTGTGATATGTCTTAGCAACATTACCTCAGAGCAGTGATGGGCCATGAGACAACCGTTACTAAGTACGGATAAGATCTCAGGATTGCAATTGGTAGTTCCTTGGAAAAAAATGTACTTGATGCTCTGCAAGAGCCAAAAAAATGAACTCTGAACCAAGTGTCAACTACTATTTGGAAAGAAAGAGGGAAAAAAAAGACCACCGTCATATAAAGCCACAGTGTCCCTATCTTGGGTATTTGAGCAGTTCTGGTCCTTCCTGCTATAAGGACGCAAGAAGATGACCAAATATCCTGATAGAAGTCAGGGAGACAGCTTCCATGCAATGATTGATTGGGATATATTCCAGGAAGGACTTTAGGAGCACCATCTAGGAATGCAGGGATAAAACTGTGAAGGCCAAAGCTAGGTCAGAGTGAAAATGGTGAGGGATGTGAAGGACAGTAAGAACATCTGTAGGTAAATCAACAGCAAAAGGAGGACTAAGGAAATTGTAGCATTGCTGCTTAATGGGACAGAGCACCAAGTGGCACAGGACAAGGAAAAGACTATGTCAGTGCCATTGTTACTGGCAAGGTGTGGTCTTGGGGATCCCAGATCCCTATGGGTAGCAGCAAAGCCTGGGGGAGAAAGATGATGTCCACAGAAGAGGAAGTTACGGACTACTTAGATAAACAGGACATACGTAAGCTCATGGGATCAGATGGGAAACAAACAAGCACACTGAGAGCTGTCCAATGTCATTGTGAGGACACCTTCTGTCATCTCTGAATGACCGTGTTGGTGTTCATGGGAGGTCCCCAAGGCCCAGAGGCAAAGAGGATATGAGGAACTTTTGGCTGATCAGCTTAATCTGAAAGTCTGGGAGGTTATTTCCAGACTCACTAAGAGCAAGAAGGTGACTGGGAACAGTCAGCATGGATTTAGCAAAAGCAAATTATGCCTGACTGGCCTGAGCACTTCTGTGATGAGAGGACTGGCTCTGTAGGCAAGGGGACAGCAGAAGGTGTTTCTTACTTGGACTTTAGCCTGTGACATGCTTCTCCATAGTATCCTTATACTGAAGCAGGAGATAATGACTGGACATGTGGGCTCTGCGACAGAGCAAGGGAAAAGCAGCAAGACAGTGCATCCTCCAGATCCAGTTTTCCCAGCATTATTATTTCTGAGGTAACAGGAAAGCTCATGGCACAATAAACTTTGTCCTAAATCTTAGTATATCAAAGTCGTCAGGTTTTGCTACTGTGTGGGAGAGAGCCTCCAGATGCAGAAGTCTGTGTTCGTTTCAGTGATTATTTTTAGATGAATACCGATGTCCATCCAAGCACAGCAATGTACCCTGCTTTCAGACCACACTGAAGTAAAAGAGTACTTTATTCAGTCTTACTATTCCTATTATACATCTGCCCACCATCTTCTTTGTGAGTAGTACCAGGACTCTGTGTGTTGATTTGTAACAATGCAGTTTAAGCCCACTGGTTTTACCAGCTATTACTCCTGTAACATACACGTTAGGTCTTCCAAAATTGTGCTAAAAACTGCAATATATCCATGTCTTCTTAACACAGATTTCCTGGCTCCAAACAAATACTTGGCTTCAGTATCACGCTTTTGAAAATTTATGTTTATGGTTTTAACAGCTTATTCCAACATTTAAGAACTTCTTATGTTTCTAGATTACAATGTTTAAAAAATAAGTGCACTCTTTGCCAGAGTAGAACCACCTCTGATTTCCTTTATTAAGGGATAACATAAAAAAGATTCAGATGTTTTCCATTTTTTCTACTTACTCCTTCCCCTGCTTCTCTGAATTCAGCTCCACATATTTAGTGCCTAAAGAAAAGTCAAAATCCCCAAAAACTCAAATTTTGTATGTTGCCCAATTTTGAAATTATTTGATCGATCCGCTTTTAACATCGACCTGCCATTTTTTTATTTGGGTTTTTAAAATCTCTCAGCAACCACACTTGCAACACATAAGGCTGGGTGTAGGTAGGGGTAGGAAAGGAATGACACGAGAAAAATTATTTGTAGGGGCAGCTGAGCAAGCCAGGCTTCGGGCAGGGCTGCTCAGGACCAGGCAGGTTCTTGCCCACCCTTAGGGCTGCACGCCCAGGCCTCACCACTCCATCACCCTGCCAGCCGGGTCTGCCCTCTGTGCCTCACAAGGGTTTTGGGTGCGAAGGCCATCAGGCTTTTGGTGACCGAAGCTGAGAACCTGTCGGCCCGCTGCCCGCCTGTCCTGCCCAAGGCCCTCCCTGCGCGGGGCCGCGAGCCAGGCACCCAGCCCTTGCTCTCCCCACCCTCCCTCTCCTCCCTCGCCTGCCGAGGGGCCCCAACACGGCTGGGGTGGCCAGGCCGGGCGCTGCCTGTCCTCGCGTGCCTCGGCCGGCGGCGGCAGCAGCGGCGGCATATGTCTCCAGGGCGGGCTCCCCTCCAGAGGTCACCCACCCACCGGCCGTTCCCTTTCCTGCGCTCCCTCCCGCCAGCCGGCCCTGGCACCCCGCCCGGGCTGGACTTGACGAACGCCGGGCGGGCTGCCGTGGGGCCCGCCGGACGGGCCTGACGCCGCGGCGGGGCTTGGCGGTGGCCGAGCTCGGTGGGGACCTCGCCGAGGAGGAGGAGGTGGCGGCCGCCGGTCTCCTCGCCCACCACAGCGACGGCCCCTGGCTGCCGCCACGGCCGCGCGCTCTCCCGCCTGCAGCGGGGCGCCTGCGCCCGGGGCCGGGTGCGCGCGTGTCTCCGCACCTGTTGTGTGCCGGAGTGCGCGCGCACAAACGCGCGTGTATAATGCGTGCGCGTGTATAATGCGTGCGCGTGCACGCCACTCCCCCAGCAGTTATGCCCGTGTGCGCGTACGGCCGCGGACGTACACGCGTGTGCCGGTCAGTACGTACGTGTGCGTGCGTGCGTGGGCGCGCGTGCCCCCGCCTGCCCCGCCGACGGCCGCGCTCCCCCCGCCCCGCCCCGGGGCTGGCCCCCGGGCCCTATGCACGCGCTACTCCGAGCTCCGCCCCGCCACCGCGTCACCGCCCCGAGCGCTGTAGCTGCCCGCCCCCCATCCCATCGCCCCGTTGCCCTCTTCCAAGATGGCGGTTCGCGCCTCACGCATGCGGGCGCCGCCCCGGCTCCCTTCCGCCAGGCGCCGCGAATGAAAAAAGACAGGAAGGAACCGGGCCGGGAACTCGATGGTTTCCGCGCGGTGGGTAGCGTGGCGCAGCTGTTTCGTCCGCCCGCCCCCGCCCGCGTTGCACGCCGGGACACAGCGGGTCCTCCTTCCTGCACCCCCCACCCCCGCCCGCCGTGAGTCCTCCGAGCTTGCGCCGCGCCGATATCCGCGTTGCTCCCAAGATGGTGGCGCGGGGCTCGGGCTGAGAGCGAGCGAGTCTGCGAGAGGAGGCGCACCCGCGGGCCCGGCCCGCCCTCCCGCCCCTGCGCGCCGCGCCGCCGGCATCGCAAGGCCGCTCGCGTCTCCCTTCCCCGCCCCGCCAGGCCGCGGCCCCGTCTCCTCCGCCCCGGGGCCCCGACGGCTCCACCGGCAGCGGCGCCTCCTCCTCGCCTGCGGCCCGGCCCCGAGCGCAGTGCGGCCCCCGCATGAGCCCGGGCGGCGGCGGCGGCGGGAGTGACCGGGAGCAGCAGGCCGTGGCGCCCAGGTCGGTAGGCGCTACGCAGCGCCCGGCCCGGGGGAGGGCCGGGAGGGGGGATGGTGCCCGTCTCACGCCGGCCCCGGAGGGGAAGGGGCCGGGAGGCGGCCCTACCCGCTTCCCTCCGCCGGGTCGATCCCCCCGCGGGGGTGGGGAAGGCGGGCGGGAGGCGCTGGCGGCAGGGGTGAGTGGCCTCGGTGGTCCTCTCCCTCCTCCCCGAGAGGCACATGGGTGTGGGGCCGCCCCGTCCCTCCCCAGAAGCGGGAAGGCCGGCCGAGCGAGTGTCTCCGGGCCTCAGCCCGCCCACCGGGGAGACCCGGCTTGCTGGGCGCCCTTGGGTGAACCCAGCCGCCCACTGCCTCAGTTTCTCGGCCGGGCCGAGCGGCGCAGTGGCGGTGCCCGCTCCGCGGGGCTGCTGCGGGCATGGGGCGCCTCTGTGCCTTCGGCAGGGCCGGCTGTGGCGGGCGAGGAGGTGGGGGTACATGAGGTACTGCGAGGGTGTGTAACCAGTGTGCAAGGCCTGCTTAACGAAGTAGGTGTGTTCGCTTGCTTGTCTTACCTTCTGTCCAGTCTGAAGAGTTGGATCTGCTAACCTGTGAACAGGCTGTTTTGCTGATAAACGTGATCTGTCACTGCTGACTGCAGGACTTTCTGGGCTTCAGGTTTTGAGCGTACCTGCGATATTTCTTTTAAAGGAACTCTATGTGTTGTTATGGTTCACAGTCGATGTGTAAATCAGATGTCTGAGGTGACGTGATGTGGTCATTCAGAAGTTCCTACTGCTTAGGAAACAAAACATGTTCCACAACTGTCCTTTAAGTGGCAAGACCCTGTAATCTATAGACTTGTAGTTAAGCTTTTTTATTTTTTCTGATGGAAATACTTGTTTATCTTTCCTTCTGCGTAAGCTATCTTCTAATTCTGGGACAAAGCCTCTGTCTAACACATCATTTCAGGGATGGTCCCTCTGTCTGTATGGAAACTTCCCTACCTCAGTAGGAGTCTGCAAACCTGAGGCTCTGTGAGAATCAGCTTGTCAGATTAGTTTTACTATGCCTCTTGCATGCCTACCAAAAAGTTCCTCAGTGGGAAATTGTACCCGATTTTAGCTTTGATTTCCTAACAAAGTAAGACCTACGTGATTGTATTGTCAGTTTATCTTTTTTTTTTTTTTGACTAGTTTGAAAGGGAGAGGTCTAAAAGATAAGATTAAGTTCCTAATTCATGCAGGTAGCATCCAGTTAGAGAGATGTTCCTGCTAAGGGAGAAGGAACATTCTTAAATTCAGCTGCATTGTTAGACATGTATGACTGGAGGAAAATAATGGAGGTGGTCAGAGGTACCTCTTGGTAAGAATGAAAACGTCTGGTAAATGAGCTTTACAGTTCTCACAAAGTGCTTGGTTTGCATGTTGGCACTAAATATGCTGTACCCTTTCATCTTGGTAACAGTTGAAAGTACTTCTTTAAAAATTTGAAGATACAGTGAAACTCAATGAGTATGTTTGAATTCAAAATATGAAACGTGCATTACCAAATTGCTATGGATATTCAATGATTTTCCTCACGTCTTTTAAAATAGATGCAATTTGCAGTGTTTATGACTTTATAACAGTAATGTTCTGTCAATTCAATACAGACAAAACTTGGAAGAAAAGCTAGAATACTGCTTAGGTTTACAGGGCTGAAAAATATCTTTAACCCAAACTTTTTCCATGCAGTATTACAGATACTTCATCTCTCTTTTGTGAATACCTTCCATTCCACTCTAAATGTTTGCTATTTAATGTAGCATCTTTCATACTGGAATTAACAAGTTCTTTTTCTGTTTACCAGAGTTGTTTCTTATTTCTCCTCACTGGAGTATCCTGAGTATCTTCCAGGAATTTAGAAATAAAAGCACCGAGCTAGATGGCAAAAGACATGGTTTGATTTGTTTGGGGTTCTTTAGGGGTATGATTGTGTGACTGTGTAGATGAAAAAAAAAAAGTGACTAAAGGAAAGGCAGGCTTGAAAAAGCAGAGGTGTTTTAACTTTTTCACAGCAGTCTATTTCAAAGCCTAGATCTCTCAGTCCAGGTCCTCTTCAGAACTGTAACATTGTGTGGGGTTGATAATTTTTTTAATAGCAAAGAAAACTTTTAGTCTTTTTTTAATTACTGCTGCTGCTTAAAGACATACGCAAATGATGGTTCTTTTGTGAATGGAATTTAAAACTGTGTGTATATGTTAAATACATCTAGAGATGTGCTCAGCTTGTTAGAGTCCCTGTTAGCACTTTGATGTTGTCCCTGGTCTAACTGATTTGAGAAAATAAAACAGGTTTTCTTTCTTTTCATTTAACCTCAGTAGGAGAAAACCTGCTTCAGAAATACAAAATGACGTATGTATCCCAGTATAAAGTCATGCTTATTTCATTATGAATATGTGCTTTGTTGATGTGTTCTTCAATAGTTCTGTATGAATTCACAGGTTCTACTTAACCAAATACATAGTTGTGGGGGGAAAATATCTTTGAGTCAAGTTTTAATAGTTATAAACATGTTTAATTGTGAGCATGTTTAAGCATATAACATTTTGTATAAACAATAATTAGTGTAGTACATGATATGACACTTATCAAGGAACAAATTCAGTGTTTACATTTTTGTAAATATGCATCATCTTAGTTTTTGCTGTGCAGGAAAGGTGATTTTATTTTTTAACCTCTGCTACTTTTAGTTTCAGTTTACTTAGTGAATGTCCAGAGAGAATTCATCTTTTTTTTAAATGCAGGAAATGTCTTTCTCCCTCCCCACACCACTATATTCATACACTGGAAGATAAAAGCTACTAATTCTTAAAAATAGAAGATACAATTGAGGGACAAGGGAAGAAAATTCCTAAAGTTTGGAGGCATGTATCTCATTTCCAGTGTCAATCTTTGTTTCTGGTACTGTGGGCCAGGTTTTTGCTTCACTTTAGTTAATGAACTGATATTGATTTTTAAACAAAGGAGGTATGTTTTACACTTTTTCTGAAGTATCCAGTATATTTAAAGGAGTCGTGAGTTTTATAGAGAAGCGGTGTTGAAAGGTTTTCTGTCATTAATCAAATTCTGATTTGTATATGGAAGGAGAGAGGTAATACATTTGCTATCAAATAATTTAGAATATAATGTTTGCTTTTTAAAAAAAAAAAATCTCCTTCTCCAACTTCCCAGGAGAGTGGTGTAATCTTTGCTAAATACTTGGTTCCGAGAGACAACAGCAGTGAGCAAATCGCGTGTTTGAAGTGACTTTTGTCACCTTAAATACTTTGACCTTAGCATTTACTTCATTAACTTCCTGTATTTACAGGCAGTGCCTGACAGCCTCGTAAGGCTGTATTGTCCATGAATAAAGGTTTGGAAAAAGCTGGTTCATATGAATAGTAATGTGTGTAATGTATCTGGTTGGTTAGCACAAAGTTGGCAAATACAGTGTAAAGGTAATATTTTGTAATGAAGCAACACTTCAGTAGCTATACCAGCTGGTGAGACATTTCTTCAGGAAAATAATTTCATAGGAGAAATATAAGAAAGATAAAATCAAGTACTGTTGAGATCCAGGATTCATGCCTGGCAATGTAACACATGACCAAATAGCACTTTAAATTGCTATTTTTGAATAGCTCCACCTTCTTGTGGCTAGGAGTGACAGAACTTATTGACAAAATAACTTACTGGTTGCAAAATTACGTTCTAAATTAAATATTACCACAGTGTTCTGTCTCACAATTACTCTTATGAATGAATCTCTTAAAGGAAGCATTAACTACTTCTTACTTTTAATAGGTTGAGCCTGCTTCCCTGTATTATGCAAACTGCTACATGGAGGAAAGGGGTGGAAGTCAGTCTTTACCGATACTCTTTCCGTTACCATCCTGCATGGTTCTTTACCCATGTTTTACAGAGTGGTGAAGAATTAGGAGAAGCTGCAGTTGTTCAGCTGAGTGGAACTAAATGGGTGGCTTCCCTCTGGACCCTCACTTCGCTGTCTTAGGTAAGAGGGGTGACCTGATTATTTTGAAGCAACTTGAATTTCCTTAGAACAGAGGTATATGTGTTTTAAGAAAAACTTCCAGTTAGCGAAGCAGAGGTTTGGACTCTTTTTTTTTTTTTTTTTTTTTTTTGTAATCTGATGGCTTGAAAAGGATATTCACAGTGTGCCGCTGTTCAAGACTTTTAATCAAAAAGTGTTACTGTTTGCATCCATTCAAATAGCTTTGGAAACATGCTTTGTGTTCTTGTACTTTACCTTTGAGAATCATGCTTGTGTACTGTGTCAACAGTGGGACTGTTCCCAAGGTGAATTAGAGCAGTGATGGTTTAGTACAAACTTGAACTGATGTACCAGTTGACCGCTTGATGTGGAGCGTACTACTTTTTTTCATAGAATCACAGAATGGTTTGGGTTGGAAGGAACCTTTAAAGGTCATCTAGTCCAACCCCCCTGCAGTGAGCAGGGACATCTTCAACTAGATCAGGTTGCTCAGAGCCCCATCCAGCCTGACCTTGAATGTTTCCAGGGATGGGACATCTGCCGCCTCTCTGGGTAACCTGTTCCAGTGTTTCACTGCCTGCGTTGTAAAAAATGTCTTCCTTATATCTAGTCTAAATTTACCCTCTTGGTTTAAAACCATTACCCCTTGTCCTATTGCAACAGATCCTGCTAAAAACTCTGTCCCCATCTTTCTTATAAGCCCCCTTTAAATACTGAAAGGCCACAATAAGGTCTCCCTGGAGCCTTCTCTTCTCCAGACTGAACAATCCCAACTCTCTCAGCGTGTCCTCATAGGAGAGGTGTTCTAGCCCTCTGATCATTTTTTGTGGCCCTCCTCTGGACCTGCTCCAACAGGTCTGTGTCTTTCCTCTGCTGGGGACCCCAGAGCTGAACACAATACTCCAGTTGGGGTCTCACAAGAGCAGAGTAGAGGGGGAGAATCACCTCCAGCCTGCTGGCCACACTTCTCTCGATACACTCCAGAATACAGTTGGCTTTCTGGGCTGTGAGCACACATTGCTGGGTCATGTCCAGCTTTTCACCCACCAGTACCCCCAAGTCCTCCTGTGAAGGGATGCTCTCAATCCCTTCATGCTCCAGCCAATACTGATACCAGGAGTCACCCCAACCCATGATGGGGACCTTGCACTTGGCCTTGTTGAACCACATGAGGTTCACAGGCCTGGTTCTGGAGCTTGTCCAGGTCCCTCCGGATGGCATCCCCTCCCTCAGACATGTCAACTGCACCATTCGGCTTGGTGTCATCTGCAGACTTGCTGAGGGTGCATTTGATCCCACTGTCTGTGTCACTGATGGAGACATTAAACAGTACTGGTTCCCATACAGATCCCTGAGGGACACCACTGAGGGTCACCAATCTCCATCTGGACATTGAGCCATTGACTACTACCCTCTGGGTGCAACCATCCAACCCGTTTGTCATCCACCAAACAGTCCACCCATCAAATCTTTATTTCTCTAATTTAGAGAGAAGGATGTTGTGGGGGAACCATGTCAAAGGCCTTACGGAAGTCCAGATAGGTGACATCTGTAGCTTTTCCCTTGTCCACTGATATAGTCACTCTATCATAGAAGGCCACTAGTCTGGTCAGGCAAGACTTACCCTTGGTGAAGCTCTGCTGGCTGTTTCAAATCACCTCCCTGTCCTCCATGTGCCTTCTCGTTCAATCCTTGTGTGACATAATTTCAGAGCTGTTACCTTAGTAACTAAATAAGACAAAATTGAAGTCTGTCAAAAACTATAAGGTACAAGAAGTTAGTTTGAAACCCAGTAGAAGTTCAGTCTTGGTGGGCCTTGAATTAACCAGTGGGATCACAAGCAGAAAATCGTGGAACTTTTGTTTGGGTTTGGTGGTTGTTGCATAACTGGCAGTGATTAATCCACATGGTTTGTTTTTCATTCTACTGTCCTGTGAGGACTGTGTCAGGACTTCTGCTGTCTTGACCAAGGTAGAGTTTAGGGGTGGAGCTAGTTCTTCATCTCTCCTTCACAAAGGAGACCATGCTCTTACTCCCTTTGGTGGACCCCTTTTTGGACTTGTTGATACTTCCTTGATAATCATTACACCTAGAAACTGGTGAAATGAAGAGATTGGAATGAGAAATAAACATCCCTTCTCCCTTACCTTTAGGACTTGTGTGCAGGGGAGGCACAAGAGCAATCTGTAACACGTTGCCAAGCTTGCGTGGTGCTGAGGGATGCCAAACTTGTTTGGGCAGCCAGGCTCTGGCGCTACTTGTGTACTCCTGCTCTGGTATGCTCTGCGGGACCCAGGTTGGAGCAGCTGCAGTTCAGCAAACTTGGGGTGTTAGAGTGGCTCTTAAAGGAGCTGAACTTCTAAAATGGGCTGCAGGTCGAAATACTGCAGGAAATGCTGCTGTAGTTGTAGACAGCTTTTTATTTTGCATTATGGTTAGTCACGTGTTTGAACTTTGAGTACTTTAATACTTAAAATATTTTGACTTTGCAGTGTGGTATTTCTCATTTTCTTGAAAGGTATCAAAAACTTTTACAAAACCAGATAGTACTGAAGAGGTCTATCACTACTTCAGAATTTCTGTTTCCAATATGATGTTTTCATCTTTCTTATTTGTATAGCCATATTCAGATAATGATTACTTTTTATTTCCTAGTGAAATCTAGTGAAGTCTTGGTGATGAATATTGTGGTTTAATATGTGTATATACACATACCCTATTTTGTTTTTAGAAAGTCCAAGGTATACCAGCATACACTGGCTGCAGTAACAGCACCTAGATACGTTTCAGCTGTTGTAGCAAAACTTGCCTATTGTGGACCACAAAAAGACATACATACATACCTACAGTCCACACAACCTGCAAGTCCCATCAGAGTTCAAGGACACAGGAGCTCCTAAGAGAGCATATCACTTCTCAGAAATATTGGTATTCCTTGGTTGGGGAAGTTGAGCTCTTTACATTGTAAGGTGGTGATAAATACTCCATGTGCATGGTTCCTATGACCTGAATATCTTACTGAAAGAAAGAATGTTTGTGAATACCTGTTTTTATTTGGCTAATGTCATTATATTAAGAATGTCAGTCGTGGAAGAAAATTATTGTTTTTTGAACTTACCTATTTGAAACTGTTAGAGAATCTGTAATACTAGGTAAAATATCTACCATTTTCTTTAGGGTAGCACTCAGAAATTTTTTCTTCTCCTGTCTCATGACAGTTATTGGAAAAAAAGAAAAAAGTGGAAAACATCGTTTAGGCACCTGATAGAGGTGATTTCATTATGTCTTTCATCAAGCCAGACATGAGTTGCAAAGAATTTTTCATAATTTATAATTAATTTCTTAAATATTTTGCAGTTCTGTGTGCTAGAGTTTGGTTAATTCAGTAGCTTGCCATTTTTGTTAATGTCATTCATTGTGCTTTGAAGTCTCTTAATGTATGACAGTTATAAACAAGCAGCTCTTTTGGCTCTGGTCATGATCAAGATTTCTTTATGTTGAGTGGAAGCAATAGTGCTAGCCATGCTTTTAGTCACATTTACCATTTGCATTTCTTTAGGCAGATGTGGCTTAATGCTAATTATTAAGTATACTAAGGGTGAATGTTGAAGCACATCTGACTTCATGAAATTATTTTCATTCCTTTCAGACAAGCATTACAGATTCTGTATTTGGTCTTGTTGTTGGTCATGTAGCCTTTGAGCAAATCTTTTTAGTAGACTGTTGATCTTCTGCTCTGCCTCGGTGGTAGCTGGTGGGGGAAGATTGAGGAAAGAGAACTGGAAGTTCAGGAGCTTCAGTTTTGTGCTGTTAGAATTACTTGCTCTCTCTTCTGCTGCTAGCTATGTGTTATTAAGCAAATCCCCTGCCTTAATCTCTTCTACTATGGTCTTGTTTCTTCTGAAATTGTACTGTCTTAAACGACATAGCTTCAGTTATGTTGGGAACCTTTGTTTTCCTTTTTTCCAGTTGCTGGGCAATAATCTTAAGATCCTTGATAGATGCATTTGTGCTACTTCTTCATGCTATTCTTTGTGCTCTGCTTATACTCCGTGCACACTGCAAGTTGGTGTTTTTGTACCTTAGAGGATAGTGAGTGAACTTTATATAGATGACATTGCTCTGTGTGTGTACATGAACAAATATATACATTGGCATTTAAGCTGGAAGTCCTGTGATACAAGATGTGATTGGTCATGTTAGTCAGAATACGTTTAACAGAGTTGGTTCAATGGCGTCACTGAAAGAAGAATTATTCTTTAATAGAATATAAGATAGATATTCTGGATTTCTGCTGTTGATAAGGAATGGAAGTGCCACCCCTGAAAAGGAAAGTCATCAGTTACTGTCTCATTCTTCAGATAAATGTATTCTTTTTTTTTTCTTCTGAATGATAGTAAAGTTTTATTGACACAGTTGCATAACATTAACTCATTAATCGCAATTGTACATAAATCCACATAATTACAGTAATTGTTTGTTGAAATAGCAATCTTTTTCCATGAAATGGGTAGGATGCCCTATTTAACTTTTTTCTTTAAACATAAAAAATTGTGTACAAACTATTAGTGCTGTAGAGCTTTACCAGCATGACTGTGTCAGTCCAGGATCATCCCATTTCACATCCCTGATAACAAATTGGGCCTTAGGTACTGGATGGGTTCCCTGTGTTTTGACATATTTTAAGACAAATCTGAATGTACTTTTAAGGTAACCAGATCAGGATTTCCTTTGTGGGAACTCTGATCTGTATCAGAGATCAGCCTAGATCAGCTGCATTGGATTTGTTTGTTCTTAATAGAGTTTTGGAACCAAGAAATTAAGTATTAAACCTTCACGGTACTGAAAGTGTGATACTCTGTCAAATGAGCAACTTTCTGGAAAGTAATTACTAGATTCTTTAGTTATATGCCTATATACCTATTTCTGTCACTTTTTCCCCTGAAATTGGTTGTGCTAGGTGTTTGCTGAAAATGTTTGGTACATATTTTAGTCATGTGTCCCTTGTTAATTATGGCTTCCCTGAAAATGAATGATTTATAGGAGTTCTCATCAAACTTCATCAGTTTTGTGCAGCCAGGACAAAGATGAGGTTCTATCTGTGACTTATTTGGAGTGTTGTGTTTTTATAATTATAAATATCAAATCATCTTTTTTTTGTTTTGTTTTAAAAGGGGGCGGGGGGGAGAAACATTGCCAGAATCTTCCAGAAGGAAATGCATATTTATAATGAACTGGATGAATGGAATTGTAAAACTCCATTGCATCACTACAGAGGAAAGAATAGGATACATTCTGTGTATGGACATTCTGCTTTTGTAGTTTCCCTAACATGCTATGTATTTTCTGTTGTGTTTTTTTATGGGGAGATTGATTTTGTTTGTGAGGTTATATGATTTTGTTTTCCATAGTCCTGGGAGGAACAGGGAGTTGAACTCAGTGATCCTTATGGGCCCCTTCCAACTTGAGATATTCTGTGATTCTATTCTAGAATTCTAAGTATATGTTTCTGTTAGTTGCAAACTTGCGAATAATTGAATGGCCATTCTTGAATGTATTGCTTTGAAGTTGTATGGAGCATAGTGCAAAAACTGAAATGTAATGTTTTATATTATAGGTACAAGAACTGTAGAAGTCTATTTTAGAATTTGAAAGAAGTTGTTTCTGCAGCTCTGGAAAGATATGGTATGTTTATGTTTTCACTTATTATTTGTTACTATAATTATTAGCATACACACAATATTATACTTTTGTTGATTAAAAAAAAAGTTGAAGATAAGTTCAGTAAGAAACACATATTAATTTTCCTGTATTTCTTTTGACTGTAATATTAATTAGGCATATTTTTCTAGAGAACAGAGTTATTTGATTTTTCTTGGAGAAAATAGATACTGATTAATTAAAAAAAAGAAGATAAAAATTGATGAATTCCCTTTTAATTTGTTTCACAAGCTCAGCATCATGTTGCTACCATTCATCTATTTCTCCATGGATGGATAAGAATTGGCGCTGTTACTGAAAGTTGGTGGGGTTTGGGTTTTTTTTTTTTGCCTTGCTGAGTGTATTTATAGTGAGGCTTGTACAGTTTTTAGGTATGACTTGAAATGTAAGTTCAGAATTAGTAGAAAACATAAGCAAACAACAGTGTAAGTCAAATGGGAATGTTAGGAAATACAGAAATGTAACCTTCATAAGCAGCGTTAACATGAGCCCATGGCACGTGGTATCTCTTCTTGTCTAGGCTCTTAAATATCCAGCCAGCTTAAAAATATGTAAATGTATTACATCAAGGTTGGAATCTTAACTTGTAGTTATTTTAATTTCTATTTTCTAACTTTATTCTGGTGTAGTCCTGTGGAGATACCTGGTAGTACAGAATAACAGCACCACTCTGTAGCATCTCAAGTTCTGTAGTTCTGCAACTGGGTACATAGAGAATTTTTGAAACTTTTTGCATTGCTACATTCAGAAAAACAATTAAGTTAATTTTTTTACCATATTAATAGGTCTGTTAATGTATATATAAAATACATATATATTTATATATATACAAATATATATAAAGTATATGTATATACTTACATATATAAGAAGGGAAGAACTCAGTAACTGATTTGAGTTTAATATACCATGGGTTTATGTCTAGATTTTTCTTTTGAAGATACTTAACATAGGAACATATTTAAAGTTTTGAAATCTCAACCTTGCAGAAGGGTTGTTGAGTATCTTTTTTTTTTAAGTTTAGTAGGAAGCTATAGAGAGGAGATAAAATGACTAAATCTAAGCTGAAACTTTAAATATAGTGTATGTTAATTAAAAGTTCTAAATCTCTTTAAAAGCTATAATGTTACATTATCACAATCCAGATGTTCCTGAGAGAATTGTGTAGATTGGTCCTTTACTCTAGCAGGCATCTGGCAGGTAGTGTATATTCATTTTTGCACCCACAGCACCACTGGGACCACCCACCTGCTTCTTGCTCTCCAGTTTCAATACCAGTTGTGTGTATGATGGCTCTTCTTCAAACCTAAGCCATTATTTCTTTATTGCCATTATTTATGCTGGCTGCATTTTTTCTGAGTGTTTAACTGCTTGCCACTGTATGTATGCATAGAGTCTTTATAATGGTATGCGCTTCATAAATTGATGAAGAATCCCCCTGCAATCCCCCCCCCAAGTTGTGAGTAATGAATACTAATAGAACATCAGAAAAGCTGAATGTTATGCTACAGAGTTGCATGATTGCTTGGTCTTAATATAAACTATATATAAACAAAACATGCTGGTGACACTGAAGAACCTGATGTACAGAAAGGTACTTTACATGGAAAGCTGCGTGAAAGCTGGGTGGCAAAAGAAAGCAAAATGACAGGATAAACAAACGGACAGGTGGAATAAAAGTTCAAATATTAAAGCTGAAGTGCAGCTGTAAAACTTAACCTGTTTGGAAAATAACATAACTTGATACCTAGCCAGTAAAAGAAGAGCTACTAAAAGAAATTTAAATAGATTATTTGATTTTTTCCTCCTGATGGAGGAGGGGCTTTCCATTCATAACTGTATATAATTTTGGAGGGAGCCTGAAGTAGCAGGCATAACTGACGTAGAAACAAATGGTTCTGCTGCAAAAAATAAGGACATGTATAGTGGAATTAAAATCAGATGTGGTCTAAGTGAAAAATGCAGAAGGTAAAGATAATTTCAGGTCTTCTCTCTTTTACAAAATAAAGTAGATCTATGATCTTACTGAAATGTCAAACCAAAAACAAATATTGAAGGGGAAATCTGATGTCCACAGTTGTGGGGACAACTGTAGAAAATGAGCATAACACACAGGCCTTTCGCTTTGGGGCAAGAGGAGGGGACGGGAGTAAGCACTAGACCTTTTCTGTTACTAGGTGATTTGTGGAGTGTTGATATCAAGGCAAAGTAAGTATACAGATATTGCAGGGTAAAGCTTTTATATAAATCTGTAGTTTATCTCTGTATATTGAGATGCACCAAATTGTGCCTTTATTAAATTCAGTAAATTGTGGGTTTACTGAAGTGTACATTTCACAATGAAACCAGCTTTAATTTGAAGATAGTAGCAAATTCAGATCCCCACCCCAGATAATGTATTCAAGTGTTAATTGTCCTCACTATCCTGCATGTTTGTGTTCTTGCTCTAATTTTAATTTCTCAGCCTTCAGTGTCTAGTAATGTGAGGGATTTATATGCTTTCTTTTAGTTGGAAGATCTTTTTATGTATTCTTTCTGTGCTATGAGAGGACTTGATTTCTTCCAGTATCCATATTGATTACCTTGATTAACTCTGAACATTATCTAGTCACAGGGTACTTTCTCCTATATTCATGCTGTCTTTGTGGCACTTTTCAGAAATATTCCAGAATAGCAGAAGAATATTGAATAATTGAAGAACTGACCTCAAGTTTTGAACATGTCTGAAATACTTCTTGCAGATGAATAGACACCTTTCCAGTAACCCTTCATGAATCATATTTGTTGTTCAACTGTAATACTGAGAGCACAGCACGTGTGTGTTTGCTCATCAGTTGTGACTGCCTTAGTCACTTAGATTGGCACTTTCCATGAATAGAACCCCATTTTTTTGGTCTTCTATGGATTATTTTTTTTGGGGGGGGGGTTACTAGTTGAATAGTTTGGTTTACCAGGCAGTGGAAGAAACGTTGTATGGATACCTCACTACTGTTTTTTTGCAGCTCCATTAGGATTTATGTGATCAGGTTTTATTAGTGTCTTTTATTTTACTTTAGGATGATTGATAATTTGACCTGCTGTTAGTTGCCTGAAGAAAACTTCTGGAATCTTATGTCTTTCCATATTTTCTGTGTTGGAAGCAGCATGCAGGCAACAAAAGTAAATGTTTCCAACTTTACCAACTTTTTTTTTTTCTTTTCTGCAAGTGACAGTTAAGATGGAACTTAGGGATTTGGTGAATATTCTACAGTTTCCTTCAGGACACTTGATTCAATCTCAAGTTATAAAAGACCTGCTTTCCTATTAGTTGGCAGTTCCTTTTTTGAAGTAGTTCACTAGTTAGGTTGGTTCTGAGGGCACCTTTTAATGTATATGACTGTCCATTACATGATGGTACTCAAAAGTCATTCTGGAAACGTATCACATTCATTTTGGGGGGATTCAGAGGGATGTTATCTTCTTGAGGAGGCGGTTATTTTTAATTAAGCAACTCAAATTCTGTCACTGAAAGGGAAGGAAGATCGTGGTACAGGGTGTACTTCTTTGTACACCCCTGTTTTCATTAGAACATCTGTCAAAAAGGATCTCTTAAAAATTTTGATCAAAGATTACTCAGGTGAATACTTAAAATTCTTTTGTAAAGGACACTTAAATTCTTACAAATGCCACCTCCCAGGGCACCTATTCTTCAATAAGGTCAATAAGAAGTTATAGTTTAAATAAGAAAAGCATTCCTCCTGTCAGGGATCTTACTAGACCTCAGATACTGGGTGTCAGCAGCCAGATTGCTATGCTGCCACAGAAAATTAACATCAGATAACACAGGGGAAGTAATAGCTGTAGGAAATCCATGTAAGTAACAACTTTCAATTAAGTGATTTGTAGCTGGCAGGTTTTTGGCTTATTTTTGATTGCTGACAAATAAGTACTTAGGTTCTCCATGGTGTGGCTTTAGAATCTGTATGTTAAAGCTAGGGAACTCTTCTTGGCTCATGTTTGTGATTCCAGACTTTCAAGATTAAATGAAACATGCAAAGAGATCTCATCAGGCAATGCAACAAAGTTGCTTTTAGCACCTTTTGATGCATCTGAACTTGTTTTCTGACTTCTTGCTCTGTACTCATTATTTATTTCATCCCTGTTTCTGAGTTGATAGGAACATTCTTTTCAGAAAATCTTCACGTTTGACACCTTGAAGAAATGGGTGTTATCTCAAACGGCTGCATAAACAATACTTACCCTGTTCCCTCTTGATGAGGGCTACTCCAAGCCACACAAGCTTCTTCAGATATATGGTTTGAAGGCATGGATCTTGTGTATTGTCTTGCTAATTATAAAAGGGGTTGTTGCAGTCCTGGTTGAATCTACCCCTTGTAAATTGGCAGATATAGATGTCTTAGTACTGAAGCCTTCCCAGTCCCAAAGAGCTAGCTAGCAGCCATCTTGGGTTTCTTGGACATACTCAACAGGCACAAACTTTGTTTGTTACAGCTGCTCTGTGTCTCTGTGAAAGCCTAAACTGTAAGCAGTGCTACTTGTGAGAGTGAGGACCAGAGAAATTAGCTGGAGTAATAATATCTGCTCTGGGGTTGCTGTTCCTACCTTCTAAAAGGTGAATTACATCCAGAGGTTTTTTGTGTGAAGGAGTTCCTGTGACAGAAAAGCAGTTGATTTGGGTCAGTTTCCTGTTCTTCATAATGCCATTTTCCAAGGTGTTAGTATATTCATCAGTGTGGTTTCCCTTTTCTGATCAAGTAGTGCCCTTTGACTCTCTTACCAGGTTTATTTTTCTGCCTTGTTTGGATCCAGAATTCAAAATGTCCTTTGTTCAAACTAGATTCAGAATAAAGGATCTTTGATGTCAGTCTCCTTTACCACCCACCCCATGTTTCAACATGCTGGTCTCTTTGCCAGCAGACAGTACTCTGTTGATGCATGAATGAGTAAGAAAAATGAATTCTTTTATCTGTGCTAGGGAATCCTTGCCAATCATATTCTGTCCCACAGGAGTGTCAGCAAGGATAGGTGGGGAAGGTAGGACAAGGAGGTATGGAAAGGGAAATGATTCATTAAGATTTCTTGCTCCTGGATTGTTGAAAAGTAGCATGAGGTTTTTAGACCCCAGTAAAGTAAATCTAGTTTTAAGGTATCTTGTAACAGATTAGAAATGCTGCAACTGCCAGATTTGCAGCTCTGATCCATGATAAATTCAATTTGTAGATACACATTTCACTACAGAACTTGATTGGTTAACTTTAGCTAAGTGAGATTCATGCCAGTTTGGATACTGCCTCTCTTCACAGAGCTACTGTAGATACTATATTCAGTGATGGGGTAAATCTGACACAGATCCAACTCTGTTACTCAGTCTTGGGTACAAACTTGTCTTGGCCAATGATTGTGGAGCTGCCACCTCAGTGTGTGTTCTTTAACATTCCAAAATCTGATGTTTTTTTGAATCCGGCAACAACACTTCATGTGTTTCTTCACTGTTGACAATTGTGTTCATGAGTTCTCTCCTCCCATAAGAAACAGCAGCAGGTAAACCCTGTTTTACTAAGGTTGTTTTCAGCCTGTTGTTCTAATGTGCTTCCATTTGAATGGAAGACTACAGTAATTAGCCTTTACCCATGGTCTGGGTGGTATAGGACACAAGTCTAGGTAGGGCGTGATTGATTTGGTGCACTCCAGAACATGAGTTGGTACTTACAGCAGTCAGACTCAGGTTTCCCAACCCATGAAGCATTAGACATTACACTATTGTCCTCTTTGACCAGCAAACTAAAAGTTACTTGGGCAAAGAGTTAGAAGCAGTGTTAATTTCTAAATGAATTTTCACAGAGCCATTTCATATCAGTTCCGAAAGCAGCAAGAATTAGATTTAACTTTAGAAGAAAGCACTGCCTTAAAATAGGCATCTCTTTCTTTAAAGCTAGGGCTTGGTTGAAAGTAGACATCGTAAGGTCTTTATCAGAATGCCATAAGCAGTGTTTCAAGGTTTCTTAGTTTTGCATCAGCATCTTGGTTTTTGCTGTTAGTCTTTCTGTACAGCTGATGGTCAGCAAACATTAATTTGAAAATCTTTACCCTGTTTGTCATTTAATGTTGACAGATGAGGAACCTTTCCAACTGACTGTTACTCATTGTACTGTGTTCCTGGCGTTGACTCAGTTAAACTTTGACAGTTTACATCTGTAAAACATAGGTACTAGAAAATCTCTGTTTTATTCCAGAGGTATTCAATAGCTTGCTGCTTTTTTACTTCCTCATGTCAACTGCACTTGAGTTTAGATGAAAAGACTCAAATATTACAGATGTTAAAATAATTAAATGGCACTTCTCCTACCTGATAAAACTAATAAGCATCATTCCAAAACTAATACAAAGTTTGTTCTGTTGCAGAGTTAATAGCAGAATAGCAAATTGTAGTAGAGTGGCAAAAGTCAATGTTTTCTCTGACAAACTTCAGAAAATCACAGACCTTGCTTTTACTGATCAGTGATTTCCTATCTCTGACAAGTCAACAGATAAAATCAGCATTGAGAATGCTTGATTGTTCATCAAACCTAAGACCTTACTGAAAGACTCTTGTAATAGGTTGGACTGAAGCACAAAAGCTTTCTTTACCAAAACATTTAAAGCTGTCTGATGTGCTCTCTTAGTATTTGCACCAGATTATGGCTGTGGGTGTTGTAGAGAGCTGCGGGTGTGCCGTGCCCTCAATAACTCGCTAGCCTTTGTGCACCTTGCTTCTGTATGAGGCTTCTGCTGCATGGCAACCTACAAACGTGTGGTTTCATCTGGGTTAGAGCCACAGGAATAAGCTTCTCAGATCCTGTACAGAGGTCTGTCTTCATAGCTACCAGCTGTTTAGAGAAAGTAAGATAACTTTTTGTTTACTTAATACAGTCATAATACTTAAATTTTAATCAAAACTTTATATTAACAGAAAGTGAATAATGCTGTTTGTGATCTGACTCTCCATCAGAGGCCTTTTTTCTTTACAGTCTTTGTCCAGTGCACCTAGGAGCTTGGGTGGGAGAGAGAATAGGATGAATTAAGTGTTGGAAATATTTTATCAGTTAACTTTAGAGTAGATAATAGTAGTAGGTAAGAGACTAACTGGTTCCTTTTCAGCCATGGAAGTAATCAGCTGGGGTGGTCCCAGGGCGCTCTGGGCACGAGTATTGCTGAGTGATCATTGGCTGCCACCTGCGTGACAAAGTAAAGGACCAACCCTTCAATTTATACCGGTGGAGCCAGATCACAGGAAACAATTGACAGGTAAAATACACTTTTGAAAATTTAAGGGAGAGGAGAGAGTACGTGTTGTGTAAATGGAGCAAAGAACCTGAAAGGTTGGTTACAGATAGCAAAGGTTGCTCCTCTGAACCTTTTACACAGCTTTAGCTTATTTCATTTTGGGGAGAGGCATACAGCAAAGCACAAGTTACATGTTGGTCCCCTGGGAACACAGATTTTCATTAGAAACTAGTATTAATTGAGTTGTAGCAGGGAAACAACTACTAGAATTTTATTGTAGTTAAAAAACCAAAGTTCGTATTTATGCATGTGCTTCCAAATCTTTGAATGCTAGTTGTCTTGACGCTGGGTACTTTCCACTGGTCCAAGAGATGGGGTTTGAGATTTTTTTTTTTTCAGAGAGGTTAAAAATAAGCTGATGAATTTTCAGGTTCACCAGCTGAGTGTACTGTAGTGAGTTACTCTGGAAGTCTTAGAATGCCATTCGAAAATGAACTAATTTTTGTGCAGTAGGTCTTAATCTTGAAGATAAAACAATGCTTAGCATCAATATTTTTCTTCTGGTTTATGTTTTTTTAGTGGACTGGCTGAAAATAATTTGTAAGGACTTTTAACTAAATTATTTTTACTTATTTAGAGTTGTTAAGCTTATGCTTAGCCCAGCGTGATACAGGACTGGTGTGACAACTCGTTTTTAATCAGTGACTCAAAATTGTGATCACCCTGATGTCACCGAATGGCCACAGCTTGTAAAAGGTAAGCATACAGTGTATTGTGTTGTTTCTCAGGATCATTTTTAGTGTAATGTTTATTTTAAAAGTATTTAATCTGTATGGCCTGAAGTTAGTTTTATAAATAGTATTAAGGTATATTGTTTAAGATAAGTCAGCTGGCAAAGTTGACTTAACCCTCTTGCTTAGAGTGATTTCAAAGGTCACTTAACTTGTCTCTGCCTGCTTTTTAAAATAGGAGCACTGTGTTGCTCTGTGCTCTGCCTCTTAAGAGTAATACTATCCCTTAAAAGTCTCTGGTGATTTTTACTGTCCTACTGGAATTCTGTCTAAATTGTTTAGCATACTTATTTAAGCAATTTGTTCTTTTTCTTTTTTTAAGTATTTGTCCAGGAGGCTTGATGATGTTAAAATTTGTAGGCTTGCTTACCTTTATTTTTCTCTCTTTGGGAGGGACATTGGAGGTAAAAGGAGGGGCTTGCAGAATGGAGAAGTTGTTCTCTGTGTTATTGGAAGTGAGCCACCATTTGAATTTGCTAGCTCATACTGCAGTATTCAGATTAGTTGGTGTCTTGTGATCAGTATCTGCGATCTAATTCAAAGCTGAAATTTATAAGAGCATTTGCTCTGAGATTTTCTCTGAACAGAACTCTTGTTTCAGATTTTAAGCATGATGAAAGGACGTCCTGCCATACTATATAGTTGTTTTTCAGTACTGTTGCCTGCTCAGAGGAATAACAAGGTATCTTGTTTGTAAACAGTTGGGTATTGCAGAATAAATAGCTTCTCAGCAAACAACTAAAATTCCTGTAATTAAATTGATCTCCTGTGTTGTTTTAATGAGTACTGAAAGCTCATTTTATTTGGTGCTTACATATTCAGTTGAAACCTTTTAAATTTGGGTTAATAAGTGCATTAATAGTTCTGCAAATCATCATTATGGTATGTTATAGAAAACATTAAGCTGAAAGAATTTGATCCCTGTTTTCTGTAGAACCACATACCTTAGAGGACCAAATCTTTTTTGACTCAGCTAGGTTTTATTTTTTTTGAACTTTACTGAAACTTTGTCTTCTCTTATAGTTTGTCTTACAGAAGAAGCCTTTTCTACAGAGTAGCATGTACTGAACTGCACTGTCTGTTCAAAGACCAGATAAAACTCACACAAATGATAAGGATAGGAAAAGATTTTGGATCCAAAATGTGGTTACATGTCTGTACTGCAGATCATCAGGTTACCTTTTTTTCCATGCAAAGTTTAGATGCCAAACTGTTTTTTTCCTGTAATTTTTCATACCGCTGTGTATTTTAAAGCCTCAAAGCGATTAATACTTCTGATGTTTGTGTTTTAACACTACTATTTCATTTGTATTTTCATAGCAACTTAAAGCCCTACTCTTACCCAAAGCTTCATTGTGTTGTATTTCCTATGGTTAAAACAAAGATAGCAACCACTTCAAACTTCCAAGCTCTTTGCTATCAGTTTCTGAAGTCCTGTATGTGAATAGAGGTGCTAGTCAGTATGAACATAAACAACCTTCTTTCCACTGCTCCTCAGATTGTATGGTTTCTAGCACTTAAATGCGTATATGAATAATTTGGAGAAGATATACCTGGGGTTCTTTTCTCTCTGCTAAGTATTTAGTGACTTGTTTTGGTCACTGAAGTTGAAGGGAAATTAATTTTTGATTTGTTTTGCTGTTGAATGTTACTGCTGTTGAGATAGTCAGCAACTATCTTGTCAGTCCTGAACTTTAATGAGCAAGGAAAACATCATTTGAAGGGAATAAATAGGGACCAAATTTTGAGACTGGGTAATTTTTATGTTACTTTCCAGTTAGAGGGTATTTATATTTTAAGTATGATTATAAAGTTAGTTGGATCGTAAGTTCAGAATTCTGTCCCTACGGCTAGTTGAATTTTATAACTTCATGAAATATAAACAAGTAACTTCCTGTGTTCTGAATCATCTGTCACTGCACAGTATCTAGCTAGCCTAGGAATTTTAAGTTTTCTGCCAGATATGCTTTCTAGGCACTGGGTCTGTTAATATAGTACAGTATGGTAAAATCCAGAAAGTTGCTAAGATCTGGTATGTCAGTAAAGGAACTAAGATTTTAGTAGAGAACTCGGAGAACAGTCTGGGCTTTAATAGGACGGACTATCCAGTAAGGTAGCACAATGAAATATAGGAAAAAAGGAAATGTTTCAAGCTACAGGTGGAGATTTCCAGTAGCATTTAGAAGAGTGTAGTCAGTCATATAGTAAATAACAAACAAAGATTATTTTTTTTTCCCAGCATAGCTATGGCAAAACCTACTTAGCTGAGCTAACTGAAGTTCCCTAGCAAACTGCTGAAACCTACGAAGTGAGTTCCATTTGCAGATTTTAGCTCATTTCTGTTTTGAAAATGCTCTGTCATGAAAGACATTTTTGGTCATGTAAGTTACAGAGTTTTACTGTAATGACTGTGCTCTATTTCTACTCTTCACACAATAAATCCAGCATGGCAGTTGTGGTCAACTGTACCAGAACCTATCTATACCCAAAGTGAAGGTTGGATAAGGTTCTTCATGATATGATTTTAAGGCAGCTTAGGGTGATTGAAGTCAAAGCTGCCTTGTCTCCTGGCTCATCTGGCTACAAACTCACTGGTTAGGGGGAATTCCTGAAGAGAGGAAAAAAAATAATCTAAAAAAAAAATTCACTTCTTCAGTGCTGGCATAAGAAAAAAAGATGGGAATAAGGACGAGCTAAACAGCTATAATTTAGCCTACTTAATATGGAACTATACCCCTTAAATTACTCTGTAAATTAAGTCAGAGGGGTTATCAAGATGAACGCAGGTGCTGCTTTTGTGTTCAAAAATGCCAGGCAATAAGACCTAACTCTGAATATTACTGGCTGACCTGTTGGCTGGAAGGAAGAAACAGAAAGCTGTTTGTGAGATTGTCCATAAATTGAAGTAGAGAGAGAGGCATGAAATTTGTTTTGAGATTCTGTTGAGACCTACTTCTGAGCTGCTTCTTAGAGTCTAGCTGTTCAGAGAATCTGTTTGTAACAGATGATCACTGATAAACTTTGAGTACACGTTTTGGTTACAGAAGTGGTTATGAACAATTAGCCCAGAACTGGTGCGCTACGCAACCTGAATACGGAAGTGCTGCCAGCAGAACTCTTCTCTAATGTCTGCTCTTGTGTAAGCTGTTGTGTACCTAAGAGAAATTTGGCTTAATTACATTGTCAGGTTTTATGTTATAAACTGTCATCTGGAGTTTGGTCAAAGAAATTAAATGTGCAAGTGCATAAAAGTTGGTGCTTTTAGGGCAATAATACATTATCATCACTCTCCATCTTTCCAAGCTCTTCATATTATATTGACTTAAAACAACAAACAATGCTTATGGTTTTGTACCTGTATTTTCAGATCACCAGGAGAACCTCACTCTGAAAACATTGAAACTAGCCGAATGTAAGTAAATGAGTGGATGTATTTGGTATATCTTGTTTAAACAAGTTTTGAACATATGTAATAGTTACTCTTGCACCTTCTTAAAAAGACGACAACAAAAGCTGAGTAGAACTGTGGAATTACCATAGAAAATTTCAAGTTAGTATTTTGGTATGGAAAAGTAATTTTAAGCCTCTGTAGAAACTGTGGTGTGTGTTGGGTTTTGGTCTGGGTTGTTTTTTTTGGGGTGGTGGGGTTTGTTTTTATTTCTGGAGGATGAATGGGTTGAAGGGAAAGTTCGGAGGTTTAATGTGAACCAGTAGATGGTAGCATAATACAGTGTCAGAAATCTTCAGGCCTATATTGAGACTTGACAGTAGGGGTGTAATTTCTACCTGCTATTCACTAATATCTTGCATGAATTTGAAGACACTTCAGTACTAATGCACAACCAATACCTGCTGATACCTGTTGTGGCAGATGGATTGCTGAACTAACAAGAAAAAAGAAGTCTGACCTAATTTGGCAAATTTGTATACTAGTTACTTCTAGAAACAGAAAAATATCTTTCTTTCACTAAAGTATTCATGTAACATCTTGCACACAGTTCTGAACCTTGTTTTGTTCTCTTCATTAGCTTAGAAGCCAAGATTAACTAGAGGTGAGATTGTGGTAGGCTGAAATGTTCATTTCAAATTCTAAGGGGCTGCAGGAATAAGAGGACCATTTAAAAAAAAAGAAAATTATTTGAGAATTTATTCTTCTGTGAATTAACAAAGATTCTTTTCTAGCTATTCAAACCATCCTATTATAGAACTCAAGTAGGGAAATATCAGACTCTGCTTTTCTGGTTTACAGTACAAGTTCCAAAATAATAGAGGGAGTTTAGCCCAGTGGTTAGGGTACTGTCTGAGACTTCAAAAGATGTGGGTTCATTTCTCTTCAGCTACAAACTTCTTCCCTGACCTTAAACTGTCTCCTTGACACCCTCCCCCTATATGGTCTGCCATGTTACTCACTGTGGGCTGAATGCCAGTTTCAGGATGTTTTGCAGACTAGGGACATGGTGTGAATTGCTCAAGGACTTCTCTGCTGTAGCTGTCCAGTTTGGGGAGGAGTAAAGCTGAGGTGAGCCCCTCTACGCTGGACTACATACCTAACCTTAAAAGTGATGAGAAGGGAGCAAGGAACACTTTTTCCATGTGCTTTTAGCAATTTACTACAGTGAAGTTTTTTTCTTGCATTAGCAGGAGCATTCCTTCAGGGACAAAGAATTTGCTTCTCCCTTTCTCGTGCTGTCTGTTACAGAAGTGCTGTCTAGCTGCTCTCTTAGGAGTACAGGTTGCAGGGATCTAGACCTGAGAGGTGATTGACTGGCTGTCACTACGTGGCCATGTGTTAGAGACAGAGGTTGCAGGACAAAACCCCTGCCATAGTCTCTTCTCCTGCTTCAGCAGCAGTCCCTGCTGCATTGTGTTTTATTGGCCCTGCGTCAAGTTGAGTTGTGTTCTTGTGTTTCCCTGGCCTAGCCAAAGGGGGGAAATCAGGCTGTGGACTGGCTGTAGTCCAGTCTGGGTGCTGTCAGTTGGACTGCTGCTTCTTGCACTTTGTAGGGAAAGATGTGTCAGAAACAAGCATCTTGACTGGTGTGAAACAAAGACTCTATAAGGACCTATGATAGATCAGAAGGAAAAGGCAGTTTTCCCTCTAGCAGTTTGACAGGGGTTTTTTTGTGTGTGTTCTATCCTCCTTAAAACTGAACCTGAAAAAATAGTCTACAATAGCATGCTTTTCTGTGTGAAACCTGAATTTTTTGGTGCAGAAAGATAATCAATTGCCCTGACTATGTAGATTTCAGGTTTCTGTCTAAAATAGATGTAAGCCAGTCAGACTGTAGGGATTCACGTACTTGACCAGTAGTTATACAGTATTAATGCATGGTATGCTTGCAAAACTACATTTTTAAAAACTGTATCACAATGTGATCGCCTATTACAGAGAATTTCTGCAATCCTCTACATAGTTGGTCTTGCCACGTAAGGTGGAATGGCTGTATAATAGTGTGAACTGTAAGCCTACTGTGTAACTAAAGTAGTTACTATGTTATTTACTTGCCTATAATTCCTTAGTAAATGCAGGGACTTAAACAAGTGTTTTGTTATTTGCACAATGAATGGTTAAATTGGGTTTGCTCTGGTTGGCTGATATAATTGCTTTATTTGTGTTTTGCATTGCAAATCTTTGTACCAAGAGCATGGTCACATGTATTTCACATGTGTGAATTAAAATAATTTTTTAAAAATTACTGACTCTTTTAGATTCTTATGAAGTAAATTCTTCCATGATAAGTCTTGCTTATCCCAAGCTTTTCAAATTCTGACTATACAGGATGAACGTCTTGGTGCTAGCTCAGAGTTAGGAGTCTTTTTCCTCAGCATACATGCAAGTCTTTGAATTTTTCAGTGTCTTCTATCTGCTCCAGTCACAGGTCTGCATTAATTTTCAGCTTTCATTAGTATAACTTTCTTAAAACCTCTTTAGTGCTAAATTACATAATTTTTGTTTAACAATAACTTATTACCACTTCATGTATTTTCACTCAGTGTATTGTCTGTCACATATCAAGGCAAAGGTTTGGGTGTTTTGATGTGATGGCTTTCTGTTTGTTCATCTTGCTGTTTTTGAGGATGGGATGCTTTTCAGTTTTGAAACCTCTCTTTAAAGTTGTTGAACACACACACATGCACCTGATTTAAAGTGTTGTTACAGTTGTAGTTGATGTGTAGTTATCTCACATTGATTTGATATCGGATTTCTTTCCCCTGAAAGAATGGCAAAATAAAAATTCTGGCGTATTTTGAGACTGCTGCAGAAAAA
Source organism: Athene noctua (assembly GCF_965140245.1). Taxonomy (NCBI): domain Eukaryota; kingdom Metazoa; phylum Chordata; class Aves; order Strigiformes; family Strigidae; genus Athene; species Athene noctua. Next base: position 192,472,903 of record NC_134037.1, read on the forward strand.
CAAATTATAACCATTGCAAATATATACAGTAACTATGTGAGAATTAGTGTTTCATGACAGATACTTTCAGATGCCATCCTAGTGCTTTGTAGACATAGAACGCCTTAAATTACTTTCCTCATAGCTAAACACACAGGTGGGTTTGTGTAACATAACAGTGGAACATGGTGATCACGGCCTCTATATCAAACCTTGCCACATACAGATATTTTTGTGGTGTTTGCTGCTTGTTTTATTGCCATTCTTGGAAGAAAAAGATGTAAAAAATATCTTCATGTACACCTGCAGCCTTGCACTATGTTATACTGTGATCTGTCTGGGATGAATTAAAAAACTTATTTTCAGAGCCTCTTGCAATGCATCATTTATCCAGGCAGTGATTCCCTTAAGGAAAGTTAATCAGTTAATAAGACTGCATTGACTCTACTCAAGAGTTATCATAGAATCTTATCATAGAATGGTTTGGGTTGAAAAGGACCTTAAAGATCATCAAGGTCTGACCCTCCTGCCATGGGTAGGGACACCTTGCACTAGACCAGGTTGCTCAAAGCCCCATCCAAGCTGACCTTGAACACTTCCAGGGAGGAGACATCTACAACTGCTCTGGGCAGCCTATTCCAGTGTCTCACTACCCTCACATTAAAGAATTTCTTATTTATATCTAATCTAAATCTGCCCTCCTTCAGTTTAAAACCATTGCCCCTCATTCTATCCCTACACTCCCTGATAAATGAGTCCCTCCCCATCTTTCCTGTCAGCCCCCTTTAGGTACTGGAAGGCAGCTATAAGGACTCCCTAGAGCCTTCTCTCCTCCAGGCTGAACAATCCAAACTCTCCCAGCCTGTCCTCACAAGGAGGTGCTCCAGCCCCCTGATCATCTTCATGGCCCTCTTCTGGACTTGCTTTATTACTACTTTCTTAAATTTAGCAACTACTTAAGTTAAAATTGTCATGTTTGCTTCCAAGAACAAAAGTGCAGTAAGATAAGATGAATGAATTTTATAATTATTTGAAAGAAAATGAAATCCAGATTCTGCACTAGAAAATGTAACTGAAGCAAATGTACTGTAGACCTTGGTTCCCATGGAGCACAGAGTTAAAATAAAACGAGAGTTTAAAAAGATACTTCTCTCTGGAGCTGCCTCATCCACAAATGCTAGGCTCTTCTTAAACTGGAAACTCAGGTGTTTAAGTCTTTTGATCCATGTCATTTGCACTTAGTTTCTGCATGATCATGGTCATCCTTCTAGGACAGTGTCATACAAAAGGAAAGCATAGTAAAAGAATGCTACCATGGAAATAGAACTTGAAGTATTCTGCAGTTTTTATTTTAGTAACTTGAACACAGAGTTGTTTGTCCCTTTTCTGTACTTGTCCTCTTTTCTTCAAGTTGTGCAAGGAGAGTATAAGGTTGATCAGCATTTAGGTCTCTTCTCTGCAGATCGGTCTTACGTGTTGCAATGGTCAGTCCTCTATATCAGTATTTTTGTCTGAAATAGTTTGTCTCTTTCTCCTGAAACACTCTGGTGGTCCAGAAGTAGACAACTGGAATCAGTGTCTACGTGTTACTATCTGTATCTTCTGATATCTCACTGCAGTGCTAATATTAATCTCCTTGCTTTGGTTAGGCTGCTGACAAGAATATGGTGTATAGATTTCATACTTGACAAATTTTAAGCTTGTTCAGCAGAGTACAATGTGAAGTTTAATTGTACTTGCTTGAGTGCCAGGTCTTCTTTAACCAGGGGAAAACAACATGGAAGGTACTAAATAATATGTATTTTGCTTAATATTTGATAAAATATTTGTTACTTGTTTTGTCCTGAATATAGGAGACAGACTGAAGGATTCCTGCAAGTATGTGAGGTTACTGTCACTTCTTCCCAACAAAGACAAAGTTGGTCTTATTGTGGCCTCACAGCTAGTACAGAGTATTAGAGTCCTTACTTGTCTCAAAATTTTGTTTTAAATTATCCTGTTGAAATGTTTTGTGTGGTTAGATGTGATTATTCTTCGGAAGTTTAGCAGCAGCTAACAATTGTGTACTTTTTTCTTTGTTATTCCTAATATTTAAAATTTATTCAAAGAGAGTGAGGTGTTGCAAGTTTATAGCCAGTTCTGAACTTGTAATAAGTTTATTTGGCCAGTAATTCAATTTACTTTTTCTTTGTAGTTAAATATATGGGCCTTTTTACGAAGGCTAGATTTCTTCCTGCCTTTTCAAAAGGCACTGATTCTGTAAACAAGATCATAATATTTAAAATAGTCAATTATGCCTACAGTCATTACTATTTACATATGTTGATTGCTTACAATAACTGCCTAATAATTGTTTCCCCATAATCAGTTATTTAATGGCTTCAGGCCTATAATGTTGGAGGGGGCAGGGGACTGGGGATTTTTCCTGAAATTGCTTAGCTTGAAAAGCCAGGGTATAATTGATGTACTATTCATCTCTCAATTTTATGGCTAATTGAATGTTGGAGGGATCACATAGGTGAAGGAGCACTGCATGACTTCTTAAGAAGGACAGATTGGAACCAGGGTGTGAAACCAGTTGGTCTGTGGAATGGCACTGTCTCTGTAGAGAGATAATAACCTGAAAAGGGCATTAATGAAGGGTGTTTTTCTAGTAGGACTGTAGCAAGGTAACTTGTCTGTGAGACCAGATTAAGTGGTATGTGCTGACCATGTTTTGATCCCCTCTTTAGCTGTCTTTCTGCATTGCTCTGTAAAGCCAGGACAACTCTTGTGTTCTCAGGTTCGCCCTTCCTGAGGAAGTGCTGATTTTGCCAGCACATGATGTTCCTGGAGGACTGGATCTAGAATATGTGGTGGGGAGGGAGGTCCCTTGGGTGAAGTCAGTATGGTCCAAGGGGGGTCACAGTCCACACCCCAGCTGTTGGGGCCCACCGCACAGTAACGTATTAGGTTTGGAAAAGGCAAGCTTCATGAATGCGTGCATTTGCAGACGTACGTTTGCTGGAACGCCAGTGGTTAAGATGGGCAAAAGGTGTTACAACAGTGCCGGAACAGAGGGTTTGGCTCCAGCTCTGGGTGGAGCATTTGGCGTGCAGGCCACTTCAAAAGGGTCTGTGTGGACACTGCTTTTACTGGAAGCTTGTCTTCTCTAGCACTGCTTTCCTTACTCTTAACTAAACAGAAGCAGGAAACCAACATGTAGGCCTTGAAAGTGAAACTCAGAAAGCAGTCTTAAACTTCACAAAGAAGTCCGTCCATAACCCACACTTTTTTTAAGTTTTTCATCCTGCCGATCATGGAAGTGTGGTATAATTGTTGCAGGTGTATAAGTCTATGCTCCTGTCTGTTAAGGCATTTACTGAAAGCTGTTTTGCTATTAGTACTAAAAACTGTTCCCTGGTTGTTTTTTTTTCCTATCCAAAAGACAAACATAAAATTTCCTCTAGTTTATATGCACATTAATAGTTTTGTTGAGTTTTTTGCATTAAGAAAGAAAACAGCTTATAAACATTTTGGCACTTCTGTATTCCTAATACTTTTCTTAAAACAGGATGTTACAAGTTTCCATGTACTAAAATTGGCTATCTTGGAGTGATGTGAGACTTCTGTGTAGAAATAATGTAAAAGCTGTGTCCCAAGCAGAAACCATTCAGAAATATGTCATTTCATACCGATATTTCTAGCCAAGTATGAAACCTTCATACTTACTACTAAAATTTAAGTAAACTTAAAGCTAAAATGATCCAGTTATGCAGATACTTTTAACTTCAGGCAAGTTTTGAAACGTGGATGAAAATTCTTTGCTTTGTAGGTGAACTTTAAAGAATTATATGTCTTATTTTTCTAAAATTCCTTATATGTTTAAACTTCTAATTTTTCTCTGTCACAAAAATTTCCTTTATGTAGCATTTCTCAGTATTTAGTTTAAGGTACTTGGAAAATGCAAGTTAGATGCAGTTACATAGGAACTTTCAAACCAGTGCACTCAAATCTCTTGGTTTGTATACGTTTTAGACATTCAATTACTTTACAACCCAAAATGCAGCCCAGTGTGCCTTTAAGTATTTAGAAGGGCAGAGGTTCAGTGGTGCATGTTGCTGGTGATACTCCACAGTCTTGGCAGCATTTAAATTACAAATGCAAAGTACTTATTATCTGGCTTTTTATTAGTTAAAGAACAATTTAAAAGCCTAAAGGCATTTTTTTTCTTTACTACAAAAGTAAGTCAGTAAATACTAATTTCTTTTTAAATGGAAAAATGTGCTTGTGAAATTGTTGGACTCTGGGGAAGGAAGATGACATCTATTTTAGGTGCCTCTCCTCCTCAGTGAAGTACTGTCTTGCTTGAGGAGGTTATACAAGGCCCACTGTGTAGGAAGTTATCCTTAAGGCATAAGGATATGCCTGCAATATGTCTGTGAAATGTTTACAACTGCAGCCACACCAGTGCAGTTTCATACTTGGATGTGCAACAACAATGTGAGTCTTTACAAACATATATGCAAGTCAGTCACTGCTGCCTTAGCTACACTAGCAGGTGTCTGTGTGCTAATGTACAGTAAACTAGTCATTGAGTTTAAAAGAGACCAGTTATTCTTTAGATCCCTGTATAGGAACTCCAAGGGATCTGCAGTCTTAACTGTATAGTGTGGGCTAAGAATAGAGACAGGTTTTGTGTTACCTTGCTTGATGAACCAGTTCTAATGCCTCAGGCTGAGAACTTAAGTTTTCTGCATACCGAATGAGAAAGAGATCAGGTTTTCAACTCTGAAGAACGTAGAATGTATGCTACACGTTTTTCTGGCTAATGAAGGAAACATGGGCTGTTGGCACTGGACAGTGACAGTAATTTCTCAAGTACCCCAGTGGGAATGTGGTGTGGAATATCTTGCCATTCTGTAAAATCACACACTGGCTTACTTAGAACTACATTCTCGTGGATGGACCTCAGTGAGGGTAGCTCTTGTGGAAGGCTTGGTAAATTCTGTTCTTTCCTTTTAGGTCTGTACCCTCACTTTAAGTCTCCACCTGTTTTATTTACTTAAACACTTTATCTGAGACCATGTCAAAAGTTTGCAGAATATCTGCCAGGGAGAGGTGGGGAGAAATTCTAATACTGTTGTATTCTAGTGCTGTTGTACATTGTATTGCTTGCTTCCATAGTTGATTAAATAAATGTAACTTCCAGTCAGTCCTTCTGTCTCTAATAGAATTTCACAGAACTTGAGACAGTGAGTCTGCACCTGTGAGTCAAAGTGAAAATGTCTGTATAAACAGCATTATTGTAGGCATGGTACAGTTTGAGAAGTAATTGGTAGTTAAATACTGAAAGTAGAAAATCTTGAGTCCCTCAGAAATTAACTGTTAGAGACAAAACTAAGCATAGCTTTGTGTCCTGGCATCTCAGATATGACCCAATTAAAGTGGAGTGTTTAATATGATAAAAAGTCATCTTGATATATCAGTGTTTATACACTGAAATAACTGTATTCAAATCAGATGTTATGTAAGCTAGAAAGGTGTGCATGCCTCTAAGACTTAACAGTTTCTCTGCTTTGAAAAGCGTAAGTTCTCTCTTAGGGAACTGGTCAGCTTTTCATAGTATATTTAATCTGAATAACAGCTCCAGCTGCTTTGGGTAAATAAATAAATATATACACACTCCTAATATATATACACTTAGAATAGCTGTGAGAAATAATCCATAAAACATTCGTAGGTGTATTACATAGGGCAGAAAATTGTGGCAAAAAATGTGTGGTCTACGTGTAGACTGCAATGGAGAAATAAGATAGAAGGAAAATGCAAGGAGGGAGGATAAAGTTAAAATGATAATGTGTATGCAATAACTACCATTTTCTGTGCACCATGGAAAACATGGCCAGTGAGAGAGAGAGGGAGGAAGATTGAACAAACAGTAAGTTTCGACTTGAGTTGAAAAGAGCTTTTGCGAAGGCGTCAAGGTAATGCATAGGAGAGACTGCAAGAGGAGTAAATAAGGAGCATGTTGGTGAGACGGGTGGCCATAGCTCAGGTGTAAAAGTTTGATATTAATAAAGGCTTTCACACTGTATACTTGCTTGCAAATAACAATGTATCACTAAATCTGAAAGTCTGAAATGTTTGAAAGTCAGGGATGATCAAGGCATGAAATCTTGGCATTCAGAAACGGGTGAAATCATGTACTGGTCTACACTGTTTTAAAACACTGTTGGTTTTTTAAAGCCTCTGTGCTAAAAGCTGAAGTATGAAAGACAAGATAAAAAAAAACGTGTATTTTTATACATCTGTGGAGAGAAGCAGGTTTTCTCAAGTCTACATATAAACATTAGAGAGGCAAGAACTCTTCCCATGAATCAGAATACAGCTATTACCTGTTTGTGCAGTAGTGGTTTTGATGATATTGTTGGTGCTGCTTTTTCTTTTTTTATGGTCTTTCACCTCTGTCTTAAGGTGCCAAACCTTTGTCCTCAAACTTTGTCCTCAAACCTTTTTCTTCAAAACTTTTTTTTTCTTTTTTTTTTTTTTTTTTGGAACACACTGGGGCATTTAGAAGGTCAGGTAGACGTTGAGGTAATGGTTTTTGTTATAAAAAGTATTTTTTTTCTCCAGGATCATGAGATCTTGAAGGGTGAAAAGGAAGGAGCAGAGGTGTTATTGCTGAATAATACACATCTCAACAGTTACCTTCAGAACTTGAGGACATTTTCCCTTCTGAAGTAGCTGCATTGAAACTCTGATTCTTAACAAGCCATTAACAGCTAGATGCAGCAAGTGCTGAGTAATATCAGTGGGTCTAGCACTTCAGTTCTCAAGTACTTGTTCTGTGCAGAATCTGTACATGCATCAACATCACAAAAGGCAATTTTAAGTTAATACCACAATTTCTGATTAAAATCTTGCTTCCCATGTTCTGATCTTTATAGTAGTGTATCGCTAAAGTTAGGTAAAAACCCTGCATGCTATACCTAATCAAAATGTTTGAAATGTTTTGTAGTTGATATTTTTCATTAATACATGTTTTCTTAAGTGAAGGTTTGGTGGGTTTCTTTCCAAAATGTGGACAAATACAGTGCTCTTGGTGCTGCATGCAGCTTCTTCTGTCCCAAGTACCTGCGGCTTTCCAGCAACTGCTTTACCATTTGTTTCTGTAAAAGTCTGTGACCTTATTAATTGGCCAGTTAAGTTTTCTTGTGTGTGTATATATAGTACTGACCACATTATCTTGTATAGCAATACAGTTGTAATTCTTCAAAATATGTACTTGCAATGTATAATTGCAGGAGAAAGGAGAGGATTTGGCAAATAGCATTTTTAGAGAACCATATACCTTATTAAACTGAAGAGAGACATGCAACCTTTTGCTCCTCTAATCATGGTTTTGTCATCTGTTTAATTAACGAAGGACTATTTTTCCTACAGATTTAAATAAACCAAATATCTGATAAGTCATCTGTAATCTTGTTTTAAAAACTGTTTATATTTTTAAAGGATTTATATCCTATTGGTGTATTGTTGATAGTATTACTAAATAAATGCCTAGATCACTTGTATTTCATGCCTCTTCCCTCTGTCAGTGGCAACCATACCTCAGTACTATACATCAGACTCAATCACCTGTATGAATTCCAGTTCTGTTTCACTTGCAGCCTTGCTTTGCCTCTAAATTGCTCTCTTTTTCAGTGACAATTGAAATTGTTCAGAACTGAACAAGGTTCTGTCCACTGTAACACTAGAATGTAAAGCTGAAAACTGTGCATAAACAGGACTTACCTTTCACTTACATAGGACCCACAAATTAAATTGTGTGTTAAATATATTTGTATTTGTCAAGATGAGAATCCTGTATTTAAAAAAATCTCCTGATGTGTCCTCTCTGACACAGAAATCTTGTGTTTCAGTGCCTGACTAATCTCTGCCTTGCTGATGCTTTTGAATGAGCTTTGTATGTGAAAGCTCTACTAATCCTTGTACTTACTGTTTGAATGTTTGCTACAGGAAGCGAGCAGCTGCAAAGCATCTAATAGAGCGCTACTACCACCAGTTAACTGAGGGCTGTGGAAATGAAGCCTGCACGAATGAATTTTGTGCTTCCTGTCCAACTTTTCTCCGTATGGATAACAATGCAGCAGCCATTAAGGCCCTCGAGCTTTATAAGATTAATGCAAAACTCTGTGATCCTCATCCCTCCAAGAAAGGAACGAGCTCAGCTTACCTAGAAAACAATTCCAAAGGTGCCCATAACAATTCCTGCACTGACAGAAAAATGAACAAGAAGGAAATGCAAGGCCCAAGAGATGACTTTAAAGGTAAGATGTTTTAGAATTTTCCTAAAATAAAACATATTTAATATGCATGAGTATAAGCCTACAGAGTTCACTCTGGTGGCATTCTGCTGAGTTCTTAAATAAAATACAATATTGGGCAATAAGATTTTTTACTGTGGGTTCTGAAAAATGGCTGGTTTCATGCTGAACACTGATTCCAAATCTGGATCTTTACCACACCTCTGTTAAAATTCATGTGCATTTGTTGCTTTCTGAGATAACTGGTTTTGCAAATAATGGTGTTTTAAGTGCTGTTGTATGATTGCTTTAGTTTTGCTAGTTTCGTAACTCTTCTGTAGTTAATGAATTATGAAAGTTATACTTTAACTAATTCCAGATTCTATGTTAAGAAACTTAACAGATGAACAAAAAATGATACAGTGGATGATAGGCAATACATCTATCATGCTAAATAGAGTTTAAGCAAAGTGTATTTCTAAGTCAGTGTATGAAAAAGAAATACTGTTCTGTAAGTCTAACTTCTATTTAGCTTTTCTAGCTCTCTAGAATAGTAAATACATACTACAAGAATAATTTCAGTTGTTGCCAAAACATGTGGTACAAACAGAAATCACAAGCTAAATTAAAGCCATTAACCTTTGAGGAGACCTTTTTTAAGTATCGCTGCAGTAAGTGGTATAAACACAGAAGTTCAGATTCATTCATTTTAACTAAAGAAGATGAAACTGCTTACAGCAAAGATTTAAAAAGCCCTACAGAATCAGCAATAAAACATGGTACTGAGTTATAAGGGACCTAAGATGCTTCAGTCAATACTTGCATCAATTTGTTCTTTATCTGATGCAAGGATAAATTTGTCCCCAGATTAGTTATGGTCTGAGTAAGCAAAGAAGCAAACAGTAAGGAGGGGAAAGGGGAGCCAGTGTGGTGTTAGGCAAGAGTCTGTTTTGTGATTTGTCTCTTGGTTTTGTGTATTTGTACATGCACACCTCCATTAAAGAATTTTCCTCCTTCTGTCTGACCCTACCATCCTCTCTTCAAGTCAGGTATCTAAGTATCTCCAGAGACTGTCTGTTGTCTAAAGCAATGACTTGGACCTCATCTGTTACAGCATCACAAATATTGACCTGTCTTTTTAGCTGTGGACAGAAAGCATTAATGTGTTCTTAAAGTCTGAGACTCTTAGTTACCTTTGGAATTGGATATTTAGGGAATCTAGTGCTCTGAAATTTAAGGTCCATCTGCAGCAGCAGTTACTGGGAAAACTGCAGTGAAGGTTAAGAAAGCCAAGGAAAAGGATGTGCAGCTTGCTTTTATGCTTGACATAGGATTGAAAATTCTAAATAAATTGAAAGAAATGCCCTTCAGAAAGAATTCTTTAAATTACTTTTCTCCAGTGCTAAGACCTAAGACCTTTGGGGAAAAACATGTCTGAAGGCCATTGTCAGCATCTTAGTGATATCTTAGATGGCAGCCCAAAAAGAGGAAGGAAACAGAGAAATTGCAAATACATTAAAAGCATGGGTTTACATATGTAGTCATGTATAGGGAGCACGATTTCAAAATCACTGTTATAATTACCTGGGAAGCTATTTTCAACTTTCATCACCAAAACATTAAATCAAAACAGAAGGTCCCTGGACAGGCAGCGAGCACACAATCATAACAAAGCTTCCGTAAGAGATAATGAAAATATAATTAATAAATTTGCTAATTAGGGAGTGTGTTGTCAGTATATAGATCACATGCAGCCTTTTTCACAGTCAAGGACCACTGCTAAAGTTTGACTTCATGTACAGATTTGTCACTGAGCATTACCGAGAATGAAGTCTGAGATATGTTTACTTCACTGGATTGCTTAGTTGTAGTAGAAAGGACAAGAGAAGGCATGTAAAGGCTCACCTATTTAGACACAAGTGAGCTAAAAGAAGCCTCAATTATATGTTTTTTCTCTTGTTGTTCTCACTGTCATAAAGTAAAAATGTGGCAGACCCTTATGTCAGTTCAGTTAGAGGATGGTCACAGGATATGACTTAAGACTGTTACGAAACTGATGATGGTAATACTAAGTATTTTAACTGAAAATAGCACGTTTAGTTCCTTAAATACTAAAACCTTGAAAAGAGTGACTGAGGAATTCCTGTTACATTGTTAAATTGTCAACTTCTGAAAATTTTTATGCTATGAATAACCTTTGCAATCCAGAGGAACTGAACTCAGGCTATCAGAGGCTATGTTCCTCATTTTGAGGAGCTATGGCATGGAGCAGCATCTGTATCAGCAGTTAAATTTCTTTTATGTGTCTCTGCTTCTTGAGTATGCACTGTAGCAGAGATAAAATAGGAGATGTTGCACTAAGCTTGAATCCTTTCATAATATTTTCAGTTCTGGTTTTTTTAACACGACGGATTTTAGTTTTGAAGCTTTTTCACTGTCTTCAGATTGGTTGGAAGTCAATCTCAGTAGCATAACATAAGCTTTATCCCTCCTGAGTTCTATGCGCTCAAAGAATGGCTTGAGGCTCTGTGAAAATCAATAGGTTGTCTGTCTTTGCATCGTTTATATTTTTAATTTAATGACTGCTTGGATAGAATGTTAGTCTAGGCAATCACATTTCAAAATACTTTAACATATAACTTTATTAAAATAAAACACTTTTTTGCAGAGCATGACTGGTGAATATAGTGCTGTGATGTGTGTTTTTTAGATCTCTAGAGATGCTATTAAACAGATCCAGTTCTAGTTCTAAATTATGTGTCAGTTCAGAAGAATCTGCTTAAACTAGAACATCTTTTCAGGGTCTGATCATGTGGTAATCCTACTCTAAATCATCACCTGATGTGAAAGCATCTGTGGGTTCTGTTCGAGAAGTAACACAAAGCTATAAATAATGTTTTCTCATTTTCTAAAGAGAAAGGAAGATTTCAAATAACAAATAGACCACCAAATGACTAATTTCATATCAGGGGTTTGGTGGGAATGGGGAGCAGACAGGTATTTGGAGCCCGTGCAGATGATGCATGTAAATCAGTATGTTCATCTGAATAGCATGTTGATGAGTATACTCAATTTGTTTATCTCGGTGAGGCCTAATGTACAAAGAAATAACCCACATGCCCAACTGCGTGTGTATTTTAGAAGGCAGCATAAATTTCTAAGCACGTATTGTAGTTTTTCGGGAGGATTTTCAGGCATCAGTTTACTATAAAAACAGTTGCAGAAAGCATTAAAATTAGAAATAAGAAATCTTAGATTCCTGTAATATACAACAAGAACAATTATTAGATCTTGAAAAGATTCATTTTTAAAGCATGTGCCATGTTTGAAGAAAGAGGTTGATGGGGTTTTATTTGTGTATAGTTCAATAACTTATGCATCAGCTGTGCAGATTTACCAGAAGACTGTATTGTCACACAGTCTTATTTAACTCTTTTAAACACCCTACTCACTGATTTTAGTTGCCCTTTTTTAGATGATACAATACTGGTTTTTTTAGATGATACAATATGTAGTTAATTGGCTACAAAGCGGTTTTACCATTGAGTACATCCATAAATAACATATTTTACAAAATCATAGTGAATGAAATCATGATTCTTCATGCTAATCAAATTATTAAGTATCTGCCTTGAATTTATCCAGCAGTGGCAGTTTTTTCCAGTGTTAATGATATGATACACAGATTTCTTAAGTAGAGCAAATTAGAAGTATTTTATCTTTTTAATTTTTACCTTAATAAAATTGATACTTTATCTTTTTATAGATGTGACTTTTCTAACAGAAGACAAGATATATGAAATTCTTGAACTATGTCGAGAGAAAGAGGATTATTCCCCCTTAATCCGGGTGATTGGAAGAGTGTTTTCTAGTGCTGAAGCATTGGTACAGAGTTTCCGAAAAGCCAAGCAGCACACCAAGGAGGAGCTCAAGTCTCTTCAAGGAAAGGATGAAGACAAAGATGAGGATGAAAAGGAAAAAGCTGCCTGTTCGGCTGCTGCTATGGAAGAAGATTCAGGCGCGTCGTCGTCTTCGTCATCAAGAATAGGTGATAACACACAGGGAGATAATAACCTCCAAAAACTAGGCCCGGATGAAGTGTCTGTAGATATTGAAGCAGTCAGACGGGTCTATGATAGATTACTTTCTAATGAAAAAATAGAAACTGCCTTTTTAAATGCACTTGTGTACTTGTCACCTAATGTGGAATGTGATTTGACTTACCATAATGTGTACTCTCGGGATCCTAACTATCTGAATTTGTTTATTATCGTTATGGAGAATGGCAATCTTCATAGCCCAGAATATCTGGAAATGGCTCTACCGTTGTTTTGCAAAGCAATGAGCAAACTACCCCTTGCAGCTCAAGCAAAACTGGTTAGATTGTGGTCTAAGTACAGAGCAGACCAAATTCGGAGAATGATGGAAACATTTCAGCAGCTTATTACTTACAAAGTTATAAGCAATGAGTTCAATAGTCGTAACCTAGTGAATGATGATGATGCTGTTGTTGCTGCTTCAAAGTGCTTGAAAATGGTTTACTATGCAAATGTAGTAGGAGGGGATGTGGATACAGATCATAATGAAGAAGAAGATGAAGAACCGATTCCAGAATCAAGTGAACTAACTCTTCAAGAGCTGTTGGGTGAGGAAAGAAGAAATAAAAAAGGTCCTCGAGTGGACCCACTGGAAACTGAACTTGGTGTTAAAACTATAGATTGCAGAAAACCACTTATCCCTTTTGAAGAATTTATTAATGAACCACTGAATGATGTTCTAGAAATGGACAAAGATTACACTTTCTTCAAAGTAGAAACAGAAAATAAATTCTCTTTTATGACCTGTCCCTTCATATTGAATGCTGTTACCAAGAACCTGGGATTGTATTATGACAATAGAATCCGGATGTACAGTGAAAGACGCATAACTGTGCTCTACAGCTTAGTTCAAGGACAGCAGCTCAACCCTTATTTGCGACTTAAAGTGAGACGTGATCACATCATAGATGATGCACTTGTCCGGGTAAGTCATGCAGCAACACAGAACTTAGGTTTCTTGGTTCTGACTAGGGCAAGCTACATGGGCTTTTAGCCACTGAAAAGGACTTGTGTGTGAGTACAGTGTGTTGTGTACTAGATTTCCTCTAGAGAAAACTCAAATAGCTTTAACCATATTAAGTTTGAATTCAAAGTGTGCTGTTGAAGATCTGTATGTTCAGCAGAACCACTTCTACTCAGAGTGGTTGCAGACACAGATGCTTTACTGTCAAATAGTTTTTCTTCTCCATTAACAGATTCTGCCGCTGTTAATGGTGAGTGTGACCAAATTCTGTTTCAGTACTTTGTCCTCTGCACTGTCTTGGATTATCTTCTGACAGTAGAGTATTTTTCTAAGTGTTGATGAAATTTGGTGTTAATACTGGTATGACTGAGAAAGGAGGGGACAGACCTGTTAGTACCTGAGAACTGTGAGAGCAGCCTGTTTCTGAATATGCTGGCTTCTTAAAGTAAAACCTAAAGCCATTTGTTCACATGTTTTTAGAAGATGGGAATAATACAGGATACAAACTATAAATTTCACAGTAAATTTTTTTCAATAAATATGTCCTTTAATGTTAAGAATCTTCCTCCCTTATTTTTTGCGTAAAGCAGTTATTTTTCAGAATCTTATTTTTCTGTGTTCTGTTATTAAAGCACAATAATGTTTGCAAAATCTTAATTTATCCATGGCTTTAAAGCTTGTTGCTGAAGAGCCAGGCAGGTATTTGGAGAGAAAGTACCTGGTTTTGCCTCGCACCCAGCTGTCACTTCTAGTTAAATTTCATGACTTCAGCTGATACTGAAGGTCAATTGTGAGAACCTTAAATGAGCTCCCACCTTGATTTTTCTTTTCTTTTTTCCCATTCCCAGATGGTTTAGCCACTTCATGGGAATTGCGGATCTTATGACTTATCAGGGAAAACCTTTGCCTCCAGTACCAATATGAAAGATAAAATTGCAATGCAGAAATGGCTTCCATCTGTAAACCCCATTTTATATTGGAGACACGAGAAATACACTGTTAAGATTAAAGCCAACTGTGTACCAGTCTTCTAATTTAAGAATACTCTTTGTAATTTCATTACCTATCAGACTTAGTTGTATCCAGTTATGTTTTGTCACATTAATGTAACTGCTCATCCTTGGAATATATAAATACTGGAAAAAAGGGAGGGACAGTGCTATCTCTTTAGGAAAGAATGGGCTAAAAAAGGGTAAGAGCTAGTTTTAAGGAGATGTTCATTTTAATAGCAGTTCCAGCAGAGAGGAAGCAGACCTTCCTCCTCATGCTGATGAAGGGAAGGAAAATCTGTAAATATGAGAAAAGTCATTCTTCCACATACTGCTTGTTGTGGAAGGAAGTTGAAATCTTTGACAAAATGTTTAGTGTTGCTTAGAAAGCTCAGGGGCGACATCAAGTTGGTGCAGCTGCTATGTCACAAAGGGACACAGCAATCACTGATGTGCACGCTCTTGGTCTGCTGGAAATTTAGGTAATTTTAAATCAGATTAAACTCAAACATACTAATGTAAATTGTGATGCTCTTGTAGCAGCCCTTGCACAGCCTAGCAGTCTATGAGTACATGCCTGGGTAGTTGCCATGGATCCTCTTATGGCTATTAATTTAATAAAATGTCAGAACATGCTGAACTATGGTGATCTGAGTGAGAATTTTAAACTAATTCTGGGACACAAAAATAAATCAAAAAAGATAAAATTGTTCTAAATTCTGGTAGTCTGAGCTGAACTGTAGTGTTAGTGAATGAGACCAAGTGCAGCCCAGGCATTTCTCAAAAGTGGAAAATTGATTATATTCCGTAAAATAGAGATGAACGAAGACTCACCAGAGGAAGAGAGCTGTATGTGCCATTTCAAACAGAAGCAACGAGGTAGCTGTTGAGAGATCATGTGGATTTAAGAGAAAATTGTGTTGCTAAATATGTAATGGATACAGAAGTCACCTTCTAACTATTTATATGTTTTAACTGATGATATAAAGTATCAGTGCTCAAGGAAGAGATTTTAAATATTCCTGAGAGTGTTAGGAGTTAAGGGAGTGAATGGAACAATACAATGTCTCTGTTTACTATGGAGTGCCTATGTCTCATTTGTTTCTTCTCATTTTAACATCAAAAAGGATGCAATAGAAATACATTCAGAGAGTTCAGAGTCCCTTCAGAGAGATTGTAAAGTCCTCTTAATGGTAAAAGATGACAGAGGAGGACATATAAGATGTCCTGGAAAAGTTGAATGGGGAATACTGGTTTTCTCAACTGGTAGCACCCAATCCTATTATCAGGAAGCAGGCTTAAGGTAAGCAAAAGGACATGTTTTTTCCACCGTGTGTACCTTAAAATTATGGATTTCTGTGCCCAGAACTTGTAGCTCTTTATGAAAGAAATATCCATCAAAAGGTAATGAGCATTACACACATTTTGAAGTGACCCATGTACAGACCTTGGGAAGTCTCTTAAGCTGCAAGTTTGTTGGTAGCTGGAAAAGTATTGTAGGGAAAATACTGTTCCACACTGTCATCTTGCAGTTTCTTCATCAAGTGCCTGATCTGTTTAAGAACTGAATGCTGTTGTTAAGGTACTTCCTGTTGAGAAGTGATTTTTTTTTTTTTTAGTTGTTTTCACAATTTGTTTCTACTTCCTAATTGGTGTGAAATAGGTCTTGGAGGAAAATGTTTAGTCTTATGTCCTAATCCTTAGAGTAACTTGCTCTGTCTCTGATTGTGGTTAAAGATGGGTATTCTGTAGCAGCACTGACATCATCAAACTTAAATGAAAGCTACATTGCATGAGTTTGCATCAGTTTTGGGTGCAGTATTGAACTTTGGAAGGGTCTCACTGGAAGCTCAGAAAGATCTTGCCAAGATACTAGTTTTCAGTAGTAAAAGCATATTCTTCCTGTTCAGTGGCAAAATGTTTCCAAACATGCTTAAATTACAGGTAAGTAAATATGATTACCAATATTTTTCCCCTTGAATTGCATTTTTTACTTCTGGGATTTGATACTTACAGACTTGTTTGAATTGTAATTACATACTCATTTCACTAGACCTGTGTCTTAACAGAACAATCGGCACTTTCTTGACTACATCTGGAGTAACTGATAACTTACTGACAAAAGCATTTTCAGAAATACTGATTAAAATGAGGTTGAGATGATCTTATTTGTATTTTCTTTATTGATGTTGGATATTTTTCAAGCAAATATATCGATCAGCCTTCATAATTTCTTGCAAATGGACTAAGTAGTGGTCTTGCTCTGCTAATGAGTCGAGCTAATTAAGTTATCACCAAGCTGTTTTTCTCTTATCAATATTTAATATTTAAACTTTTAGAATTCAGTATGTACATCTTCTCACTTTTTGGACTTCATTAAAACAAGTATGAGCACTGGTAAGTGATTTTTTAATTATTATTACTGTAGGATTTTTTTCTTGAATTTGAAGCAATAATTTGTTGAGAATTGCTTATTAAGAGAAGCGTAGTTCACCCTGGAACACTTATATCTAAGCAAAAGTTTATTTACAGATTCATTGTTCAGTTTCTTTGCACATATGAAACTTGCATCAGAAACTTATTTTTCTTTTTTTTTAATTGAAATGGCCTTAATGAAACATGCTTTCTTTGTATTATGTACTTACTGTATAGTTACCCATATGTGTGTTATTCTGAAAAGTCACTGGAGGGCCAGAGGGAATGTTGGCATTGGCAAAGTGCTAGTCCCCGCTTTTATTTAGGAACCTTTACATTTGGGAGTTGGCAGTTCAGTTTGCAGTTCTTGAAAGCAGTTAACATGCTTTTTTGTGTCTAAGGTTTAAGAAGTTAGCTGTATTTCTGCTGAGTCACGTTATGTGGATGTGGTAGTAATGAAAGGAGGTTTATCCTTAAATCCCCTCTTCTGCTTTTTCATCCCCCAACAGCTATTTCTTTCATACCCTTCCTCTGAGTTTACTCTTCCCTCCCCACACCCATGCACATATTGTATGTGGATTTATTCTCAGGTAGCAGTAATTCAAAGGATGTGACATTCAAGTTCTGCAAGTGAAAATATGGTGGATTCTTTCAGCAGAGTCTGGCTGGTGCTTGCTCACAAATTAGAAACTCATTGTGACAAATTTCATGTTAAATGTAGACGGCTGGTAGGCAACAAGCCACTCTTGCTTGTAAATGACTCTGCTGAATATACTGATGAGCAAAAGCTCTTACATGACAAATGAAGCCGGTAGACAGATCCTCATAGTATATTAGCAGCAAAGTACTTCAGGAGCTTTGAGGTTCTTTTAGACTAAATTGATGTTTGTGTGTTCAGTTGAAAATCTCAGCACTAGTATGCCTTGGTTGTGCGACTGTGATGTATGCAAGCTTCACTGGCAAGCGTATGCATGAACCGTAAAGTACAGTTTGAGAGGATGCTTCTTAGTCACTTTCAAGTATTGCTTCACGTGCCATTTTGCAGGAAAAAGCAGTGACTGACTTATGTCATGATGTGTCACTGGTGGTTTCAAACCTTTGTTGTTTCTGTCATTTTTGCCTTCTAGTGTGGAAAGTATTCCTGCCACTGCCTTAAAAGAGAACTTTTGTGTTAAATTAGTAGAACTTGGGGGGGTGTCGTTTTTAACTGAATAGAGATTAGTTCAGTTACTATCAATTTTAAGAAGGTAGCCTGACGTTCTGTAAGCAAAGTAAATCATGCTTTATACTGTGGCACAATATCATGTTTCAGCCAACAAATAGATATTCTTTATAATGTCATGTCTCAGCTTTCAGCTTTTCAATTCACAGATACTCAATTTTTGATGCTGTTCCTACACATGTGCTTTTTGGGAAGTCCCTAGAAAATGTAATGACAATTTCATCTGCTTGGCTTGTCAAGCCATCATGACAGAAAACACACTAGCTTGTAAAACTTCAGGAATTCACACACACATAGATTAGGGTTGTCCACCAGCATCTATGTTGACTGAAGCAGCTCTGATTACGTTAAAAAAACAAAAACCAAAACCTTTCATCTGAAGTTTATGCTTCCTTGCTATAGAAACACTGCTGCGGTTTGCTAAAATTCAGTACCTTTCTACTATTGTGACTTAACCCAGTTTTCTTGTGAAGCATCAGTGTTGAGACATTCAGAGGAGCGGCCAAACCCACAACTTTCATCTGAGCAGCTTAGCAACATTGTCCTGGTTATAGAATTACTTCATGGAACATTAACCTTTGACTTAAAATACTGACTACTTGGTAATTCTGGTAAATCTGACTCCCTCTCAGACATCCAGAACCCTGTTCCAATCTGTACAGGCAGTGTTGCTCAACTAAGAATGTTTCCTTCCCCATTTTTTAATACTGCTTTTCTTTTACATCACTCATTGCAGTGTAGTTCTCAGCCAAAAAAGAATTTTGAAATAATTTCTTAATTGCTTTATATGTATAAATATGAGCACTTTCCTTAGTATATTTCTGTGACACAAGAGAGCCTTTACACTATGACAAAGAGTTGCTGTCCCAAAAGAAATGCAGAGGCAATACTGAGTTCTCAGAACTCATCAAAATTCATAAAACTTGCAAAATAATAAATTGCTGATGGTAAATACTACATTGCAAAATAATAAATTGCTGATGGTAAATACTACATTGCAAAATAATATATTGCTGGTGGTAAATACTACAAAGCCAATGAAAGTCATGACTGGGGACTAAGAAAACAAAGCACTATTAGTGCCAGTTTTAAGTGGAAGGGATTCAAATAGGAGAAATTCTGTCTGTCCAGTTTGAATGTATAACCTGTGCTTACAATATTAAAATAAATGCTACTTTTATGTTTTTATGAAGTTTCAGTTGTATTTGGAACATGGCTTAAGCTCCATTGTCCTTGTGTTCAGGAACAAAACTTTTTATCGTGTCTCTTAAGATGCATTACTTTAATTTACATGGAAGGCAAGATGCAAAACTACACTGTTATGGAACGTATGTGACAAGAATACCAATGCGGGGAGGAATTTCAACATGTTTCTCTTGCAGAAGTATTGTTGATAAAATACAATTAATTTCAAAGAATAAATGTTACTTGGTTTCCTTAGAGGAAGAAATAGTTCATGGCAAATGATATGCAATAGAATACCAAATTCTTTAGGTAGTACATAACTAAGTTTTCCAGATAGTCTTGTAATTCAGTGCTTATTACAGTCAGCTAATCTGACTTGTTTGCATTAGGGGGGTCTTTGTGACTTGTCACCATTTCTTCAACTGAGCTTTACACGCTGTGGAGTTCACTTTCTCTTCCTGATACTAGTTTCCAATACCAGTTAGTGCAGTTCTTTCTCCACGTGCTTCTTCTACATGAGGAGCTTCAAAGTCTTCAAACCCGTTATGCTAACCACCTTCAATCTGTCATCCTTCTACTCCTGCTGTGCTGCTTGAAACATGGCTGGCTGACTTGGCAGTTATCAGGAGAAACTGTATCTTACTTGTGGTGTCATTTTGAGTTGATAGTGTTGTCATTGCTGCCTTTACCCTCTCTGTTTTGTTCTGTTTCCCTGGATATAAAGGGTGTGTTGGCATGTGTATGTGTGTTTGGATAAGGTAGGATAGTGAAATAAAAATAAATGGTTTGGCATGTTAAGGACACCTGCTAGTAAGTACAGTTTGCAGTAGCCCGCCTTGGAGGCAAATCTCACCAGTAATATGGCCTTGGTAGAGGAATGTACAGGTCCATCTGTGCCCTACTTTACTGCTGTTGAGTTTTCTTTGCCATGCAGGTATGTTTAACGTAATCATGCTGCAGCATTTTAACCAGTATGTTTATGCTTTTAAGAAGCATATTTCTTAGCTGCAAAATATTCTTGCATAACTTTTGATTTACTGAAAGGATACATTTTTGTTGGAAGAAAGTGCAAGACCTGTAATGGCCTTTATATAGACATTAAACGCTTTCCTGTGAAATGTCACAACTTCTAGTTGACCTTAACTGTACTTCCACTTTCGTGGAAGCGATGCAGTAGCTCTGTTTAAAGGCACTGAAGAAATAAGAGCAAGAGATTTCTGAGATTTCTTCATTAAGGTCAAGAGGAAAGGGGATCAATTGGACTGATTAGAGACTTTATTTCCGGTAGATTTGTTTTATTTTTTTCCTCCAGCTCTTTGAGGTGCAACTGCTAGTCAAAGGCTTGTCTTCTCTTGCACTGTAAATTATCACATGAATGTTCTGAAAACATCTCTGTGCAATTCCTTCACAAAACTGTTCGTTGTCAAACATGTATATTGTAGTCTCTTTTCATTGTCAGATGAATTTAATTATCCCAGTAATACATCTTGTTTTCATACTGTTTGAATTTTGTGCAACGCAATGCTAGCTTATTTAAAATGCTTAAAGGAATAGAAATTGAGAAGGCTAATGGACTTAACTGGCTAACAGATCAGATCTGTGGTAAGTTTCTTGCTGCGTTAATCACCAAATTTTAATACGTGCTTAGAGTGGCTTAGTATTACTACTGGTTTCTGATATTTTACTGTTGTGATTTATACTTGCTTTCTTCTTGGGTTTGGAGGGTAGTTTTGATTTCATTATTTGATACTCAATTGACTCTTCAAGTAAACAGATTTACTAATTAAATTCTTCTGTCTGTTCTCTCAATAGCTAGAGATGATTGCCATGGAAAATCCTGCAGACTTGAAGAAGCAGTTGTATGTTGAATTTGAAGGAGAGCAAGGGGTAGATGAAGGAGGTGTTTCCAAAGAATTTTTTCAGCTGGTTGTGGAAGAAATCTTCAATCCAGATATTGGTATGTTTTCTAATAATTTACTAATTTATCATTTTTTTCCCACGAAAGGTTGGACTAGATGGATCTTTCAAGGTCCTTTCCAACCTAGGCTGTTCCGTGTTTATGAAGCGTCTTTCTACATCTGCTGCTGCTTATCTCTGAAGCTCTCCAGATTTCTTAGTGATTGTGAGAGTACTTGACTCATTGAGGCTCACTATGTCATCATCAGACATCCTTCTAAGGAGAAATGATGAAAGGAATAATTGTATAACTAGTGAAAGCTGCCATTGCTTGTTTAGTTATAAATCAGTAGTATAGGGGTTCTTTGCAGGGTTCTTTGTTCGTTCTCTCACCTTTTTCCTTGCTTTGCTTTGTGATTAGCTTCTAGCATTAGTAATCAAACCAAAGAGGAAGAGCTTCCGCAATAAAACCAGAGTAGGACTATGGTGAGTTCTTGAGTTATTTCCTCCCCTTCCTCCAGCTTAAAAAAAAAAAAATCCGTCAGTCTCAAGTCTTCTAATGATTTCAGCCTAAAAGGGGTACACCTCCAAAGTATGGCAATAATGTCAAATTTGGTTGAAGTTAGTTAAGAACTAGAAGTCATTTGATATATCGGAGCCCAAGTTTTATATTTATGTTTTAATAGTCACATTTCCATCTTACTCTTTTTTCACTTGCTCCCTGCACCAGTCTTTTATGCTTCTATCTTTATACATGTAAGGACATGCTGCTTTTAATATGCAGCTTGTCTGCTGCTCTGGAAAGATTAAAGCGTTTTAAAATGTTACAAATACTTTGTGTTAGAATAGAAATGAGGCCTACCAGGTTTCTGTGCTAATTTCATAGTTTATATGAAATACGACGTCACATTAAAGAAGCTCAATAGCTTATGGCCATTGGTTAATTTGGGCTCATTGAACTCATAAAGCCATTGTTCTTGGTTTTGTAGCTGATAAAATTGGGGAAGAAACACAGAAATTCATTTTGACCAGGTTCAAGGAAGTCCCCAGAATCGATAACAGAATCTGAACCTTGGAGCTTGCCCTTCACCATACACAAGACAGGTCTTGTAATAAGTGATACAGATCCGTAGATAAGTCTTACTCGCTCTGAAAACTGCTGTTAATTTGGAGAGCTTTGGAATCTGATTGCAAGGTTACTTGCAATAAATTAGAGTATGGCAAAATAAAGAAGTGTTAGTACTTTGACAGAGTTTTATTTCCAATGGAAAATATATTTTTGACCTGAGTTTATCTAAACATAAATTGTGTGGTGTGTCTATATTAAAATACTCCTATTTAGTAATTAAAGTCTGATTCAGTTGAGACCCAATCAGTGTACACATGCTCCCTGTGTATAAAGGTGTGCATGCATGTTTTAAATCTTACTTTTGTATTC
The DNA here is from genome assembly GCF_965140245.1 of Athene noctua. NCBI lineage: Eukaryota > Metazoa > Chordata > Aves > Strigiformes > Strigidae > Athene > Athene noctua. The sequence goes on from NC_134037.1 coordinate 192,495,376, forward strand.
AAAATACAAAAATATGTACACTTTTTGTTTTCATATCAACTTTGATAAAAAGGGCATTTATTGGCTTTTGGCATAAATGTGTAAAAGCAGAAAATGTAGCTTGTATTCAGTCTTCTTTTGCACCCATTAATATGCACTGCAGTATAACAGTTCACACACCATATATACCAAGTGACTTTTGTTGATTTGTAAACACTTTATTTACTAGAGAAAATGAAGGAAATCCTGTAAATGGCATTTAAAATGTCTGTCCTCTGATAAGTATATGTGGAGTGATGTTTATTGCTCTAATAGTTTCTTTACCACTACATTTCAAGTGTTTTCATATTAAACTACCTTAAAAGTTTTGCTCAAAGGAGGCAATAACTCAGGCAAAATACTAGATTTATGACCATGGTAAAGGGAAGAAGGAATAACTTCATATACTATTCCTAGCAATGAAATACAAAGTTGTTTTCCCCTTATTGCAGCTTTCAGTTTCTTCTAGTGTTTTATTATGATTTTAATGTACTATAGTCTTAATTTTTTCAATGTATTTCACATTAAAGTGTTTCCATATGTGGATCTAGGTAAACTGTTAGTCCTTCTTTATTAGACATTGGCTAGAGTTATTTGTTTTGACTGTTTAATTCTTCCATGATCTTGAAGAAAGTGCAAGTCATTACCTTAATTGTGCCAGCAGTCCAGAAGTTACTTCAGTCAATTCAGAAAACGGAATGCAGGCTTCTATTTAATGTTTCTCCTATATATGCTTGTGTTGCTCAGCCATTTCTAATTTCCAGTTGCCTGACATGATGTGTTAGTCTGTAATTTGTGTGCTCTCCTAATAGCTGACCCTGTCCTAGTACCTTACTGAGATAAATAATCTTCAATTTTGGTGAATAGCCAGTCTCTGAGTTTGCAGTTCATTTTCCTACATTGAATGAGAATTCAGGCTTTGTCTTGGCTGAAGGTGACGTCCTATTTTCAGTCTTAGGAGTAATTTTGTGGTTCTGTTCATGTAGCTTTGTAATCACTTTGTACATCTCTGTAGGTTGTAAACAAGTATATCTTAAAAGACCTGACAAGATAAAACCTTGTAGCAAATGTACTTCATGTTCTTGACCACATGCATCTAACTTCTGGTGTGTTGGGAGGAAGGAGCTTGGGCAATTTTCTTTAGATTCTGCCTGAAAATCATGAGACTTAGCTGTACAGGCAGCAGGTCACTAGGACTCTATTTGTCCAGGGTGGTCGGTCTCTCTCTCCCTTTAAGTCTGTGGGTTTTGCGTTTATCTTGCTTCAATATCTAGTCAGGTAAGCAATGGATTTTACTGTGGAACTCATTTAAATAGTTTATAGCCTGTACACAAACGCCAGTTTCATAAGCAAGAACTAATCTAGTGGCTTGCTGCATCCAAAAGGGTAAGGGACTCTGCCTTTGTCTTGTCTGTACAGTCCACTCCATGTGCCAGGTCAACTGCTTGTTGAAGCCTTCTGTGAAGGTACTCAGCTTGTGAATTTAGCAGTAAGTTGGTTACCTGAAAAGGTGAGCTGAATAGGATAGGGAAACAAAGCAAAACCTCTCCCTTTTAACAGTGACAAGCTGTTAAAACTGCGCCCCTCCTGTGAAACAAGTCCCATGTTACGTTTTCCCCTCAAGTTAGGATGTATGTGATAGCTGCAGCATCAGGGACTTTGTCCAGTACCTTTAAACAAACAAACAAGAAAATCTGTTGGGCATCAACTTTAAGATCATATGTGATGGTTAATCTCTGCTCCATCATCATAGCTTCCAATTCAGTAATAGGGCTGCATCTAGTCCTGTTCCTTTGCTGGAAGTGGCCTGGAAAAGCCTTTGAGGAAAGGCTATCACTTTGTCGTAATCGGAGTTCTTCCGGACTATTTCATCCACGTGCTTTTTGATAGTGTTCTTTTCTTGCGCTGCTGTATTTATCAAATATATGTTGATAATGTGCTACTGCTTCCTCGGTAGTGGAAGGGGATGAAAGGTTGTGTGTACCGCTTCATCGGGCACTGCAGGATGTTTTATCGCAGGTCTCCTGCAGAATTTTAGTGATAATGTGAGTAACAGTACTTTGAGCAGCTCCAGTTACCCTAAGGTAAGTAGCTTCTCTTTGCTATTAAATTCAGTATAATGTTATGTCAAACATGTTTTAGAAGCCTGCCAATGCAAATGGATTTATATTAGTATGTTTTACATGTTAGTTTTATTGAAATGTAACCATAATTGTTCAACATCATTTTTTTTACAGGGATGTTCACGTATGATGAATCTACAAAACTGTTTTGGTTTAATCCGTCCTCTTTTGAAACTGAGGGTCAGTTTACACTGATTGGCATAGTACTGGGTCTGGCTATTTACAATAACTGTATACTGGATGTACATTTTCCCATGGTTGTCTACAGGAAGCTAATGGGCAAAAAAGGAACTTTCCGTGATCTGGCAGACTCTCACCCTGTAAGTTCATTATGTTCTCTGACTTTATTAATGCATTTTCCATACAATAACTTGATTTAGATTTATATTAAACACAAGATCACTGTCAGAAGTGGAAGTGAAATAACCGCTGACTTGTGTGAAGAGTCTGTATTTGTTAAAATAAATTCATAAACAATAAAACCTCTTACTACATCTGCTTTGGAGAGGGCAGAATTGTCAAGACACCAGATAGGGCTGGGTATCAGTAAAACTTTGCTCTGGTTCTTTTTTACATACTGCCTAAATTGCTTAATATCACTAAGTACTATTAAACATAAACTATTATTAATAGTATCTTCTCAAAGAGACTTCTAAAATGAGGCTGTTTTATCTATTTGTAGAAGTAGATTTCTAGCAAAAAAGTGAAAGTAACAATAGACATGCAAAGGAGTGATGCTCATATTGGTCTTCATATGAAGCAAAAGACAGATGAGGCCGTTCATGAATAATATCCCTCCTGTTTAGGAGCAATGATTAGTGTCCATCTTCCTTCACCCCTCCCTAGCCAGGGGCTATATTAAAAACACTAAGATGTGCACCTGCTTTAGTAGCTAGAGCATAGAAATGTGTGTGCAGGATGTCTTGGCCCCACTTCATCTTCCATCAAAGATCGCTGGCAGCTTTTTTGTCATGGTAGCTAGTATGAGTTGTTATGCATCATTTCATTTCAAATGGCAGTTATGCAAAATCTTCAGCTGTTCAAAAAAGATGAGTAAAATGGTACTGTTTAAAAAGAACTTGCCTTTTACTTTCGTTTAATAAAAAAATGAGGCATGTGTAATCAAATAAAACAGGTTATCCAGTCTGCTTTGGATGGCTACATACAACAGCATGGCAGCTTTGACCGGTTTCTCTGTTAAATGATGTTGAGAAACATAAAGTGCTCCCAGTTTCCTGTAACCTTTATTACATACTCAAAACTTTTTATGACAGAAAAAGTGCATTTTTATCTGGAACAAGGCAGTCGGGGCATTTCTTAATATTTTTTTTCCCCCTACTCTTTTGTTTCTCTGACATCTACACTGATTTATTTTAAAATAATTATTTTTAAACTTTGTATTCTAATATAGCTTAAACACTTACTTCAGAGCTTCTCAAACCAAAAATGAGCTTTGCAATAATCAAGCCTCCCAATGTTTTTTCTAATGCTACAGAGCATGGAGGATAGGGTGTTCACCAGCCCTCACCACCAACGGTTCCAAGTCCAGTCATTTTTAATGCAAGATATTTTTAAAGGTGCTGTGGAAGAATCAAGGATACAGATAGTGAGAAGATGAGGCTTACATGTAAACTTTTAATAATTAGACCATTGAGGGGACATTTACTCCACTGTAAAAATACAGTTTCGCTCAGTTGTTGCTTTTACCTTCACTTTGCATTCTTGAAGGCTACACCTCTGTCTCAGCCAAGTAATTGTTCCTTTTCTGCGTAGCCTTTGCTTTCCAAGAGAGTCTTGGGCTTTTCCTAAGGCATAGCAGGGAGGAAGGCTGGTTGATTCTTTGAATAGAGCAAACTCATACAGGTAATTTCAGGTTCCATTTGGCAAATTCTGACCTAATCTGGTGTGGGGGGGTTTTTTGTGCATAAATGTTTTCTTACTTTGACTGCCCCATCTGTGTTGCTTCAAGATTACTTCCTGGTTTGTTTGGGTTTTAAACCAAAATGTAGGAGATAAAAGCCTGCTGCCTGAGATTTATCTGATCATAAAATACAGCATTTTCTTTGATTTTAATACATATGTTCAATTTACTAGTGTAACATGTTCTGGATGCCAAATGTAAATACAGTTTCAAATTAGTTAAAAGAGGAAGAGGTGATCAGTGGCTCCTAAGCTACAGGTCTGACCATTGCATTTAGGAAGATTTCTGGGTACTCCCTTCTGAGGGAGTTACCACTCACTGCCATGTTTCTTTTTTTATCTTAATATCTGCTATTGGTTGTTTTTACAATCACTGAGCTTAATATACCTTTGTTTGGACTGTTGTGGGAGTTCTTAGGTGACTTGTGTCATAGAATGTAACAGCCATTTTTGAGGTAGATGATTTAATGTCTTCTGGTATTTACACAATGAAATCTATTGAAACTTTTGTATGACAGACATGTATTTCTTATTCTGTTAGGTTCTTTACCAGAGTTTGAGAGACTTATTAGAGTATGAAGGAAGTGTGGAAGATGACATGATGATAACGTTTCAAATATCTCATACGGATCTCTTTGGCAATCCAATGATGCATGATTTAAAGGAAAATGGTGATAAAATTCCTATTACGAATGAAAATAGAAAGGTACGCTCAATTTTTTTAATGTAGCCTGTAATTTTTGGATACTCTATGCAGAATTATGTAGCACTTTATAAACATTTGGTCTCGCTTATAATTTAAGTTTAAAAGCCTTTTAAAATTCCCATAGCACAGTATAGTTGTAAGCAGAGAAAAGGCTTCTCTTTTCAAGAAAGCATCAGTACATGCATACATAGCTTCTGGCTGTGGTGTTTGAGAAGTATTTAAGACTTGCTCTTTATTATTGATTAGTAGAAGCTGGGCCCAGTTAATCTATGTAAAATTATAGAACTAAATGTATTTGGGGGTCTCATAATCTAAGTAGAACTATAGAATTAAATGTATTTGGTGGGTCTTGTAAATGTAATCTATGTAGAATTACAGAATTCAGTGTATTTGAGAGTTGAAATACTAAGGGTTTTCTTGGGGATTGTTTCCTTACAGGAATTTGTCAATCTGTATGCTGACTATATACTCAATAAATCAGTAGAAAAACAGTTCAAGGCCTTTCGGAGAGGATTCCACATGGTGACCAATGAATCTCCTTTGAAATATTTATTTAGACCAGAGGAAATTGAATTACTTATTTGTGGAAGTAGGGTAAGAATTCTGTATGTAACCAGAAAGCGGAGCTTTCTTGATCCTAAGTATATAACTAGTGGTCATTTTAAAAAATATCATCTTCTTACAGAATTTAGATTTTCAAGCACTAGAAGAAACTACAGAATATGATGGTGGCTATACAAGAGACTCTCTTATTATTAGGTAATTTTTCTAATTTCTGAAAGATTAAAAGCACTTCACATGCCTGTTTCTTCATAATGAATTTAATATTGTGAGATTCAGTATTTCTGTAGTACTGGAGATGCGAATGCCTTATGTATTATTTCACTTTACTCAAGTACTGCCATTGGAAAAGAGCAGATAGTAAAAGCATTGTTTTTAGCTTCCAGTGAACTTTGGTAAAGCTTAAAAGAGGTTTGTTTGGGGTTTTTTTTGCCTCAGACCATATAGTTAAATAATCCCCAGTATAAACAGGGCTGGTTCAATAAATTACCACTGCTCTGCTGTTTTGTTGGGTTTTTTTAAATCTCACACTGAATTGTTTGAATAGGTTGCATGTGTAGAACTTTTTTCTCCAATGAAACATCAAGTAAATTTAATGTTGTAATGTCTTGTCCCCTTTGACTAGAGAGCTCTGAAGACAAGGGTCAGAGAAGTGTGCACCTTCTCTTCTCTTTGCCAACTGGTTCCTGCTAGGGTAGAAAACCTTTAGCCAGGAGCTGCATCTCCTTACTGTGGTATTCAAGAAGGTGGTAGAAATAGACACTATAGTGGAACCAGTGTAATTCCTTAGGAAATAGGAGTGATAAAATAAAGGAAGAATATTTGCAGATATTTAACATTTAACATTTAAAAAGAGACTGCAGTGTTTCATTATTTCTGATTTCTACCCCTTCATCTCCCCAGTTGGTAAATACATTGCTGTTAGTTTTGGTTTCTGGATGCAATTTGCAAACTTGATGTTGAGATTGATTAGAATTACTAAAACCTTCAAAGTTCAGTTACTTTTGAAAGTCTCATTTAGAGCAAAGAAAGTTTTCAGTTTACTTACTTTTTGATTTCTTCCTTGATAGGGAATTCTGGGAAATAGTGCATTCATTTACAGATGAACAGAAAAGACTATTCTTACAGTTTACAACAGGCACAGACAGAGCCCCTGTGGGAGGACTTGGAAAGTTAAAGATGATCATAGCCAAAAATGGCCCAGATACAGAGAGGTAAAAATAAAACTGCTACCTTTTGCTTGTTTATAAATGGAAGCAAATTCTGTGCTTTTAATTTATTAACTTAGTTAAATCTAAAAGTTAAATCTTTAAGCAGAGTAGATTCTCTTTAAATTCATTATTTTGGATTTGTGAAGTAATAATGTATTTCTTTGCATGTACTGCATGTTCCCAGATCTTAATTCTTTTTTTCTTTTTGTTTTCCCCACAGGTTACCTACATCTCACACATGCTTTAATGTACTATTGCTTCCGGAGTACTCAAGCAAAGAAAAGCTTAAAGAAAGATTATTGAAGGCCATCACATATGCCAAAGGATTTGGCATGCTGTAATAAATATAACAAAGGGATTAAAAAAAAAAGATGGTGATGATGTCCCTGTCCAAAAAGGCCATAAGATAGTGAGCTACAGTAGTCACCTGTGTTTGTGCCTCCCTTCTTTACTGGGGACATTGGGCTGGAACAGCAGATTTCAGCTGCTTATATGAACAAAATCTTTATTTTTTCTTTTAGCGTGAAAGTGTTACATATTCTTTCACTTGTATGTACAGAGAGGTTTTCCTGAATATTTATTTTAAGGGTTAAATCACTTTTGCTTGTGTTTATTACTGCTTGAAGTTGAGCCTTTTTGAGTATTTACAAGAAAACAAACTGTACTCTCCCAAGGAAAATATTGCCATCATTTGTAGACCATGTAACCTTCAAGTATGTGCTATATTTTTGTCCCTGTATCTAATCAAATCAAGAACTGTACTTTTTGAAGAGTTTGCTTTTGAAACTTGAAGTCTTGGAAAACAGTGTGATGCAATTACTGCTGTTCTAGCCCCCAAAGAGTTTCTGTGCAAAATCTTAAGAATCAATAAAGATGGAAGGGAGAACTTGGAATGTTAAATTGCAGCCTTGAGAACTTTACTTTAGTCACAGCACAACAATTAAAATTCATTTCACTATATGTTGTCTTCACATGTCTTGTAATAAACATTTCTTAGCATATGAAAGGGTAGAAATTTTAGTTACTTTTTTTTAAAAAAAAGTTTACTGGGGGAAGTGCATTTTCAGCTGAACAGCTTTAGAATAGGGAGTGAAGTGTTTGGAAAAAAGATAGGAAGTTTTTGCTATATTATAAACAAAGCATGTGGAAGTGCACTTAAAATGAAGTTTTATTCTTAATTGCCTATTATGTTGACATTTTAAATAGACAATCCAAAGTCTTCCCTACATGTTATGTCATCACCATTTATTTAATGAATTGTTGTTCCTACTTATCAAGGCACATGATCAGTGTTGCAACATAATCTAAAGGGATGGCTACTGTATTTTAATCTCATCTAACAATAAGCAAAATTGAACAATATTAAACGTAAGGCCTACTTCATGTTGTACACTTCCAACCATTAAATAAACTGTTAGAAAGTAAGTACTAAGCTTATGTTCATCTACTACATAAAGTATTCCGTAGGTTTTTAATTTAACTCTACAAATCATATCAGAAATAAATCCTTTACCTTTTGTAGTCTGTGTTTAATGTTAATTTCTCCTGTTGCAATATATGATAAAGGGATTATGCGTTTTTAAATGAAGATGTAACTGGCATATCTCTTTCATAATACAAGCTGCAGCGGTTGTGCAGAGCTGAGCTTGTGCCTTGACAATTGTTAAAACTGACTACTACCGATCAAACCCGTGACTGTGTGGAATTGGCATTAAAAGGCGTAGTTTTGAAATCATTGGAGAAAGAAAATACATCTTTCAGGACTATTTTAATAAATTCTTTCTAGTAATAGAAACAGACAACTGTTATGTAACTGTGATGCTGAATAAAACAGTGACCTTTTTTCACCACGGTTCAGTGAAAAAGAAAACAAGTGACTTCCTTACTTTGACAAATTGGATATTAAATTATTTGGTTAGAAGACATTATAGTACAGCATAATTTGAGGGTTACCGGTACATAAAACTCTGCAGAAGTGAACAGTAGTAGTGATGTGGGGTCCAGCACTGTTCCTCTCAAATCTAAGCCAATGCAGGATGGTGTGGACATGGGGACTGAGACTTGCTGGGGAGGGAGAGGTGCTGGCTGTCCTCTGGTCTTTGATCTTGAGGTGGCAGTTAGGGCATGCTGCCTTGGATGGTCACCGCATTGTATGTCCCTGAAGAGGAAAAGAGGAGATGCCCTACCTCTCAGTAGGGCAGCTGACAGCAGCATTTGCCAATTCTTTCAGGTTTGGGGCGTCTTTTACTGCAGGTGGTGAGAACAAGATTTGCCGAGTGCCTTGAGGTGTTTTGTTACAAGTATGAACCACATCGTGATGCTGTTGCGTGGTGTGTACCTTGTCAGTCGTCTGATACCATTAAGCTGTATCCCTATACTTGTTTTATTCTGATGTAGCTGTGGATGATGGTTATGCCCAGCTGACAACTGTATAAGATTCATGTTGGGTTTTTTATAGAGGTCCAAAAGCCGGGCAGACAGCGTAATTTTATAGCAATACAAAGTTCTCTAACTGAAGTGTTGACTTTGTAAATATGCTTTTTCTGTCTTCCTTTTAGCATTAAGATTAAAATAATGCATAATTGTATCTGTCTTTAAAAGCATAAGTTGTTTTACAAGGAACCTTTTTCAGGTAAGGTATTTGACAGATTTCCCATGTAAATATATAGTGCCTCCCCCAAAACGCCACTGTATTGAGACCGTATCTCCTTAGTGGTGTTATAAATGTTCTAATTGTCCAGCAGTAGCAGGTGGTAAGGTTTAAAATAAAAGAAATCTCAAAGTCTTATAGCTGCAGACTGCTCTCCTGCCCTGCAGCAGTTCCAGTCAGTCTTCCTTTGTTTGGACAGTTTGTCAAAGTGGGAGAAATGCCACTTTAAGCTCTTTTTTTCTGGGCTCTGGGCACACCCAGAATGTCTTTCACCCTCACTTAGTCTTTCAGCAGTGTTTAGCAAATTTTAGGTCTACGAAGCCTACATTGGAAGTTTAGGTGTACTTACGTGTCACTGAAATACCTCTCTCAAGCAAGACTGAAGACTCCTCTTCCAGGGTAGCAGTCTGATGCCAGTGTGCTGGTGCTCTTTCCTAGGGTGTCCTTAATATGTTATTGAGAAAATATTTTGGGCATCCCAGCATTGTCTCATTTGACAAGTGACAAATGCCTCTAAGCATTTCTTTCTGCACCCTGATCAACTTCCAAGATGTTTCCAGCCTTGGTGTGAAGGGGACATTAGGCTTTTTGTCTGTATTTTGTGGTATCATGTGCCTCAGAAATGATGGTAGTGCTAGATAGGCTGAAAAGAGTCATCTTAAGTACTGAATAAATAAGGCATTTTTCTAAGATTTCATTAGGAGTGAGGGAATAGTTTGGCTCTAAAGGTATATTAGCACATGACTGTGTGAACAGAGCATCACCTTTTAAAACATGAAAGCTTTTGTTTCTTGCTGAAAAGATTTCAGGAGCACAGTTCAGTTGACTAAAGAACAGTGTTTGTGGAAGTTATGACAGGATTTATCGTCCCTTCAGCAGGTAGTAGCCTGACACAGGACTGTGGCAGCCAAGGAGACCCTCCCTAGGCTTGTGCTTTGAGGAAAGCTGATGCTGGAATGGGCTGGTGATGAGCCTGGGGCTCCAAACCCCTCTGTTTCCATAGTCAATCCATTCCTCTCATCCAACAGCGGTCTTCACTGCTGAAGCAGGAGCCTCATACCATGCAGGTGTGAAGGGCTGAGCCTCCAGGTAGCCCACAGTGTGGGCTACCCAGACACTTCCCCAGGTTTCTGCTCTGTGGAGCAAAGGAGTGGGACACACACCACTGATGTTCAATGGGAGGACAACCCCCACAGCATCGGCTTTAAGGTGCTTCTCTGTTGTAGCCAATTAACTACAGGTAAATTTTTAATCTCTTAAAATATCCTGGTTGTCTCAAGAATTTTCAAGATGAAGATAATTCAGTTGTGTTGAATGTTTGAGCTGTGTCTTACTATTTAGAAAAACAGCATTCAGCATACAAGATGGAGCAGGAACTTCTTCCAAGTTTAGCTACGTAAAAACCAAGCCTTTGCTGATAAGAGCTTAGTTTATGATGGTTAGTCTCAGAATCACAAGGGTTTGTGATAATTACCTACAGTTCCCGTTTGTACTTGTGCACAACTTTAAATTTTCAGAATTGCTGGTGATCAAAATTGTTGTCAAGAAATTCATAAGAGCATCAGGGACTTTAAATAAATTTTATTGAGAAATTCACTTTTTATACAGTATCATAGAAGGGACACTGCTTTGGAAATAGAGTTGATGCTGATATTTGCCTTTAGACTTCTTATCCGGATTAATTAATTTGGAAAACCCATGAAATAATGGTATGTAAATAACGGTATGTATTTTTCTCCAGTGCTCTGTCTAAAGATGCCTTCAGCTGTTAGTTTTTATTATTTTTCATTAACAAAATTGAATAAGGTGTCTTGCTGCTGGATTTCTGTAGTAATTTAAAAAGTTATTTGCTCGATGACTTTGGCTGTATGCTGCACAGCTATAAGGTTTCTGTCTTCATAGCTTTGCTGTCATTAAATCGCCAAGTGAGGGGCTGGCCTGCAGTTGGAATTGCATCCTGATGTACCACCTTGTCACTGAACGTGGGAATCTCCCTTCTCCCGTTGTCCCTGAAGTTTCCAGTGCACCTTTGGTTGAGTTCCTGGTAAGTGGCATCACAGCCAAGCCTGTAAGGGGGCAGCTCGTTCACTGCAACTGCAGGTGGACCAGGGACTGCACAGTGAAAAAGCAACTTTTTCCTTGATGTGTCCTTGGGCTGTGCCTCCTGCAAGCTTTGCGCTCTAAAGAACAGAAAGTGGGGCATGGTGGGTGTTGGTTTGGGATCCCACATTCTCCTTGGACAGAAGGAGGGACTTTCACAGGTGTAAGATGGCAAGTTGAAAAGGCTTGTGATCTTTGAAAGACACAATCAGTCTTTTTTGTTTGGTTCGTTTTTTCCCCTTCTCAGAAAAATTTATTTCTTTCACTTGGATGCAAATTGCCATTTATCTGAAACACTGTATGAAACATCGGTCGCTCTTTTGCAATTGCTGGTTTATGGGATGGGCTCTGGGCAGGAGCTGGGTTTGGCTGGAGAAGTCACGTTAAACTGGTGGGGGGAGCAAGTGAGAGAGTGAGATAGGAGAGGAGGGGGTGAGTTGGCGGTAAAAAGGTGGGAAGAGAAGCAGTTGGAAAATGTATTTTGATTGAGAAACACTACATAGGATGAAGGAAGTGGAGGTGTGGGTTTTTTTAACTGAGGAGGGTTGTCAAGGATCTTGGGAAGACAGGGTGTGCTGGGAAGGTAGTTTTAATTTCAGATGTGCTGCTTTGTGATATACAAGTGTGGTTTTGTTCTGTTGTGCAGTATTTGTAGGAGACATCCAGAAAGCAGTCCTGATAAATAACGGAAGTCCTACCTAGTATGCTTGTGTTTATGGATGTCTGTTGCTCAATATATATCCAGCTTCAGGATTTCTATGTGGGGAAACTTCTAAGAGACAGGGATATCAGCAGTACAAGTAGAGGGTGTGAATTGTTACTCTATTTTAGGGTAATAAAATGGCATTGGGAACTGCTACAGTATCTTCCCAGGTAGGTTTGTGAATAGTTTTGAGACTTAAAAATGAAATCAGAGCTGACTCTGGAAGTCAGCCAGCGATCACTGGAGTTGGGCTTCTGCCTTAGGAAGGACACGCCGCACAGCTGAACTATAAACAACTACACATGCAGGGATGCTGCTGCTCATATGGGCTTGGCTGGCAACTAGTACTGAGCAATGTCCAGTGAAGATAAAAACTGCAGCAGCTTGAAGATTTGTGACTGAACTCTTGTCTTGTGCGAAGCTGATGTGAAGCTTTTCTTAATGTCACCAAAAGCTCTGGCATACATTTTTGCTGTGCCAGTGCGATTACATAGGCAGAAAATTCCTTAAATCTGTGTTCCCAGTGCATCCTTTTGCTTCTGGATTTGTATGGTGCAAGCAATCCTGCTCACAAGTAACTGTCTATAAAATGGCAACTCATTGAAAACATTTCTGTTGTAAGTTTCGAGTTGCCAGATATCAAACGCTACATTTCATTTACGTATTTCCTGTTGCAAGCACTCAGTGTTTGAGCAGTAAGGGGTAAAAATCAGGTAAGCTAATGATACAATTAAGGGGTTCTTATTGTTTGCTAATATAATTGATTTTTAAAAATGGAAACTCAGCACTAGAATGTTTCCTAGATGAAAGCATGTTCTCAAAAGAATAATATCCCCTGTGCTATGTACACTGATTTTTTTTTAAAAAAAATTTTGTCATCTGCACATGAAGACTCCTATGAACTTTGTAGCAAGTCACCTAAAATAAAGCAGGTGACACTTCGGACTCAGCAACACAGATACTTTCTTTTCAGAACACACACAGATTTCTTTACAAGCATCTAATAAGGGTTACTCTTGAGCCATTTTTTTTCACCTTGCATCTCTCTAGCGAAGGTCTCATATTCCTGAACTGAAGTCCCCAAGTGGATATCCTTTCTAAGAAAATTCCTGTCTGGCTGCTTTGCAGTAGGGCTGCAGACACTGGGCTCTGCCCTTACCAGGCTCCACTCTCTGCCCCTGCCACAATAGCTGGCAGCCAGTCCAGGTGAGAGCATCGCTCCTGCACCAGGAGTCATTCCAGATGGTGGCCCTCAGGCCTTTTGGAGGCAATCCTGCCCCAGACCTGCAGCTTTATGAATAAGCAGTTTGACTTTATCATCCAAGATGATTTCCTTGATGGCTTTGCTTTTGGAGAAGAGGCCTTCTTGGTGTCTTGGCCTTACGTCAGGTTTCCTGGGTTCAGGACTCTCTTTCTGGGATCACCCACTGCTGCTGTTGCCACCTTCAGAGGACAGTTTTAGTCCCTCATCTTTCATGCTCTTGGCGTCTCCCAGAGGGACAGTAGGTGGCCTGGAGCCAGTGCTCTCAGCTGCCATGTCCCACCGCAGACCAGCAATTGCAGTGGAGGAAGCTGTAGGTGCAGAAGCAATGGTGATCTGCCTGTTGCCTCTGAGCCTCGCTGCTGCAGGGCTGCGGGTGATAAAAATGGGCTGGTTTGGCAGTTTCTTCCCAGAATCTACAAGGTGGGAGCTTCCATCAGCCATATTCTCATGTTTTTCGCCTTTCCTCTGGAAATCTCCCATCCCAAGGCAGGTTGCAGCCTCTGGACACTCTTGAGTTTCCTCTGCATTTATTTTTTTTGGTGCCCCCTCTACAAGTGAGAGTGAAGCCCTCTAGGACTGAAACCCACATGGAGTAGGTAGCTCTGCTGTGCTGTACAATGCTTCTCCTGCCCTTGGCACCAGCAATGACTGGGAGAGGGAGCATGCTCTGCTGGAGACGTCCGTCGCCCATCGGTCTGGCGTGGGCCCCTTCTGGCCATCAAAGTTTAAGTGAAATTCAGTTATAGAAAACAGCCTGGTCAATAGAAAGGACCTTCCCCATTTGCTTTCTCCAGGGCTCCAGGTCGTTGTGTCTCTTCTGTAACAGCCAGTCTTCCCCAGCGGTGGTAGCAAGCTGAGCCACTTGGTTTCTCCCTCACCTGGGACAGGTCTCTCACCCCTGCCCTCAGCTGCAGTTTTGAACTGCCACCGGCTGGCTGCCCCGAGGTGCTGTGTGGGTCTTGTCTCGCTCCTCTCCTTCCTCATTTCGCTCATCTTTCTTTGGCTGCCAGTGCTTGTGGCTGGTGCAGTTAGGTTATAGTGAGTGAAACATTTTCAAAGCAGTTGGCCTGGAAACCCCAAACTGGAAGTGGTTTGCTTGGGGCAGCTCCTCTGTCAACCTGCCTGGTAGCCGGGAGCCTCATCCATACTGTCAGCGCTCTGGTCTGCACCCCACACCGAGAAGCCTGGCTGTGGCTGGCGGGATGCACGAGCTGTGATGGCAACTGAAGTGTTTGGAAAGGCATGAGCTGCTTTCCTAGGAAAGCTCTGCAGCTTTTTGTTGCCACACATAAGCTTTTTTTCTAACCTTCATATCAATGTAGTCAGAGGCAGCTGTGTTTATTGCAAGATGAGGCATTGGCTTTCAGTAGTCAGAATCCATTAAAAAAACCCACCTCTGGATCATTTCCTTCACCATAGAGTGCCCAAAGTTGCTGCTGTAAGAGAGGCTTCCTTGTGCCGAGCACTGGACAAGTACCTGTGAAGAAACAGCTCTGATGACTTGCTTTAAACAGCCTAAATCTACAAATAATTTGAAAATAGTGGGAATCCCACTGAAAATTGCTGGATTAATTATCTGCACCATTCTGCAATACTTCAGTGGGGAACTGGCAATCAGTTCTCCTGAAGAGTAGATCTTTGCAGCACAGGTGGTTTAAGTCATCAGCCCTAGAGGAAAGCTGTGCTAAAAAAAAAAAGTCGTTCTGTGCTTCTCTGTCTCCTCTGGAAAGGCAGGCAGTGCCCCTTGGTTCTTGCTGTGCTACCCACGTGGAGGGGCTGCTCTGGTGTAGTGACTGCTGTGGGGTGGCTCCCCTTTCAGGGTGATGTGGGGGGAAATAACAGCTCACAATAAGAACAGAATTCTGGGGGTTTTTTCTTCTCGGGAAACTAAAGAAATGACATGTCAAAACAGACAAAAAACCTGAGAAATTAATAGCTATTCATCAAGATGCACATCAGTCCAGAATCCAGTTGTGCTTTCCTGATTTTCCATGTTACTGTTTTCTATTGCCCTGTTACGGAATGGTTGATAGCAGCCCCTACAAACCGTAAGGAAAGAAAAATGCAATAGCAACCATTAGAAAATTCCTTTCATATTTCTGCACTTCTGGTTTTAGAAACTGACCCCCAATTTACCTATACAACTAAGACAGGTCTCTGTTAGAACTGATGGTGTCCTCCTCGGCCTCTTGGGAAAACAGCCTTTGGCACGGGAGCTGTAGCCATTGGCACTGCGTCCTGCAGTCTCCCTGCAGAAGCCAAGCAGAAATGGTAGAGCTGATGAAGAAAAGTCTCTTTGTGAGAACTGCTGCTGCTTCTGGAGTAAAGCTAATGCTTGTGTTCATCATTGAAGATGAGGACACCCTGCTGTCCTGCTCTTGAGGTTGCAGAAACCAGTTTTGCTTAAATAATGTGAGTTTTCCCTTCTCACTCTGCTCTTAGGGTGTGGACAGGGAAGGACTGTAAACACAGAGCAGCAGAATTTTATTTTCCACAGTGAAGATGCAAGGGCAGTTGGCAACAGCAAGTCTTGGCCTTTGATGTGTGAGCTGGAAATGGTTGCAAAATCTGAATTTCAGAAACAAAAGGCCTGACCATTTTTTTGCCCAGGGTGGTTCCTCAAGGCTTGCATGTGTTTCCCTCCCCATCGGCCCAAGGCAGAGTGGAAGGGAGCGGGGCTTTCCCCTCTTCCCTGAGGGGACTGCCCAGGCAGCATCCTCCTCGGGCTCTGGACTGTGGATGGGGCTGGGGGGAGAGGGTGTTCCTGTATTGATGGCTTCTCTCAGGAAAGCTGCCACCGCTGAAATCCTGTGCTTTAGCTGCCTGTACAGTTGCCAGATCCATTTAGTGCATAATTCATTTTGCTCTCGGGGATATGCAGAGGGTTTTTATGAATGCTAAATTATGTAAACAATGGTTTGATTCTTTCTGTCTGTTCCAGGATGGAAACATTAATAGAAGAGCTAGGGGACTTTGAAGGCAAGTACAAATGCTGTCATCTCACAAATCTTCAGGATGAAGAGCAGCTCTCCTTTAGCCAGCCCAACTGCATTGTCTTGTTGGACAACCTGGACTAGGTTTGGCCTGCGAAACCCTCTCTCATCCTTGCCAGCAGCAGCGATACAGAAACAAATGTGTCTTCCAAACCAGCAACATACAGACCACCTCAGAGTGGACCACCTCACTAATGCTTTTATTGGCAAAAGGCAAATGAACAGTTTGTTTCTTAATGTAAAGCAGAGCGCTCTCTCCTTGTACATTAATAAATATTTGGCAGAAATAAGACTGTAAAGCAGATGTCTAAGAAAAAAGAATTAAATGCAGGGTTGTTCCTTCCCTTGGCTCTTTCTGGAGAAAGAGCTGCACCATCAAGCTATCCCCAACCCTCAGCTGTATGTGAGGGGGCCTTTACATGTACAGGTGCTGTTTTGCTGTCACTGCCCTTTCTGTTGTCCAATTCAGTTAATTGAATATTCTGGAGCAGAGCTTTCAATAAAACATAAACAGTTTTCACTGGTTTAAGTAGAATAATAGTAGGTGATGGAGGGAGCTGCTTCCCCAGCTTTACTCTCCTTTTGCACCTGCAGTGGATGTTGAAACACCTCAGGCCTTGTCCATCGATGTCTCCCGGTGCAGCCTGCCCTGTACCTGTGTGAAGTGAGCGCTGTGGCCATCAAAAATCCACCTGCAGCATCAAGGCCTGTGTTCAAAGGCTCTGTAAGCACCGTCCCCTTCTTCACTTTCTTTTGTGGTGGGGTTGAAGTACCAGGTACTGCCCAGTACTTTGGGAGGGTGGGATTTTTAATAGGTGACGTGTGTGCAAGTAGCAGAAACCTGCAACCATTTTTATTTCTGCTGGACGAGGCCCCAGCCCTGCTGTGCCACCCTGCATGGAGCAGGGGAGGACAGGAGATGGGTGGCAGCAGCACAAGGACCCTGGAGACCCTGTGCCCCACAAGGACCAGCACTGCTGGGGGAAGCAGGGGGGGGTGGTCAGGCTCTCCTGCCCCTGTGGTGTCCGCAAACACAGTGACGGTGTCAAAACTGGGCATGGGACCAAAGCCCTGTGTCAGCTGCCCCGTGGTGAGGGGAGAACACCGCCATTCCACTCAGCTTTCTGTCACCTCACATCTCTGTTCCAGCTAATGAGTTTCTAGGCCACGCAATACGGGCATGATCAAAGTCTGTCATGAAACGTGAAAATCCAGAGGGATATGAATAAGAGAAAACACAGAGTTGCTTGAACATTACTCAAAATATTTTAATGTACATGCTGTAGCCACATTAAAGAAATGGAGAAAACATCTTACAGAGATGAAAGACATCAAAGGATGTGATTTCATCATGCCAAAAGCTGTAGATTTCGAAGTGACTGAAGCCAATAGCATCAAAACAGCTCTTTTTCTGGCACGTGAAAAACAGACCAAGAGGCGTAGAAAAGGGAAGAGCAAACATGTACATAACGAATAGATTAAGCTGTTCTGATCCATCAGGTAAAGAAGTAATCTTGTGTTTGTGGGTTTTTTTAACAGGTATAAATTTGATATAAATAATACTTTAAATGGTTCTACTTGTATATACCTAGTAGAACATATATAGTAGAATATACTTGTATATACCTAGTAGAACTATACCTGGAACAGCTGTAGTATGCTGGGTAGGTAGATATTTACAGCGAACGGTGGCTGATGCAGAACATGATGTTAAGTACGAAACCCCTACCAGACATGGTGTTTAAGTAACACAACAGCGAGCGTCAGCCATGGGCGTATGTGGTACCTGCCACTGTTACAAGGGGAGAGTTACAAGTTCAGCAGCCTGTGACCACACTGTCTGTGCTTACAGTGCTACTAGCCAACAGCCAGCTCCACCTCCACCCTGCCCTCCTCAGTGTGGCAGCGAGGACACTAGACCCCTGCCAAAGCAGCCTCTCTTACCTCCCTCCCCCTTTGTTTCAAGTCCTTGGAGAAAATAAGGACAAGATTCAGCAAAGGACCAAAATTCCTTAACTCTGCTGGCTGCATATAGGTCTCAGCTACTTTCCAAAGCTCTTGTTAGAGGTTAAGCTAATAGAGGTTAATAGATCTTAAGTTAACAGACGTTAAGCCCAGCCTACAGTATATACTGAAGTCTAGTTGTCTTCTAGGGCTATAATATGAGTTGAGACATGGGCCATATGTGGACATCTACTACCTGGTGGTCCCTTTTTCCTGTGTTGCTGGCAAAGCCCTATTCCTTACTCACCATCAGATTTCTCTCACTGACCAAGCTTGAAAGTGTCAATAAGAGGGGGACAGCTGCTTGCCCAGAGACAGGGGCTTACTCTGAGTAGCTGTACTCAGTTTAGCAAACCAACTGCCTCCTTCCATTTCACCACCATCTTGTTAAATCACCCTTAGTGGGTTTCTCACCAATTTTCTAGCAGGCCATCATCTATTCCCACATGCTGCTAGGGCTCCTAAGTCAGGGCTGAAGACAACTGAAAGGCAGGGCACCAGCTGTGGTAATACCTAACACCACTGGAGGAGCCAGACCCCATGCCACAGCTGGCTGAACAGCCTCTGCTACTCCATAACTCTTCTGCAGTCAGTGAGGTACCAGAGGATAAAAGTAACACAGGGAAAGATACAGGACTGAAAAATACTGTACAGCAAAAAATGAAAGCTAGTATCTACCCAGCAAGAGACTAGTAGAGAAATCTCCCCTGTGGGAGGGACAGAAACCTGGAAAGAAACTGGAAGCAGCAGGGTGGAGGAGGTTACGAGGGGTGTGTAAGAGGCAAATCCTGAGGTTGCAATGCGACAGAGCAAGAAAGTCTGCAGTACCATTCTGCCCTGAACGTCGTGGCAGACTGAAGGGACCAGACCTGCGTATTCACCCCAGAGCCAGACCACTGGCAGAGACAACTATTCTGCAGTGAGTAGAAAAGTGACCAGCACAACTAGGCTCCTATCAGCAGGCCCTGAGCAAATGTGGCCTTCATTTTCCCTAACTAATGGAAACATTAGTTACAACTACTAGGCAACAACTACTTCAGGAAAAAGCTGGCATAAATAGTGGAGAGAAGTGGAGTAGGCATCCTTAAATGAAATAAAGAGGAAGAAAACATAGGTCTAGTGGCAGGAATGACTGCCACACAGGGCTTGTTCTCCCTGCTCGCAGAAACCCTGTTGCAGGAGAAAGCTGGCTGGCAGGCAGGGCAGCCTGTCCTGCCAGCCCACACTGCTTCTCAGCAGCCGCCTTCTGGTACTGCCGGCTTGCCGAGAGGGAATTCACTCAAAGCCCTACGTACAGGCCCTGCACATGCCAGGGCCCTCTATCCTCTTCCCAGGTGTAGTGAAGCCATATTGCCACATGTTTTTCACCAGGGAGCTTTCAGGGACTCCTTCCAAGTGAGTGTTTTACCAGTAGGAATGGGGCTGGGCTAAAAAAAAAAAAAAAGAAAAAAAGCATTTCCCACTCTCTCCACAAGCAAAGCAGCTGCAGAGCAGCAAAAGCTGTCACAGACCATGCCAGAAAGGACATGAATAAACACTGCTACTCTGTCAGCATGGTCCTTTGTGCAGAGCCCAGCTCATTAGAATCAAACTAAAGCGTCCGGATGCACGGCTATTTCATCCACGTGCAGGGCTACACGGCACAGGCCAGGTACATGCTGCTGCTTTGCTGGAGTCCAACTGTTTGCACAGATGCTTCACTGTGAAAGAAAAAAATAATTTGGAGAAGCCCAGGTGTGCGTCCATGCATTTAATCTGCTACTAAGGTAGCAGGGTAGAGCACGTACCCTATAAATATTTTTTAAGCCTTTTAAAAAAACCCTAATCTCTTCTACTTTAAGTACAATGCCTTCTTAATGCAACATGTGTGGGAAGAGACAATGTGTCAAGACCTACATGTACCATACACAATAGACGTTCTGAGCATGACTTGTAAGAAACCCCCTCCCAGTACAAAAAAGTACCAAAGTGCCAGACCAAATCTCCCCCTAAGAAGAAGGTAATAACGTTCTATTTACAAGAAAATACTGCTTCAGTTAAAAATGCTAAAAACCATTCTCTAGAGTTCATATAAAAATAATCATGTCTATGTATGCACACACATATTTACATACATTTATGGCTTCCATGTGCTTCAACCTTCTCCAATAAATGAGGAAATATAAATACTCCATTACTGCCTTTTCTCCTCCTCAGGTTTTTCAGCCTCTGTTTCTCCAATTGATAAGGTGCCACTACCATATTTTTTCACTCGGGTTTCTACTCTGGCAAGTCTCTGCTTCACTTTTTGTTGAGATGAGGTGTATTCTGCTAGGAGCCTCGCAAACCTAGTCTGCAGCGTATCCAGAGCTGTTTCAAGTCTTTCTATCTTTTCTTCCAAGTCTTTTGGGTCAGCTCCTGCTTTTGCTGCTTCCTCATCTATTAAATTGTCTTTCATCAGAATTTGTCGCCCTTTCTCTTCCAGAGCCTTTTTGGCTTCTGGATATTCTGTGAGGGCTTCCATTAAATCATCCTTAGACAAGCAGAACAAATCAGAATAACCAATACTCCTTATGTTGGCTGTCCTCCTGTTACCAGATTTACTACCTTTGATGTTTAGGATGCTGATTTCGCCAAAGTAGCTGCCATCACTTAGGACTACAAATTGGGTTATGCCATCATCTGCCACCACAGCCAATTTTCCCTCTTTAATAATGTACATTTCTCTCCCAATATCTCCCTTTTTGCAAATGTAGTCCCCAGGACTGAAGACCGTAGGTTTCAGTTTCAGCACCAGCTCAATGAGAAGTCCAGCTTCACAATCCTGGAATATACGCACTTTCTTCAGTGTGTCCAAATGGACATTGATGGCAATTTCAGCCTTTAACTTGTCAGGCAGATTTTTGAGAACTTCCTTCTCATCCACAGTTTTCTTGTTGGTCCAGAGGTAATCAAACCACTTAATAACCCTGGCTTCTAAATCCTTAGTCACTTTTCGGAACTGCATGTACTGTTTAATGGAATCCACTTTGGCTTGGAACTCTGCCCTGGAGGCATTCATGTTGGAAATCATGGAGCCCACATTACCGACAATGGTAGCGAAGATCAGCACACCCACCAGGAAGTCAATGACCACAAAGAGATACTCTTCATCTTTCACCGGGGGTGGTGTTTCTCCAATGGTTGTCAGTGTGAGCGTTGACCAGTACAGACTGTAAATGTACTTTCTAGACAGGCGCCCGTATTCTGGAATGGACACGTTAGGGTAGACCCAAGAGTCGGTTCCAAATCCGATGAGCTTTGAAATGGCAAAGTATATACACGCGTTCCAGTGGATGATGATAAGAATGTATAAAACAAGATTTCCAATACGAAATATGTTTGGATAATTTGTCCTGGTTTCAGTACGGTCAAAAAACTCAAACAGACGAGAAATCCTCAGCAGGCGGTTAAATCGCAGTTCAGGATAGTTCAAACCAAACTTCAAATATGCCAGGTCTGTTGGCAGAAGGGACAGCACATCCAGTTTGAACTGGACAGTTTTGGTGTAATGATCTCGTAATTTCTTTTCATCCTTAACTAGTAAGCCTTGTTCAAGGAAGCCTTCAAAGAACAAAAAAATACATATTTCACTTGTTAGAATAAAAATATTCATCATCAACAGTACTGAGTGACTTACATTTTAGATACCTGAGAACATTAAAATTTGTACTGTTATGGATACAGACATTGATACACTATGAGTTAATTTAATGAAAAATATTTAATTGCAAACTTAAATATCTCGTTTCAAAGCTGATATATAATGACAAAGAGCAATGACTCTACTATTACCACAGTGCTCCCTGCAGTTTTCCACTCTATTCTGGGGCAGTTGTATCCTTTTCTTTTAGGTATGTTTGCAAAAAGAAAGGGGAGAGTCAAATGTCTCATTTTTCATGAATCGTTGGCATGAGTCATAACTGAAGTTAAGCAAGTGTTAAGCAGTTGTGTATAAAATTGGAAGTGGAGTATTTTTTAAATAAATACCAAGAATAAGTAAGTATAATAGACTGTTGGGAACTTTTTCTGAACAATGTAGATACCCTTGAGATAAAGAAATCCAGTTTCCGCCCCTTCCCGAGCCATGCTTTTCCTCTTGTGTTCAATGTTAAAGCTGACAGGATTTTCCTTTTCGTTTTGGAAAACTGGTTTGCACTTTTTTGTGTTTGTAGTGAGAGACCTACTAAGCAGAATTTTGTACACTGGTATTTCTTCATTCAAAGGACTTTGGAAAGTACTAGATTTTTTAAAATTATTAGAAGACATAAACTGCAGTAAGATACCTTAAAGCAAGCTGTAAGAGTTTTCATGGAAAGGCGGCCTGAGCAGTACAGCTGCGGTGCTGTTTTGTACCTCTGAAAGCTCAAGGCATTGAAAAGGTTCCACAAGGAATAGCCTATGCACTGCAAAATACTTGCTGCAATTGCAAGTGGAGCCCACTAGGCTAGTTAGGAGGAAAAGTCAACCAAGAGAAAAGCAAAACATTCCCTGTGTATAGGGATTATCATATTTTGCTAATCCTTTAGCAATCTACAAGCAGCAGCTTTCTCAGGGAAGCATCTGCTGAGGAAGGCCGAGCTGCAGTTCTTTGTGCCCTACACAGCACGGCTGTATTTCTGGAATGTGCACATATCTGTACTATTGCCTCATGTATATGTGTGTATCTGTCTTTAGGTTTTGGCAAACTGATGGTGACTACACATGGATGTAGTTCCAGTGCCATGAACTGCTACCTCTCAGAAAACTGCTGAAAAAGCTGATCAAATATGCCCTTATTAACAGAGTTATGCAATGGAACAGAAAAGTTGGCCAGGCAGGTGAATTTCTGACTCATAATTATTTAAAATAACTTTGAAAACACCTTCCTCTGGAAGGGAGGTAAAAGCCACTCAGCTCTTTTTTGTCCCCTCACAGAACTGAAGTCCTGTAGTAAAACCTTTTGAAAGCGTCAAAATGTGGGATATACTAAACATGACCAGCTGCTGAGAGACATGAATGGTTTTTTGCTTCACAGTGCACAGTCACCAAATAGGTGAAATACAGAAACTGGCCCTGCAGCTAGACAGGAATGCACCACAGAGAAGCTAATGTGGATCACGGTAGTTGCAGGGCTACCTAGATCCCAATTCAAAGCCAGTCCCAGCCCTTAGACAGCAGGAGTCACACTCTTCCCCAAAGGCTTCCAGGACCTCTGTCCCCAGGGCTGTTGGACCATGCAGACTTACAGGAAAAGGCAGCAGGCACAGGCAGAGTCAGGAGGGGTTGCTAAGAAAGTTGACAAAGATTTTAGCACCTAAAGGAAGTGATTTCCTTATCAGAGGGCCTGAAACTGCAGCAGACACCTGCACTGAACATTCAGGAGATCTTTGTGGCAATTGTACAGTTCTAATCCAGGGCTGCAAAGCCAACCTCCTAACCACGCTTTAACAGCCGTGCAATCATGATCAGGACAGCCCATGGAAATTTTATAACTTGCACTGCCTGGACATGCCCAATTTCTGCTCGGTTCTTTCCCATTACAATAACAGCTGTAATTGCAGGAGAGAAATTTAGTTGGCACAGCTGACATTTTAACAACACAAAAAAGATGAAGCCCCCCTGCCCCACCCCAAATACAGCAGTCTTGTGATTTAGGCTGCTGTCTGAAATAGACTTTCCTGTTGAACAAGGTACTTGCTAAGTCTAAAACCTGGCTTGCCATGAGTTGTGTACTTCCCAATGTGACAGCATTTTTAGCCTCTCTTGTAATTATGTTTACAAGTTGTCACAAGACATGATTAATGTCAAGCTGTCAGCATGATTTAAAAAATAAAAAATAAAAAAAGTAAAAATCAGACTTAGAAGGACTCTCACTTTTCTAATGATCAGTGTGGGTTTGGACCCTTTCAAGACACATTATAGGGCTGCATCCATACCAGTAAATAGAACAAGCCAAGAAGTGTTTTCTGGCCCTGAGACCAGCTACCACGGCAGCTTCTGTTCACATATAAGTTTTCCCAGCCCCCTCTAAGAATGACATCGTGAACACCATCCAACCTTCCAGCGGTGCCTGAGGGAGTACTTGCTCACATAGACCAAAGTGCATGCACCTAAATTCATCAAGGACTGTTCTAGCAGTTTAATGGTATGTCATTGCTGAGGCCTTGTTTAGTTTAAAACAGATATTGCTTAAAGGCTAGAATCTGTATCAGCTGGACATGCTCAAGTATGAGATCTTCTCAGCCTGTCTGGACTACAGAAACAGAGACAGGAAGCTGAAAAGAACCACTTCAGGTGTGACATGGCACACTCCTCACAGATCCTTTAGGTTCACACTTCCCTCAGGAAGGCAGGACCTAAGCAAAGGTGCCTGGGTTAATCCCACACTACCCCTCTCCCGGGTTAAGGCTACACCACCGCCAGGCAGCAGGAGACCCAGCCAGGCCCGCGCAGAGGCTGCAGGACACCTGGCTGGTGGCAGAGGGGCAGCAGGGCCGGCTGGCTGCAGGCAAAGGGCGGCAGACTGGAAGCCAAGATGGGTGCCGGGTCTCCTTGCACTTGACCCACTCAGTAACCACTTCTGAGCAGGATGCTGCACGGCTTGGCTAAGAAAGCAGCACTTGTGGGGTACAGTTGGTTTCTTGCCCACTCTAATGAACACAAGCAATATATTATGCACAGAGTGATCATGACGTGCAAAGTGTCTTATTCTCCCTCCCCCACGCTGCCTGTTACAGTGGCTGTTCAGTCAGTGTTTGGCAGGCCTATTAAGCACTGACAGAACTGAATTTAGAGACAAGTGAAGAGCAGGTGTTAGGAGGTCCAGCCTTAAAATAATCCAAGATCGTCAGACTCTCCATACTCCCAAAGCCTCCACTGTGGGATTCTGCTGGAGACAAGATACTACACTGGTCACACCAACAGGGGAATTCCTGTTTCCAGCCTTTATATCCTTGCTGTATCTGAAAACCCTGTAAAATCCCAGAATGACTCACCTGTCCTGAACCTGACAAACATGTCAAGAATATAGATGATATCACAGCCATAATCCAAGAACAGCCATAATTTAATATGGTCACTTTGTAGCTCATCAAAACAGGCTCTAAACAAAGATAAAAAAAATAAAATAAAATTACAGCAACTGAATAAGGAAAGTACTTGCAGTGTATGTCCTAGCAGCGTGTTAGTGCACATTACTGGCACTGAAGAATTACAGGCAGTGTATCTCCATGACCAGACATCTGCACACTAGAGCTATGTCTAAAAAGATACTAGGATCTTTCAGAATTCAAAGGTGTTCAGGCCAGGAACAAAAATGAAACTTATATGCCACACAAAGGCACCACAATTAATCATGAGTCAGATTTCATGGGATATACATCTCCATTAAGATAATTGCCAAGTACAAGACTTGTTTCTGAGTGGCAAGCCATCCTCATCTCCCCCTGCATCTGATACAGCCTAAGTGAACCATTTCCAGAGCACTCCATTACTTGGACACAAACTGATTTCCACATTTTATATGGGAAAACAAATACTCGAGTAAAATCGTCCTGTTCTTCAAGCACCTACAGATGCATGACATTAATTTAAGATGACCCAACGCTGCTCACACCCCTCCCTTCTGTTCTTTACTGGGTGACTGGAAGACCTCTCGCTCTCTCAGCGGCTACTGAGCCTGCAGTGGCCACTGAGCCTGCAGTGGCCAAGGCACACCTCTGCAGCTAGCCAGCAGGTGGCACACAAAGGCCACACACAGCCAGCGCTCTTGAGGATGCTCACTACAAGTTGTAACAAATGTTTTTTAGACAAAAAGATAAAAAGAAACACTTGCCATCTATTCCCAGTGGTATGTATATCATATAGCCTTAAGGGCATATGAACTGTATATCTTCTAGGTAAGCCACCCAAAAAATACCGCAGGGAGGTAAAGAGGATGATTTACATAGGAAACACAATGAGACACTAAATTTGAAATGTAAAATTATTATTAACTGAAATCCATACCTGCACACTATCATACACCAGTTATAGAACACGGGTGCTGCAATTATGGTCAGCCAGTTGTAGTAAATATTGCTTGAAGGATCTATCACAAAGATCTCTTTTTTCTTCCTGGAAAGTGAAAAGTGCAGATTTACACTGGAAATGTAATGAAGTGACCTGCTAGATCTCCATCTTCTGGAGGCTGCTCATCTCATGATGAATTCACAGCTGCCTAAGAAGAAGAAGTATCCATGCAGGCAGCTCCAGCTGAGATACCAAGTATTAGCTTCATCCCATCTGATGTGCTGTATTTATTTGCACGACCCAACTTTGGAAAAAGTAAGAGTGGAAAGAAAAGCACAGACAGGCTGAAACCCACTGCCTTTCTGCATATGACCCCCACTGAAAAAAAAATAAAACGTTCAGTGTTTCTTACTATCATTCCAGCTATAAGGCTATGGTCCATTGCTAGAGAAAGAGCCTTCCTTTGCAGATTAATTTTGATGGTTTTGGTAAACCCTATTATGGAAATGACTGTATAAGCATGCATTTATTAAACAAGTAAAACATATATGTATTCAAATACATGCTTATACAAGTAAGACTCTGTGTGTGCATACATGTATAGTGTGTGACTAGAACTGAAACGTGTTATTACGTAAAAGCAAACTTCACACATTCACGGTCCTTGCTCTCTAGACCTCACAACAATGAAGAGATGCTAAATGAAGTGTACAAGCCTGGAATTTAAAGAAGATTTAAAGAACAGAAGGGATAACGGCACAATGCTCAGAAGTGCCCTTCCCCAGAGCAAGAGAGGTTGATACGGAATAGACAGCCATTAGGCATGTTATATGTAATCAGAGGAAATATGCATTAGTGGATTGTGAGGTCCACAGCTGCAGAAGTTATTCCAACAGGAACATGTGATAGTGTGATCTGTGAACTGTGTAACAAGGTGGGGAACACATGACCGGGCAATGCTTGCATGTGCATTTGTGTGACTTTTCCAAATCTCCAAGAATGTAAATATATTAAAACATGATGATAATTTATTTCATATTTGTGTGTATTTCTGGCATTACCTCTGCTGTCAGCTGAATGTCCAGATGATAATGTTACTAAAGAAAACAGCTTTAATCTAAAAAGCATT
The DNA here is from genome assembly GCF_965140245.1 of Athene noctua. Lineage (NCBI taxonomy): Eukaryota > Metazoa > Chordata > Aves > Strigiformes > Strigidae > Athene > Athene noctua. Next base: position 192,522,768 of record NC_134037.1, read on the forward strand.
TACTTTGCCATCTTCATAACAGGCTTTGAGCCATTTTTTCTAAAAAACTGGTCACTACCTCAAAACTGGATATTCATATAACAAAGCACACTACCTTCTCAACATTAAAACATTTATTTTCTTTGCTGAAATGTTTTAAAACTCTTTTGGCTAGTGCAAAGCTCAGGCTCTCACTACATAGTAATTGATAGCAAAAGAGAATCCTTAGAACAAAGGCTTTCTAACCAAACAAAGCTTTGATTAAGAAAGTCAAGATCTTGATATGAAACAAACTCCATTTGGAAGCAATTTCTAACTATGTCCCCATGCCTACACAGCACATGCCACCACATACATACATATTAACTTGCAATATATTACTCTAACATACTCTTTAACTGTGAAGTCCACTCAAATGCATTCTCTTTTTATCTGCCATCATTGTTGTTTTTAATGACTAATAATACTAAGTTGTACTATGTTTGGGTCAGCTTTGGGGGAACAAAACAAGATCAGGATCCATTTCTGTCAAAAACATTCAAATGATCTCATTTTGTTGCAGAAATACAGCATCTCCTACTCAGCAGAAGCAAACTTGAGTGATCATGAGTAATGAACTTCACCATATTAAGTAATTAGATATGCTTTTCAGTGTAATAACTAAACTTACTAGTAAACGTGTAATTTTCCACACGTAAGATTTTCAGCCAAACCAGACTTTTGGTTCAGCTGCTCTGAATCAGTATGGACATAGTGGAACAATGAAAAGACTGTTCAGACCTGCAAAGCAGGCTGCTATTCTAAAATGCCCTCATAGTAAAAAAGTGATCTTCAACAACAAATCAAAGTGACCAGAGGTAGTTGAATTCCCTTTTACCAACCTAGGAAGCTGTTTGTGACAGGTGTAAACACAGGTCTTAAAGATGCAAAAAGTCCGTTGAGCAGTTGTACCTTTCAAAGGGGAAAACATTAAAGATTTGACAGGCTAACATTCCACAGCCTACAGCACAATAATTGTCGTGGAAGTGTTATGATGAAATGCCATACCGTGCTTTGTAGCGTAGGAGGTGTGTTAGAAGCACACATTCTTTCTTTATACTTACTCTTCTTTTTTATTATTATCTTTTTTGTCCTCTTTCTTTTCCTCTTTCTTTTCCTCTTTTTTCTCCTCTTTAGCCTCTTTCTTTTCGTCCTTTTTGCTGTACAACATAAGGTAAGGCTTAGCAATATTACTGATATTCTAGCAGTTAAAGGAAAGGGTGGATGTTGAGGTACAGGAAACTAGACCAGACTCCAGATAAGAGTAGGACAGGGTTTCTCAGTGGAACCATTCATCCAACTAGTAAAAATGGTTTAGAGGCTGAGGCCTCTCAAGCTGACACCACCACACCACTCCATCAGGTAACCAGCTGGCTGATTCTGTGCATTAGTCACCCATGCTTTGTTGACCTTTCCAGACATGAGCGTACCTGGCTGATTTTAAGTAAAAGCTTCCAGTCTGTTTCATTCTTTAGAACTCAAGTATTTAAAAAGAAATCTACCAAGTGGTAACAGAATTTGAAATGGTTTAACAGACTGTCAACATTCTTTGCATATCCAAAACCTCACAGTGACTGTCTGAAGTTTTAATGGTAATTAAATGAAATGAGGCTGAATTTCCTCTCACAGTTCTTTAAAACCAACATAGCTGTAATTAATTAATTACCTCTGGCTTCAACAACTGCCTTGAAGAAGAATCCCAGTCAACGTGTGAAGAAAAGCAGCAAACGTAGAGAAAAAAGGTGTGTCTCATTTAACTGCATAGCAGTAATTTTATAAATGCTTTATAGTCAAAATGATCAAGCCAACCAATTTTAGATGTCTTCAGTAGAGATCTGCTGTATCTACAAGATAGTCCATATCTCATAGTCCATATCCACAAGATGACCTGTGCCCTAAAAGCATTTTTTCCCTTTCCAATAAGCGTAAAGAAAGAATGGGTTGCCTAGTTGAGATGCAGGTGTCTATGGTTGGACAGAGGAGCCATGCCCAATTTGCTCTGCCTGTACGCAATTGCCACTGTAGTCAAAGGCTGAACATCAAGCATTAAGTTCCATCCTTGCTGAAATCAATGGGAATTTTTCCTAGACTTAATGGAATCATGACTGTCCCCATGTTTATTAATTGCTTGTCATGCAATAAAGTAAAATATGGACTTTTAAACATAATTATATCTTACCATTCCATAGTATCTAGCACAGACCCAAGTTGCAGGATTTAATTTCAGATAAGGATTTTCATACTGTTCAAGTATGTACAGCCTTTAGCTTATACATAAAGATGGATCTGACTTCCCCCATTCCTAGGTCTGTCTGAAGAGTATTGGGATATGTTAATTTATACAGATAGGGCCACGAATCCTCTTCAAAACTGCAGAATGTTAACATCTTTTCTAAGATTCTGTTAATCTTAGAGCTAAATTTGCTAAATGCCTTGGTCAAGAATCATGTATGCTGAAGAACAGCACTCATTGGTACAAACAGAAAATCCATCATCTGAGATATCCCTGGTTTGTATTTGAAATTTCTTTATTCCTTGAAGCAGAAAGTGTCCCAGTAAGTTAGACAGAAAAGCCTAAATGTTCCTGACACTAGAGTGTATGTGGATAATGCACATGTAACTCTTCGCATGTAAGGTCTGTTTTGGATGAAAGCCATAGACTCCTGCTCCCATGGGAGCTACATGTTCTCCTCTGAACTGTCAAGACTGGGTCTGATTCTCCCCTTGCACTGGTGTCAATAAAGGACAAATTAGTTCAATGACAGCAACATCCCACAGTGAAGACAGAATATGTAATAACTGTTGAAAAAGTGCTGCTTACAGGATTTGAACCAACAAGTAAAAAGTTTAGTGAGCTCACTTGTACTTTGCATGTATACCTGCTTGTACTACTCGGATCAGAAAAAGTCTATGCTGTGAATGGCAGTCCAGTGCTTGACTGTGCTTCTTACAGGGAGAAAGAAGCACTCCAAGGGAGAAGACAACAGTCACCAATTTTAGGATAAATATAACAGGTCTAGTAGTAGCTTTCACTTATCAGCAATGAGCACCTGTTTTAATTCTTACCCTTAGACATTTCCACAGTGATGCAGCACCACAGTGTAATTTGGAAAAGCCTAGACTCATTTGCTAAAGAATACTGAGATCCTACACTGCTACTTCATGTCTGGAGAAATACATACCAAGCTGGCGAGCACCACTGAAACTTTTACATAATACACTGCAAGAGAGCATAACTAGAGGAGAAAAGAACCTGGGTTGACTGATCTTCTATCTATCCATGCTTCTCAACTCAAAGAAACAGTTTTTTCATTTACCAGGGCGGATTTCTACATGTCAGTAGGAACTGACACTCAAGTATTTATTTTTTTTGTCACCGACCGCCCTGGACTTTTATGGCTTCTTTTTCAAATCTTCCCCAAAACCTCCTTCCTATTTTAAAAACATGTCAGGATTTCACTGCACATTTCTATGCATCATGCCTGATCTAAAGGCCAATTCACAGTTGCTGTTGCTAGCATTAACATAGCTCCTCAATACTTCAGATGGCATTCTTACCAGAAAGGAAAAACAACAAGTAAACATCATTTCCAAAGGGTAGGGCCACTGTACATTTTTGGATGTTGTTATGCAGGGAAAAGTAGGTTGAGACAGAGAATCAATCAAAAAGTCTAAGCAGTGGTGAACTTTGGAGGGAGTATTTTGGCAATTCCAACTTCCTCCTACATTTTGTTTCAAAAAAGAGAGAAAACATTATTTCACACAGCATCTAATGCCAATACTTCTTATTCTCTGGCCTGAGATCTCTTACAAACTCATCTATCAACGATAGGTATCTTTCACAAGTGAGATTCTTCCATTTCTGTGGCCTCTGTTCATCTCTGTATCATGCTAACTCCCAGCTTATCATGCTCCCACCTACTTGTATTCTGGCAGTGGAAGTTACTCAGAGGAAATGGCTGGCCATAGTCAAAGACTTAAAAGCATCACCTGCAGTTCCCCAAGGGCAGGCACTCTTCGGTCTTTAACGTAATGAAAAACCCAAAGCTTCAAAAAGACCTGCATCTTTTTTTCTTTATCAGTGCTACTGAGTAACCAATAAACCAGTTGTTTCTGCCTGTCCTCTTTCACAGCAGTACAGCGGCATCGATTCTGTGTTTCCAGCACATTAAAAGGAGTATGCATTTTCAGACTTAGAAAACATGGATGGCTTCATCAGCCCCTATAGAAACACTGTCATAGTCTCTGAATGAATCAAATATTTGCATTTCTCATCTGTCGAGTACTTTGCGCATCAAGCATGTTTCAGACTGTCAGGTAGGTATACAGGTCTTCATTCAAAAATTATGAAATATTGGAAGGATGAAAGTTTTGCCCAAGGTACATGAGTTGTTGTCAGAAACAGAATAAGAAAGCAGTATTTCCACCCTAATCCGTCCTTTGGGCCCTGACTAGCAAGCTACGCTCCAGGCTTGTAGCACGTCTTTTATATCAGTCTAAATAAAATTCTGCACATTTCTGTCACTGTTTACTGCACACTTATTTTCCTTTTTAATAAAAATTATGCAAAACAAACCAAAAAGCTGCTTCAGAAGCAGGAAGACCTCTTGTTCAGGTATGTGAGCAAAGGTCTTGCAGCATCATTTAAAATGTACAGTTTGATCTAGCCCATGGTGGAGCTATCCGGAGAAAAAACCAAGAGTTTCTTGAAAGTATTTCTGACATGATCAGAAACTGCCCTGATTATTTCCAATTTTTGTTTTCATCTGGAAAACAATGAAAAAAATTAACTACCATCATGCATGAGAACAGATCTGCTGGATGCTACAGAGCAGATACATCCTCAGCTGTCATCTAAGACATGCAATAAACATGCAATAAACACTGGTGTTGGGTGATTTAAATTACAGGAGCTCTTCATCTTTTCAAGAGATTTCTCTTTGGTGTAACACTGTGAAACATCTTGTCAAATATATAAACTAGACAGCTTCTGTCAGAGCTTCTGTTGCAATGCAAGCCTTATTATGTTGCCTGTCACTCTCTCTACATCTACACCAACAATATCTGCTGAACTGAAATACACATTTAAAAAAAAAAAAGATGGTTAGTTTTCGTTTAGACTGCAAACATAAGTGTTTTCTTGGTACCCTGATCAGTATCTATTTCTCATTTGACAACCTGAAATTTTTGGGGCACTTGATTTACAAACAGGGACTAGTATGTTAAGAGAGGAAAATCACTATTAGAAAATTAATATATGAATATCATTTAAAAACTGAAGAATTAATAAATCAATGCAGTAAAATCAGCCAGCTGAACTAGAGGAGATAGGGACTAAATGCTTAATCAACTTCACTCCTTGAGACGTAAGGGTAAATTCAGACAAAAAGAAGTTCACAGGGAGCATGAAGGATGATTTTCATTCTAAGAAAACTAGATCTTTCATTATAATTAAACTATATTCTTAGGAAAGGCTTAGGAAGAGATAAGGAGTTTATACTATAAACTTTACAAGGCTGGAAAGGGAAAAAGAGAGGAGCTAGTATAAAAAGGTGTTTGGAAGTTACCGGTACTTACTCTTCATTGGTGTTGTTGCTGTAGTTGACATTAAACCTGGCCAGGAGCCAGTGACTGCAGCAAGTTAAATAAAACACATTAAAGAGTGTAAAGACTGTTGGTATTTCATACATGTGCTTACCGACATTATGGACTAACTTACTGGCTTCTCACATATGCACTGATAAGATTAGGAAGGTCAGCTTTGACTGCAGTGATAAGCCCCTTTGTATAACTATTTCAAGGCACCAGTTTCCTTTTACCATGTGCTTGGCACACACATTTGTGATCACATCTGATGTCTGAATCTTGTTCTCAGGTTTATTAGTGCTTGGCAACATGCATCTCACTATTTTTAACCGTGTACTCATTTGACTACTATTTTAAGCTTGCTTCAACCCTTTCAAGCCTTCTTCACAGATGCAGCGTCAAGGCTTGTGGATAACTAACAAGCATACCTACCACGGATGCAGAATTAAGCCTTCATGGTAGAACAACTGGGAGTTACTGTCATGTGGCAACAGTGTAAAACTGAGAAGGCAAGGATGGGTATTCCCAAATTCACTTCTAATAGCCTTATATAGAAGTCTGTTGGCCAAGGATCAAGGTTTTTCTCTCTAATTACTTCAAATCTACAGTTGCTACGAATCTAGATGTCTGAAAAAATCAGACAACAGTCTGGCTAATTCAACAAAACGTTTTCTTGAGATTAATTTGTAAGGAGTAGGTCAAGTCAAGACAATAAGGCTCTGCTGGACCACAACAAATCAGGGTAACCTGTATCATTCACAGCCCTTCAAAGGTTCTTGCTTTGATCAGAATTACTAGCTGAGATTTTGAAACAAATGGACTTATTACTTGCTTACTTACCAATCTTTAACTATGCAAAAAAATATGGGAGTCTATGATTCAAAGCATAATGCCAGACAGAAAGTCAATATTTGTTTTGGCAGTTCATTTTTTTCCTCTTTTAGTTGGAGTTAAATTTAAAATACTGTATCATATATTTATAAATTAATTCATCAAGTCAAAAGACTGTAAACACATAAGGGTTTCTTTTGCAAGCCTCTGTTGTTTTACTGGAAAAATTTTAAGATAAAACTGAACCTGCCTTCTATACCAAAGACTGAGTATGTGTTAGTAAGTTAAGTCAGCAGTCAAAAGATTTTCTCATTTCTGCATCAGAAGCCTTCTGTCATGTTAGCAGCTGAACTCCTGAATAGGTGTAACAAAACAATGACACATTTTGCACAACTGCTTGTTTGGAGTTTCCTAACACTCACAGATAATGTGCATAACATTAATGTCCTGGAAAGCCACAACGAGCAACATCCTAGATTCTTGAAACAGAAATTGCATTCACTCTCAGTAGGGAGGAGTTTAGCAACATCAAGTTGCACAGGTACCATATGACAAAATTCCAGTTCTGAGAAACCATTCTGCCTGAAGCAGCATGATCAAAATCCTTTACCTCAGGATCATTGCCACAGTGTGTTTGAGGGAGAAAGTCTGCTGAAGCAGTAACACTTCTGTTATGCGAAGACTCCTGGGCAGCATTAGATAGTGTGTTCACCTCCCATGCTAAGCTCCTTATCCTCTTCTTAAAATAAAACTTACATCCTAATCACCAAGAAAATACCACAACCTCAGCTCTCTGAATTTAAAGTATAAAGACATCTTCTTACCTGTTTACTCCCCGAGGCCGCTCATGGATAGCCAGAAGGGAGCGGATGTTACTTTGCCTACTGGACACCTCTACAAACTCTGGCCCTCGGATACGTTCTAGGAAAGAATCAGGTCTTTGGTCTTCATGGTGCAAATGCTTTGTGGCCCATGACCTCACAGATACGACAAATCTTGATAGCCTGCATGGAACAGACATACAACAGTGACTGAACCAGACAAGAACATCAGATGGCTTAAATCATCCCCACAAATAGTAGCCCAGGAGGATTTTTCTCCACTTCTCCATCTGCCACAAAATTAAACTTAACTGCGTGAACCCAGTCACTTCCCAAAATTTCATACCTCACCTTTTGCAGTGGATCAGGAAAGTATCTATCTCACACATCAGTTCCTAGTGCACTGTACCAGCACCACAGGAGAAATGGAAGAATATTCTTGCCAAGTGGGGGCAAGCCAAATAGTTGGGGTGGGGCAGTTGACTTGTGACAAACTTCTGACATTATGTAATAATGGGAGAATCCTGGACTGACAGTTGTAGGAGGTATAAAATACTCACAGGATCACATGCTCAAGGGCTGGTACACACAGTGGAAACAAAAGCTGAATCGTTGGTGAGGGAGGATGGACTTTGAAATAAGGAATGATGAAAATTCAGCCACTTTCCCCATGATTTTAAAAGGTCTCTCTGCAGACATATTAATTGTCTATCACATATAAACCTGCCTACTGCACAGAAAACAGTGTTTTCTCATCCTAAATTTCTAGTAGAGCACTGAAACAAGATAAGCAAAAAATCATGACAAGATTAATTTATCACTGTATCATTATCTATAGTTTTCTCTACCCAGTAATTCTCATTATGAATCCTTACAATGTTTTCTGTCAAAGTTCAAAAGGAAACATGTTTCCAAACAACTGAAAATAATGGAGACTGAAATCTACAAAAGTGACTATATTTATTACCCAAACAATATATTATATTATTTCCTATCAGCAGTCTAGTTTGGACAAAAGTGGTGTTAATTCAGGTTTCCAAATTTGGCCTCAAAAACAACAGAGACCTTGGGCTACTCGGGAAAAGCTCTTCGCATTCTCTCTGCTTCAGCTACTATTACATATGCTCTGAATCCACAAAGAGGTTGATACAAACAATTTAAGTCTTAAGGTAAAGTACATCTGCCTCTTGATTCCAGTTCTCAAGGGCCTGACTACACCTCCTCATAGGCCTTGCCCAGGTTCTCTTACTCTGAAATAAAAAGAACAAAAAAGGCAAACAATATCACATACCAGAAATCAGAAAAATCTATTTCCAGTTCTCTAGTGCTATACCAAGATAGCATCATATAAATCATCCACAATTGCCAACAATTATGAGTATTCAAAGCCTACCACAAACGCAAAAAGAAAAGCTCCACATAAAAGCCTGAGATTTTTTATTATATTCCTCACTCTATACAAAAAACACTACATAAAATTAAGGTACAGAATTATTCTCTTTGTCTGAGAAGAACTCAGCTTTCACATAAGGAGTGGTATGGAAAACTAATATGGGTGTTCTTACTTACATTAGAAAATAAAGCATTTTGATTATACCTGTTACTTAAGGAGTAAAGAGATTTCAGCAAATAAGATTGAGAGCCTCTCTATTTGAACAAAAAAATATAATTTTCTGATTTCTATCATGCTATATTATTTTCACTTTTTTGTCCTTCACATCTCAAATTAAGATACTCAGTAAAGTCCATCAAATGCCATTGTCTTAGGTACTTGGTAATTTCTATTCCAGGAGGCATGTTATGTTGCCACAATATTTAAATTGCTAAGCATTCACGTTGTCATCACAGGCTTTCCTGTATATTCAGAGCTCAAGTAACCATAGCTACACACATGTGTAATTCAAACTATCATGAAAAAAGGTAAAGAATAATATAAACAAAGATTTAAAAGAAAGTTGTCAATATGAGTTTATATATGCATGTACTTTATGTTTACACAAAACACACACCTGTAGATATTTTCCACTTAAAGCCAACTTCTCACAGACATTGTAATCTGTACACAATGCTGTCACTATCCTACAACCAAACTGGGAAATACAAGTTCATTCTCCAACATCCAAAAGGCTGATGTGTAAACAACACTCTTTAAATTACTCTAGTTTTATAATATTTTTTTCTTTGCTCTTTAAAATACACTATGTTTAAACTGAGTATGGTCTGTATTGTATGCAACAATAGTACCTGAAGACAGAGCTCTGTAGTCTCAGATGGAAATATTTAAAGCAGACACAGTAAGTTTTTGAAGCTTCACTTCAGGTTTATGTTTAAGTCCCAGTAAGGTAAATGACTTAAGCAAATGGTTGACTTCAATTTTGCTGACTAAGGCTCCCAATCCATTATAAACAAACTGAGATAAACTCTTGCACTCCCAACACAACAGCCCCTGTCTCCTCCCTTGCCAGAGTCATCTACTGACAAGGGAACAATCATTAGGTCTTATTTGATAGGAAACAAACATTGCATCAGCTATCAGCCAGAACAAACACTTCTCCATTTACTTTACAGTCTGGCCTCACTTCATGCCTTTCCTCAGCACTCAATGTATTGTCAGGTATGATTATGTAAAAATAATTTACTTTTTTGTATTTAGACTAATTTGTGTGGGCTCATTCAGCATCTCAAGGATTCTAAGGTTTTTATTAGCAATGAGTAAGCAATGAGTTCATAATCAAGCTCAAAAGCAGCTTCTATTACTTCTTATAGACTTTCTTCAGCTGGACTCCACCCATTCTCTTTGGAAAGTGATGGTTCTTCTTACTTCGCCTCCAAATTGTGATCAGTCTCTCTCAACAAGCCAAGTGTAATACTGGAAATGGTATTAGTTAGCATGTTACCTTGCCATTGCTCCCCTGCCTGTGAACGAACTCGTCTGGGATTCAGATACATGTCTTCCCTCCACAGAAATGACTCTCTGCAGTTCTGAAGATGTATCCTCACACAGTGAATGGGTTCTGCAAAAGCAAATTTGTTTTTAGGACCCCCATACAGCCTCCAACAGAAATCCCTCCATATGATTCTTTCCACCGCTACATCAAGAAACGATGCAGTGAATTGTCCTCTTCCTCGTAATATGACATACATTTGATAAACACAGAGCTAAGCCTATATTCCTACTTTTCTGGAGCCATCCAACATGAAATGAAGTCAGTGGAGGCTCTATAATCTGTTTCAGCAAGCTCAGAGACTGATTCCTTACTAATCAATACTAGTCTGGTGTGCGCATACACAAGGCATCAGCAGCTTCTCTTCCAGATGGTGTTCATCCCCAGGGGGCTTTAAAGTGACTGCCCACTGCTTTTTTCAGTGGTTTCGCTCCTAGACATTGGGTTTAACAGTCTGGAATTTCTACCAGTTCAGCTCCCTATTTATGACTCAAAGAAATACACAGCTTTTTTTGCTTTCACTCTTGCTTGGACTGAAAGGGAAAACGATTTTACAGTAGTTAATCCTGAGCAGCACCATTGCTGTTCTTACCTGACTGTTGCCACCAGCTGCACAACTGCAGGTCTAATGCTGCTCACTTCATAACTGAAACTTCACCTATTGCACACCAAAACAGGCTACAGATCTTCAGGGCTGCTCTGGCAGCCATGAGATGAGGCACCTCAAGCTATTCCCATGGATAACACTAAGAGCCCACTTGCACACAACTGCAGATAGTGATTATAACATCAAGCTACGTGCAGCGTCTGCCAACTCCAATGAGTTCCTGTAATTATAAGACTACTTATTAGCATTGAAATAATTAGCATTTGAGAAAAATTGATTAAATTTTAGCCTTAGCCTTCAGCAATGGAGTTCTGAAACTGACTTCACTGGAACCTGGACTTTACTAGGGCTCACTCTGGATTTTTTTATAAGACTCCTAGGGTTTTCTCTGTTTTTCATTCTTTAGGCTTTTACAAGACTTTACCACATCCATTAAGGATCACTTTTTTCCCACTTTGTAACGCAAAGAACTCTCACATGAGTCTGTTAATCAGTATTGCCAGGAAAACACTGACTATAATGATACTTGCAGTATCTTTGTAAGAACTGGCAATAGCATTTTTGAATGCCCACAAAAGGATAATTAGCAGCTCAATTTTGTGAGTACTCACAGCTGAGAAACTGACAAACAGAGAATTAAAAGTTTATTATTTCTACACAAAGAACCACGCTAAAAAAGATAGGTCTGGACAGTACCAGAATTCTCAACTTGTTAACTGTTATCTTCTAATACAAAGAAGCCAACAGACACTGCTCAGTATTGAAAAACTTTTAAAACCTAGTTTATGTTGTGGGTGCTGAGAAAGTTGTGGATGCCAAAGCTAACATGGCTTCTAGGGGAGAATGAACAAACTCGTGGAACAGAAATCCATTACAGATCACCAGATACACAGAGCCCACATGCAGCTCAAGAAGTCTCCTGAGCTGGATGCTGGGAGAGTATTAGAGGAAAGCATGTTGCAGACACTTGCAGTATGCCTGCTTCTTTTTCTTTTTCCTGGAGCACCTGCCTACCAGAACTTCCAGATAAAGGATACCGGACCAGTCAGTCTTTTAGACTGCACTGCTACGGCTGGTTTTTTCCTTTTTACAGAAAAATATACATTTTGTGTGATCTTAGATAGCAATAAATTCTAATATTGCTATTTCTGTTCTTATTTACCAATTACTACTATTTTTGAGTCCTGAAAATACATTTTTAAATTTAAAAAAAAAAAAAAAGATAGTGAGAGTTCTTAGAAAATAATTTTAAGTGTCACAATTCAGATGTGAAAAAAAAATATATTTTGCAGAATAGATAGCCTTTCATGGAGGCTTAAGCCAGTACTTTTTTTTTTTTTTTTTTTTACATTTGGCTGGATTAGAAGTTTGTGTTCAATCGGCAGCTCAGATAATGAGGAGTAAGTATCTCACTAAGTTGCAGTAACTCAACTGTTTTTAGTGAATATACATTAAGTTATTATATTTTCTCTAAATATATGTAATTAAATATAAGGGCCACAAAATAAAGTAATGGATAATACTACAGAAAACAAGGTAAGCATGGATCAAAATACTCTAGATATTCTTCCAAGTAGAATTTAAAAACGAAAAAAGATTACAGCACATTCTTTATCAGTCTAAGAAAACCCTACACAGAGGTCAGGCCCAGGAAATAAGGCCAATCAGACTTTTTCTGAAGACTCAGAGTGAGATCTGTTTCCATTTTATTAGTCTCTATAAGCATACTGCAATACAATGAACACCGTGTGATGTTCTATTTTGATATAACTGTGCTGGTTTATCAGTGAGAACAAGAGCCAAGCAGGAGTTGAAAATTTGCTATAGGAATTATATAGGAATGAAAATTGCTATAGGAATGCACTGTTAACTATCCTTCTTATTTATTTTTTGTAAACTTTTTTAGCCCCAGTCTTCTTTATTACCGACATTGCTGTGCTTGGGCATCTGCTGACAATAAATAAAAGGCTAAGAATGAAGAGCTCAGCTTTATTTTGAGTAAATGCCTAGGAAGGCAATGCAGAATAGTGTAGAGATAGCTGAGTGATCTGTAAACAAGCTAGGTCAGGTACCAAGAGCAAAACTGTCCTACTAGCCCCACTTATCAGAACATACTTGCTAAAGTACATCATGTGTTCAGTGCTTCATGTGCATAATCATCACCTCCATACTCCTCAGCAGCGTGGAAGCTGTGCTCCACTGTCCCTACACAGGCTCATCATATTTTGTGCATCAGTAACATTGAGAGTTTTACCAGCTGTCTGTCCTCTTGCTGCAGCAGCTACAGAGCACTTAATAGCACACTCTAAAATCCTATGTTTTCAATCCAGGGTATGGCTTTTGGTGTCTGGAGCCAGAAGTACACTGAAGAAATGTTTTAATCTAGGTGAAAGAAAACAGCATGCTTAATGTGACCTGATCTGTAAAGCATCCAATCTGATCCAGAGTCTCATAAAACAAAATAAAAATTTCAAACTATTTAACTGACTCTCTGGTCAGATTTTTACCAATAAGTGCTCACACACACTCACTGACGAATTTGTATTCTGAAGGAAAAAAAAGGCAAAACGCTCAGACTCAACTGCTGGAATTAAACTAAGTGGATTATGGACTTAACTAGTGAAATTCTGAAGCCTATATTTTAATTTTAAAAAAATTATTTAAAAACATAAAATGACTTTTTAAAAAACAATTTTCTGACTACCCTATATGTGCATCGAGAATTTCTACAACTACATTTATGTATAACAACTTGTAAATAAATTCAGGCTTACCTTATAAAAAAGTTATAGATATAACATGTGTGTTTTATATATATATATAAAAAACAACTCAGGAAAATCAAAATAGTTTGACTGGGAATGTGGAAAGCATATTAAAGTGTTTGCATTTCACTTCTACAAATACAGCTTATGCATATCTGAAATGGGGTCAGAAAACAATACACAAAGGACTCCGCCAGGCAACTCTTATGAAAGCACCTGTCTGATATTACACGGCAATCACAAACATACTACACTTTAATTCACACAAATGCAAATCAAAAAGTAAATCTAAAATGAACTCTTCCTTCCATTATTATAACTTCCTATTATAAAACTCATATACTCATTCCTGACTTTCCTCAACCCTGTTCAGATAATAGAAGAGGCCTTATTTGTCAGCTGGCTTTATGTTGATGCAGAGGGACAGTTATAGATGGGGCCTTTGATGTAACACCTGCAATGCTTGTAGCATAGTTTTTACTTTATTTTTACAAAGATGGACTCATTCCCATCTGGACTCCATAAACTTGTTTGGTATCTGTAGCAAAACAGTAACCACTGCCCTAGGGCGTTACAGGGTCTGTGAAATCAACGTGAGAATACCGTGTTCCAAGAAATGAAGAGCAGGTTACAAAGCAGAAACATCAGTAGATTACTGTCCCTTCTCAGCTTATGCTAAAAATTATTTTATTTCCACAGAGGTAGCACTGTTACTGAATCTTAGAGAAAACTCAAGGATACTGAGGTTTCTGCTCCATGCCTCTTCAGCTCTCTAAGGGTAAACTTATTCCCATGCTCTTGAGGTATCTAGTGGAGTAAGCTAGGACTTAGATGAGCACCTGTCCCTTGCCTTGATTTAATTTGGCTCTAAATTTGCACAAAGATTTTCAAGCAAACCCTAGAAGCCCATTTTCACTTAAAATGCATGCAAATAATCCAGAATTTTCATTTAGTAGTAACTGTTTCAAAGTACTGATCAGTTAAACTGGAATTGCTGAAGCATTTTTGAGTAATGACTATGAGCCAGACTTCAAGGGCAGAATTTGGCAGTGACCTAAATTAGGGATTCTAATATATCTAATTAGTATCTAATATATCTAATAAGTATCTAAATTCCCATTATAGTCAATTGCCATCGTAGGGCTTGATTCAGTTGCCTCAATATAGGAGTCTAGTACTATTTGGAATGCCTCAAAATACTTCACATGACCTCTCCTGAGCACACAGGTCTCACCTTACATCCACTAGCCCCAGCTAAATGCTTCAGATACTCTATGGTATCTCAAATAGCTTTAGATGCCTATTTTAGGCATCTAAATGCCTCTCATAATTGACACAGCCAAATGAGCCTGAGGAGCTACTTCAACTTCAGGGTAAACTGAACAGTTCCCTAGGTGCCACTGACTATTAGTACTGACTACATCTCCACTGATGACAGCAGCAACTTAGACACCAACTCACACAGACACAGAAATCCAATGTCTACAAAGCACAGCTGAATCCTAGTTTCAACTTTCAGACAGCCAGCCTGTGTCTATAAACTAATGTGCTGCCTGCTCTATTTGAGCTGTTTCTATACAGAGGCTGGATTTTAAAAATGAAGACTTGTTATCATTTTGTTGATTTCTGCTTTAACAAAATGGACCAACTTTATAGCACACTACACTGTAAGAATATGGGCACATGAATCACCTACTACAGCATAATTGAGAATGACAGTTTAAGGACCACTAGCAGCTTTCTGTTGACTGTTGCAGTGAATGCTTTTTCTCAATAATACCTCATTTCACAGCAGAAAAGCACTTAAGCACATCCTTAGCATTAAGCATAAATTTAACACCCACTGATTTTAATGAGAACTAAGTAATGTGCTGAAATGCTTTGTTGAACTACAGACAACAGGAGTTGGAAGAAGATAAAGGCAAAGGAGAAATGCTGCTATTCTAGAAAAACTGGAGTTTTTCCAATGTCTATAGTTGTAATTTTGCTACAAGACTAAGAAGGGCTAAAATTTTGGATGGAATCTATCTTTTGGTACACACATGTTCTAAACCAAATCTGAATTTAAAAAATGTGTATCAGAATTCTTTGAGTGGTAGTACTACTAGCAATCACTTCAGCAATCCAAAAACCTTCAATGCGAGATCTCTTTTAGAGTAAGATCCTATCTTTTTACTCATTTATGAACTCCTGTAATCAATGCTGATAACAGCAAACTTTCTTTTAAATAAATGCCTCTTCAAGACCATCATCATCATGATAAAGTGCAATTCATATTTCAGCCCTTCTATCTGTCATAAGCAAGTCATTGCCTCTGAAACTGCAGATGACTACAGTGATTTAATTCTACATTTAAACCTTTATAAACATAATCTCGCATCTCTGCCAGTAATTCCATTCTGTGGGCTGCCAATCACTGATATCCTCTACAAAAAGGACAGTTAAAAAAGGAAAGGAAGAGGCTCGTTTTGATCTGTGTCGTCCCTGTTTCTGAGATATCATTGTAAATGGAGACAAAGGGACACAGAACTTGCAAATCTCCCTAAGGAGACCATGGGGCCGTATAACTAAGTCAAACAAGCCATCCTGTGCAGAAGAAAAGCAGCTCCATTTTCACTCGTGTAGGTATACCTACATGACAGAAGGTATCATGTAAGCAAAGCAGAAAAAAAAAAAGGACCAGTTCAAACAGGACATGGACCACATCCATACTAGATGCTAGGGGCATGCAATCCAAAATTATCGGAACACAGGCAGTCTTATCAGCCCAGCAGGATTCTGAGTGCTCTAGTCTGGGTACACATTTGAACAACAAGAGGCAGTCTGACAAGGTCCACATAGCAGAGGTGGTTGACCGTTTACAAGCCAAAAGCAGAACACTTTCTCCAGATTGTACAGGTGCTGCGGATCAGACACTTTCCTGTTGGCCCAGCAGAGTTTGCCCAGCCTAGACAAATGATTGGTATGGGTAAAATGTCAGTGCAAGCTCACTGGCACATTTTAAACAGTCACTTTAAAACTATCAAAACAGAGAAAGGTGAATGTAAAGAAACTCTTACAGTTCCACCAGACAGTGAGAGACTCTGAAAAGCCAGTACAAAAATGTTGATATTCTTTATACAGCACAAATGTTCCCTGTCAGAGGAAACAGGTGATTTGCAGAGGCTACTTTAAAAAAAAAACTTCCTGAGGCCTTTCACTGCACGGCACTGGAAGGATCCCTTTTTCTCCAAATACCACAGGCTCTGTGGAAAGCACAGACCCTGCTACCTGCATGGTGACTTGAGAAAGAGGTTTCTCCTTAATGAGTTGGTGTAATTCCCACTCACGTGAAAATGGGCTTTATTCCTGACGTAATACAGATTCTGGTTCCAAAACTGCAAGCCATGACAACCTTCCTGTTGCTGTCTCTTCTGTACTTTGGATATTCACTGTTGAGCCATGTACTTTGGATATTCACTGTTGAGCCAGTTAAGTGCACCGGGCCAACAATATCATGATACAACACTCCCATAATGCAGAGCTAGAGGAGTGCCACAAATTATGCAGGAATCTGTCTTCTTGACTGTGATGAAAGGAATATATTACCTGATGCAGCCATTTTCAATCCTTTCAATATCTTCATCAGTAGTTCTGACAGACAGTCTGTGCATACCAGGGTAGGAGTGCTGGGTGTTGATTTTTGCCATTTTGCTTTACGTATCAACATCTAAATGACAGCTGAAATGGGAGGGAAAAACAAACACATTTTGTGAAGGCTGCAAAAGAAATGTGCTCAGTACTTAAAAGGAGAGATTTATTAAAACAATGGAACGGCAAAAAGCAAATTCAACCATTTGAGCAATAGCCAGTGATATTTCTACACACAATATGGTACCTGTTTCTTGATTTATTTGCACTGGACAGAAAAAAGTGCTAGTAAAAGTGTGACAAAGAAATTTCATCATGACCAAAGAAAAGGTTTACATGACACTATATTCTTTTTTAGTCTCTGGGCTTTCTGAATACCTACACTGTCATCACCTGTGCTAGGATAACCCATTCCACTTTAAATTGTCCCTTCGTGCTAATTTTATCTATTTTATGATTAAATTTTTCATTCTGAAAATGCGTATTAACCATGCAGATAATTAATGAAATGTATCCCTCAGCCTAATATATGGCATGCATTAATTCTATATTATGTAAACTCTGCACTAAACACTAGAGGTTTTGTCCATTTATTTCCATATGTCACTTTCATTATAGTGCTTCAAGACAAGCTCTGTTAAGATATTTGGCAGCCCAGCTCTACAAGATTTAGGAACCTGACCTAGATTCCTTTCCAGATTTGGCCTTCAATGCCTTACCAAGTACATATCACATCTATCAATCACATGCAAAACAGGTTTTAAGACTCAAGATGAGTAAACGTAAGGCTTTCAGTGAAATCTTTGAATTTTGAAATTTTTTTTAAAGTTTTGAAACTCCATTCAGGAACATTTTTTGTTTGGGATCTGACTAGAATGAAATTCTCTTGGGAACATTCAACTACCTCAGACCACCTACTGTCCCTTTTTCACGTGTAATCCTGTTTGATTGACCACACAACATTCAGCTTTAGCAACAAATGAAATGTAGATCTTACAGAAACTAACATTCTGCCCTAAATTATTCCTGAAGCAAAGCTGACAATCCATTATGAGGTCTGTGTTATGCATCGTTTCTTAAAAAACAGATACCTTCCACCTTCCACCCAATTCCCAGAGAACTAAATGGAATCATATACAACTTCTAAAATTATTTCGTATATTTCAAAATATAAAATAGATTAACTTTTTTCATCCAGAAATAATGAAATTGTCTGGAAAGACCCCTGGGCATTTTTTAACACCTGAAAATCTGATTAGCATTTTCTGTTACTAATTCTAATTTTGCCTCAGCACAGGTCAACTGATGTGTGACTATGTCTCACCTTAAACTGAGCCCTGTACATACTGGTCAACTTAAGTTTTACTGGGGAAAAAATAGGTATTTCTATTACCCATTGATATTAAAAAAATAAAGACGGATCTTTCAACTTGCTCTCAGATTTGAATGTTCACGCAGACAAATGAATTCCTAAAGCACAGATAATTTATGCTAAAAACATAACTACATATAAAAACGTTAACTAGTCTCACAAAGTGAACCAATTTTGTCCGTTCAAAACACCTCTGCCAAATTATTTAGGTATATGTTAATGTATATCCATTATAAATATCAAAGAATATTTCTTTTATAACAATTCAGCCTTTGAGAGACAAATATTGTTACTAATAAATTAACCAGTTGAATAGGTTTCAAGACAGGTACGATGCCAAAACCATCTCATCTCTAGAAAATTTTTTCATAAATCATTTTTTACTTATAACTATTCTGCATACTTTGTAACACAGAATTACACAGATGACATACCGTAGTGCTTTGGTGATTAGAACATTTATTTTGCCATAACAGTGGGTATTAAAGTAATTCCCATTTCTCATATATTAATTTGAACAGAATTCAAGATAAGAAGAAAATGTGGTTTTCCTTCTGCTGTTACTCATTTCTTCAAAATTCAACTTACAAAAATCTGCAGAACTAGTCTACAATTTACTCTCTGACTCACTGTCCAGTTTCCAGGACTTGAAGTTACAAGGCAGTAGCCAGGGTGTCACAGTCACTTCATTTAAAAACAGAGCGGCATGCCTCCTGCTGACAAATTGTTATGCATGTACAGAAAGTAAGGCACAGTAGCAAATTGCTTCTTCCTACTGACAGTTGCTCTTGCTGCCCATTTCATTTCCACTGCTTTGAGCTGTACTAAGTCTCATGAAAGATAACTTTTAAGAGCAAAAAGTGGCAGTGGTATGAGCTGCTTGGATTTTACTGCTCTATAGCCTCTGCTCTCCTGTAAAGCTCAGCCAAATAATTTTATTGTTTTTAAAAATCAAAATAGAACTCCCTATCACATTGCAGGAGAGAGAGAGGAGTTCTCACTCTCCCACTGAACAGTGCCATGTATTCCCCACGTACCCCCATTAACCTTCCATGTCACTCTAGTTCAACATTTTAAAAGCTTGATGGTGCGAAAAGAAGACAATTCATAAGGTAAGTAACAAAGCCTTAACTTTTTTCTAAGGATGTATTTCTAGTGCAAAGTTAGTACTGAGTTAAGATCTTGACTAGTTCTGCCACATAACACAACAATAACCATGTCATCAGTTCTGATGATTCACAACCAGATTGATGTCTATCTACAGACATTCTTAAACAAGGGTCACCTTGTTTATAATCTCGAACAAAATAGATAAAACAATGGAAGTATGAGACAGTAAAAACCTTCTGAAGTGTAGCCATGATGCAGATAATTTGCTACCAACATGTATTATCTCACTGAAAAGACACAACCTGGAGAGCAGTGAACAATGCCTTTCTGTATTTCAAACACTGTAGGTGTGACATGGATTTCCAGACCTGCCATTGCTGCACCAGTTCCTGAAGGTTTGTTTAAAAACATTATGTACAGTATTTCTTTAAATTTCAAACTGAAGTGGCTTCTCCACATGTTACTAATCTCCTGAAATTAGACAGCACTAGTCTGGAATTTTAGACACTACTAATAGACACACTGGAATTAGATATTCTGAATCTCCTGGAAGGGTTCGAGTATGCCGGTGGAGCACTGAATAATGGGAACAGTTGTATACCTTATTTAGACTTCCAAAAGCTAAAAGCTATGCCACTAAATAAACAAAGCAAGTGATAGGATATGAAACCAAACACAATTTTGGATGAAAAGCTAGCTTCTCAGAAGATGGAAGGCAAGGACGGGATTAAATGGTCACCTCCACCAATGTGAAAGTTTAAGAACAATATTCCTCAGGGTTCCATAGGAAAACCTCTCATTAATGATGCTGCTGAAAAGAAGGAGCAACGAGACAAGAGGATCTCAGGATAGCAAAAAGTACTATAGGCAGGAGAAACAAGAGGAGTGCAAGGAAATTCAGGATGACCCACAACAACTAGATCAATTTGTCAACTTGATGGCAAGTGATGTGCAATGTAGGCAAATGGAAATCAATGAACACAGGTGAAAAGCATGTAAGCTACTGCCTTATATGCTTCCAGATTAACCATATTCTCTCAGAAAGGGAATGTGAACATTATAAATGTACGGCTCAGTGAAACGCTCTGCTCAGTGCAGGGCAGGCTTGCTGACACAACAGCCAACAATGTATATATGGAAAGTGTTACTGACACAAACACTAGAAGTGCCCCATGAAACAACAGTGCAGACTTATCTGGAACAGTCTTAAACTGAAAGATACTGAAGAATAAAAGCACGAAAAGAATAACTAAGGATGTAGAAAAGGGAGAGAAAGAAAAAAGGCGCTTGCTCACCCTAGAATGGCAAAGAATAAGCAGCTATAAAATAAAAATATGTAAGCAAAATTGGAGCTCATTTCAGAGCCCTTACAATGATTTCAGCTGTAAAATTCAAATACAATATACAGTGTGGTCTGAACTCTTATTTTGCACTAGACTGGAAGAAAGGAGGGAAAAATTTCACAGAAATACAACCCTACTATTAAGCAATAAAATACATTAACATATTTTTGGAAGGAGGTAGGGAGAATAGATGAAGGTTTATTATTAAATGGTGCCATGCATACCCAGCTGTAGTAGAGACAGAACACAGGACTGGTAGAAATAAATAATGAAGCAACTTGGGTACAGCACAGGTGGTGAGACTTCCTGAAACACGGTTTGGTCCTGCATGAAGCACATGAAATTCTGACGAATTACTGGCTATCTAATGAAAGGAGAAATACTTGTTCCTTCTAGGCCTCTAAGATTCCTAATGATAAATGTGTTTAATGGTCTAGGGAAGAGATCAGCATTTCAAAACTGGATTCAAGCTCTGGCAAGTGACTGACTAGGGAGCAGTTTAAATCGAGCATGGAGCCATCAGGAGTCAGCCAGCAGGAAAATGCTGCAGAAGCGTAAGACTCCACAAACACCTTTTGCGGGGTCGCAAAGATACAGCTCCAGCCAGCTGTGATCTACAGTCCTAGAAGCAACACTAAAAGCTGGTGCTTACAAGACAGTGAGTATCTCACTTCTAAGAAGTGAGTATCGCTCAGCTTTGTATTTAAAAACATGGTAGAGTGGTGGGTTGGCCTTGGCTGGCTGCCAGACACCCACCTACCCGCTCTCTCACTCCCCCTCCTCAGCAGTCCAGCAGGACAAAGTAAGATGAGAAAGCTCATGGGTGGAGATAAGGACAGGAAGATCACTTACCAATTATCATCACAGGCAAAACAGACCTGAACTGGGGAAAACTAATGTAATTTATTGCCAATTAAAATAGAGTTGCATGGTGAGAAACAAAGACAAAAACACCTCCCCCCCATCTTTTTTTCCCCAGGTTCAACTTCATTCCTACATTCCCAACTCCTCCACCTCCTCCACCCCATCCAGCAGCACAGGGGGTGGGGAAGGAGGGGTTGCGGTCAGCTCAGAACACTCCCTCTCTGCTGCTCCTTCCTCCTTCTTCAGCGTGGGTCCTTCCCACAGGCTGCAGTCCTTCATGAACTGCTCCAGTGTGAGTCCACTCTACAGACTGTAGTCCTTCAGGATAAACCTGTTCCAGTGTGGGTCCTCCATGGGCCACAGCTGCTGTCAGGAGAACCTGTTCCTGCCTGGGCTCCTCTCCACTGGCTGCAGTCTCCTTCAGGAAATTGCTACTCGCTGCACCACCGGTCCCCCACAGCTGACGCCTGCTCCAGCATGTGTCACATTATTTTATATGCACTGTCTGGTATAAAAGACCTGTTTTATCAAGACAGTCAGTTGTTTGACAACAAATACAAGCGCAAGTAACATATGAAAACTTCAGATTCACATAGATTCACATAAGCATTTCCTAATTTTGAAAATCAAGTTCTACTTATCTCTTTATAACATTGAAGACTTAGAACTAGAGGTATAAAAGCTGCAGTATCTAAATTTTAGGAGCTGCACTATCTAGCGAATTTTCTACAGAAGGCATGAAGAAAATCAGGTAGGCAGGAATAAGGCATCGAGAAGGAAATGACAGATGCTAGCCAATACAAAATAACTGAAACTAAAACAGGAGACTGAAAGTAACTGGGCATCTAACTCCAGGCCAGAAGGAGGTGGTACCCAGTTCACAGTCATAACATCCCGTTTCCTCAAGTCTGTTAACCCATTTGCAGCAAATTGTATTGTGCTTAGGACCTGCACCTCAAAAATTAGAAACTTTTCAAGTCCACTTCAAATTAAACAAGACAAAACCAGTTTTATCCCTTTCTCCAAAGCCTCCTACCAACAGATTATGGGATATACTCGCACATGCTTTCTCACAGGTTTGCAGTGCTCTGAGAATTCATACCAGAACAGTGGCAGGAATGCCTGTTTTCAGCACCCACTGCAATCTGGACACAGTCGAGACCTCTGAGCAGCTTCATGCCAAGGTTTCTTTTTGCACATGGCTCAATACCAAAAACCCAACACACAGGCACACATTTAAATAGTGCAAATTATATCAAATTTAGGAAGTTGCTGGCTATCAGCTAAGTCACAAAAATATGTATAGCCTGTCAAACATCTGTGAAAGAAGTTTGAGTTACTATAGTCTCCCCCTCAAGAGCATTGAGAGTTCACATTGGGGCTACTCTAGCAGTTCCCCTTTGGGGCAGAACATGTTAACTCACCCTAACTTAATTCAAAGTTGCTAACCAAACAAATATTAATAGTTCTGATATGAAGTAAATGTAGTTGTTTATCAAGCAATGATGGCATATCTAGCTGTTTATAGCACCACTTAATATCCTTAAAGCTATTTACTTAGATTAAAAGGACTACAGATAGAAAATATAGCAGAATTCAAAAAACAACTTTTCAAAGTGAAATACGTATCATTATCATAACGTAAAAGGTGACTTTACATACAGTTTTATAATAGATCTTACGTATTTGTGCAGTTGGTAATATACTCTTGATCTTGAGGCTTTCAACAACTTTTACTTGTTGTTATGGAAGCAGTGATAAGCTGCATAAGATCGCTTACATCATTTCAGTTAAAACACATTTCAAATCCTCACATAGCCTCTCAGGTTCAACCCTGGCAAGACTTTGGGATTTATTTCGGGATCTGACCTCCACCATGATCCTTGTTACATCACTTCCTAACAGTTGTAGCTCAGCTGTACATTATGTATGTTGTGTGACAGTCTGCAGCTCCAATGTATCAAACAGTACAGGCAACAAATGGACTTCAAAGACTGGACACTGGATCTTTAAGCAACTGTGTGATTTGAAGACAAGGTGCAACTTCTTTCTTCAGTGATTGGGAGGTTTGTAATTAACCTGCAGATTTAACTCTGGCACACTCTCATGGAAATCAGCTTTGTACAAAGACTACTGGATCAAGCCCAAGGGGATGAAAAAAGAGTAAACAGGCTGCACCACCTTACCCTCATGAATCATTATGCATAATAGTTTAAATCAACAATTCTTAAATCCTATGACTCTTTTAAAAGTACACTTTTCAAATTTTATTACTCTCTGCTACATCATATTGCATTTTCCATAGTCTGTGGGCACTAATATCTCCTGGAAATGCACATAATTTATACGCATAGCCTAGTAACCTCAGTACTAAAGATCTGTCAAACAAATACACTGCCTCTCACAGGCAACCCAGGACGTGCACAACACTGTATATTTGTGTTTAGTTTATAGTTTTAGAATGAAATGCGTATGATTATCCTTGATTGATTTCACAGTTGAGGCCCTGGCACCTTGCAGCAGCAAAATAATCTTTTTTAAAAACTGCATTATTTGGATCGAGTTTCCCTTCTGTGTCTATGAATTATTAGTAACACAGTTCAATTTTCTAAGATTTACTAAATTTTCTTGCAGACCACTTTCTATAAATGTATTATTTTTTTAGAGTGGAAACCGTTCAGGAGAAACTAGCTGTGGGTGCTGAACATAGCGCTGTGAATTAAAACACAGTAAATTACAAATGCCAGTTAACTGGACAATCAATTCACAGAATGTTGTTTCTTTTGCTAGTATGGGTTAACATGATGCAGGTATCCATGTTTCTATACAGCAAATAAACTCTGTGCAAGGCTTCTCTAACCACGGTCTAAAATTTACCAGTTCTGCCAACATCTGTCAGTGCGTTCATTGTCAAGGTAACTCTTAAAAGTCAACATAACAAGGGCATGAATACAGCTAAAACGCAGCAGGTTTACATTTCTGAACGAGTATCTGTAAAGTATGTATGTTTACATGTGTGCACCTCATACATGTGAACGTTACCCATTGAAATTCTCTCCCTGCCCACTTTATGTAAACATCCCATTTGGCTAGGGAAGGAAAAGACCAGAGCTTATTTCTGTCACGTCTCAGATGCAGTAACAAGGCATTCGACCGAAGAGGATTTAATAGATGCTAACGAAGAGACGGCAACATTAAAGAAGGCTGCAGAATAATGTGCTGAACCGAAGTGACAGAGCTTGGGTGTAAACTGGATGACAAAGGCTGGGATGCAAACAGGCAAAGGTGAGAGATGCTGACACAGAAGGATGGTGTATGATTTTTTAAAGCTGATGGGCTCTTCCCTCGAGTCGTTCGCTGCTTGTTTACCATGATTACCCTTGCTGATTAGACATCCTGACAGCCCCATTATCATCTGCACCGTGTATTTTTCTAATCAGATGGTTTTGGCATGCATAATCAAAGAAAACGACGTAAAAAGTGTCAGAGAAAAACAATAACTGTGCCGACCGAAGGCAAAGTTATGCTATTTCAAAACCTGTAACATCTGAAACTACAATTTATTGTCTTGTAACAACAAAAATGGAAGATTTTAAAGGCAACAGTCCTCTTACTACTTGCTTTGAATGCAACAACTCTGAATATGAAAAACAAAATATAGTAAAAAATGTCCACTGCTATCCAGTAGCAACATTTATATTTAACATCATTTATTCAGATATTTAAAGTAACATTCATGTCATTTTTCTTTATCTTCTTTTAGCTTTTTCCTCTTTGCGAGTAGACAGTGCATGAAAGAAAGTCTGAGTATAGTCATTATTGTATCTTGCACATTCGTAGTCCCACTTTGTCCCGGTTTACACTACAGAAGTTCTGCAAAAGATGTCATATTGATAAAAACAAGGTCAATTTAGCGGGAGCACCAGGAATCCCTGGAAAATTATTTCCTATCACTGCACGTGTAGTACTTGCCAACATTTTCTTTATATAGGGTTTAACAACCTCATGCTTGTACCACAGGCACCAGACAGCAGAGAAGTTAGACACAGGGATCAAAGAACGAAAGCTAAGCCTCAGGCAACAGGAGTGGGGTAACTCCCTTCGGACCCCCTTCTGTATGGATTTGTGTCCTGAATCCAATTTAATTGTGGATACACGGATCACTGTGTCAATTAACACTTTCCTTAAAAAAAAAAAAATAAAAAAAAAACCCACCACAACACAAACAACAAAACAAAACCACACACAAAAAAAACCAGCTTCTAAGTTACGTTTCCATTTCAAGCTTCTGAGTGAAGGTTTAGCACTGAAGTCCGACGCGAGACATGACCCCGCTCCCACGGTCCTAACAGAACCGCAGGTTTACTGCCTCCTCTTTCAGACTCACCCCTCCACGCTCCCCTCCGCAGCATCCGAACTGAGAAACTCTGCGTCCCTGCCTGCAGGCGCTTCGGGGCCGTTATCCTTCAGCAACACCCACAGGCAGCGCTGCCCTTCCCCGACTCGGTTTCGGTCCGGACGCCGCTGCCGGGCGGCCTCGGCAGCAGCAGCCCGCCCCGGCGGGGCAGGGCCCGGCCCGGCGGGGGGTGGCGGGGCAGGGCCCGGCCTGCCGCGGCCGCCCCTCTGCGCGGCGCGGGCGGGCTTCGAGCCGAAGCCCGCCCGCCCAAGCCCGGCTTGCCGGGAAAAGCCGCTCGAAGGGGCTTTGCGATCCTGTTAAGTTCTCGAAGAGGATCAAGACGTCAAAGCAGCTCGGCGGCGCCCCGGCGGCACGTTTCTTGCCACGCCGAGGACAGTTGGGAGCCCGCCGCGGGCAGGGCAGCGCCGGCCCGGGGCCGCTGGTGAGGAGAGGACCCGCTGCCCCGGGTGGCGATGCGGGCCCCTACAGGGAAAGCGGCGTGGCCCTGCGGGGCGGCTCCCCCCGGCAGCCGCGGCCGCCCCGACCCCCCGGGAGCCCCGAGGCACTCTCTGCCCGCGGGGCGGAGCCGCGCCCGGGCGGGCGCTCATCCCCTCCTGGCGGCGGGGGTGGCGGGTGGGAGCCGGCGCGCAGCCCGCCTCAGCCGCAGTCCCGCTCGGCCAGGCACGGTCCCGTCGCCGCCGACGCCATCCGGCTCCGCGCCTTCCTCGCCGCTCCCGCCGGTGCCTCCGCGGCCGCCTCAGCCACCGCCGCCCCGCGGTGCGTGGCGCGGGGAGAGGCGGGACGGAGCGGGGAGGCTCCGCGGCGTCCCCAGGGGAGCCGGCCGCCGCCAGAGAAAGCCGGCTCCCCGCCGCCCTCCCCTCCCCTGGCTCCCCGTCCTCGCTCACGCCGCCCCCCGCGCCTGATCCGCCGGTGGCGGCGGGGCCGTGCCCGGGCCCGGCGGCCTTCCCGCCGCACCGACCCCCCCAGCCCCCGCCTCCCGGTGAGGGCGGTGGCGGCGCTGGCGGGAGCGGGTTTGGTCGGGCGGGGAGCGGGGCCTCGCCAGGCAGGCGGCGGGGGGGACGTGCCGATTTGGAGGCCGTTCCGAGGCGGGTTGCCCTGGGAGGGCGGCTGGTGTCTGCGCCGCCGCCCTGCCCATCCTGCCGGAGGGGGACCGTGAGGAGATGATGCTCCGCAGCCGGTCACAGGACGGCTGTTGGGACCGACGCCTTCTCCTCGGTGTACCGCTGAATAGGGTCCTTCTAAAATACTTTGACCCTCTCTCCCTGACCACCTGGAGGGGGCTCACCCTCAGCCTGCGCCTGGCAGCGTGCTTCCCTCCTCGTCTTGTTGCACTGATGCTCTCTGAAGGCTTCCGCAGTCCCCTGAACTCCACCCGTTCTTTTCTGATTCTGCTTTTCACAGGGTCCAGAACGGCTGAAAACAAAGACCGTATATGAAAGCTCCATAAAATGATTCTTCAGGTGGAAAAAAGAGTGCGCTAAAGCCCTGTCATTCCTAACTGAGAGGCTGCTGCACTTTGCTGCACATCAGTTCAGCTAGATTGAACACAACGTGACACTGGAAACACATTTAAGTGCTTGTGTTTATGGAGAGGCAGGGTTACTTACTGCTCTACCCTTTCTCATGTAATATAATTACTAGCGAGATCACAGAATCATAGAATCACAGAATACCAGGTTCAAAAGGACCTCATGGATCATCTGGTGCAACCTTTACTGACAAAGGCATGGTCTAGACAAGATGGCCCAGCACCCTGTCCAGCTGAATCTTAAGAGTGTCCAATGTTGGGGAATCCACCGCTTCCCTGGGGAGATTATTCCAGGGGCTGGCTGTTTGCATTGTGAAAAATTTTCCTCTTGTGTCCAGTCAGAATCTCCCCACAAATAATTGTACCTACTAGCCCTTGTCTTTTCCATGTGACTCCTTGGAAAAAGGGACTCTCCGTGTTACACAATAAACAACAAGCATTAAGGGGAGGAAAAGGCCATGTCTAAAACTCTTAAAATCCCATCAGAAATTAGAGATCTTTTTTCTAATGCAGCTATCACAATGGTCTTCTGTTTAACTTTTATTTTTTTTAATCAGAACAGAAAAGCCTGGGAAGGCAGAAAACATTTGAAGAGCATGCTTTTTCACTTCATCTCCTGCTGGTTTGCCCATCCAGAAGAACCCCAGGCAGTGTCCTGGAAGTGGTGGTAGGAGAGCTAGCCAACCAGTGCCAGGCTGCCGTTGCCCCTCAAAAGACTCAAGCACTGGTTGCGCTTCCCAGGTGCCACACATAGATACGCACCCTTTGCAGGTCCTGGCTTCCTACTTCGACAAGGTATAGTTGTACACCTTGCCCCATGTTCTGGTTGCTACAGGAAGGAAGCCTGGAAAGGGAATCCAAGAAAAAGCTGTGAAGATTTCCAAAAGGTCCCAGATCTGGGCAATAAGGAGATCTGGCTGAATAAAAAAAAAAAAAAAAAAAATTAATGTCCACATCTAGAATGTATCACTTTCCAAAGTCTGTCGGAGTATTCAGCGGTACTGGTGTAAGAAAATTTAGACAAAATATTACGTTAAAGTTATAATACATCATCACAAGACCGCAATTTACCTCCCTTAACCAAAGGATTAAGGCTCTTCAAATCATTTATATGATAGAACTAAATCTCTGAGAGAAAATATGTTCCATAAAGGAAAAAAATGTTAACTAAATTTATCTAAGCATTTATCATAACATGCATGTTTGTTTAAAACTACTATTTTCCATTCAAGGAAATAATGCGTCATCAGTATAACAACTTTTTAAAAAATACAGGATTATTTCTCAGTTTTTAGATTAATCTGGATTACATAAATTTTGGAATTGGTAGGTACTTCTAAATTTTAGAATAGGAGTAATCGTTCTCTGTAGAAATACTAAACCTATACTTACAGTTCTGTAGAGGGGTAGAAGCCTTAATTAAAACCTAAAATTCTGACACGAGTATTCCTTATTTTATGTGGGTTGTTAAAATGTACACTGAAGACATAATTAAGATTTCCTGTAGTATTAGAACAAACAGTCCTTTCCACACTAAAAGCTTTTGTATAGCAAATACATAATTTAAAAAAAACACGGGAAAAATATAATTTGTAGTACTAATGGGGAAAACAGTACCCGCTCTTCAAATTCACATGAAACCCTTTTGTCCTCTTCAAGACATTATACTCACTGTAAGACATCGCATGTTTCTCCCTTCAGACAAGGCGCTACCTGGAAAAACTGAGGTATTACTGGTACCAAATCACACCTGGTTCCCCATCAGCGCTGCCCTTCCCACCCCCTAGCATGTAACTCTGCTTAGCCAGCTCCTGCTTCTAGCCACATGTTCCTCGTGAAAAAAGCCAGAGGTTTCTCCAATCACAGATTCCATGCCAACTGCTCCTATTGATTGTAAGCGTAGAAGAGAGAGACTTGGTTAAGCTCCCAATAGCTCACTGACTTTTTATCAGCCAGTGACCACCTGCTACCACACGCACCTTCACATCTGGGGACCGTGTAAATGCTCCCCTGGGGAACAGGGTACATCTTCACAGGTCATTAAATAGAGCTGAGAGAGTCCAGCTACTTTCCCACTGAAGTGACAGTTTGGGAGGAGAAGATGCTTAGAGCAATTACTGTTTCTAGCACAGGATAGCTGGGACAGGTGCTTCATACCACCTCCCAGAAAAATATGCCATAAAACTATTTGATGACCAAATAGCAAGGCATGCCTCACTAAAGCTGCACGACAGTAACCGTGGTGAACATGGAGAGAAGGGGGAAAAAAAGCTGTTGGAGAGAGTAAAGAATGGCAAGGAAAAGAAGAGGAAGAAAATCAGGGAAGTTGGGATTAATGTGAAGTTCATAACGAGAAGGACAAAGTGGTAGCAAAGCTCCCTACAGCAAGAAACAGAAACACTGTTATAAAGGATGCAAGCATCATCTGAGCATTGAAAAAAAACCCAAAAGGGCAAAAAGGTTTAAACTCTGCAAATTTTAAGAAGGCTCATTATATGTGTGCATATTCCACGTCAAGTCAAACAAAAGAGCCCCTTTCCATCGTACATACAAAGTTTGTGCTGTGGACATAGACAAGGCAAAAGGGGACCAAAAGGCTCCAGCAGTCTCCGTGCTCTGGCATGGTGTGTTCAGCGTACAGTAGGGAGCTGCTGAACCAACTGCCCCTCCTGGTCCTCTTGCCTTGTTTGCTTCTGAGGCACAGGTGCTGCTGAGGGATTGGTACATTTCCTCAGCACTGTAATGTTCAGTTAATTCACTAAAGATGCCGGAACAGGCTTTTAGTTAGTGTAAATTTACCCAAATGAAAATTTGGTTTGCTAACTATACTGCTTTTCTAAATGTTGGTGACTGTTCCAAAAATTGTTATTGGGACTATACCTCTTCAAAGGCAGCCTTAGTGATGTGACTAGTAATTATGTTTGAAATTGTGTCTGAAATGAAATGTAACTAGTTGTAAAGCTTGCGGATGTAACTGCTAAATAATCCCCCAAAGAGATTGAACAAACACATTTAAAATGTAGAGCTACACAGACAAAATGAAGAGAAGGAACCACTAATGCTCTAGACATACTTGGCTAATAGCATGAAGTATGCACAGCAAACTGACAAAAAGGTTTACTTGATGTTTACTGTCATCAGTCACTGTCAAAGTAGTAGGCACTAAGAGGCAGAAAAACATCCCGAGTCCTGTAGTTAAATTTGGCAGCGCTTTCCAGTTCTCATATTTGTTCCTATGTGCTAATGACGTTCGTATTCAAACCTATTTACTAGCAGGTTGAAACCTGCTAGTGGCAGAGTTTGGCCAGTTTCCTAGGTATTGAAGATGACAGGAAAGAAGAAAAACCTTTTCACTTTGTGAACTTGTGTTCATATTGTTAGATATAAGTGAAAACATGCTTATTCAGGGAGCAAATATCCCTTTTCTCCACCATTTTCCTAATTTCCATGATATTTTCTTTCCAAGTTTAGCTCTTGCTTTATTTGTACAATCATTAAACCAGTCCTCTGAGACCCATCAACAAGTAGGTCCAACATGCTGACAGCTGCAAGACTGGTACAATGTACTACTGGTGATTTAACTCAGTGACCTAAAATTGTTGGTCTCTGACAGACACCTGTTAAAAACACAACCATGAATTACCATGTCTAATTTCAACAAAGTATTTTGTAGTTTTATATGCAAATTAAATATCAATTTTGTTCCACTCTGTCTGCAATTAAGCAAAGCATCAGTGATAGTTTGCTCTTGGAAATTATAATTGATAAGAAAGGGAAAATCTGGAGTTCTAGCACATCAAAATAGAAAAGAGAGGAGGGAAAAAAGAAAGAAAGAAAAAGAAACCCCTTATTTTACAGTCTTTCACACCTTGGTCCTCAGCTACCTGGTTATTAAACACAGTTTTATCTTTCATAGCTTACTTTCTCATTTTATTCTTTTCCAGTTTATTTACAGATTGCAAGTGAAACCCCTCAGCTGCCAGTCCGCTCTCCAAATTCTTCCTCTTGTTTTTTCTCATCTTTTATGTCATGAGCTTCTCATATGTACCCTCAAGTCCCTGTTCAGCTGTGCCCCTCTACTTTTCTTTCATGTTTTCTTGTTTAGGTATTGTGCCAAGAGTTCTATTTTATAGGTTTTTAGTCTGAATTCACTGTGTATCTAGCTTTATCTTCACTTTAAGAAAACTAGAATATAGATGCCAGTACCCACTTTTAGACTGTCCTATTTTATTTTGAAGTCCAGGAAAATGCTGACATTTAAGTAATACTTAATCAGTGGCAGTCTGTCTAGAAACTTGTTTTATTAGACACTAGGCCTCTGCAGCTGTGTGGTGGGTTGATCTTGGCTGGATGCTAGGTGCCCACCAAGCTGCTCTATCACTCCTCTCCTCAACTGGGCAGAGAGAGAAAAATATGATAAAAGGCTCTTGGGTCAAGATAAGGACAGGGAGAGATCACTCATCAGTTACAATCACGGGCCAAACAGACTCAGCTTGGGGAAATTAATTTTATTTATAGCCAAAGTCAGAGTAAGGTAATAAGAAATAAACCCAAACCTTAAATACACCTTCATCCCACCCCTCCCTTTTATCCAGACAAAGCTTCACTCACGATTTCTCTACCTCCTCACAGCACAGGGGGACAGGGAATGGGGGTTGCGGTCAGTTCATCACACACTGTCTCTGCCACTTCTTCCTCCTTGCTCTCTTCCTCTGCTCCAGCATGGAGTCCTTCCCACAGGAGACAGCTCTCCACAAACTTCTTCCATATGAGTCTTTCCCATGGGCTTCAGCTGCTGCGGCTCTTCGAGAACTGCTCCAGCTTGGGTCCCTGCCACGGGGTGCAGTCCTTCAGGAACAGACTCCAGTGTGGGTCCTCCATGGGGTCACAAGTCCTGCCAGCAAACCTGCTCCAGTGTGGGCTCCTCTCTCCACAGGAGCCTGCTCCAGTGTGAGCTTCCCACAGTCACAGCCTCCTTTGGGCATGCATCTGCTCCGGCGTGGGGTCCTCCATGAGTTGCAGGTGAAGATCTGCTCCACCATTAACCTCCA
This sequence comes from Athene noctua, assembly GCF_965140245.1. Lineage (NCBI taxonomy): Eukaryota > Metazoa > Chordata > Aves > Strigiformes > Strigidae > Athene > Athene noctua. Next base: position 192,555,656 of record NC_134037.1, read on the forward strand.
CAGGCTGCAGGGGAATCTGCTCTGGAGCCTGGAGCACCTCCCCCCCCTCCTCCTTCACTGACCTTGGTGTCTGCAGAGTTGTTTCTCCTGCAAATTCTCACTCCTCTCTCTGCTGCAATTGCACAGTTTGAGGTTTTTTTCCCCCCTTCTTATATATGTTATCACAGAGGCGCTATTACTGTTGCTGATGGGCTCGGCCTTGGCCAGTGACGGGTCCATCCTGGAGCTGCTGGCATTGGCTCTGTCAGACACAGGGGAAGCTTCTAGCAGCTTCTCACAGAAGCCACCCCTGTAGCTTCCCGCTGCTACCAAATCCTTGCCACACAAACCAAATACATTCCACCCCTTACCTTTGTGAATCACATATTTAAGACTTATCATTAATATACACATTCATCACACAATCTACAGTCTTAACAAATTTCACTTACATCAACAAAAACAATTCTCCACACCAAAACCAAAATAACATCATCACAACACCAGCAAAGGTGGACAATTTACACACAGTCCACCCCTCATCCTTTCACCACAATTGCAACCACCAGAATTCCCCACGATCGTTCTGCTCGTCACTCTATAGCTGTGTTCAATACATGGTTTGCCTGTTTCCCAATTACTATCTTTATCTTAAATTCCTCAGGCCCCATGTTGGGTCCCAAAAAGGACTGTGGTGGGTTGACCTTGGCTGGCCACCAGGTGCCCACCAAGTTGCTCTATCACTCCTCTCCTCAACAGGGTGAGGCAGGGGGAAAATCATAGAATAATCAAATCACAGAATGGTTTGGGATAGAAGGGACCTTAAAGATCATCTATTTCCAACGCCCCTGCCATGGGCAGGGACACCTTCCACTAGACCAGGCTGCTCAAAGCCCCGTCCAACCTGGCCTGGAACACTGCCAGGGAGGGGGCAGCCACAGCTGCTCTGGGCAGCCTGTGACAGTGTCTCACCACCCTCATAGGGAAGAATTTCTGCCTTACATCTAATCTAAATCTACCATCTTTCAGTTTAAAACCATTACCCCTCATCCTATCTCTACACTCCCTGATAACAAGTCCCTCCCCATCTTTCCTGTAGGTCTTCTTTAAGTACTGGAAGGCTGCAAGAAGGTCTCCCCAAAGTCTTCTCCAGGCTAAAGAACACTAACTTTCTTAGCTTGTCCTCTTAAAGGAGGTGCTTCAACCCCCTGATCATCCTCATGCTCCTCCTCTGGACTTGCTCCAACAGGTCCATGTCCTTCTTATGTTGGAGACCCCAGAGCTGGACACAGTACTCCAGCGGGGTCTCACAAGAGCTGGAGAAGGTGGAAAACATGGAAAATAAGAATGGAATAAGATAGAAAAGAACTTGTGGGTCAAGATAAAGTCAGCTTAATAAAGCAAAATTGAAGAATGCGTGTGGAAGCAAAGGAAAACCAAAATATTTATTCTCTACTTCCCATCAGCAAGCAATGTCCAGACAGTTCCTGGAAGCAAAGCTTCCATATGCATAGTGGTTGCTCCAGAAGACAAACATCATAATAATGAATGCCACACCCCCACCCCCCCAGCTCCTTTCTCTTAGCTTTTATTGCTGAGCAGACATCATATAGTATGGAAGATCCCTTTGGTCAGTTTGGGTCAGCTGTCCTGGCTATGTCCCTTCCCAAGATCTTGCCCATCCCCATCCTACTGGTGAGGGGGGAATGTTGGAGAGACAGCCTGGATGCTGTGCCAGCACTGCTCAGCCATAGCCAAAACACTGGTGCCTTACCAACACCTTTCTAGGGACAAATACAAAAAGCACAGCACTATGAGGGCTGCTATGGGGAAAATTAACTCCATCCCAGCCAGACCCAGTACAAGCTGACACCTGCTGCCTCTCGGGATTTGCTTCCTAGATACCTTTGAATAAGAAGAGACTTGAGTAAGGCACCAGCTGGACCACAGAAGATCTGAATTCTGGCACTCTGCTTTTTCACAAATCTTTCTGTGGCTTACTTATTGTTTTTCAAGTGAGAATCATTTGCCAATTTAGAAATATTACCAGAACAGCTCTAATCCCTAATAATGATCAGACATTACTGATCATTATTAGGGATAATGCTTCAGCCACTGAGCATAGGCAGCAACATAGCCCAGTGGTTACGTGCACACTTTTCTCCCTAGAGAAATGGCTCTAGTTTCTTCCTCTGTGAGAAAATTCTTGTGACCTGTGGCAAATTACTCAGGTCTGTCTCCACAATCAAATACGTGAGTGTTGGGCTCCTGTGGGAAATCAAATACCTCTGTGGCTGTAATCCTCTAGCACTTAAGTACACATAGGAGACATCAGTTAAGAAGTGCTTTCCTTCAGAGAGCAGATTATTTCTACCACTCCGTTAAGTTGCCCCTCCTTCCTTTCCTTGCCATTAACATTTAAATTTTCTTTGGTCCACTCAGAGTTATTGCCTTCAGCCATGCTTCTGCAGTCTCATATATGCTGCTTATGCTCTGCCTCCCCATACCACCCAAGACCAGCAGAAAAAATCCTTGATACTTTTTACCTTGGAATTTGTACTGTTCTGGGTGATTTGAGACAGAGCTTAAATTTCAATGAGGTTGACTTTATAAATCTAGCTTGACAGAAAAAGAAGTTAATGGAATCAGACTCAGTATCAAAGGTATAAAGCATCACTCCACCAGCTTGCACTGGTGTAGTGACTGTACAGGATGGAAAAGAAATTCTATAATCAAAGTATAGAAGTTCAATTAAATGGTAGCATATCTGGTAGCAGAACAATTAAGAGGCAGAAAAATTATAGCTCTTAGACTGCTATTAAAAAAGCAGGCGAAGAAATGAACTTGCTGCACAAGAGAAAAATGAAACAGAAAATATCTGAGAGTTAAACAGCCAGGTTAGTAAAATGAAGAAAAATAGTTCATGTTCATTCATGCATATCACTAATAATAACATTAACTTCCACAGGGAGCCACCAATTACTGAACACAGGTATAGTAGATTGAGAATTTCAGGCATCCAGCTTTCACCAGGAAGATAGTATCAGTCACCTACTCCCTACTAAACCTGACTGGCATTAAAGAGGTTTTTGTTGCATGCAGGGTTTCTCAGCAGTCCACCTCAAAAACAAGAACTTCTCAGCCTTATCCAGCAGAGACTTGAGGAGAATGGGGCTAGCAATGACTCCCTCGGGTGTGGCAGGCATCTCGTATCCTTGAGTGTCAGTGTAGTTCCATAACTTTTTACTTCATTCTTATTTCATCCACTTTTCACAACAGTTGGCTATTGAGTTGGAGAACGGAGAAAATTTTCCTCTGACTGCACATATATTTCTACAAATAACTACAATATCAGTGCATGTGTCCTGAAAACACGGCCTTTCATTGCTAGCAACCTCTGGTCAAAAGACCTTCCCAAGATGAAATAGTTTTAACCTCTTACCACCCAGCAAAGCAGATGCTTCAGGAACACTCTGCACCAACCTGGGGGATATGATGAAGGGTCCACATTCCTTTGGCTTCCCCTGAAAAGTTTTGCATCTTGGAGCTCACTCATTCTAGTTTTGCAGTGTCCTTTTCTTCCTTCAGAACACAGCGCACAAAGTACAATCTCTCCAACACCAATACAGAGTGAATATCTGTGCTTTAAAAACCCTATGGCTGCTAGAAAACAGCTGGTGAGCTAAGGTGATATTTTCAAAATATTTTCTATTAATCTTTTTTTCAAACAATACATTTTAGGAAAACTTTGTCTTCAGTTAGTTGTAGTTCATGGCTTAGACTATTTTCAGGAGAGAAAATGGGGAAGCAGCCTTCCACTTCCTCTGTGTTTTGTGACACTGCCTATCTTGTTATTTGCCTTTACTTGCATATAATGAAATTGCCTCTCCTGTCATGATGTGGTCTTTAAATAGGTCCATTTTACTGTATTCATTAGATGCCTGTGAGTTAGAGATATACTGCCCGTAACACAACGACCATAAAAATGACACATAATCTTGAGCTGTTTTCTTTAAAATCCAAAAAAGAAACAAAACTGAGAAAAAAAGTTCACAATTATTGAGTCCATAAATTATACTTCTTTGTAACATGTACTTTGACAATATTCTGAGAAAGAAAGAGTTTTGCACAGGTATCTTTCACCAGCTACTTTCCATTTCACCAGAGTTAGTCTGTCAGGTTGCAGCTCCCTTTAACACCAGGACAAGCTGGCTTGTGTGAGTTTCCAGGTTAATCATCAGTAGCTTCTGAGAAATAAAGAAAAAACAAACAAACAAGCAAAAAGGACAGATGGTGCAGCACTAACTTCTCCCAAATGCACCAGAAAAAGGAGTTAATTGCAACAGTTTTCAGAGCCTTGACTTAGTCCATGGTAGAATGAAATCCTGAGCCCATGATAGCTTGGAAAGATTCACTTGCTGGAAGACACACTGCAGTGTCCTCCTGCATCCAGCAGCAGGACAGCATTATGAAGAATGTCTAATCTGTGAGTCAAAAAAGTAGATCTGAGAAGAGAATCAAGCCAGGTGAGGCTTGCAACCCTAGTTGTGTAAATCTGCCCCTCTGCTAGCTTGGGCTCAGAGCATTGATGCAGAGTTCAATTTCACTGATTTCAGTGAGTGGAATCAGGGCCCGAGCTGGAAGCAGACATTATGTCAGAGCTGTCCTTCCACCTCTTGAGGCCAATTCCTGGGATTAATCAGCTGAGCATAAACCCCAGTTATTCAGTCAGCTGAGGCAATACACTTCATAGACCATGCGTTGTAATGAACAACCAAAACACAGAGTCAGACCCTATGGAGAAGACGTTCAATAGCCAAAGTAGAAATTCTGGTACATAACCATCCTTTGTTGTCAAAATGAGTGTGTGTTTAGTGGCACTGGTAGGTCTCCTTCTGAATCTGTTAGGCTATTAAAGATAACATATGCAATGATATTATCCAAGAAGTGATACCTCATCCTTTCACTCCAGTGAACTTCAAGTTCTCAGCTGCTCTGAGCTGGTGTAGGTCCAGGGCAATCAGCAGAACTGAGCTTATTTACAGTATCTGAGGCTTTAGCTATGCAGTTCTGTTGTGAGGGGCATTGACATTATTCTAATAGTTCTCTCAAGACTGCTATGCTCTGCAATAAGGCACCACCAGGATGCATGACAGAAGAATAAAGCTCTAAATATAAATAAATAAATGCATTTTAAAGTCTCATTTTCTTCAGGTTGAGAAATAATCATTTCCTATTTGCATGGTAGTTCTGACCCATTTCTTCTGATTGTTCCACTTCAGAGGAATTACATGAACAAAGATCTGTCAAATAATTGGACTGCATTGCAAACCTGAGGAAAGCTCATTTGATTTCTTTCCCAGGAGAAACATTGATTAGATCTGCTTTAAAAGCCACTTGCATTTAAATGGCTTGAGTTATGATTTGGAGACAGTCTGCAGAGTGGGAACTCAGTTGAACAAAACTGTACAGCTCACGTGTGCAAGTGAAAGACAAAAAGACTTAAAAGAGAGAAAAAACAGAAACAAAGAATCAAAATATCCAAATGGGGCATGTGAAATCCACAGCAGAGGTATTTTTACAGTTCTGAAACAGACTAATCCCGTGAGGAACTGACTACTGTAGAAAACTGAACATGGTCAGGCCTTTTTCAGAAGCTAGCTCCACTAGAGCGAGATAAACTCTATCTATTTTACCTTAATCTGCACCATCAAAGAGAAGATACAGTAAAAGGGAAGGATAGGACTGTGTGCAATTCTTTTTTTTTTTAACCAGAATGATGAGCTTTTCCTTGGTTTATATAAAAATAAATGCCTCATACACAACAGCTGCTGTTTCCCATTGAAATCAATGGAAAGCATCCCACACATTTTGGTGTAACAGAATTTGATTCTTGGTATATAAACGAAAGCCTTAGCATCCACCTAAAGCCAGTCATTTTTACAAGCAAAATCATAATACAAGCCATTACAGGTTAAACTTCCCAAAGAATGAATGGGAAGCCTCTAATATTGTTTGGTGTTCCTGCCATGGCAGGTGGAGGCATTTGCTTAAGTGTAGATCAAATTATAGATAGATAAGAAACTCTCCTGCCTTGAGCGAGTACTCAGCTCTATCATTTATGTCGCACAGCCAGTTTACAGAGCATTTCTCAGAAAAGCAAGTATGTGCCCATGCCCAATTCTTTGTCAGAAGAGAGCCCTGAGGGATGGGGAGCACATGGTCACTGATCAGCGGGGACATGGCTCGAGACCGAAGGAGGTGTGTGGAAATTCCCCCTGACTGCAAGCCTACCTGTGAATTCACTTACCATCTTGTGAGAGTCAAACTGCCTGAAGACACAGGCTCAGTGAACCATGCAGAAGCACTACAGATGCTCGGGGAGCTGCAGAGGTTTTTCTGTGAGTTTTCATGTTGCTCTGCTTAAACAAACATGATTGCAAATGCAGCCTCGTTAATGTTTCCCAGGTGACTAGCTTGGCATAATAAGCATACAAAAGAACACTTACTTTTTATGTTGCTTCTCAGGACAATCCTATCTCTTAGTGAAAAAATAAAACTGTCCCACTCTCTCTAGGCGAATTTCAGCAAAATGCTAGTCAGGCCTGAGGCACTGATAGGGATACAGCCCAACTCCTCCAAACAGAACAAACTGGCATTTTCAGTTACGTAATGGTGGTCCATTAGCAGCAAGCACAAGGAGAGAGAGACACTTACATGACATATAAAGTAAGACTTAAAAGCTTTTCTCATTGTGCTTTATGAAGGCAGTTGCTGTCATTGCTGGTCCTTACTAATGAGCCTGAGGAAACTCTGCTGACAGTCTGCAGCCGAATGTTGGTAATCACAGATTACAAACATCTCTCTCATCACCTCATAAATATCTACACTTGTATCTAACAACAGTCTGCCCAGACTCTGAGATGGACTGTGTCCTGAGATACCTGAGACAAATGATGACTGCTTTCTGTAAGCACTGTGCCAAGTTGCAAACTTAGAACTAAAGAAAGTATAAGAGGAAGCTATCAGGGACTAACAGCTCCAAGTGTCCATGTGGTGACCCTCATTTCAACAGCACTTTGAGCAGTCTCATGCCTCCTATCAGAAAGCAGTGACTTACCTCAATCTCTGAGCAAAGAGGAGAAGAAAAACCCCTGTTCTCTGTATTTTGCTTTGGAGTTATTTTAGCCAAAACCGTTTATTTCCATCTACTGTACACAAGGCTCAGGGGGTAAAGTATGCCTCATTAATACTGGTGTTTATAATAGCCATAAAAAGCAAGCATCTGAAAATGCAGCAGAAAGTTAAATATTTCAGTAAAGAGCACTGAGCTCTGCTGAATCTTCATTTATCTGACCATGATAAATGCCTTTATATGACTTTCTGCAGACCAGAAAGTAAGGGCAGGACAGCAGCAGGCTGACACGGTTCCATACAAACAACCTGGAGCCAGACCTGCAGTGGTCAGACTACAGTATCACTGGCAGATATGGTCAGCTCCAGCTCACACAAATCAGATGAGGCAAAGGTGAAATGATGAAGGTAGAAATGCTTTTAAAGAGCAAATATCACTGGCTGGGGCATGTGGGAACTCTTGTCTTATATCAGGATGACCACAGACAATGAAGGCAAAGACACCAGAAATCTTTGCCAATGAGAACATACTGTATACAAGCTTTGCATAAACAAATAAGCTGTCTGAGAGCTCAAGTCAGTGATTAATGTGCTCCCTTGCTGATTTACCTGAACTGAGCACGTTACTGGCTCTCACTGCTCTCTTGGTGGGAGATGTTAGATGGCTCTTCTGTTTCTCTTTGGAAAGATATCTTCCTTTGTGGTGTGAGCACTAGGCTACCTGTGTCCTAAACTCCTTTCAACTTACACACACACACATGGCTAAAGCATGAGAACTTATACTGGACTGGCACAGCCTATCATAGCTTATCAGAATGCATATATTCATCAAGACAGTGAAATCATCCTAGCTTCAGGCCAGCTTGTCCTAGTTCCACACCAACAGGAGTTTTATTTCAGCAAACTAATAACATACTTAAAAATCCTATACAATGACGAAAGACCCTCCATAGCAGTACCTATCAGCAAAACGTAAGTTTGAAAGTTGATGCTGCTCACGTGCGAGGACTGAGGAGGACTATGCATCACCCTGTGCCTCTTGGCCTGAGTAGTCCTGTGGAATTGTCTTGAGGGTATTACAGCTATTTCAACAGGGCTCAAGGCAGGGGTATCAGTATATCTTTGCTCATATCACTGTAGCACCTATGAACACTATGATGTTTATAATCTACTTAATGTCATGTTCAGAGGGACAGCAAGGCACTGTAATACAGCACTCTGGATTAGCAGCCTGCAAAGAGATTGCAACTAATCTTCTGATGCCTCTTGGAAAGTCAAATGAGAAATGGCAGCACAGCTGCCACTAGGAAATGTGATTTCCCAGGACAGTGCTTCTATTTTTCAGCACAGAGGAAACTCAGGGAAAACTTTGCATGATCAGCAAACCTGAGGGCTAGAGACAGACTCAGAGAGTTTCTGGAAATAGCACCAGAGGCAGTAAAACCAAAGAACTCATGAGATTAATCCTGCTAAAATCCTGTGTGTAATCATGCTTGCACCTGCCTATGCACGGAACAACAAATACTGACTGATTTCATGCTGGTAATGGTGAGAGGGAAAGGAGTGTTTTGGCAGATTATATTCGTAAATGTTGACTCTCCATTTATTGCCTTACATATGGAGAATAGCACTGAAAGACAAGTTTCATGACCCTAGAAAACAGCATTCCTGAAGATGGGTTATCATTAAACTCTTTTCTTGCCAAGGAAGATGAGGATTGCTACAAGGCACAATGTGCTAGGTGTTTTTATGCAGAAATAAGGAGACTAAAACTGAGTTTCAGACACTTGTGTCATGCTACTGAGAGACTGGGGAGGAGAGCTCAGCAGTTTCTTCTGCCTCTTCCATTGCCACATAGCTATCTTTCATAGACAACTAAAAGTCCTTTTGGCTTTAGCACCCTTCTCTCAGTGACAAATAATATTTCATTCTAGGGCTATTTCATTTGCCTTGACTTCATCCTCAAACATAAACCACTGATGAATGGCATGTGCCTATAATTCAGAGATAGGCAAGTCCAGATGTGTAGTTTACAGGGTAATTCAGAGTCTGATAATTTGTTCACACGGTCTCTTTAAACACAGAAAAGGAGTGTCTTCTCCAAAAGTAAAACTGAAATGTGAGTAATCACCATTCACAGTAAAACTTCATTCAACTTTCATAACTACATCAAATAAAAATATAGCATAAAAAATAAGAAAAATCAACTTCACAAACTTCTGATTGCTAAACTAAGGCCCCAACATTCAACAGCATCGAAGTGTGACCAGGCCATTCCTGGCACTGCGGGAATCACAGATACTTTCAAAAATAAATCCCAAAGTTGTATACTGCGTCAAAACTTTTGAAAAGTTACATTGATGCATGTTACTTTTTCTGAAAGATGTACCAGGTAGGTCAGGTGACTAAATCACTGCTGTACTAGTTTCAAATAATAACAAAAATGAAATTAGGACATTACTCTAGAAATTGCTGTATCACAAAAGTCAGTTGTCGGTTTAATGGTGGCTACATTTTGTTTATGCATAATATACAGGAGTGAACAGTAGAGGGAGTTAGCTTAAAGGAAAGCTTGAGCTAACTATGTGGAATAGGTCCTGTTTGCTACATTCACGACAAAAAAATCAGGTACTGGGAAGCACATTTGTAGCTCAGTGTAAATGACACTGGGGAACCTGTCCGTCACCTCATCTTCATGACCAAATCAAAGAAATAAAAGAACTGCAAACAAATCCCTCTTCCCACTTCAATCATACTCTACAAATGTTTTGTGTCCAAAGAGAGTCCAGCTGGGGTGGCTGGGGTTTTTGTCCCTTCACATCGTAATGATTCAGCAGGGCACGCTCAGGCAGCAGCTGGGCTTGGGCAGCCAGCGCCGTCCTTGTGGCCTCACCACTGGGAAGGGCTTTGCCCAGCAGGGCCTGACCAGAGGTCAGGGCTGGATCCTGCCAGGTGCTGGCAACTATGCACACAGCATCAGCACCCTCAAGTCATATCCCCTGGAGGGAGCCCTGGGACGGAATTTTAGGGTTACTTACATATTTTGTGGGGTTTTCAGGAGCAGCAGCCCATTAAATCAGAAAAAAAATAGGTATTTTTTAATGTCCCCATCCATAACTGCCTGCCTCTTTAAGCACCTTGACGCACTCCAGGGCATGCAACTGCAAGCAAACAGTGCTCTCATAGAAGAGAGAATCTTCCTTTCTCATTTGCTTTGCCAGGCTGATAGGAGAAAAGAGTCACAGGGGCTTCTTTCTTCCAGTGGTGAAGTACTATTTGAACAAACACAAAGAGCATATGTACCAAGTACTAAGCAGGAGGACAAGGGAGAACAGTACTGACAGGGCCTGAAAATCCATGCACAGCTAAACTCCCCTGTAGGTTGCAACAATTTAAAAAAGGTACTATATCCTCAGACAGGAAGGCTTTCTCTGCTGTCCAGGTAAGAGACCTCAGCAAGTTTCAGGGTGGTAGTTATGTTAATGTTTTTATGTAATTTATGACTATTTTTTAGACATGAATGATTTTTCAATGTACATAGCAGAATGGATGAATGTTCACTTGATGACTTTCTGGGCAGCAGCTCAGAAAATGTTTTTAATGAGATTTCTTTTGTGGCATGCCTTGATATCAGTAGGTGTGCCTTTGATTTCTAAAGCTTTCTAAGAGCAAAATGATTCCTTCACATAGTCAAGAAAATATAAATGGTAAAGAATATAAACAGATAAACCTAAGCCTCTCCTGCAGTATTCACCAGAGGGAATGACTTCACTGACAGAGCTCAGTGCTATTTTAAGTGCTGTGGATTATCTCACCCAGCACCTAGCAGCCAGACCAAATGAATCTTCCGTAAGTCTTATGCCATATATGCCAGCCTGAACCAAATATCTTGGAGACCCTTAGGCATCTCAGTCAGCACTGGACAGATGTGTCTAGGCAGCTGGACTTCATCCTGTTTGTTTCAATGCTGTGTGTCTGAAGAGAAAAAAAAAATAGGTTTTTAAAGTCACTCAATTTGTTTAGACTTTCTCAGGAAGCATATTTGTGGCTACAGTATTCATGAGCACCACATTTACATCCTGAATCACTGGATTTTCCTCCCGCTCAGCTCGGTTAGATGCTAAAATCTGTATCGTGGATGCACACGTATTCCTTGCCAAGTGCTTGCATTTAGATTTCAACACTCAGATTAAAATTGTCAAGCATGGGTCTTACATGGAGCAAACTTGCTTTTGTACATAATTTTAGTTCATAAAAGCCCATTTAGGTCTCAAATGAGACACATTTTTAAAGTATTATATAGTCATAAGTACCAGGTGAATGTTATGGGAATTAACTGAAGTCATGTATATTGGTGTCTAGACTGTCTGTAACAACAACTCCTTAAAGTTATCTGGGGCCACTGCTGTAAAGATCAAACCAGCAGTGCCATTGAGCTCAGTATTATAAAGCTTGTATGAAGACCCAAGCCTTTGTAGAAGTCCTCATAATCTGACTGGGGGAAAAAAAAAAAAGAAAGAAAAAAACGCAACACAGCCATAGATGCGCATGTAGATACCATGTATAATAAAAGAAAACTTTATTACCTACTCCACCCGAGGTACTACATATGTATTCTCAGATCTGTCTTTGCTAGTTTCTGTGAAGGAGTGGACCTGACCTCTCCTCTTCTCCCTGACTTCTTTGAAGTTAAAAAGTGCTTCCAAAGCACATATAAACCACATATGCATGAAGTCACATATATACAGGAACAAAAAAGTTTCAGCAGGAGACACAACAATGGTGGAAGTGATGAATATTGTGTTCAGTGCTTTGGCATGCTGTGAACTTGAAGGCTTTTGCAATCAAATCCTACAGGTTATGGTTAAAACTGGTCAGACTGGTCATTTGAACACATTGATCTCTTTTTAAGCAATACAGGGTGGATAGGCTTAGAAAATGGACTACAAGCTACTAGCCAGCCACCAACTTGCCACTACAAGAGTTCCTCTCAGTGAACCAGATTCCAGCCTGCACAAAGTATCACACATTTACAGGAGAAAGGATGCCCAGAATGCCCACCAACTATATGGAAAATGATGGGGCTTTGCTCTTTTGTGCCATTTAAAAAGTACATCCTCTTAAGTTTTTCCCTTGAGTGTAACCCATTTCTCTGTGTCAATAAAATATGCAATCTCCTGATGCTCTTACAGACAGAATTAAGCTAAAGATTCCATGGTACAAAAATAAGAAAGAAGGGGCAAAGAAAATTAATTTTGTTAGGGAAGACATGAAGGAAGTCTATGTGTAGCTTCTGTGCTCAGGATGAAAGCACACAGTGACAGAGTGTAGCTGCTCTTTGACCACAAGGGCTGGCAGAGCTGCATGGGACAAGCAAGCACAACACCACTTGTCCCAGCCAACGCCAATGTGGCTAAACGCATTTAGCCATATATTTAATTAAGAGAACAAACAGACCAACACTCAGCTGCCAGCACTGCAGGCATACTCACAATGTAATTGTCTGAAAACATATTTTTATATTTATGTGCCAGAAAATATTTAAGCACTCAATAGCAATCTGTTCAGTTGAAGTGCTGCCTCCTGTTTGGCAAGGAAGGGTCTCAGTTTCCATTGTCTGTAAAGCAGCTGCATAAAAGAAAGGTTGATGGTAAAACTTGGCAGGAACTTTCTCATGAAAGATTTTTTTCTCACTTGATATACCTCTTAGAATTTATCACAGGCAAATTATACACTGACCCCACGTCATCTCTCTTGATGTGAATGAAATACTGGTCAGTAAGTGCTCAAGCATGCTTCTGCTCAGGAAAGAACAGATACCAGAATAAATACTAAGAGGTATAACACACCCTGCCTTGGTGTCTAGTCTGCCAGCATTCTATGAGTTATCTATTCAATCCAGTGGCATCTTGCCTTTTTATGGGAAACTCACATTCAGAATCCATGACCTCCTACAAGAGCAATCCTTACAAAAACTTGCCTAGCCTTTGTCTTTTGTATGCTTATCTGTATGGTTATATTTTTAATACTTTGCATGCCCCACAAGGGCAAAGCTCATTCAGTTCAAGGTGACTTTCAAGTTAGATCAATGAAAACAAGAGGAAAGAATAAACAGGCAGCATCTGTGTGGGGGAAATAAGTGCAGTATGTGTGAAAAGACTTTCTGAACAAAGCCAGCCTCAGCAGACAGGCAGAGAAGATAAAAACATGAAGAACAGTAGAAAGAAAACAAAACATTTTCATCTATATTCCCCATCTACATGCACCACATTGCCTGAATTCACTCCCCACACACATTTCTTGGTAAAAGGTTTGGTTTTACATTTTAGCCATGAAAAGTGAGCAGATTCAGAGGATGTTGTATCAGAAAGAGCATGGGGAGATGGTCATACTATGAATTGCTGGTATTTAAGGAGACTATCCCCCCACAGGAATCCCCCCTTCACGTTCCTAGCAAAGACAGTCCCACTTCATCTCAGCAAGCAGGGGGACTAGCACCCCAAAGACTGCAGGGCCCCATGCTGCTGAGCCAGCCCCGCAATAGCTCCAGCCCGCGCAGTACCTGGAGCACAGGCGTGGTAGGGCACTGTCGCACCATGTACTGCACCCGCTGTGCCTTCAAGTAGATGCTAGCGGGACAACCCAAGGTGGATGTAATGTTAGTGATTTAATCTGAGGAGAATGTTGAGCTTGAAATGTCAGTGTCCACAAGTATTTATTACCTGTTGCTGACCCAGATTTTGTTTTCAAGCACAAGAAACCAAGCTCTGCTTTAACTCTGAGCCTACTAGCAGCTGTGTAGGTCTAGTAGTGCAGGGTGGATTGTAAACCTTAGCGCCAGGGCTGATCAATGCAGGTTCGGTGCTGCTGTAGCCAACTTCATGTGGCTTATGGTTGACTTAGGACACTGACAAAGGTGTTTGCAGAAGAAATCTGACTGGAGAAGTTAAAAAGGGTAAGTGGGAGAGGCAAAAAAAAATAGTAACCTGAATGTGAACTCAGATGTGCCATGCTGTGAACTCAGGATATATTCCAGGATTACGGAGAGCATGGCTAGAACTTGTGAACTCCTGGGAACAAACCTTGGTGCAGGTTTGAGTAAGTCTGGTCTGTTCCGTATCTTTACAGCAAAACCAGAGAAGATCTGCCAGACTGTTCAGGTTAGCCTTGAATTTTAATGCTCAGCTGAGCCTGAAACTCACAGCTTACCTCAGGGGAACTAAAGGTGTTGGAATTAGCCAGTCCTAAAATCAAAAGTTTTCCATATAATCCTGCCTTAACCATTCCTGGGAAATTCAGTGACGGTAATTATTTTTTTAAACTACTGAAACTGAGGACAGTAGTCCCAATGCAATGTCACAGAAGAACCACTCAGTTGCTGGAGAACAAATGTATCAATGGGATCCAAGGAAAGTTCTAGGAAATAAAAAAATACCACCTTGGCAAATGAGGCCCTATAATACATCACCATACTTCTTTTTATGCTGAACCATACAACGGTTGCCTGAAAAACTTGCACCCCTGTCCATAACCGTTTCTCTCCAGATGAAAGGCTATTTCCAGAGGAAAAGATATGAGCAGTCTGAGGAAAAGTTCTAAAATATCCCTGTCTCATCAGCTTCACTGTGGCATCTCCTGTCCGAAATCTCCATCCCTCTTAAAACTTCTTTCTTCTCTGCTGGAGACAAAAGCATCAAAAAAAAAAAAAAAAAAAAATAGACAAGGTGTGCAGGGATCTCCAGTCTCTTCATCACTGTCTGACATAGAGAAAAGTCAGCTTACAATCACAAAACTGGGCTCAAGGCCAGTGCATGCAGGTAGCTGTGACTACATGTTGCAGCCTGTGTCCTGAATTTCCCAACATCCTTTCCACAAAAGCCTCAGACAGCTAAAGATCATGTGGAAAACAGGGAGGCAGAGAGGCAACTGCACAGATGCTGCAATGCTCAGCTGTCTGAGGAAACTGGAGCAGGGAATGCCACTGCAGGTGGACAACTACCCCTCCTAAACCTGCTAAGGACTGAGATGGGGGCAACTTTCAGAGGAAGGGGCAGCACTGTCAGTGCTGATGCCCCAACCATAAGAGCTGGGTGGAGTGGAAGAACTGGGCAAAAAGAGCTGGTATTCAGTTTAGGCCACATATGTGTTTGTATTTGTTTGCTTCAAACCTTTTCTTGCAATCCTGTAATTAGAAGCCTGAGCTTACGATGTGCTGAAATCAATCCCCACACAGTTTTGCCCTCCAGCATGTTTTCTATTAAATTGGAACCTGGGTACTACTGAGCCAGTCTGAGGTGTGTCCCTCCAGAAGCAAGCAAGGCTTCATCAGCAAACCTCCTCTGGTGACTTAGTTAGGGACACCCCTTGCTTAGTGCTGTTGACCTGGCTTCAGGGCCAGCGTGGGGAGGACTGGCAATGCTAACTGCTCCGTTTTCAAGAGCAGTCAGCATAAGCCTACACACTTTTCTGCCAAGCTACCCCTCCTCCCAGGAGGAGCACCTCACAGCTGAGGGAAAAACTCAGGTTTGATGCTAACAACATCATTTTATCAACAAGGGGTGGTTACAGGTTGCCCCAGATCTCCTCGGAGCAGTGTGGATGTGTGGTTAAGAGCAGCTATGTTATCTCTCATGGTGTTTAACATTTTACAAAGGACTGAGCTCTGTGGAGCTCAGTTGTATTTATGCAGCAGTCAAGCTATCTGCACTCTCACTAGGCAAGAAAGGAAATAGCCATGGAGAAAAAGGTCCTTTGCATACCTGTGCAGATTCAGTCAAAGTTTGCTATACAGATTTCTTCCATGAAGCTGCCCTTTTTCTTGGAAGATAGGACACTGATCTGATTTCACAGTTTCACAACTAAGTAGGATGTTACTGATGACTTTCTAAAGGAATTCAATCTCAAATGCTTTTCCACTTCCTCCAGTTCAATCAGCTGGTCTCATAAAAGCCTTTACTCTCATTTCCCCTTCTAACCTTACTTCCTGTGGACATCAGGATTTTCATGTCCACACTACCAATATGACAGCTAACTGGCAGGTGTCCTCTTCCTATACCTTTCTTTTGCTCCAACGAGCAGTCCAGTATGAAGTATTTCTTTTTCACCTTCTTGTGCAACACCAATGAATGTGTGTAATGCTAAATTTCCAGGGGCTGAGTCTCAACCCCTGGGCTCCAGAGTTTGATCCAGAATGACAAATACAGGTGGGAGTGAATATGAATTTTTTTTTTTCTTTTTTTTCTTTTGTAGGCTATCTTTCTTTATCAAAAAGAAACAGAAATGTGGGAGGAAGTGTATACAGCAAGTACCATCTTAGTAGTAGGACAAGAATCACAAAGAAGTCTGAGCATAGTCTTGGCCAGTCTCAAAGCTAGACAGGCAACCCAAACCCCACCACTGCCAACTTTGTATGAGGCAGCACAGGGAACCAGCAATCTGGATTTTCAGTCATCTGGTTATGCTCTATTGACAGATCCTGAAATTAGGCCGTCCTGGTCAAGCTCAGCCATCTGGCAAATCTAATTGGAAAATTCATCTCGTTGACAGACCACTGTAATACTACTTGCCTCTTTAAAACAGATCAGTGGAAAGAAGCAAGCATATGAAAACATTAGCTTCTGTATATCTGCAGCATGGTGTGTAACTCGGGGCAGAGCTCACGTTGTGTAAACAGGCCAACAGGAACATCTGAGTGAAAAGAATAAATCATCCTGACATTCCTAGGCTTAATACAAAGAAATGCAAGAAAACAGTTAACCAAACTCAGGCAGGAAAAGAGTCTTGTGGGCCACAGCAAGGAAAATTAATAAATGTTATCCCATGACAGGTGCTTCTTGAGGTCAGACTGCACACCCCGAAAGGAACAGTGAAAGGGATCCTTAATAACAAGAGAAAAGGAAATCATCCATCACCATTCATATTTCGATAATAAATCAGTCTTTAAATGTAGCTTGTCTAAAGAACCAACAGTGACTGATGATCACCCTTTACACAGAAGAAGAATTCACCATTCACACTACAGGTGCTGCCAGTTTTGATCCTGCACTTGGTTAACATTCCTGTTTGCATTTCTCATAGATTTATACTGCACCCAGTGGAACACTAAGGTAGGTTTTCTTCAGCCATTTTTTAAAGAGGATCCCAGTCTTCATCAGTGTGGGGTGGCATACAATCATCTGCACATACTTGAACAATATGTACCTGCAAAACTGGCCCACACTCCGTTTTCTTCATGTCATTGGAATTGCACATGTTCAGCCTCAAATACACAGTGATCACAAGAGACATAGGTGAGATGATCATGTCAATGATGAATTAGTCTGAGATGCATCTTCTTCTGCTACTTCTGCTAAAATTGTGAACAGATAGATTCCAAAGTCCATGTGATCGAAAGCCATTATTAGGGGTAAAACAGATTTTCAGTTCAACAAACTTCTCATTTAGATATCTTTTCTACCAAAATGTATAGGGCTTTTCCATTCATTGGTAGTGCCATTTCCTCCAGAAAACCAAAGTGTTCATGTCCACAGTAGAAATATTTCTTTCCAGCTATCCTGCCCTAAAATTTCATGGATGCTGTGGTGTAGTGATATCACTTCCAATTTTTCCTCTGGGTAGAACAGGTCTCCAGTGAGTTCCTATAACCAGGGAATCTGTGTGCATGCCAGCTCCATTCTCCAAGAAAAAACTCCAGAACATCATAGAGTAAGTAAGGAGCCTGACCTGCATAAGGTAACATGACCTATCCAAACTGCAACTTTCAGATTAGACCATGTCAGAATTACAGTTTTTCCCAGGTTTGAGTCTTCCCTGAATCAGACTAGGCAGAAATTTCAACACTCTCTCACTGAAGTATCCTGGCTGCGAGGTCATTCTGGCTACACAAACTCCACCATTCCCATTCTCTTTTACTAAACAAAAATATCTATACACTTTTTTTTTTTTTTTTTTCTCTCCATGCTGAGACAGAAACAGGTATCAAAACCTCAATATTCTCCCCAAACCGATAGGTCAGTGTTCTCCTGGGAAATACTTACCTGCACAGACAGTGTATAGGATTTTCCTGGCCAAGTGTACACCTGTACTACCTGCATAGAATAGTCACTTGTAATATGCCTAAAGAAACTGCCTGAGAGGAGATGTCTAAAATACATCCTCAAAGACTCTGTTTGCCTCCACTGACTATAGAAATATAACTTTTTTTTACACTGTCTCCTAAATGATGGCATCAGGCTATTCTCATTTCATATTAATGGCTGTTAAAAATGTGAAGCACAGAAAGAATGGAGCTGGAGATTTTCAGTGTGTTTGTATATAGAAGCACAGCCAGTAAATTGAACGCAAAAGTAGCAGGATATTAAGTATGTACTTCTAGTTCTCCTACAGCAGGAGATACCCATTCATCTGAAAATAATGAGGCACCTTCTCGTTCTCTGAGTGGATCCTTGAGATTTGATAACAAGCACCACAAGCAGCTCCAGGTGTTGACTCCACACTGACCTCAGGGGAGACTCTACCAGCTTTGCCATAAACCAAATGTGACCTTCCTACATTTGTAAAAACAGAATATTTCACCCGCTCCATTGTACTGTGAATTTACCTCATAAGTGCAAGGTATCAGCAACACAGAAAGACCTTTGGTGGGAGATGAGATTTTCACGGTGTTTGGGACATCTTTTCATTGCTCTGTTTCTTTTAGATTTCAGGGCCAAAAAGTCAAGGTTCTTGCCGTGATACCATGGTTACATTGTGCTAAGTGAAATATTTAGTGCTTGGAAGAAGTGGGCTGCATGAAATAGAGATCCCTCACTCAAAGAAGGCACTTTTTCACTTTTATTCTAAACAGACACAAACACACAGAAACTCCATAAGAGAAGCCGTCTGGAAAAATGCTTGGTCTCCAGCCAACCCCAACTTAGAATAACCTTTCTTGAGCAGAAGAAATGTCTTCTGTGTTTCTGTCCCACTCATTTTGCCACTGATGGAAATTATTTCCTCACATATCTATGCAAAAGCCTCTCTAACAACATGCAGAAATCTATGCTCAGCTGCAGAGATGTCCTTGGCTCACCGCATCAGCAGCTCTGTCAGGGCCCGAGAGTCCCTGGGTACAGCTAGCACTGCACCTCTGTCACCGCCATTTTAAACCTGCAGTAACGGTGTTACACTCTAGGTAGGCATCCAGAAGACCCTGGATGGCCAGACACCATCTTGTAAGGTGACATTGTCTCGATTACTCTTTGTTTAAACATGTGGCAATCTTTAATATTTGCTAATTCATTCAGAAAGATATGTGGAATGTATATAATAATAATGTAATATTAAGCTAAGAATATTCTTCATCTGAGAAGGACATCTAAAAAGAGAAGAATCAGAGTGTAGAAGAGGTAATAAAGGAAAAGACCTGAGATATTATGGCTACATCAAAGCAGAAGAATATCCTAGCAGTCAGGCCCAGTTATAAATGCATTGTGAATCTGGAACACAAAAACCATCTGTGATTAAATTGGCTAACGTAAAAGTTGGAATTCACCAAATGTAAATTACCACTGGCTTACAATATATACATGTGTATACTTTAATTGCCCTCCTTCTGTTTCTGTTTGGTCAAATGTATCTTTTAACTCCACTTCAAATGTAGAGATGAATACACACATTTGCCTGGAAATTGTATAGGTATCTACAGTGAAGCTTGCAAGAATCTTTAATGTCCATTCACCTTGATATGCCAAAAATATTAAGAATCAGTCTTTACCTTCTTAACAGAAAACCCCAGACAACTGTACAATTGTGTCACTACATCCACAAGTCATACTTTGGTTGAGGTGAGGATCTTGAGCGGTAAACACACTACGTCCCCCCAACTGTGTGCTATTTCAAATGTCATGTCTTGAAGAGTGAATATCACATTACATTTGTTAGATAGATAGTAAAATGAATCTTTATTTGGATTTTTTTTTTACTGGGTTCATTCACCTATCCATTATTTGGGAGCTAAGAGTAGAAATACTAAATGTGTCTAGGTGCAATTCCTGCTTTCACTTACAATGCCTGAACACTGAAGCAGTTTCATTTATAACGCTGAAGCAATTCCTCTGCCTTCAGAGTAGCACTGGCTTTATATCAAATGTCATAGAGAAGAATTCAGCCCTTGGTTTGTGTTACCAAGAGGTTAGTCTTCAAGGGAAAAGCACCTCATCTGTGTTCTCATGGGACAGTCCCCATCAGTGGAAAAGCTTTAGGACAGATACATGTAAAAGTCAGCACCAGTGGAAAACTGGGTAAGTTCCCTGTAGCAGGTCTTCCCAGATGCCTTACAGACTGAGTCTGTGAAAAACGAGTTTTGGAAAAAGACATTTTGTAAGAAAGACCCACAATTAATAAATCAAATAGGTCTACGGCAAACAAAGGATACTCTGACAAATACAATTTTCTATTCTCTCTTCTCCTGTTGATACTTGGCAGCAGCACAGCTGAACCTCTGACACTGTTTCTCTTTCGTACTTCCAAAGTAAGTCTGCAAAATCATGAATATTTGGCATAAACTAGTCAGTTTATTTTTGATTCAGAGAATTAAATTTCACAGTTATGGGTGTTAAAGATCTTTCCTATCTGTAGCTCATCCATTCCTCTCAAGCTCCTTCATCGCACACCAACACATGCCCTGAAATTTATCGTGGAACAAATGACTCCATTGACTATGGTAAGAGATCAATAGTCCTGTGTAAAGAGGCTTTTCATTGCTTCCCTTTCTGTTTTCATCCTCACAAGTTCAAACCAGTCTGCTTTTAAAGTATTCTTATTTTCTAAGCTTGTAGCTGTTGTCAGTGACATGTCAACCTTTGTTCCTACTCTTCCTCAGGAATTGTCTTCTAGCTGCTGCTGGGGACAGAGTCCCGACTACATGAACCTTTGTCTGACCCAGTAAAATCGTGCTTATCTTCTCTGATTTGCTATTAACCATACTGTGTCACTCAAAAGTCACTTTTTAGAACCATATCAAATGAGACCACCAACTCCTAGGCACCCTCCTGCCACAAAATAATGAACGAATGGCAGAAGATCAGAAGCTGGAGGAAAAATAAAAGAGAATAAAATAGGAAGAAACAAAGTAAACAAAATCATATACTCTTTTTTGCTTCACATATTACTTTAGGGGGTTTTTTTTGGTTTTAAATGATCATATAAGAAACACCCATGAAGTAGAAAACAAAACTGTGGGAGGCATCTGAAGAATAAATATATGATATAGAGGGTGGGGAAGCAACAGCACAGACTGAGTACATAGAGAGTACGAGGTTTGAGTACGATTAATTTTAGGAATGCTGATCATCCATAGCTACCACTGAAAACTCTGAAGCTGAGGGTTTAAAAATCAAAAGTGTGCTTTTGGAAATTGTTTTATCAATGCCCAACATCAGCACTTAGATACACTGCATGAACATTCTGATTCTTCTTGGGCACCTTAAGAGACAGGAATCTAGAGTTCACCTGTGTGAGGGTCAGGAAATTTCTTGACTGTATCCTGTAAGCTGGCAGTATCTGTTTGCAGTACGAAAACATTGCCAGATGAAAATACTGAAAGGTATTGTGGCCATACTGCTACCTTGAATAAAATGAAAGATGCACTGTTAGATGAGTGTTCCTCATCACACACAATCCACAAACTGTTTTATTTTCTTTACCCAGTGCATGTGCCCTATATGTACTTTCCCAAGATGTTGAAAGAAACCAGTGTGGTCTTGCTCCCAGAACCCAGACAGAATTGCCCATCCTCTCCACCCTCAGACACCCCAACACCAATGGAACTGCACTTTCTTGCCTTGCATGACTCCATGTTTTGTTCTTTATGGGAAAGAGACAAAAAGTTTAACAGACTTTCTCCTTTTGATGAGCGGACAGCTCTGACAGGAGAGAGAAAGAGAGAGAGATAAAGAGTCCTTCTGGCCAAGTTGTAACATGCTATCGACAGAAAAACAAAGGCTAAATCTGGAGGCTGTTGGGGAGCCCTTAACAACACACAGCTGCAGTAAGTAACAGATGCAAGCATAGCTGAACTGGCATCAACTGCTTATTAAACAAGCCATGACCAACAGATGGGAATACTGCTTTGTTATGGTAGCCTCCTCCAAATGCTGAATGAACTATCTGGAAAATGAGATTGGAAAACAAGTGGGTGCTAAAAATGGGAGATCCTACTGTGGGAAATCCAGCCAATCCACTAGACTGCCAGGTGCCACAGCTGTTACACTCTTGAACCCAATTCAGAAGAACTAGATTTACCACAGAAAAGGATAGAAAATGGTCATTTTCAAAGGTCTCCCACCTACCCCATATTAGCAGTTACAGTAATTATCAGTGTAATTGCTTCAAGTCACATCTCATTATAAATTATAAAGGAGATTTGGGGTCTGTTAGCTATGATTTGCTAATCCATCAGGCAATGCAGTCTGTTACTGTGTATTATACCTGTACTTCATTCTCAATTGCTTTCTGATTTAGTTTTTCACTATATCACCATTTTGGAAAATCAGCAAGGAAATCATGTGAAATGAGCATTGATTTCAGGCATTACAGAACAGAGGGAAGACTGCTCTGTCCCAGAGCAACACAGGGAGAAGAATTTTTCTATAGAAACAAACACCTGTATTTTAAAGCATCTATAAAAACAATTATTGCAGTAACCAATGACAGAGTCAAGTATTTGTGATTTGTTCAGTCAAACAGTATTATTTGAGTTACCTACACAAAGAATCATTAGCCCACTAACAGTCAGCAGGAATTTGCCAGAACCTCATTCACTCTCTTATAAACATGCAGAGCTAACTAACACAATAAGAGCAGTAAGCATAAATATTAAAATAATAACATGTTAAATATAAGACTTTTTGAATAAGCAAGACAAAATTACATATCAACACAATAATGAAGCTAATATACACTAAATAACTAATATATTACTTAATCTTTATTCACTTCTGTTAATGTTTTTTCCCTGAGTAGGCACAACAGGAATGGGTTGTTGATTCCTCCTAACAATCATGAACATTTTAGCTGAGCACAAACCAAACCACAAACTTTCCAAAATGCTCCATTAATTCATAGAGGACCCACAGCTCATAGAAATATAAGGCTTTATCAACCACCATGGTAAAAGCCATGTAGATGAATCCACATTATCTTGGAGAGCACAAAAATCCACCTCTATATCGGTCAATGTTCATTCAAGTTCAGGAGAACTTACTTCCTCATATAACAGATGAATGTACACACGCAGTCAGCAGAAACGTAGGATGAACTGTTGCTTAGCACATGGAGTAGTTACAAAACACAGCCCAATCAGATTATCAAAAAAATATACATGTATCTGGAGAGTTCATAAGAAGTGACAAGAGAAACCTCTGGAAAGGAAATGCAGGAGTTGCTGATCACATTACATGCTTTTGACACATTATACACATACACACATAGAGAAAAATATTATGTATAAATATGAAGAAAAAGCCTTTACTTCAGGCAAACAGATCAGGACTATTGAGCTGGTTTGAAAGTCAAAAGATATCCAAATTATTCAGGTATTCGATATCACAAGGAAAATTTAGTATGTGGAAGGATTATTCATTTTTCAGATAAATCAGTTGCCAGCTTAACAGACTGCTTTTAGAAATTATGAAAAAATAAGTATTACCTAGTTACTGTAAAAGATATTTAGCTACCGAAGTTATTAGCTTTTAATATTAATGGTACTTACAGGGATTTAAAACATTTCTCTGAGATGCTGACTATATTTTTAAAAAATCTGCCTTTGTTATAAACAATCAAGAAATAATGCAGTACTGAAAACAGCTACCAGGAAAATCAGGTAAGGGATCACTCTGATGAACATCGGTGTTTCCAGCATATGAAGGCCAACAACTGAGATCTTAGGGTTATGTAGGTGTCTGAAGATGAAAACGGGGTGTTTCAGCTCATATGTACTTTTACAGTTTAGGCTCCTGACTTGAATATCCAACCAAATTTGAGGATTACGAAAACTCCATGAAGGGAAAGCACATTGCTAAATACCGGATATTTTCATTATCTGGTCCATGGAGACTAGTGGAACAATTCATTAGAACAGTAGAATTTTCCAACACCTCACCCATGTTCTTAAACACTTATATCAATTTAATTAAATAAGACTACTTCTGAGAGTGTTAACCCATATAGGTGAATCTCACAGATCTGGTGCTCAGCACACATTGGACTGCCAAGCAGTAAGTATAAACTAATAGTTCATACTAGATCTGAACCTTGGGTAGAAGGAAAAAACAATGCCAGGCAAATTTATTTTCTTTATTCTCTTCACTCTTTAAAATGAAAGTTAAAATAGATCTGTGTCAGGGGTTAAGTAACACACTTGATATAATTTACAAAATTATATATACAAAATGCTTTGAAATCATTAGCATAGTTCGAAAATGGGACAAATATCTACACCCAAAGACAACAAATAGACAATCATATATGGAGATTGGATAAAGAGATACCTGATGAAACCCTGTAAGGATGACCATATAGTCTTATTTAACATCTTCATCAGCTCTCTGACTTTTCCCTTTCTGATAAAACACAGAGGAATATGTACATGAAAATACATTTAAGTTAAAAAAAAAGCCATATCCAATGCCCATGGAGTCATAAGAAAAGGACAAGGGTACCTTCTCTAGCATGTTCAACCTGCACACTGCCGTGAAGTCTTGTTAGAGTCTCAATAGAGTACTGTGAGATCATCTGGTAAATCTAGGCAGAATTCAAGTGCATAGATAGCCAGTGCTCGCATTTAACGTTTCTTTCAACCTGCATGGAATCAGTTACAGGACTTACTGATAACATCAGTATTATTTCACATTTACTCAGCATATGCATTTTAAGACATCCAAGAGGGAGGAGTCTGGGATAACTAAGCATTTCCAGTGAAGTAGCCCTACCTGTCCAGTGAAGTAGCCCTACCTGCGGAAGCCGTGGTCTCTCACACGGCTACAGGACGAGTCCAGCACCTCTGCTCCCATGTCATTCTGATCAGGCCACTTCTAAAATGCAGTGGCACCATAATACCCATTATAAGCAATGTAAATGGAATTTGTAGGCAATCTTTAAAAGATGAATGGAAACTAGAAGGAAAGTTCAGAAGCACCAAATCAGGTTGATTGACAACATGATGATTGATTGAATCTATAATCCACTGCTTCTGAAAGTAAATAAATAATGAGGATGTTTAAACATGCTTTCAAGGTACAGCTAGCAGGTATGGACAAAAGTCCTCTTATCTTTCCACTGACAGTAGGATCTTTAAAAAGATCTTTAAAAAGAAGAGATGACATGTAATGGCATACCTATGTCAGCCCCTGTCTCTACTGCAGAGTGACAGGGAGCATAGATACTGTTGTCAGTTTTAACTGAGCTACCTCAGACACTAAAAGCAATTTAACCTCTGAAGTATTGAGCTCCACATGCAATAATTTAATGCCTGCAATATAGGCATACCTTTAACAAGCAACAAAAAGTAGAGGGACTGGAATATATACTCTAGCAGATACTGACGTTGGTGTTACTGCATCTTCATTGCTACTACAAATGTTAGGGAAATTAAGGTAGCATATGTCAGAACATGCTTTATTCAGTTCTTCTCTTTGCTGTGGAAACACATGCTGAGAATGATCAGTGTGAAGAATGGTTTCCAAAGGAAGTGAAAGAATCTTATTACACAGGACGTGGAAAAGCAGGCTGGTCTAACACCCAGAAATGCAGAAACCTGGTTCTTTGTGTGGGGATTAACTAAAGACCCGTATTTATAATTTTTCAGACCTACTTCTTTACTTCCAAAATCTTCTTCATTACTAGGCAGTGAATTTCTTCCTTTCTGTTTTACTTCCCTTCTGGAGACATAGAAGATCATCAGAGTCTGATATCCTCTCCCTGGATGACTTCTGTCTACCGCTCTCCTGTTTCTTTTTTCCCCTATCTTCTTTCACAATACTCTTCTTTGCTTCTTCTCCTCCTTCATCTTCCGGAGATGAGTGAGGATAAGGCTTTGTGGTCTCCCTGTCCAGACTAAAAAATCAGACAAGGAAATTCACTAAGCTGAAAGCATACATATCGTATACTACTTTCAATCTTTTTTTACATGGCATGGATATCACCTTCTCCCACATCTCACAGTGCTGACAAGAGAGGGACTTACCACACTCTTGGACATTTGACAAGGTTATAAATGTCTTACAATTCAGTTTCCCTTTTATTTATAAAATAAATAAAAATTAGCCTCAACCAGGGCTCCAGCCCCTAATTCTGTCTACCTCTCCAAAAAGGGTTTGGGCAATAATTGTCTTTTATGGTGGGGGCTCAGAGCACATAGTGGTTTACTTTAAATATGGAATTTGTTAGTTATATTTTCAGAGTCCTTGTTCTGTCATGATTACTTCTTTCTACTGTGATTGCAGGAAAAGACCCCAAAGAGATGCTAGCACCTGATCTTAAAATGATGAAAGCTCTGTTAGTACCTCTAAAGATTAGTGAATTAAGCATGACCCCTAGTACACACCACATCAACACCAAAAGACAATCCCAAAGAACCCAGAGCTGAAGAGTTAGCCAAGCTATGGGTAATACAATGTCCTCTGTAGACTCTGTCAGCAGGGGAGTCTGGCCTATCCCTTTCACTTTTTTTCCCTTACTTCTATAGGACTAAGCACACAAGGATTGTCTCTTTTTGAGCTTCTAATATTGTACTGCATTCAAACTTTTTGTTTGCTTTCTGATTAAATTATGCTTCTACTTTGTTTCATCAACAATGTCAGTATGTTCTCATTAGATCTGTGCATACCCATGAGCAATATGCTGCACTGTTCCCCTCTGATAAAAATGACATGGAAGGTAGGTATCTATTTTTGAATATAATAAATAATAAGTTTCAGTGGGAAGCACACTCCCATGCCCTCTAAAAGGCAGGGACTCTAATGGAAGCTCCAACTCAATCTGGGCTGAAGCACTGCCATAGCACTGCTAATTAGTAACCAATTAATGTGTAACTAATGAAATACAGTTGTGTAACGGCTTTGACTGTACATCTCCTCATAAAAGGAAAACAATCATTCAACATGGCATGGCAGTTACACGAATAAACAAATATAAAGTAAAATCATGGCCACTACCAGTTTTTTATGATGCAGCTCCTGAGCTAATGTAGTCCATGACCAGAAGAGGATGTTATGTATGTCTATATGATGCTTAAGTGACATGTTAAGTAGCAAGAAAGGAATCAGATTTCACTTTATGGAGAACTCAAAACCTAGCTGAGAACAAGCAAAAGACAAACATTCTGATTAGTAAGTGCATTGTCAGGGACTGTCTACTCAAGTCTTACAAAGCAATTTACTGTAGAGAGTTATAGATCCAAGAAGTAGGAAACTTAAAAGACTCAGCTATAAAAGCTCTATAGTACCAGGCTTATTGTTAATTCTTGGAAAAGAGACTAAAAATTCAGCAGAACCAGATATGACACATAGTGTGGAAAAAGATGGAGACAAATATATTGCAGTCGATGATAAAGTTGGGAATGTGCAAAAGAAGGTTCTGTGATTCTGGCAAGGGGAATATTGTGGATCAGTGGTGATCACCAAGGTTTTTATTGGCACACTAATGCACTTCATCTGTGTACCTGGGGTTAGGTCTATGTTGCCTGTATGCTAAAAATTACTATTAATATAGTTTATCCAAAGCCAAGAGAGAACCCTGGGAATCCCAAAGGCTCAAATATGTCTAGTCCAGGGATGTAAGTGGGTATCTAAGTTAAGAGAGTCTCAGTTCCAGATTCTCAACTCTCTCTGTCATTTCTTATTAGCTGCTTTACACATTTCACTGCACTCTATGCTATAAATCTCAACATTCAATATACAGTCATGGAGCCAAAGCACCTAAATTCCACTCTCAGACCTGCCAAATGCTCAGGTGTTACTGTTCTGAGTCCCACAATGGCCCTTTGTATGTCTGTCTTTAAAACACTAGCAATCAGATGTAAGTAAAAGCATTTGAAATAATATTGTTTGGAGGCATTTCTCATGTTCCTTTAATGGGGGTAATTTGAGGACAATCTGAACAGTGCTATCCTCAAAACCAGAGACATTTTGCAGTAAAATATTGCCATTTCAAAATGGTTTGTTTCTAAAATCTACAACTGCTGCAAGAAAAAACAGAAACAATGTAGTGAAAACTTCAGACTTTAAAACAACTGTAAGACATTGGTGTGCTCAATCACTGTGCTTGCAAAATTTGTGCTCTATTCCAGACCATGCTAAAAAAATTTCGTTTAAAGGGGATAAAATTAATGCCTTAACTGAGAGTTCTTTTTGTTGTTTTTGTTGTTGTGGCAACAATATTGTTTGGATTGGCAACAATATTTTATTTAGATTTCATTAATTTCAGTCGTCTGCTATACAAACTGGCCAGTGCATTTACAATCAAATCAGCGTTTATTAGCTGGAAACACTATATAGAACTTCACAATTAATATGACTTGAATATGCAATTTCACATACTATTTTACTGAGAGATCTGCCAAATTTGATATCCCTTCATCTAAAATGTAGATTATTTCTCATTTGCAAAAATTTAGTGCATTAATTTCTGTCAGTTCTCTGAAGAATTCCTCTGCTTGCCCATGAATAACTCACTTTTCTCATCATTTGTATATAGCAATAGCAAGTCAGATTGCCAACAAAATCTGTTTGGAGAATGATTATTAAATTTTTATTCAAGCATTCAGTTTGGAGAATGATTATTAAATTTTATATTCAAGCATTCAGTCATGAAACAAAGAATGGAGAGAGAAAGCCATACTTATTGCTTATGCATTTAGTCACATCTTTTCTTAATAAGGTACCTCATTTAGAATATAATCCAATTCAGTGGAAGGAAAAGACTTCCACTGATTTTGCTGAAACTCAGGTCCATTATAAGCCTGCCCCTTTTCAACCGGTTGTATGCATGAAATAGGAAACCATGGTCTTCAGGATTACTTTTTGGTGAAAAGAAGCTATTGTCATGTAGGTGATGTCACCATCAAAAGGCATTGATGTATTTTCAGATCTGGAATTCTGCTCAGTAAAGTAGGGGAGTTCATTTGTTTATGTTCTGTGGCTGCAAGCTGGTAGAAGAATGAATTTCGAACTGCACTGGAATCACTACTTGAGAATGATGGAACAAAAAAGCAACACTGATTCAAGCCCTGTTTCCCACACATTTTCTAGTATCATGATCCATAGATCAGCCCACAACTGGTACCCTCGCCTGTCATTTTGAGATGTAATCTTTAACTACCTGGACTTATGCAAAGCTTTTGACACTGTCCCACACAACACCCTTGTCTCTAAATTGGAGACACACAGATATGACAGGTCCACTTGCTAGATAAGGAATTGGCTCTGTGGTCACACTCAGAGTTGCAGCCAACAGCATAATGTCCAAGTGGACAGCAGTGACTAATGGCATTCATCAGGGGTCAGTACTGGGACCAGCACTGTTTAACATCTTTCTTGGTAACATGGACAGTGGGATTGAGTGCACCCTCAACAATGTCACCGATGACACCAAGCTGTGTGGAGCAGTTGACATGCTGGAGGGAAGGGATGTGTCATCCAGAGGGACCTTGACAGGCTAGAGAGATGAGCCTGTGCAAACCTCATGAAGTTCAACAAGGACAAGTGTAAGGTCCCGCACATGGGTTGAGGCAATCCCATGCACAAATCCAGTCTGGGCGAGGAGTAGACTGGGAGCAGCCCTGTAGTGAAGGACTTGAGAGTAGTAGTGGGTGGAAAAACTGTGAGCCAGAAATGTGCATTTGCAGCCCAGAAAGCCAACTGTATCCTGTGCTGCATCAAGAGAAGTGTGGCCAGCAGGTTAAAGGCGGTGATTCTGCCCCTCTACTCTGCTCTCGTGAGACCCCATCTGGAGTGCTGTGTTCAGCTCTGGGGCCCCCAACATAAGAAGCACATAGACCTGCTCAAGAGGGTCCAGAGGAGGCCACAAAGATGGTCAGAGTGCTGGAAGCCCTTTCCTCTGAAGAAAGGCTGAGAGAGTTGGGGTTATTCAGCCTGGAGAAGAGAAGGCTCTGGGAAGACCTTATAGCAGCCTTCCAATATTTAAAGGGGGCCTACAGGAAAGATGGGGAGGGACTCCTTATCAGGGAGTGTAGTGATAGGATGAGGGGTAATGGTTTCAAACTGAAAGAGGGCAGATTTGGATTGGATATAAGGAAGAAATTATTTTAGGTGAGGATAGTGAGACACTGGCACAGGTTTCCCAGAGCAGCTGTGGCTGCCCCCTCCCTGGCAGTGTTCCAGGCCAGGCTGGACGGGGCTTTGAGCAGCCTGGTCTAGTGGAAGGTGTCCCTGCCCATGGCAGGGGGGTTGGAACTAGATGATCTTTAAGGTCCCTTCCAACCCAAACCATTGTGTGATTCTAGGTTTCTGTGATATTAGAATATTTCAATAAAAATGAAGAACTTCTAAAATTGCCTTTAAAGGTAGGATTTGTCCTGTTCATGCAATCATGGGGAAGAAATCTCCCATGATAGAGATTATACAATTCTTTGGCAGCAGTGCCCATACTACGTTGACATACACAGAAGAGGAAACCCTTCTGGGATGACAAAGCAGATGGAAGATTCAAAGGAAAAGTACATGTTTTCTCACACAAAATGTGAAATGGTGCAGCTCCTTCTGGGAAGAGGCTATGTATGATAAAGGTTTACATGAATTCCAAAAAGTAACAACACAAATTCATGGAAGAAAAATCCATCAAGGCTGTTTAATACAGAGACTCCAATTCTGCTTCAGAAAATCCTTAACTGCTGGAGGTTGGGAATGTATTCTGGAGAAATATCCCTAGGTGATTGTTCTGCTCTTAGGCTACTTCCTAAGATCTGTTGTTGCTAGCTGTCAGAAACTGTTGATGCTCTGAAGGTTATCGTAATCCAAAGCTATTTCAAATGTATTAAACTAGAATTAGTAAATTATTAAACTTAATAAAAGTAATAAAAATGAAAAAGTAATCCACAATCACTTGGAACCACTGCAGTCAGTGCACACTTCACACCAGAAAAATGTTACTGCTGCTCTACATAAGTTCTGCAGAAATTAAGTAGGAGCTCATATTCATCTTACATGCTCTCTCCCCATCATTCCCCAGATTTAAATGCAGTAGATGATTCAGTATCTTAGAAACAATTTGCGGTTTAATCCATAGCTTTATATTACAATAAAATAAGGTTTACAACAAATAGAAACTCCATCTCAACTTCCAGTAGTCCTCTAACAGCTTCCTGGGGCTAAGTTTCAAACCAAGGGATCCCACCAATATTTCAAAAATGAAAATAGGGCAATAAATTGCCAGAAAATAAAATGATAGAACAGATAGTTAATGCTCTTCTGGTTGACACGCTTGTAGTTCAACTCACTTGGTTGCATGTGTAGAGCAAGTCAGATCACAACTGTAGTTACACTACTACTTATGAAAATCTGACAGCATAGCTGAAGCCAAAGTGAAACATTTAGGATTCACATAAAATAACTTTTATATTTTTAGGTACAAGCATACTCACGTCATATAATCCACCATCTGCACCATCCTTATGTACTGACAGGAAAAGGCGAACTTTGTTTGGCTGATTTTAATAAGCCTGCTTCTTACACAGTGTTCCTGCAATAACACAATCAATATTCATCTAATTTAAATCTAAATCTCAGAAACAGTGAAGATACATATGTATAAAAAGTCAACTGTTTTAATGTAACTGTAATCAACCTCTAAATAATGGAAAGTTTAAAATACAAAGTACATTTTCTTAATATGCACTATAAAAATGCAGCAGAATTATCATAATGGCTTACAAACAAACAAACACAATGAAATGAATTGAAGATTATACTGACTGTGATAAAACTCCCTCTGTTTCTCATTTTAGCAGCATGGAGCTTGTGAAAGCCACCACATGGATCATAGAGGAAAGAACAGAGTATGATTTAAGAATAAATTACCCTAACAGAATTGGTTCATGTCTATCACATGAGCTCTTCATTGATCCCTGAAATCTGATTTACTTTGGTTAGCTGGAGACAGGGATTGGGTGAACTCCTTAGCCTGGCAGATAGCATCTATCTGCCTCATCAAAAATAGAACAATGATAATACCATTGCCAAACTGGTATCATCTTCTAGGTTTACTTACTTTCCTGTTGTTGAACATCAGAACTGTGTAGAATTTGACACCCATTTCCACCCTCTTTGGTGTTGCTATGACAATAGCAGGCACATAACATTCATTTCCTCCCTGTGTCGCAGTTCTGGCAAACACATGGTCTCCAACCTGCACATCAGGAAAACATCGGTTGGCAAGAACCGTGTAACTTGGGAGTTTTACAAGACACAAAATCTAAATACTATGATTTTTTTACATGAATCATAATTTGAACATGTTCCCATGCTTCAGTATGGATCTTTAAGAGAAAATAAGAACTTTGTCCTGTTATGTAGCTATCATACAATTTCCACTGAATCAGGAAGATAACACAAAGAGAAGATAAAGAACAAAGTCCTGCTAAATGTACCAGGGCTCAACTAGCAAGTTGACTGAATGAGGAAACTCTTACAACTCTTCATTCCCTTGGACTTTGTGCAAATTTATGTTTTTAATAAGCTTTTAAGCCAACCTTGGGAATTTTAGAGAATTTCATATGTAACTGACTCGTACAAAATTATTTTAAAAATTAACACAGAAATCATAATTTTCTATCAAATTCTTCAGATCTTCTCTAGAGTTGGATGTTCCCCTTACCAAGGCTCTCCTTGATTCGTAAACTAGGTGCTAAGAAACAATCTTTCTACTGGTAAAAATCTCACCTTTCTTCTATAGGTGGGCAAATATTCATGTTTTATAAAGAAAATAATATAGAATTCTAAAAAACAAAGGAACAGGATTACAATGAAAACAAGCTCCAAAAGAATGAAAAATATCATGTTGAAAGAGCATGATATTACTATCACTAAAAACTCTTCTTTAAAATAAATAGATGTATTTAAAAGATTTTTTAAAATCTGTCCTTTATTCTATGTGTGACCAAATGAACAAAATCAAAAATGCATATTTGCTGTCACAAAACCCCCCTAATTTTTCACCTGCAGATACGGGCATGGCATAGCACCTCCCACAGGTATAGTGAACTTCACAGGTACAGTATGGGTCTCTCCATTGCTGAAGTCAACAAGTGCACGGGTAGAACTGATATTCTTTAACACAGTTCCTAAAACCCAACATAATTAAATATTAAAATTATTTTTATTTTACCCCTTGTGGATTTTTTTTTTTTTAAATCCTATATGCTGTCACACATCACTGAGGTCAAACAAGTCTGTACTATACATTCTTCGTTTGCATTTAGCTAGGGTAAACTGTGCGAGGGCAACAGAGAAATTTATACTTAAAAATATCTAATCTTAGTAACCATTCCTAATAATTCCATAAAAATAAAATTAAGAATAACTTTCAAGCCCATGTCTGAAATTTGTACACTGACCAGGAGGATGACTGTTGACATAATGAAACTATTGCCACAGTTAAAAATATGTAATTTAAAAAAACAAGTATCACAAAAATGAAACACACACACACACCATCTTTTAAAATGAAACAACAGAACACAATTTTATCTACTAATTGTTCTGACTCAAAACTCAACAAAAAGGCAGAAGCGTTTAGAGAATTCTTTGAAAACACACACACACACAACACACACACACACACACACACACACACACACACGCTGCTTGGCTTTTGCCAAACACTCAACAGAAATATTCAAGGAAGACATCAAAGAGAGATAGGTTGATACTCTTGGATACTCAGTTACTTAAAAGGATTTCCTTCCGTACTCTTCTTACATAAATGTATCGTTGCTTTCTGACTTTACAAAATGTATGTCTTTTTATAAATGTACATATATGCACACACAAGTTATATATGCATTTTTCATGAATATGCACGTGTAATATTAAATCTGATTAAGGCAGAAGTAGCTAATTATGGCTAAAACTAATGTTTTATCAGTATTAAGAAACTCTAAAAATATTTAAAATGTGTACAAAAATATATACCTGGATAATAATATCCTGTGACATCTGATCTTGCAATCACCCTTTGGTTTTTGTGAATCACAAATACTTGATCTTTTTGTCTGTTTTTAGACTTTGACTTCGCAGTTTCTTCTTCAAGTCTCTGTAATTTGATACAATTATTTTTTCCACAACAGGTAAGCCAGTCAGCCTCAATCTATCCTTTGGAATTAATTATAAATTTAGGCAATGCAATGTTATGACCTCTGCAGATAGTTCACACTAAACTAGAATTATTTTAAATATTCAGAATAGTTATAAACAGAGGAAGCAATGTTATAGGAAGTACTCATGGAGAAGATTATCAAAGATGAAATTTTTTTTTTTTTTTTAATTTAAAAGTTGTAAACTTCATATTCAAAGATAAGGTAGGGAAAAATCAACTGATTTTGCAGAGTAAGTGAAGGTGCTATACACATTCACTCTGTCCAGGTAGGTGAGTCTTCGCAGTAGTCTCATTTTCATTAGAAGTACCTCACTGTATGGAATGACTGATTAAAAAAATCAAATATAGAATAAATAATCCTGAAGTTTCTATACCACTATAGCATATAAATTATATCAACACTTCTATTTTTCAAATTCAGCCTGAACCAGAGGCTCTTCATAGCGCTTAACTGACTGCTTGAAATACAACATAACAAAGGCTGATTTGAGTGCAAAGACTTACAGCTCCACAGACACAAAAAGGTATTTGGGTAAACCATTTACTTAATTCCTCAGGCTCCAAAGGGACAGCTGCTGCTGAATATTTATTATCAACTAAATTGTAATGCTAGACTAATAACTTGGGCAACTTCCAGCACTCTGCATTAATCCAAATACTAAAGACTGTGCAGGCATCCACAATGAGGATGCTGAGTCCTGCAGAATTCAGGTGGCTCAGAAATAGTGTCTAAATTCAAATCCATCTCTCCTTCCTCTCACACAGCCTTTAGGAGTTCAGCATGATTGACCCAAACACTGTCAGAGTGCCCATTTCTGGGATATCATTCTCCAGTATTTTCATTACAAGGGAACCCTGTCTGATTCTCAGGGATTCTCACCCCATTCAGCTCTGCTTCTGTTGAAGGCAATGCATTAAACCACATGAGGTGAAGGAGACTTTGTTTACCTCTGCGAATAACTGCTGCATTTTTAAATTCCTACCGTAAGTGAGAACAGTTGACTATCCACAGATCTCCATGCATCTTGGCTCTAACTCTGGCTTTTCACAATCCTGACACCTCCAGAGCCAAGCAACCACTGCTTTTCCCAGGCTGTCAGCAGCAACAAGCCCAACTTTTTGTAGCTACACATTTATCTGTCCAGTAGGTTACTTTACTTGGTGACAATGGCAAATTTGACCAAACATTTCTAGATAGTTATAACTTTTTTGCTGTTGCACTATTTGGGATGCTTGTTTTCCCTTGTCTCCCTAAAGAGACACAAGAACAAAGGGAGGGGGTGCCAAGCTGTCTAAGAAACATATGAAGGCAAAAAAGGTACCAACAGACAGTGATTAGTGATCCTTAAACAGTGAGGACGAATGAGGAGTGTAAGAAATAGGACACCAGGAAATAGAAGAAACTTCCAAGGGTGATCCAGAATTTCCACTCTTGTAAAGAACCAAGTGTCAACTATAAATATTTCATTAGGCATAATTAAATCAATTGTATATGAAAGTCATTTTTCAGAAAAAACAGACTCAGTGAGCCACTAGAGGTCCCTTTCCACCCAAATAAACATGCTTTACAAAACACATTATGCTTATTAACTATTTTCAGTTATTTTTAATCACATAGTGACCATTCAACAAGGTCACAAAAAAGTGTAAGACTTGCACTTTTGAGCTCATCAGGGAAACACAGTACTTTTAAAAGTATATTCTTAATGAGAGTTAATCCTTAGCAATTAATGCAGCTTTATTTCTCTGCAGAATCTGAAGTCCATTCATATGCAAACCCAGAAATATTTAGTATGAAAGGAAATGTTCTCTGTCACTCTCAAAGGCCAGATTATAACACTGGGGAAAGAAATACTTTACATGAAAATGTCACAGTCATTAGCGGAATGCACAAAACTGTCCTGGAAGCTATCGTGCTTGGGGAATAGTAATGCCACATGGCCCTAGTAGACCTGAAGTGGTCTAATGAGAAGTGGGTAGGCAACCTGAAAAATTCTTTGACTAGGTGACATCATGTTGTAAACAATTTATAATTCAGTGAGAAAAATACATCATAAGAAATGATGGCTGACTGTTATCCCTGACAAGTTTAAAATAGAAAACAGATACTTAAGCCAAAGCAGTTACTTATTAGGAAAAAAACCTCCAACAAACAATAAAGTAAATACATTCCCCATTTTTAATATCTTTAGATGAAAGCTGAATGCCAGCCTGAAGAGGATATTTTTGTCAACCCAAGCTTTAATCTGTACAGCAAAAGGAACTGAGTAAACCGAGTAAAATACAGTCTACAATTAGCCCTCCAATTGGGTAATCGTCAATGTTCAGTGGTTTATATTTTGCCTGATAATAATGTATTTGCCCATTTCCCAAAGCATTTACTTCTTGCATCACTAGAGATCTTCAGTCATTTCACGGCCCTGTGCGGATGGATGTCTACTTCATCCTCCTCCAATAAGGCACTGGCATACCCTATCTTTCACAGATGTGTGCAAACACAGTAGCCTGAATACAACTCCCAGAGAAGATCAGAGCACAGAGGGAGGATAACCAGACCAATAATTCAGTTGTAGGCTTAAACAGAAAGCTCTCGTAGCAAGGACATCCAAAAAGGATTACTAATTCTTTTAAGAAGATGTGCAGTAATTAGGAACCCTTATAAGCTAATAAATACGGGGAATTTGAAAGTCTGCTTTGTTGAGTAGACCTCCAGGATGATTGTGATTTTTCTACCATCTCACAATGACAATTTTCATTCAGTGCCATATCAGCTATTTCCTGTTCTTCAGCTGGCAGTTTATTTTTTTATATCCATTTTATAGACAGAAATCTCAGTTGGAAAAACCTCCAACAGCATTTTTAAAAGGCTCCCCAGTTTTTTTCTGTTTTTTTCCATCACATGAGCAGAACTCTAATTACATCTGCATTTCTGCCTCTCACTCTTAAAGCCTTTCAGTTTCAGATTAGCAATTACTGAAGATGGTGCTCTGATTAGGTTCCTAAAGCAGG
Organism: Athene noctua; assembly: GCF_965140245.1. NCBI lineage: Eukaryota > Metazoa > Chordata > Aves > Strigiformes > Strigidae > Athene > Athene noctua. The sequence continues at coordinate 192,593,147 of NC_134037.1, forward strand.
TTGATTGGGGGTAAGTGTCTGCACAATGTTAATCACATCGTCTGAGAGCACACAGTGGTTGTTTCAAGGCAACAGTAAAATTACAGTCAACAGATGAAACATGAACATATTTCTGCTGCTCTTGTATTGGGACATTATATGGCAGAGGTAATTTCATAATCAAAATACATGTATTAGCAATATAATATTTTCAGACTAATGTAAAATGAATCAAGATCATCTGTTTTTTTAAAACATCAAAATGTTTTCAAATATACAGTCTTAATTGAAAAAAAAATCTCAAAAACTACAGAAAACTGAATGTGAATCTTTTCATAATCACTTATTTTATACATGGTGTGTGACTACCGTAATATATTCTATTCCATTCAACAGAAATAATTTTTTATAATTTATGTCATGGTATGTAAAAGGCCACAGCTCATCATGAAAACTATTACTGATCTTGATGAGAGGTATATCTCAGTCAACAAATGTCAAATAAAACAAAATATTTTTGCTATATACTCTGGTAAGCAGAGAATATGGATACTTGGCATAATTTACAGTTGTAAATTACAACTGTACATCCCTATTCATTACTAAGAACTCACAGTATAGGTTTGTACTGTGCTTGTTTGAGTTTCATTTATCTTGCCTCTTCAAACTGATATATGTGTACATACACATATTTGTATACATATACATGCATACTTCAGGGCAAAAAAGAAGTATTATGATCATTTGATTATGCTTCCTACATAATACAAAGCATAGGACTTTCTTCAGCATTCACTGCAACTAAGCCAAATGCACATTCAAGTGTTTCCCTCATTCAATGATATAAAACAATGAACAAGAAAAGGAATATAATAATAGATGAGCTTTATGATTAATTCTCTATTTGTTTTTACTTATTCTCTATTAGAACTTAGAGGTCTGAGAAAAGTTTTTCTTTCTTATTAATTTCCTAGAGAGCTTATTTTAATATTATCATAGACTCTACCTAGACAGCAGTTCTGCAGAGGCAGCAGCACTCCCAGTGAAGCACTGTTTAATGAAGCTTTTAGATTTAAAAAAATTGAAACCAAATAAGAAAAATGGTTTGGGTTTTTTAGAGGTAAGTACTTTGAATTTCAAAGCATCAATAGGGTATGCAGAAATCTTTCCACTGAGGAAGATTAAATTGTTTTTAAAAACTTAAAAGTGTGTTCTTAATTTCCCTAAGAATTCATACTTATATCTTGAAGGTAAAACCATTAAGGTAGAATCAATTCATTTTTAAGAATGTTCTGAAAGAGTGAAAATAATAATAGGAGAATACAATATTGTAACCTAAGATATATTTTCTGACCATATATACCACCACAGAAAAAGCTAAAATGAAAAAGTATGTTCTCTCTTCCAACAGGGCAGCCTAAAATAACTTACTAGCCTTAGTTTTATACTTATTGCTTCATGTATTTCTATATGCATTTCATTAAACCTCTAAATAGCATTCCAAGTAAACTCAGAGGTTCATGTGGGGACAGAGATATATATCTCAATCAAAAATCACAAACTTTAACCACAGTTCCAGAGCAGCTATACTGCTTTCTGCTGATGTATTAATGGAATGGAGAGAGCACTTTGACCTGCCAAAAGTAGGTAACCACTTCAGGATGAGCTCCAGATACGACTGACACCATTGACAACACTGTGTGATTAGCCACCAGTTCGTGTATGCCTACATTTTATGGACAGCTAAATTTCAGTCTCCAGATATGAAGGTGAATCCCACCTCTTTCTCTTACAAGAAAACACAGAAGACTACAATGAATTGCTCCAACATTACAAGGTCTTTTAGTCCTGTTTACCAAATATTAACCCAACCACAGTCTTAAATCATAATTGCCTTTAAAATATATCTTCTTTCTCTTCTTTCAGATAGATCTCTGCTGTCAATGCAGAGAAGATAGATACTTTCCTCAGATTTATTTCTAAGAGGCTTGATTTCTGTGGCGTTCTCAGCTCCAGAACTTATGCTTCACTGGTACTTCGAAAAAGTCATTGAAAGCTTGCTCTCTTTTTAAGTACCTTCTTTCCTCTATCCATTTGTATAGCATCATTGTAAATGCCTACTTTATCAGCTATAATCATGGAAAAAATTATTCCAGAAGAACGTACTGGAGAGGAATATCTGGGGGGAAAAAAAATCACTTCCAATCTATTACCTTTTTATTGTTGCCTATGTGTGATTCTGAGCTTTTCTCAGTTTCCTTTTTGACAGCTTCCTGAAGATCAGAGGCTTGTTGTATATATGTTAAAGCTGCCAGTATCTCATCTTCTAACAGTATTACATCTTCACAGGAAATTGGCCATCCCAAATTCTCTAAAGCCCCCAGCAAGGCTTCTTTATGCTGCATATATTGGACTGGCCCATCCTCTTTAAATCTTAAAAAAAAAAAAAAATTTTTTTTTTTTCAATTAGTAACCACAAGTAGGAAGAATTTTAATTTTAACAGTACTTTACAAATACAATCACAAAGCATAAAGGCAGAATAAACCATAAGATTCATCCAATCTATCTTCTGTATGCCACAATTAACTGTGTTTTATTCAGCTACTGCTGTGTTTGGTCAAACAATCATATCTGACTTAACCATATCTCACAGAAAGACATTGTCATGGTTTAATCCCAGCCAGGAACTAAGCACCACATAGCCGCTTGCTCACTCCCTCCAGGTGGGATGGGGGAGAGAATTGGAAGAGTAAAAGTGAGAAAACTCATGGAATGAGATAAAGATAGCTTAATAAAGCAAAAGATGTTCACACAAGCAAAGCAAAACAAGGAATTCATTCACTTCTTCCCATCGGCCCACAGGTGTTCAGCCATCTCCAGGGAAGCAGGGCTCCGTCACATGTAACAGTGACTTGGGAAGACAAAATTGATCAGAATGTCCCCCCTTTCTTTCTTCTTCCCCCAGCTTTATATGCTGAGCATGATGCCATATGGAGTGGGATACCCCTCTAGTCAGCTGGGGTCAGCTGTCCCAGCTGTGTCCCCTCATAATTCCTTGTGCACCCCCAGCCTCCTCACTGGTGGGGTGGTGGGAGAAGCAGAAAAGGCCTCGACTCTGTGTAAGCACTGCTCAGCAATAACTAAAACATGTCTGAAGTATCAACACTCTTTCCAGCACAAATGCAAAACATAGCCCCATACCAGCTACTATGAAGAAAATTAACTCTACCCCAGCGAAAACCAGCACAGACATCTACAGAGCAATTCAAGTGGCTGAGCATAGATGTCTGGTGCCATTTTAGATACCCTAGAATATGTGAGGCATCAATAAAGAACTTGCAGATACAACTGAGAAATGATGGAAATCCCTCACCCTTCTGGAGCATCAGCCAGGGTGAAGTGGCAAGCATCTAGACATTCTAAAATATTGGTGTCCTGATTTGCCACATCAGTCTTCACTGATCACATAAAAAAGATACAATCTCCTGCTGCTTATTCCTCTGTCAGTTCTGCACTGCTCAATTTTACTCCGTGATCAGGAGTTTGCTTCCATCCATGCCAGTGGATCGATTATGCAAATGTCCACTAAAGAGCCAGCTTGAAGCTACACACACCTTTATAAAGGTATTTATAAACCAAAAGGTGAATTAGATACAGTCATCTTGATAAAAACAAACCAAACCCTCCAAAATCCAGAACAGGTAGAATTCTTTATATCTCCAATTGGAAGTAACGTACTTCATTTTAGAACTCAAAAAGTAGCTCTTCTTCTTTTATGGCTCTTCTCTACAGCTCTGCCAACACTTAAATAATGTGAAACCTAGAACTGGAGAGAGCAATTAAGTGTCTGTCTTACCAACACATGCAACCATGGTCATGCCTACCATGTTGCCCTACCCTTTGCTACTGCTTATCTCTCTGCTCCTCAGGAACTACTTTGTATTGAAATTAACCTGACTGGTATAGTTACTAGATTTTGTTCTCTTTTACCTGAATCTGTTATTAATTTATAATCAGTATCAAGCTAACTTACCTCCTGAGTTGGACCTCTCAACATTTTGAACACAAGCATAATATTACCACTTCTCTAGTAAATTTGGATTTCCCTAGTATCTGAGATAACATTTTAATACACGCTAGTGAACCAGAAATCCCGTCAATTATTTCTGGACCCCTGTGATGAAGTTAGTAGACTTTGTTTATTATTCTCTCCTTCTGGATTACTAATTTTGGAAGTATGTTGTCATCCTTTTGTAATACATGAGCATGATCATTCAAATTGTAAATTTAGAAAAGAAATAGATCAAATATTTCAATTTCTATGCACCAATATTAACAATTTTAATATGCCCCTCTAGCAGCAGACTGCAGAATTGCTAGGACTTTTTTTTTCCTTATATACATAATATTTATGGCCATACATAATTAGCCATATGCTACCAAAAGTAAAATATTTTGGATACCACCCTGTCAAATTTCTGTACTCTACAACTCATTTTCTATCAACAGACATCTATTTCTTTTTTTTAATTTTATGCTGTTCTTTTGTTTAACAGATTTCACTTCCTCTCTGCACCAGAATGGGGTTTTAGTTCTTTTTATTGATGATAGAACTGTGTATTTTTTGCTCATTAGCTTAAGTTCTCTTAAAAGCATTCTAGTTTTCATTCCCATTTTTCTGCCTAGGAATATTTCACACCCATTCAGTTTTCATTAATTGATCTTCACTTTATTCTCTGAAGGAAACAGACACTAATTTCACTGATGTCAGTCCTGTTTACACAGTCACTAGTTTTTTTAATCAATATACAGAAATAAGCTAGTTAAAGTACTACAAACTTACAGTGTGATATACGGTTCCAGCACAAGCTGTAAAGGTGCTTATTATACCTTTACAAACCAGCCACTGAAGTGCTCTATACAGGATGAGACAAGATCTACCTTGATGCCAAAGGCAATGACATGCTGTCCTACCAAGGTCCTGCCACTTGATATAGATTAAGAATAGACCAGCACCATTCAAATGGAATGCAAGCCCTTCCCTTTAAAATTAATCAGCACTGCAAGAAGGAGGTCCAGAATTTCATATTACTCCATATCACATATACATTTTTGAGAGTAAGGTATAGCTATGAAATATTTGAAAATAAAACCAGTTGGTTACAGAAATAGTGATAAAAAAATATCAAGTATTTGTGTAAGTTAGAAAACCAAAAGGTGATAGCTTACTTCTCTCTTTCCTCCTGAGGTAGTGCTCTCCAAATAATTAGGTTTAGGCGCCTATTAAAGAAAGCAAAGCAGTTTTTGAGGGAATGCAGTTCCTTGTGCATCTGATCATCTCAAAACTAGCAAATAAACACAGTTTCTCAAGATATCTGCACTGATTTGTATTCCAAGAGCACTGTATCATCAAATTGTATCATTTTCATTCAGCTATGAAATTATCAACTGCAAGAGAAGATGGGAAAACAGCATCTTTCATCAAGAAGCAGCATGACTATTTCAGGGTCACGGAAGGATTAATGGCACTCACTGCTGCTTCCTGCCAGGATTTTCTATGGATGGTTCTCTTCAGCACCAGCAAGCTAAATCAAATAACAGAACTGATTAAATGTCAGTTAAGCTAAGCACAGTTGTTCCAATTAAACAGTTTCAGAAAACTGTAGCCTGAAGACATGTGGAGAGCAATGCTTTTTTTTTTATTATTTTTTTTTCTGTTCAGATAACCCCTCAGTTGTGCCATTCAGGTTTCTATTCATTAAACTCTGGCTATGAAGAAAAACTACTGACAGGAAAATGGAAGTGATTATACCAAAGCAATGCAGTTCTGAGATCTTTTAAAAGCACCACTAAACTTTCTGCTTTTGCTTTTTAGACATAAATTATAAACTCATTAGGTCATTTAGTTTACATTATTCTTTATTAACATCTCAAACAGTTAAGCCATTACTCACTTCATGCTATACAAATAAACTTCTACTGATGATTCCAACTGCTGTAATTCTAGAAAAATTTCCAAACTTTCTTTGGAAACGCAAGAATAAACTTATTGTTAGGAAGAATTCAGATTGTAAGCATTAGATTTTTAACAGTCTTGCCAGATTTACTGGTGCATGTACAAAAAAAACCTCATTAACACCAAATTCTGATTATGAATTTCTTGATGATTCATTTTATCTACTAGAAACCAAACCCCAGCATTTTTAGAATGTAAATTACTTAGTTCATTCACAATGTGCAGTCTCAGCATGCTCAGCTGCCTATTCTATACTTTTAAATGTACACACTCATAACTAACTCATCTATAAAAGCTTCTGGCTATACAAGATCATACACATTTTGAAGCTTCCAGAGTTTTTCCCCTTCAATACTGGATATTCTCTTTGTCAGAGCACAAAATTTCTGCCCTCACTACTTTTCTCCCTCTAAATCTGATGCTAAGGTCAATCTATGTATGGGGAATATATTGTCATGCTTGCTTCTGTTCTTGAATCCTGCATGGCCTGATGTATTGTCTCATCCATAGATGTCAGAATAAATTTGTGACCAATCATTATTCACAAAGCTGAACTGCAGCTTTTGCAAATTCAATTACTGGAAAAGTACCGTGGCATTTATAGCAAAATAAATTGGACTGGGCTGGTGTTTCACATGTAGAGGAAAAGCAATGAGAACTTTTTTTTCACATTGTTGATTATAAGGATCTTCAGGCAGCTCTCTCTTCCATTACACCTCTTTCGCAGAAGTAGGGAACTCAATCCTACTATTGTAAATACACGGATTCATTGACCTCTGTGGGTAAACATAAGTAAACAGTACTCCCAATCACCAAAGTTTAAGGGAGACTGTGAAAAAGCTGTCAGCAGATCATCAGAGTTTAACCAGAAAACACTTTTGTTTCCCTAAAAACTAAAGTCAAAAAACTAAAGTAAAAAGTTCAATGGTGTGGCACAGCAATGAAAAACTTGAATTTTTTTCAGAAGTCACCATTAAATTTACACCCCTTGAACCTTCTGTCAAAATGAGCAACAAATATAGATTCCTGTGAATTCTTCATCAGCCTGATAACAGAATTGTCTCAGTGACAGAGCACACAAACCCAACAGATTTCTATTCACTGAATTTCATTAATATTAGACATAGCAAGCAGCATTTGTAAATCATAATTCTTGGTTTTTATCAGAAAATATGGATACATTTAGAGATAGGAAATGGAAACGAAAAACAGAGCTATTACATGCTTTAGAAAGAACTGGTATGATCATAGAGCTACAGGGGGAAAAAAAACTTAAAGGGCTTCAGTGGAATTCATCAGAAAACAAAGACTAAACACTTGTCATCAAGGGGTTTTGTCATATAAAATGGTTACATGTGTAAATGTCATTAGAATACAACCTGAAAAAGATATCCTATTTATTAAAACAATTTAGTCAAAGCACTCATAAGATTACTGAATGTCATTAGTAGTCAAATAATTGCATTACTTCCAAAAAACCACAAAGTTACATCAAGGAAAGAAATAGCTTAGAGATCTAATGTCCTTGTCCTGTCTACTTCTGATGTGCTTTTACCAACATTCAATTAATAAGCACAACAATATCTGTCTCACAAAAAAATATTTTAAATGCCCATGTCTTGTAGGTTCCTCAGTTACATTCTTGCATCCATACTTAGGTGCTAGGCAGCTGGCAGCAAAAAGCAAGCTACTAATTTAATTGCAAGTCTATGGATTTAGGAGCTTAATTGTAAATTAGAAGTTTGGCTAGCACTGTACATTTCAGGGAGATTCCTTCCTGGGGATTATTGCTTTCAGATTTATGCCCAGAAAGTAAAAGAATTTTTTTTAATTTTTTTTTTTGTCATAGAACAAACATAATATGAGCAACATGTTATTTATTACCTCCTTGCCTATTTGTTTTCTCATTTTGCATTATTTTTTGAAGAAAATAAACATTTCTCCTACAGGTTGATGGTGGATTAAAGTGTGTCAATGGGCAGAATTACCAGTATTGAGCAAAGCATGTGTGAGCAAATGCCTACTACATAAGAAAAAATCTGAAATTAGACTGCAAACATGATACATTTCTGGTAAGCAGACTTGCCTTTCATAGGATTTAACTGCTTGTTCCAGCTTCTTTTTATAGGCATCAGGATTCACTGCCTGAGGATTAATTAGTGTGATCTGCTTCTCCTTGTTGCTGACATGGGCCAATGGTAGCATCTATTATACAATAAAATAAAAAGACTTCATTTATCATACACCTTTTCCTTTACCAGAATAGCTGAATGCCCATGAGTCCATGTCCAAGGATCAGAGCAGCCAAAAGGTACACTGGAAGGCTGCAAGAAGAAAGATTTGAGCACCCTAGAGAAATGTCAGAATTAAGACATACTTTCATAAAATAGGAAGTCATACACTTACAAGTAGATCTTGAAAGGGCAGAGAAAGGGTAGAAAAGAATGACAGAGGAGGAAAGATGCCTTCCTATCTCTCAGTTCAAAGTCCCACTATCCTTCAGCCTCTTAAATTACTCAGCAGTTCATGTAAGAAAACCTGTTTTATATATCAACGTCCTGATGATGACTATAAACAGAAAAAAAAATCCATGACAGAATGGGAGAAGATGGAGAATGTTACTCTCCCCAAAAGTGTTTTCAACACATACGGTTGAGTGGGAAGCTTCTCCAAGTGCCCGTCTGAGTTCAGGATATAAATGACAAAAAGATGGATGAGGTTCAATTTAAATAGAACTAAAACCCCTGTTGGGGATAAAAGGCAAGCAATCATAAAATAAAACAATACAAAAATTTCTTTAATTGAGAAAATTTTGCAGTGATGTTTTATTTGTGTTTGAAACATCACAGCCTAGCTGGATTGCAAATTACTGCTGTATGACCATTTTTTCAGGAGCAGTGGTGTCTCTATATTCCCCTCTCTTTCTGAGGACATCTCTCTGATTAATAAATCTGTTCCAAAACAGTGCCAGACCACATCAAAGCTCCTAATATTAATTTTAAGATCACTTAGAAGCTAAAGTTAATGGGAACGTGTCAATGAAATATCTTGCCAGAGACAGATGAGTCAAATCTCTGCCCAGACCTGTGAGCCATGAAATCTGGCTACCTGTCATCTCTAAGGGGGTGTTTGAAAGCTTAAATCAAGGAACTAAGAGTACCCCACTTACAGTTTCATACTGCCATGGTTGTGGTCTGCTATGTTACTCAAACCAAGTTAAAAGTTCAGCAGGGCTTCACCATGTAGAAGCCCTCTCCTACATTCCCAGAGTAACTCCAAGTACAAACAGCATCATTTGCAAAATAAATATTTAATATAGTTTGAATAGAATATGAGGGGCAGACAAATGTAAACATATTATTACAATATTGAAGAATAAAACCAGAATGGAATGTCTTCTTAGCAAATAGTAAATTTGAAATATGAGGCATACTTCTAAAGCAATGAAAACTGCTCATGAAGTCAAGTGAAATTTGACAGATTCAGCAGAAAGAAATCATAGGGAAGCTTTTTTAGTGACAAAATGTTTTGTCATTTTTAAAATTAAATACTTAAACTTCCATATCAAAAGAATTCATTTGTTTCAAAATGGTCTTTATTTCATAACCAAAATTTCAAATTTCTAAAGACAAAAGCAAAGCACAACAACCCTATGAAAGTCTGTGTTATTTTAGACCAAGCAAAGATGGTTTTGTTGGCTGAAACTGAACCTGATTCTTTTGAGCAAAGCATTGAGTCAAAACTCCATGACTCGCAAAGCTGTCTTTAAGTTGCCACAGATGCCACAATCTGCAACAGATACTCAGATGATTCTATAGGGAAGGTTTGCTTCTATAGCATAAATTAGACAAGTTCCAAGTCTTTCTTTTTTTTTTTTTTTTTTTTTTTTTTTTCCTGGATATGAATCTGATGGTAGTTTAATGAATTAACCTCTCTGAAATAACTCAGGTGAAACTGACAGGTCATACAGAACAGAAAACAACAGGTCAGCCTCCTGTTAATGAACAGTTGTCATGGAAACCTTTTTTTTGCTGCACCTCCAAGGTGAGCTAACTGCTCATAGTTACTCCATCATCACTGCTAGCAAAAGCTATAAATCAGAATTTTACTATCCCCAGAAAAGCAAACACAAGTATCTGCATTCCACAGCAAGAAAACTAAGATATCAGAAGGAAGAATGCAAAAATGTCTGTACATTTATTATCATCTATGAAGTCTTCTGAAGTACTGGAATAATCAAGATTCTGTTAATGTCTTCTATTCAAGCTCTATGTCCAGTCTCAGAACCTATTTTCTGCTTTTCCTTGATGTGCTGGCATGAAGCTTAAGGGAGAGTAGGTTCCACAGCTCATAAATTCTACTGTTTCTACCTCACGTACAACTCCCAACCTTCTTTTTCCTTTCTATACTCTGCTTGGGAACCAGAAAAACCCATGCCTCTACACATAGAACAATAATTCTCCAGTGCCTGAGAAACTTAGTGTCATTAGACAACTAACAGGGATTAGCAGGTACGAAAAAGTGGTAAAAACTATATGTTATTTTGTGTTTATATCCCTGAATCTAAAGAAAGCCCATGGATCGCTGTTTGGATTCTGTACAGCAGCTCTTAATTCCAAGAACACTGAACTTAATTCAGCCCTGAACTAGACAACCATAATCTCCCATGAACTGCCATTAAAAATTACCTGTACATAGCACTTGCTGAATCATGGTTTTGAATATTTTCAATGATCACTGTTTTACAGACTACTGTTTTTGCAAATAGCAGTTTAAACGCAGCTCAGTATTGTCTGGAAAGGATTCAAGGGAGTCTTTATTTAAAACATGGAAGAAAAAGTTCTACTTCACAGGTGTATTGAGAAGATGGGAAAAGAAGTGACTGCTCAGAAATCACACGTAAGAGTTTAAGTGAAAGTCACAGTGTCTTTTGCTTGGCATTTCACTTACAGTAGATTGTTTTGTACAGTTTTGTAATTATTGAATGCCTGATTTTTTCTGAGAAATGGCTATTTTACATCTGAAATGCTAAAATGTACGTTTTTAAATGCTTTTGATACAAAAAGCTATCTTCTTATTACATTCCAAAAAAATTGCTCACACCAGAAAAATCCTTAAAGATCATGGGTTCAAATTGGTTTTACTAAAACAGAGGATCTGGTTTTGCTTCCACAATCTGCATGCTATAGAAAAAAATTCCCATTCTTGAATTTAAAAAACAAACATGAAAATTTTAAAATGTACAAATTTGTACATTTGTTATAAATATTTTACTTAGCTCTATATCACATTCTATTACAAAACCCTTACAAAACCCTTTCTCACCCCTTATTATTCAAACAGATACTGTTTCGCTTTTTCTTTGAGTATTGTTTAAAGAAACAACTCTTAGTAATGAAAATGATCTGCAACACTTATAGGACCTTCATAGGATGCATCGTACTAGAAGAATTAGAGCAACTTGCCACAAATGGATTTCCTTTAAGTGGAATGGCAGTTAGAGCTTCATGATACACAATTCATTGTGAATTTTGCACAATCTCATAATTGTTTACACCTATCATAATTAAATTTTAAGTACTGAATTCCAATACTTTTCAAAAGGTCTTAGCAGTCTCATGTAAACCTTGAGAATGCACAAATCCACAAACTGTGCACCTGCACAGTTTTCCAAATTACTTTATGGACCTAAAATACATAATCCAGTGAATTAGTATGTATCAGTAGAGGCTGTGGTGCTCAAGAAATTGCTGCACACTGCCATCAACTGGTAACTGTAAAAGAAAAATATATAGCTCTAAAACTTGTTAAAGTCTGGAAGAAATACTATTAACTATCAGTTTTATCTTCTTATTGATGAATGAATGAACATTCAGATACGCATTATAAATTTAGCACACATCAACCATCTGCAATTAACAATAGAGAAGGTAATTATGACATTTATAGAAATGAATAAAGAAATTCTTTTTAAAACAGTACCAAGCTGTATGTTTGACAGAAACAGTTTTACCTCAACAAATACTTTAGAAACTACCTGCTTGTCCAGAACTGGGGTGTATTTGGTACCATGAGGGACAACTGTAGGAGCTAAGGCATCCATGATGGTGAGTCGCCTGGCAACCAGGCCATGGGTCTTTAACCAAAGAGCCGAAGAGATATCTAGAGAACTAGAAAAAAGAGACTGTAAGATGTAGCACAAGGTAGAAATATATTTGAGAAGTTTGAAATGATTGAAGAAAAATATAAACTATAATTTTTGTGATGTATCTGTATGTGCACACACATACCTTTTCAATGGCCTTTTCACAGCTTTCTTCATTTTCATATCTAAGATAAAACATTTGCATTTCATTATCTCACTTTTTGTGCACACGTAAGTATATATAAATAAGCTGACATATAATAGCATCATTTTTTTATTTGAGCCTACTAGCAGTGTCACAAAGACTACACAATCATGTCTATTTCAGTTGCTAAATTAATCAATGAGAATTATGTGGCCTGTGTTTCTTGGTGCTTGAAAAACAGTAACAGTGTTACTATATGCCTGACAAACCCTAATTAATCAATGAGGAAATTTATAAAATAGGTGGGGAATAATTTAATTTTTAAAAAAATTTTGAACTTTGTATGTATTTATTTCTTATAACCCAAAAAGAAAGACTAACCATTTTGTTACCCTATTCAAGATGTGATACCAAGTACTATCACTAATGAGATGGCCAGGAGTAGCTAATTTAATCTATACCGGTATGAAGATCTGTATAAAATCTATATAAAGAACTAAAAATAAGATGCTGAAATGTTAAAAATGCAAACATCTCTAAGGATCATAGGTTTTAGAACCACTTAGAGGATGTATCATAAAGTTCAGAGTTGCAAGAATTACTGAGAGAAATGAATACTATCTGGATGTATCCAAGCCTCATTGGAAATACTTTTGTCTCTGCATATGCATCTGTTCCAGAGAGCATGGGGTTTTTGCAAGGCTAAGAAAAGTGCAACCTCCATTTACATAGAATTGGTATCATTGAATTAGAACCACCACTCTCAGCTTTAACATCAACATTAAGCATAACGACAAATTACCGTATCACAACAACAATCCATTACCGTATAACAAGATTCTCGAAATCTATTTGTTCTGGTGATAAGATGTAACAGTGATATACTTTCAGGAGTCCAAGGCATAGCTGTATCACAGCTGCTGCATACTGTGGACATAACTAAGCTGTTGTAAACTGAATAGTTTGGGCACTGGCAGGAGTCTGGCCACAGCTGTAAGGACCTTGTTACAATACGCTCCTGCATGTTCAGCCCTCTGCATCCCTGCTGCGTTCCAGTCCTTTGTACTGCAGGTCTGCACAGTTTTGCTTCAAATGAGGCATCATTAGTTACAAATGCAGCGGAAGAAATGTTACCATCTGTTCCACGCAGAGCTTCCTGTTCTGTCAACTTCCCTTTGAAAATGGTTGTATGTTTCACACTCTTTTTAACAGAAAAACTCTTCTTTTCAGGAGATGTTCCCTCCTCTGGTCTTTCTTTCCTAAATTTCACACTGTGGCTCTGGATTCGCAACAGACTTGTCTTTGTTTGCTCTGTAGGTGTTGAAAGGGAAAGAACTGAAGAGCTAACTGACTGCTCAAATACACATTTGGGAGTTCATCTTTGGCCTACAGTCCCAATTTTTAAGGGACTGCCTACACAAGACCTCAAACACAAATTTACTTCAGCACTTATTTGTACTTTGTACTTTCCCATGGATGAAGACTTCTTCTACGCCAGCTGGGTAAACTTGGTTTCAGACTGCATACAAAGGATACTTCAAAGAGAAACATAGCATTACAGGTGTAGTAAGGAGAAATATTAGTGTAAGAAATGCTGTAACTAGTGAAACATAGGTCTTCATTCTTGACAAAGATGTACTTATTTAGAATAAAAAGAGATAAGGGTTTAACATCTAGTGTTAAAATACTGTTACAGAGCTTTCAAAATGTCCTGTCAAAATGGTTAATTTGTCATTGCAGGGCCTGTGATGAAGCATAGATGAGCAGACATTTGTCTATCTGTTTGGGTCAAATGAGTAAGATTGCTGAAATGAAATTAGTTAGAATTTCAGAAAGATTATTATTTAAATCATCAAAGGCTTCATTTGTTCCTATAAAGAGGGATGCTTTAGGTTGTTTTTAACAGAAACTGGTCAAGTTAATGAGTACATTCTGCTAACAACTACAGTTCATTTTAGTCTTACCTGCATATAATGCTTTCTTCCTTCGGGCGGGACTGTCAGCAGTGGTTTGCCAGATTTGTTGATGGGGTGTCAGTGCTGGCTCTTCTGAAGCACAGCATGCCCCGCTGCTATTAAGAGTAGTACTCAGGTCTTCAACATGTTTGGTTACAGAAGACACAGTATGTGTGTGCTTGTGATTAGTGCTGTAAGTGACGAAAAGAAGAAACAAGCAAGATACTACTTCAAACATATAACACTGGTTTAAAAAATGCTAAGCTGAAGTTTTCTGGTAATTTAAATATTTATTTTAAATGCTTCTAACAGTGCAAAATATCTTTTCTGTTATCCTCGTCTGCATTTCAAAGGAGAGTTCAAAGGAGGTTAAAATATTCATATTTTTTTTAACTATTTAGAAGTCTTTTCTTAGTCTATTTAAAAGATTTTCATTACTTTTAAGGCAACATTTCATACTTTTAATAGGGTCAGAATGTTCTGTAATAGCCACTTTGAATCCTGAGGGAAAGAGTAAACCTACTATCAGCAATGAAAATAACTCACACACACACGTATATACCTATATCCCAGCATTAATAAAAAATAAAATATGCAAATTCTGAAATAAACACTTTTATACTAGACATTTTTACTATTTTTACATTTATACTTTTATTTATATATTTATACTTTATATTTACACATTGATACTATACATTTTTATACTGGACATGTTACCTGCCCTTCCACACATAGGAAATCATTCCACAGCACTCTCCATTTTTAATTTCTTTTACCTTCTTTTTGATACATTTTATTTTACCTTACTCTTTTAAATAGATTTCTGTCTTTAAAATCTGGGGTTTTTTAATGTCCTTTGTTGCTTTTGTACTATTACTGCACATATAAATAAGTCACCGGGCAAGCTATTTTTCTATTAAGGCTGTGCTCTTGTAGAGATTACAAGTAACTTCATGTCTGAAGCTAGGTCTGTGTTTATTCCCCAAACAGAAACTCAGTATAATCAAACAGGCAGAAAACTTTTCCACGGGGGCTCAGGAGTCTGCCTTCAGTATGCTGTGGAAGAATCTCCTTTTGAATGGTCGTTCTTGGCACCGTGAGATTTGCAACATGTTTTTCAACAGATGCCAAACATAAAACTATTTTTAACTATGAGATTACTTATCTTTTGATAAAAAGAAAGGCTAAATATGGCATGAACATACAGAAACACATTGTATAATCAAAAATGAGGAAAGAAGTAAGAAGTAATTTCATTCATGGTGTTTTCCATCATTTAAACAAATACATTTGTACATAATTTATGTTTCAATCAGCATAACCCAATGAGTGACAATTCAGTCATGAAATACCAAGCCAGCTCTACCTATAGGACAATAATTTTTTGTGAATTGTCTAGGTCAGGGGGAGCAACTTCACCATGTGCTGGAGACAAAAAAATATTTTCACCTCTTTGCTTTAATAATTTTGCTAATAATTTGAGACCATTGAGATATTTGAATCTTTTTTTTTTCAGTCATCACAGTATTAGTGTATTTTTCCAGATTTTTTATTTCCATTACTGTAACTGTTTAAAAAAACCCAAAACAACAACTTTTCTTCTTAAAAGAGGAAAATGTCAGAAGTTAAAAATGCAATACAATGAAAAAGGAGAAATGTAACAAATAGCTCTTATCTCTTATTAACATAATAACAGTATGAGGACATACTTATTCTGTGGATCATTTTCTCCATTACAACAATCCATCATTAGACATTCAGCATGAATGGTCTTCACTTTCTCTAGGTCTCTTTCTCCTTGTTCAATCTCTCTTTTCAAAAGATCTATGTCTTCAGTCTAGCAAAAAAGAAAATCAAATGTTTAATTACAATTACTCTTAAATGTGTTTCATTCCTGAACTAAAACTCTGCAAGTTCTGATAATCATTTTAAATATTCACTCAGCTAGGACAACTGCAAAATTCTGTATATTTTTTCAGGTTGTCTCTTGTGCTTGGCAACACAGTCTTTCAAATTATTCTTCGTTTTTAGGAAAAAGACAAACATTTCCTAACAAGCCAGTTACCCCTTGAGAGATGAACAGCCATATTTCTGAATAATTTAGTGAGGTCAGTAGCTCCCCTCATTCCAATCAAACAAGCAAATAATTAAGCAAATAAAGAAAATACAATACAAGATATGTACATTACAACTGTTGTCTTGTCATTCTACAGATCACAGCTCTATCACATATTGTCCCTGAAAAATGGGAAGTAAAAAACATACTCTTTAAGTAAACATTGGAATTTACTGGGAATCATTTGGACTACAGGAGGAAACAGGAAGGAAATCCTAATTATGATCCCTTTACAACTCCCACAGGGCCAGAAGTCTGGAGATGGACAACACGGACTCTGGCCCTCATCTTTCCAACATGTGCAGTGTCACACAGTCCACAACAGCAGAATCATTGAAATTGCCCAGTACACTCTCTGATACCTTTCAATAGCTGGAGTATTTTCACATCTTCCTTAGAATCAGTGTCTGCAAAGTTCTAAATTTCCTGCCTCTGTCTTTATCCTGGTTGTTCTCATTGTTCCATTACCACCATTTTTAGAATTTGTGGAATTAATTAACTGAGTATTAACTTTAATTAAAAACAGAAATATGCTTTAAATGGGTGCTTCTGTTAGTCTGTTCATAAATTTCCTATTAGGGATTGTTAGATTAAGCTGCTTAGTCACACTTGATATATCACTGCTATTCAAGTAATTTTACTCATTACAGATCTCTCCCCAGTGGCTACTGTAGAGCAAACTTTTAGCAAAATTCATAGACTCGTTCATTCATCATCATTCAAATTCAGCTCTGGGTTCTCTCACTTATTAACAGGATACAAATCATAGTTTCATTTTAAACAGTAACTTTTTTCTGAAACAGCAGAGATCCCATGTGTTTCTTCCACAGCTGAATTTGATCCGTACGGTTTTTGGGTTTTGGTTTTCAGATAGGGTTTTTTTCAACAGTAGCACTACAAATGTACTTTGCATGATATTTGGGCTTTTTTGCTGTTGTCTAATAAAAGTGCATAAGCAAAAAGTGTCACCCCCATTGCTTTCATATCACTTCAAATCTGTTTTAATATAAAATCACAATAATGTGAGTCATGCAGTTCCTTCAATAGCATGAAGAAACAAACATTTATTTTCAGATACTTACAATAAAGTCTGCAGCATCAGAATCAGTCAAATAAATATTGTAATAATGAAACTGTCCCTCTGTTTCAGTAGATAGTTCATACAAAAATTTATTAGCTTCTCTGTCGTCACAGTTGAAGGATACAGTATGGATGGGAATTTTACGATGAAGCTGGACTTGAGCCAAAATTATTGGGGGGGGCTGAAAATCAAAAAATGTATATTAAACATGTGACATCTAAAAATATATCAAAACATGGAAAATTTGTAAGAATTTTAATCAGTCATAGTTGCTTAGAGACAGATATAGATCGGTTAATCATACATAATTGTATGTATGATTACAATCAGCATATATTTTATATGGATTGTTATTTCATAATTATATAAAATGAGCTAATTTAAACCTGAATTTGAAACACTGATAATGTATTAAGGCACAGGATACACTAACAAAATAAAATAAAATGTAAATTATAATATAATCAGTACTGCGTTTCTTAAGTCTTAAAGGAAATTACTAAAGCATGGGAAATTAAACTACTACATTGGTATTTAGTACCACTAGATGTATATAACAATGTTTTTGTATGTATGTAAGTGTTGATATTTTTATTAAGCTAAATTAGTTCAATGAAAAGTTGATTCAATACCAGGAAACAAAACAGAGGCTGAGAAAATAGGAAAGTACCAGGAAAAAAAATTAGAAATTAAAAATTAAAACAACATTAAAAGATGTGAGTTTAAGTTTCTCATCTGCTAATTTAAAATCAGGTTTACATTTTGATATTCAAATAATTTTGAAGTATATAAATCTACCCTTCCTTGTGGGTCTCTTTCCTATTAACAAGAAAAACAGAATAAAAATAAAAGTGGTTCTTTAACATTTTTCTTCCTTATCAGGCTGTAAAGATATTATTTCTGCAAGTTTATGATGCTTTCGGAATCCTAGATTTATTCAGTATATTTCAGTAATTAATTTCATGTGCCCTTCAGTACAGCTATTTACCTAAGTAAAGTCAGGATTTTGCTGCATATCTGCCATTACAACCAAACTAAATTTTCAAGGGCAAATAAATATTTCAGAAATTCCATTCTCATCACACGGGCTAGTTTTCACCATGCATTACCGCTTGAAAGTGGTTTTTTCCAGTTTTTAGCTGGTGTTAGATAATGTGATATAACATGAAATAGCATCATTTTAAGTCACAGTAACAACACATTAAAAAAATAAAAGCATACTTTTGATTTCATTGTCCATTTAAAACTAGACTTAAAACAACTTCAGCCTGCTGTTACTCCAGAATTGCACTTACATAAGATCAAATTTGTCTCAGTAGGATAAAAACTGGAATCACACAGAGACCTTATGGAACAATATGAATGGTAACATCTTTATATGAAAATAATATAAATTAATAATTAGGCCCTTACTCCTCAGACATGACACAGCCTTTGTATCCATTTGGCAATAGAATATAAGAAGGTACCTACTTATATATTTGATGTGTTCTTTGGGGAAAAATGTTTAACACAAACTTGGATTTTTAAAATTTTCTTATCATCTTTATAGGTTTTCAAACCACCATGCAAGATTGCAGGGTTGTAGTATTTAAATCCAACCATATCTTGGGACCATCATTCTTTTTTGATTTTTAATTCATTAAATATTTGTACTAAGTCAGGGAGACATTTTATTTAACACAAATCCTAACCTTGATACTAACATACAGCTTTAATGTTTAATCCATTACCAGATCCTTAAAACAACTCATGACAAATGTGCACCAAAGACTGGACTGTGAGCAGAGAGTTCTAATCAAAAGCCCTCCATGAACAGCACATTTCCCAGATACAATTTTTCAATATTATGACAACATCCAGGAGACCCCAAGAGACTCAGCTCTGCAGGTATTATATTTATCTCATACTTCAGCCTCCTGACACCACACTACTGCATTTTCTGTTTTCTTATTTCAGAAATACCTGGTCAGGTCTCCCATCAGTCAAGAGATAAATAGCCTGAGTGTCAGTATCAGCAAGAGCAATCTGGAGAGCTTTGAGTGTATTTGTGGAACTTCCAATCTAAGAAACCAAAAAGAAAAGGCAAAGAAGCAGCTATAAATACCAACAGTTGTTTGCCTCTGTTCTTAAATCCATAATGACAGTGTACTGATTCAAGGGATATTAAAGAACCAAAATGAGTAATAAAATGGTGAAAATATTTATGTCAAATAGCTAGAAAAATCAAAGCAAGTGTCAAAGTAGCATAAATTGGTACTAAATTGATATTCGGTGCTTATGCAAACACATAAGTAAAATGCTGGCAACAGAAAATATGAGTTGTAGAAGCAAAAGCAATCGCTAAAAGGCTATAAACACATAAGAAGATATAAGATAAAGGATATATTCTATTATATTTTCCTACTGCTGCTCCTGATTGCCAACTCATCACACTCCCTTGAAACATATATTTTATTTAACCAAATAATTCAAAAGCTCCACAAAAGAGTTGCACAAGTTTATTTCTCAAAAATAGGTAAAGGACTTCCTGGTTTTCTGAACAGTATTTTTTCTAGACTATCTCCCATCTACCCCCTTGAAACAGCAGTGTAAACATCATTTATTTTTTAGCACAAAAATTAGCTATACCAACAAAACATACACAATAAAGCAATATTGTGCCCCCTCAAAACTGATATTTGAGTAATACTTTTCCTGTGTCATTCATATGTGATGTGAATGTGAATCACATTAGTGATCATGATCTGTCTTTTTTCTTTTTAGACTAAACACAACTCTAAACTCACTGAAATGTATTTCACAACATATAGAAACCTAAAAACTACAGTTTACATCTTCAGACTTCCACCTTTCAAACATTCAGTGTATAAAACCTTCTAAATTTAAGGGAAAAGTAAGGTTTTATCAGTATGGAAAAGTTTCATCAAGTCTTAGTCTTAGTCTTTTAGTGGGGCCAAAGCAAAATCCCTGTAAAGATATGCATCTGTTTTATGTTTGATCTGATCTGAAACAAAACAACTTCTACTGTATCATGGGAACATACTGTGGATGGTGATGATGTGAGGGAAATAACTATATACCTTATGATAAAAGCTGTTAATTTTATATTTCTCAGTTGCTACTGTTACAAATGAACATTGTTTTTATCTGTGTTTAAACAAGTTGATTTGCTTCAACTACGTGGCATAGTCATCCCCAAAATTTTAAATGTTATCATCCCTAAAGGATTTTTCAGGAAGAGTTAGTTACTGTTTATAGCTCAGCTTCCTTATTCCACATCCTGGGACCAAAGTGTATAAAATGAGATCAAAGGATCTACTCTGATTAATATTGCAGAGCAATCTTCTGTTCATTTCAGCTTCACTGTAAAGCCAGCTTTCTGATCTCAGATTTATGCCTGAACTGTTTAAAGCAGACTGAAAGGCCACCAGCAGATGTCATTCCTGAAAAAAAGTAGACTGTTCTTGTACCATTCCCTATACCATTTCAGATATCTAGATCTGAACTTATAAGGAAACCTATAATCAACAATTCACAACTTCATGAATAATGATGAAAAAGGCCATTCCCAAATGCTTATACAAGACAGTATCAAATTAAAGTAGTTCAAAGTATTATCAAACTTGCATGATGCTGTACCACATACATGGCTTCAACAGAGCCAACTTTTCGGGTCTCAAGGAAGGCAGTAAAATTAAGTTTACTAACCTCAGTTACAAGTATTCACCAACTACTCAGCGAGGACACACTAATACTTTCTTTTTTCCATGTCTTTGCCTGTTAGTATTTTCTGAGAATACCAAGTTAGCTATCTTGCTTTGTAGTCTTAGAGGTATTATGTAGCTTCCCCAATTCCCTCATCCCCAGGAATTTCATTATGAAGTCTGAGGAAGAGCTGTTATGATGCTGAGGAGTTTTACTATAGAAACATGTTTTTTGTGTTAGAAAACATAACATGGAATATATCTGTACTGTTGTGTGACTGATTTTCAGTCCTGTGCTTATAACATTGCTGTCCACATTTGATACTGACAATGACAATCTGGTGGCTGACTGTGGCTGACTACAAGCATTTCTACTTTGTTTCAGGGAAAAATCCTCATATTTTGGCCACTGTCAGAGAAAGAACATTGGGTAGATAGATAGATGTTTGGTCTGAGTATGGTTGCTCTCATGTTCCTATGAAGGCTAAAGTCAGCTGTCTATCTATGCACCAAAAGGGACTAGAAATGTTCCTCCAGCTCGCTGGCACCAGTTTCCTATATCACTTCCGAGCTGCAAGTCTGTCAGTGACACCCCTCATCCATGCAGCAGCCCTGCAGCAAGAGTGACAAATTTAGACACAGGGTCTGAGCACTGTCATGGATCCTACAGAAATCAAATTAGCCAATATTTGCATTGTGGCTACTAAACATAGCAGGCGAGAGGTTGAATTAATATGATATTATAAACAGGTCGACTGTTAAAGGACTATTATACCTGACATATTTTGTTGTACTCAGATCTACTAAAGTCTATACATCATCTATATTTTCAGCTTGCTCAAGTCAAATACTTATAGTCAATCCAAAAACGCCCATATAGATAGAGATGACATAGATATAACTTTGTACAAACAGGCTTTAATTAGTTGCCATGTTACCTCAAGCCCTTTTATCCAAAGACAAGCATCTTGCAAATTTTCCTCATTAACTTCAGCAAGTTTCTCTTTCCACGCCACTGCTTGGGCACTAAATTTCACAAAGTTAAATCTCTTTTTGTGTCTCAGTTGTTCCTGAAAGAGACAGCATCTGAATTTTACCCAGTGTTAAAAGAAAGAATACTTGTATGCTGAAATAATGACCAGTAGAAGTAGTTTTAATCAATATATAGTTGATTATATGGTTACAATAAATTATTATAATATTCAGCCATGGTGCACAAAGAGACAAACAGAGACAATTAGTGCCTGCAATTATTAAGATTACTTGAACTTTCCAACATAAGTCTCCATTTACTCACATTTCTCAAACTACATGAAGAGCAAATGTCTGGGAGGGCAAGAAAGAGAGAGAAAAAACTTGATATGAACAGTGATATAAGGAAGAAATTATGGCTGCTTACCAAAAGAAACTGAAATCAGAAACAAAGTAAGCATCATTTAGAGGAGAACAAGAATCAAATGTAGAGCACTGGCAAGGGGAACTAGGACAGCAAGAGAGAATTAAGAATTTGCTGAAGTTGCTTTTGGACAGAAGGTACAAGGAGAGGAAGATTTGTGAAAGCTAGTACAAACTCTCAGAGCCTGGAATCTTTGCCTCCTTTTCATCACCATTTTGTGCAGCTGTCTGTGAAAGCTTTTGGTACAGTATCTAATAATTTTCTAGTAGTTATTTGCCTAGAGAACCACATCACACTACATTCTATCACTTGTGCACTTAGCTCAAAAACCTGTTATAGTTTTAAATTTTCTAGCCCTGATAATGATTGCTATCAATGCCACACTGATGGAATTTTCATTTGTCAGTTACTCCTCTCAGGTCTAAAAAAGTTAAGATTAATCAAGTTTTAACAGTGTCTGTTTCTCTCAAATATTAATGTAAACTTAGGTAACATCATTGTGTATTTCTAAAACTAGGTGAGACAAATCCTGTCTTAGGTATGTCCCCCAGTACTCACTGCTTTTGAGGTAATTCTGCACTTTGCTAGTTCCTTTGCAAACTTCTGAGTCACTGTAAGATGCAAGCAAGTTCAGAACATTCTACACCCTCTTCTGTAAAGTATGAAACTGAATCTAGAACATACATTACACATCACAACATGTCAGTGGAATTAGATAACACTGCCTAAAAATAAAAACTAAAATGCCAAAAGGTGTTTCATTGAATAGCTCCTTTTTTGGTTTTTCTTGTTTTTTTCTTTTTTTTTTTTTTAGGAGGGAGGTGGCTCGAGGGAAAAACATTTTCTCCAGATTTTTAAAAAATATTTCTACAAATGAGAAAAAAAAAAAAAATTTAACTGAAAAAATGAGCACACCAAGAAACATAAAACTATTTTTATACAGCTGCTCTTTTTAAAATCATTTAAAAAATGAATAAAAAATATAATAACAAGCATCCAGAAAAAATCAGCCTACTCTAAAATGCTCCTCAATATTCAGAATCATCACTTTATGATACCTGTATGAGCTGAAATATTTTCTCCTTCACCAGTGGCAGCTTGTCCTTCATAGAGTGGGATGTATCAATAAGAATACAGACATCATCTTCAAACACATTACCAAAGAGCCCTCTGCTTCCTTGTTGAAGCCACTTAATCCTGGTGGGTGGGAAAAAAAAATCGAAACCTGGTCTGTAAGATCTTCGGAGCTTTGCATGCGAGAATCTAACAAGAGGGATCTTTTTATCATTGCTGTACTTCTTACTCTTTTTCTATAAGCACCTGTTAGTAGTCACTGTCATAAGTGGTATATTGGCCTTGATGAACCAATCCTCTGTCCCTACATAACAACACAAAGGCATTTTTATTTTATAATTTCAGTACAAATCTGGAGACAGACAAAACAGACAAAGCAATACAGCACCTTTATAAAGTTGATTATAAGGTAGTTTGAGCTGGGAACTTCCATGCAGAAGTAACTATAACTATTGCTCCCGTAACTGTTCTCCAGACTGAGTTTAGCAAATCATTTAAGCATATGCTAATAGGCCTCCCTTTTCAGGAAACCACTTAAGAACCTATTCAGCAAGGAAGTTGAGCGCTTTGAAGGGTCTTAATGTAACACAGATGTTTCAGTGCTTTGTTGACCTTGACCCTTAAATATAGACTTAGTTTTACATTTTAAACAAGATTGAAGCATGCCTGCCAGTTAAATACACACATACATGCTGCTGTATACAAGAACATTTCCTCAGTAATGGCTGCAGCAGGTCCAAATCTTATTTCCCTTGAGAGTCATAAACTACTTATCTATTCTGAAACAGAGACACTTAACAGACAGAATATAATGGCCCTGGGAAAAATATTACTTATCTCCACAGAGGTCTAAAAAATTATACCATGGAAACTTAAAGGATCCTATTACATTTGCTACTGATTGCTATTTTGCCATTAGCTATTTACCCCAGTGTTTGATGAGGTCTACCAAGACTTTTTGACAATGAGATGAACCATTCAAAATAGCAAACCCATAATCTTGGCTTGGATTTCAAAAATTTATGCTCATCATAACCCTTTACTTCAAATTCTCCTTTCACATTATGTTAATGTTATCCTAAATACAGCAAGATGAAGATAAACTAAAAGGAATTACAAAACTCTGTTTGACCTTGCGAAATGTAATCGGGCTGTTATACTTTTTGGAGAGAAGCAGCAATAAAATGAAAGTTCACATCCTCCTTTTCTCAGTGAGACATCTCATTGTCCTAATATACAAAATAGAAGGCAACATTTATTACAGATTCACAGAATCATCTAGGTTGGAAAAGACCTTGAAGATCATCTAGTCCAACCATTAACTTAACACTGACCATTCTCAACTACACCATATCTCTAAGCGCTGTGTCAACCTGACTTTCTCTGGGTTCTACAATATCCATTTTTAAAGTTTCCTTCTTCTCCTAATGTAGATATAAAAACCACTTTACTTTAGGACATCTTTAGGATAGATGAAACAGACCCTCAGATTGCCTATTTTTTTTTTTAGACATCCTACAAAATCTAAGAGTGTATCTATACAGCTGCAGAAAAGTAAACTAGGGAGCTAGCTTGAGCACTGAACTTCTGATCATATGCATTACTTAATAGCTCATGCCTTAACTCTGATCTGTTCTGTTCAAACTTGCCTTCAACACAAAATTGCAAAAACAGCAGATAACCATTATCAGTACAGGCATAAGCCAAGCTGTGCTACTATCAGTTGGAGGTATTGCAAGGGATTCTAGGTACACAGGATGAATGTTTACCGAATTTTATTGATGATTCTAAAATTTTTCTGCCACCTTATGTCCCAATGTTTCTTGGCACTTTCAGCAGTATTCCAATAATGTGCAGACTGACTTTCACATTCGTGTTTCAGAAGGAGAACAAAGGTAAAACTGTTCATTGGTTTTCTTACATGGCTACTAAGAAATTCTACACACAAGATTCTGATCTAAAATGGATTTCTGCCTTAGTACTTGATCTGGCAGTTTACCAACCACTTCAGCTTATTATGACAGTAAATGTCAAACATTTCAATACCAATGTAACATAATACAAACTGATTTTACATGACAGAACACTAACCTTCCTTCCACTTGTCTGAGAGTTGTCCTCATTTTCTCCTCGTACTGCTTATACTTTTCTGTACTGACATATAAGTGAACTACGGATCCATCTTTCCACAAGGTATGTACAAACTTGTCGCAGTATTTTGCATGAATTACCTTCTTCTTTGTCTCCTACAGCCAAGAAAAACATGTTTTATGTTCCAAACCACATTATTTTGCAGTGCCTTTAATATGTGTCGAACAAACTTTAGTGGTACACGCTTGTTGCACATGAACAGGTGTAGAAATAGACATGGGATAGGGTGGTCACAGAATCTGGTCCCAGCAAAAGTGAATACAAACTATTTTTATTCTTGTAGCTAGCAAGAATAGAAGCTTACCAAAGACTGTAATGGTAGATCTTGAGAAAAACAAAGAGAAGACAAATAATCCAAATTTGTTTAAGGACCTGCAAACACTGGAGCAGCTGAGACCAACACTTTTAAGGAATAATAAAGATGAGAAGCAATCTTTGTCGTACTCCACACAAATACATAGAAAACCAAGGCATTTCTTAGGCCAGTCCTGATTCTTCCCTGCAGATTATATGTGGACCAGGAAGGAGTCCTTGAAACAGTAATTTTCAAATAGCCTTTTGAAATAATCTTGTTTATGAGCATCTTTGTCCCATTCCACTAATAAGCTGATTTCAACAAAAACTACAAAACAACAGACCATACACTTTATCATAAATTCATCTATCAGTCAAGTTTTCAAGCTTTAAAATGAAAATGAAACAACTCACAGGACATGAGGGAAAATTAACAATACTCACAGCATCAGTTTGTGAAGATACATCCTCTGGTTTAGTTTTTATGTCAACAATCCCATCTGCATGGCGAAAAGTACAATCAGCAAGTGCATCATACAGTGTGAGCTTCTGAGCTTTCAAGCCATATATCTGCAACCACTTCTCAGACGTCAAATATTTATCAGATGTATGCTTTTGTAATAGATGATCAGTTTTGGTTGCTAATAAATAGAATAAAACAAAATCTCCTGAATAAGATGGTTCATTTTGGATAAGTTATTTTCAAAAACAGGCTATGATACTGGAGTCAAAATTTTCAAACTTGTTCTGCTTACACTGACAGCACTAGAATGAGCAGATATTTCTGGCTGAATTTTAATACTCTTTACGTTGGTTGTGGGGGTTTTTTTATCAGACAATTCTTCACAACAAATCCCTTTGTTACTGGAACAAACCCATCAGAAGACAGAGAGTGAAGAAGATAAATAGCTACAGGACCAACATATAAAAGGAATATTCTTAATAGTATGAAGGTTGACTTAACCTTCATAGTGGTTGAATTACAAAATGCCAGAAAAGATTCTTGTGTAAGATGTCTAACTTAAAGAACAATCATTTGAGAAAATGAAGCATCAGAAGATAGAATTGAAAATATAGTCAAGAGCATCGGATAGCATTGCTATTGATCTTTTCCAGAAAAGGCCATTTAAAGTAAAAGGCAAACTACAATGTCATTGGAAGAGATCTTACCGTGTTTCTCTGCAATACTGACCTTTTATAGGCTGAATATTGCACCATGTACCCCAAGCCACAAATCACTTAACATTTTCTCTAGTTCCACACCCTCCTTCTAGCATTTTTAATTGATACTGAAAGAAACAGGATTTTTTTTTTATTTTTATTTTTTTTTTGTCTGATCTGCTATGACTCCTCTTATGTTCAGTTTACCCTTTTATGTCATATTGTTTTAGAAATTTTCTGAGGAACATCTTAAGGTTGAGCACTGAACATCTTTGGATACTGATAACAGGATACAGAGCTCTATACTCACTCATTACCACACCTAAGCCAAATGACCAGCAGTGGATCTTATAGCAGGGTGAATTGTTTTTGTCACACTTTAATTTTGGTGGCCTTAAGTGGTATAAATGTCTACTCTATTTAGATGCAACTACAGTGACAGCAGCATTGAGATCCTGAGCCTGTAAACAAACCTATGGAGACATCTACTGCCTTAACATACACAGAGATCCACCAGCATCAAGGCAGGAGCAGGGTCATAGCCTGCTCATCTGGAAACATTTGCTTTCTGATTGCTTGTGGTCTTTAGAACAACCAGCATGGCAAGTGTCACAAACGTACTCACATAATTTTAAAAAGAAAACTGTTGTTTTCTTTCTTCCACATGTTTTATGTAGAAAGTCATGTCTCAGTCCAGGTAACTAGTGCATTATCTGGAGAGTCAGCAGAAAAATTACCTCTTTTTCTCTGTTTCTTTTCCTCCAGAACATTGCAATCTTCAGAACAAGCTACAATTTGTAGCAGAGCATTTTAAACAGATAAGGAAGGCAAAACCAGGAAGAAATGCAGGCAAACAGAAAGACTGCAGTTATTTTGATTGATGGGCAACAGACAAATAATGCTGAAGAACTGACAAAATAAATCACACTGTAATTTCATTTCTTTTAATTTATTTATGAAGTGATTATGTATGAAGGCAAATACTAAAAGAACATTAAAGCTGCATAGTCAGGAACACATAAATAAACACTGAAATTAGGGCTGCCCTTGCAGCTTTATTGTGGTCTTCTTGTTCATATGCATTATGGTATAGCTATTTAACTTCATATGGGAAGTCCTGCTAATTCAGAAGATACTATTATCAGTATAAAGAACTGTATTATGCCTTCACAAAAGAAAAAAGCTCAAGCTTAAATCCTGAAGATTTATGTTATCGACAGATGTTCAAAGACACGCAGAGAAAGTTCCCAGCTCCAAATCTTCACCATCACACATCTCAACACATCACTGGTAGTTCAAGTGACTGACCAACTGACCATACAAAGCATTCCTCAGCAGGTGATCCAGAAAAGGGCAACTGGCCCTAGCCTCCATCTAGCCAAAGCAAAAGCAATTGCACTGCAAAAACAATACAAGAGCTGCACAAGATCACCGATTACTTGTGCTAATTCAATCTGAATCTTATATCAAGTTATGCAAAAAATACCACTAGACACCATGTATTTTGAAAACAGGGACTAATGCAGAATATAGGCAATATGATCCTGAAAATCTGCTCCCTCAGTTGCAGTCCAACACTGAAGCTGCCTAGACTCTACAGATTTCTAAGTTTTCAGCATTTAAGTCTTGTCAGGGGGATCATTCTCAGAGCATGCTCAGAGCACCTCCATCTTAGCAGGGCTGAGTAGCTTCTCACCATCCCCCGTTTAAGCCTTCCAGAGATTCAGAAACCACCTATGCTTCTGCCTCCAGTAGGGCTCAATCCAATTAATATGCACAGAACAACAAATGGATCATATTCTAGGCCAAGTATAATGGTGGGAACTAGTAGTTCAATGAACAAATGTGAGTGTTCCTCCATGTTTCTTAACACAAGAGTTGTCAGAGTATTCATCCAGAATCAGTTTCCATCCTCTACCTTTAATTAAGAGAATTCAGACCCACACTTCCTCTGTTTTAGGGGAACAAACTAGTTACCAGGTTGGAGGCTAGCCCAACAAGACCATGATGGGAGAGAGATGAGGTAATTCTTCAGCACTGTGTAGAATAAAATTAAATATTTACTGGCCCAGGAAGAGAGGGAGAGACCACAAAATAGTGATATCTTGAAATCTAGACCATTTCTAAACCTAGTCAATGGGGAACTAAAAATGGTGTGTTTAAGCCTGAGCTGTTAAAATTCAGCAAGTTTAAGCAGTAGTAAACAGAGATTTGTAATGGAAAGTTGTAAGCAACCCTAAGTTTAGATACCAAGTATAGGTGCCACCTGTATATAGACATTTCTGAGAAAACTACCCCCAAATTGACATGTAATTAAAACTGTTCACAAATAAATTACTGATCATGAAAATAACAGTAAATCTCTTGAAAGAAACATAAATGATACCATCTTGAGAAGCAGGCTGGTCAGATTCTGATAAAATTTTCTGAACTTGTCTCACTGTATGTCTGGCTTCCTCCAACTCTTTCCAGATCAAAAAGACATCTTCACGGACACCAGCTACTGCAAAGAAATCATGAATAGAACTTGACATTTTGAGACAATTTCTGCTTTTTATAACTCCTCAATTACCGCAAAGTCATTGGTTTCATCCAGATGTTGCCATATAACCTCATTTTCTTGAGGTCCCTTTGCAGTGACAAGTGCTAGTTTTTGACAGGCTTGAAAAAAGGGCTCAAAGCTGGCACCAGCACATGAGAAGTGCTTAGCCTGGTGAAAATAACCTCCAGAGTCAGCCAAAGATTGTTCCCACAATGGAAGCAAATCCTTTTTAACACTCTCAGATAATAAGGAAACTCCACAAAGAAATTCACATAGACTTCATTGCAAAGCTGTCTCCAAATATTAGACCCAACTTTGAAACTTTAAAGAGAAGATATTTTTGACTCTTTCAATTCCCTGAAGTACATAAATACTTTTATTTAAAATGAAACCTTCTTTTCCTGAAAAGTATGTGATTGCTAAGATAAGTTTATTTTCATCCTAACAATCCTCAACAGACATAAATAAATGCTTAAAAAAAAAAAAAAAAGTTTTACTATCAGGCTATATTCTCAAATAATTGGAAAAATCCAAAGATGGAGCTGATACAAGGTTTTCTTAATCTCAAAAGGTATGTTTGCCTTGATTTTTAAAAAGATTAAATACACATTTATTTAGTAGAATACAGTTACTAAAATTGAGGCACCATGTATACCTAAGCAGTATGAACACTACTAAAAAATACATTAAATTAGGTCTCAGAGTTTAAAACTTCAATATAAGATAATAAAGAAAAACAGTGTGCAGTATTACAGTAAAATTGTAAAAGAAACTGAATTATGAGTTATCCTAACCACAAATGCAGATACAACCCATTTCAGATTACAATCTATTACTGACTTGCACATAAAAATGCTGAACAAGGCAAACTATATTTTATCATCTAGTGGTTCAGTTAATATACAGCGGGGGTTCACTGTATAGAAGACACACAATGTCTACTGAAGTAGGCTATCAGTAAACAAATCAAACTGATCATTTTGTTCTTTGATAATTCCCTGAAAGAATAATATGAATGTTTTACAAAATAACAACTCGGTTTTAATTGTGAAATGCTTTGAGTTTCCGAGAAATATTTTGAAATGTGTTATTGTACACTGCCATCTCCTGGGACCTTCCTGCATTTCAAAAACATGTTTCAGCCGTTAGGACAAAGATCAACATTTCCTAAATCTCAAAAAGCTTTAGTAAAGGAAATCATTCCATAACAAACAACAACAACAACAACAACAACAAAACCCCCCAACAAAACAAAATTCAGTCTTTTGTCATTAACATTTTAAGTTTAAGAAAAGTATTCTGTTCAAATACTTCAGAAAGAAGTCAACTTTTATTTTATAAACAACCTCTCCCCACAAATGCAAAACACAAAATTTGAGCATTGGCAAAATTCCAGCAAGTAGTGAGCTAGAGGTTTTCCGATGAATAGTCAGTCATTGAATACACCTGTCACTGTCAAAACCACAAAACACATGCATTCATACCACATATTTCTAAATTTAAGACTGTTAAGAATGCAATTCCAGTGGAGCTGCCTCCATGTAAATCTGGATATCCTCCATAAGCTATCCCCAGATAATAGTGGGATCCAGATTTAATTTTATGAACATTTTTAACATTACGCTTGAAAATATTTAAAATGTTTCCCCTTAAATTGATGCTATGGACTCATAAAATTAACAGGTTTATTGTTACCGTGCCCAGTAAAATGTGTGTATTGAATTGGTATTACACAAGAAGGTATTTTTTGCCTTATTTATGGTGCAGCACACCGAAGTAAAACTGCATGCACTTTCAGAGCAAGTATGCTTGATGACACATTATACAGGACAAATGCAAGCATCAACAACTGCACATTGTGAAGGTCCTGTTGCTTATAAAACTGCAAACAGCAAACTGGAAGTGGAGGACGTTCAGAGTTATCGTGTTTTGTACGCCCAAGTCACCGTTACACATGATGGAGCCCTGCCTTCCTGGAGATGGCTGAGCACCTGCCTGTCTGGGAAGCAGTGAATGAATTCCTTGTTTTGCTTTGCTTGAGTGTGCAACTCTTGCTTTACTTATTAAACTGTCTTTATCTCAACCCATGATTTTTCTAACTTTCACCTTCCGATTGTCCTCCCCATTCCACCAGGGAGAGGAAGCAGGTGGCTGGGCGGGACTTAGTTGCCAGCTGGGGTTAAACCACGACAATCTGGCAACAGTTTTTCCTGGATTCAACTAGAAGAGCAGGTTGCAAGCAGCGACAACCGTAGCAGCTTTCTCACTCTACATGGAAGGTACACATCCACCTCCACCTCGGCCTCTTTTCCTCTCCAGCTAAGGAGGACTGGGAAGGAGAAGCTGTGCCTTCCAAAACTGAGCCCCCCCCAAATTCAAAATATACATACACAGACAATGCATAGTATCTTCCAGGTGTGGTTCTCAACCTGTGGCCTGGCAAAGAGCATCACTGAAAAATGACCAAGAAAAAAACTAACCTCTCTTTAAATTTGCTTTCCTCACACCTCACCATTTTTGGGAGGCACCAACCAAAAAGCAGCTGAAAGTCACCCCCCTGGGGGATGCAATCCCCAACTGCTCCAGGCCCACTGGCTCTTGCCCACCTTCAGGCACCTGCATCCTAGGAAAGATCCCCTCTGTCCCCTATGCTGTGAAGCACACCACCACCACCACCACCACCTTGGCTGGCAGTTTTA
Source organism: Athene noctua (assembly GCF_965140245.1). Taxonomy (NCBI): domain Eukaryota; kingdom Metazoa; phylum Chordata; class Aves; order Strigiformes; family Strigidae; genus Athene; species Athene noctua. The sequence continues at coordinate 192,625,612 of NC_134037.1, forward strand.
TCCCAGATATCCCTGGGGACCCCCCGGTTCTGATTCAAAAAGGGCCACACATCAACAGCAAGAGGGCGGCCACAAGAGACGCATGAGGGAATCAGCTTTAAGCCCTGCTGCCTGCCCCTAGCTTGTTTTATTTCTTGCCACGGCCACCACAGCCCTGCAGAGCACCTCACGCTGAGTAACATTTCAGACATGCCCTGCCCTTGGTTAAACGGCATTTCTGATCTGGAGGAGGAAGGCGCTGAAAAAGAGGACGACGATGAGGAAGGTTGTGGGGAGAGCCTGCAGCAAGGAGCAGAAGCATTTTGCTGACAACAGCTAATTGAGAAGCAGGATGGTAGGTCTGAATGAAAACACACACACAGTTGCACATGTACACAGAAACTCATAACTGCCCTCATTTCCATTTCCCAGTTATTTTAAACTGTCAGACAATCTTAAAAGAAGCAGCTTTTCCACACCTACCTCCCAGCAGACAAACTCATCCAGTCTGACAAGTCACTGTACCATTTGATTTCATACTCAAGATACAAAACCCGCTGAGAAAAAAGTCCATAAAAAAAAAAAAAAAAAAAAAAAGCAAGCCTACAAAATATACAATATTTCTGAAACATCAAGCAGATACCAATGCAAAAGCAGCTTATGGAAAACAGAAGCATTTCTTACTTCTCTGATTATCTGACTTAGACCCTGTAAGCAAGAAAATCCAAATATAATGGAGTAAGATCGATTTAAAACTTCATTTACCAGCAAGGCAAGATGGGCAATTTTGTTTTTTCACTGCCGGTCCCTTTCTCAGCCTCTACGTGGCAGCAGAACATAGCAATATTACCTCAAGCATTTATTTTTTTAAAATCCTCACTTAGGAGGGGGAGGAATGGAGGTACAAAGGAGCACAGGAGGGGAGTACGCAGCTTAACCTGTGTACCTGCCAGGTCAAGCAGCACCTTAACTCACCGCAGCCCCGATCTTGCCTCTTTCCCACTGGGCAAATGGACAAAGCAAATGAACTTTGTATCTCATGTGGTATCGCAGAGGACTACCTGCATCACTCTCTACACATCAGGAAAGAGATCTGCCAGGCCAAGGTTAAGCTGCTAAGACTAGACAAAGCACTTGCAAGGAAAAAAAAGAGGCAACAATCTTTGCTACAGCCTGTAGGCAAAATAGCTACTCGTAAGTCATTATCCTGGCTTTCCAAAGGGAGGGTTTGGTCTCTCCCATGTCTGTGTACATGAACAGTGCAGAGTTCATTGACTTCAATGTCATACAGGAGGCTGGTGCTCTTATACTTCCCATTTTACACACAGCAACATGAAATTTTCCCTGTGACCATCAGGTAAATGTAGAAAATCAAGCACTCCTAAAAATACAGCCTTATGCTGTTCACAAGGAGGTCAGACACATCCCTCTTTGGATTTGTCATATCAGCCAAATTCTGATTTCAGTCCATTTGCTTTTTCTTTACACATACCAGCTCGTCTATTCCCCCACACAGAAAAACACTGCACAGAGACTTACTGTTGTTTCTATTTCAGTCAATGAGGTCCCACTATTCATTTCAGGATCTAGTCCAAAACGCCATTGCTTTTCAAGCCCTGTTTAGCACTTATCTCCTTGTCACTCCAAGTAGATGACACAACTGTGCCCCTTTTCAACATGAACCTTCTTCTCCACAGTTTCCACCATTTCTTGCCCTCTAGGTCTTCAAGTTCCAACTTAAATTTCACCTCCTTTCCACTTATAATTTTAGCTACATAACAGGTTTGCTTAATTCTGCAGCTTTTTGCAGATGAAGACACTACACAGAGAATGTAGGCAGAAGCAGTAACAGGAAAATCAGTGCTGGATGAGGAGGTTATCAACACATTGGTGAAATTAGGCTTTATGTAAAGCATTTCTCTGTCTTAAGTAAATCTGAGTCTGCCAACATAAGGACCTTAATTCTTTACTGGCTTACACCTGTCTTGATCTTGAGCACCCACTCAAAATGAGTGTAAAAAAAAATTAAAATTTGGCAGTTTCTCACGCTTGCTTTCTAAATGACTGCTCAAGATGCAAAACAGGGGAGAATGGAGCTCTTATCTAAAGTTTTAAATAGTTCACTTCCGACTTGTTTTGGTTAAGCAGATGAAAAAGAATAAAGATATCCTGTATTTGCAAAATGCTGTTATACAGTGGATACTCAAGAAAACTATCAGATGTACTTAAAACAGCTTTTCCAGTCCATAAAACATAATGATGAGTTTCAGTTTCCAGCTGCTGTGTTTGTGGTGCAAAAAGAAACATAATCAAAATATTCCTGTGCCTCCCCTTATTTTCAAGAAACACCACATTTGGAAGATTAAATCTCTGGTTCATTCTCTATTTATTTCCTTGTATAGTTTATGCCACACATCCAAGAACCAGTTTCAGAGCCCATTAGTGAGTAATCGACACTTTTATTATTACTGCCTACTACACCCTTGAAGGAGTCTCTGAAACAAGAGACATCAGACACAGACCAGAATAATGTCTCCAATGTGTTTTCTTTTCTGAAAGGACTTTATATTCTGCATACAACTGAAATGCTCCGATTGGCTGCCAGTGATGTCACAACTGTGCTTATAATACCCAGCAAATGCAGAAAGCTAATTGTGTTCCTTTTTAATGTGTAAATTCTGCTCTATAATAGCAATAAGACACAACAGACAATGCACTTCAAGGGGATTACTGTCCTTTTGAGCGATTAGAGCTATTCAGCTTTCAGCTTTAGAAACAGTGGTGAGGAAGTAATTTCAGTCATACAGGAGCTCTAGGCCCAACTATTGAAACAGGCTGACTGCCCAGGGGAAGAGGAAGCCAGCTCCCCCCACATATGCCCCCAAATGGGGTCCAGCAAGGAAGCACTGGTAGCAGACTGAAGGCAACCATTACACTGCTCCAAATTAGTATGAAATGAGAGATAAGAGTTTTGAAGCCTATTCTGCTGTTGGTTCCTAAACCCTATGTGGGTGAGGCTTGAGTATCCTTTCATGAAGCAAAAAAACCAAGGTGACACCTCACTCTTTTATTTCTGGCCCCACATTATGGTTCTCTTGTACTGTTATAAACCTGGTCCTTGTGAAGGATAAGTTAGTACACAAGGAACTAGACTACAACGCAGGAAATATGGGTCAGTTACTCCAAGACTGACAAATGACCTAAGGTGACTCACTAAATCCACCTTATGCCATACATTCCCTAGAAGTAAGAAAATGGTAACACCATCCTACCTCTGGGGCAGCACTAATGCCCACCAGTATAATGGAGATGTGAGCCATTAGAATAAAGAGGTCTTATGCCTCCTGATATTTAAAAGAAAGCATTTTTAAATTTAATGTCCTGATGATAAAGACATCAGAATTGACATATACAATCTCACTTCACACCACAAGCTGGTCTCCTCCCAACCTGGCTTAAGCCACAGTTCAGTCCCACTTAACAACAGTAAGGCTGACTTACCCAGAGGAAGGAGCACTGTGACCAATAATAAACTGAGAGTTTTCTGCCCAGCTCCACTCCCCAGTGAAACTGTTTATTTCTGTTTTTTCCTCCTGTGGGTTTTTTTTTTTTCCCACTAATTCTTTCCCCCCTCTTTGTACCTTCTTCTCTATGGTTATTTTACCACACTTGTTGCCCATCTTTATGACAAATTCAGATCTTGAAAGACACAAATCAACTTCATGTGGATGTAATCCCCTTATATTACATATAAACTTGGCCTGTATTGATGTGGCTATTGTATCAGATATTCTACACTATTCCTCTTCCTTTCTGCCATTTCTCTACACATTTCCATAAGGTCACTGGCATAAGCACACCAGGACTATTCTTCATCTCCCTAAATAAATGTTCTTCTTCTCCCTTTTTTCACTTCTCTTTCATTCTCACATGCACATCCTCTACTCTCTTCACTTCTCTCTTTTCCTTGCCCCTTCCTTCCCACCCATAGAATTTCCATTTGGCTAGTCCTGTCCTCACCCCACCCATGCCTACAAAAGCCTTCTTTTGATTTTACATTTAGTAAGTTCCTATATTACATTTCTATTCTGAAACCTCACTGAGAAAATCAGTATCATCTTGGGGTTTATATTGTCTACCTAGTGGCACTCGCCCTTTCACTCTTCTGGAATCTGGGGCAATTAGACCTCTTCCATCCTCTTCACATTTTAGTGCAGGTCCAGTAGCATCTTTGTAGTCATTCTTCTGAGCAAAAGCATGGAATCTGTAATACAAAATAAGTTTTCACCAGTACATAAACTACATAAATACTTTCCTAATTTTAATGAGATTTATGTCACACGTGCAAGATCATAGTGGTGTACAACTTCAGAATTATTTGCCTATCCATTCAAGACATCTAAACCTTCAATGACAACAACACTATAAATATTATCAAACCTTTTATAATACATTTATGTACATTCATAATCCTCTCATGAAAAACATCTTTTCATTTTCCTATCAATTACTCTGAGGCACCTTCCTCTTCAATCTCCTGGAAATCTATTTTTAATTAATGCTTTTAACATGCTGAGCCAGCATGTCATTTGAGATGTCCAAGATGACACTAACACCTTTTTATCAGATTATCCTCCCAGTTGAAAGCCCAACAGGAACACTTACTTCATTATCAACATACAAATCAGGAAGTCAAGCAGACTTCATTTAACCTCCTTGTCAAAACAGAAAAGCTCTCAGGGCAGGAAAAAGATGCATTTCTAAAACAGAACTGCACTAGAAACAGGCTTAAGCCATGAAAAGCCCATGAACTTGGCCATTCCTGTGGGAAAGCTAACAAACTTATAGACAGTTATTGGGCAAATACCCACCTACAAGACGTTAATTGGCCCAATAAGTCTCTGCACCAAAGCCAGACTCATGTAAAAAGATCGCAGGAGTCATATAAAACAAAATTTTTCCTCTCATCTCCCTGCCACAACCCTTCTTGCCTCTTTATCTACCATACAAGAAACATTCACTTTCCCTTTATAAAAGAGGTAAAAACACTGCCAAAAGAAAATGAAGGGTGGTGACCGGCAATGTACCTGATATCAATAGAGGTACCACAGTTCCAGATGACCACAATAATTTTAGACACACATCAGACCATTGCAAACATAACACTCTCCCACAGTCTTGTTTTTTGGCAGACACTCCACCTCTTAAAAGCTACTTCTAAACACAGATGGCTATAAAAGAGCTAAGCAGCTGCCATCTTACCAATTGCTCTGCTGTCATTTGGGAGATTTCTACTGCTGGAGGTCTTCCCACTCTTGCACAAACAGTGAAACAGAAAGAGCTAGCAGCCATTTCACAGCTCTGTAACTGCACGGTGACTTCTGTTAAGCAGACAAACACCTACTGACTCCTACTGCCCTTATGCTGTTCAGCATGAGTTTGGTATTGTGGGGCATTGTGTTTGTTCATTTGTTTTCCTTATTTTGATATCAGAATCATCCCTCTCTAGTGAAGGCTGATTCTCACCATGTGGCTGATTCCCAGGATAAAGTAGCCAACAAGCCATATGGAATATATCCCCTTCCACCAACCACACCAAATAGATGCTAGGGAGCATGGTTACCACAGCCAGGCCTGATGGTTAACACCACATCAATTTTCTATTGTTCCAGGAACTGCCCATTTAGGACAGGCATTACCTTTTCAGTACCTGTCTGTATGGCACTTGATCCCACAAAACTCTAGATCTTTTGCTGATGCCTGTGGATATTACCAGAGTACAAAGCAATACAATAAAAACTTGTTTCAGTCTATGTTGTGACCCTTTCCCCTGAACAATTTTTCAGACTTCAGAAGAGGAGCAGATGACAGACAATTTAGGATATAAAAAAGGAATGGCTTTTCTGCAAGCCAGTGAGCACATATGTGGAGAAGCTGGTCTGTTCAAGTAGGTCCTGCATTTTAGTCTTATTAGACTATTTCCCCAGTTTCCCCCCGATCACTTACTGAACTCTGCCTCATTTTCCCTGTGAGTTAATCAAGGATTATATTCAGATACCTTCTGATACCATTCCTAGCAGCAAAGCACTTTACAGGTACTGAAATAATTACTATGCTTCTTATTTGCCATACCTGCCAGAGGCCAAACGACTCAAGTCTTTCAGAAAAATAATAGTTTCATCTTCCCTAGCATTGAAAGATACAGTGTTTACTGGACAGGGGCCATCAGAAACCTTCTTAAGGAGTAGCTGCTTTGTGTCCACTGGAACATCACCCACAGCAAAGTAATAAACAGCTTCAACCTGTTATAAGCAGAAAAAAATTGGGAATTGGAAGACATTGTTTTACACAGACACTTGGTACTTATTCAAGCACTGTCTCGTGCTGAGTAATAGTAGGAAAATTTGGTAGAACCAATGCATTACTTGGGCTATAATATTTTCAGATCTTTGGTTCTCCCTCTTTTTTATGCCAGTAATTCAAACGAAGTCCACACAAAATTTCCTGAAGTGAGAAGAGAGACTGGCCCACAGCCCCTGGGTCTGATTCTGCCCAATGCAAGCCCCTTTTCACAGAAGTTAACTGAAACCAAAGAGAGGTGTAAAGAAGGACAACTGTATTAGTAAGGATAAGGCTCTGTGCTCTGTGCCACATTCTACTTTTATGAAGAGAGATGCTATGTTGGTGCCTTGCCAGGGCTGAAAATCAGTAGGAACTTTTACACCAGACATGCTTTTACTGGCAGCACGTATTTTAAGGGTAGGAAAGATGCATCATTCCTTGAGTGCTACTGATGGTATTTACAGATAATTCATATTTTTTATACTTCCCAGGGCAGAGGGAGCTTGACAGGTTTATTATGACCACACGCACTTACATTCTGAAAATGTTATTGCAAGAAAACAAAGACGCTGAAGAAATGTCCTTTAGTCATTGCTTGAGTATGACGTTATAAGGGATTTGATGCTACCTGCACTTATCCATGCTAACAATCCTCATGGTAAGTATGCTTCTTGAATTTTCACCATCATTAAAAATAAATCTAACAATAATATCCCATAATGATGTTCAAGACAGTAAGTCGAACATATCAGTCTTATAACGTGTTACATACCAACTGATAAATATCTGATAAATAGTTGTTTAACTGAGAAAATACACTTGAATATGACTAGGAATCCCAGGACATGCACCACAAAAGAGAAGACAACTATTTGAGTCTGGGATGGCACTGCACCCACATAATTTCATGCAGTAGTAAAGCAAATTCCCTATCACCTGTAAGTGTGTTCCTGCATTTCCACTACTGCCTTCGATACTGATTTTATTTCAGCTCCCTGACTCAACAGACTGGCACATGAACATCTTTTGTCAAGTTTGGACTCAAAGCTTCCAGGCTGTAGGATCCCTGTGCTCTCCCACATCATAAGCGTGTTGATACAAACTGACATGGACTTCTGGATTTCAAGCTCTCTCCCTCCTCTATCTTTTGCCACAAATACTTGGGCTAATCCTGGAAGAAATCTTGGGCTAACACTAGAAAGCACTGCTCCCAAGCAGCAATCCAATCTCAGGCTAGACCAGGCAAATTAACAAAGCAGCACCTTGTTAATTTGCTAGATCAGGCAAATTAACAAAGCAGCACCTTGCCACCTTGGGCTTCCCTTGGGTCTTGTAGAGGGGGCAAGACACTCCATTGTGGGAGGCAGGGCCCGTGGTTATAGACCACACTTTCTTGTGAGCAAGCAGGTCTGTGGTCAGCCAGGTGTCCTGACATCACTGTTAATGCTAGACAAATGTTAAGGTTAAAGAGGAGAATAAATGTGTTTCATTAAAGTGCAAGATTAACAAAATACTTAGTAGCTTTAGAAAAAGGTGCAGAGCGACAAAATTAAAAACCTCTTGCACCTATTTGTGCTTTAGTTCAGTTTTACAAGGTTCCCTTTCTGTTTCATCCAGCTAAAAAGCTATCCAAGCATGCACACAGTTCTCCCAGTTGAGATCCAGTCCTTGGACAACACCTTGTTTCTATTCCTTTTGCTGAAGAGGCTCCTGACCTGGGGGAATGCATGCATATTGTACAACCACATTCCCGGGTGTTCCCTCAGATTCACATCTCCCCGTCCTCCTAAGACTGCCAATAATTCATAAACTTGATGTTCAATAGGTTATCAATTTTCTGCAAAGGATTTATTTACTGCCTGCCTATGCAGCTTTTAAAATGCAGACATTTCTTGGGCATTGCTGATGCAAAACCAAGTCCTCACAAGAAAATAAATAAAAATTTCTAACCACAGATAATTTACTTAACTACAAACCCAGCAATACCATGCCACAAAGGAAATGTTCCTTACAGATTAGCAGGGAAGGGTTAAAACCTTTCCATTTAGTCTTTCATATTTTGAAAATTATAATTTATGCAGCCATCTAAACAAGCAAACAAACTTCATAAAAAACCAGGAAGGACGACAACATGAACAGTTCCTCCCAGTCTTTACCTTGGTGGGGTGGTGTGTTTTGCATGGGTGACCCACACTTCGCAGAGCAGCACCTGTACAGAACTGCAATTTAAGCACTGCGGATGCATCTGTGGCAGGTAGAGCTCAAAGGATTGCAACCTTACAGCAGAGTGATCTTGAGCTTGGGACTGGACAGGTCATGAGGAAAGAAAATCTAGGGAGTCACCACACATGGGAAGAAAAGTTCAGCTAAAGGAATGACAGGAAAAGCCAAGTCTAGGGAAAAAAGGAGCTATTGTTTTGGAGCAACGTCTGTTGATGAAGCCAGTTCTGAGGAATGAATAATTTACAACCGTTCAGCGAGCATGCAGCTTTTTCCTAGCTCTGAATGAGAACTCCCCCAGCCTGCAGTACAGTGAAGCTTGCACTCAAGTGAACTGTTGGTTAGGAATGACTATTTAGGAGTAATTGAAGTTTGTTTTATGTTGAGCACCTGCCACAACTGACTCCCCCAGATTACCCATTAGCCCACCAATGTCCAGAAAAAAATAATAGATATCTCACTGTTGGACAGATTTTATTTTCTGGTTATTCATACACAGACAATACTGAAATCTACATACAATTTTTTGTACACTGCAAGTTGAAAGTGTTAATAAAATTTATGAAGGAGATTAATGAGTGAATATGTTATTTATTCTATGTTCTCTAGAAAAGAAAATAAACAAGTTTCTGCATTAAAATACAGTACATTTACATAAACAGGCCATCAGTAAACATAGTATGCAGCTACCCTTGGGGGAAAAAAAAATCTTTCCAAATGCTGTCATTAATATTTATCTTTGCAATATTCATCAGGGCAAATCACAGTAGCCAGTCTGGCACTGCATATTTTTGGATTTACTTGAGACTTCTGAAAAGATGTATGAGCTTACCGCCTCATCACTCATGGCTTCCAGCAGGGCTTCAGCAGAGTTGATATGGCTGGCAGCTGTCATATGGTCCAGCTTCCAGAGCCACGTAACAGCAGACTTTACACTATGCTCAGACACAGGAGTAGATTTCTGTTGCCACTTCATAAGATTCTGAGCAGCCCTGAAAATTAGATCGACTGTAAATTAGAAATACTGAGAATAATGCTGTCAGAGCAAAAGAGTGGAGCTCTGCTATTGTTATATTCCATTTTTAAGTAATAATTACAGTAAACCACAGATACTAAATCTAGACTTGCAATAAAAGATGTCGAGAAAAAACCCTTAGAAAAATATTGTAATTTTTATAAGAATTTTTTTTTTAAACAGTTGTTTCCAAAGTAGGGTCAAGAGAGCTGAAGTACCTTAAAACCAGTTCCTAATTCATATCTCCGTTTAACATAAAAACACAGTCAGGTTTTTAAAATATTTGTATTAAAAAAAAAAAAAAAAAAAAAAAAGCTGGCTTCCACAGGTCTCTTTCCACAACTTGCTGCATGACGTTTGTGTCAGATCGTTTTAACCACCATGCTTTTTTTGTAGTAGGGCTGATCTATATCTACCCATCAAAATAAAACTTGTGATGCTAAGCTTTTTGATATTGTAATTGATCAAAGGCCTTAGTCTTAATGGCAGTACAGAAGTACAAAGTATATGAGCATATATGCCTGTGCATTTGTACATAAAAAAACAGAAAGCAAATAAAAACCCAACTGGTTCCAGTATCTGTAACATTCTGCCAAGCATTATTTTGAAGAGTTTCCTGCAAATCTAAAAGACAAGTATGTATATCAAGATTATTTTAATTTATATGCTATATTGTCTTTTGTATCCCTCCTGTGCAAACAAACAAATAGATGAACACAGTTATTGTGCCTCAATTTTGACTTGGCTTTGCAGATCATTTTTAAAGAAAATGTTTTATGTGCTTCTCAAATGCTACAGAAGTTATCTTCTTCTTTTCAAATCTCAATTGTATCACAAGCTAGAGAATTAAGATAGGACACCAAAATCAAATCTGTAGGACAAAGCTGTGGTAAAGCAACTTTAAGAATCACAGTGTAGTTGCAATTTATCATTGTGGAACCAATTTTAAAATTATATGACTTAATTTGTGCATCATTTTTTTCACAGTCACAAAATTCCACTCATCTGTCCAAACTCAAGCTTACACATTCAAACCTTTATGCATATATGAGAATTTGTGCAGAGATAAATAAATTTGAATTAGCTGCTTCTATTCTTCTATTTGTAACTAAACTCAAATGCCTTTACTCATGTTAGGGAGCAAGCAGTTGTCTTTTGTTATGGAAATATAGTATTGTTTCCTACTTCTGCTACTGATTTCTGTGACCATGGAAATCTATAGAAATACAAATGACTACGCCTGTGTCTATGGCACTTGGGGGAGTTACAGGCAGAAACCTGTAATGCCTAAAGATACAAGAGTGCCTAGGCAGTCAGATGGGACCTCACTGTTTCAATCTGTACTGCTTAGATGCCTGAAAATCATTCCCACTATTGCAAAGACCCCCTGATCTTTCTGTTTTTCTGTGCTACATTTGTAGAAGGCATATATCACTATTTAGGTTCTGTTAGTCTTTCTCAGTTCTTCAGGGTAACAATGGTCTGTTAAATGGAAGTAGCAAGCTCAGCATGACTGTGGGTGAAACTTGGTGGAAAATCTATAGATATTACCATGACACAAATCAGGACAATTTTCACTACAGAAAGCATATTATCCAAACACATGTCTATGTGATATGTGACTCCTTTTTATTCTCCAGCAATGGGCAGACATGGACTTCTTTGTTCAGTCTGGAGAAGGGAAGGCTCTGGGGAGACCTTATTGCAGCCTTTCAGTACTTAAAGGGGGCTTATAAGAAAGATGGGAACAGACTTTTCAGTAGGGCCTGTGGTAATAGGACGAGTAATGTTTTCAAACTAAAAGAAGGTAGATTCAGACTAGATATAAGGAAGATATTTTTTACAATGAGGGTGGTGAAACACTGGGACAGGTTTCCCAGAGAGGCTGTGGATGCCCCATCCCTGGAAACATTCAAGGTCAGTCTGGACAGGGCTTTGAGCAACCTGATCTAGCTGAGGATGTCCCTGCTTATTGCTGGGAGACTGGACTAGATGAGCTTTAAAGGTCCCTTCCAACCCAAACCATTCTATGATTGATTCTTTCTGCTTACCGAATGAGGTTGAATTTGGCAACTTGGGTCACCTGTTCCACAAGTACCATAGAAAGTGCATCCCGACATAGATCAAATTCAGTTGGAGCTGCCGTGCCAAAATCCAAAACAATTACAATGCACTGTTCTTGAATCACTCCAAATATCTGCCGGCTCTCACTGGTTAACCATTCCATTCGCTGCTTATATAGCTCAATAGCTCTCATTAGACAATCCACAAAATGAAGAATAAGTTCTTTTTTGGCTGTCAGCTTTATTTAAATAAGGAGAGAAAGAAATTGAACATCAAAACAAATAATACAAATGCAGCCCCAAGCTTAGCACAGCTGCAATAGCTGGTTTGCAAGTGCCAGATATGCCAGCCAAGGTAGGAGTGAAAACAACCCATTTTTCTTCCACTATTTCAAGAGCAAATACTTGACAAATGCATCTAAGCTATAAAGAAAAGACACTGCATTTTGTTCTAATTGCTTTTCATAATCTTTTTATATGAGCATGGGACAGTGCCAGTGGGTTGTCTGACTGTCTGTCTCAAGACTGGAGCAATTAGAATGAGCTGAACACAGGCTAAGATGTAGAAAGGACTGCAGAGCAGATGGGTGAACAAACAAGGACACAGAAACTTTGTACCCTCTTAGACTAGAATTTTGACTGGCTCTTAAAATTTTGTACAGCGATACAAGGGAGCTTATGGTTTGCTTCTGGGGCACTTCAATCTCCACCTTGTCTTTAGCATTTGAAAGAAAAATGTAAAATGTTTCCTGTTTGTACCATTATTTCATTAACCAAGCCCAGAAGTACAGATTAACTATTTGTGGGTAGGTGCTTAGGCAAATTAGGTTCAGACAACTGCAATCAACAACTGAAAACTCCCATGCCATATCAGTAAAATAAGAAAAGCTTAGATTCGGTATTAAAATTAAAATCAGCAGACCCTCCCTATGAATATATGTATACACATGCATCATGCAAAATGGTCTGTGAGTTTAAAAAATCACCACAGTTTGCAGTATAAAGACATTCCCCCAATATCTCTGACCCATGTCAGAATTTACCAGCTACCTTCTACCTCTAACTACCCTCCCGGGACTAAGTACAAAACCTTGGAGATACAAATGTTTTAAAAATATAACATTTCTCAGGAAAAGGATATTTTGTGTATCAATCTGCACAGTTCTTCCTCTCATTTGTATTTTTTTCTGTTCTTTAATGTCAGCTAGGGCCCTGTAATGTGCCTCCCAGATAGAGTCTCAGGCTGTCTGCCAAAGGAATGTAGGCCTGGGAAGAAGCACTTAGAAAATCCAGTTTCCTCTTATGACAGCCAGGCCCATACAAAGAAGCTTATTGCACTACACTGGTCAAACTCCATCTTAAAATAAAGCAGTTTTCTTGCACCACCCCTTCACTTGTAGTTGGCCAGTCCAGTTTCCCATTTCCCTGAGGGCTGGAAAACTTCTGACTGTCTAGCCTAAATTTATTCATGGGAGCTCATACCCATTTATTCTTGGACTAGCATGCCTTTTAGCACAGAAAACTATAGCTTTTCCCTATCCCTGTAATTTGCCTTTCTGTAGGCATTCGGGGCTATAATGCTATCCTTTGTCAGTCTTCTTACTTACATATGACAACACCAACCAAGCCCTCTTATAAGACCAGCACTGCATTGCAGTTCATCTTACTAGCTCTTCCCAATACCTTTCCTGGTCTGAATAGCTTCTTCTCAACCTGTGGTAACTATACACAGTATTGCACACAATATCCTAAATGAGATCTCACCAGATATTGTACAGTGGCACTGCTACCTTAGTGCTACTAGAAATGTCTTTCCTACTGCTTGCAACATATCCTAAGATTAAAAGACATTACGTAGATATTTCATAGGGAATTAATGGGAAAAAATGAGAGGAAAAGGCTCCCTGAAAAGGTTCTTTCCCCATTTTAAAGCCTTGTGCCTCAGAAATTACTCTAATTATCAGAAAAAATGATGAGCCATTTGCTTTTGTAAAATCCTTTATGAATTAACTCTCTCCCCTCCTCGCTCACATGCGTATCTCTTCAATCAGAATCCATCCTCTTAACAATGGGGCCGCCAGCAGCTGTTGCTAAGACATTCCTTAGAACATGAGCCTGGGCAGAGATCCAGCTAGCTGTCTCTATAGAGTAGGCTGAGCCTTTTGTGACCCGCTGGCACTAAGCAAAGCAGCGCTTTGCATTGGCAATGACAACGCATTATGTCTTCTTATTTCAGTACCCCCATTTGTTTTATTGACTATGATTTTATTTTTTTTAACTCGCCAGAGCATCTTCTTTTTAAGAGTTTCCTCTTTCGAGACAGGGTAAATGTTGCTTAGAAACTGCAGTCTTGTCTGTAAAGATTTACTGCAATGCTGCACCAAGGCAAAAGCATAAGACTTTGCAAAGAAAAAAAGAGATATCTAGCTTATCTACCACTGATTGTTATCATTAACAGTTTGACAAAACAAAACACAGATAAAAAGATAAAGTTCTCACAAAGAATGTAAGTATTTCATGCCATAGGAGGACATTTTAGTCACATCATTCTGCTACAGTCATAATAACTTCTAAGTGCACAGGGAAGTTAGCACAAGTCAGTCACACTTACATTGTACACGCTGTCATCTTGTGCTCTCTTGTATTGAGGAAACAGACCATCTGCATACCGAGAAGCCACAAGTTTCCCCAAGGTGGTCACATAATCTACAGTGAAGGTTACAAAAGATCAAGTTGCTAATCATAAGGATTACTTCAAACAGATATTTTTCAGCATACCATCCATGTATAAGACACATGCATCTGTATTGAACTCTTGACGTTAAGAAACTTGAGAGAAATTCTAATTATGTTTTTGTTTTACGATTTTTTCTGGCTATGTCTATGATGGGGCCCTGAGGGCACCAACAGGCCTTGATGACACTGATCAGCCTCACCTGGGGTTTCCACTCACAGGGCACTCGGGCCTGGGCACCCAGTCTTTGCTTTAGGTGTGTTGTAGGTGTACCTGTCTCAAGTTCTGCTAGTGGACATCTCTCCTGGATAGATCTCCCAGCCCTATATCATAGCCACATCTCCAGCTCTGTCTCTTGGATGTGGCTCTAAGATCTGTGTTGTGGCCTTGTCTCTGGCTCCATCTCCTGTTGCTCCTGGCTGTGCTCCCTGGCTGGACCCTGGACATGGTTCATCAACTCACCCTGTCTGGAACTGTCTGTGACACTGTTAGCAGCACCCTGTGGTGCTTAGATGCTTCAGAGCTGCATCCTGGTCAGTGAGGGCACTGCCCAGGCTGTGGTCCCATTTGGCTCCTGGCTCATTTACCTGCCTTGAAGCAGCCCTGTTCTTGCTACTCCCTGCCAGTTTAGTCTGAACAGGGGAAAAAAAACACATTCAATTGTTCATAGGCCAAAAAGCTACAGGGGACTTTAGTAAAAGAAAGGTTTAGGCAATTAAACTTCTGTATTATCCATTTACCTCACAACAGGACTTGCAAATATTTGTCCATCAAACAAAATACAAAATCTGGTACAGATAATGCTGTCCTCTTACACAACTAAACAGGTGCAGAAGTGGGTGCAACTCAGGAAAAGGTTGCACTCTGCTCTTTCAGTAGCTAGAAATCTTCTACAGGATCTCCACTGATAGGAAAACACCAGGGGTGGGAATATTTAACGTCACAAAGCAGCTATTCTGTACAGCATGCTGTCCTGCTAAACTAGTACATTCTGCTCCTAACATTACACTGTAACAACATTAACCCTGCTTAACTGCTTCTTCTTCATCTACAGCATACAGGATTGCAGGATCTGCACCGTTGATCTTTGAATGCCCCATGGACACAAGCCAGCCAAAATCTTAAATTATGCAACCAAGAACAATCGCAATACATTACAATTCCTACTTCTCAGGAGGCAAGCTGTTCAAAGAAAAGAATATCTTACCATGCTCTGCAAAGCGCTATTATGGCAGTGATTAATAATTATTAGCAAACTCTTCCCCTCCAGCTGTCAGATAACTGCAAAGGAACATTTTTCTACAGCCTGACTTTGCACGAAAAGCAGCCTGAATTCTAATCAAATTTAACAGCTTCCTTAAAGCTGGATCCCTGGAAATAATATACTATTCCCAAACAGGTTAGCTAGCCTTGATGGTCAGCTAGTAGATCACAGATTATGGCTGGCATACATTACATTTGCCATCTTAAAATGGACAAGAGATCTTATGGTGTGTTATTTTCAGGAAAACAACTAACAGCCTCAGCAGCATGAGTTATTTGCTAGTTTGAGCTAAATTGGAGAGATTTGAACTGGGGCCTAGGGTAAAACAATGGTACAGTTGAGTAAGGAAAGCCCTTCTCAGATCAAAAGGAGATGGGGTTCCTCACTTCTCTGCACTGGCAATGTCAGCAACTGTGGATATAGCTTCCCCTTTTTCCATTATTATTAAGATAAGAGACAACATGAAAATATCTGCTGTGTACACTGGGGTGCAAAATGAGTCTGACCCTAGAGACTATTCAAAGTCAGGGGGTTTATTATTATTATTCTATTATTGATTTATTTTGTACCTTTCCTGTGCTGGAATCCAATCTGTGACAAAATCTGGGATAGGGACAATTTGTTTCTTTTGAGCCCGTGAAGCTGAAGCCATTTAGAAGATGAAATGAGGGGTTGTATATCTGTGTCCCACTGACTCACTGACAGTCTCCTTTCCTTCTCTTTTAAAAATTTCTTCTTGTGCGCCTTGTGGGAATCTTCAGGATCTTGTCTGTGCTGTGAATCAAAGGCATCTGTTGCAAAGAGAAATGAGGGACACACATTTATACTTTAACCAAATGATTCAACTGAATTGTCTCCTTTACCTGTAATTCCATGGTACTCTGTACACATATTGCTCATCTCATTTTCTTTTGTTATAGTGAACAAAGTTCTTAATCTGGAAAGCTGCTCTCAGTCCTACCCATCTACCTGTTGTTACGTCTTTTTATTCATCCATGGACATTTACCTTCAACTTATCAAAGAAAATGTGTCTCTTACGGTGAAATCCAAGCCCTGAATCTAAGTCAAATTTGCTAAATGGCAATTCTTCCAGCTCCTAAGGCACCTTTCCTAAGTCTTGGGAATCAGAACTCATAACAGGCATTCAAAGATTGTCATACAGATTAGAAGCATTATGCAATAGAAAAGGATTTCTTAACAACTGTATGTTGAACTCCTACCATAAGCAGTAACAGCACCTGCAGCAGATACTGATTTTATTGCAAGGCTGGTGACACTCCCTCTCCTCACATCATTCACCTCAAGTGTAAATGATGGTTCTGACAGTATCTGCTCCAGGCTGTGATGGATCATGTGCACACACAGGAAATCATGGTCAGGAAGGTCCAGTTTCACTGTAAATTCTACAGAACAACAAACGTATCTCTGCACTGATGTATAGTTGGCTGGGCTAGTTTCATTTGCAACTGGCAGCAGAGACAGCCCAGAGTCTGGAGTGGCTGAGGCAGAAATGGAAGTGATGACAACAGTAATGCTTCTGTTCCTCAGCACAGAGGTTCTAGGAGGACTTTGGTATTTCCTGTTCATTCCCAAAATACTCTGCATGAGCTAAGCTGGCTCTAGTTGACTAAATATCCTTGCTGTATCTAAGTTTACTTTCTGTGAACTTTTGAAATTTCTGTCCATTTTCCCCAGTATTGACATTATCTGGAGTATCCCAGTCCTCCACTGCCCATCTACTGTAAGCTGGCTGTAAATGTAGTGCATTGGATCAAACTGGTCAGAACTCTCTGCTAAGATCAAATACTACAATAACTGACCTAGTTACAAAGATTCATTAGATAGACTGTTCCTCAGTAAAAAATACATAAAGGAAATTAGACTATTATCTTCAGAAATAATCCTTCAGTGTCAGTAGGCTTCTATATGATGCAGACTGGCACCAGCTCTTTCATAGCCGTCAGTCCTATGAGCAGGGGGCTGGGCTGGCACGCCTGTAGAGGCTGGCATTTTACCAGCCCTCCTCCTCCACTCAATACAGAAGCAGCAGTGACAGATGTTAACTCTAGAGAGAGATAGGTGAAGGTTTGCAGCTGTTTGAGCTTTTTATATTCCGTTTATATATTTATTATATTTGAACTATTTATATTCCGTTTCCTCCTCTGAAAATGCAGAAGGGCCAGCACAGCATCCCATATACAGCACAGGTGAGAGTGGCACAGCTTCAGAATGGCTTGTACACAGCTAACAGCATGCACACCACAGTGCTGCAAATTAAACTGGAAGTTATCCAGGAAAACATGGAATCTATGCAAAAAATAGTCCTGAAATACTCACAGTCACTCCAGGCAAGTCTCTTACAGGGATTGCCAGTCATGATAGATCTCTTGATTGGCAGCTCCTCTTTGCTTTCTTCTTAAAATCCTGAGGAATTATTATGTTTAAAAAAAATTAAAATATTGCCATGAACAGGTCAATATGAACTGGAGACCAGCTTCACAGGCCCAGCCAATAATAAACTGCAGAAGGTCGAGATCAAGATTTTCCTCAAGGAAAATAATATTATAAACAAAAAAGGATAGCTACTCCCTATGTCAAGAAAGGCTGAAGTCAGATTCGACAGGGAGCCTCATACTCAGAAATGGGAAAGTGGGAAATTGGTAATATGGTTTCCCATCCTTCCCTCTAAATTATCACAAAAAAGAGCCAGTGTGGAAGTTTTGACACAGATATGCTAGAAAAATGAGTGTGATGTTTTGGCCTGCTGTCAGTCAGTTGTATTATATTCTATTATTGCTTTGCATTATACCTTACCTTTGCTATAATCCAGTTTATGACTAAACCTGGGAGTATCTGAGACAAAATTTTGTGAAGAGATTCATAACTTTGCCTATAAGACTACAAGATGATTCACAAAGAAAAAGAATTATGTCTGTATACATGTACATGTATGTGGTATAAGGCTCAACTGTGAATAAGACACAACATATAAATAGAAAACAAAATGCCAGACAAAGCAAGGTAGAATATACTGGCTGAGTGTATTCCTTTGAGACATGGTGTTTCACCATTTACTTGGTTCTTTTAATAAATAAGACAAATGAATGAGGGATATTTATGAATCACTAGCAGGCCAACTGCTAGCTATTGTCATCAAGCATTTTTTCCTATGGGAAAAGCAAAAAGGGAATAAAATAATAATCCAAAGACTTAGCTTCATCCCTCTTTCTTCATTGCAGAACTGAAAAGGCTATTTATTCCTCTTGTATGGGTTTAAATATCTGTCTGGAAATATATAAACCATTCCAGTCTTTGTCCTGCTCATGCAGAAAGACATGAACAGTGTGAACAGCAGGGAGGACTTCAAAAAACCAGGACTCTGTTCTGCACCCTAACACTCCAGGCATTGTGCAGAAAATGCTCCTCTGTAGCACAACCCCTGACTAACCTGGACTTGGTGTCAGTGCAGTAAAATGAAACCCTTGCCATAGGGGAGCCATGGCAGACGATGCCCATAGCAAAAGGCCATAGTGAGCCACCAGACTTGTGCCATTTCTCTCTCAGGCTGAAGAAATAGTGCCGCAGCACTCTCACGGTAATAGCCGAGACATTTCAAGCAGCAGCCTGCATCAGAGAACAAATCCCAGGTGCCAGATGCCCAGGAGTGTGGCGACAGGTTTTCCCTTGTATTAGCCTCCAGCACCTGGACATGAAATGCTGGCACTGTATGTGAAGGAGCATTTGAAAGGAGACAAAGCAACTTCCAACGGAAACAGTGAGTTTACCTCAAGTCTTGGTAAGGCGAGTTCACCCAGGATAACCTTCAGCCCAAAGTCTGAATCAAAACAGGTTTATTTTCAAAAGGTAAACGGGAGTTCATCTGGGCACCTTTACCCTTCCGCTCTGGCCAGAGCAAACAGTCTGCTAAAACCTTCACCCACCACACGCTTTGGGTTTTAACAGATGTGGCAGGCAGTGTTTGCAGAGGCCATACGACCAGGCTGTCCCTCACACACGGGAACGCCTCGGGAAAGCCCACACCCATCACAGCCCCAGAAGCAGCCCCACGCCACCCGAAGCACCAAACCCCAGTCAAAAGGCGTGCGGAGGGCATGCTGTAGAAACGGGGCAGAGGCTGTCACAGCAAAACCACGGCAGGGCCTGAGCAAGAGCGGGAGCGCGGGACAAGGCCTGACTGGCCACCGGGGGCACCCAGGGTGAGGCACAGCATGTCACTCACCAGCGTTGGCCAGCGATAGCCGCGCTGTGCCCTCGCAGCCACCCTCACAGCCGCCACCTGAGGTAACCGACCGTGTCCCCGGATACACTGCACGGAAACGGGCACGAAAGGGAAGCCGAGGCCTCTGGGGTGAAGGGCTACGGTCGGCGTCACACCCCCGAGCCTGCCTGCGGCCCCGCGCCGCCGCCGCCGCCGCCGCCCTCCCTGAGACGCGGTTGTCGCGGAGACCGCCCGGTTGCTGCAGCAGGGCCGCACCTCACCCCGCGGCCGCCGGGCCTGCGCCCCCCGCAGGGAGGGAGGAGGAAGAGCGAGGGGCAGAGCTGCCCAAGGGCCGCGAAGGGGGTGGGCGAAGGCTTCGACGCGGGGCCGCTGTGCGGGAGCGTAAACGCGGAATAAATTCATTGTCAACAGACGGCACAACAACGACGTGCGTTCATTTCTTCGGGAATCAAAAACACACGAGTCACAGAATCTGTATATACTGGATCCGAGTCTTCTAGTCTTGCTAATTCTTAATTTAGACTTAGCCGTTGACGATATTTATACTAAGAGCAGCCGTGTGTCCTTTGCGTAAGTCAGAGGAACAATACACACCGCGGGGAATTGCCATGCTCCTGGAGGAGCCTAACTAAAACTTATTCCAGCGTAATAAAATATACAAAAAGATGTGCATCATAAACCTCGATATTAAAAAACTCCCGCTGATGTCAGACAGCCAGAAACCCAGGTTTGTATTTGCAGTATTTGGGCTGCAAATTTGTATGCAAAAACTATCCTTACAGAAAGTATTTGTAAGCATAGTTTCTAGCTAGGAAACAGATAGTGCTGAGCTCTGCACTTTCTCTGTTTTGCTTTGGTTTACTACATAATCACAAAGTAATAAAAGATCGGTTGCTTTATAGGATCAGCAGGTCAGTTTTATCTACATGTTGATGTTCAGATGGAAACACACACCTGCAGGCAGGCACAGGGCCATCCTGCGGAACACCAAAGCATTTGCTTCAGCCCTCTGAGGTGGCTTGGTAAACAAAGAAAAGTTGGATAGCAAAGAAAAGTCCCTTATAAGGCATGTGGTTGGGATGGGAGTGTGGCTTTCCGGAGCTCCAGCTTCTTGTACAGTTGGAACCAAGGGTTTAAAGACTAGCCTAGGCATGGAAAATCATTCAGGATTGCACAATTCTTCCCCTGAGGTATAGAAATGGCATTTATTTCTCAGATTATTTCACAGAAACAGTTACCCATCATATCATTAAAAATAGTAGGTACTGAATGATCTCTCTCGAACACCACAACTGCTATAGCACAAGCTTCTTTAGAGACCCATATTAGGGGGGGGGGAGCTTTTAAAATTTGTCTTGTCATGGATTTATAAGTAGATGCCCAGAACTCAAACTAGTCAATCTCCTGATTTGTTTTGCTGCTTCCAGCAACAGAATTTTTTTCTCAAACACCCAAACAGCCTCACTCAGGTAGTTTTTTCTGCACTATGCAGATCAAGTCCATCTATTCTCATGCCTAAATGTCTCTAAATGTAGTAATTAGGAGGTTTTTTTAAAAGTGATTATATGTGCTGTAAATTTCTATGCATAGAGTCTGCCAGAAACCTTCACTCTAGGCTTGGCTATGCTAAAGAAAAAGTGTTGCAAGAAAACATTCCTTATAATTCTTTGAATTACAGGGCTTGTACAACCGCCTGACAAGCCCAGGGGCAAAGGCTGGCAAATGCAAAGCTACTTCTAGCTCCCACAGGCTTTGCCATCAACTGGCTGTGGTCTCTTAGGTAAAGTTCTTAGGAAAATAAAATGCTCTCTGCACATCAAATAAACATTATTCCTTGTTCATGTGGAAGCCCTGTTTTGGCCACTGTCCACCCTGCAACTCATGCAGAAAATGAGGAATGTATTCTCCAGATGCTGCCTGCTGCATGAGGCGAGGCTGAATAATAAAGGAGGCGGGGATCTAAGTAACTGGGAAGTGGGAGTTCACTCCTTGTACAAGGATGATAAAAATAAATCTTGAGCCATTCTGTCATCTGACCTTTAAGCTGAATGATGAAGTGATACTGATGGGTGGAAAGCATGTTATTATGTCATTCATTAGAAAATGTATTGCAATGCAGGCCTGAGATTGCATTAGCAAGCATGACTGTGTCCTGACTCTAGAATATTTAATTTATCAATAAATGTATTTGATCACCTTTTCTTATGGCTAAAAATCAGCATTGTCAGCATTCCTCTATAGTGGCGCTTGCAACATGAAACTGTTGGCTTGGTTTTTATGATGATTCTTTTTCAACCAAAATAAAAACATAACCCACTCTTTTCCTGTGTTCCATTCAAAAAATCCCAACTCTTTAGCATATTCTCTTTTTTTAATAATTAAACCACATTTAACATAAGTTTGCAAAATTTCTTTAACCATGCAAAGCATTTTACATGATGCACCTAATCTAACTGCTATTGTATTAAGAAAGAGGCAGTCACTTATAGTGATACTTAAGTGTAAGTATATTAAGTAAGTACACTATATTAAGTAAGTAAGGATACTTAATGGCACTGATGCTTATGGCTATGATAGTACAAAGAATGGAGCTTCACCAGGAAGCTTAACACTGTCACACATCCTGCCCTGAGATGCCATGCTTCCTGTTGACGCCCTCTCAAAGAGAGACAGGAATCAGTCGCAAGGGGTAAGGAAAAAAACAAAAGCAAGCTGGATTGAAGCTGAGTTAGTGCTGTCCTTACTAGACACATTGTTTACAGTGATTGTCTAAAACCAAAATGTGGACACCTAAAAACTGGTTTATCAGCACAAGCAGAATATAAAAGGCACAAGAAGAAAGTCAAAGAAGTGAAAAACTTTAAATACTCCTTTCATGTGTATGTTGTTTTCACCCTTCAAGAACCTCCTAAAAAGATTTCGTCATAGTATGTCTGCAAAAGTCAGAGGTAAATAAGCGAACCGTAGAAGAGCTATCAGCAGTAGTATAGCCACACGAGTGTGGGATTTTGCCTGTTCCTGCCTAGAAGGTAGGCAAACGATGCAAGACAGAGCATTGGGCAGGAGAGCTGGATTTAGGGCAGGCTCATTCGCATCTGTACAGCATTGCACCGTACATTTATCCAAATAAGTTTGTTTTAAGTTTCTAGACATTACTTAAATTGTTCCTTTGGGTTTTTAAGATATTCTTTAAGTTCTGCATGTCAGAACTGTGCAGCTTACAGCCTGTGACTGATTTATTGCCTAATGTGAACTTAGAAAGAAGTAATCACACTTTGGGGTGAGGATATTGTAGGGGTGAGGTGGCATGAAATGAGAAATTAAGCACTGTGTAGTAGGAGAGCGGAGGATGAAGGGAGGCATGAGAAAGGGCAAATGGGGATAAGCTAAATCTTTAGGGGGAAAAGCTAGACGCAGGAGGGGAGCTAAGGGGTATGTGACTCATGTGGAATGTCAGGGAGAAGTAAGAATTCAAGCCGTAGAAGTGGGATCCATGTTAAAGAGGTGGATACGCATAATAGGAAAATGAGGAAGGGCTGAACTGGCATGGTGGAAGTGATGTGTATAGGGGCCTTTTACCTCTTGCCCCACAATCTGCATAACAAATTGTATGTGCTGGATAAACCGTTAAGTCCCATGCAGTGGGAGCACTGGACTGGAGGAGGAAAGCATGGGAATAGGAGGCTGATGTCACTGCACATAGGTCTAACCAAACTGTAATAGCTGTAGGACTAAACTGTTAGCCCTAGAATAATAATAAAAAGCTGGGCATCTCATATGAATGTCTAGTGCCCATGTTTAAAAACCTGGTTTCAGGCCTTGAGGAAAGAGAGTCATGTTTCCAACGGAAGACAGAAACTGCTTGTCTTCAACAGACCACCCGTGTTTTTGAGTTGTGCATGTCTTCTCTACATAATCATTCTCTGCTGCTTCCCAAATCTGCCATGTGCAGTTTTGCAACAAGGATGGTTGTAGAAGATGCACATACCATTCTGTGGCTTTTTTTAACTCTTCTTTTTACTTTTTTTTTTAGATCTATACTTAGCTAGAAGCAAACTGAGAGGATTAAACGGAAACTTCTTCATCCCTGCAAATTTCTGTCTTCCAGTTACCACATGTAGCATGACCATGTACTAATGGAGGTGAGCCCCTCACTGAAGAAGCGATGCTACTTGGAATGGTGCATAACAGATCGATCAGAATTTAAAATACAAAAATTTTTTAAAAAGGTAGCAGTGCTCCATGACCTCTGTGTTTAAGACAGGCACTGCACATCAAGGTTTGCCACTCCCTGGTACCCCCACAGTGTTTGTGTCTTAGAGAACAGAGGATGAAAGGTACAAACGCTGCTGATTCCTCACTGCCCTGAGGTGATATTGCCTTACCTATATCACATGATTTTTTTTTTTTTCCAGGTAGGCTCTTTGCACAAGCACAAAAGCATGCTAGCAGGCACTGTGCCCATGCTGGAGAGACTATAATGAAAGCAGGAGTATGAGGCACAAGCTGTATGGAAGTGCTTCCTGTCCTCAGCAAATAAAGGAGAGGGTCTCACAGCTCTTGTTCTTCCCCAAGTCCATCACCAGTGATGTCCTTCTTCCCCTTTCTGGAAGTCACTCGTGTTTACAGCTTGTCCTTGAACCAAGGGGTTCTTTTTAAGGAGAGTGGAAGGAAGGAAACTGGTTTCTTATTCCAGTGACGAATTGTCTCATTTTCTGTGGTAGCTCTCTCCATCTCTGTCTTTCTGCCACAGGGTGATTCTAGTTAACATGAGTAGAAAGTCCCTGCCTGCCTCCACTAACATCTGCCCACTAAGATCCTTTGGGTTGTGAACCCCCAGGACAGGGTATATCCACCCTAGAAGATCTGGAAAGTACTTTGAACATCATAGGTACTGGTAGTCTAGAAACAGTTTAGTGAGGAATGGGGAAAGCCAGAACAGGTAAAGAGGCTGGGAAGCATATAGAACAAAAGGTAGAAAGTAAGGTGGGTTGGTATTTTTCCCCAGTGCTAGTACAACAGGTAAATGAAGGAGCCTAAGCTAGCCATTAATAATTCCAGTTTAGAAAACAGAACAAAGTTCTTAAATATGGGAACAGCGAAAACCTGGAACAGACTTAAAGCTGGAATATTGGTGAGACATGAACAGCTTAAAAGTTAGAGGCTGATATACAAGGGACCAAAGTGACCAAGAAGGTCCTGCCCATTCATCTGTACGTAGGAGTAGGAATGCAAAAATACTAAATGCAAGATATAAAATTAAAGATGATAAAGAGGCATAAATGGAGAGAGGGAACGAGTGAGAGAAGGAATGAATAAGGAGATTAATTTGCACTGGAGAGGAAATTTTCAATGGAGCATTTGAAATAAAAGCAAGTAAAATATTTATTAAAATTTGCTTTGGGTTCAAACATTCATTTTACAGCATCATAAAAACATTGAACGTGGAGAGACATTTGGGGCACAGCTCATATACACATAGCTACAGAAATTTATACTAAAGATGCTTCAATTGTTTGGGTGCCAGAAGAGTTCAAAAATCTAACAAATATTCTGCAGAAATGTTTAAAAGCTAGTAAGTAACTCAGAAAGCTGAATACACTAGGGTAAGCCATAGTTAAAAGTTCGTTCTTCCAAGGCAAGATGGAGAACGAACAGCATTCTCCAGTAAGGGAAGGTTTGGTTTATCATAAGCACAAGGGAGCAACAGTGATGAGCTGTGCAGTGGTTTGTGGAAACCAACAGATTTAGTGTTGGTTCAGTAATAAATGACAATTGTGTAAATAAAATGAGTGTCATCAAAAACACTGAAATCTTTCTGGCAGCATCTGGTGTGAAAGGGTAGAGACAGGTCATGTATAACAAAGTCATCAAGAGGCATCAGAGTCCCTGGGATTCCAGCCAGGTTGGAAGCAATTTTTTGATAGTATCTAGAGGCTGAATCCAACTGAAAGAACATTCATGTATAATGAAAACAGCCTTTATGAAAGTCAGGCTGTTTTATTTATAAATATCTAGAGCCACACTGCATCCACAGTAATCTAGCTGTGCTGTGACCCTACCATTCATACTCAAATCAAATGATTAGTGCATGCATAAGGAATTCTGTCATTGCATTTTATTTTCTTAAGTGCTTGCCCAGGGTATCACATATATTTCTGTCATGTTGTCTGCCTTCTATAGAGAAATATGCCTTCACTAGAAATCCTTGTTACAGTGACTGAGAGCAGGGAATGTTGGGAATGCCAGAAAAAAGAACACTAATTGTTAAAAACAAAGATAAAATACGTTGCCCATCTTGTATAACAGATAGCAGAGGAACTTCACTGCAACAGCAAATCAAAGTGGTTATGTCAAGATTTCAAATCAAGCCTAGACAAGAGATATTGTAATATTATTGTATTACTGCCAAAACTACAGCAAGGGTGAGGTAAGAGAGGCACCAACTGAGGAAAATAAGCTCGAAGTCCCTGAAGCAATTACTGCTGCAGGTGGAGGCATCATGAGGGTGAGCAGAAGGGAGCTACAGATGAAAGTAAGCACAGCAGGAGACAGAGTTGGGGAATGCAGAGTAACAGGAGCTGCCCCAAAACATCCCACTACTGTTCTGCAAGGTATATAGTATTATGTACAATAAATTCAACACTTCAGTGTACAAATGAAAACCCTGTATCTGTAAGCTGCTCCAGTATAGACCAGGTTGGGTATTTTACTACGGACAGCTGTGAAAGCAGCTTTTTCCATTTTAGGTAAAGTTGATCTGCACTCAGCTGCTCTTCAACCATTAAACGTACAGCAAAGGGCTTGAAAATTTATTTAAGATAAATAATATTTCTTTCATGTATAGTATCGTGGTGTTATCAAAAGGGATAACTGGAGATGAAAATTGCAGGTGGCATGCTGTTTGTGACTTAGGCCCACAGACAGGCATTTGCCTCATGTGACTTCAGTCATCTATGAAATGGGTGATTAATCAAAGTTAGTCATCTACCCTCCTCGATAAACTGGGGGAGAGAGATGGGTAGTCTTCTCCCCGTACCCACGTATGCTCTGGCCACCCAGGCTGAGCATGCCAGCTTGCACCTCTGCCAAGTAGGAAACATTTGTGGTCGCTCCAACTTTAGAAATGATATGAATGATGAGCGGGTGTGGTCCTTCCAGCAGGCTCAGACCTGTGCTAGCAGCCAAGACAGACGCACCTTCAGGTGTCTCAGTGAGAGAGGAGCCTGCTTTCAGATGCAGCGGTCTGCACACAGATAACAGAGAGCTTGTGGCAGAGCAGGGGCCACCATTTGCTGTGCTCCCACCTTTTACATCTGCACCAACTCTGCATAAGGCAGCAGGGGAGATGGGGCTGACAGCAGGGCTGAGGGCCTTGCAGCTCTGCCAAACTCGAGCTGCTGGGGTTTATGTGCCAAAAGGAAAGGTCTCAAACCTGACTCCTAAATTTTAAACTGCAATTGCAAGCCTGGCCTTTAAAAGGGTTAAAAAAAGATTTGTTTCCATTTGTAAAGGCAGCATTGGTCCAACAACAGTCACTGAGAGATGATAAACATCGATCCTGAAAGCAACATTTACACCCAGTCACTGTGCTTATACCAAGACCTAGTGTTTGAACAATAAATGAATTACTCTACGTTCATTCATGCCAAGGGTCATTTGGCCAAAAGAAATATATCATAGATTACAGTTCTTTACCGAGCAGGATGTACACGGGACAGTTATTTTGTATAGAAAAAATATTGAGTGCATAATTTGCAAAATGTAGAAGAATATTTAAGGATTGGCTTTCTCTTCATTGACAGATATGCAGTCTTTTCACATTATATGAATTACATTAGGTTCTACAGGAGACACTGAAACTATTAATGCTATATTTTAAAAGATTTTATTGTCTTTTAACAATATGAAATAGATTTGGTGATAAAATCCTGAACAACATTTTGATAATACAGGAAAAAAGAAACGTGTTAAGCAATTAAGACATGTTTTTCACCTTTCAGTTTACATATATTTCTGTATTACATTTGTGATGGACATGTTGCTTATAGTACTTTTAGGCAGGACTTTATTTTTCCAGTCTAAGCATAATTAAGATAACAATTCTCAAATCTGAATAACTCTTTACATCATATTTTCACAATACTCTTATGGAGTTATGAAATAATTCATAGATAGCAACTTTCATGAAGTACTTGCTGACATTTTAATCCCAAATTGTCACTACAGGCAAGACATGCCTCGTAGAGATAGCACAACTGGGGCACTGCTCAGGTGATTTATAACTTGTCCCTGGTTCCTCCTGCTGGGATTGTCATTTGATGCCTGTGAAAAGCACAGTGACACACATCATTCTGTATTAACCACCAAAGAAATTGTATTTAGTGACATCTGCAGCCATGGTCCTCCCGGTGAGGATTTTGAGTGCTTGTGGATTTAGATCGAGGAAAGCCAGAGAACTGATGCTGGAAGGGATGTTTTATATCATCAAGGAAGTGCATTTTGTAAGGGATTTGAAAGGCTATTCATAGCATTAAGGAAAAAAAAAAAAAAAAAAAAGACTTATGTACTGATCGCAGAACCTGCCGACTAGGCTTTTTGTTTTAATCAGTGCCCTTTGTTTCCTGGAGCAGGAGCCGTGATGTGGGCTCATGGCTGTCTCGCTTCATGGCTGGCAGGAGGTGCTGATACTGAACTGAAATTAATTTGCACCCTGCTTTTGGAAACCAGATGCATGGATGTAATTATGCTAATCAGTGGAGTTATGCCCCTCCCACTTTTCCCATCACTTCCATATACAGTACTTTTATTGTAATTGAAGTAGTATTATGTCACATTAATTTTAATTTTCCATAATACCCCTCACACTTGGTGTGTGTCTTCATAACTCAGGGCCCATTTTACAGATGACTCACATAATAGTCGAAGTTATTAATATATTACAAGACTGCTTGCAATCTCAGTTTTTACAGTGTTCCTACATTGCTCACAGATTTAAAATCTGGAGCCGCTCATATTACTTATTAGTCGAGCAAAATAATTGGAAGCGTTAGTGTAACTATTGTTTTTTAGAGCCCCGGGCCATTGCATTGCATGCTGGAGAGTCAGTGGAGCCTCTTGTCCCATCTGGGTGGCTCCGAGCTTCCCAGCCAGCCTTTGTCCGGGGCAGGAAGCACCTTACTTCATGAGCAGTCCCACAGGCTGCCATGGAGTGACTCTGAGGTAGGCCTCCGTGCCACATGAGTCAGGACACCAGAATGTGCCCCTTAGGTGCTAATTAAAGTCCACTTCATGCACAGGAATATACTTCCAATTAACAGAGTAGCCCTGGAATGCATTGCGGGATGTGGAGAACAGCAGAAGCTATTGCAGAAAAAAAGTAATTGGAGCATTTAAATGACAAGGCCCTTGTGATTAGTCTATGTTGTCACATGAATTATCCCTCAATAACACAGCTCCAGGTTCCAAAACAGATGATCATGTGAAGGTTTTTCCAGGACTTCCAAGAGCTGGGCTTCTCAGCAGTCCAAAAAACTGAGGAAATCAGGCTTTTTCAGTTTCCTTGCTCTTGAGCTTCCCAAGTCACTGCATGGTAAAGAGCCAGAGCTGTTGGCTGTTCAAAGATCTTGAGGAAGAATTTGTAAAGAACAAACAAATATGTCATTCAGAATGATGTCCTAGAAAAAAAATCCAAAAATCTCCTTCCATGGGAAATCTCAAGGTTTATTTTTTTGTTTTGGAATGACTTCTTATTTTGGAATTTCATTTGGAATAGAGATTCAAAGAGTCTGCCAGTTCAAGTCTCAGTTGGGAATTAGCTGTTACTCATCCATAAAATTAATAACTTTATGTCCTGTTTCTTAGTTCATAGAAGTTTATCATCAGTTTATCATTACCCTTCCTCATCCTTTGTCAAATACTATCCAAACACTGTTCAGGAAAAGACTGTGCTGAAGTCTAGGGTGTTTATTTTTCTGCAGAGAGATAGTATATTTTGCTTTTTATTCTACTTTGCTTAAGGAAATACTGTAACAAGCCCTTCAACCTTTTTGCACCTAAAAGCTCTGAATCCTGTACCAAAGATCCACTTCAACAAGAAAACCTGTGCCATCAAGTGGTCCCGTATGTGCCCGGGATATTTGCAAGCAATAATCACATCAGACTCCGTTTCCTTTAGTTATCTACACTGGCTTCAGATGCACTTAAATTCAGTCTGTCTTGCAGTGTCTTGCAATGAATATTTATATAAAGCTGTGATTGCACACTGTGTCCACAGTTTGTGATCTGTGCCAGCAAAATAAAGGGTCTCAACACCAAAGAAGGTTTTGAATTTAAACATACAGGCAAGCACAAAAAGCAGTTTAAGATGTAGCCAACTAGCAAAAGGATATTGGCACTTGCAGTTCATGTTCTTTTTGCTAAATCATTTACTTTTACAAGTATTTAAACAAGCGCATAGTGACAGGTAGACCACAACTTTTGAGTACCTTTGTGTTTCTGGTATTGTCATCATGTGACAATGGTTAACAGAAAATGCTGTTGCCTCCGAAGCAAACAAAGAGCTTTTTGAGTAAGCTGCTACAGAAAGCCCTGCACTCTGTCTTTTGGCTTCTTGGTAATGAGTCCTCCCAGAAAAGCCATCAGCTTTCCCCTTTCAGGTCTTCCCAGAGCAGACTCAAATAAACAGAACAAATGTCACTGCTGTAACAGCCCCTGTTCCACTTTTGGACACAGTATAAAGAAACAGCACCAGAATCTTGCCAAAAAGTATCTGGTTTTGAAAAATATTATTAGCATCCTGGAAACCAGAAGCCAGGTTTTAGCATTGGTTAAACACATTGAACTGAGGGATCACAACTGATGGGCTGAATGAGAACAGCCCATAAGCCCAGAGCAAGACAGAAGCATGTTTCACCCCCTCTGTAGCTCCCATACTTGGATGGTTTTGCACAGGTAGCAAGAAAAATAGAATTATTTTGCACTGCTCCAACAGTCTTCTCTTTCGGTTATTTTTATACTACATTTCCTTTGCTTTACCTTGTCCTGTGATTTCCATCACTCTGAAGAAATTCATACTTGGAATACACAACTGTATCACTGGAATTTTGGGGGAAAGAAAGAGACTGAGGCAGCTGGCAGAGGAGGGCTAATGTTTTTGACAGGCATAAAAAATGCAGAAGTCGGCACAGCTTATTAGCGTCTTTAGGTACTTCACTATTCATATTCAGGAAAGGGTACACTTAATTTCTTCTACCCTGTTGTTGCTTGTTATTCAATAAAATATTCTTGTAATAACAAAAAAGGTCCTCAACATATGCTTCACTGAGTGTATAAATGAATCCCTGAAGCACGTATGTAAAAACTTTCCAGAGATGGACTTGTCTTAAATGGGTCTGTGAGAGGAAGGAAAAGTCACTGTAATTCCACATATGAAACTTAGTCTGAAAAAACAACCTGGAGTGACGATAAGGATTTCTCTGTCTCTGAAAGGAACTCAGACTTTCTCCACTGTTTTTCGCACTCTGTTCCTTTTAGAGCCAAATCCCGGTGTCTTGTCTACACTACAGAAGTGTAAATGTTTAACTTGTCAATATATAGTAGTGATAAACAATCAACTTTGTAATTTAGTTGGTAATAAAAGATGAAAGTTGAGCCTTTCACTTTTCCTAATTTACCTTTTTAGGGGTCAACTGCAAAGTGCAAGCATTCATTCCAGGCATGCAAAAAGGATCCTAACTTTTACTGAAGAAGAGTGTGTTATTTTTCTGGTTGAAGATTAACTCAGTCATAAGTTCTTCCCTGAGGGAAATAGCTTTCAGACTTTTGAAAACATGCAAAATAAAGCCCAGCAGCTATTCTTCTATATGAGCATCTGCTTTGCTTTTTCTGAAACTAAAGATTATTTTGCTCTGCAAGAAGAAAGTATTTTTTGTTGTGACAGCCATATATATAGCATGTAAAATTTTTTTTATTTCATTTTGATTGTAATTTTGATTTGATTTGGTTACTCAAATTAAAATTTGAGTAATTGTTATATTTTTCATTGCATTGCTTTCTCACAGATATGTTTGGTAAGTATATGAACACGCTGTAGCTTATAACAGAAAAGCAGGCTATTCATACTTCTGCATATATAAAAATAATATTATATGCATGGCCTGGTGTAGAGCTTGGCTGGCGCTAACATTCAGAAAAAAATAGTGCACAGACAAACACATGATGTACATGCAGGTGCAATTCAGACATTATTTTTCAGCTTGTCGTTGACACCACATAGGAAGGAAAAGAAAGAGCATGAGGACATTTCTATGCAGATTACCCAATCCCTCTGTTTCTCAGTCCCTCTCACTAACACGGAATGAAACTCATTCATCTCAGGCTGATGTCAGATTTACTCTCCAGTTGATATTTGCAAAGCACAGTAAAATGGAATATGCTAGACTAGGGAACTGCAGAATATTCTTATTTATTCATTGTCACATTTGTGGCAGCCTTTTTGAAAACTATTCATCAAATGATGCATTTATAATTAAATGGTTATTAATTACAGTGGTATAGACCTGCATGTTCTCTTTGTTATATTTCTGTAGAAATATGAAAAAAATATATTTTTTATTATTTCTTTTTCCATTGGTGTTAATGTTAGTGGTTTTCTTATGCTATTGCTCTCTCTCATCTCCATACTCAGTAAAACTAATGTAAAAATGTACAGCTCTGAGAATTAATACTGATAACTAAGCCTATAAAAACACTTCTCAGGCGAAACTTTAAGGAGCATAGTAATAGGTTCATTTAGCTACCTACAGAATTTCCCATATGTTACTATTAAGACAATATATTTTTAAGCTAGCTAAAATTCACTTGTGTGTTCTTTGCTGCTGTCTCTTGATTTTTTTTAATGATGCATGCTCAATCTATCAGACCTATAGAAGTGATAAAACTTTAAAAGAGAATGAAGAACTTCACTATTACAACACACAACACACATTATCTGTTTCTGAAAACTTGCCTAGTTGATCAGTCTGCTGAAAAACACATCAACATGTAAATGGGAGTGACCACCAGCATCCCCATGACAGAATAAGATATGTAAGTCTGCTCTGAAGTAAGGCATTGTGTTTGAAAGATGATTCCTGGTTTAATTTTGAGAGGAAAGCTGCGTCCACAGCCCATTTCATTAAATTGTTCTGAGCAGTTCACTCCTCTTTATTCTTTAGAGAGAGTCTGTCCCCTACCACCATCAGTTTTACAAATGGAGGGCTGTAGGCACTGCATTCATTTCTGAGACTCACTACTGAGGGCAGGTGATATTGAGGACTGATAGAAACAGCTGGAGAATATGGCCAAGATACAGCAGTTTAATAGATTTTATATAAAAAATAACGTGGCACTTAAGAGCTCTAGCTCTTGGCATTTAGTGAAAGTGCAAGGTGATTATAGCTGTGTCTTCCCCTCTCAGTTCCCAGGTTGCCATTCAGGACGTTCACATACCTGTAGCACTGCCCAAATTACCATCCTTTGCTAGGAAATCCCTTTCATTTACATCGAGTTAGGTCATTGCCCAGTTGCCTTTCCCACAAGCGCAGGAAAATGCATGGATGCTTAGAAAAGGAGAGAAAAGACCCTTTCCATTTCCCAAAAAAGCAGAGGCAGGCAGGCAAAATGTCTCAGAAATGACACTAAGTGTAAAACAAACCTGCTCTTCTACTTTTAACATGTTTTCTTATTCTCGCTGATCTGTGCTGCTGCTCAAAAGATAATCCTGCTTAGTATAAGTACAACCACAGAACCAATCAAAGATAACAAAATATATACAGCTGCATATTAAAAATGACAGGCAGAGCAAAGTAAGCTGTAATTAAAGCACCACATAGCCACACAAAGGTGGCTTTGTACATTAATATGGGCGGAAGAGCGGCTACGGCAGAAGCTGCTCGCATCCCTCTGCCACTGGTTTGCACTGGGTGCCTCTGCCGCCTGCCAAAGCCCTGGGTGTTGAGGCAGTGTTGGAGGCAGAAGCATAGGGCTCCCAAATAACACTTAGCTCCTAATCTTGCCAAAGCGCTTTACAAACATGAAGCTAATCTCACAGCAGCGTGGGGAGGTAGGTGTTATCTCCTCCTGCCCGAAGTCAAATGACCTGTGTACCCACACATGGAGTCATCAGGGCAGGGCCAGAGAGTGAATACAGAAATAGCTGATTTTTTTGTCTTATCCTAATTGCTTGCTATTGAAACCATCCCTAACTGCAGACCCCATTTCTTTCCTCAAAAACTGAATGGTAAAATCTGCCATGAATGCCAGACAGTGCCATAAACACAGCCCCTTCAATCCAACACTGAGGAACATCTAGCATTTAAGGATTATTTTATTGCCGGTCAGGGCTTTGTTGATTTCTATGGCTTCAACCAGGCTTTCCATCTCAGACTGTAAAACTGGATTCATGTGACTATCCAAAACTGTCAGTGGTGCAAGCTAGTTTTATAAATCAGAAAAAAGTATTTTCCAGCTATTTTTGCCAAGCAATGAAGAAAGTCCACCAGCAGCAAAATGGCTACTTATGTAACCAGCCTCAGTTAACTGGGGCTGGGTGTACATATTATTATTTTTAAATATTTAATTACTGTTTATAAATACCTCCCACAGGTTCTTAATGCTCCATGTTGCACTTTAGTTGCCCTTCATAGATAAGACTGTAAGAGAACAAAGCCCTGCACCCGATTTGGAGAATGGGAGACGGTCAAACCTAAAAAATCCTGTGTCACAGTTTCTTAAACTTTTAATGTAGCTCCTGTTTTACTAGTGCTTCCCTCAAGCTGTTAAACAGCAGCAGTTTTCTTACAGGTACCATAGCAAAAGAGGGACTTGAAAACGTATTACAGGAAGATGAGATGACCTCAGGGGGCTTCCTCCATGCACAAAAAGATGCCACAGAAGAACATGATATAGAGGGAGAGGAGAGAAGAAGGTGTCATCACAGACATCACAGATAAAAGGGCTGAAAAAAAGGTAGCCTATTGACATTAAATCTTATTCTTCTTGACAGGTGTTTGCCTAATAAGACACAAAGTTTTTTTGATTTTCAGTTCAGTTTAGAGTTGGTGAGGTCTTCTTAACACAAGATGTAGGACTTGCTTGAATCAATGCATTCCCCAGTCCAGTAGCTGTAGCTGAAGCAGAAAATACCTCTTGAAAGTCCTCATTTGGATTTTGAAGTTACTTGTGAAGGAGAAGCAATCTTTGGCAAATTATTCAGGGGTTGTTTTCCTTCCCAGTTAAGACAGTTTAAAACACCTATCAGGACAAATCTGGGAAGTTTGTGTCATCCTTTAAACTTGTTTTTCACACTGTGTCCTCCTTCTCGCTTATTACTCTAATGACATTTTCATAAACATTGCATCTCTCTCTGCATATTCTCAGCCTGTAAAGACCTGTGCTGCGCAAACTATGCAACTGTCACAAATGACAGGACTACAGCTGAAGACAGCAGTGATAACATCAGGCTCTGCATTCAGAGTCCTATTTTTAAATTTTTGCTTTGTTGAGAGGGGAGGGGGTTTCCTCTGAGTATAATGAAGTGATGGTTGGCTGTGTGCTACAAATAATTTCTAACGCAAATTTTACCCAAGGTTGTGCTTAAAGTTCTCATATCCCTGAACAGAGAAAATAAAGTCAGCCATACAGGGGCAATAGTTCATTTAAAAAAAAAAAAAAAAAAAGTGATATGTCATCCTCATGGCAAAAAAGGATAAAATAACTTTTTCCAGAGAAACAGGCATATGAAAATAATGTACCAACTGCAATTGGTGCAACACAGCTCTAATCCATCTAACTCAGAATCCATAGGAATCTGTGGGAACCTCCTCATAGCCATCGGTGTGCACTGGGCCAGGCTCAGGGGTTTCTGAACTCTAACCCTGCTCCTTTACTGCAGGAGAGCAAAGTTTCTGTAATTTACTAGAGCACAGAAGTGAGATGTTCCTGTCTTCAAAGTCCTGCAACAAGCTTCCCAAGACCTTACTATGCCACTCAAGTAACAGTGGGAAAAAATACTCTAAAATAAGGCTTAATTCCATCATTTAATCTTTCTGATAAATGCAATGAGGATTCAGTCATTCATTATTTACTCCAAAAGTGGATTAAAATGTGCCCACCACTGAAGTAAAAACAAAGCTTTTAAGATAATGTCAGTAATAAACAGTCCAGTAGTTTCTTTCAGGTCTGAAAATATATGTGCTACAGTAAAAAAAATTATTATAAAAGTTAATTAGCTCAGTACAGTTAATTGATGTGTTCTGTAATGTCCTTAGAATTTAAATTCTGTAATTTTAAGTCATAAATTAAATAAAATTAAGCAACATATTTTAATTCTTAATCCCATTAAACATGCACTGTATTTTAAGCATGAGGGAGCCTGAAATTCACAGTAGACATTTAATGAATAATCAGATCTGGAAGATATAATTTGTCATAGGCACAGAAAGAGCTTGGTAAAAACCAAGCCTGACAAGTTAATTAAATAAGTCTGACTATATTGGATGGTGAGAACATGCCAGCATTTATGTATTGGTTTTTAAAAAAAGAGACAAATAAGAAAGTCTACAGACTACAGAATTACAAATCTTGACAAAAAGTGTATTTAAATATTTAGTGCCTGCTGGATGCAATCCTTCATGCTTTTTATACAAAATTTCCTTCCCAGAAAACTCAGCCAATATTTGAAAGCATAGTTTCATAAATGGCTTGGCCTTAAACCCCTTTAACCTGATGAGTCATTCCAGATCATACTAAAGCTTACTCATGAGGAAGAATGTAATTTTTGGATCCTTAGCTTCTGACCTCATAAAGTATGATGCAAAGTTTACTACCATGAGTGAGAAAACTAAGGGCACTATCAGGGTGCTGGAATCTCTTGCTGGAAGAGAAGAGCTGTCGTGCTTCTTCATGGGTAGTTTGCGCTCCCCACTGACTACTACCTCCATCCATGTGAAAAGCTGCTCAAGTGGATCAAGTGCTTGCAAGACCCAGCCATAAGTGTACTGTCTCCTAAAGGACCTAGTCTGGCAGCGTGCCGAGTCTTTTCGAAACCAGCTGTGTAGCTCCTAACTTTCACAAAGGTTTTTTTTTTTAGAAGGCTGGCACTGCCAGTGACCACCTTCCAAACACTGAAATCCTTGCCCTCACAAAGATCATGCCTCTCTCTCCCTCCCTCCCTCCATACAGACAGAAGGATACACATGGACGCACCCATCCATACCGTATATACATATACCTATGAGTATATGGGTGTATGCATGTGTACGTATATACAACATTAAAGGTGGGTTTGTTTGCTTTCTCTTTTTTCAGGCTTCAGGAAGCCTGAAGTTTCAAATACTTCCTTAATGACTGCCAACATCATCCTTTGACAGGAGGGGAAGGACATGAGGGAAGAATCTTATAAAATCCCATGACATAGGA
Organism: Athene noctua; assembly: GCF_965140245.1. Classification (NCBI taxonomy): domain Eukaryota; kingdom Metazoa; phylum Chordata; class Aves; order Strigiformes; family Strigidae; genus Athene; species Athene noctua. Next base: position 192,662,930 of record NC_134037.1, read on the forward strand.
AGCTGGGATTCAAGATAAACCCTTGTCACTCATAAAGAACCTGTGAACATTGGCAGCAACTGAACCAATCCCACAGCACAAGTTGGCAATTCTTACATTGTTTCCCATTTTGAACTTCTGTATTTTGAGGTATATTTTTGCTACTACAAAAGAGCAGCTAATAAGGAACATGGTATTTCTATGACATTAACAAACTGTCATCATTTAAGTATTATTGATCTTTCAGAGTAATAGTTGACTACCAGCTGTTTCACTGAAAACAATATTTTGGTGCAATTGCAGGTAAAGATTTGACCCCTGGTTGGTCGTTTGTTGCCATACAGCAAAAGGTATGTTTTGTAGGAGTTGTCCCAAGTCAGTCTCCTGACACCAGAGCTCCATGTCTCTAGTAGAACCGTGTGCCCATAAAACCTCCCTGCAACTGTTGTCATTGCAGAGGACCGTGTCCAGATCCTCCCTCCCAGCACAGATAATGTAATAGAATATATATTGCAGTCTGGGATGCTCTATTCTGTAGATAATTACTGGGATCAAAGCTAACCATGAACTCCAATTCCTTTTCATGTCCTTTCCTTGTAATAGCTCCCTGAGTGGAGATGAGGCTTTTCCTACTGTTTGGGAGCAGAGGCTATGATGCCAGAGATACTTTCTCCGCTCACACATACATTCCCAAGCAGAGCCTTTACCCCTGCTCTTCTGTCACATAACAACTAGGGGCTGCATTAGTAAATAAAGCAAGCACTGAGCCTGGAATGGGAGGTTAAACATCCTGCTGGAAAGTCAGCAGTTTTAGTCATGGTGTAAAATCCCCCGTGACGGCATTCCTTTCTGAAACCCGATCCCAGAGAGAACAGCTTACAGAGCTGAAAAGATGCCAGGCAATGATCTACAGGCCTGGCCTTCCTGAAATGTATTCCTCCCCAGCATCTGTAAGCTGTCAAGTCATCCATGTAGTCCTCACATGTGTGTCATACATCCTTGAGCCATGACTTTTCTCCTGTGGTTCGATGCTGTATTTTCATGTGGCTCTGAGTGCTTTAACTATGCGCAACATCGGGATACAGGTTCAAACAAAATAATTTTATACCAGCTTCCCTGCTTTTAGAGGATAGCTTATGTTGTGCTTGGCTGAGTGAATGGAAACGTTTGGGAATCACCCCCAACAAACTTTTTGTAAGCTGGAAGTCTGAATAATACAGCTAAATCCAGGCAATCACATGACTATGAGTGTAATCAGGACTAAACATCTGAAAGATGTCTCCAGAAGTTTCCGGGAAGTTTGGATCTGTCATAAGGATTGCAAAATTTTAAAAAACTGAGTACTTTTTCTGTTCAAACCTGTTCTTACATACAGTAAAAATTATTTCTATCTAAATAAATCTATAAACCTTTAATAATTTGAGGACTTTTCTTCCAGATTTTGGAACCAGAGGCAGAGGAGGGAAGAAGAGAGAGGACTTCTTGGAAACCTGGGCATTTAGACTTTTACCAGCATTAATCTGATCGCCCCCAAAAATGTAGCCTAAATCATAAATCAATTAAAGTAAATGAAGTAGTTTTCATAAGAGATTCTGGTGCTGAAATGTTCAGTCTGTGTAGAGTTTGGGATGGATATACCATGTTTAGGACTTTTAGTCAACCTCTGGAATGAATGTGTGCTTTTTCTGTTTGAGCTGCTATGCAACAAATTCAATCTCACTATTGCAATCAAAAGTTGCACAGAGAGCAAAGCAGCACCCAGCAACAGAAGGCAGCTCTTCTGCACAGGATCTGGTGGGCTGCATTATAGGAAAGGCATAACTGTCTCCAGGTGCCTTATTTCCTGGATAAAGTTGGACAAATTACTTTTGTGACTTTATCAAATGTTTCAAAAAGATCTCTAAGGGTAGTACTGCCTATAATAGCGTCCTGAAATGCCAGCAGAAGGCACTGCTGCTAAGAAAGAATATCTGTAGCTCATGGTTCCTTCTTTTATAGTCTGGTTACCAAACCCAGTACTGAACCTGCTGTGGTTTCCCACAGTTGTTGACCCTAGGATCTAGACATAAGGTATACCTTTAATTACTGATTATTTTCACCGATGTATGGCTTATGTTGTAGAATTCCATAAACTACATAACTGCCTACAGGTAGTATTCATGTCATTATCCATGTGTCATAGGCATAAAACCACATGCTCTTTATTGAAGAAGTCTTCTGCTATTTCTGTACACTTTTCTCCAGAAATTCTCCTGGAAATACCCTTAAGAATTAAAGAGGTACAACCATCATTTGCTGGCTTCTTCTTGACTTCACATGGAACCAGTGACTGCCTCATCTAAGAACAAGCCCATCCCTTACAACCACCATACTTCATGCTTCACATTAATTCTCTTGTCTCCATCAGGCATTAGCGGTGGCTTGTCACAGGTAGGATCATTCTGGGTTGCAATGATAACTCAGGGAATTTTCAGCACACCAGTATATTTGATTTTTTTTCCTGATAAAACGGAAAGTGAGAGGTCGCTTTACATTCAAGGTTGCCCTACACTGGTAAATATGGTACTCTGCAAAAAATCATCTAAAGCTGATTAAAGCTGCAGGCAGTTTTCTACTAAAGAGCATATTTTCAGTTTGATTGGCATGTTGGCCTCCCAGGACAGACAACATATAGTACTTGGTATTTACATTAGGATCTTCCGTTTCTCCTTCTGAGGTTACTGAAAACTTCATGTGTCCACAACATTCTCTGTAGTCTTTGAAAATTATTTACAGATGACAGGAAGGGATCTGGTGGCCTCTCATATTTATCTTGAGTCTTTTCCAATTAAAGAATTCAGGCAGCATGAAAACTTCAGCTGTATCTGCTTTGTCAAAAGAAGCCTGTGACCAAAAGTGTTCAGCAGTCAAGCACAAAAAGTGGTGGGACAATGGAGATATGGAAAATCATCAGAGGAAGACAAGCAGGAAGCACAATTTTGTGAACACCCAGAAGAAGTCAGTCTCCTTGTTGTAGCTGGTATTCTTTACTCCAAGTAGTTAAGTGACTTCTTTTAGCATTTTTTAAATATAGGTGGGTTTGTTCTTCATTCCCAGCTTTTTCATAGGAATGGAACAGATTGAAGAACAAAAACAGGCATATATAAATTCTTCAGCAACATGAAGCAGTTAGCTGCCTATTGGTTTTATATAGTACTCACAGCAGTGTCTAGTAACTGAAAGAATAAGTGAGAGGAACAGTCTATGACTGATCTCTTAATCACTCTAGAAAATAAGTGCTTTTATAGTGTTTTTTTTTTTGTTTGTTTTGTTTTGTTTTGTTTTTTTCCACATACAATCTCCTGGATTCCTCTTTTGTCAGAGACTCTTACTGATAAAAAGTTTACAGTACGCTAGGTAAGCAGAAGGCAGCTGAATTACCAGGTATGATGGGATCAGAGCTGGAGGCTATCAAAGAACCACCTCCCTCCTCTGCGAAAGGAAAGCACTGGAGTCATGCCGCAGGGACGGCAGGCGCAGCATCACAGTCCCAGAGGGATGGCAGATGGCTGGGCAGATCTCAGATATCTTTGGCAACAGGGGATCAATAACGGTCAGGCTCAGAATGGTGAAAAAAAAAAAAATTAAGAAAACCGACAAGAAGGAAACAGGCACAGATAAAGGGGTCTTGGCCATGCATCCAGTATTTCTATTCACAAGCTCAGAAGGCCCTGCTTACTAAGCAGTTTCCCCTTCAGGGAAAGAAAAAAGGCAGAGTTTTCTGCATAGAGCCTATTAGACCACATTTACTGTTTAGAGTCACCTGATACCCTGGGAGAAGGAGAAAGAATTCAAATATTTGAAACCATCAGTGAGGACTGTACAAGAGAACAACTAAGTTATCAGGTGATGGCACGTGCTAAAATTGCTAGATCATATGGAAATAAAGTTCAACAGCTGTTACCTTACCAGCATTACTAACTCTAGTTTCCCGACTATGAATAAATGAATAAAAAAACCTGCCTGCTGCCTAAAAATATGAGATGTCAAGAAACGGGCCTCAGAAAGGGCTTCTGCCCTAAATGTCTGCATTTTGTTACAGTGGTAGAAATACACTATAGAGAAAATTAAATAAAATATTCATTTGCTTGGTAACTAAAACAAATTTCCCTACTCAGCAATATGCTCCTCAAAGTATGAATAAATGTGGACTGATATCAAGTGAGTCACAGAAATAATAAAATAATGCTGTTTATCTTTACACATCAGAGATATGAAAGTCATTCTACATTACAGAGATTATAAACTTAAATGAGATTGTACTGCCACGTTAAGAAATTATTCTAGGCCTTTCTTTTCTGTGAAGAAGTAAAAAAAAAGAACAAAAAGCCATTACATACAATTCTAATGTTAATCTTCACAAGAACATCTATTTTACTTGAGACCAAGTCTTAAATGTTTTATTGCAAAGGTATTGGTAACCCACCTAGATCAGTGCCTTAGATCACCCTACTGATCTTTGACCATGCACCAACTATAAACCAAACTGGTAGAGGCATGAGTCAGTATTCTTGCACTCTGATAATGAGGACAAGACAGTTTGGCAAGCTGCCTCTGTTGCTGTTTGTTTATCAAGCAAAGTATATTAACAGCAAGCCTGGCCACCTAAAAGCAGGACTCTGCAGATCTACCTCCCAGTTCAAGGGCCAGATTTAGACTCAGGAAAGTCTTGTGAGTCTCTTGTCATTGCCTTGACCTCACTTAAGCCTTCCTCTGCACAAAAACTGTTCATGGCTTTAACTCAACCATTACCTTTCTGGCAGCTCAGTTGCCTCTAGGTTGCAGCCCCCAGTCCCTGCTGTTTCCTTGCAGTCTCCTAGCTCCATCCTCCTAGGTGAGGGAATAAGTAGTTTAAAATTATTAGGCCAGAGAGCACCTCCTCCAAAAGATGGTGCTGTATTTTGTTAATAACACACTATGCAGCTTTACACTGTAATTGCTGCCTCTGAGCCAGCAGCAGTAAATGAAGGCAAAGCTGTTCTCTGCACTGGGCATGTTGCTGCCTTTCCCTGGTAGCCTTTGTGTACTTTGCACCTGTGGCAGTGGGCTCAAAACAGAAAAAGCATTTATTCTAAGAAGAAATTTGTTGGCCTTGAATAGGAGGGCTTTGCAGTTACTGAACTAATACTCTCTAAGGGTAAAGGGAAGGCAGGACAGCATCTTGACAGTGCTACTGGATGGCAAAGCCAAAGCATTTTGCTGCAATTTTTAATACATAGGCAGTGCATCTTGCAAAACAGAGTCTTATAAAACTTTTCTTGAAGTGCAGGAAAGAAAAAGCAGAAGTGTGGCTCTTTGGAAATATTGAATATACAGCAAGCCAAAAGCAGCAATAGGGAAACCTCCACAGAGGTGATTATTTGCATTGAGGAAGCTTTTGCTGGGGGTTTCCCTCTACTTTTGGTCAGAAAATGGTTTAAGTGAGGTAGAACTTTGTGTATTGAATTTGGAATGAGTAATACAGGGAGACCGTGTGCCCAGGGGGAGGTCATCAGACACTCTTGTATTAACGTTTACTTTGAAAAGAGTTTGCACAAAGGCAACTCACAGTTTGTTAGCTGAGGAAAATAATGTCACTGATAATGCCTTGGACAGGCTACTACTGAGCTATAAACACTGAGACAGAAATTTAGGGTGTTTTTTTTAAAGGTATCAGCTGTGAATTCCCAGCCTCAGGGTGAGTCATTTAGACCAGATGCAGCATTTCAAGGAATCATTTCTAGTGAAGTGACTAAAGAGTTGGAGGAGGCCCAAGTGCAATGCATTCATAGGCATCCCATGGGTCAGATGAAAGAAGCTGTTTCTTAAGGGGGCCCCAGGCCAGATGGTATTTGCAGATGATGTAGAGACAAAGGCCAAAGGAGGTGGAGTTGCCCAAACGGAGGGAAGCCTCATCCAGGAAAGCTGGAGCTGCAGAGATGTTGGCACACAACGATTGGAGCAACATGTGTGAAGAGCTGTCCAGGCACCTGCTGCTCTCTGCAGAAATCAACAGCTGAAAAGGGTTGTGATTTGGTAAAAATATGATCCACGAAAAATACTTAGGGGCCGAAGGGAAGAAAATGTACTGCCAGAATAACACTGGGAGCTAGTAGTGACTGGCTGATGCAGACACCAAAAGAAATTCATCTCCCATCAAATTTGGTGTGTGTGAAAACTCAGTGGATTATGTTGTGTGATCAGTATTTCTATTGCTATTGTACTGAGAGTTGCCTTTATCTAGGGACCCTGGAGGGGTTCTGGGCTACTGAAGCAAGTAAATGTGCTCTGGAGCAGAACTGAACCCCTCCACAGAAAGCTGGCAGGAAGAGACATGGCTCCAGGGAGTTCTCTGGGCTTCAGGTGCTTCTAGAATGAGTACGGAGTGACAAAGATTAATTGCTCCCCATGACAGCTCTGAACTAGGTCATTGTGCAATAGTTGGCCTAAGTGAACCTGTTGGAATATTTGAAACTACAGCTGTCCTGTCAGGTTTTCTTGTCAGGACACTGCCTCACATGGTATCAAAATTAGAGCTCTAAATCAGTACAAAAAATGTGATTGACTTTAGTTACCAGACCCTAAGGACAACAGCCAAACATTTCACAGCATGTCACGGCAAAGAAGTGTGAAACATCCCATTTCGTCTAGAAATTAGGGAAACATTCACAGAATAGAAGCTAATGCTCTAATACAGCCCATTTGCCTTCAATTTACAAGGATCCGAGCAATGCAACTGGGTGTAGTATCAGATGACATACCACAATGTGTCCTTGCATCTTTTTGTTTCTTCTCACAGTGGATAATTGTGAGGGATTACATTGGGTGGTGGAAAAGGCCTGACTGCATCTCCATCATCTTGAACTTCCCATACTGCAACTATTAAAGAAAAAAAACAAATCTCAACGACTTCCCCAACAACTGAGTCAAAGTTTTGCAATAACTACAAGAAATGCAATCCTAAATAGCAGCACACTTTCCTGCAGTCAAGAGCAGAATGTCTTATTGGTTTTGACTGGGAGTCTGGGTCATCCAATTACATTGACACTGACAAATTAAGACAGAACACATATCACCACACGTTCTGCAGGGTACCTTTCATATTCATGCATACACCAGAGATGTTTCAGAGGATGATAAATTATCTAATTCAAGATATGAAAATTGTGAAGACACTCAAGAAAACTCATAGGAGGAAGAGCCAGCCCAGGCCAAAAGATCTCTGAAGCTTTTTTAGATTACTTAAGAAGGTTTAACTCAATGGAGATGTCATTGGCTTCTGCACTGAAGCCTTCAAGAGACAAATTGCATGCAGAGGATGGACCTGGTTGGCAGAACAAACATTTTTGTGTCACCAATAATCTAGAATGAAGAATGCAGGGTATCCCCCAGACTTGAACAGGCAGTCTCATGCTGGGGCCTTTGAGGACTGGTGGGCTTCCTGCAACCACAGAGATCACAGCCGTGATCAAACTGCTAATGCTTTTAGAGTCTTACTAAACGGAATAGGGAAAAGTTGCAGAGAGCACCTGGCGGTGATGCTGTGTTGTCTTAGTGGGAAATTGCTGTGTTTGTATTATATTACACTTTTTGTTTGATGAGTGAGGAGATGCAAATGGAAGTTGGGCCAGAGCTTTTACTCAGAGTGCTTCTCTAAGTCTTAGAGATTGATAGAAGACTGGTAGAAGACATCTTATGGTAAGATAAAACTATGCCTATCATGAAGTGTTCAATGCTAAAAGTATCCCTAAGGTATTTGCTTTATTCCACATCTGATCCCAGCTGACTGAGAAGAGAAACAACAGGAGTTTCACAGTACTGCACTCAGACTCTCTTCAAGAAGATCAGTCCTGTAAACTACAGGATCAGTGTGTGCAGAGATTATACTTTATGATTGTATAGATACACAGATTTAAAAACGAAAAGTTCAGACTACGAATTGACACTGTTGTATAAATAAAAAACAGCTGCCTGAAACAAGGCCTTATCCATCCTCACTTGTTCAGTGGGGGACAGCAGCACATCTGGTCTCCAGTCCTGTAGCTGCCTGGCTGAACAGGGCTTGGGAGCACTGAGGAGCTACTGCTGCCTAGGAGGAAGGGAGTGCCTGGCATTAGTCACCAGAAACCCGGTCTGAATCAGTTCATGGAGTCCTGACTCAGCAAGTTAAACATTGGTGTGAAACAGGAGATGGGTCCTCAGCACTCTGCACTGAAGCGGAAAACTGCTGGGAAACCTGAGGGGACGCCAGCAACATAGCTCTGGAGCCCATGCATGATGCAGAGCCAGTGGGACGTGGCCTGGGTCTCCGTGGGCTTGGACCTGAGTGTGGGACATTGGTGTGCTGGGGGGAGGATATCCGATCTCTGGGGAAGGTAGTACACAAAAGGTGTATGAGGTAGCACTGGGAGCCCATGGCCACATTCAGAGTTTGCTTTCCCCCATCTATTTTTGCTCACCCTGAGCAGAAGATGGAAAGGTCTGCACCTCCTGTGCCTGAGAATGACTGTCCACAATTCGCAAAGCAAATGTGCGCTTGGGGAATGCCACATCAGCAGTCCTCCTAGGGCGCACAGAGGATTAGTGCCAGCCCTGTATGGTGTTTACATAAGAGGATTTGATCTGTGCTTCCTAGTGTGAGTCACAGGGCTCTGCCCTGCTGGAGCAGCTAGAAGTTAATTCCTGTGCTTCTCTACCTGGTCCTGGTACTCTTCTTTCTACAGCAACCGCATCAGTAACATTGCAGCAGGCATTACGGTCCAATTTTAACAGGGATATTTTTAATTGGCATTTTTGGTTTTCCACATATTTTTTCTAACCATATTTTTGAGCTTACAAACTTAATTTTCAACTGCAAATCCTGCTTTCTTTATTTAGATGAAAACCAGAACACTAACATTTAGAAATACAAAGTTGCCAGAACTGTTTAAACACCCTCCTTGAAATACGTAGGTTTGCAAAAATGAAACTGGTGCCCCTGTATTTTGAAGAGCTAAAAATTACACTTGGTTTCAAAGATATGAAGCATGAAAAGAAATGAAATGTTAAACTATAAATAATTCAGTTTTCACTTGTGCTCCAGAAACTTGCACAGCTTTCTATATAGGTAGTCACTAGGGTACCAACTTCTTTATCAATGACCAAATGCACTAACAAGTTTAAGAATTTCACAGAATGTCACTGTATCACTAGGTTTGGGTGTTGGGTGTTTTTTTTTTGTTTTGTTTTGTTTTGTTTTGTTTTAATTAGGGACAGGATTTTCAGAAATATGCTTTCTCATCTCTTATAAATTTATGGGTTTTCTATTCAAAACCTTGGTGTTCCTGACTTTCAGTCAATGTACCCATTTTGTATCTCAGTTTTCTAACTTTAAACAGATCACAAGACTTACAGACCACACAAGAATCTAACAAAGCTTCCCATACCAATATTTTTAAGTGTTTTGCCTTCCCCATGTTTTAGGAGGGATGTGCAGGTAAACCAGAAGGGATAGTAAATAACCATATTTCAAGCAGGATTGAGAGTTTAATACATGCAAGTTCTGGACATGACCAGAACTCACTGGACTCATACTCTTGATTATGAATGATCTTTGCTCTCTATCTATCTGACATGACTGCTGCTATGCAACATTTTCATGCAGCTTTACTGCTAAAATGCAGGTTATCACAGCAAGTATGTACTTTGGCAGCTAATTTATCTTGGTTTGTTTTTCTTGCAGGTTTATTTGTTTGTGTGTGTGTGTGTCTTTCTGGACACTTCCAACACCAGCAGATGTTGCTTAAGGGAGAAGCTGGACTCCCTAGATCCATCTGTCATCATTGTCCACCCAAATGGTTCTCCGGAGATGTTTCTGTAATTAATGTTTCCATGAAAGCAGCCTGATGGCTGGCTACACAACCCCCGGCCAGGAAGCCCCCTTAGTTGCTTTTCTTCTAGTCCCCTTCTTCTGACATGTCCAGCTTTGGTGGCCTACAAGGAGTCAGGCCTCCTCCTGGAAGAGCTATTGAGTTCACTTGAGACACTCATGCAATCATGCTGTGTCAAAGTACAATGAGAATCAGAGGAATGTTGTCAAGAGAAAATTCTGTATAAGCTATGATTAAGACATTAACAGAACCATTGTTACTACCCAATTTTCTAGCACAGCAACCAAGATCAGAGGTTTTGTCCTTTGCCCCCCTATGAAAACCTTATCTGGATCAAGTTGAGTCATAGTCATTTTACAGATTTCCTGTCGACTCTCTCCTACGTGTTTTTTTTAAGAACTTGCAAATGTACCTTATTCAGCTCAGCCCTCTATGACCTCTATGACCTCCCCATTCCCCATCTAAGTCACTTCTGCACAAGTAAGTCTGGATTTTGTTGCTTACTGTTTGTTTTGGAGACACAAGAAACCCATTTGTCTTTGAAAAGCTTAATTTCATTTCAAAGTATTTTTAAATATGTCAGTTTGGAGCTGTTCTGGTTTTAATTATTTTCCTTTGGTTTCAATACATTGTCATTTTTACATTTTACTTGAACAATCCAAAGAGATTATATACTGTGAAATATGAAATTATATACTAAGAGTGGTGTTGTCACAAGAACAGTTTGCTTCCACTGTGCAATGACTCGCTATTCACTCTGTATCCATGTATGACTGCTGCAGAAGCCATTATGAAAGCGGACTACTGCAACTAACCAAAAGTGTCCATGAAGAGTGGTGCATGCAGTTACTTGAGGTCTGAGCTAATTAGATGTAAGCCAGGCTGGTCTGGATATCCAGTAGCTGCACTAACCAAAAGCTCAGAATGGTGTTGATAAGTCCTGCAGAGAGAGTGATGTGAACACAGTGTCACACCACTGTGGTTTCAGTTTTCATATCAAAGCTGGCCTGTATCCTGGTAGCTCAAAGTGTTAAGTGTAGGCAAACAACTCTCTACACCCGTCCATGTAGACATAACCCCTGAGGTATGTATAAGGTCTTTTAATATTCCAGAGAGGGCACCAGTTCCCAAATGCTCCGTGTTAGAATCATAGTCACACAACGGTTTGGGTTGGAAGGGACATTAAAGATCATCTAGTTCCAACCCCCCTGCCATGGGCAGGGACACCTTCCACTAGACCAGGCTGCTCAAAGCCCCGTCCAACCTGGCCTTGAACACTGCCAGGGAGGGGGCAGCCACAGCTTCTCTGGGCAGCCTGTGCCAGTGTCTCACCACCCTCACAGTAAAGAATTTCTTCCTTATATCTAGTCTAAATCTACTCTCAGTTTAAAATTGTTGCCCCTTGTCCTATCACTACAATCCCTGATAAAGGGTCCCTCCCCATCTTTCCTGGAGGCCCCCTTTTAAGTATTGGAAGGTTACTATAAGTTCTCTCCACAGCCTTCTCTCTTCCAGGCTGAACAATACCAATTGTCTCAGCCTGCCCTCACAGGGGAGGTGCTCCAGCCCCCTGATCATCTTCGTGGCCCTCCTCTGGACTCGCTTAAGCAGGTCTATGTCCTTCTTATTCTGGGGACCCCAGAGCTGAACACAGTACTCCAGGTGAGGTCTCACCAGAGCAGAGGGGCAGAATCACCTTTCTCGACCTGCTGGCCACATCTCTTGATGCATCTCTGGGTTCTCCTCAGCCCTTGATGTAGTCCTTCTCTGGGTTCTCAATTCTCCTCCCTGTTCCTTCTGTTAGATGAAATTCCACCTCTGCTCTGATGCACACCCAGACGTCTATACCTCAGTTCAGACAGCTCTTGTGTGGCTGATGGGAGAGCAACACCTGGAAGAAGAGCAGAAGGTTCTTATCAAAACCAAAGTTCTTCAAGAAAATTGACTACTTATTCAGAAGCCTCAAGCTCAGGCTTCCTTGGCCCTCCAACCTACCACTGCTCCTCATCCAACATAGTGCTTCACCTTTTGTATCTTTTTGTATTCTGGTGTATAACAAAAGTCTGGGATGCCTCACACTTAGCTGTATCTCAGTTTATGCAGACTGGGATTTGATAGACACTAGACACAATTTTGTAGGACTGTAAGACATGCTAGCCCAGTTAGGATGAGCTGGCATTGGGAATTCTAGCCAATTCCTGAAGCACTGGCTATATCCTGTTTGCAGGACTGCTCAGCCTCACGTCGTTACTGAAGCCTCTTGCAGGAGTTGTGTTACTCCTGTCCCACTCAGCTGTTGCCACTTCACTTTTTTTCTGCCCTGACAGATCTGCTATCTCCTCTGAAGTGTGAAATGGAGGAGACAACGCTCATGAGGTCCGTACCTCAGCTCTGCAGACCTCACTCTTTGCCCCAGAGCCTGCAGCACAGAGAGGACAGCACAACACATTTTAAAAGAAGGTGGGGAGCTCACAAATAAACGTGGAAGCTGAGGGACTAGAGACTTGAACTAGAGCCTTGAACTAGAGTACTCGTACAGTTTAAAGACCTCAGGGCTAACCTTCACCTGTAAATATCTCTGTATAGCTTCTTGGGAGCCTTTACTTCCCAGTGTGAGAGATGAAATAATAAGCACTTGGAGACTTGTTAACATGATGTAAATCAGTCCACAGCAATAAAGTACCAGGGAAGGTCTCTCCAAACCTATGAAGCTGTACCATGAGAGTCTACCCTAGCTTTTGGTGTCATCTTTTTTTTTTTTTTTTTTTTTTTTTCCTATTTTAACATGCAGAACCAAAAGAGATACTTACCCACAGCAGCAAAGGGGAAGTTGGACAAGAGTGAAGAGCCATCATTTATACAATCCAACCCAGAAACAGAAATGAAAGAGACAGCAGAAGACCAAAAAAGAAGAAGTGCACACCAGAGAGCTTATAAGCAGAATGCCAGTCCTAATGATAACATAGGCTAACCTGAAAGGACAGGAAAATCCAGACATCCACCCACTCATTCTTCTTATCATGTAGCATATGACTCAGTTATGGAGAAAATATCTAGTACTGTCTGAACGGCAAAGAGAAGAAGCTAATCATCAAACTATGCAAGCTCCTCCAGAAAAGAGATTTTTTAAAAGAGAAGACGACACACCACAAAGCACATACAGCAGGAAGAAGCGGATAGAGTTTCTTTCAAATTTTAAGGCATTTATTGAAAATCTACCATCAGAATTTCATCTTCCCTTATCTTGCAACTTGATCTCCATATGTGCAGATGTCTCTGACTTCCGTCTTCTTCTCTGAGGATTGGGGGTCCAGGTAGCAACCGGAATCCACAGTGCCTGATGTGTGCTCTCTTTGCATGCTTCATCTATTGCTCTATTCAGCTTGTGAATCAAAGTAAACAGCACCTCACAAAAATGCCCTCCTATGCCGTAGGGATATCTGGGTTCCACATGCATTGGCAGGTAATCTGGGACTGAATAAACTCTGGCCAAGAATTTCAGATGGAAGTGTCTGTGGCTGGGCTTCTGAATCTGCATGGAGACAACTGGATAAATAACCAAGCGTGCTGATCATTTTCAAATTGCCATGAAAATCACTCACACTTCACCAGTCTGAGTATCAACTAATATATTTTCAACCAGGCATGGATACCCTGTGGGACTGGCACATCATTAAAATGTTGTTGGATTTGCTCATCAGAAAAGATTACACATAACTGAGTATATCATCATTTTGGTAGAATCTCATTTAACTGAAAGACTAGATTTACAATGAAGTTTCAACACACAGAAAAGCTTTAGGAACTTGAGAATATAGTCTGTGTATCTTTGGGCTGAACAGGGTATTTGGTTGGTCAGCACTCTGTTCAGGCCCATTCATTTTCTATTTCTTCATCTTTTCTCTGTCTTTCTAGTGTATCACTGGATTGCTTCTGCAGTCAAGGGTGTTTTTGCACTAGATGCCTTCTCTTCCAGCAGAAAAATCAACATACAGAATTTACAACACAATTAGCTATCTAGCATGATTCTGTGGGTACCACACCACGATACCATGTCAGCAGTCTTGGTTTTCTACCAGACTTTCATTGAGAGGAGTCCTGTGTTATGAAGTTACAGTGTTGCTGAATAGGTGTGGAGTATGGGGGGAATAAATATTATACACCTTGCTGTCACATCAAAATACCTGTCAACCAGTCTGGAGCATACTAGCAAGGAATCTAACAAACACCTGGTTGAACGGGAGCAGTTCCCTTCACTGACGGTACTCATGCGCAGAGCGAACCTGGTGTTGAAGCCTTCTGCTATGTTGGACTTTACTGCGGGATTGAGCCCTTTCAGCCATGTCTCCCAGGTTCCCAATGTCTCAGTGCACAGCACCACGCACAACAGGGCATGAGGACACTGCTAATCCATTAGGTCGAGCAACAGTAGTCTGTCACTCAACACGGAGAACTCATGTCACTATACTACAGCTGCACAAATCCCATTTCTAGACAGCCTCCTCTGGGTGCCTTCACCTTTTATATACCAAATTTGTATGCCAGATACAACTAATTAGGTCATCCCAGATCAGGCCAGCCCACTCTGTCTGGTGCCAGGATCACAGTAGGAGAGAGGGGCTATAACATGGCAATTGCTTGCCACTGGTGGAAACGTGAAGTGGTGGTCAAATGAATGAGGCTAATGCTTATTGTATGCAACTTTCCAGGTATGTATCCACAGCAACAGTTCACATCGTGGTTCACAGTAGTGATATTACAGCTAAGCATTATTGCTAGCAAATTATGGTATAATTTCTTTTATTAGAGGAAACCAGTAAACCAAAATCACACAGCATGTCATGGTTTTTATCATGGCAAAGATGAGAGCAGGATCTCATTGGGGAAGTGTGTATCATAAATTATGAGCCTGATTAGAAGGTGATCATCCCTTTCTTTGAGAAAGTAACTTCTAGATCATTATGTTTAGTTATAAGATGTAAAATTCTTAAAGAAATTAAGCATATTTTTTCTCAATGGGTTAACAAAAATTATATGACATCTTGGATTTTAATTTAGGTGTATGATCATATGAGTGATTAAATGAACAGAAAATAGAAGTAAAACAAATAATAAAAAAGCAAATTTACCACTGTTTATCCAGAAAATAAAGTAATTAAATAAAAAGTAACAAGGGTTCACTAAAAATAAATCTTGTAGACAACCTTGAAGACCCCAACATAATGTATCTACTGTTTTTTTCATGCACAAGTTTTTTAATGCCATAAATAAAATGTTGGAAAGAAAGCCCTCCAATGACTTGAAGCTGGCATGGATAATGAAGCCGGGGCAGCAGCCCCGAGCCACTTGTCCTCGCTGCAGGGTTGCCTTCAGCACGTAGGTCCAGCCGAGCACCACAGCTGCAAAGTATCAGGAAGTACAAGACACTCCACAGATCCACATGGTGGTAAACCCAGTTTTAGGGTGCTTAGAAATGTAGCCAAGTGATGCAAAGCACCGAAGTGATACAAACTCATTCTGGCAGCTCAAGCTTATCGAAACATTTCTGAAAGGACAAGTTTTCCCTAGCAGACTCAATGCTGATATGTGCATCGTTTCTGTGCAATCCATCATAATGTCAAGGCAAATGAGGCAATTTAAGGAACAGCAGCAAGAATTATCTGGAAGAGCAGTTTTATAGAGAAAGGTTAAATGAGCTTAATACATCTAGTTTTGTTAAAGCAGAGGTAGATGGAGGCATGTCTCCAGCCAGCAAATGCTTAAGTAATGCAAACCTTACGGATAGGGAGAAAATACTTGGGCTTATACATATGGGAACAAGTAGGAGTAAATGAAGAGGGTAGGGAAAGACTGAATATCATAAAATCTTGTTGGCAGTGAAGACCAGAGCTTGTGCAAATTTTTCAGAGGAAGTGGTGGGAATTCTTTAAGTTATTTTAAAAATAATTTGAAAAATACTAAGAAACAAGCTAGCAGGAGTAAGTCTGTACTAGCAGGAAAGCTGATTAGATGATCCAAGAGTCTCCTCTCTCCCCATTTCTTTCTTTGCTTGGTTTCAACCAGTTGACCATGTACAACATTTGGTAAAAGCAAAGAGAAAGTAACCTGGGGCACATTCACGACAGAAATCTCAAAGCCAATTTAAGAGACTGTATTTCCTGCTGTGAGTTCCTGTCCTCCCAGCAGAACCTGTGAAAGGGACCCCACAAACATTTTTCATTTATTCAAGTGCAACATCACCTCGATTTGATCCATGTCCTACAGAAAACGTAACCCACTGCAGGAGAGACAAGGCGGTTCAAACATTTGATGATGGCTTTTGGAGTCTGACAGATAACCTTTAATGAGTACCAGCAGTTGAAGAGGTTACGGCTTCTAACTGCTCTGCCACTCTCCCAGAAGTTTCTGCCTCCATAGCAAAGTTGGCAGGACAGAAACCACGCATCTGTATTTTAGCAGTTCTGGTTCCTTAAAATCCTGTAAACTATCAATGAAGGTAACTTCCCTGACAGTTGGAAGCTGACACTTGGATGCACATTGGAGGAATACTTCAAGCTACCATAGGTAGTAAATGTTGCTCACCTTTCCAGTGAAGATAGGCAAGACTGAAGGTAGACCAACCATATCTCTTATGGCATCAGATTTACTCTATTTTAGCAATAGTGTTAAAAAGGTGACAATAGCTGCAGAATTCAGAGTATGGCTCCCCATTTCAAAGTCTTTCCGATGTGTTCTCCAGTAGAACAGGGCATTTCTTCATCTGATGAGTCAGCTGTTGAACTTCAGTGTCTAAGTATTCATGCAATTTCTGTTGATCAACCCAAGTGTATTTCCATAAGAATGATATTCTATGTCTTGGCATAGTTTATTATAAGAAGGTGGGTTTTTTTAGTATAGGAATTACTTTAAAAACCCCTATTCAATAGGCTCAAGCAATACCGCAATATCCAAACGTTAATATTTATGTGCACTGCGTGCATAAACCAAGCAACTTGAAAAGCCTCAATCATATGAAATAATATAACCCAGATTAATTCAGAAATAAATTAACAGAATGCTTTTTGCTTTATCATTTACAGACATTGAACCATATTGTATTGTTTTTTCCTGCACAGAAACAGTGGGAGTTCTGGACAAAGATGAAAGGAAGAATATGTACTGCGAGCTATTTGTTTTCCACACATCTAATAATATCTCTTGAAAAAGACATTCTGTATATAGAACAATTAAAAACTGCCCATATTTTAACGCTGTAAAGTTTAAGATTCATACATACCATAATGGTAGGACTCACAGTTGTTCTCTCATTTATATCATGGGGTTTTTTTCTTAATAACACAGTTGGCATTTCCATTTTTACTCCGAGGCAGATTTTGCCATCCTTACATCTTAGTTTTATTAAAGTTCTCATTCATTTTAGTGGGTAGGATGTTCTTACAGCATGAATTAGAGCGAGAAAGTCTGGCTGCTCAGTTGTGCAACACTGGATTTGAAATACGAGAAATAGGAAATAACTGACTTCTTTTTTCAGAAAAGTAATGCATGTACAGCAGAAGCCTAGTTAAGAAGGTAAAATCAAGATCATATGGGGCCTACTGTAATAAAGAAGCAGCACTAACTGCTGTGTGTCTTTCTGAGTTGTTTACTTAGATTTGATTGTCCTCTTTGATGGACATGCCTATCCCCCACAGAAGTCAACATGTGGGCTTCTGCTCTTGGTGGTGATCGGTCTTTATAGTTACTGTGGTTTGGGTGGTTCTGAGACCTATGAACAGCGACTCATGCTCTTAAGTCACTGATTCATATATGTCCTTTTTCAATGCAGTGATCAAAGGATTATGCAAGTTTGAAAGACTTGATTCCTCAGTTGTCTTCTGGAAATGAGCACTGTTGCTGGGGAATGCTTTGCCTCAATGTTTCTAACTTTCCATTTTTCCCTTGAAAACAAACCCAGTGGATGCTGTGGCCATAGTTCAACCGAACAACAGTATCCAGAATTTCAGTGTGTCTTTGGGGTGTTCTGACAATAAAGAACAGCGTATGTTATGAGTAAGAGCCATAATAAATGTTACTATTTTTAGTTAGGCTGTGGGTTAGTCAGTCCCTTAAGAGACTCTGGATCTATTACACTATCCAAATCTATTACGCTGTTGTAACAGCTGAAATTCAACCACGTGTTCAAGCACTTCAAACCCAATGTAACTTGTTGACCGCATAGGGAAATGGATGATTAAGGAACAGTGCATGGATGCATGCAGCGCCTTAATCTAAAAAGCTAAGCCAGTTCCTCGGTGAACAGAGGCTGTACTGCAGACTCTTCCCCGTGCCGCTTTATCCAAGATGACGGTGGCTGTGTTAGTCCAATACCCAGAGCAAGCTACGGCTGCAGTTCACGTCTCTTTACCGGCAGCCTCGCCACGCCACACGCCTGGTATCGCGGTGCTTTTCAGCGTGAGTGAAACGTACCCGTTTGCCAGTGCAACGTTGCACCCACTTTACAGATATGCAACCTCGTAACGATGTGCACTTGGCCCCACCGCAAATTCGCTTCATGCATTTCACAAAGGCCCCACGGCTACCCGTGTCGCTGACACGGATGGCGACAGGGACGTGTCTTTTCCTCAACAGCGGCAGACGCGTGGTAACCCGCCCTCGCTCTAGCACAGGGCCTGACACTGCGCCTCCGGCGCGCAATACCGCTGTCCCCTGGTTTTATTACTGGCGAGGGTGCTGCGCGGCCAGGCCCTGCGGCGGGCGGGGGGAGGAGGGGTCGGATTCCCTCGCTGGCAGCGGGGCGGGAAGCCAAGGCTCGGGAAAAGGACACAAACGGCGAGAAGAAACGTGCCCGCCGAGGGGCCGTTGCCTCCGGGGGCGCCGCACCCGCTCGGCCAGCTAGGCGACAGGGCGCCCCGCACAGCCCACCCCGCGCAGCGACCCGCCCGCCACCATCTTGAATGTGGGCATGAGGAGCCCCGGTGCCTTCCCTCGGGAAACAATAACAGCGGCACCCCGACCCTCCGAGAGACAGGGAGAAGAGAGCACTAAGGAGGCGGGGTGACCCCACCACGAACCGCCGGCACCTGCAGGGGACCTAAAGTCACGTTTAAGACACATAAACCAAAACAAGCCCGAACCCTGCCAGGCAGAGCGGTAAGCGGCGGCCTGCCCGCACCTAAAATGGCACCTGCTTCCGCCCTCGCCTGGTGACCCCGCCCGCGGAGGGTGGGGTGTCCCCGCCGCCAACCCGCCCCCTCTCCCGTGACACACGCGTCAGGAGACGCGCCAGGGTGCGCCCGCCCCGCCCCGCCCCCTCGCCCGGTCCCGCCCCGCCCCTTCCCCCGCCCCCCCGCCCCTCCCCGAGGTGCTCCGCGCGCGCGCCGCGGCCCGGCCGGAGACACGGCGGACCCGCACCGGCTGCGGCAGCGCGATGACGGCGCGGCGGGAGGCGGCGGCGGCGCCCGGCTGCCCCGGCTCCCCCTTCCCTCGCGCCGGCAGCTGGGCGGCTGCCTGGCGGGGCGCGGCGCTGCGCTTCGCCTTGGCGGTGCTGCTCCACACGGCCCGGGCCGAGAAGGAAGGTGAGACCCAGATTCCCCTTTCTTGTCCTCCTCCTCCTCCTCCTCTTCCTCCGGCGGCGGCTGCTGGGCCGTTGACGGCCGCGGTCTGCGCGGCGGCGGCGGTGGGGTGGTGGGTTGGCGCCGTCGCGTACCGGGGGGCGGCCGGTGAGGCTGGCGGCCTTGCCGCCCCTTCCCCCTCGGCGGGCCGCCGGGTCCCGCTGCCCGCCGTGCGGCTGCCGCGCGGGGGGTCGCGGGCGCTGTCCATCGCCGTGTGTCCGTCCGTCCGTCCGTGTCCGACGTCCCCCGCCGCCACCCCCCCGCCCCCAGCCCCACCGCGGCTGCCGGGGTGCGCCGGCGGGTGTGGGGCGGGTGGGAGTGAGTGTGCGGCGGCGGGAGCAGTCGCTGACGTTGGGGCGAACTTGGGGTTTCTCCTCCCTGGCAGCGGCGGGGATGGGGCTGGAGCTGCCCTTTAAAAAGGAGAGAGGAGGAAGAAAGAGGGGAAAAGAAAAAAAAAAGGCTTTCTCGCGTTGAGCGGGTTTCCCTGCGGCAGGCTTCCTGCAGGAGACGGAGCCAAGCCAAACAGACGGGCAAACCTGCCTGTGAAAGGGCAAAAACGCACGCTGGGGAGTGACAGCGAGACCCCTTTTGCTTCCCTGAGCTTCTGACAGGTGTCTGACGCCTTCGTGAAGTCGATGGCGTTTTCTCCATACTTTAGAGAAAGTCGCACGGGGACGTTTTAACTCCTGGTGCCTTTGGTTTTGGCACATTGTCTTTTCATTGTGGTTTAACAAGGGAAAAAAGGCCCCGAGCGAAACACCTAAGCGTATTCCGTAGCATTGCTGAGAACGGCTTTCGAGCATTTCCAAGGTGCAGACTCATGGTCTACTTAGAAGTGTGGCTGTGTGGCGGTGTTAAAAAGCAGCAGATAAATGTATTACACAAGTAGGTGAAACAGATTTACTTCCGCCGACGTGAAAATTTACTTTTCAAGCAAGTTGCTGCACTGGAGGAGGGTATATTGGAAGGAGATTGAAATGTATCAGCCCAGATGAGGTCCGAGATGATGAAATAGAATAAGAATAAAAAAGAATAAAAAGAATATGGAATAGGAGTTTAGTGAGGGGGCCGTAGTCGTATGTCCAGTCCATACCAGAGGGAAAAAACGCATCCTGATAATGCACTTGTTGGAATATTATGTTGATATGCCTTTCATTTTCTAATGAAGGGCTCAAATTGAGTAATTTCCTAGTAACTTGTTTTTACAAACACGATGATGTTCATATTAAGGTGATTTTAAAAAATCAATTTTGTGTCACAGCCGCTCTTGTTGACTGGACTCTGTCTTCACAGAATTTGATGTTTAGGAAACAGTGTGAAGAAGATACAGTATCCTTAGAGTGATGAGAATTTTTAAGTCCATCAGGTCAGTCTGTAGTGTCTTGAGGTACTAGAAAAGTTCAGATGCTTCAGAAACACTAATTTTGATTGCATTCCTTTACAGTTAATAGTTTATATGAGTTTATAAGCTTTATCAGTGATGTCATATACCAGTATGATGGAATTGATTCATGCCCTAAAAGTTGTGACAGCTGGGGCCATGATTTGGCTTTGTTCATTTGTGAAGGAGATATTTTTTTTCTCTATGGACCTCCTTGGCATTCCTAGATAAACAAAGACAGGTTTAGATTCACAGAGTTTGAATGGATATGATTGAAGTTCTTGAAGAAAATGAAATAGTTTGTACTGATATAATTTCTTTCCATTGATACAGTCTATTACTTAAAACTTATCCCAGCAACACTTCTGTCATTTTCAGAATGAATTTGATTTTCATACAGAACACGGAGGTTTTTTTTTTTTGCTTTTCTGACTTCTGGCACTCGTTTTTCTTTCCAAGTTTTCTGCTGCTTGAGTGTAGTCCGAGTGATACATTTAAGCTCATAAGTCTGGGTTTGGTGTTTTGATTTTTTTTTTAATTAATCTTTTATGGACTCCTTAGAAGAATTCCTTGATGATTTGCATTTGTGGATTACACATTGAAAACTGTTGTCGTGGAGCCTTTCTTTTACTGAACGCAGTGCCTCTTTATACCCTGGATAAAAGAACAGTGGAGTTTTAAAACAAGACAAAGTCAAAAGTGACTTGTGAGATCCAGTCCCACTGGTCTTAAACTACAGTCTAAGGGGCAGTAACTGAGCAGAGAAGGACCAACTTGGACAGTGGGCTTTTAGACCAAAGTAGGAGCTCAAAATGAAACAGTAGTTCAGAAGAAAGTAGGAGGAGGGTGTTTCAGGCTCTGTCCTTCAGTGCCTTAGCTTCTACCAGTTTGTGTCAAGTTAAACATAGTAAGACAAGGTTTAAAAAAAAAAAAATCTGAAAGTAAGGAAATAGCTAGGAACATCCTTTCCATCTCCCAAATATGGACATACATGTTTCACTACAGCTGCAGGAAGGAAGCTGTGGAGAAGGATTAGAACTGAGGTTGTACATTCTTGCTCCTGTGCTATTTCTGCACTGCTGAGTCGAATGTGACTGTAGTAAGACACAGTGCAGTATGTATTCTGGAAAAGTTGCTACAGAAGAAAATAGATAGAAGCTGGTGCTAAGATGAGTGAGAGAAGAATAGATCAGAATATTACAAAATAAAGAGAAAAATGAAGGTGGAAGACACTGCTTTCCTCTTACCTTGCCTGTGCATGAGAAGAAACTGGGGGAAGGATGGAGCTGATGCACAGAAGAGTATGCTGGCTTCATTCTTCTATGGAGGAGGAGCAGCAAGCAGTTCTTTATGGAGCTGTCATGAGTAGGAAGAAGATTGATGCTGGAGTATTCCAGGTTGCAATTCAAGTTCCCAATCTTAGTTAACTACTTTGAGGGTAAAAATGTAACGTAAACAGCTTTGCCATTTGTAATAAAGCAAAACTGAAATCCTTTGTGTGTACAAGCTGTAAATCAGATTTGTGGGGAACAGTGCTATTGCTGTATGCTCTCTCTGTGCTGGAGAACTAGAACTTGTGGAAATTATCTGGTATCTGAACAAATATGAGAGCAGACAAAACTGCATGTGGACCAGCCAAAACTTAAACATCGATTTCAGACTAAACACTGATGTGTGATTTTTTTTTTTTTTTTTTTTTTTTTTTTCCTAGCTGAGTTTTCAGTGCCCATGTATTGCTGAGGAATAAGTAAAACTGAGAAGGGCGTAAAATTTTTTGTTTATTCTTTCACTTAGGAAATCTGTGAACCATAGCAAAAGAATGACATGGCAGGAAAAATACTCTTCATTGGGTCTCAAAAAGCCTCTTGCTATTTAGGAGGAGCAAAAATAATTTAAGAGTTTCTTGTGCAAATACATACAATTTTCAGGATTTTTGTCATTTCATTTTTTCCTGGTGTAATTATCATGTTCTGTATTGCCACATGGATTGAGGACAACTTTCAGTTTATATTTGAGAGTGTGTGGTTTTTGTTTTGGGTCTTATTTGTTTGGTTAGGGTTTTGGATTTATCTTTTAGTTGTACTTTTTGAGGGAAGGAACAGATGGACACACAACAGCCTTCTGGGTTTCAGGTTGAAGGAAGCCATAGTGATGCCATAAACGCCATGGTCAGTAAAAAGTTTTGAAGACGGATGTCTAACATCATCATGTTTTTTTACCTAAGAACTGTTTTGTGTTTGTTCCTTTATTTTTATTCATTTAAAATGATCTATATTTTTTAAAAAAATTTTATACATCGGTGATATAAATATATATTTTTGTAATCACTTTTTAATTGGCCAGCTGACTGAAAGCCTGTTGAGACTATTTTGGTAGTTCTTACTTACCTGCTCACAACATCGGTGCAATTAGAGCAAGGTTGATATTTAGCTGGATCTGGGAAAAATTTCTATTTAAACATCCAAGATCTGATACCAGATAGGTCAGTGAAAATGCAGAATGTTGTTCTTTTTTTTTTTTTTTTTTTCTTCTAAAGCTTGACATATTCTCTCATAACATCCTAGAAACTAAGATAGTTACTGAGTGTAAATGATAGGTAAAATAATCATGGAAGAGTTGGAGAGGTGGTGTCACTAGAACAGTGCACTGGGATGCTGCAGTTCTGGTTCCATTTTTGTCATTCTGTCTCATCTTGGGCAAGTAGCTTTTGGTTTTTACCAGTATCTAAAATGGCAATCCAGGATACTTCATATGAGTATCAAAAGTAGACTAATGCTGGAAGGTGATGTGGGAGAAAGCTTGTATGTTTAAAATAACATTATTAAAAAACTATTCATATATACTACTTGTTTGTCATATCCTGCTGTCAGAACTAATGTATAGCATGCTACGATTTATTTTAATGTTAATGTTTTGACCCTGACTTAAAATGTGATCTAGAGAGAATGACCTCAGTCAAACTGGAAGCACTCTAGCAGCTGAAGTAGCGCATCAAAATCATGAACAATATGAGGAAAACACAGTGAATAAGAATTGCCCATGCTATATTGTTGTGGTTTTGAAACTTAAGTATGGTATGGAAGAGCTCATTAGGCTTGCACTATGTCTTTGCTCTTGTAAGTGATTAAGACTAAGTGTGTGCTAGATTGAAGGGTCTCATGCTTGTCTGCAGAATCTTTGGGCTAAATTAAGCATTTGGAAAAATTGCGATGCAACGGGCAGGAAGTTGAGACCCCGTGTTCTCTGTGACCTGTGTAATCTTGTAATGGTTGCTATTACCTCCTCTGCATCTCTCCCTCACAGTGTCCAGTTATATTGCACATGTGAGGCAGACGGAGGTAACCTCACCTGTAGAGGTCGATTGAAGGATAGTGTGCTGTGGTTCAAGGCCTTGGATTGTCGGCTGTTGAAGGAACTTGTGTATTTGTATAGTGCCTAACATGATGAAGCCCCTCCAAAGTTTGCAGAAATCTATAGGGATTACTTTAAATAAAGCTTTCAGTTGTGATTTTTATGATTGATTGCCAGTATTGCAATAGGGGTTACTTTGAGTCATTTGGATACACTTGTGCATGTTAAAATTTTGGCTATTTTCAGCAAAGCTTGGACATTTGCAGTGTGTCTCTTTATTTCAAAACCTACCCAATTTTGTTCTGCTTAAAGTGATACATGTTCTGATTCTGTGGTGTGATTTACTAAGTTTATAAGTATAAAGAATCTTTCAAACTGTAAACTTGGTAAATCATGTGGGAGTTTGACAGTGAATGGTGGATGCTGTGGTTTGTGCATAACCAGCAGTAAAAGTTGTGTGACTGAAGCGCAGGCTAGAACCAGTTTGGTTTGTTCCTGTGTTTGTGGGTTTGGCAAGAATAAAAGTCAATAAAGATCCGTTTTATTTCTCTTGCTAGTAACTGCTATCCAGTGTCTGACTATGTCCGTCTACAGTATGAACTTATCTGGCTGTAACAACAGGAGCTGCAAGAAAGTGTCTTTTTTTTTTCTCTAAAAGACAGCATTTGAAGTAAATGTGCACTCTTGATAGTAAGTGCAGGTACTCAGAACTGGACTGGGTACTAACTTGAGCAGCCTAACAAGACCCGCTCTGACCAGGTGGCTGGGCTGGAGGCCTCTGGGGTCACTTCCAGCCTGTGTTATCCCATAGTTCTGAAAGGTCAGTGCTTTGGGTGCTTATTACAAAAGTAGGTGATTCAATCTGTTCACCTGTGGCAGTCACCAAATTTGAGTTTAAACTATAGTTACTTTAACAATATTTTCTGTTTTTTCTAAAAATGTGTTAGTCATCATTTTTAATTATTATTACCAAGATAGAGAATGCAGAATTTCTTCTTGCATAGGGTGTATATTAGTGCATCGCTGGAATGGCCTTTATTTTGTGATTGACTTGTTTGGTATTAGTAATCTATTTTGTTAAATTGGAAATAGGAATAGAATTTAATTTAGATTGCTCACTGTTGCCCACCTTTCCTATATGGAGGAACTGTTTAACAAAGAGTCTGGATACAGAGGGGTTAATTCTTGACACCAACTTCCCCTTTTCCATTTCATAAAGCTTATAAACTGAAAATGTAGATGCCTGTTTAGGAAACCAAAGGAACTAGTGACCATGAGAGTTAAAGAGGAGATATTTATCTTTCTAGTCATAAATACAGGCAAACAATAATCCTGTGTCGGATATGGGTTTGTTAGAGGCAGCTGGTAAAATTTTAACATGTGATGCAAGAATGTTGGCCATTTCTGTTTTCTGAACTATGTGAAGTAATTAGTTATTTACTGACTGTAGCAAGGATGTGATGCAGCATCTGCACTTAACACTTTTTAAAAATCTGTCTTTAACATTTTCTGTTAAGCAGGCTTGAATAACTTGTGCTCTGGAGTATTAAAGGGGCTAAACCAGGATTGTGCACACTAGCACTCTTGCTCTCTTTTTAAAAACTTTGGATGTAATGGGGAAATAGCAAAGATCTGAAGGATTGCAGTGTAATTCCACTCTCTGAAAAGGAGGAAAAAAAAGGAGTTTTACACTAGTTTGAGATTTTCCTGCTATGTTTACCAGATCTGTCTTATCACTAGGACTATCATAGAGGGATTTTTAATACCTCTCCTCCTACTGCCTGGCATGCATAGCAGTAGAGAACCATCAGAGAACAACTGGCGTTTTACTGTAGTTGTTGATCTGGTTTCAAGGATACCTGAATGAAATGTAATGGAAGGAGGTACACAGGAAATGAAACTATGTACTTGACAGCTCCTTCTGTCTGTGTATTGTATGAAGTTACAAAATGTTTTTTAATCGAACTGTTCAGCTGACTAATACAGCATGCTTAGGTTTTTAAAGTTATTTGACAAATGTATCCATTAACTATTCATCATAAAGCAATCCCATCTAACAGTGATGCATTAAGGCTTATCTGAGGGTTTTTCAGTTGAACATGTAGATCTACCTATCTATGTTGCACTGTACAGATTTGGTGTAGTAGAATGTGCACAGACTTAATTTTAAAAGTAATTTTAAAAATCCCAAACAGTCCTTGGTTGTAGAGTTTTAAAGTTATTTAAATCAGGAAGTACAGCTAATAGTGGTGTTAAACAGATTAAATCACCATTTGAGGGAGTAATGATAGGAGACAAAGTTGTAGACAAGCATGTTACTGATTTAAATAATTTGAAACACTCATTTCCACTAAACCTCTTATACACCCACTGTTCATCAACTTGACTCTTTAGATCCATAGATCTGAAGTAAAATGGAGTCCTTGTAGAGTGAGGTGGTAGTGAATAAAAAAAATGGCTGAGAAAAGGTCTTAAAGAGGAGGTTTTTAAAGAGGGAGTTTTAGCTATTGAAAACAGAAAGCTTTCTGTTGGCAGCTTTTGTTGGAAGCATCTCAGGGTAGTTTTCTCAGTGTGAAATTGGATGGCCTCAGCATAGTTTGATGTGACTGGCTGATGAAATTTCTTCATTTTGTAATAGGTGAGCTGCAGACTGAAAATGTCTGGCTCAGACTGAAGATGATAGAAGATATTGATAATGAGATAAAGAAATCGGCTATTTTTCATGACCTCATCTTCCACGAGGGGATTTTTGGGCCCTGCATTTGAGATGTTGATGTAGTATGTTAAGTGAATTTAAAAACTGGTTATCTGAAGCTTGTAAATAAATATGAAATCATCTAGCAGTACAGAAAAATGAATTGGTGATTTACACCAAAATACTGTACAAATATTTGCAGGTGTAATTTGTAGATAATAGAAGCTATCCAGGCAACTAGATAAACTGCAGGGTGTTTGCTGGGAATAAACAGAAACCAGTGGTTCATGCTCTACCTTGGAGACTGGTTACAAGGAGTTTCTCCTGGCTCTATTCTGGGACCTGTCCTGCTTAATATCTTTGTCACTGATCTAGAGTTGGAGTGTACCAAATCTGGGGAGCAGTCAGTATGCTCAAGGACAGGGCTGCATTTCAGAGAGATCTAAACAGGACAGAGCAGTGAGCTGATGGGACCTTCATAAAATCCAAAAACAACAAACGAAAAGTCCTTCATATGGGACAGAATAACCACTTGCAGGGGTATAGCTGGAAATGCTGTACCTGAATCAGCAATATACCCTGGCAGCGTACAGGAATGTAGCCACTAGACTGAACAAAGTGATTATTCCTGTTTACTCAGCACTTAATAGTCCACACCTAAACCACTGCATCCAGTTTTGCTCTGTACTGTCCTGCTGGAAGGTGGCAAAGATGTTCAGTGGGCATGTGACCTATAAAGAGAGGCTCAGGGACCCAAAGCTGCATGGAGATGAGGCTTTGGAGGGACCTTGTGGCAGCCTGCCAATATCAAAGTAGAGGTTATGAAGAAAATGGAGCCAGACTCCTCACACAGATTCATGGCAGGAGCCTGAAAGACAATGGCCATAAAGTGAAACAGGGAATGCTTGTTTTGCATCAGGAGGTGCTGGTCTGTGATGATCTGAGTAAGAAAGGCACTCAGACACTGTAAAATATCATTGAAAATGCTGTTTATTGGAGTTAACACTATAAAGAGAATAATATAGATAGGATTCCCAACATCAAAACATATGTAAGATTGAGTTCTGCAGCATTAAACAGGCCTCCAGTACATGTGCAACATACTGTGCAGACCCCATCCATAGAAATGGTTGCCCCCACTTGGTTCTTCAGGATGGATTTCCTTACAAGAAAACAACTCTATTCATCATTTCTACTGTCAAGCAGAAAGGGTGCCCACATGAGAACTTCTAGCTGCACTTTTAGATAAGTCAGGGCCACCCAGGTGGCATAATCACCAGTACTAAGTGGGAGCTGCCTGCAGGCTCCTCTGTTACAGGGAGCTGGCTGAGCTCGTCCTGCAGCCGAGGGCTATGTGCAGCACAGCATGGGCCTGAAAGCCTGTATGTGCAGCATAGCACAGGTAAGGACCTGCTCAGATTAGCTCTTGTTTGGATCACTAACTTCTCAATGTATTATGGGCTTCCTGTCAGGACTGCTACAATATTCTGGCTTTGCACAATGAGGACATATTTTGCCATGAGAACAGTTGGGCGCTGAAACAGATTCCCTAGAGAGATGGTGGAATCACTGGCTTTGGAGGTTTTTCAAGGCATAGCTAAACAAAAGCCTAAGCAACATAATTCAAATTCAGCGTTCACCGTGCCTCAGCAGAAGGTTGAGCTGGACGAATTGTAATGTCCATTTCACCCTGAATTGCTCTGTCTCTGTGTTTTGGGTCTCCCTCTTGACCTTAAAAACTTGGTTGGAAGTTGAGATAACTTTGTCGTAACTGATGGGACTATCTGTAAGACGAGAAAATTCTGAGTTTCCACGTAACTCCATAGTGAAATCAGTGCTCTGTAGTAGTAATTTAGATATAATTTAGATAGAAGCAGTTACAATTGGATCTAGGAAGTTTCATGTGTCACTGCATCACTAAAGAAATGTGGTCATAGAATGAAAAAAAAACCCTGTCGGCCCTTCCTTGTTTCTGTATTCATGCATCATATAGGCTTTATTTGTCCTCTAGTTTTAATTCTTTCTCTTGAAAAATTTGTTTCACCAGGAATATTTGTATGCTATCTTTCATGCAAAGGATAATATAGCTATTAGTTTCCATCTTTGCTAGCTGCTGGCGATGTGACAATAAATTGGATTGTGGATGACATGTTAATATACAAGATGTATTAAAGTAATACTTAACAACCTGCACAACTCGTATATCTGAGAAAATACTGAGAGATCTGGATATTGAATGTTGCCAAGTTTGTTCCTTTGCATCAGGAGGCATGGAGGATGTGGTTTTTACTGAAAATCATTTCCTCCTTGTAAGTTTGCTTCAGTGTTCTGGATTTGTGTGTAACTTCAGTCTGTGGAGCCAGTAATGGGCATAAATAACCATTATCTGGTGAGACCCTTGCCCCCAGGCATCCTGCTACTTAATTTGGTGATAGAAAGCACTGAGACACTTCTTGCCCTCTGAATTGTTGCTCCAAAATACAAGTTGATAAGGTGTGTGGAGAACTTTTATATTATGATATAGCTGCTTTTGTATTATCATATAGCTTGTCAGTTGCCTTTCATATGGCTTAAGTAGGTCGTGATGTGCCCAAATAGATTTGGCTAAACTCTTTCTTCCAGTATAATGAAAAGATTAATAAATTCCTTGTTTGGGGGGAAACCTGGTTATGTCTGATGCTGAAGGAGAGCTAGTTTTCACTGACTGAATCTTCATAGGTGAAGTTACTCTGCCATTTAGTGCTACTGAATATCGTTATCTGATGGAGAAAAGACTAAAACAAACTTCAGTTCATCAGGGAAAATTTGATCAGAGTTCCAGTACTTGATGAGTCCCATGAATTTTTCCTTTGATTAAATTGAATTTCTCTAGGGAAAAAGACATTAGAGTAAGGAACTCAGAAATTGAATGAAAAAATTATTTATTTAGCATGATTTAATTGTGTTTTAAAAGCATCTGTACTGAGAAAAAGGAATTTAATGCTGAAGGGCTATTTAATCTAGAAAAGTTGTGCATATTTAGGTTGAAACTTGGTGCTAGGCATGTCAAAGTAGAAATGAGAGGTATTTTGGGGTGAAGATAATTGACTGTTATCTTAGTTAAGGGGCAGCTTAGTGGTGTGGAGTATTTGCAGTCTTTAAAGCAGAATTAGATGTCTCTTCAAAATGTATTCTGTAACTAAGCCTAAGGATTTGGAATTATTGGGTGAAATTGTGATCTGTTTTGCACAGGGTGTCAGCCTAGGTCATCGTAGCAGTTTCTGAAAGAGTCTGGCCAGAAGAGATTATTTACTTCTGAGGGGTAACTGCTTCCAAGGTATTTGGAATGAATTTAATTTCTGCAGTTAAACATAGTTAAGCATTTAATTTCAATATACCTACTTGCACCTTTAACTTCTTATTAATGTTTTCAGATATTTATTTTTCCCCAGAACAGGAATTCTCCTCTTTTATTTAATTCTTCTTGCCCTATATCTTTATCTTCTTTCACAACTTGCTGCAGTAATTCTCCACCCATTTCTTTTCTGGCTTTATCAGACATTGAGGCCAACTTTTTGCTGCTGGTCTGTGTTCCTACATGGCGAGTCAGCATACTGCATTGCTAAACAATCAATAAGTAGCATTACTGCTGCATCATTAACACTAGGGCTTTAACATAAGGCTTTTCCTACCTTTTCTTGACCTTTGATCATTGTATTTATAGACTTTGTATGGTAGCTGATTATCTTGCTGCTCTTTTACTTGTCCTCCAGGCTTAATAGTGGACACTTGAGTAACAGTTGCCACATGAGCACAGAGAGGGTGGAAATACTGTGTTCCTCCCTCCCAAAGATAATTCTCTTCAGTTACAATTTGAACAAGTCGTAAGTGTTATGCAGCAAAATCTAAATTAATGTGTTGTCCAAGTTCTCTTGCTGTTCTATAAATTCATGCAGTTCCACCCTGATAAGTGACTAAAAAAATTTTGAAAAGCGGGTGGGTGGCAGGATCCGGGCAGGGAGGAGAGTAGAAGTGTTGTCACTCAGTAGGTCACTGTTGCTGTGTCATAACACTGGTTGAGTGATACAAAACATCTTCTGTAGCAGGTAACAAGGTAGGAGTAGGGATTGAAAACTGAGCAGTGTCCACTGAGCATAAGCTGTAGCTCTTACCTGGTTGCATTTGCATTTCTAGTAAGACATTTAGATGTTGGGGGGTATCTGCTGGTGGTGTTGTCTTTCTGTTTTGTGGGGTTTATTTGGAAACTCTGAAAATCCCATTCTCCTTCCTCTTTTCTACAGTGTAGAGAACAATTCTTGTGCTCTGTGTGGGTTTATTAAGGTCATTATGTACCTTTTAAGTAGGTCTTTGCACTGTGTCGACACAATTTTTTTGAGTAAGTGGGTTTCATGGGTCTGTTCAGTGGCTGATTTTGTAAGAGTGCAAGTTTGGAAGGCTGACGTTAATGCTAATAGTTACAATTATTGTCAGTTAATGCACTGTTCTTCTGAGGCTGCAGAATCTGTGAACTATCACTTCCTGTAAACTACATCTTAAATGTTTCTATATGCTGAAAAGGTTAGAAATCCAATAAGTCCATGTTGTCTGTGCACACATCGATTTGCAGTGCTACATGAGTAGTAAAACTTATTGCCACCGTTAAAAGTTTATGATCTAAAATCTGAGAACTGAACTGTGATGAAGATTTAAGAATAGTTTGAAGGGGCTGCTCTGCTGCTTTCCCTCTCTCATTGCAGGACAGGTTGTCTTGTTTTTGAGGCTAGTTCCAATTAATTTTATGTCTGTACAATCCCAATCATGACAAAGTTATAGAGGTATAATCTAATTTAGCATATTGAAACTTTAAAATATTTAAAATCGCCATCATTAGAAAGAATAAAACCCCATAATTTGTATGGCCCAAAGCCAGAAAAAAGGATGCTA
Source organism: Athene noctua (assembly GCF_965140245.1). Taxonomy (NCBI): domain Eukaryota; kingdom Metazoa; phylum Chordata; class Aves; order Strigiformes; family Strigidae; genus Athene; species Athene noctua. Next base: position 192,694,757 of record NC_134037.1, read on the forward strand.
TTTACAAATGTTGCATTTCTCTTTCACTTCCTTTTAATTTTTTCCCTCTTCTAAAATGATTTATGAGAAGTTTCCATTACTATTGGAAGTGTTGTTCTATTTGGCTTGAAAACAACGTGCTAAAGTCTTTCTCCAAATGAGAGAATTATTTCTCCTTTTTCTTTTATTTAAAAATAAGTTTTCTCATTCATAACCCCCCTATGAAATCTTCATTAAAAAAAGATTGGATATTATATTCAGAGAAGTATTTTTGGAGCCCGCAATTAAGTGTCTTTGGAGGAACAAATGAAATTATTGAACTGTTTAGAAGTAAAGCACCAACTTATGCAGATATTTTTAATAGGTGTTTTAAAGCATCTAGCAACTTTTAAAGTAGTCTTTGATTGTATTTTTTTTTTAAATGAAGTTTTATGATATTTATTGCTACATCTGAAATAGATTATTTTGGTCAGTGGCAGATACATTTTTAAACATTACAAAAAAAGCCTAATGTAAAAATTGCTCTAGCTGAAGTGGATGAAAATGCAAATTTCTCTACGGTGGAAATACAGGTTGAGTACAGAATAAGCACCTTAGAATAAAGGTATTTGAATAATGTGTGATTCTTTTTTCTGTCCATATAAAATTATCTAAAGTACCTTTCTTAAAAAATAACGAAAGAAAAGCAGACTGCTAGGTGTAGTATGTTACTTTCAGTGGGTTTTTTGTTTCTAGATATGTTTCTGTAGTTTTATTGTAAGGATATATCTGCTACACAACACATCCAATCAGTGCAAGTTCCATAAAAGAAACCTTCAAGCGGTTGGGCCATCTCCTGAAGTGTGAAACAAATGTCTTGAGCCAGATGTGTGAACTGTGTCTTTAGGACTGAGACCCACATTCTTCCTTTCTCAGACTAAGCAGTAGCTTCATTGTCTGTCTGGGGCCTGTGTTCTGAATCAGAATTGTGCTGTCACTTTCTGTTTTGTAGCTGGCTTTAAAAACTGAATTGATTACTGAAATCCTAAAACTCTGCATCAGTCTTAAGTAAGGGGAAAAGAGATGAGTTGATGAATGCAATGTGACAGCTCTCCTAACTAGGAAAGAGCCTTGCTGTGTAAAGAAGATTGTCTTGTATCTAAAGTCAAAAATGACACATGAGTAAGTTAGTGGAAGATTATATGTAGACTTAGTTGGGTAATGGTGTATACACTCAAATTTGTGCTGTTGTGTGCATAAAATACAAATTATTTGATCGTTTTCTCCCCCTCACTGTGGAATAGAGACTCGTGTGCTCAGGTATTGCAGTGCAGGTGATCTGCTGTCTCTGCTTAGTGTGTATTAACTTGGGCATAGGTTTGTGCATATGAACTTACTCGAGTATCTGTTGTATAAAGTCATACAAATAGTTTTTTATAATCAGTAGTACCAAATAATGTTTTTAGTGAAAATTTTATCATTTTGTTGTTTAAGTTAATGTATTGCTTTTGTTTCACATGATTAAAACATATTATCTAGGCATGTTCAGCTAGTATGTCAACAGAAAATAAAATTTAATAAGCTGGCTTTTTAAGGGATGATAATTAGGGGTTTTAATAAAGAAAAAATAATGTATTTCTATGTGACAGGACTTCAAAGTGAGTTATTTTTGCATATGATCTTTACTGGTTTGTGTAAATTTACTGTCTTGACTGTGATGGCTCTTCCCGAGGTCTGCTGGAAAAATTATCCATTTCCCATTGTTATGGACTATTGGAAAAGAAACAGGTGAATTGGCTATGTAAGTGCAAGAGGATTTAGCTGGAAAGGAAGCCTGCTGGCTGGTGGTTTTCTCTCAGAGCCTCCTGCCTGAGGTTCACTATGATCTTTTACCTTTACAGTGAACAGTCGTCTCTTGGGATGTAGGCTGAAATTCAGGCTGATAGATACACTGACTCTTCCGTCTTGGAGAATAGGCCTTTCTTTAAATAGCTTTTATTGTGTTCAACACTGAACTGGGATGTGTTTCTTGAGGTTCACCAGACTCTTGTATTCTTGAAGCCAATAAAAATGGTTGCTTGCATTACAGCATAATACTGTTTTTATTCATCTGTGTGGTATTCAATTTTTTTACAATGTAATTTTCCTTTCATAGTAATGTTATTTTATCATCTATATCCACCTGCCTGTATTTCACATGGGGCTCAATTTTCCACTGTTCAGGATGACTGAAATTGTGTGATTGCGCATAAGCAGTTAATTCATTGTCAAAGCTTTAAAACCAACTTGTCCAGTTTTAGTTGTGCTGTTTAACTGGTAGTGATACAAAAGCTGTAATTACAATTACATAGACAGAAGTAAATGACATTTAGCACATTGTAATTGGCTCATGTGGTTATAGTTACCTTGAAGTGAGCTTAGTCATAAAGACAAAGGGTTATAAACTAAACCTTTAAAAAACTTGGTGTAAATTAGGAGAGGTTTAAATAATCAATGTGGCCCTGTTTTATTAAATTGGTACACTATTTCCAGAATTTAGGGAAAATTAATAGACTAGGTGATACCAGGTTGTGTAACTACATCTTATAAGAAAGTTGCCTTAGACAAGAGTTAAGGGAGAAAATAGTTCTTACTAGCATGTAAGACCATATATAATGAACATAAAAATAAATGAAGGCACCATGTTCTGGAGTAAGTAATATTACTTACAGAACTAAATAATATTCCAGAATAGTGGTTTTGTAAGCATATGTGCCAGGATATGTGTTCCTGTTGAAAAAAAGAAAAAGAGAGTGGCTAAAGGAAAAAAAATTCACAAAGCCACCTTAAAAATCAATCTCAGTCAGAAGTAGGCCTCATAACCTGCAAACCATGGAGAACTTTTTTTTAATCATTGCACACCAAGACTCTTGGCATATTCAGTGGTCTCACATTACATGCAAATTTATTCTGTTATGTGTAATTCAGGCACATCTAAAGACTGGTGTTGGCTGAAGTGATTTATCTCCCAGTTTACTTTAGAAAACTGTAGGATTTTAAAATTTTCTTCCTGTTACATGATGCTTTATAGTTCTACTTTTTCTTATTTTATGCTAAAACCTAAAAGGCTTGGACCAGAGACAACGAAAATAGGAATGGGTTTGAGCAAAACTTGTTTGGTAGCTACATAAACTTGTGAGAAGATGCTGCTTAAGCTTTGAGGAATTTAAGTGAATTCAGTATCTCTTTAGGCCGCTGTTTCCATTTTCATTACTTAAGACATTGTCACATACTGTGATGCTGGAAAGGGCAGGGGAAAGTGTTTAGAAATCTACTAGTAATAATGACTAGATAGTGTTTTTACTGTTAGAGAAAGCTGCGGTTTTGGGAGCAGGGGTTATGGTTGTGGTGGTGTTTGTTTTGCCTTCTCTGAAAGAGTTTCAAAGAGTTTAGAAAATGCTTTCTGTAGAAAAAGGTGTTTTGGACCTACATTCACAGTGCTTTTTCTGGTATCTTTTATGAGCTTTTCATAGAAAAGCTGACTTGAGCAAAGAAGTTGAGCTTTAAAGGCTGTAAATTGAAAACAAACAAAATGAAACAACAGTATTTTTTGTTTAGTGTCACTTACATCACTTTTGTTAATAGTGACCTACTCTCTGAAAAGAGATACAGGATACACAAATTACAAGCTGGAAAAATTTGGCCCCGAAATCATTTAATATCCTAGCAGTGAGAATGACTAATATTGTCATGGATTCTCATGAATCTGATAAATTTGCTTCTTGGGGGTGCTTAAAAGGATAAAGGTTTTCTACTGAGAGGGATCTGCGTAGATCTGAGGTGAGGAGGAAAGGAAATGATGATTCTTCTGGCCTTGAAATGTGTAAATGTGAGTCTGTCCTTTTCCTTCTTTGGGTCCTGAACATGCTAATAACATTTAAAGTTTAACTAATAACTATTATAATCAACCTTCAGGTCTTCAATTGCCTGTAGGATCAGGAAGATAATTATTTTCCTAGTGTGTAATTTGGCTTCTTTGCTGATTTGTGCAGTGGCAGATCACACTGTGACAGCTGAAATGCTTCCTACCCCAAATGTTGTGCCCCTCTTGTAGCAGTTGCCAGTCACGTGGTAGGAGTGACCGAAATGGTACAGTCAGCAGTTCTTAATTTGCTGCAGTTTACTATTCCAGAGTATTAAAGTATTGAGTACGGTATTAGACTGATAATGGAGCATGATGGTATCAGCCTGGACTTTGGGAAGAAGTTTTTCCAGAAGTTGTTAGGGACTTTGCAGAAACAGTCATCTTCATCTGTAGCATGGGGAATGGTTCACCTAATAAAGCATGCCCAAGTGATCTCATACTTAATTGCTTTCAGAGTCTTTTGGCATTGATAATAACCTATTCTCTATTGATGACATTCATATTTTGTGTAAAAGACTATTTTTGGACTTGACCTGCAGAAGTTTGTGAATTTACTTAGCTCAGGTGCCACAGGTGCAAATGGTGAGCAACTGCTTCTAATTCTGGAATAGGCAAATCCCCAGAAGGAAGGGTTCTTCTTGTCGGTCGTCATCTGCATTACACTTTGAAGAAGCCTTTGTCCTCTCTGTTGTCCATATTAGACAGTTTTGAGAGCTGCTCTTACAGGGATTTGGCTGATTCTTTATGACTCGTCAGTGGAGCCTTTTTAAAATGTAATTAGCTTTGCCTCATTTGAATGAGGTGACTGGTTCAGTCATCCTGAATTGAGATTCTGAGAAGTCAGTTGCAAAAACAAGCTTTCATCTCACAAAGGTGTAGATATTTAGTTGTAATTTCCTTCTTTTTTGAAATAACTGATAAAGTAGAAACAAAGGCTTGGAAGGTAGTCTAAAACAAAGTCAAAGGTATAACCACAGAAATGTCATCACAGCCTCAACTGAGATGCCACTGCTGTGAAGTGGCCAAGAGCCAAGCTTTGCAGTGCATCTGACTTCACCTGGCACTAACTGTCATCTGCTCTCTCAAAACATTTCTTAAATGATATAATGATGAATGGCACTTCTGTTTAACAGTGTCATCCCCTCAAAATGTTCTGTAGCATCTGTTGCTTTGTTCATAATCTGCAACAAAGATGAAATAACTGAAGAGTGGCTGAGAAAGTGTTTGGAGTTTACAGAAGGGCTGCCTGCGTTCAAGCTGATTGAGTAGAAAGCTTTGGGTAGTTTTTGTGGGCTTCTGTGTGTGTTATCCTTGTGGAAGAATTGTTGCTACTTTCTGCTGTTTGTACCTACAGTGTACCATATTTAAAATGGGTAAAAAGCCTTAGGAAAATGCTAAGAATTTGTGATTTGATGAAATACCCCTTTATGTTTTACTTGTTGATAGATTATGAATAGAAAAAAGCTGTTTTCTAATGATTTTTTGTTTGTATCTGATGCCACGATCAAGTGCTCTGTATTCTTTGTTTCCAAAGCAAAAAAATAGAAAACAAAAGAATGCCGAAAAGCCCAAGCTCAGAGATGCAGTTCATTTTGACTATTGGGAAGGTGTGCTTGTATTGATCTTTTTTTTTTTTATTAAATTGTGTTTGCTAAACATGCAATAAATCAAATACATGAGAAAGCATAACTTCAGTCTGTATTTCTCCCTAAATTAAAAAATTGAAAATTTCCCCTCCATATCAGCTAATCTGTAATTTTGGTTTTTTTGCACAGAGGACAGACATGACATTTTTATGAAATTGTGATTAACTGTCATACTTTGCTTTTTAACCTAACATGTTAAAGCTTCATTTTCTTGCATCTCGTGCTGCTGCAATTCATTTACAGATTTTTTTTCTTAGTATTTTAAAGATAAAATTAAACAGTGACTTCAATTTCTTGCATATGTATTACCAGTTAAATTGACGAGAATCCACTCAGTTTCTAGGATTAAACTTTAAACTGATAGACCTACTCCAGTAATTTAAGTTTTAAAAGCTCAGATCTTCATAAACTGTAGGACTCGATCTTGTAACAGCTGTTTAAATGCTGTTTTGGTTTGGTTTTTTTAAATATCTTGCCCTATGTTCTGTATACTTGTTCAGTATAAATGATTGACCAGACCCCTGATTCTTGGATTAAGGATAACCTCTTGTTTGTTTTGGAAACCATTAAGGTAATAATAAATACACTCCCCAAAATTTTTTTAAGATATTGCTGACATGACTGACTAGTGCTACTGTTTATATTACAGGACATGCATATTGTTTATAATCTGAGCCCCTCTCCCTCCCCCTTCCCCCTTCCCCTCTGTGGCGAGTTTCACACTTCCACATGAGCTGGGGCTGCTTGCTCAGCCTTTGCCACTAAATGTTAGAATTCTGAGGCATGGTAGCTTGGAAAGTAATTATATGAAATTCTGTTGTTTGGGGGTTTTGTTTATTTGGGGTTTTTTCATACAAAAAGAGACTTTCTGAAGTGACATCAGCAGTCTCTTAACTTCTGCTTTTGGTCATATGAAAGCAAGGTTGTGGAGTTTGTACCTTTTAGGAGAAGGTAACTAAATATGTTGAGAATAAGGGATGCAGAATGGGATGTGCAGTGATAGTAGCAGTGCACTGCTACTAATAGGATGTGCAGTTAAGTAGCAGATTGACTTTTGGGTCCTGAGTGAGGTGTCATTAAAGCAGTCAGTGAGGAAATCCTCAGGACAAACACATGTCAAAAATTGTGTTTCTCTGTGTGGTAGGTGCCTTATTCCTGTCTGCCAAGAGTGCTTTTTTCTTATTTTTGCTTTCTGATAGTAAAGTCACTTTTTCTTTTAAAACACTGTAGAGACAGGTGGCAATGTTGGTGACCTTATAATTGTTCCTGTTAGAACACCAACCTTCAAAGTGGGAGATGAAGGTTTAAATTTCCTTTTCCAGACTGGGTTTCAAATTACATCTTCCAGAAGTGCACACTATGCTTCTGTGTGCTGCAAAACCTTTTAACTTCTTCCTGTTGAAGTTGTTCTCTCTGTGGAAAGAGGGGAGTGTGTTATCACTCTCTCAACTTCATCTGACTGACAAAGGCAGTCATGGAAAAAGGCCACTCTTCCACAGGAGGAGTGAATTACGGGGAATTTTTTTTTAATACAGTTTTCTGATTTGAGGTTGTTACTGCATTTTATCATAAAGACTTGTGCTTGTGCATGTGTGCGTGTGAATAGTCTTTTGGGGAGTAAAATTTAGACCTCTTTGAACTTTCGTCTAACTCATGTTCATTCTTGTACAGATTATTATATTTTACAGGAAAGGCAGTGCCCTTATTTCGAAGAAAGTAGCATTCCCTACATTTTGAGAGGAATTAAAGAACAATTGGCCTGACCAAACATTTGGAGGAAATGAGTGGAGGAGGAAGGCTTAATTTGAGCATCCTATATGTGACTGAGGCATGAACTTTTCATCAAGTTTAGCCATATGGTGCAAACACTTCAGAACTGTTTCAAATTTTATTATGTTACTGTCAAGATGGAGAGAGGTGTTGCCATGCTGAGGATTAGGGAATAGTGTGAACGAGGCTTTCCAGATGGACAGTTAAGATCTTAGGTGTATAAATGAAACTGAAATTCTATTTTTTATTGTTGGAATTCTTTGTGGGCTTAGATTTATTAAACTTGGTTGTTTAGGTACCCAGTCAGTTATATTGGTACTGAGTTAACTTGGTGCAGCCAGTCTTTTTAGGGAACCTAGAAGATGATGTTCATTTTGGAGTTAAAATTTTTATGCCAAAAGACTGATTTGCAAAGTGTGGTACTTACTAATACAAACATCTTGAAATTGTAGTGCTTGAGGAAAATTAGTATCACAGATTTGTGTTCGATGTTTTGTTAGACTCTGCATTGTTATTTTGGTTTGTTGTAGCTCTGTCTAAAAAGGTACATCAGATTTTAGATGTTTAAGTTGCTCTTTTTAATTAAAAAAAAAAATGTTTTTCTTTTAAGTTAATTAGTTTTTTGTTTTTCTTCGCAGCTTTCATCCAGTCGGATGGCATAATAGAAATGCTACGTTTTGATGAAGGAGACCTATTGCAGGTATGTAATCTGAGTAAATAATCTAAACTAGCAATATTTCATCTTCTCTTTGATAGCTGCTTTTTGAAACTCATGGGTGAGTGGATTTTTGAAAATAAGAAAGCATGAAACCTAAGTAAGTCCAAAAAACTTTTGGACCTTCTAGAGTATTTTCAGCAGTATGCTTTGGTGTGTCCTGAGTTCTGGCTCCCTGATCTATTGTATTGGGAAACTGGTGGAGTTTACCACAGGTTCTGTCTGGCCTGTTTGTCCAGGTTTTTTTCCTCAGAAAAACTGGGGGATGCTTTGTGTTTAAGACTCATCTTGTAGAGTTGGGATGCAATTGGATAGCACAACTACAGGAACTGGGAAGTGTTGCAAAATTCCCAGATGTAAAGGCAGCCCTTGGGACCAAGTAGCCAATGGCTTTAAAGAACATTAATATTACTGTAGTGAGGTAATCATGGCAAATATGGATTTTCTCAGTATAATGTTGCCATTCTTGTCAGCTTCCTTTTGGTGTGAGTCAAAACAGACAAAAAGTTATCTTGAACATGTGCTGATATTTTGAGATGGTGGTAGTAATTGGGATGAAATACATAGCAACTAGCTTTATACTTTAGAGCAAGGTGGTTTTGAAGTTCTGTGGACTATAATATCATATGCATGCATTTTGTGAGTTGTAGTTATGCTGAGAATCTCTTGTTAAAATTCCTTGATGATGTTATTTCTGGTAGTTGAGAGGGAGGAGAAGGGGAAGAAGGCATTTAATTATTTAAATTATTAGAACACGTGGCATGTGACTGTGTTTAACTTTATTCGTTACCAGTGCAGTGCTTGATTTACAATTCCTACCTCCTATCTAGTCTGGAAGAGTCAACAAATGTAAAAGCTGTATAGTTATGGGCTTGTGACAGTATTACTTGTTTCAGATTTGCAAAGGTGTTTTTTATTTTTCCCCACGTACCTAAGTTGTTTGGGGTTTTTGTTTGATTGTTTGGGGTTGTTTTCCTTCTTCCACTGCTTGATCCTTAATGTAAATCAAGAATAACTTAGTATAGATGTTAAGATTATAATGCACAATGATAAAATCCTTAAAATTATCTAAACTGGTGACAGAAAAGGTTGCAGTTAAACACATGTCCTGCCTCCTCAGCCCCTCCAGAAAACACCAACTGCCAAAAAAGTGAACAGAAAAGCCCCAGGTTCCTCTTTAAACAGTTGTTTAGATGTCATATGCTCATAATAGATATCTATGTAAGCTTATTTTGGGACCTATAGAGTAGAATGGTGAAAGTTTTCCATGTAGTGGTTACAGCCTCAATTAGTGCAGTTTGACTCAGAATATTTCTTTAACTTGCATGGAAGTACCATATTTTGGTATAAATATAAGAGAAAAAAAATCACTAAGCTTAGTTTCTTTTCTTTTACATACTCTATCAGAATATATTTTGTTCAACAAGAGTGGTTTAATAAAAATGACAGGCAGGTGTTGGCCCAATTTTAAAGATAAAAATGATGTAGTTGAATTCACTAAACACATTTTAGATGTTTTTTTCTCCCAGGATTTTTTTTAAAAACTAATTAAAATTAATCTTACAAGTGTGAAATTATTATTTATTTTAGCACTGTATTAATCATAGTAGTTCTCAGGACTAGAAAGTAATGATGCTGTTGTGTTGTGAACCACCTCAGTAATTCATATGAAGATTGAAAGGTAAAACAGATTGTTAATCATTCCAACTTTATTGCAAGATGCAACAGAGTCAGCAAAATTAGTTTAAATATTATGGTGGGACAAAGTCAAGCAATTCTGGATGTTGCACTGTAAACTTCGCAGTGCTATGAATTGCATTTGTCTGCTACTTATCCTCATACACTGCTGAATATTTCGTTTAAAACAAAACAAGAGAGACAAATTTTGTAATAAGTGGTTTATACAGTTTTGGCTCTGAAGCCAAAAATACTGGTGTAAGTGAAACCAGTTCCTTTTAATCAGAATGATACAGCATGTTTTCTCTAGCTTACAATTTATTTGTTTTTCATTCTTGTAAATTTTAATGTGGTGACCTCTTGTGACTACTTACTGCAATTAAAAAGTAAAACCGAAGCAAATACATTGTTAGAAAAGCAGATTTTAGTAACTGCTGTTCACAAGATTGAAGTTTTAAACCTACTGTAATGTCACTGAATGTTTATCTTTCAGTTTTTCTGTAAGTTTTCACAAATGTTTGTTGATTGTAGGTCATCCATCATTACAGCACAAATATGGTGATGTAGTAGTAACTCTGTGTTGTCTAACATTATGTCACTTTCAGGTGATCTTTTTAATAGAAAAAATATAGTACATAAAGTGATTAATAATTCCTGAATTGTCAAAGCTGTCCCTAGTCTTGGTTTGTTTCCACCCTCAGAGAATTTGGTATCTTTACAGTGGAAACAGCCCTTTTCTTGTCTGAAGGACTTGCTTTCCAAGTAAGGCAAATCACATGCTGAGTCTTAAATGATTTAACCATTAGGAATTCCTGCTACCTCCCTCCAGATAGAGTATATCCTCTTGATACTGTTTTTTATATATATTTGGACTACATACTATTGGTGAAACACATCTTATACGTCTCAGTCACGTTTTAGGACTTATGTTGTAAAAAATAAATGAAATGTGTTGGAAACTTGGGTTTGACCAGACTGAGTTAAAACATTTATTAAAAGAGAATAAATCTTTACATATTTAAGTAAAAAAACCCTTTCATTTAGTAAAAATGAACTGGCAATGGAAATTTAATTAGTTCATGCTAGTGGGTAGCAGTAGCAAAGTAGAGGCTGTACTTTTTGGGTGTGGACTTCCAGTATGTGGATTGGAAAGTGTTACGTGATGTAGCTTTGCCCTCTGTTTTAACAGAGCAAAAGTGAGAATTTTATTCTTTAGCATGCACGTTTAGATTAAAGGTTTATATTCGAATAAATTTATGCTACTTCTGCCCATGGATTAAATTACAATAATGAGAGAATTTCCTAATTCTGTTTATTCTCCTTATGAATGAGTCGCCTTAATGACTCCACAACTTGTTGAACTCTTCAAATCATTTATTTAGATACTGAATACAGGGTAAGAATTGTATTAACGTAAATTGTCCATTGCTCAGTGCAGTATAGGGTTTGGGTTTTCTCTTCAACAGCAGGCAATTTGCAGATGTCTATATAGTTGGTTGACATTTCAGAGTCATAGATTTGTTTCGTTGGAATGGACCTCAGGAGATCACCTAGTACTTTCTTCAGGTAGTGTTGTGTGTAGATGGACTACCCTTGGCAGATGCTTGACTCTTCTGTTCTTAAAATGTATATTGAAGTAACTTTCACAAGTTTCCTTAAGTATGTAGTTGTTTTATGCCTAACTGGTTTTGCTGTTTCTTTTTTCTCCAGTATATATTCAGTTGGGGTTTTGTTAGTATTTTTGCCCTCTTCATAATGATAATTTTGCACTAAGACACCTATAACTTCTTCATGCAAATTTTTAAAAACACACTGTAACTTTCTTTACTGGATTTTTATTTGTCTACACACTACTTAAAGGATAGTGTTTAATTGGGACATTAGTACTCTGAGGTTTTGAGAAATGACAGAAAAGTTGTTGCTGTGTGCAGAAACACTTGTATTAGTAATTCCAAAATGAGTTGTAAATTTTTGACAGTATGTTGTTTGCTCATAGTTTGTATTTCACTATGTATGCTCTTCAGACACATTATTTTCTTTAGTGTACTACTGCTTAGTCAGTTATTCCCAGTTTTAGATTTGAGCCCTCCTTCAGCTGAACCTTGCCTTGTTAGTGTCAGGCCACTTCCTCTGTGTGTCCTGACAGATGCTTCAGGCCCCTGACAATGTCGTCTGCAAATATGAGTGTTGAAATAAACTACAACTATTAATAATTTATCCTTTCCTGTTAAGCCAACATGCTATCTTACTTTTTGAGGACTTTATTTTGATAAGTGAACAGTAAAGTAAAATTTATTCTTCAGAGAAAAGTTTTCATTTGCTTTTATTTCATAAAGGACTGTTTCCCAGGTCATTCTATTGCAAGCTCTTGCCTTGGGTATCTAACTTTTTCCTGCACAATGTAGTTGGGGCCACTACAGAGTGAGTGATCTTCTATTCAGACTGTTTGGAAAGTAGTTATGCTACTTTAAAAATACTACTACATAAGGATATTCCTACAATGAAAGAGGAAAATGGTGAGACTCTTTGGTCAAATTCTCTTGACATGGGTCACTGCACTTACCCTCACTACAGTAATCTTAGGTGTATGAAATGCTTTTTTACAGGCAAACTCCTAGAAATTATTTAACTGATACTGGTTTGCAGAATATCTACAATAGGGGAAAAAGAGAACATGTGTGGTTATATATACTTAATACATATTTGCTGTATTAGTTCATAAACTGCTGTAAAGTGCTAGTCACAGAAGTTAGTAATGACCATCATAATGCTCCTAAATGTTAACATGACTTGGGGTGGTTTTGCAACAAGGAAGCTACAGGACTGAGTTATGTGCGTGGGAATCAGCAATGCTGTTCTCTTACTGGAGAAGTTTTAGTATTTTCTGCATGATATGTACATCATTTTGTATGGCACGGTAAAGAAGTATCTTAATAGAAGTGCCAACCATTCAGTTTTGGTGTATCAATGATAGTGTTTTCCGGGTGTAAAGTTTTAAATGTATTTTTTATTACCTCAGATTTTCATATTGTATGTTAACTTTTAAAATGGTTTTGATATGATCTCCACTGATATCCGTATAGCCAAACTGCTAAGATACAGAGCTCATAAGTGGGCAATAAAGTGACTGGGCCACTGATGTTGATGGGTGTACTCTATACTACAAAAGTTCAGCTGTCAGTCAGTTACCCATGACGGAGCTTGTTACTGAGGATGGTACTGCTTAATGTCTTCATTAGCAGCCTGGGTGATGGTATAGAGAGTACTCTCAGTAAGTTTGTGATACTACCAAATTGGGTATAGTTGATACACTGGAAGGCAAGGTTGCTATTCGGAGGGATTTTGGCAGGCTGACAGAAAACATCATGATATTCAGCTAAGGCAAATGCGAGTCTTGCACCTGGGAGAGAATTAACCTGTGTAACAGGACAGGCTGGGCAGTGACTGGCTAGACAGCAGCACTGCAGGAGAGACCTGAGTGTGGTCGTGGTAGATGAGTTGAAGGTAAGTTAGCTGTGTGCCCTTGTAGCAAAGAAGGCTGCTGGTCTACTGAACCGTATGAACAAATGTGGAGCCAGAAGATAAGGGGTATGATTTCACCCCACTTAAGCACTTGTGGGACTGCTGCTGGAGAGTATTGTGTCAAGTCTGGGCTACCCAGTGCATGGAAGGCACTGATATACTGGAGCAAGCACAGCTTGGGATACCAGGATTATCAGGGATTGGAATGCTTCTCCCATTAGGATGTGTTTCTTCAGCCTTTAGAGAGCAGACTGCGGGTAAGGCTAATTGCTGTGGGCAGTGTAGAGTTGATGAGAGCCAGATTTTTTCATTGTGCATAGTGGAAAGATGGGAGGCTTTGGACATAAATTTCAGCATGGGACATTCCAAACTCATGTAAGAAAAAAGCTTTTAAACTTGAGGGTGATCAAACACTGGACCAAGTTACTGGGAGAAATTGTAGAATTTCTATCTTTGGAGCTATCTGGAACTCGATGGCCCAAAGCTGTGAGCAGCCTGCAGTAACTAGACCTCTCCTGAGCAAGGGTCGACTAGATGGCCTCTGGAGTTTGCTTCCAGTGTGTGTGGTATTATAAAAGAATAAAAGCCATCTTAAATAATTGCCATTGATGGTGACTAGCTGAAGTCCTGCTGCTGCTCAGAAGAAAAATTGCAGTTTCTTCTTCTTGTACAGTAAGAATTGCCATCCCTAGGCTTTAGTTTAAAATTAATTGATGCCCATGTGTAAATGACTGTTGCAAAGCCAGTGTCAATAGTATGTGTTGCATCAGCTAGAGTTAACTAATGTTTTTGTTTCCTTATGTGAGTTTGGGTCATGAAAGATTATGGCAAGAATGACTCAGTTCAGTCCACTTTCAGCTTCCTTTCAGATTACAGCATTCCTTTTTTTTTCATTACCTTAGGCAAGATATTCATGTTTCTTTTAATTATCCTACTTATTAGCATAGAGCTTATGAATGCAGCAATGAAGATTTAAACTGCCATCTACATACAGGTTTGGTAGCTCTCTCTCAACATTTAGTTGCAAACAGCCCATAGCTTTTCTACAAGAAGGAACCAGCCTTACATTAAAATATGTGGAATGGTCTTATAGAGTTTTTCAGATTGAGTCTTTTAAATTAGTGTGGATACTCTTATGTAGGAATACAGAGAACTTTGGTTGTTGAGAGTTTTGGTAATTTTAAAGAAATACATTTGGTGTTTAGAAACCTTAGTTCTTGATTAAGAGGGTCTCACTGCTTCAGCTGCTGCGTCCCCCCACTATTCCTCCCCACCGCTGTCCTTGTTCAAGACTTGAGGGCTTTAATTCAGTTGCTTAAATGTAGGTAACCAGTGCTATTTGAGATGTACTGGGCTGTCCCAGACATCTGCATGGATCTGGCAGATATGGCACAGGGCATAGGAGAAACTGTGTGCCCTTCTGGATGTCAGTCTGAGACCAGGCAGGTTGCCCTGGGACATTCATCTCAAGTGGCAGCAGATGCCTATGTTTAGATGACTGAATGTAGTGCTAGGTAATATGACCTCTTACCAAGAAGTGAAGAATAGCTATTATAACTTTAGCCAAAAAAACAAAACAAAAAGGTTAATTTTAATGTCTCACCAGTTTGTTAACAGCTGTGGGTATGTCTTGGAGACAACCTTCAGACAGTAAGGTGTGGTTTTTGATTCTCCATGTGCGCAAGGTGCTTGTCTGATACGGTTCCAGAACTGTATTGAGTCTGTGTGCTTTCAGGTACAGATTCTCTGTGAAATCTTTCTTGAGGATATGAGCCTCTGGAGAGAAATTGTTTTAAGTCTTGAAACCAGTGCTGGCTGACTGCCTTCAAATTTTCTAACTCACTGTGTGCAAGTTGTCTCCAGATCTTTATTCTGAAATCCCTTTGGTTTATAGTTTAATCTTTCTAGGGTTATGTAAGAGATAAATTAAGGCATGCAACTGTTAGTAGCAACAGTCTAAATGCATATGCTATCCTTAAATGATTTTTTGAACTTTTTAAAATTTATCTCCAAGTCTTGAATGCAGCCTTTTTGGTAGAAGGATTATAAGACACCAGTACTGTTAAAAGGGGTGATCTTTCCCCCCTTTCTCTTCTTTTTCCCATTCAATTGTATATTTCTGATTCTTTTGTGCTGACCTTAGTTCTTGTTGTTAGGTGGTCAGCTGGATCAGGAAATTAATCCAATTGAATTTTTTTCCCTGTAATCTAGCTTATGTCTCTTGAAATATTAATAGTGTGCATGTGCAGCCTTCTTCCTGATCTGCACATTGCAAGGTAGTATTTTGTTATTTGTAATACTTGTCTAGATAAGATTTAATAAAAATGTCCTATAAATCATATTTTGCTAATGCTGCTCTATTACAGATGTATCCTTTACAGGAGAATAAACTATTTACTGAAGAGAATAGTTTTATTTCTCTTTACCTGATAAACTGGCGGTATTCGACAGAAAACCTACACTTTGAATAGTGGATTGATCTGGTACATGGTTTTAGTTCTTGGCATTTATGTTTGGCAGTTCTATGCAGTCACACAGGAAAAATAGCATGCCAGACTGCAGCACAGTAGGTCCACAATTTTACTTGAAGATCAAATTAAAAAAAAAGTATTTAGAATATGTAACTGAACACATTTGTATGTTTTTGTTTACTGCACGTCTCTAAAGATTGACGTGTAATAAAAATGAGTGGTAATTATAGAAACTGCCACATGAGATTTATTTTTGGTTTAGTTCCATGATGCTATGGTTGATGAGCTGCTGAAGTTGGTATGCTGTTTCTTTGCTCTTGATTGACCCTGATTTTAAAAAACCCCAGCAAACAAAAAACCTAAGAAATCCAGAACAAAATCCACAGAAAAAAATACCCACAAAACCCCCCAAATAAAGCAGAAAGCAAGCATCCTGCTCAAAACACAAAAAGCATCATTGAAATGAATTTGTCATTTTGCTTGCATTTAACAGACATCTGAAAGCAAAAAACAGGTTTTTTCCTTATAAGATTGAGTCTTTGGATTTTTGCTCTTAAAAGTATTTCAGACCTATAATGTCCTATCAGAGTGATTTGTGATTCTAAACTTTATGTGCATATATTAGACTAATATTTTCACAGTAAATTTGTAATTTCAGAACATAGGTGGGAAAACTTGAGTATATGATCAACCAGAGAATTTAACTCCCAACAGTTAACTACAGCCGTGGCAATGTAGTAGTTCAACTATTGTCAGTGATGTGTACTTCCATTTGTTTCTGTATGTTTCTGGAGTTCAATTTGATCTCTACACTACCCTCTGTCTAAAAGTTGGCCTGAGTGGAGTCTTAAACTAGTATTAGTTATACTGACTGCTAGTTATGACACTTGAGAGTGTAGATAATGAACAACTTTCTCTACTGAATAATTTATAACTTAGAGAATGCTCTCTGTTAGAGCCAAAACTAGTTGCCAAGGATGGGACAGTGTTGGTAATAACTATTTTGGTTGCCATTTCATAGGATCTGAACCTGTTGGCTTCATCATCTGACTGTCAGGTAACTAGTAATTTAATTATGTGCTTTAGTTATTTTTCTAAAGAAAAATCAATAGTGAAAGGGAGGCTGTATTTAGTTGTAGTGAATAATGCACTTTAAAGGACATTGGAGAGGAATACAGGATGTTTATGTCTGTTAATTATGTCTGTTAACTTCATAGAGCAAGCTTGGTTGTTGCGGTTTAACTCCAGACAGCAGCTCAGCCCCATGCAGCCGCTTGCTTACTCCCCCCTGGTGGGATGGAGAACTAGAAGAATAAAAGTGAGAAAACTCGTGGGTTGAGGTAAAAACAGTTTAATGTGTAAAGCAAAAGCTGCATGCATAAGGAAAGCACAGCACAGAATTCATTCACCACTTCCCATCGGCAGGCAGGTCTCAGCAATGTCCAGGGAAGCAGGCCTCCATCACACGTAATGGTGACTTGGGAAGACAGATCACTCCACATGTTCCCCCCCTTCCTTCTTCCCCCAGCTTTTATTGCTGAGCAAGACATGATATGGAGTGGGATATCCCTTTGGTCAGCTGGGGTCAGCTGTCCCGGCTGTGTCCCCTCTCAACTTCTTGTGTACCCCCAGCCTCTCCTCGCTGGTGGGGTGGGAAGTAGAAAAGGCCTTTGAGGCTGTGCAAGCACTGCTCAGCAATAGTTAAAACATCCCTGTGTTATCAACACTGTTTTCAGCACAAATCCAAAACACAGCACAATACTAGCTACTATGAAGAAAACTAACTCTACCCCAGCCTAAACCAGTACAGTGTTATAACAATATTTCACAGGAACACTGTCTCAGCAATTTTTGGTTGTCTCTCTCCAGTAGGCAGGAAAGTCAGTGGTGTGAATTTACAGCATGGAAGAATGCAACTGGTGAAATCAAGAGAAGAATGGCTTTAAATGACTGTGCTGTAGTGAAAAAGAGAGGAATATATGCAGTTGTTTAGTAGGGAGGCATAGCAAATTATTTCAGTTAGTAGAGAAAACACTCGGAATGAATTGTGTCATTTTTGGGTACATCTGCATTAGGTCTTCTGACCCAAAATTTCCGCATCAACGCTTGGAGTGTCCTACTTGCTACATGCATCGGAGATGTGCAGAAAGCTCATAAATGCTGAGAATTACTGAGCAATTTGTCTGTTAGCCTAGATCAGTGGTAGCGGGCTGTGGTTAAGATCAGCGTACCTCGACTGCAGTCAAGTAACTCAGGCAGTTCAGTCCTTGTGAGCAAGCACTAGTCTGTTTCTACTCAGTAGGCTGTGCAGCTTCTCCTGCAGAGCCCTCAAAGCCACGTGTATACTCTGTGCTTTTAGAGAAAATGGGTACTTTTGCAAGCTGTAGGCAACAGTAACGTAGTTTAAAATAAAAAAATAAAAAAAAATATTAAAAATTGGAAAAGCAGACAGTGATTCCTGGTTGTCAAATTTATGATAGAAAAGTAGATAATAAGAATAAGCATATGCAATTATAAGTACCTGTTTGAAGCTTATTAAAACTGGTTTTGAAGTACTGCAGCAATATGTATTTTCTGCAGATCTTGTAAAATCACTGGCTTAGTGTTTTAAACAAGTGCTTGTATGGTGTGTTAAACCACCTTTTGACAGCACAGGTCCTTTTTGCATGGAGAAAAAATATTTTCAGCTGATTCACTTTGATTCAGTTTCCTGTCTATTTTTTAAGCTGAGAAATTTGCTCTCACCTTTCCAGCCTGAAGATAAAATAAGGTATGGAAGGCAGAGATCTGTTTTTTTCTAATTAAATTATTTAGATTTCAGAGCTAATCAATTAATTAACTTGAGACAGTACTTCTTAGGAAGTTTTAGATACAAACATTTTGTGTCTTAAGCATTCATCCATTAACTAAAATTGATTTTAAAATTATTCTTTCTTCATTTTAATTGTATTTCTCTTAGTATTCTGAAATAATTCACTACAGGTTGTAAGTATTTACTTATATCTTACTGGAAATAGAAAGTGGTGGGTGACATCAGAAGTTAAGAAGCTGAACTAAAAGCTTATTAGTATACTTTAGTTAGGAAAACTTAATGGAAACATTTGCAAGCCAATGTGTTTTAATGAAAAGTAAGAAATGCTCCATTTTCCTCATTACAGTACAAATGTAATGCGTAAGTTTAGACAAAAGCTTGCTAAGTTTAAATGAAAACTTGCTGATTTTTAAATTATAATAAAATTGGCACTATAAAACAACTTACCATGTCTCTTAACATTCTGTTCAGTGAGGAAAAACGGCACTGATCATGCTGTACTGCAAAACATAATTTCATGTGAACCCCTTGCTCCTGCAACATCCCTTTAGCAAGGCAGTCTGCCTCTCTATTTCAGAGGTTTTAAAACAAAAAAGCTAATTGATGCTCTGCCTAGACATTTAAAATTGCAAATAAATCCTCAAGATACAAACAGATTGCCTTTGTTTTACAATGGTAAATAATATGCTTCTAGCTTGCTTTAGTTTGATACAAATTGGAGGGTCTATAAACAAAATAATTTCATTTAAAATCTGAAACAATATTAGATTTACAGTCTAGAATTGATCTTTGACATGAATCGAACATTAATGTTTGTAGACTGATTTAATATTAGTAACTATAAAATTTCAAAGAAGTATCTCCAAAAAAACCCAAAATAAAATATAGGTTCTTTTATTTGAGGAATTTTTAAGTGGAGATAACCTCCAAAGAATTATTTAAAGAAAAAATACTTTTGTCATAGGAAAAACAAGGAAAGCAAGTGTAATTTATAGCTGAAATAGAAATCAGTACCCAGCTAAGGGACCTTATTTTACTTCTTAAATGATAAATGAAAAATTTGCATTCCCCTTGTGAATGAATGACATCCTTCTATTAGAGATGAACTGTGTCAGATGAGCCAAGATGCGCCATAGACTTTATCAAACCTGTAAGCTTTCTTCCCACTCCCAGAAGATAAATATTTGTCTTGGTCGTGAAATGCCTTTAAGAGAAGGACTGAAATCCTCAATCTGCCCCCCAAATCCTGTGGGAAGACAGTTTTCAGTCAGGTATGTTTTAACTTCAGCTGTATCAGGAGGACATTCCATACACAGCCTTCTAAACCAGTTGGGATTTCTTAGACAAGGAGAAAGTAGTTTGAATTTCCTAGACAACCTAACCTCCTTGTTTTCAGGTAATTAACTGTGATGTCCAGCGGAGTGGTAGTAAAGGTATGAATAATGGAGTATAGAAGATCATTAGCAGGAAAGGAGATGAAGTTTCCTAATCAAATGGAGATTATAGTGTTCTTTGTTTTCTAGTTCGTTAAATTACACCAGTGAGGTAATTGCTTGATTGTTATTTGTTTTATATGCTTTTCTTTGTAATTTGTTTCTTACATTTATGTTAGGTCTTTCTTTTGCTCCCTACATTATAATTTCCTGGGCTTTTTTCCGCCTCGCAATTTTTTAGTTGTTAAGTTGCTGCTTGTCTTACAGTTTGTAGGAGTTCCTGCCACTGGAATTGTCTGCAGTTCTTGTCCAGGGCCAAACAGTCTTTCGGTAGAGGCTTTATTTAAGTAATTGGAAAAAGCCAGTTTGCATTTTCTGCTCCAAATCAGAACCTCTCCTTTTGTCTTTCAAGGTCTGATCTACTATCTTGTTATAGTTGCTGGTTTTTCTTTTTTCCCCACAGGAAGTATAATGCTGTCAGTGTCTTTAATAAATTTATTTTTTTTATTTTACAGACTGAGACAACTATAGGCCTCAGTTCATATCAACAGAAAAGGTAAGCATGATTTTCTAAAGTTTTATACAGCCATCCTATTGTGAGATTTGCAATATTTTTCGTAAGAATAATAAAGTTTTAGTGTACACAAGATCCAATATGAATCGTGTCATTTTTCAGTTATGTCCCTCGGGAAATTTAAGCTAGAATGTAAAACAGTTTTTAATATTGGACAGCTAATCACTTCACATGGAATAAGAAATGAAAGAATTCTTTAATTCACTTTGTAATGTATACTACAGAGTAATTCTGTGTAAATAAAGAGGGGATAAACTGAGACTCTGCTCATAGATTATTTTATTTTACTGAAGTTTTGTTTACCCTCTTCAAAAGTTCTTGGGGTCCTTTTGAAGAAAAAAATGTATGATACTACTTTCAGTAGTTTCTTCCTTGCCCTCCCTGTCTCTGTTACATTCTCTTTGCAACAAGTTTTGAAAAAATCTCTGAAAAGAAAGCAACGTTTTTCACTTAAAAGCCTTGATCCTATCTGTATCACTTGCTCTCTGCTGCCTTCTGATTAGATACAGACTTAAATCTTGCAATTAAATCTTCTGAATTGTGTAAAGATACTGTAGAATTTGGCTTACTTAGTACTAGGTTTCTAAGTATACTTGTAATTCAGGGTTTCGGGGGGAAGGAGTGAACGTGAAGGTGCTGAAGAATCTTATGAGGATGTGGAAGGTCTTTCACTCCAGATGAAATTAAAACAAATTCACATTATCTTTATTGTGTTAATATAAAAGAGAAGAGTTAATATTATGTATTGAAATAAGGCAGTTAATTTATATTTTGATCTGAAGCCTGAGGCAATTTATATATTATGGTAATGTGAATTTTGTCAAACTTTGTGTTATATGAACATCTCATTTGCTTTTTAATTAAGAAAGTTTAGCTTAGTCATTCTGTATAAAAATTAAAATTTTGTGGTGCTGTACCTTCTCTGAATCTGTAGTCTTTCCCATTCCCCAGCAACGGAGGCTTCTATCTGCCCTTGAGGACTTCTGCCCATTTATTTCTCATCTATGAAGTTCCTCAAATTAAACTTTCCACCTGGTGCTTTTACTAAACTCTTTGTTTTCTCATTGCCTGTTAACACTGGATTAAGCAAGCAGAATATGCATTTCACTAAACTGTTCCCATAAGTAATCACTTTCAGAGATGTATTCAGTACTGGTTTCTCTCTGTTAACCACTTACACATACTCTATATACACCTCTGTGTGTATACTGTGATAGGAGAATGAATTACCACATGTAAAGTTACCATGCATTTAGAGTTACTTGAGTTTAATTTTCCTGGTTGCTGTAATCATACAAATAATAACGTTTTTGGTCAAGATAAAATATTTTTTAAAAGATTGAATTAAAATTACGCACTTTAAGTAATTTGTTTACTGGGGAGTTTCCCCATTTTGCTATCTTAAACTGCTTGTGTGAAGCCCTGCACTCATTAGTAGACTCAGACTTTCAACAGCAGTAAAAGAACCTCTTAAATTTCATTATTGAACTTCTCTTGTATGTTGAAATAAGATGATCCTTAATGCTTCCGGAAGAATACAATTAAAGAAAATAGGTCACAGAGCAGTATAACTAATACTAACTTCCAAAATTTCCATTTCCATAAGCCAAGTACCTTAAGCTAAGTGGTCATTGTGTCCTTCCCTGTCATGGTTTGTAATATTAAATCAGCTGGACTTCTGATCATTCATCTCTCACAAACAACGTAAGTGGTTTAAGATGCTAGTACCCCAGTTGTTATTTACCTGTCCTTCCTGCCAAGGTTTCTCTCTCATGTGACAAAGTGAGTATGTGTGGCTGTGGCTCAGCTGCTGCAGTTCATGGTCCAGTGACTTACTTTACCCTGCCAGCGATGATGGGTTTGTACATGGATTGTGAACTGGAGCTGTTGTGCTGTGGATATTTGTTGCAGTCTTCTACAAGCTGTTAGGGGATTACAATATGGTGGGGGACACAGCTGTGTACCAGAACTTAAACAGCTGTAGCTATATGCTGCAGTGTGATTGCAGTCAGATTTCAAGTATGAAAAAATGACTTCAGGAATGATGATTGAATTTCTGAGAACCATGATTAGTGCATTTTATGTCTTGGATAGAGTCAGACATTATGAAAATAGTTTAAATGGAATATAGTTTCTTGGTGAAATCATTCAGTCTCAATGGCAGAAAGAAGGTGCCTTTATTGGGACCTAGGGATATGTGCAATTTTTGTTTCCCAGGAATCAACTGAATTTGGCAGTCCTTGAGAAAGAGACTAAGGCCATGGATTAGATATGCTTCTGGGATTTTTTTATTTTCATTTCTTCTGTAAGAAGATTGTTTTCTGTGTTTGAAATGTCGGTGTTCTAGAGTGTATTCTATTAAAATACTGGTTTACAGATTTGAAAAAAACTCCAGGTTAGCCTGGAGAAATAGTCTGTTCTACTTCAGAGCGCTGGCCTGTTTGGAGTTTAATCACAATGTGACAAAGATCTGTATTGCAAACTTTTCGATGCCATATTACAAAGCAAATACCCAATTTGTTGTCCATCAGTTTCTTTCTCTTGTTACTGGTTTTACATGGATGTTTCAAGTATTTTTCTGGGTGATTTTTTTAGTGGGTTTTTTTTTCAGCAGCATTGCTAAAAACTCTAGGTTTCTGGTCCACATGTTTAATTTCTCTAGATGACTTGTCTTTCATTGTCCTTATTAGAGATTTATAGTATCTCCTCTTTGGTGTAGCTTGCAGATATTTCTTCCCTATCTAGACAATTTATTCAGTTCTTTGATCTGCTTTTTAACGCTAATTGGAAGGAGGGAAATGAACCAGCCATTTAATTTGTTTTGTTCTTGCCCATGGTGAGATTACAGTGCATCTATTCAAGCTTCTCCCTGTTCTTTCCCCACCCTTTCCCCAGACAACCCCCTCAGGAAGTGTTAGCTTTGAAGTTTAATGTCTGATATCATGAATGTGTTTTCCTGATACAGGGTTAATGTTGGCATAGCTGAGCCAACCACTAGCTGGGGGTAGTTTATGGAAAGCTTTTGTTGAACGTCGTCTTACTCATTTGCACTTACAGTAGTGGCTACTGCCAGATACCAAAGTGGTCAAATGTGTTGTGGGAGTTCACTTTCTCACTGAGGCTGTGCTTAATACCCATATTTCTAAAATTATTTTAACTATAAAAATTTCAATATATTTTCTGATATGTGCAGCTTGGCCTTATTTTTAAATGCTAACAAGTCATGGAGGCACTCAGGGAAATAGGATTGGTTACTTACTTTTTAGCCATAAATGCTCTGTCTTTGAGGTGATTCTTTCAAGGACATTCTGGCACAGAAAGTATCTACTGTGAAGTATTTGCTTTTTGGATACGCTTTTAATTTATTTTGTGGTAATAGAAATAACACAGTAGTGGCTTTCTGAGAGTTTGTGTTGCTAAAGAAAACCATGCAATTTCTTGCTATTTGACTGTTTAATGCTGTTGTCTTTATTTCTTGATTTATGGCACAGGGGAGGAAATAAAACCCTTAAACAACTGGTAAAGTAATATGGGAAAAATACATGTAGAATAATGCTTAGATTTTAATTTTCCACAGTAGCAATTAAAGATGGTACAGATAAGATTCCACAGAGCACAGACCTCCTCCAGAAATCCCAGAACAGCTAGAAAGGTAAAGTGAGGATACAGAGAAAGAGTTACTGCCCAGCTTTGCAGAAGCCTTTAAATGCTATATTTGACAAGCATTTTTTAATCTCCACATGCAGAGATGTGCACAGATTATTTAAAATTTTAGGTACCTAGTATTCTGTGCTAAACAGCAAAACGTTACGGAAGTGCTATAGAATGTCCTTAGAAGAAAATTGTGTTTCAGCACAGATAGACGTCCATATCACCTACAGTCTTTCCAGGCATTGATATTTTGACTGTCTTTATAACTGCATCTGTGACTAACCTTATTGAGACATGAAGTCACACTTAGTGAATTGCATCTGGTAGTAGGTTGCTTCTGGGTAGTAGCAGTACAGTAGTTAGTTGAGGTAGATGCCCTCTCACTTGGATGACAGAATGGATGGTATGATGAGGGTAATGGTTGTGCCGGGAACTCTGTGTAGTTCACTTTCAAGTCTTATTTTTAAAATCAAAATTCTTGCAGAAGGGAAGAAGTGTTGGGAGCATCTCAAATAATTGCCAGGAACTAGTAATTCCTGAAACTTCATAGGTTCAGATGACTCCCAACCAATTCTTGGTCTGCTGGAGCTTGTTGGCAAGTGTCACTAGTCCTGTCTCATTCAGATGCATCTTTTCCTCTTCATGTTCTTCTTCTTGACTTTGAAAGTTAGAAAACTTGGGGGGTAGGGAAAGAAAAATGTTTAAATTTTGGTATAAGACCGGGAGCCATTGCTCTACATGCATACAGTAGTAATTAACTTAAATGACATTATGCTCTAAAGTTGCCCTACCCATGGGTGTATCCAGCCTTCAGTGAGCAAGCGCCCAGCAGAGCAGACATTATCATCATTTTGTAAGTCTGCTGCAAGTTGACTCATGTTGGGCCTTTCAGTCAGCAAAGTTTGGGAATTCCAATATTGCTTGTTCCCATTTGAATCTTATTATAGTTGTTATTTTTATTATAATAGTTGGCATTCGTTATGATGTAGTTGCCTTTACTAGACTTTAGCCATTTAAAAATTCTCTGTAGTTTAAATGTCTGTCCAGGATAATATAGCTGTGCAGTCTGAGAAAATGCTGCTTAAACCTTCTGTATATGTGGATAAGTTCTGTATGTACTGATTGTTCAAGTTAGGTCAAGTTACTCTTGACTGTATTTTCAATGTATTTGAAATAAAGATCTTCATTATCGTATTTATAAATACTATAAATATTTCTGATAACTTTTCCATAAAAGGAATTGATATGTCCTTTTACCAGTAATTACCAATAAAAAAAAGAGGTGCTGGATCACTCTTCAGAGTTATGAAATTGGAAAAAAATTGACAGAACTGTTGTAAAACTCATTGAAGAAGAGTAGTTACTGTTTAGTATTATCTTGATGGTGAAGGTACATGAGCTTTTTGTCCTTTTCAGTTTTCAAAATTTTAAGAAACATTTAGAGTGCATTTTTAAAGTGAGGTGGTGATCACTTTGAAGACTTATTGTCAACTTGTTTTATCCTTTCAAAATATTGCTGCTAATATAATTTTCCAACTTTATTCTCTTATATCCAGTGTCTCTGTAAACTTTATTTTGTTGAGCTCTTGTTCCACGAGGTTTGATTTTTTTAGCCTGAGAAGGTATACCCAAGTTCTCTTATTTGACAACTGTAATGAGTCACAGCAGCACTTAATAGTAGCAAGAACTGTAATTTTTTGTAGATCTGAATACAGTTCTTCCAACTGGTGTCTTACACCTTCACTTCTATTTGTGATCTATATATAAACACATGTATACACGTGCATCCTCATGTACACACACAGACACACACACACATATGTAAGTATACACTAAAGCTGACTGTACTATGCCTACTCTTGCCCCAGCACTGCTTTACCTCTATTATGTGGCTAGAGCTATTTTTAACATCTAAGCTCAAAGTGCTATTGAAGATGCTTCAACATCTAAACTTAGAGAGCTGTAAATCGATCATCATGAATAGATGTCCCTATTACACGTGTGTTATACTTGAAGTGTGGAGATTCAGTTGTGAAGTACTGGAGTGAGTCATTGAGACATTGAATTTTTATTTAAAAAGCTGTTGATTTGTTACACTGTTGTCATTGTTTAGATCTGTGCTATTAGAGAATACAGTTAAGATTTCATACCCTATTCTTAAATTTTTACTCCTGTAAATAGCTTCCTTGTTAAAGTGGTTCTGGAGTATGGAAAGGCAACTGCTTGATCCATAGTTTTCCTGGAAGTATGTTGGATGGAATTAGATTGATTGAGTTCAACACCTCAGCTTTCATAAGGCAAGCCACATGTGCCTGTCCAAGGGCATCCTCCATTTCCTGGCCTCTCCCTCTGAGGCAGAACTGAGTGGTTCTCCTGCCCTGGCTGTGTTTGTCGAGCAGTTTGCTTACCCAGGACATGTGGCTGTAGCTCTAGTTTTGGGTGTCTAGGTTTGATACAAAGTCAGAAAACAAGGGTCTAAACCAGAAGTGCTATTTTAATATCAGTAACAACAGTATTTTTTAAAAAAAGCTGTTAGTTCTTGAGCTATTCAGGAGCCATTGATCTTGAGCCATTCTTTAGCCTTTCCTGTTTATTTCTTTTACATTATTGTCTCCCTGTTTTATGTTTTATTGTGTGAATATGATTTTTACTCAGCCCAAAACAAAGTGTGGCTGAATTGCAGAGCTAATTAAGTGTGGTCACAGTCACATCATTCTGAACAAGAAAATGTTTCAATAAGAATTTTTTTTTCTTGTAACTTATGTTGTGGGTTATAGATTGTGCTCTATATAACTGTACTGGTAAAATAAGCAGTAGTAGACAATGTTTCCAGATACTTTGTTGTCTTCACTGCTGGATTGTTTGAATGGTAGTTTTAGTTTTCATCTACTAGCATTCTCCTAAAGAGTTCCCAGTGGGAGGTTAGTATAGGCAAAGCTAAAGAATATTTTTAGAGCAGAGTTGCTGTCTTCTGGAGATTGAGTTTTTAACAGTATAGACATGGGCTGTTTTCTCCCATGTGGCCTCAGTACCATCAAATGAGTCCAAGATTGTTTATGTACTAGTATAGATGTAGCTAGAGAAACTCATGATGCGTATGTAAATTACTGATATACATTGAGGAAGATGTTTGGATATTGCTATGTAAGATCATATAAGCCTATTTAGCTTACTGTTTCACTTAGCCATCGATATATAGAGGATAACTAACACCTAAATTATGTCCATTTCCACGATAAGCACTCATGCATAGCCTTTCTTGGAGACACCACATAATCATGTCAGTGGCTAGTAAAATTATGGTATTCTGACTGGACGAGTTTGTCAGGGTGTTTCTTCTTTTGTATTAGTTGCTCTATTAATGAATGCTTTGCTAAGAAAGGGCTATTTGAGATGGGAGGGAGGCAGAAATGTATCAATTAACAGTATCCTTTATAGTGTTTTTTTTCTTTCTTGCAGTGTATCCCTATATCGGGGAAATTGCCGACCTCTCCGGTTCGAGCCACCAATGCTGGATTTCCATGAACAGTAAGTTAAAAAGTCTTTTGATCTGTTTAGTTAGACAAATAGAAAAAAACATCTCGAGCATTTAAAACTAATGGAGAAGGTTGTATACGTAATTTGCACTGACAGATTGTCCGTAAGTGTAGTTGACTTCCTTGTTTTAGAGAGTTGGTGTACTTGGTCTTAAACATCATGTAGTGACCTATCAGCTGCCATGGTTTTGGTAGCATAGGTATTTGTACTTACGTTTTAGGTACTTGTACAGCTGCTCTGCAGAGTGGAAACAGTTTTAAGTCTAGAACTTAATGTATGAGATTACCTTTCTGCTTGTACATAACCCATATCAGAGAGCATCTACTCTAGCGTGGTCATTTTACTATTGCTTTGGTGGCAAAAAGACTTTGTCTAGTGGATCTGCAGTTACTAGAACAGTATTGTAGAGTTGGGAAAATACAGCCTTTGGGAGCCTAGCTCTTTCATGCTCCACCTTGCACCTGGTGGTTGTTGTGATTCTTGGTGGCTGAATGTAATGGTTTACAGCAAATTTATCCGTGACTTCTCTAAAAGATAAAAGAGAAGGGAGATGAGGAAGGAGGCGTAACAATTTCAACAGCATACCTGTTTGTAATTAGTTCCTCCGAGAACTACTTCAGTCTTAGCTTTTCTTACTAGTAACTGGTTACTATGTATAGGTAGATATAATTATTCTTATTAACAGTCAAAATCAGTTCTGGAGTTGGCATATATGAATGCATGAATGCAGTGTCTGTGTGTGATTGGTAATTTGACTCAGTGTAAACTGCAGTGAGCATATTTCAAACATTTTGTGAAGGGTTCAGCTGGGAAGAAAGAAACCAGCCCTTATGTGCCTTAGTGTAGTATTGCGTCCCCCATCCTCAGCCAGCACTGCTGCTTCATGAAAGGCTGATATATTTACAGATAAACCACAGTATTAATAAAAATATAGTACCCCTTGTCAGTAGGAAAGACCGTTGTACAGTGTGGTGACTACAGAGATATGAAAGGAAGCTGCTGTGTATTGACAAGGTGTATACTTCTGTGTTTCTGTGAGAGAGGCTGTAACTGTATATTGTTAGCACAGAGTAGTTTTCCAGAAATAACCTTTATACAAAAAAACAAATGTAATGCCACTAAACAGCAAAGCTATATGAAAATGCCTCATTTCACAGAATTTATTTTGCTCAGTCTAACAAAATTGTAACTTCTGAGTAAAGACATAATAAATCACTCTGACCCCTTTTCCTTATTCCTTCAAAACTTCAGAATGTCTAGCTTTTGATGTTGTGTGGTTTTGTTTTGGTTTTTTGTGATGTCTGTAACTGGTCCTAGGTAAGAGGGTATTGAGCTTCTAAACTGAGTAGAAAAATACCTAGTGGTAAGCCCTGCTCTACTACATCTCTGCTATAACAAAATTAGGTTATAGTTAACAAATTATACTGTTGTGCACAGTACAAACTCAAACTTGCAGAGCAGTGTGCTTTTTATTAGAGTTACTGTAAACTTACCTATTGATTTGGTTTTAAGTGATTTTTCTCTTACAATTTTAAGTTTTCAGTTCATAGTAATTACAGAATTTGACATTTAAAATGTATTTTAATACACCTTTTTCTAATACGAATAAAGTGTTACGCTGATGTGCTCTGAAATACCTTGCTTTTGAAGGTCATATATAGTTTGCATGCTTATCTGACGAAAGCTATGTGTGCTGCTTTGTTTTGTGGATTTCCAAAAATGCCTTTTTTTTCTTGCTAAAAATATATTCCAGACAATATCATAAATACTTTAAGCTGCTCTTGATTATATTTTGGCTTTTTATGTAAGCTGTTCTTGTCAGAGCTGAAAGCACTGAAGTAGCGGTGTAGATCTAGTACACTGTTAAAGTAGTGCAAATCTCTTACTTAGGAAGGGCTCTGTACAATACAGGTAGAATTGCACTGGGGGATCTCTGCTTTCTATCAGTTAAAATAGGGAACCTGTGTGTTAGATCTTGGTTCAGTATATGTTATATTTATTTTTTTCTAATGGTATATGATAATTTATTTATTGTAGTTTAGGTCATAATCTCAGGCAGAAATCATCTTCTGATTTCGTAAAACTTAAGATGTCAAAAACAGTTTTAGAAAAGGTTTAGATAGGGAGGCCCAAAGTTCAGTTTAAATCTGTACTTAACGCATTTAAATAAAAGTGAACCAACTCTGAGAAACGCTGAGTAACTCAACCTTATGGTGAGAACAAACTGCAGGTACCAAGCACCTTGGAAGTCAAATAATGCAGATTTAAGCGTTTGGCTTTTTTGCCTTTTAAAATAGACAGAGTTTTCACATTCAAATTCTGGGGTTTGTTTCTGTGTTAATAATGAAGGAAAGGCATAAAATGCATATTTGTTTTCTGAGTAAGTATTGTATCTAAATGGAGTTTTGTTAATAGGTAGCATGTAGCATTTAGTAGAGCAAGCTTGTTCAAAGTTCATATTTATGCTGAGCTATCAACATGTATCGTTCCTAGACTAAAGAAAGTTGCAATATTTAATTTTAGTTGTAAGCTACCCATTCTTCTTGTGACATTTTTTTCTGATAAGAGTGTGTGGGTTTAATCAGATGTTTCAAAAACATGCCAACTTGAGCAGGAATAATACTTATTAAAAGTTATTTTATGTAGGGATCTCAGAAAATCAAAATCAGTATTAATCTGATAAATAGGTTCCGTAGACACCGTTCCTGTGTTCCACCTGGAGGTGAGGTTACAGTGTCCTTATATTTCTGTTTTATAACAGTTGGGGGGGGGGGAGGGTGGGTGTAATTCTGTTTTAACATAAAATAAGCACTACCATATTCTACCACTTTGAAGACAGTCCAGGTAATCTCACGTTTATCAAAGGGACTGTATGTTGTATGTTAGGTTATGCAAATCTTCAGCTCATTTGAAGAGATCCCAAATGTTCTTTGTATGCATTAAGCCTCTGGGAATGCAGTGGAACTGAGGCATGTTCTCCCTATCACTGCTTCAGGGGACTGCTTGGACTAAGTGGAATATTCATTTGGTTATTTAATGTGAAAGCTTCCTGCTTGTGTTACTGAAGCAACACCAGTCTGGAACAAATTCTGCAGTGTGTTGGATATCAGAGATCTAGGGCTTTAAAGAAAGCAAGCATAAAACCCTCTACCCCAAACCAGCTCCATAACTAGCTGCCTTTATTCTTAGCTACTGGGAATTTTCATTTCCCTTGGAGTTTGTGAAATGTCAGAAGCTGTTGGCAGTAATTTGACATTTAGTCCAGATCTACCTCTGGTTTTGTTCCCACATCACACTAGACTGCAAAATGCTGCCAGAGTAAATAATAGTTTCTTACACTCTTAGATTCATTCAAATCACAGTTGGTGACATTAAGACTCTACTACAGGTGTTTTGTATATGGGGTTTTGCCAGCTGTTTGGGAAAGGTATGATTTGTTGTATGGGATCTAAGTTAGATTCCTAACATGAAATGGGGCATTTGCTCCATTTTAGTGTGTTACATGGACACTAACTTTTTGTCAGATGTAAGATAAAATAACTTTCTTGATTTGTTAAAAGCCAGTGAAATCTGGAAGCTAAGAGACCATTGGTCTGTAGGCTAGTACATATACAAACCCAAAACCTTTTTGTTTTCTTTTGCTTTTTTGAGTTTGAGACATATTTATGTTCTCAAACTTATGTGCTTCAGTTACTAACTGAAGTAACTAACTACTTATCTGCTTCAGTTACTAACTTCAGTTAAAGAAGCAATTTGCCTGTGCCGCTCAACCAGTGATGCATACAGTTTTATGTGAAACAGGAAGAATGCTCAAGTCACTAATTCTTCAGTCTTGTACATCATGCGGATAGACTTCCTTCACATAAAGAACAAGCATTTTTTTCAAAATGGGGTACAAAAAGCATTCCCTTTCAGTCTCTAGAGGTAACCTCGTAAGACCAGCTTTGTTTCATGTAATTAAAAACAGCTGGATACATTACAAGTCAACACCCAAGTTCTTGTTGTTGGAGCTCATTCTCTTGGATCTTCTGACTGGAGAACCATCTGCATTGGTTCAGGAAGTTCCCAAGCTTCATATATTAGAAACTATGAGAGTTTCTGACTTTGTATGCTTTCCACATTATTACACTTTTGTCTTCTAGGCATCTGCTATTCTCTCATGTCTGACACAGGATACTGACTTAACCCACATGAAACTTTTGATACGCTGTGTGACAAGTGGTCTTACAGTTGTCTTCAAGTTGCCAAAGATGCTAGAAGAGAAAAATACTTAGGGGCGAACATATCCGTTAAACTCAAATTCATGAGGAATTTACCTGGATTGAATCTTGAGTATATTTATCTGTATTCCCAGCATTCAGGATCTAAGCGGGAAGCTTTTTGTTGACTTCAGTTCTCTCTCCAGTCTCACTAGGAAGAATAGGAGATAGAAGAGGAATAATCTGTCTGCTGAGTTTATAGCCTTTGCTTTTAGGTAATAGATTTGCATCAGTTTTCATAAATCAAGTGAGCGTTTTACAGAGGTGTCTAATCTATATGCAGTAAGAAGAAAATGTAATTACCCTTTTAAAAGGGTGTTTTCTCAATCCGTATTTGCTTTACAGTGAATAGCTAGATATTTTTGCAAGTTAAGTTTAAGACAAGAACTCAAGAACTCATTTCCCCAACTTTTTGCAGGAGCTGGTTTCCTTTGTTAAAAGAATCTACCTCTTGAAACCTAGAGCTGCAGTGAATTCCATTACGAGGACATGCTTACAATACACTGCAGATACTAACTCAGACTTCAGAAAGGGTTGAGTTGCAGTAGTGAACATGGACTTCTTTATCCATCTGAGCAGGCACTTCGCCATTGTTAATTACCATCTCATCTAGGTTGTGTGGTTTTTTTTATGAGTGTAGGTGGACCTAGCATTATGCAGGGACAGAAGATCAGGAGCAAAATCTTACGTGCTTTGACAGTTCATGTTTGCCTGAAGGTGTTTTTCTGTACCAGCTTCTTGTGATGAAAAGTGCTTGCTGTGACTGCTCAAGGAAATTCTGTAAAATTTCGCACCAGGTAATGCTACAGTTGTGCAGACCATTGTGGTTTGATAATCTGCAGCATGGAGAGCATCCCGTATGTGATTATTGCTTGGGATGTAGGATCATTAAGTGTCTGGTGCACACTCATTTACTTGGATTTCACTATGTCTGATGGTAGAAAAAACAAGTGAGGTTTGTCCTATTTCTGTAGATTTGGCTAACATCAAGCTTAAAGAATATAAGGAAAGCTGTATCTGAGCAAAACATAATACTAGATTTGTTTCAAAATTTAGAATGGTCAACAAAACAGTGAAATAAAATGCAGTCCTAGCAACAAAATTCCTTTTTAATGACTTCTGCCTTTATCACCTATAATTATACTGTGGTGGTTTAGTCTGGAATCTGAAGTTAGTGAACTGTGATGTTTATCATGGCTGCTTCCCTACTAGTTGTTTTTATAGGCTTTAGCCTCTCAAATATACTGTCTTATATTCCCTGCTTTTCAGAACTGGAAAAGCATGAAGGCCTTAAAAGACAATATTTGAAACATTTCCTGAGATAAGGAGTTTTACATCTAAACTACCTTTCTGATAGGAACAGTCTGGCACTTCAGTATTACTGGTTCATTCAACATAGTTCTCTTGGCTTTGTGGTGTTTCATACATCATGCTTCATAAGAAGTGTCACTTAAGTCAACTCTGATCTTGGGTTTCCAGTACACAGCTGGTTCTCTGTAGAGACCACAGGTGATATGCTAGTCATGTCCTTTGCTTACATGTAATAGAGTGCTTAAAATCTACCTCCTCTTCTCTTGCTTCCTGCTGTTGTGGTTGGCGGGAGCTGTTTTACTTGATAGTGTTTTCAGCTCTTAAGCTTCTGTTATGAAGACTGGTTGGAGTGCATTGTAATAGAGAGGAGGAGGATTGTTTCCCCTTCTTGGGGAGATACTGAACATGCTCTGGAGAAGAGAAGTATCCAGAAACTGCACTGTAGCAAGCAGAAGAGTTGTAACAAGGTGCTGGGAACATGTCTTCCACTGAGGAGAATGAGAAATAGCTGTGAGAACTAGAGGACAGCTGATCAGTAGATACTGAAAGAGCTTTCTTCAATGTTGGAGGAGCTGGACTATTTTCTTTCCTTTTTTTTTTTTTTTTTTTTTTTTTAGTGTTGGTAGAAACAGAGTACTCATTTAAGGCACGACCACTTTCTCTAAACAATGAATTCACTGAAATTGCTGACTGTTACAAAAGTTTACTTATGCCTTTCCTGGTTGCCAAGCAGATAAACTACTCAATCTCATCTGTACTGATGTTGGTGAAGGAGTGTTTGAAGTAGTGGATTCAGTATTCAGGGGGTGCTGGGTAGCTCCCTATCAGCAGACACTTTTCTTAGTTGTGCTTTTGTGGGTGATGTGGTTGTTTTGGTTTTTTGCTGGGGGGTGGGGTAGAGATGGGGAACTTTGGAGGGCTAGCTCTCACTCAAATTCCTGTGGTCTGATAAGCGTTTTCCTAGCAAATGGAGAACAGGTTTACTGTTTGATTCTGTTGATCAACAATGTAGCAGTTACAGCAGTTAATGCAAAACATCACAGCTGATAAAGCATTTCCCTTTCTAATATTCCCATGTATATTGGCAACACATACGAATACTTTTATATTATAGCTTAACCTGGATGTTAGGTTTTGCACAGCTTTTAAAAGGTGAGGAGGGAAATTGTTGTCTTAATTACTAGTTAAGTTAGAGAAGTCAAGATGAGATTTTTTTTTTGACAAGAACGATCAAAAACAAGTGTTTGCTGATGGAGATGTGAAATTAGAATGAATCAGCAAGCAAAACAAAGAGATTTACAGCAGTAGTGTGCAGATATGTTCTACCTTTAGTGATGATGCAGTTTATTGAAGGTTAATAATTGTTTATTTGAATTAATATCATGGTCTTTAGCATCTATCTGTTTAGCCCATGTTTCCTAAGTAGGAGGTTCTGTTACTGCAGTCAGTGTTTGCAAA
This sequence comes from Athene noctua, assembly GCF_965140245.1. NCBI lineage: Eukaryota > Metazoa > Chordata > Aves > Strigiformes > Strigidae > Athene > Athene noctua. The sequence goes on from NC_134037.1 coordinate 192,729,455, forward strand.
TTGCAGTATAGTTTGATTACTGTCACTAAATCTTCCATTCAATGCAGCTTTTAATTTACAGCAAATGTATGTTGCTCTATTGAGATGTGTCCTGCCCCCACCCAAGTTGAAAACCTGTGCAACTACAGTAGTGCTTATCAATTTAGCCTGTTAAAGTTAACTGAGGATGGCAGAACAACTGCCTGTTATTGGTCATCACTTCAGGTACTACAGGTAGTAATTATCAATAGCTTTGTCAACCTTGCAATGTTTGGAGAAGGTGAGATGGGAGTGCTACATGGAATATGTGTAGCCTGAAAATTGAGTTAACTATTTTGAATTCCAAAATTTAATTTGTAGCAAATTGTAATCTACATGTTTTATTAGTGCTTTGGTGCGAATGCTTAACACGTATGTGTTAAAAAGCATGAAAAAATTCTGAAGTGATACCAAAGTCTGAAAAATAATTGGTGAAACTGAAGCATTTATTTTCACATCCGTTGTTGTAAGCAAAAAGGAACAAACATAAAGCTTGTGTGGAATAAATTATTAGCATGTCTTGTTACTGAAGTGTGCTATTGTTTAACTGTTTGATTTGTGTGTTTTAAACATCTTAAATTATAGAATTTATCTCAAGCACTACTTATTTTTTCCTTAAGATATGAATTCAAATACAATATACAAATAAAACAGTTGTGCTGCACATATGTGTACTTAATTCTGTAGAGCATATTAAAAAATACAATACCAGAAAAATTCTGGGTTCTGGGTAAGAATACTTACAATCTATCAGGAAAAAAAAAAATGTAGACTTTTCTAAGGTGTGTTCTGTTTATTTTAAGTTGTTGTGTGCAACCTTTCTTAAGATAATTAAAGGTTCTAACACAGGAATAGCAAGCTTTATCTCTTCTGATTCTGAAGTAAAAACCTGAAAACATAATTTCATTTTGGGTAGGTGTCATTTTAGAGGATGTTACAGTGTTAGGTAAGCCTTCAGGAAAATTAATCAATAAAATAATGGAAAATACGTTAACCAAGTAATTCTTCAAGGCAGAATTTACATACGTTACTTGAAAAAACATCTAGTGCAAAGTTCTATTGTCACTATTCATCGCTGTTGTGTTCCTATCTGGTTTAATAGGACAAAGCCCAATGCTCTATTTTCCAGAATCCTAGCGCTTTAAAAATATTCTCTCTCTGTTTTGACAGGCCAGTTGGAATGCCAAAAATGGAAAAAGTTTACTTACATAACCCTAGCTCAGAAGAAACAATTACATTAGTATCAATATCTGCTACAACATCACATTTTCATGCATCATTTTTTCAAAACAGGGTAAGATATTCTGCTTCTCAATATGAGCTTTTCCTTCCCCTTCCCCATCCTGATTCCCTCCCTCCTTTAAATGAGCTACTTACTGCAATAATTACATACCTAAAAGTATTGAGATACTCCAGTTCGTCTCATCCGTTACTAAGCAAACTTTAACTGAGCACGGAAATACACACAAGCCCTACTATGAGAAAAGGAATTAAATATTGCATAGGAGTTCTGACTATGTTGGAAGTGTATAGATCTCCCTTGTAGCTGAAGTGACTAAGTGTATGTTGCCTTAAAGCGCATGCAAGAACAAGCTCTTCTTGAAATTTATTTGAAAATTTGAACTTCAGTGAAATGGTGTTGGTGTGAAGTAGTCACTCCAATGCACTTATAACTACCACAATCATGTTACGGGAACTTGCAAGTTAAAAAGCATGGTGTCGGCAGGGTTAACTCTTAACCACATTGCTGTCAGGCATAGTCCTCTAGTTTCAGTTTTGTCTGCAGGGCCTGTGGTTTAGCAGGGCCATATGAACACTAAAAACTTCTGAAAACCTGTCTATAAGCAACCTCACTTGTGGGAATCTTGTAGTAATTGTCTTTCTCCAATGTTCTGTAAACTGGCAGTCCAAAATATTTCTGTGATAAGCTGAGCTCTTAAGTTCAGAATTCAACATAAAAATTCAATGAAATATGATCCTACAGTAGATATGCATTTTTATTTTCTAAAACTTCTACTATTTTCTTTAGATTTTTCCCAAATCTGACAGTATAGTTTCTAACTTCAGTTTTCCATAAAGAATACACAGAGATCTTCTGTAACATAAAAGCTCTTGTTCATCTGCAGGGTGGAACATCTTCAATAAACAGTTTTTGCTTATTCCTCTTCTTTTATTTTTTCCAGAAAATTCTTCCAGGAGGAAATACGTCCTTTGATGTAGTTTTCCTTGCAAGAGTAGTGGGAAATGTAGAGAACACTTTATTTATTAACACTTCTAATCATGGGGTATTTACTTATCAGGTAAGAAAATTGCCCTCTTTCAGAAAAAGTTGTGAAGTGTGAATAAACCAGAGCAATATCTATTACGACACGCTTAATCGCCCAAGGCTATTTGCAGAATAGTGGTGGGGTTTTTTTATCAGCCCAGCTGAAGAAGTTTCCATCCCTGCTGCTTGTTGTAACACAGAGGTATACCACTGTAAATATCTAGGGCAGTACTGTAAGCCAGACTGATGAAATTATGGAGGATTTAACATCTTCCAAGTAACTTTTTTGTGTGTTACTTTAGTGGCTCATTGTAGTGATCTAGCTCATTCTTCAGTTCTGTGCTCATCTGATCCTGTGAGAAGACAATGTTATTCATTAAGCTGGCAAAAATTACTCGCTTGAGATTCAGAAAGATAAACCAGACAGTTGAGAGAGTCTGAAAAGTGAGAGAAATCCTCTTGTTGAGAGAATATGACTCTTACCATGGCAGTGTTTTGAAAACAGCAACAAAAAAGCTTTCTAGATGGGCAGTCTGTTCCATAATGGTATGATTAAAGGATATTTCACATCTTTTTAACCTTTAGCTGACATCTAGTTTTTTAGAGTGTCAGAAAAAAAGATGGTATTTTCACTTCCTGCGTTCTAAATATGTCAGTGTACGTAAGTAGTAGCTATGAGAAATACCCTTTAGCTGCAAATTAAACTAGTTTATTTCAGTGCTTTAGCATTATACTGGTTTTAAATGTTCAGATAGATGTATATTATTAATTGAAAAGAATATTTGGTAGATTACTGAAATTGGTGTGCCTATGTTAGGCTCTGCAACAATTACATACAGCTACTTAAGCTTGTTTTGCTTTTTCTGAACCAGGTGTTTGGCATTGGAGTACCGAACCCCTATCGACTGCGCCCATTTATTGGGGCACGAGTTCCTGTAAATAGCAGTTTTTCTCCTTTAATAAATATACATAACCCTCACAGTGAACCATTGCAGGTGAGCCAAAGAGAAAACCATTGAATGTTTATTTACATTTCTGATATTGAACTGAAATTTTATTTTGTTGTTACTTCAAATTCTGCTTCAACTTTAAAGCTATTTGAGGCCAAGTCTTTCACGTTACATAAATGTTTCTCTGTTTAAATGCAAATCAGTTGTTCTAGAAATTGTAGATTATGCTCACAGATCTCTTAATTTGCTAAATTGAGGTATTACTGTGACATTTCCATTTTTAAAATGGTCATAACTACTGCAAAATAAAGAATTAAACCACTGGTAATTAAGAAAAATACCAAAGCTAACAAACTAAAATGTATCTTGTGCTTTTAATCTAGACCTGCTTCTTAGCTTCCTTCTGCTTGTTTTGCACAGCATAAGGTATCTTTACGGTGTACCCTAGTATGTAACATTGGCAAGCATTCTTATGTTAAGGCAGGATTGATGACTGTACCTAACCAAACAAGTAAATGAATCACTGATAAATGTGATCTGAGTCTGTTAAGTGATCCACAAACTGTGAAATGCTACAGAAAGCACATAAAGTGCAGCACTAGCAAATGCTATATCATCATTAAAAGTGAATTTATAAGATACTGCTGTAGTCAGATAGTTGCTAACACATGCCATTGCATTTTATATTATCTGATAACTCAAACAGGATCCCTTTAAGTTGAGTGCTAACATTTTCCTTTTCCTCAGGTGGTAGAAATGTATTCCAGTGGAGGTGACCTCCATTTAGAGCTTCCAACAGGTCAGCAAGGAGGTACAAGAAAGCTGTGGGTGAGTAGTCATGTCTTGGCAGCATTCATTGTACTTGTTTGCAGAGGTTTTATTTTAACATGATTTTAGGTTTGGGGGGGGTTTTTTAACCAACTTTGTTTCTTGTCATGTACTCATTAGCAATACCCTATAAAAATTGAAATGATAACATGGTCTGTTAATTGTATGGTAATAGGAATTGAAGGAAAGGTTTAATTAAAAGAAGCCATCTGTATTGTGCTGTGCTTTTCTGAAATGGTAGGAATAAAATGATTCCCATTAGAATGAACTACACTTATGTAAGCGTTCAGGACAGTGTAGTCCTTCTGATGGCCTCTGAGCTGGATCTAACCCATGAGAAAAATATACAGAAATCTGTGGTGGGGTTTTTTGTTTGAAACTGAGAAAGTCCTTCCTGCAAATCACTATGAATGCATACATGGGTTGAAAAAGCAGCTGAACAAAATTAGGGAAGAAGAATCTATTAATGACTACTAAATTAAACAGCAGTGCGTCTAGCTGCAGTAAATCCCTAGATCATGAGTTGAGAGTGTCTGGACACTGTTCTGGAAAATATTCCTACATGCTTGCCCTGCAGTTACTCTTTACTCTTCATGTCTGCTGCTGCAGATGGAGTAGTGGTTTGGATGGACTCACCACCTGGCCCATTAAATCTCTTTTGTGTTCTTCACTTAATGTAGTTTTGAAGTAACACATACTGATAATTTTACAATCACAGAACGGTTTGGGTTGGAAGGGACCTTAAAGATCACCTAGTTCCAAGCCCCCTACCATGGGCAGGGACACCTTCCACTAGACCAGGCTGCTCAAAGCCCCGTCCAACCTGGCCTGGAACACTGCCAGGGAGGGGGCAGCCACAGCTGTTCTGGGCAACCTGTGCCAGTGTCTCACCACCCTCACAGTAAAGAACCTTCCTTACATCTAATATAAATCTACCCCCTTTCAGTTTAAAACCATTACCCCTCACCCTGTCACTACATGCCCTTGTAAAAAGTCCCTCTCCAGCTTTCCTGTGGTCCCCCTTTAGGTACTGGAAGGCCACTGTACAGCTCTCTTTGGGCCTTCTCTAGGCTGAACAACCCCAATTCTCTCAGCTTGCCCTCACAGAGGGGTTTCTTCAGCCCCCTGATCATCTTCATGGCTCTCCTCTGGACTTGCTCCACCTGGTCTATGTGCTTCTTGTGCTGGGGGCTCCAGAGCTGGATGCAGTACTCCAGGTGGTGTCTCATGAGAGTGGAGTAGAGGGGGAGAATCATTTCCCTTGACTTGCTAGTCACGCTTCTCTTGATTCAGCCCAGGATATGGTTGGCTTTCTGGGCTGCAAACACACATTACTGGGTCATACTGAGCTTCTCAATACAAAAGTTGCAAATGAGTATGAATACAGATGGCAAGCATTTTAAAAAAATGCAGTGGAAAGAGTGAATGATGCTGAGGGTTAGATGTAAACATTGAAATAGATTAAAAAAAATTAAGATCCTAGTATTTTGACACTGTTTTAGTCAAATCGCATTGCCTCTGAAGATAGACTCTTGTTGTCAAAATTGCTTAAGGGGATTGTTGGATGCTGTAGCGTTAGTTAGATGTGTGTAACAAACATGTTAGAGCCACAAACAAAAGTATAGAAGACTTTAAAATGTGTCGTTTATTTCCAGTTCTGTTTCTTAAGCATGTAGCTTTTCAGCTTCTGTAGGCTGGGTTGCCAGGTTAAGCAATGATGATGTGCTTGTGAAAGCTTCCAGTGTGTTGCATGGGCAGGCAGTGAAGTTAATACTAGTCAGCACTAATCCTCTTGGTTTTCATATCAACCATTGGTATTTCAAAAAAAAAAGACAACTAGAAGAAATTAAACCAGTAGAAGGAAACACTCAGATATGTCATTGTATTGGCTATGTCAGGAGCTGCGCTGAGGTTAAGAAAAGCTGCAAAGTAGAAGTAGTCATCTGAAATGTAGTGATGGAACTTTGACATATGAATGTACATCATTGTCTAAAATTGTTCTGATGCCAGATGTTTGGATGATTGGATGAAGCGGTCTGCATATGCAGGAGTATTTTTGTAGTCACTGTTCAAAGTTACTTCAGGGATCTGACAAACCTTGGATACCTGGTTACATATGGAAGAGTCAAATCACATCCTTTGAAACATTAATGAACGGCTGCATTATGAAAGTTTCTTAGTTTAGGGACTCACCAAGTAGTAGCAACTAGTTGAACTAGTTGAAGCTAGTTACTTAGATATTCAGCAGTTGTCAAAGAATACATCTATAGTCATTGTGCCATGGAAAATTCAGCTTGACCTTCAGAATGGATTGCTATGAGTTTGTAGTACAGAAAGCACAGAAAAAATGTAGAAGACAATCAGCACCTATATGTGTTATGTCCTGTCCAGTTTCCTTCATCAGAAACACGAAAGAATCTGTCAGCTGAAACAACATCTATCAATGCAAGGACTACTCATTAAAACTTCCCATTTTCTGCCATATTTATTTGCATTTGAAGTGGAAAAAGCTCCAAATTTCAAATCAAGTATTTCATCTTTTACTTAAAAAAAAAAAAAAATTAAAAAACACTACCAAAAAAAAAAAAAAAAGGAAAATTCATTTGTCCAGCTGTTCTGTAATGTAATGGGGAAGAATATGCAGTGTTAGTATTTCAGATATGGTTCTGAAGTAAGTCCTGTGCTGCAGCTGTGTCCAGCAAATACAGAAAGAGTTGTCTTTCCAGCCCTGAATGCAGATTGGAACTGATAGAATAAGCTTAATACAGGAACTAAAACACATTTTGACTTTTTGCTGTAAATTGCTTGCTGACTAATAAACCTGCAGTTCCACAAGCTTTTGAATACTTGCAGTTCTGCATTGTTTCAATTTGTGTTTAGCACTGAAACTGTATGCCTTGTCTCTACTTTGGAGAAAAACAATCAGAATACACGAAAACAATATTTGATTTTGCGTACTCAGTAACATTTTCATGAATAGTTTTGTTTATTGGTAGATTCTGTCAATTTTGTCTACTGTCTTTTTACCACCATTTAAATACATAAAACGTAATGAAATGGGATATGAAAGTCCTCTTACATATACCTATTTTTAGTCAGTGTCATATTAGATGATTACAAGTATGCTTAGTAAATGTAATGGTAATTTTAATAATATGCAGCCTATCTCTGTTATTGAAGCTTTTTCTCTTAATACAATTATACCTAATGCTTCTAGTGTAATTTCCATGGTGTGGCAACTTCTTCTATAATTACTGCACTCTCATAGATGTGTTTTGATTATTTATCAGGAAATACCTCCCTATGAAACAAAAGGAGTGATGAGAGCCAGCTTTTCTTCAAGAGAAGCAGATAATCATACAGCCTTCATTAGAATAAAAACAAATGCCTCAGACAACACAGAATTTATCATTCTCCCTGTTGAAGTAGAGGTTACAACAGGTTTGTAGAAAAGTGGTTGTTTTTTTCTGTTTAAGTTTTCAGCCTAATAAACTTTTAGTATAAGAAGAAAATGGTAACATTTTTTTTTTTTTTTTAATAGCACCAGGAATCTATTCATCAACAGAAATGCTAGATTTTGGTACACTACGAACACAAGGTAAACCATACTTCAAGTCTCAAAGTATTCATAAGAAGCAGAGTGGGGAGGGGAAAGCCCAGTTATCTTTGTACTGTTCAGGGTTGCTTGTGGAATGATGCTTTTTAAAATCCAGAGTTTCAAAAGCAGCGTAACAGTGTATTCCAACAGTGCACAAATGTGTTCACGTGCAAGTATACTTGAGTTGTTTGCACATCCAGTCTAGTAATGACATTAGTCTTAACACAGTTGTGCATGTCTTAGTCTGAAAACCATTGTCAGTTTACTTAATTTGTGAACTTGTTTTGAAAGATTGCTTTACTTCTGCTTAAGTTTTAATAATTTTCAGACACATGGAGTAGTGAAAGTGTGCAAACTTAGTCAAAAGAAAAATCTTTTGAGTAACAAATTTGAAGTGTCACACATTTGTGCCTAACATTTTAATTTAATAATGTTTAGTAAAATTAAAAAAAAATTATATATGGCAGAAAGTAGTAAAACTGAAGGTACCTTTTGCAACTGGAAATAGGGCTCTTTACTGAGGAAAAACAGTATATATTTTTTTTCAACTAAAAAAAGGTAGCTTGTTAAGTACTTTTTCTTACAGCTTACTTAACATGTAAAGGTTTAAAGATAAGTAGTTCTGCTGAATATTGGTGCATCTGGCAAAATATTCACTAGAGTGTTTTAAGCCTGTTCAATTTCTTAATGTGTTAGAAATACAAGTGGTTAGCTAAAGCATGTAATACCTACTAATACACAAAAATGCAGTTAAGTGTGTCAGATTCTTGGGACTAGCTATTTGGACTGGCTGTACTGTCATGTTAGTCTAGCTTTTTAACACTGAACAGCAGTGGATTTAAATGAGAAACCAGATAGTGCAGATGACTTTGTATAAGGTTTTTATGTTAAAATAGCCTAATAGCCAGGTGTGTTTTTTGTTCTTTAACAGATCTGCCAAAAATTTTAAATCTGCATTTATTAAATTCAGGAACAAAAGATGTGCCAATTACAGTAAGTTTTATTTCCTTTCAATTTGAAACTTTCTACTTGGATTTACGTTCTCTTATAAAAATTGATCATTCACAGATTTACCATGTAGTGTTCAGAATTAGAAGCTAGGTGATGTGTGACTGAAAACGTAACTTAATAGTAAGACAAATAATCTATATACATGGTAAAATTCATTTGCTTGATAGCCTTTATGAATGGCTGTTTCAGCATTTGTAGGCTGTGCCTGCAATATCTGAGCCTCTGGAAGCTTTTATACTTGACAGCAGTAACTTCTGTTCAGTGAATGAGAGATTAATGCAGAGTCTTGTGTTCTTTGTCCTCATCACACGCTCCATGAGAGTGTATAAAGTGATTGCCCAACATAATCTTTTAAGATGAGCAAAGAGTAGCTTTCAAGAGCAGACTGTAAAATGACCCTTCTTTTCTTGAGGTTATCTTCTTTGTAGCTTGAAATAAGAAAAAAAGCCTGCAAATACTCTAGAGCTCTTTCCAGTGAGATCACTGCAGCTGCACATAAAGTGGAGCCAGCTTGAGCATTCTAGGTTTTGAATTTTCTACTTTCTATTTTTATTACAGAATTTTGGCCCCAGTCTGCTGGTTTGTCTTTGCTCATTCATACCTTTTTCCTGTGTAATTTTTCTCATTGCCCACTATTTTTGTCACTTCTTCCTTCTCCCCTTCCTGTCTTCCTTGTCTTATAGATTTAGTTGATAGCTAGCTATACCTTGTCCCAGTGCACTTCAAAAAGTGTTGAAGTGTTGAAAAGAAACCAGAGGAGCCTGAAGAATGACTGAAGGATTGGCAAAGATTTCTTACTGAGCTCTTGGAGAGCATTTCTGTGTTTTTAAAGCTTATAGCTTTAACCAGTAAGAAGGGTTACTTTACACTGGGATAATAGTCCATTGCAATGCTTGCTAAGTTGTTGTTCACAAATAATTTTCAAGTCAAGAGAAACTCACGCTATAATGCAAACAGGATTCAATACATTGAAATCCTAATGCTTATTGTCTTAATGAGGTCAGATGATCCTATAAGGTCTCTTATGACCTTGTAAGCTGTGAACCAGCTTCAGTGGAGGGTTTTTACTTAAAAAAAAAAAAAAAAGACCTGCATATGATTTTTGCAGAGGGTTGGTAAACTTATCAAATTATTTTTCTAGCTATGTCTGCTGTCTTATATCATGTCCATCTTCTTAGATTTATCAGGTTTTTGGCATAGGGACATTTTTTTGTGGTTTACGGTTGGTTTTTTTAAGTGTGTAATATATTTCCTGATGACAATGCAATTAAACATATATTCAGACCATCAGTATCAGTTCTAGTATCTGATAACGTACCTAATTTATGCTCCTTCATTTAAAAAAACCCTACTCATTTTTTTTTTTTAAGCTATGGCCTTTAGACCATAGACTATAAAACATAGACGGCAGTGTAATGGAAAGCTATCATTTGATTATCTTTACACATGTCATGACATAACTTTTCTAGATGAATTATTCTTTTAGAGTGTATCAAAGCAGTAAATATGGTGGTCTTAAAGCTTTTAGGACTCGTGCAGTAATGAAGTTACCACATAGGTCCAGTTATGATGCATTTTTCAGTGTGTCACATACAGCACATCAAGTCAATTGTTCTTCTCATTAAGGCACAGCTTTGTTGTGAAGTTTGTAACCTTTGTAGCAGTTGAAGCACTGTGTGAATTTCTGCTGCTGTGCCAGTCAAGGAATTTCAAAGTGGTAAGCAAGAGTAAAGAATTTTTGGAAGGAACCTGGTGAATAGCTTGCTTCTAAGAAAGCTTGAGAAATGGATTTCTGACCGTTTAGAGCTAGGGTTTAAAAGCAGTGAGACAGAGCTCTGTAACAAATTTCATCTTAATGTCAGAAGAAAAGGCCAAGGCTATATTTAGCATATATTTAAGCTGGGTGCTGGAGGAACTACATATCTTCAGGTCATCTGTGTATGAAAGACGGCCAATACTGTTGCCAGAGTTGTAGTAGTTCTGCCTTTAAGTACTTAGTCACGCTGTGATCCAACAAATTGGTTGAGGACAGTAAGAGGAAGTCACTTCGCTTTCTTTTTTGAGTTCTAAAGCTCTACAAAAACTTCCTTGATTACATTTTGTAGGGTTTTGTCTATTATTAGGGAGAATCACATTTATTTCATGACTGGATAAACTGTTGTCATGTTGCAGCAATCTAGTAAAATTGCTGTCAAAAATTAGTACATTTAGATTGTCAAACACTTTTTTTTAATCCCTTCTCTGAAATGAAAATTTTGTGTTTTTTTAAGGCAGTTTAAGCCCATTTGATTGCTAAAAGCAAAAGCACACTTTAAAATTTGAGCTCCTGATCATGTTTGGTGCTTAAAGAACCAGGAAATTCAGGAGAGCCATATACTGAAGCTGAGTTCTATCAGTTTGAGAATAAAAGCGTGTAAGAAACTATTTACTTGTTTCTGTCACAGTTACATACTTTAGAGTAGGGGGTTTTTTTCCCTCTTACCAACCTGCAAGAAGTAGTTTACTTCCGTGTTATGTTTTCAGTCTGCACATTTGAGTGCACACACCTCAAAGTTATCAAGGGAAAGTTACCTTAAAGGATTAAAATCTAGTAGTAGTTTATTCCATGGCTGTTCCGGATGGTGCTCTATGGTGAAAGTGAAGTTTGGTTACTTAGGTGTGTCGCTGTTTAAACAGAAGGCCAAGTGACGAAGTAATTGTGTCTGTAAAAGCAAATAAACAGTACAGAGGTGGTTCTGACAGTAATGGAACCAGCCTTAGTCTGCTGCCTGTAGCCGCAGGGCTTTTTCCTTTTGCAGCAGGGTAGCTGTCTCTTTACTATCTGTAAGTTACTGATAGTTTGCTTGCTCAGTCTTTAGAACAATATGCTAGGGGGACAAGTCAAAACTATGTTCGGGAGCCTGCTAACAGGTAAACGGTATGGATGAACATGTGCCAGTGTTTCAACCCATACTCTTCTCCTCTTTAGTTTATTGGAATAGGTGTAGTCTGGGAGTCCTTAAACATTCAAAGTATTTCCTGAAAACTGTTGTAATAGCACAAAGCTTTCTACCCCCTCTAGAACACTTAAGGTCTTCATTTTCTGCTCTTATGTTAAATATTGAATGTATCTTCATACAGCAGGGTCAGAAATCTTGACTGGAACACTTCATGGGAGAGCCATGTGTTACTGAAGCATGTCTATTTTAAGTTGTTCTTCCCTACAGAAGTTGCTCTTAGGAGATTTTCTGATAAAATTGGTCGTACTAGATACTTGATGGAACATGTTTTGCTTGTCTTCTCATGGCCTGTCCACATTTAATGATTCTTAAAGCACATCTCAGGATGAGTTTTGCTTAGGCTTTGTTTGAAATAGGTTAAAATTTGAGGAAGGTAAAGTTGGAAGAGGACTTAAGGATGTTTGGTTTTCCTTTAGTTGTCTTAATTCTGTTTCCTTTTATAGCATGTAATCAAGCAACAAATGAGAAATACATATGATGTCATAAAGAAAATTTCAACAAAAGTGTAAACTCCTTTAAATTCATTAGCTGTAGGCATTTTAAGTAAATACTAGTAAAATCTAGGTTTGTCACACATCTAGGTTTAAGAGATGCGCCTCTGAAAGCTGCTATTTTTCTGGCAACATGCTGTCCTTTTGAATATTTGCAGTTTGGTTTACCAAATGAAATCAGCACAATTTCAAGCTTCAATAATTAGAAACCAGCCTTTTGCATAGAAAGACCTACTAGAAATGTGAACCATGCAAAGGTTGTGAACTTGATTACAGCTTTGGTTTTGTCTGCTTTAAGAGGTATTTTTTTAAAAGACCCCTCAGGATAGTTTTGTAGTATGAATTTCATGAGAAGAAAATTGTGACAATTATGAATTTACTCATGAAGAGAAATAGCAAATATCTGCACCATGTGTATGCAGGTGGTTGACAAAAGTCAGTTGCTATAAATCCAAAACACAAACTTCTAGTTGAGTTAACAGGATTTATTCATTAGGTGCAGGAGCAGTGCTGCTTGTTTCCTCTAAGGATTCCATGGTCTGCAGAACTTAGTTATGTATGCACTTTTTTATGGCTTTCATTTACAATCAAGGACAGCTTAGCTTGGAAGAACTGTAGCTGGTTTGTACCACTAGCTGTCTGCCTTGCTCCTCTCTGTCCAAGAAAGGCTCAGCTGCTTATGAAGCAGGTGCTAAACCTCTGCAGCCTAGCATAAGGTAAACCAGCACTCATTTCAGTTTCCTTAATACAGCATCCTGTAATTTGCAATAGTTTAACAGCTGCTACATGAGCAGCTGAGCTATTCTTACAGCAGGAGAAGACAGCTGGCAAGGAGGAATCATGGCAGCCATCCTAATTTTAAGCAAAATGAGAATAAGAGTATTTAAATGTTCCATGCCCAGTTTCTCTTCATGAAATCTAGAACAAAGAGTTTGCTAGCAATCTTTATAGAGTCTTCAGATATTGTCATGGAATCCATAATGCAACTGCATAGCAATAAGTATCTCTACAAATCAGCTCTGGCTAATAACTGACACAATTGCTGTTCCAGTAATGTCCAATTTACCTTTTCTATTTAGTTTAAAACTGTAATCATTAGATACAAAAGGTGATCTTGTAAAATATTGGTATAGAATGGGTGTCATCTCAGACTTACAAAACTGTTCTCTATACATTTTCTTTTTTCTCCTGTGGCAGCTCTGCAGGCTTAGCATGGGAACAGAGACAAGGTAGATGTCTGTATCATCACCAGCAATTACACAAGTCAGTTAACAGCATTGTTAACAACTGCACCAGAAACAGCTAGTCTAGCTATTGGAACCCTGCAGCATTAAGAATAAAAACAATCTTAATTTAAATAAATCTTGGTTTCTATTTTATTAATATGTTTCTGGTCATACTGTCAGTTCATCCAGCATTCCAAAGGAGGACTTTCGACTGCCCACTTTCCTGCATACTGACTAATTTGCAGGACCTGAAAAAAATTCTGAAGCGTCTTAGAATGCTGCTTTGTTACGGGAAAGACAGACCTGTAAGAACTTGCCAAAACTAGTCGCAATTGTATCACTTTGAAGGATACATGAAGGCTGCAAGGTGTGTTAACAATGATAAATTTACAGGTGCTTCATATTTTGATTGTTTGCAGAGTGTTAGACCTACACCACAGAACGAAGCTATAACAGTACATTTCAAGCCAGTTACGTTAAAAGCCTCTGAAAGTAAATATACCAAAGTTGCAAGTATTAGCTTTGATGGTAAGTACTGCTCCTCTCTTCTTAGAACTTGTCAAGTGCTTCTTAAAATTTGCTGAAACTTCATGAATTATTTTCACTCTCTTAATAAAATGTTATTTGTAATTTTGAGAAGGAAATGGAATTTTCCTACCTGGAAAAGGCTTATAGTTCTTCTAACTTCAGATATTTCTGAAGGGATTGTCTCTGATCATAATCAGCAAGTAATAGACTGGTAAATACTGGTGAGAAGAGAAGGAATTCTTAATTCTTCCATTAAACATAAGCAGTATTCTTATGTTAAAACACTGATTATTTAAAACATATTGTTACTCTAAAGAAGCATTTGCTTTTGAGAAATCCTAACAAACCAAGATGTGTTCCTTGCAGTAACATATATTAGAGGAGAGTATATCTCTTGGATTGCTCTTCAATCTTGCCAAAGTTTAAAAAAGAATCCAAAATCTTATTTGTAAGAAAATTACATTTTATGTTGGAATGTCCATGGAAATAGGGCTCAGTCATGCTCTTACTGTGAAAGCTGGCTTATTTTATTTTGTTACTTTGAATCTGTATTAAAGAAAAAGGGAGGTGAAGGTGGAAAAACCTTTTATTGGTACCAACCATTCCTACAAAGGTATGTTATGTATGCTGATACTGACTTTCATTTATATCTTTATGAAAGAAATGACAGGTCATTTTCCTCCTGCGTTGCGTGACTGTAAATACTATGCTGACGTTTAGTAGAAAGCACCTTGATTTTTATAGAGATTTTAATCAGCTGTCAGAATGCTGTTAACCTACTCAGGTGTTACTGCTTTAAGATAGTAATTGGTGCTGTAAGTCTTTCTGCCTAAATTGCTTAAAAGTGGAAGTTTATAGATGCAATGGTTTTCATTTCATAATTTTACAAGTTGCATGGATAGAGAAGAGGATTGATTTTTATTATTGTTATTTATTGATTAGCACGTCAGATATTAAATAGACTCTGATTTGTAAGATGAGTGAAGTATGTTTTAGCCTATAAATACATCCTGAAATAGCTGAACTTTGTCAGCCTGAGGTGGTAATATGTTCAGATTTTGAAGCTGGAGGGAATTGTTATATGAGGACCTCCCAACTAACATACAGTTGATCTTGGAAGGAGTGGTAGCTGGGGGGAAAATTAACCAGTCAAGCTGCTCAGTGTATTTAAAGGATTGACTTGGTGCAGCCAGCCCTAAATATTTATTTCAGCTGTCCTAATACATGCAAGGACTTTAAGGGCTGGTAGTTTGTCCTAACTAGTATTTGAATTTCTTGACTTTTCTGGTGATATTGCTACCAGGCTACTGTTGCTTGTTCTGTGATCTTGGAGCAGACATGTAAGCCTTGTTCTTGGTGCTTGTGTAGTTTGGGTTCTTACACGGATTCAGATTTTATTTCTGTAAAGTTTAGCATGTATTTGATTTCTTCATTATTAAAATGTTGCTGCATTCCTGGCCCAAAGTCCTGCTCAACTGGTAGTTCTAAGTGAGGAGTCCAGCCATCTCAAGTTTCTGTTCTCTTAGTGGAGGGATAGGTATATTCTACACTCTTGAGTGGGGAATTCAGCTCACCTGGGATCTGAATTGTCCTCTGGACATGTCCAAGTTAATTTATTTGACAGGAACAACCAGGCTTCCCTATCATAGTTAAGCTTACTAACTCCAGGCATGTCAGCTAACTGGTGTTAAGGAGGAGGAATTCAGAACTCGGATATCTTACTTCCTAGACTTATTTCATGTCAGTTGCTTATTGAAATTTCCTTAAGATCAATTTTTCTCTTCTGTGATACTTCATTCTGGACTAGATCTGTGCTTTTATTCTTCCACTCTTCCTAGTCTAACCTAATGGATAATTTTTTGTCTGCTTTAACAAACTTCTTACATTCTTGTGTGTACAGCATCAAAGGCAAAAAAAGCATCACAGTCTTCTGGGAAAATAACTGTTAAAGCAAAAGAGAAGAGCTACTCCAAACTTGAAATACCATATCAAGCAGAAGTGTTGGATGGGTAAGCTTACAGTAATTGAACATAGTTTAAAAACTAAATGCTGTAAAATAGGCTGATGTAGCAGGGAATTTAGCCTTTTTAGAAGAAGGGTTGTAAGGAGGTAATACCTGGGTTTTCTGAATCTGGAGGTCATTTAGAACTCCAATTACTTTTTGATTTTTTTTTTTTCTGGTTTTACACTAGAAGATGAGGGAGTCTTAGTAATACATATGCTAGTTTCAAGGCTTGAGTTCAGAGTGACCTTAGTCACTTTTCAGAGCAGTTGAAGGCTGCAGATGAGGCATTTTATAAATGCAGTATTGGAAATTTTTCCAGTTTTGTATTTGCAGTTCTATCACTATGTGAAGCAAGGGTAGAGAAAATATTTTTAGTTTCCAGCAAAATTTTGTTATTTATTTACTAAGTGTGGCTAAGCTTTAAAGTTATTGCAGAAATTAGTTCGTACTTTATCAACAGAACTGACAGAATATTTTAAAGGCAAACGCACTAAACCTTACCTATCAGAACTTGTGTTGCAGATGCCCGATTTGGTTAATAAGGAATATGCATGATTTGCAAACTATCTTAGTACTTCAGCACTTCTTTTTAGTCCTTCTAATACGCTGATTCACATATTTTCTTCTCCCGCTTGAATTACCTAATTATCAGTGGCCCTGTAGTGCTAATAATATAGCTTCAGCGTTCAGCGGGGTATGTACATTTTTTTACAGTTGGATTGAATGAATTCTAATCTTTTGTATAAGAAAAACATTTTATGTTGGAGGAAAGTCTTTATTTTTCTCATACTGTTTTCTTTTAATAGATATTTAGGATTTGATCATGCTGCCACACTGTTTCACATCCGTGATGGTGCTGCTGATTCTGTGGAAAGACTGATCTATCTAACAAACACGTTCAGTTTTGCAGTCCTTATACATGATGTTGTGTTACCAGAAGAAGCAAAACCAATGTTTAAAGTAAGCCCCATTTCTGTGAACATTTTAACCTAATAGTAAATGTTTAAAAGTTCTGCACTTTGTTAAATTGTAACATCGATCTTCATTGTTCACTGATCTAGGTCCAGAACTTCAGTAAACCAGTCTTAATTCCGCCTAATGAATCCAGATATATTTTTACACTTCATTTTATGCCTTCCACATCATCTGTTCATATAGATAATAATATTTTACTTATCACCAATGCTTCTAAATTTCATCTACCTGTTCGAGCATACACGGGATTTTTAGATGTAAGTATTTTCCTTTTTTTAAGCTACTTTAATTAGAGGCAAACTTCATAGGACTGGTTTTAATTCTTTGTTATACTTCTATGGGAGGATGGCTTTTTTAATTTCAGAATGATTTTACCAGTTCTTTCCTTAAACAGCTTCAGTTACTGCTGAAATTATTTTTTTGTTCTCCTCAGTTTTACATAGAAAATGAATAGAATTTTGACATTGTCACAGTACTGCTGTATTAGACTTATTAATGTGTGTGTTAATGAGTTTAGAGTTTGAGCACATTTTATATTTAACTTATGCTGAAATACCTTTATCAATCTTTCTAGTACTTTGTACTGCCTCCAAAAACTGAGGAACGATTTATAGATTTTGGCATATTGAGTGCAACAGAAGCTACAAGCATTTTATTTGCAGTCATCAACAGCAATCCAATAGAGGTAAGGATGGATTTATTTTTAGTTTGCCTTTTAAAAAATTTTACATCAGTGTTGTTACTGAAAAGAGTACCTTTTGTTCTTTTTAAGCTGGCTATAAAAAGTTGGCATATTATAGGAGATGGTTTGGCCATAGAACTTCTAGCAACTGAAAAGGGAAACAGAACAACAATAATTGCAAACCACCATGAACTACAAAATGCTAGTGCATCCGATCAGTCGTCAGTAAGTAATGCTTTGAATCCATTGCTTAAACCTAGATTTAGGAGGGGGGGGGGGGGGGGAAGAGACAAATCTGTGCAACTTCTTGCAGTTTCATTTTAGCAGAGGGGAGGGAGGCTAAGAATTAATAATTTTTGTCTGAATTTGAATATGATAAAGCATGTGGAGTTTTAAAATTGTATTTTAAGAAGCAGTATTATATTCAGATTGGTTAGATTTTGAAATGGGAAACTTCAGAAGCAGTAACTTCCATGCCCTCAAGTGATGCTTATCATTTATTTGGGAAGAGTAGAATTTACCACCTCAAAGAATAGATTATTTTTATGTTAGTAACTTCTGCGTTTGAATCTTTCTTTCTACCACTGACAGTTGTTTTAAATGGATTTTGATTCAGTTTAAAGAAATAAAGAGGATGTTGGGTATGTTTTTACTGAAATTTCTTTCCATTTAATGGAATACAGCGGATAATTTTTTCTATCATATACAGGTGATACTAGCATCAGGTTATTATGCTGTGTTCAGAGTAAAACTAATAGCGAAAGAACTTGAAGGAATTCATGATGGAGCTGTACAAATCACAACGGATTATGAGGTACATTTATTGTATATTCACAGGTGTTGTCTGTATAATATGTGCGGTTTTTAAGCATGAAGTTTTAAGATTTCTATTAGTGGACAGATTGCAATATCAGGGAGAAGCTGAGGTTCGAGGGGACCTCTGGAGGTCAAGTTATCTCTGCATGTTAACCCTGTATTAGATGATAGTAATGCTACTACTCATGCTGTGTCTGAAGGAATGAGGAATCACTTTCATTATGATTTTCATCTTGCTTTCAGAAATACCCATTTAAATCTGACATAATGCTTTGAGGTGTGGGTTCTTCAATGACGACACATCCCGAAAGCATCAGTGCATGGATCTTTTGGTATAGCACATGCTGACACGGTGCTTTTTGGTATCTTATCAGTTACTGAAATTGAGATATAATTTCAGAGGGTTTTTTTGTCAAACCCAGTGTGAAAATTGTTTTGGAGAAATTGCAGGTTGATGATTGATGAAATGGAACTCTTACACTAAGATTAATAAGGGAGAGAACAACTAGTTAATTCTCAACTTGATATGCCTTTCCTGTTAATAAATTATTTTGTAGAATAGAGATTCTAATACATAATGGAATCTGTATTTAGTATCTTTGGGTGATATAGATACAAAAAAAAAAGTGACACACTGTGCTTATGAAGTCAGGAAGTTATATAGCTACTTGTGTGGTTCTGATGAAGCTACAGAAAATGGGAAATTCCTAATTTCTGACAGTTATCTGAGATTTTTTTTTTTATGTCCATGCATGTATGTGACCCTTCAGTTACAGAATCTGAAGTGCTTTATTTTCTTGCTTGTTTGTACAAGTTATTCTACTTGTATTAGTAGTTTTAATAATACACAGAAAGGATCTCATTACCATCTCTTCCACACTTTTTTCTAAGTCTATGTCTATATCAGGGTCTAACCATGACTTCTAATGTTTTTTTGAGAAGTTCATTATATCCTCTTCCCTCATACTCACTTTAAAGTTGTTATCCTCCTGTTTTCCAACAAAGTAAGCCCCATTCAAGTGAGACCTATGTAATCCCCCACTGGAGAACTTACATTTTAACTGTGCTTTTGTGTTCCATGTAGAATGGTGCTAAGTATGACTGAGCAGAGGTGTGCTTCCTGACAATACGGACTAACTGTTCCAAATATTATGTTGTGTTGAAATCTTAATTCACCTCCTGGTTTTAAATGTATATATAAACCTAGACTACATTAATTGTAAAAATTCAGGGTTTTATTATTCTATGCAATTTAAAAGTGGAAGAGACATTTAAAGGCTGAAATGAAATTTGAAGTTTTTTCCTAAAATTTTCTTGTTCTTTTTTTTTCCAGATTTTAACTATACCAGTGAAGGCAGTGATTGCTGTAGGCTCGCTGACTTGCTCCCCAAAACATGTTTTTCTTCCACCTTCTTTTCCGGTAAGAGTTGGGTGATAGCATTAAATGGTTTTGTGCTGTGTTTTTTTTATTTATCTGTCCTTTTGCAAGAGAAACCACTGACTTGAGTTGTTACATGTCAAGTTGCTGGAGAGCTGTGCTACCAAACTGTTATGATTCAGTTTGTGGCTATCTTGGCTTGGGCGTGTCTGTCGCGTGTCTGTCGCGTGTCTGTCGCGTGTCTGTCGCGTGTCTGTCGCGTGTCTGTCGCGTGTCTGTCGCGTGTCTGTCGCGTGTCTGTCGCGTGTCTGTCGCGTGTCTGTCGCGTGTCTGTCGCGTGTCTGTCGCGTGTCTGTCGCGTGTCTGTCGCGTGTCTGTCGCGTGTCTCCGTTACCCCCCCCCCCCCCATCCCAAGTATCCCTGTATCTTCTCTACTGCCCACTTGAATGGGATCTTGGAATACTGATATAATCCCAAACCTGATTCTTTGAAGCTTCATTCTAACATAGCTGTGGTTGCTTGGTTATTGCCAATTCATGTGCATTAGCACAAGAGCAAGAGAGAGATGAAATTGCATAAATGCATTTTTTAAATTCCTGAAGTGTAGTACCAAAGACAACTAAGTCACCTAATAAACTGACGTTTTAGTATAAGAAGTTCTTGGTCTCTGTGGAAGCATTATTGTATTGTCTCCACACTGAAAGTAGATCTTCTCGGGGTTAAGCAGTACATCAACAGGAAAGCAAGAAATCTGTGTAAGTCTACAATTTCTGCAAAAGTATGTAATGGCTGTTTTCATCCCTGCTGCTTCGGTAGTGTTTATTCAGTGAGTGCTGAAAGCAGCTTCTTTGCTCAGGGCTACAGACTCAAGCAGCAAGCTATTAACTAGATAATACTTTCTTCTCACTTGGTATTCAGCACAACCATAGAGGCCTGGGCAGTCAAGGCATATTGACTTTGCAATCAGTATTTCATTGAAGTCTGAACTGTATGTGACTTTTTGATGAGTAGGGACAATGTAATATGACAGAAGAATCACAGGGAGAGAGATTGAAAAGTACCAAAAGGCATGAGATGGCAGTTTTCTGATAGGATAAAACTAACTCCATACATGTTGAGGGAAATGTTTTTTCTTTCCTTGTCTGTCCTGCATAATCTCAATTAGTTGTAGAGCACCGCCTGTTCTTACCTCCTCTCCCAATAGCTCATTAGTATCTCCTTCTTATCATTTGTGTACTCTTAAATAGTAGCTTTTCACTGGTGCTTTATCAAATGCTTTACCTCACATCTAGTAAATAAATGATAATTTTTTTAAAAAGTAATGCAATGGGTTTCATTGGATGAAGGTAGGCCAGTCAGCAGGACGTCAGTAAATCATTGCTACATTTGCCTCATTATCCATTCCATCTTCCTTCTGATCTACTTCACAATTGTTCTGAAGTCTTTTGCTGCTCTTGAGGTCAAATGGTCATGCTTACAATTGAAAAGATCACTTGAGTTTTTTTATCTTTAGGATGTATGTTTCCTATTTGCCTATATAGCCTCACCATTATATGGATATTTATTATACTGAATACCATATCTGTAATTTCATCTATGAACTGCTACATAAGCCTCTGATAAACTGAAATAACTTAAAGGTCCATTTCCCTGTCTTTTACCAAATATAAAGCATTTTATATATTCTGTATCCTAATTTATATATCCTAATTCCTGGCAAGACCATTGTCCCTCTTGAATGCCACATTAAAATACTTTGTTTTGGGCCACAAGGAAGTAGTTTCTTTTAATCTCCCTTTATTTTGTTCTAACTGGAATGGCTAAAGAACTTCTCAGTGTTATCAGTACATGTCCAAGGTCTTGGTCAGCTTGTTTGTTTGCTTTTGTTTTGGCAGGTACTACTTTTTGTAGCATCTTTGTTTCTCAGCCTCTGAGGCTGACTTCCTTGCTCTCATTGTTCTCATACCCAGACTGCTGTGGTTTTTATTGGCTTCATTTCTAGTAATGTTTTCATATAATTATTCATTCAGAGGATCTTTTGGCTCCCGCGTTTTGTTTGGAAGTACAGTTTCATATATAATTATCACCTTTGACAAGATTCTAGACTGTTTTCTGTGTTCAAGCCCCAAGCTTTTCAGAGCAATCAGCTTCCCTTACTACTTGGTCTTTTGAAATTTGAGAACATTGACAGCAGACTTATATTTTCTTGAATTCATTTCAAACTAAACTTGTGATCACTGAATTTATAATACTCTTTTATCTAGTTTTTCTGTAATGCATCCATTACTTATGAAAATAAGCCTAAAATATTATTTCTTCTTGTTTCAGTGTTTGGTAGAGAAATCTGACAGCTATAACATCCAGGAATAACTAGGCACTACAATTTTAGTAACACTTGCTTTTCAGTTCATACCTAGGATGTAGTTCTCCTGCAGCTGCCCAGTTCCCAGTGCTGTCCGTCTCTAATTTTAGTGTATTTGCACCTAATCTATGGTATTCTGTTGAAGTTTGTCAGCAGTGCACTGATGGTGTATACAGGCCTTGTAAAAATTAGTGTCTTGATTTGAGCAGACCTTAGCTGTGCTGACTGCCTCTTCATAATGGCATTTTTAGCTCATCGTGCCACCTCTCAATGCTTCTCGGATCAAAGCTCATCTTTGAAAACCTGTACGTTAAATAGCGTTGTTCTGTTTTTCTTATTACTGTTGGGTAAAGTCATCTTCCCTTATCTGTTGTTTCCTGTCTAAATGGTGCATAAAGGTCTTAGTAAAATACTGTTCATTTGTTCTACAGAGTTTAACAAACTTGCTCAATTGATAGTAGTTTGTTACTCATAGGATTCCATAGGTGAAGCTTAGACATACCTCCTATTCAGTTTAACAGGGCTATATACTGTATAGAGATTTATTCTTTTATTTTCTTTCCCTTTGTGATTGCTACTATTTGGACTGTAACAGTATGTGACTATTTCCTGAGGCTTCAGTTAAATTTTGAGCCTGCAAAAGTGCATCTCCCATCTTTCCACTTAAGTCCTTACTTTACAGAAATTTTTTAAAAGATGAAAGTGTTGATTTAAGAGGGGAATATGAAAAACTCTAGTCATGTTCATTAAAAGATAGTCCTGAGTATTTAAACTTGTTTGTATTCATAATTTTATATAAATATGAAATCTTTGCACCAGTCAGTCTTGAATTGTGCTTTCTTGCTTGTTTTGTTTTTTTGTTTATTGTTTACTCTATACTTGTCAGGGTTGGGTTTTGAGATAAGGTGAAAAACATGACCACAGAATCCTCGATTTATAGTTGAGGGCAGGGAGAGTTTAAGCATTGTAATGGTTCTGATAGTGACAAACAGTTAAACTACCATGTTCTATGCTTAAAAGGTAAAATAATGTTTGTCTCAGAAGAAAAGGCAGAGTATAAAGTTGTGGGGGAAAACTTGCACTGTTTTCTTTTTAAATATTGTCATTTTAGTGCCTGGTGTCTTAATTTCACTGGGAGTGGGAAGGAAGGTTTTACCTATGTTTGTAATGCCTGCTGTCACCTGTAGTGTTTGTTCTGTAGAGCTTCACTCCACTGTTCCTTTTCAGGTTATTTCTGAGTACTAGCCACTATGTACTAGATCTCTTACAAGAAGCTTGTTTCCCTTTTGTAATAGGAGACTCAGAAAACTGAAGTTTACTCTTGCCTCTGGTACTTTTTCGACATGATTTGATGAAGCAGAAGTATTGTCCTAGCTCTTCGAGACACTTAAGGTGTACTTAATTTTGAGAGAGGAACTATGTTTGGAAGCAGATGGAGGAAAGAATACAACTTCACAGAAACTGACCTTGATTACAAATGGCATTTTTTAAAGATAGCATAGTTAAAAATCTCAGTTTAACATTTCAGCTCTGCTGTGGTCTTTGCTAGCCTGCATAAATTAATACATATGCTAGGGAAAATGCATATCCAGCAAACTTTTTTCATCCTTTCTTTTCTTTAGGGAAAAGTAGCTCATCAGAGCCTGAACATTATGAACTCCTTTTCTCAGAAAGTGAAAATACAACACATACGGTCCCTGTCAGAAGATGTAAGGTTTTATTATAAGAGGCTAAGGAGTAATAAAGAAGATTTAGAGCCAGGAGAAAAATCAAAGGTTTGTGTATGCCTTATTTCTACATGTTTACAAATTCTCTTGTATATATAGCATATGCTAAGTTTCTGTGGTCATTGGAAATCTTCTTTCTTTGGTCGTTAGATTTACTCAGCTGTTTCTTAGTTGATCGCTCTTCTCTGTTTTGCAGATTGCAAATATTTATTTTGATCCTGGTTTACAATGTGGAGATCATTGTTATGTAGGATTGCCTTTTCTATCTAAATGTAAGTTATGTTCAACTTCATAAGGAAAATCTTTTTAAAAAGAAAGTTTTCTCTTTAAGCAATGATTTTACATGAGGAGTTTAAAAATACATTGTGTCTTAAAGCGGAATCCAAAGTTCAGCACAGCATAGCAATGCAAGAAGATGCATGGGATTCTGACTGGGATTTGCATGAGAACTTGTTCAAAGAATGGACAGAAATAAAAGAGAACTCAAGCCATAGGTAAGTATTTTATCCCTGTTACTTTCTCAGGCCTTAAATCACTAGATAATTGTGTTATGTGTGCTTTTATACAGGGTTCCTTAATATTGCGGTGCTCTTTGAGAGGGGGTCAAGGAGTTACTTGGCCTTCTCTGCAAACCTTTAAAGAGAATGTTTTAAAAGTTAAAAACCAGTAGTAATTTCCTCAAGTCAAGCACAACACTCAAAAGTTACTATTCGCTGGAGTATGCTGCAGTTCTTGAAAAGATGTTAACAGCAAGGCAATCTCTACTCTGCAGAAATTTCTGAAAACAGATTATGCTGTTTGTGCAGTATCCCTGCTTAATCTGTTTTTAAAGTAGGAGCCCCAGTATCCCTTTAAGATTTCATAAGGTTTTCTATTGCTACTGATGATTATTGCAGGTCAGTGAAATATCAGTTTTTCTGGTATTTTTCCTTGAGACTTGCTAAATAGGAGGTGATTAATGATTGCTATTTAATATTTAGAAAAAGTCAAACTCTAGGCTGCTATCTACCTTTTGAACATCTGCTTTCTCCTGCCTAAAGTGATTTAATCTCCAAGAGACACAAGTTGGCATTAACAGCAAGTGCATGTGCCTTTTGTGATGATTAACATCCAGACTACCTTTTCAAAAAGGTATGCATGTTTGCAGAGAACAAAAATGACTCTATGTATCCAAACAGAGTATACAAAAGCATACCTCCTTAATCACCTTTTGTTATAAATATTAATAAATCCTGAACAAATTTGACTTAAACAGAATCCTCTATTTAGCCACCCCGGTAACTTTCAAGAATGTCCTATCACCTACAGTAAGAGACAATTCAATTAAAAACTACTTCTGAACAAGTAGCAGTTCTAGCTAGAATACCCAGTGCTTTAATGTTATTTAATATAATATATAATCTAGAATATGTAATGCTTTTAAAAAGAGTTAATTTTAACCAGCTATCCAAGGAGAAGCTTCTCCTTCTGAATACAGAGGGGTTCTGACTTGAGCATTTTGGAACCTCTCCAAAATATTTCTCTAGGTTTGAAGTCTAGTGTTTTATCTGTTTTGCAGACTGGAGAACTCAATACTGTTAGGCTTGCTTCAGCTTATCGTGGAGAGTCTGCAGGAGAACAGGAGTCAAGTCTGTTGCAGAGGTTGCTTAATAGCAAAGGACTTCATTCACTAATGGAAATAGTAGCTGGCCCCAAGTGTGACTAGTTCAGATTTGCTTTAGATCTGTTAGACAGGATTACAGGCACATTCTCCATGTATCCATTGCAGCTAGAGTACACGGACAGTTTTCCTGTACATCACACATGTGCAGGCACAATATGTTTTCTGGATAGTGGATGTCTGGATGTTGTATTGGAAACAGACTGTAGCAGGACTGATGTTTTTCCTTTCTGTTGTTTATACCTTTGCAAATCATCAAATATATTTTGGGTTATTTTTCTTACTGATCTGAATCTTGGTTATATTCTCAAAACTTGTTTCTGCAATAGTAAAGGCTAGGCACTTCGTAATGAAAGATAAAATTTGTGTGTCTGTCCAGAGAGCAGTAATTTAAGAGAAGTGCAAATACTGAAAGGTTTGTGATGCATTGCTGAAGTCCTACCATGTTTTCTGCTCACCTTTATCCGTAAATAGACCATAAGAGAAATTGTAATGGATGGATATTGACAACAATACTTAACTAAAGAACATCTTTAGAATCTTTGGGTTGGTCTTGTATAGCATGTTTTGGTGGTTTCTGTTGCACTTTTTAATAGAGCTACATGTAGGCAGAGCTCAATTTTTTTTAAATTTGCATATAAATATAATGTACCATTCTGTTTCTCAAGCTAGTGTTGTTTTCAGGGTGCTTTTAGGCACTCTGCTTTTTACAGGGTTTTCCTATTTCACTCCTGTAAAGTAAGTTTTATAACTATTTCTCCAGACTGAATGCTGTATTTGAAGTAGACACAGATCTTCAGAAGGATGTCCAGTTGAAAATTACAGCAGAAATGGCCTGGCCTTCCATACTGAGTTCACCACGCCATCTAAGCTTCCCTCTTACCAATACAAACAGTTCTTCAGTAAGTTATTTTGTTGATAGTACCATTTTGTAGGGACTGCATTTTAAAT
Source organism: Athene noctua (assembly GCF_965140245.1). Classification (NCBI taxonomy): domain Eukaryota; kingdom Metazoa; phylum Chordata; class Aves; order Strigiformes; family Strigidae; genus Athene; species Athene noctua. The sequence continues at coordinate 192,755,926 of NC_134037.1, forward strand.
AACTGTTTCTAATTACATTAACCCCAGTGTAAACTTTACAAAAATTGTGGTTTTGAATAGGAAGAAGAAATTTTTCTAGAAAATCCAGCTGATGTTCCTGTGTATGTTCAGTTCCTTCCTGTAGCTCTGTATTCTAACCCATCCACATTCGTTGAGAAAATGTTGGAACGGTAAGTATTGTTTAAGAGTAGTTAGGCCATTCTCACTCCACAGCAAAATACATTTTACAAAAAATGCATGCAGTATTTGGCAGCTGTGTTGGTAGTTACAGTTTTGGCCGCTTCTAGAATTTGAATCAATAGGCTAGTTGAGAACTGAATCTAGGCTGATTGCCACTGAATGCACATCTGTATTTTCTGCTAAGCTAAAATGATGTTTATATTTCTTCCTTAACTTGAAGTATAAGGGAGTGGGGGGGTAGGGTTGTAGGGGGAGGGAATAAGAAAAATCAAATGATGCTTTCAGCTGCATGTTGTTTGAATCCTGCCATAAATTCTTGATTTGTGCTAAAATCCTGAAGTACGAGTATGTCATTATCTTCCTTGATCTGGGGAAAAAAACCCCTGTATGTCTGTTTCAGGTTTAATTTGAGTAAGCCAACTAATTTCAATCTGAGGACTCTAGAGTTCCAGGTTTTCAGAAATTGTGTAAGTATTTCAATATGTTCTTCAGATTTTAAAATTTAGATACTTTAATGTTTTAATAGGATTTTAGTTGTACATGTTTCTAGTGTTATGTATTACTATGTGTGAAAAATGTGATGCTTCTGTTGGATATTTTCAGGGAACTGAGAAAAGTCATTTTTCTTCAAATGTAACAGTTAAAATGTTTTTGGTTTTTTTTTTTGTTTTTTTTTTTTTTCTGTATGGTTACCTTATAATAGGATTGCAGAAGTTACAGGAAAAATGCATTTAATTCATTGTGTTACTGATACAGGATTATCTTCTTTGCTGTAGTGGTTGGTACTTCAAAAACTGGCAAAATATTGAGTTTTCCATTGCTTTGTTCTTTATTTTAAATGATTTGTGGACAACTTTAAGTATGTGATTTTTCATATAGAGCATTCCATATCCTGATCACCACCTTCTCTCATCCAATATAGATTAGCAGTTTGATGCTTGCACAGTATCTAAAGGCAAGCTTAACAAAATACACTTTTTTTTCAATAGTTCTTGTATTTTAAATTTGCTTTTTTTCCTTAGGAAAAACAGTATTCTAAAAATGTTTTAATGGTGGAACATTTTGAGGGTAGAAAATGTTACATAATGGCTTAATGCTAATTTGGTGTTTAAAATACACATTTAAAAAAATTCTGAACTCCTCTTTTTACTAGAGCTTTATGAATCCACATGTGTATGGCTTAGCTCAGTTCTGTCTTGCTGTATTCTTCTGCTTCTTAATAACCACAGATGGTTTACTAATAAGTAGGGAAGTTCTTATGCTATCAGACTTTCTGGTTAAAAAACCCGATATGGGGTTTACATCAAGTAGTATCCTTCTTTATGGCGAGACCAATTTTCTAGCTAAAATAATAATTTTTATCAAATATATGTGAAATATCCTGTTTTTAAAAGTGTTACTTTGTTTCCCCACTCTCTTAAGGTCCAGCCACTACAGAGCACTGTAGGACTTACAAAGGGCTCGGCTCGTCATTCAGTGTTAACCCTAATATTAAAACCTGGTGAGAGAAAGTCTGTCAAAGTAAAGTTCACTCCAGTTCTTAATAAAACAATTTCATCATTAATTGTTATCAGGTATGACAAATATTTCCGAAATGTCTGAGTTTTTTCCTGATGTTTTTTATTTATATATAAGATCATACTTGTGATCAGCTGCCAATAAGAAACTACTGCTTTTACAAGAATAATTGTTGAATCCTATGTGTCTGGAGAAAGATTTAATTTAAATGTAATTGTGATATGGTTTATAGTAGTTAAACTGTATTCAGTGCATACTTTCTAATATAAATACGTAATCCACTGATATACTTGGAGACTTGAGTTCTTAAATACATACTACACTACCCTGAAAGCAGGGACTGTAGTTATAGACACAATTTGGGAGATCAAGATACAATGCAAGTTCAATCTTTCTAGTCAGGAGCTCTGAATAACTAGTTCAGTTTTGTATCGGGTGTGATAAGTTAATATGATAATAAAGTATAATTTTTTAACTAGTACTTAATTAGATTTTTTTTTTATTTGTACTTTATGATTCCTTAGGTTTTTTGTCTTACAAACACTATGTTTGAGACCCCCCACTATTTTCTTCCATATTGTGGGGAATTATCTGTGGAACTGCTTATATTTCTGTTCTTCAGATTTGGGATAAAACTTCATAGAAGAGAAGCTTGTATGAGCAATTGACTTCATAATTATTTTATGAATGCTTCCCCTTTTTCTTTGTACACAGAAATAATTTGACTGTAATAGATGCCATAACGGTACAGGGACAAGGAACAACTGAGAGCTTGAAGGTTGCAGGCAAAGCTCCTGGTGCAGCAAGTTCTTTACGCTTTAAAATCACAGAAGCATTATTGAAAGACTGTTCAGAAAGTGAGTACTTCTTGAGTTACTATGCTGAACAGAAAAGAAATTACATTTTACGTGTACAACTTGAAATGCGTGGAAATATTTTTCCCCTGTTAATTAGAAAAGATGAAACAAAAGCCCTTCATCTACTAAAATTCAAGATAGAAGAGGTGAAGATCTTAGTATATTTACTAGGATAATCTCTAATTCCTAAATTTAAGTCAAACTGGATCACAGGTACAACTTTATATATATATATGGTTTTTTTTTTCCTCCCACCTTCAGAATCTGTATGCACACAGCCAACAGGGGAAAAAGGTGGGGTATGTTCCTTGATGAAAATTAACTCCCAGCCAGATTCTATTCTGGGGTCAGAGGTTTTCTCCTCTGTGCCCCAGGCTTGCTTCCAAAAGGAGAGCTAAGAGTACTTGTATTACCAGAGGAACTGGTAAAAGAGGTTTAGTTGTATCTGGTATTGAAATCTGCTTTGGTATTTTGCAGATTTCCAGATGTATATGTAAGGTGCCATCTTAATCATTATCTGAGATTATTCAGCTTTTTTGAGGGATGAGTAAGAAAACTTCAAGTAAAGCTTAGCCATTACCTCTTCCGTGTTGTGGTTTAGGGATTTTTTTGATAATAAGGTACATGTAGCTCGGCCACGAATTTTAGTTTTAATACTAAGCTTTAATTCTCCTCGTGCTGGGACTTCTCACAGAATACCACAACACTAAGCAGTACATCAAAGAACTTTATAGTTTAGATGATTTTTTTTGTGAGGCAGCAAAGGTTTGGGGGTTTGTGGTTTTTCCCTGATGAGTTAGTAATCTGGAATTGTATAAGTGCCCTACCTGACAGTGATGAGAAACTGGCTTCCGAGATCTGTTCCTGCAGGTTATGTAAAGGTTTCCATGGGCCTTGCTAGTCCCCTTTCCTGTTATAATACTGACAGAGCTTTCTTCTACTGTGGAATATCAGTATAGTGAAGGATATCTGTTTAGCATAACAATAAACACTTTCTGCTGTTTGTTTCTAGAAATGAAATACAAAGAACCAAATTTCACGCTGAGAAGAACATTTAAAGTGGAAAATACAGGGCAGCTGCAGATTAATGTGAAAACTATGGAGATCAGTGGCTACACATGTGAAGGATATGGATTTAAAGTAGTTAACTGTCATGAGTTTGCACTAAGTGCCAATGCCTCTAAAGACATTGTTATATTGTAAGTGTTTTTTCTTACATCTAAATGGAGCCTCATTAGGAGTTCTATATACCTAATTATGTTTCAGGGGAGAACTCTGGTTAAATTCTGAGGTTTTTTTACTTAAGGTTTGAGTGGGGGTGTTTTTTATATCACTTAAAACATGAACTTTTTCTTTCTTGCAAACGCTATTTGATTTTTAAGTAACTTCAAATTTTCATGACTGACTACAGTTTTGTTACTATTACTTTTATTACTATCCAGTAGGTATAACTTACGGAGTTGGAATAGTGTTACTATATGGGGTTTTTATACATTTCCTTCATTGGGTTGTGAATGTACACAAGATCTACATTTACACACGGCTTTGGTGCATTGCAGTATGTAGAAGAGCCTTTAGACTAAGGATTATTGTCATAATGCACAGCATTTCAGTCTTGAATATTTTGTCTGTTACCTTAATGATAATGATTGTTTAACTCTGACCATTTTCATTGTAAAAGATCTCCTAACCAAAAACTCATCTTTTAACACTGCTTGGATGTAAAGTTAACTATTCAGAATGTGGTGTCTAAAAAGTTTAGAAGCTGCTTCTGTTCTGTAAGAGGATGTGTGAGGATGCCATCATGCAGGGGTTTGCTAATTGCTACTAAAACAATACTTCCATATTGTTGCAGGCAATGAAAATTCACTAGTATTTCTGCAACAATCTTAGTTTGTGATGAGATGGGAACATAGTGGTGATCTTTTTGAAAAGACATGCAGTTGTGACTTAAAGGTGAAGCATTTAAAAGCTTTATAGCTCACATAATGGTCGGTTCCATTGCTTACAGCTGTAGATAATTTTTTACTTCACTGACAGCTTTCTTTTAAGAGATTTGGTCAAAACTTTATTTCTGCTAGAATACATCTTCATATGGTGTATCAGATGTGTTAAGCATAGGTGTTTATGGACTTAGTCAAACACATCTTGAGGTATTTGAAAGATACTCATAAGTATTTTTAGACTAATGCATGGATGATTATTAGTCTTATTACTAGGGCTATTTGTTATAAATGTTTGATTGGGATGCCAGTCAGGGCAGTACTTGGTGGAGTGTTTTTAAATTTATGAATAATATAAATTATCTCAAACTTTCTTGCTGTTCATGTGAAAATTTCTAACGTGCTTTACTTTGTTTTCAGGTTTACACCTGATTTCACTGCTTCCAGAGTCATACGTGAATTAAAATTCATCACTGCAGGAGGCTCAGAATTCATCTTTGTCTTGAATGCATCTCTTCCGTATCACATGTTAGCAACATGTGCAGAAGCGCTACCCAGGCCCAACTGGGAACTGGCACTGTACATAATCATCTCAGGAATAATGAGGTAGCGTGTGTGTTTGCTTTTACAGGTATATGTGCACAAACTACCACTGCTTAAGTACAGGTGACAGAAAAGTTTATACGTATTCAGTACATGCATATATTATATGTTTTATATATATGTTATATATTACATATATAATATATATGTTATATATCAGTACATTGGTGGAAGATAAAAGAAGGTGAGGTGAAAAAGGAAAGCAAATTAATAAATGCTACTATGGATTGAGTGGGAACTGTTTAAGGCTGAGGAGTACTGACTTTCTGCTCAAATTGAGGACAAAATAATATACTTCTTGCTTGGGCTTGTCTCCTTAAGTGAGATACATACTGCTCTTAACTCTGGTAATGTGTAGTTTTTGATAATTAAGCCAAAATTGAATCAAATTAGGTATTAAAGCACTGCTAACTGTGAACTCCCATAGAAATCTAAGCATTCTTCTGGAGTGTTGTGCTTTAGAGATACAAGGCAGTGACTGTAATGAGCTTAGCAGATGCCTTGGATGAATTTAACTTTACTGCCACTTGGATGCAACAGACAACTGGTGATACTAATAATGGGATTTCTGAGAACCTGAAGGGCATTGTTTGCCACACTGCACACTCGGAGGTTACATAGTAGCATATTAATGCACTTTTTTTCTCAAACAGACACGTGTTACCTATGGCTGGTTGAAATAGGAGTTGAAAATTCCACTGTGTTCTCCTAGTCTAACCTCCACCTATCTTCTATGTATTTGAAATCTGAGGCTATAAATGTGTCCCTGCTCATCCCCCACTGCCTTTATCCAGAGAAAACCCTAGCATAGAAACTTATCAGTGTAAGTTGTTATTTATCAGTAACAACAAATGCTGGTTTTCCTTTTTCAGTAGTGTTAAGCTTACATCTTAGTGTGAGATGGATTGCTGCTTAAGATGCCTGTGATGAAAAAGTGGTCTTTCTGTGTGCTGGAAAGCCAAAGCATTATCACAGATATGTAATATTTCTGATTTTTTTTTTTAATATTAAGATAGCAGCTCTTCCATTTTGCTGTACTATATTACATAAATGTTCAGTTAGGCTATCTTTCCTTCTAGGGATAGATAAAAGAAATAGAGAAGATTCAGTTACAGTTGCTTCATTTTCTTTTTTGACGCTTCAGCACTTTCCTAAGTAATGCAGTGTTACTTAGGAAACTGCATTTTCCTAAGTAGCAGGAAAAATTCTGTTACTTAGAAAAGTTTGTTTCTAAACTACTATTGCATTACTTGGAAAGTGCTGAGTAGTACTTAAGTGTTTTTCTTCTGTATGTTTGCTAGAAATTTATAAGCTTAGTTTTTCTTTATTGACAAAGCAAATGATACTTGTCAGCTTGTAAGTGTAGTTTGTGTGGATAATTTTATATGTACTGTATTTGTTAATTAGACTTTACAAAAGAATACATAATACTAATCCTTTCTCTGACTATGTCTATTTTCTACAAGTACAAAATACCCTTCTTTGCATTAAACTAGAGAAGAATCCTAATGTAACCATTTCATAATATTCCAAGGATCCTGTGCACAGACAGCCTCTAACTTCTAGGATGCCCTCGTGCAGGGATTTGCTAGTTGCCACTAAAACAATACTTCCATATTGTTGCAAAGCTATCCCTAATTTCTAGGAATGAACAACTCTAGGAGTTTGTCTAGTTCATGTTTTTAATTTGATAAGGTGGTGTTTATTGTTACCTTCCCTAAATCACTCTTGATTTGAATTGTTACTGTACTTGTGGCTCCAAGTTTTGGAGTCCAACTTGATAGGGTATGTGCAAACACGACAAAGGAGCCAGTCCTTTTTGTGAAAAACTTGCCAATGAGGGATATGTGTGCTCCAGGATAAAACCATCAGGGGAAAGAGGGATACCAGATCATTCTTAGGTCTCTAGACCAGGTTACTCTCCACTGTGTAGTGTTCCCCACACTGATTTATTTTGTAATGACATGAACACTTTAGGCCTCTTATGTTTTTCAATAATTTTATTAAAAAGCAAAAAACCTTAACCACCACTGCTCCCACCACCACACCAAAACCAGAAAGTGCAGTTAAAAAGACCACAAAACAAGATTTGTTCTGTTTTTCATTTCAAAGCTGGTATTTGTTTGTCAAAACACCAAAGTTGGCTTATGTAGAGGGATTAGAGTCCTTACCCAGAGAGCGGCAGGGGAAAAGCCCTCAAGGTGACCTTAAGCTGCAGCCTCCCCTCTACAACCTCTGTGGAGCTCAGCATTGATACTGTGAGCAGAGCGCTGAGGGGTTGAGGGGGAAAAGTGCCACCCACCTCACCAAAACCCTGTGCACTCCATCCCAAGTTTGTGTAGCACCATGGTGGTAGAGATGTGACGCTCTTGTTGGTATCAGTCTTGTGAAACTTTCAAAGAGCATCATGGATTACAGTTAACAGGTGAAGGAGATTATACCTAATTCCTTACATCCCAAAGGTAACTTCATTTTTGATTGGCATGGCACCGACAGCAAGCATTAATCTTTTGAATAACAATTTGTGTAAGCTTGTCTGAAAAATTCCCCTATTCCTTTAGCTTTTCTGTTGCTTGTTAACATCATGGATGAAAATGATCTTTCCTACCTTCTGCCATCTGTTTATGCTTCTAGAATCCTTTTTAATCCCTGAGGCAGGGAAAAAAAACACTGATAGCTAGGTATCAACAGCTGCCTTGGTCTCCAGAGTTGCTTGTATTTTTGGTGATAGTTAAAACTTAAAAGACTGTACCTAGACTAGACTCTTGGCTAAAATTAAGCAAGAAATATCTCATCCTTTCGTGTGAATTGATGCTGGTTTTCATACATTTGGCTTAGAAAAACTGGAAGTCAGAATAGGGGGGAGAACAGAAGGTGAAGTTGCTAATTTAAAGTTCTTTTCTCATAAAATTTTTAGGGTAATAGGCAAGGCAAGCTTTAGTAATCGTCATTGTGTCTCCTCCCCCTGAAACTCCCACCTGTTAGAAGCTGAAATCGATAGCAGTGCCGTGAAGGTCTCTGCAGTGGTTTTATTGCTTCATTCAAAAATATAGTTCACTGCAGTGCGTTATGTAAGTGGAGAACTCCTAAACACGGTATTGCAGCAGATGCAGTTAGTTGTAAAACTCCTTGAAATAATATGCTTAAATTTTACTTCTCTGAGCAGCAGTACAATTCTGTGCAGAGGGCTTCTGCTTTTAAAATTGAATTGCACCAACGAGCTGTGAGAGCTGCTGACCACTTGGATGCCATTTTAATATTGTATCTCTCTTTCTTTTGAATTGATGTTCTTATCAACTGCATGTCAAACTTGCAGCTACCTTCCATTCTCAGTGGTAGTACCGTTGTGTATCTCACGCTAGACTTGTGTATTTCATGTTTTTGTGGTTTGGATGCAATTTGTACCTTTTCAGTACATTGCTTGCGTGATTAGATTCATTAAACTTAAAATGCTCAAAACTAAGAAATACTTAGATGATGCCTCTCTTCTCTGCAGTGTACTCTTTCTCTTGGTAATTGGAACAGCCTATCTAGAAGCTCAAGGAATTTGGGAGCCATTTAGGAGACGCTTGTCCTTTGAGGCCTCAAACCCTCCCTTTGATATGGGAAGGCCACTTGATCTCAGGAGAATAGTTGGAATTTCATCTGATGGAAAGTAAGTACATGTTTAGTTTTTTTGTGGAATGTTTTCCCCTCTTTAGTTACAAGGTCAGTAAGAAAGTAACACTTCTCTTTAGAACAGGTGAATGAATAAAGAGCCTCCCAGTTACTTAAAAAAGATGGCTTGAAAAAAAAGATGGATCTTGTGATTGTGAGGAATATTAATCTTTTGGGAAAAAAAAAATCCCAAATGAAACCAAACCCTATCAAATTTCCTGTTAATGTTCTCAAAAATGGAAGGTAGAGACTGCAGAAAAATTACAGGCCAGAAGTTCCTGTCTTTGGTGTCTTAAGTTAAAAGATGATCATCTCCTTTTGGTGTTCCCTCCAAGATATATATATTGACTGTCATTTTACTGTGTTTTTGTTCATATGTACAGTGAGTGAGTGAACAGGAAGTGGTAAAGGCTACTGACTTGTCCAACAAGTTTTAGGCATTTTTGTTGATTATGTGCCAAGAATGGTGCAGTTCAAGGATTCTTTTGGATATAGTGATTCTTTTCTCCTGTGGAAGAATGGAAACATCGTAGAGTATATTTAAACACTTGTTGTTCTTCTAGCTTGAACACACTTGGATCAGATTCTAATCACAGTTCATCCAGAGGGATCTATGGAGCAGGCAGTTCGTCTTCACGATCCAGCGCAGGGAGTCATAAACAATGCAATGCAGCACCACACCTTCACAGCAATAGAAATGCACCTGATGTTGAAAACATCAAATCCAAAACCAGCTCAAGCACACCTAACAGGACTTCAGCACAAGCAGCTTCCATGCAGTCCGTGAACAGAGCGGGCCCCTTTACCTTGGATTCAGGTGCCGCAGCTCAGACTCATGCCGCGGGCAAAAGAGCCAAAGGGACGAGGCAGAACCAGCAGCCGCTGCAGCAGCAGGCAGCAGCTTTGGCAGAGCAGCCCCTCCAGCAACCCCCAGCATCCGGGCCCCAGCAGCAAGAGCAACAGACTGAAAGTGCTTTGCCACAGCTACCGCTTCTGAGCCCCCCTCACGGCGAGTGTGCCAGCAGCAGAAGGCACAGCTCAGAGGATTCGGATCTCACTGGGCTCATAGAAACTATGGAAAAAGACTTTGACCACCCAGAATCCCCTTCCCCAGATGTGTTTACAGAGCAGCCCCCGTCTCCACTAGCAAAAAACAAAGGTAATACAATTTTGCTTTTTTTAACAGGATGATTCATTATGTAAGCCACAGAACAAGATTTAATCAACCGTAAAGGTCATGTTTTCATAGCGTGGAAAGTGATAGCTTCTCAGCTGTTCCCTGCCCTGCTCTATGTGCCTGTGTCTTCAACACTCCCTTTACTCGTTTTATGGCAGCAAGGTTCTGCTTGCAGTGCTAGGTTCTGATTCTTCCTGCAGAATTTTTGGAACATTTTGATGAAAGCAAGTGTGAATATTTAGATGTGTGACCCTCTGAAGAAGAAAGATGCTTTTGGTTGCTATTCCTTTGCCTTCGGGTTAGCATCCATCCTTCCCACCTCCACCGTTTGGACTTGGGGCCAGGGGTTAGGGAAAGGAAAAGACCCATTTGTACTTAGGGCTGGGGCTTGGGGAAAGTTGTCCTAGTGTATTATGAAAACCGAGACAGGGAGGGGGGAAGAGAGAGAGCTCTGTAAACCCCTGTGGTATCGTTTGGGAATGGAATTCTTCATGCCCAGGCTTGCAGTTGCAGAAAATACTTGGTGTCAGGTGGTCAGCAAATTAACATATGGTACCTGTGTTTATAAGTTGTTCACCTTTGCATGAGGTTAGAGTTGAGTTTCAATTGTTTATGCATCTTTTCAATTGTCTTAATGCTTAAAATGGATTTCATACATTAGATACATTCAGACTTTTAAAATTATGTCAGTTATTTTCCTCCATATAAAATCTTTGTCAGATTAGAACTTCTAATCATGCTTTTTGTACTGGCCATTTCAGTCATGTCCCAGAGTTACGTGGTTATAAATTTAATCTTAATGTGTTTATTTCTAAGTGATTTTTCACTTTCTTCTAACACTGTTGTACATAAACAGTAGTGATACTGTGTTGCTTATTAGAGATAAAGTTAAGAAAAGGAATGGTGGGAAGGCATATAAACCCTGAAGCATCTGTATGATGATGCACCACCAAAGAGGAGAGCCTCACTCTGTTAAGTAGTAATGAGCAGAAAGTCCTTAAACAGTTCAGAATAGATGTGATGATGCACCTGGACTTTCAAAGTGGGAACTCTAAAGGTATTCGAGGTTTTGGGATCCTGCTGAAATATGCTACCTGATTTCTGGGGTTTTTTTTGTTTTAGTTTAGACAAGGGGATGTGGTTGGGGGGAATTAATCTCAAGATAATTATGACCAGTTTGTCATTTATTAGTTTCATAAAGTCTAAATAGTACTCCAGCAAATGACATGACTGTAGGTAGGTTTCATAGGCAGTGTCGGGGTTAGCAAATGTTACAGTATTGGAGCTCTGGAAAGCAAAATGGCTGGTAGTGAGGATGCAACGTCCTCGCGGGTTGTGTCTGAGTGGATTTACGGTGGACTGATCCAGGGCTGGGAGCGCTTCTGGAGCATGTGTTCCATTCGTAGTTCAACCTAAAAAGGAACAAGCTCTTGCACGCTGGTCCTGCTGTATGATGCAGCAGCTACACAGCATGTGGGGACCACTGAATTTGGTTTCAGATACAAGTTCCTGATACAAATAATGTAGTGTACCTATGTTAACATTTCTGTACCTATAGTAATTTCTAGGAATTTATGTATTGGGAGCTTGTCTTAGTAAATAGCTGCTCCTAAGTGTTGATAGACCTTTAGTTACATTTTTTCAACTACATTTAAATGCATTTTCTTGAGATGGGTGCTTGTGTTGATTTGTCTATCAATTTCAAAAGCTGTTTAAGTGATGATGAAATACTTAGTTCCTAATCACATACATGGATTCCTTTTTTTTTTTTTTTTTTGGCATTACTTTCCTGGTTTGTAACTTTCTCCTGAATACACATTCATTCAAATAAATTCACAGTTTTGCTCCTGTTAGAGGCTTGCATCATTTGTGCTTTGGCATGGTGGTATACTGAGTATTTAAACATATTCTGTGTTGCAAAATACATTATGCATGTTACATTTTGCAGTTCAGGTAGTTTTCTTGACCTCTTCATTGTCACAGATCAATAAATCAAATTTATGCATGTAGACTTTTTTTGACAAGCTTTATAAAAAAAACCCCAATGTCATCTGTAAGCCGTAACTTGACTTGCAAAAGCTCAGCACATCAAATAAAACTCGCCAGTTTCCATTTGCCCTCTTTAAAAATGTAAAACCTTAGGGGGAAATTCCATTGTCTATCTGGATCTACATACGCTGATGTTTGTCATTAGATAAATAGGTAGAGCTAGTCACAAACATTTGCAGAAACGGTAGCTTCTGGACTGGCATCATACCCTGTGCAAGATTCCCATCTTTATAGGGTTCTGTTGCAGCTTCCTAATACTTGGGTCCCAGCAGACTGCTGTGGAGATTACACTAGATTTTTGTTAAACAGCTCCTTTACTTTATATTTCTATGTCATGATAACATTTTACATAAATTTTTCTAATGATTAACATTAAACTGTTCAGCAATCCTGAATGTAGACTAAATTTGAAGCAGATCTTAGAACGAGGCCTTCTGAGGCAAAACCAGAATACCCCCAGTAAGCTGGAAGCTGACCTTTAGAAAATTTCCACACTACTTGTATTTTCACTTCTATTTGCACTCATGCTAAAAAGAGTATTTTATCTGCAATGTTTTTGTTGTTCTTGATACTGAAAACATTGATCTTAAGTCTGAAAAAAAACCAAAGTTTGAAGGCTCTACCCTTTGATAAGTATCTGGTATTTGCCAAAATACTGAAGCCAAATTTATATTTTGGTACAAACTTTCCCTGAGGAACGTTTTGCCCAGTGAAATATGACAGCTGTCATTGTGCTTCCAGACTCAATTCTGACTTGAGCTGAAACAAATCCCACTAGGGGCTGAATCCAGTTATTCAGCGCAGGTTAATTAAGTCTTTACTTGAGTGAACTATTATGTCCATCCCAGAAGCTGTATGGCTTGTAAATGAGAATGCTCAGTCTGAAGGGCAGTATCTAAGACAGATCTTATTGGTAAAAGCATATCTTGCATCTAATGAAAGACATTAAGAATATTGTGAGTGCTCTCATCCTGTAAGAGAGTACCGAGAGGCGATGGTAAGATGATGATGACTCCACACAGGCGCACACAGAGTTCCTCTGTATTGGTGCTTTTTTTTGATCACGGTTTTACACCCCAGGAGCCTAATCATGCCTATTTTGCAAGTCAAGACCTCTGGTTTGCTTTTAAAGGTTCTTAAACCTCTACATTTTGAATTTATACTATGCTACATTTCAGTTAGCCTGCAGAAATGGTAGGAAAAACATAATCAATTGTTCAAGTAGTATTATTTATATGTGGATTCCTTCAAGACAATTGATTAAACATCCCCTGAAGTGTTTAATGGATTGTTTTCCCTCCTTTGAGATGCAGTAACACTTCAGTGCCTCAAGCCAAACTATTTTATAGTCAGCTTAGTCATACCTGTTAGAATAGCACACTCTGAAAGGCTAAAATATGTCAAGAAAGTGTACTTGGGTGTGAGATTTTCAGGTTCTGGGGGTTTGATTTTTTTATATCTTTGCTAGACAAATACTATTAGTGATTTTTGTCATCTGCTCTAGTCTTAGTGCAAGTTGTTTTTTTTAACTGATAAGCATGCTAAAAATTTCTGTTCTTCAAATTGTTCAGATAATAAAGTACCCACTTCAGAAGTTTGTGTTTAAATCTACTCTCACATGGTTAAACTGTCAAATTGGATTCTAAGGTGTTTAAAAGGAATGCCAGGAACAGAGCAGAGAAGAATTATAGGTAGCCAGATTCCCATGATCTGCAGAGAGGCGATGGAGATAGGGCTCAGGAGATCAGAAGTCTTCAGGTTTGATGCTATTGCTCACATTTGGTGTGAAGTGGCTGTAAACAGTGATCTAATGTAACAGACAACTTCAGAGACTTAATCATGTGGGTTAGCCTCTAAAATGAAATGAACTAATCTCTGAGTATTGAGAATCTGAAGCAACCTTATCTTCCTAGGGAAAGGGAAAACACTTCAGCGCAAGTCTAAGCCACAGAAGAAGCGGGAAGAAAAGGACAGAAGAGGGAAAGGAAAGCAACAGGAGGATGAACTGAAGGATTCCTTGGCAGATGATGACAGTTCTTCAACCACAACCGAAACCTCCAACCCAGATACAGAACCACTTCTCAAAGAGGTACGGCACTGCTCCTAGGAGGCGGCTCCTGTGTCGCTGGCGGGTCACCTGTTAGAGCAGGAATACAGGCTCTTCCTCCCACCCTGCCCTCAGCTTTCATATACTGTACTACCTAACCAAAGACAAATGGTAATTAAAAAACATTTCCCAATCCTTGCCTTCACTTCTCTGTAGAATCTGCTCTAAGGTGTGAACATGCTTGAAACACGTAGTCTCAGGACTGAAGATGCTTGAGTGACTGTGGTTCGAATAAGCCACCAGTTGTCAGCAGCACTGTGGTAATTGTCTCTCTGCACACTCCTAGCCTAGTCTATTTGCAGAGTAAAATGCCAAAATATCAATACCAATTTTACTCAATAATCAAGTTGTGTGATAAAACCATGCATTTCAGCTGATGCAAAGGGTCATTGCGCTGGAGATTGTCAGCAGGTAGTTGACTTAATTACCTTTGACAATAGCTCTACCTTTATTTTATTCATTTGGCTTACATGCTTCTAGGTAATGAACTCTAAAGCTCTTGACAATTTGTGTAGTGGCCAGGTGGTCTTAAATATTTTGTCCTAAAGCATGTGCTAGGGAACCAAACACAACAAAGGTAATCAATTACAAAGAGAAGAAAACCAAGCCTAAATTTTGACATGTCTTTGAACTTTGGAAAAGGTAGAGATTCTAGCTGGGGGAAAAAAGAAAAGAAATCCATGTAATATGTTTTAGAAGTTACAGTTTGGTAAATTCTCATTTGAAAATCACCTTTGCTTTTTCAGGATGGCTATTTGACAGTATACTTGTATTCAGAAAGTCTTAGAAGTGTAGTTAAAAAATAATAAATCGGATGGTGAAGTCGCTTGTGTTCTTTGCTTTGTTGTAGAGTCTGTTTTAGATGCCTGGCCTGCATATAGCAGCTGCAGCATAGCTCTCAGTACAGAACTGGCATCTTTTTAAGTAGCCTTGGAGGCTGTGGCCTGAGGAGTGTGTTTGCAAACATCCAATCTCCTTGAAGCACGTTAATTTGCTGGGTATTTTGACTTCTACTTCTCCAAATAGGAAAAAATAGATAGCATGTTTTATAGGTATACTCACTAAGTAGTAAAAAGATAACTTCTATGCTGTAAAAATGCACGTTTTCAAATAGCATTCTTGCCTCAGCCTGATTTATACTATGTATGTTGTGATGCAAGAGGGACTTGACTTTTCATTAATATATTAACATGTTATAATGTCTTTTATAGGAACCTGAAAAACAAAAGGGAAAAGTTATACCAGAAAAACCTGAAAATGAAATAGTCCAAGTGAAACAGAAAAGTAAAAAACCGCTAACAAGTATCAAGAAAGAAAACCCTGTAGATGTGAAAACCAGGTAAGCAAAGGCTTTTTAGGAGAGAAGGCATTGTGCTTGAAGGGAAGATGGATTGATAAAAATCTGTGCATTCAACCGTTGTGGTTGCCAGGCTGGCTGATGTCAACAGCAGATACCTTTAAGCAGCTTCCTCTTCCTTCCTGATATTAGGGAATATCTGAAGCTTGTAAATAATAAATTATTTAAGTGCATAAATAAAATGAGAACTAAATCCAGAGAAGAAAATCAGGTTAAGCAATGTTAAGTTTTTTGTATCTGGTATCATATACACAAAATAGGGTTAATGTTTCTACAGGAGCTTCTAGTGGCAGCACAGTAAGCCAGCGCTAACACGAGTGCCTTTGGTTGCCCTTGGTGAAATTACAGCCGTGCAATTTCCTTTTCGGTATTGCAGAGTAAGATCAGAGTCTTGGATATGTTATTAAAGGAAGCTGCTGCGGCTGCCAGTCCCTTTCCCTTACTGGCAGGCAGTTGATTGCAGATGGTAGAAAGGGAAAAAATGAAAAACCTTAGTCTTACTAGATCTAGTTCATTCTGAAAGAGTATTCTGAAATTTTGAAATCAGATCGGTATCCAAGTGCCACAGAAGTAAACTTTACCAAACTGAGGCATGGTATATTGGCCTGTGCTTTTCTTGTTGCTGTAATTAATATTGGACTAAGCGGGATTACTAGTTAGTATAAATAAATTTTCTTCAAAATATTTCTGAAAACACTGCCTGGCAAAGTCTCATCTTTATCTTATTTATTCTTACCATCATCTGCTTTCCTTTTATCGTATAAATCACAAGTTCATGATATGTGACAGTATTGAAAGGCCACAATGAGAGCTGGTTTGGAATTGTGCAAGAAATGGGTAAAATAGTTCCTCCCTAGAAAGTCTGAGAGATGCAATCAAATAGGTGGAGAAAAAGAACAGTATATAGCCAAATGAATTTGGTGGTGGGTTTGAATAGTTTGATGTCAACGACTAAAAGATGATCCTATGCATTTAGGGCAACAGCACATCTTAACGATCTAACAAGAGTGTGTGGGGGCAGAGTAAAAAAACGGCAGTTGCCATCTCTTGTTGCCTCTGTATAATCAAGCAGGTTTTGTAATCCCAGAGCTCCAGGATGAAAGCCCTAATAACTGTGTAGAGCAGTGTGGGTAGAAAATGAGCCGGGGCTGAGGAAGGGTGGAGTTGCATATAGGAGAAATACAAAACCCTGCTTATGAATAGCTTTGAAGATGAGCATCAGTTTGACATAAGAAAGCCACAGGAGACCAGTCTTTTGTAAGACCGTATGGCATATATAAAAAAATTTCCTCTTCAGCACTTCAGAGAGCTTAAAAATAAATGGATCTCTGTTTTCATTTAGTTCCTTGGAATTGTCTTATACTCCCCCGATGGAAAACAAGCAGCGCAAAACCTTTCCATCCAAGATATCTACCCAGCACCTTTTGACGAATGGGTCTAAATCAAGAAACCTCCCCAAAACGAGAGGTAGTGTGAGGCTATTTTTTATAAATATCTCAAAGTTTTATTCGTTTTTTTGTAACCCCTCTGGAGTGCTTAATGCTAAGTCCAGTGTGCAAAGAAAGCTGTTCAGTTTATTATGCACAGACTTGCTTTTCTTCTTCTTTTGTTCTAATAGGTCCCAACAGTAAGTTAATGGAGAGCAGGCCATCAGTATTAGCAAAATTTCTCCCTGGTGGTTCTGGACAGGAGCTAGGAAACACCAGCAGCTCAGAAGGGGAAAAGGATTCTCCACCACCAGAGTGGGACTCTGTGCCGCTTCACAAAGCTGGCAGCTGTAAGTAATGGCTAGAGGATGACAGAACTAGTCTTCTGCAGTGAATATCTGTAGGTAGGCTTGGTCTGTTTATAGATCTTCCTCTCTCATTTTCACTGCATAGTTGTGCTCCTGTTTTCTGCTGAGGGCCCTGTATTGATAGCATCTAGTACGAGTTGGGAGGTTTGAACCCACGTGGGCAGAACATGGGCCATTTCTGTGGTTCTCCAGTGATGAACAGGATTCAGAAGCTACTGGGGAGATTGAGGAAATGAGAATTACTGCTCGAATACTGAATGTATTTTCTACAGCAGATGGGGATTTGCTTGGTCAGGTCTGCTGCAGCCAGAGTTGAAACTAATTCAGTGATTCATCCTTGAGAGGGAACACTGAAAACGCCTTAATGCAGCGGTTAGTGTGGGGCACTATTGTAAGCTTTTTGGTTGTGTTGTAAGTCCCATGTGTGGGAACGGAAATCACCTTCCTCTTGCATGTGAGCATAAAGTCATCCCTCTCCACAGCACTCACTTAGAAAGGTTCTTACTTCTGTACAAACCAATTTATCTTGGTGCTTTCATTGCAGTACGATCTCTCCGAAAATAGGCAGTAAACCTGAATAACGATAGGTGAACATAGAGAAGCAGCTACTTTCTTTGATCACTGGGAACAGCCTTTGTCATAATTCCCCTTTGTTGCAACGTAATGTAAATACTACAGGAAGATGTTTTGTGTTTCTCTTTATAGCTACGGACAACCTTTATAAACTCTCACTGCAAACCCTGAATGCAGATGCTTTCCTGAAACAGCGACAGCCCTCGCCGACACCCGCCTCTCCATCTCCTCCTCCTCCTCCTGCATCGTTTGCTTTTGGGCCCCGAGGAGGCACTTACAGCAGCATTGTGAACAGCAGCTGCAGCAAGTGAGTCCAAGTCTGCCCCTCCTACTGCCTTCCCAAGCCCAGAACGCTGTGGAACCCCTTTGCTTCATACAGCACGTCTCCCTCTTCTCAGACCCATTTCCTCTTCCCATGGAAACTGCTTTTTTGCAGATACTGCTGTGCATATCTTACTGTGCTATTTATATTTCTCTGGGGTTTCTTACGACTTGGTAGATTGGAAAAATGTGCAATTACATGAACTGTTGAGCTGCTGTTAACATTTTCATGAATGCTAGCTTAAATTGCTGCTTTTTTTTACCAAACTGCTGAAGTCCAAAACCTTACACTTTTTTTTTTTTCTCCTTTAAGTGAAACGAAAAGCAAGCAGCCTAATGGTACCAAACATAAGCTGGCAAAGGCAGCTTCTCTTCCAGGCAGGAATGGTAACCCCACTTTTGCTGCTGTAGCTGCAGGTTATGACAAGAGCCCAGGTACTAGAACCAGCTTGGAGTTCTAAATATTTCTGAATATTTCCTGAAATTCTGTTATTTTGTTGTTTTTTATTTTACTCATTTTATATATATATTCTTGCAGGTGGCAGTGGTTTACCAAAGGTTTCTCCAAGCAAGACAGATGTTTCCAGCAATATTAGCATTTCCCACACAGTTGTTGACAGTGATGGCTCTGACAGGTAATTTTTATATTCTCTAGGCAAATACCTAGGCCCCTAGAGAAGATGATTGTGAGCTGTTAATGGCATTTTGGAAGGAAGTGACAATTCCTTCTGGTTTGTTCCTTTTATTAAACTGTTCTTTGAAGTCTGGGTGCAGCATATCTCACCTTGCAAAAAAAAAAAATTGGAACTTAGAGCTGACCCAGAAGTAGAGAGAAGGATGTTCTGGATGTGATGGGGACTATTTCCTCATCGTTCCAAGTAACTCAATAGTCTTGTGTTCCCCAGGTGTCTGAACAACGAGAAATCAACTTGACTTTCAGTACTGAGGAATGCATACCAAGGTCACTTAAAATAGTTTGCAGGCAGAATACCTGTGCTGTACAACAATATCTTTCACTCCTAGTTTTAACACTGAGACCAGAACTATCACTGGGCTTTGCATAGGAGCAGAAAAGAGCTGTGCTTGGTCACATTCCCCAAGACACACTGTCTTTTCTGACATGTTTTGGCAGTGCACATCTCTCTCAGTTGTAAAAAGCGGGGATTGTCTGGTAACCTTTCTGGAATAGGAAAGAGACTTGAAGTTTCAATACGCAAAGGAATTCCTTTTCTGAGCAGTTTGTTGGGTGGGGGTTTGGTTTGTTTTTGTAAATGTTTATCACTGGTTCCAGTTAACTCATCTGTATTTTCAAGAAGCTTGTCCATGAGCTAGAATGTGAGCATTTGTATCCCTTCTGAGTTGCTCTAAATTTTATCTGCTTGTTAAAAAAACCCTTCGCTATTCCTTAGACCCTAAAGGTTTTCTGAAAAAGGCCAAAAGAGCTACTCAGGTTTGTGTTGGAGCTCAGTCTACACATTAAAGAGCATGTTGCTCCAAGGGTGGGTATATACCCAGGAAAGTGGTATTTCACTGAAATCTTTTGTTAAAACAAAACCAAGCTGACTTCCTAACTCTTGATCACCATTTGTACATGTACATTTGTATGTAGGCTAGCAAGTTAATATTGTCAGTATTATTGTGTTAACAAGTTGTGTATCGCTTTCCCATTGCTTCATAATATTTAGTTCGGGTTTGTGGAGTCCAATCAGCAATCCCAGCAGTCCCGACTTCACTCCTCTCAACTCATTCTCTGCATTTGGACATTCTTTTAACTTAACTGGAGGTGAGTTTTTGTTTTCAAGAATTTTTTCCTATTCAAATAAAGGTAAAGAAACAGTGTGTCTCCATTCCACTGGTCTAAGTACAGACAGTGTTCCCATCCCTGCCCCCAAAAAGGAGGGCTATGTAGGAAAGTGTGTTAAAATTTTGGTGGGGTGTTCTGTGTTTCAGCC
This sequence comes from Athene noctua, assembly GCF_965140245.1. Taxonomy (NCBI): domain Eukaryota; kingdom Metazoa; phylum Chordata; class Aves; order Strigiformes; family Strigidae; genus Athene; species Athene noctua. Next base: position 192,776,015 of record NC_134037.1, read on the forward strand.
CAAAGAGAATCAGTGGAAACTCTTAGTGTGTTTGCTGGGCTGGAAATGCCCAGTTTTGAAGTTTCTCAGGTTCAGTAAAATTTCTTGATCCTTCTTTTTTGCCTTAGTCTTCCTCCCCTTCTTCCCTCCCCCTGAAGCTTTACTGTAGGTCTCAGAAGTGTGCCACTAGGCCTGTGGTTTCCTGAGCACTTGATGCCTGTATAAAACCATTGCTTTATAAACAAGGCAATGGCTCATCCCTCCTGTTGCTTTCCTCTTGTGTTCTGCTCTAGTGTTTGAATAGCCGCATGATGAACTGATGCATACTACACCCAGCAATTAATTCCTGTCTTTAAATATTTCAGTAAACTTTCCATACATGACTACTGAGATGGGCCAGGCCTTGGTGCGGGCAGCAATATTGTAGGGCACAATGCTCTGTGTACTTACAGATATTTGCACACCATGTTTGGGGATACACGGGATTTTTTTTTAAGGTGTTGCAAAAGGTGATAGGTTAAGCAAACTTCCCATGTGGCATTTGAAAATTGGATCACGTATGTGCTGAAAAATTTACGTGTCTACTGAAAAATGCTGGGGGTCCGCAGTCAATAGCAGCTCCTGCTGTGGGGTTCTTTCATCTTCGTCGGCAACAGTGGGCGCCAGTGACTCTGCGGGACGGCACTAGGCTTCCTGGGAGCAGGTCGGTGTGTGGGCCCCAGGTGAGCCCACAAGCACTGGTGCTGCCCTCTCCTTCCCGTAGCAGAGATGGGGTCTGGGCCAGGGTGCAGGCAGGGCCCCCCCATACCAGGAGTTTCCTGGAAAGGGTGCGCTGTGAGGCAAGCAGGAGCTGCGATTGCAAGAGGCTCCTTCAGCCCGGGCACTGACTCCACTGCAGTTAACACTTGCTGTGAGGAACTGCCAGGACTCAGTCCTGCCGTGCTTCTGCCTGGTTCCCTGACTATTTCAGCTAAATAATAGCAAGAACAAATCCCATAGGCCGATACCGAATTATACACAATAAGCATATAACACTTTTTTCCCTGCTATAACTGTGAGTCTAACTTTGTTGTCACTGTCTGCTGCAGGGCATGTGAGATGAGATCTGTTATTACTGTGTGACCTCTTCTAATCTCAGTTCTTGCACTGCAGCAGGACCTGCTAGAAAAATATGGAAATAACTGTGAAGAGTATCAGTCTGCTGTGGTTCTTGGAAAAAGAGGAAGAGTAATGTACTCAGTTTTATTTCATTTTATTTTTAGAGGTTTTTAGCAAACTTGGTCTAGCTCGATCTGCTTATGGGCAGGATGTTCAAAGAAACTGGAGTGAATTCAATAATGTTCCATCATCCATCTGGGATCCTTCAGCTACAGATTCTGTACCCTCCTGGCCAACAAGCTCAAGTTCCCCGACTCATACAACTGCAGTAAGTATTCAGTCCAAATACAGCATTTATTACTGTTACCAACCTGTTCTGTATCTGCCATCTAATTTCATTTAGAGGATTTTTAAATTTGGATGAAAAAAACAACTGTAGGATAAAGGAAAAGGGGAGCTGTACGTATTCCTCATTCCGTGTAGTTAAGTTGACATGGCTGTTGGACAAAGAGTGATTAATCCGCTCACTTGCGGATGATGAATCCACATAAATTGCTTCACATAAAAGTATTTCTCACGAGAGCATCTTGCAGCACTTACAAAAGCATATTCCATTCCCACCTGCTTTGGGATTGTGGAAGGAATCATTCTTCTGTGCCACGGCTGGGCACTGCCTCTGTCACTTCCAGTTTGATGGGCAGTTGCAAAACAGGCAATCTGATAACTTTCAGACCGAGATTCTGCTTCCAGAATCCAGTGTTGCACCTACTTTTAAATTAACAGAAGGTTAAAAAAAAAAATTATCTTTCAGTTTAGTAAAAACACTGATGGACTGAGCATAAGGTGAAGCATTTAAATTGGCAACTAATTTTGATGGAGCTCTTGAAAGTAGCCGAAGAAGAATTAAAAACAACTTTTGCACAGATTGTAGAACTGCTCTCTGATCCTTGTGCCTCTGTCTGTCAGAATAAAACTTATACCACAACAGCTGTCTTCAATGCCAGCTGAAATCGTTCTTCATCTTGTCTTCTGAAAATGTTTTTGTAGTGAGTAAGAGGCAGTGTTTACTTCACCTGGTAGCAGTTCAGATGGAGTGGGGGAAGGCGGGGGGCAGGGGAAGCCGAAGAAGGTCACACAGCTTCTTATAGACACACACTCACTGATCCCACCCTTGTCATGCGGTTACAACTGTAGCTGTAACCTCCCTAAAACTATGTAAGGAGAGATTTTTTGCTTTCTGGTCACCTGGAGGGCAGATTTCTCAGCATTTGATAGAAGGAGGGATTGAAGACAACCAGAACAATCTCTCTAGCTCCTAACTCTTAACATATTTCCTGGCCTCTTCTGAAAAATATTTGGAAGTGTGCATCAGGAAGCACTGAGATGGAAGCCAGACAAATGGTATAGAAGAATTGTCAGTCTCTCCCTTTAAATACTTTGATGGTGGAAGTGGGGAGGGAAGGCATTTTAGGAGCTTATTCAAGGAGATGACTTAGTAAACAAGAAGCAGCAAATACACCGAAATATTCAAAGCCTTTTTAATGATAGTGACTTAAGTGCTTATGGTGAGACAGGACAGGAAAGCTTGGCTGTTCCTGTCACTGAAGGCCCTTGCTCTAAGGTACCAGGCCAGGGCTTTGCCTCTTTCTCCTTTCTGGCAGAAGAGCCAAAACTGTTCTTGCAAAGAGCACTCATATAGCGGCTTCTGTGTCACCTTCTTTTCTAGGAAGGTTTCTGGGGAGTTGATTATCCTCCTTCCTTATTTCTCTTGCTTTCTCTTTTTATGCATAACTCTGCTTCTGTACTAAATAGCATTTGAGTTCTGGGTCCTGTCTCCCCTCAGGCCTTGCTGCATTGCTGGTACTTCTCCCCAGGTTTCTTTCTAACGACAGTCCCTTATTCCTCTTTCCTCCATTTCCCTGTGTGGAGTTTTGTACCTCCCTCCACCACACCTGTAGGGGAGCAGCACTCTCACCTAAGGTACTCTGCTGCTCCTTTCCTGATGGTTTCTACTTCATGAGCTGTTGCCTTTCTATCAGGGACTCCCAAACATTTTTGGGACACACAGGAATTAGTTCCTGGCTCTTGCCCACAGGAGGAAATAAGAGTGGACATTTAGTGTTAGGGCTGGTGTCTGAGCAGCAGAATGTGCGTTTCCTGCGGTAGCCTCAGTAGTCTGATCCTTGTATAGCTTAAATATAACCATTTATTTATATAACAGTAATAAACTGTGACCCTAGTTTGGCTCAACATCTCAGTGACATTGGAGAGTCGTAATGACGTTGGCCTGGTTAACCCCTGAGTGTGTTCAAAATTCCTGTCCAACCCTCAGTATCAGATTCTTTGAGGATCCTTTGGTCATGTTAGTGTCCAACTAATCTCAGGTATGATCAGACTGAACATATCTTCTTCATTCCAGGGGAGAAAACAAAAACCCGAAACTAAGACATTTTCAGAGTTTACCTTGTTTATTTTTCTAAAGGGATTTTTATTTTAATCTTCAGATGCAGAGCACACTGATAGTGGTTAACCTTTAGTGTGCATTATCCAAGGGTTGAGATCTTGGGAAGGGATGCCCCATTCCTCCCAGTAAATCCAAACATGAGAATGTTTGTACCTTACAGCACTTACTCAACAAGTCCACTGCCTTTTGGATGTAGCAAGTTTACTGTATATTTGCAAATTGAATTTACAGCCTATGTACATTAAATCTGTTGGCGCTGAGGTATGTAGTGCGTTAAGCCCACATGTAGCAGGTCCTGTGCTAATATTAGCATGAAAGTTATGCTAACCTTTCTCATCTCCATCTTTGGCTGCTTCCAGGTATTACTTTCCACCACCTCAGGGGTTAGATTCCTCTGCTTGTTGCTTGCTACTGTTTGGGCTTTAATAAAACTGTTGACAAAACCTGGGCCTTGTTCATTTCTGCATGGGTTCTTAGGCTTGCTATACCTGTCCTGTGCATCCCAAATACATTTGTGATGTGTTGCAGCATATCTGCATCTGCACCATGAGCATTTGTCAGAGACTTCCAGCTGTCTTGAGCCAGGACAGACTTACTGGAAGTCCATGACAAAGGGCCAGTTCTCCAATCCTCTCTCCCTTCACCTGGGGAAATTTTGGATGGGGGAAAAAAAGTATATACTGGGAATGTGGGGAGGTACAGTGGGGCTGAACGCAGGTAGGTTCATCCAGAATGTACGGACGTGTCTGAATACAAGGAGATAAGTTTGCAAACAGCCAAAATAGGATCAAGGAATAGACTTTGCTGCTACCTTCCATTACAACTTGAATTTTGCTGGTTTTTTGAGACTTGAACCACGTTTATCTGCCTCATTCTATCTAGTTTAATTAAGCTTGAGCTTTTTGGCCCTTGTGTTAAAGCTTGAATACTAGTAGTGCTTAAAATTAGTAATGGTATGGGGATTTATAAGCTCAAAACCAGCTGAAAAGCCTGTCATGTAATTGTACTCTGCAGCCCATGCAGTTACCAGATGTGTTTGGTGACTGTTAGTAGTGTGGTTCCTCTGGGCAAGCTCTAGTAAAGGGAGTTGAAAACTCCATGTTGCAGTGAAGATGGAAGGGCTTCTGCAGCAGGCTTGCTACAGCTTAGATACTTTTCTTTCAGCGGGCTGTAAACAAGGTGAAAATAGAGGTTACAGAACTACTACTTACCTGGCTCTGTCTTTACTGCAGTCAATCCTCGGCAACCCAAGTGGCCTGTGGTCCACCACTCCATTCAGCAGTTCCATTTGGTCAAGTAATCTCAACAGCGGCCTTCCCTTCACCACTCCAGCAAACGCCTTGTCAGGCATTGATCTCATGGGTAGTGAAAACTCCGCTGCTGCACCTCCGCCTGCCGCTGCCACCGTTGCCAATCCTGCTGAAGACATGGGACAGACCTACAATCCCTGGAGAATTTGGAGCCCAACAATTGGAAGAAGAAGTTCAGATCCTTGGTCTAATTCACACTATCCTCACGAAAACTGAAGTTAAGCAAAAGGAAAGAACTCTAATCCAGGTCATGATACAATTCTGAATGCAAATTTTTGAAACATCATTTTCAGGCTGTTGCTGGTCATTGCTTCCCACCCCCCCACCTCCCTGTGCCAGTCATGCTTTCCTCACTTGCTCCTTTTTAAAGTCTGTCCTGCAATATGGTAGTGTGAGATCGCAGATAAGCTTGAAAAAGTCTGGGTGTGGTCACAAATCCCAACTACAGCTGAAGCCTGTAAATCTGAACAGTTTCACTGGTTTCATATTTTACCATCCGCCATCTTTATTTAGGAAACGATTTGAACTATAAAAACAGTCCTGGCATGCAACACTTTCATGAAAAGTACCGGTTTGGGTTTTTAAATTTTTTCCAGTATTATCCTCCAAGTTCTAATTTAAAATCAAAAGGCACTTTGTGCTAAAATGCAGAGTATTTTTTTAAAATAAGGCTGTCTTTGGTAACACAGGTTCTAAGAATGTAAAAATGAAAAAAAAATCAACAAAAAAAACCAACACAAAACCTTAAGAGCAAAATGGCTGAATGTAAGAGCATTCTGTTGAGACTGTAATACACTTTGTGTGCTGTTTGTACATTTGTAAACCTGAACGCATTTTTAAGTTGAACTGAAATGCACACAGCCAAGACTTGTGGAAGAAACAAGATACCTTGTGCATTTCTTACAGATACAACTTTGGGTTGTACTTTAAAATAAATACTGCTTTTTTCAAGATCTGTCTGCTGTAATTCTGTTCTCATGGTATTTTCTCAACTTGTGCATGCAGGAATTTGCTTGGTGGTGGTCGCCTTTGGGCCAAAATCTACTGCCTGTAGGGCCTATGGTAATAGAAACTTCACTGCAGATGAAACCTGGCATCTCAGAAGCATGGGTTTGCTTAGCAGCAGAGAATTAGAAATTGTTTTTAGGGTTACACAGTGCCACCCACTCAAATTTGCTGGATAGGGAAATGCTGGAAAAATGTCTACACTGTTTAAGTTTCCGAGTATCAGGTATAGTAGCAGCTGCTGCTGTTGATGCTACGCCCATACCTTTGTAACACCGTTCTTGTGTAGGTCTCAACAAGATCCTTACTATTTTTAGATATGATTTATCTGTCTGGTTTTTCTTCATTAACAGAAAAGCAAGCCCCAGTGACTGTATCTTCATCTGAGTTAAAGCCAGGTAAAAGTGAGCCCTTCCATTAGAAAAATGTTAGCAGTCACCAGCAACACAAATCGTGACTCAGTGGCACTGCTTAAAATTTACTGCAGTGGATTTTTATCAGAATCCATCCTTTTAAAGAGTAAGGACTCTAAATTTTAGTTAAAACCTTTATGCCACAAGGAATATTGTATGCAACAAAATATGAAGGTTAAATAACGGAGACAGTGACTGCTTTTCCAGCTCACATCATGCAAACAAAATCTCTACAATTTTCACATTGTTGTTTTCATGCTGCCACCAGCAGAAGCTTGAAGGTATAGATCTCTGAAAAAGGAACCTGCTAGAACTCCTTTGTTCTTAAAATTTGGGTATTTCTAGAACCATGCAAGGTCATGAAATGTTCAATTTGGATTTGTATGCAATTTCTTTCTGAGTAACTGGGTAAACAAGTCTCTCATTTTGCATGCAAAATAAAGAAGTAGTAGTTAAGCTACTGACATGCCAAGGCCTGCTTCTCTGTGTGTGGAACTTGGGAAGATAACTAACTAGCAGTAACTTCAAGGTGAAAGTTGCTTAAGGTAATGTGCCACCTCATTTTCCCAGAGGTGTTTGTATTAGAATCCATATCTATCCATGGAGGATAGAAGCAGAAACTAATTCTGAGATATTAATGGTTTAAGCAGTTGTGAGGCCTGGAAAAATATTCTGCTTTAAAAATACTTTCCTTTGAACAAGACAAGGCAACACACAAGTAATGTAGACTTTTTTCCCAAAAAATGTGAGCTGTTCTCTTGTGTTACTGCAAATAACCTCTGCTGCCTTTAGAATATTCTCAGCTCTTTTGAAGAATTTCTTCTTGAGCACCGATTAAATATTACTTAAGTTCTAGGGGTGAAACAACCTGAACTGTGAAGATCTTTGACACACACCTTTCAGTTTCCTAAGAGAGGAATAAACGTGTCTTTCTCCCCACATTTATAAGGAAAATGTCCTAGGCCTAAACCTTCCTACTTCTGAGTGTCCTATCTTCCTTCCCTCTACTCAATTATTTTGGAAAGCACCTTCACTCTGTTCTGCCTAGTTAAAGAAAGCAAAAGAGCTGCCTTACAAAGAAGTCCTAATTGTAATGGGCAGAGTTTAGGTGAAATAAAATCTGGGCAGAAGCTAGGTATTTCTAAAGAAACCTCTATGTATGGTAAGTCCATGCACAATGCAGGTTTTGCTGCCTTCTCCCTGAGGTGTCTACTTGCCAGCTTTTATGGTCTAGTCACTCTTCACATGCATTGAAAACACTTCTAAAATTGCTGAAAATGGGGGGGGGGGGCCAGGGCATGTGATGAGCCTGAAGCATCCACAGACATTGCAGAATACCAGAGAGGACAGCTTATAATGAGGTAAAAATAAAAGAAAATGACCTTTTGGCAAGGCACATGTTAAGTCTTACATAAAAATTTAGATGGCTTTGAAAATGTTGCAGCCTGCTGGAAGGACAACTTAAGATAAAACAACATAAGGAGAAGTAAGGTCAAAAGCTCAGAAGCAAGGGTGGGCTGTGTTTTTTAAAGCAGAATGAACAAGACTGAAGCTCAGACTGTGAGGGAAGTTCCATCTCAGCTAAAAAGACCAGAGGAAAAACCAGCTTAAGTGTTTGGAAGACAGGCTGTTCTGGAAGCCAGGGAGCTTGCATTGCCATTCTGATAATTTAAAAGTTCTTTGAAACTACTTCAGAGTAGCATCAGGGCCAAACTACCATTAGTCAGCTCTTCCAGACCTGGAAGCTACTGGGAATATACAAAGTTCCCAGCAAGGAAGAGAAACAATTACTGTTAATTTTGGTAATTATTTTGGTGCTCCTAAAGGGCAGTTCTATTCTGCCAGCTCTAACAGACTAAAAACCTGAAAAGTTTCTGGCCTGTTACTAAAATCAGAAAGCCTGAAGTAGGTAAGTGTGGCTCTAACATGTGAAATCTGTTTAATTAGCATGAATTGTGTTTCAAGAAGCTCTTGAAAGGCCTTTAAGATTAAGTATAAGACTGTATCAGCACAGGAGCTAAAGGACAGATCTACACAGGACAGTTCCTGTTTATTTCATGGATACAGACACTTGGAATGAACCAGCATACCAAGGAACAGGTCTGAGCCCAGCCCTGGCCATGGCTCTGTCAGCAGCAGAATGTACCACAGCTTGGCCGCTGCCCTGCGAGAGACGTACCAAACTGGGGAGAACTCTAGGACACTGTAGGACGCAGAATGTGAGTAAACAGCAGATTCTCAACATTGGAACGTCATGGTTAAACCATACTGAGGTTGTCCACTGCACTCTAGCTGGCCATGGACTGTCTGCCAAGCCAATGCAAGGTAAAATTAGTGTGCACAAGTGTTTACCTTCACAAGGTGAGAAGCTATCTTTCACTGAAACTATTTCACCTGGAGTGATGTTTTACACTAAATATAGCTTTGACTGTGCCTTGTCTTTTTTCCCAACCTGTAATTATGAGCAAGTTTTCTGAGCTTCAGTGTTTCGGCCTCATGAAACAATGACGACTTCAGCTCACAATGAGTCAGTTCGTTAGAAGAGCCACGCGCTGGGATTGGAAATAACCCAGGTTCTGCTGTATGGCTGCTGCAACTGGAAGAGCGTTTAGTCACCTCGTTTTAAACAGGTTCTGCTTCAAAACAGTCTTTTGCCTAGTGCCCATTTTCATCTAGCACCAGTCAAGAATGGACTTTGTGTTTAGCTGGTGCTTTAGTCACATCAGTACCAAAGCAGTCTTTGGGATGACTGGATCAGCACACTCTCCAGTAGCCCTCCAAACACAACTGCTAATCGTACATACCCACTACTAGTTAGCTACTTACATGCTGTGTGATCCAGCAGCAAGTGGAGCACGACTTCTTTTGATATATAGCAAACAAGAAAACAAACAGACAGCGAAGCCACAAGTGTCTGCAGGACCTAGAGGAAATATAATGAAACACTAGCCTAAATTCTAGGGGACTAAGAAAAACTGAGAGTGTTAAGCAGCAATGAAAACCCTACTATCACTATGTTTGCTGGAACATGAGGACTATCCTGAACAAAACTCTGGGTTTTTTTTTTTGAGCAGAACTGTGGAAAGGTAGCTGCTCAGGTCCAAATCCATCAGTTGGGTCAGCTGACCTTTAACAGCAGATTACACAGTACAAAGAGAAATGCAAAAAAGGAAGGAAATGTCAAGAAAGATTTTATGGCCACTTCTTCAGGAAACCCCCTTGAGGTGTTTTTTGTCAAGCTAGGATCACCAAATAGTGGTCCTTCAGGAAGGACCCTGTATCTGAGACCTGACTTCACTATCTGCCTCCTGCAAAGCAAATGTTTGAGTCATAGTGTCACTAACACTGGATAATACCGGATCATCAGGAAGTACGCTCAGTCATTACAAGATAACACTGCAGTAGTCCTTGAGTGGCAGCAGGAAACGAGTGGGATGTTCTAGCACTGCCATAACGGGATTCACGTGGGATATGTGCCAGAGAGTACTTAGAGAAAGTGAAGAACACCAACTGCCCTGAAGTCCGAGACAGACTCTTGCAAGCTGTGAAAAATCACAGTTCAATTATTTGCCCTAAACAAGATGGGATCTGCAGTCTGGCATCCTACAAGAGACAAGAGGTATTGGCTGAGGAGGGTGTGGGGGGAGAGATACCTCTAGGAAGAAGGTACAGGCAGTCCATTTTATAATTCTGGGGCTAATAAAAATATTCCCAAGGAAAAAAAAAAAAAAATTAGCTATTCTGGAAAGTTTCCTGGGCGTTTTTTTGGTATGGGTCCATGGCAGGATGAAGTCACTTGTGGTGTTTTGGCTTAGTTATAAGGAACTTGCTGGGAAGCAAGTGTACCAGAGAAGCGGCCACCCGGAGCAGCTTCTGCCTCGCCCAGTATCACTGGCCCGTTCTGGAGTTGTTGTCAGGGAAGTCAATGCTCGATGAAGAGAGGAGGTTGACCTGCTTCATGGCAATGCAGACGACAAGAGAAGCTAGGGCAGATGGCTCACTGCCTCTCAAGAGGGAAATGCACAGACGAGACTGAAATGCTCCTGGGTATGCTGCTTTGCTGGCTCCAACTGGCTTTCTGGAAGGAGAAAGGGCTTTTAGCCCCTTCAGCTTTACAACGCCCATCCTCCTGGTATAGTCTGACCTCATCAGTTAGATTAGTTACCAGCAAAATTCTGCCAACACTGAAGAGCTTAGCAATGAAGAATGAATAACGTCCCTAAAAACTACGCAACATTCTGCATTAAATGGGTATGACTCAGCTTACAGCTCACAGGAAAATTCCTGTTGTGCTGTATAAAATAGGAATCTTTTCAGAAAACAGTAATTTCAAGGAATATTCACTTAGGCCTCATTCCAAACCAGCAACACAGAAGTTTCTTCCTCTGAGCTTCTACTGCAGGTCTAACTGCCAAGCCTTGCTCACATTCGCCTGTCTGTCAAGTTCTGTTCTGTGGCTGAAGACTCAGCCTCAAATTCAAGGGAGGGATGGGGTATGAAAATCAACAGAGCTTACAAAAACATCAATAATGACTTAATGCTTCAGTTAAACTAAGCAAAGGCCACGGTAAATGGAATATCTTAATACTTTGAAATAGTAAGGGGGAAAAAAAAAAAGAAACAAGAAACAAACCAGTTCAGCTACATTTAGAAAGTTAGTGGCAAATTCAGATTTCATGTGTGTGTGAGGAAGGGAAGGAGGCAGAAGGGCAGGATGAAAGAGGGTTCCTTTCTTTGAAGTAGTTGAACTCAACAGTCTAAAGAAATGCTCCAAAAGGGTAACTCATCACAGCTCAAACCGAGAGCAAACGTCCTTGCTACGAGTGGCACACAGAATGTCTTGCTGTTACACAGAGCTTAATTTCAGATGTGCAAATGTGGGATCTGGGCACTGGCTGTGAGGTGAACCCATGGTTCCAGGTACGTGGAATGGGAATGAGGCAGGCTGTATGCTGACTTAGTGCCCTTGCGTCGATCAACTGCATGAAAAAAGCCATATGATGCAGTTATTAGAACGATAAAAGTTGAATATTGCTGAAGTCAGCAGGTTCAGCACTAGAGAGCTTCAGAAAATGGACAGTATTTAACTGTGCTGGCTTTGTTTTTAAATGGAGCCTCCTTGTGAAAAGTCACTGATTCGGTCTGTACAGCAATATTAACTCATGGGAAAAAAATCCCAGTAGGCTTTCAGGAATTCTGATTAAATCAGCAAACTGGAAAACACTTTCCCTAACTCAGTAAATTTGAGTAATGCAATTTCCTCTCTCTGCACAGGGAATAATAAAGAGTCCTACTAGTTAGATAAACAGCACCCCTCTGTGGCTACAAACAGCATTCAGGCCATCACAGCGGTACCAGCTGGCCTTAAAATTTCTTCTCTGATTTTTCCTGAAACCTTGAAAAAAAAATCTCAGCTGTAGCAATAACATTTTGCTTTAACAAGCTGTACATTGGGAAAATTAACATTACTTTCCCCACCACTCTGTACAACTATCATTCTCCAACAGGACTTTGCCAAAAATCCTAAACCAAGAGGAACTGGAAATTCTTGCAGTTCAGTGGTGAAAGACCACAAATTGGGGCAGCCTGTTAGTCATAACAGACTTTTACTTCTCTTCAAGCATAGTATCACAACATGCCAGACAAACCTAATGCAATCAAGCTATTTATTTCCTACATTTAATATTTCTTTCATCAAACTATCAACAAATGAACTTTTATTTCTTTCCCCTTCTACATCCTTTCAGTATTTTTTCTTCTGTATCTGCTCACCTAATAAAATTATTTCCCTGAATCCTTTTGACCTGTGATGTTCTGTATATGTTCAAGGCACTCTGCTCCTAGATTCACACAGAACTGTTTTACAACTCATTTCTACACCCCTACTTGAGGAACGTTATGCAGTTATTTTGTATTTTTGTTCAAATCTCCCACAAGCATATTGATTTCTGTCCTTCCCCCCAGTCTTTCAGTCCAATTTATCCCTGTGAAAGACCTTTGCTGAGCTTTTTTCCAGGGCTCTGCATTCTCCCCCCTTTGAGCATTTCAGTTCTCACTGTTTGTTCTGTCCCACTAACTAGTTTCAATATCAAAGCCCTGCCGCAGGCTGGCTCTCTTCCAGGTGTATTGGGAGCCTTATGAAGATGTTGTATTTGAGGAATTAGTGCTCTCAGACAAGCCATGCCTGCCCTGCTGGGCCTCCGACTTCAGGCTGGAGAAGCGGGTACATTTCTATGAGTAACCGCTGCATAACCCCACGTGCACAGCACTGCAAGGGGACGTGCTGGAATGCCCCCTGCCCGCTGGTGCTGCGCTCTGGTGAACACCATGAAAGAGAGGAGGAGACACTCCTACCTGTCAGGAGGAGATAGATGGGTTTGCTCCTTATGGAAGACAAAAAGCACCACAGTGCTGGAGGGGACTGAACCTTCTCAGGGACGATATCTGCATGGCCTGCTGTGGGAAGGAATCCATCTGGGATCTGTCTGGTGCTGCATGAAAGCAGGGTTCCCAGCACCTGATGGGACATGAGATTTACTCACTATATATTCCCCTTTTTATTCTATCATCTTATTAAAACAGCAATATTATTACACTGTGTGCTGCTGCGCCTTTCTTACTGAGATCCAAAAAAACCCCATGGCCCTTCCTGTGCAGAACTCAGGTCACCACAGGTCACCTACATATCAAGATTCATGAATAAATATTGATTAAAGAGCAAATGTTTTAAAGCAAAATCCACCCTAGGTCTAAGCGCCTTGAAAGCTCCTACCCTTCTAGGTACCACTTTTCCACTCAGTTTTAACTCTGACTCCGGCTTAGCTCTTCAACAACCAACCAACAGCACTAGCACAGCGCCCTGCATCTAAGAGACACTGAGGTGACATCGAGTATTAATACTGTGGATGACACTGAAGCACCCCTGCATGCCCTCACATGCTCGTTCTCAATCTCTGCAAGTACAGACTTTGGGCTGCCACTGAATCTTTCATCAGGTTGGTAGAGTAAGTGCTGGGACCAGAACAGCAGTTGACTCCTTTCTGTCTTTGGAAACTACCATGAGTTCAAAAGTTTCTCTTCCTTGGAAAAGTTGTTTACTTTTTTAGGAACACTATTCAACAGTCTTGTACTCTTTAAATAACTATCAGTCTTGATTTACAATACAAAAACAAGAATAATGATCAGATTATTATCTATCTACATCCACAGTCCGACAGTAGAGAGGAAGGTATCTGTTAAATGCAAAAAAACCCCAAACCCAAAACAGCTACAGTTTGTTGTTAACTTTCTAGTTAACCACTTTGACCATAAAGACAAAAATCATATTACAAATTAATTCCAGCTACTCCATGCACAACCTCTATAAACCTCATAAGCCTCATTCTCTGAGGACTCAAATGATGAGAGCCAAAAAAAAAAAAAAAATTAATAATCAGAGAAGGGGAAGTAGAGACGATGTGACACACTGGAAAGCACCGTAATGACACTATATAAATCAATTCAGACCTAACACTTCTGACACAGACACTTCCAAAAATGCAAATCGTAAAAAAAATTGTACAAATACATTTGGAAAGTCCACACTATGTTTATTCTGTCCTCTCACAGTTATAAGGTAGAAGCCACTGTCAAAGACAGCACATGAGGCTGGGCTGGTTTTTCCTATCACAATGTACAGATGTTTCGAGGTTCCTAATTTAGGTTGATAAGCTTTGAATCTAGCTGGCTGACCAATCTTAACTATTAAGTGCCTGTTTAATTAAGTAATTCTCAAGACACCTAGAACTACTTCTGTATCTGTCCAAGCCCAAGCAGGACCCAGAAAATGCCCTCCCGTGGAGAGCCCCACCAGTATGAGCGTTCCTGGAGCAGACACAACACCAGCAGAGCAGCACCACTCACAAACTGTAAGCCTAGCTGCGAGAACCCTATACTCAGGGAACATTTGGGCTGGGGAGTGACAAACGAGAGGCTGCTTCTTGCATTCATCCCAAACCATGAAAAACAGTTGGCTAACCTAGGTTAAGTTCACTCCAGTAAACAGTTTGCACCTGGAAATGCCCCGTGGCACTCAGCCTGCTTGCCACAGTGCCAATCCCTCCTGGCAAGATGAGAAATCACTTTCCCATCTTTCCATTCAGTAAAATCCCCACCGAGTTCCCACAACCGAAACCAGCAGCAGTTCACCTCCTTACTGAAAAGTCATGCACCAAAAACACCATCTGGTGCTTTTGGAGTTGTCTTCTGAGGATGATTGGGGGAAAGGGAGAGAAGCACAAAAAAGAAAAAGACTCCACTCGGTTTCCAGCATCCCATGCAACCAGCTCATGCAGTGAAGCTGCACCAAGGATCCGGGAAGGAAGAGCTGCACACGCTGGTGACTGAGTTCCTCCGGGCTGCAAAGCAACAGAGAGCAGAAGGTGCAGGCTGAAAACGAGGCCCTTGTCCACAAGCTGTGTTCCTTAACTGGGTGTGACAAAAACAGCTGGAGTAAGGCTGTGGCTGTGCCTGCAAGGCTAGACATACAAAGCCCTGTCCCTTCTCCCAGTGTTACTGTAAATTCGGCCTCAGAAGAACCCTCAAAGACCTAGTTTGAAGTTTTTAGAAGGCGGGCATTCTTTATTGCAGCGCTGGATGCACAAGGGATCGCTCCACCTAATGTGCATGCTGCAAGACAAAAGCACACTTATTATATACAATAAAAGAAATTAATGGTCATGTAATTTCTGAGAAGTACACACCTATTTCCAGAGGATCTAATGCGAATGTTGATACAGTATTGCGCAAGCATACTAAAATTTGGGGAAGGGTCTCTGAGGGGCTTCCATGGGGGTTTTCAGTGGTCTGTGATGGTCCCTAGTGGTTGTTGAAGACATGTCTCTTAGTGTTCTTTCCACGAACTCTGAGGGGTTTTTTTCATACAAGGCCTCGTCTTGGCTCATTGCTCTGTAAAGTTTCTCAGCTTTCTTATCTTTAACTACCATAGGTCTCTGTTGGTTTTCTGCCCTCACTGGGATGTACCCATCACAGTTGCAAAAATTATGTCCTTGAGCACATTCTTGTCTAAGGCCCCTTACAGCAATTAGCACCAACTGCTTGCAGGCATCAGCTAGCAGCCATCACCAGCACCAGGGTGGGAGAAGGAAGCCAAGACTGAGTTGAGTCTCAGTGATAAACTTCCTCATTAGCAATTCCCAATCTAGAAAGCCTCAGGAAGCTCAACACCACATCAGGCAACAAAGATACCCAGAAGTTAGGCAAGCTATGGGTGGCAAGTGTCCTCTGTAGATTTCATCAAAGTGGCACTTGCAAAGCTTTGCTGATGGCAGCAGCAGAGGCAGAACCTGTAACGTGTAACTCACTGCAGAACCAGCACACACAACCGAGGACAAAATGTGGGTTTTGTGTGCTGAGATGGCCCATGTTACAGGACAGAACCAATTTAGACACACATAGTAAAACCAGACATGGTCCATTTTCCTTTTTTTGCTTAGGAGGGAAGAAGGCAGGACAAACGTATTTTCCATCCTCCTTTGATGTGTCTTCCTCTTCTCCTTTGTAACATGTGGCAGTTCTCATTCCCTTGTGCTTTGCAGAGCATCTTAAGACAAGTGTTCTCAAGTGCAGAGGTACAAACACCTGCAGCTTCGTCACTCTGGCCTGACACAGGGGGAAAACAAATCCCACAACTTCTCTTTGCTCCTGGGGGCAAAAGTTGCAATCAGCTCTGCAGGCAGTACCTGATGCCTGGGTTGCCATGTACTGTTGCCATGGGAAAAGACAACTAAGGAGATGCTGCTTTCCTTGGGGAAAATCAACTTGTGCCTCGAGAAGCGGCTACCAGTCGACTGTGCCATACTGCTTTGTGCCACACCACAGGCTGCTCCTGCACTCTGTGGTGGCCACTGCCCCTGCGGCAGGTGAGGGAGGACACCTGCATTTTCTGAATTACTGCTGAGCTGATGAACCTTCTTAGAGGAAAGGGGCTGGGACTAAGGAAAATATGCCACATATGAATTTTTAGTCGCATTGCCATATTTCAACTCAATAATTAAGCACTTGCACTGGCTGATATTTCTCAATAAGCTTTATTCTAGCTCCTGCCATGAGCCATGTCTCACAGTGGTGTTGCAGTTATCTACTTCCAGAGTCTACTCCCATATAGGTATTGTAAAGTTCACTTTTTTGGAAGATCTAGAAGTTTCATGAAACAATTCTACATCTGACAAGGAACCAAGAAAAGTCAAAGATACTAATCTTCAGTCATTTGTCTAAAGACTATGAAGTTGTGGATACTGCCACAGCATTTCAAGGAATACGCACTCTCTGACACAACTTAAACTGAAGTTGATTGAAAATGTAACTTCATGTGCTGAAAGTCCTGTCAAGTTTATGGGAAATTTGGTCAAAACACAATGTGAAGATCATGCAATAAAATATCATGTTTAGAAGAACAAAATGGGACAGGAATCTCCAAATCAGAAAGTTCTGAGGTCAGAAAGAATTTATAGAAAAAAACATCAGAATGACCATACCCTATTATAGGTAACAGATGCAAATCAAGAGCTGAGAGATGTCTCTCACACATCTAGGCTCGATCACCTCACGATTGTTACACACCTGTAACAGGATGGGCAATTTACAGACATTTTCAAACAGGAGCATTTCTATAGCAGTAGCAAATCTCCAGTATTTCAATGCGAGATGCCAGAGCCATCACCTGCCCAGCAGCAACATCAGTCAGTGGCAATCTAATAAATATCTCGAGATACCAGAGAGTAAATTACTTCAGTCTTACTTTTCATGTCTTCTCAAGTCTGCACTAATTGCGAACAGCAGAATTTCAAGACACTGCTACAAGTTAAGCAATTTATAATCAAATATTAGAAGCACTTAGCTATCTTTCCTTCATGTAAACATGTTTTATTGCTACAATATTTTATAACTCTAAAGATCAACTCGCCTCTACTTCAACATGGAAATTGCAAGTGTCACCAATATGTCTAGTTAATAGAAATCTGAAAGATAAGCAGTTACCTGACTGTGATTTTTAGGAAGTTTCATTTAAGCGCGGGATCCACCGAATACTATCTACAACAGGATTCTCAACCCTGCCGGATTAAAGAATGCTGCATTACTAGCGTGTTTGTAAATGAGATGCCGGGGAGAGGGGACAGTCCACAGCGACGAGCAGTCCTTGACTATGAGGAACGATAATTTCGAGTAACACATACGGGGAGGGGGGAAGGGGCGGCTCTGCAACACCCTGCCGAAGGGATGGGGCAAGGCTGCCCCTTCCACAGCGGCCTCCCTCAGTGGCGTGCTCCCCGAGAGGCAGGCGGCAGCCACCGCTGCGGGTCCCCGGCTCTATCAAGCGCCGCCGCGGCCTAGCGGAGGGCTATTTACTGCCCGCCCGCTGGGTCGATCCCGCCGCCAGCCCGGCCTGAGGTAACTCCCTCCCCTGCCCGGCTTCGACCCCTTCGGGCGGGGGGGCTGGGAGCGGCGCCGGTGCCGAGGCCTGACCGGCGGCCGCCGGGAGCGCGTTCCTGTGAGGGCCGGGCCGGGCCGGCGCCGCGCGCCCCCGGGCCGCCTCCCGCGAGGAGCCGCGCGCCCCTCCCGCCCCCTTCTGAGGGGCCGCCGCGCGGCGGGAGGGGCCTCTCGGGGCGGCCCCGGCTGGCGGCGACCTGCGGAGACGGGCGGGGCGGGCCGGGGAGGGGGCGCTGAGAAACCTCCCGGCGGGTAACGGCTCTTTTCGCCCCGCACGTTGAGGGCCGCCGTGCTCCCAAACCTCCCGCGTGTGCCCGCCCGCGGGTGGGTCCACGGGGGTTTTCTGTGGCCAACGGCGTTGCGGCCAGTCCTGGCTTTGGGTCCGTGTAAAACACCTGCCGGGCCTGCCTGCTGCGGGAGCGGCCGCGGGACGGTTTTAAAAGGCCTTTGGCCTCGCTTGGGCACTTTGTTCTTGTTAATCACTCCAGCTCTTGGTACTTACTCTTGTTCAGCACTGATCGCTGGCTTATTACATCATGAATAAATGGATAAACTCCATCCATCCTGACGATTTAAATCACAGGATTGCATAGCAGCGTTTCTCTGCGTCATGCTGGCACGTAAGCGCAACTCACGCAGGGCCTAGGCAGCAGGAAGATTTTTAATGATGCTTTAATGTGCACCTTCAAAAGTCTCTATGAGCTTGTGTGAAGTAGCAGACTGAAGCAATTAAGTGCATATTGTAGTTACCGGCACCAGGGCTGATCTGGAGTCCTGTGGGTAAGTAACTGCTTTAGATTCCAGTTCTATATTCCTTACCATTAAAACTTGAATTTTAAATTAGAGCGAGAATTTTCTAAACTTCTCACCTTTTTCCCCCACCATCCAACCGGAACATACTTCCAAACTCCCTCCCAAAGGTTTTTACCAGGAATTCCTGTGTAGTTTCAGCAGAAAAGGTTTCTAATGTCCCTGATGGGAGCACTAAGCAAACAAAACCATTCCCACCCCAGATCACCCTTTTCAGTCACAGTGTAATTCACTCACATTCCAGGTTATGCCTTTCCTCTTGGCCACTTCAATCTCTCTTAACTTTTCAACTTTATGAATAATAAATATTCAGGGAGCCTGATGGGCAGTGACTGACTCCAGGCCTAGTGATCCAGTCAGGGGTTACAGCTGCTCTTACAGTTGGATATATTGCAAAGGCTTTTCCACCCTGCTCCCTCCAGAACAGTCAACAAGCGTAATGATTTGGAGTTAGGTACATAGGTACAAAATGATACACATAAATAATAAACAGCCCATTATCTCAAGTATTTTGACTGCAAGGATCAAAACTTTACAATAAATTACATTAGGGGATGTACAGCATGTTCCCTATGCTGCAAAACCAGTAAAATACAGATTTGCAGAACTTTACATTCAGAATACTGAGGGTATACGCACAGGTACAATAGCCACCACAAAACAAAACAAAACAAAAACCCAGAACTTCTTGATGCTGAAATCATAAAACATCAGAAATTATAAGACCTGACTGGCAGGTAACATACAATTTAATATTGGCACGACTTAAGAAAAAATGGGATGCTTGGCAGGGATACCAGGCCCTTGTAAACTGTGTTTTCATGCCACCAACTGATCCCATTGGACACTACTGAATAAAGGAATACACTGCTCCACATGTCACCACCATGCTGCCAGAGAGAGTCAGTTGAAATGAGCAACGTAAGACATTAATTGGGAGCAGAAAGTTTGCCTGGCATTTAAAATAATGTGAGGACTCAAGAGGTTGCTGTTAAGCTTTCCCATTCATAGCCCGGAAGTCTCATCATTCATTAGGGGGAGCAATTTTAAACAAACCCATATGCAGTTGGCAACAGTAGATAGACAGACAATTTCTGAGGTGGGTCTTAGAAATGTTTAGGAATTCATAAACTGAAAAATGCTGAAAAAGCTTACTCTTTGTCACCAAAACTACGTACAATTTCTTCTGATGAGGACTCTTTTTTCTGGTTTAAACAAATGTTTTGCTATTTTTTGTTGCATTCTTCTTGGTTTTCTACTATTCATGTATTTTTTTGTATTGCATCTATTAAAATTTCCTCTCTTTTGTCAGAGCACGTGTTCCAAACTGTAAGATGTTACATTTGCAACATCACGTAAGGCTTTCTGAAGTGCAGTCAGTGCCCGCATACAAAAGGCTGTACCAGAGCTTAAAGTCCTGCCCAAAGGCTGTCGTACAGCAGAATTCATGGCAAGGAGATGGAACGAGCTGCAGTTCCACACCCAAGCACGCAGTCGTTGCTGCTCCCAGCAGCTCACCCAGCATCCTTTACAACCCGTGGACACGAATCTGCCCATCATACAGCCACAGTTCCACGGGCATCCCGGATTCACGGGTGCCTCAGGTTTTGAATGGAGGGATCTTTAAGGAGACACATAAGTCAACTGCAAACGAGTGACAATTACTCTAATAGCTCAGAATGCCTTTTAAAAATCTTAAACATTCAACCACCTTTTAAACACCTCACCTTTTTAACTTAAAAGAACACTGGTGGACACTTTTTTGACACTAATTTAAAAATTCTGAAATAAGAGATATGCATAGAGACACACACACACACGTATGCCTATGTATTTTGCATCTCCATTTTAGGAATTCCCACCTGTCAAGCATCTTCTCTTTCTGCATTTTGAATTAAAGCGGCTTGGGTTTGTGTTTTTTTTTTTTTTTTCCTGGCACTGTTTTTCTTTCTGTGTAACAAGAAAAATGTATTCACTGAGCCCCACCTGTGGCCCTCAGTCCTCTTTCACATGCAAATAAAATTGTATTTGGCAGCTCTGAAACATTGACAGTAGAATTTTATGTTCCGTTCTTCCTATTTCATGGAATTCAGAATGCTCTGGATTACTGTCTGTTACACTATTATATAAAATTTAACCTGAAATCACAATGATAATCAATACTGACAACCTATCCCTGCTGGAAAGTAGCACAACTACTAGCGCTGCTGGAGGGCTGAGTTAGCTGAAGGGGAAGCAGCAGCAGAGAAGGAATTCTATTAACGGAAGGAAGTGTGAAAAGCAGAGAACAAAGCTCAGGAAGGTCTTATAGAAGATTCACGGAGAAAGTATATACAATTATGAAAAATAAAATCATCATACTGCCTCTTTGTTTAACTGTCACTGTTGAATGTACAGCATTAGGACAAACTGGTGCCTGACTTAACTATAGAAAACTGACAGCAGCTGTACTTTAGCAGGGTTTAGACCGTAACTACTTTCTGACTTGCCTATCTGTGTAAAATATCTCTGTACACAACTTAGCTTAATATATTCTTCAACAGATAAAACATATCAAGTCAAGGAACCTGAACATCTTTATTTTAATTTACCACAAACACATTAAAAGTAACCCACTGTTTGTTACTCTTGTCAGTTCTTTATTGGTTTTCATCCTAAAGACTAGCACATTTACAGCGTACATGGATTGGATGAACTAGAATATATAAAACAGTAGCCATATGTTTATGATATATTAATACTGCCCAAAAACAAATAAATAAAAATATTTCAATGCACAAAGCTTGGCAAATACAGTTGTGTTGGGACAAAACAGTGTTGTATTATACAATAATTTTACATGTATAAATGAAACAAAAGGCAACTGTGCTGTAGGTACTTTCACAGAACATACACAGAACATACTTGGCAACAATTTTTTTTTACCTTTGTATGTTTTATAATTTAAAAAAATGTACTCAAAAAAGAACATTAGACAGAACTTCATTTTACAGTAATCCTTAAATTCACCTCTCCTGTGCAACAGAAAAGCTTACTCCACCCTTGTGAAGCGTCCTATGTGGATTTCAAGTTTCACAGTTTTTCTTTTTTGATGAACTCCAAGATCTTACTGTTCATTACGCCCTTTAAACAAGCCCATTGATGTGCATGTACTGACAATGTCATATAGAAAAAGTTAGCTGGACAACAATGTTTTACACGTAAGCATACTGAAATCAGAATATTTTAAACAAAATAATGCAGTACTTGAGACTGGTATTTTACCACTTTAAAAAGGTGAGCAAAAACCATGCACATACAAAATTCAGTAACGTTTTCTGATTACATTGGTATACAAAATAAATAAAGAATCACTAAGCTCTAGAGTAGATCTAATGATTGTTGGCCACAGTCTAAGAGAGTGGCTCTGCTAATTGTTACAATAGACCTCTTTGTTATTTTCTTCTGAAGCTGAACATTGGAAGATTTTTAGTGTAACAATACAGGACTTAAAATATAATTAACTATGTTTGAAATATACAAAATAAAATTATCAACTCATAAAAACTAAGGGATATAAAGAGTATAGTTTATACAAAAATAAATGTAGCATTTAATAACAGGCCAGGGACTGAAGGTTGAGCAGAACTAAAGGAGTAACATGTCTAAAGAGATCCCATTGAAAAGTTTTTCACCATGTTATCTGTTTACATATTAGCAAAAAATAAAATAAAATCGAGACATTTATTAACTGGCAAACAGGATTTGTAAAACCTCCAAGGGACTGTTCTACTGTAGTTGATTTGTTCAGACCTGGTATAGGTTCTACAATACATTGGTTTTGCACAGAATTCAGTGTTTTGTTATCCTAGAGAGTCTGAAAAAATGGTAACAACCTAGTTCAGCAGAACTCTCTGACCTGGTTTTGTGACATGCTGCTCAGTGTTAAACTGCGAAAAGCAAAATGCAAAAACTGATAGACCTGGAACCCCCAAACCTACATGGGAGCAGAATGATCATGACTGATTGATAAGAGCAGTGACAGCACAGACAAACATCAGTGAGAGGGAGAAAGAAATCAGAAAACAGCCATATACTTACCTGGCTGTTGTTATTCTCACAAGAATAAATAAGCAGATTTTTCTGTTCTACAGCTTACATCCTTAAAAACCAAGAAGGAAAGGGCACAGTGTGCTGAACGAAGCTAGCTAGAGATGACTTAATCCTGTTAAAATTTGAAAATTAATGTTTAGCTGTTTTTTAAAAAGGTGTCTTAGCTTCAAAGGCATTCTTTGGGAGGTTATTTCCAAGGAGATCTGTTGAACATTTTTTATCAAATGCTATCAAACTGATCACCTTAGTCATAAGCTAGAACACATCTGTGGTTCTTGCGCATTAGCGGTAGCACATGAGCAGTTCCTTTCTATCAACATGGGGCGTCACTACCTTCCTCAGAAATACTCTGAAAACAGTCATATTTCCGCCCCCCCCCCCCCCCCCCCCCGCTGCCCCAGGATTCTGAACATCTGCCCAGGTAAAACACAAAGGTAAACAGAAAGCAATTTGGGTGGTGGAGTAACGGGGATGCATTGGGCACTTCGAGCATTTTTGTATTAACGTACATAATTGATTTGGAGGGGAAAAAAAATAAATCAAAAACCTGTAACACCACCCCCCCACCCCCCCCCCCCGAGATACTAATGTTTCCAATCCTGAAGTGATATAAAAAGCCATGGGTAAAAATATGTTAATTAATACACAACACCATGGAACATACTGAACCGTCACCTGCAACGTTAGCAACTCGCTTGTTACACTTGCCTTACAGCAGGGAAAGGGCAGGGGGAACTGCTGCTGGCAGTAATGGGTAAGCATCATTACGTTTCTGAAACTTTTTAAAATCAGTTAAGATGTGTGCCCAAGTCCTTACCTGCCAAAGATGACAGGAATTTGTTTTATTTGGACAGAACTAGAAACTAGACCTCATATTCCTGGCCTTTTATGTACTGTTGATTTCATACATGAAGATGGCATCCTATATACAGTAAAACAATTCATACTCCTGGCTTTTAATGTGCTGACTTTTTTTTTTAAAGTTAAACTTCTGCGTCTTGATTGTAACAATGCATTCTACAGTTATTAGACTGTCTAGGATCCAATCCCTTTTTATTTACAACTTCAGAGTTTTACTCTCAGTTTTAAAAAGTTTATGAAAAGCTCAATCTCAGGTCAACTCAGTATAAAAAGATGTTATGCGAAACAGCTGCCTAAATGCCGTTCCTAGAGTCCTTGCCCATCCAGGAGGTACCTAGCTATTTGCATATAGGTAATTATTAAGTAGCACAACATCTGTTCATCTTACATACACTGAAGGCTATTTAAACGGGCAGAGAGTCATCACACTATTCTCAAGCTAAGGTGTCAGAATAAATGTTACTATAGATTCCAATTCTGTAAGTAACATGCTCTGTATAACCTAGTGAAACGTACAAAAAGGTTATTTATCTCTTCTGGATGACAAAATCATGTATTAATCTAGAGTGTATCCACATGTTTTAATGGAACAGCGATTAAAGGACATAGTATGCTTATGTTTCAACTTTTCCATAAGTTCCTTCTGGAGGCCTGTAATACTTTGGGAAAGCCTTCAGTTGCAGGGAATTAAATGCATACTTGCGACATCCAACATTCTTCATTGTATTTTCTCGCCGACAACCCTCACTGGGGAAAAAAAACAAGCACAAAAAATGACAGCAGTAAAAAGGAAAAAAAAAAAAAAAGACTTAAACTAAGATGAAATGAACTGGTTATTTTATAGCATTAACAAAAAGTTGGTTATATTTAATGAGCGTTTAATTAATTTGCCACTGCAAATATTAAAAATGATGACTCATCATACAATGCTAGTAAGAAGCACACAGAATGGACACATGCTATGTCTGATTGCTAGTTTTGCATTTCTAGAAAGCAGCAGTGCATCTACTGAAAAAGTTCTTTCACGATGGTTTCATGTATTTCAGGGCACACTGTTGTGGAGTTCACATGCCGCTTCATTGCACAAAGGATCCCAAGAGATTGCTTACAAGCAGTTCTGATAATTTATTAATATATTAAGCTGAAAAAGAAAAACTGCTCTCCATAAGAGCTTTAAAGTGATTTTATTGTTCCCTGCATGTCAGTAGTATCAGTACTTAAAGATTAGAGCTAATACAAAAGTAATGACTTTCCAGTTATCTCTGCATGCATAAATGGACTTGAAAACCAACACAGTCTAAAAAAAACCTTGATCATGAAATAGCAGCTTTGTGTGGGTGCAAAAAAGATTGGCTGCGTTGACAGTCATCACCCCAATGAAACAAAGCTGTGCAGAATTTAATTTTTACCCAATGCAACTGCCCCACATTACAAAGAGGTTCTCTGCTACAATAAAAAACTACTCCAGTTATAAGGCTTCTTTACACTTGCAAATCTATTTCAGAGTTCCTTTGATTATATCCAAAAACAGACATACAAAGAGGAAGCACTATCTTTTAAATACATATTATAAATCAATTTAGGCTTGCAGGAGAATGTCTTTCCCTGATAGAGAACTGAAAGCTAAACAGTAAATACTAGAACTTCATGGCAAAGTGTACAGTACAGCATCTTATGGTGGAAATGTCACATTACTCCTCTCTTGGAGATGGCTGCAGCATCTACCAGGTAAACTGTGGTCATCTGATTCAAAAGGAGGGTTTGGATTCTGCCTCAGTTTGAAAGCTCTCTCGCTCTTACTGACCTCACCGTTCTTCTAATTTTGGTAAATTAAACTGATATAATTGTGTTCTGTATGTACCACCGAGCTTGACTTCATAAAACACTATCAAATTTTTGCTTTAAGAAACAGTTTTAAGTAAGTCTGAAATTTGTCTCCAAAGCAGATTCTGTGCCTGCCTTTTATAGAATGGATCATACGTGACAACACTTTTTTTATGGCACCCGTTTGTGTTTTACAGAACCCTCCCCCAAAAGGCTGTAGCGGTCAAATAGATTCATCAAAAATTTGCACAAATTATAGTTCAGAGTACAAATAAAACCAGTAAGTTTAACTAGAAAATACGGGTGTCCCTCTATGGCACAGGTGGGCCACAGAGATGGTGACAAAGATATATTTCACACACCATTTCACGTGCCAAGTTTCTTCTGCTGGAGGCACAAAGCAGCAGGCACTACAGCATTTTATATCTGAATGCCTGAATGAAAGCATAGACCAAGCTAAAAATAGAAAAAAAAATGAAAACTTGTCCTCACGAAAGTTTAAGAAAAAAAGAAAAAAACCTACATTGTTTTCAAAAAGCGTAGGCTTTCACTCTAGATGAATTTAAGGGTGGTCTTACTGCAACCCTAAGCATAGTCATAAGCAAAGCCTTCATACTTTATTTAAAGAGATTAATAATCTCAGGGAGTTCAGTGCAGATACGCCTACTAAAGTTACTTTCAGATCTTGTTAGACTGAACCCAGGACAGATCACATTGCAAGAGCAAGGCCATAGTCCAACTTGACATTTGTTCACTTTGTAAAAAGGAAGATTTTGGTACCCACAGCAAATAAACCAGTGTTCATCAGACAGAAGAGATGATTTGTACAGAGACACAGTGGTAAGACTATTGACACAGGACGTGGATATGTCCAATACCACCATACCGTGATTTTAAATCTCATCAGCAGTAAGGATTTACCTAAATTCATTGCAACTAAAAATAAACAGGAAACAATCTTAAATATATATAAATATATATATATGTCTTTCTTGTTGTTTTTCTTTTAAAAACAAAATTAGAAGAATAGTGAGGAAAAATACCAGGAGATAGTGTACTGTACAGTCTGATTTCATGAAGACACAAATATAACCACATACTTTTTTTTATTTAGAATTTTCACCAAATTTAGGATTTTATTCTAATTTTTATGCTAACTGTGCTTTTTTCTTTTTTAAAGCTTATCTTTCTCAGAAGCTTTCAAATTCCATCAAAAATAATAATACAATCTATAGCTAACTATGTTTCTGAGCAAGTTAATAATAGTAGAAAATAGAAATCACAGTACTAGAACTGAGTTCTCCTCAGAAGCCCAATTTTCTGTCATCTCAGGCACCAAGCGAAGTAAATCCCACAAATTTAGCAAACTACATTAAATGAGGTTAGGTTTTTTTATCAGCTATTGCTATTGACAAGCTCTGTCAGACCACTGCATCAACAAAATCATTCAGTTTAAATAGGCTTCTCCTAGTCTGATGTTACATATAAATGATCAAATTTCATCTGCAGTTATTCTGCTTGACTAAACTAGGTAAGCCGCTTTAGTCTCACCACTTAAATCAACTTTAACTTACCATCATTCATTTATCTCTAAGTCACTATCAACATCATAATTTATTAAAGCTGTCCAACGCTTAAAAATGGAAATAACAGTAATATTTAGTCTAGTGTAACTAAAACAAAGCCCAACAGAAAACCTCAAACCCACATACTAAAGGAGCTAACTGATACCTCCCTGTTCTTGCCTGAAATATTAAAGACCAGTATCTTTAACCTTCAGGATGATAAGGACCCTGTTTCAGAGTAAGTTCTATGACAAAGCACCTGAAACAGCTAATGGATCATTAGCAGGCTAATGCCAATTATATCCTCTTCCTAACCACAAGCCATTCTCGTTATGTCTTTAATACATTACAAAATGCAGATCTACAAATAGAATGAAATAATTCTGCATGCACACTGCAAGTTGTTTTCTGAGTGGGTACACTAGTCTATTAGAACATACTTAACCATGAGAAAGGAACAAGGCTATGGTTCTACAAACTGTTCAGTAATGTAATTTGGATATTATACTTTGAAATGAACATAGAAATTTCTTTAAATAAATTTCTTACAATTTCTTATAAACCCCACCCGTGGTTTTATTTTTCTCTTCATACCTCGTAAAAATGAAAGGCAAGATTAGCATATGCTTTAAATATACAAAAAGATACAAATTCTTTTCAGACAGAGTTCCTTTCTCTGGAATACATGAAACAAGTAACACAAAACTATATTTGGTAAGAGATCTTCAGGCTGGCTAAAGTAACGAGGTAACAGGCCAATCAGACTATGTTACAAGCACTGAAAGCAGAACAATAATTTAAAGTTTCAATACAATTCTTTTTGATAAAATAATTTGATGTATATTTACAGTTTAGTACAATAGAAACGTAAAATTGTAAGGCATAATAATAATTCTTGGCAGACAATGCTATGACACATTCCTTTGTCCAGCAGATACCAAGTGGCAATACACATTCAAGCACTTTTTTGTTGTTTTGACTTTTTTTTTAACCTTATCTTCACTTGCAACGTAATCTGGCCACCAGGTATGCTATGCTCAGAAACAGCCACACAATCAGTAAATTGGGGCTGAGAGCTAGTAAAGGAATAGAGTAGAGGAGGCTGGGATCTAGTCTGAAATCTCGGATGGGCACCAAGCCACTCAAGTTCTTCTGGGTGACTACCTCCCGTGTTCCAATGCTGTGAAAAGGAAGAAGGTTGGGAGGAGGGAAAATAAAACAGAAAGACGGACATGCAAATGAATGTATAAAAAGAGATGGCAACACAAGGTGGTCAAGAAAATGAAAAAACATGGAATAAAGCACAACAAAACCAGAAGATGAAGTAAAGAAAGAGTGGAAAAACATCTCAAAAATATGTATCAGCACAGTTACAGAAATAAGGAGAGGGAAAGAGAATAAAAGAGAAAAATAAGAAAGAAGTACTGTAGTCTACTGAAAATAAATACATGTAGGTTGAACATAAATGGTTTTCCATGTTCATTCTTTCAGATTACTAAGCAATAATATCTCATGCTTCTATATGCCATGCTTCCGCATGCTGCAGAGAAGTGGATCTCTGAAAAGCAAGCTGAACATGAATAACCATTGTAGTATTTGACCCTTTCAAACATCTTTCCGTGTAGGCTGCAGTGAAATAATTTAACCTCTTAACTACCTATTCATATGTAAGCAAAAAACCCTAAACCACCCACATATTTTTCTGCTTCCACATGAATTCAAGTGTGTATCAATATGCTTTCAAAAATGCATGCTTCTGAAGTGTCTCAACACACGCACATGAAGGCAAGACATGCTGCACAGCCCATCTCATTATGCCCCGCTTCCAACGTGACTTTGAGCACCAAAAGCCTACAGTGGAGAATGCCTCTGCAGGTAACCCAAGCCTCTGTAGTGTGGCGTTTCATTCTGGATCACTTTTATACCCTGTGCAGTTCAACTCTATTTTTAGTTTACAAAGCACCAACTAAATGCAACCCATGAGCCTGATCCTGTTAGAACATGTGCACTCACTCCATCCATAAAAGGTGATACGTAACCCTGCTGGTTGCATAGCAAGGTTAGGTAACCAACAAACAATGTCTTAGAAGACATCAGAGATACCCTGGAGGTGGTGGAGGAGAAAAAAAGCCTTCAGATGCTGGTGGCACTTCAAGTCAAATGGAATTAAGTGGGCAGGGAACTAAACCAACTGTATTTCTGACCGGGATTAACACATCCAAATTGGTGACCAAAATTCACTCCTGGTTGGTGCCTACATTGGATAAGGGCAGATTGAAGCTGTGATGCCTACAAATCCCAATGATCTCTGTAGTGTCAGGAAGGTGTATGTGTGTGGCAAGGAGAATCGGTTAAGTACAAAGCTAATGTTGACTGGAGAGTGGTGGATAAAGGCTCAACAGAAGAGTCTGGAGGAAGAAAAGTGTTTTAAAATATTGGTAAGTATAACAGTGGGAGAGGGAAAGGAGGAGGCAAGGCTCAAAATTACAAGATGACATTATGACCATCACATGCCACATCTCTACCATTAAAAATTAGTACCAAGCTACTCAATTTTACACAAAGACATATGCACATACACATGCAGTGGGAATGGAAGCAAGAGCTGGAAAGTGCTCTCCTTGTCACTGTTGGCCCATGTAGATGATTCCACCCAAGAGGTGAAAAGTCACCTTTCGGAAATACCAAATATACCAAATTGCACACTGTCTTAAATCAAAACATTCATCAGCAGACTATGTCTAGGAGAGGACCAGCGTAAAGAGAAAAAGCAAATTCCCTGGTAATCCATCCTGTGTATGGGAATCCTCTCTGCGACGAGAGGCCGGGGCTGCCCCATGCTGGCCAGAGCCGTTCCCAGACAGCTCAAAGGGACCCACACAGGCACAGCTGAGCCCCTCAGCCACACTGGTGGTGCCTCATGGAAAGTGTGCTTAAGAAAAGGCAAAACACTCCACGGCAGTGAGAGTGATGGGAAAAGATGTGAGAAACAGCCCTGTGAGCACCAAAGTTCAGGAAGGACGGGAGAAGTTGCCCCAGGTGCTGAAGGAGGGATTCCCCTGCAGCTGTGCAGATGAGCACAGTGGAGCAGATATCCACACTACAGACTGTCAGGGACCCCATCGGGGAGCAGGTGAGTATTTTCTGAAGGAAACTGGAGCCCGTCAAGAGTCCACGCAGGAGCAGGTTTATTGTGAAGGACTGCAGCCTGTGGGAAGGACCCACACTAGAGTTGGGGAAGAGTGCAAGGAAGAAGGAGCAGCAGAGAGGAGCTGTTACGGACTGACTGAAAACCCCCATTCCACATCTCCTGTGCACTGCTTAGTATGGGGAGAAGGTAGAGGACTTGGGAACAAAAGAGTGAAGTACTTGGGCCTGGCATAAAAGGGGTTTTGGAGGGAACGTGTTTTAATTTTTGTCTTTGTTTCTTACCATCCAAATCTATTGTTAATAAGTTAATTTTCTCTAAGTTCAATCTGTTTTGCCTGTAAAAGTAACTGGAAAGGGATCTCCCTGTATTTATCTCAACCCACAAGGTCTTCCATCATATCTTCTCTCCTTGTCCTGATAAGGAGGAGTGAGAGAGCAGCTGGGTGGGCATCTGGCAGACGGCCAAGGTCAATCCACCACAATTTTATTCTTAAAGGAGTCAACCATTGAAGAAATCCAACTAGGCTTTTTAGCACGGCTGTTTTATTGCAGTGAGTGGTCACACTCAAACATGACAGTCAGGGCACCATGGCAGCTAGGCAAGATTACTTCCCTCACCCCATTTCCAGCTGTTTTTCAAGAGCCCCTATCAGAGACAGCTCTTCTCTTGATGACTGAACTGCTTGTGTCACAACGTCCTGACTGGAAGGGCTGGGCTACCTTAAACGTATAAATTATTTTGACTGAAACTGTATTAGAGCATATTCACACAAACAGCTCCACTGGAGTATCTGACAGGACAATAATCTGGTTGGGGGAGGGAGGGCAGGGAGTCACAGGTCTAGTGGGGAGTGTTGGCACTGCTGCAGATGGAAGAGGCTACGTGATCCACTTGGACTTTGACTCCTGAGATGCCTTTAGTGGCCAGATAGTCAGTTCCTCTGTAGCCTGGACTTCCAGACATATCATCATGATTTTATTATTTGTAGTCTCTTATATATTTGATTTGGGACTGGAAAAGCTGCCACTTATTTACAGAAAGGTGAGTTTATTCTAATAGGATATTTGTTTCTAAGGTGAAAGTCACAAACTTGTATCTGTGAATTTCTACAAGAATCTACAATGAGCACTCAATGTTCTCTCCCTTGATGTCCATGCTCATTGAACATAATTATCATGGATACATAATCAACACAAGACTTGGAAGTCCCTGAGGATGAGTAAGTGGGAACTAACACCTTGAAGATCAACATCACATGGAAGAAGAGGGTGCTTTCTTAATTTTTCAAGAACAGTGTAAACAAGGACGCTTTTCTTCTCTGGAAAGTTACCAGTAGAGAAGAGATGAAATACTTTCTATTGAGTTCCACAACCTAATAGTACTTCTTCTCTGCCCTTTCAACTGCCCCAGAAACTTCAGAAGTCTTCAGAACTGAACTAAACCTTCCCTTTTCCAGTACAGTTACACAAATAAAAGATCCAAGATAAAAGAAAAAGCAAGTTTTCTGAATGTCCTGGAAGTAATTTACTACCCTTTCACTTCCTGTTACCTAGGTCAGGTCATCTTATCCAGGCTGAAATGGGTTGGGGTGGAGTTGGACTCCTACATATTTGTTTCATAATCCTATCTTTCTTGTTAAGCTTTGTTAATTCTGTGCTAATGTTCCTGAGCAGAATTGGCAAATAATTTTAAAACCACAACCACCTACCCCAAAAAACAATGAGATGTGGGGAAGAAAGAGTGATAGGCTTGAAGAATGATCTAATCAGTATTCCTTTAGGACTAGTCAGTATTTGTTCTGCATAATCTTTGTTAGTCAAAGATTTAACAGAAGAGAAAGTCACATCTTTCACCTGTCAGAACAAGTCCCTGATGTTGCTAAACAAACAAGCCAAAGGTTTTGATTAAATTGGCCCTCTTTCAATATCCTTGGGTAGGTCAACATAAAGCAACGCATTTCTTGGGTCAGTATTTTTATCTGATGCTGTGTTATATGAAGGTCCAAAACAATGCTGCTGTTGTTAAGCTCTGTTTCTACCTTGTCCATGACTGCATTAAAAAAACCCCACATTAACTCAGTAATTAATTTAAAGAAAGTAACAAGATTTAGTATTACACTAGTTCAGTTTTTATTCTTACTAAATAACTGTGCAAAACCTTCTTCTTTCAGATGTCTAAGCTGACAAGTTGCATAATTTAAATCAAGATATCTGAGAGCTACTTAGCTCCATTTTAAGTTAATAACTTCTCCCTCACAAAGTTGTTTTTCTAATATCAAGGTTTAATTAGTCTCTGAATGCAGTTTTTGTGTTCTGTACTAACTCTGTAACAATGCAACAAAAACAGTAGCGAAAAAAGTAAAAATAAAAAGTCCAGTGACATCCAATTAGATGTAGATAAAAACCAAATTATTAGTGTAAGAGGTTGCAAGTGTTATTATATAAGACATTTTCCTTCTAGGTAACTGAAGAGTAAGAAAGGGTCAAACAGTAAAAACATACAGAAAGGATAAGAGAATTGAACACTCTAGAGAATTTGGTGAGAAGACACACAGTACAGTACATTCAGTAAGAGTGAATGTTGAAAAACAGGACTGAACAGCATTGTTGAACTACATCAATAAAGACTAAAGCTAGATTTCTTATCCTTTCTTTTGGTATGTGAGTTACGGAGTTTTCCAGCAGTGCTTGAAACAAGGCATTGAACAACAGTAAACAGATTTTCTTTTTTTTTTTTTTTAGTACAGTATTTAGTTCTGCAAACATCTCTGCTGCTTCAGAATACAGAACATCATTATATTGATACAACAGCACACTGACATGTTGTGATGAAATTTGGTTGCTGTATTGTGAAACACTCATACCGACATTTCGCCCAGTGAGCAGTTTCACTGCTAAAGAATACAATGGCAAACCAGTGCAAACTGCAGGTGTCTGTATTTCCAAGAATAAAACACAGGTCATCCCTGAGAAATCTGCCTGATCTAGAACTAAGAAACCCAGTGCTATAACAGTTCAGGTAACCTCATCATTAAACCGCTTTCAAAGAAGCACCAGTTTCCTGTCCTGTAAGCTCAGCATTAACTGAAACCACATTTTCACATGCTTCTCTGGAAACTCCTGATTCACTACCGAAAAATAAAGCCCATCTGATGCAAAACTGGTGACAACCAGCTTTAGCATATGCAACTCACTAATACATGCAAGGGAGGGATGAATTCTAGCAGTTTTGCAGTATTCTGACTTTATTTTACTTTTTTATTCCTTTTGATAGAAACAGAGACCACTGCTCCTCTGCAGTTTGCATGGTTCCTCATTTAGGAGTAAGTGACGCAGTCGAAACTCTTACCTCCTCATACACTCCAGAGCCTGGGTGAAGACCTGTGGAGCCATTCCATGTTCGTGTTGTAGGATCAAACACTGCTCTAGGGTGACCGACATGGCAGTCCTATCCTTGGCACTTTTACAGCTTGTAAATCGAACACCATTTAGTCTGCGGCATATCTAGAAATGGGATATACAATTCATCATTCCTTCCTCACGCATAACCTTCTGTCAGAGAACACACCTTTATTTCTTCTGAGACACAAATCTTGTGTAGGACTTTGATGTCAGAAGTCGTCATCTTTGACAGAGCAGAACTTCACTGCCTGAGTTGCAGGGAGAATACTAATGTGGAAAATACATTTTTTCTCCCCATGTCTCATTCTAGAGGAGGTTTAATCTGGCAGCATTTCCAAGCTACATGCAAGCAAATGAAGAAATTCGGACATATCGGTAATAAAAAAGTGGAAAATACATATGCATACACAAAATCAGCTGAACTATGCAGAGATGCTTAGATTAATAATTACCTCAGCAGCTTGCCAAAGGATATCAACATTCTTATTTTTCCTTGCATGCACATTTTGTCCCAGAAATCTTAACAGTTCAGGCAGGCACGTCTGACTACGAGATCGAGGTAGACCTATAAAACAAACAAAACCAACTCCACTTACTTATCTGTATTCAACACTTTTATAAAGGTAAGTTACACGGAAAGTGTTCCTATATGCCTGTTGCAAACACTTATTGTGTTTTCTTGAAACTATCAAAGCTTACAACATTTAATCCAGTTCTTAATTACTTCACACCACCACCAAAACAAATTCAAGTTTAATTAACTCAACTGGAAATATACGTTCAGGTTTTTTTAAAACTTCAGGGTCTCAGAATCTGATAGCAATATAACAACAGAGTAAACAAAGGAAGCAAGATTGGTATCTGGATTTGTGTGTCACAGATGTACTTGCTTTCACACACTGTTCAGAACTGTATATAAGCACGTAACTGCCCAAATTATTGCCCCTCAGAAGTGACAGGAGAACACGCATGACTCCACAGAAACTCTGAAGATGTTTTATATTCTGCTGACATTTTCTATTTTAAATCTCCAAATTGGCCCGTTATCATTTACAAGAAACACTCTCTCTGACAGGACACTATACTGTCACTATATGTTTATTAATATTTCACTAAGTGGAAATATATCAGTTGAAATTTTTCAGTATTTCAGAGTGCTTTCAGTATCATCTTATATGGTCAAGGTGTTACACGTTATCTCTTACATATGTAGCAAGATACTCAAGACAACGACAAGTATTAAATAGGTTGTCTTTGTGTGTGTGTTGTTTTTGTTTTTTTTTAAAGAGGACACCAACTAAAGCTGTGACTGGAGAAATACGAAGGTAAGGAGGTATGCATTGTTAAAAAATGACTATGTGACAAAAAGAACCCTCCATGGGCGATACATGAGATTTTATTTTTAGACTGCGTATCTTCTCACAGGAAACAGTATGTTAGACTAACCTGATCTCCTTTTATGACAAGGCGACCCACTAGTGGATGAGAGGAAGGCTGTGAATGTTGTTTACCTGGACTTTAGTAAAGCCTTTGACACCATTTCCCACAGCATTCTTCTGGAGAAACTGGCAGCTCATGGCTTGGACAGGTATACCCTTCACTGAGAAAAAAAAATGTCTGGATGGCCAGGCCCAAAGCGTTGTGGTGAATGGATTTAAATCCAGTTGGTGGCCAGTCACACGTGGTATCCCCCAGAGCTCAGTACGGGCACCACTGGTGAGGCAACACCTTGAATACTGTGTTCAGTTTTGGGTCCCTCACTACAAGAAAGACATTGAGGTGCTGAAGCGTGTCCAAAGAAGGGCAGCAAAGCTGGTGGAGGGTCTTATAAGGAGCAGCTGAGGGAACTGAGGTTGTTTAGCCTGGAGAAAAGGAGGCTGAGGGAAGACCTTATCACTCTCTACAACTGCCTGAAAGGAGGTTGTAGCAAGGTGCATGTCAATCTCTTTTCCCAAGTAACAAGAGAAAGGATGAGAGGAAATGGCATCAATTTGCACCAGAGGCGGTTTGGATTGAATATTAGGACAAATTTCTTCACTGTAAGGATTGTCAAGCATTGGAACAGGCTGCCCAGGGAAGAGGTTGAGTCACCAGCCATGGAGGTATTTAAAAGACATGTAGATGTAGTGCTTAGAGACATGGTTTAGTGGTGGACCCGTCAGTGTTAGGTTTACAGCTGGACTCAATGATCTTACAGGTCTTTTCCAACCTAAATGGTT
Source organism: Athene noctua (assembly GCF_965140245.1). Lineage (NCBI taxonomy): Eukaryota > Metazoa > Chordata > Aves > Strigiformes > Strigidae > Athene > Athene noctua. The sequence continues at coordinate 192,811,694 of NC_134037.1, forward strand.
CTATGATTCTATTGTATGATTAGCAATATCGTGTCTATCCTTGGCTACTCTGTGTGGAACTCTACACCTAGAAAGAAAGTAATACCTGTAACCAGAAGAAGGCACAGACCATCTCCCTAACTATTTCTAAAGACAAGAAAATGGAACAAGGAGCTAATGAAGCTACAACACTAATTCATTTAGAAATTCTGCAGTATTAAGAGTACAGGAACAAGGACAGTGAATCAGGAATCAACTTTCCTTGTGTACTGTTCTTGAAGGGAACATCTCCTACAAGCTGCCAGCAAAGATTTCACTAAACCTCTTGTCATGAGAATGATCCGTTCAGTTTTCCTTTTGTCTCTACTTATCACAGACTACACCACTGGCTGGTCATAATACCTACCTATTTTACAGTTAAATATGTTATTCTTTTCTTGACAAGGGTTCATGGAAAAGTATGTTTCACTTTGTATGTCCTGAATATCACCACAGAGGACGTAGAAGACACACCCTCAGACCTTCCTTATGACAAGCACAGTCCCAGGTTTGTCCATACAGTTTCAGCTTTTCAGAGCATCTCTAACTCACCTGCTGGCACACCCACAATATTTTTTTCACACTTCTAATCAAAACTTTTGCTTAATGTTTATAACCCAAACCCATTTGTCCAAGCTGGATTTCAAAACCAGGTTTAGTATATCTGCATTTATCTAGGACAAACAGTGAAGCAGAAGGAAGTTTTGGCAGAGGGCAGATTTTCCCCCTTTGTGGTATTCATTTCAGGTGGCAAGATCAATGTAATGACAAGTAACCAGAGTAAGGGAGAATGGACAGGTGGACACAAGACTATTTTGTTTTCTTTTAGCGTTAAGGTGCCTGTTAATGCCACCTGTCGAACACTACAAGCCAGCCTTATTCACAACTTCAAGTTACTTGAAGAAAAAAACCTCTGGTATAAGGCATAAATGTTACTGGTAAAAACTTAAGGTCGTGGCACCAGTGCTCTTTAAAGACAGGGGAGAATAAATATGGAGTTCAAAAAACATGAAAAGATAAGGAACAAATCACTGGACAGAAAACAGATTGCAGGATAAAAAAGAGTTTCAGGAAAAAAGGCAAAAGCTAAAAGATGACTGGATTAACATGAGAGGTGTGGGAATAAGGAAAGAGACTGAAGTCAAAAAAAAGCAAGCAAAATCAAAGGAGAGGAAGGACCTGAATGGAAACTATTATTATGGAGGACTAGACAGAGACAGGAAGTAACAGGGAGAAAAGCAGAACAAAAATAACTTTAACTTTTGAACTTTACAAGAAAGTCTGATGCTAGACTACTACGTAATAAAAAAATAAAATTTTCAACTAAAATTTCAGACAATTAATAATGCAGGAGTATGAATGTCTGGAAGGAGAAAAACAGTCTGCTTTTAGCTGCATCAAAAAAATCAAGTACAATAAAACTATTAAAGTACAAAAAAAGTACAGTAACATACTTTAACAGACAAAATTCTTACTATTCTGTTGCACGTTGCTGCATTTGTATTTCTGCAATAAAACTGCAATTGTGGGACCATGAAATTAGCTTACAAGAGGTTTGATACTACTAATAATAATGAATCAATGAATTTTCACCATTTTTGTGGTCACATGTAAATTACATTTACGCCACTGACTCCCAAAAAAACAGTAACAAGCAAGAAATTTTCCTATATAACCAGTAAAATTCAAGCTTGTAGCTAGTCTGCCTTCCAAGTGCTAGACTTCTCTGTTGCTGGCTGCAAAGGCAACAGTTGTAGGAAAGTGCCAAAGGATAAGCAGAGGAAAAGTGATTAAGTTCCTAAAAACTGACAGTTGCTCTCTGTGCAGGTTATTGTAAGTGCAGAGAACATGACCAAAAACTGCACATAAAAGTGCTGCTGCTATAATCTATCACTTTTATGTCTTCCCCTCACAGCAATCTAACTGCCTAGCTTCATGTTTGTACAGTACATAATGTCACTTAGAAAGAATAAATGTGGAAGTAAATTAAAAAAGGAAGGTTAATCAGACTGACCTTTAAACCTCTTGAATCTGCTCTACTTAGTACTAGTATATTAAAATAGAGTTGCATCATTTCTTGGGAGGATACTAACGCTGACATATCATCAATATTTAAACAACTAACATGAAGCAAACAAATGAAAAAAATCAGCCTGAACTGTGCTGTTCAACCAAATTTGTCACTGATAACCAAATACTTACAATCATCAGGCAAAACTTCCTTGAACTGCTCAAAATATGAATTCAACCGCACCAAGCTTTCCATGTTAATTACTTCTTGCAGTGAGGTGTCTCCAAACCTTTGAAGTGTGAAGAAGGGAACAGTTAAGCCCAAGGTAAAAAGTTTCTCTTCTTTGAAAAACTGCACTTGGCCATATGATCACCAGAAAACAGTTTAAAGATTCATCCCATGAAATTCCTAACCATTCAAATTAAGAATAAAGTGTAACAGAGAAGTGTTGTAGTGATTCATTACAGAAAACAGAAAATATATGAGCATGAGGGGAAAAGTGGGGAGGAAGGTGAAAGAAAAATCTTGTAGAAAATAGTATTTAAAATTCTTTGGCTTTTGTATCTCTCCTTCAATATTAAATACTCATCTGGTAAACCATTTTGACAAAATTCAAATTTTTAATAATGGATTCACTAGTTTCGTTCATAAGCTAATAATAACCTAGTATCAGTAGACAGGATTGAGAACTTTGGCTTCAGGTATGTAAATAAGAAATACGGATCTAGGAGTAATAAACCATGAATATAATAAATATTGTCAACAATGCCATGATTCATCTCATTTAACTATGTAGATACATAGATACACACACAGTGTTGACATCTGTAATGGTGCTAATCACCTTGGGTTCCCTTTATAGGCAACAAAGGACAACAGTAACTGCTGGAATGCCTTTGTCAGACTTTTTCTAGTTGTCCACCGTCATTACTACACACTCCACCCTGGTACCAAGGCTGCTGTCACAACATGCATGTGCCTGATTTCACTGAAGTTCTCCCTTAGAGCAGCACTCTGTCTATGTATTCTTTACAGGATATGGTCATAACACAGGGAAGCTCTGGTGGCCCATCCAAAACTGACGAGTTTCCCTAGCAAACATAATTATGTTTCTCAGCTTTACAAGAACAGTGTTGCATTACGTAAGTGCTGCAAAGCTATGTTAAAACAGAGGTCCATCTAGCCCATTATCCTGGTTTTTGTCAGTGGTCAGAAGACAGAGTCTAGGGGAGAGTGCAAAACTAAGAGGGCAAACACACAACAATACTCAGAATGATCTCTGAGCTTCTAGTGATCTGTCACTCACAGACATCTCAAGTCACAAGCAGTAGCTCTGTGTTAAATAGCCCATCTCAGAGAATCACAGATCAACTAGGTTGGAAAGGACCTCGAAGATCATCTAGTCCAACCGTTAACCTAGCACTGACAGTTCCCAACTACAGCATATCCCTCAGCGCTAAGTCAACCCAACTCTTAAACACCTCCAGGGATGGGGGCTCCAGCACCTCCCTGGGCAGCCCATTTCCTCTTCTGCAAATTCATTTCTGAGCCGTATAAACCTGCACTAGACTCAAACGCATGAGGTAAGGAGCTCCACAGCTATGGGCCATATAAAGCAGGACCTCCTTCTGTTTGTTTTGCATTTGACAGCTTCATTTAGTATTCCCCTGTTCATGTATTGGAGAAACTGAATCACTGTTAGTAATACAACAGTGCAGCTCCATAGAGACATGCTTCCATCAGAATGGGAGATTGCTGAACTGCCATTAAGGTTGAGCATGCATGACCGAATACATACTTCTCTGCTAGGGTTTGCTGCTCATTGATTCCCACATTGAAAAGAACAGGCTGAACCCTCAGTAACATGCCACTTTGAATCTCTCGCGGCAACAAATCAAACAAGGCGCTTGGCAAAGGGATCCTCACATTAAATCCATCACTGTAAATAAATAAACAGCTATTAGACAAAGATCAAAAAAATATATTCCAAGAATGTGTTATTTATGTAAAGAGGGGTAACATCTAGAACATAACACGACTCAAAACTGAGGTCTTAAGGAACTGCCACAGCTTGCTCCCAATCAGAAAAGCTCGATTTCAGTTCAAAAACAAATCTTGAGCAACCTACAATGTTGATGTTATATCTTCACGGACATTTCAATCAGATATGCCGACTTCCTGACAAAAGCTGATTTTGCTCTGCTCATTAATACTGAAGTTCTCATACAACTAGGGTAGAAAAAGCCAAATTTTGGTATGTCCCCACCTCATCAAGAGTAAAGTATATTTTCTTTTAAAGTGATAAAGGCTAGTGATGCTACATAAAAGGATACATAGAAGGATAGAGACAATGATAGTAGTGACCCAAGCATAAACTGAAGGGGAAACTAAGAAAAGCACTGTTTACAGGACTCAGACCTACAAGCTGTTTCTGCAGCACAACAGGCTACCTTGGGTCAGCTGAGCTCCAGCTAAGAGCACTGCATATGCTTTATCTCATGGCAAATGTGAGGTAACGACTTATCCCATAACCTCAGTGCAGACTAAGGTATGTCATATTACCCTGTTGGAACTGCCAAGACACAAATTGCTGTGGTTTGTGTGCTGTGTGTTAGCCTATCAGCAGCAGTACTTTGGTATTACGTCCAAGTCTTTATAGTGCAGAACTCTCAAGTACAGCATATACTCTCTAGTATAGCAAACGAGCTCTGAGTATATACTAAGGTAATTAAAATTGGCCTGTTCCACATTTACACTGGATGGACACACAAAGCCTATACTATGCCTGAAAGCAAAAAGATATTTTCACCTCTAAATGTAAAGCTTCCAGTAGTTTGCACCAAAATAAATATGCATGATTTCTTTCTTCTCTTTCTTCAGTAAAATCTAGGCAGCCAAATAATAAGTAACACTATCAGACCTGAAACTAATGAAGAGTGGTTTCCTCCTGATTAGTGCCCTATAGCTAATAGTTTCAACTAAAAATTGTCTTTGAAAGGAATTTTCTGTTAGCTATCAGCCATTTCCACAGGTCTCAGGAATTTCCTTAACACACATGATTGTTCTGCAGCCTTCCTTCAGTCGGGGCACTTTTCATTGCATGTGAACCCTAACAAAGTTCCTCTAAATGTTTTTATCTTTGAGAATTCTAGCTCTTCTTCAGATGTAGACAAAGCTGGTCAAAGCTCCAGTGACGCTTGGTACAGCACACTGTAACCAAATAAGCCTTATTTCCCTCAGAAATCAGATTAAAAACTAAAATATTCTAAAGAGTCTGAAATACAGAAACATTAAAAAAATCAATGAGGCTTCTGTCCTTCCACAGTTTCATTGCCACCTGTGAACTGGCTCCCTCTGGGCAAGAACTCCGTTGCAGGGGGCCCATCAGTCCCATGTCAGAAACCAGGGCAAGGCCAGCTGATAAGCAGGCTGCAGCATTCAAGCTGAAGTCTGACTGCTATAAATCATAATAACGCTGTAACAGATCACTCCCACTCCACTTTACCTGAGGATGTGAATGTTTGTTACTTCAGACTTTTAAAACAAAAATTGCTTTTGAGCTCAAACTTGAAAATATCTCCTTTCAGACAACTAGTCAGAATGAGCAGCAGTCTGGTGTTTCACAAGCATTTGTAAGTTAAAGCCAGCTTGGGCCTGATAGTTTGAAATTGATCATAAATAGGCCTCACCTCAGCTGCAGCCCTGATTCACGTTCCATGTCCCATTGTGCTAATGGTGGCCCATTACTCAGTGGCATGCAGTAAAGCATTGACCAACCGATCAACAGCAGGGAATTTCAGACACCGAGATCAGACTGAAAAGTCAGTCTGAAATTTAAAAACAGCACAAATGCTTAAGAAAAGATTGAATACTTCTGGCTTATGACTGTGGAAGGCTACGTCAAGATGACATTTATCCATAAAACAATACTGCATGGTTTGAGCCTTGCCATATATCCCTTTTCAGCTTAGCTCCCTGTAAAATGAAACATCGATAAAAATGTTTAAGTCCATTTCAAAACATTTCTTTGAAGTTCTGAGGAGAAAAGCAGCACAGTACAAAAGCACATAATTAATTTCAAGTACAGTATCACTACTTCTCCCATCTGCACTCCCACCCCACTTCCTGCTCCCTCTCTCCCCACTTTACCGATTTCCAGTAATGACTGGCAGCATGTCTGTAGATGTGTTTGATGTGGCCTGAGTTACTTTAAAGGTTACATTCCTCAAGTCCATGATTCCCAAACTCATGTCCTCCAGCATTGCCAACTCCTCACCTAAGTCAAGGAGGAAAAAATGAACCATAATCATTACTTGTTATGTACAACTTCCCTTTATCAATTTGATGACAACTGTAGGTCACTGCTCTCATAAAGGAGTTCTATGGTTGAAGAGGCTCAGGAGCCCAGGCCTTCACCTTGACCTACAGACAATGTCATGATTGACTTTATGAGTTTAGCAAATACGGAAAACACCAATTATATAGCACAGCTCAGATTACTGTTCTTCAAGCAGATTACATGCTGATTTTACAATTTAGATGATGCTACTAAGTACTTCTCAGCACTGTCATGATAATCTTTGTCTTGGAAAAGTGTGTTGGAAAAGTTACAAGGTATTTCGGATTTGTTCAGTAAAGCATTCCCTAACTGGCATCCAGATGGCTGTTCAGACACAGCAGTGAAACACTTTTGAGTGAAGTACTTTCCCTTTTTGTATCCTCTCTTCAATCTCACTTCATACTTTAGGATTACAGGAGGTCAAGACAATTCAAAAAGTGTATTTTGGGCACAGTTTCTTCCAGTTTACCAGAATCTTAATTCCATTTATTTTTTGAAAAAACAATCACTATGATTTTTTTTTTTTAAACCTTTGACATTGTATTGTAAGGCAAGTACACTTTATCTTTCAAAAGTAATTCATTTAAATGCCAAGAAATTCAGAGTTGGTAGCTAATTAAGTACTTCAGATATAATCTGGTTTTGCATTTCAGTTTTCAAAATAATTTTGCATCTGAGCTGCAGATTGCCCTAACACTCACGTTCTGCTGCAGCCAAACTGAAGCAGAATTTGCTGACTCAACAGCTAATACCACCCAATGGCCCTGTGTTTTTACCATAAGTGCTCAGCAGGCTCTCAAACTGTGCCAGCAAGCCAATGGTGTAGAGTTGTCTTAGAAATCCATCATCATGCAGGCAGTTCCTCAGCTTGATAATGAAACCACAAATGAGAGCTGTCAGCTGTGGGAAAGAAAACAAGAGTGAAATGAGTCAAGACAAAAAGGGCTCCTCAGCCCCAAACGGAAACAGTATCACATATAAGAGGTGTCATAAAATCTGTAAGACTGATGCTCTTTTCCCTTAGATGTCACTCTTCTTTTCCTTGCAGCTGAAGAGACACAACCAACCAACCAAACCCCAAAACATTCATAAAATCAGATTTAGGGCACACTGTCTTCATTTTGCAAGCTCTCCCAAAATGAGACTGCTGTTGAACTCACATCTATTTGTTTTCTGGACAAAAACACTTGTATTAGGGCCTACAACTTAGGAATTACAAGAGTCTCCTTGGAGAACTGTTTGTTACATATGAAAAAGCAACACAGCTAGTTCCAGACCACGAATTTTGACAGTATGAATAAATTATTTTTTTTTTTAAAAATAAGACCTTTTGAGAAAGCTTAAAAATTAATTATCTCTTTGCATTATGCAAAGATTCAAACACTAGTGTTATGTGATATTGAGGACAAGGTCCTGAAGACCTAGTACTAAGATCAGTACTAGTCTTAATTCGCTGTCAACAAAGGAATTTCCTGAGTGATTGCCATATGCTAGGAACACAGGTGTATGACTTTTGTTACAAAAATAAACAGAAGGGATTAAAGTTCAGTTTATGATAGGTAAACATGTTCAAAACACCGAGTTTAAAAATTATCTGCAATATGAAGTGAGTTTTGTATCAAAAAATTCCCTCAATTTATGAGATATTACATTTTGGGACAATAGCCCTACCAAACAACATCCAAGAGGTAAGTTGTTTGAAATAAATGAATGAGATACTGATTTCATGGGGAAGTAGACACACCACAGAAGTGTGGTGGGCAGAAGAAATGTAGAAGATTTTTTAGTACAGACATCTGCTAGTCAGTGGCTGACACAAAAGACCCCAGCAGGCCCTGAAACAGAGCTTCTAGTTAAAAAAACAGCACTCATTTCTCTCCCTGTAGCTGTACTTTTCTCCTTAGGTAACCACAGGTCCTGCTGGTTTTCTTCATACAGAAAACAACAAAAGGTAACTGAGGGAGTACCCTTACTGCTCATGTTGGTTCTTCCCTCTTTTTCACATCTTACTTCTGGTTTTAGTTTGGTGGCATTGGAAGGCAATGGTTGTTTCTGTAGAAACTAGTTCTGGAATATATTTTTTCTAAAATAGTGAATGTCCAACGGACACTTATGTTATATATTGTCAAATGCATGTAAGTGACCAGTAAGGACAGGATAGCACAATCTGCAGGAAGAGATCACGGTGTTAAACCCAAGAGTGGAACAGATCTGAAAAATTCTGAAAAGAGTAATCTTTTCAGAAATTCATATGAAATTCAGTAATTTCATATAAACCCCACCACACGTCAGAGTGCAATCAAATCATTCATATTCACTTGCTTACAGTTTGGCAGAAGACGACATCCCTGCGATACTGAAGGCTCAGGCAGAGCCCTATTGTTGGGGCGCTGTCCTGCATTAATAAAAAGACCATGGCTTTCTTTGCCTTGTCACTCATCATGGCTACGCAGTCTGTGAGTGTTGTCAGCAAGGGATAAAGAGCTTCGCTCCATTCACCTGGTTAAAAGAAGAAAAAATCAGCAGCACTGTAAGTACTTTATTTGAAACAAACAAACACACATTAAGAAGAAACTTCCTGTTGCAAGTCAAAGGTATTGATAATTCACATTTGGGACTTGTTTTATTTTGGCTGGCTAGTTAATCCCTACTTGTTACTAATTAAGTAACCTTACAGAGTGGTTATCACATGAGGAAAATATGGTGAATTTTACTCTGTAAGGCTGTTATGACTTTCCTGACCATGTAACAGCACCCAGATTTGGGCCCACAGAATAGGCTACACAATAGCTGATTTGGAAAGCATAACAGAAACATGAATATCTGTATACATACGTGTATATAACTGCATCTGCATGTTCAAACACACCCTTTCACAGCGCATAAACGGACAGACAATATGGAGTCCATCGTATAACAGAAATAGTGAACATCTGCTTAGCCATTTCTGTCAATGAGATTTCTCCTAAATATCTTGCCTTTGGATCTTTTGTGGACTCATAGGTGTATCATTCACCTGCCTCACCACCTTATTGACACGTTGCACCTTGGTGAGGTACAATGATTCTTACTTCTCATTTGTAGCACAGGAATAATGTAGAGAGGTGAAAATATCATGAAGGTAAGTGTCCTCTGTCTGCTGTGTGATTTTGAAGGCTTAGAGCTAGCTAACAAGAAACATTTAGTGATTTAGATGGGAGCTGGCCAGATCCTTGGAATTAGTTCAGTTCCACTGAAATACACAAGATACTTCACAGAGGAACTTTGTTCGAGGTCCTACACAGGAAGCACAGAAATGAAACTGGGTTGCCAAAATCCTATTTTAGTACCCCAAACATTGGGCCTTCCTTCTCCTTAAGAAAATGCTCTGCCTTAAAATGTCCCACAAGCTCAGTTTCCTTTCTTTCCTTCTTTCATCTTTTGTCTTAACCACCAATTTTAAAAACCCATTTCCTTGACTGTTATTAAAAATTATTCAGATGTTATACCAAAATCCATTCTCTCTACAATATAAAAAGAAAATAGAACAGTGCTTTGGTTTGCCCTCCTTAACGTAAGGTAGAAACAGAAGAACACTTCTCTTTTTAAAATGAAGGACAGTGTGTTTTATTTTTAAAAAGCACTGGAGCTCACAAACAGAACACACACAACCCTCAGCCCGGCTGGCTATAGGAACAAGGCAACATACAGATCAGGACCTGCATGAATAGGGCACTTCAAGCCCCTGAAAGGAAGCTGTTTGGGATTTTGACTCAAAGGCAGAACTAAGAGCTACTAATAATAATGTACGTTTCTTTGATAGCCAGCCAAAGAGAGGAACTATGGAAGTCTGCTAACAGAAACATAACTGACAAGATTAACAGAACTGTCCTTTTTACTTTTGTTCTATGTGGTAGATAGATAACCTCATAAACTACACAAAGGAGAAGTTGTTTGGCTCTGTTCCATTGCCATTAAAAAAATCAGGAAACCTCAAAAGAACAGGCTAGGAATTACAGCTTGTCTTTTGTATTCCATTAAGTATTTTTCTCTCAAAATAAATTAGATGCTATAACACGGCCCCGTGAATACCTGAAAAGCAAAACAGATGATACTGTTTCTCTTACTGCATTTAAGAGCTTTTATATAAAAAAATGAGAATGACAGAAAGAATTGACAGATTGTATGGCGTTTGTGTGGCAAGGTTTTGGTAGCAGGGGGCTACAGGGGTGGCTTCTGTGAGAAGCTGCTAGAAGCTTCCCCTGTGTCCGACAGAGCCAATGCCAGCTGGATCCAAGACACTAGCCAAGGCCGAGCCCATCAGTGACGGTGGTAGCACCTCTGGGATAATGTATTTAAGAAGAGGGGAACAAAAAAACCTGTATAATTGCAGTCAGCAGAAAGGAGTGAGAATATGTGAGAGAAACAACGCTGCAGACACCAAGATCAGTGAAGAAGGAGGGGGAGGACGTGTTCCAGGCACTGGAGCAGAGATTCCCCTGCAGCCCGTGGTGAAGACCCTGGTGAGGCAGGCTGTGTCCCTGCAGCCCGTGGTGAGAGGGCAGGCTGTGCCTCTGCAGTCCATGGAGGTCCACAGCGGAGCAGATCTCCATCTGCAGCCTGTGGAGGACCCCACGCAAGAACAGGTGGATGCCTGAAGAAGGCTGTGACCCCATGGATGCCCACACTGGAGCAGGTTTGCTGGCAGGACTTGTGTCCCTGTGGGGGACCCACACTGGAGCAGTCTGTTCCTGAAGGGCTGCACCCCATGGAAGGGACCCACGCTGGAGCAGCTTGTGACAAACTTCAGCCTGTGGGAAGGACTCATGTTGGAGAAGTTCATGGAGGACTGTCTCCTGTGGGAGTGACCCCACTCAGGAGCAGGGGGAGAATGTGAGGGGTCGTCCCTCTGAGGAGGAAGGATCAGCAGAGACAATGGGTGATGAACTGATTGCAACTCCCATTCCCTGTCTCTCTGCATCACTCAGGGGGAGGAAGTTAAGAAACTGTGAGTGAAGTTGAGCCCAGGAAGAAAGGAGGGGTGGGGGAAAGATGTTCTAAGATTTAGTTTTTATTTCCAATTACCCTTCTCTGATTTAATTGGTAATAAATTAAACTAATTTCCCGAAGTCAAGTCTGTTTTGCCTGTGACAGTAATTGGTGAGTGATCTCTCTTATCTCTGTTCTTATCTTGACCCACGAGCTCTTCATTGTATTTTCTCTCCTCCCATCCAGCTGAGGAGCAGAGGATAGAGTCGCTTAGGTGGGCACCTGGCATCCAGCCAGTGTCAGCCCACCACAAAGATCTTCCAGTATATCATCATCCCATTGCTTGGATATACGTACATGTATATAGTTATTAACTTAGTGGAGATTTAAAATTGTGGTGTGTCTGGCAGCACTTCATTTGAAAGACATGTTTATCTGTGACAATCACAAAACACAATGGTGGTATACCAGCCTGCCCAAAGATAAAGCAAGCGTTAGATGTCTTTTTCTCCCAACACTCACATGCAATCAGTGGCTCATCCAGGGTAATGAGCAAAAATCCTCTGTACTGTGTATTCTCCTAGTTTAAAAATTTGGGCCATGAAGAAACAAACCCTTGTCAGTTTGAAAAATTCTAAATGCTTTTTGCTACCTATTTCACAGAGGTGTCACCTGTGTTCTTTTAATTTTTTAGTCAACGGTAGTTGCTATTAACAGTAAATAAAAGGAATTGCACTCCCAGGCTCAAATCAGTCTGGAACACAGCAGCATTTAAATAAATGTAGAAGGACTAATTGTTCAACTTTTACCTAGATTTTCCCGTCCTTCTGTTTCCCCCTCGTTAGTTTTCCTAACAGAACTTTATTACTGAAAGTACATTTTCTATCAAATCAATCAATGGGACCTTCAAACACCATGAGGCACTAATTCTAATGTGGACCCTATTCTGAGTTTTGATCTTATGTTCTAGGAGATGACCAGAACATTTTGAAACGATTACAGACTCCACTGGACAAATTCATGGGTAGGATGATTTGGCATAGGGCCTGAAACAATGGAGATGCAACAAGTTGTTACAGATTTACAACAGCTGGAGATCTAGTCCAAGCTAGCTGTTGGTATGTCTGGGACACAAATCCTGCTTTTTCATCAGAGGTTTCTAGTTCATGTTAGAAGTTATTCCATGTAAAAACCCAGCACTGTACAAACTGGCAGCGTGCCTGGCATTTGCTTTAGGTGCTTTATATTGTACAGCAAGAAGCAAATCCTGTAGTCTCCACTCAGACAGCTACAACTGAATTCTGGCTGGCAAATAAGGGCCAGACTTGGCCCCATGTCCTGGTTTTGTCTGAAATAGAGTTAATTTTCTTCCTAGTAGCTGGTACAGTGCTGTATTTTAGATTTAAGGTGAGAATAATGTTGCTAACACACTGATGCCTTAGTTGTTGCTAAGTAGTGCTTATCCTAAGTTAAGGACTTTCAATTTCCCATGCTCTACCAGCAAGGAGGTGCACAAGAAGCTGGGGGGAGCCTGGCCAGGACAGCTGACCTGAACTAGCCAAAGGGATATTCCATACCATAGGACTTCATGTTCAGTACACAAACCGTGGCTTGGGGCAGATCACTGCTCCATCATTTGTCAGTGCGTGGTGAGCAATTGCATTGTGCATCACTTGTCTTGGGTTTTATTTATCTTTGTTGTATTATTTTTCATTAATATTATTATAAAATTACTATATTTTAGTTTCTTTTAGTTATTAAATTGTTCTTATCTCAACCCATGAGTTTTACTTTTTTTCCAGTTCTCCTCCCCATCCCGCTGGGAGTGGGGAAGAGTGAGCTGTGTGGTGCTTAGGTGCTGGCTGGGGTTAAACTACGACACCCCATAAGTCTTTACTATTTTTCTTATGACTGCTGCTGACCAACCTTAACGTACACTTTGAAATGTGGCATTTGGGAAAAAAAAATAAAAGAAGAGAAGAGAGAGATGCTGGGAAGGCCTGTGAGTTCACATAGTGGACCTTCTCTGACTCTACATTATACAGACTATCTTATAAAAAAAAAGTCTTGTTATGAGAACCTAATACATAAGGCCTATATAAATCAAGGATGTAATGACAAGTGGGAAAGGTTTTTGCTCCCCCCCCCAAGAGTCTCTCTTCTTCAGAGCAATATTATAAAATAACTGTCTTCCAGAGCTCTGAAAAAGATATTCTAAGTCTCTTCATATTAAAAAACCTCTAGCATCCATAAATTAAAAGTACTGGGCACCTGCAGTTGCCCTTGGTTTAGGTCAGGGTTGCAAGGACTCACAATCTCTAAAAAAGATTTATTAAAAAAGTGGCAGCTGCTTAGCCCTGATCTAGCAAAGTATAATGAGCAACACACTTAAGCACACAGTCATGTCACGTTTGGCTTCAGCGGGAAGTAAGTATTAAGTGCTCCACCACACTGCAGCTTCAGTCACTTAAGTTTAAGGTGCAGTTTTGTGTATATCTGGGTACCCAGTTGGGGTAACCTGACTGCTTGTAATTTCTCCTATCTAAAAAATAAATGAATAGCATTCACTTATGCACCACATTCATATTTTGCAAAAACTAAAGGGATGTTCCACTAAAAACTTGTGGAGTCTCTTATTGATTAAAATCACTTTCTTAGTGACAGAAGAAAAGAGGGTGGACAGCTGGGAAGAACATTAATATACTTAGTGAAGACGAAAATCATACCTGCACTGGGACTTTATTTCTCATTAGTTTCACTAAACCCAGGAGCCCATGCTGTAACAGTTCGAAGACTGAACCTTCACTGAACTCAGATTAAACTGCTCTCAAATGGGAGAAATTACAGCCATCTAGTTGGGAGAGAGCAGTATTACAGAGGCATATTGTTCAGACCTTGCAGTAGATGCAAGTGTGTGGAAATACAAGGACAGAGGAAAGGCTAACAGTGGGATGAAAGTCTCAAATTCTGTACTGTGAAACATCAGATTTACAATGTCCAACAGTGCTTGGTTTGTAGTCACAACAGATTTTCCATCAGCCTTGCTGACTGCTCTGTGTTCTGCTCAAGTTCTCATTCAGAAAGGCCAGCTCAACAGTACATATGAAAGGGCATGTCTGAAAAGTCAGACTCTCACAGACTTCAATGACATTTGGAACAGAACTCAAATCATTGTCACCTACAACCAGCTGCTAAAACGCATCAACTGGAGAAACCAAAGAGACCATGAACAAGTGCTCTCCCATACCTGGACATGAGACATTACCAGATACCCCCTTCCACTATTATTTAGGAAATAGTAACTTCTCAATATGCTTAGGTAACTCACGTGATATTGCAGAGCATTACCATTTCAAAATGGTCAATCTTAACAGCAAGGTTGTTCAGTTGTTAATTATGAACAAACCCCCTGCAATTTTCAGAAGAAGCAGAAGCCATGAATGCACATACCTGGACCAGATTCTTCCGGAGTGGGGCTGCAATCTGCACAGAAATGGAGGGGCAACATGCATGATTAAGGAGCAGCAACATAGTCTAAATATAAGCAACTCAAACGCTCAATGCCAGGGTTCTCAAACACTTTCACCGAAGGAATTGGAGCTCAACAGAGATACTCCTTTGCCTGCAGGTACTGAGGGCATGGGCTGTCTCCTCCACTCCACTGTTCCTGATCAGAGGAACACCTAGATGGGGACTTGGAGGAAAGCCAGTACCTGCTAGCTCAGGGGCTCTGTGTGGATTGTCAGCAAGTGCACTGTCAATTCCCAGCAATTCACAGGGCACAATTTGAGAACCACTGGTTTAATGCAATTATAAAATAAGCTTGCAGTAAGGCTGCTAAACAGAATAGCAAAAGACTAGCAGTAAGTTCAATGCACTTAACAGAAAATAACATTAAGGCACCCACAACACAAAAGTAATAAAGAAACAGTACTTTGCTATCTTAGAAATTTATGTTATACAATTTCTGAGTTAATATACAATCTAATGCTTGTGTAACTAAGGGCTGAAGCCTCACCAGTGAAGCCTATGAGTGTTCCACACTCACTTCAGTGGGAGGAACAAGCTGTCAGATGAAAATACACTACAGTGCAATGCAAATAGTAAAAAAATAATATACACCCTGTTATAGCAAGTCTTGCATTAATGAAAAGTAGTTTATTAAGCTAATAGGATTTAAACTTCTGTTGTTTATACCTAGACTCACTAGTAAAGGGATTATGAATATGAAAATAACAACAGAAAATACCAAATTCAATTGTATGCATTAGGACAATTAGCTGGTCTAGACAATCCCAGATAAAAACCCCTCAGTAAATTAAAATTCATCACGTTCATTAAAGAAGCTATATGCCCCCATGCAATTTTAATGAATACCCAAGCCTATACCAAAAATAAATTTTCAAATAATTTCTTAAGTCTCCCTTCTACTATTTCAGGTAGTATTTTCTTTCACAAAAATTAATTTCTAGAGAGATCCTCTAAAGTCCTTCAATGACATTCTACTGCCTTTCTCTTGCCAATTCTGGAATTATCTTGGTTTGCTGGTTCTTACATGGCTTTCAAGAAAATTTCTGGCTGCCTCTCTGCTCAGTGTCATTTATTAAAAACTCAAGAGTTACTAACAGAAAAAGTGTTAGTTCTTTGAATCCACGTCAAGGAAAAAACTTTAAAATGTTTTGATTCTGAACTTAGAGAGAGGATCTTCTTTGTCCCTCAATTATTCCCATGATCAGTTATGGAAAGTGACAGTGAAAGAGAATTCATCGAATAGTTTGGGTTGGAAGGGACCTTTAAAGCTCATCCCACCCTGGAGTGAGCAGGGACATCTTCAACTAGACCAGGTTGCTCAAAGCCCTGTCCAGCCTGACCTTGAATCTTTCCAGGGATGGGACATCTACCATCTCTCTGGGCAACCTGTTCCAGTGTTTCACCACCTGCATTGTAAAAAACATCTTTCTTTTATCTAGTCTACCTTCCTTTAAAATCATTTAACAGGCTGGGTTTGGTGTGGAGTAAGGGGAAGTAACTCAATGGAAAATTCCCAGTGATTTCTGTAAGACCAGATTTCTTCATAGTAATGAACCTGTTACTCTGTCAAAATACTGATCACTAATTAGGAACTACATCTGATAGGAATGTGATCAAGTACTCAGCTTGCCCTGGCTTACAATAAACTTCCCAAGTGCAATTCAAACTGCTCATTAAGATCTATAATGTTTGCACCAGATACCTAAGAAACAGGATTTTCTCTAAGTTAAATTCATCCCACATTGGCTGACTTCAGATCTAGCCCTTAGACTCAGGCTGCACTAGAAAATGGCAGCAAGCCCCTTAGCTTTAAAGCTTGCTGCCTTTCTTGTTTAATGTTTCTGTCTCGGGTTCTGAAGATTAAATGGAAAGATTTTTTTCCTATTTTGGAGGAACAGCAGGGAAAGGTTACAGAAACTCCTGGCACAAACAAAACCTTTGGTAGGTAAGTGCAGCTAATTCCATTTTTATATGGCATGAGTGTCAAGATCCAGAGTAGATTTAAAAGACCGACTGAAAATTAAAGAAAATTATTGTAAGATGCTTTCAGCATCAAATTGTCTTGGGAAGAGCTTCTGGTATCACCCAGCACAAATTGTTCCTATTTTTTTTCAAAATTAAAAGTTCACAACTTTTAATCACTGATATGAAGGTGCATTGAATCTTACTGATAAAACTTTCATGTAAATACATGTAAAACTTCACATAAACTAGATAGCAAATAAAAACATTTAAAGGTATCAAACTGGTAGAAGAAATTAAGTCAAAGATTAATAGTGAACACGTTCTGAAACAAGAACCAACTCTCCTCTTCCCTTATAATACACAAAAAAGTCAGTCTGATCTAGAAAAACATGGTCATTTAAGATACTAAGCAAAACATATGTAACATTTACAAAGCTATACAAAAATATTTATTTTAATACAAAGGCATTTACTTTAACTTCCTTCTTGCTTTTTTTTTTCTGAGGTACTGCCTTCCACTGCAACATTAACAATGGAATGGACATGAAGTCACAGATGCACATAAAGGACAAAGGCCCATCAAATGATAAGACAGAACACGAAGAAGGAAATGAAAACACAGATCAATCTTTCTATAGCTTAACTTGGCACACCTGCTTTATTAAGTGGCCAAATCATAGTAACCACATGTAAAGAATGTGAGAATAAGCCAAACAAGTACATATGTAAATGAAATAATTCTGAAATTTAATGCATAGTTACAAAACTGTCAACCTAAGCTGATAAGGATATCTCTTCATTCACACACTCGTGGCATTATGCTGGACTCAATCCAGCACTGATGTTACCTCAAATTTTGATAGGATTATTCCACTGAGAGCTTGCACTGCCAATTCCTACCTTTCTCAGCACCACAGTTTTTGACAATTTGGGTTAAAATTTGCTTTAAACTCCAGTAGGTTCATCCAAGTTCAGCTCTGTCTAATAGGACTGCTTGGCTCCACTCCTATGTTCTGGCAGCCCAGCTGGGACCATTAGTGTTGCTGTACTGCCTGGACTTCTCTCAAGTTTTATTTATCTTTTATAGAGGTTCACTGTAATAAGCTTTGATTGCTGCAAAGAAGCTGAAGCCAACAGTAAAGCTACCAGAGGTGGTATGTGACATATGCTAACCAGTTTTACCAGCTTAAAACACCCAGTGTGAAAACCAAATGCCATGTCATCAATGGATTTGGCACTGATTTCAGTGGGATAGGGATTTCAAAATAAGTAATGGGCTTAGCAGCTCCCCGTACACCACCAGCCCTTTCTGCCTGACATCAGTGCTTAACACCACCACTAAACTAAAAACACATGGGAAGATATAACAGAGGCTTAGGAATGATGCCAGCACACAGCAAGAGAGCAGCAGCAAGAAGCAGTGTCTGGCATACGCACTTGTCTTTCTGAGAGAATGGCATGCACAGGATGGTGTGGATGAAGGTGGTGGTGAGGATGATGAAGATGGTGAGGATGATGAGGTCTCATTTAAATCTTCTGGATTTATCCAGTAGGCACGAGTGTCCCGATTACCTTTCTTACTAGTACAGCTGATGTCGCACTGGAAAACATCTTCACAGCTATCACTTTGCAAGCGCTCCTTCTGGAGAAGTTTGTCCACTCTCTGTATAATACACTCCAGACTTTTGTCAACATTCAACCAAACTTTCTCCTTAAAAAAAAAATTTCTTTCTCAATTTAAAAAGAAAAAAGACCTTGGATAACAAATCTCTTGGCAATATTTTCTCCTGTGATTCTAGTCAGAACTCCTCTGCAAAGTCTCCTCTGGGCTATTGTTTTTATATTTGTGCACATACAAATTCTGTATATGTAAATCATGTATACCAGCATGTCAACTATATGTAGCAACATGACTTGTGTGGTAAATTGCAAAGCTTTTTTCTAAGTAAATTTGCTGAACCATTTAAAGTACTTCTATTTCAATTTCTAGTTGGCACTATTATTTATTCTTGAAAATCATGTCTGACATAATAATTGGATAAAATCACACATCTTTTTTTTCTATATAAATCAGCGAATAACAGATAAAATTACTGTATTGTATTACTATCTAAATAACTGAATTTGCTTTATTCGTATCTCATTACTGTGTGTTTGACTCTGTCAAAGTATGCCAAAACAATGAAAACTAGCAAGGATCCAGTTCCAAAATTAATTGTATCTCATTTCAAAATTGATATTTCACAATATTAATAATTGTTTTAATTGCTCTTGACTATTTTTGAGATTTAATTAACTTCTGTTTATATTACACAGTGACAGAATTTACACAGCCCAATTCTCATTTCAGTTGGCAGCATGGTAGGGAAAACCATTCAAATAGTTTGTGCAAAAAGTTTTAAAATGCTGTTCCTAATCAAAATGGAGATGAACTGCAAGTTCTAAATATTTAGATGAAAATAAAAATAGGAAGGCTGAATTGTATCGCTAATATGCACAAAATATGCTTTATTTTGGAGAAGTGTAAAAGCCCTTTGTACTACAGTCAGTTTTTCACTTTGTTTACTTTCCCTTGGAACTGACTTCAGAAAAGCCATATATCCACTATAATGATTTCCACTGTTTCAGAGATCCAGAAATATGTATTAAAGCTGTTTGTATCCCCATGTCAAGGAGTACTGAGCATAGGATAAAGGGAACATCCTTGCTAGATGACCAATACCTCAAAAATACTCATCCTATGGATATCTGGTGATATAGTCACAGAGCTTATAAACAAAAGAACACAGTAAAAAAAAATAAACTAGAAAGAAGAAAATATTCATCATTCCACTAAGCAAACGTACCCATTCCTCTTCATGCCAATCCACCTGCAGAGAAGATCGGCTATTTCTTCCTGTCCACCTGGCAACAAGTGTATCTTGATCATTCCTCAGCATCACTTGCTCCCCTTCTCCAGAAGTTGGAGATGCTTTTGATGCTATATAGTCTGGCCTTGCAGCATTCAGTCCATGGATTGAATTTGCCAACAGCTTGCAATCACAGACTGTGACAAGTTGCCTGGTCTAAAAAGTAATAAATCCCCCACATTTTAACAACTTTACACAAGTTATACCATAATCTTTCACAGAAATTAAAAAGAGTAACTAGTATTCTGTAAAAGAAACTAACTGTTGTTTAGGAGTCTCTAAGGTGCCTTCGAAATAATTTTACAGAACGGCCTTAAAAAGCAATATAGTATACCAAAACACAAATGATACGTTTCCAAAGTTTGTACTACTATATTAGCCTCGCAATTGTTGAAAATTTCACTAATAAATGTGCAATTCACCTTTATTTGCACTTCACTGTCCATTTGATGAAAACATGTAACAACGTGCAGACATTTTTATACCCCACACAATAGTTGCCACAACAGAGACCATGCTTAACCTCCACCATCTTGTCTGAAATCATAACAAGACTTAAAGAGGAGGGCTGAAGATATAACTCATTAATCAATGCAACTTGTTTCCTGTCTTATTTAGTGGTGTTGTATTAAAGGATTTCTATAAGTGATGTGAATATGAAAAGTATCTGGCCTGCGTGTCTGTTAAGAAATGAAAGAGACAAACAAGCCCTTACTGTGTTATATATACACGTTGTCCAGCTATAGAAAATCCCACAGATCAGCTATACACACACTGTACTCATTTAGAGTGAACGTTACAGTAGGGTCACATTGGTTTTTGCGCTCTACAAAGCTGTATGCATACCCCCTCCACTGGGACAATTTATGGCAAGCTGACTGGCCATTACTGCCATTTACAACCTTCAGATCTGCTTCAGGGCCAGAAGAGGTCAGTAAAACTGTATTTCGTTTTTTGTCCTTGTAAATAAGATTGTGTGCAGCTGTGGGTCCAGTCTGGCTTCTGTTAGTACCCACCAAGAAGTAAGTGATTCACATCACTAGAATTCAAGTAAAGGCTGTGTTACCATTATTTCTTATTTTGTCAGTGGAAAAATACAGAATTGTTTCATTAACTTTTTTGCCCAGATGCTGCTGCTTGACAGATGACTCAGAGGAACATTAAAATAAAACAGGCAGTTATGGAGAAAAGGGTATAAAAGAAAGTGAAGAATGCACACTTCTGGAATACGATGAATGAACAGAGGAACCAGAGGACATTGCTCTCCACTGCACTCTCAAGAGGAGGTAAAAGCACGAGTGTGCAAAGTAGGAGAAAACCTAAATAAAACCCAGCAAATTTTAAAGGCTGGTCTGATTTTGCTTTTTCTTTAGGACTGCACACATTACAATATACTACTGAACAAGGCAAATAGATGTTTCAAGAAAACTTACTAAAGATAGAGACAGAGAAAAAAAATACACTGTGCTTCAGCATAGAAATGCTTTATTCTCCTACCTTGTCTGCTAGGATGGCAAGTGTTCTTTCAAGGCCATTAGCTGATCTATCCTTGGCAGCTCTTGAGAGCCGTTCCGCATAATAACTGACTTGCGTTTTCAGGGTGTTGATTTGTGCAATAATTTCCTTCGCTCTAACAATGTCCTGTGGGATGTATATTATAGACTGGGAACTTGTTGAAGTGCTGAAAAAGAAAAGACTGGTTTTAGGGGAAAAATTAATCAAGCGGTACACGTATTACAGTGGCATGCTGGGGAATTAATGGCAGACAACAAAAATTTACCTAAGCTAGCAATCAACAGTGAAAGGCCAGTGGGCAATTGCACAGCAGGAACATGATCCTAGAGCCTTCTCTGCCTTTACTGAAGGCATTCAGATGCAGATTTACTAATCCCAAGGGACTGTGGGTAGAGCTGGTATACCAGAGGGACAGTTTTGCCGAGGAGGAGAACGTGAGTGATAGATTTTGCCATCAGATACAGAACCACTGTTTGCAGAGACAGCTTTCCCCACTCTCCCTCTCCTTACGACACAGACACTTAGTTGAGGCCTGGTTTACAAACCTGTTTTATCACAACAGCTACTAGCACAAT
Source organism: Athene noctua (assembly GCF_965140245.1). NCBI lineage: Eukaryota > Metazoa > Chordata > Aves > Strigiformes > Strigidae > Athene > Athene noctua. The sequence continues at coordinate 192,833,525 of NC_134037.1, forward strand.
GAAAAGAAAATCTGCACTCCTCCTAACAAAGAAATGCCACCCAGATTCATAATGCAAACACTATGGTATTAACAAAAAAATCCTTCTGCTAGTATATCCTTTCCTCTATTGCAGGCCTGATGCAAGTCACACCAGCAAAAGCAATCTCACGATACATAAATGGCAAAGTTTATCTCCAGGCTAATCCAAGGACTTGGTCCCTGGTGTAGCTTCTGTTAGGACACGCTTACTGTAGTAAACTAGGAACACGATACAACTCTCCCTATTATAAACTCAGCTGTAACAATATAAAGCAATACCAAATTTTGACTTTTTCTAAATAGTAAAGGAAGCAAACTACACCAATAAAACTTATCTTTATATTGGGAATACTGCAGCTCCACTAAAACTGCTTACTTGGCAGTGGAGGAAAATAATTTATGTCCCCTAAGTTTAGATGTCTACAGAAGTTGCTTATCCAGTCCAAGACAGATGCTTGGACTCCCTCTGTAACTGCTGGAGAGAGAACAGCACTTCTAAAGGCTGATTTAATCCTACCTGAGAAAAGCCGTTCACAAAAGCTGCCTTTTAGTTGAGAAAATTACTTTAAGCTGAAATTGTGCTCTTGGTTAACTATGGAGCCTACCCACCACTACTCCCTTTTCCAGGTAATACACTGGTTTTTAACTCACAGCAGCAGAGCTATACAAGGATGAGGCCTTTACATCAGCTGCAGTTGTGACAAAGCATGATTCCCATTCATGACATAGCATCAATCATGAGGTGACACCAACTGTATATTATCTTAATTTTAGTCATTTTTGCCAGTCATGAATGGCTTCAGCATAGTAACAGCACAGAAGGACCTAATGTTTGCACCGATCTCAGCACTGTTCAAGGGAGACAGCTTCGCTGAGAGACTTCAAGGAGAGGAGTTTCTCTTCCAGGCATGGTTACCTCAGATCTATGACCTCTGAGGAGTGTGAATTCCTCTGCTACCCCTAAAGCAATGGTGCTAATTTCCGCAGTGTGTCTGTGAGGTAAGACGAGGGTTGCATGGGGCACACTTTAAAATTATTGCCACAAATACCAGTTCTTGTCCCTTAACTCATATTAAGGCAAGGGGCGGGGGGGGGGGAGCTTAATCCCAGTATCTGTCTGAGCTCCATTACAAGAAAAGGTGAGGGATTTGTTTTCAAAGGATAAAAGGCACAAGGGATTCTTAAAAGAGTTTTCTTATTTTTGTCCCTCTGGTCACCCACCTGAGTGGAGCAGAGAACAACCATTCCCCAGTACTGCTATGCCATACAGCAAATTAATCTCAGCTTTTAGGGCTTTCCTCTCAGCTTTTAGGACTTTCCCTGCACGATTTGTGCTGTCTACTGACGGGTGATCTTTGTGACAATTCCTCTGAGCAATTTCTTTCCACGACAGTGTGGTTAACATGCATAAAGACATATTTGGCAGGAAAGGCCATGCAGCATATTGAGATCTGATTTAGAACTATTACATTTTTAATGACAAACATTTGCTGGGATGATCAGGGGGAAAAATTTATGGTGTAAAGTTCACATATATTTACTTTCCAACCTGCAAATGCTTTTTTAAATGAACAGCTCTCATTGCACTGTATCAGCAAACCGTAACACAGTCTTAAACTCACTGACTTAGGAGTTCAGCCTATGAGTAATTTAGAGCAGAACTTCTGTGCTGCTGAACAATCAAGCAATGTTTCCTTTTCATAGCACTGAACACCACAACATGAAGAAAAATAAACAAAAGTTAAGTGCAGATGTTTAAATGAAGACATGGGTTATAAAAATATAAACCATGCCCAATCTATCACCATAAAGATTGAAAAATATGTAGAGTTATCTTAATTATCTTCCACCTCTGGCAGAAAGTTTCTCTCTCCAGGCAGTTTTCACTGGAAGTAACAGAGAAAAAGGTAGAAAATTCTTGTGTTCTGATCTTCAGCTTTCTAATGTCTTATGATCAGAGAAAGCCAGGAAGCTAGCTGTTCATTACAAACAAACATTGCAGATGAAATGAAATTCATTCACACATCATGTTCTACAAAGCAGATACAATTACTTAGAGCACAATTAGGGATGCCATGATGCATGACATTAAAAAGCCCTGCACACTTTAAAACACACCAGATCTTTGCCAAAGAAAAGAAAGAAAAGAAAAATAAAACAATCCAAAGAACAGAAACCCTCTCTACAGAACTCTCAGAAGCAGAAAACTCACCAACACTCCTCATAACTGCTAAAAAAACAAAAAACCAAAATAAAATTAGCAGATTGTTAGAAAATACCAAAAGCAGAAAACAAAACAAAGGATGTTTGGGGAAATAACTTGAGTCATCTTTTCAACAAGGCGGGTACATAACAATTGAACTTGTAAGCAAAAAAACACAGATTGCCAGATGCCTGTGTGTTGTTCTGGGGAAATGTGGATGCACCAAGAACAGTGAAAAGAGAAGGAACTGAATGATAACTATGTAATACAATGACACTGAGAAGATGGATCTCAGTTCTACTATACTAGCTTTTATGGTAACAAAGAAGTACTTAAAAGGAAAGTTATCCTTCAAATGTTGAACCTGCAGTTTTTATGGATACAGAAGAAACAGTTCTGTAAAGCTTAGAGGAAAAGTACTGGATAGAAACTAAGCTCTCCAATCAGCTTAATTACTGGGTAAGGTGGGAAAAAAAAAAAAGAAAAAAAGACATGGGAACTTAGATATTGCTTAGATATATTCAGCAGCTAAACTGACAGAAGGAGGTTATTTCAGACAGCAACAGTGGTATCAAAAGAACAGGAAGGGTGAGCCTAGCATACCAGTGTTTCTAGGTTTACAGTTTCCTCTAGTTCCATCTGAGTGCACTCAAAGTCAGGAATAATTAGAGTAGACATATTTTTGCACCCATCTTCTTATCAGTACATATCTAACTGATGTTCACAGGATGCTGCTATTCACTTCTCCACTGCCAAAATTAATTCTGCAGTTGGCAGAGCCTGTTCCCCACATCACTCTGTCCTCTCAGCAGCTCCAAATCCTACAAATCCTTTCTTTGAAAGGGCATTATCAAGGTCGTCTTTTGCCTAGCTACAATGACTCCTTGTCCTGCTGCTCTCATTGTTCCTTAAATTCTCCATACAATAGCAAAAGTAATGCAAACCCAGACAACATTATCTCTTCCTTGGGAGCTGGAGGGGGTGCCATGCAGGTCCTTCCCTTTAGCATATGGGACTTTCCCAATTTCTGCCCCTTTCGCTATTACCTATGGTTTGCACTTCCAGAGAGGTCACTAGACAATCCATGAAAACAGGGCTGTGGAGGCCAAGTAGACTGTGGGGATCTGCCTGTAGAGCAGAGTGAGGCCAGATCCAGAAGCCTAATCTGTGCATAAACCTTAAGGCAATGCAAAAAAGCCTCCAACAATAGTCCCAAAATTAAACCCAAGTTGTCAGTAAGGAATTGGCCTATCAGGCACAGCTGTTCTGTACTAAAAAGAGTTCAGCAACAGGACCTTGAAGCTATGAGACTGGTAAAAGTCTCCTGAAAAATACAGGTTGAAAGCATGATGTAGTGCAGCTGAGGAGGTTCTACAGACTAATTATCTAATACACAAGTAGGCAGACCCCAAACCCAGCACCTAAAATAGTTAAGCTAAATGAACCAACAAGAATTAAGGAAAATCAAAGATTTCACTCTTAACAACTATTAGAAAGGGCCCATCAGTAAAGAAACTGTTTTGTCTCTCCTTTGGAAAAAAAACATGGAATAATCTTCACACTGTATAGCAGAACTATGGAATGAAGTGCAACAAAAACATAGAATGAGGTGATCTTCCAAATCACTGAGAATGGACCAGGAGAAAAAGGCACAATAACAGCTAACACAACATTTCTACTTACTGTTTCTTTGCCTCTTCAAATTTATGCAGCTTTTTCCGCAAGCCACCTGACTTAAAGCCTTGACAATGAGCTGCTGGTGCTCCTATGGTGACTATGTCGTAGTTCTGATCTGAGATGGACAAAAAGGACTTACAAATGAAAGCTTGACATCTTTAATGTGAAAAAAACAATTGTGGAAATTAAAAAACTACTCTGAAAGTGATTTTTTAAAAACTTTGTGACAGTGTTTTGAAGGACATGCAAAACTGAATTGCTTTAGAGGCCCTTAAAATCCATCAAATACTTCTGAGGTAGAAGAATCATACTTGAATGCAGGTCCTCTGTTTCTTAATCTAGAAGATTAACAGTGAAAAACAAGCTTTGAACATCGATCGGTCTTTACACAAAACGTGCCACTACTGGAATCCCTCACATGGATATATGGGACAAGTGTGTGTCCATGGTTAGTGGGAATTACTGTTAAAAGAAGGAGAAGCTTTGGTTATTTAGGAAGAAATAAGCTTGATGTGAACAAACTGATGTGTTTTGGCATAACCATACATGATGGTTCCAGAGGCAAGCTTAACAACAAACATGTCAGAACCTTTGCTATTCTGCTACAATTCAAAATGACTGTAAGGGACATAGCAGACTAATCATATTCCATATGTGTCACCTATGGTACAGTTAACTTCAGAACCTAGTTTTGCCATCTGTGGAATAGCAATAATTATACTTATACCTCTTCTTTAGAAAAGAAATTTGGAATCTGAGAAGGTGCTACAAAAATGTCAAGTAGCACTAGTACTACAGAACAGTAGTTTGTAGCAACTTGGCTATATGATTGAGGATGGAAATAAAAAAAATTGAGAGAAAAGTAACAGAATAAGGATGAAGAATGAGACAAAGAAACAAATACCTGATCCTCCATCATCCTGGACTCTCATTCTCTGTATATGTAAATTCGTAGGAACAAATTCTAATTTTTTATCAGCTTTCAAGCTACTGGCTTTAAATGAAGGACCTGAAAGAAAATTAATCATAAAAACCTTCTGCTTATGCTAAAACATTCAAGGAGCTTCATTCATCATTTGCTACGTGCTGAAAGTAAAGCAGAGAAAAGGAAAAAAACCACCAAACCTTTCTGTTACTGTTCATAACTGTTGTTTACTTTCAGGGTAAAATAAGAGAATGAATGAATCAGATAAATAATTTCAGATCATTAGCAAACACAATAAATGTTAATAAAGAAATCTAATAATAGCATTTTTTTTACTCATCTAACTAAAATATTCTGGGTTCACAATTTCAGAGAAGCACTAACAATCACAGCTGAGAAGTATCATATTATTATGAAAAAGAAATCACCTTTATACTGGTGCAGGTCAGTTAGATTTTCCTGATAAGTTAAAATAATTGTTTGGTACTGAGTAACTATTTGTCGACGAAGGCTTTCCCAACAAGGAGACAGTTCTCCCAGTTCTTCTAGTTCACAAACCCTAGGGAGGAGAAAAAAAAAAAAAAAAAGGAGGGGGGGAAGAGGTGTTTAGCTCCGTTGTCCACTTGACCAAGAATGAGTTTCACACCGTAGCAATGTAACACCATCTTCAGATGACACATTCTCAATTCACTCTGGTCTAACCTACTCACCAGACTGGGGATGCTTCAAAACATCCCAAAGCACACCTGTTGAGATCTACTCCAAGGTATGTAGGTTCGTCACAGGCAAAATACACCATGTTCCCTCAGGACCCTTAGGTGTTAGCCAAAACCAAAGTTTCCCACCTTACTGCAGGAGCACTCAAACTATATAATGATTTGCAGATTATGGGCACTGTTGTCATATTGGGTGACTTGGAACAATGAAGATCTTTTTAGGACACACTACTGAACTTTGGTGGCTCTTAAATCAGAACTGTGGCAGAGGTTAGGTGGGAGATCAGCACCTATCTGACATGAGGTACAAGGAGTATCCACGCTGGCCAGGTATCTACACACCAGTTTTCAAGGGAAGGAAGGCCTAAGAAGCATAAACATTAGTAAGGGTTTGGAGAGACAAAAGATGAGCCAACAAAACCTTCATTTGAGATTCAGGATTTTAGGAAAGTTTCACTGTACATGGAAAAAAGGACACTTGGATACCCCTAGATATGACCAGAAAAACCCCTGGCCTTCCCACTGCACCTGACCACTAGGTTTTCAGTCACACATGGGAATCCTGTGTTACATACTGTTCCCCTACAGCACTGTTGAGAAAATATACACTACATTTCACATCATGTTTCTATGACTGTGTTCTTGGATTAAGAAGTTATTTGGAATAAAGGAAGAAGGGGAAAAGGAAACAAGTCAACACCAGACACTATTCAACAGCACATTACCCCAGAAAAAGTAAAACAAGCATCTCTCTAAAGGATCTAGCAGTTCTTTTTGCAGTTCTCTCAATCACTTTAATCCATAGGTTTAATCAGTTGTCTGTACATAATTTAGTAGGACAGCATTTCACAGAACAATTCCCACTCCACAGTATTTAGGATATTATCAAAAGGAAGCAAATTTCCAAGAAAAACCATCATTGAATTACCAATAGGCAACACTGTAAACTATGTTTATCAGTGAGTCAGAAAAAGACACTTACAGTTTCATCTTGTAAACTGCTTCTGCGTAAGATGCTATTATTATCGACCTTGTCAAACTCTCTGCCTAAAACTAGGCATGCTTCTGAGCCCAGGTCATCCTGAAGTAAATTCACAGCTTAATGCTTCAAGTTTACTGTTTGTCCCATCAGGCTGAGACAGCAGGGGATATGCATGCCATAAATAATGAGGTATTCAAAATATTCCCCCCTGTTAGATGTTTCCTTTCAAAGAGCTCTGGCCCAGAGGAGCTTTATATAAGAGACAGCAGTCGTGATTATTCAAGGACATTTTAAAAGTCACCAGGACATTAAGACAGAAGCAGCTGTGCTTGTGTAGCAGTCCGGCATTTCTCTGGGCTGCAGCACAGAGAATGGAGAAAAGAGCACTTGGCCAAATCTGAGAGATCCTATGAATACAAAGTGTGTCCTTGCATGTCATTGAGGGTCACCTCGACTGAAAAGAGAGAAGGGAGTATTTCTTGCTCATTACACAAAGTTGTATTTACCTTTGAGCCACACAATTCAGAGCATACAAAGTTGTATTAGCAATGATCTGGGCTGCTATTAACTCACAACTGTATACAATATGTATCCACCAATTTCGCTACGCTTATCAAGAGCCTTTGAACAGTCACATTTCATGGCTAACACCTTAAGAAATTTCACTGTCCAGTCTTACAGAAAGCCACATCTTTTTTCCCCATTCACCCGAAATTCTGCTCTTATTATCTTCAAGTCTTCAAACTACATCCATTACAGATGGCATCTTAAGGGTAAGCTTGCCAACTCTTTACATTATTATGGCTGTATCTCATAATGAATAGGTGATTTTAAACATACTGTGAGGAAAGCTGTAGAGAAACAAAGATATAAACCAATGAATAACCCACGTTTAAATGTGTGATGGCATATCCCAAGTCCCCTCCATCAAGGTTGTAGCAGGACAGCTAGACAAGATAGAGACTTCACTCTCTAGAATCTAACTACTCTTACTAAGTGTATGTCACTAAAAAACAAAAGTCAATGGCAACAACAAGACAAAAATTAATGTGACCATTGGAAACTCAAACAGTCACGTCATGCATTAGTTCTCCCATATGTTACAAAAAGTCACTGACATCTTCCTGTGAGAATTTATCATTTTTGCAAAATATGAAAATACCCAAAAGCACCGTAGGCTACTTCTGCCTGCTCGTATGGATTAACATGTGAGTTTCTTTCACTAGGTCCCAAAGGAACTGAAATGTATTAATACAGGATAATGAGAGGACTAGATAGTTTTACTTTTAATTAAGGTTAGGTTTAGTTAGGTTTCTAGGATTGGATTCAAACACAGCCAAAATAAAACCCCAATACTCAAAAAAACAGCTAAAGCTTTTTACCATCCTAATCTTGGCTTTAATAGAGAATACACAAACCATTATGTTTGCAAACCAAAGCCTTAAAATGTAGGGAAGTAAAACTCATAAATGAGTGAAGTTATTATTGTCCTACAGTGTCTCATTTTACTTGCTTTTATTCTGTTTGTTTTCCATTCAAAACTACTCTTCTGACTCTCCAAGCCATCTCAACTCACTGAGTGGAGTCAGTGCTCATGTCATCTATCTTTGCTTTGCTTTCATAGCACAGAAGTCAACTGACTTTTTCAAAGTTCACCTTCAAAGTGATTCAGGTTTTCCTTCCCCGTCTGCTACTCTAATTACTCATTCCACTCAGCTGGTTTCTGTGTCATCTCTGTTCCTTTCTCAAAAGTCTCAGCAGCTGGAGTTATTACTCTTTCATTTATGCTGTCTCATCTATGCAGACTTCCCCTCCACCTATGAAACACTGAGATATGTTTTATATTTAATTCAACTTCATTTTTCTCTTTATATTAAAACTAAATTATGTTTAAAACCTGATGTGTATTGAAGTATACAAATTATTATATATATAAAAAGATAATTTATTCTAATGTGCTGGTTTTAATACAGTCACACAACTATGGAATAATATATTCTGTGGCTTTATCAATACTTTTGTGAGAGGAACAGATAACTCCTAAGTGCAGTTAACTGCAGTATGATTCAAAGTGTTCACTATGCCAACAATTCTCTCCCCTCAGCACCTCTGTATGTTCATGTTAACATACACTGAAGTACAAACTCTATACTCTGACATGAAATCTTATTCATTGTGACTGTACAGTTAGTAACTTGCTGCTTTTACTACTTTTTCTTCAGCACCCCTGTGCACTAACACAGATACGTTCCTTGGTAATTCAGTAACAGCCATATCACTGCTTTATTACTGCATGTGTAAACCAGCCAGAACTCACCTTGCTGCATCTTCTTCCAGAAGAAGCTTCACAAATTGCCTAGGGATGTGCAGCGACAGGATGCTCTCAGCCATCTGCTCCAAGATTCTCAAATGGTTTCCATCAGTGGTTGGGAAGCGATACATCCGGCAAATGGCGCCACCAAACACTAAAGAAAAAAAATCATGTTATTGAAGCATAGGGTTTGAGATAAAAGTGTACAAAGTCTCTTTTTCTTCAAGTAAATGGCTTCAATTCACTAATATGCTGTAACATACTGCTGTAAAGATCTGGATTAACCAGGCATCAGTCTTGCTTTTTCAAACATGGTCATTCTGCAATGACCATTCTTCCAGTGTTTGCAGGAAAAGCCTCCAAATGATTTAAAACACTGGTAAGTAAATGAAATATCTATTCAACTTTTGAAATACCTTTTTTTTTTTTTTTAATGTACTGTGCATTCTCCACTCATGCAATCATTTGCTGGAAAACTAACCTTTCTTCAATAATTTTTTTTTTTTTTAAAGCAACTGCTTTCCTCTCTTCCTCCTCTAATGCCCCAATGGTTGCTTAGGAATAGACTGGCAAATTGCATGGAAAATTTTACACTACAGTCAATGACAAATTGGCTTCTGCTGTTTTTACTATACAAAATAGTACAGATGATAAAATAATTTATTCTTGTATGACCCTCAAAGGGCTGCTCAATCAGCAGCCTGTTCCTATTCAAACGAAACATCTGCTTAAAAGCCCTGGGGCCACAGACAGTAAGATTAGCTTCTACAGATGCCTAAAGCTTTCTAGTTACAGCCGACAGCAGCTTACCAGATTTCAGTAGTGCATCTTTCCGTAATGAAGCATATTTGGATCTGATTCCTAAAGATTCTGTCAAACTTTCATCAACTGGCAACACAGTCTAAACAAAAACAAAAAACAAAAATAGTAAAGAATAAAACCTCACTGTCAGGGCAATAGGCAGTGATGACCCTATTACAGATTTGAAAGGAATATTCAACACATGGTTAAAATAATTATTTCAAATATGTTTACTGTGGACAAAAAATACTGGGGATTGAAATAATAAATCCACTTAAACCCACCAATCTAAGCGTTCCTATTTACTTCTACTGAACAGTTCAACATGTTGTAAAAGTTTTCATCAGCCCTTCAACTACTTTACATTAGTACAGCTCCAGAGTCCTTAAAGATACTGCACAACAGGTGGCAGCTACAGGTCTGCCTGGAAACAAAATGATACTAATCCACATTATGACTGTGACACACTGATATTAGTGCAATAATCACCAGGATATTCAGAACACAAGGTTTACAGAATTAAACATATGTCTAGACTGAGAAAGCACTCTAAGTATCTGCTCTCAGAGAAATTTTTGGTGATCAGAAAAAAAAAATTTCCAGTATTTAAGTAACCTGTCCAGTTTAATCAAAATATTTTAAGCTGCTTGTGAAAATTCTGGAAATTCGCTGAGCATCCCCATTACAGTTTTGCTTAATATCACCTTCTAATTCACAATGTGAACTGGAATACCACACCTTTGTGAAACCAGTTATCAATGTCTCGAGTGCACCAACGTACAGTATTGCAGGTCTATTCTGATGAAGGGCATGAGCACTTGAAGCTAAAGCTTAAAATTTTCTCCCAGACTTTTAACCCCAGACATGAGCACCAAGAGCTCTGCAAAATACAAAACTGCTCCAATACCATTATGCTGCTCTTTACAGTATTTTGAACTTGTAATGAACTATTAAATATTGAAACAGACAGGAAAGTTGACAGATGTCAACCTAGCTTATTTCAATGCCAGCCATAAATCCATGGTTTTTTGTATTTGATACAATGCTCATACTCACCCTTCCATTAATTGTATCAGGTGACCTTGTCACCGGAGGCCTTTGGTCAGTTTTTTCCTCCATTTGCCATCCAATAACTGTGATGTTACCTACACGGTCACTTTCAGCCGACCTGCAACAAACACTCTGCGTTGAGATTTTTTTGGAGGTGGACCTGTTTATCAACAAGGGAACACTTATAAAAGGCTATTAATCTTCAAACTTAATGAACATTTTAAATAGGAAGCTTTTCAACTTGATTTTACATATTTCTATAACGTGTTATTCCAAAAGCAGAACACTCTCCTCATTCCACAGAGATGCTGTATAGACCTATTTGAAGGCAACCTAAAACCATGCATGTGTTTCAATACCTCTGTAAAATCAGAAGGAGTTTAGATTTTAAAATTAACCTGTTGTAGGCAAAAAGCAGCTTAAATTGTGAACATTAACAGGGAGAAGATAATTGGATGTACCTGCAGATGTGTGTGTGTGTGCGAATGTCTGAAACTGAACTTTCAATCAGAAGTCTGCTATTTGCTAGCTGCCACTGGTACAGTTGCAACTGGTAAGTTTTGATAATACATGCACTAAACAGAAGTAGAACATCTCTATGAAGTGGAAGATTTGGGAAGTTAGTCAAGGCCACTAGTTAGGAGGCTGATCACATCTTGTGCTTCTGCAGACAGACTATATAGATAGGAAAACTGAGATCCTGATGTTCCAGAAAGAAAAGCTGATGCTAAAAAGAAGGATCTGGAAAAGGAGTGGTCTAGGGAAGAAATGAAGATTCTCAATAGAGGAAAGATCCTCAAGGTGGAGGAAGGTCCTGGAAATCAGGGTGCTGTGGAAACAAATGCCAGAGATTCCCAGGGACCTGGCCACTAACAGTGGGGCAGCAGCACAGCACAAACTGACACAACTTTCTGTCTCACCTTCCCAGACCACCAGCCATCTCCCTGCTGGGGAGGAAAGCTGACATTGTATGAACATGTCTGAGAGGGGAGTGAGTGAGTGAGCCAGAGAATAAAGAAGGGTAAAAACCCTAATCTTGCTGGTTTTTAAACACACAACAAAACCCCATCTACCACGGCAGTCATTTATTCTGTCTCACCCATGACACACAGTAATTTCAGCAGACTTTATGCTATTATTTTAAGACAAATTCTAAATGGTATTTTAAGACTGTTTTTTACATGTAAAAATATAATGGGACAACAAAGACAAAAAAAAACCCCTCTGGAACAGACAATACTGGGAAGGCAAAAGAAATAAGCACACAACAGGACTACAAGAAAAGGTTTAAGTATCCAAATCACACAGCAGGTTTATAGACATTGCTCAGCATTCAGCTTATACATCCAAGGGCTAATGCGATGAGATATGCATATATTCACACACTTTGATAATCAGAATATACTTGATATCAAAACAAGAGAGTTTAATAAAGTCCAGTTTCAACTTTCTCATGAAAGAACCAACCTAACAGAATAACCACACCTAACACACAACCATGAAACTCCTGTCATCACATTCCTCCTGTTTTTCATCTCTCTCAAAACATCCTCATCTTCACACCTATGATAAATCAGACTATTTTACCCACTATTAATGTCATACTTTTGGTGCCTTTTCTGACTCATTTCCCTCATCTGCTCCCCACTGTGGAAAAGCCAAAAAAAACCCTTATCCATCTCTTCTCTTGGCATGAAAAGCTTTGCTCATGTTTTATTCACAGAATCATAGAATCAACTAGGTTGGAAAGGACCTTGAAGATCATCTAGTCCAACCGTTCACCTAGCACTGACAGTTCCCAACTACACCATATCCCTCAGCGCTACATCAACCTGACTCTTAAACACCTCCAGGGATGGGGACTCCACCACAGCCCTGGGCAGCTCATTCCAAAGTCTAACAACCCGTTCTGTAAAGAAATACTTCCTAATATCCGGTCTAAACCTTCCCTGGCACAACTTGAGGCCATTCCCTCTTGTCCTATCACTTATTACTTGGTTAAAGAGACTCATCCCCAGCTCTCTGCAACCTCCTTTCAGGGAGCTGCAGAGGGCGATGAGGTCTCCCCTCAGCCTCCTCTTCTCCAGACTAAACACCCCCAGTTCCCTCAGCCGCTCCCTGTACGACCTGTGCTCCAGACCCTGCACCAGCTTCGTTGCCCTTCTCTGGACACGCTCGAGTCATTCAATGTCCTTTTTGTAGTGAGGGGCCCAAAACTGAACACAGGAATCGAGGTGCGGCCTCACCAGTGCCGAGTACAGGGGGTAAGATCCCTTCCCTGTCCCTGCTGGCCACGCTATTGCTGACACAAGCCAGGATGCCACTGGCCTTCTTGGCCACCTGGGCACACTGCTGGCTCCTGTTCATCAGGCTGTCAATCAACACCCTCAGGTCCCTCTCTGACTGGCAGCTCTCCAGCCACTCCTCCTCAAGCCTGTAGCACTGCTGGGGGTTGTTGTGGCCCAAGGGCAGCCCCCGGCATTTGGCCTTATGGAAACTCCTCCAGTTGGCCTCAGCCCATGGCTCCAGCCTGTCCAGGTCTCTCTGCAGAGCCTCCCTACCCTCAAGCAGATCAACACTCCCACCCAACCTGGTGTCATCTGCAAACTGACTGAGGGTGCACTCGATCCCCTCGTCTAGATCATCAATAAAGATGTTAAACAGGAGTGGCCCCAACACCGAGCCCTGGGGGACACCACTCGTGACTGGCCGCCAACTGGATTTAACTCCGTTCACCACAACTCTCTGGGCCCGGCCATCCAGTCAGTTTTTAACCCAGCAAAGCGTGTGCCCATCCAAGCCTTGAGCAGCCAGTTTTGCCAGGAGAATGCTGTGGGAAACAGTGTCAAAGACCTTGCTAAAGTCGAGGTAAAGAACATCCACAGCCTTTCCCTCATCCAATAAGCAGGTCATCCTGTCATAGAAGGGGATCAGGTTTGTCAGGCAGGACCTGCCTTTCATAAACCCATGCTGACTGGGCCTGAGCATCTGGTTGTCCCACACGTGTTGTGTGATGGTGCTCATGATGAGCTGCTCCATCAGCTTCCCGGGCACTGAAGTCAAGCTGACAGGCCTGAAATTTCCCTAATAATCCTTCCGACCCTTCTTATAGATGGGCATCACAGTGGCTAATTTCCAATCAGTCGGGACCTCCCCTGTCAGCCAGGACTGCTGGTAAATGATGGAAAGCGGCTTGGCGAGCACCCCAGCCAGCTCCTTCAGCACCCTTGGGTGTATCCCATCCAGTCCCATAGACTTGTGTGCGTCTGTGTGATGCAGCAGGTCACTGACTATCTCCTCATGGATTGCAGCGGGGTCATTCTCCCAGTTTCTGTCTTTTGGTTGAGGAGGCTGGATTCCCTCAATAAAACTAGTCTTGTTATTAAAGACCGAGGCAAAGAAGGCATTAAGGACCTCAGCCTTCTCCTCATCACTTGTTACCATGTTTCCTCCTGCATCTAGCAGGGGATAGAGACTCTCCCTGGTCTTTCTTTTGCTACTGACATACTTATAGAAACATTTCTTGTCCCTGATTGCTGAAGCCAAATTAATTTCCAGCTGGGCTTTAGACCTCCTGATTTCCACCCTGCATAGCCTCACAGCATCTTTGTAATCACTGTGAGTTGCTAGCACCTTCTTCCAAAGGCTGTAAACTCTCCTCCTCTTCCTGAGTTGCAGTCAAAGTTCCCTGTTGAGCCAGGGTGGTCTTCTCCGTCGCTGGCTTCTCTTAGAGCACCTGGGGACACCTGCTCCTGAGCCATTAAGACTTAGTTGTGTCTGGGCTACAAATTTTTTGCAAGTTTATCAGTCACTGTTTACAGTGCTGATTATGCCGATACTACCAACACCATCTCTCCTCAGTCCCTGTGATTATGCTTCCCCTCTTCAACTGACTTCCCCTTGACCTCTCTGACACCGATGTCTGTCCTACTTATAACACATACTACTACAATGTGCATTTAAAAATTAAGAGTTCTCTTTCCTTAATCTCACTTTGCTTTCTTCATTCTTCCCCAAACCTCTGCTTAACTTTGTCCCACACTGGCTTTCAAGAGTGTGGTTTGATTCTTATGAATAGGACTACGACTCTGAGGACTGGTCTTAGACCCACACCCTCCTGAGTCACATGCCTTCCACAGAAGCTTCCAATATGAATTAAACTAGAAAATTACATCCATCAATGCTGTTGTAACGTGACAACTCCTACTCTTAGCGCATTATATTGATAAATAGACTATTCAGCAACAAATACACTATTTAGCAACTGGTAGGTGCTAAAATAGTAAATAGGGCCTAGATTTATCTAAGCCAAGGTATTCCAAACAGCTAAAATAACCCCTCGTTTCAATGGGTTTCATTCTCACCATCACTGGCTCTTCATACATCAGGACAGTTAAAAATACTCTATTTTGCCACTCTCCACAGACCCATATGCTGAGGTGATAGGATGAAATGCACAAAAACTAAATTCGTCTTGACAATACATTCTTGACTTGCAGAACTAGAACCAATGTCTAACATTATTCACCATGTTGGCAAGGTCATGCTCTACATGTTTTATCAATGGCCTGGAACTAAGAAAAAAACCAAACAACAACAACCAAAAGTTTTTCATCACATCTCACAGACAGTTTTCATAACATCTTAAGCATGTTTTCAAGAATTAAGAATTAATTCCTTAATGAAGGAGAATATTACAAACCTTAGTGTTAAGTGCAACCTATGATTCTTCTCCTGAAGAAGTTCTTTTACAGTGAACATCCCAGAACCCAACAAATACATCTGAAAGAAGATGAGTACCAGAACTGTAATTATTTACCTTTACAATGAACAAAGGCTTTGTCCACAGCATGGAAGTCCAAAATACAATAATTATGCATAAAAATCTGAGAACAAAAAAATACATATACCCATACATAACTAATTAAAACCCTTTAAAATTTATGGTAATTTATCAAAAATCCTTTTTCTGCTGGAGGACAATAAGTATTTTTCCTTCTCTAGGACTTTAATGGAGGCACCTTAATATATACAAGTTCAGGACCAGCAACACAGTAACACTGAAAGCAATAAATAAATATGGCTCAGGTTGACTAGGTCAACACTCATAGTCCCTTCTCTGACGCAAACTTGGCTCTTCCTGAAGAACTTGCTTCCTCTGGAGTTACTCCTTTTTACCCAGAGCCTCCCCATGAGGCACTGTATCAAGAGCGACAGCTGTGCTGCCTCTGAGGAAGCCAAGGAAAAGCAGACAAGTGGGGCCTGAAAGTGTATTCTGGGCAACAGTTTGAGAATAAATGGCCCAGAGATCCAAGTAGTTACATGAGAGGACTGACACTTGAATTTTTTTCAGTAAGGGAACAAATCTTACCTCTGAACAAAATCACTAAGGTATCAGGACAGGGCGATTTCTGGAATTTACCATCTCTGTTCAAAAGGACTGTTTCATTATGGGCCCAACAGGCCCAACATTTTGGCCTCAGTTAGACATGTTGGATCCTGTTCATTATCTAGCTCAGTAAAGAGGTCTAAAATTTAAGCGAACAAGTGACAGGACCTCTTAATTTAAATCAGTGGTTCCCAAATTTGCTGCAGACAAGCCTTATTTGAGAAAACTGACAACGCTCCTCACTCTGCCATGCCTATCTCACAGCATATGTCTCTCCTTCCCCTACCCATCTTGCTTTCTCTATGCTGCTACCCTTTGCTTTCTTCCACAATAGTTACTAGTTTTATCTCCTTGCCTCTCGTTTGCTTGTTCCATGTTGACTGGGCAGGCAACAGAATAAAGAAAACTTACTGTTCCCTGAGATCTATCTTTGACGTCATACACAGAGAGTTTGATTTGTGTCATCTGATTGATAAGAGAGTCTTGGAAAAAGGCAATGCTGCTTAGAAAGATAGGATTACTTGTTCCCTGTAATCATAAACAAAAAAGCGAAAAATTAATGCAAGGTGATATTTGTTAGGAAGAAATGCTTCCTGTGTTATCTTCAGTTCAAAATCTAATCCAGGAGTACCTCACCACTTACCTCAATAATTTCTGTCTGTGCATGCTTCGTCCAGAATGCCTGAGGTGGTGTAGTTACACTCACTGCTACAAAACTATTTGGTTTTCGATCTAGCGATGGAGTTAGCAGCTCACTGCAAGCTTTAGGTATGAAATAGATAAATTTAGATTCAAGATCTTTTCCATATTGCTGTAAGACTCTACATTTTTATAAAAGGATATGATTTACCCTGAGCAATAAAGCCATGAAGGGCCATTAATTCATTCTAGTGCCACACTATAAAGGCAGAAATCACTCACCTTCATGCACACAAACAGTAAATAAGCAATCAGATCACTTTGGCTCCAAGCTGTAGAGTTGTAATTTAAACTTGTTCTCTTCTGACACCTGCCTATCCATCCCCCTGGCATAGCTCATTAGAACAGTGTACATGCGTAGGTTTCCCTCTGGGAATCTCATGACCATGGCAGCATTTAATTTCAAGTCACACTCCATTAAGCCCATTACCAAACAGTAACATGGAGAACCAAGAGAAGTGCTCGAACACTGATCAAATAGCACTACTTGTAATTGTAAAAGGATGGCAATTTATTTCATCTAAAATGTTATTGTGAGTGTAACTGCTGCAAAGGGACAATGGCGAATAGGAAAAAACTACCAAAAATTTCAGTAAGTAACTACTACACAATTACATTAAACTTCAGAGCCAAATTCTATCTAGCCAGATACAGGCAACGACAGTGTGGTCCAACTCTGCTTCAGCTAGATGCAGAAAGTTAATTCTGAAATTTACCTGGGCAAGCAAAATGTTTAGATGTACACTAAACAGCTTTGCAGTTCCAGATGTTTTTAACTTACCTGAAAAAACTTATTCAGCTCTAAGGAGTTCTTGTTAAGAATATTATTCGTAACACAATTACATACATCTGAGAAAATTTTCTAATTTTTCATTTCAAGCGTACTGCTAAGCACATAAGCTTCCAAACATTAGTCCACTATTGCTAATAAAACCATGTTGCAGTTGAAAATGTGGACTGCATTTTCATGAAGAAAATATTTTTCTCTTAGTCTTCAAGTGAGGTGAGTCAATGAACAAGCTTCTTGTTCAAATTTAACCAATCTCAGAAACTAGGTCACTTCTGCATTTCACATTATCACTTGCCAGCAAAAACCAAAGAAAAGAAGGTATATGTAATATTTGGTAACCCTTAGAAAATATTCTATCCTAAAATGGTGTTTCCAGCAAATCTTCAGTTTTCTTGAAGATGTGAACTGCTGATATACTCAGACTGAAGACAGTTTCACTGTATGTTCACATTAAAAAAAAAAAATTAAAACAACATTCACATAACAAATATTTAAAATTTTATCAGACAGATGTTTTAAATACAGACTTTTAAAAACATTACAAAAATCAAACTGCTGGCTACTTATCAAAAGATACCATACAGGGAGCAAGAAAACTGTAGCACATCTCCATAAAAACTGAATTAAAGTTTCAATCCTTACTATATGAAAGGCATTTCAAAATCGACACTTAAAAAAATGCACACATACTCAATAGCATGTATCAGCAAAATTAGCATAAAAATCACTAATCTTACCTAAACTGAACTCTAAAATCGGCTCATCAGGATCCTGAATGTTTCCTGTAAATCAGAAAAATTAACAAAAGATTAGCCAAACATTGCTATTCTGTGAATGCTTTCCTCATTGCAGTCATACAGAGAAAGAAGTTACAGTCATATAAAGAAAGAATTTTATATTAAAAAAATTAGTATTTTTAATTTAATGACTCATGACTGGTATTTAAAATATTTATTAGCTAATTTTTGGTACCTAAAAAAGATTTGAAAAACCTGAGCTCTCATTTTATAGGACATTTTAAAATATATAAACCTATGGAATATGGGAATAGAAAATGCCAAATCTCAGTAGAAAACAATAGAATTAAAGTCACTTAGTGACTGAACCACTATTAACTCCAAATTATTAAATCAGATATGTCTCGTCTGTGAGCAGTGAATAGGGAGAAGTTTGAGAGTACCTGTCTCTCACTAATCAAAGAACACCTCTGGGGGTTACAATCATAATTTACTCACCATAAAAGATAAGGGAGATAATTCTCAGCTCCCTGAACTATCTTGAAAGTTTTAAACAATGTCAAACAAGGAGGCTGCTAAAACTCTTCCTAGACCTTGACATTCTTTTGTTGTTTTCTCCCCCTGTTGCTTATTTTTTGACTGATAAACACAACTGCACAAAATCTAGGGTTTTTTTCTTGCCTCTCCAATTTTAATGTTTTGTCTATTTTAAAAATAAGAAAACTTTAAAAATAAGGTAAACTTAAGATCTTTTAATATTTTTGTATAATTCCTTTATCTCATTCTGTCCAGATAACCAAACACATCTAAATCTTCTAGCAATTAAAAGAAAAACACAATGTTAGTACAAGGTATATTCTGAAAGGAGCAATGGAGGAATAGCTGAGATGACTACATACCTGCTAGAGAAAGGCCTAGCATGTCAGAGGTGACATCAATGGTGGAGGCCCGTTGCACAGTGCGGGATTTTGCACCATGGCGGGGACTGTGTTCTCTTGCTGTCATTTTGTCATGAAGAACCCTTCTTTTCTTGCTGCTTGGCTTTACTGATGTTTTTTCTACAGAGTAGCAGAGTGCAGCAGGTTGTCTCCAATTGCTATTCCTCTAACAGTTCCATGCTAAGCAATAAAGAGAGCAAAAACATACACCAAAATTTTAGGTCACTATCAGCTACTGGTTTTTTTAACAGCAGCAAATCTACTGCTATAAAATTGCCTCAGGTCATTCAAATAAAACGTTCACGGTAGATCCAACGCACAGTAACTCAATTTGCATGAACTGTACATCTGTAGCATTTTACTGTGAATTGTTGATGACTGTACCACATGCAAGAAAGGCTCTTCTGTCAGAGAATGGGGGGGGGGGGGGGGGGGGGCTGAGACTCGTTAAGAGACCAGCTGCTCTTCTCCTTTGTCTAAGTTATTAAACCATCCTTAATGAAGTTTCCTGGATTCCATAATCCCTGAAGAACACAAGTAAATTTGTCAGATGGGGCCTCTGTCTGCAGAGGTAGGACAAGGGATAGGTACAAAGGGACAATAAGTAGGCAGAAAACAGCATAAAAGGGCAGGAAATGTTGTTAGTGTCAGCACACTGTGTCATTCCAGGCTCTACTGCCATGAGAGAGGGATATTGAAAACTATAAATAAAGCCTACTGGGCCAGAGGGAGGCTGAAATTCTGGGATGGTGATGAAAAGAAAAAGCAAAAGGGGATGACAGCTAATGTGGTATGTGGCAGTGTCTGTGCTCTTCCTTCACTCTACACTTTATTGGTCTACAGACATCCATGACAGTTGTTCTCCTCACAACGCCTGTAATGTGAAATGTTATGGTAGGGAAGAAATGCACAGCCTATAGAAAATTGGTTACATTGTTAAATGTGGTGCTTTTGGTTCGGCTGATAAATTTGAATGTTCCTTCTGTCAGCCATATTAACAATGCAGTTACAGAACTTTTGTATTTGTTTCATACTATTATAACAAACTCCAGTGATCTAGGAAGTGAGAAGTAAAATCTGATAAACCTGAAAGATAGCAATACACTTACTAATACCTTCACAGCAGCCCTTCATTTTACAAAACATCTGAACCATGCTGCATAATGGCAGCATATTTCTTTTCCTTTTAGATTGATGGACCTAACAATGGGCATGATGCATTCTAATTAAATAAAGACCTAGCTTTTTCTTGTGTTTTAAATAAGCATTTTAAAATTGTCTGAATGCCTCCAAAGGAACATTCAACCTGCCTAACTTAAGACTCTGAATTTAACTAGTCAGCATCTCCCTCTGCAGGATTTCAGAAGAATCACCCTCTCTCCACAGGGAACTAAGGCATCTTCTTAACTAGCACTGGTTCACTGGACATCTAAAATTCATTTGCAAGTTAGCATCTAAGACGACTGAGTTGAACACAACCGTGGCCATCTGCGTGAGAGATTTTAAATGGGGAGCTCATTCTAGGGAAAAAGGAATTTGTGCCGTGTCCACCAGATGGGCTAGTATGCTGTCACTTGGTGATTCAACTCAGGTTTATACATATAATGTCATAAGCCAATTCCAAATAGGAAAAAGGGGAATTCTTGAGTGGAAGAAGCAGAAATTGAGAGCTCTGAACATCCCATCCCCAAAGTCTTTGAAACTCAGTGACAACATATGAAACAACACTCTGCTTATAGATACAATTTATGACAGCCAAAAATTAAAGCAAGCAGTTTTCCAATTCATATGGAATCAGAGAATAGTTGAGGTTGGAAGGGATCTCTGAAGTTTATCTAATCCAACTCCCTGCTCAAAAGTAGAGTCACCTAGAGCAAGTTCCTCAGGACTGTGTTCAGTTGGTTTTGGACCAGGATGGACCTCTCTGGCCAACATGGTTGTACCAAAGTTTGATCACTCACAGTAGAAAAGCTTTTTTTTTTTTAACGGTTAAGTGGTTAAGTGGGTAGTGAAGCACCAGTTTTTCTCAAATAGTACTGAATGTCCTAAGATTTGGTCAAATAAAACTTCCATCAAAATTCTTTGCCAGTTTCCAAGTCTTTCCATTCTCCTAATTTTTCCCTTCTGTCAGCAATAGGTTTTCCTTGGTTTGCTCTTTATGTAATGTAACATTTAATGGTTTGTAAGTCCATTAAAACTTACTGCCTAATGAAACAAAACACCTACAAAATGTGCTTGCAGACATTTAGACAGGATGCCAATTGCCACTTCCCCCAAATCCTACAAATATCTCATTAGAGAATAGCATGTTCACACAGGTACAGGTCAGACAGCAGTATTCAGACTTAAAAAGTCCAGCTGTTTTTCAGCTAAAATCTCTGTAATTGCTCACATCCTTAAAAAGGGTCCATACTTGAGAAATTAAGACAGGGTCAGGTATTTTCTTTGTTTTGAAACTATTTCTATTTAAATATTACTGAGGATAATAATTTTCCAAGTCTAAGTTCTCAACTACTCATTTAAATTGCGATTTTAATTTTTTACCTAATGATACATTTTTAATTTACTTACACTGGTCATACTTACAGAGGGCTCTTTTCCTCATGTGTGGAGGGATTTTGCATATCATAACATCAGTTAAATCCACATCTAAAAAATTAACAAAATAATCAGTCTTTTTACACAGCATAAATCACAACCAACTGACGGGTACCATTCTCAGATTAACTGTAAATTTAACTTCTGATTACCAGCTCTCCCATTAAAGTTTACTGAAAACAGAAAAAGAGTATGATCCTCTGCTGGACCTCAACCAGCACTAGTCATAGCAATAGTCAGAGCAGGAGCACAGAGAAATAAGCTTATGCTGAAAAGGACTGACTTCAGGTCAGCATTTGGTGAGTGGGTAGAATAGCTGTAAGAAATTTATGTTAACATGTTTACTGAAAGGCTTGGTGCTATTAAGAAAAAGGAATGTATATGATATGTTGAGTATGAGACAGCCTTTGTTACTACACTGCTTTTCTATAGTTAAACTTGCAAAATTTTGCTCTTTGGAAGAGTTATAACTGTCACTGTCAGGAGAAAAGATCCTGTGTCAAAACACAGAAGTTCTAAAGATCAGGATGTAGGGCTCTTTCTCCATTGGGTGAAATGTGAGGTAGGCTTCTAAGAACAACACCTAGCAATAAACATACAGGAAAAGTGAATCATTTTTAAATCTCATATAGGTTAACTGAAGGTTTGTATTTGCTAGTGGTACCATCTCATTCAAGTACACTTGCATTAACAGGATATGCCTTTTAAGACCTTCCATGTATGCCATACTAAATAAAAGAGATTGCCAAATCCAGTCTGAGCTTTTTGGTTCAATCGCCAGCCCTACCAATTACCCAAGACTGCTTAAGAACATAGGTATGAGATCTTATCACTTACGGAAAGGGGTTTATCTCACCTAAACTGCATAGGAGGCAGGTTATCTGATCTCAACTCACTGCCCAGGTTCTCTGTATAGTCAATGGTGAGACAGGCACTTCCAGAGAATGAGTCACCATTTTCCAAGGTAGGTGGGATGAATCACCCCATAAAGATACCTTTCTCTCTCTAATTATAGAAAGAATTTAGATGACTAGCTTAGGCCTGATGCTGCAGCTGAGCAAACTGGATCCCTCCCACAGTTGTGCTAGCTCAGGCAGGGATGAGCCCCTCTATTCACTGCATAGCCTGACAGACCCAAATGACAGGTGCTCTGATCACTCTCTTGAGTGACAGCTGTTTCAACAATTACAACTTTATGATCATGTTTTTGATAAAAATCAATGGAGGTGGGATTCCCACCAAATTAAAGGTAGTAGTAACACACCAGACAGTTTCCTTAGATGGTACCAAAGATTGGTACCACTCCTGCAGCCAGCAATCCCAAGGAATGATGTAATTCATGTCCAAGCAAACCCTATCCTGAAGATGGCATGATGCATCCACAGCCTTTGGATTTGCCCTTACTAATCCTGCAGATAGTGGATGTTGGCAATATGTGCAGCTTTGCACTTCATGAAGTTTTGCCGCAAGCCCAATTTTCAACTGTGGCTTCAACAGTTATGAAAAGCTGCGGCTGACCCCCAATAACAGTAATAGTCATTTCTACTGTGCAGAAAAGGCTTCTGAACAAGCCTCCCTTCTATTATGTGAATATTTATTTGGTGCTCTATTAGCACAAAAGCACATGAACAGAAGAAAAGATTTTCATCAGATGCCACTTCTGGCCTGCTACCTTCAGTCTTGGCAGTTGGCCATAGGAAGCAAATGCCACTCTGCTCAGCTACACTGCTTGCAAGATCTCAAGCAAAACCGATGACCATCTTGGCCCCAAAATAATCCCTTGTTGATTAGCTTATACAACTACAAGCTAATATTCTCCTTACCTCCACAATTGTTCTAGTAAAGTGCTTTGGTCTGTCCCCTTCTTGAAAAAAATCTCCTACCAAACTACCCCTTGAAACAAACATGTCAGATGAGGACAAACCTTCTTTCACCCCAACACCTACTTTTTACACGACTAAGAAACAGGATTTTTCCAGTTCACACATCAATAAGCAGGAGAAAGAGGCTACTCCAATTATAGACTAAATCAAAACCTACTTTGAGACTGTACTTTTCTGCAGCCATAGTGCTCTGGGCTTACAGCATTTGATTGGGTAGAGAGGCATGCCAAAGCAGAAAATGCAACTGCAGTGGAAGGCTAAATGTTACCGATACATCTACATGAAGAGAATAATAAAGGAAGAGTGTGATGCCTTCTTTAATGATTGAAAAAAATGAGGATGCCATCATCTCCAAGAGAGAGTGAAAAAGTAGTTGTGGTGTATCTGCAAATACTTGTACCACTCTCTGGATTGTAAGGACTTGTACCACTCTCTGAACCTTACAAATTAGAGTTCCTGTTCCCGAATGATAATTTTAAAACATCGAGAGGGCTCCTTCAGCCAAATTCAGATAACGTCTTAGTAAAAAGTTTTTCGAAAAAGTTTTTCTGGCTGAAAATGTTTCAACTATACACGAAAAAGTGGAAATTAATACTGCCTGAAACAGTAAGTATTTTGGATCTGCAACATGGCCAGGTTTCCAACCAAGATCCTATTAACTGTATCATTATGAACAAAATAATGGAAAGGATGAAATGCCAGACTATGCTATGTTATGATTAGGCTGCCTTCCACATAAGAGCACCATCTTTTTTTTTTTTACCTCCAACCATAGAAAACCTTGCTAGTGAAACAAGATTTGCCATGCTGGCTCAAGACCAACCATCCAACAATTCCAGCATCCCATCTCCAATAGCTGTTTCAAAGAACATGCAAGGAACTTTCTTTATATATATTTATTTATATATGCTTCAAGCCCTGAGGTGAAGATCTGGATCAACTCTATGACTCATGGCTGCAGAGGCAGCGCAAGAGCAGAACACCACCTCAAAGGACAGCAGCTCCCAGCAAAAGCCTGCTAAGACCAACACTGATTAAGAGCTATCTTTTTTACAGTCTCACAAGCACTTTGCTCTTCTGTCTCATTTTGTGAGAGACTGAAGGTCCTCAGTCACACACTGATCACAACAGGAAAAGCCAGATCCATGAGCTTGACACCTTGGGACAGATTCTTCCTTCCAGCCAAACATGTGGGGGCAGCAACACAGACTACATCTACTGCAGATCCACGGGTTGACAACAATTTCACTCCACACACTCCACAATTTAGGACATTTCCCTTACCATGCCCCTCGGGAAGGCAAAAGAAAGCAGGTGGTGCCAGCATCCAATATGGACCTTTGCCTCCCACTGAAATTACTTGCCCGCCAAAAACATACTTGGCAAGTGCTAGTCTGTCAGCTCCACAAAGAGGCTGCATTTCCACCTCTCAGTCTACTCCTGAAGTCTAGGTTCCCCTCACAGGCTGGTTCAATGTCCTCCTCCTCCCACTGACCAGAATCTTGATTACCAAGTAAAAATACCAAAAGTTTGCCCTGAAGAGTCTTCTTGTCACTCTCTGAAGCCCTCCTGAGGATTTTGACCAAGTGGATGACTTCAGCAACAATAGGGAAAAGTCTTCCACAAGAAAATGAAATAAACTACTACAAGATACAGTGAATGTATTTGTGCAGTGTGGAAATCCCCAAATGCAACCTTTCAGTGTTATTTAGATAAAAGGCCAATTCAGCAGCAGAAAGTAGCTTGCTTTCTCTTTGCTTTCCTGTCTACCTTCTCCCACTTACGTACAGACAAATCTAAGTCACAAACTTTCTTCTTGATCCTTCCTTGCTATGAACTTCAACTCAATTAATCTAAAAACCTAATTTTATCTCTTTAATATATTTGAGTACTTTTTATAGAAAACTGCAATTTAGGCCACTTTGTTCTTTGTGCAAATTAAGACTATTTGTCTATATTCGCAACTGAAACACAATTAGCATCCTTAAGTTAACGAGATATTGTTTTAATTTCACTTGTCTGATGACAACACTTCTATATCTTCAGTCCTCCTTCTAAGAGCACAAAAATATGCATACCCACAGGTGGAAGTAAGCATTTGTAACACAACTGCTTGCTAACTAAAAATGAAAAAGCACAGCTCTGTTTCACTTTGCAGAACAGCTTTTATCAAGTTGATCACAGCACAATCCCATGGAAAATGATCAGTCCTGCTATAGAGCAGTTTGACAGCCAACCCTCTCAGCTTCCTCCGTTGTTTTATCAACAGAAACTGAAACAGATTAGAAATGGTCTTTACCCTAAATTATTCTTTACCCTCTTCACAAGAAGCATGCTGGGTACCTTGTGGTGAAGTTTCCTGTGCATGGGATGACTTCTCTCCTCATGATTCGGGGTTCTCACGCTACCTATACAGATACGGAAAAGCCCATGAGAACAGGGAGGAGTTTGGACTGGAAACACATTTCTGAGTTTGATCGTCCTCTAGACACCCTCCTAAACCCTGCCTGTTCCAAAGCAGACTTTCATGATGTTCACAATGCAGAAACTGCATCACTAACTGGAGAAAACAAAATGCTTAACCCCTGCTCTGAGCTCCTCCTGCTGCAGGAAAGGGTGGGGTAGGGGAACAAAGGCAGAAAAAAAATTAACAAAACCCCTCCCAACAGTTTATGACCTCAAATGGAGATGAACCAGACACATCTTAACATTAGCTGAAGATTTCATATGACTCTTGATTACAGTCAGATGGCAGTAAAAAAATCCTCAAACATATAGGCAATGAGAGAGGGGGACCACAGAAGACACAGGGATAAAAGCAATGAAACTAGATCTGTAATCAGTTTTTCTCAAGCTTGGATTACAACAAAAAGTCTAGGGAATTATCTGATATAGCTGTCTACAATACTCACCACTTTATAGACTAATGTAGCACTAATTAAAGCTAGTGTATTCTGGTCAGAACAACCCAGGAATCACAGGCTACTGTTAGCACTGTCCTCTGTGTGCTTGATGGGATCTCACATTCTACTCTGAAAGCACTGAGCTTCACCTGTGCAATGGGACTGTGCTCCAGGTCACAATGTAAACATGTGTTTACTTTCCTGACACTACATTTTCCCACATAGAAAAAATACTGTGTTAGGTCACAGGCATAACAGAAAAATCTCCCATTTTTACAAGGCAGTGCTCTGACTTGCAGTGATTCCTACACTTACTGTTTAAAACATCTATATAAATAAAACATATATAACAGCATCCAAGGACAAACCAGAAATGCATGAACTCTTTCTCTAACGTATGTGTTTTCAATAAGACGTTAATGACTCAGGAAATGAAAAAGTGTCAGGTATTTAAAAAATTTAAAATAAATGTCAGTGTGGGAGTAATATTCCACAAAGGTTATTACCAGAATTTAGGCAGCATAGCAAACCTGGAGTCTTATGTTATTAATACAAATCTGCTGATACCTATTTCTCCATCAACATTTGTTTTGTACTCCTGAACTGTTTTGTGCATGTATCTCATACCTTTTTTTTTTTTTTTTCTTACACAGTGAATGCCTAGGCTACGCCTACTGGCCATGATATTGGATGCCTTTTCAAATTCAATAATTCTATTTTGGTTCCAAATATCCCATTTCTTTGTGCTGCTTTCATTTATTCTTCCTGGAAAAGAAAATTATTTCTTTGTTTACCCTGATCTTTCTAAATCAATGAGAAAGAGGGTTGTTGTGGGCCAAGATGCTGACTGCAAGGCTCTTTCCTGGATTCCTTTCTGGAGTCATGTAAACAAGGGGTGGGAGGCTGGCACTTTGGAAGCATAAGCATCCAACTCCACACAGGCCAACAACAGTCTGTGCTTCCCACCACTGCTCCTATTTCAACAGCTCAGTGGGACAGCTGTCCCAGTGAAAGGAATCCTTTTTCATGCCAATCCTACCCTGTGGGTTAACAGTAAGCTCACCCTGTGAGATATAATGGGGGGTGGGTGAGGGTGTGTGTGTGGTGTTTGGGGGTGTTGCTTCAGTGTCTTGCCAGTTTCTGAAAATATTTTCCTTGACAATCTATTGAGGCAGCATGCAGACCCTACTTTGCTGGCCCGCCAAAGACCTCAATCTCATCTAGAAAACCTTGTCAAGATTCCTAGGATACAGGCCAAAGACCCCCAACATTTGGTTTGCTTTCTTCCCCAAGTTGTGAGGAGAAACTATGGGGTTTCATGCAGGATTCTCCACCAACTAGATAAAGGCAAAGGTGAGCTGAGATGACAGTCAAAAGGAAGTAGCACTAGTAAGTTTGAGGAAGGATGAACTGCTGAGCTGCTTCTCAAGAAGTGGTAGGACACAGGACTAAATGGAGAAAGACACTGCTCATCACCTGTCAGCCATTAGCTGTGCCTCAAGACAGGCACTGAAAGAAGAAATAAAGGTATTTCTGAGTGGGTCATGAACAAGATGCAGCCTTTATATACTCAAAAATGTTTACACATTCAAAATTGATTCAGGAGCACAGGCACTCGGTAGGAGCCAGAGGAGACTCAGGGATGACTAAAGGCACTGTGTGTTATCCTGTGTTTGCATTGCCCAGTGCAGCTGGCACACTCTGGGTCAGTGGATGCACATGTGCAGGGTTCCTCTCTGCACCCCAAACCTCTCTCCCACATGCACACACAAAACACACATACATCCCCCCGCCCTTTTCAAGACAGTTACAGCAGCTGTATTCTGAACAAGGCCAACAAGAAGGGGAAGTAGGAAATGTAGTGACAGGATCCGAGATACACTAACTTGTCCAAGCTTTTCTGCTATATACAAGGAACTGCTGCACACACCTCTTTCAGAAAAGGAAGCCACAATTTCATTTCCCAACCAAACCAGAAAACATTAAAAAGTAATTTTTCAGAGGTCTCAAAATGTCACCATCTGATGATATTGCAGGTCACAATACTGACGCTCTTCAGAAAAAACAGGTTAAGATGGTAACTTCGGAGAAACCGACATTTCTACATCTCAACATCAACAGAAGTTTTCATTTTAGTAACTCTGCTAATGAGAATTATCAGCAGTAGACAGTACATCTAGAATTTAGGTAAGAAAAGAGAAACAAGAAGATGTAAGCAAGGCCCATAGAACATACCAGGAACATAAGTAACTCTGCTGACCAACATATTTGCTTATGTGTTTTTAACACAGAATAAATTCCACCTGTATTTTAAGAGAAGGCATATTTCACCACTTTTGCAAAAAGCAAAGTCCACATCAAGTATAAACCGCACTGTTGCTAAGAGGACCTGACAATATAATTTACTAAATGGATTCTTAACTTCTAGCAGACTTACTGAAACACAACTGTGTGGGAAAGACTACATGTACTAACAGACATGGGTCATTTTAAAACACACTGGAAAAATGTTTTGAATATGCTGAAAATTGCTATATTTGATTGCTGAATTTAAAAGGCCAAAATCAGTAACACAAAACTGGAATAAATAAAGTATGCAACCTACAAAAAACCAGATCATAAGTGGCTTGTGTGTCTTTGAAGTGACCTCAAAAGAGGAAATCAGACCAAATATCACTGAAATATTTCTATGAATTTGATTACAGATCATTCTCAGGTGTTAAATCAGCAGCTTTCTATTAGAGTATCACATTGCAACAATTGTTCCCTACTTGTGAAAATTCCTTTGTGGGTTCCCAGCTCTGCCTACCAGCCTTGCTGAAATACTATATTCTTTGTTCAGGTGCAATTGAACAAAGAAGATAGTATAGAAAATAAATATGTTGTAGTGGGTATTATGATGCTAGCTCTAAGACAGAAAAGACAAAGGTATAGTTTGTAAAGAGTAACTAAAAGTATTTCTACTATTCCGATTGGTTTATTCTGTGAAGTGAGCAAACACCTGTGGAAACATAAAAATGTTGCACGTACTTACTTAGGTTCATGTTTCCTCACTTCAGCATATTACAGATTAAAGTGCTCTTTCAGACAGAGAAGGTAGCAAGTAATTGTGTAGCTGCAATATGCATTGTGCAACACTTTATTCTGCTGTAACAACATTCTTTCATCTACCAACAGACAAAGTGTAATAAATATTTCAGTCCAAAATTCAGAAAAAAATTAAGACTCCTATAGGGTATGGCCATGAATTTTTGGAGTCCAGGGCTTTTAAAAGCAATTTTCAAGTAATTTTAACCACAAACTACTGGTTTGTCTTCAGCAACTAGTACTGATCAATCTTTAGAACTGATGTAGTTTAGAGGACTTCAAAAGTTTATTTAAAAAGCATGGATGGTAGCAATGATAACAAAAAGATATAAATGCTGTGCAATGACAAAGGGCATTTTATTAGTGCTGAGTTCCTTGCAGCACTCAGTGCTCAAAAATATGAGCTTAAATGTCAGAGTTTTGTCAATTCTCCAAGCACTAACATGCCATATAAAACTGGTGTGTTACTACTGGCCAAGTTTATTTGAATCTCACTTTTTTTAAAAGCAAGTTTCACATGGATATGGAAGAGCCTGAATATGTGAAGAATGCATCCCAAATTACTTCACTTTCTTTAAGTTCATGACTAATTCACTCTCATGACTGATATATCTGACTCTCAATTTTGGCATGCTGAAGGCAAGTGACAGTGATGCCGGCTTCTCCTGCTAACTGCTGGTGCCTCCCACCAAACCTTATCAGAAATTCATAAGCATGCTACCTACCTCAGCAAACAAAGCAGCAGAGATGATGTTTCTGTCCACAGCTACCTGTCTTGATCTGCAGGCCCAGATGAGAACAGGTATCTGCATTTCAACCACACAAGTCTATAGTCCACCATCTTATCAAAGCCACTTTCAGCAACAGGTTAAACTAAGACACTGTTTTGCCAATTGTTAGGCCTAGCATAAAAAGACACAGCCAGCATAAAGATGAACCAATAACCAAATTGTATTTGATACAAAAGGGTCAGTACATGGGTGAGCGCTGGGGGTACAAACAAGTCAGCCAGATTATACATAATTGACATCAATCCCACTGACCCCAACAATGACACCGCACAACTAACAATAGGTGGAATGAATAGTGTAATGCAGTTTCCCATAGAAGGGACAAGAGACAACTGAGTCAACAAACCAAATACATAAGACCAAGGAAGCCACATACTGAATCTCTACACAGCCCACATTTACAAAGGCCAGACCTGACTGGAGCCCAGTTCCAGGGAGGGAGGAGGTCCTTCCCCAACAGGGAACTCTGCACAGGGCATCCACCTCAGACAGACACTGCCCCTCCCTGCAAGTGGTCCCAGCTTTTATCCCTCAGTGGGACACCTGACCTTTGCTTACTTAATGCAGACACCTGGGGCTCATTCACCCAATGGCTCTCCCTGCCAGGCGGGCCGCACCCTGGAGGGAAGCCCAAAGGCAAACTCACCCCCCCTTTGTGAGGGGCTGTGGGAATCACCCATATAGCAACCTTAATTTGGGGCTTGGGGTTGAAACCCCAGCATTCCAGACACTGAACTACATTTCAGCGTAGACACACACTACCACATCCACTGCCTCTGCTAGAGAGGCAGTACCTTCTGGCAAAAGGGCGGTACCAAAAGCTGAATATAAAGACTGGGTCAGAGCAAAAGTTTAACCAAGCCTGGAGTCGTCTCTGAGAGTGGGCAGCACTAGAGACTAAGAAAAACAGCATAATGAGCAGTACTGGTATTTTGTGAGGCATCTCCAGGTTTGCACTCCCAGATTCATCTGACAAGCCCCTAGGAACTTTCTGAGCTGGGCATCACACTCAGACCTCCGTATTTAACTGGTGGTGGTAACACTCCAGCTGATGTGCTCCCAGAATCCATCGCTGGCCCTTGCAGCACTGTTACCCTGTAGCTCTGTAATACCATACTACCATCACTAGTTGCTGGCCATAAGCCTTGTAAGGGGGGGCCTGCAAACCCTGAGGACTTAAGGGTTTCAGGCTTGTTTTGTCTGAACTTTTCTTGACCTGCTGCAACTTTGTTTTAGCAATTAAACTTGGTTTAGTTATAACAATTTTTCCAACAGCCCAGAGGTCTGTGGCTAATTTGTTCTGACTTTTGTTTACCTTTACATGGTACTATCATCATTTGACAACTCTAATGCAATGATGTAGTGTAGAAAAACACAGGCATGGTGTGTCAGCAGAGGACTTGAGAAGTGGAGATGCAAGACGGAGAGGAGTACAAGCATGGGATAAGAAGAGGTAGGGTACAGAGTTGACACTTGGGAGACACTGTGGCTATAGACAGCTCACCCATGGTCACTTAAAGAACTGCAGACTTGGCTGGACAAAACTGGTTTTAGGGGTAATAAGCAGAACAAAAAATACTATCTAACATGTATATAAAGTAGCATATATAGTAAATTTGGATGTAACATGGAGCTGCAGAACAATGAAGAGCAAGCCAAGTTTAAGAGCTTATTAGCAAACATAAAAAAGACCCCAAGTGGATCCTAGAGTCAAGAAGAAGAAACTATCAACAAGAATATCATATTCCTCCTGTCAGCATCTGAAGTCCTTTATCTGCTGACAACTGCTGAAACACCTCCACAAACGCCACCACCAGAATGAAACTACCTTAGGACCCAGAGAAGCAGTGGAAGGGTGAGCCTTACAGCAGGGTGAAGAGGTAGACACTTTGTGCGTGCAATGATTTTAGCTATATTATTATTTATTGATGCCTTCCCCTGTACAGAAGCATTCTTTCTTTTCCTGTAATTATTCGATCTGAACAAGTAATGATTACACTGTAAAGACTAACTATAATAATGACAACAACTTCTTGCCTTTGGATATAAGGTGTTTCATCTTTGCAGATGAAGATTTTGAGTGTAACAGCACAGACATGGTATTTAGTGCCATTCTTCACTGTTTACTTGCACTAGCAGATGCTGTTGTCATCCAGTGTTTAGGGAGAGAATTTTTTTAACAGTTGGGAGAACTAATTTTACTGTTTCCAGCTTTTTAAGGTCATGCAGATCTCATCTCTACAGCTTCACTTTAAAGAGTTTTTATAGACTAAAGATGCAAGAATGAGAGCTAGACATAACATTGTCAGGACAGTTTGTGATCACTGGGATAGCATCTATGCTTCAAGCACAATCTATTTGCTTCCACTGAAAACATAAAATGACCATCTGTCCACAGTGATATCACTGTGAATCATGGACATCAGTGTAATGCATCTTTGTCAAATAATTACTTTAAAACAGTAAATGTCAGAAAACTAAACGTTTTAACTGTTTGAACTGCAACAAGCTAGAACTATGACAAAATGCAATAGGACATTATTAATCTCTTATATCAATAGTTTTCAATCTTTTCAGATTTGAAAACTCCCTGAAAATTTTCCAGTGGGAGAACCCTTTGGTACAAACAAATTTAAAGCTACTGATCGTAGGCTTGCTTTCCTCAGCCACTTCCCACCAACTTATTTGCATAGTTCATGGACAATTTAAAACCACCAACTAGAACATTATAAGAACCAAACAGCTATGACTGTCAAGACTAATTTTTTTTTCATTTTATTATACATTGTTTCCATCTGCTCAGAACTACACAAATTATTCACCTGACATTCTAAGTTCTTCCATGTTTGGTCTCAATTTAGAAGTAAATTTGTATTTGGAAAGTGTGAGCTAAAGCCTTTCTGGGCATTTTCCAGTTCTGAAAAGGGAAAGTCTAATAATAACTTCTTCATCCAATTAGGAAAAAAAAAAAGAAAGTAATATTTTTCAACAAAGAAAATTAAAAAAACCCCCGTAACTGAAACCCTACATAGCAAATAGTTCTTTATGACGTATACACTTCAAAAAAAAAAAAAAAAACAAAACCACAACCAAAACAAAAAAAACCCCAACAAACCAAACAAACAATTTGCTAATCCCAATAAAAGTGAGTTCAAGAAAAATGAGAGTCTAGCATTATCTATGAGGA
The DNA here is from genome assembly GCF_965140245.1 of Athene noctua. Classification (NCBI taxonomy): domain Eukaryota; kingdom Metazoa; phylum Chordata; class Aves; order Strigiformes; family Strigidae; genus Athene; species Athene noctua. The sequence goes on from NC_134037.1 coordinate 192,867,212, forward strand.
ATGAAGCCAGGGACCACTGGCTGAAATGCAGGAGACTAGCACCCCACTCAAGCCCTGGGGATCTTCTAACACTGAAGCAAAACCAGTGTCACATCCCCATGAAAATTCAGGCTACTAAAGGATCGTGCAGAAACAGTGGCATTAGTGTGCATTCAACAAGCACTTTGTTAACCCTTCCATTCTGAACAGCTCTGTGGCTAAGTATCTGAGGGATGGCTCTCTGGTAACAGACCCAGATTTTAAGGAGAACTCCACATGCAACAAGCTACTGAATCACATCCTTATCTTGGCTGTGAAACTATCCAAGTGCTAGACGGTATCAGGTACGCAGCCTCAGTTCACAATAAAGCCACAAAAATACGGTTCTCTATGCTTCTGCTGTACTACAAGTTTTTCTATGACCTAAACCCCACAAGCAGTTTAGCTAATTTAAATGATTGGTACTGTAAACTCCAGCCTTCAAATGGACGAGTGCTTTCAGAGATCCAGATGGGGTAAGAAGGTACAGAAGTCTGACTGTACAGTCTGGTAAAAGATGCAAAAGATAACATTTATTAACATTTCTGTTTCTAAAATATGAACACTACACAAATGGACAGTTTTGCTTGCAGTTGAACTGTCATAAAAGCAAACATCATGAAACTGCAGCTATATCTGCCTTTTACAACTGTAGATAAAATTACATTGCCTGGAAGTGGACAACAGTGGCATCCAAATAACTAGTGTTAAAACATATTCTATTTTCCTCTCCAGTGACACCCCTAGGTCACTCCTGCGTAAGTGAGAACAGAGTTTGCAAACACCCAAACAGATTTTTCTAATGTGATCTGTCATATTATAAAAGGACTCTTTAATCTGCCAAGATCACAAATCAGACTGCAGGAGTCAATGGTGAAAAACATACTATGAATTTTTCTTCAGTTCTGAGAAAGCCGTGACCATGTGGCAATTGCTGTGTCTCTTTTTCAGACACCTTGACAACCACCATCTTTTCATCTCTCATGTTCAGATTTTCCTTTTCTGATCACTAATACAGAAACTGACCTCAGGACAGAAGATACCTTACTCCTTTTGTGCAATATGATTTCAAAGCCAAAACATTAAGCTTACAATATGCCAGTGCTGTCTCTGTAGGGATAGATGCAGCTGGACATGGAAAGGATCTTTCCCATTCTATGAGGCTCCTATCTAGCACACTGATTTTGTCTAGCCTAATGAAAGATGTTTTGTAATGGATGCCAAATACTTACCGGTGCTGACTGGTGCTCCCAGGGAAGGGGAAAAAGGATAGTTTTTAAACAAGACACAGCAGAGCAGCTCCAGATGACCAGAGTTGTGTTGGGAAATTACAAGCCACTTTAAGACTTAAAGAAAAATAATGAGAAATTTTTTCTCTGTGCTTGCCTCTTCCCTTCACTGCATAGCAAGATATCCAAGCTCTCAATTACATACAATTTTGAGTACCAACAAGTGCATTTCTCCATACAACTCGATGCTTGTTGGTAAGTATCAACAAACATCTATGGCAAAATACAGAGTAATTTGAGACCATTCATACCCAATCCTCTGGGTGTCTCTTTTGTCCATAGGGATCCATAACCACTGCTCCTCAAGTTCACTATTGCTCCCAGCTGTGCCTTCTTAAAAAATCAGTCCTCAAGAACTACTTCTTTCCATTTTTCCTCCTTCTGCATCAAATACTATCGGAAAGCACTGCTCTCCCAACATTCTCATTCCTTCTCAAAGAAATAAAAGACTGTGTGGCAGGGTTATTTGATTTTATAACTATCACTTAACCCATCAAAGCAAACGGGTTAACACATATAACCCATTGTTTGTCTGAGGATAAAATGCACCAACAGGCACCATACAAAACAAAGCTGATTTGTCATACTTACAAATACAAAATAGAAAAGGCTTTTCTTCCTGCGATAGTACATGGATTTAAAAGATGATTCATAGAGAAATACCAAGGAAATAAACCAGAAAATATTAAAATTCATAATTCATTTAAAAATGCTACCTTTCAAACTATTATATATGTCTGAAATGTTTACAAAAGACATTTTTTCAGAATTTCTCTTCAATAGCCATTTAAGTATACTGTTAAAGAACTCACCCTTGAACTAGCAAAGAACTCATCTGTTTGAAAGTGCATCAGTTAACCTATAATATTTTGTATTACATCCTACCTTATTGTTCAAGAGATTAAAAATCCCCTCAAACTCTATTTCTGTTTTTACTACTTCCCATTTATATAGCCTATGAACTGTAAGACAATAACAAACAAAAGCTTCGATAACATTTTCTTTGTCACTAACACAGAAAACATGAAAATCACTTATGATGAATAACTGCAATTCTATGCCAAGCTTAAACCTTCACAGACTGCCATGTAAAAATACTCATAGCTCTTCTGTTAAAAATGTTCAAAAAAATCACAAAAAAATTCCAGAGAACCAAACTAAGCTATTTATATATACACACACGTGTAATTAGAAAGCCAGAAACTCCTCTCCCATTAATAGTGGACAGAAGGAAGATTATATTAAAAACTGGCATTTGCTGCAGAATATGGTATTGTGCTGAAGAGAATGGAGTCTGATGGTTTATCATCTTTTCCCTATTCCCATTACTAACAGATTATTACCATAATACTACAATCACTAATTTGACACTTTCAACTTGGTTTTTACCAGTCTTCTTTCCCAATGCTGTTACTTTCTTTCTGTAAGGTAGGTGTTCATTTTCTTCTTTTCTGAAAGGTTATTCATCTTCTTCATAGTAAAGTCATAGTAAAAACTGGTGAGTGATCTCTTCCTGCTCTTGACTCAACCCACAAACCTTTTGTTGTATTTTTTCTCCCCCCGTCCAGCTGAAGAGGGAAGGATAGAACGGCTTTGGTGGGCACCTGGCATCCAGCCAAGATCAACCCACCACACAGTAGGTGGAACTGCCTGGGACAGCTCCAAAAATCACCTTATCACAAATCACAGAAGATTTGCCTAAAGGAAAGTTGCCAACATGAACATGCACAACCACAATGAAAATACCTCCTTTCAGAAGCACCAAAGCAGTATTCAAATGTCCCACTAAAACCAGCTCCATGTTAACAGCTGAGCAGCACTTTTTTATTCTTTGTCTTCGTTTGCTCATGTTAACATGGGTAAAAAATCAACAACAAAGTACAATTTCAGACACCCTATTTTTAAAATGCCTTCAAGGAGATTAAGCCCTCACAAGGGCCTGAGCCAGAACACATCTTTTAGACTATCTCATTGTTGCATTCTAGGCATTTCTGGGGTTAAAGTCTAGCAGGTGCTGCACTAAGATTTATTTTTTTTATATGGAAATTACAGAACAATCTTGAACATAAATATTCCAAAATGGATATATTTTTGTTTCAAAGCAAAATTAGCATAAACACACTTGAAGAAGAAAATTAATATTCTTTCTGTCATGCCTGCCTACAAACCTCCAAAATACCTTGGCAGAGTTGATTTTTAGTTTTTATAGCATATAATATATCCAAACAGAAAGCATACTATTAAAAGTATCATGATAGATCCAAATAAGTTGGATCAACCTTCTCTCTTGAACTGAATACAGTTTGGCAAAGATACAGTTCACATAGACCCTCTTTTATTGTACAAACATATTTCATTTTTTATTACTGTTTAAGAATCTGTGTGAACAAACCACAAGGACAGTGTTTACCATGACTAAACATCACACTATGAAAAGGTTAAGGAAGGTGTATTCTCTTTGAATGGGATTCACTTCATTGAGCTGTACTGAAGCAAAACAGGCAGCTAGTTATTTAGGACTGAGAGGGATAGGAACCTTCAAAAGGTAATTCCTTCTGACTTTTAAACGGCTATTTTAAAAGACTATGAAACAGGATTAAATTTGCATTCCAACACCTCAAGTTTAATAATGATCTACAACAGGCAGACCAGGGAAGTATTCCAAACCTGACACTATTCCTGTTTGTCTCTTCATTTGAGCGTATTTCATCCATCTCCCATGCTCAAAAGATTTGTGATGGGAAGAAAATGTTTACTAGAAATTCCTTTGATTCTTTTTCTTCCTCAATAGGAGTGTGAGATGCCTTCTTCCTGAAGCTTAGAGGCAAAAGTCCCTCAGACCTGATCATCCTTTCTCCTCCAGAAACCTCTTCAAGTGATGCTCTTCCAGTTTTTCTGGGCATCCTTGTAAGTGACAGCCATGCAAGCCTGAGATGTCTCTCAGGAAGAGGCTTAGAGAGATTTTTAAATTAAAACCCCAGTTTATCAGGCAGAGAAATGTGACTGGAACTACATAAAATGCAGAATATAGAAAAAGGCAAAACCTAAACTAGGACAGATTCAGGGAGTTGACCATGACTCTAATAAACAATAAACCTAAAAAAGCACTCACACATTTTCATTCTTATCTTCTCAGTCCTCCCTCCTTGTCATCCATCCTCTCAGACTGTCATTCAAAGCACTTTTTCCAACAGAGCAGCCCCCTTCCACACTAGTAATAATTCAGTCCATAAACAGTGGTTTTTTCTTTACAGTGGCAATTTTCCAAGTTAGGACTGTGAGATCACACACAATTGTTTTTACCACAGAACAATAACTACTTAGTACCACTATGCAATGATTAATTAGGAAGCAGGAAAAAAAAAAAAAAAGAAGCCATACTATTCTCTCCTGATATTATTCTAGGCACTTAAAAACCTCAGAAACACAGGCTAAGCACTTATTAATAAACAAATAACTAGAGAACTAAACATAGCGTTGACAGAGTACATTAAAAAGGTTTCTTGCTCTGGTGTTTTCCTCCTGTTATTTTACAGATAATTCTGCTAAAGAATGACCTGATCAATGTCTTAATAGCCACTTAAAGCAACTCAGGATTTGCAACGGAGCAGAAAACACATTACTCACCGAGGCTCAAAGAATTCAGCTCCTCTCCAAAGCTGATGTTGGGACAAATCAGCATATAGGCAAAGGGTAGTTCTTCACCAACATACAGTTAAAAGTTTAAGCATTTGTTAAACTAAGGAGATATCTGGGGCAAGGGCTGCCACTGACTCGAAGTACCGCATCCATCATTTGTCAGTACAGGCCCATCAGGGATCTTCAACCACAATTTTCACTTCAGAGCAAGCTTTTCTCTCACTGGTCATGAGTTTGCTACCCAGCAGTCTGCTTCTAAATGTATCTTTGTCATACGCTAAACTTAACATGCCTTTGTCCAGCCCTACAAATTCACTTGATGCCCGATTTATCACCCAGCTTTCCCTGTGCAGTGCAGGGAACCTGCAGGACAATACAGTAGACAGCAAGTATCACACTGTATAGGAGTGATCAAAAAGCACAAGCTGCCAACCAGCCTAAATCCAAAGAATCCAAGCAATCATTGCCCTTCATAGATCATTATGCTCTTCCTTAAACACACATCAAGCACTCTCCTACTGAGTACTGTCATATTATGGGATTATCACTATGCATTCCTATGTGGGTTAAATATTTTATCTATATGCTAGGTACACACACAAACTCCAGCCACTAAGAAGTGCCATATATCCAGTTCACGACACCTCTAAATCATACATCTGGACATTTCTGTTTCTGTATCAGAACCTTCCTACAATACTGCACTGTCACACATAAACTTTCATTAGCCCTCTGCTGGAGTGGAGACATCCTGTATGTTAGCTATCCCCTAGCTGGTATCAGCCACATTCCAAAGCTCCCAAAGACTCCAGCAGCATAGTTGCAGCAATTACATTTCCCATTTTGCTAGTCTTTCTGACATATCCAACACAGCTGGTTCAGGCTTCTCTTGTAACATCATTCCTTCGGTCACCGTGCAGCTGTTCTCTGCATCTGTTACATACTGAGCTGAAGTTTATTGGATATTTGCACGAAGTGTTGCACGCTTATTCCTGATCAGGTCCCAGCTCGCAGTCACCCAGCCGAGTTGCTCTCCCTCAGTTGAAAATACCTCTCCTGACACTTCCCTGGATCCCATCCATCGCTTTCATGATGGTGCCAAACTGAGACAAGCTTGAACCCACTTACCCTCACACAGGCCTTTCTCCTTCAAACTCTTCTGTTGTTGAACTCCCTGTTCATAGAAAAAGTTGTTGTATTACTTCCTAAGATGAGGCTGTAGCACTATTCAAGAATTCAGCACAGATGCCAGTCAGGTGCCTAGGCTGTTAACAGTCAAGAAATAAAGGCAGGACTTGGATGCCTAATTAAAAATCTGCCTCTTTCCACTGATTATGTAAGAACTTAGACTGCTAATTTTGATACCAAGGTTAAACTGAGAAAGTAAGCTCCCGCCAGTGTGCAGCCTTACAATTTGCTGTGTTGAATTCCATCCCTTTAGTATTACCTAATTGTACAACTGTATAGTCATTCCATCTAAAACTGTGTACTGGAAATTAATGTCTTCCTCGCATCAGCAAGTTTCAATAGCCTGCTTTCAATGCAACATGACAACAAAATCAACTCAACCAAAAAAAACCCAACCAAACCTTCAAGAAAACTAAACAAGCCAACTCCCAAATAATAATTAATCTCATGTATCTACCTCCTGTTGTCTTCCCTTGTGCCAGTTCTTTGCATGAGTCTACAGTTCTTACACTAACCTAATTTTCCTCCACCTTGAACAGTAAATTTTGATGCAGCATCATGTTAAATGGTTTAGTAGAATCCAGAGAGACCAGATCTAGCACATTTTTTCTTTTTCTAAAAAACCTACTTTCTTATTAAAAAAAGATACTAGGTCAGTCTGACATGACCTATCTCAGAAAAGTAGAACATGTTTCATCCTCCTTCCACTCAACTCCCATGTCTTTAATTATTCATTCCTTCAAAAAAAATTCTAAGGTTATTAAGGTCAAATTAACAAGCCTGAAGTTGCCTAGATCATATTTTCCATTAGTGATATATATAACATTCAGTAGTATCAAGTAATAAAACTTCTCTAAAAAAAAATCTTAATAATGGATGTATATTTTAATTTCACATTTTAAAAAAAAGGTACCTTTAAGAAATTCCCAATTTGGGAATTCCCAATACAACAACTTAAAAAGTCACTCTGACAGACAGAAAGTCTCTGTTTTTAAAATACGAAAGATGCAAAAACTGGATGCTTCTTCTGAGATTACAAAAAGCTATGTGAAATGATAAGTAAAATACTCAAGATTTCCTGAAAGCTCCCGAGACTCCACAATCACAAGATATACAGCAAGATATAGCTAGGGCTCTTGCTCAACTTGATATGGTCAATCCCAGTGTGAATCTGAGATGATTCTGGGATCTCTGTTACACAAACCTCTTTAAGAGCTACACAGTACCTTAGATTCCCACCATTCAGTATAATTTCTTATATTCACAAAGTGTTAAAATATGTTCATGTAGACTTACTTAAGCATGCTACATATGGAAAAGTTTTTGGGCTGAGGCATAATTTTCTTGATAAAATTTAAAGTCTTTTAAAAAGGATAAATACCCTATCCAGATCAAGAAAACTGATCAATGGGATGTAAGAACCTTTTTTCTGTTTTTCCTTTTCTTGTTGTTTCAGCACTTTCATATCTCTGTCAGCTTGACATACACATGCAAAACATTTGCAAAACATACCTTAAAAGCACACAAAACTTCCTGTAGTCTGCAATTTTAAGCTTTTTCACCAAAATTGGCATTTCTATGCCTTGAGCTAAAAGCAACCATCTTGTTAAAAGGTTGTGTATGTTGCCTCCTTCAGACAAATTTGGCCTGAATTTTAAGACACTTACTTATTGATTCATTCTTCAAACAGCAGCAGTGTGAGTTCTGCATCCTCGTGCTTTAGAAGTAGGTTTGCAGCTGTCTGTACACGTCACACAATGTTCAAAACAGGCAGACAGTTAAGATTCCTTCTGAATATCATGGCTAAAAACTTCTACTTGGGCTCTATCTAAATTAACACCTATGGGGCACCTCAATAAACTCTGGTTCAGCAAGGCAACCCAGTTTAGGGGAAGCACATGAGCACAGGCTTAACTATAAGCTTCAGTTCTGCTGAAATGGGCAGAAAAGTTAAGATTTCTCCTGATGCAGACTTCACCAAGGGCTGCAGGCGTTCAGCGTCTACAAAGAACTTTTACTGAGATGTCCCAGTTCAGATTAAAGATACGTATTTGAAAATTTGACCTTCAGGTATTTAAAGCCCATCCACCCTGCCCTCCCAAAAGTTATCAAAAATCATGCCCTAAAGCTAAAAATAACTAGGAGCCTTTTCTGCTCTTTATTCTGCAGAGACTAGCATGCTAGCAATGCCCCAGTCTGAGATACACTACCACTAGAGATTTTTGGCTTTTATTACAGTGCTTCAAGCTATTATATTCCACCTAGCCTTGGAGACCATAGAGAGAGTTGGCAAAGTGTTTGTACTGCACAGTCCAGACCTTCTGATGTATGGAGGTCTGGACTTGAGGACCTGCATGGTCACCTCCTATCTTATCTTCCTAGGTATATGAAAAATATCACTGGCATTAGGAAATGATCCATATGCGAAGTTTCCAAGAATTAAAGTAGTATGGTAGGCAGCTGATTCTAAGGGTTGGTTTAGATGGTTCAGATTAAGCATTAATCCTCTCAGTATGTTTCAGTGAAACAATTATTTTTGAAATCATAATGACTCTATGGTAGTTCATCTATGTATCTTCCCAAGGGTAATGCTGAGATTATTAACAATTAGCTACTGGACATTTTGTAATGTGAACACTTTAACAGCTTTATAATTAAAATGCAAACACAGGAGTAAAATTAATGTTATTGAATTGAATTTAAGCTTGGACAGGATAACATTCCAAACACCTTAAATGCTTGAAGTAAAAGTAGTGTTTAATTCCTGAAAACCCTTAATTTATTTTTGTGCTTGTGCAGAACATAATGTAGGTTAAATAAGAGACAGAAGTCATCACAGTAAAGAAACAAAGTAATAACCCACAGATCACTGTAGTCTCCAGACACTTAAAATATCTGAAATTGTGCTGCCTCCTTCTCCTTGACCCTGTGCTCTCTACAGCCATTCTCATTAGCCATGTATCTTTTACCCTTCTTTCTGTCCTTCTCCCTGCATTCAGGCTCTACTCAATCTGATTATGCCTTCATTTAAGGTATTATTCAAACTCAGTCCTTCATTTTTGTCTTCACTGCCAAAGTCATGGTTAACTCTGTAGACTAGAATCAGCAGTCAGAAAAACACCTAATGGAATACAGAACATAATTGAAAGGCCAAGTGCCTCACATTATGCAGTAACTGCACATGTAGTTACTGCAATTATGCATACCAATCCAGCACAGTGCGTGCAATTGATCTAGCACTAACAAGAGGATGATGAACATGATGGTCTAAGAAACAGGATCACTGCACATTTAACACAGCCATGCATTCACACATGGCTCGCTCTGCATTTGTATTTCACAAACTGGCAAAAAAGGGAAAAGCAAGAGGGGAAGGAACAAACTAGCGAATGCTGGGTTTTGTTAAAAAACAAACTGTAAAAGCAGACAGTAAACTTGCAGTAAAAGCAACAACAACAATCATAAAGCAGCTTGCTGTGCTAATAACAATTACCTCTCCTTAATTAGTCACTCATGCAGTTTTTCTGTTTGGCACCTATAACAGTATACGTTTTAGCAGGGCACATTTTCTGGAGATGACACCCAGAGAACTGACTGAAGAGAAAGCAGAGACTGCCTCTCAAAAATGGTGCCACTGGAGAGAAACTGTGTTTTATACACACACATTAAGTAGCTTCAATCAAAAAAAGGTTATGTGGAGCTTTATATATGCAAAACTAAGTCTGACTTGTAATGAAACCACTAAATCCAAATCAGTTGTAAGGAAATCCGCACCAAAATGCTAAGCAAGCAGGCAAACAAAAGTGGGTGGCATTCTCTTTTCTTTCTTTCCTATTTTCTCTCCAGACGTAACCTAGCACGAAGCTTCAAATGAGCAGTGGGATCTGTCTATATGGAGTTGACTGCACAGCCTGTGTCATATTTGAGAAACATTTAATTAGGATGACATGCAATCCCTGTAGGGGAGCCCCAAATGCCGTTTTTTTCCTCTATTGTTATGGATTTCTTTGAAAGTGTGGGGACAGACCCCACAGGGGAGAAATCATAGCTGTCTTGGGGAAGAATGACAATTATCTTTTAATTTCTTCAGCAAGAAGCAGCACTGAACTGGATGAAGATGCAGGATTGCCCCAGGCATATCTTTTCCAATGCAGACAATGATTAATAGAGGAAAGAAAGATGATATGAATCACTAGCATTACTGCAACTCCTTTTAAGTCACAGTAAAGCTAGCTACAGAGACTGGCAATGCTAATTTGCTGGTGGCAACTTCATCCCTGCCTTCTTGGATCAAGAAGGATCTGTAAGTGCACATCTGATTCCCAAGTTATTCTTTACTGAATGGTTCCAGATGGTGAAAGTAAAAAATTATACACAAGCCTCTGAGGCATCCCATTGTGCACTATATTCCATTCTGCCCCAGTTAAGTAACCCAGTCCATGGTATCACCAGCAGCTGCTCTGGCCCACAGGAAGCAAGAGGAATACTATTACTGAACTTTGCTTGGAAACGCGTGGGAAAGAGTTGTCTCCGAAGAGTCTTCTGCTAACAGGAACCCCACCAGGACACACTAACCTCAGGTCCTAGTAATGTGAACATCAGCCTCTGTACCCTGCTACATCACAGGACTTAAAGTAGCTCTTTCACTGTGGAGAACTAAATACCTGACAAATGTTTGTGAAGTGCCCAACAAGATTCAGGATATTGCTCTATGCTGCAGAAATATTCAGTGAGGCAGATCTGCCTTCCTCCATCTCTGTTGATCCAGGATGTTTAAGGGAGGAAAATTAAAGAACCACCAGTTCGTTCTCATGGTGGAAACAGGTGACAAATATCGGCCTTTCAGCATGGGCTGTACTTTCAATGTCAGAAGCTTCCAGAAACACATCACTTGTTCAAAGATGAACAAATGACAGTGCCGCTAGCTTCTGTGGACAATACACTCAATGATAACAGAAAACCTCTGGCCACAGTACAAAACACAGGGTAAGCATGCCACTGATACAAGAACATAGGATCTTGTCAGCACTTTGTTATTTCTGAGGCTGAAATTCATTTTGCTTTATCTGCCTCTGATTTATTTAATCTTTGAACCTTTGCATTCATTGTCACAGATCATCACACATTATAGTAGCAATCACTAAAATTTTATTACCTTACTCCATCTTCCACAGAAGAAATTCAGCATGTGCATTCAGTTCTTTTTTAATAAAGCCTGAAAGACACAAATAGGACAAACAATTTCTGACTGAATGGACCCAAATAAACCAGCTAGTAGTACAGGAAAAAAATGTTGGGGGAAAGCAATAAATACAGTAACAATTAAAAAAAAAAAAAAATCACTAAAAACTTGTAAAAAATTAACAGTGTTAACATTTTGTAACATAGCTCCTTTACTATGTGAAACAGAATTTGGACTGTGGATCAGATCTGAGGAATGAGAACACAAGAATAAAGCCAAAAGAGAAATTTCAGAATCAGGTACTGTTACTGTAACATTTAACACTTAAGGACTGTGATCTAAATCTCCCTTCTACTATATTAACAAAAATACACTGCATTTAACTAAAACACTTTTCTATTAAGTCTGTAAAAGACTCAATGCAGTTATGGTATAGGAAGCTCAGTAAAGTAGCTATTTCATGTCACCAGCAACAGTTGAGCTCTCCCAGCACAGCTTCTCAACTCAGCTACCTTGTCCCATCTGCTCATTCCAGCTGCCGTCAGTTGTGTTTGCCACACAGCACTGCAACTCCTTCCCCAAGAGGATGCTCCGCGAAACAGAAATGCTAACAACTGAACCCAGACCCCCAAACGATTTTTACTTCCTGCAGGTCCAGACTGAATTCAGATCCCACTGGTAGAGAGATTCAAGAGTTTCAATCCTGCTGCCAACACCCATAGCTCTTCCATCATGACAAAGAACTCACCACACCTAAACATCACTCACCACATCTAAATATCACTCACCACACCTAAACATCACTCACCACACCTAAATAATAGGTATCTTAATGGGTATTTTTCCCTTCAAGAAGTATAATCAAGACATTTCCTAGCACATTTTATCCCATAAATCAGTCAGCACAGACTCCTTATCCAAGTTCACTGTCAAACAGATACACAATCCACATGGCAGGAAAGTAAGGTAGCTAGACATGAAAGTTAACTTTAACCTGAGAAAGCCACAGCCTTCCTAGGCTCCCTCTATAGCCAGCCCAATCCAACATCTAGGCCGCTTAATCCACCCGCTATTGGGGTTAGCCCCTGAGTGAGGCCCTGAGGTGCAGGGGGAGGCTCCCTGTCGCACTGCCCAGGGCTGCCTCAGTTCTGCCTAACGCAATTGTCACACAGTACTCTTAACATTTCACCCATAGTCTCTTCTCAGTTCCCATGGTGATCTTAAGACACAATCATTATTTTGTGAGTGTACTGTTCTGAATTTTCAGGTTTACAGTTTCCGAAATAATGCAAGAGCTGTGTTGCAACCCAACAGAACGGTGCTTTACAGTGGTAAACCAGAAGCAGATGTCTTGCATCCTGGCATGAGGGCGACTGGGGTGTTGGATACTGCAAAACCTGCCAGGATGGTGGGCAAGGTGAGGTACACAGACAAACCTGGCCCAGTGCTGTTCATAGGGGGAGCAGTCCATGGAACCAGCTTGCTCACTCCAGAAGCAAAGTAACACACAGTATATAAAAAGTGAGGCATAAGGATGAGGGACCAAACTGGAGAATGAAATGTGGATGAATCTGATGGGAAATGGGCTGCCAGTTTAATATTCTAGCTCACCTTCTCAGCCTCTGACCCTGAAGGCAAGAGACAGGCTTTTCCTAATGTGGTCCTACTGAATTTACTATCTCCTGCTATAGTCCAGACATGACCACATCAGATAGAGCCTTTTTTTTCTTTTTTTCAAGTAACATGACAAACCTGTCAGAATAAACGAGAATTTACGTGAATCCATGTAGCTTAGCTGCACGATTGCCCCTTTGCAGCATCACAGCATCTTGCAGGCTGAGACATTACAGAAGAGCTCAAACCAAACCCAGCAAAGGCATACTACTGCATTCAGCACACTCTGCTTAATGATTCCTCCACTGCCCATCTCTTTCCAAGAGGGAATCCATTCCTCAGCAAGAGGTAGTGGAATCTGACTTTACAGAGTAATTCAGGCTGGAAAGGACAGTCCAGCTTTCTGCTCCAAGCAGGATCACCTCTCAGATCAGTCAAGGCTGCTTAGGGCTTTATCCAGTTGTGTCTTAAAAACCTCCAAGGATGGAAACTGTTCAACCTCTCTTGGCAAACTATTCCACTGCTGAATTACCTGTTGTTACGGGTGCCACTGGAACCAATAGTACAATTATTTTGCATTTCCAAAAGAGTTACAGAATGAAAAAAAAAAAAAAAAAGTAAGCAATTGCTTACGGCACAACCATTGCACCACACAAACTGATCTTTCAGTTTCACACCTTCACCTATCTGTTTACTCTCAGAATTATAAAGACCTGGGAGTTAGCAAATAACTCTATCGATCAAATTTTTTACCTTAAGGCCAAAACAAAAGCTCTTCAACTACTATGCTTTTCAGGACAAATACGATTTTTAAGCTGAAATATCTGCCATTTTGCTATGACAGTCCATGTTAGAAACCTTTGACCGTGGTACCACAAAACTGTGGCTAGGCAACAGGTTCCTATGTGGAGAAGATACTTCTCTAGTAAAATATATAGACGGGGCAAATATATAAATATATACAGGAGGATTAAGAAAGCTAAAACTTTAATTCACAGAAAAATATATTGAACAGTTTAAGCAGTTCTGCTGCTTAAACCATTAAATTCACGGAAAATTCATACATAAAGCTGTTTGCTGTTTGTGTACAGATTTGTGATGAAGTAATTAAGATGCAATTAATCAGTTTACAGTGTTATATGTAGATATCAGGAAAAGCAAAGCTATCAAATAAGAGCCAGGACTGAAGTAAATAAGATGAAGTTAAAAAGTACTACAACAAAAAGACACACTACAGACAAACAAGAAGAACTTCTGCTACAAATTGGTAGTTTATCCATTAAGAAAACCCAAAAACAAAGACCTCAATGTCAGATAATGAAGACAGAAAAAAAGGCAGATAGTCTTAAGTAGTACCAGCCAATTCCTCTTTCCAGTACAAAAAGCAGCAATGAATCTGAGTCAGGAACACTGGCTACAACAAGTTTAACTGTCACCTCAGTCTGTAACACATGTAGAGAAAGTCTTATGAGGACAACGGAGAGTCAGCCTCCACAGAGCAGACCAAGAAATTAAGCTTGGCAAATTAGAGGCTGAGGCGAGTTAAAATTTGCTCTCCAGAAATACACGGCAAGAGCTAAACATCAGAGAGGTGAAAAAAACCAGTAAGATAAATAGGATATTAACAAAATAACTAACCTAACTGGAATAATAGCAACCAAGAAAGCTAGTTTAGATAAGGAAAAACTTGGTTTTCATGCAAAAGGAGCATCATGCCAGTCTGAAGACTAGACTCAGGAAACTCCATCCAGCCCTATGCTTCTACACACTCATCAGCAAAGCATCTAAAATTTCTTACAAAATTATACCTCTCTGCAGAAGTGGCCTATAAAGCATCTCAAGTTTTTTTTCTCCTTTCAATGTCCAAGCTGAAGGCAGAACAAACTTAAGCTTCAAGTCTGTGACTGTCAGTTCAGATGAGAAGTTACAAAGCATTTTACTTACCCTGGCTTTTGGAGAGTTCCTCAATGAGGAGAGACACAACTGTCATTATGGGAGCTCTTTTTAGGGTTAAACATGACATGCAATAGTTTTTGGCAAAGTCATTTTTTACTATTTTAAATAATTTTTTATCTGGTAAATTCAGTGAAGGCACACAAAGTTCCAATTTGGTATCCTTTTTACTTCCAACTATATTTATTTAGTATAGTTATTTTTTCTTTTCTCATTCTAAAAGCAGGGCATGTATTGTGAAAGCTCCTAGACACGGTGAAAGCTATTCACAAAGCAAGTCACAGCCAGCCACAGTCACAAGATGAAGGGCTGATATAATGGACCTGCTACATTACAAGCTTGTAATATACTATACCACCGTTCACCTTCAGAACAGTTCATATAACTACTTAAACGTGGTAAATTATTATTCGTTTCACTTAAAATGAAGAAATGAAAATGGCAGAGGTGATAAAGGAATCTAAAAATTCCATTTACAACCCTGTGACAGAAAATTACTAGTTTTGTGGCCACAGTCAATTCTCCATCTCTGTGGCTGAGCTCACATAACTGTAAAATAGAGCCAATGCGACCTAGTAACTACACCAAGTTTCTCTGCTGGTAAATTGTATTTGTACCTTGCTCACTACCATCAGGAAGTCACATCCTTTTTGCATTGCAACACCGGAAATCACACATTCTAGAACGACGTGTTTTAAAATCAGTCCATCAGTGTGATTTTTAGAAGAATATTGCAACTTCTGCAGAGAAGGCAAAAACAACCTACCAATCCTCCACCAAGTTTTGTCCTCCCACAGGTGTCCTCCTGCTTTGCACCCCATTTTAAAAGCAACTTTGTTTTTTCAGCTAGAGTCTGCCTGTAAATTACTGTTTGACACAATCACGTTTTGTAATTGCACTCCGATTCTATTGTGCTTTGGTACCTGATTAAGAACCACTAAAGTGCTAGCTTTAGCTGTAACAACTAAATTGAAGTAGTAAGCCCTGAGAGTCCAATCTCACTTGCATACAGAGGAATCTAACTGGGCACCAACTCAAGCCCCTCTTTTTCATCATGTATCGTAGTTTACAAATTACATTGCCCTGGAATAGCAGTAGAACAACGGCAGAGTGTGGTAACACTACTGCAGACCACACCAGAGCACCAGCTTCTTGGCATCTTCTGCCTCTGGCCTTCTGCTTCAAGAAATGATGATTATAGAAAAAAAGTTTCTTCAAAGACTGCAGCATGGTTTTGCTTAATTAAAACCACATAGAAATTGTTTTGCAATTGGCTGATGATGGCAGCTCAAGCCTTGGTACTTGCTGCTAGATTTTAAAAGCTATTCAGATCCTTTACTGTAAGGAAATGATATATAATGAGATTTTTATTTTTTTTTTCCCCAGTTGCTTGTACTTGCAACCAGGGTTACCACACAAACTGAGAACACCAGTTCTCAATTAAAACTGCCACACCATTATTCCTAAATAGCGCAGAAAGTGAAGCACATGACACTATTCCCTGTGGAGAAACCTCTAAGTGTGATACAAAGCCAAGGTAAGAATGACAAGGAGTGTACATGCTCCTACTGAAAATCCCTCACTTCCTCCTCAATCCTCCCTCCTTCCCTCTTTCTCACTCATTGGACAGCAGCTAAATCACTTCAGGGAGGAATGAACAACTAACCCCCTTCCTTTGCAATTAAATGTGGTATCAACTTCTCTGAAGGGTACCTGCAACCCGTGACACCAGGTGTGATTTTGTCCATTAGTTAAACAGAGAAAAACAGAGCTACTTTGCCCAGAGGCTGGCTTTGGTAGCTTTAATCCAGGCACAGTCCAACAGACCTACTATTTCCATGAGAGTTGAGCCAATCTAAGCTACTGCTTCGCACTGTTTGTCCTTGCTTTTCCCTCTTCCTGTCAGCAAAACTGAACATGTTGGTACAACCTAAACTTATTTTTAAAAAAAACAAAACCAAACACACACCCCCACCACCACATAGAATACTTGGACAGAAAAATAGAGCAAACCAGAACAGTTTGCAAAAGGTACAATTTAAACAAAAGCACTCCGACAGAACCAAGCTGGGGATGGACTATATTTACTGTTTATGTCGGCAAATTTGAGGAGTGGGAACCTCTCTGCAGTGGACAAGCAGCTGACAATGAACCACATGACAGCAGAACTGCAAACTAAAGCACACTCAAAGTTGTCAGACCCCATGTAGCTTAGAAGACATTTCCCGTAAACATATTTTAAGGGCTCAAGTTTCCAATAATCAGCCTATAAACCCAGGCAGCACATTCTTTTTCTAGGTCAAGATAGTTATGACCCCAAACGTCAAGCAGACAAAGTAGAATATACTGTTTCCTGCTGTGCTCTGTCCAATCTCTGCCTTGTGGCAAATAAAATGTAACATTCTTTAAACCCTTTTGCAAACCATGTATTATTTCCTGAAGTTTTCCCTCATATACCCCATTTTGAAACACCAGTCTTCAGGATTTTAAAGAACATAAACTCTCTGCATTCTGAGCAAATTATTATTGTGATCAATATGGCAACTCCTTCTGTAGTACTAACTTACAAAAATGCTATCACCATTATATCAAAATATGCCTTGCAAAAAAAGAGGAAACTTGCCTTGTCTTGATCTGACTTCCCCAGAATTATTTCAGATTTGCTTGCATTATGTATGCAACCTATACTTTCACAACATTAAAGCTTCAGCTATTTTCAGCTCCCAGATGGGAAGAAATAAAACACACATCTGTGACTGTATCTGTATCACCAGTTGCAGCAGTGCTTTAGTATTCCTAAAGCTAAGGCTGTGTTCCTGAATGAGTCACAACTTTGTGTCAGGCAGAAACACAGTCACAATTAACTTTGCTCTGCAACTGATTTTCATGGAAAGAAAATCATAGTACATGCCAGTACCTCCTTATGTTGAACAAACACGGAGCCACAACCCACAGCATGCCCTGATGTTTAGGTCTGTTCCTCAACGTTATGTACACACCTCTACAAGGCAGTCTAGCTAAGGAGTGCTGTCCTGCAAAATGGAAAGCAAGGAAAAGATTATAAAATACATTCTCAATGTCAAACTGGTTTGCTTGAGTGGATCCTGTATTTCACATTCTATTTTAAATACTAAAAGAGAAGTCCTAGTTTGCCATTGCAAGCCTGATTGATCCAACCATTTACTACATGCTTATGTAGAAGAGGTGTATGAAGAACACCCAAGGCCACAGTGAATCAACTTGAACAGCTTTGTAATATTTTTGACAGCAAAAGAATGGTGTCCAGTACCTAAAATTTTCATTCCCTTCTTTCATTTATTATATTAGTGTCACAGTAAGACACATTTTTCTTAGCTACCAAATGCCCACATGCTCTCTTTTATCACAGGAGGCTATGTTTTCGGCTAAATATCCCACTGTAAAACCAAACATCTGAGTAGTAACGGGTGAAAATTATCTTCATGGATTGTAACGAAATGGCAATTTTCTGAGTGTGTTCAGTTTTACACAAATCCCTGAGATGTCATTGACATTAAGATGGGTTTTCCTTCTAGTGTGATGCATTGCACTGACCTTGTCACACAGACATATTTTACAGACACCCAAAAGCAACTTGAGAGCTGATCGAATTGGAACATTGGGCACTCTAGCCATCAAATGTGCAGCACAATATGGGGAAATCTAGGCTGCATTATTAATTTTTGCATATAAATAATCACATTTACTGTGAAAACGCTGTTTTCTTGGTTCCCAGAAATATGAATCACTGAGGAATGGGGAAAATAAGTGCAAGTTGTAGGGAAGCTGGGAAAGATGTCATACTTTCAAAAAATAAATGCTGCAAAACATTACACTCTCCATCAGCTACCACAGTCCTTCCAAATGCCTATTTGCCAACTCCCTTCTTTCTCTTAGAAGCCTTTTAGAGGTTTGTGAATGTTGCTAGTGACAAGTAAGCACTGTGCTAGGGAGGAACGACTCTCCCCCATTTTCCCTGGATGTCTTGTTCGTGACAGAAAGCAGTATTAAATCTTCACAAATCCAAATTACTGGAGTTCTTGTCTGCTAGTTATCACAAATAAAACATCAGCTAAGCAGATCTTCACTGATAAGTGTTTTGCTCTCCATTTGTTGCTAGATTTTACTAAAATGCATATTTAAAGACACCCCCAGTTTTAAAGAGATGATTGTTATGTGTGCCAAATTGTTTCTAACCCTCAATAAAATCTTACCAGTGGCCCCTTGGGATATTTTTTTATTTTCCATTAAATTAAAGGCTGTTTACATATCTGAAATATAAATCCCAATAACAAACACAGAAAGGAACATTCAGTTCTTCTTGAGTTATTAGGAAATACTTGCACACCACAAAAAAGGCATAGCATTTACAAGGTAGTCAAAATTCAGACACCATGACTGTTGAAGCCAAGCACCTCACTTCCTCAGTTCACACACACACACACACACACACACACACTGGCAGCCTCCCATGGCTTCCAAGCACAAAAGCAGCTGCTTCTTTCAAGTGCTCCCTATGCAAATGTAAGTTGATTCTTCTACATGCCCAATCAGGTCCCCTCTCCTGCTCCTCTCTGTACCTGAAGTTGCTCAACCCATTTTGCTACCCCTATGCACTGAAATGACAGGGCATCTTCAAAAGGATCCTGCGAGAGAGCTCTTCTTCAGGAGGAAAAATAAAACACACTAACTGCCCCATGCAAACTGCTACCACCTCCCTCTCTGGGCCACAAAACAGCTGGCAGAAATGGGGCTTTCCTGGCAGAAGGGGAGGAGAAGAGGGCTGGATGGTAGGAGCCAGGAGGACTGTTGCTACCTTAGCCTCCTGCCCACAGGCTTCTCTGCCCTTCACAATCCAACCTGCTCCACAGGCAGCAAAGTCACAACTCACTCTACCCACTCAGGCCCACAGGAACTGACTCCTGGGTGGCATTTGCAGTTTCACTACAGAGGAGTTCCTCAGATAACCGATTCAGTCTCAGATCATATCAGTTTAAAGGGCAATAATACTCGTGTGCATTCAATTGCAAAAGATGCTGGTAAAAGGGAGACAACAATAAAGGATGTAATTTCACCATGTAGCAATAAAGGTGACAAATTAAGGTTGCTGCACAGGAGACACTTCTGACTGTATTTTACTCTGATCCCTCCAGACATGGATTTGTGGAGCTCACCAAAATAAGCCTCTTGAGCACCTCTTGAAACGGTAGTGGCGGTTTCGCTCCAGAAACCACAGGTCTGGGTCCTCAAAGCACAAATTAAACACTGTCAAACACAATTCCCCTCAATTCAATTCCCATTTCTTAATTTAATCTATAACATTGCCCACACCTGAAAGTGACTACTTCCATGTATTTTAGTGAAAGTTCTATAGATAAACTGATTGTACAAACTGTTTGTGAACATTCACTAAAGACAGCAAATCTCTGTAGGGCCTCTCATAGGATCCTCTAGAAGACACCACATCCCTTCAAGACCAATTTCAGACTGAAACATCATTTAATCTGCTTTGGTCCAGTAAAAAGCAATATATAATATTGGAAAAAAGCAAATTACATGACAGTATGAATGTTTACACTACGTTATAAATTCTAAAAAAGGCCAATCAGCAAGCATAAGCACTCTCAACTTACTTTCTGATATAAAATCACAAGCAATTTACCTGAAATTCATAAATTTGAGATCAAACTTGTCCCAGTTCCCATCTATTCCCCAGTTGAACTGCAGACTTCATAGGAGGAGAAGGGCAGCCAAGAAGAATCCCCTTTAATTCCTCAGTAGCCTTTCTTTCCAAAGTTCATTTCTGGCTTAGTTTGCAAGACCACCTCACTGCATATGTACTGGTAAAAAAGTAGTCACTTTTCCATGCAACTGTTTGTGTAAAATCACTGTCCTGTATCAGTGGTTTTAATACGTTCTCACCAATGAGTCTACAAAGCTATGGGACAATAATTAGAAATCTTTCTATCTTTCAAAACCACAAAGGCCACATTCTTCCTATTACTCACTACCTCCTGTTTACCAAAATACAACTGAAAGTCATCCACTTATCTCGGGAACAGAGAATAATTTCATGAACTTTTCCCAGGCACCCACATTGAGAGAGAGAGTGAGTTTATAACAGAAAGACATTCTAGCCAGCTCAGCTGCATGCATTTTTATGTCAATGTATTCACAGTCACAATACTAATATTTAGTGACAGTAATACCTGGAATGCAATCCTTTCCATACAAATACTCCATACTAACATACAGAGCTCAAAGAGCTCTTCTTGTAAGCTTTCCTGAAACAACAGAAGACACTGTCAACATGGTATTATTTTTTTCACGTCCTTCTATTTGCATTAAAAGAATCAACATTTTACCATGTTGGTCCATATGTCCTCAGGAGAAGCCCCCCCCAGTTGCCCAACAGAAATAACATTGATGCCGGGGAAAAAACAGAATCACAGAATTGTCTAGGTTGGAAAAGACCTTGAAGATCAGCCAATCCAACCATTAACCTAACACTGACAGTTCCCAACTACACCATATCCCTCAGTGCTACATCAACCCGACTCTTAAACACCTCCAGGGATGGGGACTCCACCACAGCCCTGGGCAGCTCATTCCAAAGTCTAACAACCCGTTCTGTAAAGAAATGCTTCCTAATATCCAAACTAAACCTTCCCTGGCGCAATTTGAGGCCATTACCTCTTGTCCTATCACTTGTTACTTGGTTAAAGAGACTCATCCCCAGCTCTCTGCAACCTCCTTTCAGGGAGCTGTAGAGGGCGATGAGGTCTCCCCTCAGCCTCCTCTTCTCCAGACTAAACACCCCCAGTTCCCTCAGCCGCTCCCCGTACGACCTGTGCTCCAGACCCTGCACCAGCTTTGTAGCCCTTCTCTGGACACGCTCGAGTCATTCAACATCCTTTTTGTAGTGAGGGAACACAGGAATTGAGGGGCGGCCTCACCAGTGCCGAGTACAGGGGTAAGATCCCTTCCCTGTCCCTGCTGGCCACGCTATTGCTGATGCAAGCCAGGATGCCATTGGCCTTCTTGGCTACCTGGGCACACTGCTGACTCAACAAATTTTTTGCTTCAAAGTCAGACCATTAGTGTCTATTTCTGAAAGGAAACACGAAATCTTTTATAGCTTCTTCTATTTCAGAAATATGGAGTTTAAAATACACTTACCTATCACACACGGGAAACCTGATGGAGTTACTGGCTTTTTAGTGCAATCTAGAATGTTGCAGTGCTGTCTTTTAAAAAAAAAAAATCAGATTTGCTACACAAGTAACATACAGAAATGGACATGCTCCGTTATCCACCTCTGCTGTAAGCAGCTCTGCCATCTGGCACTAGCAAGTATTTATCTAAAAAGTAAATCTGAATTAAGGATCATGAACTCACTCATTTTAAACTGTGTTTCACCTGAACACAGATCAATTCAGAGTCATGTGAGGCATCAAACCTACAAAGTCACTACCATTTATGTAAACCTACACAGCAGAGTCAGAGGTACTCTGCTGCTTTAAAAGATGAAGCATCAAACTGAGTTAATCCCAGATTTCTGCATTGCTTCAGCACAGAAGTAACATGTCATTGTAATCCAGGTCATAATCTCATTTAATCAGAGCAAAAGGAACTATACGCATCCTTACGCTGGCTCTGACTCCAGAGCAGGGCAGGGGGACCCGTAGTCATGAAGGACTAGTCAAGTGGGAACTCAGACCCTGAAGGCAAATGAAAGGACCATCATTGCTATATTGACAGTACAGGCTACACCCATCACTCCTTATTTAAAGTAGCACATGCTCAAAAATACACGAAGGTTTCAACAGACAAAAATTGAGACTTTGACTTTTAAAACCTCATGCAATGCAATGAGGTGGGGGCCCCTCCAGCAGTTTGGGCCTTCCATGGCAAACAGGATGTATTCACCATCTCCCTCTGTGTCCTGCCTGAACTGCTCCAGGATTAAGTGAAGAGCTTTTCAGGACACAGTATAAATGAAAATTTAACAGTTCTCTCCCCTTCCTCTAAAAAAACAGCAACTAATCTAATCCAGACAAGACAATTTATTCAGAAAACAGGAAAAAGCAGATACCCTTTAGATGCATGCACATATACAAATAAAAGACCCCCAAAACAAGTGAAATAAAAATTGTCATTTCTAAAAATTACACAAATAAAAAGATTTCTCCAACAAATACAATGGTTCAGTACTGCAAACAGTGCTATTCATACTGCTCACAAAAGGACTTTATTTCAATATAACTCCAGTTTCCAGGGGCTTGCTTATAACATTCGAAAAAAAAGAGATAAAAACTTGTTAAAAAAACCCTCAAATTTTCCCTCACTTCTTTTCAAATTTATTGTGACAACAGAAATGCTGTGCTGTTCTGTGACACAAGGATGTACTACAGAAACACCAATATACTGCTACCTTTTCTGCAGAGTCCTCTTTCAGAAAGTCTAATCTCAAATAGCAAATCACTATAGAAAATACGACCACCTTTTTTTTGGGGGAAAAAAAAAAAAAATCATTATTCAGTGCACAGACCACCTTCTGCTATGTGTAAAACAGCATCTGATACAGCACTGCTGCAGTTTGGGTTGATCATTAGGTAAAACTGTAATACAATCAAAAAATCACCCATATTAAAGATGACTCATGTAAATTCATTTCAATAACAAGACTGGATTTCCCCCATGCTCTTCACCAGCCATTTAGCAAGGCAAGCTATAAATCATCGCTGACACAGCTTTTGCGTAACAGAGTGTAAATGCTCCCTCCCACTAAAGGTTTCAGAGCTTCAAGAATTTTGGAGAAATGTTTATTTTCTCCATGGCACTCATTTCTCTACTTACTACCCACAGCAACAGCTATGTTTCCTGCAGTCACTTCCCCCTGCCATAGCAGGGAGAGGTAGAACAGTATGCACAAGGACCATGGCACTGCCCGTTTCAAAACTTCTGCTCAAGGACTGAGGAAGCAAAGCATGTAAGAGATCAGAGCTAATCCAGCAGCATTGTTTCCCAAGTGCCAGGAAGTAAGACGAAGGGCTCAGAATAACACAGTTAGGGCATGGCCACAAAGGAAGCCACAGAAAAAAGCAGCAGGTTTTATGAAGGAAGAAACAAATAAAAGGACGGCTGAACATCCCACCTGTTGTTCGCAACACAAGCTGCACAGGAGCAAAAGGGAAGAGCTGAATTACATGAGCTTTGCACCATTTAAGGCTTGCCTAGGTGGAAAACCCACCAAGGGGAGAGAATCACTGAACAGGTTACAGTAGAGCAGCTGAAGTGAGAATCAAAAAAGGGGTCTTAAATTTCAGCAGGAAGTCTGCAAAAGCTTCAGCTAGGGCAGAGATAACAAAACATGGCTCTGGGGTAATGCAGAGACAAGAAAACCAGGCATGCAAGCACAGGTGATGTCCTGTAGGTTAGGAACAGGAGGGGAGAATAGTGAGCTGGAAATAACAAACATTTACTACAGAAAAGAAAGGCCAAGGAGATAATGAACTCTCACACAGAAGTACAGGTGAAATGGTCCCAACAGCTTCTGCTATTTGTTGCTTTTACGGCCTGATACAAAGCCAACTTAAAGCAACAAAAACTAACTTCCAAGATGTCTAGAGGCCAGACTCTGACAAGCCCTAATATTCTTATTACAAAATCCCTGCACAGAAGGATCAAACACAGCTGCTTCCTTCGCACTTAACACAAAGTTATGATCACTTCCCTGCACAATCTCTCCTGCCTTGGATATTTACATTTTAGTTGTGCCTTGTTGATATATCCAAAAGGCTGCATGTAATTATCAAGACAGTATCACAACAAACACCACTAAAATTGTTTTAGCTCTTCTCAGAAGCTTTCCAACTCACAGAAAACAAACTGTCCAGTTATCTTGCAAGGCTGGGCTTTTCCTTCTTTTTTCAGCTGATGCTCTGCTTCACTTTGTGGCATTCCAGCAGCCGAAAGAGTGACATAGCAGGCAGCAGGAGAATGAGATGAATCAGAGGGAGGTCTCTCTAGTGGTCAACACTTGCACAAAGCGTTTATGGACAGGTAGGATGGAGTGGCTGCCTTTGGGGTTGTGTTGACTCAGAAGCTCTCATCCTGGTTTTTAGATGTTAAGCATGTTCTTGAAATTTCTTTTCAAAATGTTAACAGTTAATTATTTAACTGTGCCCACAACACATTAATAAACAATTATGTAAACTCAATTGAAGATAATTGAGTTTTATTATCATAAATTATTTGCTCTGGTTTGACATAATACAGAATTTGTACGCTAAAAGCATACATACTTAAAGGCAAACATGAAGGCAAACACAATTCTGACACACGATCTTAGAAAACAATAATTCAGATACAAATTAGTGGAAAAGACTGTAAAGACTGTTTTATTTGGACTTGTTTGGATTTGGGAGGGAAAGGGAAGACTGCCATGTGCCAGAACTTTGTTACTGTGCAGTCCTAAAACTAACCCCAACATTGTTTAAACCAGCTTGCATTTATAATGCTGTAACATGAGAAATATTTTACAACAGAAACATAAATCATTAAAATCAGTCACCAAAATTTTGCTCTAGGAGATGGGCATCCATGAGTGACCTTGTTTTAAAAGCTTCTCTCACACTACAGTTTTCCAAGTTAGATGCCACAAGAAGTGGTATAATAAACTAATAAACCTTACTTTCCATTTTATTAAGAAACCTAATCTTTTTTAAAAAAGGTATTAATACCAAATCTAGTTATTTCATAGTAATGAAAACACTGTGCATGAATGAATGCTATAAATTAGCAAATAGATCAACCACCTGAAGTTTGGTGTAATTTTTAAATGACCTTACTACAGCACTGTATGTCTTTGAGAGAAGACAGTAGTCATTTTAATGTAAATTCTACAAGGAAATGTAGTTCCAAGTAGCTGAAAAGTAAGATAGTAAATCATCAGTTTTTGAAAATATCCTTATTCTTTCATTCTCAAAATACTATACAGAAGTAGCCAGGTTCCCTTGTTACTAAGAGCAGCTGCCAACCTCACTGTAAGATGCACTTTAAAGTGCCTTGCAAATCCAAATAAATGGGGGGGGAGGGAATGAAATAAAAGAAAATTAAAATTAAGATAAATTAATTATTGCGTTTCAGAAACCAAATCCCTAATTTAGCCTCTTGTGGGGAGTACAGAAAAGGCTCAAGATTCAGTGGATTCTACATGAGAATAATAAGTGATTCCAGTTTAGACTGTATTAAAATTATAGCACCAGAGTGAATAAAACAGCAATAAAGCCACTTCAAAAAACTGCTTTATTGCTTATTCAAATATCAACACTAACTAGAATATGTCCCACTTTTTGCATATAATCAATTGTCAGGACAGGATATGTATATATGTGGGCATTTAGTGGCACAAAGTGAAAATGACCCCAATATCTGGAAATATCATTTAAAGTATCTGAAGAAACTGTTTACATCCACCCACTTCACGTATCACAGCACGTACACACTCCCTGCCTGAATGCTGAAGGCAAAACAACACTGTGATTCTAAACGTAAAAAATTATTTTGCTATTTCTAATGCCACTGGTATTTATTCTATTAACACAGAAATTCAGAAGTCAGTACATTTAGTTTTAAGCAAGAACTACAGAATGGCAGTGCTCTCCAAAGAACAGTGCTGCTTAAAAACTAGTTGTTTTCCTTGCCCTACCATCTATCTAGCAGCACTGTTTCTTCGAAAGAGGTCTTCTGTCCTTAACATGGCTGCCATGCCTTACATAACATCAATGAATGAGAATATAGTTATTTTGTTTCCTAGGACATGCACTGCCCATTAGCCATATGATTCTCCATATGGCACTGCAAACAGTCAGACAAAGCTTTGCAGTAACGCAGCTCCAAAGATCAAGGTCCTCTGAGAATAAGCAGGAGCAGAAAGAGACTCTGCCTTCACAAGCTCTACATTCCCCTTCCTATCCTTCTCTAGTAAATAACAGGCATTCTTACCTTAAGAAAACAATAATAAAAACGGTGCTCAACAGAGCCTCCTCTCTTTCATCTGTGCTCGTAAAAAGAATTCTTGGCGCAACCGTCTGCTGCAGCAGGTAATCAATAATATAACCTGCTTCTTCTGTTGCCAGAGCTGCTCCATCTGAACGCTAGCTAACGTGAACACTGTCAGTGAGTCATACCAGTGACTCAGAGCAGATGCAGAGCTGCAGGAGGAGTTTAAGTTTCAGGCTTCCTCTGGCTCGCTTGCTCCTGCTCTATCGCGCAGGCACGCCTGTGTGCGTCTGCGTACCGTACGCCTGCAGACTGCCCCAGCTTCTTCTGGCAGCAGCAAGTTTGATTTCATCCTCTACATTATCTTGCTGGTTTGCTTTTTATTTTTTCCCAGGAGGGCAATTCTCTTTCTTTCTTCACTGTAAATATATTTATCTTGAATGCAAAAGCTTGCTCTGCAGACCAGGACAATACTGGGGTATGCCAGGCAGTGTGCTACGACAAGCTATCTGTGGGCTCATACCTCTCATCAAGATTAGGGGAAGAACTCAGAAGTTCTTAAACACTTAAAACAAAAGTATTAATTTAGAGCAATTTGTTTTAAGTATTTAAGAACTAAGAAGTTTTTGAATACTTAAAAGTATTAATTTAGAGCAATATACATTTATACATGAAAATTTTACAGCAAAGCGCCTTTGTTTTCATTAAGCACTCTGGGGAGGACAAATTTGGTCTCAAAGGCAGTGAGATAAAAGAACTGTAGGAAAAACTATAGGATGCACATGAGCAGAAATCCTGTGTGCCTGACACCAGTTTAGTAGGGAGAAGTGCCTATAGGAAAAGAGCATAGCTGCATTATAAACAGGGG
This sequence comes from Athene noctua, assembly GCF_965140245.1. NCBI lineage: Eukaryota > Metazoa > Chordata > Aves > Strigiformes > Strigidae > Athene > Athene noctua. Next base: position 192,894,987 of record NC_134037.1, read on the forward strand.
CAGCACAGCTGGGTTTAGGGTTGAATTCTGGCAGTCTCCCCTGCAGCTATCTATCTCACGAGGCACCAATCGCCACAATCAAAGAAGCAATTTAATCTCCTGTTTATTTCCCAGGCCTGCCAGACTCCCCACCACATACAACTAAGAACAGGCATCATGACGCCAAAGTCAGGCACTTAACGCTAGATAGGGTTGATAAGCACTGCTGTACTGATTACACTCTATTTCTGAAAGGCACGTTATACTAAGCAGTTGCAGTGTTAAGTAAATCCAGCCATCAAAAGAGGCAGATGAAGACCTCTCCTACTGAGCCAGCAGGTCAACCACGTGGAAACAAATTACGGTGGGATGAATCAAGAGAGTATTGTCAAAAGAAGCTGTTGGCCAACGGAACAATGCCATTAAAGTGTACGGACCTGCTTAAAAGCCATTCATATAAACATCTCAGATAGTTTGGGGGAAAAGGCACTTGGTTTATGTCAAAGCATTTACAGCTAAACATCTTTCCTCATACTTTGCAAATGTCCAGCTGGCTATTGCCCAGATAAACAGATTTGTGTTGAGATTTCTCATGGAGAAGCTAGTATCAAAGTATGACTTTCATGGCTCTGTGGATTTTGCCTTTTTAAAGAATCTCTTCTTTTGCAAAGTCCAAACAAATTAAAGGTAAACCCACCCATCCAATCTAAATATGTGCATAGCCCTGTTCAGCACTGTATCTGGTTGTTATTAAAGCTGCTGAACGAACTTCATACTACTGATGGCAAATGTTTACTCTCTCCATGTATCTCAAAGCAGCCAAGAGCACTGGCTTGGCAGGGATCAAGAGATGAGAAGGAATCAAGCTGAGCAAAACAATCCTTGAAGCATGGTCATGGAGATAATATAAACAAGGGGGATAAAGAATAGCTGGTGTCTATGAAGACACACTGAAATAAACTCTTTCGCCTAAAACCACCAGTATTCTATCTATCACTTGGAAAATCTTCGGCTGAATCCCATCCTTTCCCCCAATTTAGTGACAGTGAATCTTTGGTCCTGTCAATCTTTCAAGGCTTTATTTTTGTGTCTTATATGGTGAATAGGCAACAGAATGCTAAAATCCACAGTATGCCTAGGGAAAGAAAAAAAAAAAAAAAAAAAAAGAACAACAATAGCAACAAAAAAAACCAAACCAAGACCCCTGAGATTTTAAACAGGAAAACTAACATCAAGGCTACGGTCCAAATGGCATCTATGACACAGACAGAGAGGAAGACAAAACTGGAAGGTACTTCAAATGTCTGGGGGGTTTAGGGTTTTTTGGGGGTGGTGGTGGTGGTTTTTGTTTGTCTGGTTTCAAATGTATGGCACACAATTGTGTATCTACGTTCAATTTTGTGCTGCTGTCCACCTAAAAGCATAGATTTTGATCAAAGATGACTCAAAGAAAAGAGCTGTTAAAGGCCTTCAAGAGATAAAGCAGAACAAGAGCAGGCACTGTGACAAACACGCATACTTGCCTCAACTGCAAACGACCTCCTCTGCAAATCAGAAGTGATCTAGCTGCTGTAGGCAGCAGTTCTGTGTTGTCTCATTTACCAGTCTCCTCAGCTGGACCTTCTACAGTAGAAAGAGTTTAGATTCTGGGTCTAAAATTGAGAAAATCTGAAGCTTCTTACCCCAGCAGAGGTAAAACTCCAAAAACCTACATGGATGTAGATGAAATCTTGAACAGGAATGTAGTACAGTCTGAAAAACTAAACGCTGCTGCAAGAGATTTTGCATTAAAAGGCAGTGTAGACTCTTTAATGCACACATACATTCTAAGGACTAGAGATAACAGTTTTTCCTACTTCTCCTTTAGGAAACAAGCAAGCAAAGGCTTTCTATAGTACCTGTTTAACATGGTACCCCAGACATGTCAGGCTAAAGAATCCTGTTCTTCTTCATCATCCTCCTGTCTCTGGGAATTTGTTCAGGATTTTTTTTTTTTAAGTCATCATTATGCTAATGATGGTGGAAATGGTTTCCCATGCCTCTTCCAAGTTCCAGATTCCATATTAACCTGCTTTCTCATGAAAGCTCAGCCTACAGTCAGATTGTTCTTAGTGAGAACACCAACCTCTACTCCCATTCTCGAGCATTTTTTTCCTCTTAACTATGTTGTCCTAAGGGGAAAAAAAAAAAATAAAAAAAAGGCATTCATTTTCTTCAAGGACAGAGCTGGCTCCCAAGGCAGCAGAAGCTGATTGAGGACCACTGCACCAGTATTCACAATGATGCCTCCGCTTCTCCTTCCCCCCTCACCATCCTAGCCTTCCAGTCATCTTTTCATCAACTGCATACTCTGCTGCATCCTAACGTTTTGTAGCCTTCTCTTTAGAGACCTGTGGAAAGGCGGGAGTTCAGAGATACTCCTATTTGAGGAGCACTGTTACATGTTTCCAAGACGAAAAGCAGTGCACATTTTCTGTAGAGGCTCACACGCCCTTTACCATTATTACGGGCACTGCAGTACTTTCCAAAGGCCCCCACCAGTGAGCAGCCACACATGGAGATGAGCACTATGCACATACACAGTAGAAGTGTGCAGAAGGAGTGCATATTCTGAGAAGACACAGGCAAAAAGTTGAGAAGATAAATACTTTTTGCATCATCTTACAAAGCACAGCTAACTGATTTGACCAAGGTTGCTCCACGCGTCCACAGCAAAGCCAAACGCGGAAACTAGATTTCAGTGTTTTGCTCACTAGACCAGACTTCCCTTTCAGCACATCTCAGTAGTAGGTACATTTAATCCAGCTAATTACCTGTCATGGGTATTTTGATATACTATGACAAAAGCACTGTTTGCTTCTCAGGAAAACTGAAACTCCTGCTAGGAAAACCATCAGCACCAGAACCTTTATCCTGCACAGACAATGAACAGAGGAGGCCACACATGAAAGCAGAGGTTTAGTGATTAGGTATGGGAGGAGGGTAGAGGATGCCCTTTATTCATCACGTTTATCTCAAGGATTCTTAAGATAAATAACAGGACACACTATAGTGGTTGAACTTTTTACTGTCACTACATCATCCACCAAGGTCTCAGTAGCAACTTGTACCCATCTCTACAAAAGCAGTCAGCAAAGCAACATGCAAGAGGCTGTGGGAAACCATTTTCACCACACAAGTACATCTTTTCACCAAGATCACCTCCTCAAGTCACTGCTATAGCTATGACCCATGTAAAATTTTTTTTTTCCTTATAACAATCCAAAGATACATAACCTGCACTGGAAAAAGACTAAAAAGTTACAAGCTGCCTGCAACATACTGCAGGCAAATCTCAGAGGGAAGTACTCCTGTGAATCTAGTGAAAATGCACACGATGACCTAAATGCCCATTTCCTCTTTATGGTCTGTTCTCAGCAGATGAAACAAGAGACTCCCAGAGACTAAGATCAGAGAAATCAGCCAAAACAAGACAAGAAAAACATGTCTCATAGCAACAAAGATATACTGACCAGATGAGACACTCATTTACAGATACTGCTGTGGCTCCTGTGTATAAAAGTATCGATACATTTGCTGCATGAAGGCTTGCTTGGATAAGGAGGACTCCCCAGATTTCACTTAATGTCAGCATAGTGGCAGCTGACCTGCTCATATCAATCCACTTTTGTTCTCTTTTTCTCTTCAATGTCAACATCTGCCCATGTTTTGCACTGACAGAAAAGGTCAGCAAGACCCTAATGATACATTAAACCTAATAATCAAGTGACGCACCATTTGCAATTGCTGTGTGCCTTATGTCATTCTCCTTAGATTTAGAGCTCTGCTTTTTCCTAAAAAAACCTACTCAGTGCAAGTGCGGAAGCATCTGTAATCTCAAATCTTACGTATATGCTGTAGAGATCACTTTGGATAACAGAGAAAGCATGTCAGAAATCACCTGGTCTCTCCAGGCTTCCAAGAATATTCAAGTCTGTTCTACCAACACAGACACAAATTTCTGATTCCAAACAGTCTTTATTTTTTCCATAATGCACAACTACCTCCCTGTTTCAAATCAGTGTGCCCCATTTTCTGCACTCACAGTAATTTCAATTGAATATTTGAATATTTCATTGATCTGGGAATCCTAACAAGAGAGACAAACACAGACATAAACTCATTTTGAGGCAGGCATATGTTACTGCATGACTTACACATCATGGTTCCTTGCACTGTCTGACAAAATGCTAGACTCTGGTGGAAATTGGCTACATCCATTCATTTTGCTCATTCAATACACCCTATACATTTTCTAAGTGAAGTTTTTTCTGTTGTTTCCACAAGGCAGGATTTGCAGATCTCATGCTGGTCTTTGTGACCTATGACTGGTAGATTCTTCAAATGCCTCAGAAAGAACTACTGTCAATCCTGGAGAAAATCAATGCAAAGACTTTATTGTTTTCTCAGTACCATCTGCTGCACTGGGTAAACTAAATCAAGAAACAGTAAAACTGAATGTAAAGCTGGACAGTTTTGATGACTACTCTGCACTATTTCTTAGAAAATTTACTCCCTCATATGCATGAAGAAAGAGAGACTGTAATGCAAGATTTCTGTGTTTGCACACAGATTTCTAATGCTTTGTCCTGTTTTCAAGTCATCTGTACTCCTTAGCAAGTTAACCAGCCCCTGCTGTTAACATGGAAATAATCTTCTGAAGTGTTCCTCATTAGTAAGGTCATGAAAAGTAACTGCCAGCCTAGACACACTTAAGGGCCTCATTCTCTTATTCCTATTATTGCTATTCTTTGCCTTTGCCATGAAAAAAATGTCCTGTTGTAGTATAATGTAATACAGCACTTCACAGAAAGCTAAGAGGGTCCCCAAATGTATGGTGAGCAATAAAAGATCTAATAAAAGGAAAGCCATGGTGAAACCATTTTTCTTCTTTCTCTCTCAAAATTCTTTATTTTTTCTTTTAACAAAAATTATCTAACAATCCAATCAGAAAGAGCCATCTGCAAGCTCACAAATTTTAAGTCACTACACATGAATCCAACCTTTATTTGTGGTGCGCTGTAAATTATTTCCCAGATTAATGCTACCTGATATCAATGGGATCAAAGATTAAGGTACTATACACACTGGGTTGCATATCAGAATTCAGACCAGTGGGACCCTGAGGTGGAAAAGCTTATTAAAAGTGTTGATAATGGAAGTGTTTCTTTCCTGATTAATCTAAATTTTGACATTCAGAACTTAAATGACTTCAGATCATTTGGGATTTTTCCTAAAATTAGGCCACAGAAAAAGATCACAAAAAGTAGTGCCTCAGTGTTTTTAGTGTGGTTTCAAAAAATCTTAACATTAAAAGCTACATGTCTTATTCAAAGAACAGTCAACTACAAACTAGCAAACCTACACAGATAAGAAAAGGCAAAAAATACAAAAAATAATAATAGGTTCAGAATCTCCTTATTAAAGAAATAATTTTCTTTTTCTTCAGATACATAAAAATAAGAGACTGCCCCAAGCAGACCCCTGTGCTCCATTTGCTGGCTCTTCCACCAGTTATATCTTTTTCCATATATATATATATATATTGGAAGATCAGGTGGTATATAACAAGAGCAATGAGTGGTTGCTTTGGGTTTGGTTGTTTTTTAATCAGTTTCATTTGTTTATGTATAATCCAGAAGTTTGCACTGATATATTGCTGTATATATTTCTAGATTATTTTCACTTCCTAGTATGGTAAAAGGTCTCATTGCATGGGATGTCTTGGCAACTAAAGGGAGACCAGAGATTACAGATGTTTGCATCATATAGTTGGGAAAAGACCCTGAGCCCTTGAATTTAAAGGGAATTGGACTGGGCAGATAATAATTAAAGGCATCGCATCATCTGATTACCAGGTTTAATGCATTATTAGAGTCTCATTGACCTTCTCTAACAATGTTTGTGTGTCTGTATTAAGGAAACATGATTAGTATCAAGGAATTATGATTATATGGAAAACACTGGTTACTGTACTGCTTAAAGGTAATTTTTTCGTACCTATAACCTGTGATTCTACAAAGCCCTCATTCACTCAGTTTCCCATCAAATGTATGGCATACCTTCATTCAGTTGTTCAACAGATCCATCCAAGTCACCAAACAATTTCAGCTGTGCAGAAAAGCGATGTGCATACAACCTCTTTTTAATAGTTCAGTTCCACCAGTCTAAACTGGTAAGATTACTGGCATCATCCTTTTATATTATAAAGGCAGTAAAACATATTTTCTATCACCCTGCTCTCCCCTACTTGCATCTTTTTCTAATTGTCTGTGATATAGTTACTTAGCTGTCTGGAATTGATGGCTACTCCTGCACTTGCCTAAAGAGGCTTGCAGTGGTCACAGACCATGGGTCCTGCCGCCCTGCACCACTGGGAGATGCAGCTGCCCTTTCCCAGCCCTGCCTGGGCCACAGACCCAAGGTTCCCTTGACATGGAGACTAGTTTGGTGAAAAGCATAGGTTTGTTGTCATGTGTTTTGCACCTGAGACAGAGTCAGGATAAAGAAAAAGGATGCACCTGGAGATCTGGGAGACAGCAGGTCATGCCATCCTCATTATCTATTCTCCAGATCACCTCAAAGTTTTTAACTCAAAATGGAGGAAGGTAAGGTTTCCCTTCCCCCAGCTCATGAATTTTGGGTAGTTTGGGGGGTATGAGACTGGGTGGTTGTGTTCTGTTGTTTTTTCAAATGAAAGAATGAAACAGATAGAGCCTGAGGCTCAGAGGCACAAGTTTCTAGGGCCCACCTCACTTAGCTTGTAATGATGTTATTCATTACTTGCCTGACATTACCCGAAGAGTCTTGGGAACTGAATCTTAAGCTCCAATTAGTGCACTAAATATCGGACAAGCTTTCTTTCAAAGATAATGCTTAGTTTTGCAAGGAAGATATTCACTTATCCCTCATTCAAATCTTGTGAGGCTGATTCTAATCAATACAGAACTGTTTAAAGAAATATTTTATTAAATGACAATCACATTCCCAGTGCACATCAAAATACAGTCACTTTTGCAAGTGGAGGATTTCAAACACTCATGAAACCATTTTAGAAATAAAGAAGACATATTGAAAAGAGCTAGCTATAAATACAAAATACAAGCATAAGTCAGCAAGAGCCATAAAGATGGGTAGTGTAAAAATACTTTATCGATTGCTGTAGTCCAAAATAGCATTAATTCTCCATTAACTTCTCTTGGGAAAAACAATTCTAATAACCTTTTATGAAAGGCTTCTGAAATAGAATACAATATATTCATCTTGGCTGATTATATCAAGATATATCATTATATCAAGATTGAACAGAGACACCAAGCTGAGCAAAAGAGAAAGAAGACAGAGCCTTTATCTGTGTCAGTTCTTCATCAGAGTAAGAAATTATCTCTCTAATACAAAGAACAGTCATTTACAGGTTCAGAACCACCCATTTTGCTTGAAAATCACTGAACTATCTCCAGCTCAGTTAACTATTGCACAGTACTGGTTCAGTGAGGAAATCACAACTAAGGGCAAATACCAGCATGGAGCCATAGTTGCCTTGAGCCAGGCACAGCAGAGTATGGAAACTACGTGATCCACACCCATAACTATGGAAGGACTCTTAAAATACACAGGCTGCAATTCAGTGTAACAGCTGTAGTTAAGACGGAAAAGGAAACAGGCACATTAAAATTAAAGGAAGACAAGTAAAAGCTATCCTCACATTAAACCAGTTTCAAAAGTATGGGTGTCTTTCTTTTTAGTGGGTCTAAAAAAGGGGAAGATGCAAGCAGCACCTGTTAGGCAGTGCTTCTAAATAGCCTGCCTTTTTAAGGAATTCATGTAATAGGCTGAAACCACACAAATACCGGCCAAACACTATTTTAAAAGGACCTGATACTTTGTCAGCTTCATATAAATGAGCTTAAAGTTTATTTTTATAGACTGTAATTTAGATAGCAGCTAATCAGTACAAGCCTTTTTTCTGTACGAAAACGGTGCACATTTCTTCTACCCACTCTTTCCCCTCCAAGTTCTTCCTCCAAAAAATAACTGATTGCAGGTTCAAAAAATATCATGGAGACCTGACTGAACCTTTTTACAAATAGTAACAAACTTTGCATGAAATTGGTATCAATTATAGCTTATATAAGAGAGTGAGAAGGAAATAATGGGGTTTTTTAACCTACATAAAAATCTTTCCACACAGGAAAGCAACACCTTTCTGGTATCTGACTTGTGATCTTTGAGGTTTTTTTAAATAAGGCTTTTCAGCTTTATTACTCCAATGTTTCATATCACTATGGGCTAAAAAACCTGTAATTTAGGTACTAAAAAAGAAAAATACTAGTCTGTAAAGTTATGTTTTTCTTTGAAAAATCTCCCGTTAAGGTAAAAAAAAGTAGGAACTTCAAAAATTGCATTAAAGAAACAAACCCATTGATTCCTCCTACAGATGCAGCCTGGTAACCAAGAAAAAATGAATATTTAAGAACATAAATTAGAAAGTTGTGGCTTAAAATTCTGTAATGCCTCTGATCTCTTTAATAGGTTGAAAATTACTACAATCCATGCGTACCCCTATATGCAATCTGGAGGCTGAAGAGACTACATTAACAAAATGTCCAGGAGAGTCAGAAAATGCACTGAATTTTCTACTTTCTCAGAAACAAGACAGGCAAAGTGTGATTCAGAGCACCTAAGCTAAGCAGGAGCTAGGTTGATAACAGGTATCAGGAATCACCTCTCTAAAGGCAGTCACTTCCCTCTACAACCCAAAGGGGATGGAGTCTACCGGGGCTAATATGCCCCAATCAGGCCTACCAACATATAAAAAAAATCTGCCAAAGATATACAGAAGTGCTGCAGAGGCTTAAGTGCTAAATAGGGAGACTATCCAGTAAAAGCAGAGCTCAAAATAGAACATAGATGGGAAGAATTTGGCTGTGAGCTATGAGATGTTTTTAGAAGATGACAGACAGAAACAGGAAATGTCAGAGCTGGGGAATCAAGACTCTCAGCAAGGCAAAGATCCATGTTACCATCAAGAAGATACAAGTTCCAGTTACTTTACCAACCTGAGAACAGTTCCTAGAATATGGTCTTGAAAGGAGAAAAGTTAATAGCATTGTGGTGGCTCTCTAATGGGACGAACTGTTTTAGAGAACCAGAGAATGGTTTAGAGAACCACTTGCTAATGGGTCAAACTGGTTTAGAGAAAAGGAGAACAAAGTAGTGGCCAAACTCCACGAAAGTCATCTTAGGGGAAAACATGACAGGGCAAGTCAACCGTACACAGTGCACAGTTAACAATATGATGGAGAAAGACCCAAGGAGGTGGATTCAGGAGAGGAGTGATTCAGGCAGACACAGGCACACATCTGTAACGCTGCAAGAGTGAGCTGCCTGACAGGCTGATCAGAAGCAAACACAAGAAAACAAGATGCCTGGGGAAGCTCTGATGGTAAAGGGAGAGAGAGGAGACAAAAGGACCTGGGAAGAGATCATCACGAAAGCTTTATAAAAGTATTATTTGGCAAGAAAACCAATGTTTGTCATGTCTCTGGAAAATGCAGAGCTTTTTTTTCAGCTGTTTTCCCCGTTTTGAATTTAGGCAGAAATGTTTTAAGGCTGTTAAGATTTTGCTGCACTTCACCACGCTCCCTCACTGCGGTAAGGCCTTGTCCACTGACACAGCTGTCTGAAGCACTGTGTAGACCTCTGCAGGTTTCAGTCTGGAAAAAGGTCCTAATCACATCTTGACCAATGGCATTTTCTGATGTGAACTTATCATCCCCTGAAAGTTCAAGTCTGACTGGCAGAAACCCAAGTAAGACACTAAACCATACAACTCTTACTAGAGGCTTCAAAAGCCATTCCCTCAATCAAGCCTTCCTTGTTCAGTGGACTAACCATTTACCATCACGTAAAAAAATTATTCCATGAAAGCAAGTGCTACTTAACACGAAGCATTTAAGGTTGGCTTAGCCTCTTTAATGCAATAAAGGCGGTAATAATGAATAAAGGGAAGGCAATACCATTCAAGTTTCCACCTATTGATGGACCACAGATTAGAAACTCCTGGCCTGCCATTAAGCAATGCTCAAAGATTTGGCTACTGAAGCTGTGATACAGAGCTATGTAAATCCTCCATTATCCCCAAGCATGCTGTAGCTCAGTTACACAAAACACATGACATGTTGAGCTTGGATGGTGGTTTGGGCCACCCATCCCTGAAACTCCTGGGCTTTTGGCTTATAACAGAAATACTCCTTTATAGTCACTACAGCTTACTCCAAGTGTTGCATTGTCAATTGACCCTAGCACCATTTTTCAGAACTGAGTGGCACTGGCAAGAAAGCCAACAAGAGGAAAAATACCAGTAACTTGAGAAGAACTGCTGTGCAGAGCCTCCACAAGATACTTCACAGGCTGCAGGCCTGGAAAGGTACAATGTCAGGTTTGGCCTCTAATACTGCAGAAGTTACACATCCACAGAAAAAGCAAAAACAGTACTGCAAAGTTTAAGCCTCCTATGATATTCTATAATCAACACCCTGAAATTCATAACACAGCTGCCTGAAGCACTTGCCTTTTATTGTCCTCTTTAAGTCCACACACTGCTTTTTGTACTAAAAGGAAGAGCTACCAAGTACAGGCTCTTCTTGACAGGATGAATGACAAATACAGGAGGAAGGGATAACTAAGAGGACTTCTTTACATCTTGGAAGTTTTGGAGGCAGCTCATCCTCCCTTTTCCTCAGCAGTCTCTTACTCATTAGTTTTCTCACAGTACAAAGAGCAGAGGAGGAAGGTGGGGAACATGTAGACAGAGAGAAACCAATATTATGGTATTCCAGTCTCAGCCTCGTTTCTAAAAACTAAAGGTTAGTAACAGCTGAAGTACAAGACAAATCTGGTTTAGATGCAGCATTGTGGGAAATAAAGCACCGGTCAGAATGAAAACCTGTCTTCAGCTCACATAACCCTCAACATACCCCAATTTGTGTACCAAAGCAGACCAGCCCTAGTTTTTTTGAATAGCCTAAAATTAATCCCAGCAAGACATGAGCCACTGGATAGCATCCTTAGCATTCAATCTGGGAGAGTACTGAGAGCAGCTGGTGCAGAGAATGATGTCTCTAAACTAATCTCTAAAGAGCTATCAACTCCTAGAGTGTTCCTACTATCATCTGCAAGCACAAAAATGAGACCATTCAGAAATGAGTGTAACTCCTTTTTCTCTCTCCTCAATCTCTCAAACATGAGAGCAAAAAACCTAGTAAGAAACAGGAAAAAAAAAAGAAAAAAGGAGACAATATTTTTCAGATAAGTAATTAAACCGGTATATCTTACTTTAGAAAGAGATAACGCAGTTAAACATCCAAAGAGTATTCAATCTCCCAGAAAACTTTTATCATGTTGCCAGTTTGAGCAAACAAAATATAAATCTATTTTTGCATATGGGTGCTAAAAAAGGGTGAGACTTTTACACTTGGGGCTGATTAAAGGTAATGTCTCACTTACGCACACATGCACCAATTAACCACTTACCTTTATTTGCAGGTGAAAACACAAAATCAATCAGCTAGTTTGTTACTCATTTTGCTCTATTTTGCCAAGTCTATCTGCTTTGTCACCCTTCAATCGATTAAAATAGAGCTGCCATAAAATCATTTAGAGCTAATTACCTACTATAGAAATTTTTAAAAGTAAGGGCAGGAATGGTTTTCTCCTGGCATTCTTTAAAGCAATGTAAAATTTGTGCTAAAGAAGTAACTCTTGTATTTAGAAGAAATTCTTTACTATATTTCTTGAAGAAATGTCACTTAGAACATGAAGCTACACAGACTACGAAACTTGAATCCCTTTAGATTAAGTTCATCAAATACATTAAGATGACAGCACAGAGGTACAGACCTACCCATCTTACTGCACAGGGGTCCATGTTCATACACATCTGGCTTAATGCTGCACTGGGAGATTGCAGATCAAACCAAGGAAAGGTACATTTGCAAAGAAAATTTAAGGCAGAAAAACACCTTAGGATGAAACTACTGGGAGAAGCATTACATTGACAAGATATACCCTCTGTCATTGTGTTGACCCAAGGCTGAGGCAGGGTCATAAGTTTTAAAGCAGCTGTGAACAAGCATAGCATATCAAGAATTATAAACTGTGATATTCAGTGTTTTCCATAAATGCCCAATTGCTAACATTGTAAGACTAAGGCAAAAGTCTCAGGGCTGACTTCTAAAACGAAGTAACCATCACTGCAAATCTCTCCTCTTTCATGATTTAGCAGAGGGAAGTTTGAAACATGAACCACAAAAGTTAAAGTGCTGGAAGTCAATTAGAATGATCTCCACTTCAGGATTATCTAAAACCTCATCAGTATTTACAGCCACCTTGAATAGTGAGTTTTGACCACTGGCAGCAAGGCAGCTGCAGCCAAACCAGCTTCCAGTTGCTTGGACTGGAATACTGCAGAAATATTTAGCCCAGGTTCAGTAGCAGAAAGGAGGATTCATGTTGCCACAAAACACAACCAAATATTCTGCTCCTTTTGAAAGGGAGGAAATGCAGAAGAGCGGACACAGAGTAGCTGCCACAGGCAGCTGCTAATTGTCCTTCATGAACTCACAGGAGACCCAGGAAACCTACAGCCACAGCATTTCAGCCATGGGACCAAGAAGAACCAGCTAGCCCAGTGAAGGACCATGACTTCTACTTGTCTGTTGTGAATCCCTTCAACAGGGCCACAACATCTGAAACAGGACTGCATCTTGAGATGTGAGAAAGTGAAGGACTCCTAACACTGCAGCTTGCTCTTCACATGAACATGCACCTGGTAAGTGGCATATAAAGAATCACTTCTGCAGTATGTCAGACTAGGGCCTAACACAGAAATATGTTCCCTCTTTTTAAAATTCAGCAACCAAATAAAAGTAAGGCTTAGTTCAGTGCAGTAACACTGTAGTATTAACCTGTGGGGGGAGCAGTGAATCGAAGTTACTCTTTCCAAAACATGTGATGCCTTTAAAAAGACTAGTAAGATTAAGGAAGCGATCAAGAATAGCAAATGTCAAAGAGCAGATATAACTAGTACTTTCTATCCTACACAAATATTGTTCTATAAAAATAACACTTTTAAAACATTTGTGGGATTTTTTGGTTGTTTCATTGGGATTTTTAAAAAATGAATATTGGTTAGAATCAAAACAGCATAAAACGATCTTAGATGCATGGAAAGTGCTGATGCAAAAGACAGAAATGCCATTCTTTGGCTCAGAAGACCTCCCTGTCACAATCAGATATTCTACATGGATGGTTGTAAAGATAAAAGCTCAGGATCAAAGTACTGAAGTTTAACAAGTTGTAACATATCAGCTGAACCACAGCAAACAGCATAGTCACTTAGCTTAACCTCACTCCACTGTGAACTACACAGATAAATAACTTTACATCTGCACTGAGCTGAGAATAAGCCTGCATAAGATTACTACTACATGCTGGCCTCTTAAACATCAGTAACAGGATAAGGAGTCTGGTCTTCAAGTCACTGACCTACATAGACAAAATCAACACAAATACATCTTTGAGAAGCTAGACTGTTTGTGGATTGAGGGCTGCTGAAGCCATGAAGGAAGAACACCTTTTGACATATCAGACCACTCCTGTGAGACACCTACTGCACAGTGAATGTAACAGTAACACATGCAAGTAAATCAGGAGATAGATCAGTCAAGGATAAAAAGCAAGACTTACTACTCAAAGGTTTTCTTATGAAAATTGGATCACTTCCACTAATCCACTACAAACACTAGGATCAAGAGTTATCAAGATGACAGCTACATCAGTAAGATAGAAATCTTCCCAATTAATAGTTCTGCAGACATATCAATCATTCTTTGGGCTTCTCAAGTGGTTACATTAAGTAATTTTCCTATGCAAAAAATTAGTAGATACTGTAAAAAAAATCAGAGTGAGTACTGTGCCACTTTTAACATTATTTTAGGTAGCCTATACTGTACACCACCTTAAATTTTCTGTACATCATAAATTCTAGTAACCTTTTTTTGACTCTTAGCAATGAACTTTGCTTTTTCTTTTCCACAACCATGGAAAAAATGAGCTGGTTCCCTCCATAAGGACAATACCATGTGAGACTTTCCCCCTAAAGAGACACAGGCATCTCCTGCACGTTGCTACATCACAGAGTGTTCCCTACTCAGTTACTCCTGCTCTCCAACTCTATAGCCATACATCCACAAGCAAAGTCACCTCCATTTCTCCCTTCAGTAACTCCTTTCAATTTGTTGCTGAAAAATGCTCAAGGACAAACTGGTTTTCCCCATGGTTATAGGTAATTTTTTTAACAGAAGTTATTTAAAACGCTGACTCCAGTCAGATAACTCCTTACTCTGCAAGTAACTTCACTGATGTCAGTACTCAACAAGAAAGGCACCAATGCTTGACTTTAAGCTCTTTTCAATATGTAGGACTGTGTGACACACAGGAAGATTTCCCAAGGCAGGAGTTTTGTGCCTCTGAGCACAGCTGCCAAACCAAGAGGAGAAATCCAATACGTGTCACCAATCATGAGTATTTCAAGTGCCTCGTGCAAATTTCTCCACTTTAGAAAATGGCTAGGAAGCACTAATCAATAACTATACATATCTCTGAATTGCTTCACTTTATGTATGGCTGAAATATTCCATTTAGCAATGAATACCAAAAAAATACCAGAGAATCCATGAGGAAACAAGGCATATCAAAAGGAGAGATCAGCAAAGCCTAACACATCTGTGATCCACAATTCTGGGGTTTTTTTGAAAGGTATAAGCAAAAGCAACAGCAAAACAGGAGGTCCTCTATGGTAAAACGTGGACTACTTAAGAAATACTTCTTAGCAACTGTTTCCTTGTTCCACGCTTAATGCAGAAAAACTACTTTAAATATTATAGTGGCACAAATTAAAAGCATTAAGAAAACAGAAAGTATTTAATTCTGCAGAGACCTCAGGTCTCGCTGACTGTATCTGCTGCCTTCAGATAGCAATCCCCAAATCCCATCTGAAATCTGTCAATGCTTTCGACCTCAACTTGCCTCTGGCTTGCACCTGTTATTCTCATAACCCTTCATCAGAAACAACTCATGCCACTAATATATAATTTTTCACCTCTTTGCTACAAAACTTTCTAACATGCCTACCTATAGCGGCCCAAGCAAATTGGTTCAAGCCAGAGTGGGGCTGGTTTCACAAGTAAAACCTTCAGCAAAAACAATCTGAGTCAGTCCTTCTCTCACACCCTACTTCCAACAGCAGGCTCACATCCCTGAGTGCAGACAGCTGGGTTGAAGCTCAGACAAATACAAGTGCACTTAGAGCCTTTACAAGAACAGTAAAATACTGCTGCAAACGAGCACATCCTGTTTCAGTTGGTTTCCAACAGTTACCTAAAAATCTCTTAACTTTGCTTAAACTACGTTTAACTACCAGCCTTGTATTCTTCTTCTAATTAATCATTTCTCAATTTCAAAGGTCTGCAAGTAGAAAGGAGATACCAAAGCTAAAGCAGGGCTTTTTTTATTCCCCGAAGAAGCCACATGAAGCCACTCCAACTCTCCCTCACAAGAGCTAAACCTTTCAGACTTTGTCGATGAACCAGAACATGATGCCATTTTGCTTAAAAGAAATTCCTTTTTTCATCTAAAACCAAAGAGCTACAAGTTCCAGTAGTATTTCTGTTTTCTGTACATTGCTTGTTATCTTTCTCCATGTGTGTTTGTCCTATATTAAACTTCTTGAGATTTATATTCCAGGAGGGAAGAACAACCCAGTTAAAAATTACTTTCAGTGGTCCACTAGATTTTTTTTTTCCATTTATGCACACTGTAAGAGAGAAATATTTATTTATTTATTTTTTTAATAATTGTGAATGACATGTCCTCTGTCTGTTCAAATGATAAATTACAAATTATCTCCCTCCTCCTCAGTCTGTTTCACTATGAAGTTCTACCTTTGCAGGAGCAGTTATTACATAGTAAAATAATTCAGATGAGAAATTCAGGTAAAATGCAAATCCCGCAACAAAACACTATCCTTAAAACATAATGAACAGCAAAATGGGTATAAACAAGCACTTTTCATCATTAATAGTTGTGAAGGTCTAAATGCACATTCCAAGGGTCTGAATGTTCACTGTGTATTTTTGTCCAATTGTGTGGTTTTAGAGGCAGAAATGTAAGGCTACAGGACTGAGACAATGCAAAAGGTGGCCTTTTCCTGTACAACAAAGGTCATCTGCCTCTACCCAAAACTACAGCAAGTGTTGATCATGAGACTTTCAGGTTTAATTGCCTGTAACCACAAGCAGTACAAACCACAGTAGGAAGTCAGTTAATGAACTTGCAACAAATGTACCAATTGCTACCAAGACAAAATTGCCTGTCTGTTTTAAGTAACTTCTTCCTGCGTTACTTACGTTTTCTCCTGCTACAAAAATTTACCAGTGCTTTTTTCATCCCTAGTCTCTAAGATTTTCACAGAAGTAAAGGGTTGATCCAACACCCACTGAGGTCAGAGGAAGCAATACATCAGACCATAAAGAGAGGAAAACATCCAGGTTATAAATGTCTGTTCTGACCAATGTAGCATCTGGCTTTAGCAGGTTTTAATCACATGAAGCAGAGCCAAGAACAAAGACCCCCTGAGCTGGAGATTAGCAGGTATCATAAACAAAGATGAGGATGGGTTTTGTGTGGTCTTCATTCTCTGTGTACTTATCATGAACTCCATTCACATGCTGTGACCTATTTACGCTCCTAGAACACAACAGAACTGAAAATCCTTTTTAAAAATTGAAAGAAAAAAAAAAAATCAGAAAATATTACATGTGTTTATCCTGTCATCTATTACCTACAAAAGTTTGTAGTTTGTTGTCCCTACTTACCTGAGTACATGCCCAGTACAGCCATAAAGCCAAATTTAGGACTTTTTGTGTCTATGTAATTTACATGCATATGTAAGTTAATATATTTGTAAATGTTTCTCACCCACAAAGGAGTATACAAACACCTATTCCTGAGCAGAAAACCATCTACAGATGTCTCATTTATTTGTGCTCTCTGTGTCCATAGCCAAAAACTAATAAATGCAGGTTCCCAGAACTTTATCTTAAGCAAATCTGTCATTATTCGGTCAAGTTCAAAGAGGAAAGCAGCCAATAGGTCAAAAGAAAAAAAAAAAAAAAACACAAAACCAACAAACATATTTTGATTGGCTTTTTCATTGTTTTTGGAGAGTTCTCGAATAACACACTGTACAAGAAACAGCTACCAATTGTTTTCTGTTTCACTGAAATTAAAAGCCAATTTCAAGGGTAGCAACAATTCTGTCCAGCAATTAAATTATCATAATAATTTACTGTTACAAGTTGTCTCCTTTTTTATACTTCATTCTTCTTGAACAATAAGAAAGCACTCATTTTAATTTCTCATGCATTAAGAAAGTTCTCTGTCATAAAGCTGACATGCATACTGCATGGGAAAGTACACATACTTTTTCCAAAGCAAGATCGTTACTGATTGTACTGTAACAATCAGCAACTGCCATATACTTCACATCCCTCTGTAAAACCAAGTTTACATTCAGAACATACCTATCAAATTCAGGACCCCAGTCTCATTCAACTGTCCAAAAAGAGACAGCTGACTAAAAAAGCACCTGGCATAATGACCTAAGAAACCCACAGTCCATACGCAGCACCAGTTCATATACTTGTGCTGCACATGTTAAGCAACAGAACCAATGGAAATGCTGAACACTCGTCCTGGGTACCACAGCACTTTTATGACAAGGTTGACAGGTCTCCTCTTGCGCTGCAGGGGGTCCCAGACCGAGTTCTGTCCACCTGTAGCCAATCACCCCTGCTATCAGCCATCGCTTTGGACAGAATCAGAGGTAGTAAAGGAGAGGAAAGCCTGCAGATTTTAATACAGGTGGTGACTTGTACTGAAAAAATCAATAAACCCACTCTAAAAACTAAATAACTACTATGATGTTTGTGCTTACACTTTTTCTTGGGATATTCTAAAAAGACTGGAACTCTCACAAGTCAACAGCCACATATAACCTTTATGTCACTCTCCTATGAGCCACATCGCATTTTTTCCCCCATGATGCAAGCAGCCATAAATAGATGTGGGAATCCAAAAACACTGAATTAATTTTGTGGGATTTGTATTCTTTACTTAAAAAGGGAGGAAGGATGAAAGAAAGAAAGAAAAATAAATCATACAGTGCAATCTATTTAATTACATTTAGACTTGTCTAGGGGAAAAAATAGAATGATCTGAACAAATTTAGCATCCGAAACAAAATCCAGTTTTACAGCACACCAAAACGAAAACACACAGAAATACAGAACTGTCCCAAAGCCAGAGTATGGGATGTGTGTTTATGTAGATACTATAATTGCACATAATCATAGAATCACAGAACGGTTTGGGTTGGAAGGAACCTTAAAGACCATCTAGTTCCACCCCCCCTGCCCTGGGCAGGGACACCTTCCACTAGACCAGGCTGCTCAAAGCCCCGTCCAACCTGGCCTGGAACACTGCCAGGGAGGGGGCAGCCACAGCTGCTCTGGGCAGCCTGTGCCAGTGTCACACCACCCTCACAGCAAAGAATTTCTGCCTTATAGCTACTCTAAATCTACCCAATCAATGGACACTGATACCTATTAATTGGACATAAGAATAAAGTTTTTCCGTTCTATTTGATCTACAGTCACTTGGAATAAAAAAAAAAACAAGGAAGTTGACTAGCTTACAGGTGCTGTTGCCCTGTGCTTGGTCTGAAATGGTTTGCTTTTCTTTCATCAAGAGAATATCCCAAAGTCAAATATATCTCACTAAAATGTATTCTTATATAAACTCCAGAAACTTGCTGTTTTTCTTGAATATTTTGTTTTTCACTCCAAGTATTTGTTGTCCAAGACATCATACTTTTGATTTAACAATTAGCGATTTTACTAAATACTTGATTTTTACTACTGTAACACAGGCAAAATAGTATTGAACTTTTATTTATTGGAGATATGTAGAAAACAGAAGTGATAACACCCATGTCACCAGTTAGATGTCAAGCTTTGCTGTAATGTCAGTTGAGAAAATATTTTTCTCCAAAATCTGAAGCATACGATTGCTAAAGAATTTGGAAAGTGTATTGATATCACAGGTATCACTGAAACTTTGATTCAATGAAATATTGATATTTCATGACATTGATCTTGAAACTCTGGCATATAAATGTAAAATTCTGTTTCTAATAAGACAACTGTTAGCTATCAGAAGAGTGAAATGTTAAACAAAGATGCTAGAAAATGTCTGCACATATAAAAGCAATCACTATTCAAAGTTTGCAGACAAAATGCAAGGTGAAAAGTGATGCATCATTGCCACTAAAACTAAAGCCTATTATATCCTTTCTCATACAACTTGAGTATAAGTCCAGAAAAAAATGTACAGAATTTTCTTCATGCAAATATTTTCAAGAAGGATTAAACACTGCACATTTCACTTTCCTGTTTCTTGTTTAATGAGCAGAAATAGACTGCTTTAAAAGCAGAAGCATTCAATCCAAGTAGAAGACAAGTGCTGCATGTTCTTCAAACAAAGCTCTTAGTCTGAAAAAAGGAAAAGCTTAATCACTTTGCTCAGTTAAGCCTGTACATTTAATAAATATTTCTGGACAAGAGCTTTGAAAATGATCTTTTTAATGTTTGTATGAAACCAAGGTGAGTTAAACAACGGGGCCTTTTTTCTCTGTAGGGGTCTTTTTTCATTAAAAACTGGCCTTCCAGTTCAAGACCTGTAGTGTGAAGGAAAATATGCTGCTGTTGCTCAAACTTTAAACAGTATTTGTTTAAGATTTAATTCCTCTGAGCTGTCAAAACGCAACTTTTCATCAGTTCAAACCTTCAATCAAAAAAAAGAAGATATTCACAAACAATTTTGGGCTCACGAGGAGAGACCTGGTTTGCATCAGAGCTGGCACAAAAGCCTTTTGAAATGGACAATTCTCTTACACAGTTGACAGCCAGCCTAAAAACAACAAGAATGTCCCCCAAGATACTCATTATGGGGATATCACTGCAAGTGTGAAAGTCCTTGCAGGTGAGGGTTTGTTTTTTTTTTTTGGTTTAGTATCAAACATTTCTACTGTGCACTTTGGCTATGGCCCAACACTGCCCTGGTTCCTCTTCATGTGGAGTGGCAGAGAAGGGCTCTCCACTTAGAGCAGGCAGTATCCTGCATTGCCTCAACGCACAAACAGCCCTTGCCCTTCCCCTTTGTATTCTCAGCAAAAGAGAAACAGGGAAGATGAAGGTCCCCAGTACTGACCCCTACAACTAAAATGTATGTGCACACACAATCCAGACCCATGCACTCCCTCCCTGCCACACAGGTTGCATTGTTCGAGCTGGTGTTGGCAGGACCCTACTGTTGTGCAATTACCACCTCACCGGGATGTTGGGCTAAGTCACATTTCTCCACCCAGCTCTAGTCCCACAACTCAAACAGCTGATGCAACAACAGGAAAAACAGCACCTGTAATGAGGTATAAATTGTTTTCAGCAGAGAGCATGGCGTTCTAGATCCCATCACTATGTTGAGTAAATTACATGGGAAGTTTCTTCTATACATGCCCAAGAACCTAAAAACGGCTCTATCTAAGCTATACCATAGCAGTTCCCCCTTTGCCCTGCACTGGCCCATTTCTATCTGTAAAAAATATCTTTTACAATCAGATCTAGACAAACACTGTTAATGACTCACTGAAGCACCATTAGTAATCTGGGATTTATGCCATCATTTTTTTTGGTCTGGACTGATTAAAGAGATTTGGCAATACTGCAAACATAATTCAGCATCTCTGGCACTGTTTAGAAAACTGTGATCACAGTTTCACATGTATTAAGACTGGTGGCCATCTGCAAAATTTCATGCTGATGCGTCTAAAGAACATATATTCAGTCAGCCCTTTGAACTATGGGTGAAAAAGACCGATGGGAAAAGAAGATAAGATCCAACAGAGTACGATTAAGTAAATACCCTGCTCCAGAGAGGCTAAAACTCCAGCATTGAAAAAAGACACTCTGTGCAATGCTGTCTCATGTGCTGCATACACATTTTATAAAACCAAAATATTTTTATATTAACAATAAATTAAAACTCAAGACTTCTGTTAAAAATATAGACAACCGATTTTGATACACTGCATCTTAAAACAATAATTATTTAAATGTGTTAGCAAACTGAAACAATGTTTCTCTTACACACTTCCTCTTTCCTTTCAACTTTACCTGAAATCAATACTCCAAGGACAGGGATATGAAGCCACATGGCTTCAAGCATTCTTCTGGCACCAAGATATGGAAGTGAGGTATAAAGGTAATTAAGAGTGAAATATTAAAAAGCTGTGGTATCAGCAAAGTGAAGGTGCAGACAGCAGCAGATTTTCTGAGACTCTTTACTAGAGAACTTGTCTCCACTTCCATACGAATACCAGCATCCAGTGCTCTGAATATGGAAATTCAGTTAAAGCCTGGAGGTCGGACTGCTGCCAGCAACAGATTTCAGATTCAAGCTGATGGAAGACAGAAACGCCAGCTCCGACAGGTAGGGACTGTTGCTATGTGAGGCTACACCTTCATTTGGAGGGTTTTCACACAGTTGTTAGCAAATCCTTTTCAGAGAAGAAGTAGGCCAGTCAGCCTGACAGTGCAAGTAAATGACAGTAATCACATTTCCAAAGCCTTTTGATGTGTTGCATGTGCCTCTGATCACCATCTCCTCCCCATTTTCCAGTAAAAATCATCTTTATGGGGACATCACATACCTCCCACTCCAGCTTCATACCCCTCCTGTTTGCCAGAGGAGACCACTCTCTTCCTGCCCATCCTAAAAACTTTGCTTGTCATATGCGTCATTTCAAGGATTTCCACACTGTATGTCACTGCCAGGGACATTTCTCTTCTTGGGTCTAAACCCTGCTCTCATTTCCACCCCTGCTAGCACCAAACACTGAATGTTGCAGAGGAATTAATTACCCGATAAATACAATGTCATACACATGTATCAGTACCAAAATAGCACTTTGAAATGAGAATGCAACAGAAGAGGAGGTCTCTGGAAAAGGACTACTTTGAGCATGTGAAGCACACTGAGCCAGAATATCATCAGGTCTGAACACCATATGGCAGAGTTTCTTAGAGTAAAATCAGAGGGACAAGAGCAGGACATGTGTCTGCAAGGCAACATGGAAAACTGCTTTAGCTGGGCTGCCACAAGAACATAACAAGAGTTATGAACCATTCTGTTATTTTGATAAATATGGGCACATGCTATATACACATATGGGCGAAGTCTCTTT
Organism: Athene noctua; assembly: GCF_965140245.1. Lineage (NCBI taxonomy): Eukaryota > Metazoa > Chordata > Aves > Strigiformes > Strigidae > Athene > Athene noctua. The sequence continues at coordinate 192,917,428 of NC_134037.1, forward strand.
TTCACAGAAATCTCACTAGATGTTATTTAAGAATATTCAAATGAATGTCCAAAACCATGCAAAAACCAACAAAACAAACCTATCCAGCCATAAAAAGGAAACATGTAGCTTTATCTTCTTTTTCAACCTTCAGCTACCTTCCCCCTACCTTACCCACAGTGGCTGCTCTCTGACCTGCGCAACATGTCATTTAGGAGAAAACCAGGTCTACACCCATATTACTTCCAACCACAAGTACCACAACAGGAAAGCACAAATATATCCTGCATCATTATATCATCTTATTCCCGTCTGCAAACAATAACTCAGAAAAATGCAAGACTCTATTACAAAGTACTTCCACTAAAAAAAAGCAAACCAAAAAAAATATTTTCCCTACAGTAACCCACCTGCACAAAGCATTTAAACACTATTAACCAAACCCTTCCTCAACACACAGCATTCACCTTGTAAAGGGTGCAACAGCTGTTCAAAAGTAAACAGGGAGGCAGGTGACCAGATTGGGAAGGGGGCTGACTGTCATTTGACAGCCTGGGAAGGCTTACAGGGACAGGAAGAAGCTTTCAGAGGCAGATGCAGTTCTTCTTACCACAATCAACTCTCACGCTGCTTAGTCTGGAGGAGGACAGAGTTGCTTCTCACTCGTGGGATGTCACCCTCTTAATTATGGTTCAGTAGAAAACAAAAAATCCGTTACATCCGAAATGCCATGGTACTCAGAGCTACCTGACAGAAAGGACCACAAGCCAACATTTTAGTAATGCATCAGAGTTCCAGCCTTAACACCCAACAGCCACAAGAGTGTCACCTTAAAAAAGATCCTAACCAATCGTCCAGTCTGAAGTAATAAGCTGCTCATTTGGGACAAGAGAGAAGAAATTGGTGTGTATCTTGGAGCTGATGGAAATAGGAAGGATAAGATCACAACTGCAGATTACCAACTATAGGGTAACAAGCCATTTCCTTAGTGTCAATGGCTTGTTGAAGACATGGTCAATTGAACAACAGTGGTTTTACTTTTAAGTCATCTTTCTTCCTCTCTGGAAATTAACTACATTTGCATATTTCTTTCTACCCATGGGGTAATCATTAAAGAAGTTTTTACATTAGTAATCATCATCACTAAAATCAAAGCACCTGAGAGAGTATTTTAGGGTAACTGTTCAAACTGAAATATTACTTCTATATGCAACAACTGCAATTAATAGTTTTCTTTGATTTAGATATCTGTAGTAGTCACCATGAGAACCTCATGATTCACTTTCGGGTTTTCTTCTTTCCTGTTATGCTTTAGGAGGCTGATTCTGACTCTACACAGCCTCTGTACTGGACCTTTAACTGACACAGTGCCTTGAAGGTACTCCTTTCAAGCACTAGTCCAGTATTTTGAAAATTCATTGTGCAGAGGGCTGCTTCTCCTTTCATTTTCTTTCTGAGAAATGCAAATCCCCTATTTTTTAGACTTTTGGGTGCTTTCACTTTCTGACTGCTAATTCTGTTAATTCACTAGTACCAAAGTTCCCACAGCGTTCATAGTTCCCCTTCCTTGATTTTTTTTTATTTTTTTCAAGTCTTGCTTCTTGCAGTTCTCTAAGTTATGCTCTCATGATCTTCAATCATAATTCTAGAGAGTTTTTCATTATCTCTTTCCCACCAACTACATCATAAAAATAATGACAGATAAATCATATTTTCCCTACCTTCTCCATAAATTAATGTCAAGGTCATTTGAAGTCTCTTTGCCTAGAATTCATACGTATGCCTTTTCCTACTCCTGTCAAACTTCCACAGACCATGTTGCTCAACTTGAACTTTGCAGGTACCCTTACTGTTCAGGTATATCTCTTGCCACCTTCATGGCTTCACTGCTTCAAACGGTCTCAATTCTAGTCTAATTCTAATCCGCAAGTATAACTGCAGCAGTGAGGAAAAAGGGGCCATCAAAAAAAATCCCCATTTCCTTCTACTTATAGAACTAACACTTATATTTTCTTTTTTATTCCCTAAGCTCTTGACACTTTTTAAGTGAACCAAAGCTCTCCTCCTTCCAGAGCCACACAACATTACTCTTCTTAGAGGCATATGTCTTCATGGGCTCTCCAACCTAGCTGCTGAACAATAAATCAAAAAAAGGGCAAGAATATAGATGGATTTTAACCACTTCTTGCCTCCTCCAATCCTTAGACATCACAATTTAAATTAGAACAACTGTTCACAAGCTCTAATTTATAAACCTCAATAGCACATCCCAGATGGAAATTACTGGGGTACACTGTGCTCTTGGAACTTCGGGGAGGGCAATCCTCATGACAGGGAGGGTTATGGTATTGGCTACAGGAGCAGCCTGAAATTAAATGCTTCCCATTAAACATCTGGCTCAAAACCTCTAGTTCGGAGACCACGTAGCTCCTGATACTGCTCTGTTGCAGAAATACAACAAAATGGACTTGTCTGCATTTCACTGGTCCTTCACTTCCTAAAAATTCCAGGTAGATGCAATAGGTACTGATGTTGACAGCAAACTGTCATCCTGTGCAGAATTTTGCCTCTGAATCCCTAAGCCAATGAACCATATACAATTACACAAATCCAGACCTACTTAGAAGCCCATATAAAAGTGGGGTTTGCCCATCCTCATAAGGGCCTCAGAGAACCCCAGAAATATAGAGTTTTTGTAGAACCTCCAACAATTATTCCCTCAGGAATCACTGTTCCTTCTATTTTACCCAAGTCTCACAACATTCAGCCTTTTCCTGAAACTCTTGGGTCCCTAAAGTATGTATTACACATATGAAAGACAAAACCTTTCACCTTATCAGTATCAGAATAGAGCTTGCAAACATGCCTTATACGTTAATTCATAAAGAGGGCAGGACACATGTTAGTTCTTCAGCACCATTCACAGGCACAAAATAATTTAAAGATGTGAGGGTTTTCAGGAAGAGTGGAATATGAGGTGACCACACAGCATGCTATTTTACTCAGCGTTATTGAATGGGGACCATCAATCAAGACTGGGAGCTACCTAAAAGCTCCCAAAGCTGGGAGACAAATATGAAGTCTATGGCAAGGATTATTTAAACAACGCTCACAATTCTGAGGGCCTCCTGTGATTTCTGAATGTTTAAGGTTGATAATGCTACTGCCACATACATTCCCTGATACCCTTTTTTAAGTGCTGCATGTAAAAATTAGGCCTCACAACCTTGTTTGCTCAAGAAAGAATTACTCATGACCTTATTTTACTTTAGACATGACCACCACAGCTTCTCATAAAAGAACCTTTCACTGGATTCTCATAACCAGTTTTAAAAAACTCTTTCCCTTGCCCTTTCATCAATCTCACCTGTAAAGCCCACCAGGTGCCTGTCCCAAATGCAAATTTCTAGAGTAGGAAGTAGGAAATGGGAGGGGGTAAAATGTCCACTTAACAGCAAAATAAATTTCCACCCTCAAACTGAAAGCTCTCAGGAGCACCCTTGCACAAGAACTACTGTTATTACTGTGTGTCTCTCCCGCCCCTACCTGTCAGATGTGGTGTGGAAGGAAAGACAGGTTCCAATGATAACTCCTGGGGTGAACTATCTTGCTCATATACACACGTCAGTGGAGGGGTCTATGTCGTTTGCAGCAGATAACCAGGAGCAAACACGTTCTGAGGATTTTAACACTCCAAAGCTAGACAGAAGACATTCAGAGCAACCCCAGACTGCTACAGCAAGATGGTAATACAACAGCGCTCCACCGTTCCAGGAGTAAGAACACGTTACTTTCCAAGCTGCGGTACCCTGAGCTAACTGAGACAAGGGAAACCAGAGGGATAACGTGCTTTTGTCCCCTCACAGCAATGTCCTGCTGGGACATGGGACAAGAAGGTGGAAAAAATTTTTCACAGAAAGAGTAGTCAGACAGTGGAACAGGCTGCCCAGGGAGGTGGTGGAGTCACCATCCCTGGATGTGTGTAAGGGTCATTTAGATGAGATGCTGGGGGATATGGTGTAGGGGAGATCTTTGTAGAGTAGGGCTGACGGTTGGACTTGATGATCCCAAGGGTCTTTTCCAACCTGAATGATTCTGTGATTCTGTGATAAGAGAACCAGAGAAATTAAGAATTTCTATTCCTATGCCAGGTCTTTAGCCCCTGAAACATCTATGTGAGACATGACATTTACATAACAAAAAATTAGAATTTTTCACTGCTCTTCCTAAGAAGGAAAATCTCACTAGAAAAACACTGATCCTCACAATTTGTTCCCCACTAATTGTCTCCCCATGTGCCTGCTTTTTGCTAGGACTAGAGAGCAGTGTTTTCAGAGCAGCTCTCAAAGTCTCCCTGCGCTTAGCAGCTAGTCCAACTGTTGAGCTGTTTCTACACAGCAGAGCAGAAACCTCCACTCCACCAGCATCTCTTCTCCCAGAGCAGTATTATCCTGCTGAGAAGTAACAGGCATTATGCACCCACTGAAAAGCAGCACAGTACACAAAGAGCCAGCAGTGAGCCTGTGATGACTTCTAATGGCTTTATTTACATCTTAGCAGTCTATTTTTAGCAGCATGCTCATTTTACCTGTGAGATTTTAATACAATTGCTCAGTTCACATCCAGGCCTGCAGGGTGCTGAAGTTCCCAGTTTCTGACAGCACCTGCACACTTATCGCTCTACTGTAACTGGGCTACTTATGCTGTACAACAGAACTGCTGAACATTTTATGTAGGCATGTTCATTCAATATATTAATTAGATATTTAATCTGAAATGTTCTCAAAATTGAATAGAGCACACACAACCAACACTGACTGCAGATTCATTCACTATAGGAGCTTTCACATCGATTTCTCGAATGACTGTATTTTGCTGTGCTCTCTTTTTATAGAGTATATAACCTTCTGGTCATAACAGATTGCTTGCTCCCAGCTAGAAAGCCTCTTGGGAACACAGAACTGTAACCTACCATTAATATATTAAGTACAGAACATTTCAGATACCATGACGCAGAAATCACAAAGATAGAGCACTACATGAGAACCTGATGCAGAATTAACAAGGCTTGTTCCATATCCATCTCTAGCTCAAGTGAAGCAGTAAACCTACAGCTCATGTTGGAAGCCTGTGCCTCAGGCACTGCTACTGTAGCCATTAGCACTTCTAGCACAGTTCTTACTGATTCTTCTTGGAATGGGTAATTTTACTAAAATATAGATTGGGTCAAACTAACAGGAAAAAATAACTATTCTTGGGTAATCCATTCTTGCCAAAAGAAACATATTGTAGAAAAGATTCAATCAGAGCACACATAGTTTTCTCAAGTCTTATAAACTTGGTGAGATTAAGTTTGTCTATTACTTGATGAAAAAAACCCTATGTAATGCAGAAAACCTAGATGGCAGCACCCATACACTTGGAGTTAGTGCTCAACAAATGCTTCCTCACAGTTTTTTGGGAAAGGTACATTGCCTGGGGAGAGAAAGTTTTGGTATACAGCAGAGCAAAGACGCACTTCAACATTTCTACCATTCTTACCAAAAGGGGAAAAGCAGGAAAGTCTCTGTTTACACTGAAATAAGTTACCTGCAGAACAAGATTTCCCCCATTTTCTAATGGACAAGTCATTTACATGCCATCACTAGTCACACATTATTTTCAAAATCTCTTATATGCCACTGCATGCCAAACATTATGGTGTTGTGTCACCGAACAACAGCCGAGATACACAGGTTCACATGAAGAGAATGAACAGTTTGCAAAGCACTTTCTAACCCTTCAGCAAGACAGAAGTAATCAGAAGGTGGGACCCAGTAGCATCACCACCTGTAACTAAGGCTGCTCAACGCTGCTGCTTAAGACTGTCGTTTTCAGTTGCATACATTTTCCCAAAGTGTGTGCCAAGAAATTTTTCATGCTGAGTGTTTGCCTCAGACTGATTTTTAAAGAATAATCATTAGTTTCAGCTAAAACAGTTCAGCTACTGCCAAGAGTAAGAGCTAAAGGAAAATTGGTTTGCATAAATTTAAGAAACAACAAAACCTAGCAGTCTTTCCTTTCTATCCTAATCCTTTAAAAAGTCACAGTAAACACTAATCCAGTAGACATTCACTCACAACTAAATTCTCCAAAGATGCCAAAAAACTGAGTAGTCTTGATTGTCACAGGTGACCTACCTATACATGCACTGCCCTACAGGCACTCACCACTCCAGCCCAAGGGGTTCAGAAAACAGTTCCTTTTAATACTCATTCAACATCAGTTTTGCTGAACATTGAACTGGACCAACAGAACCTGTATCTGTAGGACAAGTTTTCAGGAATAAGAAAGAAATAACAAATTCAAAAGCATAGGGGAAAAAAATGGCCAAATCAAAGAAGTAATAGATTTGAAGAACAATACTAGCAAAGTCAGCTTAAAAAAATTAAGGTGTCAGAAGACCAGGACTGAGTCTGGGGGGAGAAATAAGGTCAACAATTACCTGGCTGCAATAAAGATCTGGGGAGCAGACATGTATGGGCAGACCAAAGAGACTGGACAAGTAGCCTAAGGAGGAAAACCAAGGTGGGCAGCCTAACGTGGCACAAGGAGGCTGGGAACTAGCTGTGGGAACAGGAGAGATACTGGACACAGACTTCAAGGGAGAAGCAGCCTTCTTCAGAAAGAACAAAGTATCATCTAACTGAGGGTGTCCAACCTGAGACATCCATGATTCAACTTTGGAAGTATACATTCCTTTACACAATAGCTGGGAGGGCTTAGCAGTAGTGTAAAACTGAAAACAGATTTTAAATCAGGCACCCAAAAACTGAGAAATATTGGATTGACCAATGGCAAAAAGAAAATTTTCAAAGACTTGCTTTGCACCACACAGGAACTGTGGGGCGTGGTAGGGTTGCATCACAGGCAACCTGTGATGGATGGAAGGATACAGTTCTCAATTAGAAAACAACCTTGTTCTCCTCTCAATCCCTGCTCTGATTGCTGTACAACTTTCTGCCACAAACAGAGCTGTTACACTCACCAATGTCCTTTACTGCACAGTTCATTCCCAGAGATTAGGCCCTTCCTGTGCATTAAATACAACACAGAAAAGTAGATTATCTAACTAAAGATTCAGCATAACTGGAATCCATGAGGCCAAACTGTGGTTACAAGGATTGCTCTTTTAAGACAGCTATTTTGTAAGCAGTGTAAGTAATTTGTGGTGTAAAATGTTGTCTTCATGCTTATAGCTGTCTTGTTTCTATGGGGCAGCATTGCCTTCCATTCAGCATGGAGCTAACAGTGCCAAACACTTACCCCGATCCCAGAAATGACAACAGATGGTCCACCCACTCTTCGGGAGCAAAAGTTATAATCACTAGAAGACTTCAAGGACCACATTCATCCATGTTTCTAGAAGTATACAACTAGACAGCAGAGCAAATTCACAGAGGGAGTTAAGTGTCACACAACCCTACCACCCTACCTCCTAGCTTCCAGCTGTGACACCAACTTTTAAACATGACCAGACATAACATGACTTCTCTACTGCTATTATTATCTACTGGTCTGATACTAATTGTTGCTATATCTGCCTGTGTGATACAGTACAATTTTGAACTTAAAAAAGTGACCCATAAAAACTGGAAGGGATAAGACCCACAATATAATTTGCTTGTGCAGATAATGTCTATACTCACAAAGCACCTGAGAAATGCTCTACAGACTTCTGGACCTGGACAGGAGGAGTTATTCCAGATTTTACATGATATATGCAGTATCTTCCACAAGACAATATGCAAGCACCTTTTTTTTAAACAAATGCTGTAATGTTCAATAAATTCTGATATTCACAGAACTGTTATCAGAATTAGCAATGCACTAATACTTACCACTTTATGGTAAAAATAGAACAGAAAAATGGCATACAGAGCTCGGTGAGTAGCTGTGGTGACTGAAAATATTGCCACGCTGCTGTTCAAGTTTACTGCCTCCCAAGCAAAGTCAATGGACCAGATCAGGTGAACACTCTTCAGAAATGTCAAACCAACAGTTTAAATTAAGCCGCTGAACTTTGCACTGAAGTTGCTGAAGCGCAGGCACACGTTTCGTTCCACTTGCCCTGCTGTGGGAGGTAGTAATTTCCAGCCTAGTGAATATAAAAAGTAGCTACAGGATCAAAAGAACTGTTAGTGACAAGACAAAATGCAGCAAGATGCCCAGAGCAATCCAGGTGGGTAAAGGGAAAAAAAAAAAAAAAAGTCTTTAGAGTCTATCATCAATAATTGCTTTATTCTGAACAACATTCAAAAAAAGCACAAGTTGTTTTTCGAAAGAGCACTATGAAAAATTAGAGGCTTAGCAAATACAAAAAACTCTTCCCTTAACGCTGGTCATCACAGTGAAAATGTAGAAAAATAACAGAGGAGACTTCAAGCAGGCAAGTATTTTTAAAACACCTTATACAAAACAATTTAATTCTGAAGTCTTAAATAACTCTCAAAGACCGGACAATTGTTGAAAAATTCTTCTAAAGCCTGCATCCAAGCTTCAGACTGACAAGGGTTAAGGCCTGAAACGAACATAAACCAGAATTATAGAAAGATCCAATGCCTAACCCTAGCAGTAAACCCAGCACTGCACTTTCACCAACACAATAGATTTAACAACAATGAATGAGTGGAAGAACAAGTTCTCAGCAAATCTAGTATCCTCTGTGCCTCCACTGTTAACTATAATTTCTGCCCTAGAGACTTGTCCTACTCTTTGCAAGGAGAAATTTCAGACATCAAATTCATTCTAAGCACAGTTCATTTTGCTTGTACATGCTTCTGAGGCTGGAAGGAAATTACAGAAAACTCAAGTGATACTGCAGGCTACCACCAGGTAAAGAAGCTATTCAAGCACAGAGTTAGTCTGGACTAAGCCTTGTAAAAAAAAAAAAGAAGGAACTGGGCATGTGCAGAGGCATTCGCAGGCACCAGTTTTATTTGTAGAATTCTGTACAGTTTGCTACACTGCACAAAAGGTACCTTAGCTATAAGCTGCCCCAAGGAACAGAGGTGTGCTGTTTCCAAAAATTTGCAACATCTGTAAATATACATTTCCTACAATTAGTCATACACTGGAAAGAATAATTATTCTTATGAAACTTTAGATGGGTGCTAAAACATATTATTTTCTTCATCAGAATGAAAATAGCCATGCTTGTGAGAGCAGATGACCCTAACTTCTTTAAAGTATCTTATCTAACAATGGAAGTCCTGTACCAGGCTTTTGCCTGCAGGTTCTCATTCAGAGTGGCACAGCCCCGCTCACTCCCCATATATTCGGGTTCAGGACAGGACTGCCAAGGAAGTCCAGCTCTAAAGGCTGGCCCCTGCTTTTGCATCTTCCCCACGCACACCCCAGCTGGAGTGACAGGCTCAGAACTCCTCCAGGTTTTTTGCAGAAACTACATCTTTCAAGTGCTCCACTGGCAAATGCTATGACACACAGATCAAAAAACACACTGGATACATTTTTCTATCACTCTCCTCTGTCCTGTATGGGCCATCTACTCTCTCAGCCTCCCTGCTCTTTTCCCTTCACTTTTCCCCTCTATACCCACACTCTATTCCCCCATGCTACTCCCTTTCACCTCGCTCAGTTATCTCCACAAAATCTGTTCTGTCCGCAACAAACTGGAAGAACAGAGCTGTATTTAGAGAGTGTCATCTCTCACACAAGAGGCTTCTCTGTTAGCATGGCAGAGTAGTAGGCTACAAACAAGATCCAGGCCTTTGTGAGAAATATAAGAACATCAAAGGGGTTATAATCTCATGAGTGGGCCAGGTCTACACGTAACAGCTCAAGAATGTCAATGTCTTCTTCAAAATATCCTGCTGATTTCAGACAAGGTCTTAGTGATATCTCACTGTTGTATATAATGAGTACTTTTAGTGAATACAGACGAACATTCACAAACCTCGGTTGCAGAGAAATCCTTTGTCATGTATTACAAGCTGCACAGAAAGTCTTCTTCACCTAATAACAAGATCTCAACTTGCCTGGAGATTAGGGGGAAAACTATGTTATTCTCGTATTTCATCAAGATGGTTTTAGCCAAGTCCTGTACCTTGGTACTTCAATTTGCCTATTTACTATTTATTACATTTATTATTCATTTAAACATACCATAAATTCAAGAAATTCACACTCAGTGGAAGTATAAACAGCCAGGAATAGCATTCTTGCTGAGTGAATACTCTTTATTGCAGCTTTCAAATGTTTTCATGAAGTGCTAATATATTTCCGCAGTGCTGAAAACTCCCTTTCCTCTGTGAAAGACAGAAAAGTGCCTGGCTCAACGGGCTGACAGAAACAGAAGCACAATGTCCACCTGTGCTGGCTGATGCAACGTCATTAACCTCAGTTTCTGAAACAGGGAAAATACAGCAATAAATGCCAGGGAAGTCTGGGGAGTTTGCCTTCCACTATTTCACGCACACCCCCCTTACTACCTGCCATGCAAACCACAAAAGCCACCTATGACCCTACCACTCCCCTGTGCAGCTGAGACACACATCCTCCTCTCAATCACATCCCTAATGTACAAATAAATGCCCCTGTTACTTGCCTTACTTCCCTTGGTCCACGCTTCATCCTCAACCTGCTCTGCTTTGGTTGTTCTTTGGTTTTGCCTCGCATACTGCCAATCTGTGGCAACGCTTCCAGTAAGCAGACCACTACGGAGAACATAATGTAAGAAGCAAAGGAAGGTGAGCAGTGGCAGCGGAAGTGGTTGTGAAGCAGGAAAGGGAAATCCCTCCTTCTATCTGAAATTCAGAAGAATCAACTTCGTCTATAGTAAAGAGCTTATCATATTAGGTTAAGCAATAATAGGTGTGATTTAAACACGTTTGAGGCTATGCCTATCTCTCTGACAGATGTGGATGAAGTAGATACACTCCAAAGCCTTCTTCTTCCAAGGTCAACAGCAGTTTCCAACATTTCTGCAAAGGATGTCTGTTTGAGATTTAGGTAGATAATCCAACAATAGAGAGGAAATTCAGTTTGTCAGAAAAAAAACAGGAAGGGAAGTGACAAGCAGAAGCAAGGAGCCCGTAAGAGAGATCTCTGAGCTATGCTGCCTGCATTATTTGATCTCCTGTCTCCAAGAACAACAGGTAGAGGTATCTAACTCCATCTCCAAGCAAGGCAATTACTGTCCACATCCAAGCAAAGAGTGGGGAAGTTTTTCCAACAAAGTAATTTACAAAGGGAGTCCAAGAGGTATTCTTATATTCTAAAGGTGCATCTTATGTACTGGCATTCGGTAATTAAAATTTGCTGTAACAAGGCACATGCCAGAGGCCTGACTTAAAGCTTAACAAGGAAACAAGAACCAAAAGGGGAACCTTGGCCTTCTCATTGTCCTTCCTTGTTCCAGCACAATAAGGATTAAGGAGACTAAGGAACCCAGAATGTATAGGAAACAGAGCAGCCATTTCACACCACAGGGAGAACTTGCATTGAATACAGCACCTGTGCAACCAGACTGGACTTGAACAGGTCTAAGAGATAGCTGAGGATGTCCAACCTTCAATATATCTGAGACTTTAAGACTGAAAATTCTACTACCCGAGTAGGGGTACAGCCTTCTGTCTCAGCTGACAGCAAGCAAGACAGAAGTTTCTGCAGAGGTGTGATCACTGTCTTCAGTAACGGAGCCAAACACCCTCTGAAGATCACGTGGCTCCTTTGCCACACTTTGGCAGGGTTCTTTGTTTCTCTGTGGGGCCCTACAAGCTACCACCCACTACAGTTTAAGTTAAAATTAGCTCATGAAAAATAAATTAAATCACAGGCAAAGTTGTCATGTATCAAGAAAAATGAATACAGCCTTTACACGGATATTTGAGAGCAGCACTGAAATCATGATTTGCTAACAACTTGGTAGGGCAGGGAGTATTTATTCACAGCAGGGAAGAGTGAATGAAAGAGGTCACATCTATCTCAAAATTTGGAAAGTGCCAGAACTTCTAAATTTAAGAATACTGAATTTCAAGCTCTTGCCAAAAATATATATGGCCCCCTGCATTTGCTCCCACCTAACATCTGCATTGAGAGTCAGAGACTTGTGAAAAAAATGGCAAGATATTGCATTCTCTGAGTTCTTAGAAGCAAGGTAGCCTACTGAATTAAAATTTTCAGAAGCAGGAAAAATCTTAGTAAGTTTTTCGATTAAGAGCTTTTGAAAAAAGCATAAGCAAATAGCGATTCCTCATGGGGAAACAAATTATCTTGCTTCCAGAACAAGAGGGTCCTGCTACCTCATCGCCCCCACTTTAGAGCTGGAGGGCATACAAACATAGGAGAGTCATTCCTGTTCCTTAAAAAGTAACACAGCAAGACCTTCCCAGCTAGCTCTCTAGTGACAACACAGACAAGCTCAATCCTACAGACTTCTGCAGAATGATACTGGCCTGCAGATGGAGAGCTAACGTCAACACAGAGTGCCTGACCGCCCAGGCAAAAGCCCCTCTACCATCTAGGGAGCACATGCAGTCCGTGCTGCGCTTTAACCAGCATATACTGACTTTGCTCGTTGCATGGGGGAAAACGTATGCCACTGGGCCAAAGCTACAACTTCATTCTTAGACTGCTCCAACAAAGCCACATGAAATGGATGATGGTGCATCAGTACCGCAAAGGCATGTCTACTGTATTTCACAACCATAATCTAGCTTAATAAATGGGCAAAAATTTGAAATATGCACCAAACTAAACATACAATCTGTCTCCTTTTAAGGCTTCTCTACATGGGAAGGGAATCATAAAAGCTGGTCTGGAATAAATTAAGGGAGGTTAAATGTTCTTAAACATCCTATCACTTTCCACAGCGCACTCTGCTCGCTCAACTCCGCTCTTCCATTCCCACACCCAGAACGATGGCACCGCTGCTGAAAAAGTGGGGCTCACCGAAGCGCACGGGGGCACCACGTGTCACCAGACAGCGATCACGAACGGACCAGGCGATCCTCGCTTTTGCGAAGTCCTGCTAGCAACCCCGAACGGACAACCCCACCTCAGGATGGGGCCTCCTGCACACACAAGTGTCTCCGTGGCTCTTTGAGCACCACAACGTGCAGGTGTGGAGGGCATAGAGCTAGTTACGGCCCCGGCCACACCGCCTTGCCTTGGGGTCACCTATCCCCGAACAACGAATGCAGTAGATCACAAATCTCTCAGGGACACGGGGCCTGCCAGCCGGCTGTTCCACAAACCCACGCCGTTGCACAAAGCCGTAAAAGAAGCGTCCAGGTTAATATCGAAAAGCACAGATCTCATACAAATACCTGGAAACAGGAATGCACAGGAGCTTTCAAGACCTCCTTAAACAACAAATTAAAAGCAACATCATCCTTTTTTTTTTTTTTTTAATGTCTCGCTCTTGCACCTCTTCCCCAGCTGTTTACACGCCCTTACCCATCCGCGGCAGCCCGGCGCTGCTCACATAACGCTCCCACCGCCGCTCAGGACGAACCCGACCCCCAGACAAACGCGTAACAACAAACCCGATAACGCCGTCAAACGCAGCAGCAGCGCTGCAGATGACAACAACGACGGCCGAAACCCGCGCCGCGACACGGAGCAACCCCCGGGTGCCAGGGCCTGCCCAAGATGGGGGCTCGGCAGTGCGCGCCCGGGCCACCGGGCGGCCGTTGGGCGGCCGGGGCTCTCAGTGGCGGCCGGCGGCCGCCGCCCCCCCCCGGCCGACGCTGTCAGCGGCGCCTCCCGCCTCACCCGCCAAAGACCCGCCGGCCCCCTCCCTCAGGTCGCTGCCCCCGGAGCCCGCCGGGCGCCCCTCGCTTACCTCCGCAGCCCCGCCTCGCCGGGCACCGCCCCGGGCAGCCGCCGGCCCCCCAACCCCAGCGGCTCCGGCCGCCCGACGCGCGCCGGCGCCCGCCCGTTCGTGACGGCACCGGGAGCGGCGGCCCCGCCCCGCCCCGCCGCCGGGCCCGGCCCGGCCCCCTGCGGCCGCCCCCCGCCCCGCGCCACCTCCGGGCCCCGCTGCTCCGCGCCGCGCCGCGGGGGGCGGGCAGGTGGGGAGGGCGACAAGTAACGGGGACGGAAAGCGCGGCCGCGGCCAGGCTGGCATCGTCCCCCCGCCCCCCCCGCCCGCGGCGCGGCTGGGTGAAAAAAGCCGGTTTCCAGTGCGCGCCCCCGGTTAGCCGAGGCTCGCCTTCCGGCCTGCGAGCCAGGCACCAGCTTGTGCGTGCTTTGTCATCTCCGACCTCAGAGGATCCAAACCCGCAGATACTGGGAGTCTCTTGTGTCATCGTCATCTGCAGTCACGAACTGGGGATGTCGAGAAAGAAAACGTCACGGGGCTGAGCAGTACCTGCCATCGCAGCTATGAAGTTGGAGCCAGATAATTTGAGACAATAATCCAGATTTTTTTCTAATAAAAACGTCAGCATGCTTCCTCCGGTCATCCTCACCATCCCCACTCAAAGTTGCTCGATAGCTGGCTCAGCCAGCTGCATTTGTTCAAACTGCTGCCCAGTCGGAGTCTGTGCTCCATTTCTTAACCAATTTCTACACCACGCTACTCCCAATGAAGGATTTAACTTGCTCGAGCAGTGTTAAGTGTAATTCGAAAGAATGTGAGATCACAGCCCAGCTCTAGCTCATTCTATTATTTTTACAGAGTGCACAAATGCCAAGGGGAAGACAGGTTACTCCCAAGGAAGTCCCAGGAGGTACGCGAGGGGCTCCTGCATGCAGGCAACACTGAAGTGGGGAATCAGTGAGATACGCACGGGCACACTTGTCTGGGTCCCTCCAGCCAACTGTGCATGATCTGCAGAGGACCGTGGCCAAGCACCAGCTGAGTCAGTCCCAACACCACTAGTGTAAGAATTTCAATTTGCCTGTTGCAGTTCCCCAGTGCTGGAAGCTAGCCAGCTCAAGACCTCAATATGATCCAAATTTGGAAGGAGAAGCCAGGAGAGGCAGCTTGAATTTTTAATTTTTCTTTCCACCCATCACTGGCGAAACTCCATGCAATCACTTCTGCTTCAAAATCACACAGAACTTACAGAGAATAGGCATTTTCAATGCCTAGCCAAACACATGTGATTTTTAACATTTATCTTTGGTCATAGCTTAGCACAAAGCTAATGAATCATGCCATGTTTTTAAACAAAAGGGAGATGGAAGATATAAGTTCCTCTGCATACTATGCAAGCTTAAAGCCATTCTCTCATAAAAATATTAAATATACTTGGCCGGAACAGGCTAGAAAGCAAATAGATGCTGTCACTAACACCCTTCAATTTTAATACAGAGCTTGACAGTATGAAGCACAAAACATTGTAGTTTATTTGTAGCTGATGACAATTTTAATCATCAACCAAAATACGACCATTTAAAAAACAGTGGGCTTGGACAACTCCCCGCCAAGGCTCCTGGAAGAACAGTGTCTGCTACTGATGTTCACTGAGCATCAGTGAATAGAAACAGTGCTAAAACCCAATGGACCAGGAGGGCACTTACGCTGCACCAGTGTCGAAGGAGGACATGGAGAACCACCATGTTATTTACAGGCAGAGCTGTCTGAGTTATCCAGGGCAAAATCGGAGAAAAACCAGCAGAGTAGGAACAGATAGGGTAGGCAGGTTTTTCATTTACCTGTTTTTTTTGGTAAGGTTATAGATTTGTTCGATTAAGAAAACCTAAGTAACAAACCTCAAAAACTAATTGTCAGAGAGGAGTTGTATTTCAGTAGAGGTACTTGGAAAGCTGCCCTGGGACCGCTACCAGGTTCAAGACTATTCAACATCTTCCTCAAAGATGGGGAAGCATATATAAACTCACTGCAGATAATATTTGTGGACAACACAAAAGCTGGCACTACAGTGAACAAAAGAACTGGGTCATCACCTAAGAGCTCTGGAACAGCTGATAGAGCATACTGTTCAGATTTTTTTTTATTATAGCCAAATCTCAGGTTATACATCCAGGAAAAGAATATAAAGCCATACCTTGAACACTGGGAAAACAGCAGACTAAGAAACTTACTGACGCTGAAAAGGGCATCAGGGTCGTAACAGACAAAGAACTGAACACAAGATCCCAACTTACCGCTGTGACAAAATGCATCATGAACCTTGGAAGCACAATCAATAGCGCAGAAAGAAAGGGGATTTTACCCATATGTAGATTACAAACAAAACTCCACCCTGTAACCCTTAAAAAATTACAAATTTGTGAAGGGACTAAGGAAGACAAGCATAACACAAGATTCTAAGAAGTCAATCCATGCATTTCATCCAAAAAATATTAAGAGCACACTCCTTTTCTTTAGTTTTAATGCATTCCCAGCAGGAAAATGCAAGATACTACTGACCTCTTTTGCAGAGCCATCCCTTCCCCTTCTCCTGAAAGTGGCAGCAGAAGTCAAATTCTAACTACAAGACAGACATGCACTTTTAACAGGGGAATTGCTAACTATTGAAATACCCCATCAAAAGAAGACTTAGATCCCTTTTTATGCCCTTTACAAGAGCCAGTGCCTTTCTCTAGCATAAAAACTTAACCTTCACAGGTCAGACTAGATGAAGTGTATCAAACTCTCTTAACTGCTCATATGAAGCAGGCAGGGACACTTCACTGGATGTCCAGTCTTATCTGATAAAGGCCTTTCTGAAGTTTCTGCCTTTATGTTTAGCAATGTAAAATTTTACACAGCTGATAATGAATAGCACACTATTTACCCTCATCTTCCTCAGCATACCAGTGACCCAACGATCTGTAACAGATTTCTTCCCACTTAGATTTCCAGAAGCCATCCTGCTATAGCCAATAGAGCGCTACAGCTGATACAGAATCAAAAGCCTGAGACAAACGATATCAAACAAATATTAGGCCTCTGTCACCTACATACCAGAAAGACTTCAAAAATTCCCCCACTAAAAAAGCCTTGCAAAAATGCCATAAATTGAAAGAGAAATTCTAAATTCCTCATCCTTCACAATGGACAACACAATTTTACAGTAGTGGTTTATCATTAGAACTTGTGAATTACAAACCAATTTCTATATTCACTATTTTTTCCCCAGCTCCATTTAAAGTAATAGTAGCAATGTTGCAAAAATAGCTTTGATATCTTGTTAAGTCACAGAGATTCACTTGCATTATTTCTTCTGTTACTAAAAATCTTTAAGAAATTATTCCCTTCCATTTCACTGCAGCCCATTAGTACCTACATGCAAAGAAGGAATACGGCATGTGAAAGCTTTCATCAGAACAAACAAACCTCAGTTTGATACAAAAAATATTTTCAATGTTTACCTACTAAAATACATTATTATTTGAAATATATCACCTGCTACTGACCTCATTAAGCAGCTATTCAAACACTAATCTTTTTGCTGCTTCTGCTTTCAATGTTTAAGGACATTATTAATCAACCTACTGCAAATCCTGATAATGAAGCACAGTCTACTTCAAGAAGCTGCTCTCAATGTTTACAGAATTTTCTTCCTACAGAGAGTCAGTCAAGTCATCATGGTGTACCACTTATAGAAATAACTGGCTGATAATTTTCTGAACATATCTGCAGCAAAACCATGCCAGAGACAAACTATTTGGCATGCACATTCAGAAAAAGGAGAAAGGATCTTAAGGTTTTTGGTTACTATTCTGTCAACTGCAGTTTATGATGGAAATTAAACTCTGTCATGCTCTTCAGCTTCAGACAATGAGATACATATTTAGAATAAATACACATATCCTAAATGACCATGTATCAAATGCTAAGGCAGCATGAGTACTTGTGAAATTCATCATGTCAACAAAGCTGCTACATTTCTGTAACTCCAAGTTTTCCAACCAAAGGCTTAAATGACAGATACTGCTTACCACCTACATTCTGTGGGTGCACGTTTTTAGAAGATGATTTCACTTAGTGCTCTTCTTATGAGCAGAAGGTGTAGTCTAGTTCATTCTGGGCTTCCACTGAAATAATAATATTATTTGAATATTTTGCTTTGAAAAAAAGCCTATCATCCAACCTGCTACTCCCCAGAAACTTAAAAGTGAAGAGAGAAATCACAACCAATTTCTTATGCCAACCAGTGAACAGTGAAGCTGTTTGTAATACAAACCCACACACTCTGGAAGCAGAAAAGTTTTCAAAAGTGATTTTTTTTAAAGATGCTTTGTCTTTCATTTTAAGAGGTGTAACTGAAATAATAAATGCATTAAACGCTACCTCCTCTCTCTCACTTTTGAATATACGTACACACGAGCCTCCATTTAACAGGTTCCACTTAAACAATATGCTTACCACTTCATACTAACTTGAAAGAACAGAATTAATGACCTAAAGAATTTTCAAACCAGAGTAAATTACTATGGCCTATCATTTATCATAATAAGCACATGAGTAGTTCTGCAATATGTGTTTACTGCGATGTAAATACAAACGCATTTGCAGGACTGGGCCACGGAGAGAACATGTTAATTGAAACCAGATGTAGTAATACAGACAGGTCCTAACCGTGACGGAGCTGCAGTCTGCGACGTGAATCTCGACAGCATTCAACGCCCTTTGACTCTGCCACCATGTAAAACAAATGGGAGAAATTAGAGCAGCAGTAAAAGGTTTTTGCAAACTGTGTTCTGTCCTTGTTCAACACAAATCATTAGCATACATTTGTGACTCTAAAACCAGTAAGAGCCTTTTGGTGTCATTTCAACCGTTTGTCCTCAGCAGTCCAGTTTCACAAATTCAAATGCGTTGCATGTTCAATCTTGCAAAATCTAACATAGTCTAGAAATATGTATTTTTTTAATAAAAGCCAGTGGTGGAGCGCAAGGCACAAGACTTGAAAATACCAACATATTCAATAAAAACACTTTGTGTATTAGAAAAAAGCTGGAATCATATACACAAATTTATAGTACTTAGGGCTTCCCATTAAGGAAACAAATTATTTCTCACACAAGAAACATTAATAGCTCTCAAGTAGGACAGTGCTCAAAGTCCCAAGGCAATTATATAATTAGTCATTTTTAGACAGAATATTATGTTACACAATATTGGAATTGAACAATGACAGTCTCTTGAGCAAGTCAGGATTTTGATACATATTATATGTATGTTTATACTGTCCTAGACAGTTTAGTGAACCATTAGGAAGTCCTGACACCAAGATTCTATTGGCTCAAATACACATATTCTGTTAATTATTAAATCCTTAAATGTCCAACGGCAAACACTGCATTTCATTTTAACACTTGATGTCCACTGGATCAAGCCAATTACTAAAAATAACTAGTTATCTGTCTATGATCTGTTATCCATCTGCTCCTTTCCAAAAGGAGCTGCCACAGCACCATTAGGTGAGGCTCAGTGATTACAGCTGGGAAAGGGACAGATCACCTGAACCATCAAGCCCATGTTTCCCTGCAGCAGGGCAGACCATGGAACTACCAAAACCACATACCATTCCCTCTGACATTTAATTACCTGCCAAGTAGCTTTAAATTTATTTTTACTCCCTTTTTAAAAAAAAATTTTCCCCCCCATGGAGAGGGAAGGCTTGTGGGTAGTACTTTGAAATCAGAGTGCTAAGTTAAGAATACTCTTATAGACATCACATCAATTTATCATTTTACTATACATAAAGAGACAATACGGTAACTAGGTTGTGAAAAACAAAGGATGTTTACAGCACCTCAGCAAATGAACTAGCTTCCACATGATCAACACAAAAATGTGAATTTGGTGTTGATTTATGATTGGAAAAATAAAATCCTACATATACAAGGAATATAAACATACTTTGACTGATCACAGAGCAGTTGCTTAAGACAGACCAAATTAAATAATCAACATGCACTATTCACTGAAGTCCTCAATTTTGCAAACAGTAAGCGTTGCATGCATCTGTTCAGACCAAATGTAAATCAGCCACATGGCTATAAGCTTTAGCCAAGAAAATAAGTTACCAGGACTCTCTCCCCCCTTCGCTATTTCCTAATCTTGTTTCCAATCAGCTCGTCTGAAGTTATTCCAGTTTCCATATGTAAGAGTTACACTACCATTTATTTCTTAAAGCTTCAAAAGGCAGGGAAGGAGGTAGAGACACTGAAGGAAGGAAAACAAAATATTCTTCAGAAACAAGTTCTTAAACAGAACCATTAAGTATTGACCACAGTCACAGTTTAAGCACTATTTAATGCTTGTTACCCCCATAAATCTCACTTTCTTACCAGTGTGGGGCAAGAGACACTAGCTGATAGATGTCACCTATGTCTCGAAGAACACTGCCATACTGCAGACAGATTTGCCACAGTCATCCCTCATCAAAGGAAAGCAAACCAATGTTTTCCTCTATTAATTTCTTTTTCACTGCAGCTATTTTATAAAACTACATAAAATTTTACAAAGCACAACAAAATTCTAAAGGAAAAGCAAGTTTTAAGTAGTACATAACAGAAACTAGTTACAATTGAGATAAGTATGAATGGCGACTTGAACATTTAACAACCATAAATGTGAACTAATGAATTTAGACAGAAGTGACAACACAAAAAGAAGGAAAATACTCACAAAGTGAATCTGGAACACGACTTCCGATAAACAGATGATCATCCCTAGTTTGTACATATGTTTAGATGAGTATTTATAGACTTGGTTTTGAAAATAATGCAGAAAGATCATTCAAGGTCATCTCAAAGAAACTCAAATATTGTTGTAAATACTTCTAGAACACAGTAGTAGCAGCCACAGTCTCCCTAACTGTTGGCCTGAGGAACACCTTCCTCACCCATCCAAAGATATATAATTAGTTACATGCTGGCATACAGCTTTCAAGTCACTGACTAGAGTAATGCTATAGTTCCCTTGCATGCAAGGAGAAGACAGATTACTGAAAGATAAATCAAACATCCTTTAATCTAGAGTAATCAAATTTTAATCTAAAGTACATCAATCATCACACTGAATTTGTAGCAAGAGGAATGAGATGCCATCCTTATATACGTGGGACTGCAAAAATATCGCCACTCCCGACTACTTGTGCAGGTTTATTGGGTAACAAACATACTGGGGAGAATGCAGCCTGCACATACATTTCACAAACTTGGTCAACTCATCATCTCTGAAAACAGCTCTGTCCTGAGGCATCCTCTGAGACACCCATTGAGTGAATTACCAGTTCTATATCCTGTATTATTTGTAATAGCAAAACATGACCAGAATTAGTAAAACCACAAAAGACTACTTCAAAACAGAATGATAACTTCTGCAGCTTATTCTGGATTTCACATATTTTATTGCAAGTACATGACAAGTACCCATTTTGGCCAGAACTTGCAGTTTTATGCTTGCCTTCGTTTTAACATTTAAACGTATATCCAGGTCAATCTATTGGAAGAACTCAGGAGTAGATAACCTTCCACAAAAACACTGCATGAAAGGATGGAGCAGATACAATCTTCTTACTTCAATCTCTGTTTTGCTTAAAGCGCTGATGAACCCTGATTTCCCATGGCTGGGTCTCTTCACAAGGACTTCAGTATCCCTTCCTTCCTCTGAATCTTGCCCTGGTATCCAACTGAAAATTGAAGTCGATATATTAAAACTATACATTTTGCAAAAGAAATACTTCAGAGCTATCTTGGCACTTTGTAACATCAGAAGAAAGCACAGAATAAAGCAGAAGTCACTGTAGCCAACAAGTCATGGGGTTCTTCCAAGGAAACAGATATTATCTTAAATCTCACTCAAAATTTGAATTATGTAAAAAGCACCCTGTGCATTCTGAAACAGCATAACACCACAAATGACAGAACAGCATAGTGAGGCGGCACGGAACGCATGAAAACAAGGTAGAGTAAATGTACTTAGACCTGTTTTTCCAAACTTAACTGACAAGTTGAAGGAGGAAAATTCAGACTGGGTTGAAATAGGAGTTACTGCAAATGTCAGTGAGGACAGGGATAACTTAAATACAACAAGTGTATGAAAAATAAAAATCAGTAAAAACTGAAATAATATTCATCTTGTAAAATCTACAAGTTTCTTCTTGGCAGTTACAAAAAAGCATTTAACGGAAGGCAAAAAACTTGCAGTAAAGCTACAATAGCAGCTACGGTGCAGCACCTAATGAAACTAAATTGCAAGTTCCCAGTGCAGCAGAAAACCATACTTAGATTTTGGGGGCATTCTTCTGAATTTAGTAGTCAGTCTTGAAGATGACAGTTACAGATTGCAATTCAGCCACATTCAGATATTAGATTGAGGATGTATCTTTTACCTCCCTTAACTAATTCTCCTTCAGAATTCAGAACTTCAGCAAGATTTGTTAAGATCTAAACTGCAAGATGATACGGCTTGTCCAATAATCAAGCAGCTTTCATTTTAAACTTGTTTCTACTTTAAAGTGTACTACTTTAAAGTTTACTCCTCTGGTAAGACATTTCATTACAAAGAAAACAGCATCTATGCAAAATGCCTAATGATTTTAGTATATTGTAAATTATATCTGTATTTAGTGTCTAACTCATTTTTAAATACTCTTTAAGCCTCACGGTTATACCAAGTAACAAATTTAGCAGGGCACAATTACTGAAATACATAGAGTTAACAGGACAAGAAAAATGTCACTCATCAGCCTTAGAATTTGTAGCGGTTAAATAGATTCATGTAAGAGCCAGGCCTCTTCCTGGCATGGAAGTCCAGGCATGACCAGAGACACTTCGCTAGAAAGTTTCATCAGCCTCCATTAACAATGTACAGACAGAAATACAGGCATATCATCTGGAGATATGTATGTTGCTACTGCAGCGTCAAATAGATATTTCAAGCATTATATACACAGCATTTTTTCCTATACACAGAAATAATCATTTGTCACTTTATGGAGTAATACAATTCATATAGGAGAGGTCCAAAAGCTCTTAAGCAAGAATACAGAATGGAATAAAAATCTTAGGCACAAGTTTCAGCTGTGTATTCTTAATTATGTATCACATCAGCTAAAAATAAAAATGAGCCCTGCACTAACTCATGCTTAGAAAGTTTTAATACCACCTTTGCCACACCTTAACTATTTCTTAAGTGTTACAGAAACACAAGAAAGGTATTTCTAGACAAGGTACTCGTATCAAAACTGGGGAAACTTTATCTAATTACATTTCTACAACTAGTTTCTCACTACCATACTTGATAACTCACTATATACCCCCCCAACTGTTCTTTATCATGAATTCAAGCCCTCCAAGAAAATTAATGAATGCAATAGCCTGCTTCAACAAGTAAAAATCTCTTTCAGTAATACATTCTTTTCATTTAAACGTTCTTTGTTCATAGACAAAAATTTGTCAATATCTTATCTTACAAGTACCCAATCTAATACTGTTTAAACCAAAGCTTTACTTAAACAAAAAGTAAAAACACCTACTTCATTTACATGTCACATGCTGAGCCTAATTTAATATGCCTTTTTTTCCATCTTGTTCACACTATACAACTTTTTCTTTGTGAGAATAGCGTACAACATCCATATTTTAAATGGAATTCAAAAGGCAAGACCTATTCTGCTCAATTAGTTTTGCTGAATTAAAGTGGTTAAGTGGTTTTTTTTAGAAAGCATGGAAAAAACCAGAAAGCAAGCAGGCCACTAGCAGAAGAAAACCCACTGCACTTACCATTGATCTTTTGCATGCAAAAAATGTCACTTGCAAATTCCTACAGTGTCCTTCCCTCAAACATTGTTTAGGGTTTTTGTTTTCCTGTCAGATGAAAAAGAAAGGATTAAAGACAATGGATTTCTGCAGCTTGTCAAAGAGACATCAAAATACTTCAGACAAGGTTTACTCGGGACTTTGCTACGGCATGGTGACTTACATTCTCTTCATAGAATACCAGGCTGGAAGGGACCTCAACGATCATCAGGTCCAACCTTTCTTGGCAAAAGCACGGGCTAGAGAAGGTGGCCCAGCACAATATTACAAAAAGCATCCAACGTTGGGAAATCCACCACTTCCTCGGGAAGATTATTCCAGTGGCTGATTGTTTTCATTACGAAAAATTATCCTCGTATCCAACTGGAATACCCCCAGGAGTAACTTTTACCCATTATCCCTCCTGTTTTCCATTTCCATCTTCTTTGTAACCACCCTTTAAATACTAGAACATAGCGATAAGGTCTCCCCTAAGCCTTCTCTTATCTAGGCTGAACAGACCCAGTTCTCTCAGCCTTTGCAGTCCTTTGATCATCTTTGTGGCCCTCCTCTAGACCCTCTTCAGCCTGTCCACTATTTTTTTGTCTTAAGTTACAATTTCTTAACCTGCTTAAAACACGAATTATCAGGCTTGAAAAGGACGAAATAGCAGTTTGCCTCTCTCTCTCTCCCGAGGGCCCGTTCAGGCCGGCGGGAGGCGGCCGCTCCCCCCGCAGGCAGCACTCCGCGCCCCTCGGCCCCGGCCGCCTTCCCCCGCCAGAAGACACCCCCCCACATCAGGAAGGGCCGTGGGGCAGCGGGGCCGCCTCCTCAAACAGCGGCTTCCCCAGCGCCTGGCCCGGCGGGGCGAGGGAGCGGGCCTCGGGGTACCCTTCCCTCGGGGCGTAACCGGGGAGGGAAGCGAGTGCAGCAGCAGCGACGAGGGTCCGGGAGCCACGGGGCCGTCTCCCGGGAGGGCGGCAGCGCTCACCTGCAAGACGCAGGGGCTCTCCAGCAGACACTGCCGCAGGTCCTCCCTCACCCCCCTGCAAGCCCGTCCGTCCTCCTCCTTATCCTCGTAGTACTTGGGCATGGCGGCGAGGCCAGCTCTACGCCTCGCTGGGGCCTACCCAAACACCACCAATACCACCAGCGGCCGCCGCCATCTTGGCGCGCCGAGCCCTGCCGCCGCTTCCGGCGGGGGGGGAAGGGGCGAGGCGGCCCCGGGAAGGGACGGGACGGAAGGGAAGGGGGCGCTTGCGCGGCGGACGTTGCCGGAAGCCTTCAGGCAGCGGTGGCAGTAGCAGTGGCCGCGCCACGGGCCGGGGCAGCAGGTGAGGCCTCGCCCCGCTCACCTGAGGGGTGAGCTCGGCCGTTGGGTCCCCGCTGGGAGGGCGGTGGCCGTTTGTGGGGCGGGAGGAGGGGCGGCCGTGAGGGTCGCTTCGAGCGGGGCCGGGCTGGCTCTGTCCTCCGGCCTTTCACCTCCCGTGAAGCCGTTAACAGCTCGAATCGCTTTTGCGGTGGGAGGGAGGCGCCGCGCCGGCAGCGAGCCCGCTGCCCGGGCAGCGCTGAGGGGTGGGGGCGCCGGGCGGGCAGCAGGGGAAGGGGAGGCGCCTGCGTCTAGTTTCCCCCCTGCTGCCTCCCTAGTGCTCAGCGAAGTGACTGCCGGGCCGCGGCGGACTCGGCTCTTAAACGTCACAGTTCCTACTTGTTCGTGGGTTTTGTAGCTTCAGCCCCGCAGGTGCGGCCCCGTCGCGTGATTTTGTTTTTTAGTCTTTGTTATACGCGAAACCGAACGCATCTTTGGAAATTTCTTCTCTAGCAATATGCTGCCAACCACTTCAGTTAATTCTCGGAGCCAGGGCAACGGTGCGCTGAGCCCCAGAGATGCGGCGAGGCACACAGCTGGGGCTAAACGCTACAAGTACCTGCGGAGACTCTTCCACTTCCGGCAGATGGACTTTGAGTTTGCACTTTGGCAGATGCTTTACCTGTTTACTTCACCGCAGAGGGTTTATAGGAACTTTCACTACAGAAAACAGACAAAGGACCAATGGGCAAGAGATGATCCTGCCTTTTTAGTGCTTCTCAGTATCTGGCTCTGTGGTGAGTGCTGGGAAATAAGTGCAAAAGGGAGGGGAAGTTTAGGGATGAACATTTATGGCCCTTCTACACACACACACAAAAAGGACCAGTCCATGTGGGTGATCTTTTAATCAAAGTAGCATACAAGAAAATAGCCTAACCTTTTGGAACTTAAAGTGGGAATTAGAAAACAGGAGGTGTAAGTAATACTATGGAGTCCTGAATTAATTGTTCTGTTGCAACTCATTTTCTATCGCGTTTCAAACTATGTAGTTCCCTGGAACTTTACAGACAGTAATAAAAACCCATGCCACATAGCATTGCTTTAGTTAAAAAGTACTGAAGGTTTGGTTTATCTGAAAGTTACAGACAAAATACTGTTTTTACAATAAAGACCCTAGTGAGATTCTAGGTATTGCAGAATTGAGCTATAAACCGTGTGTCTCCTGTAATTTTTAGATTGAATTGAAAACACAGTAAGAAGCATTATCCTAGTCTTCTGTTATGTAGCATGTTGCTGTTAGTAATATCAAAACCGTTAACTCTGAAATGAAGGTATCGCCACACACACAGTTTGGGTTAACAAGGAGCTTTGATAAAACAAAAAATGTTCTATTGCAGAGCTGTGTGAATTTATAAAAAATACTTTGGGTGGAGCAATACAATTTGCTGTTACATTGTTAAAGCCAAGTACAGATGAGATAACCCCTTTCACAGATTGGGGAACAATTATGAATAAATCACACTATACCTAGTATTTGGTGAAAAAAAAAAAAAGCTGTTGGACTGAAAATCTCAGGGAGAAAAATAATGAGGAAACTGATGATGTTTTTAACACTGTACTCAAAAACCCCATTAGTTTAAGATCTCATGCTTTCTTTTCCACAGCTAACTTTAATATAATCTTTTTCTCCTTTCAGTGTCTACTGTAGGATTTGGATTTGTGCTGGACATGGGGTTTTTTGAAACAATAAAGCTGCTACTTTGGGTTGTATTCATAGACTGCGTAGGCGTTGGCCTCCTGATTGCAACTCTAATGTGGTAAGTAGTGATGTCTGAAACTGAGTTCAGTATTGCTATTTGGGCACAGATAGTCCCCTGCTGTTTGCAAGACACTTGGTTCTCTGTTTGGGGCAAAATTTATAAAGTATGTATTGACTATAGTTTTTGTGCTGTTGTGGTAATTGTCGCAAAATGCTGCTTTAAAAAGAGAACACATCTCTTTATTTACTATTTCTGTAAAAGATGAATGTTCAGAAAGTCTGGGTTATGATGGACATTTCAGCTTGTTTGCTTTCTTCTTGAGCTGGCTAATCTTGAGCAATAATGTTAATTAAACACTGTGATCAAAAAAAAAAAAAATTCCTCATTCCTTATTTTGGTTGAACAACTTAATCATCCGCAGGCTTACATTACTTATGTTTTATGTAGGGCAATATACAATTGCTTGTGCTTCTTGCTGAAGATTTTAGTTATTTCTACTACAAGTAACGCCTGTTGTATTTCACACATGTTGGCTTTGTTGCTTTGGTGGTAGTCACTGCCAGTCTTATCCTGTAATGTTCAGACACCTGCAGAACGGGAGAGGCAATTAGTGAATCAGTTCATCACCCAGGCCTCAGCACATTACAGATGTGTCCTGCACCAGCAAGGGAACCATGAAACAATGGGAAGTTGCTGTTTCTATGCTGTGGCAAGAGGAGGGCACCAAAGCAAGAATTTTTATTTTACCAAAAACTTAGAGGCAAGGGCATTTAAGAGTTCTTAGTGATGGAGCTTACATCTTAACCTGGTGCTGAATAGGGAAGAGGGAGAGGTTACTTTCAAACAGTGACCTCAGAACTCCTGCTTGTAATCGCAGAATTCAGGATGAGGCACATACAAGAACTGTTGCTGATAGATGAAGGGTCCATGTGACCTAGTCTTCTGTCTGGGGCAGCAACCCATAAGTTGCTTGGGGAAGAGCATATAGTAATGTTTCCCCCCACCCTCCAGCAATTTGTGACTCAGGATGCAGTCTCCTGAACCAGAAGGACTTCAGCATCTGTTGGTTTTCCTCTGTCCTTTAGTCAGCTTCTTGCAGACCTAAATATCAGTCACCTGGCTCCAGTTTGGTTCAAATTCCTTCTTCCAGTGCAGGCTCACCTTTTATTATTTTTTCAAAAGCTCCCCCTGTTCCTGATGAGTCTAAACCCCTTCTTGCCTCCCTTCACCTTGCACCCAGGCTCTGCCTTTTTCTGATCCTGCCCTTGGCACAAAGAGTATGTTGGAGGAAGCTACCGTGAGAAGCTCTGATCTCTTATTTCTGAGCATATATTGGCTTCTTGTTCCTCTTACAAATGGGATAAATTTTCTGACATCAGCAGAATTTCAGCTGAAGAAAACAAAGTCTCAAGGCTTGTTCTGCAGGCTGGAACACCAGGCAGCGCACACTGTGAGCGCTGCTTCTTAGTAACAAGGAACGGGCTCATCTGCAGGGTGCTCGCCTGCCCTCTCTCCATGCTGGCAGTGCGCTGTTGCTGTGGAGCCAGAACAAACCCTCTCTGCGCGAGGTGTGGTGATCGTGTGCAAGCGCTCTTCTGAAGCCATCTCTGCGTGTACAAACAAAAGCGGCACACTGCCTGAGAACTTGGATTGCGTTGATAAATCTTTTTTTAAAGGCTACGTTTCTGTATTACCGGCAGGGTAATGCAAAGAATGCAATTATAGTTTGAACAAAAATGTTTTAATGGGAGCCTGGTCTGCATATTTTTCTCCCAGATACTTTGTTGGGGTAGAGAGTTAGGATCATGTGTAGCTATCTCAAACCAATGTTTTGTTGGTCAGCTTTATAGATTCACATTAACAACATTTGCAAATATCTTTTCGGATAGGTTCATTTCTAATAAATACTTGGTGAAGCAGCAGAACAGAGACTATGATGTGGAGTGGGGATATGCCTTTGATGTTCATCTGAATGCTTTCTATCCGCTTCTAGTCATTTTGCATTTTATCCAGCTGTTTTTCATCAACTGTAAGTAGAATATTTTGTGCTCTCTGCTTCAAAATCATGCTCTACCAAACCAGCTGAGGACAGTTGTCTCTTTCAGATGTCATCATATCCGATTCTGTGATTGGGTATTTTGTTGGGAATACATTATGGCTGATTGCAATTGGCTATTACATCTATGTGACATTCCTAGGATACAGTGGTGAGTAACAGCAGCTTCTTGTCTATTTGACTAAAAGCAAGAGCATGATTTTAGCCTATTAATTTGATCTTGGTCTCTTAATTTGTAAAGCGTAGGCTCAGCTGGGTGTTGAAGTAATTCTTTATGGTAAAGGAATTTGATAGAGATCTACCACTCCCCTGTTTTCAGCTGGGTGGACATCTTAACCAAAAAATTTGTTCTTTACCAACTTCCCCTTTTGTATTAGACCTGTAGCACTACAGCTTGTTTTTCTTGTTCCTCTATAAATCTACTTCAAAATGTTTGATTGGATAAAAAAATTCTGTGGTGAGTTTAAGACTATAGTTTTAGGTAAAACAGGTTTGCAGGTCATTACCTATAGCAATTAACTCAAGTACTCTTTCATTTGTGATAAGGGTAGGACTAACAGGGCAGAGATGACAAACTGCCCTTCTAAAGCACCTGGCAGAGCAGTCTTGATTTCCTGCTATCTTCCCTCAAGGCCATTCTACCTGAAGCACCTTTTTCAAAAAAGCACTACTTTATACTGGCTTCATTGTTGCTTCTGTTTCAGCACTGCCCTTTTTGAAGAACACAGCCATTCTTTTGTATCCATTCGCACTTCTCATCATGCTCTATTTGATCTCATTAGCATGTGGATGGAACTTCACGAAGATGCTTTGTTCCTTTTATAAATACAGAGTGAAATAAACCCAGGACTTCATGTATCTAATGTTTATTTTGGTTTTACCTTAGCTGTTCTGACAGTAAAGAAAAAGTTAAGAAACATTTTGTAAATGGTTGTAAATTTCTCTTTATTGTAGATAATTGTGTAAAAAAGTTTGAAGTGTCATTTTTTTATTAAAATATTTACAACAGTAAACATGTTAGCAATTTTGTTCAAATACTTTTGCAGTACATTCCTAAAAACAAGTTACTTGTACATCTCCATAGCTTCAATTTAACTGCAACAAGTCTATTTAGCATAACTCTTACTGCAGATATTTTGCACATACTGGCATAAGCTCTACATTAGGAGGGGTTTAAGTGACACAGAAAAGCAGTTTTATTTAAGAATAATATTGGAATACCTCACCTTATGACTGTGTGAGAGTATGGATCTTAATTGTGTTGCGGTGGTAAAGCAACAACGCTCTCTAGCTACAGAACTGTCCTTTCCTCTTATGAAAGAACTTGAGAACAGATTAATGATTACTTCAGAAATATACATGGACAACTCTGGCACACAGAAGAAACGGTGATGAAAGGCACAATTAACATGACCCATATCAGGTTTCCCAATATAGCAGCAAGTTTTTAAACCCGATCTCTAGAAGTCCCGTGGGCATTATTACATCCACCATTAAGAGTGGCAGGCCAGTGAACATGAAAGGGATGTACAAGTTTAGTTTGGCTACAAGGGTGGGCTCGTGGCAATACCTGCAGCTGTGAAGTCCACAAGGCAGGAGTATAAACTGACCATCACAAACACTACCTTCTGAAAAATGAAGATGACAGCTTTCCAGAGCAGCGTTCAGTATGAAACATGAGCACTAGGATTTAGTTTCCAAAACAATGCAACAGTAAACTGGTTACAGTAAGACTTAATATTTCAATACTAGAATTTGATCTTTAAGGAAAAACTATATTTATCTTAAAATACCAAATATGCTGGCAGTGCATCTTACAGTACTGTGTGTTTCAGCCACTGTTAAGGCTTGAGGAGAATCATGTTCCCCCCCTCAGCAGATGCTGAGCAACGTTCCCCTTGAGGAAAGCACTGAACCACTGATCCACAGAAGGCCAAGGATTCCAGTCAGGACCTGCTCCTACCCTAGCTAATGGCACGAGCTCCCGTCCTGCAGGCAGCTGCAGCCTATCTGTACTCCTTTTCACTAACGAGAACCCTAGCACCAGTGGTCACCCACTTCGGTTCAACAGTAAAAATACTTGATATTTAGTGCCCTGTAGTGCAATACCGTTGAAATCAATGAATTACTCAAGGTACACAGGCCCTCCCTTTAGAGATATCAAAGTTTGTCCCCTTGAAAGAAGGCTTCATCGTTCTCAAAATTAAGCTACTTCAAGTTCTAGCAGCTCACTGTTTACAGCAGAAATCAGCAAAACCCTTAAGAGACCACTAAGGTCAGAAAAGTGATTCGCAAAGATGAATTCATTAGGTCTGCATGGAGTGTTTTTTACGTCAGCAATCAATACTAGCCTAGAAACACCAGTTGTTTAATAGCCTTTCAGCATTATGCTGGTGATTGTAAAGATGATTTAAAAACAAGGGGTTTTTTTCCCTTTCTACTGCAGTTACTTGCTTCAGCTTTTTCAGAATACATCCTTCCTAGTAATAACAAATATAGAACCTAGGGTTAATTAATTTCATGGGAGCAAGGTTTTAAGAGATTTAAATTTCTTTTTTTCTCCCCACAAGACTAAAATAGTATTTTCCAAGTTGGAAGCAAACTACAAATTACTACAATACTTCATCTGGAGCCTGTATTTCCAACAAAAAGCAGAGATTACCGAAATTATAATATACTTCAGGAAAGCAAAAAGAAAAAATTTTATGCAGTTGTTCAATTTTGTCAAAGACTAATCACACCAGCTTATTAAAGGAATCATGTATAACATGGGCAAAGTATAAATTGCTTTGCTTTAAACTGACTCAAGGTATTTAAAAACTGCTTTTGAAACAGCTAGATAAGCAGTGATATGACAGAAGAGTCCAGTCTTCTATTGGTCCACAAATCATATGTTTTAAATTTTCTAAGCCATCTTTCAGTTAAGAAAAAACAAATGCATCTGTAGGAATATTTTCTGTCAATGCAAATACATGTTTGAGATGTCTGCAAAAGCGCAAAGCCTACTCAGTGCTTTAGAAGCACTCTTGAATAAAAAAAATTAAAAGTGCTAATTTCGGATCACATCCTGTTCACATTATTTACAAAGTTTTCAGTAGGACTACCCCCTGAATGAGCAAAGCAAGATTATACTGACAGTCACATTTTCTTGTTCCAGAGTAATCCTGATCAGCTCAGAAAAGCCAGTGCTCATATATCAGCCGGCCTGTTTGGCAACCAGTATAAGAAGTTAAGAATAATTTGCCCCAATAATGAAGGTTTCTGCTAATGCCTTTGGTTTCACAGAATTTCTCTTTTCTGAAGCTTTAACAGCTTCAGAAGGAGCTAACAGGATCATAGGATAATGCAGTTTATTTTAAAACACTTTATTTGGTTACTATAAGATTCGGTGGCCTAGAGAGGATTTTTAAGGCCACAACAAAAATAACTTGAAAATAAATATGAGTAGGGAAAAAACTTGACAAAATCAGGTATTAGGTTTAAGATGCTGAGGAACTCTTGTGGTAATACTGTAAATTATGACTGAGACATGTAAGAGACACCCGGCCAGTTGTAAACCATGCCCAAGCTAATAACTGTTGACCAAACAGCCGAAGCATTATTTCACTGTAAGTCCAGGAAGGAGACTTGCCCCAGTTTACCCTGACTTTGGGACTGGAATTTGAAAGGTAGAAAGCCCAAAATAGCTGTCTGCAAAAATAATTAGATAGAAAATATTTTCCTTGCTTTTTCTATTTCTCAGCAAAATTTCCAAGCATATTTGCAGAACTGTACAAATTCAGACCTGGACCAGGTCTGAATTTACCTGAATCTACAAAATGTTGATTTGTATTAATGTGGCACATTTATTTAGAGAGCATATAAGCTCAGGAATATTTAAAGGGTTAAAGCAGCCCAGAGTATTTCCAACTCCTGCTAGTATAATATAATAAAAATGCAACAATCTTTAGGAAGAAAACCCCACTTACTTCACCAAGCGCTAGTTGGTTTGTTGTCTTTGATAAATTTCATCTCAACATTTCTGAAAACTAAAATATACTGTTAACCAGAGTGCTGCAATCAATGTGGTAAGGGTTCTATATATCTAAATATATTAGTAATAATTCATCTTAACTACTGTGAAACATCAGGAACAGTGATGTTTCAAGAATAAGCACACAGCTTTCTTAAATAAATGGTACCAGTAAACTTTTGAACTCATGGAAAAAAGATGAAAGTCACTGTCAGTGAAACTACTTATATTAAGAAACTGCAGTATCTAACATTTCTGCAATCTAAATTGTAATAAATAGCTATAAATTACTTACATCATTCATTCACAGGCACAGCTGAGAAGAAAACCTAAATACTTTCCTTTGCTAGCTAAAGTGTGATAAGAAGCCACTGCATGGCAGTAATTTGATGGCACAGCATTATACATACAACAAACGGGGCTGTGGCACCACAAGAGGCTAGATTCACACAGGATTCTGAGCCTGCTCACCCTCATTTCTAAATCCAAGAATAAACTCAATCTATGAGGCCTGTTCTTATCTCATGCCCACAGTCTCTATGGGCAAGATGAGCTTCCCAAGTAACATTTTATTTACACCACCTGATGCAACCAGAAAAAAAGTAAACAAGGCCCACTGGTAGCTTTCTACTTTTCTTCAGCTTATAATAGTCGGTCTAAACAGATGGTCTTGTATCTCTGTGTACAAATCTTGTCTTCCCTGTGTCCCCAGACAACACAGCTAAAACAAAATGACTGTGGTCTGTAGAAGTAGTTAAGCTCTTGAATACTGCCGAACTGTCAAAGCTTCAACACAATTTTCCAACAAGGCAGAAGACAGGTTGACTCTATATTCCAGTTGTGGTGGCTTGCAGTGCTGGAGAGTCAAGTTTAGGCTCCTGCTCCTTATAAATATGTCATGAAAAAGAGACCAAAGCTTTTAATCGAACTTTCATGCTGGAGATAGGAACTCAAAATCCCCACTCCAGATCAGGGACCCCACAACAGGTTTTGTGCATCTGTGCCCTGACCACAAAGATGTTGGGGATAATGGAGGCTTTTTTCCCTACAGGGACAACTAGGCCAGCTTTTGAGTTCCAGGAGGCTGGTTCACAGCACAGCTGCAAATCCCCAAGCCAGGGTAAATGCCTCCCTCCAGTGTCAATCAGGCACTTCATTCCTAGTAAAGAAAGGAATTTCTGTCTCTCTTTTTCCTGACCATTTCTGACCGGGTAGCTTAAACCTTCCCGTGCCTGTGTCCTTACACATAAGCACCTCAGCAGAAGGACTCTTAAGAGGAGTGGCAGCGTTTCCGCTTTGGATTTAATCCAAATCACTTTCTGTTCCTGACTGGATTTCCAACTCATTTAAGATCACTGTCGTTTCTCTTGAAATGAAAAGGCAGGGTACTAACTTGAGGCCAAATTCAGTTCCTATTAAACATTAGTGCAAGTTACTACACTGATCAATAAAGGAGTCAAACTGAAACCTTGTTCTTGAACAATGGAAGAAAATAAAATAAACCGTAACTACTCACTGTAATGTATCTAAACACTGCAATAACAGAACTTTTTAAAAGGAGAGCTCTGTAGATCAAATATATCTAACTACTATTAATTCTTTTGATAAAAGGTAACCTCTGTTACTCCAAAGCAAAGCTGGAGAACGATTATTTTCAATACAGAAAATGAATTTGTTCAGGCTACGAAATGTCTACAAAGATTTTTAGAAAGAATTGTTTGGAATTGAAAAAACTCTTCTAAAATGCAATGGATTCAATTGAAAATCACTGCAGATTTAGTACATAACATGAAACAAGA
Organism: Athene noctua; assembly: GCF_965140245.1. NCBI lineage: Eukaryota > Metazoa > Chordata > Aves > Strigiformes > Strigidae > Athene > Athene noctua. Next base: position 192,952,055 of record NC_134037.1, read on the forward strand.
CATTTCAGCATGCTTTTTATGTGGCTACAAACTGTACATAGTGGAATTTCATAGCCCCAAAGAATAATGCTCTTCAGAACTCTGTTAATGCCTCTGAACATCATTCAGATTCTGTGTACAAAACTACATAATTTAGAAACTTAATCTAGGTTCTTTTAAACATGGCAGTATATTTGAAATATGGTATTAATTTATGTTTGCATCTCCAAAGAAAAATGTAGAAAGATAACTTAAACTAGAGAATTCATAAAAAAAACTATATCAATTTAAAATTTTACTGCATAAAAATATGTACTTTTCAAATTATTTTAATAAATTAAATATCCCTAACATTTTTAATATATATCCCTGACAGTCTATAAAAGAGGGTTCTTGTTATAGAAAATAAATGGAACTCCGAAAGTACCCCCTTCACAAAACATATTTAACAATAATTATACTTTTTTCTCCTTCAAGGAATGTAACAATATGTACAACTTCTCTATATTACTATACTATCAAAACAGTACAGGTTAAGCTTAGCAGGGTTCTGTAACCATAAGACGGTAGTCACATTAAAGTGGAGGACAACTTAGGCCTCAGACGAATGTTATCAGTGTGGAGCATCAGTTTCTGGATGGATCAGATAAGAAGGGATAAATACAATCTTCCCATCTACAGTAGATTTCACAAGAGGTAGAGTTCAAGTGAAAATGAAAGAAATTTGGAATAAGGTGCATGCTCAGTATTTTCAATTTGTGACTTGCTAAGGATGTCAAGTTTTTACAGGAAAAATTTTCAAGGATTCCTTCTTTTTCCTCGAAAGCAGATTTCCATGATCAGTTTGTAATCTTTTTAATATGAATCTGAAATAGAGAATCAGAAAAAAAGAAGTCATGTTTTCGGTTATCACATTTCTCAGTAATAACAGGTAACTGTTTTCAGCGTTAGCCAAAATTTTGAGCTTCGAAACACTGACAGAATGAAGAAATCTCACATTTGCCAGTTTTATTTTTGAAAGGTTCTACTACCTCTCACCTCATTCAGAATTGCCCAAACTGCTGAATTCTGTATTACTGAAAGCCGGAATGATGAAATAGGGTTTAGGCTGGGGTCAACTCTTCCTTCAGCTACACCATTTTCAAATTTCCCTGCAAAAGAAGCAAAAGTATATCCTCAATTAGCTCCTGTTCAACAAACTGAGGTACAAAATCTGTGTCCATAAAAATGTATCTGTAGTATCACAATTCACAGGTGAAACCTATTGCTGGTGGTTGTAGAACTGTCTGGTATCATTCCTGAAACAAAAGACAATCAGTGATTTTTGATATCAGTTCTGCAGCAGCAAACAAGATGAGGCATTATCATCAGAGCATGCTGATCTGAGCAGGATTACACATAAGAATAAAAACTTTGGAACTGTGTAAGGGTATAAGCACCTCAAACTCTGGGAAGATTTTGGCACAGATTTTCATTTACTATCATGGAACTAAACATGGAGCCCTCAGCTTACCTGTTTCAAGGAGGATTAAGGACAAGGAGTATCATTCATACATAATGTATTCCTATTTAAAGGATCTTCAATTATATTAGGATGAATAAGAATCCAGTTGAAAAGCTCAGTTAGACTTTACACTTAAAACATATACACAGCAACTACAATTCATTAAAACAAAGAAAACCTTGCTTCTGTTATAAGAGGAATGCCCAACCTCTGTCCAGCAAGCTAAATACAATCCATGAGTAGAATTTCTCTTCCTTGACAAGAGGTACCCTGGCACTGTCCCCAGGAGCCTCTTGGCTATGGAGATGACAATCTCATCCCATGACGAGACAGCTGATTGTCTGTAGAGCAGCTTCAAATCCAGGGGAAGAACAACAGCTCACACAGAGGCACTTGTGCAGTCACAGGACAGAAAAAGTGATCTTGTACAACCTGGAAATGCCTCTACAATACTCTAGGTGATCGATCCTGGCAGAGAAGTTGGATGTGGCTGCACTACAACTAAGAGTCACGCTAGATCTTTGTTTAGTACGTCAGTCTCAGAAAAGAGATATTGGAAACAATATTAAGTAAAGCCTACAAGGTCACGTACCCAAAAACAAATCATCAAAACTCCATTTTAAGTTTGTTTTGTTTTTAATGAATGTGTCTTAACTGTTGCAATAGTAGCAATACACATTTCTTTCCACTGTGACATACCTATCCTGAAGTAACCATCCTCTAAGCGTTTGTCTTTGGTTTCTTTGCTTAATACCAGTTCTTCATTCTAGAACAACAAAGCATAAATGAGATCATTTATTTTGACATATGGCTTTGCCAGTGAAAGACAAATATATGTGCCCTGTTGTTACATATTCAGCATCCATCTTTTCTAAATAACTGTGAACCAGCCTAGAACAGTTATTTATAGCCTTAGACAAGCCAACACAAAAAAAGAAAAAAAAAAAAAAAAAGAAAAAGAAAAAGCAGCAGTATTCTAGAACTGAACGGTGTTTGGCTTCAAAGTGGAAAAAAGAAGTACTTTAAGTGCCCAACGTAACTTGCATGGTAACTGCCACGTGAACAGAATACATAGCAGATACTGGCATACACAGTAGAAGAAAAGAAAAGGCAGGATCTTGTCTTTCCCTATGGTTGAACCAGAGATTTCTCTCAGGACAAATGAAACTTACAGCCTAGTTTTTGATGTAAGAATTTGGATGAGATGAAAAGCCATCAGACCAGTGAGGGAAGCTCTCTGCCCGCTAAAAAGGGATGGGTATCAATAAGCTTCTTTAATAAGCACAAAAAAATTTAATTGTAAGACCAGAGCTTCAAAGACAGATGGAAAATTACAACCAGAATTATAAGATCCAATATTAAAAGACTGACTGTAAGAATTTCCTAGGAATCAATTAAAAATGCTTGACAAAACAGGAGACTAAATCTATCAGCTTTTTAATTTATTTTTTTTTTTAATTCCTACTTTTAAGGGAGGCTGCTAAAAAAGTGGATTGGGGGGGGGTTGGAGGGAGGGAGTGGGGAGGTGTCTGGTTGGTTTGCTTTGGTTTTGGGGGTTGGGGTTTTTTTTCAGTGTGTTGCTTGAGTCCCAGAAAAATCCAGTCTGGGGGCTCCCCATTTTCTAAGGGTTGTTTTTTGGGGTTTTTTTAATTTGGCTTAGGGACGATCAGAGTTGAAATATCTGAATGAGCTTCTAGCTCTACTGAAGTCCACGATGGTGAAATAGTTCCCTCGGGAGAGTACCTATCATTCTGCAGCTGCTGTCCTCATATTGGTGACATTTTCTGCTGACACCAATGGCTTAGGAACAGGCCAGATGCAGAATTTCCTGTTTACCTTCCCACAAATTGCGTCAATAGCCACAGCTCAGTAGCATTACTTCCTTAAGGGGTGCTCCAGTTTGAGGGGGATTTCACAGTCGAGTATAGCCAAAAGAGTGACATGCTTGACGCACATTTTTTCTCATTCTCTTGTGCATTCTTGTGGTATCTTGGGCCCAGATGAAGTGAGGGCTGCTGCTGTTTTTGTGGTTGAATATATTTCCAAAGGTCTTGAGAAACAAACCCCATAAATCTTATAATATCCCACATATCGTGTTGTATAATTAGAATCAAACTGACAAACTTCTTTTCAGGGTTGGGGGTGGTCAGGATTTCCTATTTTTGCTCGCTCCCAGGAAGGCAGACTGCAAGAACAGGGAAGTGAACTCCTCCATGATTATTTACCCTTTTTTTTTAAAAAAAAAAAAAAAAAAAAAAGATTCAGCATATGGTAATTTAGGCACAGATTTCAAGATACACCTGGTGTAGGTATGGGAGAAGACAAATTCTTTGCTATTTTAATAATAAACTTGTCTGAAGTAGTATCTTAATTTCTCAGAGTTTTGTGATATAAATGGTTAGCTATAATACCTAGTTGAAGAAAATGAACCCATACCATCTGGCTTCAAGCAAGAATATACTTTAGATAGTGTAGTGCCCTCCTGAGAAAACTCAGACTGATTTAGGAAAAAAAAAAAAAAAAAAAAAAAAAGCCCAACAACCAGTAATCGGAAGACACAAACACATTTGGTTTAAGAGTCCAGATATTTCAGTATCTAGTAAGGTTTGGATATATGTTAATTCCTGAACCAAGACTTTTTAACTAAGTCAAAAAGCAGATTGACTTAGCTTTCCCATTTTCCAAAAGAACACAGGAAAAAGAAAATTGTTTATTTTTGTTTTAAACTGTAGCAGTGAATTGGAAGAAACTCAACTTGTTCACCTCCAAATTACCAACAGCACTTGTAGCAGACAGCACTCTGAATGAACATCTGAAGTTACAATAGTTTTCTGTGAATAGATCCAATTTTAAAAAATAAAAAGTATGAGAGCATCAGAGCATCAAGATCCTACAGTTAAAAAAAGGTATTCATGTCTCACCCTGTTAAAAAAGTCAATAAAATTAGGAGGTTTTGCTTTTATCCTATAATGGAGAAGATACAAAACAATAAATTCATACCTGAAAAGGCAAAACTTCCACAGTTGTGTTTAGAAGTATGTCTCCTGGATGCTCTGGATTGCCACTGTGAAACAAGTACCTATAAATGAAAAGGGAAAAATAAAACAGTCTACATACAGTCAGAATTAACAAAGTTACTATCTCACATGTTAATAGTCACATTACAGATGTTACAATGATAAACATAATTTTTATGCTGGACCTACATCAGCTGGCAATAAGAAATTAACAACAGTTTCACATACTACCATAATTGAAAGAGCTGAAGTTTTGCATTTTTTAAAGAGTAGTTGGGCAATAATTTACTTAGAAAGGTAGTTTCCATAACCTGATCTTGACAGGTTACATTATACAAAGTGACAAACGCTGTAGTCATTATTGCCTGGCATGTGCTGGTATCACCTCCGGAAGCAGGAGTCCTGCTTCCCTTGGCCTCTCCCATTGCTCCCCATCACATGCCTCCTTGTACCCAGAGGATGAACTCAGCAGATCCATTCTGAACCAGTTCTGGGAACCTATCCAAGCCAACATTTTGCCAGGCCAGTTTTCCCCAAGACCAGCTCTGCACTCTGGTTCATTGCAAAGTCTCATTAATGACTATGCCAGAAATTTCCAACTCATATCCACACCTTTAATGCTACCCAAAATCAAACTTTTACTCCAAAGATGGATTTTTTTTTTTTAAACAAAAAGCATATTTCTGATGTGTATACACACAGAAAAGGACAAATTTTTTTAATACTTGTACAAAGTCCATTACTCCCATTCAGCTGTGCATTTAATCAATTTTCTTTTTTTAAAATGTGACGGTGTGTTTAAAACTGTATCAAAACCATTCCTATACGCATCAAGCAGTAAAATACAATTGTTCAAATTCTAGCTGCCCATTCTTAGCTTTTGCAGTATTATGCATGTGTAGATAATGTTACAAAAGACACAGTTTAAGTCTCCTTTATATATAAAACAAACTTCATATTCTTTTGAATACATATTATGTAAACAAGTAACAATATTTTTTTACCACTAGGTGGTATCACTGCTTGAAAAATTGTTGATTACTTGCCATTTTTTCTAGTGGACCAGAGTTTATTCAGATTACTGTCAAAAACTACCTAGATATTACACCTACTCAGATGCCACTTTTAACAAGCCTATTTCACTTTTAATATGTTTAAATGAATATGTAAAAATCTATCAACACATTTCAAACCTTTCTTCAATTGGAACTTCAAAAAATTAATCGCAAGCACCATCTTCAACATTAAATACATCACCAGCCAGGGACAAAATTAGTTCAGAAATGATCACTTGATTAAAATTACAAACTTTAGCTCAATTTGCAATTTATTAAGACATAATTGGAGATGTAAATTCCAGTTTGTCTTTATCCAATATGTCTGAAGCCAGATAAGTACTTGCCATTAATCCATACTCCATAGCTACAAGACAAGTAGAAGAAAACAGAGCCCTATGAGCCTGACTTAGAAATGTCTGTGAGGCCAAAATGATAGAAGTCATTAAAAAACCCCACCACATACACATATATAACATTTCTTTTATCAAGTCTCAGAAAAAGAGTAAAACCACACACTGATACAAGAATGCTGCATTGATTGCTATTGCACTGGTTTCAGCAGAACTGCACAGATTGAACTGCAAAAACAAAACTGGGTTCAGTAAGCTTCAGCACTGCATGTGCTTCAAGAAAAATAATTTCCCCACTGTAGTTTAATGTAAAGATTAGTCAATTCTAAAGCATACAAGCTATCTAAAACATCCACAGTTCTTCCAAGAAAAATCTTAGGACTTTTTCTAAATATTAGTGACATCCAAAAAGCCCCAGAGACTTAATTCTCCTTTCTGGGAAGATGCCTTTACTGTAAGTTTCACTAATAAGCAAAACAAAACTCTTGACAAAGAGTTCTCTGACCTGAAGACAAAGTATACTCTGCTGTCTTCTGACCTAGCAGACCTAACCTGCCATTCTTTAGCCAGTCAGATATCCTAATCGTTACCGGGAATCTTTCTCTTGAAACCACCAAAAATTCTAATACTTATTTTAAAATGCAAGTGATCAAACACATTTAAGGTGCTGCCATGAAATGTTCCAATCAAACCAGACACAGGGCTTTTCCTTAGTGCTTTCTAGTTCACAAATATTATTTCCGAGAAGACACACCTAAAAAGCCACAAAGAAACTCCCTGTGATTTGTGATCACTGTGCTCTCAATGAACAGTAATAGGTTTGGGATGTTTGGGTGGGGTTTTGGGGGTAGGCATGCAGGGATGAAGTGGTGGTGGTGAGTTATTTTTTTATTTGTTTGTGGGAGGATTTTTGGGGGGTAGAGGTTTTTGTTATTTATATTTTTATTTGGGGTTGGTTTGTTTTTAAAAACAACCCTGCAACCATACAACCATAGCCAACAATTTTTCCTATCATGCTATCAAGTTTTGAAACTGAAATGAGGTTTCCTCCCCTCAGCAGTCATCACTCCATCAGGACAATGCACTCAAAAGTTGGCACAATGCCAAAACAATTTACAGAAGTAATTAATAAAATCTGATCTCCAGATTTCCACAAAAATCAAACCTGCTTTTTTAGTATGTTTTCTATAACTGTTTACCCATCATGCACATAAACATGTAACACATGCATGTATTACCTCTTATTTAAAATTACATTTTGAAAGAAAGGGGTATTTTTAAATCTGAGCCTTGCTTGAACAGTTGAGAGATAACACCTACTTAGACATAAAAAATTACACAGATTAAAAAACAAAAGTATGAATACACATACACAGTCAATCTACATCTACAATGAATCTTTTGTTTGAAAATAAAATTTACAAATGAGAAAACTTAATTTTAAATAAAATGTAATTGAAACACAAACATATATTCTACAGGTACTAAAATAAGTGTCATTAGCTATTCTTTTGTAAAACTTGCTCTTCTGACATACTGATAAATCACAAGCTTTCAAGGATTTCAGACTATGACAGGTATTCCTCAATAAAGATACTGAATGAAGTAGCTGTGCTTCTGTTTGCTAAATTATTCTGACATATGTCCTCGGATTTACACATGACAGTCCTTGCAAACAGTAAAAACATGCTTTTTTCTTCCTAAGTAAGTGTAATTTTTCTTAGGACGGAATCACTAAGATATTCTTGTCTACCTATTGCTTAAATACAACACCTTCTGAACCACTCTTTCAAACTAAAGTTCTGAAAGCTGCAGACCTCTAAATATAGTAGTCCTAAACAAACACAAATTCATCTAAGGGTAAAAAAAAATACTATCATTACCTTATGAAATATTACTTCACAGCTTGTTTTATTACAAACTACAAACATGGACACATTTGGACATTCTTGTTGGAAGACATCAGAGAAAAGTAATTCTAACTTACAACTGTTAAAGGAAATACTAATGTATCTGAATCTTAAAGAACCTTTTTCTCTAGCAGTGTCTTTTTAAAGAGTCACATATCAAAGATAATAACTAGGTACTGTAGATATTCAAGAAGAGACAAGCTCCTCTCTGCCATAAGTTATTAAATGTATGAACATACATTCGTGACCTCAATGTAGTATGAAAGTAATAGAGGATGCTAAACATTAACACCTCATGTGGAATAAAAAAATTACACAAAATTTCAAGAGCATTAAAGGTTTTAAAAAAAACCCAAACAAACAACCACCAAACAAAGTAGAGCAAAGTCAAAGCTGCAAAGAAAACTTCAGTTTTCATACTTAGTGACTTCATTATTTACTTAAACCAAGGATTTGATTTCTTGCCATGGAGCTAGATACACCTATAAAATCAAGCAAATGGAAGGGAAAAAAAACCCAACAGTAAACTGAAGCAAATATTCATACACATCCTAACACACAAAGGGAGGGGAGGGCAGAAGCATGATTATCATTAATACACTGATGAAAGATATCATTAATTTGCCAGTGCAGTTAACTGTTATGGTACTTTAAAAGCTTACACTCAGATTCCTAACTCCTCCAGTAGTGAGCACCTGGCAAGATTCTCACCTCCCAAAGTATGTGTATAAATTAATATAAATATTGCTAATCTGTGCTGTTAGCTTTAATGTTCTATCTAAACAGCTAAACTTTTCCATCACCTGTACTTTAAAGAAAAAAAAAATCCCAAATACTTAACCCTCTTCCTATTTTGCTTATGAGAGAATGTATCTCCTTTCCTCGCATCAAACCATATTCAGGACCAGAAATCTGTTATTCTGTTACCTAATTTGTTGCCTTTTAGGCCTTAAAAAATATCTCTTACTGTCTTTTATCTTTTATTTAAATAAATAGAAATGCCAATTATTTTATATATATATATATAAAAAAGTATGATTCTATGCATTTTCTGTTGAGCAACTGCAAACTAGAACAGAACACAATAACCTTATCAGTAAATTACGGCAGCTTTATAAAAGGAAATAATATACAAACATTCTTTAAAAAGCATCATTCACATCCATTGTCAATATATTTGGGGTTTGTTTTGAAGGAAAAAAAAAAAACCCAAACCTCTCAATGCTAACACAAATATTCCAAGAATCTATTTATGAACATGGGCTTTTGTGCTCTGTAAACATCAGGAATCAAATCCTTTTCTCTACACATCCTTCTTATGTCTCTTTTTAGCAATCTGATATATTTTAGTATATCCCATTTCAGAAAAGGAAAAGAGGTAGGAAGGCAGAGAGGAAATGTTTCCTTCCATGTTTGAGCACATTATCCATAGCAACATGCAGCATAACAGTTTTTAATTCTGCACAACATGAATTTCTATAAAAACAACATTCAGTCAGCAAATTTTTGGCTCTCTACAGATGCTGTCATCCACTGCAAAAGTTATTATTCACCAATTCTATCCAGTATTTTTGATCACTGGATGCAAATGTGGTAAAAGAAATCTAATCTACCTCCTCTCTGTCATTTTCCCAGAATACTCATTAGATAATGTTATTTTACTGTTGGTGGAAGCCAGTATTAACCATGCACTATTTCCTCGTGCAAAATACAAACAGAAGATGAACAATTTCTTTCCCCTCCCTCAAGCTCAAATTTCTTCTCGATCCTTTACACCTCTTACCCACTCTTGCAAAAAATGCTTGTACTCCAAAAAAAAGCTTAATTGCTCAAGACTATATAGACACCCACCAAGTACTCACAATAGGTAAGCAATCTAATGGGAGCTTTTTCATCTTGTTGTTACAGTTCCCAATTTGGAAAAAGAAAAAACAAAACAAAACAAAAACACAACAACAAAATCAAAACCCACAAAACCTCACCAAAACCACTCCATTAAGTTCTATGCAAAAAGCCTGTCAAAACTGGCTAGTCTAACTGTCTGCATACAGATTGGACTGCATGTTTGAGAGCTGCAAGGGATGAATTCTCCATTATTGCAGAAGTGCCAAACCAGCACACCAAAAGGAGAGAGCTTTCTCACATTTGTCGAAGGAACACAAAGTAGCTTGCCTGAAGAGGTGATGGGGGGATTTGGGAGAGTGGTCAGAGTCTTTTTTTTAACCAACACACAGCTAAGAAATTTGTTTTCCCACACCACTTTAAAAGTCAATCTAAATTTTTTTATAAGATTACCTATACCATTTCCTAACTTTCTTTAGCTGTGCAATATGTGTAGAAGGCAATTAGCTGGGTGAGAAAAATCTCATTCCCAGGACTACTCTTACCTTCTGTTTCCCAGTGAGGACTGGGAGATCAGCTTTCTAAACCTGCACTGTGCTCTCTGGAGTATTTACACATCAACTGTAATACAAAAGAGCTTGGCATTACATTAATTTCAACTAGGTTTTTTTTTCAACTATTTTTTTGTTTTGGAGGTGGTTTGGGGTTTTCTTGTTAGTTTGGGGGTTTTGTTTCTGTAGGTGGCTTGGTTATTTATTAAGGGAGGGGTTCTCTGTCCTGAAATCTCTGCTGAGGAATTTACTCATTTTTCCAAAACATCAGTATTAGTTAAAAGGTCCTTATATTAGTTAAAAGGCCCCTATGTTCTTTAATAAGGTTACTTCTGCTTAATTTTTAATCCAGTGAAATGCAGAAAAGCTTTGGGGGTTGTTTTGGGGTTTTTTAATATGTGCATATGTATATATGTGTGTGTGCACATAAACATCTTTTTCTCCCCATCTTAGTTCTCCAGAAGCACAGATAACAATGCCATTCAGTTTTTTTAAAATGTAGGCCTTTGCCACCATCTGAGACTTTGTCACAGGCTGGCAAATGCAAATACGACATCTCAGACTCAAGCCCTCCTGGAAGTCAGGTGAAGTGTTTCAGGATATATCAAGTGGCATTAGACATCTAACACTTAGGCAACAGCATTAGGTCTCTAAGATTTCTGACTAAGAACTGTAAACCCAGGAACACTGCCAAATACACAAATCTTGAATATTAGTGCCATTAAGGAGGAAGCAGCATGTCCTTGGCTCAGGCAGCTCTTTTCTTCTGTCTCTGATCCATACTTTGGGTTTTTTCCCCTTTTCATATGAAGTTCTTGCCTCATTGTTATGGGCAGAGATCCATGCCCAGAGCAAACAGCATCAGTGGCTGGGAGCCTGCCTGCCAAATCCCCACTGTCAATGCATCCATTTGAGGATGTTCTACTCATTAGTACGAAGCTTATGTAAACACAGAAATTGAAGTATCAAATTGTCTTTCTCATATACACTAAAAATATTATTCCACCTGAAATAAACTGAAAAACACCAAAACATTTAAGATAATAAATTAAGAGACTTTCAAATATTTCCTATCACCTGACACCACCAGTAAAGCTTAATAAAATGAAAATTATGTTAAACTTTATTAATCTGTGTCTTTAGAATCAGAACAGAGGTTATTTCTAAATCATACACTCTGTGTGTGTGTGTACACGCACCTATGTGGTTCTTCAGCTAAAATTGCCCAAGAAAGGTTGAATGTATTGCACCACGCTGAAGGATAGTTTCTACACTGAACAATGATTATGAACAAAGAACAGCTAATATATCAGTCAAGCTACTGCTGTACTTATCTAAAGCCCAAAGAATTTTGCAGTTCCCTACATTTTAAGTGGTTCTTACTGTGAAAGCAAATGAGAAAGTTCCACTTCACTGCCAGTTTTGGAAAGCTGTTAGAAAGTCTTTTTTCCCTTTGTAATGCATTTGATCTTGTATGTCTCTACCCACAAGAGGACTTGCATTCTATAGGATGGATAATTAACTACATTTTAGATACATACATGACCAACTGCTATAGAATTACAGAATCATTTAGGTCAAGTCCAAGCATTAACCTAGCACTGCCGAGTCCACCACTAAACCATGTCCCTAAGCACCATGTCTGCATGTCTTTTGGATACCTCCAGGAATGGTGAGTCAACCACTTCCCTGAGCGGCCTGTTCCAAAGCTTGACAACCCTTATGGTGAAGAAATTTTTCCTAATATTCAAGCTAAACCTCCCCTGATGAAACTTGAGACCATTTCCTCTTGTCCTATCACTTGTTATTTCAGAGAATAGAAGGACACCCACCCTATGGTACTTTTTTTTTTTTTTGTAACTTTGTTGTACTTTAAAAGCAGTTAAATTCCTTGTAACTATTCACTGCTAGAGAACCTGTGTTAAAAGCTGCATTTATTTTCCTTTACAATGAAGTGGCAGTAATAACAGGTAAGCAACTGTCACTTTTTTATGCAGGTATTTTTCAGCACTGTCAGTGTAATTTCAAAGCAGACAAAGTAACGTATATGTTTAGTTATCATGAGCTCAAGAAGATACTCTTCACACTCAATACACTGGTTTTCTAGCTTAAATAGTCAAAACATATTTCTTGCATAACTGGGAATTCTGTTGTGACAAGATGCGACAGGAAATACATGTGAGGTTAACATCACATGTTCCCTGGGATTCCAGGGTCAACAATATGGAAAATTAGATGATTACTCTCAAATCCTGCACATCCAGTATCTATGTCAATATCAGAAAACAAAGTAGTAAATGTAATCTACAAGCTGGTTTGTCAAAGTATTAAGATTTCAGTTTAAAGCTGAAATTCCAGTCAGCAAGTTCTACCTCAGAAAATCACTTTATTAATAATCAAGGTCACATCAGGATGACTACTCAATAACTTGCTAAAAGAACACCACAACTATGGGGCAACTACAGAGTTAAAAACAGTGCTGAGGGGGAAGGAAAAAAAAAATAAAATCCTTTAAAAAATATTCAAAATAACACTTCCAAGGAGTAACATACAAGAAAGGATAAGCCTCATATTTTAAAAATATGAAGCATATTTAGATATATATACACACTGGTGAGGTTGGTGTGGGTTTTGGGGTTTTTTTACTTTCCACAGTACAAAATACAGCTTTGTCTCTTCCTGTGGCTTTTTGTTTTTAAATAAAGATCAGAACTTGAAAGCAATTTATACTGAAACAAACCTGAAGCCCTCTTTATAAATATCCATTCTAAATTCCTATTGCAGAAAAGCTGACAAGTGTAAACATAATCTAATTAAAACAGTCATAGGTTATGTGCTTCCAAGGGCTTCCTCAATGTAATTAGTGCACATGTTCTTTGAAAAAAATATCTGATTTGTGTCAATCACATCTATAAGAAAGACTCTGAAACTTAGGCAGTCAATAGAAGAGATGGTTGTGATGATGATGGACACCAGCATCACTTAAGTGCTGCAGCGGAACGTCTTTCTGGTCTGTGGGGTTTTTTTAATCAGGATCACATTCAAAGTTTATTACCTCTGTTCAAGATTCACTTCTCACCCACCAATATTGCAGAGCTTACTACATACAAAAAGCCCTCAAACAAAGCAATGTTCAATGTCAAATCCTCTTAACAATGAGCTGCTTGGGTACAACATTGCTCACTGACATCTCTGAAGAAAACAAGTAGCTAGTAAAGAAAAGAAGTATCTTGGATCTGTTATAGTGAGAAAAATGAATTTACATTCAGTACTAGCATCAAAGTAGTAATAATGTATGCTTCATAAAGAAACACTCAAATATGTCAGTTTTAATAATTAAATGTGCTTGGAACAGCAGTGTGCATATACCAAAATAGCTACGTGGATTTCAATAATTACATAACAACCTAAGGGAACAGAAGTTCACTATTTCTTATCTTTACAATGTAGGCTGTTTTGAGCATTTAGAAAACACTCCATCCATTTACTTAAAAAAACCCCAACCAAACAAAAAAACAACAAACCAAAACCAAACCACATCTTCAACACTGCTGTGCAATTTTTTTTTTAAGAGGAAAGTCAACTTTCAAGAGGATCTACTTTCATTCTCAATGATAGGCTACTGAGTTATGTATCTTTTTATTGCCAAGAATGCGATCCTAGCTTACTATTGAGGGACTTCAGTGTTGTGACTAGAGATCTTTTGCTTGGGGGGAAAAAAAAAAAAGGTTCCGTACAAGAGGTGTTACTAAAATGAGCATTAGACAATTTCAATTTACACATCCCTGGTTCCCCAGGTGTGGTTTAGAACAAGCACCATCTATCTGACTGTTCAATATTCAGCAGGTATCTGCCATCCAGGTCTTGCACAGAACAGCGGCAACTTTTACTTTCTGCTCAAAGTGAGCTCAGCTCTGACTTTAAACTACTGAGATCCTTGCCAGTGTTATCCCTGACAATATCCTCAGATGTCAAAAATGAAATATTTAAAGATTTAGTGAAAACTAATTATACTTATAAAATAACTATACTGAGTAGAAAATTTAAATTCAGTTCAGCAAAACACTTGGCATGGAAAAATAAACTAGAGGAACAGCTTAGTGCTCTGTCACAGTGTAACAGACCTGCCATTCATTCATTCAGAGTTGTGGTCAGTATTTCCATTAAAAGAACTTGTTTATCAAGAATTTATTATGGGAGTTATTAAGCAGCTACACCTCAAACTGACTTGGCAGACAAAATTTTCTGAAAATTCAAAGAGCTTTTCTATTCCTTAAAAAAAGGAAAACAAGGAAAAACCTGTTGCATCCCTTCAACAAACACAAGATAGATTACAAAAGCGTATTTTCTACTCTTAATTCCCAACAATCAGATATATCTCCCCACCAGGTAAGTCTTCCTAAGGCTCAGTTCATTTTTCCTTTTCTGTGTTTCAACTCTCAAGTCAGTTTTGGTTTTGACCGCCTCAGCAAGCATCCTTGAAATATCAGGAAACATCATTGCTCCACTTGGCCTTTACCTACCAAAATCTGCTACTGCTGAAGTTAAGTAGACAAACAAAAATAAGTCCCTGACAATTTAAAATTACAACACCTGAGGCTCTCATGAGCTACTGACTTTAGAAACGCACAATACTGCATTTTTGAGGACACTGTAGCAACAGAAGCTAAAATCATAATAAACTTTGAAATAGTTTACAATGATAGCTCAAACAATGTTAAGTTAAATCTGAATGGTAGCACCTTCCTTAGAAGAAGCAACAGAATACACAATGTTCCCTTTCTTCTAAAATTAAAATGCATTTCTTCAATAAATAGAAATAATAGCAACAGAAAGAAATCCTCTACTGCTGGGACTGTTAACACAACAGGTGGACATAACTACTTTAGGCCTAGCTACAATTTTCCAGGGCACAATAATGAAGACTATCTTCCCACCTTTTGCACAGATAATTAGTACTTATTCATTCCTGTAGTTCCCTCACCATTAAGGTAATACATATCAAAAATATATATTCTTCAGACCTATGCATGCCATTTTTTTAAATAACAGTGCTGACCTGTGACACTTGCTAGCAATGCTTTCCAAAACTGCCATTGTGCATTTGATTCATCCTAATCCACCCAAGATCAACACTTGCTGATTACAGTTACCCTATTCATAATGTAAATGCATATAATTCTTTTTTAAAAGCCCCAAAACAGACAAATTGGACAACGTTTACTTCATAATTTTGAAAACAAAACATTTATAAAAAGAAATCAATTAATTCGTACATCTGAGTTTAAAAATATGTGTTTTTTAAACTATTGGCACAGGATAAAAAAGATTCTGCCTTTAATTCAAGGAGGTAAGGCAGTCATATTCCTCAATATATGCATCTTGGAAAGCTAATCAGGAAAGCCTTTTAAAGGATAGCAATCAACTGAAAGAGTAAATTGACATCTCAAACGACAAACCTGAGTTTCATAGGTCAGACTAGTTTGGAATAACACAGTAACAAGGAAACTATTGATCCTCACTGTTGCATTAAGCCAAGGTGAAGACAGCCTTTGATTATGTACCAAGTCGCAGAAGTTGACTAATTGGATTCAGTTCAGGACTGCAAAAAGGGCTGATTCACAAGAAAAGCATCTAGTCAAATTGATCCCAAGAAATTTTGCTCTACCAGACTATAGGTATTGGCCTCAAACAAACACGTAAGGTATGTGAAGAAAGGAGAAAAGGAATCCACTAGCATAGCAACACTTAAACAGACACTAAATAAACAATTTATTCTATAAGTCTTGGACTACTATGTTGGCAAGATAGTAAAAAGCAAAGCAGCAAATAAGTCTCAATAAAACTAAAGGATGACTATGCTCTAAAGCACAAATTCTATTATCCTTATTTAATCTGATGAATAGCTAAAAAGAAGTCACCTTTATTCCTCTAACAGATCACAGATATTTGTATTTCAAGGGCACCACTCTGCTTTTTTTTTTTGTTTGTTCGTTAAATTTTAACTTTTTTAAATAGGCCAACTTGGATTCTTAGCATGGTGACTTTTTTCAAGCCCTAAAGCTAAATCTAAAAAACATTACCCTTCAGAGTTCCCAGCTTTCAGGTCTGGGGACATCGTGATATGCTCCATCAAGATTTCTGATCTGGACAATCAAGGGACCAAGGCTGCAGGGCACAACATACTGTACCACACACCACGCTGTACAATTGCTCTGTAATTAGAAGCAGACCAACCAAGTACAAGTAGAATCAAATTGGCTTCTTTTAAATTCTCTTATGAACTGTCAGAGAAGCACTGGGTTTGAATTACGTTTATCAAAAAGGCTTTGGACTAAATATTTAAAAAAAAAAAAAAAAAGAGCAAGACAAAATTTACAGTAGTAAAAGAATTAGAGGGAAGACACCAATGATCATAGTTTCAGCTGAACTCCAAAGACCCTACATCATTATGTACGTTATAATGACAGCCCCAAATTCTATCTTCAAGCATTCTTGGCAAACAAGCAGCTTTAGATATGAGACCAAAGGCAAATAATTACTAACCTTTCTACATTGACTGGCTTGTCAAATTTAAATAGAATATAATCCCCAGCAACTGGTGTGACAGCCCAGAAAAAATCTTCCCCTACGTAGGTTTTTTCTAGCGTATGCCCCTGGTAGACTTTTAAAGATGTTGAAACCTCTGCAGGTGGATTCACGTGGATTTTATGCAGCAATGGTTTCAGGAAGTCTTTATCCTAATTGAAAAACAGACAAACATCAAGCTGGTCAGATAACCCGGTTTATTATGTTCTTTTCCCAAGTGGTTACACTTAAATCAAACACTTGCATAAAATAGAAAATGAATGCATTACTCATTTTTGGGTGTATCAGATCTTGCACTGATTACAAGATGAACATGCCATTAAAGTAAAAAAATTAGAAAACTATCCCCTAGCAAAAATCCACAAAGTAAACTGAGATTAACACTTCTCATACTTGATAGTAACCAGTTTAAATCAGATTTCGTTTCAACTGGAGTACTACATAACATGCTTGAAAATGCCAGACAACAAGAAAATTCCTGTTTTCTCAATGACTACAAATTTTTCCATTTAATCAGACTGCTCCGGAAAAGAAGGAAAATTTAGCTACTAACTGTGAGTTTCTGGATCTTCCCTGCTAGAGAGGAGTGGAGGCCAACATGCTGGAAAAGAGAAGGCCTGAAGCGTATCCGTAGGTTAGATTTCTGTCGATCACAATGTTTCTGAAATGGGGGGGGGAGGGGAGGGGTTTAAAAAAAAAAAAAAATTAAAAAATCACATTAGTAAAACCAACACAAGGTTGCCAAGATTTTACTGCAAGTATATGATGTTACATGAACCAAAAAGATTCAACAAGAACCCAGACCTATTTATCCAGTTGTTCTTGCTTTCATTCCAGAAATCTACCAAGACTGTTGTGCAAATATAATACTGTTCAAGGTTCTTGCACAGAATCTGTTTATTCAGTCTTTCAGTGAGGGTGCCCCTTGAGAAATGTAGGGCAAATATCCAAAGTTTATTCTCCATTTGGAACCTTCTCTATGACTACCACCCAAGCAGTGGCATTCTGCAGAGCCTCAGTGGGGGTTACATGAATGAGTTTATTTTAGGACCATTACATACAGAAGCTAACTAGACTTTTGCTTTTCTTCCTACTGCATCCATCTCCAAAATCTGAAACAATAACTGTTATAATGGCTCTGCAAATGGTCTCTCAAATTCTTGGTAGGAAGAAAGACTCTTTCAGGACATGCAGTAACTGTAATCCACAGTATGCTAGCCTCCAGCTCACCACAACCAACTCATTCATCACCATGAAAACATATTAGAAGCTTTATAATAAAAACATACTTACAGCATCTTTCTCAGGGTTACACACTTTCACCCAGAGGATATGGTCCAGGAGCCAATCAATAGGTTTCTCTTTATAAAACATAAATATGAACTCTACAATAAGAGTGATATCTGGAGACTGGAACATTTTACCTGTGACGATATTAAGAATAACTGGAGTTATTTGAGATTAAAGATAACATTGTCTGTTGAAATCAGTTTATCAACAGATAAGTTTGTGCCAAGACAAGAAATGTTAGCAATGAACAACTTGAAATCTCAATGTTATTAAAAGCTCCATACCTTTCAGCTATGCAAAACTAAATAAAACAAGTATTCAAACAAGGACTCATATTAGATCTTGGTGCTATCAAAATATTCAATGTATACTACAACAGTCTCCATAAGAACAGAAATTGTCAGTTTGCAAAAATAGAGAAAGAAGATTCATGGATTTGTGTCTATGCCACATGTAAGCTTTGAGACAAGGAGCTGTTGCGAGTGTTATCTGCCCAGTCATACAATTTCAGCTTTTGCAGGTACAAAAAGCAAAGATGGAACACCTACCACTAACTCCAGATCCTTCTGTGTAGAAAAATCAAAGGGAAAGAAGGAAGCTACTAGAACATAACCAGAGACAATGCAACTTAAACAAAAAAAGAGACACATCACAGCCACGACCAGAGTTTTTTCTGAAATACACAGGCCATCAGCAAATTCATAGCGAGGGCATTTTCAACCTGCCACACACTAAGCAGTCAGCTGCCTAGTAGATAGTCTGCAAGTCCCTCCCACAAACAAAAACTGCAGAACTTCTTTACTAAGTACTGCCATGACTTTGGGACCTCCAACACAGCATACTGCTTGGTCAAGTACAGATGGACTTCTGGGTGGCATTATGCTACAGGATTCTTGGGAACCCTGCAAACTGTTAGGCTTAAAGGAGGCCTTCGCAAAAGAAGGAAACTTACTGTTGATGAAGCAAGTCTATTAACTATCAACAAGAGCAACTATTTACATGGTTGTGGAATAAACTTCACTGCCAGTACAGATATCTGAAGAGAAAGGTGGCCAATACACTGGGTTATTTTTTTAAACCAAATGCAGCACTTAAGAAAGGTGCCTTGTATGAAGAACTACTATCGGGAGCAACACGTAACTGGGAGTGGAGCGGTCCAAGGCTGAAGACAGAACCACAAGTGCTTGTACCAGGGACTGAGTGCCAATTAAACTCCCAGAGGCAGTTCCAGATTTGAGAACAGATTCTGTAAACAACAACAGCTTTCCAGATTATCTGCCTCTACTTTGCTAGGCTACAATGGAGGAGGCAAAGGAAAAAGACATTACATGACAATGAATCTCTTAGGAGGACACTGGCTGAAGTGATTCGGTTCTGTCGATGGTGCTGAGATGTGGGCAGTGCTGACTTAGACAGGTATGGGTTCTTGGGGCACATGTGCATCGATGGATCAGAGTACAATAGAAGCTATTCTCCAATGCAAGTCTTCTATCTGTCCACACTTGGGAGTTCCATACGACACACTAACATGCAGCACTTAGGCATGTGAATTTTTTTTTTTCCCACTTGTAAACTATGAGGCCTTCAAAGACTTTTTTAAATAACGAGTTCCACAAGTGGTAGAGGTCCTAATATTTTCTCCTTCTACATTTGCAAAGAACAGCTGGAGTAGATGCTAAGAACAGGTTCCTCTCTTGAGGTGGCAAAAACACCTCCCATACTCATCAGAAAAGGGGATTTAATTCTCACCTACAAGACGACAGATTTTTTTGGTAAGGCCACTAAGGAGCTGTACAGGCTAGTCTGGATGACAAACAAATAGGGAACAACATTTTGTAGGAAGCTTAAAAACAATCAGCAGTGTAACAGTCTACTTGAGCAGGTGGCTGAGTGGAAATGAAGAAATGGTGCAAGCAGCCTACCTTATTTAGCCATTAAGGAGGGTGGTTGCATTTATATAAACAGAAGAGAATACCTAAAGTATCACCCTGACCAGTACTACACAAAACATAAAAAGCTATTTAGACTTAAGTGATTAGAAACATACATTTCCGCTGTGAATGTACATGTGGCCTATCAGTCAGAACCAGACATTGTTACTTCTCTTTCTTTTGAGGCTCACCGAAGTCTAATTCATAGAGGATTATTGCAAGGCAGCATAAAAAAAAACCCAAAACAAAACCAAGGAACTGGGAGTCCCTGTTGTAGCAGGGATGGAAAATTTCTCTACTGAAACAGGTGACCAAACCTGGCACATTAGACAGTATTTCCAAGTAGACATAGAATGACATATTGTTAGCTTATATATATTAGCAACAAGGATATTTTTAAGGAAGTTGCAGGGGCCCTGTTATGTGTGGTCTGACACTGCCAGGTACCAGGCTCTTACATACAGAGATTTGCTTTGAGAGTACCAAGATCTCGAATTGCAAGATCCTTGCTTTTCCCGAAGAGAGGATACATACTTAGGAGACTGCCTAAATGGCCTCATCTTTTCTAGAAAATAAGTCTGATGTGATCTCACAGAATCACAGAATTGTTTGGGTTAGAAAAGACCACTGACCTAACACTGACAGTTCCCAACTACACCATATCCCTCAGTGCTATGTTGACTCTACTCTTAAACACCTCCAGGGATGGGGACTCCACCACGTCCATGGGCAGCCCATTCCAACGCCTAACAACCCGTTCTGTAAAGAAATACTTATTAATATCTAGTCTGAACCTTCCCTGGCACAACTTGAGGGCATTACCTCTTGTCCTATTGCTTATTACTTGGTTAAAGGCTCATCCCCAGCTCTCTGCACCCTCCTTTCAGGTAGCTGTAGAGGACGATGAGGTCTCCCCTCAGCCTCCTCTTCTCCAGACTAAACACCCCCAGTTCCCTCAGCCGCTCCCCGTACGACCTGTGCTCCAGACCCTGCACCAGCTTCGTTGCCCTTCTCTGGACACGCTCGAGTAACTCAATGTCCTTTTTGTAGTGAGGGGCCCAAAACTGAACACAGGAATCAAGGTGCGGCCTCACCAGTGCCGAGTACAGGGGTAAGATCCCTTCCCTGTCCCTGCTGGCCACGCTATTGTTGACACAAGCCAGGATGCCATTGGCCTTCTTGGCCACCTGGGCACACTGCTGGCTCCTGTTCAACCAGCTGTCAATCAACACCCCCAGGTCCCTCTCTGACTGGCAGCCCTCCAGCCGCTCCTCCCCAAGCCTGTAGCACTGCTGGGGGTTGTTGTGGCCCAAGGGCAGCCCCCGGCATTTGGCCTTATTGAAACTCCTCCAGTTGGCCTCAGCCCATGGCTCCAGCCTGTCCAGGTCTCTCTGCAGAGCCTCCCTACCCTCGAGCAGATCAACACTCCCACCCAACTTGCATAGGCCCAGAAGCACCTTCCTCTAGGCCTGGACTGACATACTACTGTCAACCATGCAGTCAACCACCCTTGACTTGGGGAATAATCTAGTTAACATGGTGATGTCAGAAGATGCACCAGGAAAAACAAACGAAAATAAAACCAAAAACCACACTGATACATCCAACTGCAACTACTCAGAATATGCTAGGTAAGCATCAGCTGGCTATACCCGCACTAGCATTTTCAGACCCATCTGGCCTCTCTACATTACACTGCTCAGCACCATGGAAGGGTTCAACAGTGCAGGCAAAGCCTTTGCACTTTAATTCATAATGATCACTGGAACAAAGATGGACAGGCAACACCCTGCTCCTGAGAGAAGCCCTCATTTCTCTTCAGCAACCAAGGGCAAACATTCACACACTACTTGCTGAAATGTTGTCACCATCTTCCATACTCAGCTTGGCACAGCTTTGCCCCAGATCCTTGCCCTTCAGTATAAACACAGCATCCCTCATCTGTCATTTCTATCTCAGGACATCACCAGCAGAGCACAGTAGTACTGCTATGGATCAATGTCACTTTTCTCCCCCTAGAACGCTCTTTCCATACCAGTCAAAAACAGGCCTCTGCAGGGAAGTCCCTGGCAAAACAGGTCTTCAGAGCTCTGGACCCCTTACTATCCACAGCTACTCCTTGTGATGGAAAGCAGCCCAGTACAACTCCTACTCCACAGATCTGACACCCCAGCCCCTCTGAATCCAAACCAGCCAAGCCATTGCCTATCTTCTCCTGAGAAAGCTCCTGGAGAAAGGCTCCTTCTCCAGCAACCTGGCTTCCCTAAGGCATAGAACTAGAAGCAGCATTTACCAAGGTCCTGAGGTCCTATGACCCTCCCATGCAGCTGCAGGTGAGGAAAGTGCTGTGAGCCATGGAGACACTGAGATGCCATCCAGATCCAGCCTACAGATTGCCCACTGGCCACCCCCAATATGCAGTCAACAATCATCAAGCCAAAGAGACCAAAGCAAAAACTGAAGACAACATGCATTGCCTCAAGCCAGTGACAATGTGAAAGAATTGAAGCAATGGCTCATCTTGCACCTTGTTCATGCACTTGGTACAGTGCATGAGAACAGACATAAATCAAGGAGACTGCTGAAAAAACTTCAGAGGCTTCAGATTCTGTGTGCATATAATCTACCCTCGAAAACAAACTTCAAAATCCAATAGAATTAAGACTCAAAGGTAAAATCTTTTCCATAAACTCCTAGAAATTTAAAAAATGTGGGAGACTTTCCCCATATTATTTATCTATATTGGTAAAAGTGAGAGCCAGGACTGGAAAAAAAAAAATTGTGGAACATTTTCTGCTATTTATTGTGCCCTGCCAAGACTTCTATCTTATTTTCAGTCCATTAAAATGCTATCCTTAGTGAACTATTCTGGCCCTCTCAGTATTTTATTGGCAAGTACAAGACACAGATAAAATGAAAAACTTTGGGTTTTACAGTTCTCTCAACTGTAAATATCTAAATCATTTGTTTTCACTCTTCCACATAAGCATCATTAAATGTATTCAGTCTACACCAACAATCATTTTATACCTGCAAGCAAAAATTCTAACTATAGTTGAAGTTTTCAATGCTTTTCCTGTTAATGATATGCAAATTACTGGCATTAAAACTAGAACCTCTTTGAAGTTATTTAAATCTCAAATATTTCACTTGATCTACTCTTCCCCAAACTTAAACTATGTGGACAGCTTGAGCAAAATTGGAATCAGAACAACTTTAAATAATCAGAACAACAGGCCTTAAAACATCATGGCACAGTAAGATTCAGGGGAACTGTATAAGACAACCAAAAGGCTGGTTTCAGACCACTCCATTAA
Organism: Athene noctua; assembly: GCF_965140245.1. Lineage (NCBI taxonomy): Eukaryota > Metazoa > Chordata > Aves > Strigiformes > Strigidae > Athene > Athene noctua. The sequence continues at coordinate 192,975,392 of NC_134037.1, forward strand.
AAGTTTGTGACAGCTGGCTTACAGCTACAGTGTAGGGTATTGGTGATCCTCTGAAAAACACTTCAGACCACAGGCACTTGGAAGACAAATCAGTATTGCTCATGAAAACTAGGAGGACTTTCCTAATGTTTTGTCAGGAACCTCAGTGCAAACCAGAATCCAGAAGAGGAAAAGATGCATCTCCTTTCACATAGCTTCGTAGGGAAACAGCATACATCTCACCCATTATTTATTAGATACTTGACAGCATTTAAGACTATGCTTTCAGTATTAAAAAAAACAAAGGAAGCAACTTCTGCTCTGTGGCAGAGGTGACAGAATTCTATAATTCCGCTGTCAGCCTAAATAGCTGCATTTGTCACTTCCTTATGTAGTACTTGCATAAATTAGATTTTCATTTCAGAAATACACTATGACAAAAAACATTTTTACCTAGCAAACTTGCAAGCTGATCAAGGTTTCCAACACCTTACAGCAAATCAGCCACACCTCTCTCTTTCAGAGATTATTTCTAAATTAGTAGCATCTAGACAATTCAGTGCTCTACTTTCTCTCTTGGACATCTACACATAAAACTCATCTCCAGTTACAAACAACTACTTTTGCTCTTCTCCATAGCTATTTAAACTACCAAATTACCAGAGTATCAGTCTGCACCAAGATCCATAAAGGGATAGCAGAGATGAGGCAAATGTATATTACTTGCAAAAAAATTTCTATGCAGTATACAGTTATAGCACTGTGTAGCACTTTTGTTATAGAGCTGTATAGCACTTGTGTCTCAAAGCCAGAAGTTTTAGTCACTTTCATGAATATTAATTTTTCTCTCAAAACTTAAAAGCAGGGTAAGTAGCTAAATTGGAAGAAAAAAAATCTAGTTTAATTTTCTAGGTAGAAAAGCAACATTAAGATGTGTAGCCATAGCTAAATTCATCTGAAATTCTACTGCTATAATCTAATTAAAAGGAGGCAAACAAATATGATACAAGGAATAAAGAACAGTGATATAAGCAGCACGAGCGAACAACTAAACTATTTTCAGAGCCTACACTGAAAAAAGCATATAGACAGTATAGAAAAACAACTTTAAAATATTTTTAAACAGTTGTGAGGGTGATTAAGCCAAATCTCAGTATTAAGAACTATCTACCTATCCCTTCTGGCTTAGACATTGAGCCCTCTGTAGCAGCACTGAGAACAGAAAGGGGTGCGACATACACAAATATACAAATAATAAGTGATCTGAAATACATCTGCATGGGGTAGATAGTGCATGTCCTAAACTGTAAGAATTTCCAAGAGAACGACACTTTATCTGTTACACGTAGCATTTTCTTCCTGTTCTGAGCTCAACTTCCAGTCTTTGCTTTGGAATTGTGTTGACTACATATAGGAATCTTCAGTCTTGACATAGCTCTTCATTTTTCCTTGTGTATCTCCAGCTTACTGCTTTTAAACATATCATGACATATCACTGCAGTAATGAAATAAACTTTTGATTTGTAAAATGCCTTCAAAACTTGTCTTTCATTGCTTTTCTGTTAAGTCTAGTACCCCTCAATAAAAACGTATGAGTGTAAGAGCAGACCCATAAAGTAATTTCAACAGCACCCTGGTAGTCAATCCACAACAGCCTGAGAAGCTGCATTAGCTTCTTTCACTGTTGTTCACTGCAAATGACAGATAGATTCTAACTACACCTAAGAAGGGGCACACTGTCATAACTTCTCCTTGATGGAGTAGGAAGGTAGAGATAGAATAGGCTTTGCCACCAAGACAAAGTGGTTACTACTGATTCTTGGAAACTTTGGCACAAACATAAATGAAGTTGTATTAGGTGGAGTTAGTTTTCGCACTTTCAAAAATTTTACTTTAGTCAGTTATGTTTTAATGACATTTTTGTTTTAACAGCAGCTAAATTGCTGTTCAACTGTTAGTATTTTTATAAATTAATTGACTTTTGGTTATAAAAATGCTCTCTTTTACAACACTTTGAGTTTGCCTCAGTCATACAAAAGTATTTGAAGCAACTGGAAAAAAACCAACCCACAAGTTAAACCAGAGTTACTAAAAAAGCCAGTGAATTTTTATGTTGTGGTCTATTTCTAGTACAAAGAAGATAGCTTCGAAGTCAGATAACTATTAATTTACAGTCTGAGGATGAATGTGTTCTTTCAAACTACTAAAGTGAAGATTTTCTTACCAATGAAACCCAGCTGAGAAAATTCTAGAATCATCCAATCTTCAGAAGCGAGCTGAAGCGCAAAATTTTTTATTGTGCTGAAATAATTCTGCTTGACAACGATGTCATCTTCAAGCTAGAGAAAGGTAGCAGTGATATCAACATAAATAAGAAAAAAAAAAAAAGCACCAGCAAAGCAATAGGAAAAAGGACAGCTAGGAAATACTGATTTACAATATATTGCTAACATATAAGCCATATATTTCTAATCCAAGTGCTGCTATAAACCTAGATGCTATAGCCAAGAATAACTATTGTAGGGATCACAGTCTGTCTATTTGTGGAGAACTAATCCAGAATCTTTCTATGGTAAGAATCCACAAATGTATCTCAACTTATTACTGCAGAACATTGCTTTTCTAGCTAATCTCTTCAGAGGAAAATCATTCATGAAATAATGTTAGACTAAGTGACACCATCAGTAGTAGAACAAGTAGAATATCTGTATTATTTGTACACAAACGTGACTCTGTTTACTCATACACCTAACAGCACTGAAAGAATTTCTCCTCTGAGACAAAAAGCTAAGAGACACCTTGTCTACACAGGTAGGATTCATTTCACCTGGATTTTGCTGTCCAACACAAGAACAGGCACATAGTTCAAACTAATCATCTAGTCCAGGCAGCAGAACTACCAAGATGGGGTGCTACAAAGCCTTTAATTCACAGTAAGTGCCGGCCACTGCTTTAAGGATCCTGCTTGTCCTGTCCTTCCTCCCAGTGCATTCATGCTCTCCCCCTTGTGCTGGCACTAATACTTGTGCAACTGCCTAGTTTCAGAAAGACTGTCTCATGTCACTGGCTGTGCAGCTTCCAGGAGAGCTCAGTCTCCAACAGCTCTGAGAGCACTCAGCATAGCTTTGTAAAAACTAGATGAGGTGAGTGGGGCTTTATACCCAAAGGACACGGTCCCAAAATCTAAATAAAGATCACAAGCACAGTTACTCACTACTGCAATACCTGTAAGGTTAAGGCTTCTACTTCAAAGCAGCAAGACCTAATAGGAACAATTCCAAGCTAAATTAAATTCAAGAAGAATTGCTTAACTCTACTCTTGAAAACCTCTTTAAAAAAGAAAAAAGGTAAGTCTAGCAACACATTGAAAATACACCACTACACAACAGTCGTACAAAAGTGACCCTGCACTTGCCTTCAAAAGCAAATAAAAATGGATTTTAGCTCAATTTCCACTCAAAATTGTGCTGGTGGTTTTTGCCTACATGACTCAACGGCAACTCATTTGGTGGAGAAGGAAAAAGCGGTAGTTAAGCTGTCTGAATTCCTTCACTTTTTTTTATTAAGTATCTTAAGATAAAGTAAGTCACATAGGACAAATTACTTTCTCCTACAGAGATAGTGTCCTCTACAGATTACTTCCCCATATACCATAATTTCCATACTCAGTGCCCTCCTTCAACTATGGAATCAAGTTATCTCTGTTCTATGTAGGTCCTTCTGATGTGTCCGACAGCATAATTTCTGAAGACTCATTTGAAAACTTGTCTCAAAACAAAGAGAAATTTACCTGAATGTAATAAACCCCCTTTTTCTGGGCATACATCATAAGAAAACAGTAATCCAAGTTTTGTTTTGTTCTCCATCTGAAATCAAATTAAACGTTTCAGGATTATGGTAAAAAGTTCTTTCAATACACACTGGCAATGTAAAGTAAATCTCACTATGAAGAATGATGCATATTAGTGAAATGTTAGGACAGCTGCTTCTGGCATTGTTCCCTCAGGAAATCCTCTGTCTGAAAAAAAGGAACAAAGCTTTCACCTTATGCTTTAATACAGACATAAAACTGGTTTAACTTGAATCTGATTTTGTGAAAACTACCTGACATTTCACTAAAAACACATGTGCATTTTAAATGGTAATTCAGCAGGAATTACTGGGTTTTACACAGTATTTCAGGAAAAAAAAAAACAGTAAACAATAAAGTCTATATACAGAGGAAAAAAGTATATCAAGTCTCAGTTCTCCCAAAATTTAACACTAAATGAATTCAACCACGCATAGCATTAGGCTCTGATTGTGCACAGAACAGCATGCAGATAGGAATGAGGTTGATTCACAGAGCACTTTTAGCATCCCCACACTTGCAAGAATTACAGTAAGAAAACATTTCAAGAATTCACATCCCACTTGCCATTTCATAAACAACAAAAGTGTGGGTGTGGGAGGAGCTGGGAAAAGATGTGGGGGAAATAAACTAACCTCACTCTCTCTTTTGAGTCTCCAAATGTCTCTTTCAAGTTTGTCAAGTCAGGATAGTAAGTTGCAGGAGGGGCTATTACTTCCACCAAGCCAGAATTGATCTCTGTAGAAAACCTGTCAATAGAAATATCCTAAAGTCACATGAGAGATTCTGAGTTCTGTAAGGCTTCCTGCTTGCTTTCTGTTGGTACAGTTATTATATCTGCTTACAACGACATATTCAAACAAGATATAAAGTAATAGTAGTAAAAAAGCACTGTTTTCCTTAGCATCTTCTTCAGAGCAGGACAGCCTCTTGCCCAATAATCAGAATTCTAACGAGATTTTAAACACTTCTTTTGCCTTCCTTTTTTTCAAAACCTAGTGATTTTTTTTCTGTAGTTCTCTTTGAACATACAGAATACAAGGCCTTAATGCAGATGTTACAAATTGCCATTCATGTTAAAACAATCCTGTTTATGTTGCATCAAATAATTTAATCCCATTTATTGTTTTACAATTTAACTGACTTAATCACTGCCCCTTAATTTGTCATCTATTACTTTATCTTCAGAAGTCCACACCCCCAAGAAACAAAAATGCATGATCACCTATTTCCAGAATACTTTTTATTACTTATCACAACTTGATTTCAGAAAAAGCAAAAATCAAACCCACCAATAAACTAAGAAATCCCCCATTAAAATTACAACTTACTCTTTTTCCAGGCTTGCAACAACACTGTTAACATAATCAAGATCAGTCTGGAAAAAAACAAACACAAAACCCAAGAATACTTAGCAGTTTTAGAGCCACATTTTAAAAGAACCCAGTAAAATAAACATTGGAGGTAGCTGTCCCCAAAAATCTATTTCAGCATATAAGATATTTGAGTAATATAGGAACACATCAGACATGTAACTATGTTTTATGTCTAATGAGAAAAGAAATACTTTTTTCTTAAAAAGAGAGGAATAATAATTGCCTCATATCTGCATTTAACAGACAGTTCTAATCCAACTGTTCGTGTTTTCTTGCAACCTCTCATGCTCTTAATGACAAAGTGATCACTGAGTGTTTGTGTAGGAAGAACTTCATATTATTGTTATATAACATATATGAAAATATTACCACGGAAAGCTTTCTGGAAAACAGGTCATTGAACACATACTCTTCTTTCAAAAACACATCTCCTAAACTTTGCATTTAAAGCGTGGATGCCCCAACCACAGACAGCAATGAACACGCTGCTTTCCTAGCTAGGGTTGCTTTTTTGCATCAAAGACTAAACTTGAGGGACTGTCAACTCTACCAATCACCCAGTTATTAAAGATGAAAAAATTCTAAAATTACTTGTTGGTTAAAATACAAATTGTGACCTTCTGGAAAAGTCTAGATCATCTAACTTGCCAGAACTGGCCAGTTAGTCAACCTATCCACTTAGTCATATACATGCATGTCAGGAAAACAGAGCTATGAACTCAGTGTGAATGAAAACCCTAATTTGTTATACTCACTAATCTAATAATTGATACACTATTCATCAGTTTTCAAAAGAAAATTTATAGTCTATAAGTCAGCCCAGATTCTGGTGGCTCATGAGTATTCTAGAGAAATAGCTGCCTTTGAAATGCTGGAAACAAAGGAACAGTTCTTTTTTTTTTTTGGACGAATTTGTAACGCAGGTTATCATTGAAGGATTATACACACAGAGAATAAATCCCTTCCAAGCATTTCTAAAGAACCACTAATCTTGTTTGATAAAGGTGCTTAACCTTTGATCTTAAAAATTACCATTCCTATTTTTAAAGATTTATTTTTATAAAATCCAACATAACGCCAGTGACACACACTTTTTCAAAAAGGACGACAGTGGGTTTCTTCCAAAAGCGGGTTCTAAATACTACTAGAAAATATAAGTAGAAAGCATTTGTCATATATTTTTGTGATGGTTTGACTCTGGCTAAATACCAGGTATCCACCAAGTCGCTCTATCACTCTCCCCTCCCCCCTTCCCCTTGTTTTCTCAACAGGGTAAAGAGGGGAAAGAAGATAAACTAACCCTTGTGGGTGAAACAAAAGCAGTTTTAATATAAGCAAAATGAAGCAAAGGTCCGTGCGCAGAAGCAAAAGCAAACAGATTTATTATCTCCTTCCCATGAAGGGGCGTTGTCGGGCCTTCTCAGGAGCGGGGCTCCCATACGCGTAGTGGTTGCCTCAGAGGACCAAGGGTGACCCCACCCCCTTCCTCCTTTCTCCCAGCTTTATACTGAGCAGACGTCCTATGGTCTGGAATATCCCTTTGGTCGGTTTGGGTCAGCTGTCCTGGCTGTGTCCCCTCCCAAGATCTTGCCCACCCCGTCCCACTGGGGGAAATGTCGGAAAGAGCCTTGGTGCTGTGTAAGCACTGCTCAGCAGCAGCCACAACACCAGGGTGCTATCAACACCCTGCCAGCTCCCAGCATAAACCACAGCACTGTGAGGGCTGCTATAGGGGAAAACCAATTCCAGTTCAGCCAGATCCAGTACAATTTTTCATCATAGTTTCTTCATAAGTGCTATGCCTAATGCTGGACAGAAGTTCTAAATAAGCAGATAAGGTGTTCACAATTTAAAACTCATCCTGCAGTGAGTTCCACGTAAGGAGACTCACAAGTCCATATGAACCTTGATATATCATTAAGTCTTTATGGAGTCACACACACTTTTATTACTGGAATGGAGTTTAAGACATAACTGTCTGCTGTGTATGACAGTTGCAAAGTGACCTAGTGACTAACTAAAAATAGTTTAGTATATCAGTCTTTAACTAAAATGTTTCTCTTTTTTTAAAAAAAAACCCTTTAAAATATTAAATACAGAAATTTAGTCAGTGTATGAAAAAAACAATTTATATTTCCAGTTGGCAGGCCAAACTTCAATTACCCAGTCTAGCATTAGTAACTAAAATACTTGTTAAACAGTCCATACTGTAACTGCACAGAAAAATGCAAGATTTCATACATATATATAAAATATACATCCATACACACAGAGAGCAGAAACACAGCTAGTTTCTATACAGTATTCCAGAGATTAAAATAAATGCCAAACTCAATCTCAGCTGGAAGCTTGTATTTGGTAACAAGCCTCAGTGCAAGTCTCCTCAGAGCTAACATATTTTGGCCAATTTTGCAGATATGCCACAAAGCCTTGCTAGTGCTTTTAAAACCTTACACACTTATAGAGAACGCACCACTATCAGAAAATAAGGCTGGAATAAGAGGGTTTTGCCCTACTTCCACTTATTTGTTTGTATCCTTCATGCAAAAGTTTGGCAGTTTCCAGTTGGAGCTGCAATCACAATAGCTTCACATTAAATAGGTGTAGCCTGTAGTCTTCCACCTTCATATTGTAATCTGGCCTGCTGCTACACAAAGTCAAGATGGTCTGGTCTAGCTGTGCTGAACATGACATACAGCAAATACCACTGCTAGTTTAGCAGGTAACCTTCCTTCTCAATCAACTACTACATCAGCATAGTGCAAAAGGAGATGCCACTTTTAGAATGAAAAAGAACATTGAGATTAAAGGAGTTGATGCCATTTTTCACATGATCAAATGCATTAAAAACTTGATATCCTGCTATTATTTATAAAAAAGCAGTTGCATGCATATCTACCAGCAGTGTCTGAGATTGAGAACCAAGATTTCAACACCAAACTCTTCTCCTCTGGATAGCAGCTTGACTGTCATCTTTCCCCATCAAAACTTCCAGAGGAAACCAACTCTTCTCATTACCCAGCCTAACACTGGGTGGGATCTTTGCCACACCCTTCAGCTATGGACATGTCCCAGGAAGGTGGTACTTATAAGTTATTTCACACTATCTCATGAAATAAGTACAAGAATATGCAATAAATGTGATCAAGCTGTGACTATACCCAAGGGAAGAGTTAACTATACAGAAGACTTTGCAGGATAGCAATAGAAGGAACACTAGAATAGCCAGATAATTGCACTAACCTAAGAATCTTACTAGCTTGAATTTATTGACACTGCTTGGAACTGAAAAGCAACAGGAAAAAAATTCTATTGACTAAAATCTGTTCTCCATTTTTGAGGAAGAAAGCATTTACTGCAGTGACAAAGTAAGACCTAAGGTCCTCTTTATCAACCTGCAGGACACAAGACTGCTGAAAATTATTATGAATTGTACATAACGTGAAAGAGTAATACCCTTGTCTTCTCTAAGAACCTTAAACAGCACAAGACAAATCCAGATTAATCAAGAGGAGATCACCCATGAAAGACGAAGTCTAACGGTTCTTTAGGCTTCCAGTGAAGATCCTCTGGTTGATAATAGGTTGACTTTGGAGCAGCTATGATGAACTTCTGTTTCATGGTATCAGTGCTACTTGCAAGTCTTGAAAGAAAATGTCACTAGTGATCCCAACCAGAACAGCGCAACCTGTAAGACTACAGCTATGAATGTTCTGGTCTACCAAATTAGAAGGCAGTAACAAAGTTGGAATTTTTCCTTAATGAAACCCTTAAGGTTGTAGATTAAATAATCCCTAGGAGTTTGGAACCCAAGAAAAAGAAGCAAAAATGAACATTTTATGAGCTAATCCCTTTAAAGTGATCAAATACAAAAATTGTGATAGGCCACAACTGAAGAGTTAACAGTGTCAGCCGCAAAGATGCATCTTATCAGTGAATGACATGAAGCCTTACAAACAAGTTTGTCCTGTTAGGTGGATCTCTGGAACTAATGAATGGCATAAGTAGGGTTGGTTATTTTAATATCAGCAGTTCAAATCTTTCTGCCTGTTCTTTTTTCCTAGTCATGAAACTACTGATATCCAAGAGAAAGCAAGACGACTTGGAGGGAGACAACCTCCTTTTTTCATTCATACCAGATCAGACCAAAGATTGATCCAAGTCAGCATCTTGCTTCCAACACTGGCAGCCATGAACAGATACATAACAAAGAATAAGAACGGGACAAGCATACACAATACTCTCTCCTGCTACCATTCACACTCCCAACTACCTTCAATTCAGGTTACTTCCTGAGACAGATGTGATTTTGTGTACTTAATATTCCTCAGTAGACTCCTCTTCAAGATACCTTGCCAATATCCCCTTAAGCCTATCTAAACTTTCAGCAAGAAAAGATTTTAGCTTAATGAGATCTATGGAGTTTCATATGTCTGTGAACATCACAATGTCTAAGGTTTAACTCCTTGCATCAGCAATTTTGATGAGGCACACATATAAAGTGCTTTGATGAATCTCTCTAAAAGAAAATTCAGAGTCTGAGTCTGCTGTGGAACAAACTAAAGTTTCAGACTCTCAGTGAAATAAGTTTTTTAATTTCCTCAGTTTTTGTAAGATGATGCCCTACAATTTTCTAAAGTGCCTTCTCTAGTTTAGGTGAGGCTGCATTTCAAATTTGCAGGTATTCTAAGATTTGTCTGAACAAACACTGGTATTCATAACAAACACACAAAGAACCAGAGAAGCAATGAGCTTTCCAATCTTTTTTATTGCTTTTTATGAGTGAGCATGTGCATAGCAAGGTAGTAAAATATATTAGCTAGCAGACAAAACCAGAGGTTAGAAAGTTCTGATTAATAGCTAGCCACTGTCACACAAAACCAAGGTTTCTAGTTGTAAGAATCAACACTTTCACACTGTTAAATCCTACCTAATTCATATCTTCAAGAATGACAGGAGGTCTGTTTCTCAAAATGTAAGGAAAACCATGGCATTTTAGACCAAAAGTCTATTTACTGTCTTAGCCAGTAGCAGATGCATAGAAAAAAAATGATGCAATCATAGAATATATCAAGTTGGAAGGGACCCATAAGGATCATCGAGTTCAACTCCCAGTTCCTAACAAGTGGAGCATATGACTAAGAGCATCATCCAGATGCTTCTTGAACTCTGACAGGCTTGGTTCCCTGACCACTCCTCTGGGGAGCCTGTTCCAGTGACTGATGACCCTCTCAGTGAAGAACCTTTTCCTAATGTCCAATCTGAAATTCCCCTGACACAGCTTCATTCCATTTCCTTGTGTCCTATCACTGGTCACCAGAAAGGGAAGATCAGCACCTCGCCCCTTCTGCTGCCCCTCCTGAAGAAGTTGTGGATGGTGATGAGGTCTGCCTTCAGCCTTCTCTTCTTCAAGTTTAACAAACCAAGTGACCTCATGGGCTTCTCCTAAGTCTTGCTCTGGAGGCTTTTCATCATCTTGGTCACCCTCCTCTGGACACACTAACAGTTTGATGTCCTCCTTCTATTGAGGCACCCTAAACTGCACACAGTACTCAAGTGGGGTGCACCAGTGTAGCATAGAATGCAATAAACAGGGTATGTACAGAATGAACCTTCCTTCCCTTCTTATACCTCCCAGTTCTTGGTAATCAAGAGTTTATAATTCCTAGGCCTGACAGATATCCATATTATTAGATTCAATAGCTCGTCCTAGATCCAGTCTTTGGGAATTTTCCTGATTCATTTCAGAACCCATTCACACACTCCTATTTCACAATATCCGGTAGCAACAAGCTCCACAATTTAGCTACATACCAAGTGAAAAATAGTGTCTTTGTTCTAGATTTTGCCTCTTAATTTCACTTAACAGCACCTGTATTGCACCTGCACCTCCATCTCAAACTGAGAATTGGTTCTAATCCACATATGTGAAATCTAAACAAGCAAAACAGTGAGTCCAAACAAGACTGGAGCCAGGCTGACACACAAGCAGAGCAAGCACACAAACACTTTGTATCAGACCATTCAAGATGTGGTCTTGTACTCCAGCAGTACCAACAAGACACAGTACTGCTAGAAGAAACAAAACCAGCCTTGTTCAGACACCTACATACCATTGAAAAGCATGAAATTCCTGTTCCTGCTTTTATTTCCTGTCTCACTGTTCCTGCAACAACTTACCTAGTGGTACTGGATAAGTTAAGTTTTCCTTAGTTTACCACTAACCATTACTCTTACTCCAGTTCCCATGACCTGTCCACTCAACACGATCAGAAGCACTAAACACTGGACTTCGGCAGTATAAAATGCTACAGACTGGCAGCTGCTATGAAAATTTAAACTGTATGTGTCAACACTGGCCCCTAGCTAGGGAAAACTTCATTTTCACATGAGGTTCTTCAAGTTGGGGGGGGGACACAACACACAAACCGAAAAAAAAAAACCAACACAAAAAAGCAAGTAAAGCATGATGGAATGCCACGATATAGTGCACAAGCAATGTAATTGTAGCATTTTCTTGTTCTGGAAGCTTGACTTGCAACCTTAGGTTTTTTTAAAGCTATACTTTTCAAGATGCATATTGAAATGCTATGCAAAATGTGCAAGTTTTCAGCAGTTGATTCTGCTTTGAGCAGGGAGGTAGGACTAGATCATCTTCCAGAGGTCCCTTCCAACCTTAGTGATTCTCTGAATCTCAGATCTTGCCTTAACAGACCTTTGTTTGGATTAAATTTCTATTTCGGTTGTGAAAATGAGTCAGTTTTAAGAAGTACAAATCAAAGCAAAAATGGCATTAAAACTCCAAAGATTTTTTTTTTTCCACAAGCCACTAGGAAAGGAAATTAAGATGCAGAATATCAAAATACTACAAATTCAAGAGGAGAAATTCAGACTTTAATTGTACAGTACATTCTAAATAATGTGGTTTATCTAGGCTGTTAGATTATTCAGATCTTAATTCTTAAATCTACAAGAAAGTCAACTTATTCAAGAACATCTTCCAAAACCAGAAAAAAATACCTGGGAAACAACTATGCTAATCTGCAAAGTGAGGTCATTTTATTGCTTACTAGTTTCTACAATTTTATTTGTTCTTTCATCATCCCTATACAATAGGGGTAGAATAATTTTACAGTGTATTTTAAATAGTAACAAACAACACAGAACTGAACAGTTTCCAGAAAAGGCAAAGCAAATGTGTATTTGCTCCGAAATGGTGAAAGTACATATTAAAATAATCCACATAAGAAAAAGCAGCCACTATAGTGACATTTAGACCTATTTTTAGATATTTATGCAGTGAAGAAAAAAACCTAAGGAATAGAAGTGCAGCAGTGGTTTCCAGTGGTTGCAATAGTGTATGGATATAAATAAAGCCTATGAAAAATGTACTATCTGTTTGAGTTCAACAAATGCAGCTGAAAAAAAATTTATTTTCAGGAATACAGTGTCTGCTTTCAGATCTGAAGCAGCAAGTTTAATACAGGGAACATGATAATAAGATGCAAAGCAAAAAACAAGAATGCAGAATACTGGCACAACATAGCCCTCTAATGTTACGTAAGCAAAATTAGCTCATGTAGGACACAGAGGCTACAAGACTTCATCCCTCTCTTACTAAAAGTCCCCACTCTACCACACAGGTAAGAAATATCTTTCTCACGTCATTTCTATGATTAACCCAATTCAGTTCAGGGCAGGGTTTTACAATGCAAAGCCTTTGGCAGCAATAGCAGGAATACAAGTATTTTCTTCTATTGCTCCACTCTCATTTCTCCCTATGCTTGTGCTCTGCATGTCAGCTCCTCAATTGTGAGTCCATATGGACTGTGCTATGAACCACAACACCACATCAGAGAACAAGTTTAGCTATTAAGAAGGCCAGCCAGAACAAAAAAAAAAAAAAAAAAAAGGACAATTCAAACCAGGACATTCAGTTGCAAGTTATGTTAGTGTTATACAGTCTTCTACTAGTTTCGCGCATATTAAAGATGAAGCCTGGTTTGTAAAGTCTGAAAGACAGCAGCATACGTGGCCTGGCAACCTAAGGGAAACTTCTTGTCTCTGGGTGAGCCTGTAAACCGTTGAAGTGGTCTAGATGGGTTGTTTTCCAGAAGATGATAGGTAGTTGCTGTATACAGTCAAAAGCACTCTTCTATGATATGTGTTCTTTCTTTGGAGGACATAAGGAATTTGTCATCATTGTCTTTAGGTCAAGGCAGACCATAATAGCAAAATTTGACAGTGTTGTCCAAAACTCAAAGTGTCAATTCAGTCAGTTATCCAAGTATGAAGTCACCTGTTACAATGCTTCTGAAGTATTATTACTGTTACTTTCTATCTCACAAATACACTAGACATTACCCAAGAGATCAGACACAGCTGTCTGTCAGCAGTGATGTTCCCTTACCAGGAACATCAAATAGTTACACTGTGGCCAAGGTGCATCTCAGAAGGTATCTTATAGATAGAGAAGCATTTCATTCAAGTCTAGAGCTCGAGAAAAGAATACAATTCTGAATTTTATCTATGTGCTGAGATACTAAATTTGTCTCAGGTACATGGAAGTTTTCAAATCCTCTCAAGGATCTTCTCTTAGTTCTAAAAGATTTTTATCACTGTTTAATCCCATATAAAAACTTTGCTAGTCACTGCCAGGAAAAGACGAGTGTAAAATCCTATGATAGTGCCCAGTATCATTAATCTTGGTACCCTCTGGGTGCCGAAGAAGCAGGGATTCAACAGCAGCTTAAATAGCTCAAATTCTCAATGACAGACCAAGCCACCCTTCCAGATGTTAGCAGTATACCTAGAAGGTGAGTTCATTCTGATCATTTTTGGTTGAGATTTCCAAAACAAGGCCTTCAAAATTACCTGGTGAAGATAACGTATCATTTAGCAAAGCAGCCTTGTCTAGCTTTGAGTTTTTAAATACATATATTACATACATACACATGTATGCATATGCTAAGATCTACTACTAGTCTTTCTCCAACACAAGATGTGCAGTCAAATCTTTTGAAGGCTACGAATACACTCTCCAGGGCACCTCCAGGAAGGGGTGATTCAAGTTTTCAACAATTCGCAGAAAGCATGGAACACCTCAAGATGATACTAATACATCCAGGTTAAGAGCAAGAGAGACAAAATCTACTGATCAGAGAGATCTGTAATTCAAGCTCAGATTAAGAAGACTGAAAATACTGGCTTGTTTATTCTGCCGGAGAAGTTTTGCTTATTGCACTCCAGTGTTAATACATCCAAAACAGGTTCAGCAAGGTTTGACCCAGTATGTGCACTCTGTGCTTAAATTGCTGAAGCTCTGTTCATATCAGTGCACAGGATGGTATTTTGCTCGGTGCTTGTGTCACACTGACCCAGCCTGTAAAGGACCTTTTCCAAAGAAATAATAAACAAAAAAAGATTCTCCACGAAAGGAGCAAACACTACTGAAGATCAGTATCTTTTAATTTAGCAGTCGCTGTTCACATAAAGAGATGACACAGTGACAGTGAAAGATAACTAAGATATGCAAGTTGTTCTAGCATCTAAATGAAGTGTATACGTGTGAAACAATAGAGTAGGATTTGAATAAGCAATATGTAAGAAAGTGTAATATATGGCCTAGTGGTCCAAGAATAAATGGCTGGTCAATTATTGCCTAGTCAGATGTAAACAGTGGTGTACAGAATTAGCAAAATGCCTTTGTGTACCTGTAGTGTCTTCTGATTGTTACCAAAATGATTTGTCTTTGATAGTTTTGATCAAATCAAGGGCTTTTAGTCTTTCCAAAACATACTGATTACTGTTTGAACAAAAGACTGTTCTAAGTGCAGTCACTGATTAATAAAGTGGACTGATAATAATTTGTGATATATTTAGAATAACTTCAAGATGCATTCTCTTAATGATAAATGAGATCTCCCCACAGGGGGAAAAAAATTTCCTTAGATACCAGAAAAGTATATTAATTTCTCTCATATTCAGTAGTGCATGTGTGTATCTATATATATAGGTTGTTCCACTATGATGTGAAACATGATTCAAAAACATGTTTCCCATGTTAATTACAAACCCTATTAAATAAAAAGATTAGACAACAACTTTAATTTGGATTCATAGTTGCTTAAGCCTAAAGACTATAGTTTATTCTGAAAGAAAGTTCTCATACAGAGCAGGTCTATGAGATCTGAATTGCTTGTTTCAAGTTGTCTGACAAGTCTATGAACTAGCTATATAGTGAAGGGGAATAAAAAGACTTTTAAGTATAGAGGTATAATGAATCATGCCTATTTATTAGTCATCCTAATGAATACCTGAAAACTATTCTGCAATACAGTTATTTTAACAAACTGGAGAACACAGACATATGTCAGTTACTGGAACAACTGCACAGTTTACTGTCAAGCAATTCTAGTAATTATTTAAATTGGTGATTAGATATCACATTAGCTGAGATATTTTAGAATTCCTTGAACTTCCAGTATGGAAATTTACTGTGTATAATTACATTACTGAGAAATATCCATACAGTAAATGAATATGCAGATCTCTTTATTTAGCAACCATAATGCATCTATATTTACTAGCTCATCTGTTTACACTGTTCATGCTATTTGCAGAAGGCCATTAGCCTTAATTTTCAACTTGTCTTCTAGCAAAAAAGTAGAATTTACAAGAAAGTAGCAAGATTGAACTGCTAAAAAAACCCAGCAGTATTAAGAGTCTTTTAGGATGCTTTGCACAGACTGCAGTCCATGACTATGGCTCCCAGCAATGCTTCTTAAACACTGTCAATTTGATTTCTCAAATAAAGGCAGCAAGAAAACACTAAAATTCTTTCAAAATACAGCTTTTCATACAATTCTCTTGTAAAATCATTTTTGTAAAGTCTTGTGCTTTTTTTTTTGTTGGTAGAAGATATAGACAAAGCACAGATAGAAATTTTAAGCTTATTAGCAAAATTACTTAACCTCACACTATGATAATTTCTTGCTGTACTTAAATGCACAGATGTTGAGCTAAGGATATACCTTTTTTCAGAAACTTTTGCCATCATTTTTAATACAAGCATAGCTGGTCAAAGTTCTAATGTATTTTTAAATAAAGCACACATGTTAATGATAGCAATAGTCTACTGCATTTTAGGCTAGGAAAACCCACAAAGCTATTTTAAAAACTAAAGTCCTGCCTTTTGTTTAAGGAGAAACAGAAGTCCACCGGGGAGTAGGACTTCCTTCAAATACCCAAAGAAAATGCTTAATAAACCTAAGCTTTTCATCTTGCAGAAGGAAGCTGAAATATACAGCATAACTCAGAGAAAAACACAGCATAGTTCAGGATGAAGTATTTACTGTAGCATATTAATCATGGTCAAAGAAACAGTAAAGCAGGAAAGACATAGGATTAGATGGAGTAAAGAAAAAGGAATGCAAATCTAAGGAATGGTTATAAGAAGACAAGACTTCAAACTCAGGTTCTTCAAATTTTCCCAGATGTTCATGGCTTGCAGTGCCCATAGCAGATATATAAGTAAGCGCACAGTGCTGCTCTCAAAGAGATAGATACAGAGATAAGATACAAAGGGTAACAGATGCCACTTCAGAGCAAACTGAACAATTCCCCTTGGGCACAGAAGCAATAGCTCCCATGTTAACATATTCACTTCCTTCACGGTCACTTCTGTAGAATCATTCCCAAGATGAAAGAGAATTTCACACCACCTCAAAGGAAGAAAGTTATTTAGCTATGGAAAACTCTAGAATAGAAATATGGCTTGTCTGAGGCAACAACAAAAACTTGTGTAGTTTGGGACACTTCACTCCTAAGTTTTTGAGAAGACAGAGACTCCAATGATAACACACAGTCTTCATGGCTCAAACCTCCTTAAGCAAAGCAAAATGAAATTTAAAACTTGAAAAGAAGCCACACCAAAAGGCAATAAAATTACTCCAACTAATACAGTGAAGAAAGAAACAACGTTCCAGCAATTGAAATGAATTCTGTTCTCTTGATATTCTCAACCAACAGATGTTTTAAGGGCATTTTCTGAAGGAAAGCAGTATCAGAGAGTTTTTGACTGACTGTCAAGAAAAAGAAAACAGAGCAATTTACATTAGAAAACCATAAGAATCGGTTCTCAGGTACAGGTAAAAAGTTCAAGGAAAGCTTAAATGTGCTGATAATAGAACTGGAAGTATTAAAATGCCTATTTTCCACTGATTCATCCCTGAATGGACACTGGCTCACAGGATTAAAACTGTTTGCAGTTATAACTAGAGGATGCAAATTTTCATCTCTGGGACTTATAAAACACTGATTCAGTAGAGCACTGTATGGTTAGATGGATGAAGGTCAAACATATACATAAATTTCCCACTCTCCAAGTCAGACTTCTGAGAAAAACATACAGATCAAAATAAGTATACGCAATTCCCAGCAGACAACAGTATTATTTCTGAAAGCACTCTTACCATTTTCCTAAATTTGCAGAGTCAAACTGACCAAACACTCCAACTGAACACTTTAATTCATTAAAAAGGTCTGGGTTTACAATATTCACACTGTCCAGAAAATAAAACCAGTGACAATCTGTGCCTAACAGCTCAAAGTGCAGTACTCATCTGACTAAAGGACTAAGCAGTAGCATGAGAGAATGGGAAGAATCCTCCCTATGAGACACCAAGAGTCCCTTAGCTATTATTTTGCTGATGAAGGAATAAGGTAATTTGCACATCATTGTCACTATGTATATGCATCAGAAGATGTGCAAAATAAGCAGTCCACTGAATCCATGATCACAATTCCCTTGATAAATAGAAAAGGCTGGGCTCTTCAGGATCGTTTCTCTCAGAAACGCATGACTGGCACTGTTTCCTTTTCATGGAAGGAAAAGACAGTCATCTCTACATCTTGAAGAAAAAGTAGATCCTCATCAATTCCTGATAGGAGTGGTACTTGTAATTAAAGGCAGGTTAGAAATTGTATAAAAATACTTAAGTGATTACCTCTCCTATAAAGACAACCATAACACAATCCAGTTTTTCTTCAGGGGACAGCTTATCAATAAGGGAGTGGAGAGTTTCTGTAAGGTAAGACTTGACTTTTCTTTTCACTGTAGGTATTCCCATTACAATGGAAACTGAAATCAAACAAACCAGAAATGTACTTTCAGTGATTTCATATGCAAGATAGGAAACAAAAAAAACTTATCTCATAATAAAGCATTGCTTACGAAATGCAAAAGTTAAAAGATGGAGATAACAGTAATTAAAAATAGTTTAAAAATATACCACCCATCATCAGGAGCATAATTAACATAATCACCACCAACACTCAGAGAAAACACACCAAAAAACCCAGTAAACCCAGACATGCCAGATCACTGCATAGGTGTGGTGAGTTGACCCTGGCTGGATACCAGGTGCCCTCCAAAGCCACTCTATCACTCCCCTCCTCAACTGAACAAGGGGAAAGAAAATACGACAAAAGACTCATGGGTCGAGATAAGAACAGGTAGAGATCACTCACCAATTACTATCATGGGTAAAACAGACTTGATTTGGGGAAATTAGTTTAATTTATTGCCAAACCAGAGTAGGGTAATGGGAAATAAAAACTAAATCTTAAAATACCTTTCCTACACCCCTCTCTTCTTCCTGAGCTCAGCTTTGCTCCCAATTTCTCAGCCTCCTCCCCCCAGGCAACACAGAGGGATGGGAATGGGGTTTGTGGTCAGTTCATCACCCATTGTCTCTGCTGCTCCTTCCTCCTCAGAGGGACGACCCCTCACACTCTTCACCTGCTCCCGAGTGGGGTCACTCCCACAGGAGACAGTCCTCCATGAACTTCTCCAACGTGAGTCCTTCCCACAGGCTGCAGCTCTTCAGAAATTACACCAGCGTGGGTCCCTTCCATGGGGTGCAGCCCTTCAGGAACAGACTGCTCCAGTGTGGGTCCCCCACAGGGTCACAAGTCCTGGCTCCTCTCTTCACTGGTCCACAGGTCCTGCCAGGAACCTGCTCCAGCGTGGACATCCCATGGGGCTGCAGCCTCCTTCAGGCATCCACCTCCTCTTGTGTGGGGTCCTCCATGGGCTGCAGGTGGAGATCTGCTTCACTGCGGACCTCCACAGGCTGCAGGGACACAGCCTGCCTCACCAGGGTCTTCACCACAGGCTTCAGGGGCATCTTGCTTTAGTGCCTGGAGCACCTCCTCCCCCTTCTTCACTGATCTTGGTGTCTGCAGAGTTGTTTGTCTCACATATGCTCACTCCTTTCTGCTGGCTGCAACTGCACAGGGTTTTCTGTTCCGCCCTTCTTAAATATGTTATCACAGAGGTGCTACCACCTTCACTAACGGGCTTGGCCTTGGCCAGTGCTGGGTCTGTCTTGGAGCCGCTGGCATTGGCTCTGTCAGAAATAGGGGAAGCTTCTAGCAGCTTCTCACAGAAGTCATGCCCGTAGCTCCACCCACTACCAAAACCTTGCCACACAAAACCCAGTACAATAGGTAATAATCAACAACCATGGCATTAACCAGATGAGGTGCACCAACACTTATGCAGCAATTAAACTCCCTAACTTGGTTTTATTTTCAAACTGGCATAACCATTCTTCACAACTTAAGTATTAATTTTAAAAGATGACTTCTGAGAAGTAACACTGATAAAAACTCTATTACTTTCCTTGCACCTGATTTGGGTTCTTCTAGAAAATGAAGTCTGGGTCATCAGGATTGCCCAGAAATTCCTCGCTGTAAACTCTTATCCCTGCAAAGCAATCTGGCCGCAGCTACAACACTGTTAACACCATCTTTCAGCTGGCCATTTGAGTCCCATGTTCCTTCACTTTAATGCACGTGTTCCTTAATTTTCCCACAGTCTCTCTCATGCACCCCACCCTGTACCCAGGGCTTGCTACCTATTATTAGGTAGTCTACTACCAGCAGGAACACAGTAGAATGATAAAGCAGATATCATGAAGTCAGCACCAGCATTCTGAGCCATTTATGACATGATTTACCACACCATAAATATATAAAATCAAACAACTATTAAAAATGTTGTTTACCCTTCCTTATAGAACCTAATTTATTATAGACCCTACTACACATTAACAAGCTCTGAATTTTTAAAACAAACACTCAAAAAGCACAGTGACTAGGAAAGGGGAAGATGAGAAAATAATTTTAACTCAGAATTTCCTCCCTCTTTTTAATTAAAGGAATCTGATTCCAATTTCTAATTTGTAATTGCAAACTTCTGTCATATATTCCCAGCAAGATATAATACAGGCTTCACTTAAAACAATAAAGGAATATGAGTCTTTTCCTTCCTGAATAACAACATTGAAATAAATTGTGTTTATAGTCAGAAAAATAACCCTATGGCTTTAGCCCACACATTTATCACACAGGCATGCCTTCTGTTAAAAGGAGCAATCAAACTTACTGAAATAATGAAAAAATAAAGGCCAACAGTAACTAATGCTTTTTTCAAAAATAAAGAGGTGAAGAAAAAAAAAGGAAGGTCTAGTGCACACTAACAGGAGCCATTCAAGTTAGATGGCACACAGGCCCCACTAAAGAATCCTTGTTTCTCTTTAAGCTTAGAGACACACACATATGCACTTTGAGGTATATCAATTTGGTTAAGCTCTATGCTATTTATTTTCTAGAGCTCCAAGAGTGTGATTCCATGGAGCTATCCCAATGACCAGAGCTCAGAATTTGTGAGGATTAGGAAAAAAAAAAAGAAGATTAACAGTATTGCATCACAACACTGATTTTTTTTTTCCCCTACAAAGAATGTCCACATTTTATTGATGCAATTATATCTGATTGTCCTAGTTCTCCCAACTCTAAGTTACACATTGAAATATATTGGTCAAAAAACCAGAAACATCAACTCTGAAATAATTATATCCATGCAGCATGGTTACACCACAAATCTGAAAAGTCAAAGGGTCCATTAGCAGTTCAGAATCTGTAATGCTTAAGCTTTGTTCCCTTTTACTTAGTTACAAAAAATTCATCCAAACCAAATGCTTTTTAATGTGTACCTTAACATGGCATGGGGTGTGATTGAGATTATGCAGAAAAGAGCAAAGCTAAAGCCAAACTCCTTTCATCTTGGATTCAGTGCGAATTCTAAGAGATATCAAGATCACACAAGTTAAATGAGATGTCCTTGATCTACCAAGTAATGCAGTAAATTTTATTACTAAAACTAGAAAGTCTTCCAGATAAAAAACATCAAATAAACATGATACTACCATACCTCCTGTCCTTCCAAGGCCAACCTGCACAGAAGGCTGAAGGCTTCCTTCATTTTTCAACAAATGAGGCAAATGGTAATAGATATTTGGCACTTGAAGAGATTTTCTACTTGTTAGCTCTTTTAACAATTTCAGCGTTTCATCTGCAAACATACATGAAATCAGTAATGCAGAAAACAAATAATATGAAGTTTTATGCAGTGGTCAATAGTACAAAATTGCAAGCTTGTTCTTAACTGAAAAAAAGAACAAATGATGGATTTTACTCAGGCATTATATCTTGTGCACAAAGGAAGACTTTTCTCATTTTAATTTTTTTTAATAAACAATGGCCAAGATTATTTTCCATTGAGTAACCTTGCTACAGATACACCTAATACTTACCAGATCGCATAAGACTTAGTGTGCAATCACAGAAGTAAAGAATGGTCCATTTATTTAGGAGTTTGGTAGGCTTTGTGGGTTTTTTTCCCAATGAATCAAAATGGGAGGCTTATTCACCTACATTATTTTTTACTTATGCTTACAGAGCTCACCACCATGTAGCAATGCTACTGCAAATAACCTTTCAAAGCTACAAATACATATTGGAATACACTGCAAATACAGATACAAAACAAAAACAGCACTAAATATACAACTGATATTTTGAATATCTCTGCAATAAAATAAATGCTAATGTGAATTTAATTTGGTCCATTAGAGTACTTAAAATAATTATTGCTCTTTCCAGAGCAACTGACTCTCAAGATGTTCCAGGTGGCTCTCAAAAGTTGCAAATAACAGTTTTTAAATTCCCCCGCTGTGTGTGTTGATTTTCTTACATCAAGTGTGAAAACAACTCTTATTTCAAATGGCAAATATGATAGCATATAGACCTTTGAAAACTTATGGGCTTTATAATATCAAGTTAAGTAAAAAATACTCAAGGCTTCCCAGATAAAATTGAACTGTGAAGAAGTGAGAAAAGTAATACCAGAAATGTCATTCCTCTCAGATTCTGAGGGTAGTTTCTACAAAGATAGAAGGGGTTTGTTGTGGGGTTTGGTTTGGTTGGATTGTTTAAAATATTTATTTTTGGGCGAAACTAAATCCCTAACCATTTAAAATCTTGAAAAAAATGCTTTGTAAAAAGATGCCATAAGTAGAGATGCTTATTTTGATAGATTCCAATACAGGTTGTACATTTTACTCTTCCTGCTAACATTTCCTTTAGCTTCAACTACAAAAGCTGGACTAAAAAGTGTGTCAAAGTATGACAGCTCTTTGTGTGAATGAATAATGACCTATGTAAACCAATCCAGAATTCTTTTTGCTTAAAGATAGCAAATACTACATAGTATTATGTACAGTTAACTGCATTAAACTTAATAAAAAAAAATTTAAAAATCTACCAAATACTAAGTTATGAGCACAAAAGCTCAGGAATTCAGACTTCATCTGACTTCGCATCACGACTCCACATGGAAAAAAGGATGTCCCAGCTGGGAACCAGACATTGTAGAATGTTAATAATGTGAATCAGTAGCTTCAGCTGCATCAGAAGAGAATAACTCCCTATAACTATATTGTCTATAAGCAAGTTAACTCATTTTCAGAAATAAATGTGGTAATAACTTAATCATAAATCCAGTATTAAAATTACTTGAGTTCCTCTATGGTTGCTCACTTTAACAGCAAGAACATGCATACAGAAGAGGAAGGTGAAAGTCACAGACTATGTTAAATGTAATCTTTTCCATAACATTCCTGCAGATCCAGAGAAATACAGAGATCAGGTTGGATAGGCCACTAGTGTCAGAGCAATTCATCACTAATATCAGCACTGAGGGCCTATAATTATAACAAGTACCGCCCCCCCCCCCTCAAATTCTATAGAAAATAATAACCCATAGCACAAATACAAGCAGACAACAAATACGAAAAAGCTTGATCCAGCTTTTTGAATTGCAGAACTATTTGGGTTTATATTCTTCATTAAGCAAATCCAGTGAAATTTTTGCAACCTACCAAATTAGGCATCTCCATGGGAAGTTTGTATTTCTTATTCATTTTCCATCTAGAAAAATCAGAGCGACTAAAGCAGTGTGATTTGGAAAGTTACCTTCAATAATCTGGTGAGTGGCACAAAGTCATTCTCCAATACTATCAAATGCAGCTCTCGGTAAACTGAGCATCAGCCTCCAAAATGGGTAAAAACTTACAGAAGACTTTACAAGTTTACCATTTAATCACTAGTTATTAAAAAGGACATTACCTATACATTTTACAAATCATAACCAATACCTTAGCCTGTATATTTTTACATCTTCCAGCTGACTTTTAAAGATACTTTAAATGCTTAAAATTCATCCATTTCTTCTGTTTGCTCACCTTTCCCCTCAAGCTCTATTTAAAAAGTGATGTAAATTATTGTTAAAATATATTCAGTATGCTACAGAAGTAACCAGAAGTTCCAAACTTTGGGAGCTAGGTGTGTCGTAAGTATTCAGTCCTTGAAGTCATAAGAATGAAGAGTAGGTGGATCATTAAGAATAGACATCGGAAAAATCAAAAACCAAAAAAATCCCCACCAGATATAACATATTACACATTCTTTATTCACACTGCTGAACAGTTTCATTTGGCTTTCTTGGTATTAATTTCTTATTCTATAGTAATAGTAAGAGATATTGGTATTGCAGAGTTGTAAAAAATAGCTTAATCACAGTCTGTACCTGAAAAATTATTCATTGCATTCTTACTCCCATTTGTTTCTGCTACTGCACGCCTGAACTGCTCCAATATAGCATTCAGCTCAGAAGAGCGTTGCAGAGTGCGATGCTCAGCTATACGAAGACGTTCCTTCAAAGCATGAAATTCCCGTTGATATGCAATCAACTTTTCTAGAGAGAAAAAAGATGATCCTGGTTATTTTTGGAAACAAACACCTACAGGCAGATCCAGCAAGAGTCAGGGACTGCTCAGCTATGCAGCACCTGAAATTCAGCCAAGCAGGGCACAGTCCAGCACAATCCCACCTGCGTTAGGCACCCCAGCATTTACACAGCACACAGAGGGAAGAGGGAATTGCACCACACAGGGATGCAAAGCAAGCACTGAGGGAGGTATGCCTCTCACCGTAGGCACAGACAGGGGCAACCTTTGAGTCCCTGTTACTCCAGCACCACCAGGCAATTCTTAATCCTTTATTGGAACAGATGCCCACAAACTCTTTCTTTAAGAAGCGGAATAGGAGTGGTGCCTTACAAAAGCACAGGTTATGCCTTTTGAAAGTCTCCTCTGAATACTTTGTAAGGATGAATGGAATTTGACAATATTTCAGGCTTACCAATTTCAAACCCAAGTTTTAACATAATGTTAGTCAGTGCCCACAAGAACAAAACCGATCAAAATCCTGCTAATGTAGATACATACACGTATTCTTTGAAAGGAGACCAAAAGGGAGAGGGAAACACCAAAACTCATTTGCTGGTATGTTGCTTATGCCCTTACCACCCAGCAAAGTAAGTATATCTGGTTTCTGTATCTTCCCTTCTTCCTACTGATCATTTCCTTGAATTTCCTGCTCACCACCATCACTCTCCTTCAGCCAATCTACAGATACGGACTAGAGTACCTTAAGTGATTTTATACCTTGGAATCAGTATTCCAACCTCACAGCTCTCATCCATAGACACACATTTTTTGTTATTTACCTATCCATTCCTAGCCTTTTAGTATTACAGTGGTAGGGAATCAAGTTTTGCAAGCAATTTGAATCATTTCCTCTTGCTACATTATAGTCACACATGGGGTAAAAAAAAAGGAATTACAGTCAACTTTCCCTTGTTAATAATGCTGCATTTCCTCTAACTTCTTTCAATTTACATTTATTTACTTTTTTGTAGTTGGGATGTACTGTTCTGATTATGTTTAGAAAACATAGTTAGCTAAAATGCCCTCTGTTTTGAAGACAGAAAAATAAAAACATAGTTCACTACTTCTTAAAAACATTTTCCTTGCCAGCCTTATTTTCCTTTTTTCGTTACAACCAAATGGTTATTGCTCTTCTGCCAACAAAGCCAGAACACAGATGCTGGCCCACAATACAGTGCTAGGCACACTACACACTGATGACTGAATACAGACTGCTATTTGGTACTTTAGACAGCAGCATTGAGAAGGCCAGGAAAATGTTCTTGAGTTTCTGGCATAAAGGGCATTCTTACACGTCTACTAGCTACAGTAAGGTTACAAAACATTTTAACAGCTAAACGAATATAGAACTGTACTAGTGTAAACTCCACACTGAAGTATGCAAATGATACTCCCTCCCCAAAATGAATGGGTGATGGCAGGTTGTTATATAGATCCCTGTTAATTTCTGTCTGAACAGAGAAGAACAAGTGAACCATCAAAGGACATGGAAGGTTTTGTTGAGGGCTACTATAGCAGTGGATAGCCTCAGAAGCAGCCCATAGCACCAAGTCTCCCTTGTCTTTCTTCATGGTACAAGAAGGCAGACAAACTTTAACACTTCTGTTCTTCCTACTTTGAAAAGGGTAAACTTGCCTGTGGCAGAGTATGTATTTCTCCTGGGTGAGAACCCTATGGAAACATGTGGTTCACATTCTGGCACCTCAAGCAGGATGAATTCAGGTCTTCCTCTCTTGACTTAGACAAATCTTGGCAGAGACCATTTCTCTTCCTACACTTACTACAAGATAGCAGCACATCACAGACAGTACTGCAATGATTCTGGTGCTCTAAGGAACAGCAGAGGCCTAGAGAGAATAATTTACTTAGGCATACATCAAAGAGTGGAGAACCACAGTAGTTCCCTGCCACCTCCACCTAGCAAACTCCATAATGCAAAATCAGAAATATCTTATTCCTAAACTCAGCTGGTAAGCAGAGATTAGGATTTTTCTACGTCCCTAATTCAGGTATGTAATATGAAAGTGGGAATTACAGAACCTTTGTAATTCCACAGCAAATTAAAACTCTGTCATAAAACCACAAGAAACTTGGAACCCAACTGAAAAGGTAGTTTTTATCACATGAAGAAATGAAAATGGTAGTTTCATATTAAGAACTACCAATAAAAATCCCTTACTCAGGAAACAACACTTTCAGAGGAGGTGGCTATTATAACACTTTTAATTTACAATTAATAATATATCAAAGTAAAAAAAGTAATTAGTTAATTTCTTTTTAAAAGAAATTTGAAGTTATATATGTAGAAGTAAACTTCTATTTTCATAACTTACCATAGTAGTTTTTCAGCAAAGAACATAGGTCCCAGCTGTGGCACTGTAAAATTTTTCCCAGTAGAAGTATTATAAAGCAGTTCAGCCCTGAGGCTCCCAGTGAACAGTACTGGTATTGCATTTATGG
Organism: Athene noctua; assembly: GCF_965140245.1. Taxonomy (NCBI): domain Eukaryota; kingdom Metazoa; phylum Chordata; class Aves; order Strigiformes; family Strigidae; genus Athene; species Athene noctua. The sequence goes on from NC_134037.1 coordinate 193,002,253, forward strand.
TACTTGAGACCTCAAAAGCATGAATTCCTTTAAGAAATACTAGTTGATTGATTCAAAGTACTCAACTTCTCACAACTGCTTTAACCAGATGTATCTGGGGGTTAAGGAGGCTGCTTTAAAAGATCCACAAACTCCTGAAACCCATCCTTCAAAAACACGGTGTTTGGGGTTTTTTTTGTTAGGTTACAATATTATTCAGCCAAGTAAAACTAAAAAATGCTAACATTACAAATATAATTATATTTTAAGTCCACTACCCTATGAATATTTTTCTAGTTATTTATGCAAAATGAAGTAAAAAAAATTCTTTGTAAGAACTAAGTCACTTAAAACATCTACATCTCTAACACTACCAGAGCTAGCACTTTTCATGTATTTGAAGATTAATGTGTCATTTGACCTTCTGGTACTTTTAGAATATGACTGCCTGTACTTTGAAACAAAACAAATTTCTAACATATCTTTGGCATACTTACCATACTTTAAAGCATTGATCAACTGCTCAGATACTTATTAAAAACAAACAAAAAACCACAATGGCAGCAACATCAAATTTCATCTCATATTGAAAGGTAGTTACAAAGGAGAAAACACTTCTCAGGCTCTTACAGTACCACTAATAGTGGTCACCACCTGTCCCAGACTTTAGAAAAGTGTAATTTAAGGCATCGGGAGTTTATAAATAATCTAATTTATTTTTTCAAAGTTCTTGACTCTTAAGTACTTGGGAATAAGCCTATAAAAATTAAATTTAAGGCTTTATTTCTATTTAAACTTTGATTTAGCTCAAGTTCAATATTTGCATTTTGTCCCCCCCTCTTCAAAATATTAAATAATTTGAAGGCTAAATATTTTCATTCAAAAATTAGGACTTTTTGAGGAGAACATGTTACTATATTACTCAGAAGTCCCATTTCTATTTCAAATTTCACTTCTTTCCTTAGAAGGAGGAAGCAATCAAAATTTGCAAGTGACCATAGAAGCTTCTCCAGAAATTCAAGGCAGTCTTTCTGAAATGTGGATGAATGATGAAAGGCCAAAGCTCAATTAGAGCTGAAACTGGCCAGGGCTATATCTGACACTAATAGCAAAAGGAGAGCTAAAGAAAACACTGGACCAATACTTGTTGACTATGGTCACCTGACAAATATAAAGCGGAGGCACATTCAATGTTTGTTTGTTTTCCTTAGCCTTTAATAGTACTGATAGACCTTGGGCTTACCAGTCCTCTGAGTTAGAGGACAAAAAATTACAGGAGTGGTGACCTTCCATTTGTGAACACTGAAACTGTAAGGGATCAGCTGTACCAGCTGAATGTTCTCAAGTCCACGAGGGATGAGTCCCATCAGGCCTAAGTACTGAAGGAGCTAGTGGATGTAATGGAAGGACCCCTCTCGATCATCTAACAAAAGTCTTGGGAATCTGGGGAGGGCCCTGCTTACTGAAAGCTAGCCAGTGTTATTCCAATTTACAGAAAGGGTGGGAGGGAATACCCAGGAAACTACAGACATGTTAGTCTAACCTCAGTTCCTTGAAAAATTATGAGGACGTTATACTGAGTACTGTTGAAAGGCATTTAAAGAACAATGCAATCATCAGGCACAGTCAACATCACTTCACCAAAAAAAAGTCCTGTTTAACTAATTTGATATCCTTCTGCGATAGGGTCACCTGCCTGGTGGATAAACGGAAGGCAGTAGATGTAGTTTTTCTGGATTTTAGTAAGGCTTTTGATACTGTCCCTCACAGCATCCTTCTGGGCAAGTTGTCCAACTGTGGGGTGAGCAGTTCATGGTGTGCTGGTTGAAGAACTGAGTGAAGGGCTGAGCCCAAAGGATTGTTGTTAATGGGGCTACAGCTGGCCAGCAACCCATCACCAGCAGTATTCCTCAGGACTCAATTCTAGAGCCAGGTCTGTTCAATATCTTTATCAATGATCTGGAGGCAGGAGTTGAATGCACCGTTAGCAAGTTTGCTGACAATACCAAACTGAGAGGTGCTGTCAACACCCTCAAGGGATGAGAGGCCTTGCAGAGGGATCTAGGTAGGTTGGAGCACTGGGCGATTATCAATGGCAGGAAATTAAGCACGAACAAATGCTGGATTTTGCACCACAGACAAAGTAATGTCGGACCACACAAATATAAACTGGGAGAAGAGTGGCTGGAGATCAGCCCTGCAGAAAGGGATCTGGGGGTGCTGGTCGGCAGCAGGCTCAGTGTGAGCCAGCAGTGCCCTGGCAGCCAGGAGGGCAAACCGCACCCTGGGGTGCATCAAACACAGCATAACCAGCCGGGCAAAAATGTGATTATCCCCCTGCATCCAGCATTGGTGAGACCTCACCTTGAGTCCCGCGTGCAGTTCTGGGTCCTACGACTTCAGAAAGATATTAAAGTTCGTTGAATGGATCCATATGAGAGCAACAAAGCTGGTGAAAGAGCTGGAAGGAATGTCCTATGAGGAGTGACTAAGGCCTTTTGACTTGTCTAGTTTGGAGAAAAGGAGGCTGAGGGGCGACCTCATTGCTCTCTACAGCCCTCTAAGGAGTGGAAGTGGAGAGGGCGGTGCTGGTCTCTTCTCCCTGGGATCCAGTGAGATGACGTGTGAGAATGGTTCAAAGCTGTGCCGGGGAGGTTCAGACTGGACATTAGGAAGCATTTATTTACTGAGAGGGTGGTCAAACACTGGAAAAGGCTTCTTAGAGAGGTGGTTGATGCCCCAAGCCTGTCAGTGTTTAAGAGGCATTTGGAAATGCCCTTAACAACATGCTTTAACTTTTGGTCAGCCCTGAATTGGTCAGAATTTGGTCAGCCCTGAATTGTAGTTGGACTACGTGATCACTGTAGGTCTCTTTCAACTGAGATATTCTATTCTATGACAAGCTGACTTGTAAGCATTGTATATACAAAAAAGTCAATAGTGTACCCAACATTTTAAAAACATATTTGACCATTTAGTGTTTTATTGTTCAAAGTTTTCTCTAAAACCTAAAGAAATTGAATTGATTTCTTGTCAAAGAGTAACAAATTTTTTTCAATGCTATTACAGTAAAAAGAAAAATACTGAGCCTAAAACCATAAAGGAAACAGTCAGAGATCAGTGGTCACCATCATGAAAAAGTTTCAGCTTCTACAATGTTATAAATGACTTTTCTTTCTATGCTGAAACCTAAAGTAATTCAAGAAAAAACAGAGGAAGGAATTCAGACAGTAATTATTGGCCTTATGCAGCTGATGGAAGAACCCCAAATGTATCTGTTCTCTGACAAATAAAATATCCATCTAACAGCAGCTGTAGCCAATATCAAACATACTTGGTCTCCAGTAGTTTCAGCATAAAGTCATATTTTTATTTAAGAATAATATATTATTTTACACTGAAATAAGAAGATGATGCTTTTGCATACTCTGCTCTGAAAGCCAAAAAGATCAAATAAATATAACTAGCCCTCATACTTCAAATGAAAATATCTTGTTAAGACATTAACTTGAGAACTGAAAGCATTAATTCTTCATAACTTTCTCTTAAACTGTAGTAGTTTCAGCAAAACCCAAGAAGCTAAAACCTAAATATTTTAGCTGGCTTGATGCTGCGCACTTCTTGGCAAGTTAACACTATGTCAACTCAGTAGTTTGTTTTCTCAACTTTTTTTCCCTTGTTGCAAGATGTTCTCTTAAATATGCAGAACCTAGAATTTAGACAAGCTTACTTGAAAGTTGATGCAGTATTTTGAAAATTAAAAATTCAAATCAAACTGTGAAGGTTTGCAAGTTTTTGACCAGAGATGGGATGTCAGCTCTCAGCCTACTCTTCCTTCTCTGAGTTATTTATGGTTTTCCTACTAAACAACTGTTAAAAAAAAGTAATTCCAAAAAGACACCATTAGCCTAGGTTACAAACTCAGTCCATTCTCCCCTTAGCCACAGACAGTCTTGATTACATCATTTGATTTTTTTTTTTTCTATATTTAGACAGCTCATAAGTGAAGTGTTAAACCAGATGCCAATTTCCTAAACTAAACATGAAGCCTCTGAACATCTTAGCATACATTTAGTTTCTTAGTTTTGGGTTTTGTACTACCAGTCTAATTTATGTACTTCAACCCATGATTTTTAAGAGCAAGGAGCTTTCCCTTGGGATAAAAAAGAGCAAAGTAAAGGAACAAGAAAATACGCTGTAGTTTGAATTTACAAAAGCATTTTGCAGATTATCTCAGCTCAACTAAAACAGCAAAAGTAGTCTGAATTGTAGGTAAAATACCTGCACCAGCAGAATGCTCACTGTATCATAATTCCAAATGAAACATATACTGAACAACGAAATTGCAAAAATACCCTGGAAACACAACTAAAGCAATTCTATGGCTATTTAGCTTCAGTGCCATAAAAAAACATCAACAGCTTAGTTTTATTGTTCTAGCTACTTTTTAAGCAAAACAAAATTTTTTAATACCCCAAGCCTGTCAGTGTTTAAGAGGCATCTGAACAATGCCCTTAACATGCTTTAACTTTTGGTCAGCCCTGAAGTGGTCAGACAGTTAGAATAGATGATTGTTGTAGGTCCGTTCCAACTGAAATAGTCCATTCTAATATGAAAACTATGTGAGGAAACTATGTTGGGTGCACTCTTAAGTTGAGTGGAGTAAAGACATCTACAGAATCAGCAAAATTCTGCTGCCTCTGACTATTTGAAGATTCACCATAAACCACCAGAAGGGAAACGGCAATGGGTCTGTATTAAAAAGAACCTAAGCACCTACCTAACCTTCAATCAGAATGCACTTTTGAAATCTGTATATATGTGTGTTGCTACTAATAATGAAACACAGAAAGTACAGTTGAACAGGATGTCTCATCAAGACTCTGGTATTATTAAAGCAACAATCACCACAAAATACTCATTATATAGAAGTATAAAGAACTACTTAGATCCACCAATGAAGTTGCAGGTGCAATTTAACATTGTGGAGAGCATGTAAGTACAGAACAGTCTTGACCAAAGCTGTACATGTATCAGCATATGAGAATTCAGAAGATTTTATTCACATATCTTAGGCAGTAGCAGAAGAGGAACACAGAGTAGTATGTATTTAGATGATATGCATCCACATCCATCTTTGTTAACATTGCACCAGGGAAAGAAGGTACAGGCACTACAGATGCAAGAGATGTTTTGTGATCCTCTAGAGATGCCTCTGTCAAGAAATGGGCTAAAATAGTGGACAAAGAAAAAGGGCCAGAAACCATCTAAAAATGGACATTTGTATTTCTGGCTATCTCTGCAAAGTTTCTGACTCTATATAGCCTGCAACAGCCATACTATGGTAGCCTGTGACTCCAGTAAAAACCCTGCCACTCTCCATAAGGAAAAAAAAAAAAAAAAAAGCTGCCGTGTAAATGCCCCCCCCCCCCCCCCTTTTTCTTTGGGGGGTGCAGGAGAAAGCGTGTGTGCGTGTAGGTAAAAGAAAACAGAATTGCATGAAGACCCTTACAAACCCCAAGAATGTTTCAGCAATTCTCAGTTAGTATTGACATTCTTCCTTAAGCAAAGCCTTTTAAAAAGCAGCACTATCTACAACATAAAAAGTCGCATGAAAGCTTTGCAAGATTTATCTTATCAATCAAGTAGGTTCACAAATATGTTAAATCACAGGCCATTTTCACATCTGGAGATAGAGCATACCAAACTAAGGTGACTATTTAAAAAAAAAAAAAAGGCAAGCTATAATTTACTCAAGAGCTCTGTGGTGGTACAGCTGGTTGTCTCCAAAGGCAGATGCATCAGACAAGATCAGAAAAAGACCTTCCCTTATCAACAGCAGGCAGATGAGTCTTCCTTCAAACTGCAAATCAACTAAACACCCAAAGTGATGGATCTGCCACACAGTTAAAAAGGTAACCAGCCACAGACTTGGCACTCATAAGACAGCAAGACAAGTACAGAGAGCTTAGCTTGTAGAACCTGATTTATATTTCCTGCTCTTACTCCACTGAACTGTTGAAACTCCTCATCCTCTTTGTTCATTAAATAGGAACAGGAAGAATTGGCTGTCGTCTGACACACAAAGGGCTTTGGTTGACAACAAAGCATTGCACACAAATATTCAGTTAGTAAAACGGGTAAAAGCAGGAACAGATAACCTGGCATGGCTGGACCTTCTATCCAAGAAGGAGATATACAAATCGTTATTCAAATGAACAGTTCTAAATTCACCAATGTAACAAGTTTATGGCCCTAGTGACAATGCTTTCAGTTTTCTTCTTCCAACCCCAAGGTTCTGACACCTTAGACCCTCACTTGAAACCAACACAGCCTGCACCTTCTCAAAGCAAGCAACCAAAAACAAAAACAAAACAAAAAAAAGGCTGCAGCTGCAGTAAACTGTGCTACAAGTTAAAGGTTCCGCAGCAAATGTCTCATTTTTCTGTAGACTCTGTTGAAGAGTTATTAGAAATGCCCCTAAATAAATGTCTGAATCTGTGAGAACACAGTGTAGTTAAGTGCTAATTAGGTACTTTTATGATTAGTTATTCCACAACTCATTTCCTTCCATTATAAAAATGCCACAGTCACGCCTCGGAGACAGTAACAAACTTAAGGTATTAGTTCGTTACACTTGCATCAAGGTTGATACAAAACAGAAGTCTTAACAGACAAAGAGCTTCCACACTGAGTTTATTATATGGAGTCAGTGGGTGTAGCAAGAGCAGGTTACTCTTCAATCACTTAGTCACTTTGTCAACATGCCAGCCAATTCAAACTGGCATAGCTTTTACAGGAATGTTTCATTGTTTCAGCTGTGTAATGTGAAAAAATAAGTTCTGCACTTCCCCTAAAATAATTTCAGATGCTTTATATGATCCCTGAAATCATGGTATCAAGTACACCAGTATACGCTAAGCTACGACAATACCCACACTGATCTGCACTTCACTCCCACAGAGATTTATGCAACGTGTATTTTTTAGACCATGCTTGATCCATAATACCCAAGTACCTTACAAGCTATCACATTTGTAGTATCACCTGATCAAATAGTCATCTTTATCGCTCACAAACTGATATCCTTTTAAATTAAAATCCTGCTATGATAATTTGTGGCAGACTAAATTATTTCCAATGTCAGTTAAGAAAAAGAAAGACTGAATTCCTCTATCACATCAAAAGAAATTCTTACTACACCAGCACTTAAGTAATTTGCAACTTCATCTTAAAGCTGACACTTTTTGACAAAGGCTAGATTTTGTTTTGCATAGGTTTTGCAAAATGTAACTATAAATACAAATACCCAGTACCGTGATAGAAAATCCTGCTATCACTGCACTCTACAATCCAGCATCCACATAAAAATGCACAGACAAGAAATACATAGTGGCATATACTGAGGAAATACAAATATTGCTTCCATTGCCCTTTGGAAATTACTCCAGATTGCAGAAGATACTCACAACGCACAAATCAAGCACTGCATTCTCAAATGTTCAACTGAGGAGAGGCGAGCAGGGGAATTGTCAAACCAACCACACAGGCATAGCCAAAAAGCTCTGTCCACACAAGAGAGAGATTAAAGATGTTCCAGAATCCACCTGTGACATTTAGGCTTATAAGAACAGCAAAACACTGTAACAAGCTGAGGTAATTACGAAGTGTCAACACCTGTACATAGGCACAAATCATATTTATAACTAGCAATGTCAAACAATGAAGAGTAAAGAAGGTGTTAACAAAATTTGCCCCCCAAAATTAAATCTCAAGTGGTTTACAAATCAGATTCTGATTTTGTCTCAAAACTGCGTAAAAGCAGATAGATGGTGTCCTTGAAATGTTACAATATATTACCACGGATGACTACTCTCCATCAGCTAATTACCTTCCTTGCTCTTAAGTGAAATTAAAACCTTTTATAAGCAAGTTATGATGACTTATAAAATCTGAAGCAGAAGAGTAATCAACCATGCAAATACAGAATAAAGCAGTATACTGTAAATGCTAACAACAGACATACTATAAATAAAAGCTCTTAAGAAAACAGCTCAAGGTCAAATTTTATCAGTCCTCTTTAAACACTTGATGTGAGCCTTTAGTTACTGAGTCTGTAGCTATGCCTACTCATAAAGCTATTATTATTTTGAAGGATTAGAGAACATGAGATTGTTTTATATTATTCAGTGGAATTACAGACAGTAAGGTAGCTGATTTACATACGAAAAATACATCCTACTAATGACAAAACATTTTCTGCTTCTTGAAACAAACAAAAAAGGTCTTGTATCAAGATTTAGGGAAAGCGTGGGCAAGTCATTCTTTTATCCGTAATCTTGCTACTAAAATTGACAGGTCATTTCAGCAATCTGGTATTTAAATATACCAAAGCAATCCAGTAGAGCTACTGTTTATTGCCCTTGTTTTCCACATAGAAACACACTTATTAGGACTAGAAGTATTTTAAAAAATGCTTATTCAAGGAGTTTTCACTGTGAAGAACAGCTTATTTTTCAGTGAAGGTTCTGCAGGTCATCTTAAATTTATTTTTAAAAAGTAACTTGAGAATTATAATTACTTATTTTTTTATTGCAACTTGTTCACATTGTGCACTTCAAGGATCTGTATAAACAAGTAGTGTTTTTTGTTCTCCCCAATTCTAATGCACCAGCACAAGTCTGAAGTGTTTGCTTTGAAACTTTCAGGGCCTGATCCAATCTCAGTCCAGATACTTTTGTTTAAACATTCCTTTGCAGCAGGAGCTGAAGTTGTTTTCACTAAAATTTTTAAAGCAATCTGTATATGATCCCTTGTAGTATCAACTGGTAAAACCTTCCTATTTTGAAGTGTAAATTTCAGAACAAATTTGCTTTTAAACATTCTTTTGAAAAAAAGAACAGAAAACCCCTGCTTTCTCAGAGATTCCACATATCCAAACAAATCAGAAAAATGTGAATACAAAAGAGATCAGACTGAAAATCTGCTTTCCCCCCATTTTTTATATATTTAATACAATTTCACAAAAAATGCTGCAGATTACCAGTCAAAATGGAAGCATATATCAGGCAGGTTTGGTTTTTAGTTTGTTTTATTTTTCTAAAAAGCTACAGATTAAAATGTTTTTCCTAGAGGAAAAACAAACAATCCTAAGCAATCAGAAAGCCAGAGAAGCCAAACTAGAACTGTGACAATTGATGAATGATTTACTTAAGAGGTATTTTAATAGCTGGCTAGAGCAGCCAGGAACAGTTTTAAATGTCTCCTGATGCAATTGCTTACTTTTGCCTCTATATACAAATTGTTCAATAAAGAAAGGTCACAATTTAGAAAATTTCCTATACAGTTACAAAACTCACTATGACACCACTCTCAAATCTCCATTGATGAGGGCTGACAAAGGGTCTGAACGTTCCTTTGGACACAAGGAATAAAAATAATATATCAGAAAATCCAGACACTCACGGCTAAGGAGGTCAAGTCAACAGAAGCATATGGCATTCTGTCTGTGCATTGGCTTCAGACAATAAGGATAATTAAACACATGATTTGTTTGAGAAGTATTGACAGCACTTAAGCTGAAGGTCTTCCTTTAAAACAAAACAGCAAGCTACAGTGATGGAGAAAAGAAATAAAGAAAATTCACATTTGCAATTTATTTGTCCTAATTTGACTGTTTACTAGTATTCACACTTCTTTGGCTAGTAAACAACACTGCTCAGGACTCCGTGGATGAATATAATCCTCAAGGGTTTTTAGATTCCAGTTATTTGGCTTTTATTTTATTCCCAATGCTAAGAAGCACTGTCAACTCTGCTGGCATTCCTTCTTTAAAGGGAAAGTGATATAAAAAGGTCACTGAAATCATATGCTAAATCAGTTCCACAATAAGCAATCAGCATTTAACACATCTCCAGCCCTGAATAGAAACACTAATAAATAAAAGCTTCATAGATTCTATTCCGAAAAAGCAAAGCTGTACAAGGAAAATTATTGCAATTTCTGTTCTAGACATACATAGCACAAAGAGTTTGGTTTAAGAAATTAAAAGAAAAGCTCAGCTGAGTATGCAAACCATTGAATTCATGTCTTTTGGACATTAACTCTTTACAGTGTCAGAAAAAAAATTACCTTCCAACAACCTTCACTGAAACATCCCACTTCGATACTTCTTGTCTTGCACAAGACTCAAAATGTACAACAGTGTAAAAGAAACCAGGAAGTGGTCAACAATAACATCACAGCATTACCTCAAAAACAGAAACACAATTTCCAGTGACAGCTTTTACAAAGATCATTATGTTACAATTATTTTTTCAAACACTGCCAATTAAAAAGTCATGCTACAATTCTGACTAAAATCTTATGCAGAAGATCTACTGCTCAAGCAAGCACAAAGTTCCAGTTTAGGCAAACATTAGAATCATAGCACAGAAATACACTTTACTTTTGATACAGGATAGGTCGATATCTAGCCTGCACTCTTGGCAACACTGAAGGACTAAAGCACATTAGTAGAAAGAAAGCATTCCCATTGCATTTTTTTTAGCATCTTAAAGTAAAGCAATCCATTCTACATTTCTGCAGTATTAAGCATAGACGTTGCATCCAGTTATGCTTGCTTCCATCATTTAGTTTATATGTGTGTATATAGAGAGAGACTTTATTGCTACCAATAAACAAGAATATCTTCTTAAAACTACATAATAGCTAATTACACTCATTTCTAACAAGACATATGAAAGAAGCCATAACTGCTTATGCTGATCCTAGCAGAGTGTGGCTTTATAATGTAAGGGTCAGCATCTCTGTGTGGTATTGTAATTTCAACATTAAAAATAATACCAAAATATAACCCTGGTAAAACACAACTCTTTCACATCTGTTAAGAGAGAATAAGAGACAACCCCTTCACCTGAAATACTTACAGATTTGCTGACAGTGTAAACAAATGTAATTACCCTTTAGGTAATTCAACCCCTTACAGTCAGTTTGACTACAAGTCATCTGTGAAATCTCATGTTTCCCCTCAGATCTCAGACAATACTGTCAGCTACTTTCTACAAACAAGCATATATACCCATATTAAGATATCAAATCAAAATATTTATGCTATCTAGTGGTCTCCAATTCCTGGAAGTTTGGTTTGTTTTTTTCTCTGCATACCACCTTTTTGTATGCTACTGAACTTCTAATTCAATTTACTAGTGTTCTCTGCTGTAACACAATTCCTGAAAGTAAGGTCTTTGATTCTCCATATTGTTGACTTGGTAAGTTAAAACTGGAAAACAGATTTGAAAGAGAAAACAAGTCTCCATCAAAGCTCACAATAAAAACATTTTTGTTGAAAATTTTTTATTACCCAAACCAGGGTGCACAAACAGTAAACTAATTTTCAAAATCAATTTGGTAATCATTCAAGCTTCCCCTAATCCTGTCACTCACATCTTGCAAATAACCAGCCATTAAACGAATCTGCATTCTACACATTTTTTTAATCTTTTACATATCTTATGCCTCTCCATCAGCTTCCTGCTTTAACAGCTACAGTTACAGCTATATTTTAAAATTAAAGAAATGATGTTTTAGTCAAAGGTTACACACATTATTTCTTGTATTTGTAATGTACTACACATAAGAAAATTCAAAAAATTAACTGATCTTATCTGAAATCAACTTACTATTTTTCCCTTCTCCAGCTCTTTAAAAAAACCCACAGGTTCAGGCATGGTTTAGAGATGACCATCACACTAATCAATATGCAATTGTGAGCAATGTTGTATCTCAAGCCTGTAACCACCTAACCTGGTGCCTTACACCACCTCAAAATTCAACCCTAGCTGGACACCTGAAACTAGTTTAATCTCAATTCTAACATGGTCTCTGTGCATCATGCTTGTTTCGTCATCATTTCACAGACAACCTTCATATGAATAAAGAGAAAATTAGTAAAATGTTATAAAAAAAATCAAGTGTGGGATGGAACAAATGGACATGGTTATGTCATATGCAAATACTAGAATACTGAACAAATCAGAATTTCAATCATGGCAAATGAAGTCATAAACATGAAGAGAATGGTCTAGAAGTAGCAACAAACATGTTTTCACAAGATTAGGGAAGGCACTGCTTGGTTTCTAGTTATACTTGACTAAGGCCATTTGAATGTGTCACATGGTATAAGCAGCTGGAATCTTTAATTTTTTGGTGAGAATTACCAAAAATTCTGCACGGAGTCTCCCAAATACTCAGTGCAGAAAATTAATATTTTGGTGTAACCTTCCCAAATCACTGTGTTAATTACATATTTTTAATTATTTTTCCATTACACTACTCTTCATCAATATTATTGAACATTAGTTTGTGATGCTGCAACACCAGAGGGAAATGTGGTTCTATTTGTATTTCAAATGGGTTAATGTTTCTGAGTGGAATTATAACTTTCATATTGACCCCTTCTGTAACAAAGAAGCAAAGAGTTTATGGAACAATGTGCACAGTGTAGGAATAATTCCCACAGAAGAGAAGATCCAGGAAGCATCATGTGGCTATAAACCAGACCTTAATAAAGATGCATTGAAATAAAGTAAATTTTGATTTTCTCTTACAGGAAAGACTTTGGGGTTTTCTAAAGATTTGTAAAAAAAAATTTTTGCATTACAAAAATGGTATGTAAAATTCCATTTTTACTTTTGAAAGTGCAAATCAATACAGCCATAGAAGTTTCTATTAAGTGTCCCATTACTGTGATGCCATTATTGCAGTTTATAAATCAATTTGCTATAAAGCTTTTTTTTGAGAATGAAGGGTAGAGTCAGCTGCATCAGTTACCACCTCTACAGTTTCACTTAAATACCACAAATGGCAACACCTCCTTTAGCATATCTATCAGCCTCCTACATTTAATTTCCGTTTGAAAAATGCATCTATAATATCTCAATAAACAGCATAGCAAAGTAGCCATGAATTACTTTTTCTTCAATGGCACATTTAACAATGATGTACAAACAGTAAGACACACCACAAGATCAGATACAGATAAAAGCAAACATCTTAAGCACAGATTCTTGCCAGACCCAGAAGGCTATTCTCTAGTAATTCAAAAGCAGACCAAGTAGAAAAAATACATCCAAACACAAACACAAGCAGTTCAACCTACACTCTGAAGTAGGATTAAACCAGCAGTATCAGGAACTATCAAAAATATATACAATTTATGTGTACATGTCCAAGTTCTAAATGAAACAGCTCTCTCACCTGACACTCTGGTAATTTTGTGTGCCTAGTGAGAGCCAAGATTGTGGGGCAGGGAGGCAACACCCAAACCTGAACATAGATATGCATCCACACAAGTTTCATGCATTTGTTTTCCTACAGCTGTTTCCACCCCTCTTCTCTTACAGGCCAGTGGCCCCAGCTCTCCCCCAAGACTCCCGTCCACACCCCAGGACTCTCTGGTTCCTCTGACACTATAATCCCAGCCAGCAGAACCAGCATTTGGCCCTCAGCACATAACTCCTCATGCTGTCCCCTGTGTATGCCTTCCCATTTGCATACTTCTTCCATGCATTAACAGCATTTGCCTCTAACCACTAGCAAAAAACAGCAGTGCTGCAGAAGACAAGAGCTCTGCACCCATGGCGTGGTCAGAGAGAACGTGAGCAGTGCCTGCCCAGCTATTCAAGACCAACACTGCTGCTGAGCTCCAGCCCTGGGACCAAGTGGAGGCTCTGTCCTGGTCCTAACAGCCTGCTTCCTCCAAGCTTGTAGGAATAGTGGTACTACCAAAACCAAATTTGAACTAAGTGAGAAGTTTAATGAAGGAGTGACAGAGTGAAAAAGATGACACAGCATCATATCTTAGGGCAAATGAAGCTGAAGTGACATTTCAACTTTTTTGGGGGGGGAAAAAAAAAAAACAAAAACAACCAAAACCAGTTAACCACATCCATCCTATGTTTATTTTCCAAGTCATTAGTTTATCATTATGACTGCATCGGAGAACAGCTTAAAAGCCATGGGTACTGTACATACAAACATTTGTGAATGTCCTAGCATCAATTGTTTCCTGCATGAGGACAAATTTTCAACTTCACCTGATTCAAGTCTTTGATCACTGCAATCTACACATAGCTAAAACCACAAAAGCCAATGCAACTCACCTCTGGATCCCCAAAATACAAGAGAAAAAGTGCTCCATTGAATTATAGCTCATTCCAAGTTTAAAACTTTATCAAACTAAGTTAAGAACAGTCAGGTTTAAAGCAACATTTTACAAATACAGGGCAAAACATTAGTCTCTTCTTCAGTGTTTCCATATAATATGAAATTGCATTTTTACTGTATACAATTGCCTTCTCAGTAAAGCAGTGTGGAGGAGAAGAACAAGGGAAAATGAGCCCTGACCTTTTTAGGTCATCTCTACCTATGAATGCGTGTCCCATTTACATCAGAAGATGGTTATTCTAGCATCACGTGTCTACACATGGGAGTTTCAGAAAGGTCTCCCCTATTTCTATACAGAAACTCTCTGTGCAAAGCAAAAATGTTTAACCCTGATACTTCCACACAAACTCTACAACACATGCACCCTTACACATCCTCCAGAATGTGACTCAGCATATATGCCAACCAACAGGGCAGTGAGTGGTTGAACCTTCTCACACATCCCAAAAGCACATGGACTATTGCACAATTGCTCAGCAAATACTTATCACAAATACGCACCTACATAAAACTTCCCAAAGGTGCCACTTACTGTGCGCACTTAAACAATTTCTGTCTACGCAATTGGGATTTCTGGTCACGCAGTAACCTGGTCAGCAACAGGATGCCTGTGCAGCAGCATCCACCCATCTGGGGCTAACAGGCTCTGCACCTGAAGGATTTCTGCCCAGGCAAAATTTCTGTGAATAAAAACCAGTCACGTCCAGGAAAACCCAGATGTACATATCCCAAACCTTCTCAAAGAATCATCACATAATACACACACACTGTTGCACATTCAGGGCTCAGGCTTTGAGAGTTAAAATGCTGTGTATTATCAGATTAACTCACCTACAGTCCAACGTGGCAAGGAAACAAAGCACAAAGGAAAGCAGAACCATGACCCGGAAAGAAAAAGCAACCATTCAGTTCTGACACCCTGAAAGCTTCCAAATACTTCAACATGATTTGTTACTACTACAGAATTGTAACTAACTGTGAGCTTCTGCACCTGTAAATTAACATGCTCTTAGATTTAAACCATTCCTCTCCCTCCTCTCAGAAACCAGTGAAATATACACATACAAGGCAGGAACTAGAGCAAGAAAAACTAGCTTCCTAAATCAAAATGAGATTAGTAATGGTAGATCCACAGCCAAATGTTGTAACATTTTAATACATTAGAAGAAAATTCATCTATCAAAAGGTAACTGGTTGGAAGTGCCACCATCTCATAATTAACAACTCTGTTCTAAGAGCTGAAACTTTTAGAAAGTCTTATTAGCTTGGGCACAAAATTCAAGCCATTGCAGAAGTTTGATTATTGTTTCCACACATGCTAGTGGGTTGGGGTTCCTGATGCTCCTTGTTTCTCTGTGCCTTGACAACTGTGTTGAACAAGCTCTGTTTCTGAGGGCATATTTAACTTGTCCTCCTTGAAAACAACACAGGATCAAAGCCTGACCATGCTCCCATATCGCTACAAATTAACAACCACCTTGTAAGTCAAATGT
Source organism: Athene noctua (assembly GCF_965140245.1). Taxonomy (NCBI): domain Eukaryota; kingdom Metazoa; phylum Chordata; class Aves; order Strigiformes; family Strigidae; genus Athene; species Athene noctua. The sequence continues at coordinate 193,017,951 of NC_134037.1, forward strand.
GATGGGATCACATTTCATTCAAATCTCTCTCCAACAGTACCTCCACAGTTTGTCTTTAGGGGCTGTGCAACTAAGTATGAGTGAGGGCTGTTTATTTGCACAACTGCTTTACCAGTCATTTGTAATGATAAAATTATTTATTTCAGCCCATTTCTGAACTGTCTGAGGAAACTTACATGTTGTTCATGGCACTGATATGTAAGACAATGATGTATCTGCAGGATACATAGCAACATTTATGCTTGATAAGCATAGGAAACTCTTAAATTCTTTTTGAGCATAAGTTAGTAAAATTAGAGACTGCCACGAGCAAAAATAGGGTTTCTGTTGTTTACTGTTAGATAGATGGGTGGCACATCTGTGGGAAGCATCCACAGGAATAGACAGAAAACTGTGCAAAAGCCAAGGAGACAACCAGAAAAGCAACTGGAAGTACAGCTCTAAAATACTGTAGAGTAATTGCTTTTTAGACAGAGACTACTTGGCATAAAGCCTTGCACTGTGAGCAAGGAAACCACTTTCTATTCACTTTCTACCATGTTCAGGAAAACAAAACATAGTGCATTATAAACAAAACTGAATTATAGACTTGTCAGTGTCTCATCCTAAAAAGAAACAATTTCTAGAATTCTAATCTGAAAGATTGTATCAATAATGGAAAAAGCTTTTTTGTTATCCAGGCAGCAAATAAAGTCATGATTACACAGCAGAAATAAGGTTAATAAATGAGATACTACTCCAAATCATGGAAGTGCGGAAGGAAAAAAGAAAAAAAACAACAACCCACACTTGAAAATAAAAACAAGTTGCTTTTTAAGATTTCTAACACATTATTTTCACTATATTTCACTTCCTAGCTATAGAAATGGCTGTGGACATTAACAATAAACAGTTATGTGAATCTGCTAAAATACAAACATTTTACGTATTTTAAGGCATCAAATTTTATGATAATAAAGGGCAACACACACCTCATGCAAACATCAATATTGTTTAGTAATGAAATGCACTAGCATGTCCTTCTTGGCACAAGAAGATATAAACTTGGCAAAGGTCAAGAATACCTAGCATAACTTTGGTTAGATGGGACTTCTAAGGGTCATCTAGTCCAACCCCCCACTAAAAAAATAATTTCAGCAAGATAGCTAGTTCAAAGTTAGATCACCCCTGCCAGCTGTAGGTCTTCCCTATCTAAGACTTATTTTGGGAGTGTCATAGTGACTTTAAAACCCAGTGTAACTCACTCTTTCTGCGCTAGCCCAAATCTCTATTGGTACCAAACATGGTACTGGTGTATTTTACTTGGCATCGCTGGTTTAACTTGTTCTTAAAATTGCCTACACGGAAATTCTTTGCTCCTCCCAATGATGTACTCCAGTACATAACTATACTTGCCATTAAAAAAAAAAATTTTCCACTACCTAACCTTGTTCTCCCTTTTAATTTCAGTCCCTTATATCCTGTTATTCACTATGGCTGCAAACAATAGATTATGTCCTTTTTATTTTTTTGCAAGAACTTCTGAAATATTTGAAAAATTATCTTCCTGTCTCTCTTCTCACACCTCTCTTTAAGCTAAGGAATGTCAGAACACTGACTCTTCCCTTACAGTGCAGATTTTCTAGATCTTGGATCACTTGTTGCTCCTTTGAAACCCATCTAATAAATCTAACCTCTTTGCAGTGCACCATCCAGAAGTGAAAACAATGCCAAGCAGAGCAGAAAGATTTCTTGTGTCTTGCTGAAGTAGTAGACTTCAATACTACTTTACTTCCTTAACTGTTCAATTTCTTCTGTTTTCTGCAATAACATGACAACACATGCTTAGCATGTGATTTACAGTCAACTACCATTCCTAACTAGAATCCTAACACCATATTTCTTTCCCATTTATGTATACATTTGATTGTCTTCTGCTTTACTGCACTTTTGTCTGGGGCACTTTCACCTACCTTTAACTCTCCATTCGCCCCCCTTCATGACTAGATCTCCAATTTTTTAAAGTTATTTTTACCTTCAAACTCTCTGCCTACTTTCGCTGCCCCTCCCAGCATGTTGCTGTTTGAAATGTAGTAAGAAATCTCTTCCTCTCATCACCCAGATCCACTAAGGAAAATATCAACCACCACCAAAACCAGGACAGATCATTTGCAAAGCCCTCCTGATCAGTGTTAAAAATTTGACCATGTATCCACTGTAACTACTCTAGGAAGACAGTTACTAGCAAGAAGATAAATACACACCGGCTTACAATCCATTGCAAAGGTTTCTTAGTAGATACATTTACAGTAGGGTATGAGCAGCTGTGTCAGATGCAACTTTCCTGGGTTGGCTAAACTACTCACATGACAGTGTCAGCATGGGAGCGGCAACCAGTGTTTTGGAGAATTTTTTGTCATGCAAACATGGAAGACTCAGGCTGAAGAAGTATTAAGAGAAGCCACATTGCACGAAAGTATTGCCTTTACCCCAACTCTGAGGACTGGGCCACAAGCAAGAGCAGTACCTCAAGATGTTGTCTGAGTCTGGTCATATTAAACACTCTGGTAGCAACCAAGTTTTAGAATCCCATAAACTGCCAAGCTAACCTAGCTAGAAGTTTACAAAAAAATCAAGGGGACAAGGCAGTGCTGCAGAAGCCCCTTTGGTTGCAATCCTTTCCACTGCAGTTCACCAAAATCATTGGTGTGAGAAAAGTTCTGCTGCAACAGGCACCAGGTGGACACAAAGATACTGCAGACTTAACCACTGCCCACCTGAACAGCTGGGATATATATACCTCTTCTGCTTGACTCACCCGGGACAGCAAGTTCACTATCTGCACAGGACTCTCAGTAATCATTCCAAACCTACATTCCTGATAGACTTTAATGAAATCAACTCATATTTTTAGTATCGATAAGCTATATGCCAACTTGACAGTTTTGGAAACCAAGCTTGAAGTGTATTTTAGATAAAACACTAGAGTAATATTCATGTGATGGTGTTGAAAAAAGGAAACTCCCATTTCCTTTAATTTCAGCTCCTAGAAGAATTTCCAAAGGAAACCAACACTTCCCTTCATTCTAACAGAAAAGAAAGAAAGATCTTCCTTCTCTGAACAAACTGTCATAAATTGTTATAAGCACTTTCTACTTCAGCATCCCATGCCTTCCCTTCCCTTCCACTGCTTCCACTCTTCCCAGTTTCTAGTCCATTTAACTTTTGCTCAGTTTTAATTCAAATTAGTGGGAAATCAGCACATAACTCTGAAAATCAGAACATGCAGACAGAACGCTGTAATCAGCATTTACTAGAATAACAGCTTCTCTTCGGATCAAAGCATAAACTAAGGTGGGTTATGGTTGCAAAATACTAGCATGCATCTCTCAGATTTCTGATCTATTTTTAAAGAGAATATTTGCATAACCACTGCCAAGGGAAAAAAAAAATATATATATATCTTTCTCTATATATATCTCCATCTCCTGTCCTCCTTGCCCTGTTTCCCACACGGTTCTGTAGGACTCTTCTTCCTCTGGGAATTAATATCCCTGGTTCTTAGTCCAAAATTTTCCACCATTGGCCGAGGCTTTTTTGTTTTAGTCTCAGTTAGGTTTTCTTATGCTTGTTGTTAAGTTTAGATATTTTTCAGCACTTATGATTATTGTGACTGAGAAACAGCATGGCAATTCTAATTTTATGAAAACAGCCGGAGAAGAAAGAAGACAACTGTTTTATTATACAGCCCAGGCCATTTTCTCTGCAAATGACAGAAAATGTCATGCTTAAAACAAAAAAGTACCTCCAGCCATTTTTACTTAAGTATAGTGAAAATTCAGCAAACTAAGCAGCTTGTTAAGTATCTTGAAAGTAAAAGTCCTCTTGGAGGTCTTCTTGTGTGAATTTAAATCAGTGTACTAAAATAAGCCATCCTCATACAGGGAGGATATCCTACAGTTACAACACCACCCTTGGATGAACTAAAAAACCAGAAGCTTTTCAACTAATTCATCATTAAAGAAGAATGTTTTACATTGGAAAAAGATGACATATGCTACTAGTTTCAGACTGATTTGAAAACTACATAGTTTAGACAATCCTGAAGGATTATGTTGCATCAGATTTTCACAATACATATTCCATACAAATAGCCAAATGATACAAGACACTGCCAACTACTGCCTTTCACCAAGAACAAAGCACGCATACTTTAAACAAAAAACTGCCTTTTTTTTTTTAATCAAAGGCAGCAGGATCAGAGTAGGACTTCAACATGGGAAGCAAGTGATGATGTTGATGAATGCTTTGATAAGGAATTTCATCCTACCACACCTGCCCTAATCAGTAAAGTTATTTACCTTCCTTCCTAATTTCCATGCTGGTGGCAGGCACCAGGAAGTTTGCTGACCCAAGAAAAGGAGGTTCTTGAGCACTATGGAGCATAATGCTTTTCCTGAAACATTATGTACTCAGACCACTAGTCACGTTAAAGATCAAAGCACCAGAAGTACATTCTCTACATAGTGCACCACAGCTTTCACATAATTTTTGTGACTGGTGTCATAGGTACACAGTGCTGGTTTGTACTGGTTAGATCTTCTTATGAGCAGTGCCTTTAGAATTAAAAAAAACCTACCGCATTTCTGTAGCTCACAAATGAGGTGGTGAAGACCTGTGAACCTGAGCAGGTCAGTAGAACCAGAAATCTTGATTCAGTCAGAAGAGATGATGTTAAGCATAAAGTTATCACTTGAGCAAGAGCTCAGTCTTAGGAAGAATTCAAGGACATTTTACACTGAACTGACTATGTGAAATGACTGCACATCCTTTCAAAGTGTTTCTTCTGTGCACCAAAGTAACCTGCATTTTGCTAAGATTTGATTTCCAACATTTACCTCATTTGTGCTAACCATAGCACATTTTTAACTCCTAGAAAGCAGTCTTACAACTCTTGTTCATGGATCTCAGAGAAGAGGCCTTTCCCAGGTGTATTCAGGGCTCGTACTGCTGCGGGAAAGCTGAGCACGCACACGACCAGTGTGATCAAGCAATGCCTGTTTATTACAACTAAGAAAGCCCTTTTATAATGTTCTCCCGCACACGTGAGTAACATGCAGTACAAGTCCTCAAGACTGGACAGTTAACTTAGCCCGCGCTTTAAACCTTCTTATGATTGGATAAAAAGTGCCACACCAGCCTTGCCAGGCTTCCTGCCTTGTGTAACTTCTTTTTCCGTCCCAACCCCTTCCGGGGGTTGTTTGTCTCGTCGAGTTTCTCCCCCCGCATTCAGGGTCACATCCTTATCGCATTCTTGCTCGGCTGAGGCTCTTAGTCTTGTTCTCACGCAGGATTGCTCACATGGCCATTCTCTCGCAGAAAGCCCTCTAGAATCCCAACAGTACTGCTTCCTTACAACTCCAGCGCTTCCAGAAATTGTATGCGGTCCAGAACATTACAAAGATCTTGACTTAATTTTGAAGACTCTAACAACCAGAGGTACTTCAGTCAACCTTCTTCACACACAGTGATTGGCCATTTCATTCAAATAGCAATACCTGCCCCCGTGAAAGGCTATATACATCATCTGCCTGGACTTGTGCAAAGCACTTGACACTGTCCCGCATGACATCCTTCTCTCTAAATGGGAGAGACATGGATCTGACAGATGGACTACTCAGTGGATAAGGAATTGGCTGGATGGTCACAATCAAAGAGTTGCAGTCAACAGCTTGATGCACAAGCAGAGAGCAGTGACGAATGGTGTTCCTCAGGGGTCAGTGTTGGGAGCAGCACTGTTTAACATCTTTGTTGGCGACATGGAGAGTGGGATTGAATGCACCCTCGACAACTTCACCGACGGCACCAAGCTGTGTGGTATACGCTGGAGAGAAGCTATGCCATCCAGAGAGACCTTGACAGGCTAGAGAGATGAGCCTGTGCAAACCTCATGAAGTTCAACAAGGCCAAGTGCAAGGTCCTGCACACGGGTTGGGGTAATCCCATGCGCAAATCCAGTCTGGGCGAGGAGTGGATTGGGAGCAATCCTGCGGAGAAGTACTTGGTGGTGCTGGTGGATGGAAAACTGAATATGAACCATCAGTGTGCGCTCGCAGCCCTGAAAGACAACTGCATCCTGGGCTACACCAAGACAAGTGCGGCCAGCAGGTCGACAGAGGTGATTCTCCCCCTCTGCTCTGCCCTCATGTAACCCCATCTGCAGTTCTGTGTCCAGCTCTGGGGCCCCCACATAAGAAGGACATGGACCTGTTGGACCAAGTCCAGAAGATGCCATGAGGATGATCAGGGGGCTGGAGAACCTTCCCTATGAGGACAGGTTGAGATAGTTGGTGTTCAGCCTAGAGAAGGCTCTGGGGACACCTTATATCAGCCTTCGAGTACTTAAAGGGAGCCTACAGGAAAGATGGAGAGGGACTCGTTATCAGGGAGTGTAGGGATAGGACCAGGGGTAACGGTTTTAAACTGAAAGAGGGTAGATTTACATTAGATATAAGGCAGAAATTCTTTACTGTGAGGGTGGTGAGACACTGTCACAGGCTGCCCAGAGCAGCTGTGGCTGCCCCCTCCCTGGCAGTGTTCCAGGCCAGGTTGGACGGGGCTTTGAGCAGCCTGGTCTAGTGGAAGGTGTCCCTGCCCATGGCAGGGGGGTTGGAACTAGATGATCCTTAAAGTCCCTTCCAACCCAAACCGTTCTGTGATTTTATGATCATCAGACCACTGGGGAAGATAAAGCCATGCTGTTTCCAGTGATGGCACTTCAGACAGAGTATTTCCTTCAGCTCCTGACAACTTTTCAGCATATACTTGAAGTTTGTAAAGCACCGTTCTGAAGAGACAAATTTTTGCACTTTAAACAAGTACCAAAGTCTGTACCACTTTGAAGTGTCTAAATCCTATCCTGCACAGACCGGGACTAGGTATATTTACTAGAGGAAGACATGATCTACAAAGACATCACATCATTCCAGCCTCATTGCTATTCTACAAATGGTTCCGCATTTTAAGTGACAATTATCCAAGATCTTAGTTCCTCAATTAAAATTAATCACTTGAAGACTGGATTAGGGTTGTTAGAATCAAGGTACTATGCTTCTTCTTTTAAAAAGCAAAATTTGTTTTAGTTATCACTGAGAAGCTAGCAGTTTGGGGTTTTGCTTTGCCCTGTTTAAAATGTAAATATTTTCTTTCCAACTGTAGATTTACTTTGCTGTCCAAAGACTGACAAATACCTACAAAAATCTAGTGCATGACATATAAATTTAATAAAAAACAAAAGATGATGATCAGAGTACGTGACACCGTATAACCTTTCAGTGAATGGGAACAACAAGCACTACTTTTGCTTCTAATTGAGCCACTCGTAATTTGTAATGAAAATGTTATCATTTTCATCCTGCAAGGCCTACTAAATAAACATAAAATTATATCAAACTTGAAAAAAAAAAAACAAACTTCATACATATCATCAGTTTCTGACCCTTTTCCATTGGTGCAGAAATGTCTCTGAAGAGACATGCTACTAAATGAACTCAAACCTGTTTCGGTTTTAGACAACCTGTGCAAATTAATAAAATGCTAAATATAAATTAAGAAGTAAAATAAAACTTAAAAGACAATATTCTATGTATTAGTTTCTCTTGAAGCAACACCTTAAGAGCAAATCATCTAGGCTGTAGTTTCATATCTGATTTATGATACACATTACTAATGTCTAGTTACAATGATTTTTATGTAACAAATTACCATCTTAATGCTCAACAGCAAGATCTGGAAGAAGATAAATGCAGAACTTTTATAACAACATTAAGAAAGTATGGATTCTAAGCATTCAGATGGAAAAAAAGTATAAAAAACCCCAGAGCAGTCTGACCAACAAAAGCTTAAATTGTCACCAAGTGCCATATATACTAGCACTCTCCAAATGGCAGATTTTTGTCAGTTTCTTTTAATGGTTACTTTTCTTTGTGTTACACTTTGACAAAAAAGAACAAGACTTGTAAGTCATATGTCAAGTAAGAATGAAAAAAAAGCATGAGAAATATGTATGAAGTTTTCTTTGCTGAAGTGAAAGCAAAATTCTTGTGAGGTTCTTCAGCAAGAAATCAATCAGTAACATAAAATCTAACTAGAGAATGTGGTATTAGCCAAAATGAAGAAAATACTACTTGCAAGGCTATTCAAATATCCCTTTTTTTTTTTTTTTTTTTCAGTCTTTGGCACATCTACACTTTTGTTGTGCAATTAAAAGATCCATATACTGCCACAACTTTGAGAACCTGACATTTTTCCTTCTGCTTAGATTCAGACAGCTAGCCTACCGACCAACTGGCTACAGCCAAGATCACACCACAGAGCATCTGCTTCTCCGACAAGTGCCCAATGGGAAAAAAGAAAATTCAATAGAGCACAGAACTCATATGCTTCTTTTATACTTACATAAGGGTTACAAGTTGGCTGTGCTGCAACAGACAGTATTCCTGGAAAACCTCGACTTCCTCTTATTGGACCCAAGGCATAACTAAAGACAATATTGTCAGCACAACATTCAGAACAAACCGTGTAGCAGTCTCACTTAAGATAGAATATATGTTTTAAAATTAGTTTATCTTTGAAGGACATAGTCTACTCTTTTTCAAGAGATCACACATTTCTAAAGAAAAAAACAACACACAACCTTTCTTCTAGAAACCATTGCTGCACAAATTTATTTGCTTTACTGAAGGACAAAACTGAAACATCTTACTTGCAGAAAACGGTCCTGACCCTCAGAAAAGCTGAATTTGCCACGGTTCACATGGAGCGTAATAAGATCAACAAAGATAAATGAAAAAGTAAAAATCCATTACACACAATAGTTACTTGATTTTTTTCATGAGATTGCTCATGTTATTATTTCCAATTACCTGGTCAATTTGCTTGTATTACTTTATTTCTTGTATCATACTCTGACAAGAAATATTTTACATTTTATTCAAAGACAGCAAGAAAAGTCTTTCAACAATGTTGATTGGTTGTTTCCCACTGCCGTCACTGAATCATCAGGGAAGACAGAAAGCAGCACCAAAAATAACATTCTCCAGCCATGTCCATTAGCCATATGTTACAATAACAACAAAAAAAGAACAAACCCAACACGACAAAAAAACCAATGAGAGACCATATGTTTTTCCAACAACTATAAACCAGGAAAAAACCCAAAACTAAACACAACTATTCAGCTTGGACCAACCCCTTCCTCCAACAGCAGCATTTATTTTTCTTTAGGTCCTTTTTTTTTTTTTTTTTTCTTTTTAAGGCTCACTCTAAGTTAATTTTCCTGAATCTTCAAATCTTCAATCTAAGTTAATGTTCCTGAATCTACTAGCAGGTGTTTACTCCTCACCAAGGCTTCTGGAGCAGAGCTAGTCAATGAGCAATTTACAGATTGCCAACCTACAGCAGCAGTGCATGTGCCTGTGCTATTCATTCCTCTGCCATACAGCCACATGACAGAGTCTCTTACTTACCTTTCCCATTTTGCCATGCAGTATACCAGGACAAGCTGAGGAAAGTAGTGATGAAAACTAACACGGTGGCCACAGTTCCATTTCGGAGCCTCATCTCATTTCAGCATCACACTTGTTTATGTTCTATTAGCGATGAGGACCTATAAGTTGGGCTTGCCACAATGAAGTCAGCTGAAGTCCACCAGCAGCAGCTGGCCAATTGCGACACAAAATGTAGCTCTCACATATCAGAGGTATCATAAATCAATCCATTCCAAACTGTTGTAAGCCTTCTTATAGTTCTCATAAATTAAACTTCTCCTTATTCTTCTAGCCCTGTTTAAAGGAAACAAGATGTTAACAAATTATGCCAAAGATATTTACAAGAGTCCCCCATGTACCAAAGTATAATAAAGAAATACTACTATATGTTCATTGCTGTGGCTTACATGCACCTCCCTCACACTGCCTCAGTCTTGGCTCAGAGAATGGAACTTGTCAGATGAATTTGCCCTTTTTCTGTTAAGATTGCTCATATCCAGAGGAGATGTATTTCACATGAATGTGGTCCTTAAAGAACAAAAATACGCATCACCAACATTACAATTTTATCATAAACACAAGGCAAGATCACACGTCACTCTGGACAGTGATGAACTGATACAGACTTGTTTTCAGGAAGCCAGAAACTCAAGGCCCCACTCCTAAGTACTCACTTTAACAAAACCCCTCAGAAATCAGTGAGGCCTAATGTAACCACAGCAGCAGAACTGTTCCCAGCAAACTGAGACACCCGAGCTTTAAACTGCATTTACAAACCTGCATCTCTCATCTTTCCCGGCTCAGTGCAAGAATATTACATCCATCCACAGCCATTTTTTTCCCTAGTTGAGCTGCAGCTAAAGTACAGACTACAGTCACAGAGACTGCACCATCTATACCAACTGGCAACAACCCAGAGGCCCCACAAAATGCCATGATATGACCACATCACTCCTACCTCCGCCGCACAGGCACAAGGACAAAACACGGAAATTACCTACAGTTCAGTTTTATCCCAGAGAGAGGTTCCACATCCTGGGATTAGAAAATCCTCAACTGGCCAAACACAGCCACCATCTAACCACACTGTCCTAACCAAGCAAAACAAAGAGAATAAGGAAAGAAATTAACCAATTTTAAGGGGGGGGGGGGGGGGGGGGAGCAGATTTGTTTGTAAAGCACTAAATAATCCTTTACAGTAGTTCAAATATAAACTAATTAATTTAATATTCTTTTAATGCACTGACAGTTTTTCCCCACTGTAAACTACATCTGATACAAGTATGTTACCCAGCAATAAATAACTTGCTCTGAATTTTCCTCAAAAGCAATCTGTCACTCTTGCCTGGGTGCACTTAGAACAACAGGGAAAAGATACTTTTTATTATTATGGTACCAAGAGATTCTAGTCAAACACGAACTACAAAAAATACCCAAACTTGTACTGCAGCACACACTACCTTTACCAAAGAGCTTGCAAAACAAGACATAGCAAACAGGCATGGTTAACAAATTAACAGAATAGAACAAAAACGCTGCAGAACTACATGCTCTTGTGTTCAAATCTTGGTCACAACATCCAGGTTGCAGAGAGTTTATCTTCGGACTGTAGGACTACCTCACATACAGTGCTAGTAACATGCTTTGTTTTGAGGAACTTTACACACAGATGGGTTTGTGGCTTTAAACATTAACTCAGAAATCACATAGTACCTACGAGGAAGCAGACAAACACAAGTACACAGGAAGCAGACAAAGTGAATGGTAAAATTCAGTAAGACACAAAATAATGAGCAGGAATAGAAAGAACTGTGAAAGGCCTCACGATACGAGAAACCTGAATTCAACACACTGAAAGATAAAGACAACTGAGAGACCTATAGAAAGCTAACACGGAGAGAGCACGGCGTCCCAAGAAACGCTATCAGCACTGGCACTTTGAATAGGAGATGAATGCAATAAAAGCAGAAGGGTATGCAATAGTAATTAGGTGAGGAGATAAAAGTCTGGGTGAACTTTAATAGCAGGGAGAGGCAAAGATCTCAAAACCCCAAGCTTTTATAGGCCTGTCTGCATAAATTTAGGAAGTTCAGGTGATACCCAGACTACCACAATAAGTGACTAGGATACCAACAAGGTCAATGACACCAAGTTTAACACAGCTAACGTGGCTCTGAAGCAAGGATGCCTAAACTGTAATCTACCTTTACCGTTATTTTAGCAGCAGTCAGATCTCTCTGGAGCAGCTCAGGTGTGCACAAAGGACCAGGCTGCAAGCGAGAGATTATCCCACTGGGGGCAACAGACAGCTGCTGGTCCAACATGCAAATAAGAGAGAGCAACCAGGGGAGTAAAAATATCAGCTGATAATGCAAGGAAAGCGATCTGCCTGCCTTGCCAGAAAATGTGGGCATCATTTTTACATTTGCTGCAATAAAACCAAGATGTTGTGATCAGAGCTTCTCACTGTGCTATTTGAATCCACAAAAAAGAAAATCAGCCTGAAAGAATTCAGAAAACAAAAAAATAAACAAACAGTAGCAACATGATTCAATTAGCAGTCAGTATGCACAAAATTGTGTCAAATTAATAATTATCATGGGTTTGAGTTGGCTGGTTCTGCTTTCATCCTTTTCTTCTGGTGTCGTAACCACTCCTCTTAGCACAGGCACCATCAGCTCAGCTACAGCTCAGCAGTACTTAGATGATTATTCAAGCATTTCACTATATCAAACTGCATACATCAAGGCCATGCATGAACCAGAAGGGTTCCAGCTTTTAAAAATGCAGACAGTTAAACCAGGAGAAACCCATGTGTCAGTGCACATAAATTATTTAACCCCCAGGTGGTCACTTTAGGTTTGTTCAATAATTTACAACACAAACTAAACAAATTTAACCGAGGAGTAATCCAGTTTGAGCCGATGTTATGACAGGGTATAACTAGACGAAGCCTATGAAATTTTCCAACACACTTATGACCTGAACCTTTCCCACTGCAAACTGACAGGAATGACCCTGCTAGATGCTGAAGGCCATGGGTACTGAAGGTACCTGGCACCTCTCAGGTGCTGAGCAGCATCCTACTGAATCACGGGTCTTAAATAACCCAAGAAGTTTCTCTATCTATTCAGACACTTCCAAAACACATACAAAGCCAATTTCCAACTGCAAAGCGTAAAGCCTGATACACTCCAATGCCCCTGCAGAGGCTCTTCACATAGTTGCTGGAGGGTTAGATGGTGCAGGATCACAGCATCGAGAGTGCCAGACTTCGGAGGTGCAAAACCAACCTACCGCGGCAGCAAAGCTGCATTTAAACGGTTGTTCTTTAAGGCACGGGAGAAGGCTCCGCGATTAGAAGACAAGGAGAAGCAAAAAGGCGGAGATTTGCTGAACAGGGGGGTTTCCACCTTATTTCCACCGAAACGCTTCAGCAAACCCCGCGGCGCGCGGCTGGGCGCCGTCCCCCGCCGCCGTTAAGGGCCGTTACCTCAGGCTCGCCGCCGCCCTGCCATTTCGCAGCCCGGTTCCCTCAGACCCGGCGAAGGAGGAGCCGCTGCCTCCGCGGAAACCGTCCCGAGTTAGTTGGGACCTTCCCCGCGGCGCCTCTGCCCCGGCCGTGGCTTATTTAGTCGAGGACGGGGAAAAAACAGGCGGTGAGATACGCACCGGCCGCCCCCAGCTCTGCTGGGCGGCAGAGGGCGAGAGCTGACGGAGACGAAGGGGAGGGAGAGCGCCGGTCCGGGTTGCTGCGCGGCGCCCGGTGCACCGGAGCGAGGTGGGAGGCGGACGGGGGGGGGGAAGGAAGAGGGACAGGAAACTGCAAACTCTGCCGAACGCCCCTCGGGCTGCCGGCACGCAGGGAGGAGAAGGAGGAAGGGTGCAAAGCGGGGTCTCCCCAGCCGGAGGCGGAGGGGGAGCAGCCCCGCTTTGCCCCGGACCCCGGCGCCGCCCTCCACACGCCCCGCCGGCACCCCCAGCGCAGGGCGTAGGGAAGGAGGTAGCAGCAAGTCCTGCGAAGGAGCCGCCAGCGCTCCCCACGCCACTGCCACCACGCAGGTGCATGCGAGCGCAGAAGGGGGCATTGCATGCGGATGGGGGAGCAGGACGGCCCCCAGCCTCCCGACCGCCCTCCAGCGACACCGCAGAGCGCCCGCGGCGCCGGGAGGAGAAGCGCCTCCGCTGCCCACCCGCTCCGGAGGGTGCCGAGAGACGTCCGGCCATAACCACCCACACCCGCCGCCCCCCCCCCCCCAAAAAAAAAAAAAAAAAAAAAAATCCGAACGGGCTGTAGCTGCCGGCTCCGAGCCGGGTCCGAAGGCGGCCGGCGGGGCCCGGGGCGCGCAGGGGGAGCGGCACCCGCTGCCCGCCGCTGCCATCCTCACCTGTGCGCTGCGCTCCGGCAGGGGGAGCCGCGGGGCGCGGGCGGCGAGCGCGGCGGCGAGCGACTGTGTCGACTCGCGCCGGGGACTCGCGCTCCCCTCGCCCGCCCTTCCCGCGTCAGCGGCGCACCCGGCTCGAGCCGCCGCCCCCAGCGCCATGGAACCGCACGGAGCCACGCCCCGCCCACCGGCGCGGACACCCCGCCCACCGGCCGGGCGCCCTCCCGCCGCCAGCCAATGGGCGCCGCGTAGGGGAGTGCTTCTCATTGGCTGGGCGGCCTGTCGCTCTCGTCGGACGCCTCTATAAATAGCTCGGTCTCGCGAGGCCTTCCTCAGTAGCAGCGGCGGGAGCCGGGCGTGCAGCGTTTGCATAGCGATTCTCTTCTCTTTAGTCTCTGTGTGTCCCCTTCTTAGGCTGTGCGTTCTGGGGTTTATTGCTCTGTAAGAGTCCCAAGAAAAGGCTTAGTTGCCCCGGCACTTGGTTACTCGTTGCCCCGTAGTCAGCTGCAGCAGGGCCGTGCTGGACTTGGCTCTCCCTGGGGACTTCACGGTCAAGCCCTTGGCCTGCTGGCTGAGGATGTGGCTGTACTCCCGAAGGGAAGTTGAGCTCAGCAGAACATACCTTGAACTGCCTGTCAGTGCCAAGCAAATCACGTGTATTTGTGCCCTGAGTGATGCGCTTGTTCCCCTGTGACAAAAAGTCAAGAGTCATGGGTTTCACCGATGAGTTCATACTCCACTAATGATCTCCTAGAGCCTGTATGGAGAGCTGCTCAAATTAAAGAGGAGCTTGTTGCTTCACACCGCTTAATTGAACCCTCTGTCCTTTGTGCTGCTCGTAAGTGTGGCTCTGGGGAGGGCGTTCACGTTGCAGTGGCATGTGTGCTCCCTGGGGGCTGTTAAACAGGTACAGCTTTGGAGGTGTGAAAATGAACTCACTTTCCTCTGGAGGGTCATTACTGCTGTGTTGTGCAGCCAGTGAAAGAAAGTCAGTGGCAGCTTTACTCTATGGGTTCATTATTTAGGGTTGCGATGTTTCTGTTCTGTAAGTAATCCCCTATCTTCAGTGGTTTGTTTCATGTGTTCCAGGAATTTTATGCATGTTTTGGGGCCTGAAAGCTCCCATTAAAATCAAATAGCACTCTCAGTTCAGGGGAGGATCCTATCTACCTCACAAGAGCTGCGCTCTTGCCGTGTAGTGCCAACACCAAGTGTTAGCCACGTTCAATCTTTTGATTGATTCAATTGCTTCTCCTTTTTTCTCATCTTCCACGTAATTTAGACGAAGTCTACAGCATGCACTTCTACTCTCAGTTAAGGCTCTTATGTGGGATAGTTCTCCACTAGAATTTTAGAAGCTGTGGAAGAACCTTGCTAGTTATTCTGTTTGAAAAGTGACATTTAACAAATCTCCACAGGTTTGGGGTTTTTTTAACCAATGCTTAAATATGTTACAGTATTTTTACACATTCAGGTACCTGCATAGTAGCCCACAGTGATTTTGCTGGCTTTCTCAAACCTTGCAAGGAGGGGCCGGCGACAACTCAGGCAACGTGCAAAAAAGAAGCTCAGGAGAAGTTTGCAAGGTCTTGACACCCAGGCTGTTCTGTGATTTTATTCATTGAGTGGTGAGAACTTATTATGTAAATGTATGCTTCAGTCCTCCCGTTTATAAAGAAGTGGAATGAAGTGGATTTTTTTATTGAAAAAACAAATTCAGCATGATAACTTTCAAACAAAAATTAGTGCGTGCATGTCCTCACACACAGACACACGCAGACAGACACACACACATCTACGGCAGAATTTCCTGTAGAGATCCCAACAAGCTAAAAGCATTAGAGCCACCATTGTTTGCCTCTAATAGATTAGTGTTGCTTAGGGATATGAATTTTTGCATTTCTGTGCCGGAAAAAAAAAACCACACAACCTTGTGGAGATATTTTCACATAAAAGTCCTTTTGTCAGGAGAGCTTAGTCTGCCGTGAAAAAGACTCTGTTACAAGATGAATTTAATGACAGTGATTTCACGAGGACTGTCTGAGCCTTCCTACTTTTTTTTTTCTTTCACTGAATGTTTGCATTAGGAAGGTTTATCAACTGGACCTTGACAGTATCCAATTAACTATTAACTCCCCCAAACAATAGAGTAAGTGTAATGTGGTTGTTTCCCACTTCTTCTGACATCTTCCCCTGAAGTTAGTTTCCTGAGAAGGAATGCAAAGTTCAAGACAAAAGAAGAAATTTAACATTGCCCTCATCTGACCTACTACATCATAATAACCAAATGCCTCTTGGCATATTCTGCTGCTTGATGCATGGAAAAAGTGGCACAGTGAAGGGAAATGCTGCAGCTGCTAGGGGAAAGGAGCTGGGGCTGTTTGGCTGACACACTAAAATGTCACTTACATGTGAGGGTGGCAGCTCCCTTTGAGGCCTGAAAAATATTTAATGCCGGCAAATTTCTGAACTCTTTCTTCCTGCCAAGTTATTCTTTCATCCTGCTGCCTCTGTTGCTGAACTGGAGTATCAATTTGAAACTGGAGAAGATTAAGCACTTCCAAACACTTCTTTTTTAAATGCAAGTGTTAAGGTGCAAATGCTGTAACAACCATAAGGGGCGGGTCTTGGGGGAAGAATTCTTTTTTTAAATATGTGAAGTTTAAATCCTTAGTGTTCCATCTTTGGTTGCTGAGAAAAAAAGACCAAGGAACTTGCTACTCTATACCAGCAGGAAAAAAACACAAAAGAGAAATGCATAATATTTCATGCTGGAGGTTTTTGCTAAGGTATTACCTAAAAGTCAGAGTAAAGACAAAGTTCCAAAAGACACTCCAGGCCTGCCATAATTTCATGGATGCTGCAGTGACTCTTTGTGGCACTCCTGGGCAGCCAAATCCTATAGGGCTGTGCAGTTGTTGCCACACATCAGACTTTGAGTTTGTTTTGTCCAGGCACTTTTCCTGACTCATTCATAAGCATGATAGCGTTGTTATTCTTACGTTTCACCATGCTCATATTCTGGCTTTCCCAGGCACTAGGAAAGATGCAAAAAAAAGTAAAGGTGCTTGGCAGTGGCAGCAAAAGTCTTAATGGAGCGGCTGAAAAATGGCCATCTGAAAACTGTCTCCTGACTGACAACTGAGTTCTCTCTCAGAGACAGGATTTAATCCCAGACTACCACTAACCTTGTTTGTTAACAAACACCTTGGGACTCTCAGTGCTTCTACCTCTATTTCACCCCCGTTTTGTTTCTGTCAGCTGTAAGCCTTTCATGACCCGAACCTTTTTGCTACATGCTAGCTGGGCACCTCACTCAGTGAAGCTGTATTTCTGCTGGGCCTTTGCTGTACTCCCTTATCAACAATAAAAATGAAGAGGGACACAAACACACCCAGTGTGTGTCAGGGAAGGATTGGCAATGGCTGCTCAATGCCCCTGCAACCAGTCTGTGCCCCAGACTGTCTTCTATATAAGGTCACGAGCCATCCCTGCAACACACAGCTGGTGAAAGAAAAAGGAAAATCCCTTTCAACCACCTTCTTGGTTGTTGTGTCGGAGAGCTGGGCTTCAAGTCATGGTGCGGCACCAGGAAGACTTGAGGCCCTCACCTGGCACCATGGCAGGGCAGAAGAAGACTTTTTCAATGGGAAAGGGAAGGGGAGTTTTCCCATCCCCCCCCCCTTATGACTAGGTAAAATGGTGTCTGCATAAAAATACAGAAGTTTTTCCCATCTCACAGGCTGGTTTGATGCTCATACAAATTCAGATCCCATTACTGCTTTATAGGCACAAACTGAAACGAATGCTTCAGTGGCTGAGCTAGCTTGCAAAAGACAGTTTTTGTTTCGTAGTACTGTAAACTTGTTTTATACATAAAGGTGATAGATGTACAGTTTATATATTAATGTGTGGCTTCTGTAGCACCTATTGTAGTACTAATAGTCAACAAATAAAGAGATGTAGAAAACTACATTAAAATATGATTATAGATACAAATGCTTAGTAGCTAAAAAAGTGCCACATTTAGTAATCTTTATTCTGCCTTTTCTGCGATTACATTATGAAATAATCTTCTCTTACATGTTGTGATGCCACTTCTCTGTACAGAGCTGTGTCTCATTTGGAAGTCAGGTGTGATGGTGCCATCCTTTACAGTAGGTAAATTGTTGGTCCACTTTAACAAGATAAAAACTGAGGTGGGAGAGAGCAATTAATCTGTCCAAGAAGTCTCTCGGGGAGGTAGGAACAGAGCTCAGTCTCCAAACTCATGTTTCTTCTACCCTCACCCCCACATCACTGTCATTTCACTGACTGTGGAGGTTCTGTCTGAGCCGCAAATGCCTCTACCATATGCTCAGAGGTGATGAACATTTACATTTTTTCATCTCCTTCTGAAGGCAGAGGCTTTTAAATGCATTCCTACTATTACATAAACATAAACCTGGCAACCCTGAAGTTCATATTGTGCCAATATTGCTGATGGTAGCTGAGGTCCAATGCCTCGGTAAAGAACAGCCAGATACATTTACTATTGAAAGGATAGTCCAAGCAAAAGCAAATCACATTAAGAATTGAGGATTTTGTTTGCCAGCTTAGTTTCCATGTGCCTGCTTCATGGTACTCTCTCTTCTAATTTTGAAAGATGGAAATTTTTCAGGGAAATTTTGAGAACTACACCTTGTGAATTGGACATCTTCATCATACGCAAAATAAACTAAGATGTCTCCTTTCACTTACATTGGTCCACTGATGGCAGAGAAGGTGCAGTTAAAGGGAATTCTGAATCAGGTTTCTGAAGGTAGCTTTTCCTAGCAGAAGTAAGTACAGGTCCAGACAGCAGGGGAAAAGAATCCAAGTCAACACAGGTAAAAAATAAGATGTTTCAGAAGGAAGGGTCTCTCAAAGTCCCTCAAAATGAACATTGTTTCATTGATAGATGAAGCTTTGAGAGAAACTGTGATTCCTGTATAATTCTTGATTTATTTTGTGCAGAATTGCTACAAATTATAAAAATTTTCTAGCTCCACTCACTACAAATGCCCAAATACCCACTTGAGTAAAGCACCGTTAAGACTCTAGCATATTCTCCAAAGACATGGAGATTTGTCAAACCTGAGCTAAAATCTGCAAAAACAATGCTAATCTAAATTTCTGACTGCCAAGAAACACAGACTAAAACTTTATACTCCAGACTTCTGGCACAGGCTCCCCTGCCAAAGAGTGGGCTGGCCACACATTAGTCTTTGCATCATCTTCTTTGTCTCACCTGTCTTCTGGTCTAGCCCAGCCCAGCTCTTTGTCTTTAACCCTTCTTCCCACAGGAAGGCGGGGTTGTGCAGGCCATAGTTTAATCCACTTTCTTAGCATCAGACGTTAAGAGTCAAAACCAAGCACCAAACCACTGGCTAAAACCCAACTCTGGGTTTTAGCTCCCTCCTACTCTTGCCCCATCATGCAAGAGATGTCTGGTCAGTGGGTGTCTTCTCCTCCTCCTTTTTCTTCCACAGCTGACTGAATGTCATATCCGGGCATCCTGTACAGACCAAACCTGGAATAAAGTGATTGCTGCCACATCCCTTCACTTTACGCTCTGTTTCTGATGGGGGGGCAATAGCCTGCAAAGAGCCATGTGATGGTGAGGGCTCTGCAGGTGGAGGAGTGGGGCGAAAGCTTCCCATGCTTTCTTGTGCCAACCTGACATCTTTCTCTGTAGAAGGGGGAGCGCTTGGTGAAGGATGAACTTGGTGCATGTTTTCTACCACTAGAGGCAACACGGGGCAGGGGATGAAAATTCCTTCTCCTGACAAAAAATGAACGGTGGGGTTCATGGCAAGAAGTTAGTAGGTGGGGTTGTTCACAAGGAAGGAGCAGGCTGCCTCTCCATGAACAACACTAGTTGTATGACCCTCTGAGTTCATTCTTGGCAAACTAATTCCCAGCCAAAACTGTATGTGGAACCTGATGCTTATGACAATGGTTGGGTGTTTGCACTCACTGCAGTCATCAGCTGTGGCCTACCAGGCTCAAATCAGCATCACCTCAGCAGACAAAGAGGCACAGCCCTCGCTCTTGTACCTTCCTTACCCCAGCACCTCCTGCTTTGATCCTGCGACACTCTTCTGTCTTCCCCAACTGCTTTGCCTTCATAATCCTGTACTAAAATTGTGAAGAACAATCAGAATTGTTAAACCAGCTCACACTAAGATGAAGGGAAGAAGAAACAGATTCATGAGCGGCTTGACAAAGCATGACCTTGCAACTTGAGCCCTTCTAGTCATGTCCAGCCCCATCACATCAGATACGGATAAAAAGTTCAGATCCTAGGTGCATCCCTAATCGTTGGTAAGGGAGCTTTGGTCTCCTCATCAGCCTTTCTAAATTTTACTCCAAGAAGCGTATTCACTGTGCATGTTGTTCCACATCGCAGCCAGGTCACGGTCAAGTGGGCTCAAATCCAGCCCAGGGAGGAATAGAGCTGTCGTTTAACCCAAGGTATGTGCCAAAGTGATTCTGTCAGAAGCTGATTGGGGGGTGGGGTGGAGTGGTGGTGGTGGTGGTGAAGGAGTAAGAGAATAATACCTTTAGACCCCCTTGCTTGAATTACCTATAGTACGTATCATTAACCTTAACTTGTATCCCTCCGAGATGTGGCGAGTGTCAAGACAATCACTGTGAGTGTGTGAACTCTGCAGCACTGGAAATAATTATCCACTTTCCATCTAAACTAGCAGAGCTGTTGCTCTGCTGTAATGAAAAGACCTCACACTTTCCCCTATCACAGCAGGGATCCAGGCTGTATTATGTCATTCTGACCAGCCTTAAAGGCTTTAGTGATGTTTCTTTCATCTGAGCGTTATCTTTCTGCCAATTTAGAATCCCATCTCCTCCCCACAAAGCAAACCTATAGTTATCCAAGCAGCAGTGGGAGGATGGTAGATGGCAAGGAAAACATAGATAGGACAGGAGCATTCTTCATGGCATTTAGAAGTAATGAGTGCAATTTCCCATGTCTTAGGACTTTTTAGACCAAGGTTTTAGGGAAAAGAGAAATGAACCTCAGTCAGACAGGAGCTCTACCCATGTATCTGGAATAGCATGTAAGTAGCAACAAGCTAAGCACTGCTGCAGCTCCAACAGGCAATAAAAATGATGATAATAAGAGATTTGGGACTATCAGACAGCTCCATCCCCCAGGAAGGACACTGAGGACATACATTTTTAAATGAAGCAGTGTATTCCTTTCTTCACAGATTCCAAAGAAGTTTTAGATTCCCATCTCCACATGCAAACTAGGTGTTCAGCCTCCTCTCAATTGTGTGCAGATTACTCTCCTGGCACACAAAGGGAAACCGGCAGTTTAAGAGCAAAATGTTGATATTGTATTTTATTCCCAAAAAGCTCTTTTCAGAACGACAGCTCCTAGTGTTATCCCACGTGCTGTGCAACTGCGTGGGCAAATGCTAATTCCACCCACCAAACGCGCAGGTAATGAGAGTGAATGGAACAGGGGTCAGGAGCAGATCAAAGCTGTTAAGTACCGCCGGCAGCCGAAGCACACTGAGCAATTAATAAACTCTTTCTGAAGTTTGTAACATATCAGTGATGATGACTTTGACACCTGCAATAGCTGTATCACTAGCATATTGCATGTCATGCGTGCTATTACTGTTGTGCCTATCCTGAGAGAAACAGAGCTGTAACAAATTGCAAGACTGACACATGCAGAGTCCTTTGGTTTTTAAGGTGATTACACCTTAACCCAAGGTTACAGAGCACATGTGTACTGACGTGTTCAAAGTCAGGCCTCAGGACGACTCCTGTTTATGGATAATTAAACCCTAAAACCATCAAGGGCTGGGTTTTGTCCCTGGATGCCAGAGCTGAAGGGGGAATAACGCAAGGATGCGGCAGAGAGCATCATGCTGGGCACAGGTGAAGTGGGCTTGTGCAGAAAGCAAATACTTTCCTCCCCATCTCTCTGGTGCTGCAGGCTGTGTGGCAGCCCACTGCCTCACCTCTTCCCTCCCGGGAACACAACTGGCATGGTAGGTGGTTCCTGGGGGGAAAACATCCCACCTTCTCCTCACAGAGTGTGGCTGCAGCCTGGTCCTCAGCCTTACCCTTGTGCTTGTCCTTTTTTCATCAGAACCTGTTCATGTTCTTACATCACAGTAATACCGTATCTGCTGCTAATTACAGCCCCACAATACTAACTCAGTGTGCAAACAAGGCCATCATCCAAGTATTGTTTTACATAGCCAGAATGCTGGGGTTGTGAACATTTGCATAATGTTTAATTATTTAGTCAGAACACAAAATTTGTCTTCCTCTCAAAAACATTTTTATGAAATCTCTCAATAATTAAACACCACTATGTTTATTAACAGCAGGGAAGATTCATGAAATGTATTAGTCAGAAACAAGAAAGTAACTACATCTCGCTACAGTAATCAAAATACGCCACTCCGAAGTAGGTCCCCAAGCATGGCAAACACCCGCATGAAAGCCTATGTGCAACTGAGCAGAGTATGATTAAAAGTGTAACAGTTCTGTGGCTGTATCTTGGAGGGGTCAGGGAGCCAGAATTCAATGGCTTAATTCACTCATTAATCAATATATATAATTTTGAGAAGATCGGTTCAGATATATTGAGTCAGCTGAAGTGAGCCCTGTGTCTATGAAAGGTAAAATGTGGGGTCAGCTGGAGGCCCGCACATGGTGCTACAGCCTGGGGAAGGCGTCTGCAGGCTCCTGCTCTGGCACGCTGCCCGTTGGAAGGCGTCGGGACCCGCACGCTGGGTGACTGGCCCGTGTTGGCACCCCTTGCGTGGGAGCTGGAAGCAGGGCAGGGCTCTTCATGGGGTTCCTCTGGGCACCACCTAACAGGCTGAAAAAAGTAAAACAGGATCTAGGAAAGCAGCACGAGGCATGTATTAAAAACATCTGCCTTGATGGCATAGGAAAGGGGTTCCTTCTGCAGCATTTCTGCACCATCGCTTGCTGATAGGGAAGAGGGGCCAGCTCTAACCTCATTTATTTTAGTGTGTAAATAGAAAAAATCACTTAAAATGAATGCTCAAGAGTCTGGGCTAAAGTTGCTGAATGTGTTGGGGATGTCCCAGCACCTGGCAAGACCTGGAGCTCCTTTTAAGCAAGTAAAACTCAGGCTGCAGAGGAAGAGACAGACACTGGCTGTCACACACAGGGCCCCAGTTTGATCAGAATAGTTTCTGTGCCCAAGTGCAAAAACTCCAAATTGTACCATTTGAAGGGAAGGCAGAATTCAGGACCAGAAATTGTTTCTTGTTAAAGGTGCAATCGCCCACTAAGTTAGGAGGAAGAATATCTTATGTCCTGGGAACAAGCATGCAGCTCTAAAATCAAATATTTTAATAATGTGAACTTACTAGCTTACGTATAAAAGCAGCATAAAATTAAAAGGTTATTTTATTTAGGCAAGATGGAGCTTTTTATTCTCTGTTTTAAATTCAACTTTATATTTCAGTTGTCTTTCAATGATGTTATGTGAGAAATTAAACTTGTGTGCTGCTCTCTCTGAAACTCATCTGCTATTTCCTAACAAGGATTCCAAATCATTCAAGCCAATTTTTGAGACACCCATATAGTCAAGAGGCTCCCTTTTTGTCCATCAGTTACATAAAAGCAGCCAAGGAAACCGTCTCTTCTCCCATATCCTTGGCGTGTCAGACTCTGAGCATGACTGTTTTGCAGCACTGTGCCAGGGGTTGTGTCACACAGGAGCTGATGAGGGTACGGCTTGCTTTGGTCAGTAGATTTGAAGATCCATTTGTGCAACGGGGTAAAGCAAATGGAGAAACCAGCACAAGTTTGAATAACCACCCTCTGCTTTCTCCGGATGAAGACATAAGCCTGCATAAATAAGCTCTGACAACGACCGTTGCCTTTTTCCTAAGCCAAAGCAAAACTCTCCTTCCCGGCCTGTTTAGGGAAGTAGGTCACAGTAAAATCTGCCTCCCCTAGTCTCCTGTCCACAATCACAAGGTAAGATAAATCATACCCTTACATTAATTGGGGAAATTGTGGTGTGAAAAGGCAATTCAAAAGCTCAGTGTCTCTCTGGAGAGCAGCTGACAGCATGATCCACCATCAAAAGTGCCTTGCAACCCGCTGCCCCAGGCTGCTGATGTCCTGCTCTCTGCTGACGGACCACGCTCAGTAGCTGGATCAGATGCTGAAGACACACAGCCACCCTTTGGCGGCAGGCAGCCCACTGAGGGATGCTTCAGCGCACCAGGAAAACAAACAGAAAATCACAAGAGGGGGAGGAAGCAGCAAAGAAACGGGACAGTAGGAATTCCCTGCTGAGCAGGAAAGGTTGCCTCTGTTATTTCTAGCTCCAACTTCTTTTCTTTGCATTGTTTTTCTTCGCCCCGAGATTGTAACACCGCAGTACACAGCATGTGCCCACCAAAATACCGTGACACACAAGCACATGCAGCACATGTAGTCCACGGTGAACGCACACTCACGTGCATGTTGCACGCCTGTTAGTAGATGTGAATTTACGCTTGCCTTGTACTCCTGTGCCAGTGTTACACTGAGGCCAAATAACACGTGGTCTGGTGTGATGCCTGCCAGCCGGGGTTCTTGCGGTAGCGTGCGGTGTACGGTTGCAGCGTTGCCTTCGTTGGCCCTCGTGTCTCCCAGTGGGTCCTGGAGTGAGCGCTGGAGCTGGAGTTACTGTGCCACGGAACCACCACGTAGCCTGGGGGTTTGAAAGAGCATACGGGTGAGCACTGCAATGCCACAAGGCCGGGGTACGGGGAGTGACTTGCGCCATGGCTCCTCTTACTTAAGAGTCTTTTTTTTTTTGTGATTCAAAATTAAGGCATGAACCAAACAAAAGGCTTCATTAAGCAAAAAGCAAGCATACTTGAGGCGAGTGCTGCAGGAAGAGGCAAAGGAGTTAAAAGGAATCAACCCTTGTTTAAAGGAGCAGCCAGATGGGGAAGATGATTTTTGTTGTGCCTGGACAGGCTCAGGGCCTTATTCTTCCGCCTTTTCTGCAGGCAGCCTGCCCATCAAAATTATCTGCGGTGCCGAGTGCGGAGAGGACGAGCCAACAGCTTATTAAGGAGTCTCTGTTATTTCTGCTGAAAAGGGTGGCTTTTATTTTCCTGAAGGGTTATTAACTGAATTCTCCTCTTGTCATAACTTTTGTTGTTTTCCCCTGCTCTTTCCAGACAGTTCTCCTTGGTCCTTTGATGTAGGCAATGGTTTGGAGGGGTTTACTGAAAGTCTTGTTAAATTCACAGCAGAAGGAATAAAAATAATGTAGGAATAGGATCTCTTTGGGAGACACGATCACCAGAGCATGACTTTTGGACAAACACAGCTCTTCAGCAACTTCCATTTCCTGGTACGGTGTTGAAATCCTTGGGCTGCCACTCGCACAAACAATCCCGTAGCTGGAGTTAGAGCCCAGAGACAAGTAAATACTGTTGCTTCACCTCAACGCAGTCTGATACCAACTGCTGGTTGAGGAGGGCAGCACAGGTGGTGGTTGGCAATAGGAGAGTCTTGCGGGATTCCTCTGCCTCCTCTCCACCTCTGATGGGGCCATACTTTTCTGCAGTCTGGCCCAAGAGCAGCACCAGTGGCCTGGCTGCCTTCTCATCCTCGAGCTGCCGGCACGAGTGACAAGTGACAGCGTGGAAGCCATGCGATGGTAATCGTCACAGGACCCACTGGTGCAAAGTGAACAGATTTCTTTCTTTTTCCTTTTTTATTAAGTGGTTCTCAGGCAGAGTTGACTTTCAAAGTCAGGGTAATAAATTCCATGTCAATTCTAAACTTTAGAAATCAAACCGTATTTGGGAAGAAATGGGAACAACTTGCTACAGTGAGTTAAGATACCACAGTATCTGGCTCAGCATCCTTGAATAGGCTTCAGTGTAGTTATGGACCTGCAACACATACCACAAATAAGTAAATAAACAAAGCAAAAAGAAACCAACAATGAAAGTACTCAGTGTGAAGCTATGTGAGGTGGAAGGAAGGAAAACTGTCCTCCATTACTTTGCTTCAGTAAAATCTTACACACTCTTAGCTGCATTCCTAACAGTTCTTAAGAGAGTGATTTGGGATCCTGGAGGGGGAGATACTTCAACATTTTCCTGAATGACCTCCGTTTAAGCTGCTTTAGGTGAGCTAGAGAGGTTTTCGTCTGGGAATGCAGCCAGTGCACATAGAGAATTAGAATCTTCAGCAAAGGCACTGCAAGATACCGCAAAGGAAGATCTGAATGGGCTATGAAAACGTGTCCTATCAGTCTCCAGCTTCAAAG
Organism: Athene noctua; assembly: GCF_965140245.1. Taxonomy (NCBI): domain Eukaryota; kingdom Metazoa; phylum Chordata; class Aves; order Strigiformes; family Strigidae; genus Athene; species Athene noctua. Next base: position 193,044,194 of record NC_134037.1, read on the forward strand.
TGTAACATGATGCAGAGAATTATCTGGGAGTAATAATTCATAAAAATCTTCACACGGTATTTATTTTGTGAAGTCAGACAATAAAAGATCCTGTGCTATAAAAACTCAACGGTTTCTGTCACTTGTTGAGCATCTTGGTGAACACTGGGAGTACGCAAGCCTGAGACCTGTGCCCACTTGGAACTGAAATGCCTTCTCTTACAAGAGGTAATCCTGTGCAGCCACTCTGTGCTGGATCATGCAGGCTTACACTCCCCCCCTGGAGTTCTATGAGACATGCAGCACTGTCCAGTGTTCACAAATGGCTTTTTTTTCTCTTGGACTCCATACAGTACAAAAGTTATCTTCTAACCGCAAACACAAAATCCTGTAATTAAACCTTTGTTACCCACAGCAGAGTGCTTATCATGTATACAAAGCAAACATTTTGGCAAATTTATTATGCTCCTCGAGACTAAGAGGGAATTAATGGCATTGCAAAATTACAGCAAGCTGCTTGCTATGCTGCTGCTGGATACTTTCACTGGCAACAAGATTCTATATTCCTCTTTATCTTGAAAAAAAAATGCAACAGATTTGGTAAATGTTCTTCCTGTCAAAGGCAACGCAGTTCAAAACACCGTATCAAAGTAAAGGCCAGAGGGGGCTTTTGACCTTAAAAATGTATTACACTTTGCTGTACATTGAAAATCATTTAGTTGTACTTTTTTCACTTAAAATTTAAACATTGGGAAGTAGCTAATTAGGATAATCCAACTAGCAAATTGTGTTAAGTCACCAAATGTTGAGTTTTTGCATTGAAAGATGCCTACTAGGTGATTTCATTTGCACTGTGTGCAGTCCTTCACCACTGGGAAGGACAACTGCTGCAGGCTGTCACCTTCCTCCTTAAATGGAAGGCCAAAGACATCTCATGCAGCACTTCTGGGGAAGAAAACTTCTGTTTTTCAAGTCTATTTTTTTGTTCTTCTTGTACTGTAATTCAAATTGGTTAGTTTATGTGCATGAGTCATGAACAAAGGGTAACTTTTTATATTTTATTTCCCTGTTAGATGTTACACACCAACAGTATATATTGCAGCTGCCTGAGCAAAATGGATCAGCCCGAGACAGTCGCATCGCTTCTCAGCTGGAAAAGTACAATGACGTCCTTAAGAAAGCTGAATGGGTCTGAAAGGTTTTTCTGGTGGTATAGAATGTGAAACATAAATTACTGTTCATACAGAGAAGAAAACCATATTTGTATTTGCATCTTTCCATTGCCACAAATGAGACATTCGACCAAAGAAGAATACATGAGCTCTAAAACCATTTTCTGCCTACTTGTTGACAAGAGTGCTATAGCAAGACCTACTTGCATGACCCTTTGACTTAAATGAAGAAATGTGGGTGCAGACCAATGCCATGAGAAAATAAAATTCCTCTAGTCATCAGATCCAGGTAGCCAAGTGTCTTCTCTTGCACAAAGGCCAGGGCCATTGGCAGTGGTAGAACATAAAGACAATTCCACCAGTCACAGAGCTTCCCAAAGCCTTTCACAATTTCGCAAGCCAAGGCCCTGGCTTTTGTGCTGAGCAGCACTTGGATTTTGTCTTCCACTGATCTGCCTGGCTGCTTTCTGAAGTCAACTAAACCTTTGGCGTCTACAACCTCCTACGGCAATCAGTTCCAGTGTAATTACGTATTGCATGAAAAGCAGCACAACATGTTACCGCTTCTCTGAAGCCTGTTTTGAGATACTTAAACTCCTCCATAATTATGGTACAGTTGGTCAAGATCCTGAGTTTGTTTCACGTAGGCCTCAGCACCCTGTGGGGCTGCAGTCCCATTCCCTTGGAGGTCAAGTGAAGGTTGCTCATGGGCTCGTAGGGATCCACAGAGCTGGCTGTTGCGAAATGCAGGCTGATGTCTGCCCCACGCTTCCCACCTCAGCATGCTCCCAAATTCAGATCCCAAATGCCACATGAGGAGTAGGGCTGTGCTCCACAAAGAGCTGGTCACCCCCACACCTCCTCTCCTTGACCTGTCTGCAAGGCAGAGGGACAAGGGGCTTGTTCCCCTGGAGACTCTGCTGGTCTTGCCACGATACCTCTGCCTTTCATCTCCGTTATTCCTGAGCATCTATGAAAACAGGACATAGTCCAAGAGATCTGTGCTCATCCCCATACAGCTGCACAGGTCATGGGCCAGGAATTCAGTCACGACTCAACACAGTTTTAATCATTTTAAACGGTGGGAGAATTGTAAGGAGCCAGACCGTACCTTTAACTACATTTCCTGAAAATACTCTGCTCTTTGCATGGGGTGGCGATAATTAGAGAATACAAATTTGGTCTTTTTTAATATATTATATTCCTTTAATACAGAAACAGGGTTTTTTTTTCAAGATTGCTACAAAAGGTAATAGCATAAATTAAATTTACACTGTATGCTAATTATTTGTTTATTACAGAAAGGATATTTTGGAGAGAGAGGGAGTTGTTTTTTATTGTATCTGAAAAATGTACCCATTTCTACTCTAGGTCTTGGAGTATGATTTGAATACCAAAAATAAATCACTTGTGCTTAGGGACTGTGCATGCTTGGTCATGGGGAGTAACATGAATGTTGTTTACACAACAAACCTTTGGGTGATTGAGCCCAAGGTTGCATGTCCTGTAATTAAGTTACTATTTTTGTACTGGATCTGTTTAACAGAGGGCTGCCTGGCCAGTTCTGATTTCAGTGAGTATGCCCACACTGTCTTTTGTGATCTGCATAAAGGAGAAGATCCTGGGACAGCTGGCAGAAACCTGTTTGCATTGAGACCACTGACAGCAATTGGGATGGGCTGGAGCCCGTCCATCTGACGGCTGCATCAGGCCTTCAGCCGCCACGCAGCCTGATTTCATCAGCCACGTGGGCTGACTGGCTTTATCCAAAGGCTTTGACAAATATAAAACTTGTTTTTCCTCCTCCTATTTTCAACAATGAAAAGACAACCTGTCTGAAAACTGTTATCAGTGTCTTGGGTATTCATATGTTCCAATGCCCTGTTTCTTTATTCATTACAAAATGCAGCTGTCATTACTGAGGGAGCTCAGGTTTTCCTCCCCGCCTCCTTAGAGAAGACAAGATTTCAAAACTGCAAATGCAGGTGTTAGGAAATCATAGGTTTCCTAAACCCTCCCTATATTTTTCCAAAAAGAACGTTAATGCAACAAGAAAAACAAAATCACAAATGTAAACGTAAATAAACCTAGGGAGCACAGTGCTAAGGTGGTACTTCACACATACATATCAAAGTGAAACGCTTGCCTTAGCAGTGGGGCATTCAGTTTCAAAGAAATTCCCTAACAGGGTTTGTTGTTTTCTTCTTTAACTCACACAGAGGTCTTAAAATATATTCAGAGTGATTTCAGTCAATCATCAGCAATGATTTCTCTTGTCAGTCTTGTTAAACAGGTGAAGGTGAAGAGCCTAGGAGACTTCATGAGCACGAGTCCCAAACTGCTGGGGGAGACTCAGGATGAGGAGCGTGAGAGTTTTATATAAAGGCAGTAAAGTACAGACATGCTACAAATCACTGGTTTTTAATGAGAATAATTAAGATTATGTAGGGGGTGACATGTGAAGCTGACACTGCACTGAAGTTCAGTTTTTCCCAGCATTTCAGTTTGGACTCCAGGTGAAGGCTTTTTAGTTCTTCTTTTTTAACTAAATTCGCATTGTCCATTGCTACTAATACTATCCTCCTAATCAGGAATTACGATCTCACATAAAACAAAACTAGTTGCAACCGGATAAATTCAGGTAGGAAAGTAACTGTGAATGCATTGATGAGCTTCCAACTGCAGTTCAGTTTTCTTACTGCTCGCCTGCTTGCAAACATTGTGCAACTGAGGTTGTTCACAGAAGGAGCTGAGGAATTTTTATTTGTGGTCACACATAAAATGTGCTTATTTGCACCTCATGAAATATAATCTAAGCCCAGAAACTGGACCACTTGGCTCAGCTAGGCAAACACGCAGCTCAAGCAACACAGTTTAATGGTGTACTCACTAGCAGCTATTCATGAATACCTGCATGGGCCGAACAGCTTTGACAGAAAGAGTGTTGGGTGATTCCAGTGAAACACATCAACAGAATCAGGATGTTAGTGCACAATTTATAAATGTAAACAGAGAAAACCGTAACAAATAGAAGTTTCCAGCAACAACAGAAATTCAGCAAAGTTTAGCGAAGATTCTGTTTTGATGCAAACGTCATTAAAAGCAGAAAACACAGGAAATACATAAGGCAAAAGTTTTATTTTCCAAAGTGTAAGTATGTCCTTAGCATAATTTAAGTAATCCATTGCCATTGGAATCCTGATTGCTACAAAGTTGAAGGTAAACTTTTTGACTGCACCTATTGCACACTTTCTCCACAGCTGTATAATAAAACCCTTCTCCTGCATCAAGAGATTCTTCACTGTGATTAGCTGGTCTGTATAAGTTCAGTTAAGGAGTTGACTTAATTATGAAACATACTATTTGTTTGCATCGTTCTATTTTATAATCTGTGGCATATCACTCCAAGCTTGCGACTTCTTTTTGGCCAGTTCCATCCATGACGGCTGATCAGGAGCAGCATTACTGGTTTTCTTCAAGTGGCTTATTTCCTCTTTATCCACCAGGGCTGGTGACGGAGCTACTGTGAATAAAGCACACAGACATTTTACATTTGCTTGCTGTGCAGCTGTACACCCTAGCTCTTTCACTGAAAACTTCCCGTGCCCTGCCCTATGGTAGAAAATCTTTACATCTCACATGGAAGCTTCTCTGCAATATCTTACTGAGGAAATAACTATTCTGTGCTCAAAAGAATACAGTGTGTATTTTTCTCATCACTAGTATCTTTTGGTCCCTACTTTTACCAAAACCAACACGATGACCATTGCTGTGCCATGTGTTAACATCCAGGTCAAAGAAGAGAGTCTTTTCATTAGCAAGAGCATTCATTTGTGGACTCCTCCTTTACTCAGCCCACAACTCAGAGGAATTTCATTACCTCCAAAACTTCTGTCCTTCTTTCAAATTTTAATTTACCAAAGAGATTCAAAGTTATCGTAGGAGGACTGATGGGCAGACAATTTGTGATCACATCATTCTAGCTTGCTGAGGAAACCACATAAAAATTGAATGCTGTTAAAAATAATTTTGCATGTATTTCACATTTTACACTGAGATAGTGCATTTGGGACACTGCCCTGTGAAATGGCCTAGAGCTCTTGGTTCACATTTCTTTCAGCATGAATTTTGACTACTCTGTAATCAAAGTGGTCAAAAGAATATGCCACCAAAAAAAAAAAACAACCCAGACATGAGTGCTGAGAAAACAGTTTGCCCTTGCTGATGTGGGGCTGGGGAAGAGATTAGGATCTAACACCTGATCCTTTTCCAGCACACTCAAGCAGGATTTCTTCTGACAAGGTTGTGAGGTAACAGCCAACATTTTAAGCATTTTGTTTCCTACCTGGGACATGTGACAGTGAATTGGTTCTCAGCAGGGGCTCCTTCACTTCAGACTTTGTCTCTTTCCTCTGTTCTTCAGAAGTGGTTTTAGGTGCCAAGTGTGAAGGTTTGCTCCATGGCTGCTTCACTGACCCCTAGGCATGGAGAGGGATAAAATCCAGGTAATGCAGAGAGAGTGAGAAGAGTTTGGCAGAACACGAGCAAAGGAGCGGATGTGGTGCCTGTCACAGTCCAAAAACCACGCACACTCATCACACCCTGGTCCCAATCCTCTCACTTGAGCTGATACCTGTTCAGAAAGCTCCAGTGGTTTCACGTTGGCATCCATGATACTCAACTTTACACATTAAAACTATCCCTCTGTACCCCTTATTCATAATCGTAATTATGAGTAGGTTATTATAGTCTTCAGTGCAAAATGTATTCCAAGCCCTGTGCACACCCCTACTAACATATACAGGATTTGGAAACAGCCTTGTTCTCTCATGCTTCCCTTCCACCCCCCAGATTTAGTGGCTTAGGGCACTGTATTTTTGGACAGTTGATGGTAAATGGATTTTCTATAAAAAAGAAATCAAACACATCTTCCAATGGATTTTCTTGCCAGTATCAAAAACTACCCTGAAGTGACAGTGCCTGGTGCCGTGTGGGAGAAGGAGAAAGTGGGAGTAGTACAGTGGCACCAAGCATCACACGCTGCAGTCAGGAGCATCTTGGCATGTTCCTCTGTCAGCTGATATAGGAAATAAAATGCATGGCATGAATCTTCGGGAACACTGCCAGCCAAAATCTGGAGTTTCCTATTCTGACACAGAAACTGTATTTTGGGATCATTTAAACCCTTGGTGTTTTAGGTGCTATGACAACGTTAAGCATTATTGCAGTTCATAATCTTGCCTAGACATTTTATTAGGTATTATTTCTTGTTAATCTAACCACTGCTATTTTTCATCATCTAGAGATCTTCTCTTATTCCAGGATATAATACAGCCATCTATCTGGGTTTCTAACAGTACCATCTGAAGCAAGAAAGTAGGCCATTTGCACTGGGAATGCTGTACTAGTATGGAACACACATGCTTCTGCATCAGTGCAGGGTTCTTACTGTGCAGGAAGCGATACAGGCAGCACCTGCAGGCTGCTGCCTCCGTGAGATAGCCCAGTACCAGGGAAGCCTTGTTAGTATTCTGGATTAATGCCAAGCGCTTCTGCTGGTGCAGCTTTGTCATCTGGGAAGATCACCTGCTACAGGTATCACCCTCTTTTGCATGGGATCTTTGAAGAGGCAGCGTCAGCCCACATTCCATGGCACCACATGGGCAGCCGAGTTATCCGTATACAGAGAACCAGAATTTATATCTTGGCACTGTCTGCAAGTGCAAAAGTTATTTTTATCCCATTTCACTTCTCAAGGCTCTAAAAATTGTTACCTAGGAGCTTCTGGGACCGAGCTGTTCATTCAGTGTTAAATCAGTCAGGAGGTATAGGAGGTTCAATGAAATGCTATGCTTAGAAGGATAGTTAAAGACGATGTATCCCCTCTATACTGAGAGAGATCAGAAGCTGTACAGTTTAGCAACTCATTTTGGGTATTTTAGCATGCAATACACACATTAGATCTGGTAAGTATGTATCGGGCACCCAAGGAATTTTACACACTTCGCGGAGTTCCAGGATTTCTTGGAGATATAAAATTACATATCTGAATAATCAGAGAATTCTGAAGCTGTAACACATTTCTGAGAGCAGTGTCTTTGTTACTTATGATTATACTCATTAAGTATCTGTAAACATTATGGCATGATTGGTAATATAGCAGTATATCCAAAGAGTACTACAGAAAGGTGATATGAAAGCATCACAAATTTGTACTGTAAGTACCTCTGTTTGTTCCTTCTCTTTATTCTGTTTCTCTGTGTCTGACTTAACATCCAGAGCCACAAGTTTTTCTCTGTCGAGTTCCTGCTCCTGCTGCATGCCCCTCTGCTTTTGCCTCGCTATGGAAATCCAGGCTGGCTCTGCAGGAGTGTCAGGATCTCTTCCAGAGTCTCCAGCAGCCACAGGGGAAGGCATACTTCTCTCTGTTGACAGATTATTTATGTACATGGTTATATGAAAGAGCTGTAATTAGCTTCAGCTTGCACTTGCTCAATACACTGATTGGTCCCAGGATGTGTGACCAGCCTGGGTAAATAGGAATTCTGTTTAGTTTGGTCCCCAGAGAGCAACCTTATAGTGCTCACTGTTTTAAGTTAGTGAGTGAGAAATGCTTTGCACCTTTGTTGGGCTAAAGTCGCAGTGTCACTGCCCTCAAGTGAGGGAGATGCAGAAATATGAATCAAGCTTCATTAATCTATCGATTTTCCAAGGTTTCCCCTTCTGCCCTCTCTTCCCATCTGCTTTGTGGCCTCTTAGAGACAAGCAGCAGCCGATTCAAAGCTGGACACAGCTGGACCATGGTGTTGCAAAGGCAACCCCCTCCCTGCAGTGGCTGCCCTCGGCTCCTGCTCCTCCCATGCCCAGGCAGCAGCAGCTGATGCCTTAGGCTGGTTCCTGCCTTCCTTCCACCCCTTTAGGGGCAGCCTCCCTCGCACGGCCCCTTGGCTCCTGCAGGTGCTGTGGGTGACCGAGCACAATGGTCTGTGGCATCTGAACACACACAAATAGTGCTAAAATCACAGGGTTAATTCACGGTCTTTTGATGCGAGGTTTACCTTCCCTTATCCGTGCTGACACTGACCATGCTCTCTGTTTGGGCCAGTCACTCTCATCATGCTCCACCAGAACTGAGATTTCACCGAAACAAGAAAATAAAAGCACTTCCGACAGTAAAGGGTCAAAAGTGCTATGCTGCTGTCTTCACAACTGCTACCCAGGGACGAGCAGTATCCAGAGGTATGGGGAAGGGAAATACCCTCTATTCAAACATTCTGCAAAGGGAAATCCTGTCTGTACGGTGAGCAGAACTGGATCAAGAGAAGAGCCTCAGCTCCTCTGTTGGCTCCAGCCCCCCGGTTCTCTGCTGCATGGGTTCATGCTGCACCCAAAATTCGGTTTCCCAACTAACGTGGAGCCTCTGCATGGTTTAAAAGAGGACCAAGAATAGTACTAACACTCTTAGAGCCATGCTAGAGCCATACAGAAAGATGTTCTTAACTTTTCCCAGCCGTTTCTGGCCACTAATGTACCCACATTCATAGGCGGCTACTTCAGAGCAGAAGTTAAGCTTCTCAACCTCAAATCACGCAGGGTCCTGCCCCTAGAAAAAGCCTGTTACCTCGTCAGCATCCTGTTCAGGGACCCAGGAGGAGGCAGACCAGCCAGGAAGCATTACTCAGCCGCTGTGCTGGTGTAGAGCTGGGCCACCCAGCACAAGACCCCATGGAGCTCTCAGATGTGTTTCTGGAGGGCTACGGTCTAATTTAGAGGGAATGTGGCCCCAATCAGGAAAGCAGGCAAATGTCACTGAAGGCACGTTTGAGATGCCTCATAAAGGCATAGGAGATGAAAGGGATGATGCTCTCCCAAGAGCTGGAGTCTGCAAACTCAGGCACATTATGAAAGCCCACAAACTTTCTTTGCTCAGGGATTTTCTCAAGTCACTGCTGTACCTCACCAGAGACAGACTAGTTATTTGAGCAAGAAAATATTGTAAAGCCTATGTCAGCTAAAAACCACAAAAAGAGAAAGCACAAGTTTTGCTTTAAGGCCAAAGCAAGATGTTTTGCCAGCTGATGTCTGCACTTCCCCTCACATTCACCTCATGGGATCCTGCAGGGAAACCTCTGACAGAAACAAGTTAGAAAGTCCAGCTGTGCAAATGCAGCGCAGATAAAGCAGGGCCCTTGGATGCTGAACGAGCCTCCCTGACTCCTGCATGGCAAGATACTTCAATACTCTGCATCCTACCTATGCCCTACCTTTCCATGCCAACAGCTGTTTCTCCCATAATCTTCTTCCCTTCTCTTCACTGTCTGCCCTCACTTCATTTTGTCTAATTTTTCAGGATGACAGAGAATAAGGCTGGGAGAGATCTCAAGATGTCATCTAGTCTATCCTTCAGCTGCAAGGCAAGATCAGTTACAAGATTAATTTCACATAAACTGTTTCCTGAGAAATATATATCTAACCTGTTCTTAAAATGCTCAAAAAATGGGACAGATCTCAGAGTCTCCCTAGACAACCTATCCTAGGGCTAGGGTGTTCTTTTTCTACTTGATTTTTTCCCTATTGGGTAAGTTAAATCTTCCTCTAAGTTGAACCCTTAACTTCTCCTATACACCAAGGACACAAGCAGATTGTTCATAGCTCTTTGCAGCAGCCTTTTATGTGTGTGAAGACGCAGACCATGTTTTCCCTAATTTTTTTTTTTTTTTAACTTTTCTGATTGGTCATACTCTCTAGATCACTCTTGCTTTTGTAGAAATTGTCATAATTTGGTCCAAATCTTCTTCAAAATACACTGCTCAGAACTGGCACATAGCACGTGAGATGAAATTATGCTAGCATCATGTGAAGTGGAAGGACTACCCCACCACCTGAGATGGTCTCGTGTACACATCAGTCAGTATTATGAGTTTCTCACACAGTTATGTTAATTCTGGTTTGTATTTAGTTTGTGAGCTCCAGATGTGTTACTTCCCCTCTTCCATTCCCCCTTTGTATCTGGGCATCACATAATTTTTGCACATGTAAAAGAAATTTCTACTTGTCTGTAGTGAAAATATTATTTTCAAACTATGTTTCTACTTTCTTAAGATAACCCTGATTTCTATTCTTGTCCTCCAGTGTGCCCACAGGCTTTCCAGCTAGGTAATACTTGCAAACGTAATAAGCACACATTTAGTTCTGTCACCCATGTCCTTAAATATACTGAATAATGTCAGACCTAAGATGGCCACCATCTGATATGACAGTGAATCATTAGTCGACACTCTGAGTAGCTTTGCATCAACCCAGTGAATAGCTTCCCCAAGACTGTATTTATAGGAATGTCATGATATTTATAGGAATGCCCTATGATACCAGTTATCATCTGATTTGACCACTCTTGACCAAGTCATGTTGGTTGGAACTTATACCTTTGTTATCTTGTAGACATTTAGAAATATCTCAATTGTTCCTTTAAGTATTTCATATTAAGTTAACACCCCTTCTCTCTCTCTCTCTTCTTCATCTCACCCCTCTTTTCAAGATGTGCCACCTTCTGGAGCTTTCCCTTATCCTCTGCAGTATGCCAAGATAACAACTAGCAGCTCAAGGACTGCTAACCCATCTTCTCTGAGTATCTTAGGACAAACTTCATTAGGAGCTTCATCAGTAAATGCATACAGTTGAACTGATGTGATCATCTGCTAATGCATCTGCCATCATACTCCCTTCTTTGCTTGTAGGCCCTGCCCTTTAGCCCATCCACACCCATCTGTACCTTTTTATGTCGTTAGCAATTTGGACAGGACCTGTTAGTGCACTGCCCAGCAAAGCCAGGTGCCACGCTTCATCAGTTTCCAAAGCACTACTGCGACACACAGATCGACTGCCACTATGAAAGGTGATCATCATGTCTGGTGTTCCTCAGAGGTGAGGATCCCTCACACAGTACATAAAGTATCTTTTCACTTTAGCTACCTTCTACCTAAATTAGTCAACTCATTCTCCTAGCATCCTGTAATGAACACCCATCTAACAGTTACACTCAGTATTATGAAGATGTTTCCCTGTTGAAGCCTCCCTGTGCCCTGCTGGACTTACCCTGTAGATCAGACATACCCTTTCCCCCTGTGTACAGGCCTCTTGACAGCCCAGAGAAGACTGGGCTGCTTCTCTTGACAGTACAGCTACAGACATACCACCACACGCATCCTTTTCCACCACCTTTTTACCTTCTCTGGCTGTAAAGTCTCAGTGCTCACAAACACCAATAAATACCTTTAACCTGAAGACCCTTTTCAATCCACCCACCAGCTTTCCCGTGACGCTGGGAACCCAGCTTCTGCCTTGAAGCTGCTACTGATGTACTTCTTAATCTCTGTGATTCAAAATCACCCTTTATGTTTTATCCCATTTTCCCTGTCACACTACAGGAGATTTCTGAAAACAAAAACTGAACTGCACGTTGTTTCTCCTCTGCTCCTACCACACAATCAAGACCAGTAAAATGATTGCTATGCCCAGGCTCTATTTACTGTGCTACATGTAATGGTCTTATTGCTACCCGTGCTCCTGTGTCTCTGTTATCCTCATGGATTTAGGATTCACCTTTCTGATATTTCGAAGTGCACTGCCTAGCACAACAGGGTTCCCAGTCCCACAGTGGTATGTCTGCAGGCTGCTCTTAAAACAATGTTTTTCATAAGGCAGATACTCTAACAAAGGCATCAAGCACTTTTGCTCTTCAGACAATTCTCCCTGATGAGACGACAGACATCCTAGTCATGCCAACGAGAAGGCAGCCAAATCAGAGCCAAGTACCATCCTGTAAGAGATGGTATCAGAACGCCCCTGTGATCGTAGGGAACAAAGGCTCCTTATCATCATCTTAAAGATTTTATATGTGTCTGTACGAGCCTGACTTAGGACAGCAGAGTAGTATCACCTACAGAGGATCAAGAGCTGATCTGCTTCTGGGAGGGGCTTTCCTGTTTCTGTAAGCAATTATATTTTGCCCTTGTTCCTGTGAGAGTCTTTGCTGCAGAAAGGCAAGCAGGCAGGCAAGACAGGGAAAATGCCTTCTCTGCAGGAAAAAAACATCAGATGCAACTCATACAGGATATGCTACCTCATCTGTCAGCCAGCATTACTGTAAGGGGTAGAAGAGGCATATTCACTATTTATTATCTTTCCCATTGCCCAGAGGTCCTTTACATACTCTCACCTCCAACTAGAGAAGGTTTCTTGGCAGTATACATGCACCACTGTTCCAGCCAGAAGGATGAAAGGTAGTGAAGTAATCCAGGAATTAGTACAGTGAAGCGATTCGGCAGTTTAAGGTGATTTGAGACTCTCCTGTGAAACTCCTGGTACCCTGAGGGGCACCAAGAGGCCAAAAGCTTTCTCAGGAAGCGACTGTTCAAAAAGAAGTCTGCTCACACATCTTCCTCAATTCAACACTGTCTGATCACCTTGAACAAGTCCTCCCTGTCTTACCTCATCCGGTCATGAGGTAGTCCACATGGATTTACGGTTCACCACGTGGCAAAGCACTGCATGTAAGGAACCAGATAGCCAGGGTGGAACCAAAAGTACTCAAAAGCACCATCTAATTCCTGCTTCTGCTGAATGTCACATGCACAGCAGCTAGTACAACAGTTCCCAGCTGGTAAATGCCACTTTTAGGGAGAGAGCGTATTATGAAGCGCAAGCAGTGGCATCCTCTGTCAGAAGCTGTGAGAGTTTGACAGGCCACAGCCACCACAAATGCCCTGTTTCACTTCTCCGGTGAATTAGGGCTGAGCCTCTTGCTTCCGTGTTACACTTGAGAGATTTTCTGAATAAAACTAAAATCTGAATCACATTCTTCAGTTCTTATTACAACATATTATTTTAAACAATATGCTATTCAACTTGTTACTTAATAACCTCATAAGCTAATAAAGGATATTGCTGGCAGCGATTTGTTTCTTGTTCACTCACTTTTAACCTTGTGATTGCATTTTTCCCTGGTTTCCTTGGAGCTGGCTTGGCCTCAGGCTTTTTGAAAGACAAGCGAGCCCCTTCTTCCCCTTGGGATAAGTCACCAACAGTGGGAAGATACAGGGTCAGAACTTGTCAAGCCAAAAAGCCGCTCTGTGCATAATGTCACCATGTATTAAAACTAGCATTTAATGTAGGCTGCCAAGGTCTTCTGCTGAAGAGAGGCTGCTGAAGCCCTCCCTTCCCTTCTTTTCCCCAGCCACCAAACGCACATGGACAGTCACAAGACCTGCCACTCTGTCTGCGTTCTTCACGACTTTTACAGCTTCCAGACTGACCACCGAGGATAAGCCCTGAAGCCAAGCGAACCATAGCTACCTTCTCAATTCCCTCCTGCAGATCAGAATCAGCCAAGCTCTTCTCCACTGGGTCTGACAGCAGCAGGGCTGGCTGCCTCAGTGGTCTCTAAGGGGGGAAATTCCCCTGCTCCAGCCCCATTAAGTGCAGGCATCTGTCTCCTTCAGGATCTTACTAAAGCAGCCTATTTTTGTTCCTCAGACTAAAGCTCTGATCTTAAAGATGAAATTTCTTCTGCCTACATATTGTGGAAATGAATGTGTACACTTCTCATTAATAGCTGGATATTACCCTTTAATGTGTGTCAGACTGGTTGTGTGAACAGTAAGATGAAGATAAAACATGAATCTTTATGTACAAAAGGAGATCTGTGATTGACTTGTTATTGTGCACTGGTTTATACACACACAGAGAAAGTGAGAGAGAAATACATACCTATTTCTGTGTATTGACAGACAGATATACTCAGTGTATTCAAGTATATCTGGGGGTGTGTGTGCTCCTTATATGGATAACTACAGCGAAGACATATTTAAACATCACACCTGAGATTTAAGGATTTATTTTTTTAGAGATGGCCTCAGATACTGTACCTGTTTTCTTTAAATCTAAAAGCCTTTGTGCTCACAAAGACTTTCCAGCGTGGTAATACTTGCAAATGTAATAAGCACACATTTAGTTGCAGAGCAACTGAAGAGCAGAGGCTCTTTATAATGTTTAAATTTCACACCTGAAAATGAACATCTTATGGCTGCAAGGATTGCAAAGAGTGGCTTATCTTTACATACATGTGTGCAGGAAAAAGGTCAGAGGCAGAATATTAGAGCCTTTTGACAGTCATACCTCTAACAGCAAGCAAAGCTAACTTGTGGATTCCCTACGTATTTGAAAAGCAAACATACTCCAACTAATCCAAACAACTTTACATAGGGAGATAACACCCCCTGTATACAAGTGTCATTTTTTTATAACACTGCTTATGCATGCATATTTAATTCCACACTGTTGTACCTTTGCTCATTTATAAAACACGAGTTATTTTAAGAAAGTCTTTACAAACACATATGGAGTTTAGTCTATGCTGGCCTATATATTTCCCTTTGTTTATTAAAACACTACATGCATTTGTGCCAGTGGACACACCCAATTCCTTAAATTCAGACAAAGCTATTCTAAAACATTTGGCTAAGTATTGCTGACATTTCTTTCTTCTCTAAGCTGCTCTGCAAGGTATATGACTTTTGGTTGGATCTATAGCACCTATGTCAGGAGAGTCTTTTTTACACAAGAAACTGCTATGTTTGCATCAAAGTCTATTTCACTGCTGGAAAACAGCCATATTGCAAAACAGTCTGACACAACCAAAAAAGCAACTTCTTTGGGGAAAAAAAAAAAAAAAAAAAAAAGACAGCTTTCTTTTCCGCTGTAGCCAGGACAGCATTAAAGCAATGTCTTTTTTTTATGTAGAGAGAAACATTTTTCTTGTCATTTCAGAACCGGTATTTGCCAGACAATACACACCAATTTCATTCACTGTTACGTTCACTGTCCCTCCCCAAGCTCCTTTTCTCTATCTCCTGACTACAGCTCCTCAGTCACTGATTTTTATATATCCTAATATGCACATTCACACAGGTATTGCTTACAATTTTGCTCTTGTAATAACCTGTTAGTGTATGTTAATTGTTTCTGCCCTTCACAGGATTTATAGCAAAGTGTATCAACCCCAAACAACCTAGCTTAACCTTTTAATTCTTGCAAAGACTTGTGCCTTTAGCTCCAGAAACTTAGAAATTGCTCCTCCTGGGGTGACTAATTTCACACAGCCATTAAAGAGCCACCTTTCAGCCTGACAGAGACCAAGCAATCCCCTGCTTGTTCCCCAGAAACTGGAGAGCAGGGGTGCTGCTTTCACCCAGGGTGGAAAGCCAGCATCCTACCAGCCCTCCTGTTGCCTTTGGTACAGGAGTGCTGAAAAGCTAAAAATTGAACTGAATGAACAACATTGCTCCTGCTCATCCCATGACATAGCAAACTGACTTTTTCGAGATGAGTGTACATGAGAAGGGAACTGCACCCCCTTACATCACCATTTCACCATTTGTCTTCTTGTTCAGTGCAGGGATTTCCTAACACGCAGTGGGAAGAAACTCCCTGACAACATAAAGTGCCTCCCGACAGTGACCCCAGCTTTTAAAAAGGGCTGATAAACTCAAGGACTAGGAGAGGCGTGGGTGGTCAGAATTAAGGGTGGTTGGATAAAAATAAGAAGTGGGTGTCCCAGCAGATCAGGAGGCTGGAGACAGCTGGTAAGCCATGTGATCCACCAAGGGTCATGCTGATTGTGCTTGTCAGATCTCTCCTGCTTGCAGTTGCAGACGTGCTCCCAACTCACTGGGCCGAGGCAAACATTTCAAAGGCTTAAAATTATGTCCGGGCAGGGGTATTGCTCTGCTAAGCCCTCACTGCATCCTGTGGCTCTGCTATGCTTCATGGAGGGGCATCACATTTGGGGTCACTGTGTAAATCTCCCCACCAAGGTTGGTGTGGTGCTAGGGCAATCAGAGGAGGTGGGCACACCTCGTTCACCTGTGACTTGAGGCAGCCAGCTCAGGTTGATGTGGCAACTTAGCGCAAGGAGGTGCTTGGTCGGGTGTCCAAGAAGAAAGGTCTGCAGTGGGGTAGGAAGGACCTCAGGTCAGTTTGGAGCAGGCTGCTTTTTGTTTAGAATTAAACTCAAGAGTCCTGGCATGCCCACACATCAGAACCCATTACCAAGCAACTCAAAGCTGGAAATACACGGAAAACCATAGCAGCTTTGCTTAAGGTATATACAGTAAGATCAGTGGGGCAGCAGGTAAGGAAGAAGACTAATTACCAGCACAGACCAATCTGAACCACTGTGTTATACAACCCTAGGCCATACAGATTTGGTGTAATACTGTTGGGTGGAGAGGAACATGTCCAAAACAGGGCTCCTCAACCTGCAGCCCCAGGGTCAAATTCCAGGTGTGTGCATCCCTGCCAAGGGCACCAGGGCACAGCTCTCACCCGCAGACCCTATTTTGCAGAGGACAGTCCTGATCCTGGGGACAGGAGTCTCCTTCACCCCAGGGCTGAAGAGCCAGAGGAGAACCCTGGAGGACAAACGTGCTCCCCAGCTCCATTTCTTCCCCTTCTCCAGCACCCACTGTCTCCAGCCCCACTCCCTCTGCAGGCACCCTGGGACTCAGCAAGAGGGATGTGAAGAAAGACTGTGAGCAGGAGCACAGGTACTGCCACTGCTTTCCTCTTTCCTCTGTCCTCTGCCAGATCAACCCTACCATGCTAGGTTTCCTCCTCGCTTGTTCCGGGTATGACCCTCCCCAAAATCTCAATCAATCAGAAATCTGGGTGTCACTACAAATAAGCAACTACTCCTCAGGGCAGGGCAGAGGGGAAAATGCCTTTAAAGGGGGCACTGGAATTATACAAAGGGAAAGTGCCTTGCCCACAGGATGCAGGGAGGTTGCCTTGATAGCCTTGTCCAGCTGTGGGGGCAATGAACCCCCTCCTTTAAGGCCACTGGAAGAGCAGAAAACTGTAAATGTGGCCAGAGCCCTGCAAAAATGTCTGTAATACTGCAGCAGATGATGACTGGAATCTGCTGTCACTCAGGGTGTCAGCAGGTTGCCCCTGTGGAGAGGAAGAGGCTTTTGTCACCCTACAGGACAACTGTAGGATGTGTCCTGAGGTCTTCTTTTGGCTTGGTGTTCCCCCACTCTGAAGTCCAGACACTGACCCCAACTGGAGAAGAGCCACCATGGAGGGAAGCTCTGCAATGGCACAAAGAAACCTTTTCATCTGCTTGGCCCCCATCTCCTCCTCACATTCTTAACATCAAACTCGTGACCAGATAGATTCAGGGCAGGGAAGAAGTTTCTCCCACATATCAGAAGACCTAAAGATTTTTCTCCCATTTTCTGTTCTCTGTTCTCTGAAGTGAAGAGCAGAGGTCTCCTCCTCCAGTTACTTGAGTGTACTTCACCTGACTTGTTTACTGTCGTTGCAAAGACCTCAGACAGTGGTGCCACTTCCATTCTTTTCTGTTCTCTGCCTGTAGTACACAATATATTAGTCTCCAGAGGACTGATTTTTTTCCTTTAAACTTTAACCCAATTATATTACAGGCAATAAGGTGAAATTTAAAAATCTGCAGTAGACACAATCTTGTGGTCTATCCTGGCTTTAAACTCCAGGAAGCTGCAGGGTAGTTAATTTCTGTTTTTAAACAAGGAATGAGTAATGATAAAGATGGATAAATGAATAAGCAAAGCTCACAGGAGACAATAAATAAATGGCATGTTGAGCATGCCAGGCAGTTACTACTGTTTCTGCCTCAATTCTATGGTGAAAAAGAACGTCTAGAGGTCTGAGTCACTCGTCCCATGCAGGGCACTGCACTTAATATGTGCTCCTGGCTTTTGAGTTGCCATACAGCAGCTCTAAATGGGGATACTTAGTGGCTTGATATTTCTGTTTCACAATACCTGCTAATGCACTTTACTTTTTGAGTGTCACTTTGAACATCCTTTAAACAATGCCTTGAAATGCAGAAATCACAGGCAAAAATATCTTATTCTGTCTGCTGTTTCTTCCCTGCTGTCCTTCTAATAATCTCTTCAGCAAGGGAGAATCAGGGAGCAACATTGCTGAAGGCAGAGCCGTAAGCTCGCGCTCACCAGTGTTGTGATTGACGTGACAGGGCTGCCTCACGCTCTCTCACAGGTAAGGTCATTCCTTGCCAGTTAAGGTAACTTCATTATAAAGTATTGGGAGTCTTACCGGGCACTTTACAAGGATTTGACTTTTGCTCCAAGTCTCTATCTTCATTTCTGGATTCAGGAGAGTGAATAGCTTTGTCCTGCTTCTCCTTGTTTACAGTAGCATTTGGAATGGTTATGTTTTGCAAGGCTGGCTTTTTAGGCAATGGAGGTTTGCTACTAAGCTGTTCAGAGGATTTTGCTTTGGGTTTGATCTTTTCATTTAAAGAATCACCAATATTTGTATTGGCTGTTTTTTTGATCTGTGCCTTATCACCTTTTAGAAAAGAAGTCAATCCCTCGTTTTCTAAATTAAACTCTGCACTGTATCTTTTAATCCCTTTTGATTCTGGTGACAAGTTGTCTCTATATTTCAAGGACAGTGAGGTGGATCTAAGTTTCACTTGAAAAGGACTTATATCTTCACAGCTTGGCTGATTCTGAGATATCACCGAAGAATCACTTGGCACTGGCACCACATCAACAGACGGAGAAACACAGCCAGCTGAAATTTCTGTAGGTTGACCTGTGTTCTCAGGGTCGGACTCAGGAAACAAAGCCTGATTTTTCTTGCTACTTTTTTCCTCCTCCAGATCTGATCCCTTCTGCAAGTCTTCTTTCCACTTCTCATTTCTCGATGAGACCTTTGCTTTGAACAGGAAGAATCCGGTATTTAATGGGTTTTCCAGCTCTGATCTTTCTGGGAAGTGTAGGCTTCTGGTCCTTGGTCTCTCCCGTGCAGAAGAGACAGAAAACTTTCTCAAGGCATTGAGTTCATTGGCTGCTTTTTCAGCTTTCTTCCCCAAAAGTTCCTCCTTGTGGAGCAGTGACTGACTGTTCTCCTTACCAGAGGCAGCTGCCTCTTGTGCAGTCTTTGTTTTCTCTAGAGAGCAGGAAGCAGATGATCCCATCTGTGTTGAGGAAGCAGGACGTGAAACATGGAACAAGTCCATGGGCTGGAAAGAACCTATGGAAAATTGCTTGCTGGACTCTGACAATAGAGCAACTTCTTTCTTTGCCTGTTTATTACAGGGCATTTTGGCAGGTATCTGATCATCCTGCTGTATATTTTCTTCTGACCCTTCCAAACAAACAGTACTATTTTTACTAATCAAAGTATCTTCTTTAGATGGTATTTTACTTACTGAAAACACAGGTGGAAGCTCCTTATTTTCTTGATTTAATATATTGTTTGACACATCACTCACATCCCCAGACAACAGATTGGATTCTTCTAAGGAACCTTCTTGCTTTTGTACATCTCTGTCTGGACTGGAGTAGGAAGAAGTTGCAGAGTCTTTGCCTTCTAACAGCAGTGAGGACTCAGACTTCACACACGTTGTTTCCAGTGTTGGTTGGCAGCCCTCCGGTTTATTCCCTGGGAGCAGGGCTTCCTGTACAACAGCAGACTCAGAAGTAGGCTGAGTCATTGCTGGTCTCAAAGCAGGGGGAAGGTCCTCAGGCATTCTGGGCTTCGGCCAGGAAGCCACCTCCTGCGCTGCAGCTGCGCCACATGGCAGTTCCTGATCGCTGGGTTTGAATACAGCATCTGGCAAGTCTGTCTGCATCTCCTTTTCATCATCCTCTTCTTCTGGGGTA
Source organism: Athene noctua (assembly GCF_965140245.1). Classification (NCBI taxonomy): domain Eukaryota; kingdom Metazoa; phylum Chordata; class Aves; order Strigiformes; family Strigidae; genus Athene; species Athene noctua. The sequence continues at coordinate 193,064,079 of NC_134037.1, forward strand.
CAGCTCAAATCAGTCAGAGATTCAGACTGGGTCCTCTGCAAGAAATTAATTCAGACAGCTCCATCACCATGTACAGATTTGCTTTTTTTCTTATTCATCACTGCATTTACAACCAAGATCTTAGAGAGGAAGGTAATACTTGCCTCCAATGCTGAGCTCGCTGTTTTTGTAGCCTTACATATGGGATACGTTTTTATCTAAGCAGATCCTGGAATAACGTATTTAACCAACATAAAAGCAATCAGTGACACTTCCTTCTGCACAACTAGTGCTTTCATGACTTTGTAGATGGGAAGTTCAGCAAAACAATGGCCATTGGACCGTCCTTGGCACTTGACTCACCAGAACATACTGGATATGTTGTGTTGCTCTTGGGCAAAAAGCAGCACTTGAAAGAGAAAAATCTGTCCCTTTGTATCTTGCTACTGCATACTAGCATTAAAAATAAAACAACCCATTCTTGCATGACTCTAAAGAGGGAAGGGTACACAGAAGGAAGAGCAAAAACCTAACAAGTCCATCCGGTTATGACACTCTATGCCAGCTGAGTATCTACCCCCATATGGCAGTCTTCTGCCTAATCCCACTGCCATACAGCATTACAGCCTTGCCTCCTTTGTGTAAAAGTCTTCTTTTTCTTTCAAGAGTGAGACTATTTGATATAAGTTTATAAATGCATTTGTGAGGTCTTGTGATTAAGCTATGGGTAAGGACGGGCTAAATATACAGGATTATTTGAAAGCACATTATTAAACTGCTGAATATGCCTTTTCATATGTTGTCTGTATTAGCTTGCTGATTCACTCTAGTTTGTTGGGTAAATACCTATTTTGGATGCAGGCCCTAATTCTAAGAAGAAAAAACTTGCACTCTGAAGATACTTTTAGGGTTCTTCCAACTTCTTGTTTTGCATGTTCAATTGCAAAGACAGAGATGCAATGCCACCTGCACTCACAGTCCATACACACAGAAATATAAAAGCAGAAGACATCAGTTAGCCAGAAGCAAGGTGCACAGGCAGAGTCAGGCAGGAAAACATTAAAAATTGTGTTATCGAAAGATGTGAATACTCTCCATGGAAAACCAGGAGGGCTCAGTCATCTGGCAGTTCATAGGCAGACCAGACAAAGCAATTGTATTTCAGTAACAATGTTACAATGGAAGAGGAGGTTTGATCAGTGACTTATTGCTTTACATGCTTTTCTAAATAACTGGCCTTATCACTGTGTTGCTTGCAGCAGTGCTCTACTGAGCCCAAAGATCACTCACAAATTTTGGAAAATACAGAGTATCAGCTAAGTAATATTTAGAGAGAGAGGGAATAATATTCCTGGTGTTAAGAAAGCCAATTTAATGGCTTTAAAGTATTTAAAATATTGAAAGAAACCACAAAAGGTGCAAATACTGTAGTAAGATCTGCAAACTTTAGTTCTAAAAACAGAAGGCAGAAGAATTAAGCTATGCCTTTCATAAGATATGACAAGGAATCAGATAAATGTTGTTTCAAAGGGATGGTTTTAAAAATATTTTTTTAAATAGTATACTTTTTAATAGTTTTTTTAATAGAATACAACTTTTTTTTTTTTTTTTTTTTTTTTTAACCTGTGGAGATTTATTTTAAGCCTCTGTAGTGCACATAAATGGTTTACAAGTTTTGGGCCAGGTAGAGGGTTGAATTCAGAACAGTTAAAATGTACAGAATTTGGCTCCAACTAATAGGTCATAACTTACTCTTTCTGAAATTTTTGAAAATACAAGCCCAATTATATTTGGAAAATTAAAACATCTCCTCCATCAATACTCTCTCAAAGACTCAAGATTTTACAGGATCTGTCAGACTAGGGAAAGTACACAAGTTGATCACAACACTTTCCAAAAAATTGTTTTTAAGTAAGAAATGAAGCAGTCAGCTGCAACTTCTGCATAACAAACAAGATACTATTGTACTGCATGGTAAATTTAAGAAGAAACTGCTACATAAATGCTGCATCAAGAATTAACAAGTAAACTCATAATATTTAATCTGTTCCCAGTGTCTTCTCCACATACGTAGCCTCATCAAATAACAGCTATCAAAACTCAGTGACATACCCATGCCGCAGTCTGACTTTTCTTATCATATCTGACTTTGAAATATGAAGTCCACTAAGAACCTCCTGGTTTTGTCTCAAAGGTGACAGTTTATTTTCACAAGTACCTGAGAAAATCTTCTCATTTTACTGGATCTCTGGTTCCTGGGTTTTATTAAAAGTTTGTGTTTAGCAGCAGAATTATCCAAGCAAGAGGAAAGCCCAGGTGGAGTGTCAAAATTGGCTGCAGGCAAGATGGTACTGTCAGATATCTGGGGAGCTCCAGTTTTAGCATTTCCTTGCCTAGGGAACAGCTGACCGTCTGCAGAGTGAGATCTAGAAGGACCCAATGTAACCTGAAAAAAAAATCCCCAAATACAGAATCAAGCAAAGAAACAAAGACAGGAAAATAACAATTCTGCTAATAAGGTGACATGTTTATGGGCATTTTAAGGTTGCCTCCTTTTCTTTTTGACATCTTATTAAAATACATTGCATTTCCTAATATGGCATGTGGAGTACTGTTGTTAGCAATTCTGCTTATTTAGCTGCTTGAATATCGTGCTATATTGTCCAGAAGGAAGGACGAAGTTACATTTAACTAGAAGATCTAAAGCACAGAAATACATGTCCAGCATGTTTTAGAAGACAGATGTATGAAGAGTACTCAGTTACAGAACCCACAGGGCCAGTTTCCTTTCTGGATCTGTCCTCCAGCATCTGTGTCTAGGTTCCTACCCACAGCTATGCTGGGCTGGAGCATCTCTAGCTTCCCATATGTCATCAGGTCACTTCCAACTCTACAACACCCTCCTAAAGACCGAAAGAATCAAATATCAATGTCATTGGCACTTAAGTCACCTTGTGTTTTCTCCTCATGTATTTATATCTGCAAAATAACTAGGGAGTTTACCTGAAATATAAAATTTAATTTGTTGACTATTCTGAGGAAGGAAATGGACAATTCCCACTAGAGGCCAATAGCCCATCCAGAAACATCTCCTGAATGCTGCAAGGGGTGCAGCACTTTCATGAAGCTGGAATCCAGCTTACCTGTCCATTTCACCAAAAACCACCCTAGTCCCAGGGCTGATGCAAAAAGGAGACTGAAAAATGTGTGAAAAATTACTCTGAAAAGGGTTCTTCCTTTCTCTTGGATTCAGTTGTTGGAAATAGGCAAAACATATTTCCAAACTATCTGTCATGGCACTAACATGACCTCTGACAACTCGTGACAGCACTCCCTTTGTAGGCTTGAAATTCCGGTTCATTTCATTAGAGAAGCTTTCCTCCTTTGTCATGCTTTCTTCTGCAGGCTTTATTCTTTCTTCTTTTCTTCTTCTTTCTACTTTCTCTGGAAGTGGTATTTTACTGAGGCGCTAGGATGGGAGAAGGGGAGAGCAGAATAGTGTTTGTTTTATTTAGGGAGGGAAAAAGCATCAGTGTTTTCTGCAAGTAAAATTCTGCATTATGCACTGCAGCCAAAAGATACTCTGTAGTGTAGCGAGGGTCTGCTACAGCTTCCTCAATGGCCAGGGGAAAACTCCCATTGATTTTAGCAGAGGCTGGATCCACAGCTTCCGATCAGGCTTTCTATTTAAGAAAAAAAAAGCAACTCAGCCATGCTGAATAATGGATGCTCTCATTAATTTTCACTCTACAATATCTGCAGTCTAGTACTCAAACATGACTAATGTACAACAAACGATACGTGGCTGCATTATACATTAGTACCTAACAGTGAATACATTGACATTTCAGCTCCGTGATAAAGACGCAGCACATGTTCTCTTTCAAGGCACATCATTATTTGCCTGCCTTTCTTCTGGCTTCTGCTTTTCCTCGAGAACTTTGCATGTCTTCTCGTTGGCAGTGCTCAGTGTTGGCCATTATGCTGGAAAATCAAGAATCCGGTTTGTTACTTAAATTTCAGCAGCCTGAATGAATGCCAGCTCTGAGCCGGCTACAGAAGTTGCCTGTCCCATGAAGTCTGACTCTGGCAAAGCCTTCTGGAGGAGGGGACAGCTGGCAGACCCCTTTCTCCAAATCGCACATGCACATGGCGCAGTTGTCCTGCAGCTGGTCATGCTGAATGGCACAAGGTGGGGGACCATGAGGGAGCTGCATCCTCAAAGCCTGGATGGGACAGTCACAATCCCTTTCTCTCTTCTTTCATCCAGGAAGGCTTCCAAGACACAGCAAGGTGTCACTGCTGCCCAAAACCTCTTCAGCCCTGCGAGCTGGTCTCCTCTGACTTGGAGAATCAGGGCTAATCTCTCTGAGATGCCAGGTTGCAGACCCTGCGGTCTGGGAGGAAAGCCTTCAGATGGGGCTGTTTGCACTCTGAAACTGGACTGGGATGAAGAGAGCTCTGAGCTAAATGATGGGGCACGTGGAAAAAGCTGAACAACCGTGTGGTCACTGCCGTGGCTCAGGAGTCAGAGAGTGAGTCAGCGAGTGATGTCAGTGGAACAACAGGGAGACATAAATCCTTCTTTAGCAAACACACATCTGGACTGGACAAATTTACAGCAAGCCTACTCCAGTTTTCAAGAAATACCTTCTTCACGTGTTCTGTTGTTCTTCTTTAAAAATATTAAAATTTTGCTGCATATAAGCAGTTTTTCAAACAGCTTCATGTGGAATCTAACAAACGTGGCCAGAAATCTTTGCTGAGCCCTGCAGCAGCTGGCCTTGAAATACATTTTGCATAATTACCAAGGAATAGTCAGCTCAGGACTGGCTTCTCTATTTCCTTTCTGCAGTTCCCCTCCACCCCTCCTCCTATTTCTAAAAAACACTTTTTCCTTTACCCCCTGTGTTGTTTCCACCATGACTCCAGCTGCGGACAACTAAAAAGGACTCTTCAGAGCCTTTCAAAACCACCCTTTAATCAGCCAGAATGGCTGGCTGCTGATTGAAGAAAGCCATCTATTTGCCTGTACTCAAGTCCTGAAAACATCACTTCAGCAAAATTCACAGCCAGAATCCAACTGAAGGCTGAACCTCAGGCTCCTAAGCAGCAATGTCAGCCACCATCATCAGGCAAACACTTTCTGTACCAGTGCGAGGTAACCTTGTACTTAAGCAAGGGGAGGGACAGATTTCAGAGGCAGATCCTCTGAAATTCTTCTCCACGATTTTACCAATGTCTCAAGATTCCTTCCTTATCCTATGTGTGTAATGCAAGCAGCCTTTAGTGCAATTTCCCATCTTTAAGAAATGGGAGACTGTTCCAGTGTCTAAATCTGGTTGGTCCTGTTTGGAGATTAAATCATGTCTGTAAAGTTTGCTAAAGGATATGAGCTATTCTAGAGGGCTTAATTATTATCAATGGGAGATTACTTGGCATCAGAATTATGTTGATAAATAATCATAACTTTTATGTTAGATGGACAGGCATTAAAAAAGCACTGCAAACAGACAGGCATGCAATTACATACATTCAAGGTTGGTTTTTTGCAGCAGACAGGCAACAAAATAATATTTATGTCTTACATTTCTTTAAAAACTACTATGCATAATTGCTTGGCCCTTAATACATTTGGCAGAAGTTACCTGTTCTTCTTCTTCACTGCCTGTTCCAGCTAAACTCAAAGAGCTAAGGTGCTTGTGAGAGTCAGAGAACTGTGGGATGGAATGAGGAAGAGATTCAGTAAAAGATGACAAACGAGGTGGATATACTTGCAGAAACCATCTACACAAAGTGCACACAGATACTGACGATGTAAGTTGTTTTTCTCTACAGTCTTAAGGATTAGCAAGGACACTGCAAACATCAAGTGTAAGACATGCAGATAAAGAATGAAATAATATATAACAAAACTGTCATTTAAAAAGAAAAATAAGTTTCAAATTCTTTACTGTTTCTTTTTCTGATGACAGCCTAGAAAAACATTAAAGAAGAGAGCTCTCTTATCAGCACATTCAAGGGGGAATACAGATTTTTCAGCCTTTTTTTTTATGCCTGGCAGCTCTCTGTAGTCCCTAAAAAAAACCCAGCATCCCCATACACACACACAAACACATCCTCTCCTTCCTAGTTCTGCATTTTCTGGCATGGTATTTATATTTTAACAGGAACAGAGATTCTAAGTAGCTGTTTACACAGAGAGATAGCATTTTCCCATTTCAAGTAAGGTATTCCTGAATTGTCCAGAGATAAAGTAGTGATACATATAGCAAACCAAATAATATATTCTGCCTTCCACACATACGTAAAACAAGTGGTTTTACAAAATATGTTAAACAATGATTTTTGTCAATACTAGAAGTACTCACTCTTGTTGTGCCTGAATTTAGGTTTTCATGGAGCAAAGACATTTCTGGAGGGCTCCTGGGTAAACCATCATCTTCAGAACTGGTGCCAGCATCCTCTGTTCGCTTTGCATGAAGTCCAAATGGAGGTGGAGGTCCCAATTTCATGGTAGGCTGGAGCTTCAACTTCAGCATGGCATAAAATTACATTAGCATATGATAGTGATGGAGGTTTCCCCAGTACATTTTTTAGCTCAGGTCAATGAGTTACCTTTATTTTAACTTCACAACTGAATGATCCAGAGCACAGGACATCTCACTTTAGATGTTCTCTTAGGGAGCCAAACAACTTATCCATTTTTCAACTATCATTTAAGTAGAACCAAGATACGTGCTGTCTAATTAATAAATGAGACTTTTAATGTAAGCTGCAGACAGACATTACTTACTAACCAAGTGTTTAACCACAAATATTATCCAAAAAAATCAAGTCTGGAAAGACATTCCACCTCTTGCATTTGAAAAAATTATGTTGTGTAAATTACCTGTAACGCTCTAATCCGATCAGAAACGTTTTCTTGAGAAAACACTCTTAGTGGCCTTACAGGCTCTTGCCCAGTCTCAGGGATGAAAATACTATCATGTGACAAAGCTCTGCTTCCCATAATGCCTTTATGAGTCCTAAAATAATATAACAAATTAATGAAAACATACAGAATTTGCCAGTCCTCTTACTCTTAACTCAGGTGGTCTGTTGAACATGGAGTGGGAGATAGGTGTGCACAGCATACATCACACATGAGATTCCAGACTTTTCCATGAATACAATACAGACATGCAGGCTAATCTAGGTAACACCTTTAAAAATCAAACAAAAATTTGTAAATGCTGTTATTTGTCACATTAACAAACTGAATCAAGGTTAAAGATAGTTTAACCCCAACAATTGAGTTATATCTTATGGAAAAGCTGGAAGCCAGCAGCTGGGTGGTGGTGGCAGTACTGCAGGCAAGCCCAGGTGCAAAATGAAGCGAGTTCACATAACCGAGCCTGTACCTGAGGTAGACTAACTTCTTGCTAACGTAAGAACATGTCTTGCAAATGACTGACCATTACCATAGGAAGAATAAGTACCTTTTACTATTTAAGCATGGTACAGCTTATAATGTATCTCCGTCACTAAGGTCATTAACAAAAATATTTCAGGCAATATAGTTCTCACATAGAATAATTTGCATAAATCCTTACAAGATGCTTACAAGGTCCTGTGCTCTATATCAAGATCCCTGGGATTTTCTCTTACAAGCCTGGGCGGCATTTTTTTCACGGACCCTCTTTGTGGGCTAGTGAGAGGAAGCTGGAGTTGCTTTGTGGGTAGCTTCTGTCATATCTGTTTCTTACTTTTGATGCACGTGATCTGTAACTTCTTTTGCAAATGTTACATGTGGGGCACAAACAGCTTATTTCCTCATGGAAATGGCACAGGAGACCCAAGACAGACAGCTAGCTGCTAGGAGGTCTCTTGTGCTCATTTTCCTCAGCTTAGTTTATAGCCTAACTGAGCAGGGACCAGAAATGTGTGTACAGGGAATTTCTTATAGGACTCCCTTCCTATAATTTTTTTAAAGAAGACAGCCATGAAATGGCAAACCAGAACACAGAATACAGAACTGTTTGGGTTCATGTACCTATCCAGTTAATTGCACAGACATTGTAGAGGAAAAGAAAAAAAAAAAAAAAGGAGAAGAACTGTGTATTTTTGGAACTTAGATACTGTTATAGGGACATTCAGGAACATAAATAAACATAGCAGAAAGTAACATTTTCCTCGTAATGGCTGCTATAAATATGTTTGATAAAACAATAGCAGGAAAAAGTTGATCTGTATTCCTGCTGCAGAAGGAAGGAAAGCCTGCTGCTTCTCCTTAATGTATTAGAGACATTAGAAGAACAATTTATCTAAGTGAAAATGTGATCTCTGCCATGCAACCAAGGTCAGACAGATCTATAGCAATTTGCAAAGTGAGTGCCAGTCAGAGCTGCGATGGCTGCTCAACACACCGACATTTTACAAAGACTGCAATGGCAGCCTGATAAGCAGTGTTGCTGCACGTGCACGTTTATCCCAGCATGCCACCTTTTGCTTTCTCTTTTCAGCGGATGCATAACTCCCAGATGTGTAGTGGAGGTACCCTACATGTCTCCTCTGGCTATGAGGGCTCAAATTAATTTTCCTTGCTTTCAAGGAATTTCCTGGTCTTTGTCTGCCTACACAAATATTAAGAAATAATGTAACAACCCTGCAAGTAATGGCACAGGAACATGGCTGAAACAGCCAGAGATAGTACCCACTTGGACATGACCTTGTTGAATCGTCCATGAGGGAGAGAAAATCTGACCATCCACAGCTTAAAAATATGCTGTTGAACAACAACGCTACAGCCTACTGTTAGACATGGTGCTGCCAGCCCGGGACTCCTGAGGCTTCAAGCTGGACTTAATATTACTGTTGCCAACACCACAAAAGACCAAAAAAAAATTGTTAATAATTTCTTTTGGTTGTTTGGCGCTGCCTGGTGGCCGCGTTGTATAATGCCGTTTTAAATGGCCGGGATGGTTTGCCTTCTCCGTCCCAGGGCACGGCAGCATTTCTCGCCTGAGGACCAGGAAGCTTGTTCTGAGAGGCGCAACGCCCACCAATGCAATTTTAGGCAGCCAAGGGGCTCTTCAGTCCATCTCTCCATCCAGGAAAACACGTTTGAACTTTAGACCGGCTTTCTCATGGTTACTTTTCAGTAGTGGGTAAGATTTTTGGCAATGCCTGAATGAAGACAGGATTTTCAGAGGCAGGCAGATACACAGGCTGGGATTCATCTGGTCTAACTCAGGCATCTACATCAGAGCTGGGCACCCCTGGCTCCCGTTTACATTCAGTGGGGAGAAATAGGCACTTCTAGAACAACTTCAGATGTACCCAAGAACGATACAAGCTTTCTTAGTAATGTTGACTTCTCTCTGCTGATCATAAAAGGCAGCTGGTGACTAACTCAGATGCAGACATTTGTCCTTTGGTCAGATGAATTCCATGTATAAAGGCTTCATAGCCTCTGGTTCCTGCTGATTGCCATTGCAGTCATCCCTTTATCCCGTCCTTACTTTCAAAACCTGGTGTAAACGGTTAGGCATCTAAATTTCCTTAACAATCCTTAAGAGTTACATCTTAGGGGCATAAGACAATCCTGGTAAGATATGAGTACCTAATCCATTTTTGAAAATGGGAATTACTTTTTTTTGAAATGAAAACCCAAGGCTTATTTATGATTAAATGAAAGCTCTTTTAGTTACTATTTCTCGCTGCACCCTGTTCAATTCCCTTGTGATTTGTCTTGCATCAGCCATTTTAATCTGTACTTTCCTGAAAAAGGCAACTGTTTGAGAATACAGCATTCTGAACAAAAGGAGGAGGCAATTTTGGGATGTCTTTAATCTACAAAGGAGAGAACTCCTTGTACTGCGGGAGTTCTGTATTTGTTTACCAGCCAGAGTCCAAAGACTTACTCAAGTTCATCTTCAGAATCATAATTAACGTGCATGTCATGAGAGGCTGCGACATCACTTGTTGACTGGAATAACTTCAGATTGCTGCTCCCAGAAGATGATGTCTCCTTCCTTTTCTTTTTGCCAAAAAACTTTTTGAAAGATTTGAACTTCGATTTTTTCTTTCCTAAGTGAAGAAACATACAGAAGATGCAACCAGCAGCATGGGCAAGTTTTTGGAACAATAATAATTCCTTTATAATTTCTGTGTAAGTGGATTTCTTTCCTTGAAAACACGACACAGTCTGCTCTTGCATTAATGTCTTTCAAGACTATACTGATAGCATGAAATTACTATTACCTTGGAGAATGGATTGCAATGTTTATGGAACATAAGAAATAACCTATGGTGTAGAATCTTTCCTAATAGAGTTTCTACTTGCCTCTTGAGATAATTAGACTGTGAAGAAAAACTTTGGTATTAACAGCCTGGGATACAGAGAAGAAATTACAACTTGGAAACCTACTGCCTTTGTTCAGCAAGCTAAATAGTGATGATAAGGACAATGTTACCAAAACCAATTTAAATGCAGAAAAGGCTTACATAGGTGGAATGTACAGTGTCGGGAGGCTAATGCTTTTAAAATGTCAGTTTTGTAATATATCCCAGAATATTTTGAATGCTAATTATGAGACGCAGTGGATCACAAAGTATTAAACTAGAAATCAAGCAATAATCTTGAAAAGCAATGCTAGTCTGCTCAGTGAGGGCAGACCTGAATTAGTATCACTTGCAAGCTCTGTGAAGGAAACTAAAAATGAAATCAGCGTTTTGCACAAGACATCCCAAAAACTTGTGCCTGTCCCATAGGAGTTGGCATGACAGCACTACAAGGCATCCCTGTCAGCACTTCACTTATCATTGGACCTTGCTGGGTAAAAAAGTTAACTTGGTCACAAAATGGTATTTTACACAAATCTTATTTCAAGCCTCTGAAAATGTAAAAAATATAACAGCTCTTGGAGACAGGAGGAGAGAAAGGGAGAAAGCAATCTCTAAACAAACAGATTCACTTCTATGATAGAGCTAAGGCACTGAAGCTGAAGAAGTCACAGCGCTTTTCATTCACTGGGGAAGGGAGCAATTCTACCTGAACTGTCCTCTCCATCTCCTTCGGTCTCTCGCATCTTAGGGTCCATTATCCTTGAGGAACTCATGTGACAGTCACTAAAGGAGGTAGAAAAAGTTTCAGTCATATCAACAAAATAATGGTACTTCAATATCTATATATTCAATATATATATTGAATATATATATATAATATATATATTATATATATATCAATATATATATATCAATATATATATTCAATATCTATATATTGAAGTGTATGCATACATACAGGCAAGTTACTAAAATACAAAAATATAAAATAATACATGATCTGTATGCTTTTACATATAAATACGTAGACAATATATGTCTATACATAAATGTACATAAAATAGAAAAATATACCATAGGATGAAGCTTATTAGTCTGGGTATAATAAATTCCATAGAATATTTCTACTTTTATACGACAATATACATTATGGGTTAGTTAACCAGTTAGCTTCCGTGGATTGATGGGATTCTCAGATGCTTCTAAAAGCTTCTAAAAGCATGCACCAGAGGAGGTGGGCTTTGACTCTCTCTCTCTGCCTATTTAGGACCACAGACAAACTGTCTTTGTGATAATTACAGAATCTGGGTAACATGTACAAGTAACATCAGTAAAGCACCACATGTATTTTTCCTTTATTTATATTCAATCTGAGGTCTTCTACAGAGTCTAGTTTTTCTTCTTTTTTCAGCAACTTGTGAAAAGGTAACAGCTCTTTTTATTCTTTTGTTCATATAGACAACAGAAAAATACAAGCAAAAATAAAACAATTGATTTTCTTCTTTTCTTCTCTTTGCTTTTTGGAAGCAAAATATAAATATGCTTATTAAGGTTCCAAAATTAAAAAATATTTCCAAAACTGTGTATGTCCCAAGCCTGAGGACAGAACATCTGTCATTTAAAATGTATTTCCAGAGCAGTAGCCTGTTTGTGTCTCTTTTTTTCATCTGTAAAGCCATAATTTCATAGTCAAGGCAGAATAAAGTCATAGATGCCATTGACTGGATGGTGAGTTAAATGCTGCAGAGTAACTCTTTGGGCTGTAAAGGACAGATGCTCATGCCACAACCTGGATGGGAGGATGAGTACACCGTGACTATTTTGATTCCCTGAAGTACCAGCAGACTTAAGTCATGAGGCTCATAAATTCAAAGAGTTAGCAAAATGGAAATGAAACATTTGTTACTCAAGTCTAAAGCGTTGTGCATCACCTGAACCATCAGCAAGTGCTTGAGCTGGGCCGTGACAATTGGCTGCAGGACAGCCACAGCAAACACAGCTCTGCTGCCCAGTGGCTCTGGAGCTCCCCCACCAGCCAGACTTGCATACTGGTTGTAAAACACCCCCTACCACCATCCATCAGGAAACTAAATCAAAGTTACACACAAACATGAGTGTAAGCATCTTTTGGTCAAGGGCATCTACCTTATGTAGGGAGCATTAGTAAGGAACTGGCCCTAGAAAAGAACAGACATGGATGACACATGTATTTTTAAAGTAAATGCCCGCCAGGAGGTGACAGATAAATATTTATTGTGGGCTGTGACATATCTAGTCAATTATTAAACAGGTTCAGGGTGTCTCAGATTCATGCTGTCATGTTGCAACAGCAATGACAGGAGTGAAAATCAATACCTTTAAAGCCTCAGCTGTTATATGTATGCCCTATAGCATCTATAAGCTACACACATTCAGAGGTGGGATCCTACAGTCTCTGTATAAATTATGGATGCCATAACTCAGATCCCCAGCTGTGGCCCACTGGCATGGCTCCACTGCATCCAGCTGCACTCAGGTGAGGGTGGAATTTTTTAATCCTAATGTTTGCATGCCATACTTCACTAGTTGTGCACAGCACAAAGCCACTGGGGGATAAATACCCACACAATGGCAATGTTAGTTTGAAACATGCCGGCAAGTATAAACACATTCCCTCTGGCAAAATTCAAGCAGATAATGTATTTCTGACAAACCAGAAACGTGGAGTTGTCCCATCCCAAACCTTAGCAGCCAATTTTCTAGAGAAAAATGACTAAAAAAGGTAGCTCCACCATGTCAGAGATTTGTGTGACTGATCTGTGACATCTGAGGTCATGAAGAGTGTTTCCACTGGGTGCGCCAAACATCTGGGAACAGTAAGAAGTAACCAGGGGTGCAGCATACATCTCTTCACTTAGGGGAGACAGAAGACACTGAACGCTGATAAAGTCTCTCCTTGCCAGCCCTGCGTCTTGAAGCAAGGTCCTCCCTCCTCTTCTGACTTCATGCAGCCATTTTTCAGGTCTGCCACATTTTTGCTGTTTTCTAAGGTTATTTTAAGAATTTGTATGTCTTTCCAGTAAGTGCCCAAGACCTGGGGAAGGCAGCACACCACTGCTGTGCCTTTGGGGGTGTTTCTTGCGCAGCATGGGGTGCAGGGCTGGAGTGCCAGCTTGTGAGAAGGAGCCAGGTCCTTGGCCAGAGTTGTGTGATTTGTTATACTACTTATATAGAACTTGTTTAGCATAACTTGCTTAGCATTAGTAGCTAAATTTGCTGAAGCCTTAGGCTGCAAGCTGTGAACTTTCACCTATGTGTGTTGAACTTCTATCTAGTCAAGTAAAAGAACGCCCCAGCACCGGTTCAAGCCAGAAGGTAAGGAAGCTGCATTCATTAACAGAAGCTGCAACCTTAGAGATGAGAAAAGGAATGGCCTGCCTAGAGATAATGGAAGGACCCAGTGAAGAACAGGAAGACCCCAGACCCCAATACTACTACGGGTCCAAACTGCGCATAAGGGTGGGGAATTTAAATTGTAAAGGTATAATTGCCCAGATTTCTTTGTTCAAGGTCCCTCTTTGGAGGCACCAGTCCAAGCTGCAGTACTACTAATAAAAAGTACTTTTATAGAGGAATCTATCTTTTGGCTTATCAATTCAGCAGAAACATAGCCTTGAATCCTGTTATGGTGGCTGGCAGGAGTAGTTCCTGTAATACCAGGTCCTGCCACAGCTGCCGGAGTCGTCCCTGGACAGCTTCCCAGTGTCGCCTGGGGAAGAGCTGGATGCTTTGCTGTGGGAGAGCTGCCAAAGAGATCCAGGCAGTGTGTGGGGAGGAAGGTCATCTGCGTGAGACGACTTTGGAGGGAAGCAGAAAGCGACCAGAGGTGCGGGTCAGATGTACCGGGGGTGGAGCTGACAGTGGGTGTAAGCACCAGTAGCCTCTGCCTCCTGCACAGGAGCCCAGAGACTCTGATGCCCCCAGCAGGGACATGGTTATTTTAAATTACGGTAAATAAATCCTAGAAGTTTGGGTCAGATGGGCAGTACTGGTTTTGCAGTGGGGGGACTGTGAGGCTTTTATAAAAACTGCATCTCAACTCAGTGTGCAATTACAAGGATTGGGGAACTGTGTGGACCTTTCACTGCCCAGAGCTTGCAAGTGGATGTCTCTCAGGTTTTCATTTCAAAAGGCAAGTTTCCAGCCTAAACCCAGGGTTTGATGTGACTCTCCCAGTCCTGGGCTGGCTGGCACGCAGGAGGAGGAGGAGGCGGTGGTGGCAGCCCTCCCCGCAGTCATTATGTTGTGCAGACAGGTGCTGTGACGAGGACTGTGAGGCACGGCCGCCCACCCAGTACCAAGGGGGCGGGAGGAGTTTTATGGCTGCTGTTACCAAGGGGAGATTTGTTTGCATCAAGGAGTGAATGGGCACCTGCTTCCTTAACCTGAGGATAGTATGTGGGGGTCAGCAAGCGGCAGAGGGGAGTAGAAGGAGTTGTGAAACACCTGGTGGGCAGTGAGCTGGTGGCCAGGTTTTCAGAAATACACTCGAAAGTCAAACCTTCCAAACCTAGCAGACCTTGATTTTAAGCAAATACTGAAGCTGAGACTTAACCGCTTGCCTGAGTGTTTTGCCAAGTGATGGCTTCCACTGTAGCAATATCCCAACACAGTGCAAAGAGATACCAGCCCCCACTGAGCATCTAACAGCTGCCAGAGACCTCTCTGAGCTGCTCTGCAAGCAGGGGCGCTGCCCAGCTTAATGTCTCACCAAACCTAGCCATAGGCAATCACATTCATGTCTAGCTTAAAATTTATGATGATATTTTTATTGAATTGGGGGAAAGTTGGTTTTCCTTTTAAATGCTTCATTTGCTGTTAGATAAACTTTAGTTTTCAACTGCTCACCACCTAGCATGAGATAACCCTATTTTCTTTCCCAAATATATAAACTTGGAGAACTGTTCTATCTGTATCTCCCCCTTTTTCCTTCAGTATAACATATTTTAACAGTATCTTTAGGCAGGTTTTCAATCTTTCAAGCCTTTTCTTCAGTGTCTGTAACAAACCCCCCAGTATTAATACATTCATCCTAGGAAAGATTCAATTAAAACATGATACTTAAAAGGAAAAACAAAAAAAAATAGAGGCCAAAGTTTACCCTTGGTATGACTCTAACTGCTTGTCACTTCCCTGATGTAAACAGAGATTTGATTGTTTGAAGCTAAATTTTATCTTCCTCAAAGCTTTGCTTAAAATCTATGACGGCCTACAAGTTTAATAGCTGTGCAATGAAATGCTGAAAAAATCCAGCAGCTTTGAATCAGCACCCACCAGCACGGGTAGTATTCAGCGTGCACTTATGCTTGGATCTGGAGGCTCTGCTGCGAAGCGGGGCTGCTGAGCTTTCTCATTTCTAGTTTCCCCAAGGATTTACTGAAGTCCATCACTATATTAAATCACCGTGTGATCTGAAGACTCAGCGCGATTCACATCCTAGAGCAGCAGCCCGCAACACTTCTCTAGCAAGGGCAAGATTTACCACACTGCTGGCAGTCATACTCTTTTTCCTCCTCTTCTTTTTTCCTTCGCATGTTATGTGTGGTTCTTTTCACAGTGGAATACTAGAGATACCTGCTTTATCAGTTTATTATGAGATTTTATAAGCCCAAAATGTCTGATGATAAATTGCTAAATATTACGTGAGTTTATAACAGTATTTTTTTCTATATTGGACTTCTCCCAGCAGAGACTTTTTCCACTCTCCTTTTCTTTCCCATGCCCTTTCTAGATGAGCTAGGATACAAGAAATACAACTGAGACTACGTGAGTGCAGAGAATAGAGAGGGAATATGGCAACACAAGGTGTGTTTATTCCTCTTCCTATTCCTCACAAATGTCATTACATTCAAAAGTATATATCCAAAAAATTACAGCTGAACGACAGCAATTTATACCTTTTATTCCTGTGTTGTGCAAGAATATTCTATTTCTAGTAGGCAAAGAATTATCAAGAATTCAGGTTATTTTTAAAAAATCTGAATTTATGGAAATTATTTCTCATGAGAGGAAGGCCTGCCCTTTTCTCTCTCCAGTATCATGATATGCACTAAAATTCCTACTGATATTACACAGCCTTGTGGATTTGGGAAAGAAAGGCAGGGATTCTGAGGATATAAAGAGAACCAAGTACTTTGAAAGACTCCTCCATCTGAGGTTGTAACCAAACTGAAAACATCCTAAATACCAGGAGCAAAGTCTGAGGCAGCTTTTCCTCACCCTCTCCGAGGGCTCAGGTCTGAAATGAAGGCACCATCCACAGGCCATGCAGCCCCTTCTCCTGTCACATGTACTGCAGAAAAGGGACAGCTCGAAGTTTCCAGAGAGAGCAAGCCCAGGATACCCACTGCAATCCCCTGCCAGCACCCAATGCATCAGCAGAGCTTTCACACCTCTGGAGATGCTCCAGCTCTCCAGCACATGTGTTAGTGAGAGCACGATGTGGGCATAGCCCCAGGATGCCATTCCTAGGCATAGCGCAGGTTCAAAAGTGTGTCGTGATCACCTGCCTTCCAAGCAAAGGTTTATCCCTGCAACTACGGGAAACCATGTGCTTAAGACATTGTGCAATGGGGTGTGGCAGAAGGAAGTGTAGGAGAGCGGGGTAATGAGCTCATAATAGGGGGTATTCACACAGTGCAAGAAACCCTCCTGTTCAACTTGCTTCTCTGCTCAGACTTCTTCTGCTGACACAGATCCCAACATCAACTCCCTATCAAGCTCTCAAACCACTTTCAGTGCTCCCAAGCGATAACGCTTGAGCCTAGCCAAAACTAAATCTCTCACAGCACGCCCAATTACAAAATCCTTTCCAGAAGTCATCCACCATCTTGAACTTATGTTACTAAGATAAACCTCTCTTCTCTACTTCCCCTTCTGCAACAGAAGATCTAGGAAGCCTTGTGAAGTGCTCCCCCTGAGCTAGCATGGCACACACGAGCCCAGGTATTAGGACCATCCGCATAAGTGAGATCCAGGTCTCTAGGAATCCAATTAGTTTGCATAAACACATCAAAAAAGCTCACATAAAGGGACAGGAGAATTTGATAACAACTGCCAGACCATTTCCAAAGCCATACATCTTCCTGCTCCAGACCTCTCTTTATGTCAAATGGTATAGATTTCACTTTTTATTCAGCCTCCAATGTTTAAATCAAATGAACAAATGCACCTGAGTGCATGCTTACATACACACAGCCATCCGAGGAGCTTTATCCAGAGCCCAAGCACTGAGACTGAAGGGCCAACCCTACCTCTCTACCATATGTCAGCACCTCTTGCAGGATCTGTATATATTCTAGCTGTGTCTCCACCCTTTTTGAATTATTAAAAATAGTTTACCCACATATTTTCTGAGAAAACTGTACTGTTTTTCTCTACCAAATCTATATAAAATATCAAAGATAAACTTCATGTCAAACCAAGAAGAAAAATGCTGTCACTTTTTATATACAACTTTGTCTTTTGTTTTCAAAGTGGGCAGATGCTCATCTCCTTCCATTTTGCTCAAATGGCTTGAATCAGTAAACTAAAAGTATTACTTTGCAAAGTCTCTGACTTCATGTGTTCTCTCCTTGTTTTAATAATTTAGTGCAGATGCTGTTAGCACATACTTGTTTATGCTGACTGATGTCCACAGGGACATCATCTTCAAAATGTGCTATTTTCACAAATGGTTTGCTGTCTAAAACATGATAGTTCGTTATCCATCTTCATCAGCCTCACAGTGAACCTGGTACACCTTCCCCATCTTTTCTTGTCTGCATTATTGATTAATAAAAGGTTTTGTTTCTTTGCTTGTGGCTGACATTTTCTCCAGCTACTGCTACTCTTGCAGCATGCTCTCATGTTCTTAGAAAACCTGTATACTGCACAAACAGGAGGGTGTGGTGAGAGCCTGTGTGCCACTCATGCTCAGGGCAAGGCTGGCTGTGAGTAGCTTTGCTACCAGCACACCCTCCCCGGCTGTGTGGGTCCTAGCTCAGCACCCAGGTAAGAACACTCACCCTGAACCCAAAGTCAGTGCCCCCTCTTTAAAACTCTGTCTTTTAAGGATCCTCCCATCCTCTTCCTAGTCACTGTCAAAATGAATATAGCTGTCAGTGATATGCCCTTTCTCTCAGAAACGACTAACAAAAGTTAGTTGCACCAACACATAATCTCTTCCAATGCTGCTCTGTGTGCCAGAGTTTGCTATTTCTCCACCTTCAGCATCAGTGAGGTGGAGGAATAGCAAGCTGTGGCACAGGGACCAGCTACATAAAATTACTGACACGCTACTATCTCTCTGCACCAGCCCTTTCCTTTGCAGTACTCACACCTACCACTCAAATGCCCTGTTGCATGCTGTGTAAACATAAGGTTGTGCCCAATGTCCCTGTGATCACTGACAGAAGAGACATCAAAGGATGCCAATTAATATAATACCTGCTAAAAGGAAGGTGGGAGAGGGGAGAGAGGGTATAGCTCACTGCATGGGCTCCCCTTCCAAGCCTTTGGGCAAACAGGGTGAGACCAGCATGTCAGACTTCACAGGCTACGACAGGAGAAACAGAAGCAGCAGCAGGTGCATCTTCCCAAGACTTTCAGTGGGTTTTCTGCATGTTCAGTTGTTTTCACTGGCTTCTTTCACTGCTGTTGGGCAGTGTGTGTTTTCCATCGCCTAACCAGCCCAAACTCCTCTCTGGTTGATCTGCCCTGTTATTCCAAAGGCTGTGCGGATTCTCATGTCGGATCCTCACCAGACCTTTTGCCGCCATGCCCCTGCCAACAGCACATTCCTTTCTCTATTACAAGCACAACACATTTCCAGTGGACGGGGGGGAAAAGCCCTGCTCTCTCTATCTGTTTTTTTTTCAAGAACTGATAGACCTTCCTTTCCCTATAATTTCTGAGAGAAATGAGAAACACTCCATAAAATAAACTTTCCTCCCAAGCAGCTTTTGAAGCTTCTTGTTTTTAAAAAAGTGCGCTGCAACAGAACACACAAACATAAGAGGTCGGAAGGCACCACTGGCATTGCCAGCCTTATATCCTGGATAGCACAGGGAATAGGCTGACCCCAGAAGGGTGAAAGGAACTCTGCTTCCCTGATAGAGCTCTGTAACTCATGGGTATACACCTTGTCAAAGGTCATGTTCTGTTCATGGGAAAAGCCTTAGATTTCATGCTTTCTTTAAACAAAAAACCCCCAACAACAAAGCAAATGAAACAACCATATAAAAGAATTTAAAGGGGGGGTGTGGGGTGTGTTACATTGGCAAAAGAATAAAGCAAACTCATGTGAAATACCTTATTCCTATGGAATAACCCTTTCCTTCCCACTTTCAGTTCAGAGGGGCCAGGAGATCTATTCTACCAACATGGAAAACATTATTATTAAAAGACCTGTTAGAGTAATAAAGTCACATTGGCTCTCTTTCTTCTTTCTTAGCATACAGGGCTAATAAAGACACAGCTGTTTAACACAAAGACACAAGACCTCCCCTGGCCAGCTCCCTACCAGAGATCCTCTGCTATATTTAGGAGCACAAACAGCTTGACATACTACCAGAGTTTTAGGCTTGTATGAGCCACCTTTAGTGACAGAAGCACAATTTGTATTTTGAACTTAAATACTATCAAGTGTTCGTGTAGAGTACTTTGGCTAATCATGTTCTGAAGAAGTTCATCTTTTTTGTCCAATAGCAGGTTAACATCACTCAGAGTCAAGGGTCAGGAAAGTATTAAAACTCACTGTGCCCCTCCTTGAAAAGCAATAGAAAAGAAAGTGTCTTGCTTTAGTTAGAACAAAATTACATTTGATTCTACACGTCGCAATTGCAATTATTCTTGAATTCAGCACTGGGAACATTCCTGAAGCTATTTCACAAAAATAATTATATAGGTCTTTTGGTATTCAGAATGAGTAGAAATATCAACATTGTTATAAGGTCTCAGTACCTTTAAATTCAAGGAAACATAACAGGGCTCTCATTGATCCTTCCTTGCTTATTAGAATCACGAATACAATAAATTGTCTATATACCCATGTATACACACACACTTACTTTGTGGCAAAGAAAGAATAAGACTCACCTGGAACCACAGCAAGCCCTAAGGAACAGCACACTTAGACCTGCTGCCCCATCAATCAGCCTAATGTAAGCGTGTCCCTGTACAGTGCAGAGGTTAATGGGAGTTTAAGATACAGAAAGTGTTTAGCACTACGCAGAATGAGATCCTTATTCAGCTTTATCTGCTATTCTGAAGAAAACTCAGTGTGTCAAGGTAACGAGACAATGAAGGTAACTGCTAACATCAGAGCTGAATGTGGCCCAATTTTCATCCCTTCTGAGCCTATCTATATCACATGTAGTATTTACTCTCAGCTCCATAATGTGTTGTGTAGTCAACAGTGTCATTTCAACAGTTTTATTAAGTTTCTTTAAAAGTTAATGACAAATCTTTTCAACTGTCAGGTTCATCTGAACACAGAATATAACTGTATCTCAGGCCTACTTACAAAGATTTTGCCATTAGTGTGATGAAAAATACAGTCTGGTTTGGCCAGACACAAGTAACAAGGAAAGTATATGAAATAAAGAGACTAGGCTGGGCTTTACCAGGTTCCTTGGGAATTCCTATGCTGGAAGGATGAAATAATCACTGGGATCATTTCTGACCCTTGTGCAGAATTGTTTTAATATTGGAGATTTAAAGTACAGAGAAAAGAAAGCAGGGAATGCAAAGAGAATGAATTAAAGAATCTAAGAGAAGCCTGAGCTCTTCCAGGCAGAGAGACACCAGCCTACCAGCTGAGATTAGCCAGAACATAAACAGGTTGATTTCCAGGAGCTGCTCACGAAAGGTGCCATCAGGGGCCCTCAGTCCACAGCACTCACTCAGCTTTGCCTCGTTTCAGCCCACATCGCTCTGCCGAACTAGCTGCAGTCATGCGCTAACCTGGAGTCACCTCGGATGCAGGGATAACAAGAAGCCATGTCTCCAGCCCAAGGACCGGTTCGCCCTCCTGGGTCATCCTAGCATGAAGGAGCAGTGAGGACGGAGTGAGATCCAACTGGAGCTGCAGGAGGGCAGCAGGAGGTGGTGGAGAAGGGGAGCATCTTCCCCTGTATTCCCTCTGCAGGGCTCTGACTGCAGACTCAGAGGCCAGTTTCTTCCCCAACATCCACACAGACTGTCCAAGAGGTACAGCCACTGTCAGCGCAATCTCAATCCTCTGAAATTTCCCCAGGCAATAGCACTCACATATTTCAGCAATAACTGCTACCTTGTAAACACATTCCACATTCCTGTTGCATTAAACCCCACAGGCCAAATGCAAAGCTGAACGGCCTCTTGTCTAACTGCAGTACAAGGCTCGCTCTGCAGCAGTACATGTGGCAGGCTTTTAATTGGGAAGGACCTTATTTAGTCTCTTTTGACCCCTTCTAATTTAGTCCCTCTCAGCTTTCAATTGATAATCATTTTCTTGAACCCAGATGGGAGAGAGATGAGCCATGGGCTCCTTTCTCTTTCCTCCACTCATGTAAACCCTCAGATCACTTCCAGAAGAAAGAGCACAAGATTTTTAATGCAAGGTCACAGCAATACATGACTACCACAGGGGTTTCAGGTAGGAGTCCAGTTAAGTTGGGCAGTCTTCCTAACTCAAATAATTTCTTACGTGAACAGGCTGGAAGGTTGCTTTCTGATCACGCCACAATAAACAAGATTGCTGAGTCCTTTCATCTTTGCTTGGGACCTTCCTCCACAATCTATAAGAAAAACACAATCAGGATTTCACAAATGTAAGAGCTCTAATTTTTTGTACATCCCTCAAGACATGTACTTGCAAACTTTTCATCCTTACTATCCATTCAGGAGATATTTGTTATTTTGTGTTGGAAAGAGGAGATACTATCCTGTAGCTCTTTTCTCCCTGCAGCTCTGTGCTCCAAAACAAGGATATGAGCAAATGGAAATAACTGCCATTTGCTCAGGTTCTTTTTTCCTCCTTCACTCCTTCCCTGCAGAAATAACCACGGTGAAAACACCCTCTGGCAAGTCACTCTGCATGTTTCACCTCCAGCTGCCACTTCAGACTTGCAGACTTTTGGAAGTCAATACCATGAATGCAGCGTAATAGTTTTTACTGCTTCTCTGTCAGAAGTCCCGAGCCAAGTCTCTAGCATACCCTACACCACCAGCACAAGCCCACTCATTCCCTTGGACTGGGAAGCAGAAAGGATTTGCATGTGCCAATTTGTCCAGGACAAGTAACAGTGAGCAGAACATGCAGAACAAAGTGAGAATAGAGGACTGGAGAAAATACAAGAGAGGACAGTACTGAAGAGCTCGAACCTTCCCTGACAGTGTTTATAACAGTAAGGGACATAGTCACTGGGAGGGCTCATGCTCCTTGTCTAGCCCGAGCAGCAGAAGAATATGCTAACAGTCACAGCATTATACCAATTGTGCATCCTCTCTCACCTGCAAAACAGATGGTTCCAGCCCTGACAGTGCTTTCATCTTAAACTGGCACAGGAGGACAGGTGATAAACATCACCATACAATGCTGCTACTCCTTAGGTTTCATTTCCTAAGGAAACAACACTTATGTAACTGCTCCCTCTCTTCTGCTCCATTTGCCTGTTTCCCCACTGCTTTTGAAGCCATTTCTCCTTTTCAGCTAAGTTTGATGGAGAGATACATCTCAAAGCTATGAAGCATCTACCAGTTTTGTAAAAACTGGTGATCGTGCAGAGTCCGCTCTGCAGGAAAGCCAACCACAGAAGGAAAGCAGTTGCTTGTTCCTCTTGCTAGCCAGCTGAGCAGCCAGTACACCTGTAGCCCAGGCACAGCCCTGATGAGCTTCTAGGCTGGCCATTAGAGGTTATGGGCAGTTGAGGGTATGATGGAGAGTCAGAAGCAGAAGGGAGAGACTGAGAATTGAAGTCCTGCAGAGAGCGCATGGGAGTATGCATACTGCAGTGGGGGAGCATTACTGGCCTGGTAGAAGCCAGCTGCTGTTTAGAGAACAACACTGATGTTATCCTGATGCTGCTGCTTTACTTGGAGATGGAGAGAAGAAAAGAGAGTGGAAGAGGCAGCTACCAGCTCTTGCTGCTCTCTGAAAGACTTGAGATTCGGACTTGTCCCTGACCTCAAATCACTTGGGACTTTCTGGAGAACATCACAGCATTTCAAGAAACTGTGCTACAAAGGTACAGTTGTTTCCATTCATACCACTACAAAGCCTACCATGACAAATTTATGCTGAACCAGTCCATATATATACAATGTTGGGATCACAACCAACCTACAACTTGAAAAGGCTCTCCAAAAGGGGATAAGAACTGTTGGCATCCCCATTTTATAGATGGGTACAAAAGTATGGAAAGATTAAATGCTTTTCCCAATGTTCTTCAAGAAGCACCTCTCAGAGCAGGGACCAGAGCGAGTATATCATGCAGAAGCAGTACTCAGCTCCAGGCCTGTCCCTTGGTCCAGCTCTGCTGGAGCTGCTAGCACAGACTGTGGTGTCCAGGGCCCAGCTCCCCATGGCACCCTGTGGTGTAGTGGAAAGTAGGAGGCAAAGGCAACTGGATCCCGCTCCCTGGATCTCCCCTGGAAGGGGTTTCATGGACCACTGGTGGGGAACAGAGTGGGAGAAATGTCCCCCTTCTCCCACATCACCACTTGCCCTCAGTCTCTTCTCATTTCCAGCACTGAGGCAGAAATTCACCCTTATCCTCCTCTGACCTGAGGAGCACTTTCCTTGTGAAACTCCCTGCTGGTTTAAGATCTCTTTGGCAGAAAGCTCTCATGTGCACATTTTTCCCTGGCTGCATCTCCCTCTAGGCAGTGGAGAAAAGATATTACTAGGTCTAAACCACCTTAGTTTGAGGAGATGCCTCTTTGTGGAGGATGGAGGAAAGCCAGGGTTACATAACAGTTCAGTTAGGTGCTCTACATTCCCATCCCCATTGTCCTAACCCCCATAGGCTACACAGGAACCTGAAGATGATGTTAAAAAGGGGCAGAAAGGAAAAGATCTGTTTGGAGACTTATCCCCTTTGTACCCAAGCTCCCTTCTTTGAATATACCACAAATGTTTTACTTCAATACTGAAAAGCCCAGTGAGATGCAGGTTATTAATTTATGACTACGACAAGATTATGGTTAATTTAATATGTCCAGGCACTTAACTAACTACTGTTGGGAAATATTTGTCATTAATTCAAAAATTTTCTGTCTGCAATTTGACAGGTATAGCACAAGTGAGCTGCAGAAATCCAGTATGACATAAAGAGCTCTCATCTGCCATCACCTTTACACGTGACTGTACAATACTTGAGCTCTGCCTGATTGAAATAAACACAACAAAATGTACTGCAGCATTCATAAATTAAATGGCATTGGCATTCAGATGCTAGAAAAATCTAACTTAAGTGTATGCTTTTCCAGATGTACAAAGAGGAGCAGAGAGGCACAAAACCTCCTCATGGGGAGCAAAAGGGACAACATTGAGAGGGAGGGTGGCAGAGGAGCATTTCTAATCAAAGCTCAGAAAGAAAAGCTGTGCAAGAAAAGCTGCTTGTGTGGGCTTTCCTCCCACCTCCTGTGGGTGTACCATGATCCCAATCAAGTCAGGTGGTGCAGAGTAAAACCACTGAAGTGGTTTTATTCAGGAGCAACCTGTCTCTCAGGCATGGCACAAAACCTCCAGGGCCATCTCACCACTCTGGGGAGGGAACTACCCACCTCAAACTGCTGTGTTTCGCTTGCTTTTCCAGGGAGGCACACGAAAAATCTGTGTGTACTGAGCTAGTTACAGCAACAAATCAAAAGTCATGTCCAAAATGACCAGTCTTATGGCACTGCTGAAGCATCCCAGCACTTCTTGGCTTTTTCTGATCCCTTGGGCAGGTCCAAAGTCAGTGACGAATCATTTTGCCCACAAAGGCTCTTTAGCTCTGTGGCTTTGCAAGGCCTATCAATCACTATCAGATGCATCCCACATATCAGCCACTTCCCAGTGCAGGTGCTCCGTGCATTGCCTGGACTTCTTCAGTTCTCTCACACAGTAAAGTCTCCTGAGGAACAGCATGTTAAATCTTTGAGCTTCACATAGGGGTGTCAGGATAAAACTTGGGAACATACTACTAGAGGGGACTTCCTGAGCATTCAATCCCCCATTGTTGCTGGCAAACACTCCATATAATCCTTTCACAGGATGATTAAAGTCTTATTTTGAAAACTATTCAATTTTCCCTAGCCTTTTGACTGAAATGCTATTCCAGAACTTTGTAACTCTGATAGTTAGAAATTCCCCGACTAAACGGCTAGTCTATACCTGTTTATTTTTTGTGCCAATGGAATACTTTCCTTGAAGCAGCTTTTCTCTCCTGCTACAGGTATTTAGAGAAGACAGGAGTCTCCCCTCTCAGCCTTCATCTGAGAAGCCAAAAAAGTACAGCACCTTAATTTCCTCCCAGAGATAAGCCTTCCATTCTCCTGGCCATCTTACTAACCCTTCTCTGCACTTGTCGCACTCCAAGCTCACATCTTCTGGCAGCCAGATGCCCAGAACCGGACAGTGGATTCCAGGCAGCCTTTATATCTAGATGACACAAAAGTCACTCTTAGATTTAAGCTCCCCAGCTCCCAATTAGACTTGCACAGGTTGGCAGATAGGCAAAGAGGAAAGCATTCACCTTCCACCTCTAGCCTGCTGTCTTCTGCAGAGTCCAAGGACATGTTTGAGCTACTTACTATCAAGAAACGCCATTCTGTGCAAGGCCTATGTTCCAACAACCTCCCCAGACTTGGCTCTTTCCTACGTCCAGCCACCCAGATCGCTGATGCTGGCTGCCAATATCAGACTACAGGACCCATTCCAGCTTCTTTTCAAACACCAAAGTGCCAATTTATGCTCCCTTGGCTGGTCTCGCCAGGGCGCAGCCATCTGGGTATCTGCAGAGTGTCTGGTGTAGGTGTAACGGGAAAATATTTAGCCTTTTACATGCAGTTGGCAAATGTACTAGCTCAAGTTTGAGGAAAACGTGGCCCTCTGCTGAGGGGCCTCTTTCCTTTTAACATTTTTTGGAGACATTTTAGAAATACTTATGAATCACAGCAATGGGCAGGGAATGAGATGTCTAGCAGAGCTCCCAGCTCTGGCAGAAGAGCATTACTAAGAGGACACTATAAGGCTTTGTGAACAGAGGACAGATCAGGGAGTACTGGATGACTTAATCTGTTGGGTCCCGTGCTACCCTCTGAGGGTGCTGCTTTACTAAAACAGCTAGATCAAAGTGACTAAAGATGGTTCAGCTGTTAACTGTCTCCTGAAAGTTGTTGACCTTGAGACAATTAAATGAAATGTGAAGCACCTCCTCAAACAAGTATTTCTCCTTCTCTGTCCTACATCACCTAAACACACAGTAGTGTGAGGTTACACCCTTGGGAGAGCCTTTTCTAACAAAGAACATCCTGAACTGCATGAAGATCCTGCCCTGCTATAGATTTTTTTTTGTCTCTTCTTAACTGGACACATAGACTGTGAGTCCTGGGAATGGATGTATAAGCTCTCCCATATGTATGATAAAGACAAAAAACTTGGGAGATACCAGTTTGGACACACACACTTTGAAAAGCAGCTCCTGTATCAGGTATGCAATGTGAGACTCTGGGAATTGTTTTTTTGAATACTAAGTGCAGAAAATATCAGTTGGAACTGCATTCAGTCTCTCTGAAGAAATCAGCTCTTGAATGCCATAGAGCCATCTTCATATTAGAGATAATTAAAATATATGGCTTAAAAATACTCTGGTCTTTTATGTCCCTATTCAGAATCCACAACTACAGCCTGCAAAAAACCTACAAATATGCTTGCAGTGTACCTGTCCTAGAGATGTGCAGCCAGATATTTGGCTGATGTCACTTGGCAGGCCTCTGCTGAAGTTAATTGGAGCTGTACCAAATCATATCGCTGAAAAGCTGGAGCATACTGTTTATAGACTTGTGAAAAAGGCAAGTTAAATAGCTTGTATGCACCTGGAGACATTCATTTTGACATTTTTCAGAATATGAAAATTGTATTTCCTGTGAGGAGTGGCCCTTCAGAAAACTATCATGCCAGCCCTGTACCTGCACTAGATATGAACAGACTGGTTTAATTCCCACCATCTCTGCTATCTGTGAGTAGAGAAGAGAGGCTAAAGGACAAAAAAGACTATTTCTTTTTCCTAAATTTTTTTTAGAATATCACATTGCTTTAGTTTTTATATTTGCCAAAGGGTTTCTGCTTGTAGTCTACCAAAGGAAAACAAAAAGCAGTATCAAATCTGACAACCATTGCTGGCCTCTGCAAAAAATACATAGTTAGAGGGACTTGATGCCTTCCAATTTGTAAATGTGCTAACAATGAGCCAGCTGCAGTGACAGCAAGGCAACCAATAACTCTTGATCACTTAAGAATTCTTCATTAGCCAACTCTACAACAAATTAACTAGAAAAGTTTAAAGGTTGTTTTCAACACTTTATAAACAGACACCGTAAGGAACTAGGGAAGACAGTTCATCTTTCCACTTAACTTTTTTACTTACCACCCAATGAAACTTTAATAAGTACAAAGGCAGGTCAGTATTCCCACAACTGAATGTTGTGCATCTGTGTAACCAAGAAACTCATTACACCTGTAGGAAAACAACCTTTAAATCACTTCAGACATAAACTTTCCTCAGCTGCTTACCTGCATATGTTCCTGTTTGCCAGATTCAACGTAACACAAAGGGCTACTGGTGTTTCAAAAGGGATCTGTCACCTTGCCAGACATTTAAGCAGTAGCGAAACCAGCAGAGGCACTTTCAATTTTGCACGGAGGATTCCGAAAGTCTTGATTCGGTTTGGCTTGGATGGTACACCCTATGTCTCATCAGTTGCCCAGCACTGGGCTACGTTCTACCTTCCCGAAGCATGAGTTGTTAGCACTGCCCCGATCCCTTCACCAAGTGATCCCTTTATCTAATGCCGAAGGAGCCGGTCAGAGAGGAGAAAGCACCAGTATCCCCCAGTTGCTAGGAAACAAGCAGGGAGATCCTGACCTGAATTCTTAGCAGAGGCTGATGTTGCTCAGGAAGCTTAGCTGTGTCCTTCTTGGAAAGGCAGGGACACGCCGAAAAGTTACTCCTGGCTTTGCAAAGGCCACCGTGTAGCACCACCCAAGACAAAGGGACAGCAGCTGAGCTATTTTCACAACAAAAAGGCACCCATTGTGAAAATGGGAAACATGCAAAAACGGAGGGTGAATTTTCCGTTCTTCGTGCCAGTGAAACTACAAAGTTTTTAACCTTAAAATAAGATCTTTGCATTTCAAATTTGGTCATTAGATAAAGTGGGAGAAACCACCCACAATGCACACAGCCTCAACATTAACAAATGCAATGACAGAATACTAAACATATGAAAATCAAGAAATTAAGGTTATCTCAGACATGTATATATGAAGCATAATCTAAAGCCAAACTCGTAACAGAAAACTGAAGAGAAGCAAATTGGGAAAGTTAATGATGACATAAGTCAGCATTTTCTGACCTTTTAAATATTTTAAGTTACTGCCATGCCATTGTATTAATTACTCTATTTAGCTTGCAACCTCCTCAGCATGCATTTTCTAAAAGATGAAAAATAAGAGCTGAACTAGAACCAAAAAGCTAAAGCGCTTCTGGGTCCCTTGCATAGTGTATACCCGACCCCAGTTATCCTGTAGAGTGGAAGGAAATAATGACTTCTCAAATGCGCCATAATGTAAATGTCTCACACAGACCTGATTATTGGAAAAAAATGCCTGTTGCTTTCTACTGACTGCAAGGAACATCCATCCTCTTGGCAAAACCAGCAGGAAAGCCATGCTGGGCACACCACATGGGGCATGGCTCATGCAAGCTGGAGGGGCTGGTGAGGCCGGGAGGGGGACAAGGGCTGTCAGAGCAGTAATCTGAGTGCATTCCCACATACGAGCCGCTCTGTCCTTGCTTGGGCAGACACTGCCAGTGCCAGACAGGAGTATCGGTGAAGACCCACACCCAGCCAGGGCAGTAGCTCCAGTATCATCTTTGTAGGGCACACTTTCTGCATGAGAGATTTGCAGGGGGTATACCTACCACCCAGCCACCATGTAGGCAAAAGTCCTTTTAAAGAGGGGTCTCAGGCACAGGGCGACTGGCCTGTCACGTCTAGAGAAGTCCAGCTATGACCTTAAAAGGGAATTACTCCACAGCTTACAATAGACTGTCATCTGTTAAAAAACAAAGCAATGTTTAAATGGAAGGGAAATGCACACGAGTGTCTTTGCAGAAATGACAGACCGTCTCAGCTATGCAATGGCATACCTAATGCTTACTCCTAATCTGTGTAGTGTACCCCCCAAAAGGCTCTCCTTTCATTATAATATACAGTCAGTTCAGTGGCCCAGTACAGCTGTGTTCAACACAGGTTCAGGGTCAGGCAACAGTCTCTTAGCTATCTCTCCCTCCCCCATAAATGACAGTATTTACCCAGGGAGTCAGTCTATCTCTGCAGCAATTATAATGGCCCAAAAGCAGATGAGTATTACGGTGCTTCAAGTACCTTTCTGAACAAGAGCCAAAGCCCATCATGATTATAGGAAAATTAGAGTTCTTTTGTTCGTTTCCCTTCTCTCATCTTTTTGCAGAAACAGGAAGAACTCAGTGTTAAGCCCTTTCCCAAAAGCACTTAAATTTCCAGACAAAATAGTTACAGATGTCATGACCCCAGGAGCAGCAAAGCTAAATTAATCGAGGTTTTAAAGAGAGTTGCAATAAAAAAGGCTTTATAGATAACCAAGTGACCTTTGGAGGAAACAAACTGAAAAATTAAGCAGTATAGACTCACTTGCTGCTAAAGAAAAGGTATCACATAACAGAATACTGAAAGTCAGAAATCATAGCTCTGTGCAGTGCAACTGTATTTTAAGTAGTATAAGTATTCTGAAACAATTTTCTTTATGAAAGATATCCTCACCAGAAGGCAAAATGATGCAGAGAACCTACTCATAGAAATATTTTTATTAGATAGCGCTAGATTATTTTTTTTACTATAGATTCTTCTTTTGCAAACCAAGTGGAATGGATGTCACTTCGGTGCATTTTTTCCTACAAATTCTCCCAAATGGCCTTAATGTTCAGCAACACAACAAGTTGACACTAAATATCAGAAACCACAGAAAACAGAGAAAGCTTAGAAAAATAAAAGGTGCAGCAAAATGTAAGCTTTTAATAATGAGGCCCTTAACAGAGGCAAAGAGAAATTTGAAGACACGAGTATGGAAGATTTGAGAAGAAATGGAGAATTACTGAGCCTGAAAGAGAGAGGGAAAGCCTTTCAGGGACAAGAATTTCAGATGTGAAAGGGGAGGAGGAAAATGAGAAAAATACTTCTGAATTTTTCTGTAGACAGGCTGAAGGACATTTACTAGGACTGGTGATGAAGACAGTCCTTCAGGTGGATGCCAGAATCCAATGATCTCCTGGCCACAGATGAGCAAATAGCTTAATCAGTGATTTGTCACTGACAGAAAGCTGCAAATTATCATATGGCCATTATTTTTTTGTAGGTGTTTTTAAGCATAATCAAAATGCTGTGAAGACTCATGGAAGGTTTTTAACTTCAGTGCAAAAAAGGGAGTGTGAATGGTACATGGAGAGTGATAATGGGCCATAAACCAGTGAGAACCACAAAACAATAAAGCAGCTTTATATAAAAGTTAGAAAAAGGATGTAGATGGGAACAATGTGGCTGGAAATGCTGATTCAAGGGAGAGTCCAAACTGCACACCTTTCCTCCTTAATATTTCCTCTGTTCATGTCTTGAGCAGCAAGAACGGGTGAGCAGTAAAATGGATATGGGTGGGATACAGAAAAGCCATTCCATAGTGTTAAAAATAACCTGTCACATCTTCCTATTTTCTAAACTGGCATAACTCCACCAGCTTCATTTTATGCCAGCTTAAGATCTGGCCAAATGCACAAGAGGAAGGTGGCAGTTCCTCTTACATGCTTCACTTTGCCTGCGGGCAGGTTTCAGGAAGGCACGTGTCTATTCTAGGGGAAGATACTTAATGAAGGATTTAATCTTCCTGATGAATACAGAAGGATGCTAAAGTACCAAACTCATCAAACACACCTTGCAACAAAAGACATTGTTAAAAATTTGCTTTACTCAGCTGTGTAACCATAAAGCCATGTAAAACAGACAGTTCAAAATTACCCGACTTCAACCACTGAAAGTCAAACGCTGCTGTCCGAATCTCTCTGCAAAGGTATAGTTTTACAGTAAGTGAGACAGTACGTAATCTGGTCACATCTCCGCATACATCAGTAATACAGTACTGAGAAGTCTCCTGGTTGTTCAGACGCAGAAGGAGCTGCGTGAAGCATTGATTCACGCTGATGAATTGTAACCAAGCAACACTGCCAGCATCCCTCCAGCCCATTGTTCATGTGAGCTGGGAAGAATAGCAGAACAGTACTGAAAACCTGCCAAACTCCGGCTTCCCCAATGAAAGGATACCATCCCTCTAATGCTAGATATAGCAAATTATTTAACCAAAATTTAACAGAAATAAACTCTTATTTCCCTCCCTGTAAAAAGATAATGACATGCCTGAAGGCAGCAAATTAATTTCTGTGTGTCCATGACTCTCCTGTAAATAGCCTTTACAAAAGAAACAGTTCAAATTTACTTTACACAAAAAGTGCAGGCCAATGAATTATTCATCTGAGCTGAAGGACAGAAATACTGCCTTTTTGTTAGTCTGGCTATTAGATGCTGAGAAAAACTAAAGACAACTTTCTCAGATACAATAACTAATCAGTAACAACACAGATGAGATGGAAAGGAAGTTGATATACTTGAAAAATTTTTTCAGTGAGAGTTGGCAACAATTTTCCATGTAAGTGTCTGAAACCAACAGTTAACACACAAAATTCAGCTACTACATGATCATCATCGTGAACCTTACTATCAACAGGGGCCTAAAAAAATGACATTACAATACTGAATTTTTTCCTTTTATGGCAGTTAAGTCTGAGTGGTGGGATTATTTGTTCTGTGCAATGCCACTGATGTGGACATCAAGACCAAAATTCACTGTAAAATGATCCACTGTTGCTCTTTATGGGAATAAGAAGATGATACAGTCTGCCAACAAAACTGTTGGCTACTAGAGAACCTGAATTTTCAAGATGTGCCACAGTCCCCCATTTTACCAGAAAAACAAACAAACAAACAAACAAACAAACAGCACATATAGAAGTTAAGAATAAGATACAGAATCAACTTGTTCTCATAATGTAAAAGACAGGCTACCAGCTGTGTGCATTTCTCAGACTATAAAAAACCAAAGCACTGACCTGTAAAACAGATATAGTAATAACATCTGCTAGACTTCTGGGTTCTGAAATCGCATTCCCTGAGAGCAAGTTTCCAAAAGAAAGGCTGGGCACTTATGTAAGATACCATTTCCCTTTTCAATGAATCGTGCTTCTCTTTTGAAACAGCACTTAAAAGCCTGAGTGCAAAACCACATACATATCTCTTCTCTGGGAATAAAAGTAGCGCAAAAAACTGCCATGGCATTGACAAAAAAACAGATTTATCAATGCCTATCAGAATATGGGATATATTAGATCACCCTCTTTGCTTACTCCCTGCTCTTTTTAGTCAAAACAGGTTCCTAGATGTGGTCTTTTCAACCCCATCGTGGGGGATCAAGAAGTTCTGTATTCCCTATTCTACATGGACTATCACCAGGATCTCACAGAGGCAGAAATGCTGCTCCTGCCCAGGCTTTCTCTGCTTGGCATTTAGGGTCTTATAAAGTCCTCAACACTGCCAGAGGTTTTGACACTCCGCAGAACTTCTTACAGGGTCAAAGTCTGCTCTCCCATGGCATGAGTTCCCAGCAACTTCCTCTCAGTTGTGAGCAGGTATTTAGAGCAGAACTTGGTCTCATCTTCTTCTTTCCCCTCATATGTTTGCCAGATGGCTTTATTTAATGTCTATTCCCTGGATTGGCTCTGAGATTGATTTTTTTCCTCTACATTTGCCATCTGCTGGTCCAAACAGCTAAATGATAAACTTGCTTTTCAATCTCATGGCACTGATTTCATTCTTCCTGTCAAATTGGCATCCAAAATAGTATGGCAGGCAGATCAGCAGGTCTGGGTAAGGCCTCGCTCCACCAACGGGAATTTCCTCCTTCTTGTGCCTTTGAGAGCCATTACCACAGGAGAAAAGTTGTAAGAGGGAACAAAGCACAAAACCAGAGCAAAAAACTGAACCGTGTTGTCTTGATGACGAAAAGTGGTCTGTGCCGTGGCTATCACCTGGAAGCAGGATTTGCAGCCCCAGCAGCTGGCATTGTGTGGCCTTGTACAAAGAGAAGACATCATGTTGTGCAGCAACTAAGGGCAGAGAAATGCACGTGCACTTCCAAAAGAAACAAATTCTGTGCAGAAAAAAAAAAACAACGATTTAGATCCCCAAAATAATTTTCCAGAGTCTTCGGCAACCGTCTCACTCTTTTCAGTGACAAATATATGGGGACTCCGGTGAAATAACCAGCGTGAAAATGGGTACCATGCCCATGCCCTGCTGGGTACCCAGCCTGGGCAGCACTCCAGGTGACTGGGAAAGGCCAGGACGGGAGCCTGCAAAACTGCAACAGCAGCTGGCTGGGAAGGGTGTGAGGAAGAGGACAGAGGCAGCACTGAGGAAAGAGGAAGAGAAAGGTGCCAAAAGGTCTTGCTGTGACCCCACCTAAAGGCCTAACAGCAAGGTATTACTGAGCTGCCTGAATGTGCATGTTTTACCCGTCTTGTTACTTTAAACTCAGAATCTTCTAGAGACAATTCCGTCTCTTGAGTGTTTGCACAGTTACAAGCACAATAGCTCCTTGTGCTGGCTGAGTCCTTTGAACGCTATGAGAATACACTTAACTAATAAGAGCAGTAAAAAGCTTGGTGCTATTCATACTTGAGAAGATTTTGCATGGCTCTGGACAAATTATAGCCACAGCAATACTTTCAACAAACACATTTTCTAATCCCCTCACTATTATTTTTGCTCTCTCTTAGAGGTATTTTAAAGACAGAAACAAACATTTTCACCAAAAAAAAAAAAAAAACCATTTTGTATCTGAATGTCACAAAAGACTAACAATTTATCCAAATAGACTAAGTGAACAAAAGCTTGAGAACTCCTAGCTCAATGCTTAAATTTGCATATACACTTGTCTTTTTCTGATTCTCTTGTGGTTTTGGTGGCTCAGCTGACATCCAAATAGCCTGCCTGCTCTCAGGTTTGCACCACATGGTGAAGGAAGTGGGAACAGCGTGAGGTATACAGCATCTAGTTCTCTTAATGTTTAGATAAATGCTGACACTACAGACCTGGTCCTCCTTTTCCAGAGCTTCCCACCTCAGTTATGAAACTAATAAACCTATCCCAGCTGTTCACAGTGTTCTTGGTCTCAGCAGCTCTGATCCAATACCCACTGAGGCCAAAAGAAAGATTCCCTAATTACCCAGTGAGTGCCAAATCAAGATCAATGAGAGTCAAGCGCAACTGAAGAACAAGATGTATGAAAAAGATGTATAAATTTTTTTTGCAGTGCAAATTCCTTCACTACTGAACTGTACTGCACTGACCTGCCTGCTCCACGTCTTCATGTAGCCTGATACTTCATACACCACCCAGCATTGAAGGGAGTGGTCTGAGAAACAAATTTCTTCAAATTCCCAAGCTGCTTTATGTACTTCATGTTAGCAGTTCACAAAGCAATGACAATCAGATTTCTGGTTGTCACCATCATGAATGAAAGGATAAAAATTCAGTGACAAGTTATGAAATGTTACATCTGCTTGAGAAGGTAGAACAACCAGCCAAAAACAACGTGTCACAGAAATGTGTAAAACAGCACCAGATCTAGTCAGATACAGCACAAGCCAGGTCTATATTTGAAAGCTGGACTGGTACAGATGTTAGTAGGTGTACTGAATAAAGGACAGGAAGACTGTACCACCAGTCTGCATATCCATGGTAACCAAGAGAGGATCTCCTGGGGAAAGAAGTGGTGAGGTGGGAAACAAAAGAGCTTTATTCTTTTCCCCTTTGCAGTAGGGCTAAACAGCTTTCCCATTATATAGTGAGATTATTTAGGTTGGGGCGGCGTTCACCCCAAAATAACAACAGCAAAGAAGGAAAAAGAACAGGCGTTCATCAGCATCTTCAGTCCGCAGAGGGTTTGTCTCGCTCGCACCGTGGTCCATGTCTCTGCATGTTCACAGCTATTGTTCCACCTAAGCTGAAGCTGATGCAAACACACCCAGTTATATTACGGACAACCCATTATAATATACACAATACAGTATAGTACCCAAGACACACTGGTTGGCTGGAGCATGCAAGCTAAAGAAAGGACCAACGGCCTGCTATGCAGCTATCAGTATACAGCAGTTAAGTATGAAGTACCAGTAGAGCTCATTTCTCTTTGCGTATATGAGTATGTTCTGAATACATTTATGATGATGCAATTGCATCCGCTCCAGGCAAAGCCTGACAATCTTTAGTGTCTTTTAACTACTTATAAAAGTTCTACTGTCGAAGGACAACATCCAGTGAAAGAATGAGTTGTTGCGTAAGCAATGAAATGATTGGGATCTCCATACAATGCACAGTGATACCAGTGTGCCTACTGCATTACTCCGATGACCCAAAGCACAACCCCTTGAGCTCCCACTCCTCTGTGTACCCAAATGGCCCTTGCAGAGCCACCATCTCTGTCCATTTCCTTCCAGTTATCATGGGGACAAGAGGCAGCGCTGAGGCTGACACCAAGCTGAGCCCATGTGGACTGGCTGCTAGGCACCTGCGTGCTGAGTTGGAGGCAGGAAGGCAAAAAGAACAAAAGAAATAGATACCATCCCACCCTAATGGTCTATGTAACCTCTGAAGTAGCAGGATGAAAACATATTACAAATGCAGTTACTTTTAATAATTTCCTTTCTTTATTCTCCTGCCCCTGCCACGAATTTCAGTTTATTGCCTTTGTGAATAAACCAATAACTCTCTGCACGTGGTCCATTTCTCTGGTTTATTCCTTGGAGCAGGTTCTCCCTCTGCTTCACTAGAGGCAAGAAACAGTGACATCAAAAAGAAAACGGAAGAAAACCAAGGCAATAAAGTCTTAACATACTCAAAATGCCATCTGAACACTCAAACAGGAGCAGAAAAGCTCCTTCTTTTTAAATATTTGTTTCCATGCTATACTGTCCTCAGGGTATTTTTTTTTTGTTTGTTCTAAAATAAGTAGGGCGTGGTCTTGTTACTAAATATCGTATGATTTGATAATCATACAGCAGAGCAAACTACTTTTCTAATCTGGAATAAACTCTTAAATTCTACAGTGCCTTTAAGAAAATGAAGTTTAAGTACATTTTATTTCTCCAATGACATATGAGCCCAGGAAAAAGTAATTTTCTCTCTATTTTAGTTGGATTTGAAAGTCTTGGAATTGACAGTTGTACGTTAAAATTTTACACCTGAATTTTTACAGCTACATGAAATCAGCATTGATTTATACAGCACACAATGTCT
Organism: Athene noctua; assembly: GCF_965140245.1. Classification (NCBI taxonomy): domain Eukaryota; kingdom Metazoa; phylum Chordata; class Aves; order Strigiformes; family Strigidae; genus Athene; species Athene noctua. Next base: position 193,101,093 of record NC_134037.1, read on the forward strand.
TATTTCTTGATTAACTTCCCTTCAGGCTTTCACGGTAAGCCAGAGATATTTTATTAAAGAGGAGATAACAGTGATACTTGCATTAGCTTCCTTCATTATAATCAGTTGCTTGTAACTTTGGCAGATCCTTTAAGGACCACTTTAAGGTCCTTTGGGTGGGAGGGCAAAAGGATGAATAGCTTGTGATGGTGTAATTGAAGACCAGCCCACCTGTAAGAGGCAGGTTACAGCTGCACAACGAACCTTGGTTCTGACACACTCAAGTTTGCATGTTGACTCAGCAAAGTAAATAATGCTCTTCTCAAGCAGCCTGCACAAAGTTGTCAGGGCATTCTGGTTTAATACACAGCATGTTATCAGACATTACACATCCAACATAATTAATTAAAACATTTAAAAACTGAAGTGGTTTCCCCTGGTATTTGACAATCTGCTGTTCCTAAGCAAAGTGGCTGAGAGTTTAATAAGAAATGTCAGGAAAACTAGTTAAAATTTGAAGTTCATTTTGATTAAGAACCTTCTCATGTAAGTAGACCATCTGCATGTTCCTATCGCAGTAGCGCTCTCACCTACACTACCAAATGGCTTTTGTTTCCTTACCTTAACTTGTTAAAGCAGATACTGTCTTCAGATCACTACATACAGACCTGTTACGGAATATAATATTTTAATGACCCCACAGCAGACTCTTCGGCTGAGCTAATACAAGCTCTCAGCTTTAGTCCAAATCTGATAGCAAAGTAAACAGAGGTAGGATGATGCAGAGTGCTACTGTAAATTCCAGCCTAATTTCATCCTGAAGAATGGATGGAGAAAATAAAATGGTGTAATCACTTATCAGTATTATGATGAAAACAGCACATTGGTCAGGTTTATTTTGCCTTGTGCTTCAGAAATAGAGGCTGTTAAAATAACAACTAGTCAGATAAGAAAAGCTAACAGAAAATAAGGCTTTATATTGTGGAGATACAACTGACAAAATTTAGTGTTGTAGGAGCAGATGTGGTTGGAAAAACAATGAAACACTTTTCGGCAGAATTTGCAGATTTGTTTTGCGGTGATGGAGCCAGGCAGCCCCTGCTGGAGGTTACCACCACCATCAGCCACAGACCCAAAGTCCCCACAAATCTGACAGGAAGGTTCATACTGAGATGTACCTATTTGCACACATGGTCTTCTTTTACAACCCAACTTACTGTTGTGTTTGAGCTACAGCTTGTGGCCTTCATTCAGAATAAGACTGCAAAGCAGCTGGGCTAGTTATTATAAACCAGATAGTTAAAGCAACATTAATAAAAATTAGAGAATTAACGGTTACTTACAGTCTAATTGCCAATAAGCTGTTTTATTTATTTTGCTTTGACTAAGAAACTTACTACATCAGGCTCACTGCAAGAGCTGCAGAGAAAATTTCTGAGAAGTTTCAAGAAAACTGACCAAAAATCTTTTGCGTACATACGACAAACAATTTACAGTGCTCTCTGCTCAGAGTCATTTGGCATCAGATTCACAGGACCAGCTTTTTCTAAAATATCCTCTCACTATGAGAAAGGTTGTAGAAACAACCTCTTTACTTTAGAGCAGATAGGATTTCCTTAAAGCTCTCCACCAGAGTGCAAATATAAACCCTCATATGCTTGTGCTAACAATGCTGAGTTACACAAGAGATGGTAACAAGCTGAAAGAGCATTATTTTGTCAAAACAGCAGGTCAGCTAGCATTATCCTTCTGTATACTGCAGACTCACCGCAAATGTCTGAGAGGAGCCAGACTGTTTACTTGTTTCAGGTATCTCTGAAATGGACCAACTTTCAGTCCCATAAAAACTTTGAACTTTGTCTGTTCAGTGGCTGAAGCCCACTCAGGGATCCTGAAATATCAAGTATGCAGTATTAAATTATTACACACCCATTATTTCAACTTGCTTCTAGGCAAGAAATGTCTCTCTTTTTCTCCAATCATCTTCCACTGCTAAATTTCAAGCTACAAGCCAACAGGAAAATTAATAACCCGAGTTATTGATGTACCTGAGTTAAGCATTACTAAAGCAATGGCTATAATTCAGAGCAAGTGTAAAATACAACAGAGCTTCTTTATCCAAGAAGGTAACGAGAGCAACAAAACCATTTACAGATGCATGGCAAGTTCAAAGAAACAACTGATGCTGTGGTCCAAAGGAGATGTCCCTTAGGATTGCTATCACAAATGCAGATATTTGTACGGCAGAGGTGTTTCTGTGAGAAAGAAAGAAAGAAAGAAAGGAAGGAAGGAGGAACTCTGTAGGAAAAACAATACAGTAAAGGCAGGAGAAAGTCAGAGAGAGTGAGAATAGTTGTTGGGAGAATTTTCCTGAAAAGACCTAACGACAGAGCACCACCTCACTGGTGGTGGAACAAAGTAGGGAGTGACGCTTAAAGAAGCCTTCCTCCTCTTAGCTGAATTCTCCTTCATCCGTGGAATCAAGGTTTGGGTTGGGTTTTTTAATTACCAGGATTGGATCTGGCTTCATCGCCAGATTAACATTATTTAAAACTCATTAAAAATTGCCTGGTTTTGATCTAAGTTTTGACAGCCTGAACTCCAGTGAATCCAGGGTCACAACCCCAATTCTGACCTTGCAGCACTTCCTCGTTCTGTCTTGCCTAAGCATGGTTTTATTTGTACATACTACTCTGTGTTCTCAAATGCCTGCACAAAAGTGGAAGCAGCAGCAGTAGTTTCCCTTTCAGGTGGGTTTTGTTAATTTCTTTCACAGCTGTGGCAATAATTAATAATGGCCAGCCTCTCAAAAGAAGCCAGTGAGCCTGTTCTACAGTCATGAGGCCACAGACAGGACACCTACGCACTGCACCAACCAGTGGGACCCAACACTCGCAGGAGTTGTGCTGGAAGGCCCCCTTCTCCTGTGCTGAACTCCATCAATCTTTCACAGGAGCCAGTAATGCTCCTCACTGTCTCCTGTAGCCCAGCTTACCAGACACGTTACCTTCACGCCATCATGGCACTCAACACGGCACTTCTTCGGACACATGTACAGGGGAAGCAGGTACCTCTGAAATTCTGTCCAGCAGATAGAAGAGCAGATTTCCTGAAGTCCCTTAGGCTTCTCAGCTGATTGCAGGATGTGCCACAGTTTCTCAAAACTAATCAGTTGTTCCAGAGAAACATAAAACTTATGAGGAGAACGTGTCAATTCATTCACAATATATGCTCCTCTACAAATACGTAACACAGATGGGAACTGACATTTAAGATGACCCACACCCTATATAAGCCTCACACAAACTGCCTAGTTATTCACTTTTCCAGCTTGGCAAACTAAGCCTCCATACTCAGTGTCAAGCTAAAACATTTGTTAAAATAATTCTTGGCTTCCTTCCACTCCAAACAAATTCATCAGGCAGATATTTCAACTCCTTTTTGACTCAAGCAAGCAGAAGTAGGGAGGTACAAAAGTAGAGGTCTAAAAGCCTTCATTAGCTAGAACATGACTTTTTCGTACACCTTTTTCTTCCACATAAGGATAACGAAAGGTTTCGGCTATTTTTAAGGTCACTGTCTCCAATTAAGAGTAACACATGAGCTTTAAACAAATCAGACAACCGTGGAACAATTTTAATCCCTGAATGAATAAATCCCTTGGGGGACCTGGCTGCAGAGAAATCAATGGGCAATGCTATTAAGCCCTAACAGCAAATAAGGCACAATCTGGCTTCTACAATGAACCTCAAAGCCAGAAATCCTGTCATAAGAATTTATCAGATTTGTGTGATCAGTCATCAGTGTACAAAGCCAGATTATACCCAGAATGTCTTCTGCTTACAGCAGCTGTTGGAACAGCATTGTGCTAGATCATCTTTGGGTTAATCTTACGGGGAAAAATAAGACAGTAATAAGCGTTAACTGGATGAATACTCATTTGTTCCTGTGAACTCCTACCCTTATCAGCACCCTGCTGCTCACTGACCTTACCTCTAGCTCAGAAGCGTAAGAGAAGTATCAGCTGTGACTGTGAGAAGCTTGGCATTTGCTCCCACAGCCTTTCACAGCAACATATAAATGACCTCTCCTGCCCTACAGACTGGAAGTGCTCTCTCTAACAGTGGGATCAAACACAAATCATTCGTATCGTGCTACAAAAACACACCACAGGCTGGCAGATAAAACAGAACCGTGCTTTTAAAAAAATCATCAAAACAGAATAGACAATATCCCCTCCCCCTCAATATAACTAAACGTTCACCTGCTGACAACTCTCAGGGTAAGGACAAAATTACTTTGCTTGGTATGGTTGATACAGTCTAGCCCATATCTAGGAGCCTCTGCAGCATGCCTCAGGCTGCATCTGTTCCTATGAATTAAATGCTCCCAGGACTGTTCTATGATAACACTGGAGCCAGTGGCTTGAAACCAGACTGCTAAACTCTCATGGTCCTCGAAAGAGGGTGACTACATCCACATTGCTTGCTGAAAACCATCACCAGCCTATCTAACCAGGACTATGTCCAGGGCTGTTCTAACAACCCAGAAGGACAGGTGATCAGTGACAGCCTGACTCAGGAATGTTCCCTGCACTATTCCATAGTATAGATGCATCTTCCCTGTCCAACCACCCAGACTGTTCAGATATAGGGCATGTCCGAAGTGCATGACAGCTGCCTCTTGGCTCACAGAACCAAATTTCCCTTCCTTGAAACCAAGACACGTGAACAAGGAAAGAGGGTGAAAATAACACACATACAGCTACTACCCAGGCAGAGCCATGACACAGACATGGTACACCCAGTGCTCAGAACTATTCACTCCAAGTATCCACTGTTTAGATATATAGTTCTAGAGAGTCAAGTTTTCAGGTCATTAAGTCCTTAAAGATAGAGATGGGAGCCATCACCTCTTGTAATGAATAGGACTCATTAGCTGATAAAATGTACAGTGGGATTTTCAGGTTAGGTGCCTCAATCCTATTGCAGTTGACTGGAATTACATCCCTGAAGATGTTAAAAGCCTGTGTGTTAGGAGAGATGCCTGTGTTATCCCTCAGCACCCATGTACAGTCAGTGTCTAATCTATTTTGCTGGCTTATGAAAGAAATACAGAAGTAATACTACAAGCATTTTCCTCCTTCTCCTGGGTAAATAAAAAATATCACCTGCATATTTCATCTTTGAGATCTTGCTTCAAGTCTGTCTCCAAGCAAATAAATGGAAGTCCCACAGAAGCTGCTGAAGTAAATTTCAACATTCCGTGGTAGTGTGAGACACAAGACAGGCGGAAATAGTTAAGCAACTTAATTCACACTGGTTTGGCATTCTGTCAAAGGGTTTTTGTGGAAGTAATTAAAAAAGGGAACCTGAAGTCATTAGAAAGCATAAATAATTTTCACAGTGACACTTAATTTTTTTTTTTCCCCAGCATCCTTTCACTGATGCATGTCCAGAACTCTAATCTGCATAATCAATTTAAAACACCAACATACAGTTATCACCTCACTTGAAAAAAATAAACTAGTAAAGAATCACAGCACTCCATCAGTTGGTTCAGCAGCAATTAAGATAAGCTGTTTTCACAGTTGGCAGCATACTTTCTTCCAACTTTGATCTCACAGAAAGATGTGAAAAAGAGCTAAACGAGAAGATAAAAAAATTATACATATTGTCTACCATAGCTCCCATTATTTTTAAGCAAGTAACTTTTGAGATAAGTGCATATTTGGAGTGAGTTTTTGAGAGCAGTAAAATGGACACTATCTTCTTATAAAGCAGGCTGGTGAGAAACAAGAAACCCATGGACCAGATACAGTCTAAGACTTCACTTTGATAATCTGGGAAAGAAAGCGAACCTGTGCCATACAAAATAGGTCTGACAGTTCTCCCTGAGCTGTGGAAAAAAAACAAAACAAAACAAAACCCAAAACATTTCTGCTATAAAGCAATTAGCACACTAGGAGAAAATAATAGCACATACTGACACAAGATAATACACCACATTAACTGTTCCTATAAACCTTAATGGGAAGTAGGAGAGACAGAAGTAAAAGATGTTACCCGCCTTATTGTAACAAGGGCCGGTTTTTTTCAAAATTAGCTTGGATGTATTCATGTTTAGAAGCTAAATTTAAAATACCTGAAATAGGCTCCATTTTCTTAAACTGTTGAGCACTCCTTTTAGGAAAAAAAAAAATAAGTCTTTAGGGTCCATCTACATTCAGTGACCCAAAGACACTAGCCACCTAGGAAAATTCAGAACACTTTACTGAAATACACTAATTTGTCTTTCTGCTTTTCAAAATCCTGGGAAAATAGTGCTGATGAGGATAGCATTTTCTTTTTCAAGCTTGGATTATGTGCCAGTGTGGCAAAATCCAGCTACCACTGCTGGCCTGAATAGACCAAGCAAGATACTGAGGAGGATCTCTGAAAGTCTGCGTGTTCAGTCATGCTTATAAAACTAAGAACACACAGATTTAAGAGCTTGATTGACCTATTTTAACTGTTTGCTTAAATGGCAATCAACCCCAACAAGTTTGTCATCTGCTCTTTTTGATTCACACTCTTTTGTATATTTGTTCATGACACACTGCTGAAGGAACGAAGGACTGATCTCTGTTTGGCTAAAGACGTCAAGTAAACCCTTATTTTATTATTATGCTGCCACCTATAGCCTTTTTGATCACCACACTATCCCTGCACAGTTTTGATTTTCGTTTAAGCTTACAAAAATTACATTGTCTGTCCTTTAATAACCCTCAACATATGGCCCCCAAGAGAAACACGAAATAAAACGTTTGGGGTGACAATCTTTTGCCATCTTTCCTCTGTGATCTCCAGCCCCAAAGATCTTCCCAGTTTCGCCTGCTCTGATGTTCTCCCATGAAGAGTGCTGTCAGCATGTCTGAGAAGAACAGATGACTCTGAGGTGAATGTTTACCAAACTAGCTCAAGTGGTTACTTTCAACCAACAGAGAGTATGCCTGAGCACAGTACACAACCAGCCTGCAGTGCAGAATACAGGAATGGAAACCGAATCTAAAGTTTCTGTGAGACCAAACGGAGAAATCTCACCAGCTACTCCTATATATACACATCATTCATGCTCTACTTCTGCACACTGATTAGTACCACTAAGCAGTAACGTCAATCCTCTTCCTCTCCCAATGTTTTTCTGTACAAGAGTTTTTTTAATTTACAACTAAAAAACGGATCTTCCTGAGACCAGACTTATGTGTTTTTTGCTGCAGAGCAGCACACCAAGTGATGTAAATTCAGAATCCCTGTTTTGTAGTCTTACAAGCAGAGACCTGAGCTATATGGATGTTTTGCACAGCAGTCCTAGCTATGAAACTGTCAGCTCAGTGGTGATGCATTAAACACTATAGCAACTCAGAAGGCCCACAGCTACAGTTCATTCTTCCTCTAGGAGTGGAAGTAGAAGGACAGACAGCATGTTTGTCCCTCCTTAACCTCTAGCTTCTCCAAGTACCTGTGGAAACTCTTGCCTTGTTTGTACGGTCAGTTGATGCAGTGCAGCCCCTGCTTCTGCCCAAACACCTAAGACCTTGCAAAAAGCCTAGTGATACTGATTCCAGTATTAAGGAAAGAATGTCACAACTGTAAGATTTCAGGAGTTACTAACCTTGATGGCATACAGTGCCCTTTTATCTACATGCCCGAGTCCTTTATGTTTCATTCTATATAGTATTTATAGCTTCTTCCTTCAGTTCTAGAATATTTTCCATTTTAGGAAGGAGAGAAATCTAATCAAGTTTAGAATCAAATAAAACCCATAAAACTCTAAAATACAGGCAGCTGATAGCATTGTGTTAGACAATGAGTTAGAAGATGAAGCTGTGCTTTTGTTATTCTATTTTTCTTTAAATAGCAGAGTTGCCAAAGCTGGTGTGATAAAAGAAGAATGACATGGAGAAAGAAAAAGTGGGTAATCTTCCCATCTCATTTACCACTTTTGAATACAAAGGGGTAAACCTGCAACTTGTCTCCCCTGCCCAGTACATTCATGTGCTACAGATAAAAAACCAAAGCACACTGAGTTTTTAGCTTTTGGGGGGGGCAATATTAAATTATGCCATTCAAAATAAATTGACTTTAAAAAAAAATAAAGTCTTTTGCTGTTTAAAAAAAGCAGAGCTATTGCATATTTTTATCCACAGAATAAAATGTTTATGGAGACTGTAGCTTAGCAGTACGAGCTGAAGCACTTTTTATAACTCTGTATACTCTCAGAAGTGTGTCTCCCTTGTAAACTCAGACTTGCACATCATACCTAAAACTGTAAGTGTAGCCGTAAAAGAAAAAGTTGTACCTCAGTACAGTCAAGATATTTTCCTTGGAGGATTCTTTTTAAAGCTACTTCTGTCCTAGCTTCGCAATAAACTTCATCAGAAAACCAGCTGGTAGAGGACACCACCAAACGTACATACCAGCTTATACATATGTGGGTTTTTCATACTCCCCAGGCTGATTAATGAAGTCTGCTCTGAAGCAGCTGAGAGCATGGAAGTCCATGGGCCTGCGAATTCTGAGAAACAAAATGTACTGGAAGAAAAATCAAAGAAGTCAGTGTCCTGTTTCATCTCATTCTCTTTGAACATCAACAGACATGCTAAAAACTGTCTGCCTTAAGTAAACAATCTCGTAATTACACTTCACTACACTCATCAAGGTCACAAAGAGTCAATGGTGACAAACTGCTATAAAATCCCATTCTCTTATACCTGTTTTGACGCATATTTCTCCAACTTATTGATTTAATTTTCCTCTTGAATTATTTCAAAATTTGTCAGAATTTAAGGCATCACCAATGCATACAGTGAAACTTGCTCCCAGTTATGTTTCAAACATGCTCTACAAAAGTAGATGCTCCATCTGCTGTTTAAAGGGCTCTAAGACAGTTTTCTGTTAGTTAAATTCCTACAACTACTGGATAAGCTACTACTGCCAAGAAGAATTTTGTTGGCTCCAGCTAAGGCTATACAAACTACAGGCACCAGGAGTAAAACGTTACCCTTGAAATCAAGACAATAACTATTTAAGTTTCAGCGTCCATTAAAAACTTTGTTGCTGTTGTTTTTTGCAGAAACATCTACTAATACACTTAAGCTATGCTCCCAGACTGCTGTCTGTATTTTCCCAAGTGCCAACAGACCCAACTGATTGTTTCTGAACTGCCAAGATTTCTAATTTCACCCTGTTATAATTCATCAAACAGATCTAGGAATTTTACACTCAGAATTCTACAACGCACAATGTTCGTACTTTATAGACACCAAAAATTAAAGTACTCCAGAAATATGGTACTGATTGCATTGTTCACTTTTATATTTATTTTTAAAACCTTCCATTTTAAATGTATTTCAGAGCAGCCGGACCCCCTTGCCTCTTACACTGCACTTGCTTTACCCACATCTACCTGCAAAATGTTAATCTGATACTGAATTAGAAAGATCTCTCCCTTAATGACTATATGAGATGACACACATTTAATGAGCATATCTTAGCTTAGCCCTCTTCACACAGGGTGATGATGGAGTGAGAGAGGCTGCAGTACTATACCAAGAAAGCACTGGGGAGGGACTTGTGCCAGTACTGGCCAATTCAAAAACATAAACTGAGAGGACTTGACCTTATCAAACCCAAAGCTGAAGGATGAAGAAACATAATTTTGAGGGAGTTCTGCTGACTTTAGGAGGAGTAGCAATCCACAGAAATGCTTCAGTACAGATAAAGCCATCTTCCTTAAGGGACCATTATGGCCATGAATGGATATTTCACTGTAACAAAATGGGTAACTAAATGGTCTCCTTCCCTGACCTTTTTGCATAGCCCCTCTTTTCTCTTTAATAATACAGAACCATAAAACCCTCCATAAGAGAAGTCTGTATATTTAATACCTTGGACACCTCACATTTTAGTGGTTTATGGTTGAATTTCCATCTCTCCTGTGATTGCTAACTCTCTTTCAGAATATGCAAAGCTGGGAAATGAAGTAGCTTTTTCTATACGAGTATGTTACAACCCTGGCATGTACAGCCTTTGTTCTACTGCCTTCCAACAAAGATTTCCATGTTCAAATGGATGTCCTTTAGTATTCTGGACTGATACAAACCAGACACGTTCAGTTCATCAGCACCTACAATCTCAGAAAGGCACTTTAAGGCATCTGAAAACATAAATTGTGTGTTGCTGGACACATACTACATTTAATGAGCCAAAGCTAGTGCTTGCTGTTAAGCAAGACCTCAGAGAGTAAGAGAGCTTGTCCAGGGCACTGGACAAGAGATCTGTGACACTAGTAAAACCAGACTTGAGACACCTTCACCCTCTGCACCATGAGTGCTCTGCAGGGTCCCTCTTCACGGTGTGGTTTGGTTATAGTGCCTCAGTCAAAGACTGGTTGTGCCGGCAACGCGCATCTGAAACCAAGAGTGGAATGGACAGATGTTCTACTAGGCAAATGGCCATTTATTAAATCTTCACACAAACATAGCGAGAACTTGTCTCTGTGTCATTAGACATCAATGACTTCACTTTAGTCCTGCTGAATCTGAAATGTAGCTTTGCTACTGCAGTAAATATTTGCCTGAGACACTGTCATAATTTAATCATATTTTCAGTTCCTCGGTAACAGCTCAGTGCCAGTCCCTGCTATTACAGAGCTTGCTCTTTCCTCCTCCTTGGTACTCTTCCATCATGACTATAAATACTGAATCTGCTAGCCAAGTAACTTACAGCTGTTAATGTCCTCCACAAAAGGACAGCAGACGATGTCAGCACCGCTACAGGCCACATATGAGCAGAGCCTTTTTCCCTGGAGAGCTCAGTGGCAGGAAGAAGGCACTCATGTTCCCACACACTACTTTAGAAACAACACTGCTGCAGCTACTACTGCACAGATTACTTTTTTTTTTTTTTTCAAGAGAAGAATCAGATTCTATATATCCACAAGCCCTTTTTATGCTAAAGAAAATGTTTTTAATTAAAAACACAGCAGAAGTAAAGTTCACAAGGTCATTGTGAAAGCAAAGAAACAGGACCTCCTACTGCCTATAAACTTTGATGTCTGTACATAGACAAATTAATTACCCATCAGTACAGCCACAGAAAGTTCCTACTTCATCACTGGATGAAGTTAAACGCACCTGCTCCCTTTCCTTTAATGATAAGCCAACTCCTACCACGAAACTGCCTTCTTTCAATGATTAAAGAGCTACAAGGCAAGTGACAGTAATAATGTTACATTTTTTCCTTCTGTAATCTAATCTTTGCCCTGTAGAAACTGCTGATGAGAGCTCGCTTCCACTTAAAATTTACATAAAAACAATCCATACGATGTTGCATGGAAAAGGACTGGTGCCCCAGTGTTTACTGGCACAGTGATATAAGGAAGGAGAAATTACTCCGATGCAAAAATGATATACAGCCTTGTATCAGTATCAAACAGGCTTTGATGTATGGTTACTATTTTTGGAAGCTAATGATACGTGAGTGATAAAGCAAATGAACTTTTTAATGATGACAAATACAGGAGAATCTACAGCACTGAGAACACGATGTCCAACTGAAGAAAGATTTATGGGAGCTAATTATGGTACATTAGGTTTGTAATGGAAAAATAGAAGAATAGGAAGAATGTCTGGAAGATCTTGTGTGTGTCAAACTGGAATAACAATTTACTTTCAGTCAAAGCGTGTAATATATAGTCCACTGCACGCTTCTTGCTGATATTTATATTGCTTTGGTATTTATATGCATATAAAGCCTAAGACATGCATGATTTTATGTAAATTAAATACAATTAAACTAGCTGTAGAAAAAAATGTAGGTATTTAACTACTGTGAAAATATGCAAATAATTAGTGCTTATATTGCTATTAAAGATATGTAGGGGTTATTTTCAGTTAATCGTATGGCAAAACTAAACAGGATGATGTTTTCACAACAAAAATAAACTTCACTGCACTCTTAAAGCTTTTTGAGTTGAAAAGATTCCCATACAGTGACCTAAGATCTATCAGTGTCAATTAAAATTCGATACACTCAATATACTATTGTAAGTAAAGTTTGTCAATAGAAGCTAATATAACAATGACAGAAACTGACTTGTGATATTTCAGATCTCATGTCCAAAAATAGATCAAAGAAGGGAAGAAGTCACAATGTTTAAGGCCATAGGATCAGTCAGCATTTTGCAAGAGGTCTTAAGGAATGGGAGAGGGAAAGCCACAGCCTTTTGGGGCAAGAAAAGAGTCCTGCAAGCTAAACTCAGCCCTTCTGAGGGGCGCTGAGACAGCGGAAGCACAAATCTATACGCCTCAGCCTTATTCACACCCGATAAACCTCGACAGGACGATCGCGAAGGGGCCTTTTGTGTACGTGGAACCCGGTGCCCGCGTCTTCCCACTACGTGCCGTCGGCCCTAAATGAAACGCCTCCTGCGATTCAGATTAAGTGTCTCCCTTCACTATACTCTCAGAAAAACGGGTTCCGGAGACCATGACGGGAAACAAAGCCCCGTCCCGGCGTCCAAACCTCCCCGCCGACAACGGCTCCACCTCGGCCCGGCGTCCACCGGCATGAGGAGCTGCCCTCGCCCCCCCCCCCCCCCTCGACGGGCTGAGGCGGGCGGCGAAATCCCGGCGGACAGGGCTGAGGCGAAGAGGGATCCCGGCGGGCGGGGCTGAGGCGAGGGGGCAGCGGGCAGCCCCGGGGGCGGGCTGCAGAGCGACCCCACCGGCGCCCAGCGCTGCCGCCTCACGCGTCCAAGACCAAGCCCGCAGCAAACGGCCTGCGGCGAGGCTGCCCCCTGCGGCGTCCATCTTTGGGCACCTGCCGCCGCTTCCTGGCAGGTTTCCTGGCTCCCGCCGCGCGGGGCCGGCGGTAACGGGGAGCGGCGGGGCCGCCGAGGCGTCCCCCGCCCCGCCGAGACTGACTTACGCGCTGCCGGCGGCGGGGCGCCGTGAGGGGCTCCGCGCTGCCTTCTCTCGCTCACCTGGGGCCCGTGCGAGCAGCGAGGCGGAAGCCCTCCGCCGCCGGCCGCGGGGCAGCCCGGGGCACCGGCAGCCCACAGGCGGCAGGAGAGCGGTGCCCGCGGCTGGCGGCGCCCGGGAGGCGACGGGGAGTGAGTCAGGCGGGACCGGCCCATCCGAGCGCGCCGCGCCGGAGCCGCTGACCTGCAGCCACCTGCCCGCAGCCCTGCCTCGCTCCTCCCGGCCCGGCCCGGCCCGGCCCGGCAGCCACCTGCGGCGCAGGACCCGCCCGCAGCCGCGGGGCCAAAGGCGAGGCGAGGCGGCAGCGCTGCTCAGGGAGCGGCGCGGAGGTAAAGGGCACGGCAGCCAGCCAGCCAGCCCAGGCTAGGTCCCCGCCTCCGGCCGGCCCTGGGGGGACCCTGACTGCGGCCCGGTTCCTGAGGGACACGAGGCTGAGGAGAAGAGAGCAGACCAGGAATTGTAAACGGGGCAGTTTCACCCCTAGAGCTTTCTGCCTTGGCCGCTTTCCCCTTCGCCTGCCCTCACTGGTTTAAGGTAGCAACTGGCCGTCTCCAGGTTTTTCCTCAAGCGAGTTAAAGACTGCGGGAGGTGTCAGGGCAATGGCAGCACAGTCGGTAAGGTACATGTGCTAAAAGCAGATCAGACCCACATTAAAAGTCATTCAAGATCCTTACAGTGGTATCAGAGTGAAAGGCTTTAGCTGAAGTTGCTTGCAGCTGTGAATAGTAGTAGCCCATTTGGGTAGTGGCTTTGAAGCTTTGTTTCCATGCAAGAAGCGAGAAAAGAAGGCTGAAGGAATGGGCTGGAAGAATTGACAAAAGTAACATCAATGGAGTGATTTCTCACTTCAGTATCTATCTATTTCAATAAATTTTTCTCGAAGTCGTGAGTTCTAGTTTCAGCCTTTTGTCTCCTAAAGAGTCTCCCTGGTGTAAAGTCAATGAGTCTCAGGACAGCAGTTTTGCATGGAAAATACAGGTGTGGCCTGAAAAAAAGAACAAACACCACAATACCTTACCTCACAGTCCAAGGTAAAAGTGTTAGAATGAAAAACGCTATGGCGCTTGCTTGTTTCTTAGGGCACTGGTAAGGGGAGAAGAATTTAAAAGGGAAAACTGGTGCACACTCATTCTGTCTTTAAATGAGAAATCCTTTCAGCGTTACTGCTAGAGTAGCCACTGTCGGTCAAAAATATTCAATTATAGATTTTATTTCTATTAAATAGCATTGTTTCTAAAGTGTGTATGCTATTCTGGCAACAGTAATTATAAAATATTACCATCTGCAGGAAAGACATACCCTTGTGTAACACAAATCTGAGAAGCACATTGTTCACCTGCTAGGTTGCACTGCAGCTCTGACAGAAGTGTTCTGCTTTGTGTACTCTGTATAATTGCTTGGGTGTAGGCTCCATTCAAGATAAAAAAATGTTTGTTCTCCCGCCTCAGGAAATAAAACCACTGAAAATACAATGTAGATGAGAAGCACAAGCTGGAAAACTTAAAACTAAGCTTGGACTTTTGCATCTCCTGAAATAAATTATTAAACTGCTTAATGGGTTTTAATAAAAGTCAAATGTGAGACAGCCTAGAGAAAAATCAAATTGCATATATTAGGGAGTTAGGTCAAAAAAAATCCATTGGATGAAAACATCATTTTAGGCCATGTCTTATACATAATGTTTTAATTATAAGCAAACTTTGTTTTTTCAAAGTTTATTCATAAAAAATCTCATCCTTGTAATGAAATAAGGATCCAAGTCAAGTCACATGCAAATTTTATCCATGTTATCCAACTATTTTTCTTCTGTGTGGAAAGTGTCCAAAATGTAAAACTAACTGTGAAATATCTTTCCATGTATTCAGATAACTGTGTATGTTAATACCACAAAGCTAAGTATGATTCATTCATCATTTCACATACTCCCTCTGCTGGAAATTAATATGAAGGTTCAGTGGATCAGAAGAAAGATCATTAAGAGTGCACGATACATTAAAAAAACCTCTCTTGCTTCTTGTATTAAAAAAATCACACTGCTTTACAGGTCTATGTCAGTAAAACAACTTGTATTCCTTGTTGCAAGGCTATTTGTACCAAAATCACTAAGACATGGAAGGAGGAGCTAATGCAAATTAACTAGTTAAGTATTCCATATATACTAACTTTATATGCATTCTATTGTATCATTTAAGATCTGCTAATATCAAAGATTATATAAAAATACAAAATCAAGTGAGTAACAGAGCTGCTAAAGTTTCTCTGATGCCAATAGCCATGTGGCGCTCTAATACTCCACAGGCTGCGCTGATTCTGACAGGATTAGTTGCTCTCAGAAGAAGGGAGGGGGATAAAATAAAAAACTCAGCTGTAGTACTACCAAAAAGTACCCCACACCATGAGCCTTCTTCCTGGTCAAAGACTAAAAACACTTGCATTAACACTGACAGCAGAATATTAACTCCGATTACATGTTGCTAAAGTTCGAGCTTTATTAGTGACTGAAAGGACATAAATCTGTTTTTCTTTGAGAGGAAACAGCAGGATAAATCACATAGATAGATGGTTCCAAACGCTGCTGGAAGGTTGCTTGCATAGATTTTACAAAAAGCAGTGAACTACTACTACCCAGCAACACACAATGAATTCCACCTTGGTGGGACTATGCTGGTAATGGAGACACAGTTCTGTATATGTATGTCCTGCTGCTTCTAGTGTGGAGAAAAAGACTAAGGACGGAGGTACCAGACGCACCAAATCCTATAAACCAGTTACGTTCAAGTAAAATACCTTCTACTGATTAATGGTGACAGTTTCCGTTGCTCTGGGTAAACAAACTCAGCTGTAAACAACTCCATAACCAGTGACTAGAAATTAGAAAAATACTGCTCCAGATGAGCATGAATACTTTTTAAAGTACTGTAGGAGTCTTTGTTATGCAAAACAGATAATTTTAGATCATCACAGAGTAGCTAGGAACAAGTTTAATATGCTCTTATTTCATATAAAACCACAGATTGTATTTTCAGGTTTGCCTATGTACAAATATTATGGTAAAAGGCCATTAAAAAGAAGTATAAAAATCAAGTATTGCATTGTTCACAGTTGCAAATAAGTGTCACAAATGCAAAAAATGATAAATAGATTCTTGGTGTATGTTTCCTTCCAACCAAAATACTGTAATAAAGCAACAAGAAAATCACCCTACCACAAGTAACACACAATATGAGGAAATAGATACTATCACAAAATGTATAACATTTCAGTTTGGGCATATTCAATAGTACTTCCTGGTTTTTGATAAGATTAAGGCGTGTTACAGATTAGAGAGTTTGGAACCAAAAGTAAAGAACTTTGCTTCAACCTTAAGTAAAGATCGATAATGAGCTCAGAGTAAAGTTACCTATTCAGCAATGGTCTGAAGGTTTTCAGAATGTACTGTTGAAACAGTACATACAATTTCCAACCAACAAACACTGTGCATGTCCACTTGGGCTATTGCTACAGACATGGCCAACAAGCAGCTGTTCTGTTAAACTAAAAATTAATACTTGCAAATGCCATTTTTTCTTTTTTTCTTTCTGTCAGTGCCTGACTGTGTTAGGTCAAATGTAGGGGGGTTGCCACTACAGTGATGTTGCTCTCTGAATACACTCACTTGAATGCTTTTTGGTGGTGTTTGGTTTTTTTGTTTGCTTTTTTTTTTTTAAAACCATCAGTAATTACATAGCAATTAATTCAGTCAGAAGTCAGAAGTCAGTTGAAGTCTGTATCACATCATCATTGACAGAAGTTCCTTTGGCCCCATCCATGACCTGATGATCTCCTTGCAGTTTGCCAGCAGAAAAACAAAGTTCTCCTTTCTGTAACATTTTCTAAACAAAGACTAACCCTAATAATAAAGGCTATTACTTTATCAGAGTACTCTAAAAGAAGTAAGTTTATTACATCTTGATATATCTTATATGGAAAAGCTATCATTATTACAATTACATGTTAGGACATGGGCCTCTGCACGATATATCCACTCCAAAAAAGAACTGTTTTATCTATCTTATCTTTAACTAACCTCTCATTCTCATATTCTAAATGATATGATATTAGTTTTGTAGACTAAGGTCACATTTCTCAAACTTTTTTGTGATCATCTTCTAAAAAAATCAATATGGCAATATGATCGCAAAACAACAAACCACATTCTCATCTTCTGGGATGATGAGATGATCTCCTCTCACCTGGGAAAAGTATACAATATGCCTTTTAATAACTGCATAATGTGGAAATGGTTAATATTACTATGTCTGATTCTACAATCTTTATTACTTGCAAGTAGTTCCATTAACACTGGCAATTGCTGAAATTACTTCTGTGGCTATCCGCCAAATGAAGAATGAAGAATCAGGACCTACAAATTAAAATCAAGTCACCTGTACTGAAAAATATTGTTGCTCTTATGGAAGATAATTCTAGAATTTATGTTATTGGTATATATTTATATTTTACTCTTTTTTTAAAAAAACCCCACTTTATTCATCAAAATACTTTTACAGTTTTTTTAAAGCTACCTGTTCCTAAAAAGCAACATAGAATCATACCTACAGCTCATATCAACTGGTTATAAAAGGCAGTCAGAAGCATTCAAATGGGTTATGCTGTCTTTAATCATTACTCAAATATGAATGTTAATGTTTAGTAGTCAGGTTATCACAAACCGAATTCATATGAAGGAACGAACGTGCAAGAGGTATGTTTAAATCATTACCATGACCAAAGCGCATTTTCTTTCAAAAATAAACTGGAGATGTGTTTTAAAATTCTTTTATGAAGACAGCAAGAAGGATGAATCTATTTTTTTAAATTGATAATTTAAATGAATTAAACAGGAATTACTTCTCTATTTCCAAATACAAAAGGATAGATTTCCCAGTTGATTTATAGGAGAGAATTCTACTTTTTTTTCTTGCATTTAAAGGGCAAGAATCTAGAACATAAACAAATGTTCTAACATAAAGTGCAGAAATTCTGAACAAGTTTAAGTGCCAATACCTACCACCAAACAGTACTCACTCATATTAAAGAACTCTTAAATTGAAACTTTGTGCAGTTTTAATAAAATTCTTAGAAGTTGAACACACCTGCAGTATATATGGAAACCTACAAAATAATATATATCTTCACAGATGGATATCTAAACACCAGTATCTGCTGGCATTACTATCTTATTTATCCAAATTAATAAGTGATGTTTGAAGAGGGAGGGGCGGGGGGGGGGAAACCCAAAACTCTTCCTATCTTGAGATGACACAGCATTCTCTCAAGCATAATACTTCCATAGTTCAGCAAAAATACATCCAAATCATAACACCTGAATATTGAAATTCCCCCCCCCCCCATAAAGTTATTGTTGTTCTCTTTCCTTTTTTTCAGTTATATCAGTAACCTTTTAAAATTATGCAGACTTTTAAAACAAAAGCAGACTTTCAGTAAAGTCAATGGAACTTGGGCTTTCTGTTTACCGTGATGGGCCATCTCACACTAATACAAGAGCTGGGAGAGGGGTGGGAGAAGAAGCTATCCTGACTGATTTCTTCCCACTGGACAACATTAAGCATGAGGAAAAACCCGTGCAAGCATTTGTGAAATGGCTTTAATGAAACTTAGCATTCAGCAGGGAAAAGCGATGATTAAATGAGCATTAAACTTGAACTCTAACTCTCCAGATGGTGTGCATGGTCTCCACAAGCCATTGTGAATATAACATTACAAGTCCTTGACACAAGAATTCCTAGAAAGAAAAAGAAATTTAATTTGTTTCATGTTCAGCGAATACAGAAACACATTTTGATGTTTCCATGTGCAAAATTTTAAGTTTTGATTCTGAAAGCACTTTGAACAGGCTTCCCAGTCTCTTCAACAGTCAATCCAGATCATTTGAATGATTAGATTTTATTGTATAAAAATGCTATAATTCTCTTTGAGGTGAAAGGCAAGCTTTGGGCTCCTATCACTTAAGACGGTCAGATAGAAAAGGTCTTTCCCACTAGGTCTGCAGGACTAACTACAAGGCACATCCTTTCCACTTTACTGAAACAAGGAGTCTGGTGCAATAAAGACAAAAGATGTAAGAATAAGTTACTGTCCAATTTACTCCTGTTATCACATTCTCAATAAAATAAAAAGGTGACTGTCTGCCTCATCTCCCATCACAATCTGGCTGCTAAAATAGCACCAAAACACTGGAGAGGAGGAAGGGTATTAATGGTGATTCCAGCACTGCCATCTCATTATACTTCATGTATTGCAGAGTCTGACATTAGCTGTGGAAGAAACCTCTCTATCAACGAGTAGTTGTTTCTACAGTAGCTTTTTTAAACCCTGGTAACTTGTCTTCAAGCAATTGAAAATGTTATTTCACCTCCTGGAGGACTATTTCTAGTAGTACTCTGCTTTAAATCTAACAGGAACTTATACCCAGACTTGTTTCAACAATTCCCCATGCATCTGTTTTAAGTCTTTAGAAGTCTGTGTTATCTGCATTAATATTTTGCTTTTACTCAGGCCATATTTTACATTGTTTTTTTTTCTTTCATTCTGGTCTCAAAGAATTTTTCTGAATCTTTCTAGAGTTAGCTGGGAGGGAAATGATTTCATCATTCATAAATATTTCAGATACTTCTACTATTCCATCTTTTTCTTGATACAGACTCTTAAGTTCTTGACATTAAATTTATCAAGAACTTCAGTACTGTGGACATTAAAGCACTCACCCAGAGATAGATAAATCAAATGTAAACCACCCATACAAAGCAGAGAGATCCAGATCTGGATATCTGCTCTCAGGAGAGCCTTATCGAACAGGCTATTTTATTCACCACTGTATCACTACACTACACAAACCTGATAAATTCTTTCAAGTTAAGCTTTTGAAACATAGCACAGACTGCCAAAGTTTCAGGTTTTATAGCACAGGGTTTTTTAATGAAAATAATCCCAAACCTTTTAATATAAATAAATAAGTAGCTAAGTCTGGAGCAACTCTAGTTCTTCCCACTTAGCCAAAAGAGTATGGATGAGGAAAAAAGTTATAAATTATATTAGTGTCTTGAGCACCCAAAAATGGAAAATAATCAAGCAGGAAAAAAAATGAGTTAATTTGTACTCAAAAGCTACATTGAGAAAGATTTAGCTTAAACCAGCTAAAGATTTTAAGCAAATGAAGTATGTATACCTGGCTCACATACTTCATTTTTGGTCCTTACTTAAACTCATTGTTCCCTAGGAATGTGCCAAAGCAGATCATGCCACATAAGCCAGTCAGGCGGAAGAAACCTCAACCAAACAAAAAAAACCCCAAAACCCAAAAAGCAAACAAGAAAGGAGTTGAATTCATGATCTAGTTTGTAGAAGATTAGTCTTGATCTGGTATTTAGCCAGAAGTTTACTAATTAGAAAGAAATTCTATCACCCTGAAAAGGGCATGATACAAATAGGAAAAGCACCATAATTGTTAGTATCAGTGTCATGACTACATGGATTGACCCCTCTTCTTTATACATAATCAAAAATAGAAGAAAGTGTTATGGTAATTAAAAGTAAATTAAACCATTCCAAATGATACAATGCTTTTTTCAACAAATTTAAGAGCTACACTATACTCAGACTAAGGAAGTTCTATCAGCGGAATGAAGATTCCCTGTACTTGCTATCAAGGACTGGGAATAGCTACAAAATCACTGCCTTGCACAGCTGTGTTTTCCTACAAAGGGCACCAGAACCAGCTCACTGGCCCAGGGAAACTTGTCTCATATTCTTAGGACCTGTGTACTTAGAGGAGCCTTTGTTAACAAAGATTAATCAGATGTGAAAGGTAATAATCCTAGTTAACAAAATTAATCTTGGAAGTACATAACCATCTCAAAAGCAGAAACTATTTCCTGCAAGTCATGAAATGGGTCTTTTTCCCCCTCAACTGGCTTTTTTTTGGTTTTGTGTTGTTTGGGTTTTTTAATGTGTGCTGCCATCAATCTACCAAAACAGTGTGATGCAACAAGCATGCGGCTACCAAATATGAAGCCAAGCTGAGACTGAAACTGACAGGGGAGCAGCTGCATATTGTGGAGGCTTCATTTCACTGTTTGTTAAAAGCAAAGCTGAGCTTGTTCCTCCTCAGGGTTACAAGTATTCAACGACTTTTAGAATGCCTTTATGTATCTTGTAAAAAAATGCACATATAGAAAGAATAAAAATTATTCTGAAAACTACTAGAAGAAGAAAGGCTGCACTGTTAAAAACTTATATGTAGGAAAGATGAAAATATTTACATCTACACCTGCAGAAAATGGTGGCAAGTCGAGATATTCTGTAGCATTATCTCTATTACTGTTTTAAGAATTTATGACTATAGCATCCCAGTGCAAGTAGTTGCTATTAACCATACAGTTTTGATACAGTTCAATAAAACAAAATAAAAGGAGTATCATCAAAAGATTGTGGTCCTGAACCTTCTTGTAACTTTTCTTGGCACAGTGTAATTCCATGGAATTCAGTCAATATTTCAACAAGAAATATCAGAGTTCATCCTTGTATTTTACTACACACACACACCCCCACACCCCCCCCGGCCCAGCCCCCAGTGTTTAGAACTTAAATGTTGTTGAACCACTTACCCTTCCAGGGACCAATCCAAAGACCAATCAGGAGGTTGATGATGGGGATGTTCAGGTGATGATGTTCTTAAAGTAGAGCTTAACTGACATGAGATTGTACAATTCTGGTGTCGAAGCTCCTGTACAGCACATTCTCTAAATAAACATTATTTTACAGTGAGGCTTATAAGCACTTTTACAAAATGATCAAAATTATTTCATAGTCATTATCATCTCTTTTTTTTTTTTCTCTTTCAGATTGTCAGCTTTTTTATTTTATTTTAAAAGGATATGTGGTGTTCATCACATACTTGTCTGAAAGACAGATTAGTGACTCTCTCTGTAGTACTCCCTTACTCAGATTTAGGTCTACATATCCATTGTCTCTATTTTCCTTAAAAGACAAGCTAACCATGGTTGCTGCAGGTTAAACTCTAAAAATTGTAAAACTCTCCAGGAAGGAAGAGCCTAATTCACAGGTCTGCAACATAAAGACAATCACTTTCATTACTGATTTTAGTAAGAACAGTGTTGACTGTGGTATTCTTGTGCTGTTTGAGTTGGCAAGGCCAGTAAACTAGAATCTACCTGAAGTGTGCTGAAACTGATAGATATTTAAGGGATGGATATTTAAGAGATACCAGTGGGAAAGTTGTAAAATGGTAGTCTAGTCATTTTGACTGCAAGGGCTAGGGCCTGGATACTGGATCAATCCATAACTTTTGCATCCGGGTGTATTGGGAGGAAGTATGTGGGACTGGATAATACACTGGAAAATTTTTGAGGTACATACTCATCTGGGATCCTGGTTTCAGGCTGCCAGTTGTTTACAGAAGAATCTAGTCTGGGTTGGATTTGGAAACTACTAGAAAGGGTGGCTACAACAACCCCTGAGTTTCAATGTATAACCCCAGTAAAACCTGGACAATAGTTCATTATAAATGAATGGGTGTTTTGGGAGGTAGCACTGACCCAGGCTGGAAAAAAGGACTCCAAGTTGCCCAAAACCTTGCAGATGAAGGTAGAGAAAGGACTGCCTATATGGTATTGAACTGAAACCGATCCCACTTGGCCGATACCATAGGCCTACCTATGGAGCGGACCACTGAAACAGATCACCAAAACCTTCAGGAGAGTAGTCAGATTCAGCATCAGCTCATGGAGCTCAATCTACAGGCAAGAAAAGGGCTTGCTCGAGCAGCAGGAGCCCAGTGAGACAGTAACAGTCTTCCACAATGTAGCTACCAACATCCCACAACCTTGTGCCTGGGGAGGTATCATATGCACCATAAATACTACGGAACCAGCCTTTATCTCCATTGACTGCTAGTCTTATTAGCATTATTGCTTTTAAGGCTTTACTATGCACATACTGTATTGTGTTTAATGGTCAAGATGGTGCTGGCAATGGTGGGAAGTGAGAGTGCAGCTGCTTGCACCTCTCACAGGTAACATCACCATGGAGAATACCAAGTCTGAGTACGAATGTAGCAAAACTGTGACCAGTGAGGAAAAGTAGCTATGGGCAAGTTTTTTATTTGAGAGGAGACTGGGGCAGAGAAAGGGAGGTGCAAAGGCAGCAAAAGGAGGGTCAAGAAACTGAAAGGGATAAAGAGATGTGCAAGTCATGCACTTGAAGCTGTCCAGGGGTACCTGACAGTCAGTCCCTGCGCTTGGTAACCACAGCCAACAGGACACTAAATCAAATCTGTTGTTTCCAATGAGTACAAACTGCTTCTGCAGTCAGGAGGATGGGAGTGATGGGAAGGTGCTTTTCCTGACTGGTAAAGAAAAACCCAGACAAATGGATTAAGCCTCCTGGTATCACTGTGTTGGTGCTCATTCAAGGCCTGACAGCATGGGCACTTCCACCTCCTAATTTCAGGCATTATTTCATTCCACACCAAGGCAGTAAATCAATCGACTAGCTAAGTCAGAGTTAAAACAAGGATATCAACTACCCTCTTCTTTAAACTAACAACAAAAAAATCCAGTCAGTACTCACATCTGCTGATTCCATTATATACTATCATGATACTGACTTTAATGATAGTATTTTTTCTCTCTGGCTAATTTTCTCATTTTCACTTGCCACTACCAGAAAAATAGATTGGCTGTAAGAAGCCGGCCTGAAGCTTTAATCCCTTTCTCTGCAAGCAAGAGAGACAGATACCTGCTCTTGTAAGTCATGACTTTCCAAGGAAAAACAGAAAAGAAATAGAATTCCTGTAACCTTTGCAGGACACTGAAGGGACACTGTTTTATGAAAAAGCTGAAAAAAGAAAAAAGCTCTAGCCTTTCAAAGACAGCTAAATCGAATGACAGCCTCATATTTTTATATGAGAACATTTCAGTCTTTGCTATCTAAGATTTCTGCATACAGTTTTTGCAGCTGGCTTACAGACTGCATAATGGAACCTAGATTTGTTTTTTTCCAAAACAATTCAGGTAATATGTTTGTAACTCTCCTGAAGTAGAAGAGAAATTCCCTTCAGGAATGAAAACTGAAGATCTTTGCCTCAGTATAGGCTCACTCTAGTATTTTGCTATCCAACTGTAAACTAAGTGTTGATATTGCAACTATAAACAATCACGTGAGTAACAAATTACCCTTAACCAGAAGAAGAGATTAAGTATAGAGGCTGATTCAGCTTTCTGCCAATGAACACTTCAAGAAGAAACACTTGCAATCCCTACCAGGGAGCATCCATACACCATGAGATGGATGCACTCACATAGGGGAAGTAGAGAAACAACAGTCTGAAGAAGGTCACATTTCTTTTAAAACTTGGACTCCTGTATTAGTACAGTCTGTCTCATTCTATGCAGCTGAAGAAGCACAAATGTGCCACCTTTTAAATTGACTCACACGGCTAACACAAAAATTTAGATGTTTTTGCCACGACTTCAGGGTAAAGGAGAATCCAATTTGAAACATACACTGAGACATTTAAGAAATCCATGTGTGAAAGACCTAGCATTAGATATAGAGGTGCTCCCTCCAAAACCCTCATCCTTACTTATGAGAGAACAAAGTTATAAACAAAGTAATTTACTACAATTAAACAAGACATCTGATTCTCAAGCCTGTGCTATAATCACATCACTCTGCTTCTTTTAGCCACCCTTCTTAAATACCCAAAATAATGCCTGACATGGTAGTATTTTATCCTCAATACATCCATGAAATAGAGAAGTGCTGTTGTTTCACAGATAAGAAAACTAAGTAGATAAACTAACTCATGAAGCAGTCTAGGGACTGTTCTCTGTTACTGTGGCCAAATCACATGAAACAACTTGTACATATTGTTAAACTCTTCCCACAAGAGAAAAAAAAATTTACTTTGGCCATACTGCCATTTGGGAACTATGCCTAGTACCTCCTGTGCCCCAAGTAGTACCTGGGAGAATGCAGGCTGGTACAGGCTAAAGTAATTCCAGAGTGTCTACTAACAATCAAACTTTATGGACGGTTGTGCGGACCCCTCAAGTCAATGCTCTGACCTGGAGCACAGGTGTAACCAAAAGGTAGCCATTCATATCGCAGAACTTAGTACTCTATAAATCACTTTTCTAGCCAACTAGTCAGCTAGACTGTCACTATAGATCAAGACAGGCATCACTATAAGTGAGTGAAGACAGACAAGCACCTTCAGGAAAGTGATCCTAACCATCCTAAACCAGGCAATTCCATAGGGCAGTTTATCTCACTGTCTTGTTCCATTGGCTATAAAGGGGACCTAATTTACACAACATGTATAAAGCTACACAGTCTGAAGTCAGTGACATGTATAGCCTCTGAACACACAGGAGATGTACAGCAGAGCAAACCCAAAATTTGCTGTTTATCCTACTAACCAGTCTGAGTCTTAGTACTGTATTGTATTTCACCCCAGTTAGATGCAGGAAGCTCAATACAAAGGCATATACTTGCCTTTCAAAGTGCTCAGTCCCCAGCTGTCTTTTGGCGATACACAGTTCCAACTGTAGCTCAGCTGCTCTATTTCTTAGTTGAGTAAGATCTTGACTCTGCACAGCACTGTAAAGTCCATACACTTTAATTAGATAGCAACTATAATCCTCCAAGTATGTTACCAAATACAATTATCCAAAGTCAAAAAGGCAGCTATTCCATGCAATTGAAATTAAGAATTATCTGTTGAGTAAAATGTAACACTACCCAGAAAAGTCTATTACAGTATAGCTGAGGAATCAGAAGCAGGTTTTTGCTATCTTCTGCCATTAAGGTGACCAAAGTACATTGGCCATTTGAAAATGCAGCTTGATATAAAATCATCTTTGAGTATATACACTTGGGAAGAATGATAACACCTGTAATATTATCATAGTCATTTACTCACAGTTTATTTTCTGCTAAAGAATGCTGTTCCTTGAGAAACTGAATTTCAGAGTCTTTTTCTTGATTTTCTCTCTGTGACTGAAATTCTTTCTCATGACTGGACACAGTCAAAGATTCCAAGTTTTTCATAGACGCTCTTTCATTTCCCAGTTGTTTTCTCAGCAGCTCTGTTTCAGAATGAAATGAGGCACACTTGCTCTGCAGCTAAACAAAGATTTTAAAGTTTTAGACGTATGTTTGTTTAGCTTACTGGTTGTCTATTATGGTAACCTTTTTTTTTTATTTAAAAAAAAAAAAAGAGAAAAATAAAAAAGAAAGTCTGGGATCAATGAGAACTAACAGAAAAGTGATAGAATCATATGGAAAATACCTGAATAATCTCAGTATGTATGAACAATTTTTCAGAGTTTATCCAAGCTGAGTTTTTTAAAATTTGCCTGTCAAATATTAATTTTCTGGGTTTTGTAAAAATCAAAATCAATAGAGATTGATCTTCAAGGGAAATTAAAGAAATACTATTAAAGAGATATTGATAATTCCTAAATCAGCCAAGCATTTTAAAGTCCATGACAAGTTTATTTGCTAATAAACTACGCTAGATATTCTGCTTACTTAGTGACTAGAGGTAAAATCCAAGACATCTTTAAAGAAAACAATCAGTAATTTTAAGTCCTGACTTTTGAGTATTCGTAGTGAAACCTTGCAAAGCAGTGTGAGCTTTTCAAATAGTATACAGCATCTCCCCTCTGAGGCCAAATTAAACACTCAAAAAATACTAATCATCAATAAGGATTTCTTTGATCATTCTAGATACCAAAGTAGATTTAGATCCCTTAAGTATAATGTTAACATAAACTTATTTTTCTAATATATTTCACATACCCTTTCTACCTTCTCTGCTTTTGGAGGATTTAATCATTCTTTGACTGCATCTAGTTTAATGCAAAGTTCTTGTGTAGATGGGAGGTTTGCAAGCACGGAGATTCTCTCCCAATATATGCTTTGAAGCTCTCCTTCCATTTTCACAAGACACTTGCTTAAGACAGAAATCTGAGCCTTGTATGCCACTTCTGTTGTTAAATGCCACAGTAAAGCAGTATCAGATAACCAAAACTCTACTGTAAAGAGATTTTAAAACTGCTTCCAAAATCCTGCAAAAATATCTCCATGTAATTGTGGTGAATTTTAAGAAGCAGTGGTCATTTATTCTGGAATAAACTTGGACGTTATTTCTTTAAATAACTCCTGTATGTAAAAACTAGAAAAGAAGAGTTCTTGCTTTTGGCAGCAAAATCAGCTACTGACATTTTAACCTCTACTCCTTCTGCGGAGCTAACAAGGGTCAAAATTCTGCCATGGGCCCCATTCCATTTTTAGATTAGACCCTCTTATTTTAGCAGTAAAATGTATTCTTGCATGTAGAGGATCAGTGAATGTTGAGATATTGTCAGTCATATTTATACCGCTGTCACACATGAACTCAGAAGTCACACTGAAGAGAAGGCCAACAGCCACAGTTCTAACTAAACACATTCAGAATTTTGTATAATTAACATAACCTAGGTTTTTCCTTTTTGAAAAATGCTCGTACTTTGCCCAGTGACACTTGTGTTTCCAGTCACTTTTAACTACTTGATTTTCAGTGGGTAGCAGAATGAGTCTGGGAGCTTGACAAAAGCAAAGGGAGAGACAAAGCACTGTGACTTCCTTGAAGGATTTATTAGGATTGAGATCCAAAGAGATGATTGTAGGGGGAGCATATCACATAAATTCTATCTCTGTCTTGCCTGAAATAAAGCACAAGGAACCCAGAGCACTGCTAAACACATTAAGATTCCTGAATAAAAACTTAGGTGTTTTAGATGTGTGCCTTACACATAACTGCTATGAACCCGAATACGACATCTGGAATTCTGACTCCATTTGCTGACACAGTTTTCATGAAGAGGCCTGTTTATTCCTATACTAAATAGCAGGCATGTGGGAAAGAATTAGAAGGATGAAATCTCTATCCATTTGAGGCTTGTTGGACAAACTAGGACTATGTACCTGTTTTATTATATTTTAAAAATGTCAAAATCTGCCACACAATCTTCCTGTGCTGTTTTGCTACAGTTCTCATCTACTTGCTGAACAGCAGCAGTTCAGTTCCTCTTGGGTATCCAATGTGCATGGGTAGCCCTCAGTAGCCTATGTCATATTCAGAAAGCAGAGATGATCTGCAACAAAAACTGTTAACAATCCAAAACCAGAAGATAGTTTATGTGTTCATATCATATTTCCAAAGCCATGCTATGCACTTCCCTTTAAGTTCTTCAGATTCTCAAGCAGGGAGAGGATCTTTAGGACACCTAACGTAGTGGAAAGAAGGTTGAAAAGCTGGAAGCAAGAAAAGCGGGGACAAGAATGTAACAAGTGACAAAGCTCTAGGTATCTTTCAGGTATGCTGTGGAGTTGTGTGTGACATTATGCCTTCAGTCATTTCAAACATGAGAGCATTTTATAACTTTTTTCCTTGAACTATGCTATTTTTTTAAAATATTTTTTTTTTCTAAGTGTGACTAGTGGAATTCTAGTCATGTTTAATTAAATAAACTCGAACTCCATACAGTTCATTGTAAAATTACCTCTAAGATAAAAGAAGTGGCATTAAGCATAATTTTAAACAGCTGCAGGCTTAAAATACCACCAGACCATTTCAAGGGTGAACTATGGAAAGAATGATTTCAACTTACTTGCTCCACCTCTGTTTCAAGGGACCCCATTTTCTTTTTCAATCTGCGGTTCTCAGACTCCACACAGACCAGTGCCAGTCTAACAGAGCTACAGTCTGCTTCTGCTTGATGGCATTTTGCTTCCCAACTTTCTCCTTGTTCACAGGCTTTGTGGTAATTCTCCGAAAGCTCGCCATTCTCTCTCTCCTAACATATAAAGCTTGTTTAATAATTTACAGTAAACTTCACAAAATAGGGATATCTATACATTTACATGTATGACATGGTATTGGATATTCTCTTTCCATTCAAAACTTTGCCATTTAGCCAAAACATTGAGAGACTTCTCAGGAACCAGTGTTTTTTGTACAAGATGGCTGCATTTTAATGCTCAAAAGAGATCTGTTAAAAATGGCTAAATTAAAATTACAAATATGAGGTATAGTAACATATTGCAGAAATACTATTTTTTTACTGTTAATCCCATATGGTAATAAAGACAAAAGAGTCCCAAGTCTCTGTATTATTCACATTCTTAATTCTTAAGTTTAATAAACACATTTATATAAAACCACAGTGAAATATACTTCCTCACTTGTGTACTGCAAGAACAGCTAAGAAAATGTGTTCAAAGTATTAAAAACATGTTAATAGAATACAAATAAGTTTCAGCTAGGAAGCAAATTCTTTCATGGAAATATGGTTAAAATTTCATTTTTAGTTAAAACAACAGCTTTTATTAACAGGTTTAATCCATTTACTCACTTTAGACTTCAGTACACCCTTCAGCCTGACAATATCTGCCTTTGAATCCTGGGCTTTCAACTTCATATCATCAAGCTCATTCTGGTAACTTGCTGTTTTTTTATATAGTACCTATAAAGAAAGATTTGTTTCATACAGTTGAAGTATACCGTTTGCACCTTTACAAAAACTAGTATGTATCTAGCAACTATGACTTTATTAACTACTTATTTAAAGGCTATATACAATCTAAACCATCTATATTTCTCAAAATAAGAGCTTGCATACATAAAAAATATTTACCTTATTTGACTTACAAATAATGCTGAATTTTCTTAAAATGAAGGAAAGTGACAATAAAAGAATGTAGCAGCTAAGACAGATGGTTTAATTAGTAGCTAGGTGGTCAT
Organism: Athene noctua; assembly: GCF_965140245.1. Lineage (NCBI taxonomy): Eukaryota > Metazoa > Chordata > Aves > Strigiformes > Strigidae > Athene > Athene noctua. The sequence goes on from NC_134037.1 coordinate 193,130,966, forward strand.
AACAAAATAGCCTGCCCCATTTAAGAAAAAAGGCTCAAGAGTCAGTTCCCTCTTTTTCACATGTTACAGTCTCTTAAAAGCCTACATCTGAAAAAGCAGAAGACAGCTAAAAATGGAATTAACTAATTAAGTAGTTATCTTCTAATCAGGAGAAAAAAAGCCTCAAGTATTAGAAGGCACTGGCAACTACTGCTTGAGAAACGAAACAGAGAAGAAAAAACCTGCAGAGAGGCTGTCTTAAACTGCCCCGTTCAGAAAGTCTTCCTTCCTTACAAAATTACTATGAGAACACTCAGCTACAAGAACCGGGGGTGGGGGTGGGGGGGGTGGGGGGGGTGGGTGAGAAAGGTTGGCTATGGAGAAACTCCCATTCCTATTGTGAAAAGGCTGTGAATTGCTGAGAAAGCTTCCAAGTTTTCCAGTAAACGCAACTGAAGAAAAGGGAATGCTACTTTAAATACTTGGAATATCACCTAAATTAATGGAAGAACCTAGAGGAACCATTACATGTTATGGAGGAAAACCCATTAAAAAGTAGTTGATCCTACAAGGCTAAGACTTTGTTTCTAACTGCTTCTACAAGCATCCAGGCATTGCAAAGAAAACCATGAAGCTTTCAAAAGTAGCTAGAAGCAACAGGAGGCTGTTTTGTACCAGCTGACCACACCAGTAACAACTGGTCTTCTAAAAGAAGGTTCAGAATAGTGATTCCTTGAAGCAAACTCTTTCAGTAATCCATGTTTCCAGTCACACTACTACCTACCTCTGGCGTTTAAGTCTACTAGGATCCCTTTTCTAGCATACTCAAAGAGGGCGCTAAAGAGTTAGTGTGTTTGAGAGTTATTTAGCGTTGCAGTGCAGAATTAGGCACCTGATCTAATGTAGTTAACTATGCTTCCTCTGTAATGAAGGGAGAGAGAGAGGTAAAATGAATCACTTTAAAAACTGGGATGGGATGAATCTCCTTATGGACGACTTTTCTTCATGTAAAAGGGAACCTTAATGCCCCAAAACTTTCATATAGCTAAAATCACGTGAAGTTAATGTGTTACTTCAAAACAGGGTAGCACTTCTAGAAGAGAAAGCCAGGTGAGCAGAAAGTATTTTCAAAGACAAAGATATCCTAAACAGTAGAATAAGTGCAGAGAAGAAAGAGCAAGTATCAGAAAACCTAAAGGAAGGCAAGAAGTTGAACTAAGATAAGAAAAGTCAGACATTACACAGTGATGAACTACTACAGGCATTAAGCTTAATTTCTAGCTGCTTGGAAAATACATTGATGCATGAACTTTTTGTGTGCATGAGATGACACTTTAAAGTATTTTAACTACTTTCACTAGTAACTGCACACAGATAAATAACACAGTAGATAATGTAATTTTGTATTATAAGCAAGTATTTGCAGCATCTTTTATCCAAAAGCCACTTTAAAGGAATGTACATAAATACAATACTATTAATAAAGTTTTGAACCTTATTAAAATATGTACTGTGTTAAATTATTAGCAAGTCAAATTCATAAGCTTGTAAGTGCTCTGGACCAGTCACAGCACAGTATAAGAAATAGTGCCGCCTTTATAGTACTTTTCCATGTAAGCAATAGTTACAACTGCCACAGTGTTTTTACATGAAGATCAAAGAGAAATATTAAGTAGCTCTTCCTCAAGATAAGCATCCAAACCATTACGTAAGAGTAGCAGGTCCTCTTTATACAAGTGAGCTGAGCAATAAGGGAATAAGTAGAATTTGAAAAATTAGCTTAAAAAATAGTTTGCAGATTTACTTCAGATGAGGGCCCAACAGTTCTATACACTACTTGAAAAATACACAATTTGCCTTTTTATTCAAGGGTTCTCTGTACAAATATACCTGATTTTCTTGCTTAATATTAGAAAGATGCTCTTGTAACCTGTCATTCTCCTGAGCTAATGATTCTCTGTTCTTGTCAGCCTGTGCAAGTTGTTTGCTGGTTTCTTGTAGCTGTTGATGCAAACTGGTGATATCTTTCTCACAGATACAGAGAGCTTCAGTGGATTTTCTATGCAGCAAACAACAAATACTTCAGGTACAACAATACTGCGCAACCTAATACAAATGATAGCTTTTCCAGTGGTTAAGTTGTAAGTCATGAAACAAAACTGTAACACTTTAATATTTAATATTAAAGTGATAATAAAAAAAACTATACAATAGCACATTCATGATTCAGTTTTTGAGTTAATGTTATAAATTAATCAAAATTTAATAATGATCTTGACATTTTATCCTTACTTTGTGGAACGCTCCAACTCAGAAATCAGAATCTTGAAATCTGAAATTATATTATCCTGAAAAAGAAATAAAAAATTAAAACAAATCTCTCATCACTCCTCAGTATAAAAAAAAAAAAAATAAAAAATCTTATTTGTATTTTCCTTTTATTCAGCTAGCTGGTTAATTTAACTATGTAGAGCAAAATGGATTGGGGTTTTCCAAGTTTCACCATGTACTGTTTACAGCTGAAAATTCTGATAATCTAATTTGGCAAATAAAGGAACAAATATTGTTATCTTCTGCAGAATATAATAACTTCAATTAAATTCTTTAATCCTTTGTGGTTCTAAAGGTAGCATTTGGCTCACACCCCCAAAACTAAATTATGTCTTCTGTCTATTAGGTAAGTTATCACAGCTTTTCTACAATGAGTAAACTACCAGAATCTGGTAGCTTGTAACTGATAAAATGAGAATTCCATCACTGTATTTCCAGAAAGAAGGCAGAACAAAGTATATCACTTTATTCCCTTGTCTTTGGATACAGATATTAAAAGAAGCATAGATAGGCTAAGGAAATGCCTTCCACTGGAGACACAAGAGAGGTGAGAGACGGCCATCTCTTCTCTAAAATGGACCCCACTTTGCAATTTACAGTTTTTAAAATGTATAGTCAGTGCTTATGGCAAAATGATTACAGCCTCTCCTGCAGTATCTTTTCTTTAAGATTTTGTTAAAATTTGGTGCAAATTCTTGAGTTAACAATTGCAACAGTTTAAAAGCACCTTCTTTAGTTTATCCTAAATACCCAGATTACCTAAACCGAAGTAAAAAACAGTGGTTCAAAACTAAGAACTAAGCAGCTTCATTATATAGTTTGTGCAATAAACTGATGCCTCTTGATAAATATAAACCATAGAAAACACCGAACATGAGATGTTCAACACTGCTCAATCCTACTGCTGTTGAAGTCAAAATGAGTTTTATTGTTGCCTTGAAACTGGAGCAGAACTAGGTCAGCACTAAGCACTGCTGGAGATACCAATATAAAATAGGTGTGATGACCCAACAGATCCTTTCCCTGTTTACATGATAGAACATACTTTAAATGCCATGTTTTCCTCAAAAGCAGCTATCTTCTCTCTTCCTTCTTCCACACAGTCTTGCAAAGTTGCCTTCTCTTTAGCAAGTTGTGCAACTGTTTCTTTCAAAGCACAGATCTCCTCTTGTTGCACAAGACTTTGTCTTGAAAAGTTATCTGGACACAAGCAGAAAGGTCTCATTTTTCTTAATTCAGCCCATTTGAAATAAAAATTCTTTGACGCACTTCTACAGCATAAAAGAACATGGCAAAAGCTTCCCTTCAAGAAAGGGAAGCATGTACCTTTTTGAAACATATAAATAATCCGACTAATACTTATAGAACCGCAGTCTTCCTTAGATCAAGGCCTTAAATTACCTGGCTCAAAACAAATCTATCTTTAAACAGCAAATGTTTGGATAATTAAAAATAACTTTCTTGGGTATTATAACAACAAAGGCTTAAACAGAATTAAAATAGAAGCGATATGTAGACTATAGTATGCAATGACTGATGAAATAAAAGAAATTGATAACCTGATATTAGCCAGGTTTTTTCTGAAATTATTTTTTTTATTTATTTAAATGAACTTCATGTAAAAGTGAATGAGTAATGCATTTATAAAATTCAACATCACTTAAAAATTGCAAAGATAATAATGAAAAAAGCAATTTAGTAACTAGAAAATCAAATTTTAAAATATGTCTCTCCCTATCTTCATTCAGCTAATAAGGTGTTACACACTACATTTACCTTTAAACAGTCAGAGAACCAATCCTTATATGATCTACATACATTACATTTGCAGAGGGGAAACACAGAAACCCTTCTTACAGTGAACCTTACATCTCATAAAAACCATGCAGGCTGCAAATTGCTCTTTAAATATCAGAGTAGTTGGGCTTATTGAATGATACTTATTAACCACCTACAGGAGATAAAACATCCAAAGTAAAATGATGCGTAGCTCAGTCTTTCAGGGACATCTTAGCATATATTCACATTATGGTTTTTCCCCAAAACTTCTCCTTATTTCAAAACACAAGATGAAAGATGCTCAAATTTCTGCCCGGTATTTTTTGATGCATGGCTCTGGAACCTGCTAAGACAGTGTTCAAACCTGGCTCAAAAGAAAATTCTGATGGAGGAACTAATCCTGGAAACCATTTCTAGGCACATTAAGGACAAGGAAGTCATCAGTAGTATCCATCATGGCTTCACCCAGGGGAAGTCATGGTTAACCCACTTGACAAATTTCTACGATGAAATGACTGGCCTGGTAAATGAGGGAAAAACAGTGGATGTTGTCTACTTTGAGTTCAACAAGGCCTTGGAGATTCCCATACGATACTTCTGGATGAGCAGTGAGGTGGACTGAAGACTGGCTGAACAGCCAGGCCCAGGGTGGTGATCAGTGACACAAAGCCTAGTTGGAGGCTGGTAACTAGTGGTGTGGCCCGGAGGTTAATACTGCATCCAGTCCTGTTTTACATCTTCACTGATGATCTGGATGATGGGTCACAGTGTACTGCCAGGAATTTTCCAGATAATGCGAAACTAGGAAGAGCAGCTGATACAGCAGAGGGTCATGCTGCCATCCAGAGGGACCTTGACAGGCTGGAGAAAGGGGCAGACAGGAACCTCATGAAGTTCAACAAAAGGAAGTGCAAAGTGATGCTCCTGGGGACAAACAAACCCCAAGAACCAGTATTCAAGATGAAAAGCAGCTTGGCAGGAAAACTAGGCATCCTGGTGAACACCATGTTGAACACAAGCCACCAATGTGCCCTTGCTGCAAAGAAGGCTATTGGTATATGAGACTGCATTAAGGAAAGTATTGCCAGCTGGTCAAGGGAGTTGATCCTTCCCCTCCACTAAGCTCTGGTGAGACACACCCGGAGTGCTGGGTCCAGTTCTGGGCTCCCCAGTACAAGAGAAACATGGACATAGTGGAGAGAGTCCAGCAAAGGGCCATGAAGATGATTGAGGGACTGGAGCATCTCTCCGATCAGGAAAAGCTGAGAGAGCTGGGACTCATTAGCCTGGAGAAGAGAAGGCTCAGAGGGGCTCGTAAATGTATATAAATACCTGAAGGAAGGATACAAAGAGGACAGAGTCAGGATCTTTTGAATGACACCCAGTGATAGGACAAGAGGCAATGGGCACAAATTAAAACATAGGAGTCTCCCGCTGAACATGAGGAAACACTTGGGTTTTTTACATGAGGGTGACACATGTTGCCCAGGGAGGTTACGGAGTCTCCTTCCTTGGAGGCATTCAAAAGCCATCTAGACACAGTCCTGGGCAATTGGCTCGAGGTGGCCCTGCTTGAGAAGGGAGTCTGGACAAGATGAGCTTCAGAGGTGCCTTCCAACCTCAGCCATCCTACACCATTTTACAGAGAAGCAATAGAGGCACAAAGATCAATTGAAAATGCTATCTGATTATTTCGGATGTCCAAACTGTGACCTAAATTTTCAGGATAGAAAGTATTACATTTTCAAAAAAATAAACACGGATTGCTGCCACAGCGGTGAGTGCTCAACATTTCTGAAAATTAATATCCAAAGTCTCAAATCAGGCACTCTAGAACTATATAATATATATAGTTAGTGAGCAATTCTGAAAAGCTTAGTTGTGCACCACTCTAAAATCCTAATGTACAGACTGCAATAGTATAAAATACTGCATAAAAATATTTAACAGTTTAAATAGTGTGTGCTTTCACTTTCTGCAGTCACCTGCTTTATTCACTGTATTTTCAGCTAAGGAGATCTGACAGATAAGTTGCTTCACTAGACAACACTAATTTACTCCTACAAAACCGTGCAAAAGTTTCAGCAAGGATCCTATAGAGAAACACCACATGATAGTGTAAGTTTAAAAAAAAAAAAAACCACCAGAGTTTATTTATTAAGTAGTACAGACACCTTAAGACTGCCATTCCCAACTTCTTAGTGTTTGTCTCTGAAATAAGTTACTTGTGTGAAAAACAAAAAGCATAACTGGGATCCCCATCATGTGTCACATGACATAGAAGATGAACCTTTGGGGGATTATACTGCTCTTCTCTCTGCAGACAAGCACTGGAAGAGACACTTTGCCAAGTTTATGTTGTGTTGCTGACAAGAGAAGGTTATGCAAGACTTGGAAATCGCAAGTTTCATTCCAGACTCCAAAAGGGAAAAGGTTCTCTAGTGGGCACACTTTCTTTCCATCTTCTCCAATTCCATCTCTCCAAGAAGATACCATTTAGCTGCCCATCCTTTCTCTTCACTTTGGTCAGCCCTGTGTCTTAAGGGCCCTGCGTTTCTCATCCTAGACCTCTTCCTTAACAATCCTAAATTCCTAAATCCACATTTTCCATCTCAATCTCCTTTTACTTCAAATCTTTCCCCTGCTTTCAGCTTTATTGTCCAAGTCCTGCATATTCTGTGTGTGCAGCTGCTCGCAGGTTCTAGTCATGGTGTATGTCCAATAGCTCCAAGTCCTACCCACAATCTCTGAACTAGTCATTCAGTTTTAAGGATGTTTCCAGTCTTTAACCACTTCACACCAGGTCTCCTCACTGGATGTCTCTGGATCCTTCTTCACTTCCACCCCTCACTTCATTACTTTTTAGGCATTTTCTTGCATTGCCCCAGTTTTCCCTGGCGCCACCTCCACACTCTGTTTCTCCATTCACTGACTCCCAAATCTCGCTGTTTCATACTTAGGGTTTCCTCTGACAACAGATCCTCCTCATTGCAAATTCTTATCCAGCCAGTAACCCTATTTTTCACTTGTCTTCTGTCTCTTTATTAACTTTTCCTACCTGTTTCACTAGGATTATGCTGCCTCATCCAAACTGTAATTTCAGTATCCTCTCCTCATCGATCCTGCATTTAAAACCTCCCAACTTTCTTTTCTGTCCATTCTTTCCCCACACCTACACTGTAGTTCCTCTCCTTCAGCATCTTCCACTGTTACCCCTGTGGTGACAGGGTAATAGCACAATACAGTCAGTCTACATTAATTTCAACATTCTTTGCCTGGACTTGCCTCACAGTAATGAGAAATCCTAATGAATCTAGACTGGAACATGCTTCAGTTAGATGATATGAGACTTCAGATGACAAATTCTGAAGCTTCTATTCAGCTTTAACAAATGGATTTTTAAATTTTTCTTTTAAGCTTCAAATATGCTTAATTTGGCCACATTTCCTGGCAATGATCAAAAGCATGCAACAATACGTAGACTGACATGTCTATCAAACATTAAGTTCCTACTTACTGTACCAGTGAACTTTTGAAACAAAATACAAGGATTTTAATGTGAACAAAACATCCTTTTCTATAGCCTTCTCAGAAGTGGCTTAAACACCTTAGCCAACGCATTAAAAAAATTAAGTTCGCTTTGAATTAAATGTTTATTTGAGTGAAATTTTAATCTCAAATTAAATATATAAATCCAAATAACAGGAGTTTGAAATATGTATGTAACAGAAACCAAGATATTTTAATAGCATAAGGCAGCTCTAATATTAGATGCCATTAGCTGTAGGTTAGCTTTATTTTTCCCTTCACAAATGCAGCACTGCATCATGATTATGTCAACTGCATCTATAGAAAATAATAGAAGACTTCTAACACAATACAGTTGTAATTTTGGAATGAAGAACATATTCCTTGGCACTACAGGAATAATTCCTGCATCCACCTCCTTTACTCCCATAATATAAAAAAAGTGCAACATACAATATAAGATATATACTATAAAGGATGTTCTCCTGATTCCATCATCATCATCTTATGATGCTGAGAGGTGCTACCACTGCCTCAGTAGATCATAAATATAACTGATATGCTCAGACACTGTGCATCAGTACCAACACACATTGTTCAGCTGACAGTATATAATGTCACCGAAACTTACTTTCAAGAGATTTATTACATAATTTTAAAACACAAAAACCTTCCAATAAAGAAAGAAAACAGATGTTTTGCACTTGAAATGTTAAAACTGACAAAAGTATATTTGAATAAAAGATTTTTTTCTTTCAACCCAAAAGGAAAAAAAAAAAAAAAGAAAAAAATTGGTAATATAACAGTTAGCCTATTGAATTTTATTGTAAAAACTGTATCTGTCACTCACCAATTTTTTCATCCAAAAGCATAATTTTCTCTTGGGCAAGCTGCATTTCATATTTTTTCTTAACAAGCTTTCGCTGAGTCTCTGAAAGACTCTGTTCTGTCTTTTCATTCAATAAACTGGAAAAGCAGAAGCATTAAACAGGAGAATTCAGAAGTTTATATATTAATGTTTTTTCCTTTTTGAAATGTCACTAAAATTTCAAGAGTAAAGAAAAAGCGAGATTCTTCTGCATATTTTAGACTATTTGGGTTATTTTATTAATGTTAACCTTAATCTTGGGATATTAAAGTCTGAATACTCTTGTATAGAATCAGAGGAAAGTAAGAAGAATTCTTTACAACAAGTGGACATAAAAACTTCTCAAAAATTATTAAAATAAAAATCATCACTTGGGACATACATTGGAATGCTTGACCTATTTCAAGTTATATCCAAGTCATACATTCAAATCATGTAGTAATATTAATGATTCTCAAACTGAAACTGAAGAGAACTATTAGCCTGGTTGAGGGGGAAAGAAAAAGATATTTTAGTAGCAGCAACTAATCTTGAACAACTCAAGCATGAGTTGAACAGCATTCATAACTCTGACAAATTATTATAAAGCAGCAATAACTTAGGACTGGTTTTGTAAAGGAGTTAATGTTATTTTAGAAATCACAGTATCCTTAGAAAGGTATTGTGGGCCAGCACAACACTGCACTCTAGCACCCAACATTTCCACCAATCAAAAAAAACCTACAACACCCATGCATCAACTACACCAGTCACTTGTAAGGACTTGTAAGTACACACAGGTTTAGGAGAGCGTTTGCCTAACTGAATTAAATTTAAGGAAATACAAGAGGAAAAAAGTCACAGTATCTTCTCTTGCAGTGTGTTCACTCTGTAGCTTAGTTCAGTCTGTGATCTAGTCCTTCTTATCTCTCCACATAAAACTTCACATGTGCTTGTTCTTTCCCTCCAGTCAGTAAAATATCCATTTTATCTTGCACTCACTGACGTATGCTTTCTTCCCTAAAGGCTTCAACTGAGTCTAGTCCTACTACATGCTTCTGAACATGGTTAGGAACTCCAGTTGAACAGCAGGCCATAAACCCTATGCAAGGCTTCAGTTTTGTTTCATTTCATGAAAAAGCTCCAAGACTAAGAAAAGGATGTTTGAAACTAACCACACATGACACTCATTAGTTTATGCATGTTTGCCTGCCTCTATAAAAACAACAATAAAAACTGGAAAAAAAAATTAAATTCATACACAATTTACCAAAAAACATCAATCCCTGCAGCTTCTAATAAAAAACTCCTAACTCTAAGTCAGAGTGAATTTTCCTTTTTCACTGAAGATGGTTTTCGGCATATCATAGTATCAATAAGCCAAGAACATTTACACGTAAATAAGCACCGAGGAAAACAATTTCATTCCAAAAAGAAGGATACCTCATAAGAACAACTATTGTAAATTCCTTTCCCTTTGAGCTATATAACAATTATGAAAACCAATGAACGTAGGCTGATGCTACTCATCAAATTAAAGCAATTATATACTTTTACTTACCTAAGTGAAACATATTCAGCTTCCTGTCGTCTCAGCTCAGTTTCAGAGTCCAGTGCCCTTCTTGCCAATCTTTTTATCTCAGTTTCCAGAGAATCAATGGTGTCTTTCATTAGTGCCATTTTGGACATCTGTTCTAACTGCTCACTATCTAACTGTAAATATAATTAAACATTAAAAGCCCACCCAAAAGCCAATTTATACATAGAATTTCCCCTATTGATTCAAATTCTGCTCTGTTTTTAACATAAATTTTTTACTGAAGAAGAAATGTCCAAGTATCTTATTTACTGAGGTCCTGACTCCAAATCTACTGAAGATAGTTGGCAAAAAGCTGAAATGTGATTTTCACTTCCTTTGAAAGACAATCAATTTCCTATCTTTCAGATCTCTGGGAAGAGTTTAATTTATTAATGTAAATTTTAGGTTGGTAATTATGCCTGAGGGCAAAAATGTTTGGCACTGATCAGCATTAAAAGTTTTCAGTGCAAAACAACATAACAGAAAACATCATTATGAGTGTACGAAGGGAGAAATCCCAATTCAGGATACAACATTACCAATGATAGCTTTAGGCCTCTACTGATTTATATATCTATGCCAATAACTGGATAGAGAAATCACTGTAGAACACTTGCATAAAGCACTGTCCAAATTACCACCATGAGGCCTTTAGGTCTGTATCTAGAACAAAGAACAGGTCCAAAACCTCTTGCACAGACTCCAGCAAAGCTAGTTTGAAATTTCGAGTTTAAAGAAAGGTTAAATGCTTACACTTAACATTAAAAGAACTGACCTTTCTCAATTATTTGAAGCAGCTTTTTTAAGGTAAAAAATTCTCACTTCATCCCTCTCCTGCATTACTGATTCTTTCAGTACTAATTTCTGTGTTACTATAATCAAAGGTCAGACCTCTAAAGAGCAAGGCAGTAAGCCTCTGGTACGCAGTAACTTTTTCAGTACTAGCGTCACAAATTTCATACTGATTTATCGCCCTCAAAGGGTACCAACTGAACTGAAGAAATAAAATGAAACCTACAACAGGACTATTCCCAATATTCACTACACATCATATGTCAAGTGTGTGATTAACGCTAATTTACTACTCAAAGAACTCAGAGCTATTTAAGCCTACAGTGTATTCTTCATCACAGATGCACTCAGTTTAATAGTATAATCCTTGGAACTATACTTATAAGCTTGCTCGGATTTAAAAGGCTGAAGGGGAAAAAGAAAATTAACCAGAATTTATAACCACAAGATCTAGAAGAAAGATACAATACAGAAATCAATCTTAATCTATTTAAAAATCAAGTACTACAAGACTGTAAATATATTTAAGACTTATATTAATTTTGTTAATGTTTTCATTTTCTGTTTTAGTGCCATATGTTAGCAAACAATGGCACACACAAATAACTTAAACCATATTAAACAGGACTTGCCAGAACAGTACAATTAGATTTGGTTTTGGATCAGGTCCTAATAATATATAATCATGAGGTAATTCATATTGGAATGGACTCCAGGAGGTTTCTAGTCTAAACTCCTGCTCAAAGCAGGGCCAGCTCTGAGGTCAGGTTGCTCAGGGTTTTGTCTAGTCCAGTCTTAAAAATCTCCAAGGCTGAGAACTCCTTGACTATCCTCATAGGAAAGAAGTATTTCCTTGTATTCAGCATGAACCCTTCTTGTTTCAACTGATGCCCGTTGTAGCTCATCCTTCCACTGTGCACTGCTCTAAAAGTCTGTTTCTGACTTCTTGATGAGTACCAGCATGTAGGACTTAGGTTCCCCTTAAACCACCTCTCCTCCAGATGGAACAAGCCCAGTTCCACCAGTATCCTCTCATAGGGAGAGTGTTCCATCCCCAAGTATTGTGGGAGCCCTCCAATAAACTCACTCCAGTTTGGCAACATGTTTCTTGTACTGTGATGGCAAAACTGAGTGTGGTGTATTCCAGATGTGGTCTAATGAGTGCTCAGTAAAGGGGGACAATCACTTCCCTTGAGCTACTGGCTGTGTCCTGTTCGCATAGCCTAGTACACTCTTGGCTTTCTTTGCCACCATGGCATACTGCTTGCTGGCTCACGTACAGCTTGCTGTATATGAGGACCTCCAGGGCCTGAATTTTCAGCAGAGCTGCTCCCAAACCCATTGGGTCCCCAACCTGTACTGGCACCAGTGACCTTTCTTCCCAAATTCAGAACTTGGCATTCACCCTTGTTGGACTTATAAGTTTCCTGTTTGTCCATTTTTCCTACTTGTCTTGGTCCCTGTGGATGACAGTCCTGCTCTTGAATATATCAATATCAACAGTTTTCCCCAATTTGGTGTCACCTGCAAACTTTATGAGCATGCATTCCGCTATCTCCTTCAGTTCACTGATAAAAATGTTAAACAGAACAGGCCATGGAACAAACCCTTCTGGTGCTCCATGTTAAGTCTCCAGGCCTAACTAACTGCTATCTGGTAAAACTGACCATCCAATCAAATCTTTCCCCACCTCACTGCCCACCCATCCAGACCATAACATCCTAACTGGATACAAGAACACTGTGGGTAACAGTGTCAACTTGCTACAGGGTAACTTGTTACAGTCCTGGTAAATAATGTCCACGGCTCTTAGTCTGTTGTTTCCTGATAGAAAGCAGTCAGGTTGGTCCTGCAGGATTAACCACAAACATCATCTGTATTACATTTACAATTACATAATTATTTTCCCTTACATTTTGAATAGTAGTTTCTAGCTCTTCAATTCTCTGTTCTAAATGAGCCTTTTCATTAAACGCAGTCTCTTGAGAAATCTGTATCAAACAACAAAATCACATATAGAACGGGTCTGAACTCAGCACAGACATGTAATGCCATTAACTTTCAGGATTAGAAGAGAAATCATTAGCAACTTTAATTACATTACTAAGGAGTTTTCATGTTAAAAAAACCTTGGGGGAGGGTGGGGTGGAATCAAACCTTTAACTGCTCCCTGAGGCTATCACGTTCTGTAGTCATCCTTCGGAAATCTGACAGTGCTGTGTCTCTTTCTATCTCCAGATGTCTTAACATGGCCTGAGCTGTCACAGTACTTTTAGGAGACCTGGGGAATCTGATAACTTCCTGACGAAGTCGGGAAATCTCTTCCTGTGCCTGTTTTTAAAAACAGCAGCATAACAGAAATATGGAATAGATGTGATGTGATGTGATGTAATGTAATATATTACTGTCGCCTATGGCTGGTAATGCAGAACATCCCAAAAACTGTGCACAATATCAAAGATGAAGTAATGATTTGTGCATATATTCTTTGATTCAGGAAAGCAGTCTTAACTCAGGACAGCTCTTACAAACTTGTATTTAACTGATAGATTCAAATCACGGAATTTCCATTTTTTTTGGAATGTAAATTTACTATTAAAATTTACTATTTTTTAAACAAATGCTTTGGGGTTTGTTTTCACACAAAACCAAAAATAGGATTTTTTTCTTGCACATCACCCTAAGTTATTTTAATTAATCATGCAAATATAAATAAAATTACCTGTTCATAAAGATTTACAATATTGTCTCTCTCAGCTGTTAAAACTTTGCAGTTACCCTGAATTTCTGCCACATGGCGCTCAAATTTTTTCAGCGTTGATTTAAGTTCTTCACGTTCTCTCAGCATTTTCAAAATATCTAGATCAGAACTCACTCCCTTAAAGAATAATGTGATATAAGGTTAAAGTAGAGAAACAAAACTTGATTCACTTTCTTATTATGTCTGGCTTGGAAATTTCTATGAAGATTTAATAAGCCTTCAATCTAGTAACCTCTAGATAGTCATGAAAGTGCTTATATATTTCTTAGTATTAGAGACTAGAGATACATACCATTTTCTAAAACAGACATTATTTTGAGCAGTGAATGTCTATCAGAAACGGTACTAACGATTATGTTAATTACTTAAAATGTAAGCATTTGTCAGTAACCATTTAAAGTGATACACATGCATGCAATGTGAACTTAACTACTGCTCTACATTATTAGTCCATTCCCGTCTTATGCATCCTTCTGTTTATAATCAATTATTTTTTCTTCCTGGTAATTATGGCTTTGTAGTTTAGCATAAGATAAACCAACATTTTTTAAAAATGCATTCCTTCTTTTCCAAAGTGTTTTCCCAAGATCACCTGCATGGATGAAAACTTTTTTGACATGCTGCCATAAGTAGAGGTTTGCTTAGGACTTGAAAATGCATTTCTAAATACCTTCAGCAAATTCTCAGTGTGACATTTACAGTAGTCTCTGTCCTCTTCCAATGTCTTAATAAAGGTATCAAACCTTGAAGGTGACTTGACTGGTTTTATTTCAGTTTCTGCTTGTAAAATAGCCTGCATGTGCAAAAATGAGAGAATTTATTCATTGAAATAGAACTTTCATAATGAATGATACTTCAGTGTAAAATGGATAAACATATTCTTCAAAATGAAGATGAAGCAGATATTCAATAAAAATAAGTATCCATTTAATACTTCTGAATATCTGTATTTTCTTTTTTTGTTATATTGTAGAATATGTCCAACTGTCCTTCTGAAATGGATCTAATAGGACAGAAAATTACATAAAAGCTAAATGTTAATTAACTTGGAATGTATCTGTTTGAAACTAAGGAGGACAATTAAGTAGATTTGTATTGGAATATCTAATGAATTTTTAAATATGAAAGAAATGAGGCCACCATGTTTGCTTAAGATACATAAAAGGTGAATTTTTTGAAACAGAAATAAAGTCATGTGCAAATAAGTAGAGTCAAAATCCAGGAAGTCATGTAGGGACCTAAAAGATTTTGAAGATGAATTGCAATTCCAAAGTTCAAAATTGCACACCAAATCCCTCTTTGTTACAGTCTGTCTGTTGGAAGTACCTGGACTCATGAAAGTTTAAGCAACTAGGGAATACTAAACTCTGCAAGTTTATTATTTTTGTTAAGAAAGTTGCAAAGTAGGTCTTTAAATCCCTGAAAAGTTATAAATTAATCACCTAAATCTCTTGGTGAATCTAGCTCTCATCCCAAACTTTCTGGATGAAGAACTAAAATATTTCCAGGGTAGTTGAGCAGTAAGCTCTACATTATCAGAGTGGTTGTTCTCCAGAGGAGGTTCTTTGCAGGACTGTGGCATAAGCTCAAATATTTTATACAGGAAAGAAAAAAAAAACATCCCCGCCCACCCCCCCTGAAATTTGAGACAAACCTTTAAATTATAGTAAGAAATCATTATCTTGAACACATAAAAAAATTCCTGGTCAATTTATACTGGAAGCAAGTGAATGAGTCCATTTAATAAAATCAAATGTTAATTTAAGTTAGATTTGCCACTGGCAAATATTTCTACAATTACAACATCGTATACATTTCAAAATATTCCAACAGTATTGTTACACCTTAAGGAAGACAGAAGATAAAAAATTTTAAAGAAAAAAATGTTAATTTTTTTCTGTTTTGCAAGTGATTTACACAGTGTCCAAAACAGTTATATGCAAGTTTGTAAAAAAAAATATTAAGATTCTCAAAAGCACAAACATTACAGGCTAGTTGCAAAACAGAAACAGATTCCCATCCATGTAGAGACAGAGAACTACAAGTGAAACCAGATCTGTTTATCCATTCTATAATTTTTCTGTTAACAGTAAAAACAAAGCAAGTGAAATTCACTTGTACATGTATTAATTTCATGTGGAAATGACCTGATTTCATAGCTACATATAAATTAAGGATACATGTTTAACTCACAGATTTTAGTGTTTTCACCGTGTGTTCCAGCTTCTTTATCTTGTTCTGCTGGTGTTGAATTTGAATCTACCACAAAAAACATTGAGAGCAAGAGATGCATTAACTTTGATCAGTGCAAATCCAGCAGTTCAGCTCCACTGTTCTAGTTCAAGGAGCATTTTGTACATGTCTTCCAGTTTGACTAGGCTGAAAGCATACTATTTAGTAGCAATAAACATAATCTAGAGGGGATCAGTTAAAAGTTTTATCTTCAGATGCAGTCCAGGATTAGGAAAAACAGTAACAGTTGAGTTACTCTCAGGTGAGTGAATAAAAAAGGAAACATGGGACACCTTCTCCCAGAACTGTCTTACAGAGAAACTTTTTAAAACAGGGGCAATTTGACTATACCTATGGGCTAAAGAAATAAGTATGTAGTTAAAATAATGGAAACCAAATAATCTGCCTTTTCCCATCTGACCACTACTACTACATCATCTAATTGCATGTGCATAGAGTGCAATTTTCCATTATCCTGTGAAATCGAAAGCAGTTTTCACTGAAATTACATTCTTTCCAGCTGCAAGCATGATTTTAATCCTTGAACCACTCTACACTTGAAAAAATACCACACTGGACAGAGCCTACTCCTCCTTCATCTCAGCAAATATACTTCAAAGCAGACACGAAAGCTAGAAATTCTGTCCAAAAGGTAAAAAAACAGTTCCCCATATTAGCAACCAACATTAAAACATCACTTCACAATCTTAATTCTAATAAGTAGATACCTTTGCTTCCTCAAGCTCCTTATCACTGGAATTCAATACCAATTCTTTTTCCAGCTTCTCTGACAGTTTGCCAATTACAGCCAGTTCTTTACACAGATGATCATTTTTACAGGCGAACCTATCTACTTGACTTTCTACCACTTGCTTCTTATCAATAAGTTGTATGACATGTTGCCTTAGCTCATGGTTTATTTTCTTCAGATTTTCAATCTGTGAGGACAAAGAGGAAGAAAGTATTTTACTTAATCTTCAAGGATTTGCAGAAAATATTTCATAAGTAATTTACACTTAACCAAAAAAAATCAGTATACAGTATTCACAAGTTAAGAATATGCACACTATTAGCACCAGTTTGAACAGATTCATTTTGAATTAATGGAGAATCTGATTCTTAATGTTTAAGATAAAAACTATCTCAAGCTGGGCTGCCATTACAGTTATTCTCCCATCGCACTGTGAGAGGAAATGTCTCTCCAGGCCTGGTCTCAAGTTTCCAACAGCCTTATTCACTATGGTTCTGTCAGATTTTAGGAATGCCCTTCAATCACCCTCTTTGAGCTGGGCCCATACCGTTCACACATAATTCACAAAGGCCAGTAGAAATGTAGCACATCAGGTATTACTATTAATTCATCAATTAATCAATATAACATTAATAAGTTTCCTGAAACAATGTTGTCTTTAAAAAAAAAAATTATAGGGCCTTTTTGTAAGAAGTTGCCAACTATTTTGGCACTATCAACTGATTTTAATAGCTCAGTCTATAGGAGAATTACTGTCTCATACAGCTTTTCAATTTTATGAGCCCTCAGATTTCTAAAATCCCAGCATAACCAAAATATGGATAAAGTGTGATGCAGAAACTCCAATGCTTGCACAGGCTGATCCTGTAAGGCATGAGAAATCAGTATCGCTGGATACTGAATTCTGTGAGGTTCACTTGATTCTAATAATCAGAGAGTTTTCTTCAGAAATGACTAGTAGTGCACAAAAATACATTTTGAATTATTTAGGAAGACCTGAAAGATGCTTTCTGAATAAAAGCTTTCTGGGTGGGCTCTGTCCTGTGACATTCAGTAGTAAATTTTCCCACTTCTTCTGTTGAATAGGCATACAAAAATATTAGAAGGGTCAGTGAAAAAAAAAATTATTTTCATTGTAGTTTTATTTTTGTTTTCATCAAGCCTGAACCAGCTAATGCCACTGAATTAATAACAAAGCACAGTTATAAACCTGGAAATGTGATAATTACAGATTAAGTGAAAAAGTAGTTTAAAAATGACAACAAAAAAGCATCCACAAAGGGCAATAAAGACAGCAGCTGTGTTTGAGGATTTCCACACTTTTATCAAATTATAAAATTTAGGGAGAATACAGCTCTGCTGTTACTGGAAGTTCACCACAATGCCTGCTTTACATGGTGAGAACATGAGTGCCAATGAAGGGCAGGAAGGCTAAATCCTGCTCTGCATCTGAATGTACAAAAACCCACTTAAAATGACAAAATTGAAGACTGAGTCAGGACTACACCCTCAAGCCTCAAGTAACGGACTACACCAAAGGCAGTTCTGTTGCTCCATACAGCAAACCTGTATCATATCTTCAGGTTCTTTTCCAGCCTAACCAATTCTATGATTTTCCCCTGTCATCTTCTCTTGGATAATCCAAGAAAGTTCTAACAAGCACTCAGAGATACTGTACCTAGACTACAAAATTAAGTGTTCTGCTTTATAAAGACATGGATTATAATTTGAGCCCCTTAACTAATTACAGTTGTGCTCACAACGCTATACGATGAAAGCAGTCCAGTCCCTAAGCAGACAAAATTACTGATCACTTAAGACTTTTGTGAGAGACGAGAAACCAGGCCTGTGAGAAACTAAGACAAACAGCCTGGGAAAGCAAAAGTTGAGGCTGATTGAAGAAATGCCTCAAACACTCGCAAGACAAAACTATGAGTCACAGGGTTCATTCTGTGAGGGCCGAAGCTGATAATGCTGCCCGATGTAGCTGGGGGAGAGAGCCCTGTGGAGACAGGACGGCTCTGCCCTGGGGCACCTGGGCAAATTTCAAGGGCCATGTGTCCGGTGAATGAACTTTGCTTCATTATCCACGAAATGCATATTAAAGTTAACACCCCTCAATATGCTAACAAGGGCTGACATGATCATGCTAATTACATCACCCCATGAAACACCTTACCCCTCCCTGTACATGGGATATGTAGGTCTGTGGGTCAACCTAGGGGACGGACCCAAGGAAAGTGGGTATAAATCAAAGGGGAGAAGAAAGGACTCTCTCTCTCTGCCCCCCTCTCTCTGCCCCCCTCTCTCTGATTCCCCGGCTGTCTGGAGAGAGCAGTGAAGGGAAGAAGACAGATGCCAGTGAAAAAGATGGCCGCCTCCTGGAACCCTTGCTGGCGGGATCGCGCAGGAACCCAGACCGGTGATCTGTATTTCCCCATTCCCTCTATCTCCCTCTTTTCCTTTTTCTATTAAGAAATGCAAAGCATATTATATTGCTCACCACAACCTGCTCTGTACTTAGCCAATTATCGTGTGTTCAATTAGTACACTGTAGGTAGTTAATAAATGCTTGAATTTGGAGACTTGTTGTCCGCTCCAATTGGGGATTTGTGAATCTGAGTCACTTGTCCCCCTCGTCTGAGCGGGACATGACAACTTTATAGACCCTAAACCCAATACCCCACTACCAAAAAATACTCATAGCCATAAAAAAATATTATAAAGTACAAACAACCTTTGCTCCTGCCATGGCATTGCCTTCTACTCTAGTTCATGACAGCTTGTTCCAGCAATATAAAGTGGGGAAGAGAATGCTGCCATTTAACTTCCTAGGCACAAAAGGATGCAGAAAAGCATTTTTTTGTATTTTAGCTATATCAAAAGAAAGGAAATACGTAAGAAACATGGACATAACTTACAAATTATGTCCGTCTATCAGCATCCTCTCAAATACAGAGCAAGGCCAGAAACATTTGTAAATGTTCAAATTCTGTTCAGTTCAGCTGAGCGTAGGGATATAAAGCTGCCATATTCAACCCAAAGTATTGCCACTTGCACTTCCTCACAAATCCACAAACACGTTGAAGTACAAGAAGGAAGAGAAAGATAGAGCACTCTCTGGCAGCTTTCTCGCAATAACCATGATAAAGTAAGGGCGCTGGAATGAGTCCCTCAGTGAAAGATGAACAGCCACAGCAAGACAGGGTGAGTGGCAAGCACACCAGTGCCTCACAGTGCTAGTCAATGCCTGACAGTCCACTCCTGTTATAATACGGGAGGTAGCCCACCGGTCTAACAACAGAATATGGACATTCTGTTACCTGCCAGCAGGAAGTTAATGCCACCAGCATGGCCGTAACAGTTTCTCTCCGTGCTCAGATTTAAGAGTTTCAAGGAAGTTTAAGGCAACTGATTCGATGAGTTATTTCCTCACCACATTCAGCCTCATATGAATCAAATCTCTGCCACCAATGACCAGTCTGACCATCAGCCTCAAGGTATTTTTAAGCACCAGTATAAACTGATAGTTTTGTTTAGGAGAAAGCTGACTTAATTTTGGGTATCTACAAAGAGGCATTTCTAAAAACTGATTCCTGTGATTGATTTTACGTGTTCATCCTAAAATTAATCATGCTCTAAGAGTACCTCTGACAATAAAGACAGCCCAGTCATCTCTATTACAGTCATCATCACTGTTGACACATCAAATCAGATGAGGTGAATCCCATCCCAATATCCTGTTCTCTCTGCAAGAGGCACTCACAACTTTATACGGTTATATGCATTGCCCTAGTCTTTCCAGAAAGGGAAGAGAACAGATCTGAGAAATTTGCAAGCTAGCGGTACCTTCAGTATCTCACTGAGCATTGAGGACTCAAATTTATAGACAGAATACATAGTATTTGCTCAATCACAACACCACTTTTACTCCATTTGTGAAAGAGCACTTTTTGAAAAAATTATGTTTATATATCCTAAAATAACTATTCTTTATGCTTGCCGCAAAGTGGTAAGATTTAACTACTGCTGTTGACACACTTCATCACCATCCTCTGAACTTGCAACCGGGGTGCAACTCTGTACGAGGACTACTCCAAGCTCTGCTCTCCTTGTAGCACCACCAAGAGAATTCAGAGTTCGCACACTCCTTGGACTGAGTAAGTCCCCCAAACTGATTTGAGTTCCAAGCAGTATTTCAGCGATTAACCATTTAAGATGCTCCTTCCCTTCTTCTTCTCCACAGTGTACACAGCAACGGCACCTGAAACGCCCGCGCCCCTCGGCGCACACCCCACCCGGGTGTCCCGCCGGTCTCTACCTTGGGGCGACCCTCCGCTCTCCCCCTCGGGCTCCCTGGGGAGAGCCGGGCGCTCATGGCGGCCGTCGGGGCGCAGCTGAGGGACCGGCTGCCGCCGTTGCTGCCGCCGCCCGGCCCCGCCGGCCCGGCTCCAAGGAGAGCTCCGCTAGGGGGCGCCACGCCGAGGCGGCTGCCTCCCGCCGCGTTCCCCGGGCGCCTAGCAACAGCCGCCGCGCCCGCCCGCCCGGCGGGAAGGGCCGGCCCTGCGCCGCCGGTCGCCTGCCCCGGGGCGCGCCCCCGCGTCTCTGCAGGCGATCTCCTCAGCCCTGGGGACAGCCCGCGGGCCCCTGCGCCGGCAGGCGTCTCCTCGGCTCCCCGCGGCGGGAGCTCAGCTAAGGCGGGAGGGCACCCATCTTCTTCCAGGTAGCTGAGTGAAGCTTGGCTGGTCTGGATGGTTGCGAAGAGCAGCAGAAACCCCGAGTCCAGCTCTCCCCTGAAGGAAAAGCCGCCCATAACCATCACATTCTCACAGTATTGTCCTCCCCACGCGAGGCTGTCCCGTTTCCGTGAGCTGGGGAGCTGGGAGTCCCGCCGCCGGACAGAAGTCAAGCAGCTGCAACGGACATTCTGACTCCTGGCACAGTACCAGCTCAACAGCTTGCCTTAGTGGCTCCGTGTAGCGAGTCTATACGCTTTTATTCTCTCTAATCTTCCTTTCATGAGTGATCTGCCATCACGGAGATGTGGTGGGGTGGTCCTGTGACTGGAGTGTTGGCGTGGAAGGATACAGGGTCTTTAGGAAGGACAGGCAGGGGAGATGAGGAGGGGATGTCACCATGTATGTCAGTGACCAGCTGGAGTGCATGGAGCTCTGCCTGGGGATGGATGAGGAGCTGACCGAGAGCTGATGGGTCAGGATTAAAAGGGGGGCACGAACAGGTGAGGTTATAGTGGGGTCTGCTACAGGCCAGCCAACCAGGAAGACCGAGAGGATGAGGTCCTCTATAGACAGATAGGAGCAGCCTCACATTCACAATCCCTGGTCCTCATGGGGGACTTCAGCCACCCCAATATCTGCTGGAGGGACAACACAGCAGGGCATAAGCAATCCAGGAGGTTCCTGGAATGCGTTGATGGTAACCTCCTTCTTCAAGTGATACCCAACGAGGAGAGGTGCTATGCTGGACCTTTGTTCTCACCAACAAGGAGGGTCTGGTGGGGAGTGTGAAGCTCAAGGGCAGCCTTGGCTGCAGTGACAGTGAAATGGTGGAATTCAAGATCCTTAGGACAGCGAGGAGAGAGCACAGCAAGCTCATGACCCTGGACTTCAGGAGAGCAGACTTTGGCCTCTTCAGGGATCCACTTGGTAGAGTAGCATGGGATAAATCCCTCGAGGGAAGAGGGGCCCAAGAAAGCTGTTTAATATTCAAGGATCATCTCCTCCAGGCTCAGAAGCGATGCATTCCAACAAAGAAGTCAGGTAAGAACACGAGAAAGCCTGTATGGATGAACAGGAAGTTCCTGGACAAACTCAAACACAAAAAGGAAACCTCCAGAGGGTAGAAGCAAGGACTGGTAGCCTGGGAGGAATACAGAGAAACTGTGTGAGCTGTTAAGGATCAGGTTAGGAAAGCCAGAGCCCTGATGGAATTAAATCTGGCCAGGGACATGAGAGGCTACAAGAAAAGCTTCTATAGGTATGTCGGTGATAACAGGAAGACTAGGGAAAACATGTGCCTCTTCAGAAGGAAACAGGAGACCTGGTTACCTGGGATATGGAGAAGGCTGATAGTATCATTCATTGTTCCCAGCAGTGTGCTCAGGTGGCCAAGAAGGTCAATGGCATCCTGGCTTGTATCAGAAACAGCGTGGCCAGCAGGGACAGGGAAGGGATCTTACCCCTGTACTCGGCACTGGTGAGGCTGCATCTCGATTCCTGTGTTCAGTTTTGGGCCCCTCACTACAAAAAGGACATTGAATGACTCGAGTGTGTCCAAAGAAGGGCAACAAAGCTGGTGCAGGCTCTGGAGCACATGTCAGGTGAGGAGCGGCTGAGGGAACTGGGGGTGTTTAGTCTGGAGAAGAGGAGGCTGAGGGGAGACCTCATCACCCTCTACAGCTACCTGAAAGGAGGTTGCAGAGAGCTGGGGATGAGTCTCTTTAACCAAGTAATAAGCGATAGGACAAGAGGGAATGGCCTCAAGTTGTGAGAGGGAAGGTTTAGACTGGATATTAGGAAATGGGTTGTTAGGCGTTGGAATGGGCTGCTCAGGGAGGTGGTGGA
Organism: Athene noctua; assembly: GCF_965140245.1. Classification (NCBI taxonomy): domain Eukaryota; kingdom Metazoa; phylum Chordata; class Aves; order Strigiformes; family Strigidae; genus Athene; species Athene noctua. Next base: position 193,154,129 of record NC_134037.1, read on the forward strand.
GTCCCCATCCCTGGAGGTGCTTAAGAGTAGAGTCAACATAGCGCTGAGGGATACAGTGTAGTTGGGAACTGTCAGTGTTAGGTTAACAGTTGGACTAGATGATCTTCAAGGTCCCTTCCAACCTAGTTGATCTGTGATTCTGTGATTTTTTGGCCTCAGTCTTCACCAGCAAGTGCTCCAGCCACACTGCCCAAAATGCAGAAGGCAAAGGCAGGGACAGGGAGAATGAAGAACTGCCCGCTGTAGAAGATCACCTTCAAGACCACCTACAGAATTTGAAGGTGCACAAGTCCATGCAACCTGATGAGGTGCATCTGTAGGTCCTGAGGGAACCGGCAAATGACTTGTATAAGCCACTATCGATCATATTTGAGAAGCTGTGGCAGTCCAGTGAAGTTCCCACTCACTGCAAAAGGGGAAACATAACCATCATTTTTAAAAAGGGAAAAAAGTAAGACCCAAAGAACTACAGGCCAGTCTGTCTCACCTCTGTGCCTGGCAAGATCATGGAGTGGATCCTCCCAGAAACTATGTTAGGGCACATGGAAAATAAGGAGGTTACTGGTGACAGCCAACATGGCTTCACTAAGGGCAAATCATGCCTGACAAATTCGGTGGCCTTCTAGGATGGGGTTACAACGTTGGCGGATAAGGGAAGAGCAACCAATGTCATTTACCTGGATTTCTGCAAAGCATTTGACATTGTTCTGCGTGACATCCTTGTCTCTAAACTGGAGACATGGATTTAACAGATGGACCACTGAGTGAGTAAGGAATTGGCTGGATGGTCACAATCAAAGAGTTACGGTCAACAGCAGCTCAATGTCCAAGTGGAGAACAGTGACGAATGGTGTTCCTAAGGGTCAGTGTTGGGAGCAGCACTGTTTAACATCTTTGTTGGCGACATGGAGAGTGGGATTGAATGCACCCTCAACAATTTCATTGACGGCATCAAGCTGTGTGGTGCAGTCGATACACTAGAGTTAAGCTATGCCATCCAGAGAGACCTTGACAGACTTGAGAGATGAGCCCGTGCAAACCTCATGAAGTTCAACAAGGCCAAGTGCAAGGTCCTGCACATAGGTCGAGGCAATCCCATGGACAACAAATACAGACTGGGCAATGAGTGGATTGAGAGCAGCCCTGCAGAAAAGGAGTTGGGGGTATTAGTGGATGGAAAACTGAATATGAGCCATCAGTGTGTGCTTGCAGCTCAGAAAGCCAACTGTATCCTGGACTGCACCAAGAAAAGTGTGGCCAGCAAGTCAAGGGAGGCAATTCTGCCCCTCTACTCTGCTCTCATGTAACCCCATCTGCAGTTCTGTGTCCAGCTCTGGAGCCCCCACATAAGAAGGACATGGACCTGTTGGACCAAGTCCTGAAGAAGGCCACGAAGATGATCAGGGGGCTGGAGCATGTCCCTTGTGAGGACAGGCTAAGAGAGTTGGGGTTGTTCAGCCCAGAGAAGAGAAGGCTCCGGGTAGACCTTATAGCAGCCTTCCAGTATTTAAAGGGGGCCAACAGGAAAGACGGGGAGGGATTCATTATCAAGCTTTGCAGGGACAGAACAAGAGGTAATGGTTTTAAACTGAAAGAGGGTAGATTTAGATTAGATGTAAGGCAGCAATTCTTTACTGTGGGGGTGGTGAGACACTGGCACAGGCTGCCCAGAGAAGCTGTGGATGTCCCCTCCCTGGCAGTGTTCCAGGCCAGGTTGGACGGGGCTTTGAGCAGCCTGGTCTAGTGGAAGGTGTCCCTGCCCAGGGCAGGGGGGTTGGAACTAGGTGATCTTTAAGATCCCTTCCAACCCAACCAAACTATTCTGTGATAGCATGATTCAATGATGATCATAATACTTGTTGTCCTTACAGATATGCATGACTGAAATGCTAGAGGCAAAACCAAGTAAGAGGTTAGAAATAATCCTAAAGTCATTAAAAAAATGATACACTGTAAAATCTTATACAAAATTATCAGTAAAACCCTTTTTCCATTAATTTTGATATAAATATTTATGAGCACTGCCTTCATAGAAATTTAATTATTTCTCTACTTGGTTTCATCTTGGGAGATTTTTGAGTAACTCATCTATGAAAATTAAACTTTCAGATATCAGATTTATGACTTTTAGCATAGTTCCTCAACAAACATTACTGAAGTCAAAGGTGCTCATATTTCTTTTCAGTTTTAAGACGAATGTTGAGTGACTGGTTGCTGCTGTATCTTTTTGAATGGCTTTTTTTGGGAGAGGGGGGAGCTAAGCCAAGCCTCTCCTCAAGTGACATAACATTCTCCCCAGACCTCAACAGATAAAAAGATGACTTCTTCAAATAATAGTTCAACTCTTCATAGTTATTTGGGGGTGGAGGCAGGGAGGTGGGTGACTATCACAGACTGTCATACTCTGACATATGCAATAATACCTACCATTGTTGGTTTGAGTGGAATTCTTTGGTTTTGATTTTAAAGCACCCTTAACTACTTTAATTCCAACCTCCTTTGGCCCATCTGCACACACACAGCATAGGCCTCACCCCTGATCAACGTGGAAGTCTCAAAAGACAGGGAAAGGCAGCATAAGCAATGCTTACAGGTCAGAGTATTTCAGAGGTAAAGTCAAGCAGCCATGCCTTGTCAGTCCAGCCCCAGGAGAGAAGACTGGTATTCTAAAACTGCCACAACTGATCAGCTGGGACAGACAGTGAGTTCAGGGAGTGCAGCTGAACACCTCTACTCTGATTAGATTAATTTCTTTCACAAACTAATATACAAGGAGACACTTTTACAGATGAAAACTCCAACAATTGCCATGCAATCTCTCTGATTTGAGAAGTGTCAGATAAGAAAGACTTAATCTTGTGAAAACAGCCTGCCTTTAATTAATCCTCTTCTACACAAAACCCACCTGATTTACATACATGTTTTTAAGATATATGTGCCAACTGTATTGTCCAGAATAAATATTTTTAACATTACACTTGTTTCTTGACAGTGTCAAGCATTAGCTTTGCACATATGATAAACCCGTTTTTTTAATGCTACAACTAACACATTAACTGATTTACAAACAGCATAAAATTAAAACATCAAGATATTAAAAGGATAATTATGTTTTCCTTTATTCCACTAACAAAATCATAGCAAAGAAATGATTTCTTCTGATTTCTTATACCCCAAGATAGGAGTTCTTATTCACAGCACTTCTAGCTGCACATCTCTTTTGGAATAGCAAGACAGGAATGAGAAGACTGGCACCTTTGAAGAAAGGGATGAGAAAAGGGTAAGGAGGCTTTTTGAATCCTGTGGCTCCTATTGCCTGCTTGTGTTGGGCACGAATACAAGCAGTCTTTGAAAGAGGCTGCTTTAAGTTGTCACAAAGTCGAGCTGAGAAACCAGAGAAATTGTACTCTCTTCCCTGTTAGACATTAGCACAGATTCTCTATACTGGAAACAGTCCTGATGAATGACCAGGTTTTTTGGCAAGCAGCCACTATAAAGCACTCATGGATAGAGCTCACCTTTTTGGAGATTAGGAGTAATACTTCTCTGAAATATGATCCCCACCCAAAAACAGAGAAGAAATTGGAAAATTTTAACTTCCAGAAAAACTTCTTTACTTTTCCTCTCCCCATCCCGGATTTCGTACAAGTCTTGCTTTGCCATTTTGGTATGGTGGAAATCATCAGAGAAGACTCAGCATTACCATGTTTATCTCCAGAAGAGATGTGATGAGGAGCATTTCAGGTTTTCATAACTTTACCAAAATTATTGCGCATGAAAATTCATCTTAGGAGTGAAATTATGTATTTTTAATTGGTTCTGTTCTGGTATATCTGTGGTTTTCTGTAAGTGACATATGGCAAGTTCTCTCTTAAACATTAATGCTGATTAACATTGTGCAGAGGAGTTATTTTGCTTTTTGTGTACTAAACAAAGCTCTGTTGATCAAAGAAAGAATGAAAATCATACATAGAATTGTTTTCAAAAGCAAAAATAACAATCACTGTATTTTGCAGGTATGTGATTTACACAGTAACAGTTGAAACATAGGACTTTTAACAAGTCCAATCCCGAAACGTGATTATTTAGGTCCACATAGAAGATGTCATTAGTATGGCTTTGCACAACCTCTTACGTTAACCTCACCCTCCAAATCTCACGGTTTCCTATATAATGCAGTCCTTGCTAAACTGAGCAAAGAGATAAATAAAGCACGGTATGTATTTATAAATTCTTTCTGCTTATTGCCAGAATATTTCTAATTATCTTGCTGGGTTTGTCTTCAACAGCCATTTTTCGGGGAAAGTATTTATTATTGCACGTGTACTTTAACCTTCAGCACATCACAAACAGACCCATGTCATTTTTACCAATCCACCTAGTATTCTGCACACTTTACATTTTTTTAGGAAATTCTGGTTCTAACTAAGGGAACAAGGGTTCATTTGGTTAGGCCCATAGTTTTTAACTAGAAAAACACGGAGTGTGACAGCTCACAGTATAATTTTAGTGACACCCCGTGGCAAAAACGACACATTACAAATTTCCAAATAGAGTGCCAAAATGGAAACAAAAGGTCCCACATTCTGGTTTTTAGTAATATCAGAAGTCCCACAAGATACAACTCACTTCCTCTGACCAGGTTCACTTTTGCATTTTGCCAACTGCCTCAAAAGCTGATTTTCCAGTATTTAGAACACTAAATCAACAATTTTTATGGACAATCAAAGTCCACCCTATACATTACAGAACAGTTCACCCCAGTGAAAAGTTATCACCAGTCTAATTTAACAACAAGTTAGCCCCTTTCAAACTGCTTAAAATAATTCTCAACATTTTTCTTTTTTTAATGTGACGGAACAGCATGCCAAGTGATTGGGCACACATCACATCAGGCTCCTTTTAGAGCCTGTTTCTCCCACTAATCACCACCAGCATACACGGTGATGATTTTTTACTTTTTGCTTGCCCTACTACAGCCACACATTTCTTTTAAGAGTTTGGTAAGGAACTGTCATGCTCTTAATGGAAGTAGGAAATAATCCCAGGCTCACATCTTTAATCACAGAAGTCTTTCAACCTTATCCACTGTCTTTTCTCCTTCACCTTTCAGGTAACATAGCTGTCCTAGAACCATTTCTTCACTTAGACGGTAAAGGCAATTCAGGCCCCATCACAAACAGTTTTCTTTATCGGCAATGCAAATATGCGAACACCCAGTTACACAACCAAAGCCAAACTGCTTCTTCAAGCAATTTCACTGCTTCATCTGAATAAGGATATCAACTTGGCATTTCTTCCTAAGCCACCTATTCCTAGAACCAGGAAGAATAAAAATTACTTACCTGTGTTAACTGTCCAAGAGGAACAGCCTATGTGAATTCTCACAACCTGGTGTACCAACCTTTTTCTCTACAATTCCTTCATGTTTTGGGACTCCAATATTAAGGCATAACGGAAGATAAAAGCATGTAATGTATCCTTTATGACCACACATACACCAGCAAGAGATACAGAGCACATATTTGCCCATATAGATACAACTGTGCATAAAAACTTCAACTACTAGCACTGAACATTGTCCCACAGTGTAAGCTTAAATACAGTCAACAGGTCTTGAAGAAGAGTTATAGCTAAGATCCAGTAAACTTTAAGAATGGCCTGTATCAATGCAACTCCGAAGACAATCTGCTGCATGCAATACATCTTTAATTATCTAGCCTTTGATCACTTCCAGCTTGTTAATGAATTATGCTATCAACATTTCGTTCCTGTATCTTCATGAACAGCATGGATAGTTTCTATGTATTTCACAAGCGTCTGAGCATTTGTGTTAACTTGTTCAGTCTCCATTTGAGCTCGTGAAAGCTTCTGGCATCCAGAGCACCCCACGGTGAGGAACTGCACAGGTGGGTCTCACACCAAGGACCATCTGTTTTATCCGTTGTGCATGTGCCTCTTGCCGGCACGGGCCAACGCTTCGCAGTTACCGTGTCAGCGGAGGCAGTGAAGGCCAACACCGACCTACTTTCTTTAACACCGTTTACCATTTTACAGTCTCTTGCCATAGAAGGTTTGGTGCGGTTTTTTACCGGGCTGAAGAGTCTTAACTGACTGAGCCGCACGTCGCACAGCACCCGATCATTCTCGCTCCTTCCCAACTTCCCGCGGCCGCACCACGTCCTGGCTGCGGTGCGAGGAGCGCGCGCCGCTCCCCTCAGCTCTCACCCGAGCGGCAAAACCCGCCCTCAGCCTCCGCCGCCAGCGGGGAGCGGGACTGCCTTCTTCCCGCCCGTCCCGTCCCGTCCCGTCTCTGCCCCGCCGCCGTGCCTCGTTGGGCGGGGCAGCGCCCGCCGCCGGCCCCTCCGACCTCGGAAACCGGAAGGACGGGGCGGAGCGCGCGGCGGGGCCGCCGCGAGGCGCTAACGGGCCTGCACGCGCGCGAGGGCCGCGCGGCCCTCCCCGCCGTGAGTACCGGCTCGCGCCCCGCGCCGGCCGTTGCGGGGCGCGGGGGGGGGGGGGAGAGAGGGAGGCGCGCGGGCGATGGCGGGCAGGGGGGGTGCATCGCCTCAGCGCCGCCCCGCGGGGGGACGCGGCCTCCTGCCGCCCGGTGAGGGGGGGCCGCCGGGGGGAGCCGCTGTGGCTGAGGGAACGGCTGCGCCGAGAGCGAAATGGCGCCCGGGACGGCACCGGATGGTAGCGGCTCCGGTTGCTCCGCGGGGCTTCGCCTCGCTCCTCGGGAGGGCGCTGCAGGCTCCACGGCAGCAAAAGCCCTGCGCCTGACCAAAACCAAACCGCAAACAGAATAGCTTAATTGGACTGCTAAAATTAGGTTTAGCGAAATACACAAAGTAAAATTGTATTAGCAAGACGGTATTGAGTGAGAGGAAGACGCACAGTTTAATTCCATTTCTTCCTTTGGTCTTTGCGGCACCAAGGACTACAAGGAGAAGCTGCTCTGACAATCCCAGCTTTTATGTTAAGCACATATCTGGGTTTGAGCAGTATCACTAGCTTGAAGAGGAGAAATGTGCTGTGTAAACTCACATCAGTTGAGGAGCATTGCTACTTTGGGAAGACCATGACTCCATCACGACTGACACTTCGTTTCTGTCACAACACCAGATTGTGTGTTTGCCACATTCGGCTTTACTAGACCAAGCATTCCTTCCATCTACTGTCCAGTTATTAAAAACATGGTATTCCAGTCATCCTTAAAGAACTGCCTTCAGCTATCCTGCATCCTCAGGACTCCAAAAGCTGGCTTCAGAAGCAGTAGCGGAGGCCTCATTATCCAGTCTGTTTCTAATGATGTTTACCAAAATCTAGCTGTGGAAGACTGGATCCATGACCACATGAATTTAGAGAACCGTCAGGTCCTTTTCCTTTGGAGAAATTCCCCTGCGGTGGTAATAGGAAGACATCAGAATCCCTGGCAGGAATGCAACCTCAGGCTATTGAGGCAAAAAAACATAAAACTAGCCAGGAGAAGAAGCGGAGGAGGAACAGTTTACCATGACTTAGGTAATATAAATTTGACTTTCTTTACAACCAGAAAAAAATATGAACGAATGGAAAACCTGAAGCTAGTTGTGAAGGCACTGAAAGCCTTGTGCCCCCAGTTAGATGTACATGTCACTGACAGATATGACATCTTGCTAGACAGGCAATACAAAATCTCAGGTACTGCTGCAAAGCTGGGAAGGACAACTGCTTATCACCACTGTACCTTACTTTGTAACGCAGATAAGTTTGTTTTATCTTCTGTGCTAAAGAGTCCTTATAAAGGGGTAAAGAGCAATGCCACTCCTAGTGTGCCTGCCTCAGTGAAAAACCTCTTTGAAGAGGATCCTAGTTTAACTTGTGAGATGCTCCTGGATGCCATTGCTGAAGAATATGCTACACAACACCAAATAGATCATCAGATCACCTTAATAAATCCAGCTGATGAGACTGTGCTTCCTGGAATTAATAATAAAACTAAAGAACTACAAAACTGGGATTGGGTGTATGGAAAGACACCAAAGTTCAGCGTTAGCACTTGCTTTAACATAGCCTATAAAGATTCTGTTATTGACGTTAAAATAGATATGGATGTAAAGCATGGAAGGATTGAAGGCTGTAACATTGATCTGCCAGACCAGTGGCTGCCACTGGCACTGTGCAGTGAACTGGTGAAGAGCCTTACTGGCAGTAAGTTCTGCCCAAATGAAACCACTACACTAGCAACAACGTTACTGAGAGTGTGTCCACAAGATGATGACATGCACAGCAGGTGGAATCTGTTGTGTGAGAATATGATAATGTTAATGTGACTTGCATTTTGAAAATGTAAGTTAAACTTCTGCTGCTTTTTTATTTAATTTATAGAAAACAAAATTAAAACATTAATTTCTATAAACTTAATTTTTCTCTTACTAGTAATTCGAACTGTTTAATCTTGGCTTTTGCTTAATATTACCTACTAACAATTAGATTTCACACTGCCACACTGCGTCTGAGGTTCCCAGACTGTAGGCTGCACGCCACTGCAGTAGGCTGCAGCCCCGTTAGCACTCCATGCTGACAGACAGCACCCCTGCCTAAACCAGGGAAAATGGGGGCAGCATCCCAAACTGGCTCTCTAGCAGAGAAGGTGCAAATGGCTGACACAGATGGGATGGGGTAGATGGCAAAGTGAATTCCCCAGCCTGCATCCTGCTCCTTGAAGACAGTAGCTCAAAGGCCGTGTCTCAGCCCCTGAGCTGTGTGGAGAGGGATGTCCCCCTGGTTTCTGGTGGCAAGTCCTTCCCTGGAGAGTGCTGATGAGCCTCTGCCTCCGCTGTGCAAGCATAGTAGTAAACTAAGCTCATTGCTGTGTAGTGAATCAGTCCAGCAGTTCCACACTGGATTAGGGCTTTTGTCTGTGCGTGTGCAAGAGCAGGGGAGAGATTAGGAAGTTGGGGGGGGGGGCGGTACGTGATGAGGGCAAGACAGAGGCTGTATGTGGCTCCTTTGTACTGGCACTGCCTGGCAGAAAGCCGAGTCACTGTGGCTGTAGGTATTGGTATTGAAGCTGTAACTGGGAACACTTCTACGTCAGGAAATACACTTGCAAATACAGATCTAGGAGAAACAGGTTCCTTTTTCCTTTCCAGGAAAAAAAATTACTAATGAAAGGCAATACTGAAGATGACAGTTTTCATATTAAGTAAAAATAATGGCTCAGTATAAAGTAACATTACAAAAGAAAGACTCAAGATGTCTTTCACTGTTGTTGACGAATAAGCGGAACGCAATTTTGATCAGGTCAGAACAGCAGCAGTTTATTGTTATAGCTGTAGGAGAGGACCCAGTGCAGCAGTGACAGACTGCTGATGTGAACTCTGACCAAATAAGGCAGTTACAGAGTTTATATACCTTTATGCTATACAACTATTTCTTCACCAAACTGCCCTTGAACAGTAGAGTTAGTTAAATTTGAAATGGGAGGTTCATCAAACAAAGTAGCCATAAATTCACTCTGTCGAGGTGCGAGCACATCAAGGTAAATTCCATTGAGGGTACAATATATGGCACAACTCAATTTAAACAAGTCTTTTCCCAGAAGGTTAACTGGGATAGTAGCACTTAAAAGGAAAGCATAGTATCCAGAAATAAGGTGCATGGTTACAGACAAAGGGCTTGTTACTGGATGACATTGGGGTTATTCTTAAATATCAACATCATTTACTGCTTCAGAAGATAAGGGAGCTGCAGGAAAATTAGAGGGGCATAAAGTGGATTGAGAAATGCCAGTATCGATGAGGCAAGAAACAGTCTTGCTGTTAATAGTGCAAGATAAATAAGGACCAGTCTGGCCTAAAGAAAGGAAAGGAACAATGATATTTATGTCCTTGGGGCTGTCCTGATCACATTTCTGAGGCCATGGCATGAAAAAAAGTTGGGTGGGAAGTTAGGGTGACTGAATGCTGCTGGACTTTAAAAGACTTACAGTTAGGTCTATATGGATGTTCTGACTTCCAGTGTCCTTGTTGTCCATACAGACAACCCTCAGCTGAAGCTCCATTAGGGATTTCAAAAGGTGCCTTACCTTTCCAAGAGGCACCAAGGGGGTTTCGGTAGGGATCAGTCTGTGGTGTTCCCAGGTGAAGCAGGATGTGTGAATCCAAGTCACAGCACCAAATTCTGTCGCGGAGTAACCGGAATGCAATTTTGATCAGGTCAGAACAGCAGCAGTTTATTACTATAGGAGAGAACACAGAGCAGTGGAGAGATGGTCTCTGCTGAGATGAACTCTGCCCAGTTACAGAGCTTACATACTGCTAAGTGATACAATTCATTCTTAACCAAGCTGTCAGGTAAGCAGGATGTGATAACAGCAGTGACTGAAATTCTTCAAATAAGGAGGTTCTAGACAGATTAGGAAGCCCTAGGCAGTACATCCTTTTATGAATACTTCAGTCCTTTGCTAATTAAATTGTGCAGGCAAGACTAGTAGCTGCAAATATTTCCTAACAAGTGAGGCCTGCAAAGGCCTATGAGGTGTTACTATGTTACCTGCACACTCATTTTTGAAAGATGGCTGTTTGGCCAGCACTTCATAGGAGGAAATTACGTGGCAGAAGAAACCTAGCTTTAGCTAAGAAGGGCAGTCAGTGGGGGTGAATCCAGCCCTGGGACTGGCACTCACACTGCAGGACTGAACAGGACTCAGCCGACTCCAGCGGGGAAGGCAGCTTAAGCTCATCTCTACAGAGAGTGCCAGGAGGGAGCAGTGTCCTGGCTTACAGCCCAGCTGACCTGACTACATAAGTGGGAGTGGCAGCACAGAACATGGCCTGGAATCAGTAAAATGATTGTGGAACTGTACTCTTAAGATTTCTCTGATTTTTATTTTTTTTTTCCATTCACTGATGCCCATTCCTCTTCATACATGGTGTTCCTACTGACAGTGAAAGGACCTATTCAGAGATAAAGGGTTTATAGGAGAAAATTGCAGTGCAGTGCCACCTGGTATATCACTAAAGGCTTACTTGTACACATGTACAGATAACGCATATCCTTGAGATATGCTAGGAAATTTGCAGTCTTAACTAGTGAATTACAGTCTAATTAAACAGAGAAAAAGTTCAAGCCATGAACAGGCAAGAGGGAAGACCATGCTTGCCTCTTGTAGTTGCAGGGGACTACATCATAGGGGCTCATTACTACGAGAGGCATACCGTATTACAAGATGCAGAAAGCATAACAATTTTTGACTTCCGTTTAAGTACTAACATTTATTGTTGGTCTAAAGTCTTTAAGGTGGCTTTTTATTTTGCCCCTGTATGTTTGAAATTGCTGTACTAGGTTAAAAGATAAAAAGCTTCACATTACTCTATTTACAGTGAACCTGCTCCCCAAAATGGCTGATTTAGAAGGCATTACCTAGCTTCTTTGAATTACCCTATGTAGTACAGAGAAGAATTCAAACAGACGACTAAAACTACAAATAATAAAAAATAACCTTTATTCCCAATAAAAATAGGCATACATTATATGCAACTGAACAAAACTGATGACAGTGACCAGAAACCTAGTATCACACCAGCAAGCCAGGGAGCTTCTGTGGAATGTCTGGGGGGCCTGACTGGTAGCATACAGCTTCTGTGGCACGTATGTAACTCTTTTTGCTGATCTAACACTTGAAAAGCTGAGGTATTATTATGCAAAAGGATAAAGAAGGCAGGCCACTGGCAAATTGTGACCCAGAGAACAAGCTAAACACCAGCGGTTTCTTCTCGATAGCTGTGGAATAGATTTGTTGTGTTAATGGAAGACTAAAAGAATAGCAGTGTTAGGTGACAGAAGGTGAAAGAATAAAGCAAATAATAAAAAAAGGATAATGGAATACACCAGTCATCAGCAAAATAAACATAGGAAGGAGATAAGTCTCTAGCAATGAACACACTACTAGAATATGGAGGTATATTGTATTACAAGATGCAGAAAACGTAAGGCACCTATCAGTCCTGTGGCTGAAAAAATTTTGATGTGACCTGCAAAAGAGGTTCATGTCAGAATATATGATTTTTCCAGATTCTTGCTGACAATGGTCATGAACTTTTATACTAGGAGAAAAAGCAACAGCAGGTCACATGATCCCTTTCGCTTTCCAGAGGATGAAGGGAACAAAAGGCTCTGTCTTTTTTCCAGTCAGCATATCCTTAGAATCATTATTAGCAAGAAAGTTTCAGGGTATCCAACTTCTGGAAGAATTTCAAAATTACTTTTTTTTTTTTTTTTTGGGGGGAGTACCTTAATAGCAAGGAAATAGCTTACTGCAGTTCAGACTGGCATGCCTAGCTGGAAGAACATTAAATGTGCAAGTCAGGGAAAAATATTGGGAGAGGAAAACCTTTTCATGCCTAAAGCAAAGGATGAAAATGAGTTATATGACCATACATCACGGAATAAAAGAACATACATGAGTGACAGGGAAAATAATACACCTGTTTGCATCCTTTGCAGCCCCAAATTCATCATGCAGAGACACATTAGACAACCCTAAAATGTCTGTATACTGAACACTACAATGATTGTATGCAAGGAACTTGGAAAATTGAATGTTACATTTGGGTTTACTAGTAAAGTCTGTGAAATCACGTACTACAGGATTGACTAAAACAGCAGAACAGTAGTCATGACTAGAATACAGGAATTAAAGGAAATAAATAAGGCTGCTTACAAAAGAGGACATAAGGCAGCCCAGCTTCCAATGCTTGTGAGGTGGTCATTTATATAAGACAAAGTTAACAGTAAAAATAGAAATTACAATAAAGAGGCCTCTGAGAGACAGTATTGAGGGTCTGCTATGAAATCAAGATCGGCTAGAGACGGATTGTATTAATTAAGATTATGGAAGAAGTACAGTGGAGGAATTGTACAGGTGTGTTTTCTCAGACTGAAAAGTCTCAAATATTCTTAAACCCAGAGATTATAAAAGCTGTGCGGGACTAAGTACTTATAAGAATTGCTTCTGAGGATGGTCAGCTGGACTCAAGCAGCATCTTCTAGTCTCACGTTTTTACGCTTATAAAATCAGTCATTAAAAACAGTCATATCTGATCACATTTTCTTTGTATGTTTAGTATGAAAGACATCCACTGTTGTTTCATAACAAGGTCGCAAGTCAAAGTCACAGTATCCAATGCTGAAACGACCCTGCAGAAATTAACAGAATTGACATGGTGAACTTAGAATGAGTTCTTCTACGGTCTAAGTTAACTAAAGAGATCAAAGCATTCTTACCTTTGGTTTCTTAAAATAATCAAGACCCCTTCCAATCTTAATCATCCATCCATTGTTGAATCTGTTTTAAAAATTCACAAATGTGAAAGCCATGAGTACACTGAATAAAAAAAACAGTTCTATCCACATGAACACAAGCTCCTGGCTTCAATCAGTTATTTCCTAGTGTCACTGATACCTGTATGAACCATGGAAGACATTATTCTGTATAAAGAGACATCTAGTATGTTCACAGTTAGAACCCATGAAACTACAGAGCGCTGATTTTATTGAGTGAGGGCCACTGCCTTCCACTTTGTTAACCACAGCTGTAATCAGAAATTGTTTCAAATGTTAGGGCTAAGCGGTGTGACTTAAAAAAACCGTGAATGCCAGTTATTTGATTTCACCCACCTAATTTCTCGATCATGTATTGAAGATGAAAATTCAAAATTCAGTGTTACTCCATAGTTCCTCAATGATTGCTGTATTTCTTCCAAGCCATTTATCTGTTGAGTCCTCCCACTGCCCTGTTAAAAGCAAAAATAACATGGCAGGGTGTTTTTGTACCCTATATTGTACTTTTGGTCACTTCTTCCTAAATGCACCAACAAAACCTTTTTAGTAGTAACTTAAACTCAATGAAAGTCACTTGGATGAAGGTAGATTCACAGTTTTGAAGACAGGATAAAAAGAAGACAGATTACAGGTACACCTTGTAAGGGATATGGAGGAGGAGCTCACTCTCAGCCCACTGAAACTAGGTATGTGTTATTATTTAAGCCAAAATAAATGCAGCAATAGTTTTGAGAGGTTTTAGCTCATCAAAACCTCTAAAATGACAACAATATACAGCTGCTGGAGGAGAAAAATATGTGTCTCAACAGATGTTTTGGTTCTGATGACATTTTCCACAGCAAAGCTTTCACCAAAATATCTTTTCCATTTAAGAACCTGCTTACCAAGAATTCTTTCATTATCTGAAACTCTGAACTTATGAAACGATTTATGTTCAACTGTCACGTTTTTATTTTGCTCTTCGTCTGTGTTTTCTACTGAAGGTGTCAGAGCCTCAGTCTTAACATGTACCGTTAAGTAAATCTATATTTAAAAATAAGTATGTATGCAAATAAAAATATATTTGCATGTGGTGTCACATGAGCACAAGGAAACAGAAACCAAAATCTAGTCACTTACTTCATCACAGGAAGTGAGAAGGTGGATTGTTTTCACTTTGCATGGTCCCTTAACCAGCATCTCGCAGAACCGTAGGAAGTTATACAACTGTAAAAAGTTTAATTTAGTAACATGGAATTTTTTTAGTAGTTACCTCTGTATCAGTTACACCGAATATCTACTTACCTGATAAACACTCCTAATGTATGGGTCCTCCACCCAAACTTCGGAAACAATCTCAGTAAGGTACTCTTGGAAAAGCTTTTCATAGCTGAAGCCTGTTGCATTTTCCTCTATCCTGATTTGCTTATGGTATTTGCCGTCTGAAAAGATCATGACATGAATCCTAGGTTAACCGCCTCGCCCATAAAACACTCACATAACAACAGGTATTTAAATGCGAAGGGGTACATGGCAGCTCCGTACCTTGTTTCTCTTTTTCGACATGCTTTTTAATGTCTTCAGCCCTGGTCATGTACTCGGATATTTTCTGCCGGTAATGATGCTTTTTCGCCTCATCTTTCGTGGCTGTGAATCAAAAGCGCACAGGCCAGTTCTGTTGGCGACGGGGGGGGGGGCGCGGAGAGCTGAGCCCTGCCTGGCCGCCGAGGAGGGACCGTCAGCTCTCCTCTCCCTCCCCGTCAGGCGACGGGGGGCCGGGGCCGGCCCTCGGCGGCAAGGGCGGCTCGTGTCTCCTCAAAACCACCCCCGGACTGCGGCCGCCCCCACAGCCGGGGGGTGTTTAACAGCTAACGGCCTCAAGGCCTGCAGTAAACGGCTGACAATCCGCCCCTCGCCCACCCGCCGCCGCCGCCGCCCGGTACCTTTCACCACCTGCAGCAGGAGGTCGATGCCCTCTTGGTAACACACCAGCGACTCCTGGAACCGAGACGCCAGATCGAGCTCCACCGCCCGCCTCACCGTCTCCGCCCCGGCCCGCTCCAGCGCGGCGGTGCCATCGCCCCCCGCCCGGGACATGGGCGCCGCGGCGGGGACGGGGACGGGACGCTGCGCATGCGCGCCGCCTCACCCGCCACCGGAGCGGAGATTGTGCCTCACCGTTGTCCTTCCGCCGGCGCGGAACCGAAGTGCGGTGGGGCCGGTCCCGCGCCGGAAGGCTGCACACCGAGATGGCGGCCGCGGCGGGCGGGCCTGGCCTGGGGCACGTAGCCCCTTGGAAGGTGATGGCCCGGGCTGGGGTTTGGTTCGGGCGCCGCTCTGGCTGTGCGCGCTCCCCCGGGAAGCAACCAGGGGCGGCGGGGAACGGCCCACTGGAGAAGAAGAGGGAGGGGGGTGGCTTCACGGGTGGCGCCAGGGACCGAGATTCGCCCTGCTGCGAGTTCCGCCCGCTGCGGGGCCCGGTCGGTGCCTCCCCTCAGAGGAGAGCGCGGCCCTGGGAGGGGCCGAGGTGCCTGCGGGCGCCCCGTGTTGGCGCAGTGAGTCCTTCAGCCACCGGGAGATGTAATAAACGCGGGATATGTGCTCACCCGGACTGAGTTTGAGTGGCTGCGTAGTCTGTCTGCGGGCATGAAGAACTGTAAGGAGAGTCCCGACAAGTTAAGTCCTGCTCTTTTTGCAGGTCCTGGGAAAGAGGATGGAGGGGATGGCGGCAGCAGCGTGGGTTCGTTGTCTCTTTACCAGGTCGAGAATTCCAGACTCGGTATGTGGTTCACTAGTTAAGAAAATGAAAAATAGGTATTAGCCTGCTTAATTCTGTGCTTTCTATCGTATGACAGATTTCTAGAGACTGTGGGATGAGCAGGTTCACAGTGATGGGTGAAGAGCTGGCTGAAGGGCAGAACCCAAAGGGTGGTTGTGAATGGGTCACCAGCAGTGTTCCTCAGAGCTCAATTCTAGGGCCAGGTCTGTTCAATATCTTTATTTTTGAATGCACCATTAGCAAGTTTGCTGACAATACCAAACTGAGAGGTGCTGTCAACTCTCCCAAGGGATGAGAGGCCTTGCAAGAGGGATCTAGGTAGGTTGGAGCACTGGGCGATTATCAATGGCAGGAAATTAAGCACGAACAAATGCTGGATTTTGCACCACAGACAAAGTAATGTCGGACCACACAAATATAAACTGGGAGAAGAGTGGCTGGAGATCAGCCCTGCAGAAAGGGATCTGGGGGTGCTGGTCAGCAGCAGGCTCAGTGTGAGCCAGCAGTGCCCTGGCAGCCAGGAGGGCAAACCGCACCCTGGGGTGCATCAAACACAGCATAACCAGCCGGGCAAAAATGTGATTATCCCCCTGCATCCAGCATTGGTGCGGCCTCACCTTGAGTCCCGCGTGCAGTTCTGGGCCCCACGATTTCAGAAGGATGTTAAAGGTCCTTGAACACATCCAGAGCAGGGCATCAAAGCTGGTGAAAGGCTGGAAGGAATGTCCTGTGAGGAGCAACTAAGGCCTTTGGGCTTGTCTAGTTTGGAGGAAAGGAGTCTGAGGGGCGACCTCATTGCTCTCTACAGCCCTCTGAGGAGGGGAAGTGGAGAGGGAAGTGCTGGTCTCTTTTCCCTGGGATCCGGTGAGATGACGTGTGAGAATGGTTCAAAGCTGCACCAGGGGAGGTTCAGACTGGACATTAAGAAGCATTTATTTACCGAGCGGGTGGTCAAACACTGGAACAGGCTTCCTAGAGAAGTGGTGGAGCCCCCAAGCCTGTCAGTGTTTAAGAGGCATTTGGACAATGCCCTTAATAACGCTTTAACTTTTGGTCAGCCCTGAATTGGTCAGGCAGTTGGACTACATGATCACTGTAGGCCCCTTCTAGCTGAAATATTCCATGAAATAAATAACTGAAACCAAAGAGATGGGAAGTTGGACTTACGCTGTACTTTTTTACACTTTGATTTTCAGTTTATCTTTTTGTAAGGTACCATCTAGTGTCAGATGACTCTTTTCCTTACAAACATTCTTAAATCCTGAGGAAAAACTTACCGTTCAGAGGCCAAGCAGAGGTTCTTCCGTGAGATGCATGTGAACGAAGTACTGTGCTGGTGTAGTGTTGACCATATATTTCTATGCAGTTGTATGGCCAAACTCAAGAGTGCAAACTGTTATAAAAATGTTTGACTTAATGTTATAAAAGGTAAATTCAAAGTCATTTGTTAGTGGTTTGACCTTCTGAAAAGAAAGGTAGTTAAAAATGTAAGAATTTCTACTAAGGTTGAAGTATGTTTTAGAGAGTTATTTTGTTAACTATGATAATAATTCAGATATTTAGGAAAAAAACCCTCCGGTTTTGTGAACTTCTTATTCTAGGTATTTCAGCCACGGCCTGGAGATCATGAAAAGTATGGAGGTGATCCTGAGCAGCCCCACAAAATCCATGTTATTACTAGAATAAAAAGTGTGATTGGTCGCCCATATTGGGAAAAGAAGATAATACATAATCTCGGACTGGATAAAGTATGGTGGTTGTTCTTTATATTTATTGTGTACATAGAAGTGTAGAAACATAGGGTAAAATTAAGGTGGTGGGTTTTTTAAGGACTTCAATTTTGCAGTTACAAAACTCACATTGCTTTACAGCTGCTTTAAATGTAGTTAAGAAATCAGTGATAAATTCAGTTAAGAAATCCAATGAGAGGAACATTAATGGTAAATGTCTTTTTAGTGGGAATTCAGAATATCACTTTATGGTATTGCTATGCATGCCTGAGGAGAACCTTACCTTGAGAATTTAGCTAAAATAATAAAAATAGATTTGTAAATGCATTTAATTCAGTTTTCTCTGTGGGTAATATTAGTCAATATTGCAGGTAGGCTTCCAAATCCAAGAGGGATGATAAATTTTCAAACAGACTCTTAAGGGTTTGTGTCAAAGATGAGCGTATCCAATTAGGTCAACTGCACGTTATGCAAAAATTTGTCTAGTCAGTGTTATATTACAGAGAAACAAAGTTTGCTTGATCAATTTAAGATCTAACTGAAGCAAGCAATCTTACCCCTAAACTACTGTATTTACATTTATAGTATTTTTAACAGTTGGAAAAAAATTGAATATATTGATAATGTAATAGGAGTAAAGCTGAATTTGTAATTTTACTGGAATCAAGAGTTTGATCAAGTTTTGATTTTTGTACTTTTATGTATGTTCTTGATGCATGACACTTAAAGAAACCTTATATTTGCAAATATGGTTTATCTTTTTACTAATAGTCTGAAAAGTTCAGTGGATGGAGATTTGGGGTTTGGCAATGCATTTGTAAAACCTTTTCTATCCTTTATATAGGCGCATCAGCCAATACTGCACAAAAATATCCCTTCTGTGAATTCCAAACTGAAAGTTGTTAAACATCTGATAAGGTTTGTTAACTATTTGTTTAATTTGGAATACTTAATGTAACTGTCTTCTAGTCACAGGACTTCACTAAACAAACTCTTCTGCCTATAGAATACAGCCACTGAAACTACCTTATGGGTTGCCAACCGAAGAGGAAATGTCAGACACCTTTCTTACGAGCAAGGGAGAGCTTATCATTAAACGTCGTCTGAAACCTGCAGAGCAGAAAGAAAGAAAGTCATAAGGTGTGCTGGTTGGATTTATACTTTATAAAATAAATAATTTCAATCCTGATTTAAGAGTTTATTTATGAAATGTAAGCTTAATTCTTACCCTGTCTGATACGAATGGCTCAGGGGACACTGACGCTTAGAGAATGATTGAATGTATAAATATAAAATTCAACGTTGTTAATATTTGCCTGAAATATTAAAGGCATGATAGGATTTCTGTCCTTGTGTTTTAATTTTGTGGCTAGATTACTGCTGTTTATGGCTAACCGTTAGTGAACTTTGTAAAGTCAGATAAGCAGAGAAACAAGTAGAATAAATCTAACTTATGATGGTGAGGACATTTCCCAGCTAACAGTAAAGGTTTACAGTATGGTACATGACTTCTCCTTTGCTGCACAAAGGAAGGAACTGGAATTGAAAAGCCCTCTGTGTAGCAGTTACATGAGAATTGACTCGCTGTCCACTGAGAGTGTAGTTTGATTGAGAGAGGCATTTGGGTGACTTACCTTGGTCACACTTGTTCCTTAGCAAATAGTCTGTCATCTGGCCTGCTCTGTAGCTTAAAACGTACCTGAATTCCCATTTGGGAGTAACAGAAGGAGTGATTTACATCTTGGTAGGTTGTACAATTTGCCTTTCAGGAAACATGCTATCTCACTTGACACATATTTCTTGATCCTAAATGTTTAATAATAATCGCTTAAGAGCTGCAGTCTGTGTGAAAGTTGATGCTTTTCCTGTTCTAAAATAGCAGACTTTAGAAATCTGGAGACCCTGAAGCATACCTCTTTGATGCAAGTTAGTATTTATGAGCTGGAAGCTTATAAAGTAACACTTTTTACTGAAGGGTCTTGAATATGACCCTTCTGTGTGCGTATTTTTATTTACAATTTTAAGAATGTGAATTAGCTGCTGCTGTATCAAATGATAAAGTAGTTTGCATTCCATCGAGCATAAATTCCACAGTTTAACACACTATAAGCCGCTCCCACACTAGACACGCGGTAGAGGAGTTAATCTTAATGATTGTATGTTGTGAGAAGATAAGGGGGATACAGTCGCTAAAAATCAATGTTTATCCTTTCTGCATGCTTGCAAAGAAGAGTAAACAGCAGTAGGAGTCCAAGTGAATAGACATATCAGTAGAGGGGCATAGAAGCTGGAGATACTGTGAGCAGAAGAAAAAAAAGGATAGGCTGTGGTAGTGGCATTGAAGAGTGTAGTGGCTCCTACAGGCAGGTTGAAGGCAGAAATGTGAAACTGAGCTGGAAAACCTCAATTTCTCAACAGACAACAGGCTGTGGTTTGAAGGACACACAAAATACTGGTGTCAGTCTGAAGTGTATAGAATAGCAAGGAAAAAGTGAAGCAGATAAGTGAATGTTTTTCTTCCCTCCCTCCTTCCTTCCAGCATATACATAGCGTCGTGCCCTGCAGTGTGTTGTAGCAGCAGGCTCTGTGTGGTGTTGACCATGTTCTCACAGGGAGGTACTTAGTACAAGCTGAAATTTCAGCCCTTTTGAAGGATGTGTGTAGTGCATCCAAAGTACAGGGCACGCTTAAAAGAGATGGCACAAGTACTGGGGCCCAGAAAGTTAGGGAAATGGGTCTTGTTGCTGAGAGATAGCAAATAAAAGACTTGTACCAGGCTTGGTGACCCAGAGCACCAAAGCCACGATTGCTCAACCTTACCGAGCATATTCAGGATTTGTGAGCACAGCGCTGCAGCCTGCTCAATCTCCAACAGAGGGAGCGCAGCCAGTTCTGTCATACACAGTATGGGTATGAATGTGGATCTTCTTTTTGTTACACTGTACAGATACTGCAACCTTCAAAAGTACTGCAATGTAAATTGGAAAGAATGTGTTAATGAAAAAGCTTGCTTGGTACTGTGCACAACTTTAAAAGTGTGTGATAAACTACCTAAGTTAGACCAGAGCTAATAATTGCTTCCCAAGTACAGAGAAAGGATAATTCTTTAGATAGTACCTCTTAC
Organism: Athene noctua; assembly: GCF_965140245.1. Lineage (NCBI taxonomy): Eukaryota > Metazoa > Chordata > Aves > Strigiformes > Strigidae > Athene > Athene noctua. The sequence goes on from NC_134037.1 coordinate 193,175,070, forward strand.
TTCTGGGTAAGATTTAGCTACAAGAGATGTTTACAGCTGTCTTTCATTGATAAGCTGGCAGTTTTAATGAAAAAGGAAATTGCATTTTCTTAAAATTTTTAATACATGTGTAAGTGTGGGTGTTTCTGAAATGGTGTTTCCTCCAAGGTCACAACTGTCATACAGTCTATCTGCTATCCCAAACCTTCTCTGTATAAGCATATGTTCTCTAAAGATTTGCTCTCGGGTCTAAACCTGAACCAACAGGGTACACAAATACAGCGTGTGTCCACACCCTTTCATTAATGGAACATTGTAAATGCTTCATGTAACTCTTCATGAAGCACAGTAAGAGATGCGGCCCTTTTACGCAGGAAACAGACTGACTGAAGATGATGGAAAAATTCAGGTTGGAAGGTACCTCACTGGTCTCTAGTCCAGCCTCCTGCTCAACCCAGAGCCAGCGCTGAGGCCAGACCAGGTTGCTCAGGGCTTTGTCCAGCTGGGTCTTGAGAACCTCTGAGGACAGGTACAGCTCAGCCTCTCTAGGCAGCCTGCTCTGCTGCCTGGCTGACCTCATGGGCTCACATCACCAAAGCTAAGAGTGATTATACTGAAAGTATATGATACACTGGGATATACTCTTCTGGTAGATTAAACATATACGATATTTATTGCAAATATTTAGTTCCAAAACTGCAAATTCTTAACAACCAATGTTGTACTGCTGTTAAACACATGTATTGACAGATGAAATCTAAGGCAGATAAAATCTTGTTAAGTAGTGTTATAACTTTCTTGCAGCATTAATCTGCTGCTTGAGAAACTGCAAGCACAGATGAAAACTCTTCTTGAATATTCTTGTGAAGTGAGATAAAAAATAAATGGCAAAAGATTGGTTATAGTTTGGATTATTAGCAGTGTTATCTTTTATAGTTATTTTTTTTAGCCTTAGCCAAAAAAAAAAAAAAAGAGAGCTTGCACGTGTTTCTGGCTTCATTATCCTCCCCCATTCTTACTGTTTCTGGGGGAAAAGTATAGGATATTTTTAGTTAAAAGCAAAGTATGCAATCAGTGACTCAAATCTTATCACTTGGATATCTCAGTATCCATTTCTCTTATAAAACTTGGCTCTTGCAACCACATCATTGGCGTAGTCATTGTGTGTTGTGCCAATGTCCATTCTGTCATAGCTCCGGATGTTGTTAGCTCCCGCATTATAGGCTGAGATCCCACCTGAAATGAGAGTGACAGAAACACATAAACAGAGGTGATACTTCATTAGTAAGTAAGCAAACAAACCAAAATCACAACTTAAATGTAGTGCTTTAGTTTGTAGCTCTCTTTCCACCGGTATTGTTGGCCATCGTATTACCATTTCCAGCTGGCTTTGTCATTGAGGTGTTCCTTTTGTGTTTTAACTTTGTGAAGGAATTGTAATTTCCTCCTTTACATCCAGACTTCGTGATCATTGTCCCCATGCAATATTTTGCTCATGTTAACGGCTGTATGACTGTTTCCTTTTGCGCATGTTCCTTCACACCTACCTGCATTAATAATCTCAGACAAACTTGTAGCTGGAATAAAGGGACCCAATTGTAACAGCTGCTTCAGGTGTAATCAGTGTTCATGAATATAACCATGTTTCCTCCAGAGAGGACCATACATTTTCAGAATTAATGTGTTCCTTCTTCAGAGTTGCCTGAATAGTAGCTTTCTATAGGTGGGTATAGAAACACAAACCAAATGAAACAGAGAGAGAAGTGCAAAAACCCACCCTTACTCCTTGGAACTGAAAAATGCCATGATACTTGCCAAGTTTTCCAGAAGCCTGCTGGAAAGCTAACCAAATCTTACTCCCCTATTCCTTTTAGTGAATGTTAAGGAATATTATTCCACATCTTGATAAAATGAACAGAGGGCCTGGGATGTATTTAGTTTTCTGAAGTGTTCAGTTTTACAGTGTTACCGTGCTTGACTTTTATATGTGTGAAGTGTTATAAAACTAACAAAATTCTACCTTTGAGCTGCTGTTCCTTTGTCCAAGTTGGGAATTTCCTCTGGATTTCATTTATCATCCCGCATAAAATCTCTGTGCCTTGTGCTAAGTGCTCTTCACTGTCCCATGATCCAACAATCTTATGGTACCGTTTGTCAACCTGAAAGTGAGACAGCAATATCAGCACATCAGAAACCCCACTACTTATCCATAGCTCTTCATTGCTTACAGGCTGCTTGTATTCATTTTTATCTTTAATCTCATGATTTACCTCTTTTGTAATTGTATAGAGAGGAAGCAAGCTCAGCTTAAGGTGCAGGCAAAGCCATTAGGTGTGTGAATAGCAGACTGTCAGGGCACTGAAGAGGAATACCTGCTCTACCTCCTTGTCTGTCAGAGCTTTAAAAATCTGACACAGCTGTTGCTGTAAAGGTTATGCTGCAGAAAGCGGGTTTACTGCTGCTTAAGCTTTTCCAGTTGCAAGGTGAATGCTCCTCTCTTGAGCTGCATCAAGGGTGGGAAAACCCCTCTTTTCTCTAGGGATCTCCCCTCGATCTCTGCCCCAGTTCTCCTTCTCCTTCTCCACAGAATCACAGAATTGTCTAGTTGGAAAAGACCTTGAAGATCATCCAGTCCAACTATCAACCCAACATTAACTGTTCCCAACTCCACCATTTTCCTCAGTGCTATGTCAACTCTACTCTTAAACACCTCCAGGGATGGGGAGTCCACCACCTCCCTGGGCAGCCCATTCCAATGCCTAACAACCCGTTCTGTAAAGAAACGCTTCCTAATATCCAGTCTAAACCTTCCCTGGCGCAACTTGAGGCCATTCCCTCTTGTCCTATCACTTACTACTTGGTTAAAGAGACTCATCCCCAGCTCTCTGCACCCTCCTTTCAGGCAGCTGTAGAGGGCGATGAGGTCTCCCCTCAGCCTCCTCTTCTCCAGACTAAACACCCCCAGTTCCCTCAGCCGCTCCCTGTACGACCTGTGCTCCAGACCCTGCACCAGCTGCGTGGCCCTTCTCTGGACACACTCGAGGCATTCAATGTCCTTTTTGTAGTGAGGGGCCCAAAACTGAACACAGGAATCGAGGTGCGGCCTCACCAGTGCTGAGTACAGGGGCAAGATCCTTTCCCTGTCCCTGCTGGCCACGCTACTGCTGACACAAGCCAGGATGCCATTGGCCTTCTTGGCCCCCTGGGCACACTGCTGGCTCCTGTTCAGCCGGCTGTCAATCAACACCCCCAGGTCCCTCTCTGACTGGCAGCTCTCCAGCCACTCCTCCCCAAGCCTGTAGCGCTGCTGGGGGTTGTTGTGGCCCAAGGGCAGCCCCCGGCATTTGGCCTTATGGAAACTCCTCCAGTTGGCCTCAGCCCATGGCTCCAGCCTGTCCAGGTCTCTCTGCAGAGCTTCCCTACCCTCAAGCAAATCAACACTCCCACCCACCTGGGTGTCATCTGCAAACTGACTGAGGGTGCACTCGATCCCCTCGTCTAGATCATCATTAAAGATGTTAAACAGGAGTGGCCCCAACACCGAGCCCTGGGGGACACCACTCGTGACCGGCCACCAACTGGATTTAACTCCGTTCACCACAACTCTCTGGGCCCAGCCATCCAGACAGTTTTTAACCCAGCGAAGTGTGCGATTGTCCAAACCTCAAGCAGTCATTTTTGCCAGGAGAATGCTGTGGGAAATGGTGTCAAAGGCCTTGCTAAAGTCAAGGTAGACAACAGCCACAGCCTTTCCCTCATCCAATAAGCGGGTCGCCCTTCTTCTCCACCTCTTATCCACAGGGTAGTGAAGTGCAAGTCTGAGAGTGCTGGAGCAATTACAAAAGCAGATCCCAGTGCGTGCAGCAAATGCCCAGGGATTGCATGGATAAGCATACAACTTGGCAAACAAGTGAGGCGTGAATGTAGGCATGAATAATGAAGCAAGATCCCCCACTAGCCAGGCCCCTCTGGTGCATAAAGGGTAATTAACTTAATTGTATGTAGCTGCAGCCTGCAGGCCTCTGTGCTTAGTTAAAAAAAATGCTTTTTGAAACAAGATTTATTTTCTGAAGTATGAAATAGGAACAATTAACCTCTCCATTCCCAAGAGAGTGCTGGGAAGCAAGCAGGTTTCACAGTGCAAAAGCAGTTTGCTCATGCCCTGACACTCCCTGGGGTCCTTCTCTGGTGCTGGGAGCTGACAGCTGGGTCAGTGTCAGCTTTATTCTGGCCAAAGAGTTGTCTGAAAAGGTTTAAGGGGCTGCCTTTCAATGGGTCCCCTGCTGCTCTTCTGACTTTCTGCTTCAAAAGAAGGATGAGGTTTGTGTTTTTGAGAAGGTTGACCATACCTGCATTAAACCGAATGCATTTCCATGGTCACCCCATCCGTCATTCAGCACTGTACCAGCATGTGACTCTCGAGAGATAATACCAGCAATCACAGCTGGATCAACACACTTGCTGTTGCCAATTTTTGTAATCTTGGCTTGGTATTTCTGCATGTTCTTCAAATCTTTTTCTGCAATCTTCTCTGAGGCAGGAACTCCTATAACACAACACGTATGACTTTTCCTTTCATTTTACAAATCAGAAACAAGTTGTGCTAACAGTCATTATGACTGAGCTGATGTTTTGAATCCTCCTGAATCTATTTAGAGAGGAGTAGTGATAGAATTGACAAATTTTGCTGAAAGATAAGTGCCCTAGAAATCAATACTCAGACAATATAAAAAGTTTTTTCTAATACAGAGGGCAGTTCTCTAGTGTGCAGACTAAAAGGTGGGTCTTCTTGTTTTAAACCTACGACTTCAAGTGGATTAGTCCCAGATTTAGTTCCTTTTGATTTAAGTCTATAATAGGGAAATGTTTGGAAACTTAGGTCATGAGGAAAACCTTCTTAAGGGAGAGAGAAAAGCAGGCTTGATAGCAGGGGTTGGATGCACCCAGCAGACCTTACGTTTTCTCTGCAATGGTCTTGAATATAATCTCAAAGGCAATTCTATTCCCAACATAAACTTATGCCCAAGTAGTATCTTTGCTGGTTGTGGAAAAATCTGCTCGCATGGCAATGACTGACAGCCAGAGACCAGGATCTGTAATAGGGATGAGATTTTATATGTATGTAAGAGGAACAACTGAATTAGTGCCTACCTACCTGCATAGCTCAGACCTTCTGGTTTCGCAGTTGCCTCCGAAGCTCCAGTTGTGTCAACATTCAGTATATTCCCATAACGCTCCAGACAGCCTAAGAGCAGTATTTACAATCAGATGTCAGACCAGTGCATGCCTTTAAAATGGTTTTGGATCCATGACTGAAACCCACGGCATCATTTCAATACTAGTGCAGGTATTTGTGCTATCAGATGCAGTCGTGGTATCATATGCTCTGGAAAAGATTACCTCTCGACCATGCTAGCATAAACCCACAGTGTAGCTTGTGAGGTGAACTGGTGTCTTGTGCACAATTCATCTCCCCTAATTTTAGCTTCCCTAAGCTTGTGACTTGGGCTGCCCGCATAGTCAGTGGAGAAAGGCACCTCCAAACGGTGGTTTTTCTATTCCAAAATAATTTTTTTAAAAAGCCTATGAGAGTCAAAAGAAGTCCTACGCTACTTATTGGCTCCAGCTTGCCTTTCCATAGCTATCATCAACAAGAAAAATCGAACAGAAACATCCTTCAATTACATCCATTACAATTTACCTGACTTGCAGTTCATTTGACTTGCAATTTATCTGCGTTTATCTGTTGTCTAAACACACCATTGTAGAAGGGAAAACATACAAACAGCAACTGAGAGGAACAATGCTAACCCAAGCCCAGCACTTAATGGAAAACAGACTTAGGTACAGTGAATTATTTACGAGAATATTAGACAAACATCACAGACCTGACATGTTTGCTGCAGGACGTCTCCCCACCTTCTCACCGCACTTCCTGGAGACAAATGGGCTTTTTATCTGCTGGCGGCGTTTTGAAGCAGCTGACTCCGCACTTCCCGCACACGGCTGGTATTACGGGAAACAGGAACGCCTAACAACTTCTTATGCATCCACCCAAACACAACAGGGTTTCTTTTCTACAGCACAAACACAATTACAGTTTTAAAAATTAAATAGCTTTTAATTTCATTTCAAACCCCGTTGCTAACAGTCTGCAACTAGGAGGAGCTTCGTCTGAAAACAATTTCCCCCCCCCCCCCCCCCCCCCTTCAGTTATTGGGAGCAGTATCATGCTGACAATGGGGAATTGGGAACCTGCGCTTTTGGACGTAATAAAGTTTTTGCAGGCAAAGACCCAGCAACAATAACATGACCCAGAGCTGCAACCGCTGAGAATGTGGATATGCAGAGACTATGCCAGGTCCCTGTTGTTATTCCCTCTTGCACAGCGACAACAAAGGTGAAGGCACAAACCCAAATTAGCAGGCAGTGTGGATCAAAGCCACTGTAGCTGTTCAGCAGTAAGGAAAAAAGCCACTGGATGGCAGACCTCCCCGTCACTGCTAATCCATCCAGACACGCTTCTCCCCCACGGTAAATTTGGTGAGGGTGAAATGCTGTTTCATCAGCTTTTTCACATTTTAAGCCAGGGAATTTATCCCATGTCATTGTATTGGAAGACTCAATTCTGTAAGTTTTTCCTGTACTGTTGATACCTGCCATAGACAACCAGCTGCTAAAAGTGCTAGAAGTGCAGAAAGCTGCAATCTGTGCCTGGAGCGCTTCAAGTTCACCATTACAAGTGAGTTTAGAGAAGGTTCAGAGGGAAGTACATCTGGCAGGAGGGAAAATAGAACAGATATGGCTCATACAGAAGCGACATTTAAAAACCCTGAAAATTCGGAATATCACTGAAGATGGTTCACAAACTAGTAATTTTCAAATGGCCTGTGCTACCATTCCCGTGTTGCTGGGGGAGAATCGTAAAAGATGTACTAGTTTGCTTCTGCATCACAGTGACTGAGGCACACAGGTAGAGCTTTTGTGTTTTCTGGAGCCCTATACAGAAATTACTGTTTAATCATATATGCATGCATGGAGTCTCACATGTCCTGGGAAGTGTTTTCCTCAACAAACCTGTATTCAGACTACTGAGGAAGAATGGCATGTCCACACAGTGGCTTGTAACAACAGCCCTGTCACTTGTGTGATGTCGAGCAGGCTGCAGCTTGCAGGCTCCACTGGGAGCTTGGGAGCTTCTGCAGACTCGGTTCCCCAGGGACAGAGAACTGGTTACAGCTTTTGTCGGTGCTCTTTGCAGCATCTCTCACTTGTCCCATGGCTTGCTTGTCACAGAGGAGTCAGTACGTAAGCCACACTGCATTGCAATTTCCCCTGCTATGTCAGGGTGGTGGCTTGGGGCAGCCTCAGAAGTGCCCCAAATTGTGGTTTATGTCCTAGGTTCCCCCTTGTACTCGCTGATAGTTAGGCATTCAGCAACCTCCAATTCAGATCCAGCTCATCCTAGTTTTTCTTCATCTTTCAGAAATGCTACAAAGGACCTGTCAAGAGTGCAGTTCTGCCATGAAACTTGGTCCCTTGCGTTGATCTCACCATGGAGTGCCATGAGCCAGTGCCACGGGCTGCAGGTCGCCCTACTGCACTGCAGCGCCGGGGGCTGCTGACTTCAGTCCCTTTTGTCTGTACAACTGCACTGAAGGCAGGGGTATAATCTGAAAGTAATGGGAACATAAACATGTCCAAAGGAATAATTTAACTTGTTGATCATCTGTCAGGAGGGGAAAATCCTGAAAGAAAGGGTAGGAAGAAGGGGAAGAGACCAAGTCGGTTAAATCTGGTTTCCATGAATGAGAGATTTATCAAGACAGAAACTTACTTATAAACTGAAAATGTTTGGTGTAAGAACTGAGATAATAGCTGTGTAGGCAGGCTGTCACATTCTTCAGAAGCAGATTATGCACTAATTGAAAGGGATTCAGAGAGCTGTTTCTCTGTGTGGGAGTGAATGCTGGCTCATCCACAAAAGCTTCATCTGAAGAATACCCGTGTTAAGCTCCTGAGAGGGCAAGTGATATCACACAATCTGGGGCAGGGTGGCTTAGAAATGATTTCAATTAAAAGCAAAGCAATGACTAGTGTGCTGCTTTTTTTAACATCATGCTACAGAGATGATTAATTAGTGTTTATTTTACATTTAACTGCTTTTTAACTGTATTTAGATGTTTTTTAACTGTGCAAGTGTGACTTGACTTGTTTCTACTGGATTTACTTTCACTTGTGTTGACCTTAGGTGTGTCCTGTCCAGTTTTGCGGCATTTTTGATGTCCAGAGAAACAGTGAAATAGCAACTCTTCTTGAGTCAGAAGGTGCAAGTTGGGTAACCCTGCTGGGAAATGTTTAAGCAATGCATGAAGGCAGTTGTGATTGATGGTACTTTAGCTCTTGTTTATCTGAAGTACAAGTAGTAAGAACTTCTCGTAAGATAAAACAAGTCTCTCTTTCATTCTGGTAAGCTGATAGTTGAGAGTTTTGGCATATGTTTAATAGAAGTTGTCTCTGTAAGGGACAGAGCCAAGGAAGTCAAACAGGACCCTCTGATACAAAACAATGCTTAAGGCAGCATGAAGCAAATTAAGCACATGCTCTTAGGCCCTTCCTTCATTTCATAATCACACAAGCCCAATTTTAATAAGAATTTTGAATGGATTATTCTTCATGTGTTTTGCTGCTGTAGACTTGTTTTAGAAGCACCCATGGATTGTCGGTGTTGCATGTGGAATTAAATTGGCTTGGATCAAGTGCCACTTTTTTTTTTCCTCACGTTGTAATTTTTAGGTAGTGTAGTGCCATCAGTAAACTAAATCATTTGTGATACATGATTCTCAGCTGCTACTTTGGTAAATTATTTTTCTTTTCTGTAATAACGGTTCATATTTAACAAATTAACTTAATACACCAGTGTAGCAAAGCTCAGGTTTCTAGTTTAGCATTTAAGCAATCAAAAAGACGTTAAGCCTGATAGTGCAGATCCAACAGAGTACTGAAAGAAGGAAAGCAGTGGCTGTGCCTGTTACAGGGAAAAAGTTGCACCATAAGTTTCAAAACTCTGCTAGTTTTATTTATTGGTTTAGTTTCAAAAGTCCCCAATAGTTTTTGCAGAAGTTCTCCTTGTCCCATCAGCAGATGTAAATCCCCATGCTGGAGGGTGCAAACAGGACTGAGACATGAAACTTACAGAAATTGCACAAATTTCAGTTTCTTTTGTAATAAGTTCATTTTTGCAAGCCTTGGGTCTTGCAAAGCCGAGCTGAGACTTTAGATGAATTCTTAAGTATTTTGGAAGTCTTATTCATGACCCTACCTAAGTACAACAAAGGCTGTTCTTGTTATAAGATAAATACTAAAGAGCAATACTTAAATGCTTTGTATTCATTGCTGATTAAAAATGAAAGCCAAAAATGCAAAACTACATGTATTTTTTCATTTACGTATATGTACCTGCTCTACTCTGTTCATATGGATGTGGCAAACTTGTTTACTTCTTTCCCTTTCCTGGCTGTCTATTGTATAGTTGTAGACACATATACCTGTTCGTAGCATGTTTTTTCTTCTCTCAGCCATCCCAGTTCTGAAGTCTTGTCGGGTCACCTTTTCTTCACTTCTGATCATGGTTTTTGCTGCAATTTTGAGATTCTCCAGTTGGTCTCCATCTTTGCTGAGCTAAGGCTACCTGAGTCGAACACAGTCCTTAGCTGAGGCTTTTCTGGTGCTGATTATTATGAAGCCTTCATGTGTCTTGCAAAGAGTATACTGTGTTGTGCATCCTAGTGTGGTGATTGCCTCTGCACCACAGAGGGACACTTCTGCTGTCTCCACTCCTGTCTTTCACCACACTGGCCCTGGGCTGGGGATGCTGGCAATGTTGGTCCCTGGGCTGGAGGACAGGAGATGGTGGATGTTGAAGACTAAATCCCCTCTGTAGCTGTGGGAGGCAAATGCTGCTGTGCAGAGCACAGGCCACCTCACTGGTGTGAATGTGAAGGTGAAGTTGCCACCTGTCCACATGGAGAGATGTCTGCAGTGAATGTCTGCTGTGAGGTTTGCAGCCGTTCCCGGGTGTACATAAAGAGGACCTTGTGAAGATATATATTAAGCCAATTATATCTTTGCTAACACAAATTACAAAGCTTTGGAGCTTTTCTTCTGAATAAGAAACAAGAAAGCAGGATGTTTTTGACACGTATTTATTATATGACTACTGGAAAACTCTGCTACATTAACTGCCAGGAGGTAGAGAATACCAAGGTGCTCCTGTTTAACTGTATTTAAATGCACAACAGCCCTTACCTCACCTAACACTGGCTGTATGGGCTCAGTGGGAGTGAGTAGAGACTGCCAGTGCTAAGACCTTGCCTTTAGATGTACTACTGAGCAATTTTGGTACAAGGTAAGACAAGAGAAAGTAGCTAGTGAAAGTAATTTCACAGCAGCTCTAGCTGAAGTGTCAATAAGGTGCCTTCCAGCTAATGGATCTGGTGGGTTGGTGAGCCCTGGGACAGGGACATCCCTCCGTGCTGGTCCTGGAAACTAGTGGCATGAGACATCTGCAGAAGCAATTGATTGGTCAGTCTGCAGGACTAATGGGTTGAATAGTGATCACCTCTGGGCGATTTGTGTAGCCTGCATTTCAAAAAATTAAATGAATCACCTGGCTTTCTAAGCATATGCTGTCAGACAGCCACTTCTCCAGGGTGGGAGCGAGGCAGACACCCCCCAGCTTACCTTCCCGTGCACACTGCTCACAGCACCATGTGGGTTGTGGTGATGGCAAGCAAGGTCTTTCCAAGTCAAAGTCACATGCTAGGACAAGTCTGTAGTTACAAGACAGGTTCAAGAGCAAGCCAGGAAGGAAAGTCAGCGAGGCAAAAGCAGTATCAGTAGGTTACAAAGCCAGGTGCAGCCTGACTTCCATTGCAGCTCGGGTGAGGACCCAGGACAAGGTTGTGAGAGCTTAAATGCAGCTCCTGAGCCAGCAGGCAGAAGGTGCATGGGAGAAGACAACAGAAGAGTCTCATCATAGTGCAATATGAAGAGCTGACCTTTAGTGCAGGCAGCCAGATCCTTGGAGAGTGGGGGAAGAAGCTGCAGAACCCAGCAGTGAAGTCAAGACCCAAACAGCATGGTCTCCCCAAAGCAACTGTCTGAACCTCTCCTTATGTGTCCTGTGCTCCAATCCTTGACCAACTTGGTGGCCTCTACCGGACTCACTCCGGTGTGTCAGTATCTTTCTTGTATCAGGGAGCCCCAGACTGGGTACAGTGCTCCAGATGTGGTCTCTCAAACGTGAAAGAGAGGGAAATGACCGCTCCTCTCCCTGCTGGCTAGAATTTTGTTAATGCAGCTCAGGGTGCTCTTAGTCTACATCTCCATGAGGGTCCATGTGTCCACCAGGACCCCCAGGTCCCCTTTTGCACAGCTCACTTTTTAGACAGTTGCCTCCCAGACCATATTGATGTGTGGGGTGGTTGTGTTCCAGGTGTAGGGCTTTGTCTTTGTCTTAACTGATCACCATGGAGTAACCTTCAGCCCATTTCTCCACCCTCTCCAGGACCTGTCATTTGGTATCATCTATAAACTTGCTGTGAGCTCTCTCTGTTCCTAGTCTGAATTGCTGCTGAAGACACAAAGCAGTACCGGCTGCCGGATCTGTCCCTGGGGCGTGCCACCAGCAACTGGCCACCAACTGGACCCTGTGACACTGACCACTGTGCTTTGAGCCTCGCAACTTTCTAGACAATTTTCTACCCACCTATCTAGTCCATGTCTCACCAGTCTGGCTATAAGGATACTACATCAGGCTAGGGCAAAGACCTTGTCAGGTCAAGGTATACCGTATCTGCTCCTCTCCCTTTCTCCATAAAGTCGGTCATCTCACTGCAGGAGACAAACATGTTGGCTGGACACTATTTACACTGTTTAAACTCATGCTGGATGTTTTCAGCATGGTCTCTAATTGCTCCCGGGAGGACATGTGTCATAACTCTGTGCACTGTTAATGGCTTTGGATTGCATTTTCCTATCCATTTGAGATGCTTGCAGCCAGTTTTTCTAATTATTTTGACATAGAGTTATTCCCAGTCCCAGAAGTTGTGTTCATCATGGAAGAATAAAGGAAATTCGCTCAGCATGCAAGTGGATGCTGTTGGGAAGGCACAGCTTGCACTGGTTACTGCCAGACCAAAACCAACTCTTCCTTTGTCTCTGGGGAATGTGTATCACTCAGTCCTGCAGGCATCTACCCCTCTCCTTTCTGTTGCCTTCTCACTCTCCCACCCCCAAAATAGTTTAATTCCAGGTGTAGAAGAAATAGGAGCACCAAAATACACCGAACTCGAGGATTGCTTTTTTCCCAAGTGTCACTCTCTACAAGCAGCAGAGAGGGAAAAGATGTATTTCATCCTGTTCCCTTCTCATTTTCTCTATCTGCCTAAAATTAACATTGTACTTATTCAAACTTTGCTAACACACATGACAATATGAGTACACTGGAGTCCTTCTTCATTTGCTAACACTTTTATTCAATTTCTGTTTGCTTATTTCTGTATGACTGAAAACATCTCTATTCTATGCATTTATATGAAAAATTACCATTCAGAAAAAAATGACTACTCCACACCATAATGTAAATATCAAGCAGCTTTGAAAAAATAAATCATGAAGCTAATACCCAAGGAAGTATTTTGCTTTTTGATTTCTTAAGAGAATGACAGATTTTGCCAGAAATGTGTTTTAAGATCTGGAAGGCAGCAAATTACCAATAGCAAAACAAGATAGTCCTCATAACTCAGAGAAATATGTAAATAGCAGAAAAAATATTAAGATTTTGGCAATATTCCTTTTGTAAAATCCAAACCATATTGCTTGTAAAGAGGCTACCTGACTGGTGTCTTACTGATTATTGTTTTAGAAATTCAGGGCTTTATTCTGCAAATGTTTATTCATGTAAACCATTCCTGTACATTTGCATCTCTAGGGGTTTGCAGGGTACAGCTGTCCTGTGTCTTATCTCCCTCAGGGGTGTCATGCAGGTGATGGTAAGAAAGTTACTCAGTAGAGATTACTGAGTCTAGTAGCCGTGTTTCTTGTAATACTGGGCTCGTGCAACCACGTCATTAGAGTAGTCATCATGGGTGGTGCCGATGTCCATTTTGTCATAGCTTCGGACATTGTTAGCACCAGCGTTGTAAGCAGAAATCCCACCTGAAATGAAACACCAAAAGGTTCATACAGACTTAAAAAACCTGGGAAAATTCCCATCCTGATGTGTTCTGCTTTTACTGGTTTTGAAAGCTTTCACTTATTGGGACTTTGGAAGGAGAGTAGGTAGCGTTATCATATCTTCTCTGACTTAAGTGGGGGTCTGCAAACAGCTTAGTTATTCCTGAATCCACCAAAACATCAGGAAGACACCTGAGGTTTTGTGTTAACAGATATTTGCAGCTTGATGAACTTGTACCGTTTACCTGGCCCAGCACAAGCCCTTCATTTACATGGGGCTTGTTCAGAATAGAATAGAATAGCATGTCATGTCATGTCATGTCATGTCATATCGTATCGAACATCCTTGTAACTTCTCACTCACCCTTGAAAATAACTGCTTTTATAATTCATACATTGCATTATCTTTGTCTTGCAGCTATGTATATGCTACTCCATATGCCATGCTGAAAAGCAGAGGTATCTGAGGTGTCTCTGAAATGAGCCTGCTGCGGCATCCCAGCAGTCCAAGGGGGTTGCAGGGTGTAGCCTACTTTGAAGGAGGCAGCTTTTCCACATTGCACAGCACAGTTTTGCAATTCCCTGAGAGCAAACACCTCATCTTTGTCAACAGAGATATGGAGTGAACTGCTGGTCCCATTCATGGAGCTATGTCTTAACCTGAATGGCTGTAGAAGACTCTTCATGGTCAGATAAGGAAATACATAGACTAGATTTCAAGTGTATAAATATTTGCCACATGATGGTGGAAATTCGGCAAGACTGCTATACTAAGGAAAGGCAGAAACTACACGGAACTGACAAAGCTTGTCTTTTGCTGGTGAAATAAAAAAGGGGTGAAAAGCTAAGCAAAAGTCTGTTAGAAACATGGGTTTTGAGGAGCATGGGAACTAATTCATTTTGGTTTTGTCCTAAAGTTTTTCATTTCCCCTGGACAAAACCTGTGGCCTGTACCTTACCTTTCAGCTGTTGATCCCTTGTCCAGCGTCGGAATTTTCCCTGTATTGTCTTTATCATCATGATAAGAATGTTTGTGCCCTGGGTAAGATGAGTTTCACTGTTCCATCGTCCCTCAGGTGTATGTGATTTTTTGTCAACCTAGAAATACCAAGACAACAAAAAGAAGACATTTCCCTTCTGTAATGGATGATACGTTTAGGAGACTTACTTTTATTTATATGTTATTTGTTTTTCAGGTTTTAGTGGAGTATCAGCAATTACCTGCATTAAACCAAATCCATTCCCATTGTCGCCCCAGCCATTCTTCAGTATTTTGCCGGCATGAGATTCCCGGGAGATGATGCCAGCGATCACAGCTGGTTCAACACACAGTTTTTCACCAACTTTCTTAATGAGTGTTTTATATTGATTCATAGCTCCTAGATCCCGTTCAGCAATCTTTTCTGAAGCCTTAGCTCCTGTAATTAAAATCAAAAGTAAAGATAGTTGCTTAATAATTGAGTTTTAAAACTCACAATTGTGTCTCACCTCTCTCCTTCTAATACAGACAGAATTACCTCAAAATTTTGTTTGCCTCACCTTTGGGAGGAGGTAGATGATCACCTACAGGGATATCGTGCAGGCTCAGCAGCTAGCGTGTATTCAGCACACTTGGAAATGTGAAGGATTTGGGATTATTGTGCCATGGAGAAATGGGGGCATCTGGCTAAAGAGAGATACTCACCACAGTAGGATAAACCTTCTGACTTTGCAGTTTTGCATGAAGCCCCAGGAGTATTAATTCTGTTTACACTGCCGTAGCAATCTGTTCGGCCCTCGGAGGCACCTGCAGAGGCGACATGCTCAAGCAGTAAAAACCTTTTGTGATTGTATGTAAAACCCAAGGGGAGGATGCATCCTGGAGAGGACAGGCCGCAGGGCACAGGAGCTGCATGGGGCTACCTCTGTCACTCCTTGCGATGGAGGGGAGGTGAGGTCCTGCCCTGTGCCTGGCACCCTGTGCCCACCCGCCCCTCAGAGGCCACCCCTCCTTCTGTGAGACTCCCAAGGGGACTCAGGCACTCTCTCCTCCAATAGAGTTTAATGGTAACTGAGATTCTGGGAAGTGGGGTGAGGAGATGCATCAATGTCTCCTGCTTCCCGGCCCAGGGAACATGTCCCTGGCTGCTTGGGGCAAGGCAGCAAGGGCCACCAGACTTACCCAGGAGGGCAGTGAGGCCCAGCAGCACGAGCATCGAGTACATGGCGTGGTTCTTCCTGAGCACACAGAACAGCCTGAAAATCAGTTGTTCAGCATTGGCAGACATGAAGACAGGAATATATCTCACTGCTTGCCAAATAAACACAAAGGAACTCTTTCTGACCTGATGGGATATTTCTCCTGGTTGGGTAGGCAAAGCAACAGACAAATGGAGTTGTGTCTCTTTTTGTGAGAGACCCCAAAGGCAGCTCTCCTGCTCTAGCCAAGCAAGGCTGCAGCCATTTACAAGACACTTATGACCTCTCACTTCTGCGGGTGTTTCAAACTTGAATCTTCTACGATATCTTGGTAACTTCCTCCAAATCTCAAACCCCAATCTTTAATTCAGAAAAAATAAAATTAGTAATGTTCAATGCCCTGTGCTACTGCACTCCCACTATGTACGCTCTGATTCCCTGTCCATACTCTGTATACAAACTGCCTTCGCCACACCTGGACAGCTTTGCCCGAGTCTCCTGAGACTTTCTTTATACTCAGAAATAGGCACTTTCAAGATGCAAGCTAGCTAAATCATTGTGGCTACCTACTTCAGGGTGAGTAGTACTCTGGGAGCACCCATTTCCCCTCATTGGCTGTGAAGGGAGCCTAGGAAGATAGGCTCACCTATGGATGAGAGCCATCTAAGTATGGGTGACCTAAATCGAGAACTATAGGACAAATCTCGATATCCTTATTCAAGCAGAAATCTCACACAGCAAAAAGCTGCAGCCTCTTGGCCACCAAGGAGATGGTGTTGCTGAAGGGAATGAAAAGAGCTCCCGCCCTGAGTGGTGGTATCTTACCTTCTTGTCTGCAGCTCAGCTTCTGGCACAGGACTGAGTTGTGGGGAAGTTTAATATATAGGGAAAGCTACCTTCCGTTTGGTGGTAATCTGACACTGTGATGAAATGTATGGGCTGTGGTTTTGTGAGACTTAACAGCATTTTTTTTGTCATATAAACAGAACCTGTTGTGCTACAGACATTGGCATCGTGACAAGTATTCTTGGGAGTGGCATTTCCCAGGTTTCCAAAGGGAAAAAACCCCACTTGATTTTTTTTCTGTGCATGTCTCTACCTACATCTTATATTTCACACCCTGTTCCTGGAGGGAGCTGTGGTAAGGGCTGAACTAAAGACCCAGAATCCAGCTCATCTGCAGATGTTTGCTCCAGTCCCATCCCAGCATCCTGGGCTGTGTCACTACTCTCAAGAAAAGAGGGCTGGGACTGGACCTGGGCTGTTGGCTATGTGGCACAGAGGGGCATGCAGTCCTACCACCTGGGCTATCACTCTTCTGAGAGACTGGCCATGTCCATGCTGGTGGCCCATCTGTCCCTGCTTAGGGGGGTGTTCCCATGACAGTGTGCTTTGCCAATATTGCTTGTCAGCAGAAAAAAATAATGACTCCTTGTCGTTTCAGCTTTTTTTTTTTTTTTTTTTTTTTTTTTCATAATAGCTTTCAACGAGCCCAACACATCTCTGAAATGATTCAGACAAGCCTTTGCCTCAACATTTTTCTCTGCTGTGAGGGGGAGAGGTTTCTGGCAGACCTCTGCTTGCAAGTAGAAGGACTGTAATGAGCCAGGTGTTTCCAATCACCAAAAAGGCTTTTGCCACCTGGGGACAGACACCAATGCTAAGGATACCAGTGTCATGTTATCGAGGGGTTATTTGCCTGTAGTTGGCCAAATCAGAGAGTCTTGGAACCCCTTGCCTCCATCCACTGAGCTTCTTGCCTGCCTTGAGAGATGTCTCCGTCCCTCCACTCCCCAGCCACATTTCTGCACACTCACAACCCTTTCCCCACCACCTCACATGCCAAAAATACCACAGAGGGGAAAAGTACTGCCCACTGTGGATGGGGGAGTCTGGCTGATGTCTTTGGAGTCTGTGGTCAGTCCCCAAAGGATGTGTAGGGGACAGAAAGCAAAGTGTGGGAGGGCCTGTTGGGCACAGCTTTGTTAGTGATGGGACTGACTTGTTCTGCCAATGTCCTCCTTTGCAAGCACTGTTTCCTTCAGTGGTGTGGATGCATGGGGTCTCGGCCCACCTCTGACAGTGTCTTCACAAGATGGAGCCACTGCAGAAGGCTGCTGTGATGAAAGCAGCAGCACGCTGCTCCCCCAGGTTTTCCTTCATTATTTAATATCTGGGCAGAGGAGTGTCTTGTGGACCTGGCATATTTGCTCAAGAAGATTGATATTTTAACATTATCTCTTGGAAATCTCACAGAAGGAGAAGCTGATAATGACTAGTGGAGTGGGGATTTCCCCCCACTTTTATTTGGAGCAAGGCAAATAGCACTGAATTTGTTATTAACCGATTGCTGTTGTCACCAGATTAGCTGAACGTGTCTTCTCCGAGAAAATGCTCAGAGTCCACAATTTCACCTCTCCCACAGGGCTCATTCTTCTGTGGTGGGACTGCAGTGTTGGCTTTTCCAGCTGCTCTTCTCTCCTCTGTCCCCGCAGTTTATTCTCCCCAGTAGTCTGCAGTCAGAGGAATGAGGTGACCCAAAACAACTTCTTAAAATGTTGCTTCTTTACCTCTAAAAGCAAAACCCAGCTATGTGGGAAGAAGGGCTATAGATGCCAGTGTCA
Organism: Athene noctua; assembly: GCF_965140245.1. Classification (NCBI taxonomy): domain Eukaryota; kingdom Metazoa; phylum Chordata; class Aves; order Strigiformes; family Strigidae; genus Athene; species Athene noctua. Next base: position 193,193,090 of record NC_134037.1, read on the forward strand.
CTTAATATGCTAGGTGAGCTGTGTCAGTCCAGGCCCGTTATGCCTGTGGTGCTGCATCACTGTTGCTGATGCTCCTTCATCCATCCCTTAAACAACTGATGCATAAACCATGTTGGTGCTTCCAGAGCCAACATGGGGAGCTCTTCTGTGTCACACTGTGTACCATCTGTTTGAGTGGCTCCTTCATTGTCTCTCACTATGTGTGCCAAAAAGATTACATTTACATTTTCCATTCTCCCCACTGCCAGCGTCTTCACAGAGCCACAAAAACACAGAGGTGACCAAGGTTGGAGAGGACCTTGGGAGGTCTCTAGTCCAACCTCTTGCTCAAAGGAGTGTTAACTCTGAAGGTAGATCAAGTTTCGCAAGTCCTTGCCCTGTCTTGTTATGAACACTTCCAAGGATGAAGATTCCCTAGCCTCTCTGTGCAACCCGGTACAATGAAAAACTCATTTTCTTTTATCAAGTCCAAATTGTTGCCTTGTTGCAACATGTGACTGTTGTCTCTGACCCTCTTTCTGTGCAAGGAAAGTCTTACTCTATCTTCCCTATAAGCTCCACAGAGGTAGATGAAAATGTCCCCCAAAAGCCTTGTCTTTTCCAGGCTGAGCAGACCTAGGGCCCTCGGCCTCTGCTTGTATAATTTGTGCTTCAGCTTGGTGGCCTGCACTGGCCTACAGCGTGTTAGGGGCCATTTTATACTAGGGAACCCAAAACTCAGCACAAGTGCCAAGTAGATGGGAAGGATCACCTCCCTGGACCTGCTTTTCCTAACACAGCCCAGGATGCTGTTGGCCACCTTTGCTTCAAGGGTGCATTAACCACTTGTGGTCAACCTGTAGTCCACCAGAACCCCCAGGGCTTTCCCTGCAGAGCTGCTTTGAAACTGGCTGGTGCCCAGCATGTACTGGTGACTGGGGCTTTTCTATCTCAGGTGTGGGATTTGATAGCACCTGTAGTTGAATTTTATGAGAGTCCTGTCCAGCCTGTCCACATTCCTCTGACCAGCAGTTCTGTTCCACCAAGAACCTGTGAACTTGCTGAAAGAGCTCTCTGTCCCTAGCCCACGCTGGTGCTGAGGACACTAAATAGTACTGGCTGCAGGATCAGTTCCCGAGGGATACCACTAATAGCTGGCCACCAGCAAGACCCTGAACTATTTGCCATCAGTCTGTAGCCACAACAGCCCAGTCAGACCTGCAGCCTCCGTACAGAACAATCCAACAGTCCTGCTGCTGAAATAGCTCAAGTACATGGCAAGTGCACAACACCAACCGATAGACAGTGCCACGATGATCCAGTCAATAAATAGTATTCATGAACTATCAGTAGGCAGCTCTTCATCGATCACAGCAGTCACATGTAAGAGACAATTCTGGTTTAGCCAGAAGCCAGACTGCAGGGCACTAGATCAGATCCAGTACCAGCAACTCACTCTTTATGTTCTCTCCTGTGTCTGGCAGGACAAAACCCTCCTGAACTTTGTCAGTTCCTTGATCTGAATCAACTGAGGTGTGGCTGGATAGGCAGGAAATTCATAAAATACAACCTGATTTAAAGGATAGAAATGGGACCAATTTTCTCCTCACCTGCCTTGCAAGAAGAAACCTTTCCAGTTGTAAATGTTTCTGGAAGGCTGAGGGCTGCAGCAGGGCAGCTCGTGGGGTGAAGGCACTAGAGAGTCTCAGGTCAGCTGCATCCTCACTGTGTAGGTTTTTTCATGCTATTGAGCACTTCTCCTCTATTGCTAATTAGCTTAATAAGGGTAGAGTAAGAAGTGAGTGATCCTAATTATGTCTTCAGGGAAGAAACTAGGCTGATATAAGCTTCCCAAAGCAATTAAGCATTTAAGCTGTGGGAGGTTACCCAGACGGTGGCAGGGAGGCAGGATGCTCTGGGTACCTAGAGCTCCCACATTGGGGCAAATCCTTTGTCCCAAGACTGCACTGTAGCTGCGTGTGGAAATGGAGGGGCTTGTAGATGAAGCATGTCAGGAACTGGTAAAACTTCATGGATGAGGGGAGCAGCCTAGAAGGGGTGGGCTACACCTGGGCTGTAACACAGCCAGACTATGGCACTGGAAATTAAAGAGGTTGTAGAGGAGCATTTCAACTAGAAGCAGGGGAAAGCTGAGAGATGCAGAGAACTACTCAAATTGAACTGATATGATCTACATGGTGGACGTGGTTGACATTCAGTTTACCTCTGAAAAAATCAGGAGGGAAATGAACATCATGATCACAATAAATCAGAAAGACAAAATAGAATACAGTGTCAAGAGTTTAGCACATGCAATATTAAGCAACGAAGCGAGTGCAAACTTAAAAGTGCTTCTGGACTGTTGCTAGTGGCTTCAAAAACAAGCCAGGAGAACCAGAATGCCTGGTGCCAAATGGCAACCAGAGACAGCAGTGACTGAGGTGATGGATAAGCCTGGTCAGCTGGGAGAGGGTCAGCCTGGCTCCCATAAGGGGCAGTCCTGCCTTGGTCCCTGATGGCATTCTGGGACAGTGTCAGTGAGTATGTGGTTTAAGTCCACATACATGAGTATGTGGTTTAAGTGGGTGAAGTATAGCTGGGTCTTCAAAAAGGCTTTTATAAAGATTCAAACTAGCATTGTCAAGGAATTTATGGCCATGGCCTTGCAGCCTGGGAGGCTGTGGAGGGGGACAGCACCAACACATTCTCAAAGCAACTTAATTAATGAACAGCAGTGCCATACAAAGGGTGGACATGCCTCCTGCCACCACTGTTAAACAGCTGGAGATGCTGGGCCTATGCAAGGTAAATGGACTGCAGAAAGCAGCCAAGCTCATGTGTCCTCCCCAGGCAGCATCTCCTACTGCTGCTGCTGGAGGCAGACTTCGGGGGTGACTGACCACCAGTATGACCCCCATGGTGTTTCTCACAGTCGTCTAATATCTCCAGTTTAAAGGAGAGGCCAGTGTTGCCCTTTCTGGACTGGATAAAACATGAGGTTGCTTTTATCGGGAAGAAAACCCCATAAAATGAGACTAGTATTTTGGGGTGTGGTCCTGAGTGTGCCTAAGGCAACCACAAGAGAAGCATTGTTCTGGGAACAGGTTGCTGGCTAGGAAATCCCAGACCACTTTTTCAATGAGTAACAAAGCAGAACAAACGTGGTTATTCAGCACTGCATTGCTGTGGTGGCATTTCCCTTTGTTTTCTGCATTCCTCAGTGAGAGTGACATGGACACGTGGCTCAAACTGATCCAACTTCAGTGTTCAAAGTCAGTCATCAGAGCAATCTGTCTGCCCATGCGGCTTACGGCTCTGGCTCACGGGGACTGGCTTTTGGCAGTGGTTTCCTACTGCTTCAGTTACTGCTGAACCAGGTTGTTTAATTGCTCCCTCTGCCTGGTGTCTATAAAAGCCAGTCACCGCAGCCCCAGACTTTAAACAGATCCCTGTCTGAGCCATGGAGGGATCGGCCCACACCACCTGCAGCTTAACAAGGGGATGAGAGAGAAAACTTACCACCTTACATTTGCTGTTTATTATAAGAAGTGCATTTAAATATGCTTCCTAATACTGGCATCTGTTGTGAAAGCAAAGCAGAGGAGATTTTGCTTCCCTGTCTGTAATTTGTTGTCTTTTCAATTTGCTGACTGCAGATTCCGATGCAGCGACGTTGGTCTGGAAAAGTCCTTAAACAACACCTACTGCATTTCCCTGCTCTACAACAGTATGACATACAGATATGTTTACATGTTGGTCTTGTTTGTTCTGTGCCCAGTGAATACTGCATTGCTTCATTACCCTGAAAAGTTTTTGAAGTATGACACAAACCTCTGCCAGACTCAGTGCTACTTGCTTTACCCTCAAGGGGAAAGGAAGGACATGTGTCATTGCCCTCCATTTCTTTTGCATATTAGAAAATCATAACTGTGTCCTCTTTTCTCGAGAAAAAAGCAAGTCTAATTCCTTGTTTCCTATAGGCTGTACCTTCCATTTGAGTTGTGATCCTCCTGAGCACGTTTTTGTTGGTGTGACACACCCAAACACCACAGGTGACCCTCACTGCTGCTAACAGCTGAACAGCTGAGAGGACAATTACCCCAAGTGCTTCATACACAGTGCTATGATAAAAGTAAACCTCCAAATATGATTTTTCTCTTTCCTTTTTTTTTTTTTTTTTTCCTTTCCCCATCTCCCCTGGTATCTACTGGTTGGGTTCCCACTGGACCCCTCCACAGCCCTTTCTGTGGGATGGTCACCTGCCTGTTCCACCCTTGCTTATGCTCCTGCTTGAGCTTCTCGAATATTTTGTGCCTATGTTTAGTTTATTTCAGTACTTTGATTCCTAACAGTTTTTCATAGTTTTTAACCATTAGTGGAAGTCCTCATGTTCCCTCTCAGCATGGCCATCACCCATGGCTTGATAGCTCTTGTCCACCATTCATTTTCCAACCACAAATCTGAGAGAAACTGGTGTAGGACAGGCTTGTGCAGCTCCATTTGAAACACGTCACCAGTCTGACCACAAACTGCTGATAACCAGTGCTTTTTGTACTTATATTTTGTACTTTTGTACTCTTGGCCACTTACTTAGTGAGTTGTGTGGAGGTGGTTTTTCCCTGCCAAGTCAGGCTTCCAGAGCTCTCCTGAATGTTTCTTGCTGCTTTGTTGTCACTCTAGCATCTTCCTTGGTGTTGCAGCCAGATGGCTTGATCTGTGATTCCCCAGACCTTTCTTTCTCCTCTGATTCAGCTTTTCTTTAATTACCTGCTGTGGTTAGGTTGACCTTGGTTGGATACCAGGTGCCCACCAAGCTGCTCTATTACTCTCCTCTTCATCAGGATGGGGGGGAGAAAAGAAGATGGAAAAAAAGACTTGTGGGTCAAGATAAAGGCAGTTTAATAAAGCAAAAAAAAGGCCACACACAAAAGCAAAGGAAAACAAAAGATTTATTCACTAATTCCCATCAGCAGGCGATGTCCAGCCACTTCCTGGGAAGTAGGGCTTCAGTATGTGTAGCAGCTTCTCCAGAAGACAACCGTCATAATAATGAATGCCCCACACCCCCCATCCACCCCTTCCTTTCCCTTAGCTTTTATTGCTGAGCAGACATCATATGGTGTGGAATATCCCTTTGGTCAGTTTGGGTCAGCTGTCCTGGCTATGTACCCTCTCAAGATCTTGCTCATCCCGAGCCTACTGGTGAGGGGGGAATGTTGGTGAGACAGCCTGGATGCTGTGCCAGCACTGCTCAGCCATAGCCAAAACACTGGTGCCTTACCAACACCCTTCTAGGGACCAATACAAAGCACAGCACTACCAGGGCTGCTGTGGGGAAAATTAACTCCATCCCAGCCAGAACAAATATACCCATGCTTCTGCTTTTTCTGATATGTTACTTGGTATTAGATCATTTACTTTGCAAGCTGTCTGGTTTTTTTAAAAGAGACTTGGTCAAAAGGGTGACCAAGAGTGCAGCCTCAGCTGTCTTGTGTACACCAGCCAGTAACTTTCAGTTACGTGTGACAGGAAAAGGTCAGAGGGGAAAAGCGTCTGAACTCACTGTTTGTCAGGAAAGCTTTTGCTCAGATCTTAAGGAGGTATCCCAGCATTAAACGTTCGTTAATCATTTACTCCTTCCTGACAATTTATCAAGCTATCATGTTTCAGCTCATTTACTGCAGAGATTTTCCTTATTCACTGCAAAGTGCTGATACCCTAAAATATTATTTGCAACAAAATATGAAATACCTGTAATCAGGATTTTTAAATAGATTTAAAAAATAAACAATGCTTTGTAGCAATGCTGCACAAGCCAGCAGGCAGGTCTGCAGGCCCTTGGGTGTTGCTACCATAACATGAAGCAGCAGCTTCATGGGTAACGCATGCAGAAATTGGACTCCTGAGCTACTCACAGATCTGCAGGAATGGCAACACCAGTAGTGGTGACAGGAGCCTGCTGGCAGCAACTAAGGGCGCCATGAAGGGAACCAAAGAAAGCTCCACTCTTGTTCACCCCCCAAACTCAAAAAACAACTTTATATTCATAGGCAGCAATGAGATTCCCTGCCCCATCTGAAGTTTATATTGATCTACCAAAAATGCATTCATAGGTTTTACATAAGAGGTTTGTATAACACAGAGGTTTACATAAGGTAATTCTCCAAAGACTTCAACCTATGAATCTTACATAAGCTATTTCAAGTAGAGGGGATCAAACCACATGATATGTTTCATAAGTTTGTATTACAAAGTAATGATTTTACTGAAGTTATCTTACTATAGTGCAGAACTCACTAAAGACTAAATAATACACAGTTTAATACCTGCGGTTGTTCAACATGAAACTGTTTTCTGTAGTCTTAAAAAAAAAAATCGGTAACCTTAGAGATCCTAGAGCTCCCTCTGGTCTCCAGAGATGATAAAATGAGTTTGCCTGCAAATACATTAATCATGCACAGTCCTTGCTGCAACAGTAAGCAGATGAGTGACTGTCAAGATGAGGATCACAGCATTAAAACTGCTCCATTTGCAAAAGCTGTCTCCAAACCAGCTTTCACGCTGTCTGTGTTGACCCTGCCTGGCACATTGCTTCTGCACTGGCGATGGTGAGAGCTGACAGAAAGGTGCCCTGATTCTTCCAAAAGAGTTATTCAGAAGGCTAAACATGAACGTCCTTATTCCCCTGGTCACAGATTTGGGGGCAGTGGCTGGGCTCGGGCTGCCTCATGCCCTGCCCAAGCGCTGGCTCTTCTCACCCACCCCAATCTGTGACACCATTTTCCTCTCTCTGTTCTCAAACTGAGTTTTAGACCCATTCCAAGAGTACCAAATTGGGTTATTTACTCAAGTCACAGGTTGTTGCCCACCAGAGCCCATTGACAAAAAAAAAAAAAAAAGGGTTTCAACATTAGGATTCAACATTAATCTTTATTTTCTCTCTTGTTCTCAGTATTATTCTTAGTAAACATAATTTTGCACCCAGACCCATCCACATTGAAGAACACTTTCAAACAGAGCTTATAAACCCAGAGCTAATTCACTCCTAATTAGAAGTTGGGATTCCTGGCAGAGGGACAGATGCTGAAACACTTTTAAACTTGGAGGAAACCCAGCATAAAGGTGCCAAAGCTAAAGCAGGAAAGGTTGTGGGTATTTTTTTACCAACACTACTGTTGTGATACGGTCTCCTGGGGCAGGTATGTTTGGGGTCAGCTCTTGCTCAGAGGGCTGCTCTCTAATGGAAACGTGTTTTGCATGCCTGTTATGGTGCTGGCAGTGCTGCCCATATAGAGGGTTTCCCCTGTGTGAGGCTGCTTTTCACCCTGTCTCCAGCCCCACCATGGCTGCGGGCTTCAGGGCTCAGGAAACTAACAGAAGCGTATTTTCCATTGTGCCCCACAAGACTGGCCACAGGAATACACAGCGAGTGCGGAGACCACGGGCTTGGCGAGAAGTCTCTTCATTGCCCTGTAGCCAGCACAATCAAGGGGAAGAAAGACTTTAACTCAGGGGCTTCATCCCTTCCATTGGCCAGGGAGAGGGAAGGAGGTGGACAGAGGAGATGGAAAGAGCTGATTCCCAGGGAAAGTTGCTTTCATGCCTGTGCCTGGGGGATGCACGAACAGCGCCGGGTTCAGCTTCAAATGGGAAGAGACATCTTCCTCACCCAACACTTAAACTTTGCTGGTCTGTCCCTGTCTGCCTTTCAAAGGCCCTGAGCTTGTGGTATCTTGTCCCTGTGGGTCCCCTGGAAGGCAGTGCTGAGCTCGCCTATTGACAAGTGGTGAGCCGGGGTTTGCAGGAGCGAGCAAGGTGCCATTGCCGTTGCCACTAGCATTGGCCCTGCCAGAAAACCCAATGAACTGCTCTGGGTACTACAATCACTACTGGACTATTCTATGAGGGGGGGAGGCTTGGTGGTGGGGTGGGTTTATGAGCTAGAACCCATGTCTCTTAAAGTACTGGGCTCGCCTAATTACGCTGTTGACGTAGTAGTTGTCTCTGTCGCATGGGTCTTCCTCATAGACCTGGAGGTTGCCCATTTTTGCACGGTAGGTGCAGATTCCCCCTGGAAAAAGTTAAGAGGGAGTTGTTATGGGATTATAAGTAAAAAATAAAGATTTCAAAGTAAAAATTCCTAACCAAAAGAGCCATGAGTCTCACCAGCCTACACAACTGCTTGGGAAATTGCTAATTGTTCATTGTTGTTGAAAAGTAACTGATTTTGCACAATCCTTATTTCTATAGTGAAGGAACCCACGACTGTCTCCAAATGCAGGTGGGAATAGCACACCTGTCCCATGAAAGGGTGTAATCTAAAAAGGCAGTGGCAGAAAAAAGATGAGAGAGTAAGAAGTAGCAAAGGGTGAACAAATCAGCATGCAAATAAAATGGACTAGAAGCAAACCTGGATCCCAGGCTTCCCTGACACGGCTTAACAGCCTGCCATAATAAGTCTGTTGTGTTGCAGTGCCTCAATTTATGCCTTCCCCAGTGGCTTTTGTTTGGTTGGCAGAGACATGGAGGCCCTGCACATGCTGCTTTGAGCTGGGAGGCTGCATCTATATTCAGACCTCTTGCCAGTCTGCTGTTTTGGGATTGCCTCTTTTAAACTAGAAAACTCTGGGGGTTCTTTTTGGTAAGAGATGCTGTAAAATCTGTCAGACTTATGCTCTTTTTCCCTTAAAAGTGACACCAACAAATGCACAGCACTCCCATCACTCAGTGTGTCTCCCTTTCTAGTATATAGCCCACCACGTACCTCTCAGCTGCCGATCCCAGGTCCAGGTAGGATGTCTCGCCCGTACTTCATTAATTGAAAGAACCAGGATAGTTGAGCACTGATTTATGTGTTCTTCACTATCCCACACTCCAAAAGGGTGGTGTTGCTGCCCACCAAGCTAGAAAAGACAAGCAAGAAAATGGGTTTCCCTCTGAACACAACCACCACTGTAGCTTTCCCCTCTTCTTTGTACTCCCAGGCTGTGACTCACTGAAGTGACCTTATTCAGGACAACACTTAAGCACAACCTTTGATGTAGAGGGAATGCATTTAAGCGCTATCTCAAACACAGAACAGTCATTTGCTAAGGTAAGGCCCTGGGATATACACTACATTACTGTTCTGTTACTCATACTTAATTATCTCAATGTACCTGCATCAAGCCGTACTTGTGACGTTCCTGGTCCCATCCATTGTCCAGGAGCAGGCCGACACGGCTTTCCTGCGAGATGATGGCAGCAATGAGCGCCGGGTCCAAGCACAGGTTTCTGGCTACTCTCTTAATTGGGATCTCGTATTTTCTCAGGCGTACAATGTCTGCTTCAGCAGACCTCTGTACTGTGGCAATTCCTGCAGTGTAGAAAAAGGCATACTTACTCACCCTCCTGTCCAAACTCCTCAATTTCCCCTTGAGCAGTTGTATCAAAGGAGTAACGAGTTCTGAAAAAAAATGCAGCTACACCAAGTTGGGCAATGGTGCTTGAGGAACAAGCACAGCCCTATCGGCTGAGGAGCTACTATGTCAGTACCCGAGGATGATGAGGGGAAGAGGGCAGTTCCTAGGGAGTGGGACCACATGTTTGTGGTCCTCTTCTACTGCCACGTCACTGGAAATGCAGCTCTGGAGTTGGAAAATTGGAATTTAAAATTACATTGGAAAAAATCAAGAGATGCATTACTACTGACCTACCAAACTGCTGTAACAGCTATGTTGTTAGTCTGTGTATAGAAAGGTGGGGGTTTTTTTGAAAGTGTTTTGAAACAGTTTGAAAACAAGCAAGTGGGTTCAGATCCATGCTTGGACACCCGTAGTCAGGGTCTGCTCTGGAGGCGCCTACATCTGAGGTATGTGGCAAAGTCCCTGGAGTTCTCAGTAGTATGAACCCGATGTAGTCATCTGTGCAGTGACATGAGGCAATAACACAAGGCAAGAAAGAGGGAAATGGTAAGGAGTTACCAAAAATGGGTCACCCAGAGATAGATGGCTACACACCTGGGACCTTCCCCCTGCAAACTGTGTCTCTGGCCAGCTCAGCTCACACACCAGCACTCAAGACGTGACTCTGTACATCTTTCCTTTCAAGCAGACAGGCCCCCAGGGTTTTGTGAGGATGCTGATGCTAAAGTCCTGCCTGATAAAGAAGCTGTTTTAACTGGAAAAGGGTTGAGCCATTTCCCTTTGCTTAGAGGCTGAGGATCCTGACTGTGAGCCCTGAAGTTTGTCCTCCAACTTCCCACCAGGTCTGGAGGCTTCACAGCACCTGTCATTTGAGGTGTTGCTTTTTCTCCCTTTTGGCTAATTGAATAGCTGCACCACATTTAATTTGGCAATAACAGAAGGTGAAGCATCTCTCTGTCAAGTACAAACAGGTTGACAAACCAAGCAATGAATGATACCTACCACAATCTGGGGCTCTTACTGTTGTACAGGAAATCGCAGGGGCTTGAAGAGCACTTATATCACCATAGCAACTGTAACTCATGGATGGAGCTGAAAAATTAAACGGAGGTGTTTGAACACAAGATCTCAGAGCAGTATTGTACAGCACGCTGCAAGTGCATACAAGTCAAGCACGAGGGATTCATCCAGACCTGTAACCCACATCACCTTGTGTTGATCATGTTTGTATGGTTGCCACTGCTCTCCACCATATCAAAGAAAGCTAGAGAACAGAAATTTGTTCTTTTCTAATTTAATAGGTTGAAGCAAATGAATCTAATGAAAATTTAGATGAATAGGCATCTGCCCTGTTAGGTCTAAAAGCTGGTATGGGAGAGGGGATCCATAGCCGCTGCGTTTATTTCAGAGGCCTCTTCCCATTCAATGCCCAGCAATGTCTGGGATCCCTCAGATGATGTCTGGCAGTACCTGAGCACCCTGGCAGAGATCATCTCCTGCATCCCTCCATAACTTGGTGAGGAATTAATTTAGGAGAGTGCTTGCCTCAGCTTAGGCAAACTACTCTGCTTCCCCAGTAGCTGAGGAATGAACAGCCTCCACCAAACAGACTGTCACATTTGTGAGACCATTACTGACTAGGCAGAGATATTGGATGAGGTTAGCTGGGAAAATCAAGAGGAGGTATGTCTGTGACCCTCTTTTGGTGTCAGTCCCGTACTTCAGACGTGCTGGTTTAACGGACACACGTTGGCAGCAAGCAGCCTCATATGGCAGCCTTCAGCTACACAGGGCTTTAGAGTGCCACGCAGAAAGGGGACGTCAGGCCTGACTGCACACCTCCTCTCCTCGTCCCTCTGCAAACAGTCCTCAGGGTGCTTCCAACAGCAACCCAAACCCAACCCTGGCTCACCGACAAGGGCCATAAGGCCCAGCAAGAGCAGTGCAGGGATCATGGCGATGGCTCTTCTCAGCTGCCCCAGGAGACCTGGAAACACAGTGGTTTGCAAAACATGAAGAAATCAGTGCTGATATTCAACAGTCCTGTAGCTAAGTTTGCATGCTAGAAGTTCCCACCCCAAGGCACCAGACCGGGATGGCGTTAGCTGAAGACAGCTTGGGGAGCAGAGGCACCCTCTCCGCAGCATGCTTCCCGCCTCAACCCCCAGCACAGGATGCAGCCACCAGCTTCAGAGAGTGGTGATGGGAGGAGAGGCAAGTGATGGGAACCCCACCTGCTCCTTATTTCCTCCTTGTTTGGGGGATATAGGCTTCTCCTGCAACTCAATGTCCTCTCCATCTCCTGTGCCACTACACCATCACATTGAGAGGGAAGGGCTGAGCCTGGGGAGCTCAGGAGCAGGGAGGTCCCCGTCAGCAGCCTGGGCCAGGAGGGATTTTTTTTAGCTCCCGTCACTTCACATCGCTTGCTCACATGGCCCCTCCTAGACACCCGTAGCATGTCTTTATGATGAGAAGGTACAGGACCCTGCTTTAATTATATACATGTTTGAAGTCTAATGCTCGACAGAGTGCACAACTTTTGCTTCTCTGTTCAAAAGGCAATGGGATTTTTGTTTGTCTTTTGGAGAAACATGTTTTCAAAAATCAAGCAATATGACCCTTAATTCTCTACTAAGAGCTTGCAAGGAAACTCCAAGATTTATCTGGGGAAATACTATTTCTGTGTTAATTTCTGTGTGCGATAATGGCAGATAATCACTTTAGGAATAAATACATCTGTTGTGCTTATTAATAAAATTCCAAAATGTCATCATATAATAGGTATCAACTCCAAAAAGCATTGACTACTTGCGTTGCTGGTGAATGCATTTAAACTGAGCAGTTTTTACGGCTTACATATGTTTTTTTCCTCAAGAGGGTTTCAAATGCAAAACATGCCATGAGTCTCACAGGCAATCATCATGCAATGCTGTTAACACTTGAAAATGCCTTATTGATTTTACTAGTGTGTGACCTTTTCTCTGGCCTGTATTTCTACTGCAAACCAGGCTGCATGGATGCAGAAACACAAATAGTCCACCAGTGTCGTTGGAAAGACTCCCTTGTCCTGAGTGAGCTTCTTCAGGCCAGCAAACACCCATGGCCAGAGCTGGGTACACACAGTAGCTCAGTTTGAGCTCTAACACTAACACTGAGTATTCGCAAGCCCGGATCAATATAGCTTGACTCAGTACCTATGGATTCAATGGCAAATTCATATGGGACCCCATCAAAAGCTACCGGCTGTAGCTTTTCCACATGTAGAAAATTGCCAGATTATAAAGTTTTAAGTTATCAGCATTTTTTTTCCCTCCCATCGCAAAAGCCATTATTGGCCGTAGATAGAAACAGCATAGCAATCACAATATTGACAAAATGCTAAATCAAAACAAAACCAAGGCTTCTGGTTCTAAATAAATATTCTGTGAGCAAATGCAGACTCACCTGTCTTCAGTCAGCCTTCCTCTGAGACAGGTCACTTGATGACTTTTATATATATGTGTATGAAAAGGTACCCACCCTATAGGCTTTGGAATGTTAATTCCTACCTAGCATGATGACATTTGTTTTAAAGTACAATAAGTAATATATATTAAGAGCTTAGAACTCTTACTGTTCCTTTCATCCAAAGATTTGCACAAATGGTGGTTAGTAAGACTCAGGACAACTCTGTGAAAGGAAATAAATACTGTTTTTCCTCCATCAATGAGGACATTGATGCACAATAAATGACTTGCAGAAAGCATTGTGGTGAATCAGTGGCAGAGGACAGGCAAGAAGCAGATCCCTGTCCAGTACTCTCCTTGCTCTGCATCTGAGATAAGGCTGGACACATTTCTGGAAGGATTTTCTGTCTCATTTCCTCAATGATTTCAGATAGGCAAGCTTTTAATTAAGTACTGTACTTTCATAAGAATTATAAAAACGACAATTACAGAGAAGCATCTCACAGCTTCATTGCTTACAGCAAGCCTAATTCAGGAGGGTGACTTGAACATTTTGAGAGCAGAGGCAGGGTTTGACTTTCAGATTTGGGGAAACGGGATGCTGCAGCTGATGCAAAGAGGAATGAAGCTGGTCTCTCAGCAGCCTAAGCCAGTGGGGGCACACAGAGGGTGTCTGAAAGTCTTGCACCTTGTGTGCGAGACACTTTTCACGTATGTAAAACAGCTGAGTCACTTGGAGATGGAAAGACAGTCTGGGAAGCCAGTGCCCTTCAATCCTGTCCCCTTCCACACATTTGTCTCTTCCCAAGACTCTGTCCAGCATGTGTGGAAGCTAGGAAAGCAAGTTTTTCTTCCAGCAGCTTCCTTTTCATTATTTAATACATTGCAAATCCACCTATTCCCATTGCTCTCTTTCGTGCTCAAGATGTGGTGAGTAGAAAACACTGTTTTGGCCAGATACTAATTACTGGGTTAGAAACCAAGCTATAGTTATTAGTCTGTAAAGCACAGGAAATGATCAAGTGGCCCTTCTCACCTTAAAAATCAATAAACATAAATATCATGGACTTAGATCCTGAGATAGTAGGAAGGAGGAGAACTGAGCCTTGTTGTTACAGGAGGGTTGGGATATGAGTTAAGGTGAGTCATAAGTATAAAACTCATTTATTTGGGTGAAATATGGAAATAATAGCTTCCCAAAGTTTACAACAAGGCTAGGCATCCATTCTTTATGTACAAGACTGATACCTTATTGTGGTATCTCAGACTAGACTGTCAATTCTTCTACTAGAGTTTAACATTTAAAATAGTAAAAGGTAATGTTTGACATAATGTAAGGTAAGAATCTATGTGGTATCTTGGGAAATAAGAGAAAACAGAGACATCACATGTATAGTGTGGCTTTAATCCTTTCAAAAGGAAATAGTGACTCAAGAAATGCTGGAGAGGAGGAAAGTCAGAATAAATGAGCTGGGAAAAGGTCAGAGTGCACAGCTTGATGGCAACAAACCCAGCAGATGTATTAATTTACCGTCTATAGAACAAGACAGTCTGTATTAGAAGGAGATGTGTTCTCTCAAATAGATGAAAATAATTTAGTACTAACATCCAGCTACTTTTTGTAAAAACAGTATCATGTTAGTGATAATAAACTAGCGTTCCTCTGTCACCGAACCCATATTCATGCTAATGACTCGAAACGTTTTTTTTAAAAGTTAGCTTCTGACCTTAGGCAAGATTTCTCTCCTAACGCATTGTCCACTTGCTGATGGTAAGATAAAGTTTTTAATTTAAATACTCTTTGTCTTTGCTATGTATTTTGTCTCTCATTTATTACCCATGTAATCACCTATTTTTTCCATTTCACAATACTGTCACATGAATTCTTGATGCCTGCTCTGCATTGCATTGCTCTTTATTTACTCACTGAATGGCAGATATTATCTTTTAAATATAATTATTTTTATCTGTGCTGCTGTATGCTCTTAGGTCCCTGGGACAGGTTCCTTGTATTCACATGATATCCAGTATAAGGCCAAACAAGGATATTTTTTCAGCAGTGTTATGAATGGGACTTTTCCTTTCTAAAAACCTCTTTGTCCTCACAAAATTTGACAACTGCCTTTTAGAGTGAATGCAGAAAGCAGACAGCCTCTGTGGAAACAAAGTCATCTCACATACATTGAATGGGGCAGGGCTCTAAGCCAGTGCATTTGTCCAAGGCACCACCACATAAGGGAACCTGCAGGATGTTAGAAAACACGATCTTCTGCTCAGGGGTTTTTGTGGGGCTGTAAATCCAGAGCATCGAATTCAGGTGAACCGCGTAGTGAGAGTGGGCTGCATCTGTCACTACTACAGCATATTTTCTCATTTTTATGCTAGATTTAATTTGGAAAAATATGTTGAGTCAGATAAGGTCTACCTCCAACAGCCCATAACCTGTCAGAAGGGATGTACACAGGTGTGATATGATGCTACTTTTGATAGGCCGAAGAGGGGATGAGTTAGAAGGCATCTTTGTGTATATGACTGAAGCAGCTCTTCCTAAATGGCTGGACTTCATAAAGGGATATCCAAGAATGTGCTAGACTGATGTCCCTGAAAAATGTTACCTTCTCTCATAACACTGCCATACCTCTTTTTATATTTTTCTTTATTATTCTTGGTATTTTGTTTAGAAGCACAGCTTTTTGGATTCATATGATATTGTGAGACTTTCAATTAGAAGGATGGCAGGTTGCTAGCCCTCATGCTTGGTAGTAGGGAAAATATATGAAAGCCATGGAAATGTGATGTTATTATTAAAATAATATTAAAGAAAAAGGATACAAATGTTGTAATTTTAAAAAAAACCCAAAACCCAAACCACCCTATAATTTTAAACTCCTTTTGCTGTGGTGTAATTTTTACATGTAAAGGGTGCCAGTACATATTCCCCTTGTGCTGGATTTTGGTCAGTGCAGCATGTGATTGGGAGGGAGGGGATAGAAAAGTCAAGGAAAGAGAAGTTCACTTATCAAATGGTATCCACATCTTCTAAAAGTTAGGGGGTGGGAAAGCTTTCTGGTATTCACAGGAGCATCCTGGCAATAAGCTGCAGTCCGTGACCACAGACATGGTTTCCCTTGGCCTTTCGCTGATACTGTTAGTTACACTGAGCTAAAGGGAGTACAGAGTGGACAAAAAAATGTTACCTGACAGAATAGCATTTTCCACTTGTTTTACATAAGCTTGTTTTACATAAACAAAGAGATCAAAAGCACACCAGGGTTCAATACCACCAGTTCTTTCCTACTCACAGGTTTTCACTTTGTATTTTTTTTTCCTCCTGCCAAGTGATGTACCAGGGTGAGGTGTTTGTTGTTTCTTTTTTAATGCCACTTAATGGAGATGTGATCAAAATGGAGCATCATTTTGAAAAGCATTATATATTGTACATGTTATTCTCCTTCAGGTTGCAGGTTATAGCACTGCATTTCACTGAGTGGCGAGAATACTGTCTAAAATTATCTGGAACAATACCCATACTAATTACTGTCTCTGTTGTGAGTTTCAACTTTGGTTTCATAACATCAGCAGGCAGATGCATTTCTCAGGTTGTTCCTTTTGTCTGGGATGTAATTACATGTAACAGCAGGTATTCACAGACTTTTTAACTGCTTTATAGGGAAGCTGCCCACGACAGCTGACGCATGTCGGATGCTTACCTTAACTGGCCAGTTAAACATGCATCTGTAGCATCATCTCAAACAAACCCTCTAGAGCTGTCTTTCCCAACTTTTAAAGGGATACAGCCAGTTTAATAATTACATTTCCACAGATATTCTTTTCTACTCCTAGCATACCTGTAAGTAATGATAGCAAAGGTCTTGTAAGACATGAGGCTCTCGGTTTTCATTGTGTTCAGAAGTGAACAGGTGCCGAGGGCCCCAATCTCTTCCTTTATCTTGCCTTTCTGAAGAATGCAGGTGGGCACTGAAATGACATCCCACTCTGTGTAAAACATCTCTCTAGCCATCATGTTAAATATCTAAGACCAGAAGTGTAGGAGGAAAAAAGTATTTGCTTTCTGTTCTTTAAAACGAGACTTTGAATTTTACTGTAGGAAATGTGTTCTAGCAAAGAGATCACTGGACTGGATCTTATGTCAGTTCACATCCCAGCTTAAAGACAGATCCATCACCTAAAGCAAGTCATTTGAAGTTTGAGCCAGGAGAGAGTCCTGCACAAGGGTCAAGGCAATTCCAAGCACAAATACAGGCTGGGCAGAGAATGGATTTGAGAGCAGCCCTGAGGAGAAGGACTTGGCAGTGTTGGTTAACAAGAAGCTCAACTTGACCCAGTAATGTGCATTTGCAGCCCAGAAAGCCAACCGTATCTTGGGCTGCATCAAGAGGGAGCTGATTCTTCCCCTCTACTGTGCTTTGGTGAGACCCCACCTGGAGTAGTGTTCAGCTCTGGTACCCCCAACATAAGAAAGACATGGACCTGCTCAAGCGGGTATGGAGGAGGGCCACAGAGACGATCAGAGGGCTGGAGAACCTCTTCTATGAAGAAAGGATGAGTGAGTTGGGGTTGTTCAGCCTGGAGAAGAGAAGGCTCTGGGGAGACTTTAATAGCAGCCTTTTAGTACCTGAAGGGGACCTACAGGAAAGCCAGAGAAGGATTTTTACAAGGACATGTAGTGATAGCATAAGGAGTAATGGCTTTAAGCTGAAAGAGAGTAGATTTAGATTAGATATAAGAAGTTCTTTACTGTGAGGGTGGTGAGGCACTGGCACAGGCTGCCCAGAGCAGTTGTGGCTACCCCCTCCCTGGCAGTGTTCCAGGCCAGGTTGGACGGGGCTTTGAGCAGCCTGGTCTAGTGGAAGGTGTCCCTGCCCATGGCAAGGGGGTTGGAACTAGGTGATCTTTAAGGTCCCTTCCAACCCAAACCATTCTGTGATGCTATGATAGCTATTAAGAGCATTTCTGTGTGCCTGGAATTCACAATACAAAGCACTGAGGACAGTCAACATTTTAAGAAACAAACAGGAAGCAATTTCAGGCCTTTTTTCTAGGGCAGCACACGAACAAAAGAAATAATTAACAGGGAGGAAGAAGATCAGGAAATGAATTAATGTGGTTTTATGTATTACAATCACCTGATTTTCATACAATGTCATCTTGGGAAAAGCCAATGGTTACTGAAGATTGCATGGTTTGTGAAGCAGATAAGTTAGTTTTTAAACCTTCTTTATAAGAGTCACATGTTGAAATCATACCACTGGGCAGATGATGTCTGAACAGGTTATGTTCAAAAAGGTAAAGTGTATTAACACAGATTCCATACTGAGCTAACACAGCAACATGGCTCCTGGATCAGTAGTGGTTGTTTTAGGCAGCTCAAACCATGGCCATAACAGCTAATCCAAAGAAATGTAGCCTTAGAAGATGCACCTCACAGGATTTCGAAAAGCAAGTTTTCTTAACTACTCCCTTTCCATCAACAAGCATCAAATACCTCTCAGGGTACATGCACTTAAAATTAGTCCACTGAATTTGAAGATTGAGTGATGCTTTGGTCTCATATGTACTACTTTAGCCACTTTGATGTGTTAACTTAAATTGATGAATGTATGGGCATGTGTTCCCTTCTGCAGCATACAATGCAGAATGGTGCCCTCCAGGGGACGGATAATAAGGAGCATCTGGGAGACCAGAATGTTTTAAATCACCATAGTCATATCAGACTGGCTTAACACTGAAGGCTCCAAAGCATGATCCAAGAACAAAAGATCAGAGTAGACCTTCAGAGCAGGAATTTGCTCAAATGTGATGGAACTTACCTAAATATTTATCCTTTAGAGGGGGCTCAGGGGCAACATCCCCCTCAGAACAGTTCTAAAATATTCTTCTGTAACATCAAGTACCCTCCACCTCCAATTCCTAGAGAGGCTTTCCTTAAACTCTGAAGCGTAACCCTCTCTCTCAAACGGTTGTAAAGAGCTGTTCTAAAGAGACAGACAAATGGACCCACTACTGACAGAATTTTCCATTAAAAAAGTAGAATACACGGCTATTGAATATGCAACAAGTATAAAATACGTATTATTGCTGTATCAACTTGTGCTTATTTGTTTCTGTGTATGAGACGTGACAGCATCCCATGCACTGGGTTGAGGGCACTGGCTTTACTCATACATGGAAGACAAAAGGCTTGTTTTAAAGACTGTACTGTTCAAAGACCAAATTTTCTGCAGAAAAGTATTCTAGATGGGAAATAGCACTATGTGGATTACTTGGAACCAAGAACTGGAAGGCATCAATTAATCTTTCAAGTTGGCCTCCCTCAATGACCCATTACACTTACAGGCAATCCAGCCTACTAATGGGGTTTTTGAGAGCAGCTGCTCAGTCACCGCCCTCTCCAGAGTTTGTTTCTCATCCCTTCTCTTTCAGGAACCACACTTCTTCATGCTTCCCAAAGCTCAACTCAGCACTTCTAGGTAGAGTTCTTGAGCAGACATGGGATGGCACAAGAGTATCCAGTCAAGTCCAAATAATCTAGCATTAAGAGCTGAACAACACAGATCTTGTTTGGTTATTATTGCCTCCATGCATTTCTTTAATGATTACTTAATGCAAACATCAAGCACAGACTTAAGCACTAATTAATCATTACTAAAGTTGCATGCTGAGTTCATGCATAAGCCCCATAACTTCAAAAGCTATACTTGAACATTTCTCATCTCTATTGTATAATACCTTGTCATGGCTAACACATGCCAGACCAGGTACATTTTGTGATTAGTCTAGGCTCAGGAACCTTATTTATGATCTTCTGCTGTAAGTGACTAATCACATGCAAACTGCATCCTCTCTAGATACTGCGTATCATCACCTTCTCATCTATCAGCCATATTGCTACTAGATGGCTGTTGACAAAGTCAAAGCTTTGTGCTTTTCAAGCCTGTACAGGTGACATTTGAGTCACGTGTTCTCTGTGATGTTTACACTTCTAGCTTGCTGACTTAAGTCTTATTACCATGGACACTTCATATGTCTCTATATACTCTACTGTGTAAGAATAATTTGTTCCTCACTACTGAAACCAGAATCTTAGAGAAACCAGTTCTTAAAGAATTTTTACGTTTCAGGCAAAATAAAATTCTTGGATTTCAATTGTTCATCTCAAAGTAACATGCAGATCAAGAAAGAAGATCTTACCAAGAGGACCGTTCAATGACAGTTTTAATCTTCATTCAAGACAGAAAATGCAGAAAGCAGACATGAAAGTAAAGACTTGAAGCAGACAGATCTAAAAGGCTGCTAGTTCAAAATAAATTGAAACTTAGTACAAACAATCTCAACTCCCCCTTTTACCCAAACTACGCATTCCTGCAAACTCCTTGGATAAGCACTGGAGTGCACATGGCCATATTACAAGCCAGATGAAGGAAGAGATCCAACTGAAGATTAACCTAGAACAAAAAAATCAGCAGCTTGAAGTGACATGAAACCACAGACTCTGACTAATACTTGCATTGAGTTTGTAATGAGGCTGTTCACATGTGGAACCAAATAACCTCTAACAACGCACCGCGCTGGAATCCTGACAAGCCCACATGTTTCCACACAGCACGCAATTACATTAGACATGATTTTATACTTCCGCAGCCTATTCAACATAATTAGGACTCAGAGATGAATCCTGCCAAGGCACTCTTAAAAAAAATATGGTTGGAACATTGGTTTCCTAAATTAAATTTCACCCAACTGGATTAAAAAAAAACAGAAAGAGCATTTTCTGATGCATTTAGAGAGTTTGTTGATTAAAAAGGAGATCAACTTGAAGCAAGTCTACTTTATGCTTCTAGTAGATTAACAGGCAACTGTGTACATCTTAAACTGATTGCCTTCTCAAAGGGATGCTGTAATGCTAGATAGAACTGTATGTAGTTTGCTAGAGATCTAGAAAGAGCACATGCAACTTTCTTGTGGATCTTATCAAAAGAAAAAAAAATAACCCACAGCACCTAGACCACCTTATCTGAAAGGATGCAAAAGTCAACATTAGAATTAAAATAATTTTATTTCAATGTACATGAACAGAAATAAAATATAATTTTTTTAAACTTACTTACAGAGATATATTGCTGGGCTGGCCCAGTCACACATGTGCTCCACTACAAGGCAGCAAGACTGACTAGACCCACTTCACTGCTTTTGGGACCAACTGGATTTAAAGTACCACCTCAAAAGGGTCCTTCAGCACACAGCAAACTATTTTTTTTTGAAAACAAAAGGAAAAGTCATCAACTCTTCACCTAGCCAGAAATTTTACATTGTGTTCCAAAGACCTCCCATGAAAATTCTGTCCATTATTGAAGAATAGTACATAGTATGCGGTGCTATATCTAAACTTAATGGATCAAGGTTTCTCCCAAATACTTTTCCCTATTCTACTCTCTTGTACAAAGCATCTGCTATAAAATTCACACATTCAAACCCACAGAATTATACAAATCCATGAACAAGGCTGTTTTCAATAGGCTTGTTGCTATGTGCTATCACCCGCTCTATCAGCTTTAACATGCAGCATACACAGATGGTAAAAGGGCGTTTCTCTTGACCATCTATTTCAGAATTCACAGAAGTTACAACTGTTTTTACAACTTATAGTGCAACTTAGTTAAGTTCTTCAGTGTCATGATATGGCACCATAAGATAAGCAATCATTTTTTAAAATGCACAATTCCCTTACTAATAAATCTGTGATGCTTTACTGATAATGTAAGTAATAATAAATTTAAAAAGACAACTAGAAGAGGAATTGATAGGGGAAAATCTTTTTTAAAAGTGTCTATCATCTGCTTCAATAAAGAAAATTAGAAAAAGAACTGTCAGATTCAAGGAAAACAAGAGGAAGTAATTCTTCACACAACACAGTTAAACTGTGGACTCCTTGCCATACGATGTGGATGCTAGAATGTTACGAGGACTTAAAGAGATTTTTCTTCCACGACTTTAACCAGCAAATGCTCTCAGAGTTCCCCAAGCCACAGACTGCTTAAAGTACATTCTGGGGAAGCATTGTTACCTGCTCACCCTGTTTTCACTCTTCCTTGTGCATCTGCTTTTGGCCACTGAGACTGGACACTGGGCCAGAGGGACCTTTGGTCCGACTTGGTACAGTTGTTTGCAACAGTTACTTCAAAACACTTCATAAACTTATACTTAAGACAAAGTTCATCATTTGCCACCATGTTATTTAGTTAGAAGGACTCAGATTTTTGAATTACAAATGACTTCCAAAAGAGGAAAAAGAAAATATTTAAGCTTTTTTCTGCTATGACTCAGCTGTATAAAACTGTATAGAAAAATGAGCATTATGTGCAGATGTAATGAAAAGCAGTAAGCTTTATAAAAATCATTCGTAGAAATGTACCAAGCATAAACAAAAGATGATTTACAAATACATTTAGCTGCTTTTCTAGTCATCATCAGAATCTGAAACATATTTCTTCCCTCTGATGGTCTTCTTATCCAACTTTGTAAAGCTTGTTCCAAATTTCTTTTGACTTTGAAAAGGTGGGTCCATCAAATTTCCACTAGAAGAAAAGAGTAAAACATGTTGTTTAACACTGTATTCATGCAGACAGTAAGTAGCATCTCTAATTACCTGTTTCTTCAGAAAAACTGTAAGAGAACACAACTCCTACTCCTAAGGGCACCCTATGTAGCACTGTGGTGCTAGCATAGCACATCCTGGACAACTACAGTTATCTAGGCCATTTTAAGACAGGAGTGTGAACAGCACCTGTGAGTAGAGCTCTAAAGAAAGACTGTCTGAAATGGCTTTTGCTGCAAACTGATCACGCTAAAGAAACCATCTGTCAGATTAAACAGTAACCAGTGAATTACAGAGACTTTTCAAAATAAATGAGGAGCCAGAAGTACAAAAGAAGCTAAAATTTTTTAACATGAACTTTGGAGTAGAAACAGATGAGTCAAACCTGGGGTTTGTACTGCCAGAAGTCACCTTGTACTATCTATGCTTGCGCCAGACAGAGCAGTTTCCCCATCGGACGCTGCACTCCAGCTAGTGGATTATAGAGGGACTCACGCCTCAGTGTGCATGCATGACCTTGTAGGGGCGTTCCCAGCAGTGTGTGGGTCCATGTGTTGTTGGGCTCAGCAGGTGTTCACATAAAGCTGGAGCACCCACCTCTCCTACAGTGGGAGTGTGCAAGGAGGGGAACACCCTCCCCTTGCTCAGAAAAGGATGCTTTGCAAAAAAGTGCTGTCACTCACATGACCTGTGAGGTGTTCGCATCTAAGGGTCAGTGAGTAAGCTAGTAGAATTTTCTGGAAATAGCTGTAGAAGGGTGTTCAGAAATTCACAGGTATTAACATTTCATAAACGACATCTTGCTGATATTGATCCTAAATGTACAGTCCACTGATTGCTAGTTAATTACACGTCAGTAATAAGTCAAGACACCACTTGAATCCTGATTTTGGTCAAACAATGTGACCTGAACAGTTTCTCCCCTAAATACAGCATATCCTTTCATCATGTGCTATCCCACACACTGAAGGAAAAGAACTGTTTCTAGGCTCTGAGAAGGACCATCTCCTTTTCAGGAACTCTAAAGAGCGGGACGTTGCAACAACTCCCCCACTCCACAATTTGCTGAGTGGAATACACAGTACTTTGTAGAGTCAAGTAGGAAGTAAAATTATGCCAAAAGCCAATGTACGAACATTTAGCAAATTCAATGCAGCCTGGTACAACCCCACTAGAAAGATTTCCTCCCATAAAATGCTGTTGCCATCTAGAA
Organism: Athene noctua; assembly: GCF_965140245.1. Taxonomy (NCBI): domain Eukaryota; kingdom Metazoa; phylum Chordata; class Aves; order Strigiformes; family Strigidae; genus Athene; species Athene noctua. Next base: position 193,216,751 of record NC_134037.1, read on the forward strand.
TATATATCCAAGCTGTCCTTCACTCCTCTGCATATCTGCTTGTTACTGAACTGGGAAATGCATTTTACCACTGGTTTTGAATTACAAGTTTTCATTTCAATCATTTCCTCTGAAGTTCAACAGCTACTAAGCTAAACTGAAGAGTAGTTTCTTTGCCTTTAAGATACAACAGTACTTCTTGCCAAAATATGGACATTAAACATTGAAATGAATTCAGATAATGAAGTTTAAAATTAAAAAAAAGCGCCAAAGGGCAAAATTAACCTAAAGATGATGTTTTAGCCACACTGAAAAGCAAAGCAGAAAGTTCTGGTAAATGACTCTCCTGTAAAGTTAGGCTATTCTGGTGACAATTATCTTCTACTGTCTTCTATCCAGTAGTCTTAACTGTGGGATTTATGATGATAATATTTACTTCTACACAATAATTAATTTGCACTTCTGCAATTTATTTTCACTTTCTGTACTGCTGATTGCAAAAAAACCCCAAATACTCATCTGTGTAATATGGACTAAGATGCACTTTAAGGACAACTTCCTGAATTTTCTCTGAAGTGGATTAAAAATGCCCAAACTTTACTGCATTGCTGCAAGGAACTGAAGAAAAGAACACCTCAAACATTTATCGACACAGAAAACCTCAAGGACAAGCCATGGTCTTTGTGATTAGTGTCAAGGAAGTGCCAAGGAAATGCCAATCCCCACTCCCTTGCAGTTGCATTGGCAAACTCCTTAGATAAACTCCAGAGAGGGGAAACGTGGACTGAGTGAAACCAAACAAGGTTTCAAGGACTGCTAAACTTGCAAACAAGAACAAGGACTGCTAATCACCGGCTGCATTGTGTAAGAGGCAACAAGGCCTAATAAGAGGTGAGCATTTCCACCCCAGAAGCTGGATGATTGCTCAAGAAGCATGAAGTCTGCAGAAGTCTGTGGGAACAGAGGAAAAACCAAAGGTGGGCAGGGGGAGCATGACCACTGACTCAACTGGACAAAGGGTGGTGCACCCCATTCCCCCTCAATGTACATGCAGAACCCACGCTCCACCTTTTTCCTCGTCTCTCATGGAAATGAGTTTGTGGAATATCTGCCCCTCCTCACCTAGTATGCTAATTAGCTGATAAAATGAACTTGAAGGGCAACAGAAACTTTGCTGTGTGTGCACCCACCACCCAAGACAACACTGGATCCAGGGGTGGTGATCCGGATTTCTTTTGGCTCTCTTTCTTTCTCTTTCCTTCCTTTTCTTTCTTATAGATTTATACGGGAACACATTGCCTATTATCCTTTTCCAGGTTTAATTTGTCTTCTATCACTAACTGGTTGTTTGGTGGTGTTGCACCTTAATTTAACACAAGGGGATCACAGAACGATTGCAACTCTCTGGGCTTCTTCTGTGTCATGACAATTGCGTCTGTGACATCTAAGTATTTACAGCTGATTCAGAAAGGATTACATTAGATGCGTGACAAAGAGGCCATAAAAAAAGCAGTGTAGCTACTCTATACCTTGTGGCAAGACCTCTGTTTATTACTGTACAAAAAGGACAACACTCATTATAATGTCTCAAGGCTTTGCTAAAGAGATACTCTCTTCTTTCCCTTCCCAAAAGTACATAGATTAAGTAACTTGGCCTAAACTCTCATGTTTTAAGCATACAATGTATCAAAGATACAAACTTTTCAGATTCTCCTGTCTGCATGTTCTCCTTGCACTGTATCTGAAAACAAAACAATCACAAACCAATTAATTACCTGTAATTAATTACATCTGCACAGCCTAATCTCCATTCTAAGGTCTCTGTAGTGAAGTCATCAGTGTTACCGAGATCAGTAAAGCCCACAACATAGTCTTGTGTTTTTCCATCTTTTACTAGTGCTAGAGTGGGAATTACTTTGATGCGCAGTCTCTCACACAAGAAAGGAGATTTTTCAGCATTTAATTTCAAGAATTTTGTCTCAACATGCTTTTTTGCCAATACAGTCAAATGTCTGTCCATTATTTGACACCTGTTAAAACAAAACCAAAACGAAATATATAGTGTTAGAATCAATATGCTGAAGAATTTGTACTTTACAGAAAGTTTAAAAGGAACAGTAAAGAGCTAGTTCTATCATGTTAATTCCTCAGATATGACCTTCATAATTAGGAATTTAGTTTCAAGAGAAACTGTGTTTCAAAGGTAGCTGAATTTAATGGCTAATAGAATAACACCCTGGAGCACCTTTATTGCACAATTACACCATCCATTTCTCTAATTTCTTCCTAATTACTCCCTTACACACCTGAAAGCCTCTCTCCTTTCTTGAGACCTGCATTTATTGATGAAGTTTCCCTCTGACTTCTAATATTCCTGCTCTAGCTTCACTACCTGTCAGATAGAAAAATTTCTTTATAATGAACTTCACGTCTTCAGAAAAGTACTCTCTACATGTTAGTGTTTTGGTTTTTTTCAGTCACTACCTCAACAACTGAGATGCAGTAAAACTCACTGTACAGTTTAAAAAAGTGATTTGCACAGACGGCTTCAGTAACACTATGGGCAAAAATATTTCACTTTTCTCTAGCAATGGAATAGGAGTGAGCACACAAATGTTGTTTCTCAGCTAAGGTAACGTGAACTGCTCAAAATACTTGTCAGATGGCAGACATTTGTGGACTTGTCATCCGCAATCTCAACTTTCTGCACTGTCTTCTTTAAGTGGTTTGGCTTTGCTGCATTGAACTCTGTGATGCGACTGTCCTTTAACTCAAGAGGAGAGCCAAGCAGATCAAAAAGATCGAGTGGGCAAGGTTGAAAGAAACTTGATAATTGGCTGGTAAACTTGACACATTTTCAAGCTGGTTGTCAGCACAACACATTTTACAAAGAACTCCCTCTAAAGTTCTTTCTCCTGCCTGAGTCTACAGACTTTGTTGGTTCAATAAACAAGAATTAAATGACTCAAACCTGTCCTAAGCTACTCTATTTGCAGAGACAGTTTTTCAACTTCTTCGAATAAAAGCTAGCCAAATACAACTGTTTCAGATCCTTCTGCAACTTAAACATTTAACTTTGAAAACGTAGGACGCAGATACCTCACTGCAGAATCCAACTCTTCCAATTTCTCACATTGAGGCTGTTTCAGTTTATATTCTATAAGATAGAGAGAACATAACGCCTTGGGGGGCAAAAAACCAACTAACCTGCCAACAACAGGATAACTGGCTCCTCCTCCAACAAACTACTCTACTTTGCAACTGCGTTTTAACAGAAGACATTGAGACAGATCCATTGAGGAACAGCCTACAACCAACCCAGGACTTCAGAACTTCCAAGTGGGAGATCTTAATTTAGGTTCCTATTCTGCGTCAGGACATACTCTCAGATCTAGGTCTCTCACACCCTAAAAAAGTGACATAATCACAAAGGCACAGGCACAAAGGGAAAGCAGCTGCAATTGGTATCCACAGATCCTTTCAAAGTTAAAGGTTAAATTCTGAAGATGCCTAGACAAGTTTTGTGTTATATTTTCATTTGCCAGAACTATCCAGAATATCTCTGTCTGGAATAACCAAAGCGATGATTCTGAAATGCTGTTCTTGTATGGTCACTACGTTTACATGCCTGGCTCCCTCAAACTAAATCAACAATGAAACAGTACTCAGATTTTGTCAAAGTTATACATTTATATTCTAATCAACTGTGTAACAGAGTATTAATTGTTGTCAAATCAGGTTCTGATTAACTGGAATGAAAAAAATCAAATACCTTGAGAAGGGACTGAGATTTGGAAAATGAAGGAATTTGGATACTTCTAAAAATGCCTACTTTTTTGTGGGATTTGAAAGAACAAAGGAACACATCAGTTTTTGTAGACATCTGTAAACAAAAGGTTCTTGAGCATAGTTTATTTACTATACCTGAAAGTTGTATCTCTATAGAAATGGCAAACGACGTTTTTACTTTCTTTGACTTCTTGGAAAAAGTCTCTTTCACTTGGGATTTCTCTGTATTCTCCATGTCCTTTTGAAAGCCACTCCTTTTGGAAAACATAAAGGGAAATAATTAGCATGGAGTTTGTTAGTCCTACACCTGTCATGCAAGCTCTACAGCTTTTATTAAGAAAAATTAAAAGAGGGGGCCTGCAGTGGGAAACCCGTTTCATACAGTAATAGGAGGAGAAACAAATTACTTCCCCCCCATTTAGTTCTGTTTGAAAAATACACAAATGCCACTACAATAAACAATACTTTAGGGTTGCTTCTTTCCCCACAACAGATAGATGGTTGAGCAGTAAGGCTACTCTGCTTATTTGGAAATACAAATCTTATACAGAGCTGCATCAATGTCTGCAGTGCAGCATCTCAGTAAGGCTAGACTAGTTCAAAGAGAACACCAACAACAGAAAATTCTCAGCATTTGAAAACTGCTAATCAACAGCCTGGACTACTCACTCTAAAATGTTTTTGTACGCTCAAAGAACTTGTCTAAAACTGATTCAAGTCATTACAAGTGTTAAAATAGATTTCTTCTCATTTTACCCCTCTGTGAAAATTACAGGGAGAAAAAAGCCTACTAACTCACTGGCAACAGATGATGTTTATCTATAAAATATACACTGAAGGTATCTTAATATGAGCTAGGCTTCCAGAAAACCATTCAGAAAACACATGCATATTAGTCATAAAATGTATGGAGAAACACAGTTTCACAAGCTAAAATTTACAGACAACTTAGAAAACTCCTGATTATGTGCATATACAGTTTAGAAAAAGCTAATCTAGATTTTCAACAAATGTACTTCAGAAAAAATCCCCAGCTTCTAGAATACTCAAAGTTAATTGTGTATGAAACCAAGTACAGACTAAGCTAAATGATTTGAAGTACTGCAGTGTGACAGAACTTGTCAAAAAACTTTAGTTTCCAGTGGGGGGAAAAAGTTAGATATATCACTGTTCTTGATCTTGCAGTTTTGTTTTAGCAGAGTGAAAAAAAGCCAAAGTTTCCAAGCAAACCAAAAATATGCTGTAATCTAGATTAGGACAGAACAAAAAATTTCCTGAACATTATGCATATTAAAAATGCATAAAAGTATGAGCACATGAAGAAGTCATCATGATGCAAATCCATCCATGATGACTTATCCTCTAACAGTGGGTATGCTTTAATGCCCCTCTGCACAATCCTATCCCAGAGTAGTGTGGCAGCATACTCCTTTTACTGAGTACTATTTCAAATTTGCATTTGAAAATGCAAATGAACGGTGACTTAAGATCAACTGACATGAACATTTTTTTGCATGAGAACCACCACCTGTTCACATCCAAGAACACCCAAGTGTTATGATGTCTGAAAAAAGGAAAACACTAGAATCAAATATAAACTGAACTTTTGAAGACAAGCAAATAGCATGCCACTTTTTCTCCTTCTGTGGTTAGAAAAACAAAGCCACTAACACTGCCTGTCCTCCAGCATCCCAACCATGCCGTGACATTTTACGGCGTTGCCATTTCAAAGCACGGCATTAGCTTCAAACCACAGCAAGAGAATCTCCTTTCAAAACAGTCACCTTCCCCCCAACCCAGTCTATTTCTTTGTTTAGGTTTGTTTACATGGAGTAAGCTAACAGACCAGTGACTTCCCTACTTACAATTCAGGCCTCACACCAACATTTTGGTGATAACTATGTTCAAAGAGACTTTTTGGGGAGCATAAAGACTACAATTTAGTATGAAGTACTGGGGATCAAAGCAGAGTTTCTTCCCTGCAAGAAGAAATGTGCAATCATACCAAGACAACATTTCATTGGGTTAGAACGAGTGGGATAAATGATTCCATCCGAGGAACAAGAAAAGACCCTGTATCATTCTTCTACAAAATAGCTTAAGAGCATGCATCACTTACATGCTGTAAGTAAAAACCTCCAGAATTCAGAAGCTTAAGGAACCTAAAGGCTTATGATTAGGTTGCCTACAAGGGTTATGCTTCCAGACAGCAACGTTCAGTGAATACGGACGCACTCAAATCTTTGTATGAGACTCTTTATACTACACTTATTGTAAACAATTGTTGAAAAACACAAAGCATGCTCACATGGACAGACGCTCGATTTCCTTGGTAATTTAAAATTATTAAGTACAGAAAGGTGAGGAAGAAGGAAAAACACCCCACAAACCCCAAAAAAACTTAGTTCACATTTACAGTTTCCCTAGGATTTCCAAAAATGGTTGTTATACTGTACACATCGAGAGTCAATATTACTACAGAAATTACTTGTTTCTGCTGCTGGGCCTTTTTTAGTGCCTCAAGCCTCCTTTGTTTAAGGCATTCCAATTCATCTTCATCCATTTGATCCAGCTTCTGCAGTTCAGCATCCAGATGTTCTTCCACAACCTTTGTAGTCTGGAGTATTTCATTCTCCAGAACTTTTTGAAGTATTTCAACAGAAGTATCAGCAGCCATCTTTAACTAGAAAGTGATCTCTTCAGAGCTGTGGAAACAGTGATAGTGGAATTAACATTTATACAAACACTTAATTAAAAGCCTGACCTCTCCCCTACTTGTAGTTCACACCGTAGAGAAACAAAATGCTATACTATTTGAAGACAACAGTAGATAGCTCTTCTCTATATTGCAACCCCCTCTGGAGAACAGTTTCACAATGAACACAGATGGCAACAAAGACACCAGTCAAGTCCCATTCTCTCGATCCCAAAGGCAGCTATTGAAAGTGCTCAGGAACCTGAAATTACTTGTTAACATAAAGCAGCAAAATTCACCAGTTCCAAAGGAACGCTCACCCTGAGCCAGATCCATATACCTTTAATAAATATGTATTTTCTAGTTCCAGAAATCACAAAGTTCCAAGGTGCTGGGAGGACATGTAAAATGTCTCAGAACAAGTCTAAGCAATGCTCAGTATATAAGCTTCCACCAGTAGTTTAATTGCTGTTACTTTAAGAACCTGATTATTAACATGTTTAAATCTGAATTAACATCCCTCTCCTCAGCTAAAAGAAAGACAAGGTGCTCAACAGCAAATGCTTTAGGCCAAAACACTTCTTCAACTGGTACAAGAAAACTGCTACTGCAAACACAACCCTGTGGCAGCCAGCAATTCGCCACTACCTAATTATTGTGTGAAGAACCACAGCTAAAATAATTTTCTGTAAAGTCCTCCCTGACCAAACACTTCAAAAGGCACAAAACACCAAGCCTTGGGTGCATGAAGAACTGGGGCAACATAATTGATTGTTCTACTCAGTAAACTTACACTACCAAAAACTATCACTGCAATAAGTAACAGTTTTGAAACAGGAACAGTGCACACTCACTCTAATCAGATTCTCAACCTACAGGCCAGGGATTTGATGTGCTGAATTTGGGTTCCAGAGTACTCTTGGCTGTGTTTCAGAATAGCCAAACTACAAGTGCCATTGGCTTTGCAAACACCTTGAGGCAAGGAAGCATTAAACAGTGACGGGCAAAGTACCAGCATCACGGCAGCACTCCAAGTGTAATGCAACATCAGCAGTGCCAACCCTGCTGCCACGCTCCACGCGTGTAACTGTCACGCTTGCTCTGACCGGCAGCACCTTCTCTTAAGTCCTTCTCCTCGAAGAGGCCAACTACAAAATCTCTCCGTTAGTGCTTTCTATCCCCTTTTCTTCTACTTTCAGAGGAAATAAGAACCTTGCTAGCGCAGGTCAGAGGCCACTAGGTCTTCAGGAGAGAGAGAGGGAACCCTGCTGAGCTGGGGCAAAGGGAGGCTTGTCCTCCAAGCAAACAGCAAGAAAAACGGAAAACCAACCCCAGCCAATCTCCACTACAGCCCGAGGTCCTCAGAAAGCTCCCGGCTCCCCAGGCCGCGGAAGCCTGGGTGCCAACAGGCGCTCCGTTCCCCACGCACCTGGGGGCCCTGCGCCCACGACCCGCTCCCAGGGGACCCGGCACCACCGGTCGGGCCGCGGCCCTGCCCTCTCCGCCAGGGAAGGGAGCTGGGAGCTCGGCCGCCACCGACCGCCGGCGGGGCCAGGGCGGGCAGCACAGGGAGGGCAGCACACGGTGGGACATCGCGCAGGCGCCGCGCGCTCCCGTGGGGCCGTTACAAACAACGGCCGGCCGCCCGCCCACCCAGCCAGCTCCTGACAAGCTCCCCACGGAAAACCTCACCCTCCCCAGGCCCGCCACCCACGGCGAGCAGCCGGACCCCTAACAGCCAACCGCCACTCACCCCTTCTCCGCCGTGCCGTGCCGCCCCCCGCCCACCCCTCCCGCCGGCCGGCCGCACCCCACCGACGTCTCGCGAGAGCCACGGCGGGGCGTGGCCGGCCGGCGCGCGCGCGCACACACGCGCGCGAAGTTCTCCGACGCGCTCATTGGCCGGCGCGTCCGTGGGGCGGCCGGCTCGCCCGTGGGGCGGCTGGCGCCCAGCGCGCATGCGCCGCGCCGGGGTGGGGTGGGTGCTGCACCTGCGGGCGGCAGCCAGGAGGGCGGGCGCGTGTCTGCCCCGCGGGAGGGGCGAGGCTCCGTCCGGGCCCCGCCCCGCACCCCGCCCCGCACCCCGCCCCGCCAGGCACTCCCTCTACCGGGACGCGCTGCCCGTCAGGATCCCGTTCCCTTAGCAACCGCGCTCCCGCCGGGACGCGCGGCGGGTGTCTCGACCTTTCCCGCCCTCTGACCCGCCGAACGGGGGCCTGCGGGGCGCCGCGCGGTTCCCCCGGGGCGCGGAAGCGGCGCCGCTCTGGGCTGCCGGCCTCCCGCCGCCGCGCTGCTCTGGGCGGGGCTCGCCCGCGAGGGGGCGTGTCCCGCCCCGCCCCTTCCCTCACCGCGGCGGGGCGGGTGCGCGGTGGTTGCCGGCGGGAGCTGGGCGGGCCCGTCGTCGTCGTCGTTGCCGCCGCCGCCGTTCAGGGGGACTCCTCGGGGTTGGGCGTGTGAGGCCGAGGCCGAGCCCCCGCAGGGAGTCGGGGCGCGGCGGGGGCGTAACGGCCGGGAGCCGCGGGGCTGGGCCCCTCGAGCGATGCCGTGAGGTAAGGGCGGCCCGCGCGGCACCTCGGCGAGGGCAGGCGGGGCTGGCAGGGGGCGGGCGCCGGGGCAGCGGCCTGGCTCGGCCGGAGCGCTCCGGCAAGTCTCCTTGAGAAGTCGGCTGTGTTGGAGTAGCCGGGGCTTGGCGGCTCTTTGCGCTAGAAGACGCACAGATTTAAATAATGGAATATTAAAGTGTGTTTTCAAAAAAACCAAGTGTTATGCTTTCTTGTTTCCTGGAAATCAGACTCCCCGGTGCTGAATTATGCTGATTAGGAAAGCGGGGCGGGAAGATAAACTCTTTGCAGGCCGCTGGGAGCCTGGGTGGGAGAGGCTGATGGGGCGTTGTAGGTGTGTAAAGGCAGAGGGGGGAGCGTGAGGGGTTTAGGGAGGGAAGCAAGGTGGAGGTACTGATCCTGAGGCAGAAAGATGAAGAGAACTGTGAGGCTTGCTCTGTCCATAAAAGCAGTTACTATAATGGGGTGACGACGGCAACAGAAAAGGTGCAGCTCTTGAAGCACATGAAATAGCTTGTTGACTGTGACCACTGTTTTTCCTGCTTCATCTTGCTTTGCTCTTGAGAAACGTGGCCAGGAGGAGGTGGGATCGCACCTGAGAGGCCCCTCTGCCATGACGCAACAGCATTTGCCATCCTCCGTGCCATGTTTCTGTGAACATAGGCCATCTCCTGCTCCCAGCAGCAGGATCCAGGCTCCTGTGAGAGAGCACAGCACCGTTTTGGCTCTCCTGCTACAAGGCTTCTTGGAGGGGAGAGAAAGGAAAAACTTTGTATGCTGAGAAAATCTGGCAAGGAGGGAAGGAAATACCATACTTTTGATGTTGCTGCCCGGCAGCCAAACTCCCTGCAGGGGAACGTCTTCTGTCCCCAGTGCTGAGTTTGATCATTGTCCCTGCACTATGCTGTAAACCCAACCCGGCCGCCTCTGACCCCCCGTTTTGGCGGGAGGCCACTCACTTCAGGGCCAGGCGATGGACTTTTTTGTTGTTTACACTTCAGCTCCAGTGTGGGACAGCGCTGGGGATAAAGGACCAGCTGAGCCCCGCGAAGGGCTGAGGGAGCGCAGCTTGTGTGCGTGGAAGAAAACCAGCAAGGCATACTGGGCAGCGCTTGCCCGTGTGCCCCGCACCCAAACTACCGCCCGGTCACCGTGCTGGCATGGCGCACCCTAAAAGCTTTCCCCTCAACCTCTCCCTTTCCCTGCTTTGCCCTAGCTGTCTTGTTTGCCTCCAGATAAAAGCTTTCCGAATGTGCTTATTTTGGTGATGCGGTTGTTTTTTTGTGGCCAGACGGGCTATGATCCTTGCCAGCAGTTCTGGGCCTCTGTGCAGCCCTCCGAGGAGGCAGGAGAACTGGAGGAAAACTACAGGTTTGGAGCATCCCTTAAAAATTTGCCAGGGCTGCCTGTGGACCGAACCGATGGGAACCGATTTCAAGAAGCCGGCCGCTGCAATCCCCCGAGAGCAGCCGTGTCCGTGGCGAAGGGGCCGCCGCCGCTGGCCCGGTCCTCCCCTCCCCGGCCTGGGCCCGGGCCCGGGCCTGGGGGCGCCGCCTGCTCCCCCTCCGGCCGGCAGGGGGCGCGAGCGCACGGAGGCGCTTGCCCGCCCGGCGCCGTGGCGGCCGCTCGTCGCGTGCCGGCGCGGGGCAGGCCGGGACGGCCGGGGGCGGGGTGGGCGCGTGCGCGGCGCGCGGCGGGGCGGGTCGGTGGGGGCGGCTTTACCATATGCACGGGGCTGCGCGCGGGCGGCCGGGTATCGCTGAGGCGGGTGACGGGCACCGGGGCCGCCGCCATGGGCAAGAAGCAGAAGAACAAGAGCGAGGACAGGTAGGGTGGCGGCCGCCCCCTCTTCTTGTCCTCCTCCCCGGGCCGCTGACAGCGGCGGCCGGCGCCGGTGCCGCGGCGCTGAGTCAGGCCCTGCCGGGGCTCGCGGCCTCGTCGGAGGCGGCGGGCAGGCCGGGCGCGGCCCGGCGGCCGATGGCCGGTCGGCGGCAGGGCGGGAGGGGCCCGGTCGTTGCTCTCGCCACGGGGGGAGCGGCGCCGGCTATGCTGGCCGGTCCGGCCGGCGTCGGAGGCCGCCCGAGGAGCCGGCGGCCGCGGGGGGCGGCTGGATGTCGTGGAGCGAGGGGAGGCTGGCATCGACCGGAGAAACTCGGCTGTTAGCGCCGGAGCGGCTGCGTTGCTGCCGCCGTCTTTGCGCTCGCTCCCTCTTAAAGGCGCTTCCCTGAGCCTGGCCCGCGTTCTCGGGGAGCCTGGCCCGGAGCGGGCAGTGTCAGGCAGCCGCTGGTTGTGAGCGCAGGTCGCGGTTGTCAGCTAAAAATAGCTGCTTGGTTTAATTGCAGTGCCTGAAGTTTTGTTTGTGGGGTTTTTTTTGATAATTATTTATTTGGAAACAGCTCTATAGATCGTGATATAACTTAAGTGATTTGTGCATGTTTAATAAAGTCACACGTTAAGCACTTTAGTGATTGGAGGATAAAAGGATCACTTCTACGGTTATGTGCATATCATCTTGGATACTGCCCCATCTGTGAACTTTTTTTGTGTGTAAGAGATTCTTAGAATGGCAGCTATGTTAACCATATGGAACACTGACTGAATAATGTTGTGTATATATATGCTAGCAGGAGAGAGCATATTGTTACTTGTCACCGTGAAATAATACATACGAAGATACAGTCAATTTGGAGAGTGTTTTTAGTTGTTAATACTGACAAGGAGTTAAGTGAAAAGTAACATCTTAAAATGCGTATGGGCTAGAAACTACAGCTTTTTTTTTTCTTACCTACACTGTTCATTTTGTACATCCTTGTTGAGTCATTAAGTGTTTCTCTTATGAAAGTACTCCTTACAATGGCTGTTTCATGAAACATTATTTCCTGAGTGTTTCTTGCTACCTAGCTGTTTATTGCATTGAGATGTTGATGCTACTGACTTAAGGTTGTTACCTTTTACCAGGTTAGGGTGTAGCCTGTTTTAATTTCTCTGGTCCTTCCTGGGCAACAAGTATTTTGCCAGTGGAGTATTTTGCTCATTGAGTGTTTTTCCTCACACCTTTTGCTGTACCATGTGTGCTGCTTTGTGTTGTTACCAGCTTGTTTCATGGGCTGTATTTCACAGGTGTATCTTGGGAGCAGCTGTCGTGAAGAGATGGGTCAAGTGTGAGTTGAGAAAGAAGAGAGAAGGCTTGGATCTTTTGCCTCTGAAGGAAAGAAGGCCTAATACTTGGCTTTTTACCTGTTGTGGTAGATGCTAGGATCATGCAGAAGCCTTCAGGTGCCAAAGCAGTGCTGCTCGGGGCCCTTCCAGTGATGGTAGCTGATGGGCAGGGGATGCTTTGAGAGCCTTGGTGCCTTATGGATACCTTGTTCTCTTTGTGTATCTCCACGTGTATTTCTGTGCATCTGCAAATGAGTGAGCATGGGCCTCTCTGGGGCACTGTGTGCAAAATTTCATTTTAACATACCTTAAAAGAGAGACCAAGAATTTATTGTTAGACTAATTGAAATCCTGAGAGCCTAATGATTATTAATTCAGATCTAATTGTTACCAAAAAAGAAAGAGCAATAATGCAGTTACAGTATAGTTATGCTTACTGACTCGCTGCTGCTCTGAGTCCTAAGGTCAGTGGTTTCATCCTGAGCTGTTATGCCAAGTTGTCAGCATCAGGTGTCCTTCGCAAGGAGCAATATGGTCATTCGTGTTGATGGCTTCATCTTCCTCACTCTAGGATCCACTTGAAATCAGTCATTTTTATATGCTTGCCAACATGCTTCTATGCCTTTGCTCTTCATTGCTTTGCAGCTCTGTGTTACATCCAAATATGTAAAAGGCACTATATATTAGATACTATTTCTCTTTTTTGCTACCCCTAAAACTGGTTTTGTCCAGGCCTGCATGTCTCTTAGCTGACTGCTGGTTAGTTGTGGGGTGTCCAGTGCTGAGGCCTGTACAAGCCATCTCTGTTTATCCCACGCCTGCGCTCTTCTCCGCTGCCATCCTGTGTCTCCACTTCTCAAGGCCTCTGCTACCATACCAGGCATGTGTTTCTCTACATCATTGTTGTAGAGTTGTGAATATCTCCTTCTATACAGAGTAACTGCTCGTTACTGCTATCTATACGAAACTATGATTGCAGCATGCCTTGGTAAACAAAAGTAGAACCAATTAGGCATAGGCACCTGGTCAGTTAGAGAAATTGCTGTCATAGCTAAATCAAGTAACAGTTGCAGGCAGGTCAAGAAAAGTTCAGCCAAACTAAGCCTGACAGGCTTTAGTCCTAAGGCCTTGCAAATGCAGTACAGAGCTTATAGACATACTAGTGGTAGCAATACTGTGTTAGAGGGCTACGCAGTTGTAGGGCAATGGGAGGGGTGATGTGGAAGAATTATTCAAACAGATACGTGTTTGAGAAGAACAGGGTGGTTAGACTGGACTTATTTTATAGCAGGGAGTTTGAGGGGATGGGAGTGAGGATGGACCTGGAAGTCCAGTGATACTTTGGAACAGGCTCTGTCTGCAGAAGTACCTCATCATCCTGTGGTGTCAGTTCTAGCTGACACCCTTGTGAATGTCAAGTTCCTTCCAGGGAAGAGGCTGCATCATGTGTTTGCTTCTTTATCTTGAAGTTGGACTTTAACATCTCAGTCTCCCTTCCATTCCCAGTAGAGCAAGAGAGGAATGGCACTGTGTAATCAAAAGCTTCCAGTTGGTTTTGCCTCCTGCATCTTCAGTTCTGTGCTATGCAGTGTTATTTGTTTCCCCTTCCTTTTCCTCTCTCCTTCCCCAACAATTACGTTACAGATACAGTCCCTTATATCACACTTGGCTGCAGCTCCCAAGGCATGTGGCAGCTCAGGGGCATAACTTGCAGTGCAGAGGAAGCACGTGGGAAGATGCAGTTGGTATGTCTGTGTTGTTAACATTGGTTTGAGAATTGATGTGACAAGAAGATTTTCTGCTTGTCTTCTGACATACTGAGACAAGTTACGGAAGGTACAAGTCATCTTTACTTTTATCCCCACAGCTTTGACTTCTGTCGTGTAGTTTCCGCCTCCCTTGTTTTTGCTGAATACATTAGAGGTCATACTGATGAGTATTGGTGTATGTCTGGGAAGTGTGCTGGAAGGGGAGGATGAATTTTGCCATGGGAACAAGAACATAGGGACAAGACCCTGAGTGAGATGATAGCTATGGTGAGCAGGGAAAGAATGGGAATGCAGGACTGTCACCTGTTACGAACAGAGATTGCTACCTCAACAGCTATACCTACAAATCAGTTTCTACTATACCAGCAGCTCTGTTATGCTCCTCTGGAACTCTTACTGACTCCTGCTGCTTGATTGCTGTGCATCTGATGAAGAACATATTTATCTAGAACGATCAGATATGTGGTGACTAGGAAAAACTCAGCGTGGTACATTAGAGAGGTGCTTTGTAAAGGTGGAGAGTGTCTTGGGTCATAAATAGCTCCTAAGCCATATGGAAGTTGCTTTAATTGTTTCCTCTCTTGGAATTTTTGTGGTTACATTGATCACTCATTTTCAAATGAGACTTCATAGCAAATATTTCAATAAAAAGATGAGGTTTCTGACTTTTCAGGCTTTCCTAATGGAAGAGTACATGTTCTGATGTGTAGTCTAGCTCCTCCTGGGAGTGATGTGTTATGCTTTGGTTCTTGGATAGAGCTGTAATGGCAGAAGGTATGTCAAGGTTCTACCCTGCTGTCTTTGTGAATTTAGTATAGGAAATTTTTTTTTAAATGAGTGGGAAGAAAGGCTGTTGTAAACTACAGAACTGTGCTTTGAGTTCAAGCTCAAACTGCTGCTGTAGATTTCCAAGTAAATGTGCTATATGCTACAAATTATTTCCTGACTGGAATATGTATCTTTCCCTTTGGTATTAGCTTTTCATGGTTTTTGTCTTCTCCCAGCTTTAAGCCATCTTCCTCTTGTCTTAGTTTTCCTTAGCTTCCAGTAAATAGTCTTGAGGTATGTTTATTCTTGTGCCCTTTAATATTGTGAACTGTTGCCTAGGCATACCATTCTGATCATTCATGCATATTGCTTTAGAACTTACAGGTGCCAGCTGTGAGTCTGTAGCCAAGAGTGAACACTGCTGCTAAAATAAGACTTACAGTGCTGTTGCTGATGCTTTATATTGCTTTGTCTTCTGCAAATTAAATTGCTGGCATTGTCTACTGGTTGTTCTATTTGACTCTTTGTTAGCGTGTTAAATAAAATCTTCTTAATGGTCTGTGGGAAAGTTCTGTGAAGGCTAGAAAGCCTACAAACACCTGTAGTTCAGAAACATTCTGTATGCCAGAAAATGTAAAATAGCTATCTCTCTCTGCTTCTCAAAAATATTTCCACAAACAAAGCTTTCTGCAGCTCTGTCAAGGAGAACAGCTGATAAACCCTTGAAATTCCTGTTTTGCAAATCTTATCTGGAAGATGCCAGGATCTTGTACTGAGATGGAGTAAAACAATGCAAAATTATTTCTCCATTACAGAAATTTATTATCCTGTTCTACGCAAAAGTATAGTTCTGTTCCCCCCCAACCTATAGCTTTTAACACAGGCATTTTGTATTTACAAGAAAACCATTTTTATACATTTGTCGGATTTTTTTTTTTAAAGCAAAGCATCATTTTGTAAAAAGACTAAGGATCTTCAAGTATTTGCGATAATGGCAACATAAACCAAAAAACACTGCAGTACATGAAGTGGATTGTTAGGAGCAGTTTTTCCTGTCAAAATCTCGATTCTCTTCATTGGTTACCTTTATGAATCTAAGCTTTATGTATAACTACTGTTTATGAAAAGTATGAAAATAGTATGTTGTAAGCCAGCAGGAATTGCAGAAATTCTTCTTTCAGTTCTCTGAAGATCTCTGGAAAGCCTTGGTCAGAGGTTTACATTAACTTAAACTTTGCTGTTGTTGATGTTCATAACAGCAAGACAGACAAGCTGACAACTCTGCAGACCTTTGCTGGTTTTATTTGCATTAGTACTGTCATGTTTCTCTGAGCCTGGGCTCATGTGCATTGCTGTACATTTGTGCTGTGCTGTTTATCACCTAAAAACTGCCTAGGAGTGAAAGTTACAGTTCTGGACAAAATCTCCAGTTTAGTAACTTTTATTGCTTGCATTAATACTAATTTTCTTCCTCCCTCTGCAAAAATAGTCCCCTAGACTGGTAGAGGAAATAATTTTTCTGCACACAAATTATGTGCACACATAATTACTTTGGTCATTAAGCTTGACTTGCTACAGTGTAGTCTGGTGGGTGTTCTGGTCTGAAAGCAGTTGCTGTCTTACAGAAGATGTGTGTTTTGATGATCCTGGTGTTTGAAGCACTGATAACTTTTTCTGTATGTAAATTTATTTTTTCTTTTACAGTAGTCTAGTGGAGATTTTAAACATGAATCTGCTATCTTAACACTGAAATATGTTTTAGATACATGCTGTAAGATGGAAGTATTGGTTTTAATTATAGTTAATGTAGGTGGGCATGCTTTGCTCTTCAGGATTGTAGACAATCTAAAGTGTATTTCATGAAGTGTTCTAAATGGTATTTTTGTGATGTATTTTGATTTTTTTTTTTTAATGATGTGAGATATACAGCATATGGAAGTTGTAAAACACTGGAGTTGGAGGTAGTTTCTCTCATCTTTCTGTTTTTTCTAAACAAACAAAACCCAAAAGAACCAGTTCAGGGAAGACTGAATGCTAGTTCTTTACTTGGTGCTTCATATTCCATGCTTTTAGTCATCTTGTTCTCTTGTGATGTGAACACTTAAACAGAACCTTGAACTACTTTCTTCCAGAGCTCTGTGTTGCCAGGTACTAGCCACAAGAGAAGCTTTTTTATATCAAAATTTTGTTATATCTTTGTTTAAATGGGAATTCTAGTTTATGGTGAACTTTTTCCTTTTTTTCTTCTTTTTTAAAATCTCAGTTGTATAAAGGAGACTTTCTGTTTTTCTAGAATTCGTTGAGGTTAAAAGTTGTGTCTTCTATGTCTTTTTCAGAAGGTTTTGCTTAGCTGATAGTTACTCTTCTTTTCCCCCAGCCAAACTTGAAAGAGAAGGCATGACTCTTTAATATTAAAAAATGGAATCGTTGTCTTGGGAGCCTGAGTAAAAAGCAATTACCCTTTTAGTCAAATTTTACTTCCTTGCTGTCTCATGTAATTAGGTAGCTTCTCCAGCTTCCTTCATCTTACTAGGGAAAAATAGCAAAGGTGTAGTTGAACATCACACTTAATTTGCTTGAGCTGTCAGACGTTTCAAACCTTGTGGTCTTACTCATGCTGTCCCCAGCTGTGTGCAGTAACTGCTTCTATTGCATTGGATTCAATGCTTATGCACCCACAGTACAACTCGGGTGTGTGATTTGAACTGCTGCCAAAAAAGTGTTTTCTGCAAGGATTTGTGGCTCCAGGATTGCCTGAGCAATTGAGAGGGGAAAGTGTGGCTGGGAATGGGGAAGGAAGTCACTCCTCCTGTCCCATAGTTTGAGGAAAAGGCAACAGTAGGGTGGCCTTTTTCTGGGGCTGTGGTGTTTGTAGACTTTTTTTTTTAAGCACTGTCAGCTACAGTGGTTGCATAGTTGGTGCTCACGTTGACAGTCCTTCACTGCTTGGGCTGGGGAAGGAGTGCAGTTCATTCTTTCCTGAATTTCAAACTGTTTCAGGCATGTGTAATTCAAATGTTTTCAGCAGGAAAAACAAGGTGGCTGCTTCTGCTCTTAAAAGAGAAGTTTGTGGTGTTCATGTTCTTTGATAGGTAAGAATGAGAAAAAGGCCATGGCTTTGTTTTTTTGTTTTGAATAGCCTTGCTGAGCCAGCAGATGCTTGCATTTTCAGTTTTATAACCCACTTAAAGAACAAGTTGGTGGTGCGTGGTTTTGAGCAATTAAATAATTACTTTCAAAGTGGTTTGTGTTCTGTAGAATTTTAAACCAGTTGCTCTAAAAACTTATTTGGAAGAGAGAATGCCAATTTATCTTAATAGTTACAAGTAAAACCAACTACAAATATGCTGTTCAGTGTTGGTAACTTGCTAATTTTGGGTAAGTTGTATTTAGAAATGCACCCTTATTACTGGGCTTATAACCTACATATACAGAGGATGGATAAGGTGCTCTAGGGGAGTAATGGTAAAGACCTGTCTAAAAGAATTAGTTTTATTTGGTCTAAAACTATTGGAAAACCAAACACATGGAAACAGATGGTTCAGCTTCTTTCCAGTGTTTTTGAAGTTCAAGGACCTTTTTTTTAGCAAAAGAAAATGACTTAATGACAGTGATGTTCCTTTGAAGGTGGTTAGAAGAGCTGGTGTCATGTAAATGATGAAATATTTCCAAAGTTGCCTCAGCAAAAATGAGTCTTCTGATTATGCAGGAATGTGGGCAGTGAGTTCACACAGCAGTGATGCAACTTTCTTGCTGTGTTGACTTACTGACTCTTCTGCCCCATGCACATGAATGGTTTTTTGTCTGGTTTTAATTGTATGGTGTTTTCTGACATTTGAACTTCATCTTTACAGAGACAGCTTAAAACTAGTCCTAACTAAAATACCAGTCCTAAAATATTTTTAGTGTAACTTGACTTAGCTTGTTATCTCTGTTAACTCTAAGATGAAGGCAAGCTTTAGTAATCATATTTGTGTCGCTCAGTGGAGTGGATCAAAAAGTGCTGGTAATCTTTAGTCTGCATGTGACCTTTAGTTTTAGTTTCAGCAGGAGAGTATTACCCTGTTGACTTTGGTTGCAAAGTTGGATGCTGGATTTCCAGTGGTTAAGGGCTTGTTCTCATTTTAAGCTGAATTCTTCCATTTAATTTGTGTGGTTTCATTTAACTAATTTCAATAGAGTCAAAGTGATATAAATGAGGGCAGCTCAGCTCCTTTATATACTGCTAATTAATCCCGTTGCTCCACTCTTTCAGTTCATGTATGGATTAATAGTTTCCTTTGCTCTTTGTTTTACTGCTGCCTAGCCAGGATGCCATCTCTGTTACGCATAGATGCATGGTGCCTATTTATAATGAAGTTTTGCCCTGTGTTTGGGGATGTGTATTGTAGGTACTATAAGAAGTGTACGTCAGTCATAATTGTGTGTGGTCTTAAGAAAGAGCATGAAGAAAATGGGCATGTTTGCTGATGGTCTGCTAATAAAATATGCTTTTCTGTTATCAGATTATCTGTGAAATGCTGTTAGTGTCAGTTGGCTTGCAAGTCTGTCCTTCACTAGAACCTTCACAGAACGGTGGAGGATCTTGTTTGGCAAGGAAGGGCAGTTAAGCATTTCAGCTGCAGAAGTTCAGTGAGCAAAAAAAAAAACAAAGCTAAAAGTCTGACTCTTAGTTCGATAGTCCTGTCTTCCCCGCATTTGGCCTAGTTTTCCAGGGCAATGCCGGGAAGTCTTTCAAGTTTCTGTGCCTAGATTTGTCTGTTACAGAGATTATATTGCCTGCGGTATCTGTCCTTAGTATGGAAGTTTCACACTGTGAAAATCCCTAGTGATGAATATATGAAATATGCCAGTACTTGGAGTCATTTTTTTAACCTTCTGTGTAAGAGAGAAGCAATAGATAATAATTAAGATGTACTTGTAACTGTTCTGAAATACTTTGGTAGGAAGCTCTTATGTTTTTTATCTTATTTCAGAATTGTAAGTTTAAATCTTGATTTGGAGCATAACAACTTCTGTTTTGGTGAGATGTGCACTAATTAACACCTGTAATATTCTAGATTGCAAAGAAAAGGTGAAACTTCAAACTTCAAAAATACATCTTGCTAGTTGTGTGCAACTATTAGAAACTATGGAGCTTTAAAATTTAAGTGTTTGTAAGCAAAATGGCAGTGCATACCTGTAAAAGACTAAAGCAAACCGTAGTATGTAGAAACTAGGATTAACATAAGCTTGAATGTCGGTAAATCAAAGCTTGTGTTAGGGTTAACTTTGGCCTCAGGATGGCTTCCACAGGGAATTTCTAGGTTCTGGCTGTTGCAGGCTGTTGCATCAGAAAAAGAACTTGCTCCAAAACTGTGCTTGTTTCTCATGCTTTAAACTTCTCCCCCCATGCTCCACTTCCCCTGCAACAAGCCCAATGCTTTAAGGTATATATTATTTTAGTATTTTATTAGCAGATGCTAATAGCTGAGGAGTTTTTCAACTGGGCTTCTAGCCTTAGAGTATTGTTTCCTTTCTGTACTAGCAAGGGAAACACTGCAGTGTTTTTTTTCTACAGACTGTGCATCTATCAGTCACGAGGTTTTTACACTTTTCTGACTCAATAGCTTGCAACTGTGTGGGATCTTATAAGTAGGAGAGCTACTGGTCGTCTTTTTACATCTGACTGAGCAGCGGTAGGTGACAGCACTTCGTTTATTTTCTAACTCTGCTTTAATCTTCACACTGAAAAAGTTTCATACTTTCTCTTATAGGCAGGATTTGGGATTGTAGCTTTATTTGTCACTGGTTTTGCTTAATGTGTAACGCAAGTAGCTTAGCTTGTCTTTTTAGAGTGTCACTTTCTGTTACTGGCCTGATTTGATGTGTTGATTATGTGAGAGATGTTGATGAGTTGCCTTTGTTGCCCATGCCTGTCTTAAAAAATCTCCAAACACTTACATGGGGTGATCTGGGTATATTTGATCGTGGTTTGGTACAGAATGGTGTTCTAGCACGGCATTTAACCAGTGACCCAGTGATTATTCAGGAATCTCTTCATAAGCATCTTTCCCTATGTAATGCAGGTTTTCAGTAGTCTATGTGGATGACTTGTACGGGAACCCTTTTGGTCAACAGGTGATTTCTTAATGTCATTTCTAGGGCAGTAAGGTCAATATTCTTCAGTATAAAGTATGTGAATATTTCTATACGCTACTTGAAAAATCCTTTGGAATATTTTTGAGTCTTATATTGCTGTAATCCTGCTTAAATGGCAGAAGGCAGTGAAATAGTGTAGGGGAAATGTAGGGCACTTTCTAAAATCAGTGATGTAACTCTAAAGAAGAATAGTTTTGCTTGGTATCTGAAATGTGGTGATTTTTGCATACTTATTATTGATTACTGCCATCTTTAATTAGCCTGACTGTTGTGGCTTCTCCCACTGCATAGTTTTGCCCTGTATTAGGCGCAGACCTCCATGGAGGAATGTCTGCAGCCATTTAATGTTTTAAAAATTGCTTGTTTACGTTTATGACCGAGGTACACTCACAACTGTTGCTTTAATTTTACTGCACTGAAATGCTGTTTTAGCAGTGTCAGAACTCTTCATATCTGGCAGCAAAAATAGAGACTGGAATCAAAGGTATGTGAGTATAAGAAAGGTGGCTCAGGCTTTGCTTCTGAAACAGAGGCAAAAGAAAATCAGGGAAATAACCCTTTCTCAGTGGTGCAGTAGCACTTTCTTTGGTTTCGTGCTTTCCAGACCTCCTTGAGCCTCTTGTGTTGGGGAAACATGGAGTTGTCTTGGTGTGTGAACCTGAGCAACAGCAAGCCTCCTTTGAGTCCAAAGCATTATGAGGTTGAATGGCCTAAGGCAGTGAGGCTGTGAAGTCTGTGTATGAAGTCTTCATGCCAGATCAATTCAAGGTCAGAATTCAAAACTGAGCATATTGGTGCTTTCTGATTCCTGTGTCAGACAGACTTAGGGTTGGGGTTAGGACCCCTGTAAAGCCCGAGTGGAAGGACAAGGGAGGCTGTGTGGAGACCTTTTGGGGGACTTGGAGGAAGTTCTGTAAGAGTGGTTGGGTTTCTGAAATGTGTGTTTGGGGACTGCTTTAAAAAGTTCACAGGAAAAAGTTCCGAGGTGTATCTTCCGATGCCAATAGGAAAGAAGCTTTCCTGTTATGTATCCAAGTGCAGTGGGTTCCTTATGACATAAGAATTTCCCAAGAAGAGAGGGAGGACACCTTCTCAATCTTCTTTTCAACTTTCTTTTGTTATGGAATCTTTGTGGAATATTATTATAGATTTCAAAGCTAAGGAAATTTAAGGTCAGTATGGGAATAAACTCTTAGTAATGGAAGGCAATATTTGAATTCCATGGCTTTCCAATGATATTCTTGCTTTACAGTTCTTAAGAAGAATTATAACTATATATATTGCTGTATATGTAAGTGCATGTAGCCTTAATTTTACTTTTTACTTCATTGAAGCTCAAATGTTTGAAGCTTGCTGTGTCACTTAGTAAATGGAAATAATAGTGGAAAGTATACGTTTCTTGGAAACCGTTGACTGTTAAGCAGTGGAAGCCAAGGTTGGAAAGGCTCTTGTACTGTATTTATGCCACTATTGTGATAGCTGAACAGTCTTCACTATTATTGCTAAACTGTTCTTCCTGGTGAATGTTAAAGCTTAATATCTGTGAATGAATTAGGTTTTCTAGTGTTTGAGTTGAGATTTTTTTTTTTCTTTTACCCAAAGAATTTTTCAAGGTTCAGTTGAAGTGAGTTGATTTGAAAACAGATAAACCCACACCCCCTTAAAGTCTGTATCCTGGAAGCCATAAGGTGCCATAAGCATCCTCTTTGCTAGTAGCATAAAAGTCTTTTGTTTAGACATAACTTTCTGCAAAGTTGCAATGTGAAGAGTCAGCCTGGAGGATATCCATGTAAAATATAAGCTGTTTAAAGGCTTGGCTGTTTAATATCTGTACAACCATATGGTTAACATCCTGTGGTAGTGGGAGCAGTACAGCCATGGAAGTAGTAGTAGTGGAGCTTGTGTTTTGGTCTCTTCAAACTATTTCAAGCTTTTATTTGACTCAGTCTCCTCCATTAACTCCTAGAGTAGGAGGAAGTAAGCAAGTGTGCTTAATAAACGGATACGCTGCACTTAATGCAAAAAGAAACACGAGGGCCTATGTATAGGCTTAGATGCCATATAGTTAGTCTGATATTAGGGCTTTAACTCTTAAGTGTAGAGATGATTGTTGACATTTTTATTTCAGCTGTCTGTGCTACCCCTGGTGCACAGCCAGTTAAACTGCTTATAAAAGCAGCTCTCAAACTGCTGAAACATCAAATCAGCTGTTCTTAAGGTGGAAGTGGCCAAAAAGTTTATTCTTTCCTCTTGAGGGAGGTAGGATTGGTTTAGAAATCTAGCATTAACTGTTTGAGAGTTACATTTCTTTGAGAAATGTATTACTTACCATGTCAACACATAAGAAGTACTACTAGGTGTATTCAAGGTGTGTGTTCTCTTGTCTTAACTAAAAGTATCTCTGGTAATAAAGGTGCTGTATAGGGAGGTACTTCATTGTGCTGCTTTTTGTTTGGCTTGTTCAGTCCTATATAGAAGAAAATTTAAGATCTTTAAAAATACAGCTAATCAGTCTTGAACTTTTTAAAAAAAAGTGCATTGTTGCTTCCTCGTGCTGTTGTCACATATAGACGGTGTTACTTATGCCCAGTATTTGGGATAAAATGGCTTTGTGGATATCAGTATTCACTTTAACTTGTAAAATGATTCTCTCATCCCTCTCCTTTTGCAAAGGGGGATACAACTTAGACTTACTGAATTTCAGAAGCTTTAAAGGAATAATGAAGTACTTGTTTGGGGTTTTTTTAGTAATATTCAACTTCTGGGTTTGTAAATTGGCAAGGCTGAAGCTCTGGTAGTTCAGAATTTGCTGATACCTTGGAGGTCCTGAATCTGGAAGAAATTTATTTCCCTTGTTTTCTGGATGTAGATTCAGGTGTTTGGTAGGTCAACCTTTGACTGATTTGTCCTAAGGGAGTTGTAACAATTGAGAGTGAAATTGTAAAACAAAGAACAGTTTTCTGCCCACATATCTAAGAGGGAGTTAGGTGTGGTATAGATTGATTAAATGTTTTTTTGAAACTGCAAGCTGATGAAACTAGCATCCTAATATTTGCGACTTTAATAGACCTGTTTTGGTGTGAGTACTGAAGTCCTAATTGTGAAGCAGGTAAATCTTTCTTACAGGTGCATATTGAATATGATGAGGTAGAAAAACCTCTGGACACTAGACATAGTCTTTGCTCAATTCTCATGGTACAAGTAATGAAAAAAGTGCATCTGAATTACAACTATTGGTGAGCAGGAAACAAACCACCTCTACTTAGTTGCAGATGAGAGGTTATTTATAGCAAGAAAAGAAAATACTTTTGAAAGAGAAACTTCCTATAATGAGATGTAAGGAGGAAGGATGCATATTTCAGATGCCTAGTGAAACTTCTTTTGGCTTTCTTTAGGCCTGGGAGAGGTAATAGTAAGGCAAGTGGTGGAAATAATTGCTTGCCAACTACGTTGGTATTTTTTATCATCTGCTTTAGAGTCTGGCTCAGGGCTGAGCTATGTTCTTCCATGCGACTTCTTTTCTTGAAAGATAAGAATAAAACTATTCAGTCTGATAGCAAAGCATAGGCAACTGCTACCATAAGTTCATCACAGCTTCCAGCTTACTTGCTAAATAAAAATACAGTAGCTTTTTTGTTTGTTTGCTAAAGGGTGTTTAAAAGAGCAGGTAAGTGCTTCTTCACAGAACTTTAGAATTTCCTGGTCACTACATTGCAAGACTTCTTCTGTTAGTACTTAGTTTTTATGTTTGCATTGTGGGGACTGCTAGTCTTTCAGTGAAGTGACACTGTGATTTGAAGGGCTAAATCTAGTTATATTCTTCCAACAAGTTTTATCAAATCTCACATCTAAACTTTTAAAGACAGTGTTGCAAAACCTGAACATGTTTTACTGTTCCACCTCATGTCAAGCAGATGACGTGTAAAGGTTTTTCCTTTTCATCCTACTGGGTAGGATAAGGTAATAGTACCTAATTGTTTGTCAGATGTGGTTTTTGCCCCTGGATTGCTTGTTTTGTGATTGATTTTATGTTTCAAAGCTTTTATTAATTTTATGCAAATGGCTTCTACTTATGTAAGCTTAACACTTGAACTCTTGAGAACCCTGCTTTCCTTTTGCATTTTAGTGCAAAAGATGATATTGATATTGATGCCCTTGCTGCTGAGATAGAAGGTGCAGGAGCTGCAAAGGAGCAAGAGCCTCAGAAATCCAAAGGCAAAAAGAAGAAAGAGAAGAAGAAACAGGATTTTGAGTAAGTTCAGTTTTTTCTATCTGTCTTATTTTATTTCATTATACAAAAACTCCGTTACTTAAGTACCATAACTTCTTTCTTATTTTAGTGAAGATGATATCCTGAAGGAGCTGGAAGAACTGTCAATAGAGGCGCAAGGAGGGAAAGTTGACAGGGAACCTTCTACAGGAAAGGTGAACACGAAGAGGTCGATGGGCTATTTAATAGGAAATAATTGAAATACGAGACACCTTTGTCCCAGAAAAGTTCTAGTGTTGCAGTGTAGTTAGAGATCCTATGTGAAACATACAGCTAGCATGTATTTTTAATGATACTTGATCATATTTTCATAGTCAATTGAATTGTGACGGATTTTACCAGAAGCCATATATTCATGCTGATAATTATTCAAAACCAATCAGAAAAAATTTTAAATGTGTGCTGAGGTGTAGTATACTCAGCAGGAGTAGTTATTGCTTTCAAACTTTGTCTTCAGTAAGGGAAGTTTTTCTTGATCTCTCTCAGCGCTATTTCTTAGCTCACAATAACAAGTAATTTTTCATGGCTGATTATCAAATTGTATAATTACCAGGTTGAAAATGACAACGAAGAAAGCTTATCAAAACAGGATAAAAAAAGGAAAGGAAAGAGTAAAAAAGCCAGTCTGGAAAATGACTATGACAGTGAGGAAGTGGAAGATAAAGATAAAAAACCTAAAAAACCTCAGAAAGCAAAACAAGACATGCTTTCTGGCAGCGATGATGATGATCATGAGACACAGCTTAAGAAAAGCAAAGGGAAAACTCAGAAATCAAATAAAAAGCACGATCTGTCAGAAGAAGATGAAGCTAACATTAAGAAAAACAAAGAGCGTGTGGGGGCAGTGTCTACAGGTGAGAGCGGCGATGAATCAGATGACGTCTCCCAGTCTAGGAAAGGACAAAAGAAAAACCAAAAACCAAAGTCCACTCCTGCTGCTGAAAGTGGGGATGATGAAGAAGAACCTTCATTCAAAGTAAAAACAGTGGCTCAGAAGAAGGCAGAAAAAAAAGAACGTGAAAGGAAAAAACGTGAGGAAGAAAAAGCCAAACTGAGGAAGCAGAAAGAGAAGGAAGAATTAGAAGGTGGTAAAGAACCAGCAAAGCCTAAGGAATCTGCAAAAAAAGCTGAAGAGAAGGCTTCTCCTGAAGTCATGGCAATCCCTGGCACTGGGGAAAAAGGAGACACCCCTGCAGGAACAGAGGGTTTGTAACATGGTTTCTAAATCTAATTCAAACAATTTTATAAGACCTTGTTGCTTTATGATAAATTAGGAATACTGGACATTTGGTAGCCTTGTCTGCCTCTTTGTGTTGGCTCACATGTGACTTTCTGGCCTGTAGTTTGTTCAGGTACATGGGAAAACAGAAGACAGATGGTGGATTCTCATTACAATATATGCTTACAGTTCTGTATTCCAAAGATACTTTGTCACTTCACAGTTGCTCTGACTTTATAAGTCAATTTTATTTTTTTCATTATAAAATGCTTATGTAGTAGGTAGTCAAAGTGTTCCTCATTTGGCGTTACCTATCACATTTGAAACATTAACTGTATTTAGAGTTTCTTTAAAATTCCCGGGATCTTTGAATATATGCCTTTTCTTTCTGTAGCTGATGACAATGAGGGAGACAAAAAGAAAAAAGACAAAAAAAAAAAGAAAGGTGAGAAAGAAGAAAAAGAGAAAGAGAAGAAGAAGGGTCCCAGTAAAGCCACAGTTAAAGCTATGCAAGAAGCCTTGGCTAAAATGAAAGAGGAGGAGGAAAGGGCAAAAAGAGAGGAGGAGGAACGTATAAGACGACTGGAGGAACTAGAAGCGAAGCGCAAAGAGGAGGTACTATATATCTTACTCTGAGGATAGAACAAGGGAAGGGGTAATCTTAACCTGTACACTTGCTAGTGCAGTTGGTGGATTACTTCTTAATATGTTTCTCAGGAATAGAATATACACTTGGCCAGCTTTTGTGTAAAGCAGGCTTTAAAATTTCTGCATGTTTTTTAACCTTTTTCTAGGAACGATTAGAGCAGGAGAGGAAAGAAAGAAAGAAACAGAAAGAAAAAGAGAGGAAGGAGCGTTTGAAGAAGGAGGGAAAACTTTTAACAAAAACTCAACGAGAAGCCAGAGCCAGAGCGGAGGCTACTCTTAAACTACTCCAAGCTCAGGGTAAGTAGTAAAGTTTAAAATAATTAAAAAACCCACAACAACAAAAAAACAAACAAAAAAAAACCCACACGAAAACCCCCCCAAATAAACACAGAGCAGTAAAGGATATGAATTCTTCTTATCTGGAGCTAGAAGGGCAAATGCTAGGTTAATTCCATGTAAAGTTACTCTGTTGTCAAGGAAGGCAGTGTGTGTGGGACACCACCACCACTCCCCCCATTTTTTAAAGTATGTTTAAATATCTATATATTTTCATGTTACACTTTAAATATCTAGCTTTTTAATACATTCCACTTGCGGTTTAAAGATGTTAGTTATGAAACTTAAGAAAAATCACTTTTTTTCCATTGCTTAGTCCAAAGACCAGGAAAAGCAGATGGGCTGTGCTGCAGGTCTTGTAAGACCAGCGATCTGGATCCCCTTGGATTAATTCATGTGCTCACTTAAGCAAGTGCATTGTTTTGTCTCAAATTAGCCAGTGCACAGGAGCAGTATATCCTTGTGCATTTGCTTCAGGAGAGGGTATATAGGAGCTTTCCTGGTTTTCCATCAAGTATAGTCTGTTTCCATTCTAATGAAGTAAATGTATCCAATCTGTTGTAAGCCCATGTCCTAATTTGTTCCTGGTAACTTGTTTGTGGCTAAGGAAACAAATGAATTCCTGAGGGCTGAGTATACTTTTTGTATTTGTAGAGAACACTATCTGACTTTTTCCTGGTAGATGGATGTGTAATGGTAGGAATCTCTGTAGCTAGTAAAATGTTTGTGTATCTTAAACATACACAAAGGCCACTCAGTCATTGTCGTAGTTATTAAAATTCTTCTATTTGTGTGTTGCCACAACTGGATTTTTGTCAAATCTATACTGTAAATCACATAGTACCAGAAGGAATTTTGAGTGTTTCAGAAGGTGCGGCAGTAGTTAAATCATTAATTTGTCTTTTCACAAAACTTCTGTTTTTAATAGAATCCCTTCCAACATTACAGTGCTGTCTTTCTGGTGAGGTGAAGATGAAACTGACAAATTAAACCTGGTCATTATTTTAATACTTAAAAATGTCTATGTGGTTGAAAAAAAACCTAAAATGAAAAAAACCTCAAACAAAAAAAACCCTAACACTGAGCAAAAGGGAAAATACTATCTACTGAACATCCTCAAACTTTTAAGAGCTGTGCATCATAATTACTCCAGATGGTCTGAAACTAGCATGACTGGCAGACTGATTTTAAGTGAGTTTTTTAGCATTGCAGACTTTAAATTGACATATGCTTGTTAAACTTGAGGTTTGTGTGTTCATGAAATACTATGTGTAAGTATGTGACAACTTCAAACCTGGAGTCTTAGGATCAGTTTGTTCGGGTGTCGTTCCACTCCCCTGCTCCCCAGTAATCTAACTTCTTGAGAGCATTCAGAGTATCTGAAAAACTATACTCAAGTTTTGCAGCTTTTGAAAACCAGAATTCTTTTTAAAAAGAAAATATGCATTGAATCTAATTTTCACTTCCTCCCTCCACACTGCAATCCTGGAAAATGTGTTCTCATTTAAACCGAAGCTTATGTTAGTAATTAATCACCTGGATTTTCTTTCCAACATTTTTTTTTTCCACAGGTGTTGAAGTGCCATCCAAAGACTCTGTGCCAAAAAAGAGGCCAATATATGAAGACAAAAAGAAAAAGAAGCAGCAGCAGCCAGAAAATAAAGAAGGTGTGGTTTGCGTATAGGGATACTTAATAGTTTAAGATCAGCTGATTTATTCTATAAACACTGCTGGAAACGTGACTAACCTAATTGGGCTTTCTGGTGGCTCTAAGGTTCTTCTGACACCCCTGCTGTCACGTGCAACTGCTGATGCATTAGGATTCTAAAGTTGTTTGAAGGCTGTGCACTTAATCCTTTGTTTTGCAACCTACTCAACTGTTATTTCCTAACCTGGGCATTTTCTTTAGAATTTGTAAATGTTGGAGATGTACAGAATGTAAAGGCCTTTTATGAATGTGAGGTTGAATCCTTTGTGTGCATATGTAGGTTAAACACAATATAGTGTAAGTAATAATGACTTGTAATTAAGTCTGAGTTGATGTCCCAGAATAAAAGGGGATTGATCCTAGTTTTAGTACTTTTTCTTTTAAATTGGAGACAATTTGTTTGTTTATTTGTTTTCTTGCATATAAAACCAGTTTGCAGTTCCTAGGGTGTGAGTAGTTCAGAGAACTTGTATTTTTGAAAACTTAGACCTATTTAGGCATAAATTGAATGTGTCAGAATTTTTTACTTTTGTGCTTTGTAGTTTTCCGGGGGGGGGGATTACTGTGGGTCTTTTCAAGTCTATTCTTAGTTTAAAAAAAACCCCAAACCTCCTTGCATTAGTGATTTTTGTTATTTAGCTGGGGTTTTTTTAACATTTGACATGAGTTATGTGTCTGTTTACCACTTAGAGTGAAAATGGTGCTTATCTGAATTGTATCAGTGATTTTTTTTTTTTTTTCTAATATGGAACAGTAGAGCAAGAATGGGTAGTTCATTAGTATTACTTCATTTTCTTTTGCCTCTTAAACTGAGGATTTTTTAATGTTCAAAAGCAATGGTAATCCTTTTAGGCACTAACTGACCTATCACATAAATCTAACTGCTGAGCCAGATGCTTTTCAGATAAGCCACATGCTCTAAGTTTGTTTCAGCTCAATAAGTGGGAATTGAGTTTGGTTTTGTATTACATACATTCATATTTTGTTTGCTTATAACGCAACTTAAAAATATAATTTAAATGTGAAGCTGTATGTCTAAGTTGGTTTTCACTTTCAAAGAATTTAGCAACCAGTTTGCTTGCTTGCAATTTCAGAAAGCGTGGAGGTAACTTCCCCAGCTGAAGATGCTGTAGAACTGGAAACACCAGTAAAAGAAGAGATTCCTCTTCCAGTAGAGCCAGGTTAGTAGTAAAGCTAATAAACATAAAACACGTAAGACTGTGTGGCACTACTGCATGGTGGGTATCATACCTTGCTGGATGGGGGCTGAATGGCCATTCTTTTCAAGTAGTTGCTGTTTTGTTTTTTTTTTTTCTCTTTTCCCAAGGGAGGAACTGGTAGAATTCTATGGAATAAAAAGGCATGAAGCTGCAAAATTAGTGTAAAGGTCCCTTATTCAGAGTGATTTCCAGTGTTTGATTGGCTTAGGCAACTATCTCAAATAAGCACATTCAGTGCCTTATGATTGCTCCCTTGACTTTTCATTTGCTTTCTGAAAGGCTGTTTTGTCAGCGATTAGGTGAGGGTAGGGAGGAAATACACTGCTTCTAGTACCAATACTGTGATATTCACAGTGATTGTATCCTTGATTCCAACTGTTTTGCGTTTACAAGTGCTGAACGGAGTGGATATGGGTTAGCTTGTGAAACAGAGTATCAGCCTAGCAAGTGCTTGTTGCCCTTGTTTTTGCCTGCACTTTTGGCAAAATTACATTGTAGTGGACAACTTCCTCAGCAAGGAGACTGCTTCAGTTTTTACCCTTAGTCTGAAGTCAGACAAATACTGACAAATTTCCAGCTTTTTGAAAACGAAGCTGAATGTGTACTCGACTTATCTCTTGAAGGAGCAGTTCCTTTGCCGTAAAAGAGAAGAGCTCATGGGCAGGATGTTAGTTCCCAGTTAATATTGTAGCAGTCTGGGACTTAAGCTTCATTTTAAATAGCTGAAATCTCATGACACTCGGTGTGCTGCAACATATATATTGTTTAATGCCTCTCTTGGAGAGGGCTAAAAATTTGCATTTTGCCATTTGTCTGTTAAGAGCTGCAGTCTCTTCACGTGTCTGACTGAATTCTTGCTGGAATTAATATGTTGGATGCTTCTGGAATTCATGGTATAATTATGTTAAAGCATCTGGAGTCCTAAAATAGCACTTTTCATAGACAATTTATTTTCCCACTAATTAAAATTAATACTGTAACCCAGCTTGTTTTCTTGTTTCTCTGTCACTTTGCTACACATGGCTAACTGTTAATTGGGCAGCTCCTTTCAAGGAATGTGGTTGTGGTGGAGGTTTGTGTGGCATGCATTATAGAGGCACTTGCATGATATGCAGACAGGAACTAGCTGAGTAGTTCAGCTATGTCTTCCAAAAATATGTTTTGCTGGGCAGAGATGCTAACACTGTAAGATGTTGTGGAGAGAACTGAAGATTAAGTATGCAGGATTTTCTGTTCAGGGAATGTGAAGATAACTTGGTAGAATTATGATAGCAGCAAACTTGTAAGTTGCAGTTGTCAATATGTCAAAGGAAGGGGAACTTAAAAATGTATGCTGCTGGTCTGTTTCTTCTCCTTTAATGTTGGATTTCTTAGTTTCAGAAGAAAAGGAGGAAGAAGAAGAAACGGAAGATGCGGGGTTGGATGACTGGGAAGCTATGGTTAGTGATGAAGATGGAGAGAAAGGTGGGCATATAAATACCAAATGGATGCTTTTTCTGAATAAGAGGTTTCTTTGGACTGAGTTTGATTCTGTAGAAAATGATATTGTATTTAGAGTCTCTCCCTGCCCCATTAGATAAAACTGTGAGGCAAGTGTGATGATAGATAGATAAATGGAAGGTCCTTCAGAGACTGCACAAATACTGCTCAAGAAGACCCTCTGGAAATACTCATACATGCAGTTACCACCTAAAATAAATCAGCTTGAACTTTTTCTTCATTATTATGGGTGTAAAAATCCTCTACTCTTAATATGTGCTTAAGCCACATCTGGGAGTTTAGGGAAACTTTTTACCTGGTACTGTGTTTCTTCATTAACCATTCCAAAGCCATAACAGCTTGGCTACACAAATCTGGCAACATCTAGAAGAGTACCCTTGAGACAAGTTCTCAAAGAAGTGTGAGACTAAGACAGTGTGAAGGTTAGCATGTGCATGTGTTTTAGTAAGATCTAGCTACCTTCTCTTCTCTTCTGCACCTGCCTCTCAGAGAAGCAAGGAAAGAATTGCCAGAACATTCATATTCCTGCATGTATATGCCAAAGCCCATGTTCTGTCTATGGCCAAGAGCAGTGTTTATAGGCAAGTTAGAGCTGCACAGGAATGCAGGGATAGCTTCTCGGATGTTTTCTTCCAGCGGTGGAGAAAGCCATATTGCTGTGAGTCTTCCTGA
Organism: Athene noctua; assembly: GCF_965140245.1. Taxonomy (NCBI): domain Eukaryota; kingdom Metazoa; phylum Chordata; class Aves; order Strigiformes; family Strigidae; genus Athene; species Athene noctua. Next base: position 193,249,185 of record NC_134037.1, read on the forward strand.
ACAGGAGTTGATGACTGTTCTTAGTGCTTCCTTGATGTGTCTGCATTGTTTAAGATCAAAGAGTAGTCATCAAGTAATTTTTGACTTGCTCAGCCCTATACTCCCAGCACTTTATATACATATGTGTACATCAGTATGGAATTTACTTCAGCACAACTGTGTGTTCCTATGGTGCTGGACTGCCTTTACTCTGAGGACTAAGGGCTGCTCATCTTCTTGAAGACTGTTTTAGTCTGTCGCCACTGTCCTGGGGAGAATGTCACATCCCACTTCTTGCTGCTTGGATGTGATCCAGAAAAAGAGCCTCCCTGGGAATTAGATTTAGTGTGTTACTAAGCTGATGGACTTTCAGCATAGCAAGGAGACAACTAATCTTGAAGAGCAGTGGGTCTTCTAGCAGCTCTGTCAGAAAGAGAATGCATGGCTTTAAAGTGTTCATTAGCCTGTCTCTTATGATTTTGCAAGTATGTTAAATAGGAAATGTGTTTACTGAAGAATTCCTCTGAAAAATATTAATCTTCCCTGAACAGTCTAGGAAAACCTTAAGATGAGATTTTAGTTTTTTTTTTAAAAACATAGACCGTTTGTTTTGATTGTTACTTCTTAAATGTGCATTCCTGATCAGAATCCATACTTGAATTTGCAGTATTTTTGCTTTTTGTTTGAAAGGTAGTGTGTTCATTCCTTTATGAAGTGCACACAGCTTTAAAGAATGCCACTTCATCTGAATGTTTGTGAATGGTGTCAAGCATAAGTGTCCTGTTAATATAATTCCTCCACCCACCCCAAACTCACGCTGCTTGTACAAACGCTAAACACAAGTCAGCAGCTTTGAACATAAACCAGTTTTTTTATATTGAAAGTTGAAAAATGATCTTGACTAGCATTTGACTGGAACCTACTCTGAGTCCTCATTCTTCTATAGTAGTCTTTGGGGCTTTTTTGTTGCCCTCTCCCCCATAAGTGTGAATTTAATAGAGAATTTTTACTGCAGATTTTTTTTTTTTTGACAGAGAGCAAACCTGTCCACATTGAAGTCAAAGAACAAAATGAAGTGGATGAGGAAGAGGAGGAGGAAGAAGATGAGGAGGAGGAGGAAGAAGAGAGTGAAGATTCTGAAGATAGTGAGGGGAGTGATGATGAGGATGAAAAGACTTCAGATGAGAGAGAGGCAGACTCCCAAGCTATTGGAAAACAATCTATGGAAAAAAAGCCCAGCAAGGAAATAAGCTCTGATTCTGAGTACGACTCTGATGATGACCGCACTAAGGAAGAGCGAGCTTATGACAAAGCTAAACGGAGAATTGAGGTATTAAGATACAGCTTTATTTGAACAACTGGACTCTTGTGTTGTATAAGCAACACCTTAATCTTCAGTTAATTGAAAAGCCTTTTAACCGTATTTGTTGGAATGATGGCTGTGTCATGACTAATACTTAGCCAGGTCCAGAGACTGGGTTAAGAAAAAATACCTCTTCTTGCCTGAAGATGAAGTATTTGGTTTTAGAAAGCTTGATCACAAAGAATGTTCACTCCAGTCGCTTCCTTTCACCTCTCTCCCTCTTGGAGAAAGAGGCTTTTATCCTTTACAGATAAATATTTCAGAGTTTTAAAAGGTGTATTTCTAAACTGTTCAATGTTTTTGTGGCTGCTAATATCCTTGGTTTTCTTACCCAAGATGCTGCTTCAGGATACACCTTCAACAAAGCTACATGTTAGTGGATATAATAACTTACCCTGCTAGGCTGTAACCAAAACCAACCACCCAAACTCAACCGTTGGTTGTAAGTTTTTGATTTGCCAAAAGAAGAATGACAGACGTCGAACTACCTTGAAAATTCAAGTCCCACAGTTAACTCTGTTTTATATATGTATCAAGTCAAGAGGTGAGCTGTGTTTTTTGGTTTATACTTACCAGTTTTTTTGTCTTTTCCATAGAAGCGACGAGCTGAAAACAGCAAAAATATGAACACTGAAAAGCTCAGAGCACCAGTTATCTGTGTCCTAGGGCATGTAGACACAGGCAAGACCAAAATTTTAGATAAGGTAAGATGTGGATTGTGAAAGCACTGCCTGTGCATCTTGTTTATACATGTGTGGTTTGGGTTGAAAATAGAAAAATTAAAGTGTACTCAGATGAATTCAGTCTCTTACATGTAAGTATTTCTGATTTCTTTGTCTTTAGCTCCGCCATACTCATGTACAGGACAGTGAAGCTGGTGGTATTACTCAGCAGATTGGTGCGACTAATGTTCCCCTTGAAGCTATTAACGAGCAAACTAAGATGGTGAAAAATGTAAGTGTTATAGCACTTCAAAGACTGTTTTTTAAAAAATATGAAACGTAAACTAGTTAAGGCCTCTGAGATTTCCTGACATGAACAGCTGTACTTTTCCCCCCATCTCTAATATTGAGGTTGACTGGTTTTAAATTCCTATTTTCCTCCCCACCCCCCAAAAGGGGAGACTGTGTCATTTTTCATTTCAATTGATATATTTGGTTTTGGTTAATGCATTGTTACTTCAGAAAAAATACATAAATACTGCTTACTCTCTTCTGGACAGTACGCTTATGTACATAGACTGCTTATTTGTCAATATTTTGTCTGTAAATTGAGGGGGTTTTTTAAATTTACTGAGTATATTTTCTGTTAAAACCTTACCTTTTTACTATGTGTGCTGAAATTGGGCCAGTTCCCGAGTGATGAATTTTATTGTGTTAAAGAAGTAGTAACTTTTCTGTATTGCTTGGTTTGGATACTGCATCTTATTTTGCTTACAGCAGCAGCTGGCTGAAAAACTTTGATGGCTTTTTCTAAGATTTCACTTAATTTATTATAAATGTAAAGTCAGTGGAGAGAAGGAAATCTTCAAAACCAGGATGATAAATCTCACTAGTCTGAACTATTTTTTCCTATGTAGGTTTGTCTTGTCTTACCAATTTTAGCTGAGCTTATGGCCACGATATCTAGGGGAATGTGCTGCATAATTTATTTTATACTGAAATGAGCTTTGACTGATTTGGTTTATGGAGGGTGCTGCCCTTTCTTAAAATATGTATCTGGATTTTTGAAGCAAAGGCTGTCAGTAACGCTGCCACCTATTAGGTTTTGGGTTTTTTTTCCTTCTTGTGTAATCTTTACAAGATGGCTAATATTTTGAAATATTAGTTTGACAGAGAGAACATAAAAATTCCAGGCATGCTGATAATCGACACTCCAGGACATGAGTCTTTCAGGTAATGTTTCTCACAATATAGTACTTCCCAGAAGTGATGGCTAAAGCATCCGCATATGTTTTTAACAAAGTGCTACATCTTTGCATAATCCGTTGTGTTTCTTCTCACTTAAAAGAACCCCAACAACCTAAAGTAGAGGAATAAATGGATTTGCTTAGTTTGCAGGTGCTTTCTATATCTGGTTAATCGCTGGCCTTTTATATCTGATTAATTTTCTGTCTTCATGCCAATTGAGCCATGAATATCTGAAAAAGCATGTAAATAACTTAACAGTTAGTATAAGAGGAAAGATGAAAGCAGAAAGTTAGCTAGAGAAGAAAAGGTGAGAATTTCAGGTGGCTTAAGTACTCTGCTCTGAAAAATTAAAACTTTTGTCCTAACCTCCAGTTCACATTGTCCCAGTGAAGGTAACTGAGTTCGTAAGACTGGAAATCAGCTGAGTCTTAGCAGAGATCGCATGCTGTCTAGGAACACCAGTGCATGCAGGCAAGCCACAAAATCGACTTTGAAGTTTAAAACATGATACATGTAACTACTTACTGAGGTAGTGCTTGGGTGAAATCTCCAAACAGAAGGATTAAGATTTGATGTGACATTCTTAAACGTAAACCTCTTGCAAGCATTGAAATGCCATGTCTTAGGGTACTTGGTAATGTTCTGATCACTTTCTTGGCATCATATCACTTACAGGGCTTCATCTTCTAGCCAGGTTTTGTTTGGCACCAAACGTGTCTGATAATCTTACTGTTTATGTAGTATTGTATAATAAACTGTCTTGTTCAGATTTTGCACTCCTGTATTTCACTGTAACTGCCTCAAGTCTCATTCAGAAAAAAATCAAAACATGTCTCAACTTGTAAAAAAATAACAGTAATAGAAACTCTTGTGAGAATAATAGTTTCTTATTTTTGCTTACACATACTCTAATATATTCTGTTAAATGGAATTTACAGTGTGATTTGAATTATTTTTTTGATATAGTTTACATTTTTGAGGAAAAAACTACCTGATCAGCTTTAGCTTTTTGTTGGTCAGTGTAAGTTTGACATTGTAATTGTTTTAATTAAATTTCTGTTTGCTACATGACTGATTTTTAATTTTTTTTTTTTTCTTAATGCTACAGCAATCTAAGAAATAGAGGAAGTTCACTTTGTGATATTGCTATACTTGTAGTTGACATTATGCATGGTTTGGAGCCACAGACAATTGAATCAATAAATCTGTTGAAATCGAAGAAATGCCCCTTTATAGTAGCTCTCAACAAGGTAAGATAGCTTTTTACTCCAATACTGTGTTTTTCTAATCTAATGGTGTATTTGGCATCTGACAATTTTCTGGTTTCTTCCGTGAACTTGAATTGTTTGTGTAAAGTCTGAAGCAGTGGTTCTTAGATCCTCTCTGCATTTTTCATGTCCTTGATGCCCTCATGGCTTTACAGGAGCTTTGCAGAACATTATCTCTGTTCTTCTCAGAGTCCTTACTGATTAAGTTTCTTTACCTTATATAACTTCTAGGTATGGTTCACACTTCTGGAATTTGTACTTCCATTGTGCTTCTTTTTCTTGCACCTACTTAAATGCATTTGTATGCATTTTCTGATAAAGCTGAAAGATGAGCTTCATGTTGAAGAGTCTTACTTTATTTTAGCTACTGATAAGCGTTAGTTTGACTTGAAGATAAGCTGGCTTTTAAGCTCATGCAATAGTCAAGTTGATTGCTGGTGGGAAGTATTTTAGGCTCTGCAACATTAGATGGTAAAGCCAGTTATTTTCAGCCTTGCTTTTAGAAATCCTCTGCATGAGAAATTATGCTGGCTGTTTGTGATGACTTATATGAATTGTTATAAGGAAATGATTCGTGTCCAATGACTGTGGATGCTATTTGACATGCTGACAGGGAACTTACAGAAGGTTATTCATGTGCAGTTTAAAAACTGCAGTATACTTTAAAAAAAAGAATCGAGCGTTAAGATTGAAGATGGTTGAAACTGGGGAGGCCATTATCTCATTGTTGACAGCATCTGCTTTTTAAAAAAAACTACTGGATAGAGAGGTGTTAAGGCCAACAGTGAACATGAGATTAACTAGCTGAAAGTTCTTGCATTTCAGTTCGTAGTTCTATTATTTGACAAGGCTATAATAAATTTTCTAAAGATGGTAGTTTTGATTTGTACAGCAAATGTAATAGTTCCTTGGCCTAAGTCTGTCCTGCTAGGGAAGTATTTCTGAAGTATGCAGCTGTGTCTTTTGAACACCTCCCCCATGATCCCTTCTCTAGCAACATGAGAAAGAGTCCAAATTCATCACTAAGTTTTAAAAAATTCTTTGTAAAACTAGTACAGTCTCTTTTCAGGAAAAAAAAATTTCCCTTCATGTTTGGGTTTTTTGTGTATGTGAAGCTATACGTGGGTCTCTTTCTTCTAAATGTTTTAACTTTAACTTGATGTAATTAATGTATATAAACTTTCCTTATGTGAACCTAGATTATTGTATTTTAAATCTTTAAAACCTGAAATATTATTGCTGTCAGGAGATACTGTCTGACATTGTGTAAATACATAAACAGTGATAACTATAACAGCTATAGTTATGGCTGGTAAAGTATCTCACAGGTGATGTGGCATAAGCATAAAGATGACCTTTAGTAAGCTGCATAAGTTGACATATTACTGTATTTTCAAGATTGATAGGTTATATGACTGGAAAAAAAGTCCAGATACAGATGTAGCTGTCACCTTAAAGAAGCAGAAAAAGAATACAAAAGATGAATTTGAAGAACGTGCAAAAGCCATCATAGTGGAATTTGCAAAACAGGTAGGCTAGAATATTCAAGGTTCTTTGGTTAACAAAAATGCTAATAGGGTATGGTGTGGTTTGTGTATGGATTTTTGTTTTGGGGTGTTGTTTTATTCTTTTTATTTCAACAAAAGAACTTGGAATATCAAGAAAACTGTCACATCTGTTCTGACACTTTGGTGTTTACCTCTGATAAGTCAAAGTTTGTGGTTGCTAAATTAATCTCTCTTCCCTGCTCTATCCTTAGAGTGTTAGTTTGGAGAAAAGTAGCAGCTACTTGCTGTGGGTGGTCAATGGAGTCATGAATAGCAGATTAAGTTTTCTGTTATTATTCTTTCTCTCTTTGGGAATTGCCTGGGAGAATCCCATCTGTCTCTTGTTCTCTTGGATGCTGGCAGGGCATGAATCACATCAGTTCTGGGAACTTCTGTTGGCAACATACAGTACTGTTTAGAAGCTAGATGTGGTAATTAGCTTTGTAGAGTTACTCCGTACTGCTCCCAAGTGTGGGTTGAAGCTTTGTCTTCTGTAGAGTACTGTTAGTAGCAATGTTTCTTAAAATTGGTATTTAAAAAATGCAATAGTAATTGCCTGGGGTTGGATATTACTGTTAATACTGATGTGTATATATGTCTTTCCCTATATAACTATTAATCCTGATTCCAGGGCTTGAACGCTGCCTTGTTTTATGAAAATAAGGACCCCCGCACTTTTGTTTCTCTTGTACCTACCTCTGCTCACACAGGGGATGGCATGGGAAGTCTGATAGCTCTTCTCGTTGAGCTAACACAAACTATGCTGACCAAGAGACTAGCTGAGTGTCAGGAACTGAGAGCTCAAGTCATGGAGGTAATTCATGGAATTCATCTAGAAAATTCTCCCTTCCTTACTCCCTTCTTCCTGGTTAAAAAAAAGATGTGTTTGAAGTGCTTAAAAGGGAGTAACTTTTTCCCCTTTCATTCAGGTTAAAGCACTGCCAGGCATGGGCACGACCATAGATGTTATTTTGATAAATGGACGCCTGAAAGAAGGAGACACCATTATTGTTCCTGGTGTAGAAGGTCCTATAGTAACTCAGATTAGAGGGCTGCTGCTGCCGCCTCCGATGAAGGAGCTACGAGTTAAGGTATGGAAACTGGTCAGCGTATTGACATTGAGAGAAGATTTAGCACCAGGAAAGAAAAAAAATTGTATTTTATAAAAACCAAAAATGTAGTAGAGTGCAGTTATACTAGCAGTATCTAAGGATGACTTGGAGGGGAAGACAGTGCACATCTGGTGCTCTTGTGAATATGCTTGTATATACCTGTTGGTGTGTCTGTTACAACTGTGGCAAGGAGGAGGATCAAGGAGTTTCCTTACAGCAAGGATTAAGATGTGTGCTTTAAGGCATTCAGGCATGTGGCTACGTGTGAGAGGGAGATGCCCATCTTAAATAGAAATTGGAGTGTACTGGTACAGTGACTTCTGAGTTGAAGGATATGTTAGTAAAAGTGTGTTTTTAATAACAAAACCCCCATACACTTATACTTGAGAAAAGTGAAACAAGCGAGTTTGTAGAAGTAGTTGGTGAGTGGCGATGACCAGGACCTCTGCAGAATCTGCAGCCTTTTGCCATTTTTAAGATTTCTTGGAGGTTTTTCTGCCTCAGACTTAAATAGACTGGGAAGAGACAATGAATTTGAAAACCTGTCTGTATTGCTTTCCATGGAAGGAGGAGGAGGAGAACCAGAGAAATGAAAGGCTAATAAATCCATTAATACATTAATATCCATACAATACAATTCAAAGATGGTGAGAAGAGCTGCTCTGATTTTTCCTTCTTGAAAGGGAAGGAATAATGGTCTGCACAGATTTTGCTTAAGGCAAAGAAAACCATACAGATAACCTCAGTGACTGTAATAGGACAGGCCTCAAAGGTTTGGTTTAGAGGTGGAAAACTAGTATCGAGGTCCTAATCTAAGGCTGTAACAACTGTGAGGTGCTTCATTTCATTGGAGAACTGTGTCCCTGCGGGCCACTGCAGTCCTTTGTGTTTAATCTAGTTCCTGCAAACTTAGATACTCTTGTAAAGTCATACTGATGACTGCTGGGACTGGGCTTGATGTTGGTGTTCTCTCTGCCACGGTGATCCAGTTGTGAGACTGTTTTGGCCTCAGAGGCACTGAAGGATGCGGTATTGGTGTTGAGGTGGAATCTGAGCAGGAGCTGCTTGGCCTGTTCTGAAGAGGAAGAAGAGAGTCCCTCTTTCCACTTGTGTGTGCAGCACTCTTAGCTGTGGGGTAGGACAGTTGCCTTCGAGAATCTTAAGTCAGGCTTTCTGCTCTGGAGCACAACTTTACTGTAATAACTTGCTGATGTCTAGAAAGTGGCAAAAGGAAAATAGATGTTTCTTGGGTTATGTTCTCTGCTTCGTTGGAAGCTGTTGAATGTATGCTGGTAGTGTGAGGAATGAATTGAGAGCACTTCCGTCTGTTTGCTTCCCTTTATTTAAAACCAAAGGTAAACTGGTGTGTGAAAACTCCTATGAGACTGAAGTTTTTTTTGTGGGACTGCATAGCAACGTAAAAGATCCCACATTCCCATCAACAAGGTCTTCAGATGAGTTTCCACACTTGGGTGGGAGATGGAGTACCACAGGGTACCAGCACCATGATGAACAACAATGGATTTGGGAGCCTTCAGCTGGGGAAGTGGATCTAGGGGAGCTGGGGTTTTGGCCAGGAAGTGAGGATAGGTTTCAGTTCAGCCCATTCATGGGGAATTGTCATCCTCGAAATAAGACCCAAATTTTGGGGTGGAGGGCTAAAGAGTAGAGGCTTGCAGGAACAAAACTGAGGAAGGAAGCTGCCTTGTGGTTTCAAGAAGAGGATGGGGACAGCTCCTAAACAAAAGAAATGAAGAAACAAACCAGAAAATCCTTCAAATGTTGATTTAAAGGTCTTCAGGAAATAACCTTTTCTGTGATGCCTTGAAGCCATGCTCTGAGTGGGGAGAGATCTCAGAGGTTCCCCTGGGTGGGGAGGAGCATCTGGGTAATCCGGCATGGAACTATGTAGCTGGGAAGGCTGGATGGGGGAGGTCTCCAGTGGGAGACCTTAACAGCTCTTCCTGTCCAGAGCCTTGGGCTGTATCTGCTGAGCTGTCGGCATCTTCCGCTTAACCCCCCCATGGGGCTGAATTTGTGAGGTTTTCTTTTTTTTAGTGAGCAGCTGCCTATCACTGCTTGGTCTTTCTAGTATATATATGTTCGCTTTTGGCTGCCTCCTGTGTTTTCAGCTGGTTCTCCTGCCCTGCTCCTCTCAATAGGGGAGGGTGGGGGTATCTGAAGGGAGAGGAGCATGCAGACTGTAACATGCAAAGTGGAGAAAAATCACTGATGAGAGATGGGAGCTGCTGGACTTCACTGCTGTGCTCTCTGCTGTGCTTGCTGCTGGCAAGTTCTTTAGTTGCTCAGCACTACCTTGTGTTGCCGTGTAGCATCCATGTGAACACTTTGCTAGTGTGTCTTCTCCTTTTCAGAACCAGTATGAAAAGCACAAAGAAGTTGTTGCTGCTCAAGGTGTGAAGATTCTTGGGAAAGATTTGGAAAAAACACTGGCTGGTTTGCCATTGCTTGTAGCTTACAAAGAGGATGAAGTCCCGGTCCTCAAGGTGAGATGACTAATGTTGAAGTAAGACACTTAAGCTGAGGGTAACTGAGTTCTCTGGTGTTGAAACTCATTTAAATGTTGAGAGCTCAGTATGTGAGTAACTGTGGTTGTGTTTTAAAAACTGTTACAGTAACATGCTGTAGCTTTGTGCCCATGTGCAGCATTAGTGTGGTGATGATTTTAATATTTTGACCCTTAGTTTTTCCCCGATATTTTGCTGGGGTGTCTCTGCTGGTAGAGTAAGGTTTGAAAACAAGTATCATACTGTAGTATGACTATACATTAATTACTAATTTGGTGTTTGTGAAATATATGCATATATTTCAATTATATTAGGCAGATATCTGCTAGTGGAGTTCTTCAAACTATCAGAATTGCAAAACTGATTTAAGACTTTTGTAATAAATCTATTTTGTAACTTGCGTTTTAAAAATGGCAGAGGAAAAAACCACAGCTATCCTAAAACCAAAATGCAGATGAGATGTTCCTGTTGCCCAAAGTTGGGAAGTTAGTTTAAATAGGAAACTCATGTGTTGATAGTTTACTTTTAACCATGGTTTTACTTTAGCCTGCTGTCTGCTTATTTTTGCCTCTAAAGGAAGGTTGATCTTTCAGGTTCTCCAAATTGAGACCTTGTTGCTGGGTACATATATGGGTGCGTATGTAAAGTGTACTAGTAGTAGGTATGTGAGGGCTTAAAGTAAATGGCAACACCCGGTTGTCTGTCAGAGGAAAAGATGGAGTGTTTGCATTTAAAAGCACAGGCTCCTTAAAAAATGTGGTTTTTAATTTCTCTGAAAGCAGGAAAATGGCCCTGTGCTCTTGCATCCTCTGTTTTGTACCTAGGACTAAAGAGTGTTCAGAATCCTTTTCCAGCTTGTGGATTTAGGAGTGTCTGCTTTTATCGTTGGCCCTCAGTTAGGCAACCAAAGATATTGCCACACACCGCGGGGCGTGTGTGCCCTCAGTCTTGCCAGTAGAGACTTAGTGCTGGGCAGAGTGATGCGTAGTCTGCAGAGAAATGTTACAAACTCCCAAGATGGGCATCTGCTTTGTGTTTATATGATCACCTTCTTGCAAAAGCCTCAAGTCTGGTTCAGTTTGGACTCTTTTAATGCCAGAAGCAAGCAGCAGTGTATCACGGGGCTGTGTGTAGCCTATACTGCAAGTCTGTAAGTTGGTGCCTATCTGTATGGCTCTCCCATACTTTCAGCAGCTCATGAATAAGAAGACTTTGTACCCTGAGGCGTAAATAGCAATAAAACTAACACTTGCCTCTTTTTCTTTTTTTTTTCCTAAAGGATGAACTAATACATGAATTGAAGCAAACACTGAATGCAATCAAATTAGAAGAGAAAGGTGTTTATGTCCAGGCTTCTACTTTAGGCTCTTTAGAAGCATTACTTGAATTTCTTAAAACATCAGAAGTGCCAGTAAGTACTTCTGTGCTGTATCTGATGCTGTTACTGCATTTTAGTTGGTAACTGTTCCCTTTCAACTCTGAAAGATTAGTGACTGACTGATGTGGCTTTCCCTTTCAACAGTATTCAGGAATTAATATAGGTCCGGTCCATAAAAAAGATGTTATGAAGGCATCAGTGATGTTGGAGCATGACCCGCAGTAAGTTACTTCTTTGCTTTACTGTGTTGCTTAATGCGCGGTGGTGTTTCAGGAGGGCCCCCTCCTCAGTTCTGTGGTCTGTCTAGTAAAGCGTTTGACTTGTTTTTACTTACAGATACGCAGTCATTCTAGCATTTGATGTGAGGATTGAACGTGATGCACAGGAAATGGCTGATAGTTTAGGAGTTCGAATTTTTAGTGCTGAAATAATTTATCATTTATTTGATGCCTTCACGAAATATAGACAAGACTACAAAAAACAGAAACAAGAGGAATTCAAGTAAGTAAGAGCAGTCCTATTCTGGCTGCTTCCTAAGTAAGTGTCTCTTGATTGTTTTATTATAAATGAAAACTTCTTGTTTCCGTATTATTTAGCATGTAGTTCTAATGGGAAGGAAGGAAAAGAGAAAGAGGACAGGACAATAACTCCAGTCTAATTGTTTACTTCTGGGATTAGGTTTAGCAGGGTGAGAGTTGTGAAGCAGTTATAAGATTTAGTTAAAACTGTCATGTAATATAGAGTGTTCTTATTAACACTTGCTTTGTATACTTGGCTTCTGCTCCTAGTTTGTGACAGATGGGTTAGACTTGCAGAATTAAAACAAAACTAAAGGGATTTGGCTTCTGTTTCATATTTATGTAATTCCACTGTACAGGGCTTAATTCTGACTGCAGTAACATGAATATGCAATCATTTAAAAATTTATAGGGACCCAAAATTAATTTTTGGAAGCTATGTCACTGGCTGATCCTCAGTAAAGTAAGGACAGATGAAATAAATGAGTGTATTTTAATTTCATACTGATCCTAATTTGTGTTTGTATACCTCAGCATTTAAATGCATTTTATTCACTCAGCAAACAAGAATCTTGAAGTTTTGGAGTCCCTGTGATGGGTTGAGGCAATATTTCTATTCCTGTGCTTTTCTGAGATTCTAATTATACTACAAAATCACTGTTCCTTTGGTATTGGTCTTAGTTGACTGCCCAAGCCAGTCAGAATAAAATCCATGCCAGCCATACTTGATTATTGTTCCCTATAGTTCTTGAAGATCAAGTGTTGACTAGAATTAGCAAGATTGGAAAAGTGTTTTCCTGCTTGATTTATCCCCAAGTCACGCTCCTAGAATAAATGCCCAATAAGTGTGGGAGAAGGCAGAACTGTTAATGTTGTGCATGCCGTTCAGTATTTATTTAAAAATGCCTTTTCTTTGTCATCTTCCAGGCGTATAGCAGTATTTCCTTGCAAGATGAAAATACTCCCTCAGTTCATTTTCAACTCTCGTGACCCAATAGTGATGGGTGTGGTGGTGGAGGCCGGCCAGGTGAAGCAGGGGACTCCCATGTGCGTACCTAGCAAAAACGTAAGTAAGCGCCTCCTCCCAGGGGACGTTTGACCTGCCTGGTAGTTCCTGGGATGATGCACCAGGAAAGGCTTTCACGCTGTTTCCCAGCGCACAGTGTTTTGGTAGGAGATGAGGTTCAGACTTCTAGATCAAGTCTCTCTCTGGTGATCAGCCATCTTAGTGTTCTCTGCTGGAACAGAGCTGAGGCCTGTAGCAGGTGTGGCCTCCTGGCTGCTGCGGGGCCCCGCCAGCAAGCACGGCTGGGGGCTGTCTGCCTGCCAACCACCCTCCTTCCCCTGCAGCATCTCCTCTGCTGACATATAAAGTAATGAGCAAGGGGGGGAAGCCAACTCCTGGCATGTTAAGGGATAATGAATTGATATCCCAGGTGAACTATGGATGAGTCGATGTCGCCGCCCTTTGCCATACAATGTGCTTAGTGCTGTGTGTTTTGCTTTGCCAGTTCTGAGGTGGCTGCTCCGCTTAGCACAGTACTTCACACGAGCCAGTTGGAATCCCTAGACAGGAATTTAGAGAAGTGTGTGTGGACAGAGGTGTTGTGTATTACAGCTGCTTCTTTGTGTTACAGTTTGTTGAAATTGGAATAGTTACAAGTATTGAAATAAACCATAAACCAGTGGAGGTTGCAAAAAAAGGCCAAGAAGTATGTGTTAAAATAGAACCCATTCCTGGTGAATCGCCTAAAATGTACGGACGACATTTTGAAGCAACAGATATCCTCGTCAGCAAGGTAAAAGCAACATGCATTTTTGGAGAGGGCTTATGACGTAGCAGTAGCTTGCTTGAAGTGGAAATGTTGCATTAAGCCTGAAAAACATACACGAGGAACCTTCCAGCAGACTAACAGACACTCAAAACAGTTTGTATGTGGCATCATGCAGCCAAGTTTCTCTAGAGCCTTGTGTTGAGGTTCACAGTAGTGCTGCCCCTCAAGAGGACTGAGGAGATGATGTACTGCAGCTAAAAATACCTTGCAGCTTAACTGCACCTGAGGGGGTAAAACACTAAATTAGCTCTTCGCGTGCTGTTGTATGTAGCTAGTGCTCCAAGTGGCTTAGCAGGCCCCCGTGGCATTACGGCATGATTGTGTTTGCCTGGTTCTGACATCGTGTGACAAATAGCAATACTTTAGTCGCTTTGATTCTGGCACACCGCGCTTAGACGAGATGATCCCATGCTCAGTTTTCTGCTGTCAAAGCAAAGTCACAGTTCTGCAGGCTCCAAACTGCTTTAGTTACTCTAAGACACCCTCTGCCCCACACATGCTGGGCACGTACCCACAAACAGGGGGTGTGTAGTCACGGGGACTTTTCCACCCTGGTGCATGGGCCTGGCGGGAGTGCGGCAGGAGTGCTGCTCACAGGTTCCTGCTTGAGCACAGATGGGAGATGGTCGGTGCTTCTGCCGTCTCTGGAGACCAGGTATGAGGCGTGATGAGAGAAGGGAACGGATGGGAGGGCTCATGCAGCAGATCAGCAGCAAAACTGGGCGGAGGACAATCTTTCCTGCTGTGCAGACTGATGCCCTTTCCTCGGATTAATTGCTTTCGATGCACTAAAAGCTGCCTTCGTTAATATGCAGGTGTGTGTTTCTGATGGGTTTGTCTTGTGCGTTGCAGATCAGCCGTCAGTCCATCGACGCTCTGAAGGACTGGTTCAGGGATGAAATGCAGAAGTCTGACTGGCAGCTTATAGTAGAGCTGAAGAAAGTGTTTGAAATCATCTAGATAACTTTTTACAGCACCGAGAAGGCAGGAATAAATGCACTATTCCTGTCCTAAAAGTTACCAACAAAGTCATATATTGAAGACAGTGTTGGATATATGTTTGGGAGGAAAATATGTGGGTAAAATGTTTTCCATGAGAAACCAAGAAATTTACACTGGTTTGACAGTGGTCAATTTACATGTTCCCATGGTTCCAATGTGCCTGTTCACCTCTCCTATTGCCCTTCCTAATACTGGCTGCTGTTTTAAAGTTTGCCCTCCCTTCTCTTACACCTTCCTTCCACCCTGTTTCCTGTCCCTCTCTCCAAAACAAAATAAAAGAAATTGAATTTTTATTACAGAACTAAAGCTCTTTCACTTTTATACTGATGAGATCAGTACTGCAGTATTTGATTAACCAAGCTTCTGCAGACTTTGTGATTCTTGGGACATTTTTGATGTAAGAAGTACTTCTTTATTTATGCATACCTCTTCCCTTGGCTCTCTTTTCCAACATTCTTCTGCTTTGTGCCTATAGACATTTTTTTAAATAGACAGTTAGGCAGTTGGGTATTTCTGTATTTGCTTTGTGTGAAACAATGATGTAAAGCATAGTTGGCTGCCTTTTACTGCTTGTACAGTTCATGAAAGTTGACCTGTAATCATTATAACGCAGAGCCGCAAATAAAGGAGATGGACATAGTAGCACATTCGTTTTACAGTTTGCTTCAATGCCCAGCTTCACTTCATGGGCTGTGACAGAGGTGGAAATGCCAGGCAGAGGCTGGCCGCTCTCTGCTTGGCAAAGGAACGGAGGCGCGTTCCAGTAAAGGCCTTTCTTCCTCTGGCTTCATGTCCCCTTGCGGAGCGCACGGTGCTGGTCTCGGTGGCTCGTGTCTCACACCACGTTCCCGAAGCACCGGAGTTACAGGCCGGGCGGTTAGCAAGCCACAGTCCCCAGAAAGGCTCTGCTGGGAGGACCCGAGAGGTGGCATCTCTTCTCCAGCTGCTGCTCGGAGTTGGGGTAAGCACCTTCCAAATGGTTGTCCGCAGGCGAGCTGCGACTTTCGATCCTCCATCAAAGCTGCCGCGCCCTCTGGCACCATGGGACTGAACCAGCTCAAGAGGCATTCGGCTGACGATGGCTGTGATGAGCAGGAGTCAGTCTGTAATCCCGGCCTGTTCCTACCTGCCTTCCCCTGTGGTTCCCTCCTTAGGACAACAGCTTGCTGCATCCCTAATCAGGTAGTCTCCTGGTAACCCACAGCTCATGTTGAGAGGAGCTAAATGCTTTTCAAAAGCACAAGCTGAAACACAGTTGCTAATGGTCTTTCATGTAGCTGAAATTTTTAGTGTTTAAAATATTTCCAAGAACTTAACTTGCAATAAGCAGTTTGATCAGATTTCTTCTGTCAGATTACTTTTTTTTTGTTGGAAAAAATCTGAATTTTATAATTGGGATTGTGTGGACTCCATTACAAAGGAATGTTTAATAACTTGCCTCCTTTGGCAATGGAGTTTAACTTAATGGAATTTCTTGGGTCTGTTAAACTTGCCATTGAAAAAGATCTTTTCGATATGGTTGGTGTGGTGCAAATTCACATCACTGGGGTGATCACAGTGAGGAGACTGCATTCAATTGTTATCATTTTTCTTTTGCAAACTATGCAATCGTGAAAACTACACTAATAAAAGAAGTTCTTAAGAACTCAGATATCAAACATTGTGGTCTTGATGTATTCTTGATTTGTTTCCTCGACTGAGGAAGGGTGTTCTTCCCACAGGTAAAAACTGCAGGTTGAGGAACTTGGGAAATACCTTCACTAAAAGGCTTTGAAGAAGCAGGTAACTGTTGAATATAATATTTAAGGGCTTGAAGTGGGGATCACTACGGGATAGTGAAAATAGTTACCAATAACATTTATTCAATTAAGTAGTACTTTGAGTCCTTTTTCTTTAAAAAGATGCTAGTTTCAAGTACATCTTGAATAGCACTCCCAAAACCAGAGCTGTGTCCCTGAGACGTAATTGGTAAAATTCTTGCCTGAATTTCAGCAAATACATTTCTCTGCATGGGGAGTTATCATGCCTGTTTTCTTAAATGGGGAAAAAAAAGGAAAGGCAGCAATTAAAGGAGCTCTGAAGTCCCCCAGCTAGAACCTAGTAAACCCTAACTAATTCAAGTAAGCTCCCTCTCTCTGTAGACAGCTGGATGCAGTTAGAGATACAGGCTAACCTGAGCTGGAGAAATTACTCTACCCCAGGCTGGGTGAGGTCGGAAGGGACCCCTGCAGCCCCCAAGTCCAAGCCCTGCCCTGTGCTTGGGGTGGGGGTGGGGAGAGCAGGTTCCCCAGGCCTGTGTCTGGTTGGGTTTGGAGCATCTCCACAACTCCTGTGGACAACCTGTTCCAGGGGGTTGAAAAGGAACATTTTGTACCAGTCAGTGCTGATTGTCTTGTGCCCTTTTTCCTTGCTACCACAGCAACAGACACTCCTCTGTATTCCTTAATTTCCCTATGGGGTGTTTCCACACATGGGTGAGCTCCCCCAGCCCCTCTTCTCCAGGCTGCACAGTCCCAGCTCTCTGGCCTCTCCTTCTATTACGAGAGAAGCTCCACTCCCTCAAGCAACTCTGGGGCCCTTTTGTCTTGCTCTGCATGTCCCTGTTCTGGGGAGCCCAGCACGGGACCCAGCCCTCCAGGTGTGTCTCACCAGTGCTGAGCAGAGGGGAACAATCCAGCTCCTCCCCCACACAGCCCTGGAGGCTGCCCTTGGCCTCCAGAGGGCTCCAGCCCTCTGCCCTATTGGCCACTGGCGTCATCAGCAGAGCCTGCCAAAGGAGCGCTCTGCCCTGTCCTCTAGCTCTTAGTGAGGGTGTTGAAGGGGACGGGAGCTGGTGCTGACTGTGTGGGTACTGCTTGGGACTGCCTGCCCAAGTAGTTTTCAATCCATGTCCCTCTCTAGCCTCTACTTCATCAGCTTGTTTATGAGGATGTTAGAGGGGATAATCAGAAAAGCTCTACTAAAGTCAAGGGAAGCAACACCTACTGCCCTTCCCTCCTTTAGGAGACAGCAGGAGGCTGCTGCTGCAGGAGGCTGCCAGGTTGGTACCTCTTGCTGTGGGCGGTGCCAGGGCACAGCCTGAAGCTACAAAGTGCTGTCACTGCTCTAACCTGCACTGGCTGGGGTGTGACCACAGAGCCCTCTGGCTGCATTGTTAATCCAAGTGCAGCAGCTCCTCCCTGTGCTAGTGGAGATACTTCCGGCTAAACTGGTGGTGCAAATCCTGCTCTGGGCCTAGCTCCGGTTTGTGTTCCACATTTCACTTCAGTAGGTGGGCCCACACCTATCCAGGGTGATGTGGGGTACTTCTGATTTCCTTCAGAAAATTTACCACCTGGGTTTTCTTCCAACTGGTCTTCATTCTTTCCAGACACCTGAACAGCCTTGCTTCAATGCCTTGGGCCAAATATGACTGTAGGGGGTTGTGTACGGCTGGAAAAAGCAGACTTGCTCAAAGCACAAACCTTGGAGATGTAAGCACGTCCCTCCCTACCACGGGCACAAAGAGACAGAGCTGTTTATTTCACTTATTCCCTACAACCTACTCTCTTATGTTGCATAACAGAAATACATGTCCTAGCTGAGGAGAACCACAGTATTTTTAAGAGTGGAATGTAGCTCTATCCTGAGTAGGAGAAATGCAGAGGCCTGACACAGGCTTAAACAGTGCTCCATGTTAGCTACTCCCTCGCTCCTTTACAGTGCTGCTTTGGGGTAACTGTTTCAAGATATCCCTTTGTTTTCCTCCCCGAGCACACCTCTCCAGAGGTGACAGTACCCCTGACTACACACAGCTCAGGGCAAACTTAGGCTTCAGCTAACACTGTGCCTACTTTGGGAGGGGCTGGGCCACGCTGGCTTCTGTCTTTGAAGGATGAAACTGAAAATGAGCTAATGTTCCTTCCTCAGCCTAAAATCTGTAATAAAGTCAGTGGAAAGGAACAGGAAGCAGCCAGGTGAATGTACAGCACTCTCCTGTGTGTGTTGAGGCTGGATCACTGGGTAAAACTTTGTGAAATGAATCAAAGGTGCGGCTTTAATAGAAGGGGTTAGCTATAATACTCAAACTGAAGCATCACAAAATAGAATCAGTACAAAAATATACATACAGTTCTTTATTAAACAACTGTAAACACTTCACTGTAAAAATCCATAAAACTTTATAAACAAACATTTTGTAAATAGATTCTATACTACAATAAAAGAATTTTAACACAATTATTTACATGCAATACTGACAAATTTGGCACTTTCTGAAAAGAAATGTACAAAACACTTTGTTGTTTAAAAAGAAATTTGAAATTATAAAAACTCAGGGCATTACTATCATGCACTTTGCAAATACCTCACAAGCACTTATGGCACAGCTAGCAGAGAGCTCCAGGCTCTCATCAAGCTCTTTACTACACGTTCAGATAACTTTTAATGTGCTTCCGTAAGTTTGCTGTAAAACTACCTGAACATTGTCAAGAATGAAGTCAAATGCCATATTCCAAACTGATTCCACAGATGACTGCATCAACCTGAAGGGGAAAATGAAGAAGAGGGACAAAATTACCATTACGGAACTGGTCCTTTTTACAGTAAGTTTTGGTCTCATACTGGAAAACAAGATCACAACAGTTCACTAGGACTGGTATTTTGAGTTGATCTTGGTAAAGCTCGCTCTCTTCAAATATACTAAGTCTCACCTAATGCCTCAGATGCCTCTGCCATTCAGTGGTGAAATTTCTGATGTGGACGGTGTCACATCAGCTTGGAAATGTTGGCAGATTGCAGGGGTTCTAAGTGTGATTAAAGTGGTGACCTCCTACCACCTTCATACTGAAGAAGCAGAACTGGCAAGCTTCTGGATCCTGATCTTTCCTTCCTCACCACAAAACATACAGGCTACTTTTTTCTTCCAAAGAATGCCGGAGGTAACAAAGACATTTAAATAATTGGTTTTGGGGGCACTATATTGTGTTTATTGCTAAAAATGGAACCAAATCATGGAGGCCCACAGAGAGCTACGAGCTACCGCTACTGTTCTGCTGCTATGAGAAACAAATTAAAGAAATGCCCAAGAAAAACAAAGCAGCTCTGTACTCTCAAAATCCCCTTCTAGATCACTATTACAGGAGAGCAGAGGGTTCCTACACCTACAGCTTTGGAAGACCCAACATCAATATCATATGGACAACTGTGTGTCATCCAACTCCTGATTCCTTGTCCTACGCTTGATAGCAGGCTTTGGAGAGACACGCTGCCATCGGTGCAAATCTCACACACAGGGACCAGGAATGGGACATGATGCTTTCTGAAGAGTTTTCTACAGAATTTACTACGCAGCATGCAACAGAACAGTAAGCAGCACTGTGGATTTTGCATTTTCTGAGGCCTAAAGACATCCCATAACACAAAGGCATAGTGATGTTTTGACATTGCTGTAGTCTTTTGGGTGTTGATTAATTCTGTGAAATAGATATTTTCTAGAACTAAGACACGGAAAGCTGAGCTCCATAGTTAAGTATTAGTTAGTAAGCAAGTCATCAACAGAACTTGGGCGTCCTGACTCATGGAAAGAGTAATAGGAGCACAATAACCACATAATAAAGAAGGATTTAATAGATTGGGGGTGGGGGTGAGACAGGATCTAGAAACAGCAGGAGAATGAAATCAGATGAATCGGAAGATCTAGGTGCCACGAAAAATAAATGAAAGCAGGATGAAGAAAAGGGACAATGCTGACAAAAGCTCTATCCTTTGTCTAGAAATGCTACTCTTAATTTTTCACAAGTTACCCCTTTTAGCAGCCCAACTTCTGTGTCATCTCCCCCCAGTTTTTGATAACATTTGAGTTTAAAATATTTACACTCATCAATGGAATGTCTAATGGGCTTATGGCCTCACACTGAAGCATCTAGTGCAGAAATTCTAACAAAAATAGTTTAAATGTTACAAATTAAGCAATTAAGCTACCTTTTCATGTACTTAACAACCAGATCTAGCTTTTCCAAATCTTTTTCTTCTATTAGATCAGTACAATACTTCACAACCTGTAGAATGTCTTCTTCCATAGGATCTGTAATTAAAAAAAAAAAGAGAACTTTAACTATAGTTAGAATATAAGCACAGAATAATTGTAATATAGCAGAAAGAAATTCTGCAGTGTTAGCACATCGGGGCCAATCTGACGACTGCTGTATTCCCACACCTTCCCCCAGCATCAGAAGTGGTGTACATAAAAGGACTGCAAGGTCTTGAAATATATCTCATAGACCTCTTCTTCAGTAAGAACTTCAGCCAAGCTAATATTAACCAAAGGGAAAAGAAATAGGGATTTAGAATGGAACGGCTGTTTTGAAACCCTTAGGAGAATAGTAATGACCAGGGTACAAAGGATCTTGCAGGTCAGATTTCCCAAGATATTAAGGTATTGCTAATTGTTTCACATAATGTTAAAAATTCAAATCACAATTTAGCAATGGTGTTGCACTTCTGCACTTTATTCTAGAATCCTTTCCAGCAGTTATTTTGAAATCCTCTAAAATGACATCTTCATAAAAGAGGAATTCCCTTTCCATAGCCTTCATCCTAGTGGTTGTAAAATGTTGGACAAAATAAGGAGATTCTCCCACATAAGTAACAGCAAGGCATAAGACAAGGGCCTGACAAATAGGTTGAAGGGAGAGCAGGCAGATGTTCATGATGTTAAGCAAGAAACAGGAGCTAGCAAAAACACAGAGAAACAATGGAGTAGGAAGAATCAAGTTAGTCCAAGATCGCAAGGCTGTAAGACTTCAAGATCACTGTGAAAAATAACCAGTGAAAGGAAGAGTGAAGATACAAAAAGCCTACTGAAAAAACCAGTTCTCCTTGTGATGCATGCAGGATCACTGCAAGCATGACATCCCGTACCTGAAATAGTTGTAATCCATTCTTTCAACAATGTCTTTACATCATTGAATTCAACAGCTCCAGCTAGGTTGGGTGCTTGTGGCCTGAAAGAACCAGGCTGTTGTTCGGGCTGCAGAGCTGGTGGGCCTGAAGAATCCGAAGTTGATGGAACTGCCTCCGTCTGTTCCAAACATAAAAGTTGATAATGCTCAGTCTGACAAATATGGTAACACCATACATATACATAAATAAGCGTCTAGTAAAGAACCCAGCAAAGAATCCAAGCTGCATTTGAACATAGACTATGTCTAAAAAACCAGACATAGCTTTACTGAAAGCCGTTAGAAGTTACCTGAGCAGCTGTTCCTTCTTGTTTCAAGAAACCATCTATTAACTTCTGTGGGCTTCCAGATGTAGATGGCATGTTTTTTGCAGGGCTACCAATGAGTTTGTTTTTCAAAGGACTCTGAATCTTTTTTACAGGACTGACTGGATTTTTTTTCCTGATTTTTTTCTTATTTTTCATTGTTGCATGCTTCAGGTGTAGGAAGGGATTTTTTGACACTGAAAAGCACAAGAATAGACACTGGTTGATACATTTAAAATTTAATACTCTTGCACTGAAAGGGGGACTCTGTATCTTCCATAAAAATCTATGGATCAGTTGGGAGAACATAACCTAGATAAAGCAGCTTTAACATTCACATGCCATTCTAGATATGGGCAATGTTTTAAGTATTTGAAAAGCACTGCTAGACATGAGTGTACTCAGAGGATACTCAACTATTCATAAGCCTTTTAATATCAAGCATTTCGGTACTTGAATATGAACAGCTGGTGAAATCTGAAGCCTACTGGACAAATTGCTTTGCCTCAGTCAGCACACTGTCCCACCTAGATACCCGCCAAGACTTCCCACCAGTGGTTATCAACAAAACCAGCAGCAAAAAGCCCCCCCTGACTGCTTTTACCATAGTTTACCAAGGGAATTGCTCTCATTCCATCATACTAACATATCTGCATTAGTCCACTGATTATGAAATCAAGGTTTGATTATAATAGTGCAGTATTTAACTAGCAATGAACCCAGTTCCAACCTGTTTTTATGAGCAAGCATGTTCACGGGGAATTAAATCTTATTTCTTTCTACTGATTATAAAAAGGAGACCTGGGTGATCAGCTCGGAGTAAAACCATCTGACTATCAGACATATGGTGAGATGTATCATATCTCTAGTAGCCTGAAACCTATACCACTGCCACGGGTTTCAGGGAACCATGAGAATGCTATCCGAACATAGTTGAACTAACTTAGGTACTGAAGATGCAATACTTTAAATCACAAGACATATCAAGTTTAGATTCCATTCTGCAAACATATGGACGTGGGTAAGTTTAGTGCCACAGTCCCCATGAATTGAATTAATTACCCATTTAAGTAAAGTCAGGCATCTGTTTGCAAAATGAGACCACAGCTGGTTGTAATTCACAGTCTGTCAAAAATAAATACAGAAATTTGATTTAACACAGCATCTTCATAGAAGCTTTCGTTATCTATTTCCAGTTTGTTATTTAGGGTTGCATAACTCTCTTTGAATAGTAAACAACTCCTATACAAAACTACTATACAACTATATATACTCACAGAAAGTGTTAGCAGGTTGCTGCTCTGATTGTTTCTGTCTTTGATCATATGCATCTTTCAGCTCTGCTTGCAACTCAGCAGGTAGTGCAGCAAAAACCTCAGGGTCCACCTGAACAGTAACAAAAGATTCATTTCATTATTTTACCAGTGAGAAACACTGCTTGCTTTCCTCCAGATCACTCACATGAGAAAAGTATTTACATTTTATGCCAAGCAAAAATACATGATATAACTGAAACACTGTAAAATATGTTGTATATTTTCTTCATGTACTTTAGCTTGTAAAAACCATAAAATTTTCCATTTAATATTACTCTACATTTACTGTTTTATAAAATTACTATTTATGGGCTATAATACACTAACCATCTTTATCCCACCTACTTTAGTCACATACTGATATACAGTACAGCTACATTAACAGCACAATTATGCCTAACTCAGAGAACACTCCCTTCAAATTTCCAAACTCAAACAATGTGACAATCAGACTTTTGTTCCTCCTTTTCTTTTGATACTTCTATTTCCTGGAAGCTGCTATGCTCCTCAAACAAAATATCTGTGGCGTATTCTTTAAGGACAGGAAACACAAGTCCAGCTACCGCATATTTTGAACTAGTGCAAAAGGGTTTCGCTTCTTTCTCCCACAGTTGTCCACCCCTTGGTTTGACTGAGAAAAACACAGTCCCTTCCAACTGTCCTAGGGGCTTGAATTCTAGACAGGAATTGTGTTGTCAATTGCCATACACACTCATACGGACAAAATAAAATTTCATGTATTATCAGTTATCTTCCTCCACTGTGTGTCTGAAGTAGCAAATTAGTGACAGACTACTCTGGTATTCTGAGTTTCCCAGTATTATTGGACAGTGTTTTCAGCTCATAATCTGCAAATTCTAATTCAAAAAAGCAAACCTATCATTTAGAGGATTAAATATGCCCAGTGGGATAGTGTCCCTCATTTCAGTGGTAAAATCTGGAGATGTGCACAAACAAACAAAAATTATTCAAATACAGTTGGCACAATACAGTTTCTACCATTATCTGAGATACAATATTTATTATATGTCAATATGCATAGATATGAAAAGTTACCTCCTATTTTCAATAGAGATTTGATCTTTTTTTTAAACCAAAATATGTATGCTGTGTCAGGAAGGTAGGCTGTGCTATTCACACATATGATGTCTAAGTTCTACAGATAATAAACATGAACATGCTCCCACAGGTAAAAACTCATCAATCTAGCATATTTTTTTCCATTTTTAGAACTCCATGTGCCAACACAAATTTTTCGCCACACAAAATATGCACTAATCAAAGGAGGAAATGGCAACAACTCTGACCTCAATTACTGCATACATTGTGCAGAACAAAGCTTTGTAGTGGAATGTAGCCAATTAAGTCCAGAAGGTTTTTTAAAAACATAAATTTTATTTAATAAAACTGTTTTTAAAAGGTTAGTGTTGTCTGGTCAAGCATTTGAGTCAGGAAACTGGGAGGCCCTGAATTAACACTGGGTTTTGTGTACACCACTTAATAATTCATGCAAAAATAATACAGTACAGGGAACTCGACATGTTTTTGTTATTCTCCCTATCATTGCCCTCTGAAAGTGTAACATGTAAAGATTCGGTTAGAAGAGCCACCAGTCAAGTTCATATGAATTCTACACTTATTACTTGGGAGTTTCAGATAATCTACTGCACAGCCAGAGTATCCTAACATACATAGCTTTCACATAGCTGTATCACGTTCACATTATGAAGACCCTTAATTTTATACATTCATGTATACTTAAGCATACAGCTATCAGTACTTTTGATGTGCTGTATAAATTTCCTTAGAAGGAATCTATACCATGTTAAGACAATGCAAGGATGAGGTGCAAATCTGTCACCAGTAATTTACTCTGCTACTACAAATGTCATTCATTTCTAAGCATCTGGAACCTTTACTTCTTGCATCCTACGCTTTTACAGGATTCAGCTGCTAGAGATATACAGCTCTTTTAAATTTTAAGATTACTTCAGCAGCTGATGAAAAGGAATGCAACCTATCTGGATTCTTTTTATGGGAGAACCTTACCCAAACAAAGGACATTTTCTAGGTTTTCTAATGAATAAATCACTATCAGCCAATTAACTTGACACCTGGTCATAAAAACAGTTCAGACAAAAGGAATGAAGGGTTGAAAAACAAACCTAATGAAGCTGTAAAAAGATGGCAGGGTATCATTTACATTTGCTGAGTTGATGTAGCTAAAGTACTCAATTTGGATTGGCTCGCGATATTTCTATACCTGAAACCTATTACTACTTATTCACTGCATCATTTGAAAGAAAGTGATCTTAAATGTCTGTGTGCGCTCATACAATGTGCACTCCCACAAAGACTTTAAACAATAAAAAAACCCTGTGTCAAACTATATTTAGACAAAGATGATATTTTTGAATTACGCTCATGCTTAATTTTAACACAGGAAAAAATCCTCCTGTATTAATGAGCTGGTTTTAGCTTGCTTTTTCTTTCGCCAAGCCTAAGGAAGCTGTTCAACTGTATTATTCTATGTATTAAACTTGGACCTAACTCAGAAAATGAAAACTGTGTAATCTTAGTTCTCTTTTGCCAATGAAGCAAACTGAACGGTTTTCAGGAGAAAACATGTAGTACAAGCATAAGGCATTCTAAAATAGATCATATGGATATCCCTGACAAATAAATAGGAAGTAGCCGATTCTTCTTAAACTACACCTTTGAACAAAAAGGCTGCCTGGCTAAGCTGACACTTTTTCATCAAGTAACAGAGTCATAAAATGCATTAGGAGATAGAGACAGGAAAACCTGTGCATTTGATTGTGTAAATTAGGTATTTGTATGACAATTTTAAGAAGTAATGCTGTTATTAAAAAACCCAATCAGTTATCTGCTACCTAATAGATAGATAAAGCATAAAACACAAACTAAATGTAATTTTTACAGAAAGCCATATGCAGTTAAAATTTACCCTGGAAAAGAGTACTGAGTGGTAAAACAGGTGTGGAGGGGTGGACTTTAAAGGAAAGCATAATTTAACACGCAAGTCCAAGATAAACTCTTGCCTGTGAATGAAGGGAACTACATAATTTGAAACAGCTGGGGTATGGAGAGTTCACACACTAATCACAGAGCATCTCCGTAGGGGAAACGCAAATTTGCAGTTCAGGAATAAAAAATGACACAACCGTTTTTGAATCACTGAACTTGAATCAAGGTGAAGAAATTTTTGTAGTAGAATAGACCACACATCTTCTAAGTAACAATTATTCATTATCTACTATTTACTGTAAACAAGTCAGGAATTTCTATCTAATTTTCTCTGGATACTTTGTCAGCTAGGCAGCACTGTGCCTGAGAAACAGCCACAAATATCCACGAATCTGATTAGGTGATATCACTTCATTTGAGAACAGCAATGGAGCAACGGCACAGCAAATAGAAAAATAAAAATACTGCTCTATTTTAAATGATACATATGCAAGATAGTCTATTTCTGGGTAACCCGATCTTCTATTCTTTTATTTTCTTTTACCCTACATTTGTTCAACACTATCTTGGCTTGAAGGGTGGAATATCATTAGAAGCATCATTACTGCTGCCTGCTTCCCCTTCAGGCCCCTATTTTGAGAAATGACTTTGCACTTTCCTCATCCTGGACATGCTGTATATGAGCTCATTTAAAAATTATGGAGATAGGCATGATTTTTAGCCATCCCTGCCTTTCTCTCAGGAATATGATATGAGCAATCACATCTACAGAAGCTAGCAGAGGTTGGCTTTACACCATCAAAACATCCACTTAAACAGAGTGGGTCTCCTGTGACCAGCTAAGCAGATTTTAGGACCGCTTCAGACTTATGGTGCAGTGCAACTCAGCTGCAATGCAGAAAAAAAGACTATTTACACACTGGATTGCAAAGCAAAGTGTAAATGAGGAGATTTCACATTAAACAACATAGGCATACTGGTGACTACAGATCTTTAATAAATACTATCATACTATGTGATAGATGAAGTAACATTTGAAAGTAGACTTTTAAAAGATATTAAAAGGACCACATTCTATAACAGATATTAAAGGACCATAAATAATTTCGGGAAGCCAGAGATTCTAGTTCATGCCGTCTCAAGAAAAAGCTGTTAGCTCTTCCCATTGGTGGAAAGTTGATGTTTATTGTTACACTGCAAATACCCTACCTGTGAAAAAGCTGGCAAAGCTATTACATTAATTCCCATATTGGTATTTGGTTCTTGGAGCTCTGGTATTTGTAAAAGCACTGTTCCAACTGGCTGTGACAGAAGTGCAGTGTTACATCCATTCATTGGCTCTTTTTTGCTATCACCGTAACTCTCTCCTTGCTGAATGGTGTATATTTGCTCTACTTGTTCTCGGAGATCAGGCGGCAGAGCTTCTAGCACAGACTTATCTAGCTGCAAATATATGAAAGCTTTTAGATTTTTTTTAAGGAATAAAAACCAGTTGATTTTAGTCAAAATAGTTCTACAGTTCTTGAAATTTAGAAAAAAAATCATTTTCATCTGTGTAAGCAAACATACTTAGGAACCTGACAGTTATACTCTGAAGTAGCAAAATGTAAAAATATCATTTAAGACTAAGTAGTTCAGTAAATATGAATGCTCAGTTTTATCTTTTCGCAATGTTCAGTGTTCTCATCACAAATCACATATAAGGTTTCCTCTACGACTACCTAGAGATAAGGAAACTCAAATTCTGAGTTCAAATTATACAGGTAACATGTTGATATGAATACTAAATTGGTGTCTGGTTAGAAAGCAGTAAGCAATCAATTTCTTTCTTTATATAGCTCTAGGATACATGTTACTGATTTACTTTAATGGTATTATGTATGTTTGCACACTGTCAGACTCCTGTCATAGATTTTGATAATGAAATAAGCTTTAGATTCAAATTTTTGCTTCCCATAATTGCTACTTACCATCAATTATCAACTTGAAACTGAAATGACCCCTCAGTGCCTAGAAGTTGCTGTATACAATGATGGCTGCACAAGTGACAGAATAAATGTAACTGACAAGCAGATGTACAGCATCTTTTTTCTCACAAGTAACATTTGAGTAAAACAATGTAGATAAATGCCAATGCTTGCCTGTAAATTCTGCTAAATGACACTCCATAGCAGTGTTAGAAAACTTTATCTTTTACCTTTAAGAAGAAAATTTGGAGTTTATGACCAGATTCTGGATTTACAGAGAAGAACTACAAGTATCTGTGAAAAGTGACTCGCCTTACGGTAACTGAGAGGTTTTGATGAAAGCTATCTGTATTATTAATTTCTTCAGTTATTATTCTACATTCTGTTTGTGTTCCTTCATTCCAAATTTGCTACATATACACTCCAATAAACATTTTCTGGAAATCCCAGATTCAAAATATCTTGCTGTTGCTTTCCTAGCACACAGTACACAAACAGCAGTATGGGACTAACTCTCAGCACTCCTCTCCTGGACCAAATTCTGTATTGTATCCATGTTATGATATGGTTATAAAGCAGAAGGAAAGATGTGCCATAAGGCCACCAAATCTTTAGGAACTCTACTGCACAGCTAGTGCATTTTTTGCTCGTTCATACGTACTCCTACTATAGCAGAATCTGAGTGTGTGGAGCTTCACATTGTTCAGTCAGGTTGCTTTTAGATCCTGAGCTAGCTTGGGTATTGGTAGAAAAAATTTTCTGCCAAAAGCATAACTCGTTTCTAAAAATGTATAAGTATTTGGGAAATCTGTTAACAGAACACCAACAAATACTTTTACAGATTTAAATTACAGCAATTAAAAATATGGATTTTTATAGAAAAGCATGTAAATTTGCTTATACCTAAAATACCTACAGAATTCAGTGCAGCTCCCTCACAGCAGACCCTTCTAACAGATGTCTGCTTGAATAACATGTGGGGTAGAAATAAGGAGGCTCACTCTTAAAACACACAAAAGAAACCCCAAGCCCCATAGAAAGATTTTACTTAAATAAACATTTTTCTTCTCTCATCTGAAAGGTGATATCCTCTACAAATGCTGTGTGCATCTTAGCTTCAATATTACTTGAAGAAAATTTGAAAAAACACGAGAAGATAATTAAATCCAAATACAATTCTGACATTTTTTAGTCAGAAACTTAGAGCACAGCCATTGTAAAAGTGTACAAGGTCATGTAAGACTAGTTGCTGATCAGTTCCTTCTACAGCTTGAAGACAGATTTATAGTGTAATCTGAAGACTGGTATAGAATACATGACTTTAAGAAATTATGTGGAGAAGACTACCTGATTATCATTTATTGACATCTGTGGCAAAGAATACTGCTTCCATAAAGAGGGATAGAAAACATTTAAAAGTTCTGTCTTCATGAAAATGACACAAAGTACTTGTCAAAATTCTTCTTGAGCCACTCATCAGTGATTAAGCTAATCAGAAATAATTTTGAAGAGACAACATAAGAAAAGGGAATTTACAAATCTGCATCATATCATAATAATGTAAACACCGAGCATTAACTATAGAGTGTGTCTGATTTCTCTTATGAAACTTTTACTAAAGTTTATTGCCCGTTTTTTATAATTAGGCGCTGGGCTTTGGTTGTGGAAGGTAATGTTTTTTAATATTTCAACCTCGGCATCTTTTCCATTCCTATTCTATTGCAATCCTTTGGCAAGTTTCCATTGCAATTCTTTGGCAAGTGATGGGAAGGGAAAAAGATACTGGAAAATTAAATTTCTTTCCTTTGAATAAATATAATCTTTTTTGAGTTAGCCTATAAATAACTGCTTTTAAAAAATCCTTTTATTAAGGCAAAATAGTTTTGCACCAGTAAGTTTCTTACCGCGCACTGTACTCCACTAGAGCTCTTTTTATTTTAAAAAAGTGTAATGTAACTTTTTTTGCGCTATCCAAATAAGACAAACAATCCCAATTTATTACAATATATTGCAGATGTTTTACGTTCTCAGGTTTTACCTGGGAAGCAGATGGAACCTCAATACTCAAATTAAGCCTGGATTTTACGCTGATAGGAGAATGCACGCCATTCCATTTGACAGCAGACTCAGTGTTGTTAACATTAGAATTGAGACCAGATGTGAGATGGGTACCGCGAGATGGAAGAAAAGTGCAAGTTCTTGAATCAGAAGATATTTCAAGGTCCATAGCAGCCACAAACACTAGACATGAAATAAAAATACAGAATGATCATCTAATAGTTAAAAATACTCTGAAGAGTCAAGATACAGTGAAGCTGATTTCCACTTTTCTTTGCTAAATCGTTTAGACTCTATAAAGCATAATTATAACACTTTCTAATTCAAAGTATCCTTTGTTAACTTTTAAGAAAGATTGAAATAACCTTATACAGAGTTTCATTCGTAGCATTTTCATTTGCAGAAGCAAAACCTGCTCTCTACAAGTTTATGTTAAATAATTTCTACTGGTATAATATTGAGTAAGTATTCCAAAAGATAATCTATGTTGGAGCCCTTCAGAACTGATCATTATCACACATGCGAAGTACAAAGCTTACTGACCTTCCTTATGTTCTTCTTCTGAGCACTTTTTTGCTTTCTGAACATGAAAAAGGTCAATAACTGAATGTGATCCGCCAGGTAAGTGTCCAGATTGTACTGTTGAGTGAGTCGAAGTGGTTTTACTGATGGGAACTAACTGCTGTACCTGAATTCCAACCTAAATCCAAAACATTTATACATTCATTTTATGAAGTTTAAAAAAAAAAAATAAATTTTAAATTTATCTGTAATTCTTTCATAATGGCATTGCCTTCTCTGAAATTGGCTACCTGTTGTGGGTGAGGGAGAGAACGAATAAAAGTATGTTGAAATACACAGAAATAGCTATTAAAACCATCCCAAACAAATCCCAGGATTATCCACCACAATCCAACAACTAAGAAATTACAGAGATAACACCATCTTAACTTCTCTGATATAGAAAAGTGCTGTCAACAGGATCATGAAACAATGCATTCATTATGAAATTTCTTTAGACACTAACAAATATAGAAGTACTGACCAGGAAGTGATTAGTATTAAATCTGGCTACCCATACAAGAAAGGTACGTTTTTTCTGAGGCTGAGGACAATCTATAGTAAATCCATTACTTCAGTCTACAAATGAGAAAAATAATGTTGTTTCACTTCTAGACATAGTTCTCGCAAAGTCTCAATGGACAAAACTACTTTGGTGAAAGTAGTCTTTATCAGATAAGGTGTTCCTCATTTTGAAAGACACCCTCACTTTTCATTCACTTTTAAATACCAAATCAACAGGGGTTCAGAAAACTGTGTCCAACTAAGAATGCACTGGTACATTATCCAAGTTTACTGCTAATTCTTCATAATTATTAAGGAAAAAACCACCACTTAAAATTTTGTATTTAGGACTCAGAAAGCATGAAGAAGCTAGTGTATGTATTTCCACCAGGTCTTCTGCTATAATTACATAGCAAGGATTTTGTTTAACAGTTTCTTAGTTGTAATTAATGGGATATTAAAACATCATCATAGAAAGTTTTTCTTTGCACTTTTATCTTTTTGCTTTCTCGGTTTGACTTCTAGAACTTAAAAAAAGCCTTTGGAATACTGTGTTTGCTGTGCCGTACAACAGCTTTGCCTTGGGTTTCTTTAACTTTTAGGACAAGTGTTTAAGTGTTATGTGATGTCTATAGGACAAGTGAGTGGATTCATCTGCCCAGGTGTGGGCATGAACAGCTAAGGATATCACTTTAGGACTTTTCTAGATATTGGAAAAAAAAAAAAGACAGCTTGACTCAGCTCATGAAGCTTAAAGGGACTAGCTCCAATAAAGCCATTGACATTGGAGGTGAAGTCAGCTGAAAGGAATACCACTGAGGGAGCCTCGATGTATCTGCACTTTAGTATATAATCTAGAACTGAATGGCCCTGCCAGGACTGAACAGAGCCACCCGGTTGGAAGTAGTACACTGTTTTGCAAAATAACATGTGCAACACCCATGGGATACCAACTTTAAAAAAGAATCCTCTAAAACAAGGGCTGAAGAAATCAAGTGAAATAGATTAATGTAAGAAGTCAGGAAAGACACCAAAGAAGACACACAAGAAACTAGAAAAAGACAGGGAGAGGATGGCAAATGCTTCCTCAACTCTAAGAAGAAACCCAGGTCATGGAGCTGACTTTGCAAGGCCACACTGTGAATCAACCCCCTACTTGTACGTCTAGATGACCAATAAATGCAGGTTTGGTTTAGAAAGCCTCTGTGCTCCATTGTAACAAATGGCTGATGCCAAAATAGTCTTATCATGGGTTCACATTGCTATAACAAAACCAGTGAGATGAGCAAGTGTGTTCTAAAATAAACCTTGATTCAAAAGATCCAGCAATTCACCTTCAAACAAAGGCCAAACCATGGTAACTTTTCTGGCTCTAAGGCTTGAGGGCTGGAGCAAAAACTCCTCTGATCTGTATCTCTGATTGGCATTACAAGCAGTATTTATATTAGTTACTTAACTAATAACTATGCAAAAGTTTACAGAAAATTCTAAGACAAAGTAAAATTTACACATGCTAATAGAACTGTAGAAGATACAGTCTAACTTTGCTACCTCAGGCTAAGTTTATGGATTAATCCATACCACAATAAAATTTTCTTTTTTTTTACATTTATGGCTTTGTAACTATGTTTTTCAAAGGTAAATATACAAAACATGGTGTGATTGCATAGCCTAATTTACATAAGCTTTGTATTATCTACACTTTTGCTTAAGTTTGGTTATCGTCTACCCTGGAGAACTGAAAATTTATGAAAGACAACAAAGAAGGTTGATAAAGAGAATAAATGTCAGTTTTCCCATTAACTCACCCCTCGCATATCTGATATGTTCAGTTTCATTGTGTGAAACATGTTTAGAGTTTCTTTCCCAATTACTTTTGCACTGTCTGTTGCATGGTCTAGAGTCACAGTTCTACAAAGAATAAAAAAAGTATGGTTAAAAAGGAAACCGTTTCACAAATCCTAAAGACAACAATTCTGTATTTATTCCAGAGAGGACCTCAAAGAAAGACAGATCATAATTTCTTGGCATACAGAAACTGAACACTGTTTTTTTGTTCTGTGGTTTCATTTTGAAGGTAATTAGAACTAAGCATGTTCTACAGAAAAAAAGCAGACTACTTGCTAATTGAACATTCTCAGTGTATGGTCCACACATTAACTTGTCAAATACAGTATGTATTTATATACATGATCTATCATATATTGAAGCCAGACAAAAATGGTTCACTTTACAGTACTCATAGAAACACACTATTCTGCACTCAAGTTTGGTTCACAAAGAGTTTCCTCAGTATTATTTCAGTTGTCAATTGTCAAATGTTTAAAGCAAGAGTTTCAGAGCGAACTCTGAGGGAGAAGCAGATATAGGCATGTGGATTAAAAGTAACAAAGAACTCAGATTAATGGTAAGCAACTTTAAACAACATTCCAAATACACTTCTTGCACTGTGGGCAATTTTCTGTAACAGCTTTTAACAAAATTACCTGGTTATGAGTTACAGAAATTGCCACCTAAGAGCTTAGTAAGGCAGTAGTAGTGCTTGGCACTTCTGGATTCTCTAATGGCCTAACATTTGAGACAGGTAAGGACAGAATTTCAGGTGGCTAATGAAATGTATGTTAACGGTGTAAACAGGCTTCTCACTGAGGTAACCAATACAGTTTTAACTCTGATGGAGTGGGCTCTATGGACAAAAGGAAGTTTTACATTGGTGTTTTCACAGGGTGCAATCCTGACAACTTGCTAAACACTTTAACAGTGTCTCCTTAAATTTTACTCTATTTTTGAATCTGTCAGAAACCACCAGGAACAACCAAGTGATCTCCAGAAAGGTCGTGTTCTGCCAATATGAAAAAGAAAAACCTTCCTGCTGTGAATGACATGAACACCTCCTTCAGCCTTACACGTTAACATTTTTAAGAAAAATGAGATCAATATCCCCATTAAGATGCAACTATTCAAAATATTAGGGAGAAATGCAAGATGGATCTAAAGGTACACACCACTTCAGAAGAATATTTTACAAAAGTCTATCCTATACTACCAGGACATGGTATTGATGACACAGTAAAAATACCATTAACATCTCAGAAGTTGAGTTTGATTTTAAGAGTGTCTGTGAGTCTGAATCCTTTGCAAGACTATGATTATCATTCTAGGGAATCTTGATCTGTAGGATGAGAAAGCATAGCAACTCATTCACCTGTGAGGTAAAGGGGCAAGAAATGGGTCATGAGCTATAAATCTTAAATTGAAGAGAGAAACTGGTCACTGGTGCAGTAAATAATCCCAAACTGTTGGAACTTGGCTGTCTGTAAGGAAAGCACACTTGAGGGAACACCACCCTGAGATTCTAATCCATATGCCTGGATGCAGCTTCCAGTTTACCCTGCTGCTGCTAAAAAGCCTTTCATTGGACTGAACAGAAATGCTCTAACAAAGACAGAAATACAGCACCTATATCATCAAATAGCATAATTTGGATTGACTGGAGTTGCCAAGTTCATTAGTAAAGCCAGAAGCAGAAACGGAGACACTGCCAATGAGATCCAGGCACCCAAACTGCTTCAGCTATGTGTGAACAATTTAGCATCCCTGCATGCCCCCTGATCTTACCTTAATGAGAACTTCATGAATTAGGGAAATTTCAGGGCACATGTACATTAGCACACCTGACCCAGAAATGAGGTCCAAAGCAATGACCAATTCATGAGAAAGCAGTCTGGCACTAGTTCCAATAAAGAAAGAATAAAGCTCTATCTCAACACACCCTCAATCCTCAACTTAAATCTTCACCTTAAAGAACTCAGGGTAGCCAGAAGACAAAGTATAAACTGATGGATTTTCTTCTTGATTTACCAGTCCCAAAAGGTGACAAGCTTCTGTTAGTGAAAGGTGAATTTTTGTTTTTTAATATAGCTGAACTGTATGTCACAAGCTCACAAATATGAGACAGATGCTATGCATGCAAACCCTACTGCTGAGCTCTAATACACTGAAAAGAACAGTGCCACCTTTTCCATTATCAGCAACCCTGAGCAAATGACCCTTCAGTTCAGGAGGGATTCATCTGTTACAACAACCTGAGATGGAGGGAAAAGTAGAAATGTCCTGTCTTTGAAGATGCCAAACACACCTTCACATAAAAGCCAAGATCATCCCTTTACTTAAGGAGTAACTACTTTGATACAGAAGTGTCTGGCTGAAGAATAAGCATGTATTTAGAAGGTTCTGAGACAATCTTCTACGAAACAGCATAGAACAACTACATGACGCTCTATGCCTAGATTTCATTCTTGCACTTTCAATATACAAGCATATAAATAAATTTGAGATTAAAAAACTCTTTAGTCAAGATCATTCAGCTGAACAAAAAGAAACAAAGAAGAATCAGAAATAAATAATGAGTAAGTAACAGCACGGCTTGTGGAAGCTGAAGGTCCTATTCCTTTGACAGTCACCTATCAACTGACTACCCAGGCAGAGCAACTGGGTTATCCTATTTCTCCAGGGATGGGAAACTACCACAGGTAGCATCTCAGTGAGATCAACAGCGCTGCATTAAGATCAAGTAGAAAGAGATTTTATTATGCTGATAATGATCCACAAGAAAACAAAGGCACTTCTGATGAGGAACTTATGACTATATGAAAAAATGTAACTGCGAAGGGGCAAGAGACATGTACAAGATGCCTTCTTGAACAGCTGAAACATGGGACACAGTCTCTGACCTTGAGATTTTGAGAGTCAACTGTCTTAGCTCCACTTCAGATCTTCACTGTCTATTCTTGCCTAGGACCAAAAATATTATTTGCACACTTACTGGTGAAACAACAGGAAAGACAGATTTGACGCAAAGAAACCTGTCTGTACTAAGATGGACAACTACAGTCCAAGGTGTCTGATTTGCCAGCTGGAGCTGGCATCTTCAGAATCCAAAGTGGCCTCTCAGTCTTCTGTAATTCTGCCAATACTGGCCTAGTCCCCATGCACTCGACACTTGAAGGAGAATGGTACTGATCAGACATCCTTGTCAAGTACAAAGGCAATTTTCTTTAGAGAACTGACTCCAACTGTCACAATCAGCATGTGACCAACAACCTATCAAAGAACAGCAGAAAGCCCCTTCAAGAAAAAGCAAAGTACTCAACACTACACAGCTTAGGGAAAGGGAACAGTTTGCAGCAGAAGAACATTTCAGCTCATCTGGTCACTGAAAGAAATAAAAATGCTGCTGCATATGTGTCATAGTGCAGGATGTAAATGTCTTCTACAAGTACTGCAAAAGGAAAAATCTTCAATATTGAGCAAGCTGGAAAAAATGTATACCAACAATATACATGTGCATATGTATACTGTTTGAAGACAAACCCTTTAAAATATCAAATGCCTATATTAGCTAGTATTTCATGAGACTATTACCAAAATAAGAGCAACCTTAAACTACAGATTATTAGTCAAGAAGGAAGAAGAGAAAAAAATGTACCTCCCTACCAAGAGAAATGATAGTCACAATAATTCATTGAAAATATTTCACTAAATCACTTTAAGTAGCATCCAGAGAGAGGCAAGAGTACATTCTCTTAAGACAGCAATTTCAAACCACAAAGAATGCACTTGTGGAGTCAGATTCCTTCTTTTCCATTCTTGCTTCCTCTGAAAACCACAAATTATTTCTCCTATGCTCCAACACTTTTCAATTTCCCCCATTTTTCTCTTTGAAGAAACAAAAAGGCAAAAGATGACTGTTAAAACTGTTCTCTCTCTGATTCAGACACCTTAGTCTCTTCCTATTCTATCTTTCCAATGTGCCATTTTTTTTGTCATTGGGGGATTTACACTCCATGTCGATGACCAAAAGACCATATATATACATCCTAAACACAGATTAATTTTGATAATAATATTCTACTTCTGATTTCAGTGCAGGTTTGAAAAATAGACAAAGAGGTACCAAGCCCTTTAAAATTTATGTCTTCCTGTCTGTTGTGGTGCTTCTCGTCCTGCAGAAGTGTGCTCACGCTTACTACTGACCATTCTTTTTTCCATGCATAGTTACCTGGCGATATTATCACAGATTCCATGACCTCCGTATTTTGCAGGCTCCACTGGTGCCCCTGCCTTTCTGACCATAATTTTAAGGGTCAATCGTTTACCCTTCATACCAGCAGCTTCAAGTCTGCGTTGGATTTCTTCTGAGAGGCTCAGAAGGAAAGCTTCTGCTTCCTTAGGCTGAAAGAGAAAAACAACATGTTTAGATAATCACTAGTTTTCAAATATTGAAGATAAATCATTAAGAGTGAATGCAATCCAGACTGTGTAAACTGCAAAGAGCAAGCTGACTTACAGGAGATGGCCTTACTTAATTTCAAGTGGTTTGTTTTACACTGTAGGTCCCTGAAGTTAGGTGAGATGGTAGATTCCTATCCTAATGCTGAAGTAGGAAATAGTAAGTCCTTTTGGAAATGTTTTTAAAAAAATGTATTTAGAAACCTCAACACAGAATTGCAAGTCTAACTTTAAGCACACACCTAGAAGACAGGCTTATAAGGAAAATCTTTTTCACCATGAGGAAAGTCAAGCAGGGGAATATGTTGCTCAGAGAAGCTGTGCAGTCTTTCTTCTTGGAGATTTTCAACACCAGACTGGATAAAGTCCTGAGCAACTGGTCTGATCTCATAGCTTCCTCTGCTTTGAGCAAAAGGCTGGACTACACAACATCATAAAGTCTCTCCCAAACTGATTTTTTCTAGAATTTCTATAAATGCTTAAGTTCTCAACAAAAAGCTGAATTATTTTTTAACACAATTTTGTCAACAACACTCCCCCCATACAATATTTGCAAAAAGACTAATAAAAATGTTTCACTGGAGCAGCTGGTGATGGTTTTGGGCACTGGCATCTTTGAATAATCAGCATTTAAATGAAAGAGAATGCTAGGTGCTGACAAACCTACTGCAGTTCTCTTTTTCTGTATGAGACTTGTATACCGAATGCAGAATAGCCAGCTAATTTTGTGCAAGCTTCTTTTCAGTCCAATACTTTTGCAGTCTCTCCTCCCATTTTATCGTTTGGTCTCCTACTTCTTCATTTTCCTCATTTTTATTTGGTGGCTAAGATGGTGCTCTAACAGATCAAAGTGTAAGTGAAAATAATCAGAATATGAGAAGATTCTTCTACAGCTGAAAGAAGTCATTGCAGAAAAGAAAGTAAGTTTGAATTTACCTGTGTAAACCTTATTCCATAGTTGATTTCTGCTGAAACAGATTTTCTTTCTTTTTCTGTACGAACAGGTCGATCATCCAAACCTCGACAAAATCTGTAGAGCATTTGTCCTGTTTTTGGACCAAATTCTTTTTGCAGTTTTGACATTGAAGCACATTGCAGATCTCCACAGGTTTTAATTCCCAAAGAAGCCAGCTTAGATTCCATCGTCCTGCCAACTCCTAACAACAAAGCAATTAGTTCTGTTAATGCTACACAATTCAGAGCCAGTCAGGTTTTGAACAAATAAAATTTGTCTTTTTAAACCTACACTAGGCCCTATCAAATTAATAAATAAATATACACCATAAAAATAAAATTCTACTCAACAGAACATGGTTCAGATAGAAACTTTTGCTGTCTTCATCTGTATTTCTTTAATTTGTTTCATATATTTAGTTTAAGAAGTCATACTGCAGCATGTTTCTTTATTTCTTGGTAAAATGTGAATGACTCCTGCTTGCAAATCTTCTTGACAAGGTACTGCCTGTTACAGTGTATATAGCTCTGAACACCACACTCAGTCTAAAAAGTGTCCAACATGTAATATGCTTTTCCATTGTATACAAGTGATTTAATCTAAAAGAACACCAACAAATATTTTGACTACTGTTCCATTGCTTCCTAGGTAGAAAAATAATATTTCAAGTAGAAGTGATAGCATACCTGTATCACTTGTGCTTTGAATTGCCAAGCACTAGAAATTGTAGGTATCCATGGCAACGGCACATATGTAAGTGTGATAAACTTAAATATATTTCTGGGTTTTCGAGAGGTGGTCTGTTACTTCCAAAAAATATTAGTCCTAGGAGTTTACACTACCAAAGTCAATCTCAGGTAATCAGCTTCTATCTTTTTATAATCTGTTTCTTTGTCTAGGTGGCATTACTGACACAAACAGTAAAAAGTTTTTATGATAAACATGCAAGTGAATTCCAAGAACTTTAAAATACTCAAGTCAAAGCACAGTACTATATAATTTTCTGGAGGAAAAATATATCCTACAAGTTATGCCAAAGAGAAATGGTGCTGTGCTGTAAATTATGTTTGGCCATGGTAGGGGATACATAAAAGACGATTTCGAGTAAACTTGAATCTGTCTATGTATGCTATTTTCTTTTCCATTTTGGTGTCTATTGCTATCTATTTTTTGCTTTCCTTCTCTTTTTTTTCTCTTAGAGAAAAATGCTATTTTGAACATTTAACACTAAATATATGTGTACACATGCAGGCTGAGCTCAGCTTATCACTAACATACAAAGCAGAAATGAGCACTTAGCATTTTTTGCAGTGTCACATTATACTACTAAAGTACCGAATAACAATACAATACAGTTACATGCCAGGAAACACTTTAGCTTACATCTCTTTTAAGTATTTTCCTGTAACAGTAAAAAAATGTAATAAAGCCTGCTTTCATACAGGTCTATTCCATATGTCCTTACCATCTATCACGCTCCCAGCACAGTAACTCTAGTTCTCTGCCATCATTCTGTGAATCCTGCTAGGCCTTGGAGAACCTCCCTAAAACCTGTAGGCCAAAAATGCTTCTTTCCTCCCCTCCAGCTTTCTCCTTCCTGGAGTAAAGAGATGCCATCCACAGGAACCCTGACAGACTTGAGAGATGGGCCTGTGCAAACCTCATGAAGTTCACCCAGGGCCAAGTGCAAGGTCCTGCATATGGGCCAGGGCAATCCCAAGCACAAAAACAGGCTGGGCGATGAGTGGATTGGGAGCAGCCCTGAGAAGGACTTGGCAGTGCTGGTGGATGGAAAACTGGGTATGCCCCAGTAATGTGCTCTCAAAGCCCAGAAAGTCAACTGTATCCTGGGCTGTATCAAGGGAAGTGTGGCCATCAGGTCAAGGGAGGTGATTCTCCCCCTCTACTCTGCTCTCATGAGACCCCACCTGGAGTGCTATGTCCAGCTCTGGGGACCCCAACATAAAGGGGGGGTCGAGCAGGTGCAGAGGAGGGTCATGAACATGATCAGAGGGTGAAGCACCTCCCCTGTGAGGACAGGCTGAGAGAGTTGGGGTTGTTCAGCCTAGAGAAGAGAAGGCTCTAAAGAGACCTTACTGCAGCCTTTCAATATATAAAGGGGGCTTATAAAAAATGTGGAGAGGAATTTTTACCAGAGCCTGCAGTGACAGGACAGGAGGAAAGAGTTTTCAACTGAAAGAGGGTATATTTAGATTGTATATAAGGAAGAAATTATTTACTGTGAGGGTGGTGAGACACTGGCACGGGTTGCCCGGAGCAGCTGTGGCTGCCCCCTCCCTGGCAGTGTTCCAGGCCAGGTTGGACGGGGCTTTGAGCAGCCTGGTCTAGTGGAAGGTGTCCCTGCCCAGGGCAGGGGAGTTGGAACTAGATGATCTTTAAGGTCCCTTCCACCCCAAACCATTCTGTGACTCTGTGATTTTGATTCTCTTATGTCCACATGACAGAAAACATGTACTCTGGCTATACAGATGATGACTGAGAACTACTGCCAAAATGTACAACAGTTGAATTTTGCTTGCCTGTCCCTCAAAGGATGTACTAATTTGGATCACTCTCCTCTGTCAAGCTGTCATTTTTCACAAAACTTGTGCAAACATTATGTCATTAGAACTTATATCTCTCAGTAAGATTTGGCTGAAACTGCCAAACAGTTCATGCTTGCAAATGATATCATAATTGTCACAATAATTTCTTCAGACAACTAGCCAAGAGTTGGAATTTGACAAACCTGTTGTTCTTTAAAAGAATCAACATATTTTGTCACAGTTTGCAGTATACCATTAACTAAAGATCCTTACACAAAAAAAAAATTACCTATGTAATAAATGCCTAAAGTATATTCTAAGTCTACCAGAACCAAAAGCTGTCTATAGCTGGATGCAGAGCACAACAGTGGTAATACTCCCACAGTAGCCTTACTTTCCACCTTCCTCTCTATTTATCAGCCATTCTAATATGGCTCATGTTGCAAGCAGAAACAATAGTTCAGTAACATACTTCTCTGCCAAATTTTATTTCTTAATTTTCCTCCTGTCCTTATTCTTTTGGAAATCTCTCTGTTTCTTAGATGCAGCAGAGATTAAATAAACTCCTCTCTCCTTTTTTCCCTTCATATACTCTCTATTATGGCATCTGTGCTGTTTTTTGCAAATCCTGACTTCATACACTCCTTTTTAGAAAGAATACTCTCTTGGACTTGTTCTCAGTTCTGAGCAAACCCTGCCTCTCTCAGTGATAAGTACCTGATGTTACTAATTTTATTACATTCATTATGATACAGCAAACTAGCACTCACTTGGAATGACTCATCTAAATAATTTCATTAGAGAATATAAGGTTGCATAACATACTAAATGCTGAACTTCTTCTGTAGATCATACAGTGTGAATCTGTAAAATTCCTTCTAAAAAAGATGTTTCTCAAAGATACAAAAAGGTCACAGAGATTCTCTTCAGAAATTTCAGAGATCAGTAGGTCTTTTTTTGGATCATAACCATGGAATAGCATCTGATTTTGTTTGATCCAGACCACAGATTTTTAGCTGTAACTGTTTTAATATCAGGAGGCAAAATGTCCTCTAAATGAAAGGAGTACCTGGAAGACTGGTAACAAGTTGCCCTCTGATAAAATCATCCACTTCTTCAGGTTTTAAGTGATACTGTCCATCCGGTTTTGCTTTACGAGTTGCCATTCTGGCCAGCAGAATATTGGAACCTGTAAAAACAACAAATTAAAGTATGTCTGTGGCAAATTCTGTCTTTTCAAGTAGAATACCGCAGTTCAACAGCCAAGGAAAAACTGCAGAAAGTACACTCAAATTATTTATCTTTTACAATTAATTTAATGAAATATATTCATACACATTTGCAGTATATACTTCCAAAATACCAGCCAGCAGTACTTGTGATTACAGCAGTGTAACCACTGGTAACTGCAATTGCAAAGTTAAAACCAATCAAAAAAACACCAAAAAACACAAACCAACCAACAAGTAAGTGCAGGACACTTCACTAAGAACACTGAATTTATTTCTCTTGGCTGTGTTCTACATATATAGAGGTACAGATAAACAAGTGCAAATGGCTAAAAAATTTAGAAGTCTAATATTTTAATACTTCAGAACTTAAAAAAATCTGCTGTGGTCAGCGTAAATACTACTTAGGTGACAATTCTATTAAACATATGTGAAACACTGGAATTAAGCTAATATTTGGGCCTGAGTATTCATTAAAAAAATTCAACGATTCATTAAATTATGTGCACTCATAAGGTGTGGTGGGAAAAAGACCTATTTCAGTATTTTTTCTTCCCTGTTTATTGGCTTATTCATGCCCAGCCAGTAAGATCTCTGAAATGATACCCAAACACATTAATTACTACCACTCAAACATCCTGTTGTAAGCTAAAACAAATAAAAGGTCAAGAGAATTTACAACTCACAGCACTATGTGTTACTATTGCTCTTCTCCTCCCACCTACATTCACATTCTTTTTGTCTATTCTAAAATTTTAGTTAATAAGAACAGTAACAGAATTTTATGTGCACTGTTTCTCCTGAGAGGTTCAATTGATGAAACAATGACAGATTCATCGTTCAATCTCCTATTTAACTTTGGGGGTCCACGTTTTGTCTATAGTGTACTGAAGATTTCTGATCCTCTTATCTATCAAACATACCGACATAGCCTCTAATACCACAAATCTGTGATTTACCTCCTGCAATGTATTATTCCCTCAACACTGAAGTAAAGCAGGAAAAAACCTAATACCTCACTTAACAAACAAGAAACCAAGATACAGGATGTTTACAGATAAGTGTTTAATCTTTCACTAGCATTGCTTAAATCAGTTTAGTTTAGCCACTAAAATCTCTAGGGTAAAAATTAAATTTATTCAACTGGCATAAGCATGTCCTTCTTTAATTTATCTCTAATCAGAAAACAGTGTTGAGAGGAGATCTCAATAGTATAACAGTATTTACTAAAATTTACATTTTGTTATATTGGTACAACTTTCCCATTGGGCAACATATAAATCACTTACACAAGATGTATGTTTCTGGCAGATCATGTTTTTGAAATAAGATCTCTATATTCATGTAATAATACAATTGTTTCCTCTGATATTTTTAGTTAATAATGAATTATGAGTGAAGGGACAAAGTCATTGCTGTGTACCTACCATAGGAATTTCTAGAAAGGATACCAAAATTATTTTCCAGTATCTCACACAAATTGATTATTAGAAAAAAAAAAAAAATTGCTCATAGGTATTTGTCTCTTTCATTTGGTATAAGAGCTGTATCTAAGAAATAATGCTTTCAAAACTAATTCCGCTCTTTCTATGGAAAAAACAAACACATTAAATAAGCATATAAAAGAGATTACAAATGTGTTTCAAGTCAAAACAAGACAGAAACAGGAATCCAGGGAATTACAGTCTCTGTGCTATGATATCAGAAGAAATAAAGAATTCTGTTTACACTAATGAATTTCAGCTTGTCTCACAAGTGGATTTCATATACTTATATGCACTCAGTATATTTACTCAACCCTAGGATTAATTAGAGACAAAAACAAAGGAGAAAGGAAGAGGACAAGTTAAAAGAAATCAAGGAACTCTTTTCAGATGTGTGATTTCATATACAGTACCTACTACAAATCACACAAATCTTTGCTTTCAATACCTTCTAATAATTATGCTAAATCATGACGCCCCATAAACTCTTACTGCTATCTCTGATAAGGAACAGAATCCATACTCATTTTTCTGTTTACTGGAAAAATACAGCATTTTATAAAAATGAATGTAAGAATATCATACAGATGGAATTTTAGCATACTGTTCAGATAACAAAGGAGACATTATAGCAATTTTACAAATTTTTGCTTAAAATTTTCCCCTTATGAAGATTGTCTTGCATTGTTATTTACACTAATTTACATGGCAACATATTCCATATCACACAAACACTTAAGAGTTTTAGCAATCTTACACAGCTTTGATACACCTTACAATAGTAGGCACTTCTTGTAAACAGAAATGAAATAAGGTACTTACCCATCCCAACAGAAGCAGTGCATTTA
Source organism: Athene noctua (assembly GCF_965140245.1). Taxonomy (NCBI): domain Eukaryota; kingdom Metazoa; phylum Chordata; class Aves; order Strigiformes; family Strigidae; genus Athene; species Athene noctua. The sequence goes on from NC_134037.1 coordinate 193,293,618, forward strand.
GTTTGAGCTTTGATTTCGGTGCGGATAGCATTTGCAAGTTCATCAGGAGTCAGTCTGGTCTCTGTAAGGATTTCAGTGATATCTACTAGAGCTTCATCACAACTGACTGCTTCGATGTTATGAGTATAGCTATCAACACAAAGTAAAGGAGGTGAAACACCAGCAACAGCTCACCATCTGTTAAAACAAATATGTAGCAAATAAAGTCTTCCTTTTGTGGTGGCATTTCCCTGCTTATTTTGTATCACACATCACTTACACATTAAAAATGCTAAACCAGCAAATTACAGTAACATGACTAATGTAGGACTATTTTCAACATGCATCATGATTTTAAAGGAACAGCTGGAAGAGGAGCTGAATACTTATTTTTCATTGACAGTAACAAATTTCCGGTTTTGTTCAAAGTGCATTTAAAACCAGAAAGTAGTTTCTAATAGAAGTTACTCCAATAATCCATTCTTAAGTCACTCAAAAAACCCTCCTGGAAGAATCTCACTACTAAGCAGGGATCTGCTTCTCATAGTGTAATCAGTAAAAAAATTAACAATGACTCCTTTAGAAATCAGATGTTGACTGTTTACAGGATTTGGCTTCAAGATCAAAAGAAGTACAGTGCTCAAAATGACAAAAATACTACAAAAGGAAGTTGTCAAATAGGAATGACTTTATTGAAGCTGAAGAGTAACACAGGGATGCAAATACTAAATCGAATAATGGCATTCAGCAGCGGCAAATAAAATATGCTAGATAACCTTACCATGAAAGATCATGTAAACAAACAGCACATGTTACCTTGCTAGTATTTCATATATTGTCCGTGCAACTTCTTTGTATGCATCAAAATCATATGAAACCGCTTGTAGATTTGGACACAACTTTTTTGCTTGGCCAAAAAACATTCCATTCTTTATGCCAACTTGTCTAAAATTAAATAATAAAAAAACCCCAAATAAACACAGTACCAACTTTTATACAAATTAATATGGAGTATTTCCAAATGAAGTATTTATCTTTTCCCACAAGAATGAATTATCAATAAGAAGGAGTTTAGTCTAACTGCTAGAAACTTAATAGGTAAAAAAAACCCCCTGCAAGTAGAGTATTTAAATTAGCTGTATAATACTCAGGCATGCAGCATGGACAGCCTGAATGGGAACATTCTTAAAGAGAAAGAAGTCTCCAGAAAGCACTACTTGCTACCTTCAGTTTCAAATTAAAACCACACATATACACTACAGTGACTAAGGTAACTGGATCTTACAATCCACTGTGCAAGCTTACAAAATTATGCTCCCGTAATAAACAAACTCTAAGTTTTTGAAACACAAATATAATCCTACCTATCCCAGAATGCTTGAGAAAGGTTCCAATGAGGGGATAATTTCTGGAGTATTGTTTTCATCGGGGAACAAAATCCTATTTCCAAAACTGTGCTTATATTTATAACAAGTTGTTTCATACTCTGAACATTTATAAGCTATGTTATTGGGAATGCTCAACATAATCAGTGCAAGAAATGGTTTTATGTTTAGTAATCACACTTACTGTCTCATTTTAACTAAAACCTTCAATAACAAAGTGTTCTTAATTCCATAAAAGAATGCAACTTTGACACAAAGAAGTGAAGATAATTATGCAATCAACAATATCACAGCAAATGGCATAAGGTTTTCCTTAATACGCTTTGTTTCAAGTTACATGTAGGTTAGGCTGAGAGCTATTAAGCAGTGTTTAAAAAGCAGCAGCATCCATAGGGAAAACCTTGTGTTAAATTCCAACAACTACAACTTTTGAAAACATAAAAAATAACTCTCTAGATAAATTTCAAGAAACTGATCTAAGAACTGCTATTTTTGGACATTTTATGGCTATCTGTATGAGATTTTCAAGCAACCTGATAGGTAACTTTTACCTACCTGGCTTCATAACTACAAGAAGCTATTTCAGCCATGGACAGAACAGTAAGATCGAAGTCAGCTCCATTCACGTGTGTGGAATCCAGATGCTCCCAGACTGGTGAGTCCAGCTTATCAGATACTCTAATTTCTGCTTGGAAAATAATATTTATATTTGGGTTCATGTCATTTTTCTTAAGAGTTCAACAGAATGAATGTGAATAAAATAAAAATTATGGGGTTTATTTTACACAATTTCTATACTGCTACCTGTTGATGAAGAGGTTCTTAATACTGTATTGATTTATATCATGGCCCAGAAAAAAATACAGACACCCCCTCCCCCATAATCTCTCTCTGCAGACAGGTCTGTACATATTACTGAGAAGAATATTAAGCTACTGAAAAATTCTGTGTCTGTTTTCCCCACAGTTACTAGACAGCAGCTTGTTGGTGACTGCATACACCACACTGCATACTGTAAAGTAAGACTGATCTCAGTTACCTTTAATTACAATAAAAATGATCAAACACTTGAGGCTACCTACTAGAACTATATCCTGTAAGCAAACACAAGACACTCAAAAATTTACTAACTGCTTGTCTGAACAAGACAACACTTAGCTATATTCCTTTTTATAAAAAGCATAACCACCAGCATAACACAGAAATTAAATTCAGAATACAAACCCACTTTTTACCATACTTACAACCTCTTACTTAAAACTGTTTTTCTAACAATCTAGATAACACAGAGTGATTTTAAAGAAGTAAAATAACCAGAATGCTGATTAGCTCAAATTAAAAAGCATTAGCTAGAAACTTTTATTTCCTTTAATACTCTTTGGAGATATTAATTGACAAAACTTTTGCTGTTACTTCCTAATAATTCTCTTATTAGGATATGTCAACTTCTTTCAAACATCACCATAATTTTATCTTGGATCAAAATGATACAATTACAAATACTGCAACCCCAGATGTAAAATGAGACAGACCTTCCCTAATTCTATAAAACTCTACTGCAAGCTCTTAACTAAATTTTAGAGTCCTCCAGGCCCACTGCATACTAGGTACTAGAACAGAAATCCATGACTCTGAATACTGGAATCAAGTAAAGCATTTTCTATTCCTTTCTATTTGAGTTTTCACAGTATGTAAACCTTCAAAGATACAGGCCTATACTCTAAATAAACATCAGCCTGAAAAAATGGCTAGATGCAAAAACTACCATGCCTTCCCAAACTTCCCATGCGAATCAAACCAACAAGGTGTCATGCAGACAAAAAGCTTCTATTAACTTAAAATTAAATCCAATATGTATGCTATAGTTCTTTTTCATTACTGTAGTCTATTTAATACCATATACCTTTGTAATATAATAAAAAGGAGTATTCTTCAGAGTGCCACAATGCCTAATTATATTTCAGGCTACTAACAACTTACACACTGACAATCTGACTGAAAGGCAACATGGTGCTATCTGCACAAATGACCAGTTATCAGACCAGAGAAAGTGTTGTAATGAGTGAGTGGAGACAGCAGGGGTAGAACCTGACTCATGTGAAAACCTGCTTTTATTCAGAATTTCTGCTAAATTTGTGCACCTTTTTATGTCTTATATATTTTAATGTATGATGAGCTCAGTAAGTTACCTAAGATGTCTACAACTGAAAATCAGAGCAAAATTATGCCCCAAATAAAGATAAGAATGACAAGAACAATTTCTTTAGTCCATGCCTTCCTGTGCCCTGGCCTGAGATGATGCTGTCATCTTGTCTATCTTCATTGGACTCGTTGACTTTTTCCACATCGCAGCAGAGCAGATCCCCCCATGAGCTGATGGAGTCACTTCATGTGAAATTCAGGGCAATGCAGAACACATTGTCCTCAATGGAAGGCAAGGTAGAGAACCTCTCATCAAAAGCTGGGAAACTAGACAGGCACATGGTGAATGTGGAGCAACGGATGGAGAAATCAGAGGCCAGGACCCAAGTCTGTGAAAAAGAAATCGCTGAGAATAAATCTGTGACTAATATGATGGTTAAAATCTGCTGCTCTTTAGAATGAAAAAAGGGAGATACTAGGGTTGAGGGAAAGGAAGCCTAGAAAACATTCACATCTTGGGCATCCTGGCCATAGAAAAAGAGACCCCAAACTATGAATCCTGATTAACATATGTTAATCTTCTGTCTTTAGAACATGAATGTTAAAGATGGCATGTATGTAGAGAAGTAATTTCTACTAGCCAGAAAGGCTATATCTCCAATTTGGGAGATTTTGGGTGAGAGTGATAGCAAGTTTTTAAATTTAAAAGTTATACATTTTTGGATGAATTCAAACAAGAAAAAGAAAGTATTTCATAAAAGGCTCAAGATTCTATTGACACTAGATATTTGTCTAGCAATGCAGATCAAAGGCAGGAACCAGTATCACTAAAGAAGTAATTTGCAAAAAAAAAAAAAAAGATAAAAGTAGCAGAATTCAAGTTTTTGTTCAAAAGTAATTCATAAAGATTTTGTTTTGTTTATTTTTTGTTTGGTTTGGTTTTTGTTTGGTTGGTTTTTAATTTGAAACATTTTTTCTAATAAGCAAGAGCTGGAGAAGGCAAAATCAGCGAACAGCCTGGAAAGCTTGAAGCATCAAAAAATGAAGTGGGTTCCATGTTGAAGCATGGATGTTAAAATATGTTCATGTTCAAAGTTGGTCCCAAGTACCTTTTCATTTCTTTTATGTAACATGTCTCCAAACAGGATTGTGTATGTTTAACAGCATAATTTACCATTCTGTATTTTGGTATTTTAGAAAAAAGTACTTTTCCATGTGATACATGTGCCTACCGGACCATATTTACCTCTGGCATGGCACAATTAAACACATGTCGTGAAGTGTGTCACATAAGCTTTCTAAGATACTATGATGTTAGAAAAGCCTCGCCTGCAATTCCACCTTTTCATCTAAGACCACAACTAACTGTAACTTCTTTTCCCCAAAAGGAAGACAAGCCATATACTTATGAGAATGCAAGCAGAAACAACAGGCTGTATTTTTTGTTGATAAAACTATTGTATATGGAGATAAAAATTAATAAAGAGACTAAAAAATATTATGAACTGCAGCTAATGAGATAGAGATTACAAAAAGAGCGTTAGGAAAAAATCCTTTCACTAAAACAACAGGTTGCACAATCAGTCTAAGTATCAAGAAAGAAAGAGGCCTGCCTTGTGTGCAAGCCAGTGAGATTGGATGCTGAAGTAAAGAAATGAATGTGCAGATATCCAGAAAAAGCTGCTGCAGTAAGAAACTGAGTTGTTACACAATGAGGCTGAAATCTGCTATACCCTTAAGCAGTAAATATAGTAGAAGAGATACCACTGAATTTGTGAATCACAAAGAACTTGCTAGATATCACCTAAACTTCTGTAATTTAACTGCCCCACTCTCCAAATGTCACTTGATTGTATGAAGTCACACCCTCATCCAGTGTAACGTCCTAATAAATGTTACGAAGTCACTGTATAGAACTGAACTACCAATAAATAGTTCATATACAAGCTATACTACAGAAAATCCAACTCCATAAAAACCACAGCTATCTTTGTAGCGCACTTTTATATGGCATTGCAAACAACACCGCAGAAGCTAAGCCTGGAGCATCCTGAGAAGTCCTGAGAAAGTTAAAGGCCAGTGGGTTCCACGAATATATTCTACCTCCGTTTTGAAGTGTTCTTAAACTACAGCAAAAAGACAAATAAAATTGCATCACTTCCTGTAATACCTTGTTTCCAAATGTCTTTGAAAATTGGCAGAATTTATTAGGGATTTTTTTTTTTTAAAGTACTAATATTTCAGAAACAACCATGGAAGAGCAACCTGTCTTTTTCTACCTATTGTATCAACAAAATAACTCACTGAGGTGTAAACTTTGTAACAACATACCTGCTACCAGAAGGTTGGTAAAATTGCATATGCAAGGGACTAAGGAGAAACTCCACTTCCAATCCTAAACTGAAATTAAATAGCAGCTACCCCTTGTATATGCACCTTTTAGAACCTTGTGGTAAACTGCTTCAAGGTGAGGAAGCAGACTGTTGGAGAAAAAAAGAGAACTACGTTGCCAATGTTTGGCAATATACTTTCTCATACTAAATGCAGTTCAGGCAGTAGAATAGTAATAAAACATGTTAATAAAAGTATGCTTTGTTTATATTAGTATAGTACTACTCAAGGACACAGAAAGTAACAAATTTTTAAATTACTCCAGGCAAGTAAGGAATTCTCAAACTACAACAGATGCCCTGGATTTGAAGAAACAAAATACTGGGGAGACAGAACACATGGAAGTTGCACAGACTTTCCAGAAACCTAAGATGCTCTAAAGACCACACAAATTAACTCTCGGTCACAGATACAATGTACACATGCAATTCAGAACCCAACTTCAAAGAACTTCTCACTGGCCATGTATTGTCATTTCTACTTTAATAGTAAAAAAAATTTAGTAGCCTTCTGTATAATAGACTTACTCATAACAAAGTGATCCCAGACAACCTGTATTTATTTCCTGTTTTAAATAATTACTTAACATTGTATCTTATACTCAACCTCAATGAAAGTCAGTAAAACCTAAAATTACTCTAAAATAATTCACGATACTGAGCAAAGCTAACTTTGAAGTCACAGTGGCATGTTATTACTGAGCACCATGTTGTCCAAAGCTATTTCTTCTCTGAAATTCCCCACATGAATAAAACAAATTTATCCACTGCACACTTTTTTAATAGCTTTAAGAAAAAGTCTTCAATAACAAAATTTAAAAACATACTGACGAACAAACAAACAGACTTATCTGTACCTGCTTTGCCATTCAATAGCTTATTCTGATAATATTGCTGTTCAAGCTGGGGGTTTGCACCAGGGCGCAGTGGTGCCTTTCCTGCACCTCTGTTACTAGTAACAGCTACTGGTTTTCCTGTGGAGAAGAAATGAATGTACTGCTTACAAGTCAACATCTATAACTTACATTTTAATAACAGCACAACTAGGGTAGGTGAGATCATAAACATGTCTGCTTTATTTTTTTTATATTTTCTTTCAAGCTTATATACTTTTACAGCATTAAGAAGGAAACAGCTAAGAAAGTGACTTTGCATTGTGACTATGAATTTCTTGTCTTAATTGCAGTCACACGTAAAGATGAAAAGCTTTTAAAGGATAAAAATACAGCCACACTAGTTTGTCTTTAATAAAAAGTATAGATGGAAGCTGTGAAACTTCACCAATGCCTAATGATTCATTAGTTTAAGACACAGCAAACACTGTACTAATTTAAAATACTTTATCATGTTTATTAGCTTAAGTAAACTAGAAGAGTATACGCATAACAACACACTCGTTTCCACTTAATTAACTGTACAAAATCAAATCTTCAGTAAACTTTTGACTTTTTAGTAATATCAACTCCTCCATAATTTTTCTACAGCACCAAAGTTCAGTGTTTGCACAGAACAACTAGTATCTCCACTTCTAAATGATACACTTGTAAAAGAACCCACCAAACTTGCTAAGGAGCTCCACTAACTCTTCCTGTGCCCCAAGGATGATCACACAACTCAGACTTCTAAATGCTAACTAAATTGTTCAACCTCCGGGTCTTGTAGTACTTCATGTGTAAGATAGCAAACAGGAGAAGCAAATTTCCCTTGAAAAAGATGCATCAGGCAAAGAGACAATTCTCAACCTTGAACTTTCCACTTTTCTAGTTAAAACAAAGCTCCTTACATCACTTCAGGAAAATTATTGGGATATCCCTTTTTTTTTAAACACAGTGACCAAAATCTACTTTTGGTATAACTAGAATTTGAGCTCTGATTTCTATTATGGTAGATTTAAGTCTCAGTAAGGTATGTGCAATGTTACATAGAACGTTACTCCAGATTTTACTTTTTTTTTTCTCTAGATAGTGAAAGGAGACAGCAAGGAGAATTCCAGTTCTCTCTTCCACTTCTTTTTGGATTGTGAGAAAGTAAGCAGGAATAAAATGATTTAACATGTGAAGTTCATTTTGTAAGTGTGAAAGTTTGGCTTTGTTTTTAAAGGCTTAACTGAGTAAACTGTAACATGCAGAATTAAATACTGACCTTTGAGATCTGGTCTATTTCGGATAGCCACAGACACAAAGAAGCAATCCATATCCACGTGCATTATACAGCTCTGTGGCTTGGTTGAGCTCGCAACAGACACATTACCTAGTATGAAGATACACCAACAGAAAACTTGAACCCTAAATTTATACATTTTGGTACTACTCACAGTAGTCATCAAGGACTATTATCAAGTTCTTACCACCTTAAATTATAAAGATTTTTGTTTCTTCTCACCAAGAAGGTATTTACATTTATAAAATTCTCAGAGAAATGTAAAAATAAATAGTAGACTAACAGACTAAACAGTGCATCAGCTTAAAAGTTTCTATTTTATTTTCTCATAATTAACACCTTCTCCCTAACAAGTTCCCCCAACCCAAGGAGATTAATGCATGTTGTGGGAACTGGATCTTAATTTTGCTATGTTAACACTGAATGTGGAACAGAGAACTTTACTCCTGTTTGTTCATCAATCAGAATACTGTTCCAAATGATTAAAAAAAGTTTAACTGCACTAAGAGCTACCATTAATTCTTCATGAAACACATCAAAATTAGTTTTAAACCTCCCATGCAATAGGATTTTGTCATTGCTGTAACTACACTCACACAAATAGCCAGCAAAGATGAGCAAGATGGCTCCAGACTGAAAAACTCACATGCCTAAAGCACTAGTAATACTTGTGTCAAGTATTCTAGAAGTTCAAGTGCATGTCCATGTTGCGGTCCTACCAGGAGGCTGTATCTAACCAAACCCCTCTCCCCCAAAATCTTAATTTGAACAATGCATAAAGTGTAACAGTGAAAAAAATACTTTGATAGATCAAGTGAATTGTTCTGCTTAACATCTGAGTTAATTACTGAATAATCAAAAAAAAGTTTCCTTGTTGTTAACAATTTACCATTTGAAGTAATTTTTTGAAAAATAAGGACTGTCTTAAAAAGGGCATATTTACAAAGCAAGTGATCAAGTTAATGCTTAAGAAGCTGCTACTTATCAACTGAGACACAGGCATTAACTATTCGAATACTCTAGGCCCAATCAAAGAGAAAATAAAAATATATTAGTTTAGACCATATTTTGATGAAAAAAAACCCCACATTAAGGTAGTTTGTAAGCTAACATGTTTTATAACTGGGGAGTCCTAGCACAAACACAGAATCAGTTTATTTATCTGACAGAAATTTTTTTGGATGTAGTAATTTATAGTCAAGCATATTTTCATATGATTACAAGTGAGTACTTTTACAGCACAACAGAGACAATTTCTTTGATAGTATAGTGCTAGCCTTTTAATTGGATAAGACTATAAAAGAGAGATACTAAAGATGCAAAATACTTGATCTATAATGGTAACATTTTGCCTCTCATGAATGACACATTTTTTTATTTTGGCCCTTGATGTAATGACATAAAACATTTCTCTTCTGTCACAAGCCAGGTTCAAAAGTCTCATATGACACTTCTACCCGTTTAAACAGACCCAGAGGTATATAAAACTCTTATTAACAACAAAAAAAAGTAGATTCTAGTTCACTTCTACATGTTACTATGTTTAAAATTTTCACACTGAACTATAAGCAGAAAGGGTTTTTTCTTCTGTTTTTTCCCTTTAGATTTTCATACAGGAACTACAGACTTGTGTATTTAGATATATATACTTTTTTTTCACTTGATCAATCCACATATCTTGGTAAAATCAGGAATATTATTTCTACAAGAAGAAATTGAATATAGATCAGAGTATCACATTAAGTCACATTTTAAGTTAGAAAAACCCAAACAAACAAACCAAAAGTAGTTGGATCAGCACATCAAAGTCATCAAGCTTTTCCAGATAGCCTGACTGTAATGTGAATATTGAACGCTAACCTACTTAGTTAGACATTTAATGTACAAAGATATAAGGCACCTTCCCAACATAAACCTTCTTAAACAAGTATCTACCTGTGTCAGTTTTAAGTGCAGACCTGCCTGCTTTCCATTTTTTTAATTTTTCCCTTCCTGGAAAGACACCGCTGTTTTTTCTCTGAAGGCTGTTGACAAACTCTGTCAATTCACACTTCCATGTTGATATATGATGCAGTCTTGAACGTGAATAAAAGTCAGAAATAAAACTACAGTCTGAAGGTTTGGACACAGGCAACGAAGCTGCCTTGCTAGGAGTAGGTACAGAAGTGCTTTTTGTGCTTGAAGGCCCCTGAACAGTGGAGTGGTGAGCACCATTTATTTTAGCATTACTGTGCAAAGATGAAGACGAGGATGAATTTCTCATAGTCCTATGTGGATTCCACGAAAAGTCTGTATTCTTGTTGCTTTGCTGCAACTGCTGCATTGTGCAGTCTCTAAAGTCAACCATGCCTTTTTCAGCCTTCCCCTCCTCCTGCAAAGGGCCTGGAGAGAACCTACTTGCAACACCGTTGCCAGAGGGCACCAAGCAATCCTGTGTCTTTAAGGCACTGGTAGAAGTGTGTGTGTGTCCGTTAAAAATGGCAGTGCTGTCTTTGCGAGACTGAATCCCATTTTGTTTCCGTCCAGGAAGGATCTGCTCCAGCTCCGTAAATCCAAAAACGTCATTTTCTTCTTCTTCTTCTTCTTCTTCATTCCAGCTACTTATTCCATTTGGTGTGATCTCGTTTTCCATCTCACACTTTTTAATATGATTTCTGTAACAGATACGATTATTTAATACCACATCTTTTAAACAAAGTGGCACATTAACAGGTCATTTCAAGTGCTAAGTATTTATCTCCCTAATTGTTATCAGTTTATACTTAAGTAGTTTTCGCATTCTCAAGACAATTATCTCAAACTATGAGCCATGTCCTCTCAATGTCACAGAATTCTATTGCTGTACAAAAGATTTCACAGACTTGGTGTATTATTAATGCACCACTACCAGGTGGTAGAAACCCAACCAAACTACTTTTCATCTTTCAAGCATATAAAACAATGTATTCTGCCGTAAGTGAACTGGCAATTTACATTTACTCTTGACAGTGTAGAGGCAAAGCTTTTATTCAAAAAATTACATCTGTGACAAATCCGAAGTGGAATTAAAACCAAAGCCTTCAAGAATCATACATACTCTTGATTTGCTGAAAAAATCCCCAACCACCACTTCCAACTTAAGTACACACAAAAAAAGGTGGGAAACAATTAGCTATCCTGTATACCAGTGAAACCAGAAAGCCAATTAACTGTGACAACAATTTGGTTAAGATTACCAGAATCATAAATTCTATTTAATATAGTATGCTTGAGGAGCTGCACAGCTGAAAGCGGTATATCCAGTGGTACATGTTTAGTATCAGTGGGTAGGGCAGGCTTTTAAACTCATACTTTTCAGACTAAATTGGTATTTTGGGAAGTCTGAATGTTCTTCTCATTTAAAAAACATTAACAATGCAATAATAAGAGGTGATGGGGATTGTATCACTCATTGTTGAAAATATGGGTAAGAAATACTGCTTAGGATATTAATTTTGTGGTACTGGTTTTATTTTTCCTAAATATAGACAAATCCCACTCGTGGTAAAGTCTCCTCAGCATTACGCAGGACTGGCTTTTAAATAAATCACTAGACTGTGGAAGAACACAGATCACCATTACAAATCAGAAAGTACAGTATCTTGTACAGTATCCTTGGCCCTGTTTGAGTAGTAGCACTGGACCAGATGACTTCCAGAGGTGTCTTCCAACCTCAGCCATTCTCTAATTTCATGATTCTTGCCTCTAAACAACAAATATATGCTTCTGAAAAAGATGTAGGAACTTTCTTAAAAACATCTACAGAACAATCTGTTCAAGTGGAAGGTTTCTTTCCAAATTCCAATTTCTCTGTCAGTTTAAAAGTTTTGCTGGTATTTTCTGTTCTATTACCTTCTCAAGTTGTTTGAGGATAATTTTTTTATATTGTAATTGGATTTTTTAATCCCTCTTCTCTATGAATTGTGACTTAAACTTTGGTGTTACCATACATAAGGTACACTGTGACTGTTTTTCAAAAAGAAGCTAAAGAAAGAACTTAACAACTAGTATGCATTTACATTTGTTCCTACGCACCTTTAACAAAAGTAATCAAATCATACCAGCTTTTTTTAAAAATAAGACCTACTTTTCAGTGTCACTAGTCAGAATCCTTTAATGCATACCTGTAGCCTCCATATAGATATGCTGTATCCTAGGACTCCCAGGTCACATTACCAGGCAAAGTGTGGCCCAAAGACTAGAGACAAGGCTTGGAGTCAAGGTAATTGCAGTTCTATCCTTAACTATCTATACAGCAATACCCTGTTTTTAAATTTCAGTGATTCAGAGCTTCCCTCTTATAAAGCTGAAGTGAATTTTAAAAATGCTATATAGTTATAAATGCAAACCCATTACGGGTGAATGATTAGCATCTGCACTACAAGATCAGAAACACTTACACCCTGTTGAGATCTTTAGCTATATTGCTTGGACCTGGCATGGCATCTTCAGGTTTGCATATGCTATTGAAGTTGAGACCTTTTTGAACACTTGACTGCTTGCTGTAAAGCTGATACGGAATGTGCGAGAGGAGACGTCCAGCTTTAATGCTGAAACAAAGAAACAAAAAGAAACAGGTTACTACTTAAGACATTTTTAAAAAACCCCCACAACCTTCTATGCTAAAAAATACCTCATGTGCAATAAACTATTACTTTGGTCATTATCTTTTGCTGTTCTGCTATATGCTTTTGCAGTCTCTTCTACAACCCCTTTCCCACTACTAACTGGATTGAACTGAAAAGTAATTTGTGATGCAGTGACTGGTACTACAAAACATATTTGCACAGTTGTGTTGGTCAGTTGTCTACATCCATTTCTATTCTACAATTGACACACACAAACCCCAAATATTTAATTTCAAAAACAAAATAAACAATGCCAGTCAAAAAACCCTGGTGAGTGGTCGAGGTTATTCTAACTGAACAATGCTGACTGAGCTCTTTAACTTGGAACAATGCAAATGCATGTGTTCCAATCAAATTTGGGCAGAATTTGAAAGAGGTCAGTCAGCTAGGATGTAGTTCAGTATTAAAGAGGAACTACTTTTTCCATTCCAAAAGGATAAATACCCCTTCTTGTGAGAAAATTCACTGAAGAAAGCTAGACAGAAGAATAATTTCCAAATAAACCTTCCATAAATATCTACTACAATCATTCCAGTTCTGTCCTATGTGTTCCACTGTATCTCCCTCTTCTTCCACTGAAACTGCAATTATACTTCAAAAACTGCTAAATTCCTTAGGGAAGTCATGGACTTTGAAGTGGAATCCTCTCAAAAATATACCACAGCATGATTTCATCTCTCCACCCCAATGCCTGTTGCTGGCAGTAGATGTAACAGCCTTCCCAGCCTATACTTCACCTCTTCTTCATATAACTCTTCATACTGGACACTGGGTCAGAGATGCTGAAACTTCTTACAGCAGAGGAACCTCTCTCATATCAAAGAAGCTTAGTATCAGTGTTCAGTTTTGAAGATATAATTGGATTCAATTTTTTAAAGAGAATTTAGCTCAGTGGCAGATACTGTTTTTCCGTTCTTCAACATCTGAATGCTTTCTCTTGGATATGTGGTTTTAACTAGCTCAAATCTCTACTACTGTCAAGGGAGCTGGACAGTGAAACAAAAGCTCTTAGGAACTTTCTTGCTGCAATTAGAGAAGAATGAGGTGGGAGATCGCATTTCCCAATTAGATAAATTAAAACTAGTTAGGCACATATGTAGAGACCTAGTAAAGCTTCTATGGGAATAGGATAGTAAAAACAGCCCTAAAAATATATCCATTAAATATTGTTTGATACATGAACACATAGCATTCACAAAGCAACACCATTTGCATTAAACATTGCCAAACAGAGTTAAAAATACACGTGGTAAAGTTCCAAAGCTTTCTTGTACAGAAAGTTGTGATGCAGCAACTTAGATTTTGGAATGACTGGTTAGACTCTTTCTCATATCACCATGTGAACCTGGGTGCATAACCACCCAGGTAGTATTTCAAAATCATCACTGCAACTTCAAGATGATAAAAACCCACAATTATTTAAGAACTTGTTCAGGCTAAGATTTTAGCTACTGGAGCAGCTTCATTACTAGATCAATGCACAGTTGGTTTGGTGGGGGTTTTTTTAACTGTATTAAGATGCAGCAATAGGAATCTTATTTTAGATGCATTATTCAACATCTCTGCCCATTCTAAACCCCCTGGGTCACAGAATTCCCAATCACTAAAAAATTAGGTTGGAAAGGACCTTGAGGTCTCTAGTCCAAACACTGCTGAAAGCAGGGTTATCGTTAAAGTCAGATCAGGTTGTCCAGGGCTGATCTCCAAGGGCAGAGATTCCACAGCCTCTCTAGACAGCTGTTCTGCTGCTTACTCTCTAACACTGAGAAAAATCTTTTTCTTATACTCAGTCAAAATTTTCTTTGTTGCAACTTGTGACTACTGCCTCCTACCCTCTTGCTGTGTATCTTGAAGGAAAATCTGCCTCCATATTCTCTGCAGCCTCCATATAGGTAACAAAAGACAACAATTAGATCCCCTCCTAGTCTTCTGTCCAAGTAAAACAAAACCAGCTTTCTCAGTCTCTTGTCATAGATCACATGTTCCGGGTTCTACTCATGCTGGTGGCTCTCCTCTGAACTCACTCCAGTTTATCAGTATCTTTCTTGTACTGAGAAGCCCAAAATCATACACAACTCCAGATGTACCTTCAGAAGTGCCAAACAGATTGGAAGAATCACTTCCCTTGACCTGCTGGCCACAGTCTTGCTAATGCAACCCAGTATGCTGTTAGCCTTTATCTCCACAAGAGCACAACTGCTGCTCCATGGTCAACTTGTAGTCCAACAGGATCCTCAAGTCCCTCCCTACAAGGGTGTGTCCTAGCCAGTGAGTCCCTAGCCTGTCTGATTGCATAGAATTAATTCTGTCCCATATCTAGGACTCTGCATTTGACTTTGTCAGATTTCATTAATTGTCTGTCATCCCATTTCTCCAGTTTGTTGAGACTCTCCAAAGGGCAGTCCTGCTCTCCAGTATATCAACTTCCCTTCTATTTGCTGTCATCCACAAACTTGCTGAAGGTACTTTCCACCTCATCACCAATGTCCACATGGTTAACAATGACATTAAACTGCATCTGCCCCAGTATCAACCCTTCAGAAATGACAGCTGTAACCATCTGCTAGTTCAGTTCTGAACCACTGACCACTACTGTCTGAGCCAGGCAGCTGAGGCAGTTCTTCACCCAGCTAGCAGCCCACTAACCAAACTGTATCTCCCGAATTTGACTGAAATGCAATGGGGAACTGTGTCAAAGCCCTGTTATAGTCAAAGCAAATGACATCTATTGCTTTCCTGTTGTCCAGTCATCTCACCACAGAAGACAACCAGGCTGGTCAGGCATGATTTGTCACCCTAGATATAGTTTCCAGGAAGGTATCTTCCATAATCTTCAGTGACTGTGGTGAAGCTGATCACAGTGCAGTTCCCTGGATCCTTCTTTCCCTTTCTGAATACAGGCATGACATTTGCCTTTTATCCAGTCTTCTGGAAAATCTCATCTGATTGCCATGAATTTTCAAAGATGACAGAGTGGCGTAGCACTGGTATCAGCCAGCGTTTTCAGCTCCCTTGGATGCATTCTATCTGGTCCTATAGAGTTGTGGATGTCAACAGTTCCTTCAGTGAACTGTAATTTATGCTTCCTATACCTCTGGTAGCATTTCTTTTCTCTAAACTCTGCCACTAGGCTTTCAGGGCATTAAAGTAGACCTTGCCACTAAACACTGAAGAAAAGGCAATATTGAGTACCTCAAATTTTTCCATATCCTTTGTCATGAGGTTGCCCCACCATTCAACAACAGGCTTGCTCCATTTGCTTCTGGTACAGCTATAAAAGCCATCTCCTCCCCCTTCAATGCTTTACTAGTTTCCAAAACAAAGTACTGTGTTAAAATAACGTGCTATCTCTTCTGAAAGCTGTACTATTTTAAGACCAGTAGCTTTTATTTATTCAAGCATTTCGCATTCTGAATCCTCATCAGAAAAAGCAAATTAAGTACGATGTACCAGATTAATTTTTTGTTTTTCTGAGGAAATGATTTTAAACTATTTTCTTCGCATTTGTATTAGATTAACACAGATCTTTAAGAAAAACACTCAATCTAAAAATCAAAATAAGGAATCCACAAATTCTATTGGTAGCTCATTTTAGTGGTTAGTTATCCTCAGTCTCTGGAAAGTGATTTTATTATGAATGTCAAAGAATGTTTGTTAAAAGAATATTCAAATTTGAAAGTGAAGCTCTCGGATCACTTTAGTTTGGCTTTCACTGGAGATGCACAACAACCTTTCCAAGCTACATGATTGTGTTGGGTGTTTTTCAAATAAAGGAAGAAAAATTCAGAAAGAAGGTCTGCCTTTGAGTCTTTCCATTTATTGCAGAAATGGAGAGGTAGCTAAAACATGCAACAAGGAGAGTGCAGAAAGAAGGATTTTGTCACTAAAGCAATCACACATTAACCTGCAATAATGGATTTTGCCACTACTGTTACTGCCTGATCTCTGTGATGCTAACTAAACAAAAATTCTAGAGCTACTTGCATTTAACAACAGATTTACAAGAGTCTGCCTTTAGACCTTAGTTCAGAATGCTCACAGTTCAGAATACAGAAAGCTTTTAATGCAGCAATAAACTTCAACATATACCTTACCATCTTTTCATAACTAACTATGAAAAATCTGATCTTACATCATTCACATGGCATATTCCAAATTATTGTCATTTTTTGTGTTTTACCTTAATGTCTTTTTGGTGGCTCTCAAACAAAAAATGAAAATAATAGCCATTGTAATAAGTGTTGTGGTAAGTTCATTAATCTTTGGAACGCAGACAGATGCTGTAGTGATAAGCACCAATAAAATACAGGAATTAATTATTCATTCCATTATCAGCAAAGAATTCTAGACACATGCAGTAAGTAAGGAACAGGGTTACAGAGACAGGAAGCAAAGAACAAGTCACTGAATTAACAATTTACAACCTGAACTCCATCTTTTCTGTGAAGAGAATGTGGCAGGTACCATAGTGAAAAAAGATGGCATGTGATCATGTAATGAAGGACTAGATCATAAAGTGTGCACACAAAGAAATAAATCAAACCTCCACAGACAAATGACCTTTTCATTTTGCAATGGCCTTGGATGGCAAGACTGAAGATCTAAAAACACTGCTTTACTAGCAATTTGTGACAGTAACATTTTAGGCCTGACGCTTAACCAAACTAAAAAACTCCCAAACCCATCATATTGCACTAACATGATGTGCACATGAATTTTCAACAAATTTGGAATCTCTGTATCCACTGCACTGATTTTCACTACCTGTTCTACTGAGGAGAACATAATTTGGTATTCCATACACAGAGATGGAGTATTTAACCAATGAATGTTCTGCAATATTGTTGAGGAAGGGAAAAAATGATGCAGTGTTGTGAAATTAGCTTTTATTCCAGATTCTGACACAAGTCCTGTTCTACTGAGACAGTGAATTCCCTGACTCCTTGTGCCCAACCCCATTTATCTGTATACACTCGGTTCTTCTGACTTATTCTACAGTACAACCTTCCAGAACCAGGAGATGCAGAAGACACAAGACATCATAAGGAAAATTTTATATTTCATACATCAGGTTCCTGCAAGTCTCTACTGAATGTATACAAATCAATTTTTCCACCTTGGTTAAAATC
This sequence comes from Athene noctua, assembly GCF_965140245.1. Classification (NCBI taxonomy): domain Eukaryota; kingdom Metazoa; phylum Chordata; class Aves; order Strigiformes; family Strigidae; genus Athene; species Athene noctua. The sequence goes on from NC_134037.1 coordinate 193,311,449, forward strand.
ATAACCACCTTTAATGGCATCAGTGAAAACAGCCACATCTTTCAAATAAAACCACATCTACCACCAGTTTTCCAAGTCCTTAAACTTATGGGTGAGGCCCTAAAACTGTTTAAAAAATGTACCTAAAATATTTTTCAAACTGAGGAACCTATAATTTCTGCCTAAAGTTTAAAAATTTACCTTAAAGATACAGGATGTGAAACAGCCGAATCCAAAGGACTGAAAATCAATAAACTGAAAATAGCAACTGCAAATAGGTTTCTACAAGTATGTATGCAGAACAGTTCCCTGCCTGTTTCTGCTGGTCATCTAGGAAAGAGGCTACTTAAGACTAGCATGACACTGACAGAATGATTTCCAGAATGTATTTTTGCCTGTTCTATTTCCCATGGGTTCCTCAGATGGAATAAGACAGATGCAAGTCAGATTAACTGCTCTGAGCCATGCTATCATCTTTTTCAAGGACCTGAGGACAACTTTAGTTGCTTCTATGCATTCAAGGGTACAGAGGAACTGAAGAACATAAATCCTTTGTAAGTAAAACTTTTTTTTAAATGTTGTTTTTGTTTTGCTGTAAAGTTGCAACATAATAAATGTTTAGATTAATTCATTTCAATTTTATGAAAATGTTTTTCAATTGACATTCTTCTTTATTTACAGATGAAATGAAACTTATGCAGTACACAAGGCAAGAGGTTAAAAAACAATGACCTTGTACTTATTTAAACATACTGAGATGAAGGCTGGTCAATTCATTGGTTATTAAATGGAATTAACAGGATAACGTTCTGTTTCCTGACATGCCTGAGACTTTCTGAAAGTTCTTAGTGAAGTTTCTTAAGGAACAATCACTAAGATGCATATCTTCAATGTAACAGTATTTTTACTCAGCTGTTGCAAGGATAATTTATTTCAAACTAAACCATAATCTCAAAATGCAATCTTCAATAATGCTGTTTTTCAAAGTTTTTCTTCTTTTTTTTTTTCCAAAAGGAGAAACCTTCAAAAGCAGTAGACCTACACTTACCTTTCCATGATCCACTCTGGCCGAACTACTTTTTCTCCTTTCAACTCTTTTATTTTGGCATTTGGAAGATTTGTGGCAATGATGTGAGTTGTTTTTGATCTGGAGTAATACACATGGTATTGGCCTCCATGCAACATCATTAGCCGTCTTAATTCATCAGCTGAGGGATCTATAAAATTAAAATCAGAAATATTCCTGTTTTGTGTCAGCAAATAGAGTAAGAAAAACAGCTTTGAGAAATATGATGCTATGATCAGAAAGAGTGCCAACCATTGCTTTTCTCCTGAAAAACCTTACAAGTTCTTCAAAGAACAAATCAGAAAAGCATTTCTAGTAAGTGTAGAAAACTGTGTTTCTGAAGTGATTGATTCAAAATGTAAACATTCTACTTGTTACAGAGGATCATTCCATTACATAGTGGAGGGGGTGTGTAAAAATACTCAAGTAGATCTAATGCTAAACTACATTAAAAACCACTTCACATCAACATAACACAATATTAGATTAACTCACTTATCTTTTCACCAGAGTATGGGAGAGTATTTTATACCCAAAAGTAATAGAAAAGAATATTGAAAGGGCTTAGCAACAGCACAGAACTCCTACTATACAATTTCTGATTTACTGAAGCAGTTAACTCATTCCTTTCTTACCAGGTTATTCTTGCATTGTTACAGAGAATAGAGAATACCTTAAAAACTAACATCTCTTCTTTTTCCCTCAATCATGCTAAAAAGATTATTTATTTTGCAAGCAAAGGTGGGGAAAAAAAAAGACAAAGTTTTAAATTTTAGAAAACCTTTGCACTGGTGTCACGCTGGCACCAAAAGGTTTGGGTCAGCACAAGCAGAATGTTTTGAATAAAAAATCTGGCACAAGATACTAACCCCCCCATATTTATCAATACAGGAAGGAAGAAATTTTTTTAAAGAATAGTTACAGTTCCTTCCAGTGGCCTACTGGCAACCCTCAGAAGATTTCTAACACTTGATTATACCTTTAACTTTTAACTAAAAATAGCACACATTTTCTCCAAGTGTTATACTTCCTACTCCAGCCTGTTCAACAACCATCTTGCAGAGCTCTATTTAGGAAGCAGTACCTTGAAGAATATGCAAATGTTAGATTTTCACGAAGGGAACTGCCTGTATTAAATAACTGATTCAGAGGTATTAATAGTTTAACTTGTCCACCTTAACCTTTTTCAGACAGTTTGAGCCCTGTGCTCAAACCAGCACTGCTCTGTATCATAGAAGCTGTATGCATCAGTTATGTAATAGTCACAGCAATCCTGGCATAGGTCCCTGAAAAAGACTTCTGGGAAGTTTCAAAAAGGTTATTAAGCTGCTTTACAGAACCCAGGAGAAATATGAACGTAAGTACGGTAGATTAAAAATCTTACTCCAGTTAACATGCACCATCAGTCCATCACAGACAATGAATACATATGCCTCACCTCTCCTCTTGTTCTTCCTTCTATTATTAACGGGTTTGCTGTCTCAAGCATTACACCACTCTGAGCAAGAAAAACCCAACATATCCACCCAAACATAAACTTAATGCATACACTCCAACCATCAATAGTTTAGAAAACTAAAAATGTAATATATGTAGAAGTATGGAGGAAGTTAAAAGGTTTCAGCTCAAATAATAAGATCACAGAAAGGTAAAAGAATTTACTCCTATTTCTGTCAGTGACTATTCATGTAAATTATTTAATAAAGTAATATTTATATGCAGAACTTAATTATTATATTGAAAACCTTAATCATTAAACACAAAGGAACATAATATACAAAAGATATACAGTAATTGTTATGTATTTACTTAGCTGCAAACTCATGTGTTTTACCATTCTTTACTCCACTCAGGATGGTAAACAGACACTAGAACAAAACAGAACAGATCCTTAAAAACATAAAAGCTTCACCTGTAAAGCCATTGACATAGATGGCAACTCCACTAAAGATACTTGACGAGCTTCCATCCCTCTGGTGCTGTATGGCTGAATCTGACCGGAACTGATCCTCCAATTTCTTAACCTTTGCCGACATGTATCCGCCCTAGTTTTTAAGTTAAAACAAAACAAAACAAACCCCATGATGCTAGTCTTATTTTCTAACATTTACAGACAGGAACTGATCAATTACAAGACTGGAAAGGCAAGCAGCATTCCTTCAAATTTATTTTGGTTGACATACAAAAGACATATTCTTTTTCCAAATGAAAAATAGCAAATACTTCACCCTAAATTCTTATCTACAAGATAAGTGCATCTTGTTACCAACATGGCAGGATTTATTTCATACTTCTTTTCTCTTATTCTGTAAGAAAGATTCTATCTTTATAAAATTTTTTTATAGAATAAAAAGAAGAAAAAAGAAGTAAGGGACTGATGGAAATTTGGATGCTAAATTGGAGGTTCATTGCCTAAAGAAACAACGTAGGAAATATTCATTAAGCTCCATGTATTTTCAGTTCTTAAATATACATGAGACAGCAGTATCGAAAATATTTATGTAAATTAGGCACCTCAGTTATTGTTTGTCCAGCTACACAGTATATGTTGGAGACAACCATAAATAGTTTTAAAATTCTTTAGTTTAATTTTTAAATGGTGATTTAAAGCTATTCAAGGGTCTATACTTATTAATAATGTAATTTAATGGATTATTGTAAACAAAGACTTCAGAACCTGGTAATTTAAAAAATTTCTTTAGAACTTAATTATGTGTTTTCAAGCGAAGCGAAAGGGTTTAATTTATAGTATACCATACCTTTAGCATATATAATAAAATTGTAAGCCCTTTTTAACCAACAGTGCCATTTACCTCTTAAAAATAAAACCAAACCACTTGGTTTTGAACATACCCATATTCCCCAGCCATCTCCATCGCCAGCCCGTTTCCGCCATCCACCCCGCCTCATACTGAAGCTTCTGCATGGGAAGAACAATGCTTGATCAGTTAGATGTTTAGTACTATCATCAGTGGCATTTCAATGATGCATTACAGGCTATCTACAGATGATCACAAAGATTACATTTTTCAATGAACTTCACTAAAGTATATGAGTTACATGGTTAACCTAGAAATGAAAAATTGCATAAATCCCCAGTTCCTCAGTTTTGTAGTAATGGATACTCTAGCTGCTGCTATGTATCAAAACCACACGTATGCATTTTGTTCTATTCACCCAGAATACAAAAAACTCATTACAATGAGTTCAGTTTCCATTACAATTTATTAAATTCTTCCTGTTCATCACATATGTCCTACAAAAAAAGAGTAATAAGAGATTCTTAAATACAATTGCTACCTTTCCTGCAAAATATTACCCAAGTCAGGAACAATCTTTTATTTCCTATTTGATCCTACCTACATGGTGGGATACAGGCAAACACCTCCTGGTACTAGAGACAGGATTAATCTCACCAGTGGATTTACAGATAATCATAAAAAATCCAAACACTTGTTGCTCCAACACAATACATCACATAAAAGCAAAAAAAACCAAAGGCCATCTTATGGTCAATGAAAAGCCAGTTGTTTAAATGATCTAGTATGATCTATAGCTAGGGTTGTGATTTGTTTCTTTGGGTTGTTTGTTTGTTCATGCTGCTTAATAAATAATAAACAAATAGACCCAACCAGTCAAATTGTGCAATAAGTGCAAGACACTTATCCCTAGATCATGAGCTGTACACAGCAGTGTCCCCAGATGAGCTATTAGCTGGTTAGAACAGAACTGGTAGAGAGAAAAATAAGTGTTTTGGATTGTGGCCAACTGCTCACTGCACCCAAGTGATTCACATTAACTATAGCTGTTGTAACGCTGATTTTAAAATATTGATTAATGATGTAGTAAGATCATGAGGTCACTGCCTGCTATTACATCTCTCACTTTCTACTCTAACCAGTTCCCTAAATGAAAACACCTAAATAAAAACACTGATAAAAACATTGTAAGAGTCGGTCAGAAGATCAGCATTGTCTCAACATTGTCATCGGGGACATGGACAGCAGGGTACCCAACAATGGCCTGTTTGAAACACAGCTGCTGATCCCGAGAGTGGAATATGAACTGTGTGGTACAGAGAGTGTTCTGCTGTACTTTGGGACCTGGACCTGGCCAGAGTCCTTAGAGATAACTGCATAGCTACTGTCAAAAAGGATGGATCGCAACTGTTGCCATAACATTGATGAAGAAACCATGAACTTCAGACGAACTTTGTTTCATTATAATACCAAAAGACACCTCCTGGTTGAAGGCTACCCGCCTCTGAGACTGGCCACACCTCAAACACTCCCCCCTGTGCATGCATGATAGCCTCGCTTGAAGAAGGGTGGAGATCCCTGAGGCAGAGGTAGAGCTAGGTGTGTCACTAAGCATAAAAGACAACTTCTGGGCCACGAAAATTTGAAGCTTCCCCACCAAGGATCATGATGATTGACAACGCAGCATCAGCTGGACCCATGACTTCTTGAGATCAACAGTGGTAGCTATAACCTCTTTTCCTCCTCTCTAAACGAAACTTTACTTTTCTCCTTTCTTTCACCCATCTCTAACTATCGTGTGCCGTTTCAAAGGAAACACAATAAAGTTTCACTGTTTGATTGATACAATTCCCTTTGGTGTTGGTCACCTTAGTTTTGCACTTTTGAGATCACAGTAAATGAACCATCATGAGTCCACCGAGTGGACCGTGATAGTCTTTTAGGGCTATCAGCTTTGGGTTATCAGCTCTTAGAGTGTGAGGATAGGATTTTGAACTAAAAGGAGGAAAATTTAAGCCAGTCACCTTTATTTTATTAAGTATTTAATTTTTACATTAAATTAATACACAGAAGGAAGTCAAGTGGGTTTTTTTCATCCTTGTCCACTTTTGAGAAGATACCTACTCTCTGGGCTATCCATAGCGTCGTCCAGTAACGGAGCACAGCTCTCTGGCCTATCAGAAAGCACACAGAGCTGTGGATTGAGATAACAATGCATTTTGGTCCATTTTCCTATGCAGGTCTTCTGCTGCACTGTTCTGGAGACTGCTTCGTTTGTCACATTACGATTTTGTTTCCTCTGAACCTGGCTGAAAGTTGAATTCTAGTTTTTGTCTCTTAAACCCCTTTTGTTCTACAGCTACCAAGCAGGCATACTCTGAAATCCAGATAAACCACCCTGGACTGCAGGCAAGTCTGGTTGCAGAACAAGGCACAGCTGCAGGAAAGTTTTCATAAATATGATTGTTTCCATGGAATGCTGCAAATATGACAAATTAGGCAACCACAGAATTATAGTCAAAGTGGGTATAACCACCTTGAAAAGACAAGCTTCAGGTTTGTGTTTCAGGACTTCTACAAACACAGGAAGATCATGATACACCTGGTTCTATTCTTCTTATAGTTGCTGTAATTTGATACATAACCTACACATGTATATAATTATGAAGATTAATCACATGTCAAGGAGATGAACTCTACACCAACAATTGAAACAAAGCAACCCCTCCTCAGTATGTTCAATTTTCTCTCCAGGTACCTGCGTTTCTTACCCAGAGACCAATTTCCAAGACATCGTGCTGTCTGAGATCAATTTTCAGTGGTTTGAATTATACCTAATAGATACCACAGAACTCTTACAAAGCAGTGAGAAAAATGAGAGGAGATTAGCCAGATGACCACATGAAATACAAAATTGACTTTTTGCCTTTAGAGGCCAGTACATACTGGAAATGGCTAGATGGTTTCTTTCATTTAGAAAATTTGTATTTTTCCATTAGCTGAAGTCAACTGTAGTTCAAATCTATCACTTCTGGCTAAGAAGTTCTTGGAGAAAAGTGTAAGTTCAAGAAAAAAATCATTAAAATGTCATCTAGTGTTTTTAGATACTATAGGTATCGGTGTATGAGCTCATAAGAGACACCAGAATTTTAACTATTGATTACCCTTTCTCCTTCTTAATAAAGGATGACAAAGACTTAAAGGGTGGCTACAAAAAGGAGAGGGTCTCTCTTCAGAAGAGGCCACACAGAGAGGTAAGAGGCAGTATATACAGGTTGCACCAGGAGAGGTTTCATCTTGATATAAGAAAGAAATTTTTTACAGTGAGAACTATCAATCATTAGAACAACCTCCCCAGGGACACAGTAGAGTCCTCATCACTGGAGCTTTTTGAGCTGAAACTGGACAGGGTACTAGGCAAGCTCCTCTAGGCTTCCCTACCCATGAAAGGCTGAACTAGATAGTCTTTTGAAGTCCCCCAGTCGGGGCTGTTCTATGATTCTAAGTCTATCAAAAATAAAATCTCATATGAAAAGAAGCTCTTACTCTGAAAGAAAAAAAAACAAACCACCAAAGAACCTTCAAGACTGTATGAAATGTGCACTATAAGTAATCACATCAGTCTAACAAAGATGCTCTTTATTCCAAACATCAAGTTCTTGAGAAGATAGGATTTGATAGGTAGTTACTCTGACCCGTATATAAACGACCTCTTGCTTAAACTAAAATATCTAATGTCTGATAAACTAAAGAACTGCCTTCATGAGGGTAAGCTTTTCTAAAACCTTGAAACACATTTAATATTTCTTTAGGACACAGGTGAGGAAGAAAGATCTCTAGTCTAAAAGCCATTAGATCAGAACACCACAACCAGCGGAGCCAATCAAAATCATAGGTATGTCCTAGTTTGATTAAAACTAGAAATCAGAAAAACAAAACTACATTAGTGTATTAAAAACATGACATATCAACTGCTCAAAAGTTGACTTCCTAGAGCCTGCAAAACTAGAGAAGCTAGGCTGTAATACCTGCTCACAACATCTGATCATGATCTACCGTTTCCTTGGCAGATGTAATTTTTGACTCCACCAGTCCACTTAAATTCTAAACACACAAGTTAGGAACATGGTACTTTAGTGATTACTAGATGCCTTTGGCTCAAGTCTTGAGAGTCGTGGATTATTTTCTTAATGCTGATATGAAAACCTGGGAGCTAATTTCTCCCTTTGTGGTTCCAGGAACTGAATGATGAACCAAGGTTTCTGGACTAAAGAGAATCCCCACTGCTAAAGACTTGTGCTTACAGTGCGATTTTTTCCTTGAGAATGAACATAACTACAGCTGCCTTTTTGAAACCTAAGGAACAAATGAGCATGAGAGCCATCTTGCACAGGTTATATTAAATCAGAGGAAAATTTAAGCAAGATTTGAAACATGCTCACCGGTTCATGAAATAAGAAATATAAGGATGACATGACTCTCCCTCTGTAGGAATCATGATGAAGGGATGAGTAAGAGAAATGCTATGTAAAGAACCCCTCAAGTGGGGGCAGGAGGGGAATCAAGACAGGGGAATTAAACACCCATCACAAGCAGGCCAATCTCAGAAAAGAGTTAATTTTTCTTGTGATTATGGTATATAACTTGTTTCAAAACAGTGTTCTCTGTTTTCACAAATTCAAGAGCACAAATGCACAGTGACTAGGTGAAAATGAACCACCATAGCTACTGGTTTTCAGGGTATCTCTAGAGACTGAATGACAAGCTAAAGTGACCCTTTGCCCCGAGAAAAGCTTTTTAAATAAAATTGAAATGCTCATATTCTGGACCTGTGAACACAAAGAAATCTTCAGCAATTAAGAAAAAAAAATATCCCAACAAACTCTGAAACTGCACAAAAGCCTGTGAAGGTAGAAATAGTATCCTAGGAATAGAATCCAAGTTTCAGTGCAAGAAAAACAACCTTTCAAGAAAAAAAAAAAAGTCAAGAACTTGTGTGATCAAAATTAACATAACTGGCCCTGCATCTCTTTCTAGACCACATACAAATCGTAAATCTTACTATTCTACAAAATAGGGTTATTTAACTAAAAATTCAAATTTCTATTGGGCAATTCTTCTCAAAACTGAAGCTAGAAGAGAAACTAAGAGTTGTGATGCTTTGTACATGACTGGTGGCTCAGAAACACTAGGAAAAGATATGTAACATCCCTTTGTGCACTGCTTTAATGGCCTAGCATTATACTTCCCAATCCACAATCACTTAATCCTATTATTAAAGATTGTTAATCAAAGCCTACAGATCAGGTAATGAAATGAAATGTTAAGTCTACATTTTATGAATTCCATAAACATGTCTGTGAGTATAGAAGAGTTGTACAGCAACTATAAGATTTTAGATCAAAAACAAGGAATGTAGATGTGAATGTTGATGTTAATATTTGTTTTAATCTCATCTGTAGCACACCTGATGCAGGGAAGTTATTTCTCTAAAATACTTTAAATTCAGGATGGCATGGTTGTAAGACAAGTGGCTTTCCATTATCTCGGACAGTTGGAATAACACAAATAACAGACAGACCCAGACCAAAACCACAAGCATTACGGGGAGAAATGCTTGGGAGTGCAGAATATAGATCTCGATGACTCTGTAAGTGAACATAGATCCTCATGGGCTTTTTAATTCCAGGTCAGTACTAGCCCTGCCCAAACTTGAGCTGTCTCTGCCATACTCTTCAGCATTCCCTTTTCCAGGTATATGATGCAGTGACATTTTTGCTGCCTCTTCGAGTAGCCAACTTGAATCTGGCAGAATATACACTTTATAGCTCTGCACTACAGGAAAGCATATTAAGTATTCCCAAAACCAAAATGAGGCTGCACTGTGACTCAACTTTAATCCAGATAATCCAATTTCAAATAACTAAAAGCTGAGTGAAAGTATAACACATTGTAACAGTTATTTTGCATTTCTGACCAGAGTGAACATCCTGTCAATGTCCTCTAATGCAAAAGAAGTTGATTTAATTAACATATTCAAACACCACAAGCATTACTTTTGAAGATGTAACTCTACTGCTAACGGAAGTATGGATATCTCAGGCCACTGCTAATGAGTATCAGAATCTTCTGCTTGAACTGCAGATTGAATCCATCCCAGACCAGCAAGGCTTAAAAGTTGTTTCCACCAAGTGGGTATTTTGTGGCCTGTTTGAGTTTCACGCATCTGCATTCCAGCTCCCACATCAAACTCACCACTCTACTTGGCACTAGTCTGCAAGCTCTTTGAGGAAAGGACTGTCTTACGTGTTTACACATTTCTCAGCACAACAGAGTCCTATTCTTGGCTGAGTCTTCTGGAAAAGAGCTGCTGCCTACAGGGTCTAAAACTGTTTTCTACCACATATTGGAAAGTTCAGAATCCATCAAAAAAACTTAAAAATAAAAAAAGATAGTTCAGAAGTTTTTTTAAGATACTGTATTTTTAAATGGCTGTGATCTTAAGACACTTCGGAGTTAACACTACTCTTCCATATTAAAATAAACTAATTAGTACGTTGCAAAGCAACTGAATTTCTCGGTGAGAAATAAACTCTCAGGGTGAAGTTTCAAAAGATGGTTGACCCAACTTGATGGCTGACTGCCACCAAAAGGAATGGTTCTGCTCTTCAACCTCTGCTGGCCTAAAAAGGCTTCATCCCCTCTTCCCAACTTCTACATTACGTCTGAACTCACATGACCCCTACGTTCATACTGGTGCTATGTGCAATTCAGCTCACTAGATCAACAGAAAATTGACATCATTTTACAGGGTAGTTTCCTGCCAGTTCAGCAAGCTGACTCACAAGAGCATCAGACAAAGCCAAAGCAGACAGGCCAGAAAAGAGGAATGGATGGGACTGTTCTTATCTTAGCCATTTCTAGAAACTGACTGTTAGGGTCACAGCTATAACTTACCAACTGTGGTGTAAATGTCGATACAGAATTGCAATGAGCTATCTACTCTCCCCTAACAAGCCCTGCTTACGTTTTTTTCTCCCCAATAAACAAGAGCAGCAGGCTACCCTTTTCCACCCGGTAAGTTTTCAAAGAAAGTTAAAACTGAACAGCTCCCCATCTTAGGCTACTTGTGCCCATACTTCTAACTACAAGCACCTGATGTTATAATATCAAGCTCTAGTTTACAGTTCAATCTTTGACCAAACACCATCCCTATCTCCTCTGAGTAAACCAGAGTATAAATTAGGAAAGAACAATCATTAAAATCTTGGGCAAATGAAATATTAGACACAAGACTGTGAGTATAAGAAATTTAGAAATAGTATTTTTTAAAAAAATGAACATCCATGGCATTTGCTAGAAAGGTGAAATACCATACAACCCACATAAAGCATGGAAAAACCCAAGTCCTTCAGAATCAACCCCTTATGTGTAGATGACTATTCTAAAACTGTGTTTCATGCATACTTGCATTTGAGCTTGACAGCACAGGAATGATACTCTTGACCTTCTGTTCAATCACTCCTGCAGAAAGAGACACAGAAACTCTTTGCTAAACTAATCCAGTTTCCAAACGGACTATTTTTGCAACTCAAAATGGTCTTTATTTCAGATCAGTTTACTTTAACATCAAGAACTAAATACTTTACATACAAGTAACAACTAAGAAATATACATTTCTTTTGCTGGCAAATCATCACAATGACCTAAAGCAGTTGCACAGCATGTAACCATTTATATGAGAGCTGTGAAGGACAGAAGTGTTTGGACCTCTTCACAACTGACTTGGAGTCTGGGACAGATGATTGCTTTAATTGTCACAACTTAGGGAATCATGAGCACGAGATACAGAAAACAGCATCACTGCACAGTCTGCACCAGCTTCAAGCAATCTGTTTTCAAGGAGATACTCTTCTTTGCTTTTATACATGGCATTTGAGATGGTTAGTTCTTTGAAAAATGGCAAGCCAGATTCAGTTTGAGACCAACTGTCAGTGTCTCATTCCCCTCTCGGAATAACACTCAGAAGCAGCTACAGTCCATTTAGAGCTTGTCGCAAGTAGTGGTTTAACTTGGTTGAATTTTCCTCTGCTCACAGAAGACTCTGGCTTCAGTTTCAACATTTCTGTATTTTTTTGTAAAGCTTCCCCCCTTCTTCAGAGTACCTCAGTGATGAGTGGCTCTTCTTCATACATTTTCATTGTTCTGTTTAATCATGTAGCTCAATTCACTTTTTAGTTCAAATATAAACTCTTTGATACAACTGTTCTTATTGCCACAATACACTGGCGAGTTTCTGCAGACTTCAGCAACTGGCTTCGTTATTTCTCTTCTGCACTTATATTCTTTTGGGGCTTTGACCCCAAAGGGACTTAACACACACAATCTTTATGTCAGTTTCTAAATGCCTAGATTCCAGAATAAAATCCATTAAGTAAAATCAGAATAAGAAGCATAGCTTGCGGAATTAGGACTCTCAATAGCAACACAGTGAATGGATTGTCAATCACCAAAAGGAAATTATCTTTCGCTCTCGGACTTGAGTATCTGAAACAATAAATGAGATGAGTATATGAGTTGGGTAGTCTTGCTTCAAGCCCTTACATCTAGCTGTCTATAGTATTTGAAAACATAAAACTGTGCTACTGTTTTCTTTGAAAAGGACAAGTGGAATGTTCATCCTTCTACCTAATAAATCCACGTAACTTGTTTAGGAAGTTTTTAGTTTGTGCACTCCTCGGTCTGATGACAACCCAGTCCCACAACTTGTGTCTTACACAAGGAGCCTACACTGAGGCGTAGGTCAAGCAGTCAGTAGGTAGCATAAGTAAACCACAATCCCTCCTCCCAAATAATGAGAAGAGTTGCTGCTGTCGAATGATTTAGGACCTTCTAAGACTTCCTAGGCACTGAAGGGCGCATCCTTGTAAAGCTAAAGAAAAACTTAACAAGGCAGGAAAAGTAGGTAAGTGGAGATATAATAATTTTCATTAGGTGATCAAAGCAAGGAATCTGTAAATGCTCTGAATTTGGTAGTATCAAATTCAGAGGAACTGTGACGGCGAAAACCTCTGACTTAATACTATCTTCAGCTTCCCCAGATTCCCTAGACTTCAGGTCAGCAGACTGCTGCAATCTTGTCAAAAGAGTCTACATATTTTTGACTGATTTTTATGTATTTGTTTGGATATACATGTGTGTGTGTACAAGTATGTGTTTGTGTGTGCACCTGCACATATGTATATGCACAAAACAAACTAATCTCTGCTGCTGACCAATCTGATTGCTCACAAACCAGATTAACCATTCTGGCAATAGAGAATGGCCCACACATAAATCTGCTCTTTGGGCCACTGCTCTAAGTAATGTAATGAAAAGGCACCACTTCTTCTCTACTAGTTGTTTGGGAGTGGTTTTTGTTGGTTTTTTGGGGGGTTTGGGGGTATTTTTAAAAGTGCCCAGGGCAACTGTGCTTTATGCTCAGTGTTATCAGTGTACTCAGAGCAGGTGCTGATCAGGCCAGACTTTTCAGGGAAAAAGACAAGACATCCACTTTGTGAATCTCAAGTCTTAGCTGATGTCAGATACTAAGGAGAACCATCTCTCTACTCACATATGGGCAGCAGTAAACACATACAGCAGCAAAACTCTAAGTCATCAAGTAGCTTTACCAGCAAAACTATCGATGACTGCAGATTCAGTATTTAAATAGGTAGATTTGTGTTCATAGCAACTTTTGAATGACATCACTTAATTTCAGCTGACACTGCGTAGTCAAGTTCCCAAATGTTTTTCTGGATTTGCCTTTGAAACTCTCAAAGTGGCAAAATCTTTTCTGAAGTAAAATCTTCACAAGATATGGCTTCTATGCTTAGCCTTGACGTTTTCAGTTTTCACTCAAGTTTTCTACATCTTTCATTACTCCATGGATATTACTTTTATCATCAACTCAGACCACCAGGACTAGGAGGAATAAGATTAAACTAGTAAGTGGAGAGATCAAAACAAATAGAAATACTTTTTCAACTACTGTCTAGTTTATTTGTGGTTTCTCTGACACAGGACACCAATGATGCTAGAAATCCATATGGGTTGAAGAGATGAATGGAACAAAAAGGGCTTTTTTTAAAAAAAACAAAGGTTACAAACTACAAGAACTCAAAATATAATGGCAAAGTACCTCAGTATGTTTGTTTCTTTACTATTACCTAGGTGAACTTCTGATCTGATCCAATATATTCTCTAGTTTCCTCCTAGATACAGAGGAAAGTGAAAGATAGAGCACAATGTTTCTATGTTTTCCAGGAAAAATGTGGTTCTAAGTTCTTAGGATAAAACAAAAATTCTCTAATTCTTTGGGATCCTTAAATAAAACTAAAATCAGAATTGCACTCTTAGCCTGAAGTGGTTTTAAGTTGGTATTTTAAGGACCTCTGACATAGAAACAACAGTGTTACACTGCTGCTTAGTGGAGACAGATCAATACCAAAAGGCCACAGAACATTTGCCTATCCCAGGCAAATGTGATACTTGCAGAACTCAGGTTAAAAATCGACATAGAAGTTTCGGGAATCATTATGGAGAGTCAACACTTACAACTTCAAATTCCTGATCAGCCAGAAATTAAGAGTGAAACGTCATTACCCCTACCTCTCCCCTAGTATTGTTTTATAAGAGGGTTCTTGGAACTGCTTACCAAATAAGGCAGTTTCAGCATGGAAGTCTAGGAAATACTGACTGAAAAGCCAGTCTTCCCAGTTTCCCAATGCTCTAATGTTTCCTGAAAACAACAGGCAGATTCAGAAAAACCAGAACAGTATCCTTTCAATACAGACCATTATTACAGCTCTCTATTTCAACTGGGAGTTGCAGTCAAAAGCACAAAATGATAAAATACATTCACTCCACTTGGTAAACTGCACTGTTGGCTCTCACATGCAATGAGATCACGGGCTTTCCTACCTGTAAGAATTATCAGCAATTGTGTAACTTCCTTTAAACAGCAACAGCTCCTACGTTTCCAAAATGATGCAAGTGGAGTATAACCATTTGTCCAAGATGCTGACTCATCATGCCCTGGACTAACAGCTGATCTGAATCACCTCAAAAAGATGAAGTCATGAACATGGTAGACAGAAATTTATTTTACTTTGAATATTCACTGACAACAAGAACCTGACCAAAAATGTTAGCAACAGTCCCCAGGATCCTGCCAAAATACACTGCGTATCTCACTCTGCCAGAATACTGTCAATCTCTTAAATCAATATGAAAAACCTTAGAGCAGTTCTCAACCTCACTCCACACGGCTTCAGCACTGCTTTCATGTTTCGGCATTCAAACCAATCCACCTGCATTTGCAAGAATGACTCTGCAAGGTACCTGAGCAGTGTCATCTCCTAAGCAAAATAAGCTTTCTCTTTTTCAGGATTATTTCCTTTCAAAAACTAAGAAGCTGAAAAGGTCTGCATGAATTGAAGCAAACCAAATAAGAAGGTTACTACCAATAACTCCCTTATGTTGGGATTTGGTTAAAGTATTTACAGAGAGCTGGGAAGAGAAAATAAAAACAACACAGAAGAGTTAACCACCATATGGCTAAGTTTTATTTATGCAAGCAACCAAATTTCAAACCACCAGCTTCAGCACGATTAAATAGGTAGAAAAAAAACCAGGAGACCTGAAGCTCTGAGATAGGAAGGGAGTTCTTGTTGTTCCCCTCCTCACACCCAATTAATAAAATATTACTTAAATATTTACTTAAATAAAATATACAACAATCCTTTATATGGATATACCAAACTAAAAGTCTCCCCTACATGAATTTAACAGCCACAGATGCCTTAACTACAGTAGCAGCAGTCCTTCAGTCAGATTTGAAAATACAAGCCACAGGAATGGAAGTTATCATCAGTCCTGAATTTAAAGCTGTTCTACACACTCACCTCTCTTCTACCGAAAAGCGAGAAGAAGGGTTTCCTAATTCTGACTTCTATCTTATGAGCACGTTACTCTGCATGAAATACAGAAGTGGGGGGACCACAGACATGGGAGGCGCTCCTCCCTAAAAACGTTTTGTATCTCCAATTAAATGCTGTCTGGTTTCTGCAACAGAGCAGATACAAAAATGTATCTCTTAAAAAAAAAAAAAAGACACTTCTACAAGCATACTGTATTACACATGTTTGAGAATTACGGTTTTTTGCACCCACTTAGATTTACTCTCTCACTTTCAACTTTCTTTACAACTCCATGGACACTCCCACTTATATTTTCTTCCAGTTCTTCCTGATTTTGCAATGCTTAAGTAAACACATGGCACTATCACCAAATTAAGCTACACTGTATTCTTGAGGGAGGGTTTCAACATTTGGATATTTAGCTCCCTTGCTATTTCTATTAGACCAGGCAAACACACTGCTAAGAGCTGACAGAGACCTCAGTGACAGTAATATACACCTTAAATTAAAACAGAAAAACGTTCAATACAAAAAAAAAAAAATCATTCTTCATGAAATAAACAATAGCTAACAAATTAAATGGGGAAAGCACATGGCAGGGTCAGGCAGGTTATTCTTTGCCTGCTTGTCCTGAACAACTGATTTATTAAAAAAAAGGTCTGTGTAATCATACTCATTTTTCCTACCTACTTGAAACCAGGTTTCATGTTTGAATCATTCTTACTTTTTTTTTTTTTTTTTTTTAATCTCTCTAGTAACCGAAAGGGATGGCAGAAAGATTGAAATTTTGCCATGAAACTTCTTTAAAAAAGACATCTGGTTCAAGGAATCAAAAGAGACTAATCAAAATCAGCACTCTGTTACAACACACTATCGCTGCATCAGAACAGGCTGTGACTAAGTAACAGTAGTACATACTGTCCAGAAAGATGGACTGGTGCTATGTTTGAAAGGCTAATTATCGAATAATGTATTGAAGACACATATATTGTATGCAGAAAACATACAATCAGTTTACTATTGAGGCTTGAAATATGCTAATGTATTTTTCCTGTTAGAGCTTTACTTTTAAAGCAATCTTTTTCTTCAAGTAGTTAAACATCAGTGAGTCACGAGGCAGGTGTCTGCACTGTGCCTCTACCGATACTGTCCTACCAATGACCTCCAGTCTGACAGCTTGGGATTATTTACTAACAGGGATTTGGTACACTGCCCAGTGGAAGAAATGGACTGAATGAAAGACCAACATGGTAGGAATGGGTAATAACTACATGCTTGAGACAAGATGGCAAGGAATTTGTCAGAGATTTGGATTACTGTGTTAAATGTCATAAACCTTAGTAAGACAGAACTCTTCCAAAAATGAATTTTAACTATAACCTCCTGCAAGTAATGGTAATTAGGCAACTGTTTAAAAAAAGTTCTATCTGAGCAACAATAGCATCTAAATGAATAATGAATTCGGATCATAAAATTACAATCCCTTGGTTTTGCGTCTTTGGACTTCAGTATCAGATTTGAGACTGTACCTGGATTTTAAATCAAGATGCAGAACAAGCATCAACTCATCTTTTCATGAAGAAAATATCTTATTAGCACAAGCAGAGTATTTGCAGCCCTGTCATTTTGAAGACTTTGACATTAATCTTAAAGCATTAGAAATAATTACATTTGCAGGAATTATTATTCCTGCAATAAATATGCAGGAATATCACAGCATACAACACACAGATTTTCCACAAAAAAAAAAAAAAATAATCACGTGCTTGTGATATTATCTTTCTCTCCCTTTCTTAAGGTTAATATGCCATTACCGCGCATCTCCCATCAGGGGCTTTTTGCTCAGTATCACAGGTCAAGTCAATGGTAACAATATAGCAAAATGCATCAACATTCGACGGAGAAGGGGTGAAGAAGCATCAGTGAACACATCTGTCCCTCGGCGCTTGTAAGCACGGGCTTCCTTATCAAGCCCAGGTCCTCCTCCTTTCCGCACACTGGTTCCATCCAGCACTATTGCTCAGCAAATACAACTTGTGACAAACACGATGGAAAACCGCAGATACACGCTGCTACAGCTGAGCGCCACCGCGCGTGGCGTGTTCAAGAGGGCAAGGCTGCACCAGGGCTTGGGGCTTCCCTCCTCCTCCTCCTCCTCCTCCTCCTCCAACCCATTTCCCTGCAATGACCCCTTAGCTGGCAGAAACGCTCGCAGCATCGCGCCGGCTCTGCCCGGGGAACCGTGTTGTGTCTGAAGCGCAGGCCCCATGTGACAGACACACACACGCACGCACCGGTTGCCGTAGCCGGCGGGGGAGGGGAGGCGGGGAGGCGGGGGGGGGCTGGCCCAGGCGGGCACACACCTGGCACACCCGCGGCAACTTGCGGAGCGCGCGCGCGCCCCCGGGGGTCCGCCGTCCGCCACCGCCCCCCCCCCGCGCGCACACCCTCCCGCGCGCGCGGGCAAGCGGGGCCGAGCGAGGCCCCCGCGCCGGTTACATAACCCCGCGCGCCACCCTCCGCTCCCCACCCCGCTTCCCGCCCCGCGCCGGGGAACAGCTGCGGCGGGGAGAAGGGGGAGGCCCAGGCCGCGGGCCCAGGGAGGGGCCGGGGCAGGGCCGGGGCTGCGGGCCCCGCGGCTGCCTCGGGCTCCCCCTTCCTGCTTCCCACCCCCCCCTCCCCTCCCCGCCCCCCGCACGCGGGCGCGCTCGCGAGCGCCGGGCGGCCATGGGGGCCGGGGGCCGCCGCGCCGCGCAGGGGAAGGCGCCCGCTCCGGCAGCTCCCTGCCGCCGCCGCTCACCTTTCGCCGCGTCCCAGACGCACATTCCCGGGGCGCCGCCGCTGCCTGCCCTGCCGGGCCCTGTGGGGGCTTCACATCGCGGCTCCCCCCGGCACGGACGCACGCAACCACCGCCTCCTGCCCGCCTTCCTCCTCCTCCTCCCAGCTCTCAGCCCCGGCCGCGCTCTCCCTCTCTCCCTCTCTCTCCCTCTCTCTCCTTCCTTCCTTCCTTCCTTCCTTCCTCCCTCTCTCCCCCCTCTTCTCCTCCCCCTCTCGGTGTCCCCAGCAGCAGCCCCTCCTCCCCCCGCCCTTCCTGCGAGCGCGTCACGAGAGAGTCTCGCGCCACCAACCGCCGACTCGGTCAACAAGCGGCGCGCGCCGGGCAGGCCCGCCCGCCCCCGGGGCGCCCCCTAGCGGCTCGCGCCCCGCGGAAAGTCGCGTGCGGCGCCGCCGCCGAGAGGGCTGGGGAGCGCTCGCGCCTGGCACGTGACGGCGGGGCGGGGCGGGCGCGAGCAGCTCTCGTTCCCGCGCTTGGGTGGGCTGCGGAGGGCGCGGGGCGGCGGCGCCCCCTGGCGGCCCGACGGGCGCGTCGCAAGCGCGGGGGCTGCTGCAGCGGCGGCGGACATTTCACACCGGGACGGGACGGGTCGGGACGGGTCACTGGGCCGAGTGTAGTCCGGCCCTCCCGCTTCCAGGGGCCGCCTGGAGCCATCGGCCGGCTGGCTGGCGGAGGCGAGGGGTGTGCGCGTCCGCCCGCAGTGCGGCCGCGTCTCCCGTAAGCGCAGCAGGCGGCGGCGGGCAGGCCCCCGGAAGCGGGGAGAGGGGGAGGGCGAGCGGCTTGCAGGGAAGGGGCCGGCAGGTCTGCTGCCGCCGGCACAGGTAGGGCCCGCCCGGGGAGAACCTCCGCTTCGGCGCGGGGGGCGGCGCCCCCCCGCTCCACCCGTCGCGCGTTGCCGCGCCGGGGCTGCTGTTCAGGCCGGGCCCTGCGGGGGAGCCTGCGCTAGGCCGCCCCTGCAGCGTCCCCCTCCCCACCGGGGCCTTTGGAGGGGGTGGCGGGGAGAATGGGGGGGGCAATCACGGCCCGGATCTGGGCCTGCCCTGGCTGGCTCCTGGTGGCTGAAGTGGGACTTGGCCAGGTTCAGGCCTCACCAGCCTCACAGTAGAAGGGATTTCTCCCACAGAAAAGGGGCCTGCTTGTTCCCCTCACTTGCTGGATACGGGAATAGCACCCACTGGCTCCTTGCCTGTGATTCTGCATTTTTTTTATTAGCTAGGTTTCTGAAAGAAGTGTGATGGTGCTACCTGCTCATCCCTAGTAACTTACAAATCCAGTGGCTGTTTCAGACCAGTTTGAAAAAGGGATCTCGGCCTCAACAGTATGAAGCTTTACAAGTTTCCTTAGACAGAGCAGCAGTGAGGTAGCATGAGCACCCAAGGTAATTTTCCACCCCGAGCTTTCTAGCACCAGTCAACACGTTCCTGAGCCAAACCAGTCACAGCACGTGTGGTCCCTTCTCCAGTTCTTCCCCAGTTACAGCTCATGGGAGAGCATCGGGGGTGCTGTGAGGTGCGTTTGTGGGGAGGCTGGAAAGAAGATCAGATGTGGGGGAAGACATAGGGTATGTGGGATCCTTGCATAGGAAAGTGGGCATTATTGTGGTATGAGAATGTAGGGGAAATAAGACACAAATCTATGGGAAACCGGGCTTATTCATTGTGCTCCTTCAAGAAAACTTGTTACTGAGTTACCTGTTCTAATTCTGTTGCGTGCAGTTTGTTTTATAAATAGAAAATGGCCCCAGTCCTACAACTGTTATCTACTGGGGTAGATCTGCTAGGAGTCCCTGTTGATACTGGGCAAAACTCCAGTTTGGCTAGAAGCACGTCAGTCTACTCACATGGACTCAGTTCAGAAATGAAGCCATACATGTCTCTCTCTGTAAGAAAAATGCTTATGTGGAACCTGGTTTTCTCCACCTGCATTGCCAGAACAGACGAACAGTTGTGTTCTCTGAAAAATGTGCACCATGTGATAAAACTAAGACCTTTATGAATACCCAGGCTTTTCTCCATAGTTACTTACATACTGCTCAAAGTACGCAGGTAGGGTAAGGGAAAAGTCAACTTTAGGTCTACTTAGGTCAGTTGACCATCAGCTATTTTAGCCAGGATGGGTTTCTTCATTTCACTGAGAAAAATAGAGGAAACCTCCTAGCACCTTCATGAGACAACCCCAAATATCTGGCTTTCACTCAGTATTTTCATGAAACTCCTCTTCAAAATGTCGGCATTCCCTGCCAGAAGGAAACACTAACTAGAGTTTTGACCAGCCTTAAGGTGTCAAATTTTAGAGACATTGTGGCTGGCTGCTTTCTCTCTAATTTTACCTGGAAAAAAAAAAAGGTTCTGAAAAATACTTTGTTCAGAAAAGTTATGCTATCTAAAATATATCTATTTCACTGGGCCAGCATTTCCTGGTTTTGCTGGGAAACGCCTCTACCAATCTTAGTCCTTGCCACTCTGGGGCAAGCTAACTGTTAAAAGTACTACGTGACTGGATGTGTGCATTATTTTTTCCTTACAGAGCTATTTCTCTAGGGGGCAGTTGTGGAGCAGAAAGGCAGAAAGACAAGTGGAACAGGGATTAATTTAGGTTAGCAAGAACAGCTTTAAAATGGTTAGTCAATTATTATATTTTATTTTTAAATAGAAGCTGACATATAAGCAAATTATAAAAGGAACCAACAATTATTCAGAGGCATGTGGGGACAACTGTGTTGTTTTGTGAAATAAAGCTGGGGTAAGAGTTAACTGAAAAAGCCCGAAGTAGCCATACTGTATTTTCAGCAAAGATCACATACAGTTAGTTAAAATAGGTCACTAGTCGTTTAAGAAGAAACAGAACAAGGAAAAGAATTAAAAAGAGGATAAAAATAGGAAAGTTTATGAAAAGGGCCAAATATTAACAGGAGTGAATGATCTTCTGTGTCTTGTAAAGCCCTCATGTTGCACTGCGTCTGCACCAGCAGGCTCCTGAGCTGACAGAGAAACATCTGAGGTCATAGTAGCCAGACTGGGAACCAGGTCATATGCTTATTCATTGTGTAAATATTTACAGGGTGAAGCCTGGCTCAAAGCATAGGGACTTCAGTAAAAGCATTCTTGCTGTCTTCGCCAAGTTTGGAATCAAATCTGGGGCTAGGGAGAGAGGCAGCGCATGTACAGGCCTCATTTAAGTGGGACTGCGGTCTCAGCTGGGGCATCTCAATGAGGTAAGCCTTATTGTTGAGCAACCTTTATCTATAAATCCCACTTTCTGAGTCAAAATCTGCTCCAATTGTACAAAAAGTACATCTGATGTCATTCCAGTAACTTCAGCACAAAGGAATTTCCAGGTGAAATGTGAGAGGCTCGGTGTCATGTTACTTGTAGCCTAACATGGGAGATGTGACTGAGCAGTGATTGTGGCTGCTGTGGCCTCTGAAGGCTGTTGTCACAGAATAACTCTGGGTCTCTTATTGTCAGAAAAGGCATGTAAAGCCACTGACGGAAGATCTGTCCCCATGCTGATACTTCTGTGGGTTCCTTCCAGTCTCACGCGTTTCCCAGAGTGATCTGTCCTAGTACATATGAACATGAGGGCCAACACAGAGCCAATCTCTTGCTATTCCACGGAGAAAGGAGGAACCTTGGCAATGGTTATTCATTTGCTTGCTATTTTGCTGGTCTGTGGGTAGGAGAAAAAGCAGTGCCAACTGCCTGACTCTGCTAGAGCCAAGCTAGTCACATAGTATAAAAAGGTGCCTCGCCACACTCATCCCGTCTCCAGAGAGGCTCAGGAACGTGGAGCTGACAACCGGTCACTGGTCTGCAGCTTCTGTAGCTTTTGCTCTGCAGCAGCAGTCCCCCAACAGGCCAACGACCTAATGGGACTTTTTCCTTGTCGTACAGTAGGTAGGTCCTTAACTCTGTAGCTCTCCTGGCAAGGGGACTCTTGGAAGAGTCACCTGGTGTTGAATTCATGCCAGGTGAGGAACTCCCCAGCTCAAGTTCAGTTTTCAGCAGTAAATGCAGAGCTGCTTTTTATTCAGGCAGCACGGAGATGAGAATAGGGGGCACTGAAGTCACCTCAAAGCATTGCCTGGGCTCTCTGGACCCGTTTTAATACCAGTAGGTTCAGCCCTGTAATCCAGCAGTTCCACAGTGTACCCACCCTCACCCCCCCGATATTTTCGCAGGCAAAAGCCACACAATGCTGTTTTGTACAATCCCCACACACACCCCATACAACAAACAACCCGTGAGCCCCTGGTGCCGTTACACGCGCCAACACGTGTACACACACACACACCCCCCATACAGCCCCCAGCTCCAGCTGTCTGCAGCTGGCGGGATCAATCCGGGTACCGGTGCACCGGCTCCGAGCCCGGCCCGGCCCCAGCGGCGGGGACCAGCGGGGCGGCCCGGGACAGGCTCCGTCCCCGAGCGCGGCCGGGCCGGCGGCGGCACCTCCCTCCCGGCAGCAACCCCCGCCGGGGGGGCGGCGGCGCTGCGGGGGAGCCCGCCCGACGCAGCCGCTCCGCTGGCCCCTGCTCCCGCCGAGGCGGTGCTGCATTGCGGGCCCGGCCCGCCCCGCCTGCCCCCCCGGGGCCGCCTTTCTTCCCCGGCGCACCCCGTCCTGCAGCCCTCGGGGGAGGCGGCCCCGGCCCGGGGGCAACGCGGTGTGGTCGACCTGGCGTCCCTTAGCCGTGCTGCGGGGTTACGGTTAAAGAGCCCCGGTGAAAAGCACCGTCGCCCCCCCCCGCCGGTGAATAATCGGCCAGACAGCCGGAGGGAGGGGAGGGTACGTGCTCATCTGCAGCTTCGCCCGTCTCTCGCAGGGTGGAGGTAATTATGAACGAGAGACACATTTCACAACTCCTGCAATGCTGTAGTAGCACAGCCGACTGTAGTGGTGCCCTAAATATTGACATGTAAAAGCTGCAGGATTATTGCAGTAGTTTCCTGACCAAGCACTATTGTTTCATGGTAACCAGTGAAACTGCTATTGTAAAACCTCATCTGCAGCGTTTGGTTCTACCATTCGTATGTTACAGCAGGCCTATCGCTGCGCACACGTACTTTTTAACCATGACGCCAATTTTCCTTAGCTCCTAAAACACAATGCAGTCAGATATTTTTAGGCAGAATATATGTTTTATTACAATCATAATTAATTGGTTGTGCTAAGCAGAGCTGGTTCTTGCTCTTTCAAGACTGAAGGAAGCTGAGGAAGATTTCTAGCCCGGGATAGAAATCTCTGTCTCTCTTGCATGATTTTTAAACATCACAGGAAAAAAAGAAACCTCTGCAGGATAATCTACACTTGCAAACAATCTTTTTTTTCTTTCCTTTCCTTTTTCTGAGCATGTCACTGAGAACAGCTCTGAACGGATAAAACAACGTAAGAACAAAACTTGCAGAAACAGCAGTCTGCATTTGGGCCTGGCACTAGGGGAAATGGCTGTGGCATTCTTTGCACAGAAGACATTCTCAAGATGAGAACAAAGATCTAGGTAAAAAATGGTGGGAAGCAAAACAATTATGAGAAACAGACAAAGCTGGAAAGGCTGTTGGAAGGAATCAGTCACTCGTTAGCTCCAGGCATTTTGCTAATGATGGAGCAATGTGGCTGTTACCTTACTGCTGTGGTCCACAAGACCTGTGATTGAAGGGAAAGGTGTCACCAATGGATACTCCTCCTGTGTCTTCAACCTGCCCAGCTAAGAAGAGGAAAAATGCTGGCACTTGAGCCTGTTTTGATTCCTTTATTTTACCAACCTACTTTACTTGCCAGTACTCATTTTGGAGTGATGCAAAAGTGGCCAGAATGGACGAATACATCAGGCCTATTTTGCACAAAGTGTGGATTTACTGAAGAGTCTAAAGATCCCTCAGTCCTCTCCTCCCCTTGCTCGTTACCACTGACGGGTACAACACTCTTAACTGGTGCAGACTGGTCACAGCTGAAGGATGAAGAGTCCTCCCCAGTCATACGTCAGGGCTGCATCTGCCCTTGGAACTGGGAAGACAACATAAAAATAAGTTTTATTTTGGATAATTTTGTGCTGAAGCAGCCTAGGACGCTGCAGTGGAACTTATTTTAGACAAAAATTGCACATCTGCAAAGATTTCTACATCATCCTGATAGTGCTCTGGCATCTCCATTTCAGTAGCTCCCTCAATGCAAAATTGGTTTTGTGAAGAGCAAATATACATGAGTGGATTGCCACCTGCAGCCCCATTTCCAATGAATCTGAAACCATGACTCAGTACTCAGATATATTGTTAGGTAATAATATACTAGCTATATATAGATACAATATAACACGTGCCTTTATGCCACTGACCTTTTCTTTCCATAGTCTTTCTAGGCTAATATTCACTTATTGATTATAAGTTCAGCATCGCCACTTCAAAGAGAAGTTGAGATGGAGTCCTTGATTTCAATTGCTGTGTTCCTTATTGCAGTTTCTGCATCATTTCCAACTGATCTTGGAGCATTGTTGGATACGGACGTTCCTAAGGAGTTTTGCCAAAAGCAGCTGCTTGCTACAACACAGGATGGTCTATTCAGAACAATAAAGTCACTGTTAGGCAGCTGGAAAAAACCCCAAGCTGACAACAGAACCCTAGGCAGGCGGATTGGATCACAATAATACAAAGAAGCCTAAATCTGTGTCTCTCACCTAGCTCCCCAGTTTCTCCATATTCGGAAACGTGGATCTCTCTTCAGAGTGGCCAAGCAGATGGACTCCCTGCTGAGTGTAGGACTCTGCAGGCCCTTGTTGGCCTGCTTACAAGTTGCATAGCAGGAGAGTTCTTACTCTCTGAAATGGTAGTTTTCTGCTCTAAGCGCCAGGTAGTCTGTATTTGTGTTAAGGCAGGGGAAGGATTTTTCTCTTACAAGGTCAGTTATCACCAGTTCTATTTTTCCCTTTTTCTCCTTAGAGTCGGTGTCTTCCTTCTCCTCAGAATTATTCGAGATCTGTTATATGGAAATCCATACATTTTACTTCCGCTCAGTGCTGCCAAAGTTTTTTTATTTGCACTGTGGTCAGGGATTTAATGGATGCCATTGGCAGCATTCAAACAGGTTTGCATATTCTCTTCTCTCTGCACAGACAGCAAAGTGTTATTGTTGGGGTTCTTTATAAAGAGCTCAGCTTTGCAGTGGTGGAAATTAGTCAGTACAGTTGTTCTGTCTCTCAGGGTTCGAGGTACCTGAATAATGGCGAGTGCCATATCCAGAAAGACAAGTTACAGCAATTCTATTGCAACTTCCAGTTAACAGCCAGGAAGGATCCTGAGGTAATTTGGAAGACAGAGCTGCACTCTGGCATATTTTTGCATGAGAGGTCTTGTGGTATCTCTAAGAATGCGAGGGTTGAAAAATGCTGTTGACATCAGTGAAGTGGATGCAGTGGAGTGAATGCTGACACAGAAGATGCAATTGGAAACAGAAATGAAGGATTGAATTGGTTTCTCCTAATTTAGATACTTACAGCTGAGCTAGCCTTGAATGTACCTGTCTCCACTGACTATAAAGAGACCCTAGGGTGACTAGTTCTTATGTAAAGGTCTATGCTTTGGAGTGTTTGATATTAACTAAGATGAATCTTGCTCATAAGAGTCAGTCTCTTATATTCTTCTCACTTTTCTGCCATGCATCACAGTCTCCTTACATGAGATCAGATTATGGGCTACAGGATCAGAACCTGTCTCTGTTTTATTTGCAAAAGTTACAGGAAAAGAAAGGGTTAGGGAGAAAAGAAACAATTAAATAAGGCAAAGCAAATGTCTTTGCTACAGATCCAAGTATCACATATAATGGCTACCCGGGAAATGTGCTGTGGAAGAAATTAATGAGTCTGAAAGTAAAAAAGCCTTGGTAAGTAAGACAACATCTTCAAACTCAAGTCTGGACACTCCTGTGAACCCTGCAAGTCTCAGTACATCAAAGGCGCATTAAGGGCAATAGGGACCACTTTATCCTTTGGCTGTTCTGGGCTGCTAGGAAGCCCACTGATAGCTCCTGAGAAAGCAGTCTCTTGACCTGGCCTGGCCTACGCTGGTTCCCGGCCAAGTGTGGAGTCCCAGAGAGAGACAGAATTGTCACAACACTTAAGGAATGGATAAACAAGTAGAATGTGGATGGTAACATGGGGAAAAGAGGACAGCACGTCAGCAGGATAAAATGGCATGAATGTTACAACTGAGCTAGTAGTAGAAAGTAGTAGAAAAGAAAAAAAGCATGCGCTGAGACTAAAGGTAGGAAAACATCTGAAGGATGTTTGTGAGCCAGAGAAAGAGACTGATCAATACAGGGGTTTTGGTTTGGGGTTTGGGTTTGGTTTTTTTTTTTGTTGTTGTTTGTTTGTTTGTTTTCAAGTAGGCAGAAGTCTCTGCAACGCTCTTGGAGAGAATTTCAGATGATTCAGATGATGAGATAGGGAAAATCATATTTTCACTGGGGGAACACTGGAATCCTTCCCTTTTTGCAAGATTCCTTTTGTACTTTCACTGAATGTAAATTTGCCAGAAGGGAAGGCAAGATTGAGGTGCCAGGCTGGGTATAAATGTGGTAGAGGAGGTTTTCAAAAGTTCCAGTGAATCAAATAATATTGCAGATGCATGCTCAAATCACACTCCTGAATTCCAGGCAGTTCTGTGAGGCTGCATGCTGCACAAATCATACAGCTGCAATGTACAGGAACAGGTCTAAACCAGATTGCAGGAGTTTTACTGTTAAAAAAGGCTGAATATTGGCTGTCACTGTTCTCCCAGAACGCAAACTCTTCAGATGTGAAACTAAGGGAAATTTGGCTTGGAGCTTCATTCTCTTTTTAGAGACCTGAGACTAAGAGGAAGACTATGAAAAATCTTTCCATTCATGCCTCTGATGAACTGCTCTGACTTACATATTAATAAAGAGTAATAGAATGCTGCCATGAATTAGCAAAACTCTGTTTTCCTACTACTCCATCCTAGCAGAACAGAGGATATGAGTGTAGTATGGAGTGAATGCTGATTTTTCCGTGCCCGAATAGAGGTAAAAATTGTTTTCCAGAAATGCCGAGCACCTAGAACTCCAGATGATTTGAGGTGTGTGGAAAGTTTGGGATAAAATGTAGTTATCTCCAATCACAATTATAGCCAAGAGCAAGTTAGTTAGGCTGGGTATGCTGGTTTTCTGCCTGAGAAAGGCATAGCACAAGTTATTTCTTCTGATGTTTGTAGCTTACTAAAGATTTATCCATGTTTTGCACTTCTAACCCAAATCACCATGTAAAAACACTATAAATGGGAGCACCAAATGTTTGAAATCAAGCCCAGTCTATCCGAACTTGGCATTCAGAAAAGTCAATGCACTTTAAAGAAAAAAAGAGGTCTTTTTATGTGTGGATCATAAAACAGCTGCAAAATCTTAACTTTATGATCCGACCACTCTGTGGTCATTTTCCACATAAATAAATTATTAAAACATTTGCAAGAAAATGCACAGGTTGCCTATTGCTTCTCTTACATGAATGTACCTTGAATAGGCAACTGATAATGCCTCAAGTGTGTGCAATGCTTTCAAGGGAAAACCGGAAAAGATCATCCAAAAGATTGCTCACTCTGGGTAATATGAGACAATTTTTTCCTCAAATGACAAGCAAAATAAGGTGAAGGCAATAGACCAGCAAGTCAGGCTTCCTGTTGCTAAGACTGAGAAGAGTTTCCAAGAGAATGCCACGTGGCACATGCATCAGCACAGCATAAGGCTTGCCCATAAACCCTGATTTAAAAGCATCAGCGATTAGCCTGCACTATTCTGGTGTTCAGAGCTGTGAAAAGTGTGTGTCCCCCCAGATGACCCCTGCTTTTCCGCACTCATCTGGCCTTCCATGCATGGGACATTTCCTGAGGGAATTTAGAAAAAGTTCTTTGTGCTGGATTTTCAGAAATTGCACTGTTGGGCTGAGAGGAAATTTGTATTTTTGCCTATGGAGCTATAGTGGTGCTGATTTCTATATGGGTGAAGTCTCATTTTGCTTCCATGTTCCTTTTTCCTTGTCCCCTTTCCCCATGTGCACAGAAACAGGACATGGTGTGAGGAGGAGGTGTGGCATGTGCCTCTCCTTCCGGTACTAATAGTGAGGACTGTGAGTTGGAGAGCAGAGTTCTTGCTGTATCTTGGTGTGGGCACACTATGTGGGGTCTCTGAAAGCTGCAGCAGTCCATCCATAGTCTTTGGAATCCCTGGTGTAAGACACTGCCTTGTGCTGTCCTCCAGTGCAAGGTCTGAGCTTAAAGCCATCCTTTATCTCAAGCAGCCTGAAGTGTATGTGAGCCTAAATTTTGCCAAAGCTAACCTTTCTTTTCTATATGAAGCAGCAAGTGGCAAATCCAGGCAGGATGCTCTGCCCAAGGTGTGGGAAGATCCTGTGGATTCCGATGCCTCTGCTCCTGTGCCTCAGCTGAGCTCTGTGTGTGTGATATCTCCACTGGTTGCATGGTAAAACTGGAAGCACAGAGAAGTGATAAGGAACAATGCGAGCAGATTCAAAAGGGATTTGGATCATTTAGTTGATGAGCCAGCAGATGGCAAATGCTGCTTGGTATAGAAAATGAAAAGTAATTAGTCTGGGAACAAAGAGCAAATGTAGGGAATGGGTGTTTCATCCAGCACGCTGATCAGACAGAGAAAGGGGTTACTGTGGAAAAAAAAAATCATAGAAACTGTCACTTCAGTGCACAGCTGCAATAAAAAAGGCAAACAAGACACTAGACCGATGGAACAGTGAGCTATAATGCACCGCGAAAGAGGCAATACAGTCCTCTGGAAGATGGTTATTAGGCCCCTCCAGAATACTGCATGGAGCATGGGTCACTGTCTCAGGAAGGTTATGTTTGGAGAAAGGTGCATTATAAAGCAACTAAACTCTAATGGTTTTGATGATTTCAGTTCTGAGGCAAAGTTAAGAGGCTCATTCTGAGGGGTCAAAGAGACCTTACAGAGATTTTAAAATTATAGTAATGATCAGTACTGTTACCAGACAATACTCATAGTACTACAAGATTATGAAAATTAAGGAAGTGGTGCTGAGCAAAGAGCAGAAACTTCACAAACTGCTGCACAAATAAAACACGGTTACTTTCTGACTTCATTGAGATAGCTAAGGGTGAATACAGCTTCAGGAATACGTAACTCAGTCAAGTGAATGATGCACAATTACAGTACATGGAACTGGTCTGTGGAACAAGCAGGAGGGCAGTAAAGGCCCTGATAGAAATAGCAAAATTATTTAGGTGAAGAATCCCTCCCCATTATTTCAGGGTTTGTTTTTATCTGGATTCAGTTTGTGCAGGTTCCTAAACTGTATCTATCTGCTAATAGAGAGATTGACCTTTGCACACAAGCTACAATGAATGTGTGTTCCCCTAAGCCACATTCAAAGAGAAGAGGGGAGGAGGAAAGACAATGTTGCCCTGTCCTCTTGATCCTGCTCAGGATCATGCCATGTGAAAATAAGCTTCAGGTCTAGTTAAGACAGAGAAAAGTTGTTGGGCTGCTGCTTATGGGACAGCAACAGGCTGAATTTGAGGTCAGCAGGTAGTTTACGAGGCTAGGGAAGGAGGGGAAAACTGGAAGCACGTGTACCTGCAAGAGGGGATGTAAACATTTAAACTGCAATTAAACAGGTTTCAGGCACCTAAGCCTACCAGAACTACATAGAAAATCTGTGCTTGGTTGTGTAGGCATCAGAGAGGACTTGACATAAATCTACTGACACGCGCTGTGGTGCAGATGCAGAACTGCTGCCACTGCAGCTGGGCGGCGCTGGATGATGAAGCCTGTACCTCCTGCTTAGCCCTGAGGTCCTGAAGCTAGTAGATACAGTTCGGAGCATACAGTTAACTATACGGACCTTGACAGGAAGCCTGGGCTCCTTTCATTTAGTGCCATGGCCAGAGAAGACGGTATGCCTCTTCTTTTAGAAAAGGTTAATTCTTAGGGGTGTATCATCAGGAAATAGGAGGTTCACGTGCACAAGCCTCCTAACAGAGAGCTACTTTGCCCTTTCTGTAAAAGGGAATGCAAGACAGTGAAAAGGAGCGGGCAAGACTGAGCTTGTCTCTGGGGCGAGGTGAGGAAGGTAGCAAACTCTGTCACTCCATGTCTACATGGCTGCAGCTCCACAGTTGTAGCCACCCTATGTTAAAGGAAATTGTGTTGTGATAAAAATGCCTTGTGCTGATTTACTACAGGTGGTGCCATAGCTGTATCACTAGTGGAAAAACACAAGTTTGAATTTGCTGACATTGTTGCAGCTAGACAAAGCCTTTCAGTGCCTCTGAAGTTGATATGGAAGTGGGAAAACAGAAATTGTGTAGTTCATGTAGACCGATGATCTGGCCTCAAAGAGACCTTGCTTTGCAAAGAAGATAGAAGGACCGCAGGGGAAGATGTAGGATAATCTGCCCCTACAGAAACCTAATTTTAATTCTCTCATAGTCAGGTACTGGCTTGAACTCTGAAAGCCTATCTTTTTACTTCTTCCAAAATTTAGCATAATTGTTCTGATTGGATAGTCCTGTGATCCATATAGCTGTCCAATCCTTCTTTGAATCCTGCACAGTTCTTGACCTCAGTGCTTCCTGTGGTGATTTCTTCCACTGTCCAATTACACAGTATGTGAAAGAGAATTTCCTCTGATCAGCTTTGAATATGTGAGCTCTTCATTTCATTGAATGTTCCTTTATTCTTGTGTTATGCAGAAGGTAAAGAGAAGCGTCAGATTGTTCTTCTGTATTTGGTATTTGGTATTTTATCTTACTGTATCCCTTCTTATCTGTCTCCTTTTTGAGATAAACAAATCTCATTCCTTTCAGACTCTTCCTGTCATAGTCCCTGCTTCTGCCTCCACCCCCAACTTGCTTATTCTCATTCTTACTCTCTGACCACCACTTGTTTCTTCATGGTCTTTTAGACCATGGGGAGGGACACAGACAGTATGCCAGAGGAGAATTCAGCACTGATTGGTATAAAGGGAGAATATTTTCTGCATTATTCACTATCTCATTCACTGAGTATCTGAACATCTTGTTAGCTGTTCGGAATGCAGCTGTACCCTGAGCAGATGTCTTCGTTGAGCTGTCTGTAATGTTTTTTAGGTGGTTGGTGCTGAGCTCATCACCTCAGACCTTAATTACTGTAACAGCTCCTCTCTGGCATCTCTAACATTCATGCTGTCTCACTTCATTTGGCACATATCTTGCTACCCAGGAAGTCTGCATTATCCAGTAACCTGACCTTATCTCACCTTCCTAAGTCCTTTTTTTCTACCACGTCAAGAGGAAGGGTCTTACCCTTATTTCAAAAACGCCTTTTTAATGCTTCTTTTTGCTATCTGTCTGCTTTTATGCCCCATCCTCAAGTTATTTGTGGCTTCCTTTTCATGTGTAAGTAGTTTTGACATGCTTTGCCCACACTGCTCATGCAGTCTCCATGGTAAGAGCATTTTTGTGCCGATCTGCAAGATTTCTTATTATTACTGCTTTGTAGTCCTTCAGATCATCCTTAAAGTCTAGTTTTCTGCTAATACCTCCAGGAAGCATTGAAGGCTGGTAATGTAGAGTCATGTGGAATTCCACGGTATGCCTGTAAGACGTACCTAGATGTGAAAGCACATGCAGCACAATGAAAGTACAGCTCCCCTTGCTATTTAGCAAGAGGTGTATGCCTTCCAACCCACTCAGCCCAGGTTGATACATGGAGTTGTAATACAAGCAAAGGCAATTTGTGCCTTCCATGTCAAAAGAGCCACAACTACTTCACCATATATGTTTGCCTGTATGTACTAAATGCTCTGATGGTGAGGCACTCCATTTTCTGGCTATGCTTCCTTGCTCATGTGGATTGCTACCTGGAAAGTCAAAAATAATTCATGTAGGATTAGACAGTGACCTTCAGGGCTGTCAGGGGAGCCAGGCATTTAAATGCATCTCAGTTAAATAGGTTGGTTATCCCACTCCCCATCCTGTTACGACTCAGTGCAGAAAGCTTTCTTGGAGTTTTGGAGCTTAAGGTGTCTGTCCTATGCAGCTCTTGTGGGCATTTTTTTGTAAAGGTACCCTGTTTGCAATGTCCCGTCTTCTGGAACTAACCCCCCCAACATTCCTGAAGCAGGAAAAGGAATTGACTTTCATGTGTTTCTTGGTTTTTGAGCCTACTTCACACTATAGTGCTGTTTTGCTGTGTTGGCTAGATAAACCAAGGTGTCTTTCATAGTAATATTGGAAATGAATAATTCCACAAAAGTAGGAAGTTGGGAGTGAATTGGAAGTTGACTGAGTGAAGTTCAAGAGGTATCTGAAGAATATTACCTGGGAGAGTGCCACTGAGAGGATTTAGTGCTGAAGTTGTGATAACATTGTGCTGAAATCCACAAAGCATTTGTTTCTGCAGTCTTACTCGAAAAGGAGCAGTAGAGGTATTAGGATCTGTCCGGTTAATTTTAGAGAGGGCAACTAGGATGGTGAACAATTTGCAACACTGCTTAAAATTAGGAAGACACCGGTTAGTGAAGTCTTTTTATTACTTTAATAAATGAAATGTAATCTGAATGTCATCTCTCTTCTTCATTATGAGCCAGTTGTGCCTGACCCACATGTTTTAAATTGGCACTTGTAAGGCAAATGGAAAGGTGAATAGAATAGCTGAGATGAAGAAGCAAACCCAGTTGGGTCACTTCTGTTTCTTTAGTGTAAAATTTTCAGGACACACACACAATAAAAAGTATAATCAAAAGTGAATTTTGGATTGCTTTCAGAGTTCCAACTGCCTTCCATCTTCTCAAAGCACCTATTCATGCTTTCACAGGAGCTTTATGAAAGCATGTGAAGTGGGTATCAATTTACCCCTGTCTTATGCTTGGAGACAGACAATATAGCTTTATCCTCTTCTTGTGGCTTTGTCTGGATGATGATGATGAGTTTTGTGAGACTGACATAAAGTAGCAACACAAGACAATTTTTTTGTGTACACCTCCTTCACAGAGTTTAAGCTTAAATCCTCCACTCTTGCAGTGTTTTAACTCAAACAACTTAATACACAGCAGAGGATACCTTATCTTGTTTTGATGAGAAACTATTAGCTCAAGCTAGATAACAAGACCTAAGACTAGATCCTTAAATCCCTCCCTAGTCAAAATTTATATTCTGACAAAGCAAGAACAAATTATGTCTGTATGAAGATTTTACTCCATGCAGCATCATGAAGAGAGCTAAAAAAACCAATGCACTGAGTCCAGATTGGCCAGGTTGCAGCCACTTGCCTAAACAGACAACACTGTAGTTTTGTATCCTTGAAGTTTAAAGAATTTTTATCCCTCTTAACTTCTTCTCTTTTCAGTTTATCAGTGAGTTTAGGATGCCAGTAAGAACTACTCTATTGATCATATCAAAGGACAATTTAGCTTAATGCATTTTTTTTCTGACCTGCTGCCAGTATGAGATGCGCAAGAACAGATGTAAGGATGGAGCACACATCCTGTGGTAGTGTATGTCCCAGGCACCCTTGGCAGAGGGTGCCCTGTGCCTGGTTCTGGGACCGTGAAGCCTGTCTTGGGTATGTGAGTTTCTACTGACTTGATTTTCTGTAGTCATTTTTCAAACACCAGTATTACAAATAAGTACTTGGTCACAATGTGCGTCTTGGAGTAGCGTCTCTTCCTGAGGGAGGGCCTATTTATGTTAAGAAGGGCTTGCTTCCAGGTTATAATGAATAACACGCTATAATGACCTGCAAAAAAAAAAAAATACTGGAAGTATTGCCTCTTGGCGCAGTCGTTTACTAAAAGGTTTGCTCAGTACCCTGAAGAATTCCTGTAGGAACATACTTTGCGTAAATCTGTCTGGGTGGAAGGGCTTGTCTGGAGCCCTGCATCAGGTGCTTTAGAAGGGGCTGGAGTTTATTGCACTGCTACTTGCCTGGATGCAGGAGTTCTTCCCTCAAGTGAAGGTTCATCCAAGTCATCCAGATCCCTCCACATAGTCCATAGGGTGGGGCCTGACACAGGGTTTTGTACTCTAGAGCTAGTCACCTAAAATGATGTGTCTTGTTATAATGCCTAAACTCTTAACTAGCCATAGCTTCAAAAGCTTGCGTTTAGTACATTTTGAGAAGCACACCAGCAGTGAGAGGGCTAGGAATATCTCTCAAGGCAGCCTTTCCAAGGTGGGTACCTTCTCCTCAGCTGCTTTTCAAAATGGATATACTCCTTGAGTCCAGAGTCCATTCTCTCTGCTTTACTTGTAAGGATTTGTAAATCATAAGCTGTCCATAGCACTGTGGCACTGAGAAATTCTTTTCTGGGGAAGAGGAAAAAAAAAAAAGATAAAGATCTGTATCTGTAGGACAGGGTTCTCCATTATTTTAAACTATATGTAGGCATATGTGCTCTCAAGTCATGGTTCTTGACATATGTAACCTTAGCTTCTTATGGCTGATTTTGTTTGAAAAATGATTATAGCAAATCAAATCAGTAGGAACTCAGACTGTCAGGAGTTGCATAAATGGTCCTAGGAGACCCTGTAACAGTACATCTCTATTGATTTGTAATTCTTTGTAGTACAGGAGATTTCAAGGTAATAATCCCTATCAGGCAGTTGGGTAGCCTGGGTTTCATTTTAAGAAACATCCACACATGCTGCTGGTTCATATTATTAAAGAAAACTTAAGAGTCACATTATTATAAATGTGAGCTTGATGCAAATGCAGAAGAACAACGGTCTGCATTTCAGCAGCACTTGTCTCCTTTTGTGTTTTGTCTGTGGGTTTGCACGTCTAGTGAACAAGATCACAGCCTGTTCTATTTCAGAATAGCAAATACTACTGTCTATACATAGTTTCCTCAAATTAAGAGCAGAAACTCCCCTAATTTTTTTTTTTCTTTCTTTCAGTACACATATTCCATCTTTAGGTTTTGAGTTTTCATTTTTTCTATTTAGCTTTGCAGTTGGCTTTGATACCATTCAAAGTGAAGCCCTGAGTCAGAATTTCTGGCAAATAGCAGTCCAAGAGTTGTGGTAATTTCTTCATTGCTCTGTGTCTTTAAATCAAATCGGGTGCCTTAATAAAAGATTAGGCTTCTCTTCATCAAGTTATTAGCCTTTCATAAAGGAATCCCTTGATGAAATGTTATGGCCTGTGTTTTCTTGGGAAGTAAGACTAGATCATTGTAATGGGCCCTCCAGGTCTTCAGCTCGGTGGTGCTTGATTTCTTTCCTGACCTTGAATTATGCTGAGAAGAGGAGGTTTTCGAGGAACAAGTCAGGAAGTAAAATTCTGCATGAATATTTTGCAGGATTACCAGCAAACCGCTGAGGTGTTCAGGGAGAGAGGCAGTGCTGAAGCAAGCAGGTCCAACCTAGCAGAAAGTTAATGGAGCTGTGTGTGGTGGGTAGGACTGAACTGGTACCAGTGTGGGAGATAGCAATGGGCTCGCTCTGAGCCTTGGTGGTCTTGGAAACACAACTGCACGTATAACTCTCTCTGGTTTGTGGTATGTCAGCTCCTCAGCTGCTTCAGGCAATGCCTGGGGAAGCTGTCTCCATCCTTCAGTGATGGCAGTGCCTGGGGAGACCATTCACTGCCTGCTCTCCTGCCCCAACAGGAGACTCCTGGCAGTGATAGGGAACAGCAATGTCTTGTGTCAGCCGATCATGAATCATGATACGTCATAAGCCAGAGCTTGTTCTTGAAGTACATTGCTTGCCCTCAGTAGCAAAAGCTCTCCATTTGTGTGCTTCAATATGCGATGGTTACAGTCCATTAAAGGCACATGTTCATGTATGGTGGTGAGTCACTGAAGTGCAGAACATCTTTTGGGAAGCTCATTTCTTCTGTCCTGCCCCTGAGATGTTCAGCCATTACCTGCCCTGGCTGTCAGATACTGCTTGGGAAAACATGATTTCCCTGGTAAGAAGTAGGAAAACATCCAGTCCCTGACTCTCCAGGTTACTGATTGAGCAGAAAAGAACCACCAGAAGCTACCACTTGCAAAATGGTCATGTTAAAACAGCAGCATTTATGTTTTGGCCCCAAAAAGCACTGTGGAATAAGTACTTTTGAGAGATGGCAATCCTATGTGGGAAGAAGCTGTAGGAACTGGGAAATAATTGATGAACATTGTGTGTGTGTGTGTGCAGGGGAAGGCAGGATGGAGTGACTTGGTACTTGTATTTCTTGTGGTTTTACCATAATACTGGCCTATAAAATGTGAACTGCTCTGCAACTGCTGAGATCATGACTCTCTTGGCACTACTTACAGACGTTAGAGGTCTTGAGGTACAGGGGCTTGTCTTATACCTCTAAATACAAGTTTGGATTTGTTATGTGCTGATTCTGTGCCTCACTAAAAAGTAGCAGTGACTCTGTTCTCCTTTCCCTAGAGAGCTGCCTCTTTTCACATCTTTGGTTCTGTCAGACACCCCAGTTAAATCCAGTGCCTTGTTAATGAGATCTGCTTTAATGAATGAGCCTTTCCTCCTTCCTTGTATGAAGGTTTCAAATGAGCTCACCCGTGAAGGAAGTGTGGAGAAGGGTAGGTGGCTTAAGCAGGAGCACAGACGACTGCAATGGGACCCAAAAGCTGTAACACAAAACCAGGCAATTTTTCCCTCAGAAAAAGGTTTAAGAAAGAGACAGATGAGGCGTAATTGAGACAGGAGGATGTTGATTTCATGGTTTATTGTCACATTAAAAAAGTAATCTTACTGATGAATTAATATTTGCTTTTTAATATAAAAGTGCTTATTCTTACAAATCCTTAAGGCTCATTCTGTTACATTACAGTAGGATTTTTCACCATCCCAGAAACTGTGCTACATGAGTTTTATATGAACTGTGGACATAGCAAAATCTCCAAACAGTAAAACAAGTCATCAATAATTTCATTGCCTTTGTACGCATGAACCTGTTTAATTGTGTAACATAATTTTACCTGAAAACAAACAAAAGCAAAATTTTCTTGTATTTTCTAGTTTGAACTGATCCCCAAGAGATTTCTATTTTGCTTGAGCTAATGGAACAAATACAATAGTTTTTGAATCTCGATTTTTCACTTGTACAGCAAAAAGGAAGGCGTGAGACAGAGAAGCATTACAGATGTAGTGTTTATCCTATGTTTCTTACTAAAGAGAAAAGGAATGACTACAAAGCTCAAGTACTGCTCATATGTGATATATTTATTTTTATAATGTCCCTATGTTGTACTTTTATGTAGGTAAAGCTCCCACTGAAGCCAATGTGAGTTTTGCCTGAGGGAGGAATAAGACCAGGGCTCTCATGGGGAACATTTTAGATTAAATAGTTTATTATTTTTTGTCTCACGATGGAAGAATGAAATAGGTGAAAGTTACTAAAGCTCTTGTTTGTATTGATCACAAGTGGAATATGATTTCTGGCATATACTATGATACACAGATAAGAGTATACCGTATTTGTTTTTAATCATAATCAGAGCTATATTAGTTGGATGGCCAGTGAATTTTCTATTTCTACTTGAATTTTAGATATCTATTTACTGTAAAGACTTTTTTTTGTCAATAATTGGGTCAAATGCATTAACTAAAAAAATACCTAATGCAAAAGATAAAAATAATTTAAAGTGTTCTGGAGCAAGGGGGAAATGCTAACTGATCTAATAAATAAGGCAGTTTAAAGCATCTGTGACTGCTACAGTGATATATGTACATAGTTTACAGCATAAATTACTGTACAGAATACTCTGTTTATTAACCTGTGTAAACAATATTGCCTGCTGTATGGGGACATATTGTGGGATTATGGTCAGTGAAAAGATAAACTGCTGTAGCTTTGGCTAGGTGGGGGAGGCCTTGAGTAGCACACCCTCAGAGAGAAACATGAGTGATATTTTATGAGTTGCAAATAAAGCCATCCCGACTCGAATGATTTCACAAAAAAATCTGCTGACGTTTGTTGCTATAAACGAAATATGGAAATGAATCTCTGCAATTTGTTACAAGAATAATTCTTGTAATAAGCTGATCTTTGCATACCTCATCTGGCCAGAGACCCTTACTTAGAAGTTCGCTGTGTGAAAAGGGGAGGTGGGGAAGTCGCAACGTGCCAGTATCCTGCCGTGCGCCGTCTGCACTGCCAGCACGCCCATCAGGAGGATGGTTGGTGGCTGGACCCCAAACTGGGACCGCCACATTGCCTTTTCAGCCACTGGTGCTATGTGCAGTATGGGAAATGGGGAGGGAATTAGGTCTGCAGCGATTATTGCAAATGGCTGGAGAAGTATTTTAGCATCCTGTTATTTTGACTGCCTTGTACCGTCTTCCCCACTCATTTGTTTCTCTCACCCACCCACAGCGTGGTTTGGTTTTGGCCTCTGCATGGTGGCAGATCCATGGAAGAAAGTCTGTGTAGGATGTCTACCACAACATGGCCCTGGTCAGCGGACACCACCAACCGCAGTCCAGGTTTCCATTAATAACGTGCCCAGGAAGACAGGGAGTTGACATAAGCAGTAAGGGTGTGTGTGTGCAGGCATGATTTGTCACACCAGTTATGGTCTCCATCTGCCATGGTCAGCACAGAGCGGTGTCCCTGCACAGGAGGACCAGGGGTTAGCCTCAGGCTGCCTGGAGAGCAGCTCTCACACTGCCTGGCTCCTCTGCCCCGGGTCCTGCCCCTCCTGTTGCTGTCCGTGGAAAGAGACAGCCTACCAACGGCACCGCAAGCACACCTTAATCTGGCTGCTCTGAACCTCTCAACACAACCCTGCTCCTTCTGCCTCCACAGACAGCAAGGGACACTGCCTGGCCAGCCCTAGGAACTGCCATGCACTGGTGGTCTGCAGGCAGGCCATGAGATTTAGGTGGTTCTGTGGGGCCTACAGGCTGTTCATCATGGATAAAACTGTCATTTTTACATAATGAATTGAAAAATGCTGTAGAAATTCCATAAAAAATAGTAATATAGGCCTCGTGGGCTCACAGCCAATCTCATCTCTTTCGCCATCTACAGAAAAAATGTTTCTTCTGTTTAAAGGAAGCCAGCTCTACTTCCAGACGACACATGGAAAAAGTGCCTGTGAATGTTTAGCAAACTGTAAAATATATTTTCTTGATGTTTCAGTAATCCCAGTAGAAGAAAGGTGCATATTCAGTCCTTTTGGAATTATTTGCTTCTTTGGATTTGGGCCTGGTGAATTAGAGAGTGGGCAAGAGATGCTCCAAGTCTAAAACTTATGCTTTAAATATCTCAGAAATAAATGTGTTTAGTGCATACCTGTTTTCCTGCAAATCTGCTCCCTCCCAATGTGATCTCAGCCCCATCCCGCACCAGCACATCCCAAGATATTTACCAGTTTCAGCAGGCACTCTCGTTAGCAACAGGTATGACTGTAAACCTGGGGTGGGATTTATCGCACCTCTGTAGCTGAGCTCATCACCTAAATTCCCTTTGTAGCCACTGGACAGAAACAAGCACTTCTAGGGTGTGATTTAGTGTGCTTATTTTACACCTTCAGTACAAGATGGGGTGAATCCCAACTTCTGTGTTTAAATCAGGACCTTTTTTCTCTTCCCTTCCACCTTCTCTTGCTATTTAACCCCAGTGAATTGTTACAAGGCTGTTTGTTGTCTTGAGGACAAAAGAGCCTGAAAAAGGCTCTGAAAAATCAGTAACACAATGTCAGGCAATGGTGCTGGGCCGGGAGATGCTGCGTAACCCCTCCAACTACACTGCTGTTTTACATGGGGTATTTGAGGCACCAGCACTAACGGCTTTTGATCCCCAGATTACTGGTCTCTCCCATCCGCCTTCCGATGCAGAGAAGAGCTGCTCAAAAATTGTGCATGGAGTCATCAGCACTCACTGTCTCTTCCTCAGGAAGGAACTGAACTCTCTTGCTTGGAATAATGGGAGATGGTGGGTGTCAAGTCTCACAGGTGGGGTGGGAATGAGAAGAAAGCAGATAGGTCCTGAGCTGCTTGGAGCAGCTCTGCACTGCCCTCCATCTTTTTTCTTATGAGAATTTAGTCTCTACCTTGTCTTGTATGTCACAAGTCCAGGCTGGGAGGTGGAGTTAAGGAAGAAAATGTCTAGAACTGCAGGAAGAGCTGACTGTGGGACCAAGAAACCAAAATGAAAGGCTGAGGAGGTAAAAAATGAATTACTGTATTGATCGTGACACAAATTAGCTATGTGTGATTTGCTGGGGGAAGCCATAAGTCTCCATCTTCTCGTACAGCACCTTATGCAAATGGAAGATGGACTTGTTTGTCACAGGTGAAGACAGATCCCAAAGGGACCTTGACATCCAGAGGGACCTTGACAGACTTGAGGAGAGGATCCGTGTGAACCTTCTGAGCTTCAACAAGGCCAAGTTCAAGGTCCTGCAATCAATATAGAAGGGGGATATACTGATTGAGGGCAGCCCTGCAGAGGAGCACTTGGGGGTACTGGTGAATGAAAAGCTGGACATGACCCAGCAATGTGCATTCACAGCCCAGAAAGCCGACCATGTCCTGGGCTGCATCAAGAGAAGTGTGGTGAGCAGGTCGAGGGAGGTGATTCTTCCCCTCTACTCTGCTTTTGTGAGACCCCACCTGGAGTACTGCATCCAGCTCTGGGGTCCCCTGCATAAGAAGGACATGGACTTGCTTGAGTGGGTCCAGAGGAGGGCAGTGAAAATGGTCAAAGGACTGGAACACCTCTCCTATGAAGAAAGTCTGAGAGAGTTGGGGTTGTTCAGCCTGGAGGAGAGAAGGCTCCAGGAAGACCTTACAGCAGCCTTCTAGTACTTAAAAGGGGGCCCTACAAGAAAGATGGGGAGGGACTCTTTCTCAGGGAGTGTAGTGACAGGACAAGGGGTAATGGTAGATTTAGATTACATGTAAGGCAGAAATTCTTTACTGTGAGGGTGGTGAGACACTGGCACAGGCTGCCCAGAGCAGCTGTGGCTGCCCCCTCCCTGGCAGTGTTCCAGGCCAGGCTGGACGGGGCTTTGAGCAGCCTGGTCTAGTGGAAGGTGTCCCTGCCCAGGGCAGGGGGGTTGGAACTAGATGATCCTTAAAGTCCCTTTAAGGTCCTAACCATTCTGTGATTCTATGATAAATCTAAACTGCAAATGAAAATATCCTTTTTCAATACAAATATTTTTCAAAATGAAAGTGAGAAAAAGACTGAGAAGGGCCTTTGGTAAGTGTTATCCATGTCTAGCAGGAAGTGTTTCCTTTCATGTCTGTTGACAGGGTGAGAATTCCCTATCTAAGAATGCCAAATGGAGGAGGAAAAGGATAACTAGCACTAAGGAAGGAAGGATTTGTTAGTATTGCCTGAATAACATGACATCAATAGAAACATTTTGTTGATTTGACTGGTGTTCAGTCCTTGGTGAAGTGCTTTATTGATGACTTCTAGAGGTAATGTGTCAGAACAGAGCTGGGAGTTTGACCAGGGGATGCTGGCTAACAATGGTGTCATTTGGGGAAGTAACTCCCTGAACATTGTGCTCCCAACATATCTCTGACTTCCCAGCTCAGTTACTGGTAATATGCTTCACAAACCAACACAGACTTAGTTAAGAGAGCAACTATTATTTTTATGTTTCATTAAGCAACTAGTCCTCTCTGCAATGCACCATTCTGAAAGAAAATTTCCATTGATTTGCAGTTATTTGAAGCTGGATTTAGAATCACAAATAATTTCAATAGTTCTGAAGCTGTTATGAGAAACACACTTGGCTCAACTGGGGAGGCAAATTGCTTTCACAGAAATATAAAGTGGCTCAAAGACATAAAAAGATTTGAAATTCTTAGGATGGCTACACACACTCAGTTAACCTGTGCTGTTTGTCCCATTATGTACTGTTGGGATTCTTGCTCACTACCAGGATCAAAGTTATAGATACTCTGGGAAAGGCAATTTTGCCTAGGCTGTGACTCCCCTCAGCGCTAAGCACAAGTTTTATATACTCTAGCGTTTACATTGAGAGCTTACATGGTATTTAAGGATTTTGAGGGTCTTGTAGCTCTGGACTCAGGGGTGAAATTCATCCAGTGTACTTAGCAGTTTTTTCCATAGCTCTTCTACAGCACTTTCCTTCTGAGGATACAAAGTGATTTGCAAACATTAATTAATTCTCATAAAGCCCTATGAGGCAGATAAGTGGTAAGTATCCCTGTGTTAGTACATATGAGAAACATGAGACTCGAGTGCCTTATGATCCATGCTGTTCTCTATATTCACTCCCAAAAAGGAATATGTGCCTTGGGACAGAGGAAATCCCCACTTTTTTGTCATTCTGTTGTTTT
Source organism: Athene noctua (assembly GCF_965140245.1). Lineage (NCBI taxonomy): Eukaryota > Metazoa > Chordata > Aves > Strigiformes > Strigidae > Athene > Athene noctua. Next base: position 193,354,370 of record NC_134037.1, read on the forward strand.
CCTTGAACCCTCTGGAGTCCTTCAAGGGCAGCAGGCATGAGGCTGGGATTCAAGCTACAGCAGGTGAGCTACACAGATCAGAAAAGAGAGGGAGACTTGCTGTATTTGCTGCTGGTTTTGTGGGGGAAAGCAAGGCCCTTTATGCATCCCGTAGGTTACTTGCTCCGTGCTCCAGCAGCCTGTTTGAAAGGTAGCTTGGGCTGCCAAAGTAGGTAACACCCCTGAAAGTGTAGGGCATACTTGTGGACTACCAAGAGCAGTAGAGCCAGACAGCAAGTGGAGGCAGAGGAATTACTTGAAGAAATAGCCGCAGCTGAATCCTGCCCATCTCACAGAGGTAAAGCATAGTCTTTTGAAAGAATGATGGAGCCTTGGATGCTCCAGATCTTAGTGCTTTTCTTCTCTGTAGCTTTTGTGAGGTAAGCACAGAGCCTAAAGTGACTTTCTCAGTTTGGTAATTAACCTTAAGAACAATTTACAGTATGGCAACCAATAACACTGGAAATGGAGCCTTGGCCTTATTGAGGGCAAATGGCAACTTTATGAGAGACATTAAAGTAGCCAAATTTTCATGCTAATAATATTGGGTGAGAGACATTGGTCTCCGGTTTTTGCAACAGACTCGTTGTAAGATTATCCAACTGCTTTTCAGAATACATTCTGACAAATTTATCTATGGTTACATGCCTTCCCAGCCCTCAGTGCACGGCACATAAGCTAATGTAACAATTATAATTATGATAGTGATCAGACCTACCAGGCCTTTTTAAGATGAAAATCAGACTAATTCTCTAGTTTCAAACACAATGAGTTCAAATATGTGATGTAAATGCTAACAAAAAGAAACCAAAATGAGAAGCATGTTAGGTCTGCGCCAGCCAAGCTTCTATTGTTATCTTAACAAGTCCATATTCTTCAGGCATTGTTTGTATTTCTATTGTACAAGGAGATTTTATTCTTTAGTTTGAGGATTCTCCCTGAATGGGGGAGGGAAATGTTGCTATCGCTGTGAAAAAGAAACATTTCATTCTGACATATTAAGCATTAAGAGGATTATGTAAAGGCAAGGCATATTGCAGAAGGAGATGTTCTTAATATAGCTTTTACCATGAACCCATGACCCTCCAGAAAATTTAGGAGAGTTAAAAAAACCTATTGCTTTGACAATCTTTTCATTTAAAAAAAATCTTGTAAAAAGATCAAGGAATTCATCCACTGTTATTTACATAAAATTCAACCTTTCCTGCTCAAAATCATGAATCATTTAATGTCACATCTGCAGGATATCTGATGCAGATGCCATTAATCCAAGTCATTTCACAAATTCCAATTTCATTTGGATTAAAACCTACAACTAAATCAGTGAACAGTATATACTGTACATGCGTTAAGGCTGGTGACTACTAAAGTCTCTTGGGTAGATACACTAAGCACAGATTAGCCAGGTCTAAGTATATGTCCTCATCTAGGGAAAAAAAGATATCCTGGCATTTTAGTGATGTAGATGTGAATCAGTAGCCATGAAAAATGGTTGAACATTTGTATTACAAAAGAGATACTATGGCACAGTCCCAAAGGTGCATTTCTTATAAATTAATTAGCTGCACAAATTATTTTGATAACAGTTACTGCACTTCTGAGGTGATATGGCTGCTCAATGATGAGTACTTGATGATCAATGGTAGGCACTAGTAGTATCCTTCATGCTGAGTGACTTTTATTACTATTTAGATTTACAGTATATACATACGTGTTTGTATCTACACTTAGGGCTTGATCTTCTAACCTCCTTTACCTAAGATCCTCTGTTCACTATAATATCTTCCTTTGGAGCCTGATGGTATTTGGATACAAGAAACAGACAAACAAGGGGTTGGGGTATCCTGCCATGCGACAGGGAGGACTATGCTTGGCTTTTGGCCACACTTGAACCTCTGCATATACTTTGTTCTTACCTGTCATTCATGCCACCATGGAATACTATAAAGGATTAAGGCCAAGGGGTCTGTATAATCTTGCTGTCTTTAAGGATTCTATAGGCTGCTCTGCATTTGTTGCATGCACCTGCAATACATGGTTCCTTTGAATCCATTCCCACTGCTTTACCAACACTGATTCAGAAGCCTCTGTTTGTAAGCAAATCTCTCCCTCTAGGCATAATCCGTCTGGATTTGTACAGAATAACTTTGTACTTTCACAAAATGAACCCAAACATTGCTGTGGTGTAAAGAAGCCTGCACGTTCCTGGACTTCTACAACAGATTAACCAAGCCAGCATCTTTCATGGAACCCTAAAGAAGGATGGTCTCCTCTGGTCCCATCCTGAATTTACAGAGCACCTTCAACTCATGGCGAAGTGCCTAAAACTATGCAGGGTCCTAACATGGAGCACACACTTAATTGGACCAGACCTAAAAGCCACATGCACTTTTCCAGACCAGGCCCTAAGAAGACGAGATGAAGTATTTGTTGTCATCATGCCACATTCAGTCATCTAAACAGCAGCAACCATATACAGCATAGAAGCTGCACAGAAGATTATTCTATTCTAAATAACCTCACAAAATAGTATAGCTGAAAAAAACCCTGTGGAGACACCAACACCTCTTATTCATTTATATGTCTAGTTGGTTTAAATGGCTGCTATTTCATCCTGTTACACCACCAGAAGTTAAGGCTCATTGTGCTCATCAGACAACACAGATGATGCCAGCACAAAAACTAAAAAGCAGTGTGTTTTTCCATGGAAGCAATGGGTATTTTAGCTGGAATAATTCAATATAAGAACCATGTACAAGAAAGGACAAACATCTACAGGAGATCCTTAGTACTTAGAAATGTTACAACAGGACAGCATTAATTCTTGCATTTCTTTGAAGTTTCTTGACATATTACATGCATACAAAGAGTTCATCATGATTAAGAAAAATATCCCGATTTTAGTAAAATAAACATGCTTCAAAGTTCCATATTTGAAACTCAAATGCCACATGTGCAATAAAACTAAACTCCATTTAAGGCAAGTAATATATGTCACTTCTAAAATTTCTCAACTTTAAATAGCAGTAAGGGCTCCCAAACCCCCAAACTTATCTGAAGATAAACATCATAGGCACCATCAAAGAAAACAGAAGCTAATCTAGCTGGAATTTCACTTTCCTGATCTGAGGAGAAATCCCACAGTACATTGTATGGTATTGAAGCAGCTGACAGAATCTGTTGCTACTAGTCTAGTAAATCATGACAGACTTCTACAGCCAGAGATCAGGCAAGTGCTAAACAGAAAGGCACCGATCAAGTTCTCCACGATACTTTTGAAAAAACAAATTATGTTCCTTCTGGGGCAGGTAACAGCCAGAGTTAAGAATGATGGGAGGACTTGGAGAATGTATATTTTATCATTTAAAGGCATGTCCATGTTCACTCTTAAAGCCATCCACACCATAACCCATGCTAAGAGGTGACCACAGCCTGAGCTCAGGACTTCTCTTGGCGGGGAAGTATCTGAGCACCAATGGGCATATAAATACTGGCCCAGGATGGCTTGGGGCTGAGCAGTTAGTTCCTAGGTAGCTACCCCGCTGAGCTGTTTCGAAGAACGGGGTGAATGCTCTGAGTCTGAGCAACAGTTAGAGTTATGGTAAGCAGCCTTGACAAAAAAATGCAGGTATGTGGGGCTCAGTGTGCTCTCAAGCCCACTCTTTACCACAGGGTACATACAGCCTGTGTTACCGAAGATGTTTTACTGAGAAAACGTGCCATATTGTTTGCTATCTTTTTTTCAAAATGCAGCTCTTCAAAAATGGGGGAGGAAAAAAAAGACAGCAAGGACCAATCAATCAACCATCAGTATCAGTGACTACTTGTATATTCTATTGAAAGAGTCTTTTGTACTCACATTTCCTTAATATATAAGTAAATTAGATTAGAAAACATCAACCAAAGGGTCTAACCAGTGACTCGGACAAGAACAGTCCTTTTGAAAGTCACCAGAACTGCTGACTTGAGTAAAGGTTGCAAATCTGATTGTAAAAAAATTGTATTTCCAATACAGAAAAAGAAAACTAAATGTGTGAAAACCACTGAAAATGAACAAAAATGCACTGAATACAAGCACAGTTGATGTGAACTGGCCTTGACCCCAGCTGACCCAAATTAAACTCCAATTATTGTGGGATTAATTCTTCTGGCATGAAAAACACAGCCTGTCAACAGGAACTGAAAGCATCCCATAAATCAAGAAATGTTAAAGCCTAATTGAGGATTATGCATGAAGAGTGAGAGGATTATGATAGGAAACAGTTCTTAGCCTGATGAGCAGCAAACTCAGCTTCCCAGAGAAAGGAAATTGCATGTAATGCTCCCATACAGCCTAGAAGAAAATGCTGCAAGCTTCTGCTAGATGAAAAAGATATGAAAGTCAAAATCTGTGGGATGAAGCCTTCCCGTGCAAAGCCAACAACTGTTACAGACACAGAGACACTCTGTCTCTCTGTCTCTATGCAGCTGAAATGAACACATTTTCTTTACTAAGTGGACTGCAGTTTGCCATATATTTTCATTTATCTATTTACTGTTAGCAACAGAACGCAATTTTCCACCATCTCCTTTAAGTTCTTGCTATCCGCATATCTGTTTTCAGGCTTTTTGCTTGATACTGTAGGTTATACCGTTGGTGAGGAGCTGAACAAGAGGTAAAGTTATTTAAAAAGACAGGAGATAAAGGAATGCATGCAATTTGTTGAAACTTATTGCACATGAAGGAATGCCGTCTTTCCCCAACTTAATGCGGACTACACAACTCCTCTGTGTGCCCCAGTGGGGAAGTAATAGGGAGATGGCACATTAATATTGAAAATTCTGTGACGTGTCCATGCTCGCAGTAGAAGTTCTCCATGTCTATGATTTGCCCTCATTCATTCCAGTTCAGGAAAGACCTCATGTATATGCTTAAGCTCTGCTGAAGTCAACAGGATTTCAGTACAGGCTTAAAGTTAAGAATCTATTGAGAGCTTTCCTGAATAGGGATCTGTGCTTATTGCACTTGCTTTAATCAACCCATGAGATTTTGGTTTCTGAGTTTTTCAGCACAAGAATAGAAAGGGTATGTTTTGTGCATTAAGATCAGTTCTTTCTGGTATTTCTAGTGTATATAAATGTTTGGAGAGTGGTACAGAACAATTAATTCTGAAGAGACATCATTGTATCTTGTACATATGCACACATACAGGTCTACACTCAGAAAAATTTTGCTCAATATTGAAGAAATATTCACCTTTGTTTGGATCAATGCTGTGGTTGACTATTTCTGTAGCACAGTGTCCAGAATAACTGAATTATCCATGAAAGGTATACTGTCCATGTGAACGGCACACAGTCATTATGACAAGTGAGCGCTATTTCGCACCCAGTGAAGTCCTTGTTGAGTGTACTGAACTAAATGCTCCATACTGCTGTGCAAGGTGATAGGTCCCATCAATGCATCCAAGTCGTTAAAAAAATCTACAGGGAAAAAAAAATCAGCATCAGAAGAGCGAAGCTGTATTTGCTACTTGTCACACTTTAATAGATTTTATTCTCTTGCAAATTGAGTCAAGCTGAACATTTCAGGGGAATGAAAGTTTAGTGCTGGTGAGAGTAATTGTAAAGTCCTGTGGTTCATGATGTTACAGGCTGATGTACAACAAATTTTCTTTTTAAAGAACAAAACAGTGAGTTCTTTGGCTTTGCTTTCATTAATTTCCATTGAGTCCTGATAAAGCAAACATGCTGGGCAAGTTTTATTTTGAGATTAAGGACAACTAAATCAAAAGGTCTACACACAAGTGTGTATCTATATACACACGCTAGATATCTAAGCTACCGTGACAGATAAATAGAGGCCTGTACAACATGGTCATCCCAATCGGAAGAGTAATTTAGCTAGCTAGCCACTAATGACTGAATTCAGTTGCCTACTTAGAAGCATGTAGTGCCCAATTGAGATGCCCTCAGGCAGTTGATACATACAGCCTGGACTGGCAGATCTAACACAGGATGTACAGGAGACTTTCTGGAGCAGCAGTATTAGGTAAGGATACCTCAAGTGGCATTTGGCCACTGTGGCTGGGCAACTGAATTGCATCCCCGTGTCTCCTTCAGGGTGAACTGAACAGCTCTCTGATTCTGCTGTTTGTCTTGAACAAAGCTCCATCCAGCTCCTGTAATGGGAGATTAGCCCCCCATCTATACACACCTATACTCATTTTGATTTGAATCCTGCCCATGTCCCTGCCTCAAATACATAAATTAGCCTGAAAACCAAGGAATACTTTATCATCAAGTCAGATGCTCATGGAAACCGGTTCAGCTGAGAGAAGTTTGCTGTGAAGAGGGAGTGAGGCACCTCATTCCCATCTGTGTCTGCTCGGATGGAGGAAGGGCTGGAGGGGCTGTTCATTCCTTCTGCAGAAAGGAAGTTGTGTGCTCCTGATTTTTGACGTGGTCTGGCTAAACGCATCCCGTCCAGCTCTGCAACTTTGGGGGGCAGGAAGCTGCCTTGCCCCCCACAAACTTTTCTCTCCTGAATGACATAGATGGCAAAGAATAATACCAACAGCTCTGTCTGTGACCTGTCTGTCACTAGTCCTGACCAGCCAAATAAAGAAAAGATTAGATGCTTCTGAGCAAGACAGCTATCAAAATTGCCTTTTTGGAACAGACTAGGAGTGTACTGAAGAAAAAATCACCTCTGCAGCCCTACTTTGCAGACAGGATTCCTATCAAAATAGCTATTTTCCTGACCAAAATCATGTGTCAGTCTTCTAGAATAGTCCAGTGCCTTGACTCACTCACCTCTGTTTTCCTTAGCCAGGTTGTCAGCCATCTCCCAGTAGTCATAGCTGTGCAGGATGCTGTTGGTGATGCTGACGTGGTTGGCAGCCATCTGATGAATGCGCTGCGGGATGCTGATGATAGGAGATGGGGAAGGAGCCCCTGTGCTCCCTTGGGATCCTACAGAGCTGACTGGAGAAGGGCTAGGAGACATGGGTGATGGAGTTCCTGTGCTCCTGGAAACAGGTATTAATACAGTTACTTAAAAGGTGCTGGGTTTAAAACCATGGGATCATCAGAACATATTGTAGGTAAGAAAATATAATTTCTGACTGTCAAGATGATCTAAGTTTCCATGTGACTTACTTTCCACTGGCACCCCAAGGAGATGGGTTCTGGGCAGCTTTTGATGAATTCTGTAAAGGAAAAAATATTTCACAATGCATATAATTTATATAAGACTATGAAATTAAGAACATTAAACAGTATAAAAGGAAAGAAATGTAAAGAAAAAATTGTGCAAATAGAAGTATGCAGATCTCACGATGCAATAAACCCACTCAACCTGATTTGGTGTTGTGATGAAGCAGTACTGCAGCACAGACTCAAATCACAGACTATTAAGCACCCTGAGATGGGGGCTGATTAGAAAAGCATGTTAATTGGAATGGAAACTTTTCATAGGAATCCTAGGAGTTCAAAAGAAAGTGCTGCCAGGACTCTTTGTGAGATTTAGGCTGGAATTTCTTGTGATAGAGAAAACCAGGAGGATTTCCTCCCACTCTCCTGCCCCCAAAGACAAATATCATTCTCCTAGGACCTGCAAGACTGAAGTCTGTTCAGCCTGGTGGACCACAGGGATGTGAGTCTGAGGCTCCCTCAGCTCAGTTGAATGTTTTAACCACCAGGCTCAAGAATTTCTCTCACATTTGCTCCTCTTGGAGCTGTTCCCCTTGGTCTGAATATGGCAGCATCCACAGGGCCAGAGAGACTGCCCTTGTAGACTGGTGGTTTTCTAGCTGAAGGGTTCCCCAAAAGGGCACATTAGATCATTTAGTGTGATCTCTTGTTTACCTGCAGTCATTAAGTCTCTCGCTGGTATACTGTGTTTATGCTAAAGAAATTCATTGCTTGAGGAGAGACAACCTTGTACAAACACTACATCTGCCAAGCAGGAGAAATTCGGGTGTCCTCAATAATGGAAAATGAATAGCTAAAATGATTCTGGTAGTTAATCTGTAAGAGCTGGGGGGAATTTACTGGCAAGTTCCTGCCCATTTGACCTGTGGAAAAACTCCCTCCCTCTCCTAAATGCAGTGACTGATTTAATCCTGGGCCTGTGAGAATGAAGGATGTAAAGAACAGAAGTCTAAGAAACATCCCAGCCATAGCCTCATATTCAGAAATGGACACTCTCTGATTCTTCAGAGGAAGGTGGCCTCCTTGCACTCTCCCCTGAAACTATACATGCAGATAATTGTGTGCTGGTGAACAACCTTCCCTTCCTGACAGCCACAGGAGACCGAGTGAAGTCCTGCAGCTCAAGATCTGTTTATGGATATTGTTTAAACGCAAGGCTGCAGGTGTTGCAAGCTGCAGGAGTTACAAGTATTAACAGCAGTACAAAAATTCTTGGTTTCCCATGGCTTGGGAAGGAAAAATGATAAACAAGGGGCTTCAGAGCTTCACGGATTTCAAGGCTAGGAGTAATCCCCCAGGACACTCTGTCTGCAATTACCCTTTTTCACCAATCATGGAACTTCTAGCAGAAGCAAAATTGCTTTTAAAATTCATTTTATTATTTTTAAAAAGGATAACTAGTCATATAGAAATCCTAGGACGCTATTCATTCTCCTTGTTCTACCATGTCCTGTTCTGATGGTTAGGAGGCCTCACAGTTAGAAAAACAGATTCTGTTTCAGGATTTCAAGATTGAATTTTCTTAACTTCAGTGCTGGCTTTTGGATTTTATTGGCCCAACACCAGCAAAACTGCATGTTGCCTGGTATTATCAGCTCTGTTTCCATATACACAAGGATCACATCCTCTCTTAACCTGTTCTACAGTTAAGTTCGACACACCTCCTGAGCTTCTCTTCAAAAAATTTGTTTTCTCAGTTTTGATGTGTCCTCTGAACTGCCACTTGTGTTCCCACATCTTTCACATGCACACCAACACTGGCTGTATTTTAGCAGTGATCACATCAGCGCTGTGTGTGCCCTGGCATTCTTCCTGCATTTTGACACTGGGCCTTCTATGTCCCAGGTAAGTGGTATGAAAATAAGCCTTGGAGTGTCCCACAGGACATTCTTCCTTCAATGAGTTTTCTCTTTCTTTTTTGGCAGGAAGGGCTAAGGTGTGAAAGGAAAAAAAATTAAGTTCTCATTTACCATCCTAAATAGAACCAACCTGGGAATCCTCGGCATTTGCTTCTCTTACAGAACAGTGGTGTTTGGTTTTTTTTTTTTTTCCTTTTGTTTTCTGATTTGTCTCAGAACTACTGGCCTTCATCTTTCTAGTGTAATGGAAACTGAGTACATGTTATTACAGAGTTGGAGCCAGAAAAATATTAAAATCAAAGTGGAGAGTCAAGGATACTTTCACTGTAAATGTAACCAGCCTCTGCTTTACTGTATGACTTCCCACACCTTTTTTTCTCATGCTTTAGGTATATTACTGCAGCTTCCTCTCAGTTCTGCACCAGAAAGGTGGGGGTAAGGATTCTAATGAGTGTAATGTTGTAAGGGACCATCTCTTATCCACTTAGCTTACTGCTACCCATTCGCCTGATTTCTTTCTGCTCTCAAATGTGTCCGGCCCTTGAATATCTGTGGCTTCTTTTTAATTCTGTTGCTTTTTTTTTTTTTAATAATGGAAATAAAATACTTAAAAAAGAGATTTAAATAATAATTTTTTCTTTTCTAAAAGAAAAGTGTGTCTAATTTTCCCTGCAAATGTGTGTGACAAAGTTTAACATCTTTCTTTGATTGATAATATATGTGGAAATTCTTAATGCAGTCAGCATTTCACGTCACTTGGTTTTGAAAGCTTTTAGATACCAAATATGAAATGAGTGGAGAATTGGCTTGTTTTCCACTGAAAATTATAGCAAATGGATTTTTTTTTCCATTTTTACTTTCAAAGGTGAGAATACTTTCTAATCTGAAACTATGCTATCATTATATCAGCAGGAGCTCTGCAAAAAACCAAGCTCCTCTTGGCTATAGCAGAGTATAAGTCCATTTTATGTTTGCTGTGAAACAGTTTCTGTCTGCTAGTAGGAGATGTTTTACATGGTTGAGAGCCTGACCATCCTGTTCTTGATGCAGGTATTCTACGAACTGGTAAAGAAAAATAAAGTACTGTAATAGGCACATATTTCTTTCCCCTGGAATCAAGTCATTGTTAGAGAAACATAACATGTTGAATTATATATTGCTAAATTTTTAGAAGCAATTACAGTGACTTCAATTTCAGTTTGACAATAACGGATTTGTCAATTTCCTTCACTGTCTTCATGTGTTCAGAATCTGGTCATGAGCATTCATGCTTGTATTTGAATTTTTTTATTAACAAAATGTCTAAGGATGGATGTTTTTCATTTCAAGGTACCTCCCTCTGCAAAAAAAACCCAACAGATAAGCCCTGTGTTCAGGTTCCTCAAAGCAGTTTGTCTTAAAGCACTTGTGTGTTCATATTATTTTTTTAATTAGAAAAATAAAGGCTAATTTTGTGTGTGTAGATCAAATGCTGAATGGACTGACTATTAGGTGAGCTCTGCCTGAAAGGTTTTGTTCTTGAGATATTTCCAGGGAAAGGTTGTGTGTCAGATAAAGGATATTAAAATACTTTGAATGACTTCCCATGTTAGTCAAAATAGCCAGGGTTTGGACCTGGCAGAGAGTGGAAAACAGAAGCAGTAGCAGGCAAAGCAAAGCAGGAAGGGGAAGCCAGCAGTGCTGTGTCAAGTACATGGCAGGCAGTTTGGCTGCCCTCTAGGGCTTTCATACAGGTCCCACTGAAGTCAGCATGGCTATTTGCCAGTTCCGTGGGTGAGAACATGTCCCACTGCACTGTCCTACCTATCAGTGCTGCTAGGTGGGAGTCCTGCAGCTAGATCAATGTCTTCAACTCGCAGGTAGTCTAGGGGGAAGTGTAATCCTGGAGGGGATTCTTAGACAAAGATCTGCAAAAGCAATTGGCAGCAGAGCTGGATAGCACTAGACAATTGACCAAGAATAATCTGAAAATACCTTTTTGTTAGTCCTATAAATTTCTCATCCTTCATGAAGGGACACTGTGTGTATGTTGCAAAGAGGGGCCCTTGTGAAGACAACAGAACTGACTAGAGATCAGGTGTTGCCATGGGAGTCTGTGGTAAAACTCCACTGACTCCACAGGGGAAGAACTAAGCCCAGCACAGCTTCTGTTTTACTAAGATGCTGAATTTCCTATAATGACACACTGGTCTAAAAACTTATCATAAAGAATGCACCTTGAAATACTCAATAAGCGCCTTTGAATACTTGACTGCATGGTCTCTCTTGAGTCGGAACATCCTCCAGTACAGAAGGGCCAGGCAGCGGTAACTAGAACAAAAGGGAGAGCAGAAGGTAAAGCGTGCCCCCTGAACAGAAATCCCAATTAATTATCTTAAATTTTCAAACTAACTCAGAGTGGAAGGCTGACAGCACCTTGCTGACCATTTTTATCACCATTTGTTTACAGTACTTCACACTTTGCCATGGATTCAGGAGCAAGGCTACGTATTACAGCCAGGACAGGTGCTGACAAATGCTACCAGTGAGGTACTAAACAAACTAGAGTCAGAAGGGTTTGCAGGTTGGCGTTCCCAGGCCTTGACTCTGACTTGAAGTCTGCACACTTGACCAAAGGCCTCTCCTGTGAAACGGTCATCACAGGCCTGGAACCCAACATATGCATTGTTTTCTGTTTCTTTTTGTAAATGTGTCCTGGTTCAGCTAGGATAGGGTTAAGTTTCCCCAACAGGCGGAAGGGATCTCCAGCCGGGTTATTCATACCATGCTGATGTCAGGTGGGAAGCTTTTTCCTTTGTGGCTTTGGTTGTAGGAAGCACGGGGCTGGCTGTTAACCATTGCGGTATTTCTCTGTATATCTTTTGTCTTGTTTGTGGTTATTTGTTGTTGTTATTATCGCTATTGTTGTTGTTCAGGTTGTTCAGATTGCTTATTACACTGTTGTATTAAATTTCTCCTTATTTTAACCCGGGGTTTGTGCCCTACTTGTGTCCAAGGGTGGGGGAGGGACAATGGCAACGTGGTCTCCGGTCCCGGCAGGGCTTAGAACCATCACAAAATGCAAAGGCAGCCTTTTGGGGTATCTTTTCCTGGGCCTTCATTACAACAGCCTGGAGCCTGTGCAACGAACGAGAGTCATAATGGGTATATTTTGTGTATACCCAGTAATCTCTTTCAGCAACTGGAGATAGCTGGGAAACAGGGAAATCTCAGAGCTGCCCAGATTTCACTGGCCAAGCTTCTCTGTGGGAAACCTGTGCTGGAGCCTGGAGGTTATTCCTAGGCCACCTGCTGATTTTTTCCCCAGAAGAAACCAGCAGTGGGCTGAAAAACTCAATGTACTGTACTGGAACTATCTGTCCTCATGCTCCTCATTAGTCTGCGGAGTGCCACACACCTGTAATGCTATGTAATTAAATAAGAGTAATAGCTATTAACTATAATCGTATCTGTCACAGTAACTGATAAGCAGCATTTGGGACGCACAAACTCTTTTCTGTGCTATTGGTGTGTACTGGTATCATGTGTACTGGTCTATTTGCTGAACCAAGAGTTATCACCACCTTTTCTCAGCAAGTTTTTTGATCGGCAAGTGTGGGATTGCCCCTCAGTAACACGACTTTTGAAGCAAAAATCTGGTGTGTTTTGCTCTTCCTTTGGCATCAGAGGCCTTACTTTTTAAGTCTTTAGTCTCAGAGCCAAGCCGAAGCCCCAGAGGGTGGCTTGAGTTTGGAAAGTGCAGAGCGCTCCCCACCCTCCCGCGCCCAGGAGCTGCCCAAACCTCCGCAAAAAAAAAAAAAAAAAAAAAAAAAAAAAAATCCCAGGCAGGGTTTCTCGGCCCGTTTTCCTGAAAGCAGGAGGTGAATTTCTGCCTTCGGCCGCTGGAGGACAGTCTCTCCTTAGGAGAAGCGGAGCCGGGTGAGCCGCTGGCTGGCAGCCCGCCCAGCGGGCGCGGGGGGCAGCCCGGGGAGGCGGCGGCCTCGCCGCCACCATAACTCTCCCTCTGTCACCTTCACAGGTACAGCACATATGCAAATGGTGTCAGCTCATCTGCTGGCTGGCAGACGGTGAGTGAAGATTGCTATTCATCGCCCGGAGAAGGCACCGTCTGCTTTCCCTCGCTCTGACCTTTCTGCTGAAACAGATGCAGCGGCTCCGTGAAGCGGGATGTGGTTCCGCACACACCGAAGCGCTCCGGCAGTTCTGAGCAACCAACCCTTCCCAATATGGCTTTATTCTTCTTTCTTTTTTTTTTCTTTTTTTTTTTTTTTAACCCGTTCTTCAGTCGTTTTCCCACCTAAGCGTTTTTAAAGCGATTGCCAGGAATGCATTCTGCGCCATCCCGATGGCACAGCTAACCAGTGACAATGAAAGGGCATTTAAAAACCCCAAAACCTGCAGCTCTGAATATTTTGTTCTTTTTTATAAGAATGATTAATTAGGACTCCTTATTTATGGAGTCTAAAGAGGCATTTAATTTGGATTTTTAACAGATGGTTAATAGATGTTAAAAACACACTTGCTGATTGTAAATGTCCACTTACTGAGAATCAGTAACCATGTAATAGGTATTTTATGTATTAACTACATAGATATTAAATTAAAATTTGATTTTAATAACATTTTAGTATTTTACTAGCAATCAGCAACCATCCTATAGGATCTAAGGTGCATACATGTATATCTAGAAATCTCAATTTAGAAGGTAATCCAAGAAGCTTAATTATCACTGTCACTGTATCTCCCTTCATATAATGTAAATATAATTTATGATTATTGAGCCTGAAATGTCGGCCACAAAAGAAGTTACTGAGCTATTGGTACAAAAGTACATCACTCATAAAAACAACAAACCGTCAGGCCTTTAAAAACTAATTACGCTGATGTACCATAGCTGACCTGTCACAGTCAATAAGTATGAATTGCTTATTTACAGAGACAGAATGCAGACCTGGTACAGTGATACAAGGGCTGGACCTTCCAGAAGCACAAAGTATTCTCTTAATTTCAACACATAACATACTCCTATCTGGCCACGTCCAGCATCTGATTTTCAGTAATTGGCTCACTGCAGAAAAGAAACCTTTTGAGGAAATCTTGATCTACTAACCATAATGCTGCCAGCTGTTTGTCTTCTGGTGTGGCATTGGGGCCTGAGTGGGTTTTTAGTCTCACTGCATACCTTAAGGAAAAGGAAAAAAAACAATGTGAGTTAACTGAGACAGCTTTATAGCTGGCCGATGTCATTTGATCTGCCCCCTTACACGTCTTTGCTCAAGATACCAGACGTACATGTGCTTCTTCTGGTCGTGTTTCGGAGCTATTTTGCCATTAGCAGTGCCTCCCTGCACTCTTGAAACAGCAGTAACTTCCCTGAACATCCATCAGTCCAGAGAGGAGCCTAGCTGGCAAGGTGATGCTGTCCTACCACAATAACCTCTGCTGCTGTGGAGACCCAGTTAAACCGAGTTCAGGCAGGATGGTTTTCACAGCGTTTGAAGGCAGACAGCCTGCCTTGAAGCTGGTGCTGCCCTCGCCCTGCCAGCTCTGAGTGTGTCTACCCAGATACGCTCCTCCAAGCAGAGCACAGCAGAGGGGGAACATGTGGCTTAGAGCTATTTTTGCTCATATGACATTACGTTCAAATTCTATAAATATTAAACATCCACAGAGGTAGCACTGCTGTTTCAAGAGTGTATGTGCTATGCAAACACAAATTAGTTTCTGGAAATCTCAGCTTCCAGCTGAATACCTGAACAATGGACAAGGTTAGGACAACACACATCACTTCTGGGCTTGCTTCCAGAAAAATACCTGTTCCCTATCATTAGCTGCTTGTGTTTTTTCTCATCTTTGCTTCCAAACTTTAATTCTGATATCCGTGCAAAGATTCAGTATGAACATTTTGTTTCAACAGGCATACCTAGCAAACCACTTATTTTTCTGAGTTGCAGCTAGTGAGATCAACAGCAATTCACACTACAACACAAGCACAGCTACACACATTGAAAGCTATGGATCTGCAAGCAAAATTAATTTCCAGAGTTAGGACATATATTTACTATCATGAGAAAAGACAGGGCAGAAAGAGGAAGAGCTTTCTGCCTTTTGAAAAAAAAAAAAAAAAAAAGAAGGGAAGAATTGCAGACATGGGATGTACTGTTCTCTTACTGAAAAAAAAACCCAACTTGATTTTAATAAGCTTCCAGTTAGAAAGCTGGCCTCAATCCACTGAAATGCATGAGAAGACAGCCCTAAGTGGAATAAAATGCCAATGGAATTGTTAACATGAGAGAAAATCTTCACATCAACACGAAGTCCAAAAGAATGCAAGAATGTTTTAGAAGCTTTGCTTCATTAGGAATATGATTAAAAATGGAAATGTTTTCCTTCCTATGAACTTCCTAGTCCTGACGAGAGCTGTGTGTTTGACTGTCCTGAGGAATGATGCCATGGTCACTGACAGTGCAGCTTTCTCTGCTAGTGTGGCTGAGCTTGCTCTCTTGTGGAGAGAGTCACTCAGCTGCTGGGATGATTTTGACCTTCGTTTTCTCTACTGACACTGTCAATAAAGGTAACTATTTGTACCAACTGTAACAGAGAAAATGACTTAAGAGACAAACTTTCTTCATAGGAGGAAAGTCCTGTGGGTGGGACTGAATTCTTGACTGTCCTGTTTGGAGAACCATGAAGGTGACTGAATGTAGTGGTAGCTTTAGTGTGAGCTGCACTGCTTTTGGGACTCCACTGGCTACAGTAGGAGCATACACACCAAATGGACCTTGATTTTTTTTCTATTACTGTTCACATCTTCTTTCAGGTAACCTTTAAACTGCAATCTTATACACATGACGACATTTTGCAAACTACCACTCCACAAGAATGTCTTGGTATTATGTATCATTATTTTTCTCTTTCGAGTAGCACAGGAATTGTATCGTGAAACTCTTTAAGTAATTTCCAACTCAAGTGATATGAAAAGCTTTGGGATTTTTTTTTTTCTTTTCTTTTCATTCTACACAGTTTCCTCATTTACTTTCCATAGAAATCACAGATAATACATACACATTACGTAGGACTGACCAAGCACTTGGGAGGGCCTCACTTCTCCCCTTTGACTGTATCTGGGGAATTATGTGATAATGTAGATGAGCATGTTTGCACAACAGACCCCTGAGGTCATCTCCTCCCTTCCTACCTGATGAGTTCAACTGTTTCTGAATACATTGTATAAGGGGATTTAGATTCCATTGGGCCTTGTTCCATTGCATTTCCACACTCAATAAACGATAGTGCTGCTTCTGCATAATTCAGTGCCTTTCCAAACTTTTCCACCTAGAGGGAAAAAATAAGGACATAGAGAAATAGTGTAATCATCAAGATATGGTTACATTTGATGGGGTTTTCTCAACATGAATTGTAAACTTGACACAAGTTGGTATATCTTCAGGTTCACAATTTTTCCTATGAGAAAGCTAAAACCCATCAAACCCTGTGCATCTGAAAATTATAAGATACAGAAAGTAGAGCTGAAAAAGGCTATGAGATGTTATTTGATCCACACTCTTGTGTCCAAAGAAGGATCAACTCTGCCTAGGACATTCCTGACAGATGTTTGTCAAAGCTTTTCCACTGCTGGAAATTATACAAACTCCTTAGGCCTTTTGTCCCAACTTTCATTAAAAAGGGTTTCACACATCTTTGCAAATAAAGTTTTTCATCACTCAACAAAGAAAGGCAATGATTATCTTGAACTAATACTTTGACTACTAACTCTTATTCAAAAGCTCATCTCTATTCTCATGTCTTCTTTATCCCTACCATTATTCCAGCACTGCTTGACCACATTGTCTTCTTGTCAGGAATTTACTTTCTGTATCTTCCTCCTCTTTCAGGGACTGCTGTGTTCTCTCAGCCTTTTCTGCCATCCACCTTCCTTGCCCTATTTCTTCTCCTATTTTCAGTACTTCTTTGACTCTGTGTGCATATATTTGTGTACTTGTGGATATACATGCATATGTGTCCTCAATGATGGTGTATATGCAAATGTGCACTTCATGTTCGTATGTGTACACTTACATACCGTTTATTTGCTCTCAGAATTTCATTTTTGATGTGGATAGAGATGAATCATACTAATACCTTTGTGTCCTGACTTATCTTTCCTTCAGTCAGAACTCCTGTGGTACATAAAGCCCATTAATGGACTGGATGCATTTGGCTGAAATCTGATGCACACAGTGAAAGGTTAATGGACCTTATTCTTTTCCAAGGGATAAAGATTTTAAATAGTAACTTTGGAATGGCACACTGGTTGCAATCTATTTTAGGTTCTTATATGACTCCCACTGCGATCATACCGGAGAACTTCACAAACTCTTTATTATATTTCTCTCCCCAAAACTCTTGTGCTGGTGGAAGTGCTATTATCCCAATTTCACAGATGGAGGACTAAGGAGCAGAGAGACTTAGAGTAATTTTTAGGCTGCTCACTCTAAGTGCCTCTGTTAGGTATTGCAGTGCCAAAGTAGGAGGTATCAGGCCCAGCACGGTGATTCAAAGTGCTTGGAGGCAGTTTGGCAATATGGCAATTCCTCTGGTATCCCTCCACAGGCAAGGAGTGAGAGGAAGTACCTGCAAAGGGCGATTCAGAAGGTGTAAGGTGCTGGTCCACTGTGCAGGGAAGCTGAATGTGAAGGATATTTCAGTCATAATACTGATGGGAGGCTATTTAAACCATGCCTAAGTGACTTTCATGCAGGTAACTTGTGGCAGAACAGAGAATAATGCTTGCACCTCCTGTTTCTGGGAGTCTACCATAAAAACATTTCTCTTCAGGCTAAGAATTTCCTTTGCATATTAAGTAATTTTTTCCATTCTGTTTAAAGCAACACACTAAAATGCACCATTTGTACTTCTCCACAATATTTCCTGATTTAGGACTCACTTTATAGTAATATGGAACTGAATAAACCATGGAAATTTGTGCTAATAAACTCAGGTAGAATGTAAAACTAGGTGTTAGTGCCTTAAATTAAGGGCCTGCTTCTGCTTCTTTGGCCTTTTTACATTCTGCACAGCTGAGAAAAAGAGATGAAGAAATGGAGGCTCTGAGCTACCCTTCTTCTTTCCTGCTGCTGTGACAACAAAGTGTCTATCTGACAGAGCAAGGCAGGACTGCAGCTACTCCCGCCTGCAAGACAGCCATATGAATGTAGGGTCTCACCCTCTACATTGCATCTGCCATCCCAGAGGCCTAATGTTTTTAAGCTGTGCTAGGTTATGCATAGTGCTGGACAATTGTAGCCCTGGAGAAAGCTGAGAGACGGCTGAGTGGATCTCTCCTGGAGCACTGGATTCTTGGTTGCACTCATTTGTTTGGAAAGACAAGCACCCCTTCGCTCCATATAACCTCAGATTCCCCTTTTTCTTACTGGCTACATTTTTAGACAGGTCAAAGCCAGGGCCAAGAATCTGTTTGTTGCAACAGTCCTTTGTGTGCAAGGTGTTTCTCTAGAGTGACACATATTCCTTGTGTACTTCTGATTATGTTAGGAAATGGCTGCCATGAAACCAGGATTCTTTTGGCACCCAAGAATCAAAGCTCATTAAAAAGTGTACAAATACATCAGCCACCAGACCAAATTTTGGGATATAGTTATAGGATCTAGCCAGCTAGTTAAACTGAGAAGCTAGGTATGTGGATCCCTTACACAGCCTTCATTACTATAGTTACTAATTAAAGCAAAGGCATAAATGGAAAGTTTTATTTATCCAGGCCTTTATCTCAGTAAGTCATTATTTGTTAAGTCATAGTTTATTGGGCTATGAACATTTGATTATATAAACATTTCTTAATTTAACAAGCCTAGCCATCCTTATAATAGATTTTATAATTACCCCAGCAATACTGCACTGATGAAGAAACTGCATTACAAAAATAATTTGGAGCAACATAACTGGAAAGAAAATGTTCTCACCATTGCATCTGCTTTATGCTTCTTCCGTTTAGCTTCCTGCATAAAGTAATCTGCATTGCGTGGCCTACCAGGGGAAAATAAGAAGACATTTTATTATTTTCTGAAGTGCAGAATATTTTCAAGTTATTTTTTCCTTTATTTTAAACCTGATTTGCAAACATTTTTTTACGAAGAAAATACACTTATCATGTAACCATGCATCTTCTATTTTCAAATTGCTGCCTGTGGAGACAATAGCATTTATGGCTGTTCTCATTCTTTAGAAATCAGTGATTCAAAGCAAAAAAAAGCTAATAAAATGTGGTTTTATGGATTATATAAACTGCTTCCCAAATTAGTGCAGTTTTGAACTGCAAAACGGATGCAAGCGTTAAGCGGAACAAGTTATTCCATCTTCTCCTCTCCCTGGTGCTTGCTTACCTCTTTCTCTTCTCTGTACATTGTAATTTGCCTTGGCTTCTCCCTCCTCTCAAAACAAGGGTGTGTTTAATCTCTCCACTTTGAAAACACACATCGAACCTGCTTGCCTCCACAACTACCATCAAACCCCCCTTCTCCCTCTTATCTGTAAGCATGTTGAGAGTGCTGTTTACTTTTGCTGCCTGGAGTTCATCTCTGACTCAGTGCTGGGCCGCCCGCTGCAATTCCACTGGTGTTGCTTGTGCCAATTTTTCCATTGATTTCTCCTCAAACAGACTGCGGAGACTCCATCCCTTTCTTCACCTACCTGACCTACTGACTGCAGGGCACAAATTCAACTGCTGTCTCTGTGCTGAAATTCACAAGTCCGTTTCTGATCCAGACTTACCCACTTCCATTCAAACTAAAATCACAAACTGATATCTTCTTGGCAATGTCTGGTCACCATGTCAGTGAGCTCCTCATGGCTGAAGCAAATTTCTTCATCTCTTCCCATAAGCTCTCCCTACTGCACTTTCCTCAGTTACTGTGGAGAATAGCCATTTGCCATGTCATTTCAGCCATAACTTTGCATCTTCAGTTGTTGCCTCTCATAAAAATCTGCGCATTTCCTGACCCTGAAGATTCTTCTGGTCTCATATATGGGGGAGATGGCTGCCTTCTTTCTCTGGTCAGCTAAAACATGTCCTGGTTCTTCTCAGATTATACAGTGGTTACTGCCATACTGGCATACTTGTCTCTCCCAGAGAAGGAAGTTTTGCCTTGCAAAATAGTTTTCTTAGTATTGGTTAGAGTGTCGTTCCTTTGCCCTTATCTAATGAAAAAGAGATGTGTCTGAGTAGTCAGAGGATGAATTCTGATGTTTTTACAATTCATGCTTTTAAGTGTTTGATGTTGTAAATGATATGTTACTATTGCCGCTCAGCAATCTGTTGTAGGTTAACCCTGGTAGGCAGCTCAGCCCTATGCAGCTGCTCACTCACTTTCCTCCAGTGGGATGGAGGAGAGAATCACGAGAGTAAAAGTGAGAAGACTCACGTGTTGAGGTAAAGACAGACTAATAGGTAAAGCAAAGCAGGATAAGGAATTCATTCATTGCTTCCCTTTGGCAGGCAGGTGTTCAGCCACTTCCAGGAAAGCAGGGCTTCATCGTGCTTAACAGTGACTTGGGCAGACAAACGCCATCACTCCGAATGTTTCCACTTTCTCCCTGTTCCCTCAGCTTTTATTGCTGAGCATGACATCATATGGAGGGGGATATCCCTTTGGTCAGTTGGGGTCAGCTGTCCCAGCTATCTCCCCTCCCAACTTCATGTGCACCCCCAGCCTCCTCGCTGGCAGAGCAGTGTGAGAAACAGAAAAGAAGGCTGTGTGAGCACTGCCCAGCAATAGCAAACCCAACTCTGTTATCAACACTGTTTCGGTCACAGATCCAAAACACAGCACTGTAAGAGCTACTATGAACAAAATTAACTCTATCCCAGCCCAAACCATTACACATTCCTAAGTAGTTGTTTTTTGAAACTGGGATTTCTTAGCACATTTGTTTAAAAAAATGTTTTGTGTCAGTCAGAAAAGATACAGATCTAAAAACTGAAGTCAGTGGGACGGATGAGTAAAAAATTCTTGCTGACAGCAGTAAGAGCATGCTCAGATCCGTAACTGAGATCAGTGGGAGCAAGGGGGAGCCTCGTGACAGAAGAGGACAACCATATATACTTCCTTGAGACCATAAGGCAGTGCATTTAGTCTGTTTTCTTCTACTTATGTGCATGCATTTTCAAGGACATTTAATTCCATCACAGAAGGTTAGTCAACCTTATTCTGAACAGAAGGAAGGCTAAATATCACTAGATGGAAATAAAATTCAAAGTCTGGTTAATTTTGAATGATCTCTGACCTAAAAATCTTATTGATAGAAAGAAGAACAGTTCCTTTGCTCCAACTTTCTTTAAAATATTATTATCCCTCAGAGTGGAATTTTTCCCCAGCTTACTCTACCCAGTAGGTCAGAAAGGGGACTAAAGACAGGTTTGTGTCCCAGTATCTGATAAGCTACTGCAGCTGCAAACACTTCCTGTGCCCAGCACGATGCCGACATGATCTTAATAATACGAACCATCTGGATTTGGTCTTGGTCAGTCATGAAATATTAGATATTGAAACAGTGTTAGCTTGATACAGAAAATGAGCTATGTTCTCAGAATCATTGAAAGAATTCTTCACATAATGTCAAGTCCCGCCTCTCTTAGTCTTGTGCAGTGACCTAGGTAAGATGGTTTACTATGAAGTGCCAAAAAGCAAAGCAAAGCAGGGCAAATCAACAAAAGAGAGGTCTCATCTCTCTGAAATTATCAAAGTGATGAACCTTTACATGATCCTTTCAAACTCAGGTCATTAAAATATGTCCTTTGCAACACTGCCTCCCATATATCACCCAGCATTATATGTCTAATTTGATTGTTTGAAGCATGGTAAGAGTCTGTAAAAACAATGTGAGATAGCACAATGTAATTATGGTTTACTTAACTATAAATTAATTGTAAAATGGTTCTCAACTTATAGCAGGATTTGTTCTCCCAAGTTATGATTAGCAATGAGGCATGCACATTACCGAACCAAGAATCCTGCTTTGAGGGTCCTGCTATGGGGTGGTTAACCATAATGCAAAGTGTAAAACTGAAAGTCATCAGTTTGTACAACATCCAATTGTTTTTTGGGAAGTCTAATATAAAAAAGAAACTATTAAAAGGCCATTTTAAAGCAAAGCATATATATTTTCAACATGAATGTTTAGGTATTTCCACAGGAAAAACAAGATTGATTTACAAATCAGGGGATGCCTAACAGAAGTTAAGATTCATTGGGAAAAAAATGGATAGGGTATGTTTCCTTCCAGTTTCTTAAACAAGAGATTGTTCCATAGTGTTAATAAACACGCCAAGTCAAATTCCGATCTCTTTATGCCATCGATGAAATACTATTCTTCAGTTTATCACTACATGTTAATAAACTTCCTATTCAGATTACTAACGTGCATGTTGGGTGAAAATGGAAAGCTGAAATGTCCTATAGATTTAATGTATATTTATGTTCATTGCATACATTTCTTATATCATTTTAGTAACAAAATAAGGATGTGCTGGATTTAATTATTTTCTGATTTTTTAATGAGAAAGAAAGGTTTCATATTCAGTTTTGTTTAGGTTCCCACTGCACATGAACGTAAATACTAGTTTAATTTATTATGTCATGAAGTAGAAAAACAGAAAAAAATTCCTCTTCTATAGGCTCCTTGAAGTTAACAGGTTACCTCATCTCATGGGCATATGAAGACACGTGAGAAAGTTGATGCATAAATTAATTACTCAGGATAGCTCTTTTGCATACTTCACATTTCGTATCAATGAAGTTCACAAAAGATTGTTAATCATATCCTGATTTTACAGACCCTTAAGTTATAGTGACTGAGAACCCATATCTGTTACAAACGTCGAGGTTCATCCAAATTTCCTCTGCATCTTGGCCTATTTAGTTACACTGGTAATAATCTCAGACTGGAGAATTTTCAGGTAATCTCACTGGATGCCAAATTCACATACTATATGTTATTGATGAGAGGCATCTTGAGGAGAAGCAAATCTGATTCTGAAAAGATACAGAAAGATCTGTGACTAAACCCCTTTTCAGGTCTTCGGTCTAAGGTTTGCAATCCCTCTGCAGATCACAGCCTTGCTACAGCCTGAGAAGCCATAGAATGGAGAAAATTTCTACAGGATTAAAATGGTACCAGACTACTGGTTGAACTGGAGTGGATGTGAGTAGCAGAAGAAGCACTGGAGTCTCTTTGTTAGGATTACTGTTCATGAATATAAACTGAAATCCCATGGAAAGTTATTCAGTGACTTCTGGTTTTCAGACAACTGAGTCAGATTCCCCTCTTATTTACAACTGTATGTATCTATTGGTGGCAGCACTGTCACTCCAGACTTAGAAACAGAATTCAGGCCTCTTTAAAAAAAAAAATAAAATTAAGAAGTCTGACTTCAAATTAACAGGTACAAACAAGTGTTTTATCTCTATTAATAATCTTGACTGCACAAGAAAGTCTTTTGTTTCTGAATATCTGATTGTTGGTACTTTTAGAAATATAGTCTTTTTCAACAAAGCCAAAAAGGAGTTCTAATACACTGCTCTAATGCATCTCATATATCTCTCTGAAAGGCAAGAGAAAGAGCGTAAAGCATCAGTGCCAACTAAGTCAGGCCGCCGGTGAATTCTCCCTGGGATCAAGTGTCATTATGTGAAACTGGCTGCTCTTGAGGAGAATTTACCCTACTATGCTGATTGGGGAAAGCAATCAAGTACCGCTGGAACCATTTCAACGCATTCTCAGTCAACACTAGCCAGTCACCTAGGCACTGCAACAGAATCCAACCTTTTACAGAATAACCCCCCCATGGCTAGATCTGATAGTACAAACAAGGCCAGGCTTCCTTTTCAGCAGCTGCATTCAAACCATTTATGACTTTGACAAGGGCAGCCTCAGTAGCATGGCTGTGGCTGAATCCAGGATGAAATTTATCAAACAATCTGCTACTGTCCAGAATTTCTCTCACTCGCCTCACCACCACTTTCTCTGGGAGCTTGTCGAAAACCAGCAGGAAAGGCAGCATTTCCATCGCTTGTTATGTTGCGCGGGATCCCAGCGTGAGGTGAGATGGCTGCGGGCATTGTAATTACTCCTCTTCCAGAAGCAGCCTTTCAGAATTTCTGGGCTGTTGAGCTCCTAGCAGTGGTGTTACCATTACACAGGTGAAATGCTTGTGTGTGTATATGTTTCTCTCATCCTATTTAGCTCTATGCCATTACAGCACATCTCTGTCACCTTTGTCTTTTGCTGCCTTCTCTGAATGTAATTTACTCCAGTTTAGCAGATAATTGCAAAAATGTAAACTCGTGCAGTAAAAAAAGGGAAGAGAATCAAACAAAGTGAATCAATAAAAGCCTTACTTCGTACAGTAATTTATCAGCATCTACTGCAACATAATCTCCTTAGAACTCGGAGCAACCGCTGGTATTTACAGACTATGGTGTAGCTTAGACTCCAATATACAATTTTAATTATAACTGCATTCAAAACCACATTTTTCATCTAATTTTTATATTTTATATGAACTAAATACTAAAGTATAGCATTTTCTGCTTCATTTACATAATCTACCACTTGTACATTATTTCTTACTCTGGTATGGTGCTTTATGAGGATACATTAAAAAAAACTAATAAAAGTTCAATTAAACATCATAAATGTAGCCAAGTGCATATTTTAATACCCTTCTGAGGTAATGTTGCTGAAGTGTTATAAAAAAACAAACTAGTGCTTCCTCAGTGTACAACAATTACATGTAATAAAAGCAGCTTAAATCATAATTCTAAATATAGGACCAGTTTCACAACTTTAGTAATCTAGAGCCTAAAAAAGTGGGTGTGCTGCAAAGGAGTAGAGCAGCAAAATGAGTGACACTAAAATCTGATCAGAGCTAGGGGCAAATCAGAAGAAACTGGCACAGACAGGGTTAGCCCAAGTCCAGTTCTGAAGCTGTGCCAATAGGCCCTAGGCTTTCAGTCCAAGAAGAGAAGAAAATCCTGTAAGAGGAAGAAAACCATGTAAAGTGAAAGGTAGATGTAAACAGCCCTGCCTATTTGCTCTTTCATAATGTGACATGTGTCAGGAGCATGTCTGAAATCTTGGGTCACAGATAAGAGTGCTCATCTTGGGGGTAAAGGATAGAGCTGAGCTGGCATTACTATACAAAATAGTGTCCTCCCCTGATGTATCATGGTCTCCTGCATATTCCACAACTTAAAATAAATGCTCTTTATTGAACATAGCACCACTGTGTCTGGGGCAAGGCACACAGTGTGGGGGAGAGCCCATGGCACTGTACAAGGTGGGTACCCACTTATGGGAGTCTCGTGCTTACTGTGGCAGACCCAGCAGGTCTGGGAAGTTTAGCAGAGGGGCATACAAGTGGAGAGGGCAGAGAGTATTTGTGAATCATTTAAATGACAGTGCTATAGGCATTTCAGAAAGACAGGAACAAAGGATCTGATTGGAGTTGGGCCAAATGTAAGAAAAATTTACTCAGTCACACTACTACAACAGAACTACTATCTTGTTGCGATTAGTATAACAAGGTCAATAGCTTAGATTAGATGAATAGTACAGATACCTAGAGGGAGTTATTGTTGCAAAAAAATAAGAAATGAAATTAAAGCCTGGCAGCTAATTTAAATGAAATGTAGAAGGATAAAATAAGGGGGATTCCTATTTTAGCAAAAATGCAAAATCCCCCAAACTAACCATGTCAATGTAGTGAAATACAAGAGATCATGACACAGTAAAAAACTACTACAAATTCCTGGACATAATCCAGATTCATGACGAAGGTATCCATGTGAAATCAACATCTAGACTAAAACTTGCAAGGGCAAAGTGTACAAGTGAAGAGAGAGGAATGAAAGAAGTATTAACAATAGAGACTTGAGCTTCTGTATTAAAAGCAGAGGGAGAAAACATTACATCCTTGCAGATAAACTAGAATTGTGTCTCTTTCAATGTATGTTAAATAGATATTCTGAAATCACTCATTTCAGTCGAAGGTGAGGAGAAAAGCCTTTACAGTCAGACCTAGGGAGAGAGGGCAGTCCAAATCTATATTGTTGTATAATACCATGGAATCGCACCTTGAATTCTCAAGAGGCAGCGAAAACCTAAGGCAGAAAGATCTTTCTGGGAGAGGGACTACCTGACAGCTAGCTTCGATATTCCCAGCTCTGATGAATGAGAAGACAAGGTGTGGGTGAAACTGTTGAGTACATGTGAAACCTGAGGCAATGAATGGGGAAGGAGCAGGCAATCCTGAAACAAGAACGCTATCCAGGGCTCCTGTCCTGCCATGCCTGTCTAAAAAACTTCAGTGATCATAGGATTCGAAATAAATAGTAGTCAGGGACTAGAAGACCAGGAAAACATCTGATAGGGATTTGGGGATCTAGTGGAAGGTGTCCCTGCTCATGGATCTAGGTGATTTTTCCCTTCCAAGCCATATCATTCTATGATTCTATGGTATTCCTCGTGTGCATTAAGTCATCACAGTCCCTCTCCAGCTCCATGACTCATTGTTGGTTCTCAAGATGAACAGGCTACACCCAGGCTAAAAATGAATTTGAACAGTGTATCTGTGATTCTCTAGGCTAAAGTGGTTATGATCATTTGCTAGTGTGATTCATCATCATTGGAAGATGAAAATATCCTTTGTATGTTGAAGGAATGATGAGGAAATTTCCCAGGTTTCCTTGGGGGGATCACAGCCTTTGCACCCTAGGGCCACTACAGTGTGACTTCTAGTCCAAAGGGAAACTGCTGGGTAATTACATTGTGGAAAATTTACTTGAAGCACATTCTTCTAACATACAAAGACATTTTCCACTGCCACAGGGACAGCAAAGATGACTTAGGCATTAAGCCGCAAATAGAGGCATTAGCATATCTCTTACACACCACACCTGTGAATCCTGGCATTGAGGGTGATGAAAACCCACATCACTCTGTGATCCATCACAAGAAGACAAACTCTGAGTTACACTGGGATGGACTTTTAGCTCTTCAAGGAGAAACCAATGTTTGCCTCCAAACCTGAGGAAAACAATCTATGTCAAGAAACAGAGGTGTGGCAGAACGGTAATCACCATGGGAGGTTAGACAAGATTTCCTCATATTCAATACGAGACCTAGACTAGTCAAAGAGCTGCAGGGTTTGCAGGGTGCTCATTGCCTGCTGTAGGCATCTGCTCATTGCTCATCTGTTGCAGAGATGATGAAGGACTGGGAGAGACTGGTGGGAAAGACTGTCCTCTTTTGAGAGATTCAGCTCTGCTGCTGAGACCTGGAGGAGGGTTTGTTGAGCCTGATTAGATTGTCCTGCTCACTATTATGATTCACTGTGGACTAAAGATATTTCCTCGTGAAGCCATACAGTAAGAAAAAGGCACATCAAAAACAATTGACGCAAATAAATCCTTTTGCCTGAGTCGCAAACTTATCAGAGGCTGTTTCAGATCTGTCAACAAAACCATTCCTTGGCTATGTCTGTGCAAGTGAAATAAGCAGGACAAGGAAACCAGCTCTATCATTTGATCATCCGTGCTGTTTAATAGCTAATACTCTCCCTGACATAAAGACAAAGAGGTTAATGGCATTTTGAGCTTGGTTCCAGACAATGCCTAGGCACAGCTAGGGGACAGCAGAGGGTAGGCACTATTCTCAGAGGCAGTGAGTGCTCTTTGTTTTGGGGCGTGAAGACAGTTTAATCGTATAAACATAAGCAGTGCCGGATCACTTGCCATAGGAACAGAGGGGGGGCATGGGTGTAGCTTGTAAGTTCACACGAGGTCCACAGCTCTGGGTTTACTTTGATGACAGGAAATCGTGTCTATAAATTCTTTACCCTGTGACAATCTCCTGCTAGAGCTGATTAAGCATCTATTTCCCATCAGATCAAACTCTTACAAAGCATCCCTAAAACGAAAGGAGCTAGGTGGTCTCGCAGAGAACAAGCAGCTTAATTATCTAATCATGGGAGGCAGTGTCTGCTGTCTAGTAGTTAAATGTTATTTTCTCATGGGCAGCATACACATGAGAAAATTCAGTGCCACAAGTAAGGAGGGAAGAAGAGGAAGAATGGGATAGTCAGATGAAATCTTGAAATCCCTCAAAGCCAAGAAACTCAGAGCAGTCCAAAGTAAGCATAGGAATTTGTGAGGAACTTATGGTAGTAGATGTTGGTCTATCTGACCAGTGGTTTTATAGATTGCTGATGAGAAGAAAGAGGAGCCAAGCTCTATTCCTTAACAGTGCTCCTGAGGATGTGCTCAGCACTGCAAAAGTCTCTCTAAATACTTCAGAAGACTGGGAGTCCTTGAGGCATTTTGAGCAATGCAAAGTGAGATGGCTTCCAGATGTTGTATGGGAGTCACAGTCCAAGGGCATCTTTTTCTTTCCACTCTGAGGCAGAAGAACAAGGAAGAGGAAACTGAAAATGAGAGACTTGGGGTGCAAGCCAGAGCAAATTGATACTCCAGAAAGTTATATTTTGAGCTCTTTATGAGCTCCATGCATAACAACTTTACAGGCTGAATATTTTTTGGGTATATCTTTTACTAGCTGACAAACACAGGAATGCTATCTCACAGCAGGATATATCCATTGGACAATGTAAAGCTGGTTTGTGCATGTAGCAGCTAAATCCATAAAGGTGGAACAAACATTCAACAAAATATGAATTAAAAAAAGAAAAAAGCTGAAGATGTATTATCTTGCTCATATAAGGCCAGAAAAAAAAGGAAAATAAATGTAAGTGCAGAAAAACCACATCCCAAGTTTGAAAGGGTAACCCACAATGCAAATGAGAAAATAATCCTGAGGAGTATGTTCTGATTTAGCCATAAGGAAAACAGAAGCTGAATATGCTCTGCTCTTTTTTTATACCACACACACAGTATTTTGAGGAGGGTGTGGGACTGTGCCTTTGGGCACTCACAGCATGTCTGTGCTTATCACTTCAAGGACAACAGACTTTGTTCCTAAATGCAGTTATTGGGAATTCTATCATTCAGTAAAATTACAGCAGGACTGAATTTGGCTTGAAGCATTATTATGTAGCATTGAAAATGTTCTCTTCATAGAGTCAGAAATGGCCAAAAATCCAGGAAATCTTGTTAAGAATTAATACTGGAAACAGCATTGATGTCACTTATACATGGGGCATGCTGGGTACCTCGAAGCATATTTAGAGCAGGCAGTAAACAATGGCAAACCAGGGGAAGTAGGATTTTGCCTGCCTTTTGAAGACTGTTAGCTATATTTACTTTTATATTGCGATGTATGTGTATACAGTACTCTGCCAAGCAAGATACACTTTTTATTGACCTACTTGTGTTCCAATTTATTGGTAGTGACAGCTGTTGTCAATGATCTGGAGAAAATAAATTGAGAATAAAGCAAAGAGACACTGATTGGTCAAAAAAATTAGTTGTCATTTCAAATCAAATATAAGGGATTTAGTCTCTTAAAAACTATAGAGTCTGATTAAAATGAAGACTTTAAAGCCATGTCTGGATTACAGTAATTCAGAACTTCATGGATTATGAGAAGAAATACTTCATAGGCATCATTTTGGACAAATGCTGCCGTTAGGATTACTACACAATTTTAGGCCTACTGTATTGCATTTCTTCAAATCCTCTGCTGTGGCACTATATGAATTTGAAAGACACTGGCTGCCATGTTTAATTTGATCCTTCTAACATGTGAGTCAAATTTGTTGACATTTAACATTTGCAACCAGTCTAATCTGCTACATTTCAGTGACTTCTCTGCACAGTAATTTCAGAATCAAGGTCTAGTATAGCTGGTATTCTGGTGGTGTTTCCTAGATACAGGTTGTGGATAACAGTTGTAGTACATAAAAATCTCCCTCCTCTAGTTAGCACAAAAGGCATTTAACCATTTTTGTTTTTTAAGGGCAAATTAAGACATATTTTCTTCTGTGTTTTATCTTATCTATCTTTTTAGATTGCTTTTTTTAATGGGCCACAAGTTGCTTGGGGACATTCCACATGGAAGGCACTATACACAAACAGTTTAATTGTATCTCTCTCTGTAAAGGTGAAACAGTTTTATTGAAGATGCCTGGCAGAGAAATCATGTGTATCACTAATGGAGAAAGCAAGTGATAAAAGCCTCTTAGATGATAGAGATGGTGAAAAAAGCAGTTTTCCTATGTCAGTATTCTAGGGGAAAAAACAAACGAAACAAACCAGTCCCCATGGTTTGTGTCAACATCTTGAGGAAAAATCAGATGAAGATACAATAGTTCTGCTGTAGCTTGTGTTTTTTTCCTAATCCAAGCAGATGAGCACAACCTACAATTTTGACTTTTATCAGGCACACTGATACCTTTCTGCCTTGTATGTACATGTTTAAACTGCAGAAAAACTGAACAGTTGTAAATAAATGATAGATGATCGAGTATTTTAAGAGGTATGAAGAGTTAGGCAGTACTTCTAAACAGTTTCAAATTTCCTCAGTGGAGATTGCTGAATAAATGTACTGGAAGAGTTAAAAACATGGAGGGAGGTGGAGAAGGAGGGAAAATGAGGATATATACACAAGGGAGAGTTTTCTCCAAAAGGGACAGAAAAACGGATTACATTTATTCAATTTACATCTCCTTATGACTGCCATGAATGCACACAGAAATTAATCTCACCAGCCTTCTTTTCTTGACATATGAAATGGTTATACCCTTTTGAAGTCTACGGGAATTATTTATACCTTATAGTAACAAACTTGGATTCTCTTTATGAGAAGCTGCTGTGCCTCAAGTTGTCCCTGAGACCAGGTAGTGTGAACAAACATCATTATTATTATTATTATTATTATTATATCCCAGTTCTGGTAGAGAGCAGTTCCTGAGGAAACAAGGCTGTTATCCCAGGGTTTCCTTTGGTATAAAAGAGTTAGAGATGTTGTGGATGAAAGTCTGGGAGTATGAAAGGTGCACCAAGGTCACATAGCTTACAGAGCTCCAGGCAGTCTGAGGCATAGCTTGAACAGAACCAGTTCTACACTAGCCAGAAAAAAAATCTGTATTTTCAGGCTAAAACATTACCAGACAAAAATAATCTGGATTTTCTACCTACTAGGATTTCAACCTTCACTTTCACCTTTATACCTTATCTAAATAATACCACATCCTAAATGACCTTGGGAAACAAACCAGCAATTTTAATTTACCACAGAGAAGAGAAAGACAATTACCAGCTTAAATTATTTTCAGAGGAGGAGAGCAGGGTATGTGTGAAGGATGTAGTGGAGGAAAAATGAAAGAGTTTATATAGTATGTCTCATTCATTTCTCAGTGTACAGTATTACTATAATACTGGCCATGTCCCAGTTCCTGTTGGACAAATTGTGTTTTTCTCTATTTAAATGCAGGAAATGACATTGTTTTCTTTATTTTAAAGACATCTGTACTTACATATCATCAAAGATAAGCTTTGTCCTTCTGCAGTCCCTGGGTGTGCTGGACAGAGGTGACCAAGGCTCTGTTTGGGACTGTGGCTTATTGCAGAGAAGAGCATTTTCTGAATTGATGTGAACTGCTTTCTAGACAACAAACAGCAAAAAAGACATTGAGGAATTGGCTACTAACTTCAAAAAAGCAACTAATAAACAACAGAGCGTCTTTGCATTGTCTTGTAAATTGGCGGTTAGTTTTCCTACTATCTCAGCAGGGAGTATGTACAACTGTCCTGTCACTGACAGCCACAAATTCACAGATATTGCTCAGAGCACTTTGTAAAGGGCTTGAGTTTCAATGTGATATAGAGAAGAAATTGAGCAGAATTATTAGTAACTATCAAAACACTCTGAAACACAGTAAGTGAAATGATGAAAGAATAGATCTGTTGTGGTTATTTAGAAGATCAAGTTATATCTCTAGTCTTCAGCTTCCAAACTGACATTCCAAACTGCCTCGGGAGAGCAAGGCTCACTTGTTTGACTTGTTTCACAATGCACTGCTGATGTGCCTGAGGGGTATGGATTTGTAGCCCAAGGTCCAGGTTTCTTTCAGGGTCCCTGACCAGCTTGAAAGATCACTGCTCTGTGCCACAGCAGAAGCACATGTCTTTTGGCAGGGTCTCAGGCATTCCCTCAGCTGCAGCCCTGTTCTTCATGTGGCCTCACGAGCTCTTCATCCCACTAAGTGACCTGCTGTGTGGGCTACTGTGGTACGGTGCAAAGCAGAGGGCCCTAGGTTGTCTTTTGTTGATAACCACTGCCAGTTCTTTCTTCGTCAGCTGACAGACAGAAATGCAAGAGGGAAATGGACAAAAAACTAAAACGGATGAAGGTCACTCCCTGGCATGTGGAATTACAGAAATTTAAAGGACCTCTTGGGCGTGCCAGTTAGGTGCCAGATGGGAAGATGGGATAAAACAAAGCTAACTTTAACATTCATAGTTCATGAGTCTTCTATATAGCACATCCAGATCAGTTCTGCAGGCTAAAGTTTTCAGATGAATAACCAGATACATAAGAATTTTATTGCAAAGGTTGTTAAAATGTTGACCAAATGGTGCATTGCTAGGCTATGCAGAAAATCTCAGTGAAACGCATTTGCTAAGGGTGTGGATCATAAAGCAATCACCTTTTACTTTTGATTTCCAGCACATTTGCCTGTGAAAGAATTTAAATTGTTTTCAAGATGCCCAGTGAAGAATCATATCATTATAATTCTGAATGGGTTATAAATCCCTAAACTTATGTTTTAGAAGTTAAAATGTTTAAAAATTTACATTTAATCCATGAAAAAAAAAAGACTGTGATATGTTGAAATGCTTTTTTATTGGAATATTTTTATGTAATTAATTTTATTTCTATTACTAAAAGCATCTGTGAGATATTCTTGAGACACAATTTATGATAACTTGGTTTTTTTAAAGTGTCCAAAATTAAGGTTATAGTTACTACTTCCCCTTCCACTCTCACAAAATAAATATATTTAAGTATATATATATATACTTAACATATACTGTGGGGCCAGTTATCCCTACAGCAAAAGTGTCTGGAAGACACTGCTAGTCAGGTAGTTTCTTTTCCTGAAAGTTGCTTAAGCACTAATACTTAGGCTTTTGAAGCTTCTTATGTATCATATAATAAATACAACAAATAGATACAGGACAAAATATATAAACGGCTTTTGTCACAAGGAGAGGAGCATGGGCCTTTCTAGCAGCAGCAGAGTGCCCTAACAGCTTGACTAGTGGACATCAATATGATGGTACCCAAATTACTTCTTCTAGGTATTTCACACAAAGCAGAACAGCTTCAAGGCAAGGACATGATAATATTCTGCCCTTGATCTTCTACCAGCAGTGTGGTGTAGGTTGGTGGGTAGGGTATGATTGTGAGAGGTGAGAGAGAGAGAGATATGTGAATTCTCTCAGTCAGAAGAGCTAACAGGCTCTTTACTCCAGCATCCCAATCACCGTACTCATGCATAAACAGGAGCAACATCTACTCTCATTCCTTGCTCTGAAGGCAGTGGCTACCACACAGTGTAGTAATATGGCCTTATCTGGAAAAGTGCTTTGGATATATTTAATGTGAGCAAGACTCTCTGATAAGTATCTGAATACCTGGGATCTGATGGAGCTGAGTTGTGAGGCTGGTGCTGAGCTGTTTACTAGTATCAAGAGTAATTAGAAGTGTCTGAGAAAGCTGGTTGTAAGACATGTAGGAGAAATTGTCTACAGGCACACTCATCATTAGGCAGTGGCTGAGTAGAGGCCTTATATAGTAGAGGCCTCATGAACCACACTTTTGGATGTAGGGGGCTTGCATCATGCCCAAGCAATAATCTTGAGGCCTAAAGTAATCCGTTTTGGGCCATTAGCTTTTACCTTTTGGTTATGTAGCCTTTGTTATTTGTCCGCTTTACAGCCTGCTCTCTTTCCTTTCTTCTGTGCCTTGCTAACTCCAAACTAGAAAAACTGAACTTATAATACAACATTCATTATTACAATTTTTTTGCATAACAATCTGCAAAACTATCACAGACTGCAATACAAAGTGAAAAATATACAGCTAGTCTTATATTGTGAACAACAGCATAAACTTACATTGAAGTCTCCGGGATGTGGCTGTGACTGGATTTCTCCCTTATGTTTTTTGCTGGAGGAGATGGAAGGTAATAGACTGCTGCCATTAGGTCTGCTGGAGGAAGTTAAATCATCGTTGGAGTATTTGTGTTTTGATGCATCAGAGAGGGGAGAGACGGGTGACCGAAGCATTTTCTCATTTTTATTTATTGGTATTGCCAAGCTGGAAATGGAAATTACAGTAATGGAGTGTCACAAAGCTGGCTTTGAGAAAGGTAAATGTTTTATATATTACCAAAACTTTGAATTTAAAATCTGCTGGCAGGATAAAGTCTATTGGTATCTGGAAACAAGCTTACAGTATTGGGACCAAGAGTTCATTTACAAATTTGTATCATGTTTCTCCTCTTTCCCTTCAAGGCAAATTGTAATTCTGGAGTTAATATAAAGTCTATATCAGAGTACTTGAAAAAAAAAAAATAGAGAGATAAATGGCCACTTGCTTACCATTTCTTAAGGGATAGCTGGAGATGAAGATTAGGCTCTGAAGTGTAAGTTCAGGTTATGGAGCCCTATTTCACCATTACAGGTGACAATTTATAAGCCATGGCAATAAAACCATATGTGAACTAAAACAGGAAATGTGTTTAAAGATGACTGGCTTGTCTTTGTGTTCAATGCCCAGGCTTTGGTAGCACTGTTTATACTAATCTCATACAGATTTTGAAGACAAAGAAAGATAGGCTGGTAGTGCAGACAAAAGGAAACATATGCAAAGAGCAGACGCAGAGAATTGTGAGCTGCTCCATCTTCTAAAGAAGGCAGCTATAACACAGACAGTATTTTCAGCTTTCATTTATTTGGGAGAAGCTCTGGGTGAGGAGAAGTCAGACAGACTGTAAAAATATGCCCATAAATAAACCTCAGATGCACTAATTTGAAGAAAATATTTAGCTGAAAATCTTAAAGCAGCACACACAAAGTGAAAGTTTTTTTAAGGAGACAGTTTGCATTAAGACTAAAACTGTGATTAAGGTCAGACAGACTATTTTAACACAATACCTTTCCCTGTCACATTCCCCTTTATTCAGCCTATTACTTTTTATGGACAATTCTCACTTCTTTATAGTTACTGTATCAGACAGTATACACTTAATGGAATCGCAAAAAAGAATATGGTACAAAGTATACTTTATTTCTGCACATAATTTCAGGGAACAGAGCTAATTAAATACGCTCTTATCATACATTTGTCCATTTATCTGGCAAGTCTTTAAAAACTAGCTGTGAAAGAAGCCATGAATTGTAATTCAAAACCTTTCCTGTTCCCCACCATGTAGTACCTTTAAAATACAATGTGAACTGTTTTGCTTTAATGACTAATGCTGTTTATGAAAGCAAGAATCAGGGTGTGTAAGGTGGACAATTGTGCCCTTCTCCCCTGAATTAAAATAAGATTGTTAGCACTATTTTGAATGTGCAGGTCGATGCTGTCATTTCTTTTCCTCTTTTCAAACACAAAACCATGCCTTGGCTAGCCACGTTTATACACCACTGTCAAAGTGCAGCCCTAAAGCATCCAAGAGTAGCCATAGCTCTTTGGAAGTGCACCCAAGCCTCAAAAGCTTGGCCCAGAGCTTGTGAGGAGTATCTGCAGTCTCTAGGTGTGTGGCAAACCTTCTACACGGCCTTTGGCTTATTGTGTAGGGCCCACCTAAATGTTTTGTGAGCAGCCAAACTGCAGCAGCACAAGCATGTCATACTGAGAAGCCATGCGGAACAGCCTGAAGTGAGCTGTCATCTGGTGGGACTGGGCACATTGTGGCATCTGATGCAGGTGCAAGACATTTGGGGTATCTCTGCCTGACCCTGCAGCCTTTCTTATCAAGCAGGGCCTTGCTTAGTCTGCACCTCAGACTGTAATTCCAGAGTAGAAAATGCTCATATCTGAAGGTGTTTTACACTCCTTTCTTTGCTACCAGCCCTCAGCTGCGCTGATAAAACTGTGTGGCTCTGCTGGGAGCTGAACAGTAATACTGAAAGAAAAAGAAAAAGAAAGAGTTGTGGTTTCAGACAAGTTTCTTGAGTGAATTTACATGAGGTTTTCACAGGCAGCTATGGTGGCATAACTGGAGGAGGGATGTGCCAGCATGAGCAGCTGCTGGTTGCAAGAAGGACAGGAGGTCCTTATATCTTCATTGCTTCTTTAGCTACAGCCTCAGTAGCCCATCCTCAGCTGTGGGATTATTAGCATTTGGTACCATGTCCTACAGCAGCATAAACCACGGAAACACCTTGGAAGCAGGGCAGACCACAGAAGAATTAGGGGGCAAATATACATTTAAGACCTTCTTTGTTTCTTTAATGTACAGTTGCTACCAGGAGTACTGAATATAATGTCAAGCAAAACACAAATTATTGTCCTGCTTCCAGGAAGCACAGAATAAACCCTGTGACATAGCAAGCTATGACAGCCATGCTATTCTCTGAAATTGAATGCGATGTAAAACATAGGACACTGTGGTAACAGGAATGGCATGTCTGCATGCAATCACCCACAATAAAGCAAACTGTCCTGTGTATTGTTTTCACTTTATGAAACATATGTGACATGTCAGGACAAAGAAATTGAATGCATATTTTTGAATAAGCACTATATATATTAGCTTTCTCCATGATTTTTTCCAGTATTAATGACAAGAATTGTTCAAACTCATCAGTGATGTGTACAGTAGAAAAGCCTACTACAGTAAGTATAAATATTCTCTAATTTTAGCAGTTTCATCCTAGGATATACCGCGATACTACCAGAAAAATTATTTTATTAAAAATACTGATGACCAGCATGTACTAAGCAGCATGTATCTGAACTCTGAAAGGATACATACCAAAGTCAGACTGTTGAAAGCCTCCAAAGAAACTCAGTATGATTGATCTGAGGATCTGATCTAAGGTTCTGTGTGCATAAACCATGTCCGCAAATGCTAAATATTAATAATTTGTTTCATGCCCTGAATATTTTGAAAATCTCCTTGTTTGTAAAGTCTGAGTTTCTTGTCCTAAAATATTTACTAATTACACAGAATTGCCTGTAATCTCAAAAATATTGGATCTCAAATATATTCTGGAAATAAATATTGCAGGCATTGTTATGAATATTTTTCTCAATCTTTTCCATTGAGTTTATAGATAATTGTATTTATACAGTCAAACTTTAAATTTGAAATGTAACACTCCAAGGAAAGAAAAGGCTATAACATGATTGCCTATGTGAATTGGTACCTACAACACAGTGTTTGGGAATATGCCTCGGACCACTGCACCGCTCTAGCTATAATTACCCATTCCATGAGCCTCACACTTGAACTCACAACTTCTTTGTGCAATAGGACAAAAATGCAAGTATATAAATGTGTCAGGAGCTGCTAACTTGTTCATTAAACCAGAAGAAAGGAGAATGCAGTGCGTAATTTTTCAACATAAAATGTGATAATTAAAAAATAAATCCTATTAAAAGAAAAAATAACACACGGCATTAAACTGCAACTAGTTGTATGACTCAGTGGTAAATAAGAAGGAAAATGCTTACCTATTTTCATTCATATTGCAGTGATTTGCTGTTGTGATGCTGTGAGCAGAGGCAGCTAATCGTGAAGAACTCTCTCGCTCTAAGTGAGTCTTCTTGATGTCTCTGCACTCTTCCTCATTCTCACACTGAATGAAGAGAAAGATAATAATCTTGTAGGGCTTGGATTTACTACAAATCCAAAAGTATTTCAACAAGTCAGGGGCTGGTATTTTCTGGTATTTTGGTATTAATGATGACACTTTCTTTGAGCATATACCTAACATGGACCAGAGACAACTGGTCCATGTCTTAAAGAAATCAAATCTAAAGAGGCGGTATGTAGACAAAGGATATAAAACTTAATTTGTTTCCACCACTTCCCCACTTGCATTTTGGGATTTTTTTTCTTTATATTGCCCTCTTTGCCCATCTCCTGTGTGCTTTTCTCTTGAGTAATCCTCAACCTCATACCTCTTCTGTCTCTTGCTCTCTTTTCTTGGCGTCAGTGATTATGCCTATACTAGTAAATAGAACAGATCAGCAACTGGTCCTGAGGCCAGCCAGCATGGCACAGCTTGCATCCATGCACTTGTCTCACTCCTCCTTCAAACCAGGGTATGTCACATTCAGATTGCTTTTTGGGAAGGGACCTTAGTCTGGTCCTGAGCGAGGGCCAGACACTGTCTGGAAAAACAGAAGCTGACCCAGGCCAAAACCATGTTAGCAAAAATATTGTTTATAATATTGCCACCACTTGGGACTGCACCCTGACCATATCTGGCCTACTACTATGAACACAGCCAATGTTTCCTGCCACTATTGAATTTCTTGTTATGTTCCTTAGGTTCTATCATCGGCTCCCAGAGGCTCTGCTTTTCCAATCTCCTGCAAAGTCCACATCCTTTTCCACTTCTAACACTTCTCCAGTTTTCAGTGCTGGCTGATTTTTACTTGTCATCTGCTGATTTTACTGTATTTATTGCCTTGCTGCATGGCAACAACATCTTGTGTGTTATCCACTGCCAGTGTGGCTGCTGTTAGGGGGTTAACATTGTGGCTTACACTCCACAGGAGTGAAGATCTTCTTACACCTCAGTGCTTAACCATCCTCCTCTGTTACTTTGCCCATCTTCTTGAGATCATGACAGAGGTGGAAGTAACAAGTACCTCTTTCTAATTTTGCAGTTATGCCTGATAATCCATTCTTATTAGTCTTATTCATAAAGTCTTTTGGGAAGGAGGATCACATATTGTGAGCTTGAATAGCAGCTGTCCCACTGAGGGTCTTATTCCAGGCTGAGGGGCAATTTGGTACTCCAGGAATGCCTTGTATTTATTGTATCACTAAAATCACCAACAGCAGTTCTTTAAAACAGAAAGTCACATTAAGCATTTCTAGAATGACTGCATTTATTTTGCTCTTCTATCATGTCCTCCTGTTTCCTTCTGGGTGTACCGCCTGGCATAATCCCACTGATATCTCCTATGGCCTAAACCACAAATATTTTGCTTCTGCCACTCTTTCTTGACCCGTTTCCCATCATTTTACACTGTGCAATTACTTCCATGCTACTTCCTAAAGAAAATGCAGATAAACACATCTCAAAGCTGATCAGGGCTCTTTGTTATGGGTCTACCAGTAGCCAGAACAGGGTTGCCACATTTCAGATACAAAAAAAAAAAAAAGAACCAAAAAATGAAAAAAAGATAAAAAAAGGAAAGACTGATTTAGATAAACTGTCCTCAAAAATATACATATCTGCACACATACAGTAGCTTAGAAGGTGACAGATGACTGCACAGTAAAACTGTCCAGAAATTGGCAGAAGACGGTTCCATTTCAGAGGGACTTTTGGGATCAGATTGGTACAAACGGACCAGAAGGCCTCCTCAGTGGAGAGCTGTGGCCCCATGGTGGAGGGAGCTTTCTCCTCGGCACCACTGGCAGCTCAGAAAGCATGCAGGAGAGGCAGGGTGGAAGGGTGGATGTCGCCAGAGGGCAGTGCCCACCCGGTTGCTGTGATGGTGCCGCTGGGGAGGGGGCAGCTAATGGACTACACTTCCACTTCTACACCTGCCTGACAGCTCTGAGGTAAAAGGGGGCCACCGGGGTGCGAGGGAGGCAGGTGGCAGAACCAGGCAGGTCCCAGGTCTCTGCAAGCACATCCCCCACAAAACTGGGCTTCCCTGCTGGGACTGAAGGGCTTGCCTCTTGTCGACAGTCTGAGGGGAAAAAAGACACTGCCTCTTCTTCTTCCACACATGCAGTGATACCATGAAGACTGTGACAGGCCAATAGTTGTCCCTTTACCAACAGAAGCACCACCTCCAAATGCTCAGGTTTTGAGAGAAGCATCAGGAGAGAAAATTATCCTACTAAAAAGGCAGTGCCTTCGCTAAGACATGGAAAGCTGCATGCCAACAGTGAATGCCATCTCCAAGGGGCTGTGATGCCTCACAGCCAGGAGTTTCATCACCTCCTGGGATGGCATATCCCCTGGGACTTGGCCAGTTCCTACATGGCAAGCAGGGACAGATCCCAGCTCTGAAGTGCCATCCCAGAGAAGACACTGCCATTGAGCACTGGACATGGGCACAAGAGATGCTTGTCTCTCATTTGCCTGAGGCCCCCCTTCCCATCCCGATCGGTCTCCCCAGAAGCTCACCTTGCGTTTCCTTCTAGATTTCGGTAAACCCTTCTCTGCGGGGGGGTCAGCACTACTACCCTGCGGGAGGCTGGCCACCTGGTTTGCTCCAGCGCTCATGGCCAGCGGCTCTTCAGGCAAACGCTCTGGAATCCTGGACAAAAGAGCCAAGTCAATGTTGACCCACAGCGACTTTACCTCATCACTGTCTTTCAGAGGAGACAGGAGCTCATTCCTACCGAAAGGAACCAGGGTGTAAAACTGTTCCTCCAGCTCCTTTGCTATTTCACTACTAGTCCTGGCATTAATGGAGCCAAAGGCACTGCAGCCGCCGTGGGGTTTGCTGGCGGCGCCGGTCCCTGCGTCCTTGGCACGCGGCTCGGCCCCAGCTGCTGCTGGCGCCTTGGGCAGCGGGCGCTCCTCCCGCTCTGACTCAGAGCCCGAGTCAGAGGAGGATGATGAGGACGAAGACTCAGTCTCGATGAACTCCTTGGATTTGGGCGCCGTTTTGCTCGGCCCCCGGGCCCGACGCTTCTCGCCAGCTGCAGTCGAGCGGGGCTCCCGGCGGTGACCCGCTCTGCAGCCACCACTGGTGCCGCTGCTGCCAGGCCGGGCCCTCGGTGCCTCACCAGCAGTGCTTTCTGGAAAACTGTGGCTCCCGGGGGGCTCCTCCGTGCCAGGGCAGGGGGGGCCGTCCCCGGCAGAGGTCCTCTCAGTCCGCCGCGGTGCCTTCTTCCCTGCTGCCCGCCTTGGGGGTCCGCCGTCGGCAGCAGGGGGTGACTTTTGGCGGCTGCCCTTGCTGCCTGGAGCTTTGTTGGCAGTCCTGGGCCGTGGTCCGTCCCCGACGGCGGTGCTGGCGGTGGCACGGCCTTCCCCACTGCGGTGCTCAGCCGGGCCAGCGGCCGGGGTCTTCTCGCTTTCCTGTCGCTCTGCCTTCACACGACCATAGTAGGGATGGGTCTCCAGTGCAGGGCCGTCATGGTGGGTCAGGATGGGTGCCTTGTGCGGGGTGACTTTATTCAGCCACTTATCCAGCTGCCACTTGTTGGATGAGGGTGGCTCGGGCTGAAAGGGAAACAGAAGGCAACAAGGTTAGTGCAGAGACCCTGCTGCCCTTGTAACAGGGCTACCTCAGGGACACCGAAATGCTGGGTCCCTCCTGGTACTGCAGAGATTTTCCACTGGTCAAAGAGCTGCCCCCAAGCAGCAGCACTCCCCTGGCACTGGCCCTGCGTGGTGGGATGGGAGATGTGGGGCATGCTGTGCAAGTGGGAATATTCTTGGTTTCAGAATGAGGTTGGGAAGGAGGATGGCTGCTGTGATCCACCATTTCTAAGGATGATTTGCGTAGTGCCACTGAAATCAGCTTTACCAGGAAACACTCTCAAGTTTCCAAATAGAATAAAATGTAATGGCAATAGGAAGGGAGGAAAACAAGGCAGGGATTATGGCTGAGACTAAGGGAGGATAGCTAGTAGGAAAACTAGGGATGTGTATTTTGTGTCCCGCGCCATTGCAA
The DNA here is from genome assembly GCF_965140245.1 of Athene noctua. Taxonomy (NCBI): domain Eukaryota; kingdom Metazoa; phylum Chordata; class Aves; order Strigiformes; family Strigidae; genus Athene; species Athene noctua. The sequence continues at coordinate 193,396,327 of NC_134037.1, forward strand.
TAAATACAAAAAAGTAATTAAAAAGCATAGAGAGTCATGTAGTGGGGAGTTGGAGGGCTAACCGGGCAGTTCATGTAATCTGTGTGGTATTGACGATACAATCTTGTGAGATCCCACACACATTTGTTGTGTGATGGTATTGTCAAGTGCTTATTTTATGAGTATTGTGCAGCTGTTAGTTTTTCTTTTCATTCCTGTCACAACATGATCAAGTTATAAGAGAGCATCTAAAACATAATGGTGTTTGGGCAGTGGAAAAGTGGGATAATCATGATTTCAAATGTAACCACAGCTCAATGTTATTTCAGAACAATGTGCAAGTGTTTTCTAGTGCTTCTTGCAATCAGTAATTTGAATGTAATAAAATGAAGAGGAAAGGCAAAAAAAACCCAAAAGCAATAAATGATGCAGTAGATGGCCAGCAATAACCTAACCCCACAGAAGCCAATGTGGAAAATCTCCTGATTTCTGTAACTGGAACCAAAATTTGATCCACTAGGCTATTGCATATGAATAATCAAAAAGTGTGTCATGAGTCTAACATGAAAACCATCAATGCTCTGGAAGAAAGTTTGCTTGAGAGAGAATATCCACAGTCTAACTTAAGAGTCTCTTACTTAACTCCTTATTTAAAGGAGGTGCCTGAGGCCAACACAGGTTTCCTGTATAGCGAAAGACATCTCTAGAATCACCCACTGAGGGTTGTATTCACTCTACATAGAGCAAAGGCTCCTAAAATAATAAAAAAAGTCAGACATCAGAATTCATATGATACAAATATTCCTTCTCACAAAAGCGTCTAATTTACTCATTATCAAGCCAGCCAATACCTATGGGAAGTTTGCTGGATTGCCTTAAGTTTATTTTTTCTTAAGTGTACTCCCTAATATCTTACATGAGGAATTTTTTTCCTGAGGTGTAAATCTTGAAAATGGATGGGCAGTATTTCTCTTGGATGAAGACGTATTTTTACAACTCTTAACTCTTTATCTAAAATAAACAGTATTTTTTGATTGTTGCTGAAAATACAGAGAGATTTGTTTGGTGCCATTCATTGTGCACATACTGAATTCACTAGATATATAATAGAAGGTTCACTATACATGGAAGTCTTTCCACTGTTCAGTTCTATTTTCTTAAAGGACATACATCAGAAGCACGTGGGGGAAAATATACCTCTGCCCATAAGTATAGGTCAGAGTGAGGGCAGCTTGGAAGTTCAAAAAAACTTCCAGCTTTTCTGTTACATCCCATTCTGTCTCTTTATGTACCTTGTAATTCTTGAAAACAGTGGTTCACAAAATATGGATTTCAAAGAATCACAGTAAACAAGTAGAAAGCAGTGATTAACTGATACAGTGTCATAACTTGTCAAAATGGTACTTCTCTAGAGAGATATGTCTGCTACTTAGGCAGAATAACTAGAGTCCCACCAACCTATAATACAACTATGAAGTCTAACAAAAAGGATCAACAATGTTGCCAGCTTTACTAATTTTGTCAGGACACTTGTTCAGGACACTTGTTATTTTTTCTTAAAGCCTCAGCTCTCAGAACCATGGGCTTAGACGCACTTCTGGTGTTTATTTAAATAAAAATTCAAATCCTTGTGGCTACTGAAAAAAACCTTAAGATGTGTCTGCTAAAAAACCCCTTTAAGATGTATGTGCTAAAAGTAAAAAGCCTGCAGCCCATCAGGTAAATTAAAAGAATCCAAATTTAAAAAAAAATCAGATTTTTAAAACTTTCTCACTATTTTTGGGCCCAGATAAAGTTTTGGAATACTTGAGATTGTCAGTGTGTATGAATGATGCCAATTTCCTTTTGGAAGTAATTTATTCAATTGATTGCTCTAACTGAAAAGTACTGTACTTTGAAATCACTTTAAAAACCAAGGTACCTTGCGAGAGAACAAAATTGTGACAGCCAAGAATGAAGAGCAGGCCTGGTGAAAAAGGGGATTGGAAAAATTGATTTGAAGGTTTTTGCCAGTCCACTTTACATGTCTAACAGCATTTGTGGGAGAAAAAGAAAATCCCTAATTGACCAGTCCACATCACCCCCCTGAGCATGTCACATACCATTCTATGGAAGAAAAGTTAGTTTGCTCAAAGTGGGAAATTTTCAGCAGCACATAAGGATGGAAATAGGGATGAATATATATCCAGAGTGATTAGATAGTGGAATGGTCTCTTTCCCTTGTTTTTTGTGTCATGGAAACACGCTGCCCTCAAGGCCTTGTAGACAACTAGGCAGTTTTTAACTGGGGTAAAGCTGGTGGTGCCCAGATGGGCAGCAGTAATAGGAATGTCTGTAATAAAGCTGACTTGCAATGAAATATGGGTTTGGCATGAAAACCCAAATCAGGGAACTTTACGAGACAAAGATAGTTTCAGGGACCAATGCACCACGGGCATACACATGTGCCAGGCTTCATCAAGAAACAGAAGGATGTGATACACTTCCTTAAAAATTGTGGGTGGATTCATCTGTACAACATAGGCACTTATATCTGAGCTAGTCGACGAGTTCCTTCTCCAGTCAGTGGACTACTCTTCTAGGGTGTGAAAAATTCCCTCTTGAAATAGACATCTAAATAGACCAGATGAGCCAGGCCCTAAAAATGTCTATTCCTCTGCACTGACTGCAAAGGGGAGGCTGAGGTGATGAGCAAATGTAGGTATCTGTAGTAGAAGTATCCAAATTTAGGGGGGATGACTCCCACACTGCACATCTATATATCTTAGATCTCTTCAAGGCAACAAGTGCAACCAGAGGCACGAGTGGCATGCATCCAGATGAAACCTTTGTCAAAACATTACCCAGAAACACTTTCTGCGGTAAAGGGCTGTTAAACAATGTAAGTGTAATGGGGTCACTCTACGCTTGTTATTACAAAGAGGGACCTAAGGTGTAGCTAATACCATGGTAAACTTGAAGCACGACACCAGTGTCACTGAGAGATTAGACAGTCTGTAATATGTGCATGTACTTAACCCACTGTGGGGTAGGACTGAGCTATCTGCCATCCCTGCAGAATACTCTGCCTATTGTAAATCCACATACTAATTTACTCTTATGATAACCTGCTTGTGCTGCCCTGATATCAAAGATTTTATTCAGGGCAATCCCCATACAAATGTGGCGCCTTGTCATTATATTTAAGGCATAGATGATGATGACGATGATGACGATAATTATGATTATTACTACTACTACTTTATTTTACTATTATCACTGCTGCTAGTGCTTTATCCAATTAGAACTGAGGACTCCTTGGAAGAGGTAGTTCCTGCCACAAAGAGTTTTCTGGAGAGAAAGGAGAGTTTAGTTTGTAGTCATTGTCAAAAATAGCCCAGAATACAGCTAAAGCCCATGAATCCTATTTGCAAAGATAAAGATAGTTTCTACAGTTGGTCTAGTGGTAAAATCCCCTTTTCTTCTGAGTGTACCAGTCAGGAAATCGAATCATGGCTATACTTAAGACAGGAAGCAAAAACTTTTTGGAAAACAAGACAGATACAGAAAACATACCCCTCCTATGCTGCAACCCTAAAACTCTAACTCTTCTGCCCCTGCCTCCCTAATGAAATCTATCAGTGAAGAAAGGCTGGTGAGGTGTCAGGAGCATGCTCACCAGTTAGCTAGTCTGTTAGACACACTCATTCTTCCTATTTTTGGAGCTGAAGAGAAGAGAGTCAGTGCCACACAGTACCTGAGGGAATAGCAGCGATTCACAGGCATTGGCTCCTCAGACACTTCAAGTGTCCAGGCACTTGAAGGACTTGATGCACAGTGGTCAGGAGGTGGCTCTCTGCTGATGAGACAGCAGGGTGGGGAAGAGCATAACCCTACAAACCACTTCAGCTCTGACCTGGTCAGTCACAGTGTGGGGACTTGAGATTAAAGAGTGTAACTTGTGATGATGGAATAAGCATGGACAAAAAGTATATGTGAATGCTTGAAAAAGGGGAAACAACTTTAATGGTTGTGAACTAGTCATAAGAGCACAGCCCATAAAGGACATTGCATCTGGTGTGCGGGGCTGGCAGAGCCCAGGACAGGACACCTCACTCTTCTGGCCTGGTTACTGTTGACTGGTCACTGATGCTTTGTCCCATGCAATGGGTTCTCTGCTTCCTTTCTGCCCATTCTGCCCTCTTGTCCTCCCTGCATAGTGGGAATTCCTGGTTGTCTAACTAGATTCAGTCTTATTAAAAGTCTGTAGGATAATTCAATGGAATGAAGAACAAACAAACCAATTTCTTAGCTTTTGAAATGTAGCTCTTTCTATGGACTTGACACCCACAGTTTTTTTCTACCATCTGAAATAATTGCAAGGACAAGACGTCGTTGTTTTCCCAGAGTCCTCATTTATGACGTTAATCAGGTCATGCGAAGAATTCATGACTTCAGCAAAGAAACAGGAGCTAGAAGCCTCATTCCCTTGTTCATAATTTCAGGTTTGGCAGTCTACAAAACTGTAACTACTCACATTAATGTCTGAGGCACCTTAATTTGTCCACATCACTGAAACCAGTCTGAATGTTGTCTCCTGTTCTAGCTCAGCCATTATTCTTAGTTTACTGCAGACATAAAGTGTAGACAGCTAAGCCTGTAGTCACTACAGGCTCTAAATAGTCAATGGAAAGAAACAGACACTTTTAGGGTGCAATTCATCTGATCTATTTTATATGTATGCTTTACAATGAGTTGCCTATACACTCTAGGCAACTGCATTTAGACACCTGAGAACAGCTCAAAGATCTCAAAATAAGATGAGGAAAAAAAAATGCAGAAGAAATAAAACAGCAATTGAATTTCTATATAACCTCAAACGCAGAAGACACACTGTCCTAAAAATAAAAATCTTTGAGTATATGCATATAATATTTCAGATTATGGAAAAAAAAAACCCAAACCAGAATGAAGGCCTCATAATGGTCTGCAGATTTCCAGATTAAGTTTGTCCCAACATGGAAAGATGGATTTCCTGCCCAGCATGTGCTAGAGCACTCAAGTTCATTGTACATGAATTTATCAGTTAATGTTAAAGCAAAAGCAAAGATGTATTTGCTTTTTCTGTCTTATCCAATAAATGAAATTAATTTTAAGACTAGGACTGGAATTGAGTCCACTGCTTAAATTTAGGTGGACAGGGCCTCCCTTTAAAGAACTTCCAAGAACCTGTCTCTCTTCATTTACTGGGTAAGAACATGGTATATACTTTAGAAAGATGGCTTCACGGGGTGCATAAGTGTAAGCTTAAGCGTTTAATGCAAAGCAGACAGGACTTCCAGTCAGAGACATCACATAAGCATGTTTTGAACCGCTGCCATCAGTCATACGATGTGCCTGGGAAAGCACTGGCTCTTGGGAAAAGCACAGGTATTCTACCTCCCTGGGACATCCTGACCCTATCCATGTATGGCCTCTTCCATCAAGGCATGACCTATGAATACCACTGCAGCCATTGCATTTTTTGAGTCATTTACACTTTCATATAAGCATGTTTCATACAGCATGTCCTAGAAGGCAAACCACATAAATATAATGCAAGGAGACAGACAATCCATTGGAGCAGTGCACCTGTTTCGTGACAACAATCACTGATAACTTGGGCTCTGTACAGAAGTAGTTCCACAGATCTCGAGAGGATATGTATAAAATGCTTAAGAGGAGGCACTTCCTCCACATTTCCATGACTTTCAGTCCCCTGCTTGACTTTATGAAATCCATGACCTGCCTCAATTAATTAACTTCCCCCTTTTCCCTGTGGAATTGCTGCTCTCAAGTTCAAGCATTACGGGCATCTGCCTAGATAGTAAACACTCCTTCCTTGGTACTATGCTTCTCCTCCTTTTACCTCATATTTCCTCCCCCTCCAATGGTCCCTTCTCTTTCTTCTCTTAATCCCTTTTCTTCCACCTTCTGAGATCCCTCAGGGAGAGGAGAGACCAAGCATGAGATCTCTGCACTAATTCCAGCAGGGAACTCGGCAGAGAGAGAACAAGGTCTTAATGGGTCAGATGAGAATGCTCAGAATGGGAAACAAGATGTGGGGTAGTGCAGGGAGGACAACAGGGAAGAGAGACTGATAGGAAGAGAATAAGAGATGAAAGGAAAGAGAACCAGAGAGAGAGATTTAGGAAAGGGACAAAGTGAGAGGAGAATTAATTGGAAATAGATCTGAAAGTACTGCGAAGGAAAGACAGAAAGGAAAATAAGTGTTAAATAAGGAACAAAAGTGACAGAACCTGAGAAAAATATATTAAGGATGTTTATGTAAGTCCTGCATTATGCCTGATAGGAAACATGGCCCCAAATAACTGAGCAAAAGTTGAGGAAAGGCTTGCTGGTTATTCAGTATAATTTTTCAGGGTGGGAGAATAGGTGAGACATAGTTTTGGAGGGAGGAGTGTGGTGATTGGATGCTTCATGTGGAATACGAAAATACATTGGCTGTATTTAACGTGTATTTACAATCTTTGAATATTTTCACATACATTAATGTGTGTGATGTGGCTGTGGCGTTCATGATTTTATGCTAAAGGTGTGTATTGTCCAAAACATGTAAAAATGTCAATTCTGGTAGAAAAGCAGAGCAGAGAAATCATGTCTGTTGCGCACTCTGCAGAGGTGAAAACAGAAGGTGGCATAGCACTGGCGGTTTAATTGTGATTTGGCTAGGGCTTGTCTACATGTGGAAATTTTCAGTACTAGCCTTCCAGATGACAAGCTAGGGCTTAATGTTTTGCACCATGAGTAATTAGTTTAGTCCATTTTGGAGGTGGATTAAAATAAATCACACAAAGGCAGCAGTAGCAGAGAATAATTCACTTAGAGAGTGAGGTGAGGGAAGTGCGTGAGTGAAAAACAACTGCCTTACTTTAAAAATCCACCCTCAAACTGATTTTGTAATAGCTTCCCTGTGTAGAGAAGCCTTTAGTTCCCTTGCAGTGCTGGGAGCCCACATTAGGACTTACGCACTAAGCAAGCCATTGCTATGGAGGCAGAGTTGCATAAAACTTCAAGCAAGCTGTGAGCCTTGCAAGGCACTCCACTCATCTCCAATTCGAGAAAAATATCACAGGGCTATTTCTTTCTTCATTTTTGTTTCAAATTCTTTAATCTGCCCCAGGATCCCCTGCCACCTGCATTTCACAGCATGGCAGGAGGAGGATCACTGGGCCTTTCTCCTCCTTTTTTTTTTTTTTTTTTGCATCTCCCCACAGCCTTCTTGTGTTGGCTTGGCTGGAAAAAGGTCTGAGTGGGTGTAATAACAGATTGCCCCCCTAAATCACAAAGAGCAGAATCCCTTACCTCTGGGCTGGAGTAATGTGAGGGCTTGCTGCCGTCACTCTCGCTGGAGCTGCTTTCGCTCTCTGAGTCAGACTCTGAGCTGGTCTCGGATTCACTGGAACTGCTGCTGCTCGACCCTTTGCTGGAGACTCCTGAGGCTCGGGTGTTTGACTGCGGCACCACCAGGCTGCCAGCCCCACACAGAGCCCATCAGGGAGCAGGGAGGGAAGAGAAGAAAACAAAAACATAAAAAAGCCACATGTAAAACCCATGTTTTAGGGAGCATACCTATCTGAATGCCTGTGAGCTTGTCTCTGCTGCTAACGGATGGTGAAGTGAGTCCAACACTACATCATTATAACTGAGGGGAAAAGATGGGATTACCCTCATATCCATTTAAATTCGTAGCCTTTGACATCTCTTCTTCATTTGAGAGATGGTCAAGTTTTCACTTCAGCTTGTCTCTTTTCTCATTCAACAGACATTTTAGGATATATTAAAAATATCAAATGTTAAAAAACAGTATAGAAATCAGTCTTGCACTGTCTAATGAACACACTGCACAGAGGTGAAAGCAGAGGATGAAAAAGGTGAACAGTTAAGAAATGGAGTTGAACTCTACACTACCAGTCATTTATAAATACTAAGAGCAATAACGATAATAATAACAATAATAATACATCCTCACTGGAGCTTCCAACCTCCATCTTTTGTTCTGCACACTTCTTCACCTACCCGTAAATGATGTGGTTACCTGTATATACCATCTTGATATTGACAACTGCAAGATCTAAGACTGATCCTGCAAAAACCTGAAGAGCTCAGGCTTGTGTTTGTGCACGTCAGCAGTGCTGTGCTGTCAGCAGAGCTACTTGCCTTCTTAAAAGTTATGTTTGCATGCAAGTGTTTGTATCATCAGGCCTGACAGCAAAAGAAATGTATACTTTCCTGAAATAGTTGACCATGCATATTAAAAATATCACAGTCATAAAGATCTGAGTGTGAAATGTCCTATTAAGTCATCCAGCTTATTCCCCAGGCAATGGAAGATTGTTCCCTATAGCAGGGTGCATTTTCTAGTGAGTTGTCCAATTTGATTTTAAATGACTTGAATGCAGCTTTTACTTTTACCCCTGGGAAACTTCTCTGCAAACTAACCCAAATTCCACTGTCAGAAATTTCTCCCTACATTCAACCTGAAGTTGCCCTTTTTAAATTTATTGCTGTTACTTATTATTTCATCCTATTACTAATAGTTACTATGATAAATTATCCTCTTCCCTTTTCGCTTTCACATATTTGCAGACTGTTTTCCTGCCCTGCTTCAGTCATCTTTCAGACAAGGCCTTACACATTTACTTCTTCTGATCTTTCTTCATAAGTCATTATCTCCAGGGATATGGGATCATTTTTATGGCTCTTTTCTGAACTCATTCCAATTTGTCTATATCTCTCTGATAACAGGATGCCCAAAACAGAGTGCAGCATTATAGATGGTTCTCACTAGAGCCCTACAATGAAGGGCTATTACCTTCCTGCTTCTTGATGCGTTGCTTCTGTAAACATATACTCGAGCTGTGATGGAATATATAGTCCATTAACACTCCTACATCTCTTTCAACACTGCTTTCTCCAGAATTCCTCCACAGATAGCTACATTTTAGATTATTTGCTTCCAGAGAGATTAGCTTGCTTTTTTTCTTCATACCAGATCTCATTTTCTTCTTTACTGCACATGCTTCTAGCTCTTTTTGATTTATTTCTCTGCCCTCGGAGGTGTCTGCAGCAACTTCTAATTTAGTATCAAATGCAAAGTTAATTAAATGGTTATTCACTTCTTTTTCCAGATCATTAATGAGACTGTTAAATAAACCCCACATGAAACACACCGGTACCCTAATAACCATCTCTTCCCAACTCCATTCACCAGTGTTTATCATTACCCTTGTTTATGCTCCATCAGTCCAATATTGTGGCTAATGCAATGTGATCCTGGAGATGCATTTTGTGAGAAATAATATCTAATAAATAATTACAGTTCTGCTATGTTGTACCTGGTGAATTGTCTTTACCTGCTAATGGTGCATTTCATTCTGGAAAATAGTACCTGACACCTGACACGAGCCACATATGACAGGCAATTTCTGGAGCTTTGAAAAGAGGCCAGGCCATCAGAGATGCAGTTTCAACTCTGCGATTACCCATGGCCGCACACTTCCCGGCCTTATCCCTGCCTCCCCTAACATATGACAATCTTTCCCCATGGGACCACCTGTCTTGCACAAGCCAGTATTCCCACCACATCGCCTTTACTTATAGCATCCCCCTTCACTTTTGCTAGGAAGCTGCACAGATGCCCATGGCTTTCTTGCTTCAGAGAGTTTCTGGTTGCTTATGGAATCTTGCTGCTGTTGGAGAGTTTTCGGCACCCTTTGAGGCCCAGTGGGGACAGGCAGTGCAGAAAACCTCACCTGTAATCTCATCTTACTAATTAAAGCAAGTAAAATAAACAGGAGAGGGAGGAGCTGACATTCATTTATATTTTTGACCTTTATTTCCTTCCTTGTAACCATCAGGTGGTAGAGAGAGGCAACAGTTCATTTTCTGTCAGGACAGCTTGGTGCTACATGCATGTTCACAGAAGTGCCTGCCAACACTTGGGAGGCAAGAGGTCTGTCATCACACACAGGCATTAAATGTACCAGTTACAGTGAGTGCCTTTAAAAACTTCCCCTCTGCTATTTTTGTTGTTATTCATGATGTCTCTTTGTCTAGGCAGGTAGATGTGGTAAATACTAGATTTTCAGGCAGCCATTTGTATAACAGCATTAAGGCACAGAGGTGCCTGAAACAGAAACAGCTTATAAGCTTGTAAAAATTTTCCTTCCTGGAGAAGGAAAATTAATGTTTTGTGCAGTGCTTTGGGACAATGAAGTTTTCCACTTGTACAGGTTGCCCAGTAAACTCTAGATATAAGTTGTTCACTTATATTAACAGATTACAGTCAATCCCTTGCTAAAAAAAACAGTGAGAGCTATATAAAGGCCATTGTGAGTAGGTTTTCTAGTTTTGATTTTTTTCTTACTTTTTTTCTTAAGGGAATATGAAAAGGTAACTGCCTTTTCTGACAGTGTAGCTTAGGGAATGCTTTTGACAGTGTCCAACTCTGATGGATTTCCAGTGCTCTCCACAACAGCATTGTGACTGTTGCCTGAAAAGTTCTTCAACATCACAAAACATCTGCACATTTATGTCCTGCCCCTAGTGACTGTGGTTTTAATTTTTAAACCATGATTTTTGTTTGGCATTGACTGAAGTATTTAGAATTGCTATATAGGGGATGAGAGAGAAAAAAACCCCACAGTAATATTTCTTTCCTGTTGTGACATGAAATGTTTTTCTAGGCTGCTGAATAGAAATTGTTACTACAGCTATAGATATAAAATATAACTGTTGGACTCTTCACAAACATCTGGAAATCTATGTTTGCTGCTCTAATGGTAGCCAATATACTACAAAAATTTAACATTACAATATTTTCCCATTTATGCTGATACTGTTGAAGTCTCCTGTCTCCCTTTTACCTTTTCCATTTTTAAATGTAGCATATTCTTATAAGGATAATCATTATATTATAGTGACCAGGGTGAAAACAGTTACGCGTTTCTTCGTGCATTCTTATTAAAAAACAACAGTTATTTTAAATTGGTGACTTCCATTTTGGACTGTTCTTTCTAAAGTATGTAAGCAAGATCATGCAGTCAAAGTAAAAGACCTATTTACATTTTAATGACTGTGGCACATAACACTCATGCATATTTTGCTACTGGCTTATGCCCCGGAATTAATTACTACATTAGTAAATGATATTTTTATTTTAAGCAATTAAACAACAATTTGGGTAAGCACCACTTTTCTTTAAAGCCCTTGATCAGAACATGCACTCCCTGACTTCACAGAGAGAGTAAATACCTTATAAAGTTGCCCAAAGTTCAGTAATAAGGTCACTTAATAACCAACATACCACCTGAAGTTTCTGATTAGATATCTCCCATCAGCCTGGCTACGTGGGATGTGGGCACCTAAACACCATGCAAGTCTCCAACAACCTGTTTTCCTGCACTGCCCAGTGGACAAGTCACCCTTCTCTGAGAAACTTCTGGATACCCTGTGGCCTCATTTTTTTCTCAGATGTGCACGTTCAGAAACACAGTGATTTGGGGAGATTAATACTTTTTCACTCAAACTGATTAGTGATCCAACTTGAGAGGTGGAGCCATCTCAATCCCTGGAAAAGCCTGAGAGGTTAGTTGTGGTGGGACCGGTTATTAGCTCCATCAGACTGCATGGCCACAGCCAGCCTTTAAAGAGCACCAAGGTGGTTTAAGCACTTGTGGGCATTTGCTATTCAGTCAGTGGACAGAGATTCCCAAATCAGATTGCTTCAGTGGCCCTCGGGAGACTTCTTGAGGTTAATCATGGTCATCTGGGTCCTACTCTATGCTTCCTTTTAAGCTGCTGCTTACAGCTGCACTACTTGCCATGATAATAAATCATGGCATTCAGCAGTGGCCACAAGAAGTTCCTGGGCAGCTAAGCATATATGCTGCATTGCAGGAATTCAGTCTCAGTGTTTCAAAGACAGACAGCATGGATGCCTGGCCAAGTTACAAGTAAAACAGATGCAGTTCTTTACCAAACTGCAAGTATTTGGTAACAATATTAAATGGATTCAAAAGAGAAAAATCCCTCCTATGATGAAGAATTTGTGATCCCAATTCTTCACTGTGTTACAGTATGAAGGTAATTTATACCTACTTTATGTAGGTATGAATGATTATCAGGAACACAAAGCAATGGAGAATTAGGCCTTGAAGAAAAGACTGTGCCAAGAAAACATATTAGAGTGAGACTCTGAAATATTTTTCCAGACATAACAAAGGCCACACAAATGCTCAAGCTTCATATTTTGTAGTCCAGTTGGTCTGTATAATTTCACTTCACAAGAATTGTGTCCAGAGCCTTATTATCAAAAAGCTCAGTACAATATCAGACACTATCTGCTGTATTTGTTTTTGTGTCCGGAGAAGCGACAGTATTTAGCCAGTGTTATCTACATATCTGTGATCATCTAATCCATTCTTCTTCTCAATCTCACTCTATGGTTACCATCCCTCAAGCACTGTGCAGCTATTACCAAGTGGCCCTGGCACTCCATAGGAAAGAGGAATGCAACAATTAGTGTGAAGAGCTGATCTGAATAAAAAAAATTACACTGTCGACATTGAGAGGTAAACATGGGGAAGGTGACCTGAGTTTGTAGATGTCAAAGTGTTCAAGAAGCTCCTCAGAAAAGCTGTATGAATATTTGCAGTATTTGAAATACCCAGAAAATCTATCACTGTCTAGAAGATCAAGGCCAATTGTGGGAAAACAATACTCTGAATCAGACACCAGTCCCTTGGCTGGTATAAACTGTCATAGCTCCATTGACTTGAATTAGGCTACACTGATTTAAATCAAACAGTAAATCTGACCAAGACTTTGAAATGATATTTCAAACTTAGTGATGATAACATAATCCATGGTTTAAAGGAGATCTGTTGGCTGAGTGTCTATTTTTATTCCAGATTAAAGTATCTGAAACACTTCCTTCTTCCCTCAAAGCCAACCTAAAACCCGGTGAAGGTCTTTTACGGAAAACTCTTTATCCCTTTGTTGCGAGAAGCTAATTCCACATGGTGCTTCCTCAAAGCACAAACTGAGAACATTGTGCCAAGATCTGTATAATTATCTCCACTGCCTGGCACTGAAGATATTGCACATCTCCCATGCACACAGTAGGGAATTCCTGTGTTGATAATTGTGAATGAATCACAGAGGCAATGGAAATGCCCACTTCTTGCTGCTGTCCCTGTGTATCTTTCAAATTCTGTTTCAGTGAAGACATATGAAGCATGCTTACCACAGGGGTCTATCTGGACTTGCAGATCAGGCCATCCCAATGTTGTAACAGAACATATGGGGGTATTTTCTGAGGTAACCGTAGAATGCCAAGAAATAGTACCATAAGGATAACCTACAGAATGAATGTGTACATTATCCATTTGTTTCAGGCCAAAATCATGCCAAGAAATGGGGGATGATACCATAAACTCTAGAATATCCACTGTTTGAGGACAGCCAGATACCTTAAAATATGAAGGATGGTTCTGTATTTAACATACAAATGTGAGTATATGGAGCCTCTGCTCTAGTTCTAGCTCTGCCATGTCAAGTCTGAATGACAAAATCAGTCAACCCTTCCAGGGTTCCAGTCACCATCCTCATCATACACGGGGATGACCGAACTTGCCTACCTTCAGTGTGTTAGGAGACGTCCTTTGCTATTCTTTAAAAAGCACTTGGATATCCTTGTTCCGAACGCAGTACGGAAGTGACACAAATTTATGTTTTTGTACCTTTGCTAACCGAAAGCATGAAACCAATTAACTGTCTGAGTTCTTTACAGTTACTGATTGTCAAAACCTATCGTTCACTAATAAAAAGAGCAGCTAGCCCTGCCATGGTCAGCTGTTCGGGCCTGAACACAAAAAAATGAAGCTGGGCACTTCCCTTTCTCCAGGTAAACGATTTCCCAGGAGTCTGCTAATATCTTTAGGAAACAGAGAAATGTTTTCATACCTCATTCCTATAATGGATGAGGTATGAAATGGGAGTCATGATGAGTGAGAGTCCTGGAGGTTGTTCAGCTTGTCACAATATATAATGCTTCTGTGAAAGCACTGCATTACCTTAGCCGCACCACCTTTGCACAGCACAACTAATAAAGCACAGCTGCCAAGAACAGAGTTTGTAGACTCCACCTATATTTTAACACTGTCCTTGGGAGTTGCTTAAATAGTTTGTGCTGACAAGACTACAAGTATCATCTGATAATGCAAACCTAAGATAAATCAGGTCTCTTCAGAGTCAGGTGTGTCCTGTGCCATTGCAGCTTAATTGCCAGAACAGTCACCAAAGTAAAACAAATTGATAGCAAAGGCTGTTTAGAAAAACAAGCTATGAAGCTCATGCACATACACATGCAAAAAGCCCTCAAGAAAATTCAGTCTGGCAAGGGGGTATCTACTTAAGGCCTGGCTGGTACTGGAAGCAGCAGAATCACAGCTCCCTCCTTGAAGGAATATGGTAGGAAAGAGAAAACCACTGAAAAAAAACTTGGCTAAAAAAGCCCTCCTAGAAGAAAATGCTACATAACAATTAATAGTGACATCTCTGTATAAATAGCTCTATCAGGAGGAGTGTGTGCCGGGGTATCTGAGATGAAAGGGTCCAATAGACCTGGAGCAGCATTAGTGTGGGGATGAAGTGATTAGTCAGCAGGCTGACAGCTGTGCTAGGAGCCTGGTGCCAGATTCCAGTGTATGCTTTCCACCGCTGCCAAGTGTTTGCTTGTCGCTCCAGATAAATGGAGCATCAGCAGTGTTTTATTTGACCTGCTCACAAGAAAAATAAAGCAACTCTGACTTCCTCGGTGTGTTTGTCGTTGACCTTGCATCAGCTGAATATGAGTAGAGAGATTCCCTGGTCCAGGAAAGTTAACTCTTTAGCAGAAGAGGAGTGATAAAGTCTTTTTTAACTTGGTAGTATAATTAGTTTCTTAATGGCTCGAAGCGTGGTGACTTAAAAACAAAAAGTGACAGACACAGTCTATGCATCCTATATTGTCCCTGGAACATGCCCTTGGACCAGTGGTCTGAAGAATGATGAACAGCATTGAAAATATTCCATGAAGAGCTGCTCTCCTGCCTCCAGTGTGAAATCAGGAAACCATTTCTACAGAGACTTTTTAGGGGAGAGGGGGATGGGAAGGCAGAAATAAATTGTAAGTAGATGAAGTTGTTGAGAAGATCAGTGGGACAACACTGCTTTTGATTTCCCCCTGAGATCAAGGGCAACTGCTTTTGGTGTTTTCTTTCATATGTACCCTATAAGTTTTATTTTTCTCTCTTTTCCTCATCAGTTTGGTCATGTTAGGAACTTTCTATGTGACATCCCCTCTATTGTCTGGTTGAGGCCAGCTTCTGCTGCTGGGTGGAAATCACACAAAGTGTCTTGGAATTACACATCCGGAAGCCAATGTAGAACACACAGTTTTTTGACCTTTAATGCCCTTGATGTGTGAAGGTTCTTCATGGTGGCTAAGAGTGACACCCATACTCTGGAAGCAGCGTTACTCAGAGGACTCTCTTGGGAGATATACCCTTTCCTCTTCTCTGCTAGGAATCTAGCCCTCACACCAGATCAAAAGGCCCAAGGAAGGGGGTAAGAAACCTAGAGAGACTTTGCAAGAAGGAAAAAGGACTCCTTCAAGCACCTGTAGATATATGGTACTGGTGGCTGAGACTGTGGTCAGTCATAGTTTTTCCATATCCAGTAATATCAAAGCTTTGGATGTCTTTCTGGTATTCATTGATTCCTTGGAATAACCAAGTGCATTTTTCAGGACACAATCTTTCCTCCTTTCCTCTTGTCTTTCTTCCCCTCCTCACTTTGAGGAAGTTCCTTTCCTGGCAGGATCAGGAGTTGCTACATACAGTCACCAATGGTCTCCAGAGAACTTGAGCTCATTTGCCCAAGGGACATCAGATTACTTACGTTCAATGAAGAAGGTAATCTCACTAGAGATGAGCTCTGTTCCACTTCCCATTACATGAGTTAAAAACATGCCCACATTTCACTGGTTTGCCTGGTAAGCCAAATACAGAATAGGAGCTCAAGGCTCAGCTGTGAGAAAGTCTCATTAGAGTGGGCTGAGTGTGAAAGTAAGGATGTCATGAGGTTCCAAACAAGTTTGGCCACAGGGAAGCACTTAAGATGCTGAATCCTACTATGTGAAGAATAACTTCTGGACCAATGGCCCTTCGAGAGAGGAAGAGCTCCATAGGGGTCCTTTTTCACAAAAACCTGATTTCACACGTGACAGTAGGAGAAGAGATCCTTGTGCTTTAGCAAAATAAAAAATTAGGAATTTACACCTAAAATCAGTGAAGATAGGAAGAAAGGCTCTAATTTATTGAGGAGTGAATGGAAATACAGAGTGCAAAGAGTAGCAAGGACTAAGGACTGTTTAAAGGTGTCCTGGTTTCGTCTGGGATAGAGCTAATTTTTTTTTTTCCCTGCTTAGTAGCTAGAATAGTGCTGTGTTTTGGATTCAGTATGGGATTTAATATGAGAAGAGTGTTGATAATGTACTGATTGTTTTAGTTGTTGCTAAGAAATCAAGGACTTTTAAAATTCCTATGTCCTGCTAGTCTGCAGGTACACAAGAAGCTGGGAGGGAGCATAGCCAAAGCACTGAACCCAAACTGGCCAATAGAATATTCCATGTCATATAACGTCATGCTCAGTATATTGATGGGAGTTGGCTGGGAAGCTCTCTCTCACTTCTGGGATTGTGGTTTCAGGATTTTCTTTTCTCTGGGATCACGAGCTAGGAACAGGCTGGGCATCAGTCAGCAGGTGGTGAATAATCACATTGTGCATTACTTATTTGTATTTTTTGTTATTACTATTTTTATTTTATTTTATTTCAATTATTAATTTTTTCTTCTCTCAATCTATGAGTCTCCTTACCCTTACCCCTCCAATTCACTCCCCATTTCCCAAGGTGGGGGAGAGTCAGTGAGTGTCTGCATGGTGCTTGGCTGCTGGCTGGGTTTAAACCATGACGAAGGTCAGCTGGGTGGTCACTTGAAGACCTCAGCCAAGCCAATTTTCTCACTTTGTGAACAGAGAAGTCATGTGACTCATATAGTCAGGACTCCACCTATTGTGCAGGGCTTAAAAAGACTAAAAAGGAATGTAGCTGAGTTAAATCAAGGAGGAATTGGACCCTCTTGGTCAGATCTTGATTTAGCTGGCCAATGGGGTAGAGGATAGTGGGTTTGTAGGCATACGTTTTTTCTGCACTGAACTTACAAGGGGACCTAACTACTGCCTAACACTCAAAAATGCCCTCTGGAGATTCCTACCTCTCTTGATGGACTAGAGGGAATCTAGGACCCTAAGAATCACTTAATCAGTATGCCTGATATGCCAACATCATATGCACTGTGATCTGTATGGAAGGCAAAGGAGGTTTAGTTCAGATTCCTCTTCATAATTTCCCTTTCAGGGTTCAGTCAACTCTCTCTACTTGTCCTAAGGACTGGGGGTGTTATGCAATATGAAGACCTATATGCACTCCCAGCTCAGTACTCCCCTGTTTCATTAGAGCACTATTAACAGCTGATTCCCTGTCAGATTCAGTGGCATCAGTTCCACCTGTCTCAGGAACAGATTCTTCACTAACATTTTGAAGGTGATTCCAGTGGCTTGGTCTTTGGTGGGATAGGCTTCAACCCATTGGGAGAGATGTTGCAAAGACAAATGTAATTAAGCACTGGAACAGATCATCAGTGAAGATATGGAACATCAGTCACAGTAGTTTCAGAAACCAGGTTAAGCAAAGGAACAATGCAAAATGATCTGCAAAGTTGCATTAATCCACCATCTTCAAAATGTCTCATCAGGAGAATTTGATACCACCTCTCTGGAAATTAGCCTGGTGTAGCTTTTCTTGTCTCATTCAGTTCCTAAAACATGAAGTATAGATGTACTTCTATTCAATAAACCAGCAATTTTTGCTTGTGAGTGACAGCTTCATCAAGCCACAGAAGACAACCACTGCAGCGCAGACTAGGAAAATACTCGTCTACATTGGCCTACCATCACCTTATTTCAGAGTTACTGTTAACATATGTCATAGCTGGCCATCTAAACGGACATCCTTTTGCAATCTCCAGACACAGCTGTATCTTGCTTCAGCACAGCAGTCTTTTGCCTCAGTCAGCAGGGCTCTGGGTATGGTTTTGCCTTGCAAGACCTCTTACTAAGCTCTGAGAGTCCAAATACAGATGAACTTGTGCAGATAAAATTACTAACTACTATAATGGCTGTCCAAATGGGTGCAATAAATTTCAGTGTGAGACAAACTCTCTCAGGTTTTACTGACTCTTAATGCTGCTGCTGCCAGCTTTAGTGTTACTCTTTGACTCAAGCCATATTCTGTTGTCTCCCAAAGGTCTTTTCGGCCCGTCAGCTCTAATCAATATGCTGCCTTGAGAAGGAGCTTGTTTTAAGTAGGTTTGCTCACCATAAAGAACCATATAAAGAAAATTTGACTTCTCCTCCTTGTCAGCATATATCAGTCCCTATGCAGAGCAGCATTTGGATGGTCTGTTAGTTGAATCCAAGTGCTCTCTTTTATATGTTTCAAGAAATGATAAATGCCTGGAAAAAAAAGTCTAGTTGTTCTACAAAAGACTCAGGAATAGCAAGAACAACAACTAATAAAGCCCAGAATTCTAGCAGAGAGGATGTTAAAAACTAGTTAGTTTGAGATTATCTGAAGATTTGTAAAAGGTTCTTTTGTTCTCTTTCTGATATAAGTACAGCATGTTTTCCAGCAATGTGCAAAACTATTTTAATATGTTTTTAGAAAGAGTTGCTCGGGATATACTTTTTTACCTATTATTGACATACTAGCTCAAAATAAAGGATGTTTAAAACCAGTTTTCAGCTGTTGTATATTTGCCTGTGGTGCAGACTCAGGTTTTCAGGGATCTGAGCCACTGTGGAAAAAACATCTCCTGTTCTGAGCAGGCTCAGATTCTTGATCCCCGATTCTGGCTTAACAGCATTGCACTTTACAGCTTGGATTGGAGTACCCAGATGTATACTGGAAGAGCTCCTGAAGAGCAGAAACGGTCGGTCTCTCTAGTGAGGGTATCAGGATCTGACCCACTGTAATGCAGCAACACAGTGTTCGGATACCTGATGAAGGATTTTAAAAGAGAGCAGCCCCTACTAGTAATCTTTGCTGTGTCTTCCTCGGGTATAATGTGGCCTGTGAAAAACAATGGATAAGTATGATAAGCACAAACATATAAATCTATGTTAAGAAAGAGTTATAAAAATTGCCCTTTACAACTCAAAGGACAAATCAAATGTGAATTGATCCTTTTGTTAGATGTCATCCATGGAAAGCAAACTTGAGGTTTGTTCCTGCACACACAGATGATGAGAGGAGGCAGAAATAAATTACAAAGTTATTATAGTTTTGTTTGCTTTATTAATCTAGAATGTGGTACCAATGTGTCTGGACTCAGTGGCTCCCCAGCTGCAACCTCCTGCAGGATGTTATCAATCCTTTATTTCTGTGAAATGTGCTACCAACTAGAAGGAAAAGCACTAGAACTGTATGACTTTTGAATAAAAAAAATTGGTCTTACACCATGCTGTGTCCTGATGTAGTTAAACTTATATCTTTCAATACACCTTTCAATCCATATCTCACATGTTTTGCTGTTCATTAACTGCCATACATCTTTTTAGGTTTCTTATGAATTTACAATATCACTAAGGCATGCCTAGGTGCCTTTGCCTATTCTTCAGTGTATCTTTTGTCTCCCTGCCCCTCCCAGGGAGGCAGAAAGGAAATGAACACATGATAGTGGGGAGAGGGCATAGGAACAGGGAGGAATTTTGCTCATCAGTGCTGCTTCTCCCTCCCAGTGCCACAACAAGCTGTTGCTGCCTTCTTCCTCTCTCTGACCCCTGGCGAACAGTCCCTTTCTCGCACTCTGGTCTTACTGTACTATCTCAAGCATCCCATCTGCCCGACTGAGGTCCTGAATGGTCTAGGATGTGCTGCGTGAAGTGGTGTGCCTCTTCAGAGCATGAATTTATGTTTAGTAGTGTGATCCAGCAGGGAGACTGTTAAAGGTGTAGGAGTCAACATGTGTTGCTGATAGCAGTTCAGTGCCCAGCTGTGAGGATATACATCCAGGATTTCTTTAAACATGTATCAAGTCACCTGCTTGCAGCTGGGAAACAGATGGGGGAAAGCGGAAGATTCTGCACAAGAGCTTTGCAGAGAAGATGAGACAGACAGATAGATTTCCAGGAGACTATGGCTTTTCACAGTGCAGCAAGAAAGTAACTCTTAGGGATTTTTTATCACCCCAACATGACTCTAAACCCTGCTAGACAAGGCTCAGCTTGGGGAGAAAGATCAAGTGTTGGGTCTTTGCCATTAGCTTAGACACTATGGGAAAGAGCTAGATGACTTGTTGATAACTAGTTTGAAGACCCCAGCAGGCCTTCCGACAGTTTTATTAATCATAAAAGTCATTAAAAATAGTCAATTCTTCAGGGCCAAGTAAAAACAAAACCTCAGCAGAATGAATCAGGGGGAGCATCTCCCATTCCTAAGAGTACTCTGCATTCTGCGCAAGGAACTGAAAGGGAATACTTAGGAGTGAAACTCCCAAACAGTGTAACCAAATGCTTTCTCAGGGAAGGGGCAAGAACTTTCTTATGGACTTAAGCTGCAACAAGGAAAGATATTGATGGGCTTTGTGTACAGCTCAGAGACACTGAGCTTTCAGACAGTTGACTCCGAGGCTTGTACAGAATCAGCAAGATAGTCTTCCCTTTGCCATTGTGCTTGGCCTTTCCTCTTTCACTTTTTTGCTTTTCCTTTGCTTCTCCCTTTTCTCTTTATTTCTCCCTTTTCCCTTTGCACGATATTGACTTGATGTGGGGTTTTTTTTGGATAGAGATAACATTTCTTTGCCTTTATGCCACCACTCAGTGCCTGTGCTCTATCTCAGTAGTCTTTAGCTGCCTTTGCCATATGAATCTGTCAGGCCCCTAAAGATGTATTATATATCTTAGGGCTTCTCAAATGAGTTTAGATGCCATCTTAACTTTGTCACCTCCCAGTTGTGAAGAAATCCTTCCAAAGCAGCCCAAATGTGAAACAAAGTGTTGCTGTCTTCCTGGGTCTGCAGACAACCAGAATTGATTCTGGTTTCGTTTATTGATAAAAGTTATAAAACATTCCCAACAAAATTAGCTTTAAAGGGATGTTGACTGCAAATCACAATGTTAGTTTTAATGTAAGCATTAATTTCTCTTATTTTAACTGGAAAGATTTCAATAGTGAAAAAAACTGTGTATGAAGAACTGGGTCATAAGGCAGGTAGAAAAGAGGATGGAGAAGACCCGTAGGTGGTGTTTTGTAGGGAAGTAGTGTATTGTAGGGAAGGAGAGGAAGCTTGCAGAGCCAATTTTTCTGTGGTCTTTAGCTGACCCTACTCTGAGCAGGGGTTGGACTGGATGATCCCCAGAGATGCCTTCCAGCCTCAGCCGTCCCATGACCCTGTGGGACTAGCTCAGGTACCACAAACTATGGTGATCTCTGGGAACACAGAGCTCAGTGGGGTATGATGCCCACTCAGGAAGCTGAATAACTATGTGGGCAATGAATTGTTCCAGAGCTCCATTTGGCCATGAGCGTCCTGTTGTATGGTTAAATCTCACTCAGACATAAGTCATTGCCCCAACTTGACTGAAGAGTAAACTTGGCCTCAGGCAGCAACACTACAGCTGAAACCATGTACCAGCTGCATATCACATGTTGGTGGCTTTGCCCACTGCTGCATCCTTTTGCAGGCTACTCCATGCTTGTCAGAGTAGAACAGATTCTAGGGGTGTTATTAGGTCCATTTGCTGCATTTGGTGTATTTTACAGCAGGTGGTAGATGCAGCAGTAGAAGCTGCATGCTGGAAAACCCTTTTCCTTCAAACATTTCTGCATCTATTTCCAAATGTGGTCAGCAGTGCCTAAGGCAGCCCACCAGGTCATGCTTTATTTATTTAACTGTACTTTACAGCACCTCCCTCCTTCTGTAAAACCTCGCTATTAGGAGACTGCTTTACATTTTTGGGGGGAGTATCTCTCAAGTACAGTTGTCTAGCATCACTGCCCAGAGCAGCAGCTGACAATGCCAATGCAGTGAGAGCTGCAAAATCCTTCCTTTCTGAAATCAAGAGTAGAAAAGATCATCATGAAATAATGGACTAATGTGGCCATTCTATCTATGCTGCCCATAAATTACATTTTGAACCTGGCAATTGCAGGGTAATTAGGAGGAGAGTAGCTTTCCTGCAGGAGCATATATTTCCTGTTCTGCCTGCCTGACACACTCCAGTTTAATTTTTCCTTTGTTCACTCAGCTCAGAGAACAGCAATTACCAAAGGTGATAGCCTAGTGGCAATTTTTGAATCATGAAGAGACTTAGCACAGAAATGGGAGGGGGGGGGGGGAAAGGACAGGTATCACTAGTAATTAAAATAATTTTGAATTAAAGGGACTATTTCAATAATTGCTTTTGTACTATAATTGTCACCACATAACCTATCCTTCCGAATTACTAATACAGTGAAATAACACTACTGCGGAGAGTGAGCTTAAAAAGACAGCTTTCCTAAATATGTAACCTCACCAGTGAGAGATAAGTAACGTCTGGGCAGATGTTTCAGAATGGTGGGTGATGCCACAGCTCTGATCACTAACAGCCATGCAATTTTTAAGCCCTCCTTCCCCCTTTGGCCCTGTCAGAGAGGCACAGGAAACAGAGCAGAATTCCCATCTCGGGTGGCCAGAAGAAGGTTTCACATTATTAAAATAGATGATTTCCTTCATCTAAGAGCCTCTGAGGAGCATAAATTACAAACAACATCAAAGCAAGTGAAAAGTTTTAGAGCAGACTGTCAAAGAGACTGCTGGGGTTTCCTTGGTAGATTTCCATTTTTAAGGAGTCTCAGCAATTTACTTTCTTTTTCAAAACAATTCCATATGTCTGTGGGTTATTTACGGTTGTTTTGATTTTTGTTGTCAAGGGTTTTTAAGAAACAATATTGCAATTATTTAACATGGGGAAATAAAGTTAGACAGATAGTGCCTGCAGTAACAAATTACTGGGATGATCTCATGGACTAAAACTTTGCAGACTTGCTCTGTGCTCTCCAGGGTTAGACAGCGTGAGTCTAGCTACAAAGAAAAGCAGTATAGCCAACTAGAAATAAGTGTAATCCTGATGCTGTCCAAATACAACATCTAATTATTCATGTTGCTATCACTGATTTTACAGGATGAAACACCATGGCCAGTGTGTCACAAGAATACGGGCTGTGAGATACATTGGCTCAGGTTTGAGACCTGAGAAAACTTTGTTTAATGATTATTGGAATTTTTCTGATAAAAAAGTGCAAAGGCCAGCTGTGGTCTCAGGTTAAAAGTCATCAGGGCAAGCTGTGAATGGATTCATATTAGCTTCCTAATTTAGGGTAAAGAAGTGACTATTATTAGAAAAAGAGTGGGGAGACTATGTGCTGATGAGGTTATTAGCTAGTCCAGAGGAGGTGGCTCCTGCTGAGTGTGGGTTTTAAGTGATTTCCCTGCAGGGGAAGGTTGTCATTAGTCACTGGGACATGGACCATGCAGGAGACATGTGTGTCACACCTCAGCCTGTAGTTCCCCCCTGCAAGGCCATGGGTGTATTCAGCAGTGATCTACAAACCAAATACCAGGATGTATTGGCCACATCCAGGAAACCAGGCTCCATCTATGCAATGAATTAGCTTGGTGAGGTTCTGCTAATGTGGTGGTGTGTTTGACATTTGTCTGCTTATTTTTAGTATACAGAGCTGGTTTATTCAGGCCAATCGTAATGTGAGTCATGTCAACTAAAGATGTATGTAACTTAAATAAGATCCGTCCCAGCCACGTGGCCCTGCAACCAAATAAATAACTCTACCCTCCTCCCCCCAGATGATATCAAGATTAAAACAAAGCTATTAAAATGCTGTCTTAGCAATTAAACTAAAAAACCCCTCAAGGTTGCAATACTACCTTTAACAAGCTCTTTACCAGGTGCAAGACAAACCTAAGGCAATTGCTTCCTAACTAAGTAAACCCTGTTTACATCTCAACTTTGAAAACATATGTTGTTAATTTTAGAACTGCAGTTGCCATGTGAGCTGGGTGTCACTTCTAAAAAAAAAAAGAAAAGTGTGACTTTTGGGTGTAATTATTTTTTCAGCACAGGTGCAGAAAGTGCATTTGAACGCCCTAAACATTCACACAAGCTAAGCTTTGACTCAATCAAACTGTAGCCTATCACAACCTGAAAACAGTATCATAAAATCTATTCTTTTAGGCACAGTATGGCCTTAATAAAAAGTAGTGTAGAATTTCTTAAAAGAGGCTTATCTTTTCTCCTTCCAGATTTTACCTTCCCTCCATGATTTCGCTTTTTACGTTAGCCAGACTATCCATGTGTTTCACCACTTCTTCATTCTTGGATTAACTGGAGCAGTGCCCATGCAGTTATGGAGTTTGCAGTTACCAGTCCTTTCAAGCTAACCTCCCAGTTCAACAGCTGAACACTGGTGCATGATATCCCTGTGGACCTCAACTACAAAGCAGCCAAGGAGTGCATTGCGACACTGTAGTATGTCTTCTCCACATGGGGCAGTGGGAATTAATTTGCCATACGTTCCCTCATTTAACCAGAGAAGGCATTCATAGAGTTTCTTCTAATGTATTTAAAAGGCTGATGTGGTAAATTACTGACATATGAACAATTCAAACCAGATCCCCAATTTACTGCTGCTCCGCAGTGATACCAGACTTTTGGCCATAAAAACAACCCTAATAATTTGGGTAGGGGAACTCAGTGGTAGTTGCCTGGTCTAACCAACCTGGGAGACCTTACACAGGCAGAGGGGGACAGCAATGTACAGTGGCCAGTGACAGAAATGTCATGACTTTTGTAATACTAATAAATGGTTAATGCTACGTTTTGACCAAATGTAAGAAAAGAATAAAAGACATTTCCTAGAAAATAATGTGGTGTTCGCTCAGATTAGCTAACTGCATTGAATGCTAAGGCACTTGTCAGCTGTAACCGTGCCCTTTGTCTGAACACATAAAGAATATGCATGGGGACAATGCAGGCTCCAGAAGGGGTGCAGATATGCTTGCCACACAAGGGAGAAATTCCTGGATAATCAGGTGTCAACCTGGTGCTTTTCACCAGCATTAAATCCCTTATAATTATTTAGGAAAACACATACATTTTTACACAATACTCAGAAAATATCAGCAGTCTGAGGTTAAAATTTGGTGGCAGCTGACAAGCAGATAACATGTTAATATAGAAAACGCTATAAAAAGAGAAGTTGAACCAGAGGTCACAGTACATCTCTGTATCAATTATAGAGTGATAATCTCAGAGTGTTTAGGTTTTGCTTCTCAAACTGTTCTCTGGGTTTGCACAACAGGCTTTGCAGTTGTTGCTTTCTTCTTCAACTTTAACAGAGAGAGGTGCTGTGCTGTGAATCCCTCCAGCAGGAAGAGGAGGAAGAAAGCTGAGGGTGATGTGACAGCTGGAGGAGCCCCAAATTCAGGTTAGTCTGAGAGCTCCCACATTTCAACATCCCTATTTCAAAAACATAGGCTACAGATTTCATACTGGAAGCCCAGCACTCTTCTGTACACTGTATCATTTTCCACAAGTCCTGGGAGGTGTTTGCATGAGGGGGGTTTGCACCAAAGAGTTTCAAACTGGAAAAACAAGAGTGCTTGTTATTAGGTTCAGCAGACCGGGAATCTGCCAGGCTTTTACAAAACTGTTTATTTTCTGAGTCTTAGCTCTTTCAGCCTTTTTTTTTTCTTTTTTCTTTTTTTTTTTTTTTTTTGAGTGGAGGACAAGCTCTATCTTATTAAGTGAAAACAACAGAGTGAGAAGTTGGAAATTGCCAGGAAGCCTGGGAAAGACCAACACTCAGCCGAGATTTCATTCCATGTTTTCCTGTTGACCTCACAGGCTCTTGACACAAGAGCTCTGAGTACATTAAAGAAAGGCCACAGTCTCATTTGGTCCTGTGAACATTGGCAATATGTTATGGGGACAATATACAAGCTTGAAAGGGGAAAACCGCAGCAATGTCCCCATGCCCTGGAGGTTTTGTCTGGTGCAATGCTGTTTAACCAGAGCAGTGTGAGGTTTTAAATGGCCATATGAGATTTATAGTAGGTCATGACCAGATCTCTTTTCAGGGCAAAGTTTGAAAAGTCCATTTGTCTCAAAATTTTAAAAAAAAGGAGTCTGGTAATTCTCTAAGGTTTTTCCTCTTCCTTCAGGCAACTATTTTTGCCTGGCCAGAGTTCCTAAACCTCCCCAAGAGCCCTTTTAATGTGGGAAATATTGTCCCAGTGTCTGCTATCAAAGGAATAACACTGAAGATACAAATATTTACAAACCCACTCTAACTCCACATGGTCAGTATCAAGCTTATTAAGTTTTAGAAAAAGGGACATCATGACCTTAAAATAAGTGGCTTCAGGAAATCAGTATTTGAGGGGATTATTAGCAGGCAAGAGTGATGGTTATTGTGGGGAACTGAATGGAGAAGACTCAAGGTGCAGACAGAAATTCCCTGTGCGTGCCTGATGGTGTGGCCGCCCCACTGTGGGGCCGGCAGCCAAGAGACAGCCCTGGCTGGGTAGGTGGCAGTGCTGGCCCCCCGCTGATGTGCAGCTGGGCTATGTCCCACTGCATGTCGGCAAAAAAGCAAGCTGGTGTCTGTGGGGCTGCAAAAGAAGACAATGGGCTGGCCCCCCACCACAGCTGTTTGTCTTCCACAGCAGGAAGAGAGGTTGTCCCCCTCCAATGATGGGGACCACATCAACCTTTCAGTAGGTAGCCTTGCCAGGCTTCGCTCACAACACTGTGAGCCAGTGGGGCTTGCCTCCTGCTGTGTGGGCCTGAGACTGGGGGCATCTGGAAGAGACTAGTGGGATATAGGGGTCTTGGGAAGGGCTCCAGGCACCCCAGTAGGGTCAGGGTGGTTTTGAAGAATAGGGAACAGGTAGATTGGGCAAGCAAGATTGCAAGGCTCCATGAGGTGCAGCCAGAATCAGCAACAGAGGCTCTGGGACAAGGTCTCCCTGGGAAACTTGGGGAGTCAAAATCATGGAGATCTGGGGCTGAATGGGGGGAGATGCCTGTGATAAAGGCTCTCTGTCTGTTTTTCCTCTTTTGTCTCTAAAGCAGCTGTAGGAAGGAAGAAAAGAAAGATGGGAATGGCAAGCAAAGTCCTGTAGGGCTTCTGGGAGCCACGCTCTAGCTGCTCCCTCGCCAGAGACTGCACCACCAGCAGCCATCACCTGCCTGGGTATGAAACCACACAGACCTCCCTGGGCATGTGTGATGCCAGGGACAGAACAGATCCTCACAAGAGCATATTAAAGTGTCTTAAAGGATCGTTGCAAAGCCAGAAATTTACTTGGCAGGTCTCTATGACTTTTCTGGGGTGATTTCTATCTGTTGTGTAAATCAGAATCATGGGATTCTTTAACCCTGCTCCCCTGTTTTTTTTATTTGACAAACTCTTTGTTCATTTAGAGCAGTTATGCTTGATTGTGCCAGTAAATAATAAGAGAGCTATTTGCGAATTATTCGGCTGCTAGATTTCCACAGAGAAGGGCCTATTCCCTTCTGTGTGAATGTGTGTGTGACAGGCAGTCCCTCAGCATGAAGAAGGGTTTTGCGCCTGAGTCAAGAATGAAAAAGACCTTTAAAATCTTTACAGCAGTCTAATACAGAAGATGATACACTGGTATGCAAAGTAAATTTAATTAGGCATAAAATACCTACCTTTAAAATAAATAATTTTCTTTTTTTTTGCTAAAATGCCAGAAGATTGCAGACTATATGAAAGACAGCATGTGTCATACACCGTGGAAAAATGCCTAATTTAATTTAAATATTTTTTATTTATTTTTGCCTTTCAAAATGATATCATTTTCAGGTTATAAAAATGTAATGTCTGAACTTAGACTTTTTACACCTAGTTTCAAGCCAGATCTAATTTTAAATCTAAGTTAAAAACATGCAAGAGCACACCGTCATAATATGATCTGGCTCCTCTCTGACTGTAACAAGGGCAGTCTGCTATAAATAGAGAAGGAAGGTCTTCCATTCTGAGGAGGATTTTGAAATTCCATGCCATTCCAGTTTGGAACAAAGCTCTCCAATTCTGAATTTTCCCATTAAAAAAAAAAAAAAAAAAAAAAAAAAAAGGAAAATAAAGCAGAAAGTGTTTGTTCTGATAATTGGTAAAGAAAATGTCACCAGATGGACCTCCTGAAATGCTGACTGAGCAAAAAAACTTTGGAAAATGAGCCATTTGAGGTTTTGGGATCTTAGTTTGCATCAAAAATCTCCAACAGTTCAGGAGTCTGAATACCTTCCCTGCAGCCCTTCTCATCAGGTTAGTAGCAAGGGTGTTGGGTGAGCTGCTAGATAGTCTGACTGAGTTGAAGTTGAACCGTAACTGAATCCTGATGTCTGAACCACACACCAAGTGCTTTCCTTTAAAATAATTCACTCGTGCAAGCTTTGGAAGTGCATAATGGTAATGATGTGACTTTTAAAAGCTGCAAACGTTTCCAAAGTACTTAGGTCAAATCCTCAGTAGGTGAAAACTGGGGTAACACTACTGAAATCAGTGAAGCTATTTAATTTTGTACCAGTGAAAATCTCATCACTGAAGCTTAAAACAAAGTCTACAGTAGTGTAAAGTAAGAATCATTGCTAGTGGGCACTGATCAGAGCCACTGATGAACCACAAAAAGTATTACAGTGAGACTCAAAATGTTTAAAACAATTATATGATTTAAGATTTCATTTCATGCAGAAAAAAAATCTCTCAATCAAACTAAACCATAGACCTGTAATTTTTCTATTTACTTTTCACATTTACTGTGAAAAAAATGCTCCCTACTGCCACAAACTACATGGGTAAACCAAAAGGTTTGCATGCTAAGCCAATTTATCAGCATTGGCTAAGAAGTGTATAAACATACCTCCTTCTCCTGATGTCTGCATGAAAGACTTTTCATATGCATGGAAAAATTATTCCTCTTTAAGCAGCTCAAGCCCTACAGATAGGTATAACATTCCGTGTTCACTAAAAACTCCCAACAATTTTAATTTGGCTTCTGGGTATATCAGGAATGTGGGATCAAGTCCCTACTTTGGAAGCTCTGCAGGGCACAGAAATTCTCTGAATGTGGCCTTGCTTCAGTATCCAGATTTCAATGCACTGCACAGAAAGAAAGGAGGTTTTGTCTGTTTGGTTGGTTTATTTATAGAAGGCAGGAAAGAAACAATTCCTTGGATGGGATGAGACTTTTGTAACCCTTAGGATCTCCAGGATTCCGAGGTCTGTAATGGGGCTGTGGAAGAGTGTCCCCTTCACAGACTTTTCAGTAGGAATTTGCTTGCAAATACAGATGGTGGTCCTCAGGAGACTTAGATGGTATTTGTTTGGCCCAGAATCATGGGTAGCCATGAGACAGCCTGTATGTATCAACCAGCATGCACTGATTCTTTCTAATACGGGAGGAAGATGAAAGCATTGCCAAAGGAATAAGAATCTGGGAGGCGATAAAAATAGTTTTGTGAATCTGATCCTGTTCTCAGAAAGTTCTGGATGTCCTTCCCAAGGCTTTCTTAGGCAAGGACTTCTCTAGAGCTACTATCAAACATGCCTGAAACCTTTCAGCTGTGATATTTTTCAAGGTAAAGCATTTGTATGAGATTTGTTGGATCCTGCCGAGCTGTAAGACCCTATTGGCCTGCTGCTGTACCTTCACGCCAACATATGGGAAATAGCTAAGTGGGAAACTGCTTTCCATCCTAAGAGGTCTGTCAGATCTCACAAACGTTCCAGTTTTTCTCTGTGAGGAAACCCAGGCTGTTCAAAGATCACACATTTTTATTCACTGAAATGCAAGAAACCTAGAACAGTGTGAATCCTTCCTCAACAGCAGAATAAATCCAACTCTTCCCCAAGAAGAGATGGAAGGATAAACATTTTCCTGCAGCCTACATCAAAATTGAGGCAGTCATGAAAAAAAGGTGGAGACATTTGGAGGGTACTGCATGGGGGAGCAAAGTATGTCAGAACACAACAATGTGATCTCCTTGCAGCAGCATCTCAGGCCTGATTCAGCCACACACTAATTCCCATGGAGAAATCACAGAGCACCTCTTTCTTCGTACATACTCACCTCTTTTTTTGCCTACAAAGAAACTGGCCATGGTTTTGCTTCTGTTGGTGTTCTCCTCACCCCTCAAAGAGCAAAGGGCCAGCCAAGGTACCGATCCTGTGTTGTCCCCACTGGGGCCTCATAAAGACACTGCACTGCGAAGCCCCTTGCCCACCTTGGGAACAAGCACAGCTCTTTCTCGTGGGACTGGACTCCTGCAGAATGTGGCTGCTCAGCCCCGAGCAAACCAGGGCTCCCCTTTGCTCTTTGTCTCCGCTGTTGCCAGGGTCAGAACGAAACCAAGAGCAAGGAGAAAATGCTCTTGAAACTACAATTAAAAAATACAGAGGGCAGTAGGCAGATAGCCTTGCCAGTGACAAAGGCAAACCCAGAAGTTCAACTGGGGTTTCTAAAGCATCTTTGCAAGAAGGCAGGAAAAAACAACTGGAGCGAGCCTGTCACCCATGGGGCTGATGCCAGAAAACCCTGTTGTGCCTGGCTGATTACAGAGTGATTAAAGCTTGAAGGGGGGGATCGCCTTCCATCTGCTGCGTGGACTACTGCCTCACTGAAAGGGAACTGAAATTTCTCCTTTGCGTTGCTGCATCCGCTCTGGAGACCCCCTGAGCTACAGCTAGGATGTGATTCACAAACGTGTGGTCAAAAGTCCCGAGCTAACATCAGGTAACTGGACCAGGCTGAGGTGGCGTTGCTTGCCACAAATAGTCAGCTTTTCATAAAATAGGGTGTTAATGAAAGTGTGATTTGTGGGAACAGCATGGTCCCCAGTTTCTTGCTACTGCTGCTGTGTAAACCCTGAGCTCTCTTTCATCAGACTGGAAATAGATACAAATGTATTTATAAGATTTCACTTTTGCAGCATAGCACTAAAAATAGCACAATACTTCATTCATAATATAGGTGTCTCTGTTGTCTCATCCCACTGCTGAAGTAAGAAAGGCATCATCTTATCAACTAACTGTCCTCCTACCGCTTCCCATAAAGCAAGTTTTAGCTACCAGAGTTACTATCAAGGTTAAAATCCCCTTTGTTTTACATGTTCATTGCCTAGGGGGACTGTCATTGCCCAAAGGGAGCATAATGTTCAAGTCTCACTGAAATATCACAAGTAATTTCAATAATAAGGAAAACAGAATTTATTAACAAATTCACTGCCCATAGCTATGTACTCATGATATATGGGAGTGGTGTTCAGAGCATTGATTCAACAATATTTTAAGACAGTGCTCCTTTGACCCACGCTGATGAAGATGGACAGGCAGGTTAGACAAGATTATGCCTCCAAGGGTCATAAAAATGTAGAAGTTTCCCAACTGAAAACTGATTTTTCAAAGACAATTACCTGCACAATTTAACCAGAAAGCCATTTATGCCTTCCAGGTTTCATATTGTTAATGTTTTTTTCCTCTTGGATTTTTGCTGTTTCTCCTACTCTCACTCTTTTTTTTTTTTTTTCCCTCAGATATACACATTAAAAAAACACTCTCACACTTCTTGTCCTATGTGATTTATTCCCAAGAAATTAAATTACATTTTTATAAGCCTGTGTTACCGCAAATGATAGCTGAAGATTTGCTGAAAAAATTAATTCCTGCTCTGTTGCCGTGAAGCATCCTCGCTAGCACTGTACTGACTCTGTCTTTCAAAACCAGATGGAAGCAGTCCAACGGTATGATTAACTTCTTAGTCCCTGCAATTTCCTATTGCTCTACTTGCCCTAGATTTCAGGATTGACCTCCTGCTTCACTGCAAAATGCACAGTTCTTCAGTTTGATAAATCACATGAATACTTTTTTGATCACAGTTATCTACTATTTACTACATACCCAGTGAGGTTAATCATATGCTGAGGCACTTCATATGCTGCACACATATACACTCTTCTTCCCAATAGCACTTTGCATATTCTTCATGCTGCCAGCCAGCAATGGGACCTGTTTTCTCCTTACTAATATATGAAAGACCAGAGACCTACACCTTGTCTCTTTTTCCCTCTGCATTAATTCTGTAATTATCCACACGCTGATTCTTAAAAGACCTAGCAAGCCAAAGAAAATACATGAGAAATTACTAGTCAGACCTTTCTTTTAGCAGATAGATATTTTTGAAAATGCAAATGTTTCTTGGAACTAGAACTGATAGTCTCCCCCCAGATATCTTTGGGGGGCCATTGAGAATGCATGGGGTCAACCACAGGGAGGTAGAAAATATTTGGCTGACATGATAGCAAAACACTATCCCTTCCTTCAAGAAAAAATGCATCTTAACTTTTCTTTTTCTTTCTCTAAACACCAAATGAATTTTGGTATTTAGTATTTCTAGCTAGGGATCAAAATTTTTACAATTCTCTAGTACAGCTCTGCTCCACCTTCTCTTGCAGCGTTGCAATACATCCAAATCACATCTTCAGTGCTATGGTAGAACAATTCTAAACAAACACCAGCAACAGTCAAGGTGTGGGAAAACATCCAACAGCGAACAGATGAGTGCTGCAGGTCTTGCTCACAAGCTAAATAAAGGGAGATGGAGTCCCAATTTTACAGAGATCAGTTCCTTTTCACTCCAGGCCTTATATACAGGCTCTTCTTTTAAAGCCCCTTTTCAGTAATTTACAAATCTCCGATACTGGCACTAGTATCCTATATACAATATGTATCATTACTCTTCTTCCTTCGAGTTCTGTAACTAGGAGGGCTAAGAAACTCTGGACCATTTCTAGCAGCAGTCGCCCTTTGCCTCCCTGTACTGTGTGGGAGGGCTGCAGCTGTATGACACCAGCATCTCCAAACAGCCAAGCTTTCATGTAAGGCATAAACGATATATCCCTTGATGTACCTCCCTGTTGGAGGTATTCTCTTTTTCCTCTCAAAGATAATCCAGAGAGTTTAAGCACTGTGCTAACGCTGTGAGAGCTGTGTGTTTGTTTCTGTTGCAGTGAACACCGTGTGTGTACACTCTTCTCCAGCCAAGCTTTGACTTCTGCAGAACCCATGATCTTGGTTCCGTCATTCTCTGCTGGGACCTTGATCAGCTGTCTCGCGCCAAGGCTTCCCCTCGGCTGTCACTGATTACACAGACCCATCACATGAAGCCTTTGCAGCCCGCCAACTAGCTGAGTCATTCCACTGATAAGCTGACCATGCAGCTTCTCATGTGGAGGACTCTCACGGTGAGAAAGGCGATGTTATCAAAAAACTCAGTCCAACACAAACATAAGTATGTGAGTGACATGAAGCACATGAGTATTTGTGCTAGCTGCCACTGGATTATTTACTTACTTTGGGGTATCACAAGTTTAACTGCTTCGCTTAATCACAGCTCAAGCAGATACTTGAGAACAAGAAATCTTTGGCTCAGTCCGCTGAAAGTTTTAAGGCTGCTTGGACAGCTGCCTTCTCTGCTTTAAGTGACCTATTAAAAGTCTAAATTGCCTCTTATTGTTGCCTTAATACTTTACAGGCAGTCGCTCCCCAGGCCTCCTAACCCAAATGGTGTATCTCAATGTGGCTTTGTCTGAAGAAGAAGAGACATGCTACAGATCCCGCTGGACTAATAACTGATCCTGTGGCTGCTTGCATGATCAGGGGAACAGACTGGATTGTCCCAGGTCAACCTTTTCTGTTCGTGTTTCCTTGCAGCTTAGTGCTAAATGTGTGCATGCGCCCATGAGAGGCAAATGCTTGCGAATGTCTGTCTGTGCAGATGTGGGGCTTTGCTGCCTTGCACAACCTCCTGCTCAGCTCCCCGAACCTTTCACTGCCCCAGAGGACAACAGGGAGTATTTGTTTGCCCTTCAGGATCTTAAATGCAACTGGCCAGACCCATTAGGGTAAACCAGCTCATGCCTGGCATAGACTGCATTTCAGCATCCTAACTGTGGTCAAACACGGACAGACAAGGCACGGTTACACGGAAATGCAAAGTACTACCCCTTCCACCTGACAGGAAGGTGGACTGAAGCTCAGACAGGCTGTGTAACTCACCAGACATCACGATCGGGGCTTGTCTACACTGCCAAATGGATGTTAGTGTCAAGATGCCTTGTCTGTCAACAGCCCAAGGTGGTAAATCAAAAAGGTTTATCATAGACTGTACTTAACAGTTCAGGTCTGGATGACATGTATATATTAATCAGGTGCTGAACGTAAGCTAGTGAGTTGGGCTCTTTACAGGATTTATCAGCTGGGATGGGTGGGCTTGCCAGCATGGCCACAGGGCTCCTGGACTGAGTGGGTTCAACTCTTCCTCTGTCCTACGTGCCTGCGCTGAGCTTCATACAGGCAGAGCTAGCAGGGCCTGCATGGATCCTCCAGCGTTAAGTACACAGAAAGGAGAATAGACCGCAACTGTGAATTAAGCATGTCTCTTAAGTATCACCCAAGCACTACGTGAATGAGCTATCTTTCCCCTATTACAACGAGAGAGGAAATTCAGTGGTGGTACAACGCTTCCCTCTAAGTGTTCAAAACTCTTCAGCAGACACTTGGTCTCCACTACAGCACAGAGAAATAAAAGCAGCTAGGGGAATAAAAGTGCCCTAGGACCACTGTAAATCTTTACTTCATGGAAAATCTTATCTTGCACATGAATATGAGCTGCGAGGAAATTTAATGTGGGGATTAAGTACTGTGCAGTCTCCCTCATGGTGGGCTTTTCAGCCTAAAAAGAACAAAAGAATAATAATGAGTGTTGTGTTTGGGTATGATTACAAACAGCTGTAATTTACAGCTGGACATTCTCCATTGCAAATGTATCCAGCAAGTGCTTCTGGTTTAGTGGAACAGACTGCAAAAAATGAGCTTTTAACTTCAGCCTTAAGGTCAGAGTTCTGGGACCATGGGAGTCAATAATAAAATCTATTTAGCTCAGCGGGATTAAGCAGGTTTAAGACCTGGCTTAACCACTCTGCTTACTGTTAAATAACAACAGAACAGACTGAATATTTTAGTTACAGACATTCTTCTTCATTTGAAAGCTATTCAGGCAGTGGATATGAGAGTCAGACAATTGAAGACATGCTAGCACTACACCATTAAGGTATATGAGTTAAGTTCTTGTTCTTCTCTGTCTCAGAAACCGAGCAATCTATATAGTTAGACCACTTCACTGAAGAGCACAATAAAATTAAAACCACGCTGTGCAGGATAAACATTGAGGGTTTTTCAGGAGAGAATGAAAAGCTAATGGGGCTAGTGCATCTTTCCTGACAAAATAGTCCGTGCATGTGCAGAGCAACCTGTCTTCTGGAAGCAGAAAAGCTGTTTCAGTCAGGCTTCTGGGTCACTAATCTTTGTGTTTGCACATAAATCTGCTGGGGGTTACTGTGTCATTCTGAAAACAAGACTGAATGCAATACACTAAAGAAATCAATGGCTACAGGTTTAAAAACTTTTTTTTGTTTGTTTTAGTTTGGTTTTTATTCCTCCTTCAGTTTAGCTAACTGTTACCTTTTTAACACAATCTGAAAGCAAAAACTGCAATAAGAGCTGCTGGAGAAAATTTTTCAAAAAACATAACAGGCAAAATTACTGAGAGCTTTATTTAAGCTGCCATCTACCTTGACGTGGGGAAGTGCTGGTGTGTGACTGGGAGCTCTTACTGGGACACAAGTAATGAGCAGCAGTACCATAGGCCTCCTCACTTTAGCCAAGGCTAGACAGAAACTTCTGTCACAGTGTGGGATTTTGGCCTCCTGCCCTCCCATTTGCTCACGGCAGTGAGGTTATGGGCAGCATGGAGGCACCCCCCTGCAGGGTGCACCCACGGCCTTCCCAGCACCCCCTCCAGGAGGAGGAGAGGAGGGTGCTCCAGCAGCCAAACGCTGGCAGAGCAGGTGGGAAAGCTGTAGTCTCCTGGCATGCTTTTAGGGGCAGAGAGGGAAATATCTGATCATAAACTAAATCTAAAGTGTGATGGGCAACATTTAAGCCCTTTTGCCCTGAGGATGAGAGCAGCCTTCGCCCAGCTCACTCACCACCCCAGTGATTTACCCATCACCAGCACTTTTCTTTCTAGGGGAGACAGAAACGCACTGCAGGGTTTGGAGCTTGTTGTTAACTACCTTCAGGGGCATTTCTGCAGGAATGCTCCTCATTCAGCCCAGGGGAAGGATGCTGAAAAAAGTCCCCCACGTTTTCTTTGATCATGGTGTTGTCCCCACCAAGTGCAAAAGCTGCTTTGCCTCGGGGGTGAGCTTGCACACCTCCAGGGAGTGAGGCATAACGTTGACTCTGACTCCTTTCTTTTTCCGTTCATCCCAGTTACAGCAAATACTTGTGTGCCCTACAACCGTGCCAGCAATTTCACCCACATCCCATACATTTCAATCGGGAATTTTTTTCCTGAAGGAGGGGAGGGAAATTCTAAACAAAACGGTGTTTGTAAACTTGGGGGGGGGGGGGGAGGAAGGTCGATAATTTTGGCGGTCTTAGCCTCCAAGCAGAGAGAAATGTTATTCATCCATGCACAACATATAATTCAGCCTAAGTGACAGGCTCTGCTCTGGAGAAATCCTGGCCTGAGCTGGCTTCCAGAGTCAATTACTGCTTATTCCCAGGGAGGCGGGGGGCGGGGGGCCAGACAGAGCAGAGGGGGCTGCCAACAAGGCATGGGGAAATTTACTCTGTGTCAGCCTGCATGACACAGTACCTCATTTGTGGATAAATGTAAATCTGCTAGTTCTTTTTCACAGGCACTAAAATGTACAGTCTCTCCTCCCCCTTCCCTCCCCCCGTTCCCAAAACTGGAAAAGAAATCAGGACCGTCTTAGAAAGCTACCTTATATTTCAATCAATCCTCTTTCATAAAAGTCATTTAAGGTAAATACCTGTGCAGACCTACGGCCCAACTATAACATTTACTATGGCCCAAATCCTGAATTCCTCACTCGGGCAAGTTTCCCATTGAAGTTAATGGATTTTTGCTTGAAAAAGAGCTGAGTAAAATCTGAACACTGTCTAAGGATTTGGTCCCCTGCTTATCTGCCTGGAGCACTGCTTCAGTTCCAGGAGTGAAAAAATGAATTAAATTCCTCTAAAATACCCATCTTTCAAAATTTAAGGGGTAAAAAAGGGCATTGTTTTTGTGCATAAAACATACAGAGAATCTCATCAAAAGAAGGGTAATTCCCAGGGAAAGGATTTGGAAAAAGTCAAAAGAGAACATCTCGGAATAAATGAAGTACTTATTGCTGAAAAATGAGCTCAGATATATCTCAGCAAACTCTAAAGCTCAGAATTTACTGCATCATTCATGCCTTCTCCAGTAAGTTTCTTATCTCTCGTTTGGTATCACAACAAGGGATTCTGCATACTCTGTATGAAATACAACAAGACTGTGATTTTTGCAGTAATAAACTCTACACATGCATGACAAATCCAAGCATGCAAAATGTTTAACATCCCAGTTCACAGATACTTTGGGGACAAAATCCGATTATGAGTTATATGCCACAATAAATAGGGCTCAACGTTTCATAAAGCAATTTATAGTTCATAAAAATGACAAAATGTACCTGTCAGATAGAACGCGGAGAGCAGATCTCTGTGCTGCCTGCTGGAAGAAAGGGCAGAGATGTTTATTTTATATTCTGACTTGAAAATTACGAGCACAATCAACACTTTAAAAAATGCGTTACACACATTTTTGTCACGTGTCCAACATGTTAAAGTACGAGCAAAGTAGCAGAGTCTATAGTCAAATGGACATTCCAGCCTAGTAAATGTAAGAACACTTTGTTAAGTACGCCATAAACCAGAAGATTGTCAAAGCACCGCACAGTATTTGAGGTCTGAACTACTCTATTTAGATGATTTTTTCTGCGGTCCCTGAAAACTCGGCAGGGCTCAGTTCTCTGCCTTCCCCTCTCCCCGCTTCCGCACTCCCACTCCCTC
Source organism: Athene noctua (assembly GCF_965140245.1). NCBI lineage: Eukaryota > Metazoa > Chordata > Aves > Strigiformes > Strigidae > Athene > Athene noctua. Next base: position 193,434,560 of record NC_134037.1, read on the forward strand.
TCCTTTACCATTAGTCTCCTCCCATTCTTCCACAGAAACAAACATCACATATTTGGTTCCTTTTGCGATGAAGCCCGTAGCTATAATTATAAATTTTGCAAAGCTTGCCAGAGCTGCTGCAGACTTTTCATGAGCGCTGCCATGTTAATCTGCTGGCAACTTTTGACTACACAGTACAGGATTGACCTGTTGCTGGTTTGCTCCTCAGTTTTTGCCTAGTACAACTCTTTGGATGGGGTGGGGAAGTATGGTGCTTGTTCTTGTGTTAACCAGCAGGTCTGGGAATAGAAATTGTAGCCTCTCAAGTTTAATAGGAGTCCCAAGCCTATCCCTGAGCTAGTTTGCCACTTTATTATTATTATTCTTTCCCCTCCTTCAATCACTTCAAGTGGTGTGATTCATGGCTTCGGCACAATAACCAGATGCTAAGCAAAGATGAAATCCATAATGTTTTGAAAATCTACTTTAAAGCCTCCATTCTACTTGGAGCTGCCCAGAACATCCCCTTGCCAGCCATACCTGTCCAGTCTGTGCTTCACCTGGCACAGAAGTGACACAAAGCTAAGCAGCATGGAGTCAAGGGGCAGAGATTTAAATAAATAAATTATTTTCTCTTTGCAGTTACCAGTAAATACGTTTTGAAATCATTCTCCCTGGCTTCTCAGGCTGCTGGGAACTGCACCCCTATTCCTGAACAAGATGCACAGCTTGCAGGCATCCTGCTCAGCACTGGAGAGCATGGAGGTAACCCTTCTGGCTAGTCAAAATGCTGCTGACAGGCTGCAAAGAAAAACTTGGTAAAACCTGACTTGCAATTGCAGTTACAAAGCATTTCACAGGAAGGTGTGAAAAGATCCCCTGAGTAGATCCCTGTAGATCTGACAGGAGTCAAGAAATGCTTTGGCAAGAGTTGCTACTTGATTTTGGAAGCTGTATTTCTGCTCGGGGAACTTTCTGGAATAATTTGTGCCTACTGGGTTCTCTGGGGAAGGTAGTTTGCCATGTATCACACACCAAATTGTCAGAAGACAAGGTGTCATGGTTCACAAGAAGGTTTTTCCTTAGTGTTGACTTTCTGTAGTGGGCAGAGAGCCTGTGGGAAGGTTGGGAAGGTCCCAGTAGCTCAGTGGGAGTGTGCCCATGGCACAAACATGGTATTTTTAAGTCATTCTATTTGCACGCTCTTTGGATACAATGCCATTGAGGCCAGTGGGTACAGGGCAGGATTTAAGGGGGGAAGCCAACTGTCCAGTCCAGTGGGTTGACACCGTTTGTACCCTCTCCTCTGCATGGGGTGCATTATAACAATTTTAATCTCATTTCTTGCACACCAATACAGGAGAGACCCAAACCTTAGCTTTAAGAATGTCTTATGGGTTAATCTCTTCTTTAATGTGCCAGGCCAATGCAAGCTCATCTCCTCCCATGCCTAATCACCCTCACTAGCTGGAAGCTATGTCCATTTTGAGTTTCAAGTTGCCCTGCTTCAGTGCTGAGGCCTGCGTTGTGTTACATCTTTGCCTGCAAAGCTCAGGAGCCTCCTCTGAGTAGCAGAGCACTTTTCCATGCCAGCAGCCAGGGCTGGTCTTTCCCTCACAAGCAGCCACTATGTGGAAGTGTTTAAGCCACTTTAAACGTTTTCCACTCTTGGCTCAGGCCACCACAGGTGCTCACGTGGTTGTGCAATGCAACAGGTTGAAAAACTGATCCAGCTGAAAAATAACACTTTTCCTTTTTTTTTTCCCTTTCTTTTTCCCCAGGTTATTTGTTACCTGGATCCCTTTTCTGAGCTGCTTCTCAAGGGAGAGTGAGTCACATCGCAGGGTGTGGTGTGGGAATGGGAACAGGACTGTGGAGGCACTGTACAGCAGAGACTCTTGCTGTCAAGATAAGCACATGTCCACCAGCGAGATCACTTTCACCTGACATCTCTCTCACTCCTTTCTGAGGAGCTGCAGAGCACCCCCAGAGCAAGGTACATCATGGAGGCAGCAGCCAGAAGGCACCAAAGGAGACAGGCTGCTCTGTAGCCACAGGTGTCATGGACTTTATAGAGACATCAAGAAAGCAAATGTGGACTTTGATGACACTAAAAGCTCCTACCATGGGGATGTGGGGTGTGTATCACTCTTATATTTCCCTAAAATCCCTAATTTTGAGAGAGGAAGAAGAGCTGGATACTTTCTATTCCAGTCTCAATGAAAGCTGCCCTTAGGAGGGAAGAGGAGAGGACTTGTCTTGACCCATTTGGTGTGCTAACCAAGCCAAGCTGTGTGGTGTTGGACTGCAACCTCAGGTGCCAATCTTCAGTTTCCATCTTGGTACATCCAGTTGCTGACAGCTTTCCCTTCTGGGCAAGAAAGTGAGTTCAGATGACAAGCAGGGCATCAGAGAGAAATATATAAGTTCTTTTCAGTGAGATCATTCTACTTTTCCAATTAGTTTCTCATTTTAAGTCCTTAAATAAATGTCCTTCTTCACCAGGATACAGTGCAGATTGCACGGGGCACCTCACTCTTTGCTTGGTGGTTGCACGTTCTGTAAATGAGACTATTGATTTCTTTCTTACACCATTTGAAAATACAACCGTGTTTGACTGCATATTTGTGTGACCCCCTGAGTTGGTAATGGCCCCATTTCTAAATGATGGGGGAATAAGATCCAGTTGCAAGTTTATTCTTCCTCCCTGGAGAAACAGATCTATTGCCTGCAATGAAAGGCAGTTAGCAACTATCAGGCAATTTTAATTCTAGCCTATATTGCTCCCCTCTCCTGGAGAAAGTAAGCTGTTGTAATTAAAGGTAGTTAGCAGTTCCCTAGCAAGTGTAAATACTTGCAGCCACTAATTACAGTCTGCTCTCTTGTTCTCATGCTAGACGACTGGGCTGCTCAATTTAGGACAAAATATCTGCCCTTGCTTCTTGCTAACATTTTTTTTGTGACCCCCATTCAAACTCATTCATGAATCCCCATGGAGGGTCATGACCCATAGTTTGAGAAAACTCCTGGCTATAGAAACAGCTTTCTGTGATTTATTATGTTTCTAATATGCTGGTATAATCTATGTAACAATGTAAGCAAAAGGGTGGTACTTAGTATATACTGCCTGCATGACTATTTTTTTAATAGCTTGATTTTGATTGTGCTATTTAATTTGCATTTTATTTTACATCGTTAACAACTTTACTGAGGCCAACTTATCATCCATCAAGAAAGATGAGAATATGTTCTACAGTCTTTATTATTCCTGGAAGTAAGTGGCTATGCTGGTTATAGAAATCAGGGAAAGAAATAATTTTGGAATTTGATATTGCTAACAGAATGTAAAGATCTCCAAGACTTGACACTAAAAAGTGCTTTATGGGAAGTTTAACATTCTCTTGATAAACGATGGAGTGTATTCACCAGTAATGAGTATAATCCTGAATTTTCAGTTCTTGGAATCAGTGGGGTTACTGATGGAAAAAGGTCCTCCTCAATGTGAACATGGATATTGGAGGTCAACCCACCACATAATAACTTTAATGCTGAGTAGGAAGCAGGGAAGGGAAAAAAAAAGAACCAATCACTTAGGTGACTCAGGTACTTGGGCTAGAGAAACCAGCCACAGTAAATGAGATGAATTACTCCGTTTCACTACATCAAGAGTTACAAATTACAGGATACTGGCTGGTTAGAGTTCTTCAAACCCCACCTGAGTTGGTTACAGATACATTTAGGGCAGAGTTTCATTGATCTACCTATAGTTCATTAATCATTCATGAAAGATTCTAGCTGTACCCCAAGACTACTGGGACAAAACAAGTTTTTAGCCAGCAGTAATCATGTTCAGGTTCTCAATCTCCAGAGATTGCATCTCCTTTCTACATCCTTTATTGCAATGAGCCAGAGCTTGGGAACATAATCAGCAGATATTCAGGTTTCAGTGTGTGTTAAATGAGCTACCAAAATTACTTGAAGTGTCACAAGTTGCAATCTGTTGTTGAAGGGAAATCAAAGAGGAAATTAAATACTTTCATTGTAATTGGGACTGAGCAGTGAGCTAGTTCATTGCAATTGGGACTGAGCAGTGAGCAGAACGGGTTGAATACAGCTATTGAGCTGGAGATACAGGAGTGTTAAGAGTGGTCCCCAGAAATCCCTCTTTTTTTCTTTTTTTTTTTTTTTCTCTTTTCTTTTTTTAATCTGTTTGTAATGGAATTGCTTCATAAACTGCTGGGCTTGCAGGCATTTTAAGAAGCAAATGAGAACTACTGAAGCATGTTCTGCTGGGCTTGGAGGCACGGCGGGCTTGACTGTGGATGCATTTTCCTATACTTCACCCATGGCATGCTTTGGAAAATAAAAGCCAATAAACTGACTGTTGGCAGAGTCAGAACTTTTGCTTTCCGTTTTTCCTGTCCTGTGGATTAATCGCTGTTATCATGACACAGCTCAGTTACAGCAACTGTATGGAGTTACGCCAGTTATACCAGAGACTTCACTGAGATGGCGCAGGTGTACACAAGGTGAGAATTTGAACTTTTTTTAGTAACAGTGTAACAATAGGTACAACCCATGCATGAGTAAATTGCATTGTTTCCAGAGCACCTTGTCTTCCTCGGGTGGTAGGTGTTGCCCTGGAAATGAATTTATGCTCTAAGTGAGCATCTCCCATATTAGCAATCACACAGACCACTGGATGTCACCCTGTATTGGACTGCAGTTAGTGAGCTGTAGACGTACTTTTTCCAAGCCAAGGGTTAAGGAAAGATGTCATTACTATAAACTACCATTTGAGAACCAGATCAGAACAAATTTCTTGTTTCATATTTCACTCTTCATATGTCTTCCATGTTGATTCTCTTTTAATTTCCTAAGGGTTTGCTTGTTTTCAGCTTAAATGCAGTTTAGTCCTAAACTAGTGAAGCCAGGAAGAAAATTTTGTGTAGGGCACAACCTGACTGCATGCCCTAACTTGGGCCACAGGACTCTTCAGAGCTTTTTCTGCTTCAGTTCTGGGAGCCATCATGGACCTAGAGAAAAACTTCTGGATAATCCCCTTATGGTGAACCCACCTCAGTCCAACCACATGCATGGTTTTTCACCTTCCATGCTAAGATGGGAGTTTAGTCCAACTCTGTTTATAGGCACCTTCTTGCGGTGGAAATTATACCTTTGCCTGTGAGATGGAGCTGCCTTCCAGCCTCACAGCTCCACCTCCCTGCTACAGACTGTGATGAAACCAACCACCAGTCCTGTTTCAGACGGGACTTAGTTCATTGCACATATATCTTTCACTCCAAGGCATGTTTTCTGAACGTTAGGCATCCTTGTCTCTCATCTTGAAACTGAAACTCTTCAGTTTTTGGTGTTCTTGAAAAGTGCAGAGCTGCACAGTGTTGCAATGACGCTCTCATCAGGGCTCAAAACAGAGGGAAACAAACCCTCTTGCACCTACAGACTTGATCTGTTTAAATGTCTCTGAGTGTCTTGTGACCATAAGAAGTTGACCATAGAGCTCACGTCAGGCAATTTATCGTGATTCCTAATGTGTCTTCTCTCACTGCATTATTCTGTACTCCTCACTGTTCCTAGGGGCTTTGTTTGAGGATTGCTTTCCAGTCTGGATTTCTGAGGGATTTAAAATCACTTGTAAACTGCAGCTTGAGTGTTTCTCTGTAAATTTGCAATATAAACATGTGAATGTGATTTTCACTGTCCAGTTGATATCTATTTAAGATTTACAGGCTGTAAGATTTAAAAGGATCTCCCTTCCTTCCCTTTTTGGCGTTAGTTATCATCAGAGGCACATCTTTTAAGAAACTATAAAATTCTTCCTAGATTTCATGATTTCTCCAGGCCTTTCAACACCTCAGTATTCATTTTTCACCCTGGAATTTTATTATTATATTTCTGGCATACATTGTTCTTTCTCCCCTGCTTTGCCCATTAATCCTTATTAATCTTCAGGGGCAACACTTCAGTGACTTGAACATGGCAGCTGGGAGTGAAAGACCCAAGTGCTAATCCTGGCTTTGCAGCTGACTTGCCATGTGGCTTCAAACAAACCACATCTCAGTCTCAGTCAGTTATACAGAGATAATAATTCTTGCTTAGCTCTACCTAAATACCTCTCAGGGGCGTTGTATTAAGTAGTTAATACTTGTTAAGTGATTTGGATCTCCAAATTACTGTATAATCAGCATGGGTATTAACCATACAGAGAATTCTACATATCTGTAACTGTTGAGTCTTCTGTCCTGCATCTGTTCTGACTTCTGCAGTCTGACCCCAACAACCATGCAGGGTTTCAACACAGATGAGTTAACTTTAATCTTTTTCAGTGGAGATGAGCAGAAGGTAATTTACATTAATAAAATGGTTCATTTTCAATGACACTGGAGGAAGGTCTCAGTCATTGCAAGCAAAGCAGCAGTCACCTTGGAAAACCTCCTGTCTCCACAGAAGTAGTCTCCTTACCCAGGACCTGGAGTGCTGCTTACACCGAGGAGGCAAAAAATGTCAGTGTTGCACCACAGGCTTTACAAGATTTACTGGGAAGTCTGAAAGCTCAGAAATTAAAATAGAATTTTTCTAATAGCCCATATATGTGAAAACAGGGGAAATACAAGCCTGAATTCCCCAACTGATGGTAACTCTGCCCAGGGAGTACTTTATCAATTGACTTTGATGCATTTGCTACTACTCAAGTATCGGCTTGGATTGTGCTAGGATATGAAAAAAAAACTTTGGGGATATCATCCTAAATTGATTGAAATCAGTGACTAAACACCTGCTGACTTCAGAGGAGAAAGATTTCATCCTCAGTGCAGGAGAAATTGCAGCAACAGTTTCCCAGCTCCTTTTTCTTAAATTCTAGTTTTGATGGATTGGCTGCTGGCTTTTTTTTTTTTCTTATTTCTCATCATGTTCTACTATAGCTGCTACTCCCTTTATAATGTCCTTTTTTTTTCCCAATTTATTTTCTTCATTAATTTCTTTTTTATTCCCTTAATCCCTTTCCCTTTTCATGTTACTTTTATTTTCTCACATGCTCTCAGCTGCCTCTTTCTCCGTTTCTAGTGTCATCCATCTCTGTGTGCCACATCTCCTTCGCACAGCTCCTCATGCTGGCACCACCCCAGCTCAGCTGCATGGCCAAGGGGAGAGAAGTAATCTTGGCCTTCTCCTTGAGGAGAGCAACAGGCAGCTCCTAGAGAAGCTGGGAGTCTGTATTTGTGTGCATGCACACACGTGTGAGAGAGATACAAGAAGACTATTCTCCTCTTACAGCTTTTAATAGTTGCAATATCACAAATGACACTAATTTGTGCTCCAAATTATTTGTGACTGCTGGTTATTTAACCGTTCTCCTACAGACACATTGGAATGAATTTGCCTGGAGGCCAACAGACGCTTTGTGGCCATGCTTGAGCGGGGCAAAGGCTCGGGCACAATGTCTGGCTTCAGTGAGCACTCTGTGTCAGGAAGAGTGGCATGGGGGCTGAAGGGCTCACAAGGGATGGGGACAATGGCCATCCAGCCTGGAGGTGTGGGGCCTAACCATTCTTTAGGCCCCAAATTAGCTGACACTGCTCAATTGATTGCACTGGGGTATGTTCCCATGCCAGTCAAAACAGATGTTTGTATAGTAATTCCAGTTCACAAGGAGAAAAAAAACAACCCAAAGATTTCAAGAAGATGAGGTTAAGGTAGATACAGAGAGAAACTGTTAGACTTGGAAAAAGGTGCCACTGGAATAGGGCAGGCTTTGGAGATTTACCAGAGCTAAAATTTAGCTTAGTCACAGCATCCACATGAAGAGAAAAGGAAGATGCCCTTGTATTTTAAGTTTATTTTCCAGTCTCTTTAGAGGCTTGCTACTGAGGAGCATGGACATCAGAGTGCCATGTTTGAATTTCCCCAAATTTTGTGCATGTCCAAGAGCCAAGCTGATCTCTAACCTTTTTCACTGTCATTCATGGTGGTGGCATTCAAATTTAGAGCTTGATCCTGCCTGCCAGTGCATGTCAGACATTGAATCTGATTTTGTAAGATAGGCAGCGATGTGAGCCAAGTTTGGCAGGACAAGACTGAGCTTTTATTTTGTTTCATTTGACAGTTTCAGTGAGGCAATCTTGGTCTTCTTGTCATGCCTTGTGGAAGTGCAAATGTAGATGTCACAGAGTTTTTAAAATCAGAGCTGGCAAACCACAAAAAAGCTTGGCTCAGCTGGCTTAAATCTTACTCTGGATTTTAGTTAAATTGGATACCAAAAGGATTGCTTCTCTAACACACAGGAAATAATGGACTTATGTGAGTTAAGTAAGGTTGTTAGAGTGCCTATTCCTCCAGTCCAAAAATGCACTCATGTTATAGTGACAGAGGACTGAGCAGAGCATGTGGATTGAGTACAAAAACACCCGAGGCTCCAGCCGTTCCTTAACCCAAAACTTAATTTTTCCACTTCTGCTTATCTCTGCCTTGTGCAGTTTTGGTTGCAGTCAGACTTGCACGTGGCCAGACTTCATGAAATAAGTTTGCTATGCTCAGTGGAGTGAGAAACTTCTCATCTGAAAGGTTTTTTTTTTCCAGGTTTATCAGGTCATTTTTTGAGAAAGAAATTAATTTGCAGCAATGACGAAGGCTCCGTGCTTTTTTTTCCAGAGCTGAGTGTTCTCAACTCCTTTTCCCTTCTGATCAAGCATCAAGTATTGCACTGATGAAGAGGTGAACAAAAGGGAGCACAACACTAAAATGACTTAATGTGGTTAAAATATTTGGACATGGCATATGTGAACACCATTAGCATTGCCTAAAAATAGTTCTAATGATGAACAGGGCTATGCAGCGGCATGTTATAATTTGCCCAATATAACTTTTCTCTACAGATGTACCTGACTTTGTGCTCTGCTCAGCTGATCTTCAACTTCAGAAAGCACCGTACTAACAGAGGAGGTCTTACGGAAAGAAAACTTGTAGCTGCTTTGCCCCTTTTTCAATTTGCTTCAAAATTCATTACAGATGGCTTCAAACTAGCTAGAATATTACATTTCACATGCAGAAGTAGTGCTTATAAAGACGCTACTTAAAATTATTCCTCTGGAAGGAGGTGGATGCATGACCGTTCAATTCAGGATAATTTTTATCTTTTTGTTGATTGTCAGTCCATATCCAGAAGTGAGAGGGAAAAGTCCTACACATTATTAAAAAGATTGTCTTTGCATATGTTCTTTCTCACTTGTTTCTGGATACCATTAAAGAAACAAAACATGATTTTATGACTTAAAAAAAAATAAAAATTCCTAGTACTATTTACATGGGGACATGGTCACACCAATTGCCATTGACTATGTAGATGGACTTTTGCCCTGTTGCAATGACGGAATGGATTTGGCTGGTCCTAAATGCCTACGCTGCAGACAGTCTTGTCAGAAAGACGCATTTCCAGCACTGAGCGCTGGCATCCCTCAGTGCATATGTGACGGGGAGGAAACATAGGCACGGATGTCCCCACTGGAGCTGTGGGTATAACTCGAACTAGTATCACGTTTTCTGACTTAGCCATGGCTAGGGTGATGCTGGAGCTTGGTGGGTCCCCCAGGTCCAGCAGCCCTCCCTGGATGTCCCCAAGAAGCTGTGGGTGGGGGGCATCCCTGGGACCCCTGGGGGGGCGGCGCCGGGCTGGGTGGGCTGCCATCACCCTGTGGGGCTCTGGGTGGTGATCCAGACCAGGCTGCTGAGACTTTTAGATTACCGTGTTGAAACTGTTCCTGGTGAACTTTCTCAAGACTGCTCTTCCTCTGAGGTATCCTGTGAGGGGATATGGCTTTCTGTTTGTCTTGGCTTGCCTGTGGAGGGGCTGGTTTCACTCAGGCTGCTCAGACCCTGCAGGGCCAGTCTGTCCCTGTCCCTTCTTAAGGAGGGCAGCCACCTGCAGGCAAATGCTGTCTTCCCTCTTCCTTTGGTGCAGGGCACATGAGCAAAATTAATGAACCCAAGAGGACTGCTTGCTGCCTCCCTGTGCACTGTGTGTGGAGGGTGTCTTCAGCCCCTGCATTTACCTGCTGTCACAGGGAGAGAGTCATATGGTTATTTAAAAAAAAAAAAAAAGTACTAAAGTTGGGTCTTTCCTTGCAAGATACAGCAGTGGCTGGAGTGTGGAGCCATGTCCCTGGGAGTGTGTTCTGATTGCTTCTTCAACTTCTGTTTATACGATTTTACAAAATTTTGGCAGGAATCAAGAGCACATACCAGGGTGTTGGCTTTTATGAATCCCATGGGATGTGAAAGTCAAGCTGACTCGATGAACTTTGGTTACATATTCCAGACAAGCACAATGACTCTATTTATTCAGACTTGGCAGCCAGAATGCAGATTGACTCTGTGGGTAATAAATTTTCACAGCCACAAAACTTCAGTGGCAACCAACCTGATCCCGCGCAGAAAAAATGCATATAAGGAAGTAGACTTGGGTTGCAAAAATATGTTAGATTATTATTCCATGTATGCGTACCAGTCAGTTAATTTATTTGGCTATTGATTGACATGAATTGCACAAATGATGCCAGGGATCTTTTTCCCCTTAAAGGAACTACTCTCTATTACAAAATTTTCATATTGTAAAAGGACAAGTAGGGGGGAAAAAATGGAACTGTTCATATTACAATTGACAATCTCCTTTTAATATTTCACCCAAGACTGATTTAAGTTATCCAGTGACCTCTACGGAGAAGAGCAGGGTATTATAATGGGGACTGTTTCATGTGCTATGCCACACTTCAAGGAACCAAAAGGCAATAACCACTACAATTCAGTACTCTGAACAATCTTAAGTACAATTTTGACATCTTCATGCTACAAAGCTTCAGATGCTTTCTTGGAGAGACGATGATGAAATTATTACTCTATGTGTTTTAAATCAAAATGAATTGGCTCTTTAACTTGCAGATTTATGTTAACTACCTCGGTATCTGTTAATTGCATGCTCCTCAGATATTGATTGGGGATTAAAAAGTATATTTTCTTCAATCTGTGTGATGTAAAATATGCCAACAGGAAATTTTCCCTCTGCATATTAGATCCTATGATCACTGCCTGTAAAATTGAAATGATCAGTTTAAATGGATAAACTATGCTCATTAAAGAGGAAAAATACATTTATGTAATTAAAATTAAGAGACTAATATGTGTGGATAATGTAATTACTGTGGTTGCACACACACTCTCAAACCCAGCCTCTTTTGTCTCTCCTGGGTCTGTGAATCTCACTACCTTAATTTCTGGTGCAGAGGGAAGTGTTGGGAACGCCTTGCCCACCAAGGTCCCGAAGCTCTTAATTACATCCCTGTCATGCATTTGGCCTCCCTCATCTATGGCTCACATTCCCTGGTTCAGTCATAGCCCTCCAAATGCCAGCCCTGGGAATGCAGAAGCACCTGTCCCCCTTTGCACAACTTCAGAAACTTTCTGTTCACCGCTTGGTGATTTCAGACACAAACACAAAATCTCCCAAGTGTTCCAAGTTTTTCCCCTAAACTTCCCCATTTAGAAATCAGCAAAATAAAAAGCTTCCCAGTTCTTGTACGTCTCATCTTCAGCTTTTTGAGAAATTGGACTACTTAAAAAAGTCTGATTTCTCAAAGGTTAATTAATTATGTAAGGAATATCTGGGAATCACTCATTTACTGTTCCTATCCCTTCATCTTTGATTTCTTTCTTTCCTGTTCCTGAGCTCAGGAGGAGATCTGAGACTAAAGAGCCTCAGAATTAGGAAACAAACGGAAACTGGTTCTCCCACTGACATTTAGACAAAGATCCATGTGGTAATCTGTGCATTTATTGGCAGAGGGGGCCTGTGTCATTCTTTTTTGGACCTATTTCCTGCTAGGTAGATGGAAATGTAGTGCTTTGTTTATCCAGCAGGCATATTTATTTAGGACTGTTCTTTAAGCAGACCTGCAGGTCTTAGCTGAGGTTCTGCAAAACATTTCATGTAGCAGGAGTCAGCTTGTGCCTCCAGGAGATTTTTATCTGCACAGCCAAGTTAGAAAAAAATGTGACTAGAAAAGAGGACCAAATCACAAAGTAATTGCCAAAGGTTGCTCACGCTAGGGCCCGTGACGATTAGAAGTGAGTAATGGGATCTCAGCTCTGCTCTTTGCCACACAGGTGGCAAACTCTTTCTTGGCTCTGCAGAGCTTGTTTGATCACTGAGGTGAAAGACCCAGACTGTATCAGCTGTACCTTAAAGCTCTGGTTACTGACCAAAGACCTTGCGTAGCACACATAATACTGAGCAATCCAAGCACATGAAACATGTTAGTAGTTGTAAGTGGTAGTGCTAAACCGAAGATACCATGTGTGCATGCCCAAACGGCAGTACTTTTCCACAATCCCTTTTCTGTCTAAACCTGCTAATGCTCTTTTATCTCCTGCACAATATACATTTTCACATGTCCTTTTCTGCTTGCTACAAAGCAAACCATAATTTCAGCTCTCTGGCTCTGACAGCCTGTTCCACACTGACATCCATTCTGCAGGATCCCATCTCCCTACTTACCCAAAGGACAAGCCCTCTCCTGACCCAGTGGATGCGTCCCCCACTCTCCTACCACCCAGCCCCTCGCTGCAGGCACCACGGCATCCCGGTGTGCTATTGTTATTCTTCAGATGTCCCTTCTGTCCCTCACTTCACATTACTTTGCCCTATGCTGTCTATGATGTGCTGTGTTTTAAACTGTCTAGACAAGCTGGGAGAGTAATTAAATGTGAAGTGTTTCAGGATGAAATACATTAAACAAAAAGAAATTGTATAAATATGTAAATAATTGAATCTATGTGCTGAATCTTCTTAACACTAAGAAGCTTTTCTCAAAATAGATGAAATAATGGTTTAGTATAAATATTAAAAGGTTTTGATTTACCTGTTGTTTGGCATATATTGTAAAATAGAGAATTCTAATGACAAGAGTTAAAGAAAACCCTGTAAGAGCTTCATGCCTACATACCTAAAATTATTTTAAGATCCTGAATTTCAGATAGCTCCAGTTACCCTTGACTGAAATAATGACATTTGAAACCCATGTTATATCCAGGTCTGGATCCATCTGTGAGATTCAGCCAGGGGCAGTACTGCCCTCAGATGTTCCGGCGAAGGCACAGGGCATGCATTTTAGTGCAAGGAGTGGAAGTGGCTCTTGCACTCCCATCCCCAACCAAATCACCATGCCAGTATACTGAGAAGGAGGGAGCATGGAACACCACTGCTTGTCAATGAGGCACTTGGCCAGCCAGGGGACAGTCAAGACCAGCCCTATTCTAGTGAGTACTCCATTATTTAGACAAAACACAAGTGTTTTAAGGAAAAATTGGGAGACACCTCCCCTAGCCAACAAAACTCAGCTCTCCTGACACATGGAAAACTTTGGCTGATGTATCTGCTCCCAGTCAGGTAGTTTGAGGTCATTAAAATCCAGGCAAGTGCCCTAACTGCTGTATTACGGAGTGAACCAAATACAGAGCCAAGACTTTCTCTCAGCTGTCCTTAGCCTTCTTAGCATGCATGGGCCATGCAGAGACAGGACTGAAAATGCTCAGAGGAGAAGAGAGGGCTGAGGGGATGCCGGTGAAGCTCTAGGCATGTCAAAGGTAAGCAGCCCAGTGGCTACTCCCTGGGGCCAGGTCATGCTTGAAAGGTTTGGCATGAACCCTTAATCCAGAATTTCTGTTTCTTCCCTCCTTGGCCGCTCTTTGAAACATAATAAAACTGAATCAGAAGGAGACTGATACAAAAACCTTCTGGGTCACATCAAGGTAATAAATCAAGAGCACTGCAGACCATTCCCCACCAATCCAGCAGTTAGCACACGCGGGCTGGCTCCAAGCAGCAACATCTGTTACTCCAGTTACAGTACTGCCATGTATTTTGATAACCTTTATGTATGTTTTGAAAAAGCATTAGCAAAATACTTGCAGTAGCTCAGTCTCAACATGAAACATACTACAAGTGACATGTTAGTTGTCTGGTTCTTACCTGGTCATTCTCTTCTTCATCGCTGCTTAACTTGAGGTCATCTTCTAGCATTCTGGAAAGCAAACAGCAGAATAAATTATAATTTACCAAAACACTTCCGATCTGATGTTTTCTCTGAGCTACTGTAAACATTTAATAATTTAAATAGAAAGAAAATATATTTTATCCCAGTAACTCTGTAGATGTGACACTTTGTAATTTTTTCTTATCCAGTTGCTATCAACTAACTTCTTAACTCATTTCTTACTATTACTGCCTAAGGGAAAATGTTTACTAGAGTAATAATGGATTTTGCAAAGATTCTTGTTATTACAATCACTGACAAACAATTTTTATAGGCTAAAAATAATATTTTTGATGCTGACAGGTCAGTAGTCTCTCTGAAAGGAAAATTTTGCTCCATTTGGCTTTGAGCTTACAAAACAGAAGTAGATATTTACATTGGCAGTACTGCAGCCCAAAATAAGATTCAGCGATGTTTCCCAAAGGCCATTTTTACTTTATTGCATGTTTGATGTAAAATTGACATTGACTGAAACAATTAAAATTTAAATATATTGTCTCAGTGCACAAGAGTATCTACAAGGATTTTGCTGTCATATAAACATAGAAAATAATGCATCTTTTCTAATGAGGATTTCATCTTCCCTTCCTGTATCCTTACCCCAACTTGCTTAAACTGGCTCACAGAGAAAAGGAGTTTGTTTTTACCTCTATGCATTTTTTTACAAGCTAGGATTAAGTAACCAGCAGTTAAAGGAGTTGAAAAATGTGCAAAGATTCCCCCCCGTGCTTGAAAGGTCTACAAGAATGGGACCTATTTTTTAAAAAAGCCTCTGTAATAATAATTCAGAAAATTGCTGATTTTTCTTGTGTTCTGGGAAAAGAGAATCTGTAATTCTGTCTCAACTCCAGAATAAAGCTTGGTGAGCAATTCAAACACATCCTGTGACGTGGGTGGTCCCTGGAGTGTAAATATATCAAGAAGACATATGTAGTAATTTCAAACCACCTCCTTGTGGATTCTGTGCCTAGATCTTCCAAGAGCATGCCTGAAAAGCGTGACTCTTACACGGGCAACATGGTGTGCCATGTCTTAAAAGAGCACCAAGCCTAACCACCCTCTCCTCAGCTCCTCACTATATGTACAGTCCCTGCCTGTTGCTGCCGTCACAGCTGCTTCCCTATTTCCCTGCAGCACCTTTTGGGGAATGTAGGTGTATAAGAACAGGATTGGAGGTCAGAACATAAACTCCCACTAGTTCATCTTTAAAGTCTCTTGTCTTGCTTTTTTTTACCCACATTTCCTTCTACTTGTGCCAAATTTTTTCCTCTATAAAACCAACATATCAAATTCAGCAAAATCTCATTACCATGCAGACACCTCAAGTATATAAGACACCCATTGAGTTACAGAGACTCGACTATCTCACAGCAAGACTTGCCCGGGTTTAGTCCAGAAATATGTCCGCAGGCAGGAAAAACCTTGCTCTGCCATCTCCCAAGTCAGTAAAATCTCCGGTGGCAGTATTAAAGCAGCCACCGGGCAAGCTAGCAAGCCTTGCTGAGAAGTAGGCAAGTGGGACAGGTACGAATGACATGGGATTTAGCTTGTAGGAGCTAAATATGTCAGAGAGGGTAAGCTTCCTATAAACACAGCAAGACTCACGTTGGCTTTGGATCCCACCACTCACAATCTTACAATTACTAATTTTTTATTCAGATCTGTTTAGGGCATCCCTGAGAAAATAGAGCTTGAAAATAGAAAGATCTGGGACTGGGCATTATGTAATAAAATGCAAAAAAATCTGCACCGATAGTTATTTAAGCAGGAAGACATGTGCTTATTGTGAAAAGCAGAGCACCCGTGATATCACTGCTTGCTCTTCCTTGAGTTTTGAGTGTGTGAATTTCTTCTAGTGATGTGGTAAACCATATTGTTTAAGATTTAGCAATTTAGCTCTTCTAAATGGAAGCTGAAAAACAAAAGCATGTAATGAAATGTTCTAGGTCACTCTATGTATTTATTAGTGTCCTAACTTTTCGTATCAACATAAAAAAGATGTGTATTGTGAGCCTGTGATTAGATGCAATTATAACTCTTTGAAGGTGTCAGGTTGTGTGGAGGTTGAGTGGAGCTAAGGTGAGACACCACGAGTGCAAGCAGGAACCATCCACACAAATGTGACAAGAAACTGCAGTGCTGGCCCATCAACCTCTCTTGCTTGAATGTTTTAGCCTGTCTTTATTTTCATTGTCTGTTTCTCATCTCAGAAATGCTGCTTTCCAAGAAAAGCATTGCCTGACTGGGGCTTGTGGCCTCTTCTGGAACTACTGTCAGCATACAAACAATCTCCTAATGCTGGGGATAGGGAAAAACAGGTCATCATAAAATGCCTGCTTGCTTGCATTTCTTCCCCTAGAATGAAATCTGGCCCACCTGATCCATGTAATTGTCACAGGTTAAGACAGCCTGCCAATGTAGAGGTCTACCTTGTAAAGGCAGGAGCTCTTTTCCTATGGTGCAGGTATAACCTCCGCGCCTGAAAGCGTTGACTGTTTCCCGTACTCTTTCACTGTCAGGTGAGGCCCTCAGCCCTGATCTACAAAGCTACAGCCAGAGCAGGACATACTGTCACAATGGACTTAAGCTTCACCTGTCAGCAGTCCTGGACAGCAAGGCTCTTTGGACATCATGCAGCAATCGAAGCCCACCCTGAACCACGGGCTGGGTGAGGAGGAGGTATTTGTTTACAAGGACCCCACTTTGCAGTAAGTGTCTTAAGGAAGCTAGATCAATTTTGAGTCTGTATTATTTTGAGGAACACTGCTCCTGGACAACTCATCTCCATCATGGGAACGATGATGGTTAAAAGTCCACAACTGGACCAGTAGACCCCACTTGAAGAGACGGAGTAGAGAAGAAAAAAATACTTTAAGCTCACAAGAGGTGTTACGCTAATTTGTAATTTATCTGAAAAGCACTTTGGCATGGATTCAGCACAGAATGAGCTTTGGTGCACCCCATGTTAGCAGAGAAATTCAGATCACATTTAAATCAACCCCTGCTTGGGATGGAATTTCTTTACATATTCTGTCAAACTAGTGCAAGGATGGACAGACAAACACATACAAGCTCAGGTACAAACACAGCTTTTTCAACACAGCCCATCTATAGCTACTTTCTGTAACATCTTTTTCAGAAGATGAAAAATCCATGCCAGTAAGTAACATCATCCACGGGATCAAAGTTTTTTTCAAAATAGATTTGGCTTTGATGTAAAAAGATAAGTAAATATAACTTTAAAAACAAAAGCTAGAAAAATGAAGTGGTATTTGAAGTGGCTCTGAAAAACCACTTAGGGCTCCTGCACTTGAAAAGAGTGCGTACAGTCAGGAAGTTACTTTCCAGAATCTAATTACACATTTTTAGTGAAATGTCTGTGAGGTTGCAGTAGCAGCAAAAGGTGGGAAGCTTGGGCGGGAGCACTTACTGCACTCTAATTAATGCATTTGTTCCTTTCTCCACAAAGATCATGACAGGTAGAGATGTATTATAAGGAAATGAGGATGAGTTTGGGATATTGAGAAATGCCTCAGCAGCTAGGTTCTTTCTCCAGTACCAATTAAGGGGTTGCAGCCAGGGGGTCTGGGCGACTCAGGTGGGAAAGGAGGGGAGGTGAGGGGCTACTTACAGGTAATGAAAGATAGGCAGAAAGTCTTCTAGAGTGCATCAGTATCCAACATCTACCAATACTAATGTGACTGCGTGTCCACATCTCCTGCATGGCTTATTGGAAATCCTGACCTCTTGCATCTGGGGGTTGCTCACTGTTGTTCAGTAGGCTACTGGGGTGGGGTGACCGTGTTGGGAACTGCAGAGGGACCCTGCGGGACTCCTGCTCATCCCAGCATGTTGAAGGGCCAGGATATGCTCCTGGTCAAAAGCTGGAGTTTGGGATGGGAGGCCATCGCAGGCTGCCCAGAAATCACCCTGCTCAAAGGGAATGGTCAAGTCTAGACTTGTAGCTTCACTGTTTTGTCTGTCTGTCTTTTTTTCATAAGTTTTATTTGCTGGAAAGTCAAGTCCCAAGCAAGGATTATCTTCAGCCCCAGCCAAAGTCTAGCGGACAGCAGGAAGACTTCTAGTTTCCCCTCTAGGAAGTAACATCAAGTTTCAAGCATGAGGGTAGAGCCAGGGCCCAGGTCAAAGATTTTGGGGTTTGAAAGAGCTGGAGGAGAAGGAGCTGCTGGGAAAGGATACGCTGATGGTGTGGTGTCTGGGGGGAGGTGGTCTTCAACAACCAGTTGGGAATCAGTTGCAACTTTTAATGTCTGGAGCCAGTCTGAGACCCTTCCAGCATAGCCTTACTTAGGAGAATATCTATTTTCTTCCAGGGTGAAGATATGACCCCACCCAAACTTTGCATCTGCTGGTGCACATGAAAGAAGCAGCAGGCATCACACCCTTCATCTCTGATACATTTCACATTCCTTGGCCTAATGAATTCTTCCCTTCCCACCATGCAAATTACTGAGGCATAAAACTCTCTCAAAAAAAAAGCCTCTGTGGTTTTTGTTTTGTGATTACAGAGATTCCCTTTTGGCATGCAAATCAAAGGACAGGAGAAGATGCTCTGAAAACTTTCAAGAGAGGTTATGAGAATGAGGGGTAAAACCCTCCTTGTGTCCCTCTGGTGGTTTAAGCTACTCTATGAGATATGGTCTTCATGATAATTTTGACAATTAGAACAAAAGAAAGATTGAGTTGGGAAAGGAAAAATATTGATAGTAATTAAGTCATTAACACTAATGATTTAGGAGAGAACATGTCAATGGTTTGCAAGCTTGGGGCACAAGTGTATGTATGTTGCAACTGTCATTTAAATAAATTCAGAAGTCACCATCTTTGCAATTTGTGAAAGATCTCATGAATGTGTTAATCTGATCAAGTATATTGTTCCATTTTAATGCTAGGCAGTATCTCAGTCAGAATACCGTGTTTATTAAGGACTTTTGTGATTTCTGCTCATTATGTAGGCAAGGAACTTCGGTAGTAGAAAAATAATTTTGATTTTAGCTGAAGAGGAACCCCACAAAGCAGAGAGTTGTGATGAAACATAAAAATCAGATAACTAAGTGCTCATTTGAGTTTAGGCCTCCACAATGTTGCATCTGAATGAGACTGCTTTTGGAAAATTATCTTATTTTTTAATGCATAATATTGACATTTTATTTTCTTTCCCATAAATGCATAATGACCTTTCAAGAACTGGACGTTAGTTTCAGTATTACCAGAAACCCAGAAAAACCCCAGATATTATTCGAAGGAGCAGTATACTAGAAGGGTCTCAGACTGGCTCCAGATGTTTAAAGTCACAACTGATGCACTGATATATAGAGAAGCATTATTTCACGTTGTAGGAAAACAAAACCAAACCTTCCTGGAGGCACAACACTGTGCAAGACCTTTAACTCTTGTTCTCAGCAAAATGAGAGAGAGCACCAGGTGGGAATATGCTGTTGCTGTCCAGACTGTGCCCTTATGTTACTGGGATTATTTCAGCTATGAATGCTCACATACGTAATACCACTTAAGCTCCAATAAGACAAATGTACCCTCAGTTTTTGGTTGCTTTCTAAAAGAGAAATGCAGGCAAAAATATGCCTGGTAAGAAGTACAGAGAATTCATAAGAAACAGATGAATACATTTCCTTCCTTACCCCCCCCCCCCTCCTGAAAGTAATGTTGCCATTACCTTGGTTACCTGCACATAACAGATGGCCAGTTATAACTGCTACTTATCTACAGCCAAAACAGGTATTTCAAATAGCTTTGTTTACTAATCCTAAATATAGGAGTAGCTGTTTTTACACAGCAGTAAATTTTAATTAATTAGATTTTGATTGCTGAAATTATTTTTCACTTTAGTGCTATAAATGATGCAAATGTTTCACTTTAAAAAAGCTCATGCATTTATATTATCTGAAAAGTGTAGTATTTATTCATGTTTTATACGAAATAAAGTCAAAAGCTTATGGATTGAGGTAAACAACTAGATCAAGAGGATATTTTATAAATGCTATAATAGAGCTTTCAGCAGGCTTGTAAGACCTCTGCAAAGCACTGCTTGCAGCATCTAAAATTCACTCTGAATATATGTTGTTTAAGTTGTAAAAACCTCTCAACAAACAGTTTGTGCAAGTTCTGCTACACAGAAACATGTAGGAAAACATGACTATATAGAATACCGTCAAATCTAATTAAAAACAGAGGGAGAACACCAGTAAAATCAGGCTGGTGAAATATTAATGTACTTAATGCTGGAATGAAGCATATATATCAATGTGAGATTTAATTCCAGAGTGTAGAATTTAAATGCCTGAAAAATGGACTCGGTCTATAGAAATAGAATTAGCAATTCCAATAAAAAATAGATGCTCTGAAGGAAAAGTTTTCTGTCCTTGGCTTGAATCCATCTAGGCTGGTCTACACTGCTCTCCAAAACCATTTAAACTGGCTAAATGCTCTGCTAAATTCCCATTACACTGATCATCTGGTCAGAAATGCAAGGCAGTCCTCCCTGAGTGATACAGCCATCATTCTCTCCTATGAGCAGAAGTTGAAATAAGGTTTTCTCTGCAGCAGCTGCCCCGGTGAGTGACTGTGTTTGCCCTGGTGATGTTTTCCCCCTTTAAAGAAAGGGAGGACAAATGCCATTGAATCACACACTGAACTTTGTAAGTCCTTGGCAGGGTGGCAAAAAGGGCCCCGCAGTCCACAGTTCTGTCCAAGAATGACATTTGGGCAGAAGGACCTGGAGTACTTCCTTAAAAATGGAAGAAATTCTTCAGAAAAGCAGGGCAATGAACCCGTGTGAGCCCAATCCCTGAGCAAGGAAGCCACCTAAAAATGCACGAATACTTAAGAGAGGGATGAGTGATGAGTGAGGTACCGGCAGCTCACGCCTAAGCACCTGCCTAAGTAGTCCAATCACTCTGAGGGCTTACCAAAGTTTCAGGGCTAATCATGCTCTGTGTGACAGGAGGAAACACATTTGGGGAATAAAAGTTTTGAATGCGTTGCTCGCAATTTTCCAAACCATTTCTTCCCTCCCTGCCCCTGCTCCCCCCAGGCTCTTTGGGTGTGATTAGCAGCTATTTACTAACTCACTCCTGATTTCCTAGCAATTGCTGATGCTGCCATCTACAAAATATTCATTTGAAATGCGAAATGAAATAAGAGTGCATGAACTGCACTACCGCCTTGTATGTCAGCTGTTGTGGCAGAAATCTTGGGGAATTTAATGTGTCTGAGACAGAATTTCCACTGCCAAGTCTCCCTGCTGAAGCTGCAGCATCTGATTTTGTACTTGGTGATTATTTCCTTACAAATAGCCTCTTTCTGCCTAATCCCCAGCATTATAAGCATCTGTCCTCACACTGGAGTCATCATCCCACACATTTGTATTCTCGTGCTCCCTTGCAGATGACTTCAGTCATCTGTATAACGCTGACCATTCATTTAGCAGTGTACATACCCGAGGCTGCAGTGGTGTTTATCCCTATCTATGGTTGGGCGAGGGAAATGAGATTGCTCAGGCTAGAGGTTCTCAAACTCTGCTGTGCCGAAATGAGAAGTGTCTTGTATTATCAAAGCAATGGGGAAAGCGGCAGCTTCATGTCCCTGTGTGATGCCGTGGGCCCCACCCTGAAGGGCCAGAGGCTGACACTGTCCCTCCATCTCTCAAGCATTTTCAGAGCTGCAGCTTCCCAGGGTAGAGTCCCCACTTAAAAATGGAGTTGGGACGACATTCCTTGTTCTGGGATATACAATTTTGTGTTGGTTTCTTTCAAGCGTCCTTTGTTTAAGTGAAGCTGAATTACTAAATTACTCAGACTATTTGATAACCTGCTCCATCTTCATTGTTTCTTTCTCTCTCATCCTCCACAAAGCTTTACCATCGGTGAATATGATTTCCTACCACACCCTAGTTTCCAGCTCCTCACAGAACGAAATCAGTTTTGGTTGATAAGAATTTACATTTCTGTCTTTGAAAGTAAAACATTGAATGCAAATAATTATTCTCTTTATCCTTCAGTTCCTTAGTGGTATTAAAGGAAGCCAGTCTGGGCTCTCCATAACCTTTGTGTGCAGGAGTTGCAAGGCGACCTGTCTTTTAAACATTCTTCCTTGTCCTTTTGGCATATTGCACAGCGTTAGCTGTCTCCTGGGGTTTACCCCACATTTCAAGGTACAGCACAAATGACCCTCAGATTTTGCTAGCCAGTGGCCTTCATGGTAGCATGGAAGATCTGAGGCTTATGGAAACTTGTATCTAGGATAAGTGATTTAAAATTATTTATTGTCTCCAGACACCGTTCAGCTTCCTGCCTGTCTATTAGGCACCCTGCTTTTTCTCATATGAAAAAAAATATTAATATTATTAACAGCTTTAATATTTCCAGCTAATAAGGGGCTATTGATAGAATTTCTTGAATGTTGTTGTTCTTTATATACCTTAAGAAGCTCCTTATTCTCATTGTCCTTGAACTTTCCTCTGGTATGCTATACTCCTTTTATCCATCTTCAGTATTTTATAATTTCTCTTTTAGATTGTTATCTTCCCCTTCTACGTTACATGTATTTTATATTTAATCTCTATAGCACAGATTGCTTTTTCATTTCTGATTGCTACTTTCACCACTGAAGCTGAGCTAGCTTTCCACAAAGTTACGTTTTTCCTTGATTGTGGAAATGCAGCCTTTTGCTAACCTAACAAGCTCTGATTAAAAAATTCCACACTTACTTCTTTCTAAGTTTTTCTACTCCATCAGTTTCTGGTCAACAATTTCTTCCACTTTGGGACACCAGCCTTTCCTTGTTGGGACTGTCCTTTATTTGTCTAGCTTGGCCATAATAAAATCATGATCTAGTTCCCAGGCAATCATGTGTTTCCCATTCAGTGACCAATTTATCTTTATTCAAAGCAAGGTTGAAATGTTCTCAGTGCTAGAAAAGTTCCACTAAGACAGTCCACAACTTTTATTTTAATTTCATGGTCAGCTACACTGGACATCTGGTGATACCTTCAAAACTAAGACCTGTGGTATCCACTTGATGAATCTGCCCTTGCTTTACAGATTGGTGCCAACAGAACAACTCCATCCTCTCCTGTAACTGAAGTTGATGTTCAATAATATTCTGGCTCTGGGATAAAGAAGAAGATTATTCAGTATCCCCGCTGGAGCTTTTCACATCAATAAAGGTGAGAAGAGGGGAAAACCAGGGTCATCTGGTCCCTCCCAATGGCACATGGTTAACAGGCAGATACAGGAAGGATTTTCCAGAGTATATACATGGCACCAAGTAGCAGGACAGGAACATATGGGAACTATACCTCCTCCATAATCTCCTGAGCTCCAGCCAGTAGAAGCATGGTTGTGAAAGACACACCAGGACCCCCAAAGTTTTCAGCATTTCCTTTTAAATACTTTTCCTAGCCATTTCCTGGAAAGCCGCTATATGTATTTTACTCAGTCCCGTCTGCAATACTTATAGCTTCATTTAGTTTTAATATAGTTATAAATGGGCTGTAGCGGCCTGCTTCTTTTAATAACTAAGTAAATGAAACCCTGTCTGTAATAATAAATGAACCATCCATCTGGGAGGCCTCCAGTAAAAATTTCAACAGGTATTTATTGCTCCTTTATGTAAACAGTACTCTGGACAATACAAGTGATTATATTCTCTGTCAGCCCTGTCAGGAAGGAGACAGTATAGTTTTGGACGAGGTTCCATAGCATACACACTGAATTTACAGGTTTATTTGACTAGATGGAGACAAAATGATTAAAACAAGCAAATAAACAGACAAGAACCCAATTGGCTACTGTGAAAGGGAGCATACCATTTCATTTAAAGCTATGGGCTGCAAGAATAAAATATAGGAACAGGTCGGTTGGTGCAATAGGCTCCTCACAGCCCCAGATGCTTCACAGACACCCCCCAAAACACCCCCCCCCCCCCCCGTTAACCCCCCCGCCCCCCGCCCCCCCAAAGTGGAAGTAGTTTCACTGTAAAATCAACACTATAGAGATTTAAAAATATATTGTGCCCTTGTAGGTTCTCATGGTACGGAAGACCAGTGCCTTGGCAGAATCCCTGACCAGGGTACAAGGGGCAGAAAACCATGCTATCTCTCCCTGGCGGTCATCCCTTTCACTCACAGACACTGTTGCTCACACACTGGAAAGGGCAATAGCATGACACTTGTGCAGTAATGAAATTTTAATTGAAAAAAATCTCATTGCCAAAATCATCTTCATACCACTATTATATTCCTGCTCCTAATTACATACCATTACATTCTGCTGTTGTTGAAATAATACATTGTCAGAATATATTGTCAAATAATTAATTCAGAGTGTAGCAAGAGGGGAAAAAAATAAAAAAAGAAACAAGCGGCAGAAAGACCTGAAAGCTTATATATGTCCAGGCTGATGTGTCATCGCTTGATGCTGAGGAGTGAGCTGGAAAGAGTTCTGTGAATTAAATATATAGGGCTGCTGTGATTTTTCTCAAAATTTCCAGCCCTCAAATTTATGCAGGAATGGGCTTAAACCCCTCCTGTGAGCAGGTTTCTCAGTGCCTTTCATTTGCAGCCAAGATAGGCACAGGGAAAACCACATTTTTTTTCCTTACAAGCCAGACTACAAAAGGAAACCAAAGCTCTTGGCCAAAATGACAGGCAGCATTCTGCCCCATGGGGCAAATGGATCGCTGCTCAATGGAGACCTGCACCCTGTGTGCTCGGCTCAGAGAAGGGGTAGTGCTGCTCCCAAAGGGGTTACCTCCATGACCAGGGTGTTTCCAACATTTTTACCACGCTCAGTTAGCTAACAAACTTATTAGGAGATGAAGCATTAATGGTAGTATTCTCTTTTCTCCTCTCTGCTTTTGTTGTGATCACAAGATGCTGAAAAGGGAGAAGGTAATCCTAGCAGGGCAGACATCTCCAAATTAATAGCAGTCCACCAAAATACAGGAGGAGTTGTTAGGTTTTCCTGCGGATGGGCTGAGGGAGGGAAGTGGCTCCTGAGGCAGTGCCTGAGCTTGGGATACAAGGTGCTGGCACCTGGGGTGAGAATGTGGCCATGAACTTCACTGATGGGGAGACAAAAACGTGTGCAATCTGCAGTGGTCAGATAATTCCTTTGTCTTACATGGAGCTGCGCTGAAGGGATGGTTGCTCACTTGGGATCCCCTTAATTCAAACTGCATTTTGCAGCTCTGGTTGAGGTATGTGCTCGGGTTGTCTATGGGCTTCCTGGCACAGACCCTCGGCTGCCCTGGGGTCTGATGGCACCAAGCACTTCTGTCCTGCTTGTTTCACTTTGAGAGAACCCCTTCTAGGAGTCAAAATAGCAAATTCCTCTTCCTTAGAAATAATCTCCTTTAGACACTGCAACAGCAGAAATAATCAACCAAGGGCTGCTCCTTTAGAAAGGAGAAGGGCTTTACTCTCAGCATTCAGATCCTGCACGTGCTGTGCAGAAATACATCACCTGGACCACAACATATATATATATATATATATATATATATATATATATGTATATGTTAAAAAAACAGCATGTGTTTTTTCTTTAAAAACACTTTTTGGACAAAACTGTGAAGTTAGCTCTCAAAAAGTAAACCTTGCTATATCTCCTTTCTAATGTCTCTTTTTAAACATACACCAGGGAACAACTCTCATAACTCACTCAACACACACTATCTTATGAGTTATAGGTCAGTCTTCTACGCACAGAGTGTGTGTTGCACTTCTACAAACCATTATGAATTTTCCTTCCCTCATCATTCATATTATGTCAGAATATCTATTACAAACCCCTGTTTGCAAGAAGGACTTACATTTTCCCCTTTCATTTTATCACTGCTCTTAAATTTTCTTCTGGACACCAGCTTGGCATGCTGGCAGTACCATGCTGGCAGTTTCTGAGAAAAAGTCATATTCAAAAATCGTATGTCAGGGCTGTAATGTCACTTTCAAAGAAATATCCTTTTTTAACTAATAGGAGTAGTGTATAAAAATGAATTAGACACGATTGTATTCTGATTGCCAAATTCTAGCACCCAGCTGCTAACTACCACAACCATCTTGTAAAAAATAATCATCTGGAAGTCTAAATGATGTCTGATAAAGCTTTCTGCTGTCCTAAATATTTGGAAATGTTGAGTCATCTTGAGAAAAACGGCAAAAATCATTTTTTTACAAAGGCTTGAGCATTGATGACGTTCTAACTAGAGTCTTGTGTGAGGAAATTAGAGCTGAGGGGAATTTTCTGACAAATAGTTCAGCCATCAAGAACAGTGTGAGGACTGGCCAAAATGCTTGGCAATTGCTGTATTTGAGAAATACTTTTCCCTAAATAACTAAAAAATTTGATTTCTATGTAAAATGATTAATTTCAATATTTCTGAAATGCTATGCTTTCATTTTCTTCTTTCAAAAACATTATTTTGAAATACCATTTTACCTAGTGTTGTAACAAGGCTGCCCAAGTCCTTTCTGGAGTGAGGTAACCTAAATGAATTGATTATCCCTGAATGTATTTTTTAAATTTCACTAAGAAAATGAACAGAAATGGGTTTTGGGGTTTGGTGTTTTTTTGGTTGTGGGTTTTGTTGGTTTTTTTTTCAATGGACACATATGATCTTTTTATTGTGTCAAACAAAATATTAATTGCCCACACTGGTTCAGAAGTTAATTTAGTTCAATTTGCAAAGTACTGAAACTAGATTTGGTTGAGTTTCATGTGCATCCACAAAACATACTGACTTCTTTCATTTTTTCCCCCTCATTGGCTGTTAATTGAAGCTTTCTGTAAAATATTTTTTTTCTGTCATCAGCTTTCAGACTGCCATCCATAGGAGCAAACTTCTATACCATAGCAGTGTTGTAAGCAAGTGTTGGTATGAACCAAGCATGCAGGAAATAGATTCTCAGATAGTTACATGTCTGATTTTCAAGGATTTTTTTTTTTTTTTTTTTTTTTTTGGGGGGGTTTCTTTACAAAATTTGTTTGGAATTGAGACCACTTGCTCACTTGCTCAAATCTATTCCATTATACCACTGGTTGGTTGGTTTGTATGTTGGGAATTTATGGTTTATCTGATACTGATTTCCAAGGAACTGAATTCTACATTGTCTCCTACAGGATCTACCTATAACCTCCACCGTTGAAAAAATGGCATTAAGCATAATTTAATTTGTTATTATTTGATGTCAGATCGAGACAAATCAAAATTTCAGAAGTACTTTTGGGTGTGGAAATAAAATATGCAGGACTTAATATTGACAGAGATGTGGATAAATATCTGTTTGATATTTAAATAAGAATAAACCTTACAGATAATAATGTGTTAATTTAGTATAACTGCAAATAATTTGCAAGCAAACTTTGTGTCTATATTATGCAATATATATTTAAAAAGTCATATATAGAAAGGGTGACATTTGACTCCTAAATAATTCAGTTTAGTAGTAACAATGTTAATGGTCAAAAGTGTATGTCCTAAACTGAATGTACTGGGTTAGTTTCATCATCAGTGTCACTCTAGTAAAACCAGTTTCATCAGCAATTAATTTAGCCCATTTAATTTGCCTTCAAGGCAAATGATTTTTTACTGATAAGAGAAAATACTTCAGATGTACATAGTTTATCAGGCACTTAAATATTTTTAGTGCACTGAAGACAGCAGAGATGGCTGATGAAAATACTGAATAAAATAGGCAAAATGTAGGAGTCTGACAATAAAGACCTTTGAAATATGTAAATAACTTCACAGAAGTTCTATAAACCTTTAGACTATCTCCAGCAGTGTCTTTATTATTCTGAAGAAATCATTCTGTATTTTTCATTGTACTATTATCCTCACACTAACAGCAGAAAAGTTTTTACTGTTCCAAAGATACAGCGAACAGCCCTCACTACATATTTTTATAAATATCTCATGCTTGAAGTTTATATGCAATTTAAAAGAATGCCAGGGAAGAATAGTGAGTGCCAGAATTTTCTTATTGATACTTTTTTCAACTCTTCCTTCTAGCTGAACACCCAAGCACAAGGACTTACTCTCCTTATTACCAGGATCATTAACTAGCATGAAACAGGACCCACCCTATCAAGACAGGTACCAATTTATTACAGGGATGTATTCTATCACACTATTTTATAGTGAGACATCTCTGCATAGGTACATTTCCCAATACACTGTGAGGTCAAAAATAAACAAACCCATGATTATTCTAATTCAAGCGGGAAGAGGAAACCGAAGCAAAAAGATTCAATTTTTTCCAGAGTCATACTGTTCAGTCAGATCCAGAACTGGGGTAGGAAACTCCAGGTCCTGACTGGGAACACATCAGCCTCACACATACCTGTGACCCGACATCTTATGCTGTTCAGCC
This sequence comes from Athene noctua, assembly GCF_965140245.1. Classification (NCBI taxonomy): domain Eukaryota; kingdom Metazoa; phylum Chordata; class Aves; order Strigiformes; family Strigidae; genus Athene; species Athene noctua. The sequence continues at coordinate 193,463,054 of NC_134037.1, forward strand.
TCTACTTCACCTCTGTGCTAGGAGGAGATTTTAAGTGAAAGAAGGCCGAAGACAAGGTGTGAAGGTGAAGAGGTGCCTGAACAGTATCTCTGCACATACAACAGTATCTCTTCTATCAGAGCAAAGCAGAGCTACTGGAGCAGAATATATCAACATTTAAGAGTCTGTAATCCTCTGGCAAATACGCATTCCAGCTTGAAATGGGGCAAACGAGTTTTATGCAAAGAATGCATTTATTCATCTGTAAAATATGACCAAAAAAAAACCAAACTGGACCAGATGATTCGAATTTCTTCCAGAAGAACCTGTAACATTTGACCTATTTCGGTATTTTAAATCAATATCTGATTATTTTAAGCTACATGTGAGAGATCATTCATTCCAAACAAGGATTTGTTATATTGCTTGTTTAGAGTAGGATTAAATAAACTTTTGTCATGCTGAGACCGTTAACTCTTGATGTTCTTCACTGCTACACTCATGTAGTTATTAACTCCTAACAGTCTTTGGTTTGGCCTGTAATTGCTCCTTCCACTTGTTCTTGTGAGATCTGAAACTACACTCAGAAGTGCTCTTTAAATAATTGATTTTTGCTCTTTTCCCCTGAATCACCCCCATCCTTGTAAAAGTCATGACAATTCGCTGTTATTATTGCCATGAGATATCAAAAAATACATTTCAGCAGATGTACGAAGCAGCAGCAGAAAGATACCTTTTGCACCCCTGCTTGGGACCACTGGGGCTGTAGGCAGGATGCCCATCACAGCTGGGATGATGTGCCTGACCCTCCTGGGAAGGCGGTCTGCCCCCATCTCAGTAGGGTTACGGCTCCATGACTGGGCAGGCAGGCAGGCACACCCAAAATCAGCCAAAGCTGAGCGCCACGCTGAGAGGTGTCCATTATACTGAGGAGTGGATTAAAATTGGCTTGGAGGGGTGCCCGTACCCTCTAGCCTACTCTGGGGTCTGGTGGCTTGGGGATGAGAGGGAGCAGTGCCCATGGCTTGCAGCAGCCACCCTGCATGGGTCTTGGGGTTACTTCGGATTCTGAAGCAGCTGCAGTATCAAGTACAGAGACTTTTCCCCACAGGCCTGGCTCTGAGGCTGACTTAAATGGGGTAGAGCAGCAGATGCCCTTCTCCAGCCACTCACGGCTCAGGGCTGGGGCAAGGGACACAGTGACACACACATTGCCCAAAGAGCTAGCAGCAACCACACGGGGGGCTTGAAATGGTTGAAGACCTGGGTGAAAGCAAATTGAAATGAGTGCCTAGCTATTTAACAACAAACATGGATATTTAGGACTGAAACCCAGGCCACAGCCTCATTTTGGGGGTTCAGACACAACACAAGCCTCCCAGGAGAGGGGCCCTCCTGCAGCTTTGCTCTGACACTGCTCCTGAGGGATGAACGCCCCCCTGAAACCCAACAGCAGGAAGGAGTAGGTGAGCAGGCACTGGGACACCCCACAGGGTGTCACCCCTGCACACTGGCAGAGTGACAGCAGCCACGCTGGCACCAAGCTGCTCTACATCCTCCGAGGACTGTGCCTCATCTGCTGTGCAGAGATCGAAACTCAGGAAGGAATAAGGAGGAAAGCACTAGCAAAAGCACACTTTGTGTGTTTAATTATTAGCATCTTCGGTGCTCTTGAAAGACAGTGATGCTGCCATATTGCATTAGCTCCCTGTATAGGTAATGAATGGGAGCTGCATACTGTGAGCATTAGAGCATCAACCTCAAAGAGATTTAGGGAAAAAAAAAGCATTACACACACTGAAAAATAAATATATGCAGCCTGGCACATTCAAATATGTCTCTTCTTCAGAATGCTGATTAGTGTTGCATCAAATCACAACAAAAATAGCCCCCAAGGCTCATTTTTCTATTTGTAAAAGGGTAAAAATGATTAGCTTTACTAATGTTTGTAGCAAGCTTTCAGAGGGGTTGTGTGTTCAAAAGAAACACTAATGACCTGAGGAGGTCATTAGTTTTGGGATATTCTGCTGGACCAGCACCAAATCTCCTATGACACTTTCTGCCTAACAAATTATACAGCAGAGTGGACTTTCATCTTCATGAGCTTCAGGCATATTTGAAACTACTTAAATGAATGTAATTGCAAAGTAATTTTATTCCACTGTTTTATAGCAGTTTCCATGCTCTGCCAAAGGCAAGACCGGGGAGCCCTTGAAGGATAGGAGGCTGCTGAGATGGTTATATTTTGTCAGGTCTTCTCCACTTTTCTGCACCAGAGGACTCACATAATCTCAGCAAGGGCCCCAAATACACAAGATACCCACCACACCGGACCCACCAGCAGTTACTAAACCCCTAATTTATACCACTGGCACTTGGTCTCAGCACCTGATGAGGTGCTAACTATAGCAAGTCTGTGTGACATGACTATAGTCCTAGAGGTAATTTCCTACACCTTATTACCACGTAATAATGGCCTCTTAACAACCAGGCTAATCAAGAATTAATGAGGCACTAAAACATTTTAAGGAACAATGAAGGATTTAAAAATTTCTCTTATGTGTTTTATTTAAAAAGCAATTCATTTAACAGTTACTGCCCATACTCTGCAGTCATATAAAAAGTCTTGGTACTTATCAAATGTATCAGCTGGAAGATTTTATTCATTTATCAGTTATTTACTTATATGGGGCTGCACATTACCACAGAACTGAAGGAAACCTAAAGGGAGCAGAACAAGATTTGGCGCCTCATCAGCCTCCTTCATGTGCATCTGCCCATCCGCTCAGGTGCTCCCCTACTCTCACATGGGAAGCCTGTTCATCCGACGGTGAAGTGCAACACCAAAAACAGAACGAAGTCAGTCCAAATTAACCGACTGCTGAAACGGGATTTTGCATTATCTCTGGAAAGCTAGGACTAGCTTTTTTTCTTCAGGAAGGAAGGGTTTACTTTAATGGGAGAGCCATCCTTGATGGAAGTGTTTGAGAAACAGAGTGAAATAAGTGGGGAAAAAAAATTAGGGACAATTTATGCGAGTAAAGGACTTCATAACAGTGACTCAATGCTGAATTAAAGCCTGAAAATATGTGCCTTTACCATCAGCCTGGAAGGGATAATCAAAACAAAAACATGTTCAAGTTTGACTTATTTTTTAAAACTTCCTTCTCTGGTAAAAGGGTGGGGGTTATGTCCTGCTTTGCTGAGAAAATCCCCAAATAGATCATTCTGTGACAGATAACTTATGATTATTAATTCCACTGCTGACATTGAAATTAAACTGATTCCCAACATAATGGAAGAGTAAATAGCACATCAGAAATTCTCAAATGCTTCCACATTTCCTATGCAATCAAAAAAAAGAACTCCCTCATTAAATAATACACTGACAGAAAAGCCAATTTGATTAAATAAACCTATCTGCCAATCATGCTGAAAGTTATAAAAGGAAAGCATTTTGTAGCTAAGTAAAACTTTTCTCCTTATCAATATCTCTCTCTTTTTTGTGATTCTTCTTAAAAGAGAAGTAATGGAAAACTATGTGTCCCAAAGGAAGATCGAGTCAATACCTGGGCACCTGACAAAGGAGTTAAAAGTTAATCTTCAGCCCAGTGATTTACCATGAAGCAAAGGGGACATGACAGAGGAATCAAGGGACAAAGGAGAAAGCAGCAAGTGATGAGGCAGATGCACTAATCCAGGCACCCGAGCGGCTGTGGATATATTTGTGTATTCCTTGTTACATGTATCTCTTTATTTCTTTTCTGCTTTTCAGGAGACATGGCAACATGTTTTGTGGGGCAAAAGCAGAGAAGGGGAGGGCCAGCAGAGGTGAAAAGCAAGGCGAAATGAGGCTGCAGGTGATGAACCTGACAAAACCAGGGATGGGATGGTAGGAGAGCAGCAGAAAGGGTGCAGCAAGAAAGAAAAAGGAAGGAAAGAAAAGCAGAAGGGGTGGTGGATGGCATGGGATGGACAGCAGGTAACAAGACAGGGAAAGAGAAATCAGAAATCATCCTGTGCATAGGGTCTGAGGTGTTCAAGGATACCCGGGGAAGAGGCAGGGATGTGGGGCTGCAGAGGCACTCCCCGGGGCTTGTGCTACCAGGCTCCCCTCCACCCTGTCCACAGAGTCCCCACTACCAAAACAGCAAATGCATATTCTCCTGTAGCAGCAAATGAGGGCACACATTACCCAGCTGCATTCCAACAACGGTGGGGTTAATTTTTCATGCTATTTAATTTCACCAACTTTGTGGGCTGGAGAGAGGGGAATAGTTGTGTAACATGGTGTGATGGGTGGAAAGTCTCTGAACGTCACTGTGTCTGGTGGCCAAGGATGGGAACGGGGCCTGGCGGCTCCCTCTCCTTGCCTTTGGGAGGCAGCAGCTTTTTAGGACATCAAATACTTAATTAACTGAGCTGCAGAATCGCAGGGTAAGATTCATGCAGTTGCTTCTCTGTTGGAAACCAAGAGTGTCAGCCTGGACCGCTCTGTTCTTGGTGAGTCTTTAAAGCTAATTCAACACATATGGAAGATGTTCTTTGAAAAGAACCAGAGATTTATTTGGATAAAACTCTGAGTGGATGACAAGTGCATGCAAAGAAATAAGATAAGTTTTTAATTTTTCTCAAGTAGAAAAACACAAGCGGCTTGAGCAAGAGATATTTGCTTTCCAGTTAGGCACCAAGGCTTTTATGTTCTTCAGGGCACAGAAAGAGTTGTTCTTACAGTGAATTCATAGATCTGCAACGTCATTGAGCCAAATGGGATCACGCTAAAGATGTACTTGGCCACTTCTGCTACATAAAAATAAATTAAAATAATTTTAAAAGAAGGGCTGTTGCTTTTTATAATATTTCCATAATGCTTGGAGATGATAGTTATTAAGTCATCCACCTACTGTGGTCTTAAGGAAATATATGCAAGTTGGGAATAATATCAGTATTTTAGGTCCTTCTACCAATCTAACCTTCACCATCCAGATTTGTGCCCACCTCTCATTGTTTATGTGTTATATATGTCTTTGTTTAGTCTTATGTGTAATAATGAAACTCCTAAAATCCTATCTGGCTGACAAGTCTTCTGTTACTACACCTCTGATCCTCTCCTTTCTCTCTCTATTCCAATGCCTTCCAGGCTTCAGATCTGGAAATCTGGTTCCTGACTCCTGGCTACTCAGCATCAATCACAGGAGGCTGCTGTGGGTGCTGCAGGGCTCCTTACGTTAGCATGCTTACTGAAGAGCGTATCACCCAACCACTCTTAGACAGCAATTAAACCTACAGGAAAGGCTCAGGGAGAGGTTTCTTTCTCTTGAATACAAAGCCTGAAAAAGTAAAGCTCTTCAGAGGAGGAAAGGATGCCCCTCCTGAGTGACTGGCCTTGGTGCTGGACTGCTCGCACACTGGGGCTGCTCTGGGATTGCTGCGTCGTGGGATGCGATGGTCAGCATGCTAGTGGCAGCTGTGAGGGATGAGGAGAAGCAGCAGACCTCCGCCCTGACAAACACAGGTTTCTCTTTTTCTCCCCCCTTGGTCTTTCCATGTGCAGTCGCTCTGTAGCAGGCCACTTTTTCAACACATATAAGTCATCTTGCTTTACTGAGACTGCTCACAGTAAATCATGCAGCTCACAGGGAAATGTTTTTTAACTGAACTGAGATGGGTAGCACAACATAAACACGAGTCTAGGTACCCACAGGAACTCTTGGTCTTTCAAACAATATTGAAGGAAGTTGTGCTGGAAAGCATCATGCTTGTCTATAATTATTTGTGAGATCAAAACCTTACTCTGTGACAGAGGAAGAGCCCAAGGTTTTTTAACAGTCTGCAGCAAAAGGCTTCATCCTTTCTTCCACAGAACTCTACAGAAACTGCTGTTGCTTACAGTGACTGCAAGTATTAAAGTTTGTGTCTCATATTACATTTATTGTATAAGTTATGGGGAAAACATGTGGATTTTATAATGAGCAACCACATGATTTTTTTCTTAAGTCTTAAAAACAGTACAGGCCAGAGTGATGACAAATTATTTTTGAGTTTACATTCTGAGGTTCCCAACCAGACCTTTTCCTTGCTCTTTGCTGTACTGGGCCTCTGTCTGAACTATGTCAAGGCAGGTCGCATGTCTGGGTTGTCTGCCTCATCTCCCTAGGGAACTTCAGGACAGACCCCCCCCCCCCACACACACACTTTAGCCATTATAAATGGCACAAAAATGGATCATCAAACAAGGTACAAGAGGGTAATTTGCTCATCCTTTGTCTGTATCATACTATTAAATACTTTTAAGAGACTATTTGTGCTGATTTGTCTGCTTTGCTTTGATAGTAGAAAAACTGGTGGTGAATGTACAGGATTTTGACCCATAATTGCACTAAATTCTAATCTGATTAAATACATAGTAAATCCACATGCTTATTAGGTAACAGATCAGTTTTGGTTTAATTTAGCATATCTGATCTATCCACCTCCTGGAGTATATCTCTGAAGAGATAAGAGATTCCTTCTCTCTACCTACAATTGCTTATAGTTTATGCCATGAAAGGGGGAATCAGCACAAATGAATCCTGACAAAATATCTTACAAAACTAATAAAAATCAGCATGCAGAAATTCCAGCTGCAATTACACTATTTTGCCATAAAAGATCTGTGGGCCAATCAAACTGTGTGGTTTTTTTTTCTTGGAAAAACTTAGCTTTTATCTTCATAAGTCAGTGGTACAGTTGCCTTGATTTTGGAATGATCTGTGAGTATAACCCTTTTGAATCTCAGGAACAATATACCTCATTCAATCCTTTGTCCTGATTCATCTCCAGCTTTGATAGCTTCAGTGTGTCACCCTGCTTGCTTGTCAAATCTATCGTCAATTCTAAATTGCCAATAAATATATTCCACATCTCTTTTGGGTGATGAAGCCTGTCTGCATGCTAAACAAAGAGCAGAATGCCCAAAGCCGAGATACACACCGAAATATAACATTTTCCCTCTTAAAATACCGCAGGTGAAATGATAATGTGGAAATATTCTTACCCTGAGGAAGGCAGACTCCAGTTGTAGCTTAACAAATCAAAGACCAGAAAACTTGCTTGCAATAACATCCTAACAAATCCAAAGAGTTATTTTTTTCCCCAGTTAAAAAATATCCACACTGACATTTAATCCAAACCCAGAGATTAAGGCAGAAGAACTTCAATAATTTGTTTAGTTAGGTATGAAAAGTAATTTGTCACGAAACTGTCAGCTTGCTACTATAAAGGTTTAAAAAAATCATAGCTATTCATGGCTGAACAGTAGGACTTTTCCACACAGGAAAATTCATCATAATTTCAGGTTTCTGTATCTTTTTATATTTTGCATGGCAAATAAAAAGTGGTCCACCAAGCTTGAAAAGTCTTTTTTGAGTTGGTCACTCTGTGGGAGAGACAGGCATTTCTTTAGATTCCCTTAATTTGGTCTTCATAGTTGTAAAATAAATTAAAAACAAAATGAGGGAGCTTCTCATTCAAAAACTGACTTTCTTGTCATTAAAAAAATATATCTGTGTACCAAAAAAGTAGAAAACTAAGGAGCTTCAAATTCCAAAATCTTTCCATTCCTGGACGAGCTTTAGTGTTCAAATGTTAATAGGATGCCTGCATTTAAAAAAAAAAAAAACCAAAAAAAACCCACCATAAAAAAACTTGGCCTGTATTCAGGCTCAAGAGTCTGTGAAACAGACTTTTTCCATATTATGACCTCAGTCTTAGGATTTCTCTTTTGCAAAATGTTAGTTATTTTTCTTGGCAGGTGGCCAGAACCCTGTATCTTTCTTTCTCCCCCTCTCACCCTCCTCCTCTCCCCACCCTCGAGGCACACACACAACTCTCGTTTTTCCATCACCCAGCAATTCAGCCCCAGGACGAGGTAAGCCCCCAGCCCTTTGGCTGACAGGACATGGTGATGGTGTGGAAAAAAATCAGGTTATGAGAGTCTGGAAGTATCGAATGCTCCCGATCGTCTTTCTCTTCTTTTGGTTACATTTTATTTTGTTTCCCTGCCTAACATCACTCAGTGAAGACAGCAGCCCCCCATGACCAGCAGTAGTGGTGTCCCCGCCAAGCATCAGCCCCGGCGGGTTTCAAGTTGCAGCAGCTTTCGCCTAGGGTAGAGGATTTCCAAAACATGTTACCCTGGCAACCAGGAATTTTAGCCCAGCAAAAACACCACCATGCACACTGCCACTCCAATGTGCGAGACGCTGAGCTTCCATTTATCATTATCTTCAGAGGCAAAATACGGAGAGGGGTTGATGGTGCCTGCCTTTCTTGCGGCATTGCTGATGAAATGGACTTCTTCCCAGGTATTCACGTCTCCTGATTTTCCTGGCAACTCCTCTTTTAACCACTGTATTCAGAGCTAGTATGTAATACATTCAAAATTCCCAATTAGTCCCTTACAAATGACAAAGTCCAAGGAAAACAGTGCCTAAGAGGAAAATAATACGCTTTTGGTGCAATACAGGAAAACATTTTCTCAAGCATGATGATATTTTAGCCAGTCAAATTAGTCAGCTTTATTCTAAGTGACGTTAAATGAACACCAGTGCTACAGAAACATTTTTAACTTGGTATAAAATTAGAAATAATGCTCAGCATCGTAGTAAGTTTTCCAATGGGACAAAAGCTGCTGTTTTGAAGTGAGGGTTTCTCTTACATTAAATCACTTTCCCCTTCAGCTTTGAGCCAAGGGTGGCATCAAAATGAGGGCAGCTTCCCATGGCTAATTATTTTTCTGTCCAGTGTACAGAGTACAGGTAGATGGTAAAGGTGAAGGTGCTAAACAAGAGGGCTGGATCAAGGGGACTTTATAACTAAAACTGCACTGAGCCCTGCAGCGATAAGGCAGTTATCTCAAGCTATTGGCTATATCTGGTAAAAGAGAGGGCTAGCATTTAAAAATAGGATGGTGAAGGCCCTATCTCACCTCATGTAAGTCAATCACAAAACTTCCCCAGACCCCAGCAGTGCTTTTATTTAGCGTTCATCTATCCCTGTTCCTGTTGACATCCCAGATAAAGCTTTTTTTTCGTTTGACTAAGACTGAACAGAAGCTTAATTTTGTCCCAGGAAAACCACAACTGCAATTAAAGTCGGAACGGGCTTCCAGATGTTTTCTTAATAACCAAACAAATAACCCCCATCTCATCTGCTTTCATGGGCATCATGTTTTTAAGATTTTTTAAATAAATTTATATGTTATTTATATTTTTTTTACTTGCATCACCTTCAAGTGCTATGCGTCTATAATTTTTACAAGGCAAAAAAAATCACCGATAATACCAATTTGTATTTCCTCCTTAACTTTGTTAAATCTCAAAGACAGATTCAGTCAATACCTGTGTGAGCCAATGTTTTCCAAGAAAACATCTTTATATCACTTGAAGAAAATAGATTTGTTGGTATCAACTAACAATAGTTTTTGCGAACTATCAGCAGCATTGTACACTGCAAATCCAAAAAGTCTGTTCTCAGAAAAGGTTAGGAATTGGCAGGCAAAGTTCACATCAGCATCGTGACAATATCACAGTGGCTCTGGTACATCCCATAGGTGAAATAATTTTGTTTCTTGGAGCAGGAAGTTATGGTGGAATTGTATTTTGAATGGTCTATACATTTAATACACAGTGGAATGTTCTGCACATGGACTGAGGGTAATTCTTCAGGGGAGAGGGTAGGTAAAAGAACTTTTTCATGGGAATTTGAGAGTTGAGTGTGTTTTAAAATTTTAGGTGTTCTTTCTGGACTGGCTGAGCAGAGTGACAGTCTGTCAGTGTTAGTTCTGCAAGCTGAGGCTCAAGTAAACAGGTGGAATAGTGCAATGAAGCCAGCCTTCTTCTTCTGCCAGTGACTTGGCTCATGGATAAACACCAGACTTTCACTTCTACAGTTTTCAAGACCTCCATAGCTCTGAAAAACACTGCCTTCATTCATCATTGTAAGTTTTTATTTTCCTTCTTTTTTTTTTTTTTTTTTTAGCATGGACTGCAAGGCTTCTCTCAGAAACATCACAGATGTACATTAAAAGCCACTGATGCAGTGGTGTTTTCAGAAACAATACATCTCAAAAACTAACTTAAAGGATTTCATTTTGTCTACCATCCCTTGGAAGTTGTGTTTCTCAGCAGAGAAGAGTCATCTATTGCTCATGAGCAGGTTGATATGCTCGTGACAGCTCTCAATAGAGCCCATGGAGTAAAAGAGGTGTCACCAAATCATTGGCCAATGTGTCTGCTGCTGATGTCCTTGCCATCTAAAATGCTGACAACTTGAGCTGTGGAAGACTGTTTGGGAAGTTGCCCTGGTATCTTAATCTGAAAGCTAAAAGTGGATTATACCCCATAAAAGTTTGGACAGCCCTCTTCTTGGAACAAACTTCCACAGTTGCATGGATTTCACCCTCTCCATTGTTCTCCAGACTCATCTGTTAGCTATTTTCTGGTTCAGTTGACTTGACCCATCATGGTCCTTCTGGCAAACAAACAGAAGGGTATCAAAGATGTACCACTGGAGGGGTTTTTTCCTCTGCAGCTTGCATATATCCTTCCCCATTTGCCATCCCTCCCTCCAGTTCAGTGAGACAAAAGCCAAATCTTTCTAATTTAAAATGGGTGACTCCTGTCCCAAGATTGAAACTCTGAGGGGAAGATAGGGGAGTGGTGATGGAGCAGGGGCTGCTTGTGCTCACCAGGTCTGTAGGCATCTGGGAGAGGCAACAGCTCCTGCTCTCCCCTTCTCCCTACACCTGGCACTCAGGGCATTTACCACTTACTACCCAAGTCTGTCTTTAAAAACTTAAACTACCGCTCATTTCCTTTACCGTTCTGGGTGAGTAATCCTTAGCCATTTTTACAGAACATTACATTTTTCAGTACTTTGTACAAATATTAATGAGATAGTCTTCATGGCAGTCTAATTATTATTTTAGATGGGGGAAAGCCAAAGCTAACTTTAAATAGCTTGCACCAGGCCTTTCGGTGAAGTGAGGTTGGATTAAGGTTCCTTTTCCAACTCCAGTGCTCAATCAGGTTGTAGTTGTTGTCTGAGAGACTTAAGGTCAAGACCACACATCAGCCAGGTGTGAGAGGCTAACCTCCCTGGGAGCTAAGAGCTGGATGGCGCGTTGGCAGCACTTGCTCAAGGTGATGTCCTGTATTTGAGTCTGGTTCTCTCTGCTCTCTGGAGGCACCTTCTAACCCCTCTGCCTCAGTCTTCCCATCTGCAGAAGGGGAAACCAGCAGGAGTTGAATAGCTATCTGTGAGTCACTCTGAAGATACAACAGGCAAGACAGAAGAGAGGAAGAAAAGGTAAGAGATCAACAGGTGACACTTGTGCCAATACAGATGTAGGTCACATCAAGAAAGAGCCACAGTGATGTTGCTCTGAGTACCTGTTTCCTATTTCCTTCCTCAAGGAGAATCAGGGTGATGGGGACGATCAGCAGCTGCTGGATGGGAAAGAGACTGTAGCGCTAAAGTCTGCAAACGGCCAGCTTGGAAGCTGCTGAATTTAGTACTGTTAATGAAGGTCCCCCTAAGCAAACTATTCTCCAAGTGATGCTGGGGACCAGTGCAGGGAAGGAACAGAGCCAACATCTATTTTTGCCTATCAAAAGCAAACAAGCAAACACACACACACACACAGATTGCTGTGATTTTCAGAGAGTATTACCAAAGGACAAAACTTGCATAACTGCCATAAATTATAAAAGCCTCCCTCAATCTTGGTTAATTCTCTTGTAAAAAGGGAGGGGAAAATCTGGAGCAGCTCAGCATGAAAACAATTGTGGGAGGGATAATAAAGAGACAGCACCGAGGTGTCTAGTTGCTAGCCCTGATATCATTAAGTAAGTGCACTAGAAATGTCGAGGTAAATGCATAGCAGTGAATCACAGTCAGGCATGATTAACCTTGGGTAGTCTGAACTGGAAATCATTTACAAACACAAAGGTACTGAAGAACATCACAACAGACAGTACATCGAAAGTCATCCCAAGAGCGAGTGTCTTGCTGAGTGCTTTGTGTTTTTGTGTCTTTTTAAAAATTGTCATATTTTGCACATGGGAGGATATAAGATTGCAGACTCCTGGCTGGGGGAGGAGTTTCTATGGCACTGCAAGGTCCTCTGAAACACATGCACTAGTTGGAGTCACTTTTCCTTGCACAGAAGATTTATAAAATTAAAAGTTTTAATTGCAACGTTCCAAGGTTTACTGAAAAAAAATCAGTTTTTGCCAAAGACTGAAATCCTGTATCTGTATATATATCAAAGAACAAAAGAGCACTCTTTGTTCATCCGTCCTCAACTCCTTATTGCAGCCCTTCGGACTATAACTGGTAAAACAGTGGGAGAAAGGATTTTAATAAAAATTAGGCGGTTTTAGGAAAATCTGTGAAAATTTTCTGACCTTTGAATATTGAACTTTTTATCCCAAAACCAAAACTACAAAACATTGCTGGATATTTCTGAACAGTCCTAAAAGTTTAGAAAAGCTCAGTGAAGCTGTAACCAGATGACCCATAGAGAGCTATATATATTGAGTACAACAACAAAAAAACCCCTTCAAATCCAGCATTCTCATGGCTTTAAAAGCATTCAATTACAAGGAACATGAATCAACTGGGGAAGACTCCAGACAGCTTAACACCTTTGTATTGTTTGCACCTTTTATTGCAATTCTTCAGTGCCAGCTCAGGCGATTATTGTGCAGGCTGAGGCAGTGAAGGCCAAAGGAATACTGTGCAAAAGGATGCAGCTCTGCTCAGACTTCCTCCCTGCTCTCGCACCATTCTTATTCTCCTACATCCATCTCAGTTATCTCTAGCATTGTAATAACCGCCCTTATTTATCTGCCTCATTAGGATGCTGCATCAATTAATGGGTATTATCTAATGCATACCAGTTTCTTAATGTTTAATATTATTATCAGTGGAAAGCTATGTCATACCGAGTCTATCTAGGGAGTTAATGCATACAGGAAAAAAACCCTGTGCATAACGCTATTCAGAATGATGCATTTACCATACTCTCTGAACAGACCACCACTCATCCTGCACACTATGGTTTCTATACTCTCAGAGGTTACGGGTAGCACCTTTGGCCCCAGGGCTCCAGGTCACAGGGTTATATCTGGTTTTGAGGACCTGGAGCCCAGTGGACAAGGCAGGGGGAATGTCTTGAGGGGAGACTTCATGTAAATGCTCCGTTCACAAGCGCCTCACTGCCTGATTCAGGAGGGTAATCAACCTGTCCTTTGAAGCTGCATAAATAATGTTTGGATGGAGGTAGTAAATCTGTACCAGGGATGAATTAACTGCCATTGAGTCATATAAGCTTGGTTTGAGTGTGTGGCTTGTAACATGCCTGAGGAAAATAAAAAAGACATTTGCAAGAAAGAAACATTAATTTGCTCCTCCCCGTCTTTTCTGTTATTTTTATCTAGGCCAACATGACTTGCTTTGTGGGGTTTTTTTGTTGCTTTTTGTTCAATTTTTACAATGAAACACTGACTCGCAGTGAAACAAATCCACAGTTTCTCCTGGTCAGGCCTTAATGTGCCACCTCTCCTACATCAACGTTGTTCCTTTTCAGCACCCCTGCCAGGAGATGACAACTGGACTCCTTCAACACTCTCAGGGAAGTGAGACCTCACAAGAGGGTGTAGACTTTTTTACCCACAGGAACCCCTGGATGCGTTCATGAACCCTTGCACACCTCTCCCATTGCACACCCCCGCTGGCTCCCAGCTGCAGGCCTGGGCACTGCTAGGGCTCATCCTGAGCAATGTCACGGGCTTCTCCATGTATGCAGGGGAAGAGTACGTCCAGTACCATAGATGGACCTAGGCACATGCACTCACGCATCCCTGAAGGTCCTTCTAGTTGTGCGCCTCGTGTGCAGGTGCGAGCTGCTACATCCCCGAAAGAACAGAGAAAGTGCAGTCATGACTGCCTGAGAACCAGGGGTAAAAGTCTGTCCTAGAAGAAGGCAGAAAAGAGAGGAAACGAGGGGAAGGCCAACAGAAGGTAGCAGAAAGAGAACGGGGATGTCAGTGTGCACCTACACGTCAACATGAGTTAGTTTACCTCACTGTAACACTCAGATATCCATCCCTCTATTCAATAACACATACATTTTAGTTTACTGAGAGCTGTTGCTCATATCGCTCTCTCTCTTTCTCATTTCCAGTGTTTGACCTCTGGTTTTCTCTTCTATTGCTCTCTTTCTGAAAATTTGACATTTGCAGTTCCTTTTCCACCTTCTTAGCTGTATCCCTCTCATTTTCTTCCTCTTTTGGCACAGCACTTGCTGGTTCCCTTCCTGTCATCTCCTTTCTCTCCTTCCTCCTTCTCCACACAAACGATTTCTCTAACTAGAGGGGCCTCTGCTTCTTGAACACAGTCATTTATCCATGAAAACCAGTCATTTCTACTTCTAAAAATTGCTCTGGGAACCAATATCTGCTGTGGGGTAGACTTAGCATATAGTAACAGTTTGAAGAGAAGCGTTATAAATATAATATATTTAGTAGACAGCACAGTTTCAGAAGGTTGTACTAAGATCTCTTATTAGGCAAGGAAATCTCATACCTAACTAGATTCTGAAGTCTGCTGTATGTAATACAGCATACTATATGGTAAAGTATGTAGTCTCAAACCTAAACCACAAACATATTAGGGCGTATTTCTGAACCCATATTCTGGGTTCAGATACTCCTATTGTGGGTTCAGATATCTTACGTGATTTTAATCCAGTGAAGGAGAAGAAAGGAAAGTAAAGAACATTCCTCAAGAAGAAAATACCATCTAACTAGAAAAAACACTTTGGAGGATGGCTTATGTTTTACATATTGCTAAATATCAGCAAAAATAAATGTGTTCATTTCTCCAAAATACCTCCAGATGGCATTAAAACCCTTCTTCTTTCAGTCTTTATTGCGATATTATTTTTAAAAATTATAATTATCGGAATCATTCTATTAACCATTCCCAGCAATCATACTATCAGAAGGCATAAGGCTGCTAATGCTTAATTCATTTAATAAGTTGGGCTAAATATGCTCACATACTGTAATTACATTCCACAGCACAATCTGCAGGACAAGCCATTTCTTACACCATGTCAAATCTTTTTCTAGATTCATTTCCAGAAGATTTTTAATGCGTATTTGCAGCAGGAATCAAAACATCCCACAATAAATCACTGTTATTGTACCTCCTTCTGTGACTACTTTTGCCCATGTAACAAATGGTGACACCTTGAGAGATTTACATGATATAATGCTCTGAATTTAAATAACAGGAATCAGAAAACATAAATTATGGGCAAGATGCACTCTAAAATTCACATGACTGACTGTTACAAGAACTTCCCTCCCTCAAATGGGATTAAAAAGGTGAATGGTTTTGCAGAAATTCATAATGCTCCAGCCTAGGTATCTATCTCAGTTTGGGAGACTGATGCTATTTATATATTTTTTTTTTAACTTGCAGCTCATCTGTTTCGTAGTCTGGTTTATGTTGGCAAAACAATTCAGTCCTTTGTATACTGGAGTTAAAAATGGTAAAAGCTTCTATTGTTGCACTAGAGTGAAGGTGAACACTGATATATTACAAGTGCCTGTTCCTATCTATTTCTCGACTTCTTTTGTTAATTCAAAAACATCAACAAAATCGTGAGAGACCAGAGATAGCTGTAATTGGATTTCAAGTAATTCAGAGGTGAAGCTGCAGACTGCAGTCTTTTAAAATTACATCAGTACATCAAAGGCATATGTGACATGATGTTTTTTAGCAAGTGTGACAAACTCCGGCAGCATTAAGGTAATGCTGAAGTCAGGTTGTAAAGGCCAGCCTCGCACACCCACAAAAATCATCTCATATCTATTCAGCGTGATATGGAGCCATTTCACTTGCAAAGATTTCTGACTTACTAGCATGCAAAAGTTCTAGGAATAATTAATGTTTATTCATTATCTAAAAAGCTGTTTTAAGTAACGCATCAAGTGAAAGAGTTTTATCATAATGAAAACAAACAAATTCTATTTTGCCCAACAAATCTGATAAAAACACAGCTGCCTTCTCCGATCTTAAACACAAAAGTAACTTACGATGTATGGGTTGCGCTTTTCTCTGGACTCTTTGGCTCTACATCACTTTTCCCTTTAAAAGAGAAGAAGAACATGACATCAGAAATGGGTCAATATGAAAACTGCTCAGATGTGACACGTCGATGCTTTATTCGTTGCTAACACTGACCACTCTTGCCACATGTGCAGGCTGCTGCCGAGGCAGTCACAGGGTTGCGGGGGCACTGCTGGAACATTTGCAAACGGGGAGTCAACCCTGTCTGACTTGCCTTTTCTTGTCACTGCCACATGTACTCTTGAAATGTCAGGCAAAGAAACTCCACAAGAGAGGCTGCTTAGAGGACACATACTTTACCAGGGATAGCAGACCCTGGAGCAATGGAAAGTATTTCTCTACGGCCCTACAGCTCTGCTACTGAGAGTGTACCCCATCCAACATGCACATGCTTCAAAACCCTGCTCCAGGAACAGTATTTATTTCATACAAAGCAAAACAGTCCCAGCAGGATCTAGTAAGGCAGCGATTAGGACACAATTCTGCCAATGGATGTTTTGTTCACATTCATTTTGATACGTTAAGGATCTGATCTTCAGCTCCTGTAAGTGGGGGCTGGGGAAGCCCTCTTTGCTGTGTTGCATATTTTAACTTAGGCACTCAACCCCAGGAGAAGTCAGGCATCCAAACGCTTGAGAAGTATGAGAGGCCCAAGGGATGCCTCTCTACACTTCCTCACAACTCACATGGGTCCTGGCATAGCATGTTGGCTTGTGATGATCCCCTTCTTGGGTCCAAAATTAGATATTTGCCCAACACAACTTAGTTACATAGCACAGACACTGGAGAACTGATGGGGTGGTACTGCTTCTGCTAAATCAGGCCTCCTCCCTCCTTTCTCCCCCCTGCAAAAAGTAAGGCTGATGTTTGCTGTAATTATTGCTCTCTGAGTAACCTGACAGAGCTGCACTTCAGTGTAAGATTTCTGTATAGCTCTACCATGGATGTACAGGGTATGCCACTCCAATTGAATCATCTTGAACTTGAATTCTGGACCTAGTGACTTTGCAGCTGCTGCTTCTCTTGTGTGTTGCTAGTTGCTAATAGCTGTCTACACATGAGTTTATGTTGCCTAGCAGACAAGGTGCAGAGGTTGAGTGCAACTAGTTTACTGACAGATATGTTTTTCTCCATTACCTTTTAATGAGCTTCACTAAACCAAAATCCACCTGTGCCTTCTGAAAAAAATGTGGGAAGTGCTTATTTTGGTCAGGCTGTTTTGGTGGTGTCTGATTTTCTGCCCATTCACTTGAGCTGAATGGGTTTTGGATCAGCCCCCAACCTATTCCATGCACATGAGCATTACATATCACCCATTTGCTGACTGACCCTCAGTTTCCATACAGCACTGGAGTGCCAGAAATGGCTGTAGGTGGCACCTCTGGAAAACCTGCTGTTGCCTTCAGGACAGGCAGGGTTTTGCTAGCAATGTCCTTCCATTGCTGTACAGATGCAAGCTGAAGGACGTAATCTAGACAGCGACCTTCTGGAAGTGGGTGTCTTGTCGAGGAGGTTCTGGATACTGCAAACACCTTGCCGTGGTGCTTTTGGATCTCATCCTCCCCTCTGGAGAGGTTTGTGTCTATCCAACCTAGGTACCTAAACTTTAGTGAACAGGATGAGGGAAGCTCTAGATGACTTCAAAACCACTGATGCCTCTCTGTGGACCTCTAGGGAGGCTAAGCACTTACTGCAGGACAACTACAGGCACTTAAAATTTAAACACGAGTGGGATATCCACACAGGATGGAATACATCCACTCTGTAATCTCTAGGTCACTTTTAAGTTTTAGCGGAGAGCTCTGAAAGCTTATCCAGATGATGAACTCGCTGTCTAGAAAGCTGTTGCTACAGTATACGTTTGTCAGCCTCAGGGTGCCTGGAGCCCTGGAGCTCATCTGCATTATGATAATTTGGAACAAGAAACCAACAGTAACAGTTGGCATATATTCAAAGATTTTCTATTTGTAACTTAGGCTCTTTATAAGTGATGAATTATTACCATGAACACTGGTTTGTTTGAGTGTGAGAGGGAATATGGATTCCTGAGTGCTTTGCCAGCACAGTTCACATCAGTTCTACTTTCAGCAATGTATGTTAATGCAGCAACAAGGGAAACAGCATAAGTACTGTAAGGAGAGAGAAAAGGGGATCTCTGTGATTTAGCCAAACTGGATATTAATGAATTACCCCACAGTAAGCATTTGCAGCTGCTTTTATGCTAATCGTCACTTAACATACTTCTGTGCGGAGGGGGAGGACGAAGCCTGTACAGATGGTAGAAAGGCATCAGTCTGGCCTATCAGAGTAGAAAATCTGGTCATTAATGCTTTATCAGTTCTTACCAATTTTGTTCTCACTTGACTGAATCATAGAAATTTTAAAAATGTGTATAGACTAAGCATAGTTGAATGTCACAGATACAGTGCAGATAAGATTTTTGGATAAGCATATGTTAAAGGGAATTACCTGTCAGAACAACTTGTTTCTTTCACAGTCACTCTTGGCCAGACTAAGATTTGTTTTCCATTTTCCATGTAACCTGCCAAATGCATGCAGGTACCATTGTGGGAGGCTGGCATTTGCCGAATTGCTAAATCCTCTCTAGCTCTGGCTTCTTCTGATGGGCAAATTTGTGTTGGTTGTCCTTTCTTTTTCTTAGCCTTTTTGGAATTGACAAAGAATATGCTACCCACCTCCTTACAGGACTGCTGTTAGCACCCTTTATTTCAGGTGCTAAGCACTGTATATGTCTCCTGAAAGGGGTGTGGACGTGTGTGTATCTGTGTCTGTGTGTTGGTGTGTGTATGCATACACACACCTCCAGGAATACACGGTGGAAAACATCAGTTCTCAGATCCTTAGCCATAGAGCTGGGAGTTCTTTCCTAGTTTCTACCTCATCTCACACAACTATCTTCCTAATCTTTTTAGATACAACCAGAGGAGATGGGTCCAGATTTCTTCCATTTCAAAATAAATTTGAAATGAACTTTTGTAGAATTTCCCTGATGAATAGTGGGTGGCCAGAGAAGGAGTTCTCTCTTCTGAGTTGGAATTTTGGTCAATCACTCAACCTAGCTAGGCCAAGTTTCCCTTTCTAGGTAATAGGGATAAATAAAATTTATTGTGACAGAGCAGTATAACTTCAGCCATTATGGGTTTTTAAATGCTTTGATTTCCTCATGGGAGGATGAGAGAAATGCAAATGTTATCCATGAGAAAGAGTTTGCAGCTGGAGTAAAACCATCGCAAATAATAGGCTTAGGAGTTACTCCAAAGAAGACAAGGTGCAATTGGAAATAACAGCTAATTGGGACTCGGAAGATGTGCATTTGTATAACACAGTACATAGACCATTAGATTTCTTTCCCACACAGAGTCATTTGCTGGCATTTCCTCACATCCTGTATTGGGTTTGTGTGGGAAGGCTTTGGTAGTAGCAGGGGCTTTAGGGGTGGCTTCTGTGAGAAGCTGCTAGAAGCTTCCCCTACAGGTAGAGCCAATGCCAGCAGCTCCAAGACAGACCATCGCTGGCCAAGGCTCAGCCCATCAGCGACAGTGGTAGCACCTCTGTAATAACATGTTTAAGAAGGGGGAAATAAAACGCCCCAGCAACTGCAGACTGGAGAGAGGAGTGAGAATATGCGAGAGAAGCAACTCTGCAGACACCAAGGTCAGTGAAGAAGGAGGGGGAGGACGTGTTCTAGGCACTGGAGCAGAGATTCCCCTGCAGCCCGTGGTGAAGTCCCTGGTGAGGCAGGCTGTGTCCCTGCAGCCCGTGGTGAGAGGGCAGGCTGTGCCTCTGCAGTCCATGGAGGTCCACAGCGGAGCAGATCTCCATCTGCAGCCTGTGGAGGACCCCACACAAGAACAGGTGGATGCCTGAAGAAGGCTGTGACCCCACGGGATGCCCACGCTGGAGCAGGCTGTGGCACCATGAAGAGAGGAGCCCACACTGGAGCAGGTTTGCTGGCAGGACTTGCAACCCTGTGGGGGACCCACACTGGAGCAGTCTGTTCCTGAAGGGCTGCACCCCATGGAAGGGACCCACGCTGGAGCAATTTGTGAAGAGCTGCGGCCCATGGGAAGGACTCACATTGGAGAAGTTCATGGAGGACTGTCTCCTGTGGGAGGGACCCCACTGTGGAGCAGGTGAAGTGTGAGGGGTCGTCCCTCTGAGGAGGAAGGAGCAGCAGAGACAATGGGTGATGAACTGACCACAAACCCCATTCCCATCCCCCTGGGGAAGGAGGTAGAGAAATTGGGAGTAAAGTTAAACCCAGGAAGAAGGGAGGGGTGGGGGAAGGTGTTTCTAAGATTTGGGTTTAATTCTCATTACCCTACACTAATTTGACTGGTAATAAATGAAACTAATTTCCCCAAGTCAAGTCTGTTTTGCCCGTGACAGTAACTGGTGAGTGATCTCCCCCTGTCCTTACCTCAACCCACGGACTTTTTCATTATATTTTCTCTCCTCCTCTCCCCCTGAGGAGTGGAGAGATTAGGTAGTTTTGGTGGGCACGTGGCGTTCAGCCAGGGTCAAACCACCACAGATCTGTATCTTTTTTTCCCTGGATTTCCCTTGAGTTTGACATAAAGGACTGGTTAGGTCTATATTTCATTCTAACCATGTCTTATTTGATGTCTTATTCCAGCACCCCAACAGGAATCCTCACAGATACAACTGTCAGGTAGTCAAATTCATTCTGCAATGCTAGGAAAAGTGTCTGGGTGTCTGACAGCAACCCTAACTTTTGCCACCAATGAAGAAAATGTTTCTGCATGGGTTCAGTTGTTCTTTGTTCTTCTACCATGTGGTAGCAAGTGCAGTTCCAGCCCAGCTGCAAACATGCTGATTTTGCTGAGAAGGATGAATGAGGAGGTAAGAAGAAGCAGGGGGTACTCTGGTGTGGAAGTGCAGATGGGGGAATTGGAAGTAAAGTGAGGTTAGAGACCACTGGAGTAAGGAGGAGAGAAAAGTTTTAAGGAGGTAGGACTAATTCCCTAATCCACAGGAAAGCAGGTTTCATTAGATCTGCAGAACAACCTATTTTATTCAAGCGTTGAAAGAAAGAAATACTCAGAATGAAACCATGACCAAAGCTGGCCAAACACTGTGGCCTCTGATGTCACTGTGAAGCCCTCAGCTCAGCTGGTGTGTTTGTCATGCTCGTGACTCTGCGTGTGTTTGCATAGCCCTCTCTATTATGGCCCTTTTGTGCTTCCTTCTCTCATTACTGTATTCATTATTTTCTGACAGAATCTCATCCCTTTTGCCTTTTATTATTTCCTTAGTGCTGGTACTCACAGCAATATCAAACCGATGCCAGCAATTAAGTGACACCACTGCATGTTTCTTCACAACATTGTCTTCCACAAGCCGACCTTTCCCCAGCAAAGAGCCACACCGTTTTAATAGCCTACATCTCCCAGCCTTGTCTCTCTGGATGTCTTCTCCCTCACACAGTGGGTGACCAGCCACTTTCAAAGCCCTACTTACCAGCTCAGGGCATTTTTCATCTTCAGTCACAGCCCTGTAATTTGCAAACAGGGCTCTGTGCTGTCTGACAGGTCAGGAAGATAGCAAAATAGTTCTTTTGGTTGAGATGATTCTATGTTGAGAGCAGGATAGAATCATGTATTTTTAATATGCAAGACAACATTAACAACAGAGGTGTCAGGGGAGAGGATTAATGTTTTGTTTCGCAGAACAATTCCATCTTTCCTTTCAATACAGCTGCTAAGATTTTTACCATAACTAAATGTAATTAAAGTGCTGCTGATCTGCGCCATGATTTGTAAATTGGAGTCTACTGAAAATCCCCAACCAGGAGCCACACAAGCATACATCACTCCCCTGCCCACACTGCCAGCCAAAAAGACCCACAGCCATATGGTCTTTGAGACATTATCTGGTGTTAGTTTGGCAGGATTTATGTAGCTTATTACTGTGCAATAGCCACAAAATATACCATTGCCTATGAAAGATAAATGATAACAAGTGTTCCTGCAGAATTTCCTGGCAGTCCGGATCTGGCCATGCAACTAGGTCAGCTCTTTTCTGCCTTTCTGAAAAAAGCCACTTTTTTGCCCTTTCGGTCTTTGTCATCTACAGAATGAAATAGCCATAACTAAAAGAATCCTTTCTGTTCTTCCCAGTTCACCAAAAGAGCTGACATTTTGATGGTCACTCTTCAATTCAGTTCTCCACATTTGGCCATAGCAGAGTACTGCTGAGGCTCTGCGCTGTCCCAGTCTGCTACTGGTTCCTTACTCTATCAGTCTCTTGTTTCACAGTCATTGTCATCCCCTCCACCCAATGCAGCCAGAAAATGAGTCGGTACTTACTTGTATTGCTGTGTCCTGTAGATCCCTGTTGAGATTCCTGCAGTAATAATAGAAAAAAGGTATGGTGTGTTATTTTTTATGACATTTTTTAGCTGCAATACTTGCTTGAACATTACCTTAACAATACAACCAGCATTGTTAATTGTTCATTCAGTTTCAAAGTAATTTTCAATTACAAGAATAAATCCAATATTTCTTTGAAAATCCATTAATTCTAAGGCTTGTAAACTTATTTCACAACAACCTTTTAATGGTTCAATTCCTTGTATAGCTATTACGACTCTCCTGCTCACTATTCATTTATTGATCAGCCAAAACTTGTCTATTATCTTCTACAAGTTTAGATGAGAAGACAGAGGGAAGACCAATATTGCTTCATGGGCTGTTAGATTCCTGAGGTAGTAGCACAGCTGGTCTTTCCTTTTTACATGTTGATATTGACAGCATGGGAGAATGGAAATACAGAATTTTAGTTCTGGATCCTTGAGATTACAAGGTCAACCTTGTATCACAACCCCGATATCTATGAATACAGTGCAATAAATTAAACAATTTTTCCCTCACGTGCAAATGTTCACATACTTTACATAATCGTTTTGCATTCATAAAAATATAAAAGAAGCCTACAAATAGAAGGGAAATACAAATATAAACTATAACAAAAAGATATTTAAGGAAAAAAGAACCCTGCTATGGATGACAGCAGGGAAGATATCCCATATGCAACTGCTTCTGAGTAACACAGACACACATAGGAATACTACCTTGTATACATGCTGCAGTTACAACTTCAGTAAAGACTGCTTGGAGATGCCAGGCACCCACAGCAACACACGCAGTCATTTTCAGTGGGGAATCAGGAGCTGGACCAGATTCCTGGTCCACAGAGGCTGTGATGAGCCAAATGCACAGCTCATCAAGAAAGCAATTGCAAGTCCCCAGAGAGATCAAGTATGCTCCCGCTCGGCTGAGCTGAGATTTTGCTGCTGAGTCACTCAGAAGCATGCCTCAGCAGTTTAGGGCCCCAAGAGTTTCTTGGCATCTCTAAATGGAGGTTGACTGGACTGCAAGCACTAGGGGCTCTAGGGCTCGGCTAGACAAATCCCCTTCATCTGTACCATTTGCTCTAGGGTCAAGACTCTCCAGACTGCATGGCTTTGATCTATAATTTTTATGTTATAATACACATCTGCTTCACTGCCATCTTACACACCTGAAATGCGAGACATCAAATTTTTGGGAAAGCCCTAAGAGTTTCTATCTTCAACTGCAGTATGAAAAGATCTCTACTGTGTTTCACATGCCGACAATAATTTCTCAATAATTTGAAATTGTCTACTTTTGACAAATTGCCTCATCTTTTTGTGAATGCTTCTGATGAAGGGATATTAAAGCCTGTTTTTTTCTGGTGACTGAATATAATCTTAAGTAGTCAGGATCAGCATGCAGTGGTGATATAGTAAAATGTACACTTGAATTTAAATGCTATTCTAGTAGCCAACCAGGCTGCCAATAAAAGTAGGCTATTAGAGCACGTTCAGTTTCCAGAATAGTGAATTTATGTACCTAGAGAGGTTTGAGGGAATACAATCATTTTGATGAAAATACCTCAGGTTTCTAAAAGTGTTTGAAACTGCTAAACAAGGGTCTCATCACACTTTTACATTTTTGTCCACCTCAGGAAGAATTCACCCTCCCCTTTAACAGCCTAGCACAGTCTCTTTCCCCTGCCATTGGCTCTGTATAGCCTCAAATTTGACAGCAAAACATAGAAGCTATAACATTTTTGCTTTTCCTTTTAACTGATTCTTTAAAATAAGTGTCTTGATTCCCAACAAATTATTGTTAATAATAAAGGCTAATACAAAAATTTCATAGCAAAATAAAGAATGCTCCCACACAGGTAGGAAAAAAGTATGACTTCATGTAACCGAAAAAACCAAAGGTGAAGTCTTCACTTCTGGAGATTATTTTCTGGAGCGTTTGCTCCAGCTTGTTAAAATCAACAAGAAAGGAAAAAGTAAATGAATTGAGCATGTAAAGAATAACATCACTATGATAACTTAGCTTCTGTCAAGAATAATTACCCAATAGCTTTGTGACAAAACACCAGTTCTCTTGGAGTGGATAAATTATTCTCAAATAAAAAAATGATGGTTGATTCCATAATATCACACACATATAACTAGAAATCAAAAACCTGATCGAACTTCCGAGACATGAAATCACAGTAAAAATGAAGAAAGAGAGCAAAGCAAGCATCAGAATTAACAGCATTCTTTTTTCTCATACAAGAGTAGAGAATTAATGCCTGAACATGAAAGCTCATTCGCACAAGCACCAAGTGAGCTCTTATTTACCAAATTTAATTATTCATCTAAAGTTTATTTATTAAGATGTTTTTAATAAAATTACAATCAAATAATGCCTGATCATTTGTATGTAACAAAATGTGACAGATAGGAGAAAGGAAAGCACACACAGCCTTTCACATCACACACTGATTCAATTATCCTTAAGCTTTGAAAAACAAGAAGTAAAGAGACTGTCATTGCTCCTTTCTAGTAAATTCAAGAGTACAAATTAATTCCACAGAGAAAACAAATCCAAAGTTAAGGATAAAATGTAACTTTATGCCCTCTATTACATAAAGGACAGTTCCCTAAGTGTGCTCTCCCAGCAGCGTTATGCTGGGAAACCTACTGAGCACTGGCACATGTGTCAAACCTGACCTGGACCTTCCTTCCATTCTTGTGCATTAATGCACATGTTAATGAGGTCTGATTTCATATACAGGTACAGCATATGCACATACATTCACCCCAACCACTGAGCATATAGTTGTATAGATGGACACACCCACACACGCAGTTTCAAATAATGCAATCTTTATATTTGTGATATATAAACCTCAGTTATTTAGCTTTTATTACTAGACTGATCTCAAAACCAGCCTAGCTATAGTTGCTGTGGCCTTTGCAACTTTAATAGCCTAATTAATAAATTTCAAGTTTTAAGCTGTCAGATCACTAATTACTTTAGTTGCAGGTTAAAAGCAGTGTGGCATGTATGGAACTAATGATGCTGACACTCAGTTTTTATAGTCAGAAAAGTAAGGATGATTTGCATCCCTGAAACAGGGCAGTAGTCCTACAAGCTTCTCTTTTTCTCGTTCCCAAAATGATGAGTATCTTCACACTTGGAAACTGTCTTCTGTTAAAAAGGATTGCAGCCCACCTGCTTCTCTGGCTGGAAGAGTCATTGCAAATGAAGTGAACTGATCTCTCAACACTGCCATAAAGACTGAAAATGAATTCACGGTACCATGGATTGCTTGGAACTAAGAGATGAAGACGATGCCCTGAATTTAGCCTTTTAGCCTCTTTGCTGGCCTTGGCCACTACTTAACTGACAGGCTCATTTATCTGAATAATGTGCGATCCGCAACAGTTTGGTGTAGTCCTTAGATTTTAACAAGTCGGGACAGCTACATATCTTACCTGTAGGAAAGCTTCCTAAGAGTTATGGAGACATCCTCTATGAGATCCAATAAAGATTTTACACCACACTTTGTGAAAAGCAATAGCTAGCTTACGAATATCTCAAAGACATGTGTGAAAAATTAGGAAACCATTCTCTGCATTTTGGAGCCTGAAAAGGAGATGCTTTCTAAAGTCTGCAACTCCACAGGTTCAGAGTAAGCCACAGAAGTAGCATTTAATCATTTAAAAATATTTAAAAATAGAGGTGGTGTCTAAAATTAACACGATCTATGGATAGTAATGCAGGATTTTTCCAGGACTCTCTTCAGAGTTTTGTTAGGTACCTCTTCCCCATCTCGCAAAAAGCAGATAATTTTTGACCTTGCAGACCACCCAGGCCACAATACAGCTGTGATGTTATTATATGTACAAAAGTATGCTCATATATTAGTAGATTAAATCTTGTCCATCCTAAGCTTAAATAAAATGGAAAATCTACTTTTGTAAGAGAAAAGGAAACCATCTAGAAAAGGGTGTTTAAAAATGAATGATAGATCTCTGAAATGGCTCTGCAGTTCAAACTATTAAAATATTTTCCAGAAAGATGGATGAACAGGCGGAGAGAAGATGAGAAAGTCAGTATCAACCATTATTCACATATCTTTTCCCCATAATATGTCGTTCTCCTTTTCCTATATTTATCACAACACATTTTGTTGTGAGGAAGGGCATTCATGATGCTTACACAGTTATGCTGACAGGTCCATCTTGCCCATGCCCATCTGCACGCATGCCATGCAAGCACAGTGTGGTGATAATTATGGCAGAAACTGCAGAAATGCAAACACCACTTTGTTTTTGTCATCCATATCTGGGCACTTCACCTGCATGTAAGCTGCTGATCCACCTATCTCCTACTGGACTTACTCTAACGTAACAAGCCTCTAGCCCGCTTACCATTTTCAGTCAGCTGTCTGCCTTCAATGAGCAAATAGACAGTGAGTTATTTCCTTCTTTTTCTTTCATAACATGCCAGAGATGTTTTGGTTTACACCCCTGGTACTTCAAAATCATGACACTCTCATCCACGGAAAAGCTGTTTTGCTGTAGGGAAATCTTGAACGTTTCTTGGCTTTGTGGTTATAATTATTCCCTGCACTAAATTTTGCAGAAATGGACTTAAAAGTTACCAAAGGAGCTTGCTTTAACAGGAGGAAGGCTATAAACAGCATCAATACCATCTTTCAAGCTTGAACACTTCATGAAATATGCTTGTGGCATATAAACAGTATATGGTGATACAATGTGAATTTTTTATTTGCTCTTGCATAGGATAGCTGATTTAACTCCCTTCTGACTTACAGTATAAATAATGTGGTTTCCCCAAGCTCATGCTGATGAACCTTACCATGCCACACTGCATCCTCCCTGGGATACACATACAATAGCAGAGCTGGTTTCAAGGGACCATCAGCAGGACCAGTGGCCTTGGTCCCTTGAGGGACCAAATACTTCCCTGGCAAATTTTTCTGTGGCCCCTCTGGGCATCGTGGCACTGGGCTGCCTGCCTCTCTAGCAAGGCTGTCCCTGAAGGCAGGTTGGTGGCAGGGGATGTATGCTGACTCCTCAGCCCCTGACTGTATTAGTAAAGCCCACCTCAGACCTCAATGGTTTCAGCAAAAATCTCGTCTGGCAAAGACAAATGAAGCAGGAGCAATGTATGCGAGCAGGAGCTTCCTGACTCACAGCAGCTGTCTGCACCCTGAAGTATCAGTCAGGATCTTCAGAAGGTGCCTGCAGAAGGCACCACATCTGGACACCCCACCAGGGACACCTGCCTTTTAGCCTTGTGGTGAGGAACCCATGACCCACACACCAGCATCAGTGCTGCTGCTGGAGATAGGCAAACAAGACCGTGTAGCCCTGCAGAGTCTGTGAACAAGGAAAAGTCAGTGGACACTGGCACACACATGGAGAAGGTCATTAGCACGGCATCAACCTCAGACCAGGCACCTCATATGCTTACTCAGGGCTCATGCAGGACATATTTTGAGGGGCAGGAGGCATGGTTCTACATGATGTTGCGTGTCTTACCTTGTTTGGGAAGGGAAACTTGATTTGTTCTGCCTTTCCTGGTGTGTGAATAGCTGACAGTGGTGGAGGCCAGGAATGGGTCATCTCCTGAAAAATAATATTGTACAGCAAACTGTTTAGTGGAATAGGAGACAATGATAGTATATCAGTAGCAAGAGTGCCTGGGTAGTGGAATATTTAAGTTACTGCAGCTTCTAGGAGATGCCCAGTTTACATATAATCTAGACAATACACGAGCTACATTGATTTTTATCACAGACTCTTGAGAGCAGTTCTTAAGCGCCGTTTCATTTTCCTGAATAGTTAATGTCTCTTAAGTGCAAGAAGTTTGATTTTTCTGACAATCTGCTACCACATTTTAATCAGGCAATGTATTCTGGCTGGTGAGACTAACAGAATAACTTTTTTTTTGTAGCATAGAAACAGAAATTTCAGTTCACGACCAAGTAATGGGATGCACACTATGGACTAATCATGAAACAGATTTCATAGACAAAGTCAGAATGATAAATGCTTAACACTTGCTGAATGGTTAATTCCTAAAATTTCCTTTATCATTGTAAAGGAGTTGAGTAAGTTCCTAACTGCAACATGTTTGTGCCTTGCAGGATGCAAACATGTGGCAAGCCCTAAACAAGGTGTGCTGCACTCCACCTTTGTCTTCTCCCTGTGTTGTTCTGAAGGACATTTTTTAATAGCTAAGAGACATAAGTAGCTTGACCTGATTTGTATGCAATCATTCCTGACACTGTTTCAGGTAGCAGGTAGACACACATTCAATACTGTTATTCAAGCCTGAATAAGTTGGTTTCCAAAGAAAGGCTACTTTTGGGGAGGTGTAAATTAAACACTTCAGACAAGAAGTTTGTTAAGAGAGAGGCTTCACATTCCTCTCTAGTGCAAGCTGTTAAAGGATGGACATGTTTTTCACATGTTCAGCACCAGCAGCCATAATATTTGGCACACAGTGACTTAACAGAATTAATATGAGAAGTAGCACAGAGCGTGACAACCCTGAAGAGTCGGTCCATAAGTTTCAAGAGCTGAAGAGCAAATAACATCCTGCCTAAGCAGGGGGCTCACTGACACTATCAAGAGTTTGCCTGGCAGATGCTTTGCTGGGTTTTGATACCATTAGCTGACTGTGGAATTGTTTCTCAGTGATATTCTAAGGAGTCGTGCTGAGATCCATGATCAGCCCTAAAATAATACTGGAGTTGTATTTCCATGACTCATTCCTTTCTAAAGAGAAAAGAAAATGTCCTTCTATGAAAAAAGGTGTGGGTGAATGTCTTGCCCATCCTTTGTTAGTGCTGATGGAAGTGCTTCCTGACCATGCAGGGACTGAGCTTGGGCATTTTTTACATAGAAGAAAGTCTCCATCTGTTTTGCCAATGAAAGGATCAGCCCTTTCAACATAGTTTATTAGTAATAAATGTCACCTTTAAAGCATTCTTGATAAACAGTTTATTTCCTAATAAAAACGGCATTGTTTTATTTTACTCGAGGCTAAAAAGTTACATGATTTATTATACTTCTGTAATCTATGTGCGTGCCTCTAATCAGTGCATCATCTGGTTTGCAGTTTCACTATCAGAATTGCTTTGCTTTTCAGTTCTTTGAAGCAGATTGTTCATCTTATAACTTCCTTATCTGATAAGTGCCAGCAATAGCAGTATATAGTAATTTTTAATATACAGTAAGTTCTTTAAACTCAGACAACAAAACCCACAGGCAACTAGATTGCTATTTGCTCCAAGAACCTGGCACGTGTGCCATTGTTTTCAAAAGATTAAGGAATTACTTCTTGAGAAATATTCCAACAGTAAATAAATTGATGAAAAGGAGATTTGTAATGTGGACATTTAATCCTTAGGTTGTGATCTAAAAAAGCATCACTTTCTCACCTGCTTTTCTCTGCTTTTCCCTTACAGGATCATTTACTTTCTAGAAAATGGGATGTTGTGCATATAGACCAACAGTGTTTCCACCAGTAAAACCGCATCCCCAAACAAAGTGTTTTTCCCTACAAGTTGAGGTGCTGAGCCTGAAAGTGTGCATATGAGTGAACTATGTGTCCCTTTCTTCTGAATGGCAATGCGTTAGGTTATCTCGATCACTTGAAGAATTGGGGCAGCCAAACAAGGAACATCTGGAGGCTTTCACCTGAAGTTATCCTTCTTGTGAAATATGCTGTTCAGTACTTATGATTTCCATTTGCCCGAGAAACAGTTCCTCCAGGTTATGTGGTGACTGACCCCCACTGTCACCTTCAGGGAAACATCTTCTGAGAAGTCTGCTATATGCCATGCAGAAACCAATCTGTTACAGCAGCAGAGCTCTTCCCTCCCACCTTGCCTGCCCGAGTCCAACAATGATGCCTTCATCCAGGGAAAAGACCAGAGGGCTGATTAAAAATAAGGATGACCTTTTTTTTTTGACATGTCAAAATCTTTCATTTCTTTTTTTCCCCAAGATTATTTCTCATCCACACTTCAATGAAAAATGCCCTTAATGTTTTGGGGGTTTTTTTTCAGCTAGCTTCTTGTCTTCCTTTTTACTTTGAGTTGTGGTATATAATAAAGCTTTCTACATAATTTAACTTTGACATAACCCTTTCTGACACAAAGATTTAGTAAGACCACTGATATTTGCCAGAGTTAATAATTGCCATTATCATGAATATCTGAATGTGAATGTACTAGAATAATATTTTGAGTTGCGATCATATGGTGTATTTATTGCTACTCTTTGGAATTCAGACAACTATAAAATGAAATCAAATTAGAAAAAAATAAATCAGAAAACTAACATGAAAAATTCCCCAAACTATAGGTTGCCATCTATTGAGGAGTGGTAAGATTTAAACATAGTAAAATAATTTTAGAAAAGAGAAATATTAAACTATGTGCACAGTCTCCTTCTGTCTGCCAGGATCAGAATCTCAAAAATTAGGAGAAAGCATTTAGGTGTTGTCCAGCAAGTGTCAACACTTTGCAAGGTCAAGCAGAAACAAATCCAGAATATGTTCCTGTGTGCCAAATCTTGTAATTTTAGACTATCTGAAGATATTTGAGACAGATTAAAAGCACTAGCGGTGACATATGATTATATCAACATCTTTTTTTAGTACATGGTGTGAAATGTTTGAAAATGTAAACCCAAATGGCAACTACCTAACTAAATAGAAAGGCCTCAACTTTTATGGTTAAAATAAGATTTCATGCACAGCTTCTCTTTTCTGCTCAGCTAACTTGCCTGTCTTTGGAGTTTGGGACTGTCATAAGGCAGCCACTGGACTGAAAACAATGTTTCAAATGGACTGATGAAAATGTCATAGAATCATAGAATGGTTTAGGTTGGAAAAGACCTGTATTGAGTCCAATCACAAACCTAACACTGCCAAATCCACCACTAAACCATGTCCCTAAGCATCACATCTACATGTCTTTTAAGTATCTCCAGGGATGGTGACTCAACCACTTCCCTGGGCAGCCTGTTCCAATGCTTGACAACCCTTTCAGTGAGGAAATTTTTCCTAATATTCAATCTAAACCTCCCCTGGTGCAACATGAGGCCATTTCCTCTCATCCTATCACGTTACTTGGGAGAAGAGACAGACACCCACCACTCTACAACCTTCGTTCAGGTAGTTGTAAAGAGTAATAAGGTCTCTCCTCAGCCTCCTTTTCTCCAGGCTAAACAACCCCAGTTCCCTCACCCACTCCTCACAACACTTGTGCTCTAGACCCTTCATCAGCTTCATTGCCCTTCTTGGGACACGCTCCAGCACCTCAATGTCTTTCTTGTAGTGAGGGGCCCAAAACTGAACACAGGAATCGAGGTGCGGCCTCACCAGTGCCGAGTACAGGGGTAAGATCCCTTCCCTATCCCTGCTGGCCACGCTATTGCTGACACAAGCCAGGATGCCATTGGCCTTCTTGGCCACCTGGGCACACTGCTGGCTCATATTCTGGTGGCTGTCAAACAACACTCCCAGGTCCTTTTCCACCAGGCAGCTTTCCAGCCACTCTTTCCAAGCCTGTACTGTTACATGAGGTTGTTGTGACCCAAGTGGAGGACTTGGCACTTGGTCTTGTTGAATCTCATCCAACTGGCCTCGGCCCATTACAGCCTTCCTACCCTCAAGCAGATCAACACTCCCACCCAACTTGATGTCATCTGCAAACTGACTGAGGGTCCACTCAATCCCCTTGTCCAGATCACTGATAAAGATGTTAAACAGAACTGAACCCTGGCGAACACCACTTGTGACCAGCTGCCATCTGGATTTAGCTCCGTTCACGACAACTCTTTGGGCCCAGCCATCCAGCTGTTTTTTTATCCAGTGAAGAGTACACCCATGCAAGCCATGAGCCACCAGTTTATCCAGAAGAATGCTGTGGAATGGTGTCAAAGGCTTTACTAAAGTCTAGGCAGACAACATCCATGGCCTTTCCCTCATCCACTAAGCAGGTCACCTTGTCATAGAAGAAGATCACGTTATTCAAGCAGGACCTGCCTTTCATAAACCCATGCTGACTGGGCCTGATCACCTGGTTGCCCGTATGTGCCATATGATGGCACTCAAGATGATCAGCTCCATAACCTCCTCCAGCACTGACAGGTCTGTAGTTCCCCAGATCCTCCTTCTGTCTGTTTTTGTAGATGGGCATCACATTTGCTAACTTCCAGTCAACTGGGACCTCCCTGGTTAGCCAGGACTGCTGATAAATGATTGAAAGTGGCTTGGTGACCACTTCCACCAGCTCCCTTAGTACCCTTGGGTGGATCCCATCTGGCCCCATAGACTTGTGTATGTCTAAGTGGTGTAGCAAGTAGCTAACCATTTCCCCTTGTATTATGGGGTCTTCATTCTGCTCTTTGTCCCTGTCTTCCAACTCAGGGGGCTGGGTACCTGGAGAACAACTGCTCTTACTAATAGAGACCAAGACAAAAGAGGCATTAACTACATCAGCCTTTTCCTCATCCTTTGTCACTATGTTACACACCACATCCAATAAAGGATGAGATTCTTAGTCCTCCTTTTGTTTTAATGTATTTATAGAAACATTTTTTATTGATTTTTATGGCAGTAGCCAAGTTAAGTTCTAGTTGGGCTCTGACCCTTCTAATTTTCTCTCTGCATAACCTCACAACATCCTGCAGTCCTTCTGAGTTGCCTGCCCCTTCTTCCAAAGGTCATAAACTCTCATTTTTTTCTGAGTTCCAGCCAAATCTCTCTGTTTAGCCAGACTGGTCTTCTTCCCTGCCAGTTTGTCTTTCAGCACATAGGAATGGCCTGCTCCTGTGTCTTTAAGATTTCCTTCATGAAGAATGTCCAGCCTTCCTGGACTCCTTTGCTCTTTAGGACTACCTCCCAAGGGACTCTGTCAACCAGTCTCCTAAACAGGCCAAAGTCTGCCCTCCAGAGGTCCAAGGTAGCAGTTCTGCTGACCCCCCATCCTCTGAGAATTGAAAGCTATCATTTTGTGATCACTACGCCCAAAACAGCCTCCAGCCACCACATCACCCACAAGTCCTTCTCCATTCAAAACCAACAGGTCCAGTGGGACTTCTTCCCTAGTTGGCTCACTCAACATCTGTGTCAGAAAGTTATCTTATATACACTCCAGGAACCTCCTGGACGGTTTCCTCTCCGCTGTATTGTATTTCCAGCAGACATCTGATAAGTTGAAGTCCCCCATGAGATCAAGGTCTAGTGACTGTGAGACTTCTAGCTGCTTATAGAATATTTCTTTTGCCTCTTCATCCTGGTTGGGTGGTCTATAACAGACTCCCACCATGATATCTGCCTTGTTGGCCTTCCCCCTGATTCTTGCCCATAACCACTCAACCCTATCATCACCATCATTAAGCTCTAGACAGTCAAAGCACTCTCTAACATACAGGTCTATGCAACCACCTCTCCTTCCTTTCCTATCTCTTCTGAAGAGTTTACAGCCATCTGTTGCAGCACTCCAGTTGTGCGAGTCATCCCACCATGTTCCTGTGATGGCAACTATGTCATGTCATAGTTATCCTGCTGCATAGTGGCTACCAGCTCCTGCTGTTTGTTGCCCATGCTGTGTGCACTTCAGTTGGGCTACTGATCCCACCACCTTTCTGGGGGGAGAAGCCCTAATTCCTACATGACCATTCTCAGGCACATTTGTGGTTTCTAATACACCAATAACCCCTGTGTCTTTGCTGCACATGGATCTCCATCCCCTACCTCCACTGAGATGGCAGACCGAAGGACCTTGCTGGCACACTGTCCCTCAAACATTGACATGCTGCCCCCAAGCTTATCTCTAGTGAGTCTGGTTTTATTCCTTTCCCCCTTCAAATCTAGTTTAAATATCTTTCAATGGGCCCTACTAACTCCTGTGCAAAGATCCTTTTCTCCTTTTGTGACACATGTACCACATTTGTTGCCAGCAGGCCTGGTGCCATGTAAACTGACCCATGATCAAAACCCCCAAAATACTGCTGGAGACACCAGGCTCAGAGCCAGGTATTGATCTGCTGGTTCTTCCTGTTTCTTCTCTTGTCATTCCCTGCAACTGGAAGGATAGAGGAGAAGACTACTTGTGCTCCTGATTTCTTAACCAGTCATCCCAAGGCCCTGAAGTTTCAGACTTCCTATTGCAACTTCATCACTGCCTATCTGAAAAATCAGGGCACCTGATTATGCAAGGGCACCTGGGAAAGTGGGGTAGCAGTACATTTAAGTGTACTTAAGATGCTCGGCACCTTCAAACTGGTGTTAGAACACTGATTGACACAAAATAATTTGGAAATTAGAAAAGGAAAAAAGCAGGGATTTCTTTTTTTAGCATAAATCAAACAAAAAGTAAGTCCAAAACACCTGGTACCAGAAAATGTTCCAGCCACTACAAGATAATTGTCTAATTTAAAACTAGTTTAGATCTTTCTCCAAACTTCATGAAGTTAACCTTAAAGTTCTCAATAATATTAATAGAAGTACTGAGAAGTCATTTGGGATCCAGAAGTGGGGAAAACAAAGATTTCTGGATCAAAGAAGGAAGGCCTGACTAGACTGCTTAAAAATACATGCGGATAAGCGAGTGTGCCCAATCCAAGCAGGACAGCTTGTTTGAGATGATGAGAACTGCTCTCATCCTCCTGTGCAAGACTGAGGGGTGGCTCTTTTTTTTCCCCCCTAAAAAAGCCTCTTTTTTTTCCTAACATGTTTCTCCTTGTGAGGGTTGCAGTGATGTTGTTTCACACTGACATCTTTGTGGTGGTGGTGATGGCACGTCTCATTCACGTGCATATTGTAACTCTACAATGCTACATCTCCACCTGTAGTAAATCAGTTTTCAGCAGCTATATATAAATGTCCAGTTTTACAAGCTATAAAGGTCCAAGCCTAGTTAATCTTAGTCAACATGCCTACTTGGCTTTTCTTCTCACTGAAGGAAAAATCTTCAAATAAAGAAATCTATAGTATTTTGTATCCTTGCTCCAAATTCAGTTTCTGCAGCAACAATTAAGTAACAAGACACTTCTTGTGGATTAATGACAGCTAGGCAGTGTTTTGTTTGGGGCTTTTATCCCTAGCTTGTAGGTAATTTTTCAGGAAAAGTATAATTCAGAGGTAAATAGTAGTATTCACTAAGACTTAAGGCAATGCTATATATCTAGTTGCTGTGTGGCATCTGATACCAAGAATGGTTGAACTGATTCAGAAAAATTCTAATTAATAAAAAGTAGGAAGAGTGGTATCATTTAGATTTAAAAATCTATCCACATGTATTATCTTTTGTTCATTTGGTGCCAAAATCAGAATTATCATTGGGCCATTAAGAAAATTGACTGTTTAATCCTCCTCTTTGCTTGTGCTCACCTAGCCAATTTTTGACTCATAATATTTTGTCTCTCCACAGATGATGATTTAAGAAATGTTTGTAGTGTATCATAAAGGACCCTGTCAAACACCTTTTGAAAATTATTTTAGCTGGCTCAACTTCATCCACTGCTCTACTGACATGTCGCAGGAATTATAGGATATTGGTGAGACACAATTTTCCTTTGCAAACACTTTGCTGGTTAGCTCATGGGGACTGCAGAGTCTCTCTCTTTGTAGTTATCTACACTAAAATGCAGATTTTAGGGTAGATATATTTATTCAGATGGAACTCAAGGCAACACAAAGCTAACGCAGAGCTTTCCAAGACCCTTTAGCAAGTGATCACAGGACACAGTTTGAGAACCTCTAATCCAGTTACTTTCCTGTCTTCATAAAATAGGTTGTTTTTTTTTTTTTTTTTTTAACACAGGAGACTCTCTCTTTAACTGCTGTCAGTTGGCAAAGATCACTTTCAGTTCAGTGAAGCTGTACTGCCACTAGCTGACAACACGGCTATGATTTTAATGTCAAACATCCAAAGCAAAGAGTCTGACACTGAAACTTTTGGAGACTATGTTGAAGCTGACAGCATTTCACTATGATAAGGTTCCCATGATATGAAAAGCAAATTTTTTAAAAAAATTGATTCCTCTAGTATCTGTTATTGCTGCAACTTTTCTAACCCAAACCTCAAATATACACCTGTAAAATAGAAAGTTAAAGCTGTTTCCTTGTTTCTTTAGAATGACATCACTTATACAAACTACATCTTCTTAACTCTTCTTCTTCCTCATAAACCCTGTAGTTTCTTTTGAGCACTTGATAATTTTCCTCTTTTCATTTAAGCATCTTTTATTTTGTCATTATCCTTTTGGTAACTTGTTATTCTGAACCACCACCCAATAAAATATCTTGCCATTTTTGAGCTTCTGTTGTTTCTGTTTTTACTGCCTTTCCATCCACTTATTTGGGCAGGTTTTAATCTATAGTTAATATTTATGTCACAGATGATGCAAAATGTTTTCTAAACTTGAGATTAGTGACAACATGGTTTCACCCACCTGCTAAATGAAGGATTAAATAAGGGAACTACTATGAGCTCCCTGTCATGGAGCTGAAATAACTGTAAGGACACCATTTACACTGAGCTGGGTGCCAGTTCAGCACTGAACCTCAGTCAGCAGCTCTTCTGTCTCCCCTACTCCTGCTAAAACAGTTTCAAGGAGCCACTTTTTTCATAGCAATCTGCTGCAAAACACATTCTACCACATTTCCCCTTTGGCTCCAGTCCCTTCGAATGCCCTGTTGCTTTCTGTAATATGAATTCCTTTCAACAGGCTTCCTCAGTATAACATCCACAGATATATGACAATCCAGGGGAGAATGCTTGTCAAGGAATTTTTTTGTTCTAAGCAAAGAAATAAAGGTAATTGTGTAGCTTGTGACTGTCATTTGTGCTGTGCTTGGTTCTTCAGATGTGCATGGATGGACGTCAGCTGAAACTGCCTGATAGAAACAGGAGTCTGTGTGTGTGTATGGGGGTTGCGTCTGTGGGCTGGGAAGGAGGGAAAAAAAAGAGAAATTAGGCCCTTGGAAAGGGAGAAGGTCAGAGATTTTGCAGACTGCAGCATTAAAGAATGTGTTCAGCATTAAATCTCTAGATATTTGGTATCTACAGAACGAAACCATTCCAAATCATGAACATTTGCAACGTGATCTGTGGATCAATTCAGTCTACAGAAAATCACAAATGCCAGTGCAATAAGTTTCTGTTTGGAATACGTTATCTCTGCTTTAGTGGAACCACCCTGCAAATAGCCTGCAACATTTAGTCAAGGTTCAGCAATCTAGGACAGATAAATGTAAAAGAAGGCTACAGTTGCTTGCTTGTCAAGCTGACTTAGGTCCTTCATTGTATAATTCTTTAGCAAAACCTTTGTAAATTTTTATTAATTTTTGGCAAACTAAATGAGCCTGTAAGTCTAGAAGAAGCTAGGGATAGAGTTAAGAGAAATGTGGTTTGATTCTAAGAACAAGTATTAATTATGATATAACCCATGCCATGCTCTCTCGTATCAGAGTTTAAGACAAAAAGATTTATCTCTATCAGGAAAGGAAGAACATGTCCCATTACAGAATTTAGAGGTTTCCTTAAAAACATTTAAATATTCTGAAATGAAAAAGAAAAAAGGACAGAATTTCTCCTTTAGTTGCAATGATGAATATCTGTTCTTAGCTAAGAAGCTACGTTTCTAGGCAAAAGCATAGGGCTATATGATACGACAAACTGTCTGAAAACCAGCCTTGCCTGGGTAAGCTGAGATGATGTGGTTAATCAAGGTACAATCTTTATTAGTGCATTAACCTCCTGCACCCAAGGACTGCGGATTCTAATTCCTGAATTGCCATGCAAGACTGATGCACCTAGTTTTCTAGTCTCAGTTGGCAGCAAGCTAACAGAAGTGGCTAATGAAGATGAATAGCTGCCTCTTGGGAGTGGGGGGAGGAGAAAGAGGAAAGGAAAAGACCTAGGATACTTCAAGGTCCAGATCTCTGCATGATTTCAGATAATAATGAAAAAGTGCACATAGTCAACATTTTCAGAGATTGTAACAAGCATGTTAATTCTGCCATCTGCTAACAAAGCAATGATAGTGGCCTCAGGATTGCTCTGGAAACATTTCAAGAAGTTAAAACAAAGGCTATTGAAAATAAAGACCAGGACACTGGTCCAGCTCTTACCCGGTTTTTGATGGATGATTGTATTAATATGGACAAAGGAACAGACCAAAAAAAAAATGCCCAAAGCTGAAAACCAGACACATTTTCTAAGGAAAACATCTGCGGTTTTGAGAAGACAAAAATACCATCATGGTAAATATTTTGCCACAAATGCATTTGACATACTAATAGAAACATCCCTTTATTTCAGACAAAAATACTCTGCTAAAGGTAAGGAGGTCATCAAAGCAAGATTTGTGGGGGAAAAAAAATCTGGCGTTTTTTGAAACTAGAAAAATTTTTCAAGTTTCTTATTTGGGGGGGGGTGTTGGTGGTGTGTGTGCTGGAAGATTTCTGATAGGTGCATTAGTGATACTGGTTCACACCATTGGACAGAAGGTGAAATAGATGGTCATCAGTTTGGCCTAATTTGTTCTTAGTTCCAGTCTTTCATACTCCTGAAGCCAGTTTAAGAGGACTGGGGGTACCATAAAGACTTAGTTCCTGGGAACCTAAGGGCTTGTACAAAGAGCTCTTTTGTCTGTCTACAGTGGAGATACACCAGCAAGTATGCATTGATAATTTTTAGCTCAGCTCATTCAGCCAACTGATTCAGTATTTCAAGCTTCATGAACTTACGGGTAACACAATAGTGCCTGTGTGGTCTGTGCACAAGTTACGGGCAGACATTACATGCAGTAAACACCTTGTGCTCTAGGTTAGGGTTTAAGGTGCTACTGGAACACTCTTCAGCTAACGTGCCTGCAAAGGCTGCAACCATAACAAGAAAGCAAGCTTCTGTTCTGTCCTATTACAACAAACTTCTTGGTCAGCGTGAAAAGATGATAGAGAGAGAAAGAAAAGACCACAGAAGGAAAAAGTCATAATTAAACTGTTAGAAGTTAAATTGCTGTCAAATATGGCTCTATAAAGCATAGCTCTGAGAAGTTTTGCACTTGTGGTTTCTTAATTATGTTAGATGAAACATGCTCAGTTTACAGGTGAAAATTACACCAGGCTGGGACCTCAGTCTGTGGAGCTGAGCGTCAAGGCAGGAACTCTCCTTCCCTTTACCCTGCTGTAGCACAGAGAAGTTCTGTGTGGCAAAGCAGCCTGTAAATCCTTCCCGGACAACCTTGCATGGATGTGGCTGACTGCAATTAGCAAACAATTTTGTTTATGATGCTCTGACAACTTGGGGAATCTGTTCATATACAAGTCATTTATTCTGAATGAGATTAAGAAATCAGTGTAGCACTGCGTGCTTCAGTGTATGTGAGTTCAACCATCTGTTCTCAAGGTTGCATTGTGTGCCTCCTAGATCTGAATTGACAGAAAGATGTTAAATCTTGATGGTTCATATTCTAGAAGTAGTACAGTGGTACAATGTGATGACTGAAGCCAACAGAGACCAGTTCAGGTAAGAGCACAGAGTATACAGAGTTAACACAGACAAACATATGTCTACAAATTAAGAATACCATATATACCTGGTAGACTGGGACACAGGACCTGGAAATGAGTTAGAGATCACCAGAGGATAAGGAACTGAAAATACTCCCCCCACATATCAGGCTTTTGCCCCAAGAGCTCATTCCATCATTGTGCACTTGCAAATGGAGAAGTAGCACAGTAAAACTGGTGAGGCCAATGCTGGAATAGCCTGTTTCTTTGACAACATTTCTTAAAAAATGCTGGAAATTCTGAGAAGGTGAAAAAAAGAACAAAAAAAGATCACAGATATTTACAGAGATCATCCCTGTCAGACTAAGAGCTACTATGCTTCATTTGCATAAGCATTGTCATTGGGGGAAAAATACCCCACCTAATGACTTTTAGAAAATCTATTTGTAGCCAACTGTCCAGTGTCCAAGATAAAAGGTAGAACCTCTACTCAACACGTTCAACAGGATTCCCAAGAGATGACTGAAAAAATCAAGGTTGTTCATACTTAATAGGAATCCATGTATACAAAATTTCCACATAGGTCTCAGTGAAAAATGTTGTCAGTTCACAACAACAGAAAAAGATGAAAACCACTAGCTTCTTGTATCATGAGACAATAGATAGAAGGACAAAAAGGCAAACTGAAGAGAGGAAATAAAGAATAACAACTCATGAACTAGCAGTTCACTGCTGGGACACAGTGCTATGGAAATGCCTGTCTTCATCTCTTGAAGTCTTAAGATCAAGAAAGGATGCTTTTCTGAATTATATGCTTCAGGCAAATACAAGATAATGGACTCAAAACAGGGGAGAGCAGCTGCAGTTATGTCTTGTTACGTAGGTCAGAACACTAGTCAGACTGGGTGATAAAATACACCATTCAGACTCACACCTAAAATGTACCTAAGTGGGATTCTTGTTTATTCTGGAGCTTCTTTTTCAGTCCATCAAAATCCTTAGAATTTATGGCTCTTAATACAGGCTTTGTAAGTCAAGAAAACATGTGAACCATTTGTATTCACATGTGAATGCTAGGTACTGACCACAAAAGCAGTGATTAAAAGAAAGTGATGTTCCATTGTTTTTTAGAAAAGATAGAAACAAAAGTTTGCTCTTTCCTTGTGTATCAGTAATCTACAACCCATAGTTGTAACCTGCTGCTTTTGACCATATAAGGTCCAGATGCATCACAATTAACCTTGGGGATTTAACTGAGGGTTTAACATCTGCCCAACACTCTTGGC
Source organism: Athene noctua (assembly GCF_965140245.1). Taxonomy (NCBI): domain Eukaryota; kingdom Metazoa; phylum Chordata; class Aves; order Strigiformes; family Strigidae; genus Athene; species Athene noctua. Next base: position 193,504,431 of record NC_134037.1, read on the forward strand.
TATAGTCAATAGAAGGACAGACTCCAGCATGGGGCACATCAGTGGACCGAAGATCTGGAGCATCCTCTGGAAGTGACTTTCTATATTGTCTAGAGATGGAGTCCAGGTTGCTGTGCTCAGTCCTAAAGTGCCTCCAACTGGAGGGGTTGAGCCTGGCCTTGTGCCCCTTGGAGCAAAGTTTATTTCTTACATTTTTGTATGGCACCTAGCACAGAGATTTTGATCAGTGCTGGGCCTCTCTCATTGCTACAGTCACACATACAAGTTGAGGGAGAATTCAGAGATGACTTCCTGGCAGTGTTATTATTTCATCTAGCTGCCCTGATACTTCTTAGACCATCTCTTAGGTTATGTCTCTATCACCAAATCTGAGAGTGTTACCACATTCTGTATCTTGGTCATCTGCATATCAGGATGAGAGGCAAGCACTCATAAGTCCCTCTTCCCTACCCTTCCTATGTTTCTTGGAAACATATATATTCCATGTGACCTTTTAACACCTTCACATTAAGACAGTGTTGTTTCAGAAAGGTTATCTGTGATCATCTGAAATGTTTTCTTTAAATATATAGACAACCCAGTATTAGGTTTTCCAGTTTTAATGTTGTGGGGAGTGACAAGGTTAGCTGGCTATCATTTTTTCTTCTAAATAGTCATATTTGGAATCTGTTTCAGCCTGGAAGAGCAGTCGGATGGCTGAAGAGAGCTGAGGTGCTCTTCATCAGGACCCCAGCCTCAATCCCTGGAGTTGGGACCAGGGTGTGCAGAACAGTATTCCAGCAGGTCCATGAAGTCATAGCCACTATTCAGGGCAGCTCTTCATCTCCTGCTGTGTTCAGTAACGCACATGCATCCTTCCTCTAGTAGGCGTAGAGGAAAGAGCGTCTCTGTACTACAATCCTCTCATCCTGGGGCCTGGGGAATGAGCCCTGGCCAGAAGTGGAAGCCAGATACAAATGACGTCCTCCCTCCAGGACTCCCCAGACAAACAACCTGAATTCTCCTGCGGAATCAGCCACTCACACTGGAAAAAATCCAGTGAGGTGGCAAAGTGGGTCTTGGTGCTAGAGCCAGAAGCTAGTGTTCCTGCTCCAAGTCTATTTGCAATGTAAAAGGCTGGCCAGATCCTGCTGCACTTGGAAAAGTGAGTTAATAGCACTTTCCCCATATGTAGTCCAATTCCTATATGTATATGTAGGTTATAATCTCTCTGGGATGAGCACTCTCTTGTAGCATGTATGTGGCACTGTGCATCCTTAGGCTATAATTTTGTTCAGGAGTTACCATGAGCAGCAGGTTTTGTTCACTTTTACAGTGGTAAAAATACCAGCACAAGTGGGTAGAGATTTGGAGGATAGTCCCTCTTAGATAAATTACTGGATAGCTTTAGGACTTAATCAGCAGTAAAAAATTAATTCACAAACAAAGCTTGCACAGTGCAATGGTAGGGGTTCTCTACCAATGATATTTTATTCTCTACCAAGGATAAAACATGTAGTTAAATGTCCTCAAAACTACTACTGCACCTTGAACTGCTGAATTTAGAGATCTGTGAATTGACAGAAACTTCTGTGGACAAGACCATCTGACAGTATTTTAAACGGGTGGAGTAATCTCCATTTCTTTTCGACATCTTCCAGTGTTGATGTTTGAAGGATTTTGTCCAAAATGTGTGTGAAAAGCATATGGGATATGAAAGGAAGAAAACATGTACTGGAAGACTCCTCAAAATAGCTGAAATTACATATAAAACTCCCAGTGGATGCAGTTTCCATCCAAAGTCCCTCAAGCACTTCTGAGACCCCCACCCATGCACACTGTGGACCTTGGACAATTCAAATTGCACACAAGGCTGGAGGTTTCATTGTTGAGAGCAGAGGCAAAAATAAAGTGTGGAAAGTGGTAAGACCCAACTCCTGCTGCTACGTTCCAGTCTTTGCATGGCTTATTGAGACAAAAGCAGATAATCAGGGTCTTTTGCATCACAGGAAAGGGTTTGGTAAGCAGAGCACTCTGGGCTCCTGTTATAATCTTTTTTATCTATTTTGGAGAGTCAGAAGAACAAATCAGCAGGTACAAACAGACTATTTTTTTACATCAATCTGCAGGTTGTTTGGGATTTTTAGGAGAGAAGTCCTGTGATGGGATCAATCAGAGGCACTGCCCCTGCTTGAAGAGCTGGCACAATTGCAGTCCCAGCACATCAGAGGCTGCAGGTTCCTGCTGTGGCAGCCTTGAAAAAAAGATACAGACCTGCGCCCTGAAAAGACTGGCAACGGTGGGGAGAGGGCTTGAGGCCAGTCCCTTGTTGCTGTGTAGAAAAATGTTAGGCTTGCCAGCAGCACAGTGCTTCTGGGAGCGCTTGCGAGGGCGTTATGCACAGGCAGGGAGCCCGCCTGGGCTGCTGCTCCGCACCATCATGTTCTCAGGAGCCAGTGCCAGAAGCACGAAACAGCACTTGCCACTTCTCCCTGCTACACATGGGGTGGCCTTTGGGAAGCTGTTGGAGGCAGGGAGAGCCCCTTTGTTTGGCCCAGTTGTCCCTAGGCAATCTGGCATTTCTTGTTAAAGCAGATTTGAAATTGTGCTTCTCTCTAGCTGCAAATATGAGCGTTCTTTAGCTGTGCAATTCACACTTATCTAGTGTTTATATTAAGTGGGTTCTTCAAAGCTATCATTTCCCAAGCTCTGTCTGCTTTAAGCCCTGAAACAATATTTAGTGCTTATTGTACACACTGACTTTCATTTGCAAGGTATTCTGAAAACCTGAATTAAGCATCCCAGCACCCTTGTAATCTCTGTAAGTACCATACTACTATTACGAGTTAAAACACATAAAACTGAAATTAAGGTTGAAAGCATCTTGAGTCAGAAAATCCCTTAAGAAAATCCCTGTCCCAGCACAAATGGTACCAAGGGTAACAATGCCAATCTGTGACTCCACTTGGAAAAAATAGTAGAAGGTATGAAAATATACACTGAAGCCTTAACTCTGCTCCTAAAGCACGTGTTCTGGCTTCATCTACCATAATGTTTGTTTCATTAAGTAGCAGAGTAACACTAGTATCTTATTCATTATTGTAGGCATTGTCTGCACGAGAAATTTGCATTTATTTAAAAAAAGCAATGGTTTTAAACCACTTTAACTAAAACCAAATACATTTATATTTATCTAAATTGGTTAAAACCAAATTAATTGAATGGAAAGAAAAATAAATAGATCTTTGAAACAGTTCATAAGCAAACTCGTTATGAAACAATTAAACTTGACCTGATGAAACACCCATATGCACAGAAAGCCTGCATGGACTAGAGTATCACACTGCCTCACCATTTCTAGGCATTCTCTGTTGATGCTGTACCAGACTCTCAGTACAAAGACAGCTTGGTTTTACAGCTAGAATGTTATGAAAAATGATGCTAACAAAAGTTTTTACAACTCTCTAAAACATTCCTCAAGATGTTTGCCAGCAAACAGTAGGTGATTATGAAATTATAGGCTGCATCGTGACAGGCACACAAGGAAGTAAGATGGTTACAAATGCTTGTTTATTTTTGAGCTCTTAACTACACATGATTTACTTATCCACTTTATAGCAAAATTAACATTCTTTTGCTGTCATTTTAAAAAATGAGGATGTATATCTATTTTTTTAACTTCATAGAAATCATGTGGAAAAATTAAAGTAATACATAAAGAAAAAGGAAATAGGACATACCATTACCACTTTTTAATTATGTTACCTATTTTTTAGAGAGCAGGGACTCAGGAACAGCTGCCTTAGCATTGGAAATTTAAAATATTAAAAGTAATGAAAGATTGTTTTGTGGCAGCAAATGTTAATTTCTTTTGATTTCTCTTCATGAGAACCATCAAACTGCAATTCATTGCAGTGAGAAGGTCCACATAATGTCTACGTATCAATTAATTCCCACTTAAGCCTTCAATGACTTTTCTACTCAGAAACGGATTTCACCCCTGTTGATTAAAGGTAATACTTCAGGTCAGTTCTTTTTTTTTACTTTGAAAAAGTTTCTTAGTAAAACAAAGCAGTGGATATATTTTTCAAAGCTTTAGCATATGTAGAATCCCATCAGAAGAAAGATTCTTCTGATTCATTCCATATCAGCAACAAAAGCATAAATAAGGAACACCCTCAAAATGAAATGGAGACAGTTGGAGATTACTACAACGGTAAGAGTATTATAATCATGAACATTTCATTATTTTTGTGTGAGAAAAATGGGATCCTGGAATTATGCCTGACATCTTAAAATAATCTGCATGGTCAAGCCAACTGCATCCAACTGGAGTATGTTGAGAGGAGAAACAATGTTCTGGAGGTGTCTCAACTAAAGGGACTCTGTATTCAGAACGGTAGACAAAAAATACCAGTGGTACAAAACCAGTCCATCCCCAGTGCTGAATTATGTCCACAAGAGTGAACTCTGGTTACAGTAAAACAGAGTGGTCTGCCACAGGTTTGTCAACTGTTCAGCAAACAGAAACACTCATAATACCTGTGCACATGACAGACTGAAGTTTTAGGGCAGAGCATGTTATAAAGTGAGATGAGACAAGGTAAAAACTGTACTTTCAAATTAATCCTTTAATGCCAACTAGCAGTAAAGCTTTTAGTCTGTTTGGTTTTATTGATAGGTTCAATGTGCTGAATCCCTACCCATATTTTAGCCCCAGTGCCTAGATTCACATCACCACTGATTTCTGAAGCTTAATCTCATTAGTACAGCTATTTGTATTGATATACCCAATAAGGTTGCTAATACTACCTTAGCTAAGTGTTATTTATTGTATCTGTATATACAACAATATTAACACAGTCAAGCATCAGCATCGGCACTTGAGGGCACCGTTAAATTCACCCAGTGTTCAGCGAGAGATTTAATGATGGATTTAATAGTATTAAATAGGAAAAAATGCCCTTGGCCTTTACATTCTCATTTAAAAACATATAAAAGAGTAGTAATTCAGGCAGTTATACTTCTTTCAAAGATTTTCCTTTAAATCACACTCAGCAATATGAGATCAGCTGTACTTTGGCTGTTATTGTATCTTGACCAAAGACAGCAGCCCCTGGTTTATCAGAATTACCAAACTGTTGGCAAATTCAGCTCAAGTTCCTACATCAAATATGGGTGAGTTTACTGCTAAAACAAGGAAGACAAAGATTGGCGGAAAATTAGCACAATGGTGTTGCTGTGTGCTACATTACAGAGACTTCTGTTAGCAACAAATGTAAGCAGAGCCGTGGAATAACTGGACATTAGGATTTTATCCAGATTGTTTTCATGGAATATAAATAGGTTGGGAGGGGTTTTTGTGCAGTAGTGTGCCTGCTGAATTTTCCCATAGCTTTTAGCTGCATTTGCCTTGCTTTCTTTCAGTCTTCAGATATGTTACTGAATGGACCTACCAATGTCCTGGAGCCTATCAGTGAGAGAATTTCACCTAAGAAAGGCATGTGAATGGCTTTTTTTCTGTCTCTGAAGCAATTGTACCCTTTAGGTCGAAGGAAATAGGGCTCAGTCTGACACTGGAAACTTTCTTCATACACTGCCCAGCCAAGTCTGATCCCTTACATTCAGTTTGAAACCACCAAGTGGGTGGAAGAAAACTGTTGGAAGACAAAGATGCTCTCTACATGACCCTTACCAGTGATTAGAGGATCACCTAAGCACCTGTGAGTTCTTCTTAAGCTTGGAAACTGTGAGCCATATGTTCATGCTCTCAGTAACTTCCATATGTAGAACTGAATTTATATCACCATGAATGAGCACCTGTTCAGTCGTAGGCTTTTTTTTTTTTACTTATTTTCAGTGTCTATCATGAAAAAGATTATACAAACACTTATACTAGCAATATGAATACTGCCAATTAAAAGATAACAGTAAAACCATCATATTTGAATTTGAAACCAAATTAAAAAAGTTTTTTTCAGCAATTTTGGCATTAAAGAGAATATGGATCAAATCAAAATTATACTTCCACACACATGGGTAATAACACTTAAAACTAGATCCTTAGCATCAAATCACGCAAAAAAACAACAACAAAAAAAGCCCAAGTGACTGCTTATCAGGGAACATTCACATTTTCCTCTGAAATTTCCCTGCTTGTGAATAATTCTACTGAAATAGCTACTAGGGTGTTTTGAACAAACTTGCTATCTAACATTCACAAGATAATGCACCTAGTTTAAAGCATGAGTTATGTAACAAAGACAAAGAAAGGGACAGGCCATTCTTGTTTTCTCACACATTCAGACACGCTGGATTAATTATAAAGTGTTACATAAATGTGGATGTGTTTGATTCCACAGTGCTTTTCAAAACAAGGGTAAAATACCGCTGATGTTCAGCCACAACACTGGTGGGAAAAAAACATACAGGGTACACAGTTCACTGCACAACTAAGGGGATGGGGAGTAGGTTAAAGGAAATATTTTCCAAGGATGAGAAGAAATCCCATTTCTTATCAGACGAGCCCCTAGGTCTCTGATGTCATTTTAGAACAGTATTTTTTAGCTATTACAGAAACAGCTAACATCCTCATACAATGAAACATATGCTTCTCCACTAATTTATTTCAGAAAAATGAGCCAATACAGAAAATTACATTCCTGATAGTGGCATTAGAGCCAGGACTCCTGCATCCACCTGCATATTCTCATGATTTTGGTGCATGAGACCTTGTGTAGATCCACAATTAAAGCTTAGTTTATATATCTGTAAGTGTGGTGTATATGCAATACACATATTTTGCACAGTTATTTTCGATAACGAGGAAGCAATTTTAAATTATTTTTTTTAAAAGGATCTTAAGTAGTAAGGTTTGCTGAGAACGTACCAGTATAGGTACCACAGAGCTGTCTTCTCTTGCAATTGACCATGAGATTTATCTTTCTTTCATCTCTAACAGCAGGCAATCCTGAAATGGCTTTGTAGCACTTCGCCATCTTTGAATGAGATACTTGTGGTGAGTCTTTCAGAGGCTCTAAGCTTTACTTCTGTCTGTGGGTATTCAGAGACAGCTCCCGTTGAAGTTAACGGAAGCTGAATGTCCATAAATAGGAAAACAAGTAATTTTACTAGTGGCATTAAGGATTTAAAAATGCTGGAGTAGACAAGATCCCTTCCTCAAGCTGGCTGCTAAAATGATATACTTTTAAAAGACTGAAAATGTTCATCTAGAATTTGCTCTGTTGGTTAAATAATACTTACACAGGTTTTTTGCATGCCGATTATGTATCAATTATTGTATAATTGCATCATTACTTTAATTAGATTAAACTACATAATTGGGATGTCTAATTACAGAATGAGGGGGAAAGAAAGGTAGCTTACCCGACATTAACTGTGGTTCTTGAAGAGGGGCTGTCCACACAGATTTTTGCTCCAGGGGCAAGTTTCTGATACAGGAGACACTGGTTTCCTCTACAGCAGCAACACCTGAGGCAGCCCCAGGTGCACCATCCCCATGCAGACCCTTTTAGTAGCACCAGCAGTAAGATTGTCATGGGGAGACCATTTATCACTTGGTACCTCACCAGTGAGGTATGACAGAGCACTGGGCTCCAAGTCAGCAGGGAGGGGAGGTGAGTCATGGAGTCTGTGTGGAAAACTCTGTGAAAAACCACAGTTAGTGCCGAGGAAGGTGCTCCTCTCCTCCAAGTGCTGGTCTACAGAGACCCAGTTCTTGATAACGAACAAGCTGCGTTTTAAATCTAGGTGTGAGAGGAGAAATCTTACCCAAATAACAACGGGGACAACTTTATCGGCACTGGCATCCGATTTACCAACTGGAATTGAGGACTTGGAGAAGTAAATGAGTAAACAAAGCATTAGGAAGCAAGTCTGAGTACTTGGCAAATGGAGGACAATGAGCTCTGTCTGGAGGATATTGGAGTAACCCATGGGAAATAGGAATACAGTACAAAATTCACCTGGACAAATCTGCATAGGGATAAACTGGCTTCTAAACTTTTCAGATTGGACACCTGAGCAATTCTGGGGGATCACCTCAATGTACCAATCCTATACACACTAAATGAAATCTCACCATCTTCCTTTGTTGTGAGTGAACTGAGATTTTGGAGAAGAAAATAGGTAGAAAGCTGAATTGATGAAGCTGGATATCTATGTGAGATCTCCAGAAGTCTGAAAATATCTGCAGGTTGTGACATCATCTAAGCACAACATTTCCAGTGTTGAACTTACATTGTGTCTGGTCTTTACTGAAATCTCTCAGAAGAATGAATGCAGTGGTGGTGGTGGAGCAATTATAATTTTTTTCCCCCCAGATATACAGGCTTTAAAGATTCCCTTCTGTACCTTCAGAAGACATAGTAATAGCCTGCAAGGAACTCCATCCTGAAGCGGGAATGGCCTGGTAAGGTGGGGAGACCCCTGTGGGGAGAAATGACTCATGAGAAGTGAAGCTACAGCTATAGTTTTTGGCAAAGGGTCTTCTCAGAATCTTTTGAACTTAGGAAACAATTTCAAATAAGACTGAACTTTGTCCTTCAAAGGATGAAGCATGGGGTGGGCAAGCCAACAGGTCCTGGATCTCTCCACCATTCTCTAGGAAAGGCTCATTTCAGGCTGTTCCAAGACATGTTGAAATGCCAAGATGAAGGGTCCCTCCCAGCTAGGAACACAAGGACTCTGCAAATTTCACTTTGGGATGTGAAACTACATGATAATTGTGAACAGGAGGTGTAAATCCCTAGTTATGGTCTGGAGTCCTGGTCTGGATCCGCTCAGCAAAGCACCCCACATAGACACTGAAAGAGCAGTTCCTGCCCCAAAATGCTGGCAGTCCAGATACATGAGATGAAACTCAAGATGGATGAAGACAATGAAAGCAATACAAGGAAACAATATCTTAATTTTGACTAGCAAAATAGTCTTAATCTCACTAAGATTATGTAACAGTATTTTGGCAGCCCAGCTGCTACTAGGCGTATTTGCTATTTTCATTTTTTTTCCTAGAAGTATCACAGCACATTTAACAAGTGGGCTGATCAAAGGCATCATCCACCTCTGTATCCTAACCAAGAGATGATAAATAAGTTGGGGGCAAGACCAGCAAGGGCCAAGAACTGCCATGTTTGACAATATAGGAAAATGGATGCCAGCAAAAGCATCCCACGGTGAAGCTGCAGATTGGCCAGCATTCCTCCTTCTTTTTTTTTTTTCCCCCTGGCAACTCAGACTGAAATGAAAGTGTCAAGACCAAAAACATCATGACATGAAATGGTGAGACCTTGCTGTTGAGCTCCAACATCAAAGCTGATAGATGTATTCTGACTGACCTGATCAGAGAGCTGCTGGGAAGGAATCCAGTCCATACACTTCTTACATTCAGCTTTGTAGAGGGTACTGCACTTGGCGCTAAGATGTTTTGAAGAGTGTTGGCCAAAAAAACCCTGGACTATCAGGTGTTGGCTGGCACCAGGTGTCAAATTTGGCTCTGGTTCTGGGAGACTAAGATTCACAGAAAGGCAACAGACAGGACTGGCGGGTTCATCACACTGGCAAAACAAAATTATCCTGATCCTGCCTACTTGAGTTTTCTAAGAATTATGGGCATACAGAGAGTCACGGGAGAAGCAGAGTATTTACTGGAGTAAAACATTTAGGGTTTTTTTTTTTTTCAAATGAAGTGCATAGGAAATAGAAGTTTGTAACATGGCTCTTCCTGGTCACAGAGATTTTTTCATCCACAAATTCCTGTATAGTCCTGAAAAGCTGAGTTGATGGGGTAGGACATTTTACAGGCCATGCCAGTTGGTGGCAGCCAGAAATATGCATCATCTTGAATTTCATGTGTCTCCTTGACAACATGTAAGAAAACTCCTTTTCCCCAGGACCAGGTAAAGTGTTCAAGTGGCTGTAATGGCACAGGGCTAAGGTTGTCTGTCAGCACCTGAACAGCCCTGGAGTGGGGACTGGATGGTTTGAGGTTTCATGCCTGACAGTGAGTTTTACAGGAAGGCTGTCACTTCACTTCCTGAGTTGACCTCATCCTGCAAATGAACATGAGGAGAGATACTGTGGTAGCTGGGAGAGGAGGCAGATGTGGAATCCTGCTGTACATCTGGCCTGCTGACCAGCAAGGGTAGCCTTTCCAAAGCAATGAGAGTCAGTGGATCTATAGTCTGCTTGGAAACCAGCACCTAATTTTTTATAAATCAGTGAAATAATGTACAATGTAGGTATGGGACATGATGTGGCATGTGAATTGGAGGCTCACCTTCTGTTTTGTTCTGGGGTATCTTCCATTTTGCTCTGGAGATGTCGGGTGAGAAGTAACAGCTTTTTCGGTGCTCACAGGTGTGCTCTTCTTGTCCCGTGGCACTGTCTCGGTTAATTCTTTAATCTGAATGTGGATTAAGAGAGAATTCTCTGTCTTTTGCATGGAGAAACAACAGATGATTAACTGAGACAACCTATGGCAGAAATTTCCCATGAATGAAGCAACCATCCAATTAAGCTGATTCTTACTGATAACTGAGCTCATTGGCCATGAGGGGGTGCAATCACCTTTGCGGAGGGTTCTATATAGACCAAAGGAGCTAACAAGAGATCAGCTGGCAAAGCTGCTCAAACAAAATATGATTTTATGGATAAACAGATACTAAAAGAGAGGCTGATTCCCCAAACTCATTTCTCCTCTGAAATGGAAGGAAGATTCCTCTGGACACTGGCAACACTTCTTGGACTACAGTGAATCTCCTCAGAGAGATCAGAGATGTGGGGGAAAGGAATTAGACCAACCTGGTCAGGTTCGATATCCATCACTTGCTATTATCAGGGTCAGCCAGTGGTGCAGAGCAGAGGAATTGTAAGTGTGAAAACAGCGCTAATGTTTTCACTAATTAGTCAGAGGAACAGAACTAAAGTAGTTGTACGATCCAGGGGCCCAAATGTTAAAAGGTAAATTGTGTGGTTAAAAGCAATGGAAGCTGCATGTAGGCAGCTGTTCAAGAGTGAACAGGTAACTATCAGTTTTAAAATGTCAAAATTAGTTGCAGACATTTTTTAGGAAAGTACATTGATTGATTGTGAAGTGAAACATTTTGGCCTTTGCAATTTCTTTGCTTTAATTTACAACTTCATCTATTAAAATTTCACAGAACTAATTAGTCCCATTATAAATCAAATATTTGAACACTTTTCCTTAAAAAATTAGGCTTTAGAGCATAACAACTTCTTATATCTATTTTTAACTCTTCCACAGCTTAAAAAACAATAGAAGGAACTTCTTTCATGTTTGTTTCACTCCCCTCTTCCTCTGGAGCACATACCTTTAGAAATAACTGCCCTGATACCACATGCCAAATGGTATCTTCCAAAGGAGAGGTTAGATAAAATCCCATTGGCTTACTGGTTGTTGTTGTGTGGGTGTGTACCAAGGAACAGCATTTTAAAAGGCTTTTAGCATGCCAGCTTTTATCCAAAACAGCTTAATTAAAACCTGATATTATAATAGCACCATTTGCCCCAAAATGAACAGTAGCTATACCAACCGCCACTGCATTAAGTCTGGTTAATGAAAGTAATTACAATATGCCAGTAACAAAGGTATGAGGGATGAGGATAATAAAGAACCATTTGCTGCACGCGGAGGCCTGCGGAAGCCCCTGGTACCCCCCTTGCCTGGTGATGGCAGCCCCTCCACGTGCCCTGGCTCCACGTGAGCCTGCAGAGGCATCTGGAGGGACACGTGCCAGAGCCACCCCTGCCTCTGGGGAGCACATATGGCCCCGGCAGACAGCTCTCCAACTCAAGGAAGCTTGGGAAGAGCGGTAATGAAGGGAATAAATGCTAGCACTCAGAAAAAAAATATTATTTTGTTGCACAGAAGATACTTGTGAGTGTACTGCCTGTTATTACCAACTGTGTTTTTCTGAAATAGATTTGCCTTCTCCAGGAGAGAATGAAGTGAGGTGATGAAGTCAGCCTGGTCCTGTAAAGCTCCAAATCTTGCACAGCCTGACCCAAGTTGAGGCAAAACTGCCCCCAGATTTGGAAATGCTAATATAGCAGGAGTTCACAACAGCACTATGCTGAAGCAGGAACTGTGGATTATTCTGAAGAGAGGAAGAAATGAGTTTTCAAGGGAATTTTTAGATCTTTCCCAGAGCACCCTAGGTAGCCCCTGCTTTTTGTTGTTGCTGGTTTTTTAAGCCTAGCTGTCATAGGCCATATCTTAAATACACTACCACTCAAATTACTTCTCTGATTTTGAATCCCAAGTGAACGGAAACGCACGGCTCCCTGCATGAAAACAAATTGCGATGAAGGGGGAAACTAAAGATTAGTGCTAATGCACATGCTTTAGGTTTCAACCCCAAATTCAGTTAATAAAAAACCTGTTATATTTCTCCAAAACCTAACAGATGAAACCTCAATCAATAGATATCCAAGGAAGCAGGATAAGATCAATAACAAAGCTAATTTTGCAGAATTAAGGAGCAACATGAAGATTTTTAACGAGGAAGCAGACACCTTTGCAATAACTGCACTATGATATGTTGCCTAGCAACAAGATATAAAAATGATGTATAACGCCAGTAACTTCTTTCACATATGAAAACAGCACCCTACCAAGACAGCTTCATAATGTACTCTTACAAACTAAAAATCCATAGAGACCATTAAAGCCTCCATCTTCTGTAATATACTCTGTTAAACAATCATGTGTTTTTGTTAATGCAGTAAAACACTGAATTTATTTAATGATTACCCAATGATACATCAGCGGCAGCAAGCAGGAATGTTTCTATTTTAAGCCTGCAGAATCCATCCCAAGATATCGCACTTTGATGGAGAACAAATGCAATGAGCCAGACCCGTGCAATGCTCGAGATGGCTGGGGAGGGACATGCACCGTGGGGGTGAATTAAAATCACCCTCTGTCTGATAAAAAATAGCATTATTGGAATGCATGGGAATGCATTTACTGCTTTTAACCACTTTTTTTCTGTGGCTTGTAGCTTAACACAATATTGCTCATGGAGTATCTCCCGCTTCCCAGCTCCAGAATGAGAAAGGCAAGGAGGGTGGCAGGGTGTGCCAAAGAGCGGGTCATTACTGAGTAATGTCTGCTAAAAGTAGTTCTGTAAAGACATTTCGGCAGGACCAGGGGAAGGAGAGGACCATTGGTGGGCGAGCTGCCGGGTGCTGGTGGGGCCATCTGCAGCCCAGGTGGTGGGGGGAGCAGCTGGCACTGGCAGCCCCAGCCCCGAGCGGGAGCAGAGGCAGCGCTCGCCAGCCCAATTATGAAAGATGGTCCACAGCCAAAACACGAGCCCTGCAGCCAGAGGGCTGTGCCAAGACACAAGGTCCTCTTCTCTAGGAGGGCTTGCGGGAGTATAGAGCAAGTGGGAAAGAGTGCCCCATGCCCTGGGGAGGCTTCAGCATTTTCCCTCTAGCATCACAGCCAGCAAAGCAGTGAGAACAGCCTCAGCAGAAGAACACGTCAAGTAAAATTGGGCCAGATTAACCCAAAGTTTAACACTGATAATGTATTACAAGCCTCCTTGGGAAGTCACCTCAGACATGGCTGGGAGTAACCAGGGTCTGGCTTATGGGGCAGTTTTGCCCAGGTCAGCATTACACAGACAAGAAAAAATAGACTTTGCTTATCTGCTGGGAATGGGTACTTGGCTCAGGTTATCACCTTGCATTGCTCCCGAGTACTCATGGTGGCAGGTTAGCTGTGAAACAGCCCTGCAACCCAGTAGCAGCACAGTTCCTGTGGGAGAAATCCCCCTCCCACCCACTGGTCCACTCCTGCTTGAGGTCCCTGGAGGTCCCTTCCGTGTCCCTGGAGAGTCGCCCTGCCTCTCCTTTTTGAGAGTTATGTGCTGAATATTTTCAAACTGTGATCTTCAAATCTGAAGATTATCTGAGGTACACGTTATATATGTCTAGAAATGAAGCAGAGGAACACAGCACTTAATCCTTTGATGATCTCATGCCTTGAATTTTAATCTTAGCTCTGCCACTGACTTGCTTTTTTTACCTTGAGCAAATCATAACAGCTCTCTACCTCAGCCCACCCATCTGTTCAAACGTATCTGGTGATGCGACCCTCTCTGGCTGACCCACATTTTATGGGATGGCTGAGAGTCTGCATTAACACATGATTAGATACTAGGACACTTTTGGATGAAAACAATAACCATGTTGTTACACAAAATAAGCATAAAGCATTCTTGCATTGAACTGTTGAAAGTATCAAATACATATAAAGAAAGGATTGTATATTCCACAAACACAGCAATGCCACCCGGAACCAAAATCCAGATCATTGGGATTTCAGTGCTGGGAGTGTGGTGAATTATAGGATCCCAGGTTTTGTTAGGAGCAGAGTACAGAGACTAAGCAATTAAACCTGGGTCCTGGGTAAGCAGGGAGAGGGTAACACAGACAAAGGGGAGCAGAAGTCGGCACAATCCAGTCCAACTGCCATGAAAATTTCTGCTGTAAGCCTTTGAAGGTGAAGTGCTGAGAGAAATTAAAAAGTCCCATTCTTCATGTAGTAACAGGGACCTGCAAAAGTCCAATGTCAGGAGACAAATATGATCAAAGAGAAGCTTGTGTGGTTTTCTTTAATCTAAGTGAAGGCCAACTTTTGAACTCCAACAGAGCATCTCGCTGTAAAAGGTATTATTCTAGGTAGTTATGTGGATTAAAGGTAACTGGAAAGATGGAGACATTGGCAAGATATAGAAAAATATATAAATATGTAAATGCATAAAGGGAAGTCAAGTGTGACTCCCTTTCCTAATTGCCTAACATGATTCCCACTAGATGCATAAATTACAGCTCCTATTAACAGCACTATGAATAATAATCAGTTTACTTTCTGGCTTGTATCTAAATATACTTTCTATATGATTTCATCTTTTATTCAGCTGTTTAAAAGCAGAACATCTAATTACAGTTCCTATTAGTCTACATTAATTTTTTTTTTTTTTTGCCACAGAGCATGTGTGATGGCTGATTTTCTAAAAACAGACAGAATTTTTTAGCATATGGAAAAATCATGTTATTATTAATACATTCCCACATGACTCTACATTTCAATTCCCTTAATTATTTAGTCATTGCTGATTATGTCTTTTCACAATTCATTATCCCATTTCCTGCAACGTGGGCATTTTATTCATTAAGTGTCAAAATGAAGGGCCTGACCTCCAGGAAGATAATCAGGAAATAAGTGGCAGATATAAAAGGTCTGGGTTTCCCTTAAGTGCTCGCTTATTTCAGAAGCTATGCCATGTTTTTAGTAAGCGGTGACAGAAACGAACTGTTATTGGTAATTGCAGAAAGGCGCGGGGCTGCCAGTCTGCATGAGCTCTGTTTTTCCCCATGTGTGCCACTCGCATCAGCTGATTGTTTCTGCTGCGTGGTGACAAGAATGGGGCGGTGTGATGGCAAAGCGGTATCACTCATTGTGTAATGCAACAGAGTAATGCTGCCTTTCAAATATTTAACAGTGGAGAGCGCGGACAGCGGAGATGCTGGTCGGCATTCCGCTGCTCGGGTCGACCTCAGGAGCCGGGAATTTGCAGGCTCTCAGCAGCCTCAGGTGGCTCCTGAATGCTGCAAACTCCCTCCTGTTGAAGCTGGACCTCTGGCGAGGCAGAAAAGCCCATGCCAGCAGCCCAGGAGGCACAACAAAGGGTCACGCTTCCAGCCTAGGGGTTATTCCACGGGCTGGAAAGGGACAGCCCCAGGGTTTCAGGCCAGGTGTTGTGCTTCAGGCTTTCAGCGGATTAAAAACAGGTCCACGCTGCACTCAGATGCAGAAGCACATGCCTCTGGACTTCTGCACAACCCTAGCCTCTGCCACTGATGGGCATATCGGTGCCTTAAAAGCCAAATGCTGATGGAAAAGCACCTCCCTGTGTAAGCATTGTTCCCTGGCTGCCCATGGCTGCTGCTGAGCCGATCCATTTGAAGCTGAAGGAGCTCAGCAGGCAGGTGTGTCAATTCTAGATTTTAAAAGCCAACAGTGTGACCTGTGAGGAACAGGGATGTGATATCAGTGCACCTCTCTTGTCTTCCCGCTGTCATAGATTTTTGTCAAATTCTGTCACAGCAAAAATAGTATCAAAACACAACCAAGTAACAATTATTCAGCACACACTCACACAGAGTAACAATTAAAATAAGAATGTGAAGATGATTTAATTAGCCTGAATAGATGCTAATAAACCCTGGCAATTTTGCAAAGTTGTGACTAAATGTTTGTGGTATTTTTAATATGTAATGCACACATGTAGATATCGCCATATATGTGTGTGCCTATATATAAAATGCATATACCATGTTTTATTTATGGAGTTTCTATGAGCAAAAATTAATTTGAAAAGCTTTAATAGACATTACATTAATAGACAGCAGTTTCCTAAATAGCCTCATAGCTAGACAAATACTTTGCCTAATGTCATTTCATTTTCTGCCAGCTGCATGTGATTTGCTTTTGATCTGGCACACGCTTCGTTATACATTATTAAAGAGCCAATCAGCGTGCCCCTGGAGTTAGCATCCTGCCCCCTGATTATTTTTTAACAAATTTCCTCTTTTCTTTCGTACCACAGTGATTAATCATTTCAGCTAACGGCGGCACTGTTTATGATCTGAGTCAGTGACTTCAGACCATCTTAATCTCCTTTTAGGCAGGTTTTAATGTGCTGGGAATTTACTTACAAGCTTTTATTTATAGCATAGTATGCTCTCAATTTCATACAACAACAAAACCAAAACCTGCAAATAACACTTGATTTCTGCTTTTAATGTTGCTGATTAACATTTACAGAGGAGAAAAGCCTAACCAAACCATGAAACAGAAACTAAAAAGGCAGCCTGATAAAATGCTTATTTTTCAAAACTGTCTTGTTTTTTATCCAGTTGTCTAGAGAGAACCTGTTGCCTTCCAATGTCTCTCTGCAGTCAGATCGTTTCTGGTCTGGGTTATTTTGTACCCTCTGGTTGTCTGCAACAGTGCTTTTAGATGACTCGCTTATTAAAGCAGAGTCCTCTGGGGCTTCTAAAGTCCTTACTTGCAGCATCCTTATTTGCAGCACGGTTGGCAGAGAAGCAGCTTTGATTCTTCTGTTAATATTACAAATATTTCCAGCTAACTTTAAGATCTATGCTGAAATGGCTGACCTCTTTTCTGATATAATAGCAGTTCAAAAGACTCTTTTATTAAGCCAAGTGCCTGACCATTATTGTTTTTTATTGTGCTGTAGTTTTGTCTAATATTAAGGGAAATGATTTGAGGGGGGAGATAAAGCACCAAATGGATTTAGTTATCAAAAACTTTATGGTATCTTAGCTTGCTGCAGAAGTAGTCTGAATAGATTTTTTTGGAGGATTTTTATTCTTTTCTAAGCAAAAATTATATACCCATTACAATGCTCTCCATCACATGAGCAGTGCCAAGGACTACAGGCTGGAGATCTAAGTCTGCTTAAACAAATACTGAGCATGGCAGAGACAAGATGTCTACAGAGACCAGCCAGGATGACACAGAAATGAGGTTACAGGGTCACGATCTGTCATGCCACTTTCCCAGAGCACCCCTTTTAGGGCCACCCTATGGAACCAATGCCTCCAGATTTTCTCTTTTGTTTCCTTTTTTCATCATAATGAACCAAACCCCAGACTTTTCTACATGGGAGAAATAATAGGCAACATCTAAACTTTGGCATCGGGGAGGGCAAAGGCTGCATGCACAGTTTAGGAGATTTGTGGTTGATGACACAGAGAGATAACTCTGTTCTGCTCTGGAGATCAAGGAGACTGAGCTCCTTCTGCTCCTCTGGGATACAGAAGAGATAGGTAGGAGCCAGGATGTATCTGCTTCCTCCCACTGGTCACTTCTCCAATATTGTGTTTGCTTTTGTCTTTCTTGTATGTCTTTTTAATCTCATAATTTTTCATCCTCACTTGTCTCAGTCCACATTTGTTTCTTTTCCTAAAGCCACAATGAGTGTCCCATTACAACTTCTGATCTTGTCTGTCTCGTTGCTGCAGTTTGGATATCAATGGCTCACTATGATAGACAGTTCTGCATGTTCTTGAGCTGTCCCCAAAGGCAGATGACTGGTATGGACTCTTACGCTTGTGTTCTCCCACTATCTCCTTCTAAGCATTGCCAACCAAATGGCTGGTGGGCCAATCATAACCTCACAGTGCTATTACTTGTTTCTGGCTATTTTCTTGTTAAAAAGTTTCCTATTTATCATTTCCCAACAACAAACTTTAATCCCTCTTAGCTTCAGTCGTTAAAAAAAAAAGAAAATCATTATCCATTTCTGCAAATTGACTGGGATCCCTCTGTAGTCAGGGAGGAAAGAGGCATCTTCAGAGGACAATTTGTCCCATCCTCTCTCCGGTGACTACCTAGGGAGATTAAATTAATAACTTAGGTTAGATACCTATCTTCAAATAGCTACAGCAAGGTGAGATAAATTCCACCTCAACTCATCCTGCAACATTCACACAGTAGAAAACATCTTATTTTAAATGCTCTCATTTAATTTAGACTTTGGTAAACCTGCATAATTTATCATGTTATGCTTAGAACAAGGAACACGTTAGTGACTTCACTTTTACAAATTTAACAGAAAACTATCAACTTGTGTAGAACCAGTGAGATGAGTAATAAATGTTACAAGAACAGCTTTAGGCATTGCATATTAATAAGTGTGGTAGGATTGACTTGCAGCGCCTTGGTTCTATGATCAGCAACAAGATAATTAGTAAAATTATCCTGAAAATTCATTATCTTGATTCCTTCCACTTGTGCATTTTATTCATTACATATCAAAATGAGGAGCTTTGCCTCCAGACAGATAATCAGAATGTAAGCGTCAGACACAAAAGGTCTGAACTTTCTTTAAATGGGCTTTGGTAGATGTGACCTTAAATAGTCTCCGTGATACCAAGGAATTTACAGTCATTATTCCAAACAGAAGAAACCCTGTAATTTTGCAGAGAAATGCAGTTGTGCATTTTATAGGCTTTCTCACACCTTAATTCTGAGATAAATGACTTAAACATTGCATAGCTCTGGAACATAACAATTTCTTTCTGGCTTAGTTTAAATTCACCTGTAGTGCTGTCCATCACTTTCCATGTTCGTTGTCCTCCCAACCATCCAGATCCAAGAACCAGCTGAGCTATACTGTGACTCCCTTCAACCCATGCATTCAGGGGATTCTGGGTTTCACAGGGTGCAGAAAAATTGCATGGACTGATATGTGCAGGTCTGTTGCCCTGCTGTGCAGTTAGGACATGGCCAGACATGTGAGATCAGAAGCACCTCTTGGCTACCACCAGTTCAGATGGAGTCAGATGGACCAACAGCATTCTCTTAAAGTATTTCATTTTGCAGATCCTTATAAAATGTTTCACATTTTAGATCTGCCAGGAGGTTCATGGATCCCTCCTGCTCGGAACTAATGCAAAGAGCTTAGCTGTCCATGCTGCATCTGTTTTGCAAAGGTGCTCAAACCAGCTGCTTTTGACACTGAACTCAGGGCTAGGTGACTGCTCCTTCTAAGTTCTCGCAGGAGTCAGCGGATGAGAGCAGGCAGCAGCATGAAGGTGATTCACACCAGGAGCCTGACTTGTTGCACATCAGAAAAATAGCGCAGTGCTTGGCTGGACTGTCCCTTCAGCCATCTGGATTCAGAAACAGCAACAGAGCAGCGCAGAGATGAGCGGACGTGAGCTGGAGAAGAATGGCTAGGGCAGATGGGTATATGACCAGCTAATTTTCCCTTTTACCTTTGCTGGCTGAAGCATTTAATTCCCCTTATCTTTGTCCCACAGAACACTCCATTTTTATATACTTCAACACACTTTAAGTTGTAGGATTCTGAAAGTGCTTTTATTTTCGGATATGAGTTTCATAAAAATGCATCTGCCAAGCCAACAATGCTTTAAAATCCTTGCTGTGTATTTTAAAGACACAGAAGTTTTTACTTGTAAGACTTGATTCTATCATTGTGGTATCTTTTGTGGAAAAGTTAAGCACACACTGCAACAGACCATATAATTATGGTTCCACCATAATTAGGTACTTCTTGCTGGCCCCAAATCCTGCATGGTTCCTAGGATGTACTCTGCAATGATTACCAATCCTATGGCTCTCGGGCAAGGTACAGACACTTGAACAGACAGAACAAGAGGCATCATGGATCAGCCCATTTTGTATGTGTTGAACTTGCTAATACTTGCATACACTATTCAGCTGGCATGGCTTTTTCAGTGCCACATGACTTTTGAATTATCTTCTGCCAAGTGAAGCATGTGAGAAGGGACATTCTCAAGCTGGATTCGCAGCCTTGCACATCCGCAAAGCTGATGCAGCCAGAAACGCTGCCAAAGGCTACGTGACAGTACCCAAAGTACAGGCATCCCTGGCATTATGGGTTGAAGAGATGGGACACCAAAACCAAAGACTCCAGACCTGTGCCTGTCTCAGCTGAGAACTCCCTCCACCTATGTGTCCAACCTGTGTGGTTTCTGCTGAAAAAGAGGGACAGAGAGAGGGGTAAAAAAGTAGACTCCTGTTGGTTTGTTTTAAATCAAAACTCACTGAAATTACAAAAAAAGAGGAAGAATAAAAAAATCCATGAAAGTTTAGATGACAAGATATGGAAAGGTACATACACCACAGAAACAATAACTGATAGGGAACATCCTTTACAAAAGGGAATTTTGATGATTTGGGGAATCTGCCTATGTATAATTTATGAATTCCTTATGGCTATTTTTTTACTGTGTACTGCTTTCTACTCTGTGTGCTAAGAAGACAAGGAAAAGAAATTAATGTCTGTCCATGAATAGGTCGATAGCTAAAGATTATCACCACCTGAACAGATATTACCCAAGGTAAACAAAAAGTGAAGGGGCATCTTTTTCCCCTGCCTCTCCACGGGGGTCTAAATTTGGATAGCAGAAAATCCCAGACAAGAGAGAAAAGATATCAGAAACTAATCTTGGGTCTTAAAAAAAAAATAAATCACAGAGCCTAAGTGACTCCTGTGAGACTCCAAGGGCCCAGAGATAAAGGCAGCTTGTTTAGGAGAAGACGGCCCCGGGGCAGCTCTCTGAGCAGGGAGACACCAGGGAGGATGAAAGATGCTGCTGCCCGGGAGGGGAGCGAGAGGGAAAGCCAGGCTGAGCCTGGGAGACAAGGTGGAAATGTCATCTTCAGATGTAAGGGAGCTGAGGAGTGATAGTAAAAAAACAGGGAAATTTAGATGAGACAAAGTGTGCAGATCTTTTATTGCTTTGACTAGAGTTGTATGCTGCTTCTCCAGCTAATGGGGAAAAGACCCAACCATCTATTTTTTTGGAACAACTGCAGAAGTCACATAGCCTGGAGAGCATGACGCATACGGCAAATTTGGGTAGCCTGCTTAGGCTAAGGGAAGCTTGAACACCCATCAGCCCTGTGTGGTGGGCCCAAACACAGCAGGCTGAAGACTGTCCATCTGCTTGGGAAAAGTCTGAAGTGCCTGGAAGCGTGAAATCAAGCTCATGCCCCTGTTCCCAGGAAAAAAAAAATTTCTTCAAGCATTGTCTTTCTTACACTGTGAGGCTGCTGCAGCTTCCAGCTTCCCCATCTGATGAACAAGAGAGGGAACCAGCTGCCGTGGCAGCAACTATATTTAGCAGTCTATTCTGCTATTGATGCATATATACCTGGTTCCTATTGACTATAATGAGAATTATTCTGACAAACCACAAGGAGAATAGGCATTTTAGGATTCAGTTCATACTAACGAAATGTCTAAGGAAAATTACCCTCTTTTTGCCCATGCTAAATTATTTCAGCTTTTCATTAATACTCATTAAGTTTCTAAGGGCTGGCATTTTTAGCAAAAAAATAGTTTTCACTGACAGAAAAAAGCCACCCAGATAAATGAAGAAAATGTTTACTCAATTTAATAGGCATAATTTTCTCTTTTGGTGCTCAATTCAACATCAGGATCTGAAGTCAACAAAGGTTGGATCAGGGTCTACAATTTTTTTAATTGGGCTCTTCTCATTTACACTGGAATATGTTGAAAACTCAGGGCTATAATGAACCATTACATATGCGTACATGCAATGCTAGGAAAATTAATAATGTCTTGAATTTTCTCGGTATTTATTCAGCATTCATGAGTAAATAACAAATAACTTGATAATATTAACGAAAAAAAAGCTTGTGGAAAGCCCACACAGCTGGAGAGAAACTTTTTTACTGCATGAGGCCCACTTTCTCTCCCACCAAGCTATTGTCATTACTCTGAATAACTTTTTTTTCTGGCAAGTGTAAAGTGACAGGCTTGCAATTTCTATATAAAATTGCATGGTTTTTAGCTGAAGTTTGTATGTAAGCCATTTTATGTCTGGCTGTAGTCAATATTATTGGAAAGAATATAAATTTTTAATTACATTAGTTCTGGTGGCAAAAATTAACTTTTCAGAAACTGTCAGGAATGGGTCAGTTTATCACCATCTTCATGATAACCTGTATAGTGGTACTGTTTGGACGATTGAGTCAGAATCCCATCATTTAAGACGACATCAATAGCCTGTACATAATAATAATTGGGTCTTTTCTAAGTACCTTACTTTTGAAACACACCTGACAGCATTTTACTTCCTAAGCTACTAAATCCAAAATAACTCTAAGAATGACACAATGCACCACACACAGTAAATGGCATTTAGCACTAAT
Source organism: Athene noctua (assembly GCF_965140245.1). Classification (NCBI taxonomy): domain Eukaryota; kingdom Metazoa; phylum Chordata; class Aves; order Strigiformes; family Strigidae; genus Athene; species Athene noctua. The sequence continues at coordinate 193,527,220 of NC_134037.1, forward strand.
CACAAAGGACAGATCCTATGGCATTTTGGTTGGTGAAAACTTGATCAGTATTCAGTCAGTCTCTCTTGAAATATTCTATTAACAGCACTTTTCATCCTGCAGACTCTGTATGTTCTTGTCTTTCCTTCAAAAACAGTTTTTACCTTTTACATTTTCAAAGAAAAAAAACAACCCAATATACCCAAAGGGCAACGAGTAACAGTGGCAAAATGATGCCAAAATATATAGAATAAAAAATGCTAGATTTTCAATCACAACTTTTGCAGTGTGGCTAGTATTGTGTTCTCCAAGGTCTTTGAGTTTTTGCACAAGGCAGGAGGAAGCCCAGTGCATCGTATAAAAAAGTTAGACCACACCTCTCCTAACACATCAACAGGACCACATACCTGAGTGCTGGTCCACAACTGTGCATATTATTAAATCACTGACAGCAGCATGGTTTTGACAGAGGCCAACTCTTGCACAGAAAATCCCTGCATGCCTAGGGCCCTCTCCCAACAGGCAGCATGGGTGAAGCCACTCTGCTTCGTGTCTGTAAGAGAGTTTAGCTCTTTGGGCACAAGCCATGCTACACTGATTGGCCTCAGGGTAAGAGAACAGTTATTAGTCCATATTACTTATTAGTATGGATGTTGCAATGGAATATTCTTGAAGGCGATTTAATTTCCTTTTAGCAGACTCCTCTTTTCTCCCACAATTTCCTTGAAGTCTTTCTGCCAAGTGAAGCTAACTGCTAACTCATGTGTTGCTCCTAAATATGATTAAATAAGATTAACAAAAGAATATTTGTCTCAGCTTCCAGATGAGGAAAGCTGTCTCTCTCAGACATAAATATAGAGCTCACACTTCTTGGGTCAGGGTCAGACCAAAATGTGACAGTGGTGAGAGAGTTCCCACTGATCATCTCCAGTTGTGGATAATCAGGCACCACAGAGGATTTTCCTAGATGTAAGAGCACGTCTACTGAAAATATTGGTGTAGGAGACAGGAAAAGGTGGACAATCGAAGTACATGTGTGCAGTCAGCCACTGAAACCCACAACTTGATCTAATGCAGGTTTTCAGAGACACTTCTTGAGATGGGGATAGCAGTAGGTCTGTCACTCTGCAGGCTTGCAGGGCAAACCAGGGCTGCGTCCTTAGGCATCAGGGACTGTGGAGCAATGATTGCCCGACTCTGCGGTCACAGCTGCAGTCTATGGGAAGACACACACACAACGGGAAGCCCTCTGTCTCTCCCTACCTTACTGCACAGCCATTCCCAGAGACATGCGAAGAAAATGTTAACTTGGGAAAAAAATACAACACATAACAGCATCTAGTTGCAGTGTCTGATGAGTCTGCTTCCTTAATGCCCATTTAATCAAGAAAGAAACCATTGTCACCATAGAGTTTACTGGAGGATGCTGTCATCTCAAGTTACAACTGCTTGGTGGTCTCGCTTCGTTTTGAGTGAATCTTATCAAGGGGGTAGGAAGTAGGTTGTTCTGTAAAGGTGGCAGCTGAAGGCATCAGACCCCAGGCTCCCAGCAGTGTGGATACCTGCTATTACTAAAATTTTATTCTTCTTTTATTAGGACTGATAGCACAGATCCTTTCTGGTATTAATATGCATAACTCTGTTGGCCTCAGAGGAGCTGTGGCAGGGATATACAAAATGAGGATCTATCTGGCCCTTTGCCATTAATAACAAGGAATCATCTCTCTGTATTGGAACAAGATGGTGATTGTGCCTCTTTTCCAGCTCTGTGAAACACTTTAAACAGAGGGAAAAATTAGTTAGTATTTTACTGTATTGTTTCTATATAGCAGAGAAGCTGGATAATTCATTCTGGACTCTCTCTTGCTTCGTCAAATAACAGGGTGTATACACTCACTACAAAACAGCAATTTTGAAAATTAATTCCACCACATCAGCACAATAGTGTTTCACCATCTCTTTTATACTGGCCTGCCTTTTTCTAACACAAAGCCTTCACACATTGGCCACTCATGTTCTAAAAACAATACAGGTCTCTTTCCTCTGTACCACCCTATTCAATTCAAAACTGATCAGATTTTGCTGTATTTTAAAATGTCAGTGTCAGAGCACATGGGTGGCTAATGCCACAGAAAGTGCCTCTATGTCCTGCATCGAGACCTGGAAGACTGAAAGGCAGATTACCTTTGAGTGGTATTTGTTCTAAGTCTTATTCCCACCGTAAGAGTTTCTAGCTTGATCTCCTATTTCCACTAAAATATTTATAGTTTTTGCCTTTTTAAGGTGATAGTTTTTCACTGACACTGAGATTTATTAAGGTCAAGGTTTAAACATACAGCATATTTCAAACCTCAAACTCCTTTGAGACTATTTTCAGTAACAACAGTGACAGCAGCAAAAATCCAAGTGTGTCAATTTGGGGGGGGGTTTTCGATGTACAACTAATTAATGGTTGGTTGACATTATCACTGTTAGTATAGTATTTTAATGACATTTTACATGGTACTCTGTACCTCAGACTCTATATCTTACAGGCCAGGGAAGCAATGTTTACATATCTGGGTTTAACACATTGGCTGGAAAGGTTATTGACAGTGGAAAACCACAATGTGGGCAGTAAAAGGATGTGCCATGCATGGTGCCCAAACCAGGAGCAGTTTCTGTTCAGATGAGCTGACAACAAGCAACAGATCACCTGGAGAGAGACTCTGATGATTTGAGAAAGCCCCAAAAGGGACAAAAACTGTGAAAAGTGAGGAAACCCCCCCTCAGCCTTTGGATGCAGAAAGAGGTAATAAGGAGACCCTGGCTGCAGTGTACACACAGCGGAAGTCCAAGGCACCACATACAGATGGTGTATCCTGAAAGCTGCCAAGGTGTGAGGAATCAAGGGGATGATGATGTACACAGGTATGCCTCCTCTGTAGTCATTTCAGATTACAGGGACAAAGCCAAAATATCTTTACCTAGCTCTGGTACTGCTGCTGATTTTGCTCTAGAGGCACAAAGTATCGTATGGACTACTAATCCTCAGCAAGAAGCTGGAAAAGATCCAGGCAGAGCTTGGTGAAGCTCCATGGTGCTGCCATCCACACCACCAGCTGTACCCAGGCTGGCTGGAGGAAAGCTGACCTAGGTAAATCACTGCAGGCAGCAACTGCTGTAGAAAAGATACTGTACAAATGAGCTGGATGTCATGGTGTGGGTAAGAGGGGCAATGTTCATAGGTGAGTATTGGAGGTTGGATTAGATGGCTTGAACTATGTCTCAGTGTTTCTAGGATTTAGTGACTTGGGTGAAATGACACATTTTCCAAACACTCTTGGGTATGGTTTTTCATTTATTTAAGAAAGACAAAAAGAATAATACTGAAGAAACGCAATGAACAGTATACATCAGCCAAAATAATGCTTTAATTGCTCTGAAATTTAGGATACTAAAAGCAAAGCCGTGCTGTGAAAGTTCTCTTGAAAGATTGCAAAGAAAACAAATGATATTTTATGCATCTGATACATTTTTAATATGACTCTGACACTTTGGAGTACTTCTGTATTCAGTGAGACTGAGCAAGAAAGGTAGTGTCAGCAAACTGGTGCTGCTTCTAAGTCTCCATACCTTCTCTCTCCCCCACTGCGTCTCTTTTGCCTGAAGTTGCTGTGTTCCTCCTGAAACTTTTCCAGGAGTTTCCCACTGGGCTCAGTCACAAAAGCCAACCCAAATTTCCCCATGAAGGTGCCGTGCTGAGGGCGGCCTTCTCACCTCCCTCCCAAAGTTGCCCAGCAATTTCTTTCCAGCAGCGAGACTGCAATAAAACGCTCTGCTAGTGCAGAGGTAGCTATTGCACTAGCACCGTGCCGCAAAGTGGGTCTCATTCCACCTGTAGGCTTTTCCCTCTGCCTTGGAAAGCAAGAGGAGTGTTTAGAAATATACTGTGCTGATTACCATATTTGTGTTCTGTAATTCTTCACATGTCCGACTCCACCAGGAGCTTAACTGCAGCCAGTGGGATCTTACAGTCATTAACATTTACAAGGCAGCAGTTCACAGTTGTTGAACTAACAACCTACCTCTAAGAAACTGATTTTTCTCCCCTCTAAGCATTGACACGTGCTCCACTGACTGTGATGCTTATTCACAGTGACAGTGTGTTTGGTAGGATTTCATGTTTTCACAGGATTTGTCTTGTGCAGACAGTTTCTAATTTACCTCTGCTCTTGTTTTAATTCAATCAGCTGATGGAGTGCAGCTGATCTCACAGCACATATGGCTGTTCAGGTTTGAAAAAAAGCCCTGAATATTTGATGGGTTGATCCTTAATGCTTTCTGCTAAAGAATTAGCAAGCCTGCTAATGAGCCAAGGGATCCCAACTGGGGAAGGGGAAAAATACAGAATTAGATTCTGTCTTCATTCATTTTTTTATGTTGCTCACATAAGAAGTACTGTGCTTTACATACTCTGATTAGTTTCACAGGGTAGAGAAATTCAAGTAATTTACTCATCAAAGCCATCACACTTAAAATGTCATGTTTTCATAAATGGATGTCCTGTGGCCATGGGGAGTCACAACCTATTTTCAAGGGCACCTGTGGGTGCTCACCCCTGAGCAGGAGGCTTGTGGCACCAAGCAGAATTGTCCTTCACGAGGAGGGATGCTCACAGCTAGTTTCAGTCCTTTCACTGCCTCTGCAACTGCTTTTTCTATTGCCCTTGAAAGAAATTTATCTGTCCTCCACCCCACAGCCCATCCTGCCTCCCCACTGCTCCATGCCATTCCAAAGGAGGTGGCTTCTTCCGTGTTAACTGGCTGTGCTTGGTTTTCCTTCAGCCCTTTCTCTGCATTCCTGTTGCTCCACCAGCCTCCCACTGTCTCTGCATCCTGCAGCCAAACACTGTTTGCAGGCCAAACACTCAAACTGCATCTGTTTCTCCCCAGTTCAACAACACCTCTCATGTCAACACAAAAAACCCAGGGAATTCACAAAGAACATCTTCAATAATTAAAAGCTCAGCTTGCCTGTGCATTTCCTTTCAACAAAGCTACCGCAACGCTAGGACATCGCAGCTAAGACTGTAAGAATAGCCAGATCAATCTCCTACCACTTATCTTAAAAACCAAGAACTGCCTGCACCTGACACACTCCCTTTCTCCTTAAATCCACAGCAAATATACTCAGAATGCATCCGATATTGGTTGCAACAGTTAACTTAGTGGAGAGGCAGGAGTCTTGCTGCCCCCACTTTTGCAGGTACTACAGCAAAATAAATATTTACTCCAAACCCCACCACTCCACAAAACACACAGTTCCACACACTAATAACATCAAATAGAAATCAGCCAAAATTACTAGTCTTGCTTAGCAAGCCTATGTTTTAGTGAGGAAGTGAATAGGTTGGCTTTGGCAGTGTCTTAGGAATTCAGATAGCAACTGCTCTGGGCACAGTGGAATAAAGGGTATTTGTGTAGTCTTAACTCTTATTTTCCACTGCAAAGTTTTTCTACCATGTCGTCCACCAACAATGCAAAAGCTTACAAGGAATTGCCTTGTACAGCTTCTGACAAGTGATGAGGTTTTTCTCTCTTGATTTGACATTACTTCTGTAACTTAGTCTTACTGGAGTCATTTACATTGAAGGTTCTCTTAGAAGTTTCTCTATCCTTGACGTGCATGCCTGCAGCTGGACAGAGAAGTCACTACACTTTGAAGAAGTTGCTATAAATTAGTGCATGGGGTTAGATGAGGTTCAGGATTCCTGGAGTGATTATAAACTCAGCAGGAGTCCTTACAACAGCTCCAATCTCGACAGGGTTACTGTCTTGTTAATCAACCTCCTTCAGGACTGGAAGCTGTTCGTGTCTCAGTTCTTGGGGGCCTTCTCTGGAAGCTGCAGTTTTCATGCACAATTTACAAAGTCTACAGAGCTCTGATACATTTGGTAAAACAACATTAAAAAAGGCTAGACTTAAGCTGTGGCACCCTGTGTTGCACCAGACAGCACAAAGACTATAAATTCTTGTCACAGTTAGTGCAAACTAAGATTTGCTGATTTTAAAGCTATGCCTAAACTGATTTTGCAGCCCAGGTCCAGATGTTAGCTCTGGCCATGTCCTGAAACCAGAGGGTGACAAGATCCGTGCACAAACCAGCACTCTCCTCCTTTCACCTTCTGGGGGAAGGAAACAAGGGAAGCAGATGAAGCAGACTTGGGGCACACTTTCTACTGCCCTTGTCTTGACTGCAGACACACAGACATGCTATGAAAGTACCTATGTCTTGCAAAAGCCACAGTCTGACTTGTGCAGGGAACACTAGAAAGAAAGGATGTTTTCTCTTTTGTGTTGTGCAAGAGACAGATAAAATAGGGTACAACGTTCCTTGAACAGATAACATTTTAAGCATCTTCCTCCTTTTGCTGCTGCTCCATAGGTGAAAGTGGCTCTTCCTATAATAAACACATTTCAGTGCATCAGCCATCTTTTCTGAGGGGAACACAAGGATTGCAGCTCCCGTGGCTTTTCATTGTCTGCCTTTGGGCACTCATACAGGAACTGCATATATTCTGTCCAAAAAGAAGCTAAACTTTGGTTTTACTGTATGAATAGCACCTCCGGCAAAACCATGGAAATTACATTCCTTATAAACAGTCTGTTTCAGAAAACCAGAAAATCTGTATTAAAACTGAATGTATCTGTTCAGGACAAAAAGAGGGCATGGAGAGGGCTGGAAAAGTCTGAATGCCATTAATTTACAAAGTGAGTAGCAATGGCACATTAGTACTGTTGCTGTTTTCACTAATTATGAGTAACAACCACCACTGCTGATCTGGATTTGTATTGCAAGAGTACCTAAGCACTGCTTTTGTACTACATAGCAGTTCCCTGACACAGAAAATTCACTTTTTGGGACAAAAGAGAGCAGATGGATATATCTGACCTGACCAGGCACTACAAGGGACAGGAGCAACAACAACATTCAAGCAGGAGAACGAGTTGTATAGCCCTGACCTCACCACTGGTTTTCCACAGTCCTTGTGAAAAAGGAGGCTCTTAAGAGAGGATCTGAAGGTAGGTATGGAGCTAATTGGGAAAGTGTTCAAAGCTCTTCCCAGACCTGGTGGGAAGCATGGGAGGAAATGAGTTAAAACTTAGTAACACTGTGACAGAGGCTGGCATCACCCAGTAAGCTAAAGTGGGAGCTAATACTTTACCATGGACTGTTAGACTTGAGGCCTTAAAATCAGAGACAAACAGCTGTACTTGATGTGATAGAGGAGATGACAGTGGTGAGATGTAAAGACAAATGTCTTTGGGCAAAATGTCAAGCTAGTAAAATGATCTGTGCGGCAGCATGAATGGAGGTGGGTAACGTTGCATTTGTCAAAACCAAGGAAAGGATGTTGCAGCAATCAAGGTGTGTAATGAGAATTTGGACCTGAGACTTATACCTCTGTGAATAAAGAGCTTCAGCTACAAGTGCTATAGAATAACAATCTGCAAGATTTACATGTACTCTTAGACACAAAGATACAAGGAAATTTAGAAAACAAAGTGATATCTGGATTGCAGACCTGGAGGACGGGCAGATTGGAGAAGTTACCCATGATGACTGAGTGTTCATATGAGGACAAGAGATAGGGGATGAAAACAGCATGCTCTCTATGTCAGCCATGCTAAGCCTCAGCAGATAGTAAGACACTGATGCAAAGTGTGGCTTTTAAGCTGTGGGTTGTTTTATTCAGTTTTTAAGCAAAGTGAAAGAATTTGTGACTAAATCCTCGGGAACAAAAGGGTCTTATACATCCAAGGATATTCCGAATGCTTCAACATGAGGCTTCACAAAAATATTTGTTGAGGTATGTTCCCAAGGGAAAAAAAAAATGGTTTGAAGATGCACCTTACTATCCCTAGTCATATAGTTCATTTTTCTTCTCAGCTGGGGTCTCTTGCATATCCATGTTCCTCTGAGTGGAAGAAACCATGTCTCTCCTACATTTTTTGCCTAATTGCACAAGTCAAATCACACAATCTAAGGAGGAAGATCAGCTTTCTCAACTGCTCATTTTAAAAGCCTTGCATAAAAAAGGGGTGAATGAGTCCCACATCGCATCATGAATTCATGGTATCTGCTACCAATTTGTAACAAAACAGCAGGGACTCGAGGCTAAGGCTTGTTGAATATGCGGTTCAATTCTACAAAAGCCTACTTTGTAAATGTTAGCTAAGTAAAAGCTCTGCCAGTGAAGTCATAAGCAATATATCATCATCACCTTTTGATAAACTCTTTGTCCAGTTTAAGTATTAAAAGCTCTAATTATCATATTCCAGAAGAATGGAGAAATGCCTCTAGAAACAACAGGCTTAATGCACTACTAATCTCTAAACCAAATATTTATAGCCTTGTAGTTTATAAACAATCTGAAATATTTGGGTACTGGATATCCAAGAGGTGGAAGCGCACACAGTAATAGGGAAGTTTTACCATTCCATCTGCCTTGTTTGGTGTTTCACTCACTATTATATCGGATTTATAAGCATTGTTAATTACTGAATTATCAGTTTAAAAAAAGAACAAAAAACCCCCATGAGTTAAAATACATGGAAATGTTTCATTGTTTATAAATTTGCCTCAGAAAATAATCAATATCAAAGTTGATTCAAACCAAGATCTGTCTGGATGTGTATTAATTTGCTCCATAAAAATAAACTAGAAATTACTAAAATACAAGAAATAATAATGAAATATGGAAATAACTACAGATTTTGCACATTGTCATTATATAATGGACATAATGGACATAATGACATTACATAATGGATTCTAATTAAATCCAGGTGGAAAATGACCTTCCTAGACCTCCCTTCAAAATTAAGATTTTTGACAGTCATGATTAATGGAAACATGCACTTTGCATGGTTTGTAAACCTGAAACATCATTGTACATTTCAGTTTATAATTTATCCCATTATCTGCTTCTGCATGCATGAAGGTCAGCTGTATTGGCACAAAGTAGCAGTGAAATCCAGAGGCTCTGAAAGGTTGTTTTCACAGATTTTTTTCAATTATTTTTCACGAGGAAATAATTTTGCCTACTTTTTCCTTAGAAAGATGACAATCTAAAAGAGTAATATTTTTAACAGCAATAGTTGCAATATTCTTGTTATTCCCTTGTCTTTTTAGAGTAAACAAAAAGGCACTGGAAAAAAATGGGTTTTTAAGGATTCCTACCCGCAATATTTCTTCAATGCAGCTGTTATCTCCTGTTCCACTGTCCTGTAAACAAAATGAGAAAATAGTTTGTTTGTGTTTTTAAAAGAAATAACAAATAGCTGGTTTGAGGACATGGTTGTCACATGAAATATATTCCAACCTCTATTACAGTTTCGAAATGAGGCCAAGTCTTTCCAGCATCTGAAAAGTTGCACTGCTTAAAATTCTCAAATTATTCCCCATCAGCACCACAGGAAGATGTAATATTTGCAGTGTTTACATATGATTGCCACATATTTGTATAAATTCATAGGATTTTGTTTATATCATTTTTGGGTGCGATTCCTGCTGTTTTGTCTCTACTGCATATGAATAAGCATAAGCAAAACAGTTACTGCGTGTACATAGATCCAATATGTGCATTTTATTTATATTAAATAAATAACATCTCTCCACAGCCTTAGCGCAGGAAAGACTGCAGTGACACTGACCATGTGAAGCCTGACCATGCACCTGTGATGCTGAGGGGAGAGCTGCAGAGACTGCAACACAGGTGGTAACACTGAGTAAGGGGCTAGGCAGCACAGCAGTCCTCAGAAGGCTACAATTTCCTAAAATGCTGACCCTAAACCCACCTGTGGGCTGTGGGACTGAGGGCACAGAGGAATTCAGCTCTCCTGAATGGTATGGTTTCCATTCCAGGGAGGGTAAACCAGAGATCTGGCAGAGCAGCTATCCTTCTACAGGAACCATCCAGCTGGTGCCTCACCTACGTGCTCAGCTTGGTTGTTCATTAGGACCCAAACTTCTGCCAGCAACGACCAGACACCAGACTGCCATACTTACGCCCCCCTTTCCTGCCTGGCCCCTGAGCACAGCTGCACTGCCCAGCACAACTGAGAAGAAAGGCCACACCACAGATGGAGGTACCGGTGCTGAGAGGGTGCCTGTCTCCTGCAGCTCTCCACAAGAGACAGGTGGCTGCTGCACCAAACAAGTTTTCTGGGGATTTACTTTGCCACCTTAAATTCCCTGACAGTTCTCCAAAGAAAGGTTTTTCTTCCTTCTGCATAACAGAACTAACCCAGGAAGCAGGAGACTGGGGCTTGAGATCTTCCCGTGTGGCAAGTGGGGATAGAAACAAAATTAATATGATCAATCACTGTCCCCAAAGAGCTAGCAGAGATGGGAGCTTGGTCTTTGCCTCTCAAAACCACCTGGAGAAATATCAAAGCAATTTGATCTTCCAAAGTGCCGAGCTCTGCTCACCTGGAAATCGGATTTCTCTACCACATCTGTATTTGGGCACTCAAAAAATCATAAGGCATTTTCAAAAATGGATACATCTGTGCCTCCTAGATCCAAATGATCCCACTAGCCTGTTTGTGCCAGTCCTGCTCCTGGACCGTCACTGCTGCTCCCCAGTGTGAGCTGCATGACCGAGGAGGTCTGGATCTGCAGCCACTCGTCGCCTACCAGCTGTAACCAAGGTCAGAAGTGTGACAACCATGCATATGTAAGGGAATAATTTATGTTTCATAATTTTGGGGGGCTGTTATTTCATGCCAATCCATAGAAAGTCAGAAGTGCTTTATTGTCAGCACTCCTGCTAAGTCTTTGCTGAATACGGCCCTTGATTGTTAAACAAATGAATCATATTAACTCTTTTGGTGCAATACAAGTCCATCAGCTTTATAGTTGACCAGGAGTTACACCACTGATTTCAGAGGGGAAGGAACTAGAGCATTCTATAAAGTCAGGCTTTGGAGTAGTACTCATATCTGATGTATGGATGCTGAAGAGAAACTGCAGCCCTGAGCAGATATTCCTGTTCTGATCTCAGCCCTGTCCCTGAGGACACAACACCACCTGCGACCTTCCTGCTGCTGGGGCAGGGGTGCAAGTGCAAGGGTTCATTTTGCCAATGAACCTAACAAGACAGACAGAAACACCACAACAATCTCTGGATATTTAAGAATTTTAAAATTCGTATTAGTTAAATTTTAGTTCTCTTCTCTATGGGTTTCCCTCCATTTTCTCCCTTTCCTCCCTCAAACCCCGGCCTATGACTTCTTATCCCATTAAGAACAGTGGAGAGTGTAAAGCCGTCGTCATGTATGCCTTGTTTACAGAGCAAAGAATTTACTGCCTGACCTCAAGTTCGCTATTTGAGTTCACTGTCATCTTACGGAAGGAGGGATGAGATGACCTATCATCTTATGCTGTATACAATACATTGAAGTAAAGTGACAATACATGAAAGTAAAATGATGCTGTCTATTTTTGTGTGAAGACAAAACTACTGAAGGTAAATTTGGCAATAGACTATTTCAGACTAGGTTTAGAAACAAGCTTCTGTTACAAAATTAAATATCCCTCCTAGAAGTGTAATGAAGTAAATCTTCAAATACTTATGAGTAAGAAATTACACCTTCCAATACTACAGAACGAAAACTTCAGCTCTTCTCCCTAGCACATCATATCTCTGGGCAGGGAGTAAAAAAATTTTACACATCTCTCTCAATGTCATCACATTGCCTTTCAAAAGGAAAAAAAAAGGCTGGAGACAGAAAACCAAAGACAAGATATGCAAAACTGAAAACAATGGAACACACCCCCCCCCCTCTATTTCTATAGTTTCCTCTTTGTTCTTCAGCTTCTGAGTGCCAAATATTAATTTCTTAATTTCTTTTTCCTTTGAATACTTGTAAGGATCTCACATTACTGTTGGTATCAAACTTTCTAGAATAAGGATGGGTAAGTTAAGAGACCATGTTCTGCACACAGAAAGCAATTTCAATCTCATATGGCCTGGGGCCATATTATTTTTTTTTTGTTATGATATCATATAACACAATGCAGAGTGTTATTATGGAACCTAAAGTATGTCTGAAAAGTGTCTGTAGATGTTGGTAAGGAAGAGACTCCCCATTCTCACTTGAAAAATTCTTCACTACATCTTTACTCAGACTATAGAGGAACCCACACTGCCTGCAAATCTGGCAACCTGAATTTAACTTCATGGCCATATTTTAATTATAAAAAAATAAATAGTAAATTTTTCTTAAAATCTGAATTAAAAGCAGAGACTGCATTACCTGCAAGCAACAAATAGCATAGAGCACTCGATGTGCTATTTGCATCAGTGGACTTGTCTGATCAAAATACTATTGGGTTGGTGCTGGCTGCATGATGCAGCATCTGCATAAGGCTGACATCTGCAGTGCCGCCGAAGGTGTCCCTCCACCCTCTCAATAGCCTGCACACCACAGAACACTTGTGCAATTAATGTTTTAATTACTTAAAAGAAAAAATTAAAATTAAAACAAAATAAAGGTTTTGAGGCTGCCGTTCCCAACTAAGGCAATGAGCTGTATTTATTCTGACACTGATGAACTCAGATCATCTGCCTCACTTTGCATTTTGCGATATGTCATAACAAACTCGCCTCACTGAATCTCCAGTGAACCATCAGCAAAATACTAGAAGGTCTCGGGCAGCTATCAGGAGAAGTGGGCTCCAGCCTCTTTCCCCTCCGATGCTGTGCCCATTACCTTCGTTCTTCGGTCAGTGCAGCCTGAAGACCGCCAAACATCTGCACACACGTGCTGCTGGCATACAGTCTGGCAGGAGGATGTGAGGAGCTGCCACCGCAGATAACGGCAGTGGCTGCTGAAGAAATAGCCGGGAGCATCGTGCTGCTGATAACAGGAGCAGCTAATTACCATGCAAAGCACAGAGAACTGTAAGAAACAAGTCTGACTAAAGGCTACATCGAATTCTTGAGAAACAGGATGTCATTTCAAAAAAAGCTACATCTGTACAATTTTTATTTCAGAGCATTACTTTATTTTTTTTTCCCTTACCAAGAGCTTTCACATGGAGATATATAAAGAAACCTCTCTGAAAGGAATTGCCTATCTATGATACTTTTCCCTCCTTTCAAATCTTTGTGTTAAGGAAAGAAAGAAAAATCTTCTGCAAGTATCTTTTTCCATTTTAGCCTAAGAGATTTTTATGGTGCAAGCTTTTGGTGCTGTTATTATTTGGACCGTGCTAAGTGTTTTTACAAAGTCTCCAGAAGTTATTGGATTTTGACTCCAGTACAAATTAGGCATGATTAAGATCTAGAGAAGGCCGAGGTATGTACTCAGCCTCTTCCACTCGGCAGGAGCCAGGCTTGCTGTGTTGGCTCTTGAATGCAGGTCATCTGCAACCAGCAGCATGGCGGTGACCACCCTTTAGGCATCACCTGTGCCCCCAGGGCAGGTCTCAGCCCTGTGCTGCACAGGCACTGCACACAGCATTGCTGAACGCAGGGCTGCAGGATTTCTCCTGGGACGTAAAGTGACGCTTCAGGCAGTAAATATTGGCAGACAATAACCTAAATCCATGATTTTAAAAAACAGGAAAAAAGGGGAAAAGCCTACATTGATGGACACTGATGTGAAAGCATATTAGAAATGCCTCTTTGCCAGACAAGACCATGAAAGTATGGAGATACACACACATGCATGCACGTATGTATATATATATAACATTTCCTATACAATCCATTTGCTAGAGAGGAACTTTGAGTATGAAGAAGGTAAACCCTTCTTTTTACTTATTCATACATGCATTCTCTGTCTGTTGGGTTGTGGATAACCATTGCCTTCAACGAAGTTTCCCTTCAATCATTTCTCTGAAGAGATCTTAATACCTTCAAGTCATTGAACAAAATGTTGAAATTTAACAGGGAGACGTGCCTGAGAGCAAGCAGAGAGGTGACTTCTGGGGTTTCTGTAGAAATACAACCAGGCTGTGTAAAGAATTTTTTGGGGAGAGGACATTTGCAGGTGCCCAGGAAGGGTTTTTAGACATTCAGGGCTTAACTTGCTGTTGATTTCCTTACATGTGCTACATCCTCCATAAGGCTCTGTATGGGATGGATGTGCCGAACCCACACTGCTCTGGAGAGAAAAGGCAGGATTTCAGACCTCATGAAAGGTGGGCTGGTTAAAAGATTAGACCTCAACCTGGTTAAAAACTCAGGTTTTTGTCCCTCAGGAAACGTCCACCTTTTGGAACATATTTTCATTTTGAACTGGAGGCGGGGGCAGGCACCTACATGTAGATTTTATCCCACTGGCTAATCTTCCATTAAAAATGTAATTGTGTGACATCATTACCTTCAAAATTAAATTTTAAGAAGTGTTATTCTTCAGTTCAGCTGTGAAATGAAAGCTTGATCAGATCAAAACACTTTAAGAACAAATTTTAAGGAATATAAATACAATTTGTAGTTACAGAACAAGATATGGCCTAAATCAAGAAGTCATTAAAACAAAATATTTAAATGTTTGACTCCAAATTTGGCAATTTTTTACATCAAGAAAATATGTTCTTCAAACAAGAACAAAGGTAGCTTTGGTCAAAATCAGCACAAATGCAGATATTTTCCGTTCTGATAAACTGAAATGTCTCATAGGAAAGGGCTGCGTAGGAAAAACTTCTGATCAGAACAGAGTTAAAAATGTTTTGTTTTGTTTTGTTTTTCTCTAACACAAACGGCATTTCCATCTGGATGGTGACGTGAGACCTTCCAGCAATGTTTCCATCTACTTTAATAGGGCTGGACTTCAGGGACCCATGACATACTGTAGTCCCCCTCACTTCACCAACGGGCATTAGCAATGCTGGGCACTTCATAGCCCTTAAACAGAGAAGACTCCTCATCTCTCTCTGAGGATGTGGGCAAGCAAGGCTGAACTGGGTAGGGCCATGCCAAGGAAAAAAAAATGAAGAGAATGCTTTAGAAGATTGATTTTCTGTTGTTCCTGATATTTGAAAGCTTTACTTTGCACTCGTGCTGTTTCTTACTGCTAATTTGGAGTGCCTGTGGCCATGGTCTGCTGATACAGGAGTTTTCTCCTGCACTGTTCACTGCTGTGAGTAGGAGCTGCTTCCTTTTTTACTATGAGGAATTGCTGCTACTTCCTTAGATGTGGAGACATACAGGACGGAGATAGGGATGAACAGCTGAATTCTCCAAAAGCTCTGTGTCAGAAAGTGTTGCACTAATTAAAGTTATTAAATCCATCTAATTTACAGTGACTGTTAATAAACTGTTACCCTTAATAAGCCCATTCTCTTTTGAAATGGAGCCTTCATATTTATTATGGGGATTATTTTTCCTACCATGGGATCTTGCAACATTGTTCTTGGTTTAAAAGGGAAGAGGAAAAAGGTTAACAAAGATGTTATTTCAAGGGAAAAAAAAAAAAAAAAGAAGGAATAAAGAGCAAGTGATGAAAATCATCTAGCTTTGCTTTAATGAAAGTATCTGGCTATACTAATTGGGGGTCTCACTGCAACTAGAATATCATGATGCCCCAGTCTTGTACCAGCAACAGGAAGATACTCTGGCTAATTGAAGAAGATGAATCAAAAATATCTGTAGATAGAGAGAAACACCAAATGATCTCATGGACTTGTCATGCACACTAGAAAAGAGATGCTAATTGGCCAAGAGTACTTTTTGCTCTTGATGAGTGGTACTCACTCAGAAGAGTCTGCTCAGCAGCTCACACACAACCGAGGTAGAGCAGCAGCTTTTGGAGAGTAGAGCTTCCAAGAAGGAAGACTGCAGAGGAGTTTATACGCAGTGTAGCCAGCCTTAGGCTGTGATGGCCCTATATGCAGACCTGAGGGGCCCGAGTGAGAGGAAGGATCCTGCCTCTGAGGTTCAGGCTGACATCTAGTTGAAGATGGATTTACTGTGGATGTATAAGTAAAGGCATTCACCGTACTGTTGGTTTATTTTTTTAAATAGCAGGGAGATGAGGTTACAGCGTAACTCCTCCAGCGCATGCCTGTGGCTTGCCCCAGAGCTTGAAGAACCTCTTGACCATGCTGCACCCGACCTGAACTAAGTATGGAAAGCCCAGGGTAAGGAAGTGAGGTGATGCTGAAGGGCCACTGTCTGGATGGCTGCTGGGAGCTTCACTAGAGCTTAGGCACCTACAGCCCAGTTTGGAGGGGATTTAGTAGTACTGGGTCCAGCCATGTGTTGAGAGGTCATCTTCAAAATGATGAGATGGTCTGAGTCCAAGTCTCAGTGTCCACACCACACAAAAAAGGAAGAGAATTAAAGGCCAGGAACCCTTCTGAAACCCCTTCACAGTTGCCACCCCTAAGGGCCATCAAACAATCAATGACTGGAGCTGCACTGGTAACATTTCATCTAATAAAAGATGCTTAGGAGCCTCAAATGAAACCTACTGGCAGATCGGTGGAGCAATTTTACAGGCTTTTACATTATATTCATAAAAATAAAAGTCCAAACATGCCAGAATTACACTGTGACCCAGAACGATAAAAGGGAGCTGTAATAGAGAAGAACTGCATTGTTCTATTAATAAAATATAAAGGGTTTATTGTTATTGGGAAAGATTGATTGTATCAAATCAATACCATGTCACAGTATATTAATGTTTTTCTTTACTAATGAAAAAATAGGGTCTGATGTGATTACACTCTCTTGCTACCCATTTGAAAAATATAATGGGATGGTAATAATGAAGATTGCAACTTGCAATTTTAATCCTTGCTACATTCTTGATCCTGGGAGGTGCTGAGTACGTGACCTTGGCTTTCAGTGAAGTTAACAGGAGCCGAAGGTAACTGGCATTCACCAAAATGCTGTCAACAACCCCATGAACGGACTCCACAGTCCCTCTTCCCACCCAAAAATTGGAAAACGCCAGTGGGTACCTCTATGAATGCCTTCAGCGTACTACATTTTCTGAAGCACTGTATGTATGCTCTGAACATATTAACTCACTGTGTGCTTGATACAGTGGTCTATTTGTTGGAAAGTTTCCATTATGGACACCAGAGTCTTTTGGTTTTGCATCAGGAAAGGCTTTTTAACCAAGATACAGGCTTCTCCTTTCAGCTCACACAGTCCTTCAACAGACACCCCAAGGACCCTGCCCTGGGAGCGATAGAGATCGGCTTTTCTCCCCATTAGATGCCTGTCCTTACTGCACAGATGGCCAATTAGTGTCAACTGGAACGTGGTATTTTTAGTGATGTGGACACTTGTCTGCTAGGACCTGGACTGAGACCAATTGATTGCATTTAATATATTGTCTGTGTTTGTTTGGGGAGAATATGTAACATCTGTATAGCAGCAACAGTTGGAAAAACAAGTATTATGGAACTGTTAATCTTTTTTGTGACATTTTAATATGAATTTACCATCAGTTAGTATAATATTCAATAAATTAAATTGGATTATTTTGCCAAGAGATCCTTTAAAAATGTTAATTAACAATAAATCAATAAAAACTATTCAACATGAAAATCAATTACATCCCTGTTTACATTATTTAACTCCAAACATTTCTGTTTTGTGTGCTTGTAATTAGCAAGCTATAAAAGATGCCATAAATAGGCGCATAATGAGAGGAACTGTTTATAAATGATAATTGGTATTCATTCCCACTGAGCTAAAGGTTATGTGATTAAAAACTATCATGCTGAAAGGGTTAAACCTCTTACAGATAGAAGGTTTTACAGTACAAAACTCTGCAGAAAACTCCCATAAAAGGTCCCTGATGGAAGAAAGCCCTTGTACATGAGTGTTTGATGGAAAGAGCAACATCTATCAGGTGTTCCTTAAAGCCTACTTGCATCCATTTAGAAATGGCTCATGGGGAGAAGTCTACCCTTTGGGTAGTGGTGGAGGCTATAGGAAATGGAGCCTGCCATGAGGAATTCAATATTGATAAAAACCCATCATCTGAACAATATCTCTACTAAGTCAAAAGAAAATATATTAGCACTGAAATACTATCAAAAATCTGGGTGACCGTCCTGTTAACAAAGCTGAGGACAGGACAAAGGAAACAAGGGTGGTTTCTGTCATGATGGGTAACAAAGATGTTGCTCTACCCAGTACCTCATGCAAAGATTAGGACCAAAGAGGGTCTGGTTTTCACAGAGGGCTAAAAGAGAGTTACAGGATCTTCATGTGTCAGCCAACAGCCCAAACCACTGAGCAGCAGCCTGTATCTCCAGAAGGTAACACTGGACTACTTCTTATTATAGGCTCTTAAACAGAGCTGAAAAAAATGTTTCCTAGGGAGAAACAACCTCCCATTAATCCCTAATGCTGAAAACTGCCTTCTCAGTTTTAGAGACTGAGACCTGATCTAGACTTAACAGGTAAAAAAAAACCATGATCAGAAGACCAGAGTAACATTTGGCTTTCTACTAAAGCCTTTTGCTAGTCCAAAGATGTCACCAACATCTGACAGTTTTGGCTTTGACAGTGTCTCCTCCCCAGCAAAATAAACCTCAGTCATTAACTACAATTGCTTTTGAGGGCATCAGTCATCAAGTACCCTTGATGGAGCAGGTCTGAAGCATGGGCACACCAGTGAGCATCTAGCAATAAAGCCAGCAGAGTTAATGTATTTACAAAACCAAAGAGAAACCACTTTTTCTACCTTGCCTGGGCAGAGCTGATGCGTATTTCCTTCCTTTCTGGATTGTGACTTAAAAGTGAATGAATTTTGTCCTGAGACACTTACATTGTAGTGCTTTCCTTGATTTGCACAAAATACAATTGTTTCATGGAAAATATGGATCAGGATTGGGAGTTTAAAAAAAGTCTATTATACGTAAGGGACAGAGTACCTTACCATACTCTCAAACCACATGCACTGGTTTGAGAATGACTGCTCAGTCTCCTTGATAACACTAAAAAAACATATTCTGGTCATGGCAGTTATGACCTGGACACCTATTTGCCCAAGTGGGATATCATTTGCTTCTGGATACCCAAAGCTTTACCAATGTGATGAACTATTGCATGCATCTGCATCTTTAAATCAACCCCTTGATGCCTCTGGTCAGCTCAGGTGGATTCTCTTAAAATCCACATGGAAATTGATAAATAGCACAATTCTCCAAGATGCAAAAAAATCTCAGCAGAGTTTTACTGTGCTCTCAGCTTTCCTTAAAGTCAAAAGAAAAATCCAGCCATAATCTGGTCACTGACAGACTGATGGAAACACACTCACTGCAAAACCACTGAAAATAGTACTCTCTAAAGGCTTTACAGAGTTAATAGGACACATAAAATTTCAAATAAAATGTCAGTGCTGCACTATCTCAGAGCTCAGACATGTAAGTTTCTTCCAGTTAAGAACGTACATGACACCATGTATATATCAAGGCATACATATATATGTATGAATACACCATACAAAAATCCTCTGCAAAAGTTTCCTGAAAATGTCGAAAACAACAAACAAATGTCAAATCTTATCAACTGTAGCCTTAATACGGGAATCAATAAATTCAGCAAATGTAGGAAGTTGCAGAGTGGACAAATACCTTCCTTATTTTTTCTGTCCTCTTTTTCCCAAATCCCACCAAAAGATTTATTTTCCCATCAATTCACCACAGGCCCGTATCAGTCCTCTTTGGTGCGGGGTAGAAAGCCCTTTGGCCAGCTAAGCAGGAACCAGGCACTGCTGTGCTGCATTGCAGAGGACTTACCTCCAGAAGTCAGGATACCTCCACATCTGCAAACCATCTGCCCCAAGGAGTGGCAGCTGCCCAGCACTTGTCCCTGCTTTCCTGGGGGGTCCATTCCAGCACCCTACTGTTTGGGCAATCACAAGACCAGAAGCAGGAGAATAAATATCCCAAGTTTGGGGAAGGTAGGTCCCAAGTAGTTGTATGCTACTTGTTAATATTTTTTTATCAAAGTCGCACCGGTCCCTCAGGCTTGGAGGACAAAAGCTTGACTTAAAATAATCTTAATCCTTTCTCTTTTGGCTTTCACTTTTCTCTTCTTTCCATATATTCTCAGGTTATCCCCTTTTAAAGGGGATATTGCATCTGAAAGTCACAATGCTTTCTGATTTTCTTTCTGCCTGTCGCTGTTACAAGTAACAGTGAAATACAGAAAGTAGAAAGAAAAATTGGCCTCAGCTTTTCCAGATTTTCTGTCTTTGAAAGACTTTGCTTGTCCTTCCAGTAAAGCAGACATTTGCCAGTTCCCAGCTGTTTGCATTGAGCTCTCCGACACAGCTAAAGGCTAATGGAGTGCCACTTACAAAACATAGAAATACAAAACTGTAGGGACCACAACTATTGGTCATTTTGCTCAGGAGCAGTAACTGCTTTTTGCTGTCACAGTTTTCTTTTTACCACAGAAAATGAGCCACAAGTCACTTTATAACAGTTCAGGGCCATAGGGGCATGACTGGTGTATGGACTACAAAGCCCTGGCTGGTGCCTCAAGAACTGCTCTCCCAACCGCCTTACTGCCAAAAAAATTATTTGAAATCCTGTGTGCACCCACATTTGCACACACGCAATACACAATACAGTGAGGAGAAATAAAAGAAAGAAATGGATGGTGATAGAGTTTAATTTTTACCAGACTGCAGACTAAAACCAGTACAGTACTACGCTGCAAGAGAGGGGTTTGTGAACTTTCTCAGAAAGGTTAGGTTGCCCTTAGGTTTGGTTTGGGTTTGATTTCCAAAACTTTCATTGGAAAGCTTCAAAAAGGTGAGCAGCCTCTTGGACTTCTATTTTTATTTTTTTCAACAGATGAGGTGATCCTCCACTTAAAAACAGGTTATTTTATCTCTAGAGGAAGAATTCAATGCAGTCCCATTTCATTTTAAATGGAAGCTAAATGGAGAGAAAATCTCTAATACTGCTACAGCTCACAGACATTTTCATCTAGGTCAAGTACAACAAATCTGCATTTTTCAAGTGGCAGAGCCAGCTCTGTCCCTGTAAAATCAGGAAGGTCTTGTGGCACCCCAAATTGTAACAACACGTACAGAAAACAGGAGTACATTTGGAAAGCCTTTGAGCTATGAAACCACATGCTTCCCTTGTTACATGATCTTGATGAATTTATTTCTGTGGCTTTTATTCATGTTTCAAGACGTTGAATCCTTCAAACTTGTTAGTATTTTCCTTTTTTATTGTCCTCTGATGGCTTTCACTGTTTTATTTCATTCTTTTGTTCCCTGGTGTAACTGAAGGTAATGTAGTCCTGGGACTATTACCCTCCATCTCTTTGAACTGGCAGTGGATATCAACAAAGAAGTTATTTGTTCTCAACACATTAAACCCTTCTGCGTAGCTTTTTACAAATTCTGTTATGCAACTTTGATACGGCCTGGAACGAGTTGTCAGGTACTGAAAGACAAGGGAGCACAAAGACCTCTCCAAAAGTCTAGCTATGAATGGTGTCATCTTGCTGTTTCACTTTCAAAGGTGGCTCGTACGGGTTTGCTGAATAGGAGTCGTTTGACGGCAGACATCTGAATTTGTATCGCAGACTCTAAGACACCTTTATGAGAACCCTGAATATCTTAGTTGAGTCCTGAGGATCAAAGCTTCCTATGTAATAAACCTATCACGGGTTACTCAGGGAGATTTTCAGCATCGGTAACAATGGCAGCTGATTTGCTTCGCATAACAAGCTACCTATAGAATATAAGGGTTGTGATCAATACTTTAACTAGCGAGATAAAAATCTACCTGAAACTCAGGAACTGTATAAAGGTCTCATAATTTACTTTATAAACCATCTCCTATAATTTTCAGACGCACATGCATCAAGCGTTGCTTGAAATACATTAAATCTTGATTTTTGAAATCAGAATACTAGAATAGTAAGTAGAATTGGCAGCATAAATGAATATAATGCATAAAACACAAAAAGCTCTTGGATGGCTTTTGTATACACCATTAGAAACAGAGAAACACACATTGTTTCACAGTGATCTGCATTAAATATATTTGTTATGGGTTTGAAATACTCCAAACTATTTGTTTTAAATGAGGGAGGATGCTCTGCATTTATGATATATGATACCACATTGTCATCAATTGTCATGCTTTGTTTATAGGACCGAATAATTTGTAATCATCAGATTACTATGTTTAGTCTGCACTCTGGTTTGCGGAGAATGTGTATTAAACAGATCAAATCCTTGTATCTTTTATTTATTTGTTTGTTTATGAAAGGAGTGATGAGCGGCTTATTCCCCTGAGAATTAACTATTTGGTGAAGGGCTTGGAGTTTCAGGTGCCGATTGTTCTTGGAAAGAACAGAAGGGCAAAACTGCTCTCGGGCTCTGATTTTTAACTGTGTACCCATATCGCCATGTAGGGATGTTAGGTAATAACACCAGAGGAAAATGAAGAAGATACAAAAGGATATGCAAATTCTAAGGGTTTCCTTCAGCTTTCTGGATCTGCTCTAAGACATCTGCAGCCCAACTAAATATTGGGGCAGGTAGAGGATGAGGAATCTCCACCAAAACATGGATCCTCCTGTACCATTTGCAGCAACAGGTACTTTGTGAGGAACAGAGTGAAATGTTCCTGGAAAAACCCTCTCTTTTTCATGATCTGTTCCTGCCAGAAAAATACAGCTATGAAACAAGATACTCCAGCAAGGGTTGCAGGCAGACTTTTAGCTGTTTCTGTGCACGGGAAGGCACAGCCCTAGCAGTCAGGAACTGGCTGGTTGCTGTTGACTGCTGTAGGGCTGGTGGAAAAATCTACACTAAAGAGCACTCCCTGCCTAATTTAAATTTTATATACATTTATCCTATAAACACAACAGGATTTTAAATACCTGCAGATGGGAAATCAGTCAACAGCTATGGGCTGAATGCGTGTAACACTTAATCCATGGGGACTGCATAGGCACAGCAGCCCATCTGCACAAAGCACCCATGCAGGTCTCAGGCACAGGAGAGTAACAGTTACCGCTCACTCACTATGGAACTATATAAACTCAAGGTCCAAGGAAACAATGGGATTACTCATTCCTAGAAAATAATTACAAAATCAAACCATTGCCTTTGCAAAAGCATAATTTTTGTTCATTTGCCACACAGAATATCTGTACCTCTAAGCTAAAGAAAAAAACCATCAAGAATGAGACAGAAGCCAAGCTTATATTTCCATCCTTATCTCTCTGTACCTATACTCTCTCAGAGGTCCCTGCTTGCATAGCAGCTGCTGAATTGCTACAGTTTACAGTCTGGCATATTAAAATAAACTAGCACTGATTTTGGCAATTTGCAGTCATGCAGTTGCTGCTGCTGCATAAACAGTTGATGGATCCCTACAGCAGAGGAAGGAGCTCTTCATCTGTGCCCACTTGCACGTCAGACCTCTCAGTCTGTACAAGAATTAACCACAGCAGAGACTGCTGTGTGAACATACCCAAAGTCACCCATTATTTGTGTCTCACTGCAGCTCAGAGCTCGATCAATGCTACCAACACAAAAGATGTGACTTTCAAAAGTAGCATATCTTGCCTTTCGATCCGATGGAAAGGATTAAATGGGGATGTCTTGATTACAAATAGTCTTCAGTGATCTGCATTTTGCATGCATGCACATCATGTATGGCACTTTACAAACACACAATCAGAAATGTGTGTAAACAGATGCATATGTAATATAGTAGATCTATATATGTAGTGGCATTTATAAGTTTAGATATGGAATATGGCCACAATTCTATATGGGCAATACTATACATTTTTTTGACAGATAACAAAGAGTACATTCTGTACAGAGTCTAAAGGGTCGGAGGTATTTTAGGTAGGCAAAATGTAAATTAGGGTATCAACTGAAAAAAGTCCTAACAACCCCTAAAAAAACCCCTCAAAAACCCAAACCAGGTATTCTGAAAACAAAACAGTCCTGTCCACAAAATCCCTGCTTTTCCAAATCAAGCCTGCAGACTTTAAGCTGATTTCTCAGGCTCAGTCTTTCACAAGAGGGGAGACAGGGAACGGTGCATGCTGGAGCAGCATCCCCAGGGCTTTCACACACAGCCACTGGGTCCAGCCATTGGGTGCAACCCGGAGGAGATCTACATGGGCTCATCAGCAGCTCTCCAAACAGCAGGCTGCTACTGGTGCCCAGAAATGCCTCTAGCACACTTTGAGAGGAAAAGTAGCCAAATGTTTCTGTCTGCTCACCAATTACCTGAACACTGTCAGGTCACAGTGTTATAAAATGTACCCATAATTTGTTTGCCCACAAAATATGAAACAGCAAAAATCTATGGAATATATTGGTGGCTGAGTGGCAATTTCTTCAGAAATCAGAAAGATAACTGAAATTGGGATCTCATGTTCCAGATGATCAGCACCACCTTGCACATGGAAAAATCAACATGAGAATCTGTAGAATTAGATACAAGCAAATACTTTTTACATATTGCTACCTGCTTTACTGTCAGCTGGACTTCTTGTGAAGTGCAGAGGATGGCTTTGGAAAGAGGAAGGAAAACAACATCAAATATTGCCACTTCATATCACAATGAACACAGCAAAGCTGTACATCACCTTGTTTTACATGCTCTCACAAAAAGTTAACTGAGCAGCATGTGCGCTCCCGCAGCAAGACAAATGAAATCTTTGACTTGTTTCACCCTTAAGGTGCTGCTTAGCAGATCTCACAGCTGCTGAGCAGATCTACTATAGGAAGAGCAGAAGAGGGAACGCAGGTGAAATTACAGTTTGTGCTCAATAAGGGTCTAAACTCTAATGTTTGATACAAAAACAGTGTGTCTTCTAAGACAAACCATAAAAATACAGTTATTGTAATAGGGTATAATTTACCCAAATATTTTGACATTTTTCCAGAGATAGTCTGTTTTCTGGTATTTGCATACCTTTGACTCTAGAGTATAGGCATATATAAGCACCGAAGAAGGCAAGACAGCAAGCAATTATTTACTGATTAAGGAGTGGATGGGCTTGAAGTTTACAACATTAGCATTCCTATTTCACCCTCATCCTTCCAGAGGAGGAAGAAGGACACATGAAATAGAAACTTTTCAACTTGTAGAGATCCCTAATTCATGACATTAATGCCATGAATTCCTCCTCTTTGCTCTTTTGACTTACTGCTGTCTCCTGGTATGCCCAGGTCAGCCACGCTCGGCTCGCATTTACTTTGCTGAGGTGGTAAAGGTTACACAACTCAAATTTTTTTCCATTTCTAAGAGAAATGAATACAAACTCAGCTAATTTGTATACAGCTGCAGGCAATATAAACATGGCTGGTTAGAATTCTTTATATAGTATAAGCCTTTGTACTCCATACTTCATGTAAGTTAATAAGTAGGTGTCAAACTCTGAATTAAAATTCCCAGAAGAGGACACAGCACAAAGGACAATAAAAATGATTTTTAAATAATCATAGGGATAAATAGCATCCACTTCTGACAAATGTAAGTGCTGGCATAAAATGTTATTAGGCTACAGAGATTTTCTTTTGTTCAGGAAGTATGTTTTATTCTCCAGCAGTGTCATTCATCATCCTAATGAGCCCTCAAAATGTAAATTAAATAGCAAAGACTGATTCATTCAAAAACATCTTTGTGCTGTGTGTTAAACCATTTTTCTACTTTTATCCTTATATATTGGTTCATTCTTTCATTGCAAAATAACCCCTCAGCCCTTGTATACTTTAATGGCCAAGTTCAAGCAAAGCATATTTTCAGTAAACACTGTTTATTCATTGGTGCTTTTGGTACAGTAATTTAAAAAAACCCCTCATTTAAAAATGTTGTGCCCCTTAAATTATATTTGATCCAGAAAATCTCAGAAACCTGTGCATGCATGTGGGTTTTGTTTTATTCAGCATCACTTAGTCCAGGGAAACCCTCAATGGAAAGGGATTAGTAGAAATTTCAAGCAGCTCTAATTTACTGAACTGAATACATTAACAACTAAGCAAACACCATATTTTTGGAAATGGCAGAAACAAAAAAAAAAAAAAAAAAAGAACCCAGGGTCATGAGCTAAATTAGTTCAGATTTCTTGTTATCTGTTGATAAGGACATTACACATTCTTACCAGGAATGCAGAAAAGAGGCTTCATACTTGACCTGAATTTATGCATGAGCACACACACAACAACAAGAGCGACAAGGAACAAGGCTTCTCTGGAGCCAATCCAAACAAAAATATAACAGGAATGGAAAAAAACACCAAAAATATGTCTGGTTTTGGTATGATTAGTCTTCAGTTATCTCGTTCTCTGCCTCTTCCCTTCTCTTTCCCTTTCTCTAATGCTTCTGTAAATCAACTTCAGCTTATTTTATGTGTATATATGTTTGTGTGTGCGCAAAATGAAGATGAAAATATTAATAGAGAGAGCAAAGTTTGCCTGATGACAAGAATTCTGTTATTAAACTGCATATGGAAGATTTAAAAGCCAGAATCTTCAGAATAAATTACATAAAATCCCAGCATTCAGTGACATTATGCTTTTATGAGGTCAAAATGTTGGAGAGAGACACCAGGGGTTACAATGAAACCATCCAGCTGTGAAAGAGGTAAGTACATGCACAGTGTCTTGCTGCCAGGGATCCAAAAAATGGCCCTAGACCAATACTACTTCTACTGCAAACCCAGAGAGAGATGAGTGAGGCATTGGTGTAATTGAGTTAAGAGAACCTAAAGACAGGATTAAGTGTTACAACTTTTAGCAAGAATATCTTTGATGACAGGTGACCTTTTGAAGGGTTTCTCCTAAAAAAGTTAAAATGGTGATTTATGGAATTTCAGTGATGGCTTCACACTGCAACTGTTAAAGAGACCATACATGTAATTAGGTTAAACTCCACTAAGCAGAAAGAAGAAAAAAAAGATCAGGATTAGGGTATGAAATATTATCACTTAAGAAAATTAAGCATCATGAACCCTAGCTGAGAGAACTTAATAAACCATCTATCATTTATCTCTGAGTGCTGATTCAGAAATCAGACTGGCATTCACAACTGCAGTGATTGATTAAAATAAATGCATACAGTATAGTAGTTTATAAATGAAGACAGTAATTTGCAAATTAAGGACAGACTTTATGCCCGCAGAATAAGTTACTGAAGCTGAAAATATATTTGAAGATACTTCAAATATACTCAACTTGTAGGAAAGAGTCACATGATACAAAAGCTATCTGCATTTATGCTTTGCTTGACTAGTCTTCAAACACAGAGGATCTATGAGAAGAAAGGCCTGCCTGTCACATGCTTGTGCATATGCAACACACTAGGTACACCACCTGTATTCACAGAATCATAGAATAATAGAATGGTTTGGGTTGGAAGGGACCTTAAAGATCACCTAGTTCCAACCCCCCTGCCATGGGCAGGGACACCTTCCACTAGACCAGGCTGCTCAAAGCCCCGTCCAACCTGGCCTGGAACACTGCCAGGGAGGGGGCAGCCACAGCTGCTCTGCACAGCCTGTGCCAGTGTCTCACCACCCTCACAGCAAAGAATTACTACCTTACATCTAATCTAAATATACCCTCTTTAAGTTTAAAACTGTTACCTCTCATCCTATCATTACACTCCCTGATGAGTCCCTCCCCATCTTTCCTGTAGGCCCCCTTTAAATACTGAAAGGCCACAATAAGGTCTCCCTGGAGCCTTCTCTTCTCCAGGCTTAACACCACCAACTCTCTCTGCCTGTCCTCACAGGATAGGCACTCCAACTTACTGATATCTTTGTCGCCTCCTCTGGACCCACTCAAGCAGTCTATGTCCTTCTTGTGTTGGGGTCCCCTGAGCTGGACACAGTACTTCAGGTGGGATCTCACCAGAGTGGAATAGATGGGCAAAATCACCTCCCTCAGCCTGCTGGTCACACTTCCCTCGATGCAGCCCAGGATACGGTTGGTTTTCTGGGCTGTGAGTGCACATTGCTGGGTCATAGTCAGTTTTCCATCCCCTAATACCCCTAAATTCTTCTCCACAGGGCTGCTCTCAATCCACTCTTTACCCAGCCTGTAGTTGTGCTTGGGATTGCCTCAACCCATTGGCGGGATCTTGCATTTAGCCTATCTGTCTAACTCATTGACTAACTATCCTTTCCATGAACACTGATGCATTTAAGTACCTATTGTTATCTCATTTTTTTACACTACCGTGGAAACACAGATCCATATATCCTACATACTGCTGCAAATGAGAGTTTCTCAAATCAGTTGTCCAAAAACAAAGCATGAAGAAGAAACAGGCTCCAGAAAATCTTCCTGTTAGACCTTGGGCCACCCAAGAAGTCAGAAAAGAAATAGTAAGCAATGGAAACCCTTTATTCTGACTCTAACAACCAGAAATCAGTGAGATTATGCATTTTATCATGGTGTCAAAAGAATCATGTTGATTCAGTATTAAAAAACTCATCCACAATACCACAGCTTTAATTGCATACGTAGAAATGGGACAAGGAGTCAAGGCTTTTTCTTTCTTTTTTTTTTTTTTTTAATCACTTTGCATTTGATTTTTAAAATCTAACAGAAATAGCAACAAAAGAAAAGTTAATGGAACTGATGTGCCCTTGAGTCTTCCTGGCTTTTCTCAGCATCATTGAAGCCTCAGTGCTTCCTGCGGTGGATGGAGAGGCTACCTGAAGGTTAGCCATCGGTGCTGCACAGAATTTGCAATGTCTGCTCTTCCTTGGCACCTGCAGCCATCTAAAACATACCCCAAAATAAATGCTGTCATCTGGGACACAGTTATGGTCCTGAAAAACAGTGGACTGTCTTGCTCTTACCTTGCACTTCCAGAAGTGAAGTACAATGCAAGAAACTGGTTGCTAAATTTGAAATTATGTTTGCTGTTGCTAATTCAGGCACCAAGAAAACCACAGTCCACAGCTACAAAACAGCCTCCAGTTCCTGGCTGCATGCCACTCGCGCTAGCTACAGTAAGGAAGGGCTGATGATGGCTTGGATTACCCCTGGGTGTCACTTGCCACCACCATGTTTTAGAGAGCTCAGTGCCAAGGTGAAACTCAGAAGCATCACATTTTCCACAATGAGCCAGAGACCATCAGTGACAATGAAACGCTGGGGCTGAGGAGCTGTTCTCTGGATAGCAAGAGGATGGCATGCTGTAGTTTGATGCTTTCATCAATTGCTCCAAATTAAGGAGGAGGACAAAATCAGGAAGGATTTTGTCAGATTAGCTAGTGTTTGTTAATGATCTCCCCCACAACCTCTGTCAACCCTGATTCAGGTCCAGTTGCTTCCCTGGTATTTGGAGGGTGAACAATCAATGTCTACCAAAGGACTTCTACACAGGGACCCTGTGGAAGGGTTGGCAATCATCACATCACTCCAGGCTTTAGCAGTGCTCCAAGATCATCAGTGACAGGCACAGACAGACCTTTTTAAGGAAATGACAGGATGGGAGGCTGATGGCTTTGGGTCAGCAAGGGGGCCATATCCTTGCAGGATTCATCTTGCTGACAATGATGACAATGTTGACAACAATGATGGAAGTGAAAAGGATCAAAACACAAAGGAAGTAGCAGAAATAAGCTCATATATGTAAAATGTTCTCGTCTCCCCTGAGCACATGCATCCTGTTCCTCAGCTGGTTTCATTTGCTGCTGCTTGCTGCATGGGAGCTATTTCTGAGTCTGACTCTGGCAGCATTAGCTATGGCTCCTCCATTCACTTGAGGATTTTCTAGATTGTACAGGCTCAAAAACTGAGTAGTACAGAGAGAATTGGGAAGAAAAGAGAGGGAGTGAGAAGAAAAAAGTTCTTTATATAGTGCAGTTTCACAGGTTTTGTTATACTGGAAGTTACAAACCTTCTCCAAATATCCTTGTAGAGCACAAAAGGAATTAGAAGCAAACCATAGCAAGAATGAGTAAATGTGAATGCTGAAGAAAAAAATATTTCGAGAGTGCTGCAGGATGCAAATGGACATTGGATATATCAGACCCCCTTTTTCCCACTGCTTTTCATCCTGTACTTGAAGTTTTAGAAACAAGAGTGCTCACAGGATTAAAATCACAGGTTCTGTTTCAAATAATAGGCATACAGTTAATTCAGTGGTAAATGATGCCCGATAATACATTCCTTGACAGAATTTTAACATTTTGTGTCTATACATGCCATTTTCACTGCATCTACTCTGTATCTATTGAAGATTTTTAGATAAGTCAAGTAATTGTATGATCACATATATTCACGTCCATGCTTGTAAGATACTGCAAATATGTATCTAACGCTCCTAGTTCATCCAAAAAATATATGCTGCGTTATTTGCGAAATAGTTCATGACCATATAATGAAACATCAAATTACAATGCATAAATCTAATGAGAAAGAAATTAAGATTGTCATTAAGATTGCCATTGCTAAATTTGAGCTACTACTTTACTTCTGAGAGCTCAATTTTCAACTAGTTTTGTTCTAACTGAAGAAGTAAGTAAGCAGAAGGCAAGAAGCAGGTTCTGTCCCCAAAATACTTTGCCATTAAAAAGGACAATGGATATAGAATGCATGAAGAGGAACAAGATGTACCAGAGAACTGAGTGGACTGGTGTCTGGCTCAGATTTGTCAGCCTTTTTCATTTTTAGTGAATAAACATCTCTAGTGGATGCTGCAGGTTAGATGAACTCCTTGAAGATCCTGAATAGGAAAGAGGGGTGATCTTTTCAGTCATTTCAGCAGAGATGCCCGATTGTCCATGGTGGCAGGGAGAAGGGCAGAAGGCATGGTGCCCCTGATGGAGCAGGGCATTCAGCCCATAGGGGAAAAGGCTGGAGAAGAGGGTAAGAACAGACTTCTCAGTGGCTTTGAAGGGGAAAAGAAGAAATGTGAATTTGACCTGGTAGACAAGAAATGGGGTGATGTTGCCACATGGAAGGTGGCCTTTGTGAGCGGGTTTTGCAAGAGCAGAATGAGAAGACCTTGTCATGACCCTGGAGATGAGACACACCAAGACAAGAAACTGGCAGGGCTAGACATGCTCTGTGAAGGCAGGACCATTATAAAGCATGGATGAAAGCGAAGCAGTACCTGGGCTCGCTCTCAGGCACACAGCATGAGAGGAAGGAAAGTCAGGTTGGTGCTGCAATACCTCCAGCTGAAATATATTGGAAACCTCATTTTTTTTCTGGCTGGCTTCCACTTCTGCCTGACAGATTGCCCATGTTTTTGCAAACTAGTTACAGGATTTAATAAAAAGCCTAGTTTTGCCAGTCATTAGCAGACTGAGTCACTAACATCTCCACCCCTGTCATTCACTGAGCAAAACCATTTTCTTCCAGACATGACAGTACATGTGGCAGAATCTGGCCCTTTTTAATATAACACTGATAAAAGCAGAAGCATTTCTAATGTTGGCTGCGACCCAGTCCTACAGTCATGCTCATATGTCGATGAATTTCATTAAAGGTGATGCATGAAATCACTTAGTGTACTTGACTCCTTTAAATACCTTGACAGAGAGTTAGGTAAATTATTACTTGTTTTCTGTATAAGCAAAAGCCATATTTGCATATGTGTATTAAATTTATATGTATGCAATTAAAAGCAACTGTTTTTACAAATTTAATTATATGATTCTTCTACCAAATATTTTACATGAAAAACAGGCAAGAGAATAAACAAAATGGTATCAAATAGCCTATTGCTCGAAAACTGTGAAATACTATACAGGGGGATTTTTAAAATACAAGCAGTACTTTTGATCAAATCATGTGTTAGTTCAAGGGCTACTTTCTTCTTCAGAGCACACAGTCAAGTCTTCTGGAATTCATGACCACTCAAAGCCTTTAATGAAAGCTGAGCACATTAGTCAGAATAACCTAATCACTCTGTCTTTGAAGATAAACTCTGTTTTTCTTGCTCGTTCCCACATACACTGAAATGTAGAGACACCAGGAGTGTCATCATCATGTAAGACACTTGCTATTAAATCTATTCTCAATACAAGGCTGACCTGAGGTATGTTTCAGAAATCTTCCTCTTTGTCTGCTCTAATCCATCAGAATCCTTTCAGCTAAAACTACCGCATTTATACATCAAAACTGTATTTTTTAAGTAAAGCTGTCACTTTCAAGGCATGCATCTTTTGAGGAAAATGTCAGGGATGTTATACTTGGGTGTCCTTCTGCCCAAGAGGCCAACGGAGCCTGAACAATGAAGCAAACAAGACAGCTAATCAATAGCAGTCACAGCACTATTTTTTATCCTCCAACATCTTCATTTTCAACTCGGTACACATCATTACAATAGGAAAACAGGACAGTCAATCTCCATTAAGTTCAAGCACTGCATGAAAGAATTAATTTGGCTGCCTTAAAAATGATGATACAACTGCATGCCCTTAAACCTTTTAAATTTATTCTAAATTTACAGAAGATACGTGGATAGTCATATTGCCTAGATATGAAGGCAGGGGCATATTGACTTGTTTTTTCCTGTTGGCACTATGTATTTCTTACTGTGATGATTTCTCTGAGCATTGGCAAACACCCTGTAAATTTTTTTAAGGCTTTGGTATAAAGCAATTTTGCAAGTACCTGTGTAACTAATCAGATTGAAAGATCACTATGCCAATTTCTCAGAAGTATGTCAGTGGCACTGAGCCTTGTTGCTAGCTCTAAAAAATATCCTTTAAATTTGGGATTTTCAAAGGAGCCAAGGGATTTTGTTGTCCATACGCCATTCAAATATGAGTGATGAGGACCAAACTCCCTTTGGCTATTTTGACAAATCCATTTCAAATAACTACTCATTTTCACGTTTAATTTGAGTTCAAAGGAGTCAAAGTTATGATTCTCTCCCTCCTCCATGCTGACTGCTTTCAGCATCTGGCACTGAACACTGACCTTATGTCATTCGCACGTGTATGCATATATGCATATGAATACACAGGCAAACACATACAGGCAAAATCACTGAAATAGGCTGGCATATGGCAAGAAGCCTTGCTGGTGCTTCAAACACATACTCTGGCACTTGCCACAGAGGAAATGGGGTAGAAATGAAAAGCATGCAATGACTTCTAAGTCTCCCTCCCTGTACGTCTGTTAACATCCTTGTAAGACCTATATTTAACAGAAGACACACATGCAGCAACTTGGTCGAGTACAACCTTTCAGCACCTGACATGCTAAACTGCATGGAAAACATTGTTCATGCACCCAAATAATTTTGTGTCCAGGGCTATTTCAAAGTAAAACCGGGTGGTCTTATAGTTACTAATTATGATGTAGTTCTGCTTGGTCAGACATGCTGATTTTAACTAAAAGTGGAGAAATCTGTTTATTTATAAATAGCCCCATGTTTCAAAACTTCAGCCAATTTTGAACCTATTGGTAAACAGATATTATTTATTTTTTTGTCTTGGGGTAGTAAGCAATCAATACTCAGTCTATAAGCATGAACTCTGAGAAACAGAATTTAAGTAGAAAAGGAAATGCGAGGAATGTTCCTGTCAGAAAATTAATTCTAAATCTGCAATGTATATGGTATTTTCTGGCAGTACTTTATTTAAAAATTTCAAAATATACTTGTTTTTCAGCACATTTATAACTATATATATGACATCAGAGATATAGGACAAGCAAATAAGACAGAACTTTTCAGTGCTTTGGAGGAGCAGCACACCAGGAAAGACCTCTGGGAAAAAGAGTATTGCAACATTTGGAGAGTAAAGCTCCATCATCTAGCAGTCATTCTCAATGCTTTTTAGTCTATTTTCTCTTTTTTTCTTCTGGCAGAATTTTTCTCAATATTAGCTTCAGCATGAAAATACTTGTAGGTTAGCCTCATGTACACTGTCCTGTTTATAGCTCCAGGACATTACAATGACTGTCCCAATGTTTTAAAAACTTCTGGAAAGTTATCTGATCCCAGATCTTTCTTCTGTAAGACAGTTCTCTTCTAGCTATACAGCTTGAAATAGATTTGTAGTTTTGTTCTGTATTTTTTTTAATATTATATATGCCTGATTATGCAAAGAAGTGAAGGTCATGATTAACCTGTGGTCTACATGAAGTTTGTGCAATGACTAACTTTAAAACCATGCATGCATTTTAGTTTTCCTGTGGATCAGAGCTTTTATTTTGAACTTTTCTGGTTTTCATTACAAATTCTGAAAATGTATTTTAAATATACTGTCTTTTGAAGGAAAGTGATTTTCTGCTTTACATAAATGCAATGGGATTCCTTTTCTTTGGAGAAAATTAATCTTTTGCCAGGTCTTAAGAAGGAGGAAATGTATGGTGAGATTATTCTCTCTGGATGATTTAATGATTAGCATAGAATCACAGAATGATTTGGGTTGGAAGGGACCTTAAAGATCACCTAGTTCCAACCCCCCTGCCCTGGGCAGGGACACCTTCCACTAGACCAGGCTGCTCAAAGCCCTGTCCAACCTGGCCTGGAACACTGCCAGGGAGGGGGCAGCCACAGCTGCTCTGGGCAGCCTGTGCCAGTGTCTCACCACCCTCACAGCAAAGAATTTCTTCCTTATATCTAACCTAAATCTACCCTCTATCAGTTTGAAGCCATTAGCCCTTGTCCTATCACTTGTAAAAAGTTCCTCTCCAGCTTTCCTGTAGGTCCCTTCTAGGTACTGGAAAGCTGCTATAAGGTCTTCCCAAAGCTTTCTTCTCCAGGCTTAACAACCCCAACTCTCTCATCCTGTTTTCATAGGAGAGGTGTTCCAGCCCTCTGATCATCTTCATGGCACTCATCTGGATTTATCAAAGGATTATCAAGGTATGCAGCTAGAAATGACTGGAAAATACATAGGAAATGTACTTTTTTTTTAATATTAGACAGGTTTGTTGAACACTTCAGCATAAGAAACAGGAAAGTGTGAAAAGCCCTTAGAGAGAATTTTATTCACAGAACACCTATGCTTTACTGAAGGCTCACTGCGGTACCTACCAACTGATAGTTGGAGCTTGTGCTGACTTTTCACACTTTTTGGACTACATTCTAAACATGTACAGGGCCACTGAGCCTTTTTTTTTTCTCTTAATAGGAATGTTGGAGAGAAGTACACTTTTATCAAGGAACCATAAACATATATCACTAGTTCTTGCTGATGGCATATTGTTTCTGTATGAGTGATGCCAATGGGAGTCAGAACAAACCTGTTTTGAGATAAGGATTCAACAAAGTGACAGCTGAAGGCATGACAACCAAGTTAGAGCACTCAGTATCAGTTATTATTCTGGTGAAGTCTGGTGAAGGGTGTTCAAGATTTAAATCTAGTTGTGGCTTAAATAACATTAAGGTAGTTCAGAAATGAGCACATTTATGCCAGGTAGAAAAGGAACTGGCAAGAAATAGTAACTTTTCAGACTTCAAACTATGGCTTGTTTTTTGCCACTTTCTACAATTTTTTTTCAGATCTCAAATATTCTTCTACTGGAAAGGTAATTCTTCTTCCAAGATAACTTCTGAAGGAGCATCACTGTTTTATATAAAGACGCAGAAGCAGGCATCCCCTTTATATGCACTTCAAATTTACATTCTTTACGCACAGGTGAGTAACATAAGTAGTGTTCAGTAAGTAGCCAGGATATAAAACAGTAGGAAAGCTGATTTATACCTTGAGTCTTCCACTTATCCTTCTCATACCACCTATCCTCTTCATCCTTGTCCATCTGCTCAGAAGGGATAGCAGAGTCGCATGAAATCTTCTAAGCCATGTAGAGTCCATCTTTGCCAAATCCTGAAACAACTATCCTACAACTCAGAGCACGTGAACACAGTATGGCCAGGCTAGAATAGGCCCCTTATGGCTCCCTTCTGTCCCACTGTGTCCACCAGGAAAGAACCCACATTTCTTGGTGCCTGCTGAACTTAGGCTTTTCAGACCATCTCTGTCCCAAACACTAGACTGGTTTAGGACTATCCACCTTCCAAATTTTGATACAGTAGGCTCTTCTCAGTTTAGCACAACTGAGAAAGTAAGTTGTTCTCTGCTATATTCTGTCCGAACACTGTTTCAGTGAGATCCCCCAAACTGGAAACTCCACGTTGCCCTCAGGGACCTCCCTTGAATCTTACCTTTCTCATCCAGTTTTTATATGTTCAGAGCTTCCAGGAATAAGAGAGAAAATTTTCTTCCATACATGAGCATACTTCCTGTTAATAGTTGCAGGAGTTAGGTCTGTTTATTGGATGATGTAATCTATTGTGTACTTTTAAATTTTCTTTCAGGTCACTCATCTCTTCCATCCTCCTATCAAAATAATTGGTAGCAACACAAGACTCAGAAACATCTTAGCTGTCGCACAAAGTGGATGTCAACAATATCAGTATAAAAAAAAAATACATGTTATGCTGTTTCAAATGCAGAGATAGTATGAAAATGAACACACAGTGGTATACTATGCATCATTTAAAACCAGACACACTCTTCTGCCAAGATCCTTGTCACTGACAGTGTTAGATGTGTGGTTTTCCCCTTTTACGTTTTACAGGGTTTAAACTTAAGGCTTTTTGGTTTTGCTTTTAGGTTGTTTGGTCTGGGGGTTTTTTTTGAAACAAAGGTCACTTACTTAGCTACAGATAAATAAAAATTCAAGCATTTCCAGAAAAATCAATAAAGGTACTAAAAATCTAAGTTGATAATAAATTTTTGTTCCCCCTTCACATAGCTCAGGAATGTCAGTATTTACTGGAACCACTGTAATATCAGATATTTCAGAAGAGTATTGATTTTGCCACTGAAGTGTGACTAAAGGGATAAATAAACTGCTCTTGGGGTCAATCGATCCATTTATCTTTGCTGTTATTTTATAAAAAGTCAAAGCAGCATAAACTTTGATAAATAAATGTTATCATGAAAGAAGTAGTATCG
Organism: Athene noctua; assembly: GCF_965140245.1. Classification (NCBI taxonomy): domain Eukaryota; kingdom Metazoa; phylum Chordata; class Aves; order Strigiformes; family Strigidae; genus Athene; species Athene noctua. Next base: position 193,564,109 of record NC_134037.1, read on the forward strand.
ATATGAAGATTTTGAGAACAATGTGAAAATATCTAGTCTGCCACCACTGAGCTGCAAAATCAGGATTATATTTATGCTGCTTTGAGTACTAACAATGAGGACAAAATATGTCTTTTCACCACTGATGCACAATGCAGAGTTTACAATTCTGAATATGGCTCAGTGAATTAGGCTGAGTGTTACCATGTGTAAAGCAGAATATTCCACAAGATAGGAAATACATGATGGGAAATGAAAAGGGAGAAGAGCCTTTATTTTTGTATTTGCAATGAATCTGAATCACAGTTGTACTGATGCATTCTGCTATTTAAAAAATAAAACATTTGGTAACAGCTGATGTATTCAAGTTGATGAGATAAGTAATGAGAATGCTCTGAAGTGACTTTATGTAGCTTTAATTGTGAGCAGGATAATAGCTGCTTCAAGAAGTCAAAATGATATTACAAATATTACAGTGTAAAAGTCATGCAGAGCCTGCCACAATGTCATTATGATGAGAATTTAAGGTGGTAAGAGAGTATTAAGACAAATACGAGGTTCATGTAAAACATAAAAAAGTGCTGTCATTGTGAGAAACTGTGAGTCTACTTTGTAAAGTTATATATGTAAATCAACAGAAAAAAAGCAATGACATCGAGATAAAATGTCAGAGAAGGTATATAACCCCTTTTTATATGATACTTAGGTAATAGGTGGGCGTTATCTAAGCATTTAGAAACTAGACACCTCAGTTCACGGCCAGTCCCTTTCCGCTCTGCTCACAGTCAATGGAAAGAAGCAGACTCTGAGAGCCATTAATCTTCCAAGGTCTGTGCCTAAAAAAGATGGGATGAATGGTCCATTGAAGGCACCTGTTTTGGTCTTTTGACTATAAAAGGAATTTAGGCTAAACTTGGACATGCAAATTTTAAACTCTGCAAGTAAAGGGAAATGAATCCTATGCAAACATATCAGTGGTAAGAAAAATATCCTATATTCACCAAAATGAGAGATCAGTAGGTAATTGTTCAAAAAGCAAAGTTGCCTTTCCTGTAGTCATAAAATGAAAAACAAAAAAACAAACAAAAAAAATAGGGTCATACAGATGGTTTAAACTTTAAGCAGTTTGAAACAGTTGCATGAGTTTGAATGAAGACATCATTGATGAGACTAGAACAAATCTCTTATTGTCTTTTTTCTTAAAATTGGGGTTAATGACTCCTCAGCAGGCTTCTAAGAAACCCAGGAACCCCAGAAGACACTATGACCCTTTTGCCAGTGAAAAAGCACAGGGTTGCCCAGAACAATCAAGGTCTTGATTTCACCTCAAGCAGCACACTAAAACGTGCAAGGCAGTGCCCCACTCTCCCCGAAGAGCAAACATTCCAAGAAGAGCTCCTTATCTAAGGTACTGCAGCTACACGGAAGAGACTGAGAGACAGGGAGATGGAGAAATGAGGAGAGGCAACTTTATGAAAAATTCACCATGAACAGCCACATAAGTCTATAGTGAGAGGCAGAGGTGCTTTCTTCTGAAAGAAAGAGGTGAGATGCAGAGGCTTTTGAAAGTCTGCAGGACTACAAAAGCACAGCTAGCTAAATAAAAGCTGCTGATGGGAAAAAAGGATTGTGTTAGGTGGTTAATGGAAAGAAACTGAAGGGCATGAAGAAAAGAAGAGCTAACAAAAGCTGACAGAACTTAATAAACAAGCTGGTTTCCTTTTGGTTTAGCATGTAAACTTCTATGGAAAGAAATACACTCACACAGTTCAGGATTGTGCTTTTTAATCTCCATGAAACAAACTCTGATTTGACATCTCAATTGATATTTGAGAAGTACCACTGTACCCCGGTCATGTGAGATAGCCCCTATGGCCTCCTGGGTCCTGCCAGCCATGCTCTCTAAGGTCAAAGTAAGGTAGCCCTATGCATCCTACAGTCTTACATAGCCATGTCACGGACAGATCAGGGCAATGAGAGCTGACATCCAAGTTTCTTCTGGTAACATCAGGGCTCCACACACCCACCCATCTCTACATACAGCATTTGCCTCAGAGACCTAAGAGGAGAAGATCCTGGGAGTTGTTCACCAGAGAACTTTGCTTTGAAGAATGAGGATAGAAGCCCTAACTTACTGTGTGGGTTTTAACAGTGACAGAGCCTTAATGAAAGCCAATGAGAGCAGCTACCGCTTTTGGCTACTGAGTGACAACTTCACCTGCATGCAGGTGACCTCCCCTCGTGGAGTGGAGATGACTACCAGATGACTGTTACGTGCAGTTTTCCTGCAATGACACAGCTACACGCTAGCTCCCAGACATAAACTCAGCTGGAGAACTCAGGAGGGGAAGATGATACTCTACTTTTCAATCATGAGGACCAGCCAGCTTTAGGGTCCACCTCAGGTACTCAGTGTGACCCTTCTTAGTGAAACATGCTTCAAGAAAGCTGTTCATGTGTCTGAATCTGGCCACATGTATAACTTCAGCTTGCTCAATCAGCCAGGGCTCGGTGCTAAAGAAAACCAACTACAGTAAATCCTTCTGTATTCATCTTGTTTAGCAACTAACAATGAGAAACTTAACATTAGTTGGAAACACCTACCAGTACTTTATTTCATTTACAGTCAGAAGAAAGAAAAGGAGACAGAAATACTGTGCACAGAATATGTGTGTTTTACTGTCTGTCCTGCCAGTAATAGTTGCCAAGCGGTGATCTATTTGCCTTAGCAAGGCATTAATTTTCCAACAGTAACTGGAAACAAACTGTAGAGCTATAACATTTGCCATGTTCCAGAAACAATATTCATGTATGATATACAAACATTGTTCAGGTATCAGGGTATATATTCAGTATAAATATATTTCTGGTATAAATTTATTTCTTTCCCCATATTTTTTGCTGCCCACTGGTTCATCTATGGCACAGTGCATGCTTCCTATGGCCTGGCATGCTGTTTTGGCTCACAAACTGGACAACAATACAACTCTTCCTTTTCTGCAATGCTGTACTGTGAAGATCATACGTATGTTTGGGAAAGACAGCAAATCAGCCACACCTATGAAAGGAAAAATCAGTCCCACAGCCGCTCTATGAGATACGACTTCACTGCTGTGCTTTGATATAAACCTGGCTTAACACCAACAGATTGTCAAACGCTCGTTGTTGCGAAGCTTTGAAGCAGCAGCATGTGTCTGAGCTAAAACATAAAGGACAGGGAAGGCAAATGACTCAAAAGAGGATAGAAATTCTGTTATGGGGGGAGAAAAGAGCCACTGCTGGGCAAAGCTCTGCAGATGTGCCCTGGGATGGTGGCAGAGGGATGACGGGGCAGGGTAAGGGTGCGGGCAGGCTCCAGGGAGATCGCCCACTCTCAGCGATGAGAGGTAAACCTCCCCTCGCAGCAAGGCAGATAGCAAGTCTCTGCTGACTCCCACAGAAGAAGGAGCAGGGGCAGTGAAGCTGCCTTGCCTGGGTTGTTTTGACATATGCTATACCCATCAGTTATTTTTAAATCATGTCGTTTGACAAATCTGCTGAATTCATTCACAATTTCTGATTTGCAAGCTGAGTTTCTCTGTTACTTCTAGGAATCTATGCAAATGGTAACATGATGCTTTCTGTTTTGCTCTATATTTTAAAATCTCTACAGGTTGAGACTCTTCTTACTTACCTGTTCTATTTGCTGGCAATTGTGTTAAAGACTGCAATAAACAAACTAAATAATTAACTCATCCACTTTCTTACACTTTAAGCAATGTATTATTTAAGAGTCCAGGCATTAAAGTCTCAGTCCTGAAAACATGCCCTTGGGATCATTTGCTTTGAAGTCATCTGCAAAGTTAGGCAGGTGTACAAATGCTCAAAGGATCAGTTTCTAAAAAAGGTTATCTGTATTGCAATGGTGAGCAATAACCATAATGAATCCGTTTGGTATTCTATCATATGTTAAAATATAGCACCTATTCAACTGCCATCAGAAAAGTAATTGTATTTCAGTGTTTATATTCTTTTCATTTGATAAATGAGTTTGCTTTATACATTTGCTTTATGCAGTGAAAGAATATTAAAGCAGGCCTGGTTAACATCATGTTTGGAAGCATAAGGGAATTGTTCTTTCACTCCTGCCAATATTAAAATATTATGAAAAACAAAATGAACATATGATGAACCCAATTTAAATGCCCTTCTAATGAACAAATGAACCCACTTAGCTGTATCAGTTAAAAACTAAAAATGCCCAAATCTTCCCTTTTGGCACTATCTGGCTGTGTTGCCATCATGAACAACATCTATGTTAATGACTTGATTTCTAATACCCCATACAGTAGAAAATCAATTAATTGGGAAGCCTGCCAAATAATACATATTGTTTGACCAAATAATAAAAAGTAGGCCGTCAAGGGTCTGGGTCTGGTTACCAGCAGAACAACACAAGGCAGAATTTTGCTCTTGTATATAGAGACTGCAAAACCCATGGCAAGTGTCCAAGCTATTTAGCAAGGATGAAATCTGTCCTTAGATCCACTCAACTGGCCACCCAGAGATAGGGTTTATTTTGGCTCTTTCTGTCTTTGATATAGCTGGTGCTGGTTTTCTTTCAGTTAGTAGCAACGTAAAGGCTGCTTAACTTTGTCATAATACCTCCAAAAACTGAAGAGCTCTTCATTGCTCCTGGCCATTCAGACAAACTCTCCCCTTCCCCTTCGAAGAATCACAATATCAGCACAAATTCTAGATAAAAACTGTTACTGATTTGGTTTCCTGGAAGAACCAGCACTTTAAGGAAGCAGCAGATGTTACTCCACTGAATGACAACTTGTGTTAAAATGTGAATATTCAAAGCACTATTTCTTCTTCGTCCCAAGCTGATTCTAGGAATCTGCTAAAGGGTCTTTAAGCAGCAATAAAATTCAGTGCCATGACTTCAAGGATTACTGTGCTTAGCACATGGATATTTCGGCAACAGGCACAAAACAAACTCTGGCTGAACAAACCACAGTTAAATTAAGGGAAAAATAAGAAGAAAAGCAAAACATTTCCTTCCTCAAACCCAAAACAGTCCAACAGAAGCCCAGCATATAAAAACGATTCTGAAATGCATGTTTCTTCTGGAGCCAAGGTGTATATAATAAAGCCTGTTTTGTTCAGTAAGGGCTGCAGTCCCTTGTACTTGCGATTCATCCCTCCCTCCTTGCTACAGGGGAATTATCTCCTTCCTGCAGAATGTCACTCTCAGGTGGTAAAGACTCACTTACATTGAAGCATCCACACTCACATCATCTTGATTCACGTGAGAGTCACCAGAGACAAACGTGCACTGAGAACATGTCACTCATCTGGCCTGTTTTAGCTGTCTGCCTTAAGTGAACTGAGACCGATGAGTCCCTGTTTCTCTCCTGTGACAGTGAGGAGAGTCCAGACAATTAGCTCAGATGTCGACATTGAAAATATACATCTGATCAGATGAATCCCATCTTTACAAACCGTGGTGGAAAAAGGAGAAGGAGTTATGTGGAAAGATTTGGGCAATAACTTCAAAAAGTTCAGAAAATCAAACCCCAGCACCATGTAGGACAAGCTGGTTTACCAACTTAACTGGCCACTCTTATTCCAAAACCCACTAAATCTGTATGACATTGCAAGGCACTCACATATTAAATAAATATTGTGAATACCTGTAGTTTAAAAAAATTGGCTGTAAGTACATGAAACAGTATTAAATAACTGTCTTAAGCGTATTTGTTAAGTCTCTGATGGAAAGAGAAGTTTACTGGGATCCTTAGTGACTTAGCTCTGCACACAGAGGGAAGAGGCAACAGAAGCCTACACAGAAGTTTGCTTTGGCCAACAAATGAAAAGCATCTCTATGTAAAACAAGGCTCAAAAGATCTCCTGAGTATCACAGTCTACTTATCTATCTTTTATGGAGCATGTTTGCAAGCTGCAAGCTGTCCCCCTTGCCAGCCACGCAGGTTCCTGACTTAGCATTGGGTCTTTAGGTCCCACTTGTAAACCTGCAGCCTTCTAGCTGCATCTGTCTACAGGTGCCAGCATGCAGCCTAATAACCTGTATTGCTGGGAAGCTGAGAAACTCTGCCTCTCCTCTAGCTGAGGCTCCTCTATGTGTTCTGGCCTGTTTAGAAGATGGGCAGAGAAGACAGGAAATTAACTTTATTGATGAATCTAAGTATCCCTAATCATTTACATCAGTTGAGCAGATGCCACTGAAATGGTAGTATTATGCTCAGGCATTTAAGCTGTTCAAAGCACACCCAGTTCTCCTCTCCGTGAGCAGGAAGAGTGACAGTTCACGAACTACTTATTAACCAGGCCAGCTGAACACCCTTTCCAACTGTGTGCAAGTCAATTTGAGTTAACTGGATAATAATCGTACCTTAACCATGTTTGCTAGCCTCAGGTTTTATTCGGTCTGGTATTCACTTACAAATATCACAAATAATAAATGACAGAGCTTGGCAATACTGAAGTCTTAAGTAATACCTAGTATCCTAACATAATTCAGTAAGTCTGAGATGTTCTGTCTTAATGTGTATTGCAAATAATATTTAGGAATTTCTAAAATGAATGATAATTGAGCAGTATCATTAAAAGTGATGTTACTAATAGAAATAATACGCAAAGACAGTTGATAGGAAGAGGCAAAAATTGTTTCATTCCACCATCATTAAACTTCTGTACAATTAATTTTTTGCCATCTTAAGTTGGTCTTTTCTCTACCTTTTTAACAATTTGACAGTCTGACCTAATTAACCTGGACTGATTTGTACATTTGAAAATCACGTTTCCTTTTTATTCTGACATGCACTTTCTCCTTCACCTCTCTAAGGTCTTGGGTCTTGCTGCCTTCTCCTCTTCTTTTCTCTTCACTGCTCTCTTTTGACTTTCTTATTTCATCTTTCAAATCCCCCAAAACAGGTTTTCAGGTAGGTCTAACCTTCAGTTATTGTAAAAATTGCTGAATCAGAAGTTGTCAGGAAATTTTGATGTAGATTTTCCACATTCTATGGAACAAGCAGAACTACGTACTGACACTGTAGCTGAAATGCCAAAATGCTGGTATTTATGCCTCTAGAAGCCATGATTCCCTAATTCAGATAATATTATACTGTATTTTTATAATACAGTTTGTCTTCAGCAATGACAGTTATACAGTTGTGAATAATAATAGACGTTTTTTAAAGACTATACTAATCTCTTATATTCCCATTTGTTATTTCCTTGTCCTGCCTGTTACTATAATATAATAGCCATGCGTTACGGACATAAAAGGCTCTATTCCATCATGAGTTGTGCACTTCAGATAGATTGTCCCCACCAACTATTGCCAAACAATTTAAACAGCACCAACATGTCCATAGCCATAAATCTCCTATGTCTCCCCTTCAAATACTCTTAAAAATATGACTTTCCTTCTAAACCACATGGACCCAGTGACCCAGGTGGTATATTGCCCATTGGTATTTACAGAAGAAGACCGAGGAGGACTGAGAGCCTGGGTGCAACGCCCTGGGACTTCAACATGGGCCAGATTTGACACAGATGCCATTTGACATCTTTCCTTCATATATCACATCTGCCTGAGTAAATATGGTCTTGCACCGAGGCACATTTTATTTACGAGGGGCCTTGAACTGGACCTCCGTATGGGAGGCACTTGGGCTCAGACGGTCAACAGTGATCCAAGCAAATGGGAAACATGTGGATTGTAATGGGATTTGTGATTTGGCAACATGATTCAAGGCCTTGGTGTAGGCCCCCTGTATCACCAGCATTTGCCCATTCCCAGTCAATGCAATTTTCAATTTGGACATATGGGTCTTAGTCCATTATACAATGTACAAGACCCAGAAGTGAATCAGCAGATGGTGAGAAGGACAGTGAGCTCTGCATCAAGAGGAGCTCGTCCTCATCTGCCAGCTGCATGACCCATCCTGCCATCAGCCCGAGGCAGGGCCAAGACATCTCAGGTTGCAGGCACCTTCTCCCCTGCCTACCCTGCACTCTGTAACCTCTGCCCTACCTACATCTCCCTGGATATGGTCCTTCCTACCTGACTAAAATGCCTGAATAATTACATCGTGGGCTGCATGGCATAATCCCAACTCTTTGTAGCTGTTTCCAGTCCTTGTTTCTCCCCTGTATCACGGCTAATTAATTTTATATTACAAACCAGCCACTTCTGAAAGATCTGCTGAGGTTCAGATTAAATGCAGAATTTCAGCCTCCTTCATGTGCCCTTGATAAAAATGATTTTATAGCCCTTATGTCAGATGTTTTGGGCACTAATTGTGCCTTTATTTTACATGGGTAAATGAATTTGCAACAGTTTGGTTTGGTTCCCCCCCCGCCCCCCCCCCGTAAAGTAGCAAGTACCAAGTGCCTGGATTTTATTTTCTTTCTTACCTTTATTGGACTATATTAGATACAAACAGACTCATTACTGTGAAGTGCACAACCCAGAAAAAATATTTCTAAGTTTAAATCCAATTATATGATGATTTTCTGAGCATACGATTAAGCCTGTTAGCAGTAGCACGAAAAAACATATAAATGAGTAACTTAACAAAGTGTAATAGACCAAAACAAAGTGCAATAACTGGACAAATTAGAATATACAAATACAGCTGATACAACTAAATGATCCAAGAAGGTCCCCATGTTAAAAACAGAGAGAACCCAAACCATCAACAACCCACTAAGAGCAGTCTGTCACTTAGATCCAGTCTGTGCAGCCACTGGCACCTCAGTCTCTCCATTATTTGGGAGCCTAAGATCTTCAGAGGGATCTTTTTGCACCTAGAAGTTCCCAGTCCCTGCACACACTGCATCCTTTTCAACCCTGGATGTGTCAAGATAATCAAAATTGGGCTGCTGAACTCCCTCCTTCCTCCCACCAACATCACAAGCATTTCCATGCCCCTTACCTTGGGGAAAAGGGATGTCCCCCAGTTGGGAAAATGCTGACTTGGTCTACAATGGGATTTAGGTATCACCTAGTATGGGCACCACAACTGCACTGAAGTGGCTCAGGCACCTTCCCATTCAGTCTCTGGAGATATGGCATACCCCATATCCCAAGCCAAAGCCCTTCAACAGGCCTCCCAGCCTGCTATTCCCTGCCTGCCAGTCTCACCTTGAGCAGCCTTCTTGTAACAAACCTGCAGGGCTGCTACCACAAAACACATGACCAAGAACTATGGGTGCTTCCTTTTAGTCAGTGCCTCCACGGTGAGAATGTTCTGATACAGTTAGGGAACATATTGCCGGCAGTCTGAAGAGCCGCTCTTAAAGAACAAAACCACATCAGGGACAGATTCAGAGACATCTGCTGCCAGGGAAGGAGTGGGAGCTGGCAGATGATGCAAGCATCTAGCAGACAGGTAACATGAACTTGAAAACCTGCCAGACCAAGGAGAGACTGGAAAATGGGCTTTCCCTTTTCTAGGTGAGCACTCTCACCCTTGACCTGCTGCTGGAGAAGGAGTGAGTGAAGGGAAAAGATGGCAACAAGGAGTACCTCAAGCAGCTTTGCCTTGGAGAAGGACCTAACCAGGGTTTATAGTGGCTCAAGCAAGTGGATTCGGAGTAGCTAGGTGCACCTTTCTGCAGCCCAGAGTTAGAGGCACAAGTCTTGGGGAGGAGAACAGCTCAAAATTACAGCCTTGTTTGTAGGATTTCCAGCTGACTAGCTTTGGCAGGCTTCTGGATCCTACTCACAGACACATGGGCTCTCCATGCATTGTGCTATCTAGATGTAATATATTACTATTAACTTGAAAAGCCACGCTATAAAGTAACAGTTATTAGAAATGTAAAGTGCACTGTATAAAAAATGCTGTGTTCTCCTTATTATAAAGAAGTAAACTTTGATTAGTGGAAGTGATTAGTCTATAAAGTTTAACTTGCCATTTATTAACTTAACAACCTAACAACGTTGTGTTATTAAATACTCGGGTTGGGAAGCACTGTGACCTGTAGAAAAGTATTTGCCCACAAAAGAGCAGATCAATAGTTCTACATTTAGCTAAAGTTTTACGTATTATGCCAAATACAGTTCATAAATGTCATGTCATAATTTGCATTAGCACAAATTATTAGCAAAGAGTCACATCCCTGGCTTGCCACATGAAAATACATTATTAGTTATTTCAGCAGGTCTTCTGATTTATAGTTATGCTTAATGATGTTGTTAAAAATACAATAAATACCTTCTTTGTTCTAACAATTTAGTCTTAATTTTTTTCAGGTACCACAATGAGGCAAAAGTTTATAATAGGCTGAAGTTTTAAACTGCTAGAAATAGCTGAATACAGGAATATACAACAATCAAAATCCATCAAGAAACTAACTTTCTAGATATATAAGATGGCAGAATTAATCTAAAAATGTGATAGACTGAAAGTACAAATTTGATCGATCTTTAAAAAATGAAAGGTCATTTTCTATAAATGCTTTTTAAAATCTATCACTTGAAACAGCACTTTCTGAAAAAATGCTCATAGTGATATTTTACTATGCATTCAAGTGTCCTATTCTAACTACTTTCCTTAATTATACCGAGGTTACAGACATTTTCAGTCTTTTATCCAGATAGAGTATTCGGGGCAATAGCATTTGCAAGTTATATATTGGAGACAGATCTGAACTTCAGACTCCATGTAGCATAGTGAGCACACCTTAACAATTTTAATTGGCCACAATATCACCAAGAGGTCAGCAGTGAAATCTGTTTCCTGAAGTTTATGGCTGTCATTTTATAGATTTTGATTTAGGGTTAGTGCTTGCACAGCAATTAATGATCAAATTGTGATATTTAAACTACTGGTCTCAAATGCAAGCGTTCTTCCTGAGCAATTGGAGACCGTGACAAAACTAAGCAGAAGGTCACAGCCTGCTCCTCTGCACAGACGTTGTCCTCTCCCTACAGCCGGAGGCTGTAATCCTCCCGGTGTTTGCACTGGATGTGTGCAAACACAGATCTGTCCTGTCCTCCATCCGTCCGCAGTGGTAAGGACCAGATGCATCACGGCCTGAGCCAGGTGTTAGAAAGGGGAGAGAGAGGAGCTAACTAGGGAAACTTTCAAAAGGTTATATTCATGATGACAAATGTTGTGCAAAGGGTCATAAATGCACTTTCACGGAAACCTGCAGATAGAAGGGACGTTAGCCAGAGCTTCTTGGGATGGTACATTCCCCATCATTTAACACTCATAATGGAACAGCATCCTTGTATTTCTCATGACACTGTTATTCTTCTTAATGGGGATTAACAGCCTTTCATGTTATTTCCTGCCTAGATTTCTCATGAATTAACATCCCCACATCAGATACTATATTAGCCAATAATAAGAATAAATGACAGACTGCATAGTTTCTTGCCTGACAAGGGTGCTGCATTATCCCACCACACAAAGAGTACAAAGAAATTTCTGGGTTTTATTTATTGGTTTGGCTATTACATAAAAATATTACAGAAATAAAAACTCTGAAGAACTAGTATGGTGTGGTATTGCTCCAGTCATAATGTGCTAGTACACAATCAATTCTTATAAAAGCTTTTCTCTTTCAGAGTAGTTTAGTTGTCCAAAGGGAATAAATAATTTACTGCTTGTTCAATCCAGTACTTCTCTTCTATTATTTTAAAAAATTTATTCTACTTTGCATTTACCACATAAAGAGTTCTTTGTTTACATTTTGGGCATTTTAAATCTGTTTCCTCTTTAAGCACATAGGGAATACCCTTGGTCAAGTGAGCTCACCAACATGATGCCGACAGCTTGAGAAGAGTTCAGGTGTACATTCTTGAAGCCAGTATGCTACCTGGATTTATTTCGGTGTAAATTTTCATGAGTTCCACGTTTTCAAATGAAAGTCTGACACAGCTTATAGACACAGAAGTGTGTTCTTAACATACTGAAATATAAGTCATCGATGTCAAACTGGTTCACAGCTGGCTAGAAACTACCCCACAGTTGACACGGTTGTCAGGAAACTGCAGAGAAAGGTTGGAGCAACTTGCTGACACTAGAGGTGACCATGTTTGAAAGAGGACCGCAAGCTGTCATCCCACTGACACCCCTGTGCAGCACTGCAGCGACACTGCCCACACTCTACCTAGTCATGGAGGCACAGAGGAGCTTCCCCATCCCCCAGACAGAGCATCCCCAGCACCTTCCGCAACCTAAGATTTCTTGGAGAGGAACAACCTTAAATACTTAAGCACCTCCATTTTTAGAGGTTAAGATTATGCTCTAGGCATTTAGTTAATGCTTCCATCTAGCAGATTTTTTTACATTTTCACAGATGAAATACTCTCAGCAGTTCTCCTGAGAAAAAAATACAGTGTTTCAGTTGGAGACAGGCCTTAATTTATCATTAAGAAAGAAAAAAACCCCAACTTGTACATGTTTTCTACGCTGTCTCCCCATATGTTTGCATCTTTAAAGTATTTGAGGAATAATCTTAAAAAGACGAGATTGAAAATGAACGCATGAAACAGCACAGCACATAGCTGTATTAGCGGTATCTTCAGCTGAGAAGCCCCAATTTAATTTTTACTTTTATATCATCCTTTTCAAAACAGTTTACTGGTGGGGGAGAAGTCAGTATTTACTAAAAAAATGAACAGTGTTTAGAGGATCAGATTTCCAATTCAACTTTTAATTTCACCTCCTGCCCAAACAGACAGTAACAGTGAATCTGAAAACTCCCAAGACAAATTGCATGACCTGTACAGCCTTCCCCTAAAATCATTTTAATGACAGTGTCAAAGTCACTCATTTACTGTCTTTGGTATCACATAGAGATTATGAACGGCATTCATACCTCCAATGTTACAGTGCTTTAAAATAGCATGGTTACTTGATTATAAAAGGGATCTATAATAGTGCATCATTTTGAAACGGGCAAAAGATGTATCAAACTCTCTTCTAAATATGTTATCTATGTTGGCCTTGTTGGTGGTGTGATTCCTTCCTAATCTCTGCTCCGGTGATCACTGGTGACTCTTACAGTCATGCTAAGTGGTCTCTAGGTACATTTGCAGTATTTTCACTGATACACTTTTCAACTAAAAGTGTGATCAATACACAGTGACTTGTGAATGATTTTGAGGGCTGACACTCATCTGTTGACCCTTAAAACTTTGAAATAACTACAGTAAAATATTTCAAGGAATAAAAGATAATCTCTCTCTAAAATATAATTTAATGACTAGTGGGTATTAAAAAGCAACATGTGTGGCCATCGTAAAATACAGTGTCATCACTCCAACTCCGGATTAAATGTAGCAAAACCCTACGGCTAGTACTGGAATGAATACAATACTAGATATAGTTAATGATTTCCCCATTGCATTGCAAAATCCTTGCATCAGTGAAATTCCTGATCAGTTTTATGGCCTGCCTATGAGACCACAGGTCCAGGTCATACTGCTGGACAGAATCTTTGAACTATTGCTTGGTTTGGATCTGGAGGTTAGTGAAGAGCAATGGAAATGGAGGTGTAATATATTTCACCACTTTAAGAAGTACACTTTTGCTCTCTAAGAATAAAAACACAAGCTTGCTTCCTGCAGCTTATTGACAGGAACACCATGCTTGGATCATACTGTACAAAGGCTTGTGGCTATTCATGCTTCTTCTGCATGGAAATTCAGCAATTGATCCGTGAAGTCCTGGACAGCCTGGGTCACATTCTTGAGACAAGAGATTGAAAATTTTAGGGTAGAAATATTTGACTGCATTGAAAAATTCAATGTTGTCCCTCACAGAATTATTTATAAAATTACTGAATTGTTGCAGGTGGGAAAAAAAAAATGAGGTCTACATCTACAAGACCATTGATAGCAATCTATTTATCATTAGCCCCACTTTTAGCACACAGTATGTATGAAAACCAGGTTCAAATCCACTCACTACCTTGACTGATTGCAAGCAGGGATTTGAGCCCAGATCATCGCACTTTTTCTTCCTGGTTCACTGCATGTTTAAGTAGGGTGCAAAAATTCATTATCTCCTGCAGAACTAAATGAGTGAGCCTGAACCGGCTGTGCATGTCATACGCTAAGTAGATGCACATCAGCAAGACAGGAGAACTACTTTTAGATCCATCTTGGTCCAAGTAACAGCAAGGCTGAACTCCCACTCAGCAATATAGAGATGGGACATATGCAATTTCTCCTGTTAAAGCTGTTCCACTTTTTTCACTGAATACTTACCATTCAACATGACAGGAAGCAAGTAAATAACTCCCTTGCCTGATGGGGAATTCATTCAGGGCATGGGATGCCTGGGCTCTGTTCTCTGTGGCAGGGACCAGTTTGCAACAACAAAGCAGAGCTGCACTGAAAGGGTGGAAAAGTCTTCTCAGTCGTCTCTGGAGTATCATACTGGTTTGCAGTCAGAACAGTCTTTTGAAGACTTTTATGTTAAAGTACCTGTGCCATCTCTTCCTCATCCCATTTTATCAGTCTAATTTGACATTGTCTTTGTTTTCAGCACAAGCGTATTCTACAGCAGCATTTTACCTTTGGGTTGAAGCAGGATACTTTGTTCCATTAGAAAAAATTCCCCTAATTTTTCATTCTGACAAAAAAGAATCTTTTCAATTTCAGCTCATTCTTAAACAGTTTTTAATATATTTTTATTTGGCAGGAGAACTGAATCAAAGCACATACAACTTACTCAAGGTCCTGCCCTTACTTGAAATTTTCCTACTGCTCTTGACAGTCATGATAGTGGAACTGAATCTTCTGAGTTTTAAGCAAAACAGATTAGTTAATGGTTATTTCCTGAATCACTTTCCTTTAATTTACTACAACAATTGGCTACAAGTAGCCCGGGAGCATTACAACTTGTATACGTGGGAGGAGGGAAGGGATTGAGACACACCAGAGAGGTCTGCTCATCACTGGCAGGAGTTAACACTGACTCCTCTGACAATCAAAAAATAATTGTAAACTGTTATGCATATTCAAAAATGTCTGAGATCACACTTATAGGCACCCACATGCACTGGATCCTCTCGTCTCCAGGAAAAGCGTGCCTTCCTGGAGGTTGATACCATCCCACCATAAGCCTCCCTGGATTTGATATTTATGTGCCCAGCTCTGGGTAGATCCCAGCACTGTCAGTGATGCTCAACTTCCTCCAGAGAAGTGGCTGGCAGTAAGACACTTCCAATGCAGCTCCCTGGATTCTGGACTTTGGTTGCTTCTGCTTTTTTTTCTTTGTTTTAGGAACCTCAGAAAAATCATGTACCTGACTGTTGTTGGAACCCAAATTCAGCACTGTGAATTGATGCTGTGGGTATGGTAGAAGGGGAACATTTGTGTTTGGAACTGAATAAAACTTCAAAGGATAGACTGAACAGACTGACACAGAGATGCTAATTTTTACTATATCCTGATAAATATTAAATGCGTTTTCTTAGGTGATGGAAATTTCTTCTTATCACCCAATGTCCAAGTGCAAAGGTAGGTGCTTACTCACCAAACTTCTTATGACAAGGCAACCAGTAAGACAAAGTTCATATTTAATGACAAGAAAATATCTGTGTGGCTTGGTGGTCGTGGCATTCATCCAGGTGTGAAGACTTCTGGTTTCTGATTTCCCTTCCAATGAACAGTTAATAAATGGAGCGTGGAAAAGGATAAAAAGGAGATTGCAACAGCTTTTCTTGCCTTTCCTGGGGTATCCTACGTGTATATAAACATATATGGATTAAGAATGGACTGAGAGCAGCCCTGCAGAGAAAAACTCGGGGATACTGGAAGATAAAAAGTTAGATGTGCCAGCAATGTGCACTCACAGCCCAGAAAGGCAACCATATCCTGGGTTGCATCAAAAATAGTGTGGCCAGAAGGTTGAGGGATGTGATTCTTCCCCTCTACTCTGTTCTGGTGAGACATGACCTGGAGTACTGTGTCCAGGTCTGGGGACCCCAACACAGGAAAGACACAGACCTGTTAGAGTGGGTCCAGAGGAGGGCAAGGAAAGTGGGCAGAGGGCTGGAACACCTCTCATATGAAGAAAGGCTGAGAGAGTTGGGGTTGTTCAGACTGGACAAGAAAAGGTTCTGGGGAGACCTTATTCCAGACTTTCAATACATAAAGGGGGCTTTAAGAAAGACAAAGAAATACTTTTTATCAGGGCCTGTAGTGATAGGACAATGGGTACTGGTTTTCGACTACAAGAGGGTAGATTTAGATTGGATAGAAGGAAGAAATATTTTACAGTGAGGGTGGTGAGACACTGGAAAAGGTTGCCTAGAGAGGTTGTGGATGCAGAGGCCGGGTTGGACGGGGCTTTGAGCAACCTCACCTAGTGGAAGGTGTCTCTGCCCATGGCAGGGGGGGTTGGACTAGATGATCTTTAATGTCCCTTCCCATCCAAAACATCCTATGATTCTATATAGCTATTCATACACATATGCAGACATACATCTACATACATGCATATATATATATATTTGTGTAACTACATATATGATTATAAGATTTTTTGGAGTGACATACAATGCATCTATTTTTAATTAGACTTGAATATAGAACCCTCTGACAACATTTTCTACCTTGTAGTAGAAATCATATAGCTTTAATCATCTCTGCTCTTTCTGAAGCATCTAAGGAATATCCCAGCACTCCTCCCACAGACTTCTGTCCTACTGGTGGTCATGGATGTAGTTCCAAAGACCACATATATGCATGTGACGATCTCAAAGTCAGTGCTTGATACCTTTTAAACAGCACCCATACGGAAATATTCACCTGGACCATCTCAAGAGGATGACGGCTCACTGGGGCTTCCCATCTAACACTGAATGGATGCTACTTTATGACCATAATGCTACACTCTTCAGAGAGGTCCCAGCCATCTTTTTTGTCATCAGATGCTGGCTGTAGTCTTATTGGATGTCCTTTCTGGTGCCCAATGAGCATTTCTGTGCTTCCATTACTGGTTTACCGTTGCAGCTCTTTAATTCATCCTGTCACTTTCTCCACTATTATGGTTTTGAGAGTTTATTTGCTGCAGGCAATGGACAGCTTGCACAACAGTGTGACATGACATGTAGCACTAGGCTGCTAGTACCTGTTGTTGGTGTGCTTCTCCAGTCCAGTAGCCCAGTCTGTGTGTGCTTATCTTTTCAGTTTGCTTTTTCAATATATTTACTTGGCAATCTTGACAGCTGCTTCTGCTTTGCCGTTAGACTGGGGGAGATGCTGAGAAGGCACGATATGGACAAAGTGTGCTGACGCTGTACACTTCTGACATGCAAACTAAGGTCCATTATCCATAATAACTATTTCTGCAGCCCTCTCCCAGGCAAACTCAGTCTTATGGCCATCAGTGATAGAAACTGCTGCTTTTTTATGTAAGGGGTCCATTTCCCAGCCGTCAACAAAAGCACTCTGCATTCATTAAGGCAGGAGGGGAAAAACAAAGATGAGATGAGCTGTGGGGTTTTGTTTAACCTTGTTCCTCAGGGACATCGGCCTCCTTACAGCCGCCATCCAGTAGACCAAGCGCTAAGTAGCTCAAAGCAAGATGGCTCCCTTAGGGAACTAATGGAGTATTTACCCAATGAGGCTGCTGACAGCCTGTCTGTATTAATACTGGTTAAAACAAAACTTGAGACACTCATAGAGCATAGGTTGCAATTTAGAGGAGTGAGCTGACAGTATTGGAAAATAAAGAGAAAACAGAGAAAAGAAGAGATGCAGTCTCGAAAACATGATTTTTGCTGAAACGCTGGTAAATATCAATAGATTTCAAGGCCCATGACAGAGTGAGAAAATTATTCTGAAAAATTACACTGGTTCAAAAACCAGCTCAGGACCATTTCTTGTGCAAGGAGATATGTCCCTAATGGACACCTAATCACTCAGCCATTGCCACCACTAAAGGAAGAGTCCTTTGTACATGTCAGCTGACATTAGACATAATCTTCATAAATGTCTTCACCAGAGATGGCTGTGCCACAGGTGCAGGTGTGCTGCTGGAGGCTGCAGAACTGCAGGGGATGCTGTGGGGCACCTGTTCACGTGTGCACCTCCCTGGCCAAGGGCCCATCCTCTTCCTGCCTTGCCAAAGTACCTTCTGCAACAGGGGAGGAAATCTTCCTCCCTCCCAGCCACAGGTTGAATTAAATTAATTGAGGCACTCACCCTAACTGGCACTCCAGAATACTCTACTTTTGTTATTGTGGACAGCATTAGCTTCAGGGAAAGGGGGGTTACATTTTAGAGAGGGGAGGGGACACTCTTAGACAAGATGCATAAGTGAATCGTAATTTTAAACAGCTCTGCTGAGAATATAGTAAAATCTCTGCTGTGCAACCACTCTGTCCTCTGCAAAAGAGGGAGGCCTTTCCACTGAGACACACCAACAGATGCCATTAGTTTGAGCAAACAGATTTTCTCTGGGCTTCAGTTTAGTTACCAAGACGGAAGAGGAGGGATCAGCTTCAAATGGGTATTTTTATCCGTTGAGCTCCAAAAATGTTAAACTTATATTGAACATAGAAAAGACGGAACTTTAAGAAGCTTTTGTTTCAAATAAATGAACAGTGCTATCAGAAGTATGAAGTATGGCATTCTGAAATATGATATTGCATTTCAATTCCCTTGTCAGTCAGGGATCCTTCACGATGAAAAGTTGTTTATAAATTTAAGGCAATACAAAGACATTATTTTTCTTTTTTATCAAAAGGAAGGAAATATTTACATTTATTCTCTTTTACATGGTTACAAGTAAAAACAATATACATAAATACTGTATGGGCTAAAGGACTATAATTCTGCCATGTACTTATCTTTTATTTTGCATGGTGGTTTTGCTTTTTCTCCCAAATGCTGCAAGTCATTTTATGGATCTTATGTTGCCTAGGTAATCTTAAAGGTTTTAAACTTTTCATTTTCTGTTCTGCTTTAACACGGATCTCATTGTAATGGCAATTTCTTTTGGTTTACATCTGGGTCATACGTATCATGTGGAATGTGTCATATCATTAGCTTATTCACTCCAATCTCTGTACACTTGCTAAATATACCTAAGAGAAAGTCACCATGCTGTGAAGACGACAAGATGACAGCAGAAATCCACATGCAGTTTTGCTCAATTTCAGGTGCAAGGACACATCTCACAAGGTGCGGGTAAAAGGTCACATCTAGTGAGATTTCACATCCCTTCCATCCTCCCAACCAGAGGAGATCAGGCTCATACTTGAAACTGATTACAAGAAGACTTTGTGCTAGTCCTGCTCCTCTCCCTGACATATACTCTCATGAAGAATAAACCAACAATTTAGTTGAGCTTGGAAATGTGTTTCCTTACAGCCTTACTCATAATTAAGAACAAAATGCTACTTAAAAAAAAAATAAAAATGAGGGTCCCTAAAAAATCTAAACATCAGTGTGTCTAAGGAAAGTATAATTAAGGACTTTGGCTTCATAATGCTCTACTGGCCAGGCAAGCAAAACATGTCCTGTGAAGTGTCAGCAGAACAACTTTGACATATGTCAGTGACATGCCCTTCCTTGAAATACTGTGGATACCGTTCTTGCTGTCTAACTCTGGGTTGTGTGAGAACTTGTCATCTCTTAAGTCCCCATGGTTGTGTCTTGACTGGAGAAGACCTGTTAATGCCCAGCTGTGCAACATTCTTTGCTTAGATTTTGAAGCACATCCAGTGCTTAAAAGTAGGTATGTAGGCAGAAAGAAAGCCACAATATGTTGCCGAAATCTCTGATAACTAGGAGATCGGGACTGTGAAGTGCCTTGAGGAACACAACTGCCCTACAGTTAGGACAGAGACCAAAGGAGGATAGAGTGAAAATAGGAGTTGAAATAACTGGTAAAAATGATAAGAGGCATGGGTAGACTTTCAGATGAAGACAGATGGAAAAGATTGAATGGCTTAGCTGAGGAAAGAATGGGTCACAGATTATTACAGCAAAAGTCAATTGGATGCTGCCATTAGCCTCTTCTTGCAATACCAACATAAGGGAACAGCTCATGACACTGAAGACAGATTTAACTTTTTTTAGGTGAAACATAATTAAATTGTGGCATTCACTGTCACAAAGTAATGAGAAAAGCATGGAGCTTAGCAGGATTAAAGAAGGACTGGACTTTTATATAGGTAATGAGAACATGTTCTGTTACCTTAGTTGGCAAACACAATTTGCTTAATGAGAAGCGTAAAGCCTCACATTTCAGTGTATAAAGCCATTATAAACCTCAAGACTGGGGAGGCATTGCTCCCCCCAGGCAGGTTATTTTGTACCTTAGTGCCTTGCTTTGAGGCCAGAGGCAGGATGCTGGAGCAGAGGGACAGTGGGTCTTGCTCAGGATAGCAATTCCTACATTTCAGTGTTTATATGTAAAAAGTAACAGCTCAGTTATAACCAAAACAAATTTGAGTGAGATCAGTTGATAAAGCAAATCCAATCATAAAGAAGAGAGAAAGTATTATGTGTATGCAGTAAATTCTTGTAGAGAAAGAAAATAAATAAAACCAGTTAAAGTAAATACAGCCCAGTAAAACTGAATAATGTCCAAAGTGCTCAGATATAATTCTCACAAATGAAGGTGTCTTTCTGTTCCGGCAGCCTGTGCCGAGGCACACAGAGTATAATATTTTCTCCGACAGTAACAAGCAATTGTCACAAGACCATGAGGCATTTTTCTGTTCTTTCTAAAATTCTTAAAGCAGCAGGTCCGGATTGGGGAAAAACACTCTTAGCCACAGAACACTGCTTTCCCAGCCAGTGCAGATTGCTGCAGAGCCTTTGACGTCAGTGGAGCCATGCCGATTTATACCAGCTGAGGATATTTCTGCTCAGTGAAAGCCTTCAGTAAGATGGTGTGTCCTCCAACTAATTTTATTAATTCTTATAATTATGTTTATTCTCAAGCCTGATGCTAGTCCTTGAATGTGAGAAGAAATCACTGAAATTTAATTTTACAGCTCTGAAAAACCATTTGTTCACATTCTCTGAGTTGTGAAATAGGTTTTGCTCTGATCCCTAATCAGTTCAAACAAAATTGGAAAAGAGCAGAATCATGTGTTGTTATACATATTTGCTGGTTTACCTTGCTTCTTCTTACTAATGTATAATTTAAAAACTAGCTTTATTCCCCCTCCACTTTGAAGGTAAATTTGGAAGTCACTCATACAGGATATAAGCTCAGTCCCTTGAGGATTCTACTTATATTTTCTTTATCATTATGAATAGTTATTATTTTTACTAATGAATAGATTTAAATTAACTTAAGTTTGTGAATCATTTCTACAGTGTAATTTTTCATCTTGAGACTACAGAGGTCATGGCCACAGAAATCTTCAACATGATGATGCTGTACATGTCTGAATGAAATGACATAGTCTAAACAATTGAATCTTGGAAAAAAACCTGGAACAACGTGGTGAAATTACATAATTCTGCCTCTCCCTAACTAGTGAAAGGCAACCTTTCCAAGCTGAATTTCCACCATATTCCATCATAGTTCCCTTCTGATCACTCTCCCATGTAACACTGGATGAGTGAAATAAAATAGCTTTGGATGAATAATATTGAAAATACTGGTCTGTGTCTTCTGACAGTAATCTGCAACTCCTGTTTCCCAGCTCTCATTTCGAGTAAGTGTAGCCTTAGCTGTGAACAAATTACACTGCGGATTTGTAAATCCTGAGATAAATGGCTGTATACAGATGAAGACAAGCAGTACCAAAATTAAAAAGAAATGCATTACAGCATTTTGAATGCACAATGCAACACCACCCATTAAGTCCCATAAACCAGATTTAAATAGAGCAATCAATGACAAAACCCAAACCAGGCAGTGAAAGACCCAAGCCAAGCCCTACAGCTCCCACACTCAGAACAAGAAGTCTGGGGTTTGCAAGAACCCTACACTCACTGTCTACGCAAATAGATCAGAGTGGGAGAGCAACTTTTTGGCTGCTTGCTTTTCTTTCAAAATTGATAAAGGTCAGATTGAATGACATCCTTGCTGGAGTTTGAAAAGTGAACAGAATACTTTTTTCCCCTCTGTCCTCAAAGAAGAGATTGTGAAAAGCAAGTACTCGAGCAATTACTTTCCTGAGGACTGTATTGTGGCCTTCAATCGGCTGCCAGCCACTCCGAGGTGACTCACTTCACGTCACTAGAGCTATTTCTTTTCACAGTGACGCAACTCAAGTGTTCCATGTTACTGTCGTTTTGATCACAAAAGCCTTGCAGCCACCCATGACACACAAGGTGGCAAGCATACTTCCCATGAGGAAGCTCTGGAAGTGAAGGACTGCCTCATCCCTAAACAGTCCTGCTTGTTAGGATGTCAATGCAATTTTGCCATGCTAAAAAATACAGAACCATGGATAAAATGTGGGAACCTCCCCCCTATACCACGTTCTGTGTGCTGGTCCACTGAATGCTGCGTAATATAGGTCAGCTAGTTGGAAGACTGGAACCTTTGGTCCCTCAAGCCCAGATCTGAGCTAGGAGTACTGATGGATGCTCTTGGCTCTACTGGGCCAGTCAAGTGGCAATATGAAATCCACTGGCATGATGTGCTTCATACGGATATTCAAGGTCGGAGGAAAAGCTCCTCCAGTGCCTCTGTGTCCATTGGTGTCAGCAAAAAAAGAGAGGCCAGGAGAGGATTTTGTCTCCTCTCCCTGCCTGGCACTGCTGGGGAGTCAATACCCCAGTGAAGTCTCCAGATTCCTGTGCTCTGTTTTCAAGGGAGAGACAAAGAGAAGGAGGAGAGGACATTCTTGTTCTCGCCACAGATGAAAATACTCTTCTCTAGCCTCAGTGGGCAGTGAGAGATATTGCTGTCACAAGGAGCCTTGGATGACGACTGCATAGGAAGGATGGGATGAAGGTAAGGAAAGGGAAGAGGGAAGAAAGACAGACAGGTCCAGTGCTGAGGCTATTCGCTCACTGCAAAGGTGATAAAGAAGATGCAAGAGCCAGCAAGGAGAAGGGACTTCCGTGGGGCTTCCTGAAGTCACTTCAATGGAGCAGATGAGCATGGACATTATGTTTGCAAAACAAGGGCCCCAGAATCCAGTGCTTAACACTGCTGCTTGTTCTGTTAAGCATGTTTCTTTTATTTGGGCAGTTAAGTGGAGAATAAAGATGTTTTAGAAAAGACACCAGGCATTTTTAGGCAGAAACAATTATCTAGACTGTGTCAAAAGTTGGTATAGAGTTACAGATGATCAAGGACAATGCACTACTTCACAAGTTCAAAAGCTTTGATTAATATTTGCAGCTACTATGCAGCTACAATGCAATACAAGTCTAGCCTTAGGGCTTTTGTGTTTCTTTAAAGCATTAGCCATTAATAGGCTAAGTTTACCACTGGGATACAGAGCACTGGCCCAGCAATGCAGCTTGAATGTATTTATTTTCCAATCTATGGTTTTCAAGTACAGTCTATCATTTCTACAAGGCTTTAATGAGAGCCAAGAGGTGTACATTATAAGCAACAAATTTCTATTTCTAATGGAGCTCGGTTCAGATCAGAGAGTGATTTATTAGCTTTCCTCAGCTTTTACTTGTATTTTGCTACAGAGATCAGAAATTTAGATTTAGATCTAAAATTCACAGGATAGCATCAAGAGCCTTGTTTTCAAAGTCAAGAATATTTTAATCTTAAATTTACAAATGTTCCGTCTCACTTAAGGTCAATCACTCTGAGGAACAGTGAGTATCTGCCAGCCACTCTGGCCTGCCTCATTAAAATGAAAGCATTTAACTTTTCAAAAGAAAAAAAAAACCATCCATTTTTGAGATCATAGCTATTTAATAAAAAAAACAGAAGGAAGGACATTTGTCTAAATAAGTAACTCTTAGCAAGGTGTTTGTTACTACAGTTATTGTCAATAATAACAGAATAACAAGAACAATACTATGTGTCACCAGCCAATGAAACAGGGACTGCCCTCTCCAGCAGAAGACAGTGTTCACCTATCTGTAACCTGTAAGTCAGATGTAAAGTAAGACTGACCAGTTCTAAGATCAATGAAGCTTCATGAGTAAGTCCAGGATGCTGGGTGCCAACACAGTCAGCTGGCAAACATCCAGAAAAGGCTTAACATGATCACTGGATCGTTCAGAGAATAGCTCTTGTGCTGAATGGTACAGGATTGAAAAGCAGGAGGAAAACCAGAATAAAGATGACAGAACCTAGAAAGACCTGTTTACTATTTGAACAATCTACAAAGCAGATGTTTCCTGGAGGTGGAATTGAAGAAAGCTTGCCACAGATAACAAAAATTATTTCTGGCATATTGAAGCACTAAAAAAGAAGTTCCCACTAGAATGAAATTTTTAATAAAACACTTAGAATAACATCAAAATTTGAATATTAGAAATGTAATGCCACAATGTGCTCTGAATATTAATTAAAGCTTTATTAAAAACCTGACACAACCTCCTTTCTTACAATCTAACTGAACTGAATAAGAAAGAAAAATATTAAAACAAATAAAATACTAACAAATAGCATATGTTGGTTGTGATAGAAGGATAAATATATTATTTGCCAGTGTAATTTATTTTATCTTTGCCCAATCCATTTCCTTGTGGTTGTTATGTTAATAAGGCTAGACTTTCATATAGAAAAAATAATTGAAAAGTAAAGAGGAGAGGGACATTTTGAGCTTATGTCTCTTCCTACAACATCTCCTTGAGACAAGAGTCCATTTCTGCTTATTCATGGCTCTCTTCTGTCACATAGACCTGTTTGTTCTTGATGAAAGATCCGAGGACGGTAAGAACAGAATGACCCAAGTTTACATGTTCAGATTAATTCTTTTCCTCTAATGGAAAAGACAGACATTAACTCATCCCTCTCTTTACATAGATTTATTATGTTCAATAATTGTCTGTTATTATTACTGTACATTGTAATCTATTTCTAATGAATCCCTCTTGGTTATGGTGAATCAAGTCTTGCATAATAAATTCTAATCTGTTAGTCATTATCTTTGTTAATATTTTACAGTCTACATTTATTACTAAGATTAAGAAATAGTTTGTACAGTGCCTGGTATTTTCACTATTTTTAAGTGCTATCTCTTCTAATTAGTGAGCTCTTCAAATTTGCCTTTGCCTTCTCAGATTAGTATCAACCACATTGGAAATATCAATGTTTTCAGGCTTTTTTTTCAGTCTTCCACTGGGAAGTTAAAAAATTCCCATGTATTTTTTAGAACGGGTGTTTCTTTGTGTGACATATCAGCTCATCTGATTGATGCTGCTTGGGTTCAAGCTTGCAAGCAGATGCATGGGACTGGAGCTGACAGAAGCAAAAGTGGCTGCACACAATCACATCTGGGCATTCTCCAGTGATTTCTCTTTCTCAGTTCTAGAAGACACAGATTTCTTTGGGGGAAGTAGTAAATCTCCTCAAGTTGTAAAGCTGCTTCCCTTCTACTAGTTAGAAGGTTTCAGAGTGCACTCTCCAGTCTCCTATTTGTAATACCTTTTACAGTTACAAATGTCTTGGCATAGAGATAATAACTGGGGAGCTATTATCAGGTCTTGTAATCTCATTACAAAACAGCCATTGCTGGCTTGATGCGAGTTAACCATGGAAGAATCCACACTCTATGTTAAAACACTGAGGGATACAGTGCTCAGCCCCCATTTAATTAGATGCATGGTAAGAGTTTGTTTAATGTCACGCCCGTGAGCATTACTGCAGTGAAGTGAGGGAAGGGGCCATTTCAGCCAGCTGAATAATTCCTGAACAGCATTATGTGTCTGAAGAGCCCCCTCAGGTACTTCACTGAACATCCTTATGTGGTGGTGAACATCTCTGAGTGGGCTGCCATCAGGGTTGGCATTGGTAGAATAGACGAGCAGTGCCTTTGCCAAAACTCTTTGTGTCTTCTGCAGTTTTCGTTCGGGCAAAGGGTTAAGGATAGATGAGCGATGCTTGCTTTTTAGTCCCCCTACAAATGCTTATTGGCATTTGGCAATTAGAGCTGGTTGGTAAACTTTTGATGATAAGCAATGGAAAATGCTGATTTGCTCAAGCTTTTAATGGGAACATATTGGGTTCAATTAAGTGTTTCTGGAAGGGTTCCTTAGGGCACAATGGCCTTGTGGCAAAAAATTCTAAGCTTTTGCAGTAGATGAATAATTAAGTACTCACCCAAGGCCCCACTCTGCTTTACTGGGGGAGAATCTGAACTTTTATACATTGGGCAAATATCTGGTCTGATCTGATAATGTGTACTACTGAAAGCATTCTGCCTGGAGGGAGGAAAGAATCTCTCCATCACAGAAATCTTCAAAAAATCCCAAAGTGAACCTGTACTATCATCCTGCCGCAGTATCTGTATGACACCAAAACAGACCTCTGTCTGCCTCCAGGAGCACTTCAGTGAGTCTTGTAGTCCACCCGTAATTTCTCCAGAATGTCTTTCTGAGATGTGATCTGTTTTTCAGAGCCCTACCTTTCTGTGGCATTTTTCAATGCTTTTGATACTGCTGGAAATATTTTTTGATTTATCTTTTCCTAATCTCTCAGAAGAGGTAATTTTCTTCAGTTTCCATTGTTCTATCTAATCACTGTGCAGAGTAGCTTTCCTTTCAGCAGTTCTGAAATGTTCTTTTAATATGTGGTCAATATATAAATATTTCTATTATTCCCAGTGCATTCTTCATAACTGATGCCCAATGAGCATTATTAAACCAGTGTGATAAGAATTATATTGAATAGCTAACTCCTTGTCAGTGTCTTCCCTGATAGAGTGTGGAGTCTCTGTCTGAGTTTACACGCTGCATTGCAAATGTTCACAGCAATGTGGAAGGAAGCAGGAATGGGCAGCAGGCAGAGACATCTAGGAATTACCAGCTGTCCTTCTACATGCAAAATATCCATCCCCAAAATCTGACATGTCAACACTGGTTTACCATGGTTACATCAACAAAGAGGAATTAATGAGACGACTCAGGCCCTTTCCCCCAAATCATTGGTAACTTTGATCCCTGACTTGTGTGCAAAATTCACTGTGGTGAACTGAATCATCACCAAAGGGAAGAGAAAACACCTGGCAGTGGAATGACAGCCTCAAGAAGACATGCACAGTTGCCTTTTGCTGCACTGTGGTATGGGTAAATACACTAGAAAGGCTAGTTTTGAAAGCAGCACACGGTAAAACTCACACTGCAGCTGTTTAAGCAGTAGTTCCTTCGGCTGAAGGAATTTTCTTTTCTACTCATGTACTACCCCCAGATTATGAAGCTCCAAGACCCATTAAGACCTTCGGATACTTCTAGAACATAAATGTTTACTCAGAACAAAACTAGTCATGGCTGCTGCACTGATAGGTCAACCACAGAAACTAGGAAAAACCAGACTAGAAATAGAGCAGATAGATAGTAATGTGCACATAGCCAACAGATTTTCCCTAACTGTGGAGCCTTCTCTGGGACTTGAGAATTATCCATAAGGTCACAAGTCTCCTGAGATTGCTGGGAAATCATGCTTGGTCACCACAATTCAAAGGGTGATATTTTAAGAATAAAAAAAATCCAAGAAATGATTATACAGTTATTATCAGTTCTGCGGTGCTATCCTCACTTCCCAGGAAAACTGACAAACATGAAAGGCATGAAGATTCAATGAAAATTCAGATATTTAAAAGCATGCATTTTTGAAAGAACAAACTAAATACAATTTTCATATTCAGAAAGGAGAGAAGAGATGACAGAAACACAAAACTTTCCAAAGAGAGAGAGGAGGAGAGAAGCACCACTCCAGACTGAAAAAATCAAACATAAAATGCTTAGAGCTGTATAGCTTCTGAGACAGGGTATACACCTGGTGGAGCACGAGAGTTAGGAGAGAGACTTCAAGACAATGCCTGAGGTTTCCTACTCCCTTTGAAGCGGGGAAGAAAGAAAAGGAAAGGGATAGACCAATGAAAGATTAGAGAAAAAGAAAGAAAAGGGAAGGAAGAGGGATCAGAAATAAAGAGTAGCAAAATTCATACCCAGGTAAAAGAGAAATAAAAAGGGAAGAAGGCAGAAAGCCAACAAAGAGGATAAAGTGAAAATAAAGGAATAAGAGGGGAAAAGTCATACATGCGCCTACTGAAAGCCATTGAAAATACAAGTTCTAAAATAATCAGAAATATCTACCAGGACACATCAGGTATGTGTCTGTGTAGGAAAAAAATGGGAGATCTGCTTGCAGTTGTGAGATGAGCGTGAGGGATATCATTGATAGGCATGGGAAAGAGGACAGCACATATGTTTCTGTAGTCTTCTGAGAAGAGACTCATATTTCCCCCTCTGTGAGAATAACGCACTCACTGGTTGCATATATGGACACATGAAGAGTATGCAGATGTGTGCACACATGCACACACAAAGTATAGCATTTAGAAATGCTTGGATTGGTTCCAAGGTAGTTGAACAAAATGAGGCTAATAAAATATAATTAAACATTAATTACTGTAACTATCAAAAATAATTGACTTGTACAAAGCACAGCACTCCTATTAAAAAGGGACCTAAGGGTAATAAAAAACATATACTATTCTGTAATGCAGACATAATAATTGCTATGAAGCAATTAAATTTATAGGCAACTGTTAAAATTCTTTTGTGACTATTTAAAAGTGTGAGCCCCGGACAGATTTGGTCCAAAATTGTCTACTATAAGGCAGTCTTGGTATTAATAACGAGTAAACATTACCATTTAAAAATCAAACCAAAGGTGCACTGCTGCTTGAAGTAGATTTGAAGTAAAACTGGCTGGAGCTGTCATAAAAATGCTGCTGCGTGTGTCCCAACAAGTCATCCTTCTTCTGTCTGCTTTTCTTTCTTAAAATCTTTTGAGCATGAGAGCCAGAGCTGGCAGATGAAAGCAGAAGAGTTGAGATCTTCAGATGCTATGAAGCTACCTCACTTCACTCACTTCCTCATGCTTTGCTGATTTTTAACAGTGAAGGAAAGGACTAGCCTCAGTGCAGGCAGAACTGGGGGAGAGACACAGACTGGTTGAACCAAGGTCACAGTAAGTGAAAGAGAGCCTGACTAAAGAGGAGTATTTCATTGCCAAGTGAGGCCAAAGTGGAGCTGTAGACTGAAACAGTTTGTGCTGAGGGACCCCCTACCTGCATTTCAGGGTGTTTGACTTCAGACTAGCGCTTACTCTGCTCCTCGGAGTGCCCATTAGTGTCTGGAGTGCATTAGGTATGCTTCTGGAATTAATTTTTGGTTTATTTTCATCTGAAAGGAATCTAGTTTGCACACTCTAACACTGCTCTGAGAGATGAACCAAAGTCTGGTAAGTGGGGGTGACCAAGATATTAACATCAGACGCAACTCCTGATCCAAAATAGGGCACTAACATAGATGCACCTGAAAAACAGCCTTATGCTTTTTTATTTGAACTTTTAAGATGCAGGGATTTCATTTCCTTATGAAGAGCTTGTTCTTTGAGCTTGCCTTCAAGAACAATAAAAGTTGAGCATTTACATGGAATGCAGTCTTCCTGAGTTAGGGGCAGTGCTAATGGCAGGGCACAATCAGAAGGGGCAACAATAATGATGAAGATTGCATAAGTCCATTTTGCAAAGACTAGTGACAACACCACACCGCAGACAGCACTTCTGTGTGTTTTCACACTGGGAGTCCTTATTCACTCCCTCTGCATCGCTTTCTCTCATCCTTTGCTTTGGCTGCAGTCAAAATTTACTAGTTATTTGGTTGTTCATCTCTCATCTTTCTCATTTAATCTCGTATATTTACTTGGAAAAGTTTTGTTCCAGTTCACACAAAATAGAACAGTTGGAATGGAAACAGACAAAATGCAAGCACAAAAGTTCATTTTCCTGAGCCTATCCTTAATCAAGGAAATGAGAAGTGTTGAAAATTTTATGAAGAGGAAAACGATTAAGTTTCACAAATTTTTTCTGCTCTAGTCCTTCTCTACTGCTAGTATGTTGGTAACAGCTTGATAAGTTAGTGACTTCACTCATTTTAAGAAAACGCTGGCATTCTTATATAAAACAACTACTAAAAAGAAGTCAAATTTTTAAGGCAGATGTAATAATATATCTTTGTGAGTTGGTGGAGATGCCATGACACAAAACATATTTGGCATATGGCGCCTTCACTTGTTCTACAAGAAAAATATTAAATGTAGCAAGGTAAAGTCAGTTGAAATTGTGATGGAATGACACTGCCATCTGAGAAACTGTCATTACGATGAGACATTATCATTGCTATGTTCAATTTACTAAAATCCACCAATCAAACTTACATCTACCAACCAGCTCTCCTTTTAGAACACTCATTCATTCATTCACTCATTCAGAGAAAAATGTGGCATCCTAAGAACCAGTTGAAGGGTCTAAAAGGATCCTGATTTTGGTTTAATCTCTTGGACTCAGTGCTAAATCATATCACATCATATCATCATATCATCTCATATCATACCATATCATACAATTTGAATGACAAGAAAGTAGAGAAAAATATTTTTTATTTCACCTATTCTCCCCAAATTTTCCACGTCATGCTATGCTTTCTGAGCATGCAGCAGGTTGGGCTGCTCCTAGGCTATAAATATTTCTCTTACATAACCAATTAATCAGCTAAAAAGTCGAAGAAAGCAACTATTTTTAGTACAATATTGCTAGTCATGCTTCTGGAGTGTTATTTTTTGCTTTTAAATAAAAGGACTTCTTCATTCTGCAGTTCTTTCCCATCAATGTGTGGGACTGTGCCAATTCAAGCAACATTTCTGTATAAAGAACACTGATTAATGATCCAAAATTCCAGGCAAGCTTTATTGTCTCAGTGTTTCTACTTGACCTGCTTGCAAAGTTTCTGCAAAAAGATTTAAGCTATTCATATATAATACCTGAAGTATTTTTCAGGCTTTGGGTCTTTCAATCCAAAAAGACTGAATCAATCAAAGAATTTTGAAGAAAGATTATATTGTTAGTAAAAAACCATGATTTTTCATTGAAAAATGTTTTAAAAACGAATTTTTACTATCTTTCATTCCTACTGGATATGGACTTGGCTTTTTAAATGTCTTCTGCCAACTAACCAGAGACAAGAACAATTACAAATTGGCCTATGGAGGCAATCCTCAATTATTTCAATCTGGAATGACACAGTTTTAATTCAAATTGAGGCTTTAATCCTTAATTTTGAAAACAATTTTTAACATTACAAATACAAACTGTATCCCTAAATCCTGTATTAAAAGCAAATCAAGGTTGAGAATTATGAACTCAAAAGCTGCAGGAATTAAAGTGCTCTCTTCGTTGATGTAGGTAAGACAGAGTGGTAAAGCAAAATTAGTCTGAAAAATCTGAAACCCATAATGAAAACTTTAATGTAAGAAGGCTTAAGTTCATGTAGTTTACATAGTTTCAAAGCAGAACACTCCTCTTGAATACATTACACTTCTACCTTAAAAAAGATCTGGTGGCAGCTGCAATCTGTGGGCCAGTTAGCACTGGATCTGGTTGACCACTAGTGGGGTCTGGTGCCATCTGAGGACCCTGAGGCCCCCTCAGCTTCTGACTCGTTCCAGGTGAGCCTGGGTACCACAGATCCTGTGTCATATCTCTCCACCCCTTGAGGACACTTCACCGTCTTAGATTTCAAATGACTTCAGGGATACCTACATGGGAGCATATTTTGCCCCCACTGGATATGAACTGGTGGATGTTCATAGCACGGAGCTGTGGATGAAAAGAAAAGCTAAGACGGATGACACAACAGGCCCACTCTGGTCTCCAAAGTACAGGTCTCTGACTCCAGGATCTTTTGGTTTCACACCAAATATATAAGGGTGCTTCATGCCTCTGAGGGATGGACACTAACAGGAGGGATGAGAGTGCTCTCTCTACCCTACAAAGGTGCACCAAGGTTAGAGGACAGAACCCAACAAAACCAGCCCTACCTATGGGCAACATGTCCCCATTAATAATATCCATGTGTATTAAAACACCACAAAATGAAGCAATTTTTTCTCAAAATAGGTTTGGTTTCTCCTCTAGGATACAGATAATTTTGAGCAAAGGTCTGTTTCTACAGAACGTTGTGCTCAGGAAGGTATTGCATCCTTTTTTCATTCAATAAATCTCAGATTAAATGTGCACCTGTATCATTCTCAAATGTTTATCTACCAGATGACTTTTGTTTTTTATTAACCATCATACACAACCAAATGAAGATAATTTTCCTGTATTTATTTACAGGACTGGGTTTAGCTATGGGAGATTTAAGTACATTGGGGAAAGAAGAACAATGGATGATGATGGTGACAACAAGGGCAAAATAACTGTTTGCAGCCACAGCACAGTATTTGAAAAGCAGGACCTCACCAAAGATAGCTTGCAGTTTTAAAAGGATCAAATGGCTCCCGTTAGGTTAAGGGTAACTTTCATACAAAGGAAGATGTGAGTGGTAATGGATTGTGCTGTCTGGCTGCCAAGATTTATTGAAGATAAAGGCAGCAAGCTAAATCATTTTCAGGGGAAATCCACCACAGGATCTGGGAAGTTCTTGCTGTGTCTGATGTGTTTTCTACTTCAGAAGCACAAGAGATGAGCCAGCCTTTGAAGAAGAGAGCAGTCTGTACAATACTAAGGAAGGAGAGCAGTGGGACACTATGATAGCCCTGTCAAAACCAGAATTTTCCTGCTAATACAAATCCCATCTGGCATGCCGGGCATGTATGACTTCTCATCCTGACACAACTAACAGAGGCCATAGCTCAAAGACTATCATTCCAGGCAATA
This sequence comes from Athene noctua, assembly GCF_965140245.1. Classification (NCBI taxonomy): domain Eukaryota; kingdom Metazoa; phylum Chordata; class Aves; order Strigiformes; family Strigidae; genus Athene; species Athene noctua. The sequence goes on from NC_134037.1 coordinate 193,596,914, forward strand.
TGCAATTTTGTAATTAGTTTTATGGAAAAACCCAATGATCAGAAATTCTGTTTTCTCAGTAGCAGTTGTTAATTCTTTTCCCAGAGAAACTGAAGACAAATATCACTTTCAGCTATGTTAAATTCTTAAAAGAAGAAGTGGGGAAACTCCACAGAGTGCAATGAAAATGTTTTAAAAATGCAAATAAGGAGTGACATACAACAGAGAAGTAGAGGAAAGCTTTTTGCCAGGGAACATCAACTCCATTATTGAACATAATCCCAATACATTTGTAATAAACCCATTTCCTTGAACAATTTCTCTTTTTTTTTGAATGACCCTTTAAGAATAGCTATAGATCACAAGAGTGATACATTAACAATTGACTTCTCTATGTGATTAATCTAACTGTATTATTGAAATAAGTTTAAAATGTATATACTATCCACAAAAATGGGGCAATAATAAAAATCTGGTAATGTGAGAAAAACCTGTCTTAATCTCACCAAATTCAAACCTGCTGAACCCAAGTCCTTCTCTTCAAAACACACACAATGAACAAGGGATTTTAATTCCATGATTAACAAGAAAATTATTTCTTCAAAATTAATTTATATGACATTGCTGCTTATACTGAGACAAGATGACTGCATGTTGAATTTCACCAGTGCAGTAAAAGTGATGTCAAGAAATAAGAAAAAATACCATCATCATGTTCATTTAATGGATAAAACATGAAGTGAGCAGCAGTGGAAATAAGCACCCTGGAGGCTGTTTGGTTTGTCACAACATGTACATGCAGTAATCCCTGACAGTCCTTCTTGGTAAAGAGGGTTTGGGTTTTTTTCCCTTGCTTTTTACTAATGCAGAGCAAAGCTGTGGTGATTGCTGCTTACTAATGCATTAGACTTTTAACAGTGTAAACATGAAGGCAGTAATTCAGAGAACACTAAACTTGAAAGACGTAGCAGACATGTAAAGTTAATTTGATTTACAACATAATCAGGAGCAGAGTTCCCTTGGTTTTCCTTCCAATCTAAGCCCAGAAAAAGTAAATTTCTTAGCCCAGAAAAAGCAAATTTCTGTCTCCCCACAAATCCAAGCAGCTTCAACTCCTTTGTCTTATGTGGATGTAAGAAGAGCCAAATCTGACCCAGACCTTGATGTCCTTCAGGGGTATCAGTAATTTTGCTTCCCAACTTGTCTACATTACACTGCCACTATCATTGTCTTCATTTGTTTACTTCAAGAGCATTTCCAAGACATCGGGCTCTTCCCAAACAAAAAACAGATGCTACATGGATTTGAGACTCTTAAAGACTGAAGGCAGAAAGACAAAGAAAAGGTGAGGTAGCAGGTAACACAATATAACCATGCACTTGAGAAAAACAATTTCAGTCAGCTGCTTTCTTCACATCAGATGATACCATTACAATGAACATCTCTGGTTCTGCTTCTCTTATGACTGTTGGCCAGTTTCAAGCTGGATAGCTCAGGCCTCCTCCTCCTTTGCTACAAGAGGTGGTCTCCATTCCGCACCCTGAGCATTTCTCGGTGGGGTCTGGAGGGCACAGTCACTGCAGGTGATTTCTACACTTCAGAGGGTTGTGTCTGGCCTCCACAGAGGTGCAGAGCCTGGTGGGGTGGGATGGGATGTGGAAGCTGGATAGAGAGCGAAATGCTTGGGGTGGGAAACAGAGACCTCTTGTAGCAAAGGAGGAGGGGGCCTGAGCTACCCAGCTGGAATCTATAGCTGACTCCCGTGAGGCCAAGCACATACAGAGCTGCAAGCTAGAGCCAAGTCTGAATCATTTCCACAGAGAAAATTTCAAATCCACTCAGCCCTTTGCCATGGACCTAAACTCTTCCCAGTAGTCTGGAGAGAAAGCACAGGTAGGATATATGTATCCACCAAGCGGTGCCTCAAGCTCACTGTCCAGGAGCAGCCTTGTTGTGTGGGATATGGATTGATCAAAAGAAGAGCTGGTACCACTGATCCTGGACAACATGAAGTCAATGTTGAGGGACAACTGAAGCTCCTGAAAGAAAATAATCACTGCCTTTCTGATCTTCTGTAGAGCATGTACACTAGAAAGAAATTGCCTAGCATTTCCACTTTCCCACTTCACTGACCCAACATGCCCCAAGGAAATAATTTGCCTGCATGAATTTAAGCTTCTGTGAGGCAGACAGCACAGGCATAGTGAGTATACTCAAATGCATCCTCTTAGATATTACTGAGATGGCTTACAGGGTCAGCTTCCAAAACTTCTACACGCAACACTTTGTGACCATTCCCAAGGCAAAAGTTCACCCATCTCCTACTGCACCTGACGCAAGAGGTATGCATAAATAGAAATAAAGGAAAGAAAAATTTACATCTGCACATGTGCCTGCTAATGATTAGACAGGTATCAAAAGAAAACAGGGCTAAGCCTGGGGGATGCTACCACAGTCAGATGCATACAATATGGCATAGACCTCTGCAAGAGAAAAACACCAGACAGCAAAGACACTAAAATTGAAGGCTGCAAAATGGAAAACGCAGATAGCTTTGTCTAATTCAGAAGCATCATCACAGAGGACAATGACTGCTCCAAGGGGACTGTGAGGAGGACTGTGCTGGCACCACTGTCCCAGAGAAACATGAAGCCTATGTGGAGACACAAGGGACTCTCCTGAGACACAAAAACGAAACTGTCCTGCATGCATACTCTCCATCCTGCTTTGTGCAACAGAGATGTAGACCTTTGAGAAAGCTGCCAGGCAAGGACTCCCAGCCTCAGAAACGAATTGTTTACAGGCAGCTGAGGAGATGGCATGAGAAATGAGATAACCACATTGAGGATCTCTGTGAAGAAGAGTCCGTGGCATGGTAATCAGGAGGAAGTGTGAGCTGTTGGGCATGATTGACAGATGAAGCACAAGACTCACACAAAAGACCAGAAAAGTTTGGTCTGTTAAGTGGTGAGATGACACGGCAGAACATTTAGGCAGTGCTTTTAAGATGCCATACGCCAAAGCTGCAGCCAGGGCCTTGTTAAATGAAATTCAGGAGCTCAGTGCAATGATCATTAAGCTGTGATGGTGCTATCAACCTCCCTGACTCTCTGGGCCACCTGCAAAACACTTCACGGACTCAACAGGCATGTACCACCCAATTCAGGAAGCTGTCGGGAGACCTTGACCCCCAGGCAGATCGGCCTGGTGTGACTGAGCCCTCTGTCCTCTACCTGGCTGTGATAAGGTAACTCTCTTTGGGTTACCCCTCCTCTCCCCTTGCCTGCACTGCCTTGGGGGGCCACAGGACATACCCCAGCCTGTGAGCCACATGCTAATTGCTCTCAAGCTGCCTACAGCTCAGGGACCAGGATCAACCGGCTGTGGGGTGGCACAAAGGAGGAAGAGGAGTCCAAAACCTGAGACCAGGAATATCCTTTCACCTATATCAATTCAGCTACAGAGAAACTGTACCCAGTCCCTTACATGGTCCAGCCCAGAGGGCAGCTAGTGGGGCTGGCAGGGTTTGCTCTGGCAGGCAGCAGTGCCGCTGGGGGTGGGCTGCAGCCGAGCGGGACCACCCCTCCTGCAGAAGAGGGTGGAGGGGCCGGGGACGAGTCATACCCATCACCTTGTTGCAAGAGGTGTTAGAGGGCAATGCTGGCAAAGGCCCGAGCTGCACTTTCTCAGCACAGCTCCCAGGTGTGCACAGCCGTGCCAAGCAGCAGCCGGCTGTCTGCGTGCACACACACACACACACGCGCGCGCGCGAGCGCAATTACGTGATTTCAGCGCAATAAGCATTTTCCAGCCCAAAGAGAAATGAGATCTCCTGCTCTGCCGTATATGTGGCATTTCATTCATCAGTTTTTCCAAACAGAAGACTTGTCATATAAACAAAATGAGTGTGTGTGTGTGTGCCATTTTACTGCTTCTGGATGCCCTGCGAGAGAAACACAGCAGAACGCACACCATTTATCAAAGTCCTGATGTAGAGGAAGGTATTTTTGTTGCATCCCCTAAATATTCTCTGTTTCTGCTGCCTTCTCTGCTTTCAGTGACAGCAAACATCGTTTGACAGAGACCAGAACATGCTCACTGTTTTCCCATCTCCAATCTATCCTTTTTCTATAAAAAAAAAAAAAAAAAAAGGTGAGATTTTCAAGAGCATTCTTGCTGAATTCAACCTCCCTCTGCTCACATTTGAGTCAGTGGGAATTGAGGCCAGTGCTGAACCTTTTAAAATTCTTACCATGTATTTACATTATTCTTTTACAGGTTTACTTTAAACAATAACCATGTATAATATACACTGTATATATGCAAAGCACACTTTCGTCTTTCCTGGCACTGAACTTTACAGATAATGATCCTCCAAAATGCTTGCCTTTGTAAGTCGAACAAATGTCTGATACGTTGGGTTTGTCTCCATTTCATGAAGAAAGCAAGTCAAGGAACTGGACAGAAACCACATTGTACTGTGGAAAAGGTAATCCGGAAAGGAAAGAGATGGTTTGAAGGGTACTGATAAATCTTTGGATCACCTGTAAAATGCAACATTTTTGGAAAACACTACTCAAAATAATATCTATTATGACTTTCAGTGAAATTACCCATTTTTACCACAGGTATCTGACACAGACACATTTCAGATGACAGTAGTTCGTTTAAGAGAAAGATGTTAGAAGTACATCCATATTTGATCATAACTATGGAGCCAGTTTTATACATAGCAGCTGGAACAAGGCAACTTGATTAATAATGTACATTTTGAGCTTCAGCTACAGCTCAGGGACTATCTGAAGAGGGACCATGTTTTCGGAGTGCTGCAGTTTGCCTCACAGTAGTACATTACTTTTGAAAAACACTGTGAACCTCAGAGACACGCCTCCCAAACGAGAGTCCCCAGGCTTGCTTGAAGCTGGACTGGTTTCTTGCTAGACCATGTGATTCCCAAAAAGTTCTCCAGGATGGAGAATAATGCTGCTGGGCAGATGAACTGGGAACAATCACTACTGGACCTCAGATGAGCCAGGGACTTTGGGAGCTGCCTGGACCCTGCTTGGAGGAACTGGGATATGCCAATAGAATATCTAAATTATCGGGGGGTTAGAAAATATGTTCTGAATACAAACACAACGAATTTTTGAAACATCAAAACTTATTGCAAACTGGAAACTTGTGGTTTCACCCAGTCCTGTCTTTGACCAGATACACAAGATTGTTATTTCAACCAGGTACACAGAGTCTGACTTGAGATGGGGATTTCTGTCGTGCTCTTGAGGAATGATTCCAGATTTCCAGACCTTCTTCTGCCAGTGGAATTAAGATATCACTCCTTAAAAGGCCAAGCTAATCACATCAATTGTAATGAACAGAACAAGTGCTGTCACATAAGAAGTCAATAAGCCACCTGCAATTGCTTTGTCGCAACATATCAGTAGACCTGCACCATTATTCAGAAGTGGTAATGACTGTCATACCTGGCCTTAATATCACTACCAAAATACACTCTTACACACATTGTGAAAAAAATCACATCAACTCTCTCTCTGCCCAGAAAATGACCCAAAGAAAGATGTACAGTTTGCAACCCCTCAAGTTTCCTGACATACATTATATCTTTTTCAAATGCCCTGAAGTTCCTTTGACCTTCAGATGCCGTATATTGATTGCTCAGTGAAGTTAAACCTGCTCCTCTCAGCATCCTCCACCATGCTCATCCCTGGCAGAACTTCTATCATCTCTTGTCATCAGCTACACAAGCAACTCTCGAATGTAAGCCCTCTCCTCTGTTTTGCAGCTTATCTCTACATTAGCATTAACTGAATGCAAACATAGATAAAGGAGGGATTTTTATAGACACTCTATTAACAGAAGCTACTTATTCACTGAGTGCAAGCTTTCTTAAAACAAGCTCTGAAAGGATCATTTCCCCCATCCCTCTCTGCTGAAGTGCTGCTAATACCACTAATTCAGACTAGACGATTTTACTCCTGCTCGAATCCAGCACAAGTCTCATGTACTTTTGCAGCGGGATTAAACAGGTTTAAAACGATGTTTAAAAGGCCTTCTCACAACCCTGCTCAGGGAAGGGTGAATTTTATCACTACTTTTTCTTTTTTTGGTCCTTGTTTATGTGTATATTCAAGAGTCTGGATCTTGTCAAAGTTGCTAGATAGCCTTTGACAATTTTGTAGCATTCAACATTTTGGAAAACATTACCTGGGGTAATATATATTACAAAAACAGACACTCTCTCAATCTTCTTCTCTCTGTCTTAATTTAAATGCAGTTTTGATTGAGGCTGGTCTTATGTGTTATTAATCACAAATAAACATTTTGTTCCCTCCTTTGGAATTTTTTTTTTGTTTTTCTTTGAAACTTGATGTTTCTTTTGTTTTCTATTTATGAAACCTTTTACAGAAAATGATTACTTCATGTATGGGTCTTCGGTGGCACATAGAGCTTCTGCAGATATTATTTTAATTAGGTTGCTTGGTTCCATTTCATTTTTAAATGGCTGTGGCAGGGACCTTGTGTTGTGATCTGCTGAATGGGAGGGAAGGTCTGCTGAGGATTTTTCCCTTCTAGAAGTAGTGTATTAATGAGACATCTTCTTAATAAGAGCCTTGCGTCAAGTCCTGTAATCAGAACACGAGAGACACCCAAACCAGCAGAAACACTCATTAATTCCAGAAGCCACCATTTCTTCATTACATTTAAATATTATTCCAGAAGGAATTTAACCTTAGCAGTGATTTGGGGTGAAAGGATGTATATATATTACAGTAAGAGATACAGTTAGTCAAATTTATTGTGTCATATACCAACTGGGTTTCCTGTCTATAAGGATAGTCTTTCTTTAGAAGCAAAACCCCAAAGCCTCTTAGATATAGGCCTGCAGTGCCTTGGTGTAGAGAAGCAATTTAGTACATGACTTTAAAATTGTTACCTGATCATTCTTCAGTTTGTCCTAACCAACACTGAGAAATTAATTGGTGCCTGACTTTATACAATAGATTGAAATAATTCTAATTTAACATCTGTGAACTCATTATTAAGTCTTTCCAAGGAGAGAAATAAGCGTGTTATTCAACACCTCTGACACAGTGGTGCAATATGATCACACCATCTCCATCCAAACTCTCCAGGATGAGAAGCCTAAAACATTAATTAAAACAAAACCCAGTCATATACTTCATCATAATACTGCACCTAGAAGATAAAACCCTCCAGGGAGAATGAGAGAATGATCTACCAACTATTAATGCAAGTTCTCCTTTCTATGTTCACCAACCAATTGTATTAACACTCCTTATGGAATGTCTCCTTATGGATACAACTCAGAAAGGTATACTTTTTTTTTTTTTAATCTACATGCCATTATTTGCAAAGTAAGAAGAGCATGATAACAGAAATACATTATATTAGTGCTATACTCAGCATTGGATTAGGTTACTGTATACAAATACTATATTTTTTAGTAAGTGTTACTGTCCATACAATAGGTAAAGTAAAAATTCCATTAATTTTCCCCAATATGTCATGAATGGGAGGAGAAAATCAAATTTTTATCACCAGATTTCATAAGGTCATCTACTTGCATCTAATCCAAAATTGTGACTATAATAATTTCTTGCATTTGTGAGCTCACAGATTCTCAAAATATTTACCGTTTGGGCTAATACGGTGCACATTTGGCCTTATCTAATAAGTTGCTTCAGTTAAATCCCTTAAGATATCTTTAAGCCACGATCAAAAGTGAGTAAATACAGTTTACTACGGTGTTCTGAACAGGGAGAAAGCCCTTGAAACACTGGTAAACATGGTGAGCATTTTTAACGGTGACAGAAAGTGCTCCTGACTTGAGGTAACTACAGTAAAAGTTGTTTCAAAGAGCACACTGAGGACAAAGTACAGTATTTCCCAAAGTGTATGGATATCTACATACAAATATTGTCTTGCCAAATGCACTCAATAAAAAAAGAAAGTTTACTTAAATAAAGGGGTAGGTATGTGCAAACCGACCCGCAAAATACATTTCTTAGATCTACAGGAGAGGTGAACAAGTCAATCAGCTGCAGAGCAAAGACTTATTTTCTGCAAACTGTGTACTCCCTGTCAGTCTCTCTAACTCTTCTCTGCAGCCATCAAGGTTCATTTGAACAATCTGATTTGTGCACGAGGCATTATAGATCAAATTTGCCAGTGGTACAAAGTCTCCTTTATTTATTCTTTACAGAATAAAGTAACTACTGAAATGACCTAGAAGTTCCCCTTCTCTCACTCAGACAAAATGAATTTCTTGGGAATAATGGGCCTGATTCTCATTATCACTAAACCATGCCTCTCCTCCTTCATCCTGACAGTGAATCTCTTCAGAGTGAATGTAATGGAATTTAAATTGCAATTTCTACACTAATTTTAAGGCTCCTTTATAATGGAGATAAAAAGCAAGATAAAGGGTCTTTACCATAAATAAAAATAAGGTTGCATATAGTTCATATTGATCCACCTACTTCATACCTTTTGTTTTTTCAGCGCATCATGCTTAGGAAAATGATTTTGTGGATTATTATTTTTAAAGTCTGAGCCAGGACTTTCAAAATTAGACCCTGAAAGTATGCAAGGTCTCATGGGTTTTGGTTTTGAGCCTGGGCACTCATTAGGCCCCTGAGCTCCTCCTCACTCCAGCTGTGGCACTCCTTGGGCTGTGCTGCTTCAGTGCAGAGAAGAAAGTCTTAGGCCATGATAGACCCCACAGAAACTGTCTCCAGCTTACAAGTAATTAAAGCAACAGCAAGATATACCAAATTAACACAAAATGCACACAAACCCCTCAAACATGAACCCTCTCATCGTTACCTGCTTTTTGCATAAACCTCAGAAAGCTTCATTTCACATCAGCAGTGGTCACTGGGTGCAATGACATACCAACAGAACATCAGGGGCAGTGCCTATAGATGAGCATTTAGTTTCCCAATTTTGGAAAAACTAGGTCTGGCCTTCAAATGTAAATATCATGGAGCAGCAAGTGCTGCCAGTATTGATGTTGGTCCACTTCTCTGCGCACCCTTTCCTCCAGACTCATGGAAAATGAAGTACAAACCCCATGAGCAAAGACAACTTTCTCCAGCTTTTCCAGTGCTGCTACAGGAGCTGGTAGTGAACTAGCACCAGAGCACTGACATGGTCAGCAACACTTTCCCTGTGTCTGCAGCCCAACCGCCAGTGAGGACAGAAATAACCATCTAGGTGGGAGTGTGGCCAGTCAGCAACATAGTAGTTGGCTTTTTTCTTTTTTTTTTTTGTTTTAACCACCCTCTCCACTTTTGTCCTGTTCTCCTTCTTCCCTTACATCTCTTCCTTAACAATACATAAAATGCACCAATAGATGCAATATGTGTGGCCAAAATGCTGGGACTTGATTTACTGAATTTACTCCAGAAGACACTGCTGACTGAAATAGAAGGGTTTTTTTTTAAATTACAATTAAACACTGATTTTCCCCTAAAGCTTAACATAGGACTTACTGAAGTGTGACCAAAGGCATACACTTTTATCAGGCAGCTTGTATCTCTCTTGTCTTCAACAGCTGTAGCATCAGGTCCTCTCTGCCTGATGTGGCATTAAGGACTCCTGGCCTCAAGAAGCAACACTCCACCTAGGTAGGAGAAGGCAGCCACTCCGATTCAGATGCCTCCTCAAAACACAATGACTTCTGCAGACCTTATATCCGTATTAAAGAAAATGGCAATTACAGTCCACTCTATGTAATGCAAATACTGTCCCGATGCTCCCGGAAAGGTGCCAGTGGGTTCCCTCAGGCACAGTTGGGGCCTTTTGTATTAGCTTGTTCTTTACACCTTTATTCTGGGTTTACTGCAAAGCCTTCTCAGCAAATGCTCAAGAAATTAATCACTTTACAACTTCTGTGTTAATTATTTATTTTCATTGTCACTTTTTCTTTCGGAAAAAATGGTTGCATTAAAGAATGGATACACACAATGCAAAATTCAAACACAGACACATGACTATGGGAGAACATAGATGGGAAATAGTCAAGTAAGAGTTTAACAATGATACAGAGTTTAATTCTGCAAGATATCCTAGATTTCTGATGGGAATACTTCACAAATGAAAAACACTTTTCAATTTAAATTAAATTAAATTTCCAATTAAGTCACAGAGAGCTGTACTCCAGCAGGAAAACCTACTAAAAATCACATATTTCTTGGCCATAAATTAAACATTTAGTATAGTTCAGCCTAGAGTGACCCAAGATAAGAATGACAAAAAAATACCTTCTGGGTCCCCCTCGTCTCCTATTTTTAACCATATGTTTTATTATTAAATGCTTCTGACATCAGTTTAAGCAAGACTTTCTTCATTATACAGAGTTATATCTCTAAAGTTTACTTCAGAAAACAAATCTGATAGTCAAGCTACTTGTGTCATAGAGTTTGATACATTCATAAATATTTAAGGTATTTTATGCAATATGCCTATCAAGTGACAGGGCAAAACAGCTCCCAAGACTTTACCATGAATTAAAAATGTGAAAACAATGCATTTTCTGGGTTGGTAGCTGAAGTGAAAATTGTAAGGAAAACTGTTCTTATTGGAGCTGAGTATTTTTGGCTTGTTGTTTCTTCAAAAAGGAAAGGAATAGTAAATTAATTATACTACATCATTCAAAACAATTCATTTGATTTGGAACCAAATGTTCTGATTTTATAATAATTTTATCCCGTAAAAAAGTAAGAAATGAAGGAAAATTTTGAAAAGAGGTAATTCTTTCACATTAAAAATTTGAAATGTTTGAAATGTTTAAATGCACTATTTCAATATTTATCTTTTTTTATTTTCTCCACTTAAAGCAGTTAGTTCTGTTTGTCTCTACACCAACTGCTTTGGAGAATCTACAACTGACAAAAGCAAAATTAACCTAGCTCTATCAAAAATATGCCAAACTTTTTTTAAAAAGCCCTTGGAGCTCATCAGAAATTTAGCTTTGCCTTCAGTGGAGACAGGACTCCTCTCCTCTTGTCTTTATCTATAGAATAAGGATAATGTGTTTTTTCTACAAAGGACTGAGAGCAAACCTGGTATTCTGAATTTTTAAGCTACATCAATGTAGATTTTATGCGTTATGCACTTTTCTATGATCTGCTGTTTTTTGAACTGTAGCTCCAGGAGTCATGTATTTGTGTGGATCACCTGGGAGGAAAAAAACTCATGTTATCCAGGGAAAAAAAAATCCTTACAAACATCTTGCAGTGGCAGTGGAGCTTACAAGATAACCAACGTCATAAGAACAAGCACATCCCATATGGAGTGCAATGGTAGAGGTAAGTCCCAGGGTATTTCTGTGTGCACCTCCATGAGGGACACAGGGCTGTCTCTTTTATCCTGAAATGTGTTGTATTTGCGGGAACATGGGGCAGTGGGGTGGAGAAGCAGAAGTGCAGCAAATGTCCCACTTTTTCATCCCCAGCTCTGGAGGACTCTTACCAAGCTGCTACTCAGATCAGCAGGGACCGGGCACGGTTTCCAATCCAAATTCCTTACAGAACACATTTCTTAATCATTCAGGTTTTGAGGTGTGGAATATATGGCATCTTTTTCCCTTATCTTGGCTGACAGACAGTAAGTTACCAGACAGCAGGAAGTAACATCTATAATATATCTTTAAATCTTTTCTTTGACTAAATGGGAAGACCGTATCTCCCCTATTTTCACACCAAACCATCTAGGAGAATCAAAGATTCCAATGCCTCAAGTGCTTTACAAGCCCATGCATTGATCCAAATGCAGTATCAGACCTTTGTTTTTATAAGGAATATATTTGAAAACATTTGCCAACACAAAAGTAAATGCTTTTTTCTGTACTAAGGAGAAGGCATAAAAAGTTAGAACAGACGCCATCCCCATGAAGATGCCTTTTAAGAAAATTTTGTCACTTTGAAGTGTGATCATTTGAAGTATTATTATGGTGTGATTTCACAGTGTAATTAGTATCATATGCACCTCTTCTATTAAAGTATCCTCTGTAACATATGCTGAAGTCATAAGTCATAATTCACCGTATCCCATTTTCAATCTACTCTGTCAGCAAATTTCAGTGACATAATGCTACAGAGCAACATTTCTGTATATTTATTACTTTAATCACGATACTAAAGTGTGAAGACACCTTGCTAAAACCTATAACCTCTTGTAAATGGTGCTTTTTTGAAGGGAAAAAAAATCTACTGAGTGAGTAATATGCAATTCACAGCTACATGCTCAGTGACTACTGTTCAAAACTACAGTAATTATTTAGGTATGCAACACGCTTGGCACAGCAGCAATAGAAGACAGACACAGAAAGCAAGGGATTTATTTGACTAACTGTAGACAACTACATGTAAGCTATGTTCCCTTGCTGGTTGATGGGAAGGGTTACATGCTTTTAAGGATTTATCTTATTCTAAATGGATATTTGGGAAGGTCAGATTAATTGCACCTAAAAATCGCCTATTTGTTTTAGCTGAGTGCAATAGAAACCTTGAGTCTCTAGTTCACATCACCATGCCTGTATTAGAAACATCTAATGGTAGGTCCACCCAGAAAACAAGAAATGGTCAAAACTGAAAGTCAGAGAAGACACATTTTAAATGTAACACTGGTGGAAAATCCAGACTTTCCTCACTTCTCCAGTAATTTTAGTACAACTCTTGCTGCCCTCCCAACTCTTCTTCTCATGGAAACAAGCATGTGACATGGAAATTTGCATGTGATATAGCCAAGAAGTCAAAAAAATCCAGTCTTTTATATTCTGGTAGCAATAGCACCTGGGCTTCCCGACAGGAGATGAAGTACCTTTCCAAAGGAAGTCACACTTAAGGAGAAATACGGGGAACCAGAGAGATTCATGGCTGTGGTCTAACACTCAGGCTAATGGGAACAATATATGCAGCTCAAAAGGGTAAAATTGGCCATGCACAGGCATCTTGGAAAACTCAGAAAAATAAACTAGGAATTTGTAGATTGTAAGACATGCCATTTATTCCAGTGACAATGCCCCACAGTCACCCACCACAAAGGTGGCTGTGCTGGCAGCAGCAAGGCAGTGGCACCCCAAGGTGCTCATACTATGGCACTCTTTACCCACCACTGGATAAAGCACTATGTCTTATTGCCTGTCTTCTACATATGTATACTATTCCAGTTCCTCACCAGAATCCATTGTATATCAGCTCTTTTCTTTTTAAGTAAACACCTACTTGTGGACACTATTTCCTGACAACTATTCCATCCCACAACGCCCATACATCAATTCCCAGTATGACCATCCCCATGATATTTAAGCATATTCTTCTACCGAGAAACAATCCATCAGTCAACTCATTTTATATTTACAGATTTGCTACTTCAGATAGCTTAACTTTGAGATATCCTTCGTTTATAAGTAAGGTAAAGTTTACCTGCACCCTCTTGTTTTCTTATGATCTTGCATTGCTTTTAGTTAAATGCAAGATTTAAAGGTCAAAAGAGGAAAAGTTGAACTGTAGAAAATAAATGGAGAATCCTTCTTTAAGTGAAGAGTTACACAATCCACTGAAGTCTTTCTCTTTGTGGAAACAAAAGCAATTTTTTTTTCTCAATAAAGAATACCAAATTTTGCAAATTCTTTCAAGGTCTATACCTGCTCTCACTATACTCTGGGGCCAAGTTTGCATTGGTTTCAGTAATGCAGGATAAGGCACCAAAAAGCTAAGTGAAAAAGGAGCAGGGCAGAAATCTGTTTAAATTTAGTGTTCCCTAGATCAAAAAAAAACAGCATAAAATATTGGTGTGGAAACAATCCAGTGTGAAACAGACTATTAGTCTGTGATTGTAGGGAGACCATAAACGTTTCATTCAAAGGCTCTTAGCACAGAAGTTTTAGTATCAATAACTTATGTCTTCTTTTTATTCTGTTTTCATTTGCACTGCAATTTTTGGCCAATTTTTCATTATGCTATGAAGCATTCTCGGTTGTTTTCTGTGTTGATTTGCAACAGCATTGCCTCATTAACAAATTACTGTAAGAGATCATGTATCCAGAAAGGAGGTTTTTTATCATCCTTTTATAATCTTCCCACTCTTTCTCTTTCTTCCTATTATCAAAATATTGAGGAAATAGGGTATTAAACTCTCTGGCATTTACCAACTTCAGTAATCCACTGGGTGCATATATGGAAATGAAATAATTGAGGAAGGAAAAATAAGCTTCCAAAGTGTTTATCAATACATTATATTAATGCCATCTGTCCCACAGCTATGATGTCAGACTTTTTTTTTTTCCTTCTCCATTAAGGCATAGTTCGTTTACACGAACTGCTGCTTAAGATACTTGCTGGAACACTTAACAGCTCCCTCATTTGTTTGGTAGTTTTATAGGCCTCTTGTGCTGGAGCAGAGGTACAACAGCTTGCAATGCAGGAAAAGAAAAGATAAAACTACCCCGCTGTGCAGATTTAGTCAATTTTCACTGGCTCTCGCACAGAAAACAAATTGCAACCCCTCACAAAGAGTTCTCTCTCTGCACTGGCAGCCCTGACAAATGCAGACAAAAATGAGTAAATCAGGCAACTTCACATCAGGAGGAAAAAAATGGCTACTGCTCCAACAGCTGCTATCATAATTAAGAACAGATTTCATCACTAAACTCTTGCTGGTTGTGTCTGCAGCAAAACAAATACACAGATGTGGCACATTTGCATACTGAAAAATGCGCGCCATGTAACTGAAACAAATTTGCATTTTCAGCTCTTAAATATTCACTTTTTAATATGAAACAATGGGGTTAGTTTGCATGCTAATCCTCTGTCTTTGCTCATCAAACTCATTCAGTCAGTATATGAAATATAATGCAACACTAGTACCTAATAAGTTCACATTTCAGTTGTGCAATCCAATACCAAAATTTATCATGTCCAATAAAATACAATTTCGAATTGCTTTCTGAACTGTCTTCTAGCACTTCTATTTGTAAATGACATGTTTTAAAAAGAGGGAAAAATGTGAGAGCGACTTCTTTTAATCATGACATGCACTAAATTTATTGCTCCTTCATTTATCCACCCATTTTAAAAGGTCACCTAGCATCATCTAGTAGAGAAGAAATGCAACCCTTTTAAAGTAAAAAGGGTATAACATCATGCTCTGTGAAAGTAGGGTGGGATTATTAATGCAACAGTGACTGAACCCTCACAACTGCAACACGTCCATCAGAAGTTGCCTGTAGTATCTTGAGACACCACTCCCTTACAGCACAAAAAGAAACTCTAGCTTCACTTCTCCTCACTTCAAAGATACATCTTTCTGAGCTATGGCTGTTTCATAGCTAAATAACCTAGCTGGTTTTATGCAAACTCTCATAACAGTATTCTGGAATTGTTTCCTGTCTGTAAATCTGTGATAATTAAAGAAAGAATGTGATTATCAAGGTCCATAGATTGTTTAAAAAGCAAATCTCCAGATTTGCTGATAAATAGAAGAGCAGTTTCACCTTAGATGTGTTTTAAGCCATTCAGTCATGGCACTATGCTTTCCCTAGTGAATACATTTGCTCAATTTAAATTTAATTTGTTTAAGTATTGTGCAGAACTAGATTATTAAGTTGGAGCACAGTTATTTTTCAGACAGATGCATGTCTGATCAAAGAAGCCTGAATCCCGCTCTTACTGTAGGTACTCAAACTACTACATCCTCAGTCGTCCTCTTCTGGTACTCATTTCAGAACCTGATATGCTGTGGGATTTAAAATCTGCACATTTTAGTGATATGCACCTTTACATGGAGGGGTTGGGACTTGTGAAGTGTTGCTGTAGATATCTGCATGCACATCTTTGCATGGTTACAAAAGAAGGTTTTTGCTTGAGAAACAGTTTCTAGACAGTGGACACCTTTATAAGGCAAATAATTAATGCCACTGCATCATCAGTGCTATTTCACAGAAGTATGTAACTATCAGCAAATGGTAAATGTCAAGATTTTAACTGCAAACCAGTGTGAAAAGAATTCAAATGAAATCTCCATTAATAATGAGACGGCCACACAGTCAGGAGAGCAGAGTGGTGCCGATATGTACACTTTTTTTCCATGTATGGTTTGTTTCTGTTTTGCAGTAAGGGCCTCCAGATAATACAAGATAACTGCCTTTAATCTTCCAGCTGCCTCTACCACACTCACCCAGTATGTCGACACTGATGAGGCGATTCGTGCAGCCCCAAGGATAGCAGCTGACCACTTTCTACTGCTGTTCTCTGGAAACAGAGACCTGGCCATGCCTTCCACAGGCAGTGGGAGATACCCACCAGAAGTTAACAGTACCAGAAATGGAGCTCAGGTCTCCTTAATCTAACCAGCACTGTAACACAGTGTCCTCTTGCACAGGACTGCACCGATCCTGCACCAGCCAATCCTTTTGTTTCTTGTTTTACTTGTCTATTAAGCAAGGGATGTGAGAGGTGTCACACTGTCCAGGTAATGTTATGTTTGAAGTCATTTATGATGTCAATACTGGTGTGCAAGGTACTAGACTTTACACACCAATAATCTGTCACTTAAAATAAGTGGGCATCAGATGATGCACCAGTGCACATGCAGGTGATTCTGTACCTGTAACTTTGCATGCATAGAAAAAGGAAGCCAAATCAGGACTTCTGCAATCAAAACTGAATCTGTTCTACAAGCAAAATTCTTGGGCATTTTAGAATAAGCCCTGTGTTTGAACCATGAAATACCTTTGCAATGAAACTTGTTGGCTGTATGTCTTGAAAAACAGTTTTCCAGATCTGTGCATAACTTTACTATTTGTTCTTTCATAACAATATTTTCATCTTGAAGAATGGCTCTTAAAAGTTGGTTCTTAAGGGTACAGAAAACTTCAGATATGATGAAGGGCCCTTCCTATCTTGATGGCAATCAACACTTAAGAATAAACAAGTAACTCCAGGATTTTGGGGAGTAAGCAATATCAAAAGGACCTGCTACATGAATCAATTACGGTTTTGCCTATCTCTTAGCTGTAGATGTGCAGTGCAAGTGACATAGGAGAAACATCAAGAAGCCCATTTTTGTGCACATCTGGATTCTGTTTTGGTTATCAAGTCTTCATTCCTGTTTGTCTGGCAGATGTTGTGTGTACATTTTTAAGATGAGTTTGCAGAGGTTTCCAAGGGAACTCAGGGTCATGGTTTCTTGGGTTTTTTCATCTAGTCTGTGGTCCACTTTATCATAAAGGTACTATCAGTCAACTGTTCAAGCCTTTTGCAGTTGTTTGTTTTCTTTATTGTTTTCTTTTTTTTAGGCAGTAAAACAAAGATAAAGATGTAGCAAACAATCAGAAAGTGTAGCAAAGGCTAGATAATCAGTGAATTTGCTTTCCTTTATGTATTTAAAGTTATTAATTTCTTAGCGACTAGTAAAGTAATCTCTGCAAAGCTGTCTCTCCACAGCACTTAAGTACAGTATTTTCTGTTATATTAGAGCAAACAGGACTCAGGAAAAATTGGTGGATTGGTTTTCATATCAGAAATCAGATAACTGAGCTCAGCTCCAGGACACTTGTATGAGTATTCCCTGGTGAATGCTGCATCAACAGCAGTCAGGGAATTGTTTTGCTTTTGAAGGACACAAGCTTTGGGAGTTTGGATGTGTACAGTCTAGATACATCATTCTAATGCTGTTTGCATTAAAGTCAATGAAAGCTTAGTTCAAACTTACTTATAAATTAAAATCCTTGTGTTCTTAACAATATTAATATCTCTAAACTGTTCATCAGTGCCAAGACTGTTTTGTCTATATGCAAAGAATTAAAGACCAGAGTGAAGGTATGGGCTCGTCAAATCTGGACATTTTTGTCAAGCCTCATAATTTATATACATTATGAAATCTCAAACAAATATTTGATTGCAAGTTATTGGGTCGGAGGTAGCCTTCGGTCGCCAGGTATTGTTGTTATAATGGAAAAATGGTAGCATTAGTTTAATGTATTGTAATAGCACAGGGTAATGATCCTTAGCTCAGTAGTACTGAAATACCTTGACAACAGCAGTTGAAGTCAATGAGAGCATTGCAAGTGCATATAAAAGTGCAGTCTGCAGACCATTAGGCATAATTTCATCACATCTTTATTGGAATAAAAATTGCACTTAAGCTTCTGCTGTTGTGTTGGCAATTTAGAACACTGTATCTGTGCACATGAATTTTACAAAGTCCCTCTGTTAAAGCAGAGATTAAACTACAGTTAGGGTGCAGGGGCACTGGGAACTTATTTGGGTAACTTCTTTGCAACTAATAAGAGACCAGTCAATAAAGAGCTAAATCTGCAGTGTTGGTGGCATCAGGCCAATTTATACCTGTAGAGGCCTTAGTCCATGGTATGTACAAATACAACATATACCCATTTTGAGCTAGTCTAGATACTGCCTTTTCCATCTCAGCACTGCCATGCTGACAGAGCAGAGACATTTACAGAAATCTGCCTCCCCCTGAACAATTCCACAGGTCTACTTTTTAGGGGAGAAGTGAGGTCTACGCACAAATACAAATACCCTTTGCAAATACCCTTGCAAGCCATGCCTCTAAGGGTACACTACATGCTTACCCATGCACTCCATGGTTTTGCACAAGGTTCAAAAAGGTACAGCTCTGCTAAGAAAAGTCCCAGAGTCTTCAAGCTGGTCACATAATAGTTTACCACTGCCTCAACTACATAGGGAGTGCTGCCACCGGCTTGTCAACAGCAGAGGTTGCAGATATCCTTAGGAATTCCCAGCTGGGCACCAGGATGCATCCTGGCTCATCTCTGAGGGTAGGCTATGCCTGCTCTCAGACTTCGCTGTTCTGCCTTCCTCACTGCAGAAACCAGCGTACATGGTTGTGGGCTGATGTAGCCCCTGACCCAGGTCTTGACCTCCAAAACCAACACCAGCTCTGAAGCTTGTCATCCTTTTCCTGGTGTTTTATTTGAAATGCTTGTTTTACTAGAAATAAAACAAGTCAGAGAAAAACTTTAAGTAATTTACCATTTTTCTGAAGCCTAGGGGGAAATTAGCAATTTAATAAAGTATGGACCATTAACAAATGAGAAAAAAAAATTGCTAATTTACTAGCTGACTTCTGTGAGAGGCAGCAAACAGAACACTCCTAAAAAGTCTTAACAAAAAAATACGGCTTCAAAGAGAAAACTCTTAACAAAATGCTTACATTACCAAATGCCAAGAAAGCAAAGGAAATGTCTCTAGAAAATAGCCTCATGCCAATGTCAAAAGTCATGACAAGCCAGGAGTAAAAGAAAATGAGGAGAAAGTAAAAGGAAAAGGCTTAGCTTTGTGTGGTCTCTGGAGGATGGAGAAGATAATTGTCAACATCTTTATCATCTGGACACAGCTATTTCAACTATGCAAAAAAGAGAGGGCCCGGTGACCCCAGACTGAAATTAGCACAAGGCCATTATACATGTCCCCATTACTTGGTGGAACTATTTTCCATTTTTATCCTTCAGTAACACACTTGAGATTTTTAACACCTTGTGCCTTGAATCTCAGCCAACTGATGCCAGCAGCCGGGAGTCACCGCAGCCTGCGTAGCAATGGCACCTGTAGCCCTGCCAGCCCCTGCCAACTCGCTGTAGGAAGTGAGCTGCCTTCAGTGAGCAATTACAATTTCCAAGTCTGACATTAGCTCTGGAACAATTACATGCTTTGTGCAATGGATAAATTTTGTTTAGGGAAAAAAAAACCCACACCGCACTTCTTCCTGGTTGATCTTGCCAAAGTCAAAATAAACCCACCATGAGAGGGTTGTCCAAGCTCCTGACCTGGCTGCAGAGTGCTACTGAAATCCTCTTGTCCCATGTACAAGGAGAAAAACAACGAAACAGCCATCAGAGGGCTGCCAGCTCCATGCGTAGAAAGTGAAAAGTAGGCTTGACTGAACAGGGAGGCATCAGTTTGTTCTCACATTCACAATATGTCATACCAGTGGGGAAAAAATGGCAATTAGTGTGAGCTCCACATCACTTGGTTTAGCACAGCTTATTCAACACAAACGTCTTCATTTATTTCCTCCCCTTGTAAGGCCTCCGGCTCACGCTGGTGGTTCCCTTCCTGTCTTATTCTGCACAGCTGCTGTATTTCTTTCCACTGATCTCACACGTGCGCCTGAGCCATCCAGCCAGATTCCTTCAACGTCCTGCCCTTCTCTGGGACAGAAGTGTCCCTTCAGCTCCAAAGAGTGTCCTTCATTATCATTAAAGGGAACGCAGCGAGTCCTAACTATCTTCTGCCCCTTCGGAGCCCTTTTGTTGGTCTACCTTCTCCAGCACGTGGAGTACAAGACCAATGCCTCCTGTACCAGCCAGGCTGTGCTTTCAGCTTCACCTTCTCCTCCTTGTTTTACTCTTCCTCCCAAGTGTGTTCTTTGCTCACCCTATTAAGACTTCCTCCTCCCAAACGCCATCTATGTTTTTCCATTTGGGTACTTCACTCAGCTTTGTCCCTATCTCCTTTCTTCAGGTGTGATAGGTTAATCTACTTTCGAGGCTTCTGTTAACCTTTCCTCTGCCTTTCCAGGGCTGATAGGCTCTATCGCAGGATACCTCTCCCTGTGTGCTTGTACAGCACCTTGCATAATGAATACTGACCTCAAGCTTTTCAAAAACATTATTAGAAATTTAAGTTTCTTGTCAAACCCCACAGAAAACCATCCCACTGTACATTTGCTGAAGAATACATGGAAAAGGAAGAATAACAGAGCTGATCTGTCCTCACAGCTCTTTGCACTCCTTCAATTTCCCTCTATCCTATGCATTTAACCCTCAGTTGCAGTCATGCACCTCAAAAGCCTACCTAAATGAAGATAGTCTAATTTTAATCTGAGCATATCACGGTTTAATCAATATTTTTTTGTGTGTGCCTACTACTTGTTACTTAATCTGTGAAATACGGGGGGGGGGGAGGGGGGAGAGAGAATCCAGCCTATAAAACCTCTTGGTGTAAAGATAAGCACTTTATTTAATATCCAATTAAATGTGGTCACCGGAGAAATCACAGCTTATGCAACTTTATCAG
Source organism: Athene noctua (assembly GCF_965140245.1). Classification (NCBI taxonomy): domain Eukaryota; kingdom Metazoa; phylum Chordata; class Aves; order Strigiformes; family Strigidae; genus Athene; species Athene noctua. The sequence continues at coordinate 193,618,003 of NC_134037.1, forward strand.
AAAAAGATTAATCTATTTCAGGCTTAACCCAAAATGTCATAAAAGAACTCATGAATTTAGATAGGAATCCACTTATTATCCAAAGACATTTTCCTATTGAGTAAGAACAGCCTAAATTGCTGCCTATATTTATACTTGGTTCAATCAGATTTCTGTACTCAGTAGCTGTCATTGATTTTTAGGACAATTATCAAACAAAAATGATGAACAAACTGAAGGAACATTATAAAGTCTTTTTCAACTCCACAGTAATCATTAGAAAATGCACAGCCTGCTCATTGATAACAGTTTAACGGCTCACAGGGTGACATCATCACATTTAAAAGATAGTCACACCCGGAAGGCAGAGAATTCTTTTTTTTAAATAGCATTACAATTTGCCATTTTAAAGTTAATTGTATTTTGCTTGGTGTTTCAAACCACACAGGCTGCACTGAAGTTACTTTGTTCATATTATGTGATCATGCCCAAAACCATGATTTTAAAATAAGTAGGCAAATAGCTGAATTTATTTATTTAAATTAGGCTGACTTTCTTGTCTGTCTAGAAACTGATACTCTTCAGTTCATTAGCTGCATTTCCCACAGGGCCTGCAAAGGCACCTTTAATTTCTATACTGTTTGATTTGTCTAGTTGATTTATTTTTAAAAAAGCATTATATATTAAAATTATTGAATAATAACTCCTTGGTTTCATCTTTCTACATTAATTATTATCTTTATATGATGTGTATTTCACAGATAGTACAGAAACCTTGTTTAAAGAAAAGGGTATAGGTGTATCAGTAGAAGCAGCAGAGCAGCTGTTAGCTGCTGGGGCGCAGCACTTTTGATTTCTGTCTGCTGGGTCAACCTAAGGCAGGGGGTTCAAGTGCAACGGCTAAAAATCAGTATGAAGCAGTGATGTTTAATGGCCTACTTAAAATGAGTTCACTGATCCAGCAGCCCCATTCCACTGAGTGCAAAAATACCTATCTGTAGTCAGTGCATAAAAGGTATCATTTAAAAAAGCTACAAGGGTATAACTCACACCTGGTTACAGCACATTTGCTGAACTGTATCTCCCCCTCTACACTGTAAATTCTTTTGCAGTGATCTACAAATATGGAGCTCGTTTGCAAAATTTGGCATGGATGTCAATTTAGAACAAATTTTGCAAAACATTTGGAGGATCATTTACATGGACAGCATCTTCATGTCACTGAATACCAAACCTAAGCTTCACAGAAGAGTAGTGGATGTCCATTAGTTAGACCAGTCCGTGCTCTGAATACGCAAAAATTCAGTGTAAGGAAAAAAGCAGCTTTATTTTGAGAGCCAAGCTCATAGACAAGGAGAGTGGGAAATGCAATCCAGTCTATTTCCAGAGAAATATATTAGGCCTGCATTTGGGTCTATTTTAGGACAGACAAGAACCCAGCCTGGGCACCGCACCGAGGCAGGGGAGAGCTGAGAAGGTGGGAACTGCTCCCATGCAGGTACACTGGCAAGCCCATTGCCCCCCTGATGCCAGCAGTAGCTCCCGGAGGCGGCGGAGCCCTGCCCCAGCTCCTGCCTGGCTGCAGCACTGGCCTGTGGGGAGCTGCCAGCCCTCCCTGCCTGAGCTCACAGAGCTACAAAGGCTTTGAGCTCTGCCGTGAAGTGGCAGCAGCAGGATCCTCTCCTCCGTGAACCTTCAAAGATTTGTGGCAGGTACTTTCTAGTTGAACTTCCTCTGTGTCAGCTCTTCATCCCATGCTCTTTATATAGCAGCAATTAGCATATCTGAGAAATCCCCATTCGGCATGTTTTATGGTCTCTTCTCTGTGTATTGAGATAGTTCTGTAAGTTATGTGCAGGGATATGCCATAATTCCTAATATACAACTGTCAGGAAATCACTCACATAGATTTATTCACTGAAGAGTTGGTGAGGAAACTGATTCTGAACAGGGAGCTAGAAACTTTAATTACAAGAGAGAAAAAATGACTCAAGCACCTCAGACTGGTCAAGAAGCTCCTTTGATGCTCTAAAGATATGTCCTGAAGTTAATAGATTAACACAGCATAGCATTTCTGAAATTCAAATGCCACCTTCTGCCACCGATTCTGTATTCCTATTGCTGACTTTCTTCAAAGTAATAGCGATGTCAAAAAACAACCACAAGTATTACATCTCCATTTCTGGAACAAAAAAAAAAAAAAAGAAAGATTGAAGAAAAAAGACTGTCTTCCCTCAAGCAATATCTTCTTGACCAAAGGAAGTTCATACAATGTAGAAAAGAAATGTTCATCCCTGTCAAACCTGGATCTTGCTACCACTGAATTCAATGGTAAAACTCCTATTAATTTCTAGTGGAGCATGTGCAGTGAATAACTCAGATGGAAGTGGTAAACCATAACTGACATAATCACTCAGGAACTGTCTCTGCCTCAAGTGACCTAAATGATAGGAAGAAATACAGAGAGAAACATTAATTCAGAGTTTAGCAAGAAGCCTTTACTTATGCTTCTGTCCTGATGTCCATTTCTGGGGCAAAATTATAGAAGAGTTTCATGTGCCACTCAGCTACATGGCAAGCTGTAGTGCAAACATCAGAACACAAAACTGGGTCTTCAGCCTCTTTGGTTTTGCTCTCTGCTTTGACATCCATTCTCCCTGGCTGTGCTTGCTCTGGGCCTGTGGCCAGCCTTGAATGTGTCCAGCCTTGGTCTGAGGTCGATCTGGGTGTGCCATCCTGTCCTCTACCCCAACCTCCCGCATCATTTTCCAGCTGGTCGCTCAGCCTGGACCACCCACAAACAGGCTCAAGGGAAGCCTAGTCTGCTGCGTAGCTGCTGGTGGCACCATCAAGAACAGTGTCTCCATACACCTGCACCTCAGCTAACTCCTCTGTAACCAGATTTAATATATTCTTGTCAGAGTTGTTATTAATGATTATGAAGAGCTCTGAAACTCCTGAATGGAAGAGATTACAGTAGTAGAAGACACAGCATTTTTGGTCTATTAATGAGAATGCAACTGGGTACTATCAGAAGCTATAAACTCTGAGTGGGGAAAAGAAAAAAAAAGACCTGCTGTGTTTCAGAAGATGTCAGCTCTGTGTAGAGGCTGTTCACAGACATTTGGCACATCCCATGTGAACACGAGGCTTCACCTCTTCCACCTCCCACAGAAGCTATGCCTATACCCAAGTCCAGCTTTGTGTATATTGCCATACTGCTTATGGGAGAAGATGGGTAATGCATTTTCCTCCTGAGACTGTGATATCACATCTGTGAAGAAGGTAATGGCCACCATCTAAATTTTTGTCCTCATGGGAGAGGACAAACTTCTTTCAAAATAACTCCAATCGTGCAGTTGGATTCTTCATCAGGGATGTCCTCCGGACAGAGGTCCATTCCTACCTGGGAGCAGGAACTGCACAGAAGGAAAGGTGCTTCTAAAGGCTTCTTCATGGGAACAAACACACTGAAGGAAAAAACTAAATTTCTGGAGCTTGTTCAACCACCTCTAAGCTCCTGAAAGATTTTGCATGCAGACTTTATCATAAATTACAACTGCTGGTATTTTTCAAACTGTCTATCTCACATTGCACTTGGTCCTCCCATGAGGACAAAAATTTAGACCGTGACTAACCCCTCCTTTTTGGTGAGTTTCTCAAAGCACAATTTCATTCTTTCCTCTTTAGGCTCCCACATAATTCTTTTCTCAGATGCCTCCACTCTTACGGGGCCCAGATCATTCTTACGTCCTCTCTATGCATGTTTAACTTTTCCTGCATGCTAAACATTTAAAATTTGGTGCAAAAAAGACATTCATTATCTGCTTATGGTATTTTTCAAACTGTCCCTCTCATGTTGCACTTGGTCCTCCATCCCATGCCTTTTTTCTAGACAGCATACTCCCACTCTGGACTGTTACTTCCACAAAATCAGAAATTAACCAGCTAATACGTTTTCTTTTATCAGATGTCTCTGATAATATGTTTTTTTGTATCACGTGTCCCTGAGATTGTAATTAAAATTGGAGAAGGCCTGTTAGAAAACAATACATAACTGCCAAATCATGGCCATTCCATATACATTGTATTAATATTGGTTTTGACCACGTTTGTAATCAATAATCTCACAGCTGTCTTCCCCTTTTCTACTTCAGGCCTAGAAGTTGTAGCAGTCACATAAAGCTGTACCTGCCTCTGCATGTGAATGCAACTGTACAACTAGCTTTAAATAAATGCAAAATCCGATTAACAACAGATTATGCTGCTGGTATTTGAATACTAATAATCTCTAGCATGTGCAAGAAAAAAACTATCATCTTCAACATCTCATTTCAAAATAGTTACAAAGCAGAGAGAGCGTTTTAAATCCCATCTCTCCTTAAACGTGTTAGTGCCAAGAGTTAACAAGAAATACTCTTGGTTTTCCTCTCTTCTTAGCTACACAAGATTCCCTTACAGCCATTTGCTGTAAATGCAGAGGAATATAAATAACAGTTTTTGGTTCTGAGAGAAAATGTTGGATCTCAATATTCCTGACCCTGTGGCTCAGTGGCCTGAATGCTTTTTGTGTATTTATCTTCTGAATAAAACGTGGTGTAAAGACACCTCACACTGAGCTTCCACTGCTCAGAGGAACATACTGGTGGGGAGGGACGAGACTGGGGCAGGTATGAAGGAATTTGGAAAGGGAAATGCTTACCCTAAACCATGTAAGAAGCAACCTTAGCCTTTCTAGCATGCTGGTTTTAACTCATGAAGTAAAAAAGGTACCATATTTCAGAACATGCGATTGTTATATATAAAAAACAATTAAAAGATTTGAAACTACATGAATATGTAATGTACACGTGTCTTTACAGATGCATTTTTCTCCAGACAGGCCGGTGCCTGCTTTAATTTGGAAGCTATCCATTTTCATACAAAGTTAACCAAGAGTGACAGGAAATCAGACGCCTACGTTATTTATCTTTTCTGAACTTAAAAAAAAAAAAAGCCTTCTGTTAATTACTTTTCTAGGAAGCTATTTTGTGATACCACAGGGATAGATCTTCCATATTCAGAAGTGCCTCGGAAATGACAACTTTACGATGTGCAGGGTGAATAAAGTATGTTACATCCAGATATTTAAGGGTATATTTGTCTTCATTTACTGTAAGCGAATATGTGACCAACAATAAGGAATTTAACTGCTTCTGGCCTGGCTGGATGCATTTACAACAATTACTGGAGGTCTGACCTCTTTAACCTTATACATCAAGTGGCACATATGCATTATTTATTTAGCTGGAATTAACAGTGATCTGTGAAGCTCGCTGTATTTTCCTTTGGTTCTCTTGCTCATCAGTCATAACTGACCCCTGTGAGTATGTTCAGTGGTGACAGTTTCACATCACTCTGATTCATGAAAGACTGAGGAAACTACAGAACAAAGCAGTATAATATTTTTCATGTATATTTAAAAAAAAACCCAAACCAAACCTAAACCACCTTTATATCCTACATGATCCCTTGTAGATTGCTGTGAAGACAAAGAGTAGACAGAAGTGCTCTAACCCTACTATAATTACGGCAAAGGAGAATGTGAGTTGGCATTAATAACTGCTCTGCAAGAGCAACAAGGGCTTGGACTCCACACCTGACTGCACACTGATACAACGGTCTAGTGTTGTGCAGTGTAAGGTCTGAGAAGCATAGTGCGTCTAAGTATTTCACTGGTAATCTGAAATCCACAGCAAGCCCACCCTTGCTCTCCATCCGTACCCTAACCCCTTCTAAGCACTCCTTTGTTTAAGGAGCCACGAAGCTGATGGGGAGATGTTCAGCTGAAAGCTACCGCTGAGGACAGCTTCTTGTGCTTGCAGGAGCACCACTGCAGCCACATCCAGAAAAGACCCAGATTCTCCAACTGCTGAATACCCTTACAGGCCTGGGAGCCATCCATGTTAATGGGGCCGAAGGTGGAAAAGTGATAGCAATGCCATGTATCTTCTGAGACGCATTTCACAAAAGAGGTCTATTAGACTACTTTGCTTATGGTAGGCAGGATTTTTATTATATCCAGTTATCATCATCATCATCATCATCATCATAAGCATTACGACGGATTCAAGAAAGTCAGACAAAATGTGCAATTAAAAACTGTAGTTCTAAAATGTTATTTCCTTCATCAATAACTTAGTGCTTACCAAAAGGAACTAAAGAAGCAATTCTACAGGGCTGTGGACATTTTTATGCATGCACTTTTGTATCAACTCCAGAGCTGTTTCATGAACCAAACCATCCACTCGACAGGGGAAAAAAAAGTGAGAGAAATACACTTTTCTCACAATGAGCCATATTCTTACATTTCTTGAGCTCTTCTTATCCCCAAAGTGGTTACTTTTGCAACTTTTGAAAAGCTGTAAAGACCAGTTTTATCAAAGGGACTATCTGACCTTATGAGAGACCTCAAAATATTTTTTCAATAACTGGAGAAAAACAACCTGGGGGAAAAATAGCAGAAAGGCAGGTGTATACATTAAGGAATTCCCTTAACAATCATAAACTTACATCCCATTTCAAGGATTTTTCTCTGATTATAGTCATCCTACCAGTGAAAAACAATGAGGAACAACAAGTGATTCACCATAGCAACAAATAGGTGGCACATACCATACGATAATCAATCCATACAGAAAACTTTAGGCTCTATGTAAATAAATTATTTATTTTCAAAGACCTATAGATAGTTTTAGCTAATCCTTTCCCAGAAAAATATTTTTATATTTAATTCAATTTTTCTGAGTTTCACTGAGGGTAGAAACAGTAGAACTAGGGAGATCTACAAGTTAGGTAAAGGTGTCTAACCAGTATTTTCCTTCTACAAGAGCTGCCATGCAAGAATAACCAGAGGGATTAGGCCCACTGTGTTCAGTGAAACTGCCTGCACACACAGTTGCTGTGTGCCTCAGCGACTGCAGAACACAGGAAAAGCAGAGGCTTGTGTCACAATTTGAAAACTATACCGAAAATCCATCTTTGCGCACTGTGGTCTCTGCTGTGTTTGTTCAGAGCATTTCAAAAACCACTCTGTCTATTTAATACACTCTTTCTTTGCAGTCCTAGTCTGTTGAACTCTCCTACATAAAAACAGGCAGTTATGCACAGCCCTCCCATGGACACACTTGAAGGTCCTGAATAACCTACGATTAGCGGGGATCTTTGCACCACACTGCTCTTGTTGTCCAGTTCTTCCTGTTTAACGTGGGAAAACATGCTTTATTTGTGGGGAAGGTCAGCGGTACCATTACAGGGATGAATTGAGCTGCGTCTTCTTGTAAATGCAGCTTGCTAACTCATTCCCATGAACATCTGGGAAAGAAAACATCTACAACTGGCTCATACTTACAGTACTTGAGTGCTGTGATTGCTAACTGGCTTCTCAAGCACAGCAATTCTTCAGTAAAGTTGATAAATGGTAGAGGAGTATCAACACACTTAATTCTGCACTCCTGTCTCCAGCCTCTTTGGGCATGCCCTAGAATTGTGTTGGAAAAACTCTGGACCTTTTTTCTAATGCATTCATCCTCTACCTCCCGTTTTATCTAAAAGCATCTTCAACTGCTTTTCTGTTATCATTTCTGCCTTTCTGGGACACAACTGAAAAACCTAGGAAGCAGAGAAGAAAAACCTGGATTTAACTCCCAGTCCTGCAATAGTCCAACAGGCTCCATCAGAGCAAGGGGGAGGTGGCATTGTGCCTGTGGGGAAAAGCACTTACTCAGATCTCCTCTAAAACATTTTCCTTTCTTGTGAGACACTGTCTCCCCCCAACTTCTCTGTAGATCCAGATATGTGGTATTTCCAGGAGAAGCACGCACTAATCATGACAATCTTTCCAATTTAGTCTACACTGGATCTTCTGTTGTCAAATGAGATGTAGCTGCACTTGTTCTTTCCCATGTGAACTTCCACCTTCAATTTTAAACTGGAATGGAACTACTTATTATGCGTGCTATGCACCAAAGCTGTCCTTAGAAGAGTCTGGTTTTGAACAAATTACTGACATTAAGTCCATATTTGGGAGGGTTTTTTCAGATGGAGGGAAGAAGGGGAGGAAAGAGTTGTGGGTTTTTTTTGCCTTCCATTAATATACGGGCATAGAACTGATAGGCGAGAAAAAGATTGCAGATTTAAAGAACACTTGCTAGCGCATGTGCCAGATGCTGATAGCTATATATAGCTACTCAAACGAGAATGACTGCAGAGAGTATCTTAGCCAGGCAAATAGGAATTTGCCTGAGTAAGGCCAGGACAAAAATGAAAAAAAATTTAAACGTTTAATCTATTGTGCATTGCTTCTGCTGCAGAAGAAGTTGTGTAAGTACTCCATGAAGTGAAAAAAGAATGTGTCCTCGTGATGACCTTATCTGCATTTCACATAAATGTGTTCCCAAATTTAACAGAACCAAATCTATCCTTTTTACCATTAGACTGCTAGTCATTCTTGAATACAACCTCGATTTCCTTGCTCCGTAACCCTTAGAGAGGTAAGCAAAGGACAATAGATAAGGCTTCTTCAATGTAATAAAAAAAAAGCAGCATGCAGCCTGTAAGATGAAATTAAAAAACAGAACTCAGATATGAAGAGTATGATTTGCCATCTTAGGTTTTTCTTATTGTCTCATAACAAAATCTTAGAAAAGAGAGGTTTTTGATATTCCTGCCTCTTTTCTTCTATACCCTGGTATCACATTTCTCTTCTCTTTTATGCAGTACAGGAGGTTTTTACCTACAGCAATATAATTTCTAAGTAGTTCAAAATGTGAAATAGCAGTACTTGAGATGACGAGCTATCATTTCTACAGAGCAGTATAATAATTTTGGAAGGACTGGGAGGTTGGGTATGGATTCTAATTAACACCAATGAACCTGGTTCCTAAAGATTAAATTCCCAAATGAGTAACTGCTACCTTTCTATACACAGGTCTATCCAAGTTATTCTCATTAAAACAATTAAAAAAAAATTATAAGCTTCAGTCTGTGTCAAGATATTGAAGGCTTTCCAAAACTGATTAAAAATATTAAATGAGGTATTGAACTACATTAAAAATCAACCTTTTACATGTATTGAAAAGTAATGGTCTATAATTTGTATTCAAGTGATTTTATTTCCAGTGAATAATAATTGTACTGCAGCCAACTTTGTGCCCTGTTTCTCTGAAAACCTCAGGAGATGTACAGAAGAGGATTTTGTATCCTACTGAAGACACACACACTTTGCATGACATTGTTTCTTATTCTCCAGTTCTTAGAGGAAGGCTTAACTTTGTTTCATTATGTGTTTATTTTTCCACTGATGGCTCCTTCAAACTGGTAAACACAAATGAAAATGCATAGGTATTAGATATACTGATAGACTCTGGAAAGTACTATAAGCGAAATGCAAGTGCATGGAAGCAGAGGACTCAAATGCATTAGTAAGCAGACTTGCAAATCAGATTTATAGCAATATATTCTTGTTTCCTGGTTTTCTCTGTGGAACTTGAAGCTGCCTATAGCCACATCATGTTCAAAATAAAACTGAAACAGCACACAGAAGTGCTCATCATTCCATGTTCCCCTAAAAAAAAAAAAAAATATCTGTTCTGCATGACTTGGGGAAATGGTAATTTCTTGCCATGCACTTCTCTACTTTGTCAGGCTAGGCAGCTTCTCCTCTGGCCCCCAATTCTTCCTCCTTTGAGTCTCATCTTTTATCTCACATCTACACCCTGCACTCACATCTTGCTTCCCTACTTGCATCTTTTTCCCTCACAGCATCCTTCAGTTCATTTTTCAGTTCAGTTAAGCAGCTGCAGAACTTGTCTAGGTCAAGTTGAAACGTGTAGGCTTTGGACCGTGGTATCACTATGAACACATATTAAGAGCTAAAAGTAGAAAAAAAAAAAAAAGTAATTGCAAAATTAGGCCTGCAGACAGAAAGCAAACGCTATAAAAGTGGTTCAGAGGGTGTGATCGGTGGCACGAAGTCCTGTTGGAGGCCAGTCACTAGTGGCGTACCCCCACAGTCAATACTGCGACCAATACTGTTTAATATCTTCATTAATGATCTAGGTGATAGGGCAGAGCGCACCCTCGGCAAGTTTGGACAAGATACAAAACTGGGAGGTGTGGGACCAGCGGGTCATGCTGCCACCCAGAGGGACCTCGGCAGGCTGGACAAATGGACTGACAGGAATCTCAGGAAGTTCAGTAATGTAAAATGTAAAAATCTGAAAAAGGAAGGAATAATCCCAGCAGCAGTACAGGCTCTGCTGAGAAGGAGCTGAGGGTCCTGGTGTACAACAAACTGACCATGAGCCTCATAGTGTTTCCTGCATTAAGTACACAGAGCACACTGCCTTACCCAGCCCATCTCAGCTACACACCTATTATTTCAGCAGACATCAAGCTTCGTTACACCACCTGCACTCCAGATACCCTATCCCCAATCTCTCTGCCCCTCTCCTGCTTCGCCTGTTTTCACGGCTGCTCTTAGGCAGCTTTCTGCCACTCTCATCTCTGTTTCCATACAGTTTCCCAGACACTGTTCTAACCTCCTTGTCAGTCTCCTTTCCTTCATGACCATCCTATACGGCTTCTTTACTCTTCTGGTTATCCCATGGCCACTAGCAACACAAGGTCTTTCCTGGCCATCACCTTTAGCCCCACCCTGAACAAGAGAGGCCTCATTTTACCCACCAATGTTCACAGGACCATGACATTTTCTGTGCTGAGAGCAGCTTAAAACTTCTGTCCCTAATGGGGGACAGTAAGCATTTGATGCAAAGGAGAAGTTTTATGAGTTGAAAAGCAAAAATTTAAAAAACGCATGGAATTTCTTACAAAAACTGTACTAGTAGATGTATGATACAAATAACAAGAATGGGAAAACTTTTTGAAATAAAAAGAAGTATGACTGAAAATTAAAGGGAGGGTAGATTAGGCAACACTGACTGAAAAAACTTTCAGTCTTGGTCAGTACTTCTCCCTGTAGCAATACCAGTGGCTTACCAATTTCATCTTGTGCCACTTGGGATGGAAAATGTTAGAACAAAGGAAATGTCAGGATAAAGGGAAAAAAGCTGGGCTCTTTTATCACCAGGACTCTTAGCCCTCCAACATGACATTAAACACTTTCATCAGCTTGTTTCAAACCATAACAACACCTACAGTACCTACTGTTTTACTCTGAGTAATATGTCCATCATTTTTTATAATCACTTAGCCCCCTTTTTAAATTACCAGACAATGGTTTTTGTCCACTTTCTGCAACTTCAGCTAAATGTTTATATTATCAGATATCAAATACTGTTTCAGAAATACTGCATCCCACAAAATCTGTGAGAAGTTGGTGAACACTTTAGTAGCTACCCTAAAATCCAGTCTCCTCCCACAGCCTGCATTGCCATCAGTATTTAAGCAGGTTAGTTTAAAGGAATCTCAAATACTTCTACATGTCTAGAAACTGCAGTATAAATTTATCCTTATGCACTGGTATGGATTACATACAACAAATGAAAGCTTTCTTTCCTGAGGTAGGTGAATTTGGAATGCAAAACCTGAGTTTCAGACAAACAAATGATTGCCTATCAAAACTTCTTTCCAAACTAGTCCTTAGAGTATTGCATACAGGTAAAGGGGGAAAATTTGAAAGATCCAGACAATTGCCACAGGCATCTTTAATTCTAACAATGCTTCCCACTTGCAGATAGAAGCACAAGTCTGAAAGAGGTAATAATAGCTAAATGGATATTGGTATCTGCCATTACCTGATCTATCTGCACAATTACAGCAGTTTGTGAATGCTAAATTTGCTTACCAAATCTGGTTTAAGAGCATAAAACAACTCCTTCTCAGGAACAACATATCACCTCCGTGTTGTTTGGAACTGATGGAACTTTAACTTAGAGAAAAACCACAGGGGTATAATGCCTAAAAGAGCTGAGAGAAGTAATTGCTTCCAGAGAGATTTCTTTCCCAAACTGAACCAAAGTGGGAATACAACAGTCAACTCCATTTCTGAAAAACAGCCATTAAGAGGCCAGAGAACTCCACCAAAAATGAGATTTTTCCTCTCCTTTAACAATACCAGAAACAAAAATGTTAAGACTAAAAACATCTCAAGACACACCACAGCTGTCAAATAAGAGTAAACAATCACTATCTCTGCACTGAGAAAGTCCCAGTGATTCAGCCAAATAAAGTCGTTTAGTCCTGTAAATACTATAAATTGTTTAAGTCATGGAAGCTCTACCGATTTGCACAAGAGGATGATACAACCATCTCTGTATTGGCATAGGCCTCTAAATACACCCAAGAAAAAAAAATCATCCTTCATTCTGCCAAAACCAACCATTTCCTCCCCATTCTAACAGCTCAAACAGAAAATCACGGACTGTATAAAGGATAAAGCAAGGTGTCCTACTGGCATAAACGGAATGTTAAATAAATGAACATAAAATAAGTCCAAGCAGAAATCTTTCACATCTACTGCTGATAACAGAAATCTTGTCTAGAAGCTTTTTCAGACATGTTCTCATACTTGCAGCATGGCAGGTTTTCTACAGATGGTGATTCTTCAGGAAGAAAACCTCAATCTTAGAAATCAGTTTGAAACAGAAACGGATACTATGAACTAAAAGGAGAGTCTCATTGCTATATTCTCATCTATTCAACAGATCTCACATTAATTAATTTATTTAGTTTTTGAAACTACTTTGACATGATTGAGGATGGCAGAACTACTTCTGATCACAAGCACTTAATTTAATCATTGCCAAATAGAAAAAAGTCAATGAAATATGAACAATTAGAAGTAATACCCAAGCTCAGCAAAAAAATACGAACTAAAAATACCTAGACGTTATATGTGAACAGTAAGAAAAAAAAGTCAGTGAAATAATATATGCTATTAGTGCCATTGTAGGAGATGTTGTAGTCCTGAAGATAGTGAGCATTGAGCATTTCACTGTTGAGATACCTTTACATTACTGTGAGGTTAATATCTGCAATATAGTATATCAATGCTATTAAAAAAAAAAAAAGTGTAAACTAATATATTAAAAATGTGTAGAGACAGATGCAATTTGCAGTTCTAAGCCACCATCATCCTTCCAAGGGGGGGATGACATAAAAAGCATAAAACTACTTACCTCTTCTTGCTTAGGAATGCTGAACTTGGCTATCTTTGACTTGGTCCTGGCTGAATCAGGCTTGTTAGAAGGCACTCCCCTATACGACTTGGTTGTCTCAGCTGGTAACTTCAGCTTTGGAGACTCATCAGGAGCCTGGTCTTGACCATCCATTGGCCTTACGTAAGCTGTTGGTTTCTGCTGAACCAGACTGGGCTTCGAAGCAAGAGAAGGTGGGAAATTTTGGACACAGTGCCCGCCACCATGCTTTGCTGGCCTCTCTTGTGCTTGAGCTCCTCCTTCTGAGCTGCAATTGATTTTTGCTGGCTGCTGCACTCTGTTAATGTTTTCTCCTAGTGTGGCCCTCAGTGAGCTCTGCTGGGTGGTGTTGGAGGAGGAGGAGGAGGTGGGACTCGATGCATAGCGTTTTAGTTTCTCCAGACTGGATTTTTGGTTCACCAGTTTGAAGTCACCCTTGTGTGACTCCAGTGACCGGTGTCCGTGTTTGCTCGCTCTCTGCTGGCCATCTGAAGCAGCATTGTGCCCGGCCTTCTGCCAACCCATCGCGGCACTTTTGCTCTGCTGGGCAGGTAGGGCTGCTGGTGTGGAAGAAGTAGTGCTGGAAATGGGAGGGGGAGGCGGCGGTCTTGAGTCTGCAGTAAGATGTTCATCAGCCTTGGGGAGAGATGTCTGAGGAACCCCAGGTTTTGGAACCCCAACAAGGTGGCTCTGGTTTGACCGGTCAGTTAACAAGTCTTTCATTTCGTCATAGTTGCCCAGCGTATTCTGGATGCGATTTGAGAGCTCATCCCCCTTGTTCGTCTGCAAAACAAAAATCTAGTGTTCTGCAACAGTCAACGTAAGAAAAACAAAATTCCCTGCATGCTTCTGCTGAAATTCTTACTGAAGTAGCAGTGCCTTATTCAGCAGCAGCGTTGAGGGATGAAATCGAAAATCCTTATTGTCTCTGAAGACACTTGTCAACATCTTAAATCTACCCTGAACTGGAAAAGCTATAAAGGGCCTTAGAGTATATAAAAAAAGAAATCTATCACTGGTATCATGCTGTAGTTAAAGTATATTACCTGGAAACTAGAAAATTTATTATTGCAACTACACAGAATGGTTTGGATTAAATCTGACCATGATAAAACTTTTCAAATAACCCAGTGCAAGCTCTGCTTTGGCCGTGAATGAAAATACTGCATTCCCAATTTCCTTCCCTGCCTGCCTAAGTTTTCACATACTATCTGGAAAGACACACAACCTAGTATAAGAACTTAATGAACTCACCAGCCTAAGACAACCAAACACTCTGAGGTGACTTGAAGTCAGCTCGTGGGACAATGGGAAAACTACAGATGATTATGTCCCTTCTTTGAAAATACTCTGACAGGATGCTTGCTCGAGGGCGCTCTCGTCTCTAAAAAAAAACAGTGAACAGAACCCCCTAAATTCTTCACATTGCTCAGTGCTTGCTGTGTGCAGCAGAAGAACACAGCCACGCTCCCTTCCCTTTAAGACTAATCGTTGTCTTTAAAATCATCCATTTACTTCCTGATTGAAAAGGCAGAAGCTCCACAAAGAAGTATAACAATCAAATAAAACATACTGGAAAAGACCAAAAACTCTTGCTTTAAAAAGCCACTGTAAGCAAAAGGATGTATCATTAACATTCATGCAGCAGAGAATTTTCTGAACCCTGCCAAGATTCAGGCGTGTGATGTTCTTTGCTTTACGTTTTCAGAGGAAGACAGTAACAAGACAGTGATGTTCTCCTTTTTCTCTTCCAGACATGGAATCTGGATGGGAAAACTCCCATTGGCTTCAGAAGGCCAAGCTTTCATCTCAAGACTTTCTGTTTTAGAGGAAAACAGAAAGAAGAACAAAGAAGGGAGTAAAGGCAATGAAGAAAACCCCCTTAAAGTTATATAAAAAGTATGAAACGTAGCAGCAACATCAGTTACTCTGGAAAATTGGGGATATTTTTGTTTTTAAACCTTCAAATACAATTAAGTGACTCAAAAATGCAAGGGAAACTCCCCTAGTTCAGAATCTCTTTTTTAGGTTTTCCTATTAAGAAAAATGAAGCCAAGGAAAAATGACTTGTAAATGACTGCAGTGGTTGCCACATGCTAACCTTCAGAGTACTACGGTAGAAGCATTCCTAAGTCAGACAGTAGAAGCAGTCCTGTCTTGCTTGAAATTTGTCCCCTCAAATTTCAAGGACACTACCTTTTAACTGTATAAAATACATTATTACTAGCTTTCTGATTTGTATTTATTATAATGCTAACAGAGTTGAATATATATCAGTAATATATATTGAAGTGGGATGGAAAAAAGTCGAAAGTGTTGCATCTGAAACACTGCTTTGCAAACTTGGAATGTCCGCTCAACCACTACAGCCTGATCTTCCCTCTGCATATGCTGCTGTTGTTGTCACAAGGACAATAACCTGCTATGAAAACAAATATGAAGCATTAATTCACAGACAGCAAGTGACTTAAAATGGTGTTCCTTTGTTTCACAGGAATCACACTGATGTTCTACAGAAACAGAAACTATTCATGAAGCCTCAGAAGTGGGAAGCATCACATACATCTGGAAAGAAAGAAGGTTGGAGATATACTCATGTGTCTCCTGGGATCAATGAAATGGCTTCTACACTTGGGCATTGCCTTGACCAGCAGAATTACTTTCCAGGAGACACAGAAAACTTTCCTTTTACCCAGTGGATCTCTTCTATGCTTCCAGTGTATCCCCAACCTTGTGTAGATACCTTGTAGAGTGATGTGTTTCCAGTTTCCCTCTAGGGTGGGACATCTGCCCTTGGGCCTGCACCTAGCCTGTGGGTGTGAGGTTTCCTTCCCTGACGGGAGCATGGTGCCAAGCACCACCAAGTGGAACGGGGCTCCTGAAACCCACAAGTCTACAGCACAGACAGCTTGTGGGGCAGCTCTCCACCCAGCTGCCTCTAGGTCCATGAATGTAATTTATGTGCGAATTCTTCCCCTGGAAAGTCCAACTTCCCTAACAGAAGGTTCATCCTTTCTGATGGCTGCTATTTGGATGGGAAGTAAATAAAAGCCTAATCTCAGATTATATGTAGACTATCACCAGCCCAGAGAAGACAGCACATTGTCTTCTAGTGGATGTGATGTGAAGGTCACACAGAGACACCTTGTATTGAAAGATCCCAGATAACCACAAGAATAACGGCAGTGAACCAATCTAATGCCTGTACCATGGCACATGCTGGTAACTGGTTGGTGATGTTTATTCCTTCTGGATACACTGGGGGCAACCTGAGGTGAGAAGATTTTGACCTCATCCAGAAGAGTTCTCCTATATCTTTTTGGGAACAAGATGGGATCTGAGGTGACTTATTATGAGCTTTAGATGTAGCAGTTTATCCTATTATTTACTCTGAAATAATGTGGGCCTTATTTAATCATTCACATAAGGAAAACATGATCACAAAATGAGTGAGTAGGAAAAGCATTCTGTGCAAACATTTGTAACTTACAGTGCTCTGATATTCTTCTGCAATGCAAGATGAATCCATGCATTTGAAAACTGCAAGATTTAACACTTCTAAAAATAAACCTGATGGTTTTATGGAAGGTCATCAGAATTTTTTTTCTTTATTAAAAATACTGATACGGTTAAAGAGGCAAAGTATTCTGTCCAGGAAATATCCGGCATGAAACTCCTACTTTTTACCCCCTGTAAAAGACATTTTAAGTAAAAGATACTGGATTTCCCGTAATCCTTCATAAAGGGTTGCTATGGATACTTTGAACAGGATAAGGGGCAACCCGAAGAGTCAGGATTTTTCAGAAAATCTGATGTTACAGGAGTAGCGATACATGTCAAGGTGAGAGAGGACATAAGATTTAAGAGATTTCCAGTCTGCCTTTGATTTTCAGATATGGCCTTCTGAATGGCAAATCCTTTGGCTTTAGCTCATGTTTCTCAAGCTGCGCAGAGGAATGCTGAATTTAATCAGAGCTTGCAGGGAATGTCTGCTGTAACTTCATTTCCCTCTGGAAACACCTAAAACTTGAACATGATCTTTAAAGACAGTATGAGTGGCTTTCAGTTTTGCTTTTGCAGAAAGGTTACCTCTTTTGCAGTCTGCCTCTCTCCATGATAAGATCAAAAAGCCCAAGCCACAGCTCTGCATCCCCACACTGAAGGTTCACAAATGCTTGGATGAGTTCAGACAGTGCAATGGTCCATTGCTGGTGTACACATGACATTCAGAGTACACCACTGCTGAAGTTTTGATGTCCAATATTATCAGAATGACTTGGTCATCCCAAGCAGCTGCGACTGTCACACCAACAGAGCTGTGGATGAGTTATAATGCTGTCCTGGGCTTTATGTTTCTCCATGTTTCCCTGACAAAGCCAGCTGTAGGATGCATTTCTGCAGCACCTTCTTTATACGCCTGCCCAAAATAGGGACATAGTGTTTAAAGATAAGAAGCATGGATGGAGCCATTATTCTGGTCTCCCCATAGGACACCCACTCAGTATCCTCTCTGCTTCTGGAGACGACAATGGATTTTCATCTGCTTGTATTAAAGTTGATGGAATTATACTGTGGTTGCACAGAGGTGCCTTCAGAGATCATAAGACAGAAACCACTGGTGTGGCCATGATACATGAAGTCTGTGCCATGACAGTCAGTACATTGGCACACAGGTAATAATCAAAGTGTAGAAACCATTCCGACTGTGCCACTTTTATAACTGATTTGAGCTTCGGTATACCAGCTTTAGGTAGCACAGACAAAATGGTATCAGGGACCCAGCAAAAGGACAAGCCCTTTTTGTAAGGGGTCTATTTGCTTGGACCTACCAAAAGGAAAATTATTAAGTCCCCATTGCAGCAGAGTCCTCACGAAATGCCAAGACACAGCTGACTCAAGCTTTTCAGGCTTTTTTCCATGGATTAGCCCTTGATTGGTCTCACAGTAGACTTTTTCAAGTAGAGCCTTGAGGAGTTCAAGACATTTCCCATGGTTTCTAAATGCCTTTGTAATGAATCTGAAATTTGGGCAGCTGGAGGTCAGCTTCAAGGCAGACAGAGCTGTCTTCTATCAAGGGACATCGTTTGGAAGTGGTAGATCTTTCTTTTTTATTAGGGACTAGAAACAAACAACAATCTGGAAGAATAGCAAGCTAAAACCTGACCCTGGAGCACAGGCAAAATCACGGAACGATGGAAATCAGGTGCAGAAGCCAAGTGCCAGGACCCAAATAGGACTTCTGGAAAGAGGCACTAAAGCACCCAAAGCATCAAGGACAAGTGATGCTGCGTGGAGGGAAAGGTTTCACAGTGTGGTGGTTGTAACAGTAACCTGGATGTTACTTGAATGGCACAGCAGACAATACATCATGATGCACTGATGCACACAGGCAAAGTCACTGGGTTACCTGGGGGGGCAGAGCAGACCCTGTGGGGTACTGCTCTCTGGTCCTGTTCACAAGGGTTTGGTTTGCAGCCTTCTGTAAAGTGCAGAAGATCCTGCTTGACCCTACTAACAGGGAGTGGGGAGAGACAGTTGTGCCTCATCACACTACTGTTACCATGAGGAATAAAACAAGGAGTTGACTCATAAGTTACTACTTTAGTGAGGACAAAACATGTTGGGAGAAAAATTTTGTTGGTAATGCTTATTGAAAAAAAAAAAAAGCAAACACCAAGATATTTCATTGCAGTAACCTTGGCCAGAGCATAATGTTTACTGTATTGCTTGACCTTCTCACACAATTCCCACACAATTGTTTTCTTCTAAGTGTTGCAAAACAGGGCACCGTCACCTTCACCTCCTAGTTTTAATTCCATCTCAAATATCGTTAGGATATTTCTAGTTTATTTCATTCTCATGTCTGTTGAACATTATAAGCTTACACACACACATATATATATATATACACACACACACACACATATATATATACATACACATATATATAAAATCCAATTCTCAATGAACCATAAATGTTCTCTGTGAATTTTGTGAGGCTAGCACTAATGGGAGGGTGCTCAAACCTGGACAATGCCTTCTGCAAGCTGCATTTCTGTACTGTGGAATAAATAAATAAACAAAGAGCCACCCGGCTGGGAAGCATCTACCTTGTACGGTTCACTGAAGAGGGAGTAACTCGTGTTAAACGTGCCATCCTCCTGCTGGGCCTCCTGATTTCTCCTTTCCCATTCTTTTCTTCGCAGCACGTTTCTATCTGGCTCATAGACACTGCAGCAAAAAGAAGGAATAGCTTTTTAAGAGTTAAAAATTAGCGGGCAACATATAAACCAGCAAGAATTTAAAAGTGAAGAACTCTGGTTTGCAGACAGATGGCAAAAATAAGCAAGAACATGAATCAGATGAATGCCAGTCCAAGCAGGCTGGGGAGGCTCAGGTCTCTGCGAATGCTGGTGCTTTCATCACACAGAGAATAGATAATTAAATTCTTACAGAAGAATAAAAAAGAAATCACAGGGCATGATCTAGTCTGTGCAGAACTTCTCTGCTTGAAATGTGACAAAGGAAATATCTAAGCAACTTCGACAAAGACTGAATGTACTCTTAAGGCAGATGGTAATTACAGCTATGAGTAAATAGAAATTATGAACATATTTCCACTTATGACATATCCTCTGAGTGTTGTATGAGAATGCTCCTTTTTTCACATGGATGTGTTTCTGTAGTGATTCTTTCATTAACTAGCTCCCTAAAGAGCTGTTAAAACTACATGCTGTAGTGGTTTCCACAGTTAGGCTGCTGCTTCTGATCTCTGTTAATCAGCCAAGTCGTGAAACTACTACTGAAACAATTCCTCTTTCTGATGGATTTGACACTATCACAACTTCAGAGCATGAATAAATGAATACTGGCACAATAGTGTATGTATGGCTGTTACAGTGTATCTGGAGAGCGAATAAAATCACCGCATTACACCACAGGATTAATTTTTAGAAATGAACTGGTCTGGCTCCAATATAGACATCCAAAATAAAAATTAACTTTGGTGTTTTGGTTTTTTTTTTCTAGAATTCTAGTTTAATGCATGACAACATAAACCAGAGAATCGTCTCCTGGAAGTTCCACAGAACAACACAGGTCTGCACATTTCAGTCTGTTACATTTTATTCCCCTCACAAAGGAAACCAATGTGTCTAATAAGGTTTACGTGTTATTTCAGGACAATGTGACGAGTATGCTGATTGCCTATTCTGCTTAGCTCAGCTAATGCCTTTCTTCTGGCACTGTAAATCTGTAAAGTAGAAATATATATTAATGTCATGTAAGCGCACCATGTGTTAATAAGAAAAAGGTTGTCTTGCTAACCAGCTTCCCAGTTAGCAAAACATATGTTGCATCGGCTACCCACGTGATGTTACCTAGTATGCCTCAGGCAAGGCAGTCAAAAGGCCAACAGCTATCTGATTCTAATTCAAGACTTGAGAGAGCTCAACATACATAGGATACCTTAGACACTATTAGTATTTAAAAACAATGCCTTAGCAGTCACTAAACGAACACAAAATCTTATATTTACTTGTTAATGCTGCTAACTCCAACCAGACTGCAGAGTACCCTTCTGGTGGGTCTGAGGGCTGATGAGGGAAGATGCCAAACACTGAGCAGGGCTCTCAAACACGGGGATTTATTGTGAACACAGGGTTTCAGTGCAACAGGTTGGAGACAGCTTACAACCCCCCGTTTGTTTATTCCACTTACTGGTGCTTGAGGTTTTTTAGGTTTTATCCCATATTTTTCATGAGCAATGCATGTTATTCACACCAACACCCTCTCTTGGAAAAGCAGTTTAATGAGGAGACAATCATAGGCGTGGAGTTTTGGGCATGGGAAATGCCTTTCTCCAGGCAGGAGGGGATAGCAAAGGCCTCCCCATGGGGTCCCTGTAAGCGGAGATCATCCACTGCACACACTGCCAAGGCCAGAGGCAGAGCAGTTGTCATTTACTGCTACATGAGCAATGGTCCTCAGTTACTACATCATGCTATATGAGCGCACTCCCATCAGTTAAGTTAGTGTAAAAGGCTTCCTAACAACAACCTTCGTGTCCAAAGTAGACTTTCTGCCACCCTGAATAGCTGTTTTATTGGGTTTTCCTGAAGTTGCAGGATCTTCAGCCAGGTTTCCCCATTCAGAACCTCCTGACTCTTTGAGACACTGCATTTGCACTCTAGCCTTCAGTCAAATAGAAATGGACAGTTCCTCTGAGATTAATTATAATACTGTTCTCTGCCCAGTTTCTAGGAAGTAAACAAGTGCAACATTCTTCACTAGGCCTCATACAAATTTAAAAATACACTGGTGTTATACTCCTGAAGTAGGAAGACATTTTTATTCTTTTATTTGATGGAGATATATTTGATGAAGATGTCAGACCTCTGAACCCCCTTCCCAAACGAGGAGTTCACCATTGGCAATGCAATGCAATGCACAACCTGCAATAATTCAGAATGATTATGCAAATGGAGTAAACGTGTGAAAATGCCTAATATGCCATCTATAAGCAGTCAAGTTAGGAAGAGCTACAAGTTGAGAGTTGTATTCCTTTGGAAATACCAGATGGTAAAATCTCTAGCATTTGTGAGGCTGCTCCTTATTTGCATGAACATTGCAACAATCACATTTCCTTGAACGTATGTCACCAAATGTATTTATTTATTTTCGTTCAAGGAGAATGCTGCCAACTGCTATAATTGTCTTTATTGCAAACACTTCAGTTAATGGAAAATGATTCTTTTTAATAGTTTTCTTCCTTCTTTCTTTTTTTTTAAAAAAAATGTAATTTAAAACAATCCCAAATGTACATGTACCTTTTTAATCATTTACAGTGTGTGCCTTTTCCGCAGCTAAGCCATGAAGAACAAGTTCATGAATATTTCAAGATTTTTTCCTCACTGGGGCATGTGTGCCTATGTGGGTGATGTATGTGTATATATGTGTTATATGCATGCTCACACATCATTTTATTGATTAAGAGTTTGGCTAGTACGGGACAAAATGTTGAAGCAGTTTCACAAGTCCTGGAAACCAAGGAACATGTAACCAGTCATCTCAAAAGTCATTGTCATTTGTATTTGTTTCATAGAGGTAAAACTCTAAAAGGATGAATTTAAATAGCTTTTTTATGCTGCATCTGTTTCAAATTCATGCTTAAAGGACATAACTGAAGCATGAGTAACACGACAAATACTTGCAAAAATTATATATAAATAAATGTTGTATTATAAAAATTACACTATCTCAAATTTAGCATACTGCTTTAAAAACACACTTTGATTTATCTCAGCCCTAAGACAAGAAACATACTGGCCATACCAGTTAATTCCATCTAAATACCAGTGCCTCAAACTCAAAGCACCTTCAGCACACCATCACCACCCCACAGTCACAGCAGCCCTAACTTCTCTGCTTATTCTAGAACACTTTGAATGATTTCACTCTTCGGTATTGTACAGATCAGAATACCAGAGGATTGCCAAACTTCTCAGAGTAGGGATGTTTAATAAATTCTGATCTTGTGCAATGACTTTTGGAAGATTATCTTGATGGTTACCCACACTTTGGTCATGCACTAGGTAGGCGTGAGTCCCCAGAAGACCAGCCTGCAGAGGACAGCCCAGGCACACTGGTGCCTGATGGGAGGGCAGCTGCGGCACCACCTTCCCCACAGGACTGAGAGAAATGCTCATAGCTTTCTTCACACTACTCCTGACATCAGAAGGAACTGCTTCCTTTAGTCCTTAATTAGAAATAGACAGAGACAGCTTAGGGGACAGCCTAGGAGCAGAGCAATATCTGGGACTGGATTTAATCTCCTACAAAGTCCAAAGAGTTAAGTAGTCTCAGGCTAAGCTGAAACCAATCATATAAAAAGCCTAAAGTTTTAAGTGTTGAAGAGTCTCCTTTTCGTTCTTTCTTTTGTTCTTAAGCACACTATTTCTGACTCAGTTTACATTCCTCAGACATCACTACTTGGAACAACTCAAATAAAAAGGTCTAATCTCCATGATGAACTGGGTGGAGACAGTGCACCAACATATTCTCCAGTCCTTCAGTTTTAGGGAATGCCCAAGTTTTGCATTCAGAGGAAGATGTCTTTTTCCACAAACTAAAGCACTGCACCTTCTCTGAGGAATTACACGCCTTCACAGATGTATGCTGTGCATTAACAATACTTCTTGACCTTTTCAGAGACCACAAAATTGCTGCATCACCAAGAGAGATTCAGGAAGGATACTGTTATTTTGCTATGAGATCATCATCCTCGTAACAGCTGGCATCTTTGAGGCTGTAAGAGACACAGGTAGGTAAATTGAGGGCAAGATCACCAGTGCTCCCCTTGCCTCGCATCAGTTTATTACATTTTCTGGCAAAGGAAGGGGGCAGTGACTCAGGCTGCCCTACCAGCACAACAGAGGAAGGTGTTACTGTGCATATACACACACCTGGCAACAATTACTGAACTCGTTATAGTTTGCAGTAACCTGCAATCTCACTGTTGCCTTTCCAGGCCTTCCAATATCATTTTCCAGTCCAAAGACTGAATTCATTATTCACTGAATTGTGAGGGCTTTGCAACACCCCTCCACACACACACTTTCCTTCTACCTCCCCACGCACATAAATACTGTGATATAGATTTAGCAGGAGCTTGTTTATTTGCAGTTAATGTTTTTGACCCAGAAGGCTGATCTCCTTCACCTGAGCAGCTACGTGTGGCACTCTGCACAAAACTTTCAGAACCTGAAGTCTAGACATATTAATAACGAAAGCAGAGCTGACGCTTCACGCTAACATGCAACAATTTCTTAATATGGCAAAAACACAGTTTCTGTGAGCTAGGGAAGACCAAGATCCCATTTGCAAGATCAGCCCTAGCTCACCTTCCTTCCCAGATTTTGTCAACTTCCCCATTTGAGACTCCATACAAAATGCCATCAGACCATAACACCCACTCCCAGAATCATGGAAATGATACCACCCCCAAGCTACCAAGTGCAGTCCCTGAATACGCCCTGGGAGTGTACAGAGCTGATCATGTTCCAAACAAACAAACAAACAAAACCCCTCAAAAACACAACCCACACCATAAGTGACTAAAAGATATGTGCATTTCAAGAATAAAACTAGACCTGTGAACAAGTTTTCTGTGAGAACACATACATCTTTGAAATTAAATTTTAGCACACGGTCATTTCTGAATTATGAACAAAGTTGGAACTGCTTCAAAACCATGAAAAACAGGCAATATTTCAAGAAAATAAATTTTATAATGGTTTACTGATTATTCTCAACATTTCCCCACAAACTGTATTCTGGCACACAAGTCAATATACTAAATTTCAGGCTGAAGTGAGGACGTTTTCTTAAATATTTAGTAGTCTAATTCTCCCCTCAATTACCACATTTATGCCAAAGTAGCTAAATAGAGTAACTCAAGGGAAAAACTTACACAACTCAATAAAAAAAGCAGTCCAACCTCGATGCAGGACAGCGATTATGAAACTGAATTCAGAATGGGAATTGGATTCTGAATTTAAACATACCATCATTCCTGTATCTCTGCAATATTTTAAACCACAAAAGGACTAACCAGCCTGAGACCTTATAAAGGCAATAGCCCCAAACATTTTTAGAGAAGTCTTAATTCTGACAATTTCATTATAACAGTCAGGTAATTGCTTGCTGAATTACTGTGCTTAACATGGAAGCGCTATCATTTCATGCCTGTCTTCTATTTCCCTGTTCGTGTCCATAATTTTCACTGGTCAGTTTCTTGGTACCAGTTCCATTTCCAGATAAGTATAAACAACGCCTGTTTGGGAACTCATTGCTAATGGATTATGGGGAGCTCTTAGAGGTGGCAACCTCACATTTTTGAGTATGAAATGTTTTCCCTAGTGACATGTGAACTACAAGTTCAACTATAACAAAGGGGCTGCCTTTGATGAACAAGTGGCATAATCAATAAAATACCTTCCTAAGTTGCAACCAACATTTTAGACTCTTTATCTAGCTTAAACAGCAGAAGTTAATTTGAGGATTTTTACAGTATTTTTTCCCATTTACAAACAGGAATGCCGTGGGGTAAAGCAATTACTCTGATTTACTGTTTTCACTTTGATTGAACATAAAGATGTAGCAGGGTCTCAAAAAAGCAGTAACTTAACAAACTGTGCTCCTATCCACAGACAGATAAAGTACCTACTTTGCTATTTCAAAGAGTTTACCTCCAGGCAGCAGCACAGAGCAAACATCAATCAATGACATGTGTCTAAGATGAGATTGATGTTTACTCTCACAGCTTTTCATCTTACATCCAATAAATTATTTTTCCTTCACCAAAATGCCTGGTTAAATTTCATTTTTCACTTTGCAGTATCAGTTTTAAAACTTTAGCTTCCAGCAATTTTAAAGCTAGGATTCATTGATGCTTCAGCTTTTACAGCCTGTTTATGATTTGTATTAACCATGAAACACTACCGTCCAAACGTGAATATGATTGGGGGGAGCTGAGCTGGGCTGGCCGCTCACATGGTGGCAGGTGCGGGCTGGAAGGTGCGAGATTGCTTTAATTATCTTCCTGGAAATTCTGAGTCCAAAAGCAGGCGCTATATTTTCAGGGACAGATATATTGCATCTACCAAACGAATGCATATATACATATCATATCTGCAAAATCAGCATCTGAGCGTTCAAGGCAGGTCTTCTTAGGGCTCACACTGGGCAACTGGAAGAAACCAAGGAAAGACTAAGTGTGGGTGCAGTTATTATCTTATAGGCACTCACATCTGACATTCACAAAATGCAAGTGCTTTGCATGCAACCTGACAAAATTTTAAGTATTGAAATATTGAGAAAATCTAGGGTTGCAATAGAGTCTGTGATCTAGGTTGTTGAGTCAGAGCAGTAAACATCACAACAAAGGAACATTAAAAAAAAATCTGATTTCGTTCAATATCTGCTTTTACAAGACCACCTCTTCCAGCTCTACTACACACAAAATACACACATTTTCTTCACTCAATGAAGTTTTGCCCAGTGAGAGAAGCTAAGACATAAATCCAACTTGGTTTTGGTTTCAGGAAAAATAACTTCATCACATTATACAAATCTGCCAGTCTATACCTACAGTATACATAAATATAAAGAAATTCACCATTCAATATTAATGGGTAATTCTACATAATGCCTTACTATTTTCTTTTTGCTATTAAGTGGTAATGCTCTCTTTCTATAACCCTAAAACTGCTGGCAAAAATACCTAAGACAGATGAAGATCTAATAACAACATTAAGTCAAGCTAGAGACAGAACACTACTATTATTTGTAATTTTGCACTGCTCTAACAATATATTGTTTGAAAGTATATTCACGAGTTACAAAATCACCACTATTAATAATCTTACACGTGGAATGAGTGTTTCTTTTTCTCCACAATACAAAATGATATTTAAAACCTCCAGAAATGAAACGGAGATCTTAGCTATTGAGAAACAGATACTGTAGATGCAACAGAGGAAAGTATTCCTTTTGTACCCTCATCCATATTTTCCAAGTGGAGGGAAAAAAAAAAAATCAAGACTGAAGAGCTCAAACAAGACAAAGCACAGTGAAGCCCTTTCATTTGATTTTGTTGATGTTACTTTTATGTTGTAACTCAAAAATACAACAGCTGAGGAGATCAGTAATGAATCTTTTTTTCTGCCTAACCTAACACTGCTGAATTCCCTGGGCTGCTACACAAGGCCTTACCTGACTTGGTGATGCCTATATCTGATCCAGTTTCTTCTTACATCGCCTCCCTGCCAGAGATGTCAGACACAACGCCCCATTTGTCTGTTTTTCTCCACAATGATTTCTGCCTTCCATGGCATCCTTATGCATGGGAAACTGTTCTAGTCATCATTTGCCAAGCGTTTTTTACCCTTGAAACTTCTTCCTTAGGCTCCCTACAGTCATAATTAGTCAAAAATGATAGCATTTTTTTTGATCAGCCATCCAACTCATCTCTGTAGAGGATGTGCACACAAAGGCAAACTATTCATAAAGTTCTGGTGCATATCCTGAAGAGTTTACAGACTGAATGTTGCAATAAACTGTACTTACTCCTATCCCTATCGTTGCACGATTTCTAGGGGTGTTCCGAACATGTTAAATGTAATGAAAAAAATCTGGCCTTCTAAAATCTATTTGACATTTTGCAGCAAGTGTTTAATACTTTATTCAAAATGTTTGTTGAGCTTATTGATGTGCTTGCTGAAAACTGGATTTCAGTCAATAAACATCTTCAAGGCTAGTTTCAGTAGTAAAAAAAAAGAAAACAAGTATCATGAAAATTGTGAAAAATTATGTTTTGCTCCTATGATCTTTTTCTTGAAAAAAAGGTATTTTTCAGAAAATAAACACCTCCTTGCTCCCATTTTTCTCTAGCAACTTAAATCGCCTTTTCTTTCCATGGGGCTCTGAACAGTGATCCATCTAGCACAACTAATTGCAGGACTGAGAAGTACACCAAGGTATACTTCACATAGCACACAAAAACTGAAAGCCCTGTAACTGGTAGAAAAATGTTATCATGCAATTCACCCTGGTGCAACTTGACTTAAAGTAGCAAAAGCCAAGATTGTAATGAATCATTAAGGCCAGATCTAAGAGCACTTTACTGCTACAGAGATAACAGCAGTGTCTATCAGAAAATATTCCTGGCACAGCAGCAAAAGGAGAAAAACTTTACAGACTTCTACGGATGACAGAGAGGAGTAGTTTTAATTTGTTAAATGCTCTTGTGCTGCTAAAAACCCCTGTGAAACATGAGTGAAAGACACACAGAGATTCAGTACGTAAATGTAAAGGTTCTGAAAACTCTTGCCTGTATTTATATTCCATGCACTTGATTCTACCTCAACATTCAAAATTATCTGATGTCCAAAGGGCAGCAAAATACAGCACTGCAGTACAGGACACTGACGCCTTATGTAGTAGCATACTTTCACGGAAAGCCAAAGTACAGTATTTCATTATGAATGTGTCAGCTGTTAGTAACCATCAAATCTATGAGTCATGAAAACGTCTATACATGTTTTATGAACAAAGTAACATTTCCAATTTGCTCTTACTATAATGGATAATGACTGAAGGTTCATCAGGGTTAATCAAGAAAATGATGTAAATTTTATATTGTATTATGTTTCACTTGGCTTAAAATGGAACTTGGGCGACAATCTTTTTTATGTGTTTAATCATGATTTACAGCATTATGGAAACCACACAACAGCCCCAGTGTGGAAAAAAATTATGAACAAGTCAGTGTGTAAGTCATCAGATTTTATGTATTTGCAGAAAATCACTTCTTGGGATCTTCAGCAGACAGTCACTGAGTTTGGTTTCTGCAGAAATAGAATCAATATGTTTTGAGATACCTTGCTTTAATTTATCTTTCTTTCATATTTTATAGATAGATAGAGACCTTATTACAGCATTTTATATATTACAGAGGAACCATCACTGCATATATAGATAAGGCTGAACTGAGTTTTAAACAGATGTATGTTAGCATGTTTACATGATAAATTTGGATTATGTTAATAACTGCACATGCAGACAAAGCAACACCCAAAGTAGTTAAACCCTATGCCAACTGTACAGATACAAAAAAAATCAGTCACTGTAAATGCCTATATAATAAATCCACTAAAATCTGTGCTTTTGCTTATATGAACCCCTGAAATGTAGCTCAGTACATGAAGAAATTGTGATTGTTTTTAGCAATACTTTGTATTGGAGTCTGTAAGCATAAAATCTTATTATGGGGAATTATGAGGTTCCATCTTCACTCTGCTCAATTGAGGTAGAACAACAGAAAATGGAATGAGATATATATATATATTTACATATGAATTTATGTATATAAACCTAAACTTAAATCTAAATCTCTCTATCTACCTAGCACTTATGTGGACAGCTGGCTTTCACAAAACAAAAAGCACTTCTGTAAGAAGTCAGGGTTCAGGAACCTAAGTTTTGGTTTATATATAACTTTAGACTACAAACAGTAAAAAAATGCTTAAATAGAGGATGTTTCCCTCTCCTTTCACAAGAAGCTAGTAATAGTCAAACATAATGCATTGTACCATACAGCTAGCTAGCTTCTCTAAAAGACATTGTATACATTTAAACTCCAGCAAAATGCAAATTTCTTCCCAGTTCTTCCATCTGAAAATGGAGAAAATAAACTGGACCTGAGGGTTTACACTTGACAAATTAATATTATCACCACATATCCTTAGGACTTGCATGAGAAAAGAGCACAGCACACAAAAACCATATGCCTTATAGTTTCTTTTTCATTATATCCTGCTTGCCCTGTGCGGCTCTGTCATATTCTGACGTGTAGCCCCAAGAGGTACCCAACCAAAATTAGGAAAAAAGCTTAAGAGTGATTTATGTTCATACATGAATAAAGCTGCATACATGTTAAAATGATGAAAAAGTTAAAACTTTTATGCCTCGTGACTGGTGTAATTCGTGTAAACTTCTTACACATGCTAGTCCCAATTTACTCTGCTGCCCACCTTCAGAGCTGCACAGAGAAGCACCCATGAGCTCCCTTCCTTAAGTGACATGCAATGGGAAGTGAAGTAGGTGTTTTATCTCTCCTAGAAAAAAACCCATTTGAAACATAATTATCTTTTTTTCTGTTTATGCCTCTCTTGACACTCTGCTTCTTCTTAAGAACAGTGGTAGTGACATGGCCATGCCACAAATACAAAATAAAATGTAACATATCAGGAATGCAAAACCCCAAACATAGTAAAGTGTAAAATAAGCTCCTGTATTTTAATTCACAGATTTCACAGAAACAGCATGACTGTTCAAGTGCCTCACTTTCAGGTAGATTAAAATCTCTTTAAATATTTCCAAATCTGAAGGAAATTACATAAAAATGACAAAAGATTACCCAGAAGCTTTTTAACAGTTGTGATAGATGAAGAAGCCATTCCAGAGATGCCCGTGCAGGGACTGTGCCAGAGGCTCAGATGCTGCCTGTTGGAGGGGGTCAGCCTAGTTCTAGCCCAAAAGTGGGGAAGCGAGTGACCTGATAAAGTCAGATACATTGTCCACTCACTCTCTAACAGCTGCCTTGCCCTGACTACTTTTCTCAGCAAATTTGAGCTTTAGCAACAACAAAAGCTTGTAAGAGAGAAATGTTTTATTTTTACTGTATACTTTATTTGAAGTCTGACTTCATAAATGCGCATTTGTGTCACAGTAAATTATAAGGATATAATTTACCTGTATAGCGTAAGGTGTAAAATTACTCAGTGTTTCATTCTGAAAGTGGTAAGAGTTATCTAAATTCCATATGTTGTTGTAAAAGCATGACGAGGGATCTAAATTGTATGTATTATTTTAAAAGCACAGGTTTGGGGGAGATGTCTACAACATTTCTATTTGAAATCTTCCATAGCAAAGATCCTCTTAATTAAGCTAGGAAACTTAGAAATCTCTGGGTTATTTTTTTCTGTATTTTTTAAAATGTTTCAAAACATTGGACTTTAGTTTGACCTTTTCTCACTCCAGTGTTCAAGAACAGCAAATTTGTGTGCCCTCCCAGAAAGCCTACTGGAGCTGGGAAAAACTCAGGAGTACTAAAATCCTTCTCTGACAGGTTGTGCATAAAAAATGCCAAAATGTCATTTTCTTCTGTTTCACTGGGGTAAGAGAATATAAGCAGAAGGAGTTAAACCACACATTAAAAAAAAAAAAAAAGAAAAAAAAAAGGGGGGGGGGGGGGGGAAGGAACAAGGCTGAAGGAAATTCCCCTGATTTTCCAGTTTATAAAAGCCAACAAAATGGTGATGCATAACGTAGGAGATCTTCTGCAGTGGAAAAAAAAATCCATACAGGAGGAACCCATTCTGCATCTTTGTACTGGCAGATTTTCAACCTCTGATCCCATAGTCCTCTGGGGATGGGACAGGATTGGAATGGATGGGATTTTGGAGACAAGGTGAGCTCAGCCCTGACCACTATCCATGACATGCACTGAAACTCATGTTCACACTGCTAAAAATCCAGCACTTAGAAGAACACTAATCGTGCAGTTTAGATTTAGCTGCTCACATGATCTCAGTCTCTCTAGTCTTAAAAGTGATGACAATCAAAACCCCCACAGTAGATAACCAAATTCTTGCTAAGAAGTAACATTTGAACCTCGTGGAAGGCGTTTAACATTTTAAAGACACGGGATAACTCTGGTAGATCTAATAGCACATTTTTTTTTTCCCACCAAAAGCCAGCACATCTCTGCGCGTTGGAGAGGTGGTGTTCCTGGAGTGGGCTGTAACACAAGTGAACGGTGGCGTTACTCCATCAGTGTTACTTGCTGGCAGAAACCTGAAATAGCACTGAGCAGAAAGGCAAAAGAGCTGCTTGCTGTCCCTTCCCAACCCTGCTGGATGGGCCCACTGTGGATAAAAAAATGAGATGGATGAGGGTGGGAGAGACCATGAAACCAGACCACTGTGGGTGAACTTGATTTTTATTTGAATCCAAACAAAGCACAGTATAATTCACACTTGGTAACCGGAATATCCCAGTACAAAAAATAAACAGAAGCTGTTATTAGCAAGAGAATATTTTGTTGCTAGCATGCCATGTTAAGAAGAAAACTGCTACTACATTTAGTGTTCCTTAAAACTTTCCCAAGTAGCAGTGGTGATATAGCTTCACAGTAAAAAAGGAAATGGCAGAGAATTATTTCCTTTTAGGTAATGGAAAGCAAAAGACTTATGTAAAGATATTGCATTTGGGTTTTTTACTACAAGTAAAAGAAAATAAGCTCAGTGATTTTGTTCAATTTTAAATTTGGGACTGTTTCTTGGGAAACTGTGAAATAACTGTAATACCCATGTTCAGTTTTGCTGTGAACCAAAATAACATCTTAGTAACTCAGTGACAGAGGTTTGTCAAAGATTTATGAGTTTTTAACTAATCCTAAAGAACATTTTGCTGTTCCTGACATGGGAATACCTAGCCTACCTAATTTGATACTAATGACATAACATGAGAAAGAAAAATAAAACTTTATTAGAACCTCAGAAAAAAATGAAAAGGATAATGCACTAAATTAAAAGGAATTGACTAGTTGGATAGACGTAAGTATCAAGCTGAAGATAATATTATTTAAACTAATTTCAAATTAATCTGTACTCTAAACATTTAAAGGCCTAGGTTTATCATTTTATGACGTATCTCATTCTAATACACAAAGAGAAGAACTATACTACTCTCTGTATCTCTCCAGGGGCAAATTAAACAAAACAGAAATTCCAGAACTTTACCTTCCTTAACGAATCTACTTGCTCAAATGCTTGTGAAAATGTATAAGCCTAAAACATTTGCTGATTCTCTGAAACCAAAGAGCAAATCACGTTATAGAGTTATCCTGCTTCCAATGTGGGAACCATCATATTGTGCAGCCTATTTGATGTCTGTTGTATGAAAGCTTTCAAGGAGGGGCAATCTCTCTGGCATGCAGCTTCAAAGCCAAACAAAACTTACAGATAAAATACAACAGGCGTGTAAAGCTACATCGGTCTTAGGGAGGATATATAAGGCAGTAGGTTTCCTGAATCTGATGTGTCCCAGAAAGTAAGCTGCAGCAGAAGAACCAGCTGAATGATTCATGGTCCCATTTGGGTCCTACCTTAGCAACCCTAGCACATAAAACACCTCTTATCCTCCACGTCTTCCTTTCACTCTATTCCCGTTGCCCCTGTCTTTCTGATAACAAACTTCACCCCAAACTGACCCACAGCTGGGCACTGAGAAAATGCACACAGTGAGTGGAGTGTCTGGCCTGGGGACCTCTGATGTAGGAAAGAGGTGGTATAGCCCAGAAGAGAAGAGACAGATAGATAAAGGAGTGAGGTATGAAAAAGGACAAATCGCGTTTGTCTGGTTTAGAAAAGAGAAGACTGAGAGACACATGATAATGATCTTCCCACCTATAAAAACTTGTTCCAGGACAGACAATGATGAATTGTGTTCTCTCTCTGCTAGGTCACGCAACTTAATTTGCAGCAGAGATTTAGATATGATTTTAGAAATGCTATCTAACTTAAAGGAAGGGCTGGAGGAGGCTGGCTGTCTGCTCTACAGCTTACTTCATGGCTTCCTTATTTCAGAACATTTTGG
Source organism: Athene noctua (assembly GCF_965140245.1). Taxonomy (NCBI): domain Eukaryota; kingdom Metazoa; phylum Chordata; class Aves; order Strigiformes; family Strigidae; genus Athene; species Athene noctua. The sequence continues at coordinate 193,651,398 of NC_134037.1, forward strand.
TCAGTCCTTACCCCAGCTCTGTCCCCACCAGAAGAGTTATTGTTAAGATTATTCCTTCTCATCCAGGTTTAATACATAAAATAAACAAGAATAGGAAATCTTCAGCCGTTGAACAACACAACTCCCTTCCCTCCTTCCAGGTGAGCAACAGTGCCTTACAGTATTGTGTGCGATGCCTCTACTCCATCAGTACCTACCTGTTAGCACTTACCAAAGTAAGACTAGTTCTCCTCGATAATGAAGACACTTTTCCATGAGGAACATGTATCAAACACAGATTATTTCTGGGCCAGGGACCTATGGAAGTCCCTATGCAGCTGCTCCACAATCCTGAGGGATTCATATGTGCTATGAAGTTTAGACTCTTAACGGTTAGGTTGGCCTAAGTGTGCTTGTCTCGTCTCAGAGCCAAGGGATGGAATAAGGGTTCTGTGTAGCTCAGCATTTGAAATTTTTTTGGTTTGATTTCTTTTTGGTTTGACTTTGGCTAAAGGAGAAATAAATTTTCCTTTCTTTGGTCACTGAATTCAGAAACTGATCTGTAAGATGGGAGCGCAGGAACACCTTTTCCATCATCTCCTAATGAACCATGTTTAGCTGCTAGAGACACACAGGGAATGCAAAGGGAGACATGCAAAAAACAATAGAGCTTTTCTAAAATGTCTTGCATTTGTGATCAAGAACTCTAAGCCATCTCTGACACTAAAAATTTCAGAACGGGTGCTAGTCATGGCAGCTTATATATGCTATTAGAAATTTACTTTTGATCCCTCAAACTCTATGGTGTGCAAAAGATCTGAACCCTCTTTTACAACAACAGGAAAGGCAAGGGGCGAGAAAGATGATTTTGTGACCAAACATCACTGCTCCCTCAGTCACCACACTCAAACTCCTGACATCTTCAGGTGATGTGAATGGCATAACTCTACTCATGTCAAGGGTGCTATTTTAATTTATTCTGCTTAAGAACAGAATAAGATCTTAATTATGCCCAACTGTATATATATAAAGCCAAACACTAAGCACCAGTCATTCAGAGCCAACTCAGGAAGATTCTCATCAGTGTGGACTTTGGGGACACCCAGGATATGTGGTTGGAAACCACAACCACAACTGGCAAAGAGCTAACTGCCTCAAAAGATGAGTCCTGGAGCTTAAGTTCACTGTAGACTGTATACTGAAAGGACTATTTTTTCACTTTCTCTCAGGATTTGCAACTATGAGCTGAATACGGTCTAACAAACTCACTTTTGGAACTAATGGTATTTGAATTCTTCTACCATGTGTTGCAATTTATGACACATCAGAAGACATTGTACAAAAAAATAAATTAATGCTGATTTCCTTTGATAGGCAAACTGAAAAAAATTACAACTCCCCTTGCCCCCTGCCAGAAAACTTTTTTTACTCTTACAAGTCTGGAAAAAAATCAAGAAAGAGGAAAACAAGATGTAAGTATGGTGCAGATATACTCTAATTTGGGATCTGATGAGACATTTTCTATAATGTGAAAATTATGGCATATTTTGCACAAATTCAGGTAAACACTTTTTATTTTACCGGTTTGTATATTTTTGCTTACCTGTTCATGGCATTCTATTAGGTCCATCATAAAAAGGAAATACTGTTGGCAGTATTTATTTGTAGAGACAAGCATCAATGCTAAGCACTTAGCAGTACATTATGGTTTTTTTGAGGATGCACTTGGGGGAATCAAAGTATTTTATTGCACAATAGATATTATTCTGTTTGTACTTGTATTCCTCCAAACTTAAACCATTCACAATGTTTTATTTCTCAGCATACAAAACCAAGAACACTGACTGGGGTGATATTGTTAAGTATTCAAACAATTCCTGCACATCACTTGCAAAAAGAATGCCTTTGGGTAAATATCTTTGCTTTCTCTTTTTCTTTGCCTCTCCTTTATTGGTGCCCTTATATGACATGTTCTTGAAAAAATGAACATTTGCTCCATTTACTGTTTAACAAAAATAAGGCATGAAAAATGTTATAAGCTATAAATAAAATCATCTAGTATTTGTATTGCTCTAATTTGTCAGGGGTTGAATAAATGTTAATTATACAGCTTTTTAAAAATCCGACTTGTTAATGTCATTTTTAATTTAGAACGTTACACTGTAAATGTTTTCCATTGTGTTAATTTACACCTGTTATTACAGCCTCCATTATTAGGTTTACACTGAAACAGCTACTTTGTGCCACTGAAATTTGCTTAAAACAGCAGAAACAATTACTAATTAGAAGGGCATGTTTACTTTAATTATATTTATTTCCTAGTCTAGTTTTATATGTAGCACACTATGAAAGTGTATGATTCAATTAGCCAAACCCATTTATCTTAGGCAATTCCTCAAATGAGCATTGCTTAGAAAGATGCCAAATTCTTTCAGCACTACTTTGCCTCATAAATTTCATAGGTGACACTAATAAATACATATGGTGACTGGGTATCACTTTCTAGGTGACCTCACTGCTTTCTCCTATTTTTGCTAATGCTTATTCAGTAATTGCAGATTACCAGAATGACATTTTATTTAAACGAGCCCAACTGTTTTAATCAAAGATGTTAAACCAGTGACATGGAGAACCGTCTTTAGCATTCATAAACTCAGAATCAATACAAGATAAGCATTCACCTCATTCAGTTATCCCCACAATGTGAAACTACTCCTAATACTCATCCACTGATATCTGGAGCTTGTCTTATGTCTTACACAGTGCTTTACAAATTTGCAAACCAAGTGCCATTTAAACTTCCTGGGAACAAAAAGTTAATGTCTTTATCCTTTGCAAATATGACTCTTTGAGTAGCTTTTCTAGGGAAAGTTGTATTATCTATCCACTCTCATAGATTAAAAAGGAGAGCCATCTCATTCCTAGTATTATGTTTTAAACCTGAAGTGAGGATTAAAAGAAACAAAAAACAAGAGAGTTATGTTTCTAATTGATAGTCATTGCTCCTAATCTATGATATTGGCAGGCAGTATGAAATACTGTTGATTTTGAATAACATTATTTCAGTACTTATAACAACATTCAGTACTCTGAAAAATAAAACTGAAGATAAAATTGTACCAGTCGGGGAAATCCCAATGAGTTCTACATCGCAAGCTGCTCTGCCTCATTCAGCCATCAAGGTTAATGTATTTACACTATCTCACTGTCACTGCATGGGCATAGCAGTTGTTTGACAGTCAAAGAGTGCAGCTTATGCTGTCAAAGTGGCTATGACAGGGCTATAGCTTCCCAAACAGGAGGAACTGTTGCCTGTGGAATGATGTACAACAGCTGTGTGTGCAGTGCTACCTGTACTGATCAAATACATGAATTTAGATCATCGCACCTTGGACTGCTTGGGCCACATTTTATACCTTCCTCCACAAAAGGATTTCATTTCTAGTTAAATTTCCCTTTAACATAGAGAGTGTAACAAGAATGATGACAATCTAATCTTCTAAGAAGAATTAAGCCAGTATCTTGTGTGGCCAAAGATCACAGACCTACCTTCTCCTAATCCACTGCAACGCAGAAAAGAAAACAGTGTATAAATAGAAAGCCTGATGTAATTCAGAAAAAGCTGCTATGAAAAAGTCAGCATTTTGAAAAAGCTAACAGAGACATATCTCAGTTGAGGCAATTATTTCGTAGGTTAAGAGGAAAGAAATACTGCTGCAATTGAAGATTTGTCTTCATAGGGGTTCTCAGGAAAGTCAAGGCAAATCAACTGAGGGAATTAAGTCAGTTCCCAGTCAGATGAACACATATTATGGCAGCTTATCCCTCCTCCAAGAGGAAAAGGGATCAACTGTACCGATGTAAGATCACTTTGAGGATGGACCGAGCGCATTCATGTAGGGTTTAACATGCTTTAAGGTATGCAGACAGACTTCACGCATTTAGTGCCTCCCCTGCTCTGGCACTGCCTTTACCCACACCCCATGGTCACTGATAACAAAGGCTGACTGAATGGACCCCATGTCTGACCTTTCACTAATAGCACTTTCTCTTTTATTTTCATGCAGGGCATGGGGAAGGGGAGGTTATATGAAGTGCACTGGCAATTTCTAATAGCTAACTATCTTTAATAATGAAATGTAAGATAACAAATCAAGTCTGAGTCATAACTAATTAAAAGAAATGGGAATTGAAAATGAATGTAATTAGTCAAAATTTCTGAACAGTGCCTTTATTATAAAGTCAATAATTAAAATGGAGAAATCAGTGTTTTGTAACATAATCAAGCCCCTACATAAGCAACTTCTGGCCTTTCTTCAAGTGTCTTGGTTTTGAACATCTCTGCTTTTGGAAAACTTGGATTACTGTAAATGTGAGGGGGAGGCTTCCAAAGAAGAAACTAATGAGAGGGACTTAGTTATCTTTGCTGGGACACTGTCAAGGAAAGTTGACGACAGTATGTTGTTACTGCTTTTGTAATTAGGTTACTCTCTTTGAAACAGCAGAGAAGAGGCATCTTCAATTAAAAGTGAAATAATGCTTATTTTGCCTAAGTCAGTAATACACTTACATGTACCTATATGGTACATACAGTTGTAATGAATCTGAGTTTTTAAGCACTAGGCTATATACATGCAAAGCAGGTATGTGCCTTTTAAAAAGGGACCTGTAGGTGTTAAATTAATCAGACTTCAGAAGAATCTTGATTTATAAGAGAAATATATTAATTCACTCTAGTATTTTTGCTTTGACATATACCTCCTTTTAACTGTGGTCTGACTCTTTTTAGGCTTGTTCAACATGGGTACTCCAAAAGGGGGTTTCTTACCTGTAACAATTGTCTAAGAGCAATGATACTGCTTTTCTGACCAAGTATTTACCCTGGTCTAATTCTTTTTGCTCCACCACAACATATATTGACACAAAACCCCATAGAAAAGCCTGGTACTTTCCTCAATACCTGCAATGCTGGCCCAGATCAGAGCTTTTTGATTACTTTTAGCCAACATCCCACCAGGTTATTTTACTCAGGCTCATTTAGGGGCAAACTAGCTCATCAGCCCCAGCTCTGCCCAGCCAGCCAGGCAGTCTGCCTTGCTGGTGCAGCTGGGAACCAGCTGGCTATGGAACACCGCATTTACACTTTTCTTCTCCTTCTCCTGTTGCCCCTAAAAAAAAAAAGATTGAGATGTGACTGTCTTTTCCAAAAGAAGGGGATGATCCAAAGGTATCGCATCCAGTGGAAATCCACCACCACAAATAGCCAGATAATACATGACACAGTCATATGTTCTTTATTACTCCTAGTAGAAAGTAGTAATATTTTAACCCAGCGTCCCAGACACAGAGCGTGAAGGGGAAACACACTCGTCCTCAATTCAGGCCTGCCAGATAAGCAACTACTCCATTAAGCCGTGCCTGTGATCTGACACTATCCAAAAGGCAAGGCCGCTGCCCAGGGAGCCTCCTGCCTGGTGCTCACTCCTGCTGCTGTTGTGCGAAAGGCTTCAATTAGGACTGACCTCAGCATGGGAATATTCCTCCCTGGGTGGGAAAGGAAATATCACAGACTTCTCTCTCTGAGACTGGGGTGAAACCGTGCCATGCTGGATTCACCTCCCACAGACCCACTTGGGTAAAGGGTGTGCATCAAGGAGCAGCACAGTAGCACAAACTAAAACGAAGACACTGATTTCTTGAATATTTGCAATGCACGGGGGACTACACCAGCTTGGTGCTATCAGTAGCAGTCCACAGCATGTGTGTGTGCACAAACATGCTCCCCTCCACAGGCTCGCTAGCTACCTTGAAGCAATGCTGCTCCATGCATACACACACTCACATATATGCAGCTGCACGTTCTGCACAATGGGGAAAAGAATACAGAAAACTGTGAGTTACAAGACACTGAAAGATCTACTCAGGGTCCACAGGGACCTGACAGCCAAAAGAAATGGCAAGAAAAAAAAATAAGGGGGGGTATATCTAAAAAGTGGTTGTATCCAAATATTCCCTACATAAATGATTTTTTTACTATTACATTATCTTCCAGAGAACTAGCACTTCAAAAACATAGACCTGAGTGCTACTGTAGTGATAAAGAAGCTACCAAAACACAACATTCAGGCTACCCTAGTCCAGCAGAGTTAAGATTACCTTTATTCCTGATTCAATCAGAAAAAAACCCCAATAGATTCTTGCACGCAGTTGGAGGCCACTTTAAAATAGATGTATGTGCCCATCTTAAAACCATTAACAAACCTCTTTTTACCATAGGATTCTGGCTAGCATGGAAAACTGGGCAAGCACTGTGGATTCAAATGATTAATAATGCATGAATTCCTCCGAATCAAAGGTAAAGCAGGCAAAAATGACAAGCAGAAGGAGAAAGCATCTTAAAAAAATTACCAGAGAGCTAGTTTTGGATCTAAAGGCAACACCAAGCCTGCCAACTTCCCAAAGAGGCTGCCAAGAAGCCAGATGCCATAACTGGAAGGATATTATCCAGAGTTTTACATCTGAGTCTCATGAGTGCCTTTGAAAAAGGGCAAAAAAATGGATGCTGGCAAGAGCTCAACTGTCTAATTTCTATCCCCACCCTAAATATTTATTTAAAAGTTAAATTGAAACCATTGCAAAAATTAAAGACAGGATGTGTAAATACAATGTTAAGTATTTACAATGACCCACAAGGGCGAGCTAGCCCTACTAAAGTACTGAAAAACTCTCTGGGAACATGAATTAAAGACCCGAGGTCATCCCAAACTCCCTGTTTGAGTTGGGCTTCAGAGAGCACACATTGTCCCTGAGGAAGGACTCAGGATGATTGAGTTTATAGAAGTGGTGCCTGATCCTGCAGCCAGGGTGGGCACAGGAGGACTCCACACAGCTCCTCTCCCACCAAGTACAGCAAGTATGTGGCTCATCCCTACCACATGACGGGTTACACCTGCTGCACTGTGGGCCCTACATGTGTCTGAGTGAAAGCAAGTTCACCCATTACAGGAGCTGGCCCATGGCTGTAACACAAGAATGATGCCACTGTTTTGGCTATGCTGGAGACACATTTGATCATATCATGGAGGAGATGCTGACCACCACCCTTGAGACAGAGGGCAGCTGTAGACCATCAGAACAGTTTAGATGGTCTACAGCTTTCTCTATTCTCATACCTGAAGAAGTCAGTGCAATGAGGTGGGTAAACAGCCTGCAAGTAACAAGCTGCAAAAAAAATGGAGCCAAAGAGTCTCTAATCAGAAGACAGACCAAATGTTGGCTACCTCCACTCTGCAGCAATGTCCCACAAAGTGTAAGGTAGCACTGTCAAATTGGATCCAGCACCTCTAATAACAAAGAAAGTGACCATAATGTTTGGATTTTTAGGGCAAGTGAAAGAATATCTACAGAGGTCTCTATTGAACCCGCATGCCTAAAATCGGATTTTAATTCATGTAGCCTCCATTTTGTGAACACATTAGCACACACATTTAAAATACTTGAATAATTCAATTTAAATCACTGGAACTCCTCCTGTGCATCAAATTAAACACTTGCACAGGGTCCTCTTAGGTCACAGTCTTGCACTGTTTATGCAGAAAAAATTTTGTAACCAGATTGATTTGTATATCCTGCCATCGCTTGGCACTGAGCATTTGTATCCCTTGACATTAACTGGCATCTGTCAAGCACTCTCCTATAAAAAAGTTATTCAGTTGCACACGTTTGTAATATGCAACTGCATGTATTACTTGGATAAAGGAAAGGCAGTTATTTTGATTTCTGCCATAAATACAGCATATGTGTAAACTATGAACTGCAGAACACAAAAAAATGTAATTACTTTTCCAAATACTGGGCAAGTAAGCAGTATTTTACAAGACAAGAAAAAAATGTTCAGGTCAAAACTGCAAATTGAAGCAACCAAGCTTGCACTAGACTTGAAGGAGCACAAGATCCCCCTCCAGGACTGTGACAGGTTAATGTCTCATCTTATTAAACACACCTGCTCTGTCTCCACTTCTGGACTTTCTACAGGCTCATTAGGATTTGTTAGAGATTTTGGGGTTTATTTTAAAAAAAACCCACCAGGTAGTATAAAAAAAAAAAAAAAAAAAGAAATACTGAATTAACCTAAATCTCCCTTTTTGCTAGTTCAAGTCATGTTTATAATGTGCATGCACCACTTTGCATTTACCATGAGGTGCCTCAATTAGTTTATAGACAAGTTAACCTTCTATCTCCCAGCAAATATAATTCATGCTCATTTTATACAACACAGCATTCTGCTGGCTATTATCCATCATTTACAAGTGTTATTTGTCTATAAAAATGACACTAAAAAGTTGAAAAATGATTCTGCTCTGCCTGCTTCTGGATGTGTTTTAACAAATGGTACCAATGCAAAAAGCTCTAAGTCATGTAAGAAGCAATTAGTCAAAGAAGCCATAAATATTTTTTAAAAAGGATATAAATGATTGCTTGCCAGATAGTAAAAGCTCTAAAGGTTGCTACATAATAAAAGACTGAACCTACACATACATATCTGAGTAACTTTACCCCCGTGTGCAATCCCATTAGGATGAACAAGGTTACTCAAGCAAGTAACATTTGCCAGGTGAGCAAGTGTTTGTCCTAAAATAGTTAAAATAGTATTCTTCATTATTTATCGTTAATGAAGTTAATCAAATTCAGCGCTACTTACTCATGCATGCATTAAATAGAAACCTGAACATGACATGCATATTTATGGAACAGAGATTGAAAGATCATTATCTGTAGGGAAGAAAATCCAGCAAAGAAAAGGATGCGTAAAATGTGTCTGTTATCTTATTAGAACATAAACTGTTTTGCCTAAAACATAAATATTTATTTTAATTAATTCAATTAACCTAAATAATAGCTTCCACACATAACAACTATAGCTATTGTATGACTTTTGTGATTTCTGATGAAGATGTAGGCCATAGCTGTAGCTACCATCAACCAATTGGTCTAATTCCATGGAAGTCAATGGATCGCTACCAATTTATACCAGTGTGTGTCTGGCCTGTAGCTCCCCACTAGCTGCATCTCTTACATTGAACAGAAATACAGTATACCCCGTGCTACCAGAAACCCAAAAGAACAAAAATTAAATTGTTCTATTTACTTTTCAGTTAACAAATAACATGAACATTCCCCACTTTCATCTTAAAATTCTGAAATTGCAACTAAGGGGGGTTTTTATTTTTAAATTTAGATACCTGTATACAGGTTTAGAGGCCAGACAGATGGATTTGGTAATCCCAGAGAGAGAAAGAAGGATGAAAAAACTTTAAAAGTGCAACTATTAAATATTCATGCCACTGGCATTCTGTATCTTCAGTGAAGTTCTTGCTCTATATATGGAATAAAACCTATAGTTAAGCACATGACTCCAGTAACTATCAGTTTTGAAGGAGTTCATTATAATGTGAGGGGGAAAAGACTCTCTAGGTTGCTAAATATACAGCAAAATATATTGAGAAAATAGGGGAAGAAGACATATTTCTGCGTGTTCCTTGGCCTTTAAATAATGACAAAGCAATTTTGTTTTAAAAACTATCTTATTGTTCAAACACCTGAAGAAAAACGAGTGCATTACCTTCAATCAGTTTTTCAAGTTCTAAGGTGATTTTATTAACTCCTTTTTATTGCCCAGTTTGAATATTCTAATTGGCACACAGCACACTTGCAGTCACTAGATATCCATTAGACTTTAATGGGTTTGAAATGGTCTACAGTATTATGGGGTTGGCAGACCTACTGCAGTCCCATTTACTTGACGCAAGGTAAGTGGGGCATAAAAACACAATGGTTAATGCCACTGCAAGAATTAAAAAAAAAGCTTCCTCCGGGTCCTCCAGCGTGTATGCTTATGGATGGTTTTGCACAGGCAAGGGCCAGTCTCCACAAGCACAGATAACCAAAATGAGGTCTACAAGAGCATGTAGGTAGCAGGATGGGAGAGAAGCAGGTCTGTAGAGCAGTACAGCTGCTGCCCAGTGTGTGCGCTGGGGCTTGCTTCCACTTTGCAAGCTGCATGCCCACCATGACTGCCTCCTAGAAGAAGCACTTCCCCAGCACATACTGTAACTGTCCTCCCTGCAGTAAGCACAAGCTTTTGCGCCCACCCGCCAGTGAGGTAACCTCCTTTCCCTGTGCTCTGAATCACAGCATGCCACGCAGAGAAAAAAGGGAAAGCAATACACAGATATAGAGCACTTATGTGCTTCATACAAGAAACAATTATATATTAGTGTCCAATACATTGGAAACCTTGTTCACGAGGGTGGTTCTTTTCCATCAAAACTGTCCCTGCAATGACACGAAGGCCAACCGGGATCCCATTTGGGGATCCAAATTCTGGCCATTTCAGGAGAACAAGTTCATGACTATGAGAAGTGTGAACGGAAGACTGAGACAGCCTGATATGCCTATTCAAGCAAAAAGTGAGGGGTGGGCAGCTGAGTTCCTGTAAATGAGAAAGCCCTTCCCACTGACACACTGCAGTTGTGTAAATGCCAGCCTGGAAAGAAAAAAAAAAAAAAAAATCCGAGTTTCACATGATAATTTTAAATTTAATTTATTTCCATGTGAGGGGTTTAAAACATCCCATGTTTTATGACACTTAGGTAATATTAATAAAAGCCTACAGAAATCTGGAGATCTTTCTGCTACTACATAAATAATGCTCCTGCCTCCACTCCTGGGGAAGTGCAAAGGCCACGTGAAGATTCATCCCCTCTTTTCCTTTCCCCGTCCCCAGCTTTTCAGGGCACTCCAATACGCAAGAATAATCATGTTCTTCATCAGCCTCCTTTATTGAGTCAAAATAACTAATTCCACACATTTAATCACAGAATCCTCCTTTTATCCTCTAATTACAAAGCGGTGCCTGTAGAAATTAAAGCGGCGTGCTTGTAAATATTTTCAGGCACAAAGGAAGAAGCAAAGCCAGGTGAGCAATTTTGTAAGAAAGGAGGGAAAAATATCCCGGACCTTCTGTATTCTTTAGTTACAAGTGATGAGACCATTTTTATTTGGGTGATTTTACACAATAAATTTTAAAGAGTAGTTGCTTAAGTACATCTAAAGGTTAAACCTTCAAGCAGCTAATCTGTATGTAAGAACAAGTAACTGTCAAATACTTAACCTTTTACAGATTAAAACTGTCTGCCTAACAGATGTGAAATCATCATTGTTGTAATTGTTATAAGTAGATATCTGAGCATTTTCTGGAGATAGATCTCTTTTTTTTTGAGCAGTAATTTTATGCCCCAGGTCACTTGCGTGTTCATGGCTGTGATAAAACTACCGCTTTCCATGAGAAGTTATATGCCAGGACTTTATAACTGCTGTACTGGTTTCCAGCACCAAAATTATTGGTTGTAACAGGCAGTTTTAAATTATTATAAAATGAACTTGTAGGGTGACTGAAAATGTTTTAGTGTTCAGTTACTGTAAGTGGTTGTATAAGTGAATTTTTACAATAGTATGGTCAGGGCATAGGAGAAGAAAACTCTTCAATTTCTGTAATAAGCTGTAAATGTTACTTTAAAATACTGCTCTTTGACAACGTTTGATAGAAATACACCCAGTTATTAGAATACATCTAAAATGACATTACATTATGTTTATCAGTTTTAAGTATTAAGGATATAAGAGAAAAATGTTTCTACAATGGTACGTGAGCATGGAAACAGTACTTTTTCCCATACACTACTTATATATAGCAGGGCAAACTAGCCTGAAATCCTTCAGATACCACTTAGAAGATACTTATTCCTACATGGATCTACCTTTATAGGCCAGCATCATGCAACTAGACCAGGCATTTTCTTCTTCAGTCACAGTGAAACGTAATTATTAGACTATCCAGCAGCCAAGTCAGCTTACAAATCCAGTATGTTACATTCAGTCATGTTGGGTTTGTGGGTATAGATTTTGGCTTGGCCCTCATCATGCTGCTGAATATGCACTGGGAAAGTGGACCTGTCTTCGACTCTGAGGTACGGGCTTCACCCTCCCTTCCCCTTCAACTTTTTGCAGTTTTATATCATTTTAGTTGGAAATACCAGAGGTCAGGATTCTTCTGATGCAAGATGCTGCACCAGGTCCAGTGCAGGCACAGCAACTGCCCTTCACAGACTGCAGCTACCTCCCCCAACGCCTTTCCTGAAAGACCTCATTTAGTCCAACAGGAAATTTCCTGCAAGTATGTGTTTTGGGCTTCACGCCAGATACTCAACCTGAACTTTTTTTTCCATCTACTAAGTAAATATGGATTTAAAACAAGTAAGAGGTGGTGGGTTTTTTTAATTTCTCTTTAACCCAGGTATGCTGCACAGATTGATATGTATTGCATAGTCAGCGGGCCTTCCTTGGGAAGCAAAGTATCAGACTGTGGTGTCTCCCCATTGTCTACTCCCTCTTCCCCAGCTGTTACTTTGAACCTGCTAATCGATTTCAACCAAATTTGACAGAGGTTTCAGAAAAGTCCTACTGAAAATCAGCAGCTGTTTACGTGGTGCTAATAACTCGGTCCTTTATCCAGCCAGCTGATGGCAGCCAGCCTTCCATCAGCATGCGAGCACTGTTCAGTTCAAGCACAGCTCTGAAACTGCCCCAGCTGCTGGCGTTTTCTCCCCACGTCAAAGAAAAAGAACATGAGGGAAATGCAATCACTGCCAAAGAGGGGCAGTGGGGCTGCAGTGGGGCTGCTGGCTTGCAAGACACAAAACTGTGGTCTAGTTTTGGCAGTTCCACTGCTCAGGGAAGCTTTTTTCCCCTACCTAGATGACTGGCAATAATATATATATATATATATATAAAATTTAAAAAAATAGTATTAAACTGGGTTCTAAAAATTGTCAGTTAGCCCCTATACCTATTCAAAGCTCAATCAGTAAAGATGGAAAAATGAGGTTTTGAAGAGCAATAAAAATGCCAACAACAAGCACACACTGTCTTGTAAAGTATTCTGCAAATGACCCCTCTCACCTTGACCCATCTGAAAGGGAGATGCAGAAGTTGGTGCATCACCATCACCCATATGAGAGGTTATTTCCAGGACACAATGAAGTGATATGCACTGACCTGCACTCTGCATCGATGCAGTTTCCATACAAGTTTATTTGTGAGCTGAACTTGAGCAGAGAATGCCAGCTGTGCCATATTGTAAAGTGGATTTGTCATGTGGATTTATCCATACTTTGTCCATTAAGTCACCCTTGGGAACGAGCACTAGTTAGAACTCTCTGATAGATGTGAAGGGTTTTTATACAGACGGAAGAGAAAAAAGGAATGCAGTGATTCCAAGAGACTGGAGGAAAAAGATAGAGGTATTATTAGCACATCGAAAGGCATCTGAAATATAAATTATTTGAAAGCACATCACTTTATATATCCTGTTAATTACATGGTTAATATTATGGAATCTGACAACTCCCCATAGACACCAGGACTATTGATGAGTTCCATTTTATGTTAGAAATTTCTCTCTTCTTGTGCAGAATTACCTCTTTAACCTCTTTCAGTCCAATAAATTCACATTAAAATGTGACCAGGAGTGACAACCTTGGGAGAGGACTAACCTCTCCCTCTATCATGTCATTTTAGCCTCAGTCTCAAATTGGTACAGCACTCCCATAGCTATTAGCTCAGCTCTTCTCCTGCCTCCTGAGTAGATGAAGCAGTATGTCTAATTAATTTACAATCCTTAAGTACAAAGGTAGCCATCAGCAAAACTACATTAAAATCAAACTACCAATAAGGTAATTGTACATAATTTTCTGGGATGTTTTCACTAAATATCATCTTAGCTTTGTAGCTGAATGTTTTCCAAAGTCTAGCCTTACAGCTACGTGAAAGTCAAATATTTCATACATTACAGTATATCTCGCTCCACATGGAAAAAAAAAAAAAAAAAAGAGAGATACTCTTTAATACAATGAAATGCAATTTAAAGCCAAGTCAATAAGATACTAACCTCTTATCCTCAAATGAGGGCTACGTTATACATCATGGGTTAGAAGTTAAAAATGAAGAGAATGGTTCTTGCCACTCATAATTCAAAGCCTGTTGTCAAAAGCTTTCTGTTCATAGAAATGCTATTGGTTTTATTCAGCTGGCAGAAACTGTGCAGTATTCTAAGTAGCTCAGACAGATAGCTTTTTTAGCTATACAGTTCAGAGCCAAATTTTCCTGAACAGCATAAGGACTTGATTTTGCTAATGTATACATGTTGCACTGTACCCAGTTCCAGAAATAACTGGCGTCCGTGAATGCAGGCTGGGGTCTAGGGAGGATACATGCTAACAGCCAGATTCCCTATTTTGCTTTGTACTCAGAGACACCAGACACAACCAAAGGTTGCTATGCTAAGAAGCCCTCTGAGAGCACGAAGGTCCAGGAGGAAGCTCTGGTGTCGCCCAGCTCCCTACCCGCTTCTCACTGATGAGAAAATACTAAATATTGGGCGTGCGAAGCAAGGGGCACACTTAAAGACAACAGCAATGGGCGAGATTCTCCCCTGAGCTCCAGCCACCCTCATAAAACTCTCATTTTTTGCCGGGGCCAAATAGTTGGGGGACATGAGGGGTGACTAACCTTCTGCAGGCAGCCATCCTCTCCTCCCACCCTTGAGCCTGAGGAGAATAGAGATGAGGCGTAAAATCTGAAGCCCCCTTCACTCTTTCGTTTTCTCTGGTTGTCAGACAAGTGATACTTGCCAGCATCCTGAAGGGTACGGGGAGCCTTTTTTCTTTCTACTTCCCCCGAATAAACCCCCTTCTGTAACCATGCCATTCTTGCATGGTCAGGGACAGCAGGAGAGGAGCTGAGCTCATTTACTGTGAGGAGCTGTCAGCATTTCCCTTAAGGAGGACAGGTTGCCAGCCTCTCTGAAGCAGTTATGTGGTGGCCTGGCCTTAAGCAACCTTCATTTCCCAGTATCGCATTCCCACTCTCTGTTGTACACAAGGAATCCTGTACATTGCATCCTCCTTATCCCCTATGGCCATATCTGATCACTGCAACATAGTCCTAGACTTGGTCCTAGCCCTTCGTGATCAACAGAGCTTACGGAAAATATTGATAGAGGGAGCAGAAAGCTGGACCAGCTAGAGACTTCGCTGTGGCAGCCCAGAGGTGGTTGCAGAGGAACAGATGAAGTTTTAGGTGTGAAATCTCATGCTGTTTGCTCAGTGTTGTTTGGCGTGAGTGGCCCTGAGGAATGAGTGACTGCAGGAGAAACAGAGATGTTCTTGCTGACAGGAACAGAACAGGACGCTTATTTATCCCCATCTTCTTTCTGGAGGGAAATCATCTGCTACTGCTAACGCCGAAATCTGTGCATCATGCTCATGTCTGCACCAGGTTGAGGAGTATGACAGAAGTTGCCAATTACAGATAAAGGCTATCTTCAAAATTTGGATAGAAGCCACCAATTTTGACTGCTCTGCCATATAGTGGTACTTCTTATTCTTATAAGAAATGCCTAGAATTTGGTACGGGTATTACATTAGCTATATTTTAAATCTATATAAGCAAATTTAGTTAAATAACTGCACATTTGTGTGTAATTTTCCACATACCAATGCCAGCACCCTGCAGACTGTACAGCAGCCTACTCAGTTTACATCTTCGTGTATTTTCCTTGCCCACATATAGGCAAGCCCATAGTTACTGATATTCTTTTAGAAACCTGACCTGCAGTCTACTGGGAATTATTATACGTCTCGCCAGAAAAAACTGAATAGAGGACATGCATGCCTTTACCCTTATGTGCTGCACATGCCTTTTCCCCAGGCACATACCTGGCAGGTGCAATCCAGACCTTCATTTGTCACTCAGACACCAGTAATGGGCTCTCCAGAAATACTCTAAATAGATTAGATTAGATTAGATGAGAATTATCTTCTGGTTTTTTAGACCATCTTGGCATTAACAACAAAAGTAGGTATATTTTCCACGCAAACATGCTTTCTCTGAAAAACTAAAACAATAGGACAAATGTTCCTGTCTCCTCTGAAATAACATTTACTAGTCCTCAGTAGCAAGAAGCAGCTGGCTTCAGTTAATCTGGTGGGATAACATTAAACTTAATATATGTAATGACATTAATATCTAAACCTTCTTCTAAAAGACTTCGGTACAGGGATGAGCTGCACAGCTGGGTTCAGGGTTAGACACGCAGCTCCTGAAATGGATCTCACAGTGCTATGTTGGGTGCCAAAGCTTCCCGTACTGAGAATGGGGAGAAGCCAGCACCCAGCAACCAGTTTCTCAATATCAGAGGTTATGCTGGGAGCCAAACCCTTTGCCTGCCAAAGGAAAATGTCAAAGAGAATTTAAGGTTTTTGCTGTGATTAGATTCTCCCATGACAGAAGGACTCACAGCCCTAGTCCCATCCATGTATTTGGGTCAGACAACAGAGGCACACCTTTGAAAAGAAAAACCAAAGAACACAGCCAAGCATATTGTTTTGGTAACATCGTAGTGGTTCAAACACCAGCATAACAAAACAGAAAGTCCAAATCCAAGTATATACTCATTGTATAAGGCTTCACATCCATGGATTTCAGTCTCAAGGAACATTCACTACTTATCAGGCCAAAGGCTTTTTTTGGTGACAAGCCCGTCACCACTCTTCCTGGAGCTTGACCCTAGTATGGATCTGGGAATGGAGGGATCATGAGACCAGGAGGAAAGTGGCTGACACATTCAACTGGAAAAGGAGGAATCCTGATTTTCAGTCCTCACCTCCCTGGGTGCCATCACCCCAAAGCTGCATAATGTGTGATGTGCAAGGAGTGCAGACAGCATGTGGCCACAGTTTACCTTAGATTTATCCAGGACTTTAGGTACTTGGCTAATGAATCTGCTAATCCCCAAACTGCCTCTAGGTATGTGCTATAGGAAAGCTGGAGATAATGTCTAAATGTGCTGCTGCCAGAAAAGAAGGGCATCTTGGGTACCTAGTTAGGTTGTGAGGGGTTTCTGGATCATGGGTTTTGTTATGTTAATTCTGACTAAACTCCGCCCTTAAACCACAATGTTGCACCTTGGTTAAGAGCTGCAAAGACTGAAGTAAGATCTGCTTTGGTGGCACATCACCAGCTAAATTAATCTCCTGGCATAAACTTGCACTGTTTGGTTCAATGAACAAAATCAAAATCCAGTCTCCAAATAACTCAGAGGAATTTCTGGCTGATGTGGCAATCATTAGGCATATTAAACGATAAATAAAATGAAAGTGATTTTTAGTGGTTCAGATAGACAGGCAGGTAGTATGTTAGTACTGCATTCAGCTTCCAACCTAGGTATGTCTCCAGCCTTCTAAAAAGCATCCTTTGTGGATTACTTGCTGCACTTTGACCTTCTAGAACTGCTTGCTTTTTCTTTTCACTGGAGACCTAAGATTCTTCTGTGCTCCCTTAGTTTGTACTCCCCATAAGCAATAAAACTATGTCTTTTGCCTTAGCTGACTGAATTTCTCAGTAATCACACACCTCAGATTACAGACTTCAGGTTTAGATGCACTGCTGTATGAAGTACTGTACAATGAGCAATCTACTGACTTTCTATTGTACCTAAGAGATACAGTCTCACAAATAAGTCTGGTTCCACCTCTCTCTTTTTGAGCCTGTCAGGTACCCATGCCAACAAAAAAAAAAAAAGGTTCATCTGTCTCACATCCTCTGTGAAGCTTTGGACATGTATACACAGCACAGCAGGGCAGAGATCCCCAAGCTAACAGAGACCAAAGTGGGGCACCATGCAGCCCTACAGGCTTTGGTCTAGGAGAACTATAGCTGTACTCACATGATGCCAAGACCAAAACAGTTAGTCTTTCCTCCTGAAAAAAACATGGGACAAAGCTGATCGACTCAGATGTTGTTCCCTGTGAACACAGCTGAACTGCTTACAGACCTACTGATGCAATGTTTGATGCAACTGGTGCCAAATATCAGTGTTACTTGAGGTAAATACAACCTCAGTGTTAATAGTAATAATATAATTTGGTTTTATCATCACATTTTATAATGTCTTTCAATGCATCTGGCCCATATCAGCTGTATGGTAATTGAATGTTGTCAGTAAAATTATGTAAAATTAATTTTGACACCCTTTCTCTGAAGTGTCTGTTCTGTTCTTCTATGTCCTTGTAATGAAATGTTTTGATACAAGAGATTTTCTTCAGAGAAAATAGCTCCCCAAGCTCCTGTTGCTACCCCTCTAGTTGCAATACTGCTGAATGTGTCATATGCAGGCTCTACCTCATCCTCTGATTTCCCCTTAACAAGTCCACAGTTATTTTCAAAGATGTTCTTCTATGTCTTGCCATTCTTAAGAGAAGGTCAAATTCTGTTCACTTGCGTAAAAACATGACTGATGATAATTTTCTGGTGTTAAAACCATGTATCACACACTAAGAAAAACATCAGGTGCAATCTTTACCTATCAGAAAAAGACTGGTATCACATGCACTAAAGACTTGACCCCAGTATGTCCCATATTTGGTTGCATTACTTTTGCTTGATTGCCGAGAGCTGGATCTTTGCAAGTACACCATATTCATGAATGTGTCACGCCTCACTATGTCATTGTGCCAGAGACTCATTAAAGATCTACTCAAAGCTTCCTTCCTAATTTATATTTCTTCTATGAGTTGCTTTGATTTGAGAAATCTCTTTTGCAAAAGGAAAGTCGTCCATTGTTTGGACTCTAAAAGGAAATGTAGGTGTTTAATTGGTGGATGTGGTTTTCATTATACTTTCCATCTCCACCACAAACCCTCTGCATAAATTGTGACAAGTCTGTTGGCAGCCTGCTATATCAGACTGGAGGTAGCTGACTTGATAAGCATGTCACCCAGCCGAAGAAAAACATGAATTCCCTCCAACTTTGCTCAGAATTGCTAATTAGCTCAAAGGCAGTGTCCTGAATTGGCACAGAAAACCACTGTGAGAAAGTCCTAGGGAGATGCAAGACTATAACTCAATAGGGTCTAGTAGTATCTTAAATGCTTTCTAGTTTACTGAAATCAAGCTAACATCTTTGCCCTGAATATACTCCTTATTTAAACACGAGCACAGTGATTTATGATCCAGTAAAGTCCCCAGCTTCATTTCTATGCAGCCCATATCATGATGGTAAAGAAGGCTCATTCGCCAGAGAAAGTAAAGAAGGAGATGTTTTCATTTTTATAAAATCAGTCACCTAGTCTTACAGGGCTGAGGTCCTTTCCCTCTCAAACAAATGAAAGAGGTGGGTGTAAAGGAAGCACTGATGCAGTCAAAGTTGTGATTCCCTGTTGTTTTTTCTCAATGGAGCTTGTTCCTGCTCCCACTCAGACAAAAAAAAAAAAAAATAATAAAAAAAAAATCAAACCCTTGTGTATACGTGCAGTATTTCCAGTAGCCAAGTGGTAAGGAAACATTTCCAGTGGGCAGTTTGCATGTGGTCACCCTGTTTTCCCACCATGCAGAGATATTTTGTGCCAGCCTGTTTGCCTACAGGTCAGAGCAACTTTTGGCCCATTTTAGTGTCTCCACTGCAGCCCGAAGTTTACCACTCCTCAGAGGTGGCAGGACAAAATGCAATCACAGCATGGGACTATCAGGCTCTGATCTCTCCCTGCTTGAGACACTCTGACCTCCACCGCCCTCAGGAAGGTCTTTACGAATTCACAGCTCTTAAACTAAAGCTCTCTTACAAAAGGAAATGTTTAACTGAGAGGGTACTCAGGATGCTGATGCCCTGAAGGGGTAAGATCATTCACCTGACACACAAAAAACATTCATGCAAAGAAAATGAAGAGTATATTTGAACTTGTAAGAATTTGACGCACAATTCACAAAAACCACCTAAGTTGACAGAAAGAGCCTCTTTCTGGGTGTGGGATTGTTTATATTTTCAGGTCAGTATTGTGGTTTGAATGAGTATGGGCACACTGAAAAATGATGCTCAAGCTTTAGTCTCCCATATGTCCCAGTCCCCCTGGACGTGCCCTAGAAATTCTGACATGAAAAGAGGAAGTCAGCAGTTTTGCCAGGACTTCCTAACAAGCCAGTCACGGTGGAAGCCTGACATCTAGAAGACTTGGAAAAGGGCCAGTTTGTGCACAGCATGTCCATCCTGTATGCCTGCAAATTCAGGTGCATCAGATTTATTATGCATGTGCAGATCACCTGATTTATTGCCATGGTTTATTACCAGGTGCAGCAAGGCCAGCAGCATATTCAGAACATGTTGGATTTACTGCACATACATGGGACATCTGCAAGTGCGCACAATCACCTTTCCTCCTGAGACATCCTAGGAGGAAATACAGGAACCATACTCAAACCGCTGCCTTCACTTTGGTTCTGTACTTGTCTGCAGGCAGAGACAGACTTCTGGGATAAAGTAAACGCAGCTACTTTAGCATACTCTGAGAGTATATTGTGAGAAAACTTGTTTGTACTTTTCAATCCTCCAGAGGGAACTGTGCACGAGAATAAGGGTGAACTAGCAGCATTTCAATAGAGCAAGCCTGTTTCTCTACCACACAGCAGATATATTAGCACCTAATGAGTTATGATGACTTCAGCTTTAACAGATGACTTTTCTTCCGCCAACCAAATTACAGTATAAGCACCACTAAAATTTTATTAGCTGGTTTTGCATGTGAATATGAGTTGAGGAAAGGAAAACACTTGAGTTACGTGTTTGTTCAAAAAATCGGAATTCCATTTTCTTTAAGACTTTCCATGAGAGATACATTTCCAAGTCATTTCTGCAAGTGGGAATTAGGGTATATTTGACAGGCATCCAGGTGGGGGCTCGAAGACTCTCTCTGATCCAAAGCAGCAGTACCGGAGTAGTACTCCGTAGTAGTGCTGTAACAGGTATATTTAATTAGTTCCCATTGGTGCCACACATGTTCTGATGAGGTGCTGGAATGCCTTGAAGAATATCTGATAGCTATCATCGTTTCAGTGTGCTGAGCCCTGAGGAGTCTCTCTCCTCGCTCATTGTGGAAGGGCTCCCAGGCAAGAGAGAGGTTACCTGCATCTCCAGGTATGGCCCTGGGGAGCACTCCCACACCCCCAAGACACTTCTTCAGGTACCATGCCTCCTGATCCTACCCAGAGCAGGGGGCTTGCTTCATTCACCCAGCCCATGGCTTTCTGCACCCAGAACAATGTCCTGTGCCTTCACTAGTGGCACAAGCGCCTGGCTTCCCCACCATTCCTGCACCTGAACCTGTCACCTTCAACCTGAGTCTGTAACAGTTGTTTTAGGTAATTCTGCAGGGTCCAGTATCATGTGCATGGAGTCAGCATTCATTTGTGTCAGGTCATGGAGACTGCTCAAGTGTACTCATTGCCTTTGATCTCATATGACCTCAGGCTCCAACGCTCCCACGAATAACTCCCTGTCACCAAGATACACTGTCCTACACTAGGGAACCTGCAGAACTTTAACACATTGGGATTATGGTAGCTCTAAACTATAATGCATTACTGAGACTGAGCTTACCCATCTACTGAGATCTTTGAGCAAGGGCATTTTTCTGCTGCTATACACATACCTCAGTTTGCACAACTGGACTTCATAGACGAGAGCCAGATGCAGCTGAGATGCCGCAGCAAACAGCATTTCCCAGGCAGGATGCTTTGACAATGACCCCCTTTTCTTTACAGCTCCTCACTGGTTTCCACTTTCCTCACCATGAAGGCCCTTTTTGCCCTATCCCCATCATTACAAAAAGTCATTACCAAAAGTTGTTACAAAAAGGCTGACTCTAGTCTTCTCTTGACCCATTAGGGCAATTCTCTCCAAGTTTCCAACTAATACCTTCAGGGTATCCCTGTGCTGTCACTCATGCTTGGGAGGAGTCCTCATAAACATGCACAAAATTGCTTCATTGTTCTTTTCGAGATTCTTGAAAAGAAAGTTCTGGGTTTTCCCATCATGCTCACACTCATGCATTTGGCAGCACTGTCAGGTTGGCAGTTTGCTGCGACCACTGTTTATTTGGACAATTAAAACACTCCCGTCTTTTCTTTCTGACTGGTTGTGCCTAAATCCATAATTTTCTTTTGTCTTTCACTTTCTCTGCGAAGTTTTCTGTCCGACGACTGGCTCTTTTTCCCGTGTCTGAACAGCACCTAGTGCAGCAAATCTGGGTCCCTACCTACAGGTGCAAAGTCCAATGGAAATGCACCTGAGTAATAACAGCAACCAACAGAAGGGTAATAGCTGCCACCCTCTACTGGAGCCAGTGCAGAGCACTAGCCATTCCAGTACATCAACAAAATATGGTTATGATGGGAACATGAGGAGTTTTACTGTTGCTTCTATTGGGGTAAAGAGTTAGGATGTTTCCCCTTCTGGGAAACGTTCATTGTAGTTTCATTTCAAATCATCCATGCTCCAGAATTAACTGCAACTTTCATTATTTGACTATTTTCCTTCCTCTTTTTAACTCATATGATAATTTCTTCCTTTTTTTTTTAGCTATAGGTTACTTTGCTGTACGCGAGTTTGTCACAGAACTCATTTTTCTAGTTACTTTGACAAACCTGACATCTTGCAGCTGTTACACATCTTGTTTCAATTACATCTCTAGATAAAAAGAATTCTCAAAGCCTGAAGGCTACAGATGGCTTCCTGGTGAGGGGTTAACTCCAGCTTTGTATTAAAGCCCTTTTGGAAGTCCCTTTTCTTGGGCTGTTCTCTTCAGCCTCCTTCTCTTATTTATTCACTTTTAATTCTGCTGTCTCACTTACTATAACCCCCATTCCTCTTTGGTCACAGGAGAGGAACTGGAGCCCCAGTGTCCATCCCTGCCTCCATCCCACCCAAAAGTGCCTTGGGGGAAGCGAAGCATCTATCACTTGAACCTTATCTCCACATATCATGCAGGCTGCTTATGGCAGGGCACAGCTGAACGAGCACAAATCAATGGAATGACAACTCGGACCACCACTAATCCCTAATAAATTCTGACCTGTCCCACAGACTTGGGAAGCTCTTGACAACTGGTGATGCTCTCGGCATCTGGCAAACCACTTGTGTCTAATTGGGTACCCTGAGATATTTACACTGTGCTTAATGGTTACAGAAGAGATTGATCACCCCATTCTTGGTATCTATCCAAAAAGGGTATATAAAATCCTTTGATCTTGCTAAGGCAGCAAAACATGTCTAACCATCAGTTATGTAAAGGTGGTTGTTATTAATTTGAATACTGCACAGAGAGGAAAGAACAGAAGTACCATATAATGAGATATATTAAGACTACAAAAGAATTAAGTGAAGCCGTTATGTTATGAATCATGATTTTATTGTTTAGCAGTCAGCTCTTGATGTAATTCAGATAATAATGAATGGGCTAATTCCTTCCACCTTTATTCAGGCAAAACTTCCATTGACTTCAAAGAGAAAGTTGCCCAAGTCAGGACTAGAGACTGCTGCATCTATTCTATTATTTGCAAATGCTTTTCTGAATATAAAGTGTTCCTTTATAATGGGCTATCACAAATAACAGTAACATTTACATAATATAAACCTCTTACATAAGTGTCTTTCATGTTCAGAAAAGACTTTTTATTCTTATTGCAAACTGCCATGTTAAAAGTTCTTCCACAAACCCTAATATTTATTAAAGTATAGGAGCATACATACAGACTTTCTCAGTGTACTATTTTGATCAGCTTTCCTTCTGCTCAATATTTTTCATTTCATTTTGCCATAATTTTTTTCTCAGGAGAATGTGTTATTTATTGATTATTAGCAAAGAGATGATTTATCATTGCAAATATTTCTCTTTATCATAGAAAACAGAGTGCCAAAAATGGGAAAATGTGCAAGCCTTGTTACATTTTAACAGATGCTAGCAGCATTTGAGGAAACAAATGAATAAATAGTCCTGCTTCACTGTTTCTCTCACTCTACATTTCTGTTTCTAAGTTAATGCTCTATATAACATTTCAAATTGGTACTTTTAAGTAATTCTTAAAGTAATGGCTCAAAACTTGAAAAATACGCTTAAGTGTAACACTTTCTGCTTTGATCAGGGCAGGACTCTTCAGGTTTTTGAAAAAAACAGATTTTTTTTCTCTCTCTCTGATTATAAACTATGCACTTCCATCTGGAACTTATTTTGATTTTGTGAATCTTAATGCCTCAGAAAAGCACACAGAACAATGGATGGGCACTCTTTGATTGTTTTAAATTGAAATTAATTAATTATGAAACAGCTGCAATAGTCTAAATTACTTATTTCCCCTTTCAGTGAAAATTAATTTACAGGCATTTGCAAAGCATACAAAAATAGAGACAAGAAAGTCTGTAAGAAGGAAAGCCATGTAGAATTGTCTATGATCTGTATTTCAAGAAAGTAAATAATTAATAGCTCCAAGGAAGCATATTAGAGATTACTCTTTCTATAATACAGTCACATTGAGCAGTAAAATAATGCTTTAAATCTCAGCAACAAATACAGTACAGAACTCAGTAGAGTTTACCTTTCCAGATAATAATTTTTTCAGCTGAAAACAGCAGTTTTTTTCACATTACAACCAAACTGTGACTTGAAAGGAGCTTCTCAGTCATTTAGTCAAGACAGATGAGCAATGAGTGTTAGAAAAGCTACCAAGGCATCAAAAGATCTACAGTCAAGGCCATTAAAGAATAGCTAATCTGCTCTAGTTCTAATTCTCTGCTAATGGGTTTCCTTAAATGTGCTTTACATCAGCTGTAATTAGTTCAAGATATTGCTACTTATATACTTCGAAGAACAACAAAAAAAAGGGTTGCATTTCTACCGCATAGTATGTAATCATGTTTGTGCAGCCATGCACCCAAGCTAGTAAGTTCTTGTGCAGTGCAAAGCCTCGAAGTGTGTCGTAAAGAGATACTTTGCTTAGATCTACAAAAGCCAGTGCAGGTGCAGCAGCAACAGCATTTATCTATTCTTTCCTTTGTTGGGGTTATCTCAATGCCATTTTACCTCAGATGTTGCAAATGTGACTCTACTAAACGGCCAGGGATACATTAAGCTGCATATATTGGAAATATGCACATTTTTACTACCAATGCTATGTGTTTGGAACAGATTTTCATCACCAGTAGCAGTGACAAAAAAAACTCAAACCCAAAACTCTTGCCACTTTTATGATAGAACACGACTGGGTTTTGAAGGGATTCACTCCTTAGAAAAAAGGTTCTTTTATCTGAGAGCACAGCAGTCTGACTCAATGACCTAGGAGAAAAGTAGGAACCTGTGGCCCTTTTGGACCCATCTACACAGTGAAAGGGGTAGAGCTCCACAAGCTAGCTGCAAGCACACTGGTATACCCAAACACACAAGGCAACGTGGTGATACTATTTCAGATCAGCTGGGATCATGGTGGTTTTCTTGCAAAGAGACTGAGTAAATAGACTAGCATATAATCACCTTTTGTACTAAGAAATTCCTGACAGTCTTCAGACCTAACCACAAAGCGCACTGTAACATTAATTTACTCTTTTAAACTGGCAACATTTAGCTAACTCAAGGTCATCATCCTGCAGAAAATGTGACACTCCCCTTGCCAAACACAAATGAAGAAATGCACGCTTAGCTTTTATTGCTACTTCGTCCTTTAAAAAGAGTTGACATGACAGGTTCCCTCCCTGGCTACTTCAGAAATAAGAATGTCTTCTATCGGATGCATATCAACATATTTATCTTCTCCAGAGTATCCCTGCCTACAAACTGTTCATTTGTTCTGGACTGACATTCAACCACCTATAGCACTTGCTGTTCTAAGACAAAGGAGCACAAAAACATTAAAATTACATCATTCCCTCCTAAAATCAACAGACCTGAGAGATAAACTCTCCTGGTCAATCAGAAGTGGTCAATAACAGAAAGAATCAACTTTCTCTTGGTGCAACACTCGGCAACATCAGAACAAAAGCTAACCCCCCACAGAGGAGGTTTAGGATATTTGCCAACACCACTCACACATCAGAACAGGCTTCCCAAAACCTTCACAGTGACCAAAGCAAAGAAGGCAAGACAGAAACAGGGAGATAGATGGCAGGAGAGACCACTGCTGGGATGGCTTCTGAATCTGAACTCTGCAAATTGCATACTTTACCAATGCTTTTTCCTCCTGATTAATCTGTCTGTTGTATTTGCATTTTTCATACCATCACAGGTCATCATAATACCCTGGCACCTAGATTGTACTATTATGGCAATGCATGGACTAGGAAGGCCACCCGTTTCTCCCTAATGGATTTCAAAAGTGATACATGCAATAAGAAGTGATCACAGCTCAATGCAATCAAAACATACTCAGTGTAAGAAGACACCACCTTCATCCTCTATCTGTCCACTCCTGCCATTCAGTCAAACGAGGCTCAGCCACAAAGGACTCTTTCTTTGGTCCAAAATATGTGAAAACAACCACAAGGGAAGACTGGGTTGCATTAAGAAGTTGTGTGGCTTTGTCAGATACAACCCTCTTGTTTTTAGTTTTAAGTACTTACAGTTGTGGATCATCTTTATTGAGAAACAAAACATAGCAACAAAAAAGTTTCTTAGCAAAGATTTCTGGTCCCTTCTGCATAATTTTAAGTGTTTCCTGACTGCTAAGACCACCACTGCTGCATTGGAACTAATTTATTTTTTTAAAAATACATAAAGGATCTCTGAGGATAAGTTTAAATTGCGTTCCTACTGTCGTATTTCCCAAGATACATCTGTATCCAGGTCCTTGGTACATGCATGCAGGTTAAAATCTTCCTAAGAGAATAAAACGCAGTCAACTTAAGTCACTAATGCTACTCTTTGTTTGCTTAAGGTATTAGGAAAGCTGAGACACCAGGCTGTAAGAGAGAAAGACAAGTTATGCATTTTTACCTTTGAAAAGGCATATAGAATGTTTAGCATGTAATATTAATAATTGCCATCATTTTCATTTAACTGTCACTATAGTTCATTCACTCTTTCTCCTAAACATAAATTTGTATTTACCCACAAATTATTCAGAAATTATACAGATTATTAACCGAGTATTAAACTGCAAGTTTCCATTTTTGTTCTCCTGGGGCCTTAGGCAGCACCAGCAAGCATAACCGGTGTCCTAACATTGATTTTAAGAGACAGAAGACCAGTGAGTAGCCATGCTGGTAATGATGCGAACACGGTGGGTTCAGCCAGAGCAAGGACCGGAGGGCTCCCTGGGAGCAGCCAGCCAGCAAGTCCAGCCCCAGCCAGCAGCACTGAAATGATAATTCCCATTCCCCAGCAGGGCAGGGTTCACGAAGAGGTAGTTTTGTTCAAAACCAAGGAAGCTTGGTTACAGTTTTCCCTTTTCCTACTTTCAGTTTTTTACAAAGAACCTGTGGTTTTCCACTGGAATTAGCCTTACAGCTAGCCAGCCCGTATACAAAGAAACTTTACACGGGTTTCCTAGAAAATACCATGTTTGTGAAATAGCATTTTGTGAGGATGCCAGTTCAAAGTTACAACTTGATCAGTCTGTTAAATGAGACATCGTCTCACACAGAATTTAACCTCCCTATTTTCTAACTGTATGTAATATCAAGTTTTCTTCATTTCCACTGATTTTACTTTGTGATTCCTATTGTTAATAACGTTATAACCTGACTTTAAGGTACCTCTGAACATACGCTGTGAATAATTGCTGGAACTCTTTTTATCCATGCTTTGTTGTTTCCTAGTCATAAATATGATGCAAATGGATTAATTTGCTATATGAGGTTAAAAACCTTGCAATTAAACAGTTGTTTTCTCTAATGAGAGTGTTGTGGAGTTGAGTATGATGTTATTGCTAATATATGGATGACAAGATGTTCTTCCCACAGCCAGTATTTTTTCTGTGGGGTTGTTTTTTTTGTTGTGTTTTGTTTTTTTTTTTTTTTCTTAACGGCCCATATTTCTCTTCCATGAGTTTTAAGAAACGTGATATTTTCCTTGAAATATTCTCACAGAGTGGGACATGCCATATGCACCTCATGCCCTCTTCCAAATCCTTCTCTTCCTCAACTTCTGATGGAAAACATCCTCAGACGAGCACAAATCTACAGTTCTGAGTCTTAGGAGAAAAGCCCGAAAGGCTGTTCTCTTCCATCACACAATTGGGCATGGGTGCTCAAACAGTCCTCAGGGAAAGAGATGAAAGCACATTCATTGTCCTACTGGTGCATCAAAATGTAATTTATCAGACAAAAACAAAGCAGAAATTAAAAAAAATAATTATTCTTTTAAAAAGTGTGACTGCAAATCTGACATGATGGGCCAGATCCTCATCTGAAAGGCCTCTGGACTTGGTGGAGACTTACACCAAATGAGGAGGATGCAGTACGCTACATACAGCAAATGAGCATTCACATAGCACAACAGACATATTTTTTAAAATATTATTCAGCTGATGTTTATAAAGTATTATGACCATGGAAATCTTTCTCTTCTTATTATTTATAATGTTTAGCACATACAATTTGTTCGGTGCTGTATGAAAAAACCTCAAACAATAAAAGTAATTCCTGACCCAAAGGGCTTCCAGCCTAAAAAAACAGGCATCAGGAAAAAAGAACATGCTGTGAAAGTAGGAGAAGGGAACAATCTATAGTTATTACTCATGTTATTGTTCACTCACAACTTACAATCATCACAGAAAGAGCAAATTTTTAGATGGGATCTCAATGAGGGGAAGGTGGTAACTGTGAGTTGACACTGGGAGGAAGGCAGAATGGGAAACACTACAAAGAGGGAAATACGAGGAGACAAATAGGATTTCAAGCACTACTGGTAGAAAGAGGCCAAGAGCCAAAAGGAAAGAAAGAAGGGACAAAGTCCAAGACACAGGCTGGAGTAGAGTTGTAAACGAGACAGGAGATAAAAGAAGACAATAACTTAATTTTTTATGAGAGGGAGGTATTATTGCTGTTTATTGTCTGCAAAAAAGGGTAATCTGGTCCAGTCTCTTATCCTACTGAGAGAACGGTTCAAGCCACCCCTCTCCCCTCGAAGTAGCTGCTTACTGTTACCTGAAAATAAGCATCCTGATACTTTATTTTGACTGAAGAAACATTTGTAGAATTAGCTTTCTAAAACTGTAGCCAGTAAACACTGCACAACATGAGAAAATATCTTGACTTGCAGAAATATAAAATGTAGTGACTAAAAGCTAGACAACCTGGGATCAAGAAGTTACAAAAGGTTCATTTATAAGACTGCTGGATGTCTGGCCACTTTTTGTTAATAGCAACTTTCAAACAAAACTCTCATTGACTTCAAATGGAACAGGAACAGACCCAAAGATAGCAAATGAACTAATAATTCAATACATGGTCTGTAAAACACGCTGGGCCACCTTACACTGTGGCATTTGATATTGATCTCAACTTGGAAGCCATACAGCCATACATTTTTACATGACTACCCAACCCCTACAAAACTGATGCTAATTCAAAATATCCAAAAGCATCAAACAAGTAGCAAATAAAATGATTACATACTTGGCTTCTTTTACACTGTTTTGTTTGTGGCTAACAAACGTCTTACACTCAAAATTATTTTCTTGTTTGGTACAACACAGTAAGTGCTTCAATAAATCTGCTAATTGTTTTTAATGAATGGGGAAAAACTCATCCTACGCATGTATCTTAGACAAACATGCGAGGAGGGCCTTTACTAAGTGGTCTTCACCAGGGCTATCACTGTGCCTAAATCTAAGCACAAGAGTTAAGGACCTGGCTGAATTTTGATCTAGATTTGTTAAATAAGGCAAATAACAACAAGAATGCCTGTAATGCATAACTAGTCCTGGCACACCAATTAAGTCCTCTGGTCTGCTCATTTGCTGCTTTCTGTCATGTATAGTATGTTTTCAGCTGTACAGGAGACATATAAAACTCCTCTAGCTGAGATTTTCCATCTCTTTTTGTCTGGTGTAAACAAAGACAGTTATGGGACACTGGAGAATCCACATCCTTGAGCCTGGACAAGTAAAACTACACATACAGCATACAAATAAATGCATGGAGGAAGAAAAACAGGAGATGGGGCTGTGGTTCAAAGTCGTTACTGCCGTGTGTTTGGGATAACTGTGTTAGTCAGCGGTAACACCTTGAGTTAAGTTGGGCTGATCATTCCAAAATGTTCCAGAAAAAGCTTACCAAATGGGCACGAGTTTTGTTTATGCCACAGATTGGTATGTTTTCTTAAAATTTCTATTTGAGTTTGTACTCAGCTTTCACTATTTGAATTATAGTAGTTTTCTGGGAAGCAGAAGTGTTATTGGCATCAATACAACCTGGAAAAACTACTGTTTAGTAGAAAACAGCTTACAATATTCTCCCATCGCAGCTTACTAGTTAAATACTGTCTTATAGCCATGACACGACATATGATTACATTTTCTATGCTACAGCAAAGTGAAAGACATAGCACATATTAACTGGAGAGCAAATTCATTAATAGTATAAAAGTAACAATTAATGAGAATTGATTAGCATGCTGCTGTTCATGTGGAAGCCCCTTTTGATTTTCCAAGAACATACCAAATAAAAAAAAAAAACCACAACACTTTAGAACAGCACGTTAATTTTTAATTACTGCACTTCTAAGCAAAACACTCACCAAATACTGCAAAAAGTGGATTTTCAGTCATAAATTAAGTGCACAAATTGCCATTATGACTACATTCAGAAGAATAAAGGACAACATTCATTCTCGCTGCAGAGAAAATTAAGCCTCTTTAAGTGTTGCTCTTTGCCATGAAGTACTTCCTATCTATGTGGTATATTTTATTTCCCTTTTTGGCAACAATTGCAATGCTTTGAATTCATCCTGACAAGCATTTGGAGCTCGAAATTAACATACCAGCTTTGTTTTGGTCAGTTTAGTAGTCTCCAAATTAGGTTTCTTGAGAATGTCCGTAACCTGCCTGTTGGGAAGCAGCAAGCAGGCAGGACAGCAGGAGGGCAGCATGGGGCAGACACCCTGCCTGCGATGGGAGACCGACCCAGGGCCCTCTGCCACAGCCACTGCAGCACCGAGGCACTGCTGGCCTTCACAATGGACTTTGGAAGCTTTCACTAAGCGAAAGTGGGGTTTTAATACTGCTTGAACGACTTTTCAAAATGACTATTCCAAACCATTTGCCAAAACAGCTGCTTGATGATAAACTTCCAGCCCGTGATTTCAGATACTCCAAGCCACAGCTGGTCAGCAAAACCTACTGCCCCAAAAAGGATGCAAACATGCAAAAGCAAACACCTGCAAACCCCCTGCTTCCCCGATGAGCTCCTCTTAAAGTAGGCGTGATCCCCTCACTAGGCACTGCTCCGGACATTTGTGGGTTCAACCCCTACACAGGGGGTGAGAGTTTAGCCAACAAATGCAGGCCTACCACTATGCAAAGGCTTTTAAGGCATTATTTGAAGCCCTTCTGTTGAACCTATCTTCTAAACTGCAGCAGCTACAGAGGAAAACAAACAACAAGATCTATGAAACCACAAGATCACTTGCAACGCAAATGCAGACATTTTTAAGCAGGTAATTTAGCTGGAAAATGGTTGCTGTCTCTTTGGACCCGGACAGGAGCCTTATGCTGACCATGGTCATTTGAAAGTGGCTCCACAACAGTCGAAAAGCATGCTAAAAAGGTTATGAAAAGGAGCACTCGCCAGACAGCAGCCTAAAGCCCAGCTTTCCAGAGTAACACTGTTAGCTTTTCAAATTCAACATTAACTCCAATAGCCAGCTTGTAGAACAGACTAATGAACAGCATGGTTTTGCCAGAAAAAGAAAATTCCCCCAAAGTTTGTCTTCATTCAAGGACAAAGGAAAAGCATTCTGTGAAAGTATTACTTCTCCCGTTCTTGTTTATCAGAAAAAAAAAACCAAACCCACAAGTATTTTGGATGTAAAACTATGTGTGTGGACTGAAAACTTAAGATCAGGCCAGAGATAAATGTTATGGTTTGGATATAAACGGAATATTGGTATTTATAATTGAAACGAGGACATAACCTTAACTTGTGTCACAGGCAGAAACACTGTAATTAAAAACTTTTATGGGGTAGTAACTAATTTTGTATTATACGTGCTCTTTAAAGTTCCCATCGCAATATAAAAGTTTTATTAGGCTGGATGTTATCAATGTATGCATTTATAAGCACCCGCATTATGCAGTGCAAGCTGTTCTCATCATCCTGAGATCTTTCCTAAGAAGCGGCTCAACTAATGGGACTCGCTGGTCCGGTTTATTTTGTTACACCTGCCACCGAAGAGATAAGCCGGCGCTGTCGGACGCGCACCCTACTGACAGAAGCGATAGATCACAGAACACGTTAAAAAAAACCCGCCCACCGTTAACCGATTTCAGGCAAAACTCATCTCCGCTCCCCAAAGTATCGAGCCAGCCGGCCGGACACAAACTGCCCCGGCTGGTCTCAGCACGGCACCCCCGGCGGAGCCCGCCCCGCCCCACGGGGACCCCACCACCCCACGGGTGGGGGTGGCGGGGCCCCGCGGCACCCCACCCGGGTCCCACCGCGGGGGTGCGCCGGGATCGCGTCCCACCGCGGGCTCCCACGGCGGCGTCGCACCGGGGGTCCCGGCGCCGCCTCCCCGCACCCCGGGTGGCCGCGGCGGTGACCGCCACGGAGCGAGTCCGCGTGTGCGTGTCCCCGCCCCGCGCACCCCAGCCGGCCCCGAGGGGAGCCCGTCGCCCCGGGGCCGGGCCGGGCGGGCGGCGGGGAGCGGCGGCCGCCCGGGGGCAGCGTGGCTCCCGCAGCAAACTCCGGGACTTGGCAGCGGCAGCGGCTTGAGGAGGGTGGTGCGGGGGGGGCGGGAGGGGGGGGGGGGGGGGAGGGCAGCGCTTCCCACCTCCAGCCGCTAATGACATTTCTAGAAATTGTTTCCCCTCCTCCCTGGCAGCCCCGCACCCGCCGCCGGGGCGGGCAGGGACGGGGGGTGCGCAGGGGGAGGTCAAGGGCATGCAGGGGGGAAGGAGGGGGGGAAGGGGCAGGAGAGAGCAGCAGAGAGGGGCGTCGGGGGTGGGGGGCAATAAAGGCGGCCCGGAGGGGGAGTTGCGGGGCGAGGGGGGTGTGCGTGAAAGGGGCGTGCAGGAGGGATGGGGATGAGCTACGGGGGTGCAGCCCGGGGTGCCAGTGGCGGGTGAGCGCAGGGGATTACTGCGGGGGTGAGTGCAGGAGACCCCCCCCCCCCCAGCCAAACACCACATTCACGTCCCGGACCCACCCTAGCAGCCAGGGGATAGGGGCACCCTTCCCTCTGCCCCTCCCGGGCCAGCAACGTTGGGAGAGCAAGTGGCAGGGGAGACACCTCCCGGGGTGCTGCACCCTCTCCTGCTAATGCACCCGCCGCCCCAGTTATTGGACTCCCGAGCCGCTGCACCCCCGTTATTGCACACCACTACCGCACCCTCAATTTATTGCGCCCCTCCAGGTAAGCGCACACCCACCCCAAATTATTGCCCTCTCCCCCAATTACTGCACATCCGCCAGCCATCGCACCCCCTTCAGTTAGAGCACACCCCCCCGCTATAGCACTCCCCACAGATCCTGCCCCCTCCCTCCACGCCCGGGGGGAGGCAGAGGCACCGCCACTCACCACAGAGAGTCCAGGTCCCACTCCTGAAGGAGAGCTAAGTCGAAGCTGTCCATGGTGAGCGATGTCAGCGCCACCGCGCT
Source organism: Athene noctua (assembly GCF_965140245.1). NCBI lineage: Eukaryota > Metazoa > Chordata > Aves > Strigiformes > Strigidae > Athene > Athene noctua. The sequence continues at coordinate 193,685,131 of NC_134037.1, forward strand.
GCAACCACACGGCGTCCGGGGCGCATCTTAACTGCACCGCGGGCAGGGCGAGGGCGCGGAGCACCCCCGGCGCCGCCGCCGGCCCCTCTCCGCACACGCGCGGGCGGGGACAGACACCCCCCCCCTCTCCCCGTCACCACCTTCCTCCCGCTACCCCCTAAAAAAAACCCAAACAACCAACACACACCCCCCAAAACCCCTCCCCGTGCCACCGCTCCTTTGCAAGCGGCGCGGCTCGGCTGGGCTCGGCTCGGCTGAGCTCGGCTCGGCTGGGCTCGGCTCGGCTCGGCCGCCGCCGCGCTCCGCTCCCGCCCCGCTCCCCCGCGCCTCCTCCCTCCCCCCTGCGCGCCGGCAGCGCGGCCGAGGCGGCGCCCGCCCCGCGCACGCTGCGCCCGCGTCCGCGCAGCGCCCGCGCAGCGCCCGCCCGGCGCGGGGGGCGGGCCCAGCCCGCCGCTCGGGAGGAGTTGGTGGGAACTTGCACCCCGAGAGGTTTGCCCGAAGAAGTTGGGTTCGGGATTGGGGGTTTTTCTCCCGCTCCTCCTCCTCCTCCTCCCTCTCCGCGCGTGCTCCCTGCCCCTCGGCCCCGTGGGGCGCCCCGGATGCCCTCGGGTGGGCCTCGGCACACCGGCTGGCCGGCACCTCAGGCGTCGGGAGCACCAGGATGCTCGGGGGAGAAACGCTGGGGGAGAAACTAGGAGTGGGTTGTTGTGGGACAGGCCGTGGCCGCAGGGCCGGCTGCCCGTCAGCAGTTGGGGGGCTGGGGTCGGGTCGGGGGGGGTTGTGCGCCGGTTCCTCCCCAGATGTGTGGTAAGCTGCACTTGTGCAAATCACAAATCCCAGCTCCTACGGGCTCCATGTACATACAGGTCTACCTAGCTCTGCACAGCAGGTCAAAGATCCCTGGTACGCGTGAAACCTGTGAAGACGAGTGACCTCTGGGGAAAAATAAAAGTACCGGCGTTTGGTACTTGCCGCCCGAAGACAGCAAGACCCTTCGCACTGTCCAGCCTGCGTGAAGCACTGGCTGTGATATCTGGCTGGCCAGGGGAGGCAGGCTCTCCCGGTTTGTAGTTGCTGAATCACATTAAGAGAGGTTAACACACATTAAATACTTTCCAGAATATTGGGCTTTTTCAGCTAAGCTGAAAGGAGCTGCCAGAGAAGTGCCATGTCATCGCAGACAGGAGAAGAAATGTGCAAAATCTGTGTTGAAAAGAGGGGGCTATATTCACGCCACGGTGCCAACGCGAATAACCACGGGGCCATCCCACACTGGGAGATCCCTGCTCTTGGAGACCAAGCCAACGCAGCTTGCCGCTGACTAGCAGCACCCCGACGTGTGTAGCCCTGGCAGCCCAGAGCAATGCACAGGCTCAAGTATTTCTGCCGGCTTCTGAACCAGTTTTGTAGCTGTACGATATTTGTTCCTGAGTGGGTTAGTTCGCTTTAATTTAGGGTTGGTAACCCTGCACAAGCCGCAGCCGCACCTTTGGCTGCAGCGTAAGCACGCTCCAAGGGAAAGGTTTGAAAATCCATACGTTTGTACGCAGGTCTCGGAGAGCCATCTGAAAATCCTGAGCCACTCCAGAGCTGCTTCTGTTCCCTCGAACAGCCAAGGTGGTGCTGCCTCCTACTGCCAGAATCCCCCGACCCTGTGGATGTGGAGCATCTTCAGCCTGGAGGGACCCCCCCGGGAGCCGGCTCCTGTCACGTCTGTCTCCTCACCTTCCCCAGCGAGATGGAGAAGGACGTGTCCCGGGTCGGGAAGGCATGTGGCACCCCCTGTCTAACCAGAGCAAATGAAGATAGAAATGAAAAAAATGAGGCCAGTTCAGATGCCAGGCTTTGTTCAATATTAATGGACACATAAAACCACCTGAAAACAGCCTTTTCTGTTGGCTGGGGTAAAGCTTAGCATGGCTGAAGGTAACATTCTCAACAAATACATTACTTATGTGTGAAGGAGTGAAGGGCAGCATATTTACACTGACCTTTTTAAGCCACGGCCTGTGATGCCTCACGCTTCTTACTTGAAGGGAGATTTTGCAACCCACATTGCAGTATGTCCCTGATTCTTTCCCTGGGTCCCACCTTACACAGGGATTTGGGGAAGTACTTAAATCACCCTTGAAATGCTACGTACAGCGGGGGAGGCATAGGCTGTCTTTATGGACTAAATCACTAGAGGTAGACCCCCTTTACATCAGCGCTGGAACTGATTGTAGGTCATTCTGTAAAGCGTGAGGTGGACTGCGATGCTCGCAAGTGGCAGCTCACAAATGTGGGGCAACTTGGAAGTGAAATTCTGTAGGCTAAATTCATCATCCAAACTGAGATCAATAGACAAAGTAAACAAACAGCATGAACAGCACTGAGTAAATTAAATTTCAAACAGTAATACATAATGATAGCAACATAGGCAGTATGTTTTATGTTTTTAATATGTCTTAACACACGAGATTTTTTTTTTTTTAATTTCTTGCATGTATATTATTACCGTGGTGTTCTTTTCTTTCCCATCATGGCCATGATTCTCTTCTCATGCGGAGCAGAGAACATCAAGACTAATTGCATTGAAATTAATGTCAACTGAAAATCTCAACTGCTTTGGTTAGCTGCCAACTGCTGGAAGTTTCCCCTTTTTCCCTCTGGCCTTGATGCCAATTTTGAAACTCTTTGTATGTGAGGCCTCACCTACAGGTTAACCTTCCACCCCTGATTTTGCTTCCTCTGCGATGTGCCTGGCTGGACAGGCTTGTGGCTTTGCTGTGCTCCTCTGCATAACACCGTGGCTGGTCCCTGTGGCTGGAGCGTCCTCTGTGCTCTGCAGTCTCGCTCAAATCCTTCCCACTTGCCAGCCATCGAACAGTAACCTTGCCTGCTGCTTTCTTACTTAAAAATGTCCCATCTATCACCAAGTGTGGTATGATCATGACCGTAACGTACAGTAAATTAACGCAGACTGTTTAAAAGATGCTTAGGCCCGTGCCTGAAGGAACTCCTTCCATGCTGCCTGTTGCAACCCACAGCTTCCCCGCAGCCACCAGTTCTCCCCTGTCATCCCTTGCTGTGTGACTTGTCAACATATTTTCAGCTCCTGTAGGGAGTGAAGCCTGCCTCTTTAGGAATGCATGGTGTTATATAAATAAAAATATGCCATGTGCTATCTAATCCTGCTCATTGTATACATATATTTAATGATTCATGTAGACATTACTTGCCCCCTCATTGTGCTTTTTCCTCTGTTAGCAGCTCTTCATTAAGAATAAGCAAGCAACTGTGGCCAGTGAAGCAGACTTTCTAAGAAGAGCTGAAGGCCTCGGAACGATATGTAATTCAAATCCATTACATAAAGAATGCGTGTAACAAGAAAGCTGAACATCATCTTAAAATTTGACATTTCCCACTTCTCAGACTCTGTCTTGAGTGTGGCATAGCAACTGCCTGAGGGAGAGTAAAGATAATTTTAATGCAACATAAAATAAGGGGGAGGTGAGAAATACAACATTCTTAGTCAACTTCCTCTATGAAAAATACCACCATAGTATCTCTTTGGTATAACCTACCTTTAAAACATGTACCTGGCAAGAAATTAATTCCCAGCAAATTCATAAAACCTTAGATGAATGCTTTCAAAGAACATGAAAGGAATTCTGGAGGTGACCAGTGTGGAAAATTCCTTAGCATCTGTATAGTGTGTCTCAAGAATGTGATTTCCTACATCTTACCCCACTTTTGACACACCAGTGCAGGAGTGGTGGGACACAGTTAGACCCTGTTTCTTTGTCTGTGGATTTCAGCAGTTTCTGGGGCAGCCACGCAGACATGTGTACATATCGTGGTTCGGGATTAGACTGTGCATGTCACACCCTTGGGGGAAAAAATGTAGGCTGTTACATTTTACACCTGCTCTTGTCCGAATAGCCTAATCCATCAGCAATTCCTTCAGCAGGCAGATTGCTACCTTGCCCAAGGGGAGGGCTACCAAGCACAGTCACAGGTTTTTTGGTGTGTGATGCACTTCTAGCACTCGTTGAAAGGCAATCCTCCCAGGGCAGCTCCAGCAACTGCTCTGAGCTCTCATGTAGGCTGGGACAGGACATACATGGTTCCTCAGTGAGTGTTTACATAAAGCCCAGACACAAATCTCTTCCAAAGGATGAAAAACCCAAGAAGCATTATTTAGTCTTGCTTCAGCAACTCATCACCATACTGAGTAGTACCTGCTTCAGCTGGGCACTGGCTCCGCAGGGTCAAGGGATCCTAAATTAGAGTTGGTGTTGCAGAATCAGTCCCTCGGTGCTTTAGGATGCGTTTTATTTGTCCAGGGGTCTCTAAAGTAGTCTATTGAATATACCTTATAATAGGTTTGCTATTGAAATTTAAATACAGCGTTCCACTGTAATGAGATACTTATGGGCTTAAGTGTAAAGAATATTAAATGTAGGGTGTTTTCATAACCTCATAGTTTACAGCAAGGCAAACCCACTGGATTATCTAGTCTAGTCACCTGTATATCACAGTCTATCCAGTTTCACTGTTTTTCCCATATTGAGCTCAGTAACTTGCAGTTTGAGCAGTTGCACAGCCCATGGTTTAGTACTTTTAACATAATAAAATGTACATTTGTAAATAATTTTACTCTCTAGACATCTTTGCTTTCCCCCCATATCTGTATGTTTTCAACCTGATAATGTTTCATTAAGTCAGTGCTAAGTTCCAGCACAATGGCCTGTGTTGCTCCAGCAGAGAGTGAAATGATCTCTGAATTGTGTTTCCCTATTCATTTAAACTTGCAATCTGCTTTGAAATTCCTTAGGATTTCAAAGTTGTGTTTATGTCTGATCACTAACATATGCCTAACCTTAACTCTGACTCAGCACATGTAAGTGATCCTCTATTCCATTCTCTTGCATACCCCCTTTATTGCATTATTATATTCTGGATTTGTTAGGTGGTTCTTCTCTAGTCACTACAGAAGATGCCAAAAATATTGTGAATGATTCCTCTCCTGCAAATATCATCACGGTCTATTTATACATTGTAGCTCCTGAGATCTGATAAGACCAGAGTGTAATATGGCATGGATACAGATGCTGTCAAAGTTAAGTTAACACAACATATTTCATCACCCTCCCACTTAACATGCATAATACACAAATGGTTGCAAACTATCGCTCTTTTAAAGAAGCAAAATATATGGATTTAATTTTTAATGATTTAACTTGGTAATTAATCCAAATTATTAGTTAACAATAGCTAAAACAGAGAACTATAATGGATTCTCTGGATAATGAAAATATTTATTATTTTAATAAGTTGCATGGCTGGAAGTCTAAGTCAGGTCTTAGTCTACTGGCCACATATTGCTCTTGATTCACACGTAGGACCCCCATGGAGGTAGGTGGATATCTGTGTCCCTGAACGAAGAAATATAAATAGCTGCTTCCGAATATTGATGACAGCATCTATCATGTCAGCTGCAGAATTGATCCATCTTAAATTATGAGCCAGGGCTGAAGGGATTATGCCAATTAGAGAGACACAGATATCTTTTTTTTTCCTTTTGTTTTTCTCTTTCCTATAATTTTTTCCCCACACAAAAAGCTTTGAGACCTATTTATATTATGAAAGTCCTTTTGCCCCCTGAGGCCCAAAGAAAGATTTAAAAAGAAAATGTAATTGCTGAACAGAAGTGCTACGGGGCCGTTTCAGGCTCAGGGGAGGGGAAGGTCAAGTTTTTAACCTGGAAACAAAAGGACTGAACCCAACACTATGAGTAGGCTTTCCCTGGGGTCCAGGTCAAACAAAGCCCTTTTGCTGGATGGTGGCTTTCTCGGCGATGGGGAGGGCACGACCTGCTGACGATGAGCATGGCAGGTACACACCATCCTCCAATGCGGAGCCCGGTGAGGGGTCTGCAGGTTGGGGTCAGTCACTGGGAAGGGGGAGGGCAGTGAAGAGGGTGTCCCCAGTGACAGTTCCCCATTGCCCACGCCTGCCAGTCACCCCCCAGCAGATGTCAGGGGCCATCTCACAAAGCAGCCAAGGGAGCAGTGGATGGAGATCTGAGCTGGTCACCGCTGCCAGGAGCACACGATGCCCCTTGGACCTGAAAGAGAAAGGTTTTTAACCTTTCCTTCATCTTTCCTCCAAAGATTTCTGAATTTGTGAGTGGTGTCAGATTCGGTTAAGCGATTACAACATATTCCCTTTTATCTTATGTTCCTGCCTTGTAAACGGCTTTAATAAATGCTGTAATTATAATTCTCAGTGACTGTGCTGGTTTTAAGGTTGCATCGTTTCAGAGCATCTCTTGGAGCAGCGTCTCCCTGAAGAAAACCTCCGCGTGACTGAGGTTGCTGCCTGGCTGCCTTTGCCGAGCAGGCAGAGGCAAGCCAGAGACAAAGGCAGTGGTGCACAGCACAATCCCTGCCCGCCTGCAATCCCCAGGCAGGGACTGCACTGTGCATGTTCCCCATGTCGAGCTGCTGCCTGCACCGCATGGGCAAGCCCTGAGCAAAGCCAGCACCGAGACATCTGGGAAAGATTATGATGATATATATGTGTTTTGGGATAATTACATTTACAAACCAAAACAAGGGGGAGAGGCAGGTGGTCCTCGCTGAACAACCACAGGGGTTCATGTGTGCTTTCTGGGGGTCTCTGGTGCAGCTGTGAGCCTGGGTTAGGTACCAGCAGCCAGGGCCTGCCGTGGGGGGTGGGGACAGGGGTATGGCCAGCACCACATTCCTGTGCAGGACCATCACTGCCCATTGTGTTCCCCATGTCACTTCATCTGGTGTGCAAAACAGGCTGTCCCCTGCCTGCTGTTCCAGGTAGACTACCCACGCTAGTCGTGGAGGTTGCAACCATCACCTGGCTTCAATACAAGTGTCCAGCAGCTACTCTTCTCCAAACCCAAGCAAAGGCACTTGGCTTGGGAGACAGGTCCTTTGCCTCCCATGCTTTGCCTTGCATGGCAAGGGTTTGTAGAGTCAAGGAAATAATAGTCCATCATCATCATCTGGCAGGTGTAGATCTGGACTTCCCAGAAGGGTTACTCCTAAAAAGGGGCATATAATGGTGAGGAACAAGAAGTGATGGTAGTAATGATCTGCCTGGATGTCAAGGTGGCTATTCAGAAATAGCAGGAACTTTAAAAAAAAGAAGTTTAGGGTGAGATCCTTTCATCAGTTGTGAACGTCGCAGGAGGTGACAAAGGACTTGCCATGGGTCAACTCAGCCTGTCACTGCCATGTTGAAATGTTTCCTCTGTATTCCTCTAGCAGCTGCGGGCGTGAGTCATCCCTGAGCTTGCCGGACCGTTGTCTGGATTCAGGGTGGCTGGTCCAACCTTCCCTCGCTATTTTGATACCCGATGAACTGTGTGCTCAGCACAGCCCCAGCAAACATCTCTCAGCTGAAACCCTCGTTTCAGGGCTACTGGGAGCATCATTCAGGGGAATGTTTTGTTTCATGAGGGAAAAAGAGGGCCTTTTGGAAAGGCAGTCAGGTGTTTAAAGTAATATTTCTGGATGTCTTAGTGGTTTTTTTATGTACAAAAGATTGTGTATCCAAGTTAAAGGGCACAGACCTTAGAGAAATTCAAAGGATCTTTTGAAAAGTGGTTAAATATATTTAAAATTTATGAGTGTGCACCCATGCAAATTGGTAAAGGAAATTAAACTATATCTGCAGAAAAGGAAAAATAAATCTACTTACATATGATGTAATTTAGAAAGTCAACTGTACCTTTGAATGATGTCTGGACGAGAGGATAAGGTAATGCTGAGGAAGGCTTAATATCTGGGCTTAAAAAGCCACATGGGGCCATAAGAAAAAAGGGTTTGCAATATACATGTATACTCATTATGAAGAGTTTCCAGCAGAATGAAAGCTGTATCTAGCTGGCTTTCAGTTAAGAGAGAAAGATACACAAACAGAGAGAGCAAATACAGTTTTTTCAGCCTCGTCAGTGTTTTCAGTACAACTAGATCTGTGCTACACATAACTAATTCGAAAACCTACACACTGATATTTTTTCCTAAGTCTGGTTAGTATTTGTGGATCTCTATTTCCTATGCTGTGCAAAATAAACTTCTAGTCATAATAACTGGGCTGAGAACAAGGGGAAAAATGATGGGAGGGATATAAAGCAGAAGGAAACAATTTGTGTGGGTATTTCAGGGACACGTAATGCACAGTCAGATTTAAAGAAAGCAACAAGAGTAATTCACGGTGTTTTCCTTTAAACTAAAGGTGGAAGCCGTCTATGTTTCAAGCCTGGCATGGCACAGGGCACTACAATCCGTGTGCCACGTAAAAAGAGCCGGTGATCTCAGCTCAATTCGTTGTGAGGAGGTACTCGCTGAGCAGCGCCGAACAATTGGGTCCCTGGGTAATAATTTTATTGGAGAGGCCAAGAAGGGAACGGCCACAGAATTAATACTGCTGCACTCTGCTGTTCCAATTCTGAGGGTGAGAGAGGACTTTGCTTTATAATGCTGACACCGCAAATCCTTTAATGAGCACTAAATTCACTTAACAAAATTCTAACTCCCTCAGATTTCTGATGTAGCTTAGCACATTGGCTTTACCTTGGAGTTTTCTGTGTTTCACTAGTCTGTGTCATCAACCTGGCATCCATAAAGCCCATATTCCTTTTTATTCACTCTACCTGTTTATTCCTTAGTATATTTACCCTTTTATTAAGAGCTTCCACTTGGTTAAGACTTGTTCAAGTATAAACTCAACAGGAAGCATTTTCCTTTATACTGTAATAACTCTATATTGTTGCCTAGAGGGTGACAGAAAGTAACGTAAGATTCATAAAAATATAACTGTCTGAGCCAAGTAGATAGAATTATGGTAAGCATTAACCAAAGCGTATTTCTCGGTCCTATAGGGTGAAATCAGAACATCTTAATGTTTTCTTTCTTGGGTCACATAATTTTGCAAAAGAACATCAAGAGAAATGCCAGACTGTTTCTGCTTGATCGTTATGTTCTGTACCAGCCTTTCGAACAGGTTTGCAAATAAAATTACTTTATTTCATTATGTGTCATTTTACATTTTGCCCATGCATCACCCCACTGAGACCATTTGGTTTAAGACACTTTTTTTTTAAGCTATAAGCAACTGGAATTTTAAACTCATTTAAACTGTAATTCAGGATGCTTCTAGTAGCCCCTTCTCAAGTTTAACCATTAAATGAGTACATCCTTAGAAAAATGTGTGTCTTATCCTCATTTATTTTTTATCCAAGTAATATTAAAAAACTTCAAACTTCTAAAAGGCACACTGCTGGGGAATTTTTTATTTTTTATTTTCTATTGAAACCGGCACGGTGGTTTCTGAACACTACTTTTTTTGGTTTGTTTTCTCTTAAGTTGGATGAGGCAAATATAGACATGCTAACTTTTCTTTCTGAGCCAAGGGGAGTGAAATGTCCCATATATCTCTCACTTTCCTACAACAAGGAGGTAGCTGAGCCCTGTCCTCCAGACGCCATGCTTCTTGCTCCCAAAAGAGGGGTCAGCATTTTGTATCTGAAATCCAGGAAAGCCATATGTTCTGTGACAGCAACTAGAGCAGATCTATTATCATCAGCAATGAGCTTTTTGATAATGTCCTACCATGCTGCAGTAGAGCTACCCATGTAGAGCAGCTGTCTCCAGCAAAGAGGAAGCAAAATTATAGTAGTAGCAGGATAAATGCCACAGGCAAATTCATGAAGGTGATATTTGTTAGCAGTTGCAGGTTGAGATAGAAACCTCACACCTGAGAGACTGAAAGAATAAAGGATGAGATGGTCTATTATAGTATTTTCATTATTTCATTTCAATATTTAGTTAAATTAGCAAGCCTTAAATAAGATGGAACCAGGTATAGTTGTGTTGAGTAGACAGGATGGAGTTGAAAAGTCTAGGCCATTTTTTGCATCTCTAGACTTGAGGATTCTGATGTTTTCTTTGTTCTGGTTGCCTGGTAATAATTTAATATTTTTATTTCTGTATTTACTTTAATTCTTAAAAAGCCAAGAGGTGGAGATATGTTGACAGACTGGAAAAGGAAGCTATTATTAATTAAAATTATTTTAAGTCTAAGATTAAAATAGTGCTTCTGCATATAAATTTGCTTCAATGAGCTGGACCCACTGTAATGTTAAATCACTGCATAAATTAGGAAATGTAGCAGACATAGTGGCTGGGGACTAGATGGTGGCACCATTTTAGATGGTGCGGATTCTGTTTTCCCTATATCCTTCCTACGTGCACATGCAGCTTAGATGCCACTAGGTAATTGTCATCTCTGATACAAATTAATTTTTTTTCTCTTAAAAGGGACTAGTCCAAAGTCCATGGAAATCAGTGGAAATTTCCTGGCTCGAGTGCAAGTTGGACCAGGCCCAGAAAAAAAAGTATGGAAATTTGGGAGGCAGCGGTTATCTTTGCTGTTTGCTGGGAGAGCTGAAAGGGATATCTTGCAAAATATGGAACCTTCTATTCGTTATGTCTAACTAAAATGTGCATTCACTATCAGTGAGTCTCTGAACAAATGTAGCTTCATCTGAAAAATCAAGCAAGGAGGAAAAAAAGCTGCTGTGTAAGACAGCAAGACATTTGTGAAGTTTTGGTGGGTTTATATCACTTCTCTGTAATCACAGGGAATAGTGGCAATCTCGTATTTCCAAGTATTCATATTAAATTTTAATACTGACCACCATCAATCCGGCTTATGAAAAACCGTGCTCTTCCATCTGCTTGGTCGGGCTGCAGAGACCTGTGGCTCACAGGGCTACTGCAGTGTCAGCTTCTTAAAGAGCAAATGGAGAAGAGAAAGCTATCCTTGTTCCTGGTGCCTGGTGTGACATCCCTCATGACTATCTTCTTCAGCAGAAGTGATCTGCATTCCCACATGGTCTGTAGGGCAAGCTATAAACTAAGCTGGAAAAATTCTGAACGAGATGACAGAGCAGCAGAAAGCACTGACAAAGCTACTGTAGTAGAGCTGCCAGCACGGTCTTCACCTGCTGTTGCAGGATTGCCTTATTCTCCAGCACCACACACAGATGCCCAGGCAAAATCCAAAAAAAACCCAACCAAAACAGGCAGAACCATTACATCCTGATAATGCTGATGAATGAAGGAGTTAATCTGAGTAGTGAAGGGAGCACACATGAAGTAGTTCAACTGAGTTCAGCTGAGTTACACCAGAACGTTCCTGTGCTTCTTGTACATGTCAGAGCTGATGAAGACCTCACAGAAATGTGTACAGACATTACAGACACACAGATCTAATTTTACATGTAACCATCATATTCGATTTCTGACCGGAGGAGCAGTCTGTTCTACCCTGGGTCCTTCTGCCCCAGCCACCCGTAGAGCAAGCACAGCATACTGTCGCACCACAGAGACGTGGCACAATTCCTCACATTCATGACCACAATGTCAGGATGCAAGGTGAGGACTGAAGACTTTGCTCCTCCCCTCCTTCCCTTCTGTGGGGAAGAGCTGGGACAAGGAACTTGATGGGATCTCTAGCAGCCTCTCTGGGACTGGCTATCATCATGTTGTAAGCAGGGACATATATCCCCCAAATTGTTTATTTGTGTGACTGCAGAGGAAGAAGAGGATTTGCCCCAAATGCCTTCTTATTTATGTTCTCTCCTAACTGTTTTATTATGCCTAATTTGTCATCCTTAGAGGATGCCTCTTATCATGTGCAAATTCTTTTTAAATTATTATACTGACACAGAAATAATAGATGCCTGATTTACATTGTAATCTTCAGTAAGAGGGATGTTTGTATTTTTGAAAGTGTTATGATTTTAGTTGCTTCTCAGTGGGGTCTTTTTGCCTTATGATGTTGTATTGTGATGTACAGAAAGGAAGGGGAGTTCAAGTATTCACTAGAGACACCTCACAACGAGATCCCAAATCCTAGTCCTTGCCTAGGACACTCCAGCCATCAATACAGACAGCAAAACATTAAAAAGCTCTTAAGTAAATAATGACTGCAATGATGATATAGTGGGGAAAAAAAGTAAATTTTCAATTCACTAGGGTTAATAGTGGTAGACTCTATTTTCTAAACAAAGATTACTACCCATTCTCTGGAGCACACATACACTTAATACACAACCACAACATTAAAGCTGAGATAAGGAGGAAGATAAAACTCACAGCAGGAAGCTCCATACAATGCAGCATTTACAGACAAGCTCCCACCGTACCGTTTAAACCCCGTGCTTTGCCACTACCACATTTAAGCCAAGAAAGCAAATCAGCCCACGTCCACCGCGTAAGCCGACCTCAGCCCACTTCACACTGCAGAGCTCCGGCACTGAGGAAGTTATCACCTCTGCTGGAACAAACCCAGCTAATGGCTGCTCAGAAAAGCACATGGGTTTTTTTAGCTCCCACAGTCCTTGACGAGTAGCAGTTTTTATCTCATGGCAACATTTAAAATACGTCTTTTCTGGGTGAGATTGCCTATGTGAATTTGGAAAGGAAGGCATCGTGCCCTGCCCAGTGCTGTGTGCTGCCAAGGTCAGTATTTGGAGTGAGAACCTGTATTCTTCTTTATGACGTTCAATGTCACTCTGTGTGCTGGGCCCTTTTTCACCTTAGTGAAAAAGAAGATTACTTAGGGAAGTGAAAGTCATTTAGGAACACTTTCTTTTCTTCATGGAGTCAACTCTTTTGCCTGACAGTAAATGCATCGTCTCCCTACAAATGAAAACAATGATACTGAAGAGCAAACACCAAAATCAAGCCAAAGAGTCATTTAAGATCAAATGAAAGGGCAAATGGTAAAGTTTAATTAATACTCTTCCCCCTAACCATTGACCCTGCTGTGCTGCTCCTCCTGCATGTGAGAACAGTATGGGATACCAAGGACAAGAATCCCATCTCTATTTCTCCAACAGCAGATGTATCAAATGCAAAACCAGCAGCAGTTTCATTTTCAGTAGAAAAAAAAAAAAATAGCTCTTTTATCTTTTGTATAGTTATTTAATGTCCCTCCTTTATAGGCCAGCCTTCAGAATCATGGCCCAAATGATTTTACTGGCTATCTGACTGTCATTCTCTTTAACACAGTCTGTGGTTCGCTAGTTGATGATAGCTTAAGCGGAATTTAATTGGTAACATATTGTCAGTTGAATTAGAGGCCATATGATACAGATTTAAACCTTGGTAATTTTTGCATAAAGAACAATCTGTCAACAAATCACAGCAAGAAAAACAGCCATAAATCAGTTTGTCAGGTTTATTAGTAATTGCAGAAGTTTTGTTGTCTTGTTTGACTAGAGCCTCTTTTTCCCAGCTGCCAGAAAATGTTTCTCTAGATGCAGATAACTCTGTAGGTGTGCAGATTTCATGGTTTCCGTGCACAGGGATGTATATAAACATATACAGGGATGTATGCAATTGCAGAGCGCTGGAGATAATGACCTAGACGGGTCCTCCAGCCCTGTATTCCTAAATAGATCAAACCACAGCACCACACGTAGATGCACTATAGAGTCACATCTGCATACATTTAACCATGTAAGCTGAGGCTACATCCAGGGGAGGACGTTGCACTTTCTCTATGCCTCTGTATTTCTTTTGACTGATTTTGCATCATTATCCTTCTCCTGATAGATTCACTTCTTTTCCTCCGAAGATTCGTGATAAAACTTCCCTGGCTTGAAGCTGGGACACTGACACAGTCTTTTTTTTTCCGAAATCATGCAGTTCTGAAGCCATTTTTCCAACTCTGACAATATTCATCCCTGCAGAGTGTTCCCCTACCACGGATTGTATCACAAGTGATGGAGCTGGCTTCATGACGCAGAGCAGAGCTAGCTTTATCTTGCAAACCAGATGAAGCACAGAGAAGGATGGATTTGTCTATAGGGCCTTGAGGAGAAGAACAGTTTCTCTGACCCCGGACACTGCAGAAACATGGCAAGGGGCCACATCTCATGGGAAGCCCTTCTCAGGGATGTCAGAAAGGGGTCCTGTAATTCACCTCACAGAGTTCCCTTATTTTTGGGTAGTTGCCCACTATTGGGTATACATATATACCTTGTTCCTCTCTCCCACTGCACACCTACTGGCAGCAGTTGTTCTCTCACACTAGCCTACGTCTACTAAGCAGAAGCTGTCCTCTACCATACAGGTGCATGGGGGTATCCCCTTCAGTTTGTGTCTAACAGGATTAATTTTTCTTGATGGTCAAGACTATACAAAGTAAGAGAAGGTAAGGCACTGACTGAACCTATATCCAGTGGGCATCACTGTGAAAAAGCTAAGAAATCACAAAAAAGTGCCCCATGAATCTTTTATTTAAAAGGATGCCTTATGTGTTGCGATTACCCTGGGGTGACAGCGACTGACAGAGCATGTCTATCACTCACGATAAAAATTACACCACTGTTCATAAGCATGATATAAGGTACAGTAGTTGTTACAGCAGCATAATGTTCCTATGCAGTAACAAATATACTACGCAGAGACATGCACATAATTAAAACGATGCTTGCTGACTTGCTAGCACAGTTTGCCAAAGAATAAGTTGCATGCAAGTGGATTTGCATACAAATGAGATACTGTCAGAACAATAATGGGACTTTGATAAGACCACATACTCATGTCATTAAGTCACTTCAGTAGCTAAGGAATATTTAGTTAGCATTAAATGAGGATAAAAGTTGATCATTTCCCCTTCCCCTCAAATTAAAACAAAAGCCAACAAGGTCCATCCAGTTAAAAATACTAGGACATTTTTAGATTGAAAAGATACTACTGTTAATGCCATCTTTTAGAAGTTCTATTATGTACTGTGGAATTAAAACTGTACTTTTTAACACAGAAACAAAACCTTTTTATTGTTAAGAGCTATTTTCACTGAGACTCCATGTCACCTGCCTGCTTGGTAAGCACAACTATAGTATGGTGTGTGATTTTTTTTTAAATAGAATTTTTAAATGAAGGCATTTAAATTCATGCTTATATTGTGTTTTATGCTTAAGTGTAATTAAATCAGCGTAGATTAAATACCTACTGAAATCTTCTAGTGAATCAGAAGTCTTCAAATCCTCCTATTTTTTTTACTGTACTTGGAGACCTCTTGGAAATGTCTGAACTTTGGATTTCATCCAGCCATGCTGAAATCAATGGGAATTTTTCCATTGACTTCAGTGGAAACAGGTCCTTTGGGAACAGTCTGAACTGAGATGTATTGCTCTAGTTAGCTGGTAAAAAAACCCAAACCAAACCCTTTTTGAAGACTGTTTTATGGCAATCTCAAGGTCTCTACATCCAATGCATTTTAGAAGTAAACAGGCTTACAGTAATTTCGATGGGTTTGCCTGTATATAATCAGAGGAAAAGTTAAACACTGAAGTAAGAATTTGTCAAGGGAGAATTCAAGACTTGAAATAGTCTTTTGCTGTTGGTGGGAGACCTGCTAACCCTGTATTGCAGGAAACGGTCTTGCAAATTCGTTAACTTCTAACTTGAAAAATGGTGCAGGACTCACTCAGAGGAGGGTAAAAATTAATATTAATGATTTCATTTTGACAGGAATGAACTCATTACCATGCACATTTCCAACGTTTTTCAACAGTTAATTTTAGCTGCTGAAAAAGACCTCTCTTGCTAACTGAAAATATGGTAATTTCGCATTAAAAACTGTGTATTAAGAAGTCTTTCTTTGCCAAAGTTACAAGCGCTTGACAGGGTTTTATAAACCACACTGAGCACCTCGCAAACTTTCAATCACACATTATGAGAGGACTAAAAAATCCAAAATTAAAATCAGTTGCCTGATTCAGTTTTTGTAATGTGTAATTTTTTTTAGTTACTGCTATTATGCCAAAACAGCTAAGACATATGGAAGAAATACATTGGCCCATAAGACTTTCTAGATTTTTTGAAGAAAGAAAATGCAATGTTATGTTATAATAACTGCCAGTTCAGTGAGAGAAGGTATACTGTTTTACTTAGGGAAAGAAGACTTAGCAGTTATAAAATATAAAAACTAGCTGATATAAGATGAATTCACATTAAGATGAATGTGTTCATTTAATCTCTGGCACTTTGAGTCTTGGACACTATTTTTATGGTTTACCAGCAAAATCTACATTTGGATGCTGGTGGGTTCAAGGGGTCCTGAGAAGCTCTAGGTGATGTATGAGATGTAGTTCTCCCCTTTTTGTTCAAGATAGACAAACTCACCCGATAATTTTGAAGACTTTGAAACAGTCCCACTAACAAATTTATCATTTTAATCTGAAAAATCTTCCACAGGAGTTTCAACACTTTGAAAAGACAGAGCATGAAGCCTTCCCCAGTTTGTTCTGCTTTCACCAGGGCCGTTGGAAGGGATGAGGTGACACACCAAATGGTGGCATTCACTCCTCCATCCCCGGTCGCTCCCCCTCCCCAGCCCTGCTGTTGATCCTCCTGCCATTTTGACTTCCCAAAATCTATGTTGTAACTATCCGCTTGCAGAACCTGGGGCAAGCAGTGCAGGAGCTGTCTTGGTGCTGCGTGTGAGCTATGGACTGCTAAAACAAGGCAAAAAACTCCCTCCCAATGCTGTCAAACCCACAAAATACACAGCCCACAAAACAAAGGATATCGCCTTTATTTCCTTTCCTTTCTAATCATCTTCAGAGCTATTTGTAACAATAGTAGGCATAACACTGCCAAGTGCAAATATGATTTCCAAGTTGGAGTTCCTTTCAGAAAATAGATTAGTTCAATTTTCCAGATGTCAGACAGGTGTGCAGTTAAGTATACACTGGAATTCAGTTTTGGTGATTAACACTCATAATGACTATTTAGCTATGACAATTAGATCCTTATTTTCAAAAACTACCATTTATTTTTCTAGTACATTTACTTCACTTATAGCCACCAGCCAAATCCAAGATCAGCTAGAAGGAAATTAAGAACCGATTTATTATGCTTGCGCTGTTTGTATGACATTCATCATCACTACAAGAAAGTGACTGTGAAAAGGAAGGGTAAAGAGGTTTTATGCCAATACAGAAGGAAATGAAGATGTGTCATTCAATTCCATGTAGTGGTGTTGGGAAAAACATGAAAGAAAATGCATTTGAAATTTCCCCATATCACTTGCATCCTTGGTCCTTTGCTCTGCAGAAGTCATTCTCTTCCAGAGCAATCTTACCCTCAAATCCAAAAAAACACCCAAAACCCCCAGCATCTGCATTGGTCTTGTAGAGGTCAGTATCTTTGAAAGGTTGTTCTTGCAAGGAAAAGCAAAAATAGTAAAAGATGTTTCTGTATCAGCTTCTCTGACAGGGCAACCCTTGCTCATGCTGGCTTCTCACATTACATTTTGAACCGGCTGAAAATGGGCAGAGGAATTATGGGTCAGGACCAAACGTAGGGAGAGCTGATCATGACACTAGAAGTATCTAGTCTGTGTCTGGATTCAACCCAACGGTTTCAATTCTGGGCATCTCTGTATACCTTCATAATACTGGATAGAGTTACTACAAATTCATAACACTTCAAAAAATTAATTAATCCGTATAAGATAAAAGAAAATAATTTGGGAAAAACAGTTCTGTATGGCCTTGATGTAGCAATAGATTTGGTTTCAAAGGAGCTGCCAGTGTGCTTGAAGTCATGTAAATGCCATGTCTTATGTGGGAGAGTCTAGCGCTGTGGTTTATCTGTGTTATTGCTGGTATTGATCCCAAAAGTATTGTTCACTGATTGCTGGTTAATTAGATGCTGTTAATAAATCAATAAACTGCTTTGATCTTGATTTCATTTTTCCTGCTGCAGACGTAATCTATCTTTAGACATTGTAGATAGGCAACAAGGTTGTGACCACTCTATGCAGCCAGAGAAAAGAAGTGTGCTATAGTTGCTGATGAGAGTTTTCAGTATAATAAAGCATGTCTCCATCCTAACAGTGAAGTAATAAGAGTGTAAAACTTCTAGATCTTGTAAGTGGACACAAGAAGGAACCAGGAGATAACAGAGGTCAATTTGGCTTGGTAAACAAGGCAAGTATTTTTCCAGGCTTATTGAGACTACTGAGATCCTGCTGAGTCTGTCAGCCCCACATGGTTTTAAATCTGCTTCCAGTTCCAGGCAAGCAAAGCTTCCTTGGGCACTTTCCTGCATGCTTCTCTCTTTCACAAACACACCTACACAACATCTTGCTGGTTGTTAGCTTCAACAGTCTTTTCTGAGATTTCAGAGCACTGTTCTATTTCATGGATGCCAAAATACCTTAACTTGACCCAGTCCCTCTGTTGATTTTTTTAAAATGGCCTTACCGACATTTTAACAAGGACATTTGTATGAAGACCAAGTAAAGACTGCTGGATGTGGCTGTTCCACTTCGCTATTTTCATGCCCAGATATTACAGTACTATACTTTTTTTTTTCAATGAACAGAGTTAAGATTTACACCTGGTCAAATACCAGATGGAGTTAGAAGAAAAAAAGTGAAATTTCCTCTTCCAATTGAAGGTAGATATTAGAAAATAACCTCTTCAGCTATTTTGCACTCATTTTTATTAATTTTGAGGATAGTGTCAAATGAAACATGGACTAGTTCTTTTCTGGGTCAGGCTCTGTGAGAATGAATTAGTGTAGGTGGAACCAATAATAACTCCAAGGAACACTGTGAAAGCAACATCATATAAAGGTCTCTCAGTACCTTTGAAGATGCATTATGGGTCAGGTCTCCTTCATCATCTTTGCTTGTTCAAGTAACACGAGCAGAACTGGGCCTAGAAAGGCCTCTTCTGTCACAGCATAGGCCCATCTTAACCTCAGCTTAAAGCATTGCTTTGTTGTCAGTGCCTGACCCAGATTGACAGAACTGACTCAGGTACCAGGATGGCCCTAAACCTAACAAACACAAGGCTCACAGGGGAAGGCGATCCCCTCTATTGAACATGGGCTGTCACTGGAAAAGGTGGGAAAAGGTCTGGGGCATCTTGAGAGAGCCTGAAAACTTGCCCACTTCTCCCAGCCATGTTGAGTGGTGCTGTAGAAGGCAGCAGCTCTCCCTAGGACCTTTCCTTGCATGGTACCCCATGAGCACTACACCTATAGCATCACCAGTAAGTTTACCATAAGAATTCAGCTGGTTTCCAAGCTAAATGCTTTACTGGATTGAGCTTGCCCCCAGCAAAGCACAGGAAAACCCAGTATGTGCAAAGGGAAGAAGAAGAAGAAGGTGAGTAGGAAAGATGGAAGGGGAAAGCAAAGTTCTGAAATAAATTTGTTTAGCATTTAAATATCACAGTGATGAATATAACCTAGTTGAGAGAAGCCCATGGGGCTTTTCACACATTTTAAGGTGTGAACCCACTTAAATGATTCGCTGGAACATGTCCCCAAAATTTACTTATCTCTTTAGCAAAGGAAAACAATGCTAAATACTGAGATTTTTAATGAAGCCAAACAATTAAGAGAAGAGTGTATTCTTAAGCTCACTGTGCAAGTTGAGCCAATTATAATCCTAAAGCAGAATGGTGAAGCCAGTGTTAATTAGCCAGAGAAGGGAGTCATCCTGTCAAATTTAAATCTCAAAGAGCTATCGTAGAATTCCATGAACAACAAAAAAAATAATGTTATAAGCTTTGCTAAATTCTGAAATAATCAGGATTTGGCAGTTTGGGTTATTTTTTTAAAAAAAGCTAAACAGTGGGCTAACTTTCTTCATTGAAATCAACTTTTTCACCAGCTTTCCTGGAAGTATAACCTTGGCAGTTACAAAATCCTACAAAAGTGAAGGGTTGGCAAATACTTAATCTATAAGATAGCAATACACAGAAAGGGACTACGAAAACATAACTGTTCTGTGCTACACTTTTCTACCGTTTGGTAAGTAACTTCCAAAGATATAGGAAACGTTTTAGAGTTCCCAGTTGAAAGTGAAAAACCAAGCCATTAACTAAGGAAGTTAATATACATTTTTGTTTAAAACTGGTGCATATAAATATACATCTAAAAATTAGTTGAATGATAACATATAGGACATACTGAAATACATATACATATGATCCCCTTCTAAAGTAAGTGGCATGTTTTTTCCAATGCCATCTGTGTTTTGGAATAGTCTTCTTTAAGTACTCTAGTTTTCAAAACATTTAGTTACACTCTTTTGCATCAATTATTAACAAAAAAAAAAAAAATCACTGAAATTTGATCAAATGAATATGCCAATATTGGTGTTGCCATTCAAAGCTGTTCTGCATTAGAAAGTGCAACAGCTTTTCCCCAATTTTTCAATCAGGGAAGCCATTTTTGTAAGATCACACATTCATTCAAAAACATAGTTCAGACACACTGGCTGGCTGACCCAACACCCCATTCACTTTAAAAAAAAAAAAAGTGTTTTCATATTTGTTTCTGTAGCTTGGATCTAGGTCTTTATCACTTTGTTCCCTTCATCCTAGTGGTTTATTCAACCTGACAAAACTTCAGAGGGTGTTTTTTTTCTTTTATTCAGTGCAGCTGAGAAAACTCTCTTACAATGTGTCAGTTGTAATCTTTGCTTACTCTGCCAATGCCCAGATGAGTATATCAAGGTCTCCCTTTGGGGAAGCAGCAAATGCAGTTGTTGATGCTGTACCCCACAGTGCTTGTAACAGCATCTGGATAAGCTGGACTTGGGGCTGATAAACCTACCTGCTCCCTCACACTACTCATTTCTCTCTCTCCTTCACCTTCCTCATAGTCTTTCCTTTCTGGCAAGGCTTGATGCTGCTTTCTCAGTAAGCTGGGACCTGTTCTGGTCTCATAGGAAAGTTTATGGACAAGTAAATGTTTGCAATGCTTGGAACACTTTCTGAAATCCTTTTCCACCAGTCTCCAAAGCGAACGAAGATTGCACTGGAAAGAAGGCCTCAAAAATAATTAAAAAAAAAAAAAAGGAGTTCAGTGCATTTGTTTTGACTCCTTATTGTTTCTACTAATTTGACTAGAGTTGAAATTGACTTTAATTTTCTTTTAGTTCATGAAGACTGATTTTTACAAGTGCTGAACAGGCCTTCACACCTCAGAACATATGGGCTAGTCCAGCTTAAGCTGGGGTCCCAGAAACCAAAGGGGTTTAAACTTTCCAATGGGCACTCAGAAAATTCCTCAAGCATAGATAGGGACAGCAAGACTTATCAACCAAGAGAAGGATACAGTAAGGAGCACTTCTTTTTTTCCCCTTGAAATTGTGATGTGAAAAACACTGTAGAAATGCAAAGTGCTGCTGTCACAGCTGTTCTCAGAGCTGGTAAGGTCACCTGCCTTTTTTCTTTCAGGCAAAACACATAGTTATGACTTTTTTTTTTTCTCTGTGGCTCCTATGAAGACTGTTGTCATATTTTATACATAGTGCAGACATGGAGATTTTATTATTAAAAATTGTCTTCATAAATTGGCCGTGTAATCAGATTACAGTTTAGTACCTAGACATAACATTACCTGGTCCATATTATTGATTATTGCCATAAAGATGAAAATTAAGGAAATTACTAAAGGTTTTATTTGTAAGGAATGATTTTGATATTCCACTCATGACTTTTCCAGTCTATTAATGAGCAAGCTTTCATCAGTCACTTGAGTTACTTGGTAGTTTGTGTAATACTTGTGAAAATATTTCTGTAACAGAAACCTATGTGTGCTGTAGTTTTAAGATATTCTTTAGTGGAGAGAATTTCAATTTTTTACTGTTTTAGTGTTTGCTCCTTTAACTCATTATATCAAAATTACAAAATCGATCAACATCACCTCAGAGGACAGGATCTGATGATTTGTAAGCACATCAATTTTTAGTAAAAACTGCTTCTGTTAAATCAACAAAAATATTTACAAAAATAAAGGCACATGTAAGTTGAGTATGAGGTCTTGCAAGTGACTACTGGCTCAAGTAAGGCTATCACTATCTTCAGAAACTTGCAATTCTTAAAAAACATTTGAAATAATATTGTGGGACAAATGGGCTACAAGGGACACTGCAGTCAATGGGAAAGGGGTCACACGTGCAAACACACACACGTAGTTGTGTGTTGTGCATGTGAATCTATATACTCCTATGTACTTAGGGGATATGTAAATACATTTATATAAACACTTGTATATTATCCTTGCTTGTAAGGCTGTCTTTTTTAAGAACTCAGTATGGAACTATTACAAGATAAAAGTTTCATTTTGTCATCAGCAATACTATGACGTGCATAAATTTAGCATTTACAAGATTTTAGGTTGGTTGTAAAATTTTCTGTTGTTGAAACCTGGGTTATGTAGAAGTAATTAATTTTGCTCAACTGGATTTTATAAAAGTGCTTTTTTTGATTGCAACAGTATGAGATATTTGATATAATTTAACTGTGGATTTCTGAGAGGGCTTTTACTGTCTGAGATAAAGTTGCATATTCTCAAGCAAGCAAACTATTACACAACGTTGTTTTGTGCTACTGTGTAATGAAATTCTATAATTGATACAGGTCTTTACCACACTGACTATCATACAGTACAACATAAAATAAATTACCAGAAAAGAACAGCATTTTTCTAATCCTAGATGCTTATATAAAGCATTTTAGATTGTTGCATTTTAAGAAAGTGACAATTATTCTCTCCATATACACTTGATTCATGAATAGTGCAATTTTCAAGCATTTGTATTTGGTTAACAGTGCTCAGAGAAAAAGCTCCATAACAAATAGTCAAGCGGCTATAAACTATATCGTTCCATGCTGACAGACTAATTAATCTGATCAGTCTTGAACACCGGTGTTTGTCATGTGAGCAGTCAGCATTCAGCAGCAGCCAGCTACAACGGTCACCTATAAATGCTCCCCAGTTGCCATAGGGCTTCATGCTGCTCTTACCAAAGCCAGAGGCAAAATCTTTACTGATCCCGGCTTTTAGAAAATCAAGTAACATTGGCTCAGTAACTGCCACTTTCTCACAAAAACAAATACAAAATGGTAAGCTGGAAAGTTGCTCCTCAAAAGCTGAATCACTGAGTTCCTAAGGACAACAGCATGTGATTTTGTCTGCCCACCCAAGAGTGGTTCGGGAACTGGAGGAGGATCCTGACCTCCTCTCGACTTCCTTGGCACACACAAAATGAGCTGTGCAGAGCCTTGCAGCCTCCTGTGGCCATATCCAGCTCCATTATGAGTGCAAATAGGTAGCTGCGAACTGGACTATTATGTGCATACATGTCAAGTGATTGCGAATAAATGGTCATGCTGTAGTGTGTTAACAGCTCAGATTTTTAAGAAAAATCTACAAGAAAAGTACATTCAAAACATTTTTTTTAAAAAAGCTGCAGCCAAAAATGCAGTTTATGAAACAGCAAATACTGTAAATACAAGGGATCTGAGATTTTTATTAATTTTTAAATTTCATGAGTTCATGAGCAATCTTTCTCAAACTCTTGCTGCAGGTCACAGCAACAGGCTGGTAATTTTTTGCCATTTGAACAAAACATCATGTATTAAGGCAAAGGAAGCTTGTATTAAATTCCTATCATCCTGAGAACATAGCAAATATCTAGCAATATGCTACCAGGAATAATATGAAAAACATAAAATCAAGTTATAATTTTTGCATTTATTTATTTATTTTCACAAAATTCTCATTAAATTTCATATCGCATTATGTGCAGCAATTGCTGCTATAGAAAAGCAACAACCTAGAGCATCGGATATTCTCTGGTGGATCTTTCAGACCCAAACCTGCTTAGCTTTTAAGATTAGACAAGATCAAGCCTACTTAGACAAGGAAGGCCATCTGTTTTCAAGGATCCAGCTGCTATCCCTTCAAACGCAACTCACTGTGGACTCCTGTAATTTATTAATCCCAGGATAAACCTGTAAGTCTGCAATATCATTATTTGACTTCTTTATACCATTAGCTTGAACATTTTATCAACCGCTGTGCAGGTAACAGTCAAAAAGCTAAGGAGATTTGTCAACCCTCATAATTAATATCTCCCTTCTTTTAAGTTATCAGAACTCCAGTTCATCACACACTTAAGCACTTCCTGTGTGGGGGCAGTTTGGAGGAGAAGATTAAAGTCTGGCATGTGTTTATGACCCCTTCAGTACCTGAGACCCGTGTTCAAGATGTTGCCTGTGCAAATTTGGTTTTGAAATTGGTCTATACAAAGACACACACAGATGTATAAGCATGGACACACATGATGCTATTTTAATATCTTTTAATTTGTCATTTCTTCTTCAGAAAGGGGAAAACTAAAGACTCCACTCAACCCAGGTGAAACTGGGTTGGTTTTTTTTTTTTTAAACCAAGCAAATCTGGAATTACCTCAGTCCCCAGAATTTATGCGCTGGATTTAAAAGTGAAAAAGGCTTTTTCTCAGTCAGACAACTCTGAATTGGCTAAATGACTGGATGGATGTTAATAAAACTTTCCTCTCATCTGCAGAATGATCGTGTCTGGTCCCAGGTGGAGCATGATAAATCAATGCAAAAGCTACTTTTCTCAGAAAGTTGTAAGTGACTGAAAATAAGGGCCTAGAACATAAGTGCCATGTTAGTTGTGGTTTCAGAGTGTTACTGCTATGATGCTGCAATCCACCCGCTAAAAGCATATTTAACAAGATAAAATAAATACACCTTTTTGTATATGCCCAAGTATATAGTTGACAAATCAAGAACCATTAGTCCCTACAGTGTACTTTCCTGCGAAGCTCTGAAGGAGTCTCTCCTTCAGGTTTCTCACATAATGATGTGTCTTCTAAGACCACCACAAACAACATGTGCAGTTATCAGAGTTATCAAACCTTTTTGCCTGAGCAGAACCGGTGGTCAAGCTCTGCCATGCTCTCTGCCTAGAAAACAGCAGGAGGAAAGAGTGGGTTGGGGGTTTTCATTTTCAGGCTTTTATTTTCTGGGTCTTCCTAGACCTCTTTTTGAAGAAGTGGAAAGTAAGCATTCAATAGCACATTGTCTTAGATAATTTCTGTCTAATTGCTTCAGCCTCCCTAGCCTGTATGTGGTTGAAGCACTCAATCTCATGTAGCTGCTCTCACTGTCACCCTCTTGGCTATGCCCTCTCTGCTAGCCCATCATCCTCCCCCCACCCCATTTAAAATGGTCAGGGACTCATGACATATTGAGCATCTGCAGTCTGAGAAAGCCAGGGCACTCTCAGCATCTACAAATGTGGTGACATGGCTGGATCTTTAATTAGCAGTGAGAGGTAGCTCCACCTTTGCTGTGGACTGAACAAAGTGCTTTTAGATCATCTAAGCTGCTGCCAGCAAATTCTCGGTTCTATGAAGTAAAGGAATATCATGCAACACTGCAAACTCTAAGAGTCAAAATTCTTACATTTTTATGAGAATCCATTAAGGACTCTATCTACTTGTTTGGGAACTTCTTGAATTATATATTCAACTTACTCCTGAAACAGTAAGTGCTAGAATTCTCCCTCCTGTTCTTTCTCTCTCTTTCTTTGACTGCCACATGGGATTTTACAAGTGTACATGATTCTGGGAGCTAATGTTTTGGACGAACTCAAACTACCGAAGAACTGACTGTAAAAAAAAAAAAAGTGAACATCTATATTGATAGTTAAGAATCCTTCCAAACCAATAACAAAGTCATTTAATTTGTGGTTAGGTCACATTGCTTCATATCCAGTGTAATACAAGGCAACATGCAGGAATTGCCATAGGTGATGTTGTAAATCCCGGTTAGCAGCAGGGAAGCAGCCTCCACACTTTTATACGTCATTTACTGACATGAAATGTTCTAAAAGGTTTTCAGACAAACTTAGTGAGGCTCAACAGATGTACTTCTGTTGTGAAAGAGCAGCTTACAAACCATACTGTAAAATCTTTGCTATTCTAATAACTAATAGACAGCTTACATCTGTCTGTTTACCTGGCTATTAAAATGTAGTAAAAAAGAAACCAAACCACATACATTTACACTAAAACCTGATTCGCTTTGATACAAATGGTTAATTAAGGGCTCCAGAAACTAGCCATGATTGAAATGACATGAACACTGATGTTGCTAAAGTGCCGGGACATGGCTTGACCTTGGAGGTGTTTGAATCACCACCGAACACTAACCAGATAGTCACATATGACTATCCACTGATATAGTCACACATGAGCATGGAGAAGAACAACCACAGGGAACCTATCATTGGGCTGACAACTCTTGGAAGGGTTTGGTAATACCGAGACAGGATTAAAGAACACGTCCAATTTAGGGAGAAAATAAATAGCTGCGATGGAAGGATACCTGAAGATGACTGCACCACTATAAGCTAACTTACTTTGTGGACCAAACATGCTGCTTGCAGAATGATGGTGCAGGAAATCCTTTACATACACTAGGAGGAGCACAAACAATGGCCATGCCTTTCATTTGGTAGGTCAATATGAAATTCTGCATCCAGCTGGCAGCCCAGCATGAATAGCAGAAAGGCCACGAGCTCCATCTTGTTTCAGCAGGGCTGGCCTGAGCAGAGTGTGGATAGATGTGATTCGGGATTTTCTTGCAGCACTGGGACTGATATCCAGCAGGAGATATCACTTTCGTGTCTCTTTCTAAGCCATCACTCTGACCATCCCTTAGAGTTAATGGAATAAAAAAAATAGATCCCCAAAAAAGGCAGTGATTCATCTCACCCAGCACAGGCGTTTAAGCCAGGGTAATCAGCCTCTTCTTCACCAGCTCTTTCTCCCCACAGTGAAGGAAGACTGGGACAGACCCTAAAGAACCACTTTTGGTCAAGAAGGACTGAGCCTGCTCACCCTGCAAACAGGCAGTGCCGCACACTGGGCAGCATCACAGCAACACTCTATACCGAAACAGGTACATTGCCTCTGACTCTTTTAACACCAAACTTATAGCTTGAAAAATAACTAGTAAAACTGCAGATTTTAATTGAGTAGATCAGGGTTTCAGTGCTTTGCTCACAGGGAAGTTACTCCCATGGTTACTGTGGTTATTCAGTGACTGCATACGTAACCCCAGCACTGACATTTCCTGGCTTTCCACTGCTTGATTTCACCACTCCCCTGTACATTTAGTACCACAACTTCCCTTTAAAACCATCTGAAAAGCAAATGATGCCAGAGGAAGGGAGGGAAGCTGGTCTCTGTAAGACACATCTTACAGAGATGATCTCCAGATCCTTAGCACAGAGGATAGGTTTTGAGGAATACAAGAGGGTCTTGTGGCTGTATAAATACTAACTAATAATACTGTACTAACCACACTTTTTCAGGTCCTTTTCCAAAAACTGCTGGATGATGCCACTGTGAGAAGATAGATCGCAATCTATCAATAACTGTATCTAAACTTTCTCTCTAAGATGTCTCCAATGGGTGCAGTCTTACAGAGATCTTCAATGGGTGCAAAAGCAAGAATTTTTCTGGTACCCAGGGCACCTTAATGGCAACTTTATATTTACCAATCTAGTATCCTATACACGTAGCTTAGAAGGTGTAGGTCAGCGTAGCTCCACTGGCTTGTCAAAGCATTCCTGATTTACTCCACATAAGCATCTGACTCAGGAGTCAAAAGAGCAGATGTACAATCGAGCAATCTTGTTCCCAGGTAGGTGGTTTCTACTACCACTTAATAAAATGCTAAAAAAGCACTAGGAAAGCTTGTTTGTTTTATCATTCAGTGATTATTTTGCTTGGTAATTGCAAACATCCTGTGTTAAATCTGACAAGAATTAACTTATGCTTTGGCAAATACTGGTGCTTTCCTTCGTGTTCCCCCCGATAAAGGTAGTCTGTCTTTGATATTGTTTAAAGCAGTCATAGTCTTTGTTCTTCAGAAATGATAAAGCATTTCTAATTCTGAGTTTTATAATACTACAATATGGAGAGACAGATTTTATCTTAATAACATCTATATTATGATAAAGAACCAGCTACATGACAGGAAAGCGAACATTTCAGTTCATCTACAATTCCCCATCACATCAAAAGACACTACATGTGAGAATGATATGCTAAAACTTCCCATTATGCAGTTTGGAAACACATATATTTATTCCAGAGGAATCAGTATTGTTAAGAGTAACCTCAATGGCTGATCTAGATAATGTTTCACAGCCCAAACTGATACTTTAATTATAGTGTAATAAGATACTGATCTTATTTCTGTACATCTTCTAAGATATTTCTGTGAGCAAGATGCTGAATGTAAAGAGCTGTTCCTGATACAATAATTGCAAATAATAACACAAACGCTATCCCTCCCAGCTATGTTGTGACACCTAAACTGTTGTTAGTATTTAATGCAACCAGCGATGAAATATGATAAACTCAAAAAAAATTCTATTTCCAGAAAAAGGTAATAATTTCTGTGAAGGAACAGACAATCAGGCTGAACCATTTCTCACCCCAAAGAGAGAATTAGTAAATTATTCTACACAGAACAACATGATAACCAAGGTCCTCCGCACCTTTCAGTAATAGAAGAGGTGAAAATACACAAAATAAACCATATGCATGTGAGCTTTTGCTTAATATGCACATTGGTACCTGCATACTCATATTTTAAAAAGCTCTCTCTCTCACATAGGCACTTTCATTCATATAGGTGAAATATATACTCATATGTATTTATGATGGGCCCAATTCTGCCTACCTTGCTCATACTGAGAGGTATCTTACCCTGTAGTAGTCCCACTGAAATCAAGCAGAGACAATGCTCTT
Organism: Athene noctua; assembly: GCF_965140245.1. Taxonomy (NCBI): domain Eukaryota; kingdom Metazoa; phylum Chordata; class Aves; order Strigiformes; family Strigidae; genus Athene; species Athene noctua. The sequence goes on from NC_134037.1 coordinate 193,713,853, forward strand.
CAGTCTGAGTATGGGTGGCATATCCCACCTATATATAGCACGTCTATATTTATCTCCATTTTAAGTGGTTAATTTAGCTCTGTATAACTGAATTAAATATAAATTATCTGCTAGCACAAAAGCAGTTTGGGAGCAATTACAGTCCCCTATCTCCCCCCACCCCAAATATGCTAAATATCAATGTGTAATATGCAAATCCTAGCAGTTTTTTACACTAACCAAGTTGAATTCTTAATACCAGACAAGAAGAAAATCATAGCTTAACATACACCAGTAGATGTAATAAATAATGAACAGCACTAACAGCTTAACATCATAAGGAAACAGATGGAAAACTTCCCTCCAGAGATCATTGCATCTAGTATTAGAGAATGAGTTTCTGGACGTGCACAGGGTGAACAGTTCAAGTCTGAATTACAATGAGGTTGGTAACACTTTTTTATTATAAATGTAGGAATTTCATGTCTTCCTTTTAGAAAGTACTGCTATTATAGCATTCATCTGTTTCACTGAAGGCATGAAAAGCAAAAGGCAAAATCTTAAGCTGCTAAAGCGTGCACAGCACAATCAAATCAAGATCTCGCTCTGGGAGTACCTTGGCTGGGTTTGCAGAATACAGCAGGGCTACAATGCCATCATCCGTCCAGGAAATGCAACAGAACCCAGCCTGGAAGCCAACTCTGGAAAAGCAGTGTTTATCTATGCTACTGAAAAACACTATTAAGGCAATAGCTATTGTATTTGTAGGTCAATGACTATTATATGTTTGGAGAATTATAACAAAGCAATGTCCAGTCTGTTTCTCTGATAACATTTCCTTTTCCACATCAAGTGACTTGGTTGTATGTTAAAAGTGCCTTGCAAACTGTGAATATAAGAAATGGAAATTTCTCTAGAAAGTGAAGCACATCTGTTTAGTTTGAATAAACCATGCTGGAGAATTGAATCAATTATCACATTTTGCATGCATTTGTTGTTTTTTTCTTTTTCATGTGGTGTCCAAACAACATATATGCACTATATCACCAGAAGCAGCCCAGATAAAGCAAGATGTCGTGCTCCAATCCTTCAGCTACCCACCCCTTGCTGGGCATTCGAGCTCATGGCATGGCTCCTCTGACTTTCCAATAAGAATTTGTGCACTTGTGTGTATTGCATAGATTACAACAGATCCTGCCCCTCTCATCTGCCATCAGGAAGGTCTTCAAGTATGGTGCAAAACTCAACCACTAGACAAACTCTCTTTCAGGTGTCTATTAGAGCAGCATCTATTTGCCATGTATGTAACTATACTTCATTTGCACTGTGCATATTGCACAGAGTTTTGTGCAAATAATAGTAAATGAAGCTTCTCAAGAAGAAGGGATTTTTTTCCCTGCTTCCTTCCTCCATCCTCTTGGTACACACCTCACCCATTTTACAGACGATGAAAGAAGCACAAAAACTAAATGCTCTGCTCAGGATCTCAAAATCCATTTCAGCAGAGCATGTCCAAGCCAGTCAAACTCCTGCCTGCTCTGTCAGCTGTTAGATAACATTGCCTCCAATATCAGATGGATGCAGAGACCACTTCTTTCTATTATGGCTGAAGATATATAAACATAATTGAAACTTGTATTGATTTTGAAGCCAAAACTTCTAGATGACTAAAACTCTGGGGCAACTGTAGGGTCAGCCAGAACACCTTTGGTAATAGGGTGAGGAGCGGAAGCTGATATTCTCCTGACAAACCGGCTAAGCTTATAAATGTCTAGCACTCATTACGTTATACACAATGCTGGCCAATAATTTCAGGTTGCTGTTCCAAGACACAAATTACTTCCAAATGCAAGACTATACAGAAATAAATGGAAGAGGTCCAACATCTGAATGTAGGAGACACCAAAGAGTTATTTCAATAATAAGACTACTCAATAATTTTATATTGCAAACTGAGAGTTAGTGATATACTCACAGACACTGACTATAAGAAAATGAAATAAGAACTGGAACAACAACTTTCCAAAATAATAATTAAAAAAAAAAAACACCACCCAAACATCTTCTGGGATACTGAGACAGCTAAAAATCTCTCCCCTGCGTGCAAGCCTGAACAGCATCTGAAGAGAGGCAAGGTTGCAGGGCTGTGGAACAAGTAAGCCTGCTTGCAGGCAGAGTTTAGCATTCCCCTGTTGCCCCATCACAGGATGCAGTGTTGGTAGTGATGAGCTGCAGGCATGGGCACAGGGCAGCAAACCTTCTGTGATCCCCCACAGCCCACCACCTCTCCTGCTCAAGCACTGAACAAGTGGACACATCGTGGCTAAGAGGTAGAAGGGGTTGAAACTAGAATTTTGCAAGCAGAGTTGAAAACAGGTGCTCAACAAAAGAAGTTGCCCAATTTCTCCATCCCCTCTCACTGGCAAAAGCAGAACTAACAAGCCCTCCTCATTCAGGCTTTCATTCCATGGTCCCCCACCTCCTCCTGCTATAGGAGTGGCCTGGCCAAGTGTAGCTTCACTTGTGGGTAACACTCAGGCCAGCTCAGAGGCTGAGAAGCTTGGGCCCACATCTGCTGTTTCTCTCTCTAAGGGAATGGAGGTTTATACCATAAGTTTCACCTAAAACTAAATGGAGTCAGTGAGCTTTGTATTAAATCCTGGCATGAACTTCAGGATCAGGTTCAAGAGCTTGCATAATGAGGTTGTTGATTAGGATCTTCCTAAGGTTCTGTCTTGCCTTTGACCTTTGCCAGGTTAAACTGGCATCTTTTCTGTGCCTAAGGCCCTAGAATGATTCCAGGTCACTATCTTCATTGCATGCCAGGGTTTCTGGTGCATCAGCTAAATTGGGATCACACAAAATTTCTTTCCAGTTTTCCCTGGTATAACCAGCTTTGTCTGCCAAGCAAATCATGTGTGGCATTGCTGCTGACAACTAGGATGATAACCAAATGAGCTAACATGAAGAAAAAAATGTGGAATATGGTGAGAAGTAGCATACCAGTTTGATGCTTGAAGCACAGTTTCCCTTCTTCCTCTCTCTTCTCTTGCATTTGCCTCCATTTGGCACTCTCTCTGCCCCCTCTTGTTGCTTTTATGCAGCACTTCCTCACACCCTTTGTAGGTCTGAATAAGAATAAAAAAAGAGAGACATTTTCTAGGAGGCTTTTTCTTTCCCCTTCTCCTTACAGCTACTTTACTTTTGTTTCTCCTGTGAATTCAGAGGCCAGCTAAATTTTTTAAGTGCAGATTTGGGGATTTTGCAAGAGATCCACAAGAAACTGATGCTCGGGAACTTGTCCAGAAACCTTGCTTGGCACAAGAAGAAAAATTTCTCCCGGTGCATTTGAGGCTTTTCAAGGAAACCACATATTTTGCATCTGACGTTTGCTCGTGACCTTTCTCTTTTCCTTAGGCTATGACACATTACCTGACAGTGGCTGGATTTATCATTTGTTAACTCAAACCCCTTTAAAAATGAGGTATTTTCTATACAACTTTGGGAAACCCTTGAAGACAAGGAACAGGAACAACCACAGAGAATGCTAGGGAAAGCTTTGAAGGCTGAAATAAAAAACCTGCATCTGTTAGGGGAGGAATCTTGATCCTAAACAGAACCTTGTATCACCTGACTTACTAAGAAAGTGAGGTTTAAACCACTAATCAGGTGTATTTACACCCTCCAGCATACATTACAGCAGGAGAACACATGCATGCTGTTTGATTGTGGCTATAGGGACTGAGAAACCATGGCAAGGGCAGAAGTCAGAGGTTGTGCTCATGTGAGCAGATTCTCTGCACATGAATATCAGGACTGGTTCCTTCATTATTTTGCAAAAAGATGCCAAGAAATTGGAAGGTTGAAAAAAGCAAAATAAAAACCAGCAGCACTAACGTATTTTTCTTTAAATGAGACCAAATTCAAAGAAATTGAGACACTAAGCTGCTAGACTTCAATGCAAAAGCAGGGAGTGGAAGAGTTTAGGTTGTGGGGCATCACCATGCTCTTCTCGAGACAATTTTGGGCATACCTGGGTGTATGCAAGAGTTTAATGTCAGCAGAAGGAACTCTCATCCCTCCTGCTTTTTCCTATCAAAACTAATAAGGTTGTGTTCCCCTTGCTTTTGTATTTCACTTCTTTGAATACTGACAAATTAAGCACAGTTGAAAGCAGTTTTGCACTATTTCAGATCCAAGACACAGTGAGTATTTGGACAAGGATGACCTACTTCATTTGGAGCAATGCATGTTTATCCACGAGCAGGATTCTGACCCGTTTTCCTGCTGGAGCAACACAGGCACGATTTTTTGTGTATGTGCTCAGGTTGGCTTCATAGACTCAAATCAATTGAAAGTATTTTGTAGCTATAAAGTCACAAATATTCCTTCTACTATTAATAAAAATAACTGCCTGCAAAGTTCTCAATTTTCAAAGCTCTTTACTATTATTATCATTATCTTTATTATTAAATATTTGTATTACTGTACAGCCTGGAGGGAGTAGTCAGGATCAACTCCCTGTAGCACTAGGCTCTCCACAAGTGCACGTATTAGTTCATATATGTATTTACCAGTTGCGTTACTTCACAGCTCACCTTCCTGACCATCCTTGCTCCTTCCACCCAGCCGATGAACACTGTAAGAAACACTCAACCAGAGAGTGTTAACAACCGCAACCCTCCAGCCACACCAACGGCCACTGCTGTGCTGCCCATCTCCTCTCATTCTCTCCAGCACCCCCTTGGCGGCACCCCAAATGTCACTGCTTTCAAGTCACGCCTCTGACATTACAGTCTGCTGTGCTCCCACAACACCCCACCTTCTGCATCTTGCTGGGGGCTCTGCAACCATATGCTGCGATTGATTTATTAGTCCAAATTTCCCAAGGGAGCAAGGCGTACCCATCTGATGCCCCTGCATTTGAGACTCTGAGTCACAGGTAGTGGAGCAATGTGTGAAAAAAAAAAAATCATCACATATTCTGTCGGCAAAGTGCTTCCCGTGGTGCATGCAACGTAAGTTGCTTGCGTGCACCACTTATCCCACTATGTCTATAGAATAAATTACGCTCCAGAAATTTGCTCTCAATGGCCTCTTTCAGATAGTAGCAATGAGTAAGATAAAGCCTGCCACTTTATGTCAAGTCACACTCGTCGAGTACAGATTTAGTAATAGTAATACTTATCTTTTATGTAGCACTTTACATTTTCCAGTTGCTGCACAGAGATTAATTAATCAGCTAGACGTATATAAGCCAGACCTGAAGCACATACTGGAGGACTGACAGATGCCTGTGCTGCTGTGAAAGCACAAAAGCGACCGCCTGACCCACACAGGCGCAGGTATGTTTAGTTGTAGTGAGACCGTCACAAGCCCTGTGATCTGCTTGGATTTAAGTGAGACCATGGGGGCTCCGAGGCTTTGCTTGTCTCCGCTCCAACCATTAAAATAAATAAATGTAAGCAAATACCTACCATTCTGCCATACATCCTGCAAACCTTCTCTTGCTATTAGAGCGGTTACTGTCTTGGAGGCTGGGAAATGTGAAACAAAGATGGATGGGTTTGCATCCTGCTTTTCATTAATGTTAGCTGCCTGTGACACCCAATTGAGTGTCTCAAAGCTCCCTTTGCCATGGCTTAAACGTCCTCCCACCTGCACTCTCCAAACCCTTGCTGGTCTTATTCTAATATCACTCCGTGTGGTGGAGAGGAAGGTGATGTTTCTGATGGCAGTGTGGTAGAAACCCCCAGCCGTACAACCACACTCTCAACTGACAGTGCTCATCCAACCTGGCTGCCCGACTGCTGTTACTGCTGGTGGTGGAGTGCTTCAGACATACTTTCTGAATTAAGCCAAGCCTGGATAATTGGGAGTTGGAACCAACTCAAACATGAGCCAGCAGACGAGGGATCATGTTGTTCGCTGAATTGCTCGTTGACAGTGAAGAAAAGCATTTGCGGTGGAGTGATGCTGCCCTCCAGACGGGAGTGTTGGCCAGCAAAGCAGCTCACAGTTTTGTGAAAGCATCAGTTTTCATTTCAAACCGGTTTTGTGCAGCTCTTCTTGCCCCAAACTATGCCTGAGGCAGCACAAAGGCAGCCTGGTGTCTTGTGCTGAGGATGTGCCCAGTGCTACACCTTAGCTTGTCATAAATAAAAAAAAACCCACCAGCCTAACCAACCCATACAAGAAACCACTGACATTTTTATACTTAGGGACTTTCTTTTTTGACATCCACCTTCCTGATATCTTCAGATTATGTAGGAAGGCATTAATATGCGCATGTGGGATTACTCCTACCCTTACGCCTGTCATATACTTGCGATGTGAAGAAAAATCTTACACTTGAGCATGTGTAAAATACTCAGATGAGCTAAAACTGAAGCATTCAGGAAACTCGACACAGGCCTTGAAAGCATCAGTTGAATTAAGAGTCAAAAGAGTTTTAAAATTAATAAACGTGGGGCTTCTTTCATTTGTCTTAGTTTCTGAGTCTGTAAGTCATCATTTCAGGATATTTACACTCAGTCAAAAAGGACTAGCAGTCCAACCGTTACCTGAAGTGAAAGATGAGATTCTCCCACAATTAAAAACTCCAGCAACTGAAACTTTCTTAAAAAAAAGTATCAATTAGCCAGAAACTTATAAAAAGAACTGGCAACACTGCCATGAGACATTGTTTTCCATTTTTCAACACTGTGCGTGTTTATGTTTGTATTCATGTAAATTCTCTTGCATTTAATTACAGCAGGACTTCTGTCATCCACAGGTGCTTTCCCATCTTGCATTTACTGTCACCAAAAACTCTTCTGTGATAGAGGTCACGGAGCTGCCTGTTATGGATGCTCTCAACTAGACAACTAAGCACAAAAAAAAAAAAAAAAAAAAAAAATTATTAACACAGTTAACTAGCTCTCCATAAATTACAGGTTCGAATGTCTGTGAGAGGAGAACAGAACAGCTTTCTAGGGTTTAACAGCAACCCAGAACACATAACAAAGAACTCTATAGGGTTAATGGCATCCCAAAATGCAGAACAAAGCCTCGCTCCCTGGGGTTTAATGGCAACCCCAAACACTTTACAAAGCCCTGCTACCTAGGGTTTAATGACAACCCAAAACGCTTTATCACACACCTGACAAGTGAGGGCTCTCACCCTCGAGGACCTGCTCAGGGCAGCGTCCCCACCCAAGGGGAGAGTCCTTGACCGCAGCTGCTGCTCCAGGGGACCAGCTCAAAATGGCTCCCAGGGGACTCCGTTTATACCCAGGCCCAATCTGACCTGGAGTCAATAGCGGCTCCCATTGACCAAAGGCCCCAATTACCACGAGGCCCCGAGAACAAAGGCAGCCCCGAGCTGCTACACTTCAGCAGCCAAGAAGCTCTGCTTTCACTGGCCAGATGCACCTGCCACACTGCCCCAGGTTCTTAGTGGTGCCCAGAAATACTAGGGGTGGAACCTGGTGATTTTGCACTGAAACCAACGTTTAGGTACTTTTAACTGTGCTGTAAGGAGACTCTCTGGTGCTCCAAGCACTTTGAGGTGCCTTGTCATCTCTCTCTCTTTGGGCTGCCACTGCAGAACCATATGTCCTCTTTACCAGGGCTCAGACAGACCTGCGGTGCAAGTCCGAGATGGGAGTCACCAAGCTGGCAAATGACTTTTGTCTTGGTGTTTCTGAATTCTCCCTTGTCTTTGGAGCAAGGAGGTGAGTACATGCTTCTGCAACATTAAAAACAAAAAGTACCCAAAAGCCACCAAAAGAAAATTATGGGATTGTAAACATAATGCAAAGTCAGCCTCACTGTGCCTTGAGTCTCCCCTTGTGTTTACTTAGTCCTTGCAAGGTGTAATTTAACACTGAGACCTGGAGCCTGTCTGTGACCTGACGTGTGGGCAGCTACCTGCACTTCCCAGGCAGGGAAACACTGGGGACTGCGTCCCAGCTCTCAGAAGGGCACCAGGGGTATTGCTTTGCTCTGTGAGGGTGAGTGGCTCTTGAAGCCCCAGGAGGTTATGCACCAGTGCAAGTCCCCAGTGCTTCATCCGTGTGTGCTGGCTGATGCTTAGCTCCTGATGTCTTGGAGGAGGCAAATGGACTGATCCAGGACACACTGCCTTCGCAGGAACTGGTCTATAATACTGTCAAAACTACCAGACAGACAGTTTTAGTTTTCCACCATGTAACTGATTCCTCATTGTATCTGGGTGTTCAGAGGAAAAGCAATGACTTTTTCTGAGCTTGCTTTAATCACAACTGTTGTTGTGGATGGAGGATTAAAGCGTGCATGCAGGCCTGTGACATGACATTTTTTCAGAGTCAGAGCTCCAAATCAAAACCCCTTAGATTATACTCAGAAAGGACCATGTTGTGACTGTTGTTTCACGTACAAAAATAAAATACCACTCCACCAAAAACCAGAGGGTCACTTTTAAAAATATGTGCTTCAGCTATGTCTATCAGAAAAAAATATTTCTTCCCTCTTTCTCCCCCCATGACGAATGCCCCCCCCCAAGACTGTCAGTTAGATTTTGTAAAGTCCTTATTATCACACTTCACTACATATCAGGATGAATGAAGAGAGCTGTGCAAACACTGCAGATATCTTTTCTTTATTACAGCTGCAGCCACTCCCCAGAGACGTTATTAATGTCCACGGCTCTCATAGAGAGGCGGTGTATGCTGGCATCTGATTGCTATTCAGATCAGCAGCCTCCCTCCGTCTGTCTGTGAACCAGCACATTAGTAGGTACATAAAGGGCTCTCACTGTGGGCTGAACAAGTTCCTAGGGCCTCCATCATGAAAAGATAATGGCAGCGTGATTGCCAAAATTTTGTGGAAATTGTGCTAAGCCAAAGCAAAACAAAACCCAAGGTAGGGGATACATTTTTCCTGGGCAATTTATTATTTATCACTGCTCAGCAAACCCCTTTGTTCTTGTGTATGGCAGTTACTCTCCATTTATAGCTCACTTGGGTGTATAATTCAAAAAGAAGATATGTGGTGTTTTGTAAGAATGTAGGGGTCTCTTTCCCTGGACTGGGCTCAAGCTTGACAAGGAGTAGCTATGTGAGAAATGAAGGTTAAAAAAACCAACCCACAAAGTCTAAAGCCACTGCTGTCAAGGGGTTTCTGCAGGGAGAAATCTGATGCATGGAGTCAACAGCCAGAAGTATTTCATGGATCAGAGAAGGCTCCTGTCCTGCCAAAAGTGGAGCTGCCCACCAGTAGTTTTGAATTACACACTGGATTGTGACAGGAGCAATTAAGCCACCACAAGAGGCAGCACCCATGAACAAGACCCGGGTGAGAACTGTGGGCCTGCCTTGCATGCAGCCACAGAGCCCTGTGCGCTGGAGGACGAGTGCCCGATGCTCCAGCATCATGCCATCGGCTTGAATCCATGATAGATTAATCTGTAATAAATCAGGCCCCATAATATCCTACTCCCAAGCCTATACTTTTTTGGTGTGAAGCAAGCAGCATGCCCATTAAGTGTACATTCACCCCTGGAAAACTAGTTAACTCCTACCCTCTTCTGATACACCTATATCCTTAGCACAGATATGTATGGAAGAAGACAGCTAAAAGTTATTTAACAATGAAGACCTGAGCAAGGAAATTTGATTAAGGTGGGAAAACTAGTGGTCACACAAGAGGATCAGGAAGAGACAACAGCTTGAGGAAACACAAGAAGAACATAAATGCCATGCTATCTTGTTCCCAACCACATCACAGACAGACAAGTGTCCTTCACAAGAGCAAACCTCCAAAATAAACTACCTCATGTAGGTGTTGCAAGACAAAAGCTGTGCATGGCTATGTACGTGCATCCCATGGGCAATCAGGAGGTGCTTTTGGAAACACAAAAAGTGACAAAATTTATCAGCTAGTGACAGACCCCACAGGGAAAAACCCAGAAAACGGAATTTTCAGGGAAATCCATCTATAGACATGAGACATGCAGAACTGTGACACATGTGAGTGGGCAGCTGTGGTCCTCACAGGATGCAAGAGAAGGCCATATCCATATTTCTGCAATAACTAATTTCAAAATTAAACCAGGCACTGAAACTGGAGGAAATATTCCATCCTCTCTATTGACTGATGCCGTGCATTCATAGTTGAATGTTTCTTTAGAACAGGCCCTCAGCCTGCACATAGATTAAGAGTGAGAAAAACTGTAGTATCTTCCTCTTTTCTAGAGCCCCCATGGTAAGTACTAACTATGAATATCATCCTGGTCCTGCTTTATCTCATTAATGTCCATAGGAGGAAACCAGTCTCTGGAATTTGTTGATATAATAGTATCTTTGCCTGTAGCAGGGAACCCTTTTTGCAGGACAAGTTTGTGAGACAAGACACACACCAACATGGTTAACAGTCAAGCTCCAAACTTTATCAGAAAAACAAGTCCTTAAATATTCTTGTACATTCTAACAGCAAATCCATGTGTTGCTCTTGCACATGCTCATTTCAAAAAATAGTTCCTCCCAGCACTTTCAACAAAGACTACTAACCGCACACAGTCGGTAGATAAGTTTCTGCTTTGTTATTTTAAAGAATCCCTTCTTATCTGTTTCTTCCCTAACAAGCACAAAGTCTTTTGCTTTTAGTCATCGTTAATCTAGACGCCGTTAGTCTTCTAACACAAGTGCGTCATTAATTTAGGCATCGTTAATCTTCTAACCCGAATGCTGATGATCCTTTTACATTGTCAGTGACACAGAAGGTTCGTGACCCAGCATATGCACCCACATTTGCCCAGTCTTGTGCATCCTGACACCAGGGCTTTGCACAGTGTAAAAGCTCCCCAGCTTAACAAAAATGCTGCCTTTCCCCTTGCTGCCTACTTCCATGTCCCAGAAAGCCTTGCCAGCTGCAGTGCTGGTGAAGGTTACCTGCTATGCTGTCAAGGTACCTGCTTTATGAACTTGTCACCACCTGGGGCTGCAACCTCCTGCCCATGGCCTCCAAGTACCATGCAGCCATGGACTTCCCCCCTCGCTTGCTTTCCTCCTGAAGGAGGATGGGGAAGCATACTGCTGCACAGATTCCCTTCTAGCCATTCTAGGCCTTACATAGCAAGAGGCACCATTTCCTCCCATTAAGATGAAGCTGAAGGCTGCAATGAGCTGTGACAATGACCTGATTCTCTGTAGTGTCGCAGGCTGTTAGGGCAGAGAGGTAGACGGCAACTGCTTCAGAGGAGGGACTCTTGACTCATATAGAAGATCCAAGACAGATATCTGCTTTTCAGTGAAGGCAGATTTTTTTCCATCGGTCAAAGTCCTGCCCCATTCTACACCAGTATTAAACTGCCTCTTCTCCCCCTCAGTGTATGGAAATACATTCCCCGTGGGAATCCTATGAAGACTTCCAGGAAATCTGAAAAACTTGGTTTGTCTGCTTATGAGAAAAATACACTGCTTCCGGATGCTACCAAAAAGTGGCTAGAAGTATTGGACAGAGAATACTTTCATTTGTATATCCACATCATGAAATCACATTACGTTTACTTTTAAAGCCTTTAAAGGCCTTGTGAATCTTCTCTTCTGGTGAGGAGCACAGATGTGCAAAAGTGACCTCATACCTGAGGATGATGGGTTCTGACAGAATTCTTCTTCTTGTAAGTAAAGAGCTACCCACGTTTCCAAAGAGTAATAAGCAACACACAGATTGAGGTGTTATTTGTTTATAGTATAAATTGAAAAAAATTGCTGAGCCCTCTTGGAAAATGTCTTTGCTCAGAGAACAATGTATTTTCATGGAAAAGTTTTATTTGTTAGGCACTTTGGTACAATTACATGACCATGTACAGTGTGGCTGAGTTGCACTGAAAATTGATACTTTCCATAATGGTGTCTCATTACTGATGATTCATTGGAGAGGTGCTGCTGTGATAATTAGTGTTTTATGGGCGAATGGGCTACACGTTCTTTAAGTAGTCCACTTCCCTAACAATGATTTATTTAAGTGGTTGGTTTCTGATAGTCATGTAAATAAATACATGATAATGGAACATAGCGACAGTGCTTCTGTTGACAGGTTTCTGTGTCTTACCATAAAGCAGCTGAAGAACTAAATCTGCATATACAAATCCATAATGGTTAGGGGCTTTTATGTGTTTTTGCAGGAGCAGTTTTGACAGAATGCACAAAAAGATGCAAATTTCTCATCTTCAATTTTTACCTCCCAGCCTGGCTTCAAAGCTTACTTTTTAACTTAGATAGTTGGAGAGGCTGATGTTGGATGAATGAGTACTACAACGCATCTGTTGACAGCCTACTGCTGTTTGGGAGGCTGGCTTCCCCCTCCCACTCCATTAACGCACTTTGTCTGCGAAGTGTGCTAGATGCTTTGAGCAATCCCCTACCAAACCAATTCTGCGTGGTCAATAAAAGCAGGAATTTTAACACTGGCTGTAGTGAGTGATGGGAAAAAGGACACAACACATCCAGTCCTGGCCGCTTCTGCTTCAGTGCCTAAGGTCACCAGCCCCAAGTACTTGTCACCATCACTTTGACGGAAGTTACTGTCCCCCGAATTTACCAGCTGAGCTATCCATGTGAAAATAAGATAAAAAGGGTATGTGTCTGCTAAGTCAGCTTTTGAGGCTGACAAGGGTTTAGGGAGTGCACACAGGAGCACTGGCAGGTCCAAAGGCAGCAGAAGCTGGGCATCTTCTTTGCGCAGAACTGCTGCAGGCAGGAAAAAATTAAAAAATCGTTTAAATGAGCTGAACCAGCAGCTTGGCAGGTTTTAGTTCCCAGTTCTGGGAGCCCCTCCTCGGATCCGTGCAAGCCCTGCCTGAGGGCTCGTGGGACAGGGTGCAGTGAGTGACGTTGGCACAACTCTTCCACTCTGTCATCCCCTGATCACCGTGAGACAGCCAAAATAAAGACTCACAAGCAGTCCTCATTCACTCAGCTCCAGAAAAAATGCAAATAAGCTCAACAACAACAACAACAAAACCCCCAGAATTTTTCTGGTGCAATTGTGGTGCATATAAACACAACTTCAGCTTCAGTCTCACAGTTTATATTGCTTCTGGAAACTCCTGAGACATGCATAATCTTACTGAGCAAAAGCCTAGCCCCACATAAGTAATTAGCAAAGCTCCTACCCATTTCTACAAGCAGAATTTTGCGCACCATGAGCAGTTTTTGTTTAAATCCAGAATTCAAGTGTGAGTATATAAAATTAAGATAGATTATTATAGCTGTAATAAAAATATATACAAGTACATTCATATACTTAGAAAAAAGGAAATAAAGGAAGGGTATTTGCTAATAGAATACATAATATTTTACATCTGCTGGTATAGTTGCAGGGAATTAGACCAGATGCTGAAAGTCTGTCATCTTTTATTTTGAAAGATATTCTTTCAGTGTATATAATCTGGTGTGTCAATTAAAATATGTTCAAGAGTAAATTTCTTCCTCAGCATTATAAACTTACTGTGACAGGGTGGCTGAGTCATGCTTGTCTGAATTGCTTCAGATTTTCCACGTTTCTTTAGCCAGACTTAATTCCCTGCAGACATGAAGAGGACGAGTTCCTTGGTCATGCCAGCCAGGAGGGCACGATGCAGATTTCAAAGGCTGGCAGGCAGAGTGGGATGTCCTTCCCCTTAGTTTGTCACAAACCTGTGTTCTCTCCAGAGACAGAAAACTATTCCTTCTTGAGGTAACAGGCTCTTTTCAATGTCATCTTTTAAAGCCTAAGATGTTTGGGGAATGTGCCCTCTGACTAGATGGAGGAACAGGGAGCAAGGTAAGAGACTGCCTATTTTTAAGACGGGCTAGATGTTAAGGCACTGCACCTCACCTCACTGCAAGATACCTAAATATCTTTGAGGCTTTCAAACTGCGGGACTCCACACAGCCCGTGAGTCATGAGCTTCTCCCTGCCAGAGTTAATTCTTTAAACACCTAATACTTCAACTGGCTGTTTCTTGTAAAAAACACCTTGTTCTAATGCCATTTGAGTAACATATAGATAAGTCTTGTAGAAGTTTGGAGAGAGGTACTGACCCAAACACAGATTATTGTCACACAGACCTTGGGGTAGAACTACTCATGCGCAGACAGGTGTGCAAGGCAGGCAGCACAGCAAGGTCCCTCCTTGAAGCCGGTCCCTTGGTCCTAGACACCTCCCAGGTGCCCAGTATAACTTTATGCCTTTCAGTAGTTTTTTTTCCATTATTTTTATCATCACTTAGCAAGGTGAGCAAGTGGAGCGTAAGAGCTAAGCCTGGAAGAAGGGTAACCATCCTGACCACCAGTTTCAGCAAAACTGTGGATGTCTAAACCCTCGCACGGGTGCCAGCAGATGCTGGGTCACTCACAGGAAGAGATCTCCTTGCAGGGTCACCCCCTGCTTTGGGGTCTGCTGTGTTCAGGCTGCTCCCCAGAGATGCCTGTCCCAGCTTTTTTGCTTTCAGTAATGTGTCCTGACAACCCCTCCTGACAGCCCCTGCCACGGGAAGATAGGGCTTATGTTGTGACTAATCTATACCATCTTTGCTGAAACTTTGGTCCAGTCCTGGTTGTCTCCTCCATCAGAGGCATGAAGGGCAGATTAGCTGTCTCTCCTAAGGCTAAACTGCACCTATTTCTTTCAGACTTGATTAACAGGTCATGCTTTCTTGGCTCTGCCTTTTCCAGTGGCCTGTTTTGGGTCTCACTCACAGTGCAGTATCCCAGACCTGACACAGTCTCCCAGCTGAGACCATGCCAGTGCTAAATAGAGATAAAATGTTACTTTATATGTTCTTACATACATGTAGGAATCTGAGGTTTATCTTTTTAATTAGAGCACAACACAGTAGACTCACATTCAGCCTCTGATCCACCACAATTTCTAGATTTATTTTTGGTTTATAGATTTATTTATTTGCAAAGCTTGTCCTTCTCTCACATTTGCCATTTGTACTTTTGACATTTCCTTGTTAAATTGCATATTTTTTCCTTTTTTGGGGGGTGTGGGGGGGTATATCTGGGGTATATCTCAAACATATCAAGCCATTTGAAGTCTGCCCCCAGCACCACAGAGGGTGCTTGCCCCTTGCTGCTCTCTGTAAATGTGACAGGCTCATTCTCAAGTACATCACTGGCACTGTTGGCTTCACTGCCAAAGACACTGAGCAATCACAGGGCCATAGCAGCCTCCTGCCGAGCCCTTCTTGATCAAAACTTCCATTCTGATAATGAGCTAATCACCAGTACTCTCTGAGTAGCATTTTCCAGCCTGTTTTGTGCCTACCATGCAGTAGATCTGTCTAGACCACACACTTGCTGCGCTTGCCTGTGAGCGTTCCGCAGGAGACGCCGTGACCAGACATGCATTTGCTTCTGTCAGTGAGATCTGTCACCCTGTCACATAAGGAAATAAGACCAGTTTGACAAATCCATGTTGGCAGCTACTCCTTCCTTGCTCCCTTCCAGGTGTCTGATTATTTGTGTCAGTATTTTTTGCAGGAATTGGTGTTGCACTGATGGGTGTACACTTCCCCAGAGGGTCCTGCCCCCTACCCTCAACGATAGCCCCCTACCTCTCCTTTTCCAGTCCTTAAGAAGATGGGGCAAGATCTTAGCGTTTGCAAATTCTTACAGAAATCCCCCAATGGCATTTCAGCCTCCCCTGCCTCCAGTTCTTTGAGCATCTTCAGATTTAGAATAGGAGGTCTAGACAAATTTGAAAGCACCATATTTATTCAGAAAGTATGTGTTAACCTGGTGCTTTGAACTTGGTTGGAGGGCTTGTTTGTTTTCAGTGTTATATTAGTTACATAAATCTCTTTTTTATATTGCTGCATGAAAACTTCGCTGTCGACTAAGACTGTATACAAAGACTGAGTCACTTCCTTTGAGGCACACTATGTTAAAACATAGGATGAGTGTCTGAGATCTCCATTTTGTTGTGAAGAGCTAAAATAAAGAAATCTTCCAAGAGCAGCTGGCAGAAAATATTTGTAATGAGAGCTGCCAACTACTAGAGGAAAGTGGCTTATTTATACAGGGGCACCACTGAGACAGACTGAAGAGACAGACTGCATTGGATTTAGAAAATGAAAATCACCAGAGTGGACAAGGCTGTAAAAACTATATAATATAAAAATGAATCTTGTAACCCAGCAGCACCTGCATCTGGCAATCTCATTCATGCCTTCTGCAGGAGATAAACCTTCTTGCTCTATCAAATAAAGCCCATAATTACATTGCTTAAGTAGGATATTAAGTGGCATCATATTAAGCCATTACATGACCCTTGTCATCATCAGGCCTGCCAGGCAGTGAGGAGAGCTGTTGCTCCCTGCTGATTTCTCTGGGTATCTATTTAAACATACTGTGGTAATTAGAAACATCTAAATAAAGCCCTACCCAGGATTACAATGGCTGAATGGAAGAAACCTTTCTGTCTGGTGGCTACAATGCCCTTACCTGCTGTTGTGTGTGTGCACACATCCTTGCCAACGACTCTCATTTGATATGATACGAAGCTCCATGGGGTAAGAAAGCAAAGAGGTTCAAAGTCGGCATCCTTTTCCTCCTTCGATTGATAGAGCCTCTGCCACTGGCAAAGAGGATCTTTTCGCAGGGCTTGAAAGACAAATCTGCTAATTCCCCCTGCTTTACTCCTTTATGCCTTTCTCTGAAGGGAAACCTGCAGGTTTCAGATGCCAGCTTCATTCTAGGCTTCCTTCCTAATTACCTGAACCACCATCATTAACTGCAGCACACATATTGATCACTATCATGAATGTTGCCTTTCTAATATTCAGTGACTGTGAATCAAACTGTGTCACAGATGTGGATTTCAATGACAAGTTATGTCTGAGTGCACCTCACAGATTTCCCTTCCTTATAGTTGAATCAGAAAAAAAAAAATCACTCAAGTTTCTGTCCTTTAGCTCTATCTAAGGTAATATGATTAGCTCAGGAGCACGACTGGGCATCTAGTCCTGGGAAAGATTTCAGCTTCAAGTGGGAGAAACCCCTTGCTGACCATGAAAGGTGTTTGGGAACACGCTTCCAGACTGGATTGCTTCCCAGATTTATGAAACAGATGGCCTAGAAAGGTTTATGTTCATTTTTCAAAGTACCAGTTTTAGCATTTGTCTTTCACTGAGTTGTGTTTCAACAGAAAATGTCTTCACTTTCCGCAGGAAAACTGTCACAAAAGGCTTTCCAGCTCCATGCTGTGCTGCTGTCCTCTCTCACTCACAAGATTTACCCCTGCAATGCCTGGGCTTAGATGCTGCTGTGCTTTCCAACGACTGTAAAAATTGTTCATGAGCAAGATCACAATCAAGCAGTTTTTCATGTCACTGTCAGGTAATTATAGTGGTGGACACAGTTTGTAATAACACTTTTTTCACAGGAAAAAGTCACAGATACTAAAGATCTTTGTCAAAAGGGAGATTTAAAGATTTTAAGATATATAAGGAGAAATAGAAGTTTTCCACTCTGATAAAAAAAAAAAAAAAAGCAGCCTTATATTTTATAACCAAGGGTCAAAGCACAGTGTGTTGAGACATGCTAGTGATACAAATGATTTTGCTTGAACTATTTGAGACATTCACATGAAAAGGGCTCATCTGAGAGATATTTGGGTATTAATGCATTGCCTGTTAACAACCTATTCCCTTGTTCCCACCCTCCATGACTGGGTTGTATTCTAGGTTGGGAGGACCCTGTTCTATCTATGAGATGGTCCAAACTACTTATGAGGCACTACAAAATCTGGCTGGCATTTTATCCTGGATACAGAGCACATCTTTTGCTAGCAAGAAGAGTCACGCACGTAACCACTAAAACTTCTCAGTGCCTGGCCATGTAATTTATCCGCATAATTGCCTAACTAGGTGCACAACTGCACACACCCAGCCAGCCTGGGGGGTTTGTGAACATTAGGTTAACTGATAATCCTCTGGCCTTTTTAGACTAGAATAGCTATTCTAAAACAAACATGCTGCAATAGCTGCTCTGGCATGGCTTAGCAGGTGGCTTTACTTTCCTGAAAAATATTATTTCTCCTGAATAATCACGGCCTTCTGGAAATATAGTGGCTTTTCTTCAAATAGCATGCCCTAGTGGGAACTACTCCCAAGCACCTATTGGGAGATGATGTATTCTGCAGCAGTTATTATAGCCAATTTGCTCAGGTAGAGAAGGTCAGTAGAGGTGTTGACTAGAAATGCTCTTGGACCAACTTACCTGGAGGTTAAGGAGCAATTTTCCTTGGTATGGAGTGGAAGATTTTACCTAAGCACTTTCTGTATGTGCACAATTGATGCTGAAAAAAAAGAGCGCAGTCTATTTTTGTCTCTTGTCATCTGCGCCTCAATCACGGTATAGAATTACTCTGGTCCAGCGATTGCCTGCCCGGAGAAGGGCCCATATTCATTCCACCTCCAGGGTTTCCATTAACACAGCAGTTACACTGTCATTTGGGCAGAAAGCCCGAGTCAAAGCACTGCTTCATTTGATCTGCATCTGTCCTAAAGTAATATCCCTCTGCTCTTTCCATCCTGTTTCCCTCTGAGGCAGCGGACTGCTGTTTTTGTGAGGAATGACTGCCTCCATTTGACAGCAGAATACTTTGAAGTAATCACCCTAAGCAAGCAGAGTCGCTGCTACGAATTACCGTCTACAGCACATTATGGTGACCTCCCTACCTTTCTTTTCCCTTTCATATGAGGACCTAGAAAGGAAAGGCACCCTTGTGTGCGCTGTAATCATTCAAATATGCTGCTTTTTGGTGATTCTTTCAAGGTAATGGAAAGCAATTTTGTTGAAAGAGGAGGATGCTCAAATAACACGGATCCCACTCTTCCCTGGTGTTTGGCACAGTGGAATTTACAGACAGCCCCTATATTTCTGGGTGATTAAAAATTTGGCGTTCTGGATGTCCCAGTTCAAAACCAGCCCTTTTTTACCACCGAATTTTACTGTCAGGATATCAGGCTACTATTTTATATAACCTCTCTCTAAGGGAATTTATGGTTCTGATATTCTAATGAATGTTTTTACTTCCAGTAGCAGTTTCACACATTTTTCCCAGTCCATGTGTCTTTTAAGTTAAGAAAAGGCCCCTGCTAGGACAAGGAACCTGTGATAGAGTGAGGTTGCCATCCTCTGCTAACCGAGAAAAGACAAAATTTTGATGCTTATTTATTTATATTTTTTGCTGTAGTACCCTGAGAAACCATTAACAGAACCATGAGTATGTCCTTATAAATCCTTTTAATTAAAATGTCTTGATTTGTGAAGGTCATTCTTTGACAAAGAAAACATAGGATAGTCTCAGCATCTTTAAAATCTAGGATTCCTATGACAAATTTAGGAATTAAGAAAGTGTTATCTCATTGGATTCATTTCACAAGACAGATGAGGGAGATATTATGTGGGGAATATTTATTGTGAACGACCTTAAAGTTTTCTCTAAGGGAGAAATGATGCCCTGCTCTCTAGTCCTAAAATGAGGTCTATTTAAGTATTGCTAATGATAACAGTGACCTCTTGTGGAAATATCTAAAATCTTTTCTAAGTCATTTTAACCTGGCTGTAGTTTGGGATCTGCTTTTGACATTTCTAATACATTTGTTACTGTTCGTAAAAGAATAACCAATTTAAGGTAGTCTCTTCTCCCTTGGCCAATGATAGGCCCCTAATTTCAGTGTGCCAAATCTTTAAGTTAGAAAGGAAAATACTACATATATGCTGTTATTTTAGAAAAGGAGAGTTGTTTTTAAGAAGACATGGATGTGCCTTAGGTTTACTAATTCAGTATCCTATCATATCCAGCAGTCACAAACAGATTTTAATATTTCCAACTAAATCTGTTTAATCTGTTTGAGCAAAAGCATCTTGTTTGTGTTCCTTAATTAAAAAATACTGCTGACCATGAAGTTGGTTTCTAATGAGTTAGCTATAATCTCACCCGGGCTAGCAAATTTGTCTTTTGACTTCAAAGCCTCTTTGGACCAGTCATTACTTCAGACACAAGAGGTATCTTCAGACTAGTGTCACTGGATGTTTTGTACCATAATTCTCTTTTTGGTTTCCGTCTGGATGTCATGCCATTTTAGACTTGGTTTTAGCCCTCGTACCATGACTTCTCAAAGTCACAGACAGATGGCTGGTCTGCAGTTAGTGTTCAACAGTGTTTTAAGCTAAGAACCTGAGGTTTGTACCAAAGCAGTTGAGTCTCATTTGCACTCTGCTAAAGGGGCTGGTATCTTTTGCAGAAAGACAGTATGAATAAGTATAGAGCAGCAACATCTAATTGTCACTGGAAGATTTGTCAGACCTCTGTTGTCAAAACCCGTGTACCTTGCAAAAGGTATGCCAACAGCTAGGAGAAGGTTTTTTTAACCTCATAAATAAAATGAATAGAAGAAAAAGGAGCTAATGGCTAAAGGTGATCGATAGAGAGTCTAAGTAAGGTTGTATTTTCAACCAGGACTTTGATATTACCAGAGGTTAAATGTGTTATGGCTAAGGAGACTTAAAACACAGGAAAAAAAAGGTCATGGATCTTTATTCAGCTACAGAGATATCAAATGAACTCACTCCTGAAGGAGTCGATGCAAAGGTTTTTTTAATGAATGGGATTTTTCATGTACCTATCTATCCATTTAGGAATGTTACCTTCTGGAAACAATGTAATGTTAATATTTAAGAAGATAGATAATGATTTAGGTACCTAAAAGCCTATCAAGCTAACCTTAACAGTGTGTAAGGCTTTAGAGCAGCCCTGAAATGAAAGGATAACTAAAGACCTGGACATTAAATGAAAAATGGGATACAATCAACAGAGACTAACCAGACTGCTGCACCTCCTTGGTCTAAGAAATTAATTAGTCTAATTTGGTTTTGACAGTTCAACATGGGATTCTAGCAATAAAGCTCAAGGAGATGGTGATAAATAGGCAAAGCATAAGATTTATGAAATGCATTAATGGCAAGTTGAAAAAGAATTTTGTGGCTGCAGATGGGAAAAACTACCTAGTGTTTTTTCTCAAGGATCAGTCTTGGGAGAAGTCCTTCCTGTTCAAAAACTACTGAGGTTTACATGAGCATGGGAGTGTTTTACAAAGCTAAAAGGCATCAGTAGAGAGGAGGGCAAGGTTATTGTGCATGAAGACCCACAGGACTGAATTCGATGGAAATAAAGCTCCACCACTAAAATATATTTGGGAAATAGCAATAAAAAGTTATCTGGAAGATAGGAACTCACCAATGTCACTGGAATCCATTAAGGGGAAGATTCAGTCTTGAGGGAGGTATGTCCTGAGGGAGGTATGTCCTATGAAGGTGGGGAAATACTGTAGTATAATACAGTGTGTATTTGTAGGCATGTATACTAAAAACTCAAAAGAGGATCAAATGCAGGGGTGGGCTACTTTAACTGTCAAGGAAGAGGAGGAAGATGTCCTGCTCCTGCCAGCAAAGGGAGGGCTGAAGAAGGTTATGGTTACTCTGCACATTTACAGCTGGGCTGTAGAACATGGAAGAGAAAATCTGCAAAACATACACCAACCACTGAGCCTAGAAGCTTTTTGCAGTCTTTGCTTTGACCAGTCCATGTCTGAGGTAGGTGAAGAATCAAAGTCCTACAATAATGTGAGTAGCCTGAAGGGATTGCAAACAGAATGTCATGAAGCGAAAGAAAAAATAAATACCCCTTCCATATACATCATGGGGTAAACATAAGCAACAATTTACATTTATGTAAAAAAGCAGTCTGTTTCATGAACAGCAAATAAAAAGGAGCACACACTTGGCTGAAATGAGCAGTCATTTCAAATGTGAACCAGTGTTTGTTAATGGAGTTTTGGCACACACTGACAATTTCAGTTATTAGCACTGGCTGAATGATGCCAATGCTATACAATAATCCCATAATCGGAGGGCTTATAGCAGAAGGTAGGAGACACAGCAAGCTTTGCAAAATGATGCTGTAGTTGCTTTCTTTATCCAGGGGCTACTTATTAACACAAATAACACCACGAGAAAAAAAAAAAATGTCATCCTTTAAAAGAAAAGAAAAAGAATGCAATAGTTCAGCTTCCTGAGGTTGACGGTCCTCTGTGGCCTTTTGCAGGTCCCTGTGAAATTCAACTGAGTGGCAATGGATTTTTCCTTTCCTTTACTTATAAAGTTACTTCACAGTGAAAAGAGTACATATATAGAAATATATATTCAATAAAGCAGATAGCTGATAAACAGCCTAACCACAACATACTCGTATTTGTTTTTGTACACATTGTACTGAGCATTGTGAAACTGGGACACACAGTACTTAAAGCATTATACCACACCAGGAGACCATATTCCATTACCATTTCACATGGGGGAGGAAGGGAAAAAAACCCAGTGTTCATTTTGCTTGTTTTTCTTTTTCTGTAATTACTTCTTAACATTCATCACTTAATATAATTTCAAAGTTTCCACAGGTCTCAAAACCTCTCTCTCAAGTTTCAGTAACAGCAGCATGGCAGCAGCACAGACACGGGATCAGCATTTCACCTAGGCGGTGTCACTGTCCCCGCAGTTTTTGATTGGGCTGTCTTGTCATTAATCCAAGTTTCTGGCCTCCAGATATTTAATTACCTTTCTTTAAAGTGATGCACGGTCATTTACAGTACTATAATTGTGCTCCTGTACAATGTCTGAGACATTAAGTTCTCCTTGAGAAAAGAGGTTGAGACACAGTGTCCCCATGATTCCTGGGCTAAATATCTCCACCAGCGCAAGGCCAGCATCAGGGCGCTGCACCCCCAGGCAACACTCATTTTTTCAGAGCAACATCACTGTGTCCTGCTGCTTGGCAAGAGGGTAAAGGAAAAACTGTCGTAGCCTGGACCAGGGGGCAGAAGAGATGCGATGGTAGGATCACCAGGCTCCTGTCTGGGAGCCTACAAAGTTAAAAGCAGTGCTGAGTCACTCACAAGTCCATAGGCCAAATACTGCTCTGGTCACGCTGACCTCCAAAGACAACGTGTTTGCTGAGAGAAAACAGCGGTACAACGTGTAATTGCTGTCTAGAATGACCACTGGTGCTCAGGGAGTCAGTCCAGGCTTGTAAGAGGTTGCTGTGGGAGCAAAAGAGGAAAAAAACCCAGCAGAATTAAGGTAGAGGAAGAATTAGGGCAGAAGAAGAATCTGTCTGACTGTACAGGACAAGAAGGGAAGACTTGTTCATAGGTACTGAGGCCAAGAAAAAGTGATGCTGCCATAAGTTACAAGGCCCATGCTGCTCTTCATTGCTCTCCTATTTAGCTCTAAAATTGCAGCGCAATCTTTGCCAACAAGAAAGAGAGCAGGTGCAGGAGACTCAGGGTCAGAAGGGAGCTCTGAGTGCCTCACCGAGTGGCCTGAGCAGAAGATGAAAATGCCAAAAGCCCAGACTTGCTGCCAGACCGCCTGCCACAACTGGCGCTGGGTTGGAGTGAGTCAGGCCCTTGCTGTGTACTGTAGGGATTAGCCATGCTCTGAGGAAATCAGATGACATGGCAGATTTACTACTAAAACAAATACTTTACCGGGCTCTCAAAAGCATCCCAGACTAGTTTTCTCAAGATTTGTTTCTTCTGCTTCATCAATACTATCTAAAATTGAAGATTTTTCCTTAAGTGGGAGCCAGAATTGGAATTAAGGGCATCTCCCTCCTCTGCTTGGCCAGCAATTTTCATCAAAGTTACAAGAACCAAGACTTCTGTATGGCTGGGAAATCTTGCTGAAATCACAAAGCAGCTTAAAATTTTGTGGTGGGAAGGATTGTCCTCCAGGCATGAGACCTTACGGAGTCCCTCTGTTGCTGTCATTGCTGGCAGCTACATTGAGGGACCTCTAGAAATGTAGGAGGGATTATTTCATGTTTTCCGTGCTCTGGGTATATTTTAACAACAATAATAAGTACCGATTGCAACATAACACAGTCTCTGTCAGTGGCTGGTCACAGTTCAGTCCTGGCAGTCTGCATCACAGGGCAGGATAATATATTTACCTCCCAGTAGCTGCAGGGAAAGGAACCTGGTTTCAGTCATCTGGCACTGGTTGCGTATTGGTGTGGCTGAAAGTAAAGGCACAGCCTTGCACCCAGGCATGGTTTTCTATCTAAAAATCTAGTAAGAGAAATGAAGTATTAAAAGAATCCTCAGTGTCTTTTTCCAGAAGCAGTCAGGGAGTTTCTCTGTTGGCTGCTGAGCGGGATGTATGGATACAGGCAAGTCTGCAGGGCTGTTCCCAAGCTGCTGCTGGGAAGTCGTGGGGGACTCCTGCATCTGGGGAGAAAAGAGCCGGATTTTCCCAAAGTACAAATATCATATTAAAAAACTCCCAGAGGAACACAGAACATATGAGCAATAACTGTCTGCACAAATGTGCCTAAGAAAAATACTTGCATCTGTACAGACCTTGAAAGCATAAAGCTGTTGGCAGGAACAGAGTTGGTGGGATGCAGTGCAGTGCGAAGGATTGCTGTAGGGATCTTTTCCCCAGTGCCTGGCAGTGGTTAAGGGGTAGGATCAGGGTGAGACCCTCGGGTTGCCTCAGTGCAGCACAGGTGGCGGGCTTGTTGCCTGTGGAAGAGCCAAGAGCTAAGCAAAGGTAAGAGAAGACATTGTGGCAAGTCAGCCTGGTGTTCCTGTTAGATGATACATAAGGGGAGGAGCTGGGTAACCAGTGGTAACCACAATAAAGGTTAACTGTACTGGCCATAACGACAGCTACACACAGCTCAGCTACACACAGCTCAGCTACAAAGTTTTGTGACCTCCTATGTTGTTCAGAAGGGTCTGGAATGAGCAGAGTACAGTAAGTCAGGTTGGGGTGGCAGTGAGGTGGGTCAGCAAAACCACCCAAGTTCTTGCTTCTTTTCAGACTCCCCCTGCTTCCTTCCTTACCCTCCAACTCCTTTTCCTTGCAAGTGCAGGAAAGAGAGAGACAGAAAAAGTGTAGGGAGAGGGGAGCAGGGAAACTCAGCAAAAGACTGCTAAATTTAGAATATTTCAGAAGAAAAGCATTTCAACGAATCATAGAATCATTTAGGTAGGAAAAGATCCTTAAGATCATCAAGTCCAACCATAAACCTAACACTGCAAATCCACCACTAAACCATGTCCCTAAGCACCACATCTACATCTTTTAAATATCTCCAGGGATGGTGACTCAACCACTTCCCTGGGCAGCTTGTTTCAATGTTTGATAACCACTTTGGTGAAGAAACATTACCTGATACCCAGCCTAAACCTTCCCTGGCACAACTTGAGGCCATTTCCTCTTGTCCTATTGCTTGTTACTTGGGAGAAGAGACTGACACCCACCTCACTACAACCTCCTTTCAGATAGCTGTAGAGGGCGATGAGGTCTCCCCTCAGCCTCCTCTTCTCCAGACTAAACCCCCCCAGTTCCCTCAGCCGCTCCTCGTACGACCTGTGCTCCAGACCCTGCACCAGCTTCGTTGCCCTTCTCTGGACACGCTCGAGTCATTCAATGTCCTTTTTGTAGTGAGGGGCCCAAAACTGAACACAGGAATCGAGGGGCGGCCTCACCAGTGCCGAATACAGGGGTAAGATCCCTTCCCTGTCCCTGCTGGCCATGCTATTGCTGACATAAGCCAGGATGCTATTGGCCTTCTTGGCTACCTGGGCACTGCTGGCTCATATTCAGGTGGCTGTCAGCCAACACCCCCAGGTCCTTCTTCACCAGGCAACTTTCCAACCACTCTTCCCCAAGACTGTTCTGTTGCATGAGGTTGTTGTGACCCAAGTGCAGCACCCGGCATTTGACCTTGTTGAACCTCATACAGTTGGCCTCAGCCCATCGCTCCAGCCTGTTCAGTCTCTCTGCAGAGCCTCCCTACCCTCGAGCAGATCAACACTCCCACCCAACTGGGTGTCATCTGCAGACTTACTGGGGATGCGCTTGATCCCCTCGTCTAGATTACTAATAAAGATGTTAAACAGAACTGGCCCCAGTACGGAGCCCTGGGGGACACCACTTGTGACCAGCTGCCAACTGGATTTAACTCCATTCACCACAACTCTTTGGGCCCAGATCCAGCCAGTTTTTTATCCAGTGAAAGTACACCCATCCAAGCCATGAGCCACCAGTTTCTCCAGGAGAATGCTGTGGGAAATGGTGTCAAAGGCTTTACTAAAGCCCAGGTAAACAACATTCACAGCCTTTCCATCATCCACTAAGTGGGTCACCTTGTCATAGAAAAAGATCAGATTAGTCAAGCTAATGAAGAATACTTTGACTAGACCTTGTGGTCTATTTCCTCTCATTCCCAAAGTCATGTTTGTACCAGAGGTAGAACCAGGGGACCAGTTAGAACTGCAAGACACATGCTTCCTCTTGCATGATGTGGTCACCCTGCCAGCTCTCCTGCCACTCTCCCACCCAGCTGTGACTGCATCCAGCTCACAGCAGAGTCAGCACTATTTATAGCAATCAAACCATGCCAGGAAATCTCCAGCATTTATTCTCTTTTCCTTATCTTGTGAATAGCTCTCTCACTGACATGCTTTGGATAAGCTGGGAGAGAGGGGAAGAAAGGTGTCAGCCTGAAACTGGTGACAGAAACATGAGATCCAGAGGAAGAGCAGAAGAAAAAGCCAGCAGGCAAAATGGGTCCATATCTGGGCCTGAAAAAGCCAGGCTGCACAGAGCAAGACTTGAGAGCATCTCTGATGCTCCCAAATACTAAGTAACAGTCCAAGTATTCCTACAGTGCCTGATAACACTAGCATGGTCTGTTGACAGCTGACACTCCGAAAGCTCAGAGGCAACCTCTCAGCTTCCACCTTCCAACAGTGAATTGAAGGGGATTGAGATGCATGGGTTTAGACTGATTAGCATCTGTATTTTGTGGCCACTCAGATAGCAGAAACATCTACATCATTCAGGTCATGCAGGCAGATTTCTCTCTACCATCTGTTCTGCGTGGCTAGCTGTTTGGTTTTTTAGAGCTGTGGGCAGAAGAAATGGCAAAATTGGCTGTTGAAAAAAAGTGGCTAAAATTATGCTTCTATCCCATCATGCAAACTCTGCTGCCAGCAGAAGCATCTCTGACTTACTCTGGCAAAGACCTGGATGTAAGGCAAACAATGACATCGATCCAGCTGCCTTTGGGGTTGACGGGCTGCTTGGCTCACTTGGGCCTCTGTGAACCCAACACAGACCTTGTGCATGGAGATGTTTCTTTTCTGTTGATAATGCTGAGTCATTCAGGATTATACAGATGAAGGCTGATTATGAAGAATTACAGGAGGGATCTAAGGGAGAGAGTGACTGAGCCTGGACTCTGGTCTGATAAAGGTCTATGCTAGCACTAACAGCACAATAGAAGTGGGGAAAAAAAATAGATTGTGGGCCTGGAGGAAGAATCCCTTCCTTTGTTCAGCTCCTGGTGCCTCCTGTTGGTGCCTCTTAGTTCCTGTATCAGAAGTGAGAAGCAGTGAACTGTTAAGGCCACCTGCCTGTGACTTCTTCCAAAAATCTACATTCACTAGCCCATCCTCCCCCACTCAAGCCCTAAACAGACCAAGCCCCTACAGTTTATCTTTAATCTTCAAATACAAGGCTAGAGAGCACAAAGGGAAGCTAGTAAGGTTGTAGTCCAGAACAAAAAGTAGTCCTTCACACATCCTCAGGACAGCCTGTGGACATCCTTCCCAAACAATGCTGTGGATGCTAAAAGTTCCCATGGGTTCAAAAAGGTGCCATAAAAAATATGGAAGAGAGATCTACTAAGGGTTCCGAAACATAAAGACATCACATCTGGCTCAGGAAGTCTCTTCAGTTCTGAAGGCTGGGAGATGAAGTATTAGTATTGCCCTGTTCTCCCCTGGGGTTTTTGGCTGCTGCTGGAAACAGGGCACTGGGACAGACAGGCCTTTATTCCAGTCCAGACTGGTGGTCTTATGCTCCTTTATGGTCTAGTGTACTCCAGGCTCTTTGGTCATCATCAGCCTGTATGCACAAGCCTGGGCTCGTATCCTGTTTTCTTTCAATGGGAAACATGACAAACAGACAAACCCCTTAGGACACTTCTCTGTGATTTCATCCAAAATTTGTCACCACTTCTCTGTCCTTCACTCCTTCCCCTTCCCACACACTTAACAGACCAAGACCTTATACTCCATTTAGGGAGATCAAGCCAAAGCACTGTAAAACCTTGTGTATGTGTTGTGTAGGAGATGCCTGCTAGGATTCCCTATGCCAGTCACCAGCATCGTATCCAAACCCAGCCAGAGCCAAACTGCTTCCCTCACAGTCCCGCTGCTGGCTGTGGTAAACCCCTCCCATATCCAGAGTCCCTCATGGTGAAACTTCTCATTACCTAAAACAACATGCAGTTTAAGAGCTGAGGAAGGTTTTAGGCTCCTGCCAGATAACTTTACCACCCCCATCCACCTCTTCAAATTTTGAGCCACAGCTCAGGAGTTAGCACAATGCAGAGACTATTCCCAATAAGTAGTTCGTGTGAAGCTGCACATTTTGGGTGGGAAAGAGGGTTTAACACTATGGACGCACGCAGCTGCTCTCTGCCAGGCAGTGCTAGTGCCAGAGAATAATCTCATATGTAGTTTATGAATAGAGGCACAGTCAAAAACGTCCCTGCTTTCCCTGTATTCCTTCTTCCACCTCAGATGAATGGAGATGAAGTGATGAAGCATTCTTAGCTAATCCTCCCCGAGTCCTGCACGTCCCTTCCTTTCTCAGTGTGTTTTTATTTGCAGTGGCCGTTCCCTCGTTTCTGCCTAAGCGGGTGCATGTCAGACGTGAGCCGTGCGATCCTGTTCCAGGACTGGCTCCAATCCCATACGTGCTTGCAAGCAAACCCACTCCTGACAAGGGGACAGATGACTCAAGCAAGAACTAAGAAATATTTAACTCCTCTGTGCCAAGAGATATTCCAGCACTAAGTACAGAAGGAACAGAGTGCTGAGCAAAAGGCAAACTGCAGTCAGCAGCTGGCTCTCTAAAGGGGACTAGATATCTCTGCTAAAAAAAGATGTACACCCAGGCTGTCTTACAACTGGAAGAACATCAGCTCTTACCAATGTCTTGGTACACATCCTCCAAGAGGGATTACCTGTTATTACTCATAAAGATAAAATCAAGAATCCTCTGCACTATAGAATTAGCACACAATAACAGTATTTGAAAAGTTCCAGCCAAAGCTGACACACAGAGTCAACTGCTGCAAAGTAAACAAGAAAATTACTTGCTTGAAAGCACTATCTGGTAAGGAGGCATCTCTGCAAAATGAGGACCCTCTGGTTTAGACACAGAGCTTCTGAATGCAATCCCATAACTATCTACACAGCAAACAAAACACTCAAGTGTGTGAAGAGTGGGAGGCAGATTTTTTTAGAATTCCTTCATTTAGGAAAGTGTGATTGATTTGGGCTTCTCTAGCAAAAGAAAACATACCAGAAATAATAGAAATTCTGAGACTGGACAAAACAAGACAAAAACAAAAATGAGGGGAAATAAAAAGATCTCTGTACACAACTAATTTGAGGAATTTGTTGATACACCATGGCACTGAGGTGAAAATATTGCAGGATTAAAGAAGGAATGGATTGTTTTTTATGAATGCCATGACTATACTGCATTACTTGCTAAAGGTCAGAGCCTCTCTCAAATTCTATATACCAAAAGTCTGGAAGAGGAAAAGAAAAAGCTTTCCAGGACATAAAGAAGCCTCAAACTGAGGGATTTGGGAGAAATATCTTACCAGATCCTTTTCATTTTTTTTCCATTCAAACATTTCTTGTACTTTTCAAGTGTCTGGTACTAGTCCGTGTTGGGAAAAGACATTAGGCCACTCAGAGGATTTCCTCTGCCACTGGGACTGAATGTGCTTAATCCTGAGCTTTATAGATACACCTGGTGTAGGGGCAGAGAGCTGACTCATAACAACAGCGAGTAAAAGAGAATAAAAACTTACTCTAAAGTAACTTCACATCTTGCAAACAGTTTTTCCACACATACACTTAAACTTTGGGGATGGTGCACCTTAAGCAAACCAGGCTGGATACTTCAGTATTAGCTGTTCCTCTGGAATTCCTCTGGTCCCACCATAGAGCCTGGTGCTTGATGTTTGAGTGCTCCCTCACGTGCCATCCTGCACTCCACTTCCAGCAGAGACAAAGGAAACAAAGAACCAAGAGGAGGAGGCTGGGATGGACACGCATGTGGCACACATACTCAGTGATTTCTCATTCTGGATAAGTAACTTTTGTTTTCTTTGAATACCTCTACTTGAACCTCAGCCTCCATTGGCAATTAAGCTTTGGGTCTACATCCTTTGGGTCCTACTTCCACAGAAGAACTCACAGATTTACTTAAAATAGAAATTGATCTCAGAGTGCTCCTCATGAAGAAGCACTTGATGCACCTGTAGAGAACAGTCTCATTTCCAGATGCTCCAGCACAGTGTTTGCTGAAAGTACAGGCAGGGCTCCAGGCAGCTGCCTGAAGGTGTCAGGAACAGTCACCGTTTTAGTGAAGCCCCTGATGCAGCTTAGGCTCTGGTGGCATATACATACTTGAATTGCAGAAACCAACTTTACCTTGACAGCCCTGTTACACGCTTGATATAGGATGTTCTCTGCAACACAGAACAATCACTAGCAGTTTAACCGGAACTCCTAAAAGACATGTTGGTGGCAGGTTCAGATCTCCATGCAGCCCCATGGGGATAGATCTTACCTGAACACCGCAAAATACTCACAGAGATGGAATGGGAAAATCACATTGGTGCTGGGCAAGGGCCCTTTCTAGGTGGACTTCCATTCAGGCAATGGATGATCTTGCCTCCTTCTGTCCAAGACAAATACTTTCAGATAAAAGAAAACAAAGCTAGCACAGAGCACTTAGGCATTTTCTGATACAATGACTTCTTAGCCACAGCAAGGTCGTCTTCCGATAGCCAACAAGGACAGAGACAGCACTGTGAGGTACCTCAGTCACCAGCAGAAAACATGAGGTGTCTGTTCCAGGGCAGGGCTGAACCTAGACTCAGAGTTGGATATCTTTCCTCTTATGATGAAGGATGCATTACATTCCTCCCTTCTGTTTTAAAAGTGTCTTTCTTTCCCTGTCATATCTGCTCTGACAGCACATGAGGACGACCTGCTGCCTGAGCCTGCTCTCCAACTGCAGCTTTGGCCAAAAAAACTGGAGCCACTGGCCAGTGAAACTTTCCTGAGTGTTTGGTTTATTTCTTACATTTTATCTCTTCTCCCTTGAAAAGAAAAACAGTGGATCAGCAAGGAAAGAACAAGGTCTCGTGATGAGAAGGGGCTGGGAATCACAGGAAAGACCCCAGCCACAATGAGCAGTGGGTTTCCCATGAGCTTCATGAGCTAAACTGAGGCTGGGGGGATTTAAACATGTGAAGATGAATAGGCTGGTGGGATGAAGGGACTACGTGGAGTTGCTTCTCTTTGGCTTTTGTTATGGTTAAGAAAATTATGTTCTTGCACACTTGCAGTACACTGTCCTCAAGATACCACCCTCAGGACACTGGGTCTATATTGGGTAGAAGAGGACCAGAGCTGTTTCTCTAACTTGGTCTATGGTAAGATTAACTGGCCTGGTCCCCAGAACTGGCTACTGTGTTCAAAATCCAGGACGTCCCAGGAGCTGGGCTCCAATGTGGCTGTTGCACAAAAAGAGCAGCAGATGCTTATGAGAATAAAACATAAGCGACATTTAAAAGTGAAGACATTACTTTCACGGATGCACAAAGTCCCAAATTTAGAAGATAAGGCTGAACCCCACATATGGCAGAACAGAGCTATAAAAGTTGTCAGCAAGTGATACTCATCTTGATTTAGAAACAACTTGTTCCTACCATGTAACGTAAATGCGATGGAAAACATGCCTGTCTTTTAGCTGCAAGTGTAGTATACACATTCATTAGGGGAACTAAGGAAAGTGCTGGCATGGATTCACTTTTTTTTTTTTTTTCCCCATAGAGTCTCAGATTTTTTTGGTCCAGATTACTCATCTTTTTCTTATTTTATGGCTCAATAGGCAAGAGCTTCCAGCAAGTGTTTGGCCTTCCAAATGTAAGTGCTACTGGACAGAATCAAGCAGCATTATTTTGGGTTTCTGGTTTGATGAAACACAGACCAGTGCAGAGGACACAGACCACTAAGGTTTCTGCACTCTAGGAATAGCATCACTCTATGGCTCAGGGAAATGGGTGCCATCTGACATGCTGCCTTTCCAGGGCTCAACATCACCTAGTGTGGTGGTGCAATTCTCATCCCTCCCTGCCCCTCCTTGTTGAGCTGCCTGGTGCTAGGTGTGATTCCATCCATATCCCCCGAGCCTTACACCAATCTGTGGAGAAAAGGACTGATAACATTAACGAGCCTGGCTCCTGCCCCTCTTGATTGCTCAGAAAAGGTTATAATGGCCTATCATCTCTTGATGGCCTGGCACACCTGATGTGGTCAGATGGAACAGTAACAGAGTTGCATGTTCATCAAATTCTTGTGCAACTGCCAGAAGGTACCAGATAGTATTTGACAAAAGTCAGTTATCTTGGACCCTATAAACTGCAACCACCAGAGAGACCCTTTGAGCTCTCCTGGATTGCATTGGGCCTGTGACCAGCATCTCCCCTGAGCTGGGATGCCTCTCAGGTACCAAAATCCTTAAGGTATTGCCTGCTACCAGAGCTGATGGAAGGCCAGGGCGAAGTCCACCTCCTCGAGTCTCAATTATCGCCCGTTGAGGAATGCCAAGACATTGTGAGTATTTGCTCTAAACTCGAGAGGGAAATTTCCTTTGAGCTAGCTTCTATTTCACCCCTTCTTTCTCTGTTTATTGGGGGGTGGGGGGGTGGGTAAGCATCCTTATTCCTGTGTGTGTTTGTCCGTTTTATGTTCATTTTACTGAATCCAAACACCTTTGTTTCTGAATGTGTATGTCTGTGTTCTGTATGCACATGTATATATATGTATAAATTAAGGTACCGTTAAGTAAGTTAAGGGTGAATCTTGTAATTTTAGAATCTGTGAATAAGTCGCTTTTCTGATTATTTTGTATTGATAAATTGCTGTAGTTATTACTAAATCCTTACGGTGTCAATGCTTTCATTCACGACACCTAGCAAAGGATATGCAAGGTGAGGAAAAAAATCCTATTAATATTTACCAAATTCATGCCGTTATTTTGCTTCTGTTGCTCTCAAAGTCTTGACGTGCACAAGGATCTGGATAATAAAAACGAAAGCTGGATCAGTCATCTTTTCCCACCTCCTTCCTTTGGTGAAAGGAATGATGTTCCAAGAACGCTGTTGTCTAGCGTATCAAAGCAGCTCAAGCAGCATTTACACGCATACTCCATCATGCACTTGCAACTTCTTTTAAAAGAGCAATCCCATAACTGTTTGCTCACACATTCAGTGAATGCAGGCACAAAGGCCAAAGTCAATCCAACACCAAAACAACAACAAAAAATTTTTAAAAAGGCTAATATTTATAAAAAAATGCCTTCAGAGTGGTTTTGCTTAGCTGGCAGCAAGACAGAGGTGAGGGATGGGATATGCTCTCTGCAATCTGGCTTGGCTTTGCCCTCCCACAACTGCATTTTGCTGCTGGTACAGCCTAGCCAGTGTTTCCACTGCCCCCCAAACCAGAGCCAGCCGTGCCCATTGCCCCAGTGTGGTATATTGCCTCCACCTCGCAGCACCCTGTGGGTACTTTATTTCATGGGACTTAGCCGATAAACCATTTTGTCTTCTTAATTGTAACCATATTTTTTTCAGAGTTTATTCTGTGGGGCAGTCAGATCATGCTTTGGGCTAAAAAATGCTCAGTCCAAGAAGCTA
Source organism: Athene noctua (assembly GCF_965140245.1). Lineage (NCBI taxonomy): Eukaryota > Metazoa > Chordata > Aves > Strigiformes > Strigidae > Athene > Athene noctua. Next base: position 193,747,717 of record NC_134037.1, read on the forward strand.
TGAAAGGAAGAGTGCACTGCATGACCCTCTCCCATCTTTGTCGAATCCCACTCCTGGGGCAGTTAAGGGTTTGGAGTGCTAGAACCTGAATAATAGGCCCTGAAACAAAGTTCACCTCTAGATGAACCTCACAATCAAATGTTATCCATGATTAGTATCTGCTAATTTGTAAAATCTGTATTACTATTAGAATTTATTATTAGTATCTGATCATTAATGAAATGTTTATGCTCACTAGTAAAAGATGTAGCTTAGACAAAATATAGTCAGTAGTGAGGTTGAAATGTCCTGAGAACGTATCCAACTTTCTTTGTATGGCCTTGTTCAAGGCAGAGAAACCAGGTGTCTGGTCTTGTTGGAAGCTTTGTGGGAACAGAACCAAGTAGATAAAGTGACACCCTTAGTTCTGTTTAGCCTTGTTCAAGGCTGAGAACTCTAGTGTTTGGCCTGGTTAGAAACTGCCTTGCCAGGCTCTGGGTGGAATCCAATGGAAGGATGAAACCAGATATTTCTGCTCAAAGAAAGGTACCAGTCATTTTGACTTACTGATTTTTTGATATATAAGGCTGGACCCTCTTGCCACAACTTTGGAAGCCTCACCTAGGGATGGACGTGTCGTGTAGGACTTCTCATTTGCAGGGAAAGGTACTCCAAAACCTCACTGCATCCAGAGCTCCCCAGCAACCGCGGATCTGGATGTTGGTAATGTATGCAAGTGGTGATGTAACTTTCTTAATCACTATTTTCCCCGTTGTGTAGTAATGAAGCGTACTATTCTGTATTTTTCTTATTGCTTATTTTCTGTATTACTTGGTTATATCCTTTAATTATTAACAGTAAAATAAGCCTACTCTTTTCACTCTGGTATTAGTTGGCATCCTCAATCAGCACAACAGGGTTCATCTCCCCTGTCCCACATCTGCCTAAGCCTCTTTAATTCCCCACCCCCTTTTGGAGACCTCCCCCCCTTCAAATCCACCCCTCGCATTCACACCCAGTGCCACAGGCTGCCTCAGGTCCCCAGCAAGCCCCACTGTGCCGCATCCTTTACAGCTTCTCCTGTTTCTCTTGCAATGGGGTTAAATCCTTTTCCATGCATTTTTTGAACCCGAACAACTAACCACTGCTTCTGGGATGCTATTTGCTTCTCAAAACCTCATGAGGCCAATTCTTACCCCTCAGGCTCTTGTCAGGGAAATCAAACTATCATCCCCCTTCTGTCAGAAGCACATCACCAGCTTGTTTCTGTTCAGATCATATCTACTAGAGCTCTAGCTCTTTAGCCCTCACAGAGCAATAAAGCTTCCCATAAACTCACACTCTTATAAATTCAATCTGTTTTATTCCAAATATCACATAAATTAAATACATTTCCCATGAATATTGCAAATATACATGAAATGAACATTGCAATTTTTAAAAAAAGTTTTGGCTTTGCTTATGCAACAAGAAGTGTCAAATGTGGTTAGAACATGAACTTCTCCTGTATTTACTAGATACAAAAAGGTGCAGATTAATAATTTATATTTATACATATGTACACACTCCATTTCATAACTATCTTTAAAACAGTAAAAAATGGTTTCAAGTTTATCTACATTAAACATACTCGTTTAAATCTGGTCAGAAGCCCCAGATAAGAGTTGATACAATCATTTCACAACTGCAAAATTAAGGCGCTACCAAAATACCAGTTCCACTAGTGTAAAATGTAATAGGAATAGAGAGTGTACAGCTTTCTATTTATCAATTTAAAAGTGGACTGGAGAACGAGGAAAAAGGAGCAGTAAGAAACATGACAAGATCTACAGGTTAGAAGTACAAAGAGATCTCGATGACTATCAAATGAACATATTAAAATACAGTAGATAAAAGGCCTCAGTGGCAAACAATTAGTATGCTTCTGAAAGACAAAAAAAGATTAAAATATATATATAATTTTGTAGCTTGAAGCTTTACAGGTGAACAACAGGTGTAGAGGTAGAGGGATTTTTTTTTTTTTTGGCCTCTTTATGATGTATAAAGAAGGGCCACATTCACCACAGTGAAAAGACTCATCATATATCCCAGCATCCTTGCTTGGACAGCAAGCAAGAAAAGTGTAATGAGCTAGAAAGGCAACAAATCCTGTCTATCTCTTCCAGGAGCTCAGCTCCAATGCTTCCACATGTACCTTGGCAACAAGTTACACCTAAGCGTAGATCAGCCATAACATGGACATTTCCTCTAGAGAGAAATGAGATAGCTAGCTTTCCCCATGAGGTACTACTGGATGCTGTAGAGATTATATGGCAGAGAGAATTTGGTAACAATGAAATTGGTACTTTCCCTTAGAAAGCAAGTACCACAGGGCAGTGGTGATTTCTATTTATTTATTTATTAAAGCTTTGCTATTTGATCAGCATTCAATGTTTTGGAAGAAATGTCAGCTTTGGGCTGCTAATATGATTATTTGCATCCATACACAGACAATTCCTATGTTGTTACCGTTTATCCAAAACATCAGTCACTGAAATATTCACAAACCGCTTTAAACCTTGACTAAAAAAAAATCCCTCTACAGTTCAGCTTTCTCTTCGGTAACTATCATTTCATTAACTATGCAGGCCTTCATGAACACAGTAATGTTACTTTCTATGTAAAATGTGTCTTTACACATTACAGAACAGCAGTAAACAACCTCTTTTGTTCCATAGGGTTTCCTCTCAGAAGTACCTCAAAAGTAGATATCTTGAAAAATCACTTTTGCAAAGAATATTCACATTAGTTACTGAGGCAAAGCCAAGAAGACACTAACTAGCACCTTGATATTTAGGTTTTTTTCTTAAACGCACTCCTATATGTAAAATCAAGCACATGTAAGATCAGGGACCAGCAATATACAAACACCATCGGCATCCCCTTGCAGCTAAACTAGTAATACTCAAAACTAGGCCAGACACACAAAGGAGCAAGATGAGTGAGTCAAGAAGAAATACACAGCATGGAAAGGGATGGGAAGAACAGGAAGCTGAACAGAAAGGATTGCAAGATCAAATACAGTCCATCTTCTGGTCTGAGAATTAGTTTGTAAAACCACCCTTCGGTAGCTCAGCTGACAGTGGGATGAAGACCTACTGACTTCTGACATTTCCTCCCCCATACATAGAACAAGTCCTTTGTATTTCAGTGACTTCATCATCTTCAAATCCTGGAGGAAATGCATTCAATTTGAATTTTGAGTATTTGGTGATGGCAGCAGAACTTGCAGAAGGCTACTGTAGAGGTTATGACATCACTGGTTGTAAGTTATGCACTTCACAATTCATAGAATACACTTACAAACTATTTAAATAGAAAAGGCGTGTTCAAGGTAGAGGCAGTTACAGTACATTCAGGGTATGTTACAGAAACCATTTGTGGTAGCTATTTGCTGAAAGGAAAAAAAACTGTATTTTTGTTTCCCAGACCACACAGGTTATAACTACAATACCCAAAGAGAGCAGGTAATATATCTCAATCACTGCATTTTAATGCAGTCTTCTTCCAGAATTCATGTGCAAAGTGGAAAAAAAAAAAAAGTTTAAATACATCTTCATTGACAAATAAGGACAAAAGAACTAAAAAAGAAACTAGGCACTTTGACCATTTCAGTAAACAGCCATTTCTTCTTACCAGACTTCTGCACATGAACAAGTCTTTATATTGGTCTTGCTATGCTTGCAGCACATGTAGATTCAAGTCAACTTTTTTTCCTGTTGGTAGTATCAGTTCTACTTATAGGAAACTATGCCAATTGAATTGGTAACACTGTTAGTTATTTCATTGGCAGTTGAGCAAATATTGATCATTTGACTGACAAGCGATCAATTTAATAGCTATCAAAGTTAGATATTAACACAACAATACATTAAAAAAAAAAATCAAAGAGACAAATGAAGGTTAACACCTGACTTAAGCTTGCATTGAGACTTGCCTTTTTAAGTTCTGTTTGTGCCTCCTTTCACGATGTAACTGTGGACTGATTTCCATCACATACAGGAACTGGTACTAAACTACAATACTTTCGGTTTGAAACACGTTCAGTAGAGATCACCCCAACGTAACAGGAGGTTGGCATGACACGGCAGGCAGGAGAGAGACAGAAACCTCCCCCGCCTTTCAACCTCACCAGTCCCACTTGCAGAGCAGGCATTCAGAATAAACTGCAGCATGCCTCCCTTATACTTGGGATGAAATCATTATTTCACAGCAGCGTTTATCATACTTTAGGGAGACAGCTTGATTTAAATTTAGTGAGAAGATCAGCTAGGATTACTCTGACTTTTCTTCTCAAATAAACCAAAGTACACCTTTCCAAACATTCTGTACATTCTCAATCTGCTACAACACAAATCACAACATGAGGGATTACCTAAGGCTACTAAATAGAATACTTATTCAGTAGCTATTATTCTTTCAGATAAACATCCTTAGATGCCTTGACCACAAACAGCTTAACTTTTTTTTTTTCCTCACAGACTCTTATTTGCTGAAGAGAGAGAGATGCAGGTGTATGACAGACTGCCTACCAATTCACTAACAGAGCACACCGTTGGTTATAGTCTTCATGCATACTTCTGCCAGGCAGCGTAACTCCTCTTCTGTTCACTACCTTCAAGAAAGTCTAGGAAACACCTCTTAAATCCAGTGTCCAGTTTCCTCTTCCTACCAAGTGGAAATCCAAATCACATGCAGGCCAATGGTGCTACTCTAGGACTTAACTCTCTTGCAGGCTAGAAACATCAACTCTATCATAGTACTTTGAAGTAATAATCCACATCTATCAGCTACGCTCTGTAACTGTAGCACAGCTTTGTAGAGGCTCAGATTTCACCAGGACAACAGGAGAGAGTGCAAGGTTTGGTGAATACCCAGGATAACAAACCGATGCAATCAATGGATGCTGGACGCAGTCAGAAAGGGCTGTTCCTTTTTAAAAGAATCTTTAAAAAAAAAGAAAAAACAACCCCTCCCCTTTTGCCCTCCCCCAGACAACCTGTTGTGAGATGTTTTCGGCGCCCACTCACAACTGAAGTCCATGTTATCTGGGTCTTTTGCGAGTCACAAATATTAATACACGTCTGATGGCAATAAGACGATCTTTAAGGGAGGTCATAGCCAATATAGCCAGCTGAGCTCTATTTTCCAGAGGCAACACTGCCAAGAGCCACCAGTACCAGGCAGGACCACTGGGGTTGCTCTGCAAAAGGATGGAAAGACATGCAATCATGTATTCACTGCCCATTAAGACCACCACCTTCCTTCCCACATTCTATTTCCTAAGAAAGTCACCACAAAGCAGTTCAAGCAACAACCGAACAGTTAGTTTCAGGTGCTCTCCTTGTCTACATACACCATTAAGACTGTTCTCTCCAGATACCAACTTACGTTGCTATATTGTTTTCCATGCTTCATGGTAGTAAGACCAAAATTGGGTAAACAAAGAGTTTAGAATCTACAAAACCACAGCAAGAACCTGTCGAAAAATAGTCTTGTGTAAAAATTCTTTACATAATAGGGCTGAATAAGTAAAAAGGTTTTATTACCTGTGGCTCTGGTTCTTTTCCTGGCATGGACCCAAAATGATTGAGAATTTGCACTTTCATATTGTCTTTAAGAGAAGTAAACCAGGCAACAGCTTGATCATAAACTGAATCATGAAGGCGGACAAGTTCTTCATATTCTGGTCCTTCAACCTTATTGTTAAGAGAGATGGAACAAAATAGGTTTGATACCATGGAGCCCGTATGCTTCCCCTGAAGCAAGCGAAGCAAAATAATGCAGTGACTACAGCTGTTCAAATGTCCTTATCTAAGCAAACTGTACCCAAGTCTTATATTTCAAACCTGTGATGCTGGAGACTTTTTACCCTCCCCTAGGTGTTCTGAAGTGACATTTCTTGGAGCAGTTACTGCCTTGTTAATATCCACTCCTAAATGCTGGCACAGCAGAAGAATCTGCTCTCTAACCCTGGGACATCATATTCATAATCTCAAACCCACAACCTCACGTCCCCGTCACAGAAGGACCTCTGAACATTGGTATACTGTCTGGCAAAACAAAAGAAATACTACTGACACCGAGCACAGAGACAGGAAGTCTATGGCACTTAGAGACCAGCAGTATTTTATAGAAGTGTTAAGGCCATGGTAGGACAGCCAAGGAGGAGGAGGAGGAGGAGGAGGGCAGACACCTGAGCAGGCAGGAAGCAGGGAAAGTGGATGCTTTCCCAATACCAGGAACAGCCATAAAAAAAATACCCTTGCTGAGGCAAAGAGTGTTTTAGTTGCACAGGCCTAATTATTAGCTATTAGGGAAAAGAAAAAAGCATAAGCAAAACCCACTACAAATTGGTGATTTTGTTTGTATTTTCTTTTGGGGTTGTTGGGGTTATTTATTTTTCCTATATCTGTACACACCAGTAGCGTGATTCACCTGTGCTACTCAGATGCACATCTGAGCTAGCTGCTCTGGATGCCCTTCACAATGGAGGAGAAACAGTTCTAGAGTGCAATTAATCTCATCTGAAGGTAGGTATCTAAAAGCCGATAAAATAGGCAGCTTTGGACTGAGATTTCTCATCACTAGATATAACATGAATGTAGGGTGCTGAACACATACGTCAGCCTCTCAAGTGAGACAAGGTAAATCTCACTCTAATTATGAAGAGGTGGGTCTCTGGCACCCTCTACAAACAATGAGTAGATACCTGTGTTCCACCACCCTTCACTGGGGATTTAAACACGGCTGAGCCCTCACTCTGAGCAGACTACCTACTCTGACCTTTTGCAGGAGGAGGCACCACCACACAATCTGCCTTTCCTGCCCCAGCAAATAACTGCATCATCCTGCACAGGTGAGAGAAGCCCTACTAAGACTTTACAGACTTGCACTTTAACTATGAGAGCAGGCTGAAGAGCTGTGTGACCAGACTGGACTTCATCAATTGGCATGAGATTACTACTAAACTCAATGTTAAGAGGAATCCGGGTTTTATAGACATGCTCTGAAGATGATCCAGGAAGTCATCATTAAGCATGGCCAAAAATCCACCCTTTGGCCAACACCCATCACAAGCACCTCACTTGATGTAGGATTTATAAGAGGACTTGTTTTTAAAAAATACTCCCCTCCTTGCAATTCTCTGCTCTCAGCCAGCTCTGATGAATGCTTGTACAGGTATTGTTAACTACATGTCACTAAGATCTCATTTTAAGAGCGTATTCCCATATTTGTTTGAGGACCTGTTTTGTAAATGAGATTGAAGGTCATATGAAGTCTGCCAACTGTCTGTTCAGTGCAAGAAGAGGAGAGTCAGTTCTCTAACAACAGGGGCATGTGCTCTTAGAAGGGTTTCAAGTCCATACCAGTTTTTAAATGTAACTCTCATCTACACATCATGATCTCAGCACCTGAGTCTCAGAAACTACTTTGAGATCCATGAAGGGAGTGCAACACTTCAAGCAGAGATAATTATAAGGGCAGAAAGGAAGAAAGGGAAGGAAGAGACAAAGTTTGTTCCATGGTTTTCAAAGTAGAGCTTTAGTATTTATAATGATATTGGTTTAAAAATAATGCACAGCTAGCTTGAAATGCAACAAGGAAAGGCTACTTAAGTGAATCCAGCAATACATGGATATGAATAACTTTGCACCATAGATCACCTTTTTATCTTCAAGATACTCGATGTTTGCTGTGTTATATCCATCTCGCTGGCCATGGCTTAAGACCCTAAAACGACGGACACCAACTGTATCAACAACTGAGCGCCCATCAGGAAAAAACTTTACGTCCCTGATCTCTAATATACAGCCATGATCTGCAAATCTGAAATGACAGAAGGGCATAAAAGTGGAAGTCATCAACAAGTGTTTATACACATCAGGACAAATACTGGGCCTATTTCACCACTTTTTATTTGAAAGAGGGTCCTGCTTTGGTGACAATACATTTCTGCTTATTCACATAAGCCACACAACCCCCACCCTTTCTGCCTTCCTTCAGAGGTCCAGGGCAGCAGTATTTCTGGAGTGTATTTGCAGGGTGGGAGGGTTGGGAAAGGACAGGAAACTAAATGGAGCATGTTTCATGCTGGGAGTTGCCAGATGCTGTTTCACCTGGTTTGCAAAGAAAACAAGATGGGTGAAGACACCATAAGTCCAGAAACTAAGGAACAAACGTAGGGCTGGGAGGGCTATCCCCCTATTCCGAGGTGTAAGCAGAGGACTACAGGCTTTAGAAGGAAAAGGCATCTATATAGCAAGATTTTTCTTTTACTTATTTCCTTTAAGTTAAAAAAACAAAAACCCAACAAATCAAAACAAACCCAAAACACCCTCTTTACAACAGCACATATTCATCTGTTATATTTAAAGTAGGCACAGGTTTTAATAATGCCCTGGAAACAAGCATGCAACAATTTTTTACTTTAAATTATCAGGCTTACCTACTCTACATTTGTGCTGTAGTGAGTTCACTAGAGAGGCTGATTGCACAATGACTCTTCACCAGGATATGTTGATCTGCCAGCATTTGCAGCTCTGCACCTCAGCCTACTGCTAAGCAGAATGCACTTTATCTAGTCTCATCTCAAGATACCAAATCCCTGCAGGGTCTGATAAATGTTTCATCAAGGAAACACTTGTTTTACCAGGGCTTGGCCATTTCTTACATCAGAGTGATGAAGAAACAGTAACACTGCAGGAAACAACTCCCGTTTCTACTCTTAGCAGAAATCATGGGTTTGGGAAGGAAAAAAAGAAAAAGCTCACCGCTGTGAACAACTGTTCTCTCCCAGCCATTGTACACAACAAACTGAGGAAGAGCAAGAGTACAGCTGCACCTGGTGCTCTACCAGTGGGATTACGAAAAGCAAATTTATTATAGCAATATGAGACTAAACACTACTTAAACAGCTACACAACAATTGTTTTAGATTAAATATTTTAGTGACGTCCATACTGAACTTAGAAATTATGATTTTTTTCTTTTTTGTCATTCTTTGAGAAGTTACTTTTGGCTAGAAAGTGACTTTAATCAAAGAGAGACAAGAAAGCACCTGAAGATGAGTATAAAATGTACGGACACATTAGAAGTTTATATTGTTCTCCCAGTTTTAACTTAAAATTGAGAAATAAAACAGAGGAAAGTAATGAATTAAACATGTCTTGTCACTGTGTTTTCCAAGGTCTTAGTAGATGAGGCAAAACAAGTTTCCCCACTTCTTGTACTCCCAGTTGATTTCACAATTTTGAATAAACAAAAGAACTTCTTTACTTGTGTAAGAAGCTACAACAGCCTGCCAGGTGCCTACAGATGAAAACTTCCTGTGCTTCAGTGTTTGATTTATGTTACCATGCTTTAAAAAGTTTCATTATTTCAGTAACTCAGACAGGGCATAAAAATCTAGCCATGCTGGTTACCTTTTAAAATACCCTTTATGACACTATCTAATAAATCAATTCTTGTGTTTTGGCGATTATAACCCCTTGGCCCTCTGTATTAGACCTAACCCCAAGTAAGTTTGGCTCTTCCATGAGCCTTCACTGATGTAAGAGGAGTTATCACTGATATCCTAGAGTCATTTTGTCCTCACTCATACAAAGTATTTGCTTCCAGAAAATTGCTAACAGGCCTGGAAGGGACTGTGGAGCATCAGCTGCTGTTGAAGTCTCCACTCCACCAAATGCAGCACTGACAACAAACTGAATGGCATGAAGCCCAGTCAGAGCCGACTGGAAGCTGTAGCATCTGCTGTATTCTTGCTGCCACCTTACCGTCCAGTTTGTGAGGAAAAAAACCAAACCACAAACCTGAACTGGACAAGGAAAGGCTACCAAGCCTCGGTATGACTGCCCTCCTCTCAGCTCCAGTGATGATCACCTACAAAAATGTTGCTCCTGAGTATGCCTGTCTGATGTGTTCTTGAAACTGCTCATGCTCATCATCCATTCTACAGTCTGCATCACACCAATGTATCTTCTGAAGCAAGCAACTAGCTGTTACATCTCATAAGGTAGACCTCTCAAGACCACCTCATTTTTTTTTTCCTCCATGAGCACCTTCTCATCCCCTTTACCCCAAAACCTATTATCTATAAAGGACTTCAAAACCTGAAGGTTTTCATAGAATAGTTTGGGTTAGAAGGGATCTTTAACAGTGATCTAGTCAGTGTCTGCATAGGGAGCTGGAAACACTAGTGTCAGAATTCACAAAAATTAAAGGTAAGATCATGTAGAAAGACAAATGGTACCCACTCTCTGCAGATAGACATTGCAACACAGCAGTAAAGACAAACATCAAAATTCAACATTCAGCAGCAAAACAGACTTCTCAGCTAAGGGTATACTTTGTCTCATTCAATTGATACCACCTATGCAGGAAAGCTATAGAAGGATTGGATTTTTTTTAGTATTATTTTTAGTTTTTAAAACTGAGTAGACAAAAAAGCAACCTTATTCAGACAGTCAGCTTTCACTAGAACAAACAAGCCAGAAAGCTTTCCAACTACATAGACAATTAAGTGCTATTTTTGGAGCCTGTAGTAGCAGGATGAGTTGTATTCTCGCTATTCATCCAACAGGGGAGCAATAAAAATTACATCTTTGTGTCAAAAGGAATGTTTAAGATACAAAACTAAAAAGCCAGCAGCTTTAGTATTGGTTCATACAGGACTGGAAGGAACTGCAGTGGTTTGGGGAGACAAGTATACTGTGCTGTAGTACTCCATTACTGTCACAACAGCCTCTGCTACAAGAGGACATTCTCAGCTCATGTCCTTACCCTTTTAATTCGTCAGCTAAGCACATGCCAAACTGCTTGGTACCAGTTTCCATGCATCTTCTTATCATTAGACGATAACGAGGTTCAAAGACATGGAGTGGGCAAGGGATGGTAGGGAAGGCCATGGTACATACAAAGATGGGAACATCTTTATTCAAACTGTAAGATAATTGTTAAAAAAAAAAAAAAAAAAGAACGTTCAGCTTTTTTTCTGGGTACTGCTATATTCAGCATAAGCCCTTAATACAACACTGATTTCAGTGGTTTCCTTAGACTTATTCTTCGTAAATGTGTGTCTGGTCAAGGTTTGTCATTTTTACAAGAAAAACATATTTCAGGAATCTTTCTGTTAATACATTAAGGAAACAATCCCTCTAATCTACTTTCATAATGGAAAAATCTTTAAATAATAGCTAATTTCCAAATGTGTGCATACTGATACATCTAGCTTAAATACACATGACAACATTTTGGTGATAATATAGTAATATAGTACCCAAGAACTAGTCATGTTCAAAGCAAGATGGTAGAGAACTCCCAAGCTCAGTAAAGGTCCTTCAATTTTGAAAAAGCCCACTAATCCACTTAATTTTGTCAGGCTTAATCGCATGTTTTATTTTTCTTTTTAGTTGAGTTGTAGCGCAAGATCCACAAGTCACTGACAAAACTGGATCTTTGAACTTCTCCCAACCTGAAGCATAACCCACTGATAATTTGAATTCTAAACACAGAAAAACCCCATTATAACTTTTAAAGCTACTATATTGTTTCAGAGGAAAAAGCAATTATCTTTAAGAATACTGTTGTGCCTTTCAACCATCCAAGCATATTGTTGTTTATCTGCAACAAACATGTCAAAAATACAAAACATCGGTCAGATTCATTTACAAATTCATTCATTTTGTGCATTTTTATAAGCAAATGAAGCTTCTTCAGTAATTTAGATTGAAAAACTCAGCTTTATAACAACCTGTCAGTAGTAAAAAAGAGCCTACTTTGACAATTCCTTCATTTCTTCCTCATAAACTTTCTTCCTTTCAGATAATTCCTCTGGCAAGTAACGGACTATCAGTTCTTCTGTAAGGACGGTCTTCTTGTAAGTTCTGCTTGCCAGAAACTGCAAGGAAGAGTCAACTCTTAAGGCTGATAACAAGATGACAAGTAATGTCTCTTCCTCCTAACCCATCTCCTTCCTAAGGCCAAACAAACAGCACATTAAGACTGTACTGATCCCTCCCTTCCAGCCTTTGGGCATCAAAACTTCCACTTTAGCATATGTGATTCACTCGAGTGCCCATTTAACTATAACCCAATGCACTTTTTTCGGCAGAAGTTGGACTACCAGCAAGAAAAGGCAGCTCCTCCTCACTTCTGCAGAAGATATATACATTCTTTTCACCTAGAGCTGCCAGGTTACTTAAGTACAAGACACATTATGTCTGCTGGAGCAAAGTATTGACTGAGGAGTGACTATTCCCCGTTCACTCCAAGTAGATACACAAACCAGAGATGCTGTATGAACAGGGCTATGGCTGGGACTCCAGACATGAGCCTGATGTGATACTGGAAGTGTCTATTCCTTTAAGCACCAGCAAACCCCACTTGTCTTCCCAGGAATGACAAAATATATTCTGGAGCAAATGAGGTCTGTGCACAGCTTGATGTTGTGGGTACTACTGTCTTGTTCCGGTTTCATAGAACAGTTTGGGTTGGAAGGTACCTTTAAAGGTCATCCAAGTCCAATCCCCCCTGCAATGAGTAGGGACTTCTTCAATTAGATCGGGTTTCTCAGAGCCCTGTCCAGCCTGACCTTGAATGTTTCCAGGGATGGGCATCTACCTTTCTGAGCAACCTGTTCCACCACCCTCATCGTAAAAAATTTCTTCCTTCTATCTAGTCTTAGTCCACCCTCTTTTTGTTTAAAACCATTACCCACTGTCCTATTGCAACAGGCCCTACTAAAGTCATCTTCCTTATAAGCACCCCTTAAATACTGAAAGGCCACAATAAGGTCTCCCCAGAACCTTCTCTTCTCCAGGCTGAGCAACCCCAACTCTCTCAGCCTGTCCTCACAGGACAGGTGTTCCATTCCTCTGATAGTTTTTGTGGCCCTCCTCTGGACTCGCTTCAACAGGTCTGTGTCTTTCCTATGCTGGGGACTCCAGAGCTGGACACAGTACTCCAGCTGGGGTCTCACCAGAGCAAAGTAGAGGGGCAGAATCACCTTCCTTGACCTGCTGGCCATGCTTCTTTTGATGCAGCTTGTGAGTAGGGCACAGAAAATCCCCACATAGATGCTTTCAGAAGAACAGTTTTGAGCACTTTTGTTAATTGGGGCAAGGACATACTTACTTCTGACAGCTTTTCTTTGCAGAGTGGGCAATGTGGATTATGGTCAAGGCAACGCTCAAGGCATTTCAGGCAAAAAGTGTGCCCACAGGGAGTGGTAACAGGTTCGTAGAACAACCTGAACATGAAAACATGAAACAAAAAAGCTAAGCTGCCAACACAAACAATGGAGATTCCTAAAGTGTGGAAAGGAGTGACTAGACCTAGCCACCTCTTCCTTTCCTGCTTTTGCAGGCACAGTTTTATCTAAGGATATAAAAAAGGGTTTTCATTTTTAGAAGTGATAAACAATGAAGAAAACCATGCATGATGGAGAAAACCACATCTGTAAAGATTCACCAGATGCAAGGTTCAGCCAAAAGGAACAGAGTAATGATTTAGACATTCTGTGGCAGGTTTCCCTTCTGACCCCACGAAAACTTTTTTCAGAAGCTAGAAAGGCTTTCTGATCTTAATCCCAGGTCAACGTAGTCATACCTCATGCAGAGGGAACACTCAAAGTCTGCCGCATCCACCAGGGTTGTTGGTATTTCACTTGAAGTGACAGCGGTGTTTTCAGGTAAAACATCGGCATCTAAGTAGTTAAGGAGATGATTATAGTAAATATTTAAGTATTACTGTAACTTCAAGTTCTGTTTAAGTTGTTCTTCCCTAAAGAACCTAAATTATCTCTTCTATTTTTTTAAGTTTTGTTCCAAACAAACATATTTTTCCATCTAAGTTTTAGACTTTCTGGTAGGAAATCTTTGGAGAGTAGAGGATGATGTCTACAACAAGAGAAAGCACTTCAGAGCTGCATACCCATGATCTGCTTCTCAAAAAAATGGCTTTTTTTTTAAAAACAGTTTTAAAAATATTCCACTATTGCTTTCCCACCACCATGACCACTCCCACATCAGCCAGGCCAGATGTTTTAAAGTACATTAAGTCCAGAATTTAATTTGTTTACACACAGTCAAACTATTTCATCAGTGTTTATTATAGATTTCTCAGCAGGGGTAATTTTTCTTACAAGCATAAAAAAGCTTACATTCTTCCAGACTAGGCTGCTGTTCAAATCCCAAGTTTCAGACAGCTTAAAGTTTAAGGACTACTGGAGTTGCATTAAGTAATACTGATTTAATTAGCTCAGCACTCTGCAAACACAGAGGCAAAACACTTTCCTTCAAATTCTGCCCACTCTTGTTTTTTTGGAGTGGTATATATTGCTGTAATTAACATGCTTAAAAGGTATAGACTTCAGACTTCACAGCACCAGTATTTAGGTTCAAGAGCTATCAGCTCAAGCTTCTGTTGACATTCATACAAGCAGATTCTGCGACATCTTTTACAATCTGTGTATTTGTTGCTCAGTGACAAGTTGCAACAGAGCCATGAATCCTGCTTCCATGTCCATTTTATTAATCAAATTCTTGACCTTTTTTTTTAAAAAAAGATAAAATCTCATCTTTTTATGTTAAGCTCAAACACTAGGATGTTTTGTTAAAGGATAACTTATGCATCTGGTTTATCTTGAGCACAGACAGGATAGGGAAGAGGGCACTGGTGTTGTGTGGCCTACAAAGAAAAACAGCGTTATCTTTAACCTACATCTCCCATGTTAGCATTTAGTAATAGCAAGAACCTAACTGTGTTAATTCTGCAAATAGTAACATGGCATCAGGATCTAGCACAGACCAGAAATTAATGGTTATGGGTAAAATACGACCTCTGCCCTTCTCTGTGAAGATACAGGCAGGTCAGATTTCACAATCTATTTACTGAGTCTGCAGTTCACAGGCAAGTACAGGGTTTTCCCCTACACAGCAAGGTGATCAGAAACCGGCCATACATGGATAATTTGCAGAGGTGGCAGACAGCAGCACTTGAAGACTTTTAATATTTCAAGGCATGTCAGATTTGTCAAGGAGGTGTGGGTTGTTTTAGGGGTTTTTTCCTTTAAGGGAAAAAATGCACACTAGTATAGCAGCATTTTCAAAGTTTCTTTTAATCAATTATTTCGCTACTCAGTGCAATATATTGCCTTCAGCACTTTTATCTTGGGGCACTAAAACCATTCTGGAGGTCTTTGTTGGAAGCTTGAGAAGCATACCAATTGTAAGCACAACTATCAAGTGACATGAAACTGGGGGGTTTTTTACCCTTCAAAAGGCTTCTTTGTTTGCTCGGAAAATTTCATGTAAAGTTGCATGTGACTGTTTCTGATGCCAGTTAAAGATTAGTTTCCAGGCTTACTGCATCTTTCCTTCATATAGAAAGACAATGAAGTTCAGCTATGTCTCTGAGACCTAGAAAATGGAGATAGCACCAGCAACACAAAGACTAAACTGTTAGCGGATTACACACTGGAAATGGCCCATCTGAGAAAGAAAAACGCAGTGTTCATTGAATGAATTGAAACTTCTATGGAATAAGGTAAATAGGCTGTTAACACACCAGAGGAGAAAATATTATTCAATCCCTGTAGGGAATGTTTTACTGACACCTACAAAAGGTGAGGAGGAAAAAAGTAGTTTATAATTTTTCAGTATGTACAAAAGAAATCCCCTTTCTAAAACACAACACAAACCTTTTTTAGGAATCTTAGTGGGGACATCCAAGCTTTGTAAATCCCTCATATCACTGGACAGCTTTCTTTTTAAGCCAACCCCAGGTAAACTGGAGAGAATAGCTCCCAAAGACTTCTTGTTGTCTTCAAAATAGAGATCCAGAACATGATGGGAAACGGGAGAATCAGTGCTTCTATATACATCAGAATCTTGGGACGGGGTTTTTGTTAACCTGAACACAGTATCCTAAAAAAATTAAGAACAGTTATGTATAGCAGGAGAAAATTTTTCATTGTTTTTTTCTCTTAGTTATATATGCCAGCAATAGACCAATGTCCCTTCAAGGATCTCAGCAGGGGAGAAAGGTCCATATGAAAAAAGGCCACTCTCCAAGTTTCATGAAATAGGGCCACTTCTCTCCCTACACCTCCTGTATCTAAAATTATGTTCCTGTCATACTCAAATCCTGAGTGGGAAAAAACTGCCCACAAATATAATCAACCCCCACATGAAGGCATCACATTGTTTTCTGAATAAATTCATTTTCTTAATTCTTCTGAGGAAGTACATCCCAACAAGAGATCCAAC
Source organism: Athene noctua (assembly GCF_965140245.1). NCBI lineage: Eukaryota > Metazoa > Chordata > Aves > Strigiformes > Strigidae > Athene > Athene noctua. The sequence goes on from NC_134037.1 coordinate 193,764,006, forward strand.
AACAATGAAGAAAACAGGCTTACCATGAAAGTAAGTGCCTACATGAGTGGAGACAAAGACAATGTCACATAGATCAGACAGATCCTTGTGCTACTTTTGGTATTTTTTTATGTTGAATGCTTTTTACTTTACCTTCGAGGACCCAGCAACAGAGCTATCTTCTGCAGCTGACTGTGTGTTTATGCTACTCAGAAATGCAGGTTTCAATCTTGTATGGGATGTTCGACTAGAGAAAGGTGCTGTTAGACTATCATGCACATTTTCAAAGGCCGGGAAAAACATCTCACACATTATCTAGTCAATTAGAGAGAGGGAAAAAAAAAAAAGAAAAATACTAATAATTAAGGCATAGATATTTATGTTTGTATGAACACAGATACACAAACTTCACAGCTTTTGGATGCCAAGAAGCTTGCAACAACCAGGACATCCTACATTCCCCAATACCCACAGGAAACTTGAACTGCATTCCCCACCACAACCACAGACACATCTCAAGGTGCTCTTCTGGTGTCCACCTCCCTCCCCAAAGGCTTCTGCTCCCCAGGAGCACCCGGGGCAACAGTCTGTTTCATCCTTCTGTTGCCCCTACCCATCTCCACTCTGACCCTCAGACCCCTGCCTCCAGAAGCCTTTAGGCCATGCTCTCCTATCAAAACCAGTTAACAGAGATGTTTTTAAGCTCTCCTCATGCTCTGCAGCCATCTCTTCTATCCTCAAGCAGACTTCACCCCTAGCTAAAAGCTGTGTAGAGCCTGTTCTACCTCTCACCATTCCCCACCAAGCGCCTTGCCAAACCCCTGTTTATTTTTATAAAAAGCTGTCTGTATGAATGGTCATGGAGAACCTGATGATCGCTGGTTAGCACTAAGTGTGATTGCAGGATTTTTCCAGGACAGGGTAGCACAGAGTTCCCCCTTCTCAACCCTCTGCCACTTCCAACTTTTCTGATAGGCACTAAAATTAGCAGCCTTGAGCCTACAAAATCCAGGTGTACTCAAATCTAGATGATGTATAATCTACAAACGACAGCAGACAAACCTACAGATTTGCAGTGGAATCCACAAATATGTAACTCCTCTGGTTGAGGCATCAACCAAACCCAAGAGGTGCCTCGTGCAACACAATTCTAATGTTCATTGGACAATCTACTGAATCAAATTATCCTTTGACTGTTTACCATCACCTGAAATAAAATGAATTTTACTTGGCTGCAGGAGTAAGAGCAGCATGATGGCCAAGAAATGTCCAGTAAATATGTTTTATACCTTTTGGGCTTCTTTCTTCATTGAGCTCCATTCGGGATTTAAGGCAACACAATAGAGAAACTCCTTCAATGCTTCCTCAGTCCTTTCCAATCCAGAAAGAGCTTTTGCTTTCACATAATGGCCCTGTTCACACAAAGGAAACGTAAAATTCTAGAGATCATTTCTGAAGTGGCAGCAAGGCACCAGCCAAACTTGGAAGTTCACACCATTCTGCCGGAGAAGACTAAGATGCTTTTTGGGTAACAACCTCTTTGACACACATGGCTGAATGAAGTCAGTCCCTTTTGCTGAAAGAAGATCCCCCAGAAACCCACTGCTGCATCACTCCCTGCTAAAGACACTGCTCTTTTCCTCAGGGAGGACCTGATGCAGAACAAGGAGGAGTATTTGTCTCCCCAGGGACCAAGACTATTTAGTCTGGAGAAAAGGAGGCTGAAGAGAGACCTCATCACCCTCTACAGCTACCTGAAAGGAGGTTGCAGAGAGCTGGGGATGAGTCTCTTTAACCAAGTAATAAGCAACAGGACAAAAGGTAATGGCCTCAAGTTGCGCCAGGGAAGGTTTAGTCTAGATATTAGGAAGCATTTCTTTACAGAACAGGTTGTTAGGCGTTGGAATGGGCTGCCCAGGGAGGTGATAGAGTCCCCATCCCTGGAGGTGTTCAAGAGTAGGGTCAACATAGCGCTGAGGGATATGGTGTAGTTGGAAACTGTCTGTGTGAGGTTAATGGTTGGACTGGATGATCTTCAAGGTCTCTTCCAACCTAGATGATTCTTTGATTCTGCATCCCACCAGGCTCGATACCCCAAAGAACAGTTTCACATACTAGACCAAACTTAACAGTAATGAAGCCGCATGGGAAAGGCAGTGGCACGGGGCAAATTGGAGGTGGTAGCTGAGGGAGCAAAAGATTTTAGGTTCAAGACACTTCTCCTGGGGGACAGAGATGATTTTTCACCTATTTTATTTGGCTAGAGAAGACCAACAACATAATGAATTTAAAGAAACTTACCAATGCTTAACCTGAAACCTTTTAGCCCATTCTACCTCTCCCATGTCCTAGAATAACAAATCCATGGTCAGCAGGTACGGTAGTCAGCTTGGGAACAAGTCCTACTTTACTTGCTAGTGGTAGCAAGAGAAGAATGCCTCGCCTATGAATTTTCCTGTGGATATCAATTTGCAGTTCAAATCTGACTACAGAAATTACTTCTTTAATGATGAAAAGAAACTAAGTGTGCATTTAAACATTAGCCTCATGCTTATTAGACAGAAGTGTCTTCTGCAAGTCCACCTCTGATCCACATGAATATCTATCTCTAGGCTGTGCTGAAAGTATAATTTCACTAGTCTAAGAGACTGGTTAGATAAGCAGATGCACTTTTCTATTCTTCAGACTAATGCCAAAAGACCTGGTATCACACATGTTAATTAATGTGTTATTTGGTGACCTGAACAAGAAGTCTCAGTACACACCAGTCTCCCAAGATGAGATACATTTTCCTTTTCCTGAATGCAGTAAGAAGAGAGGTACTGTGAGACCTGACCCTGAACACCTTATCTTGATGCTTGCACAGACTGTAAAGCCTTTCCAGAGAGGTCCTAACATGCCTGACATCACTGTCAAGATTACTCCACTGCACTGGGGAGGCTACAAGGTTGTTTGTCCTCATCCTTTGGGGCCACAAGAGAAATTTCCTTAACCAAGCTGCAACAGAGGACTAAATTGGGCTGTGTACTGACAAAATATCTAAAGATCCAACACCAGAAGTTAGGCACAGGGACTAGAACACCTGCATATCAGAAACTACCCACTGCCACCTTCCCCTTCCTATTTTTGCACAGCCCTGTCTGGGCCTTTCTTGTGCAGCAGGCCAGAGGGCATCTGTTGCTATCAACCACATAACAGTACAAGTGGAAACGTCCACCCGCCTCAGAGAGTCCCAGGACCTGGGTTTCACAGCAACTAAAAAGAAACCAACTTGTCTATTGCTCTAATAACTACAGTGTACGCAAGTGCTTCACCAGTAACTCAGCAAGCCATTCAGTTATCAATAAGCCAAAAGGTGAATGCGTTCTTCCCAGCAGCTACTCCCGGAATGAGTTTAAATTTATGGACTTTTTTGTTTCCTTTAACCACACAACACACATTTGAGCTAACCTCTGACACTGGATGCTGCAAGATACAAAACAAAGCAGATGCCCAGAATTCCTGGAGAACATGGTTTCTGGATCAGCACAGCTTATGTGGAAGTTTTCACACACACACAAGCACAAGTGAAATGTGTCTGTAACACTGCTGGTTATGCCATGATGACAAACTTCTCGGGTTTAATGGGTGACAAGACAGATAGCCTTCAGAGACAAGTACCTAAATTGTCAAAAACTAGATGCTTCGACAGCACCCCTCTGCTCATCCCATGCCTTCCCCAGCTGGAAACAGAGAGATAACTGCAGCCACCCGTGCTGAGGCAGGTGGCCAAGGGGTTCATGCAACACTTCCTCAGTCTTCACAGGAAAGTCAAGGTCTGCCTAAAATCCTTCCCAATTCCCCATGCTACCCTCTCTCCAGGTAACACCCAGGGGCTTTATCTGGTCAAACCTGTGCTGCAATTTTGCTACTGATGGGTGAGGGACTGACTGGAGGTGTAATCCTGGGTGGGGCCAGTTGTCCAACACCCAGCCTAGCCTCAGGCAACTGGCGGTTCACCAGTCACAGTCACCACTGTGCTTCTTCCATTTCTCTCTTGTAACATCATTTCTGATACTTGCTTTAGACTGCCCATGAACCAGTGCTCCTTGTAGCACTTCATTATGAAAAAAAATCCCAGCCCCCTTTATGAATCACCATGACACAGGTAGGAACCACAGATATAAACTCTTAGTATTATAAAGGGGATGGGGGGAGGAAATAATCCTGAAATACAGTCTGGGGCACTCCTCAGAAAGATACATTGACCAGCAGGCCATCAAAGCCACCCACTGCCTGGGACACACCATCCAGAAGGACCTACAGGACCATCCCAAGCTGCCAGAGCCTTAAGGACCCAATTCTGTCACCAAGCTGCAGCACTAGCCCTAACAGATCAATGGGCACCAGCACAAACAAAACCACACTGGTTGCTCACCATTGAAATCCCACCAGCTGGAGACCTAAGGACCTTAGCTTTCTGTAGACGTTTCCAGCTCTGTTAATGCCACAATGTTCTTCCAACACTACCCGCAGCAGCACTGTCCCCACCACAGAAAGAAGCCCCAAGAACAAGCCGTTTTTCATTTTGGTCTTTATGACATGCAAGCACCATACCGCAGGCCAATGGGGTTTGTTTCGGCAGAGGACATCTGCGTCGTGAAGAGCTTGCTGGTAGTTTTTCATCAATGTACAGAGTTCTGCTCGCTGTGCTATTAGTGAACACTTGCAAGGAGCTGGAAAACAAAAATGATTGCAGAGAACACCATTAAAAGAAGCACCAGGACGCATTAAATACAGTAACCTAATTTTCAGCCAGAGTAACCTAAAAAGCACTACTGCACAGCAGTTACATTTATACTCTCCTGTAATGGAAAAAAAGGGCAATTCCTTCCTTCCTTCTTAAAATATATTCTTCCAGCCTGGAGACAAGCTCTGCGCTTTATTTAGCAGGACATTTCATATTCACATACAGGATGCCACCTGCTCTTTCCCTCACCTTGTTTACAGGACACTTAAGAAAGCAAAAAAAGCCCCAAGTGTTTCTCCTCCCAGTGTGGCTTTTCCTAGAAGAAATCACCAATGCAGGGCTTCAGCTAAAAGATTCATGTAAGCTGCTCATTAAGAAAAAACACATGCAGCCTTCACATTTTATATCCACTTTCTCCTCAGGGCAGGCAAATCTCCCATCATCACATGCATTGCCTCAGTATCCACACGTTCATGAACCATTCAGCTTGCATGGATTATGAACATCTCAAGCACTATTATTCTGTCCTTTCATAAGGTCTCTATAACACATTTTAGGGTGGAAATCTTCATCCAGCATAAAATTTCACAGAACCACAGAAAAACTTTGGATGATCCATGTTCAGCTTTTCCACCGGGACCTCTAGGTCTTTTCTGCAGTGCTGCTGTCCAGCCCAGCCCATCCTGCTGCACCGGGCTATTCTGGCCCAGGCACACTTGCCTTTGCTGAAGTAAGCAAGACTGGTCAGCCCATGCCCCAGGTTGTTGGTCTGAATGGCAGCCCTGCCCTCCAGCACATCAACCGCTTCTTCCTCCTCTAATTTAGTGTCACAAACTTGCTTTGCCCACTCATGGAGGTTGCTTGTAAGGTGTTGAACTGCGTCAACCCCATTACCAACACCTGAGCAATGCCACTGCTAGCCATCCACCCAGCAGCCTTCAAGCCATTAACCACCACACCATGCCCCTGATGGTCCAGCCAGTTCTCCACCCTCTACCGCCACAGCTTGGCCAGGAGGATGCTGTGGCAGGCTGCATCAGCGGTCTTGCAAAAACACACTAGGCCCCAAATACCACTCTGCCTTTGTCCACTAAAGCAGTTATCTCAGGAGATGATATTTAGGTGAAAATTGCTCTTGGTCACTCCTGACCTTCACGTGCTGAGAAAGGCCTCTGGAGGCTGAAGCGGGCTGCCAGATGGTGTGAGCTAGGTGCAGTAACCTTTACCTAAATGTGAGCTGGTTAAAACTCTCATAACTGGTATTAAACTTTTAAAAGGCTCCAAGGTGTGCTGAGAGACAGTACTGCCTCATTTGTACAAGTTTTAAACTTCACCTCCAAGCTAGCTCTCTCATGGCTTTCCGTGTCATCTCCTGCATGTCCCTATGACAGGCTCTTGTCTCTGTACCTATCCTGCTCTCTCCAGCCTGCTTTGGCTTCACTGTTTGCATCTCACTTCAGCACAAGCATCCTAAACACATCCTCAGTAAGAGTACATTGCCCATACAAAGCCTGGGCACACACACACATGTGCATGGACGTGTAACTGCTGCAGGTGCTACTACTCCTAACGTTCAAGCATCTACCAGGAGGGATGGCCCAAGATCACATCCCCCTCCCGCCTCCTCCCCTCTCTTGAGCTGAGGCCAGCACTCGTGCAGCAAACCAGGTTCGCGTGGTTGCACAGAGAACCAGAGCAAGGAATCAATTGACTGAAAGCTAATCCAATAAAAACAAATAAATAAAAAGGTTTAAGAGGATCAGTTTCCCCTCAACTGGTTCACTGTACAACCACACAAGTGCCAAGGGATGAGAAAGAAAGAAGCAGCAAAGACCGCTGCTTTTTTTGGCTGTAGCATGGATGGACGCCAGATATACTAACTGCAGAATGACACATCAGGGGTGATGCTGCCCCACTGGTCCCAGACAGCAATGGCTAGGGACTACACCTAAAATAAGGAGCTCTGTAAAAGCTAGTTCGCAGTGTGCAGTTCTGTGCAGGGGTTTTTTTTGTTGGTTGGTTTTGCCTTTGTTTTTTTTAAATATTAGACATGCAGACTGTTGCAGAGATCCACATTTCTAGCTGGCAATTCTTAAAAAGACTGCAAGTTAAATGAAATTGAAAACAATTAAGTTAAGATCTTCAGAAGCAAGCTTTTTCTGTCTTTTAGATGTTCAAACATGAAATTATTTAATTTAGTTACCATTTAAACAAACTGTCTTCTGTTTGTACTGAATATGAATGTGATATATAGTATACTTCACATTTGCTAGTAGCCATGGTTAATAATTGTTCTAGTAGCTATAGTTACTGCACATATGGAACAATTACAAGGTTCTGAAGCTCAATCCAGTGAGACTTCAAAGTGTGGTCAAGATGATCTTGATTAGCAGTAAGAAATTCATAGACTTTGATCTCCAAACCCTAAAAAATAAGCAGAACATCCTGGACCATAAAGAGAATGTGTTGAGGATGAGTTATTTGAAAACCTGTCAAAGTGACTACTCGTTTAATTAACTTGGCAATGAAACTAACTTCTGAGTGGCCTGAAAGTGAACTACCTTCGTTATAATACTAAAAAACACACCCACGAGTCAAAAAGACCCTCTGCCCTGCCTTTAAGCCAGGTTAAGACCGTTCCCTGAGCATGCGTAGTAGTAGAAGCATTATGTAAACCATATTATAATATGTTAATCACTAACCAATCAGTATCTGACAGGCAGGTTTGGAAATTATTAACCTCTGATTTTTGTGTATAAAAGAAGTATGAAAACCTATTGTTGATATGCTTGATTTGTGGAAAAGTCCACCAAGCACCCAAGCCTGAATAAATAAAGTATCTCTCCTGAGTGTGTTAGGATTGGTTTACTGCATGCTGGGCACGAATCTGCTTTTCAGGTAAGAAATGCATTCCATCATCGTACCCGCTGCAGGGTATTTGCAGAGTGTGCTGAGGGAGTAGACGAAGTAAGTAGAGGTAGGTGCCTCAGCAGCCAGGCAGAGCGGTGGGTGGGGTATTTTTTGGAACCACGGGGGAAAGGAAGCAGTGTGAGATTAGAGGACAAGCAAGCCAGCTTCCTGCTTCTGTTCACAACTGAACATTTCAGTCATGCTGACGCTTCCCAGTGCTTTTCAGCACACAATTCAGCATGGTTCATACATTCAGCAGACTCAGAACACCTTCATCGGCCTTTTCAGGATCGTCTCGACCGCAAATGTTTTAAGAAAAAAAAAGAAAGCTGCCGCAGAGCACAACAGCATGGCAAAGGCTGCAAGTCCTCACAAAGCAAAGTCCGAAGGCTCTCACAATGAAGGAAAAATAACAAGATACTGAAAAAGAAAAAATCAACGCAAAGCAAACCAGGAAAAGCTACATGTATTCAGGGCTTGTACCTCTTGTTCACCGAGTCCAGAAACTGTGAGGTTTGGCCCATCTTGATGAGAAACTGGCAAGACATGTTTAGTTAAATGAGAAAAGGGGTGAAAAAACCCAACCACCAAGAGCTTTGCTAAAGAGAGCAGTATTTATGAGACTACAGTATAACAGGTTTTCTATAGGGAGATGAAGCAGCTAGCCGAGACACTGTAACTGGAGCAGTGCCCAGCCGCCTCCATTCAAGTTCACCCCACTCAGACAGGGCACCACAGCCCAAAAGCTCACCAGCCCGCACATCCCCTCATCCCTAGCCTCCTGCTGCCAGTGGGACCATCCCAAGAGGGATTATCTTCCATCAGTGGAACCATGACATTAGTTGGCTGACTCCAATTTAGGGTATGTGTGGAAGTGGGAAGAAAAAGTAAACATCTAGCTACAGCCTAAATAACTACAGTGTTTCTATAAGCACCATGAAAGAGTTGTTCCATGCCACCGCATGTGCCATGGTGAAAAAAAATTAGTCACAGAAGGTGGATGGAGAGAGCTTGAGGACACAGAGAGTTAGTGAATGCTGCCAGATGCCAGTATACTATAATAACTGTCAAGTTTATTTGGAAAAACAGAAAGTCACACAATAGCCAATAGTTTGTTTTAAAATAATGCACTCATTCTTTCTTTTGGAGGTTAAAGAAAAAAAAATTTCTTTTATGAAATGACTTATTATTTCAGGCCAAATTAAAAAAGAAAACCGTAGAAAATTTTACTGTTTCCACAATACCAGCAGATGGCATTTCCTGAATCAAACTCTTCTGGGAGCCTGCAGCTGCACTGCAAAATTTATGTCCTTGTCAGCATCAGGGATCCACTGTTGAGGCTCCCAGGATCTGTGGCTCCAGGCAGCCGGGACACAGAAACTTCCTCAGAGCCACAGGTCCTGGGAGCCTTCCCACGCAGGTCCCTCCCTCCCCATCATAATCCCACAGCACCAGACAAACCCTGGCCCAAACAGCACCCAGAGCCAAGGGGCTTGGTGGCTCTCTGCCTCCTGGACCCTTCTTGGGACCGCCAAGCATTGCCTACCCTGAGTGTGGTTGTCAGCTTAGATTTTCCAAAGTTGTTAACTTTTCACTCACACCACCTTTGCACCCATCTGCAGATGTTTGTTACATTGCAATTTTGCTTATGCAGAAGCTAACACCCAAAATTACTTTTCCAGATATGCTGAAGTATTAATTTTAAAACCAGTTAAGCTGCTTGAGCTGGGGAGGCTGACAGGACAACAGGACTCCTCCAAACCTCCTTGTGCCAGGAAGGCAATTAGAACAATTTAGAGAATTCACCGAACTCACCACAGACTATGATAAAAGTTTTACTGTAATAAACTACCTCTGAGACTTCTTGCAGGAACTTAGCAGACAAAAACCAAGTTTAAAGTTGCTAGAACTCCCTAATCCTCCTTATCTGACATTTCTTCCTAGAAAAGCATGTTTTATTCAAATCTTTTTCGATCCTAAGCATATTTCCTGAATGCATGAGCAGAACTGAAAGTGTCATCACAAAAACACCTTTCAGTCTTGCTAGTAAGAGTAAGCCTGAGGAAATTTTTCCCACATTTTAAAGAAACTTCTGCCTCTGGAAAGAGAAAGAAATTTGTCTTGCTTTGTTATGTTATGAATTCAATTCTGAACAATTCATTATTGAAAGCCTTTTCATAAGCTTGAAAAATAATATGAAACATTTATTTTCATTTCAGTGAGAAATCAGCAAAATTTAGTAATTAACTGAATAGCAAGCTAGTTTTTCTCCTCGAGACTTCACACAAGCACGACAAGTCTGCACACAAAAAATGGATGCACAGGGGTTGTTTAGTTGGGTAGCATGGAGGGTGGCATAGAGGAAGAAGCATGATAGATAAAATAATTAACAAAAGTGGTAAAGACATTAAGGACATTCAAATAAAATTCATTCCACAGTAAAGATGAAAACCAGGGTCAGCTTCCTAAAACTGATTAAGAGGGACAACGAACACGATGGCAGTCTTGCACCAACAAGCCCACGTTTTCTCACTTATCAGTCCACTTTAATTGGATTAATAACTGGATTTTTTTTAAAAAAAATACTATTTTCTGAATGTCATGACTTTTCCTCCCTGCATTTACATCACCGGCAGTCTCAGGGGGTGAAGTAACTTAAGACCCCAATGGAAGCATGCAAGAGGTTTTAGCAAACAAAGGATGCAAGGAAAGAAGCCTCTTCCTCTGTAAACCCACTCTTGCAACAAAGCACACCTCCACTGCGATTACCAAGCAGGCCCTTGTGAACAGTACTCTGCAGGCAAACGTAATGCCCATTTCCCAGCTGACCAACACTGGCAGAGATAGCAGCATATGAGTTTAGGAGCTCTTGAAACAGGCTGCAGCGAGGAGGAGCAGTGCAGGGCAGCACCATCCTCCACTTGGAGCCTGCACCACCAGGTAGCAGCTGGTTTGTGTGTGCAAAGTCCTCCTTCCTCATCCACACTCACACTGCCCGCAGCCAGCACAATAAAAACTCCTCTGATGGAGTCTGTCTCCCATCAAGCTCTATTTATTTTATCTTCATGAAAAAAATACTTCATATATGCATGTTCTCTCTTCAGAAACACCCATTACAAATTTCAAAAAGCCACCCCAAAACAAAGTCTTCTGTCACCTCCATGGGCAAGCCAATTCAAACACCAGCAGAGAGTCCCAGTATGGCTCATTGTACTAAGCAGCTACAGAGCTGATCCATTTCTGACTGGGATTTCACCTCTACGCACAACCTAATTGCACAGCACACCAAGATGAAAAAGCAGACTTCATTTAAACTGGGGTGGACAAATTACAGCCACCGCTTCACTAGCAGAACTGAAGCAGCAATGCTCTCCCCTTGTCTTCCCACCCAAAGATACAGGACATCCACTCACTTGCTTTTTGCCCTGCAGCACGTTTATCTAGGTGTTCTCTGGTCTGGGGACAGGAAGACATCAAGAAACTCCCTCATGTTATCACTTTGACTGAAAGAAAAGACACTGGCAACAGATGAGCTGGACTATTCTTAAGAACGTACAATTTTATGACTGAACTAACTTCTCTCCAGGCTTCTGTATTTTGCTGTTCAAAAGCCCAGGCTTAAAGAACACAGATTTTTTTTCTGTGTGCTGGACAAAATGCTTTAGATTCCCAGCAGTTTTATTTCAGGCTCAGTAAGACCTCAGCTAGGAAGCTCTGTAGGTTATTTAAAGCTGGACTGTCATCACCACAAAGCACAGCTAATCACTACTCCCATCATTACTCAGAAAAAACACCATTATGGGACGTTATGTGCTACCTGGAAGAAAAGCCGCTACAGAGAAGGTGCAACTAACTTTGCGTCTTTGCTTTTGTGCTGCACCTCTAACCTCATGAGGCAGAAGCATGCCAGGCTGATTACAATAACCTACAGTTCAGTTGAATTTCCACAACTGCAAAACCAATGATAACCTTCTTTACAAACCCATTAAGTGAAGAACTGCATGGTATAGCAAGTCCTCAATTCAAGAATGTCCCAGCATAGAGCTAAGTATAATATATTAGATCACTACTCCCTCCTTCCTAACCCTAATCTTTCAACACTTTGCTAGATGCATGCTACTCTTTCCAGATAAAATAGCATGAATCAGCACCTTCTCCCTCCATTTTCAGTTCCCACTCTACCCTTTGGACATTTGGGCACTGCTTTGGATGACGTACCCCAAGTATCTGTGGCTGCTTGGCACGAGAATAATAAAACCATTAAGTACACAAATGTGACTCATTTTCAATGCTTACTAGTTCTCCTAGCATTTAGTCTGGGGTTTGGGTAAGGTTTCCTACCAAAGCCTTAGTCACAACTGAAATATCCTCTCAAACAGCAGGTACAGAGACTGTCCCAAAGAAAGATGTCTATGGATTGAAGTATGAAGACATAACAAGCAAGCTTCAAAACCAAACCAAAACACCCCATGAGGTCAAACCCCTACCTCCAAAGCACCCAAGGAAAAGTCCTGACCCCCATAGAAACAGGGAGCTGTGCTAGATGCACATGAACCTGGAGTCTCCTTGCAATCACACAGACTTCACAGCCAGGCAAGACCTGCCAAGTAGGTCTGCCATGATCATATTTAACTAGATCAATTTACAACCAGATAGTCTATCATAATATGACTTCACCAGCGATAACCTAGTTGCTCTCTTTGTCACAATCAGTACATAAGCTACATTTCTAACAGTTATTCTTCAGGTCTGCAACCTTCTTTTTCCAGTTAAAGCTTATTTCAGCCCAGAATTTCTGACTCTCTGAATGTTCCAAAAAGGACCTTCTTGTCTCTCAGTTATTACCTCACTGCTTCTGTCCTCAAAAAGAGCCAACCACTTAATATATTTGTAGAAGAGAAAAGGAGTGGTGCAGTATCCTACTAATTTTAAGATTAGGAAGCACAAGCCAGTTCTATAAATGTCTTCTTCCGAAAGCAAAAGACATGCTGTTATACTTTATAACTGCAAAAGAAAAAGAATATGCTGTTTGAAGAGACTTCAAAAATTCTTCAGACTTTCTGATATGTAGGTATAGTTCTTCTCTACGATTGCTGAAGTAGTTCACTTATTTATAGGAAATTACATCTGGGTTACATACTTGGGAGGTGGAGAATACTCACCTTAAGTGGTACATAACTGTAACCTACATGAGCAATGCTAACTACACACCCACTCCCAAAAACTGTCTACGGTACAGCATGCCTCCTCCCCTTCGTGCCTGCGATGGATAAGCCTCCTGTACACCACAGCCCTAGTCTTGCAGCCCTGCAAAGCCTCTGCCTTCAGAGGACCCCTGGCAAGCAGGCAAAACTTCCTGAGATTCAACAATAGGACCTAAGATTTCAACTGCAAGCTGTTTACAAATCAGGAGTAATACAAGCTCTCACTCCAAAGTACCTGACACATTTCCAGTGGTGTCATATATGAAGTGTTCACTACTATTTTTCAAGCTCTACCTCAGCAAAAAAGAGGGGGCTGAGGGACAGAAGTCTGAAAAACATTTTAAGTTTAAAAATAACACTCAGACTATTGCAAAAGTCTCTAGGTAACCTTGACTCCTACTTTTACACATTTTTGTATCCCTATAAAACAGAACAAAGAGGTTTTGGAGACACACTTCAAGCAGATTCCAAGAGGTGCTTTTACAGAAGGATGACGAAGTTCCTTTTTTAGCACAAATCCTCTAAGCAGCAAGCATCTACTATTTTTTGTAGCATGTAATTTCAGAAAGACTACCTCTCATTCTCTACTTAGAAGTCACACCTTCCTTTAGGAGCTACAAAATTAAATATTCTTCTGATAAATTATTAAAATGACTGAACCATTTTCTGTTCCAGGAGTCATGACAGCTGTCTACTGTGGCTTTTTTTTAATGGCTGGTACAACATCAAAGACTTACTTCTTTACTACTGGAAACTTGAAAGTGTTCCCAAGACCCTGTGAAGAAGGAAGACTTTTTGACCACATCAGAAAAAGACAAATGACCTTATCTTCTAATAGCAATCTTCTAGAAATAGTGTACAAAAAAGAAGAGACCATTAAAGTGTACTTAACACACATAATTCACATATAGGTGCATGTGGATGCTCTCTAGTGGTTTTATTTCAATGATGTAACTTCAGTGCAAGTGCATTACTAAGGAGCAAAAATCCTTAGAAAACAACAGCAAGATTAATAAAACTCACACTATAGCATTAGACATCTCTATAAAAATTTAAGCATGGCCTTCCAAAGAGAGTTTAGCAGCTTCCCTTGGCAGACGCTCTTCTTTGCCGCTTCTGACCTTGACCCGTGACTAACATAGAAACCCTTCAACCATCAGGTCTGCAGTAGGAGAGCACCAATAGGATGTCCCACCACCTCACCAAGAAACTCTGATCATTGTCTTCCACTTTATCTGAAACAACTCAGAAGCAGGCTTGAAAGGAAAATGCCCCAGCAAATAATTTTTGGGGCATAGCAAAATGCCTGCCCATAGCTATCTTATTCGTGACTATAACACTCAGCTGAACTCCCAAGAACACTTGGTTGGAAGTTTACCCATGCCATGCTCTCCAGGAAACAGTGCAACCCCACAAGCTGGCATTTACATAGCAGGAAAATGCACAACCATTGCTCTTGAATCAACTTGCACTGAAGGTCTGTAGCTTTAACAGCTTGAAAGCCAGTATGGAAGGTCAAGAGATGCAGCAAGACTCACTTATTTCCTATGTGCAACACTGCTAGGTTTTTTTACCTATTTGAGAGTTACCAGTGTAGGGAGAAGGTAGAAAGGAAAGAAAAGCCAAAGATATACATCAACTACCCATCTACCTAGTCAGGATGCCAAAAGTAGTGTAACTGAATTTGTTTCTAAGGACAAGGATGTAAACAACTGTCTGTATAGACCAGAAGAGATGGGATAGGACAAGGCAGCCATGACAGCTTACAGATAATCTATACTGGGGTCAAACCATCCCACTTGCTACCCGAGCAAAGCAGTGACCACAGCCTCAGAAGCACAGACGCAGCACAAAACCCCTCACCACACAAACTCAATGCTTGGCATGGGAGGGCACTGGGGGTATGGTGACCCTGAGCACATGAACCCCCAGCACAAACTACCTTGAATGGTGCAGTGAGCAAGGCTGGGGAGCAAGAACCAGCACCGACACCATCTCAAGAAGCTCCGTCTGCTTGAGAACAGGCGTATTTTGGTCTGAGACCTTGTCCTCACACACCCAACACTCCCTTTACAGCTTCTTTCTATTGAATCCTGGCCTGCCCTGCCCCCTTAATTCTTATGAAGGGAGAATTTGGAAGGCGCCGGATAAATTTCCATTAATTGCTTGACCACAAAATAAACTAGTGCTGAGTGGCCACATTAAGCTTTCTTTTGGTTCAGGTCAATTTATAGTGAATCTTCACTGGGATGAGAGGGAGAAATCTCCCTCCTAGGTCTGGCCAAGAGAGGCAGATCCTACTCTTTCCATAGGAAAGCTCCTACGTTTTGTTTCTTGCAAGGCTGCAAACACCACCCTGTGGGTTGGAGGTCAGCACATGGCTCTCCACCCCAGGAGATGCAACACAGAGCATCTCCAGCACCCAGGCAGCAGCATCACTCTTGCCTGCCCTGCAGCACACTACCTCTGACACTATGTAGGGCTTGATACAAACTAACCTCCTCTCTTGGGCCTTTTCCACATTGTTCTTCACTCAATGGAAACAGAGATTCATACAGAGGGCTTGGGAAGAAAAGGGCCCATTTGCACATATATCCATTCTTAACTCCACTATGTTTTTAAAACTCTGATATAGCTGAGCTTTATCTCCTACAGATTTTTTCTGAACCCCTTGGGGGGAGAAAAAAATAAAAATGGGCAATTTGAACAGCTATGTGCACCAGCTATCCCCAATCCCAGGGGAAACCTATTTCTGATCAGAAAGAGCTCATCACACCAGAAGTAAACACAACCATTCTGAGGGATTGCTGTGGATTTTACTGCTCTCCGGAGACAGCGATGCTTCACAGGCTCAGCAGACTGCAGCGGTGGGCAGGTACACACTGGAGCCAACATACCTCACACAGAAACAGGGTGTGTCCTGGAACGCTGGTGTCCAGATACGATGTGTGCCACTCTGTTGGAAGCCAGACACGACTGCACAGCACACAGCAGGCACACGAGCACATGCTTTATCTCACTGCAGGAGCCAGGGCATGGCCACCCCTCCCCACCTGAAACAGCTCATTTGGGATTAGAGTCAATAGGGGAGCATGGCTCTTCCCAGCAGAGCTGCAGCCCCACCTGCAGGCTCGAGAGACCACCCAAGACCTAGAGCTGCCAACACAGCTCAGGAACCAGCACCATTACAGCAACGGCAGCAGCAACAGGAGCCAGAGGACAGCACCACTGGGCTTTGTATCTCCGGGCAGGCATCTTCAGGCTTGTCCACAGGAAAGGAGGAAGGATGCTAACAGGCTCTCACTACAAAGTAGAACACAGAGAAATGCTGTCTGAAGGCATGAGCCACTGCCACCCAAACCCTCTTACACTGTTTGCTTACAAGCATGCCCTCCCCCTGAGGAGAGTTCAGTCTCCTTCAGAGCTGTATAGTATCTAATTTTAAAACCAGGAGACTAGCACAAAGTATACAATATGCTCCTATTTGACCTGCATAAGACAGTATTTTTTGATAAATATTGTTCCCTAAGAGTAAACTTCATTGTCATACCCCCACAATGATACAGTCTTTGGATGTTTAAAGTCACGCATGTTACTTTGGAAAAGCCCTATTATCCTCCCTACAAAGCAACATCTGCCTGCTACCTCCATAACTGTGAATTGCTTTCTAGAAAGAAAAAAAATCCCAACAAACTACTAAAACACTCCCAAAAGCACATCATCCAAACACCCATATTAATTTGCCACTGAAATCTAGCTTCCTTTAGTTTCAGGCACACAGCTTAAAGAGTCTGTAAGCCTGGATACACAGAAAAAACTGTAGCCCTCCCCCGCACAGTTCGTCCCAGAGAGCATCCCCAAAGAGCAACCAGTGAGAGGAAAAAGGGTGTAGAAAGTATCTGCTGCATGAAAAAGCCCCAAACCCAAACAAATGAACAAAAACCCCAGCCCTGCACCATGTATGATAATATATTTCAGTTTAATTGACCTAAGAGTTCAGAAATCAGAAGACCAATTAGAAGAGATGGCAGAAAGGAAGCCCACCTCTGACACCCCAGCTCACTGAATTTCATCTATGTAGGGAACTGCCCTGAAAGCAAAATTTGGACAGTCCTTTGTATTAATGATGGCTGAACAGCATAAAGCTTGGCACAAAGAGTGATCCAGCTGGAAACAAATGTTTCCTTTCAAGCAGCCTGACATGTGCTTGCTTTGAAGCTGTGGTAATTAGATACCTTGCAATAATGAGGGATCTATTCCACTGTCTAAGGCAGCAAGAAAGCCAGCAACTTGGTTTAAAACAGCAGAGACCACCAACCAACCTGTGGGCATCTCAAGAGGACAAGAAGGATCAAACAGTAAAGCTGATTTTCTTAAAAAGAACAAAAAACCCCACACAACCACAGTTGAATCCATAGCAAGACTATCAGAGCAAACATGAGAGCGATAGTGGCACTGTTAAGGACAAAAAGATGAACATAGTTGCTAAGAGTAAGCTTTTGCAAGACTAACTAGTTCAACTGGAAAAAGCTGACAACTTGAAAGCATGCAGACCTCTTTTGAGACCTGAAATTAGGAGCAGATATTCTAGACTGTACTGGAAATAAGTGTGCTGGCTACATGACAGAAGCATTTCATAGTTTAGACTTGAAGCACCTCGAGAACTAAAATGCAAATCAAAAGACAGAATGTCACAACCAGAAAGAGAGAAGCGATTGGTAACTGGATTACATCACAGAGCCAGTTGTTGCAGATGGAGCAGGGAAGTACTCCACAAGAAACACCAGTAAAAAAAAAAAACACTGAACCATGCATTGTGCCAAGAAGACTGGAGTCTTACCTAACTTTATACAGCAATTGTATAATCAATGTGTTCATGTGCCTTCAGTCTCTAAAGAGATTAAAAGGATACCCAAGCCCTTGACTCTCAACAGCAATACGTAACACTTGGATGCTAAAAAAAGCACTTATTTTCTCACACATTAAAAGTCTTAAATACCTGACAGCGGCTGGTAAGTGTTAGCATATGGGCAACTTGAAATGCTTAAGAAGTACTGACCAGTTAGAAAACCTGTTTTTCTTTTTTCCCTCCTATTTACTGCGATGCTTGGCTGGAAAGCAAGGCAACTCCAGCCAGCCAAAAGGCAGTACCTGATGAGCGTGTAGTTAAAGAGTTTCAGAACACGAGGCTCAGACAGCAGTTTGAACCTCTGAGAAATGGCACTGGCACACATGAAACAGGGAAAAAGGCTGGGGGGGTGGGCTGCCCTTCAGCAACAGGAATTTGGATCCGCTACTGGGAAGTTAGAGCATGTTAGCCTATGGTTTTAGGATTTCAAAAGCTAGCAAGATACCTGCTATTATTTTTAATTAGAATTTTTTTTGAAGTCTTATTAAGCAATTTTAGCATTACTGACAGAATGAGGAGTTTCTGAACAAATTCCCGGCATGCTTGGGAAACCACAGAATACAGAAATAACGACACTACAAGGGAGTTATCTCGAGACCCTGATGCACGGCAGCTACAGCTGGCGGTATGTGCTCCAGGGACGAGAGGGGGAAGGACGGGCTGTGCGAGAGCACTAGTGGCACACAACAGTCTTCCCTCTCCTCTCACCCCTGTGCAGACACAGCAGGAAGCACAGGCAACGGTGAGAAACAATTCTCTCAAAAAATTATGTCAAGCACTTATTTCATCAACGAGATGCTGTTTTCCCCAGCAGTGGGACCGTGAACTGGAAACATTAAGAGGCTCCACTAATGAAAACTCACTGCATCCACCAGTGACCTACATCAAGCCTCTCCCCTCCCTCTGCTTCACCTTCCTTCTTGAGCTCTCTGTCCTGCCCTACTTTAATAGAGATTACTTCAGCTAAACCGTATAATAGTTTTACAGGGAGACTCGGCCAGGGCTGAAAACTTGTCACATCTAGCTTGAAAAGTGGAATGAATAGCAGAACTAATGGTTTCCGCAGCCAGCATCAGCTGTGAGGCGACAGTATGCTCTGCTATCCCAAACTCTTGTATCTCAGACGCCTATCATGCAGCCACGGCAAAAAATGAAAGCGAGGCAGGCACCCGCATAATGGTGTGTTTCTCTCCACAGCAGCCAGCAAAATAATATATTTTTTAAAAAAAAAAGTAAAATCAGAGCCGTTTATCTCTAGATGTAAACACTAGGAACACGGAAGGCAGTTTTACTCTAAGTGGGGAAGGAGCTCTTCGCCAGAGGAAAGGCAACAGTTTTCACTACATTTGTCTTCCGAAGAGATTTACCCGCAGGATTTCGCCTCAACACAGAGACATTAACTCCCCCCTTCCTCCTCAATTAAACCGGACATCTATCACGCTCAGCCTGAGCGGCAGATCCTGAGGGATTTGCTGAGACCCCTGCTCTTCCCAGCCCCGTGCCTCTCTCCAGGCGTTTTAGATACTCATGGTGTCGTACCACCCCCACCCCTTGCAGAGCAAACAAGCAGGGAGCACGCACGCACACACACAAGCATTACTATAAGTCTACAACCGAGCGAGCGGGATCCACCTACTACTCGGCGCAGAGACTGAAAACAACCTAGTTTTGATAAACTAAGGCTGCCATCGGTTTGGCAGAGGAGGAAAGCAGACGGTGCCATTTTTTATTTAAACCCAGGCTCTTCAGGGAATACTTTACACATAGAAATACCGCATGCCTATAAAGAGGTTACACTCAAAACGCGGGCGGACGATCTCTGCAAGTCAAAACGCAGATTTATCTTTCATATTTTTGCGCAGCCTAAGATAAAGGAATTTTTCCGAGCCTTTGTGTCTACTGTTATTTCCTCAAGCGTTTCCAAAGGCTATGTTTTGCTGAGGACACAACTGCATAGCTGAACGAACCCGATCCACACGCTAGTTTCTTCCACGAAGCCGCGGTAGGGCTTTACACGACCACTACTGCGTATCCTCTCCTAAAAGATGGTTTCCCCACAAATAGGAAAGCGGGATTTCTAGAAATACTGCATAATGAGTCATCGACTGCAGGCAGCTAAACGCCAGGCACCTTCTGAGCAAGGACAAAAATAACAGCGGAACAAAAATAGCCATTCACTTGGGGGAGGCGGGGCGGGGTGAGGAGACCCGCGGGGAGGATTCATTCTCAAAACTTCCCCCAGGTGCCCTCTCCCACCATTCACCACAAATCTCCTCCCCGCCCGGCTGCTGGGGAGGGGGGGAAGGACACGGGCACACACAGCAGCCCGGGCGCCGGTGTTCCCCCCGCCGCCCCCTCCCGCCACTCACCCATCTCCAGGGCCTGGTTGTACTTCTCCAGGGCGGCCGGCAGCTCCTGGCGCTCCCGCAGCGCGTCCCCCTCGGCGCGGAGCCGCCGCGCCCGGCTCTCGGCGCCGAACCACTTGTGCAGCAGGTTGCCCAGCACCACGTTGACCCGCAGGCGGGAGGGGGGGGCGGCGGCGGCGGGCGATGGCGGCGAGGCGGCGGCGGCCGGGGTCGTCTCGGCGGGGCGGCGCGGGCGGTGGCAGCGGCCGCAGTCGCCGGGCTCGGCGCAGCGGCGGCAGTGGGTGTGCCCGCAGTGCAGGGTCACCGGCTCGCACAGCAGCCGCCGGCACAGCGGGCAGGCGAAGAGCTCGGGCGGGCGGCAGCACGCCGGGTCG
Source organism: Athene noctua (assembly GCF_965140245.1). Taxonomy (NCBI): domain Eukaryota; kingdom Metazoa; phylum Chordata; class Aves; order Strigiformes; family Strigidae; genus Athene; species Athene noctua. The sequence continues at coordinate 193,784,477 of NC_134037.1, forward strand.
CCCAGCCCCTCGCCCTCCGCCGCGCCGCCGGGTCCGCCGCTCCCCCAGGGCGGGAGGCGCAGCTCCTTGTCGCGGATGCTGAGGGCGAAGCTCTCGGTCAGCTCCCGCAGCTCCTCGGGCCGCAGCCGCGCCAGCCGCGCCGCCGCGCCGTAGGCGTCCAGCGCCTCGGCCATGCGGCCGGCCCGCGCCAGCGCGTCGGCGCGGCGGAGGCACAGGCCCCGCTCGGGCTGCGGCAGCCCCGCCAGCTCCGAGCCGTAGATCTCGGCCGCCAGCTCGAAGTTGCCGCCGCGGAAGGCCTCCTCCGCCACCTGCAGCATCTCCGCGCAGGGTCCACCCGCCGCCGCCGCCGCCCCGGCAGCGGCCCCGGCCCCGGCCCCGGCGGCGGGGGGCAGCGCGCAGGGCCCCGGGCCCAGCTCCATGCCCGCGCGGCGCCGCCGGCCCCGGGCCGCCCTACTCCATGCCGGGCCCGCGGCGCTGCCGACTCCGGCTCCTTCCTGGGAGGGGACGGCGACGGAAGGGAGGGAGGGAGGGAGGGAGGGAGAGGGCGGGTCACATCGCTGCAGCAGGGGGGCGGCTCCCGGGCGGGCGCTGGGGGCCGTTGGGGGACGACACGAGGATGGCGGAGGAAGGGGAAGAGACGGGGGGAGGCTCGCACCGCCCCCGCGGGCCCGGCTCCCGGTTTGTGTTAGGGGCGGCCGGTTGTGTAAGCCGCCTCCGGCCGCCCTCCCCCGGGGCGGCGGCGCGGAGAGAGCGCTACTTCCCTCCCTCCCGTCCGTCCGCCCGCCCTCCGGGCCCGCCCGGCCGCCGCTGCCGCCGCCGCCAGGTGCCGGTGCTGCACGTGCCCGCCGCCGCGCCGCCCCGCCCGCACGTGAGCCCGGCCCACCGGCGGCGGCCGCGGGAGCGGGGCGGGGCGCGGGGGCTTCCGCTGTGCGGCTCCTGCTGGGCTCAGCCTCTTCCTTCCCGTTTCCTGGTGCCCGGCCTTAACCGCTTCCTCGCCGGGGCTGCCCGCCCCTCCCGCCGGGGCGGCCGCGGCTCGGCTGCCGCCGGTCCCGCCGCCGGGACCCCCCCTCGGCTACCGGGCGCGGCCCCTCCGCACGGGGTGCGTCGGGGGATGTTATCGGTTATTGTTTGGTTGTATTTCCCTGGTCCCCGAGAAAGCAAGCACGTGTTCTCTCTTAAATAAAAATAAAATAATAATAATAATAAAAATCTCCCAAACCCCACAACTCTCGGAAAAAATCCTTTTCTGCAAGTGGCAGCCTCGCCAGCTCAGCTTGGGATCCGCGAGTCGTGCTGAGCGCTGGCTTGTGCATCGGCAGCAACAATAAAGATAATGCAGCTGGAAGTTAGTTAATCATGCGTGAGTCAGAAAGGAATCCAACTTGCTCCGCAGGAATAACAGGAGTAAAAAAAAAAAAAAAAATAGACAACGTTTATTTTAGTCACAGCTGTAAACAAACCGTTCGGACGAGCGGAGAGCCTGTCAGTCGAACGGGGAGGTGCCCGTGTCCAGCTGCTTTCTGGATTGCAGCTGGACAGCTGAGGGTATTTTGGTGTTTGCCTCCCTCCTGCTAGGCCTTGAACCCCCAGATGACAGTCTTTTAGCCTGCATTAGGAAAATCTCATACCTTAACTGTTGTACCAACCGGTCTTTATAGTATGAAGTTGTATTGATTTTCTTAATAGTATGAAATTGTATTAACTTTCTTAAGATATGTAGTTTATATCGTATACTGCATAGTCATGCTTAAGTAAGTCATGACTAAAGGATTCCAGCTCATGGTGATGGGAAGGACCTCACCCTGGAGGTGAGGACCTTCGTTTCTCAGAATCCCAAAGCCATCTGTGAAGGATAGGATAAAGGATACCCCTGGACTACGGAGGTAACGCCTGCATCCTAGCCCCTCCAACATCTCTGCAGAACCCTCCCCTTATCTCCCATCATAGATAAGTGTTGTGGTTTAACCCTGGCCACAACTCGCTCACTCCCCTTAGGCAGGACAGGGGAGCATATTGGAAGGGTGAAAGTGAGAAAACCCGTGGGTTGAGACAAAGACAGTTTAATGGGTAAAGCAAAAGTCACACACACAAGCAAAGCAAAACAAGGAATTCATTCACCGCTTCCCATGGGCAGGCAGGTGCTCAGCCATCTCCAGGGAAGCAGGGCTCCATCACACGTAACAGTGATTTGGGAAGACAAATGCCGCCTTCTTCCTCCAGCTTTCATGGCTGAGCACGACATCATCTAGTTAGCTGGAGTCAGCTGTCCCGGCTGTGTCCCCTCCCAACTTCTTGTGCACCCCCAGCCTGCTCGCTGGTGGGGTGGTGTGAGAAGCAGAAAAGGCCTCGACTCTTTGTAAGCACTGCTCAGCAATAACGAAAACATACCTGTGTTACCCACACTATTTCCAGCACAAATCCAAACCATGGCCCCATACCAACTACTATGAAGAAAATTAACTCTATCCCAGCCAAAACCAGCATAATAAGAAACTGTAGCAAGACTGACTGTGGGGATATGTAGATCAGTAAAGAAGCAGGTAGATGATGTCTTGCTTTGCAAAACAGTAATGTGTGTGCATTAAGTTGTTCCATGATTTACCCATTTCACACAATGTTTCTAACAGTGGTTTTGAGCAATGCTCACCAGTCCGACACTTGCACCACCCTCCTTGGCTCAAGGTTTCTATCCAGAAGCTGACCTCACCATCCCATCTCTATTTCATTTCATTATTTTATTTCTTGACATTTTCACCTGGAATTAGGATGGGATTAAATACTCTTGCCATTTTATCAAGGTCACCTGGGGATATGATTCACAGCATAGAGGACAGAAGCAGTGCAGCTAGGTCTGCTCTGCCATATCAAGAAGAAGCCACAGGATGTTGGTCAGACAATGAAAATGTGGACTCACCGCTTGAGCCACCCCCTAGCGTTATTCTTGTCAGGGGCCCTGACAAGGAGCAGCAGCATTTTTGGTGATTGCTCTTGTCCCCCTCCCCCAGCCATAAGGCTCTTTGGCTGTGGGAAGTCCCCAGCATCCCTCCTTGCTTCCCTGCGCAAGGAGGGAGAAAGTGAGTCCATCCTGCCACGCCACTTTTCCCCACGTGTCTCAGAATTGCTGTGTAATGTCCCTTCACCTCTGGTTGTCCATTCTGACTCGTAGCTCGGTGGGCACTGGCTCAGGTGGTGGTATTGAACACGACCAGTCAGTCCCTCCATTTGCCACTCTGCTTGTGTCATGCCGTGGCAGCGTGCTGGGATGGCTGCGGTCCTTTCCTCATCAACGCTTAGCAGGTGCTGTTAGGAGAACCTCCCGCAAAGCAAGGCTACTACTTTATTTAGCAACACAATCAATAGACTCTTGGCACACTGCCTCTATTTTTTTCCAAGGCGTCTATTTGCAAGGGAGAAAAATTACCTCACTGCTCTTCAAACTGACTCAGTGTGCCATCTTTTTCCTTCCTCCTATGTACAGAATTGCTTGTCACTGGTGCCTGAGAACACCCGCATTGCTCTTCTCCTTGATGCCTATTTTGGGGCCATGTTCTTTCGCAAGTCTTCTTGCTCCAAAACACGTTTCTTTGGAATGTCTGGCCATGGCATTATCTTGCACTTGTATCCTTTGTTTCCCCATCTGAGCAACAAAGCCACTTTGATACAGCTCCCTTTTGCAACGTTGATAAGAATTCACTGAGCCGTGGATCTTGGATGGATGGTGAAAATGTGGACTTGCCACTTGAGCCACCCCAAAGTATTAATATTCTGCAGGAAAGAATGATAGCCTAAGAAACAGCAAGAAACAAGAGAGAAAGGAATGAAAGTAAAATTCTTAATGATCTATACTTAGGAAGCTCAGGCTTCTCACTGGAATTATCGGTAGTATGTCTGCCTCAGCAAACGTGACACGGGAGACTCTTGCCAGGAAGTTCTGGTGGAAGAGGTGCCCCATGACGTGGTTGCATGGTTCATGGCTTCTTGTTAGACAAACTACGAGTGACTGATTGCAACAGTCACAAAGCAGAATGGATTCTTCATAAAGGATCTGAAAGCTGACTGAAACACCAAAGTTGATTTATAATTTCTATTAGAAGACAAGCTGTAGCTACTGAGTAATATTGAAATGTTGCTTACCACAGCAAATGAAGGACCTCTTCTTGTACTCACCAAAACCACAGCAAAATTTCTGCTGGCTTCATCCTCTTAAACTCCCCTCCTGCCATGACACAAAATTAGCCACTATGTAGCATGTTGTTAGAGATGCTCCCCGTTAGCAGTATTATTTTCCTGTTAATAGTATGCTTCCAGTTAGGAGTGGCCTCATCACGCTCTCTCAAGCAACATGCAGAAATCCATCCGCTTTCCAAGGGGAGAATTACAGGTGCTTACTCCACTGAGTCACTGTTACACACTTCAAAGACGACACAAGGTTTCCTTTAAGTGTGTAGCCTAATTCCCAACTTCTTCCTGAGGCCCAGCTTTCCCAGGGTTTTCCCCAGGGTAGAATTTTACTTGAAGTTTGACGGGGAAAGGAAGAGATGAAGCAACTTTGAAATGACAGCATTTACATATTTGGAGGGCATTTTTAATTTCTCTAACACTTTTCTATTCCAAGGTAGTTTGAAGTGTTGAACTAGTTTGCTTTGATGATCTTGTGAAGGAAATCTGTCTTTCATTGTTTCAGAGTAAGTTAATTAGTATATAATCAGTGCACAGGCACACACACACACGTACCACGCTAAAATGTTACTGAAGTTGTAAAGTCAAAGACACAAAAATTAGGATACAGCATAATTAAGGACGTGTATGGTTATTTAATGTCTCCTTCATGCATTAACCTGATACAATTTTAATTAATTGCATACTATTTTCTCTACAGGATGCATGCCACGGGAAAGAAGATACTCAGTTAATGGGCATCTAAACAGTAATGTTCTCCCTGGTCACCCCCTGCACCTTTTAATTTGCACTAGTCATACCTTGCCGCAGTAGCAGAATTATAAGTTTCCCCATGTTTTTTTCCTATAGAATTCAGGGTACAGCACTAGAATATTTATCAAATATGCACGTATTTACATTTTCAACAAGAGCATCAGTCAAAAGGAATAACAGTACACCCTTTAACAGCTGGGAAGTTGAGGTTCAGGCAAATTAAATCCAGAGCAGTCGCTAACTTGGGGACTTGATTTAGTGGATGAAATTTCAGAATATGATTTTTCAGATATGCAGATTATTTCAGGACAGTTTCCTTTGGTTGAGCTGCAACTGGATAGAGGTGCTGAGACTTTGGTCTGAATTTGGGCCTCAGCTTAAGTACTCTGCAAACAAGAGCTATGCAGTTAGTGATCCCCCTCCCAAGGCATGATGTAAATGCCTTAAACTTTGGAACAAAGAAAACCCACAGCAGAGAGCAGAACGCAGTCCTTCCAGCCAGCACTCAACTGCTGTTTTCCTTCCCTAATCACTGACTCATTTATTACACGCTTTCCAGCTTTCAAAAGAAAAGGTCACTGCATGATTATTACTACTAAAGTCTTTTCTCAGCTTAATGAACTTGCCCCAGCTGAAATAGCAGAAATATAACTTTTAATATTTTTTTTAAAGAAAGCCTTTTTTCAGAAGTATCATTTTTGTAAGAAAGTTGAAGGGTAACACGATGATGAAAATGGTGATTGCTAAAATCTATTGATGTTAAATATAATGAAGATTATTTTTCCCCCCAGAAGACGTGTGATATGTTAATCCAGCTGCTGTGAATCACATGAGCTAGGACTGTTTCTGCAGGTTCTCATGCTTCCTTGCAACGTCACAGACAGGGAGACAGATCTTGTCTTTTTAGTGTGACACACATGTATCGTGTACACAAGATATTCTTAACTACATCCTGCACGGGCTGACTGGAAGATTAGACAGCTTAATAATTGTCCAACTAATCATTAACACATCCTATGATGCAAAAGGAGACAATTAAAGTGCACTACTAGATTCCCTTCCAACAGCTGCCATGTGCAGCAAGTGGCTCCTCACTCCAAGGTAAGCACTGTTAAGAAAATCCCCTTCCTTAACTATTATATCAATGAGTCTTTATAGTATGAAAGTGTATTAATTTGTGTATTAGTTCACATTATACACTGTAATTTAAAGAGGTAATGAAATTTTACTGGAGTCTGGTATTGTTCATGCTTAAGTAAAACAAAATGAAGGACAGTCCAGCCCTAAAAATAAGGACTGCTTCTTAGAAGCTTAGAGCTGTCCATGAAGAATAAAGGATACCCCAGGACAACAAAGATAGTGCCAGCATCCAACCCCCTCTAACATATATTTGCAAACCTCCCAGCATCATCTGGCCTCCTAGATACGGAACTCTAGCAAGACTGACTTCAGGGACGTTTGGATCAACAGACAAGCAGCAAGAATGCATCAAAACTCACAGCTGCTTTGCAAAGTTTTACTATTGGTAATCAGTAGCATGGGTGTTAGTGATTAGACAAATCATGTTGTACCTGAACATTTGAAGAGTGTAAGAACCCTGTGTAAAACCACATTCAGGGTGCCCCAATTTGGCTGGGACAAATATTTACTCTGGAATAAATATTTACTCTTGTAATTCTCTACGTTGTATCCGAGCCTCTCTCCTCAGTCAGCACAGGCCGGCTGCGAATTTTTGTGACAGCACCTATTTCCTAATCGCAGGGTTACAGGGAGGGCAACACCAGCAGTAGTGCCCGGTGGTGGGCTGGGGAGCGGCTGCTGTCCCAGCACACATAGCTGTGGGTGCAGTTAGCTTATCTGAAGGAGTTCCCTTTCCACATTAGTTGCTTTGCTATTTCCTAGCACAGAGTCAGGGAACTTTTCTGCCTTGTTCAGTAAGCATCAGCTTGGATTTTCAGAATATTGCAAATACTTTCCATTGTGCTGGTTCACACACCTGAAGAAAGAGCAAGACCTCTGTTTCTCTCTGTTGCTGGTCAGGGCTTTTGGCAGGCACAGGGTTGGAGCGGGATGTCCTCTTCTTGGGCACTGATCTTCACTCACCTGTGGATACCTGGGGTCAGTTTGCCCATGGAGCAGGAGGGGGTTCTGCAAGAAAATCCATGGTGAAAATGGGTCAAGTTACCCCTGTGTTGCAATCCCTGTTTGAACTGTGGCTTAGCAAAGCCCCACTCACTCTCCTCCAGACTTCTGCACGTGCTTACGTGCAGCAGCACCTGGAGCAGGCTGAAAGGTAACAGCCCAACCATTTACCCCACGTGGGTGGAAAGTGCTGTCACCCAGGCTCATGCCACACCGGGGCGTCGTGAAGTTCAGTGAGATGACACACACCATGGCAACAGGCCCTTCTGGCATCTGGTGTGGAGCTCATTTTAAAAAGCAGGATAGCACACTGCTGTTGGTGGCATCCCAAATCCCTTCTGGTGCCAGCCATCCACGTGGGTGGTTGTCCAGCCAGATAGTGGGCACAGCAGGTGGCATCTCCATGGGTAGAGGAGAGATCTGTTGGCATCCTGGAGCCTCTCCTGTTTCTCCAGTGGTGCACAAACATTTTTCAGGGAGATGGGCTGCCTTGGAAATACAGATAGGGATCGGCATTTCCGAAGGTGCACTCTCTCCCAGTCCTGCTAGGACATCATTATCTTCTCAGATGTTTTATCTCTCTCTTATGCTGGACTTCTGCTTACATCTTACATCTCTCTTTTCATATGGCATTTTTTCACCGAGAGTCATCTTGTTTTCTGACTGTTACCATTAGTGGAAAAAGGAGCCACTGAAATGTAGCACTTTGCTCTCTTTCAGAAGGGGTTCCCCTATAGTTTTACAATGCACACCAGCAAGTCTCCTCTGAGACTGTGCTCTGGAACAGATTTTATAGGAGCCTTGAGAAGGACATCCTGGTGTTGTGCTCGAGCATCCTATCTGTGGTCACAGCTTCCTATGGTTCGTGTGCTGAGGCCTAGGTACTACCCTCATTAATAGTGGTGTGGGGGCTTTCATTTCAGGATTCACTAAAGGCAAAGCTGGACCTCAAGCATGAATTTCTTTCCTCACTTTAAATACTTGGTTGCTTGAAATACAGCGTGAGAAAGGCAAACAACATCAGACACACACATGAGATACTGTTTTGACTGCAAGAAATTTTCTTGTCCTGTTTTGATCGTTTCTTTACTGTGAGTCAGCCTATGACACATTTTCACAAAACTCCCAGACATTATACTTACAAAATTAAATGCGGGTCAGATAGGAAAAACATTGTGAAGAGCTGACAGTGTTAAGGCAGAAAAGAGATCACACTCCTACAGGTGGAGACCAGTGCAACATCTTGTTCCCCCTGAAGACTACTGATCGCTACCTTCATGACCCCACTCAAGGAACACTCTGGAAGTCCTTCCTGCAGTAATCCAATTTCAATTATAAAGTGATTCCTGCTAAGGTGTTCGGTGTGGGCCCCTCAGAGAGCACCCAATCACTTTGAGCCTCATTGCTATCATCAGCTGAAACATTAGAAACCTCATGATGACATCCCTGGCTCTAAAAGTCTAGCAGCCTACAAAACACATAGGCAGGTTGGAAGAGAAGACTTGGAGAACATAGAAAAATAATAATACATCTGTTCTTTGCCCTTCAAGAGCAGACAGGACAAGACAATGTCTTTTTTTTTTTTTTTTTTTTTTTTTTTTGGCAAAGGCAAGTATTGGAAGGAGTGTAGTGTTTTTTCATATTTTGATCAAACTCTGATTTTTTTATCACCATAGCAGAGCAGGCTGGAAAGGCCAGTCATCCTGTTCTGTGGGGTGCAGCCGAGGGGATGAATTTCATCAGCCTGTCCAAATCAGGGTATCGCTATTTCTGAGTCAGAGCCTTCAGCTTTTCCATTCAGTGGCCATGCCGTGGAAACATGTGCTCAGGGAAGATCACTGAATGGTCACTGGGGGACTTGGAGAAGGACCTGGCTCCAAGCATCTCAGCCAAGGTGGAAGACTAGATATTTGCTGCACCAGGAATGAAAACCCATGTGCTGGGACTCTCCTGCAGTGAAAGGAGGATGCCAAGACAAGATGAAGAGTGACATTACATGGTGGAGTCAGCAGAGATGACAGCATTGGGATGGTGTCACCCAGCCAGGAGGTGTGGTTGCACACATCTCCCCGTGCTAAGCCACCAGGACCACTTACCTCCCTTCATTGCCAGGGATCGGGAAGGCAGCAGCACTGCGGACACCTTTCCCACCAGAGAAATGGCCAGGAGTGTCCACTACCTCAGAAGCCAAAAAGCCAGGCAAGCAGGGTTCAATAAAGCTATGGAGGAATCTGAGGGAGGTTTCTACTTACACAGAAGAGGTAAGGCAATAAGAGGACCTGAAGGAGGAATAAGAGAGTAATGGACAGTAAGGGAAGAAAGCTTTAACAACTGATAAGTGAATGGGCACCATCAGAAAAGAGACCAGAGGTGGAGAACAGCTGTTTCAGTCACATGGGAACAGCATGACTGAGACTGGGAATATAATACAGGAGTGTGAAGAGATGTGAGAACTCATCCAGAAAACACAGCACAAGCAGGAATAGAAATATTTAGACAAAGCCAGAACATTAGAGCTGAACTGTAGGAAACCAAGATTACAGGTCTGACTAACAAGAAGTACAGTGATGCGGATTGTTGTGATCGAGCATGAAAAGATCTAGCCTTTTGGCTATAGCTAGGTACACACCAAGGACTGTTAGGATGATGCATCATGACTTATTTTAGCTGCAGAGAGAAAGAAGAGAATAGCTGCAGCTATGTTTGGGGCTGACATTTCTCAGAGGGGCATGGGAGAGGAAAGCCCTGAGGGACATCATCCTTCTGCTCCAGGACGGAAGGGATCAGGACCAAAAGAAAGGGGAATCAGGAGGCAACAACCACAAAGATTCCATGGATGACAGGATGTAACTGCAAAACACATTGGGTAGGGGACAAAAACAGACTGAAGGGGACCTAAAGTAGAATTAGAGGAAAATAAAAGTCTGTGGCTCTGGGTAGCACTTTGATGGCATTTGGAGGTGAAGGGGCAGGCAGGCAGGAAGAGCAGCGCTCTGTTGTGTGATGTCTGCAAGAAGTGACATTTTCCACGTAGGCTGGTGAGAAGCTGAGAGGAGGAATGAGGTAAAGGGTAAGAGAAGACAGGAGGTGAGAGGCTGCAGTCTCTGGGGAAGGAGAGGCTGAAGACAGCAAGCAGTTTTAAGCTTCCATGGTGGCAGTGCCACAGGGGGATGAAACACAACAGACTCTTTCAAATGGCTGGGATGTCTTCTCAAACATCTTTTAGCTTTGAAGAAATGAGCTAGATTTTGAGTGGAGAGGATTTTGAGCAAAAAATACTGAATTCAGTCACAGGACCAGAAAGAAGGAAGAACAGAAGATGAAGAGGAAAAGATAAAATGCTTGCTTTGATTATTTTTTTTAACCTGTGTCCACTGGATTAATGCATTAATTACTAAATAAAAACCAAATCACTTTAGGGAGTTGGCAGCTAAAGATAAGGCTACATGTGTATAGGTTGTCTCAGATGCAACAAAGATAATCCTTTATGCTGCTTTATTCAACAACTTCATCCAGATTCCTTGGGTGTTATTCAGCCAAGAACTGATCAATTTTAAGATGGATCCAGATTTTAAGGAAATCAATATTAAAACTGCAAAGGATTAGATCAGCCCCTTTAATGAAATATCTGCAAGCAGCTCTATCAAAAGGACCACACAACCAAAATATAGGTATTGGCCCTCTCATAAACAAATGGGTGAATGTTTTGTGAATCACTCTATCTGGGAATGAAAGAAGAGCATTGGAAAGTGAATGCCTGTGTAATAATCACCATCTCCTCAGTTAAAACTAATTATTTGGAAAGAAGTGAGATGAGAAGGGAAAAACACTTCTGTGATTAATTGCAACTGCAGTGTGTTAGCTAGCATTCAAGCAAGCCTTTCTGAAGTGGAAAGAGTACAAAAATAGGTGTAGTGAATTTGTAGCCATTTTGATTCAAAATATTTTTTAATGAATGCAGTAGTGATTAGGAGTAAAAATACATTAAGAATGTCTTCCATCAAGATATTTAGAATGACATCTTTTAAAACCATTAAGGTTTCCAGCAGAATCTACTCTGAACAGATAGCAGGGTCATGCAGAACCAGGTACAGCTTTCAGATGTGTGTGAAGCTCATACATAAAGCTCATTCTTCTACTCATGCAACTACATGAGTAAAAATTTTGTAGTTTCTCAGTCACAGAAACACACAGTACTTACTTTTAAGAGCTACAGGGAGATGTACCATCGCTATAAAGTCCTGATATGGAATAGCCACAGCTGACCATTAATTTACATGTTATCACATGAATAAGCCTTTTTCCAGACTACCCTCAAGCAACCCGTGCACGATACATAGTCTACCTTTTTTTCTCCCTGCATACATACACACATCTATTTTCTGGTTTTATTAAACTAGCAATCAGCAGACTCCACACCATTCTCATCTCTCTAGCAGTCTCTTCTCTCCATACTGCTTGGCTCAGATCCTCTATAAACATTATTTAGATGGTGTCTTTCAACTTCCTTATTTTTCTAGGTGGGGCAGCAAGCCCAACCCTTCCATAGAGTCAACAGCTTTCACGTACCATGGAGTCAATGCCAGCGAACGGAGTAATACAGGCAGATGTCATTGATGACTTCCAACTACATTCAAGGCTAATTAATTCCAAGGTGTGCCGTATCTCACCAAGCAGTCAACTGTCTCACTTCAGACTGAAATTCAAACTGGCCACTAAGAAAAAGAAACACAGCGTATGGAAACCTAATCCTCACATCTCTGGTTTGTAAGGTCAAAAAGAACCAAGCAACAGTGCTGTTAAGTGTGAATAGATGCAGGTGATTTACAGAAAGATACAGACTGCTGCCACACAGCTGCAAAATTAAATGTCTTCTGGATACTGTGCCAGTGGTTTAGATTTATACCGAATAATGCCTCTCTTTTACTTCAGGCTTGGTCAGCCTGATTTGATGCTTAAAACAAATTTCTGGAAACATGGATTGTGAAACAAAGCAGTGCAATTTCTTTTATTTATCCCTTTCCATTTCTTCAGAGGCCACATATCATGGTACTGACATCTGAGGTCAAAGAAGTTGAAAAGCTGACAGTGCTTTTGTAGTGCATGTCAGGAACAGAGCCTTATTCCATGGAGGGTTACAGGAGCAGTGACGTACATAAGAATATTAGGAAAGGCAGAAACCCCACTGCTACAAGTCAGTCCCAGTTCTTCCCCCCTCTAATGATATGGTAAGGTGCAGGATCCTCCACTGGCAGCTATACCAGAATAGACATTCCATCTAATCTCCTGGCTGTATGGAACTGAAGCATCCTGAGTTTCAACAGACAAAACTCGAAGAAAGTTTAGACTAGAAATAAATAATAAATATTTAACTGTGATGATAATGGAAGATAATTACCTGTGTAATTAAAATGAAGACATTTTACCAAGGGCTGTGATGACTTCTCCATTAATGGACCCTTATAAATTCAGGTCAGATTCCTTCCTCCTCCCCTTTCCTAAATGTGCACCCGTGGTCAAAATAGAGTAAATTCAGGAGTATTGTTTAATGACTGTGTGATGCAGAAAGTCACAAGAGATGATTATGTAGTCTCTGTACAACCTATGAACCAGTCTAGGATGCAGATCCCTAATGCAACTTTTTTCTAGTCTCTCCCCACTCGTTCTGGTTCAAAAGTCTCCATTGGAGTTGTTTGCCCATGTTTGGGTGAAGTTTCACTCGGGGCTTTCACAGCAGCATTAATATTGCCCTGTCTTCACCAGAAATCCCTGAGTACATGCCTAAATAACAAATACTAGGCACAGGAGTGGTGACAACATTTGACTTGCTGCCAGAAGATCTGCGTAAAAGCATTCACAGCAGGGCAGCTTAAGGGTATTCTGATTTAATTTAAAACTCAAACATAATTTTTCTTAATTAACAAAAAATACACTCTTTGTTTCCAGAGTCTGACTCTGGCCCCACTCCCAACCCATAAAACAACCAAAAAAAACCCCATGATAGGCCAAATAAGCAATAATGATGGAATCTAACCATTACCCATTTACAAGGATTTTCTCCATGCACATTTCATTACCTTCACACAAATACCTTATGGCTTCTGCAGCTGTAAAAGGATTATTAACAGAGTGGTTTGCATTCCTACCACAAACTGAACACCCCAGTTACTATGTGCGTGTCAAGCTTCAATCAAGGCAATGCGTAGCAGCCATCAAACACACTGTATATCTCTGAAAGACACAGCACACACACACAGTGCTGTTCAGGTGTACCAGAGGTACTGTCCTCCAGTAAAACTGGGTCCATAGAAGTGGTGCTCCAAGTTAAAAACCTGCCAGTGAGTCAACAGCATGAGCTGTCAAGCCAGAGGAGCTTCCTGACAAGTGAAATTGCTGTTTGTGGCATGCTCAGCATGTCACACCCAGTATATGTTACTTGGAAAAGAGCGTGTGAGGAGGAGATCACATTGCCTGGGTATGAAGGTGCTGGTGGAAAACAAGGTAAGGAGGTCAAGAGTACAGCCAAGGAAGTGTTGCTTCATTTGTGTCTCAAAGAGGGAATTTTGAGTGTGAGGAATTCTACAATGGGCCTCGCTTGCTTGCAGAGGGAGTCAGAGAGAGTAATGTTAATCAGATGGAGAAAAAAGGCCAGCTGCAGATAGGATCGCATAAGTGTCCCTTTCTAGCCCACTTGCGGTGAATGGCATTTGTCGAGCATTTCACCTGCTGCATAGGTCACTTCATGGAACTACAACAGGCATGTTCCATGGGCTCCTCCTGCTCCATGTAACTTCTGTTTTCAAGAGAAAAAGCAGAGAAAGATAAAGATAAAAAGTAAATTGAGGAGAACTATGCTTACTGCCTACCCAGACCATGATAACGGACAAATATGGGTTGGAAAGGATCTCTGGAGATCATCTGTTCAAAACCCTGCTCAACACAGAGCCAAACTGAAAGTTAGATGAAGGTACTCACTCGAGAAGGTTGCTGTGTACAACTAAGTTTCACACCTCTAAGGATATTTCTCAGCTGCCCTGGGCACCTATTACAGCACTAACCCACCCTTGCTGTAAAGAGCCTCTTTTCTTATATCCAGACAGAGTTTGTCAAAAGTTGCGACCACTGCCTGTCATCCTTGCAGCTCCAAGAATATTCCATCTTTTCTACAGCCAGCCAGCCACATATTAGGTAGCTGAAGAACATAGTCTATACAGCTGAAAAACATACAGTATATAGAAGGGATAGGAGGAGGTTATGTTTATATACTATGTGCTCCCCAGCAAGTTGGTCCCTAGCCTGTGCTGATGCCTGGGATTATTCTGCCCCAGGTGCTGCACCCTGCACTTCTTGTTGAGCTTCATGAGGTTTCCACTGGCCCAACCCTCGGGTTTTCCAATGCTGCTCTACCATCCAGCATAGCTTTCTCTTGGCCCACACACAATTCAATGCTATCCACAAAATGGCTGAAGGTGCACTCTAGCTCATCATCTGAGATCAGTGATGAACATATCAAACGATATGGACCCCTTCTATTGAACTTGGGACGTTCTGTTTGCTACACTGCGCCACCTGGACATAGAGCCATTGATTATTACCTTTGAGTCCAGAAGTTTGGCCAACTTCTAATCCATTTTCCCATTCTGTTGCCCAGCCTGCATTTCCTCAGTTTTGAAATGAAAGTCCTGTGGTAGACCACATCAAAAGACATTTTAGAGACAAGATAAACAATGTCCACTGTTGTTTCCTCATCTCAAGAGCTGGTTGTTCCTGCATAGAAAGCAGCCAGGCTGACCAAGATACAGGATGGCATAGGCTTTGGCCTGCACGAGGCCTTAGACCTTGACATTACTGTTGCTAAAAATTTTCTGTGACTGTGGCTCTTGACAGAGGTCGAAGGTTACACTGAGGTGGGGAGCTAGCTTGGTATTATTACCTTCTAGAGGACAGAAAAAGCCACAGTCATGCAACCCGCCTGTTAGATCAAACCACAAACTATGTAACCCTCCTGTGATACCAAGATTGTAACAGAGCTGGGGAACTAGCTCAGCGTTACCGTCTAGGGGACAAATAAACCACAGCTCCATATATGGGATTAACTTCAACCACAACTGTATAACCCCCATGAACAAAAAAACCACAACTGTATAAATGTATACAGAAGTGAGGATTATCAGATCTTTCCTCAAAAAGTACAAAAATTGGGCACAAAGACCCCAAAATTGTCAGATGCTTTGGGGATGCTTTCTGTGCAGAAGCTTTGACCTTACAATCTGTCCCAGGTACTCCCCTCTTGCTTACTGTAAGAATTATAAGTACAGAACCCCATACCCTTGCATTGCTGCTGTTTTACTTTACTATTCTTTCTAATTTTCCAGGTGTTCACTCTTAATAAATGTCAGTGTTACACCTTAACCTTTGTCTATTTGTATGTGTCTGTAACTGGGACTGGCACTGCGGGAAGTTGAGCCAGGGGTGAACTTTCTTGGTAGAGGTCACCACAGACTTCCGCCATCATCCATACCCGATGTAGTTATGGTAACCCAGCTGTGTGTTTCAATGTATGATCAGCTGGAAAGCCCGGTGCTTTTAAGATACTGTCCTATGGCACCAGGCATGATGTGCCCATGACGAAGGCACGCTGACTGATCCCTACAACCACCTGGTACTTCATGAGCCTGAGAATGGATTCCCAGGGCATGTGGTGTGAAATTCTTGCTGCCCAAGGGATGGAGGGGAGGCTGCCCACCCTGCCGCTCCCATTAGTGTTAGCCTTTTTCACCATTGTCAGGGAGGTCTCCATAATTTTTTGATGATCAGCAGCAGCCTTGTACTCTCCTCACCCTCCAGGCCCAAGCATTTGTGAGGAAAACTTATGCAGCGTATGAAGACTTGTGTAGTGCATTAATACATGGACCATAAGAGAACAGAATCACACAGACAAATTCTTCCTGGAATTAAAATTGAGATGAATGGATTTCTCAACTGTGGCTTTGGTACATGCTTTTCACATATTCACCACCAGAGTGAACCAGTGTGACTCTCCCTTAAGAAACCCACCAGCCCTTTGTGTACATCCTTATCCATACCAACCCCCTTTCCCCCAAAACTAACCTTGAGTGTCCAGGCTGCAAAGTCACGGTCAAAAGTTCAGTAGCACTAAAGTTAGAGCGATCTAAACAGATGTGCATTTACAAAGAGAGATCCTAGAACTTTATTTACTGGCAAGTGACGGGGCCCAACAGGGGCCGATCTGCAGAGCCAAGGGCACTAAGAAAGCGACATCCACACTTGAGAGGTTTCCCTTCAGGAGGACACATCAGGTGGTCACGTTCAACTGAAGAGCCCAGTTCTTACACCCAGCAAGCAAAGCAACTGAACCAAAGAATCAAAGGAGTGGCCAGTCCTGAGCTCCATTTCATAGGCATGCTCCTGACCCACACTAAAACTTGTATCACGACATGCACTGGACAGTCTGTGATTTCATGGCCTCACAGCCAGCATTAACAGCAGCCACCCTGGCCTCTAGGGAAAGGTGCCTGCTAGTCCCAGCTCCCTAATTTGTCCGCCCTCACATCTAGGCATTATGCCTGGTTCTTCTCCTCCATGGCTGGGCAGCTTTTCCATGCTTCATCTTGTCCTTCAGCTCATGTTTATATGACACTGCCCAGAGCAGGACTAAGAAACCCCCAACCTTTTCTATTCCTGTAGAGTTTCCCAGGCAGTAATTATTTTCCCAAAATGCCTGTGAGGTGACTCCTGCTTTATAAGTGGAGATCTGGTGTACAGAAAGCCTAAGGAGAAAATACTGACCTCTTTTGGAGTGTCAGCTGAGGCACCTAAAACCTGATCTAATATCATATTCAGACTACAGTCCTGACTGACTTCAGTTGCAGCTGTGAACAAACAGGGCTTGTGCAAGTCATATCCCAACGCTTGTGGTTAGAGAATGAGGAACCTGTAACCAGTTACATCACTTTTGAGAAGTCAGGGTTAGATGACATAATTAGCATAATGCAAAACCTTTGTGGCAACTGCTGGCAGATTGTAACATTATCTTTTTTTCTTCATGAAGTTCTCCCCTCTCTCAGTACCTACCTTCAATTTTCTGCAAGAGAAAGCAGAACCACAGGCATTTTACTCTTCTGCAAGACCCTGCTCAAGCCCTCCCCCATCTCTAGTCCAATGAATGAGACATGAATTCTGTGAAAAAATAGCATGTGACAATGTAACGAGAATAACTCCTACGCTTAGAAGTGTGGGTGAGAAGGGCTGAGGGAAGTCCCTAAATTTGGCATTTCCCAGCCTTTTGTACCAGCTGTTGCAAACTCAGCACTTCCTGAACGTAAATTTCTAGACATAGGCCAA
Source organism: Athene noctua (assembly GCF_965140245.1). Taxonomy (NCBI): domain Eukaryota; kingdom Metazoa; phylum Chordata; class Aves; order Strigiformes; family Strigidae; genus Athene; species Athene noctua. The sequence goes on from NC_134037.1 coordinate 193,801,916, forward strand.
AAAAAAAAAAAAAAAAAAAGCAAAAAGCAAAGCAAGTCCCGTCAGCCCTGGCATGCTTCACAGGTTCTTAGTGCAAGTCTTCTTGCACAGTCTATCCCCTGCTTTTCCTCCATCTCCCACCCTACTGGACTTCAGTCCTACTAATCTTCCCTCTCAAACTTCCCTGAAATGTTGTCTCCTTATCCATGCCTATATCCCAGATTCCCCCCAAATTATCCTCATCATTAGGCTTACCACTCAGATCTAGCACCTGAGGCTGCAGCATGCTGTTGCAGTGAGGAGCCCTCTTCACCATTTGCAGGCTGGGACAGGTCATACTCTCTAAGAATTTACCCACCAAACACTATTACAGAGTTTTTCCCAGTTTGCATGGTCCAAATTCTTCAAAGATTTGTCATTTCCCCAGTGGTTTTATCACACAAACTGCAAAAGACACATTTCAAACAACAGAGTGACTTCACCTTCTCACTGATTTTAAGTCCTTCATCCACTGCAAGAGATCAGTGTAGCACACAAAGTTTTTCTTCCCTATCAAGGGCACAACACAACCTAAGTAATTTTCCTAGAGGGTATTTCCAGAAACAGCATAACCATTTTAGAACCAGTCAGTAAAATTAGAAGTAACCAAAGGCAGAGGTTTATAAAGAAAGCATTTAGGAAATCTAATTGCAGCTGGCACTATCAGCTCTACATCCTGTAAAAGAAACCTCCTCAGCCAAATAATGCCCTAAAATGCTTGTAAGCTCCTCCAAGTTGAAGACAAGGTGGTCAAGGATCTAGTCACACTTGCAGAGCTCACCTCAAATAACACAGGCGTTAACAAAGCAAAACTCAAGTAACCCCACAAAATCCTACGTTCCCTGACTCATCCATGCCTGCCCTCTCAGGTAGAGCACAGACTACACTACATCTTTCTGTGCCTTTAGCTCAAGTGCCTAGCAGACTCAATATATTTCAGAATAACACATGACGAAGAAAGCCCTCAACTACATGTTAAAGTTTTAGGTGGCTAATGAAAGTATCGCTCACAGACTGGAGTGTTAGGTTGCTGCACCAATTGCAAACACATATACCCTGATCGTTTGTGTCAGGGTGAAATTAAAATAATGCATCAAATTAAGCTCCTGACAGTATCCAGTGTATCCTGCATTAGCCATAAGCACAGGCAGCCTACACACTAAGTTCACTCTGCATGATTGAACCCAGAGGTTACAACTGACTTTTAAAGGTATCTGTTGATAATAAAGCCATTAACATTTTATTCCTGCTCTATCTCCTACAGGAACATTTCACCTTCTCTAAACATGTTACCAGTCTCTTCGGTACTCCCAGCCTCATAGGAAAAGTTTTGTTTACAGGGCGCAGTCATCAGTAAAGCTTATTTGGTGTGTTGTCCCCCCAGAGATGGCTTACTCATGTCTGACAATGACAATTCTCCTCTGAGGAAAGTGCTCATTATTGTCCCCTTCAGGGATGGGGAAGAAGACGTGGATTGAAGCTTCATGATTCATTTTCAGGAGGCAATACCTGTTTGAGCGAGACTAGCAGAGCCTGCAGTGGTGATGCCTTGTAGAGGTCCTTCTGAGCAGTGACACTGCACAGATGTCTGTGTGCACTGTGCCACACTGACAGTCAAGTCAGTCTGGCCAGTTAGAGATGGGGTATCTGGATTTGGAGCAGAAGTCTAGTGTCAGCATGCTGCCCAACCTCTCCCTTGGATTAGGAAGGGAGAGGGGAGGGGCCAGGGATCCCAAAAACTTTAAATGAGTAAGTTACTCCATAATACTCTTTACCTTCCCTCATTTCCCACAAAGGCCCTTCTGTTTGTGTCAGACAGACAAGTCACACATGGCTGGGGCAAGAACCATAAGCTTTCTGCTAAAAAAACAAAGTTGGAGAAATAACTCCACTCCTGGCTCCTTACAAAATTCAACATTTCTTCCATCATATCCACATATGATTAACGTGCACTAAAGAAGATAAGGAGGCAGGAGATGGCAACAGCTCCCCAGCTATAGCCCATCTCTTGGCACACAAGACTGGTTGTACGTGGCCATGTGAGATTGGCTCCACCTGCCTCTGCTGATCTCCTCCCAGTCAGATCATCCAGCACTCACACACCGGCCCTGCTCACAGCCATGGCTCACTGCTCTAAGAGAAGAGATAGGACCCAAAGGATCAGCTGGGACATGAAGTCAATACTTCCACTGCTTAAACAGACAGTGGCCTGACAGCCTAGTATTATTTTGCTTCCTTTATATACGCTAAAATGACAACAGAGCCTCAAGGTAGGTAACCTCTTCCCAGTTTCTAGTCTCACCTGCCTCCTGGCCAACTCAGATGGGCCTGAGTTAGCAACTGCATCATCTTCTGGCTCCCCTCCTTCTCTAGATGTGAGCTTCTCCCACTCCTTCACTTCCCCCAATATAGGTCTAGGCAGCAGTTATACCCCTTCTCCTTTCTTAGGCTAAAGAAGTTCTGCTTGCTGCCTGGAAGGTGGGCTCTTCGTTCCACTCAAGCACCAGCAGCCCCTCTCTGCATCTCTGCTGAATCCCCCCAGTCACAGCTGATGAAAACTGGAAATGCGGTCAAGGTGAGGCCTCTCCACAGCCTTAGACACTGTATTTGTATTTGTGAGCCATTACTGGAAATATTTAGTTGGATGGACACAGGATCAGGTGGTAGCTTTCTCACAGCCATGTTATGCTGCTGGCTTTTCATTGAAGTCTTCACCTTGTCCATCTGGTCCACCTACAGACCAATTACATACTTTCCAATGCAAAGTGTTTAAACCTGAAACAGTTCCAACCAGGAGCTGCAGAAGAGGCCCCAAAATAATGGAAGTAGGAAAACTCTGACAGGACTACTTGAGAACAGGAGTAAACAAAGTAAATCTACCATGCTGCATTTTAAGCCCCCAAATCATCAGTAAGTGGATTACAATAAGAAAGTATCACTATCTAATGAAGTGATTTTTCTGTGACTGGCAAGCAATCATATGATAGACCCTTATACGAAGATAGCAGTAATGCACGTAAATTGTTTTCCATCAACATGGCATTTTCAGTGGCCTATTAGGTCAACTCTAAACCCACAAAAAACAATTACAGTTTACTGCAGTACCTTGCTCTCACACAGAGATGTATGTAATCAGTGTGCTGAGATTAAAACCTGATTAAGAAACTATTATCACCGGTTGGCTTCCAGAAAAGTGAAATTATGCTTATACTGTCTAGTAGTCAAGAGGAATAAAGCAACACACTAACACTGCTTAGAAAGCAAGGAAACAACTTTTCTCCATCTTTGCTATGAAGTCCCATAATGCTTGATGGGACAAAGGTCTAGCCTCCCAGAACCTATCCTGATGACACAAGAGAATAGCAAGTGCATGCATGTACCCTTGCAACTGAGACACCAATGGGAAACTACACTACACGCTACACTTGACCTTAGTCAAAAGGCCAAGAACCTAGGTCCTAAGAACAGCCAAACAAGAGTATATAAAATGGAGCAAATGGTGTGGAACCATGAAAGAGGCTGTGGAAGCCCCTTCCTCATGTTGCTTGCTTTCTTGCTGTGCTGTGACTCTGTCCTTAATCCCCTTCCTCTCACGTACTTCCAAATCCGTAATTTTAATCATACACACCCTGATGGGTTTTACAGCAAAGAGCTAGACTGAAAGATAATGAAAGGAAAACAGATGCTGGCAGATGAAAGAAGCAGGGCCTGTCTCCAGCCAAGTCTCCTCCTCTGTTCCCCACAAGACCTGCTGGCTCTCCTGCACCAGCACGGCCCATCCACGGAGGGGACCTTCCAGATGGCAGCCAACGAGTGCGCCGTGTGGGAGCTCCAGCAGGCCCTGGACAGCGGAGAGGAGGTCCACCTCAAAAGCCAGCCTGTGCACGTGCTGGCCGTTGTCTTCAAGGTGAGCCCTGGTGACCTGGAGCCTGGCAGCTGCCGACTCTGTCAGAGCTGGTAGGCACCTGCGACAGCAGGAGCCAAAAGCCAGCTGCCTGCTTGTGAGCCAGAGCGCCAGGGATGCTGCCTGTGCTCCTGGCACTGGTGGTCAAGTCCTCACCTGTTGGAGAATGGCTTGCAGAGCAAGGCCATAGGTCTGTGCAGGAGCTGATCTTCAGCCATCTGAGGTAATCAAAGGAAAAAAACCAGGGTACAGTTATGCTAACAATGGACTGTTATGTTAACAAAGAGAGAAACTGAGGTACATTATGGCCTTGAGTGTGATGGTAAAAACAACCTTGGGAAAAAAGGCAGGCCAGAAGAGCGAAGATGTTGTGACATACCTGAAATGCCACAAGGGGCTAGGATATTATAATGTAGCCTTTTACATGTATCCAATAGATTTGTGAGTAGTATGCATATTTATTGTAGAGTATGCATATTTATTGTAGAGTGTTTATATAAGGTGTGATTTCTTTCAATAAAGTTTAAGCTTGCTCTATCATTCACATTGAATCGGCTGCTTGCTTCCTCCGTTCTCCACTCACCCACATGCCTAGGCATTGCAGGACTTCCTCCGCAAGATCTCCTCCAAGCTCCTTGAGACAGAGCTCTATGAGGAGTGGATGCTCACCCTGCAGAAGACCAGAAGGCAGGAGAAGCTGGCAGGACTGAAGGAGTAAGTGTGGTGAGCAGCCTGCCCGCTCCATGGGGACTGGCAGAGGCCAGCACCTGTCAGTAGAGTGATGGCCTCCTGGAGTGATGGCCCTTTTTTCTGCCAGCCATCTCTTGCTGCCGTGAGGTTGGGTTTTGGGGGCAAGTGGCACAGCAGAGCACTTCTCTCCTTGGAGCACTGCCCACAGGCATTGGGGGTTGCTCCACGAAGGGACTCTTGCTGGAAGGGAAGACAGGGGAGAGGGAGACGGCCATCTCTCAGCAAAGGCAGGCCCTCTGCCGGAGAGCAGGCGTGGCCAGGGAGCCTTCCCTGGGGTGGGCTTGGGTGAGATCAGCCTGGGACACCTGTGTTGACATGGTCTAGTTCATTAGCATCGTGGTCCTGTTCCCTCAGGGTGGCCAGCAAGTTGCCCAAGGCCAACCTGGTCCTGCTCGAGCGCTTGCTGTCTCTGCTGCAAAACATCAGCAGGAACAGGGCCACCAGCAGGATGACTGCCGGCAACCTGGCCCTCTGCGTGGGGCCAAACCTCCTGAGCTCAGCTGAGGCGCACACCCTTCCCCTGGATGTCCTGGCAGATGTGATGTGGAAGGTATGCTCTGTTTACCAGCCAGCTACAGCCCTCTGGGCCCACCCGAGCTTTGCTGTTCAGAGGTACCTGGCTGCCTCCTCTCTTCAGCAAACGCTCTTGGCGCAGCTGCCAGGAAAAGCAGCCCCACAGCCGCACAGAAGACAGGCTCAGCAGTGGGAAAGGCTGTTGCACCTGGGTGGAAAGCAGTGGTTTGCTCTGTGCAGGTGACACAGCTGGTGGAGTTCCTCACTGAGCACCATGAGGAACTCTTTGGGGAGGAGGTGGCTGGGCTTGCTGGCACGTCACCTGAGGAGTTGCCAGCACCGGGGCTGGAAGCAGGAAGCAGCAGCAGCAGAGGTATGTCAGGGCCACAAACAGCATAACAACCAGAGCCTCCCCCCCTTAGAAGGGGGGGACTGCTGCCATCGCAGGGACAAGCATCATCCACCAACCTGCAGCTCTGCAGAAGTGCAGAGTAAGGCTGAGGCAGGTTGGCCACCTTGCACTTTGTGCGGTGGTCTCACCAGAACTGGCTCAGCTGGGCTGCACAAACCCATCTAGGGGATCTGCCTTTCAGTGTTAAGGTAGCAACTGGGCAGGCAGGTCCTCGCCACCTGTGACCTTCCACCTTTCCATTGCAGGTGCCTCCAGTCACCCCAGAAAGCTAACACCTAAAGAGCTCATCTGGGGAGACAAGGTAACATGAGGTATCTTTGGTGAAGAACAGAACCATTTCATGTTTATCATGGCTTTACCTGTCTAACCATACTATTGAATGGAAAAGTTGCCAGGCTCCTCACAAGAAAACAGAAAGAGAAGAGCAAGGTGTGAAGTGGGGAGCGATGGGCAACCAGGCAGCAAGAGAAAGCTGGAGACTGAGCTCTTGGGGATGGGCAACTGAGGAACTCCGAGCAGGTGAGATGAACGAGGAGCCCAGGTATGTAGCACACCCTTGCTGTTGTCCATCTGTCAAAGGCTCTGAGTATAGGAGTGCACAGAGATGGCTGGCACCAGAGAGGAAGCACGCATCTGCCCTTGGGAGAACGTGTAGGTCAGGAGAAACACAACACTCCAGCATTGGCAGTTATCATTATGTGCTTGCTGAAGCTCTGTTTGTGCAAGGCTGAGCAGACACCCCGGCAAGGTCACAAGACTCACAATTTTGAGCTCTTTGACCCACTACCAACAGAATGAAGCCAAGCCCCTCTTTCCTGTTCATGGCAGCTGGCAACCCTAGCATGGCTGCTGCTGCCTCAATCCCAAAGATGCAGTAAGGAGTTGTTCCAAAGAGCTGTAGACACCGAAATACTGGCACTTTGAAAAAGCTCAAGTTTCACCTGAGAAAACTAAGGCAAGTAAAAAGAACCACAACAAGAGAAAAATCAAAAGAGCATGGTTTGCCTGCCAACCTGCCATTTTAGCATGGGACAGTGAGGGCTGCTGCTTCTGCTGCTTGGGTTTTGGAAAGGACCCTGTCCCAGCTCCCCGGGGGGCTCCCTGCTGAGCCCTGCTGCCTGGCAATGCATCACTGCACATCTCTGTCAACTTACTGTGCCCTTAGGGCATGGCAGGTGTTGAGAAGGGGCCAAAGCAACACCAGAGTCACTGCCAGTAAGCATTCTCTCTCGAGTGCCAGGAACGACCCCTTTTTCATTGGACTTCCCAAAGAACAGGCAACAAAGTCATGCCTGTTCCTGCCCACACAGTTTCACCAGTGCTTTCTGACTCTGCCCTTGTAGGTGCCCATTTATTTTTGCTGCTTCGATTCCCCGATGAGCTCTGATGCCTGGGCTTTGCTGGGCACGACATGGAAGTGAGGAGAGAGGCGCTGTGCCCTTCTGCTCCAGCTAGCAGACTGCAGTCGCACACTGCTAAGCCGCAGCGGCCCCACACCACCCTCAGAGCCTTCCCAGCCCTTGCAGGAGGCCTTGCTGGCTCACCACCCAGCTCCCTCAGCCAGTGCCCATCAGCCAGCACATCTCCCCAGCTGGGGAGCTGGCATGGGAACTTGAGATTACGGGGAGCATCTTACACGTGGCAGTGCTGTGGATGTTGTCTGCTTTGACTTTAGTAAGGCCTTTGACACTGTTTCCTACAGCATTCTCCTGGCGAAATTGGCTGCTTGTGGCTTGGATGGGCACACGCTTTACTGGGTACAAAACTGGCTGGACGGCCAGGCCCAAAGAATTGTGGGGAACACTCACTCCTGGCCCTGAGGAAGGTTCACCTGCACCAGGTGTGGAGTGCTTGTGAAGTGGACAGTCATACAAATAAAGGTCTGCTTTAGAGTCCTGTTTGTTGTCTCCAGAGTGTTTGATGAGTCTTCTTGCTCACTGCTTTTCCACAAGTATAAATGGTAGAGCCTTGCAAAGAACAGTCACAAAATGAGGAAACAGAGTTAAGTGCAAAGAGTCAACTCATACTCTACAAAACGCTTAAAGTAGATTATTAAAATAGGTAGATACAAAGCGAAGCTTTGCAGTATGGCAGATTACAAATTTTACTTGCTGTAAAAACCTTACTGAAAGCCATTCAAAACATAAGAACAAAGATGCCAAATAGAGAACAGCAGCAATTTTTTGATAAGTGAATTCCTGACCAACCCATGAATCATCTAAGTATCTCGTGCAAACCTGATGTCTCACAGTCACCACAAGTCATTCGTGATGGACAACTCCCTGAATTTTCTCTGTGTTCCTCAAAATTATGGTAAATTCTTATTTCCTACAGCCTCTTCTGCCCTGCTGACAAGAGTAGAGTAACAGCTCTGTACTGGGTCTGGCTGAGCTGGAATTGGTTTTCCCCTATAGCAGCCTCACGGTGCTGTGGTTTATGCTGGGAGCTGGCAGGATGTTGATAGCACCCTGGTGTTGTGGCTGCTGCTGAGCAGTGCTTACACAGCACCAAAGGCTCTTTCTGACATTTCCCCCAGTGGGACGGAGTGGGCAAGATCTTGGGAGGGGACACAGCCAGGACAGCTGACCCGAGCTGACCAAAGGGATATTCCAGACCATAGGACGTCTGCTCAGGATAAAGCTGGGAGAAAGGAGGAAGGGGGTGGGGTCACCCTTGGTCCTCCGAGGCAACCACTACGCATATAGGAGCCCCCTGCATCCTGAAAAGGCCCAACAGCGCCTCTTCATGGGAAGTAGAGAATAAATCTGTTTTCTTTTGCTTCCGCACGCGGACCTTTGCCTCGTTTTGCTTATATTAAAACTGCTTTTGTTTTACCCACAAGGGTTGGTCTATCTTATTTTCTTTCCCATCGTTGCCCTGTTGAGAAACAAGGGGAAAAGGGGGGGGAAGTGATAGAGCGACTTGGTGGATACCTGGCATTTAGCCAGAGTCAAACCATCACACAGCTCATACTGTGGTGTATCATCCAAAGACCTCTCAGGACATGGAAAAGAAAACTGAATAAAACAGAAAGGCCATCGACAAGAGGAAAAAAAAAATCTACAAGACTAAATGTTCCTACTTCTTAAATCACAGTAGGTGCGTAACACATAGCTGTTGAAAGCGCTAGTTGTTGCATGAGAGCTTTTTCTTCTCTTTGTACGCTTCCAGCATAGCTACACATTTTTTCTAGATGAGATCCATTTACTTAGGCATGATCCGAGAGCCTTGGCTAGCTTCTCAGTATTAAAATGACTTCCAGCACGTGTACAGATGCCCTATAGTCCACATTCACCCTCCTATTTGCAGATTTGCTTTTGTCCCACAAACTGCTCAGAAATGGCTTGTATGCATCCAGGGCAGTCAATGTATTTCTGGCAGTTAGGGTGCATACTGCATTTCCAGGTGTGCAACCTTCAGGATTATTTTTTCATTACTTCCTTTCCACTTTTTTTTTTTTCTTTCTGTGATTTCAAACAGACACCCACAGCAGACGCTTCATGCTTTCAGCCTGCCATGAGCATGCTGTCGCATCGGCAGCTGCTCCTCTGGCATGCACATACACCATACGGGGGAGCATGCTTGCTCCTCTAACACCTCCCATAAAGCTTCAGCAACTTTCCTTCAAGCATTTCGGGGGGGCTTTTAAGCCACTGCGCATGGCTTTTTTCAAAGTTGCTCTCCTAGACATTGCCTTGCCTGGGTCTACCGCTCTGGAATTGTGGTTCCTTTTTATGACTCAAAGCAAACACACATCTTTTTTTCCCCTTTCACTCCTGCCTGGATTAAAAGGGAAAAATGATTTTACAGTAGCTAGCCCTGAACAGCACCATTTCTGTGCTTACACCAGCCTGTTGCCACCAGCTGCATAGCCGAAGGGCTAATGCTTCTTGCTTCATAAGGAAAACATCTACTGCATAGCAAAACAGGCTGCAGGCCTTTCAAAGCTGCTCTGGTGGTGATGAAATGAGGCACCGCAGGCTACTGCCACACGCAGGAAAGCAAGATGACAGCTCAGCTGTACACAATTGCATTAAAAGCACAAACCCAGAGATTTATACAAGGCAGCACCAAAGTCAGCTGTACCCATCAGCACAAGCTGGACTCACTCCTCCCCTCCAGGAAGGAGGCACTCTGTGCTCGCCAGCCTGAGCACTGCAGGCTTTGCTGCTAATAGGATCATTTCCTTCTACAACCTTCCCCACAGCAGTGGCCCAGGAACATGCACATCTAACTTAGGCTGAAAGGGAATTTTCCACCACCCACAAACCTCCTTCTACATTGCATAACTCTTCTCAAGCACAGGCCACAAAGAAACTGCACCAGCCTCTGCAGATAAGATCTAACAAGCAATTTGCCATGATAAATCTTCTGGGTGCAACTCCTGTGTCAAGTTTCCTTTAAACCCTCACATTTAAAATAAGCACACGCTGAATTTACACCTACTTCCAGGTCCTTTCACACCGCAGTAATAATAGGATGGGGGCTCAGTGTAAATCAGGATAAGGCCATTAAGCAGAAAGGCCATTCACCCTCTCTCTGTCAATTAAGGGGTATCAGATACAGGCAGATACACTGACAAGACATCCTTTTTCATCTGTGAACATAAGCTTAAGGAATCCCTAAATAATCACTCTTTTCTCAGCAAACTTTCTGGAGCACATATAAGATCAAAGGTGGCTTTCCCAGCCAACAAAGTTATTAACACCTCAAGAAAAAAGTACACAAAACCCAGAGCTGTCTGATGGGTTCCTTGATCTGAGGACAGAGACAAGCCATAGCAGCAGGGGGATGTCACCCTCAGTACAAACAGGGCAGTGTCTAAGCACAAATAGGAAAACAACATATTTATCTGTGAAAAATATGTACTTTCAGGCCACTTTTGAATTGCTACTTCTTTTAAGGAACAGTTCCCAAAATAAAAAAATTACACATATATTTTAGCTGCAGAAAAACATCTTCATGGCATGTGATCAGAAAGCACACCAATGATAATGCACTGTATGCTTATGTTAAAGGAACAGGAGACAGGCATTGCCCCTAAAATTAGTTCACAAGCAAGTGAATTCTGGATCCATTTTCACCACAAGAAAACAAAAAACCCAGCAACCCCAGACCTCAAAAAAACCCCAGTCAGCTGATCTCCAGAAGTATCCTTAATTTTATAAGGAATGTGAAGATAACAAACCCATGGGATACACTTTAATTCATGATTTTTGTCTTTGTTAATTGAGATCAGAGGCCAGACTCTAGTGAAGGGTGTCTATGAGAAACAAGGAGCTCCACAATGAATAGAAGCAGTGAATCTCAGTTTCCTATCTGTACTTTCCCTAAAGCTAACATACAGCATGGACTCTCTGATGTACAAAGAATGTTTCCTCTCCTATTTTCAAAATTACTGCAATTCACTATCCCTAAGAGCTCAACTTTCCTCTGTAAAATATGGTTAAAATCGGGCAGAGGATTCAAAAGCTGCGGAGGAGAGACAACAGAGACAGAGATGAACTAAGTAAGGATGAAAGTTTGTTTTCTGAACCTGTAACATCAATATGAAAAGAGAAGTAACAACCTGGGCTAGCGATTCCCCAAATATGACATAAATATCACCTGCAGTTTGAAAGCAGTATGCAAATGACATCCAAACAGCCAAATGACATTCATGCACATTACTGGGACTAAATTTGTAAAAACCTTGTATAGGGTACAATTAAGCTAAAACAAACCACAAGCATTTAATTCATCCCAACTAGCAGGGCAAGCGCCTTCTCCCCAACACTGTATGCTCTGGCCACCCTACCTGCACCAGACAGGAGGTACAGAGAATCTCACCATACCTCAACCGAGGGCTTTCATGTTATCTGAGTCTCTGCAAGAGTCATGTCAAAACCACATCATCATTACTTCAGCCACCTGAGGAAAAAACCCACACTTCTAGAAAGAAAATATAGCTCAGGAGGGTATCACTGAAAAAAAGAAACTTTGTGTTTGAACTTAACAAATGATATCGAGTGTTCCAGACCCAGCCTGAAAAGCATGGGAGCACAGAGCTGGAAGAGCAATACACACCTCTGCCTATGTCAGTCCATAGCTCTGTCCACATTTGCTGTCAGATGCCCAAGAGAACTCAACGCAGAGAAAGCTATTAGAAAAAAATACTACTACTTAATATTTACATAGCACTTTCCACCTGGCAATTTTTAAGCAATCAACACGTTAACTAATTTACCAAGAAAAATAAAAACATATATTGGCATTCTGTGTGATCAGTAGCTTACACTTTCAGAGGAAAACAATTCTACTTTATCTTTATTAGAATTAAACTTTAAGGCCTGAATTCACTATACATTATTCATACTGTTACATTTTAAATTGGTAGAGAGGCAATCAATCAGCTCATTAGCTCCAAATTGCATTTAACAGTACATTTTGCTAAGTTCCCACATTAAGAAAACCACAGAAGAACCTGGAGCTGTTAACATCTTTTTATCATTGGTTAAGAACTAACCAGTTAGGGCACTGTAACTGTTGCTTTAAAAAAAAGAAAAAAATTAAAATCCCACCTTCCAGCTTTGCCACCTTGGACTTTGCTAAAGATGCCAGTTAATGATTCTCCTTTACTTCAGTCAGTCTGTTGAGAGATCTCTGAAATCACTTCCAGCTACAACAGGGCTTCCTTTTTGTGGGTAGCAGCACATGTCAGCTTGGCACAGCTTTCCTTTTTCACAAGTGCAAGATGCTTCCCTCTGTTGATACAGGAAGCTATCAAAAACATACTGTGGCTGGATTTAAGAGCAGATTCCATAGCACCAGCCATCATTAGCATTTCTAGCCAGCAACATTATACTGATCTGGAAAATTAATCTTTTGGAACTAAGATTTAAAAAATACAGTTCACATGCTCACTGCGACAAAGCAATTTCTGTATTTCAGATACATGGTCTCTTTTCTCTCCCATGGCCTGTGGGATGAAGTGGCAGCGTACTGATTTTTATTGCTGGTGAACTCCAACAAAAGACTGCTCTTTATGAGACACAATGCAAGCACAGGCAAATATGATGGCTGCATCCATTCAGTTCTGGTTTTCTTTTTTTTAATCCATAAAATGAGTACACAAATTTTAGTGACATTCATACTCCTGGCAAGTTGCCAACTCACCCCAATGGTAACACAAATGTTGGGCATTTTTTGAGTCAGGACACCATGGCAGCAAACCACTGGAAAAATCAGGGATTCATCCTGTCTCCTTTAGCAGTAGAGAGATGAATTTTCAGAGGGGGGTAAATTTTCTGTTCTCTGAAGTACTGAACATTGAGCAAGGCTGGATATAAGAAAAAGGTAGATCATTAATCCAAGTAACTAGCAGTTCTTTTATATGCCATCCCACTTCTGTGGCTTCTTTATTAATCTTAACTGTTAGAAGACAAAACAAGTTAAATTGTGTGATATTTAGAGAGTATCTCGTAACTTCTATATGTGCTCCCACAAACACAATTAAATTAATTTTCCTTAGTGTTTCCCTAGCAGTTTCATATTTCTTCTATGCTCCATTTGCATCTGGTGTTCTCAGATAACATACATAGCCAGGTGTTAAACAATATTTTGAAAATCAAAAGTAGAATTTTGAGGCTCAACAGACCAGTAGTAAGTACAGTAAACACTTGACAAAAATACAAAGACAACTGGACTTTGGAACCAGTCCCTCTTTTAACACCTCTAAAGCTTCTGTCTAATTAGGTTCATTTTGTGACAAACAAAAATGGGATTAAATCAGCATTACTGTTATTACAGCAGCCTAGATGACTTGTCAAACATTTAATCAATATTTAGTCCTGTACTGGTGTCTGATTTTCAAAGCTCATGGGAGACTAGATGCCTTTCTCATGAACACAAACCATGAAGTTCACCCACATGTCAGAGATAACCTACAGTGAACTTGCCATCTTTATAAATACTTCACATTTTAAAAATGGTATTCTGTCTGGGAGAGGGAGGGGAAGATCACAGCCCATTTGTTCTCCCTGTATATTCCTAGAGGAAAGAGGGAAGAAATGGAATTCTGTATTTCAGATAACAGAGACATCATTCCTAACAGACTGCAATGTCACATATTGAAAACATGGTCAGTGAACACAACTATAAGCCCCTACTTGTTCATATGACAAATATTTCACTGAAAAATGGAGCAACATCAAAAAGCTAGAAAACAAATGGTCATTCTCAGCTCTGTCAGTGTTGCAGCTGGTATTCACGCAGGTTTAGATTAATCCATGAGACACTTCTTCAGAGCTTATCCCAGGTGTCAGTTAAGCAGGAAATCTGGCTCCCGATAACCGAAGAGTTTAAAATCGCCTTCAAAACGCGTGTAGAGTCGTCTTATGTCTCTCTTGCTAATTCCAGAAAAATACCGCTCTACTTTTGTTTTGTTGTACACTGTTATGCCTGGTGGAATCGTGGGGTATGATACCAGATGGTCTATGCCTGCTGCTTTCAAGATATACGGAGCATCGTCCTCCAGGGTTTCATGGTGTCCAATCACACTATACGTGATTTCACAGGGGGCGCAGAGTTCCACATACGTTACCCAATGAATTATGTGGTCACCGAACTGAACATCTAACCATCGATGATTAGGGTCACCCAGATAGCGCACAAAATCCTCAAACTGCAGCCCTTTGGTCTCTGTGCGATTCTTTCTGTATTTACGAATGATGCCAGGAGCAATTTCATGCCGGTACCAAGGTTCAAACCGAGGATTGTGCACAAACTTGTCTTTAAATGCAGAAATAAGTCTTTCAAATGGATCTCTAACAATAAAAAACTTGAAGTATAAATTCAGTCTAAACAGAGGAAGGAAAAAAGAAAATTGAAAAAAGTGTTTAGCAAAGACTTACAAAAGGTACATAAACTCTGACCACAGGCACAGCAATATGAATCTCACACCATTTGCATAGACTAATAATATTATAATTAATAGGACTAGAGATACAATTTCTGTTTTCATACTAACAGGTTTTGTATACAGTACAATGTGGAAATAGTTCATCCTATTTTTTACATTTTATTTAAACTGAAGGAGCTTAGTTTATCTCGATCCATATAAAAAGGACACAAAAGATGCTGAAAAGAGGCTAAAAGCTCCAAATCAAAGATATTTTTTATGCCATGTGACTAAGCTCAAGGAGCAAAATACACAAAGACATGGAAAAAGTGGGTTGGTGAGGCTAAATGCATAGAGGGCTGCATTTTTCACTGGCAGGTAGTTAGACAAATAACAGCTTAAGTAAAAGAAAAAATTCTGTTATTTGATGTTTTTGTTATGCTTTCAATAATGGCTGAGAATATTATTTTCATGAGACAGTTTTCAACAGAACTTCAGATTTTATTGTGATACTGCAATAGGTAGTATTCTGTAGTCAGAGATTATCTGTAAGAGGAGTGAATTGAAAACAAAAGTTTATTTCAGTAAATAGCTGTGAAAGGAGAATCAGAGCTCAATCCTCTCTGAAGTGAATGGACTCTTTCCAGCTTCAGCAGGCACTTGAATCGGTCTGCAGGTTCTCCTGACTTGCTCCTACTCAGGCGGGGCTAGAGGTCAGCAAACTAGATCAACAGATCCACACCATCCCTCTCTCTACACCTCAATTCTCTGACAATTTCAGAATTCCCAACTAAACCCATGTTATGCATCTCCAGCACAACTTCTGTGGTGGGCTGACTGCAACAACCCAGATCATAATGGCATTCAACTTCAAATACCCTAGCTAAGGCTCATACCCCAGGTGAACAGTTACTTTCTATGCAGAGCTGTTCACAGGAAGAGAGCATGGATCCACGTTCTCAAGAACACAGTGACTGTATTTTCTCTTGCACTCTATCAACACAATCAAGTAATCCCACTTCCACAGATACAGCTGTAATAATTGTATTTGTACCACAAATGCAACAAACCTTGGACTGAGCTCTACTGATAGCTGACACCACATGTATAAGGGGATGACTCTTCAGAATGACTTAATACACACAAAAAATGTGCAAGCATGAGCTAATTGTCTGCTGTCATCTTACTTCCTGTTCACTCCATGCTGCCACCCCTTACGGGGATTATAGAGCATAGGCTCTAGCAGAGTTGAGAGCTGACACAGCCAAAAATCTAGCCAGAACGGAGAAGTATTTTTCCTGCTCCGAGAAGAACCAGAAGCACCCAAACAGGAAGTTAAAGTGGTTCAGCTGAATGGACAATACTCTCAGGCTAAGGAGCACCGACGTTTTAAATCTATCCAGTTCAATCCCAATAAGTAAATCTGCCTGCAATTACAATCTCACATACAGGCAGTTAAGATTTAGAATACAAGGCATCAGGGTGGACCTTCCAACTAAACCTTCCCTTCTTCAGATCAACTATGTAACAACTAGGTATGCACTGAACTACAGAAACCCTACATCCAGAGGGAGCTGGTTGCCTAACCGTATCACCAACTACACTGGTGTTCTCCTTTAAAGCCAGTAGGGAAGTAGTTACAGAAACATCTGTGAGGGTAACAGAACAGTGCCATAATACAGGTGGTGAAGCAGAAACCCTATTACCCCCAATTCCAGACTCTCAATTGTCCTTTACACCACCGACTCTAAACCCCTCCCACATCCCTGGGAAGCCACCTCTTACCGTTTTTTGATTTCAGAATCACTGAAGGAGGACAAGCGTGGAAGGCCATTCTTCTCATGGTCATGTACAATATTTTCTGGGATCTCTTCTATGGAAGAAAATGCTCCTAGACAAACCAAAAAGAGAGAACAACTGAATCATTCAAAGGGAAAAAAGTGAGTACAAGCAAGTATGCGTGCCTTTGGCTGACAGCTTTTTGTTTTATCTTTCTCTTTTCTGTATTTTTAGCATTTACAGTTACTATGTTTAAAATTGTTAAATGATGAGAGATCTCACTGAGAAGATGAAAACTGTTAAAATTCTTTAGGGTATGTGACATCAAGGTTCAGGACCAAATGGCCTCAAAACTCAGAAAAGCGTATTACACAAATTTAATCAGCAATTATGTCTAAGCCTGTAACTCCCTACTTTGGTGTCCCCACTCTCTTTCCCTCTGCCCACACATACAAATGGAGAAAGACTTTGAGGATTAACTCCAAAGAAGGGACCAGCTTTCTGGCTGACTTTCTACCACCAACAAAAAATAAATGCTGTGGGCTGTTTTTGGAACTGCTTCAACACAAAAGCACTTTGCTGTCAGGATTCATGAAGTTCTCTTAACAACTATACTGTGCTGAAACAGAAATTCGAATCATACAATACTACACAGATTAAAAAGCACTAAAATTAACAATAAAAAGTCTTCAGATACTCATTTCTGCAAGCACATAAACTGGTAAGAAAAACAATGTTACTAAATTCTGCTGCATTTATTTTACCATCCTGAAAGTTTTTATGACCTTGAGAAGTATTTCATGTGGGCCCCTTTGGCTTTAGGAGTAGGCCTTCATATAACAGCATCATTTTGCAGTACCAACCTGGAACAAGAACAGGGGGATACAAAACAAGCTCTTTAAGTGAAAGCCTCTGCAGCCTTCTCTGTTCCAGAATGGCAATGAATAATCCACACCACCCAGCTTCTTGGTTTTCCTTTTTTGTTTTGGTTTTTTGTTTTGTGGTGGTGTATTTTATTAAATTCAGTTTTATAATTATACGTTTTGGTACTCTGGGTGAATTACATGTGGACAACAGATGTCAGATTCGACATCGTCAGAAACTGAAACCTTGCATTCATCTAGAGCAGAGACTGAGTACAAGCAGGAGCAAAGCCAGCTCCCCCACAGTGCCACAGCTCTATTTCTCCATCCCGAACCTCCAAATACCACTTAGGTATCTGGACATAAAGTATTCCCCCTCAAGTATCAGTCCTGCCTGCTGAAACCATACAAAGAGGAGAATGCTAGGTCAAGTGCAGTGGTAGGCTTCATCATCAGACACTAGTACACTAGCAGCTCATGGCAGAAAAGATCAGTGTTTATATGGAAACAATTTGCTATCATGATCAAACATGCCAGACCTAGGAAGCTCAAAGTAAAACCATTTCCTGCTGGTAAGACATGAGCTAACCTCCACTCAACCCAGCCAATACATCCGTGCCTGTCCTGAGCTATTCTTTGCATGTTATCTTTGTTAATTTCTGATAAGTGCAGGTACTTCTAACATTCTCATATAGTTTCATATTTAGTACGTTCTTGGAGTGTGGCTTTCATAGGCATTTAAGACACATGCAGATACCTACGTACATGTATATCTTTGATGGATTTCAAGCTCCCTTTGAAGTTTTTAAAGGCATACTCCTTGCTACAGAAGTTTTGCTGAGGGATACAATTCCTTTGCCAATTTGTGACTGTTTCCTTATGAGTGGGCAAACTAGTTCACTAGTAAAACTAGTAAACTAGTTCACTAGCAAACTAGTAAAGAAAACATAAAAACACAAGTGCAGAGCTGGCTGTCCACGGGGTGCTTCTAACGAGAAAGCTGGGTTTATAATGTTCAGGTTTTGCCCACATCTTGGTGAGTTATGCCACCTGCAAAACTACAGGACCTCAACTGACCTCACTGTATGTAGCAAATTCACAGCCCTGGTGCACAGACAAGCAAGAGGGTCTCACGTCAAACAAGGGAGTATAATGTTAAATATATTCATGTTAAGTTTATGTGAGCAGGTAGTGGTACAGTGGAAAAGCTTGAGGAAATGAGTTTTTATTGGCATACCAGGCTACTACAAGAGGATGGTAGGCTACATATAGACAGGCAGCGTTCACCTTGTGTATTTGAAAAATGATCTACTAGTTCTTTTACTTCTTTTAGTCTTTTATAACATACCTTTTTTGATCAAACTACTGCCTTAAGCACCTCAGAATCTCTGTAACTCCTATGACGGCTCACTGATAACACATACACAAGATTTCAGCAGTACAGACCAATAGCAGCTGCCAAGTTTTATTCAGCTTTCTTCATGGCTAAAAAACCCTAGTTAAAAGTCAGCTGTCTCAAGTCAGACATTTTCTATTATTGTTTCTTAGGGAATTGTGATACCTTGTAATTTACCCATTTCAAATTCTGTAAGTTAGTGCTACCCCTTCAGGATAACAAGTCTACCTACCACATGCATACGGGTACTCTTCCACTACTCAAATCACTTTTGAGCCAAGTAATATTTATTTTCACAGAAAGAACAGGTGTATTTTCTTTAAAAGAGATGTTTCAAAAGGACTAGAAGCAACTGTGAAGAATGAAAGGCTGAAATTAAGTCAGTGTACAGAAAAGCAGAAAGAATCCATTTTTGTTGTCCCAGTTGGACCAATTCTGTTCTTTCCTCCTCCTCCTCAAAGAAACCCACACCCCCACAGCAGAGTAGATACCATTTAAAACGATCAAGACTTTTTTCCACTGAGTGTTGCCCACTTTTGGAGTCTGACAAAACAGGATCTTGTGCTTGTCACACACAAATATTCGGTCCAAGACGAATTTGGAAACTGCAGTGTGAGAGAGATTTCTCAATGCAGTGTCTCTGCAGACATTCCTGAGAAGCTCAAGTCTTTCCATATGAACCAGGGGTTGGCGGATCAGATTTCCAGAAAAAGCTTTTCCAGTTGGCTTTATGAAATGCAGAGGGGAAAGAAAAAACAAAAGTGCAAGAATTTAGTTTTCAGATCAAATTCTAAAGTATAAAAATCCTCAAACTGTGCACCCTAATGACTCCCAGATTCACAATTAAAACATTGCTATGTATTAACTAAAGGAGTAGCACACAGTTTCCTTCCTGTGCTGCTGCTGTACACATTGGATCAACTCTTAAGTCACTATGTAGTAGCAGACAGCAGTAAGAGCTTTTCCATACAACAGTTTAAGTCCGCTGCAGAGCATCAGGGTCTTGTCTGTGTGGACAAAACATGCCTTGACCAAATAGTGGAATTCCCACAAAGCTTCAACAGCCAATAAGAAAGCTTCTGAGGGGTTGGGACAGGAATTTCAACAAAAATTAAGCTCTAATCTCTGAGAAGATGGGTCTTAGGGATGACTGAGAAAGAAGAATTTAGGATTAAAGCTCTGTGTTGTTTTCTAGCACCTGTAATCATTCAGTGTTCTCATTTATCTAAACTGCAACAAAATTAAGTGGACAAAAATTCAGAGTGAGCATTAGCGCTTACTGTGCAAATAAGAGAAGTAGGTAGTGTTCTTCTCCCCAAAGTGGATGAACTGTTTGATATATCTCATTCTTCTGAAACTAAGACAGGAACCACGACTCCCTCTGCCTCACAACTAGCGGGGAGAGGGGAAGAAGGAGTTTGTTTAATTAAGAGGTGATGGGAAATTTTAAATTTCTACTGACAAATCATCCTTCCACTAATTGATTTACATAATTGGCAATTCCCAATATCAATACAGGGACATACTGACTGAGAGCATCCCTGCAGAGAAAGGACTTGGGGATACTGATGAAGGAAAAAATTGGTTATGTGCTGGCAATGTGCACTTGCAGTCCAGAAAGCCAACTGTATTCTTGGCTGCACAAAAAAGAAGTGTGGCCAGCAGGTTGAGGGAGCTGATTCTGCCCCTCTGCTCTGCTCTGGAGAGAACCCACCTGGAGTGCTGCGTCCAGCTCTGGGGTCCCTAGTAGAGAGAAGACATGGACCTGTTAGAGCAGGTCCAGAGGGCTACAAAAATGGTCAGAGGGCTGGAGCACATCTCCTATGAAGAAAGGCCAAGAGAGCTGGGGTTGTTCAGCCTGGAGAAGATAAGGTTCCAAAGAGACCTTACTGTGGCCTTTCAATGCTTACAGGGGGTTTATAAGACAGACAGAGACTTTTTACCAGGGCCTGTAGTGACAGGACAACGGATAATGGTTTTAAACTGACAGAGGGTAGGTTTAGATTAGATATAAGGAAGAAGTTTTTTTCCTATGAGGGTAGTGAGACACTGGAAGAGGTTGCCCACTCCCTGGCAGTGTTCAAGGCCACCGTGGACAGGGCTTTGAGCAGCCTGGTCTAGTGGAAGGTGTCCCTGCCTGTGGCAGAAGGGCTGAGCCAGGTGATCTTCAGAGGTGCCTTCCAACCCAAACTACTCTGTGATTCTGTGATTTTAGGTACAGCGTCCAAGTGACACATGAAAAAGGAATGGTTTTACTTTTTGTCCCAATCTTTCATAAAGAAAACAAACGTCATTCTCCTTTTTCTGTTTGTTACTCTTCTCCAAAATCCCCTGGGTTAGAACGTAATCTTGAACAGCCTGACAGATTATCTGTCAAAACAATTCCTTTTGCATGCAACCAGGATTTATATTACTGTCCTGTGTTTCATGTTGTCAGGAAATCAAAAGGGAATAGTTTTAGATCCAGAAACCTTACTATCCTCTTCTATACAAGTAAAGGTATATATTAAAACTCACTACACAGATCTGCCAGCCTTCCACTGAACAAAGTGTTTTTCCCAAGTATTTTGAGGATAACTTAAATTTCAGGGTTTTTTACATATGAAACAAAAAGTGTCATGTTTATACAGAAACCTAACTTCTATGCTGCATCACAAAAGTAATCTAAACGTACGATGACTTATGTAGCCAATGAAAAAAAAATGGCCTTAGCCCACTGTGCAACATCTCAAATTTGTATCTGCATAAGGGATTTTCAGTTCCCTTTTAAATTAACAAGTACCACATTTGTTCTGTTTTATTGCTGAAAGCACAGAACTATGCATCTAAAGGATCAACTGGTATTGAATGCTATTGTGTTCATGTTCTGCTTTAGAAAAACACCGAGATGTGAAGCACAAAGAGCACAAAACATGAAAAAGAAATGGAGACTGATAAAAAGAATCAGAGAGATTGGGCAGAGAACTAAAAGAATAGATGAGACAGGCTTGCCCTCAAGAACCACGAACCTGATGGTTATGGCAAGGCAGAACACAAGTAATCCAAAATTGGGCCATTATATTAAAAAGGCTAGCAAAAATGACTGTCCTGACTTGATAAAGGAGTACTGTAACAATTTTTGCCTAGAAATGGAAACACATTAAGTTGAATCATTCAGATGAAACAAGACAGCAGGTTACTGTAACAAACTAGCTTTGTGAAGCTAAAATGAATTCTGTTGGCTCTATCTAAATATAACAGCCTGAATAAATAATTCTTGTCTAGCAATTCCTTTTAACAACAGGAAGCCCTTACTTAATCTCTTATTTTCTGCCACTCTTTAATACATGTAATCCTTATCTCAACAGTATGCACCTGGAATTCTTCAGGCCAATGTTTTTGCTCTGGCACATGTACCTCCTCCACTTTTGTCACAGCTGTCAGTATCAATGGCTCTTGCTTGGCACTGTAGCCTAAAGAAGGAAGAGAGATAAGAGCATTACAGAAGGTGGGGGGAAGGCAACTATTTCTGCTTTACAACTAACACAACTGAACATCACTTTCTGTATTAAGCTTACAAAACATTAGGATTTGTTTCCAAATGGGAAGGTACTAGACAAGACATGAGACAGACTATGAATATTGTAAAGGATGTACTCTGTGGGAATTTTGGATGCAACTTTCAGTTGAGTTTTACCAAAGAAACATGTCCACCATCTTTTACTTTGTTCTTTTTTAAAGTAAACTATGCAAAGAGACATAGAAATCATAAATCCAAGTATCACAATTGCTAGACAATTGAGTATAACTATATGGACTTGACAGTAGATTTTGACTTTTCACTCAACTTCCCAAAGCATGTCCAAATAGAAAACTTAATCTATCAGGTCTCTCCCTCCCCTCATATTAGTAGATGTCTTCTTCTGTTTTAAACTCTTAGACATTACCAGAAGAAAAGTGTCACTAAGGACCACCTTTTATTTCTTTGGTGGTCTAAGTAAACACCTCTAACCAGCAATAAATACAAGATCCCCTCTTCGTTTGTTACTGGACTAATGGCCTTTCTTAGAGACTCCCACAATGAGAGAACAAACTCAGCTGATAATTATTTTTTTTTAATTGATTTTAGGGCAGCTAACAGTTTGAGACCAAATTAAAGTATGTGAGGGAAGAACCCTTTGCATCTTTTGCAACTGGTATGCTACAGGAAAACTGAAAAAAACACAAGGTTTTTTAGCTGTACTTTATATGGTGCAGAAAGATCAAAAGTAATTTGAAGCAGCTTTCCCTAACCACAAAGCAGAAAGAACATGACTACTTTTTCCTTCATATAGTTTCTTTTATATGAATAATCTTTCTTCATCTGCATCCACCATGGCTTACTGTTTTATGGTCGAGAAAAATATGCGTACTGCCGATATCCTTTTCCTAACGGAATGCTCCACTCTGCCTATATAACAAAGGACATGCATGGAAAAGCAAGTAAAAACTGAAAACAATGTAAGCATCCAAGCAATCAGATACAGTAAATACTGTTGTGCACAGACTTACTTCAGAGTATCCTTTTGTAAAATCAAAGTAATCCGATTCAGTGAAAGAGCAGTTAAAGTACCTTTCATTATCACTGGGTAAAAGCATGCCTGCAGATGCTACTAGAGATGATAGACAGAAACTTGATCCTTCTTATGAAAAAGTTCCTATTGCTTATGCACCCAAGACATCAGTAAAAAGTTCAAACTAAAGAACATTGACTCATTGAGCATCTGCTGGTTTTGTTCTAGCTGGTAAGTAGAACATCCAAATAAGGAAAATTTCTGACAAGCCATATTTTACTAAGTCTAGAGTTCCTCCAGGATTGGCCATCCTGTTCGGACTTCCTCCAAAATTCTGTTCGTGTATTGAAATTACTTTCTTTCATTAGTCCCAGTACAAACACTGGTATCTAACATACACATACACTTAATCACAGTCATGCCTTTGCAGGACTGGAGCTTAAGAAATTATACAATTTTCTGCTTGAAGAACTATTTAAAGGGGAAGGGAGATTCAGAATAAACTAAAAAAAGAAAAAAAGAGAAAAATTGGCAAACCAAGATAATAAAGAGCGAGTAAATGTAAAGGGTGTACTCTAGTAATTTTTTTTAAACTACATTATAAACCTCCTGATAAAGTCTGATGGAAAGAATCACTCAAAGAATATCTGAGCTGGGAAACAAGAGTTGGCACTGAACGAAATGCTGGAAGATTTAACTACCTAACATAAGACCAGTTTATTTGCAGATACGCCAGGGCTCAAAAACAGGTGGGACCAAGGAAAGCTAGGTTAGCCTACAGCTATCATCTGTAAGACTTGCTGAATAAATCTCCACACAGAGGTATGCTATTTAAAAAGGTACACCTAACATATCTATCCACTATCAAGTCACTGGAACAAATGGCACCACTGATGTTAGCACTTCAAAAGTCACACATATTTTGCACATCTTAGGAAGATGCAGAAATACAGATCTCTCAGGACTGTAAGTCATGTCACCACTTTCACCCTAAACTCTCTGTAGGATGGCTTCCTAACAGTCACTCCTCAGCAGACAGAAAACTCTTAACATGCTGTGCAGTGTCATCAAATGGCTTAAATTCCTCATCAGCTTAACACCATCTGGGCTACTTAGGCTAAGCAAAAGCCTATAAGAAAAGCCTATAAGCTGTTTGTCAGTCAAACAGCAGAGGATAAAACTGAATGCAAGAAGCAGGGCAGAGTTGGCTAGTCTAAGTGCATTGCAAGAGAAATAAAACTTTCCAGAAGTTTTACATAATACTTCAGCCACAGGACAAGCACTCATGAAAGCACAGAAACTAGTATCGTGTGAAACAAACTCTTTAATTCCTTGTGAATATCCTTTGTCTTTAAACAGGTAATTGTGCTCTGTTGTTTTGCAAGTAACTTCTACTCCCAGTAGATCGATACTGAAACTGAGTGTATTTGAAAAAGCGAACCTCACAAGATAGTACTGCCAACCATGACCCCCTCTGTTCTTAGCCACCAAAAAAAAAGACAGTATGTTAGTCTTGCAGACTTCTACCAAGAAAAGCAGAAACTGAACATCAGCACTGTCACTTGTAGAAATGTATTTGTTCTGTTCTCAGTCCTACTGAAGGTCAACATGCCAAGAAGTAGTTTGTACAGAAAAAACATTTGTGTGAAGCACTATTCAATTTTCTGTTTCACATCAAACATTAAAGTTGAACTTACCATCTGGGTCTTTAAAAGTCAGTGTGATAAACTTGCTAGCAACCATGAACATGAATATCACCCAAAAGCATGCAGCTAGCAGCAGCCACTGGTGGTGCATGTTGTCAGACGTGAGCCATATAAAGTTGTTGCTGCCTGTTTGAAAGAGGAAAGATTGACACATTAATTATTTTTGTTCCAGTTTAGAAAAACACTTTCCATAACCAAAATGACAAAACTCTAATATGCATGTGTGCCATAAAACATAGCAGTAGATTTAATTTCTTACTTTTTATCCTTTTGGCTGGATTTTTAACCAATGTTAAGGCTGAGGCAATGCAACTGCTGGCTGCTATCAAAGGGAGGCTTCACTCCTCCTCCACCCCTATGTACACATTCCCAGTCCCCTCCTTGTGCCGGCAATAGCACCGTCTATCTGACTGCTCAGGCAGACAGAACAGCAAAACCCCTGACTTTTTTTAAAGTGCAGTTTATTTTTCAACTTAGTGAGATGGTTCACTAAGGAAAGGAAAGGAGAATGAAGAAAGCTCCCCTTTCAGTGGTAGCTAGTCAGCAGATCAACCAAGCTGCAACATTAATAGTATTCTTAGTTATCCCAAGTCAGCTCATGACATGTAATATGGACTACTCCACTGCCCGGTCTACATGAATTACAGGCTGGAACCTACCAAGCCAGAACACTAAGCTTAACCTGACAAAATATTTAAAGTGGTTTTTTTTAACTTGTCACTTTTATTGCCAGCAAAGCATCAACCATAAGTACTGTAAGATTTTTATTTCCATCATGCTAAGCACTATCCCTACAAACAGTGAAGGGGGTTTCCTTGCAGCCTACTGTAGCTGCATCCCTGCAGGTAAGCCCTAACGACAGGACTTCCCCAGGAGTGCAGGAAGGGTTACCCGAACAACTGAGACCAGAGATTTAACGTGCAAAGAAATCGCAGGTACTCACTGAATCCAAGCAGAGTGAGGATGAGGATAAGGATACTGTGCAGTATTACAAACACATGGTGTCTGCCCTGCCTTACAGTTTGTAAGGTTGCTGGAACACTCTGAGTACTTCTTACTTGGATTTTTAGAAACTATAATCCTAATAAATTATTTTTTATGATTAAAAGTTAAGATGCAGTATAAGGAAACCAATTACAAAAAATATTTAAGTCCCCAGCCATTAAGAGAAATGTAAAATTTTAAGCTACATCTTTCACCCAACTTCTGATGGGCAATGCACACAGGCAAGCACTGAGGCTGACACCAAATATCTGTGAAAGCTCCACTGCAAAGCTTAAGCTTCCATAACTTTAATAAAAAACCCAAAAAAACCTTAAGAGCAAACATCACTGCCTACCTACCAAAACCTGAGATTCCTCAGGCTTGAATATATATCCTGGAAAAATAAAGCGCCATTGTCTCAGTTGTTGCTGGAGAGGTAAGACACCTAAGGGCCAGAACGAGGTGCTGGAAAGTTCAAACATAAGCAAATGCTTCCTTTGAGGATACATACAAAACAACTTCAGAACGCTTAACCAAAGAGGATCTAACACAAAAATCTCATACAATGAGATCCTCTCAACAATCCTATGAGGTTTGTGTTTGTAGCCTCGGGAAGAACAAAAAAACCAAATCCACCCACGTAACTAACAATAGGATCAAACTCAGTCGTAAAGTAGTCACATGCAACTTCAAAAAGAGTCACACCTGCACGGTTTGTGATCACGCTTTCTATAGAGTCACTTGAGTGAATTGCCAGGGAGTAAAAGAGATGCCCTCATTCCCAGCTAAGATTTTAAAATCGTGCTAATATTTCTAGGCAAATTTTGTATTAAGTGGTTCAGTCATATACCAATATTCCACCCTCTTTGTTCCCATAAAGCTTAAATAACAGAAGTGAGCCTGGTTTTGATGTTTCACTATGTCCACCTGTAACATTAGTACTACTGCTGCAGGTGCTGATCACTTTTCTAACTGGATTTTGCCTTCCAGCAATGCAAATGTTTCCAGGAAGGGTTCTCACTGTAGCTGACAGAAGTGAAATGTCTTCAGGGTACTGAAAGCCTCTGCAGGCAGAGAAGCAGTCCAAAACAGATTTGAGACCCTAAGGATGTATGTGAAATGGGTGAGAGGAGAAAAAGAACATATCTCAAATTAAAAAAACAGAATTCATGATTTTTAGCTAGGATGGCAACATTCAGGCCTATTTTTATTTTCTCAGTGCAGTATTTTTCAGTATAGCTTCTGAAAGGCCCTTTTTTCCCTTCTCTTATGATTTAATTTTTAAGTACTTCTAAACCCACTGCATTTAGGTATAAAGACACATGAACTGTCTTTTTGGACAATTACAGGTGCTGTAACCCCCATGAAGACGGTATTTGTCATCTCCCATTTTCTGCTGTAATTCCCTAGCTGCCAATTGAGCATGCAATGTCAGAGACACGTTATTCTTCAACATCAACATCGGGCAAATAATACAGCGTAAATTCTAGAGCACTGACCTCTTTCCAAAAGTTATCCTCATCCTACGATTGCACTAGTGCAAACCTTGCCCTAAGATTCAAACCACCAGGTCTCAAAGGTCCTCATATTTCAGTTTGCCACAACATCCACCATCTCCCATTTTAGAGCACTGAAATTTATGACCTTTGCTTTCAGACTTCACAATAATTTGGAAGTTTTTCCAGCTGTAATGAATGAGAGATATATAAAATAGAAGTCAGGACACAAAACATAGCAATGACATTTCACTTTTTGGGTAGCTGTGCTAAAACCATGAGAACCATTCAAAATACAACCGAATCTGTCAAGGCAGTAGACTGACAGAAGCTTTCAGAGAACATTGTGCAGGAGGAAAACCTCTTTCTAACTGTCAGTTATGGGCTTTTCAGAGATCCGATGAATGGTCTGGGCCAGACCCTTTGGTCTAACCCAGTATACTTGTTCTACATGGTAGAAATGGCCTCCAACATTTGTAGCATCCCTGAGAGCCTGCCCTCTTTTATAATGGCAGACACCCTCTTTTATAATAGACACACACCATTCAGTAAGGGTTATTGATCTATATCCCCTTATGTAATTTATGTATTGGATTTCTAAAAAGTTGTGCTAAATGACACGAGAAAAGCAGTTTCCACGTGCTCTGACCTGAAAAGCAGTTAGTGCACATGGGACCCTGCTGCCAGATCCTGTGCTGTAGGGACAGGAGAACAACATTTCAGCCTAAGACACCTACAAGCAGTATGCTACTTACCTGAAGGACTGGACTCAGAGACCAGAAAGGGGACAGACCTGCAGTCACATCCATGAAGAACTACTACTACCCTTCAGTACATCAAAGCTGACAGGAAAATATTAAGCAGTTTTATCTACTCCTTTTTTTTAATGTGTATAACAAATGGGCAACTATGCTCATTGATACAAGAGTCTTGTCAGAGGATCTGTCATAATGTAATTACAATGACTGGCACTGTTACTATCTTCTAGCCTCCTAAACAAAACTACATCTATATTAGCAGCTCATTACCTATCTCAAGAAGCCAGACTGCTCAAAATTATATACAGGTGTAACTCAACCATTATGCTCCCTTAAATACAGTGAACAGTGATGCTCCCCTTTCTCTAGCTTCTTCAATATTATTGTTTTCACATATGGTAATTGCCCTTCCTGTTACTTACTGCATTTCTGTTGCCTCTTCTGTTACTTATTTTCTAGTAAATACATGTACTAGCTTCTGGTTTTTCTCTTTAATAGTTTCCTCCAGCTTCCAAGTGTCTTTTACTTCTTGCCAAAAACATTTTTTCTTTACAAGCAGAAGAAACAAAAAAGCTGCTGAAGGATTAGACCGTCTTCTCAGAGTGAAATATGCAGGGATTCTTCAGGTCACTCCTTCTCCCTTATTACAATTCTACACACCTTTTAGGAGCACAAGATCCCCAAACCCCCCTTCTCCATCTATTTCTCTGTCCCTCCCTAGGCTACTTACCCTAAAAACAAAGTGTCGCATAACCCTCAGACCAGCCAGATGACAATTTTGCATAAGAAAAAATGGGATCACAAACACACACAGAAACCAGAAAATCGAGAAAGAAAGTGTGGCAGGCTTGACCCATGGCGTGCCACTAACTCATTACCTGGAAAAAACACTCTATACTTTGCATTGTCTTCATGCGAATGTTGGGACAAAACACAGAAGATTTAAACAACATTAGAACTCAGTGCACGGCCTCTGCTCTGCAGCTTATGCTGCTTGGACTGGGGCTCCTTGGCAGGACAGTCCCTGCACGCATCGTGAATGACAGCAGCACGCCGGTGGTCTCAAACTACCAACTGCTTGCCCATCAGCACATGACTAATGATGTAATTGGAAATGGAACTGGTAACAAAGGCCAAACAACAGCTAGCTGAGGTACCTAATCCATTTTCATCAAGGTCTCCTTTGTGTTATCTTAAAGTTAAGAGATGTCAACAAGTCATTACACTTTTTTAAAAAATGTTGGACTAAAAATCTATCACACGCTCCTTCGGTAAGATGTACGTGCTAGTAAATGTTATAACGTACGTTCTAACTGGCATTTCCGAAAGCCGGTTCTCTCCTAAGGCTTTCCTCCACCCCGACGGCACCAACAGGCCCACGTCTCCGCTCCCCCAGATACCGCCGGAGGGCCGAGCCCTCCCTGGCCACGCACAATTCACCTGTCAGTGGGAAGAAAACCCCAACTGCCGGCGCAGCGGCGCCTGCAACAGCTGCGTACCCGCCACTTCGCCCCGCGGCCTCCAGGCCAGGAACAGGGCCCGGCCTGCCTGTGTCCCGCCCCGTCGGACGGACACCAGGCCCGACTCCACCGGGCACCCCGTGCTCTTCACAGCTGGGAAGAGCAGCGGATCCTCCTTCCACAGCACCGGCGCTCCCTGCAGGCTCCACTCCCTGCCCAAAGCCGGGGGGGCGGGCGGGGGATAAAGCCCGAGAGGTTTTATGGTCTGGCCGCAGGGGATGGATGAGCCGAGGCAAAGCCCAGCCCACAAGCCGGGCTCTGGGCGCGCGGACCTGGGCTGGACAGGCGTAAACTTTTCCCGCTCCAGAGGGGGAAGCGGGGCGGCCTTCCCCTCACCCCGGCAGGCAGAGACAACCGCAGCCCCGCTGGTTTCCTCGCCCGACCGGCCGGAGGCGCCTCTCTCCGGGGCTGCCGGCCTCCAGGCCTCCCCCCGCCTCCCCCCCCGGCCCCGACTCGGCCCAGTTCTTCCCCCGCTTACCGGCCTCCAGCGCCGCTCCCCGCAGCCTCGGCCCCCCGTCGGCGGGACACCGCTCCCGCCGGGGGCCGCCTCACTCGGCGGCGCGGCCGGCCCGCTCAGCCGGCTGCTGCTGCATCCCCCTCCCTTCCCCCCAGCTTCACCCGGGCGGCGGCTACGGCGGCGGCGCCTCCCCGCCCCAGCTCAGCCCCTGCTGCCGCCGCTCGGCCCTGCCGCCACCGCCGCCTCCATTTCCTCCCGCCGCGGGCAGGCCTCGGCCTCGGCCTCGGCCGCGCCCCCAGCCCCGCCGCCGGGAAGGAGAGGAAGGTGAAGGCCGCCGCAGGGACGGCTCGGCTCCGAGGAGACGCAGCGCCGCGCCCGGCCGCCCGGAGGCGGGAGGGAAGGAGGGAGTGATGGAGGGCGGGCTGCTCTGCTCTGCTGTCCTCTCCCCGCCCCGCCCCGCCTCACCTCACCTCGTCCCGGCCGGAGCGGGGCGCCTCCGCCGTCGGGCCGGGCGCGACCCCCGCCGAGGCGGGCGCTGATAGCTGATCGGCCTCGGACCCACACCTCATAGCGCAGCCCCGCCGCCCGCTCCGGCCCCCGGGAGCTTCTTGTTTTCGTGGGGTGGCTGGTGCTTCTCGGCGGGGCCCACAGCCAGCGCTTAGCTGGACTCACGTACATACACATGTATACCTGTGTTTGGGGGCTTTTTTACTGTTAAAAATATCTTTAACATACGCGTGTGTTTCAAGAATAAGAGGCTGAAAATGCGTTTTTTGTGCACCTGCAGGACTCTGATACCCACAAATCGCATCAAAACCAGGTGCTGGGTCTATTTTTAACAGCTATTTAAACAACTTTTGGAGACGTGTTGCAGTGTGTGGCTGGAGGGATGTGTTAGCATGCTGAGGTGGTGTTTCCTAAACTCAGCAGAAATGAAGCCCGAACAGTGGCACAGGGCCTTCAGGACCGTGCCTGGAGGAGGGGGCAACACTAGAGCAAAGCCACCCCATTTCAAAGCTCATTAAACGCTGGGGTGCTGGGGACACGTATTCCAGTTGAAATGGGCTGATGCAGCACAAAGGATGGGCTTTATCACCTGACCCCAAAAGAATGTGCTGCAGTACCTGACCAAGCAGGTAGTATGTTCTCTTGTGTCTGGTCACCAGAATTGATTTGCCCACTGGAAACTGGTAAATTGAGGGGGGGACACAGGGAAATCCCATCTTTCAGGCAAAGAATCAGAGTAAACATCATCCTACAGTCTTGTTGATCAGCCCAAGCTAGTCATACAAGCTAGCTTCCAGCCTTCATCTCTTCTGTATCTGCATCTTCTTCCCAAGTATGTTCTGTCTTTGGAAAGACCCACACAAACAGAATAATTTTGAGCTCATTGATGGGAGAGGTGGGAGTCCCAAAGTCCACACAAGGAGGAAAACATGACTGAGATTTTACACCTTGGGGAATGATCCCTTGATTCCAGGTGGTCTGATGTCCATGCTACACAGGGTTGGCCCCCTCTGCAGTAGACTCTTGCAGTTCATTTCACCCTGGTTTTCCTATGAGATCTTCTGTGGAAAATGTAAGACAAATTTGCTAATTATGGGATTGTGTTAAGTAAATACCTAAACAACATCCAGTCCCTTGAAGCTGATTTGCCATGGAAGACCTGAACCCTAATAAAGTCATGCCCTAAACTCCAGTAAAGTTTGTGAGGAACACAGGGAAGCTTACTGCAAGATCAAGGCCAACAGTTCAAGACAGGACAAATTCAGAAGAGACAATTGTAGTTTCTGTTTGTCTCCTGGTGTCTGGTTACCAATTAATGAAAATAATCCAATGAAAGCAGAGTTGAAAATGTTTTCACAGCTAAAAAATATATTTTAAATTTATTAAAGTCCAAATCAAAACTGATACAAGCAAATTTAAACTAATGTCTCTTCTAGAACAAGGGAAAAGAAACATAGGTTAGAACAGGCAACCTTAACTCACTACACAACCTCTTATTTTATAGTCTGCATCACTGAATAGAGCCTGAGTCTGACACTCCCTGACACAAACACATGTAACTTGCATGCATTTCCTGCAGGTAGTAGGACTGCGTGTGCAACGTTACATGTCTCATTGAATGACCAAGAGGCAGCAGTCCTTGTTAGAGGAGGATTTAGTCTCTCTGATCCATTCCTTTCCAGACTTGACTACCATGGTGCACTGTACTGGAGCCTGACCAAGGAAGCCCAAGGATGCTGTCATCGGTACAGGTGCTGTGGCCAAGCTACAGAGCACAACTGTGTGTTCAGTGCTATGCTGATGGTTGCTAGCGACCAGCAAAGCAGCATAAACTTAGATCCCACTGGGAATCAGGGGCCAAAACCCAGTAATCAGAAACCCAAGCTGTCTGCCTGACTCTGTACCAGCACCTTGGGACACTGTGTCCTTGTGCCTCCCTTCCTCTACCAGTGAAGCAGAAGTGGTGATAATGATAATTACTTTGTTTGCAAAGCATGTTGGTGATCTGCGGCTGTCGCCAGTTTGAGTTTTGCACAGGCTAGAAAGTTGCTTCTTTCTTCATGCTTCAGAGTGGCGACTACAATTGCAGCCACGCAAAGATTTATTAATAAGCGGTTTCCAGCTGTGGAACCAATTCCTGCCAGATTATCAGGCTCAGCCCAAGTATTTTAACCTTTCAAGTATGTTGTTACTGACATGTATAATAATTAATCCAGTATAAAAGGAACCAATTTTCCAAACTAAGCACAGTTAATAAGCTTTGTTGTCAGTAATTGGGCCTGAAAGTGTCTGATGAAGTTGAAGAATGTGTTGCACAGGCAACTGTACAGTTGGATTATACAGTTGCTAGTTCAGGCCAACAGGATTCTTGCTACTAATAATGCTAAACTGTAGTGGGGTTTAGTGCTTTAAATAGGCAGCAAAATCAACATTTGAGTGTGGGTTCTTTTTAATATGAGAGAATTTGTACACTGCTAGAGCAATACAAAGGACAACTGTGCTGGTGAAAAGTCACCCTCCTCTCTCTGGCACATTCTAGAGTGACTGTGACACATGCTGCTGAAACCAATGGAAGAAATGCACCCATTTTTCTCTAAGAACATGGGCCTAAACTGGAAAATTTCATCTAAGAACACCTTCAGTGTTTATGCCATTAAAAAAGCTTTCTATGTCCTATTAACTCTTGTATATCTTTATTCCAGGTTTTATGTTTCTCCAGGAAGAGTGTGATTTGCAAAAGATCAACATTTGCAGCTTGGCCAGTCAGGAAGACCAGGTGTGGCACTGGCCACCTAAACTGCAAGAGCACATTCAAGTATTTTAAGAAATTATTATCTATCAGTGGCAGGCTCTCTTGACTGTCCTCAGTATGAGTGCATCCTAAATAGCATTTAAATATACTGAAATATTTAAATAAGCCCCTGTCTTGGACAAGGTAAGTAATCATCCATGTTGCAGTTTACATTTGAACACATCCAGCCTAATCACACTGAAGGTACTAATTTTCCTTCACCTTCCAAGCTCATCTTATTCAGCAGAAGCATAGGCTTGCCCATATTGTTAAAATTATGCCATGTTTACTTTTTGCTCTTTGCTGTTATTTCAGGTTTTAATCCAATGCCAGTTCCTAGGATTAGTCTTGGTATCCCTTTTAGTCATGCTTTGCCTCCATAAGAGCTGACCTTAAGACAAGTCACCTGTTCAGCATCAAATACTCATGAAAAATAAATCTTACTTAAATCAGCAGGAATGCTTTTCCTAGTGCAGTGCCATTATTAGTGAAATCACGCATCTGCTTCATGGCTGCATTTCTGAGGCATGACCGATCACCAAAGGAGGTGACGTGTGTACAAATACCTCGCTTTACAACTGTTTGGACATGGCACCTCTGGCATGTAATACATTTCTTAGGGTGTGACCTTCATCTCATAGTCTGTCTCTTTCTGGAATTTTAGTGAGCTGGTTTAAATGTAGAACTGGTTGATACAAGATAGAACATATAGAATACCTTGTGGCTTCTACAGTCATCAAGAGATGCTGCAACAATCAAAAAAATCAGGTTGAGGAATACAGGGGTATACAGCCTCATACAGATCAAGGATTTACTAGTATAGTCTAAACATAATACATAAAGTATTATATATTTCCTTATTTCCTGGATTAGTTTTTATATAAAAAAACTTTTAGCAAGGCTATGACCTATAAAGCGTGTCTACAATAGCTGATGTGTAAGAAAGACTGAGGTGTGTGGAGGAACTGGGGGTGGGGGTGTTTTAGGGCTGATATCTGCAACAAAATCAGACTGGCTGTAGTAGGGGCAAGATCAGATCCATAAGCAGCAGGGTAGAAGCAAATTTTATCTCATAAGTGCCTTGAAAATTGTTAAATCTTTGTATATCATTACACTATTTGATTATCTTCTGAGTAGGAGACAAAAAGTTTAGACTGAGATAAGTAGGTCACTAGCTGAACCATCTAGTTTACCTTACATTCTTAAGGCACTTAGGCTGAGCTGTGAGTTTGAAACAGAAAACAGCTTTGTGGGATTTATTAACAGCAATGAGCTGAACATGTTGCCAGGACTGGGCTAGAGTAGCTAAGAACTGCATTTAATTATCAAATCAATGTCAATTAAAATTGAACCCAGTATTTCAAAATTAATTATATAGGTCATAAAGTGAGTGCAGCCAACAAGCAAATTATCATGTCAATGTAGCAAAATAAGTCAATTCTTTAAACAAAATTTAGAAAGAATAATTGAGTTTTAAGTCCCAGTTATGGGTGTTTTCCAACATAGAGAAATTAAGACAATTGACTGAATCAATTAGCATTCAAAACAAGCTACTTTACTTCAAAGTAACCTGCTACCCTGTTTTAACCCTGCCCTTTCCCCATGGCCTGAATAAGACAGCTGGATTTACCAACTTTAATTTTTCTCTGTGGCTGGCAGAGTCAAACTGGCAAGCAGCTGAGTCTTAAATTCACCGGCTGCATCCACCAAGGGACAAATTAGTTCCAGGCTCTTACCAGATGACAAGTTGCTGTGACACTAGACAGCTCTCACCGTTACATCTGTGACTTAGGATCCAATGAGGGCAAGCTGCTTCTGCCAGTGCTGTGCCTCACCAGGAGCTGCAAGACTGGCAATGTGCAGACACAGAGCACCATTGCTGCTCTGGGCACAGATAAAGTGAAGCAGGGTTTTAAGGAGTTTTTTGTTGTTGTTTCTCAAAAGGGAGTATTGGGTGGAGGCAGCTGTGCTGCTCTGAACCAATACTTCACCTTGCCAGTGTCTGAGCTCATGCTCTCAAATGTTAAAGAAACACTAAGGACAGCATGCTAAGCAGAAGATACAATTTCTGACTGATCTGACGCCAGTAGTGTTGTTGTACCAAGGGTTGGGAAAGCTGTTGTCTTCTGCTTGATTATCACCCCATTGGAAAACTGACCGGTTTTGGGGCAGACAGAAACACCTGAAGGATGATTGAAGGGTGACTTGGATCATGGGAGTGTGAGAAAAGAAAAAGGTGGAGGCAGGACAGAACCTGGGTCCTATTGCTAATGAATGCATGTAGGATTAGTGTTTTACATTAAGTGGAACAGCTTTCACAGGGACACCAAGTTCTTCAAATAATTTATAACTTGCTGGTTGGGGCTGGCTCTTGGGAGGTGGAAGATGCGGTTATCTATCAGGAAGAATTTGAACATTTGTTTCCCATATCCCCGTAGCCCAATAATTAGCTAGGAACAGCACCACTCTTGTGAAGGCAAGAAAAAAATGTTCATGTCAGAAATTCTGGGGCATGTGTCTAGAAGGGTCATCATAAAATGACAGGCATTGCTCTATAATCTGAACTCAGGCAAGTCTGTGATAGTTGGGACTTCACAGCTCTTGGCATGTACTCCTGGCCAAGGCAGTGCAAAGGCTGGCTGTGCTCCAGCCACATGGAGTCACTCCCCAGGTCCCATGTCCTCCTACAGGTGCAGGCCCTGCGCCTTACCTCAGTGCATGGTCCTTCAGATGCATGGTTTTCAACCAAGAGTAATTTTGGAGCTATTTATGTATGACTATTTCAAATAGAAACTAAGACCCTATTTTTTTTTACAGAATCTGGAGCCTCGTCCATAGTTTCCTTGATTCTTTATTTAAAAAGAACAAGAAGAACACAATTCCTTGTATTTTTAGGGGATTAATTCTGCCTTCCCACATATGACCTTTTAATGATGTTACCATATGCCCTTGAACCCACCATGCATATTCACATAAAATGAAATATTAAAATATTAAAAAGAAGAAAAGGGACAGGGAACTTCCCCAGTCAATGTGTAGACACAAATAGGGATAGAAGAAAGAGTTAAGAGGGAGAAGTTGAATTGTTCTGAAGAATGTGGCCGATTTGCAACACACAGGTCAACAGAATTCTTTGGCCACTGAAACTTATGTTGAAGTTTCTTGCCCTTGAAAAACAGAGACATCAGGCCCACAAGATCTTCTAGATTTACCTTGATTTTCTGTGGCAAATTTTTATTTCCTTCAGCTTAGTGTTGCCCAAGATATTAGTCTTGGGCTGCAGCAATAAAATCTTGTTCTCACTAAGGCAAGAACACATGGGAGACTGTCTATTTGAGAGTGTATTTAACCAGTTATGGCAACCACCACCAAGGAGAGCCCTGAAAATATGAGGGGCTGGATAAATATATAAAGTTTTATGACACAGCTTTCAGCTTCACTACAAGGAAAAGGCTTGAGAGTATAAGATGATTTTAACATTTAATATAAAGCTTTGACATCTCCTCAAGTATAACTGATGGTCATCAACTAACTTAATTTATTCAGCTCACACTGAGAGCAGTTGATGTTTTGGAACTGTGACCACCAACCACTCATCAAACCTTATGTCAGGACCAGCCATGATAGATCAACCATGAGAAGCATCATGGCTGATCTCCAGGAATTTATCTAAAAAGGAGAAAGATTTTACATCTTCTTGCTATGTATTCAACTGTAAGAGGGTTAATGAGATGAAATCTGTATTCACAATCTCTCATAAGTATTCTAAGATACTCAGTTAAAAATCACACAGTAAATGAAGAAGTCACTGTTGCTGTTACAACTGGTATTTGATAAATAGCAATATTCAAGGTGCCAGCTTTATACTTCAAACAAAGAAAAAAGTCATTGTTTAATGTATTGGACTATGCTTTATATTCATCACTGTAATGTTCAAAAAGTATCAGGTTGTGTTTTTTCAGCTGCTGTTGCTCTGAATTGCAAAATCTACAACTGAGCTCAAAATGATGAAATGAATTAAAAAATCACCAAGCTGAGCAAAGACATGGTTTTCAAATGTGAACTAAATTTTATCACAAAAAGTGGATTTTTTAGTGGTCCTGCATACCATCTCAGAGCACAGATCCTACTGACACAACTCTGTTCTCAGTTTCTTTATAAATATTGTGGATAGCCCAGATAAACTGTATTGTGTTCCTTCTTTTGCAATCTAACATCATAAATTCTTATTAAATATAATCTTTTTTGACCATTCGGAGCCAAACCTTTCCCTTTCTTAGGTTGTCAGCTTTTGCTGCAGGGCACTAGATCTTCTGCTCATCTTCAGGCCCTGCTCACAAGAATCTTACAGGATCATAACTATTTCCTTTTTTTAGCATAAGGGACAACCCAGCCCTACATTTGGAAGCATCACACCATTCAGGCACGTTTCCCCAGCAACACTGTCTTTATTTTAAGTTGTATCCCCAGAAAAGAAGGAGGCTGCCATCCATCCACCCACTTATGATTCCCTCTAGACATTCTGTCCTTTTATTTTTGACATCATTTAACGAGTAGGCTTTCCCTGGTTTGAAAAAAGCACCAGAGAAGTTAGCATGTGCTTTGTTGCAACATCCTTATTTCCTAATTTACATATAGCTTCCCTGAGCACTCACTTCATTAAGAAAACTGTGTCATGGAGCAGTGACTCCTTGATCCAGCCAGTGCAAGGTGGGCAGATAATTTTGTTCTCCAGGAACAATAACAACAGCAACACATTGAGCCTCTTTCTCTTGGATAACTCATGGTGCTAGATTGTGCCTCCTGTTACAGAATTTATTGGGTCATATCGATTTCTGCTGTTCTCTAAATGACATTGCTGGAGTTAGAATGGGGAAAATTCATTTTGGCTATGTTTTCTCTGAACAGAAGGCAGGGAGCTGTGCTTGATTGCTTATTCCTTTGTTTTATTCTTACACTGTAGTCAGTATGAGGTTAATCTTAAGCCACTGCAGACAGGTTTCATCTTATCCAGCTCCTTCTGCCCCCAGAAGAAATTCCTTTTCTTCACCAGAATTTTACAACTGGATAAGTGCATTATTGATTCCCTGGTGAAAATAAAGCTGCTTTAAAAAATGCTTGTTAATGGTAGTTTGATGATGAAGTTACTTCAGAATTGCCTTTCAGAGCTGTGGGGAAGATCATGAACTGTAGCAGCATCATTGTTCTGTGCCAAAAACTCAGAAAATGACTAGAACCTGTCAGGCTACACTGTAAAGTGAATGTGTAATTTTTTAAGTGTAAAACCAGAAGAAATTGTAAATACAAATATGTTTCCTGGGTAGGACAGAGAACATTTAAGAATATTTTTCAACTGATAGCTTGGATGTTGGTTATATATCCAATATACTCTCTAGAATTTGTTTTGGAGATTTTATTATGCATCATGAAGCTTTAATACAGTCTTTATTGGCTTCTTTAATGTTGTACTCATGTATCTTCCTGCATTTCATCATAGATAAATTGGTGCTTAATTTTACATCCCTCCTCACTCTTCCATTAAACATGATCTTCTTTAGATGCTGTATTGTTGGCCAGGAATATAACTTTGTCAACAGAAAGAAAAAGAAAATTTACATTGCATGCAATTAATTTTCTTGTCTGAGGACTATTCATCCAATTAAATAAGCACAACATGATCTCCACTTTCATATGACCTCATGAGAGTCACATACCTCCAGTCATCTCAAATCTCTGAGGTTAGCAGTGATAAACCAAACAGGAGTCACCAGTTATTGCACCGTATCTTTTTATATTTACAAGTGATGAGATGCAGTCCCAATGTGTCTCCCCAGTGAGATGGCTGACATAACCATTGACATGGTTGACTGTTTTCTGTCTGAGTTTGGACTTTTCCTCCTTCTTTAGCAATTAAGTCTTTACAGATAAATCCCTAAGCACTCTGCTTGTTTTTAATTGTGGTGTCTTACAGAAAATTATACTGTGGAGGAAAGTCTGTCTTCTCCACTTACATCCACACAAGAATGCTCGAGAGGCTCCAGCCTCTGCTTGTTTCTGATAGTAGGGTTGAAACAGGCAGATATTGCATTTGACAGAATATGAGGGATAGATAAAGTGCTTCTCTGCTGAGTCAGAATTTAGTTTTCTCTGCAGATAGTCACTCTGAGAGACCTAGTTCTCTGCTGCATTCTTTGTCATTATTTCCCTCAAGTCATGCTTATTCTCAAATTTTTCATCTTTTTTTTTGGCTTTGGAATAATTCCTTTATTTTCAGAGCCTTCAGAGCCAGCAGAAAGTGCAGCCATTGTCATTTAAGACAGACAAGATGCATTCTTGAGATGTATTACTATAAAAGGGAAAAAAAAGCTCACCTTACTACATCTCATGCACAATGTTGCTAGCATTGAGGGATGTTCAGGTGCATAACTATAACAGGGGAAAACTGCTCATCAACCAAATCAAGATTGAAGAGTTTTATTGATTTGTTAGCAGCACATAATTAATCAGCAATTGGTGAATAATAAATTCCAGATCAATACCAACAGATAAACCATGACAGTAGGCACTTACAAACTGCCACTGAGCTCCAACAGATCTTTGAACACCCTTCTATAACTAATCCCCAATAGTTCAAATCCCGCACAGGGAGTGACAAGTGCCCACCTCCCTCCCCTGGGTGTGGGGCCTCCCTCTTTGCCCACTTCTCCCTTGGGAGATGTGTCTGCTCTGGCTGTGTGTGACCCCCCCACTGCTCCCAACACCCCCTGAACCCCCATGCCACCAAGAAAGCCCCAACAGGCCACAAGCGCAGGATCTCTCTGCACTGCACCCACAGGTTCACCCCTGCTGGGTGCTGACTGTCCCCCATTCTGCATGGATGCTTCACCCTTGGTGCTGGGCAGGGGCCATGGTGTTGTGGGGCCACCCCAGCACTGCCAAACCCTGCTCTGTTCCCATCGCCAGGGCACTACCCTCTGTTACAAACTTTGGTACGTCCTTTGCATTCTTTTAAAGCTCACTCCTCTGTTTCAAAAGACTTCAGTTCCCTAAATGCTGCTGATGGTCTTCTTCCTCTTTAGCAGCACCAGTCTGGGCAAACATCCTCTCAGACAGTTTCTGGTGCTCTGCTTGTGTGAACTGTTGACACGCAAGTTCCTATCTTAGCAGGCCATTTTGCCAAGGGTGGTTCACAAGAGCAATCTCACACACAACATTTTGCTGGCAAGAAATATTTATAAAGAAGAGAAAGTAAATGCAGATGGGGGATAGGAGGTACAAAATGTCTGTATTCCTGTCACCACACTATCGTTCTCCCTCATTTGTTTTGTTTGGACACTGCATCATATTAGGGGAACTCTTTCTCTAAACATTTATGTCTCACACTGGGTTTGGATCTTTGACTGGGAACTTTGGTCCCTGTTGGGCTCAGCAACATGCAGTCCCCAGAGCAGAGATTAAGTGAGCAGAAGGGCTCGTTCATGGAGTCCTTCCCCAAGCAGGGAGAGCTCTCTCGATTCAAGGTTTGGTCTACATGGAACAACTAAGGAAGGTGTGATAGAAGATACCGTGTTAATGGAGCCCGATTGTGTAAGACCGAGTCCGTAATTCTACGCCTATAACAAAAGCCACTATACTTCTGCAAATAGACATTTGGGAAAGGACAATTAAAAAGCTGCATTCAAACGTATTTGAGGAGGAGGAGATTAAAAGCTTTAAAAAGTCATTAAACTGTGAAACAGAGTCCCCTCCAAAGGAAAGCCTGCCTTTTGGTTGCCAGTGACTCCTCTAGCCAGCTGCTTACAGGAAGACCAGACAGATCTTTTTCAGTCTGCCTTAGGGAAAGGGACATACATGCTCTGTGCATGAAGGGCTCTGGGACTCAGGTGTAGAGAGAAACAGCTGCTGAGGGTAGGATGCACTGCTCAGTAGAGTCTATGGGAGAGGCATTACTGCTGACAGTCAGTTTTGGACCCTAATCCAAATAGTATAAACAGATTTAGTATTAACAGCTCTTAGTTTATTGTTATTTGCCAGTTTGGTCTGATTGCTAGACTCAGAAGTGGCTGTTTCCATTAAACTTACAGTTCCAATATTTTCAGGCCAATAAAATGCTTTAAAAGCTGAAAAGCTTTTGCTTTTGCTACAGTAAAGCTTTTGTGATTAATGAGGTAAGAAAATACTCAGGCCAGTGAGTGTCCAGGCATAACTACTTTGGCCAAAGGGCAGAATAAAAGTTAGTTTGTCTTACAGCTGTCAAGAGTCAGAAGACATACAAGAGTTCACACAAATGAAATTTAATGTGTCAGGGAAGCAATCAGTTCATTTTCAGTTCTAGTAAAATTCTGTATAAATACCTTCGACCTAAAACAGAGTGAGAAAATTAATTGCTTTCAGATTAAATGACTCAAATTACCTAACAAGAAAAATACAGATAACTTCAGCAATAATTCTAAGTGACAGTGTTTGGGTACTTACTCATTTTGAATGGCATTCAACTCAGATCTTTGACAGGGGTAAGTGCTGTTAGAAATGGCTAAGGGAAGCAAAGCTTTGGTTAAACACCTTGCTCCTCGCTCAGTGATAGATGCATAACTTGTAGTGTCCGGAGGCCTGAGCTCTCACTTATTTACACACTCAGCTTCCTAGATGTTTTGGGTTTTTTTGTGTATGGACTTAAAGTTAGGCAGATAATGAGCAGGGGCAGATAATGAACACAGGGTTGGTGAGTCATATGATATTGAAATGGATTAATGTCATCTGGTGGTTTCTTCTGTCTGGCTGATGGGTTTAGAGTGGGTGGTATTTGAGGAAACTCAGTTGGGTAGTAAAAATGGCCTGGGATCGGTTGTCCCTGTAGCCAGCTCTTGGTGAGACAAACATTTATTTTAATATATTCTCTTCACATATACTAATGAAGATATAGGATTTGGCTATTTGCCAGAAATCTTAGGCATATGGTATGCATGTTAGCCTATATCCTTTAATCAGTGTAAGGTATCCATTACCACAGACTGTGGTAATCTCTCTATAAACACAAAATTATGATTTACATATAACTATATTCAAAGAAAATTAAAGCTATGAATTAAATAATTCCGATTTAGGAGGCATGGGTGAATGAGTGTTGGCATTATAATTCAGTTAAAATCAGATCTGTTCAGCTGGTGATGTCAGTATGTGTCAGCCACTCCAGTATGTGACTGAGAGACCACCTGGAAGTTTCTGGTAGGGCACAAGCTAAGAAGCCAGAAACAAATCATTCTGGACAAATCCTTGATGAAAGCTCAACTGCAGGTATTGACTGAGTTATCCCACTGGTTGCCTAAGCAGAACAGCATGCTGCTCCCCTGTCCGACTGGAGAAGCACCAAAGAAAATTAATCCAAGCAAAAGTTCCAGATTGAAGACCTTTTCAAATGTCTCGAAGTGTACTAATTATAATGAACTTTCAGCCCACTGTAGCCCAATACAGCCCATTGCCACAGTACTGTTTCCATATAGCACAACCTGGTAGCTGTAAATTGCTTCATTTCAGAAGAATTTCCACTTCTCTGGCTGAACGTAGTAGACAGAAAATCATATTTATCCAAGAAATTAGCCAAAGTTTCTTCTTATTCTTTATTTATCAATCACAGAATATTTTATTCTAAAATTATGGGTGCCATAATACTGCTGTTGCTAAATATATGCTACGCCTCTTGACTCACCATAAAAAATTCTCTTGTTTCTCATTGACCCCTCACCAAACCTTCATTTTAAACTAATTTGTAAATCACCGTGGGCACTGAAACTCTTAACCTATTTCTATCTTTGCATGCAGGAAGCCCAGGACCTTAAAGCAGGAATTTAATTTGTGCAGTACACGTATGGCTCATTAATGTGGTTTGGTGCTGATATATCCATTGGCAAAGCTGCACTTTAGCTAACCTTAAGTGCACCTTAGCTAACACCTATGAAATAAAATGTACAGCAGTGAAGAAAGGTGAATGTGTTAACTATACGACACATCTATATGAAATTTTAGTTTTAAACACTTTTCCCCACTCTTCCCTCATACTGCCCAGTCACTGATAAAATACTATTTTCAGTATGGTAATAAGTTGTACCGATAATTTTTAATGGAACTTGTATGACAATTTTTATCTTATCTTTAAGTATAAGCCTCACTTGAAGTAAATGAGAAACTCCACAGGCTTCACAGGGCCAACCTGTAGGCAAAATTTGCTGAAGGAAAGCTCGGGGTACATTTAGGGTACTCACTGGTAAAGAATGCAATAAAACAGATCCTGCATCGGGCATGAGAAGGAGGCAGGAAAGATTCAGGCAGCATCCAGTATTTTACTTCAGGGAGGGGTAGATTTTACCCACCCAACATGATCACACGCCCCTTTTCCTATGCTACTGCAAAAAATTCACACTCCTAAACTCAGACATAGGTAGATACTTTGAAAGGGGCTATTATTTAACAGGCTGTGTGGGACAGAAGTGGGAATTTAGTCAGATAATGAGAAATCTGAGGAAGAAAGCTGGCAGAAGCTGACTGCTGAGTGCCTGCTATAGCAACATCTGACCTCTCCTGACAGCTCCCCACTCAGATTATTGCACCCAAAGGGCTACGATGAGGCAAAGATGGCTGCCTCTGCCAGGGGAAGGAACAAAGGGTGAACTAATGGTGC
Organism: Athene noctua; assembly: GCF_965140245.1. NCBI lineage: Eukaryota > Metazoa > Chordata > Aves > Strigiformes > Strigidae > Athene > Athene noctua. Next base: position 193,845,855 of record NC_134037.1, read on the forward strand.
TGGGGTCACTAAGCTGTTCCTGCGCCTCTTTACATACTCAGGACACACAGTTGTGGAGCTGACGGAGTCACATGAAGCCTGGCTTCTCTCTTCTCTGTGAGAAAGCAGGCGTGTCTCCTCTCTGACTGCTCTGAGATGCTGAAATGCTCCCCACCAGGAACAGTCCTGCTGTCACCCTTTTAGTGTGCAGTGCAGCCATTGAGGGACATTATGGGATGAGGTGGGTTGCTGTGCCAATAATCCCTTCTGCAGCTTTTTATGTCTGGTATCCCACGTTGGGACCATTGCCTCCCTAACATCGCTACTACATATGTTAGAAATTGGACAACAGGATATGTATTTGCCTCAGCGGGCCCAAAGTCTATAAATACAAAGAGGCTGGGAGGACTCTGCCTTTCTCAGTCTCAGATCTGATTAGAAAGTGTTGCCCTTAGATCCAGCACAGAGAAAAGCGGGGGTCATTTTCTGAGGTCAAACCCAGTGATTAAATTGGGAAGAACAGAGAATCACCTTTCTGTTATGAAATCTATGTCTTGTCTACACACTTACTATGAAATAATACAAAGAGGTGGATGGCTTTCCTTATTTCACATGAAGGTAAATATAATAAGATGGGCTGGGACTTGTTCGATAGGAAAGTTCACACCCCTTCTAATTAGAAGGTAACCTTAATTTCCCGAGCTGCTACGAGGAGAAGTATTTTCCGAAGACTCAGTAAACTCTACTCCAAGCCTGCAGTTTTTGTCTGAAATAAAAAACCCCAGCAGCGCCGCCGCTTCCCCTTGCACAGCCTCTTCTTTCCTTCCCTTCCTCCGTCCTTTCTGTCACCTCCCTCTAGAAAACCAGCTTTGAGGGCGGTTTCCAAAGGGCGGAGGACGGGGTGCCTGGAGCAGGCGGACCCCGGGAGCCCCCCGCCCGCGGGCGGCGGTGGGGCGGGTTTCTCGGTCCCGCCGGGCCGAGCCGGGCCGGGGGGCGGCGGCGGGGGGCGCCGTGCCTGGCAGCGGGGCCGCCCCGGCGCCCATTGGCTCGGCGGCGGCCCGGGCTCGGCGCGGCCCCATAAAGGCGGCCGGGCCGCCCTCCCCGCCCGCCGGCCGGCCGCTGCCCCGCCATGCCCTCCCCGCCGCCCGCCCTGCCCTGGCTGCTCGCCGCCTGCTGTCTCTGCGCCCTCCCGCGGGGCTCAGGTACGTCCCGCCCCCAGCACCGGCAGGGGGGGGAGGTGGGACCATACACACACAGAGACACGAGAACCCCCAAACCTTGGGGAGGGTGGTCGCCCCTCGAGGGGCGCCGTCGGGGCTGGGCTCCGCGGCGCCCCCCGCACAGCCGTGTGCCCCCCGTGTCCCCGCAGGGTTCCCCCAGCCTTTCTCGCGCTACAGGGACGGCGTGGACCTGCCCAAAAGCCAGGTAGGTCCCTCTTCGCCTTCCCCACCAGCCCCCCCCCGAAAGCTGATGAGCGGTGGCGGGGCCGGACAGACCCGGCCCGGCCCGGGCTGGACGAGGGAGGGTGGGAAACGGGACTCGCCCGTGGCGGGGAAGTGGGGTAGGAAATGGGCAGCCGGCTGGAAATGAAATCCCTGGGGTGGGTGGTAGAGCGAGTGGGGAGGCTGACGCCCTTTGCTGCCCGGGGAGGTGGATGGGACGGGTGTGGGCAGGGGTGTGATGCGCAGCGAGGTGCAGAAGAGGACACCAGACTCTCCGGGCAGGCTAAAAACCAGCTGGTCCCGACCTCCTGAGCTACAGTGCAGGTCCCAAGGTATGACAGACCCACCGTTAATGTCTAACCTTTACTTTTTAAAGCAACTGGCACTGTGTTTCAGTCAGTGGATGGAACTGTCTGACCAACCCCAGGTAAATTGACTTTGGAAATGTGTTTGATCTGCTGGGACTCTCTCTTCCAGACATACTAATTGCCCCGTGTAAACCTGAGCATCAGTGTCTGCAGGTGGCAAAGCCTCCTCCGGAGAGCCGGTGGCTCTGAAGAGCAGAGCGAGTTTGCTGGTGTGTGTGCTCTCTTCCCTGCAGAGTTAGCTCGGACCTAGAGAAAGAAAAAGCTGTGCTTTTCTTCCCATCACAGGGGTAGCTAGCTCTGAAGCAAGAAGTGCCAGTCGGTGCTGTAGGAGTTATAGGCAGGGTTGTGCCTGGTCCCAGCTCTGTGGTGGTGGGTGGATGGGTTTTCTCTGGGGTGCTCAGAGGAGAGGGGTGCGAGGAGATGTTTTCGTATCTCATTTCTGCTGTGGTGTCTCTGACCCACAGCTTGCAAACAGTTTAAAAACTCACTGGCTTTGAAAGATCAGCCCGACTGCATTTGATACTGAGCCCAAGGGTCATCTTCATTTTCAAAGGGGAGAGAAAAATCTTTGCAGGATCAGGAATTATCTGGAAATTTTGAACATTTTGTGCTCATTTTTTTTTTTCTTTCTGATTTTCTTTCAGTTTTACAAACCAAGACTTAGGGAAGATAGTTCCCAGAGCCAGTTATTCAGGTGTCTTAGATTTTACTTCCTTTGGAGGTAGTAATTTCTCATCTAATGTGATTGCATGCATTAGCAGATGCCTGTCCTGTGGCAGTGAGTATGGGACAGTATATTTCAGTATATGTTTAAAGATTATAATACTGATTGTCTGAAATGCTGGTAGATTGAAATCGGTGTAGACTAAATATGCCAAAACCCAAAGCTATTTCATGAATTATTAGCATAGGAAAATGTATTTTAAATAGAAGAAACTGATTCAGATCTCTTTATAGCACAAGACGGTGTTGACAACTTTAGTGGTATTGTGTCTACTCTCCTCATATAAAATATTAGTTTTTCATCTCATAATAGCATCAGTAAGTCTTGACCTGCTCTGAGTGGTTTTAGTGGAACTGTGTTCAATCTAAATTGTGCTGGGATCAGAATCAAGCCCATTCTCTATCAAAGCATGTATATCGCATCCTCTCAATAAATGTATCAAAGTACTGTTTGTTTTTGCAGATCTCCAGCACTGTTTTGGATCTCTGTTATTCCATATTCAACAGCATGCATACAAATGAGGTAAGGTGTAATCACTTCTTTTATTTCAAAGCACCCCCTCCTTAAACTTAAAAACCAACCCCTCTAAAACAGACTTTCTGACACTTCTCTCCAAACAATAATGTATAATCTAGTAGTGTCATGGTTTAGGAGATGTAGGAGATTATATAAAAGATTATTCTTCTCATTAGTAGTTTGCATGTAATTCTTAATGCCATTAAATATGAAAATGATGTTTTTCACCAATTTGAAGCTCAAGAACCAGATCCACTTAGAGCCAGAGTCAGTATTTTAACCTGACCCCAGTATTTAACCTGACATTATTTTGAATAATACAGGGTTAAATATGCTAAAATTGTACATAACATTGGATCAACAGCATACTTAAGATCATGCTGAACATGGAGATGTATGAGATGCTCTACTGATTTTAATACTCGACTTTAATTTATGTTTCTGACTCTGATCTAAAAGATTAAGTTGAGGAGTTATTGAGTATAGCTCTTCCTCATTGGTGTAGTCATATTAGGACTTAGCTCAATGTCAATTCTGCTTTATATCACTTTTTTTATTATTGCCAGTTTAAGAGCCTTTCCCATAAAATTTACTCAGTCCCTGGGTATATTAGAGGCCAGTGTACTTGCGGGTTCTTTGAGTCCTCTGTTTCAAATCACAAGTAGTTCCTTCAAGACAATAATAGAAAGTATTCTGACATGCATTTCAATATCTCTTCTTGCCAGTGTGTTTAGCTTATTATAATTCCAAGCATGCTTTCCTAAAGCAGCCATAAAACTCAACAAAACTGAAGTTGATTGTATAAAAAAATTCTAGCATTTCAGTCTTAAATGTCTCATAAATGTTTTTGAGTTCAGTATTGACTCCCATGCTTCTGCAGCTTAGCTGATGAGGGGACATCCAGAATCATCTGGTAACTTTGAATGGAGCCCTATTTCTGGTTACTATTTTAGTTACTAACTTTGCAAAAAATTCACCTTCTGTTATGCGATCTCAAGACTGGTAGTTGAATCTCATACAGTATTCTTTCAAGAGATGACTAATACCAGCTGCATATCTGCAATGTGATTTCTAGGTGTGGTCTGATTAAGTAGCAGATCAGATATAAATGACAAATATGGAAAAGGAGCTATGCAAAAATTCCAAAATGTTACCCAGCTGGTCAAATCTCATATGTGAAGTTGTACTTTCTCAGCCTATGAGGAATCTTGAGAAGACACTGCAAACATGAATCTTTGTGGTGCACCCAGTGAAAGAGTTATGAAATCCTACTGATTTGGCTGGGCTTCAACTTCCAACATGATACTATATTTGTGTGGATTTTTTTTAAAAAATAAATTATTTGGTCAGATTATGTAGAGAATGTAGATGGTGTTTCAAGAGAAGTGAGGCTTCAGCGCCATGAAAGGCAAAGTCAGTGACAATTTGGGCATTAATGGGACTTGAACTTTTAAAATCTTTTGAGAGAACTAATAGAGTATTTAACTTCAGTGTCTAATCTTTGGGTAAATCTTGCAGATGGTACTTTCAAATGACTCAAAAAGAGCTATCTACACCCAGCTACATTGCAATCACCTCCTTGAGAGTTTGAAATTTCTGTCGTAAAGTCAGACCAGAAGCTCAGTTTTTGCCATGTTTCTTCCACATAGTAAACTATTGCCTGTTATAAATAAGGAAATTTGAAACTGCAGGCTAAGTTATGAGTCAGTCTCTATCTTTGCTTGGTATGTAATACCCATCTAAGAACAGAACTAGCATTCACACTGTCTCTTTGTTGTAGTCTCCTCATTTGCATCCTTTAAGGTTACACCTTGATTGAGCAAACACTTTTTTCCTCCATAGTATTTCATAGCCCTGTAAGTTGATATCAGCTGCTTTATAAATCATTGTCTTGAGACTTGAACCCAGGAAATCCTCACCTGATACCCTGAATTGCAATTCCCTCCTTGCTTGTATATTTCATCTTTTTTAATTCCTGCTCTCCAGTTTCCCACCCACATGCTTTTCCTGTGCTCATCCCCTGTCTTCATGTCCTTGCTCATTACTTGTCCTTGTTTTTCAAGCCCACCCCAGGTAACTAAGTCTGTTCACTGATAATAACTGTGGCACTGATATAATGTGGCATACAGAGCTGTCCCATTCCTGGCTAGTTGGGAGCAGGCAGCCCGGCAGCCGTGCCATGGGCAGGAGGGCTCCCAAACCTGGTCTGTGTGCCAGACTGCAGGTCCAGGGCTTTGTTAGACCCTGAGCTTAGTCTGTTACCATGAAGTCATGAAGGAAGTTTTCTACTCAGCCTTACATCAAGGAATAGAAAATGAGCAATTTATTGAAGAATAAAGGCTGCAGAGGAAGGCTTAAAACCAGTAATCATGTCTGGGTTAAAACCAAGGGCAGTCTGAAAGGTGACGATCAGCCACATTTTAACAAGGTAAGAGCTATGGGTACAATTCAAGCCTGTGGAATGGAACTGCTGCGTTTGCTCCAGGTTGAGCTCTGCTCCACTGCCCAGAGCATGGCTGTGCTTTGCTGTACAGTGAGGGAAGCATGTTGAATGATGGGGTAACATTGGTTAAGGCAAGGTTTAAAACCAACCTTTGAAAAGATCTGTTTGCTGCTGTTCTTGTATCTGTCTGTGGTAAGTGTAAGAATACCTCTTTTCTCACATGGAGTGCAGCAACCTCATCAGTGATGGAGGATTACTGTGACAAACCAGACAAATGACAGCATCTTGTTTAACTTACACTGTCCACTTGCAGGAATCACAGATTGCTGCTACAAAGTTTACAAAGAAGGTATGTAAATGTGAAGACAAGCAAGCAGCAATAGACAGGGAAGTACAGCCCTTCCCCCGTGTCTTTTGCTGCTTTAAGTCAGCTTGTTTTTTCAGTGGTTGGGAAGAGATATATGCTGACCCTGCTTCTGCAAAGCAATTCACCATGTCTAAAGCTTTCTTTTATAAATTTTCTAAAGCTTGTGAATCTTTAATTATGGTATATTTACGCTAGACAGAATGAATAGTTATTGACAATGCCCTTTGGGTATTAATTTTGAATCGGCATTCCAGATGAATGGGCATTGGGGACTATCAACATTTTGTTGTTTGTATGCTGCTGAAAAGGGCCTGAATTATTGATATTCTGATGGAATGTCACTGAAACTTGTCAACAGATCTATGGAATGGAGTTTAAAGTATTTTGTTAATGGTTTGTGTTTTATCTTACAGGATAGTCATGGGACTCTGGGACGGCCTTTTTTCCTTTTTAGGGTATCTGAATCTCTTACTACTTAAAGATTCTGAATCACAGACAATGTTACATATCCATAGACAAGCAATTGTTTGCCTTCACAAATTCTTGCTGCACTTGTTTTGAGTAAAAGCCAAATATCCCTTTATTGAAAGCTTAGGGAGTTATTTGTTTAAAAAGCTCTGGTTCAACTAAAAGACCACAAAATAATGAGATCTGGGGTAGTAATGGATTAAACATTTTTTTGATTTGAAGAGGTGACTGCAAATGTTTTGTCTTGAGCCAAGTCACCCAAAGATAGAAGTAGTACGTGGCTTGTATCTCGGAGACTTCCAAGGTGCACTAATGCTAAATTTGTGAGATAAAACATGTACATGAGCTGAATGTCCACTTGGTCTGAAAGGTGTGGCCAGTGAGGGATGTCACACTGCATAACAGGGTGAAAAGCCAAAGCAAAATTACAGACATTATTTCATGTTTTTCACCTGATTTTCACTCACTGGCTTGCTTAACTATGGCATGGCCTAATGCAGAATATGCTGGTTTAGAGACACTGTATGATTAACACCAAACTAGTTTTTAGGAATATCTTCAATACATTACAAAAAATACTGAAGTATGTTGTAGGAGGTAACCAGGGTCCCAGTTCAGCTGTCACTTACATTTTGGCTCACCTCAAGTCTGTCTGGCCAGGTACTTTCTGTGCTGGTACTTATATGTTCTTTCTTGGGCATCTACATAGTACTTCAGTGAATTGGGACCAAGACCCTTAATGAGAATAATTGAAGTCAGACTGTTTATTTGTTTGGGCAGAGGATGAATTAATATCTTAGACTCAAAGGCAAACCCTCCCCTGCATGGATCCCCTGGCATTTGACCTATTGACCCTTTTAAAGAAATATTATTGCAGCCTTCTTATGTACTTTGTGTATGTCTGCATGATGGGAGATGTATTTTGGTGTGCTTATAAATTTGGTATCTAATACTTCTGCACAACCATATAATTATTATGTTTTTCAGCCTCGAAATGGAAGAACTATTGAAAGCAGTGGTAAGTAGGCATCCAAAAGTGACAAGAATTTTCCTGATTTTTCAATAAAGATGACCCTTGTGGCAGAAGGAGCTACTGAGAAGTATTACAAACCTACATAGTCATGTGGATGTTTCATATGGTGACTGAGAAATGTCTGGGCAGAAGTGCTTTTTATCATGTTTGGAGACTTAGAGTGTATGCTCTGACAAAAGGATTGTTTTCTTCCCTCTTTAAGGTTAAGTAAGGAGGAGTTTTCATCCTCTGCAAAATGATAGAAATGATGCGGAAATTAGAAGTTTAAAAACAGAGGGTGTAAATTGTACTTGGAACATGAAAGCTAGCCAGGTCCTTCACTGTGATAAATGTGGACTCCTCTCTGCTCCAAGAGACATTCAGTGACCTAATCTTGTGTGAGAACCCACTAATGCAGATCTCTGCATGTGGGTGGGTATTGTTCTCACATCAGAATTAGGATCTCTTTTGGGGTAAACATTGACTAGGAAGAGCAACGGTGGATATGTAAGAAAGGAGAACAATGAGATCTAGTCATATAGCTCTTACGTATCCATCTTTGAAAGGGTCTATTAAAGGCCTTAGTGAACTTTAAGGAGAGACAGTCAATGTACATGAGTCTCCTCCTTCCATCTCTTCCTCCAGTCTTACCCCAGAATAAAAGATCACCATTTTCTGTTTGCAATGTAAGAATTATTTCCAACTGTTAACTGAAAGGATTGGGTCTTTTGGAAGAGGAGAGAAGGATAGGATAAAAAAAAAAAACCTACAAAGAAAATTTTGCTGTATATTCAGCATTCAACCATTTCAGAAAGAAAGGAATCAAAGACTGGGAGAGTGTTGTAGAGCAGCATCTCTACTTGCTCTGATCTTGGGCACTGCCCTGGCCATCCATTGCTTCTCAAGGATGAAAGGAAGATAAGGAACTAGATGGATCTCTGGTTTGAGACAGTATAGTGTTCTTGTGGTGTTAGGCCCACATACATGTGGGAAATGTTTCATAGCTATCACAGGTAGGGGCAGGTACTGCTGCCCAGATTTGTTTAGAGTTAACTGGAAGCGTGAGCCGACAACCCCAAAGATAAGCCAAAAAGAGTTCCTGTAGTTTCTGGGTAAAACAGTTCAAAAATAGAGTAAGCTTGTATCAAAGTACTCTATGCAGAGTACTCTAGTGTTAGCAGAATTGCTAGATTGTCAAACAAATTTCATTCAAGTGCTGGTGTAAAAGCCATTACTCTACAATGATGCCATAGCCTTACATACATCAGTAAATTTTATCCACATCTCAGTACCCTGAGCCAACCCAGCTGCAAGATGCACACCATGCCTCCATAACTCTAAAAGAAGGACAATGGAGTTAGGAATGATGGAGGGGGAACTCTATGAAGAGGTAGGATTTGTGTTTGAGTACAAATGATAGATCTGGGCACACTTACTGAACTTTCATAATTTTTTTTGTTGTTGCGCTAAAATTTGAGGCTATTTCATTTCTGACTTTGGGAAGGACCAGACAATACATAACTGAAGACTAAGTTATAGCCAGATCAACATCTCAACATAAAGTATGATACTGTGTTAATTTGTTTCAGAGTACCAAGGAGTATGAAGTTTATGGGTCGACTTACCAGCTCGATGACTTGGTTTATACAAAGAAAAGAGACTTTCTGTTGCACTGGTGGTCTGTTATGTGACTCAGTTGTCTAGAATTTGCTGTTCCATGTAATAAATTTGCAATCATTAATTCTAGTTGTCCTCTTTTATTGAAGCAGGTACTAGACTCCATTGGGCTATAGTGTAGCATTGCATGGTTCCAAATGTATTCAAAGGAAATCAATCATCTGAATATAAAAAATTTTCAAATCCAACTGTGCATTTTATATTTATAATATCTTTAATAGTGTCATGAATTAATATCTTGCCCTTTTGACAAGATAATATATTTTCCTAGCATTTCAAAATACACATCCCAAACTATATTAAAATCATCATGGATATTTTAATGATTTAATTCTTGTCTTGAATAACTAAGGCAATGAGTGTGATAACTGATGAATCCAAAGCACTTTGAAAGTAGTGAAACAAGTACTGCTCTTACAAACAGGCTCTATTTGATCAGATGATGTATCTTTACTAGATATCATAAAGCACAAATGAGTCACTTGAGAGAGATACTCTGAACATCTGTTGCTTTTACTGAGATAATAAATTTAAACCTGTGGTGCAGCCAATTGTGTTTGCACCATAAGGAGTGGGGTGGTTTGTTTTGGTAGGTGGAGACATCTGTGGGCAGAAAATTTAAAGTACTAAGCTGTTACTTCCTTAGGAAGAGCAGAGCATAATAAAAGCCAGGGTCTGGGGATGCACACCAGTTTGGGGTTCCTTAACACAAAGTGTGCCACAGCATTGGCTTCCCCAAGACCTTTGTTACTGCCCTTTCCCCTTTATGGCTACTCAGTCTTAGTACCATGGCATGGTACCATCTCAGTTATGCTGGCACAGCTGTTGTGAACTGGATTTGGGAACTTCTCTGTCTTTGAAAACAAACCCTGAGAAACCTGTGGGGGTATTTTTGTGAGGTTTGGGTTTTTTTAACTGGATTAAGTTCCCAAGTTAGGCTGTATTAACTGAAGTTTGGCTGGGAGATAGAGGGAAGTGATGAGTTATTTGACAATTGTTAGACCACATCTAGGGTAGTGTGTCTGGTTGTGGGCCCCCCCAATGCAAGGAGGGTATGGACAAACAGGAGGGAGCTCATGGAGGGCCTCTGAGGCAGTGGGGACTGGAGCACCTGCCCCACGAGGGGATGCAGGGGCAGCGGGGCTGGTTCAGCCTGGAGGGATGCCTTTAGGGACACCTAACAGCCCCTCCAGTGGCTACAAGGGGTTCTCAAGGAGACAGTCAGGCTTCTGATGGTGAGGGGTGGGAGGAAGATGAACAAGATGTATAAGTTGAAACAAGAGAGGTTGAGACTGGCTATAAGGAGAAACTTTTCCCCCATGAGGACAGCCAGGCAGTGCAGCCGGTTGTCCAGGGATGCTGTGCCATCCAGTCCTTGGAGGTTTTCAAGACCAGAGTATATAAAACCTGGTCTGAATTCCTGCTTAGGATCAGACCAGAGACCTCCTGAGGTCCCTTCCAGCCTCAGTTAATGTGACATGGGTATAATTTCATGCTACGTATTAGTATTCAGCCTGTAACAGGGTCATGTCTGGGGATGCACTGTGGTAATACAAATAAATATGAGATAATGATACAAAAGCACAGTAATGGCACTTCTGGCCTGTTTCACTTCAGAGGCCAAAGCCATACAGCATCAAGTTTTGCTCAGTTCTGCATAAATATTTGTACTGATTTGGGCTGGGATAATTTTCTTCATAGTAGCTGGTATGGCTCTGCATTTTGGGTCTGTGTCCAAAACAGTGTTGTTATCAACAATGTTTTAGCTATTGCTAAGCAGTTCTTGAACAGCGTGAAGGCCTTTTCTGCTTTTCAACCTGCCCTATCAGTGAGCAGGCTGGGGTTGCACAAGAAGCTGGGAGGCGACACAGCCGGGACAGCTGGCCCCAACTGACCAAAGGGATATCCCACTCCATATGATGTCATGCTCAGCAATAAAAGCTGAGGGAAGAGGAGGAAAGGGGGAATGTTTGGAGTGATGGTGTTTGTCTGCCCAAGTCACTGTTACATGTGATGGAGCCCTGCTTCCCTGGAGATGGCTGAGGACCTGCCTGCCGATGGGAAGTGGTGAATGAATTACACATTGTGCTTTCCTTGTGCACGCAGCTTTTGCTTTACCTATTAAACTGTCTTTATCTCAAGCCGCAAGTTTCCTAACTTTTCACCCCTCCAATTCTCTCTCCCATCCTGTCCAGGGGAGTGAGTGAGCAGCTGAGTGGGGCTGAGCTGCTGACCAGGGTTAACCCACAGCAATACTGAAGCATAGGCAGCTCATGCTGTGTGCTTACCATCAGCAGTGATTTCTATCCTGGTTTCAGCTGGGATAGAGCTAATTTTTCTTCTTAGTAACTGGAATAGTGCTGTGTTTTGCATTCAGTAGGGAATTTCCTATGAGAAGAGTGTTGATAATGTACTGATGTTTTTAGTTGTTGCTATGAAATCAAGGACTTTTCAACTTCCTCTGTTCTGCTGGTATGCAGGTGCCCAAGAAGCTGGAAGGGAGCATAGCCAGAGCCCTGGGCCCAAACTGACCAGTGAAATATTCCGTATCATATAATGTCATGCTCGGTATATAGATGAGGGTATATAGATGAGGGTTGGCCAGGAAGCTCTCTCTCCCAGGATTGCAGTGTCAGGATTTTCTTTGCTCTGGGATAGCTAGCTGAAGTACTAAGGCTTGGACAACTGGCCCAAGCCAGAGCTGACCTATAGATGAATCCTGTATATTTTATAACTGAAAAACATTGTGCTAGTAGGTATTGTACTAAATTATAACAACCCACTTATGCAGATGTAAAAAGTGCTACAGCATTGAAATACTGAAGCCTGAACAACAGGCCCCAAGCCGAAGCTGCTAATTTAGTATGTAATCATTAGCAAAGTATGTAAACTCACTAGTGAAAGATGTGGCCTAGAATATAATCAGTAGTGAGGAGAGAATGTATCCAACTTCCCTTGTTTAGCCTTGTTCAAGGCTGAGAACCCAAGTATCTGGCCTTGTTAGAAACTCCTTTTGTCTCTTGCCCCGAGCCCTGGCCAGGCTTTTGGTGGAATCCAACAGGAGAATGAAACCAGAAATTTTCCACTCAAAACAAAGGTGCCAGCTATTCTGGCTTGTCGATCTCTGGTATATAAGGCTGGGCCTGGTTGCAGTGACTTTAGATGCCTCACCTATGGGTGGATGCACTGCGTAGGATTTCCCCCTTGCCGGGACAGGCTCTCCAAACCCTCGCTGTGACCGGGGCTCCCCAACCACTGCGGGTCTGGGTGATGGGAACGTATGCAAGTGGTGATGGATCTTTCTTAATCACTATTCTCTCTCTCTTGTAGTAATGATTTAATGCATTACCCTGTATTTTCCTGTTTGTTGCTTTAGGTGCACTATTCTGCCTTTTCTTACTGCATGTCTTCTGTATTACTCTGTTACATTATTGGGTTATCACCAGTAAAACATGCCTACTCTTTTCACTCTGGTGTCCGAGTTTAATTGGTATCCTTAATAAGCAAAACACTAGCCAGGAACAGGCTGGGCATCAGTTAGTGGGTGGTGAGCAATTGCATTGTTCATCACTCATTTGTATATTCTATCTCAACCTATGAGTTTCCTTACCTTTACCCCTCCAGTTATCTCCCCCATCCCCCAGACAGGGGAGGGAGAGCAAGTGGCTGTGTGGTCTTTGACTGCTGTCCAGTTTAAACCATGACAGCTTCCTCCACCCACAACAGGTTTCAATAACATCTAATTGGACTGGTTAATGAAACTGATAAATACATGGTAATCTGCAGGTGAGGACCTAGCTTAGGTTCTTCTTCTATATTTCTGTAGTAACTGTGGTTCCTCTGTAAAATGCCCAGGAGAGATCTTGTTCACCGCCCAGTGGAAACCTTTGCTCCCAGGAGCAACACAAACGTCACCTGTGGAATAATATAGAAATGTGAAGGTCATCGCTGGCCTGAAACTCTTTCTGAACACCCCACTACAAAACCCACAGGATAACTGAGGACCCCTGACACAGGTGACAACAACAATTAGAAACACAGAAAAATTTCCACAAGAAAAAGAAGTGAAAGCTCAGTTCCCAGTGCCAGCAAGAGAAGACACAAATCAAGAGTGACATGACAAGATATACAAAGTAATGAGTGTGTTTAGAAGAGTAAACCTGATGCTTATCCATCCTCTTGTAATAAGGAGCAAGGAGGGAGACTCAATTACACTGAGAGGCAATACATTTAAGCTGCAAAGGGGAATTTTTTTCCTAACAATCAACTCCTGAAGCTAGTTGCCATAGCTTAGAGCGAGTAGTGAGAGACAGCTCTGCTGGCTCTTGAGAAGGAAGGCATGTTCAGGAGTGCACACCTTCATGCTGCCTAACTTGCCTCGGAAATCACTTCAGGCTGGCCCAGGACCTCCTGCATTAAAAGCCTGGCCTGTTCGAGCTGGGTTCAGCAAGGCATTGCTCAGCAGAGCACACAGCGCGAGACCTGGAAATGTGCTTGCTAGTGGGGGAGCAAGTACTGCCACTCACCAAAGAGCCAGAGCATGAAGCATAGGGGGAAAATCCTCTTGGTGTTTCACTTCACTCTTTCTGGTCCCTCCATGATTTGGTGTCTCGGACAGCCTTACTCTGTTTTTGGCTCCCGCAGGGAAGAGCACACTTACTAAATCTCCAGGAGATGGCAAGCTGGGAGGGACAGCAAGTGCAGGAGGACAGAGTCAGCATTCAGCATGGTCTTGGCAAAGATACATCTGGAAAAAATACATATGGCTCGCTGATGATGAAAGGAAGTTATTACGCATACTGAAGAATAATCAATTGCAGCTTTGCGGCAAAGGGAATGGGTAACTGTCAAATATCACAGTTTTGGGGAGAACACAAAAATACAATGTGAAATGAATAAGAAGTGGTAGGGACTATGACATGGGAGGTGTCACACTGCTGATTATAGGGAAGTTCTCATGTACAGAGTAGCACTGGAGAAGAAAGAGGGGCATCAACAGGACAGAGCCCAGCAGAGAGGAAAGGCAGAGGTCAGGGAAAGCTGGTACGCTTAATGAAGTGGAGTTGGTTTGGTAGAAGGAAAGTTTGAAGAGGGGAATGATGTAATGCTTAATTTTAAACTCATCACTCCTGGCAGTATCTACCATGTCCATAGATGTATACTGCCAGGAGAGGTAAGTGTAAAACGAAGAAAGATTCATATTGAGAGAATGAAGCACTGACTGATAGGCAGAGTTAGCTTTTCTTGGTCATAAATATTCTCCAGGGGGGGCAACACCTCACTTGGACTCTAAGTTACAAAAGTTCCAGCTCTGAAATAATTGCAAGCAGCATTTTCTCTCTTCAGTGTTACATCATGGTGCAATGTTTATTCCTAATTATGTTTCATTTAATGAAAGTTTAGTACCATTGTTTTGTTGAATACCTAGCATACTTCAGATAGAAGTTGCTCTGGCTGCTTCTGGAGAAGTGCAAGGTTTAATCTTAGAGAGCCCAGCACTTACATTTTACACACTTCTATCTCATGGTAACACTTGTTGCACTAACAGCTGTGACAAGTGGCACCTGACTCCCAGAGCTGTAGGGCAGCCCTGAGAAGGATGCTGTCTTTGCTTCTGGAACGCTTGCATAAAATGAGAGAAAACATCCCAGCAAGGAGAAGGAAGCATATGAATTACAGAAAAAATGGAAAAGCCCATTTGTGACCTGCGAACTCAGCCTGCACACAAACTAGAGTCCGCTGAAAATGCAACGGAAGGATTCAGACGACTGACAATGAGGGCTGACCAACAGCCAGTACGATAACTAACTGGCATGTACACATGACATGAAATACCATCTAGGAACTAAAAATACATCAGTTGGCTGCTTGTCTCATCCTCACAATTCTCAGCAGGTAATGAGACAGAAGTAGCTGAAGAAATTGCAAATCTACCTGTTGGAGATTTACATAGCCACTTGGGCAGAACTGCTTGACAGGCTGGCCAAAAGCTGCCAGCATCCCATTCCAGCTTTCCTAGTGCATGTGAGGGTGAGGCTGCCAAATGAACTCCGGCTACAAGATGGATATGCTTATTATTGTAAACACAGCAACAAAATACTTATTTCTTTGCTGAGATCCTAGAGTCAAGCACTGATTGCAGGATCTCTGCTGGCAGCCAAGACAGATGCTTATGTGGAGAACGCTCTGAAGACATGTCTTACTTATCTGTTCCAGGCAACTTACAGATTGCAATTGCCACCCCTCTACCTTATTAAGCAGGGTAGCAGCATATGTTTGACTGGGCTGGACTGCATAAACTGTCTTAATCTATACATCTGTCACCCTGATAGGTGTTCTGCATTGAACGACTAAAAGTAGCTTCCAGGTCTCCAGTCATTTCTGGATTTACTTTTTCCACAGTGCAGAAACAAAAATGTGACTGATCTCATACGTGGTTGTGATTCACCATCTAAAATTTTGACATTTCTCTGGGGCAAAGAACATAGTACACCAAACACCATTTATCTATTAGCCTTAAACTTGCTGAGTGATCAGTAGAGAAAGTCTGAAGGAGAACATATGGCAAACTTGAAAGAAAAAAGTCCTGAATACCTTTACCACAAACCTCTTGCACCCAGGGGTTTCTACACAGCAGTTCAGATAGTGTCTGATTAATTACTGCATGGGGGAGATACATGCACAAAAATACATGCTTCTGGAGTATAGCTATCGAAACATCAGTCAGAACAAGACCTAAATATGGACTAGAACTTCCAACAGAAAAAGCAAAAATGCAGAACACAACATGAACTGACCTCAGAACGCAAAGGACTAGCGATCATGTATGACTCATCAGAAAAGGACCAAAATCCACGAGCCTCGTGCACCATAGGACTGAGCCCACGTTTCCTCTCACAACCCCAGAGTGAAGGGCTATGCCACAGCCACCCACCCTGCTGGGCAGTGTGGCATCTCCTGGGAATACACCACAGATTCTGCTACGTAAATAAACACCAAAAATAGCCTTTGATTATAACTTGGTAGTCTTGTATCACATCTTTGCCTTCATTTCCACAGCTGTGTATAGTCTGTACAGTTCCACAATGTATAATGTAAGATAACCCAAAGTCACTATTTTGTGACTTAAAATAGAGCACGCAGTTGATTTCCAAGAGGACGAGGACGTTTAGCATTGCAATATTGGGACCGGTCAGCAGAGGGCAACGCCAATATCAAATTTGTGATGCTCAAAGCAGAGGCAGGCCGCTGGTGCTCCTTGCTTGATCTGCTCCTAACTCAGGTAACGAATGAGGTCAGACCTTATGCATCCCTTGTGCTCACCTGGACAAGGCTCTCCAAGGCCATAACTTGGGATGTTTCCTCTCCTTATGAAGAAAGTGGAGGTGACAGAATATGGCAAGCTTATAAACACACAAATCTCAGCGCAGAGTGAACGGCAAGCAGTCTGCACAACAGAGACATCCATCAGCAACATCAGTCCTCTAGACAGGTAAAAGAAGAAAAGCTTTTCCAGGCATCATTTCAGCTCCATGCTTCCATCTGCCCACAGCTTCATTGAATTGCGGAGCACCATGTACATGCATTTTCTAATGTGTGTTATTGAAAACATCCATTTTCCTTGACAGACAATTGCACCATGCCACAACTGAGTTAGGAAAGTAATGCTACATCAAGATAAACGTGTTTTGCAGCATCAATAACAAGAGAGGTGCCAGAGGAGCTGTATTTTAAAATTTTTCATTGCTTTGCTTTGCAACTAAGTCATGTACCGGCCTCAGCTACCGGTGACTAGACCTAAGCTGAAATCTGTAGCATGGGATATGGGAGAACAAGTCATGTGCAAAACTACCCTGCAATTAGTGTCCTATTTTACAAGTACTTCTGTGATCAACAGAACTAGCAAAGGTGTTTCTATTAAATTTGTACTTGGAGGAGGATCTCCTATATTGTATTTAATGGAAGATATTTTTTATTACCATTTCATTAGTTTAGTTTCATGCTGTGGCCCTTATTTCAGTCAGGACATACATCAGTGTTCTTTCTTTTACAGAGCTATCTATTTCCATGTAACTGATAGGCATCAGCTTGTAATTTCAGCTCTCCATCATATAGATGCTCAGCAGATTCAGAAATTAATAAATGAGGACAGATGGATAAGCAAGAAAATGGTGTGCTGCCATAAATGTTTTCCTAGGAGGAAGGGCAAAAACTGAAGGGATTAAGGCAGCTGCATAGGGAATGCATAAAATGGGAAATCGGATGTCTGAGCTCTAGTTCTGACTCTCTTGATGCATAATGGTACACCTACATTTCAGTGAACCACCTATGGGCATGATTTTCATACTTACCAAGCACTTTGTAAGAAGAGGGGCTTACCTGTGAGTATGAAGTTAAGCATGTACCAAGATGGCACCTGACTCAGCTTCCCCCTTTGTGAAACAAGGGTATGGTTACTTAGCCTCAAAGTTTTGCTATGATACCTTGTTAATTTCCGTTCAGAAATAGCTTCAAAATCCTCAAGAGTGTCTATTAATCAGCCTGGATAAAAACTCCAACCTTCCAAGGAAGCCAGATGTTGCTGGTCTGGATATTTGTCTGAATTTATTCCCAATCCCTATGTTTAGAATAAATAATGATATTAATAACTGCAATAGGCTAGTAATATTTGTTCACAGGATTTACCTTATAATCAAATGAGAGAATTTATCCTTATATTTAAATTTATCCTCAAATAAAAGCTGTTATCTTATTACCTTAATGCATCATTATTTATCAGTGTAATTAGCCATACTCCAGTAAATGTTTAAGTACTCCTCAATGTACGTATTGCAAAACCAGGTGCCAAAACACAGTTCCCCGTTTGTCCCATTCAGACTGCTAATACCCCTAATGAAAAAAACTTTTCTTGTTATTCTATCCACAGGTTTCTGAGTATCTAACATTTCTCTGCTGATGTGTTGTAAGGTAGCAGTGAAGTGTCATAACTATGTTTGTTTCCTCTTCAGCAGCAGATGTTTGATCTGTTGGTGGCCCCTGCCAGGGCTGGTGCAAAGCTTAATGATCTGCATTCACTTTTAGCAAGTGCTGTGGAAGGAAGAGTATGTCTGGAAAATATCAGTGGTCCTGTTGAGTAGGTAATGGGACAGCAGTTATAAATGCACAGCCAGAATGGCCAGAATGTACCCTGACATTCATCTTGCTTGACAACCTTTATAGCATAAATGAAAGACTATCACCCAGTAATTCCTGCCACGAAGGGAATTATTCTTTGTTTTGTTTTATTCTGTCATGAAATGCTACTTCCCACAATAAATTTTACATTCACTTCCTGATGATGTTTATGCTGCTCTTTCCTTCACTGTCTATGTCTCTATTTTTACAGAATTTTCATCTCCATTCTTCCTTTCATATCTGCTCTTTCCTTCACTGTCTATGTCTCTCTATTTTTACAGAATTTTCATCTCCATTCTTCCTTTCATATCTTCTCACCACTTCATTACTATTTCTCCCAACAACAACTTCTACTTTAGCCCTTCCTCCTCTAGTTGCCTTGGCACAGAGTATCCTGGTACAGTTGAAGGAGGCAATGGATATGCTCTAAGGAGCAGGTACCAGAGCAAGTTTCCTCTGAGAGGAACTGTAGATTGCTAATGTAGTGCAAGTTAGTTAAACTCCCCTGGATGTGGAAGAGTCATTTTCCTATTTTAAAAATGACAAACATTACCATTAAAAAAAGTTTATGCATCCATGGAAGAAAAGAGATGGATTACAAGGGGTAGGAGGGAGAATAGATCCCTTCTTAAGTTTTAATAACTTGCATACTCATTTCTGCCATGGACTGAATTTGTAATCTGTGTTGAAAGAGAAGATGTAGCTTCACCACTTTCTGGATCTTTTGCCATGATTTCAGAGGAAGGAACACTAAGTCTATCTGAAGAGAGAGTGATCTTCAAAGAAAACAGCTTAAAGACATGAGGAATCCCAACATGCCCATCTTTGAATTTCTTCGAAGAATGCTTCAGTTAGCAG
Source organism: Athene noctua (assembly GCF_965140245.1). NCBI lineage: Eukaryota > Metazoa > Chordata > Aves > Strigiformes > Strigidae > Athene > Athene noctua. The sequence continues at coordinate 193,864,883 of NC_134037.1, forward strand.
GATTAACTGATGGTGAAGCACTCAGTTGTTTACAAGGATATTATTTTACTAGGATTTAGTATTGCTGCCATTGTATTGTCATGAAAAACAGCCCCTTACTTCCATCAGGAAGGCACAAGGGAAGTGCTCAGCCAGAAGTAGGCCATGATCCACATCTCAAAAGAGTTTCACGCCAGTTTCTCCACCAGTCCAAATGTGGAAACATAGTGAGAATTGAGCCTGTGTGATAACATGTAGAAAGAAGCTCCCAGACTTGCAAATAGGAAGCACGTTGAGGCAAGCTTCCTGGTCTACTACTGAATAGTGGCCCAGTGAGCAGGGTACACATATAGAATACCCTGGACAGGTTGAGTCCCAGGTCTGTTATCTGATGGGCTACAATGACCCGATAGGAGAGATCAATAAGGGAAAAGTAAATCTGAAATAAGTAAGGATGTTAAAACTTGGGATGGGAGAGGGACTGGGATATGTGACAGATGCTTAATGTTTCCTTGACAGATGAACGGGCTATGCTTGAGTTCCCTTACAGCAGCGAGCGCCTTCCTTGGTGAATTCAGCTAGCAAAGTATGATTTAGCCTCATCAAGCAACGGCATGATGTTTGAATGAATAGAGAAGCTCAGAAGAAAATCTGGTTCCTAGTTCAAGCAGCAATCTTTGCTGTCTTCTGGGCATGTTTGAGACTCAGCCCTAACTGAGTTTCAAAAGAAAAAGTCGGACAAGTGCTGTGACAGCTTGACACAACCCCTCACTGTTTTGCCCTTAATTCCAGTTTAACCAGTGCCCTGGATTCAGTGCGTGCTACAAGGAGAAAGAGCCAAGTTTCTCCTCTGACCTAGATGAAGGACAGCTATTATCAGGTTACTAACTTGCACTTCTGTTGCATTCTGCATTACGAGGCAGGCCTGTTGACTCTGTCTTTATCACTATATGGCATGATACCTAGAATTGTATTCATGGGCTGAGATCACATCTGGACTAGACATTGCAAAAAAAAGGAAAAAATAAATGTCAGTATTCTTGATGATTTATCTAACCACTGAGTAACAGTCAGGCTACCTCTTTCTGTTGCTGTGCTGGCTGGCTCTGTGTGGTACCTTCACTTACCATGAGATCTTGCTGGCTGTTCAGAGCCCTAGATTCAACGTGCTAAGCACAGTGCTGGGGTAACGTGGCTCCAGGGCAAACTGTTAGCAAACAGAGCTTGCTAATGCCTTGGGCCGGCAGCAGCAAGTCCAAAAGAAAGTACAGTGGCCAAATCAAACCTTAGGCATCTTCATGAAAACCTCCTGGACCAGGGGCACGTGTGAAAAGACACCTAAATTCTGGTGCTTAAGAAGAGAGGTACAGCCAGAACAGGCAAAGCCTGAGAACACGTGTGTGCCTTCCTTGGCTTGGCAGGTAAAGAGCTTGCACTCTGACTAAGCATGCAGCTAGCAAGTTGATGCAGTAAATACTTTTTCTGGGTCTGCCACTTGACAAATGCATTTAAAATCTAACTCAGCCTAGTGATCACATCTCCCATTCCCTGCTTTCAAGCAAGATGAGCGTACACAGATAATGCAGGCTCAGCTTGTACATTTTGCTAGTTTATTGGTTACATGTTTCTAAGATTATGACTGACTCCTCTCCCCAGCTACCAAGATGTGGCAGGCATAACAAATGTTAAAGTGGTTACTCGCTGAATTTAAGTGGACTTGTCTTTTTCTGGGTAGAATGATTCAGAAACCCCACCATGAAACTGCTGGCAAAAATATTCTCACAGATGCTATGCACAGCACTGCAAAGAAAGCCACGCATAGTTGGAGCAAGCTGGAAAGAATACATTTTTCATCACAATGCTGGAGAATGTTGTACTGTTCTCTCCCACACACTGTCTTCATATAAGCCCTTGTTTGGGAGTCTAATGAGCTGCTTGTATAAGCAAACCAATTTCCAGTAGTTCTATCACTCAACAGCCTCAATATAGAAAATGAATATTTGTCCCCGGAAGTTAAGGACGTACACAAGTTGTGCCATGAAGGAAAGCTGAGGAATCCAAGAAAGAAGTGAGGCTGGCAACAGGAGCAGAATCTGTCCCCACTGCTAGGATAGCCTTCACAAAACATATGCTTTACATATTATCAAGGTATTTATTTAGGCTAGAGTAGTGCACAACCTGGTAATGAACAGAGATGAGGATACACTAGAAGACTGAATGTATGTTTTATTGTATGTTTAAACTGAGACTGGATTTTTAAAAATCAAAGATTAAAAGTATCCCGTTGAAGCATATGTAATGTATCTTCAAAAGAAAGACATAATAGGCTTTACAGCTGCAAGAGAGAAACAGAATTGGGAGAATTAACGAGTTCCTCAAAATTAGTATCTTAACATTGGACATTATCTTTTCAACTGTCTTGAGACTTCACAAAAAAGGAGGAGTGAATGCACTGGTTGTTCTACATTTAGAAGTGCAACTGAAAGACTGTAGTCATGAGCACAGGGAACAAGAGAGCCACAGCAAGGCATATTTCAGGGACCAGTATGTCTATAGGTCAGCTCTAATTATTAAAGACAGAGCAGAGCTGTATGATAGCTGCTAGGACTCCTGCATACTTCAGGGATGCTCTTTCCCTGTGGTTCTCCCTGCCCTCTCCTTGTTCCAGTATTCCTCCAATTTGTTCTTATCTGTTGAGTTCTGCCAAGAAAGGGAGGGTGAGCCACTGATGAAGGTGATGCCTTTCCCCCACCTTGCAGTTTAGCAGATGTGAGCTGCAGGATCCCAGGGCACCTATTGAGCACTCAGCTGTGACAGTCCACATCTTCCCAAGCTTGCTGCTTCTGGAGCAATGGGATGCCTTGAGCTTGCCAGCCACCTTGCGGTCACACTTAAGCCTATGTAAACTTTCTGTTAAAGCTAGATGAGTTTAATATAAGATGTATTGAGTTATTTGTTTGGCAACAGAGAGACTAACCAGCACCACTCCTGATGGCTGCATTCCCTCTGACCAGGTCCCAGCACAGGCCATACAGTTCCTTGAGATGGGGGCATTCCCTTACACAAGCCAAGGTCAAGCTTTGCTTCCTCTGCAGAAAAGCTGAGACTTAGAGAAAAGTCTCCATTAATTTCTACCTAGCCACCCTCCCCTTCCCCCCCCCCCTTTTCTTTTTTTGGGTAGGATTTCTATAGGTACAGGGGTCTGATGAAACCTCCTGTTCCATGGGTCATAGCTCATGTACCTGTTATGATACAGCTGTCACAGGCCTCTGACATTCCCATGGGGCTTTACAATCACAGCCCACATTATCAAGGTATTGAAAATCCTCTCCCTCAGTAGCTCCAGCCACCATCCCCTCCTCCATCTCTTCTTCCTGCCCCCATGGAAACTTCCAAGTTATGCCAACACCACTCTAGAGGGTGGTGTTTTACTTCAAGAAAGAAAAGAAAAGAGGAAAAAGACAAAGTTTGACACATAAGCCCAGCAGTCTGGTTCACAGTAGATGCTGTGAGCGGCAGAAGAAGCAGTACAGGATGGCAGGAGCTACACAAGCCCATGCTGCTGCAGGGGCACCCATGCTGTGGGCAGCTGGCTTGGACAGGCCAGGAGCAAGCTTCTGAGCCAGCACAGCATGAAACGTAACTGTCAACTTGACGGGAGAACAGGGGACTGTTTTTCTTAAAGCACAGCTCGTATGGTCAATGTTGATTGAAACTGCTGTAAAAAAATATCCAGCAGTCCCCTAAAGAGCCACTGTTGCTCTCCAAGATAAAGTGTTTTGCTTGTGGTGCAAGTCAGCAGCATTTCACCCTCTAGATCTCAAGCCAAAGGTTGCCATGTGTACAGATAGCAACAGCTGATCTGATGGCTACCCTCAAAACATTTCTCTGTTATCCACACTACAAACTACTACTCTCCAATGCTCATTGCAGACAGTTATAGAGGTACTGACCCGATACCAACAGACTCTCTTCCCTTTGTCTTCTCATAGACTAGCCTCTAGTAGGTGTTTTCAGCTTACACACATGCTAGAGGTTTCACATACAGAAAGTCCTCTGGCTACACTCCCACAATAACTCATTCCTGGCTTCTTGCCCTTCATTTAAATTACCTAGCCTGCCTATACAAAAAGAGAGGAGCTCTCTGCAGCCCGTTCTTCAAAAGGTCTCAATTCTCACAAGACCAGAAAACCGGGGAGATATCTGAGTTACACTACAGAAAGCAGCAGCATAATCCAGATTATTATAGGTCAGATATGGGAAACAGAGTCCCAAAACTTTGCACTAGTAGTGTCAGTCTTGAGCTAGTTTTCTAAATAGCTTTTTTACCTGGGATGAATACATCTGAAGCTGGTGGACACTAGAGCATTTCTGTTGTTGTGAATAGAAACATTCAAACACCTAATAATGCAAAAACCTAGTAAAGAGTTAAGGCTCTTATATTTGAGTGGCATCCTGCTGGCAAAGCTGTTAAACAAAATCTTCTGCAGGACAGCAAACAAATTAATACTAGTGTGTGTCCAGCATAACATTGAAATCCAGAGTGCAAATCTAATAGTGCTTAGGTAGTCTTTCAAGCTGCACAGGTGTAAGATAAGAGTTTTGGGAGGTCCTGGAAAAGGCCACTTCCTGGATTGTCCTTTAACTCACAGGTTTCCTTGATCTGGATCCTGATGGAACAAGCCTCAAAGCAGCTAAGGAGATTCTCAGTACCGGAGAGGTAGAAATTAAATTTGGATTCATTCTTAAGGGTTTCTAGATGATCTTTAAGGCTCAAGAACTGACAAGGTTTATATACTGATTGTAGAAGGCTCCTTGGATTGCACTCCAAGGCAGAAACTCAGAGGACTAATCCAACACCATCTTTGAACCAATGTGTGTGCAATGATACTCTGAAGTTACAGCACAGCCCCGCTTTCATAATACAAATGTTAGACAAGATAACTCATCAGCTTTACGATCATTATAAAGCATTCCAGTTTAAGTTTCTCAGGTGTGTCTACTCACACTTAATAGTTAACTGTGCTCATGAGATCTGAAGCAGACCTCTATCCATACTGAATAAGGAGATTCCAGCCACTCACGGAGACACAAACTTTAAAGACCATAAAGCAGGTTTCCTTCGATAACTGCACTGCCAAAGAAAATCTTCTCTTTGGTGCAACAAATATTTTCTAGAAGGGAATGATGTGGACACAAGTCCTCTGCACACTAATTTATTCATAGAAGTAGCCTGTTGACTTTTTTTTTTTTTTTGAAGGACGTAGCTAGGGAAATCTAACTAGCAACCCTGTCTTTAGCAGCTTTTTAGACATGCACACAGGTAGACATACACATGAATTTAGGCCAGATACACCAACCAGCATGAAAAAATCTGAGCTGTGGAAAAAGCCTGTGTTACCACCACCACCAGATCAGGACCCTGATGGCAGCTAGAACTCCTGTGACTGGACATATTCGTTTGGCAATTTAAGCAAGACAGTCTTCTTAGGAAGAAGTTTGGGAAGAACATTAGGCAACACCCCTCCTTGAGCAATGGTCACAGAGGAGAAGAGCTTGTTCAGCTCCTCATCATTTCTCACAGCCAGCTGGATGTGCCTGGGCAGGATCCTGGCTTTCTTGTTTTCCCCTGCAGCACTCCCTGCCAGTTCCAGGACCTCTGCAGTCAGGTACTCCAGCACTGCAGCCAGGAAGATGGCAGTGCCAGGCCCAATCCTGGAAGCATAGTTCCCTTTTTTAAGGAGCCTGTGGACACGACCTGGAACTGCAGACCAGCCCTGGCTGATATGGTTTTTTCTGACACAAGGAGGAGCTCTGTGGTTTTCTTTCCATGTCCAGACATTCTAACATCAGCCTAGCATAAAGAGACAAAAATTAATAAACCAACACAGACAGACATAGAAACTGAGCACTTAAGTCCTTTCTTCCTCCCCATTTCATTGCCTTTCTAATTCCCTTACAAGTCAGTTTTCCCCTCTCAGAAAGTTTGCTAGTTGTTCATACTTTTGTCTGAAGGAGCAGATGGGTCACACTGCTGCTCAGAGAAAGTCTGACAAGTTTTCAGCCAAGAGGCATCTACAAGCTCAGTCAGAGCCATCTGCTAGACTTCCAAAACTTTTCAAGAGAGAAAGGTAGAACTTAGGAGCAAGGTCTTCTGACCAGGTATCAAAGGAGGACTGTTGTCAAAGAGAAAGGTTAAGTAACCTAGGCTTCAAGATACTTACAAGCATTCAGAAACCCTGCAGGGAAGCTTCATTGAACTTACCCCTGGTAAGAGCCTAGGCAGTTCCTGCAATAATAGCCTTGTGAGACCCAGAGCTAGTAATTCATAGCTTTGTCTGAAGTAAAAACAACAGAAAAGAACATCTACTGGAAACTATTTCAAATGCATTTTTTGTCCTAGAGGTGAGGGGAACATGTTGCTGCAAGATAACAGGCCACAATCAGGAACAAGACTTATGGGAAGAAAATAAGCTTTATTTTACATCAGACAGTAAAATTGCTCTGCTCAGCACACTGTGCAACAGGCTACTACAAATGCACAAGTACCATCTTCTGGTATGGTGTTGCATCGATTCTAACAAGCCTCATTGCTTATTCCTGACATGAAGTCTCTGGTACTGAATAGTACCAATTACTCTTCAATACATAACACAAAGCAACTGGGAAACAAACACAGGAAGATTCTGTTCTTGTATACAGAATTATTCTTAAGTTTTAATCATGTTTTCAAGTAATGAGAAGCTCTACCCAGGTTTAGGGATGAACTAAATCAAATATTAAGTTGAAGCACTTAAAAATACAATAAAAATTTCTATTGAGAGATTTTTATACACCTTAGAAAAATGTTTTAAAAAATTATCTATACAATTAAATAAATTTGAAAAATTTAAAGGCCCCTTAAACAGCCTTATACCAAACACAGAACTTACAAAAACTTTTTTTTTTACATACAAAAACTCAGGAGTTTTTCTACCACAGAAAAAGCATACTATCATTTCTTAACAATAAACTCTCATGTGAAAAGGCTATTAATACCACTACCCAAACCACAATTTATGGCAAGAGCTGCCCCCTTTTAAATGCTACAGCAGTAGCCATGTCATTACCAGCTCTTACACTGTTTAATTCCACCTGGGTGAGCAATAATTCAGCCACTCAAAAAACAATCAAGGTCCCAACACAAGAGCAACTCAGTATAGTCCCTAAGAGCATGAAAATTTGTCACTACTCTTTGTAAAGTTGCTTAGCACCTTGTTAGCTGATCTCCTCTGGAAACAAGCCTAGTATTTACTGCCTCAGAGAACTGCAGTATCTCTGATTGGTAGTTCATTTATCACAGCTGGAAGGGGGCAGACCTCACCTTGCTGCAGTCATCAAGAATTAAACCCAGCAACCTTTACCACTGTTCTTTGTGCTATTAGCAGTGACCAAGCTGCAGAGCCTAGGAAAGCTCAGGACCTTTGACATAGGGTTGTCTCTCTTCTAGGATGTGACTCCATCTGTCACACAGTCCAATTTTTTTCAAAGCCACACACAGCAGTGTTGCAGGGCATCTCCTTTCTAGGGTCAAGGGTGGTGACAGCTGAAGGATTGTTTTCTTCAATACATGAGTGCTGGGAAGTTGAGCCCTGGCCCAACAGAAACTTTTGCTGAGCAGCTGAGTTAGGAGACATCTACTCTCTGTTACTGTGAAGCCAGAGGGGTGGTTTTTCAGATCACTATGCTATCTGGTTAATTTACAAGCATGTTGAACTATTGGCTAGAAGAAAGCAAACAGTATTGTTCGTGATCAAAGAAATGCTTTAAAAATTAACTTTGAATTGGACCAGTACTTCACCACAAACTCTATCTTTGGGTGTAAGTAGAGGTAGGGCCACACAGCTCACTCAGTATCTTTTATCATACAGAAAATGGCAGCTGGATACATTTCCAGGAGCTACTTGAGCACAGGCCATGCCTTGCAGGGTCTGTTTGGTGTGGTGCAGAGCAGGTTCATGGGAGTAGCTTGTATCCAGGAGCAGCACAATGACTGAGACACAGTTCTGCAGATTAGTAAAGGGTGCTGTAAATGCCATGCTTAGAACTGCACAAAATTTGTACCTTGGTTGAGTCTTCTATCATTACTACACACCTTTAGATTTTTGCTTGGTCCAAAGAAATAATCATTCTCAAGTTTGCTTTCCTTTGCCATGGTCAAATGAAGGAAATAATTTGAGTTTCATGTGTACTTCCATTAAAACTGCCTTCTTGTTTTTTCCATTTACAAGTGCAAACACTCAGCATGACTAATTACATACAGCATATATTTACTATATGCACAAAGCTTAAGATCTCCTCTCAGACATTTTTACTTATTGCTACAGCATCCTCCACTTTTTCTCACTTCACTGAGTTAACTGCAGGCCAGCCGAGATCTCACTAGATTGCTCTTGAAAATCAGGCAACGTACAACAACTGTTCCAGTGAAATCACAATGTCCGTTCAGTCAAGTATCCTCTTTTCCCATTTCTGTGCAAGAACAGCTTGGAATGAGTCATTAACACAATTGCACACAGCTCTGACGTCTGTCAGCATCACAAAAACCTGTCCAGTAGGCTCTGGCACTCTTGTGCCTTGAGGGGGCAAAGGAGCTAGGTCAAACTCAACAGGACAAGCAGATCTTTTTCAAATAAGTTCATGCTCCTGCTACAGTTTAGGAAGCTGGTCCTAACAAGCTCTTCTCTGTGTGAAATGCTATGAAATCTGTGAGATACTGCCTAAAGGGCAGACTGATCCTAATGCAGCTGCAGTAGATACCTGGTTTCCAGTTCAACAGCAAGATTCAGCCCCTGCTATGAACAGAGAAACCCCAGCACTTTTCTGGGGGAAGACTTTCAGTGGTTTGGTCAGTAAAGGCCTGGGGGCTTGTTTGGATATGGACACTTCTGTTTTTCTGCACCAATAGAAACAAAACAGTCACCTCTACCAACAGCAAAAATACTGTGCCAGGTTTTAAGTAAACTACCTATGCTTGTTATGAAAAGATGAAGGAGATAGAACAGTCTAAAGATAGGTAGTTGTTCACTAACAGCTTTACAAGCAATAATAACCCTGTGCTTTAAAAGTCTTAACTGCAACAGCAGAGTTAACCTCTGAGGCACTGAACTAATTGCGCTATGGATCGGTGATGGAGGAAAAATTCATATGAACATGAACGGCAGTATGTATCTTGGCTCCTTTACCAGCTCCACAACAGTTGTCTGCAACATGTTTTCAAAAGTAAAAATGTATTTGACTTTTAAAAAGTTATTTGGGTGGTATGCTAGACTTTTTTTGACATTTTCTGTGTTCCCCCATCCCTGGAACAGGAGCTGAGAAAAAGAAGAGTGTTGCATTCTAGAAACTTTATTACAAAGTTTAAAAGTAGATTAAAATTAGCAGGAAAAATAGTTGACAAAGAAGCAAACACATACAAGTTAGTGCTACCGAGTCCCATCATCCATAAGTGCACGCACCAGACCAGGAAAAGCAAGTTTCACTGGCTACCACCTTGTTACTGAGAAGGAGCAGAATTTATGACAGTTTTCTTGGGAATGAGCTGGGAAAGGATATTTGGTATAACCCCTCCTTGAGCAATGGTCACAGAGGAGAAGAGTTTGTTCAGCTCCTCATCATTTCTCACAGCCAGCTGGATGTGCCTGGGCAGGATCCTGGCTTTCTTGTTTTCCTGTGCAGCATTCCCCGCCAGCTCCAGGACCTCTGCAGTCAGGTACTCCAGCACCGCAGCCAGGAAGATGGCAGCGCCAGGGCCAATCCTGGAAGCATAGTTCCCTCTTCTAAGGAGCCTGTGGACACGACCCACAGGGAACTGCAGACCAGCCCTGGCTGATTTGGTTTTCTTCACTGCAGCTTCAGTTTTGTCAGCCACTGCGTGTTTCTTTCCACGTCCAGACATGCTGATGGGTGAGGAGACATGAAGAGTTGGAGATCTTCAAATTATCCACGCTCTTGGGATACAGCTAACTGATAGCAAGAGAAGACAACAGTAAGGTGAGTTACACTTTCTGCTCTTCCACATCAATGAGAAAGCTTGTTCTTTTCTTAAGGAAAGAGAAAGCCACACACCACAGTTCCTTAATAACAGAGCTAAGATTTTAACTATTACTACCCTTTTACAGCCTATCTTTTAGGAGAGAGGCCTTGTTGTAAAAGCAGAGTGGTCTGACAGCCTGTCAAGAAAGTCTTACTGAAGTAGATATGAAGAGGTCAGAGGAAAAGAGGTTTTCCTCTGCTACTTGGAATGTATTTAGTATTGAGGTACAATGGTTCTTCTTCAGTAAGACTTTCTTAAACACCATAACTGTTACCTCAAAGCTAACTTGAGACCAAGCCTGCCTCTTCTTCCAAGAGGAATCTATATTCTAATTTCTTCCATTATCAAGTTAGACCTTTCTTCCATTTTAATTCTAAAAACTGAAAAATTCCTGCAGCCCACAGCAGCTTATACCCAAAATACTCCAAGAGGTTTTCATACAGAGTTCTAAACTGATTCCCAGAGGGATATTCTCTGGCTGCTATAAGAGTACTGGAGATGTTCTACACCAGGAAAAGGAGGAATTGACTCGGACAGCAAAACGCAGACTGAAGAACAGAAATTACTGTCTATTTACTCAAGATGAACGAAAATCAGTCCTGTTAGAGTATTCTTGCAATTGAAGTGGCAAAAATACCATTTAAATAACATTTCTAATCTATGAGTAAATAGGGCAGTTAGCTTCCAGCACAGATGTTTGCAACATACAAGAATATCCATCACTAGATTAACATATGGGGGTTTTGCATATTTTTATAGAGATTTAAATATTTCAGAAAAATCAGAATAAAATTTGGGACAGAGGAACAAAAAAATCCCAGCCCATAATAAAATCCAAGCATACCATAACCATAACTCTCTATCTCCATTATCAGACAATAATTTTCACGTCCTGATTACTGACATTACAGACATGCTGTGCTACAAATGCAGCTAATTTACAAAATAACACAAAGTCCACGATAACCCCAAACCTTTAACTACACATTAGCATTTTAAAAAAAAAAATCCCATTACCTTCAAAAATGTTTATTTTTGTCTCATCTTTGCTACAGGCTACACTCAAAGGCAAACAAGCCACACAACATCCTGGAGCAGAAACTTTTTATTTGCAAATTTTTCTCCTCATCAGTGGGTCACCTGGACACTTAATGACTCATTCTTACATGTGGCTCATCTTTCTTCTAATCCCTGATTTGAGGGGAAAGGAATAAATATGTTACAGCTGCCCAGAAGCAGATTCTCTAGGGAGGGGAGAGAGAAGCTAGGCTGTCTCCAAGGTCTGACCCACTGCTGTATTTTAGTCTCACTGTGATACTGCCGGTTCTCATCCACTCTGGCTGGCATATTTCTGTCCATACACCACTTACAAAAATAGTCTTTTCTTTCCTGTCAAAACTTGATTAAAAAAGTACTAGGGGGAAGGTGCTCTATAAATAAAATATATTTTTAATTGTGTGTGAGGGGAGAAACTGTGTATTGCTTTATGAGTGTTCTCAGCAGAGAGAGTTATGCTTCATTCACATCCTGTCTGAGTCCCACCAAGTAATGTGATTGGGGCTGTTCCTAAGATTTGGGCTTCTGCCTCTTCTTCTGGTAACTCTCTGCCCCAGATGGGGCTCAAGGTTTACTGTGGCGACAGAGAGGTTCTAGTGCCAAGGGACCTGGGCTAGTTCACTTGCACAAAAATCTTACCTAATTCAAATTAATATTTTTGAGCACCTTTTAAAAAATTAGTCCACACTCTCTGCTCATGCTCTTTCTGTGTTTGTTTTCTGGTGTTCAAAATAGGTTCCAACCAGCAACATAGAAGAGCCATAGGTGTGAATGGTATTTCAGCCACAGAAGATGACTATTAAACAAGCAGGTCCTCAACCCAAGCTCCGACAAAACATTTGTACAGCAAAACTGGCACCGACAGCTAAGCCTTTGGCTCTGCATGCTGGCTACTTATGGTGGGTCAGAGCCAAAAGACTTTGGAGAGCCTGTGGTGTGGTATAGTATACTTCACATTTGCTAGTAGCCATGGTTAATAATTGTGCTAGTAGCTACAGTTACCACACATATGGGGACAATTATGAGATTTTGAAGCTTGGTCGAGTGAGACTTTGAAGTGTGGTCAAGATGACCTTACCTAGCGATAAGAAATTCATAAAAGATAGATTTTGATTTCTAAGCCCTAGAAAATAAGTAGAACACACAGAACCATAAAGAGAGCTTCTGGGATTGTGTTGAGGATGAGTTATTTGACAATCCGACAAAGTGACTATTCGAATAATTAACTTGGTGATGAAACTAATTTCTGAGTGTCCTGAAAATGAACTACCTTCATTATAATACTAAAAAACACACCCACAGGTCAAAAAGATCCCCTGCCCATGTTATGACCCTTTCCCTGAGCATGCCTAGTAGTGGGATCATTATGTAAGCCATATTATAATTGTATGTTAATCACTAACCAATCAGTATCTAATAGGAATGTTCAGAAAAGTACGAACCTCTGATTTTTGTGTATAAAAGAAGCATGAAAACTGATGTTGGTGTGCTTGATTTGTGGAAAAGTCCACTGACCACCCAAGCCTAAATAAATACAGTATCTCTCCTGAGTGTGTTAAGATTGGTTTATTGTATGCTGGGCACAAATCCAGTGTTCGGATAACACCTGCAAAAGACTTCAAAACTGTGGTCTCAAAAAACTTTAGCTCACATGCTGCCCTGATGGAAGGCTCCATAACCTTTTATTTTCTGATTTAAAGTTCTTGCGTCATCTGTATTTGTGGCTCCATCTATCACTCAGCCATCCATATTTCCGATAAGGATGAGCATTTAGTCCAAGCTAGGTTGGGCTCACTCTTCCTCCACCTCAGGGCCCTGAGGGACATGTACCGGGCACCCTCCACATGTCCAAATATTCACCATAAGGACTGATGTCCTCTCAAAGAGCAGCTATCCATTTCTTTTTAACTCAGAGGCAGAAAAGCTGGCTGTGCCTTCCCTTCAGTAAACCAGACTTAGCACAGAGTAAATGCCCCAGCACGCTTCAGGATACATGGGTGTTAATGGGATGTCCGTGATGTTATAACAAGGCTTATGAATTTCCATTTCAGGCCCTTGGTGGAGCAGAGAACAGTTGTTTCTCCACATGCCTGGAACAAACACACTCTTAACGCCTGCTGGCAGGTGGCGTGGGGGTGCTTTTCTGGGCACTTAGGGCTGGGGTCTCCCTTTCTGTGTGAGTATGCTGACCACCAGTCTAGAACATAAAAGGAGGGGGAAGTGGGAACAAGCCTTCTCCTCTGCTGTGTCTTTGAGAAGAAAGTGCAAGATCTGGTCAATTCTTTGAAAGGGCAGAGCTGCCCATTTTTAGGGAATGGGGTTTTGATCCCAGATAGAGTGGGGTCACCACACTCAGCCACTCCTCAGTGTTTGCTGAGTGATGCTTCAGTACAGACTAAAAAATAAAGGTAACTACTGAGACACAAATTTCTTGTAATGGTAATTGGCTATGACCCAATCCTAACCATACTTGAAGTACTGACAGTTAGATCTGGTAAGAATAGATAATATAGGTTTGATTGGGTTTTTTTACTTTATAACAGAACATGGGAAAAAAAAAGTGAGAAGTGAGTGGAGAAATAAAGCAGGATATGAAATGCAAAGGGATAAAACAAGGCTCAGTGAAGTGGAAAGAGAAAAGTTACAGAGAAAAACTAAGGCAGAGGAGAGCCCAGAAATCCACCAACAGTATTTGAATGCTCCTAGGTGTTGAAGAATGGCTTGCAGAACAAGGCCATGGGTCTGTGCAGGAGCTGATTACAGCCATCTGAGGTAAATAAAGGAAAAAACCCAGGGTACAGTTATGCTAACAAGGAAGAAGATTCAGGGCACAGTTATGCTAACAAAGGGAGAAACTGAGGTACGGAGCGGCCTTTATTATAATAGTAAACAACCTTTGGGAAAAAAACAAGCCAGAAGAAGGAGGATGTTGTGACATACCTGAAATGCTACAAGGGGTTGGGATATTATAATGTGACCTTTTAGATGTATCCAATAGATTTGTGAGTAGTATGCATGATTATAGTAGAGTGCTTATATAAGGTGTGATTTCTTGCAATAAAGTTGAAGCTTGCTCTATCATTCACATTGAATCGACTGCTTGCTTCCTCCGTCCACTGCACCTAGGGAAGTGTTCCCTATGGCTGACAATTTATTTGGGGTGTTTCTATGACGGTGCCCAGCTTGGTTTATGTGTTCAGGTTTACAGTAGCTCCAGGATGCTGATTGGGGAGTGTGAGGAGCTGAGTCCATGCCCAGCTCAGCACGCTGCCTGGTTGGGATCCCATATCTTATGCCCATGCTGCTTCCCCTGTGTGCCCTACAGAGCCACACCATCCAACAAGGACAAGCCACCTGGGGCTGGACAGGAGGAGAGGGGCTCATAGCTCTGCTGACACACTGCAAGGGTGCGGTGAACTCATTTTAGCAGGGTTGACTCACAGAAAATGTGCTTCTCTTCCTGCCTGATTGCTTCACCAGTGAGAAAGGAGTGCTGGAAGGTGCTAGGAAGTAGTTCACTGCTTCTTTTTAACTTCTGAAATAAGAGTTTCAGAATATGTCACCTATTTCTCAATCTCATACCAAATTCTTTGTTTTGCTCTCCACTGCATAACTCTTTTCCAGGGTGTGTTTAGCAGGTTACTTTTAGAGGGCTGTGATTTTGCATCCTTTGCTCTGCTGCTGAAACAATGATGAAAGGGGCAAGGCAAGAGCAGAGCTGCACAGCCAGCCTGGCTGAGCTCCGATGGTGAGGGTATAGCGTGGGAATGAGGAAAGGTTTCTTACAAGGCTGTGCCAACCTGGAAGCCAGACAGAAATTCCTCTGTCCTCCTTACATCCTGCATCGTTTCTGAGCTGACGCTGGTTTGAGGGGTATGAGCGGAGGGCAAGCCATCCCTCCAGAAGAACGGTACTTGTGTTAAAGCGCTGCTGAGATGGGCTTTGGGCAGGGGCACAGCTCCCACACAGCCCCGCCGGGGCCGTGCAGCCTCATGATTTACATGACCGAGCTTTGTACGAAACCCCTCCAGAAGCACTCGAGGGGTGGCACGCAGGGACGGCTGCTTGCAGGCCTGGGGACCAGCGGGTGCCCCCACCAGGGCCGCTGGAGCTGCCCGTCAACCCCGGGCTGCTCCATGAGGCACCCTCCGCCGCCTTCCACCTGCGGAATAAAGACGAGGAGCAGCGAGGGCCCTTGCCGGGACAGGTGGGACAGGCGGGGAAAAAGTTTCTAAATCCCGCTGCCCTTCCCGGTGTGCACGCCGGGGCTCCCCGCCCGGGAGATGACGCGGGATCCCCGTTAGGAGCTGGGGTCGGACCTTTTAAAATCCGGCGCTGTGGCGGCTATGGGAAATGCTGACGGCAAGGGTACAGGAGAGGGCAAAACCCCACAGCCAGAGCGGAAACTCGCGAACTCTTCCAGCCGGCGCGGCCCGGCCCCGCTGCTGTCAGGGACTCGCGGCTCGGCGGGGCTCGCCGGCGCCCGCCGCTGCAGCCCCACAGACTCAGGCCGCGCCGCCGGCACCGGCCTTATTAGGCGGCACGGGAAGAGGCAGCGGAGCTGCGCCCGCCCCGCCGGCGAGCGCCGCCTCCTCCGGCCGCGCCGCGCACGCCGGGACCGGCCCTGCCCAGCTCAACCCCGTACCGCCGCCCGGGCCCCGGCCCCGTCCCCGGCGGCAGGATGCAGGTGAGCAGCCGGGGGGCCCCGCGTACCGGGCCGATGTGCGGCCGGTGCCGCGGGAGCGGAGGGGGAGCCCGCCCGGACGAAGAGCAGGGGCTGGGCCCCGCGCCTGGTCACAACCGCCGGGGCGGCCTCGGGCCCCGCCGGCAGCCGTGGGCCGCCCTCAGCGGCCGAGCGCCCCGGGGGCAGTCCCCGGCCTCACCCCCTTTCTGGGGATGGAGGTGCTTGTCGTGTGGCGGTCCTGTTATGAAGCCCCATGGCATGCGTTTGCGGCGGTTTGTTGGGTTTTTTGTTGGGTGGTTTGTTGGTTGTTTTTTTTTTTCAAGTACGATATTTATTTCGGTACTGTAGTAAGCAGATGGGTGGGTGGGTGTTTCGGGCACTTCATCAGTGTGTTGATAAACGACAGTAGATGCTGTGAAGAGCTGTGTCGAGGGAAAAATGACCACAGTCAGAGACAAAAAAAAAGTAATACGGCATGCCACTTGCCGAGCTACTTCGTTTTCTTTTTTTGTTGGGTTTTTTTTGTTTGTTTTTTTTTTTTTTCCTGATAGTCTAGAAGTACTGTGCTGTGGTCTAGAGAAGAGATATGGTCTCTAACAGACCTAGTGTAAGGTCTGTTGATACAAGTAAAGCAGTAGGTGCTGTATTCAGTTTTCAAAGTGAGCTCAGGTCAAGACAATAAGGCATCAAAATCAGCCTGTGAATGCTTATCACTGAATTTTCATGCATTTAAAAAAATAAAATTGTTACCTAACTTGGAAGAACTTCTACTAAGCTTCTCACCAATACAAATGGGTGCCTCAACAAAACAAAATGGGTGCCTGTTGGTCTTGTTTTGCCGTATTATTGTGACTATTTCACAGTAAAGTCTCTTTTTTTCAGGCACAGCCTAGGCATAAGTTTTGATCAGATTCCTTAGCCATGGGCTTGTCTGGCAGAAACTGTGCTCGCTTTTCTCTAAGCACTTGTGTAGTCACACTGACTTGAAACTGCTAAGGAGACTTCCCATATATCCAGAGTTAGGTCTGCAAGGCTGGTGCCTGCGTGTCTTCTCACCAGTGCTTCCCAATGCAATGGCCGCTGATGTGGTGACCTGTTGTTCTTCTGAGGCTCTGTACATGAGCACTGTGGCCAGTGTGCTTCCCCATCACCCAGCTGATTTCCTCCCCTTTTACCTTGTGAGAGCTGCAGTGGTGGTTACAATGCTTCAAACTCTACAAGACCTCCTGTGTGTGCTGTGAGTGGGATGGAATAAAGTGAAGTCAGTCTTCAGGGTATTGGTGTGGGGCTGCAAAAAAGCCTCAGCTTCAGGAGGATGTGCACTTCAACTTTCTGGCGCCATCCAGATAGTTAACCAGTTTAGCCGTGTGCTGTGTCTCTGGGAAAACCTTGCTGTGTTGAGTTCAGGAAGTGGTAAAGTTCACCTTGAATGCACATTAACTTTCCTTGTTCTGTTCTAGGACCCAAATAAAGACACAGAGTGGAATGACATCCTGCGCAAGAAAGGTATCCTTCCTCCAAAGGAAAACCTGGAGGAACAGGAACGTGCAAAGGAGGAGGAGCAGCTTGCCATCCTTCAGAAGTCTCTTGGTGAGTGACCAGCCAACTTGGGCGGCAGCAGCAGCAGGACAAGTCTTGGAATGGCTCATGGGGAAGCTTGTACAAAGAAATGGCGAACAGCAATGTTTATACACCTGTAAAGCAACATGCCCTTCTCCAAGTCTGTAAGGGGTACCAATGCTTCTGACATAGGGTGATCATCTGTTAACAGTATCAAATGAGCACATTCTTGAACACATGGATTCTTCCAGCACAGGAAAGCTTTCTCGATGTGAACTCCATATTCTTACAGAAGTAAATGTTTGAAAACTGAAATAAGAACAGTGCAAAGGGAGTCTACCATGTGAATGTGCAAGTAAAAGTATCTCATGACATTACCTGTTGTATGCTTCCTTCTTCCTCAGTTGTTCAGGCATCCCTGCTGATTTGTGTGTGTATTAAGTATGTTTTTGCTGCAGCCACCAAACTTGAAAGCTAGTGCAGATACTCATGTGCTAGTCTAGACACCCTTCAGCTCAGAGTACTTTACATGATCTTTCCATCTATAGGTCTAAGGTACATAATACTTTCTAAAAATCTAGTAATAATAATACTTAAGCCGTATTTACCATAATTAATCTGACTTTAAATAAATTATGTTGGACTGATAAAAGCTGATGTTTTAATCTTGGAATGATTTTTTTTTTTTTTTTCTGATATGATGTTTCTTCTAGTGAAAACTTATGAGGACATGACTCTGGAAGAGCTAGAAGAGAATGAAGATGAATTTAATGAGGAAGATGAGAAAGCTATTGAAATGTACAGGTTAGAGCAGCATGCAGAATTTAATTTTAATGAAAATTTGAGGTTTTATTTTCTTTTTTATGCTGTTAGATATTGTTGAAGAGAGGAATGATTTTGTTAGGCCTTATGATAGAAAAAGTGGGTTGTGCTTTTGGTCTCTTGTAGAGCTTCTAAGTGTCTTTAATAAGATAACTGGGTTTAAATTCAGTGTCTTTTTATCTACAACCTAGTTTTGCAGAGATAATATGCACCTGCTGAGTGCATGGCTGGGAATTCTGTAAGCTTTGAAATTCACCTTCAAGATTTCTCAAGTTTTTGCATGAAAGAGATTAACGTATTGCAAATTTACAAAATTGTGGTGATGGTTTTCCATTATCTCTCTATTTCTACCATCTATCATGGTTTTTGCTACTTAGTTTGGTAGTGTAGTATCTGCGGAAGAAATATCTGCTGAGGTCAGAAATGAGGAAAAATGCATGAAAGATAGTTGTATTTGCATGTTGGCATCTGATGCAAATATAAAAGCATCTACTGGCTATGTCAGCTGGCTTTTGCTGCTCTGGGGTTTACGAAGTTTGTAATGTGCCTCTGAAATTTAGGTTTCAACCAGCTTCTTTAAGTGTTGTTCTGTTAAAAATGCATCTATTCTCATGATCTCTTTCCCATTCTTTGCTGTTCAGGCAGCAAAGGTTAGCAGAAATGAAAGCAGCTCAAATGAAGAATAAATTTGGAGAAGTTTTGGAGATTTCAGGGAAAGATTACATTCAAGAGGTAACGAAAGCTGGAAAAGGAATATGGGTAGTTCTGCACCTCTACAGACAAGGGTAAGAATTTGTTCTTAACCTTTAAACCTTTGCTGTCTATACCTGAAAATACTCTAGACAAATGTGTAGTTATTGTGGAAATTAAGGAACTGATTCTGGAGTTCTAAGAAAGAAAAAATTGAATTAGTAATTTCACTACTGTTGACTCAAGACTGCTGAATTTAGCTCTAAAAGGATGTTACCTGAAGTGGCTTTTTTATACATCTGTACAGCACAGCGTGACTAGTACTATACAGCTACCACAGAGGTAGCTGCTGCACTGAAATATCCAAGCTTTGGTAATTATTCTGGCTAAAGTGCAAGGGGCTGTGCATTTGAAGGATCACTGTGTGATCCTTGTTTTTAGAGGCAAAAATGGAGCGAACAGGATTTTCAGTCCTGTCAACATGATGGAAAAACTTGTTGAAAAGATCTAAGTTGATAGAATTTTCTGGAAAGGGTTAGAAATACTTGATTCTGTTCATTGTCTCTAATTGCCGTACAGGTGTTTTCATTGTCATTTGCATAATTTTTTTCCAGGAACTGCTTTTCTCTTTACTTTGTCCTTGCTCATGTGTTTCCTAAATATCATATTTTCATAAACCCATTTCTCTGTATGATAGACGGGAAGACTCTTAATATCTTAAAACAAAAAACCCATCCACCAAAACCTCCACTGATGCTGTTTTCCTTTGAATGTTGGAATACTGGACAAAAAAAGTATTCAGGAGTTGCTTCTGGTACACTGGTCTTTCCATAAATGCTACTCATCAAGCTGATATTTCTGGCCTTTCTTCTGGAGCAGATTACTGTCTAATTTGTCTTCTGTTTTCTCCTTATGTGTGCCTGTTGGTGTACTTCACAGAATTCCACTCTGTGCCTTAATAAATCAACATATGAGCGGGCTTGCAAAAAAGTTCAGAGATGTGAAATTCATCAAAGCCATCTCTACGACCTGCATTCCCAACTACCCTGATAAGAACCTGCCTACAATATTTGTTTACCTGGAGGGAGACATCAAAGCTCAGTTCATTGGGCCTTTGGTGTTCGGTGGCATGAACCTGACAAGGGATGGTGAGTGTCTTCATTTTCAGTCTTCCAAAGGAAAAACAAAACTGCTTTACTGGGAATGAGAGAAGTGAGGATTAGGAAGAGAAGGGAGGTACTAAAAATCATATTAGATTGATGGTGGGATTTTTTTGGGGTTTTGGTTTGGTTTTTTTGCACCCTTATGGCTCAACAATATGTGATTAAGGCTATCTTGTAAAAGCCACGAGTGACTGACTAGGCCAACATATAGATGTTTATCTTATGTGTGTGCAAATATTCACACCCTCTGTTGGGTGAAACAAATTTTCCTGAATATGTTAAAGGGTAAATAGTACCCATGCACATTCTTTGGGGCTTTTGTACCTGAGCAACTGACCTTGCCCCCAGTTACTTGGTAATCTGTGCAGTTGATAACTGGTGCTTGCCTTGCATTGTAGGGCTTGTTTCATTTTCAGGCTGATGGCACATATTTGTCTGTTGTACCTTCCTGACATCCAGACTCTGCTCCTTATGAACCTTTAAAGGCAGTCTATCCACGTGGGACTGCTAGCCTGAAATTGGGCTGCTTTCTTTTCCTCTTGCCATCTCCTGGAGATGGCAGCATGTTAAGCTCCTGCCTCAGTGGTTCAGGGGGCACAGGGCTCCACGGGGAGAGGCTGTTACCTTTCCTGAAGGTCGTGGTTTTCCCTAGACCTGTTTCTCCTTGCCCATTGCAGCAGCCTGGAGGCAGGCTGGGTGGTGCAGCCTAGTCGACATGATGTGATTCAGGAAGTTTGAGGGTGGTGATGCAGGTCTCATGGAGCACTGTGGCTCTTCAGTAAAAGCTGCAGTTTGGAGGTGTTTGGTTGGGGATGGTATTCTACAGCAGTGCTTGAAGACAGAAGTCAGTGAAAATGGCTCTTCTTGGAAAGCAAATGCAACTCAGATGTAACCTAGTGGATTTTACTTCAGTTAAAAGGATACTTACCAGCTTTCTGAGTAGGCATATTGGTCCAGATGCCTTCAAACTTTTTTAAGGTCAGGCTTTAAGGGCATCTTTATCTGAAGTGAACCACCGTTAAGCAGCATTTCAGGGTCCCTGCTGAATGATATCACTGCCTGTGCTGCGACAGAATGCAAAGGGTATTTTTAATAAAACCGTGAAGTTTACGGGATACCTTGAGCATATGCTGTAGAAAAGGCTTCCCTGCTTTGAACTCTCAGAAGGGGAAAGGCTCACCAATGAGATGGCCGATTTGAGAACAGCTAACTAACTACAGATGTTGCCTAATTCTACAGCTAGCTTTCTCCCATTTTTAGTATAAATAAATAATTGACTTTGTGAGGGTCCAAAAGTGACGGAGCCAGCTTAATTCAGTCATCGCAGAAACCTGGGCTCTGAAATTCTGCACTTTTATTTCTTCTTTCCTTCTGCTGTAAGCCCAGATGACTTCCACTAGAGATTAAAGAAAGTATGAGGTTGTATTCATTACTCTAATGTCTGAAGAAAATTAGATTTAATGTTAGGGTTGCCAGCAGAACTAAGGGGAAGGTTTCAACTGAGTGTGTTGTACTGACTTTCTACCACTTCTGGAAAGCAATCCAGTTTGGCCCTATATAGTAATAGGCCTTCTACTGATGATGCAGTCTTCTTACTGTCTTGCTAAGGAACTAATAATCAGTGCAGGGCATAGTGGGAAAGGGTGAATTGCGTTTACAGAGTACATCCCTGAAAAATACCTATAATTCATATGTGTAAATGGAATTGCTACAGTTTTTTGGCTCCTCAGCAAATATATTCCCTGCCTCTTCTGATTGTGATGAACTCAGTGTATATGATGGAAACAGCTGTAATATAAGAGCAGTATTCCTTCACTGGCAACAGATGTGAAAGCCTGTCTTCTGCCCTTACGTGGTTAGAAGGAGGTGGAATTCACTTTCACTGGGAGAGTTACCTCTAAAATGCTGCTCTGTATTAATCATCTCTCTTGCACTCCTGGTTGTAAAGGGAGCAGGGAGGCACTGGGGATGCCCACTGGTGGGCTGCAGAGCAGTACCCTGAGCTCTGCTTCCTGGGCTAAAACCTGTGTCAGCACTAGCAACTGTGAAGGGAGGGCTCTGCTGGAGAGGGTGCAGGAGACAGGGCAGGGGCTGGGACCTAGGGGTGTAAGAGGAGAGGGAGGAATAGAGCAGGGCCCTGGTTTTGGTGGTGGTGTTGCAGGGTGGTAAGAGCAGTCAGCTGGGGAAGCAGGGGTGGTCTTTTTCCAGTTTGCTCCTCTGCATTCATGGCTCTTTTGTTTTGCTCTGCACAGAACTGGAGTGGAAGATTTCAGAGTCTGGTGCCATCAAGACAGACCTTGAGGAGAACCCCAGGAAGCAGATCCAGGACCAGCTCATGTCCTCAGTCAGGGCATGTGTCTCAGCCAGGGGGGAGAGTGACTCAGAGGATGACTAACTCCTGTGACTGCATCAAGATTGATATAGTACACTTGCAGCCAGTGTTCCCATCTAGAGCACGGAAGATGCTCATCAAGATCTTGCTGAGCCACAGAAGTGTAGTATTTCAAGACATCCATTTATCTAGAAACTAAAAAAGTTTCTTTTAAAAAAAACTTATTGCAGCTTCACTTAAGATCCTGAAAGACATTTTATATTATGAAGCCTGAGTAAATATTACTCAAAGTTTTAAAATATAGACATCAGTAGAAACAGAGGTCTCTTGTTATTATTTTCTTAGTAAATTGCTGACTTCTTTAAAAAAATCTAAAATATGAAGTGGCCTTAAGTGCACTCTCTTTGACAAGCCTAACACGTAAATCAAATCTAAATAGCTGGTCTTAAACAGTTGGTTGTAGCATTGGGCCTTTTCTTAGCCCATAGTGCATAGACATCTGTCAGTCTGGACTGTGTGGAAAGACCCATGATGTGGGTGGCGTGTGGTCCTTTGTAGAGGCATGCTAGTGTGGGGAGCCAGCATGAGGCTGTGAACAGGGATTCCGGACATCTTGAGAGAGGCCTTGGTCACAGCCAGCATCTCCTGGGATCTGCTGAGTCTGGAACTCCCTTTCATTTAGCAACAGTATTTTGTCTTTCACAGGGGCTGAGCTTCCTGCACCATCTTTTCTGCTAATTGGGAAAGAAAATTCAAGATGGTGGTGCTCGACTGTGAAACTGCTGATTTCTTCCACAAAATCACAAGTCTGATGTGGAAGGGAAAATAATGTCTAAAGATCTGTTGTCTTTGTATATTAAAGCCTTCTATCTTCTAGGTGCAGTAATAATAATTGAGGCCTTAAGAGAGGATGAATGAAAATACCACCATAATTATAGATCTGCTGACACTTGGAGCTGCTTGCTTATTTTGGGTTGAATTTAATGTCCACCTACACTTGCAATTTGTCTACACTTGGGCTAACAAGCTCCAAGAGCTTTTGCTAACAAGGCTGCCCCAAGGACATTTTGTTATATTGTTGATGGGTTCTGTGGGTGGATGGTGCAGAATGCAACACTCAATAAGCAGCACTTTTTTTTTTTTAGTTTTGTGTTAGTTCATAGCAACTTTTAAGTCTGTTTCCTGCACTCTGTCTCCTCAGTCAAATCAGTGTGTAGTTCAAACAAGTAACTGTCCCTTAAACTTAGGGTGAAGTTACAAGATCGTGATGGAGACCTTCCTCTTTGAGATCTGAATGGTGATTTTAGTGTCACTTAAGTCTCCTTTTCTTTTGTGTTATTTTGCAAAATAGCTAAAGCACTACCATTGTGCAAGTGAGCCAAATGCAGCAGAATACAAGCTGATAAATCCTGAATATTATTATTGGACATAGCACCACACCTCTCGACACTGGGTTATTCAAAATGCTATCATCCCTGATGCATTTCTGTACGTGCCTACAACTTACAATCTAGGAAGGGGACAACTTTTTCTTCCCACAGAAGCCTGCACTGCATATTTTGCTCATCTCTTGCTTGTCCTCATTTAACTGTGCTTTGGAGTGACCCTGAGCACATGGACTGGGTTCCTTTTGGAGGAAACTAGAGGAGCAGTCCCCAAAGGGAAAGTCAGTCTAAAGAGCTAGGCTAAAGCTAACCTGAAATAAGGCCCTCTGAAATGTGTGTAGAGTGGATGTCGCATCTTCAGCCTCTCCCTCCCAGATCTGCTGTGGCTAACCTGTCTTGACTGCTGATGCAGACACAGCTGCCATACTCTTCTCAACTTGTTTATCATTTAAAGTTTATGAAAATTCTAGGAAGGGAAGGTGGAACCTGCAATCCATCTTGTATCATTGCTGTGACAACTTCAATTTGAAATCTAATTTAAAAAGTAGGTAATGTTTTGGATACTTTTTTATTATTCCCTCTTTTATTGTCTCCCACTTCATTGCCTGTATGGAGGCAGAGAAACAGTAATGTTGCAGCTGCTCTTTCACTGTCTTCTAGACCATTGATGATTCATGGACCGCACCAGGAGAGAAGCTCAAAGTGGGATGACCACTGCATTTGGATGGAATTGCTGAGGGCTCTGTCCTGAAGGATCTTGAAAACATCTAGGGATGAAGACTTCTCAAATTGGAGCTTGACTAGCTCCAGGGCAGCCCTCTGTTCTTTGCATCTGGCACAGGGCAGCACAGGCAGCAAGACTTTGAGCCAGAGTAACTACAGACAGAGCTTGATCCAAAGCTTGTTGTTCAGTCGGGATAACTGGTGTCTCAAAGACAGACAGACACTCTTAAGATACTAACTGTAGATCTGCTAGAGTGAATCAACAGAGAAAGCTGAAGGACAGAGTGCATCTTTTGGCCAGGCCATACCAGGTTGCAAGGATCTTGGCTTCCAGTTTAGAGTGTGTGACTTGAACATCCCCCTTCTGGAATGAGCCCTCTACTCCAGCAACTCTACAAGTCTTCTCAAAAGCTTCCTGCTTTCTCCTATCCACACTGGCATAGTGATTCTTGTTCCCTAATCTGCAAAGTAAGCCATTTTAGATGGTGTTGCCTCACCAGAAGGGCTCATGCCTGATGAATGAGGCACTGCCTTGGTGCAGGTTTGAGCCCCACAGGCAGAAGTGAGAATTGAAATGAATTGCTTATGCTCTTGGCATGTGGTGTGATAAACCCTTGGATAAATAAAAAGGAGAGGTGGGACTTTGGGCTGTTTTCCATCACACTCTTCCAACAGGGTCTTAAAAGAAAACCACAGCTGCCCTCCCCTTTTGTATGGAGTCTGATGAGTTTTGTGGGCTCTGGGACCACCAAGAGGACTGAGCTCCCAAACAGGACTAGGGCTGTGCATGGGCAGCTGGTTGCCCCAAGCTGCTCAGCTTCGGTGAGTCAGATACCTAGTGCCTGTGAATGACACTTGCAGCACCTCCAGGCAGTAGTTATGTCTTTTCTCTACATGAAGTGAACCAGACATGCCTGGGACATTTACCCAGGAGACTAGATAGGGGAGGGTGAGGTTGCCTATTCTAGCCTGCTCCATGCTGTCAGGATTACAGCAGGGGATACCTTGCCATTTGATAGGCAGCACTGAGCAACATAAAACAACTCGGGAGAAATGGAGACAGTTTGAGTTGTACTATCTTACATACAATGTACACTTAATGTATTGACATGTTTGGGGAAGCCATTTGAGGATGCCATGCTGAACGGGGCAGATGTGAGAATAATCACACACCAGAAGAGACTGAATGTTCTGCCCAGCTGCTGAGACCCATGCGGAGCATCATTTCAGATGGTCTCTGTGCTTCTTGGTATTTGGCTAAGTGTGAAAACAACTTCTTGTAATCTTATTATCTCTCTTGCCAATCATATTGCCCTGCTCAAGGCCTTTTGTAGAAATTAGGTCTCTGCAGGAAATGGATAATGAGGTCTGTTTAACCTTTCGGCAGAGCAGAAGCTGTGGAAGCATACAGTTAAGGCGAATGAGCCTTAGCTTAAAAGGAAGCTGGCTGCAAAATAGTAAACTAAAACAGCCAATTAATACACATAGCAGAATGAGGCTGTATAATGGGAAAAAATAATTGGAGACCATGAACTCTCATTTGCCAAGATTTTGGGGCACTGCTGCTAAATGCACTGTCGGTATTTTTGCAGCCTGTCAACAGTTAGTGTCAGATCAATGATCGCTTCTCACCAGTGTGAGAACGGTCTTTCTGTCAGCTATCATGGGAGTAGTCAGAAGCAGCTATCCTGTAAACAGTGCAGGGGCTTGTATGAGTTACTGTCCTGTGTACTGCTGTGAAAGCATCCCTGACTCATGCCATGCTGCAGTGGTGCCAGCAGGTGGGGTTGCAAAAAAAAGTAGCAACTGCGCCATAGACAGGGGCAGATAATTTGCCATTAGTGGACAGTCACTCTGGGTTTTTTTTGTGTGAACCGCTACTAATAAAAAGCATTTTCTCCGTGATACAGGTCTGAAGTCTACTGCTTACCCAGGTTATGTGAGCAGCCACATGAGGTTTGTGGCAGGCTGCCCTGATCTGTAAAAGTCATCAACTGATTTTCATTTACCCAGACCTCCTTGCATTCACAATCTGCATTTACCAAACCCTGCCAAACCTGGAGGGTGATGTTTTACATCCACTTCACATGCGGAGGGAGAGCCAGGCTTTGTGCAAGCAGGGCAAGGCCATGGAGGGGCAAGTTAAGCTGCCAGTTTTCAGGTACTTAGTCTAACCATAGTCAGGGACCTGCACATAGGCAGAAGCACCTGCAGGACTGTGATTGCAGGAGGTGAAATGAAGGAGTGTCCTTCAAATACCCATGCTGAGCCATAACTGTTTTGGTCAGGTCCTCCTTTCCCAGAGCTCAGCTTAGTCTCACCTGCCTCCTCTTTGGGTCTGGCCTATGACCTCCTTTCCCAAAGACACTTAGGTGGATATTTGGTTGGTCTTACTGCCAGAAGTAGTTTAACTTAGGTGAGGTGATTCATTATGAGAAAGCTGGGTGCGTGCTTCCAGCTCTGCTGGGTCATGGTACAGAATAAACACATGATGTTAAGCCTTAAGTTAGCATGACATCTGAATGCAGGTATTTGTCTTTATAGAGTTCATGAAGAAAGTAGCTCTGATCTACAGCAATTCCCATGGAAGTAAAGGTGTACTTTTTATTCTTGTATTATAAACTCAAATTCACAATAATTTGTGATTATTCTCTGGAAATCTGGGGACGTTTCTGATTTCACAGGCTCTGTAGCAATGGGAAATGAGACTTCTAATGGAAACCTCAGTAACTTAGTTTGGACTAGCTCTTGTTTTGTGAAGGGGGTAGAATAAGCACCATTATATGAACCTTTTGCTGAATTTTTCTTGGTATTGGATCATGTCTAAAGAAACTTTGCTCTCACTGAGATCAAAGAGGAATGCTTTCCCTTCTTCACTCTTTTAAATCACTACATTGCTGAAACTAATCTATTCCCTGTCAATTGTTTGGGAGGTAGTTGAACACATTTCTCATTACAGCCCATTATAAATCACTCCTCATTTCCACCTCATTTAGCTAATTCAGCCATCAAAGGATTGCAGGGGGCATAAAGTATTTTGTTGATGCATTTAGCTCTTCACAGAATTATAAAAAGTATTGAACTTCTTAGGTCTCTCTATTTGCAGATGGCTCTTGTAATGCAGGCAAAGGCTTCATTCCCTCCTGTGGAAGGCAGAAACATTAAAAAAGAAAAACCGAGCAGCGACTCTCTCTAGGCTTGTGTGGGAGATTGATGAACGATCTGACTTGTTTTCATATAACATGTTAAAACTTTCATCTCTTGACACCATGCTGAATTTTTCAGGACTTCACCAAATTAATTTTAATTTACAGAGCTGACTGAAGGGTTTGAGTCTGATAAAAAATGG
This sequence comes from Athene noctua, assembly GCF_965140245.1. Lineage (NCBI taxonomy): Eukaryota > Metazoa > Chordata > Aves > Strigiformes > Strigidae > Athene > Athene noctua. The sequence continues at coordinate 193,892,701 of NC_134037.1, forward strand.
CAGGAAAAATATCAAGTAATTTTGAGGTTGTTTCTGTTTAACACTTCAAATGTTAAATAAGCAAGGAATTCTATGATCTAAGGCAGAACAGTCCATGTAGCAGATGTTAATGGACAGTTAATGAGATGAATGTAATTATGCATATTTGTGAGCCTCTGGTTCAATATATCCACTATAAGAAGTCATATTTCTCCCAGTATATTGAACAGCTTGAACTGAAATATGCTTCTTGTGGAGACAAAAGTTACAGCATTTACTAGCGAGAGCAAGTCTTGATTTCCCAGACAGCTGTTGCCTACCCCCAAAGTGACACTGACTCTTGCTACAGCATGTGTCATCCTGCTCCCACTCCCCTAAATATCCATAGGAATACTTTCATTCACAAGGAGGACAGCAGAGCCAGCTATTGAAATTTTCTTCTTGCCTGATTGCAGTTTACCCTTCTGTGAAATAGTCCAGACTGTCTGGGGGTGTTGGAAAACTTCATTAATTTTCTGCCCACATGCAGATCATTTCTGTTATGTAAAGATGAAAGTAGGGATGTCCTGGATCCTTCAAGCTGGCTATCACTTTCTGTTGTTTAGTTGTTGCTGGCCTCAAGTGATTAGAGGAAAAATTGTGAGGGCCACCTCTATGGCAGCAGTAGACTAGCAGTAGACCTTGCAAAGACTGATCCTGCTGCAGCACCAAGGCATCGACTATTTTCTTTAGCAAGAAAGTGCTGGTGGTAAAAGGGCGCAAAGTTCAGTAGGATGAATCAAAACCAGGAGAATATGCAAAATGTGGAGTTGGGTTTCCCGTTCTGGTAATGTTCCCAAACTTCTTCAGCTGAGGTGTATTCCCTCTGATTACATTTAGCTAGCAAATTTAATAGTGCTGACGAACAGGATTTGAACTGGATCCTGTGGGATGAGCCATGTCCAGATCAAAGGGCTGATCCTGGAAGTGCTTGAAGAAGTTTCTTGTCTTCCTTTTTCCTCTGAGAAGAGAGGGAGGGTGAGAGCCATCGAGACAGTGGAAGAGATGAAGGATAACAGGCACAGGCAGGTAAAAAGGGACTCGGAAGGCTTAAATAAGTCTGCCCATTGTTATAGAAGTGTAGGGGTAAGGAAGATAATAAAAATTTGAGACCTCACATTATAATGAAGATTCAGGGATATTTGGTGTTGGGATACACTAGGAGAAGTACTTTTCTTCTCAAAGGATAGGCCTCATGTAGCTGGAGACTGTGCACTGAGGATAGCAGAGTGGATGAGAGCATTAAATCACAGGCCATGAGGAGAATTTTGGTGCAGTCCCACGAAAGCTTCATCCCTGATTTCAGTGTATAGGAAGAAAAAAGTCGGATAAACATGGATGCTCTGATCCACAGAGAAATGTTGACTGTAGATAAGTGCCACTATTAATGAGAGCAATAATTACGCAGGTTTTCAATGAGTAAAATCGATTGGCTAAAAAAATCATGTATAATTCAAGACAGGAAAAGATACTGCTGTATTATTTGCATACTAATAATCTGTCTTTAGCAGCCCAGTGGATAAGCTGAGTTTTTTCTCTACATTAAGATGTCAAATGGTACTTTCAATTTAACAGCACTACACTCTCATTTTCAAACTTAGATACTGCCCTGTGGATTTGTGTTGTATTATAAAATAGATATCAGGGCAATTTTAAAAACAGTTCATTAAGAATGGCATTGCTAGCTTATCGGTGGCAGTCCCACTTTGAATGCAGGTATAGAAAAGGGAGGAAGAGAGAGCAAACATATTTGTCCTTTTGCTGACTAGTAGCTGATACTTCAGGCCTTACAACCTCAGGATGCTCCTGATGAGAAATGGGTGACCAAGAGCTTTGGTGGCACCTCTACAAAACATGCAAACCCCAGTCCTCCTCCTCTCCTGGTGGTAAGATAACCAGCAAGCACGTGGATATCTTCCTAGCTAAAACAGTGGCGTGCTTCTATCGCTTTGGGCTTCAGGCAGGGGAAAGGCTTTCACATCAAATCCGTGTTAGCTGGAACCATCACTCCAAGTCTGCATGGAGCATGTGGGATTTCCTTAGGAAGTCATGCAAGAAACTGGCCCCTGCCATATCCCCTGAGTTGTGCCCCGTGCCCCTTTTTCTGAAATGTAGATAGTGCCCTGGAGATGTAGGTGCTCAGCTGGATACAGACATTACCTTGCTTGGTGAGCAGGCAGAGGGAAATTGAGACTCTTCTGCAGACACAACTTCCCTCCACAGAGGCCCCCTCAAAAGGCCAAGCAATTTCCCCCCGATGCAAAGGACCCCTTGGAACAGAGCATCTCTGTGCAGTGACACAGAAGTCATGGGCTCCTTGTTAGTGCTGGTGAACTTTACTCCATTACCCCATCAAAAGGGGAACATGTGCCAGCCAGAGCATATCATGCTCTGGTGACAGCGTGGTGGTCAGCGCAGATGGGATCCTGGCTGAGGGTGAGGAGCTGGTGGGGTTATGCAGGATGCTCAGGCCTGCCAGAATCCAGGGAGTGCTTGGAGCTACCAGCTCACCCCCCAGCTTTGTGAGCAATGAGACAAAAACTGCTGCCCACCTGCAGGTGATGATTAAAGAAATATAGAAGGAGGCAGCATAGTGTGGAAATCCTGGGCATGGACTGGATTTCATGGGAAATGGGGTGCCAGGTCTTTCACATACCCCCACAGGAAGACTCCCAGGATACTGCAGTATACATTGCTCTGTATTTTAGCAAGGATATGCTCATGGACAAGGCATGGAAATGGGATCAGCTGCTCCCTCTGTGGCTGTGGCACCTTCTCCTTACATAAACAACATGGCTTCACTAGGCCTCATACTCCTCACCAGGAAAATTAATATTTGTGTTTACAGACCATATACTGGTGCTTCTAGGTTTTTGTAATTTTATCTGCAGTCAGCTATGAAACACTATGAGGGCAATTGCTACACTAGGGTAGTCATAGTTTTGTCTATTTGCCCATCTATGCCACATTTTCCTGTACAGGAGTTCTCTGCTGTTGCTGTACTCACTGTGCATCTGCATGGCTACCAGCATTTGCAGATAGTCTGGAGGTAAATGCTGCTATTCCACTTGTTCAAGAGTAACAGACTTTTGTAGAACTTTTTTAGCCCTGATTTTTCCTGGTTTTATTGATTTCCTTGCGATACAGCTGGCTTTTTTCATTAAATATACTTAATGAAGTGCTTTGCAAGATAAAAATGAAAAATTTGCTAGCCCAGAAAGCAGTTCAGATCTTGTTATCCTTGCTTGAGGACTGGAACAAGCTGATGCTATTTAGGGAGACTTCTCCATTCAAGGACTTGGATGCTGCTTCAGGCATCCTGGAGTTTTCAGGATGAAAGGATGGCATTAAGAGAGGCATTAAGGATGGAAACTTCTACAGTATCACCTGTCACAAGCATGCCCGGCGCAAAGTAAATGCAACTGTGCACAAGATGGCAATGTTCTCCACGAAAAGGACCTTTCTTTCCTTCCTTGCTACCATCTGCCTGTGTACTTATAAAAATAATGCTGGTTTCCGTGAAATGTCAATGGCAGCGCTTGAGATGCTCAGTTCTGCTGTGTGCAGGATTGAAGTCTCTGTGAATACATACAGTGAGATATGAATGCCAGCTGTATGTTCAAATACATGTCACCACAGGCATGTGTAAATCTGTCCCACAGGTTTCTAACAATTTTAGCTCATGCACCAGACAGCAGCTTGTTTTTCCTGTGTTCTGACCTGACTATTATTGCACATAAACATGGTGTCTATAGCATTAACTTCGCAGGACTGTTTTTCAGGAAAAATAAATATGTCACCATGTTGGTCACAATAGCTGGCCATACACCCTTCTGATTCACCCATCGTCATGGCTCCAGGCGTCTTGTCCACAAAAACATCATATCTAAATCGGTCTCCAGAAAGAACTTGGATCCAAATTCAGCAAAGGCTGAGGAATGGGCTCAGTCTGTCTGTAGCAGTGCAGTCCCATCCCAGACCATGAGATATGTAAAAGTCTTCACAAGACGGAAGTGTGCCAGTTCCTTGTTGTCATCCCTCTCTGAGGTAAGATCATTTCCATGCTTTTCTCTAGGATGGTCTACTTCTCTTTTGGAGAAATGCCTACATAAGTAGATGGCTTTTACTGGGTGAGCTACATGGGTTAAACATTAGGACTCTCCTGATTTAGAGAGTAGAGAGCACCCTGGACCAGGAACACACACCTCTAGGCTGAGAAAACTGTACTGAGTGAAGAAGCTGAGAGTAGTATCTGTCAGTGATGTTAAGAAAGACCCAGAAACTTAAAAAACAAAAGAGTTTGTATTGAATACTATATTGGTTTGAAATAAGAATATTGATAAAATATTAATCCCAATTTATTATGCAAATATATGAGGGTTCCTTCACAGATCTTCAATTTTCTGATCTGCCTCAGGAAAGTCCCTGGCTTGGTACTGGTCTGGGTGGGTGGCTGCCACACCAACAAGACAGGCAGCCTGGGAAGAGGCATGAGGGCCTCTTCCCAGTCCCTGCAGACATCTGACTCCTTGGTAGCCACTACTGTAGAGCAGCAGCACTCAGTCAGTCTGCTTGTAGCTGAGCCACATGTGAGGGTGTTGCCCCACAGCTGCCACTGCTGCCTCTCACTGCTGCAGCTCTGCTCCCTTGTTTAGCTGTGCAGAGACACCAGAGAGGGCTCTTCAGGAGAGCAGCAGAACTTACCATCTCTGTTAGCAAAAACTGTTTTCTAGGCTTGGTGAGGGCACATTCATGCACAGTCCTGTGTGTTGCTCAGTAAGTCATGCATCCCCCACCTGAATGAACAGTGGTGTATAATCAATTGAGGAGCTTTTCAGTGTCTTATCACTCACTGAGCAGACTAGGAGGGATTTTAGCCTTAAAGTACTACTTCTTATAAGACTCTTGTCCCAACTCTCTGCTACAAGTGGTGATTCAGCTCACCTTCATGGGTTCTCCTTCCTCTGTTCCTGAAGACACATTTTTGTATGACAACATTTCTTTGATACTTTGTTTACAGAGGAAGAAACTATTCAGGTTCACCCTCAGTTTTTTATGGCCAAAATCCCCTCAACCTCACCATCAGGTATGATGATGAGGAAAGCAATAGCAATCTGGACAGTTTACAAATCAGAGCTGGACTCTGGTTGGACACACTGAGTAATGGCCAAAGATCTGCCTGGAACTACTGGAGCACACAGCATCCAATATACTTGTTAATAATGAGAGTGTCAAGGTGGACATCTCTCTTTACATTCAAGGAGGATGTGGTGTCTCTCAGGTTTTAGGATCTAATGCTGTACTTTGCAAATCTGTAGTGCTGTTCTGTGAGATTTCAGGATCCTGTGTCTTGATGATCTACTTAGTGCTTGAAACTTAAATAGTCACTTAAAACAGAACAAAAAAATATTTTACCAAGCAGTAAATGAAGTTCCTTGAGATGGACTGGCCACTGGGCAGTTTGCCTTCTCCTTCAGAGCCCTGCCCTATTAGAATTCTGCAGCTTCATTTTCTAAGTTTAGTTTTCTAATCTCAAGTAGGCACAATCCACAATTTATGCTTTTCACATGGAGCACAAGGGCTCTCCAAGGGCAAGTGCACAGCATGAGTGTGCATGTGCACAGTGGGCCAGTAAATTTCTGGGTTTGGATACATGCAGGGCCCATATGAGCTTACTGCCTGTGCCGGGTGGGCAGAGCACCCCGTACATCTCTATTCCTGTATGTGACTGACATTCTGTTATTAGAACCTCCATAGAGCTTTTCAAACCTTAAATAACCCAGCCTCATAATCACTCTGGGAGGTAATTAAGTCACCCGGTTATCAAGAGTGGAACTGAAATGTGGAGTTGGGATCTAGATTTTGGATGAGATAGCCTTTTCTGTTGCAGGCCGGGTCACGAAACATTAATACAAGTGGTGTGGACCAGGATTTCTGCTTCTGCTGTGGCTCATCACCAATGCCTGAGTTAGGTGTTTAAGAAGCTCCAATTTCCCAGCCCTGTTCTCAGAACATCTTCCCATAACACAGAATCCCCATGTATGTTGTTACAAAAATGAACAGAACAGAATGTTTTAAAAAGTCTAAGCTGTACCTAGATCATGGTAATTTGGAAAACATCACAGACATGTTTCTGTGTCTTGATGCAATGCTAGTGTCTCTCTTTGTATCAGGTTTTAGCCTAATCTGTGATGGACTGAACTTTTTTTCTTTTTTTTCTTTTTACCATGGCAACCTCACTATGGTGATTTGAGGGCTAGGGAGCTTTATATTTATCTTGACCAGCATGAAGAAGTCTGAGCCTCATTAAGTGAGGAAGGTGGATGGATAGCATATGGAACACATCGCACACGAGATGGCACTTCCCTTCCCAGGGCACCTGGGTCATTCGTATTATCTACACGAGCTGCAAGTTTCCTTTTGGAAATACTGAGTTGCTAACTGTTCACTCTGTCCCAAGGGAAGAAAATCCAGACAGATGGCTTCAGAGAAACCTTGCATCTTTAAGGGAAGAGATCCTCCTGGAACAATAATTAATGCTGGTGGGATCTTTTTTTAAAAAAATTTTTTTTTTGAGAAACTTGGAAAGAATTCAGTATCACCAGAGGGCATTAACACAGAGCCTAGCGGAGGACAGAGAAAGATAAAGAGGGGAAAAAATAGCTATCACAAAACAGTGATCCTATTAAAATGACATTGAAGAATTCTATTAGTGCTCTTTGCCCCCTTGCCTGCCTGCCTTCGAAGATTCGAGGCGAAACACAAGTGCTTGTCAGTCAGACAAAGCCTACTAATAATCTCTGCTAAAAGGTGACATTCACACATTGTGGAGGGACATACGGGGCTCTGGGTTGCCCATATCAGGAATCTGCCAGCAGAAAACCCGCACCTGGCTGTGGGTGCCAGCACCCCATGTTGCAGGGAAGGGGATGGTGGGGCAAATGTGGGCTTGGGCTGCTCACCCACCTGGAGGCTCAGCAGCTCTGCCTGTATGAGTGGGGCTGAGCTACTAGAAGAGCAGCAGCAATACTATGGCAGCGTTGCCTCCATGGGAAAGGAGGCTGGTGTTATGCAGGCTTTATGTGGTACTGGGCAAGTTGGGTGGACTTCATCCTCACTACACCCCAGATGAAATGCCTTGCTATGCTGCGATCCAAGGGTCTCTGGTAAAACCACATCTATATTTAAACACCATTGTTTGAGCTTTGGATGTGTTGACTCTTATTGTTGGTGAGGATCATTGGAAGTACACAGGTATAGAGGAAGAAATGGATTCTAAGATAGCAGTCTTTTCAAAAAAACCCCTGTAACTACTACCTTAGATGTGCTGCTTAGTTTTGTACTGTGTGCTATATCCCAGGGTTCCACAAAACAGTTGTGATTTTGGGAGCCATGCAAACTGAGACTAAAGATTGCTCTCTACCCAAGATAACTGAGAAAATGCAAGACCTCTTTCCCCACTAGCAGCTAAACCTTCTTATTTTCATTTCCTGAGCTTGTTCTGCCAGTACGTTTCAGCAAATGTCTGTTTATGCAGGTGTATCTAGTGCACTGTGCACAGGATTAAAAATGTATTCTTAGACACATTTAAAAGAAGTTTTGAGTTCTATTAATTTCTCTCTCCCCCAGTTTTTTTAGTAAGAAAACCTATTTGAATCAGGATCAAAGGGATAGTTTATTGCTTTTTGTAGAAAAACAGATTCTCTTTTACCTTTGGAAATTACTAAATGCAGCACAGAAAACTCATACACCATCTTGTCTGTTTTACTCAGCAGAGATAATGTCTCAGCTGGAGGACTTTGTGTAATGTTGGGCACCACATTCCCAGAGAGATCTGGAGGGGACCTGCAGGAAGGATCAGAGGGCTGGAAATCACGACCTACCAGGAAGAATGACTGCATTGGTGTTGCTTCGCTTAAAGGAAAGAAGATTAAGGATGGGGGGAAGGGAGAATGATAATATTCCTCAAATATGCAAAAGACTGCTGCTGAGAGAAGAGGAAAAATTTCTTCTCCCTGGTGGAAAGCAAAAGAAATAATGGGTTCAAATTGCAGCAAGGATAACTTAAGTTAGGCGTCATGAAAAAGCTTTCTAACAGGAAGAAAAATGAAGCACTGGACAGGATTGTCTGAAGAGACACATTAGAGACCCCATTGGGAGTCTTTAAAACCAAATTAAGCAACTGTTCCTCTTGGGCAAAGGAAAGGAACAGATGACCTTGAGAGTTAAAGGGACTATTATGACATTTTAGAGGGAAGTAATTCACCTGGAAATTCAGCTACTGGTAAAGAGGCAAGATAAAAAAAAAAATTAAAGTTTTTATTAATGCTTTTCTACATCTTATAAACTTTAAAAATCATCCTTTCAAGCCTTCTAGGATTTAATAGGTGTGTCAGTATTAAAACATTAGAGACACAAAAATAATAAAATGCAAAGGGGAGTTTCAGTACTGGACTGCAGCTGGCAGCTCTGAGCCACTGACTTACCCAGAGGCACTTGGAGCAGTATCGCTCTCTGGAAAGCTCATCTCTTTCCAGATCATTCAAGTGAGGAAGGCAGATTTTCCTCCTGCCTTCTTCAGGGGGCCTGGCACTGCCAAAGGTGGTTTGGAGAGTATTATCGGGGCAATGCAGGAAGGAGAATTACACCTGCTCTAAATGGCGGTTGAACACTGAGCTGGGTACGTAAGAGGATGGAAATGGAAAGAAACGATAAGAAGATTGCCAAGTTGGCCACTGCATCTGAAAACATACTGGCAAGCTTCCTCCCCTGCCTCTCTGCTGCAACTTCTCAGTCACCCTTGGCACAGCCCTTGTAATGCTGTGCCAAATAGGATTACACTCCAGCAGAGGGAGAATTTACACATTCCATAGGACTTGATGAAATAGCAATTGATAAGGACAAGCCACTGTATTAACTGGAAAAAATTACATATCTATTAGGGGCAGAAGGGGTGGCTGAGTGGGAAAAGGAGAGTTACACCCCCTGTTTGGTTGGTTTTAAGTCCAAGCAACCTTTGCCTGTGTGTAGGGAGTCCTGTAACAAGCCTTGTGCTTGTTAGAATTTAATTGCTTGCTGATCATGCTGCTGGTGAACTGGTGCAAATAGAGATGATCGCTCATTAATGCAGAAGCTTACATGAGACCAGCTCCAAGGAATAATTTCAAAAGTGTCTAAATACTGCCTGGTCCAAGTTTCCTTACACCAAAATGCCATTTTAATAACATATCCAACAGAAAAAATCAGCAAGAAGTCTATCTGGGAACTGTTTCCTCACCCTCTAGATATTTTTAAAAACAGGTCTGTGAGTTTATCTTATAGGGATTTGTGGCCTGGAACTGTATGGAAATGCATTTGGAGACACATCACCAGTCAAGAGGTCAGAGGGCCAACAGCCACTATTAATTGCCTTGCAGCTAGGCAGGAGCCGAAACGGTGCCCTTTGGCCTCACTCAGCTGGAGAGAGCATAGCACAGCTGTAAACAGCTGTAAAGAGCTGTCAGGGAAGGAGTAAGCTACACCTACCTTTTGCTTTTTGCCTTCCATGGAAAAAAAAAATAAAGGAAATAAAAAAATCAACTCACAGGAAACTACGCAGGGATTACTTCTTTTCATCTTCTGGAGCCAAAGACATCAGTCTTCTTTTGCACAAGACATGAGCCGCACATTGAGACACCTTGTGATTATAAACTCTCCTCAGCAAAATTACTGAGGGTCAAAGAATTTTGGGACTCGTGGGATGATCTGATTGGCAGGACAATTAGGTACGGGCTGTGTTCTTTCATTTCTGCTGGAAACTTGGTGTAATTACAGCTCCTGTGTCTGGTCTGTGTGATGCCGGAGGTCAGATGAGGTGATCAGGATAGTCCCTCTGGCTGTAAAAACCTATTAACCTTGCTTTGCACCACGCATAGCTCAGGCACACAGAAATTCAATACCTGTCCACCATCTGAAAGTTCTCTTGTCAAAGAGAAAGAAATAGAAGTACTGAGGTGATCAGGGTTTCTCTCCAGTTTTTCTATTGAAATTGCTGGAAAGAAGCTCCCAGGTAAAGGGTTCAACTTCGAGGCGCGGCTGGATTTTGGGGGCTTTGTGACAGGCATAGCTGAGCTGGGAGCCTTGGGAGGAGTGGGCCCCACAGCTGGGACGCACTGCAGAGCTGCTCAGTAAGTGATGGACAACCGTGGGAGAGGCAGGCCGCAGGGATTCCTGTGCTCACTGAAGGTGCCGCTTTCCTTATTTAAAGGGGATGGAAAAGGAAAATCTGCTGAAGGCTTGTTACCCTTTCTTATAAAAGGGAAGGTCTTGAGCACAGGAAATTAGGCTGCCCCAGAAACACACCAGAAAATCACCGTACTCCAGAGACTGTAATCTTTATTTTTGCACATATAGGGCAGAAGGATTTTTTTGAGTGAGGATCCTACTTACTTATCAGCTTTCTTAGGGGATGTTTTTTGGAGAAAGTGGCTAGTGAGCGCTTCTAGTTAATTTGGTAATCTGCTTTACTGAGTGGGAGACTCATCAGCCTTAAGTTAGGTATCTAAAATTAAAAATGTCCAAGCCTGAGCCAGCCAGACTTTTACTTACTTTGTAATTGGTAGGAAAACCAGAAGAGATGGCAAAGGCAGATCAGACTAATCAGCCTCTGGAGATGCCCATTTTCCTGCATCATCTATGTATGGAGTCTCAGATGACCACTTCAGGCTTCAGCACCTGACTTACAGGAATCCAAAGTTAGGTGAGATTCCCAGCAGCCATCCGAGTAAAACTGCAATGCTTTTCACAGATGATGTAAATGGCATTAGAGAAAAAAAATGCCAGCTAATAATCAATCATTAGCTTAATTAGCTCCAAGCTATGAAGTCAGACAGTTCCAACTGGAGGCCAAATCCAGCCTGTGGGCTGATTCCATCTGGCTTAGCTCTACTTCTGCCGTGGCTATGTGGTGGGATGGGAGGCGATGGGGAGCAGCTGTTAGCACCCTGGGTGAAGTCCAGCAGTTCCTCATGCCTCCTACCGTGCTTGAATGCAGCCAAAACCCTCATCCTGGGGAGGTGCTGTGTCTACATGGCTCACGAGGGGAGTCTCCAAATGGGCATCTGGGCTCCAGGAACACAAAACAAAGCTTGGACCACCCTGTGAATTAAGTCATTCTTCTTGGCTAGAAAGAGACTTAGGAAAGTAAACATCTTGAAGCTTGCATTGCACAGCACTGCTTTTGAAAGCCCAAATTAAGTGCTTGGATGTGCAGCCTGTGCTGAGAGGTAGCATTTGTGCAGTTGGGGTTCATGCAATTCCCTTTGGAGGCATTTTCACAAAGAAAACAGGACTTTGTGTTTTCTGACATTTGCTTTAACTAAAAAGCATTGTGAGGACTCTTACAGAATACCAATTAGACTCACAGGTTAGCAAGCGAGAGCTGTGTACTTCATGTTGGCTTAGGTCACTGCACAGCAGAAAAAAAAAGCAGAGCTATTCACAAACAGCCTATCCCAGAGCTGAAACTTCTGATTTCTCCACTTTAGCCAGACAAGGGTTATTAGCAGAAGTAGCGTCTTTCCTTACATCATCTCATCCAGTTAGGAAAGAGTAGGCTAGCTGTTGGGCTGTGAGCAAGGTCTGAAGCAGAACCTGGCAACCAGAAGAAGGGCTTCTGCTCCCAGGGGCCCATCTGGGTTTTCCTTTCAGCTACATGAGCCGGTCTAGGAAGAAATATCACCTCACTATAAATCATTACTTACTTCTATCTCTGACAATCACAGCTACTGCAATGTTGCTCTTAATTCCTATTGCTATTCAATGACTGCATGGCTTAGGTCCCTCTTAAAATATCCTTGATGTGTTCAGTGGTTTTGTGTTTGTTTAAGTTTTACAGGCACTGCCTGTTAGTATTGGAGCCATTGGTGTCATGGGATGGGTTGTGCTCTCAGGTCACCAGGCAAAATCCAGCTGCCCTGTGCTGGGATCAGGGAGAGCTGGGCACTCCAACAGGTCCTGGTATAGCCCATAGGTTTTTCATGGAGGCAAAGCAATCCTATATCCCAGGGAAAGCTTTCCCTATCATTCCTCTGTCTTGAGAAAGCTGTAGAGCAAAGTGTAGCCTGTGTGCTGAAGCTCCTTTCCTCCATGGCTACCACACAGCAAACACACCTGTCTGGTGGAGGATTGGCACTCACAGCACAAAGCAGGAGGACAAGAGGGGTTACCTGAGGCAGAGCCAGGACTCACTACTCCTTAAAGCTACAGGAAGGACATCCCCTAACATTCATGTTCCTGCCTGTATACAGCTTCTCGATCACCTAACTGCTCCAAAGGCCACCCCTTTCTGGCCAAATGCAAGGTTAATCCTCTGGAGCAGGAGGCTGGCTTGGGCCACCTAGTCTCATAGCGTCAGGGTGAGAGGAGAGAGATAACTGGTGGAGTGCTGTTATTTCCCTTGAAGCACAGCTTGGAGTTCTTTTATGAACAGCCCCAGAGGCATGTCCTCATGGTGTCTTACGACTATTTTCAGTGTGGGCATGAAAACATGCATGAGGAAGAACACATTGTGATGTTATAGCACATCTTCCCAGTGGTATGGAACATGAAAACCCTACTTTTCATATGGCAGTAATACACAGCATTTAACAAAAATATATAAAGTAAAGCCAAGGTAAACTGAAACTATTTAGTCTGAATTTTTACTCATGTTACCTCTAATTCAGCAGGCAGGTTTACTTGCTGTCTCTCTCTGGTATGAAACAAAGGGAATATCTGTAATAGTGATACAGCCATACACAACAGAATTTAGCCACCTACACAGCTTTAATCAGAACATCTTTCTCTTCTTGTAAGGGGAATTTATCCAAGTAACAGCTTTTAAATTGACCATGCTAGTGTTTCTGGGATAAGATCTCCATCATTTCTCAGCATTTGTCTCCATCTGTCACATTAACCTTGCTCTGATTTATCTCTTCTAAATGCCAGCTAACCAGGGTCAGAGACAGCCACAACATGGTCAGGAGGACCTTGAGGTAGTGCAGCTCTTTCCTCATTACCTGGCTTGGCACACATGCATCAGGAAGCACTTATGTGGCAGCTGAGACTGAAGCCCCTGAGAGTCCCGCAATTAATCCACCCCTCAAACAGAACACTGAAAAATATCATCCTTCCTGATGGATGTAGTCCTCTCACAGCTGATCCAAGTCCCAGTCCTGTAACTCCTCACAAGTGTGTATTATCACTCTCTTTAACATTTCTATTGCTCTCCACCATGGTCGTGTAGGCAATGTCTGTGCTGCAAACAAAAGACGATCAGTTACCAATGCCTGGCCCTAAAGCCAACTGGCTCATTGGGTACAGCTCCTATAGAAATATACAATTCCCATCCTGAAAGTCTACTTACCTTTGGTTCACACAAGATGAAGGAGAGGGTAGCTAAATTTTAGTCCACGTGGTCTTTAGCCTAAGTAAATTGTTTGAAGAAATAGTTGCTTTACTCAGGTTGATATGAAGCATAGTGTATGGGTATACCATATAATATAAAACTTCTCATTGAACTCATTATTAAAAGAACAGCTTTCAGTGCTAGGAAGAGTTCATTGTCAATTAATGACAGTGTTGTCTCAAAACAATGTTTGGAAATTACATACAGACACGTGCACGTGCATGCACACACCGTCTGGTTCATGACCTGCTCTTTCTTAACTTCTCCAGGTACTACATGCAAAATGGAATCCTTATTTCTTTAAATAACTCATTTCTTCCTCTTTCAATGAACTTACTCATGCTCTTTGAACTTCAAGGTAGAAAAATCAAAGACAGTCACTGTGTCTCTTAGGAGTTCTTGACCTAGTTTGTACTGATCAGTTCTCATCTCCTACAGAAATGTGGAAACTGTGTCAGAAGGATTTACACAATAAGCTGTCAAGACTGTTTCTTCTTTTAACTTTATGCATTTCAAGGAAGGGAACCTGAAAGGAATACGCACAAACTTTAGGTACAATTGTAGGAAAAGTGTCTGTGCCAACAGATAATGTGAAAGATACCTCTATGGGCTCAAGAGGCTACTTGAATGTGTTGTCAAGTATAATTCAGAAAAGTGTCTCTAAATTCTTTCATGTTGGCAGTAAAATCAGAACTATTGCAGAGTGATTTTGCTGGCAGAGAAAGGGGAAATTTGAAAACTTGGGGGAGGGGGGGGAAAGGAAAATATTTTCCCACTTGAAGCAAAAAATTCCACTAATCAGTCATTGTTCAATGGCATGAGATAAAGGCTCACGATAAAAAGTAATGATACATTATGAACATAGGACTTCATATTTTAAACATATTGTCAAATAATCGGAGGTCTGATTAGGTACCTGTTAGACCACTCCTGAGTTTGGCAAATGCCTATTAAATCAGTAGTCCAGGGCACTGCTATACAGACACTGGCACAGATTAGGTTTATTCATGAGATAGCCTTTGAATTCTCCTTAAAACAGTGAAGGCAAACTCGTTACCTTTGCAGCCTTATTCTGTCCCCCCTCCTCACCCTCTTCACTGGGACTTTCTGCCTCCTGGCAGGATCTGAGGACCGTATCTAGGAATGCAACAAGATATGAAATGACAGTCTTACAGCTTGGATATGATGAATAAACAACCTTCTGAAGAAGTGGCACCTTGCAAGAATAAGAAAGGGTTTTGGTCACTGTCATCAGGGACTTTGCTCAGTGTCATTAGGGGTCAGCCTCACGGTTGTCACTGTGCACCCAAACACAAGCTGGTCACATCAGGCAGTGCTCGTCACTCCTGTAAGATTCGTATGGTTCTGTGCTAAAATGTATAACAGTGCATTTGTTGCTTGGAAATGCCTTTGTTTCTGGTAGAAAACACTTCTCTATATGGTTAGTGGTGTAAGTGTATTGAATACCACCATTAAAACGCCACTTTTTTGAATACAAAGAATTTCATTTTGATATGTCAATTAAGAGGTTCAGTAGCTTTTTGTTTCAGTATCTCTGTGGCCACGTGTATGTGTGTGTGTGTATTCATATATGCATATGCATGTGTCTGCTTTTTCACAAGCCTTTACTGTGGAGACTGGACACCTGTATCTATGTTTCACTTAAGCACTTTGTGGGGACAAAAGCAAGTCAAACCTACAACATTACTGTAATCTATCCAGTATTTTTCCGTTGAGCACTGCCAGAAAAATGCCTCCAGCTCAAGGGCAGAGCTTTTCTCAGACTATATGGGAGAAAGTCTGCCTGTAAGAGAAAAACTGATTTAAAGGATGTTGAATCCTTCAGTGACAATCAACTTAAAGCTACAGCGGCAGTGGCATTGTCAGATGAGTAAGGAGTACTAAATGCAATGTTGATCTCACATTACTCCTTTAAAAGAAGAGTGACCTGCCCGAAGCACAGAGGGATTTAAATGCCCCGTGTTCCCTGCACTGTGTGGCAGTTTGCCAGCAGGTTCCCTGAACAGCTTGGTTTAGCACCAGTATATAGCAGTTTCCCCATGAGATAACATGGGTTTGCTGTGCCTAGAGCTTGTAGCTCCTTTGCTCCGGGCCACCTTCCCATGCTCTCCTCAGTCCACATCTCCTGTCCCCATAGCTGCTACTGGGGCTTGGTTTGGATCTTGTTCCTTTCAGCAAAGTTTCCCTCCAATTTGGAGGTGATGTACAGGGATGAGAGGGACTACACCATACCTCCTGAGGCTGTTTGCTGTGAGCTCCTTCAGACTGTTGGAGCTGGACCCCATGCTAGAAAAAGAGGTGCATGACCCAGGCTAACCTTCCTCCCAGCTGGTGCGATGCCCTCTCCTTCCTGCAGCCAATCTGCTCCACCGCCCTCTGGAAAGACCATGAGCTGCTTCTCTGGAAGGAAAATGGGTATGATTGATAGGCAACATCCATTTGAAACCTGCTTGTGGGAATGCTTCTCATCAACATGATGTTGTAAATACAGGCGGGCATGTTCCCATGCACACAAATGCATCACACTGCTGCGTTGTTCTGAGCACAGCTATTAAAATAAGGGCATTTTGATAGATACTCACCACCACACATTAAACCTAGGGCCCACTAGAGCCATCTCCTCTCCATTTTGTGCATGTACCAGCAGTAACCAGGTAACAGTAAACTGATTTACATTCCAGGGCGATTATCCGCAGTGATGTACTCTATTAAATGGGCGGACGGTGGCTTACTTTTCATAATCCATGGTGACATACTGGAAATGAAAATGACAAAAATTATAGATAGCTATTTGGCTGAAGATGTGAAAGAAAAGGCGTGGAGGAAAGAGAGAGGCCCAGGGGCTTTTTCCTGCAAAATGCCAAGCCAGGCTGAGATGTACCAAGTGCCCCCATCTCCACTCAAGGGTTGTGAAAGGAGACTACTGAGTCCCTCAGAGGAGTGCAGGATGGAGCTCCCATTTGGGAAGTAAACACTCATTTCTTTAGAAATACCATTTTCTGCGGTTCAAGGAACATTAAACCAAGTGCAACCTTTGAATGTGCTACTTTTCAAGTACTTTTCTATTTTTTTATTAAGGAGCATCTATGAATGTGTGTATGCCAGTGTGTATTTGAGGATTTAGCTCAACACAGCCTTAGTTTGAAAAACAAGCCATTACTGACCCAAAGATCATGAAGGCTAGTAATGAAGACTGAGATGGATGGAATGAATAGAAATTGCTGAAAAGAATCTCAGATGCCTGAAATTTGTATTAGGCTGCAATTTTTTTAAGCCATAGGACACTTGAACAAAGATAAACACTCAAATTGGATCAGCTCGCAAGCATTCAACAATTCCACATCTTTCTTTGACAGCTGCTTCTTTGGTCACAAAGTCCAAAACTGCACAGTTAAATAAATAAATAAATCAGGGCATCATTTGTGTCTTCAAGTTTCCGAGGTCAACTGTTGGCACTCTGGGGTATTTGAGAGTTTTGGAAGAGCCATGGTTTAATCCAGGGATACCTGAAAAATTGTTTTACTCAGAATTAGCACCCTAAAAAAAGACTTAAATCAGCCACATATCAAGACAGCCTTTAAAATCAGAAACATAAAAATAATCCCCTACAGACTTGCCTCAAAAGATAGCTCCAAACTCAACAGCTCTGAAGTCTAATCAATGCAATATAAACATCTTTTGAGCAAAACGTACTGGTGAAAAGAATGTTTATTGTGTTACAAAAATCAATGCAATCTGCAGGGACTGAATCAAATAGCTGTACAGTCTACCCTGTGATTCATTTTGCTTTCATGAGTAAGGGATGCTAGGATGAAATGGAATATACATGTAGCTGGAATGGTTGGAATATACATGGTGAGAAAAATATAATCACTTTTTTTCAGCTTGGAATCTGACAGTGACATATGTTTTTCATTGCTTTCATTAATATATCAAAATGTTTCTGCCACGTGGTAAAAACCACTAATTCATGAAAACGCAGATTGGATGCCACAACCCCTAAACTAACAGAGAACCTTTCATTTAGGTATATTTCTGAAATACTACCATCAGCCAGTCTTCTGCTGGCATGCAAGATTTGCTATCATCATTCACACATATATTTTTGTGTGAGTTAGACTTGCAGTTCATATTTTCAAAGTATTTGTGTCAGTCTCTGGGCTCCTTTGCTTTAAATTAAATATATAACTGCATGAAAAGATTGGCAGTGTCACCAGCCAGCATCTCTTCACTCTAAAGTAGAGATGAGTCAAGCAGAAATTAAATTATAATCAAGTAATACCTATTTCACATGCAACTATCAGCCTCTTACTTGCCAGGACTGAGGTAGATAACTACTTTTTTTTTTCTGTGTTTTGAACATTAATTTTTTTGATCTCCTAATATGGGAAATATGTTCCTTGTGTTTTGTAAGATCAGTCTTTGCCCCATGACCTATATTCCTGCTAAGGATATGTCTGTAGGAGAAAGCAAGCAAGTCCTGATAGTGCTGAGAGCATCCTTGGAGCTGCATGAGTTTAGTGTTTAATTCAATGTACCCCAAAACACAGCGAGCTGAATGGTTCATACTTGGTGCCAGGCTGGCTGTGGTCACTCTGATTTTACTTCACAATGCCACACATCTGGCGTCTCTAGAGCTCAGGCAAAGCAAGACTACTTTTACCTACAAAGTGCTGTGGACATATCATAGTCAGCATCTCCCAGGTCTTAAAGAAATAAAGTGCACCTGCACAGAGAGAGGGGATGGGAATGTGGTGGTCATGGCCCTGGACTGAATCTGCATTTTTCTGTGCAGCCCTGGGATAGTCATTCCTTTTACCACCATCTTAACTGCTCATCTGAAAAACTGGGATAAAGGTACTGGCTTTTGTATAGTACAAGGATGACTTTCTAAAGGGTCATGACAGGTTTGCGTACTAGGGTAGTGAGGGGCTGTATAAGTACCAAGCTGAAGGGATCAAACCAGAAAGGTTAAAATGTTAAATAATATATTGCAATAACAGTGGTTTTTATTTATTTTTTCTAACTAAGAGAATTTCTAAAAGGACAGTAAAGTGATGACAATCAGCTCATCACACCACAGCCCATCACAACCCTCATTCTCTCCTGTGCTGTCACTGTGCACCCACTGAATGAATAGGCAAACGCAACCTCATTTCGGCTTGGGACACGGATTGTCAGTCACTTCTGACAACAGGCATTTGGTGCCCATTTTTAGCAGGATTTTAACAGATCAATCTTTATCTGGTGGTTCAAAGAAGCAGTTCCATCTGCGTGCAGCTTGGTACTTGCAAACGCTGTGCTTGATCTTTAAACGTATCATTGTTCTGAGTCACCGGCTGCTTCTGTTTTAATGTAGGTGATCTGATTCACCAAAGTGAGTTAATAATATAACTGGGGAAAATTAAGTTCCTATTTCTATGAAAGCATAAATGTTATCTGAGATGGTGACATTTACAATTCACTGAAAAATATGATTTGTTTTATATGCAGTTGTTGAGCTGCCAAGGAGCTTTTTTTATTTCTAGCAATTTAAGCTTCTCTGTAAAGTAGATGATTTAAGACAGGCAGAAGATGCCTTTTCCTCACTGATCCATTATGTCTGCCTTTTCCCTTTACTCTTGGTCTGCAGCAGACGAAGAAGCAGCACTGGTTAGAAATCACTGGATAAATGTACACAGTTCATTTTTCTTCGTAATATGAGGGAGGGAGAAGAAAACCTTATAAAGCACAGAGCCATTAAAAAAAATAAACAGACAATTCTATCATGATGGATAACACTTACACAATTAAATAAAAATACACTTGCAATACCAAAGAGCAAAGCACATTTCATTTTTATCTGCAGTGTCACTCTCCTAATGGTTTCTGTCACAAAACCTAAACAAAACAAATCTGCGAAGCAGACAAAGTCTCAGGTTTCAGGGATTCAGAGTTCTGCCAGGTGGATCAGAAAAGTAGGTCAGTGGGTCATTAAGGCAAACCTGACAGGAAATAAACCCCGACCCACTGAAAAGGAAGAGGTTTAGCACATTTGTCCATTCGACACACTCCGTGCATATCGTTTCCTCTAAATAGGCATTGCAGTTCAAGCACTGCAAGGCAAAACGCAGATCTAAGGACACCTCAGAGACTGAAATACCTTCATCCTCTCATATTGTGCGGACCTCTCAAATCACACTACATAGATGGTGGGAGTTTCACATTTGGAGCATATCTTACTGTTTCTATGTGCCTGAGTACACTGCAAAACATTTTCAGAAACCTATACGGCCTTGTTTCTGTTACTGACCAAGTCACTTAATCCTTAAAATGTTCGTCATCTTTCTATGTCCCCTAAAAGTATTTTTGACATTTCATATTCCGAGAAGACATGATAGATGTGACGTCGGGAATTTCCACCTGCAGCCTTGTACCTTCAGCTGCTTTGCAATTTTCCCCTTAAACATGGTGAGGGACATGTGGAGCCAGAGACAATGAGTCCCATTCCCCTGGGCACAGGGGGGACAAAGCCATACTGAGGTCCCTGGTGCCCCTCTTGTGCGACAGCCCCCTCCGCAGCCCTGCATCGCTGCCCTGCTCATCAGGTCCCCACTGTTCTCACACCTGCCCTTGTCCAGGCCACCCCAACAGAGAACCATCAGTGGCAACCTTTGCCTTCTGGCTTTCCAAGTCTTTTTCTTCTTACTTAGTTTACCTCTCTTGGTATAGACTGTCTTAGGTTTTTTTGTTGTTGTAAGACTAAGTCAAACAAGTCTACATTTCTTACACATTTTTCTCTTCTGATCAAGGAATCAAGCGCTTAGGTAGGGATTTTTTCCCATTGTTAACTTAATCAGAGTTTCTCGTTTTGTACTGTTTCAGTTTGGCACCAAGTTTCTCAATCTTTCTCTTTTTTTTTGCATAGGAATTTTGGATTTCCCCCCCAAAAAGCCCCTTTGAGGAAACCCAGAGCCAGCAGTTAGGAAATCTGCTGCAGCTTGGAAATCATTTATGATGCATTAGTTCTAGGAAACATCTGACAAACAAATTAGTTCTTTGGTGGATAGAGGCACTAAAAAATTACATGTAAGCAAGCACAGGAATTTGGAGTAAAGATTTCTTCTTTCTCTCCCATACAGTAATTTTCTCTCACTTGTTTGACTTTTCTTTTGGCTAGCATTGTATCTTTTCTGGGCCACTTGGAAAACCTGAATGCAGACATGGCATCATAAAAATCTCCACAGGACACATGCCATATACTGTCCTGCCTGGTTTAGCTCAAACTTGTCTGAAATGAAAAGTAAGATTATAAACCAAATGACGCGTACAGCACCAACTGATAACTGCACACATTAAAGCACTGTAGCATATCTCTACTCGATACCAAGATGGTTCTGGGTGCCTACTAAGATTGTAGACCTGAATGTCTTGTCCTGACCAGGACAGATTGTGATCCTTTGAAGGGTGAAATAATTCACCTGGCAAAGCCAGTGGATCTACAGCAGGAGAAAGGATGCCAAGCCTCCTTGTTCCCGTGCATGGCCCTCACCACTGGATTACATAGTGGATAGTGTCTTGAAAGAGGTGGATAAACTAGTGGATACGTACAGGTTGTAGATACAGATTTAAATCAAAGTGATTTAAGCAATTGTTTCTAATTATGATTTTAATCTTTATCAGAGAATGGCTAACCCTTTTTTTGCTCCTTGCTTTAAATTTGTACTTCTAGAATATTTCCCCACACAAAGGCCTGTGCTCAATGATTGATGTGAATTTTTTTTTTTGCAAGACTAGAAGGTAAACAAAGTCAACATGAATTTATCTGTAGAGTTATGGTTTACAAACATTTATTCAGATCCTTAATTTTTAAGTTACTTAATTTTGAAATACCAGACAAAGCATCTCTTATTTATTAGATGATGTTTCCTTCATACTTACAATTTGAATGAGAATGGAAGTAATTAAAATATGTAAAAATCAACATTTTGTTATTGTTTGTATTGTCTCAGTAATGCTAACTTAGATGTACTGTATGTGTGGGACAAAGCAAATGTGCCATAGCACTTTAAACAACTAAACGGTTTTATTAAACACAGGAGGTAACATTTCTGTTTGTCTGATTAAACTGATCTTTTACAGTCACCTGCCTTTTGATTATCTTAGAACTAGTAGATTTCATACTCTCACATTATTTTTTACACACTAATTTTTTGGTGTTTTAAGTGAGTGCTTGGCTTTCAGTTTAAATGATCTAGTCCTTGACCAGAGCCACTTGAAAAAAATATAAGGCAGAAAATATTCCATTTGTATTTACAGCAGAAGTTACCTCTGATGATTAAAAAAAAGTTATCTGTCACTGTAGCAAAGTCTGCTTCCAAGTGTTTACTGAATAACTACCCCTGGTTGTAGGATGACTTTCTTTAAAACTGTGGCTGCAAACATATAATACTTTTTACTTTTAATGTAATTTATATTATTCTAATATATGATAATGATTTAGACCTTCCCTTATGTTGTCATATTTTAGATTTTAGTTTTAAACAACTATAGTTGATAAGATTTAATTTCAACTGTAGTATCCAGAGTTTTAATGAAAAGATTAACAGACTTTCCTCTAATCAGTAGAGCAAGGTGATTACACCAACAAAACAAATTTAGCACCATTACTGTTGCCATATATGTCAACTTATTTTATGCAGTAATAACTTGAAAGCATAATTTTATTAATTACCTCTCTAGCAGTTGAAAGTGCTTCAGACATATTCTGTTGATGAAGGGACATACTAAGAGTGGAGTCTAATTTATACTCAAATCCTGTGTTTAAGTCCTTGTGGAAATCAAATAAAATGAAGCATTTGCTGAGTATTTTGTTAAATTGAGAGCCAGAAGAGGGATGCCCACCAATTTAAAGAGATTAAGGATCACTCCAGAAAGTCTAAGTATTTATTTGACATCTCCAAGTAACATGAAAATAAAAGTTGGAGGAGTAGTCAAACAAAAATTAAAGCTTCTTTTTAACTAATGCGTCACAATGCAAAATAATAGTGATAGAAGAATGATTTGCACTGAGGTGCTGCTATTGATCTTGGCTTTAAAGGTCATCCTGGACTTCATATGCCAATCCACTCTTTCAGTGCCACGCTCAGACAGGCAGGGCCTGTGAGGTATTTTTCCAGTAGTCAAGCTCCAGGTTGTCATCCTTCTCCCAGCAACCCACCCAGGGACCATCTCCTCTATTGCTCCCCATCTGGGGACTCATGAGGACAGATCAGCATGGGGTGAAAAAGGCCCAGTCCAGATGGAGCCAACAGTGATTTACACCAGCTGAGTACCTGTCCCTTAACTTGGCGCATGGCCTACTGGGGAGCCAGCAAATGTGGGTTATACAGGGGGAATTATCTTTGAAATGGATTTCTAAAACAATGCGTTTAACATATGAAAGCCTGGGAATCCAAAATGAAAGTTTTTACATACTTGGCATTCATTTGTAAGTTGGCAGTGACAGCTTTCATCCTACAGAAAACATTTTTTATCTCATGAAAGTTGAAAATAGCTTTGTGCAATACTGGAGCCTCTTGCTAAGATGGGGCTTTTCATCCGTGACCTACTTTGCTTTCTGCACAATATACCTAATGAGTAATAATGACTTCGGAAAGGGCAGCACCAGAGAAGAAGTTGAAGTAACGCCTTAAGATGCTGTCTGTGAAAACATCAAACAGAATATTTTTCATCAGGCTGAATAAAAGAATCTTGTTAAAGTACACATAAGTTTAAGAATTAAACAACACTCGGCTGATGGGTGAAGGCTCTTAGCACAAAGTGGCTGTCGCGGTGTGGGGCTGGTGGTCATGCTGTGACAGCACAGCGGTGGTGCTGCTGGGTGTCCCGGGGGGCCGTGCAGCACACAAGCATCCTTGTGAGCAGAGCAGCGTGGGAACCTCCCCCAGCTAATGCGTCTTGGTAGCAAGTGTGGCACCCACGAGGCTCTGCATCTCGCAGCCCTTTTGAGGGGGGGAGAGACCTGGAGGGAGCGAGGACCAGGGGGGAGCAGGTGGGAGATGGAGCTGGGGGCCACAGAAGACAGGGGTAAGAAGCTCTATCCACACTTGTAGAGCTGCTCAACCTTTTACCTGCCAGTCACTCATCAGTGTGCCCCAGTCCCCATCTAAATTTGCCCTTCTGTTCCACTGCAGCTCTCCTTTACCCTCCACCACACTCCAGCTGAGGCCAGTGCTTTGTGACAGCCACCTGCCTCTTCTCAGCAGTGGAGTCAATCCACAGGACCTGCTTCTTCAGCCTTCATCAGGTCCCTGGGTCTCCTTCCCTTCACAAACCCCCATCCTGCAAGCCATTCCCTCCCATTCACGAGGGTAAAGCTCTGCCCCTTCTCACCCTCCCTGCCTCATTTATCCTCCTGTACCCTAGACAATGTTTGGTTTCACTGCAGTAATATTGGTTAGACAAAAATGGTAAAATTCTTCTTTCTTTATTATTACTATTATCATTCTTGCCTTTTTAGACTGGGGTACTTTGATTTCGCTGGAGTGGGAAAAATATACTTTTTTCTTCTTGGGTGACTGAAACTTTGTTAGATTGCAAAGGTAATTTATTTTATTCTTCTCAGGTGAGATGAGAATACTCTTGGCAGCAAGAGTACTCCTTGTGAAACTGTGTAGAAGGAAAAGGATTTTATAGATCAAAAAATCCATGCAAGTCTCTGTTTCAAAAATCCATACAAGCCACAATGTTGCATCATTTTTCTTTCTTTCTTTCAGCAGATGCCTATGAGTTTTCACACCAGGCCAACTTCGAATCGTATTTTGCTTCTTTGCCCATGGAGCATAATCAGAAACCTGGGGAGATTTCATGAAAAACACAAAATGACTCCCTGAACAATGAGGAGTAAATAAAGCAGGCCAAATGCCAGGCAGCTGAGAGGAGAGATGAGCTGCAGAAGAAAGATGAGTTGTGAATTTCCTGTTGGCAGGCGAGGAGAGGACGAGGAGGGGAGTTGTGGCCTCCTCAGCCTCTGATCCTGTGTTAAGAAAGAGCTTCCCGCTTCAGGCACAGCTCAAGGTGAAGGTTGATCTGAAGAGTTTAACACACAGGTGATCAGCAGGTCCAGACATGAGAATAAATTCCGTCCCATACTAATTAGTATAAATGGGTCTTGAGGTAAACTGAAAGCCATGAAAGCCATGTAAAACAGAGAACAACAGCTGACACAATACATAAAGGAGTATTAAAATACTTGTATTCTCAATGTTCACAGTAGCTGGAAGGCCCCTTTATAATACTGACATGATCTGAAGGGGTGTTTGTTTAAGTGAAAACCATATCCAGTGTTTTAAGTAGGTCAAGTTCAAAGCCTAGTCAATATTTGAAAAATCTGTGCAAGTTAAAAAGGCAATGAGAAAAATTAGCATGTGAGCCCACTAGAGCTTTTCTTCCCAACTGCACTTTGCATGGGGAAAATGAGGACAGTACACAATGAATTGGTATTTGTGTCCCAAATACTCAACTCTTTCTCTGATTTTCCATAGGAAAAAAAATAAATAGAGAATTCAGAAACTCTTTTTCTGAGCTCTTACTTGATCATCCTTTTTTTCTAAATTGGTAAACGGAAACTTTGATTTCCCATCATAACTTTGCCAAAAAAATCAAGAGCCAGAAGTGAGTTTTATTAAACATAATTCACAAACTTTTACCGTACATCCTAATTATAGTATATTGCTGTGACTTGGAGAAGCTGGATACCAGATATATGCACCACAAAGTATAGACTCTGGATGACAGGAGAAGCCTTTCAAACCAATAACTAAAACTGTTTCTTCATTTACAGAAAGCTGCAATGGAAGAATGATCTAAGTGATGTGGGGGATGGTAGGGCAGGAAAGGAAGGGAAGAGAGGAAGGTTGGCTCGTGCCAGCTTGGGCTAGTGACATTTAGGCATAGTTTCCTTTACGTTCCTCTTTAGCCAGTGGACTTCCAGAGAGCAGCTCAGAGCAGATGTTGTGAGTAATTTTTTGGCAGAGCCTCTGAATGAGCTACGCTGGTATTTCAGATCAGATCAGGAAGGCACTTTAGGAAGGACTATCCTGATTGTCCCCACTTACAGCACTGGATTTCATGGCAGAGCAGCTCTTGGTTTCCTTCCAGGTGCAACCAAGATGGGGATGGCACTACAGGGGGAACAACCAAAGTGCTACAGACATGAGATCATGCATGCTTGGCATTCAGGACTGAGCAGGCCTAGTCTGAGATAAAACATGTATGATGTGGAGATGTGGGCTTCAACACTGACTGGTTTGCTCTGTAGATACAGTCTGTGGGTCCACACTACTTTTTACCACAGGCACAGCTTCTGTCTCTGGACATGCAGAGAGCCTAAGGAGCACCTGGCTCAAGCAGAGTTCAATACCCAAAGGTAGCTGGTGTAAACGTCCCACGGTGCAGCTTCCAACTGCATCTGCTCTAAAACCCACCACCATCCCAGCAATGCCCACCAGTACGCTCTCAGAAAAACATGCTGCCGCAGGGACATGTCCCAGCATTCATGCTGAGACTGTGCGTGAGCTCTGCCATGTTCAAGAGGTGCATCAGGAGCCACAAACACTTTCACACCTTGGTCACCATTTAAACTTTGATTTGATGCTCAGTTACAGCTGCAGGCTGCCTTTAAGATGATTTCCTGAAAATTAACTTATGGAGTCAGTGCAAGAACCTGTGAGTTAGTCTCCCGATCATAGTGAAGCATGTTTCCATGACCCATCCATGTGCAAAACTCTTGCTGAGATGGAGTAACCAAGGTTCTTGGTCAGGAAGGGTTTCTGAAGCAGGTTCATGATTTTCAGACAGGCTGATGAAGCAATATACCAGGTGGCAAGCCAGCAGTTATTGCCTAGGTACTGTTTTGCAAAGCTACACGAAATCTGGATTCTGTGAGGCTAAATGATAAAATTCCCACTGATGTCAGTGGGGCCAGAACCTGATCCTTGTGAGTCTGGGATTGTCAGCCCAGAGCTTTTCATCGGTATTTAATCCAAGTAAACCAGTGGACTAAAAACAGACTGCAGTAGAATTGTGGTAGAATACATTTTCGCAAGTAGAGACTCAATAAAATAAATGTAAAAGACAAACAATATTTATTTATTTCAGATTTTCTTCATTTTATTCTAACAAGAACATGCTTGGCTATACATTTCTGTGTTCAGTTGTAATTCTAGCTGTGATACCAACTTCATACCTGAGTTTAGTCAAGAAGATGAACCACCCACAAATTGGAACAGCATCTGATGCTACTGGTTATGTTTCTAAAAATACTTCAGATATGACATAGTTAAACAGTATTTTGTTAAGTTAAATGCAGCTCTAAAGAAAGAGCAATGCAGAGACATACATTATTTTTCTTTTATTTTATATTAACTTTAGAGACAAGGATTTTGTAGTGCCACAGCACAGTGAGTTACAGTAAAAGCAGGGATAAGGGTGACAGTCTTTATAGAAGTTTGAGACACATTTCCTTCTTTCAGAAGAAAAACATGGTGTCAGTACAGTTAAATAATTGCACTGTTTTGAGAAGTTCGCTGTAGTTTTCCATACACAAATACATGCAAGTTCTGTAAGAGAAGAAGTGAATACTAACAAATTGTCTTAGCTGCCTCATACTAATTCCTAGGCAACACTGATGTGTTTCAGTTTTACAGTTCACTGAGGATAAACAATGTGGCAAAACATTAAAAGCTATGCAAACATGGTTTCAGGATCTCATCTATGAGATCCTTTTGAAAACAATATTTTTTTCTTACCTAATGCCCTCACAAGAGTAAATTTCTCATTACATTTCTGCCAACTGGAGAATTCCAGTCAAGTGAGAAGAAATAATGAGCAACATTACAGCAACCAGAGAAAAGAATATATGAGAAATGCAAAGTATTCCGTGGTACTCTTGCTGCATAAATACACACCTTCCAGGGAGAAGAGAAAAAAGGTAGCAAGGATATTACTCTGCATATACCTACCCTGACCCCACAGCCAAGATGTAAAGGCTTGTTTAAATATATAGCTGCCTGTTGCTTATAAGCTGCTCTGGGATGGTGATGTTAACATCATGTCTCTTCACTGCTTGTTAAATGGAAAAAGGGACTGAAGACAATGAGAAACCTTTGGCCTCACAAGAATGTCAGTATTTGAGTGCTCCATCTCCTTCTCTGGAGGCAGTAGTGTCCTGTGAGCAATCCTTACCTTTAGAGAAAACCAGCCCCAAACACCTCAGAGCCATGGAGCCAAGGGGGGTATCACCTCTTAAGCTATTTTCCTTATCAGGTGAAATTTCTGTGTTTATTTCTGTGCTTGAAAGAAGTCTACAGATCACTCAGTCTTTCCCATGCCATAGAAAAGGTGTATCCAACCTGCCTTCAGAGATACACTCCCATTGCCTCAGTCTGAAACACTTCTATGACTGATCCATTTAGTCTCCAAAACTTTGGGTAAGTGCTGAATCAGACACAAATTTGACACTGTTGAATCTGTTTGTTATTCACACAGTATGAGCAGTGTGTACCTCTCATTGCAAAATTCCTTGATTCTTAGTGTCATTACTAAATATGAATATTTGGCCTAGGTTTACTGAAACAGCCCTTGGGTCTGGAGAACCTTTCACATGTCTGAGTTTTATCCTCAGGATGAAATGTATTATCTCCAGTGGCTATGACTAAAGAATGACACAAGAAACCAGTCAGATCACAACTTAGAGTTTTGAGCAGTTCAGAGAAGGACTTACAAGACAGGGACTCTGAAAGACACATTAAACAGTATCAGTTGGATTCAGATTGGAGAAGTCAGATCAAATTCAACTGTTGCTGTAAGATTTTAGTTTCAAAACTCAGATGTGGGAAAAGGGGACATTAAAATGGAGTTGAACAGTCACATAAAAACCCAAATCTGGATTTTTTTTTTTTGCTTAGCAGATGTTTTTTTTTCCACAATACTTCTTGCAGCCAGTTTGACAGTGTACCAGTGCAGAACTAATGCTGTCAGAGACAACTACATGTACTGCAGCACACAACAAAGTAAGGAACTACTGTGAGAAAGTTTGCCTCAAGGCTGTATTTCTAATAAACATTAAGGCCACAGATGGATACAAAAATCTATGAAACAAGCATTAAAGAGATGTATTCACATGAGGGAAAAAATTAAACTGAGGGCAACGTTTTTTGGTGCAAGCAAGGGAGAATACAAAATACACTGCACTGAATTAAGTTTCTGGTGATCATTAGCTTTAGGTACTAGTCTGAGTTAGCTCTGAAATCTGTGAGTTCATTTTTCTAAAGTCACACCTCTCTTCCCTCCCCATTACGGGGCAAAGTTAAGAGCTTCTTGGTTTGCTCTTCCCTCCCTTCCCTTCTCATCCTTCCCCTCATGTCCAAGGTTGAGCAGGCTTTGTCACCTTGACTGCTTGCAGAATGGTTACTTTATGGTGGTGACATTATGCTTTTTGGTATATAGGATGAAGTTCCTGTGCCAGGTTTCTGCCAGAGCGTGGAAACACGATGTGGGTAATCACCAGAGAGAGAAGGAAAGCCATGTGAATGTGCACGAAGGGGAAGGGAGAAGAGGAAAGCTCCCCATGGTCTAGCTAATAGGGCTGAATATCAGTAGGACAGATGTTTATTTCTTTTCTTTCTCTCACATGCACACAAACACGCTTATTTAATGATTGCAGGCAAATACAAACATAGTCTTTCTTGTTGGACCAAATAGAAAGGCGAGGCTGATTATGATGTTGTTATTGCTATACCTTTGGCTATAGCAAAGGGAATACTGAAAGCTGCTGGAAAAATAAATTGCTTTTTTGCATCAGAGTTCCCTTATATTAAAAATGTCCCACTGTGTGAATTCCTCTGTGAAAAGGAAGCAAGAAGGACTGAAGTTGG
Source organism: Athene noctua (assembly GCF_965140245.1). NCBI lineage: Eukaryota > Metazoa > Chordata > Aves > Strigiformes > Strigidae > Athene > Athene noctua. The sequence continues at coordinate 193,922,083 of NC_134037.1, forward strand.
AATTAGCTCTGTTAAACTGTAAAGAACTGAGGCTTTCCAGAATTCAAGTATTGAGACGGATGGCAGAGTGAGAAGGATTACATTAAAAAAAAAAAAAAAAAGAAAAAGCAAAGAAACCCACTTTCAATCTAACACATTTCAATTACTGAAATTATTTAATATTGGACCTTAATTTATTTAAGCTGCTTACTTTGACAAGAAGCTACTGCACACCAAAAGATTTAGAGTGTATAGTGTTCCTCCTGCAATGACTTTGTGTTCATTGGTATGTAAGGAGCTTTCCATGCTCCCTTATCACTGGGAAATCCACTGGAAAAGAATCATTTTTCAGACCTAACCCTCCACAGCTGAAGTGAGATCAGACTCTATGTACATATTTTGAGGCTGTAGTTAATGAGCAGAATTAATTGCATTAGTCTTGTAAAGGCCTCATCTTTCCCAACCTTGAATTCACACTTTAATGATGCTTTATGATGTGAAGTCTTCTGATCTTGAATAGCACCGTAGTTAAAAAAAAAAAAAATCCTCTTATTATCACTCTAGTTGTCAAAGAATAGCTAGATGCTCAAGACAGTTTTGCCAGGGAGTAAAAATTGGGGAAGTGATGATAGAAATAAATTATCTATATGGGTGTCACTTTGCCTTCTTGATTAGGCTCCTGTAATGAAAGAGATGTTGGGATTCTGTGCTCATACAAACTCAGGCAAATTTGCTTCCTTAGGAAGCAGAGCTGAATATCAAGGGTCAGGATAAACTGTATGGGTTCAAGCCAAGAGCCAGATAAGGACACTGCTCATCCGTGGCTGGGCCCCCAGCTGTGAGGATCTTCTCTGTGGTGGCAGCGGGCTGGGGGTGAGCAGCAGGCTGACGTCCTACTAGTGGGATCCACCCTTTGCATGAGCCTCCACTAGGCCCTTTCCCTCATCCTGCTTAGAAACAGACAGCAAAACCACTGTGCTCTGCAGAAACAACTGGCAAGGCAGATCCATAATGATTGTTCCCAGATTTCTGCCTAAGAGGAAGATGTTTTCTATTATCATACAATAAATCAGTCTTTTGAAATACCAGTTCTTGGAGGGTAAAGTGCTTCCATCTCAGACCCTTCCTCTGTGGCCATTTTTGGAGATTACCCATCTAAGGAGCCCTGTCAGGCTGGATAGATATTAGACCACAGTTCAGTGCAGTATTTTTAAAATTCAGCATGTGTATGGCTCCATGTGTGTAAATGCTTTGCTAAATCAGGGTACTTTTGCACGGCTCTCACATTCAAGGCAAGCTGAGTCCCAGAGCTCCAGGTGAAGACCCAGAAAGAAAAGGCATTAGTGACAAAGCAGGGCTCCCTGCTTTCCTTGGTGGCCTTGCAGGACTGCTAAACCCTTTTTTTTTAATTTTTTTTTTTTATTTTCCCAAGGAAATGGTGTGCAGCTTTTTCAGCCAGCCGGCAATTCATTAGAGAAGGGGGAAGAAGGTGTGGGGCAGTCATTCTGCCCACAGTCAGACAAAGGATGGAAGAAGATGATGGCAGAGATTGCTGCTGCTGCCCCAGTATGATGCTAGGTCATCTGCAACCCACCTGGGAGGGAGATACATGTGGATGGGTGTCCCAGCAGGTTCCTGTCCTCATGACTGCCTGGTGCTGTGCACTGCTTAGCAGGTCTCATGAGCCATCTATAGGCTGAAGATGGGGGATCCCCTTATCCTCTTGCTTATTAGCTGCTGATTTACCTCTGTAAAGAGATATTTCAGGCTTGGGCTACAGTCAAGACAAAACACAGTTTGATGGAAATTTTGATTTAAGATCAAGAATACCCAGAGGATAGAAGAACAGACGATGTTCAGGGATGCAGTGAGAGTAATGCTGGCAGGAAGCACGGAGGAGAGTTCAACTGCATCTTGGGCAAAAGCAAAAATTAAAAGTACAGCAGGCTACTGCTGTCCAGGCCTGCAGAGCTCCCACTTCTTGCAGAGACAGCAAGGAGAAGAGAATGTTTCACAACTGTGAAAAACCACAAGTCTCTTCTGTGTGGAAATACCAGTACATCTCTTGGCTGCAGCACAGAGACTGCTTTCAGAGAGATATCCCAACATCTTACAGTATCAAGGATAATTTTGTTGGGGTTTTTTTTGGGTTTTATGGATTATTGGAGCAGTTAAAAGCTTCACCTAAGTTCAAAACTATCTGGAAACAGAGGAAAAAAAACAAACAAAGTTCCAGCTACATTTTATTCTGTATCATCCACAAGCAAAGCGTTCCAAGGAAAATGAAGACATGTGGAAAGCTCATCTCACTATTGACAGTGGAAGCCTCTGAGGCATTTCAGGTGCTTTATTGCTTTCAGTTAACTCAAGCAGGGAAAGTTAACAGTAAAACTGTAGCATGGAAATGTTAAAAGTGCCAAGCTCCACATAAAAATGATCAGGAGAGAAGGCAACACAGCAGGGCATATAGGGAGCTCACAGTTCCTGCTGCAGTACTTGTTCAAACCAGGTGAAGAAGAGACACAAACATTCCTTGAAACTGTGAGCTGCAGAGGAGAAATTTATTCATAATTTAATTGCCTAAATCAGTAATCTAAGTAAAGATGTCCAATGAACACCAAGTATGCTGTTAAACACAATTTGAGATACCAATGATGTCAATGACAGTGTTGGCTGCTCTGAAGTAGCAATGAGAGCAAAGCTGGGACTCCTCAGGACTGGGCTGTGCTCGCACTCCTGCACAGCAGCATGGTGCACGCTGGAGCACAACGTCACAGCAAGTGGAGGGCAAGATGCCAGCATGCACTGCTGTATCCCCTGGCTCATCAGTCACAGGGACGGTGATGAAGTGGTAATGTGTCTTTCAGCTCAATCTGTGCCATCTCTCAGGAAAAACAGTGAAGATGGTGATTTGGTGAATATACAGCTTACGGTCCACTGGGGCACCGAGGAAAGGGAGATCTTTGGTCTCCATCAGCAACTACCTCTCTCTGTTGGCTTGACAGGGCACTTGCATAGTTCAGGATTGCTTCACTAGGCACGTAAAATAAAGCAGTGAGTGAGGTGTCTCTGACAGGTGTATTGAACACTTCCCCAAAAGACAGTACATTCAGTTTAGGAAGGAGGAACAGGGGTACAAAACAATACCTGCCTGTATTTATAGCTGAAAATTGGTACAGGCCTTTAATGGATACAATGCAAAACCAGGTCCAGAAAGCAGAGAATATTTTTCCCAGCACAAATGCAGAATTTGGAAACTGAATGCAAACCTGGAAGAAACAGGGTAGCTGCAAATATGCTCTCTAGAACAGTATTCTTCATACTTTTGGATGTGCTGCATACAAATCTGTACATTCCCTTTCCTGTCCCCCTAGCAACAACCCTGGAGGGCCTCAAAGGAGCACCATGCCCCAGTCCAGGGACAATAGCTATAGAGCATTTGATGAAGTTGCTGTAGAACAGAGTCCAGAATTAAAACTTGCAAATGAGAAAAGTAACCTACAGTGTCTCAGAAAAGCCACAGACCAACACTATTATGAGGATGTAGAAAGTGGTAAAGTACTTGACCATCCTGCCAGGAAAACGGGTGTCTGTGGGATTCCTCTGCCATCCAAAGAAGAGCTTTCATCTCTAGACAGAGCTTTGCTTAGAGACACCAGGATGCTAACCCCCTAGGTAACACAAGAAATTATGTTTAAAAAAAATGTTAGGAGCTAATATAGAGCCTTAAAAATCTAAGATAAGGGTCCTGTGGATATTAACAGTTATGAAATCCACTGTTCCCTTGAGAAAAAAAGTAAGCATAGATTATTTTTTTTTTAATTGTCTGGTAAAAGCACATAGTTAATCCAAGCTGTTTTATTCATTCCCATGAGATAATTTTATTAGTGGATATTAGAATCCAAAAGACTTGTGTTCATTGTCAAGTTCATCATCAGTCTGTGTGTCTGATACATTGTTTAACAATTTAATGGCATGAGTTCAAGTAGTTTGCGGCAAAACAGAGGTTCAGATATGATACCTGAGGTCTGTATCACATCAACGCACAGTACTGGTGGAAATGGAGTAAGAATAAAGCACCAGGTAAAACAAGGTGGTCACACGCACGGATCCATATTTTATGTAGTAGAATTAGAGGATGTTGCTAGCACACACAATCACAAGCTGATGGTTTATTTAACAGAAAAGTGAGGATCAGAATGCCTACAGTGTCAGAAATTCATGTCAGAGGAAGTGGCATATGCAAGCATAGGTGCAAGTGGCATATGAAACAGATAAGGCCATTGAAGGAAAATAATGATTTGGGGTCAAAGGAAGGGAGGACAACAGCCCAGGTGTAACTAGGGACAGAAACTAATGCTTGCAAAGAGAGATGTGGCTGTTTGGAGAAGCCGTCCAGCCTTCTGGGACATACAATAATGGACAAGACTTCTGGAAAGGATCTCTTCAGAGGGCATTGGGTCTTCTCCTCTACCTGAATGCTCACATGAACACTGTGGGCAGGCTACGGACAGGACACTGAATCGACTGACTTCAGCCCCTCATGTCTGAGAGCCAGTGGTTCATGGAAAGCACCTCAAAGGCTGTCAGTGAGTTTGGCAAGTAGCCTGTCTCTTGAGAGCTTGGCCGGAGGTAGGGAATGGCAGATATAACGATGGGAACGGTAACTCCGGGGGACACAAATTTGGAGATGAGAAGGGCAGGGCACAAGACGGTATGTGCATCCACCATGGCAACCTCCAGCACAACTATGGTGCAGTGGGGCTGGGAGGTTCTCATGAGGCTTGGGGCAGGCTCTGGTGACCAGGGCCTGTCTCACCTCCAGCCAGAAGCAGGGAAGTTGTGGGCACCAGCCCCAGGCATTGGGCACTTCTCCGGTGATGGGGAGAGGCCAAGGCGGAGATGGGACATGAGCCCATGGGTGAGCATGATGCAACAGGGCCCATGGCTGGGCAAGGCAGGGCTGTGGGGAGCTGTGGCATTGCTGAAGGGGCTGGCAGCTCTGGGGGGCTGACATGGGGTCCTGGTCTGTGAGAAGGGTAGGGATTGCCCCGGGGAGGTGGGCAGGACCAGGAAGGGCTGGTGATGCCCCCAGGGCCTCGCACAGCATGGTCCAAGAGACCTCTTCAGTGGAGCACATAAGTGACTCTTCTTCCCATGTAACATTATGCTGCTGTATGTAACATTATTCTGGAGAAGGTACAGTCTAGCCAAATTTTTACTTACTCTTCATTTGGCATGGCAGCAGATGGGTTGAACAAGATCTGGAGGGGAACCCAAAGTTCCTGGTCCCTCTTCTCCCCAGGACTGGTGCTGCCAGCACTGCTGTTCCAGGCATATTAGCAGAAGTCAGAAACCTGTTTGTGATTTCAGACCTTTAAAATCTTTAGAACAGTATTACTTTCTTCTGGGTTTCCCAATAAGATAAAATACCAAGGACAAGTCAAACAGCAAAGCATGAACTATTTTATTTCTCCCCACTTTCTATTACTAAAAGAGCATAAGAAGCACTTGAGGGCAGTTTGTGGAGTGCATCCACCATCCAATATGACAAGTAGGTTAATTGGAATGAAGGAAAATGTGACCCTTGACTACAACTGCCCCTTAAGGGTATTGAGTTTAATGTTGTTGTTATTGTGTTCTGCAGCATCGTGAGGCAAAACACAGTAGTGACAGGCTCTTCTCAGCACAGGAGCTGTTCTTAACAAATGGAGCTGCGCCAAGTGACTTGGATTAAATTTGACTAAATCTTGCCCCAAGAAATCTTTCCCTAGAAAATCCTGTAGCACTCACAAATATTTTAGGAGTGACAATGTTGGGTGTCCAGCTCAGTGGAAAAGCACATGGACTATAAAGGAGCAATACGATATACATCTTGCAGATAGAAGAATGTGCAGATCACCTGCCATTTCTGTTGCCGGCTGTGCAAAGGATTCAGTTTGGTGGCATTGTGTGAATGTTGGGGGGGGGGGGGGTGGCGGGGAATAGTAATATTTTTTTATTTTTTTCAAAGAGGGAGAAGGCATTGCAAGAAAATGTGTGCAAATTAATGTTAAAGAATGGTGATTTTTAGTCTAATTCACTTGAATGTTCTGCTCTGTTGAATGCAAGAAGTCTCTATGGAAATTCAGACAGTAAGAGCTGGGGCTATACACATTCAAATTTGAGTGGACCTCATTACAGCTCAGTGTTAAAAGCTGTTACTAACATGGCTAGAGCTTATTCTCGTAAATTGGCCCTTGAGTTTCTATGGGACTGCTCTACAGAATCAGGTTTTGAAGAAGGAAATTAGTTGTACTGACAGTACTGGTATTTCCTGCATGCCTAACTCAGAAGCATGTGGAGATGCCAGAAAACATGGGGCAGATCTTGCTCCCTGGATGATGTCCCTGCAGCCTAATGCCTCTTGCCCACATGCAGCACCAATCCAAGAAGGGCTGTGCTGGCAGAGGAAGATGGTGTGTGGTGGGATCCCACTGCTGTTGCCCCAAGACCTGAGCAAGATCCACTTGGTCTTGTCACTGTTCTTGGCTGTGCATTGAAGACTACTAGGAATCAGGTCCCAGCTCTGTCAGGAACTCCTTCCTGGAAATGCCTTCCTGAGTCAAAGGGTCTGGGCAATGGCACAGCTGTGGACAGAAAGGCCACAGAGAGGTCATAATACCAACAGGAAAAGCCCAAACTGTGGGAAATGGTAAGAAAGGCAGTGTTAGCAAGAGGAAGAGAAAAAAATATGGTCTGAGGAGATGCTGAAATCATCTGGGATGTGTATACCAGCTAGATCTGGAAGTGGTAGTGGGTTTTTTTCTAGTCAAAAATTATTTTTAGTCAGGGGGTGGGAACAGTAGTAGGATATAAAAGTAAAGAAATAAGGTCTCAAGAGTAAGCCATGGATAAAGATGAAAAATATGTTTGTAAATAGAAATCAGTTGACCTTCCCTATGATTTCCTATATTGTACCTGCTAGAGTAATCCTTAAATGAAACTGGAAAAAAAGATTGCTCACCTCTGTACAGGAGGTACCAGAAAAAAAGACAGAAAGGGATTTTCTCTGAAATAAGCATACCCATGAAGACCTGAGGGCTGGACTTAAAAAAGGTAACATAGTCCTTGTTCCCCCTCCTTGCCTCAAAACAGGATTGACCCAAACCACAAGTTTTTATACAACCATTTGCATATTAGCTGTATTATTTCACCTTATATGGAATCTGTTCCACAGGTTCAGTCGTACATGTGTCACTGACTTCACTGGGAACAGGATTGGTACCCTGCCTCAGATTATCTGAACAATAAGCAATAAAACCGTAAGTGTTCCTTAGACCCAAATAAGTTCTCTTGGCAGCAGAGGAAGCTTCCTAAAGTCTTCAGAAGGTGAACTATTATATGAGATGAAAGTATTTTTCAAACTGTGGTAGAGGTTGACCTGTGACCTGATGAACAGTGATTTGAATATTTTGAATTATCTGAACATATTTTGCATCTTTCTTGTGTTTCTTTGGGATTAATAAACTATTTTGCTGAAGGGTGTAATTTCAGGGGAATATTAGCAAAAGCACCAAGGGCTCCTAGGCACTTACCTCATCTTGAAATCTTACCAGAGATGCCTGTCTCACACCAATGTGGGCCTCAGGGAAACAGACCAGTGGTGGTTATTTTTGACACCTCCACAAAGGACCCTCAGTCAGTTTGCAGATGACACCAGGTTGGCTGGGAGTGTTGATCTGCTTGAGGGTAGGGAGGCTCTGCAGAGAGACCTGGACAGGCTGGAGCCATGGGCTGAGGCCAACTGGAGGAGTTTCCATAAGGCCAAATGCCGGGGGCTGCCCTTGGGCCACAACAACCCCCAGCAGCGCTACAGGCTTGGGGAGGAGTGGCTGGAGAGCTGCCAGTCAGAGAGGGACCTGGGGGTGTTGATTGACAGCCGGCTGAACAGGAGCCAGCAGTGTGCCCAGGTGGCCAAGAAGGCCAATGGCATCCTGACTTGTGTCAGCAATAGTGTGGCCAGCAGGGACAGGGAAGGGATCTTATCCCTGTACTCGGCACTGGTGAGGCCGCCCCTCGATTCCTGTGTTCAGTTTTGGGCCCCTCACTACCAAAGGGACATTGAATGACTCGAGCGTGTCCAGAGAAGGGCAACGAAGCTGGTGCAGGGTCTGGAGCACAGGTCGTATGAGGAGCGGCTGAGGGAACTGGGGGTGTTTAGTCTGGAGAAGAGGAGGCTGAGGGGAGACCTCATCACCCTCTACAGCTGCCTGAAAGGAGGTTGCAGAGAGCTGGGGATGAGTCTCTTTAACCAAGTAATAAGAGACAGGACAAGAGGTAATGGCCTCAAGTTGCGCCAGGGAAGATTTAGACTGGATATTAGGAAGCATTTCTTTACAGAACGGGTTGCTGGGCGTTGGAATGGGCTGCCCAGGGAGGTGGTGGAGTCCCCATCCCTGGAGGTGTTTAAGAGTCGGGTTGACATAGCACTGAGGGATATGATGTAGTTGGGAACTGTCAGTGTGAGGTTAATGGTTGGACTAGGTGATCTTCAAGGTCTTTTCCAACCTAGATGATTCTATGATTCTATGACAGTGAGTTTAAAAGCACAGTCTGATAAGCTGTTCCTGTTGCTGATGTGGATTACGTGTTCTGCCCTGCTGTAGCTGTTTGTTACTCCTTTACACTCCTGACTGCTGGTCACCCCGAGGTGCACCACCTCAGCTCTGCTGCTGTTACTTTGCCTGGTCACTCTCTATATGAGTGATCTGTTGAATGATCCCTTTTGCCTTTATCAAAAACAAAATCAAATAAACCCAAACCCCTTTATAGTAGGAGCAGGCTTTTAAACCTGAGGGTTAATGACATCAGAGGAATGATTAAACCAGAACTAATTCAGCAGCAATATCAGACAGTGACTAGAGTAAAATAATGAGTGAACTTGGATCGCCAATACTCCACACAGTTTGTCTGTCCAGGATCCTAAATGTTGTGGATACTACTAGTGAACTAGTTCTTGAACCAGTTTCTGCATGTGCCCTAGCATCGGTTTGCAAATATGTCTCTGGGAGCTTTCCTACCTCGCTGTTCCAAGAAGCACTTTTTTTTTTGTTTGATATTTTCAGCATACAGAGTGACTGGAAAAAACAGAGCAAAATAAACTGACTTTTTGCTGGTACATGAAGAAAGCAGAAAGGAAAGAAATGTTATTGTTCTTAGATAGACCTGAAAGTAATAGTATTGTACAGATAAAGAAATATTTGGAAACACATTAGCACTGCAGTATTCCAGCTGGGACATGGAAATAACTTGTCTTGTTGGTGTTCATTTTCAGACAACAGAAATGAAATCATGTCTCCAGCATGGAAAGGTCAGCCAACAAGATTTTTCTAAATTCATCAAACTGTGCTCCCCACTGAGTAGCTATCACTGGTGTGCACCAAAGTAACATAGGAGCTGATCATGTTTTCACCCAAACAGCACAGTGTGGCCAGAATAGAAGCTGAAAAAAAAATGCATTGATTTTTTAATTTCCTGTGTACTGAGAAATAGGATTCCCTAGATGAAACTTAGCACATATCTTTCTTTCCTCCCCCATCTTTTATCTGACAAAAAATGCTTAATGGCCTTAGAAAGGAACCACTGTTCCATCCAGCATCACCTGGCAGTAACAAGATGCAAGAAAGTTCTCCAAGATTTCCGTTCAATATTTTTATTGAGCAATAAAATATAAGTTCAACCTGAATCTTCTTCTGAGACCAAGAAATAAAAAATCATTCAATACAAAATTGTGTAAGGAGATCCTCACACATTTTGAAACTGGTTCAACGCTACAACCATAATTGTCACAGCATCCACAGATTAGATGACATTTACAACAGTTTTTAATTAAATTTACTTAATTTAGATATTTATCAGCCAGAATCCATTGGCACACTTTCTTCCAGCTTTTTTAAAGGTTAAATGAGCAATATGTGTAATGAGGTCTTTAAGGGAATACAAATTGTGTCAGCCTCGAATTATCCCACAAGCCAGTGCTGCGCTGGAGGAGTTGTAGAGCGCTGGTGGAGGGGAAGGTGCCTCCTGCTCACTCTGCTGACACCAGAGTGCAGTGTCTGACCTTCACACTGGCTGCTCTTGCCCAGGTCAGAGCCTGTGGTGTGATCTGGCTCCAGGATAATATGTTCACAACTCCAGCCTCTCATGAATGCCGTTTGTACTGCTGCTTCCAGGGGTCTTGAAGATGCCATGAGGTAGTGACTGAGGAAAATTTTGTTAAAGACTCCTCAGGAGTCACTGAGCTGGGACAAGACCTTCTGAAGTGTGGTGGAGTGGCAGTAATGAAAAAGTAGTGCAAGCCCAGCTGGCTGAGGAGATCCTTTGGATCTCTGGAATAGCTGAAATGCTTTGCTGAAGTCAGGTTCAGGGGGAGGAGAGCAAGGAAAGTAATGTGCTCTTTTCATCCCCAAACTGAGCACCAATCCTTTTCTTCCTTTACATCACGGGTAAAGTAGATGCATACGCATCTACTGTGCCATTCAGCATGGCACTACTGCACCTTTTAAAAAGTGTATGGTGAAACGTGTCTTGGAAAGAACATTATCACAAGCCAGCACAAAGCAGAATGAAATGCACTACTCTGAAAAGGGCAATTACAGTGAAACTACATATGAGAGTTGCAGATGGACGCAATATGTAGTTGAATGACTAACAAGGAAACACAGTAGATGGCCTCCTAACAGCACATGGACCATATGGTATAGCAAAACTTGGGGAATCGTTCTCATCAACGTGGCAGTTTTATAAACGCCGAGGTAAAAAAACCACATAAGCTCTTTTGAAAATCTCACTGAGTATCTCGTCTCAAGCTGACAGATTTGTTCAAAGATAGCCTTATGGGTTCAGATATTACAGTGCTGAATATGGTGAGGATGAGATAGGACAGCATAGAAGACTCCAGTGAAAGTCCACCCAAGATGGTAGAACTCTGTTAAATTCAGCATCACTGAATTCACTAAACCCGACATCAGTGCTGATTAGATGTTGGTCAAGTTATTTTCACAATAGTTTTTACTTCTTCACACAATTTGGTGATAATAGTTACATCTAATAACACAGAATACTTAATTACCCTACATGCTAGAAATAATCACCCCAGATTCTTTCTGTCCAACTATGTATTGCAATTTTGCAGGAATAGCCCTCAGTAGAGATAACTCACATGTTTAAATATACCAGTTGTTGAAAACAAATACACAGATAATCTGGGCTGTCAGATACTGGGGAAGATGGAACTGACCATGGGGGAACTGGTGGCAAAGAATGAGTGGAGAAAAGAGGCTCAGTGGTGAACTTCTTTTTGCATTACCCATCCACAGGTAAAATCAGCATCATTATTGTTATTGTTATTATTATTATTATTGTTGTTGTTGTTGTTATTTCACTGAGATTCTCAGAACTGGTGGTTGATCCGGGTCCTCCAGCACAAAGCACCTAAAAGAATGCTTGGTTGCCAGTCTGGTTAGATGCTTCTACTTGGACATGCAAGCTAATTACTTTTGGTCCTGACACAGTCTTTAAGTGTTGCAGGCTGATGACAGAGTTCTCAGGTTGTATTGGTAACTTTTTGTCAAAAGCTGTGGCTAAAAGATAAAAACTGTACCCTTGTGATGGGTTCAGCAACAGTACCGGGCATTTAGTCTTTGGGTTTGTCACTTGTCTTCAACAGTGTCAAAACCACTGCTCTGAAGTCTGAGGTCCTGTGCTCATTGTGCTTGTCTGATTTGATCCTGATTATCTTAAACAATCTGACAAGACACTAGGAAATGGAAACATGACATTTATTATTCTGCAGAATGAAGGATTTTATGTTCTAGCATATTTTTGGCAAAATGCAGTAAGAGAGTCACATTTAAGCATATAGCAGACAGTTCTTAAGCAATATGCTAACTTATTTCTTTCTGTCCAAACCGTAAGCTATATGACAGCTGCCTTTCTAATGAGAAAAATGCCGTAATCATTACTTGTATGTAGTGGTTGGCAACAGTTGTTTGAATTTCTGGTGAGCATAACTCTCTGATCTGTTTTTCTTGTGGTAGTTTACATACAGTTTCTAAAGTTTGCATTGTTAGTCATACCTATATTTAGAACTTTCATTAATGATGACTCAAGACAAGCAGAAAAAAATAAAGAGAAAAGATACAACTGTAAAACTCAGTAGTGATGAGAAAAAAATTGGTATCCTGAATTTCACTCTGCGGCAGTGTGAGTCTTGAATTCAAATTGGAATTAATTTAAGCAGTCAAAAATGTTTTTAAAATAATTGACAGCACAGAGAAACTAATTTATAAGCTGATTTTTAGACACTGATTTTTGCTTTAATTGCTGTAAGTGCTTTCTTTCCCTGATTAAAAAGGAGCTAGGGTAGCTTAAGGCAAATGTATTCAGTTATTTACTTTAAGTAAAGAGCTCCGATTTCATTTGCCAGGTAGAAAGGGGCAGATGAGATGTTGGTTCAACTTTTCATTTGAGAAGGGACAGTAAGTCAAGTTAAATTTTGCAGAATGGTGTTTGGCTTTTTTTAGAATATACAGCATGCATATAGAAAAACATGTATCTTCTTCTCCCCTGTACTGAATGCTCCTGTCAGTGGCCTTTTCATGTTGGCATAGAAAGCTGGGAAGCTTCATGCCGACTGGGGCCTTTGCAGCTGTAGTCCCAAATAACACAGCAACGGTCTATTTGAACAACCTGATGCATATGGATTTCTACAGTGATGGTAAAAAAACTGCAGGCAGGATGGCATGGCCAAGCTTGGCTGACCTGTGCCCTAGTTCATTGGCTGAAATCGAGTCTCCCTTCCAGAAAACTGCCTGTGCTCATTTTTGCCTTCCTCTGCCTAGGTAGAACAGCACCCTGGTCCTCCAGTGTGATGGTCTGCCTGCGGTCATGCTGGCTCTTCTGTCGGGAGCTGTGACCCTGCACAGGTAAACAAAAAATAGGTGGCTTAAGAAAAGGTTGCAAAGATCTCTCTTACAGCCTCACAGTCTTTATGTAGCCACCCAGATCTTTAATCTTCTCTGGTATGTCATTGTATTAATAAATATACAGAGTAGGTTTTTATACAGAAAAAAACAACTTTGAAGAGACCAAAAAAATTACTGTGTAAAGAAGGAAACAGGCAAGGAGAAGAAGGAAAGATACTATGAAAAATGCTGTGTTTTCTTCATCTGTATCTTAGGAACATCATGAATAAATTGTGGTTAGTATGTGGATTATGTAAGACGTTGGCCTAATTCTGCCCTTGTCTTTATTCCAGTACTGCCCTTTGACTTACTCCATGAAGGTGAAAATGCAAAGTTTTAGCCAATTTGCTAAAAAAGGAGTTCCCCAATTTTCTGCATTATTTTGAAGGTGAGATGCTGCCCAGAATTAATTCAGTCAGTTGGATACCTCAAGGTCACTCCTAGACATATTTCACAGGAAAAGATTAATTTATAGTTGGTGTAAATTAGTGCAGCTTCAGTGAAGTCAATTGAATTACTCTTGCTCAGTTCAAGTCTTGTAGTCAGATTGCCTCTGGAATATGAAGTATATCTTGTCTACTATCAGTGGAGAAGCTAATTTAATCTTTCTAGGTGATAAAGAAGAGAGGCCAAGACTTCCTTTCAAAAGGTAAGAAAAATGAATATGTATTTTAGAGGAATACCGAGGAACATTTAAATGAAAAAAAAATCCTACAGAAAATGTCATGTCACTGATATAAGGAAAAAATGCACCTACTCAAAGAGTTGATACTCCAGGAGCAGATAAGAGGGTCTGGAGGTGGTGGCCAGCTGTAAGGCAGCAATATCTGGCACTGAGCTGTACTCACAGAGAAGAGATGCACCAGGGGCCATTGACTTCTCTCTGGCCAGAGAATTTCCAAGAGTGGTAAGGGGGAGCTCAGCCTATCACTGACATGGTCACTAACGTGCTGGTGCACAACAGTGCAAAACCCAGTTTCCTTTTTTTGACCCAGAAAGTATTTTTAGAAGGATGTGCTCTCAACCTCATCAGTAATTTGTTCAGGCAGCTAGTTCAGTTTTCAGACACTCTTCTTATAGCTGAGGACACTGAGTAGACTTGCAAAAACTCAGTTCGTGTGAGGTGCTTGAAAATTAGCCTCTGAAGATAAGTTCCTTTACTGAAATACCTCAGTAGCATATGTATCAAAGCACCTGGAGATAGAAGCAGTCATTAACCATCTACCCATCAGCAAAAGGCTACATATTTACATGCACACAAATCCAGACATGTGGGTGGTGCATAGCTGGAAAATCCCAGCTTTGCGTATATTTTGCTATTCTAATAGAAAAATTATCATTCTGGGGCACATGAGTATACTTTCCAGAATATTTTCCTGATCAGCTCAGTTTTCCTGAATATTAGACTTCAAATGTAATATCAGAGTTACTCACCAAGTGTTCTTTGGGAGGGCTATGTGGCAGTAGCATACAAGGAAAATATTTTCTCTTGCATTAAAAATAACTATGTTGTCTGGAGATTATGAATTACTTCTGATTTTTTTATGTTTGTTTCCCTGAGATGGATGAGTAGAAAATGAAATAGCCCTTCATTAGCATTTAGTATTTAACTTCAGGGGGAAAAAAGGAGCATTTGCCTGTATTTTGAAAAGGCTTTAAGACTACAACAGTATGCTGCCTTCACCAGGAAAGGGTACACAAAATAAAAAAGCAAGGAACAGAAGATGCTAGAAATTATTTCCTAACATCCAACCCATCTGCAGGAAACACAGTGTGGGCCAAGGTGGTGCTCTGTTTTTTTCATGAAGAAAAATTCTGCTGTTGAGAATTAGATCCAAATGTCTGTGTTTTGATATGATACATTGCTATTTAACAAAGGAAGGAGTTTTGTGAAATCTGCTCCCAAAGAAATAATTCTGAACAGGAATTTAATTCAAATATCAAAGCTGCTTCAGAATGCTTATGGTCAGAAGTATTTTTTTCTTGTGAAGCCACTGTAGGGTGTTGCCAATGTTGATGAATTTCAGATTTTCATTTTGAGATCCAAGCACTGACTAATAAAATAGATAACAGCTGTCCATGTAAGTATGCAGGCTACCATTACCATTCATTTGTTTCTTCAAGGTGAAAGTATTTTCCCAGTAAGTTTCAAAAATCTCTTTAAAGTACAGTTCTACAGAGAGAAAAAATAACACTTTTATGCTGATATTCTGGGGTTTCTGCCATCACAATGACAACTAGCTCAAATCTTCTCTGTTTACTGGCAGAACAAGGTTTCTAACTGCCAGCCTGGACAGGGAGGAAGCTGGTGGCAGTGGGAGATTGCCTGGGTAACCCCTGGGGTCAGCGGCACTTGTGACAGCTGTAAAATGTACTTTTGCCCCAGCATAAAGTAAGAAGATACATTTCTCAGTTCATTTTTTTTTTAGCAACTTCTCTGATTCCTGCCCTTGTATTTCTGTTTTATGCTGTTTCCACGCAACACAGGATTCAACAACCTAGAAAGATGTTGCCATCGAAATGCTGGCCCCTTTTTCTGCAAAGCCACTGGGTCAAGGTCTTTTGCTCAGCTAGCGGTGACTGACTATGTTTTTTCACAGACAATAAGAACTCAGACTTCTGCTGAGCTGCTTCTTATTTAGAGATTTTTTCAAAAAAGTTTCTTCGTGTTTACCTCTATTTCCAAGTCACATCATCTGGTTTAACCACACCCCATGTGGCAAAACGTCACCTTGCACTGCTCTGCTAAAAAAAAGAGGGTGAAAAAACAAGCCTACTCTCTGCTGGGAGTGTCTGAGTGTATCTTTCTCATTAACAGGGAGAAGATCCCCATCAAAGTAAATTATGCAAAATACCAGGAGTGATATCCCTGCTAGACTTATAGAGTCCATTTCATCTCCAACTGACCAGATCCCCTTAGAGTACATACCAATATGTGCTAGGATACCAAAAATGGACTTAAAAGACAGAAGACTAAGGTGTCCCTCAGAAAAAAAAAAAAAAAAAAAAAAGACACAAAAATAGTCTCCCAAGACACAGAAAAACACATCACACCTCAAGAGACATTAAATGTTCAACGGGTCTATGCCAACCTGCACGGGCTCCTGAGTGCACCCAGTGCTGCCTGCTCCTCCTGAGGATGCCTCTAGGACTGGAGTTTCTTTTCTCTTTTTTTTTTTTGAAAAGGAAGAAATTAAAATCTGACTTGGATACAAAGTTGAAGCGTGCGATGCCTTGGTGTGACTCCTGCTCCTCATGTGTTCCCCATGCCCTGGTGTTCAGCTCCCACTTGCGGCAGTGTGCTTGGTGCTGGGTGCCAGGGGTGATGGGGTGGTCTGGAGGCCAGGAGGGGTGACAGCAGCCAGGGCCACCATACAGAGCTACACAAAACTCATGCTGACTCACTCCCTGCATGCCAGACACCTCAACAGACAGGTGCTTCTCAGTGGTGCCTTTGCACTGTGAACCATCCCATGACACGACCCAAAGTAGAAACGTGAGCCCCCTCTCCTGCCACAAGGAGTGTGATTTAGTAGTGCAATGTGGAAGGGAAGTGCGAGAGTTAGGCACTGTGACCATGAAGGCATGCATGAACATCATCCTCCTTTTCCCAGCCTGATTCTAAACACGTCCTCTCAGCTGGGAAGTTGCGGGGTGGGAGTCCCAGAAACAGTGCTGCTGGGCACCATTACAGTAGCTCTACAGCTGCTTTCCATTAACCATGTCGGATATAAGTTGGCAAGCGCAGGGATGAGAAATTGGGACTTATATGTTAGCCAGCTCCGGCATGCAGCTACCCTGCGTTGCAATTAGCCTTTCTCTTTAAAAGCCTTCCAGGCTCTGCTGGGGCAGAAGGCAAGCCACTGTGCTGCAGCACGCAGCTGCTGGAGTGGTTTTGGAATGTATCATGTCCCAGAGATGAGGTTTGTGGGAAGCTCCCTTAAAAATCTTGTGGTTTTTAACACAACAGAGCTGAGATTTCAAGCCACAAAATAAGGCTCTGCTGTCATTCCTCACACACTGCCTCAGCCCTGCTCAGTGCAGTTAGGATGGTGTTCTTCATTTGCACTCTGAGACAGGGTGCCTGTCTATAGGTACATAATCTTTATTCAGTGCCCAGTACAGTTGAATCAAACTGCAATCATGTCTTCCCACTGCGTCTCTGCAGGTTGGTAGCCACAGACCTTGATTTCTAATGTAACGAGGCATTACTAATTAGGATGACTTTTTTCTCTTTAGCTTAACAAAAACATGCTCCATCCACAAATGGGACTGAAAGAAGCCCAACTCAGTGGAGAAGAAGGGAATCCCCAACCTGGATTTTAGTACCTTCTGTGGAAAAAACCCCTCAACACAAATATAATATAAAAAGCAGGTAATCAAAAATTGAAAATATTTTTGTGTTCATTTCTTATGGAGTTGAGCCCTCTTTAGTAAGCCAACAGGATAATATCTCCTGTTCTCCCAGTCTTCTATCCATTTGGTATGTGTCACTGCAGATCCAGGAATGGACTAATTAAAATTGTTTTGTTGCTAATGACAGTGCATCTTCTTTTTCTAAAGAGTTCAAACTACAGCCTTCCTCTTGATCTGCTGTGAGATTTTTTAATCTCTAAATTAGAAGAAAAGCATATGCCCTTTTAATGCCTATAAGAATTTGAGCTCGTTAATGCAAAAAAAAAAAAAAAAAGTAGGATTTCTATTATAGCTATTCTTTAATTATGGAACAGCATGTGCAAGAAGACTTTACTCATAACTGTGTCCTCGATTCTATTACACATTTTAGCAGAGAATGCATGTAATAGAAAAACAGCAATAGACTGTGGAAATTGTCCAGAGCCCTGCTCTCCTAGGGAAAAGATGCCAATGGTATTTTTGTACTGCTACTCCTCAGCAGCCTCTTTGCACTTTCCTCCGGGTTACATGCGCAGCATGACTCACTGCCTGATGGTTTCATTGAAACAGAAAAATATAGACACAGTAATGATTGCATTCAATCATAAACTACAATCAATACAGCAGAGTTTAAATGTTCTGTGCCCTAGCAAGCCACTATAGGGTTCTCCCCCACCCTACCCACCCCATGTTATTCCCTGAAGAAATGATTTTTCATTTCTAAAGGATAACAGTTGTTCCAAGTGTTCTAGCAGATGTAGTTGAGTCTCTCAGAATGAAATATGTAGGTCAGAGCAGGAGGCATTCATTGTTTTCTTTGATGTACCTTCATGTCAGCCCTTCTCTGGATAGAAAAGCCACTTCACAATACTTACTGACTGCCTCATGGGAGTCTCACTGGAGGAAACTTACAGCAGCCCCCCCCTCAAGTTCATCTGGGGGCATCAGGTGGGCAGGGATATTTGTGTTCAAACCACAGGCTCTGTGGCCTTTTATTTATGGAGATCAGGATATAAATCTCAACCTGGTCCTCAAGCAAAGACAATTATCTTGACAAAATCTCTCCTTGTGTACATCACAACATCATTGCAGAGTGTGGCAAACTCAGAGCCTCTGATGCGAAATGGCTCCCAGGAGGCCCAGGCGAGACTGAAAGTAGGATGGGGTGGGGGAAGGATGAGGGGAACATAGCCAGGTCAGGATGTGGGGAACCCATCCAGGAAAAATAATAAACATGAATTTGGCCTTTAGAGACACCATGTGTCCCTGTGCCAATTGTGATTTCCTGAGGGAAATACCCTCTCTTGAATGCCAGTAAAAAATGTGGTTTGATGTTAAGTATTAACTTGCTGTTTTGCAGTATCTTCAAAGGAGAGGTGTCCAAAGGAAATATTCTGCCCCACAGTTCTGATGCTCTAACAAAAATCACCACTGTGGTATCTCCTTCCTATCACAGATCAGGAGACATCCCAGCTCACACACCAGCAAGCTCAAATTCCTGCTTTCTTAATAACTGCACTAGGCGCTACGAAAAAAAAAAAAAAAAAGAAAAAGGTTTTCCCTTTTCCTCTTAGCAGTGATAACTGCCTAAAGATGAAAAATAACTCCCAGAGGCCAGTATAAAATGAAATAATGCCAACAAACCCTAAATAAAGGTTGCAATTCCAACATGTCCTCTGTTATGCTTGGGATGTGCAGTAAGTGACAGCTGAATAAATCAAACCCCTGAAGTTTCATTAAAACCATCAGGTTAAAAGTGCTATTATCTCATTCTAGCTAAAAGTTCTGATTCATACTTATTTTTTTTCCCTCAAATCTGGGAGATCTTGAATTGTATGCCACTCACATTAGAGCTGGAAAAGAACTAGTGTAATTTTCTAAAAAACAACCTCCTTTTTTTTTTTTTTTTGGTCATAAATCAGTGTTCCTAGTTTCATTCAGCTGCCTGTCTCCCTTTCTTCCTCTCCTCCCGTTTCCTCCTCCCACTCGTTAGTCTGTTCAGCACCTTCGGTGAGTCACACAGAGCAGGCTGACAAGTGAAGTCAAGTTCGACTTCATATAAAGTTCCTGCAGAGCCCTTCTGCTGTGTGGTTTGCTGGGTGCCGCTCCGGCTCCCTCTCGCTCCTCTGAACCCAGGCTGGGACAGACCTTCACTTCTGAGGATGCGCATTTGGGACCACTTGGCTGCACCTGGAAATCTGAGTTGTAGGTATTTCTATCAGTCAGACAGTTCACACAGGAGACTGTAGGTGAAAATCTGGAATTTACACCCCTTGCAAAAAGACTGCAAGCCTGAACCTTGAATTATGTCATGCTAATTTAAGCCTGAGGGAAGGAATGAATAGTCCCAGTATTGGCTAACTCTGTCTCCTGTCTCTCCCCACCATGGAATGTCACCCTTAAAATTTCTGAAATGGGTCCTGCCTTATCACATGAAGTGTCAGCAGAAGCCACAATATTTAGGTCATGATAGCTTACTGTACAACAACTCCTGAAGCAAGGACTAAGAGCTGTATTCTCTGACCCCATTTCAGCAAGGTCTATAAGCATGTGTCTAACCTTAAACACACAGCAATCCTTGAAAAACCCCAAAATACTATCGTGTTCAATGTGCTAACAGGGACAAGGTATTTAACTAGTAAAACTGCCATATAGTGCTTTCCTGAACCAGATTTTAGTGCATGATGCAGGTTCTGTACTTTAACTGCCTGGCTGAGATTTTGTGATGTCTCAGCTATGGTGCCTGGCCCCAGGAGAGGCACCCAGATTGCCCAGTTTTGTAAGGAGGCACTTGAACCTGTCACTGGGGAAGATAACTGGGCCAGAGGGCACTCCAGAAATCTTCTCTGTTGAGAAAAGTTGCTGAGACACCAGTGATGATCTGGAGACCCCTCTTCTATAGCTTGAGAGCCTGGTTCTTGACCAATAACCAGCCCCCTTAGCCTTGCAGAACCCTGACCGTGCAGTCCCATCTTACCTGAAAGGCACTGAAGAGCATTGGTGTTATCATGTGCCCCTGAACAGTGCAGTGGTGAATTCATGCTCATAAGAAGCCTGGGTCTTTATGCTTTTTCCAGCCTGAGGAGCTAGTGGGGTGAACTGAGCAGGGATACAGGGACTGGGTTTTGCAGGCACAGCGGCTCTCCATCATTGTGCATCTTCTAGGAGCTGGGAAGGTACAACTGGTTATGGCTCTCAGCTGGGAGGTTCTTGCTCTCTGCATCCTTCATGCTTTTGTCATGCAACAGTTACCAGGGAAAATCAGAAACAGTCTAGAGAGTGGGTGAGTCTGGGACGACCTTTCAGCCCCCTTTTAATGTAGCAGCCCTTACACAAGTCACACAGCACAGCCTTCTCTGTGTTTCCTCTGTTTCCTCTTTAGTCTGGTGGTAAGCTCATGTAGCTGGAGTTGGTGGATTCAAACCTTTATCCTGGGGAAGACGTGTTACCTAGGATTTTCCCTGGGTGTTTATGCAGATTGTCCCTCAATGCTGCAGCTCTTAGTGCCGAACTTTATGCATGTGCCAGCGGCTTGGGTGCCAATTGGACACCCTTGGGTACCAGGTACTACTCTGTCTCCAGCAACAGAGCTGGGTCCCAGCAGCAGGTGCTAGGTGCTCAGAGAGGTCCTAGGCCAGCTAGGAGGTGACTGCTGGGATTCTGGGGCTTTCTGTACAGGTGCCTGAATGATGCCTCAGTCCCAACAGGTAAGATGTAAGATGGTAAGGAAGTGGTCTGGCTCTTGCCATTAGTACTCCTCTTAAATCTAACTCTATTCCTGCTGTTGCAGAAATGGCAGTAAATCCTCACTGCACTTTTAGCACTGTTACAAGTCCTATAGATGCAGCTATTAACAAGGCTTAGAGAACTCTTAAATGTACTTCTTTTTCCAAAGTCTGGGAAAAGCCTGGTTTGTTATGAGGAAAAGAATTTTTTAAGTCTGGGATTGATTACTGCTTGGTCTTTTATGTATATTTAAGTATTAGGTCAGTTCTGAAAGATGCATAAATTACTGAAACCAAACTGTTGAGTGAAAAAGAATGACATTTTCAAACTCATGGTTCCATTTTAAGTTCCCATGGTATTAATGCCAGCAGAATAACTTACTGCAACTGAAATGCACCACATTCAGGGCTAAATTATGCTAAAATAGGTCAAGCAGCAGTGAAGGCAGTTATTTTGACTGAACTAGGGTTAACAAGATGCATGTAACAAATGCCTCAGGAGAACAATCACATGTGCTTGCTGCACATGATACCACAGCAGGATACCCATAGCTTCAGGTTCCAGCTAAATGGCATCATGGTGTGCTCTTTCGGGCAAGAAAATAGTTTTACAATTGTTTGAATATGATCCCCTCAGTTTACGTGATGTAACCTGACAGTTTAAAGGGTCCCATAAGTACGTTTTCACTGAAGCCTATGCATCTTCTACATACTCAACTAGGCTGTTTTTAACATAAAACAGAGAGAGAGCAAAGAAGTAATTAATGAAAGAGCTGATACCTTCTGAGACTCCTGGCATGACAGCATGCCCAGCTGCCTTTTCACTTGTTTCTGAATAAAGAAAGAAGTCAGGAAGCAGAAATTAGCCTGAGGTATTAAAATTGGGTTCAAGCTGAAGTAGAGCATCTGAACATCTTCAGACTTTATGGTAAAAAAGATGAAATAATTTCTAGAGTTACTCTTCTTTGAAACAACAAAGAACCCCATAAGTTTTTCCCTCAATATATTTGATTTTTCATCAGTTCCATACATCACATACGGAACAATATATAATGTTTATATCTCTTGCCTTGCCTTGCCTTGCCTTGCCTTGCCTTGCCTTGCCTTGCCTTGCCTTGCCTTGCCTTGCCTTGCCTTGCCTTGCCTTGCCTTGCCTTGCCTTGCCTTGCCTTCCCTTCCCTTCCCTTCCCTTCCCTCTTTTTTCTTTTTTCCCTTTTTTTTTTTTCCTTTCTTTTCAAAAAGTCCCTATTATGAATTGCTGCACTTGCCTTTTGAACACTTTCATCACATCTGTGTATTAGGGAACAAATACCTTACAGTGGAAGAATGAAGCAGAGGAAAACACATAGACTTATTGATTGAGCCTGCTCTCACCAATCACCTGGGCCCAAATATACTTAAAAGTACACATTTTGTCCATAAATAAATTCTGCATCTAATATGCCAGATCCACATAATTTTTCAGAAAGTTGCTATAAACACAGAATATTCAGTTTAGAAACATTTATGAATGCGTGTTGGATTTTGCTTACCCAAGAGCACAGGATATTTTTATGTAAAGCTACTTGATGATACTGAGTGCTAAAATGTTATAAAATTTCCAGTCATTACAGCTGTGTACATTTTTATGAGGGGTTTTGAATTTGTTATTTACCTGAGCAGAGAGAAAAAAGAGACAGAGAGGGAACAAACACATATTGTAGGAAAGTCACTTGAAGAAACTGATTATATAAAGAAATAGGCTTTCTGCTGTAACCAAAACACTGTTTTAGTCAATTTTCTTCACTGAAAGTTTCTATAGCATTTTCACATCTGACCGGGCTGCTTTTAATACAATGTAGAGAGAGTGCAAAGAAGTAATTGATAAACAGTCACCCACCTCCAACTTCAGGTGATATAAACAACTTCTAAAATGAAGCACAACTTATTTCCAAATTAAAATATTGATTTAACAATTAACAAAAAAACAATCTAACAACAAACCCCCAAAATTTTCTCGAGGGTTATATTAGTTTATCCAACCTGTTTAGGGATGACAGCTAATTTATTTCCCCCCCCTCCCCAGTGATACAGGAAGTTCAATTTCAGTACAGCTATTTTGACTTTTATTTCAGAACAAAACACAGTGAAATGCTTTGATTATTTGTAATATATCAGGTTATGTGTCAAAATGGCAATTCATTGGCAATGCTTTAATCTTGTCCTAACTGAAAGTTCCCTCTGAGTAGATGGTTAAATTTGTAAGAGAACATCCTATACTATTGTCCTGCACAAAAATTTAAGAGTTTTCCATTTTTCCTTGAGTTCTGAGGCATGTGTACTTTTCAGCATTCCAGGCAACAGGGGAATTCCAGGTTTTGCCCACTGGAAATTCAGGGGGGTTTACTGTCTCTCACAGCTTCATCTAATTTTATTGTTGAAATTGGTTTTCAATTAAGGTTTTAATATTGTCTTCCCATTTCAGTGATTTGATCTAGCAAAAGACCTTTTACTTTCTCTTTAGAAGTTATTTTAGTCAGCCTTTGACAAACCGAACTGGATTCACCTACCTTGAGACACATTTCCCTTTACCATAAACGAAATGTGCAAATTATCTATGATAATTAGATTTGACCCAGTTACTGAATTTGGGAACATCCTTCTATCTTGCCTGGAGCTGAATATCCCTACAGAAAGCAAATCTCACAGTTAAGACAGGGTATAATCAGGGTTAAAAACCTTTCATCAGAGGCACAAAAAAAGATGTAACTGAACTAGCACTATTCCATTGCCTGACATTGTCTGTTATTTTTTCTGCACAGTGAATTATTCATTACTAATGATTTAGAGTTCTCTGGTTTAACTACGTGATGACAGCTCCTCTCCCCTCCTGCCATGTACACACCCTACCACAACAAGAACACTTATGACAAATAGTGATGTCATATCCTTAAACTTATTTAATAAGTATCAGCTATGAATCAAATGGCTCAACTAATCCTTCCTCATCCACCTTACTTCAATAAGTTGCAGGGTTATCAATGGCTGGGTATTACCACCTTTGCTTGGAGATAAGCCCTATGTACACAGCGGTGTAATAATGCCTGATGGGAAACACATGCCCGAGAAAACCTCCATAGCAAGATTTCATTGTGCTAAGAAATTCCGTTTGTTGGCTGCCTGGCTCCAGAAATGTTATTTACCCCTTTTGAGCTCACAAGTTAAAATGCAGGGGCTTATCTGCTCAAAGCATAATCTTGTACCAAGCCAGCAAGACATTTAGATTCTGTTGAACTCTCCATGAGTTGCCATCATGTTCTTAGCACAGACTTTGGGATTAGCTGACATCTGCTGCCTGAACTTGCATTTTTGGCGTGTTTCTGGTTAATAGCGCAAAGAAGTAAAATATTTCTGTGCAATAAAAGAAGTGTGGGGCTTTTTTTCCTAAGAAAACACTGAATAAGGAATAAAGTGCATTTTCTTCCAGTGATGTATTCTCTGGGAGTTGCAGCAAAATAAGAGGATTCTGTCCAAAGCTTGCAACAGTCCATTGGTATAAAGTCCTGGTTAGGGACATCCTAACCAGTGATAAAATATAAATATCAGTAAAACTCCTACTCAATCTACAGCTCCAAGGGGTGAAAACGTGCTTTTGTCAACAGAGTTTTTACTAATGTCAGTACACTGACACACCCATCCTGGTAAACCCTCTGTGGTGTGGACTAGACCTAAACAGACTAAAGCAAATAAGCGTTTACCCACTTATATGACTTTACAATCAGAATGAGAAAGCGAAATTACTCATCTGAATTGGAAATGTAGTGGTTAGCCTGAAGGAGGGAAAAAAGAAGCATGTGGTGAAGCAGCTCGTCCAGGCTGGGGAGGAGGGGATGGGTGCTGGGAAGCTGAGACTGTCCCGTTTGTTCAGCCACCTTTTACACCAGATGCTTCACGTTTGTGTATTCTTGAAAGCACCTTCTCAGGCTAAAACCCCATTCTGAGGCTGTTGAAGTAAATAAACCTCTCAAAACTTTTGCATGTATGATTTATGAGGGCAGTTAAGCCCTTGTACAAAATTAAAGGCTGAATGAGAGAATCTGGAAAGAGGCAGGACCAATGAACTAAGTTTATGATTAAGTGCCAGAAACCTCCTGAAGCCTAATTCAAATTCTGAATTAACGTGTCACTTGACCTTGGGCATGCTTTTTACCTTATTAAAGTTTCTTTCATCTGCTGATAAAATTTGTAACACTTAAATATGCCAGGGAATGAGCACACATTCACATCTGTGTTTAAAATATTTTTAAAATCAAGGCCACTTTTTATGTATATCATGTAAATGCTTCAGTTCTGTATATAGTATTTGAAGAATCATAGATTTGATGTGACTAAACCAGTCATGGTACCACACTACAATAAATCAGACCAAGACGTCAGCTTGGAAATCCTTTTTGGTTACCTGACGTCTTCACAATCAAATAAAAATACCACAAACTGATTCATTTACCAGCTGGAAAGATTAATGTAGGAATAGCCATGTCTTTATGGATTAAATCAGATTGGAGTTTGTAGGGTCTGAAAACTCTGTGGTCACTGCTTCCATTCCTGGTTTTAGGAAGCTGGAAAAATTGAGATTAATTAACCACACTTTTCCCTTTAAAACTCCTTTGAGGAGAGATTCTTGGAAATTAATTAAATGGAGAGAGATTTCTGGAGATGCGTGTTTTTTCCATGAGCAATTAGACTGTAAGCCACACATGAGGCTGAGTCTCCAGCTAGCCAGAGCTTGTCTTTGGGACTTCTGTTTTTCCTTAGTCTCTCAGAGCAGACACCAGTCCATACCGGTGAAAAGCCATGCCACCCAGGTGCTGATTAATAGCATTAGGTTCAGCACCAACTCACTTCTAGCCAGCTGCCTGAAATGTTTGGGCTTTTCAGCTGAACTGCCAGCTGGTGCAAGAGATAACCCAGGCCCCAGGGTTAAGCAATGGCTTGAGCCCCTCTCGCATACCTTTATGTTATGAAGGTGTTTGCTTGGGATTTTCAGTTTCTGGGCTTTCCCTTCACTGAAGTAATCAGAGCACATTAACACTCTTAATACTGAGGTTTTTGTATTTATTTCTCCAACTGTTTTGAACACCTCGAAGAAGGTATTCCCCTGGGACAGGGAGGGCATGTGGCTCCTAGGAAAGCTTAGTCAACAGAAATACTGCTCTGCGCCTTGCAGGGTTGGACCCTTACTCTGTCCCTCTTGCAAGGCTCAGCTGCTGCTGCGACCCTCCCTGAAATCCCTCTTCCACCGCTCTCCCCCTGACAAGGGCGTTTAGCAGTGCACTCCTCCGTCTTTGAGACCTTTTAGGTGAAGTTTCACTCTGCCGACTGTCCAGGAATGATAAAAAATGGGACATGCTTAAAACCAAGAGAAGAAAAATATTTTAAAAAGATCATTTATGTTTTTCATTCGTGATTTTTTTTTTTTTAAAAAACCTCACTGAAAACATACAGCAGTCAATTGCATCAAAGCAGTTGTCCTTGAATCTTTTTTAAAACCCATGATCAACAAAACCCTCTTTGGTCTTAAACTCCTATTACTGGCAGGAGGAAAATGATCGGTTATATAATCTATATTCTACTATTTAACAGATACTAAATATAGTGCCGTTACTCAGAACAATAGAAAACATCACCATGTGAGAAACAGTGCCGAAGAGGAGAATGCTGCCGTTCTAGATAGACACATTTTTAGTATTATGTTCCTCAGGAAGAGCATCAAATATTTTTCTGAGTGACCTAATTTTCTTTGTCTGATCAAATGTGCCAGATGCTTCCTTATTCAGAGTTGCCACTCCAAGTGAAAAACTGTTTTCTGGCAGCCACTTGAAATCTCGTCTTCAGTTTTCTGTTAGGGATTATTATACAATCATTGCCCGAGCAGACTGAAAGCATATGGTAACTGGGCTGACATTATCTCTGCTATTTCAAAGTTTCCCAAGGATGTGTGGGCACCGTTACAGTCTCAGGTATAAGCCAATCTCCCTGGTGCATTCAAAATGCCACCCAAACTCGGCAGTGACCAAGCAAACTGGGGACAGAGAGCTTGGCATCATGGTTTCCATCTTCCTCTCAGGGGTGGGAGTTTTTTTCCTTTTGTAGGTATTTCCATCACTTGACCAGGCAAAAAAGATAAGCATGGCTCAGTGCCTTTTAATATGCATTTTCAGCTAAAATTGTATTCTTTGCAACCTGGCTGAAGCTTGAACAGCTATATTTTGGTTATATCTGCCCATATTCTTACATACTTTATTTAATTCCTGCTGTACTGACTAACTTGTCTACTTTCTTGGAGACTGGGAAGATGATAAAGATTGATTTAGCCTTTCACAATATTCCTGTTGCTGGTGACAGGGAATCAGTATTTGTAGGAATAAACAGCCAAAATGCTGCGAGTGAACCCCACGCATCCCAGCTCATGCTTGCACATTTTCCTGACACCCAAGGTGTGGTACCTGGACCGTGGTGACTTCCAGGGTGCTGTGGACCCACCAAGTCCTTCTGGCATTCAATGTGTCTGTACAGCTAAATAAGAGGGCCATGGACTGAGTCCAGGCACTGAACCCCTTCCTGACTGTGCAGGCTCTATTGGTCCTAACTTGTTCCCTTTATCTTTTTTGTACCTCACTAACCCTGCAAGGCAATATGCAGCTAAGGCGGCTACCTCTGAGCCTGGGGAGGAGAGCCAGGCTCTACCACTTGGCTTGGAGGCCTGGGGTGACTCTCTGCACCTGTTGTTTTCCAGTACAAAGATGAACTATTTTTTTTTCTTTTCATTTGTTGAAAGTATGGAAGAAAAGTTCGTATTATAAGAAATGCTTTTGCTACTAGGTGGTAAGCAACAGACATTGACTAAACAACTCAGTGTAGATGCTCAGCAAATATCATCAGAATATTGCTGACCAACAGGAAGACAACATTTATACATGCACCTGAATGAACTTGCACATGCCTATCCATCAACAGTCAGGAGGGAATTTTAATTTTATTGTTATTGTAATTATTTATTTCATGTTACCTTTCCCCTGGATGTTCCATTCCCCCACTGCTCAAGAGGCAGCCATGAAGGCTATGTCTCTACTTCTGACCAAGAGAAATCCAAGGGCAATGAGCAGTAGGATGGGGCATGTGGGAGCCCCAGGGAGGTCTGGGTAGAGTAGAGGAGTCAAAACCTGGTGCTTTCTTATTTGTATTGATTTTGGGGAGAAGTCTTTGGGCTGACCTGTCCCCCAGTTGCAACAGCTCAGCACCAGGCCAGAGAGTAAGCTAGCAGTCAAGCCATGGCCATGACGGGATCCAGTGCCCTGTTCAGTCATAGAATCACAGAATTGTTTGGGTTGGAAGGAACCTTAAAGATTCTCTAGTTCCAACCAGCCTGCATGGGTAGGGACACCTTTCACTAGATCAGGTTGCTCAAAGCCTCATCCAACCTGTCCTGGCTCTCTTTTAGTTATCGGCACACACTGCCCCAGACCCTCTTCCCTGCACTGACCTGCACGCATCTTTGGGGTAGTTTAACTAAAGGTGTCAATTTCAACCAGTATAGGTGAATGAGAAGAAATGTGGATGCTCAATGAACACTTAAATACTTAAGCCTAGTTTATTTCTGCTTGGCTAAGTTGATTAGAAATTGATTTAAGATAAAAGACAATTAGTTGTTCTTAAATTGTAGTACCTACGTAACCAATACATTCCTGTAAGAAAATCATTAACAGGTTGTACATTGACAAAGCCGTCAAGGAAATGGAAATCAGATTTCCAAGCCATTTAGATTTTAGTTTCTTTAACCTATTCTGAAGTATCAACTATTACTAGTATCTACCATCTCAACAAAATTAAGTGGATCAAAATCCTATCTCATTTTGCAAATTCTATGCCCAAATATAATTCAACGTACATATTTTTTCCCTTTCTGATTTAAATTAGTGCCTATATACAGCTCAGGGATCCCCACAGAATTTTAAACAGGCAGTATTAAAATAAATAAATTTATGAGATAATGCATTTTGCAATATTCACAGCTGAGATGGTTCATTTTCTTCTAGACAGTCTGTAACTTTACTGTAACTAAATCATGACCTAGACTGTAGTATGATTTCTTAATACATTGCTACAGGCAAGTTGTCCTATTCACAGCCCAAATGAAGAGAAAAACCTTACTAAAATACCAACAACCTGGAGAAGATACAGTCTGAATTGGCCAGGACCTAGGATATGGGCAAATAAGGTACAGGAAGAAATTGAAAAGCTAAGAAGCAGTGGTAGTGTTGGTTTCAACAAACTGTCCCGGGGCAGAAACACAGTAATTGCATTGATTTTAATTGCCTAGAAGCACACTAAAGGACCTTTATTAATAACTCCTTCCAGCCTGTCAGGTATAATAGGAAAACCCTAATAAATGCTTCCCAGCTGTGAGTTTGCCATTCTGCTATCCTAAATTCCTTGCCAGTAGAGGCAATTGGTTTCCATTTCTCCCCTCAAAGCTGCCACCTACTCCTGATACCTTGGAGCCCTGCTCACTCCAAGGTGTATCCTCCAAGGGTTATCCTGATAAGCCAGTTGTGCTGCAGAAGGCCTGCACTACCCCAGCCCACTCCCAGCTGCCTGTTACCCAAGATAACATTATCTAAATGGAAGTCTTTGCCAGACTTTCTATAATTATTAGTGATTTGCAATGTTATTCTCCACCCAGTGTTTATCTGCGCAGAGGATGACAGGGAGGTCTTGGAAGACTTTTTTCCCCATGAAGTCCCCTCAGATCATTAATTTGTCCAAGTTCAAATCTCTAGGCTGTAGCTTGGTGTGACTTTTTTCCTTGGTGTGTAAGATACAATTTTAGAGAGGAAGCTAGGATATATATGGATTCTTCTCTCCTCACTCACTCCAGTTCTGTAGTCTTGGAAAGCTCATATCTTTGTTGTCCTACCCATTAAATTTTCTTTCACATTTGTTAGACCTTCCCTGTAAAATCTAGTATCTTCTACCTTCTTTTAGCTATGTGCTCTGCCCTGTGTTTCATCTGTACCACCTACTCTTTCCAGCTCCCCTATCAGCTGTGAATCCTCTGTCATCAATAATCCACTACTTTAACTGGCTTAGAGTTTCCTTCTCTCTCTCTGTCTCGGTCAGATGCCAGATTAGACCCAGAGGAAGCCTGATACTATCCCTGTTGTATGTATTAATCTTCTTACAAATATGGTCTGTATTTAACCTCTCCTCCCTGCATAGCCAGGTGATACCGGGAGCTCCAGCAACATTATTTGCCTTTGCACGTTAATGAGTGAAGCACCCATTAGTAACACACAGCTGTAATTTTATATAATAGGTTTATCTGAAATTGCTTAAACCACTAATCCCAGTATGTAGTTCGGACTACCACTTAGTCTCTTATTCTCCCAACAGGCACTGATGTTGTAGGGATTTGAGTTTTTTGGTATTGTGAAGCCAAAATTCATCAGGTGAGCAATTCCTTTGGAATCAGTGGGTTACACTGCTTAACCAGAGCAGTAAGATTTGCCTCTGTGTCTGTGCTGCAGAGTTGTCTCTAGCTGTGTTAGGAAGTGAGATAAATCTTTGATTTTGGATTTTTGTTCCCATGTGGATTACACTGTACATTGGGGATGCGCCTAGTTGGTAAGAGAACAAGAACAGAAGCTGGGAGTCCTATCTTCTATTCCTGGCTCAGCCCCAATTCACTGTGTGACTGTGGGCAAATCACTTAAGCTGTCTCTGGGATAATAATCGACACAGCAATTCCAGGAGGCTTAATTTTTAAAGTGTCAACTCATATATTACCTCCAATGTGCCCTGGGAGATGTACCCTTCCCTTCTTAGGGAGCAAGAGCAGGGCCTTAGTACTGACAGCAAGATTTTCAACCCCTGACCCCCTCTCCCCCAATCTGCCATAGCTATTTCATACAAAATGTTTAATAATAATGCCAGAAATGCCGTCCCAGAGCTCTGAAAGCCTCTTATCAACTCTGATTCCTAAAGCACAGTGTACAGAATCCTGTGTAATGGTTTTCTTTTCGCTACTTTCAGCATTAATTCTTCTTTCTTGTTACTGCAGCAGATGTATAAATCTGCTGCTGGTGGGTTTTGGCTTTGGTCTTACTGATTGCACGACTTAATCATGGACCAAAAAAGTTGGAAATTTTTTTTCCAGTGTGCTTTTTTGTGCTTGAAATTCTAAACTTTCAGAAGTGCTTAGTGATGGGCTGTAGCTTTGTTGGGATAGGGGCTGAAGTTTGCATATTCTTTGTTTGGGAAGAGCTATAGACTGCTTTTCCTTCTTCTGAAAATCCACTGTCTCAAGGTGGAAGTACAGGAAAGGCTAATCAGTTATGAATATCCAGCACATGGGAGACTCCTGAATATTTTTACAGGGTGAGTCAAATTCAAAGCAAGATATGTAACAGACTTGTAAGGACCATGTCTCCTTCTACTCACAATGGCATCTGATTCCTGTGGCAACTACGATTAAGCCACTACTTTAATGGGTAAATAGTATTAGGAAAGTATTTGGTGTGCTTCTCTTATTGCAATTTAACAGCTGGAAGCAAGTGTGGGAGTAAGAGGGTGGGCCAGCACAGCTCTCTGCAGTTCACAGCAGTGACCTGGTGGACTGCTACTCGAAAGTTGCTCTTCCACGCACCTAGAGCAGGACAGACATCAACAAAGTCAATGGAAAAGCAGTCGTTCAGACCTCTTCAAGGTTTGAGTCAGATCCCCAGCTTCAACGATGAAGACTTGTATTTATGTAATTTGCTATATCACAATATGGTGTCTCAAAATGTCTGCTACCACTCACTTTTAAAGCATATGTATAGTACATATAGTCTTGTCACAGCTGACACCTTTTTTTGATTTTGCTACATGAGAGTACTCTGTGGCTGATGAATCAAGCTGTTTTCAGGACTGGTTTACTTTGAATACTTTGGTGGAGGAAAGCAAAGTAAAAAGTCAAATATCTTTCAATGAACTATCCCCATCCCTATGTTTAGAGCAATTCTTCTATCAGAGACTTTTTTTTTTTTTTAATATTCATTATAAATGTGATGTAACTAGACATTCTTCTGAAGTCTTGTAGAATAAATAAAAAAAAAAATTACAGCTAAAGACCTTGGCTCAGAAAAACGTCCTTCATTAGGATAACATTTAGCACATGCCAAGTCCATCAGGTCCCATCTCAAGGGCAGAAAAGATGAAGTGATTTATTAGACACTGAGTTGCAGTGAATGACAAGAGGTCATCAAGCCCATCTCCCTGCTCCAAGGCAGTCCCAGTGACACCTTCGTCAATCCTGCCAGAACCAGGTCAAGCCCGTTGGTACAAACTCCAATATGCTCATCTGCTGGAGACATGCCTTGTAGGCAATTCACTTCCCTTCTGCCAACAGAGGTGTGCAGGACTCATCTGCAAAAACATCAGATTTAGCTATAGGAAGAATTACAGTTTTAGTTGCTATGAGAAGGGAAGGAAAAATACTGCAGGTTATCAGGGTGCTAAAAAATTTAGGCATGTGCTCTGCTCTCGTTGCACAGAAGAACTGGTAGCAGCAGTGAGCGTAACATGTGCATCACAGAAAGAGAAGAGGTGTGCTAGGCCAAATTCTACCCTCAGAGGTATATGCACACAACTTCCAATGACATCCGTGGGAACTGGGTGTGTGGATTGAGGGTACAATCTGGCCCTTTATTTTCAGCTGCTCTATTATGATCGTGACACACTAATTTCTAATTTCTTTAGCAAAAATAACACAGGAAGACTTAAATATTGGTGTTGCCAAATGTCAGAAATGGCTCTGCAATATACTCTTGATCAAATTCACAAAAACAGATTTCACGAATGATGACCATGCTTGTTATTGAAACCTGACACCTCCAATCACTTAAAATTCTTCTTATCTTCATTGGGCTTTTGCCAAGTTAAGTACTAAATAAGGGCTGCTGGATTTAGCTGTGTGGTAGCTAATTTGGACATGGGTCTTCTGACAGCCATGGACACAGCTTCTCACTTAGAGGTATGGATGCAGAAGCACAGATGTCATCTTGGGTTTGCCAGTTGATAAATATCCGAGTAGGTTCACTATCTCCTCAAAAGAAAAAAAGTGAACAGAATTCAACCAAATGAAAACCAACAGGTAAGAAGAAAAGTGCAGGTGGAGATTTACTAGAGGAAGAAAAAAAGCAGGAGATTAGCCCCTCATCAGTCCCCAGCACCATTATCCTTGCTGCTGCTCACATTCCCAGGACAATGAAGGAGGTACTGGAGTCAGCTAAGAGGAAAGGTGAAAACCTCCACAGCTGCAAGCCTGCCATGTGGGCCTGCCTTTGGCAAGTTACCAACCTGCCATGGGTCAGGACCCTGACACCTGCATCCTACCCCTGCCAGTGTGTGGGGGGTCACATCCTTGCTAAGGAGACATTCATCAGCGTGTGCCTGCCTGGGCCTCCAGCAACAGGGTTCATTATGCTAAACAAGCTCCCTTTCCATGCCAGCTGCAGGTGGACACTCAGGTCAGTCAGAAGAGAGAGGGGGGAAAATCATGTGCCTGAACGTGACACATCTCTGCAAGGAGTTACTCAACCAGCACAAGCTCCCCATTCAAGGTACAGGACCAAAAGAAAGATGGCAAAAAAGAAAGAGCATTGTCTTCCTAGGGGAGCCAAGGTGGGTTGCACAGGCTGTCCCGCCACGTGGCAGCCAAGTGGGGAATTATCATCTGCTTAATCTTCCACTGATGGGAAGGGTCTCCATGGCCCTTGACCCTCTTTGCTGCTCTGAGTTGGGTATCCCTGTAGGAATGTGCCCCTCTGCTCCACCTTCTGCAGTTTTCAGTAGGGCCTCTGGTCAGTCTCACAGGATTCTGAACTGTCAGGGAAGATGGAATAGAACCAGAATGAATAAATAACTTAATTATATTGAAAGTGCTGCTATAGAGGCAGGAAACTCTGTGGAGTACAGCAGACCTAGTTGCTTTGGACACAGTGGAGAGGGGGCAATAAACCAGCAGTGTCATGGAAAGCATGCAGGGGAAGAAAAAGAGAGGTATCTAGAAGAAAATGGGGCAATGGACTCCTGCTTCTGGACACTGCTCTGAGTCCCATGAGTCCCACCTGTGAGCTGCCCTTTGCTGGTGGACTCAGTGGGGCAGGGATGGCACAGTCAGGCAGCCATTGGCTGCTTGCTGCCTACCTCTGTCAGCACCAGCGTTGGCTCCAGTGTGTCCTCGTTTTGCTCTCAACATTTTGTTTCATAACGGCAGCAAGCTGCTGGCGGCAGAGTGTGTCCGGAGGCTGGCTGGGGTGGCAGGAGACCTCCGCCTTCGGCACCGTGTCTGTGCAGGCACCCCAAGCTTGCCATTGTCCTCCAGAAATGTACAGCCTGTCACAACTCGTTGCTTAATGCTAAACTAGCCATTATAAATAAACATGGTCCTAATAATAGTTTGCCTGACCTGACTCACTGTAGGAAACAGCCTCAGAAATAAAAGAGGATGACTTTCAAATGCAAGACTTATAATTTTACGTAAATAAAAAATGAAAAGGGCAGCACAGGACAGGCTAGGGGAAAATCGTATCACAGGGAGTTGAAGTTGCAATTCCAGGGTGTTAACGGGCTTGCTCAGCTGCTAAATCTGATGCTGTCTGTCCCTGTAAGTTCGCTGGAGTTTGACGGATGGATGTGGAGAAATATTACTTGAATTGTCAGATAACTGTTAGTCACCCAGATTAAAAACAAATTCCATTGACATTGTGTCATACCTTGGGAGCCCAAAACAGATATTGATGTTTTCATCTTGTTGCAGGGAGGAGAGAGATGGGAGTGGGTAAAGTAAGAAATCAAAATCACTCAGATAGAGCAAGTCTTTCAACTTTGTTTGAAAAATGACACTGCAGCACTGTGTGCCTAGCTGAGGATGAGAGATAATGCAATCCAGCCTATCTCTCTCACTCTCAGATGAAGGGGAGACAAAGACAGCATTATCATAAAACCCCAAAACTTCTAATGCCAATACAGAATTGTTAGAACAAGTGTAGGAACCAGATTCACTCAGTGGATGCTGCCAGATCCAAGCCTCAAAAGCCCCTGATGCCAGTGAAATGTGTGGTGGGAGCTCCCTAGGTCCATGGGGGCACAAGGTGGTTTTGCTCACCCTTGGGCAATGAAGCAGAACGTGATGCAACACAAGCAGAACTTGTGCATTGGCACGTGGAGCAGAAGGGAATTGGACTTGCTCAGTCTGCAGGAGATAAAGCTTTGAGGGGACCTAATAGACTGCCAGCATCTAGGAGGAGCCATCAAGAAGACAGAGCCAGGCTCTTCACAGTATTGCATGTCAGGAGGTTGTGAAACAGTCATAGAATCATAGAATCATTTAGGTTGGAAAAGACCCTTAAGATCATCAAGTCCAACTGTTAACCTATGATGGTCAAGTCCAACACTAAACCATTTTCCTCAGTGCCACATCTACACATCTTTTAAAAACCTCCAGCAACAGTGACTTAACCACTGTCCTGGATAGCCTGTTCCAATGCTTGACAACTCCCCAGTCTAAACTTACCCTGGTGCAACCTGGGGCCATTTGCTCTTGTTCTATTTCTGTTACCTGGGAGAAGAGATCGACACCCACCTGGCTAACAACCTCCTTACAGGCAGTTGTAGAGAACCATAAGGTCTCCCCTCAGCCTCCTTTTCTCCAGGCTAAACAACTCCCATTGCCTCAGCTGCTCCTTGTAAAACTTGTCCTCTAGATCCTTCACCAGCTTTGTTGCCCTTCTTCAGAAATGCTCCAGCACCTCAATGTCTTTCTTGTAGTGATGGGCCCAAAACTGAACACAGGAATCGAGGTGCGGCCTCACCAGTGCTGAGTACAGGGGTAAGATCCCTTCCCTGTCCCTGCTGGCCACGCTATTGCTGACACAAGCCAGGATGCCATTGGCCTTCCTGGCTACCTGGGCACACTGCTGGCTCATATTCAGATGGCTGTCAGCCAACACCCCCAGCTCCTTTTCCACCACGCAGCTTTCCAGCCACTCTTTCCCAAGCCTGTAGCATTGCATGGGGTTGTTGTGACCCGAGCACAAGACCTGGCAGAAGTGGGTCAACAATGGGCATAAGCTGAAAAAAGAGAGGTTCCAACTGAATATAAAGAGAAAATATTGCCTGTGGAGAGCCAGGCAGTGGAATTGGTTGGTCCAAAAGAATGTACTTTCTCCTTGTTTGGAGGTTTTCAAAACAAAGCCATGAGCACCTGATCTGACCTCAGAGCTGGCCCTGCTTTGATCAGGAGATCGGGCTGGAGACCTCCTGAGGTCCCTTCCAACCTGAATTGTCCTATTATTCCTGTGATAAATGTACAAGCTCTTTCTGCTTTTTTGACCTCGATGGTGTCTATGCTGATTTACGTTCAGTGACGATGTGGTCTTAAGTTTGTAGGTAACTGTTCTAGAATCAACAATAAAATGGTGTTGTGTTTTGCATGAATTATTAGGTGATATGAAGAGATCTTGAAGGGCCTCTTAATGGTATATTTCTACCAGTGATAAACCAATAAAATATACTGTATACATCTTGAGGCAGCAGAGACATTTGAAAGTATCTTATCTTTGGTCAATGTTATGTGTATGTACAGAGCTGACTCTATCTTTGGTACAAACTTTCAGTTGCTTGACACAGAACCTTACTAATATCCTTTCTGTACAGCATGTGTTGGTGTGTGCTTTTAATTTCCTAAGTTTATAAAAAAGTCAAAAGAGGAAGACTGAAATTCCACCCTGGGACATCATATTGATTACAACATGGTTCGTTACCGCAGTTTGAACTGATACCCCACACAGACACTCATCATTTGAGATGCTAGAGAAAAAGATAGCAGGAGTGACCTGTCATCCAAACCAGGCCCTCATTCACAGATTCACTATATCCTTGGGGAAAGAATGACTTCTTATTATCTTGTCACCTGAAATTGCACTTAACTCAAACCAGGCTAAGCTAAAAGGCAAATACATGGAATCCAAAACAGACAGCATGGTTACAGATGCATATAGAAGAGGCAATGGATGAAATGAAATAAGAAGGTGCATGACTGTACTGAGTAAGCATCCCTTGGCCACCAGACCCAGCAAGTTCAGACAGGGCTTCAGACACTGTGCATGGCACCATCAGGTGCATCTGCTGGGAAATCCCCAAGGGATCTTACTCAGGGTGCACAGCTTCTTTAGGGGAATGCTGCCAGAGAGCAGTTCCAAGCGCCTGTCTTCCCTGTCTTCACCTCAGATCACCTCTTCTTCAGTATCAGCTCACCTTTCTTTCACA
The DNA here is from genome assembly GCF_965140245.1 of Athene noctua. Lineage (NCBI taxonomy): Eukaryota > Metazoa > Chordata > Aves > Strigiformes > Strigidae > Athene > Athene noctua. Next base: position 193,959,539 of record NC_134037.1, read on the forward strand.
GTCATGTTATTTTTTGTGTTCAGACTTCACCTGGAGTTCTTCCAGGGGTCCAGACAGGTTTCATCTGGCATCAAGAAGCTCACACTATTCTTTTCCTTTGCCAGGAGGCATTCTGGCCACTCTCTTAGGTAAAATAGCAGGGGTTTATCCCTTCTTAGGTTTGGAAATGCCTCTCTGTTGGCTGAGAATCACTTCCTGCATTTAACTGGCTAGGGAACAACTCTGCTTCAGTAGAGTCCCCCTCCCTGGCTGGCCACTTGGCATTTCTCTGGCCCTAATATCCCATAGCACTGTACCAGGAGTACATGACACTAACCTCCAGGCCAGATAACCACATGCAGCTCACTCCAGGCTCTTGCCTGAGATCAGACAGGGTAGTTAATCTTGTTGGGATACTGACAGGTTTCTCATGTTAAGCTGGGATGACTATGGCGTGATGCAGGATTTGATTCTCTCAGTAGGCTCCGCCAGTGCTGGGAAAGGGTGACAAGAATACACAAAGTCTCTCAGCTGAGAAGAGAACAGCAAAGGCTTTTCTTGAGGTGGAATTCAGATGGCTATCTCATGTTATCAGGAGACAGTCAAAACCACAAAGGCTGGCAGGTGAGTCCAAAACAGAAAAATACAGTAGGATTGAAAATAGAATAACTTGTTAAATAATTGAATATTTCTATTAAATTAAGGGGGGAGGGGGGGAATATTGTAAACATTTATCTTTCATGTTACAGAAGACAATAGTTTTAATTTTCTGTTAGGGCACAAGGCAGATATCACTGGAAGCACTACATACCACATGCAACTTCAGCTATGATGCAAAGCCCAACAAAATCAAAACTGTTACGTGGCTAAAATGTGTGTATTTGAAATGCCTGCCTATACCATGACAACTGCTTTTTCAGGCTAACTCTCTGCCTCCTTCTTGTCTTTGCTTTTTGTTGGAACTGGTCTGAAAATGAAAAGACAGGCAGCCTACCTTGCCAGATAGCCTTAACTAATTAACACAGAGAACAGAGTAATTTTGTCTTGCTTTCTTCTCAGAGCAAATCTGCAGCATCCCCATACAGGCTCTGCATTGCTGAAACTAATCAGACCTCAAGAAGTTTGGCATCCTTTAGTCCCTTTGAAGTGTCACAGAGACCCAGGCAAATATCATACAATAAATTTGGCAAGAAGAAGTCACTCATATACATCTGCTGCATGTCACATATCTCATCTTTTTTACAGGAACCAGCCTGAAACCCTCTACTCTGTAAATGGGTGTCAGTATTCTGCCATCAACAGTATTAGGGGGATGTTTCTTTTTAAGTATGGAGTCATCATGCTTAACTTGGGATGTCTAAAAGATCGAAGATGGAGCAAGTCTCTTAGGGCTTATTTTATAATTGCTGACAAGACACTAGCACTCCTCCAGGGCAGCTGGTCTGACCTTGCATTAGACCCCAGTGTGAGGATGAGATGAAGTGCCCTCTGCAGGTGCCTGCCTCTGTCCTTTAACTATAAAGGGAGTTTGGGTGACTAAGTCAAACTTAGATGTTTGACTTTCAGATGTCTGAGTTACAACAGATGTATCCTGCCTAGACAGGGTACAACTGGAGTGAAACATATAAAATATGTTGGAAGCTTAATAAAGTTTAATGCATTTCCAAATTTGGAGCTTAAAAATCTGTAGTGGTGTGTGTCTCCCTCTCCCAGTAGCAATACATCTTGAGGTAATGCAACTCTTTCTTTTCCATATTTATGTACCTTGTCATTCTATATTCAGGGAGGAACACATTCAGTTTCTTCCATAGTTAGGAGATTTTATGAAAAAATAAGCAGGCTTTTCCTTGTAGCTGAAGTAAAACGGGCTTTTTGAAAACAAAGTGCCTGACTGTTGGCAAAATCACCTTTTCTCCAGGAATTCTGAGGATCATGTTCTATTTTAGATTGAGATTGCTTGGTCACTCAAGGAACCATGCAGTATATTCTTTACTGTACAATTGATATAAATATTAACTGTCACATCATACGTTCTAAATACTAACTTTAATGATAAGTAAATATTGCCTGAGAGGCATAGGGGCGGCCTTGGGATATGATGAAATGTTCTAAGTAAAAAATTTAGGACAAATATTAATAATCTCCAAATTACTATTATTTTGGTACCTCTGGCAATATGTTATTCAGCTGTAGCTGAAGAAAATCGTATTTTCTTTTTATTAAACTGCATGATTTTAAATATGAGTGTTGTAAACCTTATTTGAAGAGTTCTCCAGAAGAAAAATTTTGATCTGCTTTGGGTCATTTTTAAACTATGTCATTTTTAAGCCAGACAATAACATGGTTTTATAACAGGTCACATGAGCCTGGTTCAGCTGCGGGAGAAATGCAGGCGTGCAGTAGATGTGCAGGCGCTGACCACGGGTAGCTTTAGGCAGGAGTGAGGCTCAGCGTGTGGCAATGTGACAGAGAAAGAAGTGAGGCAGCACAAGGATGGAGAGAGGTGGAATTCTGCTGCTCGCATCCCACCGTGAGCATCCTTCCTACTATCAAAAGCTGCCTCCTCCACATATGTCTGGCTGTACCTTTAGGCCTGCAAGGCCCTCATCCCTGTTCAGGAATGATTGGTGCTGGCACCTCTTCTGTGCATCCTTGGGTTACTTGCATTAATATACACCCCCATAACATTAGCAAAGTATGCACTTGGTGGTCCCTAAAAATAAGAGTGGAGCCACAGGAAAGAAAAATTGTAAGCACTTCCAGGGCTTTAAAACCAGGCTTACAATCAGAGTTTAATGGAACAGAAGTTCTGCAATGACCAGACAGAAAGGTAAGCATTCCCCACAACTCAGAAATGATTAATTCAACCAAGAGTAGAGATAGCACCATCTTCCTTCATTATCCCCTAATTTAATTGTCACAGATTAAAGCCTGGCAAATCTGGGCACAGATTCCTGTTGTCAGACTTCAAAGAGAGCTCCTGAAGTCTTCTGCCAGAATCAATGATCATCGCTATATCCTTTTCTCACACAGCATCTGTATCTTCCCTAACATTAATGAACATTATTTTTGCATGCTTCTGAGCAGACTGAAGAATACACTCTTGAATCACATTTCCCATGTGAGGGTTAAAATGAACCCTTCTACATTTGTTATTCCCTTCTAACAAGGATTAAACCACGGTGTGGATACTAATGAGTGACTTGCAGTTGCCCGCCTCTCACTTTAGTTCAGTCCTCAGGAATATGGAAGATTAAATTTCTCAGCTGAAATCATAACATGCTCTATGGATTAAATGTTTCAGACCTGTTCTTATAACAAATAATCAAGCTGTCGAGATTGCTTGCCATGCAGACTTGCAGACCTCTTGGGTCACTGTTGCCAAGGAGTAATTTTCTTTAAAGTAGACTTGCTTGTCCATTTTGTGAAAAAGGAAAACAGAAATAGTAGGTTTCAAGGAACTTGGTGTGAGCGATACACATTCATTTCACATCAATTTGCCTCCTCTATGTGCTTTTTTCAATATGCACTGTAATTGCCAATTATGAAAAGAATTAGGCTCCAGAGCTGTATTAAGGTAGAAAATACCTGGAAGACTTTCCAATGGAGCTATAACTGATGATAACCTTGCTTCCTGGAGTATATCCATTTTTGTTCTCATAACTACACAATAGTGAAAAGTCAGTTACTACCATATTATCATTGTCAAGCAGAGGTCACAGAGACTACTTTCCTGTGTGCATATGCCTGTGTGAATCAGCATCAGGGAAACACGAGATAAATTAATATCTTGACTCCTTACTGGCCTGTTGATATTCCTCTCATGCATCTTTATTTCTTTTCCATCCAGTGCAACTTTATTTATGGGGTGGTACGTTTACTAAAGTGCAAAATGCTCAAGGATGGCTGTAGGTAGATGTTACAAACGAAGAGATGTGGTCCATTAGACAAGATGTTATATACCCCTTTCCAAATAACCAATTTCCAAACTAGCATTTCGTTAGTTGAAGGACTCAGTCCAAAAAGATCCATTGGATGCAAGTAACTTGTTTCTCACCATTCTGCCCACTAAGTGGGGAGAACAGAATTATAACAACTGATATGGAGAAATAGAACAGCTGGTGCCAGTTGTTTCCATTAGACCACTGTCTTTTTGGGCTCCAAACACCAAGATGACCAAATCTCACTTCTTCAGCAATTAGCCAACAGAAGCTAGGAAAATCATCCAGAAACTTTTTAAATATTCCAGGAGGACATCTAGAGCAGCAACAGTGAGACTGGAGGAAATCAACCACTATGCTCCCTCCAGGACAGAGATTGCTAGGTCTCTTTAAAGTCACACTTTCTGGGAAAAATTGTCCCTCAGGAGGAAACCAGATCACAAGATCAGACAATCTGCTCTCTGGAGTCTGCCAGGGTAGGCTTGCCTTTGGAGCGTGGTTAAAGGACATCTGAGGTCAGATGTAGTGGGGGAGGCTTCCCTGGCAACTCTCTGGGAGGGACAATTCTGGTATAAGGGCATGCCATTTCCCCTCAGAGCTTGCTGAAAGCTGGAAAACCTCTGATATAAACAGTTTCAGGAGCTGCTTTTTTCTTGTTTCAAACGCTTTCGTCCATTTTGAAAGAAATGACTTGGGACCAAACTGTAGTTCAGGTTTCATTTGCTCTCCCCAGAAAGGTTATCTACCTGCTGGTTTATGACTTCTTAACAATGCATTTGCAAGGCACAGGATGCTATTAAAGTTCAGCTGACCCATGACATTGTCATGAACTTACAGACGTGCTGCCAGGGAGATGAGGTTGTTGGTGCAGAAGAATCTGGGTAGAGCCCGCCTGTAAAAGGGGAGACACCTTGGTTAATTCATCATTAGCTCGAGGAGCCCAGTACCACAGACTACTGCAGGCACTGGGAGCCGAGCATGGTGCAAAAAGAGCAGCAAATATAAACATGAGTATTTCAAAAGGGATTTTAAGCACATATAAACAATGCGAATGTCTGCTGTGAAGTGAGAAATGTTCCTATACAAGGAACAGCAACACTCAAAGTTTGCCATATAAGATAAACCCATGTCCTGGAGTTAAAGAGTTTCCCTATGGTACATATTTCCATAGTGGTCTATTATGTGGCTGCTTATACTTCTGAGGTTCAGTTTACCATCAGCATGGTCCTCTGTCATTTTTACATATGAACAAGCAATAATGTACAGATTTCATATGCTCCCAATAGGAGTAGTCATTAAGCTCAGAATCAGTCTTTAGTTTTCATTCTTCCTCAGGTGTTCATGGTTCTTCAGGACTTAGATGAAAATAAATAACAAACTCATAATGATATTGCAAATGTAAATTAAAGATGCTTACAGCCAGACAGAATATTTGGAAGTATTAAAAAAGCTGGATAATGGTAAGAAAAGAAACTAACAGGTCCTCTCCTTGTCTCATCTTTTAAAGTCCACCTAACAATTTTTACCTTGACCAGCGTTTTCTACAAGTAAATATAGTAATGCATTTTATCACCAAAATAGACATATTCAGAGATGACAGGAGGTCTGAGTATGATTCAGTTAGATAAGGCAGTCAAAGCCATGGAAAACCAGACATTCACTAGAGTTACCCATAAAACTGCTTGATAAGGTGGGAAGAACAAATAAGCTACCCCTGGTAACCCATAGCAGCTGAACAGGATCTCTGCCCCCAGCTCAAAATTATCACAATTAAAATACTTGTTTGTAAGAAAAAAACATGTTTTTAAAATCAGGAGGCTTCGCTGAGATAATTCTTTCAGCAAATTCTATGGGGAAAAAAATGCAAGAAAAATTACAGATCCTTTTTTTCAAAAGCTTTTGTGTTTTCCCACTGCAGTCCACTGAGATTGTGTGAGACCAAGCAGCTGGCTACCTCAAAGTCAGTATTCAGCCCTGTGGAAGAGGACATCATAAGAGATGCCTCATTCCTTGCCTGAGTGCAGCTTATTAGCTAAGACTATTTTTCAAACATAGGTATGAGCATTGCCCTTAGGGCTGAGTTGTGCTACAAGGTTCTTGAGAAAAAAGTAAGAAATAAAAGGCTGGCACAGGACAGAGACATTGCATGGGGTATCTCAGGCAAGGAACTGTGTGTGCTTCAGGAGTTGTTTTCTCTCCATGGCTCCCTGGCTTTCCTCCCCAGCCATCTACTTCATAGTTAACTGGAACCTTTACAGCTCAGACCAGTGGATGTATTTATGGGATTGTTCCCCACCCACTGATACTGGCATGTGCCTGATGATATCTGTTGGTTTATGCAAGTATAACATGGAGGAAATGGCCTAACCTAGTGCCATCACCAGGGAATGATTAAGCCTTAAATATCAGTGGAAATGGTAAGAAAATCATATGCTCCAGCATTGCTTAGTTATGGACTTACTGGAAAGAGCAGAGGTCTCAGACCTTTATGATGCTGAAGGTCTCCTTTGAGAAACGGAGAACCCTTGACTTTCCCTGCTTGACTGCTCTCAGCTCATCAGCAGAGTGATCAGTGTAGCACTTGGCTGAGGTCTGAGCCATATTATGGGAACAGTTGCCAGGAAAATTTTCCTGCTCCTGTGGCTATTGTAAGGCTGAGTATATTTTGCTAAGGGACAGAGAGGATTTATCTCCAGGCAGTCAGAAATACTCATGTTGAACTATAGACTTCACCCACTGGGATTTACATGTGCAGTAAGTGCCGCTCAGGGACCAGAGGTTGGGCTAAGACACGGAGTAAAGGCTCCCTTGGGCTGTCCTGGGGCTGCCACTTCTGCTCTTGCAAACACTCACGAGGAAGAGGCTGTCACAGAGCAAAGGAGTCTCAGCAAAGACTTGGTGAGGATGGGGTAGAGGAAAAGCAGTGCATTTCACTTGCCATGCTGCACATTCATGTGAGCTGGCAGCAAGTAACATTCCTGCTCATCCTGTGATGGCTGGCTGGGACAGGCTGTCTATAGTGTGGCACTTCACTGGAGTACTTGATGGTCGCTGCACTCCGTCTTGTCAATGAGGGCGTTTGCAATGCTGATTTGAGTGACGTGATTTCAGTTTTGGGATATGACCCAACTCTTCCTTCAGTTAATAAGGCGATGTCCATTCACTTCAGTGGCTGCAATATCACGCTCCTGATGATAAAGTTATCACAAAAAATCTTTGACCAGGAAGTCAGCAGGTAACAACTTTCCTTTCCAGATAATCACTGCAGTTAGTAAGGACATGAAAACCATTTTAAGAAACTTTTCTCTCTGTATTAGTTTTTTTTTTCTTTTTCCTTTTTTTGCAAGCCCAAGTGAAATCTCCAGGTCATGGTCATCGCCAAGGATGCAAACATCTTCCCTGAAAAGAGAAGGTGCAGATTTACAGAATGAGTGTGGTTTGGCTTGTGGGCTAGCGTAGTGCCTGCCAGATCTACATTGGATGAGGTTGAGAAACCACCTTCAATGTCTTTTCCAGAGTCCTTTAGGCAATCTTTGTAAGTGGTTTTAGTTGTTGTCCAGATCTGAGGCTCAACAGTCACACATCACAGTCTCAGGTGATGGAGGGAGTGAGTCCTGCTCTCTGAGGACCGATTACCTCCTCCCTCTTACACAGCACTGCCTAATAATTTGAGGGAGGGAGTGACTAGTCTTTGAGGTGAAGGTGACATCCAATGTTGGCTGCTAAAAGGTGGTGGAGAAGGAGGGAATTCATGTAATCAAAAACTTTTGCTCTCCTTTTTCCATGGCACATCTTTCGAGAGGCTTGCATTTGGAAGTTGAGTCAATGCAGTTGACTCAGAGCAGCCTGCTGTGCAGAGTGAGAGCAGTCATGAGCAATGGAGAGCTAGAGTTCTTTCCATCTCAAAAGAGGAGCAATTTCTGCTGAACATATCCCAATGAGCTTACTGTGCTTCCTTAAATCTGTTTTTTTGGGTAGAGTCCTGTGGGAAGAATATGCAAGTTCCACAGCCTTGGCTCTGCACTTTTATTACAGCTAAGACAAAACGCTGTGGCGACAATTCTCTTCCATTTTTGCTAATTGTTAAAGGAAATATCTTAATTGTGTAGAAGAACGTGCAAGTGTAACATATGACTTATTACTGAGAACCCATTTTTTTTATGCACTGTGAAACTCCATCTGTCCCATCATCTGGAGTTGGCTACTACTCCTCTAACACACAAACGCAGATCAAGAATAATAAGTTTTAAATATCCAATGTATTAACAAAAGCAGGGACTGATTTTATTTAACAGAAAGTATGGTAATAGCAGAGTCATTACTGTGCTGTGGGTATTAATGAGGGTATTATGTATTAGTTTCTGTTCCTGATATCAGGTAACTTAATCCCCAAATCTATGAAACTGTCCCGTTCTTATGGCTTGCATAAGGAGCTAGGTCCACAGGACTTTATACTACCTTTGGAGAGAAAATGGTTTGTTTTTTTCCTATCCACTGCTGATAATGAAAGGGTGTTAGCATGTAAGACTGCTCCAGCATACACTGGCAGAAATTGTTTTCACCAGCTCAAGGTTTCTGACCTAATATGCACCATGACTTTATGGCACTTGGAAAGTGTGCTTTGCAACGAGACAGCCTGTCCTCTGCTTGCTGGCAGGGCATTGCAGGTCTGCACAGCTCCTACCTCAGCACTTCTTGCATCATAACCCAGATCATGGACCTGGCCCATATTCTGGTGCATTAAAGACCGTGTTGACTACCATTCTCAGGGGCTTCTAATGTTACACTGTTAGCAATGTAAACTCATTTATTACACACAGATTTTGATCAGTCATTAAGGGCTAGAATGACTTAGATAAGCAAAGGAGCAAAGTGTATGCTGGATAATTTAGGCTCTGACTCAGCAAAACCGTGTAACTGCTCATCTCTGTTCACAGTTAAAGCCTAAAGACAAGCATGTGCTTAAATGCTGCACTGAACAGCTGTAATCTTAGTCACGCATATGGATTAGGCCTTTCTTAAGGAAAGGAAAGCAAAATTCATCATTGAAAACTTGGCCTCTCCTGTTCTTTCCAACAGACTTGTGGTGTGGTGATGAGAGTGAGATAGAGTCAGTAGCATCTGCAGAAGACATGCAGGATGATAAATAGTGTCCCTTGAAGAAATACGGAACATTTCACTTGTTAATTTTTTACATATGATGTAAATCTCTAAAATAAAGCAATAGTGTTAAACAACAACATTCATTCCTAGATCATCTCTCATAGAATTCAGAGAAGATTTTTAAAGAATATGATCAATAACTTCAGAAAATAATTTAATTCAGAATTGAATTAATAGATATTTTCCACTCATTTTATGTGTGATTCAGCTCTATGATAACGAAACCAGCAATAGGGATCTCTGAGACCTGTGGGATAATGACAGGACTAAATACAACTATGTATTATATAAATCTTAGATTTTTAGAAGAACTCTTCATGGGAAGACTAAAATGTACTTTGATGCTCCAATAGCAAAAAATAAAACAAAAAAACCCCACCCTTATTTTTATTAGGACAGACACAAAAATAGCCAAACCAGAGTCCCCCTGAGGGACTTCTGCTGGAGGAAGAGGCCAGGCCCAGATTTTCTACCAAATCCTGGTGGTTAAAAGGGCTGTGCTCCTTTCCCTAGTTCCCCCCAGCCTGGGGAGTTTGATCATGAGTCTTCCACTGGAGGCAGCCCAAGACCTTTTGTTGAGGCAGGAAAACTCACATAGGTTATGAACTCTGTTTCCCTGAGCATTGAACACCCTTATGTTACAAAGAAAACAAGTGTGAGTGTTGGATCCAGTCCCTGAATTGTTCTTAGTGCATGGAAGACACGACCATGGCTACTTTAGGACAGGAATAGGGGAGGGGACAGAGGGGACATCATGTCTCTGGATCCTCCCAATGCCACCTTGCTCCAATGGGGCAGCTCTGGGCGTGCATGGCAGGGATAAAAATTACAGTTGTAGGTGATTCAGTCAGCTATGTGTGTCCCTATATAATAAAACTATATACAGAACAACAAGCTACCAGGACAGAAGTGATGTAGGTAGTATAAATTTTTCCTTGAAGACCAAAGATAAAGATTCCAAAGCTGGCAAGGAGAAATGCACCTCTTTTCCCCCAAATTAAATGAGGATGCATTGTGTGCAAGGGGTGTGAATTCTCAGGCAGATCCAAACCCAAAAAGGTATGAGGTCCCAGCTACCATGAGGTAACTCACTTTGGTGCAGTTGTGCTGCTGTTTGAGACAGTTTCTCCACCACTGAGAACTACCCTGGTGAGCAGACATGCTAACTGTGGTAGTTGTTTCCCACCTCTCATTTTGTACCAGTTTGTACCAAAAGATGTAGGAAGGACCTTCTAAGGAAGGAGAAGAGTAAAGAACCATGAACTTCCCTTAGGATTCAAACACGGCAGCATCTGGCCCATCCACCAACTCCTTGCTCTGCTGAGCTGTAGGGCTTCCCAGGACAATCCTAGCCACCTGCTTGAATTTAAAAACATAAGAACTGACCTGTCTCAAGTTTAATAGCAATGATATTATTGCCACACAAGGATATAGTGAGGATTTGCAAGGAATTAAAGAAAGGCAAAGGGAACCCAGGAAGCCTGTATAAATAACCACTGGGGTGCAATGAAACCATGAATGCAGGCGGATCCTGCTGCACCATTGGTCAAGTCAGCTACGGCTGCCCCTGGTTTAAGAGCAGCTGGGATCTGTAATCTGGTGTAACTCCCACAGTCTCTCCCTGTTGGGGTCAGTTGAGGACTGCAGCTGCTGGGGAATCACAGGAGGGATCGCCAGGGTAATTCCTCCTTCCTCCTCTCCTTGTTTGCTCTGGCTGGCGGTGCACAGAGCAGGGGCAGGTCTGCATTCCTGCATGCTTCCAGCTCTGCTCAGCAGTGTGTGTTTGGGGAAATTAACTCAGGAATCGGAAGAGTGAAGGGAATGCAACCAAGATTTGAACTGCTCCAGAAGTCCTTGCCTAGGTGTGAAAACGGTGACCTGCCACAATCTTTTCCTTTCCCTGCTGTGAGCTTACCAAGAGCAAGCTGTTCCCTCAGCTGAACTGACACGGTTTGGTTAGGTTTCGGACTGTTTGATCATGTACACTAGTGTCCTCAGGATGTGCCTAAAAACCACTCTTCACTAGTGACTCAGAGGAAAAAGTATTCATTTGAGGGACTATAATGTTCTTGGTATTAAATCTGGGTTATTTTTGATGAAGTGAAAAGCTTGCTATAAATCTGAGCAGAAACTGGATTTGACCAGTTGGTCCACACCACAAACGCATGTGTGTGGAAATTCCCAAATGCAACAACATCCCTACAGAGGGAAATACAAGCAGCAAAGAAGCATTCACAGTGGATGGAAAAAAACCAAAATGCAGCTTCCTAATTTTAACGTAAGCTCAGTGCTCGCCTTAATATAAGAGTTGGCCATAGCAGGTTGGATTTTTTTCTCTTACTGAGAATAACTGGACCACTGTAGTGCCAAATCCCATCTTTTCCCCCTAGAGGAACCAAGCAACCCTTACAGGATTACCCTAATAGAGGGGGCAAGTTTGCAGTTCAAAATCTGCCTCGACTCGTCTGATATGCTTTTACGTTTTCTTCTTTCTGCCAATACCGCTGTGCTGCACTGCGCAGAATGGAAGAGGTAATTTAATATGGCGTTAAGCCGTGCACTGCCTGCAGAGCCTGTAGGGATGGTTTCATAGGGGTGCTTCTGTGGCAGTGAGCCAAAATTAAGGCAAAATGTTATGCTGCAGCACGGACCCTGCCTGGTAACCTGCCTCCAGCTGCCTCTTACAGGGTGAATCTGCTGGAATTGCGCAGGTGAGAGAGACGGATCTTTCTCTGATGTGTCGGAATAAATTTTCAAGTGTTATTTTCCCAGCCTGCCCTTTCTCCCTTCCAAAAGGAGTCAGCAAGCACCAGGGCTGCAGCTTGCCACAACTGTGCTCAGCTGTCAGGAATGGTTTTCCTACGGGCTCCGGATTGCAGGCACAGGCAGCATTTTCGTTTTGAGAAAAACAGAGGTGCTTCAGTTTTAGAGAGACCTTGACACTGGCTGCCCAGCTCGATCCTTTGTGGAGAAATGATCCTGCTGGATCATTGGAAAGAGGAAAAGCACAAATGCTTCATCAATTTTGGGCCTGTTATGTGCACTCCAGTTTTGGTTTTTCCCCCCAAGTCTGTCCCAGGTCTCATCTTGGGAAGGTCTTTTTTTTGCAAAAGGAAAAAGCATCAGGAATGACTGTCAAAACAAGGCAGAGTTTTGCCTGCAGGAAGATGAGTGATGTTGCTGCAACCCACAGTCTGAATGCTATGTGAAATGCCAGTTAAAATAGAATTGTTTGCATAAAAGAAAACACAAAGTTTTCCTAAAGCCTGAAGTTATTTACAAATAAATACTCTCTGAATGATAAACCCTGGGCACATATAATTTGTAAAATGACAAAAAAGTCAAATGATCACACAATCTTATTTTCTACAGTGGATTTTTGGCTTGCTCACTGTCCCAACTATTAAATAGCACCTCTGTGTTTCCGAGTGTTATCAACAACTACTGTTTCCTTGACAAAACTGTAAGAGAGAAATAAATCTCATAAAGAGATTGCTAGGCAGCTGTTCGCCAGTGGCTAAATGCTTACAAGAGTTACATAGTATTATCTCTGTGTTTGTGCAGCTCAGCACTTGACTAGGAATCAGGGGATCTCAGCTCAGCTCCTCCAGACCACCTGGCTGCCTAGCAAATTTTGGTGCATTTACCAGCATTGGATCCCTTTCTAAATGAGTTACAAAACCCAAATCCTTCTGCATCAGTGCAGAAATAGACCCAGGACCGTTAACTGTTACTGTACAAGTGCTTTTCTGTATAATAAATTAATACATTTTATTTGGTACAAAACTTTGCATGCCTATTATGGAAAGCTGTTACACAGTTTCTGCTGTCATGAAACAGATCTTCCCTCCTACTATCCAGAAAATACGCAGAAACAAGCACAATAGGGCATCTGGGAGGGGGGGCGGGGGGTGGGTTTGGTAGCACTCAAGAAAAATGCCAGCAGAACTTTAGTGATGCCAGCAGTCCAGCAGCCAGCTGAACTGGACAGCAGTGCAAGCGCAAACGCACCTGTGCTGTTCAACTGCGGTGTCACACAAATGAAGGGACACGGCAGGGTCCTCAGCCCACCTCTGACGGCCACCAGCCACGGTAGCCCTGCTGACACCAGGGATGTTAACAGCAGGTTAGACTCACTATGTGGTGTGAAGCAGAACTGTGCCCAAAGGGGACGGCTAATCTTTGGGTACGCTGGGCAGCCACCTCGCTTAGCATCACTGCCGACTTGTGTGAGCCAAATGTGTTTGTCAAACCACAGCCAGAGATACTACACGACAGGTGATCACCTGGGGCTCAGCTTCTCCATCACTTTGCACTGACCCAAGCCTGTGCAGCTGCCAGTGGGGCTGTGCATCCCTGCCCCATCCCTTGCAGCAGCACCAGTGCTCAGTTAACCGTTGGGGATCCCAGTGCAGAAGCACACCCCGCTCACTGCGCAGCCCTCCATCACTGGGGAGGGGGCCCAGGAAGAGCACAAGGCCAGCGAAAGCAAGACGGTTGCAGCAGATTTGTGTGTGGTTGTGAAACTGCCCCTGCTAAGTAGAGCAGGAGCTCTCATTGTAAATCCAGTGATGCCTAACAGAGGCCTGGATCTACAACACTGGATGGGAATGATCTGCATGGGGATGGTGTGAATCCCCATCTTCAGCGAATTTAAAGAGCAGATCATACAAACCTCTATTAAAAAGGATGGAGCTGACCCTGTCTTGTGACTAGAAGTGAGACTGAATGTCTCTCCCAGCCATGCCTTCTATGCTGGGGTCCACCAAAATGTTCATATAGACAGGCAATAAAGTCACTGTACAAATAACTGTGGTGTGTTACTGTTCCCTTAAAGCAGAGCTGTAAGAGAAGACTTAAACAAAGCAGATTTGGGTTAATCAAGTGAAGCTATGCCAGTCTCATGCTTGACATATGCATGCACTCAGGCATGACTCACCCTTCTAAACAATGATTCATCATTAGTTTTTCTTGTGGGTTTGTATGTCTTTTGTCCATCCTTGTTACAGTCTCTTGCCATCATCTCACAAGTGCAGTGATGATTAAAATAACATTAAAATTAGACTTTTAATTGGGGCCTGCTCTGTGGCACGTGTGGTAAAGGGCGGAGAGGTTGTGTGCCTTTTGTTCTGAAGAGAAATGGGGAAACAGGCTGTAGATGATGATTTTGAACGGGGGAAGGAAAGAGGCTGAGGCAACTGTAGAAGTGTTGATTCTGGAAGGACAATGTTGCCAAGCAATGTGATCATACATTTGGTTACTGCATAAGGAGCTGCAGCAGTTTGATGAGCTTGAGACGAGTGATTAAAAACCACACAACCTGCATAACGATATTCTATATTTTGCATTATATTTTCTTTGCATGTGCACAAGTTTGAAGAGCTGAGGTGTGCAGCTGACCTCCAGCCCCATGACCCAGCACAGTGCTCAGCAGGGATGACCCAGCCTGTTTTGCCAGGACATTTTCTGCAGGTCAGGGCAGGACACTGCTTAGACTATGGCCTTGGCTGCTTCTTTTGGGGTTGGCAACTCTCTCCACCGCAGAAGCACTCTGCAGTCTCTGCTCACCAGGACTATCACCATGACGTGCCCTTGCCCATCTCTTGTAAATGTGTGTGTATGTAAATCATAGCCTCTGCACACATGGTGCTCAGATGCATGCCAGATAAGACAGCACTGGGTAGCTTGAAGTTCCTGGATTGTTGCTTCCCCTGTATTGCATGATGTACAGCTCCTGTGCTGCGTGTGCAAGAGAGGAGCAAGGAGCCTTCCAGGAAGATGGATAGAGGCTGTGCTGGAAACAAGCAGCTCTTCCAGGCCACCTTATTGCTTGAAAAAGAAACTACCCTCAGCCATATTGTTCAGTAATCCTCCACATGCCATTCAGCGGTAGTAAACAGACTACTACATCTCCTAATAGAGGAGATGATATTGAAACAAACTATTTTCTTTTTAGACAGACCCTGCAGCCCAGTGTTTTAACCATTTGTCCTTTGGAAAGTAAAATTTGGCCAGAAGAGGGAGGGTCTCCACATGAAAAAAAAAAAGAAAATAAAAGTGTCTTTTTCTTACTTCCATCATCCAGGTCTGATTGTGTAAGCAGAATGTAAGAATTTACAGTGAATTACAGGTCATCATTCATAATGGCATTTGCTCTTAAACAGTTACCAGCTTTATTATCTGGACCCATTAAAAGCAGATTTGAAAGAAGGGATATTAACAGCAATGCCAGACTGTACATATGTTTCATTTCATACTGTACAGTTCTAAAGAGAGAAATGAGCTCAGCCATAGGGTTTTTTTAATCCAACTTCCACATTTAATAATATTTTAAAACTATGTTACATGCCCTCTTTCCTTTTGTTCCACCTGCTTCCTTTTTCCACTTCATTTTCTTTTGCTCTCTATTGCAGTTTATGTCTCTGCTTTTGTGTGTCAAGCTTGTAATGTATTTCTTTAACATGTTTCTTCAGATTCCAGTACTTTCCCTGCTTAGAATCAGCCTGCTCTCATCTCTCTTTCTCTGCAAGGAAGTCTCCTCTTTCTGATCGTGGCTTTCTTTAGCTCCTTGTTCCCCATTTCTTTCCTATTTAATACTTTGCTAAGACTTCTTTTTTATTCCCTTTGTTATATGTCTCTCTTAAGGTACTGCTTCTCTTTTTCCCATCTCCACTCGCTCCCTCATTTACCTGCTCTTTCAAATGCTCAGGGCTTCTCCCCTTTGTTCTCTGCCTTCCATCCCTTCCACTCTTCACCTCTCCTTGTTCTCTCTTCACTGCAGTCTCTTCCTTCCCTTTTCTCACTCTCCTCTTGTGTCCTCAGCATTGCACATATTTTTCTGTCCATTTGTCTACTTTTTTTTTTAATTAATCTTTAGCATATCATGCTGAAAGTGCCAGACGGGATTGAAGAGCAGAAGTGGTAGAAGATGAAACAAGGCTGTGGAGAAGAGATACAGCAGAGGAGATCAGAGGTGTAGGGCACCGGCAGAAGGGTCTCATCATACCCTGCCCTCCCTGTGAACTGCTGCCTAGGAGAGCATTCCCATTTAGCCAACGCATGGAAATAAAGGCTGAGCAATTACCACAGGACCGAGCCAAGCATGCTATGAAATTTAATTAAGGTCAATAGGCTCTGGTGTCTTTTGGGGCCTGAAGAGAGCCCTTTCACTGCCTGTGCAAACCAGCCTGTCATTATCAGTGTCCTGGCGCAAACAGCCCATTAAAAGTTGCTGGAAACGCTCCTGTCCCCTCGGTGGCTTTCTGTCAGGCCTAGTGTGAATATTACAAATTAAGCAGAAACAGGCAACAAGATTCCCTGCAGACTCTTAATTAGCCTTCGCGCGGTGGCATTTCTCATCTGCAGATCTGCTAGTTGTGGTGGAAGTGCCCGTGGCCAGGGGGGAGGAATGCCAAAAACAGCCTTTCTCTCTGCTGGCGTGGCGACACACCTCATGGCGAGCCGGGGGCCAAGCACCGTGTCTCACTGTGCCGGTGACCATGACTCTGCTGTGTGTTTTATAGCAATGCAGCAAGGTGCCAAAAGCACGATGGGCAGCAAGACAGCATCATCCCCACCTCCAGAATAACTTCTGTGCTGCCACTTGGGAGCAGATCCTGCAGGGACAGGCAGAGACAGGAGCAGCGTGGAGGAGTGGACTGCCCTGTGCCTGCAACAGCCTTCCTTCACAGGGAGAGCTGCAGTTGCTGCTCCCCAAGCCATAGTTTCTGCCCGTGGAGGAGCAGGATCCCCTCCCTCGGGTCACCCTTTCCCATGCCCACTGCCCCCTTCCAGACCAGATACGGTGGGCAGCCTGGAGCCGGTCCAGCTCAGCGCAGAGTACCACGGAGATGAGCGAACAGTGAGGCAGATCAGACAGCTGAAGGAGAACAGCCAGGTTCTTCAGAGTCTTTTTAACTTATAGGATCAATATTTGTGTAATATTCATGTTGTAGGACTAAATATTTGCTATAGGATTAAATACTTCTGCACTGCTCTAGTGACTTCACTAGCTTCCAGCGCCTGGGGCTGCTGGTAATGAGCGGGAGTCACATACCAAACTGAATTATTATTACTAACACGTTTAGATGCAGCCTCATACCTGATGAATGACACCTGCTGTGAAAAATGAGTGATGCTATTTTTGGTAGGTATTTATCTGGTGTTTGGAGGATAGCTTTAGATGTATGCAATTCAAATGCATTTCTTTAGGTAGGATAACGATTCTTACATTATCATATTCAATGAAAGTATGTCTACAAGTACGTGTTCTTTATGTGCTGTATGTGTGCAAAATGTGTATCCTAGATACCTAATGGCAATGGCAGATCCAAGCTGTAAATAAACTGATAAGTCAAATGTGTATTACTGGGCCCAGATCACTAAAATCAGTAGGAGCTTAGTCTGGAAAGAAGTGCAAGACTAGATCAACAATGTTTGTAAAGACAAACATTACTATTTCCTTTCTGGAGATTAAAGCAGTATTACAGATTTAAAATTGGATGACATTTTGCACACCATTTGGAAAATCACGTTACAGATTTGCCAAGGCACTTTCAGCTTAAAACTGCCTTATGGAAAAGTTCTTGATATTTCTTTTGAAAACTGAAGGTACATTCCCCTTCTCCCTCCCTCCATCTTCTACTGCCCTTGCTCCTTCTAATCATACTTCACAAGTAGAACAAAACAAACTAATAAAATATTTATGGACACTATGTATACCAGCAAGGTTTTTTTATTGGTATTTTTTCATTTTTCCTAACTTGCAGGTGAAAGTGTGAATTATTAGGGGGCACAAGTGTGTTTGCACAGTTGTCTTGCTTGATCACTATTGATACAGACATTATCTGGACAGTATTTTGCGTAGGCTTGAAGTGGGATTATAAATGTGGCTTTTGCGATTTCTTTTCTCTTGAGACACCACCTTATTCCCAGTAGTGTCACTTGCACATTTGAAACAAACCAGTGAAAACCCCTTCCTCTCTTTCTACCAGGAAAAAAAAATGAACATTTCCAAACAGCCAAGTTTGGGCTGTCCCAAGATTTTGTGACAGGCACATGCATCGCTGTCGCTGCAAATGCCAGTGGCGCTGCCGTCAGCAGTGTTCTGCTCAAGGACAGATCCAGGAAACAAATCAGACCTGATGTATTCAATAGGCACTATCAGGACTGCAGTCTGGCAGGTCTATGAATTAAAGCTAGAGCAAAACCAAAGACTAGCCTGATTCCTAAACCTCCCTTGCATTTACTGTTCTCTGTCTTTGTCCTGGTGTGGCTCAAAAGCAGGGTATTTCCCAGGCAGGTACCTGTGATGTAGGCTGTGTCCTAGGAGCAGCTGGAGCTGTGACAAGCCAGGTCTGGGTGAAGTATTTGGGCTGATCTGTCCCTCTGTCCCCAAGCACACCAGAGCCCCTGACACTGGGGACAGAAGGGAGGGACCCATGCCTCAGCTGAAGGCTGTCCAAGAGTGGCCCCATGCCTTTCCGCCTAGAGCTGCCTGTCAGCCGCAGTCCCGAGAGCAGGCAGAGTCCCTTTGCCCATAGTGCAGTGTACAGAAGCATGCTTAGATCATCTGCCTGAGCCCAAAGTGCTCGCATCCCAGTCAGACCATATTTCTATGCCTCACGAATGGTGGGTTTATTCCCAGTATCTTACTTGGTAGTCTACTTCATATGAGTTAGAGTTGTTCAGAGGCTAATATTCATCAATGTGCTTTTGATGTGCACATGGTACTCTTGCAAAGGCGGTTTCATTTTTTCTCTCCAAAAGATGGGAAGGCTCTTATTCCCATTTTTTTTTTCACCAGTATAGCTCAAGACTATTACTTTCCTCTTCTTAATCAGCAAGTTGCTTATCAGTAAAGCAAAAATTATTTTACCCAATTTTACTTCACAATTTCTTCTTCTTAGCTTCCAAACTAAATACCTTGCTTCACAAAACTCTTTTTCACAATACCATAATGGTGTATTATGGGATCTCAGATTTCTCTAAACAGCCTTAGGTGCTTAACACTTATATTCTTTAAATAGTGTAATTTTACTCCTCACAGTGGGAAGCAGGCATCATTCATAATGTTCCTATTTCCTCAGGAGGTCAGCACTGACTAATGATCTGCACAATTAAGCATTTTATTGTATATATGAGATGTTGAACCAGGAGCTTTTTCCAGACTGGGTCATGCTTCGAAAAACTGTAAGAAAGGCTGGTGCTTCAGTAAGCTAATTTCTTTAAAATTATTCATTTCCCCATCCCACTCAAAATTTATCATATAATATAGCATGTCCCAAAAGAAGGGGTTCAGTGAAAAGCCATGATTCAGTGATAGGTTGAACATATGCACAGAGCCAGGAGTCATGTGGGAAAAGAAAAGGGCTTTTACACCAGCACCCAGAATGTGAGACCCTGAGTTTTCCTTCAGAGATGATGAAGAATCTGTGTTCTACAGGAAATTGAGTCATCTGTAATTTATGCTGTGTTTATTGGAACTAATTTCTTATGCTCATCTATCAGTTTCCAATCTTCCTCTCAGTAATCTGCATTCAATTTTTCAGTCCCTATTCCTGTTGACTGTTGAAATTATCTCTTGTAAGTACTGCTCAGTAGATCTATTAAATACATTAAAAGTATTTACTGTAAAATTCACCTGAAATTTTTCTAGTTAATTTCCCCATGTTGTAAGTAATGTGTGCATAATGCATGAATAATAAAACAACAGAAATAGTGTATCTTCTCCCTATTTTATCACTAAATAACACATTTACCTATCAAAATGACCTAAAATAAGTAGACCTTCCTTTATCTAAATGTGGTTTGCAATACCCATTTACAAATATATCTCATTTCCTCATTCCTTGGAAATGAAAACTGAAGATACCACTAGTAATGGATTAATCTTGAGGGTGTTTTGTGAATGGGTAAGGATTTCATACCTTGGATCTCATGTGAGAAGTAAAATGGAGAAAGAGACTCTAGTCATCCCTCGTCTTGTTTCACAGAGACCAACAACTCATGTACTAAAAATATCTGACCAAATCAGAGGACTTTGTTGAGGGAAAATCCAGTATTAGTTCTCTGAAGGTAATTTTTTTCAACTAGATATTTTATCTTCATTAGGGATGTCTTTCTACAGTGAGCCCTTGCTCAGGTTCCTGGAGATGATTCTCCTACAAACTAAAGTCTTGTCAAACATTTGCAACTATTATAATCAACATTTGTTCTGTCAAAGACAGACTACAATAGATATCTATAAAATCTGAAAAGTGATGAAGAAGGTGAGCAGGGAATGAGAGTTCACTATTTCACCAGATGCTACAGCAAGGGGACACCTCTGAAAAACACATCTGAAGAAAACAAAGGAATGCCGATTTCACACACAGTATATTTATATTGTGGACCCTACTGCCACAGCAGCGGGTCCTGACGATCTCATCCTGAAGAAATGCATGTCGAGGAGGTCCAAGATATGAACAGATTCCGAAAGGGTTTGAATAACTTTGTGAGGGAGAGAGCCCATAGGGGCACTACACAAAGTTGCCTGGATGCATTCTCCAGCATACGAAGTGCCTAAACAGTTGTTGATTGCTGAAGCTGTGATGGCACAGAAGGGGAAGAATCACACCTTTCTGGACTATCTCCTGACTGTTTTCACTGAAAAACAGGTATGAGGTTGGATAGACCTTGATTCTGATCTAATTCATCCTCTGTGGTGTTGGTGGCAATCAGCCCCACTATTTAAAGACTATTATTTCAGGATCACATTCTTTGGATGGTGCATCAGGTATTCTTCCAGACATACAATTTTAGGAATCAGGAATTTGAAAGTTCAGATTTTCAGGAATCAGAAATTTGAAAGTTCAAATACATTTCATCTATATAAAGCATATTCGGAAGCAATTTATTCTGTTTTGAGACCTGTCACTTCAATGTTCAGTCCTGACAGTATGAGAAGTTCTGCACTGAAGTAAAGCACAGAGAACAGAAGGCCACACACCTGCCCAGATGAGTCTGACCTAATAAGCCTTATACAGAGGGATTTAACTGCTGATTTGGATGCCTAAATTTAGTTGAATGCAATATAGATATCTGTATGTGAGCCAGCTGTCTAAACCTCCATTAGAGTCAGTGGAAATTCACACAATAGGGAATGGAATTAAGAGAAATAATTCATAACTTTATAGGGAAAACTCCATCATTTGCTTAGCTGAACTACTCCTGGCTCCACTGACTGTAGTCTTCAGATCTCCAGTGACTATTACAGAAGCTTAGACACCCAACTGACATGTAGAAACCTAAATTTGGATTGATTGAATGGGGAGCTGGACTCATTTATAATTTCAGTTAAACCCTATAGAGTTATAAATAATTAATGTATTGTATGGATTTGGTATGTTCAGGAGCCTCAGATCTCCTCTACACCAGTCCATAGCTCTTCCTTCCATTAAAGGAACGATTGCTTCAGGACTGATCGGTGCTTTAAGATGTATATAGTTCATTGCATTTCTTTCATAACGTAAGCTAGGAGCTCAGGTTAAACTAACCCTTCTTGGTACAGAGAGGGACTGTACCTTGGCATCAGGAAACCTGACTAGTAGTTGACAGCCAAGCGAGTTCCTGAGGTGTCATGTAAGTCTTTTTCTTCTGACTTTTTAGAAGATTTTTAAAATAGTGGATACTGCCTCTCTAAAAGAGGATACACTATGGCTATATCTACATAAACAGCTTGCAATTTCCAGATGTACTGGAGTCACTGTCTGAAAGTCTCTAAAACAAATTAAAACTTGAGACCTGGCATTGACACCTGACTCTGAGGGGACATGGGTGCAGCACACAGGGCTGGAGTGCCAGTTTGGGGGGCCATTTGAATGGAGAACACAGCTGGGACCTAAGGCTCAGACTGCAGTGCTTCCTTACTGTGCTGCGTTCGTACGATGCTCAGCCTTTGAAGCCAAGCATGTATAAACAAACTAATCCACCAGCACGTGACAAGGTGCATCATCACATACATGAGAACTGAAAACAAACTTGAGTACATCCACAAGGACATCGACTAGCTGATTTTGATTATTAAAACAAAAAATAAACACAAAGGAGCACCAGCATGTGTTGCGCCCTGAGTACTCCCTGAGCTTGTTGTGCTCTGCCCCATAACACAGGAAGGGTTTCTGAACACCCCATACTTCTTTAGCAGCCAAAGACCAAGAAAGTTGGGCCTTATGTAATTTGGCTGTCCTACATTTATCTCTACCTGGCAACGACTTTGTCGTGCTGGCTGCGTGCTGCACGTTCTGTACCTCATCCCCAGCATCGTTCTCTCCACATTTAGAGCTGAGAACATAATGATGTCAGATCTTCTGCTCAAGATCTAGCCGAAGAGAACTAACATCGTCTCATCCCTTCTCCTGAACCACACAGAATAATCTCACCTTTTGACTCAGGCTCTGTGTCCCCATCTTTAGGTCCCACCACAATTTATCTTTCTTTTCCCATCTCTTGACAATTAGTTATTGATGCTGATTTGACGAGCAGGAAGACATGAGAGGAAAATCTGAGACACGGGGAGCTTAAGTGACTTGCCAGAGGCCATAAGGCAGCTCACTAAACTTCAGTCTTACACTAATGACTCCAGGGTCTCAGCAAAGTGCTGACATCACTAAGTCACACTAAATCCCTGCAAGTCTTAGTCTATGCTACCCACCAGACCTCTGTGCATCTCATCCTGGCTTCTTGTCCTCTTCTTTGCTCTATGCCCCACACATCTGCTGATGGCCTATTCACCCTTGAGTCATGCCTTGCCAATACATTGTCAATATACCCTTCTCTCTACCTGCCTCTCCAAAAGCTTCCTTCTTTACCAGGCAGGAAGGAATAGCTCCATGCCATCTTTCCATGTCTCGTATTGTTGCAGTTGTACAACACACTCAGATTTTTGTTTGAATAGCAAACTGTTACTCAGCTTTCACTGTGAATAGTGGCTGCCTGAGGCAGGCGTGCTCACAAACAGATCTTTGCTTTCTATCTTTCTAAAAATAAATAATCAAAGAAAGTCAAAAGCTCATTGTGCCCCACAGAAATGTCTGCATCTCCATGGAAGACTTCCAAATATCTAACCCAAGATAGAGTGGTAGGGATAGGAATTTTGAAGATCAAGGGTTTCCAAAATATTAAGTTCTGTTTGTGTGTTGCAGATCAGAGCTGTTTGCTCTTCTCAGAAGTAGTGAACAGGCCAACACACTCCTGCCAATACACCGTTACCATCAGCTTATGAAAGCTGAATGCCACTGCTGATTGTTGCAAGTAGAGCTAGAGCAGAGATTATTTTAATTGAAATTAAGCTTTCAGACCATTTCACTCACCCTCATAAGGCAGCTGGAAATACTTAGGCACAATTTTGGAGAGACATTTTAAGGCACAAGTTCAGTATTTGTACCACGTGGCACTCGGCTTGAGGTAGTCAGTCTAATCCCAGGGTGACAGCAGGGAATACGGGCCACTGCTGCAGGAGGAACTGGTGGAAAACCTGAGGGCAGATGTCAGCTGGGGACTTTGGTGTTTGCTTGGTGGAGCCAAGTGGGAAATAGATATTGGTTACCCTGGAAGGAGAAAACGTCAGACTGAAGCTTAGGTCATCACTGCTGGTTTTCTATTGTGCCGTATCAGCCTTACTTAATAGTACCAGCACAGATTAGATTAAATTTCTAAGAAGTAAAATAATACACCTACCAAGGATTGTGAAATGAAAAAGGAACTGGGTAATTACGATATTTACAACAGTTTTCAAGTAATACAAACATATGACTACATCTTTAAGCGAAAGGAGGATATTTTAAAATAAACAAGCTTCCTTCCTGCAAGTAATAGATTGCAACAGCAACAGGCAGAAGGATTCATCTGTTATTTTAGTTGTTTTCATGGTTTCATGGGTTTCAGCTCTAACAAAAATATTTAAAAGGAGGGAGTACATTCTATTGCAGGGAAATTGTCACAGGTTTTTTTTATATTATTCTATCCTATCATACATTTATTTTCACAAGTTTAGAACATTTTGAAACATTTCCTTTCGCCGTTCAAGTTTTATGTGGTTGATCCCCCTTCCCCCTCCAGCATGACTATTTTTTATGTACATAACTTAAATATAGCCCCTACAGAAATCTTGGAAGTTACAATGAATAAGAACACATTTTCTCCTTAGCAATATTCTTCTAGCCATTCTTTTCTTTCAATAGAGCTAAATCTGTAGATAAATTAAGGCAAATTTCTATTATTTTGGGCTGGATTCAGCAGGGCTATTAAAAAAATAAAGGTAAATGGAAAAAAACTGTTCTTGAGCTCATGTAACTAAATGTACTATGAATTTCAGAAGATCTTAAAGACACAAGAGCCACTGCACCATGATAGCAGTTATTAGGGACGGAAAAGCAAGAATACCATCATGCACCTGTACAGATTTAGTGTGTGCTCACTTGGATGCCTGTTGAATATTATGTGCTGGTCCTTGTCCTCACCTTAGAGAAAACATAGTGGAAAACATTCAGAGAAGAGCCACAGAGATGACCAAAACCATGGAGTAGTTTTCATACTTCAGCTCTTCAGCTTGGAAAAGTGATGACAGAGGAGATATGACACATGTCTATAAAAGCACGAGTAGCATAAAAAGGGTGGAGAGGGACTGATTATTGCCCTTCTCTTCCAACACAAGAATAAAAGGGTGCCAAATAATGTTAGCAGGTTCAAAATGAGCGAAACCAGATGGCTCTTCATAAAGTGTATACTTAAGCTGTGGGGTTCCCTGCAGGAAGATGTTGCCCATGGTGGTTACATGGGCATACGGGGAGCTCCTGAGCATAAACTATTGACGGCTGAGAGAGCACTCCAGGGAAGTGCATGCTTGTACTATTCTTGTTCATTTCCTCAGACTTCTCTTTCTGGCCACAGTTAGAGGCAGCGTACTTTGCTCTGGCCCTGCTCGCTGTTCTTATTTTCATAATTGCTTCCTGATAAAACTATCTGAGTCCCTTTCTTTGCCCCAGCTACATCCCCAAACTCAGGTAGGAATAGGGCTGTGACTGCAGATACCTCTCTGTTTGTAAAGAGGTGTTGATGTCAATGATTTACTGAAATACACACCGCAAATCTAATCAGCAAACTGCCTTGGCATTAAGAACAGGAAAAGATGATAAGAGTGTCAAGAACAAGGGAGTAATTCAGTTATTTTAGATCTTGCAACAACTGGCACTGCAACAACGCAGCCTGTAAAACTCTTATTTTTAAAAGAAAAAGTGTTTTTCTGTGTGAAGTTTCAGCCATCACAATACAGATGATGGACTGCTGTCATCTTTAATCCATCCTAGCAGAAATATGTGCTTGACCAATGTTAGCATTAAGAAGGCTGAGACTTACTCCTCATCCGAATCACAAAGGTGCAGACTTCCCCTCGGAGACATACTTCCCACACGGAGCCTATAAATAGCCCTTTGGAAAATATTTTGCTGTATTTAGCATTTTATTAAAAGCATTGTGTAAAATGAATTCTCCATTACTCTGCGCTGTTCATCTGCATGTAATACCAATGGTAATTGATTTTCTGATGGTGCATGAACTGCTAATGTAAAACCTCTGCAGAAGACTTAAAGGTGAAATCTATTTTCCCTGCAGAAAGCCTATATAATCTGGTTTTATACAGGAGTAGTACATCTTAAAGGAACCAGAGGGGATTGCAGTTCCCACATCCCAGTTACTGCTCCAACCTGTGGCAAGGAGGTAGGCACCAGTCCAGCCTCCCCATGCCCTCTGCAAAGGTGGCGGCATCAGTCAGGCACTGGCGATAGTTTAAGCACCCTTTGTTCAGTATTGAATTGTTAACACAATTTTGCAACAGCAGCTCCATTAAATACTTATTCTTCCAGTTAGGCTGTGTGTTTGCATCCACACACGCCACTGTGTTTCTGTCACCGCTTCCACTGCCTTCAAACCACCCGGCCGGACGTCGCTCCCGCTTCCAGCAGTGTGAAGAGGGAGGACATTGACTGCTGCACTGGGCTCACGTCTGTGTGCAATCGGTGCAATCACATCAGGATCAGGCCCTGCAGGCTGAAACAACTCATCTTCTCTGCAAACGCAGCTGAAGGCAAATATTGCCTACAGTATCTGCTGATGCTGGAACACTGCAATTACTTCTGAAATCTAACCTAATTACAGTTGCTGAAGAATTTTTCTCCATCTTCTATGGCTCATTTACAGTTCTCCCACATTCTCCTTTATGTCTCCTTTCTTTGAGTCAATATTTACCTTTTTAACACTTTCTCTTCCTCTGCTTCCTTCCCTCCTGCAATGCTCTGTGCAAGTGGAATAGCACAGCCTGTGCTATTAGCACAGCTGTGTCTGCACGCAGCCTGCCCTCATGACAGAGGCCAAATACACCTTCCAATGTTTTACAGCCAGAGCTCTGACTTTGTAAAAGCAGCAGAACATCTCACCTGATTTTGTATTAGCAAAATTGTTTTCAAGGGTTTTGTTTGTATTTGAACGTTCTCCCTGGGGTGCTCATAATGAAATCAGAACTGCGTTTGCATTAATATCAGGGAGAGAAGCTGACAGCCACAAAAAAGGAAGAGCAGTCCATGAAACAGACCATTTTCATTGACAACACAGAAAGGAAATAATCTAGCTCAAAGGAAAAATGTTTTCTGAACTTTTTTTTTTTTTTTAACTGTATGACTATACTCAAACTAAGTTTAAAACAGCAACGTAGATTGTTTTTAAGTGCATGATTTAACTCAGTGGAGGGTTTTTTTATTGTTACCAGGAATTTAGCATCTCTTCAGACTGGGGTGAGCACATTGCAGAACACTCCTAGTGCCTTGTTGACTTCTAGTGCCTACCAACTGATGCAGTTTAGGCGACACCAGTCAAAACATTGAAAGAGATAATGAAGAGACAAGCCTCATCTGATTTTTTTTTAAAGTCAAGATTAATGTCTTTTAAAAACACAATAATAAGGTACCTGGACAGATGCACTAAGAAGAAATTCTGTGTCCTGGATTTGTTCAGGAGGTCAGAATCAATGGCCCTAAGAGTCTCTTCTCATATGTAGGGGTTGTACAAGAGAAGACAATGAGAAAGATCTCAGAATGTATGCTACAAACATCCTAGAAGAAAATCTTCTGAGCTCTTTAAACTCAAGCAGCTATGTTCAGACTTACACATTGTCTTGATACTGATAGATGCTTAGTGCTTTGAGAATCATAGATGACAAAGCTGTCTATGTGAGGGCAGATCCATCCCAAGTTTGAAGGTTTTTATATTCCTTCTGTTATTTACTTAACTTTCACGTTTAAATTTTCCATATTTTCACTAACATGTGTCATTAGTAATAATAACATAATGACCTTATGCTAGGTGCAAGAGTGGGGTGTTGCACAGAATCAAAGCAAGCTGAGAATTTCAAAAAGAGCAACTGTGTGGTGGTAGGGAGTGTAACTCCAAGGCTGTGAGCAAGGACAGTACTCAGGAAAAAAGAAGGGGAAGCAAGTAACAAAGAATTTGGAAAAGTGTGTGGAATCCTCAAAGTGAGGATGAACTCCTGCCATAAGCCAGCTCCTGCTGAAGACAGTCGAGAGGGGGATCGGGCTGCCTGTTGCAATGAGAGAGGCAATGGTTCATTCCACCTTCCTGCTGCTCATCAAGAGCTTCTGGAAGAGGTAGGAGGTCTCTGTGAAACCTGCCAGGAGTTAAAATATTTGCACAGATCTATAGGGATTTTGTCTTGCCAAAAAAATACTACCACAGTCCAACGTTAGCGTAGTTGGTTTTCTTGGTCAAGGTAAAGCTGAAGATGCTGTGTTTGCGTTCAGACTTCTCCTATACGTTCTTAATTCAGTCGTGGCACTACAACCTTTTATTATTGTCTGTTTCAACGGGACTTCCAGAGAAAAATAGCAGATCCCTTACTCCTGGGTTTGAGTTTGAAGTTAATTTTCTTGAACATCTCTCAGACCTAAACAAACTCCATCTAACTCCATCAGACCAGAGCCTTTCTCCCAGGTACAGCCACACCATAATCCCTTATTCATATTAACCAGCATGGTCCCACTGAAACAGGACTTTGCCATGAATCTATTAGTGTCCTGCTGCGAGTGAACAGAAGGTCCTGTATGGGCCAAGAGGTGCACTGGCACAAAAGCCACTGTCAACCAGAGGGTAAGTAGATCACCTCTTTCCCATATGAGAAGGAATTATTTCCACAGTCTTGAGCTCTGGCTCACTAGGCTGTCACACATAGAAGCAGTATGCTCTGTGGCAAATGAGTGCATACGTACAGCTCATGCTGCAGGACTGTTTTGCTTCACAGGAAGGTGGTAAATGCTCAGCCACAAGATTGCCAGGCAGAAAACTTTAGGGCTTTCTGAGCACCCAGCAGCAACTTCAGTCCTTCCAGACATTAAGTCTATTCAGTGTTTAGTCTCTAATTTTTCAACCCATGCCTTCTTCCTCCTCACTCTGTGCATTAACTGCTTAAAGAAAACCTGCAACCCCTTTTTTGAATAAGCTGGGAAAGTCAGGCCCTCAGGTAGCTTGTATACATGACTAAGTTCTTCCATGAAAACTCTGGCAATGGATAAATTTTTGCCTTGAAGTAGATCAGACTAAGGTAAATTCAAATCAGCAAATTGGCTTTTCTCTTGTAATAACCATGCAGAAAACCTGGAATTTTGGGTTTCTAGCTGAAGAGGTCCAGAGGACCCATCAGACATCCTACTCCAGTGCTTAGGGCAGCACCAGTAGGATGCATCTGAAGTCCGTATCACTGTGGCATCTCTCTGCCTTTCCCTGATTTGGAGGCTGTGCTGCTGGTTGATAAGTATGCACTACCTCTCCCGCCCTCAGGAAGCTGCAGGCCGCAGAATGAAAACTAATGCTGATCCTTTGAAGACCATTCTTCTCTGCAGAAATTTCTGCCAAAATTGGTTGCAGAAGTGCATTGCCCAAAGCAGGAGCTCTCCACATCTGCTCTCATGCTTTTGTGCTCACCTCCCCCAGCCAGGCTGGCTGGAAAGCAACGCAGAGCTCCCAGCAGCGATGGCCGGTGCAACAACTTTAACAGGAGCCACTAGATTTATTTCTCATGTATTTGTCCCTGCTGCCCTCTCTTTCAGTGTGGAAGGTAGGGGGACAAGTGTCCCAAGGTCTGTCCTGCCCCCTAATTAATATTAATCTAATTAATTCTTTTCATCTCCTCCTTGCTTACTTGAAAACTTAATAGAGTAGTTGCATATTCAGTGCAATTTGGTCAGCTCTTTGAGGGTCCTTTATTCTTTTCCATCAGGCCCCTCTCCCTCAGAGGTCCATCCCTGACTTTTGCACCACTGTTGCCATTTATGTTGATTAGACAATTATTGTTTGGGGGACCCCTTTTTACTTCCACACAAACACTAATCCAAATGTAGGCTTTGCATTTAAATTACGTAGGTTTCACATTTAAATTAAGGGCTGCAAATTGCATTTTACTTTCCTGTAATATGTACTTGTGTCTGTTAAAGGTTAAAAGCATAGATACTGCACAGGTAATGCCTGTGCTTCCAGGTTGTGGTGGCCAGGGTCTGTCTCTGGAGCCAAGTGATGTCCAAGGTAGCTCCTTTGCTGAGGATTACATCCCACAGTGGTGGCGGCACCACATAATCCAGATCCCTGGCAGTGAAGGAAAGCAAGCCAGCAGAATTAAACCCAGTATGTCTGGGCTGAACTCTCACCCAACCCCACAACATCCCGCGGGCTTGCCGCAATGGAGCAGTGGGGTCCTGTGGGAGCTGCTGTCCTCTCCCGCGCTTCCCCTTGGCCCTCCACCCTGGGAGGCACCTAGCTTGTGGTTCATGGCCCATTGAAAACCCTGCTGCATCATTTCTGGGCCGTGAAGGTTGGCCAGCCTATTCTAGTCAAAACAAAAGGGATTGCGGCTTTGGATCACAGGCTCCTCCTGTCTGAAAAGTTACTTACTGATGTTTCATGATTATAAAATGACTTTTTTTTTTTTTTTTTTTTTAAATTGAACGCTGGGCTCCTTCCCTGAAGTTCTTACATGTGGCATCTAGTGTAACCCTTTGGTAAATTTCCAGAGAGAATACAGTATTGACAGTATTAGGTTGTTTTCTATGTGTCACCAGACCGAGAGAAAGGCTGCATGTTTTGAATGTCTGGTATTTCACAACGGGACTCAGGTATGCGCCGGGAAAAGCCTGCCTCACCCTCAACCAATCTGCTGTTTGTTGCCCTAATTAAAGTTTACACTGGTAACCTAGGGAATGAATTAAGAAACCTTAACCAGCCTCCCTTCTTCACTTGTGCAATGGAGTCCTTAGAAATTCACAGGGAAAAAGTTAAAACACAGTAGAGATACAATTTTGTCCATATGCCCCTGTCTCTCACCGATTGCCTTTGTCAGCGTGGTATTTTCCTCAAGGTACTTGGTTTCCTGGCTTTTGGAAGCATAGGGTTGCTTTTGGGGCAGGGTTTTGGTAGGTTTTCAAAAGAACTGGAATATCAAATCATGTGGTGCATATAATCATGGGAAATTCCTTTTCTCTAACCTTACAAGGCTTGAAGATTTTATGTTATACTTCATTGTGCAACACAAGAAAAATACCTCAGGAACAGAAATGTCTTTTATTCCACTCCCCATGTATCTGATGCTTTATTCCCTCAGGCACTACTTGTTTGCCAACGGATTGTTTAACCACTGTTTGACAATTTCCAAATGGGAAAAAATGCTGGGTTTCATCCAAAGGAAGGGAGGAGCTTTTCAAAGTTTTGTATTTAATCTTGGTTAAAAGTAAACAACTTCACCCTTTCAACATTAGTCATGCCTGTTGTATAAAGTACGGTGTAAAAGTGCTCAGCAGAAGAGCACGGCGTTTTTCCATACTTTGTAATTATTAACATTTGCCTTTGGGATTGAATCGGATCAAATAACTGGCTGGATGTGGCGTATGGGGGGAGCCGGGCATCGCGGCGGGGTACCTGGGTGAGCTGGGCAGCGGGATAGTGGGAGAAGCGACGCGGCTCCTCGCTGGAGCCAGGTAGCTGCAGCAACCTTCAGCCCCCACGCTGCGCCCACTCGCACACACCCCGCGTGGGCAGAGAGGTCTCTGCCGGCTGGTATTTCGCAAGGATTAGCGTGTCTTTAAAAAAGAGGCAGAATGGACCAGGGGAGATGGGGAAACAGCCCCCAGCCCACCACACAAACGCTGCCGGTACAGGTATGGCCGTGCAGCCAGGCCCTTCTGGTGGGAAGAGAGTTTGCAGCGGCTAAAGGGGCTTTACCCTCCCCAGCAAATGCCTTCTCTGAGCAAAAAGTGAAACTCTCCTAGAAAGCAAATACTGTATCCCAGGGGGAGACGCCTTCTGCGGGTGGAAGAGGTGCTCCTCCAGGTGTTTCTTTGGCGCAGCAATGGTGGGGGGGGGGGATTTGGCCCGGTGGCCACAGCAGCGCCAGCAAGCCCCGGGTGCAGAGATCGTGCGAGGGCGACAGCGGGCAGGGGCAAGAGCCGGGCGTTTGGGCCCGGGAGGGGCGGGCAAAGAGGCGGCGGGAGGGAACGGGACGTGGGAGGCGGCGGGGATACCCGCGGGCTGTGCCCAAGGCGCGCCCCCCGCTCCCCGGCCATTTCTGCCCTCCCTGGGGCAGAAGGGCAACCCCAAACCCCGCTGCCTGCCGCCGCCAAAAGTCGTGAGGAATGCCCGGCGAGGCGACAGCAAGGCTCCGAAACAACAGCTTCTTCTAGGCTCCAGCACACTTCCTTATCTCTCACTGGCCACTTTGCAGGAGTATTAGGAAAAAAAAAAAAAAAAAAAAGAAAAAAAAAAAAAAGCAAAGTGGGGAATAAAAAGAATGACCTACTTTGCAACAAGGGAAAAAAAAAAAAAAAAAAGAACCGCTCTCTGTCAAGGTTTTGCTCTAATTGCCGGTGTGGCGTTGCATAACCAAACCGGGAGCTCCTGCCCGTGCCCGGGGAGGCCGGGAACCTGCCCCGGGGCAGCGCGGTGCGGTGCCCCGCTCCAGCTCAGCTCCCGCGCCCCCCCCGCCACCGCCGCCGGGGAGCTGGGGCACGGGCAGGGCGCGGGGTCCCCCCCCGGGCCGGGGGCCGAGCGAAGCCGGGGCGCCCCGGGAGCCGGCGGCCGGTGTCCCGGGGGCAGCCCTGCCCGGCGGGGGCTCCGGGGTCAGGCTGGAGGGGCGGGCGGCCGCCGGTGCCGCGCGGGGATGTCGCTACAGACATATGCAAACGCGGGCACGCTGGGGTTTGCTCGAGGCGTCGTGAAACCATCCTTGATGCGGGGCTGGCTTTTTGGTTGAGGGGTTTATTTATTTATTTTTTTTCCCTGCTTCCCCTTTCGTTCTCTTTCCAGCTTCTCCTTTTCTTGGATCCTCGCCTGTCTCCTCCCACAGAACGAGAGAGAGAGAGAGAAAAAAAAAGGTCACGTATGTTTGGAAAAATATGTAGGTCAGTGGAACATTCCCTGCACTTGTGCACAGGGAGCCGGGGCGGGAGAGCTCCTCCGCAGCCCTCTCGCTACCCACCGCCCCAGCCCGGCCCTCCCGGAGCCCACCGCGGGGAGGGGGGAGGCGAGCGCCGGGTTCCCTTTCCCCCTCCCTGACCCATTTTGCGCACCGGGCTCGGGTTTGGGCTCCCCCTCCTTCCCCCCGCCTCCGGCCCCCCCCCTCCCCGCTCCCAGCCGGGGAAGGCGAGCGAGCGGCGGAGGAAGCCGGAGCGGGAGATCCGCCGCCAGCCGCCGGGGCCGCGGCTGCCCACGGGCGCGGGGCGTGGGGCGCGCTCCCCCCCAGCGCCGGCGGCCGAGGGCGCGGGGCGGCGGCCCGGCGGAGGGGGCAGGCGAGGGGCGGCGGGCGATGAGGGGCCGGCGGAGAGGAGGATGCCCCCGCCTCGCCCGCCGGGCTCCAACTTCCCGGAGAACTCTCGGCCCCGCAGCCCCCGCGCCCGCCCTGCCCCTCTCGGCCGCGCGTCCAACTTAATGCCCCAGCGGGAGCCCCAGCCAGCAGCCCCCCCGGCCCCCGGCCTCCTCCCCGCCCCCCCCCCGCAGCAGCCCGGGCTCCCGGCGGCCTCCCGCTGCCGGCGGAGCCCCTGGCCCCGGCGCGCCTGGGTCCCGCGGCGCCCGGGGCGGCGGCAGCGCGGCATGCGGCGGCCCCGCGCACCATGAGACACGGCACCGGCACCGGCACCGGCACCGGCGGCAGGCAGGAGGCGGGCAGCGTCCCCGGCTCCTCGTCGGCGAGGAAGAGTTTGCCGGCTCCCGAGGCCGGCCTCCTGCGCGGCTGGAGCAGCGGCGGCCGCTGCCGCAGCGGCACCGGCAGGCACCGGAAAAGCGGCGGCATCCAGCCCGGCGGCACAGGCACCGGCGGCACGGGCACCGGCGGCACAGGCACCGGCGGCACGGGCACCGGCACCGGCGGCGGCTCCCGCGCCCAGGTGGCCACCGCGGACAGCAGCAGCGGCGGCGGCTGGGGCTTCCCCGCCGCGCTCCCGCACCACCGGCACCCCAGGTAACGCGCGGCCCTGCGGCCCCGGCCCTCCCTCCTGCCCGCGGGGCGCCCACCCGTGACACCCGAGCGGCGGGGGGGGGTCAGCCGCGCGGGATGCCCGCCCATGCGTGACACCCCCCCACCCCCCCGCGGCGGCAGTCGGGGTCGGCTCCCCTCCGTCCCACACGCCGCGGGGCGGCGGACGTGCCCGGCCGTGCGGGGCGGCATCGCCTCTGCCGCGGGAAAGTTTCCGTGGGGAGCGGCGTGTGTGTCCCGGCCGGGCTGGCCTCTCCCTTTGCAAAAATAAGTTGCCCCCCAACCTTGTCCCCCTCCCCATCTCATTTTGGCGTGGTTGGCAGTTCCCTGGCGTTGGGGGTTCATCTAGGCTGGGCTGGACCAGGGTCTGCGACGTGACCGGGCGGTGTTTGGTCGAGGAAAACTTCCAGTAAGCCCAGTGGGATTTCTGCATGGGGCGAAGGCTCCTGGTGGGAGCAGAGGTTGCACCGTGTGCCGGGAGAGCCCCGCTGCTGCTGCAGCAGCTCTGCGCCGGGCTCCCGCCTCTTTCCCTTTGGTGCGCAGAACGAGGGAACATTAAGTCCAGGGCGGAGCGGCAACACAGGACTTCATTGACGGGGAGTTGTGCAGTGGTGTTTTCCTCCACGGTCACTAGCCTGACTTGTCAATTAACAAGCACGCTCATCCAGAAACTTTCCTCCCTACTCCTTAACTATCTGCAGGATGGCAGTTTACTTTCACTCAGGTGACTCAGAAATAATTAGCGGTTATAAGCATTACAGCCAGCAGAGGAACTTAAATCTTTTCACGGTGCGAAATCTCCAGAAGGGTCGGGTTCCCTCGGACGGGCACAACTAACCTGAGCATTCAGCTCAACAAGTGGCCGCCTCTTGAAGTGGAAAATTCTCTCTTACCCCGGTGTGAAATGTTAATTTGTGTCCCACCGTGTTTTAGTTTGTTTGGTGATACTGAATAATTAGTGTTCGCAGTTTCCAGATCTAGCCAGCTCGTCTGCTGATCTGTGTCTGATTCCGAGAGCTGTCTGCTGGTGGAGGGCCCCATCCTGAATACATTTCTGTAGATAAATATGGACACGGAGTTGCTCTGCGGGGACGGCCTGGAAACAGGAGTATTTGGGGAATGTAACTGCCAAGCTGTGCGCTGTCTCAGTGAACGTGTGAAAACGAAGGCTGTCCAGAACTGGGTATCCGACACCAGGTATCCAGAACCAGGTATCCAACACCCCCGGCTAGCAGCACTTCTGTGCCCCGCTCCAAAACCTGGAGACAGTAGGCTTGCCTAAAAGTGCTTTCCCTCCCAAATAAAGGTGCCGCCCTGCACGTGTGCAGGATTGAACCCACAGACTATGCTTTGCAGAGTTATGATTATTGCCCCATTTTCTAGCATAGAGCGTGCAAGAGCGCTTGAAGGAGTTGTTATTTTATCATAGGCAGCAATGTTGTCTGCAGTTAAAATTATCTAGTGCTTTCCAGTACAATGCTCTGCTTTCAGGTGCTTATGTATTTGCTAAGCTTAAACCTAGGCTGACATTTTCCAGGTTGAGTGTTTACTGAAGACAGACTCTCTTTGGGAAATTTCAGATTAAATGGTTCAGCTATTTCTGCAAACATGGTTAGAGGGAAATGTATTCTTTGCCCCGTATCTGATGAAGATGGTTTAGGTATACATCATCCTGCATTAGGAGACCTTCATCTTTCTTTTTCTGTGAATCTGCATTTTTTGGCTATGGTGAGAAACACTTTCATTGAGACTATTGAATTCTTGAGGCTTTGTGTTTTGGAGCAGGAGAAAGATACTTGGCCTGTGATCAGACTTGTGATGGGGCTGTGCCTTATGTTAAGCCTATGAAAAGCTTCCAGAATTTGTCTCAGTTATCATTTTGTCCCAATGCTCAGGTTGCGCACTCTTGGTGGAGGGATGTTGAGGGCTTGACTGTTGCACTCACTCGCTGAAGATGCCATCGGCGTGGAGCACGCTGTACACCCCAGTGTTGTTAGGAGCCGAGCAACTGCTCATCTTCCTGGGAAGAATGAGAGCACTCCAGTTGGTGGCTCAAGGGCTAAGTGGACTTCCCTCACAGTTATTCTTCCCAGATGCTACTGCTACAGTGAGCACCATAAGGAGGGAACATTGAAGACTGTGTCTTCAGTGACAGGGTGTACCTGCTGATGCGGAGGCAGGGTGGAGGAGGAGGAAACTGCTTAATTCACGGGCACAGTGACAAGAAATGGTGGGACCAGAATGGAGAAGAAGAAGTATTGGTGACGAAGGCATGGGGAAAGTGAAGAGCAAGAACCTCAAATTAAGTCAAAGGACTTAATGGGGTCATAGTTGCAAAGATTGGGCACAAGGTACAGGGAAGTGTAGATAGAGGTGGAAGACCCAGGAGCAGGAATGGAGGGCAGAAAAAGGTGATGAGAGACTTGTGGTGGGCAGGGACAGGAGACCTGAGCCTGCAAAAGCAGTGGTTTCCAGTCTTTCAGTGATTGGGTCATGGTACTATTGCTTTTTCATCCTTCTCATCTTTCTCCTCACACTGCCTATTGTGTTCTTTAGACCCTGCCTCCGCTTCTTCATCCCTCCTCTGGTCCCATCACAGAAGTTGTTGCTGTCTCCTTGCCATGAGGAGCAACTATTTTTGCTCCAGTCATGGACCTTGGACCTGGAGAGGAGCTATCTCCGTTGTGGAGCCCAGGCTCTGGAGTTGCGCTGAGCCCATGGTTTGTTCTCCTCCTTATCTTGTACCCTACCATCAGGCAGCACTCCAAGGAGCAGGGCATGGCACCATGGCCAGTCTCAGGCCTCCACTGTGGTGTCTGCCCACCTTCTTCTAGCACTAGGTTTGCCACGGATGGGATAGTAACTTTGTATGACCCAGTTAAGTCTCACACTAGATTTTTAAGCTGTGGGCCTAAAGGATGCAACCCAGTCGGTGACTGCTGTGGAAGGCTAGGGTGGGTTTTCCACTTTTTAAACTGGAGGAAGAATTTTTAGCTCGGTATGTTAACAATATATCAAAATAGTGAAGTCCCGTGGGAAAAAAATAGTATGTAATCATGTAACTGATGTTGTATAGTAATACATTTGTTTAAGGTAAGAATATTAAGATCAACAATTGATGTTTGATCTGGTATTCTTTAAGGATAGGACATTTTGCACAGCAAACATAATGATTCAGATAGTCATTGCCTGTGTTCAGCCGTCATTTTGAGCAATCACATTACTTACATCACTATACAACTGATGATTGGCAAATACCATACCACTGAATATGACAATCAAATACGTATTTTATGTGTATTTAGTTGCTTTTCTTTCTTTCTAATCTGCATTGAGTAACTCCCATTTGTGTTTATAGTTCTGCTTTCAGGCTCTTAAGGCAGATGCACTGGAGTTGCAGATTTTGTAGAGGGTTCATTATCTGTATAAAAAAAGTCATTTTCCTAGATATGACTTAGCTTTCTGTTGAACCTTGATCTTATTAAAACTTGCTCTTGAAAAACTAGGCTGAGGCCACGCAAATATTTGTATTTTATCTAATTTAATTCAGTCAGAAATCAGCATTGGCTGATAGACTGACTTTATGAGACTGATACTGAATTCCGTGAAGGAAACACCATGTATTAGTATTAAGCAGAATGCATAGATGGTGGTGGATTTGTTTATGTAGTGGTGCTTTTGGTATTTTAGTTTTTGAGAGAGACTAAAGCCATCACTCTTTGTAGTGACCTGCTACGGGCCTCACAGGATATATATACCAGTATATCGCCAGCTGAATTCAAAGATACAGGAGTTGCAGGGGGATGAGAAGGGATGTGGTTCTGTAATTCATGCTCTGAGTAAGCAGATGAGAAACTGCAGATGTGGTTCACTCTGCTCCTTGCATTTATCTGGCAGTGGCTCAGGGATGTTGACAGATTAGACTGAGGGATTTGGGGGCACAGCTTTCTTGGCCTCGTACTCATAAATTAGGTGTACATTTTGGGGATAGAGGGGTAAGTACTGGTTTTGATGCTTCTCTTCCCGTGTCTCTTCCCCTTGAAGGCAAACCAAGAAGCACAACTCAATCCAGCCAGAACGTTTGTTTAATTACACTTTGGTAAACGCATCTCTGTTCCTTTATCCAAGGACCACGGCAGAGATCAGTGTTTCTTGCATGCTACCTGCCACGTTTGGGAGGAATAGTCTTATGCACCACCAACGCTAGTTTTAATCCTGCTTCAATCTGCAGATTCACCTGTGGCTTCAGAAAAATAAAACTCTCCCAAAAGTTAGGTCTCTGGTGAGCTTGGACCTTTGTCACTAGGAAATAGTATTGCCACACACTTTGCCTGGCACTTTGTCAGTACCTGCCTGCTGTTCCTTGTCCTCTTCTTTGCCTGCAAACTCTCTGAGGCAACACCATCTCTTTCTCCTGTGCCTGTGCAGTGGGTAGCATCCCCAGAGCTCCAAGATACTCCAAAAAAGACCATGTAAATGGTGGGAACAGGGAGGTTATGATCTTACCTTTTCCTGCTTGGGCACAAGTCTGTGTAAAACAGCTGGTCTTTGCTGGTCTGATTATGACAGAAGGTGTTTTCAGCTGTTTTACCACAGTTCTTAGGGATCTGTGCATAAAGTAGAAGATTTCTAGCCAAGTGAAATGATGCTGTGGGAAAAAAATCTAAAGGATGTGTATGTGCATTTGAGATCAGAGTGGAAATTTGGAAGTTCAGGTAGGAAACCCCTTCATCATCTCAAAACATACAAGAAGTGCTAGCATGACGGAATGTCATCTACTGAGACGTTTCAGTCACCCTTTTGCTTTGCATATCTTCATGTCAGATGAAGGTAATGTGCATGTCAGGTTGAAAGTTAATAGAAGAAAGTGTATGTGTAATCATATATATGTATAATCATAGAAATTCATTGCTACAGGTCACTGAAGATGCAGAAGCCTAGATAAAATCTCCATGGATAACTCAGAAAAATAATAAATTCAGTGCTCAGACATGAGGTTTTGGGGTTTTTTTTAAAAAAAACCTGCCTGAGGAGTGACAATGCTGATAAAGCGACGCAACAGAAATCTGTGAAATTAAGCAAAGCATGGAGAAGGCATACTGGGTATGACTGTTCACAGCAACAGCAGTGGAGGGCATTGGGTGAAGCAGGCAGTTGTAGGGATGGAAACAAAAGGAGGTGGCTCTTCACGTGGTGTGGTCAGGCGGCTGAGCTCCTCACCACAGGATGTGGATGCTGAGAGGTTACATCAGCTAATGAGGTGACTGGATGAGTTCATGGAAGAGAAATCCATCAAGGGCTATTAAAAACCACTGCCTCTGGCTTAGGAAGTTTTGAGCTGCAAATTCTTGGAAGCTTGGTGAGTATCCTGAGGAAATATCACTGTTGGTTTGCCTTGTTCTTGAACTTGCCCCTCAGCACCCATGTCTGGCTACAGCTGGGAGGGCGTACTGAGCCAGGTGGTCCCGCACCGTCTGCGCTGCAAAATGAAGTGGGCCAGTGTCTGGCCCCCCTAAGGCTCCCAAGGTCAAGGGGCTCCTGGTGGCTTGCACCTTCACTGCTCAGGGCTGGCCCTGTTATAATACATCTGCCATGGAAAGAGCTAGTTGGAAGAAGCTAGTTGAAGTGCTCCAAAGCAGAGCCAGGGCATGAGCTAGAACTTCAGCAGTGCTGCGGAAAGGAAGGTAGCACTCAAGCTTGCTCCCTGGTGTCCTATTGTTGAGCTGTGCAGGCATGGCAAGGATAGACAGCCTTATCTTCTTGGGTTCAAGTAGGTTCACAAAGCAATTATATTCATGGAAGCAATCCCACCAAGAGGCATTGAATACCCAGATACAATGCCTGGCTGAAGAAGCCTCCGCTGGGAGACTGTAATATTGCTACATGTGTGCCCCACTCACGCAGGCTTCCCAAGCCTTTGCTGCTGCCCGGTGTCAGGGAGAGGATTTGGGGCAAGGTGGTCATCTTCCCTGACCTGCTGTTGCTGTAGTTACAGTTTTATCCGTCTATATGAGACCAGGCTTTGAAATTCTGAGTTGGGAATGTGAGGTTGTGTTGGAAATCAATTTTCTTCAGCTATCCACTGCACTTAAGCACTGGTTAAAACAATAATGTTGTGTTGACGGCTGTTTACTAAACCAGACAATTTGCTTAATCATCTGAAAGGCAGATTTTAAAGCTCTGGATTGCGCTTACTGCAGCTGTGCTAAACCAAAGACTGTGTATTGCTGTTCACTTAAGCAACGGTCAAAGCACAATGCATTCAAGTGCAGCTCATGCTGATGGTATTTGCTAGCTTTTAGATGAGATCTATTGCTATCAGAACAACAGCAACAATCCCGAACTCAACAACATCTACGTCCTTCCGATCATTTCTTAAAATTTCTAGATGCTAACTGATACAGAAACTCCAATGCAGCACTTAATGGAACTCACAACTGCCTAGCTGTATATTTTCGGGCTACCTTATGTAATAAAATGGCAGGCCCTTAACACTGCCTGCGCAAGAGAGGTTGCATAAGCAGGCTGGGGAAACAACCAGAGCTCTGAGAGCCCTCCTGAATCCTGCACATCTTGTTTGATCTCATTTAACATTATTTAATAAGTGTTATCATACACACCACCACCACCACCCCGAGTTATCTCAGAGCACTGATAGTGATTTAATTTCATGCACAGACCTCACTTTTTAGAGAAGTCATCAAACTTTTCAGTCAACTGAGCAGTCTGATGTCTGGGTAGCCTTGAATTTTCTGTAATCAGAACTCAATTGAGTTAAAAATAAAAACACGTTAAAAACAAAACCTTGAACAGGAAAATACTTGTTTTTCATTCTTGGTTCTAATTTGGTAACCATTCTAAAAGTTCATCACTATGGTTTGTTCTATCTTGGGATAAACAATTTATTATTCAAGCAGATTTATTCTTTTTTCCCTGTAAAAATAGACAATACTGTTCAATCATTGGGAAGAAAACCATCATGAGAAAATCATAATCAACTTTAACAGGCTTACAGATGACAATAATTTTTTTTAAGCATAATTTTATCCCTGCAAAGAGTAATAATTGAGTTTGAATCTTTATTACCATTTTGCCATTGATGAGCAGGTCAGATTATTTTTCTCTCAGTTCTCTCTGTTAGGTGTGTCAAATTTTTAAACTGGAGAGGAATTTTAATAAGGCAGCTCCCACCTGTAATCTCTAAATCAACAAGTGGATGTAACTGTGCAAAACCTGAGAATTACTGGTTATCTGATTGAGTCAGTGACTGAATGAGTCCAACTTTGAGCGTGTCCTAGGCTTACTGGTTTGAGTAGGACACCTCATTAACAGGTTATAGAGAATTGAAATTGTATTTCCCATATTATGGACAAGAATGTTATGCTTGCAAAATCTTGTCATTAATAAATATTATTACTGCATGCAACATGATCAGCTGGAGGTGGGGTATTTTTCTGCTATTCCTAGTTCTCATATGAAATATCTGCCTTGGTGTTTTTGTTGGTAATTTGACAGATTTTTCTGGGTTTGACATCTAAAACAGTAAAAGGTTTTAAATTGGAGGCTTTGCATTAGACATACCCACATTCCAGTTACACTTGCAATAAGAATTCCTTTAATTTATGATTTATAAAGGGGAAAACAACTATATGAGTTCTGCATGGACCATTAAGGCCACTACTTAGGCAGAATCTTCATCCTGTTCATCAGATGAGCACTGAGGTTTTTTAATTTGCTTTATTTCTGGTTTCCAAGCTGAGAAGAATATTTAATTCTCCCATCTATTTGTGTTATGCTTCCTTTTCAATGTATTAATACAGTATTTGGAAAAGATACTTTCACACAAACAACCTAATCAAACAATAGTTTTTGGATTCAGATGGATGCATTTCCAACAATTTCAGCAAAAGCAATACTGATAAAAAATAAATAGGTCACTCATATTCATTCTTGTATTTTTATTTTTTTATAAGAAGGACTGAAGAATCTTGCTTGTTTTCTGGGCTGTCATTGAAGTCAGTGGAAACTTTGCTGGAATAATTCTGGACCTTTAATTTGATTGTTTGCAAGGTGGTACGAGTCAGTTTTTTCATCTTTTTTCTTTCTTTCCAGCACAAAGGACCTTATTGTCAGCTGATGCACACTGATATAACTCAGCTGGTCGTAGCAATTAAATTTATACTGCCTGGCCCCTAATATCCATATTTCTTCAAAATTGCATCGCCTTTTTCAACAACAGAATATCTTGCTTTATCTTGCTGTTATTCAAGTATAAGAAATAAAGCTGCATTTGGTGCCTACCCTGCTGTCCTCATTAAGACAAAACTCCCACTGAAATCAAGGAGAGTTTGGCTGACAAAGAATTACTGACTTGAGCTTCTGAAAGGTCTAAACTTTCTCTGTCACTTTTTGGTTTTGAGGGTTTTTGTCATTTGGGTTTTTTTTAAATTTTATATTATTTTTTATCTCACCATCTATTTTAACTGTTCCCTCTCCTTCTTTTATATTTGTATTTTTGAATCTTTAGCTTCCTTCACTAGGAACTTTTTTATTTTTACTTCAGTCAGGCCTTAGGACCTTCTATTTCCCACCTTGTCCTCTCCTCCTTTCTTCTCTCCTCTTACTATTTCGCCCTCTCTTTCAGTTATTCTTCTGTTATCCTCACCTTTACTGACTACAGCACTGTCAAAAGTTGATATACATCATACATGTTTCCAGGAATTTCATTTAGCTTGTTTAGACCCCTTCTATGTACAGGTGCCTATATTCAGGTACTTGCCTTAGGGCGAAGCAGCAGTTTGTAAGATTGGTTATATAGACAGAGATTTATTTGCACAATATTCATCTCTGTAATCTTTCCTCCTCTGCTGGATAGGATCTTAGAAGTTCCTCTGAAGTATTCATGCAGGGTTTCAGCAGTAAATTGTGTTTTGGACTGATAAAATAAATATTTGGCATAGTATTGCTGTCAGAAAAAAATACTTAAGGCTTTTGAAGTCTGTGTAAAAGGGGTTTTGTCGAGGGTGACAAAACTGGAAATCTCCAAAGAAACAGGTTTTATTCATAATTCTTCTACTGTGCAATGTTATGAGCTTAGACCACATATATAATGCTTTTTGTGCATCGCTTCTCTTATCCATAAACTAGGGCAGCTTTACAGAGTCTTGTAGGCTGTGATCAATTCTGGGTGCCATTCATAGCCAGGTATCTGAGGGATGCACGATGCAGGGGGCTCTGAGGTCCTAAATATACCATTGACAGACAGAGGAGCCACAGGGAAGTCTTTTTTGGGCGTTGATCCATCTCGGTGGTTAGGAGACACTAGGCAGTACCTTGTCACCGCAGGCACTTTGCTTCCAGCTGTGCAACATCTGACAGCGTGGGAGTGTTCCCTGGGTGTCCTGGCTCCGTTGGTGACCTGCACAATGGCTGGGTTCCCCCCTACTACCTCTTAATTATTTGCAGTTTGCAGATGGAAAGCATTTTGAAAGTGCCAAGTATGGTTATTTTCTTGCAAGTTTGACTGAAATTTGAGTTCTTTTCCAGAAGACCTAATTCGTGCTTGTGAAATAAATAGTAGGTGTATGGCTTCTTAATGTATAGCATAGCATTTCAAACTAATGTCATCAGCTTACTGTTTCTTAGCATCTGGATCCCTGCAGACATACTTCTTAAAGTAAAAGGCATAATGCTAAACTTGCTTATTCTCCCTTAAATAAGCAAACACATTTTCTCTTATTGTAATTGTTACAAATAGTTTCTCTTGGTGTCCAATTGCCTGTTATATTGGCAAACCTAAAATGTATAAAAAACTACAGTCTATATATAGAGAGCAATTCCAGATAAAAAGGCATTTCTTCTTCTTTAATGCAATTTGTATTTGATTTTCCCAAAACCCTCCTCTTCCAAAAAACAATTTAAACCACATATGAACAATAGTTTTATTGTTGTTGACTGAATGAGAAATTTGATAAAGGTAGCTTTTCTATTTTCGTTAAAAATAGATTATGTTTCAGAGGACTGAAGAATATAAGTTCAGTTTTTCACTTTGAATTTCACATTTCATTTGCCCAGTCTATAATAGATATATTTTCAAGATCCTAATTGGCATTAGACTTGGCATATTTCTCTGCATATTTTTTCTCAGTGTGAAACTATTAGAGGGTCATTGTGCTGGTTAATGAAAGAGGGCTGACATTCTTTGTAAATCGTGAGTATTTAAATATTCTTCTATGCAAATTTTGCCTTTTCATGAAAAAAAAGTTTAACGAGACATCTTAAAAAAAATTCCTTAGAAGTGTTGAAAAATGCAGGTTACATTCATTCAAAATCTAGATATCCAGTGGTGGGAGGTGATGACACATTTCAAATCCGCTACTGTATAATTAAAAGGGGATTCCATGTAGGAGATGTAAGCATAAAAATTGGGTATGGCTTTTC
The DNA here is from genome assembly GCF_965140245.1 of Athene noctua. Taxonomy (NCBI): domain Eukaryota; kingdom Metazoa; phylum Chordata; class Aves; order Strigiformes; family Strigidae; genus Athene; species Athene noctua. The sequence goes on from NC_134037.1 coordinate 194,003,618, forward strand.
ACAATGCTGCTAGTTTTGCAGCTGAACTCCTCAGTACTTTTCTTAGAGTGTATAATCAGTTACGCTTGTGCTGATTTAATCAATTATTCTTGTGCACAAACAAACAAACACAAACAAAAACCAGCTAATTTCAGACTGTCTTTGAAACATCAGAACTAGAGACTTCACTTACAATGAAAGAAATATTATTTTCAAGCCTCTAGAATGATTTTAAAAATGGCAAAGTTATATTTGGGAACTATCATACTTTTGGGTACCGGCAGCTGTGTATCCTTATGCAAAAGTGGATTTGGCTGAAAGACCAATTCATAAATATTGTATCTGAAGATTGCAGCAAGCTTTCGTATTTGCAAGAGATAATGTAAAATGTGCAACATTTTTTTCATCACTCTAAGAAGTTTCAGCTTAAACAACTCGGTCTCTCAAATCTAATGAATAATGGCCAATGAACAAAAGTATCCATGGCTTCTTGAATTGTGGGGGCTGGAGACCATTCTGCCTGTGGAGGAGGAAAGGTCAGCCTGCTGTGGTCAGTCTGAAAACCCTCCTGCGCGCTGCCAAACTGTGAAGCAGCTCGGAGGCGGGAGATGTCAATAAATAACTTGACTCCTGCACTCCGTGACTTCCCATCTTGCGGTCTAGGAGCTTCCAAGCAAGCAACAGACTGCTCCTAGCTGCGTTGCTTGGAGAAACCAAGTGGGAGATGGGGGAACCTCTCGTTTCTCTGTTAGAAAAAAAATGCCTTTTTTTTTTCCTTTTTTCTAGACCTCCTCCGCCTTGATCTGCTGTTTGGGGAAGTGAGGGGTGTAGTGGGGGAGGTAAGACTTATCTTTGATCTGATGGCTCCTTTCGTTCTGGGCTGCTCTCCAGGAAAAACTTTTCCCCCTTGGGGACGCAGCATTTTTCATGGCAGAGGCTCTGAGAGCAAGAGTGCTGTGGAAGATCCTGAGCTTGCCTGACGTGCGCTTGACATTTTAGCACAGATTCAGCAAAGCAGCTTTATTCAGGTAAACACTTCGGCACATGCTTTTCGTTACACATTTGCTCAGAATTTCATCTGAGTTTCTTTCCTGAATAAGGAAAGATTTAAGCACATATTTAAGGGCTGAGTAGGTCCCCGGTCTGACTCACATATAGCACAGTGAGGATGGGTTGGATGGAAAGGGAGCAGTCATCACAGTAGCGTGGCAGCTGAGAAGTGGGACGTACCGTCTGAAAATCAGCGTGCTACAAAGGGACCTTGTTCTTCTGGGAGGCAGCTTCTTATCTGTATAGGACCCCAAGAGGAGGAGTGGGCCTGGATTTTTTACTTTCATCTCCTCATTTGTTCTGTTTCTCTTCATTTTGAATTACTCTGCGTAGGTCTTGGATGATCTGAAGCAAGTTTATAATTAAAATTAATTTCGTTGTTCTGCAACCTCATGTTTGGCAGTTTTAAGATTTACCCATCTGGCACCTCACAAGGAGGACAACTTTCTTTTGCAAAATACTTTTAAGTGATCTGTATGTAAAGGTGGTGCTGTATGTGAAGTCTTCTGAAGATTACTGAGACAGCATCAGCCATGGAAGGTTGCTGAAAATTATTATTTGTCAGCAGAGAACACATACCCAAACCTTTTGGCTCTTCCTAGCTACTTTATTCATGAAAAATGTTGGTTCACAGTTTTGCCTGCAAAATTTAAATTGATTCAAGCACTGATGTAACCTTTTTTGCTTCTTTTGAGGATCTGAATTATGAATCTAAATTAATGTTTTGCAACACAGAAGAGGAAAGAGAAAGGCACTGCAGAGCGGGCTCAGAAATGCTTCTGCAGGAAGGTCATTTTGGCAAGCCAGGTCTTGTCTGCTGTGAAAGGTCTTTGCTGACAATGATACATGTAAGGGCACAGTGGTAACTTTCTCCAGCAGATACCTATTGTATGCAGTTACTTTACTGGCAAAAGTAAACCGTTTCTTTGAACAGGATGAGCTATCCCTGGAGAAGCAGGGGGAGTATAGAAGAGTCGTTGCAAACATGTTTCCAACACAGGGTTCATTGAAAGTTTTTCCATATTCGTCACTGACAATGCCACCCAAAATTTGAAATACAGACCTCACATAAATAGAATATGAATAATGGCTCCCAAAATTGCATCTGATTAATAGCCTTAATTGTTGCATTTCTTCTTGCACTTTAACCAGGAGCGTGGCTACACTGTTTTTCAGGGATTATAAGGTAGGATGTGGCTCAGTTAAGGCCAGATTTATTTTTTTTTTTTCTGAATTTTAATCTGGAGTTAATAACGTTTTGGATGTTTCTCCCTAGTATTGTTTCCTACCTAGTCTACAGGTTTCTTTTGGAGAAGTTTGTTTGAAGTGAAACTCTTCTCACTGTTCTAGAGTGTGACACCTCTCACAAGACAATTGTCTTAAAGAACAAGACAATAACTGGGGATTAGTGAGATATTTCTGGCATGAACTCAGGCAGCACTGCCTCCATAGCCTATTCTTCCTGATTTTCTATTGCTCATCACATCTTACCCATTTTTGCTAAAGCCGTAGTTGCAAGACTGCTTTAATCCATGTAAGTGCTGCTACTGCAAATGATGAACCTGCCTTACTCCCAATTCTGGGCACTCATTTCTGTTATTTCCCTTGTCCTGGACCAGTGGGCCAGAGCAGAAAGCTGATGTTGCTGAAATTTAACCTTTTATCTGTGTGGATGGGTTAATTTTCAGCTGTTGTGTTTTCCTAAAGTAGTTCACTGTGCAGCCACACAAATGGGGGGGGGGGGGGCAGGAATGTCAAAGATGGAAAGCAGGATTTCCTTTGGAGCCAGTGTGTGTTTAAGCCACTTTGCATTGTCTGCTCATGTCATGACATGTGAGTGTCCTGGAGGAGAAAAGAAGTAGGCTTGAAGTTTGTCCTGAGCGGACCTGGCAAATGAAGAAATGGAGGCAAGGCTGAGACTGACTTAAGAAAGTTATATCAATTGGGCAAGGAGATAGTGGGCTGGGGAGAAAAATGGACCAGCAGGAGAGGGAACATGGAGAGTGGATAGAATAGAAAATTATGACCAGCAAGAGAAGGAACATGGACAGTGGATGAGGGGCAAGGGAGACAAGGGAATTTGAGATGCAGTCCATGGCAGTGGAGAGAAAGAAGAGAGTAGAGATGGAGAAAGAGCCTCTAGTACAAGCTTGGGTAAAGAGGGGTTGCTGTAAACAACTGGAAAAAGAGTGTCAGGAAGGGAACGAGCATGGAACTGAGCCTGGGAGTGGGAGATCAGGGTTGCAACATGGGTGCAGTGCAGTGCAGTAGGCAGAAAGAGGTTGAAGGAGAAGTCAAGGAGGTATTTGGGCTGAGCAAAGTCTAAAAGTGGGGTTGGAAAGCAAGGGGTGATGGTCAGAGTTGCTTGGGAAGTACCTGGGAATTGAAAAGCTAGAAATAAAGGTGAGCACATAATCATCCTAAAGTGTGGGGCTGGAGGAGTCTGAGGTACGGAAGGATCCTTTAGAAGGTTGGGGGAACAGGCAGGAACTGCTTGCTCATGTGGGCACCTGGGAGGGGTGCTGGCAAACTCAAGTGCTCCTCTGCTGCCTCAAAGCTCAGGGGGAGAGCATGTCATCTCTGCCTCTCACTGCTTCCCCTTGTCCCTACCTACAGAGGGACCCTATGACCACTCCAGCTGCCGCAGCTTGTTAACTGAAGTGACTTCCAGCCTTCCAGTCTGATCATATTTTGGAAATGTCACAACAGTGCCAAGTAATGAGGTCTTCCACTTACCAAAGTCACACACTCACAGAAACTGCATTAAGTGCTAACCACTATGGATGCAAAGTCGAGCACTCAAAAATTAGGAAGTAGCGTAATTAAGTCTGCCTGTGTAATTTTAATTTATTCACTTCCTGCATATTCATTATGATTCAGTACTTAATGATTTAATGATCACACTATGATCAAATAATATTTTTGTTTTGTTGTTGCCGGCCATTTTAAGTCAGGTTCCCAGTCAGTTCACTGAGTCACTGCACAATTACTAGCCTAAACTGGGGGGGCAGGAGAAAGATGTGACTGCTTCTGTGGCAGCAATGCTATCTTAGCCTGGCCCAAACCAATTCTGAAATTACAACATTAATCTCCATGTAGTATGGTAATGACTTCAGTTTTATTAAATTTTGGCAAACCCAGGCAGATTTTTAAATGGAGGTACCCTCGTTGTGAAGAGGCTACACACCTGAAAAGCAAGGATTAACTTTTCTCAAGAACGTATCACCTCTACTTAAATCTTTTGGCTGAAATCAGGAATAATTGTAATTCAAGGCAGACACCAGACTGCAAACTTCCAACCCAAGTGGTCTGATGATGGAAATGATCTGTGTAACCAGGAAAGGTTCTTGCAGGTGGAAGAACCAGGCAAGACTTCCTGGCAGGTGCTGTCCCCAGACCGCTCCCTAGAAAAGGCAAGAGCTGAGGGACATCCAGTGAGGCTAGCCCTGAATAAAATTGATATTTTCTGTAGCCAAATACATGATCCTTAATAAAACCCTGAAGACTTCAGACTTTCTCCTTGATCATTTTGCAAAGCTGTAGGTACATTTACAGAGCAAAGCTTTTCATAGAGGAGCTCTTCCATTTTCTCTTAAAATTATTGTTTCTTTAACTTTGGGTCAGAGGAAAAATGGAATGATGAAGCTCATTTGTAGGTCTACTGGCTGCAAGTGGTCATGTACAGAAACAGAGCTAAGAAGTGGCATTTTGTGCACAACACACATGAATTGTGAAGGGCAGTGCCAGAGTACCTACTGCAGGTAGGGAATGGACATGAACAGTATCTGCCACCACTAATGGCACTGCCTAGTTCAATTATTTTAGCTGCTAACAGTCCCTAAAGATAATTTGGAAGAACAGAATGAGTATAACACAAAGATGCAAATGCACATGGCATGGGGAATAAACGAGGAGTTAGGGATGTGTGCACACCTGCAGGGCTACCATCTTACTGGCGTCACAGAGATGTGATGGGGTGGATCCTGTGACTGGAGTGTTGGCGTGGAAGGATACAGGGTCTTTAGGAAGGACAGGCAGGGGAGATGAGGAGGGGATGTCACCATGTATGTCAGCGACCAGCTGGAGTGCATGGAGCTCTGCCTGGGGATGGATGAGGAGCTGACCGAGAGCTGATGGGTCAGGATTAAAAGGAGGGCAGGAACAGGTGAGGTTATAGTGGGGTCTGCTACAGGCCAGCCGACCAGGAAGACCGAGAGGATGAGGTCCTCTATAGACAGATAGGAGCAGCCTCACATTCACAAGCCCTGGTCCTCATGGGGGACTTCAGCCACCCCAGTATCTGCTGGAGGGACAACACAGCAGGGCATAAGCAATCCAGGAGGTTCCTGGAATGCATTGGTGGTAACTTCCTTCTTCAAATGATAGATGAGCCAACGAGGAGAGGTGCTATGCTGGACCTTGTTCTCACCAACAAGCAGGGGCTGGTGTGAAGCTCAAGGGCAGCCTTGGCTGCAGTGACCATGAAATGGTGGAGTTCAAGATCCTTAGGGCAGCAAGGAGGTTGCATACTGAGTTCACTACCCTGCACTTCAGGAGAGCAGACTTTGGCCTCTTCAGGGATTTGCTTGGTAGAGTAGCATGGGATAAAGCCCTGGTGGGAAGAGGGACCCAGGAAATTTGGTTGCTATTCAAGGATCACCTCCTCCAGGCTCACGAGTGATGCACCCCAACAAAGAGGAAGTCAGGTAAGAACACTAGGAGACTTGTATGGATGAACAAGGAGCTCCTGGATGAGCTCAAACACAAAAAGGAAGCCTCCAGAGGGTGGAAGCAAGAACTGGTAGCCTGGGAGGAATACAGAGAAACTATCCGAGCAGTCAGGGATCAGGTTAGGAAGACCAAAGCCCTGATAGAATTAAATCTGGCCAGAGATGTCAAAGACAACAAGAAAACCTTCTGTAGGTTTGTCAGTGTTAAAAGGAAGACTAGGGAAAATGTGGGCCCTCTTCATAAGGAAACAGGAGACCTGGTTACCTGGGATATGGAGAAGGCTGAGGTACTCAACAATTTTTTTTCAGTTTTCACCGACAAGTGCTCCAGCCACACCACCCAGGATGCAGAAGGCAAAGGCAGGGACTGGGAGAAGGAAGAACTGCTCACTGTAGAAGAAGATCAGGTTCGAGACCATCTAAGGGACCTGAAGGTGCATAAGTCCATAGAACCTGATGAGATGCATCTGCAGGTCCTGAGGGAACTGGTGAATGAAGTTTCTAAGTCATACATCATATTTGAGAAGTTGTGCCAGCCTGGTGAAGTTCCTGCTGACTGGAAACCCCCCCATTTTTAAAAGTGGAAAAAAGAATGACAAAGGGAACTACAGGCTGGTCTATCTCACCTCTGTGCCTGGCAAGATCATGGAGTGGATCCTACCAGAAACTATGCTAGGGCACATGGAAAATAAGGAGGTGATTGATGACAGCCAACGTGGCTTTACTCAGGGCAAATCGTGTCTGACAAATTTGGTGGCCTTCTATGATGGGGTTACAGCATTGGTGAATAAGGGTAGAGCAACTGACATCATCTACCTGGACTTGTGCAAAGCATTTGACACTGTCCTGCATGGCATCCTTGTCTTTAAATTGAAGAGACATGGATTTGATGTATGGACCATGGGGTGCATAAGGGAGTGGCTGGATGCTCATACTCAAAGAGTTACAGTCAACAGCTCAATGTCCAAGTGGAAAGCAGTTTCGAGTGCCGTTGCTCAGGGGTAGTATAGCGACCAGTGCTATTTAACATCTTTGTTGGTGACATGGACAGTGGAATTGAGTGCACCCGCAGCAAGTTCGCCAACAGCATCAAGCTGTGTGGTGCAGTCGACACGCTGGAGGGAAGAGATGCCATCCAGAGGGACCTTGACAGACTTGAGAGATGAACCTGTGCAAACCTCATGAAGTTCAACAAGGCCAAGTGCAAGATCCTGCACACAGGTGAAGGCAATCCCATGGACAAATACAGGCTGGGTGATGAGTGGATTGAGAGCAGCCCTGCAGAGAAGGACTTGGGAGTACTAGTGGATGGAAAACTGACTATGAGCTAGTAATGTGCACTCTCAGCCCAGAAAGCCAACCATATCCAGGGCTACATCAAAAGAAGCATGACCAGCAGGTCAAGGGAGGTGAGTCTCCCCCTCTACCCTGCTCTCATGAGACCCCACCTGGAAAACTGTGTCCAGCTCTTGGGACCCCAATATAGACTTGCTCAAGTGGGTCCAGAGGATGCCATGAACATGATCAGAGGGCTGGAACACCTTCCCTATGAGGACAGGCTGAGAGAGTTAGTGTTGGTCAGCCTAGAGAAGAGAAGGCTCTGGGGAGACCTTATAGCTGCCTTCCAGTACTTAAAGGGGGCTGACAGGAAACATGGGGAGGGACTCATCAGGAAGCGTAGGGGTAGGACAAGGGGCAGTGGTTTTAAACTGAAAAAGGTTACATTTAGATTAAATATAAGGCAGAAATTCTTTACTGTGAGGGTGGTGAGACACTGGCACAGGTTTCCCAGAGCAGCTGTGGCTGCCCCCTCCCTGGCAGTGTTCCAGTCCAGGTTGGACGGGGCTTTGAGCAGCCTGGTCTAGTGGAAGGTGTCCCTGCCCAGGGCAGGGGGGTTGGAACTAGATGGTCTTTAAGGTCCCTTCCAACCCAAACCGTTCTATGATTCTGTGATACGATTCTGTGATACAATTCTGTGATATTGCTGGGTCATGGACAGTTCCCTTGTCTCCCCTGTGCCTCAGCAGGCAGGGGAGATGGCACATGGTGGCTGGCTGAGCTTTCCCAGCCAGGGCATTTCCAATGACTAGCTTCTGGGTTCAGATCTACTTTTCACCCGGCAAGCAGTGACAGGCACATTTAGGATGAGATTCTGACTCTTTTGAACTTCAGTGTGACCAAAGTTTTGCCTTTATGACACAGAGGTTTGGGACTGCACTGGGGCCATTAGATGCTGTTTCCTGATGCTTCTTTGACTCAACATGCGTCATTTTTTTGCAGCAAGCTTGAGGTAGGTCAAAGGGGGGAAAAATACATTTTGTTTAATTGCAAAGTATTTCCCTGGAAATTTTGTTTCTACTAAGTTATACAGCTAAAAAGTTAGTTTAAAGGATTTAATTTGACACAGGATTGGTAATTGTATTTTGAAATGTACATAATTGAGAAATAATAAATATTGAGCCTGCCATGCTATTTTCTTGTTTGTTTTCAGGTTTGTTTCTGCTGCTGTGATATCTGTTTTGGTGTGGTTAAATCAGCCTTTTGATATTTTAAATTAACAATTCTAACTGGTTTAAGTAGACTAATAAATTCTTACTAATAGCTAAAGTCATTTTTATGACTACCTTAGTGATACAATTTTCGTTTTAAAGAACTATGCACTATTTTTATATCTTAGAAAATATCAGTTGTTCATGTTCAGAACTATATAAAGCTTCAACAGTTCTTCTTTTTGATATGAATTATTTCAAGATTGTCAGTATGTAACCAAACTCTTGAGATCAAACAGACTTTCTAATTAGTTTTCTGATCTTCTAATTACATCTTTTAGAAGCAGATTGACAGGCACTAATGAAACTTTTTATGTATATTTATAATTTACTCTCTACAAAACCTCGTACAAAAGGAATTTTATTGTCTCTTCATATATTTCTTAAACTAAGGAAATACAGACTTTAAGAATCTTGCTGTAATGAGATGCTTCTTGCTTGCTGAGCTGGAGTTGGATGTGCTGCTTTGTATTATATCTGTAATGTAACAAGGTATTAAAACTTGTGCTTAAGTTTGAACTTACTTTTTTGTTGAAGTGACTTGATTACTCTCATTCATCAATGTCTTCAGGAGAGTAATAGGTCTTGTTTCTATCATATATTTTTACGCTCCAAGCCTATATATATGCAAAATATCATCCTTTAGTTGTGAGCTGTTTAAGAGCAAAGCTTTACACATTTCTCTTCTGCTGTCCAAGGCTAGAAAGCTCTGAAAAGTATGATAATGTAAACAGTAAGAATAAAAACCTTAGTGGTATCCATACGTCACATCCTGTCAGATTGATGCATTAACTTGCTGAATTATGGGCTTCAGTCAGCAAAAAGCAAAGCAAGCTGTAAATAAAAGTTTGACCTGGTTTTCCATATAATTAAAATAGTCAGTAGATTTAAGACTGATAGAAGGCAGTGGACTCTGCTAAAAGAGCAGGCAGAAATTGAAAGCAAATGTAAGTTACCTGTTAGATAGCTCTTCAGGAGAGACAGTCATTCTTTCATTTATCCTGGTATATGGAGACCAAAAGCTCCCCCATGGACTTTCAGGGGATACAGTTAACAGAAGTCCATCTATTATAGCTACAGTAAATACGTTGTTGTCATGGTAATGCAATGATCAAAGTCTGGGAAAAACTCCGGCATTTCTATGGTTCATAGTGTGAGATGAAAGGAAGGCTTGACTAGAAATAAAATAGAATTGATAAGCATTTAGTTTAACCTTCCAGAAAGATGTTATGAATTTTAATTTAAAATGAAACTATTTCAATTTAATTATGTGATTTTGTATAGTTATTTTGATATTGTTAGTAGTCAGAATAATGCTGTCATTGTTGCCTTTGAAAGGTGGTGGTTTTCTTCCCCAAATCAAGATCTAATTTTTTGGGGAAAGATTGACCCAAATTGACCCCATTGGGCCCCTTGTCAGGCTGTTTAGAAAGGTCACTGTGAGCAACTGGGAAGATTCACGAGCAGATCTACTGAGGGATTAAAGGTGAGGTTTCACAACAGACTACAGTTTATTGAAGTCCACTCCACAACTGAGTGCATTTAAGTGGTAGAGGGCCCGTCACATTGGCACCCCTAGTCTGGCAAACACCAGCTTGCCAACCCCTGTCCCCACTCCCAGCTCTGCACTTCTGCCAGTTGCTTTCTGCTGTGCAATTTTAGTGAGGCTTCTGCAGAAGTCACTTCAGCTCTCTACATCAGAAAATAAAAGAAAAAAAAAAACAAATATGGCTATTTTTTTGTCAAATTACAGAATTGAACCAGCTCACAGAAGGAGCAGGGACCAGCAGTAAGGATGAGCAGGATGGGAAAAGCAGGAGGGGAGAAAGACCTCCTCTGTTTGGTGGCCTTGAACCATTTGGCTGGCCCGTGGTTTGTGGCCTTGATCATTCAAGATGCAGAGCCTCAACTGTTTGCTCACCAAGCAAGTGAAATGCATGTCCCCAAGGAACAGTGTAGAAGGGTGGCTTGAAACCCTAACTTCCTCTGCTACTTCAGTGCCTTACTAAGGGCTGTGCTTAGGGCCATCCGTAAGATAGGAATACAGAGCCCCAGTCCCTTCTGCATTTAGGCAACAAATCTTTCCCTCTGGGTCATGAACCCTACCCCAAGGTGGCCAGCTTCCCCCCCTTATATTGCATGGGGTACCTGGGTCAGGCTTGTGATTTCCACTCCAGTAAAAGTTGCTTGAACATTAGGCCTGGCTGCACAAAATATTACCCAGCTCAGATCCCTTTTCAGAGGAATCGTCTTCTTTGCCAGCATGCTCACAATGTGTTTCTAGCCCCAGTCTAATATTATGTGCTCATAGTGAATATCTCATTATTCCAAAGCTGTGTCCTTTCCTTCGGTGGTGTAGCTTAATGGGGTATATGCATGCATGCCCATAAATCTTGATGGATCAAACTGTGCAAGCTTTAGTCCCAGTGAAAGGAGATGACTCACCTGATAAAGTGCTCACTAGTCAAAGCAAAAGCTGCACAAAGGAAATCTTAAGTGTTAAAATAATCTTTTGTCAACAGGGACAGATTCTGACCTCCTTAATCACAGTGACTGCATCTTACAAGTGGTCTCAATGAATGAACTGAAACTACCTGCAGAGTAATAAAGTAGCTCTTGCGGGAGAAAGGGTACTGAATTCCAGCTATAGGTCATCAACCTTGTGTTAAAGTCTCAATCCATTTAGTTGATGTCTCATGGTTAATGTTCCATGACAGCCCTTTAATTTACAAGAAAACAGCTTAATCTGAGAGAGCTCTCCTGGCATGTTATAAATTTCATCAGTATTGGCAGGACCATTGAAATTACAATTAAAGAAAAGATGTGAAATGTCACACGACATGGTGATGATCAAATGCTGAACGCTCTCCTAACTTATTTCCTGGACACTGGAGTAGGCCCATAGCCCATTGCCCAACAGCCCAAGATAACGGCATAAATATGGAGGAAAAGACAAACACAAGAGGAAATTCAAAGGGAAAAGTGCAAAACCAAAAAGTAAAGTAATAAAAGAGAATTTCACTTCCAAAGTGCTTGATTGTCTGAACAGAATTCATGAGAGTGTGGAAACAACAAGGGTGGTCTCCAGGCAGGATTAAGACTGCTTTCACTGTATTTTTTAAACGTAAGCAGTACAAAAATTGAGTGCATGTCAGCCATCATGCATAAGACTTGTATAAACACCGTGACTGCTAATCTGGAGCCCTCCCTGGATCTTTAAGAAAATCCTTGCCAGAAAAGGACTGGTGACCTTAATATTATTTTATTCAGTAGTTACTCTGTCAAAAAACAATTTAACTTTGCAGACCTAAATGATGAGAAAGTACTTGTTTTGAGAATATTACTGCCTCATGCAGTTTTCAACCTAAAGAAAGTAAATAGAAAAGTAGTTTTGTCTGAGTAAGGACTTTATGATATGTCCCAGAGGAATTAAAACTCCAGGAAAGGAAATGGAAAAATCTAGAAAATGAAGAAAAACAATTACTACAATTTAATAGCATGTTTAAAGCATATACTTATTTTAGCACATGTGCTCAGCATGGGTTTTTAGGATGTACAAGTAAGTACCAGATGATATATATTACTAAATCATGATGCAAAGGTCCATAAATGTATCCGCAAAACTTGCATTTTTCCTGGACTGCAGCCTGGATTTGAAAAAAAAATAATTAAAACAGAACAAGGAAATGAAAGCATTAAATGCACTTTTTTACCTCCAAATAGACTGTAAATCAAGCATACATCACTTTTCATCAGTCTTAAGGCAGCGCTTAGCTGTATAGAATATCAAACATCCAGAGGAAAGACCATCACTTCTGAGATGGACTCACTGTTCTCATTTGTAATTTATCTTGTAAAAATAAGGATAAAGCAGCATGTTAATGCTTTTTGGTTAGATTTTTAAAACTCGAGAAATACTGAAGTCAAAGGGCTATGCTCAGTCTGACAGTCTGATAAATTTTTAAGAATGAACTTGAAGTGATTTCAGAGGCTTCTCTTACTCCTCATTCCCCGTCTTGTGCTTTTGCAGTTCTGCTCCTGAGCATTTAATACATTTATTTCTCTCTCTCTGTCTGATAGGGCCATCCAAGCAGAGGGCAAAGTTAAATGCCAGTCTGCATGCCTGAAGGAATAATAAAGGGTCATCATATAAACAAAGTAAAGTTTTTTTTAAAAAAATACACATACTGCTTTCTTTTCCTTCAGATGATTGTCCTTGTACATTTTTGGAGGGGAAGACTTGCTAGCCTAGGTGAAGAGGCTGAGGCCTGAAAGGAGGAAGAAAAAGAGTTTAATTTGTTTAGGAAGGTGTGGAAGTGTGCTTGTGAAAAGGCAGTAATGGGGCTTCCTGAGATCCTGGGGAATGAGAGAGGGGGAGAAGGGGATTAGCATGAGCCTGCTCCTTTACTATCAGCTTTCACATCTCAAGCAAGAAGTATTTTACTAGCTTTGATAACTTTCTTAAAACTGGGTTACTTGTGACCTAAGATTTCCTGTTTCTCTCCATTGACTACAAAGGCAGTTTTGACAGTTACCACTGTTGCCAGCATCTGTACTGTAAAGACCTGAAATTAGGTGAGATGAATCACAGACCAGTTGTTTAAAAGTTAGACTTTGTTACCTCTAACTTACTGGTCTGTTAATCCTTACAGGATCCAGTCCTTGCAACCTGCCTGGTTTGGGTATTGAGTTAACACTTTTTTTCTTGGGGAAATAAGAATCATTTGGTCATATTGTGTGTGTGTGGTTGTGTGCGTACCTATCTGGCTATCTTCTGAACCTTCTGGCCAATTTTTAAAGTTTGAGAGAAAGGTAAACATCTCAAAACTACCAAATTTCTTCCAACTTCTATGACAATAGATACCTGTCCTTGCAGACACTAGAGAACCTACATGCCAGCTTTCTGACAGAAACCAGTAGGACATCAGCTGGTATTAGTTTTGCTGCTCACAAAACTTCATTTATTATCTGCAGATGCTTCTTTTTGGATCTGGATTCAGTGGAGGATTAAGCAGCTCACATCTGCAATGAGTTGTTCCACACCTGTAGTTTGCTCTTAGCACAAGATTTAGGAGTAAGGTGATGTGGAGCTGATTGCTGCTAGCGCTTGCTTACGGGCAGCCACTGCCTATAGAACATCCTTGACCTGGGTCCTGTCATGCCTAGAAACACCATGGTTTTGTGCATTTGGTTTTAAAAGATAAACATTTTAAAAAGAAAAAGTCAGCAACCAGGAAAGAAAAGAAGCAAGAACCATTTGGAAATCAGGAAAGGCTTAGGGCCAGGTTCTTGAATTCACGGTGGTAGCAGTTTTGGCAGATGAAGTATTATAGTAAAGGTTGCTCTGGAGAGGTTTTTGTGTGGTGACAGCACACTTCATCTCCTCTGGCCACAAAAAAGGAATCACAAGTGGAAGGGATTACTAATGGGAAATGCTCTATTATTTTCATAGGCCTAATAGACGATGTGAAAAAGTGAATACTCAGGGAAAGCCAAAATCACTCTGAACACTGCAGCATTTAGACCTGCTCTTGGCTAATTGCTGTTCTAGAGATGTAAAAAAAAAAAAAAGCTAGAAACGTGGTGCTGTTGGTTACATGAGTAGGATCCACTGATGTGGGGACTCACACACAGCCAGCTGGCTTCTCTTTGAACATTCTGAGGCCAGTTTTGTCAGCGGCACGTGAGCTGGGTGCAACAGGAGAGAAAGGTAATCACTGTGAAAAGTGAGGAGATAAAGAAACTGCCCACTGAGCGCCAGGCTTGCTGCTCACAGAGCTGCCGATAAATATCATGGGTTTTATCTGGAAGGTCTGAGGTCTTCTCCGTCACGGATTTGTATTTTTTCTCCTCCTCCCCTGCTTAACATTTCAGTTCCCCTCAGAGCAAGCGGGAGCTGGCTACTCCGCTTGCCCTAGATGAGTCACTCCTCCAGATAAGCCTGACTGACTTCAAAACTCAAGTTACTCCGCATCGAATGTAAAACGTTGAGACAGAAAAAAGCAGACTGCAAATGAGGAAACGCTCCTGCCAAATTCCAGTCCCCATCACATAAAGCCATGCTATTTCATGTGTGAGGTGACGTGCTGTTTTGAACTGACTTCAGCTGATCGTAAAACAAAAATGATGTTGTAATTGCCACATAAAGGCTCCTGACATAGCAGGGGAGAAGACTTCAATCTGTCGCAACCTGTTCTCTTTGAGGAAGAAAAGGTGACTGAGAAAGTGTTATTTGGCACAGAACAGCGAATCAGAAGCAGAAATACAGTCCTCTTTCATTTTTTGGAAGCGTTTACACTTGCTAATATGCCACTCAGTGCTTTTAAAAACTCAACTCTTCGTTCCTACCTGGCAGCAAACTGAGAATCTACTTCCCTAGTAACATGCCAGTAAAATACAGCTTCTTCAGAACCAAAAGTTTCAGTCAAATGTGCAACAGTGCAGTTAAAACAGCCAGTGTTTCACTGACCTACACGCAGGCTGCTCTCTGTGTGGGATGTCCTGGCTGGGGAATTCCTGCACAGCCCAGATGCAGAAAGATTGCCTTTGTGTTTTCCCATCTCTACACTTTCAAAAGTACCCAGCCCACTGCCAGGAAGGTAGTTAATGTGGCAGACAGGGCTCAAGCAAGGTACAAATGTGGCTATTCAGGCCCCTGGAATTTGGTTATAACACCTACTTTATCTTTAGGGAGGCTGGGGAGGAGCAGGGAATGTCAGTGTAGGACTGACAGTGAACCTCCATCAGAGAGCCTTCTGAAGCAGAGCAGTACTGCTTTATAGCACCAGGCAGCCACCTTGCCATGAAGGGTATGAACTGGGGCTTTTTCAAAGGAATTCTCCAATGAGTCAAAGACTGAGTGACTTTTATTTCATATTTTTGTAGAGAAGGAAGAGAAAGGGGCTGTATAAAAAAGTTGAAAATCTCTTCTATATTCTAAGCATAGCCATAACCAGGCAACAGTTTATCATCCTGCATCAGAATAGCTTGCAGGACTTTAGCTCTTCAGTCTCTTCCTAATCCTGACCACAGGCCTACCCATAGCTATATAGCCCCCACCCAGCTGAGACTGTAATACCCTCACCATGCACATCTTACAGCACCTGTCAGTGAACATAACCCTCTGGACACAAATGCTAATGGTAAGATGAGCCCAAGTCAATAAGGCATGCCATGCTCAAAGCTACTTTCAGTCCTTTACTCCTCATAGACCAACTTCTTCTGCTTGGCCTTGGGGTAGAGAAAATTAAAGCTAGGATTAACATTCAGGTTATTGCTAGCAATCACAGGGGCAGGAGAATTCAGTTTATTGCTACAAGAGATCACTGGGATATACTTTAATACTAGATGATGAGAGGAAAACCTTGGTTTATTGCCAACGGAAGCCCAGCTCTTGGAGCTGTGGGTGCAGAGGCTGACAGCCAGCTGTGGAGGAAAGGAGATACTGGGCAACTTTTACACAGTGTTTGTGATAAGAGATACAGTTAAATTTTAGATGTGGAAATACTGAACAAGGAGAAGTATTCCTGGATTGCACAAGACTGGTATGAAGGGAGAGTTGACAGGACCAAATGCTCTAAACTGAATTTTGGCCCCAGGAGGATTGCTTCAGGACAGGTAAGTAAGTCTGGGGGTACAGGCGAAGTGGGGCTGAGTGGTAAGAACTACAGGGATGGGCAGTTCAGTTTGCTGCTGGATCATACAATATCTCTAGGGGAACAGGCAGATAAGGCAAGAGTCAAACAGTTTACATTTGCTTTTTTAACTGTTAGGTTTCTTCAAGTGATAATTAAAGATAGGATTAGGCTTAGGATGGTGGTTGTGGTTAAAAACAGGCAGGGCTGAGGTGATCAGTCTGCTGGTACAGCCAGCAGGGCCTGTTGGGCTGCAGTGAGTACTAGAGGACATTGCTGAGAGGTAGCTGTTTTGCTGAGTTTTACTGGCTTTGTTTTGGTTGGGGTTAGGGGAAAGAGGATCTGAAAAGTTTAATTAATTTTTGAATTGTGTAAGGGTGTAAAGATGATAGCAGGTTCCCCCAAGGCACTTAAGAGAAGATTAGTTTTCATTTGGGGTTTAGGGGGCACTGCAGAATCTGAAGCGCCCCAGATTTACAGCCACAATTAATCCTCAGTCATTGGCTCATTCTTCCCCAGACCTTGCCCCAGCCCTACTGATCCAGTCAGATATGAGATTCCTAACTCAGTCGTATTTGTAAACCTAACTTGCACGTCAAAAGCAATTCATATGCCCTTCCTCATGGTACAAATAACTACCCGCTCTTCAGCCCCAACACCAACTGCCATCATCCAGCCCTGCCGAACTTGTAGGGTCTACAAGTTAACGCTCCTGAAGCCACTGCTGCCCACTACTTCATCCTTTAACCCTACCTTTAATGCTAACCCTAATCCTTGCTATACTCCAGCAGCCCATACCTACTCCAGGTTTATTCACAAGCCATTTGCTCTGCTGGCATTTGTGCCCAGTCCAGTTCAGCGGGCCTACAAGGCTTTCTAGCATTGGTCATTGTCACTCAACCCCAACACGGACACTTGTGCAGGACCCAGGACAAGAAAGGGTTTGTCCCAGCACCTGTGATGTTCCAGCCAGAGCTATTATTTTGTGGGATTGAGACAATGGCAGAAGACAGGAAAGAATCCTAGAAGTCTTTGCTAATGAGCATGTGTCACACGCAAATATAACAAAACAGAAAGCTGTAAGCTGCTTGACTCCTCACATCAGTGACTGATGCTCCCACTTGCTCATTCACTCAGAGGAAACAAGTCACTGACCAGACACTGTTCTCTTCAACAGCAGAGACACAGTCTCAATAAATGGTTCCTCTTTCTTCTTTCTTAATGTGGGCTTACTGTCTTTAATAATATTGTTCCTAAGCTATCTGCATGCGAAACCTCATCAGTTCTATATGCACATAGCCAGTGCATGATAGGCCTTGACAGAATGTGTATATTTGGCATGACTGTGAAGCTGTACGTGTTTTCAGGTCACTTTGTCCTGGTTTTGTATCAAAGCTTTTCATATCAACAGCAGTTTCATTTCAGTAAGCTAATAATAGCCCTTGAAAAATCGTATGTATCAGCAAAAAGACTCCCCACAGCTGAAAATCGAATTTAGGAGTTTATGCTGCACTAGGGTGAATGATGAGGAAGCCTACATGTTGGCCCAGGCTAAGGCACAGCCCTACAGTTTGTATAGGGAGACCTGCAGCAAGATTTTGCCATTGTCTGTGACTGGAATATCAGTTAAATCCAGCAATTAACTTGGCTCTTTGAGTCCAAATTCCAGTTCTGCCCCAAGCCACTAAGCCCCAGACTAACATAACTTAAAGCACAATATTCCCATCCAGCCCTACAGCTGGTCATGCTTTACTGAATTTACACTCTTCTGAGCTTTATAAACTTTGTTATTCTCATCAGTAACGCTTGCTTTTCATCCCCATCAGTCCTCAGTCCCAACCTCAGCTCCAGATGTACTGTTAATAGACTTGAGCAACTCAGGTCTCCAGAATTAATAAATATCAGCCTAGACCAAATTACAGCCCTGCAGTCTGGAGGACCCAGCCAGAACTACTCAGGTCTAGCTTTTCTGAAGCCAGACACCAGCCAATGCCAGTCCTAAACTTGTATTAGTGGCCATGCTGGACAGCCTGAGCTATGAACTTCTGACACAGAACAGTGCTCTGGGAAGCAGCTCACCAGCAGACATGAGCTCTGTTTATGTTATCAAGTTTGTCCTTCGAAAATGCTGGTAGAGCACGGTTAAGGTGCATTTTATTTTGCCTTTTATCTGTAGCCCAAGAACAGGCCCTGAACATTGTCCCGTGCTATTTTCTGGTTTTATTTATGCAGAAGTACAGTGGTAACTGCACATACAACCCAAGAAATGTTCGTGGATAAAGACTGTTTTTATCAGTGCCTCATTGTAAAATGGATACCTCAGAAAACAGACATATACATCATGCTGTTGTTGGTATCTTGGCACTGCTTTTGAGAAAGCAGGAGTGCAGTTAGTTTAGTCAAGGTCATTAGAACTGTTCCATTTAGATGGTGCACATTTTCCTGGCCAAATAATTGTAGTACTATTCATCTCGCAAGTTACGCTTTCACAGTAGAGCTGAGTCAATGTATGTGATTACAGTTCACATACATTCATTTTACTTACCAGTGGAAGCTGATATTACCAGTTTTTGATAAGCACTTGAATTAATTCCTTCCAGACATTTCATTTAATGCCTTTTAGCCTGATGGAGTTAAATTAGAAGGACTAACAACTTAAGAGTACCAAAAAAGAAAGTAAAACTTTTTTAGGATTCGATATTTGAGACAGGTTTACACATTAGCATATTAAATTCATACAATACCAGTGTTAAAACGGGCTTCGGTTGCGCCCTAATTAGAAGCAAACCTTTGATAAGAGGAGACTGTGGGTATCTCAAGACACATGTTCCCCTGTGGATGGGACAATCACATTGCTATGCAGTTGCACCCTGCACTGCCACTATGTATTTTAAATAGCACCACAATATCACTTTTTTTTAGAGAAATATATGCATTCCAGTGTAAGTGGAAATGTAAAGGTACTGTTTTCCTCAGTTTGTTTAAAAGCAGTATTCAGAGTTGCCTTGCTGCTCTCACTTGGCAGGAGCATTTCCCTGCATGAAACCTGGGGTTGGGCACCCGCAGACATGGTACTAGCGGGTCTCCAATCAAACCAGGGAGGTCAGGTGTGAAGCAGCAACACTATACGGCTTTATCATGGCTCTCTGACTGGGAAATATGGGTCAGATTGGCACCTTGGCATCTTCTACCACTTTGGGGGAGAAGGTCCACAAAAGCTTTCTGATTGAAAGGCGTGAGCCACCTCTTAGAGGTTCACCATTCCTCGGTGGTGTCCCAGAACTGCAAACCTGCTGTGGAAGTTCAGGTTGTGCCCACATCACCTCCTGCATGAGAGTCTCAAGTGACAGTTATCCACTGTGAGGGAAGAAGCAACAAGTTGTTTAGGAGTTTTTGTTCTGGGAAACACCTACACCGGTGGACACTCCCTGCAAGTAGCTTCTGAGTTATGTGCAAATGAGACACTTCCAATATGAAATTCTCAAATATTTGTGTATCTTCCCGGTAATTACTTTTTACGAAAAAGTCAGAAAATCTGAATTATTTCAGTAAAGAGAAATGTATTCCAGTTTTCCCTAAAAACAGTGTCCCAAAGATTTCTTTGAAAGATACACAGAGTGCTTCTGGTGTTAGGTCTTTTTAACCAAAATATACCGGTTTTCAGGTAGAAAATGATATAACCTGTTTGGCAGTCCTCTCCTTAATTCATATTTCATAAATAACATTTCACACTGGATCACAGGATCTGGAAACAGGTACTGAAACCTTCAACAAAAAGAATTATCTCTACTCTCCATTCCCTCCTCCTCTTTTTTTTTTTTTTTTTTTTAGTGCAAAGTAGGAAGTACAAGATCAGAAAACTTGGGAAAAGCTTGAATCACATGTATTTGACAAATACCTTTTGTCAGAATAAGCAGGAAAATGTGCAATGTTTAAAATAAATGCTGAAACTTCACCCTTCAAAATATTTTCCATACAATAAATTATTTCCAGTTATGTTACTATGAAGGCACTATGCTGTGTTAGCTGTATCATGCTTATGGATGTTCATTTCCAAACATTTCTTCTAGTAATATGTGTTTGTGCTGTATGGCTTTGTGCATTATAGCCCTAAGTCTGCTTACATCATATTTCTGAATCTTATGGAACCCTCTTGTTAATGAATCAGTAATGGTGGTACTCTCGATTTACATCTTTCTAGTTATTTACTTAGCTATTTCACTGCTTGAGAGGTATGTCAACTAGCAAGGAATGTCAAGAAGTACTTTGTGTGCATTACAGATCTGTCTTTAATATTGGGCATTTTTCATGGTATTGAAAAGACAGGAACTTTTCCTTTTTCTCAGAGATATATCTGGCAGAAGTCTATATGCACTAACAAAATTAGGCATGGTAAAGTTCTTATTCATAAAGTAGTAAATAAAAATTAGTTATAAAGTGAAAGCTGCAGACATTTCAGTTTTCATCTAAAGGGGAAAAAAGGGAAAATATGCTACATTTTATATGTGCAGACATTTCCAGAAACTGTAAATCTCTGGTTATGCTACACTTTTTAAAAAGAAGTCAGATAGTGAAATAATCTTGACTCAGGACCACAGGTGTAAAGTAAGTGTGGAATTAGGGAGGAAAGTTTGTGAATGTAGTGTTGCTTCTGTCTTTCATTTGTTCACTCTTCCTTGTACCAAGCACCAGAAAAATGAGGGTAAGGAAGGTCAGAGGGAAGAAACAGAGAAAGTTAGTCTCAGGGTTTCTTTAGTTTTTTCTGCTGCTCCAGAAAAGATTTTACAATCCAAAGAGCACATACTAAAGAAAAGAACCAGACCACCATCACCCAAGCTCATTTCTCCTTGAAAGTGCTGTCATAGATGCATGATGTCTCTGTCATGATATAACTGCCCCCTTTTTAGTAATGCCGAAGAGAAAGTTTCCAAATCAGAGCAAAGGCCAACCTCCCTGTGTACATGTAAGGCTGGACATGCTGGGGTGGGAGCGCTCATTTGGACTGGGCAGTGGCCACAGCCATAGTGAGTAGAGGAGAAGGAAATAAAGCACTTCTGGAACATTTTGGTTTGGGAAATTTTTGCCCAGTTGTTCAAGATAACATACCTTAAAAAAATACGTTGGCATTTGTGTGACTTGAGTTGGTCTTAATGCAATACCGTGTTCTCCTAAGCATGTATCTCTGCTATCCTACAGAAACAGAATGTATGTATTTGAGCTCTATGTCATGTTCCCTCTTTTCTGACTTGTCTGTTGAGAGTCGTCCTCCCTAATCATCTAATAAAGTGTGATGAATGCATGTCAGCATTGCATTGCAAGCTAAAGGAAATTTAGGGGTAAAGGGAAAAGAATTGCTTCTGTGGCATCTTTGTTCTGCAGGAACCTTCATTTAAAAAAAAAAAAAAGTGTAAAACTCCTGGGGAACTGAGCTTTTTGCACTTCTGCTCTTTCTGTTAAGGAACAAGTCATCTCAGATTTGTTTCTTTCCGAGAAGAGTCACATCTTGTTTGTAGCTAAGGAACATCCAGCTATCTCCTTAGCCAGAGGATCTTAGAGTAATTCTGATGTTGATTGGTCTCTGGTGCATAGGACAGCTATTTCAAACAGGCTTTGATCTACACCCAGAAGTAGCCCAGGCCGTGCTGCTTCTGCCCTGGCTTCATGCTCTGCCCATGCCCTCATGCTCTGCCCATGCCTTCAGTGGCTGGCACAAGAGCTGCAGACTGCTCTGAAATCCAAGAGGAAATCCAAGCCTTGTGCTGGGAAGTAGGTCCAACACCTCCATAAGGTCCCCATTCCTGAAACACAAGACTCAGAAAGCAGGACAGGCGAAGGGGACTCACTGTCTCCCTGTGCTATCTTACTGTTTTCTTTAAAACTTTGCATTTCTCCAAAATGGGACAAAATGCCTCATAATTTGTCAGCTCCCCTGAGGTCGTATGTTCCAGTGCTGGCGTTTGTCACTCACCTGACAGAAGATATGGACAAGGTAAGCAGTGTTTGGATTAGCTATTGCAGCGACCAAGGTGCTAAAGTTGCTTGTGCATGCTCACGTAATGACAATGCTGAGGATAGTGAAGAGTCCCCCTGGAACAGAACATGAACATTAATTATAGGGGGGAAAATATATTATTAACATCAGACCGCACACTACAGGAGATCCCAGTGTGACTATTAAAGGAAATTAATTACCACCTCTCTTTACCTTTCAGATCAACTCTTCTTTATAATGAGAATAATTTCTTCATTGTTACTACTAGTATTATCATCTGTAAGAGAATATTTTTTTCTGGTATGCCATTCACTGCTATTGTGCATCTGTATGTTTTGAAAATAAATATGTCCAATGGATGCATTGCATCCCCTTCAAGGGCAAGTCTCACAGACTAGGCTCAGGCTTCGTAAAACAGATCGATATGCTAAAATACCTGTTCCTCTGCACTGATAAGTATGAAATAGCATCAAAGCCATTCAGTGCGGCAAAATCAGGACCAGACTTCAGGAGGTAGCCTGTCAGCACAGTGCAGGAGACCTCTCTTTCCCAAAACTGCTCCTCTCGTTACATCAGCCACACATAGCCATCATAATCAGGTTTGTAAATCCTGAGATTGAGAATTTCTAGAAATAACTAACCTTTCAGAAATAGTTAGACATTGATCCCTTTGAGGCCAAGTAAAAAAAAAAATATTCTCAATCTAAATTAATTATTTTCCAGGTACCCCACTCCCCTAAATAAAGCAGTTAAAAGCAAGGAGATACTCTGACTTTTTTAGACTACTTCTGCTTCACAAGTCCTGTTTCCAGATCCCAGTGTATTTTCCAAATACATCTTATGTAAAGTCACATGAGAAATTTTTGCTGGTAAAGTCAGAATTGAGGTCAAAACTGGACTAAAAGAAAGCTCATTACAACTTTAACATCCATAATCCACCCTGAGGAGAGAGATGAATGCAGCGAGCAGCTATGGATGCATTGTTTCCATTGTACTCTTGATTAACTTATAATTCACAAGTGAGGGAGTGTGAAGGAAACTACTGACTGATGGAAGGTCACCAATTCCAAGAGGAAATAAATTATATATAGGCATTCCATTCATCACTTTATTTGTGTAACAGCGTTTTGGATCCTGTCTCTCTAGGGTAAATCCCATTTAAAATCTTTTAATATTTTTGCAGAGACAAGGCTGGAAAGCTTGTGTAATCTTAGTAACAAAAGAACTGTATATGAAATCCACATCATTGCAGGGCAGCCAGTGACTTTTTCCTTGAAGAGGGTGCTAATTCCCCAAATTCTTCATGATTGTCCTTGGGTAGAGGCCAGTAATTATCATGATTCTTTCAACCCCACATGAAGATCTGCCATCACCCTATTATTTCTAGTATAATGACAATCCTGAGCTTTGCTGTAAGGTTCACCTTTGCATTACAAGCCGCGTCCACTTCTTGGAAAAGCCTGATTGTAGTCATGGTTCTAATATTAGGTTCCCAAATTCTGGTATCAAGAAATATACAAATGTGTGCATGTTCCCCTTTCCTCCATCCACCCTCATTTTTTACAGGAATAAATTTATTAATGAACAAAAACTATACAGCAGACATACTGAATCAATTGCTCCCTTCCTTTATAGAAAACCAGATGCCCCTCAAATATGCATCAAACTCCTGGACCAGCATCTCACTTTATCACGCTGAAATGGAAGCAGTGTAACAGTAGCTAGACTAAGCCTGGAAGAAGCAGCAAGAAATCAACATATTCTGCTTGTAAAGACTGACTGAAATAAGAATCAAAACCAGAAAGTGGTCAGTAATATAGCCATGACGGCCAGACAGAGAAAAGCCCTGTGCGTACATCCCTGTATTTACTTCTCCTGTTAAGCAATAGGGTAGCCAGACATGAATGAAATGGCCTCACACTTTATTTTCTTCTACAGTTTATTGCAGAAATAATAAACACTGTGCTGCACAGAGTCAAATTGATGCATGTGATCTTCTGCATTTTTGGTGGCTAATGTGATTGCTTTGGAGCAGGTCAGTGCACATTCTCACTTTCAGTTGCTTGGGACAAATGCAAACTAAGTGTACCATGAAAAATTGCATCACATAACATGGCGTCCAAAAGATGATGTATGTCTCTACTGTGAGATTTTTATTATGCCTCAGAGAAAACCCATTTTAATGCACAGCGGCAAAAAGAACCACAGGTCTTAGAGTAAAAAAGACACACAGTAACCAGTGTGGACTAGCATTTTCTGTCATGTAAACTGGCAGAACTGCAAAAACGCATGAGCCACACCTTTCTCAATGTTTTTTGGTTTTTTTTTTCAGTGTTAAATTTGAATTGAATTAAGTCCTAATGCTGGATTTTGTAATGATGTCTGTTTGGAAGGACTGAATTAATTGCTAGATAAAGAAACAAGGAAAAGCTATGGCATGTCTACAGAATCTTGAGGTGAGGAGGAATCAACACACAATATTAAAATAAATTCTTAAACGCTGCAGATAATTTCTTTGTTCGGCCTACTATGCAACAAATATGACATGCAGTATGACAAAAAAAATATTCAGCCAAATTCCAACTCTGTCACACCTACAGCATGTAGCGTGGCTGGAGCTGTGCAGAGCGGGCAGGCTCCTCATATGAACCGTGATGCCACATTAGCAGGAAACCTTTTTATAAAAGGGAAGCAGCTGCTGCACTTGGTCCTTCCAGTTCCACTTTAGAGGCTCAGTGTACAGTGCTAGTTTGCAATTCCAGGTCAGTTTTATAGAGCTTTAGCTCCACTGATTTTGAAGGACTTACTGTCATTCCTCACTGATGTGACTGAGAACAGAGCCTGGCCTCATTTCTCCATCCCAGCTGAAGTGCTGGAGGGTGCTGGTAGGCGAATGGTATTTCCCTGGTACCATGGATGGGGTGATTCTGCGGGAGGCGGCAGTTCTCACCAGGGACACAAGCGGTCAGGAGGGCAGGTTGAATAGCTTCACACACTCCAGAGAGGGACAAAATCCAGACTGAGCCCAGGATAATTGGTCTGATAGTTTAAGGAAACAGCAGATGGCTTTGAATGCACAATAAGAGCAACAGGTCAGAGACTTGGCTTGCGGTGATTAGATTTTGAGAGAGAAGGAGAAGAAGCTTGTCTTCTGAAACTTGGCACAAAGCTTCAGTCTTTTTTTGAACATCTCTTTGGGATGACAACCTATGATCCTTCTTTCTTTTTTTCTTTTTTTTTTTTTTCTTCCTATGGTTTCCACATGAGAGTGACTGCTTCGGTCTGCAGTTTAGTTCCTCAGGAGTAGACTAGAGAAGGAAAAGTGCCTGCATCTGTGAAAAGGATAATACAGGGGAAAGGGTCAGAGAGCCTCTGTTTCCCAGGGAGCCTTCTTAATGTACCTCACCATTGACTCAAAGACAGATTGCAATCCGTGGCATAATCAGTGTAATTTCTAGCAGCACCTGGATTTTCTTTCAAGGTTTCTCATCCAAGCTTTGCCCAGTCTGTTATTGCTTATCTGTACGATTGAAAATCATCCTAGCAGCCAGGGAATTGGAATGCAACACAAAATAGCTGAAAGCTAGCTATGAATTTAGGAGCTGTGCTAGCCGTTTGGAGATTTATTATCTTTTTTTTTTTTTTTTTTCTGGGTAATGGGTGAGTTAGAACCTTTCAATATTTCAAAAAGAGAGCAGCAGAAAATATCCCTGAGGACAGGCTGCCTAAGCTCTGATCCTGTATCTGAAGTCCAGTACCAATGTTTTTTCTCATGAAAAAAAGTAATTCATTCAGCTAAAAGAGAGTGAGGTTGACTTTGAAAATTAAAATCAATGCTTTAATTCAATACACATACAATTACCAGCTGTTGAATGGCATGTAATGCACTTTTACTGAAAAAGACAACAGCACAAAAGACCAGAAAGGAGGCTTTGACAAATGTTAGGATTCTCATAATGATTTTTTTTGGTGTTTTTGAAAGCAAGACTGCAAAGTTAAGCACTGCAGATGATAGGGCATTATGCAGAGGGCGTAAAAGGACCGATGGTGTTTTTCAGAACACATATCACTGCTCTCTGTTGTCACAAATATATGGTGATTAGCTATTTATCAGTGTGAAAGCACATCATAAAACATTCCCCATATCATTGAGTTTCTAATAATCTGTGTCACTATGAAGATTAATACATTAAGTCAGTCCACATAACTTCATGAAATACCTTCCTTTGCCAAGATTTGTGTTGAGTTTGGCAAACAGAGAATGAAACACTGATGAAATGGGAACATCTACTTTTGTTGACTACTCTGTGAAATAACACACTTGTTTTTTCACTCTGGGATAACACTGTTTTGAGGTCATAATAAGAATGCCCCCAGTACTGTTGTCAGCATCCAAAATATCTCACCTGCTTTCTCTGCAACTACAGTCCTCCTTAGACTGTGTTGGGACATGACTTACACATATTGGACCAATATTTTCAATAAAGTTCAATACTTTCAATTTTGGATGTCAAGAGGTCAGCAGTTCAATCCATATTTAACCATCTGAATAACTACCCTTCCAAGCATCCATGTCTTCAATTCCAGTGATTTATAGCTACCTATGTTTCCACTGCTACTTCCCCAGAGCTCCACTGTGTCTCAGGATACACTGAAAATTATGTTTTATCTAAAAGATAACCAGTGTAATTACTGTTTCTGAAAAAGAGCCAAACAACCCCAAACCAACCTTAACATTGCAAAAACGGAATTGTTTCAAATCAGAGAAGACCTCTGAAAAATTCATAGTCAGGCAGGTAAACATATTGACATCACTAACTTAAAAACCCCATGTTGGAAAATGTTGCCCTCACAGAAATACACTCAGAAATATATGATTTGAAATGAGATTAATGATGAATCCAAGGGAAATATAACCTTCTCAGGTTAGACTGTGACTGATGACACCTATCCCCAGTTCAGGGGGGAAGGTAGGAGTTCGTTTAGATTGATTTATTAATGTTTTTCCCAGAGTCAGTAAAATACTTGATAATTAATGGCACAGAAATATGAGTTCAGCTGAAATACTCCATAAATTAAAAGTATTTAATTTAATAGTAATTTAGAGGATTTTGCAAAGTGCCAGAGCAAGATAACTGCATTTGCAGAGGAAGCAAGATTGAGAGAACAGTCTCCTGGACTGATGCAAGTAATGTATCTTTATCGCCACGCGGGTCAGAATTCAGTAGCAGTATTACTATCCTTCACATCAATATTTCCATGAAGAGAGATAGAGAGAGAAAATATATCAGGAAAAACATTCTCTTGCATTTCACTCCTTGCTCGTTAGCCGACTAAAAATTTACTGCGTGCTTCATAGTATAGTTTAAGACTCCTCATTATTTCTCAGGATAATGTCAGTTTTAAAATAGCCTACAACTAGACAGTGGACCAACTGAAGCACAGCTGCAACTGCAAGGCAGTTCATTCCAGCGAAATATTTCAGAGTGATAAAGAGATAAGTGCAAATCTAAAGAATGCCATCCTTTTAGCGGTTTTCTGTTCCAGCTTCCCTTGACCGACATCAACTTCAACCCTTCTGGCCACCCAAGCAGTGGCAGCCAAATGCCGGTTTCTCATGGCCAACGTGTACATCAGACTTTGGCTGGTATGGCAGCACTCACATGTTCCCAGATATCCAGCTCCAACACACAAGCAATCCAGAGCCTCTGACCCAGGCACTGGATCCAGTACAACAAAGGGGAGTGGGGATGATGTGTGCTTGTGCAGGAGGAAGGCAGTGGGGTGCTATGGCTCCTGGGGGTGGTTTCTTTCAAGGGGAGAGGGTGCCATGGACAGCGGGGGAAGCAGGGCCGGGAGAGGCTGTTGCTGCCTGATGTACAGAAAACCCATAACTAGGTTCTCAAAAGTCACATCTTAGCCCTTTCGGCTTCCAGGGTTTGGACCAAGGTACCTGTTTTTCTAGAAACCTGTTTTTTCTAGAAAACAGGTCAGCTATTAGACGTTAATGGAGGGACATTGAAAAGGGTGGGTGACATACAGACCCCAGTGTGCACTGCAAAAGAGCTTATTAAAATTTCTGTGCAATTTTCCCAGGAATTTAGGGAATATGGATCATTTTGCTTAGCAACGTCAGGTTTTATTTTTTTCCTGCCCCATGTCCTTGAGAGTGAGGTGGTTAGAAACAGCAAGGTGAGAATTTTCAAAGGAAAGTGCTAAAAGGCCAGGACTGAGATTTGCATGAGGATCTCCCTATTTTTCTCATGCCCATTTGAAAAAGCCCTGTTCTGCTTTGGGGGATTTGTGAGACTCCCTGCCGCAGATTTTAGGAGGACTGGAACATGTTC
The DNA here is from genome assembly GCF_965140245.1 of Athene noctua. NCBI lineage: Eukaryota > Metazoa > Chordata > Aves > Strigiformes > Strigidae > Athene > Athene noctua. Next base: position 194,031,899 of record NC_134037.1, read on the forward strand.
AATCATGGTCAGAGAGGATAAAGTGTACTTAATTCTCTGCACTTTAGGTGGTTTACATTGGCACAGGCTGAAAGGTTTAGAGTTCTGAAGTTTACACATTCACAAAGTCTTGGTGTTCAGATTTAACATCATGTACTTTTTTTCACTTGAAGTAGGAAACAATAGGAACCAGCAGAAAAGTTTTCTCAGGAGCTTGCCTTTGGAAGTATCTAAAGGAAGGAGGATGAAGGGAGAAAAAATACCCACAGGGAACCAAATATTTTTCTGTTTAAAAGCAAAAATCCCCAGACCCAAATACCCCCAAAATAGTGCGGCAGTAGGATGAAGTAGGAGTCGTTTAAAGTGAAGTGCTGTCATATCAAATTTTATATTACCTTTGGCACAATTTCTATAAATTAATGTCATTTCTGCAGACACTAAAGTTACTACAGTTTCGACAGCCACCCTTGAGACTGTTTTAAACCCACTGGACAAGGAGCACCTGTGTGACAAACATCCCAATCCATCCTGTGACAACATTTTTTTTCCTGGGGTGCCCAAATCTGCCTTCAGAATCCCTCTTCTTGTGTGGATTTTAGAAACAGGGCAAGAGACTTTGCATTTTCTCCCCATCTCCACCTATAGCCCTGCAATTTACCTCTTCCCAGCCATTTAAACACAAGGCTGTGAGCCAGTAGATCTGTTCTGACCCCAGCCTCTGCTCCCTGCCAACTGCTTCTCTTTCTTTTTCTCCTCTTTCTCTTTTTCCTTTCTTCCACCCCCCCACCCCACCGCCCCCCCCCCCCCCCCCAAATCAAGCTGCCCTAAACAACCATTTTTTGGTGACACTGGGCAAATATGTAAACTATCAGACCTACAATGAGCTGCATTGGTGCTTCACTACTTGTTTAAAGCCAGATCAGATGTGCCTGAAAGAGCTGCAGTCACAGTACTGGCTACAGAATAGATGGGATGTAAAGTACCTTACTTTCTGCAGGATAGTTAATCCTGAGGTTTTTTTGGATTACCTGCAAAATTCATAGTGCATTGAGGGTTCAAGTCCTATTTTCCTATATGTGGTGCTCCAGTAATGGCCATGGCACTCTGAAATAAAATGTGATTCAGCAGGAGTAGAGATCTAAAATTATGTCAGGTTTTTTTTCCCCTCCTAGTTTTTACCCTGGTAATTATGAAAGACAGGTAACAGTGTGCAACAGCTTTGGCCTTTTGGGACATAGACACATAGTTAGTGTGTCTCTATGAATATTTGACACTGATGGCAAATAAAATAGCAAGTCAGCTTGACATTCATTCTGACAGCGAATTTTCTTGCAAGTGGAAAGCAGCATGGAAAAAGCAGCACCCATCATAGCCAAAAGATGCTTTCTTACCAGTATCATTTGACACAGAAGAGATATATTATTTCGCAGTTCTAACTTGCGCAGTACATAAGCGCGAGGTGAATCAGCACATCAGTGTTTCACTGTGGTTTTCAGAGTGTCTCTATTCTTTCTTTTCAAAGTTAATATCTGGCAGAGGCATAATTTGATATTTCGCTATGGGGCTTTTAATGACTTCTCTGTTTCTGAAACGCTGCAGTTGAGCGAATACGCTACATTTAAGTGCACTTTACACTCTGTGGACTATATCCTGCATTTAGCCCATGTTCAGGAAGACATTAGCCTGAGACTTTTTGAAATCTCTGTTTCATTTTGGTCAATAGGGAGAGTTTAATGTACAGTATGAAGTAGGAAGATGCTGGGGTGTGAATAAAAAATATAAACAAAAGCAATTATAGTTCTCACTCATTCCCCCATTTCTTCAGTTTAAAGCTGTTTTTATGCCAGTCGGACCCAGGTCACTGGAATGCACTACAAATAAAAAAAATTGAATTTTTCAAGTTGTTTCCTTGTGTAGGATCCCTTGGAGGATATCTGAATTCTGGAGACAGATCGGTTTTAATTGATCCTAAATAATCGGATTCGGGACCAGCTTTATATTGAAATTATTTCAGGCTCTGCATTTCAATTGATCACACAGCTTAAGCTGTAATTTGTGATCTTAAGTGTTCTTCAGGATCCCCCTTTTCAAGTCACACTTGTCTAGAGGGATGCCTGGGACAGAGGCTATTCCTGGAGCACCAAAAGAGAGCAAAGCTGGCTGCCTTCTTCGCAAGCTCCCCATGCAGCACCGCCACACCACGTCACACAAGACAGCAGTGTTACACCACAAAAATAGAACATCTATCAATTACGGTTGAGGAGGCAAAAACCTCCCTATAAAATTCAGACCAAATCCCTTGTGAATGTTGAAGCCAATAGCAGAAAAAGAGACACAAGTTGCAGTAAGAACTGATGAGTTAAGAGAATTTCCCATGCAGGAAGGCAATATCACCTATTAAAGCTGGATTTTCACTGGAGAATGATTATGCAGAGAGTTTTCCTGTTTCTGTACAGGCTTTGGGTTTGTTTCCTCTTCTTCATGTCTTGTTTTTTTGTCGTGCTAACTCATAAGAGTTATTATTACCTGAAATAAAAAAAAAAAAGAACAGGAAATGAGGTATGCTCAGTACAGTAAAGCTTTGAATTTTTCATCTCTTAACATTTTGTTTTTCAAATCACTGTATTCCCAGTAGCACAGCAAAAATCATTTGCTTTAATGCAGTTGCTAATAACGATGATATCAACACAAACCTCTGTTTGTTCACATGTTGAGCTCATTGAATAAAGAAGCTTATCATTTATCTGTGTAGAAGCTTTTAATTAGTTTTCTGAATTTACTCCAGAGATTAATGGGCACATAATATTCAATATATGCTTTATTGTTTTAATTTCTTTATTGAGACATCTGAATCTGTATGCTCTTCCCACCTTGATCTTTCTCTCTGTTAGTAACTGTAAAATACTTGGCTGCAGACTCATAAAAAAATTGCACTAGTCCATTGCATCTGGGTGGTGGTGGGTGGTTTATAATGTAGGACACAGCAGCAAATTCTACTGTTAGGCATTATAAACTGTACTCAGAAAAGACTGTTTGTACTGGTGTCTCTTGCTGACACTTTTCAAGATTTCCAGTAGCTGGTTGGGGAGGTGCTTTTTCCTGCTCACACACTGGATTAATAGTTTTGAACTTAGGTGTTTCTTTTTTATTGAGATTTCTTTTGACTTCTTCCCACAGCTGCCACCTTTTTCCCTGGCCCTGAACATCAATTATGGTTGGCCACCATGGTATGGCTCCTGCAACCCCTCGGTCTGCCACTCGCCCATGGGACCACTCTGATATATCAGAGCAGTCCTGTGCAATTACCTATCTCCTGCACCTAGCAAGTCTCTGTCTCATGCAGTGGGTCACATCCTCTGCCTGTTCACATGGTGCGCACGATCTTGTTGAAGTCCACATGGAGACCCAGAGCCGGTGAATCTCAGCACTTGGGCTGTTCAGGAAAAGGGATTTAAATCTGTGCTTCCCGGGTGGTGTCACAGGCTTCCCTAACAGCAGCTAATAACCACAGGCAGCTGCCATCCTGGTGCAGGGACTGTGCCCTCTTGTTGCCAGGAAAGGAAATCAAGCCCAAGCTACTGAATTCATCTTCGGTCTTCTTCATTATTGCATTTTGGGAGAAGGTGCACCCTAAAAGGGGAATGGAAATCCTAAGTAAACAGTGCATCATTTTTATTAAAAATAGTGCCCTGTGTAAATATAAAGTTCAACATTATGGTTTTGTTGGCCCAGTAGGAGAAGGATTAAAAATGCTCATTAATGGGATTTAAAAGCAGGAGTTCAGTTATATTAGCTACAAAAATATAATTATCATAATTAAGATTGCAAAGCACTAATGAAGCTCTTTAATAATTATCCTTTTTCCTTAGAGATTCCTTTCGTAAAACCTGATTTGAATTTTACATCACACTGGAGGAACTTTATCCTTGTAAAAATGGGAACCACTGTTAACATGAAGAGGCTGAGAACAGTGGCACTACGCACATCAGTGGGGACGTGCTGGCACCACAGCTGGAGCATGGCTCAGAATGAGATAGGAGGGCACAAATGTTTGAGACAGTGCAAAATACAGGTGCAACCTTGGTCTCATGCTGTGTCGGAATTCTTGGAAAGTTTGTGGACTCAGACACAAAATTGGGGGACTGCAGCTGGAGAGTATTCATCTGCAAGGTGCCATGCAACCAGGCAGGCTGTGTGTCTCTGGCCTTCCTATGTCTCTAGGCTTAGTGGTCCCCAGCCACACCCTGAGCTGACTGCACCCTCCTGCTTTGATCTTGTCAGAAATGACCCTAAAACCCCGTTGGTTACATGGTTCACCTGCAAAAGGAGACAGCAAGCCGTACAAAGCAACAGTCTGCTTGGTCACTGGCTTGCAGGGTCCCTCCTGAGAAGAGAAAGACAGCAAGTTCTCAAAATTAAATGACAACAAATTGTCCGTTTAAAAATATCTCCCCAAAACAGCTTTTCATGAGTCATCTCCCCAGATGATTAAATATTTAGTTCTGCTGACAGGGATATGATAGTTACTATAGAGCAGAAAATTTAGTGCAGTGTGTGAGTTATAAGCAGATACGTTATCAAGCTGTTAACACAAAAGTGATGGGATTATTGGTGTTGATATCTGTATTTATTTCTTTATATTGTACAGGGATTTTTTTTTTTTTTTGCCTGTACAGCAGCAGATTTAGGCCATAGCTTTGCCTCTTGCACAGGGTAGGGAAGTTGTTGCTTCTTGCAAGCTCTCTGAAGGGTCAGTTGTGTTTCCCCCACACCTCCCACCTCCAGCACCCATCAATGGCAGAGCAGCTGAGCCCCCATGTCTCCATGCTGGGATGCCCATGAGGATGGGGAAAGCCAAGGAGAACACTCACTTTCTGGCTCAAGTCCCAGTCCACTCCTTGTAGCCGGGCCGACCAGTTCTTGCTGCTCAAAGAAGGAAGCAAGGTGCCACTGGGGTGGGGAGAAGGCAGAAACACTGAGAGAGGACAATCCTTCACCCCAGGTCCTGCTCAGTGGAGAGGGAGCTGCCACATTGGGTTAGATGCCTAAAACTAAAAGGAAATTTGGCTTCATTTTAATTTCTCCTTTCTTGCTGAAATCTTCACAGAAGTGTGTGGCCTCTTATTTCAACATCTGATGTACGGAGGGGACGCCATCACAGCTGGTGTAAATCGTGACAATTAATTTGACAGTCCTGTCAAAAATGCAGAATTTCTTTCTGGAGCAAATTTTTCTGCTGTTAGCAAAATTACTCCCATGCCCAGAGCTTTTAAAAGAAGAGTAATTTGGTTCTTTGAGAGCCATCCATAAATCGTTAACAAACAAACAAATAAAAAACTGAGGGGAATGAGACCAACCTATGTCAGCTCCCAGACATCTTGATTTATACTCCAGTGCCACTGTGGCCTGTTTAATTAGATGGAAAGGATTAAAAGGATCCTGTCAAGATTATTGCTGCCAGAAAAAGAGAGTGACTTTGACAATGGTCCCATCGAAAAAGGCTGATTTTCTGCTTGTATTGGTGTTTCCCAGGTAATTCATGCCAAACAAAACAACAGTCCTTGAGTTTTTGACAAATAGATCTTTCTAGTGTTTTGCTCACATATTCTGCCAGTTTGTCTGTACTGGCTGAGCATTTGACCATCAGAAGATCATAGGTCAGATGTTATGTTATTCCACTTACTTAAATATTTGCAGAAGCAAATAAACTAACGGATTCTTGCAACTGATATATAATAAATATTTATATATATGTATATATATAATATATATATATAATGTATAATACCTTATAACTGAGACCATTTTCAAGGGAAGATTTCAGACCTAATAATTATAAAATAATCTGTGTTCCTCTACCTCCACATTTAGGCCTGGATTTTGCAAATATAAACATACATGAGGGACAACTTACAGCAGTATAGAGTTAAGCACATGTTAAAGTCTTTATACATTCGGGACTTCTGATACTATGAGGATTAAAGTTTTGTAAGTACCTAAAACAGATTAAGAACATGAGAAGTAGAGAGGAAGAATAACAGGTTTTGCAGTCAAGGGCCATTCTCATGAGAGGCATTTTTCTTCTTTTTTTTTTTTTTTTTTTTTTGCTAATTCTGTCATAAAGTGACTATTTATTAAAATGAACTTCTAAAAGTGAAGACACATGACATACAGACAGACAATGTTAAGATGTGCGTCTCACACTCATCTCCTAGATGGCAGGTTTATAAAGCAGGAGGGATGTCAGTGTAGGGGGGACAGTGCACAAGCTATTTGTAGCACAGAAGAACAAAAGCATAATAAAAGAGATTTCGGGAACATATATCATATAGAAACTAATTCTAGGGGGCTGATATGCTTAGGATGTTCCCATTGGTAGCCAGCTCAGTACATCCAGAATCACAGGACAATTCAGGTTGGAAAGGACCTCAGAAGATTTCCAGTCCAACCTCCTGCTCAAAGCAGGGCCAGCTCTGAGGTCAGACCAGGCTGCTCAGGGCTTTACCCAGTCAGGTCTTGAAAGCCTCCAAGGATGGGGATGGCACAGCCTCTCCAGGCAGCCTGCTCCACTGCGTGGTTGTACTCATGGAGAAAAGTTTCTCCTCTCTTCTTTCAACTTATGTCCATTATTTCTCACTCTCCCATCCTGCATCACCATGAGGAGTCCATCTCTGACTCCTCATTGACACCTTGTAGGCAATGGGGGGACTGTTAGGAGTCCGCAAAGCCATCTGTTGTCCAGACCATCCAGTCCAACTACCCCAGCCCCTCCTCACAAGGCAGATGCTCCAGCCCCCACCACACTCTCTGCTGAGCTCCCTCCAGTTAATCTATATCTTTTCTGTGCTGACGAGCCCAAAAACCAGACACAGTACCCCAGATGTGGTCTAACAAGTGCTGAGTCAAGGGGCATAATCCCTTCCCTTGATCAGGCTGAACTCCTGTCCATGCAGCCCAGGGCGCTGTTGGCTGTCCTCATCACTAGGGCACACCACTGGCTCACATGCATTGCGCTGCCTGCTACCTGCCAGGACTCCCAGGGCCTTTCCTGGTCAGTCCATCCCCAGCCTGTATCAGAGCCCAAGGCTCTTCATTCCCAGGTGCAGGACTTGGCAGTTGTACCCATTGACTTTCATGAGGTTTCAGTCAGCCCTTTTCTCCAGCCTCTCTGTGTCTCCCCCATGATGACAGCCCTGACTTTGAGCATGAATCCAACATGAATGACATCCACTGTTCTCTCCCCATCCACAGATCCTGTCATTTCATCATAGCAGGCAGTCAGGTTACTCTTGGCAAATACATGTTTACTGTTTCTGATCACCCTGTCTTTCATGTGTCCAGAGATGTGGTCCAAGAGAATTTGCTTCATGATTTCCCAAGGACTGAAATGAGACTGACTAGCCTGTTGCTCCCTGAATCACCCTTTTGGCCATTTTTTGAAGGCCAGTATTTACCTTTCTTGAGCCGTTAGGGACCTACCCCATCTCCATGACCTCTCAAAGATGAGAAAGATCAGCCTAGCAAGGGTATTGCTACCTACCAACTCTCCCAGCACCCATGGAGGGAGGTGGTCAGGCCCCATCGACTTGTCCAGGTCAACTTCCCTCAAGTTCCCTCAAGTTTCTTGAGTTGACCCTCACTGGCTTCTGGTCCTTCGGCTCCTCCCTGACCCTGCCTCCAACACAGAGTCCTGGGAGATCTTGCTGGTGAAGACTGCAGTAAAGAAGGCATCAGTACCTCAGCCTTACATGTGTTTGTTGTCACTAATTCACCTGCCCACCAATTTCCAATACTGCAGGAGTCCTACACTTTACTTGTTCTACCTTTTACTACTGATGTAGCAGAAGTTCTTGTTGTCCTTGATGTGCCCTGCAAGTGTCAACTTTAAGCGAGCTTTGGCTTTCCTGCCACCATCCCTACACATCCAATAAAGTCAATACAGAAAGACAATACCTCCACTGCATGATTTACCATCCCTTGCCACTTTGCTCATGCATAAGCTTTGACAAATATTTGGCTGTGCACAAACAAGTAATAATTAAGCCTTTAGCTGCCCCTTGCCTCACTTTCCTTTTTGAAATGCACCCGTTAACTCCAATGCACGATCCAGGCTTTGCAAAACCACCACTTCTACAAATGGCAGGTGTTGTCATGCAGAAACACAGGGATCTGAGCCACCCTGTGCACCTCTTGACAAGTCCAGGCGCTTCATCTCCATGGCTCATAGAGAAGGCAAGAGGGCTGCCAGCAGACCACTGCAGTCACATCCTCCGTTCCTCACACGCAGCGATGTTACCGAACTGACCTACTTTCCCCGCCCGCCCACGGAAGGCTAATCCTGTTTAGCATTGCTGGAAGGGTACGGGCATGCAGAGAAGTGCTCCGAGTTATACAGATGGCAGTCTTTGCTGATTAATGTTAGTTTAATTTGTTTGCCTTTCTGTTTCCAGCCGTGCGAGGGGGGAGCCGAGCAGCGGTTGAACCCAGGGATTCACTTAGCCTGTTCACTGAAGTCTGAATGGCTCTAGTCATTCAGTAATAATAATAAGGGAGATAACGAGCATGTATGTACTGATCTTCATCAGAGATGCCAAATGCCACACAAACTTTTCGCGTTGCTCACAAGCTAGAGATAAAGGACGCCTCTCACTTACCCTGGCGACGCTCCAGCACGGTGCTGCTAACGTCAGCCGTCTCACTCCTGACTTAAACTGATGCGGATTATATCACATCCATAGAGGGTTTGCAGGCAACTCACCCCAAAATTCAGCCAGCACCAGGGTAGAGGGGATAAAGCTGTCAAGTAGCACACAGCAATAGGAGCAATGTTTCTGACCTACAGAAAAGAATACCTCTTCCCACTAAATGGGAATAGTGTAAAAAATAGAGTATGTTCTGAGCCTTTACTTCTCTTCATCATAATCTTATAATACTCAGCTGCATTACCTGTCAGCATCTCCCTGCCATCCCCAGTTCAGAAGAGTGGAGCATTAATTTATGTTAAATTCCATCATTTTCATTGTCCACATTTGAATTTTTAATGTCTGTTTTGCTTTAAGCCTGTTACCATGTAAAGCTTCATTGTACACATTTGTATGAAACATGAAGAAGCCCATGAGGTTCATAAGTGCATTATTTTCTCAAAAAGTTTTCTCATTTTCTTTTTTGGAAACATCTAAACAGCCTCTTCTCTAGTGTGAACAATATGTAGTAATCTGCTGTATGCAGGAAGACTAAACTGCACACTGTCAGGCAAAATAGTCGTAACTCTAAAGCTGGACACTTACTATGCTACTGGATTTTTCCTTTACTGTTAAAAACAGTAATTCTCATAGCAATCATGGCATTACATGACCCGTGGTAACTGCAGACTGTCATTCTCCCACTGAAAAGTCACAGTTCCATCTCAAATAACAATGTATATCTACAGGAAAGTGATTTTTTTACTGTCTTTTCTTAAGGTTTCTTAAGGCCACTCTGTTTATGTTTTGATAAATCAATTTTGATTCCTACAGATAGGATTGTGCTGTATTTAGTTATGGACTCCAGCATGTTCTTGTAACAGTTCATAGGTTTACATCTGAAAAATGAGGATGGAGGGATGCAGTTCAGTTCGTTATGTCTATGAATCTGTTGATTAATTTGTGTTTATACAAATCCTTCCTCTGTCTGTTTGTGCCTTACCTCTCATGGTGGGATATCCGAGTGCTTCATCCATGTCAGAGAAATGTGGAACAATGTGTCTAAAATGGTCAGATGGTCACTTCTTGCCTGTCAGCCTGTGACCTTTCCTGCCGCTTCCTATTTACTATCTTTATCTTTTCCCCCCAGCAAGGCTTGGAAGGGAAATACTTTTCTTGTTAGTGTGGTTTACTTCATTTCAGAGCTCTGCCTTAGCTGAGAAGAAGGGGATACAGCTGCTAGCACCGAGCCGCAGCAGTGCTCCCCAGTGTGGGCAAGTACCTGGCTAACCCATGCTGTGGAGCATCCATGGGACAATGCCATTATCCAACCACAGTGCCCATCAGACCTTGTCCATCACCCCCAGGCAGGGGATCTGGCAGCAGTGCCAGCGCAGAGACCCAGTCACACTGTCTCCTATGCTAGTGGGTGGCCAGAAACTGTCTCCCCTGGCTCATGCCCAGAGCCTGTACTCCCCTTCGATGATGCCTTCTTCCCGCTCACTATGCATGGGATGTTGTGCATGGGTGGATCTGGCCTTTAAATCCTGAACCACCGAACACACCTACGCACCTCTTTTATAACGCTGAGCTCTTTGCTAACAGCCTCTTTCCTCCCCTTCAAAGAGGGAACCAGAGACTAACTCTCCTCTCCGTTGAGGCAGCATTCAGCATCTTGCAGAAGTAATGCTCAGCAGAGATGGGCACTGGAGGCTGAGTGATGTGTCTGGAAGGCATGGGAGCAGCTCTACCCTGTTGCTCTTTTTCTTTCCTGGTCACAAAGATAACAGTTGTTGGGGAGGATCTGCCCAGAAGCCAGAAGGTAGTTCAAGATGTTTCTTTCCAGTGTCCCAATTTGCTATACAACCCTTGCCCATCCCCTGTCTGTGAGAGGATTGTTCTTCAAGTGCAATGTCATTCTTTACTTAGGAGAGTGGTATTGTACCATCATCCTATGTGGTCTGAGGGTGAGATCCAAGGGAGGCCTCACCTGTACCTGTAGCAGGTGGGAAGCAACACCAGGATATGTCAGGCAGCACCCCTGTCCTCAGGACTGAGCATGCCTTACACAGGACAAGTGGCTGAATACCCCACACAGGCCTGTGGGGTGGTGGAGGCAGACACCCCACCATGCTGGAGAGGGAAGGGGAAGAAAAGCCCTGTCTTTCCCTCCAGCTGGCCCCATAGGGTCAGAAGAACACAAGCACTGTGATTTCTCACCACACTCCTCCAGGTACATCCCAGGACCTCTAAAAGACATTTATGACGCTGATTTAATTCAGCTGAGTTAAACAAATATGATTAAAAATTCTTGTTAAATGTCAGGCTGATTTGTAGGAACTGAGATTAGCTGGCCACGTGGCAATTTAGTGGGAAATCAACAGCTGATTACTTATATTTGAGTGTCAGTCATTTTGTGGCATATCCTTATGAGCAGTAGGGCAGGAAAGAGAGAAACCAATCTCACCCACACACAAGAGTAGTAGTTTAACTTGCTAAAAAACATGTTTCTAGTGCAGGATAAGGTGATCAGTGCCAGATGAATTTTACAGTGCAAGCTCTGTGTCCACTGGGAATAGAATGTATCAAAATAAACATGTGCAACCTTTCTTCTGGAGAGTCCCTGGAGCGAGCTGGCACTCTGCCTGAATTATTTCTTTTCTGAGCAACTATCCATTGTATGAATGAATGTGGGGGGGATGTTTGTGCTGTAATTCTCCATCTGATAACTAAGCCAGGGGTACATGGTTTAACAGTTTTAACCAGTCTTTTGTTTCCAAAATGCCACTCTTGCCCATTGTGGGTGTGAGTCTTTCTGTGTATCTGTCTGAGTACCACCCTGATAGGAGTACGTGAGCTTTTTCCTTATTCCAGGTGGTTCCCATCTTTTTGACTGATAGCATCTTCACTCCTTGTTGATGATACTAATGAAGCTCCAAATGTGACTGTCACTGTTAAATACTCCATCAGCAGGAGTTACATCATGTGGTGTCGTTACCCATAGGTTTCCAAATTCTCTTTGTTAGCATGAAAGGATTATTCAAATGTTGAGAAATCCTTGTGCCACTTGTTTTTTTTATGTCGCCTCTTTGCAGGGGAACCGTGGCACAGAGCCATGGCATTTACTGCCTGCCTCTGTCACTGCAACAAGGCAGAATTGCCTCCGAAACCAGGCACTGATGGGGATGAGAGAGTAGGTTTCCAGTTTGCTATTTGGGACCCTCCCAGCTGAGGGACTGGGAGGAAAACGTAAAGCAAGCAGGTTGCACTAAGCATATACCTAAGCTCTATGCCATGGGTTTCTGCTCCAGATGTAAGTCAGCATCTGGTGTGGCTCCGGAGAGGGATGGCAGTAATGTTCACAGCAGTTGTATACTCTGCCATATCTATTTTATTGAGAACAATTTTAATTTCATATGGTACATATGTACTGGCAAACACTGTTAGCAATGCTTACGATGCTCTGGAGATTTTGCTGTGTGAGCAAACAGAAGCAAAATGACAATTAGATATTGTCTAACACTAGCAACAGCACAGCAGGTCCAGAATTTCATGTCAGTCAGTGAGAAACCTTGTTTACTGGAAGCTGGCCATGAATTGCTTTACAGATCTAGCCAAATCCTTGGCAGAACAGACCAGTTAGACCTGTTGCTCTCTCATAAGGGTAGAGGCTTCCCAGCAGTGTAATTCCTTGACAGTTTATAGGGTACAGCTGTAGAAAGTCCCTTTCCATTAGGTACATTGTGCCTCTCTAAAACAGCTGGGGTTGAACAGCACTGATAATGACTGCCCCATCCACCCCCGTCCTTCCTCAAAGCCACAGATTTTTCATCCTCATATTTCTGCTTTCTACTGGGAATCTGTTAGAACCAGAGGAGGCCTACAGGGATTCCGAGAAAATGACTTCTGCTGGCAGTGCCCCATTTTGTTTGTTGTACCCTAGGTTCAACAAGGGTGTATGCAACAGAGCATTTTGAGCAAAAACCTAGCAAAGAAAGACATCAAACCCCTAAATGCTAACCCTTGCCATATCACTGATGCCTTCTTTATTCTTGAATAACATAGGTGACCATTTTGGTTGCAATATGTGAGCAAATAACAACAAAACCCCCTGAAATTTGTCACCATAATTTACCCTGAATTGTGTGAAAACACATTTGTTGGACCAGGAGTCTGATTCTGGGACTGGGCAAATAGCCACCTAAAGTATTTGTAAAACACTGGTAAATAAAATTTAACTGGGTCTATACATCTTCTTAGTCTAAAATATGGATTGTGACATGGCTGACTTGGCTGTTTTGCAAGGCCAAGTAAATATCTGAAAAAACATCTAAAAACTATATGGGATTATTTGTTATTTTGTTCCATATAATAGAATTCAGCAACTTAAATTTGACAGTTATTACTAAAAAAGCCACTCCCTCGGCCTTCGTATTTCCTATTTATGCTCTTCTATCAACAAGCTGAATGCCATGAAGTAGTACCTTTACCCTCCAATCAGTGACCTGTGGCTTTAATTCCTCAATACTCTTATATCTGATAAAAAATTACAGGGTATTTTTATGTCCTTAGGTAACTGTTGAGTAATGAGACAGTGGAAAATTGCTGTAAGAGAACTAGCAACACAAGGAGGGAATTTATCCACTGTTCTTACTATCAATAAGTTTTCACTCCTGTTTTTTCATAAAATGTTCTTTAAACAAGCAAATTTATGTGTGACTCATATGTGGAAAATACCATGGGCTTAAATAATGCCTAGCAATTAACTTCCCTCCTCCACCTCTCCAATTTTATTCATGTCTTACATGTTGAGAACTCATTAAATGAGAAACATTGATTTTTGAAAGCGAGTGTTATCATTGCCTGTCATTACACCGCTGCTTTGAAAATGATGCTTTGACAATATCCAGGGCTTGTAGCGGCATTGTGCTGCTGTTTCAGAAAATATTTGTGTGGGATGCAACAGCACACAGCTTGTGTGCCTGACATGGGCACAAGGTGCCATGAGAGGCTGCAGCAGCACAGAGCTTCCTCCTCAGGCTGAAGCGGTTACGGCTCAAACGTCACCTTCTCATAAGGCCACAGAGCAAAGGAGGGTGGACAGTGAGCTGGCGACAAGTGTGTTTCTGAGGATCTCAGCCTTCAGCTGGGCTGCTCTTGTATTGTTCCCTTCACCTTCCCTACAGAAATTTACTTAATTTACGCAGTTTACCCCCTTTTATTCTGTGGCTTTATGAACCCATCTTGTGCTCAGAGTACTTTCTCCTTACAGCTCAAACTGCTGGAGCAATTCGACTATAAACCTGATGTCAGGTCACAATATTTTGGTGAAGATTAGCAAAAAGAGTGATGGGGATGGTGCAGTCCCCACACTCGGTGCCAGCACTGCCAGGCAGGCTGTCTGTCTAGGCTATAGGAGGGTTTTTTCACAGTGTGGCTTAGGTAGTGGGATTTATGAGGACACTTTGAATTTGGGGTTTAATTCAGTAAAGGTATTACTGTCTCTTTTGGCTTCAGGTCAGGGCCCACTGAGGAGGACGAAGAGTCTCGCAGTAGGAAGCTCCACCTGAGAAGTCAGAGGCATTGGTGATGCCAGCTCATGCACTGGGGATGGTTTTGGGGGGAATGTGGGAGTGCTGAAAATGCTTTTTCAACTTGGGTAGACCCCAGGGTTCATCCAGCCTGCAAGTTTGCAGAGAGTAACCTCCACATGAAAACAATCCCCCTAGAAGTGGCTCTTCTTATACTATGCGGACGCACCATGTCTCATGTCGCTCCATGTCTCATGCCTGGGAGCCTTGATCCCTGGCTGGAACCCTTAAGGATAGTGTGACACTCAGGAATAACATTATCCACAATGGATGTTTCCTAAAATCAAGGACTGTGGCATAAAGCACTGCTGACACATTTACCTGACCTGGATATCATCACTCTGTTATTAAAACGAAAATAGATTGACTCTCAGATTAACGTGCAAGTAGAGCTAACAAAAAAATGACAGTATGTAATGATTCTTGCATTCTTTCAACAGAAAAAACTGCTTAGACAATCTAATGGATGAAGATGAGAAAGACAGGGCAAAGAGGTGAGAGCTTTTTCTTTTATAACTCTCTGTTTAACTTGTGATGAGCTTGATGCTGTTTGTTGCTGCAGAAGCTGTTTTATCTATAATCAATTAATCAGAGAGAGCAAGAGTAAAATACAGCCAAGCACAACCGGAAAAACTGACATCTCAGAGATTCCTATTATTTGCTATTCTGTAAGAAGAAAATAACACAGCAATGTTTCCTGTGGAAAATGTCAGAAAAGCCAAGGCATTGATTATTTTCTTCACATTACTGCAGAACACAAGAACTGAAGAACCAACAACCTATTCCTTCCACTATAACACATCATCTGAGCTTCCCTGGTATATAAAAATGTGGGCTTTTTGAAAAAAAAAAAAAATTTTGCAAAAGAAAAATAACTTAAAAAGTGGGGTCCCTATTACTATGGACATTTATCCAGCAGTGCCTGTCTCACAGTAATGAAAACACCCAAAAGTTGCTGTCAGATCAGAGAAAGACCACAAAAAGTGCTGTGTCAGTCCTAAACTGGCACAAACCTTTATTTACATACATTCTGCACTCCATCAGGCCCCAGTTGGCGGGAAATTGTTGTGAACACGTTGTGGGGAGGGAAAGGGTGCGTTTCAAGGCAGAAAGACCCATGGCAATAAAACTCTTAATAACTGTCAGATCTAACTGGCATCTGCAGAAAAGCTGTTTGGAAGCATTTGAGGTGGGGTTTGGGGTTGGTTTTTTTTTTGGATGTATTAACCATACTGCAGCCCACAGTTTAATTGCTTTAGAGGGAGCCATGGGTTGCCCATATTTTTCCCTTTGGTTCCCTCTAATGAGAGTATTTTCAGTCCAGGCACAACTAGTTGATCCAGTTTCATCTCTTTTGATTCCTTCTCCGCTTCTTTCCTCCCCGCAGCTTTTTCTCACCAATATAGGTCAGCACAGGCTGCAACCGAGCTCAACTGTTCCCCTTTGCTCCCTGCTCGCAACATGTGCATGCTCAGGCTGCAGAAGACTCAGCCATCGCCACCGGGAGCAAAGCGCTGACCTAACTGCCTCCCCTCAGGCCTGAGAGGGGTGGCCCACCAAGGCCTGGTGCCCGCCAGCCCCTGGAGCCGCCCTGCTGCCGCTCCTCACGGGGGACTTTGTGCCCAGGAGAGGACCAACACAGGGTACGGCTCTGCAGGCAGCTCTGCCCGGCCATCTGTCAGCCAGGCAGGCACCTGGGGCCAGGAGAGGAGGTGGATTCAGGGAAGGGATGGCTCCCACCACCACCCCACACAGCAAAGAGATGGCTCTTCGGAGAGGGCGTAGCCCAGCGGGAGGGGTAGCTCACACTTCCCCAGAGCTCGGAGAGCAGAGAAGGGGGAAACAGAGTAGGGAGCCCACTGTGTATCGCCTTACGGCCTGATTATCTTAAAGATATTTGTGTGCTAACTGTTTAAAAAAAACCCAAATGCATTAAACGATTGCATATAGGACAAAAATAGGGTAACACGTATCCTTGCTATCAAGCGATTGCAGTCACCATCTGGTATGGTATTCATGCCGTTTGTTCCTGGAGGGAATTTTTGTCATACCCTGGGGCAGGCCTCTATCAAGGTGGATAAAAAAAAACCCTCTGAAAATGCAAAAAGGAAATTGCTGTTTAGAAATAAATCTAAATTTGAAATTAAGTTTGAAATCGTGAGAGGCTTCGTGGAAGTCTGAAGTTACTACAGTATACCAAAGCCATCCAGATTCATTTAAAAGCTACAGATTTTCTTCCAAAGCTTTAAAGAGAGTCAAACTTGGAAGAAGCCATTGGCTGAACATTTAGCTGCTGTGTCTTGAAAACTGAGGACTGTCATCTGTCCTGTGCTGCAGAGGAAACACTTTCTTTGTTTTTTTCTATTTAGTGTAAGGACCAGGTTCCTCAGTGCTGAGAAATGCGAGAGAGAAAAAAAAAAAAAAAACAACCCAGAAAATTGTTCTCTTCTTTCATTTGCTGTGTTAGAAGTAGGTGGGACTGGAAATTTCTGGATCTAACTCTTTGGGGATGGACCCAAGCTATGAGCTAGGTTTCTCAGGTTAGAAACACATACACACACACACACACCATTTACTATTTGCTGCAATTTATTAGGCACATGCAAGTTGTATGATACAGACATGAGAAAAGGATCCATCCTCTCCCAAGGAGAGGCACCTGCACTCCCAGCTCTGTGTTAGGTGTTTACTGTTTGGCCAAGACGTATAGCTCTTCCTTCAGGACACTGGTTGTTTTGAACCCCATTCTGCATCCTCTGACTGCCTAAGGCACTACTTCACGCCAAAGACCTGAGGACTAAAATATGGATATGATGGCACCACACTTGGGAGCATTGAAGACCTCTTTGAGGTCTTCTGATCTTCTGGAGATCAAAAACCATCATTTCATTTTCAATTCTTTGATGCTAGACAAGACTTACTTTGTCTTATAGATTTATTAATTTTAAACAAAAAGCATGCTTTGTGCACTTTTTTTCTCTGCTTTTCTTTTAGCTTGCTTTAATAGTAAATTATTGTAAAATAATTTTTTTGCAATTCAATTGAATTCCAAATTGCAGACAAAACCAGCTTAAGTGCTTAATAAATAAGGACTATCACCTGCCATTTTCCACTCAAGTAAAAAGTAAATTTAAGAATCTGAATGAAGGTATGCAGTACAGTTACTTGCTTTGATACATATATGGTGTATTCCACTGGACAGCCAAAAGAAATCTGAGATTTAGTGTAAAGTCACATTTCATTGTAATTCGGCAAGATGTAATGGCTACTAGTCAACAAATATCTGAATATATTCTATTAAGAATCTATTCTTAAGAAATAAACTATCTTAAAGTTTTTCTTTAAGACAATAAGAAGCAGATATGTGAGAGAATGAAAATGGCTATTTAGAACACATTTTAAATGGGTGGTTTTGGTATTTCTGAATTCAAGCTGTCCTGCATTGCCTTTAGCTGTATTCACTCAAAATCCAGATTTTATTCATACTGTGTCTCCTTCTTCCCCATGGATATGCTGTAATTTTTTGGAGTAGCGAGGAGGGAGGAGAACTGGGATGAATAATTTGGAATTAAGACAGAGACTGTTTTGGCTTACTGTAAATGATATGCCCTAGCAATGAAGTAAGCAAGTCTAGGGAATAATCTTCCAAAGGAAGTGATGAAAACTGCATTATTTAAAACATTTACAACTGGACTGAACAAAGCATTTACAACTGTGCAGGGATAGTTTAGACGACCTAATTGTGGGGGTTTTCTCATTTTTTTCCCTTTTTAAGATTTTACTGTGATCATTGATCCAGATCTTGGTAGAGTTATTTCCACTAGAGGAGTTTTTATATTTCCTTTGTGAATAAAATGTCAAGTGTTAAAAATAGATTCTTTATATTTCTATCAAGGCATCTTTAATTTTTTTGGAAAAAGAAACACTTTCCCTATAGACAGTTGGTGTTTTATTTTAATTTCAGGGCGATCAAGACCCTTTGAGCTTAAAATGAACCAAGGATTGAATTAATGTTGATGTTCTTAATGTCCCCTTGAACTGTACAGAAATAGGATAAGGCTGGAGCTTTTCACATCTTGTTCTGACAGCCTTTTGCACTGTAATAAGAACAGGCTGAAATCAGTCAGGCAGTATCCACCCAATCTCTTGTGTTCAAAGCTGTAAATGAATCAAGTGTTGGCTTCTATCCAGTGTATCTCCAAGTGTGTTCAGGGTTGAGAGCAAGACAAACAAAAATTACCCCTCTGTCAGTAGTAACATCCAGAAGCCTCTGCAGTGATTTCTCTGCTGAAAATGTTTATTGCCGAGCTGGTCCTTGGGGGGCAGATGTAGATGCTGGGCTAAATTTTGCTTTGATTTTCAGCAGTGTGCATCCAGAGCTGTTCATGAGGTACAACAGAATTAGTTGGGATGGAGAAACTCCAAGTGAGAACCGGCCTCTTGGCTTTTCTTCCCTGTCTACATGTAACCAGATTTTTTGATCTTTACGTAATTAACAAGGCAAATCTTGTCTGCTTGAGGACCTTTCAGAAGAACAAACAAACCTTCTGGGTTATATTTATTTCTATTTTCACATGGCTACAGAAGTCTAGGTGATAGCCTTCAAGGAGAATCATTGTAGCGTTTGGGAGAACAATTCAGAAAACACTTGCTTGTGTATAGATTGACATATGATTTAAAAAAAAAAAATGAAGTGCAGATGCTGGATAGATTATCAACAACCTTAATGACAGTATTATGATGGTGCCAAAATACCCCAAATGAAATCAGGTCCTTTCTTCCTATGAGCTCTTCAAACACAGCCGCAGAAACAGTCTCTTTCTGAGGGGTCTGCAAGCTAAACAGACGAGACTGGCAAAGAAAACTCTCTGGTTTACACCTAAAGAGTTGGGGCACCGTGACCTTAAATGATTTGCCCAGTGGCACACAGAGATCAGGGGCAAGCAGCGGACCCCTGATAGCACTTCTGCACCCCAAGGTCCAGGAATGCATCCCAGTCTAAGACCTGGTCCATGCTGGGATGAGACGTGCTGTTGTCCTCCCTCCTTTTTGTCCTTGTCACCCTGGAAAGGAGACTGAACCAGGTGGCATATGAACTAGATGGGAGCTGCAGCAACATCTACTCAGGTCCCTTAATGGTTGGAAGTCAGATTCCTCTCTGTAGGCTAGCTTGGAGGTGGCCAGAGGACCTGTGACCAAGGCAGGCAGGTCCCTCTAGGTGGACCCAGCTCCAGTGCAGTGGCTGAGCCTCAGGGCTGGGGTCCCTCTCTCCTGTTAAGACTGCACAGATGGGTATGACCCATAGTTTTACCAGTCCCCACTCTTCTCCTTTATGAATGATTTTACTGTTGTCACAGTATTCCTATTTCTTCTTGCTCTGGGCGCCTTCTCAGCGGCTGCATGAACTTTCAAGATCCTGTACATGCCTAGGAGATGGACAGAGCTCCTTCACCTACAGGCTTAATGCTGACCTGATAGACTTGACTGGAATGCGTAGAGGCAGCACAGAGGGTCAATCAGAGCCTCCATCTCCCCGCTGGACTCTAAAGGGGGCCCAAAGACAAGAGCAGGAGATAGGAACGGTCACCTTCTACTTGTCTCTGCAGCTTTGCTGGAGGCCAGTGTCAATCTTCACATACTGAGGCACACAGGCATCTAATTTCCATGTGTATACACTGCAAAGAAGAGGTACATGATGATTTTTCCTCCTGATCTGCTCATGCTTTTTTTCCCCCTGTCTACAGGGCTTCGCGTAACAAGTCTGAGAAGAAGAGGCGCGATCAGTTCAATGTTCTCATCAAAGAACTCAGCTCCATGCTTCCAGGCAACACCCGCAAAATGGACAAAACTACTGTGCTGGAAAAAGTCATTGGCTTTCTGCAGAAACACAATGGTAAGATTTATTGCAGCTCTTCATGCACATTGCCAGACGGTTACTACAATATCCCGTTTCCTTCAGTGATTATCAGAATTGCTCAAGGGGTCTAAAAGGGCCAAAATAACGGTGGGTTTTTTCCTATCTCATCAAAAAAGATCATTTCCAGGCACTGTGCTGCCCAAATCCATCTCCTTGGCTGCTCTTTAGTTGAGGGTGACTCTCAACCTGCTAGACAAGGGGACAAATGTCAGGAACTGAGGGAAGGCAAACAGCAGTGCCCTGCAGCACCTGTGAAGAAGAGGGATGCTTTGAACAAGAGAGATTTGGGGCCAGAGGGAGTGTTCCCTTCCTTGAAATCTGCAATGTTCTGAGCAGAAGAACAAAGCATTTGCCCCAGCTTCTCTGCAGAAAAATGAAGGGAAGCAATCTGTTCAGTCCCCTGCTCCTCCATGGACTGTGTAGGACTCCATTTTTCACAGTGAGCAGAAAACTCAGACCAGAAAAAGCCCCAAGTTTTTAAGTCAGTTTCAGCAAATTGCACCCACCGATAGCTGTCATGCTTCACCCAGTTTGCGCAAGCAGAAGCTACATCACATTTGCAGAACATGCAGTTGCAATAGTAAAGTTCAGCCTCGGAAAGCCAGGGGTTTATTTTTTAAAATTCACACAGTAGTGACAGTTAAGTCCCTTAGACATGTGCCCTCACAGAGGACAGAGGAGATTCCTGACCCTGCTGATCTATTCTGGTTGGTCTAGTTTACAGTCGATGAGAGGGGCATGCACTGCAGGCATGGACATCCACCAGCAGTGGACAACTGAAACCCTTCTCCCTTATAAATCAGAGCACTGGTTTAAAATGGGGCTCTCTTGCTCTGCCTCTGTGAGGAAGAGGCTTCAGTGAGTGAAGGGGAATGTGGGGGACTGTCCCTGGTCCCACAAAGCAGAAAGGGCTCTCATGAGCTGACGTACCGCATCACCTGGGTTGCCTGTGCACCTCCAGCACCTCCCACCTGTGTTCCCTGGAGAGCTCTGGGTGAAATGGAAAAGATCATAAAAACTCTTATATCATGACTCCCAACATAACAGAGTCACAAATGTCAAATTTATTGAGGAAATAATTATAGTGGTTCTGTTGTTAGAGCACAGTTTCTCCTTAGATGAATTTCTGCCACAGACAAGATGATTTCATACAGGAGGGCATGACTAGGACATCTCAAAGTTTAATAATTGTATATACCTATTAAAAAATGACAGTAATAACTTTTTTTTTTAGCTGCCCAAGGCAGAGTAAAGGAGGATGTGAATATGCTCAATTATAAAGCCAAGCAAAGAACAATCACACGAGATTTGAATAAGTGTAGATAAGTGTAGCTGATAGCCCAAATAATTTGCTCCAAAAGGCACTTCATATCTGGAAGAACAACTAGGTAAAAGAAAGCTAAGAGTCACAAATCCTTCCACAGCAATTGGGTCAAACTGTGACTGTTTTTTGTGCACTTGCTAAAAAAAGTGAATGTTATCTATTTTTAAACTAGATTAGTAGTCACACAATATAATACAAAGCATCATCATTTAAAAACGTTTATTATCGGCAGCATACTTTGCTGGATCTGGTTTATTCAATGGTATTCATTTAGTAGGCTAAACAAAGATTTTAGTTATAATGGAGGAAGAGGTCAATTTTCAGAATTTTATCTTCATAAACAGCATCCTTCTTTATAATCCACAGAATCTCCCAAATCTCAAGTAATTCTAACAGTCACTGTTTTGTGTGTATCAGCTTTTCCAAGCTATGGATCTGCTGAAAGTTTCCTATATTCTAAAACTATATAATAAAAATCAGGCTGATCTTTTTCCTTAGTCTGGTTTTTAAACCTCCGTGTAAGACCATGGGGGCTGTGGAGAGCCGCCACGCTATCAGTCACAGCCCCCAGCAGTGCAAAAAGCGAGTCAAATGAGCTGGTAGAAGCAGACAGCTGCATCTCCACTAATAAAGCCTGAACAGAGGCTTTGATTTCTTTCTAGGCGACAATATGCACAGGCACTGGTATAAATTTACTGTCTTTAATATCATTTAGCCATTTGCATTTCTCTGGCCAGTTTGCCTATGTGCTCCAAAAAGGGGGTGTTGGTTATTACATGCTCTAGAAGTCTTAATCAGTAGGATTAATTAGGAGGCAGCCCTGGAAGGAGAAGACAGGCTGCTCTCAGCATCCCCTCACTACTAGAACTGAATGAGGGAGCATTCAGACAAGCAGAGCGAGCAGCAAACAAAACCAGCTCAAGTCTCTCTAAATTATAAGATCTATCCCCCATAACCCTGTCTGACTCAGGTAGAGCTAACGTGAGTGGCTGCTTTTGGAAGGAAATGACCCAGCACAGTACACCCAGCTACGCCCAATATGGTCCCCAGTTTCAGTGCGAAGATGTGACTTGTTACCCCGGTGTCCCTGCACCCATCCATGGAAAGCTCTTGGGGAGTGAGCATCCTCAGGCTGCTGCAGGGCCAGGCTTCCCCAACAGTGGTGCAAAACCCCCCTGGTGTCTCACACAGCAGAGTCGTCCTCACAGGCTGACAGTGCAGAAGACCCTCCTCTCTGAGCAGGGTTTGGGATGAGATGCCAGTGCTCCGGTGTAAGGCTGGTGCAAATGCTTATGTTTCACTCGCATTTTGGAGAACGGAGCAATAACTGCTGTGTGGGGTCACAGCCCTTTGGGGCTCCTCTGAAGGAGTTTTTTTGCTGCTGCATACAAGCTGTAGGCTGAACCCTAGCTCTCTGGCACCCCAGTTTTGAAGCTGTAAATTGTAAATATCAATTTGACATATGCTAATCCTTGCCTTGATTTTAATTTCATGCAAAGTGGTTTTATCTTTTGATCAATACCTAAGTAATGCTGATTGAGGCCAATGGCTGTGTGAATACAGGCTCCCACTAAAGTCAGCTCAAGTTGAGCTGAGTTAAAAATGAGGAAAACATTGCAGGATCAGGCCCAGTTTAGATAGTTGCTACTGTCTCTGTATGCAAAACTCATGCTTGAAAACTGCATTCTTTGAATATAAAGATGATTTCTGTCTTTTAATAGCAACTCATATATAGTCTTGCAAGATACAAATTTCTTTGAATTTAAAACATTGAAATGTTTTATTTGTCTAGAAGTCTCAGCACAGACGGAGATTTCTGAAATTCAGCAGGACTGGAAGCCTTCATTTCTCAGCAACGAAGAATTCACCCAGCTGATGTTAGAGGTGAACGTGCATATATACCTTTCCTAATTTTGTCTAGCAGTCATGGAAATGCCCATGCGTCTAGAATAAAATGTCATCTGCAGTTCCAAAAGAGGAGGTTTCAGGTACTGCTGTCTTTGACCATCAAACAGAGCTGTCACCGGGGCGAGGGATTAGAGTCCCCATATGTGTTGCTTTTCACTCTCGATGGTGCCATTGCACCATGCTGCCGCAGCCTGCAAAGCTGCACAGGGACTCTTAAGAAATGCAATCCAGGGGAGAGATTCAAATCACAGATTACATTTCATTTTTACAAACAGAGGTGAGGAAAAGGACACACAGTAGTTTTTCTCGAGTTCTTGGAAGACATTATTATTACCTAATATTTATGCAAGACTGGCACCTAAAAAGCAAGTGTCGCGTCCCTCTAGTGCTAGGTGCTGTACAAGCAGATAAAACCTGACAACTCCTCTTGGTTTGATACAGTTAATACTTCCACTCTAATGATTTTCAAGGCCCTTATCAAACACTTTTTATTCTAACAGGGAGCAGGGTTATTTTGCAATGATAGTTTTTAAATTACCTTTAAATTATACCATAGGTGCTTTTAACACTAGCTGGGATTTGAAGGGAGGTGACTCAATGGCATTTATGTAGGTTCGAGATGAAATGCAAATGAGCTGTTAAAATGTATTTTCCTCTCTCAGTAACAGCTAGAACCTTCTTTATTAAGGATCTTCTCCCATACTAAGCATGTGGAGATTGTATGGCCATGCAGTGTCCTTTGACAACAAGCTTCTCCTCCTCCCACAAATGATGTGAATGTGGGGCATAATGCAGGCTCTGGCAGAGGGCAGGGAACGATGCTGGGGAGCAGCTTGACCCACCAAGGGGTGGCATGAAGCCAGGGCAAGTTGCTCGCCCCCAGGGTCTGGCGATCCCTTGGCCATCCAGTTTGTTGTGAAGAGAGTCCCCTGGTCCAGTGTTATGAGATGCTTTGCTTCCCATTGCACTGACAACCACCCGTTCCCATCTCGGTGCTCAGGAACATAATGTACATAACTCCAGTCTGCCTTGAAATATTTCCCTCAGATAGCAATAAATTGGCAGTTGTCTTCACTGGCTGAGCCTTTGTTGGTTCTACTTATATGCCACACAATTTTAGATTAAAGCAATTGCTTTTAGTTTCCCAGCTTATAAATCACCTTCTTGCTGCTGTGATTTTCTACGCCCTTCAAGATAACACTGAGTATTGGGATGTCCTGTTGAGCCAGCTGTTCATCATTCTCTGCTTTTTTGCCTTTCTACTAATCTTATTTTATTAACATTTGGACAAGACTGCTTGAAGTTTTTCCTGTCCTGTTGTTAAAAGATGGGAAGTGTTTTTTCAAGCACTGATTTAAAAGAATCAGAGCATAATTGACTGTGAAAATACATAAGCTTTCCTGAAAATGGTCTTTTCTTACCCCATTGAAAAGGCTGTCATCAAATTACATAAGTTTGTCCATCTAGGACTGTTTCAGTAGTGAAATCTTTGAAGAGGGCTATGCCCTCTTAATGTTGGTAGGACCAGTTGCAAGTAAATAAAAATTGAATTATGTATGCATACATTAACTTGATTTTACCACAGAATTCTGATGTGAGTCACTTTGTATAATTTGCATTGGATATGAAATAAAGACTTGATTTTAAAAAAACCCAACAACCTTCACCATAGTAACATGCACAATCCAGCTGTCTTGTAAAACCACTGCTCTCTTCTATGGGTTAACAGCTATCATGCTTTTTTAGAAAACAGCTTGAATGTACTACACTAAAGAAAAACATATTCTCTGCACTTAGATTAACAAAATCAAACTAACTACAGCAGCTGGAGGGTTTTCAGAGATGCTAAACGCACGCTTTTCTACTGGGGTATAAGTTATTGACCTGCTTTTCAAAGGATTGTAGCACCAGCAGATTCCCATTGACTTAAATAGTTGTGGGTGCTCTGCATTCTCTGGAAAAAGGAACATATGTTTGTGTCTTTATTCAAGGCTTTGTGTTTTCCTCTTTTTTTAAAAAACAATTAGCATTTTCCAGTGCTCTCAGAATTCTTTCCCTTATTGAAGTCAGAGGGGTGGAGGGGGCGGGGAAGGATGCGCTGCGACTCACAGGATCAACCACTAGTCTGGCTTGGAGGCATGCCTGGGTTTGCAGTAAAGTTTAGCAATGCCATGGCACCCTGATCAGGCTGTTTGCAGTACACCTGTCTCCGGAACAGGTATTGCCTCTGGAGTACAGTTGAAGTCTGCTTTGATTCAGTCGTGCTTGCAGTGCCCATACTGCTCAACTACTGCAGGCAACACTGACTCCAGATCACCAGTGAACTGACAGAAGGGACCCAGACATGATCCACTTGAAGGCATTGGGAGCTTCACCAATGACTCCCTAATTACAATAAGAAGGTTTTAATATAGTCTCTGAACACTTACTTTTGAGTCTTAATTTTGGGAGGGATTCTGCTCACAATAGGTTGTTTTAGATCTGGAAATCTACTTAGATTTAAGTTTGAACAACATTTAGCTCAAAACTTTGCATCTTAGACTAAAGAAGAAACTGATTTTGAAGGTGAAATTGCTCCTGTTGAGAGGATGGGGATAAGGTTGACATTCCCCTTCAGCCCTAGGATTGAAGGGATTTACCACAAGGTGGGACCGAAGGAAGAAATTGCAGAAGGGTGATTTTTTCTTGGAATGAGTAATCTGATATCATGACCTTTAAAATAAATCACTCAATTAAAACTCAGGCTAAGGATTATTTGATCATTTGCATTGCTTTTACTTACATGAAAGCCCAGTAATATACAACGTTACATTAATACAAACTGAGATTTATGGGGTTTGCAGAGAAGTACCATTTTGAGATAGGACCGCATCCTTTCATCGTCCTTTGATATTTACACAGAGCTCAAATGTTCATTTTAATAACTTCCAAGGGATCCAGTCTTAGTCATTTTGAATTATTAAAATGTGTGATTAATTTAAAAACTGAGACATGAAATGTTCCTGTGAGCCCTTTGTTGCTTCAATAGTAGGTTTTACTAGACTACAAAGAGTGTTGTAGAAGTTAAATCAGACTGTAAAATCAGAGAATTACTGTTCTGCAACTTGAGATAACGTTCCTACAACTCAATAACAATATGGTGCTGAAGTCAAACTGTTTTGATCAACACACGATGGGATGTCCTGTTTACACCGCTTGTTCCCATTAAAGCACTCTCCACTTGTCTGTTTTCCTTAGGCATTAGATGGATTCATTATAGCAGTAACCACAGGTGGAAGCATCATTTATGTGTCTGACAGCATCACACCTCTTCTAGGGCATTTACCGGTGAGTAATTCTGGCATTGGCTTTTCTACTACACATTGCAGGATCAGGCCCTGAATTTTTAGAAGCAGGTGTAAAAAGCAGGGGCAGGGAGGGAAGGGCGTGTGTGTTCTCCTGAAAATGAGGTGAGGGGTTTTGTCCCTGTGCTAGTCTGGCAGCTGCTGTTGATCAGCTCTGTTCTCTCTCCACCTGATTCATACCCTTCAGGTTTTTGTTGCTATGAGGCACTTGAGCTTGAATGGAAAAAGCTCTGCAGGAATACTCTGGCCAGGGAAGGGACAGGGTGACCTGGCTGATCTTTTCCGTCTCTGATTTCTAAGCTAGCAGAGAATAGCACCAGTGCCACTGGCAGCCCATCGAGGAACTTGTTAAGGACCTTATTCTGCTCCCAGGGAGATAAACGACAAAAACGCCATTGAATTCAGAATTAGCTGGGGGCTGCTGCCGAGCTGTCCCTGCAGCTCAACTGTGCTTTCCCAAGAGGAGCACACCCCACTCCTGGGAGGTGCTGGTGGACCCGATGCTCGGTGCTGGGATTCAGCACATAGGGAGGGCCTGTTTTATCTGCGGGCTGCTGGGTCTTGCTGTGGGAGACACTTGTCTGTGCGCTCACTTGGGCTGGAGGAGCAGGGGAGAGGGACCACTCTGAACCCTGCTCCTGTTGCCAAGGCTGCTCTAGGAGAAATGGCACAATAATTAAGGATTAATCATCACACTCATTTTTAGTAGCTTGGTCTCAAATAAGTATATGCCCAGGAGAAAAAAATAGCTGCCAGATCATTATTGTACCACACCCCCTGCCATGTTCTTAGGAAAATTACAATTCTTTTTCTCTCATTTACTTTTTCACCAAATACGTGTTATGTTTTCCACTCAGACAGATGTATTTCACACACACTACCTTGCTGTAACATGAACAAAAATTATTTCCTTCTGAGATGAAAGGAACCTGATGAAAGGCTCCTGGTAAATGCAGGAATATTGCTATGCAACAACAGATCGAACTAAATCTACGTATTTGATTTTTTCTTTAATCCTCAACAGCTGAGAAAACCAGTAGTTGACTATCTTCTGACATTTGCCTTCATTTCAGCGAGAGCCCTGTCCTGCATGCATGCTGTTGGGTCTTCATACACTTACTGATTTCAATGGAATTTTCTTGTCTTTCATGGTTTGGGGGTTTCTTTTCTATCCCTTCCAAATACTGATTCTTAATGGAGACAGTAGATCTGCTGTAGGAAAGTATTGCTCTTCAGGAACACACATTTCAAATCATGTGAGATCTGAAATGTGCATCCCAGAGACTGCAGCTGACCAAGCAATAAAGGCTTCTGCCTGCCTGAGGTTGGGAAATCTCTACAGCCATGGGCAGGAGCCCAACTGAGTGTTCAGTTAGGTGCATATTGGGCATTTTAGTCCCATGCTGCCCTTTCCATATGTCTTTTTAAGTTTTAAAACTGATCAGAGTGCTATCTGGAAAATCTATGTGGCTTATTTTCCTTACCTTCAGGATCTATTTGTAAATTAAAGTCAGTCACTGTTTGAGGGACAAAATACCAATTCTTCCTCCTCTGTGACTGCAGGGAAAAAAATTCTCTGCAAATCTTCTGCTTTGAGCACTGAAAGGAAAGCAAAACTGGCCAGAATGCGGAGCAGGGCTCTCTGAGGGCCCCTATCAAGAAATCTGATGTATTTTCTTTCATTAAAATCATGAAAGACTCTGGTGCTGAGAGTAAATATATCCAATTCTCTTTAATACAGCTTCCCTAAGTTCTATGGAGCATTTTCAAAGACAAACTTCCTCTGTTGTAATTCTAAATAGTTTGTTATTACAACATCTGGAGGATACTCCTAGGGTTGGTTGTTATAAAGAGAGGTTTAGCTCACATGGTAAGGTTGACTATAGTTGTGAAGATAAGTCCTGGAATCTGGTCACAACTCATAACATTTGCCAGTCAGATGGTACACTATGACCCCAAGACTATGCCGTCTCTGGAGGAGGGTCCTCCCTGTCCCTTCTTGGCTCCTTTGTTGAGTGAAACAGTTAAACACAGGCAGCAGAGTGACTGTTTCCAACCGACAGGAGGAGATGCAGCTTTCTCATGGACATTGCCTGTCCCCAGACTCGGGCAGAAGGTGCTGTACCTGGTCACAGACTGGGAGAGTGGAGTCCATCTCACCCAGATTTAGTCCCGTAGCTGAGGCGTTCACGCTTGGTGCCTGTCCATGCATGGCTCATCGAGGGTTGGAGAGGAGGTGGCTGTGCAGAGGCAGGAGGTCTCTGGCAGGGATGAGCTTCTGCTGTGGGGGCTCTTTCTCCCCAGGGGCTACCCAGTTCTGAAGATCAGGCAGCTGCTCTGGTGTATTGGGCACTTAGGTTAAATGTCAGGGTGGAAAAATCCAGGACATAGCACCTTATAGTGTGCAGAAGTTTTGCATGCCATGTTGCCATTAACAGAGTAGCAGTAGACTACCCTGTGCAGGATATACAGATTGATGTAGGGGCCAAATCGCAGCACTTGAGAGCAGAGTTATCTTGATTTTTTGGGCTGATGTGAAAGAAGCCTGTCTTGTTTGCAGCCTTTCACCTTCCCATTCCTGTAGTGACCAGGTTGCTTGGTTCCCCTGCTTTTTTTCCCTGCAGCAGGAATAATTCATCATCTTTCCTATTCGCCTCTCCAAAA
This sequence comes from Athene noctua, assembly GCF_965140245.1. Classification (NCBI taxonomy): domain Eukaryota; kingdom Metazoa; phylum Chordata; class Aves; order Strigiformes; family Strigidae; genus Athene; species Athene noctua. The sequence continues at coordinate 194,061,307 of NC_134037.1, forward strand.
AGCAATGAAAAGGTGAAGGAGCTCCATTTTGGAGTACAGGTGTTTTGTTGAAACTGCACAGATATTTAAGCTATATATCAAATGACTGCAGAACTTGGAGTAAATTTAGTGTGTTGTTTTTAGAATGGACCAGCATCCATGTATGCAAAGCTGTTGTTTCTTTGCCTGCCATAGCTATCAGGGGTAAATATTCAGATGTTTCTATTAGCAGGATCCACAGATTCCAAGGTGCAGAGTAGATTCCAAGCTTAGCAGCATAAATATGCATTAACATAGTTCATCTAACCACTTTACTCACAGTCACTGTAATTTATCTTTTATCTACTTTGCCTGTCTCATTCAGCAATGTTTTGTAGCTGTGTCTGCCAGCAGGGCAGAACTGCCCGCTGCAGAATAATTAGAATAATTAGACAAAGCTGCAAACCATTTGCCTCAAACTGATACATTTTTCTCTGTGGTGATCAAATTTTGTCCATCTCTGGTCACTTTTCAGCCATGGCACTGGATGCCTGCTCTTTGGGTCTGGTGCAGAGTTAGCCCTGAATAGCCTGCCTGGCATTTCCTACAGCTCCAGCGAGACCATATAATATTTGCTTCCTTCTCTCTATTTGACCTGTCAATATATTCTTGATTGACATGTTGATTCAAGAACATTGTTGGAGTCTTGATACATACAAGATACAGAAATTCTGTTCCGTGCAGTGCTTTACAGGTGTGCCTATGCTCTGCAGGAGGCAAGAGTTGTGAAACACAGTAAGAAGTAGATACCTCATTATTTTTTTCAAACTCATTAGATTCTGGATATGGTACATGATGGCAGCAAAAATATAAATGCCAGGACTTACAAATCAATGAATAGCTGGTGCTCAGAGCAGGAGGTTGCTTTGAGGGGCATGTGGAACAAAAGGCTCTTGCCACTCCAACTGTAGGTGTAGTTGCAGGCCTCTGCAGCAATCCCCTTAAACAGAAACGACACTGTAGAACTGATAATAGGTTTTGAATCAGAGCTTGGTCACAGTATGGAGACAAAAGGTGGTGCATCCTCAGGTCACTGAAGAAGCAATTGTAAGTTTAAGAAGCGGTAACAGCTCACATCTAGTCCTTCTACAGTTACTGCTGAGTGCATGGGAGATTAATTAACCTCCATGAGACTTATGTGAAACTGGTGGATAAGTATCATTATCTACCATTTACAGGTAGAAGGGGAATGAGAAGGAAAAATTACTTTTCTGAGATTTTATCTTAAGCTTTGAACAGGACTCACCACTGCAGCTTCCTGTCAGGTGCTCTTTCTTCATATGCCCAAAATTACATGAAAAATATAGTATATTTTGTGTAAATATAAATATAATGTGTATATATAGAAAATAAATATATACACATTATATATATACTTACACATATATATAAACTTAATCACATACTGTATCGGTAGGATGCATATTAATAAGGTATACACTAAAGTCACAAAAATAGTTTTCAAGTAGTCTTCACAAAAGGAATATTCAAGTAATGAGCACATGTAATAAATACTTATAACTGAATAATCTAAATATTATCTCATCAAGATAAGTGTATAAAGCATAGCACTCTGATTTTCAAAGTATGCTCAATGCCTTTCACTATTCTAAACAGGAATTCCACACAGAACAGCAGGCATGGGTAGAAAGCAGAGGGAAACCAAAGTGCAATCTTACGTAAATACATAAATAAATGATGGTGATTAATAACTTGGCAGTCTCATGCAGGGCAAACATATTTTCAACACGACTGTACAGTCTCATAGCAGCTGCTCTGACGACACACCAAGCTGTGTCAGTGTGCCAGCTCAGCCTGAGGTAGTCTCAAGTGGGATAGATATAAGTCAATGCCATTAGGGGGTCACTTATCTCAGGACTTCCTTTCAGATATGGTCTTCTAGTGTTAAGTTAGTCACCACGCTGAACACAGTGAGACCTTCCTTTTGTCAAGCCTGTGACAGACTGTCTTCTCCAGACTGGGCCAGTCATGGCCTTTTGCACATATCCATCTCCTCTTTCCATTCTCAAATCTCAGTACCTAGATTTTGGATGAATTTCAGGTTCGTGCCAGCTGACCCTGGGGCTGGAGACACCTGGACATTCAGCCCATGTCTGGCTAGAAGGCTTGTGCTGTGAAGTCCCCCTCCCTGAGGACTAACTACTGTTGCTGCAAAGTGATGTCCAGACAGGGGAGTCCCCTTCTCCCTGCTCCCACCAGCCAGGATGCAGGAAGGGAGGTGAAACGGCTGCTGCCCCAAGAGCACTTCCCAGGAGCTGAGGGGGCCCCCCCCAGGGAAGGGCTGGATCGGGGACTGACCCAAGCCCTTGGGGCTGGTGGTCCAGGGTAACTCCCAGCCCCACTGTTCCCACTAGTTGGGGTTTGCCAGGGATAGAGCAAGCTCCAATGGTCCACAACAGGCCTGTGCATGGAGCTGGTGAGCAGTACAGGGAGCCGGGCACCCATTTTTCAGCTCACTCACTCCCAGGTCTTTTCATTTAAGTGTATGGGCAGACCAGATGCATTCGGTGGTCTCTGAGAAACATTAGAGAAGCATCTCTGTGTGCTGAGAATTAAGCTGAGAACCAGCCCACAGTGAAGCCCAGCAGTTTCCTCTCTGTTTTAGGCTTTGTCAGGAGTCTCTGGAAATCAGTGGGAAAACTCCTGTCAGCTTCCACAGGCTTTGCATCCACATTGCTGTGCATCTTTGCTTGTCGTGATATTTCTGTTTTTCTCAAAGGTTCTTTTTATTTACAGTGTGATGTCTTGGATCAGAATTTGTTAAATTTCCTCCCAGAACAAGAACATTCAGAAATTTATAAGATGTTATCTTCTTGTATGCTTATGACGGATTCTGCCTCATCGGACTACCTAAAAAGTAAGTTTTATTTATCTTCCCCAGTAAATGAAAAAGCATGGGCAGGATAAAAATTGTCTCCCAGGAAGAGTTTTTAATGGGATGTGCAATATAAAACTTAGGTTCATAGCCTTTTAAAAAGATCTTGCCACCTGGAATGACCCTTTGGTTCTACTTTTAAATGAAACTCATTGCCTTTATTTTACTAGGCTAAGACTACTTGCAGTTATGTTAATTATTAAATATCGTATCTTTTGAGACAGCTAAGGAAAATAGGTTAGCTGATGGAAACTGAGAGTTCACCTGAGACAAATCACATCTTAATTGATATTTCAGCCTGTTCAAGTAAGATGCTGTTCAGAGATATGCTAATGTCGCATACCTTTGGTTTGCATTTTAGTTGAAAAGTATCTGTAAAATCATTGTCATTCTTTTTCAGATTGAATATTGTTTTTCTTAAAAACACTTACTCACCTCACCCTTACTGACTCTAGGAAGTAAGACATAGTAAACCAGAAAACACACGATAATGTAAGACATACAGCTGCTTAATCTATTGTATATACAAAACTTGCAGCTGATAGCTAGTATGGCAAAGTTAATTTAATAGATATTTTGAGGTAATTAGGCATAGTTTTCCAACATAAGATGTAGGACAGCTGTGAGTTATGAAAAACCTAAATAGAAAAAAAGCTATAAATGAAGGATCCAATTCTCCTTTGCTACACTGATGCTATGGCAGTGTAACTCCTGCGATGAAGGTGGTGTAAGAGAAGGGTAAGTTAGTCTCAAAGACTGTCCCTGAGCTGCAGGCAGACCTGTGCACAGCCCTGAACAACCTGCATCCCTGCAAGGCGACACTTTGCAGATCCTTGATCCTGCAAGGTATAGCACATCAGTGTATAGGACTCTGAGTGGTAACAAGCTGCTCTCGTGCTGCCAGTTGCAAGATTGGGGTTGGAAGACACCGTTGGTTGTGTTTAGCTTAAATAGTATATTTATTTCTTCTTCTTCTTCTTTTAACAATCCAGCTGACAATGAACTAGAGTTTTATTGTCATCTTCTGAGAGGAAGTTTGAACCCAAAGGAATTTCCAACATATGAATACATAAAATTTGTAGGAAATTTTCGGTCTTACAGCAATGGTAAGCTTTAATTGTTGTATAAATGTTACTTCAGCTGTGTAAAATAAAATATAAGTATTGCTCCATTGAACAAGACAGGCTTTCAACTGAAAGGACTATTTTTAACATTATGGGGTAAATTTTGCTTCACATGGATCTCGCTGCTGACCTGCAATAGCTGGATGAATACCTATGAAGAGTGAAATCGGGTTAGTTGCTTTTGTTACTGCCCTTCACTTGTTAGCAGTGATCCTGGACTCTGGGTAAGTTTACAAATAATAACAGGTTCAGAGGAGGGTTTGTTTGAGCTTACTAATACTGTGTGCTAAGACTCTATCTATTAGCTAAATAATAAGCTTGCTACTTTATCTGCTGTTTTACACTAAACACAAATTCTGTGCCTGAACTGATAATCTGCAAAATCTGCCCTTTCGCTCTTCTCTGCAATATTTTGGGGAAAGGCACCAGCACCACGTAATAGAGTGCCTGCACCCCCTGCCCTTCACTGCAGTGAGGGGTCCCCTGCCGCTGGCATCAGAGTAGCTTCCCTCTCCAGCTGCCATTTTACATTCCTCTCCAGGACTGCAGAACCCAGTAATCCCCCCCAAAAAAAGGAAAGAAATACAGTCAGCATAGTCACTAATGCACCACAGTCAGTCTAGGGAAACCATCTTTCAAGGGATGAAGAGCAGATTTCCACCTCAGCCGTTCCCCACGGGCACAGCCATTACTGTCAGAAATGAAATACTCTTTTATTACTTTCCCTTCTCCTGCCTGCCCAAGTTTGCTTTAGTTACTTGCCTGATTGAACTCCAGAGTGGCATTTCCAAAGTTGCTGGTATTGTTCCAAATAGGTCATCCTCAGCAAAAAAATTCCCCACCGTGCTTTCCAAAAACCGCACGCCACACTGCAAAAAAAATTGTCCCTGTCCCCATTTAACTTTCTGCTCTTGCTCCACATGACTAGAATAGAAACCTGCATGCAGGATGGAGATATGTATTTCTTGTTTGGTGCCATCTGATTTGAGGCTTTATTTGTGTAAAAAATGTAGCTGCCTGTATGCTTTCTAGTTTGAATGAAGTGAAATGCGGCTGCCTGACAGACGCACACACCAAGCTGTTCTGTTTTCTAGAGCAGAAACCGGATTTCAGGTGCTGACTCATACAGATACATTTCTACCAGGGGAATTTCTGATCCATTTTCTTCAAGGATTTTCAGCCTTTTATTTTGACATGACCTTAATATTGCCCTCTTACCCATAAGGATTTCATATCCCAGCATTTGTATCAGTGGCTATTTCTCAGAAGAAAGATAAAACTTGAATTACAGATATCTTCCCTAGCTTAATGCATATAAACTAAATGGGAACATATTGATTTCAGAAGACACAAAATCATTTTCCAAAGACCCCAGCTTACAGCTTTCAAGTAGGACATGCTTTCTGCTTCAGTATTTTTTTTTTTTTTAATTTGTGCCACCTTTTTCTAAGTCTTCCACTTTATTTTGTCTCTTCTGCTTTCTTCCTGTCTCTGCTGCAGTCTGACCCTCTAGTTAATAGAGAGGGGATGGCCCTTGCCCCCACGCTGTGAGATGGTGCCTCCTGGCCCCCTTCCCCTCTCCCCATCGCAGAACGGCAGCTTGCCCATCCTGACTTTACTTTTTCCAGTTCAGTGCAGAGCCTGGTAGAAATATTTGCTTCAATAGTGCATCCCCGGCACTGCTCCCCCTTGGCTCCCCGTGGTCCCCTCTGCCCACTACCCCGGCTCCTAATCCAGCCACAAAACCACCTCCCAGCAAAGGTGAAAGCAAGTGCACTGGACTTGCAATGTAGCAACAGCAAACTCTGCTTGGGAGCTGATAACCTTGGGCCAAGGACAGAGAAAGCAGCTGGAGGAGGGTGCAAACCTCTGAAGTGGCTGTCATTACCTCCACTGGGCTTCTTACGTCAGCCAGCTGCACCCTGAGCAAGGCATGGGGGACATCAGATCAAGCAAGCACTGTGTGAATGCAGCTGCCCTTTGGGCAGCTTTCCAGCCCCGGAGCTGGGGGTGAGCAGCTGTGCTTTGGCATGGGGATTTGCAGCACGGACACCTCTGAGCATCTGATGGGCACAGTGGTGGGCTGCATTCCCACCTCTGCTTGGCCCTCCACACCCCAGGGTGCCCCGTTATTGGGCACCATCCCCCCAGCCCACACACCCCAGGGTTGCTACCTGCCAGACCTGCCAGTAATTGCTCCCTTCTTCCATTAAATAAATACTCGTTCTCCAGCCAACTCCCCTCCAGGTGTGAGGCCAAGCAGGCAAGAAAGACAGTGGTGGGAACTGGGGGGGGGGGGGAGAAGTATCACTCACAGGGCAGCTCTCATCCTACATGTGTAGGAACAGCTGGACCCAAATCCTGATTTTTGGAGGTGTTTGTGGAGGAAAGAGGCTAAGTTAAAGATAAGAAAAGAGTTAGGTAGGGGAGAAAGATAGAAATTGTAAATTAAGCTTAATTAGCAGGAGACGTTCCTTATGAATGTATTCAAGAATGCTTTTCCCTGTAGCTTTTCACAGCAGTGGAAGTGTGAGCATGTTTTTACACATGGGAGACTGATACATACAGGATGTTCTTCTCTAAATACAAATCTCTGCCGTTCCTTTTTAGCCACCCGATGCCAAATCCTACCTTTGTTTCCAACAGTTTGCTGAGCGTGCTCTGAGTTCGCTCTGCCTGCTCGCTTCTGCCACAGGGACATCCGAGCCTCTGGGGCAGAGGATGCTCTTTTATCCCTGGGCAGGCTGTATCCCATCAGGATACTTAACTATTCCATTCTTATTAATGTAGGGTCGTGACAGTGACAATGCTAATGAATCTTTCACCTTTCCTTCTGGCTTAACCTTGGCTAATATTTTGAAGAACTGGTAGGTCCTTTTTTGCCCTCTTTAACAGAAATGTCACTAGCTTTATTCTACTTCCACATAACCTTTTATGTAACCTCCCTTGGATTATCATCTTCTTAGGCTCATTTTATTATTGTTCATTGCTCATATAATGGTGGTTCTTGGGGGAAGGGGGTCATATGTGCTGGGGTCCCAGTCACCTTGTTCTTTCTCTGCTAATCGCATTGTGACTTATGGCTAAGAACATCATATAGGGATGGGTTTGAATGGATTAAATTGAAGGACTGGGGCTTAGAAAGCCAGTTAGGGGCTTAGCTGCTCTCCCTAACTTTGTAGGGAACTCTGGGGCTTTGAAGTCCGTTGTACTGAGATGCCAAAGAGATTTTTTTCTTCTCAAGTAGAACAAATACCTGATATCTACCAAGGTGACTTGTCACCGGGTTTGCTGTCAGGGAACTAGATCATGACAGCCTTCATCAAACCCATGCTACTCCCCCAGAGGAGCCATCACTGGTGTCTTCCACCATCCCAGAATGGGCAGGGAGATGCATGTGCAGAATACAGAAATTGCCTGGGAAAGTTCACATAGCTCATGGCATGTGTTCAGTCTTTCAGAAGATCACTGTCCCTAGAGGTCCTGGGCTCAGCCATAGCTGGAGGCTAAAGGAGCTGCATAGCCCAGTGCCAGGGTTAGCAGGAGGGTCCACACTTGGCCTTGTCCCAGTGATGGTGTGCGGGAAGCTGTACTCTGTAACCCCTGCTGCAAGGACATTTCTGCAGCCGTATCTACACCGGGGACGTGACATGAGCTGCCTGCACATGAGCAAACCCCCCTCGAATTAGCTGTGCACAAGCAAGAGCGGCTGACCAGCGAAACAGCAATGTGAGCTCTGCGGAGTGACTGCATGAGTCACTGGCTGTGCTACATCAAATACAAGAGATTTGATTTTCCATTTGGGAGGATTATATAATCATCATTAATTAAGCTTCAGTGAGAAAAGCAGGACTGTAACCTGACGTGAAGACTCAGTAGTCCCTTGAGAGAAGGGGAGGTGGCCCATGGGCCACTCAGAAGAGGAAGGTGGAGTTTCCTTTTGCTTCTGTGAGAAATGCCTACTCGCTCTCAGAGCATAAGGGGGTTTTTTTAATTTGCAAATAGGAATTCTTTCCAATATTTTTATATATCTCAGGTTCTGGTCCTGTAGTCCATATTTTAACAAGAGAGGTGAATATATGCAAACATCTGAGGGAGCCGAGTGCCATCACTGTACCTGTTGACCAGTAGTACCTGATAAGGGGCAAAGTCATGTCAACATCACCAATGAATAATGCAGTGGATCCCATCCAGTTTCGCCTGAATGCTGAGGGGGAAGGCAAGTAATAAAAATAACCCTCCAAAAAATCCAAGGAAATGCTTAGCTCCCAGTATAAAATGTCAAATTAAGTGAGAACAAATTATTTTACAAAGCCGCTTAATAGCTCACTGATAAGAAAAGATAAGGCGGGCTGGATTTATCCCTCCTGTGAAAATTGTTTGTACGTTTGTAAACAGAAAAAGATCTCTCATAATTATATAACCAAATATTGGCTTTGGTATCCTATTTCTGAGGTGACATACTTCCTTAAAACCTCCTGAAAGGACAAAGCCAGATCCTGCCTTTCAAAGTGTTCACCAGTATAAAAAAGGACCACCAGCATATTTAAAGTGGCAGATCTGTCCTTTCATTCAAAATGCCTGAAGTTTTCCTCTTGAAGGAGGAGATAACCATTATGTGAAAAGATTTCCTGATCAAGTAATATAATTAAATATTATAGTGGAATTTAAAATTGTGCATTTTTGTTCCCAATTACATGGTAACTCAGGAAGTATCTGGTTACCGGATGCTAATAATAGCAGATACTCTACTGTTAGCTCTGAGATAAGAATAACCATCAAGAAAATGATTGCGCTGAGGAGAAAAAAAAAATCTTTTCACTCCCAGAACAATTATTCAATCTGAATTCCTTTTTAAAAGAAATAAACAGATTTATACAGAAGATACATTGGTCTTGAGCCTCCATAAGCATATGCAGAAACATCTGATAACACAAATAACTCAAAATTAAATTAATGTTTTGATCAGAACTCACAGCCACATATTGTTATTTGCTATTAACAATATTGCCAGAAGCTGCAGCTAGCAATGTGCAGTGCTTACACTGGACTCTCTATGGGCACTTAAGAAAAAAGGCACTATTCCTGCCCTAAAGAATTTACTTGGGGTTCATATCAACACAGGATGGCAAGGAGTGAAACAGGAGGTGGAAAGAGGAGAGAGTAGATCAACGTAGACAAGTAATATATGGACACTGTCACTGTTACCCATCCAGAGCTACTGAGTGCATCTGGCTTGCCACTAGCACTTTAGATTCCTTCATTATATATATATATTAATTGCTAAATATTCTGTTTATCTGTTGTCTGAATTTATTTATATGAAACAAGATTGATTTTATTCTGGTCTGTCCGGCTTATATTTTTTGAAATCACTGTTCAGTTTGTTCGACAGTCACTAAGACTGATTCTTCAAACATTAACATCTGCTAAAAAAACAGGAAGGAGGGATTTCTTCTTTCAAATGGCATAAATGAGAAATTTGCTGTTATAGGAAAAATATGTTTTAAACATCCTAAGTTAAAATAAGATGACTGAGCTACTGAGTGCTGTACTATTATTCACTGAATGTGGCATCTGGGGTTTTTTTAACAAGTTTTCATTCTTTTCATGTGGCATGATTTGTATCCCTAAGGATAGAAATCTTCTTGTCTATGGTAGTTAAGGGCTTGGTTCCTTATACATATTACTTATTTTTTAGTATCTTGTCCCTAATGTCCTGGTCTTTTTTTTAAAAAAAACAAACCCAACAACAACAACAAAAAACCCCGCATATAGGCACATCAGTTTCTTTCTATCTTCTTATGTATTTAATACTTCTGCAAAATAGTTCTGTGATAGCTCTGGGAGCAGCAGGTCTGATAGATAATCACAAAAACTATTAAAATTCGTGCTAAGGAGCATCAGATAACTGATATATATGAGACAATTGTTTCACCTTTCTGATTACGTATCTAGCTTTGTCACATGACCTTCTAATTCCCTGCTCAAGGTATTTTGTCTAGATCATTTAATTGTGAAACACACATGCCCTCATTTGCCCGAGCCCACCTGTTTATAGACAACATTTTCATCAGGTGCCTTCTGACAAAAGCACTCCAAGACCTGTATTTGACTTTGAATGTTAATATCATCATAGCCTCAGACTTCATCCTGTATTTTTCATTCCACTGCTTTTCTGTGGTGCTCTCAGAAAGTTCGCTACTGAACTTTGCTACTGCAAGATGCTGTGTATTTCTTTTAAAGACACTTGAAGAATTATAAAGTATGATTTTTCAGAAGGCATGCTTAAAAAAATTATAACAGGATTTTTTAAAAAGTCATGTAATAATGATCTCTCTTTTTTTAACTACACCAAAATTTATCAACAAAAAAAGCTGAAATCTGCTGGCCAGCTGCAAGAGCAGAGCAAATCAGGATGTGCAGATAGAGCTGTGGAAAGAACAGATACCAACAAAATAAGTCAGGCATCAAAGCAATTCAGAAACAAAGGTGGGGGGGGTTTCTTTAAATTATTGTAGTTACTATTTTCATATGGAGATGTACATTGCAAGGTGCTGGCTACCTGCTTGCATCATTAAGGCTTTTAATGCTCTAGACGTTGTCAAAGGCAGTTGAGTATGGAGATAACACAGTAGCTGTTTGAAGGTAGGATGACTTTCCTCCAGGCCAGCTCTGTCTCATCTTCTTGAGCTTATTCATTCACTGCCACTTAAGTTCAACATTCCCAAATGTTGTGATAAAATCTCAAATTTACTACATAGCTGTCCTATATGATAATTATTGCCCTTTTAGTATTGCATTTACCTCTTGTAAATTTAATCCTATTTTGTAAATGCCACATTCAGGGACGCATTCTGCATTCTTCTGGGGAATACATCTCAGGCTCATGGCTGTTTACATCAAACAGCTGACATAAAAAAGCTATCCATTCTCTTTGGTGCTACTCGGTCTCCACTTTCTTCTGCAACTGGTGTCATTTGCAAGCTCAAGGGTTCACTAACTAGGTTAACTTATCATACCTGTACTTCAGAGGCTGGATGTGCTTATCTTATTTTCATATCTTAGAGCCCAGCCTGCAAACTTTTGCCACTGAACTAGGCTGTTACAGAGGGAAACAGCCCCATTGACTTCAAATGTGACACCATATTATGTAGTAATCTTGGAAGTAACTTTTTACAATGCCCTTAATGTGAGTTTATAGCAATCCCATTCATTTTTATACAGGACTGACTACAGAAATCGACAGACTTACACAAAATAATCATATCAGAGATGAATCAATAACTCTTTACTCAGGCTTCTCTTACTTCCTGTAGCTCCTAACTCTTTTTTTCTTTTTTTTCCACCTCTTGTATTACTACTCCCATAGAAGACCTCATATATGCACATAACCCCAGGAGCAGAATGGGATTACATATTCCTAGGAAGTCCCCAGAGCAGGTGTGCTTTGCTGGTGAAAGGAGGAGAATTTTGCCCATATTTTTTATCTCAATATCCAGTCAGCCATGCCCTCCAGACTCAACTGCAGGAGAAGGCTGTAATCTCCGTGGATGTTCACATCTGTGCTGCCTTCTCACATGAAGAATCTTTCTTCCCCTTTTTGGTGCAATATATAGTGTGCACACAGTGGCCTAAACCAGTTAATCACAGGTGTGAATTCTCGTCAGAGTAGTTATTTTTCTGTCTCATGCACTGTCATCCTTGTTATCAGCTATGTATCATTATTCTAAGGCTTTTAATAGGTTGAACTGGGTTCCAAAAGCACATGATAAGTTTAGACTTCTTCCATCTCTACAATTTACGCCATTGAACTAAAACCCAGTGCAGAAGCACCACAGAATAAAAATTGCTAGTTATCTCCTCCCCAGATAGATACAAACGTCTTAATTTTCACAGGAATGGACATGCTTATCCTTCCTTTGCCCTGTGCTGAAAAGACAAACTGTAGAAAACTTCATAAAATTGGATATAGGGGCCTAATAGTATGGAAAGATAGTTTCATATTAACATTAATCCCTGTTAGCATTAGATTAACTCATATTGGTGAGCTCTGGCTGCTTAATGGGAGATAGTTGGCTGGGCAGGGCAAGAGCCCAAGGCCAGCTCAGTTCCCATTGCAGCTTAGCCCACAGTTTTCTTTCAGTGCCGTGGGAGCGGGATCACCATCTCTAAACAGCTCGAATCTGGATGCGATGTGGGCCTAGTTTAAGGCAACCCATCCTTTTGGCAATGTATCTCTGTGGCAGGAGGTGTTAGTGGGCTCTCAAAGCAACACAAGAGCCATGCAATCATGGAAGACACAGATAAAAAACCATACACAAAATCTGTAGCCACATCGCTTCCAGTTTTTCCTCCTGCCCAATGTTTCAGGAGACAGCACTCCAACTCCAGACTCACCAGAAATGCCCAGCTCTGGAAGCCAGTGCTGTATAGAGGGTCCTCTTTTCTCTTCTTTAAAACAAGGAGAACTTGAGCACGCTGGGGATGGTTCTCCTTAGATGCAGAAGGGGAAGGCACACTTCATCAGCCAAGAATCACAAGCAGCCTCTTGCTAGCTCAATGAAGCCTCACTGGCTGTGGGTCCCAGTGTTTTGCCACTGATGACTTAATGAACTCTCTTCATCTATCTCCCTTGCCAACGCTTTTTTTCACTGCCTCATGGAAGTTAGGGCATTAGGCATGCTCAGTGAGTGTTGAAAAAGAGCAATTGGATGTGGGGGTTTCTTTCCAGAAAGCTGATTTATGCTCTGTAATAAGGTTTGGCCTTATTTTTATCAGGATTAACCTATAAGATTCATACTTGAAGTTAAGCTCTGATGTCTTTCTGCCTAACATGACTGACTTGGATTTAAATATATGCATATCAGCTTTAAAAGCTTTTAGAGCACTTCTCTGAATAAAATTAGTATTAGTACGCTTCAAGTGTGTAAAAATATTCAGGAAGAGCAAATCTCGTATGAGGCATGACTCGAGGTCCTGTATTTTTCCCTACCTAGTGCCTAACTCCACTTGCAATGGCTTTGATGAGGCTGTCCCAAGGGCTTACAGAACATCCCCGGGAAAGCAGATCTGCTTCGTTGCAACTGTTCGTTTGGCAACGCCTCAGTTTTTAAAGGTAAGTGCATACCCTGGGTCCCGTTCATTTCAGAACTTCTCAAAACACTTTCAGATGGGGTGACATGCAACATTCTTAGTTTTGCTAATTGAATGGATTACAGATATCACATTTCATGCATAAAAATCCAGTGAAGAGGATTATCAGTGCAAGCCAGGATCTGCAGAAGTAGTGTCACTTTTGTCCCCCTTGTACGGGAAATGGAAACCCTCCTTGCATTAGGAATTGCAAAGTCACTTTGAAATTGGGTTCTTTGTTGCTGCTTTCTGTTCCTGCAATGGGACAGGGTACAGATGGCTGGTCACCAGTGCTTTCATTTGTGCCCCTCAGTGGTTTTGGGTCACTGCTGCTAGTTTCCCTCCTCACAAATCCTGGTAGTAAGATAGCTGCTTGTGAAAATAAGGATAGACCACCCAACTTTGTGCCTGGCACTGTGTTTCCCTAATTAACAAATGTGAGCTACTGCATCAGGTGTCCCATCCTCAGAGGTTAAGAGATTTTTAATCTAATCAAGACCTAGCTGGTATGAAATCACTACTCCCTTGGCATGGCTCCATTACTGCTCTGGAACTTACAGGGCACTCTTGACTGATTCATGGCCCTGGCAGGCAAAGTAGAGTCCCTCCTGGGTAAGGGAGGACACTTCCCATAAGTCTTAACCACAGTAATCATATTAGCAGTAGGGATTGGACTTAAGGTTCTCTGGGAACCCTGAAAGCAAAGTCCCTTGTCTTTGGGTAGCTAACAACTCAAAATAAACAGGGAAACGAAATGGGCTGCATGTGGCAATGAGCTGCCCAGTGCTAGGGAGGAAGCAGATGCTGAACAACACCAAGAAGGTGTTAGCTGCCATGAAATCCTGGGCACCGATCTCTTCAGTTCACCTGGGTGACTCACCTAACTTTCTCCTCTCAAATGAAGGCAAAAATATTTATCTGACTGGCTAAGGAAGGCAGAATCAGCATTTTGATTGCACACAGCAATGTTTGCATGTTGCACCTTAAATTTTAATCCATCAGCATGGATTTTGTCATAAACTGGAGAGGAGGGGAGAGAGGAATTTAAGGTATGCATGAAGCCTTTTGCCTCTTTACAGTCAGGAACTTTAATCAGCTTTGTGAGCACCGAAGAAATGCTTGATGGCAGCATGCCTCAGCTTGTCCTCTGGTCCCAAGAGGGTTCAAAACATTGATGGTCTGAAAGACTGAGAGGAACAGCAGAGGGAGAAGTGGCAGTGGAGACGATGGGAGGGTGTCGCTGAGCCTGTGGCACCAGGGAGCAGGCAGACAGCAGCATTGGGGGCCAGTGGGCAAGCTGTCCTTATCAATGATGATGTCGATCCTCCTGCAGGAGACACGGGCCATATGGTAACCCTGGATGTCACCAAATGCTGAGAACTGATGCTGGCAAGTTCCAGGCCAGGGGTCTCCAGGCTGACTCTAGACAGCTCATGGAGCTGGAGTTGCCCCGGCAAACCACCAGTGGGAGAGGAGAGGTCAGCAGAGGGGAGCTGTGAGTGGGCTGGGAGCCAGCCCCAGCTCATGCACCATGGTGCCATCCTTCCTCCCCTTCCCACCTCCACCCAACAACTGATCACCACCGACTGCCTCTTGGTCCTCATCCCTCTGGGGCAAGAATCTCAGCTCTTAAGTCTGTGGGCATCACAAGTTCTTCTCCCCAACTCCTGCAAAAATATTGGCATTGATAAATACAAAAGATCACTCCCTGGAATTTCCAGAAAACATGCAAATCCTCTGTTTTCTCCTCTTATGCACTGTGTATTTATAGCTAACAAAAGCTAGATGAAGCAGAGGGGTGAAGCTGCAACTCTCAGTAAGTCAGTTTTCTTCACTATACAGGAGATGTGCATCGTGGAAGAACCTCTAGAGGAATTCACATCAAGACACAGTCTGGAGTGGAAATTTTTATTCCTGGATCACAGGTTGGTGACAGGAAAAGCACTCCTGGTTGTGTTCAGTGCTTGTCTACTGCTATTTTTGCAAGTGCAGTTCTCTCAGATAGTGTTACATTTCACATCTACATTGCATGAACAAGAGGGCAACCACTGAAATTCTTACAAAAGATGATATTTACTATTTTACGCTGCATTTATTTTTATCAGTCTTTTAAAATAAAACTACTCTGTTTCTCAGGCTGAATTTGTAGTTAGCTTGTTCTTGTTTCCCTCAATGGACCAAAGCCTGTCACACAGCAAAATCATCCAATTATTATACAGCTGCAGATATCATTCTTTCCAAATTCAGCCATTGATTGTGTGTGTGCAATTCCCACCAAGTTGCGGAGGGAAAGTCTGTGCTGGCCTGAGGCAACTGTGCTGTCAAAGGTACAAAGCAACTGCCTCAGCATGCCAGTGACGCTCTGCAGGCACCCAGAGGGAAATGGCACAGATGATCTCCCCTCCTAGCCCCCTACTCCCAGCAGACAATGGCTTCCTATCACTTCGCTGCACATCTTCCCCTGTGCAGGGATTGTGGGACCCGCAGCAGAGCCACTGACCAAGGAACAGCCAAGGAATGGCTCCCTCACAGGAGGTTCTTGTGTAAACAGCCTTGAGAAGCTGAGTTACTTTCCACAACCACATTTTCCCTGGAAAGATGGGGTTGTCATGGCCTTGTCCTGGGGGGAAGTCATGATCTGGTCTCCTGGGGGGATGAACTGTACGCCGGTGAGCGAGAGCAGATCTGGGCTTTTTATATATCCATGTCAACATGCAGAACTGCTGTTTCTTTTGTGGTTTATGAATTCACTCATGTTGTGCCTAACCACAGAGCACCGCCGATTATAGGATACTTGCCTTTTGAAGTGCTGGGGACTTCTGGCTATGACTATTACCATATAGATGACCTCGAGCTGCTAGCAAGGTGCCATGAACACTGTAAGTATCGCATAGCCCAGGTTCCTGTGAAGTCACTGGGACACCTCTTTTCAATGAAATATAGTTTCAGTTAAAATTCGTTTAAACTTGGAAGGGGAGGTTTAACCCTTGCCTCACACATGTATGTCTTAGTAGAGTTGTAGCAGACTGGGGGGAACCCCAGCTGATTGGCATCCGGACCAGACTTACCAAGTTCTGAAAAATACAGTTTTACTTTTCATATCCCCGAAAGTAGTCGACAAGATTCACTGAATGGATAAAATACCCCAGACTACACCCCTGCTCTGTTAGTAAAGAATATGCAGTAATAGTTCAAGCAATCTCAGAGGAGATCCTATTTTGTAAAATTCTTGTGGATTATTTACTGTAATGTTGTTCACTGTGTATTTGGTATTACCTGTGATTATTTAAATATAGCCTATTAAGATTTAATTGAAAAACTCTTTCACTAAATAAAGAAAATGAAGCAGTGCTTTTGAAATATTTGCTTACAGAGCTGGCTGGAACATCTCAGCTTACTACCTCTGGGTGACCCAAAAATATCCTGTCAACATTAGTTTTTATATGTTGACATTAAAATATAGAAAGGCTAAATATGTGCATGTTTGGGAACCCCTTGAAATCACTGGGAAGAAAAGCAGAGATTAATTTTGCCAGTGAATCTTTAAAACCTTTAATGCACCCCAGTTTACTGCACTTTGAATTCTTGTCAGCCTGGGAATTTTCTTCGAGTTGCATATTATTTTTGTCTTTGCACAATGTTATCTCCTATACTCACTTCATTCTGAATCTATCTGCACACAATGCTCATCTTTTCAAGCATTTTTATCCTGTACTTTCCTACTATGGAATTTAAGCTGATCACTCTTAGAAATTATTCCCAAGTGCCTAGTTAAGAAGTATGTGATCAGCACATAAACCAGAGTAAGATCTATGTTTAAGTTGTAGCAGACGTTAATGTATTAGTGTCCAAAGTTAAGGTTAATTGTACTATGTAGGAAGGTACCATTAGAAGTGTCAGAAAAAGATACCTACTGATCTTTATAATATCTTCTCTATCATAAGACTGACAGCACCACTCATTCAAAAGGTGCTTAGACTCCTGTCTCCCTTGGGAATCAATAGGGCCATAGATCTTTTGTCACACTTTTCACATTTCATGTCATTTTCACATCATAACTTGTGCTATAAGCTGTGTATATTTTCTGCTGACAGTGATGCAGTTTGGCAAGGGGAAGTCATGCTGCTATCGGTTTCTGACCAAAGGACAGCAATGGATCTGGCTCCAAACCCATTACTACATCACCTACCATCAGTGGAACTCCAAGCCAGAGTTCATTGTGTGCACACACATGGTGGTAAGGTATGGAAAACCTTATCAACTGACAGGAACATAAAGGACAGTAAGATAAGGGCATCCTTATGACTGTCAAAATTTTCTCTTAGAAAAATTATGTCTTTTGTGTAACTAAAAAGAAGACTGACCTCTCTGAAGGATGTATTTTTACTATAGAAAAATGATCAGACTAAACCTTACTTTATCCTAAGCTTGATTTGTCAATCAGGAGTACAGGGGCAGATTAACTGTTGAATTTTTCCATTTTGTGCAAAAATAGGAAATAGGCAGATCCCTTAACTATTCTAACAGTTAGCTAGACTCTAATCCTTACATTGTTTTTTAAAAAGATGTGTGGAAGTTTTCCAGTGAAGTTATAAAGTGGTTACAGGCTGTGAACTTGTCCTTTATCTATACTTCTATAATATAACTCTTGACTTCAAGAAGACAAGAACAGAGCAAAACCTGAAAATTTAGTCTCTCAAATGTTCAGTAGCACTTAAGTGTTTTTTCAGCTGTTTGTTTAGCCTGTAAAATGTTACAATAATCTGTTCCTCTATTTGCTTAAAGCACATTTTATGAAATATAACAATCCTGTGTTGATACATACAATTATATTTTACATTCAGTTATGCAGATGTTCGGGTGGAGAGGAGACAGGAGATGGGCTTGGTAGAGGTGTCCTCAGAGGTTGTGTCCTCAGCACTAAAGGTACAGAGAGTAAAGTTTTTTTCATTAATATATGTAGTAATCACAACTTGTTCCTATGTTAACATCACTGAAGACTCCAGCATTGTCTTTCTGGGTGGATTCCCTCAACTTCAGGATTCATTGCTCACTTGAATAATTTTAAAATAAATTGGTTAAGCTGATGAAAGGATACACCTTTTGTCTATCCTACTGAAAGGAGATCAGTAACAGCCACAAATTAAGTGGAAAATGGGCAGGGGCAATATGAGATACCTCCACCTTTCCTTGACAAGGTATTACAGTTTAAAGATTCATTTGGACATGTTCTGGCAATCAACCTTCTTGGCTACATCTCAGTGATCTGCTGAGGGAAGACAGAAAAGCTCTTCCTTGGTGCACAGCTGAATGTCTCACAGAGGTTGCAGTTGCTGTGACATCCAACTGAATGCAAAAGAAACATTCAGAAAAACATGTGAAGGCTCAAATTTACTATGGCAGTAGCTTGCTATTTAATTCCAACTCAGTGATACTTCGTTGTAAAATGCTTTTAATTAAATGCTATTTGGAAGGGACGTAGACAACTGTGCCCAGGTCTGCTGCTGGCCTACCTGGGATTAGTTTTGCTCAAGCCATTTTAGGCCAGCCAAAGAACAGGGTGTGCAACCATTACTAGATGCATTTCAAAATGTTTTTACCTTGATTGATGCAATAGCTATAATAGTTATTCCCCTTTTTTTTGGTTTGTTTTAGGACAGTGGCACCAGCTTGGATCCTGAACAGCACTTTAATGCACTTGATATTGGTGCCTCAATCCTCAGTGCTAGTCGGACACCCTCAGTATCATCCAGGAGCTCACCAAAATCTTCTCACACACCGAAGTCAGACCCAGCATGTGAGTGGCATTCCTGGGTTACTGCACTATTTTTAATTTAGCCAGTTTACAGAATGTGTGCCATATACCACACCTGCTAATTTAACAGCTATTTATGAGCTATCGATGATATGCATTTGTCACTCACAATGGATTTGAAATGGTAACTTGCAAGAGGGAAGGTTCTAGTGCAGCCACCTATACACTGGGAAATGGGTAGCAGGACTAGCCATGAGACCTGCTGTTTCAACCTGTTATAAAAATGAAGACTTCTGTCTTAGATTTGAGAGCATCAGTATGAGCAATATGGCTAGACTTACATGATTCTCTTATGGCCAAGATTCAGCTTTGATTTGGGCACACCTTATACACTCTTTCTGCTCCCTGGTCTGGAAGCAAATCCAGTGAACTAACCTAAATTTACAGTTATTCAGCCCATATGAAGGGAGTTCCAGCTATTTTAGAAGAGCTCTTGGGTCCTTCTGCTCTGTTCATTGGAGCACAGAATCATAATCTGTCTCATTTACTTTCATCTTTACCCAGACCCTCCTTATCAGTTTAATTTTACTGCCATTGAAGTCAACAAGAACAGCCTTGACTCCTGCTGGAATTCAGCCAGGCCGTTAATAATTTCTAGCCAGGTCTTGCTTTAATACCCACTCCAAATGGGGCCGATTTCCAGTGTGTGAGAACTCACCAGTACTTTTCTTGCAGCTACACCAACAAAGCTGCTTGCAGAGTCTAACACTCCCTTGCCAAGAACACCGAGTGCGCAGCAAGATTTATCCGTGCATAGACTCAGTCAACCTACTGCTCTTCAGGTAACTTCACAAAGAGTCATCAAAACAGGCAGACAGGATAAAGCATGTGCCACATACACAGCTTTGTGATTACAAATTACTTACACAAAAGCCGTGGCATTAGAAGAAACCTAAAATTTAAAGGAGCCAAACTTATAAATAAAGTTTTGTTTTGTTTTTAACCTAGGTTTCTTTGCCTTCTCAGCCTCCATGTGAGCTTCTCCCACAGCAATTGCTGCCTCAAGCAACTCTTCAAAGTCAGCCTGCACCTCTGGCCCAGGTTAGTTGGATATTTGAAATGGAATAGGTCACTTTCTTATCTCCTGATATTTTCTCCTTTTGGGGCTTTTAGATTACCTCTCTAGTAGCAAAAATCCCTAAATCCGCCAGCTCTCAAATGCTTAAAATATTGTGGGAAAGTAATCTGAATTGTACACTTGTGTGTTTAAACATATATCTACATACAGGCATTCAGAGCAGAAGTCCACGTGCATGTAGGTTCAGGTGCATGCACACATCTATTTCATAGAAGGACAAAAAAACAGATGGAAAAAGAGTTTTTAACTTCGCTTCCACAGATTCAGGTCCTATCAAAATCAAAGTCAAAATGAGAATTAGAACCAAAAACTAACAAAGACACACAGTCCTCCTAAGAACACCTGTTTGGCTGTGCTGATGCAGAACTAACCAGTAGTAAAGGACATGCAGGTTCAACAAAACCCATATTGTGAGTATTCCAGTAATAGTGAGCATGCCACCGAAGGCAAATTCCTCCAGTGAAATCTATTAACCTATATCTCAAAAGCAGGTGATGGCCCAAAAAGCCACCTCAGTGTTTCATTTGCAGTGGATTTTGAAGGAGCAAATTTGAGTACTATGTTCCTATCATATTGTTTCTCCACTGTGGTCATGCTGTGGTGATACACACCATCATCCTCTGATTTTAGAAACGACAGAGTATTTCTGGACCTAGGCTGCTTCTAACATTGGTACCCTGTATTCCCTCACAAGATCCCAGAGCTTTTTCCTGTACCATATAAAACATATCAAGTCCTGAGGATCTCTGCTTTAAAATAACAAATTCTCATTTATCTTCCATGTTTAATATTCTTTCCACGACTCCACACCAGTGTGCAGTGAAGAAACAGCATATCAATTATCTGCTCTGAGCATTCATTTTTTTACAGATATTTCTCTCCATTATTCATTAATGCACTTCCAAACATCAATTAGTTTATTTATTATAAACCCACGCATGTTTTGTTTTGACTTTTTTCTACCTCCCTTTCTTCTCCATCAAATCTCTTTGTGAAGAGATGCTTTCCAGTCATTTACCAAGAGCCTCGCTGCCTTGCCCCTTCCCAGTAAAACGCTCTTAGTGGCATGCCAGCTTCATTTCTTTTCCACCAAATCAGAGTGCTGTCCAGTTGCATGGCTACTGTTTAAGTGTCTTTGAGCCAGCTTAATCTCGGTGAAAGGAAGAGGGCTGACTCAAGTCTGTCTACACAGGTAGACCTCTTTTCAGCTGGCAGCAGTCACAGCAGTGTTCCTGGTGGAGCTCAAGATAGAGCTTCCCTTGATGTGGAGCAGGGAAATAGCACCAGGACGCTGCAGCTCAGGTTGCTGAGGCTCACACCCTATAGTGATACTGCTGGGAAAGGTAGCAATTCTCCATGGGCATGGGTGATTTTCATAAACTATTAATTGCTTGCTTCAATTGCTCACCTCCCACCTTCAAATAATAAACATGTCAGCCTACAGCAAGATAATCCATTATTTAAAAGACAAGGTGCCCGCAGTGTGAGTGACTCAAGTGAGTGAGTGACAAAACTCAGGTACGCATGCTTCCCACCATAAACATTTCCTTGGCTTCCTAGTTGACTGTTTTGCAGCCATTTAGTGGCAGAACACAACCTCATTGCGTTTAGAAATAGTGTGGCTGGGCGCCCTGTTGCCAGCCCACGAGGAGGAGCTGTGCCAGTTGCTGCCCACTGCCTTTCTGCAGCTCGCCCTCAGCTGAAGGTGACCGATGGCAGAAGCTGAAAGGCAGTGTGCCGAGCCTGGCCACGCAGGACCCTGGCACTCTGATGGGCATCCTTGTGTCTAACATTCAGCTAGGGGGTGGCAGTGGGGAGGAAGGACATTTTAAGCAGCCGCAACCACATCTGCAGCAAGCAGCTAGCTCCTGCCTCAGGCGCCATCTGCTTGAACTTTGATTAGTTTTATTTTGAGCAAAGGCTGCAATGGTTTCGTCTCTGCTGAAATGCAGTTTGAGCTTCTGCCTTGCTTGTCTGAATGAACAGACTTGATGTCACCCGAATGTAAATGGTTTACTTTAATCCAAGTGCTCCCTATTAGAATATTTGTTTGTTTGCCTTCCTTATTGTAATAAATTAAAATCCCCTACAACACAGCGGATGTTGATGACTGAATAATAATTAGCACTAATAATCCGTTTGGGATTGCGCAGGTGTTATTCAGAAGACAGAAAGAACGAACAAGTTGTTCAGTGAGCTGCAAAACTAATGAAACTCAGTTTCCCAAGGGCTGTGCCTTGCAAGGCTGGTGCACAGATCCAGCCTTTCCCACAGGAGGAAGGGATGAGTGGATCCCTCTCTTGCTCAGCTAAAGGTTTCCTGAAAATTACAGCAACCTTGTATTTCTAAGACTCTCACAACTCTGTTGCATGTCTCTAGCATTGGCCAGAAGGATGGGAAGTTGGAAGGTAGGCAGAAATGAAAGGTTCAAAGGAAACCAAGCTAAAAAATAAATAGGGTCTTTTCTTTACCCAGCTACCTATTGCCATGAAACTTGTGGGAAGAGAATGTCTTTTAGGTGTCCATCTTTTTGTTTGTGACATTTGAAATGGGGGACCATCCTGACAGACACCAGGGCCAGAGGTCCCCTGGCTGAAGCACCCCAGCACCTAGAGAGAGGGAGTAGCCCTGGCACCCCGGGGTGGCTCCTGGTGGAGAGAAATGCATACTCCAGCTGGCCTTTTTCAGATGTCCATGCTGACGAAGAGGAGTCACAGCCCAGAAGTGCTGGTCCCTCTCCCTGGGCTGTACAGCCTGTCTGGATCGTCAGTGATGGTGCATTGAGCCCGTCCCTACCAGAACATCTGCTGACATGATCCCAAAAATACCACTTTATTTATTTTTTTTAAGAAACCAGACTAAAATTACTGCAGTGGGTTTTTTTTGGTCTGAATTAACAAACCTTGATTAAACGGGTGCAGTTACAGGTATCTCACAGTTTAGTCTTCCATGTTTGACCATACCTGGAAACTGGCACTTTTCTGTGTATAACATACACTTTTCTGAGGATGCTACAGATGTTTGTAAATATGTGAGACAAAGAGCAACTTCGTCTGATGCAAATGGCAGAGTTAAAGCCGTACAGTGTTTTCTGTGACACATTTTGAGTTAAGCTCTTTTAATTTATTACACAATTACAGATTTCTCCCATAATTAGTAGAGCAGCTAATGATCTTGAGATAAATACTCTCTCGTGCAGGTCAATTGCTGTTAGTGTCTCACTGTACAAAAACAATAGAAGCTCTGTAATCACAGGGGCCGTGGCTAGAGTTATCAACAAATTTGGGGGTTAGAGTGGGAAGGGGAAGAAAGCAAAAGAGAAAGTTCCTTGTCTTCTTTTGTAATGTCTTTCACTCTAGGATACCAGCTAAATGTTGTTAAGTATACTAATAGAAAAAGCACATGAAAAAGAGAACAGAAAGGCAATACTAGATGAATATGCTAAATATAAGAAGGTACTGAAAAAAAATTAAGGAGTAATAGTCTAAAATCTACAGCAATATATTTCTGCATGCAACTTTGCAAATCAAATTCAAATTCAAAACTAAGGCCTGGAAATGGCGTATAAAATGCTTATAAAACTTTTTTATAAAATTCCTTACATTTATTAATTGAAGAAAATCGAGTTCCTTTCCCTCAGTGTCTTAAAGGAGTTCACACGTTAATGAAAAGTCTCCCATCAGCAAGCCAGGCAGTTAAAATGAAGCTTTTGGCTAAAATTGCTTTTAATTCCTTTCTGATAAGGACCCTTTTAAAGCCTTAAGAGTAGTTCTCACTAACAGAGTTCATACAGAGAGAATTAGGTTGCAAGACTTGTCTTTTTCAAAAACCCTTCTATACAGACCCAGGTTAAAGCAGGAATTAGCGGCATCTCATCTAAGCAAGCAATTGCTACATGGCATCATTCCACTCCTAAGGCCAGGGTACCTGGGACTCCTCAGAAGCATGGAGTCAGGCTACCGCAAGCAGTACCGAATGCCCCTTTGAGGCACTTGTCCTTGTTCCCAAACTTCAGAAGTTTCCACTTGTCCATTCCTTGGGTTAAGAATTTATACATGGACTAGAAAAAGAGAGAGACCCCGCCTTGACTTCTCTCCTTTAATACTAATTAGGAGTAACACAAACTTTCCTTTCGGAGCTTTGACAGCATTTTTCTGATCTGGGGGAGGACCAGGTCACAGATGACACCACTGCTGTTTGAAGGCAAGCGCATGGATCACAACACTGTAGGCCAAATGCTCACATTATCTCCTTGGGCAGACAGTGCAAGCTGCAAGCACTCACACATTCCCTCATTATCAAAGTGGGCTCTGGGGGGCCTCTGCCAGCAGTAACCACATGGGCCACCTTAGCAACTCTCCTTCCCCCTAAGCAGGGCTGGCTACGAAACTCCCCTCCACCTTGACACACGAGCAAACACTTTGAGCGGTGACCTCCTGGACTGTGCAGGACAGCTGGCCTCTACCTGGTAAATAGAAATAAATCCTCTCATGTTCCTGTCCTTTCCCACGTAAAGGCCATCTACATGGAGATTTCAGATTTGCTGGAGGGAATGTGGACGTATTTCACATACTTAGCTGGTTTAAGGCTCTCCTTAATTCCTTTTTTGTTACCATTTTTGTATTCCTACTAAAAAGCCAGAAACAGTATAAGCAAGTGCACCTCCACAGAGCAGGAAGGCTCCAGCAGTGTGCACGAGTTCACCCACTAGCACAGAGACACTGGAACAACCACAGGAACAGGGCATTGTTTTCAAGTCACAGCAAAATTAATATTTTTCTTTTGCCTGGACACTCAGCACCACATATTTTCAGAGAGGTCTTGGATGCCTTGATTGCAGAAAAGCTTACAATTTTTTTTTAAGTGTTTTTTTTTTCCAAAGACTGTTTTTTGCTTTTGGAATATGAGCTCATGCAAAGCAACTACTTCAAAGCCTATTAAAGGAATACTCAACTTTGGTGGACTTTGATTCATACCCGAAAACACCAAATAAAACTAGGAATTTATTGTTGTGTTAGTCCCCTCCATGCTTATTGAACTGATTCTACTTTGTGACAAGTATTGCTGCTACTGGAGGTTGCACTTTCTTCTTGACCCTGAGTAGTGATCTACATTTCATATTATTATTTAGAACAGCCTTTCTCCCACTGAGCTGAGCTATCCATTCTATGTCATGTATAAATATAATGAGTATTTCTTGTAGCTTGACTACTACTCAGCTGCAGAAATCTGGAAAATGTGTGTTGTGGTCAGCTGTTGCATGATGCTATAGTAAGTTGTCAGGATAAAAAGCCATTGAAGCACTGCTGTTTCTGTGTGGAAAAAGGAAAGCATTAGTAAAACACATCCAGAATATACAGTTATGCCATGCTAAGGGCTCCAAACTACAGGCTAATAAACATAATGCACTCATTTGCCATCCAATTAAGATGCTCTTGATATTTTTAAGTGGCGTACTCTCAAAAACAGCCCTTCTGATAATTCCCTAACAGAACAGGGTCAGTTGTAAGCAGATCACTCTAACTGAGGCAATTTAATATATGTGCATAAAATTGAAAATAGACAAGATTTATCTCTGCCTAGATGTTAGTATATTACAAACTCATCTTTTATTCCTTTGGCTGCTCTTTACAATCAAGAAACCAATAACTTCTTACAGAACAATGTTCTATTGAGGCCTGTTTGCATTATAATGACTGATTTTTCCCCATTGTTTTTTCAGTTTTCAGCACAGTTCAGTATGTTCCAGACCATCAAGGACCAGCTAGAGCAGCGGACCCGGATCCTGCAGGCCAACATCCGGTGGCAGCAGGAGGAGCTCCAGAAGATACAGGAGCAGCTCTGCCTGGTCCAGGACTCCAGCGTACAGGTGTGTTACTGCTGGGAGGGTCAGAGTGAAGCATCCTCTCTTGTGTGATTGTTGATAGGATTCGCAACTTAAAATTAGCTCCAGGGTCCAGGAAATCTGGACATGTAGAAACCAGCTCATCTGAATGACGATGTTGCCCTCTGAAAGCCTCTTGAGTAGCCTATGTCAAGAAAGATTTAAGAGCTCTCTGGAAGAGGAGAAGGAAGAAATATCTCAATCTTAGGAGGAGGAGAAGAATTTGGGTCATTTACAGTAGCATTTTAATACTTTATCTACCAGGTCTTCAGATTGAGCAGCTGTAGTAGAAAAGTGTTCAAGTTCGGACTTGCCAATGATTATGTCTCTCTAGTTTATCACTGCTTGCTTCATGTTGGCATGACTTGTGGTCAGTCAGTATCTTGTCTGTCCAGCTCTTCCTTAGCCAACAGCCCTTCTTCAGGCAGTGCTCATCTCTTTCATTCACTCCCTGTTTTCCTGACCCTACACCAGCCCGGATACAGAGCAAAAGAGATTAATTTCCTTGTCATGTTAAAACCCCCCAAACCTCTGCTGATGTTCATTTGTTCACACCTGGGGGGTGTCTGAATTTGTTCTTCACTGGACCAGCTTAAGCCTTTAGGGTGAAGCTGACTGAGCCTGCTCTTCTGCCTTTGATACTTTCTACACAGAGCTAGAATTCACTAAGTACAGTATCTGCTTTTAATTCACCAAGTACAGTATCTGCTTTGTACTACCCCTTACGTCTACCAAAGCTCAGAAATAATAGCGAGTGCAGTTCAGTAGTTCACAGGTTTCACTTAACGTCAAATGGACAAATCATCCAGTTTTACAGAAGTTTTCTAAATGCGGGGTGATTACTGCTATGTTCCTCATAATTTAACTATAAATGCCAGGTTAAATGACCCTTGCTAGAAATGTTGCATTGGGGACCCACTGTGAGTATTGAACTGACAAGATTTTTTTTAGAAGACAAGCTGTGTCACGGAAACAAATGTCTCAAAGAACATTTTAAGTACAGGATGAAAACCTGGAACCTGCTGAAGTCAGCAGGAATTTTGCTCCCAACTACCACAGAAATAGACTCACCCATCATCAGCATCTGTGAAATACCATTTCATGTATTAAAACAAATTGGGACTGTATGTTTAGGCAATTAAGGGATCAGTGAAGCCAAATTAGAAACTTTGCCACCTAAGTTGATGCATGTGCACTGCTATAACACAGCACAGCAATGGTGGGTCCCCAAACCAGGATCCTCTGTTCCGGTGCCACATAAGCACACAGGTAGCCCAGGATTAACTTCAGTGCACTTCTTCTGTTGGTTCTGCGCTGTCTTAGATTAATGGGAATGAAAAGTCTCTCTGCAATTAACAAGCCTTCAGTTCAGAATCATGTCATATGGCTGAAAGCTATTATTGTTATTACGAATATCAAGAGATGTGATATTCTCACTTCCTCTTTTTAATTGGCTGAAAACCATTACTCTCCTGGTGAAATCTTCAGTAGTCACATACACTCATCCTTTTTTTGGTGTGTGGGGGGGCATAATTCAGGCAAAAATAGAAGATAAGAGCACATTCTTATGTGCAGGAAACTGATTTTATTTTTACGTAGCTGTCTCCCCTGTGCGCTAGGGCACATTTAATAACCTAAAGACCTGGGACAGGTTCTCAGATATGCTCACAGGGAGCTCAAGCAGAGAGAAGAGGAGGCCCAGTGTGTAATTCTGTACTTCCTACCCCATACCAATTTGTAGCTTTGAGTTATACCATTTGGGTGACCCTCTCTCCCCCATGAAGGTTCCAGGTTGGACCAAGTATTTTCAGACCAGTACAAGTTTTCTGTGTCAGTACTGACCATTTTCCAGCTTACTGCAGATGCCAAACTGAGAGGCAGCGGGACTGGCGAGCAGCTTGGAAACGCAGGGGCTGCATTTCTGCCCGAGGGGGCAATGCTGGACAGGGAGGATCATCCTCTGTAGTTCGATTGCCTTTCAGTCTCCTCAGAGCAATCAAACAAGTTGATGAGATGTGAGCGGTCACACTGACTCATGGCCAGGGCTTTTTCCTTCTCCCACTTTCTCTAGGTTAAAAAACAAAAAAAACATAAAGAAATTACTGTGCTGTTACAGGGATAGAGTGAGAGCAGGAATTAGCTTTGTCTTATTTGTCTAGGGCAACTTAAAAGAAAGCCTCACACTTTTACATGCAGCATTTTTGTGACTCACAAGCAGTGAGGAGTAAACTGTTAAATCAGAAATCCAACCATGTGTGCTTTGTCACACAGATTTCATCGTGCAGGGAGCTGGATGTCTGCAGACACTGATCTATGCCTATTATCAGAGCTCCAAAGCACAGTAGCAAACAAGCAAGCGTTGCTATTATCAAGCACATTTCTGGTCTCTTTAATATTCTGCATAGAAGAGCAATAAGCATGGGGGAGTGCCGTAGGCTGCCTGAAAAGGGGGAAATGTTCTCCGGTTTTCCCTCATTAGTTGATTTATTAGCATATCTTCCCCACTGGTTCACTCCCTTCCACACAGAAGTGTACAGGTAGCTCTGTGGAGAATTAAACCCGATTTCCATTTCCTTCGGAGATCTTCAAAACTGCAGTATGGCAGTCCACCAAGAAACGCTCTCCCAACCGGACAGATGTTGAGCACGGTAGTCTGCATTAGAAACTAATTCCAAGAGCCTTGTGCGATGAAAGATGAAACTATCAGGGCTGTAGGCCCTGAACAAAAGTGTTCAAAACCCCATTAAATCCCTGTTACTGCTTTTCCCGACAAACGAAAGTATGAAGGACAAGAGCAGCAAGAGTAACCTCAGAAGTCTGAAGGATGCTGTGTCTGCTCCAGATTTGAACAGTCTAGCTAATGAATTGCAGACGGGGAGGAAGGCAGAAGGGCTGATCCTGACCAGCCTGCAAGAACTACAAACGAGCCCATCCACAGCCACCCATCATTTGCAAACCAGGTTCCCTTCGAAGCCAGTGAATCGCAGCTTCCCAGTGCTGCGCTTCTCATCTTTACGTATTTTACATAGAGTCTTGATGTCTGTAATGATGAGCCCGAAGGCTATAATCCCCTGATTATCCAAAGGACAGGTGGAGTCAAAGAGCCGTTTTCCTCATGATGTCTTGCCAACGTGATTCATCCATTAGCTGTAGGGACCATCTATCTCGGAATGAGGGGGCAGCAGTGTCAGAGGGTCCCTCCCCTCCTTCGCTGCTTTGCTGCGTATGTTAACAAGCTGGCCAATTAAAAAATATTTGTAAGCTGCTTCACTGACCTTGCAGTCTGCGAAATCAGCCACGAGACATGTCATTAGCAGCAATGCAGTTAGGGGGCTGCTAATTTATCTGCTTGGATTTGCTCAGACTGGGAAAGATTTCATTCTTTATTAGGGGATTTCTGTTGTTATTTAAAGCTGCTGTATTTCAGTGTTTCAGGGGAATTCAGACAGGACTATCATAAAAGAGGCACATTATGGAAAAAGACTGTTAAGTTTTGTATAAATGAAGCGTGTTCTTGCTTTTAGGCTTAACTAGCAGGTAGAAATTTCACGTTTCGATCATCTCTCAGGTTAACTCTTGTTTTGATGAGGCATCTTGAGTCTTTCAGTACTACAGAGACATGGGTTAAATGGCACCATCGCTTCCTGCCCTGAGCTTGTTTTATCGGGACATTTATTTTCAGACAGTAATAATGCTGCTTTGGCCATTATAATGCAAGAGAGGGTCCCTAGGTATGAAACACTCAGAGCCCTCTCAGGGTACGTACCCACAAACAAGCAAAATTGGTTTACTGGTATAAACTTGGTTGTAAATTTACAGTGTGTTAGCTGCCACCTATTAACCATGCATGTTCCTACCCAGTGGCACACTCTAGTAATTGCAAAGTAAGTTACTCTGCTTTTGTTGAAGGATAAGCTCCTTGGCCTTCATCTGGAAGTGAGGCGTGCACACAGGCAGGTCCCTGCAAAGTAAGTAGTTTGCTGCAAGTTCACCCCCTGCCTGACATTTGCATCTATACATGGTGACTTTGCATTGGATGAACTCTATTTCTTCAGTGCTGTGTGCCACATACAGGGAAGACACTTAAGATAATCCTCCTAAAGGTCTTAATTTGCAGTGATCTGGCCAGTACCAGGGGGGCTGACACTCCCCATCACATTTTTGAAACACACTACTTGCTTACCTCTTCTGAATTTTATATCAAATGTTATATTAGTGGTGACCAGTTTCATTCCTAGAGTTAATCAAGTGAGTTCATTTGCTAAACGAGTCCAAAGCTTAGCTTCTATATACAGAAAAAAAAAAAAAAAAACATGAAAATGAATTTCCATCATTTCTGTCTTTGATTTATTCATAATAAGACCTATTTACTTGGCAGAAGTTGCAAGACCATCTGTCTTTCTGATATGTAATGGCTCCAAACTCAGTGAGCAGTGTTTTTAAAAGAAAACACTCGGAGCTAGTTTCAGACCTGCTGCGAGCAGCCCCAACTCTGTTACTTGACCCATTTATTTCTATCATACAACTTTGAGATGTGGTTAGCCTACAGCACCTGAAACAAGCCATTGCTTTAGGTCCATTAACATTTTCCTTAATTGCCCCCCCTCTCCCAGCTGATTAATGTAAGCTTTGTCTGTACCTTTCTTTTTGAGTAAAATCTTGGCACACAGAAATTCATTAAAAATTCATCATATTTAAATAAAAACTGTGTTTTAAAAGCTAGATAAATAAGTACAAACATGATGGCTCAACCCATACTTATGCAAAGAAAAGCAATGCATTGTGTCCGTCCTTTGGAGAAAGGTATGGGGGTTTTCCAAGAAAAATTAGAGGGGACATGATAGTTTAGGGAATTGTTAATACAGCAATAAGCTGCAGGAAGGTGTACTAATTACTGGGCGTACCTCAGACATACTGCTAGGCATGAGACTGATGGATGAATAATGAGACAATAATTGTGATTCCGATTTCAGTTAAACCCTAAGTAGCTCCACTTAAATTAATGGAGTTCCACATGTGTAGCAGTGGTGTGGAATCAGAATCAGATCCAAAAATGCCTTCAACTACGTGGGATGTGTACCTCCATAGAGTCCTTGGTGGCAAGAGCCTAGGTTCGAAATACTGCAAAAATAGCTTGTAGCATTAATAATTCATAGTTTTAAAAGATGTCTTTTTCCTCTGTACAGTTGTAATAAAAGAAATAGCCCCTAGGAAAGCAGAAATTCTGAAGCCCTACAACATTTAAAGAAGAAAGCTTCATCTTGCAATGCAAGAATGGAGAGTATATAATTTACAGAAACACTAACAGAGGAGCTGCTAGCTCTTTTACACAAGTCAAATGCATGGCACAGTTAGGAGGAACACCGGTGACAGTTACCTGATGGGAAATCAGATAAATGACAGTGACTGTCTGTTTACACATCTTCTCAATGATAAGGACACAGCCATTCAACACGGAGAGCTCTGGCCTGACTGTGGCCTCATTAAAAACATTTGACAACCCAACTGTATGTAAGGTGTTGAATTTCCAGAGAGAAATTCAAAAGCAGCCCTGTCTGAAAGGCAGGCTGATTTTGTTGAAAGGAGAAATGAAAGGACTGAAAAGACATGGAGTTACTCTCTTCTCTCTGGTCAGGATGCCCCAGAACACAGTGAATGTACAGGGAACTGCTCTTAGGAGGGCTGTGCCTGCCTCACGGAGGGAGGACTTGTACGTTCAGGACACATTTTGCAAGTAATGAGTGCCCTTGCAGAACATTAAATCAAGAAACTAGAGACAGCAGAACTTAATGTAGGAAAGATAGGTGATTTCCAGCAAACAGTAAATGCATAATGTATCTAGAAATGGAATAACTTTATTTTAGAATATATCTTTGGATTTAATTGTCACCTTCATTACCCGAGACAGCTGGGCTATGTAAATAAACCCTCCCCCCTTCCTTTCCAGATGTTCCTACAGCAGCCGACGGTGTCCCTGAGCTTTAGCAATACTCAGCAGCCGGAGCCACAACAGCTACAGCAGAGATCAGGGGCCATTTCTCAGCAGCAGCTTGTCCCCAGTCCTCAACTTCAAGGGCAAATTGCGTCTTCACAAACAGCAAACCAGCAAGCACTGAGAGAAGCAAGTGTGATATCGAGCCAGGTAATCACTTCTTTGAATAGAGAAGCATTTATATGGAAAGGAGACACTGAGCTGTTATTAAGCAAGCAAGTAAAATGCCAGTCTGTTGAGCGTGCCTGTGACTTTCCTGCCCTATTCTCCTATGTAAGGGCAGCCTATATAAGGGGTCTCCCTACAGCATTTACTTTACCTGAAATCCCCATTTAAGACTGCAGCCAAGAGGGTTACTTAAGCAGCTGTTTCAGCTTGAAAGCTGAGCAGGGGTGTGTGCAAAAGGTGTGGATGACTCACTGGTCTTCAGTTGATCCTGAAAGAAACCTGACTGACCATACTGGAAACCAGCAAGTGGCGTTGGCAGCACAGCCTCTCAAAATAAGCTTTACCTGCTTGCTCCCTGAATCCAGTCGGATGCCCCCAACACAAGGAAACCTGTCTGCTGTGGTGGCACACAGCTGGAATACGTTGGGATTTGTGTAAGACCCCCAGGTTGTAAGCCTAACAGATCCCTGCGGGGGGAAATAAAGTTCAGCCTCGGTTAGTAGTCACCGGGATCGGTGAAAGCTAGTAGGTTTAGCACGGGATTTTTTTTATATTGCTGGGTTCTCGGCATTTCCAGTGTTTGCTGTTCCACCCACCTGTTGCACCTCCCTTCACATGAAACTTGGCTCCTATTTCTGCTGCCTGAGTGTGCGGCAAACATAGCCGCGTCGTTATCTTCAGACCCCTCAGCTGTAGCTTTTAACCTCCTACATACCTGTATTATAATAACTCTATTAAATTTAAAAGTGCATCCGTATTACAAATGGAAAAACCCCACCATTTTTTTCCTTGAGAAGGCTTATTCCCACCCTTGGGCTCTTGCGGCAGCGCTCGTCACACCTCCCTCTGCTCGCGGCCTCACGGGGCCGCCGTTTGTCTCCCCAGCTGCTTGGCGGCACCGGGGGCCTTTCCCAGCCCCGGTGCCCGCGGCCGCGCAGGCCGGAGAGTGGGGCGGCCGCGGGTGCGAGGGCCGCGGCCGGCGGGAGGGTCGCTCGAGACCGGCCGGGGGACGCGTGGCCCGTGATGAACGGCGGCGTGCACACCCCCCTCGGCCGCACCGCCGCCCTCCGTGTCTTTAGGCTGCTGTCCACGCAGCGGTCGCGGCCGCGCTCGAGTTTCGCTCTCTCCCCGCTCTCTTGCAGGGCCCGAAGGCGGCGCGGAGCGCGGAGCTGGCGCCGGGCGGCGGCCGCCCCCCCCGCGGCGCGCCCCCCCCGTTCGCCGCAGCCCCCGCCGGCGGCGGCACCGCGGCGCCCCCTGCCGGCCCGCCCGCCGCCGGCTGCAGCCACGACCAGCAGCTCAGGTACGGCCCGAGCCCGCCCGCCCGCTCGGCGGCCGCGTCCAGAACCAGGACCGCCCGCCCGGGCCAGGCTTTAGCCCCAGCTGCGCTCGGTTTGGAGTCGGCGTGCGCGGTCGCGGCTGCCGCGCCTCCTCCGGCCTCCCAGCCCCGGCGCGGTGGGCTGGCTCCGCTTTTCCTTCACCGCCTCGGGCTCCCCCTGGGTGGGCGGTGGAGAATCCACCCGGGCATCCAGCTAGACCAAAACAACTTGTGTTTGGATACTCAGAAAGCTCAAACACGAGCCATTCCCACCTGCGGGAGCCAAAGAAATGCCACAGCCCTGAACTCCCAGCGCCCAGCCTCTGAGCCAGGCACCCACCTCACCAGAGGCCACGCGCGGCCCCAGTCCCCGCCTCGCAGCGCCCAGGATGCGCCTGCCACGGCCAGGAGCTCGGCTTAGGTCTCCTGACACCCAGCCTTGGGCCGTGCCCGCAAAAGCGTCCTGTTTTTGTTTCCAAAATGCGGGATTTGCTTGGTCCTTGTGTTACAGCAATGTCACTTTTTCTTTTTTCCGCGTGCCAGACTGTTGCTCAGCCAGCCTATTCAGCCTATGATGCCTGGGTCATGCAATGCACGACACCCTTCAGACCTCAGCATGGCGGGATCCCAGCCTAAGTAAGTGACCTGTCCACGATAAAACAACAAAGTCCTTCTTGAGGGGAAATAGCCTTCTTTCGTACGATTCCAAAGTAGTTAGTTATAATATCAAGATTGCGTTACTGTGCTGAGCCCACCTTCCAGTGTCAGGGTCAGCCTTACCCTGCCCGGCCACATCAGGAAGCATGACAGAGAAACACGATGTGCTAGTGGTGTTTTAACAAGCCAAGGCTGGCGGAATTTTTCTCCCTCACCTGATGCTTGCTTCAGCACTGGAACTTCTGATAGGCCAAGGTATATGTGAGAAAGTCAGCACTGGCCCGGTTGAAATAACCAGTGCCGAGAAAGGCCCCACCTGCTCTGTGGGCAGCGAGATGCTGGTGTAACGCCAGTGGAGCTACGCCTGATCTGCACCAGCAGCACTGAAAGGACCTGCACCTCAGTGCTCTCAGAAACACTGCTGAACAAACCACCTCGGTTCTTTGTCTCCTCAAAACTTGGATGAAGGAAGCACAAAACATCAGTCAGAATATGCCTGGGGGTTTTTTTCCTAACTGTTTTTTTGACTGTACTTACTTGTGAACTGCTAAAATAATAGGCATCTGTTTGCACATCATTACTTAAAAGTAATTCTGTCTGTTAGGTATTCAGTACTTTTTTAAACATCACAATTGCTGTTTAAGATTATCTTGAGTTAAATTTGTCACTTTTAAATGTACAGCATTTTAGATCTGATTTTAAGCATCTAAATAAAAGAGACCTGATTTGCAAAGATACATCTCCCAGTTCGTGTAGACTTCCTGACTCATGGGACCCTTTTTTAAGAGTTCACGTCCTAGTACAAGTACCCAAAATGTAGCATTTCTGACTAACCCCTAATGTTGAACAGCTGTTGAGCGAACACACGCCACACTATGATCTCATCACCCATTACAGAATAAACAGAATTAGGCTGGGTTGGCAATAGCTCTGTTGTGGTTTTGCCCACAGCCTTCCACAAAACAACACATATTTAAGCTTTGCTATGCAAAAGCAGACTGGCAAGAGAACTGAGTATTTTGTTTCTGTCTTGCATCCCTCACTCCAGAGGACTTCTAGAGTCTTCTTCTGTTCCTACAGTGTGGCTCACAGTGATGGGAACTGCTGCCCATACTTGGCGATGTGTATACGAGCAGCTTAAGAAGTAACCAACCCTTAGACACCTTTCTGCAAGAGATTACCACCCCACAAGCACGCAGGGGAGCACAGGCAGCAGAACGGGAGGTGTATTTACTTCTCTTTCGCTGCAGTTCAGAGCTAAGCATATTAATACTGAATCAAAGGCCATTTGGTTTAATGAGCCAAGGATGTGAATGCTGTGGCTGAAGAGAAAGATACGCATAAAACAGAATCTTTATTGAATCTAAAACGTAGTCTGGATTCTGAGGTGAGATCTGTTTTGCCCTCCAAGTCCAGCTCATCACAGAGTAAGGGAAAACAGTGCTTCCAATGGTGCCGTCGTTCATATTGGCAGGTCCTGTGCACTGGAATCCTTTATTAGGAATTATTTATGAAGATTAGGGACTTCTATCCCTATCCTAAGATAAGATCTTTGCCTCCAACTGTTTGTTCTTGATTGTTTTTCTTCTTTCTTCCACAGGTATTCTCAAACCCAACAAATGTTTCAAAGTTTGGAAGTGCAGACTTCCAGCAGCAGCTCTCCAATCGTACTGATGGGACAAGCAGTGTTAAACCAAGGGTTCACCACTACACCTCCTTCCCAGCCATCCTCTCTGCCACCTATGCAACTCCAGCACCAACAGCATCAGCAACAACGCTACCTGCAGGTAGGGTAGGACAAAGAGGACGATGTATAAAATGTACACGCAGAGTAATAAGGCAAACGGGCTGTGCAAATGGGCCCCCAGGTTTCAGCAGGAGCCTGATCATGGCAGAAATGACCATTTTAGAGATACTGAAATGTGCGAGACACTGATACAGTGCCGTATAGCAGGGGAGATGTGAGAACAGTCAGAATATTTAAAAGGAAATTACTAATTCTGTACATTGGAAACATAATCAGATTATCCTGGATATATTTAAAGTGTATTTCTAGATGGGCAAAATTGCTGCCTTAGGATTTATTCTGTTCTCTTTATTCAGTATAAAATTTGCTTAGTTTACAAGTCAAAAGATGATTTTTAATTACCAGCATCAACATAAAATGAGATCTGGATCAGATATCTGGATCCCCTCAGTAAATTAATATATTTTCTCAACTCCACAAGGCAAAGAAGATAAACTGGAGCACATTGCCTGGAAAAAACAGGTGATTTGAAGATGTAAAAATACTTATTTTTTGACCTAATTCAACACATACTAAACTAAATGGGTAGTGGGGGGAAATTAGGTGTCTCTGTATTAACTCAAAAGGAGCTGAAATGAGTCTATACAACCTGATCACATACCCAGTGGCATCACTGAAAGAGTATCATCATCCTCAAATGATTAAACTCTTGTTACAGAAATGAAATGCTTATCATAGCTGAGAATTAATGAAAAAACTATGGCAGATACTGTTCCCAACAAAAGCATCTGCAAAATTCACATTGACTTCACCACTGCAAGGTCACACCCTACTGTAAACTCGCTAGAAGGGACAGCATGAGGTGCACTAGGATCCCCTGTTTCATTTCTGTCATGCATCTGTGTCATTTCTGACATGTTCGCCCACCCTATTCCTAAACAGGCTTTTCAGGATAACCCGCAAACCCTAGGCAGTGCATTCCTATTAGAAAACCATTCCCATTGCCTAATTGTAATGTTCTTTGCTGCAGTTTATGTTCATTCCTTTTAGCATTAGGTAAACTAACCCCATGCCAAACAGCCCCAGAAATAAAAGCCAGTGAACTAGTAGTATTTTTAAGCACCCTGTACATTGAGGACGGAGAGCTTTAACATGTGAAAGAATCGAACACTGCGATGAATTTTATTTTATCTGTAGGTGCAAACACCAAGTTCTTTGCACAATGAGCAACCCGATTCTTTGCTCCTGCCATCTTACTCGCCACAGCAAGGAAATATGGGGTATCATCAGACACAGCAGCAGCAGCAGCAACTAACATCAAGAAGAAGCAATAGCTTATCAGAATCATCAAATTTACCACAGCCACTGCGATAGAGTCCCACCAGCACAATCAATGCACGATTAGCTTTAACCAATGGGCACATGGGGCAGAAGAGAATGACTTTGTACTTACTGTTCTGGCTTTTGCACAAGCGTTTCTTTCTAAGCTCTATGACAGAAGTACGCCACGAGTGCAGACTGCCACAGACAGTGCATTTACGGCATGCTGGATTCAGTTTGTGCTGTCTTGTGAGCACAGTATGTACTGACAGAGCAAAATAAAAAGGAACTCTATCCTGCACAGCCTCCATCATCAACAGGTGCACGGGAGGAAGCGTTCAATCTTGGCGTGTCCCTCTGAAAGCTATCTGGCAATTCCAAAAGACTGTCGACAGACTCATGAGGTACTTGGCCTTTACTGTTTCAGTTCTTCTTTTGTGTATGAAAAGCACTGCGTCAAAGGTCTATTGAGGAGAGAACAAGAGATTATTTTTATTATGATTATTGTTATTATTTTGCACAACTGCACAGAGGACAAAACCTAGGCACTTTCTGTAAAGAGAAGTTTGTTTCCTTATTCTTGTCGCCAAATTAGCACATCCAGTGGAAGAGAAACCCCAGTCATTGGTGAAGATGGTCTATAGCTCATAACCCTTGATTTAGAATCTGAAAAGTATTATGCAGCTTACCCTAACTGTTCTTCATTACTAAAAATCAAACAAAGCAAAAACAAAACCATAACCCACACTGGACTGTTTTCTGTGTGAATTGTGACTGCAAAGGAGAACTCAGATTCTAAGCACAATCGTGCAACTCTCCAGTAGTACAACATGAATCCTTCTTCAACCTGTACTCACCCACCGCAAGTCTCTGAGAAATATGCACTGTGTTTTGGCCCACTGACTTGGGATGCTGCAGACTATTACATATCTCTTTCATTATAACATTTAGGATTGAATTTTCCTTTTGGGGGGGGGGGGAAAGAAATGCACTTTTCGCTTTTTTTGTATGTTTTCTGTTGATATGTTTCTAAGAAAGATTTTATGTAATTATTAAATAAAAAGTAGTGTATTGTACAGCTGTTGTAATAATGACCTATTTCTATATAAAATAAAATTATATGGAATTATGTGGAAATTATTTTGTATATGAAATATCAACTCATTTCACAAGTATAAAGATTGTGCTTGTGCTTTTTTGTGAGTGGGTATTTTGTAATAAACTAATGAATTAGAAATGTTTTTGTGAAGGGAACTGCTGTTTCATGCTATATACAACTCAAACTATTATTTTTTTCCAT
This sequence comes from Athene noctua, assembly GCF_965140245.1. Classification (NCBI taxonomy): domain Eukaryota; kingdom Metazoa; phylum Chordata; class Aves; order Strigiformes; family Strigidae; genus Athene; species Athene noctua. Next base: position 194,099,756 of record NC_134037.1, read on the forward strand.
TTAATGATGGACAGTTGTCTTTATTTGTAGAATAAAATAAAATAGCCAAAAGGCTTTATTGCAGGACTTGAACACATTTTCCTGTGGCTGTTCAACTATGTGATTCACTTTAGATTTTTTTTGCACCATGTTTGGCACCCAGTTAGCAAAAACAAGTATTATCCTATGGGATCTTTGTTATGGCATAGACAGAAAGAATGATAGCTCAGGAATTATGTTAGCTGCTAGCCAAGACAGCTCTTTTTAAGCTCCTTTAAAACTTTGAAGACCTCAGACACCTCTGTACTCCCCACCAAACAGTTTTAGAATAGGACAAAAAAGATGTTTTGAAGAATAGTTTGACCCAGCATATACCAAGGCTTTCATCCATGTCCAGCTTCAGTGTTTAAGACATCACAGTCCTAAGTTTTGTGATACACCATCTCTGCTGGAAGTGCTACCATGCCCACACTGGAGGCAGGCTAGTTTCCACATTGGCATCTTTGTGCAGACTCTTTTCCATGTTAAATTCAAATTGACTTTGGGATGGAGCAGCCAAGGTACAGGCCTGCTTTCCCTCTGCTGACTCTGCTCCAACACAGAACGAGGTGGGTAACTGAGCATAGCAATGGTTTCATTCACCGCAGCAAGATAAGAGAGGGGATGGTCCTCAGGGCAGCTTGCAGCCACCCAAGCCAGCGTAGCTTCAAGAGAGCACAGACCACGCTGCCCTTCCCGCCCTTCAGTACTGAGGGTCACATCACCAGGGCCCACGTGTTCAAATCTGGCTTCTATGCCATAGAGGAACAATGGAAATAATTGGGCTGGGAGTTGGAAATGGTAAACTTTCCAAGAAATGAAAAAGGTTCACTTGCCCCAAGTTCTTAAAAAGCTAAAAAAGAAGAAACCCCCCTGGCCAAATGACCCTGCTTCTTCCACAGCAAAACTGGCTGGTAGCACTGATCAGTGCATGTGTATTTCAGTCCATACAACCCCTTTGGTTTACTTCACTGAAGGAAGACAAGGCAATCAAGTATCTGGTCTCTAAAAAGCATTTAGAAATCACATCTGGTCTCTAAGTGCTCTTACTGCTAACTTTAGTTGAGTTTGCCTGCTCATCTCTTTAAATTCTTACATTCAGTGAAGCAAGAGTGACCCCACCAGATGAAGATTAAAAAGCTAAACCCTAAGGTGCTTTCACTTAATGTCTGAAGGTACCTCTCTCTTTCCATTAACTACAGATAAACCTTAGCAAAGGCCAGTTGGCTAAATGAGGCTAACTTCATCAATTCCACCTGTTCCTGTAAGGGCTTATTCTGGGAAAGGGGGCGAGAAATCTGTAGGCCAAAAAAAGTTCACGCAGGGAGGAGGCAATGAAGGAACATGACCACCTCAGAGGAAATACCTGTGGAAGAGCCACTTGATGGGTCTCAGCTACTATGATGGAAGTCACAGGAAGAGAAAATTAAGAGTTTGTTTTACTGTACTGGGTCTGACTGAGCTGGAATTGGTCTTCCCCTATAGCAGCCCTCATGGTGCTGTGTTTTAATGACAGGGTGTTGATATCACACTGGTGGTGTGGCTACTGCTGAGTGGTGCTTACACAACACCAAGGCTCTTCCCAACATTCACCACCCCCCCATGGGACAGGGTGGGCAAGATCTTGGGAGGGGACACAACCAGGACAGCTGACCCGAACTGCCCAAAGGGATATTCCAGACCATGTGACGTCTGCTCAGTATAAAGCTGGGAGAAAGGAGGAAGGGGGTGGGGTCACCCTTGGTCCTCCCGAGGCAACCACTACACGTATGGGAGCCCGCTCCTGAGAAGGCCCGACAGCGCCTCTTCATGGGAAGGAGAGAATAAATCTGTTTTCTTTTTTTTGCTTCCATGCACGGACCCTTGCTTCGCTTAGCTTATATTAAAACTGCTATTAAAACTGCGTTTGTTTTACCCACAAGGGTTGGTCTATCTTATTTTCTTTCCCCTCTTTGACCTGTTGAGAAAAAAAGGGGGAAGGGAGGGGAAGTGCTAAGAGCAACTTGGGTATCTGGCATTTAGCCAAGGTCAAACCACATTTACTCTCAGAGATAGTTCTAATACACCCGCATCTCTCCTGTCGTTAGTGGGACAAACCAAACTCAGCCCTGGAGCACACTTCGTTTTTCTAAAACCAGCAGTACTGCAAGTTGTGCAAAGGGAGAAGCTGTAAATAGGGTGGGGTTGCCTTCCAATAACCTCATTTATTATATTATTTGAAAGGATACAAAGCACTTGCAAGAACAGATTTACTGTTAAAAAAGGAAAGGATTACTAGTTTTTAATGCTCTGTCACATTCCTTCCCTGCACACACATTCTGGTTTTGGATTACTGCACTTGTTCCCTGTTGCACACCCAATGCAGTGCCAGGCCTCTTCGTAAAGCTGGGCTGTTGTTCCAGTTCGCTATAGCCGAAAGCGGTCTCGCCCCACCACCATCCCTCAGCTCTGGCCACTTTGCTAGGCGGGTGGCCAGGCGGGGTAGTCGCCGCAGGCTACTGCCCCACGCTGGCGTGCCGAGCTCCTGCCTCAGGAACGGCAGCTGCACCTCTCAACGGGGCAACCTGCTTGCTAGAAGCACAACACCCCTAAGCCGAATTGTGGAGGCTCCCCGCACAACGCACCACCTAAAAAACAGCTGCTTAGACAGGAGGCGGGCGGGCCAGCCCTCACTCTCCGCGAGATCCCCGCCTCAGGGCTTCGGCTCCAGGCTGCGGCAGAAGCAGCTCTCGAGTCGGGAAAGCCGGCGGCTGCTCCCTCCGCCGCCAGCAAACCCCTCCCCCCCGGTACCGACAGACCGACAACGCACCGACGGACAAGCCGCCCGCAGGCCCTGCCGCGCCTCAGGCGCATGCGCGCCACCGCCCGCCTGCGCCCCTCCGCTTGGCGCCGGCGCAGTCGGTCGCCGCCCGCATCCCGGAAGAGCTCCTCGCTCCCACAGGCCTTTGCGCCTTCCTTTCAGGCCCGTTCCCGGCTGGGTGAGTGGCGGCCCCGGGGCCGGGCGGCCGAATCCGCCGCCATCCGCCTTGCAGACCCCGCGGCGGGGGGTGGTGTCTTTGGCTTGGCCCGGCGCGGGTGGCACCGAGTGGTACCTGTCGGCGGGTCCGCGTTCGGCGGGGCTGGGGCCCATCTCCCTGTCGTTCCCCCCCCAGGCCTGCGCTGTACCGGACAGGGCGCAGGCCCGGGGAGGCCTGCGGGGAGCTTGTTACGGGGTTACGGCCCGTGCTGGGCCTTGGTGAGGGAGGAGGAAGCTGAGGCCGCGATCAGTCCTTGGAAGGAGCTTTTCCGGCATTGTCATCTCCATTGGGGACGGGTTGAGCTGCTCTCCTGGGTTGCCCTGAAGCAGGAAGGGGCTTGGACATACAGAAGCAGGATGGGGCGGTTTTAGGGGCGCTCGAGGCTGGCCAGGAGCCCCATCTTCATGGGAAGTGGTCAGAGAGCCTCAGATGTTCGTGCTCCTGTCAGGGAGATAAGAGTAAAGCATTTGTGGTGCTGAGAAGTTGCTGTGTAAAGTCTGCAACTGGTGCGACCCCGGGGATGAATTAAGTTTTAAGCTTCTGAATGGGGGGTTTGTGTGGCTGGTAAGGAGCTGGAGCCGATGGTAAGGAAGGGGACAGGGGAAAAGTCCGAGGGAAGTTGGGTCTGCGTTTGATGTGTGCACGGATGCTTTTCAGCGTTTCTCAGATGGCTCCTGCAAAGAAAGGTGGTGAGAAGAAGAAGGGGCGCTCTGCCATCAACGAGGTGGTAACCAGGGAATATACCATCAACATTCACAAGCGGATCCATGGCGTGTAAGTTCTTCTTATCAGTGGAATCAGCCTGATCTAAAGTGGTGTTTGGAAGTGGGTTCGGTAGTTTAAACGGCAGAGAACGACAGTCCTTACCGGCACGATGCTAACGCATGATGTTTTAGTCCCTTGTGCTACTGTTGTATTCCGAGGAAGCAGCTCTGTACCTACTTCTACAGACGTATGCTTGGCATATAGCTTATGGGAACAAGCGAGTTTGGTTTTGTGTTTATGGACTTAATTTGAAGTTAGATCTATTTACCTCTGACCACAGGTTGTCATTGTTCCCCAAGTGACATTTAAAGTTTAGCCCACTGTGTTAAGTTTTAGAAATTAAATACTGTATTCAAATGATTGGCGCCGTGCTTCTCACTAAATTGTTTGAGGTGTAAATTGAGGTATGATTTGAGTTAAACAATATTTGTTGTGTGCAGGGGAGCATAACTTTTTACCTGACAGAGTGTTGAATCTCATAGAACTGGGCACTAGTAAAGTGCTTGAGAGGACTTGCTGAGAAACTGTCTCCTTTTGATTCTCTTTGTATGTGTATGGCTACAGTCAGGTGGAAGAAAACTGTATCCGAATCGAAACAGTTGCTGAAATTGCTGAAGTTAACTTAGACTAGGAGAGAAACTAGGCAGCGGACTATTGCAAAACCATGGGTGAGGATGGGAGGCAGTGGTACCTTTAAACGGCAATAAGATGTTCAGGCCTTGCTTGTTGATTGTTTATGGCAATTCAGTCTACTTTTAATGCTGACGGTCCTGCTATACACTTTTTTGGGTTATCCTCTTTTTCTTCTTGGGCATGAAGTACTTGGGGTGAAACACTTCTGGTTTAATGCTTGTCTCACTTGTAGTTGCTCACCTGCTCCTGATTTCTAGTACCACAGCAGTGTGCAAATAATACTAAATATAACCCACTGTGGGACCTCAGACACTACTGACACTAGTTGCATGTCACAGCGTGGGTATAATGTATATGGCAAAACACGGCACAGCTCTGACTTTGAGTGTAAATGCCCCATCATGCAGAATCTGTTCATAATAGGCATGAGACAAGCTCTACTTGTAAAAAAAAACAGTTCTGATGGTGGTATTGGTGCGGTCCTGCTAGCATGAAGAAAGTAACCATCAAATACTGTTTAGCAGAGGCTGTTATTCAGAATAGTGTCCGTTTTGTTCTTCTGCCATTTATTTCAATGCTGATACAGTTCTGTCAAGTTTGTATTAGTGTTGCTGCACTGCTTTTCTCATAGGCCTTTTATTCAGAGTATCTGTGGAAGCTCTGATCTCTTCAGTAACACTGTGATAAGTTTTAATGTCAACACGTTTGACTAAGACTTAAGAGCTGGGACATCTTGCAGTTGCAAACTTGCACTGAACTTATTCCACATAAGTGTATGTGGTTTCTATTAGGCATTGACATTAAGGTTAGCAGCTGCCTACCAGAGTAACGGTCTAGTCATGCTGTGATGCAACTCTTGAACAGCTGTTGAACAAAATTCTTTGGATTCTGCGTTTGGAGAATGTCAGTGGGTGAATGCTGCAGCAAGTGTCCAATGGTGACAGTTTCCTGAAGAAATGGCTCTTGTTTGTCCTAGGGGCTTCAAGAAACGGGCACCGCGTGCTCTCAAGGAAATCCGTAAATTTGCGATGAAGGAAATGGGTACTCCTGACGTTCGCATTGACACCAGATTGAACAAAGCAGTCTGGGCTAAAGGGATAAGGTAGGTTTCTCCAGCTTTCCTTTCTGGGCGAGGGAGAACCTTGTAGCTGTGTATGTGTAGGTGCAGGACTTGGAGGAGTAGAAAAATTGGTATACTTCTTGCATGCAGTGTTTGTATTTTCTTTGCAAATGCTTCCTTTCTTACAGTGTGTGTGCCAAAGTAATCTTTCTGACACCTCTTCTGGTCAACCCCCTCGGCGTATTTGTAGCAAAGCTTCAGAAAACTCTGGAATTGAAATAACTTCATTCTACCTCCTAATAAGAATAAAGCAAAGGAAAGAAGGAATGTGGGTTTGGAGGCAGAGGGCGAGAAAGGATTGGGATATTGTAATGCTCTAGTACCCCAATCCCTATTGCAGCAGACAGTTTTTAGAAACACGGCTTTTTAGCAGTACCTACAGACCCAGGCTAGGTACCTGGGACCCAAACAGGATTAGGTTTTGAAGCATGCTGAATTGTTAAATGCTACACAGGGAAATAATGGCATGTTTTAAATAGGGCCATTAATCTTGTCTTGAAAGTACAAATGGTAAGTAGTTTGGGGGGCAAAAATTTACAACTATTAAATCTGCTACAGAGGCAGCTGATTTGGTGTTTGATGTGTGAAGATGGTCCAAAAGAATTCCTGTGAGGAGTGGGACCTCTTAAATCATAATAAAAGGTTAACTGGTAGGAATTAATACTCTGTGTGATACACTGGATACACACGAACCCTTTGTCTTGCGGGAATTAGATTCCTAAGTCTAGCCTATGACATACTTACAATCCTTTACCTGGAATTGTGTGCTTAGGCCAACCCTTCCTTCAAAAACAGAGTGGGAAGATGGCACTAAGATCTTTCTGGGCAGAGGTTCCTCTGTCCTTCCTGTTGAGCTGTTCCAGTTCAGGTGCAATGAAGAAGTAGCAGTTCAGCCAGGTGATTTCAGAGCTTATAATAGCGAGGCTGCCAACCAAGACTTCTTTATATTAACTGGTAGAGGTGTGGTCTGTGGAGCAAGGAGTCATCACATCTATCTTTCCAGCTGAGTTTAACTGCAGTTTTCACTAGTTTGGATAGAGAATGTATGCAAAGTAAAATACCTTCATCTGAAAGGATCAGGAGAGGCTGAAATCACTATGTCAGCTAGTATGATAATCAGTGATCTAAGTAGCAAAAAATGCTTTTTCACTTGATTCAAGAAAGGAGTAAATGGAAGAAGGTTCCTGTGTCTTAATAACTACATCCATCTGATTTAGTAAGTATGCTCTTGAGAACATACAGCAAGGGAGAAGTTCCTTCACATATTCTGTGCAGCAAAGTACTCTTGAGGAGGAGTTTCCCAAAATCCTGAATTCATTTTGAGGTGGGAGGTTATTTGAAAGAATGATGTAAACAAACAATTTTGCGCCTTCCCTCAGCAGCATCTTTTGGGCAGTAGTAGGGGAGGATGCTAAGCTGTGACTTGCCTGTTACAGACAAAATCATCTTAAGTGATTTAGTCATGGTTCCGTGGGCTTTGTGAAGAAGGAATGTTGGATCGGTTGTACACCCACGAGAAAGATCTTGATTCAGGTCTGATGCTTGCTAGAATTTCCACATGACTTCTGGCATGTTTGGGCACAGATTGGGCAGTACTGTGACTCTTGCTGACAGGGGCCTCAGTCTTTCAGAACAGACGCCTGGGGATTTTTCCTTACTGCTTTCTGTTCTAGTAAGAAATGCTCGTTAGTAACAGCTGCTGGCTGATCATACTCATGCTGTGCTTCATGTTCATCTTCAAAGTATATCTCCTGGATCAGTAGTGGACTTGTGATGCACTTCTGACTTTATGCTCCCACTGGATTATGGATTCATCTTACTCAAGGCTCAGTTAAATTTTACCTGCTCACTTTAACAAAACTAAAAAAAAAAAAAAGGCAGAAAAAGCTCCTCTAAGGCAAACAGCACAATCTCTAAGGTACAGGATTTCACTCTTGCTATTATGATGCTGAGATAGAAACACAATTGATTCATCATGTCTTTGCACAAATAGGCAAAGCTTAAGAATTTAAATCTGTGGGACCAGATGGGTTACACCCAAGGGTTCTGAAAGAGTTGGCAGATGTGCTCGCCAAGCCACTTTCCATGATTTACCTGAAATCGTGGCTAACTGGGGAGGTCCCATTGGACTGGAGGGTGGCAAATGTGACACCCATCTACAAGAAAGGCAGAAAGGAGGATCCAGGAAACTATTGACCTGTCTGACCTCGGTGCCAGGGAAGGTCATGGAGCAGGTCATCTCGGGTGCCATTAAAAGTCATATAATGCACAACCAGGGGATCAGGCCCAGTCAGCATGGGCTTATGAAAGGCAGGTCCTGCCTGACAAACCTGATCTCCTTCTATGACAGGGCGACCTGTTTATTGGATAAGGGAAAGGCTGTGGATGTTGTTTACCTTGACTTTAGCAAGGCCTTTGACACTGCTTTCCACAGCATTCTCCTGGCAAAACTGGCTGCTCAAGGCTTGGATGGGCACACGCTTTGCTGGGTAAAAAACTGACTGGATGGCCGGGCCCAGAGAGTTGTGGTGAACGGAGTTGGCGGCTGGTCACAAGTGGTGTACCCCAGGGCTCGGTTTTGGGGCCACTCCTGTTTAACATTTTTATTGATGATCTAGACGAGGGGATCAAGTGCACCCTCAGAAAGTTTGCAGATGACACCAGGTTGGGTGGGAGTGTTGATCTGCTCAAGGGTAGGGAGGCTCTGCAGAGAGACCTGGACAGGCTGGAGCCATGGGCTGAGGCCAACTGGAGGAGTTTCAATAAGGCCAAATGCCGGGGGCTGCCCTTGGGTCACAACAACCCCCAGCAGCGCTACAGGCTTGGGGAGGAGTGGCTGGAGACCTGCCAGTCAGAGAGGGACCTGGGGGGGTTGATTGACAGCTGGCTGAACAGGAGCCAGCAGTGTGCCCAGGTGGCCAAGAAGGCCAATGGCATCCTGGCTTGTGTCAGCAATAGCGTGGCCAGCAGGGACAGGGAAGGGATCTTACCCCTGTACTCGGCACTGGTGAGGCCGCCCCTCGATTCCTGTGTTCAGTTTTGGGCCCCTCACTGCAAAAAGGACATTGAATGACTCGAGCGTGTCCAGAGAAGGGCAACGGAGCTGGTGCAGGGTCTGGAGCACAGGTCGTACGGGGAGCGGCTGAGGGAACTGGGGGTGTTTAGTCTGGAGAAGAGGAGGCTGAGGGGAGACCTCATCGCCCTCTACAGCTCCCTGAAAGGAGGTTGCAGAGAGCTGGGGATGAGTCTCTTTAACCAAGTAATAAGCGATAGGACAAGAGGGAATGGCCTCAAGTTGTGCCGGGGAAGGTTTAGACTGGATATTAGGAAGCATTTCTTTATGGAACAGGTTGTTAGGCGTTGGAATGGGCTGCCCAGGGAGGTGGTGGAGTCCCCATCCCTGGAGGTGTTTAAGAGTAGGGTTGACATAGTGCTGAGGGATATGATGTAGTTGAAAACTGTTAATGTTGCATTAATGGTTGGACTGGATGACCTTCAAGGTCTTTTCCAACCTAGACGATTCTGTGATTCTGTAATTTGAGAGGGGATAGTAACCATGGAACAAAGAAATTTTACTTTCTTTTCTATGAATTAGCAGGTTTCAGTACATATTTTACTGAAAAATAATCTGTTGTCTTTGTTTTAGGAATGTTCCTTACCGTATCCGTGTGCGTTTGTCCAGAAAGCGCAATGAGGATGAAGATTCACCAAACAAGCTATACACGCTGGTTACCTATGTACCAGTGACAACGTTCAAAGGTAAGGTTGGATGCGGTCTTTCTTCCTCCACGCCGTTTTTCTGGACAAGTAGCGAAGTGGGACAGCTCCTCCTGTAAGGCAAAATTCAGATGAAAAGCATGCTGAAGGGGTCAAACTGCTGGCTTATGCTAGCTCTGCTGTAGAGAATAGGGCTGCTAGCTTGCTTGATCAGCATTAAAAAGTAAATACATAATTTCACGAGATAATCGTGTAAATTTTGAGAGAATAAAAAACACTGTCCATGGTCGTTAGAGTAGTTTTAAGGTTTGTTTTCCCATATAAAGTACATCCTCTGATGTCAAATGCTGAAGCAGGTTGAGTCTTTCTGCTTATCATCTGAGAAGTATCTTATTTCCAGAATTGATCTAACATGACGTTTTTAACATTTGGTGAAATACTTGCCTATATAGGGTGATCTTCCAGTAGATCAGCAAACTGGCTTTGAAACTGTAGGTGCACTTGTGAAAACTTGCATAGACATAAAGGGAATTGTCCTAGTAATAGGTGGTGATACAATTTCTTGTTTTGCAGGTCTACAGACAGTGAATGTGGATGAAAATTAAACTAATTTTCATTACAATAAAAGGATAAAAAGAAAGTTTATTCCTAAATTGGTTGTTTTTATTGTCTCTTCAAGATCTCATCTGTGAAGCATTGAGTTGAACAGGTGACAACATCTTAAAGCAGCTTGCTTTCTTTGGCCTCGCACATAATTCTGTAATTTTCTTAATTAAAGGTAGACTTTGGTTACATGTGAATGAAGTAAGGAGGAGATGAGAATGTTCCTATGTGGGTGGCAAAGTCCTAGTGGTTTTGTTTTGTTCTTATGGGAATAAAGAGCCACGACACAGTATTTTAAGTTAAGGCCAAGTTTGTTTAAAAGACAAACCAAACCAACAACAACAAACCCTAACCCCCAAAACTGTGAGATCGGTGCTTCATGTATGTAATCTGTGGATAAAGTTAACTCCCTGCATTTGGTCCCCACTGGTCTCCTGGGCAGACTCAGGGAGTGTCTCCCAAGCAGGTCTGTGCACTACACTGAAATGTGGCGTTCTGACCAGTGAATTCTGAGTGCACTAGCTCAGGGAATTTGTTTAATGAAAGTAGGACTAAAGGCAGTTATCTTCCACAAAATCAATAAATACTGTGCATGCAAGTCTGGTACAAAAAGGGTTTATTGAAAAGTGCATGTTTTCACAGACCAACATCAGAAGCACAGTCCATGTACACTTAACGTTTCAGCAAGACATACAAACTGGAATACAATCAAATATATTAAAATAGTTTCAACTACCAGCATTGAAACAGTTTTCAGTATTAGTGCAAAAAAGGCAACCCAAACTGCAGACAGTAGCCAAGAAGTGTTTTCCCCTGTTTTGGAAAAAAAAAAAAAAAAGGACAACTGGAGCCAGCCTGTGCTCTCCCTCCCAGTGCGGAAGAGGGCTTCAGTGTCTTCACACTGTAGACAGATGTTTCCTTTTACATTCAAAACAAGAACATAATTAATAAATCAATGGCACAAAACAAACCTACACACCCTTTAGCTTTTAAAGCTCTTCAGCTGAGAACCACAGACGAATTTATCAAAAGTCCACTGCTAATTGAAAGCCTTTTACAGTTTGTGCTTTGGCATCATTTCAGTGCATTTCATTTTTGACAGGTTTGCTACTACTGTGTGTTTAATTTTGTATGTTCACCCCGTGGCTGGCAGCTCATTCCATTTGTTTTGAGACTATACTGATGTAGCTTTGCATTCTCAAGTTTTGGCTTCAGTTCTAAGGGTTTCTCAAAGAAGTTAACTAATGACTGTTCAGTCAAGAGGGATGCTAAAATATGTTCAAAAGAGACAGTCCAGTCCCCTTCAGTTACAGGTGAAGGTTGAGAGTCTTTGTGAGGGGTCTTCACAGTGTCAGTAAAAACAGCATCCTGGTCTGAAGCAGAGGCCTCAGGCTGCAAGTCCTCGGTGAACTCGTCTGAGCCGCTCCCCAGGCTGATGCTCCTTTGTCCTACTTCTCCAATCTGAAGCAACAGTGTGGTCACAGTGGCGATAGCCTGGTACAAATCATTCTCCTCTGGATCTTCATGGAACATGCTGTACAAGGTTTTGCAGAACTGAATAAACTCCCTCTGTAAAGGATGAGAAACCCAAGTCAAACTGTAAGTGTAGGAGTTAGGCAAGAGCACCGTACTGGAAAGGAAGGCAAAATGCTGGGTATGCTATGTTTATATGCTCATTTATAGCTTCTGCCTGCTTGTAAAAAAAAAAAAAAGCTAGCTCGGAGATTTCAACCCTCACTGGGTTGAAAATCTGGTGCTGCAAGTCACAAAGGGAAGAGAGCAGAAAAGTATTTTGCTGCCTTGATGAAGGAGATCAGGACCTCCTAGATTACCAAAGGGCAAGTGAGATACAAGGCAAGGGATACAAGCACGGCTGTTACACAGACAGCAACCAAAGTAGCTGTCCACAGGCCGGCAAGCAACTTCCCTTGTGTTTCTCTCCCATCTTTCCCCAGCTCTTCTACTAATAAAATTCAGACATCTTCCCTGCCCAACGCCTTTCTCTCCTTCCTTCCCTTGCTCACCCATCACAGATGATTTATCAAGCTAGAGAAGATGTTTTCCATATCCTATTATGGTATTTGTGAGCTCTTGAGTTTCATACAGTTATGGGATGGCTAATTCAGGGTGAACAGGAGTGCAGGAAGTCCAGTCAAGTGATGCCTTTATGAGGGATGATAAGGCCCTGCTGAGCTGTCAGGTTAGGTACATGCCACCCACTTCAAACTTTCTTGAGCAACACCCACACAGAAGGATTCTGGGTGTAGTCCCATCTTTATATGTCTGTGCATTTGTTTTACTAATATGGGACCCTTTTCCCTCCAGGAGATTTCCTTACGCCAACAACATACACAAAGCTCCACTGGCATTAGGGAGGAGATGGTAAGATGATGAGAACCTTCAGCTGTATTACTTCATGCAGTACTAGCCAGCGCTTGGCTAAGACAGGGCAAGTCCCAGTTGGGTGATGGACTAAGAAAGAAGTTACTGGTTTGGTGAAGAGGAGGTCAGAGAAGACAGAACAGCAACATATATTCTCAGGAATTCTTTGGGCTTAGGAGGAGGCTTTTTTCCGGCCTGTTATGCTGCAGGTGAGGGTCAGTTTGAAATTCTTTCTATTCACCAACCAGTCTGAGGAGACGGAGTTGCTGCAAAGTAGCTCTTTAAACACCTGCTCACTGGACCAGAAGAGCCCAGTCCTCGATACCTGAAGGACTGAATCTTAAGCTGAGGCTGAAGTTACACTTTCTCAGAAAAAGCTAAACTGTTGTACCCAGTCATTTAATTTTCATGTACTCCTTTAAAAACAGACTACAGCCTTTAATGTATATACCTGGCTCATTTTCGGCAATTCTTTTTCAGTTTTAGAATCCTTTTCTTTGGCTAGATCCTTCAGCATCTGCTTCAACTGCTTTTGGTAATCTACTGCATCACCTTTTTTGGAGCAGACACAAAAAGGAGAATTAGTTTTCAAGTCACTGGAGTAAACTGACATTTCAAAATAAATGCCAGAGAGCAGAGATAATAGAGAAGGGTTAACAAATGGGAAGTTGGTTACCTCAATATGCACACATATCAGAGAAACATATTGGACATACCATTTGATTTTCCAATAACTAGTGGTCTTGAAGTTGACAGTAAAGGATTCCTTAATGGTGACTGGCTGTCTCGTTCATTTTCTGTGAGAGCTATCCAAAAAAGTGATAAATGTAATGATTAATCCTTCGAATGCTTGGTTACTTATGCTTTTAAAACTTACATATTTGAAGAAAGCAAAGTAATTGGGCAAAGATGTTTTTAAACAGTACTTCATTAAATCATACTGTAAAATTATGTTCACGTAAGTAACACTAGTGCTGCAGTGAGAGAGTCAAAAGTTTGCCAAGAGTGGCATGTTTAATTAAAAACTTTGCACAGAGAAACTACCACAAAATTTTGTCACCTAATCAAAACTGGATCAGGATGTGATAAGGAGACCTCTAGTACACATGGGAGTACAAGCCATCCAAAAACGTTAGTTCACATTTTGTCTAGAGTAGCCACATAATTGGCTGCAAAAGATCTCTGAATGCAGCAGATGTGAGCCTTGACATGGTATATCTATAAATTTTATTCAACAATGTTTTGACTGGAGTAATTTTTAAAAAGCAGTGAGCATAATTACAAATGCGCATCCTGTATGCTCCCAGCTGAAGGATGCACGATAGGGTTCTTCATTAAGCAGCCTTTTCCCAAAAGCTTTAAGCAAGAGATTTCTGGAGAAACAGGTATTCATTCCTCTTCTGATTTCTTACCCGGTGGGATATGCAGCTTATATAGTAACTTTATCTTTTCATTCATTTCTCCATTATACATAACATCTGCAAAGAAAAAAAAAAGAACAAGAAGGAAGTGGACCTGAGCATTTACTCCCACAGTTTAAAATATATCAAGCATCTCTCTGTGCACAAAAGATAATTGTTTGCATGGACAATACATGAAAACATACGGCCAGTATATTACACTGAAATATTTTAAGTTGTGCCTGTCAATGAGGAACAGCAGGTGACAGCCATCTGGTTTGGTCTTTGTTCTTTAAAATAGATTGGGAGTAAATAACACTATGGAGCCAAGGAAGATGACAGGGAATCTAGCAAAGGCTGTTTGCTGCCACAGATTAACAGGAATGTGAGAGGGGGGAGACAGAAAACTCTCTTTGGGACCATCATATTCTTAGTATTTCTCCCCTTCAGCCCCTACTGCTGTTCTATAGAATAATCCCAAAGGAGATAGGTACTTCGCATGTAATATAATTCATATTTTCAATGACCAGTAGAAATGAGATTCTGAACTTTTAAATGCACTGAAATACTGTGAAGAACTTTTTTTAAAAAAAAAACTTGTATCCCTCTAAGAATCAAAATCAAATGATAATATAATACAGGATCCCTTAGTTCACATAAAACAATTCTAAAAAGCTTAAGTGGCAAGAATATGATTTTTACTGAAGCTTTCAGTGTTGATTCAGGTTTTTTCACTTGGGGTCAGGTAACAGTTGAGATGTGGCACTTTCTTCAGCCAGATTTTGAGATGGGCAGCATCACCTTATTAGAACAGCTGGTGGCCTCAAGACCAGCCCCAGCACAGCTCTCAGTCCCTGCTGGCTAGCGTTTTTTTGTTCTGCTTACTGTCGACATATAAGGCAAGCAGGAGTCAGCTGTGTAAGATTAAGTCTTCAAGAAGCAGTTACAAAGAGATATATTGAGATTTCAGAGGTATATTGAGAGCAACAGTCTGGTAGAGAGGATTTCCTAGCATTCCATGCATACCCAAGTATAATTTTAATTCAAAAAATATTTTCAACAAAATTACTATTGTCCAAGAAATCAAATATTTTAATACAATATTCAATCATGTCCTTAGGCTTTCTTTTAAATCTAATTTGACTTCAGGTGATTGAAACACACAAACTTAATAAAAGTCCCTTGTTAGGCTAATTACAAGCCTAAAAAAATAATTTGCCCGCATCCTCCCCTGCCAGTTGTATGGCATTTTAACATCTGTGTCTAACCCGTGCGCCACCCCCGGCTCTGCCCATCTTCCACCCCGCAGGGGAGCCAATACCTAAGCAGCTGGCAAGCCCCTTGAATTCAATCAGCTGGTCCATGTTCTCATCCAGGAGCCGGAAGGTCCTTTGCGCGAGGACGTTGGTGTGCTCCCCGCAGGTCCAGGGCGAGACCAGCCTATACAGGTTTGTGAACTGCTGGGCATCGATGCGGTACTGCTCAGCGTAGGGTCTGCTGGGGTCATGTCGCTCCACCACCGGACTCGTCATTTCCCAGTAGCATCTTATCAAATGTTCCCTCTAAGAGAAATCAGAGGCGGGAGAGGGGAAATTGTGGTGTGCGGTATCAGAGAAAGCACAACCAGCAAAAAAAGGCATTCATATCAAAGTATGTGGGAAATGCTCAAAATTATCTGTGCGAAGTGCTGTAATGATACCAAGGCCATTCCTGTGAGAAAAAGCAAAGTATTAATCTTTAATTAGAGCAGCCAAGCGCTCTCATGATTTCCAATGGATAATTAATAACTTTGAAGGGAGACTGGGCAGATTCTTGGAAGAAATTCACTGCAGGCTACTGAAACTATTAGCCACAACTGGCTCGGCATGTCTCTAACCAGCCAAAGGTACAGAGGGTCAGAGAAAATCCAGGGTAAGCATTACACAGGCTTGGCCTGCTCATTTATTCTCTCTCAGACCTCTCTATTTGGATACCGTACCTATTAGTCTTCCCTTAGGGACAGGCTGATGCAAAACAGAGAGTCCTAACAAAATGAGCTGTCCCAGGGAAGCAAGTGTGCTAACAGTAAAGGAATCACCACCAAGAAACTAAATGAGGAAAGAGGAGGAGTGCAAGCCAGTCAAAGCTCAGAAACAGAGAAGCAAGAAGCAAGAGGGAAGTGCTGAAAAGCAAGCCCCAGCAGCATCCTCTTACAGCCACTAATGGAGGAAGGATACAACTGCTCTTAGCCACAAAGCTATGCAACACTAAGAACATACCACAGTCACATTCTCAGTATTTATAGCTATGAACAATACACAAAAGAAATGGTCCATTAAGGGCGCTAATTACATGCTTGGACCTCTAAATCAAGTATAGTTGTATAAGCTTAGATGTCCCTGTCATCAAATAACTTTATAAAAGTTCTATCGAACATAAGCTTGACAGAAAGGAACTGAAGTAGAAACTGCTTTTAGTTCTTAACAAATAAAAAAAAAGTTTAAAAATTTGGAACAAATAGCAAGAACACCAGTTCGTGGGGATTTTTCGCCCATGGAAAACAGAGTCTGCCTTTAAAGAGCATTAAGAGAGCAGGACTTAAAAGTACTGCAGAGCTCCCAGTGAGCAGAGCTATGTATTATTTAATTTATTCTGCACGTGAAAGTTACCAGAACCTAACTTCCCATGGACCATTTTCAAGCAGTAAGTTAGAAAAGAAACTGAAGCAATTCTCCTTTGAAGGATCAGTATCTTACTATTCCTCTTTAAGAACTCGGCAACCACAGAAAGGACAAAATTACAAGATCCCACCCAAATAATACAGCCCAGGCAGAGGACACAAGGTCCAAGGTGGCACTGCAAAGCGACAGCTAGAAGTTACACCCCGAAGCCTCAAATAGGTGCATCCTCTACTTTTCAGGGAGACCAACCTTGAACAAATCATACAGTTCCTCTAAATCTTCTGGAAGAATCGAAACATCAGGGATGACAACTCGGAGCTTAAAAAGAAAGAAAAAACATCAGTCACTAGCTTTTCTCCCATCATCACTTACATGAGCAGGCCCCTGAGCCCCACAGGGACTGTATTTATGTGGTCCAGCTGAAAACTGCAGTACAGAAAAATATCTGCAATTTTTCCCCCTTCTTTAGGTTCACCAGTTGGACAGACTCATGAAAAGAGAAATCCCTCAAGGGCTATTAGAAACAAAGACAGGAAGTCCGTAAACTGCAGGTTGCAGGAGGCCAGGGAAGCATCACATCGCACTCTCTTCTTACACTCTTCCCCAGGCATCTCCCTGGGGCCACGGTCAGAGACAAGATGCTGGGCTGGTCAGTCCTGAAGTTCTTGTTAACATGAAAGCCACCCTAGAAAATAATTCATGTGGCCGCAAAAGAAAAAACAAACCCATCAGCATCCCAGGAAAGAGCTTTTTCCAGAGTCAGTAATGATTCTTCCTTTTTTCAAAATCTGGTGGTGCCTTTTAAAAAATGAAAGCTGTCTGCCTGCAGAAAGATGTTAAGCTACCTCACTTGAAACAATACGCTACTCACCACATTTTGCTTGGTTGTGTCTTCGTGGCTCTGCAGGACACGGATTCGATGTTTGTAGCGCATGTGCTCTATCTGTGCCACAGAGTGGTCTCCAAATTTCTACAAGGGAGGGACAGAATTTTATTATTTTTATAGTATTTTATGATATTTGTATTTCTCATTTACTGAAACTACAACTTTTAAAGTGTTTTGAGTTCCTGAAGAAGCATACCCAGTATCTAACTGATCTGTCAGTGTAGGTATTTATACTACACCTAGCCTTGTGCATTTGAGCACTTAGTCAAGGAATCTGTAAAGATGTGTATTAAGTGTCAAAATATACACATTGAATTTAACCTTTTTATTTTTAAAAATTCTAACCTAACTGACCAGTAGACACAGAGTAGTATTTTACCTCATAGGAGTCATGAATCAGGTTAGCTATTTCAGTCACTGGGGAGGCTTCCTGGTCGTCGCTGAAGAATGCATGGTGATTACCAATAGGTGGCAGAGGGCTTTCCTCGTTTTTGACATGCTCTAAAAACCTGAAAGGAAGAAATATAAGCAACACAGATTGCACTGTGCTCTTCTCAGTATAAATAAGCAAACAAGTCCTATGGCTCAGACTTAGAAATAAATTGGTTTTCGGGCTGCTAGGCTTTTCAAAAATGCCTTCATGATTACTCATCCAAGGAACAGCAAGCCAGCCAAATGACTAAATGCTGCCCAAGGAAGAAAACTTCTGTCTCCTTGAAGTCTGGAGCAGGAAGCCTGTCACTCTAGGGAAGGCACGAAGAGCAGCAGTAAATATTGCACATTGACGCAATCAATGCATGTCTCGGTGCTGCCAGGAAATTTCACAGGACATCTACTCGTCTGATGTACAAAGCCCATTGTTTAAGGCAGACACCGCAAAAGCAGCAGCAGCAAGGTAACACGAAGGGTTCCACTGGTGCCTACAGCGCCCTGTCGATATCACACCGGCACGCAGTTGCCTTTGTTTTATAGCTCCTTCCATGATGGAAGGAGCACTCCTGCGTGGCCATACCTGCTCAGGATCATCAGGGCCTGCCCATCGTCCTTGCTGTTACACAGATCCACGGCATTGGCTTCCAGTATGGCCAAACCCAGCTGGAAAATGGCTTTGATCCCATCATAGAAGAAGCAGTCCACAACATTCACAGCACTTTCCAAGGGCATGATGCTAAGGAAGAGGGTAAGGAACCATGAAAGAGAGATGGAAGCTAAGGTTGTCAGATCCTTCATATGTTCAGCCAGTTCTGGAAGTTGCTCTTTTATAAGCTCTTCAAACACCGACTGGTCTACCTGAGCACCTGCAAATCACAAAGAAACAGTATTAGCCAGGACTGACACGGGACAAAATATTCTTTAAAGCTAATGATCGCTGTCAACTATCAACTGCAAGACTTTCTTAAGATTTAAGCTGACAAGATACATACACATCTACAATGAAAAATCCCATTATTCTCCTGCTGTGATCTCAACCCCAACCCTTATGTCCGTAATCCTTACTGTACAACTTTCTGCAAAAAGACTTTTGTTGATTCTCCCCAGTGCCTTTAGGGTGCAATGAAATAGTAATAGCAGCAGCTGTTGGTTTTGGTTAAAAGAGCACGTAATAATTAAGTGCTAGCGAAAGCAATCTTAAAGCATTTTACTGTTCGACTTGGGATCTATGCAGTGAAAATAAGAAAGTATACATTCCTCTCCAGGGTATGTGCTCAAGCAAGCAGGCAGTACAGCTTTAATTCTAAGTGAGAAAATATAAGATGGAAATCCAAATATGGCTACACACACTAAACACAAATAAAAATATTTACACATATATATATATAAGCAGATATAAATATATGCTTACACACGTATATATCTATATATAAAGAACAAAAGATTTCTGCAATGCCCAGATATACGCCTTCCTAACTGTCCCAACCATTCTTTCCAAAATGAGCAGATTTGTGCTCTGTTTTAGCTACTAGCTCAGTGCTACTTTGTCAGCAGCTAGTGTAGAATCAATAGTTTCGTATCGCTGAAATGGCCTGTGTCTACAAACCACATCTGCCACATCAGGGGCTTTAACCAAAGACACTGGAAGTTTAAAATGTTCCTGTATACAAAATGCAGTTACCTTTTCACAATTATTTTGTCTTTCCTTTCAAGTTATTTCATTTCTTTCTCATAGTTCATATTCTGCTAGTATTAGGAAATAACTTTAATTGCTAGGAAATTCCTGAGACATATATATACCCTTAGCACTCAAATCTTCCGTTGTTCAAAAGCAGAATACAACCTGGACAATTTGTGTCAGAGAGCCAGCATCTTTGGGCTTTGCATCTAAATCATAAAAAAACTCCCAGCTATGAAATTTCTCTGTCTTATAACTTTTCACAACAAGCCACAAAGAGCTTCTCCTGGTGGCTGAACAAACATTACAGCACCACAAATCAAAAATAAGTGCCAAAGGACATGCAAAGAGCTTTTGAGAAACACATCAAGCATGGTGCTTTGCTTTGAAGAGAAAGCCTTCTCACATCAGATGATCATAAATAAGAATGGTAAAGAAAGCAGGAGAAAACGGACTGGGGTTACTCAACAGAGGGCAGTTTTTGTTTGTTTTTTTTTTTTTTAACAAGCCTAAAACAAACAATTTAATAGCCATAGTTAATATAGACCCAATAAACAGAGCTGGTTTTAGGGGTATTTGTAGGAAGCCAGAGACAGATAGGCATCACATATAAAAAGGTAATTCCACACTCAGAGGCAGCACTGGCAAAAGCAGAGGTTTAAAAGGAATGTGCGATGCTGCCCAGATCTTTTGCAGATCTTGTTATAATTAAATGTTTACACCGTGGATGTAAGTCAAGAAGGTGTATTCAAAGTGACTTTTATGCTCACCTTTCCATTAGGCTCCCAGAAGCCATGAAATCTGAGCAACTGAAACTCTAATGTATTACAGCATGAAACCACGACAAGGTAGGAAAATACTAGGGTATCCATTTAAAAAAAGATGACCCAAGATGCAAACTAAATGACATCTCCAAGACTGAAAAGGCAAATCTGAGAAATTAAATTAAGTTTTCAATGTTTCAAGAATTTTAATATCAATATGACAGTCAAACAGATAAAGTGGGGTAAGATGGCCTGCTGGTTTATGCAGAGGATGGAAAAGTCATGGTGACATGAGAATAGGATGTGCATGATCCTTGCCACCACTCTTGATCCAAGTACAACTTGTTTCTACCTTGCAGCTATCTGCTTATAATTTCCTCTATGCATTGCTCAAGGTAGGACAGAGGGAATTCCTGAAGGAGGAGATAATGGGTGCCAGCCCTGCCTGCAGGGTTTTCCCATTTGCAAGCAATGAAATCATAAAAAGGCTTGTGAAAAGACAAGAGTGGTCATAGATGGCAAGGGTGAAGGAGGGAGACAGTCATGTAATAAAAAAAAGGTTGAGTAAAACTGAACTGCCTAAGTTTTGAAAGCAAAAATTGTGAATAAATAAATATTTTTAAAAAATATTTTGAATGTCATGAAGAAAAGGCCCAAGAAAAGATGGAGCTCAGAAGGCCTGTTACAACTAAGGTCACCAGCTGTCTTGACTGTAGAGATTACTGGCTGACACAGGAGGAAAAGCACAGTGGCGGGTATCAAGATCAGAGATCACCAATCACAGAGAGATCAAAATTTGCACAACAGTGTTGGCATTGCGGACAAAGAAGGAAAGTTGGGTCTTGGAAGTGTTATGCAGGAAGAAACAATACAAAGTTTAGACAAGAGCTGGTTGCAAATTAAAAAAGAAGGTCAGCTGAAATGTGAAGCCAAGAACACTAACTCAAGCAACAGGAACCAGAGGATGGACAGGGTGAAGAAGATCAGTAGCACCGATCTGGGCACACTAAGGTCTAGGGTCAATCAAAGCTTCAGAAGTAACTGCTCAGTGAGGCAACCATGCTGCAAAATTACACTGCTGCTGTTTGACCAGGGGGAGCAGGGGACCTTCCAAGCTGAAGTCCCTGGCTCTTCACACTGTGGTGAGCTGTGGCAGTACCTCTTCTAAAGTCATGGTACTCTTTCCTTTGGGTACAGAGGACAGGAAAACAGAAAGACAGGACAGCCATGACTATCAGCACTCAAACAATGTAGGCTGTAGCCATGGCAAGTGACAGGCAAGATACAAAGTCAAAATCAAGTACAACCAGTGATATGGCCAGTGGGGTAACTCAAGTTTGGGTGCAGAGAATGCTACTTAGGGGCAATAACCCAACAAGCACCAAAGGTATAAGTAATTCAAGGCAGACTGATGACATCTAGAAATGCACAAGGACAGAAAAAGCTGTTTCTTTTTTAATCAAGGATGGAGACAGACAAACATGGAAATAAGTCATCAAGACAGCAGTTTAGAGTCATGTTTGGAGACAAGAAGCAAAATTCTGACAAGTGGGACAGTTACAGTGCCCAATCCGCTAGCTGACAATACCAATAGCATTCAAGGCACTACCAAACATCCTAAGCATCCAGCTAACTTTGGAATAACTGCTTTAACTTACCTTACCTGCCAGCTCCGGGACAAGACAGTGTGCGGAGGCACAGTGCCAGGAGGAAGGTATGACAATCTCATCCTCCAAGAAAAAGATTGTAAATCTTCTCAGATGTCTCCTCCCACTACTCTGGCAGAACAAGAGTGCCCACACCATTTCTAGTTCCCAGAAGCACTCCTGTCCCCACCTCCTCACAAGTGACCCTGATCCCTCCCTTGCTACAGCAATGGTGTAATGACAGATGCCATAGCTAAAGCGTAAGGTCAGCATTAAAGAGGGAAAAGCTCTCAAACATTTCTCTAAGAGGAGGAAGTGACTGCAAAAATACTCTTTCCTGTATGCATACCTGCAATTACTGCATCAAGCTACTCAGCCCCTCTCTTCCTGTGCATTAGGCAGACGTTTGCACAACAGTCTTAAAAATAGTTGCATTGCAAAGAACAGGGACACATAGCACATGCAGTACAAGGCATGCACTGCAGAGGGACTGGGCTTATTTCTTAATGCAGCATCTCGCATTCAGAGGGTTTTGTATCAACCCTCATTACAAAGGGCCAGTTTAGATGCAAGCCTGTATTAACTCTGGCAGTCAGGCAATGCAGACAGGTCAGATCAGAAATAGCTGCCCTAGCAGATCTTTCTTAGGTTCCTTTTAAGCAGCTTGAGTCTCTAATACTGAACATTCCTAACCAAGGCATGCAAGCTCTTCTATTTTTACCTAACAGGCAAAAGTGCCACCGCATTCTGACCAACAGGGAAAAAAAAGACAAACTGTAAAGTTAAGCATATATTTATAGTTCTTGCAGTTCAAACCCTTCAGACCAAAACCAACCCCAGCTGGAACCTGAGCAGCCACCGCTGCTGTCCCTCCACACTGAACCAAGTCCATGGACTACCTCACCCATGGGGTCTGGACCTCAGAAGACCCTGAGCATTTTACTCACACTAATGCCACTTGTCTGCCCCTTCCCAGTTAGTGAGAAGGGAGACACCAGCTCACCTATCACTCGGTGGTTGAAGTAATCTGGCAGCATTCGTTCACACACAGCAACCAGCAGCCAAAAGGCTTCTTCCTCTTTGGCATACAACAGCAACACAGAGGTCAAAATATTCATAGACTTACAAGGGCAAAGAAGAAAACGGGATTTGTTAGTGACAGCAAATCCTACTGACAAGAGCTAAATTGTGGCTATTTTTAAAGAAATAAAAGTAGCCTAACCCGATGTAAACAACTAAAAAAAAACCCCAAATAACAAGAGAAATGTAATAGACAGCAAACACATAATTGCAACCCAAAGGCATAACAGGTTTTTCAAGCTTATATACACTGCTTTTCACAAGAGCAGTAGGGAACAGTGGAGAGAAGCACAGTACTGGATTTGCCCAGATACAAAGCAGCTAACTGACAGTGCAAGATGTTTTGGGGCTGCATTCCTCTCCTTCTGGCATCTGGACCAGCCTGATGTTAATCAGAATTCAGGGAGCTGCACAGAAGGTAAAATTATTTTAGCGGGCCAGCTTTGGAAGAAAGGGGCAGAACTTTAGTTCATTAAATCTCCAGTGCTCTACATGAATCTCATCCGTGCAGGCCAGTTTACTTTGCACTGTGTCCAAGTACTGTGCAAGAAACACATTTTCGAACAAACAGAAGCATTAGAAACACTTTTTTTTCCCCTCCTTTAAATGCAGTTTTCAAAATGCTGATGAAATACCTCTGTTAAGTCTGTGCAGCTGTTTTCCAGAGTAAATGACATTTAATATCTGAAATTATGTACTTTTCCTAACTAGAAGGACATTATTTATCAAAACCACCACTAAAAATACTCCCAAGAGAATGATAAAACTGACAGAGTGGAAAGAGGAAAAAAAGCAGCGAGCATTATCCCACTGGGAGTTTTTCACCTGGCAGTATCCTATTTTGGGGTTCCTGTGCGCATATGCTGTGAGCACCCTTCTCAGGGCAGCTATACCCGTCTCGCTCTGGAAGGCAGGGTGCTCTGGCAGTGAGCGGTGGAGGTCACGCTCAATCTCCTCTGTCGCCATACAGCACTTGCCCATGGATGCCTCCACCAAATGTACATAGTAACCAGGATGCGAGGTGAGATCCGTCACAGCATCTGAAGGCAGGAGGAAGAGAGAAAGGAGGATGCAAATGGATTAGGATGACACTAAACTTAGTGTTGTGGGTATTACTGCTTGACAGGATGTAAGCAAGATGGTTTTCCCCAAGGTACCAGAATTTAGTGGAATCTCCAGACCTGAAAGAAATAAAAGTCCTAGCAGAATACGTGTCTTGAAAACAAAATAAATATCAGCAAAGCTTATATGATGCAACATCATTCAAAACAGCCTAATACCGACATTGAGCAGAAAACTTCCCCAGCAGAAAGTACTACTGGGAAAAATGTACTTGGTGCTGTTCACACCCTCCAAGGAGGAAAAACTCCACATGAAGGAATACTTTTTACAAATGTTTGAACATGTCATATACTGGATTAAGGACTAAACTTGAAATCATATTGTAGGCACATTCTGGCTCTGCCAGATCTGCGGATGAAACCAGTTGTTTTTTTCCATCCCTAGATTCTACTACCCCTGCCAACATTCAACAAAAAGCAGACCCAAGACTGCTGACTTTAAGATGTCATTATTTTGCAATAATTTGATTTGTCTAGGCTTAAATCAATATTTATGCTACAATCTAATTGTTGCTTGAAGATTAACATTATTTTATGAAAACATGACGTTAATTTTAAATTACACAGATGAAGGAGATGTTATGTCCATTCTTCTGTGCATCATGTCATGTCATCCTGAGATAAAATTTTTACAGATCTACCTAGGTACTTCCTTGTGCTTATTAATTCCGTTCAGATCATCTCTCTTCTGTAAGCAGTATCATAAGCTCCATGTAAACGACCTTTAATTGCCCTTGGGAGATTTCTTGACTAAATGTTTTGCCACTTTCAGAATCCGATGATGCTTACAGCCAACATTTCTAAGCATGCCCACCTGAGAAGAGCAGCCAGAGTTTGCCTCTTAAGGATTCAGGGATTCCCATAGCAACAAGTTTTCTGATCTTCTCTGTGCGAAACATGCACACAGTTCTGCCATATTCTACAAAATGGTCATCCCACAGGCTCTCTTTAATTTGCTCCCTAGACTGGGAACAAAAAGATGTGTTTTAAAAGAACAAATAGTGTGTATGTGAGAACCCATAAACAGAAACATTTTACATATTAGAAATTCTGCAGTGTATTTCAATTACCAATGGAAATGCGAAGTCTGCTCTAAGGACTGCAACTGTCCCCATTTTACACATGGAATTCACCACACAGGGAGAAAAATTATAAATATTTACTAGAAAGAAATGGGGGGAGGGAGAAGAAAAAACTCCAAGCAAATAGAAAAGCCGTTATCACATATCTAACTTCTCCAGCCAATACAGAGTTCAATTTACTAAAAATGAGTATCTGTTTGAATGTGATCCCATCTTTTTAAAAAACGAAAAAGCCCAAACCTCCTACAACTTCCCCCAAATGATACATACCTTTCCAAAATCAAGGCCTGCCATTCCTGACTGATGAAAGTCTGACCTTAGTGCTTCTGCATTGAGCAAATAACTGCTCTCCTTTTCAGATTCGCTTCTCTCCTTGCCTTGTGAAGCCTCTGTTCCCAGACATGCGGGCTCACCATCCCTGAGCACACATGTGGATCCAAAGGCAGGACTGCTCTGGAACGAAGAATCAAAGCGGTAATGACTGAAAAGAAGCTAAGAACTACATCCTCAACTGTCTTTGAGACACAGAGCTGGGTTAGCCTTTGCCTTTTGCATCAAAACCTTTCATACCTTTCTGAGGAAAGGCCTTACTCTGACTTTAAACTTCATTTTTTACTTTATAATTCATTTGTATGTCAGGAAAAGGGTTGTTACTTTAAAACAGAAGTTGTTAGTAAATTCTAAGTGTCCTTGATGACAAGCTACCAATCAATCTTCTTCGGTTAGGATTGGAAAAACAGAATCAGAGAACAGTTTAGGTTGGAGAGGACCATCTTTTTCAATCCCATGCTGAAAGCAGGGCCCCTTAAGACCATTGCTGGGGGCTGTATCCAGTCAAGTTGAGTAGCTCCAAGGAAGGGGAGTCCACAGCCCCTCTGGGCAGCCTGGTCCAGTTCTGCCCACCCTCAAGGGAAAATCTTTCTCTTTTTATCTATTTGGATTTTCTCTTGCTGCATCTTGGGACTGATGTTGCTTGTTCCTCAGCACCTCCTAGAAAAGTCTGGCTCCATCTTCTCTGTAACTCCCCATTAGGCAGTGGAAAACAGGCTGTTTCCTCAGTCTCTCCCCGTAAAGCATGTGCTCCAGCCCCTGATCATCTTGTAGCCCTCCACCGGACTTACTCCAATTCGTCAATGCTTTTCTTGTGTGGTGGGGTAGAGTCAAAACTGGACACAGTACTGCTGATCAGCCTCAGAAGTGCTGAATAGAAGGGAATAGTAACATCCCTTGACCTGCTTGTTACAATCCTGCTAGTACAACCCCATATGTTGTTGGCCCTCTACCTCTTCACTGTAAGAGCACACTGCGTGACTTATAAGCTCAACCTGTGTCTATCATGACCCCTCCACCTTTTCCACATGGCTGCTCACCAGGCAGCCAGCCAGCCCCTCCTGTTGCATGGGGTTACTCTGCTAGGCTTCTCACCAGCTTTTGTTGAATTTCATGAGGTCTCTATCAGCCCTCACTGAGATCTCTGTGAAGGGCAGCCCTGCCCCACACCATATTCACTGCTCCCTGCAGTGTGTCAGTCACAACCATGCTGCAGTTGTGCTCCATCCCGTCAGGCAGGTCTTTAAAGAAGGCATCAGAAAGCACTGGGCCCAAGATCAACCCCCTGAGAAAGGCAGGACAATGGACCAGTGGATAAACATACTGAATTCATAATCCAAAAAACCCCCCAGAAGTTCAGTACCTCATTCTTATTTGGCAAGTTGTTACAGTGCACTGGGTTGCTGGAGTTCACCTCCTTTAGCCTCTGGAGCAGGTTCTCCACCAAAGTATCTCGGTCCTTCAGCTCAATGAACTGAAAGGCCATCTTGCTCCTTATGCTAACAATGATGGGGTTAGGGAGAAGGCTTGTGTCCTCCATCTTCTCTATACTGATTACCTTTTCCAGAAACATTACAGAAAACACATTATGCACCACATCCACACAATATCCTAAAATAGTCTACATGTACAAAAATGAACAAACACAGCATTCATATGCACACGTGCTTTAAACAGGGTTATTCTTATTGCCTTTCCTTGATCAGACACATCCTACCACCTGAAGTTCATGGCCTCTTTAGAAGCTCAAAGCAGACACTAAAAAGTATCCCAGCTACCTTCTTTTTTTTTTTTTTTTTTTAAATTACTTTGCAGCCCACTTCTGGAGAGTTGACTGAGAGGAAAGAGAAGAAAGGGGAGTATGACTAAAACAAGATTTAGAAAAGGATCAATTTGATCAAAGTCTGGGGGATGCAGGGGGAAATTTGCTTTCACACTTGAAGATAAGGTAAAACAGTTGTTTTGTTGTTTCCGATTAAGTATATAACATTGTTCTCTTACTGTTTCCTGTTTCTGTAACAGTGGAAGGTAGGTTGCTACAGTTAGGATATCATTTGGATGTTATTCTGTTATTAGTTGAGGACGAAAGGAAAGCTTTAATTAAGTGATCATAACAGCCTTGTATCCACAGCATATCAGGCAGGTGTTTGCTGACAGCTTCCTTCTCCTCTTCTACTCCCACCACCTTCCCATGCGCTCTCCCTCCATTTAAATAAGTCTCCGATTTCATGGAAATTTGGCAGCTCGTCACAGCATCCAGAACATCCCCTTTTTCTCTCAGCCCTACAGCTTTGCAAAGTATCCACATGTTTGCCAGATTTTGTCTATGGAAGAAGAGCTTCAATGCTTTTAAGTGTTGACCCCAGGTAAGGATATTTTTATATTGCTAGCGTGGGTCCGAGCTGAAGTCACCATCAACATCAAGCTGGATGTATGTTGCTGTGAAGCTGGGAGGGGAGTCCTGTCTGAGTCTTGGGCCGAGCAGACTCTGCTTTTTCAGTGCTCTGTTCTGCTGCATTACCTGTCCATACTTCACTTTGAGGATCATGTTGAATCACCTATATTTTGAGGAACTCATGCCCTAGTGAGTCTCAGAACAACCTTTACAACAATCCTGTAGGCACCATACACCCAAGCATCCTACTCTTTCTCATCAAATGATAGTCTGCAGCTAAGTCAAGTGACAGTGGATGCTTATAGCAGAAAACGGCAAGCAAGGACCCGAAATGAAACAAACAAACAACTCTACCTCTCTAAGTGGGATGATAACATTGCAGCAGCCATTTTCTTTGCTGGCAAAACAGATATAACTGTCTGAAGTATACATCCTTCCCACTGTGTGACAGCGACTAAATGGCGTCCAGAGAGAACAGTCTACAACTTCGTGCAGCTTCTCCTTCCTGGGCAATCTGAAGAAGGCCCGAAACAATTCATTCTGTGCTCTGGCTTCAAGATCCCTTAAGAAAAAGCAGTAAGAGCGAATCACAAGACCTTGAAAGCCAGGACATCCAGCACAAGGTTCACTTTTCTTGTTAGCCTCACCAAAGAGCAAGGGATACAGAATTAAAGCACCGTGCACAACAATCTTCATTGCCTATGTGAACAGATCAATAAAAGACCACCTTTGGAATACAAGAAAGAATCATTATCAATACTTGCTTGCTTAACAATAAGGTCAAAAACAACTACTGTAGTGACTAGGAAGGGAAAGGACACTGATTTAAATCATGTGGTTTGTTGAGGTGTCTTAAAATTACTATTTAACCATGCATTTTCTATGGCTGCTATACAATTTTCCAACCTCAGAGAGTTACAGATTTCAATGCCCAGGAGATAATAAAATCTTTCATCTGATGAACAAAATTGAGCAGTGGAGATTAGCTTTATGTTCCTTGTTTCCCTTCCCAGCAGCATTACCAACATCACCCCAGGGATTTTGCACCTGTACCCAAAAGTAATGCATTTGCTCAATGAGTACTTCTGAAGTGGTCAGTAATAGAAGAGTTAATGATGGTGGCATTTACATCATCGCATCCTTGATTTGCAGAGGTAGCAGCCTCCGAGGGCCATCAGAACAGTTACAAAATGCAAAACAGTTTCAGGTCACTTGCAGATTCAGCTGGGGAGTAACAGCACCAGCTACATTGTTTGGACTTGGCTTCCTTCCAGTCACCCATCCACATTTATGTGGAGAAACAAAATTTAAATAAATGAAGCATTCATTACTGAGCTATGGTTATACAGACTTAGCTTTGGGGATTTTTTTTTCTCCTCCTTTGTTAATGAAGAAGTCTGCAGTAATTTAGAGAGCTATGCAATTACATTATAAACAGGCCACAGCTATTAGCTCACCAACAGCAGCTCCAGAAACATTAGGGCTTAAATTCTATCATTTTCTTTACTACAAGTAAATTTTTCCAAACATGATTCACCTTAGGGGAAAGAAAAAAAAAAAAAAAAAAGCTTGACTGTTCCATTAAAAGAATTTAAAGCGTGGGCTGAAGCATAACAGGGAGTGGTACCTTGGTGCTGTAAATCCCCTCTCCACTCCTTCTTTCACCCTCCTCTCCTGCAGACACCTTCCCCCTACCCCAGCCCTGCTGTTTAAAAATAAGTTGAGACTGATGGAAGCCTCTGCTTCAGCACGTAAATCAATTGTTTCATTTCAGTTTAATCCATAGAGAAAACGAAAGCCATGTGAAACAGGGAGGAAGACAATCCAGAGCAAACTGAGGTCTGAGAAGGGAGGATCTGTTTCTGTGACCCAACAGAAAAGACAGGAGTTTGACCAGCGTTCAGCTGCTGTTTCCTTCTCAAGCATTATCTTCCTTAATAATATTATCCAAGGAAAACAGACAAATAGTCTCCTGTTTTTCACAAAGAACAAAGAAAAACCCTCTTTGTGAAGAAAGATAAAAAGGTTGCTCCCAAGTTAAAATTCCACAGCGAGAGCAACTCTGATAAGTGCCCGCAGCGATCTGCTATTGTGACAAAGCTGGATCAGGATATGCCTCCTAGTTAACTCACCACTAAAATATTTTCCATTTTTGCACAGCACAGATGAATGCTGCTGATAGCATCTGCAGTCAGGTCTGGGTAGAGCTGTGCTCTCCTGCTATTGTGCTGAGAAGGTAAAACCCTCCCTGCATCTATTCGGTCGTGAAAATTTCTATGTGAATATTTTACGTGAAACGAGGCATTATACAGAAGAGTAAGACATCTGTTGACACAGAGACTGTGTGCTAAGAGGTGACTGTTTCTAATTCTCAAAAATCTGCAGTTTCTGAGTCTTCAGGATTTTGCTGCATCTCTTAAGACTGCAGGCTCCAGGCGTGGGGCGGTTCAGACAAGAAGCCACAGGTTTTAAGCTGAAGAATGACATTTCCCGCATCTGAAACTAAGTGAACTCACCAAGCACCACATCCAACCCCCGCACCCCATACTGGGAGAAGGCTGCCAACCCCAACATCCCTGGAACTGCCTGTCCCTCCATGACTCACAACACAAGATCACATGGCCACCACAGAGACCACACCACATCCAGGGATGCCCCAGAGACAAGTGCCAAAACAGGGGCCAGCCTGCTGGCGGGAAGGATCCCGGAAAGAAAAATGGTAGCACGAGGATGAAATGTTGTCAGCACTTACTGCTGTGGGCTCAAACAAGAGGTTTTGTTAGAAAGTGGCACACAGTGAAAATATTTTCTGTTAGGCAGGCAAATTCTAGGGCTTAAAGCAATTGCTTCCTTTCATAAATACAGCCAAACAAAATTAAAGCTGGTTAAAAAAGCCCCAAACCCTGTAACTCAAAAAAGCCCACAAATAAAATCAGTTCCTAAAACAAGACAGGCAATTGTTTAAACATGATACAGCAAAGATGCAGCGACTGGCCCATGTCACCAGGTCCCACAGCTTCCATTCTGAGTTTCACAATACCTCCAACACCAAACAAAAAGGCAACCTTTCTGTCTGTGTCCCAATCTGTTTGAAATTTTCTCCTCTAACTCAACAATTTCCATGTTGGTTTGTTTTTTAAGCAAATGCAGCGTACTGAGTTGTACCTCAGAAAAAGAAGTAATGCTAATGTTATGTAAAAATAATGTTTATCGAGTGTTTACATGTGCATCGGAAGAATAAAAGGTGAGAAGACGCAATTGCCTTGTTCCCTTCAGAAAACTCAGCAATTCTTTCCAAGTGCAGTTCCCAACTTGCATGGTACGGGATCCTGGACTGCCTCCAACTCCAGCACTTCAAAGTGAACGGCAAGTCTGAACTGCAATAACTCCCAGTGTATGACCCCTACATTACCTTCCAAGAGTTTTAAATTAAAGGAAATAACACACAAGACTAACAAAATGCCTAAAAGTATCAGGACACTTAAAATTACGTCCTCACTGTCAAATGTTTTTCTCTGTTTTAACTCTAACAGAAGTCAACTTGGCAAGTTTTTAGCTCTGCTGAGTCACTTGCTGTCTATCTAAAATCTAAACAAACTGGTTGACCTCTTGCTTTAGAGAATAATTATTAGAATTTTCTTGCTATTCAGACTCCAGAGAGTTACAGATTTTAGAAATAACACATCCCATGATACACATCTTGTTTACTGGAAGAACTACTAAATTTGTGTGGCAAGAAAGGCTTCTTGTAAGCAAGCCAGGAGAAGTTATATGAGAAGAGCCAACATAGACTTGTCAGAACATATGTAAAATGAACATCATTCCCTTATGTGGCAGGAACACTGGACTTGTAGATGGAGGAGATGCAACACTTGTTTTAGGCATTAATTTATGAAAATCTTGATATTTTCTCACATGTAAGTAATAAAACTGGATCGAAGTGAAAAACTGTTATACCAAGCCAGCTGAAAAAAAGAGTACCCCAAAAAGCAGCCCACAAAGTCTCCCTCATAAATTGGAAGACTGTATCAAGAGGATCTCCTTGATGGTCTGTCCTGAACTAGCTTCTGTTCAACATCTTCATCAGCAATCCCCATGACGGATCAAGAGATTGTAGATTGTTGTTATTAAACTTGCACACTACCAGTCAGGCTGGCAGAGACTAATAAGCAGACCAGCAGGATCAGATTCAGATTGATAATTATAAACTTAAGGGATGGTGCGGAAAAAAAGCATTACAAGTATCAGACATGAACTCCACCAGCAGCCATTCAGCAAACAGAAAAGACATAGGGGTTGCACAGGATCACAAATTGAACATGAGCCAACAGCCTCATGCTCACAGGAGGAAGAGGAGCACTGCACTGGGCTGCAGAAGTGCATGGCCACCAAGATGCAGCACTGCAGTGCTGGAGTTGCTGCAGAGACAGTCATCCTTCTCCTGCCCTGGTCAGCACTGGCAAGGCATTGCAGGCAATCCTGTATCCCACCATCTCATGGGATAAGTGATGAATGTCCAGAGAAGAGTGACTAAAAAGGCCAAAATCAGGACCAATAAGAAAAACCTGGCTGAACTAGAGAAGTGCAATTTAAAGAAAAGAGAAAGGACATGCATACCAACCTCCAAATACAAAAATGGTTGCTCTAAAGAGAGAACATCTGATCTCTTCAATAGTACTGGGTAGGACAAGAAGTAACAGACTCAAAAAACAGCATGGAAGATTCAAGTTAGACTTCAAAAAGACTTTCCAACGATAGGACAGTGAAGTACTGGTATGGATCCTGCTATTTCTATTACTGGAAATCCTTAAACACAGGTTAGGAAATCATCTGTCACAAGAGATACACAGAGATAATCCTAACCCCGCCTTTTGCTCAGCAGTTGCAATAAAAGAAGGTTCTTTCTAGTCACATCCTCCATGTTGCTCAAGGTTTACAGCTTTCTTGGATTCCCTCTCCGAAGGAATTAATGCAGCCTGAAGTGACATTTACCATTCAAGTTACTTCAAGCAGTTTCTGATCAGTTTAGATCAGTGTTAAAAGCCTTCTTTGCCTTTGTATGAGGCAAAGCCATCCTCATTGGCGATTCACAGTTAGACATGAAGAAAAGAAACGGAGGTGGTTAGAGCCTGGAGAAACTTATCATACTTTTGAAACCCTACTGACACCAGCACTAAAACTTTTAAATCGCGTGTTCTGCTCTGGCCAATTTCCTCAGTATATTTGAGGAATGCAATATGGATATCTTGCATCCTGAAAGAGACGGAAATAAGAAATACAAGAAACCTATACCAGAGATTTTAGCAACCTTCCTATTAAAAAAGAAAAAACAGTTACTGTATGTTCCAGTAAAATTGTATGGCATGTAAATATATTTGCAAGAAATGGCATCTGTAGTTATCAAATGCCTCACCTTTACTTTGCTTTTTATGGCAATTAACTTAATTGCCATTAATCCCTTTATAATCCATTGTTCTGAGCCTTATCCTCTCATTAAACAGCACAGAAACTTGTATATTAACTTCTTTGACTCTGGCTATGATATAATTTGTCTCACAGACCATGGGGCTCATCCCACAGCCTCTCTGAGTCCCATCCCTCCACTGCTAAGGATGACCCCAAGAGCCACAGGAACTGCAGCAAAGCTTTCTGGTTTTCAGAATTAATATACAGACCATGATGGCATTAAAAATGCGTTTTAAAAAAAATAAAGATACTGAGATGAGCCTCTTGCAAAAGAAAGCCTAACAAACAAAGGCAATCTACAGCAATTTCATTAATTTGACACAGCTGGAATAGTTCTAATGACATGTGGATTATTGCTTGCCGTTTGATAGACTACTATGTGCTTCCAAATCACGCACAAGAATTAACAAAGACAATTATTAGGGGGAAAATGTCAAGAGGAAAATAATTGTTCTTGTAATACCACGATGGCTTCAGGAAAAAAAGCAGCAACAAAAACTTCAGACACCAAAAAAGTTCAACCCCCCCCCCCAACATGTTAACATTAAAAACCAGTTTATCCACTATTCAATCTACAGACTTGCTTAATCACGTTACATCAAAGTAGTTGCTGAAGTGTGACAAAGGGCACCAGAAACGAACTTATCCAACCACTACCTAATTCGTGCAGAGGAAATGAGATTTTGGCATCTTCCGTGTTTCCATGTTTTCCTTTCTTCCATCACAAGTCACAGCACATCAGCACAGGTTAGAGAACATCTTACCCAGTAACTCTCCAGTAAATATATTTTTATCCTTCCTTCTCCTCTGCCTGCCCCAACATTTTTTTAAGTCGCAAGGAAGGAGAGGAAAAAACCTGTTTGAATAAATGTATGGGATGGTTTCTGTTGCTTGTTTGCTAACAGACATACTACTTTTCAAAAATGCCACAAGGTACTTAGAGGTTGATTTCCTGAGAGCCTCCTTATTATAGCACACTACTAAGCTTATACATTTCTTTGCAACTGTAATTTTAGTTTGTTTGTAGTTTTCCATTCAGTTAGTACCCCTGATTCAAAGACTATTTTGGGAAGTGACGATGATGAGTTAAAAATCAGCAGATGCTGAAAATATCTCCCCCCAGTTTTTTGCTACATCTCCTCCAGATTTACTTTCCTTGCTTTGTGCATCTAACTTCTCAGTCCAAAAGTGGTAAGAGCGTGGAATGGTAAAGCATGGAAGGCAGCTTAGCTACAACCTATTGCTCATAGCCATGTACATTAGTTAAAATACATATCGTACGTTTCTTGGGCCAAAAGCCTACAATGTTAACAACACACAGTTACATACACATTGTAGAGACAACTGGAGCTCTTGTGTTTTAAGCAACCCTGGCTATGAAAAAAAAAAAGCCTGCAAAGATGTTCATGGCTTCTCACCACTATATGACCTCAAATGAATTCCTTGATGACATCATGGATTAAATCCTGGTGTCAGTGATTTTTCTTATCATGTGTACATATGGAATTGCAGAGAAAGTGCATTTTATTCTTTTAAACTCCATTATGAAACTTTGAAGTGTTTAGCTGAGATGTATAGCCAACACCACTGCAAAAATGCCCCTCAGAAACAATAAAACTGCTACTGGACATGTCTCTGGTTTTGGGGAAAGGATACCATGCATCCCTAATGTTTTAGCCAGGAAGCAACACCTGGGTCATTCCCTTCATACCTCTGGCAGAGGGAGAGGAAGGAAGAGCAGGAAAGGGTATGATTCAGGGGGGAAAAGTGCTCTGCTCACATCCCATTCAGAAAAAAAGTATTTTAAACCACCATGTTAACCCTGATGCCCCAGGCAAATTCCAATTTGGGCTACTCCAGCCTGCCCACCTAAAATTCCTCGGGGCAGTTTCCCCTCCCCATTCCCACAGCAGCAAATAAAGCACTGAGTGGTTGTGTTGTGCTACGCCCTGAGAGCTCAATGCATTTCTGTAGTGGGAGAGGAATGCAAAGATGCATTTTGGGGACGGATGGGGTAGAGCTGACAATAGCATATTAAACTGTTGCAACTGCCTGTGGGTTTAAGTCCGTAACTGCTTGCTAAGTCTGCTATGGCAATCACACTAGTGGGAAATTCCATGTTTCAGATATGATCAAAAGCAATAATTCTACAGAATTGAAGGCACTAGGAAAGCCTACCCATTGCCAAAATTACAAACAAAATAACGTTGCTCTTCAGGGAAGATGGAAAATACCCCTTGCTGCAATCTACTCTTCCATAGGAAATTGTACTTTTAAAACAAATGAACAAAAAACAACAGTGACGTTTAAGGGAAGAATATCAAATGGAAAAAAGGCATCTTGCACACAAGTTAAAATGCACCTATTGGATGCACCATAATACATTATAAAATCTCTTCTGTGCCCAATCAAGTAAACCTTTGAAATCTTACCCAGCTAACACAGCAAACCATGAAGCCCACCACAGAACCACTGCTCATACAACAATTTAGCTTTTTACCTCTTGGTAATCTGAGTAGGATCCTGAAGGCCTGGATCCAGTTCAAAGATCTCATTATCCAGTAGCCTTCGGAGTGTCACATCTGCCAGTTGCTCCATGATCCTGAAAGCCTCACCGATATTGAGGAACGTGGAGAAGTCGCGCTCTTTATTTGGAGTGGTGACGCGGACCGTGTCGGTCATGAAGACATTGGAAGTTCTTTCCAGCTTCTGGACCTCAACCCAAGGAATGATAAGTTTCACTGCCATTGGAGAAAAAAACAAAAGTGGGTTGGGGACTCTGCTTACATTTTTCAGATTTGTGAAATGAGCACATTCAGAATTAAATGCAAACAACCAAAGAGAAGAGAGACCTATTTTTACAGACAATGACCAAGCAAAAGCCGAAATGCCTGTTATTACTCTACATTCATCCTCCCCCACTCCAAAAATCTGGATTTTTCAGAATCTCTCTCTCAAAATTTTACCTGTTTTCACAAGAAATGCTGGGCCCGGGGAGTTCTGCCTTTGCAGAACATGTGCAATAAGCTGTGCTTCTAATTCGTTTACAAGTCATTTCTGCAGGCTGCTTCATTAGTATCAGAAGAAACAGTTCATTTCAAGAGTACGAAGATAATAGGAAAGGCTTTGTCATCTCCCAGAAATAAAACTGTAGGCAGGTGGAAACCTAGTTATAGGCACAATACTTTAACTTTTTAAATAAAGCTAACTCCCATAAAAAAGGAAGCTTTTGCTCATGGACATTTTTATAAAGTTTAATTATTACTACAAACAGGCATTCATAAAAAAGCTGCCCAGGCACTGGGATCTTCCCATTTTGGTTACTTTTTACAGAAAAGGTGCACAGGCAAATCTTGCCCTAAACATTAACTGCAGTCAGACCTGTTTATAGAAAAGAAGACGTATAGGACACTGTTCTCTATATTTAAACACTGCTGAATCATATAAATACAAATGGTAAACAGAATCATCTTATTTTAGATAACCACTGCAGGATGTTATTTGCCTCTTTCATACAAATCTCTGGGTAGAAATTAGGTTGGAAAGGACTTTCAAATAGATTCAATTTCTATTTAACAACTGTTAGAAGCTTCCCAGGATTCCTGGTGCCAATAACATCAAGACTACACCCGCTAACATCCCTAGCTGGTCTCCTGATGCCAATAAAGCAATAAAAAGGCAGTAATAACAAACATTGTCATATATATATGACACTTATCCATGATCATTAATTACCTAAGGAGCTACCCTCAGCAAGTTTTCTGTACTACATGAACCACAGATGTCAAGATTATGTTTTTTCTTACTTAAATAAAGCACAGCTGCGTCAACATGCACAAACTGTTGCGAATGGTCATAAAATCATCTGTAAAGGCACAGCCAAGGGAAGAAAGATTAAATAGCACCGTAGCAATAGCACTATTGTTCATGCAGGTCGGAATCACATAGGCTCTACAGTGTTGGTTATAGAAACAGCACAGCAGACTGTAAGGGGCCCAAACTACTGATGAAAGGCACAAAGTCTTCGAAGTTTTAGGAAAACAAAAGTTTAATTAAAAAATGTGAAGAAATCTTGGCACATCCTTTCAAGAAATCTGATGTTCTAAGCCTCTGAAATTCTGCAAATACTTCGAGGCTTAGATAAAAGGGGACTTGTCCTGGAAAAAATGTTCCATAGAGCTTATGTTCACATAAGCCGTAAGTTCATTTTATGAGAAACTAAAAACAGGTTCCAATATGGCATTCCAGTTCATTTCAACATAAAATAAAACAAGGGGAAGGGGACAGACTTGCTAGAAGCAGAAGACTTAACACTTTGCCTGTAAAGAGATTTCAGTCTACAATTTGGGGGGATTTTTATAGTGTTAAAACACATTTAAGAACTATTTTTATTGCAGCTCATATATTGTTTTCACTGTGCTGTACTGAAGAATGCAATAGATGTGATTTCTTGGCAATATTTTCAAGACCAGATTTCACCAGATTTAATTTGTGATTGCTACCTGGAAAAAAAAGACAATGAATCACTTGTTCTACATATAATCAGCATCAGTTTCTCAAATAGTAACAACCAGAACTATCTGGATTATT
Source organism: Athene noctua (assembly GCF_965140245.1). NCBI lineage: Eukaryota > Metazoa > Chordata > Aves > Strigiformes > Strigidae > Athene > Athene noctua. The sequence continues at coordinate 194,137,541 of NC_134037.1, forward strand.
CTATGTAATACAAGTATTTCATAAACGTGACAAAATACTAGCTTTGAAACAGAAATAATCTGCTTTATCGGAATTGAGGAAGCGGGAAGCATTTCAACATATAATGCTTTCCACTGAGCTAGGGAAGTTTGTCTAACCAAAAGAAAATCCAGGTTTTTATTTCACATTTCCATGCAAATGCATGGGAACAAAAAGGCAATGCAACTGACTGCAAAGGTGAATGAACAGTGTGTTTTCCATGGTCAAAATGAAAAGTTGCAAAAGTAGTTGTCTGTGGGTTTTTTGTATTTTCATAATGAACTATTTTAAAAGAGATGAGAAGTGATTTCTTCTTAAATAATACAGCATGATGTTGTACTTCCAGCATCATTTAATGATCTGTGGTATTGCATAAACAACATTTTTGGAACAATATAAAGGGTTTGTCTTTCACCCTCCTCCTTCTCCCATTATTTATCATTAATAAGTATTTTTGCTTTGTGTGCTTTGGCAGACTGAGTATCTCAGATTTAATGAGAGAAAGCCTGCAATGATAGCAAGAAGAAATGATTGACAAAGGATATTATTTAATACTAAACACAAACAAGGAGATTAAACAAGAACTCAGATATCTAGTATGTATCAAGAGACTGCATTCTAGTCCTCCCAGCAAAACTCAACTTTGTTTTTATAACAAATAAAAAACTTACCAGCATTTTAAATCTAACTCTGCCACCTTTTGCAGATATGATAAAATAATCGGCTTGAAATAATATAAAGAAAAAAACAACCTCTAACTCTAAGCATGTCTTTGTGTGTTTTAAATCTTCGAAATTACCAATTACTATCTTTCTTATCTTTATATTAATGTACTTAATTTTTAAATCTACAGTTTTATTTGACTAGCCATCCCAATATTAAATCCAGACATTAAATGGTAAAATTTTCCTAATTATTATAATTGACAATTGCTATGTTTATAGCAGTACAGGTTTATATTACTGTCTCTGCTGAAGTTCCAGCAGGTTAAACAGAACTTAAAATGTTGCCAGTTCATGCACAATCCTACTAAAATGAGAAATGCTGTGGAGTTTAAATAGCTACATCGATTTTCACCATCTAATGTCTATTACATTCATTTTTACTTTCTAATATCTCTTCTGACAGGCTTTTCATAATCACATGATTCTTCCTCTGTAGAGGAACACCATGAGCAAAGTCTTACAAGTCACTGAACTGTGTGAAGGTCTGAAAACCCTGGGATATATTTCTCATGACCACCCTGCACTGCTATTCAGAAACACAAAGCAATCCCTAAACTGCTGTTGTTTTCCCTTAAAACCTCTGAATTTTCACCTGATTCTCCAGGGCACAGCCCTGTTATGTTTCCTGGGCTATTTCCAGGCAGGTAGCTGGACTCCAGCATCTCTGGCCTCACCAGCCCTTTCCCTGCCACCTGGCAGCACCAACTCTGCTTCCCCGCCTCTGGGAGGGAATCATCCTTACTGTTTTCGGCACTAAAAGTCTTTATTTCAGAATCTGTAGGAGGTCGATTACATTTTAAGGCTGCTTCACTATGGCAAGAAAAAGAACCAGATAGCAGCTGTGTCTGCATGCAAGATCTTATAGTCTCATTTTTATTACTGGATTCATACTAAAACATAAACACAAAGGCTGAAGTGAAAACTACATTAAACAGGATTTTTCAACTGAAAAACAAAAAACCTCAGAAACTAAACTTCAGAGGTGAACTAGGATTTTCATTAAAATTCTAGCTATTCTTGCTTTTAAATACAGTTATATCTGTCTCCAACATTAGACTTCTTACACATTTACACTTACATTCTTTGCCCAGGAAGAAGGAGTAAAAACAGAGATGATTTATGCTCAAATAAAGCCAGCCTTGCCGAGGAACTTTTCCTTTCCAACAGCAACAGGAATAATAGGTGATCAACTTCTCTGCTTCAGGAAAATTAAATCTGGATTCAAACTTCACCAGGGCTTCTCGGAACTTCTCGGGGTCTTCCTCCTGCTCAGCGAGCTTACTGCTTGTTTCCTCTGCAATCAGCGCCTGAGTCCATAATGAGATAATACATCAGGTTAAGCAATGGCATTCACACTCAAGCAAGTTGCTACAAGCTACCCATTCAAATTTTAATAATGCAACCCTTTCTTACACAGAAATTAAAACAGATTTGCAATTTTCACAAATGGAGAACTTTCTATGGTGTTTGCATCTCTCATACATTTTAAATGCTTCCAAATCATAACTTCTGGGGGCTTTTTTTATTACTTTTTTTTTCAATGAGTCTGGCAAAACCATATATTTACAATTTCACTACTGCTTATGACTGCTGTTGCTTTGGTGTATACAGAGCAAAGGTAGAGTAACAATTGTGTATATGGACCAGTAATATGTTCCTATGAAGAGGCAATGCAGTGAGATGTGTCAGTTAACTTGTAACATGCTTGGAACCATTAAAAACGTGGTTTCTAGAACATCTACGGAAATACAATTAAATGTTGAGAATTTTAATAGTGGTATTACAACAAAGGAGTTAAGTAGGTATTGCACCTTTCAAATAATCTGTATGCTACAGTACCTGGTAGAATTTGCAATTACCAAGCAGTTCTAATATGCCAAAAGTCTACAGCAGAGGCGAGGGTCCAAAACCTAGACTTAAGATTAACTAATGAAACCTGAAGAATTTTAAATATGTGCTGCGCTAAGTAACAGGCTGCTAGTGTGTTATCAAGAGAGATTTATTGTATGTGAGCCTTGCAGTGCACTTAGATAAAGTGGGTTTTTTTTAAGAAAGCAGGATAAAACTACGATTTACATAGTGATTTTCTCCCCTCCATCCCCTTCTTCCCCAGCTTCACAGCCCACTGAGATCACAATAGCAGGGCTGAAATTCACCAAAACTAGTAAGTTCCTACAAATGTTCAGGACCAAAAAAAGGGGTATGGGGGGAAAATCACCTCACTAAAACTCTTTGCAAGAAAAAGCTCGCAGCAGGACCTGAGACAGTCACCAGCAGACCCACAGACCCGCCAGCCATCACTAAGTTACTCTTGAAGCATGTATTTTACTAGTTTACTAGAAGCAGAGCTCAGGACTTTCTAAGGCTAAGTTTTACCACACATGCTGTTATTATTTTAAATCTGGTCTTCAGTCATCAAATTCCCTCACTTTTAAAATTCTTCAGTCTTCCAAAGGGATACTCATTTCCCAAGCCCTGTGGCCACTTGATGATACCTCTGAGCCCTGTCAAGAAGGACAGGAGTATGGAAATGGGCAGGAGAAACTAGTGGGTTAAAGTTAGGAAAAACATGGGAGATAGGAGGAGAAACGTACTAAGGAGGAAAAGCTGAGCTATAGGAAGGGAAGGTATTGAACATAATGTTCTGGAGAGGTGAAGGAAGTGAAAGCAGATGCTAAAGAAAGCTCAGCTGCACATCACAGGGAAGAGAAGAACCGTGAAGCTGGAAAGGGATAGGTGGGATAAAGTTTAAATTAGATACTTTGGTTTTGAGATGTTTCCAAGGAAATGTGAGTAAAGATGCACAGATGCTGACCACATCAGGTGCAAGTGCCACACAGAAAACTAATAAATAATGTTTAGATGGACAAAACCAAATATGAATTACAAACTTTGTGACATTATTTCTAATAAACCACATGTAATCAGGCAGGGAAGGGTAAAAGTAAGACAAGTTTCCTTACCTTCACTTTCCCTTTGACAAAACTAACAATATCTTCTTTATTGTCAAACACAGACAAAGTATGGAGCAAGTTTTGTTCCAGCCACTCCCAGTGCTGGTTTATCTCCTCTGCAGTGGCACCTAGAAAAGCAAAAAGTAGTGTATTTAAACTCATACTACAAAAATAAAATTGAAAAGAAGAAAGAAAGTAGTAAAATGCACTATTTCATAAATTTATTATGGAAAACTGAACTTTCAACCTCAAAATTCTTGGTAGCAAACAGGTCAAAAAGGTCTCATTCGTAGCAGTATAGTTAGAGAAAAACAAAAATCTCATTGTTTTAGAGAATTAGTTTTAGTGCTTTTAGTTTTATCTTCTCAGATGCTTTCAGCCACCAAATGCTGCATTAAAAGTCAAAGCAGAAAAAACAGCAAAACTTCATCCCGAGCTGCTAGATTATTTTGACATGACATTCCCTAACCAGCCTCTGGAAACCTTTGATCTACATCCTGCTCTCTAAAGTTTCTGATCTTCCTTTTTCCCTCCCTCAGTATGCACATGCATACACACACCACCCCCACATCCATGCACACCCTTTGAGAGGAATACACATGGTCATAATTTACATCCTATTTGAAAAGCTCTCTGTAACAATTAAACTACCTAAAAATAAAAAGAGTTTGGTTCAGCTACACCTAAAAGGTCTACAACAGCACACTTCTGCAGTTTGGGGAAGAAACACAGTGAACAGAAAATCTTTACAAATACAGATTTTCAAATCTCTAAGGCTTCCTTCTCTAAGGATTTACTTGAGGGTTTTGCTGTTATTGTTTTAAATGTAATGTGTTCATAATAACTCCAGAAATAATATTTCAGTCACCACCTATTTGCTTTGGCTCTTTCTGCTTGAAACTGAACTGTCGCTGCATCACAGATGACAAAAAAGTCAGAGCAAGAGAGACAACATACAGAGGATCAGGGGCAAATCTGGGCACTCCAGATCTTACTGGTCAGTCATCAAACATTACAGGTAAAAAAGTAAAGGCAGCAAAAGTTGCTTTTCCTAATGGCTTGCTAGCAGAAAAAAGGAGAGTGGTTGGATGCAAGAGACATACAAATCACAGATTAACATAATAATAAAATGAATCTCAAATAGAAGACCCATTATCTCAAGATTTGATTTGTGTGTACTTTAGAGATGCATCATGTTGCCTCACAACAAAAAAAAAGATAAATTTAGCTAAGGATTTTCCACTTTCCTCTCCTCTGTTTTCCATGCAGAATGCCAACTGGCAGGGAAACTTTCCAAGATTTAACTTCTTTGACAGGAAGTTCTTGTGATGGAACTTCATAAATATCATTAATCAAGGTTAAATAAAAAAAAAAATCATGAAAGAAGAGACACTTAAATGCCCTCTAGGTAAAGAAAACAAAATATATCAATGGTTAAGAACAACAGAAATGCAGTCATTTTATAATGAAATGGATGTGCAAAGCAAATACTAAATTGAACTTTTATTTCTGAGCTACCCAAAAGATACCAACTGTATGGGAGAGCTGGTGGACTGCCTCTTGTGAAATAAGCTGTGAGCAAGATGCCTTTCACAGCAGCACGTGCACTGCTTGGACTGCTCTGAGCCTGGGCTCTGGCACTGGCTATCTCCCACAGGGGCTACTTCAATCTCTCCTGCGCTTGCTTTAGGTATCTTCAGGGATTCTGCTCAAATACTGAAAGATCTCTTTGCCCCTTTCATTTGGTCAAGCTAACTCCTCAGCTTTTCAGGTCCCTTCTTTATTTCTCATTTTCATTTCATGGCTTAAAGTCATGCTGTGATTTGACCCAAGCATTGCCAATCTCTTCATTATTTCTCTTCCTGTGCTGATGCTCTGCACAGCATTTTATTCCAACTTTCACCCACCTTCTTCACATGCCTGTGCCAACTGTATATTTAGTCTAACCACAGCCTCACTCCTCATAATCTCTTTTTTAAACCCACTTCTCACCAATCCCTTTGTTCTCCCTCTCCCAAAAGCTACCTCACTTGACTGGAACTTGGGTTTCTGCTTTGCCCACAAGCCTTCTGAAAGGAAAATCATAAGTGGCTCTACACTAGGGCTGAGGTTAGCCTTTTTTTTTATACCCTGTACTGGTATAATATAACATGATTAACCATCTGGATTAAAACAGCTCTGCCAGAACAGCCATGCTGGGCAGACTTCCTAGCAGCCCTTGGAGATTTGCAGAAGTCAGTAATACAGATCTGACCCTTATGCGTATATTATAATTTCAGCCTACAGCTCTTGGAACAGAGGACTGCCAACATACAATTAAAAAATGACATTTTAATTAACTGCCTAATGACATGATGGTCATCCCTAACAAAGTTACACCAGGAGACTGGATGGAGCTCCTGGAGCCTCTCCTTGTCCTTGCTATACAACAGGAACCTTAATTTGACTCATTGCTCCTCCCAAATCCAGTAACAAAACTCTTAATGTTGTGTTTGTGCGAAGCACCTTGCTCAGACAGGACAGAGCTTGGCGAGCAGTGACAGCCCCTTCTGAGTGGGGAAAATTCTCCAGCTTTCTAAGAAAAGGGTCGGGTGATGCTGTTCCTCTGACTCCTGTTGCCAGCATCAGCTCTCCCCTGAACACTCACATCAGGGTTGCACAGCAGCGATATTATTCAGAAACAATTTCTGCTACCATGGTTCTTCATTTCTGTGCAGCTCTGGCAAGCATGTATGTCCTACCCACACAGCATACAAAACAGAGCCCTCTACTTTCCGCTCTGTTACTATAAATCTCATTTTCTCTGGGCCGACCATCCATTCAGAAGAGACAAAAAGAATTTTAGGAAACAGTAATAAAGTAAGTTTATCTTAGCAAAATCCTTAACCATCCCAACCAGGCAAGTTTTTGATTTGTAGTTCCTTTAACATAAAAAACCCCACAAGGTGTGGGCAGTAAGAGTGTGGATAGGGCAAGGATCAGCCCCATAAAGGAATATTACATATATTCAAATGATGGCAGGACACTGAGCTTACTTTTCTAGTGAAAAGCTACCTGGCTTCATCAGAGAACTGTAACAGCATGAAGCTCTTAAATTTCTCCATAAGATGGCATTATTTAAATATAAAAAGGAAGGGGGTAGTGATATAAAGCATAGAGCAATTCAAAAATGAAAACCTAGCCACAACAAAAATAGCACAAATAGACTTTACGCAAGCTTCTTCACACACATCTGACACAGGGAAAAATTCCCACTATTAATGGGGAACACGAAGAGGGATCTCTGTTGAACCAAGGAATGAATGAGTTTGTACAGAGTGGGGGGGGGGGGGGGGGAATACATAGATTTCTCCTTCCATTTAAAGGACTACTATGTCAAGCACCTTCAACAATTTGTCAACACTTACATTAGCTAACTATTTCACAGCTTGAGCTGTGTAAGAAAGAACAGAATAGAAAATTTAGAATAGAATTGAAAATTTAGAATAGAATAGAATAGAATAGAATAGAATAGAATAGAATAGAATAGAATAGAATAGAATAGAATAGAATCTACAAGGATTATCTAGTTCAACTGCCTGACCACTTCAGAGCTGACCAAAAGGTACAGCATGTTGTTAAGGGCATTGTCCAAATGCCTCTTAAACACTGACAGGCTTAGGGCATCAATCACTTCTCTAGGAAGCCTGTTCTAGGGTTTGACCACCCTCTCAGTAAAGAAATGCTTCTTTATGTCCAGTCTAAACCTCCCCTGGCACAGCTTTGAAACACTCCCAAAGGAAAACCTGCTGTAAATTTCAATGCTAGGATTTTATAGATTGGAGCAGAAGGGATGAGAACAGCCCTGCAGACTGTCCAAGCAGGAACAGGATGAATGGAACAAGTCCATTCAGATGGCTTTTACTATGCCACGACAAGGTTGCTGCAATTCACATTGATATCACTTTCCTGAAGCCGAGTTTGACCTTCAGGGGTTGCAGAAACACTGCAAAATGGATTTGTGCACAACAGACCAGGCACTTAGACATTCTCCCCTGACAACTTTACCTCCTAAATCATGTACCATCTTCCAAATGTTCCAGTTATATTCCATTATAACCAAGTGTAGTAAGACATTCCACAGTAAGCAAGCGAAAGACTGGACTGGTGAAAGCCTACACTAAGTAGCTTCTTGCTGTAAGGAACTATTACTACTGTAGGAAAAGATATGCATAGGAACAGAACCACACTACTTTGCGAGACAGAAAATCAGTGCAAAACACCCTCAGCTAAACAAGCTTTCTATAGACACTTAATGTTCCTAGTTAACACTTTTTCATAATTCCTATATGGGATTTTAACCAGACATTAATTTGGTTGTTAAGATATAGGCAATAGCTTTACACACACACACAACTAGCTGGGGTTACCTTGAGCTTCTTGGACATGCAGACACTGACCATGCTCAGAATCAGTTTGGGGGTTTTCGTCTGTGACTCACCAATAGCTATGGCCCAGTAAACTTCTGATCCGTTCAATAACTCACCACATGCAATGGCAGAGTAAACCTGTGAGCCTGGAACTTGGAGTAAAATTCGAAACGGAGCAACACGTGCATTAGAGTCTAACACAGCATCCAGGGCACCAACCAAGCGACCTGAAAAGAAAAAGCGAGGGAAAAGAGATTTAGTGCCAACTTTCATCCCTGTAGCCTGCAAGTCTTTTCACATCTAAAGGCATAAAATTAAAATACAGAACGTAATGATAACAATTCTTCCCCTATTTTATGCTGTGATTTACAGACGTTCAAAATGTGAAAGGCAAACCAGATTAGAAGATCAAAAGCATATCGAGTTCTTTGCATTTCTGGTTTTGCCTCATATATATGTATATAACCACAGAATTTAAGTGGAAAGACCTGAGGGCACCTTAAGAAGTTACTGTTTCAGCCCCACTCTGAAACTGGATAAATACACCTATGCCATAAGTGGTGTTTGTCTAACCTGTTCTTCAAAGCCTCCCACAACCAAGATGCAACAACTTCCCCTGCTAGCCTCTGCCACTATTTTCATTAAGTATTCTCACAGCAAAAATAAACTCAAACAAACAAGCCAACCACCACAATCTTAAACTTTCTTGCTGGAAATTAATCCTCCTTCCCAGAAAACGAAGAGTAATTGGCCACAGGCATTTCCGATGCTAATATTTGACATACAGACAAAATATCACCATAGTTGCCCACCCTTTAATGATTTCTCTATTTTCTAAAGAAACTCCAGTTGCCTCATCTTGTCCTTATGGGTCATACTTTTCAAACAGCTCATTGTTCTTGAGTTTAAACGGGAATCTCACCAGCTTATCTTTAAGTGTGACACTCCAAACTGAGCATGATGCTCACTACCAGTAAGGTCTCCAGCCATAAGAAGGATGGAAAATCACCTCCTGTACATTGTGTACACACCAATGTATGCAAGAGAGCTTGCAGCAGTAATCCACTGTAAATTGGCACTTGGCATAAACACAGGTAAACTCATTTGGAGAGTTGGAGCAACTGCTGCCCCCGCAAAAGACTTTCCAGCCTGGAGGCCAGCTGGAGTTGCTGGCCTTCCCCGTTAATCTCCCCCCAGCATGCAGCACCATACTATGCATAAAAAAGTTATTAAAATGCCATGACTTGCAAACTGCCATATTAAAGTAACTCAGAATTGGGTTATGTCACCTACAAACAGCCATTCAGAAGCAGCTTATATTCAATTTGTTTAAGCCACAAGAATATCTAGGAAGTTTTCTGCAATACTACATTTTCCTTTTACACATCTTATTTCTTAGACCTAAATGCTGTATTTACAGTTGTATTTTTGTTCCTTCACCATTTATCCAACACAGAAGGAACTATTCTCAGCCTCCAAAAATTCTGCCTCCCCTTGGCACCATGTTCAGTTTTTATGATTGCTTTCTCCAGACCATCACCTAAGTGATTAATGGAAACAATAAAATGAAACCTACAAAGTCCTCATCTGAAACGCCTTCTCACTTGGACAACAAACCATGGCTAATTAATTTGAGTATGGCATAACAAAGCAGCAGTGTAATCACTTTCTGTCTAGGAGGTGTAAGAAGCTCACATGGAATAGCATCAAAAACCTTCCAAGAGTGAAGACAATTACATCAAGTACTTCCTCCTTGCATTCACACACACCACTGACGATGCTTTCAAAGCCAACAAAAGTTGGACACAATATGTTTTAAAACTGTACGGTGAGATATTATTCAATACTAGTTTGCTTCTCAGCTAAATACATGTCCGGATACTACACCCATCTATCTAAAATGGAGACTCGGAGACCAATAATACAATTAATATCAGAAAATGCTAAATGCTCTCCTGTAACTGCAAGAAAAAGACACAAAAATTCATTCAAGTATAAAAGTTAGCAAATTATCTGTGCTCACAGAAAACTGAGCACCAACTTCAATGTGCAGTCTTCAAAACAGCTGGATTAAAGCCAGTAAGATAGCATCAAATGATGCAGAGAACAAAAATAGGGTTTAACTTTCCAATTTCAAAAGACTTGAGACACTACAAGAAAAATAAGAAGAAACTTATGAAGTTCTGTGCATGTTTTCTCCTGATTACAGACCGAGGAGAAAGATTGCTTTTCATTTCACTAAAGTCATGGAAAAAAGTCAACAGTGAGTGCTACCAAAATCCCAATGAAATACTTAATGAACATCTGTGAAACATTTTTTCAAAAATAATTAAAATATGCATGAAAACAGAAAAGTAGCTGCAAAATTTTGGTTTTACTTCTTAGCCTGTGCAAAATTAATTCCTTTTTCTGTTCCTGAATAACTGACCAGAAAAACCAATTCCTCTTCTCACTGTTTACTTCTGCTTACAATTTTCATTTTGCTTACCAACTATTAAAAAGTTTCCTGCTTCAACTGTGCGAAGAAAAAAATAATCTCCCTTATCTAAACTACCCATAGCTAAAATATAACTAAGGATGACAAGGAGGAGCCAGAACTAAGAATCGAAGAGAAGAAAAAAAAAGAGTGAGGTCTTCAGGATACCTGCCAGAACAAAGTCCAAGTGGGCTGGCCCCCATACAAGGGCTTCAAAAGGGCACAGCAACCTCACAACTAAATCGCTCCAAGCCAGTGCTGTGGCTGACAGGCGGTCCTATCCTGCCCCACCTCTGCCAGAAGGGTTTGTGGTGGGGTTGCTCCAGAAGGGACATAAGGACAGCAGAGGGAAAATAAAAGTACTGCTAAAGTCGAGCAAGCACCAAGTGTGGGTTCTGTGCCCATGTTTGGGTCTCGCCCTACCCTCTCGCAAGGCTATTCACCATCACTGCAGGCTGTGTAGCAGTCCCTCTATTTCTCTCTTTATTTTTCTCCTGCCAAACATGGAGCAGTAACCTTGTCTGGCAGGACCCCACAAGTGCAGTGTAGTGCCTGGATTTATGAAGTGGTTCAGCTGCACGTGAAATTGATGTTTAAGTGCCGAAAAATAAAGGAGAGACTGACAGAGCCAGAGGAGGGGAAAAGGGAATTAATATGTTTGCATTTGCAGAAGCATGAAAAGGATTCAACACTAATAAATACATGCAGGCCTAATATAATTTAGTTGAAACCGTAGTAGCATGAAAATTACTAAAATTAAGAGGAAGAATTTTTCCAGTGTGAGTTGCCTCATACTCATTTGGGGTAACTTTCAAATCATAACACTTGTGTTAGGCTTCTCACTGAAGCATTGAAAAGTAAACAACCTAAAAATTCCTGAACAAACAAGAAACTTTACACAGGTACACTGATTTTGAAACATGCTTTGAAAAACACCTGGCTTGTGAGCAAGAACCCTTCTAATAATATGTCCTAACAGCTTGTTCCGTGGAAGGGTCTCTTGTAAAATAGGGTCTGCTTGTAAAATAAAAGGGTATCTGGCTCTCGGGTACATATAAATTATACAAAGGGTCTCTGGCTCCCATGTTGATGCATTAGCATACCTTCAGTAAGGATACAGCAGATCTCTTTCATTTCACAGGCAGCAGTGAAACCAGTTATACTACAGGACAGTCCAAAATTAAAAGAAAACAGAAGCAGATGGGGAAAAGAGAGAACTGCTACACTGGTTTCCTTCCCACAATTCCTGCTTTTTTTTTTTTTTTTCTTTTTACTCTATACGGGACAAGATTTTTGGAAGGAACTTAGAATTCAGAGTACTTTGTTCCCTTTAACAAGCCATTCCACCAACTTCTTGTACGCTTCTTGACCTCTTGAGATGCAGAAGTATTTCAGGAAAGCAGTTAACTGTACAGTAACTGCACTAAGAAAAGCTGCAGACGTAAGTTTGCAAAGCCTTCTGCTAAAGACTGCTGACAGAACATCACAGGTTCCTCAAAAGGTACAAGTTTCTTCATGCAGAAAGAATATTCCCAGGCTAAAATTCATATGCAAGTTTCAGGTGTAATGAATACTTCTGACAAATATGGAGGAGAGGACAGAAGAAGTGGAAAAAGACACACTTGACCAAAATTATATGCCTCTCCTCAATCTGATCACTTTAGCTGTAAACTGGATTTCAAGTAGAGGGAACATCTATCTGTATTTTTTCAGAAGTAAGTCTATAAAACAAATCTAGAAAACTTGCTACAAATCCCACACTTTACTTGGCAGTTTTTATTTCACTGAAACATCTACTTTTGTGCATATTTTATTGCTTCAATACTGGAAATTGGAATACCTCCAAGTAAGACAAGACTGTTGTAATTCTAATTTCAGATCCATTTTTAACAAATGTACGTGCATATTGCAGACACAATACTGAAAATAAACTGAAGTATAAAAATTAGCAAGAAACCATTTCAAATTCTGCAACAAGTTAGGAGTGTCTCCCCTTTAGAGGTCAATCTGTAACCAAAGAGGATGCAAACAGGACATCATGTACAATGAACTTGTTGAGCATTTCTTCACAGAAAAAAAAGAAGTCAAAGATATGCTATAATGATCAGGTTCTCCAATGAACTATCACAAGTGCACCACTCTTCATCTTTAAAGATATGGTTCCTTATACCCTCACAAAAAGATAAAAGATCCCATTACAAGTTACACTATGTCATGTTCATAACTAATCTAGAAAAAGGAACATGTTTACAGCAAGTTAATCTAACACCAACTTCTACTAAACATACCGTACCTTTCAAACTAAAGAATGCAGGCTCCTTTCCCGGATTGGTGTTGATTATCCATGTGATATTTCAAATATTCTTTCATAGTTCTGAGACACTGGGCAGAGAGTGATTAAAGCTAAACTCAAACTAAAAAATAGAACTGAAAAACTATCTATTATTTCTCTCTTTTAGGCAATACTCAAGAGACAGCCCAAGGCACTAACAATTATGCTGGCTCAAGAGCACATGAATTAAGGCACCCTCTACATAGAGCAAGATGATTTCTGCTTACCTCCATCATATTTTAAAGGCCTTAAAGGGAAATTTTTCAGAACTACTCAAATGCCTTCCCATAAATGGAGTGGTCACTTCAGCACCTAAGCTGTGCTGAGAGGCAGAGGGCCTTGGACTGATCATTTAGGAGTCTGGGACCAATAAATTAATAAAAACCTCAAAAAAACCCCCCAAAACCTAAAAAAGCAAAAGGCCAAAGCTACTATTGCTTTTTTTTTTTTTAGGAAAAAAAAAAAAAGGAGACTAAGTGATAAGGAAGACTGCAGTACCACAATACTAAGCAACATTACTCCTGCAGTTTTACTTTGTTTTAAATAAGACATCTGGTCACTACATCCAGGATCTTTTGTTTAACAGAAACTCATAAATTCATTACAAAGCAAGGAGTGAAGGTCAGTGTAGTTCAAAGAAGCAATAACATGCGGTATCTGCAATTAGTTGGTCAGAAATTCTGATGGCACTTTTAAAACCTGGGGAGCAGCAGGCCAGTTGTGCACAAGGAGGCACCTCATCTCATCCACGTGCCACAGCCCTGAACCTCCCAAATCAAACACACCCCCTTTCTTGTCACACAGAAGACGGTCCAACCTGTGTCTCCAGCATCCTGGGGAACAGCTTTAGCCACTGTACAAGCAAACTGACCACTGTAGAAGCTTGACGCAGAGAGCAAACTGTCCTTGCACTTCTCCTTGGCCCACTTGGAAAAATAAAAAATACTTTAGTTTCCATGGCACCTGAGACCAGCACAGCCGGACAGATGTGCAACAAGGCCTGCCTAAAGAATATCTGCCAAATTCAGCCCTTCTGAGAAAACAGGCAGAGGACCACCACAGTACCTAGACCCAAACCAGTTTGCCAAGATGCTCAGCTCCTCCAAAGCTGAGGCTGCTTTTGGCCACAGGCACCTAGCGTTCCCAAAGTCAGGGAAGTGGTGGCACTGTGAGGTCTCTAGGGACTGCAGGCACTGCTTGGTGGCTGTTCTGCAGGGCTGTGCAGAAGAGCAGCTGGTGGCTAGGCTCACCGTATCATGCCAAAGCCCCGTTTTAAATAGTTATGCCCTTTTTTCAATCAGACTAGGTTATTTTTCTAAGACAAAACCACCAAACTGATTCGGGATTTGTGATTACAGCCATAGTCCAGCATCTTGCCAGGGTCTCACTCCAGTACAAAGCCACAAAGTATAAAGCATGCCTCTGAATTCATTCTTAGGAGGTCACTACGGCTTTTCACTGCTGCTCGCTACCTCTGCTCCTCCATCAGAAAGCTGGAGGCTGAAAGAAAAACAAGCCCAGGAAGCAAAACCAGCAGTCTGACAAAACCAATACTTTGCCGGAAAGGAGAAAGCTCTTCCTGGGAAGTGGAAGGAGCTAACAGTACAGGGTGCTTCCCAGCGGATGCAGCTTCACAAGGAGAGTTAATAGCTGCAAGAGGCACTCTATCTAAGCTGTTCAAGCATGCAAATTGGGAGAAAAGAGCAAATCAAACAATCCAGATGATCATAAAAATAAAGTTGGGGTTTTTCTAGGACAGTGAAATTGAACTAACAGCTTCAATAAAGCAGAATTAATCTCAACTCTTTGAGGCTGTGAAGCACTCCATACCCTGAATCCTAATTATCTTCATATAGTTTCCTGTATCTAACAATGATTTGCAAACAATTACAGTTTCACAATAGCCATGGTGGGCAGCAATTAGCCACGCTAGAGGAGGCAAGCAAACTGGCTGAATGAGCAGCCCACCACCAGGCAGCAGAACACATGGAGGGACATGTCAACGTCCCCGTGCCCTGCCCACCCCCCATCCCTGTGCTCCAGCTGGAGCAGAAAGGTGGTTTTCACACCAACTGGAATAAGCTCAGCCTGCCAAAAGGGCGCTCCCGGGATGGCACCAAATAGCAGGCGTTTCTCGCCTGGCTCTGCAAGGCATCTCAGAAGCTCTCCCTAAGGAGCAGTGTCCTTGCTGAGAGAGGGATGGGGGGTGGGGGGGTGGGTGTTGTGAAGCTGGCTCCCACCAGGTCTCAACCACCCCACCACAACACAGGAGACCTAACTGGTGATCACAGCCTTGTGGCTGGCCCGAGGCAAGACACAGAACTGAGATACATTGAGGACCACCACTGTCTTCATCCTCACCTCTTGCAGCCCAGCCAGAGACCGCTGCGCATCCCACAAGCACTGGGCATTATAGGCTAGGATAGAGGCTTTTGAACCACACCAAGGTAGGATACAGCCCAGGACAGTGGGCATGAAGCTAGTGCTGGCCAGTGGTGGTCCCCAGCATAAATGTTTGGGGATGTCTCTAGGTCTTTCATACCATCTTGATTCGATATCTCTAAAAGTTCAAAACTTTAACAGGTTGTTACTTTGATTCAAGCCTCCTTAAAATCCATGTTTTTGCTGGATAAGAACACCATCAGTTATGTAAGGCCACTAACAACAGTGGCTTAACATCTCAGCTTTTTACCAGCCACACTGTCTTCGCTGAATTCTGCAAACTTATATAAACAGGTTCAGATCCAATACAGCACCCATGAGAGAATATTTCTTATTAGGCTTCCCCCACCAAAAAAAAAAACGAAGAACTTATTTGGGCAAGTACGTAAAAAAAAGGATGAAAGAGGACTCCTACATGGCTTTAGGAAGGCTGTGTTTCCTCTGTAATGATAAGGACTCACCACACTGAAGATAAGCACAGACAATGTTACATTTCAGCATAAAAACCTAACGCTCCAAGCACTTATTCACCCAGAAAAATATCAACATTCAAGCCCTTATATTACGTCCAACATGGGCTTTGGCAGATCAAACCCTGCCACTAGGGTAAATTGGTTTCTGTTGGGGTGTTTGGGTCTTTTTTCGATCTAGCATGTAGAAACAAATTGAAATAAATTGTTTAATCATTATTCCCCAGTCCCAGTGCTCCAGGGAGACTGTACGTGAGAAACAAGGGGAGTTTAGCCATTTCACTGCAGAGGTGGGTGTCTCGTGGTCCCTGTGACTCCCATACCCCTGGGTGTGACACTGAGATCTTGCTCTGGCAGCAGACCACCACATGGGGAGGGAAAGACCACACCAGGTAAAGAGCAGTGAGCCGAACAGTGCACCTGCTCTCCCAGGATGGTGGAAGCGGCACTGCAGCCCTGGGGCACTGGTAATTTCCCCTTGCCCCTGCTTCCTTGTGAGTCGTTTCCCCAGGCGAGCACGCTACCTCGGTAGGGTTCTCACAGCTGCTTATCTCAGTCCTCTGCCATCAGTCCAGGTCAGGCCAAGACTATTTTTATAGCCCCGAGAAGGCCGCAGAGCCAAATGCTTTGATTCTCACGTTACAAGTGCAAATATCTGAAATTGTTTTCCACCTGAAAACAGACAAGAAGGTGGAACATAGGCTGCTGCTGCAGTCCTGTATATTACCCAGACACGGGACACTACTTGGGGCAATATAAAAAAGTCTCTCATTTTTGGTGGCTTCTGTAAATAACACCGAAGGGACTGATCTAGCATTACTTAAACTCTGCCACCACAGACACGCTCAATTATTTCATAATAAGTTTTTTCCTATGAGGGTGGTGAGACACTGGCACAGGTTGCCCAGAGAGGTTGTGGATACCCCCTTCATGGCAGTGTTCAAGGTCAGGCTGGATGGGGCTTTGAGCAACCTGGTCTAGTGAAAATGTCCCTTCCCATGACAGCGGGCATTGGACTAGATGATCTTTGGAAGGTCCCTTCCAACCCAAACAATTCTGATTTTCCTTTTTCTGTGCCATTTGGCCTCCACAACAGGGAAATAAAAAGTAATCGTAGCTGTTCAGTGGATTAGCTTTGCACAGGCAAAACTCTCAGGTCAGTCTCTGAAGCGGACACAACCCAGCCACTGCCTCTCCACTCACAGGCACATTCTCACCTTTAATATTAGTATTTAACACAACATTAGCATTTCAACACAAGAACCTGTGTCTTGCCTTACCCATATCGCCCTTGCCTTAGGAGCAGGAAAGTCACCCCTGAAAGGCAAACAGCGGGAGCCAGAGCAGCACACACAGTTCAGCAGGCTCAGGTATTGGGGTGCCTACTTTGCAGGAGGAGCCTGGCCCTCCCACTTCTACCCCTCCTTCCAGATCATGCCTCCAGGAGAAGCTACCTTCTTGGGAAAGAGCTTGTATTCTCCTTAAAAAATGTTACAGTAAAATAAGGAGTAAAAAAAAAAAAAACCAAAAAAAAAAACCGGGAAAAAAACCTGTCGATCTGAATTCCAGTTGTGGGCAAGGCTAGATAACATTTTGACGAGAGGCCAAGCTTTCAGTAAAGTATTTGGATTTTCCCCTCTCCTTGTGCAAGGCTTCAGAGAGAGTTTTTCATTAAGAAAACAAAATAATGAATACAGACAGTAAGCACTACTGATATCCTTTATTAACATCATTATTGTGACATCTTCCTCTTCTCAATCTGCCACATTTAAAATAAAAGTGGCTTTTTTTGTTTGGGTTTTTTTTTGTTTTTTTTAAGTAGAGCTCAGCTTGAGCCTTTATGTGTCAATAACTTGTTTTGGTATCTTGGACATACTTTGAGATGAAAAGGCAAGCATTTTTGAAGACTCTACTGGGACAGATCTTTTAATATGCTACTCATTTTGCCTTTCACCCCTCCAAAAGGTAAAAAAGTTTACAAGGATATTCATTTGCATTCTCTGCTAAAAATCCAAGTCTTCAGTATATTTTTGACCCCCTCCTGCTACAATGTAATGAACAGAAGCAATCTAGATGGATTCCCCATCTGAGTCATGGGAACCCTCAACCTCTGTGTCCCCTCACTGCCTTTCTCTGAAATAGATTCTATCATTACATTATTTACCTGGACCCTTGGGAGATGCACAGGGCTACTAAAAGATTATTTACTATGATTGCAGTACTGATGGATTGGAGAATATGAAAGAGCAGCAGAAGATCTTCTACTTTTTTCGTTTCCAGAAAAATTACACAGAGCTTATCAATAGCCATTTTTCTGTATGCATTAAAAAATTAAAATCCAGGCAAGGGGAAAATAAGGAGAGCTCTTAGGTAACTAGTCAGATCTCTATTCACAACCAAGAGGTGCTCTACAGATCAGTTTGAAAGCTATTGCCCTGCAAGAATTTTATTTAAAAGAAAAAAAAAATCCTAAGATGGGAGTTTACTACAATTGCTGGCATATAGCTCAAGGAAGTGTATTTATCATGCCAATCACATTTATTTTTATTAAAGGAATAATAAGGTTCAGATTCATATACAGAAGATGCTTCTTCTTGCCCATGTATTATCTTATATTTAAAGCTGTGAATTGTAAAGGTTTATATGAGCTGAAGGAGAAATCAATTTCTTTTCAAAATGTTCATCTTCTCTAAGTAGCAAACAATGTAAGACCACATCGGGCTTGAAAAGTGCCTTGAGCTGAAAATGGAGGCTGGAAGAATAGTAGGGGGAAATATCATAACTAAATTAAAACCACGAGTAAAACAGGAACAAAATGTAATCTTGTATTGATCTACTTCAAGGAAGAAGTTAAAGAAGCACTGTACCCCAAAAAAGAAAGACAAAAAGCTGCTTGAAATGAGTTCATTTTACAAGTTTTATTTAACCTTATTTATAACAGCAAGAATTCACAAGTATTTAGAAGAACCCTAAGTGGGTTTTTATATACTAAGAGTGTGCAATGTGAAGTACTGCATAAAGCAACTGCAAAGTTAGGTGCTTGGGAAGAGTGAAAAACTACTCTCAGTCCAATGCTCCTGATGAAACCATTCCCAACACATCCCAGAACAAGCAGTTTTGCTGTCAAAATGCACAAAACTGATCTAATCAAACAGGAAGGTGAATGAAGCTTTCAACATCCCCTACTAAAAATGAAAGTAGTGATTCACTTACAGGTTAAACCATCTTGCACTATTCTACTATAAGGGGTTTGACAGTATTTTTAACTACTGATGGCTTCTCAATCTCGCCATTAATATGTAACCTCAGAATCAAAGATATCAGCAAGTACCAAATCCAACCAACTTTGACCTGTTAATCATGGCTGTATCACAAGCCTTTTTGTAGGGACCTACAAAGAGGTCTCCAATTAGGCAAAGAAACCCCAGAACTAACAAAAATCACTGACCTAAATAATTTTCAAAATCTGTAACTTAAAATTATGTTTAAAATTAGTTATGTCCTTCCTCAGTCTGTGATCCAACAGAGCTCTCATGAAGAGAACCAGATAAAGCAGCAAGTTAAACATTTACATGAAAAGCATATCCTTCAGAAAGACAGAAATCAGAATGACACTGGTCAGGTAACAAAGAGTTAAACATGGCCTCCATCGTTTTTTGTACTGGTGCTGCTCACAAGTCCAGTGTGCATTTGGTAACTGCTCTAGGACGCAAATTAAGTAACAGTAGTAAATACAGTCTCTTTCTTACAAACATCTGCTCAGAGTCTGACTGAAACACAGTAATCAAAGAAAGAAACGTAGATGCAGAAGAAAAGCACTTTTGTGTGAGAGGTCTTCTCCAGTCCTCGCTTCAGGAATTAAATTCACATAAAATATACCCTCCAGCTGTGCTAATTTACTCTTACATAATGGATAAAATGCCCTGATAAGGAGGGAGAAGTGTCCTAGAAGAAAAAGGACATGCAAATATGAGAATGGGGCCATAAAACAGATGTCCTCACGTTGGTTCAAGCGCAAATACCATGTTGTATTAACATGCACAAGAGCAGCTAAGGCACTGCACCCTTCCACCCTGTTTAAAGCAAATGATGTCATGGGTGGTCCACTGCCCCGTCTACGCTCTTTACTTAAGAAATCTGTCTCCTGCGGGTTTTGTCCTGCTGATCCCACAGGGGTCTAACACAGCCTGAGGATAGGCAGCCTCCTCACCAGAGGAGCTAAGGGATACTTTTTTACCATGGCACTGGCTTTCACATACAGGATCTTCACATCTTTGAAACTTCTACCTTTCCATCAAACTCAACTGCAACTGGCCAGGGCTCAAGTTACTAGAGGGAAAAGAAAACAGATACAGATATCATTCTCACTTAAGTTTTGCTTCTACAGTAAAACAAACAAAATCTTCTAACTTATGGCTCTACAGCTTGGTAGATCATACTCTGAAATATGGCAGTGCTTAACGGCCCTTTGTATCTGTCAGTTTGGAAGAGGCACATACTAATAAAGTGTCTCTATAGTCACGTAAAGCAAGAACCAGGAGGTAAGTTTTACACCGAAAGCAAACAGTTACCAGCAAAGACCAAGTGTTTCGCAGAACGGGTCTCCATTTCGCTTGTCCCAAGTAGAAACTGTGAAAAAAAAAAAAGCTATCTGTCTAACTCCAGCTATGCTTAATGCTCCCCCACACTTGCTTTTTGGTTATAGGAGTCTAATTTCTAAGCACTTTTAATACAAACAGTTCCAAATGGTTGAAGAGACTGTCAGAATTTACAGTTCCCAGGGAAAACATTGCCTGAGACAGGAGCAGCTTTCCCTTGCCAGCCGAAAGAGATTTATGCAAGCCCGTGCACTGTAGATTCAGCAAAATGATTCACCTGAAACTTAACCAGAGAGAAAAGCAGCTTGTTTAGTTTAAGCCTGCAAATTTCTGACGCGGAAAGCTCAGGCACGAGGAGTTAATATTTGTGGATCTGAACCTCATGATTGTCCTGGACCTAAATCAAGCAGCTGCAAACAGCTATTTTTAACTCTGAAAATTAATCGACATCGTCCTTACAATCACAAAAGAGTGGCCTATGACTTCCATACAGGGGGCACGGAAAAATAGAAGGGTAAACTTTTGTTTAACTAGCTGGCAAAACTTCCATTACCCTTGCCAGGGCTAGCATTTCATTAGTAATACATTGATAACATGGGATCTACCAAGCCACAATTAAGTTTTGTGCTCTTTATGACCCCACAGCTAGGGCAAACCCTAATTTTTTTAAAAAATAAATAAATAAATGCAAAAAGCAGTATTATCAAGTGGCAAGGGTCAATGGTTCAGGAGCAAAAGGTTTTAATAAATCAATAACATACGTGACAATGTGACTTCTTAAACCACATAGAAAATATTGATTTTGAAAATACCTAAGCATACTTTCAAATATATGTCACCATTAAAAATTCTGCTTTTTAGAAGATACAAACCAGCCTCATCTGCTTTTAAGTAAGAATTACCCTGTTAAACTGTGTTATTTCTCCAAAGAAAAAAAGAAAAGAAAAAATGTGTGTTTGAATACAACTGTTGATGTCTTTTGAACCAAAAGTCTGGCTCAAATTCCTTACTCGCTTACTCTACAACGTCAAGGCAGCCTAACGCGATGCTCTCACTGGACTTAGACACAGATTTATACTGCTGCGAGGGTAGATCCTTGTTCTTCATATATACCCTTCACCACACCTACCTACAGTGCCACATGGCTACAATGTGCCTTATCTACACCCACATAAACCGTAGAATAATTAATGCAAAAATAAGTCAGAATCCACTTTTCCACAAGGCTGAATTAACGACCCCTTCCCCGTAATGTACGTACCGGCCACGAGTCAGAAATCCTACCCGGATTTATATAGCTCCCACTATATAAAGGAGGGGGGGGGGCTCAGCGCAGGTCGCGGCCGGTCTTGGGGGGGCACAGCCCCACGGGGGTGTCACCAGCAGCCCCCGCCGACCCCAAGGGGCCTCCGCCCGGTCTCCGCCGGGGCTACAGCCGGCGCTGGTCGGAGCGGGCTCCCTCCGACCCCCCTCCCCAGCCAACTCCGCCGGCCCCGGGCACCGGCGCGGCTCCTCCGCGCCGCGGCTGACGGTCCCCGAGTTTGCCCTTCGTCACGTTTAAGAAAGCCAGCGGGAGGGGAGAGAGGGGAAATAAAAATAAAAGTGGGTTTAGCGGCGCTCAAGGCTACAGAAGCACGAAGCTGCTCCCGAGGCAACTCGGGGGGGGGCCGAGGCCGCCCCCACGGCCGGGCCGGCGGCGGCCTCCGCACCGCCCGCGGCGGGGGAGCCGCGATGGCCCGGGACGGCGGCGCCCCCCGCCCGCTCCGCTCCGCGCTATCCCCGAGCCGTGCGGAGCCGAGCCGGCCCGGCGAGGGGCTCCGCCGCGGGCCGAACAAAGAGGCCGCTCCCGCCTCCCGCAGCCCACCCCACCGGCGGGTCCCGCCGGCGCGGCCAAGTTCCCGCGGGGCAGAGCGGAGGCAGCACTTCGGTGGGGAAGGGGGGGGGGGGGGGGGGTGGTGGTGTGTGTGTACCCGCCGCCCGGCCCGGCCCGGCCCGGTTCGGCGCCCCGCCGGGCCCCCCGCGCCACCAGGTACCAGTGAAGCGGCCGCCGCCGTCTCCGTGGCCCCGACGCCGCTGCAGGATGAAGTAGCCGCTGCTCTTCTGCGTGACCCACAGCTTGAGGGCGTTTTTCAGCAGCACCTCCTCGGGCTTCAGCCACATCTTTCCCCGGCTCGGAGTGCCTCTCTCTTCCTCTCTTTCCCCCTTCCTGCCCCCCGGGCTCGCCCGCCGCTCCGCACCGCTCCGCACCCCGGCGGCCCGGGTCACATCGCCCCCCGCGGGCTGCGCGGCGCTGAGCGGCGACAGCCCCGGCCCCGGCCCCGGCCCCGGCTCCCTCCGCGCGGGCCCGGCCGCCGGGGAGGGGCCGAAGGCGGAGCCCGGGTGCGGGCCGCCCTTCCCGCGGAGCCGGGGGCTTTGTGCGGCGGGGCCGCCGCCATCCGAGGAGCTCCGCGCCGCCGAGCACTTACGGCGTGGGGGGGGTGGTGCTCCCGATTCTCCCTCTCGGGGGTCCCGTGGCGGCCCGAGCCGCCCCCCACAGCACATTAGGGTTCCCACGGCACCCCCGGCTCCCGGCGTATCCCCCGCCACCGGCGTTGCATCCCGGCGTACCGCAGCCCGTGCCGGACCCGCTGCGCACCCGCCTTCTTGCCGCGGGTACCCCAGGTCTCCCCAGCCTGTGCAAGCGGACTCGGCACGTAGCCCCACGGGTACACACCCCCACCCGTGGGTCTGTGTCCCCCGGCCCCCGCCGCGGGGAACCGGCAGGGGGTGGCGGGAAGGAACGGGGGCCCTGGCTTCGGGGCGGGCGAGGGGGCGGCGAGCTCTGCTTTCCTGTTTTCTTCTGGATCCCGGCTTAAAGTGTGAGCCCGCGGCTGCTTACTTTGATGTTTGAATGCCAATGCTTCAAGGGAAAAGTCAGAATCATAATTTTACAGGTTTGTTGGGTTTTGGGGTTTTTTGTGGTTTTTTTTTTTTTTTTTGTTCTCATTTAAGAAATAATCAGGCACTGCTTGTGGTTGAGCTGTTGGTAGGATCGTTTGTGAAGCTGCACAGATGGTTACTGCCGCAGCACCTCCACACTGGTCATCCTCTGACACGGTATTTTATGTTTTTCTTTAACCCAGATTGCAATTAAAACATGACCACTGTACTTTCAGTCACTTTCCGCTTCCGATTAACAGCAAATATTAAATAACTTCTTTGTAACCACTGCAGTAGCAGGCTGCTAAACTTCACACACCCTTCGTTTGGATCAAAGACCCCAGTCACTGTGACTTAAATCATGGACTCATAATTTGGGCAAAGATATGTAGAGAATTTTGATGAGGGAAAAAGACCTGAGCTTCACTGTACCAAGCTCACTATTGTTACGTGAGTTGTGAACTTTCCAGTTCTTTTGAAAGGGACTGATGCTGCAGTGTGTTACTTAGCACGGCCAGCAGTAATTACTAACCAGGATTTGGAAGGTGCCCATGTGGACTGATTTCCAGCCGCCAGTGAGAACATTTAGCAGGAAAAATCCTGTACTCGGTTGCAATCTAGTGAACACTGTGTGATCCATGGTCTTTACAACTTCAGCGTAAAGCAATGATTTCATTTCCATACATAGAATAGCAAGCAAGCATTGTGAGCATGCTACTTATCAGATAGAAAAATAAAATCCGTTAAAAGGAGATGATGGACATCCACATAACAATCTGTTTAAAAATTAATGAGGGTGTAAGAAGGACTTATTTAAAATGCTCTTGTGGGATAAGAATAGCTCAGAGGTTTCCTCTGCCCCAAAATAATCCCGAAAACACGTAAGTCTTGAAAGTCTAAATGCTTAGCAAAGTGAGATAGCAAACATCTCTTCATTTTTCAGATATTTGAATATTAATTTCTGGGGGGTTTTTTTGGAGTGTTTTTTACATTCAACCTCAGGTTTTGGGCAGGCTGATTTGAGACATAATTGAGAAGAGGACCAAGCATATTGCTGACCTTTGAGGTGCTTTTGAGCTTGGGAGTTAGCAAAAGAGTAAAGCAGTTGGTTTCAGGATCTGGTGTCATGCACACCTGCTTCTGTTCATTACATCTTGAGACACGCTTCTGGTTGAACCCCACCAACAGTGCTCCTTCAGCATCATGGGCTTTGTAACCACATCCGAGTTGGCCCAACAATCATCCTATCAAAACAGGATCATTCATGCTTTTTAAATAAGTGGCTTTTCCAACATGTGGAACCAGTGGAAGGTAATTAACAAAGAACCTCTGAGAAATGGTTTCAGAGGGGGAAAAGGGGGATGGATAACATGAGGGAAAACTGATCTAGGACAACAGAGTAAAACAAAGCACTTTGTAATATATATCTGTGTAATACACATCTACTGAGAGCAGGAGCGTACTTCTTTCTCAGCATGGCACTCTGTGCGGCAATCCCTGACATCCTGAGGAGGCTGCAGAGAGATGCCTACTGCCAAAATGCCCACAAGTTTTAGGATACCACCACCCTCACTCCCACACCTTCAGGATCAGCTTTCCCACAGAAGTCCGCAGGACACGTGAACCGGCCAGAGCTACTTCGAGCATGAAGCCGTTTGGTGTGCACCACATCCCTCACGCTGCCAGGCTGGGTATTTCGATGTGTCCCTGTCGTTGGCTGCGGCATGGCTGAGGGCCGTTTGCATGTATCCTTCCCCTGGCTCTTCTGCACTGCTCCTAATCTTGGCCAGACAGGCAGCCGCAAACATGAGGAAGTGGTAACACAGCCACTTCAGCACCAAAGCAGGCGCTTGATAACCTCCGGGTCAAAAAGGCTTGCAGGAAGAAGTTGAACATGCTTATTATATTATTTAACAAAAAAAGCTAAAAAAACCCCACATGTACATGTCTCATCACCAAATGGCACAGCCTCTACCTGCTAACTAGATAGTCTTTGGCAACAGCTAACTAAAGGTTTATGTTCATAGAGAAAGTCCTGCAGTAATGTACTGGCTATTCCACAGCCAGTATTTGAACGGGATTTGGATGATATGAGGATCTTCCAAAACCTCCCATGAGGCAATAGTTGTATAATGCTGGTGTCTACAGAGGTAAGTAACACCAGGGAGGACAGTCATCTAGTAGATTATTAAACAAAAAACAGGGTGCTGTGAGACATTATACACCTTTTTATCTGTTCTCTGATACAGTCAAGAAAAGATAGGACTATCTTATTCAATTGCTTGAAGGTACTTAAGGTTAGTAGGTAGAAGAAAAATAGCTTTAGAAAAAAATGAAGATGTATTTGAAAGGAAAGAACTGAAAGAAAATGATGTTTCTGTCCTTATGCCACCCTTAACATGCACTCTGAAATGACTGTGTTTGGGTTCTTTATGATGCTATATATCTTTCCTAGATTTCAGTACGAAATAGCACAAGACAGGGAGTCTGCCATTCGGACTGTGTTAGAGCACAGCATTCAGTCACATCTGGAATAAACTGCAGAGATCCTGAGCATCTGTGAGACAGAGTACAGACTGCACAGGGCGCAGTGGACAGTCATTGTGAAAACTTTGTTTTCCCTTCTTGCCTTTGTCACTGATTGCCTTCCCAGCCTTAGGCATGCCCTTTAACTTCACCTGGTTTCATCTTTTTCCTTCATCAAACACATATAATTTTTATTCTGGATGTCCCTGCAACACTCAGGGAAGGCAGATTCCTCATATGCATAAAATGAATGATGCGTCATGGGCAGGAAACAGGCAGCAACCGTGGTCTGGCCCTCCTGCCTGGCTGGCCCTCTGCAGAGGGTGGCAAACCCTCGGAGCCTACATCGGCGGGGGGCTGGCAATGCTTGAACATACTTACAAGAGCTTGCAATGCTCCAGGATAGGCTCCCAGGCTTCCACTCGCATAGTTGAAGCTGATGTATGTATGGGCTACCACCAAAACAGGTTGTCCATGCTCACCCCCCTCTCCCCCTCAAGACGTTCCATAGTGAATTGCATTAACTAAAGTAGTAAAACCTAACTTTTATTTATTTAAGTGTTTTGGATAGTGCTTTAGTCATGTTGTGACCGTAGGAAAACTAGGGTGAAAATGCATGTCCTGGGCCGGGGGAAAGAAACAGGCAGATTTTTCAGGTGGGAGACTGTAGGGAGATTCATTCGCATTTATCGTGACATGAGAGCCTAAAGATGGAGCTTAATTTATTTATATTTATAGCAACAAATTAGGTGGAATTGGCTAGCATTCTGCAGGTGTACAGGCCAATCTTTTCCATGTTTCCAGTTTTGAGTTTTTACCTTGTGTCTTTATCAGTGTCTGAAAAAGCCTTAATCAGTGAGCTAATTCAGTTCCCAAGACACTGTTGATAAAACTTTCAGATGATCCAAAGTTTGAATGTACTAGAGGCAGCAGTGAGTGCAGAGAAATAATATGTAGGGTGCTAGGGAAACAATACACATTAGCAAATACAACGTTGGAAATTCAAACTGATGACTAATACACCTAAGGAAAAATAACTAAAACATACTTCTAGGGGACAAAAAATAGCCTCACTGAGATAAATCGACAGCTGCTGTTTTCAACCCTTTATTTTCTTGCAGCCCCCAAAATTTTCCACTATGGTTTCAGCCTCCTGTAGACCAGTTGTCAGCAGGGATCAATATATTTGCTTTTCTTAGTGGTATGTACCCTTGAAGACACTCGCCTGTGTGGAGGTCTGCAGCCTGAAGCCCTCTGGTTGAAAACCACTGAGCACTCCCACAGCGGGGAAGGAATTTTTCTGAAGAACTGAACCCACGGGTCTTCAGATTCTCCATATTGATATGTGGCTGGATTTTGAACAGCCCTTATCTCCCACCCACACCGAACTAAGGAGCAGATATGGTGACACACTTGGTCAGAACCCAGCAGCAGCCTTAAGTCCTCAACATACTGCTCCAGGCACAGGGTCATCCTTGAAAGGACTCTCAAGATCCAAATCCCCCACTGCTAAGATTGCCAGACTTTCTGTGTAACATAGGATTAAATTTTCTGCATTGTGGAGATAAACCCCCATCACAGACAACATAGATAACAGTCCTCCTCTACAGAAGTCCAAAGGGAATATTCTTGACATATCATATTAATTTCAGAGTACTTGAGTGCTTGAAAGATGTAGATCTATTAGAGGCAGTTTAAGAAAAGAACAAGAGAAAATTTTAAGGGTTTAAAACTGACTTGTGTGCTCATATTGATGGGTCTGATACATGCGTACCTTGGCTGAAAGTGAGAACTGAAGTGTAGCACAAAATAGCTGCCTCGAGTATCAGTGTGTTAAACACAGAAAAGATGATGTAGTTATTGCATTTAAAAAGCAATTCACTAAAAGCAGTAAAAGCAGTAAGACTTCCTCCCCCCCCCCCCCCCCCAAAAAAAAAAAAAAAAAGGAAAGTTTAGATTAAATACTAAGCAAATCCTGCTGACCAGGAAGTTTTTTACTCTGCTGAATGGTGTACCAAGGGACTAGAGGCATTTTAGAAATAGTAGAAGATGGATCATTTTATATAAGATAGAATTACTTTCTAATGTAACTCTGTGATCAGAAAGATCAGTCAATGAAGTAAGATGCCCTCTGCCTCCTATGCCCAGCTAATGACTTTCTTCACGGCAAGAAATCCCCTACAAGAGGGGATTTTTTTTAAGATTCTTTGAAAGGCTTCTCTGCAAGGTTTTTCACATCAGACACCCTCTCAGACATTGTCCTGTTGGAAAGGGGCCATGTTTGCTTCTCACTTGCAGAAAGTCCACTTCAAATTTGGCAGAAGCAAGAGGGCCCAAAGGGAAATCACCGTAATTCACACGCAGCTCCCAACTCCTGGCAGCATGCCTCCATTGAAACCACACTATGCCAGATATATCAGATCCCGGGAATCTGTAAAAGCAATTCTTAAGCTTAGATCTTTTAAATAGATTCAAACACGAGATGCATTTGGGTTTGAAGGGATCCAGGAGATGGCAAAGGTAGTCAAGGTCTTCCACACCAAGAGCTGCTGTGGAAATGCCTGAGTATTCTTGGCTGCATTTCCAAGTAATTCATCGTCTTTCTCCTGGAATGACTGTATTGCAAAAGCCAGTTGTTTATGGGTCCACATGTTTTTGTCTTCCCACCTGCTCTAGTAAAGTAACAAAACTGTTATGACCTGTAACTAATTCCAGAGGTTTCACTTATTATCTCTGATTAAATTAATGCCTGTGTAATAATGAAGATATAATACACTATCACGAGCAAGTGCAATTAAGCTACAGGCAACACTGTAAAACCACATTAGAGGTCTTGACTCAAAGTTTTATGCAATAATATTTCACAGCTTTTTCCCTGTCAACAACATTATAATGTGCATTTTTATCTTTCAGCTGGCTGAATTCATTCAAGTACTAGGTCTTTTGATGAACTATTTAGGACAGCAATGTCCAAAATGTTTGTGCTGCTGATTCCACTTCTTGTTTTACTTCCAGCATCACTCCCTGGCTTCCAATTGCAAAACCTACTTCTGCAATTCAGGACTGCCAAACCTCTTCTGGAAACAACACAGTTACTGTGACACTGGAAGGCCCATCACATTTCAAGGTGTTTGACGAATATTTCCTAAGACAGCCCCTCTCAGGATGTGTAATTAAATACATGTGGCTTAAGGTGCAATTCTCCAACTTTTTTCTTGTCTCACTCAACTTTCCAGTTCTCCAAACCACTGGAGGGAAAAACAGTCCCTTAGCCCTATACTCACATACAACAAATCCCTGCAGAGCATGCAGGTGATAAAGGGGAAACCCAGACTTCTTGGGTAGTGGGGAAACCCATGGCTTCATGGCTAGTGTTTCTGCAAAGGACAGCAGAGGCATGTGACCATGACTTGCCCTGACAATCACTTGACACCCCCCCACCAGTGCCTAATAATGCTTCTGCACCCTGCCAGAGCTAAGCCATGCTTGCTCTCTTCTCCACAGTCAGTAGGTGCAGAAGACCTCTCTCTTCATCACAGCTCACCCTGCCCCATTGGTAACAACACTGCAAAGCTGTGGGAGGAGATGCTGTTGATTATTCTGGTATGATGTGAAGAAGGTACTTCTCATATTACCACCCAGGAGGCCTGACCCCTCATGTCAGAGGCATTTTCATTGTTGAAGACAGCTACGGATAGACCCCATCCTCTGAGGACTTTTATAAATTACCCAGTTTGACATTGAAATAAGACGCTAAAATTATTATGGTACCAAAGGAGAAGAAAGTCCAGACCTGTATAAGAAACTGCATTTCAAGAATACCGTTTATGTTTGGCATGGTGTAGTCGCTATAGTGTAGTGGGAATGGAAAAACTGGCCTCCTAAAATGCATTAGCACTCTTTAATGAGCATGAAGCAAGCAGCCAGTGGTTTTGATACATTTTGGAATGTAATTAATTAAACTTGGTGATACAAGATCTTGAACAACAGAAGAACAAATGTGGCAGAATCAGAAGTAGAGGTGCAAAGGCTCCATAACCTGTGACAAGGTGAAAAGCCCAGAGCAGAGAGCATGAAACTTTGTAAATGGAGGTTGCAACCTGACTATTTTCTAATTGCCATTACTATAGAGCAGTGATGTTCCAGCAGTGACAGCAAATGACCTTGATAGGAAAAAGGTATTGCACTAACACACTACTGAAAGCATAGCTGCTGGCATTCACTCATGCTAGGCAGTCTCAAAGGAAGCCTGACGTAGAGTGGTCAGTGTTAGCAGCAGCTTCCTCCAGGGCTGTTTCCTGATCCAAAATCCTTGTACTCATTCATCTTCCAAGATCAAAAAGTCTTCAGGAGTTCAGCAATAGTTAGGTGATTTGGGGGAAAAAAAAAAAACAAACAAACAAAAAAACCCAAACAAACAAAAAAAAACCCCACAAACAAAACCCAAACCACCTCTAAAGGTATGCCAGAATTGTTTATAGTGCGCCATTTTGTTTCCAGATGAAGATGGGCAGTGGTATTTCTACTATAGCTGTCTTTTGCTGGATCTGGGTCCAATCTACCTTAGCTGAAAGTATGGCCTAGGAAGCTGGCAGAATTTCCATTTTGCTTTGCTGCACTTGGAGCCAGAGGTTCTTGTTTTAAAGATTTCCTTTAGGTTCTTAAACTGTTTTTCCTTTGAACAACCATCTCCTGGAATATCATCCATGTAGACAGTAAGACCTTTTTGAAATCCTGAAATAACCATGCCTTTTTCTCGGTCAGAGATGAGTCAAGGCACACAAGTGTTGCAGAACAGAAACACATAAGTTATTGTCTCCATCCTGCCATCAGGGGGTCTGATGCTGGACTCATGTTCCGTGGGATTTCTCATCACCCTGTACACACATGGACCCTATGACCAACTTGAAGAAGCATAAAACTCTACTGCTTTCCATTTTTGTGAATCCTGCCTGATTATTTGGCAGCTGTGGAGAGTCAGCATCTCCCACGATAGGGCTCCCACCATGTTACCACCCAAGCAGTGTCAGGGGACCGTGTCGGGCTGCCGATGGTTTTGGGACTGGATACGGCAGTGCAGCAGAGGGTGTAGGGAGGAACCACCATTTCTGTTCACCTCCTGAGGATTTTGAACAATCCGTGAGGAGCTGCAACTGCAAGAGTGGCAAAACTGTGTCGCAGCACAAACCTGATTGTCACAGAAGCATCAGCGTTTTGAGACAAGTTTTAAAATGTGTGAGTGCCTTTGAGGGACCCTTTAAAATAATTTTTTTCTGACAATTTTTTACTCATTTTTGTGCACTGGGGATCCCCAAAGGAGCATTTCTGTTGTGATTCTTACATCTTCCCACTGATCTGCTATGACACTCAAGGTTATGCAGAGACTGTACTTGGCACATCACTGATACTGCCAAGTAGGAACCATGATGCACGTGCCGAGGACTGGGTTTGAACCTACTCTCTTTGATCTGTACTGCATTTCTACTTCTACCTGCCTGCTATATTCTGTGTGAAAGCTCTGTGATTTCCTCCTGTTTTGGCTGCTGGCTAATTTAAATGTGACACTAATTTAAATGTGACACATTTCAACAAAATTTGGAGGCTTTTTCACCACCCATCTTTTTGAAGGTAGGCACACAACGTGTTAGTCTTTGAAACAAACATGGCCACAGAATAATTAAAATTGGGAATGGAACATTCAAAAAATATAACTCTCTCTTCCTTTTTTTATTATACTGCTATTTATTTTTTTTTTTCTTTTCTGGACTACCAATTCACATAGTTTCTAATGAACTCCTGCCTTGTTTCTCCCTCACTTCAGTGAAGCTGGTGTCTATATACACGTCATTTCAGGAATAAAATATTCATCACACACTTACAGAAATGCACCCAAACCATCTGCCTAGTCTTTACGGGAGATGTAGAGAGATTTGAAAACATGCTTTGCTTCCCTTCCCATTTGCACAGATGAATGGGTTTACTTGGAAGTCTTTTCTTTTAATCTTTGTTTTACTTTGCCCTTTTTATAAGTGTCTTAAGCCCACAAAGTCTTTGTTTCCATTCCTGTCATGGTGCAATAGTAATAAATTAAAATGTTTTATGTATCTATTTTTCTCATAAACCAGTCTCCTCCTTATACACTTTGGGAAAACCCAGCAATTCAACAGAGCCTGAATTTTCACAAGCTATTGCTGCTTTTGAGTGTGCAGGTTTAGACCTAGCTTTGCAGAAGTAATCAGCATATAGTTGACAATGATGGCAACTGTGAAATCAATCCCTTTGGAGTTCTGGTGCTGAGTGTCAAGGAGAGCTCTTAAAAGTAGTTTCTGCTTTTGAAAACTTTGGACTTAAGCCAGAGCTTTCATCTCCTTATCTATGAAAATGGAATACAGCTTAAATATCTCTCCAACAGCTCATGAAGGTTCATTAATGTTTATAAAACACTTGAAATTGAAAAGCACTAAGTATTACTGATTATTTATTAATTCCTGTTGTCATGCACCTTCACATTCCTTTCACATGTCAAAGAAGGGATTTTGTGGGTAGCAGAACCAGCAAAACCTGTAACAGCCTCCACTCTCCTCTCTGCCTTCCCTTAATGTAATAGTCTCCCTCTACCCCCTCTCCAGAGCCCCACGTTCCCTTTATGTCTTCAATCCTCCCTTCCCACAATGCTTCCTGTGTCCCCTTCTTCCACCATTATCTGGGACTCTCTCCCAAGGCTGAGCACCCCTTCCCAAGTCTCCCTCCATGCTGAGGCCAGCTGGTCCAGCACAGCTGCAGAGTGGCCAAGAAGTGACAGCATAAAATTGAGACTTGAGAGATTAAAGAGCAAAAATGAGGGCAGACTCCACAGTAGAGCCCTTCTCCTCCAGCAAGCTTCCAGCTGATTGAGCTTGTAGAGCTCCATCTCTTGAGGCCTCTGCCCCTCTCTCTCCTTTGGTTGAAATTAGACAGAGGTTTAGGAGTTACTGGGAGTGGGGACGTTGGTACAAGACTGTAAATACAGAAGTGGTTTCTTCCTTTGTTGATCAAGTAGATGTTTGAAATGCTCTGAATGTCCAGATCGTAAATAAACCACACTGAGCAAACTCACTTTTTCCTGTTGAAACCATTTATCTCAGTACTGACATTTCTCTGCTCTCTTTTTTCACAAGGTTGTAATCACAGTGGTAGGGGTATGTGAGTTGATCCATTCATGATGCAGATTAAGTCTTCTGAAAGATAGCGGCTTGTCTCAGAGGTGCTTATGTTCTCCAGCAGCAAGAGTCAGGACCTTAAAAAAAGCATTTTCAGAAGCATTTTCATGCTATCAAACTATCCTATAGTAGCTCTCAGCCCATCTACCTTGTGTCAATATGACATAAAGTTTACTCTGCCCTGGCATGGCCTGTGGAAGCTGCAATAACTCCTTCTGGCCAGAGGAAGGATGTTGTAAATGGAGGAGCTTGCTGGGGCATGCCATCTTCTAAAGACAAAGAACATATCTACAAAAATACAGGAACATGTACATCCCTACAGGCACCTTGTATACCTGCATGGA
The DNA here is from genome assembly GCF_965140245.1 of Athene noctua. Taxonomy (NCBI): domain Eukaryota; kingdom Metazoa; phylum Chordata; class Aves; order Strigiformes; family Strigidae; genus Athene; species Athene noctua. Next base: position 194,170,953 of record NC_134037.1, read on the forward strand.
GAAAGCAGTGAGCTAATAGAGGAACTGAAATCAAGCTAGCTGTGTTACTGCTTTTTTGGCTGAGAAGCAGCCCTACGACTCAGAAAACCTGATGATTTCAGTTCTGCCATACAGTCGCAGCTCTGGCAAGTTACATCTCTGCCCACTTCTCACTGTAGGATTTACCCTGGCTTATGTATGTGGGTGTGGATACCCAGACAAACCAAACTTGCCCGAAAGCACACATTTGATTCACCGTTCTCTATGCAAGTCCACGCGAGGAGTTTTGGGAGGGTGGTTAGGGCTTCAAAGCATCACTGGTATGAACAACCTAAGGAACCTTTTCATCACGTGGACATGATTGCCTTTCCTTAACTCCTGCTTACAGACATTCCTAGTTCATTATTAAACTACCAAAAATAAAATACTTGTGATGCAGCATTTTCTCCCTTGTGTCCTCTCCAGCTGCTGCCCAGGCATGGATCCTGCACCAGTGAATGAGCTGTTTCTGTTTTGGACTGTGATGTTATATCAGAAGGATGCATACAGAAGGCTCTGGCCATGAAGGGCATTTCAGCAGTGATTTTTTTAACCCTTACTTGACAGTGATAGTTTCTTGCAAAGAAACGGTGCTGCTGATGTAGCAGAATGGAGTCAGCTGTGGCTTGCTTCAGCCCGCGCCATCTGAGGTCTCTGGTGGCACAGGGTTGTGAAATTACATCAAGATCTAGAGTAGGGGTGATGAGCGGCAGCTACGGATTACTGCATAGGGAAAGCTGCCTCCATGGAGCCCTGTGAAGAGCTTGCTCTGACCCACAGTGCTATAACAAACCAGGGAGGGGAGCCAGTGGATGAACGGGTCATCACTACTAGCAGGGAGATGGCTGTGCCACGCTTAGGTAACTATTTTCACACTGATTAGACAACTTCTAATGCTGTAATATTAAGATGCTTGTGCTGTGATTGCTGATGCCAAACCACAGGCTCCAGTGGCTAATACACATGAAATAGTAGCTGGCTGAGAGAGAGTGCACTTTTCCAACTATGCTGACTGCATGCGTCTGTCCTTGGTGTGATCTCTGCAAGAAAAGCAGGAATGATTGGCAGTCAGGGACTTAGATCTGCAGATGGTGGCTGATCACAGGAAAACATTTATGGACGCAAGCACAGGATGCATAGTGCATGAAACAAGAATCCTGAGGAAAGCTAAGGTTTCCCCTTTGGAGAAGGGACTCCATTTATTTCCAATAATACACTTACAAATAGAATGCTTCTGCCCATTATTACATTATTTGACTCACCTCACCATCTTCTGTCCTGGCATGCAAAGTTATATGCTGAGGTCAGATCACATGATGGCAAAAGAAGGTTTAATTATATATTAAATACTTGCAGAATGGTTTCAGTTGCTGAAGGCAAAATGGCTCAGCCTTCAAATTTTTTGGATGCCAGTGTGCTCCGTGCCATTTGTGTTAACACAGCACTCTACATCTTCACAGCTTCTGTGAGGATGTCAGTTAAGGATGGATGCCAGTCTTCTGTGATAACCAGGGACAGCAACAGAACTCAGGGATGCCACAGGGTTTCATATTTCTGTACTGCAAGTAGCATGCTTGTGCGCTTGTGTGTATCACACTCGTGACAGGAAGACTTTCATGCTGTAGGTACTTCTTGACTCTTCTTCCTTCCCCATGGACTCCAAGGCCAGCTACATTTAAAAAAATTTGGATCTGTGTCCAAAATAACAAAGCACTTGCAGGACAACAGGGAACCTTTCTTCCTCCACCCCCATACCCCCAACAGATTCCTGCCCTGTCATTTTAGCTAAGAAGAAAACTGTATTCTTCTTTTTTTTGTTAATGGGGAGGGGAGAAGAGAATTTTCTTATTTACATTGTTCATCACAACAGGGTCCCTGCTTTTCACAGAATCGCAGTATCATCTAGGTTGGAAAAGACCTTGAAGATCATCCATTCCAACCATTAACCTCACACTGGCAGTTCCCAACTACACCACATCCCTCAGTGCTATGTTGACTCTACTCTTAAACACCTCCAGGGATGGGGACTCCACCACCTCCCTGGGCAGCCCATTCCAACGCCTCACAACCTGTTCTGTAAAGAAATGCTTCCTAATATCCAGTCTAAACCTTCCCTGATGCAACTTGAGGCCATTCCCTCTTGTCCTATCGTTTACTACTTGGTTAAAGAGGCTCATCCCCAGCTCTCTGCAACCTCCTTTCAGGTAGCTGTAGAGGACGATGAGGTCTCCCCTCAGCCTCCTCTTCTCCAGACTAAACACCCCCAGTTCCCTCAGCCGCTCCCCGTAGGACATGTGCTCCAGACCCCTTTTGTGGTATCTGTTTTATCTCGTCTCTACCTATTAGCCTGTTCTGAATCTCTTGCAAGACAGTAGTTTCCAGACACTCAGATACTTCAGATTTAAGCTTGAAAGAATCTGGGAAAGAAGTAGCTCAGGTTTAGTGAGGATGTAGGGCAATTGAAGAAAAGGCATGTCACCAACAGTGGTTTAAATACATTTTTATGTTACTTACTTGGAATTCCCTAACAGATAATGCTGCTTCCCAGAGCTGTGACAAGAGACCTTATCTCTTTGATAAAAAGATATTTAAACATTATCTGCCGACCTGCATATTAGTGAATAGGGACGAACTAAAGCAACTTAGTCTCTTAAATGATCTTACCAATTTCTCCATTAAAAAAAAATAATCTCAAACATCACAATAAGGATGTTAGGAAGGCATTAGCAGATGTCTAACTACATTGGAGAAGCTGTCTGAAAACCAAAACTGCTTTTTTTCCTTTTCCCTGTGTGCCCTTCTCCCATAATGTGGCATCATGCTACATATCTCCAGGGTGTTTACACACTTCCATTACCACTTATACAAGTCACTGGGGACAATGCTGTGATGCTGAAATATAAAACAATGTATATGTCACAATGGAAGTATGAACTCATGTTTACCAGGCTTACAATATTAACTTTATCTTCAGACTATTTTCCAGGCATCTGGTCTGTTTTTCAGACATCACTGCAAACACAGGTAGAGTAAAATAATTATGCTACATACTTCCCTTCAACACAGAAACACACATGCTGCTCAGGACCATACCTTACAGTGGATCAGGCAGGCAGTCAGGCAGCCAGGGACAGGGCTGGGCTTCTGCCTTGGTCTGAATATACTTGGTACGTTTGGTAGGTAAAAGTCTCCCAACAGTGACACTGGAAAAACTCAGAGACTGCCCACAACTTAATACACGGGCAAATCTGCACCCTTCATTTGAGGCAGCACATGGCCTTGCAAATGGGGTTATCAACTGGCTGGTTAGATGTAAGCCTGTCCCTATTTCTTCATTGTATATTATTTTCCATTACAGGACTTACCTGGAAAACACTTGTCAGGTAACAGCAAAGACAGTGATGACCACTTCTCTAGCACTGGCTTTGCATTTCTTTTCCACCATGTTCCTTGAGCCACCACTGAGAAGCTCCCTGTAACATTCAGTCCCTTTGGGATATAAAGCAAAACCCCAAGCGTGCTCTGACCCCTGCTTCCCACATCTCCAACAACCCCGCTCCTTCCCTTCCCCTGTGCCACCTCTGTCTACCCACCTCTGAAATACTGCCAAGTACACAGGAGTGCCCCTCCAGAAGGACCTCAGACCCACCATGCCAGCCCCTCATGTTCTTCCACTTTCAGGAGACAACACGCACCATGGCAGTGTTACAGTGATGCACAAGGTGTCTTGCCAGCATGGTGCTGCCTACCCGCTGAATTCAATCAGTACTTGCTGCTCCAGTGAGGAAACTGATGAGATCTCTCCTCTGGCTCAGCCACTGATTTTCATAAAACTTATGTGCATTTAACACTTCTGAAAGAATTTTGCCCTTCTGTTAGATCTGGCTGGAAAAGATTATTGGTGAGAAGTTGATGGGGGGAGGGAAGGGGGGAAGGGGGCTGATTTGATAGACAGACAAATAGACAATGTGATTGCATCAGTCTCATTTCCTTAGGAAACTGGGCTAAAAATAAAAGGCTTTATTTGCCCCTGGGAATAAAGCAGAATGTCTCTCACATCTTTACAAAACATTTGTTTCTATGTATACTTATAAATAGTCAGGATGAGAGAGGAAGTTTGCACTGGATTTTGAGCAAAGAATTAAAAGAAAGAGCAGGAGGTGCATGAATTTCAAAACCTGGGATTCTTTTAGGCATATGACAGCACAGCAATGAATGCAGGGTCTTGTACACCCGTGCCACGTTACCCATGTGTATACATCATTGGCCTGCAGACCAGCTGCCTGTTGGGCAATTTTTCACACCACCACACAATTAATGCTCTATTTCTGCACCAGTGATGGATGATGTGCTTTAGACGAAACCCTTCGTACACTTTGAAGTCAGCAGACTCTCTCACGTGTAAGTGAGGGACACGGAAATTGCTGTATTTGATCAGATTTATGCTCTAGAGATTCCCGTCTGATAGTGACCAAGACTAGCTACTTCAGAGGAAATACACCCCCAAAAGGTCTCATCCATCATTAATAGATTGTGTAAGCTGAAGAAGCACTTATATGCCTTCTAAATTTCTCCTTTTCTGCATTAACTCCAGATATTCTGTTATCTTTGAAAATGTCGTATGCCTCCTTAAAACCTCGGCCTTGGTCATAATCCGTGACAGTAAGTTATTTTTATGCACGTTGTATATAAAATGCTTTTTTACAAGATATGAATTTACTACCTTTTGGTTTCATTAAACTACATTGAACTACATCGTGGACTTGGTCTTTTACAGTCAACAGACAGGGAACAAAGTAGTTCTGCATCCTCTAGAAACTTCTGATTGTCGTGAGATATGAGTGCCAACATAACTTCAAAAAAGGAGAACGGTTTGTACAGCAGGAGCCAAGGGGGACTTCCCTCATGGCAGGTCAGCAGCACAGAAACTGTTGTATTGCCCATCTCCTTTGCTTTTGCACTATCTTTTAGTTTTTGCTTCAACGGCCTATGCATGGAAGCCCCTCCTTTCTGAGACATGCTAGAATTTCCTTACAGGGATACTTTGCAGTCCCAGCAAAAGCTGTACTAAGGACTGTCACTAGAGGCAGTCCCTGTCCTGAAGAACTTATCTTTAAAATATAAAAGACCGTCACAGTCTGGGAAGAAGGGATACAACACATAACTGGGAGATAAGAAAAGAAATACATATCTTGCCTGCAGGTATAACTTGGCCTTTACCCAGGAGTTAGGCTCAACTCACCTTCAAACTTGATCTTGCTTCCCCAGGGGATGGGATTGATCTATCCTAACTCAGAGGTCAAAAATGAGACACCTGAGCTCACCATTCTACAACCCCTCCACCATCAGCCAAGAGAATTAGGTCCTTCCAGGAGATGATTCATGTGACCTATCTTAAATAAAAAGAAAACAGCCATTTCTTCTGCCTTCAAATATATGCATTTGAGATTTCTTCTCAGACTGGTTTAAAACTGATGCTCCGCTCTACTGCTTTCAGCAGTTTCCCATTTCCAAATTTGTCAACCAAATTAAGATGGTCTTCTTGATCATCTCTGTCACTAGTTAGAAGTCAGCGTCTCTGATATGGGGAGAAATAGAACTTACATTTTAATCACAAAATGTGCGCCTATGCCTGTTTTAAGGTACCTGATTTGTTAAATAGTTTTCGATTTCTTGGGTAATCTCTGAGAATCGTGTATCTTAATTTCAGCCTAACTTGCACACTGAGAACTACTACTAATTCAAAAAGCATCTTAGACTTCAAAATTGCTTACGTATTCTCAGAAATTTCACTCCTGACCTCACTTGCATCATGATCTTGAAAGAAAAGCACAGATTGGAAAAACATCTTAACAAAATGGTAATCAAAGCAGCTGATTTTTTTTTTTTTTTTTTTTTTTAAGCTCAGCAGCAAAAACCCTGTCTAATTATACTCAACTGCAATAAAGTCTGAGTCATGACTTGTCAGATGATCCTCTTGGTTGGTGTGGTTACAAACCAACAGCTGCACATTGGGAAAGCAAATGAACTGAAGACCTTACAAAAGCATAAGTCTTCCTTGTTTCCCTGGTCCTTTGCTTTTCTCTCTCCCTCTGTAATACCTTATGTTCAATCAACCTATAGGGCAGAAACTGTATTTCCTAGTATCTGGATAGTGCACATTTATGTTGCTGTACAGGTAACTGATGAGTAAAGAGTGATGCTGTGAAAATCCAGAAGGGTAAGGTTAATACTTGATGTAAACCTGTATTCGTTTCTATAAACAATCCCTGAAAAAACATGTCACAACACTGGAAAAAGGTCTTTCTTTACTTATAAGGAAAATATATGACTGGTGCAGACTGCTGCTGTTAGTTTTATGTCCAAGTAGCCACATGTGCAGGCTAGTCAGGGCACTGTATGGCTGCTTCATATCTTGCTCATTGACTTCTCACAAAGCTCTCCTGAAAACCAAAACTCTCACTGGGGCGTAGCCACTGAGTTATTCATCAAAAGGGAACTGCTCTTATCTTATGTTGATCTGTATGTTTGCTGATGTAATTTTTCTTTTTGTGTTTCTTAGTCCACCCCCTGAGTTAGGTGTCCACAACTCAGCAATCTCCTATCTAGAGGGCATCCTTGGGCAGTTTTCTTTGCTATGGAGCTAACACGTTGCATTCTCTGACAGCACAGACTGGATGTGGATCATTAATATCTTAATCATGACCAGAGCAGACAAGCAAAGCTGTGTCTGGATATGGTGATATTGTGTTTTCCCCTTTTGTTTCCTTGTACCAAGGATTATGGCTTGCTTGTTTTAGAAGACTGAAAATGGTATGCATCTAATGCGTCTGATTGCAACAAACAAATGGCAGGAGTGGGGGGAGACATTCAGTAGATAGAGATTGTGGATTTTTTTTTAGTAGGTAGATATTGTGTTGCATTTTCCTTGTCTCTGAATCACATTAAATATACACACTGTTAAAAGGCTATCGAAATGTTCAAATGTCAGTGTTTCAAATGAAAATCAATAGCATGCTATTAGGCTCGTTATATTGCTGTTATGCATCATTAAAATGTATTTAAAAGCTTTCAGCATAAAACAGGAGACGGGATGAATAATAAGACACTTTGAGGGCGTGCAGCCTACTTAGAAGGTAAGAAAGAGTCAGGCACAAGAGCAACTTTGTAGGCACTTGGAAAGAAAGCACTGCGAAGAGTTCACTGGGTGTTCGAAACATATGGGAACACGAGAAAATGAATGATGCAGACCTCAAGGTATAGACAAACGAGTGGAGCTGCACCACTGCTGGAGGAAAACAAAATCGTCAAATATTTTTAATAAATGGGTCTTCGCAATCTGAGATTCTCTTTTCACCTGGTCTATATGTATCACTGTACCACAACGCTCGGTGATGCCCCTAAAAATACTACTGACATTTTGCCTTCTTGCACAACAGGATTGTATTAGGTCCTAAAAGCACATTTATAAATGAGCTTTTCCAAGCCTCGTTCTGGTCAAATGTCATGTGGAAAAGTGTCACATCATCATCACATACTCTAACCTACTTCTTTCCTATCTGAAATAGATTTCTAGGGAGAGACTGTTGGTTTCATATTTGAATATGAGCGTGCATGTTTATACGTAAGTATGTAGATATACATTATTATATACATATGAGAGAAAGAGAGCTTCCTTACTAAATTTCTGAAATTTTCATTCTAAAGGGAAAGAACAGGAAGACATGACTCTCTCTCAATGGCTGGGATTTTAAACGGGCAAGAGGGACAAGAGATTTCCAGTCCCTACGCACATGTATTTTCATGCTTTTATACCCAATTGCCACTGAGCATGTTTGCCTTGTTCCCAGAGCAGAACTACAACACAGACCACCATCCTGCATCTCACCAAGCACACTCTCACTAAAAACATCAGACCCTGCTTTCACTCACTTTCCCTTGCAGTGAATCTTTAATCTCTGCAAACAAAGCAAAGTAACTTTAGCCAGAGGAGATGAACGCTCCCCTCTGCTCCTAATAGTCACAGTCTGGGCTGGAGTTTAAGCTCTACGAGCAGAGGAAGAAAGAGAACCTGAATTTTCCACTTCCTGGACAAGAGCTCTCTAAACAGCTCTGAATTATTGAATACTCTTTCAGAAGGTGGATTTCAAATTTGTAGCTTAAGCATAAAGTCCTTCCTCCTGCAATTTTATCTGCATAGGTAAAGATTCAACTGAAATTGATTTTGGATGAAAACAGAAACATAAAGCATAAATCAAGTCATCGAGCCAGGGAACGGAAATAGTCCCATTTGAGTCAGATGGGCAATTGCATAGCTCAAATTAAAAATGCTGAGTGCTCAAATTAAAGTTCACAGTGAAGAGCTCCTAAGCAATGCATATACTGAATGTTTTCACACAAAACACATGCTCAGCTATTTTAGAATTACAGATGGATGAAAAAAAAATCCCTCTCTGATTAAACAGTAAGAAAAAAGGACAAATGAAAATACCATTGTGCTTCAAATCATTTTTTGAGGAAAAGATGTTTCTGAGTTACCAGGGAAGGGTTTCCTAGTCAGAAGAGGGGTCTACACAAAGATATATATGCAAATAGACATACTGTATGCTGCTTTTACGTGTTGGCATGACCCTGTTGGAATTTCACCGTTTTAATTGGGGCCAAAGCATCATCTCTTCTGGAATCATCTAACACTCAAGAAACCAAGTGAGTGGACTAACATTAATTTACATGTGTAAGCACCTGCCATTTGAAAACTGGCTTCAAATGCAGAAGTATCAATAAAATTCACAGCAGTTAAAAAATTCAGCAACAAACATGTTTATTTCTAAGCCACCCAGTGTTCAGCACTTACGAAGCCATTTGTGAGATGGTATTTTTGGTGTTTCTTAAGTGCTCTTCAAGCTGTATCCAAGAACGCTTGGCATCTTTGAGGTCTGGCTAACAAGTGAAGATGGATTCTCATACAGTTACTCAGGAAGACTTTTAGGCACTGTTAGCATGTAAATATTGTTGATTACTCCTGGAATAATGAAATCTGTTTCTGCATTGGTGGTCCTATCCTGTGTTTTGAATTGGACAGATGAACAAGGAAGAAAAACATGCAGTGGTCACTAGAAAGATACACATGAAGAGATGCGTACAAAACACACCTACTCCTTCCTCTTTCTGATATGTTGCTATTTAAAATAGACTGTGGATGGGATGGGTCACGTAAATTATTACGGGAAGGAATCTGTGTACAAGAGAAAATTCTCATGAGAATAAACAGAACAATCTGGAAGTGCTTTAATGTACCCTTTGACTTTAAGGTGTGTTTTAATTCCTTCCCACTGTGTCCTTCCCAAATGAAATGTGGGATAAAAGATATGCTGGTGGGAGTTGCTTCCTAATATTCAGCCTTTTTGCTAGAAGAAACTCAAATACTTGCTGCAGAGCAAGTCAATTTAATACATCTTCTTTGCCACTTTTTCATTCTCCTTCCAAACGCTGCCTTTTTCTATTGATCCTTCATTAGCAGTTTCTTTTCTAGTGCCTACAATGCAGTTTGTGTTCCTTGGCTGGCATCTAAAATACAATAGCAAACAATTACATAATCAATTTTAATAAGAAAAGAGGAAAAAACAACTTCTACAGTTAAATTACACAGTCTTTCCCTTAGCTCAGGAAATCAAATCTAAACAAACTGAATGTGCTTCTTTGGTCATGGATCTAATTTTCCAGTAACAATTACAATTTATCGAAGGCTGGTGTTCATTTAAATACTAAAACAATTGCATACTAACAGTCAGATCATTTGTAAAAGGTTTATTTGTATTTGCAAAGGGTAACCTGTCAAACTAGATTGTCTGTGTCACTTGTAGTCTGGAATCTCTGCATCTGTATTAGCATTTATGAGCCAACAGGACAGAGACAAGGAGACTGAGAGTCAGTAATTTAAGTATAGCCTCAATCCTTTTATCCCTCTTCAGGAACTCAAAGCATGATTTTTACTGAGGTCCTTACTCAAACCCAAACATAAAGAATGACGGGTATATTTTATGCTTTTATTGACCATTTAATAGCTATTCTATAAACCATCTAAAAGAAATGGATTATGCTCAGCTTGCTCCCAGAGGAGCTGTTCTGCAAAGGCAGAAAACTTAACTCTTCTCTTTACACCACGAGAATGTGCTGCAGTGACGTATCTCCTGCTGGGTAGCTGAGGTAGGTGGGGCCCCAATCTTCCTACTCAAGTGCAATGTGTTCCATTTCAGAATAAAATCTGGCTGAGAACTCATTTTGAGCCCAAGAATATCCAACACACTCACGTGCCCACAAAATACAGCACTCTGTGTTACAGAAAAACTCTTTTGCAGCACATTTACTAATTCCTGCCCCAAGAGTATTTTACCCCCATCTTTTTCTTAATTAAGATTTTCACTACCCTGAAAGAGCAAACTGTTTTAAAATCACAGTGACTTCAAAATTCCCTTTGTCAGCTGATGCTTGGGCCCATTCCACTTCCTATAAAGTATTCCATCTTCTAAACTAGCTTTCCTGCTCTGACCAGAAGCCTTTTAATGTGGATAAAATAATTTCAGATGGCTGCATTAGCCAAGTATGAGTCACACAATTTTTTTGCTATCTCAGTCATTGGGGAAAATTTTTATTGCTCTGAAGTCCATTTCTGCAATTCTACATCCATTATACCAGTAAGTATGTTACCCAAGAGCAGCTTAGATTTCTGAAATTTATAGGAAAAGAAAAGCAGCTTTCTGTTTCTAAACATGTTTCTTCTTTTTGCTCTGCTGTCTTCAGCGGAGTTTGTTATTAGGAGCAGGCTGTACAAAAAAGATCACCTGGACAGAAGCATCACTGGTTTATTTGACTAGATTAGCACCCAGCAAACTGTCCCTCAATTTAAGGCACAATTTTAGGCATGATAATTCCTAACCATAAACTTCATCCCAAAAATTAACAAATAGAACTTTTGCCAGCACACCAGAAACAGAAAATCGGCTGGTCAGTCTGAGGTCAACAGATGAGAGCAACATACAAAAGTCCTCAATGAAGGATTAGGAAAAAAGCTAAATTAATTCTTTTCATCTCTGCATGGGATCTCGGAGATGTTCCCAGACAAGAACCTTTACTGATGGGGTACAAGTGAAAAGAACTGTCTCACAGTGAAGTGTTAGTAAGAGATGTGAAATTAAATGCATAAAATGAGTCCCTACTCATCACCAGGATCAGATGGGATTCACCAAGAGACAGCTGAAGGATGAAGATGCTAAACTATGAACTGCAGTGTGCAACCTGCTGATCAAAATGGTCTCAGTACCAAAGAAATAAAGGCAGCAAGTCTGATACCAATCTTTAAAAAAGCAGTGGAGATAATCCAACAAACTATAAAACCAAGTCCAATTTCTGTACTGAGAAGATCACATGAAACTAACTACAGCAATGACAATAACTTGTGTGCACAAAGGTGAGAGTGAGGAGTAACACTCGTGTGTATGCAGAGGGGTGGACGATGCTAAGTTTCCTGGTGAGAAAAGATCATTCAGGACTGTAAAAACTAAAACTGGCAGAAAGGTGCTGCAGAGGATTTTCATAATATTGCACGACTGAATTAAATGGCAGTGATATCAAACATACTGCAATGAGGGTGGAGTGGAAGGGGAAGGAATCATCCCCTTTTGTAGTGGTGGGTGCTACCTGTCTATTACTGCTGAGGAAGTCATCGAGGACAGTTCTTTCATAGTGTCAGGTTCACAGCTCAAAAGAGCAAACATGAAAAGGGAGAAGAGAAATAAACGGGACTCATACTGTAACAGTGTACAAATCTATGGGACACTTGCCGCTTGAACACTGGATGTGAGTTTGGTCTCCCCTTCTCAAAAAGGATATGGCAAAAGTAGCAAAGGCACAGAAGGGCAGCAAGGAAGGCAGAACAAGGATGCCAGAGAAGGGGACATGTTCTTAGAGAGGAAAAACCACCGTTAAGACATGCTGAGAGATGCACGGAACTATGAGCAATGAACAGAGTGGAGAAGGAAGTGCTGGTTTGCACAGCATGGTTCTTAAACTGCAGAACTCATTGCCACAGGGTTTTATGCATGCCAAAAATAAAAATGGGTTCATAGAGCACTTAAAGAAGAGCTCAAAGAAAAATATTTCCTTGGGGCTGGGAATCACAGTAATGAACATTCAACCTTCAACTCAGGAAGTACCTAAAGAGCAAGTGGCCAGGAGCCAAGTGTACACATGGGAAAGCATCACTCTGTGCTTTCCCCACTGGATGCTTCTGCTGGCAGTCATGGACAAGACACTGAGCTAGATGAACATCATCCTATGGTTTTGTGTACAGTGCATCAAACCATATCTCCTGGTCTCTCTAGCAGGCTTAAGAGAGACCCAAAAACAGCCACCTGGGCCTTTTCCACTCTGCAGACCACTGACATAGTCTCACCTTCCCAATCTACTGCAAAGGTTCAACATCACAGAACCAAACCTCTTTCTCTGACAGGAACAGAGAACTCTAATTTCTCTACAGGTCAGCAAGAGAGAGGGGCAGACAAAGCTGGCCTGTTCTGTATACCCTCAGCTCCTCTCTAAACTGCCTTCTCATAGACTGAGCGTTCAAGTCAGCTGCCAAAATTCATGTTTCTACCTATTTATATAGAAATCCATACGAGTTATGAGGAACCTTCTTATCCCACAGAGTTTTCCTCTCTAAACTACTGAGGTTTCACATTGTTTGAATTAAAATATTCAACTACTTCTATGTATCACAAGTAAATGTGGAAAGCTCTCATTCATGCCCATGCTTTCCCAAGTTTTCCAGCTAGCCCTACTGCACACCTATACAGATTACTTATTCAGCAATTTACAATCCTTTGATCTTCTTCCTGAATCTTACAGTTAAAGTCCTTGCTGCAGTTGTTAGGAAATTCTAAATTGGCTCAAAATTCCAAGGACTACTTTGTTTCCTCAAATACACTGGTCACGGCAGGAAGCCCACTGACATCCTCTTCCATCTGCTTTACTATTCTAGCTGCGTATCTTGCAAGAAGACCTTTCACTGTGATCTAGTCAGCTGGTGAGTAGTTGCTCTATCATCAAGGCTTTCAGATCATGCCTTACTCATGGCTGCAGTCCCTGGTTTTTTCCCAAAGTCATAATTTTTTAACATCTGTATATGTACATGAAGCCTTTACATCTCTCAAATCTTGCTTTTTTTCCCATCAGTAATGTGAATTAATGAACACATCTATTACTTGGTATACATGCAGAACACTTGCTTTCAATTCATATTATTTTAGAAACTGAATCCCATCTGTTACACCAGTATGGCTAACTAGAAAGCCAAGGTCTCCTGGGCTGGGTGACTTGGGAGGAGTACTGATACTAGAAGAATCAGACAGCAGCAGCAGTGTCTGCTCTCAGGGCTTTCCAAGCCCTTCTTCTCTCAGCACATATCACAGAAAGCTCTTCCTCCAGGCCACAGCCTCAACACTTCCTCAGGCTGGCTATACCTGACGCATCTGTGAGTTGCTGTCCCTCAAGAAGCCCTTCCACAAGAAAAGCTAGTGAAAGAGATCATCGCATTTAACAGGGCTGTTCTCCTATCCCTGACTTCCAGCCACGCACTTCTGCAGCTCGCCATCCTTCAGATGGGGTTTTCCGAGGAAGGCCATCAGCAACACGAATAGTTTTTAACTGAACTGGCTCACAGAAGAAATGGACGCATGCTGCCCTCCAGGTCACCCCGAGACAGGGCAGAGGCCGACAGCAAGCGCAGGGGAACACCACCCTTCCCTTTCAACACCGGAGGCAAGGCAAAGTTGCCACGGCTGCACGGCCTTGGCACATCTCTCATTTTGGTGGCCCTCCCTGAGACGCGCAAGCCCTGGCAGCGCACGGAACGTGCCCTCGCTCCCGCTCGGGGTGACGACAGTAGAAGGTGTCTGGGGTGGAGGCTTCCCTTCTTCCAGAGAGCGACGGGATGGTCTCGGGGGGAGACGGAATCAGACGTGTAACCGCTCTGTAGTCACACGCAACGGCGGTAGGGTGTTCCTCGGCCAGAAGAAAATGGCTGCAGCCACACGCGGGCAGGGAGAGGCAGCGGCGGCGGGGCCGGCAGGCGGCGCGCTGCTTCGGCCCGTCTGCGGCCCCGGGAGGAGGCTCCCCGCGCAGGGCCGGCCCCCGCCCCGCCCCGCTCCCTCCTGGCCGCCAGCCACAGCTCGCTCGCTGCCGGCAGCGCGCCGCGGCCAGCGCGGGGCCGTCCCTCACAGCGCGGAGCGGGGGTGACACCCCCCCGCCACCCCGTGCGGCTCCGCAGCCCCCGGACCCGGGCCCGGGCTCCCCCTGGTGGCCCCGACGGCGCGCGAACGCGCGGAGCCGCGCGGCAGCGGCCGGTCAATCATCCCCCCGTCAGCCCCGCCCCGCCGGGCCGCTCCGCCAATCCCGTTCCGCGAGGCGGGGGCGCGGGCGCGGTCCGCGCGCGGCCAATCGTGTGCGCGTCTCCTCGTCGCCCCGTCGGCCGCCGTTCCCCTTACGGCCGTGCCGTAAAGCGGGGCTGGCGCGACAGCGCGCGTTTGGCGTTACGGCGGCGGGGAGCGGCGGGGCTGGAGCGGGCGGCGGCGGCGGCGGCGGGCGGATGCCCGGGGGCGGGGGGAGCCCGGCGCCCGGCACTCAGGTGGGAGCGGAGGCGGGAGAGGCGGGCGGCGCGGCGGGCGCCGGGGCGGCGGGCGGCAGGATGAGCCTGTCGCCGAAGGAGCTGTCGAGCTTGCTGAGCATCGTGTCGGAGGAGGCGGGCGGCAGCACCTTCGAGGGCCTCTCCAGCGCCTTCCACCACTACTTCGGCAAGGCCGAGCACTTCCGCCTGGGCTCCGTCCTCGTACTGCTGCTGCAGCAGCCCGACCTTCTGCCTAGCCCCGCGCAGCGCCTCACCGCCCTCTACCTCCTCTGGGAGATGTACCGCACCGAGCCGCTCGCCGCCAACCCCTTCGCCGCCGTCTTCGCCCACCTCCTCAACCCCGCGCCCGAGCGCGGCGGCGACGAGGCCGAGCGCACCCCGCTCTCAGGTGCGTCCCGCCGCCGGGCCGGGCCGGAGGGGGGGACGGGGACAGACACACAGACAGAGGAGCCCTCTCGGTGGGGGAGGACCCGGCGGAGGCATAGCTCAGCGGCGTGGCTTCCTTACTGCAGCCCGATCGAGGCTTCCCGCCCGTCGGTTTCGCTTTCCGCGTCTGGAAAAAGCGGTGGGAGTTTTTCATGGCGAGTATCTTTAGGTTTGATGTCAGATAGGCCTCTTGGTTGGACCACAACACGGAATTCTGGGGAGAAAGCCGTTACGAAAACCCGGAGGTAATAGGAGGCTTTTGACACATTTAAAGCTGTGAAACGAACCTCTTAAAACCGAACGGTGAATGTGAAGTATTTTTTCGCATCTCGGTAAATACAAGCGTGACAGCAATGGATTCAGCAATTTAGAAACAGTAAATCTGTTTCTAAAAAAAATTGCTTTTGTAAGTTACAGTATGAATTGCAACGTCTGGTCATACTTAATAGCTCGCTAGTTGTCTAAATTGGAAAGCGTGTAAAGAAACGACTGTGACTGACTTAGCATCAGATGTTGCATGTCAAGATGCGTGATGCCGATCAGTGTAATGCTGTATTTTCACAGAATCGCAGAACGGTTTGGGTTGGAAGGGACCTTTAAAGATAATCTGGTCCAACCCCCCCAAATTATACATTACTTTAGGAGCTGAGTAGATCACAGAATTCTGTATGTATGCACAAAGACACTTCAGCTGCGCTCATCTTGCCATAAAACAGTAGTTTATATTAGAGTTTTGCTTGTTCTGTGTGAAGCGTATGGAAACTGTTAATGCTACTGCCTTAAAAATCCTGTTGTTTTTCATTATGTCTTCACAGGCTTCTTACCTCCCATAACTCCTCCAGAAAAATTCTTTCTTTCTCAACTGATGTTGGCCCCCCCTAGAGAACTGTTCAAGAAGACTCCTCGGCAGATTGCTTCCATGGACGTGGGGAACATGGCCCAGTCAGTGGATATAAGTGGGCTTCAGCTGGCATTAGCAGGTAAGGAAGGTTTGCGGCTGTGGTTCACATATGAATGGAAATTATATTGTAATGTGGCTATGAGTTACCCAAGAAACTCTTGTCTATCCTAAATATGAAAGAAGTTGAACTATGCTTTAGGGTCTTCAATCCCATGTTCAAGCACATAGAGAAATTTCAAGCAGAGGTTATGTTTTAACTGTTTTATTCTATTTAAGAAGCAGCTTTTTAAGCATATATGTCACTATCATAAGCATGAGGACATTTTGCAAGTGTAGAAAGAATTTAATTTAAAGCGTTGTGGTCCTTTTTTGGGGGTGATTTTTTTTTTTTTATTGGTGTATTTTTATCCCTTTTCACTCCTTGTAGTATTCCTAGTATGAGAGAAGAGGCATAACTGCAATGCTGTCATATACTGGAATTTCAGCTGTACCTGGCAAATTGGCTATTACAATTACATCTTCAGTTTTTTAAAATAAAGTCAGATCTTACAGCGTTAGCTCAAGAGTGGGAAGGTGGTCTACTTTTACTAGATTGAAAAGAAAAGCAATCTGACGCTTGTCCTTTGACAGGAGAAAAGGAGCAAGATTGTGATTGTTCTCATCACGTTGACTGATGAGTCATATCTGGAGCTAATCTGAAATAGAAAATATTGTTGGAAACAAGGACCCTGTTTGAACACCAAAAAAATCGTGTTTTTTTCCTAGGTATGTGCAAATGGACCCACTTGCTTGAAAACTGACCATCCCTCTTCTATATCTGTACAATGTGGTTTATTGCTCTGAAGTCAGGCACTAATTAGGCTTTCTCCATCCTGCAATTGTATCTTGGTATTGTCACTTTTTCTGCAGAATCTGGCATGGACTTGTTATGCTGTGGTATACTGTCCCTCGTTCACAGTGTACAAATGTCCTCTGGTGTCCTCCTTAGCTACTGTTTCCAGACTGGGATCTTTTGAAAATGCAAATTGAATACCTTAACATACAGTCACAGATGAGACAAACCCTTCTGGTTCTTCTGTTCACTCTGTCTGTGTTTTCTAGAATACGTTAATGAATTCAGATTTTGTGAAACTTAAGGTAACTTGTGATTTTTAGCACAAGTCGTATGTGATGACTCAAAGAAGCCTGGAGCTTTTTCATTTGTTTTTACTTGTTTTCCCCTTGGCACTGTGTTTACCTTCTGAACAGTTTGTTCTCATTAAAAATGAAACATGCAGAGATCCTCGAAACTGTAGTTGTGTGAATGGGTACTCTAGGCCACGTGTTTTAATTTGTCCTTTTTTTTTTCTTTTTTTTTGAAAGAGAAGGCAGTGATGACTTAAAAGTACAGTACAAAGTCATTAATGGTGCTTTGCAAAATTAAGCCCTGTAAGATGTGCTTGTATTGTTTTTTACATAATCCAGTAAACATGCATAATTAATTGCTTTTGAGCAGTTGTAGGAGTTACGTAACAAAACAAGCTGCATTTGAAAAAGCTTTATGCTGTCTTTCTCAGACTTCTTGCTGTACCTCCCTAGAATAAATGTCTGCTTTCTATTCACTTTCTTAGAAGAGAAATCTTTGGCTTGTTTTAATATTGTGATGCCTCTTGTCTGTTTGTTGTGTTTTGGAAGGTCTGTGAGTTTTTCACAAGTCGTCAGTATATTTCTCCTGATGATACAATGTGCAGGATAAAGGTGGTGCAGGGTGATGGTGATTAGATACGGTATTTGGGGTGTTTGGTTTACAGCTCTTCCCCCCAGCATTTCACAGAATGTAACAGCTGTAAGATTTGGTGGCCCTTTAAAATTGTGGTCCCTGAGACAAATTCAGGGCTATTTAGAGCAGGATGACTTTGACTTGCTTTAATCAACTTAATTAATTTAGAAAGCATTATTTTCTTTCAGTCAGTATAGCTATCCCGATCCTTCTTTATTGTAATGGGAAGAAAAAAGTATTCGGCTTGTCTTCTGAACTTGAGAGTTCATTGTGACAACTCACTTGCAGCTGTATAGTGGTTTTTCTAGTTTTGACTTTCTTTTTTGGTTATTTGTTCTGTTGGTGTTGTCCGTGACTGTCCCCTGTCCCCCCCCATCCCCTGTCTGCCCTGCTCAAAAAAAAAAGAAACAAACCAAAAAAGTAAATTGGAATAGAGCATCTTGGGAATGAGTATTAAAACTGAGTCTTATTCTCTTCTCCCTTTGGTCTACAAAAAGTTCATTTGAGCCTCCGTCTCTCCCTGTAACTTAGTTTTGTTGATCTGGTGGTGTTTTTGATAGTGTTGTTATCGTATCAAAAATGTAATTTTTGACTAGTTGCAGGGATGCATCTTACAGCAAAGTGCTCCTAACAGTTTTGTCTGCTAACCCTTATTTGATTTAAGAGTAATTGACCTGTATGAAAGTTAAGTTTGTAATACATTGTAGAGCTTTCCTTTAAGAATCACAGAGTTTCTTCTTACCTGTAAGAAGAAAAAAAATCTCTCCATAGAGGAACCTAAGTGATTGTTTTCAGATTGCTTTTTTAAAAATTTAAATGTCTTAGTTCAAGGTATTATATTCTTTCTTGTTAAATCATCATGTTCTAATTGTGGCTTCTGCTTACCTGAAACTGTTGATCCAGCCCTAATTCTCGAAGCAGTGAGGGTGGGTGAGCTTTTGAGCTTCAATGTGTGTACTCAAAGTCTCATGCAGGCTTCTAAAATCAGTGAATTGAAGGTCTGACTCTTAAACTTCTATATTTCTGATTAAGCATCATTAGTCATTTGAAATTGAGGATACAAACAAATCGGTGACTTACCAACTGATAGATTTAAGTTCTAGACTATAAATAAAAAGACTGAAAAAAGACCCAATACCTTCCCCCCCCCCAACTTAATTTGTTAAATCAACCCTTCAGTTCAGTGGCTAAATGAAGGTACTCACAAGATGGAGTTTGAAACAGTTTGTAAAGTAGAAGACATGTTTTATAAACCAGCTGATTTGGACTTTGACTTTAGACTTGTTATTTTGAAAATAACTGAGAAGTATGCTAGTTGTTGTTTTTAACAGAAAAACATATCCTGCTATGTTACTTCAGTGAGCATATATGCAAATGTTTGTGTGATCTGAAATAATTGGATGAAGTAGGACAGAAAGCCAAAAAAGAAATCAGCAGTGAGTGGTGCTTTGTTTGGATTATCCTTTTGCCACTCAGTTTCAGCATCTCATGGATTTGGAGTTATATGAAGTAGTTCATATTCATGGGAGGCTGGAAAGGGTCAACATGGTTGCACAAAAAAGAGCAAGCACACTTTGTGTAGAACCGATAGGGACAATACACTAAATTTGACAGCGCTATGCTTAATTAGTCAGGAAAAGGAATGGTGTTTAGTTTAGTATCACGTCGAACTTTTTCAAGGGATTGCTTGTGTGGTACCAACAATTTTGGATTTCAGATTACTTAAGGCTTAATCTGCTTCTTAATGTTCTCTGTTAAGTGGGTGGGGGAAGGAGTGTCAGGTCGTGTTCTGTAGTGGTTTTCTTCTGTTTTTTGTCTGATGGGGATTTTTTGCCACAGCAATGGAAAACGTGATCTCTCAATAGTACAGAGAATATAGAAGATCAGCCATTAAGTCTTCAGACAGAGAAGAATGATAGATTGTGACAGAAGAACACCTAAAAATCTGACAGTGCAAGTGTCGAGCCACACAGTTTCTTTTTGGCCAGTTTCTTCAAGTCTTCAGTTGTACATACTAACCATAATATTATGTAACTTGTTTATGTCCTGTAATTTGGCCTTGAAAGGGACTCTTTCCGCTTCTCTCGGGTTTGCTTTAATGAGGATGTACATAGAATTATGTAACAATTAAACATCTTTTTCCATACAAGCACTTACTGTAGCTTGACTGCTGTGAATGCAAAAGTAGCTTACACAATTCCACTGAAATGTTTTGGATGAATTTGAATAGCTGACTTCAGGTCTAGTATGACCATTATCACTGCAGTCTGTAAATGTATCTGTGTAGATTTTTTTCACTTCCCTACTGTGAGAAGAAGTGATTGCAAAACTAGATATAGCATGTGAACTCTTTGAGGAGTACCATGGGAACCTACTAACATGCTTTTAGACACAGATTACATCAGTTACCTTTTCTAAAGCCAAGACTATGTTTCAGTTTAATTCTTTTTCTTCTTTATCCTTGCTGCATACCTCTGTCCCTGGTCTGTCAGCCAGCACCCTTGAGTACTAGCTGCCTGACATGGTACTAAATTTCATGTTGACATTATCTGGCGTTTTTAAAGCTAGTTCTTGTCTAAAGCTGCTTGTTTCTCATTACTTTTAGTATTCCAGGCATCTCTGTTTCAATTTTATGCTTCAATATTATGGACTGTTCTTCTTTCAGAACGTCAGTCTGAGTTGCCAACGCAGAGCAAGGCCAGCTTCCCCAGCATTCTCAGCGATCCTGACCCAGATTCTTCCAACTCTGGTTTTGATAGTTCCGTTGCCTCCCAGATCACGGAAGCCCTAGTGAGTGGACCAAAACCTCCTATAGAAAGTATGTGTATTTTCACATCTTTGTTTCTGTAACTCATGACATGCTATGTTAATATACTTCTCCAGATGAAATGTAATATCATTCAGAAGTATTTTCAAGGTATGAAATGGGAATGAAAATGAATGAAACAGTGCAAAACTGTCAGGCAGTCTCCAGGTCAGACTCTCTAGTGTTTCCGAAGTTCTAAAAAACTGGAGCTGTCTTCAAGCTGTTACCCATATCATCTCTTGGTGAAAACACTGGCTCTGATGCCCCTCAGATCTTAGTCCCCTACACTAAGGTTTGCATTGACTGTGAACACCTTCTAAGGAAGCAGTTCCTGTGGAAGGAAACCAGACCATAGAATCAGTAACTTAGTGATCTAAATCGTGGAAAAACAGGCTTGTAACAGCATCGCTAAAAATCAGAAATAAATGTTTTTCTGGGAGGCAAATAAGATTGTAATGCTGGTTTTAGTATTATAATAGCTTAAAGTATTGGGGGCTTCGGAGTCTTCTTTTTGTACTGGTGTAAAACTGAATACCTGAAGCTTAAAAAATATTTCACGTTGTTGCCATTTTAGGTCACTTTCGACCAGAGTTTATTCGACCACCACCTCCACTCCATATATGTGAGGATGAGTTGGCATGGTTAAATCCAATAGAGCCAGATCACACAATTCAGTGGGATAAATCAATGTGTGTTAAGAACAGCACTGGAGTTGAGATAAAAAGAATCATGGCAAAAGCTTTTAAAAGTCCCTTGACTTCCCCCCAGCAAACACAGGTTAAGTATCATGCACTTTTCTCTCTAAAATGATTTTATAACAAGCTATTAACTCATGTATTTTAGAAACCTTTTGTCACTTTAATTGATCTGTGTTTGGGTTCAGGAAACTGCAAGGACTTTAAACTGTAAAAACCCAAGAGTTTTGACTTGGGTTTGTATGAATAAGGAAGAAATCTTTATAGCATGGATTGGACATAGTTACAGTTGATCAATAAGTGACACCAATAATTTTCTGCATGGAAAAATCTTATCATGAAGTTGTCCGTGCTTATGTAGAAGCTTTTGATAAGTAATTGTTTCAGAAATGCCAACACTGAACTATTTTTTTTTCCCTTTGTCTGATAGCATTACCCCTGATTTCAGTGGGAATTTTTAATAATCATTATGCTAGTGCTATAAAATACAATTTATTTACATAGCTTTTTGTGACTGAACTCAAAATTGAGGTTTCTTTCCACTGGACAGGAAGCAGAAGAAGGCTGAAACTTTTCATGTTTTTTCTACCTCCCTTGCCACCCAATGATGAAAGACCACTAAATGCCTTATCAAAGCATATTTTATGGGCACAGCTGCCTTTACATACAGATTTTAAAGTATACTTCCAGTGGCTTTCAATAGAGATGCCTAAATCTAAAGGGTTATCATTCTCCTGTAGCTTAGATGTATAATAGCAGTTTCTTCAAGCAGTAATGTGGTTAGGGGAAAAAAAAACGAAACAAACCCAAACCGGAATCGTCTTTTTTTTCTTTACAGCTCCTTGGAGAACTGGAAAAGGACCCCAAGCTTGTTTACCATATTGGTCTCACTCCTGCCAAATTGCCAGACCTGGTTGAAAATAATCCTTTAGTAGCTATAGAAATGTTGCTGAAACTGATGCAATCTAGTCAAATAACAGAGTATTTTTCTGTCTTGGTCAATATGGACATGTCCTTACATTCAATGGAAGTCGTAAATCGGTGAGTGCTATCTCAAATCTAAGAAAGTTTCCTTAAGTATGTGAATAACTGAACAGTTATTAAGTGATTGTGAGGCTGGCCACAGGGCTGTATTTGGATGCATTCCAAAGACTACCAGAAGTAACAGGAATTGAAGAAATGACTGGTCAGATTACAGTGAAGGAAAAGAGTATCAAATTATCATTCTCTTTTCAATTTCTCTATGCTGTTTGTGTTTTGCTTTTCTAATACTCCTTTAATAGTAAGACGGTGTGCTCTCATTAATCTTGCAGAGGAAGAGGGTGCTATGGATTGTTGCTTTCTATGACTACTGGACTGTCTTAAGTCTGTTTCTTTCTTAACAGTTTCACTTGCTTTTTGTATAGTTCCTTATTGGTGGTGCCTGTAGTTAAAGAAAAAAACCTTCTTATTTTAGTCCAGACTAAGTTTGTAAAGTTAGCTGTGGATTGATAATAAAGAATTGCACCTCTTGAACATCTTTGGTGCGAAGTTCAGAGAGTACTGCCAATTTTGAAGCTCCTTTTTACAGCAGTGCTATTTTAAAATATTACTGTAATTTTAACAGCTTCCTATTTGCAGTACCAAAAGTGCAACTTAACAGGAAAAAAACCAACAGTTTCCCAGCAGAAGGATGTGATGGTGGAGGCATATATATTAAATTTTACATTATTTATAATGTTATATAATTTTTGCTTTTAATTAAAATGATCATTTTATATTAATTATGTATAACATACCATATTTTATCATACTAGATATGGTAAAAAGCACATTTTTTGCACAGGCGCTACACTAGTTAATCTTTCAGTCCTTGCTTCAAAATTGGAGAGGCTTATTCAAAGAAAACACTGTGTAACTCTTAATATTAGCAAAGTGTTTCTACTTGGAAAAGTGGGGAAATATTATGTTGTGGGTAACTTCAACTGGAGTTAATAATTACTAGAAAATCATTTTATCAAACTGATAATCATTTAAGGGAGTCTGTTGCTGCAATCTGTAATATGTCTAAACTTTTATTCAGACATCAGGTTTCTGATTAATACATAAATTTCACTAGCAAGTACATGTCCTATGTCCCAGGAAGCTGCAAGTATGGTTTTGTCTCTGTAGTGACTGTCCTTCTAATCTAGTGACTCCCTCTAATGGGTCATAGTCCAGTTGTTCCCGATGGAAGAATTCCCATCCTTTTCTCGTATCTAAAAATTAGCCTCATCTCTAGGTTCTGTCTTCTTTTTCATCTGAGGTGACAGTTGTGTTTTATTAGGACATCTGGAAATGTTAATTTTGATCCTTCTTGGGGTATACTTGTGTGGAAGACAGAAGACTACAGTGGGACAAAGGGCAGTTATTGTGAGAATCCTCCATAAAAAGTTAATGCCACCCTAATCTGCTTAAATGCAACTTGCATTCTTGATGCGGATTAAGTGAACAAAAGGTGGTATTGTTAAATAGCCATCCTGCTTTGCGTTCATGCCCTCTCTTCATTGGGAATAGCTTCTGCTTATAGGTACAACCCATTTTCTTAACAGGAATGCTAGCCCCTTCAGTGGGAAAACTTCTCAGACAAGCTAATCCCCACAAACTACAAAAGTGCATCTCTCCCACTTACTTCTGTTTCTTGGCAATTACTGAATGAACAACCAAATCAGCCCTGTTCGGCAGCAGAGTTGAATTACACCTTAAATATCATTTGAGGAAAGAAACATTTCTGCAATAAATCTCTTCCTACTGGTGCAGACTGACAACAGTAACTGCCCTGAAGTTGGTCACAGAGAACTAGTGGTAAGAAGAGAGCTTTTACTCCTGTCCAGGATTGCTGTACCACCAGTCAGGCATGCTGGTTCTTCCACAGCTAACTACCATAGGAACAACTGTTCTCAACTGCAAAATGACTGTCAGTGCAAACAGGGAGACACTGATTTTTAGGTGAAATAACACAAAAACTTGAAACTGAAATGTCTAAAACATGCACTGTTTTTCCTGTTGTCCCTCACCTTCACTACTAGAAATAGGAATGGTTAGAGTTACTTTGGTCAAATTCTGTTGTAACTTTATGGCAGCTCTACATTTAGCGTATGTTGTTACCTTGAGAGCTGTATTGCTTTTTCAGTTAATTAACAGTGGCAGCTCAAATACTTTAGTAGTCAGTATTGTTAAACCACAAAGAGGTGTGCTTTGCTGTTAACCCTTAAAAATACACTAATACCATTCTTTGATGCAGTAGTTCTCTAGTTCTTCTGTAGTATGAAGCTTCTGAGAGTATCATGCATCATTAATCTCTATTTAACATTTTCATCTAATCAGGGTCTCTTTTATTTGATCTGTAGATATTCATATTGTTTCAGTTCCTAGGACTAAAATTTGGATCAGAAGGAACTAGGGAAACTGATCTTTTGCCACAACAAAGGAGCTACTCTGCTTGTATACTTAAGGAAGGAGTTTAATATTTATGTTCAGTACCTGAAATTCAAATATGAATAAGCAAAATTGTATTGTAGTGCTTATTGCAGAAGAATCTTGGTACTTAGACAGCTTGGGGGCTTCACTGTAAATTGAAAACTAGTATTGACTTATTTGTGTAATACATAGCAAATGTTTGTAGGTGTGTCAGATACACTGAAAACCAATCTAACTTGGCTTCTGTACTGTGTCAGAGTTAAAAAAAAAAAGTTAATTAAGAAATTTAAATGATCAGAGACCTGTGATATTAGGTTACTGCCAGTCATGTCATACAAAGCTGGTTTAACTCATCTGTTTTGCAATGGGATCACTAGATTTATGGCTTCATAAACCACTGGATATTTTTAATTTGAACAGGCTTACTACTGCAGTTGATCTCCCACCTGAATTTATTCATCTTTATATCTCCAATTGTATCTCCACCTGTGAACAGATTAAAGACAAATATATGCAGGTGAGTACTTAAGTAAATTGGTTAGGAGAAAGAGTCCCATGTATTGCTCTGTATGTGTCGAGATAAAGCTGATATCATTATTCGGTCTTACTGCTTCTTTATTTCAAAGGCATGTGGGTTTTTTTTCTACACTGTGCAGTTCTTTATAGTGTTTAACAGAGGTTTATTCACCTTTTTACAAGACTTCACAGGTCATTCTGTAGACATAATAAACTTATCCTTGGCAAAACTGCAGTTTTATGTGACTTGGGTCCTTAACATGAACAAGGTTTATCTGTCACTCAGTGTGCCTTTTCTTTGCCCCCAGTATTAGTTGTTGGCCTTCTGCTTAGTTTTAAGCTTCAAGTTTTTTTTCCTGTACAAGTATGCCTACCACTTCCAGACCTTTGAAGTGACATTAACAAAACTCGTGTTAAAGTCTTGCTCTCCAATCACGACCTACGACAGTTTGCAGATCTCCTCAAAAACCTAAAATCCTTGTCTTCTAAACACTGTACTCTGCTTCCCAAGCCTGTCGTAATTCCTCAATACCATCATGCAAGTTGTAGTCTTCAAGGATCTTTACCCCCTGGGGAGATTTTCATACCTTTGGCATGTATGGTTGTCTACATGCTGTGCAAGGTACTTCCTTCTATCCTAAACCAATCTGTTGGTTTCACCAAGTGCCCAGTAGAACTTGTTTTCTTGGATATGTCACTGGGGAAAAAGTTCCATGTTCAGTTTACCCAAGGCTCTGTGAATCTTGAGCAAGTTCTGCCTCAGCTTTTTCCTCTCAGCATGGAGTGACTGTAACCTCTTTAGTCTGTTCCTTTCCCTTAAGCTTTTTTGGTGTCCTCCTTTAGTGCCTTCTCTGGCTCTACTATATCCTTAAGCTCCAGAGATGACATTGCATGTAGTACACAGAATATGGGTGCATGTGGTTTTTAGATAACAGCAAAAACCCCTCTGTCTTGTTCTCAGTACTCTTCTGGATGATGACTAACCATTTGTTCTTTGGTGGCTGCTGATGTTCCTGCTTCTGTACTCTGCCAGATACACATGGGTGGCTTGTCTGTGACCTGCTGAGTAGCTGTGCCTATACATTTGGTAGAATAGAAAATAGCAGCAGACTTGGGCTGCAACTGAGAGTGTGCCCACAGGGTGGGACACTGTGCTCAGAGGGGCTGCTGAGAGCATATAGCAGCTGTGCTTCAGGGACACGGGACAAAAAAGAAAAGAGGGTCAAGGAACATGTACCAATCACCAAGTAGCGTGCAAAGTTTGTGAGATCTAACATTTGTTAATACTGTGTATGAGGCCTCACAGCAACTGAGACACAAGATGTTTTGTTTGAAAAGTATGGTACAAAACCACTCCTATTGGAAGAGGCATGATCCTCAGAAATTGGGTGTCAGCCATTATCTTGCATTTGTACTTTTGTTCCGAGTTTCATGTTCCTCAAAAGTTATTCTTGCAACTTTGTGTTGCAGAGAAGGAAATAAGTTGTTCGGTTTCTGAATTTTCTTGGTATAGGTATCAAATTTTGCAATAGTAGGCTCAGTTCCTGTAAAAATAGCTATAGCTTATTTTCAGTGGCAAATAATCTAAAATACTTTGGACACTTTATCTCAAGTCTCCTCAGTTCTGTCTGATAAACATTGTTCATGTATATAGTAGCTTTTAGAGAAAGGTTTGGGTTCAACTCTTTCTCACAATATGTGAAGTATGAGACCACTTTAATGATAAAGATCTGGTTTTGTCCTTGATGAAAAATGTACTCTGTATAAAGCAGGTGGTTAGCGAGTGGATCTGTGTATGACAAATTGTAGGTGCCAGTTCCTAGGTCTCCACGTCCCAACTCCCAGCATGCGAAGGAGAAACAGTTCTGAGATTCCATCTTTGGACTGGATCAGGAAGGAAATTGAGCCATGAACTCTGAGGCATGTTCTTGGATTAGGTGCCCCTGGTACTGTCTTTCCTTCTAAAATGGAGCAAGAGGGTCAGGTGCTAATTCAATAACAAAGCACTTCCCACCAAACAAATTTGGGATCAGTTCTGCTGCTGTCACTTCTCATCTGGAGCGCCTTCATCATGTGCTGCTGGGGAATTTTGAGATGTGAAGCTTCTTCATTTTTCTTTATGGTGTTATTATAGAAAATAAGACTAAGCCGGACCATAGTGGTGATATCGTCTTAAACTAAGATTCCTTCTCTCTGCCTATTCAGAAATTACATAATAAAGGAATTAAGTATAGTGCATAGGTAGATGTGGTACTTCATTTGTGCATGGGAATTATCTTGAGAAAGCTCCTGTATCCAGAAGTACATTACTATAAAGCAGAGTCCATTTTTAAAATATGGTAGTAGTATGGGAGATGGAAGAGTAAGGACAGCACATGCAAAGCTTGGGAACAGGATTACTGCTGAAGCTAAATTGCTCCTAAAATGCCTCAGTTGTACTGCTGGGGGCCAACAGTCCTTTAACTGACTTGGTTGCAAACATCTATTTGGATTATGAAACCATCTCTCTTCTGTTTCAGAACCGCCTGGTACGTCTTGTCTGTGTCTTTCTTCAGTCTTTAATCAGAAACAAAATTATTAATGTACAGGACTTGTTTATAGAAGTGCAAGCATTCTGCATCGAGTTCAGTCGGATACGAGAAGCAGCTGGTCTTTTCAGATTGCTGAAGACACTAGACACTGGGGAAAATCCATCAGAGACAAAAACATCAAAATAGAACCACTGTGATACTGGCAGAAAAGCCCAAAACCCTGCCAGCATTCTGTACCAATTAATTGTATATTTTAAACTTAAATCACTGGATTAATGATGTAATACATTATAAATAGCATTTTGTGCATTTAGACAATAAATACTGCTTTTTCCGATACACTTGCTTGAGTTTGTGAAGTGTGAGGCCTTACTTATGCTATTTTTGACTGTGGGTCAAGCTCTGTATGTCATATTGCATATCCTGAACTACAGGCCTTACTTCCAGAGAGAATGTAAATTATAGTTGCCATTTCACAGCAAATGTAAGTATTAATCTGGCACTCACTGTCTTTGTATCCAAACCTGTTCATGAATAACTAGTCAACTTGTATGAAGGTAGGGAACTTTGGTTCCTGTTTGTGCTTTTTTGACTGTGCAAGACTTTCTGGAAGTTGGATACAACTTCTACTGATGCATGCTGGTTTTGGTGAGTAAGGGAAAGTCTGTCTTTATGTCTAGAAAAAGCTAAGGGCTTAGCTTTGCATGGCAGAAATGAAGTATGTGTGCTGTAAACACAGAGCAGTCCTCTCTCCTTTCAAGCCCACTGAATCTTCCCCAGAATACTGGCCTCATACCACCAACCATCAGTAGTTGAAGTACCACACCTGTTTTATGCTTGTAAGAATGCTTTTCTGAGGAAAGATGGTCCCATTTCTTCCATAATAATCCAAGTTATGAGCCTCTTCTCGCTTCAAAAGTTGCATAGGCAGTTGCTCTGCGACTACCAAAATTAAGGTTATTAGCCTCTTCCTTCTAAAGCCTATAGCTAGAGCACCACTCAGGTGTTGTGGAAACTGGGGAAGGAGTCTGCTCAAGTAATAAACTTACTTATAGTAGAATAGCTGCTGTTATTTATGTTCTGAGACTGAAAAGGGAAGTAACTTGAAAAGCTAGCTAGTTTTAATTTAATGCTACTTAAGAAATGAAAGCTGGATTAAATCTGCATATGCTTCTCAAATTTTTGTGAAGTACAAGATCAATAATGCAAGGTCAAGAGTGTCATTTGGCTTTCTCTTTCCAAGTAATTTAAGTTACTAAGTTACTTGGACTGAAAATCCCATCACGCTGATGCAGCAGTCTTTTGGTAAGAAGTTTTGTGAGAAGTGTTCTCTGGTCATTAGGGGTTAGACATCTAAGATGTACTAGGCCAACTAAAGTAGCACTTGCATAAGGTCTGTTCCAATTTGAGACATTTTCTGTAAGCTGCTGTTAGCAGCAACAAGTAACCTAGCTTGTGCCCTAAACTTGTACCTTAAAGCTTTACATCTACTAAAGTTGAAGTACAAGTTGACTATTTCCTATGCAGTAGTACCTCTCTTAAAAATACATGGTTAAAAACACTTTATATAGGTTATAGGCTTTTGTTTGGAACTTTGTCGTAAGATGTAGTACTAAGTAGTAGTACTAATAGGCTCCATGAGAAAAATGATTACTACTGCTTCAAGGCATTGCAATCTACCTTATGATTTACAGAATTTAAAGGAATTTAAGTCTTGCCAAAAAAAGTAGGTTGCTACTATGATACTGCAGCAAAAGCCCAGCTGTTCTGCTTTTTCACAGTATTTGATTGAATTATACTGACTTATATAAATCCCCAAGCCCTGGATTTGTCCTGTAACTACAAAAATTAGCAGCTGTCAAAAAACAGTTTGATTTTTATTATAGGTACTTGATATTAATTTTAAAGCCCTGTGCATTGATGAAAGTATTCAAACTTGTTACTGAACATGCTGTATGCTTCTGCATGGTTTGCTTGTTAGGGGGGAAGGTGAGCTATGCTTTCCCAAATCCATACATAGCAAGGGTGGAGTAGCAGGGGGGCTGCAGGATGGTGTTTGAGAGGAGGGGCCAGGGATGCCCAGTGCTAGACCAAACCCATACAAGGGGGCACAGCTGAGCCCCTGAGCCAGGCTGGTGGCACCTGTGCATAACCCTGGAGCAGTCTAACCCCAGGGAGAACTGTAGCTCCTGGAGGGAGCTCATGATGGAGCAGGAAAAAAGCGTGAGGAGGGAACAGCAGAGACCAAAGGTTATGGACTGACCCCAACCTTCCTTCCCCTCCCCCTGCCACCACTCACAGGGAAGAGTCAGAAGTAGGAAAAAGGGTAGTTTTGTCTGTTTTTCACTAACTCCATTTTTAAATGGCGGTAAATTAGTTTTCATCAAGTCAAGTCTGTTTTGCCTGTGATGGTAAGTGGTAACTTTCTTATCTTCACCCATGAGTGTTTCCATCTTTCTTTCCCTCTCCTCAGCAGGACAAGGGAAGAGTGAGAGCAGAAGGGCGGACACCTAGCTGCCAGGCAAGGTTAAGCCACCCCACCCAGGTACCAGCTACATTGGGAAAACCATAACACACTGAAAGGATCTCACCAAGTTAAGCTTGCTTTGTGCTATGCTAGTGCTGAGTGTCTCACATCCATTTACATAAGTGTAGCAAAGAAAACAAAACTCTTGTGCTTCTCAAACATTGCTTTTTAAAAGGTCTGTATAATTTATTATGGAATTTGAGCTTTTAACCATTAAGTTACAACAACAATGCATAACTTGACATTCTTACAGTTGTACATACACAATGGAAAAGACACAGCCCAGTGCTTAATCCAAACAATGCAACCAAGTTTAGTACAAGGTTACCATAAGAGACAGTTGATTGTTAACAGCTGTTGACAGACTAACAAGTTCAAATGGTTCTCTACAGTTACACTTATCATAGAAGTAACTGGCTTCAAAGTTTTGGACTTAAGCTTCAGACTAACAAAATGATGGAAACTCAAATTATTTTGCTCTTCTGAATTAAGAAGGATAAGCTCATTTAAAAATGCAGTATCATTACCATGTTTCAGATGGTGAAAAGTAGCTTCAGGTCCAGTGGAAGTATAATGGACAATTTCCAGGCAATGCATTCTTCACACAAACACATGCAATTATAGAGACATTCTACTTGTAAAACTTTCTCAAATCAAGTTTTGCAATACAGCAGGATATCTGAGGAGAGAAATCAGGACCCATACTGAACAAAACCAAAAGCCTTCAGCTTGATTTGTGCATGTTTAATCTACAGTTCCAATTCCCAAATCTTCATGTATCACCTATGAGAGAAAAGAACACACCTAGTAATGAGAAGTCTCTAGGACAGAAGATGTTACAATTTTTACTGCCATTCTGGTTAAAAAAAAAAAGCTGCTGCCATCTTCTATTTTAGGAATTGTAACCCACTACAGTCCTGTTATAAAGCTTCATCTCTTTAACTTACCCAAAGGGTGAGTCTTGCTCTTCCCTCCTCCACCCCAACACCTCATTGCCTTAGCCAGCTCTAAACCTCATTTAATTGCACAGTAAGGATATCCAGTTTCCTAGCTTGTCAAAATACAGCTTTGATAAATTTAATTTTCTGCCACTTAAGTTGAATTACTTCATTGCATAGTCTTAATTTGAATGTGAGACAGAGCAAATAGAGCAGAAAAGGAAAACCAGAGAGGACCACTCACTCTCCCTCATACAGCAAGCTATTAAATCGATCCAAGCCATTGTGCAAAGTCTCACCCAGCCAGGTGGCTGAAGGGAGACACAGGGAGCAGAAGAGTCTCTTGTCAAGCTGCCAACACAATGTGATTCACCCAACAGCCAACACTAAGAACTTCATACCCTCAAGGTTAACCTGATGGGATATTTCCAGCTGACTCCCCTACTGAATTTCAGTTCCAGCTCCCTTTGCAGAGCTGCAGAGTCAGTACGTTCTTACTTATCTCAGTATCTTCATCCAGCACAGAAACACTGCCAAGTCCTGAAAATCAAACCAGTGAAAACTACACATGCAACCTCTCCACTCCAAAAAAAAACCCCAAAGCAAAAAAAACATACCTCAAAACCAAAAAAACCCACCCCAAACACACTAACTGTTGCCACAGTATCATCACTGCTGACTTGATTCAGGGTGCTAAAGGCTCTGTTGAGTAAGAGTTCAGAGTTTTACACATCAACATCCCAAGTGTTGGTGGCAACAACTGAATACCACAAATTCAGAATGCCACTCAACCTAGTGGTGTATACTTCAAAGTACAGTTGGTATTGCTGGCAGTAGTTGCATGTCTAGACAGAAGTCTGCTTTTATGGGGCAGCTAAATAATCAGCCCAACCTGTTGTGTCCTATCTGTTGCCATCATGATGTAAAAATCAACACCTTCTGATCAAAGCCGATCAAAACCTGCAAGTATAGATACTGCCTCTGCCTTGATCAACATCCTCTGAACCACAGGACAGGGGGTAACTGTTGCTATATACTTGCTGCACTCCTCTGCAAACTACTGGCTAGTCTTCTACTACTAGACAGTCTTACTGAAAGTTTAGCAGGCCAGGCAGAAAACCTGGAAGACCACTCCTGAATTAAGATGCAATTAAAAAAATTATAATTTGCATGTTTTTTGCAATGGTGTTTCCCTGTCCTGGTTACATCCTGGCACAGGACCAGAATTCCCAAAATATTAACAGCCCAGCTTTGGCAGGAATATACCAGTGCCCAATGTATTAAGTCAGCACAGATTAAAAGCATTATCACTGTAGTTAAATTATCCTACAACTCCTCTGGCACACCTCCAGAGTTTAGCACTAATTACTGGCAACAGGTTACTGGACTACATTCACATACTCAAAGGGAGGGGGGTGAACAGCAGGGTGGAGTTTACTGCTATCTAATCAAACCTCCAGTACATGCAAAGAATATGCTCCAAGCATTGCTTAGAGCCAAAGAAAAATCCATTCCAGGGGTCATTAGTAAAAGAAAATCCAAATTTTCTAGTTAAATTTGTACTGCAGGTAAACTCACTATTAACATGCATTTAGATCTGAAACATCTACAGTTCCTTTTTGCTTGCTATAGTCTGAAAGATGAAGCTAGTTTAAACAGTTATTTACTACCAAATTTATTTTCCAATTTGGCATTTGCAGACTATTATTAATAAACTAAAATTTCTAAACAGAGTGGCCTCTAGCTGTTGCTTTAAACACCAGTCCGTTTTGACATGTTCATAGCTCTTTTTTAAAAATCACTTGAACTTTAAAAAAATTTTCTCCCTAACAGTAACACTAGAACTAACAAAGCCATACTAATGAACACAACACTAACAATACTAACAAACTTGTCCTACAACAGTAACATCCCCTGGATTTATTCACATCACTGGGGGGCTGTCCAATTCTTGTGGGCACTGTGCTTTAGCTTTGTATAGTCATACCATATGAACATCTCTAATGAGAAACCCTCTGCCTGATTACAGCAAAATCTGACAAAGGCAGGAAAAAAAAAGATCAGGGTGGGGCAGAAGGAACCCACAACACATACAGCTTCAGCTCCAACATTAGGCAGGGCATAGCCTAAGCAGAAGAGGCTAATTTAAAGATTCTCAAAATGTTAGGGAAGGGAGTCACAAAGCACCTATCCTGCAATAACATCCATGGTGGAGGAAAAACACATTCATTAGTTCTGACCTTCACGTAAGTTTCTGGTAGGTAAAGTGCTGGAAACTAGAAATACCAGTTTGATCCAGCACAGTAGGTCCAGATCAGCAAAGTCTGGGAACCTGTACTTAGCAATCACTGCCTACACCTGTTTACTCAGCTCATCCAATACTTAACTTTCACAGTAGGTCATATGCTTCATGTTTCTAATCCTCTCTTGCTACTGTTTTAAGCTCCCTAGATTGTCTCTTTCCCATCCTGTACTTTTTATCTACTTTTTGCTAATGTGCATCAGCTTTCTGACTGAGGTCAGACTAATGATTCGCTTCAGATAATTTTTGTCATTGTGCTTCCAAGGAGAGCAAACTGCTTGCTGGAGGCACTGCAATTCGGCCTTTTTTTGTCATCATTCCTCAGCAGCACAGCTGACCTTACAAGACTCAACCATATCAAAGATGAATTATGCTATGAACTATGAACAAACCAACTACTCTTGTGAAAGGCTGACATGGAACAGGTATAGTGCCAGCATTAGAAACCTACCCCAGGAATCTTCATACTTGGATATTTTTCTAAGTCCGTACACTTCCAATTTTTATAAGCACACTTTTCAGTTTGCAGGTCCTTTAGCTTTTCTTCCAGCCTTCTGCCAGGTCTCAACGCTAATTCTTAAGAAAATTTTTTGGTTTTATCAGTATTACATAAAAGCTGAAGTACTTACCACATTTCTCCTCTCCAGCATGAATACTGCGCTGCAGGTATCAGCAAGACACAATCCACAGACTGACAAGACTTCTCTTGACAACGCCTTTTTGTTCCTCCTTGAGCTAGAGTTTAAACCGTCTCAACAATTACTATATCAATGTTCAGTTTTGTGTTAAGGAAGAGGGAGAAGACTTAGTTTTTAATATTGAAGAGATAGTTAAAAAGGCAGTTCTGGAAATGTTGGTAAGCTTCTTTTGGAGACATAAATGTCCCTACACGTTGTTTGGTTCAGATGTGGGTTGGTTTTTTTATTTGTTCAGTTTTGGAGATGGTTGGTCAGTCATATTCCATTCTCATGTGCTTCTTGTAAGATAAAGGCATCACAAAAACTTGCACCTGCTGGTGACATCAGAACTACAACCTGACAATTTTCCAGTAAACTTAAAAGTTACACTCCTACAGGGAAGAGGCAGATTCTTTTTGTTTTATAAAGTAGGCATTAATAGGAATTTTTGGAAGGAAATTTAGGGTGAAACATCTGCTCTGCAACGTAGAAGTTCAGATTATATTTCCCCAGCTGAAACCTCTGTCATTTCTGGAACATTCATTCTAAAATTAAAAAAAGTTATTGCTTCTATTGAAGCTCAATATAAGTTAGAAAAAGAATTGCATATTTCCTTAAAAACATTCCAAATATACATTTTAAAAACAAAATGCACTCTAAAACAAATGTCTAGTACAAGACACTGTTTTAAGCAACCTGTAGTAACAGCTTTACAAAAGAAAATTGAGGAATGTAGCATATTATTTGTAACATGACAACGCTAAAATCCTAAACAATTAACACTCTTAAGTAGTGTTTTAAATATACATATTTCTTTACAAAACAGTTTAGCAATTCCTTATACCACTTACAGTATATAAATATTTGAGTAAGAGGTCATAATGGGAGATGCCAGGGTTTATATTTGCTCTCAGATGCTTCAGGTTTCTTAAGTGTTTTACTATAAGGCACATTACTGCTAATCTAAAAGAAAGGAATAGAAGCTAATGGCAAACCCAGTCAAAACTCCTAATGTGGAATATCTATGAGAAGAATTCCAGCATCTCTATGCAAAGGGAAAAAAAGAAAAACCAAAACCCAACCTTTGTAGATCCTAAAAACCAGTTTCAATTTGTACATAACGAAGTGGGACAGTATGGGAACAGGAGTAAGAAGGAATTAAGTAAATTCTTATAAATAGACTAATAAATATATATTTTAGCCGTAATTAGCCCTTTACCTCTGTTCTACTGAGTTTAAGATTGAAAGAGGTAACCAGTGTGCATATACCTAAATAAGTCTACATGCTCAGCACGTGAAGACCACCTAGCACAACCTATTACTGCCAAATTCAGTATGAAAAGCTAGCAAGATGGAGAAACTCTTTTCTCTCAGCATCCACTCCGAGTAGAACACGTTACAAGATCAAATTAGTATTTGTTACATGTAAGGAAAGTTGCAAGTAGCAATTTTTTCATTACAAAAAGAGGATATGCAACTTACCCATTAAGTTATTTGATTCCTTCAAGGTTAGATTATATCTTTTCTAAGAATTCATCTCCAATTACAACAGGTCAGAACTTTCAGAACATTTTAATAGCTGCAGTCTTGTAAGTGTTCTCCATGTGTACATACTGAATGTAAATAGTGCATCCAAAATATTTATCTGTTAGACATTCTACATTGTTTTCACTGCCTAGTCTTCATCTTTGTTACAGCCCTCTGGAACACAATGACATTGTAACAATGCTTACAGAAAAAGGGTTATTGCATCTTCTTTTAGGATGAGACATCCAGAGGAGATTTTATAAAATCCTCCTGTGTACAAAATTCTTAATTATTAGCCCTTTTGGAACACCAGCTAGAAAAGTTTGAAAGGTAAAATAATTTACATTGTTATTTTTTCCATTAACTAGACAAAAGTCCATACTAATTAAATAAAAAATAATAGTTCTTCAACAGTCTATTCAAGATATCCTCCATGAAGCAGTTCAGTGGGAATTTCCATTAGATAGATGTTCTCCATGCCGGTTATTACTGATATCCACATCTAGAAGTCAGGAATTAGAAAAAACTGTTTATTCATGTACCATTTTAATATGTTCTGTTACATTAATCCAAACTCTGGCAACAAATTTCATATTCATATATACCTATGAGTTAAGAGAATGGTTTCTTCGAATGCAATGAATGGTGTTAAGGATTGTCAAGTGATAAATTGTTACTTACCAAGTAATGCTGTGGTTTCACCTGCGTCCTCTTTTAAACTGGTACACTGCAATACAGATTCATTGGTGGAGGAAGCTGACAATTCGCTTACTTCATTTCTGTCATCATCTTGTAGAGCAATACTCAGACTTCCAACTGAAACACTGCCACTTAGTGATTCAGGGATTGGAACTTCAAGTACATCTTCAGGGTCCCCCTTCAAAATTAAATATATTTAACTGACACTTTTGTCTACCACTAGGCATCCACATGCCTCCATGTTATCACTTTGTGACCTCACCTTATTGGAAAAAAGACCTTTTTTTGCCTATTACCTGCACACTCATGAGTGGTGTTGAGGAGTGTCTACTTTCAATGTTATTGTCTGACTGCAAAGAAACAAAGCCAAGCAAAAGAAAAACCACCCCAAAGCCAAGAGCAGCAACAGGAAGAGTCAACGCAGCCAGCCTTTTGGATGGAGTATTTCAATGCTGTAGCAGCAGTATTGCAGCAGTCTGGGGTTAGGAGCAGGCTCAGCACACACAAACTCTTTACTGAGCAAACCTACTGATCCTTTATAATTTTGTGGAAGCCTCTGTTTTTCATGATAGCATTTGGACAAGCTTAGACTTCTTTTACTGGGGTGAGCAAAGATTTGACATCAGAACAAGTTTCCCTCCTACTCTACCTCCAGCCTAAGTCTGTTCCAAAATTGCAAATGTGATGGCTTGTCACTTTGCAGGAACAAAACATCTGCAGCACAGGCAAAGAAATTTATTTCACCTATTGTATAACATGAGCTATTTCTGATCTATTCTGCAAGTTAATTCCAAGTCCTATATGCACAATTCTGTTCCTAAAATTAAACAGACTACCTTCACTAAGCCACTGCCATTGATACTGACGTTATTTATACGTAAGCAAGTATACTGCAGTACAAGTAGCTATTCTGTGGGCTTCATAATGAGTATTTTTCCTCTCCTCAAACAATTAGCAAAGGCCCATCTTAAGTTTTAGGAAATTCTAGGCTGATTCTTTCCTTAGCACCAAAGAAGCTTATTTTAAAATGTACTTTTTAATAAGCTATAGAACTCTTACAATTGGGCACATGTTAAGACACATGTGATATCAATCTCTGCATGTGTGGGCAGGGAGCATTCAGGATTTTGGTTTCCAAAACTTAGGCAGTTTAAGCACCAAAACTGCAAGATTTAACAATGCTCTACTAAATCAGTCAGACATGTAGAACTGCAAGTTCTCTTTCTCTTAACAAACAGCATAATGCAGAACTACACCACTGAAGTCCAGCCTTTACAAAAGAAAATCCAGGTAATAGGACTCAGTGCCTTCTTTCTACTTTTAGCCTTTAAAATTTTTGAAGCATCTCAAGTATCTGTTCTCCATAAAACTGGTTGAGCCTTCAGCCTCTTTGCAGACAGTTTAGTAGATTTCTATAACAAGACTGCACATTCTTGTCTGCAGTTATGTCACTCAGCAAGTACACTGCTGAAAGAAGCTGCCTTGCTCCACACTTTTTTCCTCACATCACTAAATGCACACAATCACTCTACAGACTAGACTGGGCAACCTGGATCAGGCTCAAAACCAAGCTAGAAATAAAAACCGGAATGATTTCCCACATTATTAGCTTCAGTGGGACTTGAACGATTGATGCATAAGCAGGACACATTTCCCCCATTATTCCATCAAAAAAAAAGAACCAGGCGTCTGTATTTAACATAATCCCATTCAATCTGCTTTCTCACATTCATTTTGCCTAAGAAGCACAAGAGGTGTTACTCCTCCTGATTAGACTTGGTATCCTCTGCAACAGCATGAATTCAGGGAATAGGTGTTCTGAAGGTCTAGTATTTCAGTTTTCAGCCAGTATACAAAAGGATGCATGTAACACAAGTTACATCAACTCCAAGAATTGAAAGTGAGCAAAAAATAAGCTGCTAATATAACAATATTAAAGTAATAATAGCTATTTTGCATAACAAAAAGATTGCAACTCTTGAGTACCAAGTCTGACAATACACTGAAGTGCTGCAATCTTCTATGTATTACATGGCATGAGTACTGCCACCTTTGAGAAAAGGAAAAAGTAATTCACAAAAGCCTTCCATAGATCTGCTAAGTCTCTGCAATAAGAGAAAAGCTATTCAAAACACAGACCTAGTCTATGAAAGGAAGGTACCTGAAACCAAGGAACACCCCTATTTTCTGAAGATCTCTGTAGATGTAGTAGAAGAGGTACATTCATGCCTATGGCATTTTAGTGGAACTCAAGACTATTTATCAACAGTGACCAAGTAACCTACCGCATGTGTCTTCATCTCTCTTTTCTGGTGCTGTCAGAAAGAAATGAGAGCACATCATTTTCTCTACTTAACCAATTCCTGGTGAATGTCTTTAGGAAGGTTCTAAGTACTAGCTCATTTACAGGAGTAAAACAGTGGGCATATGTGGAAGTACACAAACTCTCAAGATAGAAAAACTGTAATTTTTTCCTCTGAATTGCAGTTCTCAACAAGACCCAATATATGCTCTAGATGTACTGAATGAAGTTATATTTTTGCAGCTTGGGCAAATTGCCTCACCTCTGCTTCAACTTCCTATCATCAGCTGAAGACAGAAAAAAATTGGTTATCACAGAAGAGAAGATAGAAGATTTGTAAGATGCTTGATACACTGTTTAAGTTCTTACCCATTAAATTCCCTTATTTTTCTGGTTCTCACTCAATTACTCTTGCAACTCTGCCCAGTTTCTTCAGTCTTGTCAAGTAACAACTGCTCTCATTCTGAACAGTTACATGAAGCCTTGACTCCTGCACTGTACTTTTACCTTGAAGATTAAAGTAAGTGTGAAACATACCCAGTATCCCAAAGCTTTGATAACATCTAGTTTACACATTGGACAAGTTCGGTGGTCCAAAAGCCAAGGGTCAATGCACGTTCTATGAAAGATGTGCCTGAAGAAGAGAAATGCCTTTTAGAACTTATCAGGAAAGCTACACACTATTCCTTCAAACAATGTGCAAGGTACCACATTAAAAAATAAACTCATTCGTTTATAACCTTGACAATTAAGTACTGCTTAATTTACTAGGACAGACATAGTTCTGGAACCATCTTCTTTCATGCTACCTTCCTGAAATAAGAGATGTTACTAAGCACAAGGACACCACAGAGCTCCCAGTTCAACAGTGTACAATTCTAACTTAAAAAAGCTCTGCTTCACTCCTACACCTCTCCCAATTGCTCCTTTTTTCTGCATAGACGTGAAGTGCTACAAGGTCTCCCACTGCCCTTCAACATGTAACACACCATACAAATGGCACAGCTTCAGCTCTGCCACCAAAGTTTTGGAAGAGTTTACAGAAAGCTCATCACATTTTTCAGGGAAAACATGCTAAAGAGAAAATAATAATTACGGCAACTTACTTGCATGGCAGAATTCGGACAGTGTCTTTCAGTTTATAGTTCTCAATGCACACAGCACAGTTTTCCACATCAACATCTAAACCCTAAATATGACAACACATTTAAATGCATTACATCTATATTTCATTACAGAACAAGCTTTGTGTAATAGCTAGCTTCACAGACTGTAAAAAGTATAATATGGTTTAGCAAATAAAAATATCTCCCTCATTTAATTCAAGATTCCAGCAAGAGGCAATTTGACAAAGTGATACCAAATACTAAAAGCAGCCCAACCTGGATTTTCTAATTTAAATAGCAGTCCCTTAAATAATTTGTTAAATCTCAAACATTGGCTTTGCTCATGAGAGCACAGTAAAATTTCAGTTTAAAACTATAAAATGAAGAAATTTTAGAAGAGGGCAGCACAGATGAAAGCGCACAATCTAATTCTTAACTGATGGTCCCAAAGACTACCAAATGCTTAAGTAGGAAGAGCTGAATACAGTAAACCCCTTCTTCCACACTTTTCTTTTTTCTACCACATTCTAGCAGATATCCCTTGGTAGCTAACAGAGGAGAAATAAAGTATGCAATTTGGGATGGTTTTTAAAACTTCCCTCCCAGCTCACACCAGAGAAACTGTCAAAATGCAGTATTTCCCAACCTCAATTTGTTTCTCTCTAAGGGTTAAGTATCTTTCCTAATGGGTCCTACTATTATCTTGAAGCCATGCTTATAGTTGCAGTGCAAATATGATGGATATCTCCAGATGAAAACAAAATAATTCAGTGTTAATTAGGTTGTATAAAACATAAGTACTAGAAGAACAGACAGTGGGCCAACTTCTTCCCTTTCATCCCCCACAAAACAATTGGGTTTTTTTACCACTTACTGAAGCACTTCAAGTTCATTACCACAAACACTCAAATGAATTAGTACTGCAAGCAAACTTTCAAGTTTAATGCAAGATCTCCCCACCTTTGCATGCTATCAATTTACTTAATACCTTAAATTTTCCAGTAAATCAAATTAAGTCTGTTTTTTACATAAGCAAATTTAAAACAAGTACTTATTCTATAACAAATATTTTTAATCCCATACAAGAAGCAAAATCCAAGCACACCATATGTAGCATATACTCAAATGAGTGTCCATTTTACAATAATCCCATAAGCTTCTCAGGAAAGACCCACATGTCAGCAAATGCACTTTTAAAAATATTGACCTATTTTTAGTTAAATACCTCAACCACAAGTGAAGTGATAATGAAAGGCTGTAGTGTGTCACGATAACATAATACACTCTTTTAAATGGCTGAAAGGAAATACTTAAAAATCTACACTAACAGAATAGACAGGATGTATTTCTAGATAAATTTACATTAGTTCATGAAAGTATCTCTGCATCAGTAAATTACATAAACTTGCTGATAGTAGGCTTATTCAAATCAAATTAGAAGACATGATTTACCAAGCAGAAAAAACCATTTTAAGAGAGAAATGTTAACCTTATCTCATTCTACCTTGCTTAACTAACATGGCATTCTCAGTTATAAGCAGCATAATGTATAACATCTTAAATTCCATTTTATTTTAGTCAAGGATGTATCAATGGGAAGAAACTACCTGATCCACTGCAAAAATGTCACAATACAAATCCTTTTTAGAGGTTTATTGAACATCAACTTAAAAGCAGTTGACATCCTCCTTGTAGTTCTCACCACAGGTTTCATCATGACACTTTTAAATCCATTTCTTCCTATGCTGATGTTATGCTTTGATACTGTTTTACACAAGTTCTGATTCAATTTCATCTTTCTTGATCTCTGATCTCACCATTGTATGAACAGAAGCATCAGTATCCCTCTGTTCACAGCATGAAATAGATTATTTTTTGATGGAATTTAGAATATAATAAAAACAAATTCTTGTAAAATGCTACGTAAACATGCTGAATGCATAAGAGGAAAACAAGGCAAGTCCAAAGACAGTTTGGCTTTTTTAATTTCAAAACTGATTTAGTAAGTGAAGGACATACTCTCTGTAGCATGTGACCCGTTCTGA
This sequence comes from Athene noctua, assembly GCF_965140245.1. Lineage (NCBI taxonomy): Eukaryota > Metazoa > Chordata > Aves > Strigiformes > Strigidae > Athene > Athene noctua. The sequence goes on from NC_134037.1 coordinate 194,212,846, forward strand.
ACAGCTTCTGTTGAATCACAACTTTTAAAGTTCTTACACATAAATGTCCTTTTCCACCTCAATTTTATTCATGGATTTAAAAAAAAGCTAATCCTTGTTTTTCATCTTGGAGCAAATCAGTCCTTAAGTAAAAACTAATCAAATAAGACAAGGGTTGGGGAAAAAAAAAATGCCTCTGTAGCAGCAGAAGTCTAGTCAGAAGCTAATTTAGCATCTAGGATCAGAGCTGCCTAAACCAAAATATTTTCTTTCAAAATTTTCTCTTTCTCTACTTCAGTTACTCTAATGCAGCTATGAGTTTAGGCCGTATGATGTCAAAGCTAACTTCTTGAAAGCCATTTTAATTTTTAGAATAGCTTTAATACATAAAAATGTATTTAAAAAAAATTTATGCTTCAAATAAGTCTATGCAGCTCCTTAATGTATTGTATGCCAAAAGATGAAACAAGTATTTCATTTTTCAAAGCTTTTTAGATTTCTAAGGCCTTCTGATCAATAAGATGATGGATGTTCTTTTAAGAAAAGAAAACATTACATCAGCAGTAAGAACTGTGCAATCAATAGGACTTAGGAAGTATTTTGCAATCCACTTGTTGATGCTTTCAAGTGCTGAAAAGACAATAGCATTTCCTCATCTTTACAGTATCAGCCCTGTAGTCTCCTGAAGCGTTCTGTATAACCAAATATTGTTTGCAACAAAACAGCCTTACAATTCATAAGTAGTTCAAATTTGACTCTTCAATTTTCAATTCTGCCTTCTAAGAAAGATGTTCTAAAATGAGCCTAATATTGTAAGTCACACTGCAATTCTGTTTTGAGAATTTTAGTTTAAATACTATAAAGACATTACAACAGTTTTTAAATCATACAGCAATAACCGGAGTCACAGAAATTACCTTTTCTCCACGTTTCACAGTATGCAGCTGAAGCTGGCTGATTGCTTTCTTGGTTTCTTTCCTATGTCCCTTGAATAAAAATGTTAAGTGTTAGTACACAAGTCAGTTTTAAGAGTTACATGTCAAAGCTTTTAAATACTTCCCATATGGATTACTAAATCTTCTGAATGCATCTAAAAAAATTATTCTTTGGCTAGCTAATTTGTTTACAAAATACTTCCAACCAGCACATGTTGAAGAAATTCAGGTTTCGCCTTCTTAGTGCACAACAGCAACATAACATTATCTATGAGCGTACTGCTCTTACAATGAAAACTGGTGCAGAACTATGCAGACCAAGTTGACATACGTAGCCTTGTTGTCATGACTGCCTGCATTAAGGGCCTTCCGCACAGGAAAATGGACACTAATGCAGGCTTTAGAGGCAAACAGAGCTGAAACAACAGCCACATAACCAGACCTTCTAGTTAGGCAAGCCCATGAGCAAGCACAGAGTACATTTTGCAGCAGCTTGAGAGAAGGTGGAATCCTGCCGGGCAGCCTACAGCTGGCCACCAGGTCAAAAGGCTGCTTGTAGCTATTAATACTTCCCTTCAGTTAAACACTGTCTCACACACTATACAAAGCTTTGCACTGAAAGGACACATTATGCAAAGGAGATGACAAGAAAGGCTTAACAGACATGAGAAACCATACTGGACTTCTATACAGTAACAGTCCTAATTATGCTTAGAGGGGAAGCAAGAAAAGAAAGCAGTACTGTATTCCATTCCAATACAGAATGCTACTAGCTACTGCTAGAAATTGAGAAATTAAACACTCCCAATTAACAGACGTTGATCTGTCTAGCAGCAACACTTGCTGATGAAATACCATAAAAAATGTAATGGCAGCTTTCCCCTGTAATAATTAAAGGATTTATATCATTTTACAAACTTCTAGTATTGAAAATTGGGATTTTTTTAATGGTGTTAAAAAGAATTAGTCTAAAAGTTCTGAGAAATGGACAACCAGCAGCAAAGAATAATTAAGGAAAGTGGCATAACCTTCTAATGCTACACAATTTCACTTAAGCATTTAATTAACAAGCCCAATGGCAAAATATATTAAGTTTGTGGTATATATTCCTGGTAAACAACACATCCAACCTAAAAAAGGCTCTTAAAACTACTTATAAAGCATCTGAACTTCCCTCAGAACGAACTATCCCAAAACCAACATAACAGGAAGAAGCGATTTTCTTCATCAAACAACTGTTACAACACAAAAACACCCCCCTTTTTCTAAAAGTATTTCTCAAAAACTTTGTTTTCTTGAAAGTATTCTCAGAATCTAAGTTCTAAGACTTAAAGATTAGTAAAATAAACCTCTAGGGAACCAATGTTTCAAGGAGACAACAAGTTTACCCAATACAGAAGTCCCACATGTTATCCTCAGCTACTGAGATATTAAATATTTTCCTGTAAGTTCTCATCAGAGGACTTATGTATCAGACTCCTGAAGGCATACAAAAACCCCCTTCCCCCTCCCCCAAATCTAGAATCTGCATGTTCCATCAGAAGGCAGGGGAAATCCACACGATAAGCAGTCATTTGAAACAGGGGTTTTTTTTGTTCTCAGCTGAGGCTGGGAAAAAAAAAGAAACAACTGCTTGTAAAGAACAAGTGCAACTTTCTTTCACATAGTAGAGAACCATGGTAGGTTAGGTTCCTTACGTGGTCATCATCAGCCCTGTATGCAAGAGTTGAAAAGCACAGGGAAGTGCCATCCTAAGATATCTTCAAAACCCAGCTGGACTAGGTCCTCAACACCTCCAGTTGCTCTCAAGTGTGGGGGGCTTGAACCACACAGCCTCCCGAAGACCCTTCCAAACTAAATTAGTCTATGATGAAGTACTTCCCTCAGGGGAAAAAAAAAAAAGTAAAGCTGACTTTTTTTAACCTATCAAAGAACAGGAATGTGGAAGATACAAACAAAGAGCAAAGGTATTCCTTCCTGATCTTCCCAGTACTCCCACCACTCTCAGCACTTCAGGTAGTCCAAGAGAGCTGAATCTCATCACACAAGCTCCTTCTAGTCTGCTGCAATTCAGTACTCTACAGTGGAGTGTTAGGAAGGATTACAAGTATCAAAAGTAGTTTTCATAAAGCTTCCAGAACCAAAAATTCTAGCCCTAGCTACTTGTGGGTCTTAGAGAAAAAAAAATATACCATGGTCTCTTTCCATTCAAAGTTTGATTAGGGAAGTTAAAACTTTCAGGATGAAAATTACTCAAGAATGAACACATTTTTTTAATGTCAAAAGGAAGGAAGTTAGGTGACAAATCACACAAGAAGCTGCCTTTACTCAGTTGTTGACAGGTGGCTAAATATATTTCCCACAACTTCATACAAGTATCTAATAATTATAACTAGCCAAACTTGCAATGCCAGTTAGCACACTGCTTATTAGCTTCACTTAGTAGCATTCACAGATAGTGAAGTAGCAAGAAGGCACAGATCTTCAAGAATATTCAATAAACAAGCAAAGTTAGGCAACTGATTCAACATGAGAAGACAGTAAATACTCTAAAGTATCATAATCTCCAATTACCTGGTTTCCAAATTGTGATCCTGTATACAGGAAACGTTGTATATAGTAAAATATGAGCCAAGCAAGCGATATAATCATCATGGTGATGAAGGCGATGGCTACAAACACAACCGACTGACCACTAATATATTCCTGCACATGTCGTGTGCCAACAACAATAGTCATTTTTACTGGAATCCCTCTTCGTACTGGCTCCAATATCTCTATTCCTTTTGGATAGCCGACCATTATCACCACTGTATTTCCTGTTCCTGTTGGAGGGGAAAAAAGTAAAAAGTTATCACACTAAAAATTTAGGTATTCTGGCTTGAGGGTAATTTGGGCCTCTTCAGTTAAGATCAGCGAGCAAGGTTGCAGGAAAGCCCCTGAATGTTTCTTCAGGAATAGCAGACTTATCAAGTTTACTAGAAAAGAATCCTTTATTTACTTTATAAAAGCTCTCTTATGAAATACTGTAATACTTAAAGATTCATCAATACTAAACATTCAAAACGTAATGAGAACTCACAACAAGGACTTGTCAAGAAATACTCAGGGACTCTTTTGGGAGCACAGAAACAAAAGATTTTACTATCATATTAGAACTCAAAAGCACTTGATACATATGAAAAAGCACCTAATTCAAAAAACCTCACCCTTAAGCACTGTACTGCCACCAAAAATGAAACAATACTGCCAAGACCAACTAGCAGAAGCCAAAGATCCTCTGTGACTAGAGTTTTATTCCATTTTGTCCAGAAGCATCTCCAGTATTTTCTCAGAAACATCTAACTTAAGTATTACAAAATAAATTATAAACAAATATCCTTGTTAAAAATGGTCTATGCTATTTTTATTTGAATAGTTCTTATTTTGTGTGTACCAACACTGCCATACACCCTTAGTAAGTCATGGCTTTATAGCTTACTTTGCACTCCTACCTCTGAGAAAAAGTGAAACTAAGTTTGATTCAGAGAGAAAGTAGAGGAAGAAGAAAGAAGAGTCTTTCCCAGTCGAAAAGTTAAAGCTGTAATGTCACAACTACCTTTTTAGATTCACAAGATTACCTACCTGCAACAAGACCTCCTACTGAAGACTTAAAGACCCTTCCCTCCTAGCTGTGTTAGATTCACTACTAAGAAGTTATGTTAAAAACATGGTTGCCTAATTTATAACATAACATCAAGCGGGGATTTTCAAGACTCCAAACAGCATACCAGACTCACCCACCTCTCTACCTTCAGTTATTTTTCTGAAATATTTAAAACAAACTCCTTTAGTTGAGACAGTTCTGGCTGTGACACCTTGTTGCCCTGGCCACTCCACTACCACGCCAAAGGTAATCTGGAGAAGTTTCACTTCTGTACACAGCAGCTCCTCCCCTGTAAGGTGCAGATGGTCTGCTGTGGATGAAACACTGATGGTTCCAGTGATTAGTTGAATAAGACTCAAAGCCAGCTACCCTTTTTCAGTCCCACCTCACACAATCATCCCACTTCTGGTCACCTACTGTAAGCACCGTTATACCCATCTGTCAGATCCAGACCCAGCGTAAGAGCAGATTTTCCAAATAGGGCTGTGCTTCTGGAAGTTTTGTGGATGGTGTGGAGAGACAAGAGAAAAAGATGCTGCTGGGTAAAGACCCAACTTGTGCCTCCCATTGGGCACCCCACTCAGATCGCCAGCAGCACTCACATGTTGCCTTGCCCGGGGGGTGCATTAGGAGACACAAAGCAACAAAACTGAAAACAAACAGGACAAATCCACAAGCAACTACGCTCCATTAATTAGTTCTAGTCACCAACAATCTGCTGATCCACATGATACTGCAAGTCCAAGCATACTAAGAATTGGTTAATTAATATTATTCTCCTCTCTGAACCAGCATGGAAGCATTACCAGAGACTCATGAATCTCAGGGAAGCAAGTGTGTGAAACACTTCTTGCTTTCTGACCTTGCATAACCCCCCAGGGAGTTAACAAGAAAAGAAAGTATGAAGGTAGAAATTTATCTCACATCGCTGAGAGCTGTTATCCACATACCTAAATCAGGAGATTAGGTCCTATGTCCTTAATTAACTGTAAGAGCTACAAATAACAGGAGGGGTGCCTAAGGATGGCTAGTGAACAGTAAAGGAGCACTTGAAAAATGTATGTGGTTTCATTCAGGCTTGAGGAAGAACAGAAAGTTTCAAGGTTAAAGACAGCCTGTATTTTTCAGTCAATAAAGGCTTCCTCCTCAGTCCCAAAATCCTAAACCAGTTTAATCCAGCTATCTAGCTCTCCATATGATTTCTAACAAAGTATTTTAAAACCCCTCAAACACTCAGTAACGCCCTTCTCTGTTTTGTCACTAACATGTTCAACTACCAATCAGTCATTTTCCTGAAATGGAAGGCAGGATACTTCTGTGCAATGGCTCCTAGTCACTGTGACACCTTCCAGTTTTAGAACTAAGAGAAGTATGCCATACATTTTTAAATAAATGCCCATTAAAAGCATTTTAACAGTTTTAAAGACTTGGTGATGAACCTGCCATTAAAAATACATGCAACTAAACATGACAGCCTTGAAGGTCACAAGACAGGAGAGGAAGAAAAAGAAAATAATTGCAATCCTCTATTGCAAAAGGAACAAGAGCAGTCTCAGAGAAGCAGTTGCCCTGAGCAGCCTGTAAGACTAAGGGCTTTAACTCATTCCTCACTAATTTTAGACTTCTCTGAAACACACTGCTCAAGGACTGAAATGCTGTTGAGTCATTCCATCAGCTTCTTCAACTGCAACACAACTCAAGAAACCTCAAATCACATTTATAAAAGAACTCCGTGTCACATACACATATCTACTGAGAGCATGTTTTGTTGGCTTTACCTTTCTATAACATTCTAATTTTGCAATAACCAACCACACTTTTACTCTGCTAGAGTAAACTTGTTTTCTTTTCTAGGTTTGATTGATGCTTCAGTGGAATTGGGTAGATTTGAAATTTGGTACATGCTTTGGGTTTTTTTAACATTATCATCCAAATAAAGCAACAAGAGCTGGCAGACCCTCATGATACCTGAAAAGCAGGGCAAATTTGCAACTCTGAAGATGAAGGTATACTTCCCACCAGAGCGCCAAGGTCAGTTTTAGTGATAGTACTGCAAGTCTTCTCTTGCAAAAGGAAACTAGCACTTTCCTGATAAGGAAAAAGTAGTACAGGGATCTTGATTCCAGGCATCCCAAACTATCATATTTATTCCCATTCATGCCCACAGATAACAAATATTATTTTCTGTCATCCAGAAGCCAACTGCAGACATACTCTACTTTTTGTCCTCATTAGAAATGCCAGAAAGCTCCCAGAGTTTGAACACTTTGGTAAGAATATTTTAGGCCAGTCCTTAGATCCATTTAAGCACAGGCACCCTACTAATATTGCCACAATTATCACTGAATGTTTTTTTTGGTTTTTTTTTGTTTTTTTTTTTTAACAGAATCATTCAGGTTGGAAAAGACCCTTGGGATCAATCAAGTTCAACCATCAGTCCTACTCTACAAAGTTCTCCCCTACACCATTATCCAACATCTAATCTAAATGACCCTTACACACATCGGTGACTCCACCACCTCCTTGGGCAGCCTATTCCACTGTCTAACCACTCTTTCTGTGAAACATTTTTTCCTAACATCCAGTCTAAACCTGCCCTGTTGCAGTTTAAAGCCATTCCCTCTTATTCTATCATTAATTATTTGTGAGAAGAGACCAGCACCAACCTTTCTACAATGTCCTTTCAGGTAGTTGTAGAGAGTGATGAGGTCTCCCCTTAACCTTTTCTTCCTCAAACTGAACAGTCCCAGCTCCTTCAACTGATCATTATAGGATTTATTCTCCAGGCCCTTCACCAGCTTCATTGCCCTCCTCTGCACTTGCTCCAGCACCTTGATATCTCTCTTGTATTGAGGCGCCCAATACTGGACACAACACTCAAGGTGTGGCCTCACCAGTGCAGAGTTCTCTTTAGTTACTAGTCCAAACAAATGTCTCTTGATCTTTACCAAACACATAAGAGTACACCAACAATCCGATGACAATCTTTGTCTCGACTATCTACTCTAACCTCATCTCACCAAATCCCTGGTGCGTGCTCTGTTTTCACTCAAGAAGGAAGATGTGTAACCAGAAGAGTCAAGTAGTCAAGTAAACAACACTGGAACACGTTCCCCCTTCTACATGGGTTTCCAACACCTACGCACTCTCACATATAAAATAGGTGTAAGCATTTTGAAGTTACTCCTGCTTCTTCAGAACAACATAGCAGCTCAAACATCATACACTAAACTGTCAGAGTTCAGCAAGCCACTGATTTCAGTTCTGTCCTAGTAGAGTACCAGAAGTTTTTGGTAGAAAGCATTAGTAATACAGAAGTTATGCACCACTTGAGAATCTTAAGTAGTGCTGAAAGCAATGTAGTAAAGGGCTGAACTACAATGCCAGAATAACCCTAACTGCTGCTCTGGAGCTGGCAAGAGCTTACAGAAGCATGAGTACAAAGTCGTTCACATCTGTTTTGTTCAATGTATCTGCATAAAAAAACATGACTATGAAGGAGAACACTTGCTGGGTCTATCTTGGCAAAACTGCACCAAATCAAAGACCATTTTCTTTACGTAGCCAAAGTCATATATTCCAGTTAAGTCCCAAGCTTCCCTTAAATCCACAAACCATGCACTAAAGCTCCACTCCAGACCCATCCTGAACTACTATAGCCAATCCTCCTTCCTCCCTTCCCCCTGTGTGTCAAGCACAATCATATTATATTGCGTAGTCTTCAAGCTATCAAACTTATGTTCTGATCAGGACCACCACATCCTAGTTTGAGAGAGGTTCAGAGATGGCTGGATGCCCAGCATGAAGAATAACAAGGAAAATACAGAATCAAAAGACCCTTTTTTTCTTTCCACTGAAATACACCACTGCCTCCCCCTAATTTCTCAACCAGCACTGAGTCTCTCTTTAGTCTGCACTCCACAATACACAGACTCCTCTCCAACCCACTCCCAGCTAATATTTACATATAATACTTATTTTCGTTTTGGAAAGGAATTTGAAGCCTCTGTACTACATTAAGTTCACCATGACCACAAGAGAATAGAGTTAAGACTGCTTGCAAAGTCTGTATTCCTGTAAAACTAAAGTTTGAGTTTATACTATTCAGATTCAATAACTAAAGTACAACATCTTAAGTCATTTAGATAAAATAAGTATCTTCCACTGGAAAAAACCTCCTCAGCCACACATGAAGTTGTTTCACTATTGTTCCCTCGAAGAGGGATGTCATTTAGCATTTGGAACAACATCATTTGAGCATAGAGCAGAGGCCTGAAAAACATGAGACATCAGTAGAGTCATATTTGAAGAACCTTGTTTTGGAAGGAGGGACAGGATTGCAAGGCTAGATACTTAAACTCTTGACTCTCCTGTTTCAAAACTTTAATTAAAATCCTACTCACTGCAGTTATGAAGCTCACCCATGAAAAATAACTCGACTGCAAAATATTTGGAATATTTGTCCTTTATCAAATGCTTTGACATCAGCTAGAGTAAATGACTTTGCCTAATCAAGAATCTCTTTTTACTCAAGTTGGAATACGTCGAAACACCAAAAAACCCACCACCACCAACAGCATACACACATCACACACCCCAGAATGTTCAAAAGCCAGGTTTTTCAGAAGGAGAATAAAAAGATGAAACTTAGAGATGACCCATTTGTCATCTTCACATAATTCAGGCTGCGCCTCTATCAGCCATAACCATTGCTCCATCTCACATCATTTCCAGTGCCACTAATTGCCAACCCATTAAAAGTGGATGTTCCTTATGCATACTACTCCACTCCTTAGTTACAGCACTGCAGATTTCCCAGGGTATTTATTCTCAGGAATCCTCCCAGAAGCAGGGCTTGTTTCCTCATGTGTCAGTTCACAAATCCCTTCACAGGAATTGAAAACTTGGATCCTGTAAAATACAGCTTTACCTTCCAGATTCTTCCTTGCCTGTCTTCCAGACTTTTTTCTCCTCCTTCAAAAACTCCAAGATTTAAAACGCTAATGATAATTCTTCCCTACATTCCCAAAGTACACTGAAAAATTGAAACATTTACATATTTCAAAGTTTCAGCCGTGAAACAGATTTTTTTACTCCAGCAGAGCTAGCGATTATATTGTGATATATTATTATATTCCTGACTCATCCAAACCATCGTGAGGTCCAACATGCATTTGCAAAGTCAATATAAGTAAGAACACATGTATTACTGTATATATACTATATTAAATAACACTCTTTACATAGGTAGAGCTTTCACCAGCAACATTCTGTCAGTTTAAGAAAATAAACAACCAGCATTTAGGAAGCACTTCTCTTCACACCACTGATATAACTATACTAGCAAGTCCAAACCTGAGCATAAGCCCAAGAAGGTCTTCTGCAGCACAGAGATGATAGCAAAAAGAGAAAAATCATAAAAATGATAAAATAAGCAGAATTATGAAATCAGGAAGAGATTCCACAAAAGAGAAAATATTTATGAGAGGCTACAATGAGCAATAGAGAGGAACATGAGAAAATTCCCACAGGAAGGAAAAAAAATTTGTACTGATTGGCCAATACTGAGTAGACAGCAAGAAACTGATAGCTTGTAAAAAGGAAAGCATTATTAACCCAGCAAAGTACCTTAATTGCCACATGGGATCAAAATCAAAGGCACATCTTACCTAGCACCCCACCTCCACTTTCACAGTGGGTTAAGAACACAAGCGATGGGCCAGGCTGATCTACCCAAGCAAGCAGCAGGCTAAGAGGCTTCCAACCCCCGAGCTGGTTCCACTTGGTATTTCAAAAAGAGACTTGTCTTCCACCCAATATGTCATATGTGCTAGGAAGCAACAGCTCCCAGAGATTTTCAGCTCACTATATTGAAGAACACAAGTTTGTTTTCTTTAGAAATGCCTTATGGTTCTACTTCAGCCAAGTCCCTGGTCTTTCCCTTCCTCATGACCAAGAATGACAGTCCAGGCATTAACAAACTCATTGTAGCAAGACCATGCAAAACACACATTTACAGCATTTCTTACTTAGTTTGCTTTGTCTTTGTATCCTCCTCTGAAGATCTTCCAGTTCCTCTGAAGTCTACATATGCAAACAGATTTCACAGCAGAGTTTTGAGGTTTTTTCCCCTCTTTGATTTAAGCATTTTGTGTTGTCATGCTCATAAAAATCCAGCAAGACTTTAATGTCATAGCCCAAGCAGAGGCTGCAGTGACTGAACATCTGGGTTCTTAGCAGAAAATCACAGATCCCTTCTGTAGGCTAGCGATCATCAGCACGCTCAGACATGTCAAGTCAACATCCTTCTCTAGGCTTCGATTTTTCTAACCCATCTGCAAGCGCTTAAGAATTACCTGATGCTTACACCCCTCTCCCATCCTTTACAGACCTGCGCAGGAGAGGACGATGAAGCTATTACAATAGAGCCAGACCAAAAGCTATCTTCAGATAGCTACGGCTGTGCCTTCAAAGGCACCAGAAGGCATCTTCAGGATACCTGGCATGTTTCCAGACAGCCTGCAGAAAGCGGCCTACCTGTCACCGCTGTGGCCATTCTACCAGAGGGTACATAGCAAAAAGGTAGCTCTGAATGAACCGTGTGGTTCCCCCCCCCCGCCTCCGACCGCAGTCTGCTGCACGGCTACCCGTTTCGATGGCTTCACCGCAACCTCTCCCCGACGCCCGGGCGGTAACTTGGAAGACAGAGGACGGTCCCGGCATTTCCCCAGAGCGGTTTAAAGAAAGAGAAAACAAAACCCCAGCTCTTTGTACCATTTTTACGGTAATTTCTGCCTCCCCCCATCTTATCCCTCGCCGCGCTCCCGCACCACCGAGGCGGACCGGCGCTAGACAAAGCCACCCCCCTCCCAAACCGCCCCTCCGCCGGAGTGGGGAGCGCCCAGCCCCGTCCCCGCTCACCCAGGTGGGACATGGAGACGGTGCTGTTGCCGAAACGGGCCTCGTTGTAGATGACCACGGCGGCCGCCCGCTTCCGCGCCGCGTTGGTGACCTTGTCCTTGAAGGTGCAGCCGCCGCGGGCCACCAGGGCGATCCAGGGCGGCGGGTCGCCCTCGGGGGGGCCGCGACCACCGGGCGGCAGCGGCACGTCGTAGTCGGTGTCAGCGGCGCAGCCCTCCATGTGCCGCGGCGAGGCGCCGCGGGGGATGCCCACCAGGCCCTGGGCGCTCTCCTTGGGCGAGCTGTCCCCGTAGCGGCCGCTCTCCGTGTTGCCCCGCACCGTGCGGTTGCTGAGGGGCTCCACGTAGGCCGTGCTCACCCACGCCGTGTACCACTCGAGGGCCCGGGCGCCCTGACCCACCGGCGCCCCCAGCGCCACCAGCGCCGCCGCCACCAGCGCCAGCCGGGCGCGCCGCACCATGGCCCGGCCGCCCACCGCCGCGACGCGGCCCGCCGCGACCAGGAGGAGCGGGAGGAGGCCGCTCCCGCCGCCTCGGCGCCTCACAGCTCTGCCCCGCGGCCGCCCCGCGCCGCGCAGGTAACCCCGCGGTGCCCGCCCCGGGCGGAGCCCGCCCGCCGCCGCGGCTAATGGCGAGGCGGAGGCCGGGCCGCCCCGCCCCGCCCGCCCGGCTGCGCAGGCGCGGCCCCGCCCCGGGGGATGCCGGGAGGGGGAGGGAGGGGGCGGGGCCGGCAGCCCTTGCCGCGCCGGGAGGGGCGCCCCGCCCCCTCCGCCGCCAGCCCCGCCCCGCCGGTAAGGGGCCGGTGAGGGGCCGGCCCGGGGCCGCAGGGTCAGGGGAGCGGGGGGAGGAGAGCGGGCCCGCCCGCTGCGCGCAACCGGAGCCGCCGGGGCATTAACCGAAAGCGTCTCCTGCGCGGAGAGTGTCCGCTGCAGCCTTCCGCGGACCGGCCTCCCCGTACGAACAAACCCCGGAACGTGGCTTGGCCCTGAGCCCTACCGGTGGGTGGCGGTTTTTTAAGTCGAGCCCATCAACTTGGCCAGTGACTCGGGCGTGAATTGAAATTGGTCACCGCTCCACCCTCCGGGGCACACCTCACCCTCGTTCCCGGGCCAGGCGTGCCCGCCCGGGTGGCGGGAGGAGGAGCAGGGAGGGGGGTGGGCGGTGGGCGTGGGGCCCGGCCGGGCACAGCGGGGTGTGGAGCAACGCGGGGAAGGGAGGACAAAGCCCCTCAAAAGTTCAGGTATAAAAAAGCGCCCGTGCTGTCGTACCGAGGGGAGCTCTGCTCGGAAGAATGAGAAATGGTCAGTATCACGTAAAAAAAAAAAAAAACAAACCTGGAGAAAAATGTGTTGAAGTAAGAGATGAAGGTACTGAATAAACATGATCACTTGATGGACTTTTTTCATTAAATAGGAATATTTGATATATACATCTTCTTAAATAAACATGTTTAAAGTCTTACCAGTGTTTTCATACAAGACATCTGTACCTTTTTCCAGCTTCTGAAATGGAAAGCTTGTTTTCACCTGCTGCCAGTCTTTTCTGAATGGTCTCGTAACAGCTGTTTCTCCTTTAGAAGTCACCATTTATGTAATCCTAAATTGTTACCGATGTCATCAAACAATGTTGTCAAGTTTAGGTAATGTCCTTCCTAATCGTCATTATATGTTGTGGCTGCTGACGCAGACAGGGTCTAGTAGAGCCTGGAATAGTTTGCTCAGAAGGTGTCATTGGACAAAAGCCGTGAGCTTGCCCTACTCTGTGTCGGCACCAAGGCCATTATGTTCCCATTTCTATTCAGGACTGGGTGTTTCGAGAAATAAATAAATCAATCTATCTTTAAACCCAAAGTATTCTTTAAAGTAACTCTTCAGCATTCTCCCAGAATGCTTGGCAGTGTTAGGACTCTCTCCAAAGGCACTGAGCACTGTGAGAATAAGATTAAAGTGGTGAAATCAAGAAGACAGCCAAGATTGAGCAAAGTAATGTGGAAGCAGCTGTGGAGAAGGAATTGGAAGTTGAGGGAAGAACACAGAAAAGCGAGGGTTAATGAAGAAAAAATTGGGAAAAAGAGGGTAAGGCAACAGAGAAGGAGAAGGTTAGATGGCAAGGTGGTGGCAGAGTAGGGGCAGGTAAAGGATGAGCCATGTTGAAGGATGGCAAGTGACAGACAATTTGGAAGGAGCACAAATTCAGTGTTTGTCTAAAAGCAGATCAAAAAAAGTGACGGTACTTTACTGAGTCTGAAAGACATTCAGTGTGATCAGAACAGACATCACTCTAGAGATGGAATAAAAGTAAAAAGAGTCAGTACAAATGAAAAGAACAGCTGCAGGAAATGTTCTTTTAAGAATATGGAGTCACTGGAAATAGGAAACGGATGTTGGCTGTGATTTGTACAGGTTAGGAAACTGTTGTCGCGGTCCTCACAGCGAATGCAGTCCAACCAGGGGCAAGACAAAGACTGTAAGGCGTAAATAGGAAACACAGGCTGCTTCCTATAACCTTTATCAGATAAGTGGGACTTTTAGTAGGAGAGCTTGAATTTTGCTGAAAGGAGATGGTGCGGGAAAGCAAGATGAAAAGGTAAAATCTCAGCCTTGGCTTAAGAAAACATGCCAAAGGAAGGTGGACAGTGGAGAACAAGCTGTAACAAGAACTTGTAAGAGCAAGGCTAACAAGGGAAGAAATAGCACTGAGAAAACTTCCAAAACACCATTAATGCACACCGGAGAGGTGGGTGCTCAGTCCCCACGTGCAGAAAAGAAGAGGAAACGTTGTTAAGGGTGACATTTGACTGCCACAGTGAAAGCAAAGCTGACGGTAACAAGAAGATGAAGAAAAGATGAAAGGTGCTTGGCTAGACTTTTCTTCCCAGATAAAATCGAGGCTGTACCAAGGTAGATCTGAGTCTCAATTCCCAGAAATATTTTGAGAGAAATTAGCTTGGTTCAGGAAAACTGAAAAAAAAAGGCAGATGTTCAGATTAGATAGAAGTTATAATGGCTGTCAGCAAAAGGTCAGTTATTCTGGTTAAGGCTGTACAGCAGATTCAAGAATATTCTAACTGCAGTTTCCACTTTGAAATTTGATTTATTTGCATTTCTTCTTGATAGCCATTTTGTTAACAACATTCAGTATCTTTAGAAATCAAAATACATTGCAAATTGCAATACGCATCCAGAAACAAGACAGGGCGCATTTCATCCATTGAAGTGATCAAAATTTTATCAGAAACAGGGCCTTCTTTGGTTAAATAAGAACAGCAGTTCAAACTAGCTGTGCTTAAATCCTGTACATGCATTACATTTGCACAAATTAGCAAAAAGTGAGAACCCAGGTTTAGAACTTTGTCTTCCTTTTTTCAGCAAGTATACAGACATGACTAAATGCACCTCTTAAATACTGCAAACCCACAGTTAAAGTTTTAAATAATACCCATTGCACAACAAGCTTTTTGGGGGAAGCTACAGAAATAACTCAAATACAGAACACGTGGAAATAAATTACATACCAGCTAGTGGAAATGCTTAATAAATTCGTAAGTGCTTATCAAGACCTTTTATAAAAAATTTTATTCTAATAATTAAAGCACAACAAATAAATGGGATTTTTGCTATTTACTTGAACTGATGCAAGATCAGACCCTTTACAGTCTCAACGATGATTTTATTATGATATCTCAATAAAACTCTTCGGGTTAAAAGCTTTAACAGATACCACTTACCACATGATGACCAATATCACTGGAGACACTTCTCAGTTTAAAGAAAAATTGGAACTAGTATATAGTTAATAACGTAAAGCCCAATTAAGCAAACTACCATCTCCTCCCCTTTTTTTGGTCCGGGAAATTCCATCCAAAACCTGCAGGTGATATTTTTGATGTATTTCTACAGACTTTCAAGGACTTCTATGGTAGCTATTCCTTGGAGAATGCACTGTGAAATGAGAACAGGTGATTTAAGACAGCATTTCTTCACGAAGCCCCTTTTATCACTTTACATGCCATCACCATTTCATGTTTTGAGGTCCTGTCAAGAACCTTATGGCAGGTCCATATAGAAAAGCTTCTTGATGAATGTGTCAATTTACAATACAGAAGCTACTCCAATTAATCTAGGCGTGCAAGGAGACAGCCTACAGCAAGTAGGGTACTGTAAATTCAAAACCTTTCTTAGTGCACCCTTACTTCTTAAACAGTTAAAGCTCTATGGTACATCGTTGATACAATCCCTTACTGCATAAAGGCAAGATAGGACATAGGACCATGTCACAGATTTGCTTAATCTGAGTGTGTGTGTTTAGGGGCAGGGGAGAGAATAGGCAGTTCAGGTTTCTCTGGGAATAGTAGTGAACTGGGATAATGAAACATGTAATTAAAGTTGCACAGAAATGCTAGACCTGTGGAGATTCCCTTGTAAGGGACTAGTACTCTGCCTCTTTGACTCAGTTTTAAAAGTCCCATTAATCCTAATGGATAAAGTATCAAATCCATAGTGGACAAAGATCTCCATGGCAAAATTACATGAATCAAGGAGGATTTCACTTGATGGTATTCTATAAATCTGTACAGGATGGGTTGTTTTGCTTCAATACTACACCGTGTGAGATTTGGGGGCAAACTCAAATGGGTAAATGCTGCTCATCTGCTGAGAAAAAATAAAAAAGGGAATGGATTCAGGCAGGACACTTCCTCCTTTTGCGTAATTACCTCTGCAAAAGATCTGCAGTGCTAACAGTCTCTGGCAATGAGACAAGAACAAGAAATGCTTAACAAGCATCTAAACAAAGCTTTTCCCCTACATTTGTCTTTGATTCTTAACGAATATCAGGAATTGTAGTGATGCCTGGAGCCCTGAACTTGCCCAAGGGATAACTGGCCCCTGGTAGTTAAATCAGCACGGTGCCCAGCTCCGCTTTGGGAATGACTTCCTCTCTCCATGCCTGAACCAAACTAAGCTCAGCTGCACTTAATTGGCTTCCAGCTGGTCATAGCTCACGCAGCTGCCTCTGAGCTCTGCCTGGGTATTAACCTGTACAAGCTGGGGTCACTTGCCCAGGGACGCAGTCTCCTCCTCAGCCTAGCCATGGTGCAGGCTGGTATCCAGAGCTCAGGGCCCTCCCAGGGATGCTGGAAGACCTTCCCCACAGGCACAGAAACCTCATCTCAATGTTTAACAGGGAGAACAGCCATATAATTTGCAAACTGTGTAATGACTTGGCTGGTTAGCCATGGGAATTTTCTTACTGTCATACCCTTATGAACTGCAGAATAAGTTTACCAGGAAATGTAGAGAAAGGGCTGAAGGTGAACAGAATACCTTTGAACTCTTTTGGTATTATCACAGGAGATGATGCCTATTTATAGTGCATTTGCAACAGTTTGCACTTTCCACACTAGGAATATGAGGTTTTTCATGGCCTGAAATATCTACCTATTTTTAGGCTTCTTTAAAAAATAAATACATGATCAAGCCCTTCAAAACTTGGTGAAGAAAGAGAGTTAAGAGACTGGCTCCACCCCTAGATGAGTTAGTGACGGTTTACAAAAAATCAGTTGCACAAATGAGTTAAAAATAAAGGATTGGCTGGAGAAAGGATGCAAAAAAATCAAGACTACAGGCTATTAAAAATGCTTTTCCTGTCTCATAACAGGAACAGGCTAGTTGAGAACATTTACTTAAATTCTTCTTATGAGAATGTTTATACTTGTATTAGGATAATCCTTGTGGGACTGATTTGGTTTTGGCCTTAACACATTTAACCAGCTTTGTGTCAGTGAGAGACAAGTTATACTGGAGCCATGTTGTTTGAGCTGCTTGCATTTTTTCTAAAAGAGAGATTTTCTACTCAATTTCCAAGCAAAATATCAAATTATCTAATTAGGGGGAAGCACATGTAGAAAATGTAAGTTAGCAAATGAGGACAGCCTTAGCAAAATACTTTTTTAAAACTTAAATATCTAAATTTGTAGCTATTAAGTTTCTCTTAGAGTACTTACAAATCAAGGGAGACCAAGCAGCAGTAATACCTCCACAATGCATAGAGGGTTCTGAGTAGGCAATTTGCCTTTTCTGTAAATCAGAACATTATATTTAGCACATACTGTAGTTTCCCTGTGGGTGCACAGCAGCGGAAGTCAAAACAAACAGATACAAAGCATTTTTAAGCAGCATTTAAGATGATGTGTTGCCTGTTTGAAGTGACAAGTTTGTACATTGCAGGGTAGGGCTAGTATCCACCTCTCCTTTATAATTTGAGTCTGTGTTGGTTTATTTTCACTCTGCTCGATGTAAGACAGGGCTATTTTGAAGCTTTTTGGGGACAAAAAAAAAAAAATCACGGTAAAGTAACCACCCAGCATGAAATTTTACGTGTTTGAGAAGGAAACTCAGAAGATCTCTATCTTGAAGCCCATTCAATCACCCTTTACTTGGAACTGCTTTTACATACTCTTCTACTGCAATGGCAGAAACGTCTCCATACCAGCTCTGAAGCCAGATGTGCTCAATATTCATTTTCATGAAGAACCACTCATAGCTACGAGGCCACTTTCTTACCACTGGGTGCCTGGAAGGACAAAGAGAAATATAAAAAAGAATTGAAAAGATGTGCCAAAGCATATGCATAGTCTGTTTTTTTCTTCAGCCTAGCATGCTCAGCCAGAGTGAAACCTGAGACCTGAGAACCACCACCATTCATCTTTTTTGCCTCCCTTGCAGTAAGGTTTATGATCTTCCATACTCCAGTCTGGCAAGAACCGCAATGAAGGCAGCCAGTGAACACCATCTTCCCCCACTGCAGAACCCCATCTCTAAACGCATATGTTGTTTGGTCTCTAAGTAAGTGAAAAACAGTTAGAGGAGATTCTCTGGATGTGTGTCAGGGTTGTGCTTGTATCTGTTCAAAGGAAACAGAATTCTGAAAATATTACATCTTTGGTAGCAGTTGTGGTATGGCAGGAGAGCTAATAAAACTGGCTAGCAGGCAGCACACAGCCTCTTTTGAGTTGTTGCCTTCTAGAGCCTTCTCAACCTGTATTTCTGTCTCATTTCTTGGGCCTGCAACTAGCTTGAAGAGACCTCCCTGCCAGCAATACTGGGTGCAGACGTCTGGTCCCCAAGCCCCAGCGAGTGAATCTGCAGAGGATGCTGTGGGATGCTCAGCAATGGTGCACAGGTGGATACAACAGCTCTAGCTGCCATATTTGTGTGAGCACAGTGGGAAGAGGTGCAAGTGGGGGCAGGGTTGGCCCAGTGCCCCTCTGCCCCTGCTGACGACCCTGCAGAGGAAACGGTTGGTTTGGCAACCTTTGGGTAGAGCTGGGGCTTCCCACCGTTTCCTGAGTTGGCCCTTTGCACACCCACAACTCTGTCACTGGGAAGTGGCTCCAGCTGCTGCTGGCGTTGGATGATGTGACCCCTGGCAGTCCTCACCATGTCAGTCTGGCTTTTGCATCCTGAAGACAGAGCAGCCACTGCAGAGGTGCTGGTGGATTCTGGCTTGCATAGGAATCTGTTTCTGCAAAGTTTGTAAAAAAGGCTTGTGTGCCAATAAGGCGCCTGTCTGTCCATGGTCCCATTTTAGCTTTTGATGGGACTCCTGCTGACAGGATCCCACCCTAACCTCTTCCAGCAGGCCAGAGAGAATATTGCCCCTGGGCTGTTTTGGATCCCAGCTCATCCCAGTTTCCCACCAGGCAGGGTACGCCTGGAAGACCATCCCTGGCAGCCTGTGTGGGAGATGCAGGCCCCAGCCAAGGTTTGGGTTTTTCATGCCTGTTATTCTGAAGACCCACTGGAGGGCATGGGGGCACACCCTGGGGGTGTGTGTATGTGCCTAGGTTGTGCTTGCATCTGTTCAAAGGAGACTCTTGGGCAAGTATTATGGATTTAGTAGCAGTTGTCCTGGTATGTCAGAAGAGGTAATAAAACCTGCAAACTCCACCCTGCAAATGGTGTAAACCCAAAGGCAGCAGAGCTCTGCTCTGAGCAGGGGGCTGTGGCTGAAGAGCACTACCTGTCCTAAGGTGGAGAAGAATCATTAAAGGTAACAAATACACCATGGATTATGGAATATCTCCTTGGAGCCAGGTGAAATATTTTCCCCAGATTATAAACCTCGTGCCTTACTGGAGTCCAATACTGACTAATTGCATTTCCATACTTTGTTACCTCAAGAGTCAAAAGGTCGCACAGCTCTGCCTGTTGTTCCAAGCCACACAGAAACCAATGTGCTTCATGGCCCCAAAGTGAAGATGAGGCTTGTTTCTTCTCAGATTTTCCGTACCAAACGGCCACATCCATATATTTGTCTCAAACCTGCGGGTTGCAGTCTACTGAGTGCCTGTTACGTACAGACCTGGAAAACATTGCTTGCTTGGCAAATTCCACTTCCTCCGGAGGCACCGTGACCATCTGTCCCGTGAGAGTCAGCCTGGCGCACCTTGGATCCTCTGGATCGATTACATTTTTTCTGTGCACAGAGAAAAATGCTCATGTGTAATAGCTTGATTTCTTTGATAAGGGCTTTCGGAGAAATATGAACTCCTGTTCACATATAAAAAGCTGTAATATTTTGTCAAGCCTTGCACGTCTTTTCTACACCCAGCTATAACATTTGGGGGGGGCTCCTGAAGGAATACTCACCTGAAACAGATCTCTGCTGTAGATATTTGCCTAATCTTAATTTATGCTCTTAAAAACTGGATTAATATATGCTAGGTTGTGAAAAATATGAAAATGGCAGTTTTCCCAGACATATGTACAGACCTGAATTCAGGATTCTGAAAAGAACTACTGAGATGGTTAGCCCGTGCCTATGCCTACAAAATAAGTGTGCATATGTGTATTTGTGCATAAAACATAAGGTCTTTTCCTTGTGCCTATCCTAGAAACAAAATCCTTGTTCATTTTTTACCAATTTTTCAACTCTTTTACACCAAAGAGACAAGTAAGATCTATTAAAAATTTTTTCCAACTGCCTTCATCCTTCAGACTGAGACAGGGAAGGTACTTGTTGCTTTCTGGCTCTTTCTACACAGTAATAATAAATAACTCCCATTAGTAGCTGTGGGGCAATTGCTGACTCTTGACATATAAAATACGAGGATATAAATCATAAGTAAATTGACCAGTCACAAAAAAAAAGCCGTATGAAATGACTGCAAAGGCCTGATCCTGGCAAGTCCCATTGCCAGCAGCTTGAGACTGCTCAACATCTCATGGGACTGTCTCCCCACCTAAGAACATAAACCTGAAAAACTACATTAGGAAATGAAGACTGCATTTCTTCTTCTCTGTGTTTTAATCTGAAGCAGCAAATCACAGTAAATTACATCTCATCTGTATGTGATTTTATTTAAAGATCTTGGCTTGAGCCCTTTAGCCTTAACTGTGTGCAATCTGCAATGGCTTTTTTGTTGTTGTTGTTGTTATAATTCGCAATGTAAGTCTATTGGACATACTCCTGCAGCTAATTTAACACCTGCAGATTCCACACAGATGGTTATGAAAGACTGTGTAGCTCACTGGATAAAGCATCTGCTTTTATAGATAGGGCCATGAACAGAGATATACAAGGAAGTATAGCGGGCTTATTGATAGTCAGCTATGCCCAGTAAGCACTTGGCACCATCTGTAGCCTGAGCTCCAAAAAGCCATTTGTAGTCACATCATCTCTGGGATGTTTTTTCAGCATCCTGTTTGGTCTGGAGCAGCAGTTGTCTGAACGGGGTGTTCAGCTTAACAACCTCTGGACAAACTTCACTCGTACCCTTTTTCCTCCACCACACTTTCTTCTTGGGAGGAAGGGCAGCTGCCATAGATCAAGCTCAAACTTTCTGTTCACGTCAATAAATAATGGTCTAACTTTCTCTAGTACTTCTTTTTTCTTATTCTGAAGTAATAAATGAATGGTGTTCCAAGTACCTGAAAAATCTTCATTCCCTGCACTGGCACTGGGTTTATTTCTATCTGTATATTCAGAGTACAAACTTGCCTACCTGGTCACCTTGGCATGCTGTAGATCCTCAGCACTAACCCCTACTGCATGCTGAAGGTGCCATTCCCCATTTGGCTAGCAGTGGCCTAAGAGCATCCTGTCCCCAAGCAGTACAGCTTCACGCCCCAGGGACACCCAGTCTCCAGACATTTCTTTTGTGTAGGCTTTGGGTGTTGTGTGGCTGCTCAGCACCCATGGTCCAACAAGAAGCTCACACACCAAAACACAAAGAAATATAGGTGAATACAAGTGTATATAGCTGCAGAGAGAGAAGCTGAATCCCACAGACAATAGGTGTCAGCCAAGGGCCTGCATGTCCAGCGGCCAGGGCAGCACAGATTCACACTCTTGGAACCACTGGCCCTGGATGGCAGAGTCCCAAAGTCCATTTGAAGTGATCTCCTGATCTATTGTTATCTTTTGTGCTTAATACTGAATCGACACCCTCTACATATGTTTATATATTGAACTTGATGATTCTTAAAAATACAGAAGGGAAAATCTCAGTTCAGAAGATTGTTTTAAACTAATAAGTGTGTATCTGTGTGTATGAAACCATTTCCTCCACAGCCTAACAGCATCATAAAACAACTGAAGAGCTGGAAAAAGCAGGCATATTTGCAAGGGCCTTTCCTGGGTATAGCTCCTAGGTAAGACATGGGTAATTACTTTCAGAGAAATAGAAAGGGATTAATGGATATCTGCATTTCACAGAGGGGATCAAGGCAATAGATCTGGGCATGATCGGGAGCAGTGAGAGATTTTGGTCCAACACCTTCTCAGGTTACAATTCTTTGATCTTTTTGTGCAAGTACACATTTATTCTAAACGCATACTCAATGATTCTGAGTAGGCAACAGACCTGACGTTGCTGTGGTTAAGCAGTGAATCCTGCCTGCCTTTGCTGAGACCGTTTTGCCTGATAGAATTAGTGTCAGATGTGACTCTTCCCCAATCTACAGGAAAAACTGCTCTCCACAAAACCCACACATTGTACATCCATATCTGGAATGGGTTTATTTCTGTTTTTTCCCCTGCTCCTTCTTCCGTTTGCAGTTTTCTCTATGTTCCTGTGAGTCAGGGCGTTACACTGATCAACACACAGAGTTACTATTCTTCCCAGTATTCAAAGATATTCAAACGGAATTTTGCACATTGGAATAATGTTCTGGAGGGTCCGTTCATTTTCCTGGGAAATGAAGCAAACAATTTGTTGAGATTATGTTAGATGAAGTTGTGGAAGAGCTGAAAAGGACAATGATACATCGGAGTTCAGGACGCTGTGTTATTAATTTGTTGGCTTTGCTTTTAGTGCTGCCTCTTATCATAGGTTTTCTGTTTCAGAATAGAACCTTGTATTCTAATCTTACATTAGCATTTTCTTTATCAAAGGAGCCTTTCATATTCTGAAGTAAATCTGTTTCTGCATCATTTTTGGGACAGTATTTCCCTAATAATATGTAATTACTTTTATACTTCTTAAAGCATCAAAAATCACTAAACTTACAGCTACAACTTCTAAGTCCATTGAGAACAGATCTTGAATTTTCAGTGGTGCTACCTTTGCAACTAATATAAATGCAGGTTTTGCTTCCTAGGAGTAAAAGGATATAGCCAGGGATATATTTTTATTAAAGATAATAAAGAGATACCAGGGATAAATACGTATATTTACTAAAATATTCCTTCCTCACATCTGTAGAGGTCTAGTCATGCATTCACTAGTCACTTCTTGCCTTCTGTATAAATAAACACATATTCAAGCTCTCAGTCCTTGAGTTCCTTTTGTCTTTGTTGGCACAAGAACATGTAGGTGTGGAGGAGCAGCTTTATCGAACATTTGTGTGCTGCTGGGTGGGGACGAGGGGGAGGCAGAGCCAGGCAGAGAGACAGTATGCTGGTGACACTTTCTATCGAGGAAACCTGATCTGGCTTCTCAGGTACTGTCTTTACCAGAATCAGGTCCTCTGTCTCCCTGGAGAAGATTTCATGAAGGCTATGATAAATATGAACTGAGCGGAAGAGAAAGCAGGGAACTACGGAAGGAGACCAAGCAATAGGGAACACATTTTTTTATGCTTATTTAAAATACATACACCTTGTTGCAGAAATTGAGGGAAGACAGATTAAAATGGAAGATTTCATTTATGCATTTTATAAGAACACAGTGCATTAAGAGAGGCCATCTTAATTATTCATCTGATTTGTGAAGAGAGAATTGATTGTCTCTGTTCCTCTGCTTATGGTGACCAAACTAGGTAGGCAGAGTTTGGCCCAGTCCAGGCAGTTGTCTCTTCCAAGCACATGAGATGAAAGAATAAGCTGCATTCACTTACAGAGGTGCCAGTTTTACTGAGCCTAAGAAGTCTGTGTCCAAGTGAAGTATATTTCCCAACAGAGATGCAATGCCACGAAGCATACTGCTGATGAATATGTCCCACTTACTTTACTGTGTGCACTTCTGCACTTTCTGGGTCGTGGTTCAGAGGAAAGAGTGCCACCTACTCATTAAATTGTTTACTACACTACCCATCTCTTGGATTTTAATTACAACAACTAGCCAAGTCCGGATCTGATGAACCCACAGTTCAGGCTGATGAAGTTATATTGGCACACAAGGTGATGATGTTGGGACTTTGTTAGGATTCTCTTTCTCAGTTAAGATCTCTGCTTTGACTGACAATGCTCAGTCTCCTGGTTTCTGACCAAAAATATCCCTGAGTATTATGTTCATTTTCAGCCTCTGCAGTCCATTACTGAGGTGAAACAGAACTTGCACAGATCAGCAATAAAGGCAAAATAGGATTTTAGGAGGCACTTGGGAAGAAAAGCCAGGTGTCTCCCGTATGAATCAGCAGGAAGAGGGCAGGAGGGTTCACTAATGCTCCAGGGACAGGGAGGAGGAAGCAGGGGTCTATGGAGAAGAACCTCTCTCTTTTTCTTCTTCTCTAGCGTCCTCTTCCCACAGAGGAGCTGCCATCCTTCTCCATCCCCCTGAGGAAACAGGACCTTTCATCCTCCCTGTCAGGATCCATAAATCCTCCCCATCTCCCCCGAACATGGTTCTCCCTACCTGTGAGAAAGCACTGCCTCTACCCTTCTACTTCTTGAGCAGAATGGAAAAGAAGTTAGTAAAGGGCCTTCCCCTTTTGCAGAAAAGGAGAGCCAGAGAGCCAAGAAGAAAGCCCCATAGAACGGTTTTCCTGCATTTTTTTTTCTACCTTAGAGCATGCAGTTCATGTAGCATAAAGGCAATGTGGCATTGACTGTCTCCATGTGGCATTGACTGTCTCCACAGATCCTAACCTACCTATAGCGACAGCAACAGCCATGCAAAGCCGTGCAATTAGGAGGTGGGGACTGGCTGCTGGAACAGCTCATCCCTGTCGCCTCCCACAGACACAAGGTAGGCAGCCTGTCCCCCTGCACAGGGCTCCTCTTCGCCTAGCCCCAAACTGGGCACAAGGTGAAGACTCAGTGTTATTTTCTAGTGTATACATCACAGGATTTTTTTGTCCCTTAAAATCTACAGAAAGGAAGGCACGAAATGTTATGTCCTCAGAGAATTATTGTAAAGTGCTTATAATTTTGATTCATAAATGTGATTAATTTTGAAGAGCAAGTTATCCTCCTCGTACATTTCATCTGCTCACCACTAACTACCAGAGTCTCTGAAGCCGAAGGAATGTATTGGTGCTGCTAATCTGCGTGGCATGAACGTCAAACAAAATCTCTGCTGAAAGCAATTTCATAATCTGAAAAGCTGTGGCTGGCCTTCGGCTGGATATAGCTGGGCAGTTTTTCCCTGCCTTGCTCTTGATTTTGACAAGAATGTCTTTATCAGCTGTGTTTGAGAGCCAGCAAAGATAGTTAAAAGACATCTTTGCTTTTGCTTTTGGAAGAGCAGTCTTTGGTTCTGAATCTGAAATCAGGCTTCGGAGCTGAAGAGCATTGGTACAATGGCTGTTCTGCATCTAAGTGAGCCTGTATTCCTAGTATACCTAGTTTCTGTTTTAAATAATTTTAAATAACTCTTCCTAGAAGATAATCCTTCCTAGAATGTTTTAATTAGAATTGTTAAGTGAAGCCAGTCTGCTTGTCTGTCTTGACAATAACAACTCATTTCTTTAGCTGAACCCTATGTTTCAGACAGGAGACTTTTTATATAATTTAACCATAGACAATTCACAGGAAAAAAAAAAAAAGAATCACAGCATCAACTATTTCTGTAAACAGAGTCAGAAAAACACATACTACTTCACAAGAAAGGGATTTTGGGAAGTTGGTTATTTAAGAATACAGGAAAAAAAATAGTAATTTAGAGCTATATTGTGTGCATTGGGTCACAATGATACTAGGTTTCATATTTGACATTCTAATTTGGTGTCTTCCTGATTTTTTTAAATACAGATTTTTCAGGAACAGCTACTGACATAATTATTTGCATATGACTAAAAAGAGCCAATATAAATACCAGAACAAGAAATGTGTCTGTGCCACAAAACCAGGAGGTGGATCTCAAAAATTGAGGGATGTCTGGATTCAGCCTTTGTCTTCTGCATGCATCATTTCTCTTTGTGTGAAGGGGCAGTGCCAAATTTGTTATATTCATCCTCCTCTTAACTGACTCTACAAACCCAGCAGTAGCTGTATGTTGGATGGCCAACTGACATCTCAAATGTTGTGTCTGCCACCCATGGCAGGCTTACCTTCTCTCAGGATTGCCCAGCGATGAAGTCGGCAGTTTATGCACACTGCCAATCAACCACACAGCAGGGACCCTAACCCACCGAATTACCCTCCTATTCCCATGGCCCGCTGGTATCCAGGAGTGCTGGAGATGCTCAGTGCTTCCCATCAGCCTTTTCAATGCAGAGTTTAGGAAACCTATGGAGCTTATATCCACTGAAGGTGTCTGCCCAGTTGTGTTGATCCGCTACCTCGAGCAGTAGATGAGCATGGTGGGTAAAATGGCTCTGATGGAGCCACCCCTGATGTAGGTCGTAAGCCAGGAAAGGAACCTGCATTCCTCAAAATTATTCACAGTCTACAGTGTGGATTTGAAACACCATCCTCCAAACTAATAGCAAGGGAAAACAAACACATGGGCTGACCCCGAAGCTCACTGCTTTTCTTTATTTTTCCTTTGTGTGAAAACCCGTTCATGGCAGCCTTGTAACTGCTCCTTCTCTAAGAAAGCTGCAGTTGGTCCCTACGAATGTGCTGAACCTGATGTCAAGGAGGTGACACACTTTTAAAATTAATTGCCTGTTTTCCAGACTGCAGCTGTAATGAGGCAGGTCTAGGAGCTTACTTGGAAAGGGAGATCCTCTGAGCAGCCTGTGTGTTGGGAAAATGCGTTTAGAACAATAGCTGCTCTATTCTTTAATGTCGGTCTTGGTCTTGCTCCCTCTGAAAGCTGTAAGAATGGGATTCAATCTTTTCAGCTTGTCTGTCGCACAGACATGCCAGCTTAGTCTATTTATAGCCCCGAACGGTTTAATTTTTCTTGCCTCTATTATCCATTTATCAGCCTTCCGATAGGATGCAGTGTAGTTGCTAATGAATGCTTTCTGTAGCCTGGCCATCAGAGAGCCTTCTCAGAGAAGCACAGCCTGTCTCCCCCTGGGAAATGGCAATCTTTGGGTCAGAGATGAGGAATCCAGACTGTACCTGCTACATTATAATGTCTTGCAATTAGTGCCTATTCAGATGTGTTGCATCTCTCTTTCTTCCATTATTAAATGTTATTTCTCTTATTAGTTTAGGCTTTTCAGATTTTCTCACTAGCTGATTAAATATTAAGGTTGGAGCACCAAAAAGGCCACTCTGTATTCCTTACTTCCCTGAAAGTGAAAATATTTATTGTCAAGGTTTGGAACTTGAGTTTGTTCTGAAACAAAACAAATGAAATTTACTACTAAATAAATTTAGTATCAAACTGATGTACATGCACACCAGTCATTTGAAATTCATTAGATACAAGAAGACTATTGAAATGTCAGCTGTTTTCTTTGTAAAGGCCAGAGATTTCTTTTACGTGCAATAGGTCAGAAGCATTTTTCAGGAGAGTGCCAAATACTCCAAGGAGTGTTGGCTACAGGCATCGACCAGCTTTCACATTTATTTTAATTCTTGCAACTCAAGAGTAGGTTAATAATGAAAATCTAATAAAATTCCACATGAAAATAAGCTACAAATACATTGCTAGCATACAAGGACATGAACTTCGTCATGCAGAGCATTACTCATTTAACTATTTTGTATAATTATTTTGAAGCCAAAACAATTAATGATGCTCTTGACGAAGAGAACTTTTGGTATTAAAACCACCTATTAATGACACTTTCTTTTGCAAAAACTTCACAGATATGGTTTTAATACTAGCAGGGCCTGTGGTCTCTCAGAGTAAAAGGTCTTGTCTCTCACACAGTGTGAGTAAAGAAGAGGAAGAAACTTGCTATACAAAACCTGAGCTGCCACATAAAGTTCAACACTAAGGATGCTATGGGCTGTTTGCATGGCACAGCCTGGCTATCTTAGCCCAAAAGGGATCCTTGGGCTGCCTGTGGCAGAAGTGGCCAGCTGGTTGTTACCAGCAGTGGATTCAGTGCTGGGGATAGGCCACCCCAGGCGCTGGCAGCAGGGCCTGGACGCGCTTGTTTTCTTCACTGTCACACTACCCACAGAAGCCCTTTCTGGGGAGTAATGGTAGGATGGTGTGAAGGGCTGCTAGTTTAAAATGTAAAAATCATTCACAGGTTGCTGGTTTAAAACGTAAATTCATTTCTGACCCTGGTTACAGGGGGAAGGGAAAGAAGAAAGTTAAAGCCCCAGTGCCCACGTGCTTCCTGGCTGTGAGACAGCCCCAAAGCTTGCTCACATTTTCCTAGCTATCATCAAAAACACAAACTGCAGCTCAACAAATGTCCCAGTTCTTCATTCTCTGTATTGCTCGTTCTTTGCACTAATGCCAGCCAACATCTGTTCCAGATGAGAA
Organism: Athene noctua; assembly: GCF_965140245.1. Classification (NCBI taxonomy): domain Eukaryota; kingdom Metazoa; phylum Chordata; class Aves; order Strigiformes; family Strigidae; genus Athene; species Athene noctua. The sequence continues at coordinate 194,241,331 of NC_134037.1, forward strand.
CTCCAGAAATAATGAAAAAAACAAACTGAATGTAAGAACAAAATAAATAATGCAAGGAGGGCTGATCAGACTCTGAATCTGTGTACTCAATTCAGCAGTACACTCAATATTTAGGGTACAGTTACATGCTAAAATGAGGATGTCCTATTTTCCTCCACCTTCTTTCCCCTCTCCTTTGCACTTCTCTGGCTCTCGGGGAGCTGATTCAAGTTACTAACCCAGTAGAAATCTCATCCAGGGGAAAAAAAAAAAAAAAAACCAAACCAAAAAGGGAAGAGGTTTCTGCTGGGTTACTGAGCTAAAATAGGCCCACCATATGGTCAGCTGAAGGAAGGGGGTAGGATAGCATGGCCAGGAGCAGCAGCAGCCATGGCAAGAAGGGAAGAAGGACTGTCAGAAAACCTTATTCTCACTGTCGGGTTAATTTTCTTCAGATTTATGTTTCAGCTCAGGGTCAGGCAAAGCCCAGAGCTGATGTCAGGTGGTGATGGGGAACCATGCGACTGGTGGTAGGGAGGGAGAGTAGGTATGTGGCAACTGGTGATTAGCTTGGCCTAAGCTGTTTTAGAAATCCAGGTTTAGCTCCTTGGCCCAGAGAGCTCTTCTCACCAGAGAGCATGGTCTCAGGCTGCAGAGGGGACTACAGAGCTGGGTGGCAGATTTTAGGTTGCCCTGGCTGCAAGACAAACAGCAGCACATTCTGGCACATGGAACAAATGGGTAGTGGTTTGGAAATTACTAATAATTATTAATTATTAATTACTTAATAAAAATACGGTGAATAAATATTCTTGGAGGGTTGTGACATATATGAATTTCATATTTCTGTAAATCATGCAGCATTTCTCTTTTGTTGGTGAATTAGCACTTCCCAAACAGGTAAATCGGGCAGTGACATTGCTAAAGCATAAAAGGCAAAGGCTTTCAAGAGTGGTTGTTTAAAGTCAGGGATGAAAGGCCACACTTAAGTGCCTAAATGGGTGTGTAGTTTTCAGAAGTGTGCAACACCAGCAGTTATCATCAATGGAAGCTGCTTCGAGTGTTGAGCTTCTGAAAATAGGGCACTGCATAGGTGCTAGGACATAGGACTTAACATACATTTTTAAGAACTTGGTCTAGATATTCCGCTCCCTATTTGATTGAATGAAAAACTTAGAAAGTGGGAATAAGCTCTATTAGTCTGTTATAAAAGAGCCGATACATTTTTTAATTAAATTATTAATTCAAAATATTGAATGACATAATTTTAAGGAACAAATAGAACTATTCTGGTTTGCTCTGGTTCATTCTGGTCAACTGTGTTGACCTTCTCAAGCACTGAAAGATGAATTACCTTAACAAATGTGGAATGGAAGGTTCCTATTAGGTGTCGGACATTGCAGGAGGAAGCCATGATTTCCATTCCTTGGGAATGGGATGTCAGCCTAAAATCACTCATACTGCTTAGGACTAAGAAAGATTTCTTTTTGCCACCATCTAACTCTTAAGAAAACTATATTCTGGAGACAAATACAGACAGTATGTGCTTTATATTTGTCATTCACTGCTTTTTCCAGTGTTGTTCTCAGCTAGAGGGCTTGAGAGGTGGGATGATACCCAAGGCAATTCCTAGCTGGGAAAATCTGGGATCCAGTTCTGAAGATAAACCTCTCCTCCTCCAAAGAGGACCTTAAGTTGGAGCTAAAACTTTCAATAACATTTCTTTCTGAAGCAGCCTGCAATTTCCAGTTCTCTCTCTCTCTCATTGGTATATCCGCTAAGATCTGCTTTGGTAACAGAATCCTGTCTGACACAATTTCAGTGTCATGTACCTCATCACATAAAGAGGCCTTTGGAAATAACACTTCACACAAGGGTGACCCAGCCAAGTTTGCCACATGTTTGACTGTAAACAAACATATGGCAGAGATATGTCTTTTTCAAGGAGACAAGCATGGAGGGGAAAACTGAATCATCTTCAAGTTTACATACATACATTTTACACATATAAAGCTTCAGTGATCTGGAGTTATTCATTGTACATACGATTAGGAAGAAGTAAACTCACTGCTGTCTCTGGAGAGATGAACCTAGGGATGGCTGTAGATCAGTAAATCTCAGACCTGCCTTCCTTTGTGTGTGGGATGGTTTACTGACCGTTTCTGATATGCAAGATGTCAAAAATTTGCAATGACATCATATTCAATCGTACCCTCTGAAGAGGTGGAAATTAGACTAAGCGGCATAGTCTTGAGCGTGTAACTTGTGAACTGAGCCTGAGATCCCTTTATAGACCCCGGAGAGCTAGAGCCCTGTCAAGGCAATCAGCAGGGCCTCCAGAGCTCTTCAGCAGAGCTTGGACTGACAGCTTGCTATGACTTGGATAGCCCTCAGAACTCTGTGGACTTTAATGACTAGATCATGGCCTATAATAGGATCTTGAACACCTAGATTTTATGTAGACACCTCCAAGCAGAGATCAATATTTAGGTTTGTTGATGTGCGAGCTGAAAGCCACTCCACCTGTTGATGCTACAACATACTTCAGTGACACTTGTGCTTTTCTTCACCATACTTTACTGGGGCAACTTACTGCAACAGTAACCTAAGGAGAAATATGTAGCTGATGGTAAGAGACCAAAATAAAAGCAGGACACTGAAAGTGGGGACCCAGAATTTTGTTCTGAGGACTGTGTTCTCACTGAAGGTGGTAGTAGGCAGATAAAACTCTTTTACCTGCAGAAATTTCCATCTGCCTCTGGCAGGGTCAGAGAAGCCACAGGATTCTTCAGGAGATCTGCCACAGTGTTGTCCTTCGGCGTCACATAAAAGAAAGGGATTCCAGTGCTGTTATTGACAGGACCGTCGCTGAGAAGTAAACAGTTCCCATAGGGCATACCTTGGATCTGCAAAATTCAAATAAGCAGCTGGTTACATCTTTGCACACAGATGGTTTACCATGTCGGGGATTCCCTCAAGGACTCTAGCAGAGAGGACAGCAACCCCCAATTGCTCCCACTTCCTGTTGTGAGACACACCTTCTTCTAAATTAGATCTATCATGCTTCTATGAAAACAGATCTCTCCTGTACTTCTTCTTTCCAGACCTGTCCATGACACTATAGAGAACATCTTCCCTTCTACTGAGCTTAAAGGAACTACCAAGTTAAACGTTTTTAAGTGCATTAAAATCAATGCCATGAGCGTCAAGAAATGTTTCCTCTAAAAGAGTGCTGATGCCTTTTCTCAAACCCAAAAGGATATAGAGCCCAATTTAGCCTTGATTCAGCCTGCTTTTTACACTAATTTTGCCTCCTCTTTTGACCTTGATTTGCAATGTGATTGCATCAGTTTGCCGAGAGAGAGAGAGGAAGGCGTTTTTGCCAGAGTTGTGTTTGAAGTCAAGCTGGACATCAGCTCAGCTGTGTGGGCAGAAGCCTCAGCTACAGGTGGGGTCTCAACAACCAAGCTAGCCAGAGCAAACCTTCCTCCCGTGTCAGAGGAGGGACATCAAGGAGCCAAGTTTTCAAAAAGTTTTCTCCCATACACTGACCTGCGTACACACAGTGGATACAATGCATGCAAAAATGTTCTTGACCAGCAGTGACACAGATTAATATTCTTCATAATGATTTATACTCCTACCACGTTTTTCATCCCATTATAAATCGCAATGACAGATGCTTAATGAATCACTATTTCTTCATGTCTTCATATATTTCTTTCCTCATGGTCAATTAGATGTTAAATAGTAAAGTTACCAGTCAATACATTAATTCAACGTAACTGGTAAATCCTTTACAGCAAAATCAAATTAAGTATGAATAGTATGCTCAGTCTGTCAGGCATGGTTAATGTTACGGCGGATTCTCAGAAAGAATTGGGATCACAAGCAGCATAATTCAGCGTTCAGAGCAGCAACACCCCCCTCGTCAATTCCAGATTTTATTATGAATCAGATTTTTCTATATTAATTCTGTCTTGTAACTAGAGACAGCTAACTGCAGACTGTATTATGGCTGTAATTCCACTGAGGGTTTCTGGCAAGACCATAAACCAGAAGAGTTAAGATCATATGATTTAATAGGATTTCTGACAAACTTATGTAGAATTACAGGCCTCTTGTGTGTACGTATATATTTATTTAATGCTATTTTTTTTAACTCGTTGCTTTGTATTTCACAATAACATAAACTGCCACTAACCCAGACACGCTTCCTCAAGATTAATGTGCTTTTAACTTCGTCTATTTTCACGCTATATGATAATCAATATGAATACTTCCAAGAAAAAGTTGAAGACTTAAAGGTCTTTTTTTTTTTTCTTTTCTTTTTTTTTTTCCATCTGAGTGGTATCGGATGTTGTATCTCGTTCCAACCATTCGTTTTAAAAGGGAAATATTTTAAAGCTGGAAAAAATAATCACCCCGATTCTCCAGTGCAGCCCAGCTCTTTTGATTAATACTTCTGACAGAAAAACGGTCCTTGAAGCTGGTATAGCTGGCCCGCTGCGGGACGGACAGATTTTGTGGTAGCCCCGCAGGCTTTCCACCTCCTCCTCCGGCTCCCCCTCTCTCCTGCTCGGCGGGTGACAGCCAGAGAGCCCCGGGCGGCGGCGGGGGCCGGCCCCGCTCACTCCACGGGCGGCGGGGCAGGCAGCGTGGCCAGGAGCGGGCTCCAGGGCGCTGCCGGGAACGGCAAAGCCTCCCTGCGAGCCCGACGCTGTAGCTCTGGTTCTGCCTTAAAGATCTGGCTCCTTCCAGTGCCTCCCCGGTGTGGATTTTTTTTAGCGCGCCTCCCCTGCCGTGCTCCAAACGTGACTTGTCTCCCCCTGAGTGAGTTTTTGACTCTTTCCTCCGCGCCCCGCGTGGGTGCCGCCACGGGCGCTGCCGGCGGCGGCGCAGCCCCACGCGCCGCTCCTCAGCAGGTAACGCGTGGGCACCGGGGGGTGGGGACACCGTACCTTTCCTTGCGCGGCCCGCGTCGCCACGAAGCCCCAGGTGTTGTAGCGGGCGAGGAAGCGGGCGGTGCCGGCGCGGCCCGGGGCCCCGCCGCCCTCCCGCCGGTAGGAGAACATCCGGGAGGGGACGGGCCCTTGCCCCGGCCGCCGCGCCGCCGCCCCGGCCCCCGCCAGCGCCGCGTCCTCCCGGTAAGCCGAGGCCGGGTAGCTCTGCTTCCAGAGGCCGCCCGCCTCCTCCAGCAGCGCGGGGAGCGCCTCCTCGGTGGAGGAGCTGTGCAGCTCGTCCGCCGCCGCCCCCCCCTCGGGCAGCGGCCAGGACACCGAGCTGACCACCACGTACCCCCCCGCGCCCCCCCACAGCAGCGCGGGCAGCCACCACCCCCAGCGCCACCACCACCCCCTCGCCGCCGGCAGCCGCCACCCCGCCGCCGACATCTTCTGCGGCAGGAGGGCGCCGCGCCGCTCCCGCAGCACCCTCCTGCGGCCGCCGCCCGCCCCGCACCGCCCCCCCCCACCCTACTCCCAAATATTTGCAGCAGTCGGCGGGGCGTTCATATCCTCCCCTCCCCCCGGTGACACCCGTGGGACAGCCACCCGCGGGCCGTGGACCCCGCTTCGCCGCGGCCACGCAGGACAGAGCACGGGGCTCGCTGCGGGGTTACCCGGCGTGTCATTTGCTGGGGACTTGTCAGGCTGCTGGACCCTCTCCGTCAGGTGTGAGGCCGGGCAGGTATTTCATGAAATAATTCCTGTGCTTCATGTGCAAACCCACGCACGTGAAACCGTCCAGGCAGAGGCGGTGCCATCTCCCCGGTTATTAGAAAAAAGAGAACCCACGGGGGAACGCGCCCACGGGAACGCTCCCGTTTGGACGCTGGGGTCAGGCAGCAGCAAGACCCCGAGTGCTAGAGGGCGGACATCATTAGTTCGGTACTCGTGCGGTTCGATCTCACACGTTAGTAGGTGGAGCTGCCATTAAATTATATGTTTTCCAGGCAAGGTTTTAATTAGGCAAAGATTTGAATGTATGAGTTTTTATCAACGGCCCTATTTAGTAAAGGAGCTTTTCCATCCTGCTCCTTTTCTGTTCTTGGCAGTAGAGCCCTTCAGTATGGCCATGCAAACTTATAATTCTTTACAATATATGCTTGTAAAATTTCATCGCATTCATGCACGCTGTTTAAGGAGTACAGGTTCAATAGGAGACAGGGAGGAATGCATCTCACGGGAGCCTTTGCCTTTCACAAGGTTCTCAGATACATCGAATAGACCTTACCTTTCCACCACTGTGAAGAACGGATCACAAGGTTGATCTGCTGTTAGAACTTCAGCTTAATTGCTCCATGAGAATATGCTGCCTAACTAATCTAGAATATAAACTTTTCTAAATAAAAGACGACTGGAAAATATTGAGTATTTTTAGCTTATATTTTTTTCTAGACACCCTGTTTTGTTTTTTGTCTTCACCGTAAAAACCTGAAAGATAGTGAAAATGGGTATAATGGGCCTTAAGCCCCAAATGCATTTTTCCGACTTGTGAAGATACTTCCCCAGAGTGTGTGATTTCACTACCAAGCTCTTAATCATATCAGCAAAATTGAATACATGACTGCCTTTTCCTTTAGCACATGGCCCTGTTTACATCTGCTGTAATACCACCCTTTTGAATATTGATTCCCTCTTAAGTGCTTGAGTTGAGACAGAATAATGTAGATGCAGTGGAAATTAAATGTAGATTTCCAAAACGAAATGAGTAAAAACTTGCAAAGCTCCTGACAAGTGCTTTTCTCTAGTTCAGGAAATGGCTGTTCTTAAAATAACGAAGCAGTTGTCCTTCTTGAAATAACAACCAGGCCCAGTCAACTCCCTGCGGACGCGCTCTTCAAAAATATTTAAAAATGTAATTTCCCTGGCATTTCAGGGAAATTCCTCATGCAATCTCATGCATGCGAGATACAAATTTCATATTCTGTATTTACTATTTCACACAAATTTATTCCAGGCTTTCTCTTTGTAAAAGTCTTTGCTTGTACTTTGCTTATAGAACAAGTTCAAACAACCTGGTTTCTACCATAAACAAATCGATAACATTATATACAACCTATTTTATTTCAGTTAATAGAATTATATGTGAGATATTGACTCTTGTATCCTGCATAAATGGGAAACAAAGCAGGAATTTCTCAAGACATAGGATCAGTGCCAAGTTCTGTATGCAATAAATATAAATTTTAAATTACACACGGTAGACACAAAGCAGCACTGACACAGAGTCATTCATCTGTTCTGTAGCTTCCAGATAAATTTACCACAATGACTTCAGGCAGGCCTTCAGCTTTACTGACAGCAAAAAATACAAGAAATAGATAAAAGCAAACCACAAGTATTTCACCTTTTTCTTCTGAAGATTTATTCAAATAAAGTCAAACAGCCAAATCATGTGACAACTTAACTGCATTGCTAGCACAGTTTTGCATTTAGTATTTCCAGAAAAAGATCTTAAATTTAAGAGAATGAGAACAGTATTTCTTAAAGTTGTATCTAAAAGTAGGAATATCTAGCATAAAGAATTTTCATGTCAGGGTGTTTTTCTCTAAGAGTTGCTGTTTGTTCATCAGAGGCAAAAAAGTGTCTGTCCATCTTTTTGAGTAGAGGAGAGCTTCCCTTCCAACTCGAAGATCCAGCTGAGTAAAGTTTTAGAAATTCTCTCTTTCAGAATAACCTGGATGAGCTCAAAAATAGAAAAGAAACATGGAAATGTTTTAACTTTAGGAACTGTAAATTATTTGTTTCTCCCTTCATTAAATAAAAAAGTGTTTGTTCTTTCCTGCTGAACCCGAGGTATTTCACAGATATGCAACCTTAACCCAGCAAGAGGAGATACACATTGGGTTTCCTCATAGGGTGGCAAAGGTGTGATAAGAAGCCACATCCACTTTTTAATATGTCATTCACGTTTTATATGTCTGCTATAAGCCCTTCTATTCTTTTTCAAAACAAATAGTCTCAGCCTGTCTCTCCCCCTCATGGGGACTGCTTTTTCATGCTGAAATCCTGGCTTTCTTAAAATCAGCAGAAGTTTTGCAACTGAATTTAAGCAGGATCAATATTTTGCTCTCATTTTTTGATCATTTTAGTTAATGATTTCACTTGATCTCTGTATCCTGGATTATACAGACGACTCAAATGAACACTTATTGTTCCTTTAAGTGAAGTAGTTAACTATGTCCTTATTTTTTCTCCCCTTTTAATAAATCAAAGCATTTGATTTGCTTTCTGCCAACAGAGCTACAAACAGTGTAACCTCCGTCTCTTCGTGCCCTGATTTGCAGTATATTGTATGTTATGAAGGTGTGGAATTGGATTAAAAGCTACAGCATGGTGTTCTGCAGATAAATCCACTGCAGGTGTGCAGTTTAATAGGATTTTAATTTGGTAACAAGTGAACAAAGAGAGGAAGCCTAGAATGGGATTTTCTAGATGAAAAAATGCTATTCGTGCTGAGAGAAAGCAACTGCAAGCTCCGTGATAAAGAATAAAGATCAGGCCGGTGCTCTCTGAGCTGCAGTTTGATAGATTATGGCTCACTCATACCATCTTCGTTACTGCCACTGGTTTCAACAATTCTTAATTCATACTATGTGCGTTCGACTATATAGCATTTCACCTGCCACACTCCCATTAAGCCAGTGTTCAAATCCTGTGTTGTCTCACTCCCCGCCCTCTACATTTTTTCATATAAAAATAATGTTTTCCTCGAGAGATATCACCAACTTGGAATGTATTCTGTTTTCATTCAAGGTTATTAACAATTATTTTCATGCTTCAAATTCTATAAAAAAAATGGATTCAGAAATGTGCTGCACTGTTCAAAATAAATGGAAAAACATGGTCTCTCTGCTGAGGAGTGTAATTTATATTCAGCATGAACTAGGAATGGAGGACCAAAAACAGATGGGGAAGGAAGAGGAAGAATGAAGGTGACAACTAAAAGATCATAAAGGGATCTGCTAAGCCACAGACACATATTGATGCTGCTGATATCAGGGCAAGGTTGGGAGATTCTTTTCTGATTTCTGTTACCAGTCCTCCCTCTCGTTTTTCCAGGGTTTCATAGCAAAACTGAGTTTTTAGCACTAATTTCAATGAGATGAGGGTGGAGGTGCGATGAACAGATTTTTTTCCCAAGCATAACAGGCTGTAGAGAAGGCACAGAAATGCCTTGTGGGACAAGATGAAAAAGATACGGAGGTTGGTGTTGTTGGCAGAGGACGGAGTGGAGGATGGGAGCTGACGAAAGACACTGGGTCGCAGAGAGCTGTAGAGGCTGCATGAGGTAAGGGAGTTAAAAGGAAAAATTATGAAATATACCCGTGATGCACAGAGCAATATGTCAGCGAGCAGAAATACAGTCCAGAAAGCAGCAGTGTGCTGGTGCATGCCACTAGGGCTGCTGAGGTTTTAGATACCCCGCAGAATGGGCTGTGGCCGAAGGGGGATTAGTCAGGAGCAGGACAGATGGTTGCTTGGGAGCATGATGAAGATTTTTGGTGATCAGAAGTCACAGAAAACAAATCCTCATGCAATGGGAATCTGTTCAGAGGATCTACAGAGATGGTGATATAAAGTGGTGGGTGATGTAGATGCTTTTGACAGCTGTGTTTTTCAGCAACCTGTGGAATTAGTATTGACACTCAAGAAGGAGCCTGCAGTGGTTGAGGTGGGAGCTACCACCCATTTGAAGGACAGAAGTAGGCAGAAGTGCTCACTTACTGTGTTACAGTTCCTGAAACCCTTTTGAGCTGCAGGTTCGGTTTTCAGCTCCCTAACAAACTGCAAACACTTGAACCACAGCATCAGCAGGCTCTTAATAGAATCTCTTTTTCATCCCACCATTATCAGCATTTTGCATGTGGACTGGCAGAATCCATCATCTGTTGGGATCTTTAAACTCGTTCTACACTCTCCCAATCCTTCACTATCTCCTTCCCTCCTCCATACCTTCTCTCAAGTTGTCATACTCTCTATTTCATGTTTTATACCCTTTCTTCCTGACACCCCTTGTCCCTCGCTCTAATCAGCCTTGCTCTGTTCTTGAGACCATGTACAAAATATGCAAAACCGACAGACATATTTATAGGCACTTCACTTACACAGGCAAAACCTGGGTCAAACCCTTGTCTGCTGACACCACATAGCAATGGGCATAGTGGGCCATACAAAAGCTCATATGGGCAGCATAGTGAAAACACAGGAAGCAAGGCAGATAGTAAGATTTCTACTGGTTTATCTCCTAATTTCTAACTATCAGTGGTTTAGAGATTCCTTGCTTGTAGCCTGCACCCAGAAATGTTTGGGTTTTGACATTAAGGTGGTATGTCAGGATGGGTCATTATATTACATTTAAAAAATAACAAAAACTGTCAAATATGGCCATCACATGTATAAATCATTCTTGCTTTGTCACCTTTGCCCCTTCTTTCTCCTCTCCAGTCTTCATTGCTGAGCTAGCTTTAGCATATTCTATATTTAAAAAACAAGGGTCCACTGAGGGTCTTTATAACTAATACAGATGTTTTTAAAACAATCCATTTCCAGCCTGGTCCTAGTTTATGGAAGCTGAATACATCTGGGGAGTAAAATAACTATAGCAGGATAGCAACAAAATTGTAATTTTTTTCATGAGTCTTGGTGCCATTAACTTTTGTCCACTGTTTGCTGGAAAACAGAGTGTTCTCTGAGATTTAAGACGAGTACTGTTACTGCATGGAAGAGAAATCTGAAAACAGGTGAATGTCTAATTCGTCACTTGTACTGAGCACAGAGGCTTGATCCATGTTCCCATATGTCCTTATATTTAGCCTTGTATTCTAGAAAGACTTAAGAGTCTATCTTGTTCTACCTGTATATCATCCCTTATGCTGGGACTGACTGCAAGAAAGTCTGGTGGAGCAGAAAGGTCTCAAGGATTTCATACTTCTGCATGTTTTGATAAAATTGACAGGTAGGTGGAAGAAAGAGAGCCTCTCGGTACTTCCAACAGCGAGAAAAGACCACACCATGCGTTCTCTCTTCCAATCAATAAATACATGCAGCCTGTTTGTCAGCCCACAAGGTGCTCCCAACCCACCAGAACAGTGCTGCTCTTGCTGAGACAATGCTTGTGGAATCTGAAGGACCGCCAAAGGTCTGCTGGAAACCTAAGGAAAGAACCAGGGAACTGTGGTGATGGGGAGGTGGGTGGTTTGGAGATTACAATCCCTTGATAGGATCATGGGTTGGGAGCGGGATGTGGAGGATGCTTTGTGGCTTAAGGTTTCAGTGACATTGGACATGGCTCCATGTAAACCTAGATTTCATTATTTGTATTTTACTCATAAAAACCCCCAAACAACCACACCCCTCCCAATTCCTCCCAATTTACCTAATTAATAACTGGGTTTTTTAAATTTTATTTACAGTTAATGTGTATTTTGCTGTGCTGCCTGTGGCTGTGTCCACAACTCAGAATGCTGGAAAAACATTACTTAATCTGAATTTCTTAATAAGAATTACTTACTCTGGCTCTGCATCAAAACTGGAAGAGCTGTCTGTGGAGCACTGGCTTGAGGTTGCTCCTCTGCAAAATAGACCCAGAGTTGGCTGGGCTCATAAACCCTCAGAACAGGGAACTCATTTTGCTTTGTGACCCAGAAACTTTCATCTTCCTCCTCTATATAGGACAGGAAAACGTGACCCACAAAATCTATGAGTAGCGAATTTAACAAATGCCAGAATCCTAGGTTTAAAGAAAAACAAACATAATTTCAACAACGTCTTGATTTGCTTATCTTTGTGATGTGTTCTTTTTTGAAGGGCTTCATTATAGTAATAGGCTAGACAAAGTAGCAGACTAGCACTCATCAAATAGTACTTCCAAGTATCACAGCAAAACAGGCACTAACTGCAGATTTTAAATATAATCCCTTAATCCTTTCTCCCCTTGGACAGATAAATCATTCCCCCTTTTCCCAAGCAAACCTTCCTACAGACGTCTGTATATCCTGTATCTATGACATTAAATGGCATACCTTGCACTTGGGGCATAACTGCTAAAAGCCGAGAGAGACTTGTTGAGGCCATTGACTTTTGACTAATATCTTGGTTGAATGCCCTTACAGTAAAGAGGTCTTCCATGCCATAAATCTGCATAGGAATTCATCAAGCAATTCATCACCTCTGCATCTCCCCAAAATGTTTACATGGACATCAGCAAGGAGATGCCACAATTTACATGGACAACCAAGGTTTACAGAGCTTTAAAAATGAAAAATACTGCCTCTTTTGATGTTACATGTGTCTGAGAAGCTGTTGCTTCTGCTGTTTGTCCTTTTGCACATCTTTAAATGACAGCGAAGTTAAGTGGAATAAGTTGTTTATCTACTGGAAAAGGGAAGGGACTTTTATACTTGGAGTTCAAACTATACAGACCTGACACTAGTAGTCCATGAGTGTTTCTAACAGTCTTACAGGTGTTTTCAATATATTCAGTAACAGTAGGCTTGAAACAAAAGCCACTGCTCCAGTTGTCCCTTGGGATAATACAGAGGGACGCAGTTTTGAAGAGGGAGTAAGTTGAATCAGCTTATTTGCAAAAGAGGAATGCACAGATCACTGTGCAGCCAGCATGGCTCAGCAGTATGCCTCATAAGGGAGACTGGTGAGGAAATGGTGTACCAGCTGACATGAGGCTGTGATGGAGGTACATAGTAGTACATTTGATGGAGAGGAGGTGGAGCTGAGCGAGCTACAGAGGTCCCATTAGCCCAGACTGCTGTAGCACACTTGCCCCTTGCTGCCTTACAGTGAGGGTAACTGCATGGTTCCTCTGGTCACACTTGGGCATTACCCATGTGGAGGCTGGTCTGGAAGAGGGTAAAAGTCAATCCTAAATTTAGAGGTGTGAGTATGCCAGTATATTATGTGTGCCAGATGTGCCAAGCTCCAAGGAAAAAGCCCCAGACTGAAGTAAGTTTGGTTTCAGTTACTATTACGTATTTTGGGGGGAGGCACACTGCATTAACATGACACTCACACATTTCCCTAAGTAAGTGTGTTTCCTCAATGTGGATGTTAAATCTTTCAACTTGCAGGATGCCCTCCATTCCTGGAAGAAATGCTGAGATTTAAGAAATTTCTGAAAAGCGATGACCCCGAGTACAGAAGTTCTATACCAGATGGCTTGTTAACGTAATGGTTTCAGCCCTGTCCACTAAAACCTGAAATCCTACCAGAATAGAAACATGGGAAAGAAGGGACATTAATAGGTCATGTAGCCCAGAATCTTAAAGAACCAAGAGTATTAAGAAAGAAGATAATAATGATCAAATTAATTGGAGCATCATAGAGAAAGGTTTATTTTTTAACTCTCTCATATGTGAGAATTCAATCTTAGTGTTACTGAAGTATAGTAGGAAGACTGTCATAAGTGGAAAGAAAATATAATTTATGACTAGTTCAAGGAAGGCTTGGTAGAGGAAGAGATGGTCTCCATCAGTTGTGTCCCCCCCAACCACTGACAACTGCAGAACAGGGAGGCAATTCATTAAACTCTTCTTGTGGTGGAAAGAGGGAAGAGGATTTCATCATTGTAGGGAATTTCAATAAACATTATGCTTCCAGTGTTGTTCTTGGAATTCATTCCTAATTTCCTCACTGCTCAAAATATTGCATGTAATGTTGGAGAGTTTTGTGCAGAACTCCTCTGGAGAGAGAGAATGGAATGATTATTTTATTATTGCTGTAGTGCAGCAGCTGATGGACAAGGGACCTTACTGTACTATGTTCCCCACAGATGCAGAACAAAACTGATCCTACTGCAGAGAGTTTGAAATCTAAATATAAAGCAAAAGGTAGCAGCTAGATCCAGAAAAGGGGTATGCACATACATACACAAACACTGACATTAGCAGGGGAAGGATACTGAAGAATACAAAAGGCAACAACCTTAACATATCCCTTTGTTATGTCTTTGTAGGAAACACATGAAAGTACAGTTTTGAAGGGGAATTTCAAAGAAGACAATGAGGTTTTCACTGGGTATTTGTGTGAAGCCCCATCCAACAGAAGAAAAAATATGAAGGTGCTCCTTTGAAAATCTAAAAAGCGGTTCACGCAGGTTGGGATCAGATGCTACTCACAGGAGATGGTGCATTTCTGCAGATTGAATAATAGAGAGCAAGCCTCTGAAAGGTCTTACAAATGAAGAGAAAGGCAGGGAGGGTTGATGCAATACAGAAATGGAAGAGACTGAACTGATTCAGGATGTGGTTTTACCACTTCAAGCCACTTTGAGTGAATGTGACTGCACAGTCCCTTCGCTTCTCTTGGCTTGCACTGGTGTGGGATGGATTTGATGCTTGACAGCTCAGAGCCCTAAAACAGACAGAAAACTAACCCAGCTAAAGGAGTGACTCTTTTTCAGTCAGCTGAACACCTTAAACAGGCTTGCTGCTGGCTAGGCAAACACTTGTGTCCATGGAAGGTATAAGGAAAAGGATCATATAGCTGTTGTCAGGGGAAGTAATTGCCTTTAAGGCAAGAATTATCACAGTGGCTCTGCTCTGCCTGTGTTATACAAAAAGAACCTGAAGGACTGAGAGCTATCACTTGAGAGATCTGGAGTTTTTATAGTTTGGGATGTTAGCAGCCCCAGCTCCCCATCACACTGTTTTGCTGGGGTGTGCAGCTCTTGAAGGGAGGGAGAGCAGAGGCTCACACCTCAGGCTGCTGTTCCCCATATTTCCACAGGCAAATGATGGCTTCTGCCGAAAGAGGGAGTCCTGCCCTTCCCGCCATCTCCGGCTGCATGCTCCTACTTTCCTCCGTTATGCTCACCCTAGAGTTTGGATCAAAAAACAAATCTTGCTGAAAACTAATCGTTTGGTTTCCCTGACCCGGCTAGCCACATCACCAGGTGAATGGTGCTGCCTGATGCAAGGAAGGGAGTAGGAAGAAGTGATGCCCCCCTTGACTGTAGCCTGAATTTATGTCAGTTAAAATGATCTGGTGCCTCTGCCATCTCAGGGTTGAAAGGGTAGTGTCAGACAAGAGTCACAAAGATCCTACTCACCAAAACTGTCTGCACCGTTGAGGGTCATAGCCTTGCTTACTGCACTCAGTAAGAAGTTCCATCTCAACTGGAAATCTGATGCCAGTTTTCTAAACTCCTCTTTATTCCTGCTTGGCTGCAGATAGAGAAAAAAATTCTTTATGAAAAAGTTGGTTAAAATAATTCCTTATTGTGTGGCAGAGCATTTCCCCATACAAACTGCAGACAAAGGTGGAACAAGAAGGGTTTTTGTTAGAATCCTAAAATAACTTAAGTTGAAAGGGATCTTTGGACATTGTCTAATCCAACCTCTTGCTCAAATCAGGACCATCTTAGTTCAGGCCTTGTCCAGCCTCCAGGATGGAGATTCCACACCCTTTCTGGGTAATCTCTTACCATACTTAACTACCCTCATGGTAATTTTTTTTCTTTTTATCTTTTGAAAATTTTCTTTGCTGCAACTTGTGTCTATTGACTTATACCCTATAACTGTGAACCCTACGGAAAAAGGCCCGCTCCATCTTCTCTATGCTATCTCATGAGGTAGGTGAGGGTTCTATGAGATGAAGGCATCACAGAACCTCAAAGTGCTATTCTTAATTAAAAAAAAAAAAAAACAAAAAAAGAGAAAAAAATCAAACTAAAGAGGTACAGTTTACTCTGCTTCTTCAGAAAGGGAAAAGAACCCCACTTTACCACCACCCAGACTCAAGTTAATTAGTCTGGCAACCAACTGAATGCAGTGGTACCATCAAGCTATTGCTAATTCTGAATCAGTGATGAAACAGGGGTGGTAGAGTTTGTAACCTATGGAAGGGTGCACATGCAAGGATTATCATACTTGAACCTTTCACAAGAGCTAGAGACGTTGTACTAGAAATTATCACTCTCCTACCACCTGCTAAAAGTCAAAAGTTTCTTGAATCAACAGTTTCAGGAATCATGAAGTGTTCTCTTCATTTTTACTAACATTTTTCTTCTGAATTTTGGGTTACTAGGGACTGTTATAATATGTGTCTATGAAATGAGATCAGATACTGAAACTGCCCGAGTGGATAGATGCTCAGAAATAATGCGCAGAAATATGCTTGTAGTTTGTTTGCACAGATGGAATTTTTGTATTCCAATTAATTCCCCCTTTTTTTAAATGCAAATCTGCAGTCTGGTCAGGTTGCTAGTGTACAGTGTAGTTCCTGCAGATTAGTGACAGTCAGCATGTAGCAGGATAACTGATGGGATCTCTCCTTCTTTTCTGAAATTATTAAATTAATTTTATACCTGAATGACAAAACCCTGAAGATTTGAAGACACACAGTCCAGGAGAACCCGAATATCTATGTCAGGTCTCAGCAAACATGTTAAGTCGTACAAACCTATGAAATACAGAAGAAAAACCATTACTTGAAGTGATTGGCTTGCTTTTCGGTTTGTTTATGCAGTTTTAGCTTTTTTTGTTTTTCTTTTATATTTAGCTCAAAATATTAAGACATCTGTCTGTAGCATTTTGATTAATATACTATTCCTTTAGTGAGGAATAGTACCCTACTTTGAAATCAGTCAGAATTCACGTTTATGTCCATTTCCACCATATCTGCACCGATCTAGTCATCATGGCAAAGGTGTCAAGAATAAACACTTCCAATGTGAAAACTGGAATTTGGTTAGCAATACCAACTTATTTATCTGAGATTTTATGTGTTGAGAAGAAAAAATCTTGGTTTATCTGTTGAGGGGGAGAAAACTGTTTTAAAACAATAACAGGAAATGCAGAATATTCTGTAGACCAACAGAAATATAGATAATATTGCCACATATCAGTGCAGCTGTTCCCCCAAAACACTGGAACCCACCAGTGCCAAAAGGTGCCATAGCGATGTACCTTTTGTACACCCTTCTAACTGAGACATATTCCTTCAAGAAGGCATATGGATTGGGTCTGTGAAACCTTGCTTATTATAACTAACAGTTTGGAAGAGCAATGAAAACAGAGAATGCAATAAATCCACCATGGAAAAACTAAGATCATCATTAATATAATGAGCAAATGTAATGAAAGCATTCTATGCAGTGGTTTTGATTTTATGATGTATATAAATATTTAAATGGTTCTCCTGATCGTTCTGTGAAGAAGGCAAATTATTATTCCTACTGAAAGGAGTCACGGAAAGGCTGTGGCACAACCCTTGTCAGTGAGCAAGTCAGGGGTGGGCCAAGAACAAAGAACTGAGGTTTCCCCCCATCAGTTCCATGCACAGCCTAGTCCAACTTGCCTGTCTCTTGCTAATAATTTAAATGGCAGCCCATTAATCTAAGAATTAACTTGCCATCACATTCCCATCCCTTTTTATTAAGCTGGCAAATGCATTATGTCATGGCTGCATACAAACTGTGTATTTACAGCAGCACATCGATCCCACAGGCTGTAATACAGCAAAAGGACATGAAAGCTGAAAGGCCAATAGTCCTCATCCAGTTCAGCATAAAATATTTTAAAATCTGACCACAAGAAATTATTTTGTGTACTTTGATTAATAACAGAGGAAAATTGAGAAATGCAATTCTTGGAAACTTCTTTTTTGTCAAAGAAAAAGGTAAAAAATTAATATCCCTGTTTGTCAGCCTTCTGGAAGATACATCATTTAGTAACACAAACCCCCCTCCTGCTGCCATAGAAAGCTTTAAGAGAGAGTCAGAATGGAAAGCCTTTCATTCCTAACCTTTAAAGTTAAAAGAATAGTATTACATGCTCCATTCTCAATTTTATTGGCTCTTTTCCAGTACTTCAGGTTACGGCAAGTCTGTATTTCCCATTAGGGCAGATGCCATGAATAAACACAAGGAAATGCTGGAGCTTTAACAATGGCAAGCAAGGGCTTAAGTGGATAGACAGAAAATATAGTAAAAAAATATTACATTTGAGTTCTATGTCATACTGCAGCTCCTCCGGATTCCTAAGCTTTGTTTGAAATAAGTTTCCAGACACATCCAGATATCCCTGATCAATGGCAGAATGCAGTTCTGATCGCAGAACAGTGACATTGCTGTTGCTGTTCAAGACTGCTCTCACTGTCTATAGATAATAAGAAAACAGTTAAAGCCTTTCATTTTCTTTCTCATTAAATAAAACAGTTAAAGCCTTTTATTTTCTCAACCCCTTAACTCGGTCAAAAAGCTTTCCTTATTCAGTACTAGACTTTATGTGATTAGTCTCCAAATTGGGGAAAAAAAATAAGGGAGATGAATCTTAAGTTGTCTTCAAGAGTTTTTTGTTCTGGGAGATATTATTTTCAATGACACTCTGTGTTGCTGTCTGTGATATAGCAGACAAGGCTAATGTGCCTGAAGTATCTGTGCAACTGCCTGGGCAATTGGTTTTGCCTGCAGTTATTATAGCTGGATCAAATAATGGTATTTTGTCTAAAACATGGAATGGTGTATCAGGGCTCACTTTTCCTCAATGTTACCTGTCCTTAGTACATGTTTCAATTAAATTCAAAGGCAAGTTTTGTCAAGGAAAAATAACATTAGAAATACGGTATTAGTTAAAATAATCTTAGTTGGGATTTTATCCCCTTTGTCTGCTTGTGAATTGTTCATGAACAAATCTGGCTTCATATTTGTCCCCAAAAGTATTACTCACATAGATATTGCAAACAATTTTCAGCTTAACACTTGATCCTCATCTCTTCACTTTTTTTTTTTTTTCATTAATTGCTATTATCACACAATATTCCTTCAGATTCTTGATGAAATTATGAAAACAATGAAGGAATTTAAACCTGAATCCATTAAAATTTGTTAGTCCATACATTTAGTCTCTCACTTCCATACAGAAATCAGTAAGATCCTAAAGTCTTTATTGAATTTTGGGCTTTTATATGAATAATCCATGTCCAGCTGGGCCTTCCAGAGGAAAAATATTTTTTGTAAAATTCAGAAAAACTTCTGGATTCATAAACATTTTAACAAATCCCGTTCTCCAGGTGCTTATCATGACCCCACAAACAGCAGTGAATATGGCTGCCCATTTGTTTGCAAACGTAATTCCCAGTACAGCCATTTTTCTTTTTCATCATTCTGCTAGCTTTACCGAAATACCAAAAGCACTCTGATTCTTACTCGGTTTTACTTGGAGTTTGCAGTGTCAGAAGAAGAGCTGCTGCTTCCAACATGAACACCCGACCTGAATGCTGGGAACTACCAGGGGCAGCACCTTCAGTACACTGCTAGCACCCGACTCCATGCCCCAGTAATTTAGACTGGTCACTTTAGCCATTGCACTTCACCATACTAAATATAATTCTCTAAATGACTGAGAGCCAGCTCTGACAACACTTAAATACAGCTTACCAGAGGCAGGAATCAGCCCCAGGAAATAACAAGCATCATTTCTCATAGGGAATTTGCACCTTTTTATGCTCTAATTACTTCTGCATGTCCAGGTAGTAGCAGCTGTCAGCCTGCTTTATCTACACATGATGGGAAAGTTACTTTTTTTTCTTTTGAATGCTGACCCTGCCAAAATTGTTCCTATTTTCTCACCAGGTGGCTGAATTATTGCAAAGTACTGTACAAGGGACAGTGTGGTTACACCATTCAGAGGCTGCAACTGCACGGCTCCTCTGAAGCACTTCTCATTAGGAGCACTCTCACCTGCTTTGACCATCATTCTCTAGTTGAAATTCCAGGTGCATTTTAGACAGAGAAAACTAATAAGGATGATTAGAAATATCAAATGACTCCGATGTGAGAAGATGAGATAAACTTTAGCTTTGAACAGAAATAACTGAGGAAGGATCTGATGGAGGTTTGCAGGAAGTATTGCAGGAAGAAGGGTAGAAATTTTAAAATAATAGAAGAAAGTATTTTTTCACACAAAAAATCATCAAACTTGGAACTCACTACCCCAAGATGTTGTGGATGCCAAAATCAAGCTATTAAATACCAAGATGTGGATATAACCTTCATCTCAGGTTGCTGGAAGCCAGGAGAGTACAATGGAGGAAGACTGAGGCATCAATTACTCTACTTATACCCACTTCACATGAATATCTGATGAGGGCCACCAGAGTAATATGAGTCTACACAAGCCTAGGATCATGTCTGACTGACCAAAACATTTAGTTGTCCTTGCGGAGGGACATCCACCTCCCCTCAAAGCATCTGCATGTTTCTCACATGCTGAAAATTGTAAACGCCTGTGGTTAAACATCTTCTGGTGTTCACTGAACAGGAGGATGCATTTGCAGGAGAATGTTTATCTGGTATTTGTTTCCTATCCTGTTTTGCTGGAGCCCAGTATCCATGGCTTTGGCAAAATCTCTCGTAGAAGTTGTAATAGAGCCTGTGTGACTGCTGAAAGACTATGGGGATACTCATTTATGGGACTTACGTAATTTCACTTATCGAAACTATTGTTTTTAAATTGCCAGTGGGACTAATCATCACGTACACTGGAACTCCTTTGCCCTTCCCTTGTATTTTAAGGAGACTCTAGAGAAGGTGCAAACATCATTTACTTCTGAGAACAGGGCCAAGAGCTCATTAGCATGAACAAGAACCAGCTCAGAATGTGCTCAGCTGTAAGCACAGATCTGACCCTGACTCTCAGATCTGCTAGGTTCACTTTGTGCTGGTTAAACAGTGTAAAGGGGATGTAAAGCAGCCAGAGGCCACTGCTAGAGAATTCCCTCCAACTAGGCTGCAGTTCTCTTGCCCTAAATCTTGAGGGTGTAAATTCACCGTTGACTCTCTGCAGCTTTTCTGCACATTAGGAATAGGCAGGGAAGACTCAAAAAGCTACAACCAGCACCTTGACATCATGACTTGAGCAGAGGAGGGTGATGTAAAGTCTGAGTATGTAAGTCAAATGCAAATGACTGGGAGTAGCTGGTATTTGCAGTCTTGCTGGATCACATTCTACAGTGCATAAGAAGCACTGTTTAGAAGTACATGAAGCTGAGCTTTTAAGGTATTTAGTATCTCCAGGGGCTGCTGCAGTAAATAGGAACTGCAAGTGCGCAACGCTTCACAGAAGTCAACTTAGGCATCCTTGTGCATTATTATTTTTATTTTTTAAAACTTTTTTAAAGTAAGTGATGTGTGTGTTTTGTATTCTGCTGGTGGTGAAGTTTTCCCATAAATAAAAGATACCTGGAGTACTGTGTCCAGCTCTGGGGCTCCCAGCATAAGAAGGATGTAGATCTGCTCAAACGAGTCTAGAGGGCCACAGAGATGATCAGGGGGATGGAGTACCTCCCTTATGAGGACAGGCTGAGAGACTTGGGGTTGTTCAGCCCAGAGAAGAGAAGGCTCTGGGGAGACCTTACAGAGGCCTTCTAGTACTTAATGGGGGCCAACCAGGAAAGGTGGGTAGGGACTCTATCAGCAAGTGCAGTGATAGGACAAGGGATAACAGTTTTAAACTTCAAGAGGGTAGATTTAGATTAGGTATAGGGAAGAAATTCTTTGCTGTGAGGGTGCTGAGACACTGTCACAGGCTGCCCAGAGCAGCTGTGGCTGCCCCCTCCCTGGCAGTGTTCCAGGCCAGGTTGGACGGGGCTTTGAGCAGCCTGGTCTAGTGGAAGGTGTCCCTGCCCATGGCAGGGGGATTGGAACTAGATGGTCTTTAAGATCCCTACCAACCCAAACCGTTCTGTGATTTTATGATTTATTAAGGAAGAACATGACGCTGCCGTGCAGTCCAAGAAGCCACAGTTCCCTTCCTTCCTCACCTTTATTGTGGGGACACAATGTAGTGATTTAAGCCAGGTGGCATGGGAGAGACTATACCATAATAGACTACCTTTTCTCTTCTGCTTTCTTCCTTATTTGTGACTTATCTCTTCTGTCATGGCCTGGACCACCTCACAACCCAAGGTTTTGGAAGTATCCAAAGGACACCAATGGAAGAAACGCTGCAGAGTGGGTGCAGCCCCTCATAATAATGCAGCACTGAATGAAACAATTTAATTTGCAGTGTTCAAAAGGTTAAAAATGCATCTCCTGGATACATCTCTGTAGCTGAGAAGAATGATACTGCAGAATGAAAAGCAGGCAGTGATATTGTTAGAGAGATTTTTGTCTCTTTCTTCCCAAGGGAAAAAAGCTAATCTGAGTAATGGCCCTGAGGAGCAAAGTTCAGAGGATGCTACCCTGCAGTGCTCTTTCCAACACTGTCTTGCCAGAGGATGGATAAGATTGTTCCAGCTGATCCCTGGGATCCATGAAAAAGGTGAGGGTCTTGTGCCCTTAAAGACTTCATGGCCGGCTTCCCGACCCTGCAGCTTCACTGCAGCTAGCATATTAGTGATTTCCCTTGTGCAGGCTGCTGCAGCACTCGTCATAGAGAGTGATCAGGATGTTGCATAAAACCAATTTTAGAATAGCCCCAGCATGTCCTATCTGACTGGCTTTGGCGTGGCTGAGCAAGGATACTGCAAAGTGTCATCTGACCCTTCTGGCTACTGTGTTCTCTCTCCATGGGGGACCACTGACCATATCTCAGAGGCTGTCACAGAACCCAGAGGGAGGAAACAGCCCCCTCAGCATACTTACAGTGTGGGAAGAGATGAGTAGGAGGGTGAGCGTGATTTGGACCATGGTCAGTATACAGCTAAGAACACCTGTGCTGCTGCTGTTGTCCTACAGTGGAGCATCTCATAAATAGTCCAAACTGGCTGAGTGAATGAGATGCCCAGGTTTTTTGTTTTACGGATTCTGGAACATACCTTGGCAATGTTACAAAGGTCTGTCTTTCTCCCGAGTCTTTTTATAAACAGTGTAACTTCTGTTAAAGAAGAAGAGGCAGATGTTTCATATCATTAATATTTTACAGTCTAAAAGATGTTAATAAAGACTGATCTTTTAAGTTAGAAAGTAGATCCCTAGGGGAGCTATGGAGGCTAGCGAAGAGCACAGAGGGGGCACTGAGCCAGCGTTACGGGCTGGGCACCCTTGCCGTTTAAAGCTTGCAAGCAGAAGCTGCCCAGGTCACCACTCTTCCTTCACTGCAAATCTGTTAACCCATAACACACAGGAAAAATCATTCCAATTTTTTTTTACATTAAATACTTCTTAATCAGGACTTTTATGCGTATGGTTTAAGGTGAATGAAGGCAACATTAATTCTAAACATCCTATATTTTGTTCAGAGTGCTTGGATTTACACCTTGATGCATCTATAATTCTGTAGCACTGTTAGTAGTAGTTGGTTTCTTTGGTTCTATCATCTCCTGTTTATAATGTGTTGTAATATATCAAGCATGGTCCAAGAATATCCTTTTTAAGAATAAAATAAAAATAACTGATTCTTAGTTACAGGAAAATTTAATATAAAGCAACTTACAAACTTCTGTAGACAAACAATGGTTTTCAAGTGAAAATTTCTGTTTCCCTGAAGTTTGTACAAACCAGAAAGACCAGGATGTATATACAGAGGGTTGCAGCTGATTAATTACATATATTTCCATGCACACACTCTAAAAACATATTACTAACTTTGCTCTGTCAAGCGTTTAAATGTAAGAAATGCCAGAGCCATAGTTTCTCTATGGGACTATGGCTTTTTTTCCCTTTACACTGAATTGCACTATAGCCATTAATTAATTTATCTGCATAAAACCACTTGCAATGTGAAGAGACAGAACAATACCTAAATTTCAGAGGGCAGACTGCATATTATTCAGTCATCTACACAGACAAAGCGATCATGGCGAGAGACAGATCTTTAAAAAGATTCAAGTACACTTTAATTTACCATGAATTGGGAATAATTTTGTCTTAAATTTGTTCTCACATATTATCTGAGACTATTTATTTTCAACTGTATCCCAACAACTCTAGTCCTCACTACTACTGGTTACCTCAGCTAAAAATGTTTTAAAAATAATTTCTGTAAGAGTCTTGTAATACAATCTTCTGTGCAGTTTAAGCAAGGATTATTTTATGAAAATCTCTCTATTACTCACACGTACCTTTAGATTTGGATGTTTGGAGTGGTAATGGAAACTCTTCCAAAGCATTAAGCAGCCAAAGTTCAACATTTTTACTGAACAATCTGATTGAGTTCATGTGTTGCGCAGGCACCTCCTCCAGGAAATCATGAAATAGGATGTTCTCTATTTCCTAGAATACAAATTAATGGAGCTGCACATGATTGGTGTACTACAGATATTTACAGCTGAATGAAACAAAATTGTATTGATAGTTTAATTGTAAAGAAGCCTGTCTTTTTCTTCCAATTAAATGATAGCTAAGCTACCTTTATTAGTAGAAGGAAAAAGATCCTAACAATAAGTGTAGTTTTCTCAATTAATTACTAGACACTACTTAATGACCTGCTGTAAACAAGAATCAAATTATTTTGATCAGAAAACTGCATAATTCTACATGGAATGTCGCCAAGAAATGCAGTAGTGTTCTCAAAGGAAAAATAACTCTTGTAATTTGGAAAACAGTTATCAGTCGAAATTTCAGTCACATAACCTCATGCCAGAACCACAGACCACATTTATAACAGCGGACTCCATTAATATTAGGGAGTTTCAAAGGAATATATAGCAGAAAAACGGAAGTTAACTCAAAATCCACTGTCTCCTTTCAAAATCCATACTGTGCTGTCTCAGAAAAAGTCAAAGAACAGATTTGAGGTACGAACAAAAATCCCATTGTACAGCATGCAAGAAACAGCTGGCTCTTCTCCTCAGGTAGAGCTACCAAAAAGGCATAAACACTTAATAACATAATTACAACAAACAAGTGTGCTTACAGTACCTTGTATAGCTGCCTATCATAGTGTTTGAACAGCTGGCATACATCTGTCAAGAACATCAGTGCTATTCTTTCAGGCTGCAGAAACCTCCAGAATGACATGATACAGTCTTCCACCTGTTGCGCAAAGTCCTTTATGAATTTTCACTGATTTTACACTTGTGAAATGTAATTCAGTACAAGAACAGAGATAAGCCCAGAAGCAAAAGAATGACAGTGGAGCTGGGCTCTGCCTGGCCTCATCCTGGCCAGGCTCCAGCATAAGTGGAAGCATCCTGGGGCAACAAGCTGAACCTCACAAGGCAGCATAAGAAAGAAGAGAGAAACAAATTGTGCCATGGATATGTGGATATAATGAAAGGTATGTGTCCATGGCCTTATGTTTTGTGCTGGGCTCAGACCTGCTGATGTGCCTGGAGTGCTCAGGATATGCCTACAAACTCAGATTCTCAGAGCATGTTGTGTTAATTAAGACTTTGCAAACAATTTGACTGAATGCTCCTTTTATCTATAAATGATCACCTACCTTAGATCAAACCATCAATAAGCTACACAGAAACAATTGTATCCTTAGGATTGTTTGCTGTCATCAGAATGAGTGTTATTAAATCAAAAGCATACCTTATCAAGCTCGCTCTTTCTCACCATATGTAAAATATCTTGACAATGTCTGTAGTAGTCATTGGCAAGCAGTACCTGGAGAAGGTAACCAAAAAAAGAGTACAGAAAGATCACACAGGCAAAGAGCTAACTCACTTGCTGACCAAATACTTGAATGTACCATTTCATAGGAGTATTTCTTCTCTAGCTCTTGCTCCAAAAGAGAGATTGTGCTGAATTCAGGCCAAGAGTATTGAAATCCCTCTTGTTCAATCTTCAGATAAATGACAGATGAAGAACAGTCCAAATTCTTGCTCTCAATGAAGCAGGATTTATTTTGAACAATAAAAAAAAAAAAATCACAATTATCTTGTCAGTTAAAGGTATTAAGTACTTTCTTGAAATTGTATAACATGATTTTTTAATAAGATGTGTTTCTTCAGAGAAATGCTTGTCCTTTTTTTTAGAAAGTAGGGGTGGATGAAAGAAACAAGCATGGCTGACTAAATATTTAAATCCTAAACAGTACATGAGTTTCTTTTCAAAACCAGTGAATATTTAATGCTATACATATCTTCCACATATCTTCTTTCTATAGCACTCATGTCACAGTTGTAACCTTCTAAATAAGGCTGCAGATAGTTGGCTCTGCTGTCGGGGGTGACGGCACATTCCTCATCAGCTGTCATTACATCCACTTCAGAGCACTCATTACTGCACCCGAGTGCTCCGTAAAAATAAGACAGACATCCAGTCTCTCCTTTTTTCCTCACTTTGGTCCACATAATTTTGTTGCTCATGCTCTGCTGGCTGACTTCCAACAACCTCAGTATCAAACCATCCCATGACAGCACACTTATGGGAGAACTGCCACAGGTTAAGCCTTGCATCTGCCCTTTTCAGTGAGCAGGGGTTGCACTCTTTTTTATTAATCATTTCCTAGTATTTAAATACTTGTTGTGCCAATAGACTCTGAGCACATTGAAAAGACACCAGCTCAGCAGCATGAGGGTCTGTTACTGCAGGCCTCAGGCAAGGAAGGTTGTGCCCCACTAGCTCCCATAATACTCAAAACCTGGGCTGTCAGCCACAATTTCTGCTCTCAGCACAGATAAAATTATTTGAGCTGACGTTAAGACAACAAAAATATTTAGCTACCAGGTGAAGTAGGAGTGGGGGAAGTAAGCATTTAGTGAGATTATGCAGACAAAGATTATGTTGAAGAAGATGATGGGTTAACTGTATCTCATCAGGACCTATTATATAGCATTTCTAGTTAAGCACACAGACAGACATTTTGTTATAAGTCTAATGTATCTGAAACTCACTGTTCTTTCTTTTTGGCTATTGCTCTTGTAACCAGCTGCATCTCCAGAACTGCAGGCGTTTCCACTGTGGTAAAATATACAACAGAAAAAAAAAAAACAACCTAACTTTAAAAGCCCACCAATTTATTCTGTATTTAGTAAGAAAATGAGCTCACACTGGATAAAGTGCACTAGATTGAAGCATCACATTTGGGAAACAAACCCCACTCTCCTTCCTGTCATTCAGCAGCCCCATGATTTTCTAACGAGTCTGGAGATCAATTTCTTAATTTTAAGATAAAACCGAACCATTCATTATAAAGATGGCAAAGTATTAGCTATTTAACAGTGCAATGTCTTCCAACTTCTTGCACAAAAATAGTGGGTTTGTATTTGTAGTTGCAGTTTATTTGGAATGATAATAATAATGATAAACATGCAAATAATGAAAGCATAATCGTGCTTTGATTTCACAGTTATTAAATTTCCTGCACCCTATATCAGTTTAGATGGCATTCTGTTTCTGACTTTCCCCCTTTACTTTGCAAACATCTCATGATGTTGCACGTGGTCAGAATTCATCTGGACCTGCAAAGGCCTGGGCACTGGCTTTTGGCTGAAAAGCCAGGGATGCAGGCACAATAGACTGCTTTCTTGCTTTGCCATCTACCTCTCTCCCTGCCTGTTTTGTTGAGGCTAATCCTACAGGAGGGAGAGGCAATGTTGCTAGTAAAAGGGACGTGCTGTGAGA
Organism: Athene noctua; assembly: GCF_965140245.1. Classification (NCBI taxonomy): domain Eukaryota; kingdom Metazoa; phylum Chordata; class Aves; order Strigiformes; family Strigidae; genus Athene; species Athene noctua. The sequence goes on from NC_134037.1 coordinate 194,268,787, forward strand.
GTTGGATTCCTCCAATCAAGCCCCCATCTGCTGCTGACATCTGCTCGCTGTCTGTGAAGGCATTTCAAACTCCAGGGTCCTTTTGGACTCGGCTGTTTTGAAAGGTGACAGGCAGGGGCTTTGTAGAAAATGTGCTTCCACTGGTGAGTGCTAACACTCAGGCTACCAAATCAGATCCTGGCTGCTGGGTTTCACTGCTGTCATGTATTATAAACCAGGGTACCACCATACGTCCTGAAGGGACAGAGGACAAAATGTAACAGCTTATCTGCCTGAAAACTCAAGCCACTTAAAATGCCTCCTCTCCCTTTTCTACTGTCCATAGGACTGACCCTTGCCACCTGAAAAAATTACTTTTCCCTCCACCACTGCTCTCTGCCTTGAAGGTAGTGCTCCAGTGGAACAACCAAACTGACTGACCAATACAGGGCACAACATTTACGTTGGGTATGTTTGGGAACTCTGTTGACTCTTTCTCCCAGATATTTTAGGGTTGGTGGCCAGACAAAGGGAAGAATGTGTAAGTAGAAATGTTTCATAACCCTTCTTTCAAATGGGTCCTTCCTGCAGATTTCTAAAGCCTGTGAAACAAAATTAATGAATATTTTCCAGCTCCTGCTCTCCCTGAGAAGGCGGCCAGCTGTATCTTCTTCTGCTGCTACTATGGCAACACATATCAGCATTGCTCTCCTCCAGTGGGCTGGCTCCCGCGTCAGGCTGGCTCCCCGCTCCCCCCAACACAGGGATGGCGAGGTGTGAGAAGGGGTGCTGCGTGGGTCCTCCTGCGCCCCAGCAGCCAGACGGGAGCTCAGTGATGATTATGTGCAAATACCTATGGAAAGCTAACATCTACGTGCTCCCGCTGTTAGCAAACGAGGTTTGGACTCACCCGGTACACACAGAGGTGCTCAGCTGACACACAGAGCTGCTCACTTTCCCTGGAGAGCAGTGCCTCGGTAAAGACGGGCTGAATAAAGACAGAGCACACAAAAGAGGATGTTGGTGGGATAAGGGGAAAATGGGCGATGGCAAAATCACAAGGAGTCTCAACATAATCTCTTGCAGAGTTTGGATGATGCTATGGGGTGGGAACTAGAGCTAAAATGAGGAATACAATGGTGGGGATGACAGGAAGACTAACAGAGAAGGCAAATGGGAAGGACAAAGGAAAAATGAAAGGAGGGAGGGTTGTGAATGTGTATGCGTTGTCTGTCAGATTAGACTGAGATTAGAAAAGCTAATTTGCTAGAATCAGATCAGATTTTTTTTTTAATTAAAAAATCATGGGTTTGCTTCACTAGAAAGTCAGAAGCCCAAACCTTCCCTATTACTAGAATCATACAGTAACTCTTACAAAACCAAAATTTGGTAGCATTTTTTTAACACTGCTGTACCAGAACAAATACTGTTTTAGGGAAAGCTTGTCCTCAAAGCTCCCATTCCTAGAAGGCACCCTTTTGTAATGCAAATCAGTAAATACCATATTCCCTTAAATCTCCATAATACATTTGGACACCTCATTGATTACAGTTGTGTTTATTTACACTACATTCATAACATCATCATCAGAGCTGTGGCACATATCTCAAAAAAATCCAAGATTTCTAAATGAATCGACTCACAGGGCTGTATCCTCATGACTCCTCGTGTGAACTCATTCCAACCCAGACAACTGATACATCTGAGGCCCCACTACTACCAAAAGGCAAATGCCTTCTTTATAGTCAAAAGCAAACCATTATAATCTTACTCCCATTTCTATGACACCAACAAGCACAGCTCCGAGCCTGCCAGATCCTGCACGGGTCTAATTCCTCACTACCAGCACCATGTCAACTGCCAGCTATCTCAATATGGTCAAGAAATACTCTTTTCAGTAATTAGAGAGAGAGGATCATAGTTTTGAAACCATCCTTTTCTTCACCAACCTGTAGGTTGGGGCTGCCTTGGCTTCTCAGCCAGGCTCCCAGCCCCACCTTTCCCTCAGGTGGGTGCAACAGAAAAAACATCTGCATGTTGAACTCTATTCAGGCATGGGAGGGAGCAATAGTCATTTTGGACATGTTCACTACTCCAACAGGCATCTCCTGTCTCTGACAGGGAAATGGCAACAAGCCAGACAAATATATCCCATTAGCAGGGTCTGGTCCACAGGCCAGCCTTTCGACTGCACTAAAATGGTATCTTAAAAATCTTCTTCACTGTATTTTGGAAATTTACACACCAACACACTCTCAAAAATTGAGAAGTTTTTAAAGTTAATTGCTGCAATTATACAATTACTTCCATGAGAATATAAGTTGTTCCTGCAGGTAGAAAAGTCTTCAAGTTTTCATTACTCTTTTTCTAAATTTCAATTTTCTAATTAAAAAAAACCACTAAAATTTGGTATTGATGGTTTTATCAATTTCATTGGATCATAAAAAATAAACTCGCATTTCAAAAAGTACTGAAACCTACTGAGAGGACAGTAAAGATGAGGTATTTTCTTGATGTGTTCCTATTTATTTGCAAAGAACGTCCAAAACTCACTGCAGATGGAAACAAACTCACTTATTTGGTTGAAGTTGCTGCTTATTTTGTATGTAACCTAATTATTTCTTTCGGAGTTGTGTAACTCATGCTTCTCTGGCTGTGTTTTGTGCTTTTTTTATTGCTTTCTCTCCATTTTTTCCTGCTGTCCTTTATCAGATACTAAGAAGTAACTGTGGCACCAGCTGCCCAGGTGTTGTGAGTCCGCATGTTGGCTTGGGACAGGGACATGTGGCTGCATTTAGAGTGGAAGCTGTTCTAATTTCAGGTGTCTGGCTTCACACAACAGCTTAGTACATATAACTGTCTTAAATGAAGGAAGCATGAGACAAGATAATTTTGTACTTAAGAGACTTTTCTACTATTGCAACTAGAAAGATGATTTGTCTGAATACAATCTTTATATTTCGATTTATTTTTTTTTTAATCTGGGAAGTTATCTCAAGAAACTATATCTGGATCACTCGATGGCTGGTTGATGTCAGCCCTTTCCCTGGAATACACCTCTTTTTCCTTGGTTTGACCAAATTAAATATATATTTTTAGGAGTTAGTCTGGGCAGACACCCCTGGCAGCTGGTGGAGGAAAGGGAGGCCTGCAGACAGTGCAGCAGCTTCTCCATGGTTAAGCATGGGCTACAGCATGTTCCCCAGCCCATCAGAGAACATGGCTGGTTTCCATGAGGAAGGCCAAGGACACAAGCTGTGCTGGCATATGTGGTGCTTCTGGCTCCCAGCAATGGCTAAAGTCCTTGTCTGTGCACCTGGCCCAGACTTAGCCAACATCCTCCTACCTTTTGTAATTTTTCCTCATGTTTCTACGCTGGGAGGAAAAAGAGCAACAATTCAAGTTGTTCTGTTCTCTCTCACCTATTCTATGACCAGAACTAGCAGCTCTCCTACTATGCCCAGCAAGACTGATGTTTTCAAGTGACGTTGCAGGGAAACACCTTTCTTTCCTTGAAGAAGAAAGACCATCAGAGACTCAGCCAGAGACCTGCAGTGTTACTTGAACAGTGGCCAACACCTTTCCCTCTTATGGATGTCAAATCTTAGGCCTGTTCTGGTTATACTGAGTGCACAGGTAGTGAGGAATACCACTTCAGTAAGGGTCTCATAGGAAACGATCCTTGAGTTGCCTATGAATAATTTGTTTGGTCTTACAACAACCAACTGCCACTTGATCATCTGCAGAACCTGATCCTCTGCCCTGTCCCATTCTTTACCATTGTCACTCTATGGACTTCTGCAACATTACTCTGCTATAAAACTCATAGAGAAAGGCAACAAACCTTGCATGCTCTTGCAGAACATGCACTCAATTAAGTAACTATAATATAAAATATCACAGACACTGGAACAGTTTCATCATCACTAGAATACCTGGGTGCTTAACAGGCTGACCTGTATACCTCTAACATTCATGCTATAGAAAAATACTATATCTTCATATTAAAGAATGGAAACCAAAGTACAGAATTTATCCACACATACATCAAAGTAATGTACCAGTCTGTAAAAGTGAGGATACAAGTCTGGTCTCCAAACTCCAAGGCATTGGCTTCACCTATTTTTCCTCTCCTGTGCATTTAAAAGGAGTGTAAAACTGTTATGGAGTGGCAGCACTTCCCTTCCTGTTTTCTGGGGAGAAACGCAAGCCTGTGATTTAATTCAACCAGGAGCTTAACCATGAGAGCTCTTCCTTGCCTGCCCACAACCAGACCATGCTCATGTCTACACCTTAGGCTGCTAAAGTATCTTACATTCATCAATTATTTTTAGACTTTTTTTTTTTTTTCAGTTTATACTTGTCTTATACATTTTCTCATTGTTGTTCCCTTACAAGAGGTGATTTTAAAATCGAAATTTTAAAATAAAGTGAAGGAAGTATTTTCAAAGTAATATGCCTCATTGTTTCATATAGTAAAAAAACCCAGATAGCATGATTGCATTTCAAAACAGTTCAGTCATTTATACTTTAATACATGTCTCTTCAGCCTACTATTTAATAAGGAAGGTGCTACAATGTCATGAAGCTATTTCAATATGTTTATAATTGTTATATTATGTTATATCCTATTATAATAATATATAAAATATATTCGAGTCTCAATATATATTTTAGATTTGGCATGAGTTCCTGCTCTTAAGGTCTACAGGGCTAAAATGTCCAATTCAAGGAAGACTGATTAGGCAGGGCACATTTTCAAAATGGAGCTTGTCTATTAGGGTGCAGCACTTAATGGCACAGCACTTTGTGTGTATAATAGTAAGAAAAATATAATACAGTTATCAGTGTTCAAAAATTATTTACAGACTTTTATGGACAGACAATATATAGACCGTCATATGACTTTTTATGATTAAAACATTTTAAAAAACAAACCTGTGATCATTTTTTTCAGACAGAAGAGAGTAATAGTGTGCATAAAAGGAAGAGTTCTCCTTGATAGCTATTCCATCATAATGATACCTAGAAAATAAAAAAAAACCCTGACAATCATGATTTTCAACAAGTCAGCAGATAATTCATATTCCTCCTTTGAAAGCAGATTACCATTCTATTTAAACAAGAAAAGGCCAAGTAAGAAAAGCGACATTTGTTTTTTAAATTCTCTTGTAAATGCATTTTCCCTAACAGAAGATAATTGCACAAACTCTTCACAAACCCTTTTTAACACTTTTTGTCCTGGAATAATACCTTCTTCTAAATGAAAAAAACTTAAGCCAGTAAATGGGGTGCAACAGATTTCTAGACGACAGCTAGAGAAGTCAGGGCCCAGAGTCTCAGCTGGTAAAGGACCCCGTATGTCCATGGAAGTTGAAGGATTTAGTGTAGTTGTTCTGCAGCCATTCACAGTAGCTTAGGGACTGGCTGGCCCATCAGTGGTCATGGCAAGATAAAAGCCAAGAAACCTGCCAGATCTTCTCTACGGTTTATCCTGACCTCGGTGAGCAGCGGAGTTGCCATCCGGGCTACCCAGATGCTACCAGCTGCCTCTTCCTAGGCTGGGCCCCTGGGAAGCCAGGGGAGCCGCCCCTGCAGGGGTTTTTGGCCACTGGCAGCCAGCAGATGGTAACCTTCTGCTGATGGGAAGAGAAAGCATGGAGGCTGGGAACTATCATGTACTGTCCCAAATCCTGCAAGCTATGAAGAGAAGCCTGGGAGTGTCTGTGGTGAGGCACTCCCAAAATAAAGGATCTTGCTGGATCAAGCAAGTCCAGACTAGTGGAGAAAAATCTCAGATCAAGTAAGGGCATGTTAGTCTCAAAGCCAGTACTTGACAGGTACTCAAAGTTCTTGTAAAATTATTGAGTCTCAATGCCCTTAAAACATCCTTTTTTACAGTCTGGATGTTCAGAGTGTGATTATAAGTTTGGACATTGATTCCATTAAAGAGTATTGAACTCTCTGTGCTCTAGAAGAGAGGGAAAAGAAAAGAAAGCACATGTAGGAGGAGGATCTGAGGAGGTCTGATTTGAATGGTTTTCAACTGTTTACAACATTTCCATTGACCACCAGTACATGCTGGGTCACTCCACAGATATGTGCAAGGATGAAAAGCACAACACAGACATTACTCACGGCTGCCACCCCCGTGCATCCTGGAGCCAGACTTTTCTGACCTGGTGTCTCAAGAGCTCTGAGTAAGGTTGTGATGTCTGGCAGATGCTTCATGCAAGCCATGCTGTACAGTACAATAGCCAGTACAAATTGGAACCCTAATTTTTTTAAAACCAGTCTGATCTGGAGTTTATGCCCTACCAAAGCAGCTCTGACATAATTTTCATGGAATTAACTCTATTTTAATGTACTTGGTGACATCATGAATCACTTTGGATCTTGCAATGTATTAAAGACTTGCAACCAACAATTCAGCTGCTATATTACCGTGCTGGAGCTGAACATTCAGCCATTTAAAAATTTTATTAGAACAGTTATAAACAGCTCATTTAAACAAAAGGAAGCAAACCAATACTTGATATTCCCTCTTCTGCCCAGTCTTCTTGTCCTCAGACCTGGGAAAACTGACTGAATAAGCTGAAAAAACAAACAGAAAATTAGAGATGCTTGGCAAATTCATTCTAAAACATGAAAACATATCTGCTACATTTTTTTCTTCTTAATCACTTCCTTTGCTTTCCACCATTTGCAGGCTAATACCTGTTCTTACCTCTCAAATGGTAACTGTTGAACTGAACTCAATCAGGCTTTTGTGGATCAAAACCTAAGTAATTTAAGGGATTACCTTCCTCAGGAATTTTTTTAGACTACTCTGTTTTACCTTGCACTTAAACATGGTCAGTGCCTAAATGAGGAGACCACCCACAGTCAGGTGGGGTATATCAGCTAGGGGAACTTGAAGGTGCCATGGTTCTCCAGTACTCTGCCAGTCCTCCAAGCCTTACTTCTTTGAGTAGGGCTTAAACAAGGCACTTCACCTACCCACTCAGTCTTGCAAGGAGTAGTTGCAGGATAAGGCCTGATTTATCTGTTTTAAAAGGACCTGAATCATCAAGTTGCAAAGCAACTTTTGACCACGGTGGTGGTCAATGTGAACTGAGGTCACATAGTATCTGTTAAGGTTAGGCCCTACAGAGTAATAAGATACTGTCAAGGTAATAATGCACTTCACTATGATTATTCTGCATGAGCTGTTCTGTGAAGACAGAGACTAGGTCAGGACAGCTGGAGCTAACATTTCCTATATAGCAGGAACAGAGAGCTGGGTACTCAACATTAGTGAGGAGCAAGAGGAGCCTCCGCTCAGCAGTGCAAAGCTTGGACTCCATGCAAAGTGCACTTTGCTGGTCCAAAAGGCTGATAAAGGACAAATTTTCCCAACTCACACTAATGTGCGCCTCCAGTTTCAACAGTGTTGGAGTGGTCCTGTTCTTTGCACGTTTCTGCGTGCACCAACCCCAGCTGCTCCCTTTCTCAAACTGGTGTTCTAGCATAATCCTGTTCTCCTAGGACAGCCTATGAAACTGGGGCTTCTGTGGCATGAGACACATACTTCCCACTGCCTCTTCTAAAGAGATGGTGGTGTATTTGGGCAGAGGGATATGGCAGATGAGACTAGTAGTGTCTTAAATCATCACAGTTTGATTCACATGGGGCTTGACTGCAAAAGTCCTTACAGTCTACATGCACATAATGCAGTCAGGTTACTACAGCTTGATGAATTATTAATAGCTCAGCCCATTAGCTAGGCTGTGGTAACCAATTCCATGTGCACCTTTACTAGGGTTGCTGCAGTTCCTGCCCTCCTCAGCCTTTTCCTGCATGGTCCCACTTTCTGCTGCAGAAGGATAGATCATTTCAAGCCATTGGGGAGCTTCACCCCAGCTTGCTCACTTGGGATATGTTAACTTGCACCGCAATGCACTGGGTGGGTTAAGGCTGTGAGCAAACAGTTGCAAGCACCAGCCTATAGCAGCTATGTCTCATCAGCTAAGCTCTTCTGCGTGACCAGACTCATGCTTCATCCATGCCTGTCCCAACTTAAAAGTAAAATGCATTAATTTAAACCACAAGAAGGCTTAGCTTACAGGTGGTAACTCAATCATGCTGGGGCACCTGAAAGTGTACCGACAGGATGGGATTAATCTTACCTACGTGGTTACAAGGTGGAGGTGTCTAAGCTAGTTGCTGCAGAGTCTGGAGTCAGTGGAGAAAAACAGGCAGTTCTGAGGCACATTTCATCTGGGCTGCCTGAGATGGCCCACTTAGGGTGAGAGGAACAATATGTAACATTTCTCTCCCTTGGCTACCAAGAGATTTTAAGGTGATAGCTTCACAGCAGACATCTACCATGAGCCAGGCACATTCAACCCATGGGCTTGGCTGATGGGTGATGATCCATTAAGCTATCATAATAAATCATACTGGATCACGCAAATCTTAATTTTAAGCAAGTGTGATTTAACTTACCCAGTAAAAAAAAAAAAAATAGATTCAAGTGAATTGAGATAAATTATTCATAAAGTGAGGTTATCTGCACAAATGAAATTGATTTCAGGTACAACTTTTACTTAAATTATTTTGGTTTTGTGTTAGAAAAATGTTTAGTAGGTTCTACTATGGGCACTAATAGAATAATATTAGAGTAAAATAAGAAATTCTGAACAAAAAGTCTTAGCAACAAATAATCACAAGGCATTCTATCTTCCTTAATTTGTTAAACAAAGTTGAATAGCTATGAGTGTTTGCTGCAATTGGCATTTCTAAGTGGTAATTGCTCTGTGGGTTGTATCAACCTCCAGGTATTAGAAAAATCGAACTGTTTGAAGAAGATTGGGTTTTATATCTGCATTTGTTTTGCTTGGATGATTCTATAACAACTTTCTTATTGTGTGTTTGGAGAAAATTCTCCATAAGTATATTTAAATAGGAAAGTACAAAATTATGTAACAGAGGGGTCTTTTAAGGACAGAAGAATCAGCTTCCTCAGGACAAGTTTATTGGCACTGTTTACCCTGGTAAAGCTTTCTAAAATATACCGGCAAAAGAAATCTTTGTTAGTATAACATATACCAGTTCCCTGAAGAAAATAAACTGCACCACAAAGAATTTTCTCTAGTAAAAAGTGTCTACACTCTACACACAAGAGGGCTTACCAGAAATACATTGGAAAAGACACAACCATAATACATTACATATTCACTCTTCTCTGTTACTTAATCTCTTTTGATATGCAATACATATACTTGATAACCAGATTTTCTGTTTAGGTATCTCTGCTTCTTGTCTTATATATCCTATCTACTCTGTACCTTTCCAAAGGTGGCTGCATTTACTTGATACTTGGCATTTGGACTGCAGCTTCCCATACATAACTCATATAGTAGCCATTTGGGTACAAGGCCTCCTTCACACAAATAGAAATTATCAGATACCCTTTAAAACAAACAAACAAAAAAATCAATGGGTTTAAGTCAGAATTAGAAGAAAGAATTTTTAGCCTGTGATTGTAATACCAGGTTTATGGTATACTCTGTAACAGTTACTATGATTCTACAGAAGCATAGAATAAACAAAAATTTTAAAAGAGCTACTATTTTTATGTTAATCTGTATTCTTGGAAAAAAGATATACTTCTTATATGTGTAAATATATATATATATATTCTATGTTTGGTTTTAGCTTTTTAAGTTCTACTTTCCTGGTTTCTGGAGTGTAAAGAGAGGTCATGGGAGACTCTGCTATTAACTAGATAGTTTTTAATAAAAAAATACAACTTAGTAATATCATTATAAAACCAACACCAATACATCAAATATTAAAATCTCTCTAATAGGTTGTACCTTTGATCTTCTAATTATAGAGTTCTCCACTATACCAAAGATAATATGATGAGAATTTTTCCATCTAAAATGTCCAATATGATGTTTAGGGATGGAGAGTACACGAACTATGAAGGACCAAAGCCTGTTCTCATACAACCTCACTGATTTTAGCACAAGTTCAATAAGAGAACAAAATCTTAATTTACAGTTACTATGTAACAGAATTGTCAGTACTAAAGCTGGTTTAGGTGTTTAAATATTCATCCTTTGGCTAAATCCCTTACTCATCCTACTTATCAGAATGGCCATAGTCAAGTAAATGCAACTACTTGTGTGAATAAGGTGAGGAAGATGTAAACTTAGTTACTTATGAGCCTAAGGTATTACCTTCATCAGAAAAAAAAAAAAAAAAAAAAGACCTTTAATTATGAGATAATGCCAATGGTTTCAATGTCAGAAGATAACAGCCTCCTGCAGTACAAATACAGGAGCAAAGCTGGAGCAAGGAAGCAGAGGAGATTAATTTTCAAAGCATGACACACTGATCATATGACAGTGTTTTCTGACTCTGCTTCCGTTATACCAAATGGTTTATGCATATTTAATTAATTTATCAGCTGAATGCCAGTGCAGCACAGTGCCAGTTACTCACTGTGCCTTTACTGATAATCAAGTTGGTTGTAAAGCAGACTTTTCATAATCACCAGGAGAAGATAAGCCAGCTGGATTTTAAATCAGCATCCTCTCTTTTATTAGTAGCCTGATTTCAGGCGACGCAGTATTTATCTTTCTCTATTAGCTGTATTGGCAGTAGATAGTGGATAAGGTCTTCAGCAAACCGTCTTGCTAGAACAGACTGAGCAAGAAAGATGATGGCTGTGCAGCCTGACGAAGTCTACCACACCTTTTATTCATGCCTTCTCCCCTTTCTCCAGGGAAGAAGGCTGGCTGCCTTCCCCAGGCTTCCCTCTCCCTAGCAAAATGCCTCGCTTTTACCTTCTCGGACCCCATCTTCTCCCCCACCAACCCAGGAGGCTGGTGCTGCCAAGCACCGGGGCTGAGTTGTGCCCCGCTCCAGGCCAGCTACTCACCACCTCCAGCCCCACCACCTGGCAGCAAAGGCTTCACTGCAAGATGTGAGCAGGAACCTGCACCAAAGATATGGGATCTGCTGCACTAATGGGGTATTTCCCACCATGGGGCTGAAAGGTAAATGAAATTTATTCTAGATAAGAGTCCTGACTGAGCTCTGCCTCCCAGCAGGCAGAAATGCTTGTTTCTTAAAGAGCAACCATCTCAAAGCCCTTCGTAATTGAGCAGTCCCAGAGGAGATTAAACCTAAGTCCAAATTCATCCTTAATATAACACTACAAGAGTCATTGTAAGTGCAGCAGAAATTAATTCATGCTTCAGTAGCTGGTTTCTGCCAATAGTTTTGCCTCAGCATGTAACTTTTTAGTGACAAAATATCTCAGAATTTCAATTAGTGAATTTATCGTCTATTAAACTGCCAGCCTTTTTCAAATAACAAGTCAAACACATTCTTAGTGCTGACACATAATACAAAAATACTGTCTGTCAGGAAAAAAAAATCCACACAGAAAAGAGCACAGTGCTCATCTTCTTGCCTATTAGTCCTGAGGTTCTCAAACCTGAGTGTTTCTGGCATGCATCGAAACAAAACTGTTAATGAAGACAATAAAATCAAAAGGAAAGAGTGGTAAGGGAGGAAGATGGAGGTTAAAGGAAAAGCATTTTTCTCCATTTATCTCTGACTTTCTATCCACACTTTCTGGGGGGTTTGTTATCTGATCGGTCCTAGGACGTCCATGGACTCCGGGTTTTGGAGGTTTGCCACGTGTTATATCTGAACCTGTGGCAGCCAGGCCATTATACGGGTTTGCAAGTCTGCTGTTAAACCATTTCTGGACCGAAATCTGTCAATGCGCCAACTGTAAAATGAAGCTAAATATTTAAAAATTTTCAAAACATGAAAGATTCAGAATGTTGTTGTGATGAAAAAATCATCAGTTCAACCTTTCAAGGATTGTTTGTGATTCAGTTTTATGCGGTGTCTGAAACTTGTTGGATGACCTTGGATGAATCTCTTCCTTCAGTCTTTCCTTCCTTCGGCAGTGGTATCTGTATCACAGCAAAAGCACAGACTAACTCCTGCTGCTCGGGTATTACCGAGAGGGGGAATTAAAAGATTTGAGATTACTTGCTGTCAAGTTAAAAGTTCGCTTGTATGTGTTGTTACTTGTGGTGTTATGTGTTGTCACAAAGCTTCAGCACCGATTAGCTGGACTCATCTGTGCTTGGGGAAAGAAGGGAAAGGAAACCTGTTTTCTCTTTTGCTGTCACACAGCAGACGATGATTTTTATCAAAGAAAAGGATGGTGACAATCTAACTCCACCACAAAAAGTATCTCGCTGAGGAGTTCAACCATTACCTTTACCTCAAGGAGACCTAACCTGGGAGAACGTCAGAATCACCCTGAATGCCAGCACACCAACAGCCGTGCAGCCTCGCAGCTACCCGTGGGCACCCACCACGAGTGGACGGTCCCACCAGCTGCCCCGCAGCATCGCCTCGAGTGGGTGGAGAAGGACTTCCAGGGAAGTTTCCCTGCCTTCACGGCATCATTTGTGCGCCACCGAGACGATGGAGCCTTTACAGCAAACCAGACTTTTCGTCCTACCAAACTGCGATAAGCGTTACGAGTGGGACTCCCACCCCCGCTGTAGCAAGCCCACCCGGCCGGTCCTGCGAGCCCCGTGGCGAGCGGGGGACATCAGCCGCGCCACCCCCCCCCTTACCCCCCTCCCTCCCCCGCGGCGGGGTCCGAAAGGGGCAGCACACACCAGCGGACGATGGTGGAGTGCAGGAGGGAGGTGGAGCTGCTGCGGGCCATCTCGGCCGGGCCGGGCCGTTGTGGAGCGGCGGGCGCGGCGGCGGTTGGCCGGGCGCGGGGCGGCTTCCCGGGCGCGGGGCGGCGGCGCACGCAGCCGGGCCCGCCGCGGCCGCTCCTCGCTGAGACCCTGCGGGGTGTGTGTGTGGGGTGGGGGGTGTGAGGGGGGGCGATGTTTGGGGTGTGGGGGTGTGTGTGTGTGTGTGAGGGGGTGTCTAGGCGGCGTGCGTCCTGCGCGCCCGGTCACGCGTGGGGTCTGGCTCCCCGCCACGCAGCCGATCCCGGCGCCGAGCCCTCCGTGGCCAGGCGTGAATGTTACCGGATCGGCAGCTGAGGAAATGAACGGTGTGTAAACCGGGAGATACAAAGACGCCGGACAGGGGCGTGAATGAACAATCGCGCGGCAGCACATTTCAATGGCCGAAGTGCTGTCTGAATAGCTTTTGCACGCCTTTTAAACATTATTTTCCGAGTTTTCTGCAAGAATGCTGTAAACTCCCGTAATTGTTTAATTTCTCTTTGATATAGATAGATGAAAGGGCTGTCTGCTCCACTGAAACCCTGTAAGCACTTTTCCACTGCAAGTACCCATTATGCAAAATGAGCTTTACTGCCATGTGACCGGTGAAAATAAATTATGTATGGCTGGAGCGTCTAAAAGCTTCAAGTGGATGGCATTGGGTTACATCAGAGCTCAGCTTCTCAGAAACTCCCATGGCTGCCTCATGTTAATTAGCGGCTGAAAGCCCACGTATGACACAGACCGGCGTGCTCGCTTTTGTTACGGCAAGATGACCAAAACCGACGTGTAGGTAGACAGCGCTATTAAAGGTGGGGGGGACAGGAGACCGGGAGAGGGGAATTTATGTGGAAGGTTGCTGGTTTCCTAGTCCCTCCATGTAGCTTGCTTTTGAGGAGCAGTGCACACAGATGTCATGTATAAAACATGCTGCTTTTAATCTGTAAAGCCTCGTGCTGTGTTGAGAACCCCATGGGAAGATGCTGTTCACTCACAAGCCCCCAAACCAAAGCCTTGAGAAAGATGTCTGCCCAAAACACAGGTTAGTATACACACTGTAACCAGTACAATCTGTCATCAATAATTGTACTTAATAACCTATTGTGGAAGTTTACCTCAGTTGTTACAGTCCTTGGTCTTGATTTTGTATCTCCACAGTCTACTGATCTTCTCTGTAGGACATTCAGCTTACACAGCAAATACTCCTGCGAATACTGTAGAGTGAAAGCTTTCTCAAGTTACTTTAAACTAGCTGTTTTAAGAACCAGCAGCAGTGATACTGCAGCAACCACAAGACTTGTGTGGTTTTGCCATGTAAGTACTCAGAGGGGCTTCCAAGGTGGGTTTTGCAGTAGATGCTGCTGATTCAAGTGGGCCTGTCCAGCCTGCAGTCATAGCAGTGCCTTCCACTTCATGTACTTAAGAAAAAGGAAGCCTCATCTCCAATTTCCAACAACTGGTTTCCTTACATGTTTGCATGTTCTTCTGTGTCCTGGTCATAGTTCTCAAGGTTCATGACAAACAACTGAGTTTTGGGGACTGTCTTAAACTCTACAAACTATGTGAAGCTCCCTAGGCTCAAAGATGCCTTAGCAGGAAAAAAAAAAAAAACCCAAACCCAAAACATTTACAATTTACCTAAACCTGAAAAATTATTAAATGGACTGTTTCTATGGTGACAGACTGAGCAAAGGGAGTCACACAGATAAAAAAGTCCCTGGACAACACCTAATACTCAGAAAAGTTTTGATGAGAGGAAGCAAATGCTGCACAAAGAAACTGTCCAGTGACTACCCATTGTTTGAAAGCTATAAAGTAGGTCACAGAATTTCTCTTGCCCAATTTCCAGATCATAGTAACGAGATAGATGGATCTGTGTGCTGTTCAAATCTTGACACTACTATTATTTGGTAAGGGTTTTTTCAGTTTTTGAGAAAATGTCTCTTTAACCTTTCAGATAAATCTAATACTTTTGGGAGGGTAGGAGGGAAGGAAGATTCTCGTTTTAAATACCAGGCTGCTAGTAGAATTTGACTGAAAACCTGAAATCACTTTAATCCAGTCGGATAGGACTAGGTGGATGTACACTAGGTCAAACTGTGGTAAGTCTTTATTCTTGCATAAGCCGAAAGTTGCAAAGCTCTTTATTGCTGTGATGGGCATCCTCCTTGTGTAAAATGAAAGAGTATTTAATAAACATGCACTCTGACTGAACAAAATTTTGACCTACAGTTAGGGGTATGGTTGAACTGATTAAAAGGTGTGATAAAGAAACTCCTTTTCTCTGACTTTCACCCATAACTAGGGCAAATTTAAACCAAACTTTGAGGTAACAGACATCTCAGAAATGTAGCAATGAATGTCTCTAGCACAAAATTGCCTCTTCAGATTACTGTCTCTTCAAGAGAAGATTTGGATACCTTTTGAGGTAAACAGACCATGTAAGAGCTCTAGCTAGTGACAGCTGTCTTGTAAAGGAACAGTAAAGTGCTAACATCTCTCAAATACTTTAAATATTTTAAATAAGTGCATTATAAGATTTTAAATCTTAAACTAAAGTATGTATAAAACAGTCATGAAAGCAAGTGAATCCACTACTGCTTCCACCACTACCAGCAGCAATGAAAATACGTGACTGTAATAAATTGCATGTTCCCGTAGAGTTGACAAGGCCTCTATGGTATTTATTTAATTCATTCTCCTGTAGAAAGAAATGGGTAAAAGAGGTTGAAAAATAAAACCAGAAAACAAAATACATCCCTGCCACCCATCAAACCTGGAGGGTTTGGAGAAACATGCTATCAAATTTTCAATATGAGAAGTTAAAAGAATTTGGTCAGTGTTGGAATAAGAGTCAGGTGTTGGAACAGATCTTCAGAGTCACAGCTGTCTTTCAAACTTTAGCTTAAAACAAATTCAGAAAATACAAAGGATTTTATCTGGTTGTGTCATAACATTTGGAGCAGCAGCAAAACCAAAATAGGACTGCAACCACCTTCTCCCTGAATATATAATGCTTTGACATTATAGAAAACCGTGTCCTTCAGAAGTCACACACTTCAATATGAATACTCACGAGGAAGAGGAAGGCTCCTCTCCTAAGTGCCTATGGCAAGTGAACTCTTTTGTGCATGAAAACCCAGTTCAACAAAGCATGTCAGAATGTGTGTAGGGTTGCTTCATTTCAGCAAAGCGTTTAAGAATGCGCTTAACTTTAAATATGTACTTAGCTGAAGCGCTTTGCTGAGTGGAGACTGATGGCTGAATTAAGGCATTAAACATTAATGACAGAGCTGGGAACACAAAATAGTATGTAAATTGGGATGTGTTGGAACTAGAATGAACTGATTCAAACAATGCAATCATTGCATGATTAAGATCTCTTGAAAGATGTGAGTCATTAGAAAGGTTTAGGGTCTGGTGTCTTGAGGTGTGGGACAATCACTGACAATTGATCCAGTTCTTACACCATCCCGAATCACCTGGTTTTGGAGTGTCTGGTGGGGAGACTGGGTGGAAATCTCTTCCACTCAGTTCTCTGTCGGTACAGCATTAATCCTAGATGCTGCCCAGGGCAGTGTTGGCTACTGATCTCCTTTTGACTAGGATGAAGAATGAGGGAACCATGACAGCATTTCTATGTGTCTTCATGTTCTTTGACGGCTTTTGGTCCTGCTATGAGTGGTAGCAGGGTCTTTCTGAGCAGCTCTGTCCCTCTTGTCCTGAGACACTCTGTGTGAATGCCGGTTGCCCCTTGTGGTCCCTTTATACGCAGTGACTCTGGGGGGGGTGACTATGGAGTTGAGGACTGTGGTTTTCACCATGTACTGATGACACCTGCTCTTTATATTTCTCCCTCTTTAGACCCGCTCAGGGCAGACAAACAATTTATACAGTGACTCATGAAGATGGAGATACAGATAAAAGCCTATCTGTCCAGAAGGGGCTGAGGTAATGCTTGCAGGAGAAAGCAACTGCTTCATTTCTGCTTGGCAGAAGATGCTGTGTTTGCTCCTCCAATCCTAAGTAGTATTTTATTGTGTTTCCCCCATTAATTCTTTTTGTGCTTTTTGTTTTGTTTTCTACATCCTGGATGTATACTGGAGTTAACTTTCTGTTTAATAGAACAATCTATTATTAACAGCTGTGCTATAGACTCTGAAATAGTAATACTGGTTTTGCATGCTACAATAATTTGAACAGAAACAAAACATTTTTTCTTTACAATAAAAGCGGTGGTGAGTCATTCAGAAAAGCTTAATGTATCTCAGAGGCTGGTGGATCAAACAGCAGCTCTGACATTAGCTCCTGTGCTGGATTTGCAGACCATATGCAAACGACCCTTGACTATATTTGTGCATCAGGAATGTTTACACAGTGAATCAATTATTTTTGAAGGAAGGAATGGCACTAAGGGCAGCTTTGAAATATGCTCAAGGTAAAGTCCAGCTACAGAAGTTTTGAAGAGAGAAAACATCACCCTCCTCCACCAGAACAAATACAGACTTTACTGTGAAAAGAGATGCTTGCTTTTCTTTTCTTTTTCTTTTTTTTTAATTAAAAATGACAGGTAAAAGTGTTTCACTTAAATAGATAGATTAAAAAATAATTTTCTTGTGTTTGTTGAAAGCTTCAGCATAAATTTGACATAATTAAATAATGATGCAGTTTACAGTTAATCTCTGCTGAGAATGACTTTTATTATAACAAATTAAAATCCTGCCTCAATGGTTCTTTGAAGGTAAATCATGTATTACATGTGCTATGTAGTTTTATCTTCCCACCTTTTGAATGTCTTAGACCAAAGTGGCACATCAAAGAAATACTGTGTGCACGCAGTATCAGAGGTGATATGACTAAAACTGTATACAGTTGTATAACTGTTCTCCAAACTTCATATTTGCAAGCCCTGTTTTCCTATTATTCTTTTGCAAATCTTGCTTTATCCTTCAGACTAGAAAATGTGGCAGGAGATAGTATGGTTTATGCCTTGCTTATAGTTACATAAAAGAGATTTTCATTTAATACTTCTATCTGAGAGTACCAATAACCTAGAGAGAGAAAGAAACCACCCTAACAGACTTAGTAAACATTACCACACAACCACTGTAGGAACAACAAAACCTGAAAGCCCCAGGACCCATCCAAGTTACCCAGATCCACCAGGACCCCACTTTGAGCAGGGAGTGGACTAGACAACCTCCCTGGCAACCTAATTTATTCCATGATTGCTGCACAGTCTTTTCCTTAATTGCATCTGAAGCATTTGTGACTTGTCTGTGTTTGGCTTTCGTTCAGATAAGTAGAACATTCATTTATGTTGCTAGCAGTAGCGTTCCTGTAGCTGCAGCAGTGTAAAGATACAGCCAAGACAAAAATCTATAAAAAGAAATAGTATCTTTTTCTTAGGCCAGTTGATGCAGCTAGAATAGATATGGATATTGTGGGCCCACATAGATTGTGTTGGATCTGAAGCAAGCAGCAAACACAAAGCTGAATAAAGGTTGGGAACAATTGGTCTGGTAGAATGAGAGTGTGTCTCTTTTTCCCAGTTTAGCAAGTTAGATGAGACTGATATGGTTTAGGACGAGAAGGTGTTTTCTGTATTAATTTATGCTCTCTGTTTCCATTGGAATAAATTACAAAATCAACCTTTGTGAGATATTTGATACAAAATCGCCCTTTGAGCAGCTTGCATGTTTATACTCTGACCCCATAGCTCTACATCAACATGAAGGAGCCTGGGGGGGCGTTGGAGTACGAGCAGTCATGGTGGCTCTCTGGACCGGTCAACATCCTTGATTTATAGTCCTGATTTGTGATCCTGGTCTTGAACTACACTCATCATTCCTGTCACTTACAAATACTTTCATTACTGCTAAGCATTCCTCAGATGGCTTACATAAAACATTTCCACCACTAAAAAATTTTTATTTCAACTGTGTGCTAATTGTAACGTGGGACTGGCCTCTGGTTGATGCTGTTGGAGTTTTGCATCAGCAAGGGCTAGAGTTGAGTGAATACATACCCTTAATATTAATTTGCATTCAAAAGGGAACTTCTATTTAACTGTGGTTGTAATCCTTCCATATTTATTTTCTATGAATATGTGATCATACAAGCTTTACTAGCATAATACTTGTCGGTGAGAATTCCCATGTGACTTACTCATGGGAAGCAACATTTAATTCAAATGTTGGGTCACCAAAAGGCAGTTCAGAATTTTCTATTGACTTTGTTTTGATTACTTATTCAAATTAAATATTACGATCATCGCAGATAAAACAAAGCAAAACCTGGCAATATTACAGTCAGTGGGGCAATTAACATTCACACTCTACTTGTTAATTTAAAAAACTGTATCAATATAGATCAAATTAATGTTACTTGGTTTATGACAGAAGATGCATTCCCAGTTGAAAATTTCAATCTGGGTTACAAAATTCATAAATGAGATGATCAGCAGACCTACGATTATTCACTGAAGTAGTTCATTCACAGTTCTATAACAAGCACATTTCAGACATGAACTGCAGATCTACAATGATTCAAGGCAAAATTTGCCAAAGAAAATCCTCTGCTAAGATCAGCCTGTGCAAGTTAGAGATACAGGATGTGGTTGCTTAGTTACTAAGCTGGAGTCCACCTGGAGAGCACAATGCCTCTGCACTTCAGAGCGTGGAGATGGGTTTTGCCCTTTACTTTTGAATGACATTACTGCTGAATATTAAAATCTAAAACGTGGAACCAGAAAATTTCAACCAACAGCCACTCTGGTCTGGCAGCCTCATGGCAACTGCAGCCAGTGGTAGTGTGACCATCCTTCCATCGCAGAAGATAGAACCACAGGGAAAATAATAGACAAAACTTCATTTTAAGAGGCATTTTAGAGAATGTACCTCATATATTTTTCTCTCAAATGCACTCCTACTGCATTCAGATAGACAATTCACAGTGCTTTGATATCTGTTTTAATATTTTCAATGTATCCATGGTTATTTTTTTATAAAGATTTTTTAACTTTTTACAATTTAAAAAGTATAATATCATTAACCTGTAGTAGTTGAAATTAATTTTCCTTTGAAGCTCAGTCTTGACAGAAACAGAATTTAACAGGTTTCTGCTATCTGCCAAAATTAGCTTATAAAAGAAAATATACTTTTTACTGCTGCTTTTGAGTTCTGAGTTCAGACCAGGCTTAGTAACTTCCAGATGTGAAAATGGGAAGAAGCTAGGATGTGAGGAAGAGATTTCAGACTAACCTTAATAAAATTTTTCTGGGAATGTGAGACAGCTCTTCAGAATTTCTCAGTCTACAGTACTCTTCATGCAAGCAACAGAGGTTCAGCCTTGCAGCATGTTTCAAACCTTCAGTAATGCTTACTATTTCCCCAAAAGACAGCCTTTTTCTTTTGAGAAAATAACTGAATCATGTTTGCTGACATAAAAATGTGGAGATAAATATTTAAGAGCAAATGCATACCACTGGTGGGATGTTTTTTCTGTTTTGCCAAAATGAGTTTTTACACAATTACAATTATGATGAAATAATTTATTTACTTACCGCAATTTACTTTTTTTTTGTGAATAAAGAAATGTAGACTTCAATCCATACAAAATAATTTGGTTTTTATTTTAAAACTTTTAAATTTTTGAAACTTTTAGAGCTGATTAGGTGTTATGGTTGTATTAGGTTGGATTAGGTTAATGGTTGGACTAGATGATCTTCAAGGTCTTTTCCAACCTTGATGATTCTGTGATTTTGTGATTATAACAACTTTTAGGATACAGTGCAAGACAAGTCATACCTCTTCATCATCCTCATATTTGTCAAGTTTAACAAGTTTAAAATTGTAAATGGGGAATCCTAACCTGCTGTAGAAAAAACTAATTTTTCCAGACATGCTGTATAAAAAAGAAAACCTAGTCAACATTTAAAGATCTTTCACTTTTAAGGTATAGAGGCCAGTATCTTGTGGATACATGCCTCACAATCTCAGTGCATTCAAATATAATAAAATAAGATCTCTCTTGTAATTCTGAAATGTTTTTGACATACAAGGAAAATCAATTGAAAAACCTCAGCTGTAAAACTTTCAAGATGAAATGATAATTTATCTGTGAACCTTTTTATGATATACAGTATGTTGGGTAATTACTCATCCATTAGAGTTTCCTATTATTGGATAGCATAACCTCCAACTTAAAATTCATAAACGGTTATATTTTAAAAATTCAAATGTTCAATTTGAGTATTTCCGTTAAATTTTCAAATATTTATAATGTATTTTCACTGCTGTCTTGAAAATAATCAGGAAGACAGTGGATTATTCCCCTTTCAACTGTGCAACAATAAGTTAGAATCAGAAGCATTTTCTACCATTTGAAGCCTTAGGGGCCACAGAGAAAAGTATTTTAAAATCAAATCTTTAATTGTTTTCTTAATTGTAAGAGATGCTGACATACTGTTGCGAGTACACAAAGCTTTTGTTTTGGAAGGTATACAGTTTTAACTATGAGTGACTCTTGGAAAACAGCATGATTTAATTTGCCATCACAGTCAAGTAATCTATATGAATGACTTCAGAAAATCTTATGGCATGCTTTTTTATGCTTCTGGAGCTGTCATCTAGTTTTTTTCTAATTTTCATATTTCTTAGCAACAAAACAGATTTCAAACAGTTTGTTTATAGAAGTTACCCTGGAATTGTTTTATCACTCACACTATTTATATGCATTGGTGTATTTAAGGATTTAAGTAGTTAAGAAACTTCTGCATAAACTGGACAAAGTATTGTATTGATCTATGCACAGTAATTTCTTAACAAATTCTAGAAAGTACAGAATATCTTTTTAGAGATTGCATCTTAATGACAGTTTACCATTACAGTTATAGCCACAGTCTTTGTAGAAATGTAGCTTGACCCAGTAAAAATCCATAAATAATACACAGAGACAACCTTACTGTGGTATTACTTGCCTGTGTAACACCCATTTCATACCTAAAACTCAGATGCTATTTTCTGTACAGCTAATATTTACCCATGTGAAATGTATGGGAAGGACCTCCAGCCATAATCTGACTCCCTACTGGCATGAGACCTGGGGGGATGCATCATCATCCCCTCTCTTCTTTACTGTGTGGGGAGGAAAAGGAGGCAGAGATTGTCCAGGAGCCATGCACTCCAGCAGATGAATGATTAAGGGACCACAAAGTCCCTTGCAGGTGAGCCTTAGCTGCTCCAGAGGGGTGAATATTCACTAGTGTTTCTTCTCTGACCTTTGGATCACTCTCTTGGGTTCTTTAATTTTCATTTAAATTGAAGGCCACAATGAAGGTGGAAATCCACCCCACTTTTTCTGATGGAATCTCCCATCTCTGAAACCTCCATTTTGCCATTTGAATGGCAAGTGACTTTTTTTCCCCCCTCTTTGCCATTCCATCTTGGGGCTTCCTTCAGCTGCCCTCCTTCATTAACAGTTCCTAGCACACAAGCAGTATAATCCAACAAAACCATACTGAGGTGAAGCCTGCTTTCCTGCAGGCTGCTGAAGCCTGGCTGGGAATTAACAGGAACCTCCAGTAATGGTTCTCCTCAGCAGCTACTATAAATGGTGGGCTACCCTGCTCAGTCAAGACACCAAAAAATCACAATAAAGCACACCAGAAGTCACTGGCAAAGTTTTGTAATGTTATTGCTTGTACATCATATCCTTAGATGTGTTAAAAACATACAAGTGTTGGCCGGAGTAATGTCATATTTTAACAGGCAAAAAATAAAGCCACATCTACAGCTCTTATTTCAGGTGAGCAACAGAGCACAGTCTTAGAACTACATAAAAAGACAAGTTGTTTTTTTTAATGGTGTGATTAATTATTATTGAAATGCTAACTTTCTTTGGGCTGAATTCTACTCTGAAAATGAGATTTAATCAGGAATTACTGTGCTTAGTGTTGCTCTGCACAGGTTTGATTGATTGATTCAGTTTTCTTCTTGCTCATGCAAAAAAGATGCAATAAGACACGACTCTTAAATTAAAGAGTGGATTATCACCTTCAGGGAAAAATCAAAGGAATTAGGAAGAACCTCAAATAAGGGATGGATGAACACATTAATGACAGAGGGGTTAGTATTCACTGTCTGCTACTCTGAAAGAAAGGAAGATCATTTGAGCATGTGTATGACAAAGCTTTTTCAGTCTCCTGAAGCCCAATTTGTTAACTGTTAGCGCATGCTTAACCCTTTGATAAAAGGTTGGAAAATGAGATGTGCATTGTTA
The DNA here is from genome assembly GCF_965140245.1 of Athene noctua. Taxonomy (NCBI): domain Eukaryota; kingdom Metazoa; phylum Chordata; class Aves; order Strigiformes; family Strigidae; genus Athene; species Athene noctua. Next base: position 194,291,820 of record NC_134037.1, read on the forward strand.
AATCTAAAGTAATTTTTCATTATTATTAACATTATTAAATGCGGTATTTTGCCCTGTATGTTTTTGTTGGATAAGTAGGCACTCATGTTCCGCCAGTTAATCCTGTTCTTTTGTGTATTTTAATTATAAAACACCCAATAATGTGGATGACTGCTTCTAATAAATTAAAAATATCTGGATAAATAGAGAGGTGGTGTCGTCTATTAGGTGCAATATCCAGGTCTGGTTAAAAACAGGAAAGTCTGCTTGAGCTCTTCAAGTAGAAAGACTTTTCTGCAGCTTAACACAGATGTAAAAGACTTGTTCTCAACTCTAGCAGAGTTGCCTGAAGCATTAGGACCTGGGAAATTTTGTTCAATGGCAGAAATAATCGGCACACACAACATCAGATTTTGTCTGTTCAGCCTTCCTCATAAATACTGTTGCTAATTCTACATGTGACATGAAAAGCATTTTGCAGGCTTGTGAGATTTATACATTTTCAGCTCAGTGTGGTTTAACCACAAGCTTTGTATCTTGGAGGAAAACAACCTATTTGTGCATTTCCTCAAAAGCAGTGGTTCATATGCCTCTGAAGCAGAGCAGATAAAATGCCTATGCTGTGGCCAGTTTCAATGCTTGTCTCATTGCTGGTGCTGCTAGTCATCCTGCAAAGCCAGTGTAGCTTTTAGTCACCACCACTTACACTAACTTCTGATGGTCTGAAACAACGGACTTGACATGGTTTTTTAATCAGGCCCTTACAGGTGTTCTTTTGTCAGTACACAGAACTCAGCAACCCTTAGAGACTGGGTTTAGCCAGCATTTCTTTGTGGGGTCTCAGCAAAATTTGGATTGTTCCATGATGTATTTGCCCAGATGGAAACTGAGCTCTTTGGAAAGCCTCATCATCATTATCTAAGTGTGACTTTATCGCTCTACATCAGCATAACCTTTCTGGGGACCTCATCATGGGTGAAAGTACTGAGCTGAGGAGAAAAAAGGATCAGGAGAAAATGTACTCCAGTAACCTCTTACTAATGAATGAATGCATACTCATGCATACTTCAGCTATCTGCTTTGATACCCAAACACAATAGAGCTATAGACTAGGCTCAGAATTTGACCTTCAGTATCTTACCACCAGGGCATTTATTCATCAACCGGTTTCTTCAGGCTTAGGTTGTTTTCTTAAATCTGTGCTAAGTAGTGAAGAAGCCTGGTAACCCCTGCTGTGCTGGGGGAGATTATTCCCATCCAGCGATGATGGTATAAGACGGGCAAACTTGAGCCCAACAAGTAACAACATTTCCTGCCAATTCTTCATCAAGAGAATCCAAGCTTTACTAAACAGCATTAGTGATGGGATAATGTTTACTTCTGTCTGTCAAGGCCTCCTTTTCAATGGAGGTACAGGAGAGATCTAAATAAAATCTAGCCCCTCTTGGTCATGAAATATCATATTATGTTGTGAAGCACAGGTTATACAGCTGAGAGAATAACAATTTGTGGACAGAACTACCCTGGAAAAGCCACTTCTGCTGCTTTTCTGCATGTCCCTATCTGCCTTTTATACGACGGTTTATCTTTTATATTATGAAATATATCTTTCTTCATGGTTCTCATAGTTCAAAGATTTTTTTGAGAAGAATGACACTTGACTGCCATTTTGCTTGCTCAAGCCTTCAAGCTCTTGAAATGCAAAGGTTTATGGGTTTTGTCTCTGTTTGTCCCTCACATATATATATATATATATATAATTGGCTGATTAAATTAACTGGTGCGGAGGAATCCCCGTCCTAAGAACAGTATCTTCAGCCACACTTGTGGCTTCAGTCAACATTTGTCTTTTGAGACTGTAGAGGAAAAATACACAATACAAACACAAAATCAAGGAGCAGAAAGCATTTTTTTCCTTGATCAAAAATGGTGATGACTTTTATTCCTTTGCTACATATTGAACACCCATCCACCTATAGAACATGATATGACAGCTTTCAGTAGGGGAAATTAATTCAGTAGACACGAGGCCTTGATGACTCTCTGATCAATTCTCAGAACTGCCCCTTCCCCTTTGAAAGTAGGGATAATATGAAGATGTATTTTGGGAGTCTCCATGGGATCAGGCCAGATATCCAGGGTTTTAGAAAGAGGAAAGAGCACTTCCCTTTTAGGTAACAATCTGAAACTGTTTTAACATCCCTGAATGGGTTCTCCTACCTGTGGCGAACAATCTTCAGATTTTAAGCGGCTACCTTTGCTTGTGCCTTTTGGTCACAGCTGCATTGACATATGCAGTAGCACATGTGAAAAAAGCTTTGTCACCATGTTTTAATATTACATGTATTTGAATATGGATCAAAATATCCAGGGTTTAAATCAGAAATATTGCTACCACTTGTGAACAAAGGCAGTTAACACCACCCCCTTACTTGCTTTTAATCCATGGAGAGGCTGCTGGATACTGGAGGTCTGCTGTTTTCTGACTGCCCGAGCTTGGAACAACACGGACTGCTGCTAAGGTTAGCTTTCCACATGGATAGGGCTGCTGTGCATTTACCTACAGCAGATGAGGGATGATAGGACCTACTTGGCTTACCAAAATAATTGTTCGACCTTCAAGCATTCTCATATCAAGCTCACGAGAGACAATGTGACAATGCTTATAAACAATAAATGTGACAATGAATGCTTATAAACAATAAAATCTAGGCTTTTATAAACAGCAAAGCATAGGCTGTATGGGGACTCGCTGTGTTCTCTAGTGTGTTTTACTTAGAGCAGTTTGGTAGTTACGGGCTTTCCAGCCATGCACTGAATGTCATGACAAGTGTACCATGAGTGACATGCTTTCTCTCCTGTCCCTTCCCCAAGGTGAAAGTTCTACCTGCAGTCCACCGCTACTTTGTTTGGCAGAAGTTTTGTTTTAAATGCATGTGCTGCTATTTGTGTACGTTAGAAAAAGTGAGGCTTAAAGCAGAGGCCTTGCACTTGGCACATATGATGCAGGCTTGTACTGTTCATAGTTTTTGGGGTGTTCGTTCCCCATAAGATGATGTTTATCGTTATGGGAAATTCTCTTTCAAGTGAGGAGCAAAGCTGGTTGTCATAGCGTTCACATGGGAACTTTAGGTGAATTTGGCACCCAAGCCGAAGTGCTTCAGAGACAAGAGACTTGGGCTGGACTCAGCATTTATGAAAACACTGAAAGAGGATACTTGTTTTAGTCTGTGCTGGTGAGGAGGAGTGTTGCAGCCTTCTGTACTTGCTGGAATTTGCCAAGGGCTCGTGACTTCTTGCTCATATACATGTAATTTCTTTAGTCCAGACAAGAGTTGACAAAAACTTGTATTATGGGGAACCGGTCATCATCTGTCAGAATAGGGAGGAAGGGTCCTGGAACTGGAAGTGGTGGGATGTTGTAGCAAATGAGTGCTTGGCATCTGTCAGGAGCCCCTGGAGCTCTTGCAAACAGCTGACTCAGTGTGCCAGTTGTGTTTTGGTAACTTCAACCAAAGTCTACAAGAAAGCCCCTGGAGTTCTTCTCTTCATACAATAGCATAACGTCTTTCTGTTGTAGGACTCACTTGTGACTGTCTGCTCTTCTCAATACTCAGGAATAAGCTGATGGCAGTGATACTGTTGTAGAAAGTTAGAACTATTTTATGTAATGCATTGCTGTCATACAAGTCCAATTTCATAGTATCCACATACGGAGCTGGATAAATCCGTAACCCCCACTGACTTTTTGGGCAACAGAAAAAAATGGAGGGCCAAATGACACAAGTGTGGTTTCACACCAGTATCTAGTTGATGCATCTTGTAGGCAACAGCTTACACTATTTTGGTGCAACCAGGACTCCGGCTGCTTCCCTAAATTAGAGTAACAGCATCTCATTGCTGACAGTATCAGCACAGACTCCCGGAGGAGGGGAATGGATGTCTGCTCAAAAGGCACTGATGGAAACAAATTTGTCTAAACTGGAGTGGCCAGACTGTGACTCTTGTGAACAGTCTGACACTTGTCCTCATGCTGGGCTATATCCTATGACCGGCTTCAAGGCTATGCCAACATAAGGCTGCTGAGTAATCGACTCCTTGGCTGCTAGATGGGGCATCTTAGGTTACGCTAACTTAAAATCTAAACTGTTTCTATCCTATATCTTGTCCTGAATCCAGGGTAGGACACAGTTAGGATCCAGCTTCTATTAGATGAGTCTGTAGATAGCTTCTGACTAACTTCTTTAATTTGTTCAGGTGTGAAAATCTTGATGCACTGCATTAGCTGGATAGAAAGGATGTACTCAGAGCTGATTATGCTACTATGTGCTTGAAGGGCAAAGGCAAGATTTCTTCCCCAATTACGACATTGCCAGTCCTTGTTGTCAGTAATGCTAGTTCACCTTCACCCATGGGAAGAAGAGACAGGGAGAAGAAACAAAGCTTTGCAAAACTACCAGGCTTCACTATGGCTTGCAGTGGGGCTGGTGGTGGGCAAAGCTGGTCAGAATTAGTTCCTGTAGCTCCAGTACCCCAAGGAGCAGGGGAAGAGAAAAGCTGGCCATAAAAAGCAGTCACACAAAGAGAGTAAATTAGTAGGAGCCACGTAGTGCCTGCTACTACGGAGTGAAAGCAAACTTCATTAGGCTTGTTGTGCCTGGGAGCCATCCTTGGGGGAAAAAGTGCATTTACATAGCATATGGGACACTTTGAATTCAGCTGGATTTGTCACTGCACCCATGAAGTGAAGTGTCACTACTTATTGAACATATTCCACCCTTTCCCCAAACATAAGAAATATAATAGATAAGCAATCAAAACTCATACGGCATACAGAAAAATGCATTAGTTAAGCTGTGCTTTTTGAAGGAATCAAATGATCATGTGGTTACAACGCGATGGTTCATCAGAGGGATACAATGGTGTTACTGCTACACAGCTATATTCAGAGAGCTTTTTCAGCTGGGATTTCAACCTCAGTCTCCAGTTCTTATTTCTTCCCAAAGGAGATGACAACTAGGAGCAGCACTGCAGGATGCTGATTGATCTCTTGTGACCATTAGATGACATTATTTTTTCTGATAGTTATCATAAATAACATTTACTATTAAAACACATGACAAAAACTCTATTACATTTTTTGTCCTGTTTTGAAAGAAATGCATTTCTATAATACAAGATCAAATCTGGCTAAAAGGTATGGGACTGGAACTTTTTTGATCAGACTGTTTTGCTCTAAATTGGAAAAGCAAAAAAAAAAAAAAAAAAGAAGAATCTTCTTTGTCAAGGGAATTTGAAGTTGCCACAATCAAAAGTCAAAACTTCCACGTAATCTGAAATGACCAAGAATATTTTTACAATGTAATGTCTAGTGACAAAAACACTTCAGAAAATTCAGGTCACCAGACAAAATTAATTCAAAAGTGATCACATGGTAATTTTTCTTTCATTTTAGATGTCAGCATATCTCATGTAACTTGCTGGATGAATAGACCAAGTCCTGTAAGTTCTAAAAATAGTCAGTAATTCAATAGTAAAGACTTAAAAAAAACCCCCAACAATATTTGGCTGATATTTGACCCTCCGCTTCAGCCCTCACCTGCACCACCACACTTCAGCTGCCTGCACTCTCAGGTGTGCCATCACACATGCTTATTGTGATCAGTGCTGGTCAGTGAAATGATCCAATTTAGCGCCCAAATGGGGCTAAAGCAATTGAGCTGGCGCAGAGAAGATGCTAACCTGTAAGAAAGGGATGGGAACAAGCCCTGTGCATGTGTGTAATGTTGTATAATGTCTTAGCCCAGTGCACAGTTGAAGCTGGTGTTTCGTGGAATTCCCCCCTCCTCCTGTATTAATTAATTAGATAGTGACAAGCACACTCCCAGTGTCTTGCGCCTGGTCTTCAACACTGCTCATTTGTTAAACGTTTCCCGGCCTGAGGGTGACTCATGTTTTTCCAAGGGATTTAGGAGCTAGCACAGACAAGGTCCACTTTCCAGTAGATACCCTACTTTAGAAGTTACGAGAGTTGAATATAATGGGTGTGGGCTGCTCCATCCCAGAGAGCCTTATTAATAGAGAATGGTCCTGGGTGGTGCTCATTTGCGAGAATGTCTGCTTACATACTTGTTCATCCATTTATTGTCCATACTACATGATTTATAAAGGCAAAATTATCCACTGTCCCTCTGCAAACTGTTACTGGAGTTCGATCACCTCTGGAGTGGACATGGAGGCCCTTGGCAGTCCTAATAGGCTTAAGTTTGGTCACTCTTCATCATCAGGCTCAATCGGACCCTCAGCCACTGAATAGAATTGAAATGGGAACTGCAAAAGAATCAGTTCTGAGGCTGGAAAAAGATTTTCTGGGTAATATTTCTGAATCATTTTGGTGTTGTACTGCCATCTTTTTTGGTTAATACTGCTTTTAGCAATGAAACTGCTTTGCTTTGGGTAGAACTCAGAACTTCTTTGCTTTCTTAGAAAAACTAAATTGTGCTGATTTGTATTTTTTCCTTATGCAGGCTGCATTTGTTTGCACACAAGATGTGAGTAATGAAGGAGTCTACAAAATTCAGTTGGCAAAATTCTATCAGAGTTTGCAAGAAACAAAACAAACACAAAAACAGCCCATCAAGTAAAAGTGGCTGATTGATGCAAAAGGCAACACAGATGGAGGTAATGGGGTTTCAAAAGAGGAATTAGAGAAGTTCTGAACAGAGCCTCATAAATCTGCAGTTCAGCTTTGCCAAGAATTGCAGTGGCAAATCTTCATTATGGGAGATATTTCTGCACTGTACTCACCCTTGAGAGCTTTGCTAGGGCAGCCACGGGGAAAGCATGATCTAGTGGTGACTGCAAGACCAGCAATCAGCATTCCTGAGCCCTGCCAGGCTGCACTGCTGACTCACGCAGAGGCCTTGAGTTAGTCACTCATTGCCAGATGCTTCGACCTGACCTTGTCAAGGTGCCGCAAACAAGGAAGCAAAACAGACTTACCTTTGGCAACTCTGGCAAACAAGTTTTATCATGTCATACTTCAGCTTCCCCCATGCCACCAGACAAGAAGCGTGGCCAAAGAGAAACTTTGGGCCACACCAGGCTGTTTTAGGGTCAGGGGCTATTGCCCTGGCATGGTGGAGCCACAGAGGAGTTGTTTGTAGCAGAGGAGAACGAGGGAGGCTCGGTTGTCGCAAAGGAAACATGAGGACTGGTCGAAAGCTCTTTGTACATAGGCAGAGGAGAAGCCAGTGGCTCAGCAGATCCTGTGGGAAAGATTGGTGAGAGAGGAGGATGTAGAGCTCCAGGGAGGGATCGACATGAACATACGAAATAGCCTTGTGCCACGCCAGCTCAGCTAAAGGACTTGTCTCTCCGTAGACAGAAGCTGGCCTTAAGTCTTCCACCAAATGGGAAAAAGATCACCAGTCCTAACAGTGGGCTGATAAATCTGGGAGGCCTGCAAAATTTGGGGATTTTTCTGTTTTATTCCACCAGTTTCTCACCAGAGGGCATGTCTCATTGCTAGTCTGGGAAGGGCTGTCCTTGGTATGACAGGCGCTCTGTCTCGAGGCAATTGCTCTTTCTCTGCTATGGGATCACATGTGAGGAGCCTGATCTATGTTAGAAAAAGATCACCAGGAGTTTCTGAAACTCTCCACTTGGGGTTGGGTTTTTCCTGAGGGTTTCTCTCTGTAGTGCCTCTTGATACCATTTCTCGTACCACCATCTCCAACCACTAACTCTGGGCTAGACTAATAGACTTAAACCTGACTGACAAAGCCTAAAAAAAAGAGCTGAGACCTGAGTGGCGCTTGGTTAGACCTGCAAACTCAGGGGAGAAGGAGCCGTAATCACCCTTCTCCCTGCCTGAGCTTAGCTCCCCTCACCTCTCAGTGCTGGCTCTGGACCAAACTTTCATGTTTCATCACAGGAGATAACTTTGTTATTAATCACATTGTTGCATCCGGTATTTATACATAGAAAATTCAACCTGTATTCCAGATTATTGAAAATCCCTCCTAAGTGCCAGCAGATGGTTAGTTTTTGACTGCAGCTGCCCAGATCCTGTTACCGGTAAGGATCCTTATCAGCTGTGAGGGGAGATTTTCAAGGAGGAGCAAATGAGAGTGTATGCTGCAGAGCTGTAATCTGGGGTTTGGAGTCAGTCCACATCTCACAGAGCCATATATAAGTGCCATTAAAATCAGTCCAGGAGCTCCTACTGCAGTAGGCAGCTTAGACACAAACACAGGTAACAAGCTGTGTCCTGAGCCTCTGTCCCTGGTTCCCCATGGCTGTGAAATGCTGGAGGGTTTGGGGTAGATCTCTGCTCTTCTGGGCAGAGGAGGGTAAGATGTTGTAACTAAGCCATATGGTGCCTATTTTCTGTTACTGTGACCCTTCAGTGACATCTGAAAAGCTTCAAGGAGTGATTCATAAAACTGCATTTATAACACTACACTAATGAGGCTGTAGGAAGAGGTGGCTACAAATCTCTGTAGGCATGGGCTAGGCCTGGCTATGCACCACAGGCAAAACTGAAAGCTGTCCTGAACTGTTTGTACTAACCCACAGGTCGGGTTTTATTTTAGGACATAGGTCTCTACCAGACTGTGAAGTCTCCTTGGTGCTCTAGCAGTCCCCCAGGGAGGTGGTGGACATCCCTCTACATGAGATCTGACCCTGAGACCACACAGCACTCTGTAAGGAGCAAGCCTTCCTTCAGAGAGGGAAATACCTCAGTGCAGTCAGTGCCTCTCTTGTTTCTGCTCTGTGACTCTTGGAAAACCAGGCTAGTGAAACATGTTTGCCAGTTTTAATCCTTGGATAGCACAGCAAAGCCTTACATCCTTTGTGCTGCTTCCAGCTACAGCATTGCTTTGCTAAACATATTAAGTGTTAGAATTTTTGTACTCTCTTGGTAAAAACAGATAAAAATAATACTTATGCTGGAGCTGGCCGATTTGAGCTAGTGAAATGCTGAAAACTCCCAGTTGTCTTTGAATAGATACATTTCAAAGTATTGCCCAAATACTTTGGAATAATATTAAAACGAAGGGTTTTTTTGTGAAATATTTTATTTGATGTTTGCAAAACATTCGATATCTGCAAGCTATTGGAGTAGACTCTCAGCTCATGGTGAGCGCTAAGCAACATGCTTCATGACTGCAGCACTAAAGCTTCCCTCCTGACAACCAGTGACTCGCGCACCACTGTGCTTCTTTTTTGACTTTTCTGGAGGTAATTCACGCTAAATTCATGAAGCATTTGCAGAATGGCTTCTAATCACAAATAGATAAACGATTATGTTATCTCAGAAATTGCAGTAAATTAAATTATGCAGTTTTATTTGCTGTGCACCCAAATGTTTTAGTTACTCTTTGAAAAGAGCTATAAGCTAAATTCCTCTTTCCGAAACTATTAATGGACATATTTTCTGTCACAGCCGGAGTTGCATATGTATTATGTGACAAGCTGTCTTGTTAAATTCCTTTGAACAAATCCTCATTTAGTACCACACGTGCAAATTCTTCTGGAGCCAGTGAGAGCAGCAAGTGCATATCTGAGAGCTGCATTTTGTCTGTTGAATCAAATTGCCCAGACCATCAGATGACCAAAAGGGATGAGGGAAAAGATGTGGTACCATTAATATGCTGGTATGCTGGAAGGATATAGAGGGGCATGCCTTTCTAGATGCATAACCATTTTCCAGTGATGAGGAAAGCTGGAGAAAGTGAGGATATTTGAGAAGCTGGGAAAGAGATGTAGCAACTGAAGCTAGTGGGAGAGCATGACTGTACCCACTGTCAGAGTTTCAGTGCACCAAACCAGGGCGCCTCACCCCATAATGACACAGCTAAATGGAAAGATTTTGTTTCTTTTGTGTCTCCACCCAGTTAGATAAAGGTATAGTTAACGAAAGCCAGGTCACACCTGTCTACTGGCACCTTTTCCTCTCTCATTACGTGTGTTACCTTCACAGATAGATTTATCTCGGAATAGAGATAAAGGGAGTTCTTTTTTTTTGTTTTCTGTTTTCTTTTTAGTTTTAGAGGAAGTGTTTCATACCTGAAAGGTACAGATTGCAGTTTCTTTTACCTTCTCTAAGCTTAACTCTGATGGCAGGATGGGAGCTGCTGAATCTGTTATGCTTGATCCACTAGTGAATAAATATGTAAATAAAAAATCGGGGCTGCACAGATTATAGCCCTCTGACAATAGTTCATTAATAGCCATGAAGGCTATTAGCCAGGGATATTTTAAGTATTTCATGGAATTAAAAAGATTTATGCTTTTGATTTTAATGTTTTCACATTCTTTATATCTTTTTGCATATTATGATTTGAAGGAATTTTGATTCACCTCAAAATACTTGTTAATGCAATGGGAACACTTCATTGTCTACTGTAGTTGGTTCTAGACCTGCATCTTTCATCAATACTTTCTCCCTTATTTCTAACAAACAACCCAAATCAGCATAACAGAATTTGACCTACAATGAATTTGGGATGCAGACATGTCTGAGAAAGGACAGGTTTCAGTTAATTATGGAATTATCTGTCCTGAAGCAAAAATCCTTCTTGAAGGTACCGTGTGTTCAGATGATAGAATGTTTTTTCAACTTCAGGCCTCTGGCAGAATAATGTCCTCATGTTGAAACTTCTACAGGTGCTTCATGCAACATTGAGTAAATTACTCCAGAGTGAGTTTGGCTGGGGAGAAGTGACAGTAGTTTTATTCATTGCACAAGCACCTCAGTCAGTCTGTCTGCTCATGTTTCTGGAAACCTCTGTGGTCTGATTCACTATTTCCTTACTGTTTGTTCTGGGACTGGGAGTAACTATGCAAACATGATGTTGATGCAATATTGCAGGGAGTATCTAGGCTAATCCCTGCATTCAACTTCTGAACATGTTTGTTGAGAGCAAGGGGTTGGATTCCTTACTGTCTTCTATCCCGTGCTGTCTGTAAGCCTATTGAGCTATAGCCGCACACAAAGTGTTTTACACTTATTTTCTAACTGTAAATCACCATGCACAAGCCAGTGAAAGAGATAATTTCTAGTACACAGTAGACATGTTCTGACAGTTGGCAGAAGGATGTAGCTAGCACAAGAAATATCATTACACTCAAAACTTTTTCACAAATTGTCAGTTTCTGAGGAATCATCTTTGTCTTCAAAATCATCTAAGGCAGTCAAGCTAACACCTTAGTTTTGGTATTGGTGGCTATGTGATTTCAGGGAAGAATCAGAATTTGCTTCCCTCCAGATTTGCTCTAATATGTCCAAATATTTAGTTCTTCTATGAGGACTCTTCTGGTGATTCAGAGTTTAGTTGGAAGGCCAGTATAGGAGCCAGGAATGTGTTTTTAAAGGTCTGTGCCACTTAATATGCATTTCAGGCAGCATTCATCTCAGCTAACACTGAGCACCTCCGGTGTAGTCATCTACATCTGAGCCGGTCATGTACGTCCCATTTCAGTAACTGTGAGAAACATTTGACCTGCTTTAGATATCTACCTTATGAGGAAAGGTAGGAAAGCCTGCTTCCCTCCATCAGCTGTGAAGGGTTCCATGCAACACAGACAGATGGGGAAGTCTGCAGCACGTTTGGCCATGGGACATCCCACCCTTTGCAGCTGAGCAAGAAGCAGGATTTGATACAAGAAGGAGCTCATTTACAGTAGCAGAATGTGTGAAGGTAGAAAAAACAGCAGACCTTCCAGACCTGCTTTGCAGTTCCTGATTCTCCAGGGAGTGTTGTGTTGTTTTTGGAGACATTTATGAGGGAGGAGGATTTAACTTTTCCTTTAAGGACTGTGAAGTTTCTAAGAGTGGTTGCAAGCCTTTTTAGGAAAGAAAAGATCGACTTCTGTCTCTCTGCAGACGCTGCCACTTTTAGTTGCAAAGCAGCAGTATGGAGATCAGAAAGGTTTTCTGTTTAATCTCCCAGCCAAAACTACAAAGATATGAACAATTCTCTAGAAAAACACAGCTAAAAGATTGCACTTCCTGGCAGTGGCTGTGTAGCACTGAATTGTAGGTGGATGTGGTGTTTTGATATTGTAAAGTGTACATGGCCTGCAGACAGGCAAGACAGAAGTCCATGGGACCCAGGATTCATCCAAGGGTTCTGAGGGAGATAGCTATGGCTTTCTGCCATCTTTGAAAGTCTGTGGTCATCGTGGAAGGTCTCCAATGACTGGAAAAGGGCAAATGTCACATCTGAAGGGTGAGAAAGGATCCAAGGAACTGCAGGCTGGTTAGTCTAACCTAGAAATATGATGAGCATATCTTCTGGAAGCTGTGACTGGACACATGAAGAACAGGCAGGGTAAATGGGAACAGCCAGCATGGGCTTAACAAGGACAAATCACGCCTGAGCACCCTGCCTGCCTTCTGTGCTGAGATGACTGGCTCTGTGAGCATGGGGAGAGCAATGCTCATTAACAAAGATGTTAAATGCTACTGACCCCAGTACTGACCCCTGAGGGAGGCCACTAGCAGCCAGCTGCCAGTGGGACTTTGTACCTCTGACCACAAGCCTTTAAGCCCAGTGATCCAGCCAGCTTTCCACCCACCATACAGTCCATTCATCTGTTTCAGCACTTTGGCCCTGAGAATGATATGAGAGGCTACAGTGCAGGTCAAGCTCAAGTCAAGAGGCAACTGGCACAAGTTGCAACAATGGCAATCCTGATCAGATAAAAGGAAAACCAAACCTCACAGGAGGGTTGGTTGCCTCATGAGGCTCTGGAACCCCTGTCCTTGAAGATGCTCACAGCACACCTACCCAAGGCCCTGAGCAACCAGACCTAAGAGAGCCCTGTTCTAGTGAAGGGAGGGACCAGATGGATGAGAGGCACTCAGCCAGGTCCCTTCCAAACTGAATTATTCTATGATCTATCCTGTGGTGTATGTGTTTATACGTAGGTGTGCAGGAGACTTTCCGCACCATCTCTGGCCTTGTGTGGGAGGCTGGTTTGTACCTTAATTCAAAACAGTCATGTCTAGTTTTATCTGAGAGAAGAGACAACCTTCTGAGAGCTGATGGTTTTGTTTCCACTTCTGTTATGAAGGTGGCAGGATCACCAAAGCTACCATTGTGTTCAGGACTAATTACTGCCTATTGGAGAAAAAGAATATGGGGGTGTATTGTCCTCTTACAAGGTCAGGTGTGGAAGCTGTCTGGGCAATGGGAGGGGGCCTGTGCTATCCAGCAGAGGAGGGGCTCCAGGACAGAGCTGTCAGTCTACTGCTTATCACCCCCAATATACATCTCTCTTGTGTGTGTGTGAGTTTGTTGTTCTTCCCCCTGCCCTTGCTCTAAAATTAAAGATATTAGAAATCTGTATCAGTATTTCAGCATGGCTTTGCCACACAGAAGCAGCTGAAGAGAAATAACAGCAAGGATAGACCCATGGGGAGCAGCAGTGAGGGGCAGTACATACCTTCTCTGTCCTCTGGATAAGAAACAGAATAACCTTTAAGGGCTCACACAATAGTAAGAATGTTCATGAAGTCATCAGTGTTTAATCTAAGAAATTTATGTTAATATTGCCTCCAATATCATGATAGAGATAATTCCTGTGAATGGATAGGAAGGGTCTTACATCCATGTATACTTACTGCCATCTGTCCTCATTTTGGATCTTCTTAAAGATATGTCAGGTAGGGGTCCTCTGACCCATTTTACAGAAAAGCTATCTACACTGAAGATTCCCTCTGTGGTCAGAGGAGAGATGTAGGTATTTCCAGGGAGTAATTTCTCTCTTTTGATAGCATATCTTCAGAATAGATAATAGAGCTTCCTGGCAATACCTGCTCCTTTCAGGCTACTGGTGAGGAAGCGTGGGTGATGAGCTCAAATGCAGACATCTGCACTGTAAACATCAAGAGTGAGGATTCAGCTCACTCTGATTTTAGGGTGTTAGGGTCCTGTGTGCACTACAGGAGGTTTTAATTGCCCTGAACAGCCTCCTACAGGACACCCAGACATGCACCCTGTACCCCTAGTGCCCAGGGGCTGCATGTGAGCTCAGACCCTGCTGTTAAGTCCTTCTCCTGGCTATGTTGTAGGTTTATCTGTGCCTTCCCTGCCATCCCCTGCTGACCCTGACTTGCTCCCTGGACTCCCCATATTGAATTCACACCTGAATCCTTGCCTGCTGCTCCCCTCTGAAGGGCTTGATTCAGTCATTTCAGCTGTGGAGCCATTTGATGTTGGATCTCCTGCTTAGTCTTGAACTGCTGCTCCAGTAGTCTCCCACAGATCCTCCACCAGCCCCATGGGGATGTCACAGCCACCCAAAGGGGTGTGAAACTGTGTTAGACATCAATGGGCAAGCAGCTGGACTGTGCCTCCGGTGTCTAAAGCTTAAGTGCCTGCACGGGAGCAAAGTGTCTAAACTCTTGCTACAGTCATTAAGATTCTAGACCATATAGTTAGCAGATCCTGGAGAGCAATTTGACTGACCAAGTGTTGGGGTCTACCTCAGAAGGAGGAAAGTATCTTGCTAGGCTCCACTGACTGTATGGGCTCAGTCTTCCTTGGTTGCCGTGGGAGTTTAGGTTGTATCTCACAACCAGGCACTATAATTTAGGCAAGCTAAATCCCACCCATGGTGACTAAAAAGAGAAGGAATAAATGCATTTATGAGCAAAATACGAAAACGATCACTCTTTGTGTTAAACATTATGATTTCCATCTGAGAAGTACAGAAAGGCAAAAGCTTTGTGGATATTTAAGGTTCAGTCACTGTGTTGGTACATGAAATCACACACTCCCCATACATTATTATATTATATACACTCTCACAAAACATATCCTTTGTTTATAGTCATATGGATTTACAAACACTTCCTGGAAGAACAAGGATAGACTCATTGTGTACAGTCTATTTTTTGCTTCTATAAACTATAAATGTGGAATTATAAATAATAATTTTGGATATTTTGCATATGTTTTTCTGCATTTTGTGATTCTATCTCTACCATGAGTAAATGAAAATATTGGTAGTGTATAACGATGATCTCTGTTTGCCCATTCTCCTCTGCTCAGTTCTACGGTATTGTTATATCCTTCTCTGTTGCCATAGAAATGATTGATATGTCCAATCACATCATTCTTGCCATACCCTTGCCTCTACATATTATGTATCTTGCTCTTTAAACCAGACTCACACTTGGCTTTTTGATATTTTGGGCTATGTTCTGCAGAGGAAAAAAAAAAAAAAAAAAAAGGAAACTTTGGTTTTCAGAAGACTGAAACTAATCCAAAAGACAAAGTCACATATATTAATATTGTGAAACTCCATGATTTTACTGTATGCTTTGTGACATTTGCTGCTTTTATTAACCCCTGACTATAGAAAGCAATGACTTTGTGAGAATCTTAGTATCTTCTCATGCAAAACAAGTATCTGCATTGTTTAAAGCTCCCTGGCTATGGAAATTTAAAGATCTGCTTTTTTTGGGGCATGCTGATTTTACAGGGAATGAATTATGATTTTTGCAGATTTGGGTTTCCCTCTCAAGAAAACAGGAGAGAAAAATAACTACTCAAGCTATTCTTTGACATGACACAATGAATAGCGGTCAGATTAACCAATTTAATTTTGCTTCACATGTTTCAAAACTTAGTAATGCAGACTGGCTACTTCCAGACTCAGATGTCCATTCCACAGCAGTTTATCAACCTAAGAAATACCCTGGGGCTGCCTGCGTTTCCTTTCCGCTGGCTTCCCCTTCCCCCCCAGTAGTGCCTGGAGGGATACAGCACCAGACAGACCTCCCCTTCCCCTGCCTCTGGACAATAAGTCTTTTTTTTTTTTTTTTTTTTTTTTTTTCCCTTTGCCCAGGGCTCCATGAAGGCCCCTGCGCAGTCCCCCATACATCCCCTGTAGAGGAGGGAGGGCTTTCTCTTCATCTAAGGCATTTGCAACATGTGTGTTCAGCTTGGAGCAAAGGAAACCAATGCAAAGGAAACCAACACAAGCCAGGTCTGGTGAAAGGGGGCTGCATGGCTTTGCACCCCCGGCTACCTCCTACCGCGATACTCACCATTTAGTCCCTGCCCCAGAGGATCCTCTAGGAACAGCGTGGCCCAGACAGAGGCAAAAACGGCTTTCAGTGCAGTTCGGGCAAGGCATGGACGGACCACAAAGCTGCCACTCTTTCTCAACCTCTTGCCTTTTTTTGGGGGGGCTCTGTAGCCTTATGTTGCCTGTAATACCAATTCCTGGCAAATGCCACTAGGTGGCTCAAGATTGAATCCGCTACAGGCAGCAGCTTCCAGTGGGATGTGCATGTGTGGGGGGGGAGGAATCTGGGAATTATCCTTGGGCGGTGAGCACCACCCTCATCACTTCTCTAATTTTCAGATCTTGGTTGCAGATGCTGGAGGAGGGAAAGGGGCATCCCAGCAAAACCTCTGAAATGGGAACGAGCTCATTCTCATTTCTCACGTGAAATGTAACACTGGGAGTTTTCTGTTGATTTATTCCTTGAGAATTGGGACAAGTGATACCCTGGAGCCTAGTAGTCCTCCCTGGAATACCAGTCACGCTCCCTCCCCCGCCCCCCCCCCCCCCAGCTAAAAGAAAAATGTGTATTATTCTTCTCTTTTAAGCTTTATCAAAGACAATTCTTACCATCATCAAGGGCTTATTTTGCCTTGAGTTTACCCTGAGAACACACCATGGATGAGAGTTCTAAGTCCAATGTACTGGAAGAGAGAAAGGCTTTCACAGACCCAGCATGTGATCACCCTTGATCCCCACAAGGATCACTTTTATGACTACCACCCTTCTGACCTCTTTCCCAAGGGTGCCCTGAAAGAATTGACTACTCCACATTTCTCACTTCGCTCCATACCAGACCTCTGTGTTTTCTGCCCATTCTCATTCACTCTTATCCCAGGGTGTTCCTTGGGTTGCCCTTCCCTCTGCACACAGGACTTGACAGTGTTCTCCTGTAGCAGGAGCTCTGCAGGCATCTCTTTTCCTTCTCTCCTAGGCAGCGCAAATTCACATCCGAGGAGGCCTCTGTCCCTCTCCCCTTTCCCTTACTGTTATTTGTCCAGGCATCACACATGTGGTTTGGTGCACATCTGCTGCTGTGCTGGTGGTGGCAGCCCCGACATCTCCCACCACTCTGTCCCACCCTGAACTGCTCCAGCTGCCAGAGAGGGGCAGGTGAGAGGCTGCAGTGGGCAAGAGCAGGGAAGCCGGGATGCACAGCTCAGCCCTCCCTGGAAAACCTCGCCCTGCTCCCTGGGGAGGCCAGGACTCAGTTTGCCAGGGTGTCAACACCTCAAAGGCAAGGAGGAGGAGGGGTAAAGAGGAGATAGAGACATTGTTGAGCAAGAAGGTGCAAGTGGGTGCTGTCAGCCAGTTGTTTGAACTATAAACAGTTGCAGAGATGGTGGAAGCTGTAGCTATGCTAAGCAGTTGGCCCATCCCCCTCCTGTGGTGTTTCCATTCCTCTTTCCCTCCTCCACAGTCAACAAGGTTTTGGCCAGCGATACCTTCCCTGACATTTTGGATTTGATTAGAAAGCAACATACATCCTATGACACACAAGGAGATGAGCACAGAAACGCTATCAAGTCAAGCATGTGGTCTCACAAGCCCTGACAGTAAGTCAAATATCTCCCCCCACTCCCTTACAGGACTTAAAAATTCCTCATTTGAGGGCCTGAAACAGCAAAGGTAAGTAACACCAAAGCTCTCGCCCAGCAATGTGGTAGAGCATGGGGAGATTGCATTTAGCTTCTGCTCCTGCTAACCATCAACAAATTGGATGCTTGTTTTAAAGTGTAAAAATATACATCTGAACTTTGCTTTTATTCAGAGAAAAGGGATGAAAAATGAATTCATAAGCCCCACCTAAAGCCTCTTCCCCAGAGTTGGCTCTGCCTCAGATTCTCTCCCCACAAACACTACCTGCCTCTCCCCCAGAGGGCTCCTCCTGTCTTCCTCATTTTTAGGGTGGAGGCTAATAAGCCTCCCCAGCCCTGGTAAATCAGGATTAATTAATCTGCAGATCCCTGCAGGCTTCCAACACCTGCTAACTGAGAGAACCCAACCAGTCTCTCACGGTGGTTTTTTTGCACACAGCAAGATTTAGCACCTGGAATAAGGGAAGGTTACAAGCTCTGGCTTTGCCTGGATGCTTTACAATGAAGGGGAAAAAAAAAAAAAAAAAAAGAAAAAAAATGTGTAGGGTCTGTTTTATTTTAATTTATTTTAATTTTTTTATTTATACTAGCAACCTCTTTTGCATGGGAGGGGCATCTGCTAGCATGCAGCTCTGTTTCATGCCATTATGATCTTTCTGAGGCTGGGGGAGGCACTTTTAGCTGAGTTCTGCCTCTCTGCTAATGGGCACCCCTCTCTCCTAGCTGGTGGCTGCCATCTGTGGCAAATGTTGTTGAGCATGTAGTCAGTCACTGTGGGATGCAGTTATCTGATGCAATGGCTCTCTAGGGACTGATTTAGGACCACTATAGTAAGGACAGTTGGAGCTAATTGGATTTTTTTTTTCCCAACCTGGGTTTCCAGATGTGACAGGGCAGCATTGCTTTATTAACCCAGCCATGTTCATCCATGCTCCCTGTTACAGAGGAAGGGATTTCATTTTTTTTTTTTCTCTCTTGGTGCTGAATCGCAGCTTAGTGGGGGTTGTTTCCTGCTGGTTCCTGAACAAGAGCCAAGCAGCCTTCCTTGCCTGCTGGAATTTTACAGCACACACTGAGCAGGGGTGCCACCCTGCTGAATGCTGGCATTTTTTATTTTAGTGAACATTTTTTGTTATCTACACTAGTAACTGACTCATTTCAGTGGACTGGCAAACCAGAAAAAAAAAAAAAATCCCCAGCAATGTTCTTCAGTGACTCATTCAGGTGGATAAAGCTTTTACAAATGTCCCCTCATAGCTAACAGGACACTGGCAAACAGCTTGTGTGCAGAAGAATTAAGATGACGTTTTGCTGTCTCCCCTCCCCCAAGAGCCTTGGCCACGCTGCCTGCGAAATGCCACCACCCAGTCCTTCCCTGCCCAGGCACTCCGCTCTGTCTCGGTGCCAGCAAAGGTGCTCTCTGGGTCCTCCCCACAGCAATTTCATTAGCCTAGCCAGATGAAAACACAGAGCTGTTTTCTGCTAGCACTTTGGCCCAACACCTAGCAGGCCTCGAGGGAGAAGATGGGCCCACCTGGTTGGGAAGATGTTAGATCACTGTGGAGCAGCAGCCTTGGTTCACCTGACAGTGCTGCTCACTGGCCTTGCGTTCTTCTTTACAGCGCCCTTCTGAGAGAGATAAAAAAGAAAGGCCCCAGGGGAGATGACATGACCTGTTGAAGTTTGGAATACAACAAACCTAGCTTCTCTCACAGGTTTTGCTACAGTGTTGTACCAAAACATCCCAAAAATGACTTGTATGGCTGTATTTGTTTAGATAATCCTGTGCTTTAGGTAACAGACAGCCTGGCCCCTATGCACTGTGGTCCACTCATACGGCAAAAGGAGTGTGTTTCAGAGAGCAGAAATTATTTTCTGTCGTGACCATTGATCCTATGTATTCTACAGTTTTTTCCCTAAGGATCTCAGCAGGAATAAGTGCTCCATCTTTATCTGTCCTGAAGATCTTGAAGAGAGGTTGCAGGTTTACTAGTACCCTGCACAGTATCACTTCAAAGCCAGAATGGAGAACACCCTATAGATCAGTATGGTAAACCTGTGTTCTTCACAGTCCAGGCAAAGGTGGTGGGGACCCCTTCCAACCCAAGTGGCTCCAGCAGGATCCTACGCTTAAAAGGACACTCCATCCACCTGCAAATGACCATGGCAATGGCCTTGAGAAATGTGGCTCTGGGGGAAGAGGGACCACACACAGTACCATCTGCATAAATGTCAGAGGCTTCATTCTCTTGGATACCCTATGCCTGTGGACATATCTGCTTGTGCCTGGCCACCACTTTCTCCTCTATTCACACTTAGCCTTTTGTATGGAGAGCAGCTGCCCCTTCCTTACCACCCACCCATCAACCACAGGATCTTTTCCAACCTAAATGATTCTATGATTCTCCATAGGTCTTTTTCAGTAGCAACTGAAGGCTAGTGCCAGTATAGTGGTTCTCCTTACAAACTCCCTACCTGCTCTTCCACACATACAGTTTCCCCACGAAGCATCCTCTCTAGCATGCTGTACTTGGCTTGGCTGAAGGCTGCAGCTCTTTAACTAGAAGACATGCTTCTGGCATTCCTGGGAAGCCAATTACAGTCATGCTGGCAGCTGCCCTCTGCCCCTGTCTACTGCAATAGCTCAGGATGATGCCAACAGCCCCTGGGCTGCATTAGTAAGAGGGTCACCAGCAGGTCGAGGGAGGTAATTATTTCCATCTATTCATCACTGGTAGACACATCAGGAGTGCTGGGTCCAGTTCTGGGCTTCCCTGTAAAACACAGACAGGAACTTACTGCAGGAAGTCAACAAAGGGCCATGAGGATGATGAAGGGACTGGAGCATCTGACATATAAGGAGAGGCTGAGAGAGCTGGGATTTTTCAGCCTGGGGAAGAGAGGGCTCGGGGGGATCTAATCCATGTGTATGAATACCCAATGGCGTGACTAAAGAAGATGAAGTCAGACTCCAGGTGGTGCCCAGTAAAAGGACAAGAAGCAGTTGGCATAAATGGAAAAGAAGAAACACAATTTCAGCATTAAAAACCCCCACACTTTAAAAGGATAACCACCCAGACAGGTTGCAGAGTCTCCATCCTTGGAGATACTCAAAATCTGACTGTATGCAGTCCTGAGAAACCTGCACTAGCTGACCCTGCTCTGAGCAGGAGTCAGACTAGACAATTCCCAGAGGCACCTCACAGAATTAACCATTCTGTGTTCCTGCTTGCTGATCCTCATGTCCTGTGGTCAAGTCCCACTACCCTTACTTGTATTTTCCCTCAACCATCTTGATGGAGTGGCAGTTGGCACTCCTGGGTAAAGGGACAAATTAGCTCTTCTGCAGCACTCAGAGACACCTGAGCAGCTGACAGATGCATACCTGGTATGGGAGTAGATGAGGAAAAAAGTCTTTCCATAGGGTGTTAAGTCCAGATAAGGTATGTGTGATGATGACTGTACTAAGTACACCAGTCTTACATGGGAAAAGTTGGTCAACAGGGCTTCTGTGCAGTTTCACAAGAAGAGCTATACTAATTCACAGCAGTTAAATACCTGTCCCCTTGACTTCACTTTGCTAGTCAAATGGGTAAATAACTTCCAAAGTATGCAGGACAGCACAGGTGAAAATCTTAAAAACTGGCATTGCATTCAAGAGTATTGACTGGCTGCATCGTATTCATTGCACCAGCCTGAGACGTCTTCAGCATCCAAACTCACCGTGCCTTCTTTGTAGTCAGTGCTTATATACCGTTCCTCTGAACCACTTATCTGCCTGTTTCAGGATGAGATGAACTGTACCCTTGGAGGTGCTTATGTCTTTCAGTCAACTGTTAAAGGAAACTTAGGTGATCAGCTTAGATACAGGCATGCAAAATGGACAGGTGAATCCCACATGTTTTTTCTGGAGATGATAGCTCTCTGTAGACCCTCCCTATTCAGTGTTTCTGTTACAACCAGAAGACCCCTAAAAGCCTCCACATTTCAGAACGTAAAATAATTGTACTGATTAGGAAGTGCTTCACTAACAGTTACACTGAGGAGCTTCATCAAACTGCTGTGTCGCAGCAGCCCTGATATTTGGCTTACTTGAAACCAGAGCTCAGAGAGTAAATGTACCATACAGAAGAGCCACCTGGTAAATCAATAAAATCTAGAAGAAAAGGACAGAAAATGCCCTTTCAAGCCAAACTGTAGCTAAAAGACATTGCCTCACTTCAAAACCTAGCAATGCCCCATAACATTCAACTTCTTACTATATTTTTATGACGTTTGTTTAAAAAAACAATACCTGGAGGATTACATTGTGTCAATCACCGGCCCAAGGGTGACTAATACTTTTCATTTCAACCTTCTATTATGACCAGTGGGTGTCTTTTGTTAAATTATATGCTGCATGGTGATGCCTAAAGGCTTTGTCTCTTCCCACGGACCTTTCCCTGGCATTTCTATCGACATGTCAGCAGCAGCTCCATGAGATCTTGGCTTTGCTGTTGGAGCTAACTTAAGAAGTTGCCAATGCCATTTCACCATTTCAGTCTCCCGCATGCTCCTCTTTGCCGTCACAGCCTCCTCAGTGATGACACTGCCAGAAATCAGAACCGACTCACTTCTTCTGGGGGAGTGTTATTTTTAAGCCGGTGCGTGGCTCAGCCTTGCAAACCCTTGTTCTGGCAATAGGAGCTGCCCATGGAGAGGGCAGTGCTCTGTGGTGTGAAACCAGGTACAAGGCGCCAGGGAAGGGAGGAGAGGAAACATTTTAATTTAGCTTCACTGACAAACCCAGAGTTTCATGAAATTATGGCCTCTGTGGACCTCATGCTGTATAAAATGAAAGGGAAATTTATACCAATTAAGCCTGTATATTAATTGTGGAAATCCTTACGTTGTTCTACATTTCCTTCAACAGCACTGGGTGTTTTATTTTTCATTTGAAAGGACAGCTAATTCTCACCTATGTGTTTTTTTCCATTTCTTTTGCATTTTGGTGATAATTCACTCTTCATTTTTAGAGTTAATTTCAAAACAGAACTCTCTACTCATTGTAAAATATAACACAAAATGAAAGTCCCTTCAACATTCAATAAAAGTAATTTGGAAACTGAAGAAGAAAGCTTTCAAAGGGCAGACTTCAGTTGCCTTAATGTTTGTTTAAAATATATGCTTTACACTTTAATTTTGATTTCTATAATTTACTTCACTTAAGCCACGGTCCTCAAAGATTTATGAATTCACAGGGTTTGCACAATGCATGAAGATCAACATGGGGATAAATTCACAGTATTAAAGGCAGCTGTACTCAGACCAGAGGGACTGTGGGAATTTATGCCCTCACAGCTTTCTTGCAGAGGCCCACTCTTGGTAGGCTTCATTCTGGTAATGTGATTCCTGTACAAACTCAGGCCATGGTTACAGGTTGGTTATTACCAGATCTGCGGGCTTTTTGGGATCAGCTTGCTCTGGATCAGATGTAAGCACACAACAATCTTCCTTCCATTCAGTTTGCTCAAGTATACACAAATATTTCTGTGCCACTTTTATGTTTTTTACCAGATTTAAGCTGGCTACAGTACCTGCTCCATCAGAAGATGTTCTGGGACAAAATGACTTCTTCAGAATTTTTTGAACACATTTGAAATGTTCATACAAGTTCAGTGCTTTGCATCATGTCATTATGGCATTTCTGGCTCAGTACAGAGCACACCAAGACTATGTTCAGGGCCATGCCAAAACAAGGCCTAAATTCTTGAGAAGTAATGCCCACCTATCTCCTCAAGAGACTGGTAGGCTTGCAGATTCAACTTGAACTGAGTTTATATAAGAGGACTACAAAAGAGCAAGCCAACCATCTCCATGCTCATTTCTATTTTGTCACCATAGTGTGAGCACAACTGAGCTGGATAAAACAGAACAAAATCTGAAAACAGGTTATTTCCAATGCTGATCTGTTTGACCACATGGCTCTGCAAGTAAAGGCATGAGCACAGCAACAAGGACAGTGCAGTGACAAGAACCAAAGACCAGGAAGAAATGCGTAGGATACATGCCTGTGTGCTTGGTGGAGAAGGCTTGGAAGATCCTTACGTGAGCACTGCCCATAGATAAATGCCTGCAGAGCCACAGCCACCATTATGTGGGTAGAACACCTCTTCTAATTCCAGGCATGGAATAAGAAAAGTTGTTCCATGTGGAGTGGACAGGTTGCCTCTCTGCCTTTGCTCATCATCCTGAAGCATGGATCTCAGAATCTCCAGGTGAGCATCCCCAGGTCCCCTGGCTGAGATAAGGGACATCAAGACAAATGTGAGGAGGGACAATGCTCCCTGAAGAATTCTGACTCAGGCAGCAAGGAAAAAAGTTTGCTCATAGCCGCTACAGATATGGCTCAGGGCCCTGTATAAGAGGTGAAGTAGGTGTCACAGTTGGGTCATGGGAAGATAACTACAAGCCAGTTTAGCTGCAAGAAGAGATAGCCTGTGACAGCCAGCTGCACTCGGTAATTGCATGCTTTGTGTGATAGATAGCAGGACCAGAAGCAGCTAGCTTGTTAAATCTTAGAGCGCAGACAGTGTCCGAAAATATACCTGGGATCTTCTTGATTAGCCCAAGCATGCAACAGTATTTTTATGCCAGGCTTATGCATTTTTGCCAGCTTTAAGCCTGGCTGCAGGACTGACAATTCCCAGTCTGACGTGAAGTGTGAGATCCTGGGTTGTGCTGCGAATTCAGTCTGGGTAGATCAGTTAGGGATGTGGAGTCAGTGAAAGACTGTGGCAGCATGAAATCACCCCTCCTTGTCCTGTTCTGTTCCAGCGGAGGCTGTGGCTCCATGGATGTAGATCCTGTGTGGGCATGTTCAGAACCGGATTCAAAATGCCCCAGCTAGATGATACAAATTGCTGAACTTTACTCTGCTGGTTTGGATTTGTTTACAGGTTTCTCTGGGAGCCCATTGTCCTGGCAAACTTCATACAATTTCAACTATCAGCTTCTCATGTCCTATGGCTTTAAATGGACCAGGTAGCATCTTTTTTCACCACATCCAGCATAGAAGCATAAATGAGATATGAACACCGTATTATGTTTTTTTCATAAGAGCAGTTGTCATATGTTCATTTGTGATCTGGATCAAGTTAGAATTGCTGGGTGCTCCAGTACTGCAGAGGTGTGATATTAATTATTACAGGATTAAGGTTAACTTGTCTCCCTAGGCTATACCGCAGTACCATTTGAAGTAACTCTTTCACCCCAGAATGAATTTTATGACATAGTTTCATGGTACCTAGATCTCTGAGCAATAACAACTTGAGGAATTCCTGCTCTAATATTACTGCTCACTAGTCCTTCAAAGCAGGGTGTTAATAAGGGCTAAAGCAAAACCTGCAAAAGATAAAGAAAAAAGGTGTTTTCTTTTTTGCTAAGATCACCCCAGCTACCTGACCACAACACAGGGGAGCTGTACTGGCACAGCTGAAAGAACAGCAAAGATGTGGAGCCTGGCAGGGGATGGGGAAAGGTGGGCACCTTTAAAGTGCTGACAGTGCCGATAGTACTGTGCCTTCCCGCCCCGTACTGAGCAGCCATGGAAAGTGCTCTGCCTCTCTTTGCCACTCTTCCCACAGCTAGCGGGATTGCTATATTTAGGCAGCCCCTGTGTTCCAGGAGTCCTTTCAATCTAGTCCCTGATCTGCTAACAGAGGAAGCCAGGGGGTGGACAGTGATGGCCTCAAAGTGTACAGCTGGTGGAAAGCTGCTCCTTTTGGGCCCTGCGCAGCTCAGCGTCACCTATGGTGACATCTACGTGTGCTTTCCTGCTCTTGGGTCCAACTGCATGCCTGAGCCTCGCCTGCATGTCAGGATGAGAGTAACCCATCTGTTTGGGAGGCAGTGCAGTGTCCTGGGGAGGGAGGAAGCAGCAGGATGTCGCCAGCAGCACTGCATGCACAACTTATCAACCAGAGCTGCAGAAACGCATCCACCTATATGACATTCAGATGCAGCATATAAGAACCTGGGTGTGCTGGCAGTGCTTACGCAGAGCAGCCCTCACTTGGAGGCGTGAGATAGCGGTGGTGGAAGCAGCAGAGGAGGAGAGGAGCATAAGCTGGAGGAAGGCTGATTGTGTGGCATCTTTTTGTATACGGTCTGCTCCCAGTACGTTTTGTAATCACCACCATGAAGAGAACTCACCAGCATGAGGAGAACAGGCAGTCTTTAAAGCCTCCCAACCTCGCTCTGGTCTTGGGAGCCTAGTTACCGCAGGAGAGCTGGGCTGTGCAAAGCCTCACTGCGCCTCGCTTGCTGATATTCCTGTCTGCCAATATTCCTCACCCTAGCTTGAGCCTCCCTCGTCGACTTTCCCAGCCAAGGCAAAAACCATTTCCCTGGACAGTACAATGGGGCACATGTCTAATACTTCACACTATCAAGTAGGTCAAAATCATTCTCATTTTCCACACAGGGAATGGGAGTGGAGGCAGGAAACGAGATGCCCCAAGGCTACAGGATGAATCAGTAGCAGAAACAAAATGAAAATTCAGAACTTCCTGCCTCTTTACTCATCTCCTCGAATGCTGTTGATGATTAAGCTCTTAAAAAGTTAGTGCGGTTAATGACCTCTACATCTCTGGTCAGTGATTATGGCCCCAGTGTATTAATGTGGGAAAGAATAAAACAAAGACAATTTCAAAGAATTGGAAAAAAAAAAAAATAGAGGGCAAGGAATTTCTTTTGTGGCTAGAACATAAATGTTGGGTCCCCATGACTCCCACAGTACCTCTTCCAGTAAGGAAGGAAGTTTCTCTTGTTCTAGGTCCACTGAGAGTTGAAATTGGCTTCAGCCACATCTACCACCAAGAGGCAATGCTGTGGTTGCATTTCCTCCCCTGCAAGTAGTTTCTGACCTCCTCCCTCTTGTCAACACAACTGCTCAAGCAGGCATGTGATGAACCAACAGATCAATAGTAACTTTAAAAATTCTTTTCCTTTCCTGGGCTATCTCTGCTTCCTGTACAGATGCACAAATGTTTATGCTGACACAAGGGACGAGGTAACAGAGGGTAGGAACAAATGGCTGGAGAAAGGGAGGCCGAGCCTCCCGCTTTCAGGGATGCTGAAACTGCTCAGGAAACTACAGCTATTCCGTTCCCTCTGTGGTTGCCAGCACAGCAAGCAGGAACGGATTGCAACTGTGTCTGAGGGTGACAGAAAGCAGCACACTGGCCTCGCAGCTTTCTCCTTTGTTCCCAAACAGATGGAGCTGACTCAGATTTTTTGATGCTTCTACTTGTCATTAGAAGACACAGTCATTTACTGCTCTGTGTGTGGGGTGACTATCCACAGTTTCCTTGCATTTCATCTGCATTATGATTTTCGATGGCCGTCTCACTCTGTCTCCTTTAGGGGTGCTGGTTTCACTCTGTGAGGAAGAAATAAAACAGACCACTCATCTTCTTTCCAGTGGTTTTAGGTTTGGTCTTCTAACCTTTAGACTTTCCAAACTGGGTAAGTACACTGTGCTGGTGAAGAGCATGATGAACATGTGAACAGGGTGGTTTTGGCCGCAGCCAGAGAGACTTCTTCCTCAAGAAAGCAACCCTTTCATCCCTCCGCTTGTGTAGGAAGGAAAAGGGAGGTGAGGCGATGTGGTGCTTCACCCCAGGAACTAGCAGGAAGCTCTCCTGGGGCATATACTGCTTTATGAAAACTATCTTTTTCCCTAAAGTTAGGGGATGTGCCAATTCTCAAGGATTCACAATCTTGTTGTTAGCACTTTTGCTTCTTCAGTGGTTGTCTGGTATAATACTAGAACAAATGAAAGAACAAAACTCTCTATAATATAAGCTCAAAGCAGAGAGGCAACACCATGGTGGAGCCACATCAGAGCTATAGTGGTGAAAATGTGTGTTTGGGCTCAGAGCCTCAGCTCTAAAAAGTCAGACGGTATTTTTCAGGGGCACGAGAAAGGTGTTACATATTGGGTTTGGAAAACTTGCCGTTGAGTTTGGGCTTGAAAATCTTTGCAGCATCAAGAAGTACTAGTCTCTGAGGTAGTATTACTACTATGGAAAGGGACTGTGGAGTTTTAACAGACGTGTTCCATAGAAATGACATTTTCATACTCCACAGCAGTGAAAAAAAGGAGTATCAGGAGAGGACTGGAAACCAGGACATTACCATGATGCTGCATGGGGAACCCATCATGAACACGACACGGAAACCCATCTCCCTGTCTTAAAAAAGAAGGCATTAGAAGCAGAAATGGTTCCGTGAAGGGCAAATATGGAATGGCTTCCATTTGTGGTATCACTGCAAAGACCTGAACTTGCTAGCTGGTAAAAACTGAGGTGGAATGCCACAAAAGTCTATAAAAAAAATAATGTAATGGAGAAAACAAATAAGAAATTATTGTTGTCTCTTCAAATACAAGCTCCAACAGGGGTTTTTGCTATCTAGAAATTGTTCAAAGCCAATGAACAAAGGTGGTCTCCACATAACAAGCAGCCAGTCGATCTTTGGAACTCCCTGCCAGAGGACGCTGTAGAACCAGAAGCACGTACAAACCCACAGAATAAACGGATGACCTAATGGAAGGGAAAAATCACCAGAGATTATGAAATGAGGTTGACACCAAGCACTGCTGAAGAACTCCCTGAGCTGCAGAGAGCTGTGAGGATGCCCCAGGGAAGTATCACTGGATGGTTAAAGTATTCCTGTGCTCTTCTCTCAGCATTCACCACTGGCTACATCTGGAGACGGGACACCAGGCTAGACAGGCAATGGGTCTGCCCTACCAAGGCTGCTCTTACACATAAAAAGGCAGAGCAAAATAAGCCATGTAATACAGACTAGGTTGCTGATAATAAATCTTTGTGGAAATCCACTTTTCAAAACTTATTGCATGGTACAGTCCTGATCCTACAGTGTTCCTGCACTCAGACCCAGCATCAAGCCCATTTGAAATCATTTGCCTTCTTCTGACTGTAAGTCTCTGTACAGAGAAAAGCAGTTGCTGGGTCCAGGCCTATGTTTCCTTTCTTTGTAACTACACTTTAAGTGAAAACGAAGTACACCATTAAACTGTTATGGTAATTTATCCTTACACTTTCTGCTCAGCAGGTTTGCTTTGTTTTAAAAGTATGTTTCTGTGATACTTATAGCCATGTATATGTAATTTTGTGGTTGAAGTAGAAGAGACAGGAAAACCTTGGTTCCCACAGGAAATGTAACTCGACCTCTTGCAAGCAGGTAACATTTTTGACGTATCAGTGTGATAAAGAACTTCAATGAGAGCCAAATCCTGCCAAGGTTTACACCTGCACGCAACTGCTTGATGTGACTAGCTCGAGAGAGGTTAATGAGATTTTTCCATCATCCAGATTCTGCTGGAGGATGCTTCTGGGCGGAACAGCCCGAGACAGTTCTGGCTGTCGGTAAATGAGGTGCTAAACTGACATTTTATGAGTTTTGGATCTGGTTCTGGAGGCTGGGATTTGTCTCTGCAGAGGTGTCTGGTTGGGCAGGAACGTTCTTCCTGTGGGCCCGGGGTGCAGGGGGAAGAGAAAATGAGAGACTTTGCCGTCATCTCACCGTGGGATCATCGGACGGGAAAAATACCACCCCCACCCATCCCAGGGGCAGTGGGGCCAACCAACCGCCCCTTGTGCGCCCTTTTTGTCATTACTTCCACCAAGTGCCTCGCCGTACCAGTCGCGGTGGCCTGACACGGACCGTGCTGTCGCGTCCCTTCGTGCGCCCGGCGGGGACAGCAGGGCGACCGGTAGCGCCCCGCACACGGGCCCCCTCCTTCCCCACGCCGCGGGGCAGAGGCAGGGTGGGCTGCCCGCAGCAGCCGGCGCGGCAGAGCCCGCCCCGTCCCGTCACCTCCCCCCACGGCCCTGCCGCGGACACGTGTGGGCCTCCGCGCCCGCCGGGCCCGGGCGTTGTCGGCGGGGGGGCCGGGAGCCGCCCTCGCGCGCCCCCGCCCCGCCGGGGCTATTGTTGGGCAGCGCGGTGGGGCGGGCAGGGCTGCGGGGCTGGTCCCCTCCCCGTCCTCCCTCTCTCTTTCTCTCCCCGCGAGTTTACCCAGCAGTGCTTTGGGGCGGGCGCGTTTCCGCCGGTTTTTCCTGTTGGAGAAGGGAAGGGGGAGCTGTTTTCTCTCTCTCCCTGCTCACAGTGTATTTTGTATCCCTTTCTCCTCCTCCTCCTCCTCCTCCTCCTCCTCCCCGGCTATCTTTGTCTGGCTCGCAGCACCCCGCTCCAGCCCCGCCGCCGCCGCCGGGACGCGCAGCCCCTGCCCACCGGTGCCCGGCGCCGTTTTATGCGAGGGCAGCGCCGCGGGAAGGGCTCGGAGGCGGCGGGGGCTCCGCCGCGGCACTGGGCGTGAGCCCCCCCCCCCCCATGCGAGAGCGCGGCCGCCGCTGCCGGCTCCCGGCGTGAGCACCGCCCAGCCGCCGCCGCCCGGGCCGGGCCGGGCCGTGCCGGGCCGTGCCGTGCCATGCCCGGGCGCGGAGCGCACCGAGAGGCTGCCAGAGGCTGCCGGCCCCGGCGCCGCTCCTGCCGCCGCCGCCGCGACATGGTGTGAGCCCGCTGCTGCCGGGGACGCGCGGGCACCCACCCACCGACCGACCCACCGGCCGGCCAGGGCACCGCCGCCCGCCTCGGGGGGAGCCCCCGGCCCCGCACTGCACCGCGGGGAGACAGACGGACCGCGGCACCCCCTCTCCTTCCTCCTTCCCTTCCTTCCTTCACCTCCCTCTGCCCCCTCCTCCTCCCACCATCCATCCATCTATCCATCATCCCCCCGCCAACCCCTCCCAATGCTGAAGAGTTTCAACCCGGCGGGGCTGGAGTGAAGAAGGGAAGGGCGGAAGGGAGGAGAGGAGCGGAGCTCCGCGCAATTCACAGCTGCTTCGGGGAGAGGGGGGGCGGCCTCGCTATTATTTAACAGAGAAGAAAAAAAGGAGGAAAAAAAAAAAAAAGAAGAGACGGGAAAATGGCGAACGATTCTCCTGCAAAAAGTCTGGTGGATATCGACCTTTCCTCCCTGCGGGTGAGTGCCGGGGCGGGGGGCCGGGGCGGCGGGGCGGGGGCCCCCCCCGGGGCCGGTGCGCCCCTTGCCGGGGCTGCCCGGGCCGGCGGGGGTGGGAGCGGCCGGGCCAGGGCCGGCACCGGGGCCGGTACCGGGGCGCGGGGGGCCGGTGGCCGTGTGGGGGGAGCCCCGCGGGGGCGGGCGGGGGGAGCGCGGCCCTGGGCTGCTTTTCCTTTGTTTGCATGTATTGGCATGTGCGTGGAAAAACAGGGCGCAACAGCTGCACGCCGCCAGCAGCCGGGCTCGCTCGCTGGGCTCTGCCAGCAGCCATCGCCTGACAAAAATGTAACCCCGCTTTTCTTCTCCCCCCTCCCGCCCCCTCTGCCCCTCTCGCCCCCCCCTCCCCCCCAGGACCCCGCTGGGATTTTTGAGCTGGTGGAAGTGGTTGGCAATGGCACGTACGGGCAAGTCTACAAGGTTTGTGGCAGAATTTCTTCTCCTTTTTATTATTGCCGTTTTTCTAGAGGGTACCCGGTGTCTCTGCCGCGCTGAGCACACGGCTGAGGGCGAGCCACCCGCTGTGGCGAGCGGAACGGTTAGGGATGATAAAAATGTTGTCATTGTTGCTGCCCGTGACAAGTTTGTCAGCCTCTCGGCTTCTGCTTTTCCAAAGAGACACAAATTACTCTCCCAAGTATCCATCCTGAAATGATGAAACGGTCCTTTATTGTCCTTATTTCCACCTGCCCCCCCCCCCCCCCGAGAAATGACCAAACCGAGTGGACACTATCGGTGTGTCCGGGCTGTACAATTATGTCCATGGGCTTATTCAGAATTGCTCCTGGAAACCCTCATGGAAGTTGCTGCTGCTGCTGCGGTGACTTTAGACAAAGGCATTGGCCTTCATTAAAATTGTCACCCGGTTTCCGTGTTGGAAAACCTTCAAAGTGCTGAAGCTGTGGAGTCGGGGGTTAGTGGTGCTGCATCCGATCCCACCGTGCTGTGCAGTGGTGGAGGGGGGGCCGAGTGACAACAATGAGCGATCGAAGCAGGGGAGCTTATTTTGTGAAAATCAGAATTCCCAGAATAACCTGTTTGACAAGTGTATGACTTAAAAAAAAAAAAAAGAAATCAGAGAGTGCCCATGTGGGTGTGAAACTAGCCTACTTGCCCCCCCCCCCCCCCCCCCCCCCCCCCCCGCTCCAGTGTGCAGTCAGTGGAACAAACAAATCTTGAGATTGGATGACTTTGCAGTGAGTGCTAGCTACCAGGATGACTAATTATTCACACAGTCTTAATACTTGGCTAAAGACAGAAGGCTCTAGCCTTACATTGTGTGGAAATGCAAGACGCATTTACAGAGGGAAGGACAGATAACTGAAAATAACTGAGTATCAGAGCTGCTTGGGGTTTTGTTGGTTTTGGTGTTTTTTTTTTTGTTGGGTTTGTTTTTTTTTGGGTTTTTTTTTTTTTTTTTTGCTTATAAACAAGGCAGTATAATTGGTGAGTTTTCCTGATGGCAAGATACTGCTGCTTGCAGCTCCAGTAACTAAATAAAGCACTTTGGTGCCTCTTCTGCAACTGAAACACATGTCAGTTTGTTTTGAGGGCGTGAACCTCAGCCTTCCTGATGGAGAAGCAGTGTGCGAGTTGCATTTTAAGACTAGAAGTGGAATAACCAGGCTGGTGCTGTTAGAAGAATGCTGGAAAAAAGGATGTGGCTCAAAAGGTCAGAGGGTAGGGGTGAGATGACTGAGAAGCTGCACTTTGACACCACCATGACCATTTTTTTTCTTTTCTGCAAATAAATGACACCATTTAATTTATTTCTGTAACCCAGAGCTTGCATCACCTGAACCCTTCTTAAAAAAAAAAAAAAAGTAGGGCGTGAATGTGTGACTTGAAACTCTCCTGTTAATTATTGCAATTTGGTGTATTGTTTCCCGGCTTACTTGTTAATGCTTTGACTTAATGAGCAAAGTCCTCGGTGGTTTAACAGTCTTGACAATAGAAATTTTAAATTTAATTTTCCTTAAGTACGCTAGAATTCTCCTGGAATAGTTAGCATTAGAAATGAAACTTGGCATATGCATTTATTGATTTGGAAGAGTGAATGAACACCTGAGGTCTAAGGGCATCGGTGTCACTGATAACACAGGGAGCAGCAGGCGGTTTCTGTCAGGGCATTAGTTTTAGTGTGTGTCTGATGAGATTTCCTCTGCTCTTCCTCATGGGTTAGACAACGGTGGCAGTATTTCCTCTTGCCTGGTAACTGAGAGCATGGTAGTTTGGGTGCCAGGAAGAAAAGAAATAGGTAAATACTGCTTTGCTGTAGAGCCTGTCAGACAGTAGTGGATTGACAGGTGTGTAAGTTGGATTGGCACTGCTACTTCTTAGGCATTTTTCCATATTTGTGTACATGGTCTTAAAATGTGAATGCCCGAGAGGGTTGCATGTAGGCAAAAAATACCAAACCAAAAAATGTCTTTGCTGTGATTAAACCTTGGCTGTCTTCTTAAAACAATGCAGTTATGTTTAAAAAAAAAAAATCAAAAAAAAAATCAGTGCAGTATCAATGCAATAGTATTTAACTTTTCTCAGCCACTTTTTTTTGTTAGGAAAAAATGCTGCAGGGACACCCAAAGGTGAAACTGTGTGTATGTTTTGAGGGCTTTGGGAGGAACTGCATAACCGAGGGAAAAACGTGGTTACGCTGTGTTTGCTTGTTGCCTTCCGCTTTCTTCCTACCCAGCAACCTCTCCTCGAAATCCCTCTTCCCAGGTGCTTTTCTTACCGTTTGAACCGCTCTGTCATGCCAAGGGGCTGGCAGGGGGTGGGTGGGCTGGTTTTGAGGAGCTGTGCCCCGAGACCTCAGGGGTACCTCTACTTTGATGTACTTCCACATTTTGTGTGTCGGCATCAGCGATGATGTCACCCGGGCGCAGGGCGCGGGATTGGCTGGCTACCTGCCACTGCGGGAGGACGGAGGGAGCGGGAGAGGGCATGACGTTATCTCTTTGTCTAGCTCATACACCCCGGCGATGATACCGAAGGTCGTTCGCCTTGCTGGGGAGTCCGCTTTCTAGCGGTGGTGGGAAGGAGACTGCGCCGACCTGTTGAAAAGCAGAAAATACTCCTCTTTTTTCTCCTCTTTGCCTTAGCTGAGCTTGCTGGGAATAGCTCAGATCTAGCCAGCTAGCGATATTTGTATAGACAGTTCTACTGTAGCTATTTATTTAGCTATATATAGGCGTATAGGTGTATATAGTGGTACATAGATGTATATATGCACATGAAATATGAGGGCAGCCCATGGTTTTTTGTCACCTAGATGCAAGTGGAGTTACTACCTGTAAGGAGCTGTGTGGATCCTCCTGGGTTTTGATGCCATTAAATGGGTTGGCTTCTGTGGAGTGTACTGTGGGCCTGGGACCTTGGCGGTGAGGTGTCAAAAATACTAAGTTTTCGTCTGCTCTGCTTAAACTCCATAGCGCTTGCATGATTTTTACCTTCATAACCTCACGCCTCTTCTATGTGAAGGAGCCTTGCGTTTCAAGAGGAGCTTGTTAGACACAACTGTGAATTAGGGGGGAAAAAATGAGCCAGCCCTGAGTGCCTAAAAGAAAGGGGGTGTTTTGGGCAAGTCTTTGCCCAGTACAGGGGAAGGGGCAGTTGTGGGGGTGGCTCGTTCGTCCTGGGACAAAGCAGAGCTCCTCTGCTGCTCGTCTGAAATCCCGGGGAATGAAAGGCCGGCCTGGAAGCTGTTTCTCCTTTCGTAGTTAGTTCAAAATGGTACAGAAGAAGGGTTATGCAAGCTTCACTGCTTGTAAGTTAGAAAGCAAAGGGTTAAACGTTTCAAAGTACAGCGAGCGGAGTGCCGGTGCCGAAATGACTGGCCGCGGCACCCCCGGAGTCTGCTGTGTAACACTGTTAAGGAGCCCCACGCCTCTACTGGGGTTTAGAGAAAGAAATTTCCCTTCCAACAGGTTGGTATCAGCTGATGGGAGCGGAGAGGGGCTTGTGCGGGCTTGTCCGGAGCAGCGCCCAGCCTGTCCGATCCGCACCCCCCCGCCCCCCCCCCCCCCCGAGCGACAGGGCAGCGATGTGCCGCCTGCAGCTAGTGAGGGGCAAGCGGGGCGAGGTGGGGATGGGGGTGTGACCGGCGCAGAATTCGTCAGAAAAACCGTGTTAGCCTGTTAATTGTGCTTTTTGTGCGGGGTGGCTGTGCCTCTCGTCTCCTTTACTCCGCAGCTCGGTCCCGCGTTACCAGGGCACGTCGGTGTCACTGGAACTCGTAGCCAGCTTACCAAATGATCAGCTTTCTTCGAGACTCTTTTTTTTTTTTTTTTTTTTTTATCTTTTGCGAATAGTGGAGGAACATTTTTAGCATTGCTGCGGTTAGATTTTAGTTTTTCACATCCAGTAGTAAGCTTAATTTGAAGTTTGGCTCGCACAAAATGAAAACACTCCTGAAATTTGCCTCGAGATAAAATTCGAACTGGGTGTTTGCTTGCCTTCCCTTTTTAATGCAAAAATGACCTGTGAACTAAATTGGTTGATATTTTGCAAATTTTAAAATCTCTACCATCTGATCATTCATAGAGGCACAAGCCTTATTAATTTTGCTATTGAGACTGAACTGTGTTAAGTTGCTCAGTCACTTTCTCTTTGTTTTGTTTTGGTTTTTTTTTTTTTTGGGGTGTGTGTGTGTGTATGTGTTTTTAAAGACAGCTAACACTTTAAAATAGCTGTTTTGAGTGTGCTGTTACGTCTCACAGACAGACATCGTAATTCTCTTGTTGCAGCGATGACTGGGGAGAAGGATGTTCTTGTGCGAGTTCTGAGGCATAACAGGAGTGCACCAGAAAGATGAGAATTAGGGATGATACTCCTAATTGCCCTCAACGCAGGCTGGTGTGGCTTTCTAAGAGCCTTGTAATAGTTAATTCATAGTGAAGGCTTCTTTTGTTGATTTATGTTGCAGCCTTCCAAAACTGCATGTAAATGATGTGTATTGTCTAACTGCTGGCTCATAAAAGGAAATGATGTAAGACGTGATCGTTTAAATGCTGATTTGAAAATAAATTAAAACTTGGATAAATGTTTTCCCACGCTAAGGGTACTCTATTTTTGTCTTAATGGACTTTCTATCTTACAAGGTGACTCTGTTGGGGGGTAGGAAGAGAGGACAGTGCTTGGTATTCTTTACTAACTCTGTTGAATATTTTTCTTTCCCCCCTCTCCCTTTTCTTTCTCTTGCTGCTAAAGGGACATCATTGTGGATTCAAATGATTTTGTTAAACATGAATACAATTCCAGTCTTATCTCTATAAAGACAAACTGTACTGAGGATCAGTGAGGTCATTGGCTTTCAGGAACTGGTCCAGACCAGCTCTCTTGAGTATGAACTGCCCCTCTTCCCTTCCTCCTATGATTTTTAATGGATTGTGTTGCAAAGGGAGGGTTTGCTCTTGGAGAAATTGGAAAAGACCAGGCAGTGGTTGGAATACTGGCATTTCTCTGGGTCATATGGCTAGATGTTTGGCCCCCTGTGTTGCCCCCAAATTGGCTGAACTTTTGACCAGTTCTCCATCACACAAATCCTCCTTAATTAAATATACAAAAGCTAGGCAGGTGGCCAGTGGGGATTACTGATATTTATTTTCATTATAAAAAGAAAAAGAGAAAAGCAACCTGCCAATGGTGGGTAACCACATGTCCCTCTCGTTCTTCCTCCCCCAGTCCATCTGTCTGTTTGTCAAAACGTCTTTTTTTTTTGTATCTTGTCTTAAATCAAATTGCAGGCTCCTGGGGCAGGGACTCCTTATTCTTGGAGTAATTAGAAGAGGATGTGAAACTCTGGGACCTGGGTGTGTGCAGGGCTTCGAGATGATGGACATAACAAAACCGAGCCCAGAGTCTTACACTGACTCCTAAGAAATTTTTTCAACTTTCTGTAGGAAGACTCTTCAACTGATGTGGAAAAAATTTCAGTTGAAATCATCTCCTGCTCTCTCTTTGCTTTTTGTGTACATGTGCCCCCTCCCTGTTGGCAATTTCCCCAGCCTTGCGAGGGTGGATGGTTCTCCCCATGAAGGTCTCTGCACCTTGCTCCAAGCGTGGGGAAGGTGAGCTTTTTTCATAAGGCCTGAGATAGGGATTTCTACCTGTTGAGGGATATTAAAGAAAGGAGAAAACCAGGTACATACACGTTCCTTGCTTTATTTTTGCTCTCTCCTGGTAATGGAAAGTTTGGTGACATGTTATCAACTTCCAGGCACCAGAGCCTTGGCGGTAGTGTGCAGAAAATGCTTTTTTTTTGCCTCTGTGATGATGGCAGGTCTGCACCTCCCACCCTAGGGGATGATGTAGAGGAATGTCCCCAAAGGGAATCCAGCATCACAGGAGGTGTTCACCCTTTGCGTTTCCCTGCCTTCAGCATATACATTTTTTAGTATAAATTTTTTGGACTGGAATACTAGCTGACTTTTCTCATGTGGTCTAGCATGTGTTTGTCTATACACATTATGTTCTAGTCATCTTTGTTTCAAGTGGTACTTTCCATTGCAAGAGTGATTTCAGCCGGGTAGGTTGTGTACCTACCTTCTTGAGATCTGTTTTCCTTGAAGGAAGGTGGTATTTTTTTTCCTGTTTTACATTTCTGACTGTACACTCTGGCTCTGCCAGAAGTATTTCTCCCTGCCTTTGGATTACGTTGATATTCAGGCTCAATAGCATCAGCTTGCACAATGTGAGCTTGACGGGAGTCAAAAGTTACAGTAAGATCCTTATCTGTGGCGTTATTTTAGGTCCCAGTCCAAGTCCCACTGGAGCTGGTGGAAAGAATTCAACTTGCTTGAATGAGAGGTGGATTTGGGAGGGGATCTCATAGTTTTGCACAAGAATTTTCTTATCAAATACCTTGCCTTTGTAGCTTTATAGGGTCCCTGATTGTTTTTCAGGTTGGCACAGGAAAAAATACTGTTGGCTCTCAAAATCAGGCAACCGTGGGAAGGGGGAGGAAGAACACTGCAACTGTGTATGCTTCTTGGAAACCTTGAGGTAGCTCTGAATGTAGAGGACTTTGAGATTTTGACATTGTGTGTCAGTTTTACTTCTAAAGTGTTTTTTCTGCTTTGGGTGCAGTGTGAAACACTTGCACAGAGGCACAAAATAAGACAGCAATTACAAACTGCAGAGTGCTGCCAAATGGTCAATATCCTGTGAGAAGTTCATGATGCTTCCTTAACCCTTGTTACTGGTCCTCTGTCCTGTCTTGCCTCTGCAAGGCTTGATGCATTTCCTCCCTGGCCACGGGGCTCAGCAGTCCTGACTTCTGTGGTATTTATTTCAGTGTGAGAAAAAAAGACAGGGCAGCTTTCTGAAGGAGAACTGAGTGGAGACACGATAGTCCTGCAGACAGAGCAGTCTCATGCTCTGCTGGGCTTTGTCATCCTGCAGCAGTGTGAAATCTGCTGTTCTGAATGTAGTGAAGAACTACGGTTTGACCTTAGTGGTTCTGGTTTTAATTTGCTGCTGATTGGGGAAACCTGTGAGAAGCACCACTGAAGGATGATGAAATCCCAGAGACTGGGGAATGGTGGTGCCTACCCTTGCAGAGGTCTTGCACTTCTGAGGCACGTAGGGGCCAAATGGACATATGGATGGAGTGGGCTTCTCTCCACTTTATTTAGAAATTGGTGCTACTAACTGCTATCTCAGGTGCCCTGTGCAACTCACTGTAGGAGGCATGAAGGGTGTTGACAGCTGCTCCCTGGGATTTTCCCATGCCCTCCTCCTGCTTGATCTTGCATCATACTGACAAGTGAAGGACCAAATCTATGGGAAGATGTGGGGTTAGGAAGAGATAGTGGGACAGCTCAGAGAGTAGCAGTCTACTGAATGTGAATTTACAGAGGGAATCAGAAGGTGAAGAAGGAGAAGCTGGCTTGAATGTTGAGAATGAATTAGTGGACTGTTCATAGTTGTGGGTGACAAAAAGTAGTGTGGAGTTGAGGAAGTGTTTAATATAAGAAAAGGTAAGAAACAGCTTAATTGTCAGTAGAAATACATTAGCATATATAATGTATATTTGTAAAATATATATTATGAAAGAGATTAGCTTTTACTCATGGCAGTTCACTAGCTTTCACTAGCCAGTCAAGCTTTGGGCTTATGCACACAAGGGGAAGATTTAACGACACAAGTTTTTGTGCTGATTTCAGCATGGCCTGGGCTGGTGAGACCTCCCTCAGCCCACCTAGCAGTGTTGTGACTATGTGCCAGAATAAGTTATGTCTTTTGGGGGAGATTGTTTCACAGTCCTGGCAAAATGCTTCTTTCCCACTGAAGCTACACCTCCTTGGGTTGCTCTGCCACTGTAGCTGTCATTAGTGCTATACAAACAGGACACTGCAAGTGCCAACAGGTCCTGATCAGCCTGTCTAGTAATAAAACAGATAATGTGGTAAAATTCCTAATGTGGATGCAGTTATACTGGTATTGTAGTGCTTATCTGGTACGTCTCTGTCACCTCCCTTTGGAGCTGTCCTGTGGTGCGTTGATAAGAGCTGCTCTCCGTGCAGGGACCACAGTGACTCATGGGTTTGTACCTGCGCCCGAAGGAGCCGTGTGGGCTGCAGACACATGCTTCCTGGAGCAAGGCAGCACATGGCCCCTGAAGAAGGTCTGCAGTGGACTAGGATCAGCAACATGGTTGCTGGGGCTGTTGGTGGTGTTCGTGGCCGCGTGTCGACTTCGTTCCCTGACCCTGTATACCTTGAGTGCCCCAATAACTCCCTGGCTCTGGGGCTGCTGCTGAGGTCCACTTGCCTAAAGCTATTCTCACCACCCTGGCTGAGGAATTGCTAAAAAATCTCTTTGGGCACCTTGCATTTGCAGCTTTGGAGGTATGGGCCCTGCCCTGCTCCTTACCTGCCTCTAAAGACATTCCTTCTTCCAGTGTGGCTCTCCACATGGAAATGCTGGTCCTCAGGTTCATCCATAACACCCGTCTGCCTGGTCTTGTGCTCCTCACTCTGTGTTGCATTATCTCCAAAAGTGGCTTTTCTTTTTTATTATGTCTGTGGAGTTCGCCTTAGCTTCACTGGATGTTTTAGGGCTTGGAAAACTGGGCTGGTTTTAGGTTTGAATGTTTGGATTACTATCTTTTTATCTGTACCAGCCCACCAGTATGGTCTTGTTGGCTCTGGTTCCTGAGTGTGGCAGCTTCACCAGAGGACAGAAATGGGAGGATGTTACTTAGGTAGGTAAAAGAATGGCAGCAGCTTGAAAAACTGGGTTGCACCAAATCTGGGTTTTATTAACTACCAGAGGACTACCAAGGCACTGGTTTACTCCTGCTGATTTATCTCAAAGCTGATGCACTTAATGTCAGATTTTTGCATTTGGAACCGTTAAAAATTACTGGAAGTCTTAAAAATACAACAGTCAATTTCAGTTAAGCTCTGGTAGTTTCAATTCCTTCTTCACAGGATTTTGTGAGAGTAGCTGTAGGGGATGACTGTGGGGCAAGAGTTAGTGATTCTAATTTAAACAGTAAGCTCGAAATGAAATAAACTTGTCTCAAAACCTGCCCCCTACACTTTGAGCTATTTAATGGTATTGGCTTGTTTTGTTTTCAAGCCTGGGAAGGATAAGCTTAAGGTCCATGGGCCCTACTGTGGTAAAATATACTATGCTGTACTTGGTTTTATGCATGTTAAAGTCTGGGACCCCCCAACATTACTGCAGTTCATGATTGTTTTTAATTTTTGTGCTTCACAAGGAAAATTCAATAGAATACCTAAAAGGAAGCACAACTGTACCCATCTGACAAGGCTGTCAGCCTTGCAGCTGAGTTACAAACCCTTGCAGGTTAGGGTACATAAAGAAAATAGAAATGCTGATGGATTTTTAGCTGTAGTCCACTACCATGTGCTACTGCAATACTCAAAATAATTATTGGGGGAGCTAGTACAGCAGTGTTTGCATATAATGATGAGGTGTTTGCTGACTGGAAGCCCTAGTTGAGTTTCTTTTGTGCTTCTCCAAAAAACTGATAGCACCATGTATCTCCAGTTATTTTACGGTGGCCTGATAGGTGGAAAATGCATTTTGTAGTGCGAGCTGCAGAGATGCACGTCTGGTCAGTAATTTATGGCTTGTTTCTGTGCAGTGAGCTTGGATGATACTTTTGAAAGGTTCTTAAGTAGGTGGGCTGTCTAAATCTGAGCTGTCTGTTCCAGGACTCACAGTGGAGAGAAATAGGCCAGGGGAATGGCCTCTGGAGATAACTATCCTAGGATGAGATAAATTGCTCTTTACCTGAGACGTTGTCAGTTAATTATAATGGGAATTTAGGATGAATGTCTAAATTGTGTGCCTTCTAGATGTCTAAGGTCAGACAGGTTGACCCCACTCTGTACCATGAAGGTAGTAGCTCCTACAGTCTGTCTTCCTTGCAGGATATATAGTAGGAGTGAGAATGACTTTTTAAGTTCATGTGTAAAACTGAATGACATGTAAACCCCCTCTTGCCCATCCCTGGAAGAGAAGCATTCCTTTTCCCAAAAGACTTGTAACCAGTGACCTGGTTTTTGTACGCATTTACCAAGAAGTGAATGTGCTTGCCCTTAGTTAGTATCTCCACACTTAAGGTCTGACTGGGACCTTAAATATGGACAGGTTTATTTCTGCAGAACTTCTGAGGTATCTGGTTGAGAAGAATTACCAGTATGAAAAGCAATCAGTGCCTTGTGTCTCCTCTTTGTGCCCTTAGCTGGGGTCCTCCCTGTTCAGATAAATTATACTTCTACAGAGAATGCATTTATTCTAGGTTACTGTTTTTCAGGAGAGAATTACAGAAATACTTTAACTCTTCTGATAATGTTGATAAGGGTTGTAATTAAGTGCCTGACATTCAAGTTGTTTTTTCAAAGGTGTGCTTCTCTGCAAGGTATCCTTTCCCATCAAACCTGTTTGTGGTGGTGTTTTGGTTGTTTTTTTTGTTCTTTTTTTTTTTTCCCAGCCATGTCTCCGTAGCTATAAGCTCAGCTAGTAGAATTCAATCTGGATGTGAATCTTATTTTTAAATCTCAATCTGTTGTAAATCTGAGATTCTTTTCTCTAATTAACACTTGAGTTTTTTTGAGGCAATATACTGCACGTTCCTTCAGCAGCTACAGCAGACATTCCTGAAGTACTTGGAAGTTTTATATTCCACATCATTTGTTAAACCGAACTGTCAATTTGCTTGGTAGTCTCCCATTTAAACACAGAAGGAAGTGGAGCTCTCACGTGCTTCTCCTCTGATACTAAAGTTATCCACTGTTCTTTACTTTGGGGTGAGGTTGTGGGAGAGAAGTACAGTGGGGAACTGATGTAACTTATTCCCAGCCACCCAAGAAATATGTGACAGAGGTACAATCCAAATCTCTGGATGTAAAGGTCTGTGCATTGATCAAGAGATCCCTTCTTTGCCTTAGTGATAGCTGGACCAAAGAGAGGGAAGACTTTGCATGTTGAGTCTCTGGTCTCCTAAGAGCTGCTCAGAGGAAAGGGGCTCAGTGTTCCTGGGCGACTGGGCAGGTGGATCTCGTAGAGCAAGGTGGTACCCCTGCTTCTTTTATTTGTGTTTGTGGTGGAATTGTTATGTGCTGTCTTGCGGTTGGTGAGGTTTCTGTTTAAGTGCATTTTGCAGAAAGGTCTGAACTGACCTGCTCACATTTAACTGTATTGCTCTCTGTAACGGAGGCGAGGCAGGTATTAGGATATTTTACCATGACTAAACAGCAGCATTAATACCTTTAAAATTGGTATATTGACGTTTATGAGCAGATACCACATTACAGTGATAGCTTCAGGGGCCTTCTGCTGTGTACGAGAGCTCTTGGTTGATTTAGAAAGCAAATAAATAAAATTTTAAAGCTACTCTAACACAATCAAGCATGTTAAACTGAAAATGCAAGGTGATGCCATATCCTTAGCTTACCCTGCAATTCGCTGTTATTTCGGCAGATTAAGTTAATGATGTACTGTCACAGGAGAAGGAACAAAAGGCACAGTGTTGAGAGCTACAGGGAAGTCTGGGATGCAAAGGACCTCCCTCATTTCACGACAGGTGTTTTGTACACCAGTGCTGTACCTTGCACCCGATGTGCTCATCCCGGGGCGTGTTCAGAGGACTCCCTGTGCCGCAGGGGTTGGGGCTCTGGCAGAACTGGCACGCTTCCAGGCCCCCTTAAATTGTCACCTTTGCCTGTGTTTCTGGTGTGGTCTTGAGGGGGAAGAAAGAATGTCAGCCTATTAATAGTGATGGTGCAGGCTTTCTCCTCTTCATCTGTTAAAAATTGCTGGAATGCTTTGAATAACAAATTACCAAAATTTTTTTTTTTTTTTTTATGAGTGTGGGAAGGGGTGTGCTTTGCTCCTTCCTTTGCCCCACGTGGAACACAATGAAATTCTCTGATCTGACCTGCCCTTGGGGGCTGTGGAGAAGGCTTTGTGTAGCTCCCCCTGAGCGTTTTAGGTTCTCACCAAGAGTTAAATTCTGGAGCGATGACAAGTGATTATGGAGAAAATG
Organism: Athene noctua; assembly: GCF_965140245.1. Taxonomy (NCBI): domain Eukaryota; kingdom Metazoa; phylum Chordata; class Aves; order Strigiformes; family Strigidae; genus Athene; species Athene noctua. Next base: position 194,335,102 of record NC_134037.1, read on the forward strand.
TTTCAAGCCATGTGAAAGAAATGTTACTTGCTAAATAACTTGAGTGTTAAAAGAAGGGATGGGAAAACCTTTTCTTAGACTTTGTGGAAGTCTTCTATAGCAAGAAATGAATATCTTTTAATATTGACCTAATTTTATTTGTATTTAAGATCAAAGAGCTCTTGTGAATGAGTTGCTTGTCTTATATGTCACTGGCTTTATGGTTTTCTGAATGGCTTGAGGCAATAAATCAGTCCTGAGTAATGCTACCTTTGCTTAGGTTTCCTCTGAGGTAATGGAAGAGTACTCTGGTTTCCTCTTCAGGAATAAAATAATATAATGGTTATTGAGCAGACTACTTTCTGGCTAAGTTGCTGAGTTTGGAGGTGCCTCCTCATGAACTGAGTGTCGTGGCAGTGCTTGCACTGGATTTTGGGAAAGAGAGAAATGGGCAGTGAAATCACTGTTGTTGACACTGCAACTTTGGTTGCAGATCAAGTCCTTGCTGCGATTGGGGTTTGACTTTGGAGTGTCCTCTTCTGGTGCTGCTCTGCACCTCTTAGCTTTTTGATCACAAAGTGTTTAGTCAGCATGTGCTGTTGTTGTAAGAAAATGTTTGGTATACATACAGTGTGGTTGCACCGGGCTGTATGGGAAAGGGGAAGGTTTTATTCTGTGTACCCCGCCAGTAGGATTTCCTGCTGCAGAAAGGAGAAAGGAAGGTTAAGCAGGCAGCTGAAATGCCTTGGGTGGTATCTGATTACTTTATTGCTGAAGGGAGAGGGATCCTGCTTGCTTACACAGTACAGAGTTGTGCTGAAAGCATTGGCTCTTGAGGATACCTCAACTTGCTGGAGAAGCTACTGACCCTGTAGCACCATAATGTGGGTTTTAATCTTTCTCTGTAACTCACATAGGAGAAGATGGGGAAAAAGGAATGTGAACAGCATTTCAAATCTCTAAAGATGTCATCAACTTAGTTTGTAGATTCTCGGAAGTTTGGAAACAAAGCCAGTAACCTTGGGTATTAAAGTGTTGAATTACGGTTAATATCCGTTCACTCTGCAGGATCAATATGCTTAGGGGAAGAGGAGATGAAATTCTTTTTTTGGTACTGTCGTCTGAACTGTTGACTGATGTGAAATGGCACATGTACACGAAAACCCCTTGAAGAAGGTGTGGGTGGTACAGTACTTCTGAGGTGGTAGTTTGGTCTGCTGAGCTTTGACTGCTCATGGGTCTGTGTCAGTGGTGGATGGTCCTGAGCTGGCAGAACCTCTTCTCACGTCCTCTGCTCTGAGCCAGTGCTTGTTGTGAGGGTGAGAGGTGCCCAATAAATGGGGAATCTCATAAAGCCACTTGCATTGCTGAACTTTGCCAAAACCTGGCTTTTCGTCAAGGTTAGCTGAAAAGTTGGGAGTGTGTTTTTCTTCCAAGAACTTTTGGTTTAAAGCTCCATTAATTGTATGTCAGTTACCATATGTGTTATGATAATAACCAAGAGTGGAAAGGACTAGATTTATTTCAGTAAACATCTCACCTAGTAAAAATTTAATAGCTTGTATGTCTTCAAAGGCCATTCCTTTTTTTCCTGTGCAGATTGTGCACTTGCACCCAGCAGCAGTACGGAGTGTTTCCCAGAGAGCTGTGTTTATAACCTGACCTTGAGATGCTGCTCTTCCTGAGAGTTGGACTGGGCTGTTCCAAGGATGCTCAGTCCTGAGTTTTCTTTGCAAGGCACAGATTGGGTTTGCCTCTGCTGCGCTGAATTCTGTGGGTTTCTTTTAATAGTGACTATGGACAGCTTTTAAAGATGATAAAAACAGCGTGCTGAGATGACTAGGGACTTGTGTCTGAATCACAGCCGTCAGCAAAACCACCTAGTTTCGGGAACCGTTCTGTGTGACGGCAGAATAAGTCTTGTGAGTGCCCGAGCCAAACTTCTCTTCAACAAATACGTGATTTCATGATTTGAATGTTTCGAGGGAAATGTTTTGAATGTCTTTGCTGTCTTAGGCTGGCAGGAATAATATCCTTAACAGATTATGCAGACTGCCTGTATATTTATAATTTAAGAGCCTTAAATGTCACTTGAGAGAAGAAGTAGTGCGGTGAAATAAGAGCATGGTGGAGGTAATACTTCTGCAGTGTTCAGGTGTATATTGGTTTCATTTAGATTATTTTCCTAGAGCTAGAGGTACTTTGGCTGTCCAGGATCAACCCTATCTGGTGAAGTCAGTGGAACTAAACTGGGCATCAGCCTGGGGTTACAGCTGTGGGCAAGGCTTGCACATTTTTGGTTTGAGACAATGTTCCCTTGTCAGACTTGAGAGGAAAAAGTATTCTTTTTAGAAATACCACTTTTTGGAAGTGCCTCATGTCTCAAATTTCTTTGGCTTATTCTGTAATCTTTTCTTATAGAAAGAATTTTCTATTTTGCCCCCTTTTTAGGCAGGTTTCTCTCTCTTTCTGTGGTTTGTTTTGTACTTCTCGCTCCCCTCATACTCATCTGATGTGGGTGAATTCCTCCTGCCGCTCTCCCTTCCTCTAAACTCTACACTCATCATCCTTTGCATTTCTTCCTCTAGGCTTGTCTGTGGCTTTTTTCTTTTTTTGGTGTAAAAGTAACTAACAAATAGAAAGGATATGGTTAAATCCATGTGACCTCTGGTATTGGCTGTAGTTCTGCCAAGATGAATGAGGTTTGTTTGTTTTTTCATTAATGTGTTTATCCACATTTATTCTATACCTTCTTTAGACCTTTTCTTGTGGTCTCTTTTTACCGTGGCTTTCCAAAGAAAAAAGGCTCCATTCGTTTTGCTCTGTCCTCAGTGCTTTTTCAACCTCAGGGCTGACTTCAGCTCTGTTGTTGTTTGGGGTACAGGTCTAAAATCCTTACAAGGTTCATGAAAATATATATGACTAGGTAGATGGGAGTGAGAGCCTGTTTGCATTTCTACCCCCAGCTTTCCCTGGAGAAGGCCTATTAAAGCTCCTCTTCACTGGGCATTGGAAAGATGTGTGCCCAAGATGAAGGCTTCGGGCTTATCTCTAATTGCAGCACTGTTTGCCTGTGGCGTGGAGGCAGAGGGGTCACAGTTGTTACCTGTCAGCAGAGCAACTGGGGTTCACTGGGGTAGTTTGTTCGTCCCCACCCCCTCTCCTTTGGACAAAACTGTGGTGCCGTCCCCTGAAGTGAGGGGGTTCCTTGCTGGCTGAGGCAGCAGTTGGAGGAGCTCTGTGGGGATGCTTTTTCCCAGGGCTCCTCTTTCTGCTGAGATTGGAGGTGTGAGGTTTGTATATGCTAACTAAAGTGCATTGAAAGTCTTTGTCTAGACAAGACACACTGCCCTTGACACATGCTAAATCCGTGTAGTTACAGCCTTGGGTACTTGGTGTGTGCTAACCTCAGGTGGTAAATCCAGGGCTAGACGAGCCCCCTGAGGAGGTGGTGGACAAGGTGGGGATTTCTTTGCATTAGTCTTTGCTGCAACCTCAGCCGGTGCTTGAATGCAAAACTGCTAATAAACAGTTGTAAACCCTGGATGCTTTTTCTCTTGTCAGCTCCTGTCTGAATAGGGGCTTTTTCATGACACATGCTTGTTTGCTCATGTTTCTCTTTTAAGGAAAGCAGTTAAACTAGGCAATAACCATCAGTAATTCAGTGCTCTGTTAAGCATGTAATAAACCAAGCCCCAGATCCCTTGGTCTCCAGCCTTTAGAGACTACCACCCTTTGTTTCTCTCTTTTAGGGGAGGAGGGAAGAAATGGGACACAACCGACTTGTTTGGTGTGGGAAGGACAAAAGGGTGGCCGGACAGGGGAGAGCTTTGACGGTGTGGTGGTCACAGGACAGACATCACCATCCTTCCCAAAAAGTGCAGGATCAAAACCTGGTATTTGCTCTGTGTCTGTGATGACAAACTGTTGTGGTGTCTGCTGCAAATTTGGTTAAAAAAGGGATTGCAGCTCCTCGTGACTGGTGTCAGACAAAGCACCAGGTCTCAGCTCATCCTTCTGAGCAAAGCGGGCACCTCTTGTTGACTAGAAAGCTTGCCATCGTTTTCTGAATTTTGTTTAATCCAGGTGCAGCCCAGCAGGCAGTAGCTGATTCAGTTCTGCACTGTTTGTATCCATTGCAGAAATACGACCTTCTACTGAGTTATACCAAGTGGACTTTGTTGGGATTGTTTTGTTTTGTTTACGATTGGGGTTTTTTTCCACAAAATTACTTCTTGCAAGTGTTGGTGCAACATCAAAACAAAGCAAAGGCTTTAACCTATGTGTTCTGGGGAGCTCTTCATGTAAGAACAAAATCAAAGTCCCTTCTTATCTCTGAATTGCCCCTTTAAGCCTCAAACCCCATCCTCTGCAAATCAGTTTGCTCTTTTACAAAGAGAATGGCTTCATGCTATTTTTCCACATGATTTTGTGAAATGCATTTCTAGAGGGGAGTTTTCTTACACATATGCAGACCAAATTTTAGCAAAACATTTCACTTTCTTCTATCTTCAGACTTATGAAAATGAACTACGTCATGACTTTTCAAAGTGTGGGTTTAAGCAAAAGCTCTCAAGGCATTTCAGTGCTGATTCTGATGCAGCTGTTAGTTTAAGGAATCTCTTTTTAAGCTGGAGGTGGCTGTTAATTATATTTGGGAGAGGAAAATGCAGTACTGAGCTGGATGAACTGTAGTTTAGCTCATATTTACTTTGAGGTTGGGTGTGGCAGGTAAAAAAGTCATTCTGTCAGAAAGATAAAAGGAGAAGGACTGGTTTAAATTTTAATACAACTCATTTTTAACTGCCTTTTCTAAAATTTTCTACTTCTGCAACATAATTTTACCAGCACTGCCATGCAGGAGAGCACCATCGCTCCCCACCGCCCTGCTTCAAATGCTTTGTTGCAGTGCTTCTGGCTTTTCAAAATTTGATGCAACTTTTAGATGCTCAGTGCAAGTCACTGTAGGACATTTAGTATACATGAATTTTGTTTCTTGGTCCTTCAGATATGAGGAGGCACCTAGTGGTTCTGTAAATGCTGGACGGCAGTGTATAAATCTGTAAGTGTTACGCAACTGGTAGAGAGGGAATGGACGAATTGAGGGAGCAGAGCCGGTCATCCCTGTGGATCTGACTTCAGCTTGTTGGCTTGCAGCTTCCATGTGGACCGTCGCCACATCCCGTCTCTGGTTCTGTGGGTTAGCGATCGTCCCCCTGAGACTGTGTGGGCATCATGGCCTTAAGAAATGGTTCATTTAATTTGTCGGGATGGTAGTAACGTTTGGTGGGGGAAGCTTTAAATGTGGAGAGCTGCCCTTGGAGCCTGGAGCTTAGTCAGTTTTCTTTGCCGGTTGTGCTTCTCCTCTCCAAACGCAGCTGGGGACATCCGCTCCCTGTGCAGGAGTGATGCTCTCTCCCTGGGAGCCTCCTGCCCCTCTGCTTTGATTAGGACCATACTGCTCAGGGACTGCTTTTCCCGCCCTCCAAGGGAGTGGTGTGGGTTGGAGAGGTGCAGGACACACCAGGCTTATTATACTCAGTTTTCCAGCCTGCCTGGTTTATCAGGTGAAGTAAAATTAGGTATCTATTCAGATTTTTCTCACCTTGTGGATGAATTGAGGCGTGCGTAAGGATGTCTGTGGCCATGTGCCATATTGTGAGCAGCGGGGGGATGAAGAGGAACTGATGCCTGTCTCCTCTCCAGCATTATGCACACTGGTTGCCACTGTATCTTTATTCTTTCAGGCGCTGGATAATAATTGCGGTGGTCTCTGTGGTAGCAGCAGGCAACAAATTATAAAGATCAAAACTCTCCTACCTGGATATCTGCAATTTTGAATGTACTCACATAGAAAACCATGATCACACTCAAGGTGTTTTTTAAGATTCCTTCCTTGGCTGCCCCCCTGACTCCAGTGATCTGCAAGGAGGTGGAAGTTGTGGGAGCACTCAGCCAAGTCTGTTTTTTAGGTATTAGGAGGTACTTAGAGGAGTTTCTATTGAGACCACCATCTGGACAGAGATTCATTTGCTGAGGAGCTGTGCCGGTTCCAGGGGAAAACTGTTCAGATATGGTGCGTACAGTACTGGCAGGCTGAAAAAGCATTAAGGGAAGGTATAGGCTGCTATACAGTTACTTTAGGACTGGGTGTTTCTTGAAGAGTTAACTGGATGAAAACCAGCAGGAAGCCCGGGCAAATGGGCTGATCTGTTTCTTAGATGGATTGGTGCTGATCTCTGTAATGCACTGGGTAGGCAAAAGGCTCTAATTGTTGTTAATTGCTTCTGTATGGCAAATTCAGTAATAATATAGGTGCCTGGGTACTGAGGAATCGCTTTCTTCCCTCCATTGATCTGGACCGATCCCATGCATGAATTGCTGAAAGCAGGTTATGTTCTCAGGGAGAGTTTAAATTACAGCACATTTCCAACTTGACCCCTTGAAGTGTTTGGATTGCTAGAACAAACTCAGGAGAAAGAGACTCTTGCCCTCAGACATGGATCCTGTTTGTCCTGCTCTACTGAATTTAACCCACTGTGTTTCATGCTGTCCGTGCTGGGATTGATTGAAGATGAGAGCCGGGACTGGGGGGACTACACATGTCCCACCCTGGGGGGCATTGCACCGTTGGAGCTTCACATTTAGGCACCAGAAGGATTAGAGGGCGTGCTTTGAAAAGATACTCCTTCATCTCACTGATAAGTGGCGCTGAACAGGCAGAGGGAGAGGAGGTTAATGCACTTTTTACCCAGGGTCTGTTTAAAGAAAGGCAATTGTTTAGCTAAAATATACATCCACAGTTCATTTCTGTGTAAACTGAAATTACTGAGTAAAGAAAGGCATCCTGGGAACAGATTAAGCCATATGCTAGGAAAGGAGAACATTTCTCTTAAGCTCAGTTGACAGCGGCACGCTTAAGGGTTTTCTATATTAAATATTTGATAAATCTGTAGTAGACTTGAATCTGCATGGTTTTTAATTACTTTTGATTGTTTAAGCCTGCAGGATTCTGACATTTTTCTTCATCTTCCCTTTTTTATGCCCCCTCTCCCCACAATGACCCTGTTTCATCATGGAATGAGCACTTGGGTATAACTGACCATAGTCACGACTTGGTGGTGGGCAGAGTGACCCCTGTGGAGCAGGCTGTAAGGCTGTGTTTCCAGCTCTGAGAGGTCCAGAAAGCACTGGTCCTGAAATCTCTTGCTTCAGAAATATTTGATTAACTTTATTGTATTAGCATGAGGTTGGCCTTATTGGTACTTCCTATACTTTAGTAAAAATCTATTATCAAAAGTGCAAGCATATGTATTTGCTTCTAATGAACTCTTTCTTTCTCTGCTGTTGGCAGCAATTTGCTATAGTGTTGTTAGCAACCAGTGCTTCCAGGGATGGTGGGATGGGGAGGGAGGGGTGGTAGGAAGGCATTTGCTCCTCCTATTTTCTTTGATATTTTTTATTTTATTTTTTATTTTATTTTTTATTTTATTTTTTATTTTATTTTTTATTTTATTTTTTATTTTATTTTTTATTTTATTTTTTATTTTATTTTTTATTTTATTTTTTATTTTATTTTTTATTTTATTTTTTATTTTATTTTTTATTTTATTTTTTATTTTATTTTTTATTTTATTTTTTATTTTTTTATTTTATTTTTTATTTTTTTATTTTATTTTTTATTTTTTTATTTTATTTTTTATTTTTTTATTTTATTTTTTATTTTTTTATTTTATTTTTTATTTTTTTATTTTATTTTATGTCAGAAAATATTTAGGGTTTTTCTTTGGGTTGGAGAGAGGCTGATTCTCCCTGTGCATTTTAGAGGAGGGTTCTGGATCTTCCTCTCCCATTGAGTTATATCTGGAGGATGTTTGCCTATCTGTGGACTATAAGCACGTAGGTGCCACTGGCTGATGGTGCCTGTTTGCTTTCTTCCCTCCACTCCCAGCTGAGCAAAGGTTGGACCTTTCACCTGCTCCCCACTTTGCATTTCCAGGGTTTGGATAAACTTGTCTTGCCAGGGAGCCACTAGTGCAGGCGATTTCTGCTGAGCAGGTGCACCTGCATTATCTCCCCATGTGATTTATGTCAAGCAGTGCAGTGGTGTTCCCAAAACACTGAGTGGAGAGGGAGGTCAAGGGGAGAAAAAAACCCCAGTCATAAGCAGTTGCTTATGTATATATAAGCTGTTTCAGACAGTCTGTTCTTGCTGCTGCTTTATCATTCATGTGCTTTCGGCTGGCAGACTCTGGACTGCAGAGTGTAAGAAAAAAATTTAAAAATCTACCCCAAAGAGAACATGGTTTGCTTATCCACAGCACGGGTATCTTTCTCAGCAAGAACACAAATTTTTAAGGGAAAAGCAGTGATCCCATGTGAGCAGTTGTGATACTTTGTTGCAAGGAATCAACACATTCCTGGGCAAAGCGGGGCTGTTAGAAATACTTTCACCTGACTAGGGGTGCAGGCTGATGGTTGACTGTCTTTCTCCTTTTCTCCTTATTTTGACCAGGTCTGCAGCTGTTTTTCTCTTGAGACCCCCTTTCCAGAGATGTTTTCTGTGATTTCTCACCTCCCCCACCCCCCCCTCCCTCCCAGTGGTATTTTGGTCTCTGAATTTTGCATTCTCCATCCTTCAGAATATTCAAAACTTGGGGAGTTAATCTTTCTTCTGTCTGTTTTCCATAAGGTTGTAGATATTTAAGAAATGCTGGAAGTGGCTAAAACAAAAGACCTTCCCAGACAAAATATATAATACAAGCCACCTGAGTAGCTTGGTCTTCTTCCGAGTGCCTGCTAGCAACCCTGCTTTTCCCTCAGCCTCAGGGCCTCTGTGAAGTCTGTCCTCTCCGGATTTGCCAAGTGCTCAGTTGCGTGTTAATCACCAGTAATAAAAAGTATGCTTAAGATCAGACGAGTGTCTAAGGATCCTTGTCAAGGCTTACATGTCTTCTCAGTCTCTGCAGCTCTTTATGACAGTGAGTGCGGATGGAATGATTCAGCCGCAAGTGAGCGAGTGGCTCACTGGCAGGCAGTGGCTCAGCCATTTCTCTCATACCTATTTCTGCCAGAGACAGGAGGTATCAGGCAGATCCTGATTTCTCAGGAAACATCAGGGAGTTTATGTGTGATTGGGTAGAGGATGTGTTTGCTGTGTGCAGATCATTGGTGAAACTCCTACTGAAGAGCTCCGGCTCACCCGGCTCCTTACTCTGAGACCAGATGTGTTTTAAGAGGACTCTGCTACCATGGACAACCGTGGTAAAGGTGCTCTCAGTGTGGATACGGGTCATAGAGGTATGGTCGTGAGGCTGATTAGGGCTGATATGCGTCAGAGCTTATGTTAGCTGTGGGTGACACTCTGGCTGACTGCAGGTTTAAAAGCTTAAGCTCAGGTGGGAGAGCCCAGTGGTGCCCTCTTCCTCCGTCACCTGCCTCTGCTGATGCTCGTCAGCACCTTGGTGTTGCCCAATGCCGGTTTAACTCCTTGTCAATTCATCTCTGTTATACAAGTCATCTGCTGACAAAACAAAGATCTGGGTCACTGCTCTTAAAATAGATTCAGCATTAGGCAAATTGCTCAAGCAAGCTCGCCTTTCGTCTGAGAAGGCAATGTCAACCCAACCTCATAGGGATATCCCTAACAAGCACAGCATCATTCTGCAGAGGCCCTGTCAATTTAGTGACGCTTGCCTAATAAGCTTTTAAAATGCAATGTCCAGTTGTTTGCACAATGTTTGACTTGTGCCTGAGGGAGTAAGGGTTTTTTCTCTATGTTAATACAGATATATGCATCAATATGAACTGTTTTTTTGCAGTGGTCTTTGCAAATATTCTCTTTCTTTGTGATTTGATGCTTGGAAGTGTGATTGGCAAGTTTAACTTTCAGCCGTAAGAGCCATGATAAATTGTATATGTACAAGCTGATTGTTGCCCGTACTTATAGTGGTGCCAATTTCATTTTGATAAGTCATCCGCTAACTGCTTTGAACACACTGTGCCAAGCTCATATATGGGTGTGTGACTGGTCAAGGTTGAATTACTCATTAAATCCATTTTTAAGTCACAGCTGGGCCTCTGCAGACACTGATTCCAAGTTTATAGGACTGGCTGCACCATGTGCCCTTGTGCCAAAGTCACGTGGATGGCCTGGACTGCAAAATGTGCTGCCTGGTGGTTTATTCTGGTTTTCCAGGGGATTTCTTCTACTCTGAAGAGGTCTACTGTCACTGGGAGTGGGGCTGGAAAACACACTGATTGAAAAAGGGGAACTGGAAAGTAGGATGTTGGTGGTTCTTGCTCATTGTATTCCCCCTCTCTCTGCATGCATTGACTTCATTGTGGGCACGGAAAGCATGGTAACTAGTGATTTGATAGATTGGGAAGTCCAGGTGGAATTTCCAGCTATGTGGCAAATGGAGTGAAATATGGTTTGGTGTCCCATGAATGGGTTCCCTGCTTGACCACATGACAACCTGGGTTTGCAGTAGCAGAAGGTCTTTCTAATGACAGGGGAGGTGGCCAGTTTTCTAGTAATTATGCTGTAGAAAACGTGGTATGTTTTTGAGAGAGGGGTGGTTGGTCAACGTGAGCCCTCGTAATTCTTTCCTCACCCTTTTCCTAAGTTACGTTCATAATATCTGCTCAGTTTTTGGATCATATCCTAAGTAGACTTCAGGCAAGGTTGCAGGTAGTGCCTTGCTGGCGTGAAACCATCTGCACAAGTTGGGCACCCCTGTGAGGCTCTGGGGGAGCAAATGCCTTAAAAATGAGGCTAACAAAACTAGCCTGTTGACCAGAGTGTTGTGTATGCAGACAAGTAAAATGCTGGTGAGAGTTGTGTGCAACAGCATTGTAACTGGAGTTTAAGACTTACCTTTGGGCAGCAGAAAATCACTCTCTGTGCAAGGACTCTGCAGCCCTGAAAGCAGTGATGTGAGCACTCGGAAAATATAGGGAATGATGGTGGTGCTTCTGTAGTGCCTTAGCAGGAGTGCTTGACTGGCTGGGAGTTGGGATTCAATCTCTTCCTCTGGGACACGATCCTTTATCTCCTGCCTCCTGAAGGCTACTCCATCCACTGTGCTATAGGAAGGTCTTGGTAGAATTGATCCTGCTCTCTTAGTGAAATTGTAATACTTTGTATGTATAAATGTTTGGTTGATTTGGGAAGGAGATGGTATAATGCTTAGGCTTTGTGGGATATGTCATCATGTACAGTGCTTTCTAAGAAGTCCCAAATCTGCACATGTAAGAATATTGAAATGTTTTTTGGGTGAAAGGGAGAGCCAAGGATTTGTTGTAGTGGTAGTTAGTTCTTTCACCTGGAAGAGGGGTATTTTTGAGAAAAAAGAGTGCTTCAGCCCTGCCAAGGGGTGAGAGGGGAGGGCAGGCTGAACTGAGGCACTGCTGTTGATAGGTACCAGTTTTACCCCCAGTGAGGGATTGGGGAACAGAGACAGTCGAATACTTATGTAGATATTGTGCTCGACGGGAACAGAAAGCTCCCTCCTTTATCAGGCCTCTATGGCCCCAGTGGTTTGTACGTCCAAACCATCTCTTGTCTGTCAGCTAAGAACAAACCATTTCCTTTCACAGGCTAGAGGAAAAATCAAGGAACACTGTGGTAACTATTAATGTTTCTCTGCTTTCCTTTCCTGTGATAGTGTTGCCTTTTTTTTTTTTTTTTTTTTTTCCCCTTGATGATGAGTAAGCAAAAGTGTGAGGCATTGATTTTAAACTGCCTGCTGAAAGGGACATTGCTACTTTGGAAATTAACTCCTTTACCTTGTTGCGCTGTCATTGAGGTTAATTCTGACCTGGAGCCTAGCATTTGCCTTTTCACATTTCATAGGTTCTTCCCACTCCCAAATCACAAATCTAATCAACTTCAACAGAAATTAAAGATGCTAAACTGGGAGAAGGCTTTGTAACTCTTTTCCTAAGGAGGCCGGTACTTGTGCTGGCGTAGCCTTTGCCAGTGATGTGTTGGGATCAGAACACTGTTAGTTATTGTTTGACCCAAATCATTAGTCAGGAAGATGGACTGAATGAAGATCAAAAATTGTTTCAGGTGATCATCACTCTTTATTTCACATATTCTCAAGTTTTGCTGTACTGAGCTCAGCATTAAACAAGAATGACCTTCAGCTAATTCTGGGAGTTGAGCTCTGGGCTTGACTTCATGCTTCGACATTTGGTTCAGAAAGACTGAGGGTTGGGACAGAGTATGATTTCCTGGCACGTGGGTGTACCTCGGAGATTGAGCCCAAAGTCATTCATGTGATAATATCGAATACTGTGATGCATGGAGTAGGATTTTTGCTTGCAGTATCTTTAGAAAATAGTTATGTATATATGTATCTATCTCCCTATCTCTGTTCAACATACTTTTTACAAAATTACAGTAAACTGGGTCCCAAGCTGTTTCTTTCTAAATCTGGGGGTGAGATATTCATGTGGTCTAGACAATAGCAAAAAGCAAATAGAAGTTTGCTGGAATGATCTTGTTGCTTGTGCTGTGCTTTTAGCTATTCTTCTCTCTGCTGGAAACATTGAGCTAAATCTTAACCAGGGTTTGAATGGTGAAATTGCATGAAGTGCTAATTTTGACTCAAAAGATAAGACAACAAAAGGAAGATGAATAGAAGATTGGATGTAATGCAAAGAGGTTGAATTAGTATGTTGAATTAAAGCTATGTGTGGAATATTCCTATTCAAGTGTTTCATGCAACTTATGACTAAGAGCTCTCACTTTGGTGTTCTTACTTGGTCTCTTCTGTGTCATTACCATTAATTTTTCAGTGTATGAGAGAACCGTGTGCATACTGCATATCAGAGTAATATAAATCATGCATGTTAACATACTAAAGAGAAAATGCTAACTGCTCTGGGAGGCTGCTGGTGTCTTTAAAATCAGGACTTTTAAATCAGTGCCCTCCCCTCAATGTATGGATCTGTGACAGCTGCCCCTTGGACATACATATGCATGTATTCATTTCTAGTTCCTATATCAATCAGTAGCTTTATGCAAGGCTTGATCGGGTTGATAAAAGGCAAAAAAAAGATCCTGTCTAATACAGCTTACAGTGAAAGTGTCACAGTAAGTTCCTCCTGCATGAACAGCAGTCCCCTGATGTATCAAGGAGACCTGATTATACAACAGGACTAATCAGCTCTGGATGCTGCCATGAATTACGGGTTGGCTTAAGTGCTGCAATACACATTTCTGCCTTAAATTGACAGCAGAAGCAAGACAGAAAACCAGAACAGCAAGCCCAAACGTCGACAAGGCTTATCTTCTTTAGGTCGCTATCAGGGTTAAAGACAAGGTTTCTTGATGTAATTATAACCTGTCTCTTCTATCCAGGCTAAAAAGAATAAACCGGGTTATATTGGAATTTTACTGCATAATGTTATACAACTGTGCTTATTTAAATGTGGCTATTTTTGTAATATGCACTGTGCCTTAATGGGAGTCATGGATAAAGAGTGTTGACCCACTGAAACGTAGCTGAATATAGAGGTCCAACATTTATGGAAGTTACAGAGAAATTTAGCAATTTTCTAGTGTGTTTGCCCTTAGGGCAGAAAGGTGGAAAAATAATGAATATTCAAAAAACCATCATATCTGCTTGATGTATTTGTATGCTTTTTCATCCTGTGAAGAGCCAATGAGTTATTTCCTCCTCCCTTTCCTTCTTTGACTGCTTTCCATTTTTATTTTACTAAGTATGGTGGTGTAATTTTGGCACCTTATGCATAGAGCCTCCTCACTTTTGAATTTCGGACACCTGCAATTAATGTCTGAGGCTTACCTATTTACTCAGACTTGGTTGCATCTATGGTTGAGAGAGGAATAGGCGGTTCCAGGTGATTCATCTGACCTGTCTTAGGCCCTGATCAAAAGGTGACAAGCTGAAACTAGCAGTTAGATGCCCTGAATTAGGACAGATGTGTTCCTTCCCTCCACCCCCATAATTTCCTCAGCTCAGATTGCTTTGTGAAGAGGATGAGGAGGGTGACTTTGGTCTACCCCTGGTAATTCCCAAACAAAGTCTACAGCTGTTAGGTGAGTTTGGAGGGGAACTGTGCTTGGGAGGTGGTGATTCAGACCAAGTGGCTTTCAGAAATAGTACAATACTGGCTCTGGAGTACTCAGCTGTTTCTTAGATATGCAAATCTGCTCCTTCTGATTTGGCTGTGAGAGCTGGGTGTCTGCGTCTCCTATGATGAGATAGTTTGTTTGTTTATCTGTATGGGATTTTCAACATTATAAATTCTGAGTATAATTATAATAGTAGATGGCATGGTTATTTCACAAACAGTGTGACCTCTGCTGTGATCAGCTACTGCATTCAAGAACTTACGTGCCCGTCCACAGCTTCCTGCCCACTCGCCATCTTTGTATTTCAGTTGTTCCAGCTTTCCCCTCCTTGAAAACAGCAGAAGTTTTCAAACATTAAAAACAAAACAAAAAAAAGGAATGCTAAGAACATGATCTAGTAAGGAGGAAATTATTAATGCATTCGTGAGAAGCAGCACTCTGTTGCCTTATTTTTGTGCAGACTGGGAGTAGTGAGTGACACAGCCCCTGTGACGTGCTAGGTGCGTCTGTGGAGGAAAGCTGGCACTTACCTTGCAAATAATTACAGTCTAAGCAAGCTTAGAAAAGGGGTGGAGTGTGGGGAATAATTCCGTTTGTGAGGGATTTATTGTACAATGAGGTCGGCTTTACTTTGGTTCACATTTAGTTTTTTTCTTCTAGGGTTTTACTCTTGCACAGTTCAAGTTACAAAGTAAGGGGACACTGCCACTCTTATACTTTCTTTGGAGAGGAGTCTCAAAATGAAAACCCCCAAATTTAAATGTGGCTGTTTCTCAGGCATTTCTGTTGGCTGGGAGAGCTCAGCCCTTCCTCACCATCGTCCTGGTACAGCCCTGGCAGCAAACTGAATTGAAGTCCTGGTGCAGGTGCCCAAAGTGGCACCAGCCAGAGCGATGGGGAGGGCGGGAGGGCAGGAACAGAGGAGGGATGCTGGGTTTGGCCCTGCTGTTGAATCAAGGGCTTGGGTTGAAGAAACAACTGTGGCTGGAGATTGACAGTTTGTGAAAGCTGGTTTTAGGGCCTTTTAATGCCAGATCACAAGTGCTGAATCCTCACAAATGCAAACTCTGCTGGTTCCAATCTGTTTGCATTTATTTATTTATTTTTAAACAGGTTATCGTCCCACTGATGGGGCTTTCTGCCAGTTTGGGTATCCCTCTCCTCCTGCAGCCAGTGGAAAGCTGGCAGGGAGTCTGAGCTCTGGCTAATGCGAGAGAAATGCGACTGGCCAGCCACTGGCTTCTCGCTGGCGTGATGGGGTGGGGTGGGGCGGCGGGCTGGCGGGCTTTGCCTGCCCCATGAGTGCCTGCTGGCTGGTTCTCGCCAGCAGGCGCGTGGGGAAAGGTGCAGTCCCCAGCTGGCACGGGCGTGCTGGCACAGCCTCCACAACGTGATGCCGCCGGCACAGCTCGCCTCGCCTCACCTCGCCCAGGGACAGTCGCGGTGGTGTGTACTCAGCCGAAAGAGGGTTTTGCCCCCAGCATGCTCACAGAGGTGGGTGCGTGCAGCATGTTGGGCTGGCTGCCCTGGCAAAGTGCCACTCGTGAGGATGAGGCCTCCATTGCCTTCACTGGGGCTCTGGGTCAGATGGAAACTGTTAGCACTAGAGTCAGAGCGCTTGCAAATACACAAAGCCTGGCTTAAAAAGGACAAGCTGGAGTGTTGAAGGGAAGGTCCTTCATGTCTCGCACTGTAAAGATAAACATACATGTAAGCCCCTTTTCTTGGAGTATGGCTCAGCCTGAATAAATGGTTCTTAATATTACTGGTCAGGAACGCCCTGCAGCCATCTCATCTCCCTTGAATGGGCTCAAGGGGCTGTGCTCATAGATGCTTTCAGCTTTGTCTTGAAAAGTTTCAGTTGTACGCTACTGCTCCTGAAGAAATGTTGTGTGGGCCCTGTCAGAGTGATGCAAAACCAAAGTTCTATTTAGTTGATATGTTCTTGATCCCCTGCCCCAAAGGGTGTTAGGAAAATCTGTGCTCTTTCTCTTCCCTCCTCCTCCCAGTCCCTGTGTCTGTGGGATAGCGGATGTACCGGCCAATGCAATACCAATTTCACTCTTTTTTGGTTATTGATGTTTCTTGGTGGGAGATTAAATCAAGATGCAAACCCCACATCAGAAAACTGATACATCAGTTCTACCTGGAGGCTGTAGTAAGGGTGTGCAACTTTCTTGATAGGTTTTCCCCTGAGACTGTATCTTGGCTGTGCAGCCCTTTTATTTGTTTGAACCGGGGATGCTCCCTCCTTATGTTTACTGTTTTTTCCATTTGCAAGCCAAACATCCCTTAGGTGCGCAGCTGAGCCAGCCTGAGGTGGGTGGGACTGAAGGCAAGAGAAGGACAAGTGTATGCAGGAAAAGACATATTCCGGATTCCTGATGTGGAGATGAGTAATTGCTGGAGGTTAAAGCAAAACAGGAGAGTTATAGATACAGTGTTGTCTTTTCCTTTTCCCCACCTGAGAGCTATGTACCTTTTCATGATTAAGGTCTAAACAGCTGAGCCCCAGGGTTGCAGAAAAAGATGTGGGCTGTGTTTTTTGATGGTATTGGTAAAAACTTGCGAATTATCTTACTATTTTTCTCTTTTTGCTGTGGACTTCAAAAAGATAACGTATAGCCAAATGCCAAATACTGGATTATCTATGACTGTGATTGTATAGTTGTTACACAGGAGGTAAGGGTACTTGTGTACTGTCTGGATATGAGGATATCAAAACATCATAATTTGTTTTTGTAGAACGAAGTTTGACTATGTAGTGCTTTGGGGAACACAAGGTACAACTGGAGCCTACTGGCAAGATCGCCCAGCCTGGCAGCAGTAAAGGTTTTGTGTACAAGACCATGAACAATGGCTTTAAATCGGATGCTATTGATTTTCTTCCCCTCAGTGTTTCATAAATACTGTGTAGTTTAACTCAGCTTTTAACCTTGCACGCAAGTTGAAGCATGAGGCTTCTTACCCGGCATCAGATGGCTCACTCAGTGAAAAATAGCAACCGCCCAAATCCCATCAGTACGTGAAAATGTGCCCATTTTGCTGTCAAATTCCCAGTGAAAGTTGCCCGAGAGGTGGCAGCCCTCTAGGTGGTCCCTGGGAGGTCTTGCACGGCTCACCCAGAGGAGTGTGAGCACTGCAGGCTTGGTGCTGCCTGGAGCCCCAGGCTGCAATCTCAGATGCCTTAGTTTCTTGCCTGGATCAGTACAGCGTCTGTTTGGACCTAACAAGGCTTTGTAGTGCAGCCTGACTCTGCTTACTGAGTTTTAAGACTGCATGTGGTACTTGGCACTCGCCTTGAAAAGATGGTCATAGAGTGCTCCAAATAGAAATCTTATAGCTGAGATTTGTTTTTCACCAAACAGTTACTATTCCACTGAATATTGCATTGCATATTCATTAAAAAAAAATTAAAAAGTCTGATGGGGGAGCTTCATACTTTCTCTATGTTTTTGTAATGTTCCCATTTTTTTGGATGTGCAGGTGTCTCATTTACATTCCTAGAAACACAGCCTTTGTCTTTCCTTTAGTCAGTGTTTTTGATCTGTTGTACTTAGTTACCTGAAGGTCCCCTTGGCATTACTCAGAAATACCTTTAAGAGGGGATTGTTTCACAGTGCAATAACTGCGGGTGGTGACGTGCTGAACAAGCAAAACAGAAGGTGTCACCATGTGAGTTGGGTTTCTCCTGCGCTGTGTCACCCATGAATGTGTTTTCTTTTATGTTGAGTTTCTGTCACAGCGTGTCTTGATTTGCGTCCACGTGTTGTACAGTCTCTCGTACAACCAACCTTTTGTGTGGGTAATTGTGCAGTTTCTGGTCCCAGTTGTGCAGATTTGGATTTGGTTAGTGCTACGCTCCTCTGACATTAATTGCTGTTTAATATGGTGGATCAGCAAATACTATTGAAAGACATGCTTGATAGCAATAGTAGGAGAAAAGCCAGCACCAATCTTGTCTGTAGGTGGAGTGACTACCCCTTGTAAATAAGATGATTAACACACATGCACACACCAGATAAAAGCCCCAACCGAAAAAAAGGTCTTGATAAGTTCCCTTTTTCCTTTAGACATCACTCTTGATTGCTTAGGATAATGACCCTGTGCGGTGAGTCTCAGATGGGTGACTCGGAAGGAGAACTGAAGACAAAACACTTGGAGTTTCTGGTTACCAGAGGAGCATCCTGGCTGCTTCTTGCCTGTGCTTTGCCTGCTTAGCCATCTGGCAGCTGGAGACATTGCATGTGTTGCTAATAAATGCTCTGAAGTTACCCCAAAAATGAATTATATGCTGGATAAGCAGTGGAAATGTAAACATAGTTTTTGTTTCCTGGAGTAGCCCTCTTTGAACTTTGGTGAACAAGTAGTGGAAAAGGGACTGGAGGCTCTCGCAGCGGAGATTTCGCTGTAGGATCAGCTAAAGGTGAAAAGGTCTGACCCATAGCTGGTTGAAAGGAGCGTTGGCTAAAATTAATGGCTGGAGGTTTGTTTTGCTGTGTTTGTTAATAACTCTCCCCAGTGCAGCACTGGAAGAGGTAACATTTTTTAAAGAAAAGTTTGTGGTTGCTGAATCCTTAGCTAATCTGTAATTTGAGGTATCTCAGAATGGTACAACTCAAAGGTGTAATCAGTGTGTGTGTGTGGCGCAGTTGGGACACCGGGGGGACCCGTCCACTCTGCAGATTGATCCACGTAAAATAGAACTACAAAAAAAATCCATAATGTGCAATTTTACGTATTTGTGTTTTACACCTCTGCCCGTTTATACTTCTGCTTAAGCTCAAGTTATCAACTAAGGAGTCTAATTGGAAGCATTGCTAAAAGATGTTGATATTGAATGTGGCTTTTAATGTTGAACATTTTCAGTAATCAAATTCTTTCATTTTATGATGGAAAGATTTTAAACAAGGGCAAGTGCTAGGTGTATCTGTCTCCCTTTTTTTTTTTTTTTTAGGGAGCATTTGAAAAAAAAAAAATCAGGGCTATGGTGAGTTAATTGCAGCTGTTAGGATGCTGGTAGGTTGCTCTGGTGCTTCCAGACAGTGTAGCCATGGCCTAGCGGGTTTCACTTGAATTCTTTCCATTCTGGCAGCAATTGCTGTTTAGCTGTTGGGATCCTTCAGAATGCAGAATCTCTGTGGCGGGAAGACATGCATGTGGGCTCTCTGCTGAAAAATCATTCGATTGACCCCCCCCCCCCTCCCCCCCGGAAAAGTACAAACATGTGCATGTACTTTCAATGGCTATTTATTTGCCTTGCAGAGGGTCGACTGCAAAACCCTCTCTGAAATTATGCTCCTTGAAAGCCTCCTGAAGAATGGTGGGCTCAAGCCAGAAAGATCTTGTTTTACAACCCTGCTGCTATGAAAGAAATCTAAGTGTAGGAAAAAATACAGCTTAAATGCCTCAGATATTTATTTTGCCCTTTCATTACACAAGCCTCCCCTCCCTCCTTAGGCTGGGAGGTCAGGGCATGTATGTGTGTGGGGCTGTGCTTTAGGGGGAAACCCTGCTGCACAGGCACTTGTGGGCCTCCTTTGGGCTCTGGCCCCCTTATTGTTTTAACAATTAATCTTTCACCCGTTTATAATTTAAAACCCTAATAAATACACCCTTCTCTTCCCCCAAATTGTCAGGAATCTCTGCAGTCTCCTACTTGATTATATATCTCTAAGCTTGCACAAATAAGTCCTCCAATGGTATCTAGCCAAATGAAACCTTAGAGGGATGTCTTTGACCTTGGTTTGTGCAGTGACTGTACCTTACCCACTTGTTCTGAAGACAGAAAAGAATGTTGACATTCACAATGTGAAAATAAATATTTGAAGATAGATTTTGGTCTGCTCAATTTGCTTTGTCAGCATAAACAAAATCCTTCTCTTGTTTGTGTTTTAAGGGGTCCGTATGGTGGCCTTCACAATACTAGCCTGTATAATCTGAAATCCTTTCATAGGAGGCATTATAAATTGAAAGTTAAAACCAGAAAACAAACCAGAAGTGAAACTCCTGCCACTCCTATTATTGCTTATATTCCTTTCTTCCTCCTAATATATACAAAAAATATATTTTTTCCTTTTCTGTCTTTGCATATCCCCACAACGAATGGGATGTTTGATATCCCACTCGGTAGCTCAGACTCATGTCCCAGCCCTTGCTTTCTTGGGAGGCCTTAATTTGAAATGAATTTCTGTAGTCTGCTAAAGAAAAGTTGGAGTTCCCACCTTCCTTCTTAGCTGTGGAAATAAGTGGAAGGCTTGTTTTGTTGACCTGGCATATTTGCCTGAACGCCTTTCTTTTCACTGATGGACGGAGGGGCAGGCTTGTAGCTCTGTGTAACGGTGCGCCTTGAGAACACTACTTCTCAGAGCAGGACTTGTAATGGCAGGAAAGGAACAAAAAGCTCAAACATCTGCTTTTATTTCCATGTGTGTGCATCTGCTCTGGGAAACTTCAAGATGGGAAAAATTTAAGATTCAAGAATACCTGGTTGGTAGCTTTGTTTTTGTGTGATCATAGGTGTGCTTCAGCCTTCCTCTCCTTTCTTCTCTGCATTGTTGAAAATGTAAGCTCTTATCTTAGACCATTCCCCATCTGTTAGGACTGCCTAAGAAAGTAAGGAGTGCCATGTTGAATTTGGACTGGGCCAGGTTTGTTTGCCTGAAGCCAAACAGGGAATCATGTAGAGAGTTCTAGAGGAGTAACTAACGTCTTGCAAAGAAAAGGGTTCCTCAAAGGGTGGTGCCACTTTCCCAGAGTGCAGCTTGCACAAGACTAAGGGTATCTGTGCCACTGAGGTGTGGTGTCTCTCAGGCGTCCTGGGAGAGGTGTGCTGATGGGAATGGGCACCTACGGATAGAGAGGTGACAGTGCATCCCAAACTCTTCAACTAATATTGCAAAATTTCTTCTGGAGTTTTCCTTTAAAGACTAAAGGGGACCAGAAACACTTGGCATTAGGTCAAAATGCTGAGATTATTGTTCTCCTACTTGCCATGCTTTTATATTTCTAAAGCCAAAGTGAGAATGGTAGTGATCTATAGTATGTTTTCACTTGTTTTTGAGGTACTTCCAGTGGTACTGTGCCTGCTAGCACTAGCAGACCATCAAGATTCTGTTAGCTCCAGAGAAGACCATAGAAGAGCAATTGTTAGTTTCTGCATTGAGAGTTTTCTGACAGTCTGTGATGCGTGTAATGACCAGATCTGGTTTTGATCTGATTAGCTTGATTATAGCTTGAGGTAGAAGAGCTGAAAACTGCCTGGAAGCCACTTTGCCATCCTTTGTTTTCCCTGGCTGCTTCAAAATGATGATGCTTCTTCTTGGAGTTTTTCTCCTTATTGGGCACCCTTTCTTGCCCCATTTAAAAGGATTTGCCATGTCTGGCACAGTATTTGTAGAAAATCTAATGTTGACAGGCAGTAATACATTTAAACAACTTTCCTTGAAATCTTTGTCATTGTTGGACTTTCTGTCAGGCTGATATGCTTCTGCTCTGCAGAATACAGTAGTCAGATTTCATGTTTTGGTGAATTTGCAGGCCACTTAAAGCTAAGGCTATTGCAGGGAGAAGACAGCAGAGCTGTGTGGAAAAACATGGGGTTTATCACTTACCTCTTTTTCTTTTTTTTTAAGCTTATCTGTAGGAATTATTTTTCTCGCCTTTATAGTTCATGTCCTAAAAATATGAACTTTCAATGAAGAGGTAAGCTTGAAGTCAGCAGAGTGGCTTTGGTGTTTTGTGTGTGTGTGTTTGAAAGAAAGTTTTAATTTTTTAAGGTTTAGGAGGTGGAAGCGTAACCAACCCTTACTAATGGTACTTTCAGCTCCTCACTGGTGCCCTTTGCCCAGTGGCATCCTACCTGGAAGTGGTGCCTTATGGGACCTTGGCGGCGGTCATTAAGATAAAGAAAACTGTGTAGGGCTGCATCTGTCCTATAGCTTTTTGAGCTTCTGCTGTAGTTCTCCTCTGGCAGTAGTAAATGACAAATGTGATTCCTGATGGTGTGGGAGGCCAAAGAGGGCACCAGGTACTTTCTGTTCAGAGTACCAATCACCTAGCTTCTGAGGCATATACACCTTCAAATGATAGCTTCTTAAATCATACCTTGTGTTTTTTCGCTTATTCTTCTCACTGTTGAGGTGGAAGCAAGGCATAAAAAGTAAGCATCAAATAAAGTTAGAGCTGGGATTCAGGAGAGGTTGTCTGTTCTTCCAATATTAACCTTGTAATGGTCTTTTGGGTAAACAACTGCTGGGAATGGTTCAGGAGTCTGAAGTCTGATCGCTTTAGCCAAATCCGTGGTTGGAAACAATGACAGACAAGAGGATGGAGCTGAGGCTTGCTAAGCTGCTTTGCTTTCCTGGAGAATGATGCCTGATTAATCCATCACTGCTGTTGGGTGCCTGGGTGTCTCCCTGTGGGACTGTGGATGAAGTGCAGAGAGTTTGCGTGGATCACCAGGCACCAGGGCTAAAGCAGGATGAGTCTGCAGCAGGAAAGTCCCTGCTCGGTACAGATAGCTTCTGAAACAGTGACTTGAAGGTGTCAGTGCCTGGTCAGAGCCACATCTGTATCTTACTGATTTAGAACATGCTCCCTTTGTGAAGGAGCAAACGGAGATTTACGTGACAGAGCACTAGAGGCAGCCGTTATGAAGGAAAGACCAGTGAATTTGCCTTTAGTCAGCCAGCGGGGGGGGGAAAAGCCCTTTGTTAATTAACAGAGAGAAGCAACTGGTTCTGAACTTCGTCCATGGCATAGACCTTTTCTCAGGCACTGGCTGCTCAGCCTGCTGTCACGGGGAGATTGCATTTCACTTCATCACTGATGGGGCATGATCCGTTTTCCTACTGCTTTTGGGTTTTTCTGTATTGGTGTGACAGTCAGAACCTGGGAGAAGTTGAAAAACAGTTGTTGGCTTGTGAGATCTTACTGATGACATTTGTGCTGGTGGCTTTTGTCTGCACGGGTTTTGAGTCTCTGTTTAGAGCTGGGGAAGACTAATTGAATTGGCCTGTGTGCTGCTTAAAGAGCTTTTGTGTGTGGCTGTAATTTGCTTTACCAGAAGAATAAGTGTTTGTCCTTTTTAGCCCGCTAATTTTTTTCCTTTAGTGTAGTGATGGGCCGAGTTCTCCAGAACTAGTCCACTGAGAGGAAAAAAAAAATGGATGCGTTTAGGCAAATGAAGGCTTCAGCAGCTTAGTGCTTGTCTACATGGGGAAGTTAGTGCGCAGTAAGCTAGGGTGTGAATTTACAGCACGCTAGCTGCTCTGCACTAACTCCCCCTGTGGATGCTGAGTGTGCACTAAGAGCGCCTGTTGTGCAAGTTTAGTCCACTGAAAGTAAACGTGCTGAAAATTCACACTGTCGCTTCATTCACCCTGACTTTCCCATGTAGACAAGCTAAATCTAGGATAAGAAGTCCTTGTTTAGAGGTCTGGCTTAAATTCCTCCCTTTTTCTCTCCTGTCCTCTCCCTCCCTTTTTCTCTCCTGTCCTCTCCCTCCCTTTTTCTCTCCTGTCCTCTCCCTCCCTTTTTCTCTCCTGTCCTCTCCCTCCCTTTTTCTCTCCTGTCCTCTCCCTCCCTTTTTCTCTCCTGTCCTCTCCCTCCCTTTTTCTCTCCTGTCCTCTCCCTCCCTTTTTCTCTCCTGTCCTCTCCCTCCCTTTTTCTCTCCTGTCCTCTCCCTCCCTTTTTCTCTCCTGTCCTCTCCCTCCCTTTTTCTCTCCTGTCCTCTCCCTCCCTTTTTCTCTCCTGTCCTCTCCCTCCCTTTTTCTCTCCTGTCCTCTCCCTCCCTTTTTCTCTCCTGTCCTCTCCCTCCCTTTTTCTCTCCTGTCCTCTCCCTCCCTTTTTCTCTCCTGTCCTCTCCCTCCCTTTTTCTCTCCTGTCCTCTCCCCTTCAGGGCAGATTAAATGTTATTGGAGCTTTGTTTTCCTGGTGAAGACTCTCTGTACATATAAATTTGGAACAAAAGAGGGAATGACTTCAGAGGGAGTCCTGAAGGTGTATCATGTGCAAATGTAAAATGCTTCTGGACCAGATGCAAAAAGGGGCATGTCCTCCAAAGAGTAAGGTGGGTTTGACTCAGCCTAAACAGTGTAACTAAAAGCTGCAAGAGCACTGTGATTTGAAGGAATGTACTTCCCCTTGCTTAGAAGATGAGGAGCTATTTATATGTGGAACTGTAGGTTTTGTAGATGTATTATTAAATATGTTTAATCTTCATCAGTTATGGACCCCATAAAAAATTCTTTAACAAGTGGAGGCAGTTGTGCTCACTGATGGTTATTTCCCTCATCACATCTCACTGCTTGTTATCTCTGTTTCCTCTTCAGAGGTAGGAGATGTGAGAAGGAAAATTGTATGATCTAGTACAAAACGCAGAGCCCTCGGTAGTTTTGGTTTTAGATATGGTCTAGCATATGAAATTTTGGCTGTGTCTTACTGATTTTTTTTAAAACTAGATTTTGGAGAAATAGGTGGTTCTGGTGACTTGTGTGATGGACCAAAAACTTGTGTTTCCTCTTACTTGGGAGGGTGAGAAGGCATGGTTACATATATGTGAAAACAAACAACCTTTTTTTCAGCTCTTCTCACTGTGGCAAAATAAGCCCAGCCAAATGGGTGAGGTACAATGTTAAGCCATACTGGCTCTTCAGACGTGTATCCTGTTTCACGGTGGAGTTTCACAGAAAGCTTTTCCAACTTGCCTGCCTCAGCCCCAATGAGGAGGAAGATACAGACTCTGGCCTCTTCTTGCTCTCCAGTACATGTACGTTGACATACAATTCATGCATGTGTGGTTATGCTGGGTGCAGTCTGTTTCGTCCAGTGTTTCCAAATGCAAAGGAGGATGAGCAATTTGGGGGTAAAAGAGTAACTCCAAGGTTGTCTTGCAGAGGTCTTGTTTTAAGGATGTGCCCAAAGAGTCACTGAACTGTAGAAAACAGGCTGGATTCAGGGCTTGGTTTTGTGCTACAGATCCTCCCCATAGGCTCTGTCTACAGCTGTCTTAATGGTCTACCACTGTCTTAATTGTCCACCGTTGTAACTGCTTAGAGGCAGCACCACAGGGGAAGGGGGATTTGTGTTGCTCGTCTTCCCCATCCCTGTTTGTGCAGCGCTTGAAATCAAAGCAATTCTATCATCATCCTCTTCTCAACCGAGCATGTGTTGTTGTTGACGTAGCTTGTCTTTAAAGCACAGAAATTACAGCAGTGGCTTCTGCTTGGTTGATGGCTGATGCGGCAGTGAGTTTCTGAAGCATGCTTTGGCCTCCTGTAGCTGAGATCATGAGCAGTAAGTGCAGATAGGCCACTGCTTTGGGGTGTTTTGACTTAATTCTTCCTATCTCTGTTTCTTTTCTGCTGCAGTATATCAGCTGGTAGTTTGTCAGCTTGTAAACATATATTTCTTTGTTTTATAGACAGTTTATAAATCACAGGAAAAAGTTCCTGTAGTGTTTGGGAAGAATAAATAAACCCTCAATGTATCTGTGCAAAGGAGCAGGAGTTGCGCCTTATAATTGTAACATATTGTTGATGTATGTCTTTTATTTAAAGAAGCTGAAAAAAAATTTGCTACCTGGTAGGTGCTCTTGCTGCAGTTTCCCTTCCAAATTAAACTGATCTGTGCCCTTTTTTTCTTGCCTGGTGCAACCTTGCTTAAATTGCTTTGAGCAATTTTTTTTTTCTTTTTTTATTAAATCTGGCTGGTCATTTCCTTTCTTTTCTGGCATCCATGGTGGGAGTATGTCTCTGTTTAGCTGCTCCTCCCCTCCTTTCCATTTTTGGGAGACCCTTCTCCTATAAATGTTCCTGGTGCTGGCCTCCCTGGGCCGCCGCTCCCGGCTGTGCCAAGCAGTGAACAAAGCTGAACTTTAGCAGTCTCTTGGCTTTCCGTTCGCCTGCCAGCTTCTGAATAGCGGCTGGGGAGACTGACGAGGCACTGTTTGCCTCCCGCTTTGCTGCTCTTTGGCAAGGCAAGGCTGGACACTGGGACCGTGCCCTTGTGGGCTTATGAAGACATTACTTGCCTTCTTTTAGCCCGGATTTGGGTTTGAGTGACTCTCTTCATAGCAAGCGGGGCACAGAGGTGGGATTGTGCCATGGCTGAAAGCTCGGGCTCTGCCGAGGTTGGGGTGCTTGTAGCAGGGTCCTTCCTGGTTTTTATGGGCGAGAAGAGTGATTCAGAGCATCGTTTTTTCCCTTTGAGCGTCAAATGCATGAAAGCAATTAAGTAGGGTGAGAAAAAGGGACCCTCTGCATCCACAGCTTTCCTGTGTGGAGCTGGGAGGTGCAGAGGACATGGTACAGCAGGGGACACGGCAAAGCCTCACTGTCTGTGGGGCGGCCAGCTCTGCTCACCAGCCGGCTGGCGCGCCTGGGAGGACTTGAAGGTGACAGAGATAAAGCTTGGATCCTAGTAACCCGACTAATAAAAGACTTATTCCAGCCTTAATAAGCTCCTTGGACAGATGGATTCTCTTGGACAGATGGATTTAATCTAGGAAAATGATTACATGGCTTTTGTACTCATTAGTATTTTTGGTCTTGGTATTTACGCAATAATATTCTTGCAGTAGGTTGGTGAATATAGGGTTGTGTAAACCTGCACTGCTTTCTGCTTGCAGCAGTGGAGCAAGATGCATTTATGCTTCCATTCCCACCCAGTATGTGGAGGACACATTTGCTTGTCTCTTTAGACTGTGTGTATTCCCAAGATTCTTGCATGACTGAGGTGCAAACTTTTATTTTGTTATGGCTGTGAAACCCAGTGTTCCCTGAAGGTTTGTAAGTGATTTTTCCAAGCAGGAATATTCTGCCTGTGACTGGTGTGCAGCCACCTTCTTGAAGGAGACTTGGCAGCTCTTCAAGATAGTGAGGGGAGATCAAAGTTGGGACTGTCGGGTTGTCCTCATGTCCCTGATAACATAGTAGACAGGAGGGTGGACCAGAGGGTAGCTAAATAGCTTCACAGTTTTCATGTAACAGAAGAAAGCACTTGCACTGTAGCTGGAGATGGTTTGAGAATAATTAACATTGCGACAGAGGACGTTAATAAGCATCATCTCTTCCTAAGGTTTGTTGAAAACAAGAGGCTGTAGAAGCACGCAGTGAGACAGAAAATGCCAAATATTTTGTCTTTGGACTTTTTATTTTCATTGACCTAAGTGAGAGGTACTTAATTTTAAGCACTTAATTTTCCCGTTATGGACGTGTGTCACTTGCAGCTCTGAAGTGGTGGGGGTGTTTGAAATAGCTGGAGCATGATGAAATTTTAAATGAAGTCAGAAACCGAAACTTACAGTGGAAACTTTATTCATATATTTAATTTACTACCTCCAGAACTAGTGGAAAAGGGCTGGGGGCAGAGGGAAAGGGAAGAATGATATTCATGAATTGTTCTGCGGGTGTATGAGTGGGTGTTTTAATGGAAAAAAAAAAAAACAACACCAAAAAAAGTTAATTTCACAGGGTTTATAAACCTCCTCTGCTATAAACTGAAGCAGTGTTTGCCAAATATTTATTTTCTTCCTCCTCAGCACTTGATTTTCCTTTAAGTGCATTACCAACGCTACCTCTGTCAGGATTAGCTCAGCAGCTGGGTCCCCCCCCAAGTTTTGCAGGCTTTGGAGGAACGGCCGTTTGCGGTGGGAGGTGGTGAGTTTCGTGACCTGCCGTGGAAGTCCAGGCTGAGTCGCTGGCAGTGTGAGATGTGGGGTTGGGTGATACCCACCCTGTCACCTTCCTGATGCAGGATTACCCCATGGGATGGGCAGCCTCCCACTTCTGGCACTGCCTGGGGGGGGATCTGCTTTGAAATTCCTTTCATTGTGGAAACATCTGCGCTTTTGGTTTTCATACGGAGTGTGCTGAAGCGGAAGTATTGGCACTTAAAATGTTTCAATGCTTTCTCAGAGGTGGGGTGCCCTTTATCTTTTCCTGCGAGTAGACAGGAATAGGTGGGCTGGCTTCTGTTTCTACTGGTGCCTGGAAACCCCAGGTAGGGGTGTCAGAGGTCCCTTGTTCAGCCCTCCCCTCGTGCTCCCTGCAAGCTGAGGGAATGGGGCTTGTATGTATGTATGTATGTTGACCTCAGGGTCTTGGGGAAACAAGTAACAAGCACAGACCAGGCTCTGGCAGAGCCAGGTGCTTTGCAGTTGAAGCACAGGGTGCGGTGTGGCTTCCCTACCCCTCCTTGCCATACTAGTGAGGATTAGTATTAAAATAACACTTTTGGGTGGAAGGTATGTATATTCGATATTCTGGGGGGTTTTTTGGGGTGTCTCTGATGACTTGTTTAGTACTTACATGTCTAGCCTTTCTTGATGCTGGAAAAAAACCCCAAAAACAACAGAATAAAAGACTCTAGAAATGATGTGTTTGTGTTTCAGGGACCTTGGGGCTGTTGCGGTGAGATGCTCAAGACCTGGTTTCTGAGAGGTGGATGGTTGTCAGGCAAAGAGCAATTAAAGAGTTCTTCAGGGAACAGCTGATCCCAGCTGTGTAATTAAAAATAGTGGCCTGCTGCTGTCAGTGCTGTTTGGGTTTGCAGTTAGAAGCAGAGCCGAGGAGGGCAGCAGGCTGCTGCCTCTCCCAGAGCCTGGCTGCGGGATGCAAAGGCCTTGGTTCAAAGCGCCAGGCATCCCCATGCATAGAAAAACTTGTTCTCTCTGTGTTTGACTGGATGCTTCATGGGTTTCTCTGAAAAAAAGGTACTAACAGAAGTCTTTACTTACAAACAAAAAGCAACAGTAAAACAATGTCTGTGGAGCAGCATCATTTACACTGGCTGGCAGTGAGTCTGAGAAATTGATTTTCCCCCAAGTCATGGAGTTTACTTCCCTTTTTTGTTCACTGCTGTGGGATTGTCCACCAAGCAAGTAGTTTTCCAGTATGGTGTACTGCATTATATATTGTATTAATAAAGCACCTCCTAGATAAATCCCTTTATTTAGGGGAACTGTCCCCTCAGCTTCTCTCCTTTATCTTTATAATGATGGTTTCGCTCTGCTTTCTGACTGGTGCCATGAATCATGTGGGTGTTAATAGATCTCTGTCAAGGTTTGCTTGCTCACAGAATTCAAAAGGGGAAAGAATGATTAGATGTCTCGTAGATGAAGAACTGCTGTAGCTGTATTACAGGTTGAAAAACAAACCCTCATACCTGCTAGCACGAGGTTATTTTTCTGTGAGGAAAAGTGATTGAAAAGACAGGAGAACAGCAAGTCCATTGTAACTGTGACCCTCCAATTCTTTTGGTCTCGTCCAAGTGTATAAAGCAGTGCAGGTGGCATTGGCCTTTTTGACCAACCTTTTCTTTGCTTGCTTGTTACGGTTCTTCAGGGATATTTGCATCCTTTGCCTGCAGCAAAACAGAATTTACTTTTTTGATAAGATTTGGATGACACAAGCGAATTTCTGCCATAGTTTTATTTAAATTCAAAACACCTTCCAGTTAATTGCATGAAGTGGAATCATGTGGCCAGTATCTTCTGTTTCAGTAGGGAAATTTAATGTGCTTCCCATATCCAGTTTGCAAGGAGGAGCTGCTGGTACTCAGTTGTGATAGATGGTTCAGGGTTGCATGATAAAGACCTTTGGACTCTTCACTAAATTCCTGTGCTCAACTTGTTGGCAAAGCAACTAACTGAGCTACTATTTGTGATTGCCTTTTTAATTTGCAATGCACAAGCAAACTGGAATATGAGGGGACAACCAGGCAGATGAGCCATGAGGGATGGTGGTGTGCTGCTGGAAGTGTTTGCTTGGTGGCAGCTGGGAAGAGGGGAAGGAGTATCTGCCCCTCAGTCTTCCAGTTTTATTATCACACAGCTGTGGACAGAGGCAGCTGGAGCCCAGATGACGCTCGGATGTGGAGCAGGCAAAGCATTCATGTAGGTGGGCTTTAGTGGCTGAATTGTGCAAAGGCAGGGACGGATGTCAGACACCTCGGATGAGGGGAGACCTTCAGCTACCACAGTACAACCAGCCAGGGCTTGTCTGTCTTGGCTCCGTTAATAAGTGTGTTTGAGTAATGTTGATGGAAATGAGAAATTATCGTTCACCCCACAAAAATACCCCAAACCCAAGTTAATATGTTGGGTTTCTTTGCTCAGAAGTTATGAATGGATAGATGCACAGTTATTCCTGCAACAGATCCTTTTTTGCAGCCTTCCTTTGTGTAGCCTAAAACAAGGGCAAGTAGAGTGTGATGGTAACTTACAATGCACATTTGTAGGACACTGAATGAAAGTTTGTGTAGTTATAAGAAGAGTCTCAGCAGAGCCAGAATTTGGGTCCAGGTGTTGGATAGCCCCAGCACAAAGTAAAATGTTTCTCCTGTACCTTTAGGGTAGAGATGGTGAGGGTTTTTCGTTTTTCAGTGATTGTAAATCTGTTGGGTTTTGGCACTCCTTGAAAAGTACTGGTTTTCTCACAGCATAGCTGTCATATACTTACGTTTTCTTCTGGTCTTTTAAAAAGAATAATTCTTTAAGTTAATCTTGCTCTGAAGGGTAGGTATGCATTTACTATCCACCTTTGCTCTGGACCGTAGTGGCTAAATCCCAAATAATTCCCAGATTTAGTGAGATCAGAATCCCAGCCCTGGGATTCAGCAGTGGGTTACAGGTCATGTGTGAATGTGCCATATATTGGAGGGAGCTGGAAGCTGCTTTTTTTGAGATGTCTGTGCTTATTGTTGGTGAGCTCTTTACCCCCCCCGACCCCTGTTCCCTGTTTCAGGGATGATTGTACATTATTGCTCTCCTTAGAGGTTGTTTACAGG
Source organism: Athene noctua (assembly GCF_965140245.1). Lineage (NCBI taxonomy): Eukaryota > Metazoa > Chordata > Aves > Strigiformes > Strigidae > Athene > Athene noctua. The sequence goes on from NC_134037.1 coordinate 194,365,982, forward strand.
GGTTTAAAGTATGCTGATTGCCACAAGTTGAAGCTGTCAGTAAAGTGTATTATTTGGGATACCTTTGTAGTTTAAAAATAAATATTTTCATCCTAGCCTGTATTCTTGGGAACTGCATGTGCATACATTAACCAGTCCTTGAAAACACCTTCTTGTGGCAGGCACTACTGAGTAAATACTATAATCTTTAAAAAGTGGCAGTTTTAGTCTCTTATTCCTTCTGCCTTCTATTTCTTCTCCCAGTGTTTGTTCAGCTTGATGGCTTAGGAGCATGCCTTTAGACTGGTGTACATAGAAGGCTGCTGTATGAAGAGTTATCTTTAGTTTTGGATGGATGTGCTAGGGCACTGATACTGAGAAAAATAAAGGCATGCTCTCAAGTTTACATTCGCAAATCACTTCATTGACTAGGGGCCTAAAGGGACAAATTATTCCAGTTTATTCATTACATTTTTGTAATCCCAGATTTGAAGAGTTTGTTTGAATTAGATGCATCACAAAAGGGAGAAACCTGCATCTAGTTTATTTTACATACTGAAGAACTAGAAACAGTTGGGTTTGGATTAATTAGAGCTAGCAGTAATAAATTGTTTTACCCATAGCTCTCAGACTTTGTCTTGAAGAGCAGATTCATCACTGTGATTGAAGGTGACATGAGAACTGAGTCATATACCCAGCCTCATCCAACACTTGCATATAATACATTTTAATTACTCTTAAATTTGGAATAAAAGCCTGTCTCATGAAGACCTTTATTTTTATGCTAAGAGCATGCTTTGTGTTTTTATAGTAAGACTGTGTTTTGAGTAATTGCTGCATGGCATTTTAAGATAGTTTTTAATGAGGATTTTTTCTGCAGAAGCTTTGCTTTATATTTTTATAAAAAAAAAAAAATCTAGTGTCTTGTAGACTAACCTAAGCAGTATTAAAATGAGAGATAATTTACCTTGTCTTTTTTATGTGGTGTTCTTTATGCCCTATCTCCGTTTTTAACACTGATACTTTTGGGCACATGATGAAATCTGTGACAGGTCGATGAAGTATGACAACAAAGTCAGACTTAATTTTAGTATATTTTTATACTCAGAAAGTTCACTAATTTCTTTTACAGTCTGATTTAAATGTGCCTGTTAGTTGCTTAACCCATGTTTGAAGTGGAAGGAGAAACTACTGAGTGGGGCAGAACGTGTAGTCATGGAAAGTGAACAACAGCTTGTGATTATGGGATTGAAACTACTGGTGAGAATTTTTATAGTGGCATGTAGTTTATATAACTAAACAGATTAAAATTTAACCATATGTGAATATCTTTCCTCTTACGGAATACGTTTACTTAAAAAAAAAAAAAAAAGAAAACCCAAAGGAATTCAGCAGTTAGAGTGCATTGCATTTGATCTTTTACCCATCTCTTGCTAATAGTATTTTAAAATATGAATTTAATCTTAATACATACATAATTCTCTCCTATTTCCACTTGTCTGATTTGGACTGCAAGAGCAGACTAGCAGCTATTATTTGTGTTTATCAATACCTGTTTCCACATTGCCATCTCCTCGGGCTTTTGCTTTCAGAGCAGTGTTTCAAAAGAACTTTTCTAAGCTCAGAGCTGAGCTCTGCTTCCAGAAGCTATCAGGCTGGCTGATCCTAAGGGGGGACTGCTTCTTCCATAAGGAAGAAGATGTCTGAAAAGGGGAGGGGGGTGGGGGGCGGAAATCTGCTTTTTCCATTGAGCTGCATGACTCCACTTAGCCAACTTTTGATATTAAATCCTGATAAAGAACAAACAGGAACTTTCTCCTTTGCTTAGTTGCTTTATGTCAGCATTACATCCTCACAGTCGCATTTAGTACTGGGTCCTACTTTTTAAGATGAGCTGCCACTTTTGATATAAAAGCCTGTTTCCCAGAACTTAAGCTTTTTTTACACAAAAATCTAAGTTAGACTTACAGGTCTGTACAGTCTTACAGTCAGACTACAGGTCTGTAATGACTAGACTGCTGTCTCTAATATTTGGCAGTGATGGAGAAAAGGATTAAAAATATATATACAGAGAAAGAGAGACTTCCCATAGGAAATACCAACCTTTGACAGCTGATGGTGGGGGTGTGGGGTGGGTACTTTCTCTTTTTTCTGACCGAGGTTGCACCCAGTTCATCCATGCTTAACAGCCCATATGGTAGAAACCATGTTTCTACCTTTGCTTCGGTGGCATCCTTTGGGAAGGAGTCTGGCTTACGAAGAAGTACTGGTTGAACTTGTTGCTTAATAAACAGTGGTAAAAGTGCAGTGGTGTGACTCTTCTGGGTGAATTTCTCCACCTGGGGAGGAGCACCCAAGAGCTGTCTGCAGCTGGCACAGCCTCATCTTTCCTGCTGTTCATCTCCCCTCATTTTAAGACAGCAGTGTTCCACCTACACCTCAGTAGCTTGATGACCTATGGATTGAGTTGCAGGCGCTCCCAGCCTGCTTCCATCTGCCAGGAATAATTAATGAACGATACATTCATGTCCGTCTATTAGACTATCAGGCTAGTGTAAACAGTCCTTTTTCCTTTGGAAACATGGCTGCTCAGAAGCATGCTATCACCAAAATGGTATTTGTTTTAATCTACAAGTTGGAAAAATATGTTTTTCTGATTTACTGGGCTGTCATGAGGTCTCCGTAACTCAGGCCTGAAGCTTGCCATCTCCTGCAGTCTCATCTGGGCCTCCCTTCCAAAACTGCTATGAATCCTGTTTTTGCTGAAACACTTGCATGTGTTCTGCAGTTAAAAGAAGAGTACTTCAAATGAAAGTTCATCTGTTAACAGTGAATTCTGGACTTAAGTAAATAAGTTATTTCAGCTTTAAAAATGTTCTTTTTAGCTGTGAAAGAGATCTTCCTGAATTTCTGCAGTTCCTTTCGCACTTCTCAACAAAGTGTGCCATGAGCTTTATGGAGAATCAAAGCAAATTTTGGGCATTGCTTGCCACATAGTGTTTGTTGGGTATAGTTTCTCAGCTGTAGGGTTTATCTGCTGTAATTTTCTAATTTGGCACTCTCAGCCTGTATTCTAAGTTTATGGATGTGCTTATAGATCTACCTTCAAATTTTCATGTATGGAGTTTGGTGCTTTAAACCATTCTTACCCTTTGTATTATATGTAGAAGGAGGAAAGAACAAAGCAAAAATCGCACAAATAAACATTTCGTGGTATATTCTTATGTATTCAAGCTCAGATGTTCATCTGATCACTAGGGAGCAGGACTTTTTCTAATTATGGTGTCCACCAAAAACTAGCTCAGCAAATTTGAGTAGCCCAGGAAGGCAGGAACAAAAGGATGTGACTCATGCAATTTCTGTCTTCCAGGGAGACCAAAGAAAATGTGAAGAAAGACTGAAATTTTGTGTATGTTGTTTTTGGCATCTGTTTGAACCTGCAAAAAAGTTCCATTTTTATAAAGAAAAATGCTTTCCGATATCTGCCTCTGTCTTCTAAATATTTTCAGTGACTTCAGAAGCCAACATTTTGCTGAAAAAAAGTTTGGGTTATGATTCCTTTGCTCTTTGTTAGTAAAGAGTGAGAATTGTTATGATTTACTGTAATAAATGTTTTCAGAATATAATAATCTCAAATGAAATATGGGATGCATTGAAGGTTTCCCAAAATATGGAATACATTTTTCATATTTTTCAGAGAGTACGTAATGTTGTTTTTTTTTTTTTCCCCCAGGATGGAGATTATTAAAAAAGGCTTTTTTTCCACACCAGCAGTTGGTGACATAGTTTGCCGAGCATGCAGTGTATAAACAGATGAAAGCTATTTTTGATGTGTCATTGTCTCAGCAAGATTGGAATTGGCAGCACCAATGAAATGACAAGTACTTGGCGATGTCGACTTTACCACATGGCTGTCAGTCTAGCGATTAAAAAGAACTGGCAGGCGAGGATTGCTGCGGTTTAAGCAGAGGAGCTGATTTTCTACTTTAGAGCCTGATTCTGCACATTTTGATTCATTCCGTAGTTCTGAAATCAGGTGACTTGGCTCGAGTGAGGCAGGGGTTGCTTGAGTGTCATGCAGGATCGAACTCCTCGGGACCAGGTCTGTCTCTCTGCGGACCCTCCTGTTGTTCTGCAGGGCTTGCTGGCACACACACATATGCACGGATGCACAGACACATGGACAGATGTGTGCACACTTGCTGTCAGGGTGTTGAATTTTGAGCCAGGGAGGTTCAGGCCTTCTCTTCATACTTGTGCAAAAACCCTCTGTGCACCTTTCAGCTCTGAACTCTGGACTGAAGTTGAGTTTGTTTAACTTCTAGTTAGTATTGGACTAAGGAGGATAAGTTGGTTTTTTTCTGCTTTCTCTAAAATGGGGATCTAAAATAAATGATTCTCTTCAAGGTATCATTCAGGAGAGATTTCATCCCTTAAATTAGCAAGTTAGCTGAATGCCATTAACAAAGAGCTTGATCTGTTGATTGATAGAGTGGGACAGACAACATGCCTAAATTTAGGAATTTTCTCTCCTGGCGGGTGGGGTGTGTGTGCCCCAGTGTCACTCTTTGTGTGGTGGTGAAGGGGTAACATTGTTGCATAAAAGGGTTTTTTTTTTTTAATTTTAGTGTCACAGTTTAAAGGCTAATTTGAAGGATACTTGTAGGTTGTGCAGAAATGCTTAAAGGGCTCCTTGTGGATGGCCCAGCAAAGGCCCTTTGTTTGGTGTGCAGGCTCCGGCTCTGCTCACGTGATGGCAGCGAGGGGATAAATAATGACAAGACATGTGCAAAGCAAAGGATTTACTTATCTTTACAGCCCCTGCCCCCACCATCTCCCCCACCCTCACCCTGCTGCGGGCCCTTGGCTATGTTTTTTTGTTAGGCACCATCCAGTTCTCTCTTCTGCAGTAAAATTCGGCACAGGGCAGGGAGTGTGGAGGAGGGGGAAATCTCCATCCGAGTTAAGACAAAGTTGCCAATGACTTAATGCTGCAGAAAGGGTAGTTCTCCAGACGGCTTTAGGATTTTAATGAGCGTGGCTGATGGTTTGGTTAGGGCTTTTCTTTCCTTTTTGACAGATTGCTGATAGCCATCCAGGAAACCTAAATGCAAAAATCATTTGTGGCTGCACTGTTGTCCTCCTCCTCTATCTACCTGGGTCCAGACGTGCTTGCTATGGCAGCAGCCATGGGTGGGCTGTTGGCTGAGGTTGGTGGGAGTTGCATTTTCTGTCCTGGCAAGGTGCTGCACGCTGGTCCTGGTCACAGCCCCACTTTCTGCTGATGAGGATCTACCTCTGTCAGTAGATACCTGGGTGATTGATGCTGGTGTCTGGGTTTCAGACAAGTGTGCATCTACCAACCCTTCGTGTGAGCCATCTGTCTTTAATGACCTCTCCAGCAGGGTTATGGGGTGAGGTTTTTTTTCACCCCTCTCAGCAGACAGGAAAATTTTTCAGTATCGTGCTTGGTGGTTTCACGTTACAAATCCTCTCAGCTGGCATCTCATTTTATTGGCCATTTTTCTGACCACATTATACTGTCTGTAGGGAAGGGGGTAAAGCCGTTCTTGGGGGCTGAGGCTCAACTGCTGCCCCTGCATTTTTAGCCTTTCTACTTCTGTTTTTCAAGCTCAGTTTTAAGTCTCAGTTGACAAATGCACAAAATGAGATGGGTAGACCTATTCAAAACTGAACTCACTTTAAAATGTTAAACTTATCAGAACTTTATTAAGGGATTTAAAGCTGTATGTCCATTTCGGAAGTGCAGCAGGTATTAATTCCCTGAGCTCCGTCATTAAACTTTACAGAGGGAGCTGGACCATTGCACATTTTTGACCTATGTTCCCTATATCTGATGAAAGGAGGAGGAGGTAAAATGCAGCATAACAATTTTTTAGTGCAGGGTGTCAGGAAAGAAATGGTGGGTGGCACAGAGTTACCTGAAGCTTTTGAACTCTTTTGGAGGCCGGGAACAATACGTATGGGAGTGCAAATTCTTGGCATCACTGCTCTCAGGCTGGCAATTGTCAGAGCTTACAGCAGCTTCAAAAAGCTGTGAAAATACATGCTTTAGGTTATGCATAATTCTCTTAAAAATCCTTTTTCTAGGGGTTTAGGGAATCTCTTTGCTTTGTTTCATGGAAAAAATGAGTAGGCATCAGTGATTAGCCTTTCCTATGTTGCATACTTAACCAGATATTATGTAAAGCTCATAGTTACTGTCTTTTTATTCAAATATGAGATCCAACTTCTTTCCCTGGCCTACAGGTTTTCCAGGCGTTTGAAAGGTAGCACTAATTCAGGTACAAGTTGAACTTACTGCTGTGCTCTCCCTTGTGGAGTATTGCTGTTATTTGGCTAAGCACATCCATCTTCTTCTCTGGGTGGCTGGCCTTCAAGGAGGTCCTCAGCTCGCAGAGTTCTGTGGATCCTCCTCACAACAGGTTAGGTCTGCCATGGGTTTTGAAGAAAACAGGCCTCTTTCACATCTTTTAATACTAAAGTTTAGTCAAAACTTTTTGCAACTTACGCTTTCAAAGCTCTTGGTTCTTATGGGAAGGTTTATGTTTTGGGAGAGGAAGCATGTTGCCAACCCTGGTTATGAGTGCCATCAGAAAAGAAAGTCCTCTATGTAATAGTATGTAATAGTCAGTGGCTGTTATTGCCGGTTGTTACAAATGCAGTATTAATATGTTCTTGTCCATTGATATGTAGTTGTTACTGAAAATGCAACTGTTTGATCCCTGATGCAGGGGGCGAGGGGGATCTTGAAATAGCTCCTGGTGGTCCTCCCCCCCCCCCCCCCCCCCCCCCCCATTACTCCCATCATACATCATAGCCAAGTTTGGCGACTGTCTGCATGTGCGGTCCCTGTGTCCGGAGGAGGCCTGGAGAGGCAGCTGTGTTCAGTCAGGGCTGAACCCTGAGGGGTAGGAGCAAGCTGCGTTTCCTCCTCTTCTGGCTGCCCCAAGCCAGCATTAGAGAGACCTTGGCTTTCATGGTGGGTAAATTGCCTTAAACATACTCTTTTCACTGCTGCCCTCATGTTGCTACAGGAGCACATTTGTGCCAGCTAAAATACCTGGTTTTGGAGAGGCATGGAGGAGGCAGACTGAAGGAAGGGTTTTTTTCTGTGTGTGCGCATGGCTTAGACAAGAAATCTTTGAGTCTCTCACATAGATTTCTGACTGAATTCCCAGGGCGTGTGGGGCCTGCAACTCAAACTTTCAGATGTGAGAAGTGTGACTGTTCATGTGCCCTACTTTTTGGGGAGGTCTTAAAGAAACTTGTCTTTTTGGAGTGTGGATGGTATCTGTCTTCTGAAAATCACTGACGGCTTCTTTTTCCTCTACTGCCCCCCCCTCCCCGTGAAGTAACATTGAGTGCTACCATTTGATCTTCTGCAGTGCTGATGCTGACAAAATGCCATTGCTAGTGTGATACCATTTCCACTGCTGCACGCAGAGGCAGTGAGGTTTTGGGGGGTGCTCGAGGGTGAGGGCAGCAGCTTGCTCATTTGGTTTCCCACCCTTTCTGCTGTGCTCTTGCTGGTGGACCTGACTTGTCCTTCTGGGCTTTATCCCGCCTGTGATGGAGAGGCCCCTTTGGTCTGGGCCCTTAGGAAGATGAAGCTGGTGGAGGTTTTGAGATGCCCTGAAGGGCAGCAGAAGCCTGGAGGGGTTGGTAGCTCAAAGCAGACACACAGAGTTTGCCCTTGGGTATCCACCTGTTAGTTCCAAGGCCCTGGTGTCCTGCAGGCTCTGGAATCCTCTCCATCAAGGTTACCGATGGTTGCTGTGGTATCAACACATCTGCTTGCTCGCAGCCACTGCTCCATCTTGAAAATACCAGGCTTCCTTTCCCAACTTGAGCAAATGTCAGGCCTTGTTACTACTCAGTGTTTTCTTTTTTCTTTCCCCCTACTCTTCCCGTGAGAACTCCTTGTGCTAGCCCTAAGAAGTGGATCAGCGCGTGAATTTTAATTCCTGTAAACATGGTACTCCTGTGCACTAACTTACAAATCCCATTGAAGATCCTTACGCTCTTATTTGGTTTTGAAATATTTTACATAGGCTCTCATTGTCTGTGGCAGCATGCTTATTTATTTACTTACTTATCCAGGGTGCCCTTTGACCGGCTGAAGGCTTCAGTAATTTTTGGCTGCACTTTGATAGGTCTTTTAAGTGTGGTTAGCAAGCATGCTTAAGCATGGTTTAAAATTCTTACGGCTGAGCAAAATTACAGTGCACTTCTGCCAGCATTGTGGTGGGAGCCAACTGGTGTCGGGGCCGTCTGAAAAAACATGTTTCAAGATGAGGGAGAGCTGCAGCAGAGACAGGGATGCTTGGCCAGGCTGACCTGTGTTACAGCCTGAGTTGGCCACAGCCACACATTCGAGCCTGCTGGCCTGCTGCACCATCCATAGCTGCGGAGAGCTGCCCTGCCTCCCTTCAGGGAGAAGGAGGCTTTGGAGATGAGATGTGAGTTGATGGAGGTTGATGGAGAAGAGGCAGGAAGAAGGAGCAGGGGGGCTTCGGAATCGCAAAGCGGAGTGTGATTCACAGTGCTGGGCACAAGCAAGCCAGGGCAGGAATAATCTGTATTCATCTGTGTCATCCTGTGCTTTCAGCAGGCACTTTCCATAAGTGTTTTTTATAATAGCAGGTTAACTTTCCTGAGGGAAAAAAATTGCCTAGCGGTTTAAGAGTAAAAGTCTGGCTATTGTAAAAGAAAATATGTTTGTAGCGCAAATGGGTAATTATCTCCCAGAATGTGGTCTTATCTATTCTTTATTGTCAGAGGATCTGATGATACCATCTCAGTGGCATTTCCTCAGGAAAGTTAGTAGCTCAGATCCCCGACGCCACCCTGGCCCTGCTGGTAAGGCAGGCCCTGAGCCGCTGGGAAGGGCAGGGGAGGGGAGGGGGAGAAGGGAGTGCAAAACAGGAATGTTTTCTGAGGGAGACAGGGGACAAAACAGGATTCATTGCACCCTTTGCCCACAGCTCGCTCCGGAGTGCCCCATTGAACCCATCAGGTGTAATAGGGTGTAAGCGGGGTTGTGCACGTGTCCCCCTCAGTGCTTTGGCTGGGGCAGCACAAGCCTTCATGTGTATGCAGTGCACTAATCTAATGCATGTCGTCGTGTCTCTTCTCAGTGTCTGTCCTAAATTACTTAACAACCAGCAGATTAACCTTAGGAAGATTTCCTTCAGCTCGAGGAGGGAAACCTGTTCTTTTCTATCCTGAATGGGAGACTCAACCCTTACATAAGAGACCAAAGGTGTTGGCCACAGTCCTTAGGTATGGGATACATGGCACTGTCTTGTGTTGATGAGAATTTTTTAAAGTGTAAGCCATTTTGAAGAGGTTTTTGACTTTTTTTCTTTTCCTCCTGGGCAGGATTGGTCAGCTGCAAACTGTATTAAGGAAATTAAGCATGACATCTTCCCTTGCCCCCAAATCAATAATTTATGTGTGTTTGGTATATACATATGTACACACAGATGCATGTACAGATATACAATCCATTTGTATACATCAATCCATTCATGTAAAAGAGTCTCAGGGGATCATTGAGTCCTGTGTCCCAGAACTGGATCACTTTGGTCTGTCAGGTTGTTCCTGATGGGTGTTTTGTGTAGCCTGTGGTCTTGTGGTGCTGCATCCTCAGGCAGCCTAGTTCCGTGTCCCACTAGCTCTCACCTTTGCGGGTTTTCCTAGTGCCAAAGATGAATCTCTCCTGGTCAGTCCCTGATTTCTGGAGTTACCTGTCCTTAGTAGGAAGATCCTGTAGTCTGTAGCAGCAGGCCCCCTGATTTCCAGCTGATAAATGAAAACCAGCAGGAGTTTGTGTCTTATCCTCAGAAGAAACACTGGTTTTGGTAGGAGTGCCACCCTCATTCACCTCTTCTTTGCAGAAACCTCTGACCCTGCCTGCCTGCTTTCTGGCAGCAGGCGCTCAGCTTCCCAGTGAAGCAGCACTGGTTTTGCCTTGAGCAGTGCTTGTTCTTTTTTTATTTTTTTTTTCTTCACCCCCTCCTTGATGTTACAAAGAAGTGATTGGAGTTTTCTGCTGATTTAGATCTCACTACCAGATGCTGCTGTTGTACCTGAGCCTGGGGGCTGGAGCTCACCCTTAGGTGGTTTTTTAGCGATACAGCAAAGTTGCACCCACAGACATCTGCTCAGCTCCCCTCTGAGTAATGTGTTAACCACTGCTGCCCTGGTGCTGGGGCAAAATGCAAGTATAAGCTGTGACTTGCAGCAGTACAGTCTGCCCAAGGTATATGGGCTTCTTATGACGGTGGGGGACTTGCAAGGTGTTGGTGCGCATACATGGGCTTCCCATTGCCAGTGCTTCCACACCCTGCTTTCTACGTATGTTCTCAGATGCTTTCTTACTCTGGCTTTTATCCATCTTTTGCCTGTTCCCTCTTGCTCAGGTAGCGGCTTCCCTGCTTTGACTCCTTTACCTCCAAACAAGGAGGTAAAGCTTCATGCAGCTTGGCTGAAGCTGCAAACAAAACAACCTCCTAAACACCCACTTTTTTTTGATGGGCAAGGCAGTAAACCTCTTTGAAAGAGCATTTGCACCACTCTTGCTTTCCTCTCTGGGGATCAATACTTTTTTTTTTTATATCTGCTTTTGGTAATTGCCAAAAGTGATCAAATCACCCATGACATTTTGCATGTGATCCTGTACATTTAGAGAAGTAACTCCGGGCAGACTAGACCTTTTGGCTTCCTTAGCTTTTCCCATAACAGTACCAACCTTTCTATTTCCCCAGCTTTAGCCGAAAGGATGAAGACAAGCTAGGAAAAAAGGTCCTCCGTTCATCTGGCTAATGTGAGAGCCTGCTTTCATAGAGGCATGTTTTGAAAAGGCTTAAGTTACTCTCATGTTGTCCTCAAAAAACAGAATTTGTTTTCATAGCTGAGAACAGAATAAATGGATTTCTTGAAATGACAGTATTTTTAGTAAAAATGTGGGGAGTAGAGTAGTAATAAAATTGTCTGCAGCTGAGATAACATTTTATTTTATTTACTTATCTTTTTTTTTACTGGTCAAGAGCTAGCACAAGGCACTGTCATTGCATGAGCACAGCAAAGGGGCGAGGTGCTAACTGCTATTCTCCAGGAAAGGGACAAGAGCTGGAGAAGCTCCACTTTATTGATGAGCTCCTAGTCTTTATTAGCAGCCTGTGATCTACTCTGCTTGCTGCTCTTGGTGACACAGTTTTCTTCCTCCTTAACACGTTACAAGATTGGCCATCCATCCATCCATCCATCCATCCATCCATCCATCCATCCATCCATCCATCCATCCATCCATCTTTGAAGTCTATAGATGTTGTAACAGAAGCAGAAGTCAAGTCATGGGACCAGGAGTCTACCTGAGCCTTTCCAAATTACTTCTTAGTTTCTTGGCATCTCACTGAATACCCCCTGAGACATGCCTGGGGAAAGGTAGATATTTTCCTCCCCCTGACAGGGTTCATCACAGCTCCTGTCACACAGCACAGTGGTAGTTAATTGTGAAGCCGTGCTGAAAGGGATATCCTTGGCAGCAGTAAGTTTTTCTTGTTGAACTCCTTGGCATGGAAGAGGCTTTTAGCAACCCAGTACTCGTGATCCTACTTCCTTTATTTATAAATATTAAATTAGAAGAATTAAATATCTTCTGATTTTAGTCTTTAAGCTAATGAAAGTGAAGTAAATCATGGTTATGGATGAACTGCTATGTAAACTTGCTGCTGTAAAATAACCTGCCAAGTAGAATACTATAAAGAAGTAAATCCTGTAAGCTCAAAGCTTAATTATTGATTTGATTTAGGCATATATACAAATGCTAAGAAAATACTATAAATTTGAGTTCTAGTGTAAGTTGTAACTCAAATTGTAAAAGTTTCTGTTATGAGCTTCAGATCGGAGATCTGCGAATTAAGTGATTTTTTTGTTTTGTTTTGTTTTTTTTTGTTTTTTCCTTTTCTTTTTCTTTCTTCCCTGATTTGGCTGGAAGTTTGCATCTGGCTCATTAGAGATTGCTTTAAATGCTTGTGCTCTGTGGTTTTGTTTGTGCATTGGGAATCAGGAGGGTGATGGGAGGAATTAGTTCCCCTCATCTGATTAAATTCTATCATTTCTTTTATAGTGGACTACAGCAAACGTTTTAAACTAAAGGAGAAATTGGTATTAGGGAGATTTTGATGGCTCTTGAGATGTTTAAGTATTTCTGTATTCATAGAGCAGTCCTTCAGTGGAAGAGTGCCCGGAGAAACTGCTTCCAACAGAACATCATAGTATTTTCTTAAAACCAAGGGTGTAAATGGTATCACAGACCCTATAGGTTAAAACGGTGGCAATTCTGACAAAATCATATTTATAAGGAGACATAAGCATGGTTAATAAACATGGTCAAAATTAGGGCATGAAAAATCTTCTCTGAGCCCTGAAACAGAAGGAGCAAACTTCAAGCTAAATGCAAGTTGAGTTGTTTTGATATAAATTTCTAAGAAATGAGGTTTCTTGGTTTTGCTGTGTTTTGGGGGTGTGTGTATTTTGGCTTGGTTTGGGTTTGTGTTTTTTATCATGTTTTTCTAATTGCACGGCCTCTTTTTGAATACCACAGCTGCATTTTGACCACTTTAGAGAACTTTTTACTAATCCTTAGCAGCACTCTAGGCGTTTCCTTTCCAGCTTACCCAGCAGCCGGGAACTTGCAGAGCTGGAGTGTTGGACACGATGCAGCCAGGCGAAAGAGCTGAATTCGCTTCAACAGTTGTTCAGGCCAGACCTTTTCCGAACTGACATTTCTACCATAACTGGGACAGGATTAAAGTCTTGGAGTATTTTCTGTCTGGGATAGCTTGGGTGCAGATGCTTTCCTGAATGAGGACATCAGCTCCGTAAGCTGTTTGGGCTAAGTGGTTTGCCTGTGTGGGTGGTTGAACGGTATCTAACACAATGCCGCTTTGGTCACGATTTGAGGCCATGGAGTGGTACTGCAGTAGAAATAAATTGTCGCTGAGCCACACTCCCACACTGAGCCTGTGTAAATCCATTCAGTCCCAACAGACTGTTGTTCCAACCTTAATAATTGTTCAGCATGAGCTTCCCCCAGTACCCAGACCATGTTGGTAGCTGGTGGAAAGGCTACAGCCTTATCTCTTCCCACTTTCTTTGCAGAATTAGCTCCCTGGTTCCCTTGTGCTCTTAATTGAAGAGTTCCCATTGCATTTGATCCCCGTGCACTCCCCCCCCCCCCCCGCATCAATTGCCTGCCCAAGCTCTGGGGATGCCGTGAGCTCCTCTCATCTGTCGGGAGCACGGCTCCTTCGGAAGGGGCTTTGGCTTCCTGTGCTTCATGCTGGGTTGGGTCCTCAGGACGTGGCTGGTGGGGAAGTTGTGTGGGCTTGCAGGCTTCCTTCTTCCCCACTGCCTCGATTACACCGTCGCTGTCTGTTTTCAGCTGTTTCCCCTTGGGAACTGGTGACATCATGTATATTTTTGGTGATGCAGGAAAACTGCCTGGCAAACCCAGCCTCGTTCATTTATTCCTATGGACGGCTTGTACCTTGAAAATAACTTGCAGAACATCTGTGTGCAGGGGTGTATTTACTCATGCTATAGACACCAGCTATGAAGTTTCTCCCATCTGTGCCTCTGTCTAGATGGCTTAATTTAATTTCTAGCTTGCTGCAGCTGTACCTGTGGATGTGGGAGTCTGTCAGTTCTACCCATAGACTCAGGGCAGGCTGCTGCTCAAGCTTTGCTCCATTTCCTAGCATTTTTTTTTGAGACAAGCTTTGCTCCATTTCCTAGCATTTTTTTGAGATTTATCTTCTTTGATCCTCAACGCACCTAGGAAAGAGTGAACTGTGTAAACCTGAAGGTAGTTGGTAGTTTTATTCAACAAAAAAACCCTCTCTGATTTTTTTTTTTTAAAGTAGTTATTTTTGCCATGAGTTTCCCTCTCAATCTGCTTTAACTGTTGGTGTTTGTACATATTAATATCAAACAGATAACTTGGGGGGGTATAAAATAGTTATGTATAAATACTGCCTGTGTAACTTCTGCATTCTCCACAGCATCTTGCTGTAATGTCAGCTCAGCCTTCTTTTATAATGCAGGAAGCCTAATAGTATAAGAGAAATGGGATAAAGCAGGTTGTTGGTATCAAACCTAGCTTTGGAAAGAGATAGGAGGAGGAGCATGGGGAAGAATTGCACTTGGACTTCACATTTGAATGTGACGTGAGGTCAGGTATGCATTTGTGCTGGATGGTGCTTTGGTGACCTTTGTCATTCTGTTGAATGACTAATCAAATGGATAATTAAATGCCTTCCAGTCCAAGTTGTTAGTCCTCCTTTCCAACAAAAAGAAGAATAACACAATTTTAGCCCACTGTGCTGCTCCCTACTGTGCTATAGTGTTGGCCTTGCAGAGGGCTTTATTTGAAACTTGGCATAAGAAGATGATAATTGGACTGTTGCTCTTTTTTTTTTTTTTTTTTAAACTGTTCTGTTAAATTCATGATGCACTTCCTTCTAACCGATGCTCATTATATATAATCTTGTAAACTGCCCTGCTAACACTGCTACCGGCATGATTAGCTCCAATTGTACCTTAGTAATATTCTAATGAATCAGAGGCACACAAAAGCACCAGGCAGAGAGTGAGTTTAGGACCTAATTAATGATGTACTGAGGGTCTGCCACTCCTAGAGGAGGTGGGGAGGAGGGTGACAAGTCCTCGGTGTTGGATGTGTGGTGCAGTTTCTTTAAATAGCTGTAACTCTTGCAGCTGAGTGAGGAAGGAGGACGAGGATGTTTGCCTACCAAAGGCTCACGGGAGTGGTCGGCTACATCGAAGTGCTTGGTGGTCCTCTATCACAACATCAAACCCAGGGATTTGAGGATCTCTTACTTCAGAGGAGTTCTGTGGGGGGTCCCACCCTGCCCTGCAAAAGTTGTCATTTAAGAGGAGGGTTTAAACCTGCAGCAAATGCTTGGTGTGGGTTGTGGGGTGCAGGAGAGGGTCCCTGTGAGTGGAGGGTGCTGTGTGACCCTGGGCTGCTCCTTGTTTCTGGAACCTTCTTCCTTGGATTTGCAGAATTTTAAAATAATTTGGCATAGAGTGAGCCATCAGTTGAGAAGTGTGGGAGGAGTTGGCCTGCGTTAAAGGCAGTCTTTTCTCACCACCCCTGAAACACAGGGCCTTCAGAGGATCTAGTGACTTAATTTTGGAAACAAGAACACCTTAGGTTTGAAAGTACACCAGCAGGTCTAACTCTGAGCCAGGCAAGGTGCAGAAGTAACAGTGCTGAAACAGTGGAGTTTTGTCCTGAAGGACAAAATGTCTCTACAGAGAGAGAATTTGGAAATTTATTTCATTTTGCTTTGCTTTCAGGCTTATAGATAAAGATCTGTATTTCCTCTACATCAGCAAATCTCAGATTTACAATCTCTTGAAGACATCCAAATGATGCTGCTATGTTTGTTCAACAGATCTTTCTTTAATAAAATAGCTACTTCTTCTAAAGACTGTTTTAACCTGCTCATTCCCTTTTGCTGTACTGAAGAGAGCAGTGAAAGAATTAAGAATAATCCTTTCCGTAACCCTTTTCTGCCTTTGCAGATTTAACAAGGGAAGCATTTAATACTCAGAAGCTGAAAGTTATAATGCGTGTATTCCTTTAACAAATCACACTACCTTTTCAGGAATAGGAGATTTTAATATTTTTTTTAATGTATGGGAGTAACAGTGAAAAACTAAAAAAGGTGAAGGGATCTCATCTCATCTGAAGCAATAATAAATAGTAGCCTTTTTGAATAGGAACTCATCTTTTTTTTTTTTTTTTTTTTTTTAAAATCATCTTGCCTGTCTAATTGCAGCACTGTTTGCAGCATGCCTTTTTACAAAGGCAAGGAGGTTTTGCTTGCCGTTAAGCTGCTCGTGTGTAGTTTGTTCCAACCGTGTCGAGGCACTTCCAAAGTCAGAGGGATTCCTCCCTCTTCCAGGGGCCATTGCAGCCCAGCTGCCTTCAAAACCTGGTTGCATCCAACTGGGACACTGCCTTTGAGCTGCTGGACCAGGGGACAGCTGGTGGTGGCGTTGCACCTTGTGGCGGTGGAATGGGACCCATGGCCCGCTGTCCTCCCCTCTACCCATGTCCTCTTTGCTCCTCTCCACCAAGGAGAGGTATGCTGGACACCCTGCCTAGCCCCCAGCATCTGCTCCAAAAGGATACAGATCTCTAAGAGTTCTTGTGCTGTTTTCTGCTTGCCCTGGGATGTCTCATAAGGCATCAATCACCCATATTTAGACCGCACAAATTGAACTACAGGATGCCGGCAGTCCGGGCTCAGCCGCTCACTGGAGGAAGGGGAAGTCTGACTCGGTTTCCTCAGTTTTCCCTCAGCACCCATGATCTTGTTGCTTTGCTTTTATGGTGTCAGCCACTCTCCTCTGGATCTGGCAAGACACCGAATGTGCCTGGTGCTTCTGCTGGAAGCACTGGCTGCTGCTTCCTGGTCTCAAATGGCTGCTCAGTACAGAGCAACTGCAAATTCTTGTGTAAGGCATCAGTCCTGGTAATATTTAGCTGCTCCTTAATATGTGACCTATCTGTAGCGGCTTTTACCCAGGAACATCAAAGCACTTTTAAAAATATGCATTAATGAATTATGCTTGACAATAGAACTATAAAGTTAGTATTTTTATGGATTAAAAACAACCAGAGGAAATTATGTTACATCTTCAAAATTGCACAGGAAGTCTACGGCTTGAGTGGAAGTGTTTCATCTCCTTCCAGGCCTCTCTTTTTGATATGCATTCTCCCATCTTCTACTATCTCGTGGTGGTAGGCACACCCCAGATTTGTGCCTGTTCATGCATCCTCTTCAGTGTGCCTCAAGTTGCTCAAGATAGTAATCCCCTTGTGAACTTCTCTTCCCTGAATGGTTTTGAAGCCTCTGGTAGTTTTCATAGCAAAGCTGGAAAACTAGAGCTGGAGGTAGTGTGAGGGGGACCAAACATCTGGAGTTTATGCTGGGAATCATCTCTCTCTTGGGTCTGGGCAATGTTCCCATCTTGGCATTGTCTTCCAACACCAAACCTATTGTCCATGCAGGATGTTTCTGATTCTCTGTGTTCTCTTGTAAGCAGAGGGTTAGAGCTACCTACTGGTTTAACAGGAAAAAGAGATGGTTTTTATCTTTCAGATCAAAGATGCAAGTGCATGCTCTTTATCTACTGGATGCTAAGGCTGTTTCCTCTGAGGAAGTGCAAGGTGGTACAAGAAAGCCATCGCTTAATTTCTGTAGTAACAGACTTTGCAGGATGTTGGTTTAAAAGGAGTGGAAAGAAACACTTGCAAACTGTGAAGATTTAGGGAAGTGATCATAAGGGTAGAAATACAGATGCTGTTTGGATCAGACTGTCACCTCATGCATGAACTGAAGGAAAAACAATAACAGTGCTAACATCTAAATGCATATAGAAGTTTCTCTGCAAATAATTTATATGTGCATAGCAGCTAGTTTCAGAAGTAGTCTGGCTGAGATATGGTCTGCTAAAGAGTTTTGCAAAAACTTTTAATAGATACTTGTTTCTTAAGTTTTAAAATTTTTGTTATTTTACCTTTTCATTTCAGAGGCCTTAACTATTTCAGTTTTGTAGATTTGGGAAGCACCTTTCATGTTTCAGATATTGCAGCAGACAACCAATACAGGAATTTGGTTTTTTCCCTATCCTTGAACATCAGGCCTTTTTTTTTTTTTTCTTTACCACAACAAATTTGAGGTACCTGTATTTGAATGTTGACCTTTTAGTCACAGCTAAAGTGATGGGAATGACAAGTTGAGTCCAGTCCTGGAAGTGCCTGTGCCTAGCTGTGGTAGAAAGAAGCATTGTTAACTCTCATTAATGGCATCATTAAATAGATAAGCCTTCTTTATATCTAGCTTTGAGGAACCAAATTATCTTAATGTTGTATTGGCAATAAGTCAATGACACTGTTGAAGCACCTTTTCTTTCTTCCATTAAGAATGAAATTTGGTGCTCTGAAGGGACACTCTCCTGTGTAAAGAGCACATAGACAGGTTGTGGTGGTAGCTGGGATTGCTAAATGCTGGAATTCCCTCATCTTTATCATCTCGTGTGCACACTTGTTTCCTGGGCTTGCCTGCTATATGTAATGGCCTGCTGTCACGTGTTGGCTTCCAGTAGTGACTGGGCAGGGATCCTCTGGGAGGGCTAACGGTGCTGGAAGCAGCCCCTTTTTCTTTTTTATCCACTCCCTTGCTTTTTATTTGGGTGTTTCTTCCAGTTTTCTGGAGTGGGTGCCGCCTCTTTGTATCATGATATATCCATGAGACAGATTCCTTTGTCTGAGTTTGAATGTTTAAAGTGAGCAGAGATGTTAGGAAAGAAGTCCTGTTGGTTCTCCCCACTCCCCGCTGATTTTTTTGATTGCTTGTCACTCTTGCCTGGGCCGTAGCCATGTGGGTGTCACATGCGATCCGGTATCAGGTAATCTTGATTGAAGAAAGAATTGCTTTGCTCATCATTCATGAGGTGATTCTAGCTAGGGGAAATGAAATCCTAACAATACTTGAATTTATTAGTTATTCTCGCTTGAGATCCTGTTTTCTGAGATGAATGGAGTCATCGCTGGGAGTGCTGAAGATCTGATGTGGAGGAAGAGATGAAAGATAAGACTGTGCTTGCACCTACATGCCATATCTACAGCTTCCTTGCCACTGACCCATCCACCAGTAAAAATACTCTCTCTTGTTTGTTTGCAGTCGTTACCTCCTATCTCCCAGGGCTTTGCCAAAGCCGTAGCACGGCATGGTTCCCCAGGGCAGCCGTGCCAAGACAGACATGTGGACCTCCATCCTGGTTCCTTGCTGAGGCTCATCTGTCCTCTCTGCCTTGTTTCTAATCCACTCCCTCTTGGGTCTCTTCCATAGGGCAGCCTGGAGAAACATAGCCTGAAGGCCTCCTTTTTAAGTGAATTTCCTTGAAGAAATCAGTCTTGATTTAAGCATATCATGCATCTTCTAGTTTGTTTGCTTGGAACGTATTGGCACAGACTTGCCTATGCTTTGAATGATTTCTATCTCTAGGCAGAGCTAAAACTTGTCATTAATAATGACTTACCGTTGAGTGTGTGACACATTCATGGGAGTCATAAAAGTAAAACAAATTAACTTCTGCCTGCAATGAACATGAAAATGAAGACTGGAAGGCTGGAGTGATCTACTTTGAATTCATACTAGTAGGTTTTCCTGACCATTTTCAATTACTTTTACTGAAGCTAAGGATGGTTCTTGAGGATTTTTGTGTAGCAGTCAACTAGACTGTTTGCCTTTTCTCACTTGCCACTTCTTGTTGAATTTCATCCACTGATTTCAATACTAACTATAAATGCAAGTGGCAAACAGTATAATTAGGTAGATTAAATCTCTCTTAGCTACAGGCTTATTCACATAATAGAGAAATGTTGGGTTTCTTCTTTTCTTTTTTTCTTTTGCTTTGCAATAGTGTCTCCTGCACTTCTTAAACTAATGAGCAGACTAAATGGAAGCTGCACATTATCCATTTTATATGTGTACAGAAGATGGCCTGTAAGCTACTGAAGCATTAGTGAAAAATGAAAATAAAAAGCAAAGTAATCAAAATCAATTAAAATAAAATCAAGCACTTGCTAATTTTGCTAAAATGGAGTGCTGACATTTGCCGGTAACTTGCATTTGCTTGTTTTCTCTGACCCAACTATTTGGTTGCATATTGAGGAATCCTTGCTCTATGTTCCCTGCAGAAACTTGGATATTGCAGCCCCTTAGTTAAAATTTTTCAGATCTTGGATGATTTTGCCTATGATCCTCTTAGCTTTGCTTCTTTCTTCATTGCACTTAGGATTTGTGGCAAAAATCAGAAAAGGAGACCCCTGTAGATTTCCACTAGTGGAAGATATGAGTTCCCTTACCTTCTTTCTCCAGTAGTGTGCATCTTTCATGCTTCCAGTTTTGAATTCTTGTCTTTATGTTGGGCTTGAGTTCAAATAATATCAAATGAAACTTTTGGGGCTTTTTTGGTGTTTCAGAAGGAAATCCATTGGAGACTTTGAGCCTGGTTTTGTTTGTTTATTTTCTTTCTAGGCATCTCTGAGATGTGCTGTAGCTAGACAAGGAGTAAGAGTAGCATGGGAACCCTGTTCTTTTTACTTGTTTTTGACAAACATTCTCTCAGGCCCTCATCTAGATAGACTAAGACCTTTGGGATAGACCTGTATGTCTGTGGAGATCTGACTGCCCTCTGTTAGGGTGTGTGTAGCTGCAGCAGGTGCCCCCCGTGGTGCCTTTGGGAAGATCAGAAAGTCACCAGCTTGCCCTTGGAAAGAGCTGGCTGTAGCCTACCTCCCTGATATAGACAGTCAGGCAGAGGTGAGTGCTGATAGAAAATGTGTTTCGGGGTGTATGCATGCGTCTGTGTGTGTATTTTTCACCTTCAGTGATAGTGGAGGAGCATTTCAGCACATCATTGCCAGGGGTCACACAGGGCTGTGCCTTGGTCGCTGTCTCTGCCCCTACTTCCCTTGATGCCCTGTAGTTTCTGAATGTGAGTAGTTTCCTTGGGTGGTAAAGTACCCTCACCTACTGGCTTGGTGGGTCAGATAGGATTCTGATTTTCGTCAGGGTCTTGTCACCTGGGGTAGATGATGTGGGTGGTGAGGCAGTGGTTGGTGCTCTGGTTCAGAGCATCCTGCCATAGTCAACCCTTAATTCAGCCATGTGTTGGATGGGACTGCCCCACACTTGGCATAAATACGCATCTGTGCATGTGTGTATCTTCAAACATGGCCTGTAACTGACAGCATGTTGCACTAAATATTGTCTTGTATGTGCTTCTCCTGGTGATCAGTTAGTTCAGTGAAATTGCTGTAAGTGTTAAGCATTACACTCACTCATGTTTTAAGAGAAGCCCTTGGACTTATGAATTCTACTTCGACAGCAATTGCAATAGCTGTGCATTATATAATTGAGCAATCAATTCCAGCATGCTATATTGATGTTTCAGTGCAGACACATGATTATAATAAATTGTAATGTTCTTTCAGTAATTAGACAAGTGGCTGTAAATTTAAAAGGCAAACTTTAAGAGCATTGGAACTTTCCAAAATCCTGTTTTATTACAATTTTAAAAAATAATTACTTTGTTTTAGCTCTCCTCAGAGTGCTGTAAATTTAGGGCAGGCACAGCTGGCTTACATAGACCCTTCCCCAGCATCTCAGAAATCCAGTCCTGCTGGTGATACAGCATTCAGACTGGTGGAAAGGATTTTGTTTTCTTTCCCTGATGTGGGAAGAAGGGAATAGAAGTAGTAGGGCAGCATCACAGGTGATTTAATTTTGATTTCAGTGCATGGCACTTAATCAGAGGATTGCTTAATTCGGAGAACTGCTGTTCTGCACCACCACACCACATAATGTATTTAGATCATGGCTGTAGTGTTTGGTCAGAGTACCTGATTGTGTTTAACACAACTCTTTCCCAGATTCATGTGGTGATTTGTATAAACGGTAGGTAGCTTTTGAGTCAGCGTTGCTCAAACTGTCCTCTTTAGGCAGGTTTGCATACATCTTGGGAAAGTGTGACTGAGCAAATACCTTAAAGCAAGTGGAAGGCTTCTACTCTTCAAAATACTTATTTATTTCCAGTCCCCCTCTCCACTGCTTTTAGTAAGGTTGAAAGTAGTGGGGATAGTAAGAGATTAAATTTGGCTACAGGTTTAGCATTATGTATATCTGTGTTTGTAGGATCACAGTTTTTAAAGTTTAAATTTGAGTGGGATTAAGCAGTGTTTTCATTTTTGAATCCCTAACCAGAAACTACTCCCTCTTACTGGAGATTTCATGGTTGCTCCCCACTTGGGTCTGTCTTTGAGCTGCAGTGCAAAGACCCAAGTGGCAGGAGGTGGTGTTCTGGCTCCACCTGTCCTGCAGTCCAGATGTGGCTGGGTGCATCTCTCACAAGCCAGCTGCGTCTGATTTTGGAGACACCAGAGTATGTGCAGATACGTGGGATCTTTCACGACTGCCTCTTTGGAAAACATCCAGCTGAGTATGGAAACTTTGGGTGTATAGGGTGCTCCGGAGTCGGGACCGAATGTTTACTGGACCATTTTTTTTTGGTTTGACCGGGTCTGGGACTTCAGTCTGAACTGTTTACAGGCTCCCATTTCCATATCTGTATTTAGGGCAGATGAGTTGATGACCCAGAAGATGGTCAGCCTGCTGTAGTCATCAGGGGGGCTGGCCTGTTGCCTGTTCCTTTATGGTGTTCATCTGCCCTCAGTGAGACAGGACCCTGTCCAGGCTCGTGCCATGTCCCCACTGCCTCTCTCCTCTGTGGCAGTGTGGCTGCCAGGATGCTTGCAGGGCCAGAAGGATGGCCTTGCTGGGGGATTATTCGGGGTTGAGGTGTCCACCACCCCCTTCTTCCTTCCAGTTTGCCTTCTGGGAAGCAGTGCAGTGTTAGAAGTTTCATGGATGGTGATGCTGGAATAAGCTGCCTGGCTATAAGCGATTATAAAATGTACTTGTCATCCTCTGCAGCTGAATTTTGGTGCTTATTCTTTTTTTGCAGTCTGGGGCAATACTAAATTGTCCTATTTGTTCCAGTTTGCTGAATGATTTACAACCAAAAGCTTGGCCTTTCTGACTACCAATTTTTATATTACATCTAATGGCAGCTGTGCTTCAGAGTAGTGACTTGTGGTCTGCAGGAATAGCTGATGTTGGATTGTGAGCTGAATAATACTTTTGTGTAGTGCCATGAGAAAAGAGTTTGGTTTTTCTTTTCCTCCAAGTGTAGCTGTTATTAGAAGTACTGGAAAAAAAAAAAAAGTGCAGCGTATATCCTCCTGCAGTTAGAGAAGATGTGTGTGTTGAGGACTAAAATCAGAATAATTGAATGCTTTAGGTTCGAAAAGACATCTTAAGATCATCAAGTCTGACAGTTAACCTAACACTGCCAAGTCCACCACTAAACCATGTCTCTAAGCACTACATCTACATGTCTTTTAAATACCTCCAGGGATGGTGACTCAACCACTTCTCTGGGCAGCCTGTTCCAATGCTTGACAATCCTTACAGTGAAGAAATTTTTCCTAATATCCTACCCAAATCTCCTCTGGTGCAACTTGAGGCCATTTTATCTTGTCCTATCACTTGTTACTTGGGAGAAGAGACTGACACCCACCTCGCTACAGTCTCCTTTCAGGTAGTTGTAGAGAACAATACAGTCCCCCCTTTTCTCCAGGCTAAACAACCTCAGTTCTTTCAGCCGTTCCTCACAGCACTTGTGCTCTAGACCCTTCACCAGCTTCATTACTCTTCTTTGGACATGCCCCAGCACTTAAATTCTTTCTTGTAGTGAGGGGCCCAAAACTGAACACAGTATTCAAGGTGTGGCCTCACCAGTGCCAAGTACAGGGGTAAGATCCCTTCCCTATCCCTGCTGGCCACGCTATTGCTGACACAAGCCAGGATGCCATTGGCCTTCTTGGACACCTGGGCACACTGCTGGCTCATATTTAGGTGGCTGTTAGCCAACACCCCCAGCTCCTTTTCCACCAGGCAGCTTTCCAGCCACTTTTCCCCGAGCCTGTA
This sequence comes from Athene noctua, assembly GCF_965140245.1. Lineage (NCBI taxonomy): Eukaryota > Metazoa > Chordata > Aves > Strigiformes > Strigidae > Athene > Athene noctua. The sequence continues at coordinate 194,389,645 of NC_134037.1, forward strand.
GCATTGCATGGGGTTGTTGTGACCCAAGTGGAGGACCTGGCACTTGGCCTTGTGGAACCTCATACAATTGGCCTCAGCCCATCAATCCATCCTGTCCAGATCCCTCTGTAGAGCCTCCCTACCTTCAAGCAGATCAACATTCCCACCCAACTTGGTGTTGTCAGCAAATTTACTGAGGATACACTCAATCCCCTCGTCTAGATTACTAATAAAGATGTTAAACAGAACTGGCCTCAGTACTGAGCCCTGGGGAACACCGCTCATGACCGGCTGCCAACTGGATTTAGCTCCATTCACCACAACTCTTTGGGCCCAGACATCCAGCCAGTTTTTCACCCAGCGAAGAGTATACCTGTCGAAGCCACGAGCAGCCAGTTTTGCCAGGAAAATGCTGTGGGAAACTGTGTCCAAGGCTTTACTCAAGTCTGGGTAGACAACATACACAGTCTTTCCCTTATCCACTGAGAAAGTCACCTTGTCGTAGAAGGAGATCAAGTTAGTCAAGCAGGACCTGGCTTTCATAAACCCTTGCTGACTGAGTCTGATCCCCTGGTTGTCCTGTATGTGCTGTGTGATGGCACTCAAGATAATCTGTTCTGTAACTTTCCTTGGCACCAAGGTCAGACTGACAATCCTGTAGTTCTTTGGATCCTCCTTCTGGCTGTTTTTGTAGATGGGCATCATATTTGCTAACTTCCAGTCAACTGAGACCTCCCCAGTTAGCCAGGGCTGCTGATAAATGATTGAAAGTGGCTTGGAGAGCACTTCTACCAGCTCCCTCAGTACCCTTGGGTAGATCTGTCCCCATAGACTTGTGTGTGTCTTAAGTGGTGTAGTGGGTTGCTATCCATTTCCAGTTGGATTACGGGGGCTTTGTTCCCTGTCTTCCAGCTCAAGGAGCTGGGTACCCTGAGAAAAACTTGTCTTACTATTAAAGACTGAGGGATTCTGTTAACCAGTCTCCTAAACAGGCCCAAAGTCTGCCCTCCAGAAGTCTAAGGCAGCAGTTTTGCTGACACCCCCTCCCCCCCACCCCCCCCCACTCGTCCAAGAATTGAAAACTCTGTTATTTTGTGATTGCTACACCCACACCAGCCCCCAACCATTGTATTACCAGGAACCTCTTGGACTGTTTCTTCTCTGCTATATTGTATTTCCAGAAGACATCTGGTAAGTTGAAGTCCTCCATGAGAACAAGGGCTAGTGATTGAGACTTTTCCCAGCTGCTTATAGAATATTTCATCTACTTCTTCATCCTGGTTGGGTGGTCTATAATAGACTCCCATCATGATATCTCCTTGTTGGCCTTCCCCCTGATTTTTACCAGTGAATGTTCACCCTGTTATCATCATTAAGCTCTAAACAGTCAAAGCACTCTCTAACATACAGGTCTATGCAACCACCTCTCCTTCCTTTCCTATCTCTTCTGAAGAGTTTACAGCCATCTGTTGCAGCACTCCAGTTGTGCGAGTCATCCCACCATGTTCCTGTGATGGCAACTATGTCATGTCATAGTTATCCTGCTGCACAGTGGCTACCAGCTCCTGCTGTTTGTTGCCCATGCTGTGTGCACTTCAGTTGGGCTACTGATCCCACCACCTTTCTGGGGGGAGAAGCCCTAATTCCTACATGACCATTCTCAGGCACTTCCATGCTTTCTAACACATCAGTTACCCCTGTGTCTTTGCTACACATGGATCACCATCCCCTCCTTCCACTGAGATGGCAAACCAAAGGACCTTGCTAGCACACTGTCCCTCAAACATTGTTGTGCTGCCCCCAAGTTTATCTCTAGGAAGCCTGGTTTTATCCCATTCCCCCTTCAAATCTATTTTAAAACGCTTTCAGTGAGCCCTACTACCTCCTGTGCAAAGATCCTTTTTCCCCTCTGTGATAGGTGTACCCCATTTTTTGCCAGCAGGCCTGGTGTCGTATAGACTGCTCCATGATCAAAACCCCCAAATTCTGCTGGTGCCACCAGGCTCAGAGCCAGGTATTGAACTGCTGGCTCTTCCTGTAGAAAGAAATCTAACAAACCTTTTTTTCACCAAAATAACGTTTGCTTAATCTGCATTGTATTTGTACCCTGAGTGCACAGCAGGGCAGGTGGGGACCAGCTGCAATGGCAGCAGCACTGTGGACTTGCTTTACGAGTCATCCCAAGGAAGTTTCTTCCCTTTTTGTTTGCCACAGCTTGGTCTGCAAAGGCTCGTAGTGTGTTATTCAAGAGTGGTGAGCGTGTTTTGACTAGTTTTTGTGAGGTACTTGGTGTGTTCTTGAGTACTCGGTAAAAAGTAATAATTGGAGAACACTCGGGCTCCATTTCCTTAATGAGCGCTGTTCTTTTCCATGGGTTAACCTGCAAGCCGAGTACATTGCATAATGGCTTTTCTGTCGTGTGGCCCTTTCACATAATAAACACATTGGCCACAGGCTTTGGGAACGCAACTTAAATACTACCCAGGTAGCAACTGAGAGGAAATTGTGTTCATTTTGGTCCTTCATTTGCTAAATAGGGCCTGGCGACCTCTGAGGTTGGGGTTCTGTTGTTGGCAAGTCTGGTACAGAAAGGACTGTTAGTACAGGCTTGGATTTCTGAGTCAGACTCCCGTGCTGACGAAGCATAAATAGTCTGAGGTCTGAAAATACTGCCTGAGTATTTGAAAATAGTTTGTGTGGACACAAAGCTGTTTACAGATCACTTGCTGGCCATGTGCCAGTTTCTCAAGGACAAGGTGGTGTGGTTGTTTTGTTTGTTTTGTTTTGTTTTTTTTTCCCTCTAAATCACAGATGTACTTGGCAGGGTATAAGAAGATAAAAATGCTGGAAAGAGTCTTCTGGTGCAAGTCCTTGTTTAATTAAAATACATATAACTTTAGGCTAAATGTATGGTTTTTATCTTGCAAACAAGTTGGTAAAATATTTCATAGTTTTCTTTTATGTGCAGGGTCACAGTATAAAACATGATTTCTGTTTTTAAAAATGACTTTTCTTGTAGTACTCCCTCAGTATATCTGGTGCCCTGGAAGATGCATTTTATTTTCAGCAGTTGCTGCCTGGTAAATTATGGCTCTCTAGTCCATAATGGTGAGGAAATGTGACTAACTGGAAGTGGCACTGGTGATGTTTGTAATGGCTAAATGAAAGGGATGCTAACCAGTGTATGCCCTCAGTAGGAAGAGTGAAAAGTTCTAAACCACACAGTTCCAGCCCTTTGTTGTGTGTTGTAGCACTGGAGGACTATTGACAGTTGGACTATAATTCAGTTTTATTTTTATATAGATATAAAAATGTGTATTTAAGAGTTCATTACCTTTTCTTCTTTACTGCTTATGTTCTGGAATTTTTTAAAGGTTGCAGATGTGAAATCTTTCATTTTAACCATGTTGAAATAAAACTCATTATGCAGCCTGATTTCCCTGCTCTGCTCAGCTGTATTGTTCCACTGGGATGGTATAAATGAAAATAGTTCTCCTTTTTGCCCCTCATTAAGCTGTCCAATGATGGCTTCAGATCCTCCCCACACAGTGTGTTTGTTAGTATCTTGTGGTGCAGTGAGACAAAAGGTGGGGGACTCTTGGTGGGGACAGCCAAATGTGGCTTTGTATGTGTTGGGCTCCTCCTTGTCCAGTGGGCTGAATCAACAACAGCAAACCCAAAAATGTATTAAAAGGGGAAAATAAAAACAGTGAAGCCAATCGTTCTTCCTTTTCCTTCCCCTCCCGCCATGTCTTTTGCATTTACAGTGAAGTTTTATGCCTTCCAAAATAATTCCCCCATCTGTTTAGTGTACTTGAAGTTAAAGAAAAAGTTTATTTCAATTTAATACCCCTCCTGGTGCTCTCTGGGAAGCTAGTGGACATTTTGGGATGGTGCCTTGGGCAGCCAGGCCCCCAAAGCAGTGTAGCCAAATGCATGCTGCCCATGCCTGCTGGATGCTGCCTGGTGATGGATGTCATCCCCTCACTGCCTGGGAGTGGCTGTCCCCTGTTTCTTGGAGACGCTGGGGTTTTTTTTGGTAGTAAGCTGAATGCAACAGTACTGGTAGAGTGTGCGTGGACTTGATTTTTCCTTCTCTCATAGTGTGTGACCTCTGACAGTGTCCCCTGAGAGAGTGCAGGCTGCTTACAACAGTGTTGGTGCATGGAGGACCATGTTTTTTTACACCCACCCCCCCAAGTATGTCTTGTGTGGCACTTCTGTGTACCCAGTGCTTAAATACTTCAATCTGTCAGGGGCATCTCTGCTCCCCTTTCAGAAGGTGTGTGCCCTTTCTCAGCAGCTTCTTAGCGGTGAGCAAAGTGAAACGGGCCCAGGCTTGCCTAGGTTTGCAGAGGGCCTTGGTCACAAGGTATAAATTGCTCCATTCGGTTGAAAAGCTCAGATTTACATGTCCAGGGGTGATGAGTTTAATATCGATACAAATTCATTTAAAAGGCAAGCAAACAAAGAGAAGTAGCCCTGGACTCTTTTCATCCAGGCTTATTTTGATGTCACTCTGGAGAAGTGATGGGCAGACTCTGCCCTTTACCTGCCGTGTCTCTCGGCTAAGGAAGCACCTGGGTTGTTTCAAAGCCCCCATCCACTCGCGCAGGAGCCATGGTGGGTCAGTTCTGCACTTGGTCTGGGGTAGAAGCAGCACATGGTGTGCGGTGTCTCTCTGAAGTGGCGCTGGGTGGCTGTGACTGTGCGGTGGCACCTGGTGAGCACAGGGCTTGCTCTGATAATCTGTGGTGCTCCCCTTCAACCTGCTCAATGCCGACCCTGCTGCAAGGACTTGCTATTGCCAGCCACCCAACCAGGCCTGCCTCTCTCCCTCAATTGGTGGCAAAGATCTGATGGAGAGTGATGAAAGTGACTGCTGAGATGTAGAATGAAAAGTCATCTCTATCTGTAGCCCATGTAATTTTGTATCTAGAAGTACACGTTTTATCATTTTGATCAAAATTCTTGTCTTGATGTTCTCCATTTGGTTTGGTTTTAATTAGTTGCCAGAAAGAAAATCTTCTGAATAAAAGAGATGATTGCAGGGGGTCAAAGAGACAAATCAGTGTGAGGAGAGGTGAATTTAGTCACTGGTAAAGCTGGTAAGGTGGGGTGAAGAACAGATTTGAATGAGAGCTGGATACAGCAGATTTTAGCTGATGTTTCCAGAGGAAGCCAAATGTACTCAGAGCCAACCTTATCCATGTGGGAGGTATGCCTCTACTCTGTTTTCATTCTTTTATTTTGTCTTAGTTTGGGAGGTTTTTTATGTCTTTCAGTAGTTTCCCAACTAAATTACCTAGATATTTTTAAAACCAGAAAAAAGTACAAGCAATAATAAGGTGAGAGGGCTGTGGGTAGGGTCTCTGTTATAAAAGAAAATGAGTGACGGTATTTAGTGAAGGTCACTAAATCTGGGCAGAGCCTGATGGTGACTGGAAGGAAGGGATAATGACTTTAAGGATGGCTCTTGAAGAGGGTACTTTCCAAGCTGGGTGCTCAAGCCAGTTAGCTCAAGTGTCTCTGTAGAGGAAGCATCAAATCTGGGGCAGGAAGCTCTGGGTGGCCACCTATAGAGCAGCAAGGTTCATCTAGCAGCCAGCTGATGGCTGGGGTGTCTGGTGGAGGAGCAGCACTCAGCAAGGCATATCTTTCAAAAACTTCTTAATGACCTGAAGTTGAGGCCTTGTGCAAAAATGTATTGCAGCCTTGCTGCCAGTGTTGTCAGCAGACCTTAGTTTGTCGACGTTTCCTGCTTGGTATTTGGGAGGGAGAAAGAAGAGGGAAATTCGTAAATTCCACTTGATAAGGGAATGTTTTGTGCCATTTGAGCCAGGAAGTGTGTAGCCTTGGGGGATACCAGTTGGCTGAATGGACTGGGATTGCCATGACTGGGTAATGAAGGGCCAGCCATGGTCTTAAACTGCACTGCTGCTAGACACTTTCCCTTCCCCTTCCCCTGCAACATCCCTTTCTTTTGCCAGCTTTTTTTCATCTATTGCCCAGTCACATGTCTCAGTGGCTGTGAACTGAAATGGCGTAATCATTAGGCCTCACTTAGGCAAATTTGTCAAAGGTCCTACAGGGGTTTGGTGTTGTTTTCCAGGTGAAGTGGAGAGCAAGCTGCCTGCCCTGGCAGTTCTCTTCCCGTGCTCTCCCATCAGACAAAAATATCTCCCGCTGATCAGCGGGGCGAAGTGAACTGCTGGGCAGGATGCTGGGAGTCGGCAGAGATGCCTCCTAACCGAGCTCTGCTGTTGACCTGTTGCGATCCTGGGAAAGTTAGATTGTGGCCTTCTGCCATGATTTTCCCACCGTACTATTTTTTTTTTTCTTTCTTCTTCTTTCCTTTTTCATATTTAGGCAATGAGCTGTTTGGGATGAGGAAATGCCTCTGGTAATGTATATCCAGCATCTTTCAGAGTGGGAAAGCTACCACAAAGCTAGCAATCAAAGTAAAAAATCAGAGCATACAACTCTCTTTTTCCTTACTAGCGGGCAACATCTTTTCACTGTGTCCCTGGAAGTACAGGATTGGTAGTAACTGTGCATCTTTCATACTTCACAGAATGCAGTACTATGCATGAGTAAATTGTCATTATTATTTCTTCAATAGACAGCTAGTGAGCCTGTGGATATTGAAACAAGATAGAGGATATATGTTGTTTCCTGTTTTGCTTTCCAGGCATTTGATGTCAAGAGTTAGACAGAGGGAAAGCACAGAACCCTGTCCTGCCTTTGACTTAAACAGTGGGAGTCTTCAATAGCTTCTGGCTGGTTTGGGTTTAGACATCATCTAAGAGGAAGAAAGAACACTGATGTTGGCCTTTTTTTCTTCTTGTGTGTTTCTGTGGTGATTTGCCAGGCTTTTGTACTGCGGGATATTTGCTGATTGTTATTCTAGAAGGAGCTTCCATGCCAGATAAACATCATCCCTTTTTCACAAATTTATCTACATTGCTGGAGCCTGTGATTATTTAGCTTACAGAACACTATATCAGTAGGAGCAGCATTATTTTGGCTACAAATGCAACTAGGTAGACTTTCTCATTAAGAACATGTTTATTATTTAACTGGGAAGGTTGTTTTCATTTTGTGCAATTCTGCCTTTTTGCTTGTCAAAAATGCATGTTGTGTTTCCTCCACAAGCATTACTCCCATCGCTTTTCACAGGGTAGACCTGGTCTTTCCAGGGAGTGGGAAGAAACGTCTTGTAGAGTCTTAGTATTCGTAATGCAAAGTTAGTTGGTCTGCAACTTTCTGTGCTAGCGAGTGACAAAAAGAACCCCAGTGATAAACATGCATTGGAATAATAAGGCATCATTTATTGCACTAGTGTGTGCAACCTAATAGCAGAGTATTGCTTCATGTCCTGTTGCCTCAGGTGGATAGGAGTTAAGAGTCAACTCAATGAGAAGCAAATTGAAAAGTTAATTTTGGCACAGGGACATTGTACAGCATCACTAAGAGGTGGTACTATGGTGAGCTTTCACTTGATAGCATGTTTAAATCCGGCTGCTTCTGTGTACATTGTAGCAACGGAAATGTGAATTAGTAGATTTTTTTCCAATTTAGTTGCTCTTCCTTCCAGAGCTGTCAGCATAAGATACTGGGAGGTTGGAGTTTTCCAAAGACTTAATTGTGTATAGCGCACAGGATAATCTAAGCTTCAAAGTCAAGACTCACGCATACTGCCTGCCTTCCTTCTTTCCTTAATGTGTGATGTTGCCCTATACTTCCATGCCATTTAGCTGGGGAATAAGCTTCCAGAAACAGTCCCACAAAAGGCACATTAATACACAGGTCAGAAACTGTGTTAGTAGGAGAATTACATTACTGTGGAATACATATCTTGGATAATTAGGGAGGGGATAGGAGGTAAATGGGCTGATAGGATTTATTTTGCATTTAATTTGCATAGTCCTTTGATAACATTAAGGCATCTTAGGGGAAAAAGAAGCACCACGAAAACCAGCACGTAACACCACTTGCCTTTGAACCTTTCCAAAAGAAAAATTTTACAGTAATAATGTGTGCAGAGGAAGAAAGAGACAAGAAGTAGGTGTATTAACTGACTTGGAGAGTGTGGGTAGGCTTGAAATTTATAATGTTCTGCAGATCTTGGCAGTCTACCAAGGATTCCCCTTGTCCTCTCTGCTTTTCAACATGCATAAAGCCCACCAAGATGAGAAATAAACAGCATATTGCTATCAGACATGACTGGGAATATGCTTAAGTAGTGGATTCAGTTTAAGATCCAGCTAAATGCTGCAGTGTTGCTGTGTTGGTGAGAAGCACTGTATTTTAAAACCCTCCATATGTAAATGACCTTTGTCATCCACATGAGAAGGAACAGGACAAGGTTTGGGGTCAGTAAGCTCAACTCCATTGACTTGTTCATCCCAACAAGCTATTTAAAAATAGAATGGTGCAGTAGCAGTCTTAAAAATAAACTTAGGTTGCTTCCTTGCAAGGATAAACAAGTGCCTTAATATGAACAGATTCATGAAAAGAGGGAAAAAAGGTGGTGAGGATGCATGAGAAATGACAATTAGATGGGAAATTTTGGTCCATAAAATCTTAACTTGATCTAAATGAAGGGAGTGTATTGGTGAGCTCTTTTCCATGGAGGTGGGAGACATGCTTATCTGACAGTGCCAATGTTTTGTTGTAGCCCTCACACCAAGACCTGGCAAGGGGCAAACTCGCTCCCAGGATGATGTAGCCTTTACTACCTGTTGCTGCTACTATAGAGTGCAACCTCTGCAGCCTCTTCAGTCCATCAGCTCTGGAGACAGTCATGCTTAAAAAAATGCATTTGGGTTGCTGTCATCTTCACTGTGTATTTCATATCCTTGTCTAACTTTCTGGCCAGGGGACGGTTATCCTGTGATCCCCAGCCTATCATATTTGGTATCTAGCAATATTTTAAGAAACTGCTATTTCTCAGTTAGTGCCGGTTGTGTTTTGCAATCTCGTGGCGTTTTTCAGATATTTGAATGGCAGTTTGCTGGGAGAAACAAAGCTTCAAGAACCTCTGCTGTGCCCTGGGGATGGGGGAGCCCAGGATGCCGTGAGGGGCTGTGACTCCAGACAGCACTAAAGCAGGGGCCTCATTCTTCAAGAAAAATGTTGTCCAGCTGGAGTCTTAGCTGGTGGTGTTGCTGAGATGGTGTCTGGATGGGGCCTTAATGGTTACACATTTGTGAAGTGCCCAGGGAGTTGGATTTCAATAAATTTTAAACCCAGGAGATGGAGTTCAGAAGGTTTCTCCCATCTATGACTTCTGCAGTTCTTTCATCACATTCAACCACTTTGTGATTTTATTATTATGTTTTTTAATGCAGACAAATTTTTCCAAAGCAAAAGTTGGCTATGAAAATCTGAAGATTGGTTTCTGAAATGGGAATGCTTAGCCGTTTCATGTTGCAAGCGAAATTATACCAGCATGCTAATAGTTTGACAAGTCTGTTCTTGAACAGAGCTGTTAAGCAGATAAACAAACAAAAACTCTGCGCATGCTTATATATTGTGCCTGTGATGTTTGCTTTCCCCCTCCCTCTAAAAACATTTTTAGGGAAAAGAATGTGGCTTCAAAATGTCCTTTTACTTCTGCCATATAAATTAATGTCATGCAGCACCCCCCATATATATTGTAGATGCTTAGAACATGAATGCTCCATACATTATGAAAAGGGTATTTGGAGTAGTTTTAAACAATATTCTGAAATGACCTGGGTTTAAATTTGGCCTGGGATACTGAACAGCCCACACTTCCCACAGTCTACAGTTCCCTTGCTTTCCAGTCCCTTAGGAGAGTTATGGAGAAGCTTTTCCCATCCTCACTGCAGAAACAGGAAAGTGAAACACGAGCAATCACTGAGCTTTGCTGTAGCTGTCGTGGCCCAGGTTTTCACAGGGACTAGCAAAGGCACCAGCAGGATCCTGTAAAGCTGAAGGGGAAGGACAGTTGGGCTGATGCACATTAGTCATCCTGAGAGGACCAGTCTCACAGGGAGGAATGTCATCTTGAGAAAAGCTGAGAAGCTGAGCCCTGGGAAACTTAAGGCTTCTCTCTGGAAATAGCAAGTCCAACAGTAGTTCATAGATTAAAAAGACAAATAGAATAAACTTTCCATAAAATTGTGGCATCCTGTGGATGTCTTGGTACTTTGCTCTTCTGTGTGCTGCTTTTTCTGCTTGGAGTATGTTCTGCCACCATTTTAGCGTCTCTGCTTTGCTGCAGAATGAATGGTGAACCGTGTTTCATTGTTTTTTAAAGAGTTTCTTCTTCCTCACTCCTTCTTAGTGTTGTGAGCTTTTTTCCTCTGATATGTCCTTGTTCCTTTCTTATCTTTAGTGTATTATTTTTGTACCTCAAACTGTGCTCCTCCATGTCCTTGGGCCTTTTAGTTCCTTTGCCAGAGCTGTGGAAAACAGGGGCAGAGCTGAGCGGAGGCATTTTCAATCTCTGTGTAAAACATTTTCTCCTCCTCCCTTGGTGGGATGGTAAGTCTTGAGGAGAAGTCCACAGGCTTTTGTCATTAGGCAGAGGTCCAGGGTGGGAAATTGGAGTTGTATCTCTCCTGGGCTTGCTGAAAGGCTTTGGTTCAAGAAGTAGTAAGGTCAAGGTGAGGTCAGTCTTGGCCACTGCACACATATTATGACCCTAACTTTATTTCAAAATTGAAACCAGCTTGAGACCAAGCTGTAAAAAGAAATACATGCAATAAAGAGAGTTTACAGAGCCGGCAGAAGCCTGAGTACAGTAATTTATTTATAGAAAGCATGTGGATTGGTTAATAAGGGGAGAGCACAGCACAATAAGAGTTGTGAAAGAAAGTGGAGGCTATGAATTCTGCAGCATTTCATCCTTTGTAATGCAGGGTGTTGTAAGGTGGGAAGGGGTCAAGATTTATCTGAAGAGACTGGTGGTTTGGGGTGCTTTGTTTCTGGGGTGTGTCAGTCTCGAAAGAATCTGTAAAGAGATAAGAAGCTAGTCCAGGAAAAAAAATCTGACATATCGATGCCCATTAGCTGTTGTGGATGCTACAGTTAGGTTTCTGCCTAGGGAACTTAGACATTGGTGAGGTAGAAGAACTGTGACTTTAATGAGAAGTGTTGTGTTTTTTATCATTATTTGTGGTAAAAGTGAAGAAGTGTAGTGGGCATACCTCTTGCTGGAGAGTTTGACTGATTCAGAGAAGACCCTTTGGGGATGATGTTTGGGAAAGGTGTTGGGAGACCAGGCTGTTAGATTGGAAGTCTTGGGGCAGACTGCTGGGTGTTAAACAGAGAGCTGAAAAATAGCAATACTAGAACCATATCTAAGTGCCTGTTTAGAAAAAAAAAAAAACCAAAACCCCGAACTGCTAATTGGTATGGCCCCACCTCGTGTAAAACTATACTGGAGGAAAAAAAGGTTTTTGTGAGAAGTCAGCTGAGGCTAGTTACAGCCCACCACGACTGGAGGGGCCCATCGTGCTGCTGCCTCCCAGCCGTGCAATCCGCCTCCTGCCAGCTCTGGCTCTGCTCTGACTGCAGAGCAAACCAGTTTAATTTCCTGATCTGCAGTTCCCCACCCCACCCCGCAGTTTGCTTTTTCTCTGTTAACTTTCTGCCATTTTAGTGATCTCAATCAGCTTATCATATGATCCGATGAGTGCCAGAAGGAGCTCAGTGCTCCTGGGAGAAATATGTGACAGGAGGCTGGAGGGAGGCAGGGGAAGGAAGGGTAGGAGCTCCCCGCTGCAGGAGCTGGGATCGATTAATTCAGCTCCAGCTGTACTGAGAAAGCATACCCTTATGGTGGCGTAGCTGAAGGGAGACGATGTCTTGTTCTTGTCTAGCTTTCGTGAGACAGGCGAAGAGAGCTATTGCAGGTCTGATGCATCATTTGAAGAAACCTCACTTTTTTTTACTAGTGAAGACCAAAACAAAGAAAAATGTCTTCTGAACCCCCTAGCTGTGCTTGTATTTTCCTAGTAATATGTCATCCAGGTACCAGACACTGGTGCATAGAAGTAAAATATTCAATATGTGGACTAACTGGTATGTTAGTAAACTATCATTACTGACTATGAGCTTTGCTAAAGTAAACAGAAGGGAAGCTGTAAATATAATCTGTCCATGCTCAATCTTGATAATCATCCTTTTAATGTGGAGAAAAAGAAACAGGTTCTAAGATTTGTATAAGAACATTTTTAAAAGAAACCTTTTTTAAGCTATTGAGAGGTTTCAGTTTGGTGTTTTTTTTTTTTTTTTTCATATGAAGTGTCAGAAGGGTCCAGCACCGTTGAGGAAAACCCAGTGGCTGGAGCTCTCGTCTGAATGTTTTGCTCAGTGTATGCTGAATGGATGGCTCAAATACTGGTGCTAATGGTTCTATTTCTTCTTCAGGGTCGGCATGTCAAAACGGGTCAGCTGGCAGCCATCAAAGTCATGGACGTTACTGAGGTGAGTAGAGAAGCCTTCTACTTTATTAGCAGTATGGGTAAAATTTTAACAATGAGAGATGGTATATGGCTTACTTTGTATTTATGTTGAAGGGCATGGTCCTTGCCTGTGGATGTTTGCATTCTGTTTGCAGGACCTGACCTCTCCAGCCCATCTGCCCTTTACAAGATTTCTGTGCACTTGTGTGCTGGGGCCTCTGGCCTTCATGATTGCTTTGACCGGTCTCAGGATGTATGAGCACACGTAGCACTCCCTTTTCAGAAACTTCTCAGAAGAGGGGAAAAAAGTTGGATTCCCTGCTTCCTACTTTTTTCTCTTAAATGTAGCATCTTGGTTTTACTGAAAAAGAAGAGGCAGCTGCTTGATGTAGAGGACAGTAGTTTCCCTGGTACATTTGCAGCCCACAAAGGGTATATGTTTATTCAGAGGAATGGGTCCAATAAAGTTCCAAGAAGCCTGAAAGCAGAAACATCTGCAGGAACGATATGTAGATTGCTGGCATAATTCAGCAGTGTAAAGTAGTAGTTGTAACTGACCCAGGGGGATTTACTGTGGAGCTTTAGATGGGAAAGACGGGAAATTAACCCAGCCAAAGAAATAAAAAATATATGCCTATATTTGAATCCTTAAATGTCTTGCAATTTATGCTGTTCAAGAAGCAGTCAGTTTAAGTTAAGTCTTCAAAACAGATCAGGAAAAGCATGGCTTTTTCCCTGTTGACTCGATTTGTTTTTTATAGAGTTGCATCTGCAAATTAACACAACAGCTTCGGATTTAAAATCAAATGAGATCCTCCTGTGTGATATCTGCAATGCTTGACTGGTACCACACTTCTGAAGAGAGGTTGTGCCTCTTCAAACCAAGCATCTTATTCTTCTGAACTCCTCAATCTTATATAGGTATTAGGGGAAAAAATATATTAATGTGTGTATGTTGTACAGAACAGGGGTTCTTTGGCAAGCTGGTTTTATTAAGCAAAACTCCTACAAGGGTGTTGCTGCAAAATGTTTTATATTTTTGTGTGTGTATAGGCACCAACAAGTAAAAATGGCCTTGGATGCCAGCTTCTAGGTGAGTGGCTGGCGTGTAATGGGTGAACAGGCAGGAGAGGGAGGAAAACAAGAAGGCAGGGTTAGGTCAACTGATAGAACTTAAGTCATATCTCTGAATCTCCTTGTGATCGATGGGCAGTGTGACTGCTGCTCTCTAACTTTAAACTGTTGTGTCTGCCAAGAGCTTTGTAAGATAGCCTGATAAAAATCAATTTTCAGCTGGAGATTTTCGAAGGCTGCCTTCATGAGGAGGCAGTTAACAAGCAGACAAACCAGAGAAGAATGAAGGTGCATTGACACACAGTTAATGTTCTTTGCACAGCAAACATTTCCATTTGTGCAATGTTTTTACACAGGGCAGCTTGTTGGACTGTGCATGGTGAAGGCATCTTCCATAACGTTAAGACTGGCTGTACTGCACACTCCCTCTGTTTTTAATAGCATGTATTAATCACAAACAGTTGTAACAGAGAGGTTGCACAGCAAAAGGAAAACAATTGAAAAATGCTGTCTGTAGTATGGTTGAGCTCATGTTGCAGGAGATGGCTTATGTTTTGAAACTTTCTGTAATTTTTGGCTGGTTTTGAAAAGCTAGTTGTGTATTGGCACTGTCTATCTTTTATCTCACAAGCTCATGGTTTTTTAGGGGATGAAGGGCAGTCAGAGGGGGTGGAGTTTGGAGATGTTAGCCCCATGCAACTTGAAAGTGGTGTTGTTCTTACCAGCGGAGCTCTTGTGTTTTTGCTTCAAAACAATGAGCCTGCAGAGGCTAAAAATTTGGTATAAATTCTTCCAAGTCCTGCTAAGTCAGCTCTGCTTCCTAACTCCAGGCATGGATAATACTGTTGCTAACACCAGGCATGTGTGATAGTGTTGCATGCGCCATTTCCAGTGGCAGTGTGGCTGTAGGATATTCCCATCCATTCTTGCAGGCTGGTTCCTTGCTTGTTTTCCAACACTTGTGCCGGCATAACTGCCCTGGGGCCAGATGGTGACCTGGATCAGTGAACAGGCCCCGGTTCCAGGTTAAAAATACCCTCACTCCTCTCTTTCCTCTGGTTATTTATAACCTGGATCGGTTCGTTGATCTAGTTTAGCACATGACATTACAAACAGTTGTGCCGTCGCTATGAAGAAGGTGGCATGAGACTGGAAGAGAGCTGCCGATGACCATGGAAGAGAAGGGGCAGTAGCTCAGATTGACGCTGCCAGAGGTGGCCTTATCATCAAGCCATGGCTTCAGTTCCTGAAGGGGTAGTTTCATGAATACTTCCTTTTGCTGCTGAACTGTGCAGCTCCATCCTGGTTCTAGCTTGCCACAGCTTATGAGGGTGGTGACTGCCACCCTCAGCACTGCCCTGAAAGAAATGCTGAAGGAACCACAGCCTCACATTTGCCTTCTTTGCCTGCTTCAGGAACTACAGTTAGATGAACTGCTCTTGCAGGCTCATGGTAACACTAACTGTGTCCATGCCCATGACAGAAAGAGTCTTGAGTGGAAACTTCAACAAAATGGAAATTGTGAGTTTTTGATCAGCGGCTGCTGAAGATCTAAATGATTTGTGCCCCTGTGCATATTTTACTGGCATTGTTATGCCTTTGTGCTCTAATACTAGCAGTGCATGGAGGATACCTGATTTGATTTGTCTAACCTGCGTTGAGAACAGACACAAGACTTTATTTCTTCTGGGATACCTCTGATCCAGTGCCTGCTTTGCCAAACGCTTAACAAATTAGAAAGCCTAATGTGTTGGCACGCTTTGTGGGCACACCCAAAATTTTCAGTTTTCAAGGCCGCAATTCTGCAATTCACACATTGCTCAGGATCAGTGAGTTTACATCAGTTCTGGGCTGTAAAGCGTTGATCACCTGAACGGGAGGGATGTCAAAGTCAGAGCAAAGGCTTTCCTTAAAAAGTTTTGTTTGGCATGAAGAAAACGAGGTAGTATAACCTCCAACTAGAGATGTTAGAAGAAACCTTACAGCTCTGTAACATACATGGTGCTGTGGAAATGCTCTTCATCCTTCTCAGCTTTTCTTGTGGTTTTCTCTTCAGATTTTAATTTTGAAAAGAATGGTGGTAAGGATGAGAAAAGAGGAGGTGGGCTGAAGATATCAGCTTGATCTTTGAATATATTATGACTAGTTAGTACTGCTGCCTGAAACGTTGGGGGGGTGTTGATGTGCATACAACTTTCCTGTCTCTTCCACTTTCCTCCTCTAAACAAATTAAGAAAAGATCTAGAAGATTGCATGGATCTTTACAGATCTTTAGATCTACAGCATTAAAGGACCTGTAAGATCTAAAGATCTGTAAGTCTTCCTACAGAATGGTGCCTAGGTAGGTCCTATTTTCACTTTCTGAGGGCAAAGCTAGAGTGCATGTAGGGTGAAAAAATTTCACTGAAGCGTCGGACAAATAAAAACAAAAAGCCACCAGTCCTTATCAATTGAAAGCTATTCTGTTGTTGGAATGAGCCCAATGACTGTAAAAGGGGAACAATACAAACTATCAGTGTATACATGCTTTAAAAATTATTTTCTAAAATGTACATATGTAGGATGAATCTCAGGCTGCATGCGTGTTGTGGGGGGAGGTGTTATTTGAGAGATTCCTGTAGTCTGTCTTTAATCTTTTTATTGTAGGATCTCTGTTCCTTTAGGGGCATTGTTTTGGAGAAGGTAGTGAGCAGTCTGTGTTGACCCCTTCCACTCACTGACCATGCTGTTAGGTTTCCATGAGCTCCTTGCTGTCTACTGGTGCAGAACTGTAGCATACCAAGTGAGCTGTGACTGATGTTATCAGATGGAACACAAGTACGCTGTAAGAATTGGCAGTCACTGTTTAGTTAGAAGAATTCATTTTCTTGTGAAGCAAATAACATTTAAAACCTTAGCAAAGCTTATTGGCAAATCTGCCTGCATCTAAGCTGTTAACTTGCATTACACCCTGAACAGACAGCTTGACTCTGCTTAACTCTTTTGGAGGCTTTCTTTACAGCTGCACAGTTGTTTCCAGTGTCACTCCTGTGTTCCCCTTCCAGTGATGCTTTTCTCTTTGAAAGGTTTAGTAACTGATTTTGAGGGAAAAACATAATCACTTCTTTTCTGTTTGTTATAACCCCTGACGCTGCTGCTTCTTCCTCCTACCTCTTCCCACACACGCTCTTGGCATCCCTTGGGAAAGTTTTCCGCATGCCTTTTTAATAGCAGCATTTCTCAGCTCTTGTGCCCAGTGTTTCATGACTTGTCCAGTCTAGTCTGTGTAGAATTATGCTAAGTAAACAACTGGATACTGTATCCTGCTGATTTATGAAAGAAACTGGATTGCTTTTAGTGTTTGCCTGTCTTGCCCTTTCTGTATGTGCTCTGCAGAAAAATTAACAACCCCGAACGAAAATCTCCAGGCCTGCAGAGAAATGTGGCACATCTCCCTTACTGAGACAGGAAAGGTTACCCGACTTATTGCCATCTTCCCGACTCTGCTGACTGCTTTTTTCTGTTGCAGTAGGCAAGTCACTTTGATTCTTGTAAGTCTGTATCTTATGGCCTACGTGGTGTTATAAACTGTGATCATGTGGATGATCTATCTGTGTCTGTAAGACATTCCAAAAGTGGTGTTCAGAAAGATTGCAGACAAATAAAAATGTGTGTGTGTTCCCACACATGCAAGGCAGACAGAATGAGTCGAAAATAAAAATAATAAACACCAAAAGTTTGCCCCAACTTTTATGTGCTTTTTTTTTTTTTTTTCCCCCCTTCACAAAAACTCAAAGACAGTCTGGATTTTGATCTTTCTGGAGGGAAAAAAAAATTTAAATTGATGCCTCACTTTAGAAGACTGGCAAATGCAGATCCTCACGGCACTTTGCAACAGAACTGAGTCAAGCAGGTCTGGAGAAGCTGAATGTGGACTGGCCTTTTAACATGGAGACATGAATGCACTGCTTTACCTGTCTTAGTGCAGCTGCCTGATACTTCTGTACCACTCCATGGCTGTACTCCCTGTGAAGTTAGCCAAGGCAAACCTGAAGCCAGTAGAGTTACCAAAAGCCTTTGCCATGTCCCTTGCTCTTGATATGAATTGGGGAAAATGGATCAGGGACCTAAAAATTCAGATTGTTCCCATGGGGAGTACTGTCACTCTGCTTGCTTGTCCCTCAAATGCGAGGTTGCTTACTACTAGTCTGTAATTTTGTAGTCTTTGGTTAAACAGTTACCTGGCAAAACAAAGAATTATTCTGTGGAAAAGGAATAAATAGGAAAGGTATTTACAGTGTGGACAGTACTGCTGTCTAGTCTTTGCTGAAGCTGATTAACCTCTGATCTCTTCCAGGGATTAGGTCAAAAAAAGGAAAAAAGAAATAAGGCTTCTGGGAACTTTCTATTACAGCTCAGAGGAAAACAGAGCTGGACAGAGAAGTCCCTTGAGCTGTAACATCTGGTTTGGGAAGAGGTCAAAAAGAACTACAATAGTATTGCAGCCAGCGGGGCAGCCTTCTTTGAGCTGCAGAGCATTTGTATAATTGACTGTTCCCCTCCTTAGTTTGAGATCCTGCACCTACCTCTGCTGCCTACCCTTG
This sequence comes from Athene noctua, assembly GCF_965140245.1. Taxonomy (NCBI): domain Eukaryota; kingdom Metazoa; phylum Chordata; class Aves; order Strigiformes; family Strigidae; genus Athene; species Athene noctua. The sequence continues at coordinate 194,407,721 of NC_134037.1, forward strand.
CCCAGCAGTTTGGCACAGTCCTTCTCCCTGCTTTACCATGGCCCTGATGCCGGGAGGCTCAGCCCTGCGGTGCTGGCTGATGTCTGTGAGGGACTGAGCTCTGCTGCAGCCCCCATCAGCTCCATGCTTCTTGTTCTTTGTGAGACCCCCATTCATATCAGGCAGAGATGGTCAAGTCCATCTTCAGGGTGAGGACTGTGCATAGGACCTTGCATGGGGTCTCACTCTGCAGACATGTTGCAACACCCCTGTCCTTGGGTGGCAGAGTAGTGCTTAGCCTGCCAGCTCATAGTCCTAACAGAGTAGAGCAACATTTAACTCTGGAGAGCCTCTTGTCCTTACAGTCGTATCTTCCAGGAGGCAAATACATCTAACACCCTGCTTGAGTCAGATCTGCCACTCTTGGATGTAGTCCAAGAAATTTTCCTGGAGCAGTGCTGGCACCAGTTTGGATAAAGGGCAAATTTTCACTGTCTTCGTCCAAGTCCTGGGGGTGGTTAGCAAGACTGTCAGGCTGGAGAAACTTATTTGTGAAGGGAAGGATGTCAGGTTTGATGCGGCTGCAAGAAGGAGGTTGAGTAGGGAACTCCTGTGTGATTTGAGGTCAGGGCACAAAGTTGTGCCTGTTATCTTCCAGCTTGGGAAATGATACGCAGCATGGATTGACTGCAGAGAGCTGGTGTTGAGCACCTAGACTCTGCGTTGCTGTGTCCCAGCAGAGCGTAACTTCATGCAGTTGATACTGTGTGACTGTGGGAAAAATTGGCAACGGGGAGAGAAAAAAGATGTAAAACATTCATACCGGCTTGCTTCTTCTCTTTCTGCTTTTTTCAGCATACAGTTTCTTCTTAGTGCAAGATTTCCTCCGGTGTGGAAGACTGTTTGCATGCACGGTTTATTGTCAGTTGTCCTTGCGGGTATAGCTCTCTATATATTTTAACATGCCTGTTTTGGAACCTGACTGTTTCAAGGCTGGATGAAACAGATGTTTTCCTTTTGCTGGTGAAGATCCTTGAGGGCACCATTGCTGCCTCACCAGCATCTATTATCTGTCAACAGCAAAAGAGCTTTGACTGTGAGGGCGTCATGGTGCTCATTTAGAAGTATTCCTCTTGCATGACTTTTCAGCTGAGACTAGGAGATGGCTTCATACACAAGGTTGATCATGGATCATTGTGTGCAATGAAAGCTGTGTTGCCTCTGCCTTCTCCTCATCTGTGTCCTTAGGCCAGGTCTGATGTGCAAGGTTTTTGTCCTGTCTAGAATAAAACGTTTTGCCAGTGCTCTGTAAATTGTAGTGTTTTTTAGATTACACAAACTGAATTTATGGCCACGTAAAGGGAACTTTGCTGTCGTTTGCAGTGCAGAAGTATTTCCTTGTTTTAGGGAGGCAGCTTTAAAATTTTGTCTGCCTGGCTGTAAGAGAACCAGATACTCTGCTGTAGCACAGTAGATGATGCTCAGGATATACTCCTTAGCTGTGGCACTGAGATCTGTTACTGCTCATCAGTATGTGAGAGCACATGTTTAGTACTGGAGCATAATGGAAACTGGAAGGCTGTGTAGGCTACAGCTGACTTCCATTGGCAGAAGGGCAGGGTTGTGTGTTTAGATTTCTCTGTAAGTCTTTGGACAAGTCTGGACTTTTTCTTTAAAAATTTCTTCCTTTGGTCTGATGGTGCAACTGCATTGACACACTCAGAAGGAAAGGATAAGTCATCTAGGTGAGCTACTGACGTCTGTTTACCATCATTCTAATGAGTAGGACAGGTGCTTAAATTCCAGCTTTCAGGCACTGTTTATCAGTCCAAGTGGATAATACTTGTGCATTTAACTGTAATCCTGTGCCTATTTATCTTCAGTCCCTAGGCTTGGTACCTGCAGTCATTGGAGACTTGCTGCTAGGATTGACAAGGAAGTCACTAACGACTCTGATTTCATATGTGCATGAATGACTATTAGCATTTATCAGTGAGGGAAATCTGAACCCCAATACTAGCAGTGGTGAAGGCTCAATGTGCGTAGCAAGCAGGTTGTTTCACAATCGTGATATTTAACCTACCGATCATACCTGCACGGACATGAATTTGAGCAATAATAGCCTGCATAAGTTGTAGTGACAGAGCACTTCTTCTGCGCTGAGGAGAGCATTTGTGCAGGTGGCCTCGGCATGGGCATTTCACCGCTGCCTTCCCAAGCGCTGAGCTCTGTTTGTTTGAGCTGTCTGAGGAGATTTGAGTTCTGATGGGAAACAGAAATGTTTTGTGTGCAGATAATAGCAAAAAATACAGGGCTGCATTTTGTATAATTTCTGTCAGACACACAGCACAGCTCAATTTACCCCCAGTGAATCAGACATATTGTCTACTCAAGAAAACAAGGCAACCCTGTCAATACAGTGTTAGAGCATGTGTGCTCTTGCTAGTTTGGGCAGCGTAAATCTGACGAGGATTGTGACAAAGCATTGTGTTTTCATTTTAGCAAGTATTTAGGCTGAACACAGGTCTGCGGCATATTCCTCCTGCCTGAATAGACAAGCAAGAGATCCCAGGTTCAGTAAGAGCTGCCGTGTTTCAGAGGTGCACTTTAAACTTTGGCTCGGGCATTAGGATCAAAGACAGGAGATTTCATTTTCTGTTTTTGTTAAAGGGGATATATCTGCTTGAAATGTAATCTTTCTTGACTGTGTTTAATTGTAGATTCATAAACCGCACCTCTCTGTGGGCTCCTCCTGTTTTTGCTGTGACATTCCATATTTTTATCTTGGCTTCCTAAGGAAATGAGGTTTCTCAGCAATAGTGCATGGTGTCCTGCCTTCTTTTCCACTGAATACCTTTTGGATCTGCTGGCCAACTTCAGCCACATTTAATGAGGAGGAGAAATTCCAAAGATACAAAGTCCCAACAAGTTATGTGAAAACTGGCAGGCTGTATGGAGAAGGGAGAGGCTGAAATTTATAGCCTCTGCTTTGGGAATGGTAGGCAGATCTTAGCCACTGTCTGTTATCAGAAGCTGGCCACTGTTTTGCAGTAAATCAGGAGGGAGAAGTAGATTACTCTCTTTTTTTTTTTTTTATAGAAAAGAAAAAGTTCTGGTGCTTGATTTTCAAGTGAGTGCTGCAGGTATAGGGATGTGTGCAGGGTAGCACATGCAAACTACTTTAAGGCATTTTAAAATCTCCCTCTGGTTCTTTCTTTTGTTTACAGGTCCACAAATAGTATTGTACATTTGAGATTATCCCGTGTGACCTCTCTCCACCTCTTTCTCTTTCTTAACATGTGCATACACATATAAATATAAAATAGCAATGTTATTTTCCAACATTTAATGAGACAAAAATGTTTGTTCTAAGTCCCTTGACAGTGCTCCTTTTGCAAGGCTTAGTTTGAGTGATTGTGTAGGGAGTTATTGGCTAAAATACAGTCTTAAAGCCCACTCCTAAATCTAGAGATTATGGCAGCAAGTGCTAATGCTCAAGGACCTGGGAATTCATTGTATTCTAAGCTGACTTGTAACCACATTGAACGCTCCCCTTGTGTCTAACAGGAAAGCGTTCTTCTCCCCTTGTGCCCAGGCTCTTAAATATGCAGTGCAAAGCACATGACCGAGCTAAATGTTAAAAGAGCCTTGAAGATGCTGTGCAAACTAGTTCAGTTGATTAATGTAGGAGAAGATGCCGTTTGTCTCCTAAGCCTAGAAGTGTCTTAGGTCCTTTCCAACAAGGGGCCTCTGTACATTCCTTTAGGTAGGTTTAATTCAAAGGGGATTAAAGCCCACAGTGTGCTTTGTGTAGCCTCTCTATCAGAGAACTTTTTCTACTGCTAAATAAAAGTGAAAAGGTGTTTGTCGTTAAATTGCAAAGATTGGTGCTTCATAATAAGTACATGGTTTAGTTTTGCTCTTCTGTCCTTGCTGTCTGTCCTAGTAAGACCCTGCTTCAAGCATGATTAGACCAACAAGAGTCTGGCCAAGGAGCCATTTTTTTGTTCTGATGATTCCCTGTTGATTTTTTTTTTTGTGTGTGTCAGGCTTTATTTCTCAAATGTTTTGATCTGAAAGGTGTGTCTGTGAGAAGCGAGCCAGTTAGCAGCAGAAGCAGCTAGTGTTCCTGCGTGGAGAGCAAGTACCTTTGTATGCTTTGCCTCACATCCACCAGGTAAAATGGTAGTTTCTTTACCCAGCATATTGCTCATCCAAAATACATAGTGACAGTTCAACAGCCTGCTGTCTTTTGCACCTAGTTTTGCAGGATGATGGGGGCCTTCACAAGTGTCCCTTTCTCTGGCTAGTGGAGGGGTCAGTTCCAGAAAGAACTTTCCAGTTTTTGTATGTCGGTTGGTGTATGAGGTGTTTCTGTCGTGTTTCACTAGAGCACAGGGATGTTTTCCACTGTAGCTCCTTCTTCCTGATCTGAATTTTTGTGTTTGACTCTAGAGCTGGTAAGAACTAAGTGGAAATTCTAGTGTAAATGCAGCAGCCCGCAGACCTTCAGATTACTGTTACTGGCCCAGCAAAGCACTTGGCTCTGCGTGCGAAAGCAAGAAAGGAGAGTGTCCATGATTCCTGAAAATCACTTTCTTACGTGGAATATTTTCCCAAATGGAAATGTAATTGGACAAACAGACCACAGGCAGCAGGGAGCTCAGGCATCCCCATGGCTGCCTGCTGGCTGCTTGGCCTCCCCTGCGGTAACCTGTCCTGCTGGCCAGGCCTGCGGGCAGCCAGGCAGCCCTGAGTCACTGCTGTGGAAACAGTGATGCAAAGACAGCGCCATTAAGGAGGGTTTTATTTGTCTCTTGCATATTTTACCTCAGTGGCCTTTTCTCTAGCTTTTATTGGTGTTTCTTCTCTTTGAATCTATGAGACAAACCCATTTTTGTAAATGAGCTAGGTGGTTTTCACTCTGAGGTTTTGTTTTTGCTTCTCTTAGCTATGCCCCTTTGCAACAATTTGTTTAGATGTAAAGCCACGAGTCAATTATAAAATGATAGAGTTGCACTGATTTATAGATCAGGGGGGGCTGCATCGTCAAACAAGTCTCTGCTCAAATTTGCATCCCTGAGGGTGATATCAGTTCCTATTTCAGAATTGCTGCTGCTCCTCAATCCTGGTTATAAGAGTCTGGGAAATTTACCTAGACTCATCTTGATTTGCAACACAAATTGTTAGTTTGCACTGCTCTTGTGAAAAATGGATGGATCAGCATGTAAATGCAAACTCCTTCTCTTTCCAAGGCTTACAAATGTAAACAAACACACATGCAGGTAAAATCAGGAAAAGATTTCTCCCACTGACAGGAAAGAAAGGAGGAACAGTTGCATTTTCTGTTTATAAGTGTTCAGATGGCATCCTGTTGTGATAGCAGTGCTTCCTCCTGACATAGGTGTCTACGGGCTTTCCCTGTTTTCTATTTATTTCTTCCTCCAGATGCAGTTTTACAAGACACAAAGCCAGTTTGATGTCTGGCTGCTACTGCAGCTCCCCCTTTCCCAGCTCCCCTGTACCAGCATCTGTGTGGTCTCATCCTTCAGAGCACTCCACTGACAGAGAAGTGTGTGTGTGTGTGTGTGTATATATATATATATATATTTTTTTTTTAGTTAATACAGATCAGCTTTCTACTGTTTTCTGCTCAGCAAAAGCTGACCAGGAGGCAGGTGAGAGGAGCCAGGCAGGGCAGGGAGTGGGAATGGCAGTGGTTGGGTGCTGGCCCAGAACAGCAGCATCTTTTCAGGGTGACAGCTATGAGGCCGCCCCGGGAGCTGTCCCCCCCAAGCCCTCCCTGCACAGCATGAACCCGGGAGGAAAGTCGGTTACAATGTCTTTCCGACAGCCTGGCCCCATCTTCCTTGGCCACCTGTGACAGCCACCGAGGGGACTGTTCATAGAGCTCCACACTGCAGAGTTAGGAATAAAGAACAGAGTGTAAAGGTCTTCTGCAGGGATTCCCCCAGCCTCTGGATCTTTCCACTGCATAACTGGCTATTTTTAGTCTGCTTGCTTGCCTCAGAAATTACTTCACTTTCTGCTTTGGACCATTTCCATAACATTTATTGTGATTCTGAATTCAGGATAGTGTCACAGCACAGAATTGCTGGGTGGTAAGCTTGGTTCCAATGGTGGAGCCAAAAAACCTGTGCTGAGGATGTGTAATGCCAACTGCCTCTGATCTGATGACCCGTGGGAGACTGGCTTAGGTGAACCACATTTTGGACCATGTCCAGTATTTGCAGGCAAAGAACCTTGTTAATCCAGAGTTTAATGGTGCTTTGGTTGGTGAATGGCAAAAGAAAACAACCCTTTAGTGGGCTAATCCAGGTAGCCGAAGTAGATCTGTCTCTGAAAGGCATGTTTGCTTTAAGTGAAATCTGGAATCAAAAGCCCAGACTGCCCTTGTGTATGTTTGTGTGGTACCATTGCTAATTCCCTGGATATCACTCTTTTATTCCTCCAGATATGTTAGGTACGATTTAAATCAACAGTTTCTCTGGCAATAAAATGGTCTTAAGATATGTAAGGTGTTAGGTTAAACTTTACTATGGGAAACAGTGTTCATTTTAACATTGTTGCATGTGATGCATCTGATGATTTGCCACTTTGAGATGTAAAGAATATATAGTTAGTTCTGTAATAGGTGAATTTCATACAGCTGGTTGATTAAGCAGAAGAATGCAAATCAGTGAGTTTGGGCAGAGTATTGTAGTTTCATAGAAAAGATCTGATACTGTAGCATCTCTGAGGCAGTGCTGGTTGTGGAGGGGGATGAAGACTGGCTGGCAGTTTAATAGGAATTTTTCTTAGGCAAAAAAAAAAAAGAACATGGTTTTTCTACTGGTCTCCTCTGCAGCTCAGTAATGTATGGGATTAATATAGTTGTTGAAACTCAAGTATTCAGGAGCTGTATATCTGGTGGACAATAGAGATTGTGCCTGTTGCTAAGGCACATTATAGATTAAAAATGTTGGATTTCAGTGTTTGAGATTGTGGGGAAGAAAAAAAAGACATTTAGTATCAAGCTTATGTTCTTGTGAATTTTCCACACTTCTTTTTTTTGAGTCTTAATTAAGAACCACTCATGGTGGATTGATGCCCGTTTTGGATTAGGAGTCTAGTCTGTGATTGTTCACTAAATACCCGTATTCATCAGCCTTTCGAGGACAAATAGCTACTTAGAGTGTGGATAAACAGTCTCGAACGCTCTGCTTAGGCCGTCTTGACCTGGTGTGGCTGATGAGCAGTTATCTCTTGTGGAAAGGTTTGTCTAAATTTTTCCTCTTGGTTGCCCTCAAAGCGAATACTTGTTTGACTGCTGTGCTTTTGACCATCACTAGAGGGCTTCAGAGCAAGAAACCTGCTTGCGTTCCACATGATGTCAAGAGCCAGAAGTTTCCCCTGAAACCTGATACACAGCAACATAACAGAGACCTTTGAGTTATGCTAGCAGGAGCTTACAGTAGTAGCAGCTTCAGCAGCTTTTTGCATCTTCCATTTAGAGAGATTGTTTCATCATTATTTTTTCCCTTTTAAGCCTCCTCTTTTAATCATCTTTACAAGGTAAATGGTAATACAGGGCCTTACTTGGCCTTCCGGATGGGTGGCGAGTAGGGCTGGTGGGCAGCTAAGAGTAGATAAAGGTTTTTGTGGTGTCCTGCACTTCCCTGAAGGGAAGAGGCTGGGACGTTTAGGTTGTTGGTGTGCGCGGGAATGTGCCCGCTCTCCAGGCCAGCTGCCACAGTCTCAGCGCTGGGGAGAGGTGGCCAAAACTGCATTGTGACTGTTGCATGGCTGTACGCACCATGGCTCCTGGGGAAAAGCCGTCTACTCACGAACCAAAGGCATGAGGGAATAAGTGCTGTATTGTATGAAAGACAACCTTAGTTGGATGTCTTGCTCTGAAGAGGTTTGCCAATGAGTTGGAGAGCTGCCCTCAGCCAAGGCCGCTTTCAGTGAGGAAGTTTTACAGGTCATGAAAAGCATCAATGTCCTTTTTTTCCACCATGCCTTGCCTTTATATGCAGCAGCACACATGCACTGCCGTCATCCCCTGTGCTTTGGATCAGTGGCTCGGCGTTAGCCCAGGGAGAATTGTGAGCGCCTCTGATTTCTCTCAGTGGTGTGGGAACGCTGGAGCACATAATGGCTGCGATTCAAAGACAAATGCTAGCTCTTTGCTACTGATCACTTTGGCAGAAACCCCTAGATGCTCAGAGACTACAGATGGAGCTGATTTGGGGAGAGTTTAAAAAACCAAAAGCAGCACCCACAACCTTAGAGCTTCCTTTTTTTTATTATTATGTTTTGTTATCTTTATAATAGCCTCCCTGTTCTTCCTTTTCCTATTCTGTACCCTCCGCCCCTCTAATTTATGCCAGCCAGAGCGCAGCTAAAGGCTTTTCCTAGCGGAGCGTCATTTGTTAGTAAACCGGCAAAGACAAGCTTAACCAATTTAACCAGCAATTTCTGTGAGGCTTTTTTTTTTTGACTGGGCTTTGGGATTTCTCCATGTGCCTGTTGGAGGGATGAAGCTGCAGGAAACCGCAGGAGAGGAGCCTCCAGCCGTGTCGGGCTTTGTTCAGATGCCTGTAGTCTGGCAGAGGCTGACCTCCACAGCACATGGTCTTTCACTTAGCTGCCTCTCTCCAGCTATTGGAGAGGTTCGATTTGCTGTGTGTGGGATTTCTGCTGCTTCCATGCTGCTTGGTAATGTTTCCAAACCAAGCAGCGGATCCTTGCCTTGGTGGTAGAGCTAGAGCTGGCAGGGTTGCTGCAGCCTGTCCCTTTGTGCATGGCTTCATTGTCACACAGCTCCGCTCTGAGCAAATCCGGTGCCTTAAAGCATATCCTTCTGAATTATGAAGCTCTCTAAACAATCCAGGTTTCCTCCTTTGGATGTAAATGCCTCCCTCACTCCCCAGGCTTTGGCTGGGCTAAATGCTCTTTGTTTGGTTTCCAATTGGTGTGATTAAGGGAAGATTTTTTCAGACCTTCATTTGTCATGTTATGGGACTAGCATAGTAAAAAGCTGTAGTATCTGTTGGGGTGAATACCCTGAGCACAGAATTACAAGCCTTTTCCTGTTTGTGAATCATCTTCCCCAGAGACCCTGTAGTGGTAGCATTACTTTTGTTTTAAGGGAAAAGTCCCTGAGAAGACCACATTTATTTATCTGGACAAGAGATGCAATCTGTTTGCTGGGGTTTTTTTTAAAAAATACATGTAACTTTTGAGTTTATCCTGAAGGAAGGTGCTGCTGCAAGTGTTCGAGGTGATTGCAGCTCCTGTGCAGATGCTGGCTGGTGGGTGTAGCTGGGTGGGCTGTGGCCACATTTGGCACAGGGTATGTGGTGGCTACTGGAGCCTGAGGAAACTAAAATGATGCTCTTTCTGAGGGAGATCAGATTATTCCCGTATAGGAGGATTTCAGTAAAACATGTTTGTTATGCCTGTGTTTATTTTACGGTCAAGTTGCTGAGTGTCACTTTTTAACAGTGGCTTGTGGTACAGGAGCAGGCTGTGCCTGTCTGAACTGCCTGTCTGAGAAAAGACAGCCTAAAGCAGCTCCCAGCAGGCTCACAACACACAGACACACACATATTCTTTCTGTCACCTTTTGCTTTGAACATGTGTGATGCTCAGTAACTGGAATAAAGAAAGAAACAAGACCCTCACCACAAAGCCAGAGGAGCAACATTGCCCTTTGCTGCCCTGGGGAGGACTGTGGCCTGGATGGGGAGGCAGGTGTTCTTCCACCCCTTCCCTGCCTGATGCAGGGTTTCTTCTTCCAGGGTGAGGTGGCCTGGCCTCTCAGGTTTTTCTTACAGACTTTGTGGTTGATTTAGGCCTGTCAAGGGAGAGTTTTGGACTGAGTAAACCTCATTTTCTTCTTATCAGCACCTGTGCGTCGGTGCCTGGCTTCCTTGTTCCTGTTCAGACTGCTTTCTACCTGCTGTGCATATGCAACTGCAGTTTTAAGCAGCTGGTCAATGATTTATTATTTCTGTCCCTGTAGCCCCACGGGCCCCCTCTGGTAGTCCTGGTGCATTTGTGAAAGGCAAGGTGGGCAGGTTGGGGGCTGGCAGTAGCCTCTGCTTTGTAGCGTAGGGGCAGCAGGGTGGAGAGCAGCTGAGCCTCACTGGGAGACAGTTTTGGGGTTGGGAAGTGAAATTCTGTCCCCAGACTCCTGCCAGCGCTCTGAAGGCTTCAGCTCAACAGTGAGAGACTTGTGCTGGGTTTCGAGTTGTTTGTTTTTAAACAGCAGAGTGAGATGCCATGGCAACTCTGATTTTTGAGGTGAAATACCGCTTAATAAATGCTAGCCTGATCAAAGCCCAGCATCAAACCCAAATATGTACTGTAGTATTAGGACCATTTATATTTTCTCCAGTCCTATATTTTTTGATGTTAATTGTGGTCTCGTTGACACCTGCCCAGCTAAGGGTCAGTGCAGCTGGGGTGTAATATTTTCCACAAGTATTTGTTGATTTTATTTATCCTGATGGATGTAGAAGTGCTTTTCTTCTTGGGCAGGTAAATAATTAACTGCCTGTTGGCAGCTTCTTTGCTCAGAGAGGTGGAGGAAGGGAGAGAGGGGACTGTGATGCCCCATTTGATAGATGGACACGAGCATCTCGTGGCTCTGTTCATTGTTAATTCACTCCTGCAGCACTGCTCAGCTGTGAGGTTTCCAGGCATGCTTGGCAGCACCGACAACAAAAACATCTGGTCCAAGAATATAGTTCCCTTCTGCTGGCAGCTGCATGAAAATGATTTTGTACATAGTGGCATAACGCCAAATGCACTTACATGTACACTAAAGTGCACAGCCTGTATAGAGCTTTGGCAGTGCAGGGTGATTTTAAATGCTGTACATAAGTCAGCATTAATCTACCAAAGAAAATCAAAATCTCAGCAACCAATTTTATAAAGAACTCACTTATCACGCCTGCCCAGATGTGGCCATACCTTTGTACCTTTCTGACGGCTGTTCCTGTCTGAATACAAAGGAAATGCCTTTTCATTGCATCCCTGGTTATCGTGTGTCCTCTGGAAGGGTTTGGCACAAACACAATCGGAAATTTGCCCCTTGCAGAAGCCCCTGAATTCCTCTCGTCAGCAGCCACATTTGTCTATTACTGATAGAGATTGTCTGTCTCCCCTCTTGTTTTAGGAAGGACCTGGCATGTGCTGAAGAAAATGTTAGCTGTGAAACAAGTAGTTTGTGTGTCTGCTGGTAAATTGTATCTGAGTGATTGGACCTGATAATTACACAGTCATCATCATCATCTTGTCAGTCAGTTGCAAATAGTTCTGTAATGGATTTCCTTTTTTTAAAAGAGCTGTATTTGAGTGCAAGTGTATTTTAGAGATAAATATAATATCTGTATTTCTTCCTCATTTGAAAACCCTTAGTGTTATAAGCATGGATCTTGTTCTTATGTGAACAAGTTGAGGAGAGGTGTTTGCTCTTGCAAAACTGCTCTCAGCCCATATATTTCTAGTGATTCCTTTTCTGTTTATTCCCACATAGTAGCTGAGCTTGGTGGTGCTTTTTGACCCCCCAAAGGTGCTGTTGGGCTGTAGGTTTCAGGAATGCTGCAAAGGAGTGTGGAGGAGCAGAAATCCTGGGTCTGATCTGGCATCAGTCGTGGGCCTGGGTTTACCCTTTGCAGAAGGAGCCCATTCCTCCCCAGGAAGAAGCAAGTGGCTTGGATAGGGTATTTCTGTGGGTGTGTGGGGGGTTGACTGTCTCACGGCTACAGACCTGATGTCCTCTGCTCTGTTGCTGCTGGGAGGAGGAGTTCTCACCAAACCAGAGAGAGAAGGAAGAAAGGTGGAGATGGTGGCAAAGGGAGGAGGAGGAAGCTTCGTCCTGCTGGCTTTCAAAGTGGTCTTTGTCTGCAATGTTGGTGGAAGAAACCAAAGGTATTTTCTGGGATATTTTAAAAATTGAAAATAGAATTTGACAAGCCTGTACGGCTTGGTCAGGTCTCCTCCTTTCTACTCATCCCAGCCACCTACTGTTTGCATGGACAGTATATATTCAGCCTGTTTCTCAAACACACGACTGGGCTGATGTCACAGCTTTCTTTGCGATCTCTTCTACCCCTCATCTGGTGAGAGGAATGGGCCTTTGAACCTCTTGGGACCTCCCTGCTGGCACCTGACATTTTGCATTTGCAGTACTTTCTCTGCATAGAGCAGGGGAGAAGGTTGCAGATTACAGGCAGAGGTTGAGCGGTGACTAATATTGGACCAGAGGAGCTAAGAAGGTGTTTAATCTTTAGGCAAAGATTACCTGAAATTAAAACTTGTAAGGACTTGTGTATTCGCACTGTGTCATTCAGTCGTGTTTGTAAGACACATGTACAGATCGGACGATTCCTTTTATTCCTGGGTAATTTACATATTTTGGCTGCTTCACAAAAGAAATCTTGTGTTGAGTAATTCAGATCATGATCTCACACTAGTCCTTGCTTACGAGGAGTTTTTTGGAGGCTGTAGCATAGACCAAAATTTGAAGTTTACCTTTTGTGGGTGTAAAACAGAGCGTAGGTTCCCGGCAGCACGTACAACAGGCATTAAACATAGGTATTAGCTCCTAAGCCAACATATTACCTTTGATGTTTGGGGATGTGATGGCTGTCTGTTAGATGTCTTTTTGTCTGGCAGGTGTACCTCAGGTAGAGGTACATCGATTTAGAAAAGAAGCATTAAATCGATTTGTTCATAGTAACAGGTTAAGTGAAGTATGTTACTTTATTAGGAGTGGCTTGGTGGGCTGCAAAGAAAATGCCGTAATTTTGTTTTCAGGGCTTTTCTTAGTGCTCTTTTTCTGACAAACTGCAGGGCTTTGTTAGTGTTGCAGACGGAGTTTTAAATATTTGGAAGGAAAAATTGTAGCACTCGGCAACATTTTAATGAGGAGGGTTTGCTTAATTAAAGCCTAGAAGATTTAGGGAATATGGACAGCTGAGAGATTAGCAACGTATTACAAAGTTGTTCTTCCACTTCCCAGTTGATTTGAGTTCAGAAGCCAAAGTCCATAATAAAACTTGCAGTCTTCCAGGGGCTGCTTGCTGGCCTTAACTGTTGATGCTACCAATGCCTGGATTAATTCCATCTAGGCATGTAGCAGTTGTGCTGAAGCCTGGAGCATAGCTGCCCTCAGTGCCTGCAATTTAGCATGGGGAGAAAGGTGCCTGTAAGGGGACAGGTCTGTTGACCTGAGTTGGAACTTGTCCAGTAGAGGGGTGGTCACCGGTGGGACTGTGTCTTCTGGAAGTGCAAGATACTTGCTTCATGGCTCCAGCTGCGCACTGCTGGCAATTGTGGTGGTGCTTGTTTGTGGTTACTTTAAAAAATAATCTATTTTATTTTTTAATATATGATTGATTTTGGAGTGCCATTGCCAGTCTGCTCGCTCTGCTTCACAAATCTGTGTGTTTGCTTTTGGCCTAAATAATATCACGTACTGAGCAGTGCCAAGCCCTCCATCACTGTCAGGCAAAGAAATGGCGGCATATGATGGAGCTTCTGAATTTCTCTTGTCAAATACTTCTCCAGACCCTTCTCTTTTTAATGAAGGATCCTATGTGAAACAGCCCTGAGGAAATGCCAAAGTGGGATTACTTTTTCTTCCTTTCCTTTGTTCTGTTCCTGTTTGAGTGTGGGTGGTTACAGCTTTTGGGTTCATGATCATGAACTCTTGGGGTATTTTGTTTGTTTTTTAGCATTTGCATTTCATTCAATGTACAGAATGGAAGAGGGGTTGTAAATAGATCCCTCTTCCCTGTTCATAAACAGCAGGACTTGTTGTTCAGTGTAGGTGTGAGGCTGTATATTGAATGAATCTGTCCTGGAAGGGAATCACTGTCTTACGTAATTATAGGTTTTCATGATATATGTACTAGAAGAACATTTGTGTTGTGCCAGAACTACCATTTTTACTGTGTTTTACCTTCGCAGCTTAAATTTCTGCTAATATAGCTTTTGTGAGGCCTTTGGTACAGAGAAAGTTCACTCTCAGTCATTTCAGCCTTTTGTTTTCTCTCCTCAGATGTTTGCCTTCTGCTGCCCCCGCCCCCCACAAAGTTAAAGCTTAGTTTCAAACTAGAACTTTAGTTTCTTGTTGAATTTCTTCAGCTGCATCAAACCTGTAGGACTTAAGAGCCTTTTCCATCTCCCAGGTCCAAACTGTGGCCCAGCAGTGTCTGGACTGCACAATCAGGGAGGGGCCCATGTGTTGATCCCTTTTGGGCAGGAGGTCTGCCCTCTGAGTGGGAGTGGTGGAACTTCACACTGCCTGGGGAGAGTACAGGGGCCAAGCAGTGGGCAAACACCTCCCCTGGGTCTGTCATCCCCAGAGATGCTGCTTTCCTTGGCATCAAACATGCACTGAGGTTGGAAGGAGAAAAGCTGTGCAACTTTCTGGCTTCATGCCGCAGCCTGTTTTCTCTCCAGTGTCTACATCTCTTATTGTCTGAGCCTGGAGTTTTGCATAAATAAAATTGTTTTAATTTAATACCTTCACACACAGACTTATTTTTCATATCTATACTAGCAAGGGCTTGTTCTGATCACAAAAAAAACCTGAGACTGGATGTAGAATTGTATAGCAACAGGCGTTTGTAGTGTGAATAATAGTAATAGAAGCAGGGTACTAAAACTTTCCCTCTTTCATGAGAGTTCTGAAGATGTCAGTACAAGGCTAGCTTGTTGCATAACTTGTAAAGAATTAAGGCTTGATGAGGATGGACAGTTGAATTGTATAGCTGGGGTAAACATGCAATCTGAACAGGAATCTCTTTTAAAATAATCATGACCAGGATCGAGGGACTAGCCTTGGAAATGGTTGAAGGGATTTGTCCTTAGGAGGTTTCTCTCTTGGTTGTCTTTGGAAAAGCCCGTGGCATCCTGGGGTTTTACAGGGGGAGGTCAGCAGCAGTGCAGTCTCTGTGCCTTCAGTTCACCTCGTTCAGTGACAGCACTAGGGGCGCATCAGGCAAGAAAGAAAATATTGTTGTCGGAGTGATTGGCAGAGGAGGTGGTTTTGGGGGGAGACAACAGACAAGTATTGTCTTCACGTGGTTTTTGGCTCCTTCCTGCCTGCACGTGATTCCATCTCCTGTGCCTGCACAATGCTGCTTACACAGGCTCCTTTGGACAGTGCTGGGACCCTGCTTAAGAGCTAGCCCTCCCTCATGCTTTTTTTTTTGTCCAGTTAATTTAATTGTTGCTTTATGGCTGTAGCCTCAGCGATTGCACTCTTGCAAACAATTTGGCTCATTTTCTCTCTTGTTTCAGATGGTGCCTTTAGCATGCAGTAGAGAGGGTGTTGTGCCAAGGGGAGACAAAGCAGCCTCTGTTTTGCATGTGTTGGGAAGTGTGTTTCTAACCTGCTTGATGTAATCTTGCCACTGAAGGTAACCAAACGTGGTCATAAGGACAGCACTGTGCTGCCAGCCAGTTCTCACAAAACTAAGATTTTTTTGACCCTTGAAAAAGCATCACAGCCGTCTTCTGCAATCGCTCTGCCTGAGCAGTGTTGCCGGTTTGCTGCTTCTGGCAGCATGGCTCTGTGCCGACGACGGAAGCAGCTTGGAGGCTGGTGGGCAGCTCACAGTGACAAGATACGGGCTCCAGAAAGCTCACAAATGGTAAAGCCTGTGAAAGGCTTTCTCTGCACAGGTTGCGTACGTGGACAAGGGGGTAAGTCTGAGAGTCACCCTTGCAGCAGCGGTGCTGGGGCGATGCTCACCACCCATGCCACTGCTTGCTGGATGTCTAGTGCTTCTTCAGTGTCACTGAGCGTGTGTGGCACGACAGATGCATTTTCTTAAGGGCAAACAGTTTGGAGGCCTTTGAACAAAATGCATGTTTGGGAAGAGCTTGAAGATGGTGCAAAGAAATGAACATGCTGATGCCAGGGTGGGAGGAGTCTGTGGGTAAGAGGTCTGTGAAAGAGAGACCTTGCACATGAAGTGGGACAGGCACAGTTAATGCTGGGGGTGAGAAGGTGACAGAGGGTAGAGACAGAAGGGAAATAAACTTGCATGAGGTCTTTACTTTGAGGGTAACCAAACTCAAAGGCTCCATAAAAGACTTTCAAGAAAGACAGGATGTAAGAAGAAAGTTGAAGGCTCTTGTTTGTTAAGATTTAGGAGGGACTGTATATGGACTTGTTAAATGTTTACTGCACATCTTGATTAAAGTCTTTTCTTTTAAATAGTTTAGGCTTTCCCCCCCAAGAAGCCTGTGTTTGGTATTTTCTTTTAAGAGCTATTTTATGTCATATTCTCAATTCTGATGCTCTGTTCTGGCGTTGGAGAGGATTGTGTTTCTCCACGTTGTGCTCTCCACACTGCAAGCTGCCCTGCTTTACATAAACTTCCTACCTTGGCAGACACCGTCAGGGACTTGCCTGGTGCTCAGAGTCTCATTGCTCTTGTGGTTAGGTTCCTCCCAAAGTAACAATCTCCTTCCCGGTTTGGAGGTAGCACCAGTTCAGATACTGTGGTGTGTGCAATACTGTCCCAACTCTTCTTGCCAAAACATCCCCCTCGTGTGTGAGAGCTTTATTAACGAGTGTATGTATTATGGACTCCAGCACCAGAAAAGGTTGCCTGTTGTGCTAGGCACTATTCAGACTTTCCCTGTCCTGGACAGATTCTGCTCTGAGTGGATGCCAGCCAGGTCTGAGGTGCAGAGAGGAGGGAGGATGTGACACACAAGCAGAATGGTGGTTTGCAAAAGTTGGTGTCATGATTTATTCAAGATTTTTGTTTGCATTTGGTGCCTTTTAGGGCAATTTTTTTTTTTTTTTATGTGGGTGGAGAACAGAAATGAAAAGTCAGAGGAAGCGGAAAGGAAAATAAACTGGGTTTCTTGTGGACTTCTGTTTTCTTCAACTTGCATGTTGTGGGGGAAATGGTGAAAGAAAAGCCAAGTCATCAGCATTTTGGTGCCTCTGAATGGTAATTAGTTTCCTCTCCACCACACCAGGTGTCCAAGGGTTAGCAGTCCCTTTCCCTTCCCAGTCCTGGGCTGAGGCTGCTGCCTGGCCCTCCACACAGATCCCAACTCTCCCATGATGTAAAGATTCCCAACTCCCACAAGCCACCACTCAAGCTCGTGATCCTCAGCAGTTCAGCTTACTTTGAAACCCCAGGCAGAGCGTTGCCAGCTGCTGTTCTCCGGGCAGTGCAGCTCTCTGGGTACAGGCAGGCAGAGTTTCGTGAGCAGCATTGGGAAGCAAAGGAAAGGAGGTTTGGAGGCTTCCCTTTCCCTGTTCCCCCTTTGCCTGCTTGTTTGGCTTTCCATTTCTTGGGAGTGGTGTTAATTCTTAAAACACTTGGTTGTAGGTTAAAATGACTGGATGCCATTTGTGTAGGGAGAACTGAGATTTGTCACCGTCTCATTTCTTAAATCAAAAAGGAAAGTTACTGAAGGGACCAATTTGTATTCCTCTGCAAACTGATTTAGGGCAGCATATAAATCATCTGGAGGGACAGGTAAACTTGATTTTACCTTCACCACAGAACATTGTCTTGCTTTATCCTTTCTTGGCTGTGTTTTCTCATTCATGTTTCCTCTCGTCATACTACTAGGCTAAATAAAATCTTCTGAAATGATCCTGAGGTTCTCTTCCCCAAGCTGTGCCATCCCTTGAGAGGTCAGAAGGAACAGAGCAAAGAGCAGTGGTCAGGCAGCCTTTCCACCTGGGGGAGTATGGATAGAAAGTCACTGCTTACATGCCCTGGGTTACTTCCTTGCTCTGTCTTTAGATGTTTGTTTGTTTGTTTGTTTGTTTGTTTTTAATTTAGTTCCTGAAATATTTCCTTGTGCTATAGAGCTTGGGAAACAGTGTTATTCCCCCCCTTACTGCCTTGGGTGTGTTTCTCAGAGGCAGACTGTTGTAGGGGTCTCGTACCAGTTGCAGTCCTGTGGCAGGTCAGGACTCTTTTGCTTGGCCTCCTGAGACATCTAGACAATGATGTTTAGGGAAGCATGTAAGAAAGGGGCAGGCATGAAGTGATTTTTCTTCTCCTTTGGTTATGTTCTCTGTGCTTCTGGCATTTCTAGAGCTGTAGTTCCTTTCTTCTCCCTCCCTACCACAATGTCCAGCAAAGTGCTTCTGAATTCCTCATTTACTAAGAATTTGTATAAATAAGGAGGATTATCTTGTAATAATAATGTGAAGGGTGTGTGTGTGTACCTTTGGAAAACACGCTGAAATGGCATAATTGAGTTGTCCAGATTAATATTCTTTACATGGGTCTGCTCTAGTAACTTTTTTGACTGGGAATTACTCCAGTGGCAACCATGGTCAGGTACTTAAATGGGTCAGATATGTAAATTTACAAAGTTGTGATATAATGAAAATAACAGGCCACTGATTTGCTGTCTGCGTGCAAAAAAATAATCTGATATTTAGCATGCAATGATGAATGGAAGAACAAGTGGTGATGAGAAATTTGTGCTACAGCCATAAGCAAGCTGATGAGGTGCCGCTAGGTGGTATGCTGAGATGGTTTTATTTTTAATGTGATAATTCAAATGGTTAGAAATTATCTTAGTGCGCACAGGTGGATTTCTGTGTGGGCATTGTATGCAGTTTTTAATCTTACAGGCAAAGTTATTTTGATAAAACAGCGTTGTGGTTAGATATCCCTAGAGATGCTGACATGTCCGTTTAATCTCTGAAGGGAAGCACACGGAAAGGGAGAGGAAAGCCTCTCCAAGCTTGATTTAACCATGTGAGTCTTGCAAAAGTATAGCTTACTGCAAAAATTACTGGTAATCAGACACGCTGTCACAAACAGACAGTGAATGTCTAAGTATAAAACACTCACACCAGCTCCATCACAGGCCAGACAAAGAAGGTTTCAATGGGAGTTTGTATCCACAGATAATGGCTTAAAGTGGTAATTGATGCCAGCTGCATAAAATCACTAGGAAGGGCTCACCAGCTGCCTCTCTCCTCCAAGAAAAAAGGATGTACTTTTGTATTCCTTCATGAGAATGACAGTCCCTTGCCTCAGTCGGTTTTAATTTTCCCCTTTTGTGGTCCTGGCGCCACTGCAAACGGAGGGACCACTAGTGGTGGTGGTGCAGCACGTGAGTTGTTGGGAGGAGGTGAGGGACCTTCCGTCCCTGAGGCCAGCTCATGTGTCCAAATCCTGGGACAGCGGCCAAAACACCTCCCTCTGCACAGAAGGATCCCTCCTGCAGATTGCAGCCTGCCCTCCCTGAGGTGCATATGTCCATAAGGAGACCTGTGTGGAAATTGTCTTATCCGGAGAGATCTCTTGGGTGGGATTCATCTTAATCCTGATGTGAGACATCTGCAGGATTGGTGTCTGCATCTCCGCTGATGACCTCATCCTCATTTTGTAGTTAGTGGGGACAAGTAAACACCGGTAGGACACACATTGTTTGGCCTCTTTCAGATGTCCGCATTGGGATGAAACCAAATGTACCCTGGAAAAAAACTTTCCTGAATCTGGAAGAGAACAATTTAGGTCTGGCCACCTTATTTAATTTATTTATTTATTTATTTATTAAATCTCACACCAATTGCTGTACCACAGTGGTACTATAGTTTTCTCCATGCTGATTAATCCTCATGATAGTTCCTGTCGCCACAAAGTCTTCAGGACTCAGTGCCAGGGAGTTATTGATCCACACTAAGTAAGTGGAGTTCTCCAAAGCCTGGCAAGAATTACTGAATCCATTTATTTTTGTAGGCTGAAATTTGGACTGAACTGAACGGTGGCTGAGACACTATTTGTGTTGTGGACAAATGCTCAATGACAGTTGAAATAGGAGTTGAGGACGATTATTAGCCTTAGTTGAGGGAGATACCTGGGGTTGCTGCAGGACACTGAGAGGTGCTTTAACGCAGCCTCAAGGAAAAACTGAAAGAACAGTGACTGCCTACAGTCTACTGGATCTGTGTGTGCCTATTTTTCTGTTGCTATTTCAGTTTGGTTGGTTTTGGTGGTTTTTTTTTCTGTTTGTGCTTTTTTTGGGGGGGTGGGGTGGGGGGGTGTTGTGGTTATTATTTTATTTTTCAGAAATAGATCCTGTCTAAGCATTGTCATTTTAGCTGTTGATAAACATGAACAACCTTTAGGACATCCTGCCCATTCTATTGTAAAAGCTATTGTGTTCATGTGCTGAGGGTAGGAAATTATTTTTATGTAAAAAGTCAGTACAAAATAGCAGACTAATCCAATACATATTAACCTATCAGCAATTCCAATACCATTAACTTTAACAAAGCTCCTATTACACTTTTGTTTTCCTAAATTCAATTTCAGTGTGGTAGTTTCTAGTATAAGCATATCGTCGTTTGTTTGTTTGTTTGCTTGTTTTGTTTGCATATGGTCTCAATAAATAAAAAAAAAAAATAATCACACAACAGCAAGGACAACAGAAGAGAAGCAGCTGAGGAAGCAACAAGTTAGCTTTTGGCTCAAAGAGCTGTTCTGATAATGCTTTCTCCCAGGGCTGATGTTCACTGGGAACTTGGATTTACAAGATTATTTTATTAATTTGTTCAGTGCTCCAGAAATACACAGTATTTTACTTTAAAGATGCATCATGAGAAGATTTTAGAATAGTTTTTCCCTGGTGTATTTTGGGAACTCTCACATAATATTTTACAAGTAAGCACTGCATTCAACTATTATCGTATTTGAAATAGTTGTTTGCTTTGTAGCATAGGGTGGTTTCTTTTGCTAAAGCCATGCATACCAGTGTGTATAAATAGTTAACATGTACTTAGTATTAACATCTGCATGTGTTGTGAATAGGATATTTGATTGCTAGTGTGGTACAAATTGCAAGGAAGTTTAACGCTTAAAATTTTCTCATGTAATCAGCTTTGACATTACAGGATAATCAAAATATGTGCCACCGTTTCCATCAGCCAGCCACCCTAGGGAACAGAGGTTTCACTTTCTTCTTGGAATTAATTTAAGGTAGACATTTTCCCTCTGGATATCTAAGGTTAGAAGACTGTGGAGCAAACAAAGATCGTGCCTAAAAGGGTAAACCAGCTGCCTTTTCATTAGCTGCCTTGAGAGGCACTAGATGAAGGTTCTCACTGTCTAGGTGTGGTAAGAGAGAGCTGTGGGGTGGGATGGTGCTTCTCCTTCTTCTGTATCCGCTGGCTGCCTGCTCAGACATCACCTCAAAGCGTGCATGGATTCTTCCACTCAATGCGCCCTATTGTCACTTCAAAACCGGATTGTGGGTGTTTTTAAGGAGTGGCTGCATAGTGTTACCCATTTCAGCTCTTTGAAGGGAATACCTCCCTTCACCTGAACTGCTCTCTGCTTGGCACCTCGCTGAGGCTGGGGGAGCCAGGGGAAATCCTTCCTCTGCCTTTGTGTCCCAGCATCCTGTTTACTGTCCGGGCTCCTGGCCCTCTTTTCCTGATACACTTGCTCTTCCTCCACAGAGGCAGATGGAGGAGGAAGCTTGTGCATGAGGCAAATGCCTTGTCCATGCAGTGAGGGGAATTCCTGATCTTCACCTCTGCTTTCCTGTGCCAGCCCTGTGCTAAGCACTGAGGGTGGACCCTGTGGTTCCTACCATGGGGGACCCACCTCAGAGGGACAGCTTAGGCAGCCAGCTGTGCTGAACTGCTGTCTGACATTTAAATAGAACTGGTTGCTATTCTCAAATTAAAGTAAAAAAGATGAGGAAGATGGAAGTAATGTTCCTCTGCTGTACATTCACAGATTTTTTCAGTTTTCTAGTTCTCTGAGTTATATAGAATAAAAGCCTGCTAGCTATGTATTTGCTTAAGGTATTACAACCATAGGGGTTTTAAACAGATCCTGTCCTGCTCCATCACTGGATGAAGTCCAGTGCATCCTTCATTTGCCTTTTTGCGCTACTGAAAACTTGGGGAAGTAAAGGTCTGTTTTAGACCATCTCAATAAACAGGATTTTGATGGCATGACCATAGGATGTGTTTACTGAGCACAATGCTGGTATGAATTGAACTCTTTAGAAGTCTACTTTTGTGAAAGAGAAGAAGAAATAAATTATGCACGTGGTGTATTAAGCATATGGGTTTTTGTTTTGTTTTTCCCAAAGGATGAAGAAGAAGAAATCAAACTGGAGATTAATATGCTAAAGAAATACTCTCATCATAGAAATATTGCAACTTATTATGGTGCTTTCATTAAGAAAAGTCCTCCAGGACATGACGACCAACTGTGGGTAAGCAGATATCTCAAGCATGTTCATAAGTCTTTCCCTTTTGGATATAGCTTAAGGATGACAGAAATATCACATTATGGAAAGACAAACTAATAGAATTTGGTGCTTGCCTGAACAGATAGATAAATGAATCACACCAGCTAATCATACATCCTTAAGACGATGGCTGAACCAAGATTTGCTATTAGCAATGGATTTGCTCTTTAAGTAAGTTTTTTTCCCCCATTTCCCAGATGGATAGTAACATGTTTCATGGGAACAAGGCAGATGAGCTGAGCAGTAAGAATGTGTGGCTTTAAAAAGAAAGCTGCGCTTGGGAATTGTACCCATTACATTTCTCATCCCACCTCATCTACACCCCCTAGAGGATTGAAATTTGGGTTTGAAATGGCAGGGTACAGACATCTGAGTTAAAGAATGTGTTGCAATGGTGTGATCAGTTTGATTCCTTCAACATTGGATGTGCTCTTACTCCTGTTGCTGCTAATGCATTTTGCATAGCTGAGAAAATCCAGATTCCCAGAATTAAATTACAGTGATTAAATCAGTCCTTGAAAATGTGGTAACTAATGTGAGACATATTCCATATATGTCTGACACACATTGGAGACATTTGGTTTGAATCCATTTTCCAGGCAGAGATGTAAAATAAATGATATTCTCTGCTTAGCAAGGGTTTCCCAAATCAATGCTATAACCTGATTATTTTGCTTCGCTAGACAGCTGGGAACTGTGTTTAATGTTGGTTGTATGCTGATACTTGTTTTGCAGCTTGTTATGGAGTTTTGTGGAGCAGGCTCTATCACAGACCTTGTGAAGAACACGAAAGGGAATACTCTGAAAGAAGACTGGATAGCATATATCTCCAGAGAGATTCTCCGGGTAAGGAAAATAGTCTGCTCCACTTGAAAACACAGAAGCAGTCTTACAGAGATGTAGCCTAGCTTGAGGTGCTGCAAGAAGCTGTTTCTGATGAATCCCATTAGCCATGTCGTCACTTGGAGGGTCTGTAGGAGCAGATAGATGTCTGCTCCACATCATTTAGCTCAGTGTGAGTTGCGCTGTATTGTAACAGCAGCCTTGCAGAAAATAACAGGTTTTAGTCATGAGAAGCCAGCGGAAGAATCAGTGACTTTACCTATTGTAGAAGCTGTGCAACAGTGTCCATAAGACACTGTTTTTGAGAAGTTTGAGGTTGTAACGGTGTCATAACACAACAGGGTGTGGAATGGGTTTTTCCAAAAGTGGTTGCAGCCATCTTACTCTGCTCCTAATCAAGTCTGTGGAGGCAGGGAGTTGTTGGCTCAGGCCAGCAGTCAGGACTTCTGTGCTGTGATGTGCTCGCATATTGTATGTTCCTGCAGTCTATCTAGAGCGAGCAGCTACGTCATATGTGGCTGTGCGCTGTGGAGTGCTAGCAGACGGTGCTGCAAAAGTTTCTTAGGAAGAGGGATGCCACTTACCATTTTTTTTTCTAAAGCTGAAGCTTTAACTAATTACTCTTTGTATTTGATTTCCAGTTGGTACAGTTTAAGTGCTTTTTGAATTGGCATTTGTTTGCTCTGCTAAGTAA
This sequence comes from Athene noctua, assembly GCF_965140245.1. Lineage (NCBI taxonomy): Eukaryota > Metazoa > Chordata > Aves > Strigiformes > Strigidae > Athene > Athene noctua. The sequence continues at coordinate 194,431,530 of NC_134037.1, forward strand.
ATCTGGTATGGTTTTCCTTGTGCTTCTTTGTAAAACAAATTGCCTCCTACCCATACCACTACACAGTATGTTTGTTCAGTTGCCTCATCATAAATGAAGTTCGGGAGGGCTTTATGTTAAAGGAAATCACCACTGACTCTTGCATAAATCAGCGTTGCTGTTGTCTGTGTTACACATTTCCTCTGCCTCGACGATTTTTAAGATGGTGAGGGAGAGGGATGTGCAATTCGTGTCTCTTGCACTAATTTCAAATGCTAGGAGAGATTCCGGCTGCTGGTGTTTGGGCTGGCACATTTAAAGTTGTTTATGGAGGAGAAGAAAAGTTGAATACTTACTGATGGTTGTATTTCAGATCAAATGGATAGCATGCTTTAGTGTGAGGAAAGCTACTTTCTACAGGACTGATCTTATGCTTGATTTGAGAACCGTGTGACCTTGGAGGTATTGCGTGCTATGTTGTAGTCATCCTAGGTTTTCCTTAGGTAAAGTAGTCACGCTCACTGAGAAGAGGAAAAAATGATTTACCTCAGAAAAGAGTTAGGTGAAAGCTGTTTTCTCATTCCTGTGAGAGATTTTCAAAAGGAGCTTTAATCGCTTGCTAGCAGGAACTGGAATATCTGGAAAAAAGGAATGCTTGACTCACATTGCTTTGAGACATTGCAAAACCTGATTCGACACTAAGTCTGTCAGAGATGAAGGAAGGATGTTGTGTAACAGAAAGTGAAGATGAGCTAAAGTGCCAAAGATTGGTGCAGGTGGAGATACAGGTGAGGGTTGACCCAGTGGATCCCTGTGTGGTTGGAGGGGCCTGGGGATTGCAGGAGAATGGAGATGGGCCCCTCTGTCTCAGAGCCAGCCTTTCACAAACCCAAATGTGTTTTTTCAGTAAGGTTAGATGGTACTCTGGTGAGAACAGACAATTATCTCTCTGGCTGAGTTGGTGTAGCAGGCGGCTTTAAAAAGTATCCTGTGTGAAGCTGTGGAAAAGTCTTCATTCCTGTGAAAAATGAGACTACGCTTAGCATAAGCAGCCAGCAAAGGGTCTTGTGGACATCAGCTATTCACTTGAAATGTGTGGGGAGGAGCTGTGGATGGTGTTTTTTTTGTCATGCTCATTAACTGTTTTAAAAAGAGAAAATAGCCCAATGGTTATGTAGGCAAACTGGTAAATGATCATTTAATGAAGAACATGTGTTAGGAAATATTTCTCTGCAGCAACCACTACTCTCTTAACCTCTTGCAGCTGTAAAGGTTCTATTTCTTTATTTTTCATAAAACATTAAAAGCCTATGAGGGCAACACTAACAGGCAAAACAATCCCAGTGGAGATGACAATTTTCCGAGCAGAGAGCTGAGGAGAAACCAAAATACAGGCAGTTGCTAAGAGGATTGCCTGTTGTTCTCCCAATTACATTAGAGAGTAAAATGCAACATATGTCTTTCTCAGCCCTCCCTCCACATGGCTAACGCTTTGGGGCATGCATCCAGGTGCTGTCTCAACAAAAAGCACCGTATGCCAGGAGGTTTTGTTTCCTTTGGAAAGTATAATGCTCATGCCTTTTTTTTTCTTTTGCATGATTTTTTTTTTTTTTTCCTGAGGAACAATTATCTGGCTTCATATTTATGGAGGCTAGAGAAGAAAACTGCAGCTTTGCAGCAGAGCTTTTGTTTGTCATCAGTTGTCCCTCACCCTCAAACATAACTGCCAGTCCATCACCCTCCCACCCCCTTCTTGGGGGTGCATATATGCATGCTGATGCTGCCTGCTTTCTCCCTCCACCCCCCTTCCCCAGACTAAATTCTGTGTGACCCTGTGTGTGTCAGATGTCAGTGACGTACACTGACGCTGATGTAATTTACAGTGTCATTGCATGGAGACTTTCTGGGAGCTAAACTTTCTTTACACGACAGCTGAGAGGTGTTTTCACAGTGCAGATGTTGGGCTGTGTTTAGGTACCGCGTGTGCATGACCTGGGGCCTGTGTTTCTGCTCCACCAAAAGCTGTGCTGGTGGTGTGCTGCTACAAGGCTCCCATGGGTCCCGTTGCACTCAGCCACTGAGCAAGAGCCCGAGACCCAGTGCTACAGGCTTTGGGAGTTCTGGGTATGGGTAGTCTGTTGCTAAACCAAGAGTGTAACTCAACGTCCTCTCTTTCCTCTCCTCTTCTTAATGCAGGGGCTGGCACATCTTCATGCCCATCATGTGATTCACAGGGATATCAAAGGGCAAAATGTGTTGTTAACAGAGAATGCAGAAGTGAAACTCGGTAAGTAGGCGTGCTTGTCCACTTCCTCATTTATTCAACCTTTGTTTTCTGATGTTCCCAAACTGATTTTATCCTCCGAGAGCCCTGCGACATGTTCTATAGCATGTGCACTCTGTCACTGCTCCTATGTGAATTGAGGCCCTGCACATACTTCTTGCTTTGGGAGGATGGCATGCATTTCTTTAGAAGATGTTGGCTTTCATGCCGGAATAGGTGAGGGGATTGTTTTTGTGCCCCCCACCAAGCTGTACGTGACTTGGGTTGGTTCTGATTCCCTTTATTCTGGACTCAGGAAGTGACGGGAACCAGTCTTCTGTTTGGCTTTAATTAAAATAGCACCTGCTGTTCAGGTTCTGGACACAAAAATACAATCGGGATGGCACTCTCGAGAGAGCTGTGGCATCAAGTTCAAAACGCAGTTTCAGCTCTGGCATGCCTGCTGAAAACCATACTCATCCCTGGCCCCTTCTCTCCCTTCCAAGTGGACGTACTCTGTTTTTTCTTCCCCTCTAATCTGTCTCTTCCAGTTACTGCACACTTTAACCTTCTGTGTTTGTATCACGCTACACTCGCCACCTTTCTTTGGTTAAATATAGAGCCATACTGAAGCCCTCCCACCCAGCCCACATCCCTTCTGTTTTGCATTACACCTTTCTGCAGCACGAGGCATGGGAAGATGTCCTGGCTGCTGGAGGAGGAAGCTCTCGGGAAAGCTTTCCTTCTTTTTGTCCAGAGTGGAGCACGGTAGCTCCCAAACCATTGCTCCCACTGAGCTTGTCTACACCAGTTTGTCAGTGTTGCTCAGATGATGGATGCAGTGAAGCTGACACAGTCCTCCTAGAGCAGATGCAGTTACTGGTATAGAAAGATGTATATCACTGTTGTTGTGAGCAGGGAGAACTGAAGGGAAGAAGAAGCCTTTTTAGCGTAATTGCCTTGTAATGCAATGGGCATCTCTTGCAACCTGTGTGCATGTGTACTCAAAGTTAACATCTCTTGAATAATCCTCATCTTTTGCTTCTATCTACACATCTGCTCTGTGCATTAGAGCAGAGAGCAATTCCCTGAGCAACAGATTATTTTTGCTGTCCGATTTTAGAGCAGGAAAGGTGGACAGCCAAAAGGGATATATGCTCATGCATGTGGTTTTCCAATAGCATGAGAGGTACCTTTGCAAAGCAGCTCCTTCTACATCAGAAAAGGTGTTTGGCTTCCCCATTTGGGAAGGAATAGCCCTTCCTCAGCCTCCCAGGCATTATTTTTGCAGCTGTTTGCTCCCTTCTGTACAGACAGGCTGGTGAGAGGTGCAGGAGAGGTGCTCGTATGCTGCTGTGTCCCTTAAATGCTTGTGGCCCAAGCACATTGCATGTGAACCACAAGGCTCGGCTGCCTCAGTATTCATCATCATATTTCTCCTTAGCATGGTTCTCCCATGTGGAACGTCCACAGGGTTTTATTTCCAAATGACCTTACAGAAGTAATCACTGCATTATTTTTCCCTTCTTATTTTATTTTACTCTTTTCCCACCCACAGTGGATTTTGGTGTGAGCGCTCAGCTGGACAGGACAGTTGGCAGGAGGAACACTTTTATTGGAACGCCATACTGGATGGCTCCAGAAGTTATTGCCTGTGATGAAAATCCAGATGCTACATATGATTACAGAGTAAGAGACTTCTGTTCACAGAAAAAAACCCCAACAAACCTAACATACAAAAGTCATACACTTACAGTATGAATGTCCATGAATTATGGCAGGTTTTGAGACTTCTTACAAATTGTAGGAATAATACTATTTTTGTGTAGGTACATTCTTATTACAGGAGTACAAGGTATGAGTCACTGTCAAATTGTGACCTTTAACAGTTGCTGTTACTTGTATTATCATAACTTTGGGACTTAAAGTGTATAGGACTTCAGTGTACTATAGGTGCTTAGAGAAGGCAAAAGAAGAGTTTAACTGGAAATGCTCGTGTTCTCAATTTGCATAATGATCGTAATTTAAATTGTGTTAGACTGTGTCCCAGTTATTGTAGTAACCTAGAACAGTGCATTTTAGGTGTTGTCTTAAATAGAACCACTGTCTGGAGAGCCAGTGAAGTACAAAAGGAGCTCTTCAAACAGCGCCTATTCCTGATTTCAAGATACATATACATGTTGATAAAAATTTATCCATCATAACATTTCTCAACAGAGGTCATTTTTAACATAGTTTGCTGTACACCAAAGATTTAATTACTGCAAAACCGTAATTGACTTGATGATATTTGCACTGCCCTTAAGAATATTGTATGTGTATTTAAAGTTAAATTTCTCTAGTGAAAGTTAGTGTAATCTTAAAAGTTCTCCTCAGCTTGCTTTAATGAAAGCACAAGAAAAGAAAAAAGGTGAAATATGCTTTTTAAAAAATCTGCACTTAGACTAATGCAGTTATTTCAGCTTTTAACAAGGAAGGCCAACAAAGATATCAGAAAACTTGTGTTTAAGGTCTTACAATGAATTTTAGAGCTGGATATCAATTACATCAATTTGCTGAGACTGATAGTGGTATTAGCTATCAGTATGTTTGTGTATGTCTAGATTATATAAAAAAACCCAGATTATTTGATGTGGTATTTTGTACCTTTTGACTAAGATTGATCAGATTTACTCTTGTTTTAATCTCTTTTTACATCCATCAGCTCATTGTACTAAAGGTAATGCTTTATATCTTTGCAAATGGAGTTATTAGGAAGGAAGGGTGGCTATTAAATGATCTAATAAAGGAAAACTCCTCTCTGCAGTATTTGTTAATGCAGTAGTGATGTGAAAATTAACTCCTTCTGCCTTTGAAAACACCTGTTTATTGTTCCTGCTGGAACTTGTAGGGCGCTCTCCCCCCAAAAAAACATGGTTGAAAGGTTTGATAGGACTGTAAGGCTGTGCAGTTTAGCTTAAATGTCTGTATTGAACCAAGAGAAAAGAATGCCTTGCTGGGTCTGAAAATGTGATCATTAGAAATGCTTCTCTGCTTGTAGTACAAGAAGAGCTTATTTGCTGATTAGTTTTGACTAATTTGTAAAAAAATTGCTATTATGACCAGAAATTAAGACTGCTTTGCTCAAGCTCTCTTTGAGCAACCTTCTCCAGTGTTTTACCCCTTAGGCTGCAGCAGTCTCTGAGGTTGGTTTCTCACCAGGACTCTTTCAGCTCTTGCCTGTGTTTGACCCTCCCAGCTCTCGCTCAGGCTCTGCCTTGTCAGGAGCACTGTCCAGAGGTGGTACCTTGAAAGGCTCCCACTGAAAGACTCTTGTTCCATAACATTTCAAGGAAAGCTGAAGATGGTAGAGAGGGAGCATTCTCTTTGGCTGCAAGCAATGTGTCCAGCAGAGGCTTCTTGGAGTTTTAGCAATGATAGCTATTCCCCTAGATAAACCTAATATTTGATTATTGGGATTAGAAAAAGTTCAGGACTGGGTATATTCCATTAATCTCTATTTGCTAGTTTATTTGCTGGTTTAGACACCAAAAAAGACCTGCCAGGTTTTGAGTTTTTTTCCCCATAGTTTTCATAGCCTTTTGTTTTGCCCATCTTTGGGGGAATGGGTACAGTGTTTTTGTGAATCTGCTATAGGGAAGTCATAGAATCATAGAATACCAGCTTGGAAGGGACCTCAAGGATCATCTGGTCCAATCCTTTTTGACAAAAGCACAGTCTAGACAAGGTGGCTTAGCCCCCTGTCCAGCTGAATCTTCGAAGTGTCCAATGTTGGGGAATTCACCATTTCCCTGGGGACGTTATTGCAGGGCTGATTGTTCTCATTGTGAAAAATTTTCCTCTTGTGTCCAATCAGAATCTCCTCAGGAGTCATTTGTAGCCATTACCCCTCATCTTTTCCTTGTGACCCCTTGTAAAAAGGGAGTCTCCATCTTCTTTGTAGCAACCCATTAAATACTGGAACATGGTGATAAGGTCTCCCCATAGCCTTCTTTTCTCCAAGGTCAACAAGCCCAGTTCTCTCAGCCTTTCCTCACATGGCAGGCTTCCCAGTCCCTTGATCATTTTTGTGGCCCTCCTCTGGACCCTCTTCTGCCTGTCCACATCTTTTTTGTGTAGCGGGGACCAAAACTGAACACAGTATTCCAGGTGTGGCCTGACAAGCGCTGACTAGGGTGGGATAATGACTTCTTTATCTCTGCTGGTGGCTGATGCCCTTGATGATGAAACCCAGAATCCTGTTAGCTTTTTTTGCTGCTGCAGCACACAGTTCACTCATATGGAGCTTGTTGTCCACCAGACCCTCAGGCCCCTTTCCACAGAACTGCTCCAGGCAGGTAGATCCCAGTCTGTGCGGCACTCCTGGATTATGTTTTCCCAGGTGCAAGACCTTACACTTGTCCTTGTTGAACTTCATAAAGTTCCTGTTAGCCCATGCCTTCAGTCTATCCAGGTCTTCCTGTAGAGTGGCTCTCCCTTCCGAAGTGTCTGCTTCCCCACTCAGTTTGGTATCATCATCATATTTTATCAGGGTACACTTGATCCCATCATCCAGTTCACTTATCAAGATATTAAACAGCGTTAGGCCCAATATCAATCCCCGGGGGACGTCACTTGTGACATGTTGCCAGTTTGAAAAGGAGCTATTTACTACCATGCTCTGGGTGCTGTCTGTTCCCCACCCACCGTACACATCAGACTGTAAGTCATGAGTTTCTCTAGGAGGAGGCTGTGAGGAACCGTATTGAAAGCCTTGGAGAAATCTAGGTAGACAATGTCCACCACTTGCCCCACATCAGCTGAGCAGATTACTTTGTTGTAGAAGACATTAGGTACGTTGAGCACGTTTTGCGCTTGGTGAGTCCATGCTGGTTTTTTCCAGTCACATGCTTCATTTGACTTGTGATAGCCACCGGGAGGATTTGTTCCATAACTTCCTCATGGGTTGAAGTAAGGCGGATGGGCCCATAATTTCTCGGATCCTTCTTTAATCCCTCTTGTAGATGGGGATGATATTACCCTTCTTCCAGACTTGAGGGATGTCCCCCAATCTCCACAGCTGCTTGAAGATTATGGAGAACGGCCTTGCAATGACATCAACCGTCTCTCTTAACACCCTTGGGTGGATATTGTCAGGGCCCTGTAATAGTTTGCATACCAACTCTTACTTCACTGACGGTGGGTCTGTGTTTGCATCAACCTGGAATTTTGTCACCAAGACCTGGGACCTAACAGTGCTGGTAAAGGCAGTGAGGAAGAAAATGTTGGGAACCTCTGCCTTTTCAGCACTGTTGGTGACTAATACAATTCTCCTTTTTGACAGCAGGCCAGTATTTTCCTTCTGTTTCTGCTTGTTTAAGTACCTGAAGAAGCCTTTCTTTTAGTTTTTGATATCTCTGGCCAATTTCAATTCGAGCTGAGCTTTTGCTTTTCTAACTGCATCTCTGAACACCTTGGCAATGCCCTTGTTCAATCCTTTGTAAACAAGGGAATATTGAAAATTCTGTTGTTTCGTAGAATTATATTTCAGGCAAATGTATTTTTCATTGTCATAATGTGAACAAATTTTTGTGTGTTACTAGAAAGGTTGTTTGCATACTCTATATGAATATGTGCAGGCATTTCTGCATGTGTATTATATGAAAAGTAGGATTTTGATACTGTTACAAGAAGAAAGTAGCTTTTATTATTTAAATAGCCGTGGTATTTGGTTTCAATCTCACCTACAGGGCCTCTGTAAATAGTACTCTCTTACTGTCTGAATGGGTAAATCCACCTACTAACATATGGTGTCTCTCTTTTTATGCAGAGTGACCTTTGGTCATGTGGCATTACAGCCATAGAGATGGCAGAAGGAGCTCCCCGTAAGTGATACGTATGCTTCTCCAGTGGGCTGATTAAGACTGAAATGTATACTTGGGAGATGCTGGTTGTAATCTAAGCCTAGTTTTGAGGTTTCTGAAAGTATCCTTATGTTATTTCTGTTCTCTTTGGTTTTGCCTGCCCTATAAATATAAAATTCCATAAATAGCAATGCTTTTGATAAAGATAGGATTGTGTTTAAGCATTACACTGCAGACTGCAGTAATTTAATTTCTATACCAGGAATATTTGGAAGCTAATCAAGCGTCAGACTTCCTTCCTATGGGCAGTATATTGTGTTTTGAAGTTGTGTCCCAATTTGTATGTGGCCTGGCCTGGGATGCTGAAACCTCAGCTGGGGAGAGGGACAGTGGGGCCTCAAGGAAACTGACCTTAATGAAAAAAGCATCTGTAGCAATTGTTTCTGTGTCAGCTTTCTGTTGGTCTGGGTAATGTCTGCATCGCTTCTGCTTTTGTTTCCACTCATTGGTGGGCAGTGTTGGTCTTCCTTAGCATGACGTGTATTAAACTGTAAATCCATCTTCAGCGCAAAGTATGGAACTTAATGCTCCCTGGTTGAGAATAACTTGTCAGTAGATATGGGTATTTTTGAGAGAGAAACCTGGAAACCAAAAATAGACAACATTGTATAGCGTATTTTCCCCTCACATTCTTTCTGAGTATCAAGGTAGACAGCAAATATGTGCTAGAAGGACAGAAGGATTTAAAAAGAAATTAGGCATGATGTTTTGGATTTTAATGGTAAATTTTATGAAAGTCCTTATTGAACTAGCAAATATGGTTACCCTCATTCTCAACTGGAGCTCTGTGTTTAGAAAATAACAGCCTACGTTACCTAACAATGAGTTAGTTAATTTTTTTTTACACATAAACAATCACCACAGTCCAGCTTGAAACCTCTGTCTTTAAAATAATAATGTTGAAATAATGTATTGATATTTTCCTAGCTAAAAAATGGTCGTTTCGTTATAGCCGCTGCCTGATTTTTGTTGTTGTTGTTAATGTAAAATTTATAATTTGAATCACAACGCTCTTGTTTTAATTAGTGTTTTAGGAGGTCTGATGGTTTGGTGTTTTTCATTTTCTTCCTAATTGCACGTTTGCATAAATGATCATGTGAGACCTGCTCCCAGGACACCTCAGCCAGCTCTATATTAACAGCGTTTGAGCTACCACTTGACCTCCTTTTTGCCATACCTTTTTGTTCAGTGCATTAGGTTGCCTGGATGGCTTCCAACTAAAAAGCTTTGTCTGTGGGTTTTGTAAGCCTGGAATTGGACAAAAATAATTTTTCACTTGCAAACCGAGGCAGAGCTTAGCCCCTCTTTGTGTAGAAGCATAAGAGGGGCATTTGAGAAGTAAGCAAAGATCCTATGTAAATGCTGAACAGCTCTTGCCTTGGTCTGTCCTCTGGCATGTGGGCTTTGCCTCCTCCTCCAGCAATGGCTGAAGAGTCCATCTGTAGGCTTGGTCGTCTGATGGGATCCACAGGCATCCAAGGGACTTCTCTGCCAAGGTTATGGGCCCTTATTTCTGAATCCAGAATTCTCTTCACATCAGTCTTTCTCCTGAATTTATGTTGTGTGGAAAACATTACCTCTTCCTGCAGTGATCATTCAGGCTGAGACTGATAGTGCAAGAGGTCAAGCATAGGAAGATGGTAAAACCAAAGGATTTGCTTCCAGTGATCTTTCTTGGGCAGCCTCTTTCCCTGCTCCCTTGTTTTTCTGTATTGGCTCTACTGTCGTGCTTTGCTATGGAACAGGAGGAAAGGCTGTCCAGCAGAGATCCCAGACTCCCACTAAGTATTTGCTGAAAGCAACAGGACTTTTTTTGACTGGTTTACATTTCAGTTCTTCCGGGAATCCTTTTTTTGATACAGACCTTCCCATGCTTCAAAATGGTCAGGCCTTGGAATAAAGAAAATCTCCAAGTCTGGAGAGTAAAATTGGAAGTGTCCTCTATAATGGGAGAGAAGGGCAGGTTGAGGGAAGTTTATATGGAACAGTAACTTTGTCATTCTTCTCTTGTGTCATCATCATCTCCTGATATTTTATTGACCAGAACATGCTAGATGATTTGGTGCTGGAGGAGGGCCATGCACAGATGTTTCCATCATGGTTGATTCTGAAGGTTAATCCATGCCTCGATCTCTTTCTCTTTTGGGGGCAGCCCTTGGCACATTGAGCTTTGGAAGTGTCATGATTTCAGGCTAACTCATTTAGCTGTGTTGCTGTCTTCATCTGCTGCATGTGTGGTCAGGATGGTGGGAATGATTGTGGAAGATGAAGCCATGGTATTGACAGAGAGCAACTAAGCCAACATCTGTATGTTTCTGTTGGGTTTTGTTTTTTTTCCTTCAGCGCTTTGTGACATGCATCCCATGAGGGCACTCTTTCTGATACCCAGGAACCCTCCCCCACGGTTAAAATCCAAGAAATGGTATGTATTATTAGCTATATCTTGTTTGTAGCTCTTTTTGTAGGGTCATGTTTTCCTGTGTCTCATTGCATGCTGTTTTATTACTACTTCCACAGAACTGTAAAGCAATTTTAAGTTAGCAAAAATCACTGTTGTTATCTTCTGTGCCACTGAATCAAAGCATGAAATAAAAAGCGTGCATTGTTTATTTAGTTCTGTTTGTCCCAGAGAAATTTTATCTTGAATTGTGTGAAAATTTAAAACCAAGCGCTTTTTTTGACAGAGCAGAATCTGTATTAAGGTGACAAATAGATCTATATTTTAAAAAATAAACTCCCGCAGCACTCTTAATATGCAGTATGTTTTCTCAGATGTATTGTAACACAGAAACAGAGCAGTACTATAGTGTTCTAGCTGCTAAGTTGAAAGGAGCTATTAAAACTAATGAAGGCTTTTACTATAATTATTGTAAACGATTGGAATTGAGTGTGCACTTCTTGCCAGCTGAGAAGAATCCATTAGTATCGGAGGATTTCCTCCCAGTTACTGGTTACAACTGGCACGTATGAAACAAAAATACTCCCTAGAAAGAGGTTTCATATAGATTGAATGTGATCACAGGATGCTGTGATCCTGTCAAAATAATGAAGTGATTTGACTGCCTATTCAATATCAACCTAACATAAATTGTTCTTGCTGCGCTTGGTCTTTGCCTAGATCAGCTTACTTATGCACTCGTACTGTCAAGGCATCCCTCTCCCTCTCTCATATTTGCTTTCTGCATATGTTAAAGAAATAGAGATGCATACACAGTATTAGCATAAGCCTTTCATTAACCTTTTTATTTAGAATAATACCACTTAATGCCTGAGGAATTAAAAAAAAAAACAACCTACACAGTGAAATTACTTTTAATTTAGCCTTTCAGATTCCAGTAGGAAAGTGAAGGGATGGATGGAAACTGTTGTTTTTAAACTTAACCATGTAGTGGAGGTGTTTGCCACCCAAGCACAGGAGCAGGTTGAGAGCACCTAGCCATCAAAAAGTGTCTCTGGCCAAAGCCAGTGCTGCTGTGACTCAACTGTTTTGATAGTGTGCTCAGTGGCAGGTTATGAAAAAATAGGCCAAATGATGAAAAATGCAGTTTTGAATATTTCCATTATTAGCATTTTGCAAGGTGGCTTGTTTGGTGACTTCTATCTGAAGAGGTCCTCTTCCAAGAGTTCAGGGGAAGTGCAAATTTAGGAAGGTGGTACTCCGGCTTAGCTAACTCCCATACCTTGTCACTTCATGCGGTGTGCAGGAGGAGCTCAGTTCAGTTCATGCCCTTAAATTGTATCAGTGAAGATTTGACCCCAGGTGCCTGTGTTGAACAGACAACACTGTTCAACACCTGGTTGTTGTTGTGTGAGATTTTTTTTGTGTGTGGATCTTCAGGTAAAAAATAAAATACTCTTAAATTCTCGCAAACCTGTCTCAGTGAGTCCAGGTGCATAGAAAATCAGCGGAGTGCTGCTTGTGTCAGGGGAATGTTGGCCGTGGTTCTTGTGGCTTTCGGTATGGCTGTTCTGAAGCAGACATGCCCTTAGATAGCATGGGCAGGTGGAGACACACCGGAGCTGCCCTGCCTGTGCTCCAAGCAAGCTGGATGTTACCCAGCTCTGGTCCAGAAGTAGCAGAGCTGGGTTTGCATGATTTGCCTTCACTAATAGATCCTGCCTTTCAGGGCAATTATGCCTGTGAAAGAGGGCACATTACTGTGAAGCTGTGCCTAAGCACTGCAGGTATGTTGTATTGCCCTGTGTCCCTCTAGCTCAATGCTCAACTGGAGCACACTGAGCTCCATTTAGGAGGCACACTTGCAGACAGCATGTGTACCATCCTCTGGGATGTGATGCTCTTTGAGGAAAGGAGCTAGGCTTTGAGGAAGAACAGAAAAAATGTTCGAGCTGAATTTTACCATTTGGTTTGTTTTTTTTCCCTCCCTACCTTCTCAGGTCAAAAAAGTTTTTCAGCTTTATAGAAGGTTGTCTAGTGAAGAATTACATGCAGCGACCTTCTACAGAACAACTCTTGAAACATCCCTTTATACGTGACCAACCAAATGAAAGACAAGTCCGAATCCAGCTCAAGGACCATATAGACAGGACCAGGAAGAAGAGAGGAGAGAAAGGTATGCAGGTTCTAAAAATCAAGTATTTTAGCTTGTTAAAAATACGTTTTTGTCCTGCTTTGTGTCCTAAACCCTACCCCTAGAAAAACTCCAAACTACCTAAGCCCTTGAAAGGTTCTTTTTTAAATTCGTGTTTTGACTATCAGCAGGCTTTTAGGGTTTGTTCTGTCCTGTACAGACAAAATACCAATTTCAAGTGTCTTATTTTCAAATAAATTGAATTTATTCACTTCTGGGCCACTAAATCTTCATACAAGCGTTAAACAGTATTTAGGAGGATATTGGCATATATGCATTTCCCTTTTTTGTTCTGTGGTAGATTCGTTCCTGGAACGGTACCATAAATCAGATTTGCAGGCAATAACCCATCACAAGAACTATGTCTTGGGCAGCCTGTTCTCTTTATTCAGGTGGTGCAGAGGTTCTCCAGGTGTCTTGTCTTACATATAAAACCTGGTGTCATTCAGGGAATTTGCTGAAAGTCTGCTGCCAGGCACTATGCTGCTTTACGAGTATGGGAAGATGGGCTTGTATATGTAGAATGAATTTTAGGGTCTGCGATAGATCTTTTCACTGAAGGGAACAGGAACTGCTTCACTAAGGCGCTATTGCAACTCCCTACTGTCCTAAAATTAAAGATAAGCTCTATCTAGGCCTTTGTTTCTTTCCTGTTAGATGAGACAGAGTATGAATATAGTGGAAGTGAGGAAGAAGAGGAGGAAGTGCCTGAACAAGAAGGAGAGCCAAGGTAATAATTACTTTTGGGAGGATTCTGGGCAGTCCATGCCAAGTAAGTCTAAAGGTTTGTGACTATAAATCAGGAGCATGCTACATTTCTATCTCTTACTAAGTGCACACATAAGCCACATAAACCACCCAAAGGGTTTGAATACCTATTCTTTGACTGCTAAAGGTTTTAAAGCTCCCCCTCATATATCTTAGAGCTAGCAGGCTCTGGATGGAGGGAGATTTATGGCAAATATGATTGGTCAGGGGCTCCACAATGTCAGAGTTGGTCTTTATTTTGCTTGGCCTCATTTCACGCCTTCCACTGAGACCGTGTATTTGACACGCATCCAGTGTCTTTGCTCCGAAAGAAATGAGATTAAAATTTAACATCATGCTATATTTTATTAATGTTCCTTTGCTTTGGAAAAGGTATTTAATGGCCCATCAGGCTTTATTGTACAGGAGGCTTTAACTTCCTCTTGTTGCAGTTCCATTGTCAATGTGCCTGGAGAATCAACCCTCCGACGTGATTTCCTGAGACTGCAGCAGGAAAACAAGGAACGGTCCGAGGCCCTTCGGAGACAGCAGCTGCTGCAGGAGCAGCAGCTCCGTGAGCAGGAGGAGTACAAAAGGCAGCTGCTGGCAGAGAGGCAGAAGCGCATTGAGCAGCAGAAGGAGCAAAGGAGGCGGCTAGAAGAGGTAGAGACAAGAGGCTGAAGCTCAGGGGGGGCAGAAGCCCCCTTTCAGCTCATGTTTCCCATTCCCATGCCCATTTAAAAAGTTCCCTGTAAACCCCAGCACATCTCAGAAAATAAATCATTATGTGCAAATCCACTGGCAAATGTAGAGCAAAGCACTTTAAATCCATGTCTGGCTACTTGAATATAAGCTGTCTTCCAAAGCGTTTGAATACCCAGCAGCTCCTATGGAGGCAACAGGAGCCCAAGCTGCGTTGTTTGAAGGTATCTGGGGAGAGGCTGTGTCTTGGTCTCTGTTCCAAAGAAGAGGCAGCATGTCTAGACTTTCAGGTAGCTGTAGAGAAAGGGAGACAGTAATTATTCACAATTGGATTTTTTTCTCAAGATTACTTTTTTGGGGGCCATGACATGTGTCAAATTTCCCTTTAAAGCTTTCTCAAACATCTGTGTTAGACACTCATTCATGATAGGTAGAAGCATTTTTCTTTACGTATTGCTCTCATGCATAGTAGCATGATGACTAAAGGCCACCTCGATTTATAAATATGATTTGTAAACCAGTGTTAAAATTATAATTCTGCAAAAATTACACATATGCAAATCATACTTTTGTGATATGGCAAGTATGCGATTTGAATACATTACCTGAAGATAAAAGAAAATTAATGTACACGTACAATATTGTTCTGCCATACTTTTCACCTCCTAAGATCTCGTGTAGTTTATATCCATGTAGATGGAATATGCAGTGCGAGCTTCAGAGGTGGGAGGATTTCAAAACAGTTCTTCAGGCCAGAGCTGGGTATGACACAGAGCTGAAGTGAAACCAATCCTCTGGCTCCTCAGGAAGTGCAGGGTCAAATTCCAGTTGTCCTTAAATGACCTCTTGCTTGAGTTGCTGTTTCAACTGTACACTTAGCAATGATGGAAAAACTACACCCAGTCTGGTTTTCCAAATCCTGGTAATGTTTAACGAGGACACAACCAAGACCAAACGTTGATTTGCATCCCGTGATGTGTTTACATAACAAATAATACAAAATTCTAAGTAGCTTTCCAGGTCACATTATGCTCCTTATCCCTCT
This sequence comes from Athene noctua, assembly GCF_965140245.1. Lineage (NCBI taxonomy): Eukaryota > Metazoa > Chordata > Aves > Strigiformes > Strigidae > Athene > Athene noctua. The sequence continues at coordinate 194,446,761 of NC_134037.1, forward strand.
TTTTCAATGTGCAAGTGAGTTTAGTGCTGCTATAAGGAGGGACTGGTAGCAAATACTGAGCCACACATGAAGCCAGAAGGAGGGACAAGGGGGAGGCATATAAACTCCATTTCTCTTCTGTTTCTTCCCCACCCTTCTGAGATTGCCAAGATAAACATCATAGCACTTCCAACTGTTTTTAGACTCTGGCTCTGTAGCAATTTTGTGGGGGGAGCAAATAATAAAAAGAAGCTAGGAAAATATGAAAATAGAATATTTTATTTATATTGTCAAAGATGGTCAAAAGTTGAGATACTGCTCAGCCTCTAAAATTTTTCTGAGTATGGAAATCAGTGATTTCTTTTAAATGTCCCTTTAATCTCTAAGGTTTTGCAGGTGGTACTTTTTTGGTGAGGAAGGGGATTACGATTAAATTATCTAGATAATTTAACTTTAGTAGTTGGTGCAACTCTTAAAGCCTGGATTTTATTTTTTTAAAATAAAGGAGATGCTGCTGCTAGTAGTGGAAACAAAACAATGAAGCTTTTTGCTGCATAGGGTTGACTTTTTTGAGGATGTTGCAAAAATAATAATTTAATGAGCAATTAAAAAGAAAAGACAGTTACCTGAAAGTTATATTTAATCAGTTATGCTTTTAAAAATACAAAACAGAACTTACAACTTCCACAACCACAAGACGGCGTGTAATGTAGGTTGATGTATTACTGAATAACGTTACACAGTAAGCCACATGAAGTTTGTAAGAGAAAAGCTTTAACCTTTTATTGAGTCTATAACCTCTGCCTGCTTCCCATTGGGACATAAATAAGAGTGATGAGCTATAAAGGTTTCATTTTCCAGGTGATGGGGTGGGTGTATTGTTCTTAAAGTAAAATAAAAAAAAGGCTCACATTTAGGTTTTGAAAGACCCCACTTAGTTCATTGGATCTTGTGTTGGAAAAATGTATGATCCCAAGTGATTTTTAATGAAACAACAGCCAAAACAAGCTCTTTAAGATGGGGGAAGGGTGGTAGACACATATTTAGATAAACATCAGTGTTGTGACACAATTGAAGGCCAAAATATTGAAATGTTGTCACTTTGTCCTTAACTCACCCTTCCTCCCCCCCCCCCCCCCCCCCCCCTTCCCCGTTTCGATGAAGCCAGTAAACAATGAAGAGCTCGGTAATGGGAGTTAAGATTAGTGTCAGGCATTGAATCTCTGGGCTTCCATCACTTTGTTGATATTTTTACCAAGCCTTGCTTTCTTGTAATTTTTGCTTATGTAGAGTAAGTGTATGGTTGGATATACCTGTTAAACATTCTTTGGGAGGAATTTTATGCATTAGATAATCTCCTTGGGCAAGTTGCTTGTAATTCCCTGCCTTCTCCCATCCCTTCCCCCCCCCCCGCCACTTCCTAAATTAAAATCGAGGGCTTGTTCTTACAATGCTGGCACAGAGCCTAGACAGTTTTGACCAAGACTGCAACAGGAATGGTGTTTAGGATATCTGCCAAAAACTGTAATTCTCAGCAGTATTAGAGAAAAAAAATTACTTTTTAAAAGGCATATAGGTGACTTCTAAAACTTGTTATTGCAGGAACCTTATAATTTGTGTATTACTGAGAATGTGGAAATGATATGTAGTCAAAGTACAGAAAATTGCCTGAAACATTTTGGGAAGGGGATTATTTGTCCTTCCCCAGACCCCCCTTTAAAAATCATATGAAGACTAGTTGCATAAATATCAGCTATATGACATATAAATGTTTAGATGATTAAAACAAGAAATCTGAGCTGTTCCTGTCTTTTCTAACATGTGTCTATGTTTCTCTTCAGCAATGTGGAAACACCAGTGCTCAGTATGACGGGTATGGAAAGGCATTTGAATTTGTACTTTGCAAAACTGAGTCTGGTTTGGGAAACTCAGAATTAGCTGTGGTGAAATCCCATTCTGTGTGGACCTCCACAGTTCAGGATAACCTCATTTAAATAGTGTCTCTGTCCCTGGTTATGAGAACCTAAGAGGGATGTTTTTGAAGTAGTAGGTTATAGCTCTATTGGCAAGTAGTCCAGTCCTGTAGAAGCAGATCTGTGGAGCAAAAGAATTAAAGTGCTGAGGACCCAAAGACTTCACTCGTGTTTAAAGACAGGAGGAGTTCCTTTGGATTAGCTGAGGTCTAGACTGCATGCCTGCTTGTGGTTGGAGTGCATCTGCCTTTTTAATTTCATCCAAAAAGGAGTGGTTGGCACTCCAAGGCATCTTCAAAATATGAAACAAAACAGGGTAAGTGGAGATGATTGGATGATTCACTTCAAAGGAGCACTCCTGATCTGAACCAAGATGCTAATGTAGGTGTACCCTCAGGCGATTTTTGCCGGGGCTTTGTTTCTTTTACAGAAGGGGAGATTATTCATATCTACTTAATTTGAATTGCTTGCAGTTTGGGTTGGTACTGAGTAAGAAGTTCTACTTCTGGTTTCTCTCTAGTGTGGGCAAAGCAAAAGTCTCTTTATTAATCTTTCCAATCCTCTTCCTAAGTTGATACCTAATTCTTTGTGAAAGAAATCACTAACATATGTATTTATCAACCTTCATTTGAATATAAACCAAATAATATTTTATGAATATAAAATTAGAGGATCTATATTTATCTTCAGCATTTCACTGTATGAACGAGGTCCTGAATTCCTTGATATACATCAACTGCATGTGTAGTTGCATCGCCCCCTCCTGGTAAATCATGTTCTACTGCATGGTCTTCCAGTTTGGAGATGTCAGGTTCCATTATGAGATCATCATCATTAATGCACCCTGAAATCGGACAAGGAGCCAGAGTATTGACACTGTATTTTCTGTATGAGATTTGGGTGTTTTTTTTGTTGGTGTAGTAAATGCCAATTTTGTGAAATGCAGTAATTTGAGTCAGTATGGGCTCTGAAGATTCTCTTTTGGCATCTCAGAAATTTCTTTGAAGAGTTCCTGCCCTTACCTTCTGGTTAACAGTTAGCTCCTTGAAAATAAGCTTTTCATCTGACATATCCAAGAAAGTTGGAAATACCATATCCAACTAAAGAAGATCTGGAAACGCATCTATAGTTTCAGTGTATCCAGATCTATATCTGCTGTCTATTGAGCAAGTGTTTTTCATCAGGCTTTTTTTGTAGTGCATGATAAAAATTATAATATCTAACAACCACACTTACAAAATTTAGAAGACCGGGTTTTATAAACAGAACTGATGTTGGTATTAACTAATGGTTTTCCCAGTCCCTCTCCCATCCTTTGGGCAAGCCTAAGGAACACCGTGACCAGGGTTTTGGTGCATACTTATGGAAGAGCTGCTAAAGGCAGTCAGAAAGGAAGCTTACTAAAGGCCTGCTTCTGAAGCCAGCTTGGGTCATTGACAGCTTGTCACTAACCAGTGTTGCCATCACTTTGACAAGTGGTAGACTAGGACTCAAGAGATGCTTGTCACTATAGGTTTCGTTTCCCTGGGCTTGTTAAAAGTAAATTCAATTTTTTTAGGAACTGGTAGCTCGATGCTCATGTTTCAAGGGCCATGTGCAAAGGAAGCGAAACCTTTCTCTTACGGCTAGGACTGGGAATAAGCAGATCATGCGGGGTGTTTGTGCAGGCTCCTACAGTGCCGGGTGCCTCCCTTCCCACCGGCCTGGCGAGGGGCTGAGGTGGTGTCTGATGGGAAGGTGGAAGCAATGCCGGGAAACTCCATCTCTCTGTGCACTTTGGCATGTAGACAACAGCACATTTGTGCTTTGGAGATTTGAAATAAATGCACACTGGTGTCAGAGAATCAGGTTTTTTTTTCTCCCCGTTCTTTTGCTGGTTAATAAATATCTACTGCTGCTGCTGAGCTAACAATCTGGCTCAAAGTTTGCTTAAAAATCTCATCTTTTAACAACTGATTTTGTTTATTTCATTATGCCATGGGAAATCAGCTCTCAGTCAATTTGTAACTTATTTTTCTCATAATAAGTTCAGTTATTTATAATTATTGCTGAATACTTTTGCAGTGATTCAAGAAGTGATGAATGTGTTTCATCCAAAAGACCTACGCTTTGCCCATATTCCTTGTAGTGAGAATGATGCCATCCCAAGGTCTGCAATATATCCACTTAACAATGTCAACACAATATTGTTAGACAGGCTTCATATGTTTAAGAAGTGTTTGAGTTGATAAATGTGCATATTAACCAGTCAGCAGTGTGCTTGTCTCTTGCATCCTCAGGGCAGCAGAATTATTGTACTTCACATCTTAGTTTTCTTAAACAAAGAGCCTGTCAGACTTGATTAGCCAAGAAGCATCTGAATATATTGACTTAAATTTAGAAATTGTTTGATACAGATGCGTATATTCAGTATAAAAGTGCCTACTTAATCTTTTTTACAGTGCTTAAAAAAATGAAGGAGAAGCAGTGAAACCTACGAAATGCACTATGTGCCATAGCTGCCTTGCAGCATTTCTGCTATTTTTATATCTACGTTCATTGAAGAGAGCTTGCTTAAGCAAGAGAGAAAAGACTAGTAGATGGATTTAGTTAGGAGATGCAAGAGCAAGGAAGCTGTGTTTCTGACAAGATACAGAAAATGTGGAAAAGAAAAGAGCTTATGTTTTGTGGCACAGGAAGGTGGTAGTGAACCCAGGATGACACTATGGGCCAGGAAGGAAGGCATCATAGTTACAAAGTGGGTGTATTTGAATAATGGTCTTCAGGAAAGTTGCATCTTTACCAAAACTGCAGCTAGTTAAAGAGATTCAGAAAGCAGCCTATTTTATTTAAGTACTACTAATTCTTATCCATCTTTCTTTTCCCCCTAATATTTCTTCTCCACTGTCATGTTAGTATTGATTCCAGAAGAATTGAAAAGGCTTTTGAGCTTTCAGTTACTTCATAGTCATGCAGGGTAATGTGCTGAGCAGAGAAAGCTCATCCTGTGAACTAACACAGGGAGTGTAGATTGGCCCTTGCTTGTTCAGTTGAGCACAACTATGAAATGCACACCAGTAACTGGATTTGTGAACCCAAATAAAAGCAGAGTCTGAGTGCTCTTACAAGACTACTGGGAGTGCCTTAAGACTGGCAAATCTATGGCAGCTTTACTTCAACAGAAATTGGTGGTAGTATTAACCTTAACCTAAATGTGAAAAGGAATAACTGTTGTAGGTTTTCATTTTATTCTTGGGATTAAATTTGAGTGTGCTTTTTTTGGTTCATAGTTGTTCTATATTTTTTTTTAGCATATTATAGAAATCTATAATGGAAGTAAATGTTGTGGAGATTTTCCCAGTTGATGGTTGAACAGGAGACAGCTGGGTCTTTTGACACTTAGACAGTTGTGGGAGTCTGCCTGGGATTTTGAGGTAGGTGGAGTAACTGGATGCTTCTGTTGAAGTGGAAGAGTTGGTCACGACTGTATGGGCATTTAAAATGTCTCCTCTGAAGTCATATGTGATTCTCTATAGACATAAATGAGTCAGTTCATGCTTTCTAGAGCTGTTTTCCAGGTTCTTTTCAGACTTGAGCAGACTTAGCAGCAGCAGTTTGTATTTTGGTCGTGCGTGGAAGCTTATCTGTGTAAGTGTAAAAGCTTAGCTCAGCTGGTTTTCCTCTTTTACATATAGGTGCTTTTGATGTTCTGGGAGGGGCTGAGGTGCTGTTGGTCAGCCTTCCTTCTCTCTTAGGCAAAGTTTTGGGCAGTACATGAAATTAAGCTTGGTTGTTGGGCCAACACCACCAAATTCTTAGCAGACCATGAATTGTGTCAAGGGAGAAACTGCTTACTGAAAGCTCCAGTTAGTCGTCACTCGAGTTTTAGCTGATTTCAATGGGGCTGATAATGCCCTTTTGGCAGCATTTAGGTAATGTGTTGAAGTCAAGAAAATTGTCACTCTGATTAAGATTTGAGTTTAACTGTTGTTCAGAGATGGAGATTTCAGTGTGAGCCTCTCTTGAAGAGCAGCAGTGAGCTTCCACACCTCAGTAGTCAGGAATATGGTACGTGACTTTGTGTGTGTGAGTGAAGAAACCAGAAAGAGTAAGTGAGGCTGCTTTTAGGGATAGTTGTGTGCTGGGTATGAGAGAGTTTCCTGGTGGAACACTTGCATAAAATGTTTTGTCACTCAGTTGCAGAGCTTGCCAGTCCTGGTAAATCCCTCTCTTCACAGTAGAAAACAACCCCACCTCTTTCTTTGATAACAACAAAAGTAAAACTTTGTGGTTTCTTTTCCCTTTTCGCAGCAACAAAGAAGAGAACGGGAAGCTCGAAGGCAACAAGAGCGTGAGCAAAGGCGAAGAGAACAGGAAGAAAAAAGACGTCTGGAAGAAATGGAGAGGAGGCGTAAGGAAGAGGAAGAGAGAAGAAGAGCAGAGGAGGAAAAGAGAAGGGTAGAAAGGGAACAGGTGAGTCCATGATACAGATATATGTGCAATAAGCTTGTTTCTTCTAAATTTTCATTTAATTTTTTAAAAATTAGTACGCCTGAAGCAGCTTAGAGGCAACCTAATGCTGACCCTTTGATCTTTGTTGTCTCTGACAGCAAACGCACTAACATAGATTGTAGGGCTTTATGGAAAACTCTGGCAGCCTCAATATTCCCTCAAAAAAAGAAGTCTTGTTGCGGTACTCATTCTAAATTCAGCTCATGCCCCTGGGCTTGACTGAAAACCATCAGAACTGGCAAAATCATCACTGGGGCTGAAAATTATTTCTAGGCTTGTCTTGCTGGATCACTGGTTCTTGCAGGACATGCCCCTGTTCAGAAGGCCTTCTGGAGAAGGGCAGCTCTGTTGCATGTCGGCTTATGGCACCTAGAATTGGTCAGAGGCTCTTCATAAACTTTTAGTATTCTGAATTTGAGATGGAACTTTTGAGCTGCAGAAGGTTTTCCTTCCTAAAACTTTAATGTGCAATCTCCCTCTCTTACTCTGTCTATTTAAAATCAGCTCTAATAACGTATGCCAGTTCAGGCAGCAAGTATATCTTAAGTTGTGTCAGTGTGCCCCTAAAACATTGAAAGTACAGGTGAGAAACCTTTTAAACTGTGAAATTCAGCTGCTCTATTTGTGCATGAAATCTGCATGTTTTAAAATCCTTTAAAAACTTTAATGAGGGTGATCATCAGGGTAATAATTACTGTGCATGTACTGCAAAATACTGATCCCAAATAAAGGGCAAAAACTACCGTCCTAGAGGCTGATTGTAAATTTCCCATTAACTTTAGGAATGCTGTTTTTGGCCTGATACACAATTTTTTCCTACGTAAAGTCGCTGTATTTGAGATCACTGATGATCATGTTACTGGGGAATTTTATTGTGTTTGTATCTATTTCAAAGATTTTTGAGTCAAAAAGAGAGAAGACTAACCAATGGGAGTAAATATATGGAAAATCTCTAATTACAGCACAGCAATTTGCTTTTGGGCAGACACCGGGTATTCCCCCAGCTGCTTTTTAAACTGTTGAAATGCTAATTACGCACAGTGCCAGTAATGACAAATGATTAATTGATGTGGCCAAGCTGAACCACTCTGAAATTATTTTTTTTTTCTTTTTTGAAGAAAAGACATGCCCCCTCTTAGAATTTTTGTTAACCCAAACTATGGCTCAGCCAGCGTGCGTAACAACGGTGTAGTGTATCTCATCAGCCTGTCACAAGACTTTCTATAGCTCCCATCACTGTATCACTGATCCATTAATTTCTTTATGCATACACTGTATATGTGTGCGTGTGCTTGTGTGTGTGTGCGCATGCACATGTTACATACTTCCATTAATTGCATGATAGGATGTTACCAGCTTGGGTTTGGTGCTTCAGAGTTTGAGTTTTTCCAGGGGGTCAGGTGAAGCAGTGGGTAAACCTCTCGACCTGTTGAGGCTGCAGGTGAAGAGTTGGCTAGATTGCAAGAGCAAGCGAGTTTGGTCTAATATCTGTTTCCTGGTGGATGTTTGTTTGTGTCATAACCATCGCATAATTCAGCAAGGCTGGCAGCGTCTGCTCAGGAGAAGCTTCTGGTGAGGGCGGCAGGGGAGATGGCAGGGCAGGTCCCAACTGCACTTGGCAGAGCCCCTCTGGGGGAGCTTGCTCCAGGTCTGCCTACACTACGCCTGGCTCTAGCTGTTGCTAACAGTTCATCGCACCAGTGCAACAAACTAATGTTTAATACAACTTGCATGTGACTTTGTATTGGCCGTGTTGAGTCAGACTTGCTGTGTTTTAACTTTCCAAAACCTTCAAGTGCATTTTGCTGCTTCTTGAAACCACTTCCAAAATACGTAAACGAGCTCTGGCCAGTGCCGGCAACATTTGCAGGAGTGCAAATTTCAGAACAGAAGGGGCCAAAAGCCAATGCTCAGGAGGGCAGGGCTCCCTCAATTGTTCTGCAGGCACTAATCCATTCTGAAGTGCGTTTCTCGTTAAAGCGGAACTGGGGAAGTAGCGTGTGGTGTTCCACCCAGGGGGTTCTGATGCATTCATTTTGAATAAATTTATTGCTGGGTAATTTCTATGTGACAGGAGTATATCAGGCGACAGCTAGAAGAGGAGCAGCGGCACTTGGAAATTCTACAGCAGCAGCTGCTCCAGGAGCAGGCCATGTTACTGGTAAAGCACTGTATCTGTTTTGTTCAGTAGCTATAGGATCCATTTATCTGGCCAGTCCTAGGCTTCCCTCAGTCGGGCACAGCTGCACTGACAGTATGACAACAAAGGAGCTTGATTAAAAGGCCATTTATGCTAGTGTTGTGGGCTGACAGGCACATATGAGAAGTGCTGTATGGTCACACTGCTTTCAGGGCAGTAAGAGGAGGCTTTATGTTAAAGTGGAACAGTTCTGCTGTGGTGGTCGAGTTTCTGAACAGACCTTGGCATTTTGTGAAGAACTAGAGTGCTTATGTTGCAGATCAAAAGCACACATGATATGTAAATCCACCCCAGGATACAATGGCCTAGTGTTGGCCTAAGTCATTGTTTTATGAACTTTACACTGGATTTAGTATAAATAACACTTTTTTTTTCCTTTAATAAAAATCAGTTTTGACATAACTCTCCAATCATGTCAAGCTTAGCAGTACACTCTCGACTTTCCCAACATGAGACACATGCCATATTGGTCTAATGTAGCTCTTGGTTACACTTTAACAATGAAATAAACAAAAAAAAAAAAATTTAAGAAAATAAAAAAAGGCAACAGCAACCAGAAAAGTGCATTTTTAACGGGATGGATAGGGACACGTCCACTATACAGTCAATGTCATGTCTTGAATTACTCACGCGTTCTCTCAAAGGAATACAGATGGCGAGAGATGGAGGAACACCGGCAGGCAGAGCGACTCCAGCGCCAGTTGCAGCAGGAGCAAGCCTACCTCCTGTCACTGCAGCATGATCACAGGCGGCAGCAGCAGCAGCAGCAACAGCAGCAGCAGCAGCAGCAAGAAAGAAATAAACAAAGCTATCATACCCCCGAGCCAAAATCCCACTATGAGCCTGCTGAAAGAGCGCGTGAGGTAAGTCCTGCTCGTGAGCAGGAATCTTCTACCTGCTCCTCTGCCCCTGCCTGTTGGCATCATCGTGACTGCTGTAGTACAGTCGGAGGACAAAGTGTCACTCATAAGGGGCAGGATATTTTAAAATGTTGGGCACTGGTTTCCAAACCTGAGGGCTACTCCTGAATACTGCAATCACTGGAGTTCAGAGGTTTGAGGTATAAAGGGTGGAAAGAAATTCTGGAAGGCTGCAGGCTGAGGGGACCTGGTTTTGGAAGCCTCATGTCAGGAAGCTAATCTCATCTGCACTTCATCAGTCATGTGTTCATAGGAAGCATTGGTGCAGTTGGCAATCTGTGCCTCTGGCAAGTACTGGCAGTTGGAAATGGGAGGCAATTGGAAAGCACAAACCTATGAGGGATGCTTGCACACAGCACCTGTTACACATTTGCTCATGCTCTTGGAAATTTTCTTATGAACACAAAGCTGTATTTCATTAGTTTCATTTTTGAAGTGTTAAGTATTCTCTTCTGGGATCATGTCATGCTCTTATGAAGCTCTGTAGTACCGCCTTCTTGAACTTCAGGCACTCACAAGTCAGTCTGAAATCATCAGAGTGCTGTTTGTTTCAGTGAAGTGGTCCCCTGTCTTTACTGGTCCACGGGTAACATTGCTAAGCCCTAATTGCCTCTTTGATGCATACTTGGCTCTCTTTCAGCGGTCTTACTCTTATGTTTCCCTTGAGCACCATACTGCCCACAAACCACTAGACTGGGCAATACTGGTCAAAGCTCTTAATGGCGTTCATCACCAGCATGTGGGAACTAGGTAAATATGTTTTGGAACAAGAACAAAAAAAATCCTTGGGGCTGTTCAACATGATAAAATAGCTTTCAGTCCACCTTTGTCCAGTAAGTAACACTTCCTTGCCTTTGAAGTATTGCTGTTTGGGTTTGGTGAGCACAAACTCATTTTTTGTAAATGTTATTGTCCAGGTTCTTCATACACCGTGTTTGTGCTATCCATTTCTCTTGGTGGTTGAGGTGTCTGGTACATCTCTCTCTCTTGGAAGAAATTCAGACTTGTCCAGTACGTGGTGGTGCAGGCATGGAACCAGCACTCCTGTCTAGCCTGTAGGCTGACTTCAGAGGGATGCAGAAACCTATCCTGATCCATGTCTCCCATTTTCCTTTCAGAGTTGAAAAGGAGAGAAACTCCTAAAGATTCAAAGTGTTACATCCTTTAATAGAACCACTGACTCAGCTATTTTTCTGTAATAGTCTTTTTCTTTTGTGATTGCTGTAGCTAAAAGGAGTAAAATGAAGACACAAAAAAATTGTGTTAGTAGTCAGATCTTGCCAGAGATTGCTGTGTAATATTCTTTTCTAAAAGTGTGGTAGAAGTATAGCCATAATAGCTTGGTGCCTGGCAGTGGGAGTGACACCAGTTAAACTTAAGAGCAGACATTAACTCTGATGTCATTCTTAACATAAAATAGTGAATTGGAGTGCATGTGCTGTGCCTTACACTCTCAGACATACTGCTCTCCAGAGAAAGTCTCTATCTACAGAGGTGCTGGCCATCAGGATAATAAGGATAACAACTTTCCTGTTCTGGCAAAGTCTAATGGTGATTAGGTTTTTTTTTTTTCCCGTTGCAGTAGCAATGAGGATCTAAGGAAAAGGACTTCTAAGATTGACCCTGGGAAATAGTGGGGAGGTTAGAGCAAGAAACAAGGCTTAATACCGTTTTCTGATCCAGACAGTCAGGTGACTGGAACAGGGCCTGTTTCTATCCAGAGATGCATGCTTGCTCTGTCTCCTTCTCATTTCTTGCCTGGTTTTAAGGACATGTGGTTCGTGCAGTTTATGGGCTTTGTGAAAGAAACCTCGTATCGTCTACAGCTAGAGACATGAAAGCCTGTTCCTTCAGACAGAAGGACTTGGGGCTTTTCCTTGTTCTATTCATAAAAAGGAGTCTGGCCTGTTTTTTAAACTTTAAAGGATGTCTCTGTGAAGTTGAACGTGGTGGTGAAAATGATCATATGGTGAAGATGCTTGCCTCCATTATTGTTGTACTTCCCAAGTCATGGTGCATTTTGTGTAGACCTGGCAGAAGCTTGTTGTCTTGTTCCCACAGGCAGACTGTAACTGGAAAGCAGAGGCAGGTTGGGTTTGTAAAGCAGCCCAGCTGAGGAGTCCTGGAAACTTGCCTCTGTCTTCTTATGTGGGTATATGAGCAGTCTGTCTCTCCAGACCATCACTGCTAGGGAGCAATTAGGAAACCACCCCAATACTAGTTTTGTGCCCCAGACACAAGGGTTAAAGCAAACTTGTGAGAAGAATCTCAACAAATGAAGTCAGCCCAGGCTGCCAGTATGAACTTTCTTTGACGCTTTGATAACATGCTGGGAATTTAGCATCTCTTAGAGGCAGCTGCCCTGGCAGCTCCCCTGGCAGAAACGTACACGCTGCCCTAATTCCAGCAACTACCATCTTAGGAGGATATTTCCTTTCTGCTTGGAGCCTCTCTCTGTCTCTTGCACTTCATACCTCCCACTTTGTTCGCAATGCCGTGGCCTTGGAATAGGCAACGTTTCTGCATGGGGACCTTGCTTGATGTTATTTTGAAGACTGAGCACTTTCTGACTTAGTCTTCCCCCTGACAAGCTCTCGAGGTCAGTGTATGATCACTTCTATACCTCCTTGAGGATGAGAAACAAGCTGCTGGTGCTGTTCTCTGTAGCCTGTGAGGTTGTGTTGGGACTATCTGATAAGAGAGAGGATGACCAGGCCTACAATTTCATATCTATAGCAGAACAGCCTCCAGTATTACTGGGTAGAGAAGCATATCATCTCTCTTCTTGCATTGCCAAAGAGACAAGCACAGGAAAGCAGATAATCGAGTACCATTGGTTGAGTAAGGCAGGTAACTCCAGTAAGGGATAGCAATGGAAAATGTATTTTTATATTGTGAACCTGTTTCTGTTTTTGTACATCCTTATTGTTGTCTGTGAGGAAAATACTGATGGATAACTTCTCTAGGCAAAAAGAAGCCCCATAATGGTGTTTTCTTATCACTTCGCATCTTAACTGCCTGCTGGTATCCTCTTCCTAGCATGGATTTTCCATATTGGCGTACTTGCCCCTTGGTGTAGTTCACTGTTGTGTTTTACAGTGCTGGTGAAAGCAGTAGGGAAAAAATCCTGCCTAGCCCCAAATGTATGTGGTTTCTTTATGGTAGAAGAGAGGTGGTACTCACCTTTGTATTTCTACTGTAGTTGGTTTTATTGACTGCAGACTTAACCTCCATTTATTTTTGCTTAGGTGGAGGAGAGATTTAGAAAAACTAATCAGGGCTCCCCTGAAGCACAGTCTAAACAGATGGGCAAAGTGTTGGAGCCACCAGTGCCTTCAAGATCAGAGTCCTTTTCCAATGGAAACTCAGAACCTGCTCAGCCTGCCCTGCAGAGGCCGATGGAGCCCCAGGTAAGTGCCCAGGAAAATCTTGGTGAGCCTGGAGGAAATGCAGATGTCCCAATATGTTTCCTTCAAATCTACAGATCTTGTCACTTAAAGTCTCATGTAAAGGTTGCATAAAGCAGCTTATTCAGTAGATTTGTTTTTGTCTGTTCCGGCTTATGTTATTGATAAACTGATGGATTTGTGGTTTTGGTGTTGTGGGGGTTTTTTGTTTTGTTTTTAAGTATTAAAGCTAGATTAGAACTGTTGCATTCCATTATTATCTGTGCAACAGTGGAATGGTGGGCTAAGCACGGTGACAGTTGCAGTACACTTTTATAATTCAGAATTTGATCTGTGCAAGATATTTACTACCAAAAATGTTGCTCAGGAAAAAAGTGAGCTTGCTTGTTTTTTAAAATTCTTGTGGAAAAAGCTAACTAAACAAGTGTTTTTTAATAGTATGAGCACTGCTTCAAAGAGGTTTATAAAACATGACTAAGAAAACCAAGTTTGTTGTCAGTAGGCCTACCGTGGCTAAATAGAGCTCTGTACCACCCGTGGAAAATCAGGAAGAGGTTGAAAACACTGAGCTGCTTGGCTGCTGTTGTTCTGTTGTTTTCCAATGAATAGCCTCCAGATCTTGGTATATGTATCTCATAGGAATTACAGCATGAATTTAAAAAGTAACCTTTGTCTAAAACTTAGATAGCCCATAAATTCTGAGCAATTTAGATATGCTAAATTAAACAGTATAGTTCTGCATTCAGTTCCTCTGTTTCCATGCAGAATTTTCTGCTCCCAAATTAAGTCTGTTGATGACAGTGCAAGCTAAAACCACCCCTGATTGTGACTAGGTATTGGAACTCTTTTGGGCAACAGGAGAATTTGAACAGACGGGAGAGTGGGAGAAATCAGGACAGAACTTCATCTCTTACTCATTAATTCCTGGCTTTTATTCAAACCTCTATGACTATTTCGAAATATTGGACTTGTATCTTCATGCTCTCTGTGCCAGTTACTTTTAAAGTCTGAGTCTTCCATTCATATTAAGGATAATCAGGCTCTTCGACAGCTGTGTGTATTAGAATTGAGGAAATAATCATAGAAAAACAAATACAACCAGCCTACTGAAACTGGGATTGAAATAAAAGTTTTTCTTAAATATTAGGTGTGAAAACAGTGAGTTCCTCGGTTATGACCTTTCCCCCTCCTTATTTTCAGAAATTAACTCTGAAATGCAGGTTTATGCACAAGGAAGGAGTAGGCTGAAGGGTCAATATGGGTTTCAGTGGAAATCCCAATGGAGTTTTAACTCTTGAGTCACAGTTGCCTTCTTCGTATGTGTAATTGAACATATGTGCGTGTACGTGTGTGCTTAGTTTGTGTATAAATATGAATATATGTACTGTATATGGTACATATATGGTGTAAGTATAATATGCATTGTACATATGTATACTATATACAATATATATTACGGGTTTTTTATATATATTGCAATGACTGTAAAGGAATAAAGGCTTCTGTGTTGTGGTCTTTCTCCAAAAGTTTGGAACTGTATCTAGTTCCTAAATTCATTAGGTAACGTAAATGTCTCTTGGTTTGCACATTTTACAGCATTCTTTGATTCTGTACATTTCTTTAATTGGATATCCGCTTCAAATTTCCCAGCCCACCAGTGCTGCCATGAGACCTGACCAAAGGCTACTGAAGACTGGGGAACAGCAGGTGACTTCTGTCTTGAGTGGCCTTTGGACTCAGGCTCACGGTGCAGATATTAGGTCTCTTTTTCTTCTGGGCACCAGTGTATGTGTATGTAGAGAGCGTAGCTCACAAAAAGTGCATATGTGCTGTATTTTCAGTCTGTTATGTTCTTTGGGTGCTTGCCTTGCTTTTAAGTGCATTGATTCCACCCCACGCTTACCTAATGCCATAACCAATTTGTCTCTGCCCGCCCCACCTGCCTTTATTCTGTGTTAATTGGAAAGCCAGTTATACTGAGCGCATTGAATGTTTTATGTTTTGTTTTCTTGTAAGGTACAGTGGTCCCATCTGGCATCTCTCAAGAACAATGTTTCCCCTGTCTCGCGATCCCATTCCTTCAGTGACCCTTCTCCCAAATTTGCTCATCACCATCTTCGTTCCCAGGACCCATATCCACCTTCACGCAGTGAAGTACTAAATCAGAGTTCTGACTCTAAGTCGGAGGTACCCGACCCCACCCAAAAGGCTTGGGCTAGATCAGACAGTGACGAGGTGCCTCCAAGGGTAAGGAGTAGAAAGACAGATGTGTGCTATTTTTTTTTTTTATTTTTTAAAGGATGTGATACCCCAGGCACTGGGAAGACCATGCCCTTGTGCCAACATTGGTAACAGTATTTTGGAAGGCAGTTCATAATGTATGTGGTCAGTCAGTGGGTTAATGATAAGCAACTTTAAGTACAATATTGAAGCTTCATATAAAATCGGCAATTATTTATAGAATGCAGCTATTTCAGAGAGACAATTTATTATGCAAAGTTAACAAATCATTACCATATTCAGGAAAGAATTTAAAATATCCCTGAGATTATTGCTCAGAGTTAATTTTCCTCTTCATCTGTTAGCAACCCAAACTATGAATCATACACATATTTAAATTTGAGATGGAACTGAACAAAAAGGAAACATTCAATATATTTTCTCCTCCTCTCCCCCTCCCACCCCCCTCCCATCCACTGGGATTTGCTTCTTCTGAGTATATTCTTGCTCCCCCCACCAGTCTTTGCCTTCTGCTGATCCATTCCCGGGCATTTGTTTGGTTCCCCTGAGCTTATTCTCCTAATTCTCATGCTGTTTCAGCAAATTGCTTTGTGCCTCCCCTGCTTCAGTCAAAATGCCATATTCTTTTTAAATGTCTCAGTAGTTGGAGGGTAGTGGGCTGTGTATGTGTTCGTGTGGTAACTATTAAACACTACTTAATGTTAAGACTCAACTTCGAGTTCTCTTCAAAATCTGAACAGCATCCCAGCTAAGGCTCTTGGCTTTGTGGATGTTTTTTTATTGCTTTTGGTTGTTGATGAACTTGGACATAGAATTAAGTGTTACTAAAAGCTTAAGAATATATTCTGTAGCAGGAGAGGTTTAATCTTCCTCTTCTCTCTCTCCTCTTCATGGGTTTAACACAACCTTTTTTCTCCCAAGGTACCTGTGAGAACAACATCCCGATCACCAGTCCTGTCCCGCCGTGACTCTCCGCTGCAGGGCAGTGGGCAGCAAAATAACCAAGCAGGTCAAAGAAACTCCACGAGGTTTGTAAACCTATATGTCCTTGCCTTTCTTGAACTGAAAGTAAAAGGCTCATGGGAAGCAAGGCGTTTCCAAAGAGCTTTTGGCATTGTCTGTTGGACATGAAAGGAAGATGAATTTGGATCCCTTTTCAGTAATGATTAATATTAATTTCCCTTGCTGTATCAGGTGTGCCAACAAACACTGGCAAAATTTCTTCTTCCCTCTCAGTTGTCTGCTCCGTAACTTTAGCAATAATTTCGAAATATCCCTAAGATTTCTGAAAAAATGTGGCCGTTCATGAACTTGTTGCTTTTTGGTGCAACAGGTCATCTTGGGCATACTGTGGGGACTACTGGCAGCAGAAGTGTTTGTAACATCTAAAGGGAAGAGATCTCAGGAACTTTCTGTCCTCTCAGCCAGAACCAGACTTTAAAAGGGGGAGAAGTGTCCATGAGCTGTGACGCAGAGCATCCTGAGGTCAGGAAGGGAAAAGAAGGGGCTGCCTCCAGAGCTCAGTGGAGCAATATGGACAGGCCACCCTGGAATTGGCTCACTGGACAGGAGTGAGGGTATTCTGAGAGGGACAAGCAGAGATGTCCTTTTGGCTTGTACTTGGGCCGCCAGGACGCTTCTGAGCCAATTTTAAACCTGCTGCATATAGACTGAGAGAACTGTCTACTTCAGGTTAGATATGGCAGGCAGGAGTAATAAAAAGAATAGCTCACACCGACCTAAATTTTTTTTACCATCCTCAATAAGGTAATAGGTATTTCAGAGGGAGCCACTGCCTGACTTGTGAAGCATCACTGATGCCCTCAACTCAGTGTTAAGTGCACTTTCAGATGAGTTATTAGCAAAACACTAAGGAAGAGTGATGTTTGAGTTTTGAAATGACAATCTGAAACTGAAGTGTGTGACAAAAACTTTCTTCCCTCCCCTGATACAGCAATATAGAGCCTCGTCTGCTGTGGGAAAGGGTAGAGAAGCTCGTACCAAGGCCAGGCAGTGGCAGTTCTTCAGGTTCAAGCAATTCTGGCTCACAGCCTGGCTCCCACCCTGGCTCTCAGAGTGGGTCTGGAGAGCGGTTCCGGATGAGATGTAAGTCCTTCCTCCACCCTTCATTAACATCACATTGCTAAGTTTATAAAGTTATGAAACACTCAGTAATGAAGGTTGATAACCCTCACTGGGAAAGACCTTTTAGCATGCCGTTTCAAACATGGGTTAGCTTCCAGTAACCCCCCCAGCTGTATGTCCTTGCTTGGGAAAGACGGTAGATGCAGAAGTTGTCATGAAAGTGTTCACTGTTTTTTGATTCACATCCTGCCACTGCTTCATTTTCCTGTGTGCAAGCAGCTCAGTCTCTGTGTTCTCATAGCTCCCTTCCTCATGTGTACAAGGGCACATTTTGATGCTTGTTGCTTGTCACCTTGGTGGTTGTTGATGGGGTACAGACTGCTACAGGCAGGTCTCAGCTGGGGTATGTTGGATGCTGGTGCAGGTTTTCCAATTTCTGGCCACAGTCGTTACCCTCTTTAATTTACAACTGTGTGACAGTTTACTAGGGCTTCAGTCATAGGTCAGCTGCACTTATATCGTCACAGCTTATGATGGTTTTTTGTTTAGTCCTTCAGGGACAATGTAATAGTGAACCATTGAAACCTAGGTCTCGCTGTCATGCACAGCCTGATAGACTTCTCACCTCTCTTCACTACTCCACAGTAAAGTAAGAAAACATATTTTAGCTCCCTGCTTAATCTGTTTTGTTCTGTGTTCCTTTTGGGGTCTTGACACATGCAGCATCATCCAAATCAGAGGGCTCGCCATCACAACGTCATGAAAGTGCACCTAAAAAGCCTGAAGAGAAAAAGGAAGTCTTCAGGCCTATCAAGCCTGCTGTAAGTTGCATCCACTTTCCCCTGTCCCCCCTCTGTTTCATGTAGGCCCACAAAAAGTACAGTGTGAGCTTCCATTCATGGTGCCACTGGGGGTGAACTTCAGCTTGTGTTGGATTTTGTATCTGTGGGGCTAACAGCATGTCCTGAGCTCTGCAATTGCCTGCAGACATCACAGTACTTTAAACATTAGAATTTGCTCTGCTTCTGGAATTGGTTTCTTCTCTCTGGTCCTCTTCCTTCCTAACCTCTGCCTTTCTCTTTCAATCCTGTGCTTTCTTCCTGCGGCTGGACCAATGATCGTGCATTTGACATGACTATGCCAATGCTGGGCTGAATGGTGCAGGGAGAAGTGGTAAGACCTAAAGTTGTTGCTATTTTCTGGGAAAGATTTCTGACATTTTCTTTATCTGCCTTCTGTTACAGTTGATTACATCTCTATGTCCAGTTGTGTCTGGGGGATTACAGTGTTTTTTTTACAGTATTTCCAACTTCCCTTAAAACTTTCTTCTCTTGCCATTATGATACTGCATTAGTGCCCAAATCTCAGTTAAAGCTGCTTTCTTGAATAAACATAAAGGTTGGTGCTTCACTTCTGATAGTGTAGTGTGTGAAGTATTTGCCATAAACTGTATTCAGATAAAGAAAGCATAGCTACACAATTGAGAGCAGATTGCACTGACTGCAAACCTGGTTTGCCTGCACTCCAAGCTGTAGACAGAAAAGCAGCTTATGTCCCATACTGTTTGACAGTCGTGTGCAACTGAGCTGGTACTAATGAATCTGACTTCTAAGGTAAACTCCTTAGCATGGATCCATGTGACTGGAAATGGATCAGAAGGTTTCAGGGAGACCAGTTCAATAAGTCTTAGGATCTTTCAGCTACCTTTCTGCCTAGATTTCTTGTGGTGGATGCTATTAACCTGCGAAGTTTAGGAAAATGAATTCTGACAGTCGACCACTGTGTGAAAGTGGGTCTGGGTGCTTGTATGTGTCCTTCCGATGGTAAAATGGGATAAACTGAAGTCACAGGATAGTTTGGATTCAGAGTATGCACATTCTTCTATAATATGGCAAGACCTCCTTAGGTTGGCTCTTTTGGTGCTTTAATTTATCAGAAAGTTGAGTTTTGATAATTATCAGGAATGAATAAACCAAACACAGTGGACGAGTGAGCAAACTTGGGCATTAATCTTGTGGATTTGTCTTGCAAACTCTTCTCCTCTCTTCCTTGCAACAACATTTTTTTTTTCCCATCAGGATTTAACTGCATTGGCAAAGGAATTGCGAGCAGTAGAGGATGTGCGACCCCCACATAAAGTAACGGACTACTCATCCTCAAGTGAGGAGTCAGGGACGACGGATGAGGAAGACGATGATATGGAACAAGAAGGAGCAGATGAATCTACTTCTGGACCAGATGATGTCCGAGCAGTGTTAGTTCTTCTAACAGTGTTTTGCTTCTATTTTCCATCTTAGAGGGTTGAAGGAAAAGGTTGTTAGGTATTTTGACTTGCATGTTAGTTCTTTCAGCTTACACCAATCTATGAGCAAGACATAACAGCCTTGTATGTTCACATTTTCAAACACTGAGGGTAATCTCTTCAAAAAGTAGGCTCTATAAATGATGTCCTTCCTCTTTTCTCCTTCGATTTGTTATAAAACAAGAAGTGGTGTTTAACAAACTCCTGATTATTTTTTTTGAAGAGAGAAACTTTGCTAGGCAGGTTATGTAAATATTCTGAATATTCTATACAGTCTGATCGCAATATAAATCAATTTTGAGTGTGCCTTGGTGCGGGGCAGTGAAAGCTAGGGCACAAGTACTATTATCTCATTCCAGTTTTTTCTTGTCTGGCAAATAGGTCAACGCTGAACTTGAGCAATGGTGAAACAGAGTCAGTGAAAACCATGATTGTCCATGACGATGTGGAGAGTGAACCTGCCT
Source organism: Athene noctua (assembly GCF_965140245.1). Classification (NCBI taxonomy): domain Eukaryota; kingdom Metazoa; phylum Chordata; class Aves; order Strigiformes; family Strigidae; genus Athene; species Athene noctua. The sequence continues at coordinate 194,466,823 of NC_134037.1, forward strand.
TGACTCCTTCTAAGGAGGGCACCTTAATTGTCCGACAGGTATTGCTTTTCCGTCCCTGTGCAGTGCTGCACCTTTTCTGTGCTCATTAACCCACTCGCTCATTCACCCATGCTGTTTCTACATTATATTTGTTGTTCGTATTATCAAGACACAGCTGTAGTAAATTTCAGATGAGCAAGATGTTTGATGCATGCAAAGAGGAGAGTAGCCCTTCACCCCTTGCTTCTGTTTTGCATGCTTTCCAGTGACACCCATGGCAGCACCATGCAGAGTACCTCAAAGTCTGTGGGAGAGAAAGGTAGAAAAGCTGCAGGTGTGTGGAGCAAGTACCTGGAGCAAGAACTTAGTTTAGTTTTACCATAGAACCAAACATGGCTTTCAAGAGTGGGGCTGGGAGGGAGGCTGGGGGGAGCATTCAGGGTTTTTAAAAATTGTTTTGAGCCTGTAGTTGAGGGAATACAGACCACCCAGATAACATACACACACACACGTACATACGAATCCATACAACAGTTAGTGTGGGGGAATGGAGAAACAAAATAGGTGGCAAGGTAGAGAATGTGGACAGAGCTAGAGCACTGTGTTGTTGCCTTTGATTCTGAAAATATTGCATTCTTGTGCCTCTGAAAGATGATGATTCCCTGCTTTTAAATGAGCTCGTGCGTTGATAAGCATGCTAGCTTATAGGAGTTTCCTCGGTAATCACATTTCTGAATTTCACAACTGAATGCCAATTTCTTAATTGAGCCCTCTGGTTTGAAAATTAAGATTTCATGCTTATTGTTTTAAATAGTTAGCTGAAGGCATTCGTCAGACAGTCCAAGCTCATATCTGTATAGGATTTAAGTTAAACAAAATGATAGGGGAAGAATTCCTCCCCCCACCCCCAAAAATGTGCTTGTCCGTGTTGTGGTGGAAGACTTACCGACACAGTTACTCTTCTCTTCATTAGTGGAACTGGCGGTGCAAGTCCACCACACGAACTAAGCTTTTACCTGCCAGAAGAGGTGGGAATTTGCTGAATCGTAGTAGCTCTGCCCACTTTCCCTTTCCATCCAGGCATCAAGGCATGGATTATCAGCTTATTTTTTAAAAAAATTTTAAATGTAAAAAGGTAGGAAGCAGTGAGGGAGAGAGGAGAGAGGTTGTTAGGGATATAGACCTTTACGCAGCACTTGAGCAAGACAAGTGTGCCTGTTTTTTCTACAGAGTACAGTTGACAAAAAGCGTGCCAGCCATCATGAGAGCAATGGCTTTGCCGGTCGCATTCACCTCTTGCCAGATCTCTTACAGCAAAGCCATTCCTCCTCCACTTCCTCCACCTCCTCCTCCCCATCCTCCAGCCAGCCGACACCCACCATGTCCCCACAGACACCCCAGGACAAGCTAACTACTAATGAGGTATGTCTTACACCACAGCTGGCTGCTTTCGTAGGGTTATAGCAGCATTGCCTAGTAGCTAGTTTGCAAAGGAAATCCAGCCAATCTCCCCTGCTTTTTTTTTTCTGTCACCTTTGTTCCCACCCCCCAAATAACACATTTCAGTTCTGTGTAAGAAGCCCTTAACTCTAGAGCAGTCCCATGCCAAACTTGCCAGTTTACTATTTTTGCTTCCTCTTAGTGAGTCATTAATTGCATGGCGTTTGTTTTAAACTAAACTTGACTACTTCATTTTCAAGCCAATACTCTTTTTTAATTCTGTTTTATTCTGGGAGCAGGCTAATTGCAAGCAGTGTGCCTCTTAAAAATTAGCGGTTACTTTTGGCTTTGTCAGTAAAGGCTGGGCTAGTAACTCTGCACGTATGAGGAGCTGCTTGTGGAAACTTACCCTTTGGGAAAGGAAGTGGCTGTGGAGGGATTTTGCTTTTTAAAGCTTGCCACATGGGCTGGGTGAACAAATCAGGTGTTGCCCGGGAGGGTTGTAAAAGCCTGGGGTATTGTTCCTTTGGAATAATGAATGGGTGAAAATCTCTTGGGCTTTTTCCAAGTTTGCGTGTACTCTGAAAAGCAGCTGTGCAAAGATGACTGTTCTCCACCAGTTCTGGTTGCGTTCAGGTGGAGAAGCAAGGTTTTGCCATGGAGGAAGCTCCCTTTTGCTGTCCTGGGCTGCTCCTGGGATGGTGCCTTCCCTTACTGACCAAGTGTTGGTGGGCAAACCCAGTCTTTCAGCGTGTGTAACCCCTCACAGCAGAGGAGATGCACACATGTGAATGAAGGGTGCCGTTTGCCCCTTACCAACCCTAGCAGTAAGCAAGGAGCCCAGCGTGGTGGCTCCAGTCCTGGCTGGATGGCCAGCCTGACTTTCAGGGAGAGCCCCTTTCTGTATGCAAGCAGAAGTGGGACAGGGGGAGCAAAACTCAGTGAAAAGAAGCTGCCGCTTCTCAGGGTAGAGCCATCCTGCTGTGTAGGCGTGCAAGTGCCATGATGAGGAGAGACTGCGGTGAGCTGGGTAGGCTGATGGCAATGCACGTGTTTACCACAGGATCAAAAATGCTTCTGAACCACATAGCAGGAGGGTGGGTGGGAGGGTTTCCTTCTGGAAACTGGGTTAGCATAATGCTTAATTTTCAGCTATGCTTCATTGGTCTTTGATCTTTCTAAAGGCACACTCTTGTAGGTTATAGACATTAGTTGATTGATCCCGAGATACGCTTGCTCATTACTTTGATCTAAGCAATAAATAAACAGGGTTCAGTTACTGGAGGCTGTGGCAGTGGCTGGTGGCGAAAGAGCCTTTCGATATTGAGCTGTGCAGCAGAGTAATACACTCCTAACACAGACCCACTGCTGTTTATTTCGCCGAGAGTAGAGGCTTAGAAAGATCAGAGGTTTAAGATTAGTTGATGATAAAGAAGTGTCTCTGTGTTTGCATAAAGCTGACCAAAAAAACAGTACTGCTTGGTATAACTTACCCACATGCACGCCCTTTATATATAAACTTTTTTTTTTCCACTTGTCCCATTCTGCTTCAGTACGCAATGTTGTCACTATAATACTAAACTGGCAAGGGTTTAAAGTCGTTCCATTTCCACTTTTAACAGTTCATTGTTTCACTTGTCGTCTTCCTTTCTTTATGTTTTTTTCATGTTTAGACCACATAACTCAGCAAGCACCAGTGATTTTATCCACTACATATTCATAGCTTCATATCACCGTTTGCTACACCTTCCACACTAATGAGCCCCTTTGTTCAATACAGGTTTAATGTGTTGCTTTGTCAAATAAAGGTGGAAGAACCTGCTGCAGCTTTCTGGCAAGAGGCTCAGGTTAAACAAAATAGGGAGAACAAACAGTAGTGGACATTGAAACGCAATCCATTGTAGAAGTGAACACTTGATCCCAGATGGTTCTGATTTTGTTGCACAAGCCAAGAGATCGAACTTCATAACTTATTACACTATCTCACTTTAGGAGATGCTTCATAAATTCAAAAGTTGTAGATAGTGGACAGCTTGGAGATAAGATAGTATACATACATTTAAGCAGATATTTTAAAGAGACATTCCCTCACTTTGTGACTGATTGTAGTGGCCAGTCCTAAAAATCTTCTCTAGCAGCTGAGGTGACAGAGGTGGCAATTTAGGTAATTACATTTTGCTGTAACATGTGCAGTGTGCATATGTATCTAGTTCAGGTGTGGTGCCTGCAGTGCGTTGTGTTATCTGTAAAGGAAGTATAAAAGCTTGGGGAGGCTCTATAGCATAATTCTGTAGTGACTTAAAAATGTTGGTTGTTGTTATCCGTGCTTTTTATTGTCATTAATATTAATAAAGTTGAAATTTACATTGCAGACTCAGTCCGCTAGTAACACACTCCAGAAACACAAATCTTCCTCCTCCTTTACACCTTTTATAGACCCCAGATTACTACAGATTTCTCCATCTAGTGGGACAACTGTGACTTCTGTGGGTAAGTAAAGTAGCTGAAGACGACAATTGAAAAAGGGTTCAGTGACTTCAGTGGCTCTTTAAAATACTTACGAATGTTACCATCATGCTTTTTATTTGATTTGCAATGGATTGCATAGTTTATTTCTTTTTCCATTTACATTTCTTACAAAAAGAAAGACTTGCTCAGTATTCTCAGTTACTGATTTGGGTTGTGTGATATAAAGAATATATGGCCAGAATTTAACACTTGAGGGATATTACATGGATTTTACTTTTCTTTTTTCAGTAGGATTTTCTAGCGAAGCAATGAGGTCAGAGGCGATAAGGCAAGACCCTACACGGAAAGGATCAGTTGTCAATGTGAATCCCACGAATACGCGGCCACAGAGTGATACCCCAGAGATTCGCAAATACAAGAAGAGATTCAATTCTGAGATACTGTGTGCTGCCTTATGGGGTAATGCAAACCCGTTTCTCCCTTGCTTCCTGCACTTCTGAAGTGCAGATGTGCCAGCCAGTATGAGCTTACGATCTTTGAGAATGTATCTGAAACCTTAGCAGTTTCTCTGCATCTATTCAATGCTTGTTAACATATTTATGTTGCAAGAGCTGATTGTTATTATGTTTTTTACAGTATATTGCTTCTGCTTTGATATAATTTCCCGCTGCTGTATGTATGCTTCTGATGGCACCATTCAGACTTCATTCAGCTGATCAGGATGTCCTTTTCAGCTCTCTCCAAGTACATCTCTTGCAGCTTTTGGGAGCTTGTAGTTGTCTTTGCATTGTATAGCTGGTGCACATAGGGTGTTTCTTTTGAAAAATAATCATCTTCTTGAGTCTCTTGGTCATGTTGCAGAGCTTGATTAAGATGTGTTTCATAAGATGACTTTCCACCTCAGTCACCAGTTTATGCAGGAAGGAAGAGGGAAAAGAGAAGGGTACGAGGGACGCTTTCCAGTGTGAGACTGTAGCTTGGTTTCGTTAAGAGTGGTTACTGCAGAGAGAAGCTGGGTATGGGATGTCAGCTGACCAAGTGTGCCTGGCCTTCTTGTCATAAGGGATAATTTATGTTGGTGTCAGACACTTAGGGTCCTACACTGGTGAAAGGCTTAGAGCAGTGCTTGTTGCCTGCTACAATGTGAAATCACGGCTGCAACACCCAGTGAAAGCTCTTTCTTTCTTGGCCAGAATCTATGGGGCCACCTGGATTTTTTCATTATCTAAATGTTAATAGATGTTCCTTCTGTATATTATGTACATATTTATCTAGTATTGCTAAACTTAACAGACTGCAAATGCACATGCATGTAACTTTAAAAACTATGAAGAAGAGAGTTGGCCATTTCACTGAGTCACACAATGATTGTGTAGATAACACAGTGCACTTCTCTTGTTTACATTTTCACAGCTCATTCCAGGTTTTAGTTCTCTTTTGGGGTTATTTCCAGCATTTCTTGTTTTTAAGAATAGCACCGTTATCCTATCCTGAAAAGCCATGTCAGTTAAATAGCTTTCCCAACACCTTATCTTCCTATCTGCTGTTTTATTTCCAGAATTTAGTGGTAAGAATTTTTACCCCAATGCTATTTCTGCATGTATTCATATGAATAGCTCCCTGATAAAATGAAGACTTGTGCAAATGTAAACTTTTGGACTGTGAGAGAGTGAAGGCAAAAGAGATATTGTATGGGATAAGTGAAAATGACTCGTAATTTCTCTGATCTGCCTTGTTTTGCCAGTAGCAATTTGTGCAAATGGTTTTATATTTCTTTGATCTATGTATCTGACTGTTATGGTGATTTAAAGTATAGGTGTAAAATGCTAGAAGTGTTTTACAGCTGTAACAAAGCACTTCCTTGTTGAATGTTCAGGGCCAAACTGATGGTGGTGATGCAGGCTGGTACACATGCTTGATTTCTTGATAAGGTTTAGCTTCCTTTACCCTTAAGCGAATTAAGCCATTTCATGGTGATCCATTCCTCATTCAAAAAGAGGGGAGCTTTGCTTTTGCTTTGCCTTTACCAGTGGTAATGCCGTAGCATCTGGCAGGTTGCTGATTGCATTTGGTCTGTGATGCTGTTTTTTCTCATTCTGAGTGGTGAAAGTCAGTGTTAATGACATGGATGCAGTAGCATAGATTTTCACACCCAGCCTCCACAAAGAGCCTGTACTTTTTCAGGAAGCATTTCCATTTGTTTGAAAAACTAGAACTGCTTAATTGTAGGGTGGCAGCAGGAGAGCTCTGCCGGCTGTGAATAAAGAGAGTGCCTGCATTTTAAAATACAGGCACTGCTTGCCACCAGCGTAGTACCTCATTAATCTCAAAATGCATATAGCTAAGGGAAGGGGTCAGGGACAGACGTGCCTGTAAACTTGAGGCATAAACAACTGCACCACATAGGCAGCAGACGAAGAGATGAGGGTGGAGGCGGGAGCGATTGAACCCTGATGTGCAAAGAGGGGAAGGGACCCTGAGGGACCAGTTTGCATGTGGCTTGCTTGGAATTGTAATCCTTGCTGGAAAAAATACAAAAATATGTGTTAAAGCTGAATCGCAGCTTTAGTCAATGGATCCTGGAGCTGCAGGAAGGAGGCTGACTGCTGGGCACTTCCTTGGCTGGTTTGGTGCTGCTGCAGCTTGTGCTGAGCCCTGACTCAGTGCATACCTCACTCTCCTTGATTCCTTCTGCCATTTCCCAGTTTGAGGCTGTCTCCCAGTCAGGAAGACAGTTGGTGGGAATGCCCCTGAGGGCTGTGGGATGGGATCCACCAGGTGCTGACCCATGTGGGGGATGCAGAGGCAGGACGTGGGCAGGAAGAGTTTGGAGGAGGTTTCAGCTGCTGAAGGAGGTTTCAGCAGCTGAAGGAGAGCCTGGGAGGGCAGCAGGACCTCTCCCAAGACAGACTCTGTGCCTGCCAGCATCGGTGGGCTCTTCTGTCTGGAGGAAGCAAAGGAGTAGCAAAGCAGCAAATATGAGCAAAGAGATGTGATGGTTCCTGAGGACTGCTGGGACCTCTGAAGTGTCCTTGACTGAAAAGGCAAAAGAAAGGAAAATGGAGATGCATGGTGGTTTCCAACCTCTCCATGGGCTACATCTGTTTTTGACATCTAGTCAGAGGCTTTTCAGAGTGCTCTAGCACCAGCAGCTCAGACCTCTTCCCTGTCATTACCTCCTCCTGGATGCTGCTCTGCTCCCCTCTAATACCCTCATGCTCCCTGGGTCAGGGTGAATGTACCCTGCCTTTTGCAAACTGCTCCCATGCCTGGTGGCCAGGGTGGTGTTTAGGTAGCGTTCCTCATCCTAGTGAGCAGTGACCTTTTTCAATACTCTGAGAAGGCACGTCACTGCTATAGATGCAGATCGCACCGAGATACAGACTTCTGTGCACTGGGCCCATGTGCTGCACTAGAAAAGGCTCGTTATGGGATCAGCCCAGATGATACATGCACTGGCACCAGTATAGTTGTATCTAGGGATTAATTGACTAAGGATTAAGGCTATTAAGCAATATAACCATGATAATCTTGTGTGAGTTTTGCTTTTCTTACTTCATTATTTTATTATGCTTAAGGATAACAAGTTTTACGTTGGGATTACAACATAGAAGTCTAATAAAGTGCATCATGCATTTGGTTTGATTTCTGTTCCATGTACTGTATCTGACCTGTCTCTGCACAGTTTGTGAGCTCAAGGACTGAAACACTATTACAAATAAATAGTTAACGAAATTTAAGAGTGATAATATATTAATAGATTTTAAAAACCTAGTCTCATGTATATACATATATTTATAACTAAAAAAATGTAATTGATTTTAAATACTAAGGTTTTGTGGACTCTTGGAAAGTGTTCCAGTGGCTGTTTGGACCTTTGTATAAAGAAATGGCCTACTGACTTTTCTCATCTGTATTTACTTGATCTTTAGGAGAAATCTGTGGAAACACAAGATTACTGTAAGTCCTCTAGTTTTAACATTCAGATGGAAAAGATTGTTGGGAAGCTGAGGACCAACCCTGTGCCTGTCCTTTTACAGGAGGGTTGCACCATAATCTGTTTATCCTAGTGGGAACCAAGCCCCTGCCCCTGCTTTTTTGCAACGTCCTTGTGATGAGCATCCTGCTACCAACTGCCCTACCAACAGCTAATATATCTTTGTAATACATAAACTTGGATACCACTTCGTGCCTCACTATTCCTCCAACATTAGCATGCCTTTTTGTTTGGAAACTGGTGCTCTAGAAAGCTCTCCATGGTCTGCCAGTCTCTCACTCTCTTGAACACTGCAATTTGGAGTCAGTATCACTGTGGGCATGAGATCATGAGATCTTTTAGGTTGTAGGCAGCTGAGACTCAACGAGCAGTTGTTAGACCTGCTTGAAACAAGATATTTGCTCGCATCGGTTCATCAGAATATGTGGAAAATCTGTCTAATAACTTGGATCTTTGGTTTTGTTTCTTCTAGGAGTGAACTTGTTAGTGGGCACTGAAAGTGGTCTGATGCTGCTAGACAGAAGTGGTCAGGGGAAGGTTTATCCGCTCATCAATCGAAGACGATTCCAGCAAATGGATGTACTTGAAGGGCTGAATGTCTTGGTGACAATTTCTGGTAAAGTTAATTGTTCAGCATGATTTTTTTCCCCCATCCAGCATGGTATGGCAGAAAGCTTTTCTTGGCATGCTGCGTGTTTTGGGGGAAGTCCTGACTTGGCTAAAGTCAGTGGGTTTTCCATCATTTCACCTCTCTGAGTCTACAGTGCTCTGCAAGTGAATCATTTTCCACACAACACTCTGTGCTTGCTTGTCCCTTTGTCCTTCATCCTGTGGGGTGGCCTTTAAAAATGCTGCATGGCTTTGGGGGAGACATCTGGCTTTGTTTGTTTGTGAGCTGTAAGTTAATACTTTGTGAAGTTTGTAAAAATGGCATTCTTTCCTTCTGTCATGATTACTTTCAACCTGGCCTCTTTCTATCCAAAACATGATTTGCTACTTGGTTTTAAAGGTATCTTGTGTGTTAAAATCTGTAGAATGAGAAATGCTCTTGAGAAGCAGGGAAGTAAGAGTGATGTTCGGTGAGTGTATGTGTGTTTGCTAGAGGGGAGTACGTTGTGTATGTGATGTGGAAATGACCAGCATGAGAAGGCAGATAGGGGCAGCTTTTGGCCTTGTGTCTCACTGAGTACAACTGCAGATGGCAAAGCAACGGGAGATGAAGGGTGGTGGTAGTTGTTGTGTTTGTTTTGTGTGTGCTGATGAAAAATGTGTGTTATGAAGCTTGAGGTTCCAGACTCTTTGGCTCCAGAGAGTTATTGCATAAGGTTACCCTGCTGTTAAGCAACTTGATGTGGTGCACTGTTAATCTTTCTTCACAGGTATCCTTCAGCCATTTAACTTCCTTTTGTTTTGGTCTGTTTGTGAAATCAGCCTTCACTCGCTTTGCCTGTGTGACAGGGAGAGGATGTTAAATGAGGTTTCTCACAACGGCCCCTGTGTCATTCAGAGCCACTCAAAATTTTGTTGAGGCTCCACAACCCCTCTGACTCCACTGGAGGAGCTCTCTGGCTCTCCCATCACTTGTGCAAAAAGGTCACATACCTAGACAGTTTAATGTGATTTAATGCATTAGTGGTGTCATGCTGCTGCAGGTCCAAAGAACCATGCCCATGCTGGTGTCATAAACACATGACTTAGTTTCTGTCTGAAACAACCGTATTTTATTGGCTTGTTGCTTTTGCTGTGTTCTCAGCCACAGCTATGCCGTGAAATCTTTAAAAAAAAGATGAATCAAGGAGGGTTTAAAAAACCACAACCTGCTGTGTGTCCTTCTGATGTCTAATGCTGTATGTTAAAATGCAAGCTGTTTGAAAAGCACCATTTGATAGAGTTTATTCTATAGTAGACCTTGTATACAAAAATATTGTATAATCCATTTTGTGTAAAATCTGTTGGTTTGAGGCATACCCTAAACAGATGACAAGTGTCTGTGATTCAGTCTTGTGTGTAATTGTTTTAGGTTTATTTACATTTGCATCAGTCAGGATTCTGACATCCTTTTCTTTGTTTCCTTCAAAACTATCGTTTCCTCTGTGGAGACACGCTACATTAACCCTTACGAAATTAGCTGATCTTTGGCTGGTTTATGCCTTCACCTCTGTCCCATCTCCTGCATTTTATGGGAGGTTGCTGGAGTATGAGGCAGGAAAGAGGCATCCCTGCCAACCGAGAGGCAGGGCTGGGGGAGTATACTGAGAGAAACTGTGATACTCTTATGGCCAGGCTTCCCCTTACATCCCTCTTTTGGTTTCTGGCACTGCAGTTCTCAATTTAAGGTGCCCTCATACTGGATTTCCCTTACTGGCTTTTTATTTGCTGTGAGTTGCTCCACCTCTCCAAGCAAACCAGGAATGCTGAAAAGAGGTCATGTTTCTGCAAGTGATCCATTTTGGCAGGCTGATTGTGGAGCTGCCTCTGAGCTTTGTCCCAGGACTGCGACTGCTTTGCTGGGAGCGTTATTCACCTCTCTGTGGTGCACTTGGCTATGTGTTCCCTTGACTTTTTCAGGAAGTGATGTCCTGACTGTGGTGAGGTTTGAAAGGTGTCACCACATTGTGTGAAGTAGTTGCAGTGCTTTAGGTTTTTGAAGGGATTGTCACCTAAAGTTGCTTTTAATATGCACTTTTGAGTCTGAAAACCTCAAAAGAAATCAATTATTCCCCCAATTTATATCTGAAATATAAAACTTTTTGAGAGCAAAGATTTTGATACTGAGATACAGAGCTGCTACAGCTGGCACAAAGAAAGCTTTGTGGGTCAAAGCAGAGTAGTTAACTGGTTCTTCAGTTCATACTGTTGGGAGAAAAAAAATGTACTTTCGGCTGCTCAGGTAATACAGTGAGAGTCACAGAAATGCTGGAGGAGAGAGCAGCGGTGTGCATACAGAGCACTCTTCACTTGTGGCTTCCTGAGGATTTTGCCAGCTCAACTGGCTGATGATGGCAGTCAGGAAAGTAGGAAGGAATGACAGAGTAGAACAACTGGTTGGAATCTGCCTGCTTGGTAATTAAAAAACACAGCAACAATAAAGCTGAAAACTCAATGTAGGAAAAGAGACTTTGCATTTGAAACAATGTCTGTGGGAGAATCAGAGCCGGGAGTTCTCCTAGAAGCCACTGGTTGATGAGTTCGTTGCCTGGAGCAGAGTTTCCTTATTTCATGACCATAACAATTACACGGGGGGGGGGGGGAACACGACCCAGATTTTTGAGACCTCTTTAAACTGACTGGTGAAGATTTATAAGCAGAAGGAGCTAATCCCCCCACTCCTGATATGAACGTTAAGAGCAGCATAACTTGTTGAAATACACACATAGCCATGTTTATGTAACTAACCAGTCCTGCTCTTTTCATGTCAGGCTGCTGAAAGACAGAGGAATTTCCTGTCTTGTGACTTTCCTTGTGGTCTAGACACTGAAACACAATGGGAACACACTTGAGATATTTCTCTGTTGTTGTTTTGAAAAATGTTTCTGGTTGGAGAGAAATACTCTGGTGCACATCATGTGAACAAAAAAAAAAAAAAAAAAAAATTAACCGCGTGCTGGGAAATTCCCGTGTGTGCTGTTTGTTCCGAATCTTGAAGTTTGACTAAGCTACTGGGAAGGCTAAAGCCATGGAAATATCTGAGAGAGAATTTGTCTCCTGGTGGACAGAGACTTGTGACTGTTTTAAAAACATTTGGTGCACTGTACTGACCTTGAGCCATCTGAGCTCTTCCTCTCCTGGAACTGCAGTGCATTCTGGTCTGGACTATGTTCCCTGTTTTTCAGTGTTTCTAAAAGGGCCCTTGTGGCTATTGTTTGCAGTATTTTCATGGGAGGACCTTTCCTTGGTCAGATGTGGGACTTCTGGGAATATTGTTTTCTGCTCTAGTCCCTTTTCCAAATCTTTAGAAAGCTATGGGAGTGGTGAGGCTTTATCCCTTTATGAAAAATGGCTTAATAAATACGAAGTCAGGCAATAAATCAAGGTGCTTGTTTACTGCCAAATTTGCTGTCACATTTGTAGTAGGGATAAACAAAGGACAATGCAGTGTTATTTCACATTTCATTTTGTGCCATCAGAGCAGAGGCTTTTAAAATTAGATGGCAGGTCCAGTGTTTGAAAAAGGGTCTCCAATTCCGCTTTAAACTCAGTGAACAGATTTTTGACTTTGCTTCCTCTTTTCCTCCAGTCCTTCCCCATCCAAGTAATCATAAAAGGATCTTTCAGATTGTGTGTCTTTGTAACAGAACGGCTTGTGGTGCTGGAGTCCATGGAGCAGCCTGTTTGCAAGCTGTGCTTACCCAGCCCCTGCAGCTGCCTTTCCTGAGGAGCCCAGCTCTTTTAGGAGATACCCCACTATTAGGGTAGGGTTTCTGTGCCAGCTCCAGGACCCCAGTGTGGAACTAGCTGGGCACACCAGGATGGTCTCAACGCTCAGGCTTCATGTCCTGCTGCAACTGGTATCCCCTGATGCCGTATGCCCGTGCCTGTCTCTGAAATGAGCAGCCAGCTGTGAACTGATCCATCAGCAGGCAGCGTGTGAAAACTTAAAAAACAAATTAAAGACATCAGTTAAACTAATGTATTTAATCTATAGCTGGATTTGGCTGGCAGGCTGCCAGGTGGACCATCCTGACAGGTCATGGCTTTCCACAGCATAGACCAGTACTGTGTCACTTGGCCAGCCCGGCACTGGCTGCAGTACGGGTCAGCTGTCTTCCTCTCAGCTCTGAGGCCTCAGTCACCCAGCTGCCTTATCATGGCTGGTGAAGCACTAGCATAAGCTACTCCACTGACAAGTTGGATTCCTGAGAGCATGTCCTGTTTCATTTCCTTGAGCAGAGACCTCATGGAGCCTTACTAGCAGAGCATGGATGATCTCTCTTCCTCGCCTCCAGCTTCATCTGTGGGACTGTAACGGCTTTGGGCAGCAAAGCATTGGAGGAGGAAAGGTGCACACTTTTGAGTATGTGCATTTAGGGCCACCTTCTCACTTGTTCAGCAAATGCTTTGTAGGCCATTAGTTGTTAAAGAATCACTGATAAAGTTTATCATGAACCTTGCTCTGCATTCAGAGGCCTTCTCTTATTGAGAGTTAAGAGTCTGCACTGTATTTTGATGACCATGGCAGATGCATTGTCTGTTGAAGATAGGGCAGCCTGGGAGAAAAAACACCTCTTGCAGTTTCTGTGTGCAGCCTGATAAGTATTACACCCCTTGCAGCACAAGGGAAGGGCTGCTGACAAAGCAGTTGTCAGCTTTTAGCAAGCAGATGAAGTTTGCATGGGCCATGTGAAATTCTCTCACTGCAGTTTTGATACTGTACATTTTTCCTTAGAACAGAACTGGTGTAAACTGGTTCAATAATTGAAGTTGTTGCAGTGTGCTTTTCTGCCAGGGGAATAATGAACAATCTTAATAAAATGTGACCAGTTTGTGTCTCCAAGGATCATGTAAGGGATGGAAATGTCCTGGTCACTAACTTGGATGAATTTGTAAAATACATTTCATTACCATATTCTTCCTCACTTTTGCTTCCTCCTTTCAGATGAGTCCTACTCTCTTCTGATAGCTGTATAGATAATTTTGGGCCTCAAATTCCATCCTGATGCTCTCCTATGGTTTTGTGTGAAAAAGAGCCGTTCTGCCTCAGCTATATATTTTTATTTTTATCTCAGTGCATGACTCTGGTGCTTTTGTTGTGGGAGTATAACCCTGTTCTAATGAAAGTTGTTTGTGTCCTAAGAATCAGACAACTGAAGAGCTGTTCCCTTGAGTTTGCCATTTTATGTTCATGTGGTATTACCAGGTGTCTGTCATTGATTATCGGAAAAGTGTGTGTTTGGGTGGAGTCTGGAGTAAAGCTGTTGTGGACGTAAAAACTGAGGAAGATCTCTGTTGTTGCAGCAATTTCTCCTTTGTTATTTTGGTTTGCTCTGCCAGGCTTTCTGTTTGCTTGGGCAGGATTTTTTGCACTTACCTTCCTATGGAGATAAACCAATCTTTTTCATTTTGTGGCCAGGCAAGAAGAACAAGTTGCGAGTTTACTATTTGTCCTGGTTAAGAAATAAAATCCTTCACAATGACCCTGAAGTAGAAAAGAAACAGGGCTGGACAACGGTGGGCGACTTGGAAGGCTGTGTGCACTATAAAGTTGGTGAGTAGGCCATGCAGTAATCAAATCGTCGGGATTAAAAGCTGGCTAAGAAAGGGAACTGCAGTGTGTGTAGCTGCTGGGTTTAATATTTGGCTTTATTTCTAGCTTTCTTCCCTGTCCCTCAGGGTGAATTTTTCTGGCAAAGTACCAGATTAGATGGTAAATTACTGAGTTAAACTGAATATGGGAGAGGTTTTCTGGTGGGATGCTGGGCTGTGAACTGGAGTGGGTGCAGATCCCCATCTGTCTCCTTCCCATAGTGGATGCAACTTCCAGGAGAGAGCTGGTACGGACCATGAGGGCTGCTAACATTTCGCCACCTCTGTTAGACCCTTTAGGTAACAGAGGGACTCGTGAACCAACAGCTGTACTCTTCACCAACAGGTTTCCCTGGTCTTTTACCGTGATGAAATCACATGCTGGAATGGAGTGAAAAAAGTCTTTCTCTTTAATGTATATTTTAGAGACTGGGGAAAAAAAAAAAGAAAAAAAGAAAAAAAGAAAAAAAAAAGAAAGATAGTGGGAGGAGAAAGTTAGTGCATGAGCTTTGAGGAGGCATCTGGGAACAGGAGCATATGCTTAACTTCAAGATGATTCGTTGATTCCCCTTAGATCACAAAATTTCCTAATGCCATCTCAGATCCACTGCAATACAGTTATGGGATGAAGTGTGTTTTCACTAGGCATGTGGCTTTTGAGTGGTTTTAAGTAATTTAAATGGATTTGACTGTAGGAACATCCACAGAAACTAGTGAAAGATGTAGCATTCAGTCAGCAGAGTATGCAGTGAACCTGCTGCCCTGCAGGTGGGGATATGAACCAAGAGCTCTTTCTCCTGCTTCTGTTTCATGATGCGTCTTAATGAGCACTGGATGTTGCCTTTGATTTGGTTGTCTCCTAAGAGCCAGCTTAGTTCCTTTCCAGCTATGTCAGTCAATGTGGAGCAGCAGCAATTGGGACTGAGCTCAGTCTCCTCATGTCATGCGTGTGCTCTTGGAAAAGCCCAAGGGGTTGTAATCAATAACCATGGCAGTCACTTACTGCTGAACCAGGAACTTGACCCCGAAAACAATTAATAATGTACTTCTCTGGTATCATACCCCAGGGTGTCAGCAGCATAATGAAGTGGCCTGTTAACAATACATTAACAGCTATTGAAAGGAGGCTTTCCAGCAGGAAAGCTTCTGAAACAAAGAGCATTTTCTTCCAGATGAAGAGGGGTTTGTTACCCTGGGCTGCAGCCTGGCACTGAACTTCCCTCTGAACCATAGATGTACAGTAGACTTCTTCAGGTAGTGAGAGGCCTCTTTGACAGCTGTGCTTCAGTTCCCAAGAAGGATGAGCTCTGCCAATAGTTGGGTTCGCAGTCTGGAGGCTGCCACTGAGGCAGCTGGCACTGATCGCTTCCTTGTCTCTTCAATGCAACAGGGGTCTTGGACGTCAGGGTGAAGTGGTATTTATGGATCTCGGTTGCTTCAGGCAACTCTTGGCTCCTCTAAATGATAAATTGCTCTTTTGAAACTTAAGATTTGGGTAAATTCCCAGATAGCACTCAGAGCAAAGAATGAGGATTATCAAAGGTCCCCTTTCACAGAGAAGGTGGTTTTGTTCAACACCCCCCTCTTCCCCAAGAAAAAATTCCAAGAAGTCTGGTAAGCTAGACAAGACTGAACAAAAGCTCTGTTTTTTAGTCAGTACAGCTGTGGAGGTTGAGAGACTTTTTTTTGTCTGTTGAAAAAGTGTCAAGTCCTTTAACACTTATAGTTCAGTAGTCTTGCTTTCCTGCAGAGTAAAAAGAGGGCAAGTAGTAGCTTTGTCTCCCTCTCCACCATGAGACAGCATCTGCAGGCTTGTACAGGAGTAAGATGGGCATTAAAATAATATTTATTAAAGAAGCGTATTTATCACAAGTGAGAGATTTTCACTCCTGCCATGTTTCAAAATGATTTTTGGTTGGGACATATAATGGCAGAAAGTGAAGGTGCATGGAATTACTCATTGTTTTTGAAAAGTGTCATATTCCCCTAAAAGGTGGGGTAAAGAGGTTGCAGAAACCTCCAGAGGTTTCTCAGTGTCATCTAAATGATACTTTTTTTTTTTTCTTCCCCTAAAAAGAGTGCTGGAAACAGGTTAACAAACCCCAATATTTGGAAGTCCCCATGATCTGTTCTTTCTCAAATCCAGATGACAGCAGGAAATGCAGATCCAGCAACATTTCTGGAATGGCCATTAGACTTTAACCATCCCCTCCTGAGAACAGCGGCAGTGAACAGAGCTTTTTCTGATAGTTAATTTAGCCAGCTCTTTGAATGTGGCAACAAAGATATATTCAAGCATTTGTGGATCAGCTATGTAATGAAACTTTCTTTCTTACAAATTCTGTGGACTTTTTTTTTCAAATGAGTTATCTCAAACTTTAGGAACAAAGGAAAGTGATCTGCTATCAAACGTCTTAATTTTGAAATGGACTTGTTTCTTAACTTTTTATTTCAGTTTCTTTTTTTTCCTACTTTCTTCTGGGGAATTTTGTAATCAGCTCAAAATACCACTGCCAGTGCTGTGACTGCAACTGCCAATACACTCTGCCACAGTCATATCCTTCTTTTATTGGAAATATCCCTGTCTGAAGACTGATTTTCTTGTCTTGATGAGTAAGCACTATCTAATGTGGAGAAAAGATAAGTGTAAATAAGTGTGTACCAAGTAGGTAATTCAAAACATGGTTACAGGTTCAGTTATTGATAAGAGTAATGATTTTTGTGTCATAAATGTGTCAAAATACTTTACATGGAATTAGTAATCCTAAAATGCAGCGTTACTGAAAACCTCCATATATATGTAAGTGTGGCGGAATATTGTCATTTTCTGCTTTCCTGAAGTAGCTTGAATGACTTTGGAATTGATTATTGATTTTTTTTTTTTTTTTAATTTCAGTAAAATATGAAAGAATCAAGTTCTTGGTAATTGCATTGAAGAGTTCTGTGGAAGTCTATGCATGGGCACCAAAGCCATACCATAAATTTATGGCCTTTAAGGTAACAGTACATTTCAGCCGTAAGTAGGATTTTTCTCATAGCCACTTACAGTTACCCATTTTACAAAAATGTTCTAACATTTTATCATAGCCGTATTACAAGTTCTTTGGTAAATCTGTCATGAACTTTGTATAATATTTTAATTAGAAGTCTTTTTAGCTCTAAGAGGCAGTACACTTAAAGTTTAAATTGTAACTGAGCATAAACTGATAATCAGAGTGACACAATATCACAACTGTATGTTTCATCTCCCCGTAAATGAAATATGAGGCAGCAAAGAAATGAACTGAGTCTAAACATCTTCATCTGAGCAGAACAAGTCATTAAGTGATACTCAGCATTGTTATTTTTTTTAAACACTCCAAGAGTGAAGTTAGCTGTCTTGCTATAATTACCAGACTGATTTACAGACAGTTACTGTCAGTTGTGCAGATTGAAGTAAACACTATGAGAGTGTCAAATTGCTCTGAACTTTGGGGGAAACATTCTTACTAAAAACCAAACAGATCAACTAAAGTAAACCCCACAGAAAACATCTTACAGTATTATGTGATTGAAATGTAACAGGTTGCAGAGTAATCTCTCCTTTTCCATGAGAGACATGTTAGCCTAACTGGTCTGATGGATGGGGGCCAGAGGGACGTGGGAGAAATAAACACATAATACGTGCATTAGAGCATGTTTTTATAAAAGTCACTGTGCTTCTAAGCAGTAGAATAAATCTCACTGATGGTTGTCTCACAGTCGTTTGGAGAATTGGTACATAAGCCATTGCTGGTGGATCTAACCGTAGAAGAGGGTCAGAGACTAAAAGTGATCTATGGCTCCTGCGCTGGCTTCCATGCCGTTGATGTGGATTCAGGATCAGTCTATGATATTTATCTACCAACACATGTAAGAACTGCGTCTGGGGTCGGGTTTTTTTCTTTCTTTCTGGCTCCCTCCCCTTCTGCCCGCTTTCTCTCCCCTTTCCTTTCCTCAGATTACCAGTATGTCAGGCTGTCCCTGTGGATCACTGCCAGATGCCAGCCACCCTCCAATTGGGTGGAGGGGTCTGAGCAAATGCAGCCACCTGTGCTTAGGGGCTTATGCCTCGCTCTCTGTCCTCTCCTCGTGGTCAATATGTGTCCATGGTTGAGAGCTGCCCACTCAGCTCTGACGTGGGCCGACATGACTGTTTCAGAGATAGCAGCTAAACGGCTGAGTGCATTGCAAATGCCCAGCAGAGGTGGAGGGAAGGTAGCAGTGCAAATGGCATGACAGCCCACTGGTGAGATTGAACAGGGTTGGCAAAGGCCAGGTGGTCTTAGGTACCAAGGTTTCCTGTTCATTGTACACAGAGGTGTCAGATGGGTCTCCAGTGTGTGATGCACCTCCCCAAGCACTATTCACTACAGTGCTGCATCTGGGCTGCTTGCCCCTTTGAGCCCAGGGAAAGAAATAGGTGCTCCTACAGAGAAGTTAATCTTTCCTGGTTTTGGATGAGAGGATTTGTGCCCCAAGGGTTTTCAAGTCTTTGTTGCCATTGTATAGCACTTCTAGCTCAGGGGGAGCAGAGCTAGTGCTTCTAAAGTGAGTGAATCCCCGATCTGCTGTCAGCCAAAATCAAAAATCACCCAGTCCTTTCTCCCAGCAGAGGCTCTGGGGCATTAAAACAAAAGGTGTCCTCCTCTCTTCTGATTCTGTAGATCCAGAGCAGTATCCAACCTCACGCAATCATCATTCTCCCAAACACGGATGGGATGGAGCTACTGGTCTGCTACGAGGATGAAGGAGTTTATGTTAACACATACGGAAGGATAACTAAGGATGTGGTTCTGCAGTGGGGAGAAATGCCAACTTCAGTTGGTAAGTGCCTCTGGCAAATCATATACAGCGGGCTGTTAGGGAGCATGAGTATGTGCACGTGGGCAGAAAGAAGGTGCATTGGGTTTGCCTTCAGATTCAGAATCAACGATGCTGTAGTATTCCTGGAAAACAACTGCACAAAGTGGAGAGTTATCATATGGGTCTGTTTTGTGTTGAGTTTTTAAGAACAAAATCCAAACAAGCAAGTTGTGGAGTTCAGGAGTGAAAAACTCACCAGGCCCTCTGTGGGCTGCTGCAGAATTTTTTCCAGACAGCCACAGAGTTGTGGAAACCTTTCAGTATAAAGACATGTAAGGTGGCAGGTGGGCAAGACATGATTATGGACAATTCTATATAGATAATAGTCTGTATCTGATTTGATATATTTACTTTAATTCACCTGCAAATTGCTCACCTACCCTAGCATGATAATTCTCCCACATCTCTCCAGGTCAAAATAAGGTAGTTTTGAGAGTGGGAGCAATGAGTGTAGTAAAATGGGGCATGAATTTGTTACAGAGACAAGTACACACCAGGATCCTTCTTACTGCCTGTGCTGCCCTGTTTCAGTGCTGAGTATAGCATGGGCTGTGGTCACACCTTCCTTTTGTTGGGGAGGCCTATTGCATTTTATGTGGTTTGGAATGGACGCATGTGTTGGGAGGTGGCTGCTGATAGCTGTTCAAGCAACATGAACAATAACGGAGGAGGACATTTGAAGAAGTTTCATGAACAGCATGTTCACTCCTGTGGTGATTAACTCTTGACGAGATCTAAAAGCAAGCAGAATTTATTAGCTGGCAAATTGCAGAGCCTTCTGGGTCTGGAGTGCCTGTGAAGTAAATGACACTGAGGCAGCTGACACCATCTGAACATCTCATCTGACAATTTTTAGAAGCTATTTGGCCCAGTTACCACGAGTGACATATTTAAATAACTTTTCAGCATGATGGTATATGCAGTGTTATAGGTATACATTATACTGTAGTTGATAATATGATTTAATTTCACCGAAAATAATATGAAAAATTTTATAAACGGAAAATACTGCAAATTAAATATTTTTTAATTTTGCTTGCTAAGAGCTATTGTTCTTCTTATTTTTCTGTTAAGTATGTATGCAAATCAGAGGCAACAGCTTATTCTTCATTAAGTTCCCATATGTTATTTTTGGCAGTGTTCCTAAGACTATCCATCAAATTGCTTTTTGAATATACCTTTTCATAATGCTGGTGACTTTCCTCTTTTATTTGATTTTTTTACTGCTATCAAGAACAGATTTTTTTCCTCATGCTACTACTAATCTGTTTTCCCCCAGTGACACTTTAAGGAAAAATGCCTGATTTTTCGATTTGTGCACAAAGGAAAGCAGTATGACAAATAATAGTATTTCCACTTGAAGAGCTTAATATGAACCTCTTTTAAGATATACAGAATGCTTTTCAGACCAATTGGCTTTCTCAAGGAGATAATTTTTTTGAAGTTATTACTCCTGCTAAAGGAGGCTAGTTCATTTTTTTCTAGTTTTCTCTTTCCCTCTCTTTCTGTTTTTGGTGACAAGCTCCTTCAAGGAGGAGACATAAGACACAGTGTTGGTGACATTCTGGAGTGGACAGGTTTAGTCTGTTTAAACCTTGGGTTCTGCTTTCCCCTTGTCAACACCTAATTAGCCTGTCTCTTTGCCAAACTTGGGAGAAAAAGCCTGTGTAAAAACTCAATGTTCCTTCCATTTAATTGAAGGTTGTAAAGTTCCCTTTGTGTCGTGAATGCTCAGGGAAAAAGTATATAACTAACATAGAAAACCCACGGGGAAATTTTTTTTAAAAAGAAGGTATTTTTAGGCATCATGAAGGTGCTGAGGACAGAAATAGCACTCTGAACATGTGCATAGTTGTAATATGCACATGCAGGTAATTTTTAACTAGAGTGCGTCAGTGTATTCCTCTGCTTTTTCAGTTCCTCCGCGCTGCCTTCTATCTGTCCTAATGGGGCGTGTGCTGTGTTTTCTTTCCAAAGCGTACATCCGATCCAACCAGATTATGGGTTGGGGAGAAAAAGCTATCGAAATACGATCAGTGGAAACTGGACACTTGGACGGTGTGTTCATGCACAAAAGGGCACAAAGACTGAAGTTCTTATGTGAACGCAATGACAAGGTATAATTTCCCCCGGCACAGTTTGTTGTCAAGATGATAAACATGCATCTGGGTACTTGGGTTGGGTTGACTCTGACCAGCACCTACCTAGCCTCTCACTCACTCTCCCATGGGATGGGGAGATAATAGAAGGAAACCAAAACCACTCCTAGATCAAGATAAAGTTCAAGAAGGACAGCAAAAGCTGCACATGCAAGCCAGGCAAAATAAGGAGCTAATTCACAACCTCCCGCTGACACTTCCCAGAAAGCAGTGCTTCAGCATGCTTAACACTTGCTTGGGAAGACAGATGTCATCACCACAATGTCCCCCCCGTCCTCTCCCTTTCTCTGAGCTTTTATTGCTGAGCATGATGTTATGTGTTACGAGATATCTCTTTGGTCAGCTTGGGTCGGCTGTCTCCCAGCATTGTCCCCTCCCAGCCTCTTTCCCATCCCCAGCCCACTGGCCTGTGAGGGGTTCCAAAAGGAGACCTTGATGCTGCGCAGGCGTTGCTCAGCAGTAGGCGAAACACTGGTGTGTTAACAACATTGTTTAACCACATATGCAAAGCCCAGCACCATACGGGCTGCTAGGAAGAACGTCAACTCCATCCTCACCAGACCCAGCACAGCACTGCAATTGCACTGTACATATCAGGGACAGTGAAGGCAAATTAGAGTCACTCTGTCCTACCTGTTGAATTTACCAATGTCTTCTCTTCCCAGGTTTTCTTTGCCTCCGTACGGTCAGGTGGAAGCAGTCAAGTCTATTTCATGACCCTTGGCAGGACTTCTCTTCTGAGCTGGTAGAAGCAGTGAGATTTGGTGAGGAATTGCTGACATCAGAGTCTGAGATCTTCATAACTTGGAATTATTTTCAACTGGAGTACAGACCTGCACTAATGCAGCACTCTGTGTAAATGTGTGTGCAGGAATCACTGGTGTTAGGTTTCTTTTTGTTTTTCAACTGAGGCTGCGATGCAGCTGGTGCTGTAAAGATACTGCCATCAGGTGCTACAATGTCTTTGAGATTTGGGATCACACTAGAAAGCTACAGGTCTTCTTTTCCCTTCAGCTCCAGGATTCCTAGGCTTTGAAGGACTCTGTTAGTGTTAAAACAGAGAGGGGGGAAAAAAAGGAAAAAAAAACCCACAGACTTAACATGAACATGTTGTTGAGTGGACAAGGGACAGGCAAGAGAAGGTGAGAAGTGGTGTAGAGAGTCAGACTGGCTGAAACAGAGGGCAGATCTAGTCTAGTAATGTTAACAATGTATTTAATTGACATTTCTTTTTTGTAATGTGACAATATGTGGACAAAGAGGAAGGTGCAGGTTTTAAGAAGTTAATATTTATAAAATGTGAAAGACACAGTGACTAGGATAACTTCTTCTTGGGGTCAGGGAGGGTGGGAAGGGGCTTGGGGTGGAATTCTTGGGTTTTTTTGTTTCTGCAGTTTTATTTTGGCCTGGCCAATAACTTTAGTCATTTTCTGTGTACCAGGTATTGCCTGAAACATGTGCAGATGATAAAAAAAAAAAAAAAAGAAAAAAAAAGAAAAAAAAGGAAAAAAAAATTCATTTTCTATAATGATTCTGTGTTAGGCCAGAACTTGGTTATGTCACAGTATTAGCACTGCCTCAGTTAAAGGTTTAATTTTTGTTTAAACCTAGAAGTGCAACAACAGTTTTACCACAGTCTGCACTCGCAGAACTAAAGAAAAAAAAAAAGAAAAAAAAAAGAAAAAAAAAGAAATAAAATCCAAACTACATATGTTTATTTTTTGTGCCTACCTCATTGTTTTTAAAGCATAAAATAAAAGAGGTGGTTTAGTTTATACGTTTTTAGATGAAAACCATTAATGTCTAATTTAATCTTAATACCAAAACTACCAGATTGAAAGGTTTCTGACTGTTATTGCATAGCAAGTTTCAGCAGGAGGAGGAGACAGTGGTCCGTTGGGGCAATAGTGGTAGCGGTATGGCAGTGAGACACTGATTAATGTAATTTGCTTACAAAATTTGGTGAAGCAAGCATTTTTCTAAACCAGTTTCATCCTTAATAGAAGTCTGAATTTAGCCTAAAACCAGAGGTTTCACACTTCTAACATGTGGGCTTAGTAACAGGCAGGTAAAAATAACTAGGCTAGTTCTATAAACTGTTAAATGTTGTAGGAAACATTTTTGGGGCGGTGATGTTTTTCTTTTTTAAGAATGCAATGCACTAAAACTCTTTTAAGAATGTAGTTAATACTGCTTATTCATAAAAACAGCGTATACCTGTGTTTAGATGTAAGATCCCAGCTCTGGCTTTTTTCTTTCTTTTTTTTAAGTCAGTTTTATTTTATGAATAAGTTCTGACATTTGTAATAAATGTCTTGAGAGTAATAATTTGTTTAATGGCTACATGTTCATTACTTGAGAAACCTTGAGTGTATAATAATCTGTTGGTGTTGTAATAATGCACAGTGTCACGATTCAGCCATTTTCCTTTTTGTTTTCACTTTTTTTTTTTTTTTAAATACCTTTGGTGGGGTACTTTGTTGACAGCTGCCTTAAGCTGTTCATTCAGTGAACAGGCTCTCAGTGTTTCATGGGCTTTGTCTTCTGCTGCGGTTAACTTTCCTTCATGGCATGACAGGTAGGGCTTTTTAAACACGTATTCTTCAATTCAGTCAAGCCAATGGCTCGAGTGACTGGTCACACAATCAATTACGAGCCAAGAGCACCACGTGTGCAAAGCTCAGACTCAACAGACCCTTCTTTTGGTGTCAAATCTGACTGCTGTAAATCCTTCAACCCCGATCAGCGTTGCTGCTGAAGACTCCTTTGAACATTGTAGACAGTTGAAAAGAGAGCGGTAAATGCGTACCGCCAGCGCACGCATGTGCACACACACCCC
Source organism: Athene noctua (assembly GCF_965140245.1). Taxonomy (NCBI): domain Eukaryota; kingdom Metazoa; phylum Chordata; class Aves; order Strigiformes; family Strigidae; genus Athene; species Athene noctua. The sequence goes on from NC_134037.1 coordinate 194,490,833, forward strand.
ACACACACCCCTCCCCCCAAAAGAATCAAAACTCAAGAAAGCCTTACATTTTCTGGCGGAGGAATACCTAGAACTAATTTTTTTTAATTGTATGACTTTTGGATAGCGGTGAAGGTGAAGGTGAAGGATGCGTTCTTTTCAGGCCCGGTGGGGTCAGCCAGAAGAATGATCAACCTTTTGTACTATAATGAACTAAAGGGGACTCAGAAACACAACGTGATGGTAGACATATGGGTGTAATCACACAGCTGCCCTGTAGCGTAGTTTGACGAAGCTGATTCAATCGAATGTCAGTCTGCGGGATTTAAATCTTCCAGCGCTATGTGGTCAAAAATTAATCTAGTCCTTGAAAGCTGATGCTATTCACCTAGAGGAAGATTCTTCAGTACTGTAGGGATGCCCAGGTCATGGATACGTGCTGTTGAAGTTTTGAGGCTCCGGGGAGAGGGGGAAATCTCCCTCCTTCGGTGGGGCTGCCTGCCTGGCAGCTTCTGCCTCCATGGAAGTGCCAACGTGGCAAGGTAAAAACAGTATTACAAAACCACTACGTACACCAACATTGAACTCTTCAAACAGTGCTTTTGTAAGCAAAGAAGAAAAGAAAAGCTCCTAGGTTTAGTTTTAAGCTTTAATAAGTAATAATTTTCTGTATCTTTTAAGTCAAAGTAACCCTAACTTGTATGACTGCAGTGTTTTTATTTTTTATCTTATGCACATGTTATGTTGGAGAAAATGTTTACAAAAATGGTTTTGTTACACTAATGTGCATCACATATTTATGGTTTATTTGAAAGTGATTTTTTTGTGGGTTTTTTAGTTTTTCATAGTAGTAGTAGTACACTTTTTGTGATTTATAACCCCAAACTCTGCTGATTATAAAGATGCTAAACAATAATACAAAATGACAAACTGCATTAAAATTACTAATCGTAGAGCTGCAAAGCAGACTGGTGACAAGTAAAACACTCAGCCTTTTTTTTGCAGTGCTATCTAACTTGTCTTCTGTGTATTATGGAAATTACTGTTTTTTCCCCGTTTTTCCTTAAATAAAGTCAAATTGACACCTACTGTATGTGGAAAGTATTTTGAATATCTGCTGGCTGCAGAAATCAAGCTGCATGTTGCCTAGTTGCATGTATCATAAGAGCAAAAGCCTTATTGTCAAATCTCATAATTTTAGAGACTTTGACAATGAATGTGGGCTTTTGAGGGCTTTTTTGTTGTTGTCCTTTTTTTTTTCTTTAAAGCCCTATCTCCTGGTGCAGTTGCTCTTTTGAGAATTACAGTTTTCTTTTTAAAGGAAAAAAGTGACAAGCTTAGAAACACTAGTGAGCACCCGAAAGAAGAAGTTGCACAAAGGAGAACCTGGGTGCGTTGTGAACGTGCTCTCCCACCAGACCACTTTCGGGCACGTGATTTTTGCGATCTGGCATTACTTATTGCCAAGAGAGCGTGATGAACAGGAGTCCTGAGACAGATTCTTGCATGACATAAAAGCACAACTCCAAAAAAAAGTCGGGCTTTCCAAGTCATAAGCTGTCTCTACTGAGCAGGTTTGATGTAAAGCCACTGTTTTCACTCCTTGTTGCTTTCTGGCCTTTGCCCATGTTTTTCCACCGTGGGTTGTGTCTGTTTTCTGAAGTGGAGATAAGCAGTAGACGTTTCCTTCCGACTAGGCTGGTCTCTGCAAGAGGAGGAGGAAGTCTGTGTTCTGGGCTCCTGCCTTTCCTCGCACTTTCATCTGCAGAAGGCATGGAATGTGGTATAAGTTGAAAAATGTTTCAGGGTTTCACTTGTTTCCTAGGGACAAAGGTATCTGAAATCTTTGAGCCCCACAGCTTTTCCGCTTCTGCAAGTGTAGATACTGGCTGAGCTTAAAAAACCGACAGGACCAACCAACCGCTGGTCAGGCTCCTGCCAGCTCCACTCCAGTTACTGCTCCAGAGCTGCTGATTTTCTTCAGTCATTCTTGACCTGTTGAAGACTTCCCTCAGTTAAACATACTTAGCATAGTCAAGCACCTAAGCTGCTTGTGAAGACAGATACGAGCTGTTGCTTGCTACAGTATGCAGTAAGTAACTGAAAGCAGCACCCCTAGGCATGAGCTTCACAGTGGGCGCTGGCAGAGGCAGTTGAGAACATGCAAAACCCTCATGCTCCTGTGAAGAAAGACACAACTGCAGTGATTTACAGGAAGAAGGAAATAACTGAGAGCATTGGAAATGGAGCAGCAGATCTCATTCCTGTAGTAAGTACACAGGACAGAAGAGAACAAACAGTGCAGCAAAAGAACATGTGTGTCTTCAAAGTTAACAACTGCAGTAGTAAAACCAGAGAAAAAAATGATCAAACATCAAAAGGAGCGTTTGAAGGAATTTTTTTACAAAGCTTTTAAATATGCAAACTAAATGTTAGCAATGAAAAGTGCAGAACACTTGCCCATGAGATTAAGGTTAAAATTGTGCAAATTCAAAAAGACAGAAGAGACAGCCCTTTTTGGTGGATTGCTTTGCTGAAAGACACGTGCCAGAGCATTTGGGTTGTACAGGACCTTAAATGAAAGGCGGGGGGAAAGGGTTTTGTGGGCCGCCGCTTTTTGTGCGGAGAGATCGTTAATTCTTCTGCTTGTGTGTATATCATGGTCTGGGATGAGGACTGTAATACTGCTAAAAAGAGACTGAAGTTGTTGGAGAAACAACTTCAAATGCAAGAAAAGAGCCTGTGACGGAGAGGGGACTTGGCACCGTGTGTTCAACATGAGACTCTGCTGTATCAAAATGGTCTGGTAACACCTGGTGTAAGTGCATTTCCACCTCAGCATCCAGTGCCCTGTTACCCACCTGTGAGCTCCAGCATCTCAGCCCAAAGCTGTTTCTTTTTCCAGCATCACTGAAGAAATACCAGCAGTGAGCTGTGCAGTGTTGCTTGAGTGGTATTCTGCAAGTACTTCTCACAGCTGGCCTGGTTCACTTGCTGCTGGCTCTTACTTTGCCCTTAAATCCCAAGCATTCCAGCAGGGAAGCAATCCTGGGAATATAACTGTGAGAAGACTGCTTTTGCCGCATGAGGAACATGCTTTACGTCCAGGATTTCAGCTGCATATGAGGGGTGTCCCTTGCCTGCTGGGCTATTTTGGTGCCTGTAAGGGACGCAAGTTCAAAGGGCCATGTGCGCTCAGCAGCTGTAAAAATGTTGGCTGCAGCTCTCTTCCAGTATGTGCAAACGCACTGCTAAGCTCCAGCATCTATCTCTTGGCCTATTTCCAACCTGTTAAAGGTGGGAAGGCTGGTAACAACTGTCTTCTTTCGAAGATCTCCTTTCTTAGGAGTTTTTTTTAATACATTGCAGTGTTGGTGCTGATCTAGGGGGGTGTGGAAACACAGAGTCAGATGCCAGTATTGCTGTGTGGACTGCTGGGGAGGTTACTGGAGAGAAGGAGAGAGGAAAGTGTTCTGTTGTTTAAGAAAATAAATCCCTGACTCAATAAAAGAATGCCTATTTCAGCTGAGGAAATGACACTTTTTTTTCCCCTTTGTTCACTTATATCAGGAAATTCACTTTAATGTTTCATTCTCAGGCTCTTGTTCTATGGGGTAAATATGTAGCATGGAAAAGTCAGATTAATTTGTTCCAACTGCTGTACACAGTTCAAATTTTACTTGCTCTCTGTGTGAAATTTTTATTGCACAAGCTCTTATTTATCATTCACTGTAATTTGTCCATTTAAAAGGCATTACCACACTTCTATTTTATTTTAATATTTCCATCTCCTAAGCAATTTTGCCCATGCCACATTAGCCATGGAAAAAACTCTTTTCTGTCTATGAAACAACTGTTGGAGTGAAGGGATTGTAAAATACTGTTTGTCTCTTGTCACAGGGAGATGACAGACAATTTTCAGTAGAGTCCTGTCTGTATAGTTAGTAAGACTCTAGTCTTATGATCAGCCAAAGCTGAAAGACAGAAGAAAGTAAATGATGTATTTAGTAGCATTTAGTGAGTCAGAGAGATAGAATGTGTTTAGTAGCTTTTAGGGAGTCAGAGAGATAGTTAGAAAACAGATTTTTAAAAACAGTTTTAAGGTTGAGATCTTTCACCTCAGCTGTTAAACCATCTTAGCCCTTTGGGGTACTGGTCTCTCCCTTGGTGTTTCCTGAAGGTCATGGAGTGTAACCCACAGGGTTGCTTTCCTGGGCCAGATATTGATACTGACTTTGGCAATTGAGACAGAAAGCCCTTAGCAAGTCTAGATGTGTGAGAAAGCAAAGCATAGAGGGAATTCAGGTTTTACATTTTGTTGCAGTGATTTCCAAATTTTTCACCAATGCTAAGCATACACATGCATGTAGATGGTGTAGAGCATGCTTACGTGCAACAGGGAAGCATCCTGGCTTTTGGCAACCCTGTATCTCCTGTGGCTGGAGCCACAAGGAAGAAAGTGGACCTGGGTCCTTCTAGAAAAGCCTTGTAAAGAGCCTTAACCCCCACTGCAGGCTTAAGCATTTGTTTAACTTCAAACATAACGCAGGCATAATCTAACCTCCATTCTCCCAAGCACTTTGTTGTGTCCTAACCTCCACCTGATGCTTAAATGTAGTCCTAAATCTGAAGGCAGACTTCCTAGCAATGGATCCTACCATGGTGCAAATCAATTCTACCATGGTGCAGACTGCACAGAGCAGCTGGCAGAGCCAGACTTGTTTGCACATACAGAAGCTGTACCCTAAGAACTGACTTGGTGGGCTTCATTAAGTCCTAAACCTACCCCAGTCAAATCACAAGAACTTCTGGAAAATTCATATGGAAATTTTCTCAATGTTTCAGTAATGAAATTAACTGAAAGATAAGAAGAGAGCACAAACTGACATGGAATGTTAAAATGCAAAGTATGTAATTATAGACTCACAGTTGTAATGATTCTAATGGATATCAGAGACAAGTATAAAAGGAGAATAAATTCTTTCAGGGCATAAAGAATCAGTTATGGGTAATTAAGCTGCAATTATCATTACTGTGCTGCTATGATAGGGTTTTTTTAAACTAATTTTTGCAAAATGGAATAATGCAAGTTAAGCATGAATTCTTCTATTATCTGCCATTCAGACAAAAACATTTTTCTAGTGCTTTTCAAAATGTGCCAGTGGGACAGATCTCAGTTTTACACTAGTGAAAACACTAGGGATTTTATGAAGTGATTTACTTCACATCACACAGCTGTTCAGTGGCATCATTTAACTCATGAAAACATGAAGTGCATAAATCCATGCCTGCTGCCAATCACGTAAGCCAGCAATCAGGTTTTTCACATGCTTTAGATGAAGTGATTTGGTAAATTGGTAATCCAGGGCTCTTAATGCAGAGCAAGAGGGACAGGGCTTAGAGTGGCCAACAGTGTTCTTGGTTTAATCCACAGTCCTGAGATGGCTGAACCTGGAAATCAGCTGTTGGAAAGTTTCAGTTTACAATATTGAGACAGTCATTGATGTCACCTTGCCTTTTAAAAGGGCCCTCATAAAATGTGTCAGGTGAGCAGCTGATCCATGAGCAGGCGTGGTATGTGAAGGACCAGTAGTTCTGCTCATGAAATCAGAGACCAGAGATGGCAGTGGCATTACAAATGATGAGCCAGAAAGGCAGCAGACCACCTTCTCTCCGTCTCTTTAATGTCTTAAGCCACTGAAGACTTTGCAGCTGGAAAGTAACTCCTTACTGGTACCAGTGTACAAACTTAGATGTTAGAAGTAACAACACAAACTTCAGACAGAGGTTAATTTTGCCTGTATTGCATGGTATCCCACACGAAGGAGCAAGGAAATTAATTCTAGGTTTGCTCCTAGCACTTTCTCTCTACAGGTGACCCAAGGCAGTTAGGGGTGTTTGCAGAGGGATTACTCCAGGTCCCTAAAGCCTGGATGCCTTTTGGTATCCTGGCTGGCTTCCAGCTGCTACTGCAGAAATGTTGGGGTTCCCAGAGTGATGGGGGTGTCTCAGATGCCTTGGGCATCTGGAAGGGAACTGCATGCTTGGGTTTAGGTACCTAAATCCCATCAGCGGTTTTAACACCTTTGTCATGATGCTAAACTCCTCAGTGCAAGGCTTGTCATCTCTTGCGTGTGTTTGTGTGCTGCCTTGTGTAACTCTAGCCAGTTGATGCTGTAATACAAACCTTTAGAAAAAAAAATATTTTCTGGAAAAAAATGTGGAAAAATTGGAAAATACCACAGTTTAATGTTCCTAACTTAACCCTGACACCTCTTACTACTGCTCAATGTTTAATTACATTTATAGACTTTTCTTGAAGCGTTATACTCACTCTACAACAGATGGTCCTCATGGGAGGGATAAGTGTTCAAAAAACTCTCTCTTTATACTCATTAATTAGTTTGGAGCCTTATGTATATCTTAGTTGATGTCATCCAAAGTGTTCGTTTTCTCACAAATTATATCAACTCAGTATGGTTCATAAATACTAATGAACTTCTCTATATTCCTGTACGGTGAGGGAGAGTTTTCCTTAGAAACTTGGTTTTTTTCCTGTTACCCTAACTTGAAATAAGGCATCAAAGGTTGGATTTTTTAATGGAAGAGAATTTTAAAAGCATTTTGTTTCGGAAAAGTCAAAGTGAAACATTGCAGGCTTTGGTCAAAATTAATTTCTTCACTTCTAATAACTATAATATTTTGCTTGCTGTAATAGCCATCAGGATATCATCATGTTAACTGTAATTTAAATTTTAAAGGTATCTTCATGTTGCTCCCTACATCCATCATCCCTATATGGAGTACTTTTTTAACAGACAACTTTTCTCATGGTCCAGCTCACAAAGTGTTGTCTCCAAAGAAATGTGTTACATCAGGTTACATTTACATTTTTGAGGGGTTGGTATACCTATAAAAACCCATGTGCTGGGTGAGGGAAGCTGCTGATAGGTAAATGCTTTATAAATTTCATGGAATCAATTAAGTATTTTGGAGTGTATCAATTAAACAAAATATTCTGTCTCGGTCAGGCTGACCACAGAGAAAATTTACCTCTGACTTCATCAGAGTACATGCATCTCACAAGACATGTTTTTTCCCCTGGGGAGTATCAGTTAAATGGCAAATTAATTTTCTGATTAAAAAAAAAAGATTGAGATGAAAAATACATGGCCCCCTGTGATTTTCATGTATGAAGCACTGAAGAAATGTTTTGTCCAGTTGGCCAAAGTTTTCACTTGTGAACTGCCCCGTGCCTCGCTATCTGTCCCAGGTGAGAAGCCCCTTGTTGCCTTCAGGCCACAGCACCCACAGGTCTCTGCTGCGGACTTATGGACAAACAAGAGCCATCGCATGTATTTTGCAGAGTGATGGAGTGATGGTTCTTGTTGGAACAACCGAGATGGGGCGGGGGGGGGGGGGGCAGGCAACAACCCCAAGACTCTGCCAAGCATGCAAGCCCTTCCTCAGGTGAGCTAAACACAAGCAGAGAACAAGTCCTTTGAGTTCGGCTGGCTGTGCCTCCAACTCACTGAGGGAAAAGAGATCTTGTGGCAGATGACTGTTAATTAGAGAGGAGATAAGCTGGTTTTTTTCCTAAGGAATAACATGTACCCAGTATAACAAAGGGAGATTTAGGCTGAAAAGGAGGAAAAAGGGTAATTATGCTATGCTATGAAACCAGTGTCGACAACGGAGCCCTCATGTCTGGTGTCTGTTTCTCAAGCTTCTCCTTGGAAGATGATTTCTTCACTGCCTTTAGACATGGCTTCTGCCTAAAAGTGCAAGGTGCATACCTTGATCTTTCTTTTGTGAAGACAGTGCAAAATAGATTTTTCCACAAATCCTGCTTGGGGGCTTTTAAAGAGCAATTCATTACATCAGTGATGACACAGGAGGTAGGCACAACTCCTCATGCCACAGCATGTGGTCAAAAGGAGTAGATTCCCCTTGTGCTCCTTGTTGCACTTGTGCATGTGTCTACAGCAAAAGAAAGACCAGGGAGAGTCTCCATCCCCTGCTAGATGCAGGAGGAAACACGGTAACAAGTGATGGGGAAAAGGCTGAGGTCCTTCATGTCTTCTTTGCCTCGGTCTTTAATAGCAAGACTAGTTGTACTGAGGGAATCCAGCCTCCTCAGCCAGAAGACAGAGACTGGGAGAACAATTTCCCTGCAATCCAGGAGGAGACAGTCAGTGACCTGCTGCATCACACAGACACACACAAGTCTATGGGACCGGATGGGATACACCCGAGGGTGCTGAAGGAGCTGGCTGGGGTGCTCGCCAAGCCCCTTTCCATCATTTCCCAGCAGTCCTGGCTGACCGGGGAGGTCCCGACAGATTGGAAATTGGCCAATGTGACGCCCATCTATGCGAAGGGTTGGAAGGATGATCTGGGAAATTCCAGGCCTGTCAGCTTGACTTCGGTGCTCGGGAAGCTGATGGAGCAGCTCATCCTGAGCGCCATCACACAACACATGCAGGACAACCACGTGATGAGGCCCAGTCAGCATGGGTTTATGAAAGGCAGGTCCTGCCTGACAAACCTGATCTCCTTCCACAACAGGGCGACCTGCTTATTGGATGAGGGAAAGGCTGTGGATGTTGTCTACCTTGACACCGTTTCCCACAGCATTCTCCTGGTGAAACTGGCTGCTCATGGCTTGGATGGGCACACGCTTTGCTGGGTAAAAAACTGACTGGATGGCTGGGCCCGAAGAGTTGTGGTGAGAGGAGTTAAATCCAGTTGGCGGTGGGTCACAAGTGGTGTCCCCCGGGGCTCAGTTTTGGGGCCACTCCTGTTTAATATCTTTATTGATGATCTAGACGAGGGGATCAAGTGCACCCTCAGTCAGTTTGCAGATGACACCAGGTTGGGTGGGAGTGTTGATGTGCTTGAGGGTAGGGAGGCTCTGCAGAGAGACCTGGACAGGCTGGAGCCATGGGCTGAGGCCACCTGGAGGAGTTTCCATAAGGCCAAATGCCGGGGGCTGCCCTTGGGCCACAACAACCCCCAGCAGCGCTACAGGCTTGGGGAGGAGTGGCTGGAGAGCTGCCAGTCAGAGAGGGACCTGGGGGTGCTGATTGACAGCCGGCTGAACAGGAGCCAGCAGTGTGCCCAGGTGGCCAAGAAGGCCAATGGCATCCTGGCTTGTGTCAGCAATAGGGTGGCCAGCAGGGACAGGGAAGGGATCTGACCCCTGTACTCGGCACTGGTGAGGCCGCCCCTCGATTCCTGTGTTCAGTTTTGGGCCCCTCACTACAAAAAGGACATTGAATGACTCGAGCGTGTCCAGAGAAGGGCAACGAAGCTGGTGCAGGGTCTGGAGCACAGGTCGTACAAGGAGCGGCTGAGGGAACTGGGGGTGTTTAGTCTGGAGAAGAGGAGGCTGAGGGGAGACCTCATCGCCCTCTACAGCTGCCTGAAAGGAGGGTGCAGAGAGCTGGGGATGAGTCTCTTTAACCAAGTAATAAGCGACAGGACAAGAGGTAATGGCCTCAAGTTGTGCCGGGGAAGGTTTAGACTGGATATTAGGAAGCATTTCTTTACAGAACGGGTTGTTAGGCGTTGGAATGGGCTGCCCAGGGAGGTGGTGGAGTCCCCATCCCTGGAGGTGTTCAGGAGTCACACTGACATAGCACTTGGGGATATGGGTAGTTGGGAACTGTCAGTGTGAGGTTAATGGTTGGACTGGATGATCTTCAAGGCCTTTTCCAACCTAGATGATACTGTTATTCCATGATTCTGTGAAATCAAACAGCATTATTCAGCACTGTTGCTCATGCTTTCACAGAGAATATTTCACAATCACATTTCTTAACTAAGACCAATGCGATATATTGGTCCCCTGGGATCAGTTTGCAGCTGAGATTCATTGCAGCAGAACATGTGTTCCTATAAGACCAGTCACAACAGAGGGTCTAGAGAGTGACTGTTAAAACCTTCCCTTATGGGTTTTTCCCAGTCAGAAATCTGGAAGTGAAATCTCTGAATCTGGATTCTGCAGGAACTTGGATAGAGTGTAAACCAGAAGAAAGCTGGAAATCTCTCTAAAGACAACCGCACTCTAGGTATCTCAGGACGATGAAAGTTAATTGAGGTGAACTGTGAAGAAATGGGTAATGGATATTTGCCTTCTGCTGGTAGAACGTGGTGAGCTCCATCTTCTGCTCTCTGGTTTTTAGGCACCCCATGATCATAGTACAGCCAGGGATTGTACCGAAGTTACTTCCAAACCTGTCTGTGAGTTCCTGTATGCACCAAGGCAAGGGAGCAGATGGCCCCCACAAACATCCCTGTGCCTGGCATCTGTTGATTTCTGCTCCTGCAGGACTGACAAGTCTCCTTCACCAGACCCTTTGGAGCCATGGGGGGCTGGTTGATGGGGGGCTGGCCAGCCACTGACCACAGAGCAACACCACCAAGCCCACCCGTGCCTTTGCTGGCCCTCTTCATGGAAGGTGGTAAAGTGCTCTTAGACCTGTGTGTTTTGGTGGTCTCCTTACGTGGGTCTGCCACTGTGGGTAACCTAGGCTGGGGTGAGGAATCTGCTTTTGCTACTTAGTGCCTCGGGGACCCCGAGGGCTGGCTGTAGTGAGCTTGACTGTGATTGTTCCCCCTGGCAGCTCCACTACAGAGAGTAGGAAGAAGAGTGAGAGGTTATGAAAATGAACAAAGTGAAGTTGCTGATTTCTTTTTGCCTCACTTCTATAAATAGAATTAACCCTTTTGGTTTCAGTTTTATTTCTAGTCATGGAGAGCACTGTGTTCTCATTCCCATTGCTGAAGTGGCTAAAATGGCTCCCAGGTCTTCTTCCCATTCCTTTGCGGTAACAGCACTGAGTGGAGTAAGACGTTATTTCCCAGTGTCTGGGAGATGTTTGCATGGTGGGGTCAACTATACAAGAGCTCAAGTTCCTCTCTCAACACCCCTAGGAGAGGGAGCAGAAATGCCATGGACTGCACTCTAGTGGAGCTGGTGTTGGGTGCTGCCAATGGCTGTGCCCCATAGCTGGAGGACACAGAGTCTGTGGAGGCTAGTGACGCGCTGCACCTGGTGCTGCACCTTGGGGTTGGCCAAGCTGGGTGCCACTAGCTGGGGGAAGCTCCCTGCAGTAGACCCCACTGCTTGGTGAGACCTGCCGTTTAGGATCATTCCCCACCTGGCTGCAACTGCTGCAGGAGAAGCAGCTTGCTTCCATCTGGCAAACATGACTTTAGGGCCTGCAGGACAAGTTAACTTCTCAGAAGTTTGAGAGGCTTGTATTTTCACAGCAGCTATAAATTCAATCTTATTTGGAGAAGTGTTATTGGTCTCATTCCCTCCTCTTTTTTTTTCTGCTGTCTGTCCTTCCTTACTTTCTTAAGTAGCTATCATACTTCTGTTTCTGCCCAAAGCAATGTTTGTCTTGCAATGTAATGGTCTGAAGCAACACACTGGAGATTTTTTCAGAGGATGCAGCTATTGCTAGTACTAGCAAAAATGCGACTATGGGGTGCTGGGATTGCATTTCTGCACTGCAGTGTGTAACTGTGCATGTATCCCAGTGCAACTATCCCAAGATGGACAGACAGTCTAGCTTTTAATCAAACAGCTTTGGGCTAATATGGAAATTTGTGCAAATAATAGATTATTTGCATGAAGGGATGAAGCTGCAGAAGAGGTTTTGAAGAGGCCAAATCCAAATCTTGCCTCTAAATTGGCCATCTGTTTGCAAAATGTATATCAGTAAATGCTATAATTTCATGTACGTGACTTTGTTTCAAGTTAGCTGTGGTAACTCTGAGGCTTGACTAATGAAGTTTTGTAGTAGCCATCTTCATTACTTACTCTGGAAAGCATTGTCTGGGACGACATTTCTCAAACACCAAGTGCAAAAGCCTAGAAGTTCCTTCAGGATTTGAAATACGGTGCTATTAAGCAAGCCCATTTTGCAAGTTCTAATCTCACTCCAGGAAACACCATTCTTGTGAAGAGGTGACCATCAGAAAAGTGCATCCAGTTTCCTTCCAGTAATATTTGGACTGAGCTTGTATGTCTTGCTGGCACACAGGACAGGTTCTTGTGGGACTCCTGTGCAGTGAGAATAGACTGGGAGATGCTCAAAAATCTGAAGTTTGCAGAGGCAGTGGCAGTAAATATTGTTTTCAAGGTTGTAATGGGTCAGACATAAAAAAGTGTGTCTTTGCCAGGTGAATAACACTGATGCTGTGCATATAAATACTTCTAATCATAATGCACAAAGTCTGCTTCTTGCAGTCTCTTGACCACTTAGCATGTTGCAAATATTTAATATTATTTTTTTCAATTATTTTGATGAGCACATTAAGATAACCAACTTCAAGCCACAGTCTAGAGAGGTTCACATCTCAGGTAAAGAAGGTTTCATTGCTGTTTCACAGTAAGATTTTTCACCGAGGCCACGGAGACTTGAGGGTTGCTTGGGGCTGGCAGTTTTGTTATCAGTGTGTATGGTGTTTGTAGCATGCAGGTATGAAGACTCTGTGGATCTCCTCTTGGAAAGTTTGAATGGCGGCTGTATTTATCCTTCATAAGATTTTAACATTTAAGCCTATTCTAAAAAAGCCTCCAAGAAAAACAAAATTTCATCTACCCAGTTAAAAACTGGTTCAATTAATTCTAGCACTTGGGATTTCTCTTGTGGTTTTTCCTAAACTAGGGAGGGTTTTCCTGGAAGGACCTTTGAGGTCACTGCTATACTGCTGCTTTGATGATTAATTCAGGTAAACTCCTAGTAATGGGTAGTGAGAAACAATCTTTTTCCAGTAGAAGTACAGTACATTTTAAATATAAAGTCCCTTAGATGGAATGTAATCATCTCCTTACTATATGTTTTTAAGATATATTGTGGCAGAAAATCTTGAGAGATGTTAGCCATGCAAACTCAAATTGTGGCTCCTTGTTATTTTCCCCTTCATACATTGCACTTTTTATATTGCTTTACTTTTTATAGTCTTATTGCAAGAAAATGGACATTAAGCTTATTATATTTAAGAGATATTGCAGAGAAATTTAAATGATGCCTAAATAAAGCCTGTCTAAAGACCAAGATTATTCCGTATTGAGAGAATACACCTGAATTGTTTAGGCTGCACAAGAGCTGGACTTGAGCAAACCCATTTGGCCATGGTTGACTGAGGTTTCTTCCTTTCTCTGGTGCAATGCTGAGACAGGGTCAGATTCAGATTTTGTCAGTCCCCAGGTTTGAGGTTGTTTAGGCCAAATGTCTCATTTTGTGTCATCTCTAACCTTTTGGCATAAGCATGTGTGAGTAGGTATGTGTGAGTATGAATGGACTTATTTTCCCCCTCAAGTCTGTGCTGGTGTGTTGGGACTTAAACTGATGGACTGAAACTTATTTATTCCATTACTGTTGGGAATTATTTTTAAGAGGTGATGTATTTGAGGCATATTTAATGAAAGTACAGCATCCTTGAAGTGAACAACTAGTTTGTGATATGTGAAGGAGAGGAGGGAACAAGCAGCTAAAAAACAGAGCTAGTTAAATTAGCAGTGTAAGTGCTGTTGTTACAGACAGATGGGTACCAGCTCTCTTTTTGGTCAATACTAAGACACACTGTATGAACTGAGGAAGAAGAATGTATTTAGCTGGACACTGCTAACCCTGAAGAATAAAAAAACCTGTAAAAACCTTAATAAAAACTAGATTATTTTTTTTTTCTAAAATAAGTAGGGCCATATTTTGTAGTAAAGCATATGTTTTTCTTTAATATTCAAATGGAAAAATATTTAAAGTTATTTTAGTCTCTAGTGCTGCTGAAAAACCTCTGGATACATGATAAAATGAAAATTTATTGTGTATCACAGATGAGGAAGGGAACTGTTATTTTTAGAGCCAGGCAAAAATGGTACATGGCATCTTTTTGTTGAAATGTTCATTAAAACTTTCACAAAAAGTAAACTGGCAGCGGACCAAAGAAGTACAAGACCACCCATTAGAGAACATTGATTTTGTATCACATATTCAAACTTGACAAAGTGGACAGAACAGTCCATTAAAAAAACCCAAAGAAATGGAAGAAGAGTGACAATCCACAGCTGAAATGAGAGGTAAGTGAAATACTGATGTGACAAATCGCACTGTGTGTCCACTTCTGCAGCTGATTTCACTGCTGAAGTGGCTTTCACAACACAGATTGATTTGGATGAATGCACAGCCACTGATTCAATACTCATACCCTTACAAGCAGGAATCATTATAGAACAGTATATTCCTTCAAGTCCAGCTGCTGGAAGGAAATGTTATGTAGGGAACTCAATATATAATTTTTGCAAGAAAAAAAGCTTTCTGTCTTGATACCTTGTTACGTTGAGTAGGTCATGCTACCACTTAGCCTAGGTAACAACAGCTCTGGGTCATATTCAGGGCAATATTGACATGACTGCCATTCACACAACCATGTCGTGATTCCCAGTACTTCTGTGTGGAGGGCAGTGATGACTGAGGACATTCAAAAGAAACACTTCTCACATCCAACATAATTGGAGAAATGATTCTTGGAAGTATCCTACAATGTGGAATGAATTTTTTATCATATATATGAGGAGAAAAACAATGCAGGTAATATTAGAAATAATAAATGACCTGCAGAATTTCACAATTAGAAATTTCAGCCAGAATTCCCAAATTCCCATATCCTACGGACAGCAGAAAAAAACAAAAATATATATCAACAGGCATATAGAGATGCTGGGGCTGGCCAGGGAGGCTGAGGTTGCATATGTTGAAACAGATGGCAGCTCCTACTCCCATCGATGGTATTATTCCATGGTAGTGGTGTCCCTGCCCTGGAAAAGGCACCGTAACATCAACAACTAAAGGGATCAGCCAACCTCGCTCACCATCGACCACCACACACCAGGGCTCTTCCAGACACTCAAAACTTAACTTGCTGTCCTGGAGAAGGCAGGGAATATCTGTGGCCAGGGACAGGAGTGATTCATGCTCTGGTCCTGTCACTTTTGCGTCCAGTGGCTGCAAAAGGCAAGATAATATCGAGGAAGAGAAGGAGCATGCATCCCTGGTCGCCATGATAAACTCCTGCGCAGGTCTCTGCCAGAGTCTGGAAACTTAACTTAGTGGCCTTGTAGATGGCAGAGGATCTCTTTGGCTGGCAGGGGAGTGTGCCATGGTCTGGTCCTTTCCCCGTCATTGCTTGCACGTGCAAAATCAGCATAAGAGCAATGAGCAAAGGGAGAAGTCATGCTCGCAAACCGTGGGCAACCTACGCTCTAGCAGACTCTTGGTTCTTTAATATTTGACAATATTGTTGTAGAAGATAGTGAATACCTCTTATGGTGTGTGGGGAAGTACATGAGTCCGCCATGTCCTGGTCCCCGTGTGATCCTGCAGCTCTGGCAGAGAGAGGAGGAGGAGGTGCCATCTGTCTCAACATAGGCAACCCCAGCCTCCCTGCCCAGCCCCAGCAGCTCTGCACTCTCCGGCCTGCCCTCACACTTCAGCACTCACTCAGCCTCCTGGGGACCTCCAGTCTCTGCAGCCTCCCAGCATAGTCCTTACTCTAGCCATCCTGGGCAGATTTTTCAAAAAAACAATCTTACATGACAACCTCCACTAACATTATTTTGGCTGTGACACAGCTGCCACATCAGTGGGCGGAGCCACGGCTGATGGAAGGCCCAGCACAATACAGCATATTTCTTAAGAAATGGCAACATTGAAAGAAACCACACTTAAAAGCTCTGACCAAAAGAATCTTTGAGATACCTTTGCCCCTAAAAAGCACTTTCTGGATGATTTATTGTGGCATGGGCCACCACCAGCCACGTGCCCACTCAGATAGTGCCACTGTTTCACTCGGTTAAGTACCAAGAGCTTGTGGAAGTTCTGTTAACTTAACTTAGTCTCGCTGTCCTTGTAGAAGATAGCGAATCTCGCTTGTTGTGGCTGGGGATGGTATTATTCCATGGTGACTGTGTCCCTGACAAGGCCTGCAGCTGGAAAAGGCACCGTAACATCAACAACTAAAGGGATCAGCCAACCTCGCTCACCATCGACCACCACACACCAGGGCTCTTCCAGACACTCAAAACTTAACCTGGTGTCCTGGAGAAGGCAGGGAATATCTGTGGCCACAAACGGGAGGGATCCATGCTCTGGTCCTGTCCCTTTTGCGTGCAGTGTCTGCAAAAGGCAAGATAATATCATGGAAGAGAGGGAGCATGCACCCCTGGTCGCCATGAGCAACCCCTGCCCAGGTCTCTGCCAGAGTCTGGAAACTTAACTTAGTGGCCTTGTAGATGGCAGGGGATCTCTTTGGCCAGGCAGGGGAGTGTGCCATGGTCTGGTCCTTTCCCCGTCATTGCCTGCAGGTGCAAAAGTCAGCATAAGAGCAATGATCAAAGGGAGAACTCACGCTCGCAAACCGTGGGCAACCTACGCTCTAGCAGACTCTCGCTTCTTTAATATTTTAAATATTGCTGTAGAAGATAGTGAATACCTCTTATGGTGTGGGGAAATACAGGAGTCCGCCATGTCCTGGTCCCCATGTGATCCTGCAGCCCTGGCAGATAGAGGAGGAGCAGCTGCCATCTGTCTCAACATAGGCAACCCCAGCCTCCCTGCCCAGCCCCAGCAGCTCTGCACTCTCCGGCCTGCCCTCACACTTCAGCACTCACTCAGCCTCCTGGGGACCTCCAGTCTCTGCAGCCTCCCAGCATAGTCCTTACTCTAGCCATCCTGGGCAGATTTTTCAGCAAGCCCCCATATCACGGCAACCACCACAACATTCTTTCGGCTGTGACACAGCTGCCACATCAGTGGGCGGAGCCACGGCTGATGGAAGGCCCAGCACAATATAGCATAGTTCTTAAGAAATGGCAACATTGAAAGAAACCACACTTAAAAGCTCTGACCAAAAGAATCTTTGACATACCTTTGCCCCTAAAAAGCACTTTCTGGATGATTTATTGTGGCATGGGCCACCACCAGCCACGTGCCCACTCAGATATTGCCACTGTTTCACTCGGTTAAGTACCAAGAGCTGGGGGAATTTCTGTTAACTTAACTTAGTCTCGCTGTCCTTGTAGAAGATAGCGAATCTCGCTTGTTGTGGCTGGGGATGGTATTATTCCATGGTGACTGTGACCCTGACATGGCCTGCAGCTGGAAAAGGCACCGTAACATCAACAACTAAAGGGATCAGCCAACCTTGCTCACCTTTTACCACCACACACCAGGGCTCTTCCAGACACTCAAAACTTAACTTGGTGTCCTGGAGAAGGCAGGGAATATCTGTGGCCAGGGACAGGAGTGATTCATGCTCTGGTCCTGTCCCTTTTGCATCCAGTGGCTGCAAAAGGAAGATAATATCAAGGAAGAGAAGGAGCATGCATCCCTGGTCGCCCTGATAAACTCCTGCGCAGGTCTCTGCCAGAGTCTGGAAACTTAACTTAGTGGCCTTGTAGATGGCAGAGGATCTCTTTGGCTGGCACTGGAGTGTGCCATGGTCTGGTCCTTTCCCCGTCATTGCTTGCATGTGCCAAAGTCAGCATAAGAGCAATGAGCAAAGGGAGAAGTCACGCTCCCAAACCGTGGGCAACGTACACTCTAGCAGACTCTTGGTTCTTTAATATTTGACAATATTGTTGTAGAAGATAATGAATACCTCTTATGGTGTGAAGGTAAGTACATGAGTCCGCCATGTCCTGGTCCCCGTGTGATCCTGCAGCTCTGGCAGAGAGAGGAGGAGCAGCTGCCATCTGTCTCAACATAGGCAACCCCAGCCTCCCTGCCCAGCCCCAGCAGCTCTGCACTCTCCGGCCTGCCCTCACACTTCAGCACTCACTCAGCCTCCTGGGGACCTTCAGTCTCTGCGACCTCCCAGCATAGTCCTTACTCTAGCCATCCTGGGCAGATTTTTCAAAAAAACAATCTATCATGACAACTTCCACTAACATTATTTTGGCTGTGACACAGCTGCCACATCAGTGGGCAGAGCCACAGCTGATGGAAGGCCCAGCACAATACAGCATATTTCTTAAGAAATGGCAACATTGAAAGAAACCACACTTAAAAGCTCTGACCAAAAGAATCTTTGAGATACCTTTGCCCCTAAAAAGCACTTTCTGGATGATTTATTGTGGCATGGGCCACCACCAGCCACGTGCCCACTCAGATAGTGCCACTGTTTCACTCGGTTAAGTACCAAGAGCTTGTGGAAGTTCTGTTAACTTAACTTAGTCTCGCTGTCCTTGTAGAAGATAGCAAATCTCGCTTGTTGTGGCTGGGGATGGTATTATTCCATGGTGACTGTGTCCCTGACAAGGCCTGCAGCTGGAAAAGGCACCGTAACATCAACAACTAAAGGGATCAGCCAACCTCGCTCACCATCGACCACCACACACCAGGGCTCTTCCAGACACTCAAAACTTAACTTGGTGTCCTGGAGAAGGCAGGGAATATCTGTGGCCACAAACGGGAGGGATCCATGCTCTGGTCCTGTCCCTTTTGCGTGCAGTGTCTGCAAAAGGCAAGATAATATCATGGAAGAGAGGGAGCATGCACCCCTGGTCGCGATGAGCAACCCCTGCCCAGGTCTCTGCCAGAGTCTGGAAACTTAACTTAGTGGCCTTGTAGATGGCAGGGGATCTCTTTGGCCAGGCAGGGGAGTGTGCCATGGTCTGGTCCTTTCCCCGTCATTGCCTGCAGGTGCAAAAGTCAGCATAAGAGCAATGATCAAAGGGAGAACTCACGCTCCCAAACCGTGGGCAACCTACGCTCTAGCAGACTCTCGGTTCTTTAATATTTTACAATATTGCTGTAGAAGATAGTGAATACCTCTTATGGAGTGGGGAAATACAGGAGTCCGCCATGTCCTGGTCCCCATGTGATCCTGCAGCTCTGGCAGAGAGAGGAGGAGGAGCTGCCATCTGTCTCAACATAGGCAACCCCAGCCTCCCTGCCCAGCCCCAGCAGCTCTGCACTCTCCGGCCTGCCCTCACACTTCAGCACTCACTCAGCCTCCTGGGGACCTCCAGTCTCTGCAGCCTCCCAGCATAGTCCTTACTCTAGCCATCCTGGGCAGATTATTCAGCAAGCCCCCGTATCACGGCAACCACCACAACATTCTTTCGGCTGTGACACAGCTGCCACATCAGTGGGCGGAGCCACGGCTGATGGAAGGCCCAGCACAATACAGCATAGTTCTTAAGAAATGGCAACATTGAAAGAAACCACACTTAAAAGCTCTGACCAAAAGAATCTTTGACATACCTTTGCGCCTAAAAAGCACTTTCTGGATGATTTATTGTGGCATGGGCCACCACCAGCCACGTGCCCAGTCGGATAGTGCCACTATATCAATCAATTAAGTACCAAGAGCTGGTGGAAGTTCTGTTAACTTAACTTAGTGTCGCTGTCCTTGTAGAAGATAGCGAATCTCGCTTGTTGTGGCTGGGGATGGTATTATTCCATGGTGACTGTGACCCTGACAAGGCCTGCAGCTGGAAAAGGCACCTTAACATCAACAACTAATGGGATCAGCCAACCTCGCTCACCATCGACCACCACACACCAGGGCTCTTCCAGACACTCAAAACTTAACTTGGTGTCCTGGAGAAGGCAGGGAATATCTGTGGCCACAAATGGGAGGGATCCATGCTCTGGTCCTGTCCCTTTTGCGTGCAGTGTCTGCAAAAGGCAAGATAATATCATGGAAGAGAGGGAGCATGCACCCCTGGTCGCCCTGATAAACTCCTGTGCAGGTCTCTGCCAGAGTCTGGAAACTTAACTTAGTGGCCTTGTAGATGGCAGAGGATCTCTTTGGCTGGCAGGGGAGTGTGCCATGGTCTGGTCCTTTCCCCGTCATTGCCTGCAGGTGCCAAAGGCAGCATAAGAGCAATGAACAAAGGGAGAAGTCACGCTCCCAAACCGTGGGCAACCTACGCTCTAGCAGACTCTTGCTTCTTTAATATTTTAAATATTGCTGTAGAAGATAGTGAATACCTCTTATGGTGTGGGGAAATACAGGAGTCCGCCATGTCCTGGTCCCCATGTGATCCTGCAGCTCTGTCAGAGAGCGGAGGAGGAGCTGCCATCTGTCTCAACATAGGCAACCCCAGCCTCCCTGCCCAGCCCCAGCAGCTCTGCACTCTCCGGCCTGCCCTCACACTTCAGCACTCACTCAGCCTCCTGGGGACCTCCAGTCTCTGCAGCCTCCCAGCATAGTCCTTACTCTAGCCATCCTGGGCAGATTTTTCAGCAAGCCCCCATATCACGGCAACCACCACAACATTCTTTCGGCTGTGACACAGCTGCCACATCAGTGGGCGGAGCCACGGCTGATGGAAGGCCCAGCACAATACAGCATAGTTCTTAAGAAATGGCAACATTGAAAGAAACCACACTTAAAAGCTCTGACCAAAAGAATCTTTGACATACCTTTGCCCCTAAAAAGCACTTTCTGGATGATTTATTGTGGCATGGGCCACCACCAGCCACGTGCCCACTCAGATATTGCCACTGTTTCACTCGGTTAAGTACCAAGAGCTGGGGGAATTTCTGTTAACTTAACTTAGTCTCGCTGTCCTTGTAGAAGATAGCGAATCTCGCTTGTTGTGGCTGGGGATGGTATTATTCCATGGTGACTGTGACCCTGACATGGCCTGCAGCTGGAAAAGGCACCGTAACATCAACAACTAAAGGGATCAGCCAACCTTGCTCACCTTTTACCACCACACACCAGGGCTCTTCCAGACACTCAAAACTTAACTTGGTGTCCTGGAGAAGGCAGGGAATATCTGTGGCCAGGGACAGGAGTGATTCATGCTCTGGTCCTGTCCCTTTTGCATCCAGTGGCTGCAAAAGGAAGATAATATCAAGGAAGAGAAGGAGCATGCATCCCTGGTCGCCCTGATAAACTCCTGCGCAGGTCTCTGCCAGAGTCTGGAAACTTAACTTAGTGGCCTTGTAGATGGCAGAGGATCTCTTTGGCTGGCACTGGAGTGTGCCATGGTCTGGTCCTTTCCCCGTCATTGCTTGCATGTGCCAAAGGCAGCATAAGAGCAATGAGCAAAGGGAGAAGTCACGCTCGCAAACCGTGGGCAACGTACACTCTAGCAGACTCTTGGTTCTTTAATATTTGACAATATTGTTGTAGAAGATAATGAATACCTCTTATGGTGTGAAGGTAAGTACATGAGTCCGCCATGTCCTGGTCCCCGTGTGATCCTGCAGCTCTGGCAGAGAGAGGAGGAGCAGCTGCCATCTGTCTCAACATAGGCAACCCCAGCCTCCCTGCCCAGCCCCAGCAGCTCTGCACTCTCCGGCCTGCCCTCACACTTCAGCACTCACTCAGCCTCCTGGGGACCTTCAGTCTCTGCGACCTCCCAGCATAGTCCTTACTCTAGCCATCCTGGGCAGATTTTTCAAAAAAACAATCTATCATGACAACTTCCACTAACATTCTTTCGGCTGTGACACAGCTGCCACATCAGTGGGCAGAGCCACAGCTGATGGAAGGCCCAGCACAATACAGCATATTTCTTAAGAAATGGCAACATTGAAAGAAACCACACTTAAAAGCTCTGACCAAAAGAATCTTTGAGATACCTTTGCCCCTAAAAAGCACTTTCTGGATGATTTATTGTGGCATGGGCCACCACCAGCCACGTGCCCACTCAGATAGTGCCACTGTTTCACTCGGTTAAGTACCAAGAGCTTGTGGAAGTTCTGTTAACTTAACTTAGTCTCGCTGTCCTTGTAGAAGATAGCAAATCTCGCTTGTTGTGGCTGGGGATGGTATTATTCCATGGTGACTGTGTCCCTGACAAGGCCTGCAGCTGGAAAAGGCACCGTAACATCAACAACTAAAGGGATCAGCCAACCTCGCTCACCATCGACCACCACACACCAGGGCTCTTCCAGACACTCAAAACTTAACTTGGTGTCCTGGAGAAGGCAGGGAATATCTGTGGCCACAAACGGGAGGGATCCATGCTCTGGTCCTGTCCCTTTTGCGTGCAGTGTCTGCAAAAGGCAAGATAATATCATGGAAGAGAGGGAGCATGCACCCCTGGTCGCGATGAGCAACCCCTGCCCAGGTCTCTGCCAGAGTCTGGAAACTTAACTTAGTGGCCTTGTAGATGGCAGGGGATCTCTTTGGCCAGGCAGGGGAGTGTGCCATGGTCTGGTCCTTTCCCCGTCATTGCCTGCAGGTGCAAAAGTCAGCATAAGAGCAATGATCAAAGGGAGAACTCACGCTCCCAAACCGTGGGCAACCTACGCTCTAGCAGACTCTCGGTTCTTTAATATTTTACAATATTGCTGTAGAAGATAGTGAATACCTCTTATGGAGTGGGGAAATACAGGAGTCCGCCATGTCCTGGTCCCCATGTGAGCCTGCAGCTCTGGCAGAGAGAGGAGGAGCAGCTGCCATCTGTCTCAACACAGGCAACCCCAGCCTCCCTGCCCAGCCCCAGCAGCTCTGCACTCTCCGGCCTGCCCTCACACTTCAGCACTCACTCAGCCTCCTGGGGACCTCCAGTCTCTGCAGCCTCCCAGCATAGTCCTTACTCTAGCCATCCTGGGCAGATTATTCAGCAAGCCCCCGTATCACGGCAACCACCACAACATTCTTTCGGCTGTGACACAGCTGCCACATCAGTGGGCGGAGCCACGGCTGATGGAAGGCCCAGCACAATACAGCATAGTTCTTAAGAAATGGCAACATTGAAAGAAACCACACTTAAAAGCTCTGACCAAAAGAATCTTTGACATACCTTTGCGCCTAAAAAGCACTTTCTGGATGATTTATTGTGGCATGGGCCACCACCAGCCACGTGCCCAGTCGGATAGTGCCACTATATCAATCAATTAAGTACCAAGAGCTGGTGGAAGTTCTGTTAACTTAACTTAGTGTCGCTGTCCTTGTAGAAGATAGCGAATCTCGCTTGTTGTGGCTGGGGATGGTATTATTCCATGGTGACTGTGACCCTGACAAGGCCTGCAGCTGGAAAAGGCACCTTAACATCAACAACTAATGGGATCAGCCAACCTCGCTCACCATCGACCACCACACACCAGGGCTCTTCCAGACACTCAAAACTTAACTTGGTGTCCTGGAGAAGGCAGGGAATATCTGTGGCCACAAATGGGAGGGATCCATGCTCTGGTCCTGTCCCTTTTGCGTCCAGAGTCTGCAAAAGGCAAGATAATATCATGGAAGAGAGGGAGCATGCACCCCTGGTCGCCCTGATAAACTCCTGTGCAGGTCTCTGCCAGAGTCTGGAAACTTAACTTAGTGGCCTTGTAGATGGCAGAGGATCTCTTTGGCTGGCAGGGGAGTGTGCCATGGTCTGGTCCTTTCCCCGTCATTGCCTGCAGGTGCCAAAGGCAGCATAAGAGCAATGAACAAAGGGAGAAGTCACGCTCCCAAACCGTGGGCAACCTACGCTCTAGCAGACTCTTGCTTCTTTAATATTTTAAATATTGCTGTAGAAGATAGTGAATACCTCTTATGGTGTGGGGAAATACAGGAGTCCGCCATGTCCTGGTCCCCATGTGATCCTGCAGCTCTGTCAGAGAGCGGAGGAGGAGCTGCCATCTGTCTCAACATAGGCAACCCCAGCCTCCCTGCCCAGCCCCAGCAGCTCTGCACTCTCCGGCCTGCCCTCACACTTCAGCACTCACTCAGCCTCCTGGGGACCTCCAGTCTCTGCAGCCTCCCAGCATAGTCCTTACTCTAGCCATCCTGGGCAGATTTTTCAAAAAAACAATCTATCATGACAACTTCCACTAACATTATTTTGGCTGTGACACAGCTGCCACATCAGTGGGCGGAGCCACGGCTGATGGAAGGCCCAGCACAATACAGCATATTTCTTAAGAAATGGCAACATTGAAAGAAACCACACTTAAAAGCTCTGACCAAAAGAATCTTTGAGATACCTTTGCCCCTAAAAAGCACTTTCTGGATGATTTATTGTGGCATGGGCCACCACCAGCCACGTGCCCACTCAGATAGTGCCACTGTTTCACTCGGTTAAGTACCAAGAGCTTGTGGAAGTTCTGTTAACTTAACTTAGTCTCGCTGTCCTTGTAGAAGATAGCAAATCTCGCTTGTTGTGGCTGGGGATGGTATTATTCCATGGTGACTGTGTCCCTGACAAGGCCTGCAGCTGGAAAAGGCACCGTAACATCAACAACTAAAGGGATCAGCCAACCTCGCTCACCATCGACCACCACACACCAGGGCTCTTCCAGACACTCAAAACTTAACTTGGTGTCCTGGAGAAGGCAGGGAATATCTGTGGCCAGGGACAGGAGTGATTCATGCTCTGGTCCTGTCCCTTTTGCATCCAGTGGCTGCAAAAGGAAGATAATATCAAGGAAGAGAAGGAGCATGCATCCCTGGTCGCCCTGATAAACTCCTGCCCAGGTCTCTGCCAGAGTCTGGAAACTTAACTTAGTGGCCTTGTAGATGGCAGAGGATCTCTTTGGCTGGCACTGGAGTGTGCCATGGTCTGGTCCTTTCCCCGTCATTGCTTGCATGTGCCAAAGTCAGCATAAGAGCAATGAGCAAAGGGAGAAGTCACGCTCGCAAACCGTGGGCAACGTACACTCTAGCAGACTCTTGGTTCTTTAATATTTGACAATATTGTTGTAGAAGATAATGAATACCTCTTATGGTGTGTGGGGAAGTACATGAGTCCGCCATGTCCTGGTCCCCGTGTGATCCTGCAGCTCTGGCAGAGAGAGGAGGAGCAGCTGCCATCTGTCTCAACATAGGCAACCCCAGCCTCCCTGCCCAGCCCCAGCAGCTCTGCACTCTCCGGCCTGCCCTCACACTTCAGCACTCACTCAGCCTCCTGGGGACCTTCAGTCTCTGCGACCTCCCAGCATAGTCCTTACTCTAGCCATCCTGGGCAGATTTTTTGAAAAAAACGATCTATCATGACAACCACTACTAACATTATTTTGGCTGTGACACAGCTGCCACATCAGTGGGCGGAGCCACGGCTGATGGAAGGCCCAGCACAATACAGCATAGTTCTTAAGAAATGGCAACACTGAAAGAAACCACACTTAAAGGACTGCCCCAAAAAAATCTTTGAGATATTTTTGCCCCAAAAAGGCGCTTTCTGGATGATGTATTGTGGCATGGGCCACCACCAGCCACGTGCCCACTCAGATAGTGCCACTGTTTCACTCGGTTAAGTACCAAGAGCTTGTGCAATTTCTGTTAACTTAACTTAGTGTCGCTGTCCTTGTAGAAGATAGCGAATCTCGCTTGTTGTGGCTGGGGATGGTATTATTCCATGGTGACTGTGTCCCTGACAAGGCCTGCAGCTGGAAAAGGCACCGTAACATCAACAACTAAAGGGATCAGCCAACCTCGCTCACCATCGACCACCGAACACCAGGGCTCTTCCAGACACTCAAAACTTAACTTGGTGTCCTGGAGAAGGCAGGGAATATCTGTGGCCACAAACGGGAGGGATCCATGCTCTGGTCCTGTCCCTTTTGCGTCCAGTGTCTGCAAAAGGCAAGATAATATCATGGAAGAGAGGGAGCATGCACCCCTGGTCGCCATGAGCAACCCCTGCCCAGGTCTCTGCCAGAGTCTGGAATCTTAACTTAGTGGCCTTGTAGATGGCAGGGGATCTCTTTGGCCAGGCAGGGGAGTGTGCCATGGTCTGGTCCTTTCCCCGTCACTGCCTGCATGTGCCAAAGGCAGCATAAGAGCAATGAACAAAGGGAGAAGTCACGCTCCCAAACCGTGGGCAACCTACGCTCTAGCAGACTCTTGCTTCTTTAATATTTTAAATATTGCTGTAGAAGATAGTGAATACCTCTTATGGTGTGTGGGGAAGTACATGAGTCCGCCATGTCCTGGTCCCCGTGTGATCCTGCAGCTCTGTCAGAGAGCGGAGGAGGAGCTGCCATCTGTCTCAACATAGGCAACCCCAGCCTCCCTGCCCAGCCCCAGCAGCTCTGCACTCTCCGGCCTGCCCTCACACTTCAGCACTCACTCAGCCTCCTGGGGACCTCCAGTCTCTGCAGCCTCCCAGCATAGTCCTTACTCTAGCCATCCTGGGCAGATTATTCAGCAAGCCCCCGTATCACGGCAACCACCACAACATTCTTTCGGCTGTGACACAGCTGCCACATCAGTGGGCGGAGCCACGGCTGATGGAAGGCCCAGCACAATACATCATAGTTCTTAAGAAATGGCAACATTGAAAGAAACCACACTTAAAAGCTCTGACCAAAAGAATCTTTGACATAACTTTGCGCCTAAAAAGCACTTTCTGGATGATTTATTGTGGCATGGGCCACCACCAGCCACGTGCCCAGTCGGATAGTGCCACTATATCAATCAATTAAGTACCAAGAGCTGGTGGAAGTTCTGTTAACTTAACTTAGTCTCACTGTCCTTGTAGAAGATAGCGAATCTCGCTTGTTGTGGCTGGGGATGGTATTATTCCATGGTGACTGTGTCCCTGACAAGGCCTGCAGCTGGAAAAGGCACCGTAACATCAACAACTAAAGGGATCAGCCAACCTCGCTCACCATCGACCACCACACACCAGGGCTCTTCCAGACACTCAAAACTTAACTTGGTGTCCTGGAGAAGGCAGGGAATATCTGTGGCCAGGGACAGGAGAGATTCATGCTCTGGTCCTGTCCCTTTTGCGTTCAGTGGCTGCAAAAGGAAGATAATATCAAGGAAGAGAAGGAGCATGCATCCCTGGTCGCCCTGATAAACTCCTGCGCAGGTCTCTGCCAGAGTCTGGAAACTTAACTTAGTGGCCTTGTAGATGGCAGAGGATCTCTTTGGCTGGCAGGGGAGTGTGCCATGGTCTGGTCCTTTCCCCGTCATTGCCTGCAGGTGCCAAAGGCAGCATAAGAGCAATGAACAAAGGGAGAAGTCACGCTCCCAAACCGTGGGCAACCTACGCTCTAGCAGACTCTTGCTTCTTTAATATTTTAAATATTGCTGTAGAAGATAGTGAATACCTCTTATGGTGTGGGGAAATACAGGAGTCCGCCATGTCCTGGTCCCCATGTGATCCTGCAGCTCTGTCAGAGAGCGGAGGAGGAGCTGCCATCTGTCTCAACATAGGCAACCCCAGCCTCCCTGCCCAGCCCCAGCAGCTCTGCACTCTCCGGCCTGCCCTCACACTTCAGCACTCACTCAGCCTCCTGGGGACCTCCAGTCTCTGCAGCCTCCCAGCATAGTCCTTATTCTAGCCATCCTGGGCAGATTTTTCAAAAAAACAATCTATCATGACAACCTCCACTAACATTATTTTGGCTGTGACACAGCTGCCACATCAGTGGGCGGAGCCACGGCTGATGGAAGGCCCAGCACAATACAGCATAGTTCTTAAGAAATGGCAACATTGAAAGAAACCACACTTAAAAGCTCTGACCAAAAGAATCTTTGAGATACCTTTGCCCCTAAAAAGCACTTTCTGGATGATTTATTGTGGCATGGGCCACCACCAGCCACGTGCCCACTCAGATATTGCCACTGTTTCACTCGGTTATGTACCAAAGCTTGTGGAAGTTCTGTTAACTTAACTTAGTCTCGCTGTCCTTGTAGAAGATAGCGAATCTCGCTTGTTGTGGCTGGGGATGGTATTATTCCATGGTGACTGTGTCCCTGACATGGCCTGCAGCTGGAAAAGGCACCGTAACATCAACAACTACAGGGACCAGCCAACCTCGCTCACCATTGACCACCACACACCAGGGCTCTTCCAGACACTCAAAACTTAACTTGGTGTCCTGGAGAAGGCAGGGAATATCTGTGGCCACAAACGGGAGGGATCCATGCTCTGGTCCTGTCCCTTTTGCGTCCAGTGTCTGCAAAAGGCAAGATAAAATCATGGAAGAGAGGGAGCATGCACCCCTGGTCGCCATGAGCAACCCCTGCCCAGGTCTCTGCCAGAGTCTGGAAACTTAACTTAGTGGCCTTGTAGATGGCAGGGGATCTCTTTGGCCAGGTAGGGGAGTGTGCCATGGTCCGGTCCTTTCCCTGTCATTGCCTGCAGGTGCAAAAGTCAGCATAAGAGCAATGATCAAAGGGAGAACTCACGCTCCCATAACGGGGGCAACCTACGCTCTAGCAGACTCTTGCTTCTTTAATATTTTACAATAGTGCTGTAGAAGATAGTGAATACCTCTTATGGTGAGGTGAAATACAGGAGTCCGCCATGTCCTGGTGCCCGTGTGATCCTGCAGCTCTGTCAGAGAGCGGAGGAGCAGCTGCCATCTCTCTCAACATAGGCAACCCCAGCCTCCCTGCCCAGCCCC
The DNA here is from genome assembly GCF_965140245.1 of Athene noctua. Classification (NCBI taxonomy): domain Eukaryota; kingdom Metazoa; phylum Chordata; class Aves; order Strigiformes; family Strigidae; genus Athene; species Athene noctua. Next base: position 194,519,140 of record NC_134037.1, read on the forward strand.
AGCAGCTCTGCACTCTCCGGCCTGCCCTCACACTTCAGCACTCACTCAGCCTCCTGGGGACCTCCAGTCTCTGCAGCCTCCCAGCATAGTCCTTACTCTAGCCATCCTGGGCAGATTTTTCAGCAAGCCCCCGTATCACAGCAACCACCACAACATTCTTTCGGCTGTGACACAGCTGCCACATCAGTGGGCGGAGCCACGGCTGATGGAAGGCCCAGCACAATACAGCATAGTTCTTAAGAAATGGCAACATTGAAAGAAACCACACTTAAAAGCTCTGACCAAAAGAATCTTTGACATACCTTTGCCCCTAAAAAGCACTTTCTGGATGATTTATTGTGGCATGGGCCACCACCAGCCACGTGCCCACTCAGATATTGCCACTGTTTCACTCGGTTATGTACCAAGAGCTTATCGAAGTTCTGTTAACTTAGTCTCGCTGTCCTTGTAGAAGATAGAGAATCTCGCTTGTTGTGGCTGGGGATGGTATTATTCCATGGTGACTGTGACCCTGACATGGCCTGCAGCTGGAAAAGGCACCGTAACATCAACAACTAAAGGGATCAGCCAACCTCGCTCACCATCGACCATCAAACACAAGGGCTCTTCCAGACACTCAAAACTTAACCTGGTGTCCTGGAGAAGGCAGGGAATATCTGTGGCCACAAACGGGAGGGATCCATGCTCTGGTCCTGTCCCTTTTGCGTGCAGTGTCTGCAAAAGGCAAGATAATATCATGGAAGAGAGGGAGCATGCACCCCTGGTCGCCATGAGCAACCCCTGCCCAGGTCTCTGCCAGAGTCTGGAATCTTAACTTAGTGGCCTTGTAGATGGCAGGGGATCTCTTTGGCCAGGCAGGGGAGTGTGCCATGGTCTGGTCCTTTCCCCGTCTTTGCCTGCAGGTGCAAAAGTCAGCATAAGAGCAATGAACAAAGGGAGAAGTCACGCTCACAAACCGTGGGCAACGTACAATCTAGCAGACTCTTGGTTCTTTAATATTTGACAATATTGTTGTAGAAGATAGTGAATACCTCTTATGGTGTGTGGGGAAGTACATGAGTCTGCCATGTCCTGGTCCCCGTGTGATCCTGCAGCTCTGTCAGAGAGCGGAGGAGCAGCTGCCATCTGTCTCAACACAGGCAACCCCAGCCTCCCTGCCCAGCCCCAGCAGCTCTGCACTCTCCGGCCTGCCCTCACACTTCAGCACTCACTCAGCCTCCTGGGGACCTCCAGTCTCTGCAGCCTCACAGCATAGTCCTTACTCTAGCCATCCTGGGCAGATTTTTCAGCAAGCCCCCGTATCATGGCAACCACCACAACATTCTTTCGGCTGTGACACAGCTGCCACATCAGTGGGCGGAGCCACGGCTGATGGAAGGCCCAGCACAATACAGCATATTTCTTAAGAAATGGCAACATTGAAAGAAACCACACTTAAAGCACTGACCAAAAAAAATCTTTGAGATATTTTTGCCCCAAAAAGGCGCTTTCTGATGTTGTATTGTGGCATGGGCCAACACCAGCCACGTGCCCACTCAGGTAGTGCCACTGTTTCACTCGATTATGTACCAAGAGCTGGGGGAAGTTCTGTTAACTTAACTTAGTCTCGCTGTCCTTGTAGAAGATAGCGAATCTCGCTTGTTGTGGCTGGGGATGGTATTATTCCATGGTGACTGTGACCCTGACAAGGCCTGCAGCTGGAAAAGGCACCGTAACATCAACAACTAAAGGGATCAGCCAACCTCGCTCACCATCGACCACCACACACCAGGGCTCTTCCAGACACTCAAAACTTAACTTGGTGTCCTGGAGAAGGCAGGGAATATCTGTGGCCACAAACGGGAGGGATCCATGCTCTGGTCCTGTCCCTTTTACGTGCAGTGTCTGCAAAAGGCAAGATAATATCAAGGAAGAGAGGGAGCATGCACCCCTGGTCGCCATGAGCAACCCCTGCCCAGGTCTCTGCCAGAGTCTGGAAACTTAACTTAGTGGCCTTGTAGATGACAGGGGATCTCTTTGGCCAGGCAGGGGAGTGTGCCATGGTCTGGTCCTTTCCCCGTCATTGCCTGCATGTGCCAAAGGCAGCATAAGAGCAATGATCAAAGGGAGAAGTCACGCTCACAAACCGTGGGCAACGTACACTCTAGCAGACTCTTGGTTCTTTAATATTTGACAATATTGTTGTAGAAGATAGTGAATACCTCTTATGGTGTGTGGGGAAGTACATGAGTCCGCCATGTCCTGGTCCCCGTGTGATCCTGCAGCTCTGTCAGAGAGCGGAGGAGCAGCTGCCATCTGTCTCAACATAGGCAACCCCAGCCTCCCTGCCCAGCCCCAGCAGCTCTGCACTCTCCGGCCTGCCCTCACACTTCAGCACTCACTCAGCCTCCTGGGGACCTCCAGTCTCTGCAGCCTCCCAGCATAGTCCTTACTCTAGCCATCCTGGGCAGATTTTTCAAAAAAACAATCTTACATGACAACCTCCACTAACATTATTTTGGCTGTGACACAGCTGCCACATCAGTGGGCGGAGCCACGGCTGATGGAAGGCCCAGCACAATACAGCATAGTTCTTAAGAAATGGCAACATTGAAAGAAACCACACTTAAAAGCTCTGACCAAAAGAATCTTTGACATACCTTTGCCCCTAAAAAGCACTTTCTGGATGATTTATTGTGGCATGGGCCACCACCAGCCACGTGCCCACTCAGATATTGCCACTGTTTCACTCGGTTAAGTACCAAGAGCTGGGGGAAGTTCTGTTAACTTAACTTAGTCTCGCTGTCCTTGTAGAAGATAGCGAATCTCGCTTGTTGTGGCTGGGGATGGTATTATTCCATGGTGACTGTGACCCTGACAAGGCCTGCAGCTGGAAAAGGCACCGTAACATCAACAACTAAAGGGATCAGCCAACCTCGCTCACCATCGACCACCACACACCAGGGCTCTTCCAGACACTCAAAACTTAACCTGGTGTCCTGGAGAAGGCAGGGAATATCTGTGGCCACAAATGGGAGGGATCCATGCTCTGGTCCTGTCCCTTTTGCGGGCAGTGTCTGCAAAAGGCAAGATAATATCACGGAAGAGAGGGAGCATGCACCCCTGGTCGCCATGAGCAACCCCTGCCCAGGTCTCTGCCAGAGTCTGGAATCTTAACTTAGTGGCCTTGTAGATGGCAGGGGATCTCTTTGGCCAGGCAGGGGAGTGTGCCATGGTCTGGTCCTTTCCCTGTCATTGCCTGCAGGTGCAAAAGTCAGCATAAGAGCAATGATCAAAGGGAGAACTCACGCTTCCAAACCGGGGGCAACCTACGCTCTAGCAGACTCTTGCTTCTTTAATATTTTACAATAGTGCTGTAGAAGATAGTGAATACCTCTTATGGTGAGGTGAAATACAGGAGTCCGCCATGTCCTGGTGCCCGTGTGATCCTGCAGCTCTGTCAGAGAGCGGAGGAGCAGCTGCCATCTGTCTCAACATAGGCAACCCCAGCCTCCCAGCCCAGCCCCAGCAGCTCTGCACTCTCCGGCCTGCCCTCACACTTCAGCACTCACTCAGCCTCCTGGGGACCTCCAGTCTCTGCAGCCTCCCAGCATAGTCCTTATTCTAGCCATCCTGGGCAGATTTTTCAAAAAAACAATCTATCATGACAACCTCCACTAACATTATTTTGGCTGTGACACAGCTGCCACATCAGTGGGCGGAGCCACGGCTGATGGAAGGCCCAGCACAATACAGCATATTTCTTAAGAAATGGCAACATTGAAAGAAACCACACTTAAATCTCTGACCAAAAGAATCTTTGACATACCTTTGCGCCTAAAAAGCACTTTCTGGATGATTTATTGTGGCATGGGCCACCACCAGCCACGTGCCCAGTCGGATAGTGCCACTATATCAATCAATTAAGTACCAAGAGCTGGTGGAAGTTCTGTTAACTTAACTTAGTGTCGCTGTCCTTGTAGAAGATAGCAAATCTCGCTTGTTGTGGCTGGGGATGGTATTATTCCATGGTGACTGTGACCCTGACATGGCCTGCAGCTGGAAAAGGCACCTTAACATCAACAACTAAAGGGATCAGCCAACCTCGCTCACCATTGACCACCACACACCAGGGCTCTTCCAGACACTCAAAAGTTAACTTGGTGTCCTGGAGAAGGCAGGGAATATCTGTGGCCAGGGACAGGAGAGATCCATGCTCTGGTCCTGTCCCTTTTACGTGCAGTGTCTGCAAAAGGCAAGACAATATCACGGAAGAGAGGGAGCATGCATCCCTGGTCGCCCTGATAAACTCCTGCCCAGGTCTCTGCCAGAGTCTGGAAACTTAACTTAGTGGCCTTGTAGATGGCAGAGGATCTCTTTGGCTGGCAGGGGAGTGTGCCATGGTCTGGTCCTTTCCCCGTCCTTGCTTGCACATGCAGAAGTCTGCATAAGAGCAATGAGCAAAGGGAGAAGTCACGCTCACAAACCGTGGGCAACGTACACTCTAGCAGACTCTTGGTTCTTTAATATTTGACAATATTGTTGTAGAAGATAGTGAATACCTCTTATGGTGAGGTGAAATACAGGAGTCCGCCATGTCCTGGTGCCCGTGTGATCCTGCACCTCTGTCAGAGAGCGGAGGAGCAGCTGCCATCTCTCTCAACATAGGCAACCCCAGCCTCCCTGCCCAGCCCCAGCAGCTCTGCACTCTCCGGCCTGCCCTCACACTTCAGCACTCACTCAGCCTCCTGGGGACCTCCAGTCTCTGCAGCCTCCCAGCATAGTCCTTACTCTAGCCATCCTGGGCAGATTTTTCAGCAAGCCCCCGTATCACAGCAACCACCACAACATTCTTTCGGCTGTGACACAGCTGCCACATCAGTGGGCGGAGCCACGGCTGATGGAAGGCCCAGCACAATACAGCATATTTCTTAAGAAATGGCAACATTGAAAGAAACCACACTTAAAAGCTCTGACCAAAAGAATCTTTGACATACCTTTGCCCCTAAAAAGCACTTTCTGGATGATTTATTGTGGCATGGGCCAGCACCAGACACGTGCCCACTCAGATATGGCCACTGTTTCACTCGATTAAGTACCAAGAGCTGGTGGAATTTCTGTTAACTTAACTTAGTGTCGCTGTCCTTGTAGAAGATAGCGAATCTCGCTTGTTGTGGCTGGGGATGGTATTATTCCATGGTGACTGTGACCCTGACATGGCCTGCAGCTGGAAAAGGCACCGTAACATCAACAACTAAAGGGATCAGCCAACCTCGCTCACCATTGACCACCACACAGCAGGGCTCTTCCAGACACTCAAAACTTAACTTGGTGTCCTGGAGAAGGCAGGGAATATCTGTGGCCACAAACGGGAGTGATTCATGCTCTGGTCCTGTCCCTTTTGCATCCAGTGGCTGCAAAAGGAAGATAATATCAAGGAAGAGAAGGAGCATGCATCCCTGGACGCCCTGATAAACTCCTGCGCAGGTCTCTGCCAGAGTCTGGAAACTTAACTTAGTGGCCTTGTAGATGGCAGAGGATCTCTTTGGCTGGCACTGGAGTGTGCCATGGTCTGGTCCTTTCCCCGTCATTGCCTGCAGGTGCCAAAGGCAGCATAAGAGCAATGAACAAAGGGAGAAGTCACGCTCGCAAACCGTGGGCAACGTACACTCTAGCAGACTCTTGGTTCTTTAATATTTGACAATATTGTTGTAGAAGATAGTGAATACCTCTTATGGTGTGTGGGGAAGTACATGAGTCCGCCATGTCCTGGTCCCCGTGTGATCCTGCAGCTCTGGCAGAGAGAGGAGGAGGAGGTGCCATCTGTCTCAACATAGGCAACCCCAGCCTCCCTGCCCAGCCCCAGCAGCTCTGCACTCTCCGGCCTGCCCTCACACTTCAGCACTCACTCAGCCTCCTGGGGACCTCCAGTCTCTGCAGCCTCCCAGCATAGTCCTTACTCTAGCCATCCTGGGCAGATTTTTCAAAAAAACAATCTTACATGACAAGCTCCACTAACATTATTTTGGCTGTGACACAGCTGCCACATCAGTGGGCGGAGCCACGGCTGATGGAAGGCCCAGCACAATACAGCATAGTTCTTAAGAAATGGCAACATTGAAAGAAACCACACTTAAAAGCTCTGACCAAAAGAATCTTTGACATACCTTTGCCCCTAAAAAGCACTTTCTGGATGATTTATTGTGGCATGGGCCACCACCAGCCACGTGCCCACTCAGATATTGCCACTGTTTCACTCGGTTAAGTACCAAGAGCTGGGGGAATTTCTGTTAACTTAACTTAGTCTCGCTGTCCTTGTAGAAGATAGCGAATCTCGCTTGTTGTGGCTGGGGATGGTATTATTCCATGGTGACTGTGACCCTGACATGGCCTGCAGCTGGAAAAGGCACCGTAACATCAACAACTAAAGGGATCAGCCAACCTCGCTCACCATCGACCATCAAACACAAGGGCTCTTCCAGACACTCAAAACTTAACCTGGTGTCCTGGAGAAGGCAGGGAATATCTGTGGCCACAAACGGGAGGGATCCATGCTCTGGTCCTGTCCCTTTTGCGTGCAGTGTCTGCAAAAGCCAAGATAATATCATGGAAGAGAGGGAGCATGCACCCCTGGTCGCCATGAGCAACCCCTGCCCAGGTCTCTGCCAGAGTCTGGAATCTTAACTTAGTGGCCTTGTAGATGGCAGGGGATCTCTTTGGCCAGGCAGGGGAGTGTGCCATGGTCTGGTCCTTTCCCCGTCTTTGCCTGCAGGTGCAAAAGTCAGCATAAGAGCAATGAACAAAGGGAGAAGTCACGCTCACAAACCGTGGGCAACGTACACTCTAGCAGACTCTTGGTTCTTTAATATTTGACAATATTGTTGTAGAAGATAGTGAATACCTCTTATGGTGTGTGGGGAAGTACATGAGTCTGCCATGTCCTGGTCCCCGTGTGATCCTGCAGCTCTGTCAGAGAGCGGAGGAGCAGCTGCCATCTGTCTCAACACAGGCAACCCCAGCCTCCCTGCCCAGCCCCAGCAGCTCTGCACTCTCCGGCCTGCCCTCACACTTCAGCACTCACTCAGCCTCCTGGGGACCTCCAGTCTCTGCAGCCTCACAGCATAGTCCTTACTCTAGCCATCCTGGGCAGATTTTTCAGCAAGCCCCCGTATCATGGCAACCACCACAACATTCTTTCGGCTGTGACACAGCTGCCACATCAGTGGGCGGAGCCACGGCTGATGGAAGGCCCAGCACAATACAGCATATTTCTTAAGAAATGGCAACATTGAAAGAAACCACACTTAAAGCACTGACCAAAAAAAATCTTTGAGATATTTTTGCCCCAAAAAGGCGCTTTCTGATGTTGTATTGTGGCATGGGCCAACACCAGCCACGTGCCCACTCAGGTAGTGCCACTGTTTCACTCGATTATGTACCAAGAGCTGGGGGAAGTTCTGTTAACTTAACTTAGTCTCGCTGTCCTTGTAGAAGATAGCGAATCTCGCTTGTTGTGGCTGGGGATGGTATTATTCCATGGTGACTGTGACCCTGACAAGGCCTGCAGCTGGAAAAGGCACCGTAACATCAACAACTAAAGGGACCAGCCAACCTCGCTCACCATCGACCACCACACACCAGGGCTCTTCCAGACACTCAAAACTTAACTTGGTGTCCTGGAGAAGGCAGGGAATATCTGTGGCCACAAACGGGAGGGATCCATGCTCTGGTCCTGTCCCTTTTACGTGCAGTGTCTGCAAAAGGCAAGATAATATCAAGGAAGAGAGGGAGCATGCACCCCTGGTCGCCATGAGCAACCCCTGCCCAGGTCTCTGCCAGAGTCTGGAAACTTAACTTAGTGGCCTTGTAGATGACAGGGGATCTCTTTGGCCAGGCAGGGGAGTGTGCCATGGTCTGGTCCTTTCCCCGTCATTGCCTGCATGTGCCAAAGGCAGCATAAGAGCAATGATCAAAGGGAGAAGTCACGCTCACAAACCGTGGGCAACGTACACTCTAGCAGACTCTTGGTTCTTTAATATTTGACAATATTGTTGTAGAAGATAGTGAATACCTCTTATGGTGTGTGGGGAAGTACATGAGTCCGCCATGTCCTGGTCCCCGTGTGATCCTGCAGCTCTGGCAGAGAGAGGAGGAGCAGCTGCCATCTGTCTCAACATAGGCAACCCCAGCCTCCCTGCCCAGCCCCAGCAGCTCTGCACTCTCCGGCCTGCCCTCACACTTCAGCACTCACTCAGCCTCCTGGGGACCTCCAGTCTCTGCAGCCTCCCAGCATAGTCCTTACTCTAGCCATCCTGGGCAGATTTTTCAGCAAGCCCCCGTATCACGGCAACCAGCACAACATTCTTTCGGCTGTGACACAGCTGCCACATCAGTGGGCGGAGCCACGGCTGATGGAAGGCCCAGCACAATACAGCATAGTTCTTAAGAAATGGCAACATTGAAAGAAACCACACTTAAAAGCTCTGACCAAAAGAATCTTTGACATACCTTTGCCCCTAAAAAGCACTTTCTGGATGATTTATTGTGGCATGGGCCACCACCAGCCACATGCCCACTCAGATATTGCCACTGTTTCACTCGGTTATGTACCAAGAGCTTATGGAAGTTCTGTTAACTTAGTCTCACTGTCCTTGTAAAAGATAGCGAATCTCGCTTGTTGTGGCTGGGGATGGTATTATTCCATGGTGACTGTGACCCTGACATGGCCTGCAGCTGGAAAAGGCACCGTAACATCAACAACTAAAGGGATCAGCCAACCTCGCTCACCATCGACCACCACACACCAGGGCTCTTCCAGACACTCAAAACTTAACTTGGTGTCCTGGAGAAGGCAGGGAATATCTGTGGCCACGGACGGGAGCGATCCATGCTCTGGTCCTGTCCCTTTTGCGTCTAGTGGCTGCAAAAGGCAAGATAATATCATGGAAGAGAGGGAGCATGCACCCCTGGTCGCCCTGATAAACTCCTGTGCAGGTCTCTGCCAGAGTCTGGAAACTTAACTTAGTGGCCTTGTAGATGGCAGAGGATCTCTTTGGCTGGCAGGGGAGTGTGCCATGGTCTGGTCCTTTCCCCGTCATTGCCTGCAGGTGCCAAAGGCAGCATAAGAGCAACGAACAAAGGGAGAAGTCACGCTCCCAAACCGTGGGCAACCTACGCTCTAGCAGACTCTTGCTTCTTTAATCTTTTACATATTGCTGTAGAAGATAGTGAATACCTCTTATGGTGTGGGGAAATACAGGAATTCGCCATGTCCTAGTCCCCCTGTGAGCCTGCAGCTCTGGCAGAGAGAGGAGGAGGAGCTGCCATCTGTCTCAACATAGGCAACCCCAGCCTCCCTGCCCAGCCCCAGCAGCTCTGCACTCTCCGGCCTGCCCTCACACTTCAGCACTCACTCAGCCTCCTGGGGACCTTCAGTCTCTGCAGCCTCCCAGCATAGTCCTTACTCTAGCCATCCTGGGCAGATTTTTCAGCAAGCCCCCGTATCACGGCAACCACCACAACATTCTTTCGGCTGTGACACAGCTGCCGCATCAGTGGGCGGAGCCACGGCTGATGGAAGGCCCAGCACAATACAGCATAGTTCTTAAGAAATGGCAACATTGAAAGAAACCACACTTAAAAGCTCTGAACAAAAGAATCTTTGACATACCTTTGCCCCTAAAAAGCACATCCTGGATGATTTATTGTGGCATGGGCCACCACCAGCCACGTGCCCAGTCGGATAGTGCCACTATATCAATCAATTAAGTACCAAGAGCTGGTGGAAGTTCTGTTAACTTAACTTAGTGTCGCTGTCCTTGTAGAAGATAGCGAATCTCGCTTGTTGTGGCTGGGGATGGTATTATTCCATGGTGACTGTGACCCTGACATGGCCTGCAGCTGGAAAAGGCACCGTAACATCAACAACTAAAGGGATCAGCCAACCTCGCTCACCATTGACCACCACACACCAGGGCTCTTCCAGACACTCAAAACTTAACTTGGTGTCCTGGAGAAGGCAGGGAATATCTGTGGCCACAAACGGGAGTGATTCATGCTCTGGTACTGTCCCTTTTGCATCCAGTGGCTGCAAAAGGAAGATAATATCAAGGAAGAGAAGGAGCATGCATCCCTGGACGCCCTGATAAACTCCTGCGCAGGTCTCTGCCAGAGTCTGGAAACTTAACTTAGTGGCCTTGTAGATGGCAGAGGATCTCTTTGGCTGGCACTGGAGTGTGCCATGGTCTGGTCCTTTCCCCGTCATTGCCTGCAGGTGCCAAAGGCAGCATAAGAGCAATGAACAAAGGGAGAAGTCACGCTCGCAAACCGTGGGCAACGTACACTCTAGCAGACTCTTGGTTCTTTAATATTTGACAATATTGTTGTAGAAGATAGTGAATACCTCTTATGGTGTGTGGGGAAGTACATGAGTCGGCCATGTCCTGGTCCCCGTGTGATCCTGCAGCTCTGGCAGAGAGAGGAGGAGCAGCTGCCATCTGTCATAGGCAACCCCAGCCTCCCTGCCCAGCCCCAGCAGCTCTGCACTCTCCGGCCTGCCCTCACACTTCAGCACTCACTCAGCCTCCTGGGGACCTCCAGTCTCTGCAGCCTCCCAGCATAGTCCTTACTCTAGCCATCCTGGGCAGATTTTTCAAAAAAACAATCTTACATGACAACCTCCACTAACATTATTTTGGCTGTGACACAGCTGCCACATCAGTGGGCGGAGCCACGGCTGATGGAAGGCCCAGCACAATACAGCATAGTTCTTAAGAAATGGCAACATTGAAAGAAACCACACTTAAAAGCTCTGACCAAAAGAATCTTTGACATACCTTTGCCCCTAAAAAGCACTTTCTGGATGATTTATTGTGGCATGGGCCACCACCAGCCACGTGCCCACTCAGATATTGCCACTGTTTCACTCGGTTAAGTACCAAGAGCTGGGGGAATTTCTGTTAACTTAACTTAGTCTCGCTGTCCTTGTAGAAGATAGCGAATCTCGCTTGTTGTGGCTGGGGATGGTATTATTCCATGGTGACTGTGTCCCTGACAAGGCCTGCAGCTGGAAAAGGCACCGTAACATCAACAACTAAAGGGATCAGCCAACCTCGCTCACCATCGACCACCACACACCAGGGCTCTTCCAGACACTCAAAACTTAACCTGGTGTCCTGGAGAAGGCAGGGAATATCTGTGGCCAGGGACAGGAGAGATTCATGCTCTGGTCCTGTCCCTTTTGCGTGCAGTGTCTGCAAAAGGCAAGATAATATCATGGAAGAGAGGGAGCATGCACCCCTGGTCGCCATGAGCAACCCCTGCCCAGGTCTCTGCCAGAGTCTGGAATCTTAACTTAGTGGCCTTGTAGATGGCAGGGGATCTCTTTGTCTGGCAGGGGAGTGTGCCATGGTCTGTTCCTTTCCCCGTCTTTGCCTGAGGTGCCAAAGTCAGCATAAGAGCAATGAACAAAGGGAGAATTCACGCTCGCAAACCGTGGGCAACGTACACTCTAGCAGACTCTTGGTTCTTTAATATTTGACAATATTGTTGTAGAAGATAGTGAATACCTCTTATGGTGTGTGGGGAAGTACATGAGTCCGCCATGTCCTGGTCCCCGTGTGATCCTGCAGCTCTGGCAGAGAGAGGAGGAGGAGCTGCCATCTGTCTCAACATAGGCAACCCCAGCCTCCCTGCCCAGCCCCAGCAGCTCTGCACTCTCCGGCCTGCCCTCACACTTCAGCACTCACTCAGCCTCCTGGGGACCTCCAGTCTCTGCGACCTCCCAGCATAGTCCTTACTCTAGCCATCCTGGGCAGATTTTTTGAAAAAAACGATCTATCATGACAACCACTACTAACATTATTTCGGCTGTGACACAGCTGCCACATCAGTGGGCGGAGCCACGGCTGATGGAAGGCCCAGCACAATATAGCATAGTTCTTAAGAAATGGCAACATTGAAAGAAACCACACTTAAAAGCTCTGACCAAAAGAATCTTTGACATACCTTTGCCCCTAAAAAGCACTTTCTGGATGATTTATTGTGGCATGGGCCACCACCAGCCACGTGCCCACTCAGATATTGCCACTGTTTCACTCGGTTAAGTACCAAGAGCTTGTGGAAGTTCTGTTAACTTAACTTAGTCTCGCTGTCCTTGCAGAAGATAGCGAATCTCGCTTATTGTGGCTGGGGATGGTATTATTCCATGGTGACTGTGTCCCTGACAAGGCCTGCAGCTGGAAAAGGCACCGTAACATCAACAACTAAAAAGATTAGCCAACCTCGCTCACCATTCACCACCACACACCAGGGCTCTTCCAGACACTCAAAACTTAACTTGGTGTACTGGAGAAGGCAGGTAATATCTGTGGCCACAAACGGGAGGGATCCATGCTCTGGTCCTGTCCCTTTTACGTGCAGTGTCTGCAAAAGGCAAGACAATATCAAGGAAGAGAGGGAGCATGCACCCCTGGTCGCCATGAGCAACCCCTGCCCAGGTCTCTGCCAGAGTCTGGAATCTTAACTTAGTGGCCTTGTAGATGGCAGGGGATCTCTTTGGCCAGGCAGAGGAGTGTGCCATGGTCTGGTCCTTTCCCTGTCATTGCCTGCAGGTGCAAAAGTCAGCATAAGAGCAATGATCAAAGGGAGAAGTCACGCTCCCAAACCGTGGGCAACCAACGCTCTAGCAGACTCTTGCTTCTTTAATATTTTAAATATTGCTGTAGAAGATAGTGAATACCTCTTATGGTGTGGGGAAATACAGGAGTCCACCATGTCCTGGTGCCTGTGTGATCCTGCAGCTCTGTCAGAGAGCGGAAGAGGAGCTGCCATCTGTCTCAACATAGGCAACCCCAGCCTCCCTGCCCAGCCCCAGCAGCTCTGCACTCTCCGGCCTGCCCTCACACTTCAGCACTCACTCAGCCTCCTGGGGACCTCCAGTCTCTGCAGCCTCCCAGCATAGTCCTTACTTTAGCCATCCTGGGCAGATTTTTCAGCAAGCCCCCGTATCATGGCAACCACCACAACATTCTTTCGGCTGTGACACAGCTGCCACATCAGTGGGCGGAGCCATGGCTGATGGAAGGCCCAGCACAATACAGCATAGTTCTTAAGAAATGGCAACATTGAAAGAAACCACACTTAAAGCACTGACCAAAAAAAATCTTTGAGATATTTTTGCCCCAAAAAGGCGCTTTCTGATGTTGTATTGTGGCATGGGCCACCACCAGCCACGTGCCCACTCAGGTAGTGCCACTGTTTCACTCGATTATGTACCAAGAGCTGGGGGAAGTTCTGTTAACTTAACTTAGTCTCGCTGTCCTTGTAGAAGATAGCGAATCTCGCTTGTTGTGGCTGGGGATGGTATTATTCCATGGTGACTGTGTCCCTGACAAGGCCTGCAGCTGGAAAAGGCACCGTAACATCAACAACTAAAGGGACCAGCCAACCTCGCTCACCATCGACCACCACACACCAGGGCTCTTCCAGACACTCAAAACTTAACTTGGTGTCCTGGAGAAGGCAGGGAATATCTGTGGCCACAAACGGGAGGGATCCATGCTCTGGTCCTGTCCCTTTTACGTGCAGTGTCTGCAAAAGGCAAGATAATATCATGGAAGAGAGGGAGCATGCACCCCTGGTCGCCATGAACAACCCCTGCCCAGGTCTCTGCCAGAGTCTGGAATCTTAACTTAGTGGCCTTGTAGATGACAGGGGATCTCTTTGGCCAGGCAGAGGAGTGTGCCATCGTCTGGTCCTTTCCCTATCATTACCTGCAGGTGCAAAAGTCAGCATAAGAGCAATGAACAAAGGGAGAACTCACGCTCCCAGACCGGGGGCAACCTACGCTCTAGCAGACTCTTGCTTCTTTAATATTTTAAATATTGCTGTAGAAGATATTGAATACCTCTTATGGTGTGGGGAAATACAGGAATTCGCCATGTCCTAGTCCCCCTGTGAGCCTGCAGCTCTGGCAGAGAGAGGAGGAGGAGCTGCCATCTGTCTCAACATAGGCAACCCCAGCCTCCCTGCCCAGCCCCAGCAGCTCTGCACTCTCCGGCCTGCCCTCACACTTCAGCACTCACTCAGCCTCCTGGGGACCTCCAGTCTCTGCAGCCTCCCAGCATAGTCCTTACTCTAGCCATCCTGGGCAGATTTTTCAGCAAGCCCCCGTATCACGGCAACCACCACAACATTCTTTCGGCTGTGACACAGCTGCCGCATCAGTGGGCGGAGCCACGGCTGATGGAAGGCCCAGCACAATACAGCATAGTTCTTAAGAAATGGCAACATTGAAAGAAACCACACTTAAAAGCTCTGAACAAAAGAATCTTTGACATACCTTTGCCCCTAAAAAGCACATCCTGGATGATTTATTGTGGCATGGGCCACCACCAGCCACGTGCCCAGTCGGATAGTGCCACTATATCAATCAATTAAGTACCAAGAGCTGGTGGAAGTTCTGTTAACTTAACTTAGTGTCGCTGTCCTTGTAGAAGATAGCGAATCTCGCTTGTTGTGGCTGGGGATGGTATTATTCCATGGTGACTGTGACCCTGACATGGCCTGCAGCTGGAAAAGGCACCGTAACATCAACAACTAAAGGGATCAGCCAACCTCGCTCACCATTGACCACCACACACCAGGGCTCTTCCAGACACTCAAAACTTAACTTGGTGTCCTGGAGAAGGCAGGGAATATCTGTGGCCACAAACGGGAGTGATTCATGCTCTGGTACTGTCCCTTTTGCATCCAGTGGCTGCAAAAGGAAGATAATATCAAGGAAGAGAAGGAGCATGCATCCCTGGACGCCCTGATAAACTCCTGCGCAGGTCTCTGCCAGAGTCTGGAAACTTAACTTAGTGGCCTTGTAGATGGCAGAGGATCTCTTTGGCTGGCACTGGAGTGTGCCATGGTCTGGTCCTTTCCCCGTCATTGCCTGCAGGTGCCAAAGGCAGCATAAGAGCAATGAACAAAGGGAGAAGTCACGCTCGCAAACCGTGGGCAACGTACACTCTAGCAGACTCTTGGTTCTTTAATATTTGACAATATTGTTGTAGAAGATAGTGAATACCTCTTATGGTGTGTGGGGAAGTACATGAGTCGGCCATGTCCTGGTCCCCGTGTGATCCTGCAGCTCTGGCAGAGAGAGGAGGAGCAGCTGCCATCTGTCATAGGCAACCCCAGCCTCCCTGCCCAGCCCCAGCAGCTCTGCACTCTCCGGCCTGCCCTCACACTTCAGCACTCACTCAGCCTCCTGGGGACCTCCAGTCTCTGCAGCCTCCCAGCATAGTCCTTACTCTAGCCATCCTGGGCAGATTTTTCAAAAAAACAATCTTACATGACAACCTCCACTAACATTATTTTGGCTGTGACACAGCTGCCACATCAGTGGGCGGAGCCACGGCTGATGGAAGGCCCAGCACAATACAGCATAGTTCTTAAGAAATGGCAACATTGAAAGAAACCACACTTAAAAGCTCTGACCAAAAGAATCTTTGACATACCTTTGCCCCTAAAAAGCACTTTCTGGATGATTTATTGTGGCATGGGCCACCACCAGCCACGTGCCCACTCAGATATTGCCACTGTTTCACTCGGTTAAGTACCAAGAGCTGGGGGAATTTCTGTTAACTTAACTTAGTCTCGCTGTCCTTGTAGAAGATAGCGAATCTCGCTTGTTGTGGCTGGGGATGGTATTATTCCATGGTGACTGTGTCCCTGACAAGGCCTGCAGCTGGAAAAGGCACCGTAACATCAACAACTAAAGGGATCAGCCAACCTCGCTCACCATCGACCACCACACACCAGGGCTCTTCCAGACACTCAAAACTTAACCTGGTGTCCTGGAGAAGGCAGGGAATATCTGTGGCCAGGGACAGGAGAGATTCATGCTCTGGTCCTGTCCCTTTTGCGTGCAGTGTCTGCAAAAGGCAAGATAATATCATGGAAGAGAGGGAGCATGCACCCCTGGTCGCCATGAGCAACCCCTGCCCAGGTCTCTGCCAGAGTCTGGAATCTTAACTTAGTGGCCTTGTAGATGGCAGGGGATCTCTTTGTCTGGCAGGGGAGTGTGCCATGGTCTGTTCCTTTCCCCGTCTTTGCCTGAGGTGCCAAAGTCAGCATAAGAGCAATGAACAAAGGGAGAATTCACGCTCGCAAACCGTGGGCAACGTACACTCTAGCAGACTCTTGGTTCTTTAATATTTGACAATATTGTTGTAGAAGATAGTGAATACCTCTTATGGTGTGTGGGGAAGTACATGAGTCCGCCATGTCCTGGTCCCCGTGTGATCCTGCAGCTCTGGCAGAGAGAGGAGGAGGAGCTGCCATCTGTCTCAACATAGGCAACCCCAGCCTCCCTGCCCAGCCCCAGCAGCTCTGCACTCTCCGGCCTGCCCTCACACTTCAGCACTCACTCAGCCTCCTGGGGACCTCCAGTCTCTGCGACCTCCCAGCATAGTCCTTACTCTAGCCATCCTGGGCAGATTTTTTGAAAAAAACGATCTATCATGACAACCACTACTAACATTATTTCGGCTGTGACACAGCTGCCACATCAGTGGGCGGAGCCACGGCTGATGGAAGGCCCAGCACAATATAGCATAGTTCTTAAGAAATGGCAACATTGAAAGAAACCACACTTAAAAGCTCTGACCAAAAGAATCTTTGACATACCTTTGCCCCTAAAAAGCACTTTCTGGATGATTTATTGTGGCATGGGCCACCACCAGCCACGTGCCCACTCAGATATTGCCACTGTTTCACTCGGTTAAGTACCAAGAGCTTGTGGAAGTTCTGTTAACTTAACTTAGTCTCGCTGTCCTTGCAGAAGATAGCGAATCTCGCTTATTGTGGCTGGGGATGGTATTATTCCATGGTGACTGTGTCCCTGACAAGGCCTGCAGCTGGAAAAGGCACCGTAACATCAACAACTAAAAAGATTAGCCAACCTCGCTCACCATTCACCACCACACACCAGGGCTCTTCCAGACACTCAAAACTTAACTTGGTGTACTGGAGAAGGCAGGTAATATCTGTGGCCACAAACGGGAGGGATCCATGCTCTGGTCCTGTCCCTTTTACGTGCAGTGTCTGCAAAAGGCAAGACAATATCAAGGAAGAGAGGGAGCATGCACCCCTGGTCGCCATGAGCAACCCCTGCCCAGGTCTCTGCCAGAGTCTGGAATCTTAACTTAGTGGCCTTGTAGATGGCAGGGGATCTCTTTGGCCAGGCAGAGGAGTGTGCCATGGTCTGGTCCTTTCCCTGTCATTGCCTGCAGGTGCAAAAGTCAGCATAAGAGCAATGATCAAAGGGAGAAGTCACGCTCCCAAACCGTGGGCAACCAACGCTCTAGCAGACTCTTGCTTCTTTAATATTTTAAATATTGCTGTAGAAGATAGTGAATACCTCTTATGGTGTGGGGAAATACAGGAGTCCACCATGTCCTGGTGCCTGTGTGATCCTGCAGCTCTGTCAGAGAGCGGAAGAGGAGCTGCCATCTGTCTCAACATAGGCAACCCCAGCCTCCCTGCCCAGCCCCAGCAGCTCTGCACTCTCCGGCCTGCCCTCACACTTCAGCACTCACTCAGCCTCCTGGGGACCTCCAGTCTCTGCAGCCTCCCAGCATAGTCCTTACTTTAGCCATCCTGGGCAGATTTTTCAGCAAGCCCCCGTATCATGGCAACCACCACAACATTCTTTCGGCTGTGACACAGCTGCCACATCAGTGGGCGGAGCCATGGCTGATGGAAGGCCCAGCACAATACAGCATAGTTCTTAAGAAATGGCAACATTGAAAGAAACCACACTTAAAGCACTGACCAAAAAAAATCTTTGAGATATTTTTGCCCCAAAAAGGCGCTTTCTGATGTTGTATTGTGGCATGGGCCACCACCAGCCACGTGCCCACTCAGGTAGTGCCACTGTTTCACTCGATTATGTACCAAGAGCTGGGGGAAGTTCTGTTAACTTAACTTAGTCTCGCTGTCCTTGTAGAAGATAGCGAATCTCGCTTGTTGTGGCTGGGGATGGTATTATTCCATGGTGACTGTGTCCCTGACAAGGCCTGCAGCTGGAAAAGGCACCGTAACATCAACAACTAAAGGGACCAGCCAACCTCGCTCACCATCGACCACCACACACCAGGGCTCTTCCAGACACTCAAAACTTAACTTGGTGTCCTGGAGAAGGCAGGGAATATCTGTGGCCACAAACGGGAGGGATCCATGCTCTGGTCCTGTCCCTTTTACGTGCAGTGTCTGCAAAAGGCAAGATAATATCATGGAAGAGAGGGAGCATGCACCCCTGGTCGCCATGAACAACCCCTGCCCAGGTCTCTGCCAGAGTCTGGAATCTTAACTTAGTGGCCTTGTAGATGACAGGGGATCTCTTTGGCCAGGCAGAGGAGTGTGCCATGGTCTGGTCCTTTCCCTGTCATTGCCTGCAGGTGCAAAAGTCAGCATAAGAGCAATGAACAAAGGGAGAACTCACGCTCCCAGACCGGGGGCAACCTACGCTCTAGCAGACTCTTGCTTCTTTAATATTTTAAATATTGCTGTAGAAGATATTGAATACCTCTTATGGTGTGGGGAAATACAGGAATTCGCCATGTCCTAGTCCCCCTGTGAGCCTGCAGCTCTGGCAGAGAGAGGAGGAGGAGCTGCCATCTGTCTCAACATAGGCAACCCCAGCCTCCCTGCCCAGCCCCAGCAGCTCTGCACTCTCCGGCCTGCCCTCACACTTCAGCACTCACTCAGCCTCCTGGGGACCTCCAGTCTCTGCAGCCTCCCAGCATAGTCCTTACTCTAGCCATCCTGGGCAGATTTTTCAGCAAGCCCCCGTATCACGGCAACCACCACAACATTCTTTCGGCTGTGACACAGCTGCCGCATCAGTGGGCGGAGCCACGGCTGATGGAAGGCCCAGCACAATACAGCATAGTTCTTAAGAAATGGCAACATTGAAAGAAACCACACTTAAAAGCTCTGAACAAAAGAATCTTTGACATACCTTTGCCCCTAAAAAGCACTTTCTGGATGATTTATTGTGGCATGGGCCACCACCAGCCACGTGCCCACTCAGATATTGCCACTGTTTCACTCGGTTATGTACCAAGAGCTTATGGAAGTTCTGTTAACTTAGTCTCACTGTCCTTGTAGAAGATAGCGAATCTCGCTTGTTGTGGCTGGGGATGGTATTATTCCATGGTGACTGTGTCCCTGACATGGCCTGCAGCTGGAAAAGGCACCGTAACATCAACAACTAAAGGGATCAGACAACCTCGCTCACCTTTTACCACCACACACCAGGGCTCTTCCAGACACTCAAAACTTAACTTGGTGTCCTGGAGAAGGCAGGGAATATCTGTGGCCACGGACGGGAGCTTTCCATGCTCTGGTCCTGTCCCTTTTGCGTCCAGTGGCTGCAAAAGGAAGATAATATCAAGGAAGAGAAGGAGCATGCACCCCTGGTCGCCCTGATAAACTCCTGCGCAGGTCTCTGCCAGAGTCTGGAAACTTAACTTAGTGGCCTTGTAGATGGCAGGGGATCTCTTTGGCCAGGCAGGGGAGTGTGCCATGGTCTGGTCCTTTCCCCGTCATTGCCTGCAGGTGCCAAAGGCAGCATAAGAGCAATGAACAAAGGGAGAAGTCACGCTCCCAAACCGTGGGCAACGTACACTCTAGCAGACTCTTGGTTCTTTAATATTTGACAATATTGTTGTAGAAGATAGTGAATAACTCTTATGGTGTGTGGGGAAGTACATGAGTCCGCCATGTCCTGGTCCCCGTGTGATCCTGCAGCTCTGGCAGAGAGAGGAGGAGGAGCTGCCATCTGTCTCAACATAGGCAACCCCAGCCTCCCTGCCCAGCCCCAGCAGCTCTGCACTCTCCGGCCTGCCCTCACACTTCAGCACTCACTCAGCCTCCTGGGGACCTTCAGTCTCTGCAGCCTCCCAGCATAGTCCTTACTCTAGCCATCCTGGGCAGATTTTTCAGCAAGCCCCCGTATCACGGCAACCACCACAACATTCTTTCGGCTGTGACACAGCTGCCACATCAGTGGGCGGAGCCACGGCTGATGGAAGGCCCAGCACAATACAGCATAGTTCTTAAGAAATGGCAACATTGAAAGAAACCACACTTAAAAGCTCTGAACAAAAGAATCTTTGACATACCTTTGCCCCTAAAAAGCACTTTCTGGATGATTTATTGTGGCATGGGCCACCACCAGCCACGTGCCCACTCAGATATTGCCACTGTTTCACTCGGTTAAGTACCAAGAGCTGGGGGAATTTCTGTTAACTTAACTTAGTCTCGCTGTCCTTGTAGAAGATAGCGAATCTTGCTTGTTGTGGCTGGGGATGGTATTATTCCATGGTGACTGTGACCCTGACAAGGCCTGCAGCTGGAAAAGGCACCGTAACATCAACAACTAAAGGGATCAGCCAACCTCGCTCACCATCGACCACCACACACCAGGGCTCTTCCAGACACTCAAAACTTAACCTGGTGTCCTGGAGAAGGCAGGGAATATCTGTGGCCACAAACGGGAGGGATCCATGCTCTGGTCCTGTCCCTTTTGCGTGCAGTGTCTGCAAAAGGCAAGATAATATCATGGAAGAGAGGGAGCATGCACCCCTGGTCGCCATGAGCAACCCCTGCCCAGGTCTCTGCCAGAGTCTGGAATCTTAACTTAGTGGCCTTGTAGATGGCAGGGGATCTCTTTGGCCAGGCAGGGGAGTGTGCCATGGTCTGGTCCTTTCCCCGTCATTGCCTGCAGGTGCAAAAGTCAGCATAAGAGCAATGAACAAAGGGAGAAGTCACGCTCACAAACCGTGGGCAACGTACACTCTAGCAGACTCTTGGTTCTTTAATATTTGACAATATTGTTGTAGAAGATAGTGAATACCTCTTATGGTGTGTGGGGAAGTACATGAGTCTGCCATGTCCTGGTCCCCGTGTGATCCTGCAGCTCTGTCAGAGAGCGGAGGAGCAGCTGCCATCTGTCTCAACATAGGCAACCCCAGCCTCCCTGCCCAGCCCCAGCAGCTCTGCACTCTCCGGCCTGCCCTCACACTTCAGCACTCACTCAGCCTCCTGGGGACCTCCAGTCTCTGCAGCCTCCCAGCATAGTCCTTACTCTAGACATCCTGGGCAGATTTTTCAGCAAGCCCCCGTATCACGGCAACCACCACAACATTCTTTCGGCTGTGACACAGCTGCCGCATCAGTGGGCGGAGCCACGGCTGATGGAAGGCCCAGCACAATACAGCATAGTTCTTAAGAAATGGCAACATTGAAAGAAACCACACTTAAAAGCTCTGACCAAAAGAATCTTTGACATACCTTTGCCCCTAAAAAGCACTTTCTGGATGATTTATTGTGGCATGGGCCACCACCAGCCACGTGCCCAGTCGGATAGTGCCACTATATCAATCAATTAAGTACCAAGAGCTGGTGGAAGTTCTGTTAACTTAACTTAGTGTCGCTGTCCTTGTAGAAGATAGCGAATCTCGCTTGTTGTGGCTGGGGATGGTATTATTCCATGGTGACTGTGACCCTGACATGGCCTGCAGCTGGAAAAGGCACCGTAACATCAACAACTAAAGGGATCAGCCAACCTCGCTCACCATTGACCACCACACACCAGGGCTCTTCCAGACACTCAAAACTTAACTTGGTGTCCTGGAGAAGGCAGGGAATATCTGTGGCCACAAACGGGAGTGATTCATGCTCTGGTACTGTCCCTTTTGCATCCAGTGGCTGCAAAAGGAAGATAATATCAAGGAAGAGAAGGAGCATGCATCCCTGGACGCCCTGATAAACTCCTGCGCAGGTCTCTGCCAGAGTCTGGAAACTTAACTTAGTGGCCTTGTAGATGGCAGAGGATCTCTTTGGCTGGCACTGGAGTGTGCCATGGTCTGGTCCTTTCCCCGTCATTGCCTGCAGGTGCCAAAGGCAGCATAAGAGCAATGAACAAAGGGAGAAGTCACGCTCGCAAACCGTGGGCAACGTACACTCTAGCAGACTCTTGGTTCTTTAATATTTGACAATATTGTTGTAGAAGATAGTGAATAACTCTTATGGTGTGTGGGGAAGTACATGAGTCGGCCATGTCCTGGTCCCCGTGTGATCCTGCAGCTCTGTCAGAGAGCGGAGGAGCAGCTGCCATCTGTCATAGGCAACCCCAGCCTCCCTGCCCAGCCCCAGCAGCTCTGCACTCTCCGGCCTGCCCTCACACTTCAGCACTCACTCAGCCTCCTGGGGACCTTCAGTCTCTGCGACCTCCCAGCATAGTCCTTACTCTAGCCATCCTGGGCAGATTTTTTGAAAAAAACGATCTATCATGACAACCACTACTAACATTATTTCGGCTGTGACACAGCTGCCACATCAGTGGGCGGAGCCACGGCTGATGGAAGGCCCAGCACAATACAGCATAGTTCTTAAGAAATGGCAACATTGAAAGAAACCACACTTAAAAGCTCTGACCAAAAGAATCTTTGACATACCTTTGCCCCTAAAAAGCACTTTCTGGATGATTTATTGTGTCATGGGCCACCACCAGCCACGTGCCCAGTCGGATAGTGCCACTATATCAATCAATTAAGTACCAAGAGCTGGTGGAAGTTCTGTTAACTTAACTTAGTGTCGCTGTCCTTGTAGAAGATAGCGAATCTCGCTTGTTGTGGCTGGGGATGGTATTATTCCATGATGACTGTGACCCTGACAAGGCCTGCAGCTGGAAAAGGCACCGTAACATCAACAACTAAAGGGAACAGCCAGCCTCGCTCACCATCGACCACCACACACCAGGGCTCTTCCAGACACTCAAAACTTAACTTGGTGTCCTGGAGAAGGCAGGGAATATCTGTGGCCACAAACGGGAGGGATCCATGCTCTGGTCCTGTCCCTTTTACGTGCAGTGTCTGCAAAAGGCAAGATAATATCAAGGAAGAGAGGGAGCATGCACCCCTGGTCGCCATGAACAACCCCTGCCCAGGTCTCTGCCAGAGTCTGGAAACTTAACTTAGTGGCCTTGTAGATGACAGGGGATCTCTTTGGCCAGGCAGAGGAGTGTGCCATCGTCTGGTCCTTTCCCTATCATTACCTGCAGGTGCAAAAGTCAGCATAAGAGCAATGAACAAAGGGAGAAGTCACGCTCCCAAACCGTGGGCAACCAACGCGCTAGCAGACTCTTGCTTCTTTAATATTTTAAATATTGCTGTAGAAGATAGTGAATACCTCTTATGGTGTGGGGAAATACAGGAATTCGCCATGTCCTAGTCCCCCTGTGAGCCTGCAGCTCTGGCAGAGAGAGGAGGAGGAGCTGCCGTCTGTCTCAACATAGGCAACCCCAGCCTCCCTGCCCAGCCCCAGCAGCTCTGCACTCTCCGGCCTGCCCTCACACTTCAGCACTCACTCAGCCTCCTGGGGACCTCCAGTCTCTGCAGCCTCCCAGCATAGTCCTTACTCTAGCCATCCTGGGCAGATTTTTCAGCAAGCCCCCGTATCACGGCAACCACCACAACATTCTTTCGGCTGTGACACAGCTGCCGCATCAGTGGGCGGAGCCACGGCTGATGGAAGGCCCAGCACAATACAGCATAGTTCTTAAGAAATGGCAACATTGAAAGAAACCACACTTCAAAGCTCTGAACAAAAGAATCTTTGACATACCTTTGCCCCTAAAAAGCACTTTCTGGATGATTTATTGTGGCATGGGCCACCACCAGCCACGTGCCCACTCAGATAGTGCCACTGTTTCACTTGGTTATGTACCAAGAGCTTGTGGAAACTCTGTTAACTTAACTTAGTCTCGCTGTCCTTGTAGAAGATAGCGAATCTCGCTTGTTGTGGCTGGGGATGGTATTATTCCATAGTGACTGTGACCCTGACATGGCCTGCAGCTGGAAAAGGCACCGTAACATCAACAACTAAAGGGATCAGCCAACCTCGCTCACCATTGACCACCACACACCAGGGCTCTTCCAGACACTCAGAACTTAACTTGGTGTCCTGGAGAAGGCAGGGAATATCTGTGGCCACAAACGGGAGGGATCCATGCTCTGGTCCTGTCCCTTTTGCATCCAGTGGCTGCAAAAGGAAAATAATATCAAGGAAGAGAAGGAGCATGCATCCCTGGTCGCCCTGATAAACTCCTGCGCAGGTCTCTGCCAGAGTCTGGAAACTTAACTTAGTGGCCTTGTAGATGGCAGAGGATCTCTTTGGCTGGCAGGGGAGTGTGCCATGGTCTGTTCCTTTCCCCGTCATTGCCTGCAGGTGCCAAAGTCAGCATAAGAGCAATGAACAAAGGGAGAACTCACGCTCGCAAACCGTGGGCAACGTACACTCTAGCAGACTCTTGGTTCTTTAATATTTGACAATATTGTTGTAGAAGATAGTGAATACCTCTTATGGTGTGTGGGGAAGTACATGAGTCCGCCATGTCCTGGTCCCCGTGTGATCCTGCAGCTCTGGCAGAGAGAGGAGGAGGAGCTGCCATCTGTCTCAACATAGGCAACCCCAGCCTCCCTGCCCAGCCCCAGCAGCTCTGCACTCTCCGGCCTGCCCTCACACTTCAGCACTCACTCAGCCTCCTGGGGACCTCCAGTCTCTGCAGCCTCCCAGCATAGTCCTTACTCTAGCCATCCTGGGCAGATTTTTTGAAAAAAACGATCTATCATGACAACCACTACTAACATTATTTCGGCTGTGACACAGCTGCCACATCAGTGGGCGGAGCCACGGCTGATGGAAGGCCCAGCACAATACAGCATAGTTCTTAAGAAATGGCAACATTGAAAGAAACCACACTTAAAAGCTCTGAACAAAAGAATCTTTGACATACCTTTGCCCCTAAAAAGCACTTTCTGGATGATTTATTATTGCATGGGCCACCACCAGCCACGTGCCCACTCAGATATTGCCACTGTTTCACTTGGTTATGTACCAAGAACTTATGGAAGTTCTGTTAACTTAACTTAGTGTCGCTGTCCTTGTAGAAGATAGCGAATCTCGCTTGTTGTGGCTGGGGATGGTATTATTCCATGATGACTGTGACCCTGACAAGGCCTGCAGCTGGAAAAGGCACCGTAACATCAACAACTAATGGGATCAGCCAGCCTCGCTCACCATCGACCACCACACACCAGGGCTCTTCCAGACACTCAAAACTTCACTTGGTGTCCTGGAGAAGGCAGGGAATATCTGTGGCCACAAACGGGAGGGATCCATGCTCTGGTCCTGTCCCTTTTGCGTGCAGTGTCTGCAAAAGGCAAGATAATATCATGGAAGAGAGGGAGCATGCACCCCTGGTCGCCCTGATAAACTCCTGTGCAGGTCTCTGCCAGAGTCTGGAAACTTAACTTAGTGGCCTTGTAGATGGCAGGGGATCTCTTTGTCTGGCAGGGGAGTGTGCCATGGTCTGTTCCTTTCCCCGTCTTTGCCTGAGGTGCCAAAGTCAGCATAAGAGCAATGAACAAAGGGAGAATTCACGCTCGCAAACCGTGGGCAACGTACACTCTAGCAGACTCTTGGTTCTTTAATATTTGACAATATTGTTGTAGAAGATAGTGAATACCTCTTATGGTGTGTGGGGAAGTACATGAGTCCGCCATGTCCTGGTCCCCGTGTGATCCTGCAGCTCTGGCAGAGAGAGGAGGAGGAGCTGCCATCTGTCTCAACATAGGCAACCCCAGCCTCCCTGCCCAGCCCCAGCAGCTCTGCACTCTCCGGCCTGCCCTCACACTTCAGCACTCACTCAGCCTCCTGGGGACCTCCAGTCTCTGCGACCTCCCAGCATAGTCCTTACTCTAGCCATCCTGGGCAGATTTTTTGAAAAAAACGATCTATCATGACAACCACTACTAACATTATTTCGGCTGTGACACAGCTGCCACATCAGTGGGCGGAGCCACGGCTGATGGAAGGCCCAGCACAATATAGCATAGTTCTTAAGAAATGGCAACATTGAAAGAAACCACACTTAAAAGCTCTGACCAAAAGAATCTTTGACATACCTTTGCCCCTAAAAAGCACTTTCTGGATGATTTATTGTGGCATGGGCCACCACCAGCCACGTGCCCACTCAGATATTGCCACTGTTTCACTCGGTTAAGTACCAAGAGCTTGTGGAAGTTCTGTTAACTTAACTTAGTCTCGCTGTCCTTGCAGAAGATAGCGAATCTCGCTTGTTGTGGCTGGGGATGGTATTATTCCATGGTGACTGTGTCCCTGACAAGGCCTGCAGCTGGAAAAGGCACCGTAACATCAACAACTAAAAAGATTAGCCAACCTCGCTCACCATTCACCACCACACACCAGGGCTCTTCCAGACACTCAGAACTTAACTTGGTGTACTGGAGAAGGCAGGGAATATCTGTGGCCACAAACGGGAGGGATCCATGCTCTGGTCCTGTCCCTTTTACGTGCAGTGTCTGCAAAAGGCAAGACAATATCAAGGAAGAGAGGGAGCATGCACCCCTGGTCGCCATGAGCAACCCCTGCCCAGGTCTCTGCCAGAGTCTGGAATCTTAAATTAGTGGCCTTGTAGATGGCAGGGGATCTCTTTGGCCAGGCAGAGGAGTGTGCCATGGTCTGGTCCTTTCCCTGTCATTGCCTGCAGGTGCAAAAGTCAGCATAAGAGCAATGATCAAAGGGAGAAGTCACGCTCCCAAACCGTGGGCAACCTACGCTCTAGCAGACTCTTGCTTCTTTAATATTTTAAATATTGCTGTAGAAGATAGTGAATACCTCTTATGGTGTGGGGAAATACAGGAGTCCACCATGTCCTGGTGCCCGTGTGATCCTGCAGCTCTGGCAGAGAGAGGAGGAGGAGCTGCCATCTGTCTCAACATAGGCAACCCCAGCCTCCCTGCCCAGCCCCAGCAGCTCTGCACTCTCCGGCCTGCCCTCACACTTCAGCACTCACTCAGCCTCCTGGGGACCTCCAGTCTCTGCACCCTCCCAGCATAGTCCTTACTCTAGCCATCCTGGGAAGATTTTTCAGCAAGCCCCCGTATCACGGCAACCACCACAACATTCTTTCGGCTGTGACACAGCTGCCACATCAGTGGGCGGAGCCACGGCTGATGGAAGGCCCAGCACAATACAGCATATTTCTTAAGAAATGGCAACATTGAAAGAAACCACACTTAAAAGCTCTGACCAAAAGAATCTTTGACATACCTTTGCCCTTAAAAAGCACTTTCTGGATGATTTATTGTGGCATGGGCCACCACCAGCCACGTGCCCACTCAGATATTGCCACTGTTTCACTCGGTTAAGTACCAAGAGCTGGGGGAATTTCTGTTAACTTAACTTAGTCTCGCTGTCCTTGTAGAAGATAGCGAATCTCGCTTGTTGTGGCTGGGGATGGTATTATTCCATGGTGACTGTGTCCCTGACAAGGCCTGCAGCTGGAAAAGGCACCGTAACATCAACAACTAAAGGGACCAGCCAACCTCGCTCACCATCGACCACCACACACCAGGGCTCTTCCAGACACTCAAAACTTAACTTGGTGTCCTGGAGAAGGCAGGGAATATCTGTGGCCACAAACGGGAGGGATCCATGCTCTGGTCCTGTCCCTTTTACGTGCAGTGTCTGCAAAAGGCAAGATAATATCATGGAAGAGAGGGAGCATGCACCCCTGGTCGCCATGAGCAACCCCTGCCCAGGTCTCTGCCAGAGTCTGGAAACTTAACTTAGTGGCCTTGTAGATGACAGGGGATCTCTTTGGCCAGGCAGAGGAGTGTGCCATGGTCTGGTCCTTTCCCTGTCATTGCCTGCAGGTGCAAAAGTCAGCATAAGAGCAATGAACAAAGGGAGAACTCACGCTCCCAGACCGGGGGCAACCTACGCTCTAGCAGACTCTTGCTTCTTTAATATTTTAAATATTGCTGTAGAAGATATTGAATACCTCTTATGGTGTGGGGAAATACAGGAATTCGCCATGTCCTAGTCCCCCTGTGAGCCTGCAGCTCTGGCAGAGAGAGGAGGAGGAGCTGCCATCTGTCTCAACATAGGCAACCCCAGCCTCCCTGCCCAGCCCCAGCAGCTCTGCACTCTCCGGCCTGCCCTCACACTTCAGCACTCACTCAGCCTCCTGGGGACCTCCAGTCTCTGCAGCCTCCCAGCATAGTCCTTACTCTAGCCATCCTGGGCAGATTTTTCAGCAAGCCCCCGTATCACGGCAACCACCACAACATTCTTTCGGCTGTGACACAGCTGCCGCATCAGTGGGCGGAGCCACGGCTGATGGAAGGCCCAGCACAATACAGCATAGTTCTTAAGAAATGGCAACATTGAAAGAAACCACACTTAAAAGCTCTGAACAAAAGAATCTTTGACATACCTTTGCCCCTAAAAAGCACTTTCTGGATGATTTATTGTGGCATGGGCCACCACCAGCCACGTGCCCACTCAGATATTGCCACTGTTTCACTCGGTTATGTACCAAGAGCTTATGGAAGTTCTGTTAACTTAGTCTCACTGTCCTTGTAGAAGATAGCGAATCTCGCTTGTTGTGGCTGGGGATGGTATTATTCCATGGTGACTGTGTCCCTGACATGGCCTGCAGCTGGAAAAGGCACCGTAACATCAACAACTAAAGGGATCAGACAACCTCGCTCACCTTTTACCACCACACACCAGGGCTCTTCCAGACACTCAAAACTTAACTTGGTGTCCTGGAGAAGGCAGGGAATATCTGTGGCCACGGACGGGAGCTTTCCATGCTCTGGTCCTGTCCCTTTTGCGTCCAGTGGCTGCAAAAGGAAGATAATATCAAGGAAGAGAAGGAGCATGCACCCCTGGTCGCCCTGATAAACTCCTGCGCAGGTCTCTGCCAGAGTCTGGAAACTTAACTTAGTGGCCTTGTAGATGGCAGGGGATCTCTATGGCCAGGCAGGGGAGTGTGCCATGGTCTGGTCCTTTCCCCGTCATTGCCTGCAGGTGCCAAAGGCAGCATAAGAGCAATGAACAAAGGGAGAAGTCACGCTCACAAACCGTGGGCAACGTACACTCTAGCAGACTCTTGGTTCTTTAATATTTGACAATATTGTTGTAGAAGATAGTGAATAACTCTTATGGTGTGTGGGGAAGTACATGAGTCCGCCATGTCCTGGTCCCCGTGTGATCCTGCAGCTCTGGCAGAGAGAGGAGGAGGAGCTGCCATCTGTCTCAACATAGGCAACCCCAGCCTCCCTGCCCAGCCCCAGCAGCTCTGCACTCTCCGGCCTGCCCTCACACTTCAGCACTCACTCAGCCTCCTGGGGACCTCCAGTCTCTGCAGCCTCCCAGCATAGTCCTTACTCTAGCCATCCTGGGCAGATTTTTCAGCAAGCCCCCGTATCACGGCAACCACCACAACATTCTTTCGGCTGTGACACAGCTGCCACATCAGTGGGCGGAGCCACGGCTGATGGAAGGCCCAGCACAATACAGCATATTTCTTAAGAAATGGCAACATTGAAAGAAACCACACTTAAAAGCTCTGACCAAAAGAATCTTTGACATACCTTTGCCCCTAAAAAGCACTTTCTGGATGATTTATTGTGGCATGGGCCACCACCAGCCACGTGCCCAGTCGGATAGTGCCACTATATCAATCAATTAATTACCAAGAGCTGGTGGAAGTTCTGTTAACTTAACTTAGTCTCGCTGTCCTTGTAGAAGATAGCGAATCTCGCTTGTTGTGGCTGGGGATGGTATTATTCCATGGTGACTGTGACCCTGACATGGCCTGCAGCTGGAAAAGGCACCGTAACATCAACAACTAAAGGGATCAGCCAACCTCGCTCACCATTGACCACCACACAGCAGGGCTCTTCCAGACACTCAAAACTTAACTTGGTGTCCTGGAGAAGGCAGGGAATATCTGTGGCCACAAACGGGAGTGATTCATGCTCTGGTCCTGTCCCTTTTGCATCCAGTGGCTGCAAAAGGAAAATAATATCAAGGAAGAGAAGGAGCATGCATCCCTGGACGCCCTGATAAACTCCTGCGCAGGTCTCTGCCAGAGTCTGGAAACTTAACTTAGTGGCCTTGTAGATGGCAGAGGATCTCTTTGGCTGGCACTGGAGTGTGCCATGGTCTGGTCCTTTCCCCGTCATTGCCTGCAGGTGCCAAAGGCAGCATAAGAGCAATGAGCAAAGGGAGAAGTCACGCTCCCAAACCGTGGGCAACGTACACTCTAGCAGACTCTTGGTTCTTTAATATTTGACAATATTGTTGTAGAAGATAGTGAATACCTCTTATGGTGTGTGGGGAAGTACATGAGTCCGCCATGTCCTGGTCCCCGTGTGATCCTGCAGCTCTGGCAGAGAGAGGAGGAGGAGGTGCCATCTGTCTCAACATAGGCAACCCCAGCCTCCCTGCCCAGCCCCAGCAGCTCTGCACTCTCCGGCCTGCCCTCACACTTCAGCACTCACTCAGCCTCCTGGGGACCTCCAGTCTCTGCAGCCTCCCAGCATAGTCCTTACTCTAGCCATCCTGGGCAGATTTTTTGAAAAAAACGATCTATCATGACAACCACTACTAACATTATTTCGGCTGTGACACAGCTGCCACATCAGTGGGCGGAGCCACGGCTGATGCAAGGCCCAGCACAATACAGCATAGTTCTTAAGAAATGGCAACATTGAAAGAAACCACACTTAAAGCACTGCCTCCAAAAAATCTTTGAGATATTTTTGCCCCAAAAAGGCGCTTTCTGGATGTTGTATTGTGGCATGGGCCACCACCAGCCACGTGCCCACTCAGATATTGACACTGTTTCACTCGGTTAAGTACCAAGAGCTTATGGAAGTTCTGTTAACTTAACTTAGTCTCACTGTCCTTGTAGAAGATAGTGAATCTCGCTTGTTGTGGCTGGGGATGGTATTATTCCATGGTGACTGTGACCCTGACATGGCCTGCAGCTGGAAAAGGCACCTTAACATCAACAACTAAAGGGATCAGCCAACCTTGCTCACCTTTTACCACCACACACCAGGGCTCTTCCAGACACTCAGAACTTAACTTGGTGTCCTGGAGAAGGCAGGGAATATCTGTGGCCACAAACGGGAGGGATCCATGCTCTGGTCCTGTCCCTTTTGCATCCAGTGGCTGCAAAAGCAAGATAATATCAAGGAAGAGAAGGAGCATGCATCCCTGGTCGCCCTTATAAACTCCTGCGCAGGTCTCTGCCAGAGTCTGGAAACTTAACTTAGTGGCCTTGTAGATGGCAGAGGATCTCTTTGGCCAGGCAGGGGAGTGTGCCATGGTCTGGTCCTTTCCCCGTCATTGCCTGCAGGTGCCAAAGGCAGCATAAGAGCAATGAACAAAGGAAGAAGTCACGCTCCCAAACCGTGGGCAACCTACGCGCTAGCAGACTCTTGCTTCTTTAATATTTTAAATATTGCTGTAGAAGATAGTGAATACCTCTTATGGTGTGGGGAAATACAGGAGTCCGCCCTGTCCTGGTCCCCGTGTGATCCTGCAGCTCTGGCAGAGAGAGGAGGAGCAGCTGCCATCTGTCTCAACATAGGCAACCCCAGCCTCCCTGCCCAGCCCCAGCAGCTCTGGACTCTCCGGCCTGCCCTCACACTTCAGCACTCACTCAGCCTCCTGGGGACCTCCAGTCTCTGCAGCCTCCCAGCATAGTCCTTACTCTAGCCATCCTGGGCAGATTTTTTGAAAAAAACGATCTATCATGACAACCACTACTAACATTATTTCGGCTGTGACACAGCTGCCACATCAGTGGGCGGAGCCACGGCTGATGGAAGGCCCAGCACAATACAGCATATTTCTTAAGAAATGGCAACATTGAAAGAAACCACACTTAAAGCACTGCC
The DNA here is from genome assembly GCF_965140245.1 of Athene noctua. Lineage (NCBI taxonomy): Eukaryota > Metazoa > Chordata > Aves > Strigiformes > Strigidae > Athene > Athene noctua. Next base: position 194,550,963 of record NC_134037.1, read on the forward strand.
CCCAAAAAATCTTTGAGATATTTTTGCCCCAAAAAGGCGCTTTCTGATGTTGTATTGTGGCATGGGCCACCACCAGCCACGTGCCCACTCAGGTAGAGCCACTGTTTCACTCGATTATGTACCAAGAGCTGGTGGAAGTTCTGTTAACTTAACTTAGTCTCGCTGTCCTTGTAGAAGATAGCGAATCTCGCTTGTTGTGGCTGGGGATGGTATTATTCCATGGTGACTGTGTCCCTGACAAGGCCTGCAGCTGGAAAAGGCACCGTAACATCAACAACTAAAGGGACCAGCCAACCTTGCTCACCATCGACCACCACACACCAGGGCTCTTCCAGACACTCAAAACTTAACTTGGTGTCCTGGAGAAGGCAGAGAATATCTGTGGCCACAAACGGGAGGGATCCATGCTCTGGTCCTGTCCCTTTTACGTGCAGTGTCTGCAAAAGGCAAGATAATATCAAGGAAGAGAGGGAGCATGCACCCCTGGTCGCCATGAACAACCCCTGCCCGGTCTCTGCCAGAGTCTGGAAACTTAACTTAGTGGCCTTGTAGATGACAGGGGATCTCTTTGGCCAGGCAGAGGAGTGTGCCATCGTCTGGTCCTTTCCCTATCATTGCCTGCAGGTGCAAAAGTCAGCATAAGAGCAATGAACAAAGGGAGAAGTCACGCTCCCAAACCGTGGGCAACCTACGCGCTAGCAGACTCTTGCTTCTTTAATATTTTAAATATTGCTGTAGAAGATAGTGAATACCTCTTATGGTGTGGGGAAATACAGGAATTCGCCATGTCCTAGTCCCCCTGTGAGCCTGCAGCTCTGGCAGAGAGAGGAGGAGGAGCTGCCGTCTGTCTCAACATAGGCAACCCCAGCCTCCCTGCCCAGCCCCAGCAGCTCTGCACTCTCCGGCCTGCCCTCACACTTCAGCACTCACTCAGCCTCCTGGGGACCTCCAGTCTCTGCAGCCTCCCAGCATAGTCCTTACTCTAGCCATCCTGGGCAGATTTTTCAGCAAGCCCCCGTATCACGGCAACCACCACAACATTCTTTCGGCTGTGACACAGCTGCCACATCAGTGGGCGGAGCCACGGCTGATGGAAGGCCCAGCACAATACAGCATAGTTCTTAAGAAATGGCAACATTGAAAGAAACCACACTTAAAAGCTCTGAACAAAAGAATCTTTGACATACCTTTGCCCCTAAAAAGCACTTTCTGGATGATTTATTGTGGCATGGGCCACCACCAGCCACGTGCCCACTCAGATGGTGCCACTGTTTCACTTGGTTATGTACCAAGAGCTTGTGGAAACTCTGTTAACTTAACTTAGTCTCGCTGTCCTTGTAGAAGATAGCGAATCTCGCTTGTTGTGGCTGGGGATGGTATTATTCCATGGTGACTGTGACCCTGACATGGTCTGCAGCTGGAAAAGGCACCGTAACATCAACAACTAAAGGGATCAGCCAACCTCGCTCACCATTGACCACCACACACCAGGGCTCTTCCAGACACTCAAAACTTAACTTGGTGTCCTGGAGAAGGCAGGGAATATCTGTGGCCACAAACGGGAGGGATCCATGCTCTGGTCCTGTCCCTTTTGCGTCCAGTGGCTGCAAAAGGAAGAAAATATCAAGGAAGAGAGGGAGCATGCACCCCTGGTCGCCCTGATAAACTCCTGCGCAGGTCTCTGCCAAAGTCTGGAAACTTAACTTAGTGGCCTTGTAGATGGCAGAGGATCTCTTTGGCTGGCAGGGGAGTGTGCCATGGTCTGTTCCTTTCCCCGTCATTGCCTGCAGGTGCCAAAGTCAGCATAAGAGCAATGAACAAAGGGAGAAGTCACGCTCGCAAACCGTGGGCAACGTACACTCTAGCAGACTCTTGGTTCTTTAATATTTGACAATATTGTTGTAGAAGATAGTGAATACCTCTTATGGTGTGTGGGGAAGTACATGAGTCCGCCATGTCCTGGTCCCCGTGTGATCCTGCAGCTCTGGCAGAGAGAGGAGGAGGAGCTGCCATCTGTCTCAACATAGGCAACCCCAGCCTCCCTGCCCAGCCCCAGCAGCTCTGCACTCTCCGGCCTGCCCTCACACTTCAGCACTCACTCAGCCTCCTGGGGACCTTCAGTCTCTGCGACCTCCCAGCATAGTCCTTACTCTAGCCATCCTGGGCAGATTTTTTGAAAAAAACGATCTATCATGACAACCACTACTAACATTATTTCGGCTGTGACACAGCTGCCACATCAGTGGGCGGAGCCACGGCTGATGGAAGGCCCAGCACAATACAGCATAGTTCTTAAGAAATGGCAACATTGAAAGAAACCACACTTAAAAGCTCTGACCAAAAGAATCTTTGACATACCTTTGCCCCTAAAAAGCACTTTCTGGATGATTTATTGTGTCATGGGCCACCACCAGCCACGTGCCCAGTCGGATAGTGCCACTGTTTCACTCGGTTAAGTACCAAGAGCTGGTGGAAGTTCTGTTAACTTAACTTAGTGTCGCTGTCCTTGTAGAAGATAGCGAATCTCGCTTGTTGTGGCTGGGGATGGTATTATTCCATGGTGTCTGTGACCCTGACAAGGCCTGCAGCTGGAAAAGGCACTGTAACATCAACAACTAATGGGATCAGCCAACCTCGCTCACCATCGACCACCACACACCAGGGCTCTTCCAGACACTCAAAACTTAACTTGGTGTCCTGGAGAAGGCAGGGAATATCTGTGGCCACAAACGGGAGGGATCCATGCTCTGGTCCTGTCCCTTTTGCGTGCAGTGTCTGCAAAAGGCAAGATAATATCATGGAAGAGAGGGAGCATGCACCCCTGGTCGCCCTGATAAACTCCTGTGCAGGTCTCTGCCAGAGTCTGGAAACTTAACTTAGTGGCCTTGTAGATGGCAGGGGATCTCTTTGGCCAGGCAGGGGAGTGTGCCATGGTATGGTCCTTTCCCCGTCATTGCCTGCAGGTGCCAAAGGCAGCATAAGAGCAATGAACAAAGGGAGAAGTCACGCTCCCAAACCGTGGCAACCTACGCTCTAGCAGACTCTTGCTTCTTTAATATTTTAAATATTGCTGTAGAAGATAGTGCATACCTCTTATTGTGTGTGGGGAAGTACATGAGTCCGCCATGTCCTGGTCCCCATGTGATCCTGCAGCTCTGTCAGAGAGCGGAGGAGGAGGTGCCATCTGTCTCAACATAGGCAACCCCAGCCTCCCTGCCCAGCCCCAGCAGCTCTGCACTCTCCGGCCTGCCCTCACACTTCAGCACTCACTCAGCCTCCTGGTGACCTTCAGTCTCTGCGACCTCCCAGCATAGTCCTTACTCTAGCCATCCTGGGCAGATTTTTCAGCAAGCCCCCGTATCACGGCAACCACCACAACATTCTTTCGGCTGTGACACAGCTGCCACATCAGTGGGCGGAGCCACGGCTGATGGAAGGCCCAGCACAATACAGCATAGTTCTTAAGAAATGGCAACATTGAAAGAAACCACACTTAAAAGCTCTGACCAAAAGAATCTTTGACATACCTTTGCCCCTTAAAAGCACTTTCTGGATGATTTATTGTGGCATGGGCCACCACCAGCCACGTGCCCACTCAGATATTGGCACTGTTTCACTCGGTTATGTACCAAGAGCTTATGGAAGTTCTGTTAACTTAGTGTCGCTGTCCCTGTAGAAGATAGCGAAACTCGCTTGTTGTGGCTGGGGATGGTATTATTCCATGATGACTGTGTCCCTGACAAGGCCTGCAGCTGGAAAAGGCACCGTAACATCAACAACTAAAGGGACCAGCCAACCTCGCTCACCATCGACCACCACACACCAGGGCTCTTCCAGACACTCAAAACTTAACTTGGTGTCATTGAGAAGGCAGGGAATATCTGTGGCCAGGGACAGGAGAGATTCATGCTCTGGTCCTGTCCCTTTTGCGTCCAGTGGCTGCAAAAGGAAGATAATATCAAGGAAGAGAAGGAGCATGCATCCCTGGTTGCCCTGATAAACTCCTGCGCAGGTCTCTGCCAGAGTCTGGAAACTTAACTTAGTGGCCTTGTAGATGGCAGAGGATCTCTTTGGCTGGCACTGGAGTGTGCCATGGTCTGTTCCTTTCCCCGTCTTTGCCTGAGGTGCCAAAGTCAGCATAAGAGCAATGAACAAAGGGAGAATTCACGCTCGCAAACCGTGGGCAACGTACACTCTAGCAGACTCTTGGTTCTTTAATATTTGACAATATTGTTGTAGAAGATAGTGAATACCTCTTATGGTGTGTGGGGAAGTACATGAGTCCGCCATGTCCTGGTCCCCGTGTGATCCTGCAGCTCTGGCAGAGAGAGGAGGAGGAGGTGCCATCTGTCTCAACATAGGCAACCCCAGCCTCCCTGCCCAGCCCCAGCAGCTCTGCACTCTCCGGCCTGCCCTCACACTTCAGCACTCACTCAGCCTCCTGGGGACCTTCAGTCTCTGCGACCTCCCAGCATAGTCCTTACTCTAGCCATCCTGGGCAGATTTTTTGAAAAAAACGATCTATCATGACAACCACTACTAACATTATTTCGGCTGTGACACAGCTGCCACATCAGTGGGCGGAGCCACGGCTGATGGAAGGCCCAGCACAATATAGCATAGTTCTTAAGAAATGGCAACATTGAAAGAAACCACACTTAAAAGCTCTGAACAAAAGAATCTTTGACATACCTTTGCCCCTAAAAAGCACTTTCTGGATGATTTATTGTGGCATGGGCCACCACCAGCCACGTGCCCACTCAGATATGGCCACTGTTTCACTCGATTAAGTACCAAGAGCTGGTGGAATTTCTGTTAACTTAACTTAGTCTCGCTGTCCTTGTAGAAGATAGCGAATCTCGCTTGTTGTGGCTGGGGATGGTATTATTCCATGGTGACTGTGTCCCTGACAAGGCCTGCAGCTGGAAAAGGCACCGTAACATCAACAACTAAAGGGACCAGCCAACCTCGCTCACCATCGACCACCACACACCAGGGCTCTTCCAGACACTCAAAACTTAACCTGGTGTCCTGGAGAACGCAGGGAATATCTGTGGCCACAAACGGGAGGGATCCATGCTCTGGTCCTGTCCCTTTTGCGTGCAGTGTCTGCAAAAGGCAAGATAATATCATGGAAGAGAGGGAGCATGCACCCCTGGTCGCCATGAGCAACCCCTGCGCAGGTCTCTGCCAAAGTCTGGAAACTTAACTTAGTGGCCTTGTAGATGGCAGGGGATCTCTTTGGCCAGGCAGAGGAGTGTGCCATGGTCTGGTCCTTTCCCTGTCATTGCCTGCAGGTGCAAAGCGCAGCATAAGAGCAACGAACAAAGTGAGAAGTCACGCTTGGAAACACTGGGCATCCTAGGCTCTGGCAGACTCTTGCTTCTTTAAAATTTTACATAATTGTTGTAGAAGATAGTGAATACCTCTTATGGCGTGTGGAAGTACAGGAGTCCACCATGTCCTGGTCCCCGTGTGAGCCTGCAGCTCTGTCAGAGAGCGGAGGAGCATCTGCCATCTGTCTCAACATAGGCAACCCCAGCCTCCCTGCCCAGCCCCAGCAGCTCTGCACTCTCCGGCCTGCCCTCACACTTCAGCACTCACTCAGCCTCCTGGGGACCTCCAGTCTCTGCGGCCTCCCAACATAGTCCTTACTCTAGCCATCCTGGGCAGATTTTTCAGCAAGCCCCCGTATCACGGCAACCACCACAACATTCTTTCGGCTGTGACACAGCTGCCACATCAGTGGGCGGAGCCACGGCTGATGGAAGGCCCAGCACAATACAGCATAGTTCTTAAGAAATGGCAACATTGAAAGAAACCACACTTAAAAGCTCTGACCAAAAGAATCTTTGACATACCTTTGCCCCTTAAAAGCACTTTCTGGATGATTTATTGTGGCATGGGCCACCACTAGCCACGTGCCCACTCAGATATTGCCACTGTTTCACTCGGTTATGTACCAAGAGCTTATGGAAGTTCTGTTAACTTAGTCTCGCTGTCCCTGTAGAAGATAGCGAAACTCGCTTGTTGTGGCTGGGGATGGTATTATTCCATGATGACTGTGTCCCTGACAAGGCCTGCAGCTGGAAAAGGCACCGTAACATCAACAACTAAAGGGACCAGCCAACCTCGCTCACCATCGACCACCACACACCAGGGCTCTTCCAGACACTCAAAACTTAACTTGGTGTCATTGAGAAGGCAGGGAATATCTGTGGCCAGGGACAGGAGAGATTCATGCTCTGGTCCTGTCCCTTTTGCGTCCAGTGGCTGCAAAAGGAAGATAATATCAAGGAAGAGAAGGAGCATGCATCCCTGGTTGCCCTGATAAACTCCTGCGCAGGTCTCTGCCAGAGTCTGGAAACTTAACTTAGTGGCCTTGTAGATGGCAGAGGATCTCTTTGGCTGGCACTGGAGTGTGCCATGGTCTGTTCCTTTCCCCGTCTTTGCCTGAGGTGCCAAAGTCAGCATAAGAGCAATGAACAAAGGGAGAATTCACGCTCGCAAACCGTGGGCAACGTACACTCTAGCAGACTCTTGGTTCTTTAATATTTGACAATATTGTTGTAGAAGATAGTGAATACCTCTTATGGTGTGTGGGGAAGTACATGAGTCCGCCATGTCCTGGTCCCCGTGTGATCCTGCAGCTCTGGCAGAGAGAGGAGGAGGAGGTGCCATCTGTCTCAACATAGGCAACCCCAGCCTCCCTGCCCAGCCCCAGCAGCTCTGCACTCTCCGGCCTGCCCTCACACTTCAGCACTCACTCAGCCTCCTGGGGACCTTCAGTCTCTGCGACCTCCCAGCATAGTCCTTACTCTAGCCATCCTGGGCAGATTTTTTGAAAAAAACGATCTATCATGACAACCACTACTAACATTATTTCGGCTGTGACACAGCTGCCACATCAGTGGGCGGAGCCACGGCTGATGGAAGGCCCAGCACAATATAGCATAGTTCTTAAGAAATGGCAACATTGAAAGAAACCACACTTAAAAGCTCTGAACAAAAGAATCTTTGACATACCTTTGCCCCTAAAAAGCACTTTCTGGATGATTTATTGTGGCATGGGCCACCACCAGCCACGTGCCCACTCAGATATGGCCACTGTTTCACTCGATTAAGTACCAAGAGCTGGTGGAATTTCTGTTAACTTAACTTAGTCTCGCTGTCCTTGTAGAAGATAGCGAATCTCGCTTGTTGTGGCTGGGGATGGTATTATTCCATGGTGACTGTGTCCCTGACAAGGCCTGCAGCTGGAAAAGGCACCGTAACATCAACAACTAAAGGGACCAGCCAACCTCGCTCACCATCGACCACCACACACCAGGGCTCTTCCAGACACTCAAAACTTAACCTGGTGTCCTGGAGAACGCAGGGAATATCTGTGGCCACAAACGGGAGGGATCCATGCTCTGGTCCTGTCCCTTTTGCGTGCAGTGTCTGCAAAAGGCAAGATAATATCATGGAAGAGAGGGAGCATGCACCCCTGGTCGCCATGAGCAACCCCTGCGCAGGTCTCTGCCAAAGTCTGGAAACTTAACTTAGTGGCCTTGTAGATGGCAGGGGATCTCTTTGGCCAGGCAGGGGAGTGTGCCATGGTCTGGTCCTTTCCCTGTCATTGCCTGCAGGTGCAAAGCGCAGCATAAGAGCAACGAACAAAGTGAGAAGTCACGCTTGGAAACACTGGGCATCCTAGGCTCTGGCAGACTCTTGCTTCTTTAAAATTTTACATAATTGTTGTAGAAGATAGTGAATACCTCTTATGGCGTGTGGAAGTACAGGAGTCCACCATGTCCTGGTCCTCGTGTGAGCCTGCAGCTCTGTCAGAGAGCGGAGGAGGAGCTGCCATCTGTCTCAACATAGGCAACCCCAGCCTCCCTGCCCAGCCCCAGCAGCTCTGCACTCTCCGGCCTGCCCTCACACTTCAGCACTCACTCAGCCTCCTGGGGACCTCCAGTCTCTGCGGCCTCCCAACATAGTCCTTACTCTAGCCATCCTGGGCAGATTTTTCAGCAAGCCCCCGTATCACGGTAACCACCACAACATTCTTTCGGCTGTGACACAGCTGCCACAGCAGTGGGCGGAGCCACGGCTGATGGAAGGCCCAGCACAATACTGCATAGTTCTTAAGAAACGGCAACATTGATAGAAACCACACTTAAAAGCATTGACAAAAAAAATCTTTGACATATCTTTGCCCCAAAAAGGCGCTTTCTGGATATTTTATTTTGTCATGGGCCACCACCAGCCACGTGCCCACTCGGATAGTGCCACTTTATCACTCGGTTTGTACCAAGAGCTTGTGAAAGTTCTGTTAACTTAGTTCCGCTGTCCTTGTAGAAGATAGCGAATCTCGCTTGTTGTGGTGGGGATGGTATTATTCCATGGTGACTGTGTCCCTGACATGGCCTGCAGCTGGAAAAGGCACCGTAACATCAACAACTAAAGGGATCAGCCAACCTTGCTCACCTTTTACCACCACACACCAGGGCTCTTCCAGACACTCAGAACTTAACTTGGTGTCCTGGAGAAGGCAGGGAATATCTGTGGCCACAAACGGGAGGGATCCATGCTCTGGTCCTGTCCCTTTTGCATCCAGTGGCTGCAAAAGCAAGATAATATCAAGGAAGAGAAGGAGCATGCATCCCTGGTCGCCCTTATAAACTCCTGCGCAGGTCTCTGCCAGAGTCTGGAAACTTAACTTAGTGGCCTTGTAGATGGCAGAGGATCTCTTTGGCCAGGCAGGGGAGTGTGCCATGGTCTGGTCCTTTCCCCGTCATTGCCTGCAGGTGCCAAAGGCAGCATAAGAGCAATGAACAAAGGAAGAAGTCACGCTCCCAAACCGTGGGCAACCTACGCGCTAGCAGACTCTTGCTTCTTTAATATTTTAAATATTGCTGTAGAAGATAGTGAATACCTCTTATGGTGTGGGGAAATACAGGAGTCCGCCCTGTCCTGGTCCCCGTGTGATCCTGCAGCTCTGGCAGAGAGAGGAGGAGCAGCTGCCATCTGTCTCAACATAGGCAACCCCAGCCTCCCTGCCCAGCCCCAGCAGCTCTGGACTCTCCGGCCTGCCCTCACACTTCAGCACTCACTCAGCCTCCTGGGGACCTCCAGTCTCTGCAGCCTCCCAGCATAGTCCTTACTCTAGCCATCCTGGGCAGATTTTTTGAAAAAAACGATCTATCATGACAACCACTACTAACATTATTTCGGCTGTGACACAGCTGCCACATCAGTGGGCGGAGCCACGGCTGATGGAAGGCCCAGCACAATACAGCATATTTCTTAAGAAATGGCAACATTGAAAGAAACCACACTTAAAGCACTGCCCCCAAAAAATCTTTGAGATATTTTTGCCCCAAAAAGGCGCTTTCTGATGTTGTATTGTGGCATGGGCCACCACCAGCCACGTGCCCACTCAGGTAGAGCCACTGTTTCACTCGATTATGTACCAAGAGCTGGTGGAAGTTCTGTTAACTTAACTTAGTCTCGCTGTCCTTGTAGAAGATAGCGAATCTCGCTTGTTGTGGCTGGGGATGGTATTATTCCATGGTGACTGTGTCCCTGACAAGGCCTGCAGCTGGAAAAGGCACCGTAACATCAACAACTAAAGGGACCAGCCAACCTTGCTCACCATCGACCACCACACACCAGGGCTCTTCCAGACACTCAAAACTTAACTTGGTGTCCTGGAGAAGGCAGAGAATATCTGTGGCCACAAACGGGAGGGATCCATGCTCTGGTCCTGTCCCTTTTACGTGCAGTGTCTGCAAAAGGCAAGATAATATCAAGGAAGAGAGGGAGCATGCACCCCTGGTCGCCATGAACAACCCCTGCCCGGTCTCTGCCAGAGTCTGGAAACTTAACTTAGTGGCCTTGTAGATGACAGGGGATCTCTTTGGCCAGGCAGAGGAGTGTGCCATCGTCTGGTCCTTTCCCTATCATTGCCTGCAGGTGCAAAAGTCAGCATAAGAGCAATGAACAAAGGGAGAAGTCACGCTCCCAAACCGTGGGCAACCTACGCGCTAGCAGACTCTTGCTTCTTTAATATTTTAAATATTGCTGTAGAAGATAGTGAATACCTCTTATGGTGTGGGGAAATACAGGAATTCGCCATGTCCTAGTCCCCCTGTGAGCCTGCAGCTCTGGCAGAGAGAGGAGGAGGAGCTGCCGTCTGTCTCAACATAGGCAACCCCAGCCTCCCTGCCCAGCCCCAGCAGCTCTGCACTCTCCGGCCTGCCCTCACACTTCAGCACTCACTCAGCCTCCTGGGGACCTCCAGTCTCTGCAGCCTCCCAGCATAGTCCTTACTCTAGCCATCCTGGGCAGATTTTTCAGCAAGCCCCCGTATCACGGCAACCACCACAACATTCTTTCGGCTGTGACACAGCTGCCGCATCAGTGGGCGGAGCCACGGCTGATGGAAGGCCCAGCACAATACAGCATAGTTCTTAAGAAATGGCAACATTGAAAGAAACCACACTTAAAAGCTCTGAACAAAAGAATCTTTGACATACCTTTGCCCCTAAAAAGCACTTTCTGGATGATTTATTGTGGCATGGGCCACCACCAGCCACGTGCCCACTCAGATGGTGCCACTGTTTCACTTGGTTATGTACCAAGAGCTTGTGGAAACTCTGTTAACTTAACTTAGTCTCGCTGTCCTTGTAGAAGATAGCGAATCTCGCTTGTTGTGGCTGGGGATGGTATTATTCCATGGTGACTGTGACCCTGACATGGTCTGCAGCTGGAAAAGGCACCGTAACATCAACAACTAAAGGGATCAGCCAACCTCGCTCACCATTGACCACCACACACCAGGGCTCTTCCAGACACTCAAAACTTAACTTGGTGTCCTGGAGAAGGCAGGGAATATCTGTGGCCACAAACGGGAGGGATCCATGCTCTGGTCCTGTCCCTTTTGCGTCCAGTGGCTGCAAAAGGAAGAAAATATCAAGGAAGAGAGGGAGCATGCACCCCTGGTCGCCCTGATAAACTCCTGCGCAGGTCTCTGCCAAAGTCTGGAAACTTAACTTAGTGGCCTTGTAGATGGCAGAGGATCTCTTTGGCTGGCAGGGGAGTGTGCCATGGTCTGTTCCTTTCCCCGTCATTGCCTGCAGGTGCCAAAGTCAGCATAAGAGCAATGAACAAAGGGAGAAGTCACGCTCGCAAACCGTGGGCAACGTACACTCTAGCAGACTCTTGGTTCTTTAATATTTGACAATATTGTTGTAGAAGATAGTGAATACCTCTTATGGTGTGTGGGGAAGTACATGAGTCCGCCATGTCCTGGTCCCCGTGTGATCCTGCAGCTCTGGCAGAGAGAGGAGGAGGAGCTGCCATCTGTCTCAACATAGGCAACCCCAGCCTCCCTGCCCAGCCCCAGCAGCTCTGCACTCTCCGGCCTGCCCTCACACTTCAGCACTCACTCAGCCTCCTGGGGACCTTCAGTCTCTGCGACCTCCCAGCATAGTCCTTACTCTAGCCATCCTGGGCAGATTTTTTGAAAAAAACGATCTATCATGACAACCACTACTAACATTATTTCGGCTGTGACACAGCTGCCACATCAGTGGGCGGAGCCACGGCTGATGGAAGGCCCAGCACAATACAGCATAGTTCTTAAGAAATGGCAACATTGAAAGAAACCACACTTAAAAGCTCTGACCAAAAGAATCTTTGACATACCTTTGCCCCTAAAAAGCACTTTCTGGATGATTTATTGTGTCATGGGCCACCACCAGCCACGTGCCCAGTCGGATAGTGCCACTGTTTCACTCGGTTAAGTACCAAGAGCTGGTGGAAGTTCTGTTAACTTAACTTAGTGTCGCTGTCCTTGTAGAAGATAGCGAATCTCGCTTGTTGTGGCTGGGGATGGTATTATTCCATGGTGTCTGTGACCCTGACAAGGCCTGCAGCTGGAAAAGGCACTGTAACATCAACAACTAATGGGATCAGCCAACCTCGCTCACCATCGACCACCACACACCAGGGCTCTTCCAGACACTCAAAACTTAACTTGGTGTCCTGGAGAAGGCAGGGAATATCTGTGGCCACAAACGGGAGGGATCCATGCTCTGGTCCTGTCCCTTTTGCGTGCAGTGTCTGCAAAAGGCAAGATAATATCATGGAAGAGAGGGAGCATGCACCCCTGGTCGCCCTGATAAACTCCTGTGCAGGTCTCTGCCAGAGTCTGGAAACTTAACTTAGTGGCCTTGTAGATGGCAGGGGATCTCTTTGGCCAGGCAGGGGAGTGTGCCATGGTATGGTCCTTTCCCCGTCATTGCCTGCAGGTGCCAAAGGCAGCATAAGAGCAATGAACAAAGGGAGAAGTCACGCTCCCAAACCGTGGCAACCTACGCTCTAGCAGACTCTTGCTTCTTTAATATTTTAAATATTGCTGTAGAAGATAGTGCATACCTCTTATTGTGTGTGGGGAAGTACATGAGTCCGCCATGTCCTGGTCCCCATGTGATCCTGCAGCTCTGTCAGAGAGCGGAGGAGGAGGTGCCATCTGTCTCAACATAGGCAACCCCAGCCTCCCTGCCCAGCCCCAGCAGCTCTGCACTCTCCGGCCTGCCCTCACACTTCAGCACTCACTCAGCCTCCTGGTGACCTTCAGTCTCTGCGACCTCCCAGCATAGTCCTTACTCTAGCCATCCTGGGCAGATTTTTCAGCAAGCCCCCGTATCACGGCAACCACCACAACATTCTTTCGGCTGTGACACAGCTGCCACATCAGTGGGCGGAGCCACGGCTGATGGAAGGCCCAGCACAATACAGCATAGTTCTTAAGAAATGGCAACATTGAAAGAAACCACACTTAAAAGCTCTGAACAAAAGAATCTTTGACATACCTTTGCCCCTAAAAAGCACTTTCTGGATGATTTATTGTGGCATGGGCCACCACCAGCCACGTGCCCACTCAGATATGGCCACTGTTTCACTCGATTAAGTACCAAGAGCTGGTGGAATTTCTGTTAACTTAACTTAGTCTCGCTGTCCTTGTAGAAGATAGCGAATCTCGCTTGTTGTGGCTGGGGATGGTATTATTCCATGGTGACTGTGTCCCTGACAAGGCCTGCAGCTGGAAAAGGCACCGTAACATCAACAACTAAAGGGACCAGCCAACCTCGCTCACCATCGACCACCACACACCAGGGCTCTTCCAGACACTCAAAACTTAACCTGGTGTCCTGGAGAACGCAGGGAATATCTGTGGCCACAAACGGGAGGGATCCATGCTCTGGTCCTGTCCCTTTTGCGTGCAGTGTCTGCAAAAGGCAAGATAATATCATGGAAGAGAGGGAGCATGCACCCCTGGTCGCCATGAGCAACCCCTGCGCAGGTCTCTGCCAAAGTCTGGAAACTTAACTTAGTGGCCTTGTAGATGGCAGGGGATCTCTTTGGCCAGGCAGGGGAGTGTGCCATGGTCTGGTCCTTTCCCTGTCATTGCCTGCAGGTGCAAAGCGCAGCATAAGAGCAACGAACAAAGTGAGAAGTCACGCTTGGAAACACTGGGCATCCTAGGCTCTGGCAGACTCTTGCTTCTTTAAAATTTTACATAATTGTTGTAGAAGATAGTGAATACCTCTTATGGCGTGTGGAAGTACAGGAGTCCACCATGTCCTGGTCCCCGTGTGAGCCTGCAGCTCTGTCAGAGAGCGGAGGAGCATCTGCCATCTGTCTCAACATAGGCAACCCCAGCCTCCCTGCCCAGCCCCAGCAGCTCTGCACTCTCCGGCCTGCCCTCACACTTCAGCACTCACTCAGCCTCCTGGGGACCTCCAGTCTCTGCGGCCTCCCAACATAGTCCTTACTCTAGCCATCCTGGGCAGATTTTTCAGCAAGCCCCCGTATCACGGCAACCACCACAACATTCTTTCGGCTGTGACACAGCTGCCACATCAGTGGGCGGAGCCACGGCTGATGGAAGGCCCAGCACAATACAGCATAGTTCTTAAGAAATGGCAACATTGAAAGAAACCACACTTAAAAGCTCTGACCAAAAGAATCTTTGACATACCTTTGCCCCTTAAAAGCACTTTCTGGATGATTTATTGTGGCATGGGCCACCACTAGCCACGTGCCCACTCAGATATTGCCACTGTTTCACTCGGTTATGTACCAAGAGCTTATGGAAGTTCTGTTAACTTAGTCTCGCTGTCCCTGTAGAAGATAGCGAAACTCGCTTGTTGTGGCTGGGGATGGTATTATTCCATGATGACTGTGTCCCTGACAAGGCCTGCAGCTGGAAAAGGCACCGTAACATCAACAACTAAAGGGACCAGCCAACCTCGCTCACCATCGACCACCACACACCAGGGCTCTTCCAGACACTCAAAACTTAACTTGGTGTCATTGAGAAGGCAGGGAATATCTGTGGCCAGGGACAGGAGAGATTCATGCTCTGGTCCTGTCCCTTTTGCGTCCAGTGGCTGCAAAAGGAAGATAATATCAAGGAAGAGAAGGAGCATGCATCCCTGGTTGCCCTGATAAACTCCTGCGCAGGTCTCTGCCAGAGTCTGGAAACTTAACTTAGTGGCCTTGTAGATGGCAGAGGATCTCTTTGGCTGGCACTGGAGTGTGCCATGGTCTGTTCCTTTCCCCGTCTTTGCCTGAGGTGCCAAAGTCAGCATAAGAGCAATGAACAAAGGGAGAATTCACGCTCGCAAACCGTGGGCAACGTACACTCTAGCAGACTCTTGGTTCTTTAATATTTGACAATATTGTTGTAGAAGATAGTGAATACCTCTTATGGTGTGTGGGGAAGTACATGAGTCCGCCATGTCCTGGTCCCCGTGTGATCCTGCAGCTCTGGCAGAGAGAGGAGGAGGAGGTGCCATCTGTCTCAACATAGGCAACCCCAGCCTCCCTGCCCAGCCCCAGCAGCTCTGCACTCTCCGGCCTGCCCTCACACTTCAGCACTCACTCAGCCTCCTGGGGACCTTCAGTCTCTGCGACCTCCCAGCATAGTCCTTACTCTAGCCATCCTGGGCAGATTTTTTGAAAAAAACGATCTATCATGACAACCACTACTAACATTATTTCGGCTGTGACACAGCTGCCACATCAGTGGGCGGAGCCACGGCTGATGGAAGGCCCAGCACAATATAGCATAGTTCTTAAGAAATGGCAACATTGAAAGAAACCACACTTAAAAGCTCTGAACAAAAGAATCTTTGACATACCTTTGCCCCTAAAAAGCACTTTCTGGATGATTTATTGTGGCATGGGCCACCACCAGCCACGTGCCCACTCAGATATGGCCACTGTTTCACTCGATTAAGTACCAAGAGCTGGTGGAATTTCTGTTAACTTAACTTAGTCTCGCTGTCCTTGTAGAAGATAGCGAATCTCGCTTGTTGTGGCTGGGGATGGTATTATTCCATGGTGACTGTGTCCCTGACAAGGCCTGCAGCTGGAAAAGGCACCGTAACATCAACAACTAAAGGGACCAGCCAACCTCGCTCACCATCGACCACCACACACCAGGGCTCTTCCAGACACTCAAAACTTAACCTGGTGTCCTGGAGAACGCAGGGAATATCTGTGGCCACAAACGGGAGGGATCCATGCTCTGGTCCTGTCCCTTTTGCGTGCAGTGTCTGCAAAAGGCAAGATAATATCATGGAAGAGAGGGAGCATGCACCCCTGGTCGCCATGAGCAACCCCTGCGCAGGTCTCTGCCAAAGTCTGGAAACTTAACTTAGTGGCCTTGTAGATGGCAGGGGATCTCTTTGGCCAGGCAGGGGAGTGTGCCATGGTCTGGTCCTTTCCCTGTCATTGCCTGCAGGTGCAAAGCGCAGCATAAGAGCAACGAACAAAGTGAGAAGTCACGCTTGGAAACACTGGGCATCCTAGGCTCTGGCAGACTCTTGCTTCTTTAAAATTTTACATAATTGTTGTAGAAGATAGTGAATACCTCTTATGGCGTGTGGAAGTACAGGAGTCCACCATGTCCTGGTCCTCGTGTGAGCCTGCAGCTCTGTCAGAGAGCGGAGGAGCATCTGCCATCTGTCTCAACATAGGCAACCCCAGCCTCCCTGCCCAGCCCCAGCAGCTCTGCACTCTCCGGCCTGCCCTCACACTTCAGCACTCACTCAGCCTCCTGGGGACCTCCAGTCTCTGCGGCCTCCCAACATAGTCCTTACTCTAGCCATCCTGGGCAGATTTTTCAGCAAGCCCCCGTATCACGGTAACCACCACAACATTCTTTCGGCTGTGACACAGCTGCCACAGCAGTGGGCGGAGCCACGGCTGATGGAAGGCCCAGCACAATACTGCATAGTTCTTAAGAAACGGCAACATTGATAGAAACCACACTTAAAAGCATTGACAAAAAAAATCTTTGACATATCTTTGCCCCAAAAAGGCGCTTTCTGGATATTTTATTTTGTCATGGGCCACCACCAGCCACGTGCCCACTCGGATAGTGCCACTTTATCACTCGGTTTGTACCAAGAGCTTGTGAAAGTTCTGTTAACTTAGTTCCGCTGTCCTTGTAGAAGATAGCGAATCTCGCTTGTTGTGGTGGGGATGGTATTATTCCATGGTGACTGTGTCCCTGACATGGCCTGCAGCTGGAAAAGGCACCGTAACATCAACAACTATAGTGAGCAGCCACCCTCGCTCACTATCAGCGACCCCTGATCAGGGCTGTTCCAGACAATTGAAACTTAACAGTGTCCTGGAGAAGGCAGGGAACATCTGTGGCCAGGGACGGGAGTGATCCATGCTCTGTTCCTGTCCCTTTTGTTTCTTGTTGCTGCAAAATGTAAATTAATATTAAGAAATGATGCATCCACCATCGCTCCCACATTAAACTTTAATGCGTTAGTAATTATAATGGCCATTTGACTTGGGATCTTCCAGGATGTATTTTCAGGAATGAATTCTTACTGTCCTCAGCTGCTTTCCTTTTATCTCATTCCCCAGTACTGCTGATTTGCTCCAGTTGAAAACTGGACCTGTTCAACCACAGTGAGCTTTTTGTTGTCAAGTGAGCAGCAGACATACCAAAATCAAATTTGTAAAGAGGAAGCGAGTTGAAGCCTCGCAATGTGTGGCAACTCTTCCGGAACAGGGCAGATGACACACAATCTGGGACGGCCCCTGGGTACAAAAGATCAATGAATACTTGCTTGGAGATGTTGCCTAAGTAAATACAGTCACAGGGTCTTATTTCACAATCATGTCTTCCTATTACTTGAGTAGTAATAGGAAGCTTTTTGTACAGTGAACTCTGGGTACCTTATGGCTGCCTCTCTCACCTAGAAAAGCTGAGATCTACAACTTGATGAGCCACAATGCAAAGCATGAGTTTCAGCATGAAATGGATGCAACAGCTGAATTTTTTTCAAACATGAGGTTGCCCTCGGGGGCATATCTACATTTTCAGCTTCACATTTGTGCTAGAGCTCCATATGGTTGCGTGAGTAGTGCACATACAGTACATTTTATTCTGCAATCAGCGTCCATAGGTTTCATTTCACTATATCCTGCATGAACACAGATTGCCAGTAAGTACTGTATGTTCTGGTCAGCTGTCCCATCAAGTGTTGCTCCAGCACCAGCCTGGATGTTTTCAGGAAACCTATGCTCTGCACAGTGCCCTAGAAAGCACAGGACATATTGGGCCCACCAGTGTTATTTCTGCAACTCCACTGCTATTGCAAATGTGTGCCTTTTTAAAATTCTGACTCCTTGCATGGAGAGAGCCTTGATGTACTTTGTGGTCTTCGCAATCAGGCATATATACAGGGGACTGGTGAGTAGCTAAATCTGAAATAATGAGAAAGATGTAAGTAATCAGCTAGTCCTACCTCTGGAGATAGATCAATGAAAAGCAGGCACAGTGGCACAGTACTGGAGGTCAGAGGGATGGGATGGCAGGGAAAGACCTCCAGTACATCAAAAGTCACTTTGCCTCCCACTGTGAAAGAGCTTGCTGCAATGGCCCGACAATGTGAGAACTCCTGCATGTAGACTTTGCTCTTTGCTGTCTGTTGTTTGCTAACCCACTTGGTAGATGGTGATGATGCATGACAGGGGAATACGCAATGCCACAAAAAATCGCCTGTCCCCAGCACTAAGACTAAGTGGCAAATGAGAAGTTGTTTGTGACTAGACACAGCTGGACTTCTGGGGCTGCATGGTGCTGGATTCAATTGGGAGGAAGAGCATAAAAGACACAGCAGAAAATGTTATGGAACTTTTAAAGTTCATATTATGCATATGTGTGGTTCTGGCTGTCCTACCTCAAGCAGGGTATAAAATTACAAAATGTATACGTATGGGCAGCAAGAGTAACAGGACCCATAGCTGCATCCCCTACAGCAAGGTTAGAGACATGATAGCACATTGTTGACAGCTGGAGGAAATGGCCAGGGCTGGAAGCTGGAGGTATTCCTGATTCCTGGAGGCCAGGTGGCGTTGGGATCAATCCTTTCTGGAGGCTCTGAAAGACCTTAATTGCTGGTTGCCCGAAAATACAAGGGGGAAAGGTCACACTACATGTGCCATGTTTTTTTGTTTCCTTAAACATCAGCTGTAGGTTACTGTCAAGATTATGTGGCCTTTCAGTCTGACCTACTGTGACTTCTCTGACTTTCTTATGGTTTCAGGTTCCCCAGCTGTCATGGATATTTTTCTGTGGTGCTGCAAGCCCCAATCCCTGACTGTTGGATAGCCAATGAAGGGTCATAGGGTCTTCAGAACATCTGGAGGTATTTTCCACTACTTTGTTTATTAAGAAGATTATTCCCATACATATGGGTATTGCTTTTTCTCCTAATGTCCCAAAGGTCCAGAACACCTTCTGTTCTTGACTTACAAAGCCTTTTACTAGCAAAGGAGTTAACTATTTCCTGAGTAAGCTGTAGTGTATACACAGGTGCAGATATACACACAATGAAGCATGCATTTGCAGGACAGAAAAGTAAAGAGAGGGTGTTGTGATCAAGGCTGAACATTGCTGAGAGACTTCTTCATATCATGAGAACTTCTGGCTGTGATGTGGGCAGCCTTCACAAATGAACCAGGTACTTGGCCTCTTTGCAGTGGTGCAAAGGTATAGAATGATACAGCTGAATTCCTTATGGTAACTACAGCCTCTCCTGCATTTGGGCCACTCTGTGCACTGTTTGTCTTCTGTATCCTAGCCCTACTTCTGCTCATGGCCTTCCTTTTACTGTGGCTGTATCAATAGGTAACTTACCTGTGTACAAAATAAAGCTTCTTTTAATAACAAAGGGTAGTAAATTCCCCCACTTAAATATGTGATCTGGTTATAGCAGCCCAGGCATGACTGATAAGGGTGCTGGAAGGCAGATGTCTGCAGAGAGGTGAGGGTTATGGAAGAGAGCAGGTTAAGAGATGGACAAGAACATGCAGAGTCATAGCAGAACTTGCCTCAGGGTGCAGATGAATTTACATCCACTTTGCTGCAGGTAACCTTGTCCCCTGTCTAGGAAGATCTGTTTCTGAAACGGGCTTAATAATGTGCATAAAATACTATAGGCTTTGCAAATCCTGCGTTTTGTTTATTGAACATGAAACAGCTGAACCCAAAGAAACTTGAAATTACCCAGGACAGATCCTGAGTCAGGCATAAGCCCTGTTGAAAACATAGCCTCTTTAGTTCATTATTCCTTCTGTGCACTACTTCTGATGAAAACCCCTCTTACAAAAACCTCAGAGTTGGCACATGAACACAATCCTTTCCTCAAGGTGCTGTTTCTTCATTTTCTCAGAAAGTGCAGCCTTAAGGAACAGTCTCGCCAGGCACTTTTCTTCATTACAACATTACAAGGTTTTGAAATGCTCGTTTAAGTAGAGAGTTAAAACCTGTGGCTGCTTACATTGTTAAGAAAACACTGCATATCTCCCTTTGGCAGACTGCAGTGCCAGAAAAATTCAGACCTTTCCTCTCTCTGTTCCACCAGGCCTTCAGAAATAAGAATAATTTAATGATGTTAGTATATACTAGAAAAATTATTCTCTTCTTTTATAGCAGTGATTCTGGAAAGTGAAGAAATAAATTTATCCTAAGATGAAGAGACAAGTGGTCTGAGAAAGCGCTGGAGGGTGGCATCCTAGATCTGATGGCTCCAGGAATGCTTAGCTGTGAGGGCCCTGCAAGAGGCTGTCATCATCTAATAAACATGGTATCACCAGCAAACTCATTAATGGATTTTGACCTAAAATGACACAGTTCTGCTGCCACTAAACTTTTTACTGTTGTAGAACTATATAAATATTCACTACACATGTAAACATCACTAAAACGCTATTAGCTGTGTTATTAATAAGTAAACGTTTTTAGGCTGGCATTTTTCTGTAAAATAGTTTTGAGGTTCTTCAAACATTTGCCATTTTACACTAAACAGTTTTGGCCAGATTATTCTGGTGTCCCCCAGTAAACACAGCAGCATCCTGTAGCTGTTTCGCTTTGCATGGGGCAATGAGAAAACAGACAGCAAAGCAGGACAGAAACCCTGCAGGGCTTTCATTTCCACCGTTCTTTTGGGGACTTTTGCAATTGGAATAGAATCCTTTCCTCTCAGCAGGTGGCAGCCTCTGTATTTCTCCATGTATGGATATGTATATGTCTCTGTTTTACTTTTTTTTTTTTTTTTCTCTTTGTCTCAATCTATGTATCAAAAGAGAGAGAGAGTTTCTAATGAATCTAAAAATCACCATTAGAGTGCCACAGAGTATATGCTTTCTTACTTATCTCTTATATCCAGGATTTCTCTTGGATGTTTTAAAACTCAGAAAAAGATCCTACAACCTCTGCATGGAACATGTAATTACAACCCTTTAATCTCAGACTAGTTTTATAAACACGTTGTGAAACAAGCAGCAGCTCTGAACCATTGAGGAACAGCAAGATACCCTGTTGCTGAGTGCTGTGTCCCAGCTGTGCAGAACTGGCCAGTTGCAACTTCAAGGGAGCTAACGATGGTTAAAGGGGTTCAAACAGTGCTGCCATATCATTATGGTATTAATGGTTAAATTCAGTTCCCCATTTTTACTTTTGTTCCCGTAACTATGGTATCAAGCCAAGAGCTGCATCAATTATTCATACATCCTGCCGAAAACACTCTCCCTGGGAAGCCAATGCACAAGGACTTGTACATTAATCAAAACAGTAACTTGTAAAGGTCCTGAGATCTTCCAGTTTTCCGTGAAGGGGAATGGCTCAGCACTTATGAGAAGATCAGGTTTGGTGAGCTGTCCTTAAAGTAAGTGCAGGGCTCTGTTGGGTCCCCAGTAAAATAAATGCCCCTGAGATAACAGATCCTGGAAGCTACAGCTAGAAGGACCTTCAGGGATCTCAGTTTTGCTGCAAAGGAAGCTCTCAATCCAGGGATGTTCTAAAGGAAAAAACCATCACTTTCTCACAATCTTTAATTAAAGTTACTCAAATTTTCCTGTAAATGGTAAACCCTCATGTTGGATTATCCCTATTTCCAATTAACTAAGTCTGAGGAATACTCTTCCAGATCATGATTAAGAAAGATTTGCATAGCAAAGCAATATTGTTAAAATCCCTGTTTTTCTATTCAAAATAGATTTGATAGCAATGATTTAAACAACTAGCATTAAATATTGTCTTGACTTTACCACTGTATGCAAAATCCTCTCAAAGTCTTTAAAAAACAGCTGTTGAAATGATGAGTTCCCTTTTCAGCTGGTATAGAACATCATGTGCTGGACAAAGGCTTAGCTCAGTGCATTTGAAGGCTGAAATCCTTCTAAGATTAGTTTTGTTGCCCCATGTGTATTTGTACTCCTGTTCTGTGGTCAGCCATTATGAACATAACAGAATCCTCCAAACTCAGCTGATGGTAACTGTTTTTGTTAAAACAAATACGTTCATTAACTAACCTGAATGAACAGAACAAAATCTTACTTTCTTCAGTGCATCACAGCGTATGTGCACCAACTGAACAGATAAATATAAAATGAAAGACTCAGCCTACCTCATCTTTATTGCAAGCAAATATGATCTTGCAACCAGTTTAGGTTGTTCTTGCATTTCTTCTTTAGGAGGATAACGGTGCTGTTGGGATTGTCTCTTTTTTCTTCCGAAGTGACTTGATTTCTCCTAATTCCTCTTTCCAAATACATTGATTCCCTCCCTCCCCCATTGAGAAGCAGTATCTGTTTAATCTATTTATTTGTTATTCATTTATTTGTAACCCCCTCTTCCATTATATCACTGATCCAGAACAAGTCTATCTTGTTTCTCAAGCAACTCTTGATGCTAGTCAGAATTGCCAACCATCATGACACTAAATACAGTATAAATACTAAGGAAGAATGCCAAGTACAGCTGAAACTTTGGTGTCTTTATTTCTATACGATATGCACTTTCATATGTTTTGCACTGTGTTCCTCCACCTCCCCACAACTCCTGTGATAATAATGAATTACACATTGAGGTAGTGGAGTAGGAAAGAAATACCTTGGGTAACTGTACCCACCAAGTGTATTTCATACTCCTGCTTCTTTAAACAAGTGTATGAAATATACTTGTGTGTCAGAGGATAGTAAAACTAAGATAAATGAGGAGATTTACTGCCTGTCTTAAATAAATTGCTTCATCTTCTTGGTGAGAAAAATACTTTATTCAGGAACATGTAATTAAAAATGAAGGGTTAATATTACCCTCCCAGTACACCTACAGTAATGTGTGATCCATACCAGCTAAATTTTTCCCTAATCTAAGGACATGTATTTGTCACAGTTTTTCATAGCTATGAAGTTACTTTTTAACAATTAAACTTAAGTTCAACTAAGAAAAAGGCAATCATGAACAAAAATCTTTGTCATCTCTTTTTCTCTTTGCTTCTGGAATTCCCTGACTGTTGGGTTGGCTGCTTAAACCAAGCACCGGAACTGATTTAGAAATCTTATGTTGTCCCTGTTGTTCTGGCTCATGTAACTCTATACGACTTCATGCTCCTCAGCTGGACACAGCTCCTTCCCTGTCTACTGTTACCGTGGGATTTTTGTAATCACTACTGTATTTTAAAATCCCTCTATACTTTTCATGTGCAAGACCACAGAGCACATTATGTTGCTTCATATATAAAAAGGCTGATCATGGTTACAAGCAAACACTGAGATTTTGGACGTAGAGGGAAAAAAAAAAACCCCTAATCAGCAATCTCAGGTTTGCTTTTTTCCTTAGTGTCCCTACTGACTCACACTGCCTGTGGTCTGAGAAGACACCATAGCTGTGGGAAATGTCTCTTTGCTGTTCTCCTTGGCATCATCCACTCCCAGTCAGCCTCACTGTTCAGCCCTGACATGGTGCGTGACCATGTTAGTGTTGCAGATTTGCCTAAAGCCCTGTGCTGAGCCATGGTAGATAATGTATGCTGTAGGCTTACTCTATGAAGCAGTGAGGACGGCTGGTAACTTGGGGAAGTGCTCAAGCTGAGTTGCAAGTTGCGGTCTACCAGCCTTGTCAGTCATCATCTGCAGATCTGCAAAGATGCACACATGCATCCATGCCCAAGACTGTGCCCAAGAATAGTTTTCTTCCTTAAATAAAAAGCCAGCAAATCCCACTTTTTTTGGAAACAATTTCTTTATTTCACCAGTCTATGGCTGCATGTCTGTGCACAGACAATTTAATCTGCTGCTGGCAGTCTATGTGCTGCACTGATGAGCAAGATAAAGAACTTCCAGTGTCCCAGACAGGTATTGCCAGCATGGGTGTGATGTTTACATCATGGATGACTGATGCAGGGAGAGTCCCCTTGGTCAACTCAACCTCCATTTGTGGTGAGGGCAGGTGAGGTACTTTTTGTTTCTTGAAGTACTTTTGGCCTCATTGCTTCTGGCTCTGGGCCTTTCTAGCCATTACTTTGTTCCTCACAGCCTGCTGACTTCTACAATGATGGTCTCCTCCTCCCTGCCCCTTCCAGCTCTCGACAGTATAACTATTCTTCACAGCCCGTCTAGTTTCTTTTGCAGTGAAAGGATTTGTGGAAATCCCGGGAGCCCATAGTGGGGAGGCAATCTGTAACCAAGCTGTCGCTGCTCTGGCCAAATGAGCACTCTCTCATGACAAAGTGTATGTCTCTTGGCCCATCTCCTCCTGTTTCTCCCAGTCAGTCATATACAACTGATGTATGACAGCACTTATTCCTTTGGATAAGCATGCAAATTCCTGTATTCTTGGCATCTGTTGTGCATTGGGCTAATTTCTCTGTTTAGTCTTTCTCTTTCTGTACCATCTATTTGGTGATTCTCAGAGTTGGATAGCTTTGTTTCTTCCCTCTCCATTTCTTTGCTCCCCAAGAGCCCATCTGGGAACTGTGCACAAGGACATTATAAATTATTAAAACCAGGTTTACCCATATCAATAAACCCAAGAACATGTGTTGGTGCAATAGTTGTGGTTTACTTTGCATCTGCTTGCCAGTCAGCTTTCAACATTCAGTATTTCTTAATGCCTCACTGCCTCATTCTTATGTGAACCAGAGAAATATTCTCCTATTTTTAATTGCGTGAAGCTGCCTCAGCCAAACTGAGTAACAGAATAAGTTGCAAAGTCCATGTGAGTGCAGTTCCTGGATGCTAAACATCATCAGCCACAGAGCTGCCGTGATGATTTCCTCCAGGACAGACAGCAGAACCTGGGAGTCACAAAAAAAATGTGGCACTTTAACTGTCCCTTATAGAAATGGTCTTATTCCCACTCCATGATGCCTGAATTTCCTTTTCCCCTTCCATGGACCAGGGATAATAAAGACAAATCTTGCTTGTGGAGGCCTTTTGAAAGCCTCTGTTGCAAGAAACTGTCAGAATGCTAAATATTACTTGAGATTTTGATTATTTTATTGGGTTGTCCTAGGAGAGCAAAATCCACCCAAATGTGGCAAGGCAGCTGCATGTAGTTCTGGTGTGGGAAATAGTGATCTAGTGAGATGAGCAATGGGTGAGACATATGGGGAATAGCCTAGTCTTCAAGTTAGGAATTTCACAGCTATACTCCAGCATCTTGAGCTGTATAAATGAATCATCAGCATAGCGAAACCACAGAATGACACCAACTTCCATAGAAGAGTCTCACTATATATATAGCTGCTAGACTTGCATATTTCTGTTTATAAATATTCAGTAATGACTGACCGCAAAGTGACACGGCCTTCTCAGCAGACAGCTCCTAAAAAAATATTTGTTCTATCTTTCATTTCTTTCTGAGTGATTTTAAACCAGACTTTTGTACCTCCAGATATGCTATTTCAACTTAAAGTCCTGGTACTGGTGCATGGGATCAGAACATATTCTGGGAAAAAGACAGCCAAGGAAGAGCTTTTCTGAAGAAAGTTGATTAGAAGTGTTGATCCTTGTAAAGTGTACCTGAAGGTATTATGCTATCTGGGAACTGCACAGCTACTCTGCAGCTATTTGATTTTAGTTTAGTTTTCTAAGGCAGGACAGCATATGTTACTACAATATCAACTCACTTTGAAAACACAGCCCCTTGGAAAATGCAGATGAAGCAGGCTGAAGGATTCAAAGAGTCTGGAGTTGTAGTAGCATGAGGAAAACTGGTCACTGCAGGTGTGCGCAGATGGAAAACCCAAAGCATTGCCTCACGGAGGGAAAGTCAGGTCGAGCTCTGTCCTTACACATCCTGATGGGCAATGAGAAGTTGACCAGTTAGCATTGATGTGGTTGTGAGTGAGACCAGGGATGTTCTGCACCTGGCCTAGACAAACTTAGTCATGAGTGAGGTGGGAGCAGAGGACATGAAGTTGGGGGAAAGGAAAGGGCTGGAACGTATGGGGGAAAGGCCACGAAGGGAGAGCTGAAATGGCTGCAGTGAAGGCGGGCTGTGTGTGTTAAGGGTATGGAGCACAAATCTCCAGAAAAGCCAGTGATGCTAGTTCTGCTGCTCATTGAACAGCTTGCTGTTGGATGGCTTTACTCAGTCAGTGCAATGAATGCATTTGCAGCATTCATTGGTAGGTACAATCTTTTCAAAGACATCAAACTCAATTTCCTGAAGTTTTGCTCTCTTTGAGTCTGGTAAATGTCTGACATTTTCTGGGAACTTGCCTGGCTCCTGTGACCAATGTTACCATTAGAGATTCCCACCTATATTGCAAAAGTTATTCACATAGTAATAGCCTGAACTTAGACTTAATATAACACAGGTCACCCAATCTGTCAGCCATTCAGTCTGGTTGCCATACAGTGAACTGGAAATGTAAGAACTGAAATTATTTTATAATTCATGATGTTAGATTCTCAGAATGAAGTGCAGAGGCTTCAGAAGGCAAGACCAGTGGTTTCATAGCCCAAAAGGGGGAGCTTAGCATCAATGGAGGTCCTTCTTTTCACAGAGAAGATGGAGCACTGCAGGACAGTAACTAATTTTAGTTGCATTATCAGCCTTTCAGGTTCATGGATAACAGGACTGCTTAAGGAGAAGCAGGCAACCATGTGTGGGGCTGATAGCTATAGAAACCACTGCAATGGCTGTGTTGATCAGGTTACAGAAACTGTAAAGACCGTTACAAATTGAAATATGGGGCTTCTTGATTTTTTTTTTCTTTTTGTTTATTTACTGAAGTTGCCGTAATGTGGTGGATATTGCCTGCACAAAAGAATATGTGCAACACAAGCATATGACACAACCCCAAATATTGCAATATATTAATAGATGTCATCATCTATACTTTTCTTCTTTTCATAGTAGATGGCAGCACGGTGTCAAAAGCTGATAATTTTTCATCTCTTAAACAGCATTCTGAGGTCTCTGGTATAACTGAAGCTGATATTAGTTAAAGAAAGAGTTCATGAATTAAGTTACAGTTAAATAAATAATGGTACTTACACGCCTACCATGATAAACAGCTATGTTGTTTTTGTTATTCAGTCATTATTTCATTAGTGAGAGCACCACACAGCCCGAGCCTTAGGCTAGGACCCCAGTGCTCCAGACCAGGGCTGCTCAGCTGAGGTTTACAAAGTCTGGGGAGGGGAGATTATTTTACTGAGGTCTGTGAGCAGGGATCTGGCTGTTGAGTCCAGCTCTAGCAGGTCAGTCAGACACCATACACTGCTTTCTTGGGCTAGCAATGAGGCAGTGCAAGGCATCTGGTCCCTGAGGGACCAAGAGAAAGGCATTTGCTGCAGAATGCATTACATGTCAGGACAAGGCACAGGAAAAACTGTCTTGTGGCCCAGTTCTAGACTGAAGTCCTCCACTAGATTGTTCTAAACAGGTGGTGGTCAACATTGCCACAATTCATAACCCATTTCTTATCCCTTCTGCTCATGAATATGGACGCCATAATCTGCTTATGTCTGTTAATTCTTTATTCTCCATTGCAAAGAGAGCCTTAAGGTAAGCTGTGACACCAAGATGGATGTTATGGAAGGAAAGGGGAATCAACCCATTACTGATTCACAAGTGATTTGGGATATCACAGAAGATTTATGTTGTCCATGTCCATAGAGAACTTGCTAAATCCCATTATGTGAAGATTGCAATTATTTAGATGCTGACTACGCTGCAGGACACCTTTTGTTACCCATGAGAATTTTTTATTGTAGGTAGAGCGTGAAATAGTCACGTGAAGACATGAGTGTATGAAAACTGCCATTCGTCAGAAAAAGGGAAATGTAATCATGTATTTAGCAGTCATTTCCTGTTTTGGGGGAAATCCAAATACATATTTTCTCTCTGTGTGTGTCTCTGTTTCTCTCATCCTCACTCCACAGAAGGAAAGAAAGGTGTGTCTAAAATGTCATTTGGTTCTGACACAAATCTGATTGGGCAATGAGAGACAAATTTCCGCTGTGTGTTGAGCTAAACCCTATATAAGGTCCTCACCAGAAATTTTCAGTCATATCTTTTCATGAGAAGTTAATGACTGAAAGACTGCAGAAGCACAGGTAAGTGGATCTGGTGGAAATTTGGGAATGAAAATTTCCCTTAAACCCGCAGATTGTGTAGGGTTTATTGTGATTGCTAGATACTAAACCAAAGGGACTGTAAAGCTCTGAAAAAAATAACCAAGTATTTCCATCAGGCAAAGGATCTAATGAGAGAGAAATTCCCCTGTTACAAGTTATTACATGTGAACTGTGGGGTTTGTTAATGCCACAGACAAAGCCACTAGCCTCTCTTCCAGGTGTAGCCCTGAGAGGGGCTACAGCTCCATGCCAATGCCCTGGAAATCCTTGCAGATATAGCGGTAGGGGAGACAACCCGTGGTTATGAAACAGTACTATTGAGCAAGAGGTTGGCTTTGTGGTGTTGTAGAGATGACAATAAGCTGGAAATATAGTTTATTATAGTCAAACTATCAGATGTCAGATAAATATAGCTACTAGAACAGGGACAAATTTGGATTAAAAATGCATTATAAATATGAGCATGATGGGATACGCAGAAGATGCCTGAAGGTGAGTACCTATGAATATGACTGTATTATACTGATACAATTGTGGGGGTTTTTTTGGATACAACTTGAAGTAGTTGTCTGGTCATTTAATATTAATCTTATGGGACAATCATAGTGTTAGGCTAATGTTAAATGCATGTGATTTACATTTCTGTATATAAAATGGAAATAGTATGTATCATGTGCATATGTGTACTATATTGCACATAAATACCTTACATAGAGCATGAACTCATGCCTATATATATATATATATATATAATGCTTTATGTATTTTTCCCTGTGATATACTAAGATAACACACAATCAATCAACTGAGTAGCAGCAGCTGAAACTTTGTGGCAGACCAGAAAGCATTCAGTGATGTACGCAGAAGCTGCTTTGCCCATGCCAGGCCGATACAGATGACAATTAATGAATGATTGGCAATGGATAGTTTTGTTTTCCCTTAGTGTCACCATGTCTGATTTTTATGACAAGTTGGTCAGGGGTTTCCTTATCATTTTTTAGCACAGATGGTAAGTGTCCATGCTGAAAACTCACTTGCGCACCAACAGCAGGATGGGTGTGCATGCCATGGGAGTCAAAGATTTTTGTCCCAAGAGAAACATTTGTTGGAGACTTTAAAAGCTTGGTTCTATTTATAGCAGGAAGCTTGCCTGCAGCCTGATCTACGCTAGCTGGCCTTCTTTGGCCATAGAGGGGAAGATAAAGTCTCACAAGATTTAATGAGGGCCATATAACCTTGGGAGACACTTGAAGTGTCTGCTTAAGAGAGCTAAAGTCTGATCTGCTGCATCTTTGCTCCTGTGTTCACCCAAGCCACTACACTATAGCTAACTCGAAGCACCTGACCTGTGCCTCAGTCTTTTTGCAAAATAAGCAGAGCTAGATTTCTCCACTTGTAGCTGTTGCACTGAAAAGCTGTGGGGATAGCATCATCTTGTGGTATGTCATTTTCATCTCTCGAGTGAAAGAAAAGGGAAAGAAGTGATATGCTTGTGCCAAGCCAGATGCTCTTGTACCACAAGTCAGCCCCCCTAAACTAGGGATGAAGAAGCCTTTCTGCTCATTAAGGGTGAACCAAAGCTCACCAGGTCCAGAGTGAATAAAAGAGAAGTTAACTCTTAAGTTAACATTGAGTATTTTCTTTGTATCTTCTGTCTTGTGATAAACTTCCCTGTAGATTTCAAGACACTTTCCCTCAATCTTCTCCTTCCAATTTCCTCTGGGAAAAAAATGCATGGGCTCTTCTTTGTCCTCGTGGCATGCACAGCAGGCACCTCTGCTTTCAGACTCCAGCAAGTCAAAAGCACAGGTAAGGGCATGGGGTTTTTTCCTTCTATCTACCTCTCCTTTTTTTTTTTTTTTTTTCCATGTGCCTGGCTGGCAGTAATGGAAAAATATCTCTGATTTGTATAGAAAACTGCTCAGATCACACCGTGTTTTTCAAACATTACTATGAACTGCATGGAGAACCTGTGGTTCTGAAATGCCCTTCCCCCAGATACAAACATTTGGATTTTTCTGCCTTGACCCCTAATATTACATGGTATAAAAATGGTTCAAAAACCATGATATCAAGAAAAGATGAAGATCAAAGAATCTGGGCAAAAGGAGATGCACTATGGTTCTTCCCGGCAATGCTAGAAGACTCAGGAGTATACATCTGTACCAGAAGGTGGGTATTTAAAAGAAAATCCACTGCATTAGCAAGATGACTATGTCTAAAATGCATTAGCTTGATTCTAAACTCCAGTTGTGTTCAGAGCATGTCTGAATAAGATAATGTCTTCAACAACTTTACTAGAGAAAAAAATGTGGAAAGTCAGAACTCTTAAATGCATTGTGTGTATAGATACATATACTGAAATCTGGATAAATAATGACACAGTATCACCACTCTGGCTAACACCTCCTGAGGAAATAGTGTACTTGAGAGTTTCTTCTAGCATATTTATGAGCCTGTTAGTGCTATGGCAAGCAGGGACATGCTACAGGCAGGGAGTTCTGCAGACTGCAACCCTCCTGATACAGCTCCAGAAAAGCAAATAGCCTTCTTTGCACTTCAGATTGACTTACAAAGCATATACAAAGGCTCTGGAGTGGCTTCTTTCTTCCCTCTTCCTTATCCCTGGTGTTTACTTTTCTTCTGCTTCACATTTTAAACCAGACTTTGACTGACTTGGTTTTGCTGGAAGATCTGTCGTAAGACCCTACAGGTATTTACTAGGCTGGGACAAGACCTGTGACACTGCAGTGGGCTGAGGCTTAGTCATCTTTTTCTGACTATCTGACAGCCCACTATATGGTTTCAAAAGAGGTACCGGGGTCTGGATTTCTGGGGGACCAAGGAAGTCAAAAACATCCATCAACATTAGAGCCTGAACTCCAGAAGGTGTCCCAGGTCCTTGTTTCCTGCCAGCTCCTCCTTCCAGTCAGGCTCCCAATATGCCCCAGGCAACTGACATCTTGTTCTGGGGTCTATAGTGGAAAACATATCTGTACATGCTTGAAATTGCCTGCGTAGAGTGCAGTTTCCTTGCTGGCAAAGCACACCTCATGAGTGACATGTGTCAGCAGTAGAAGAGATGGACAGGCAGAACTCAAGTTAATAAATCATGCTTGGCATATTGCGTCGACCTTTCTGCATGTCTCAGCAGTGATCGCAGAGGTGAAGCAGAAGAGAAGACTTTGATAGTGAGGCCAGAACAACAAAAGGTGGCAAATATTGTCCTGGAACACAGAGTAGTTGCCTGAGACTTTGAAGGGTGTTTTTTAATCCCCTTTCTGGACTATCCTGCCTCAGTTCCTCAACCTGTAACACTGTGGCAGTGTTACTGACAGCTATAGTGAAATCTGTTTGGAAAAGATACACAAGAGCAGAGTACATAGCTTCATTGCTAACATTATTAGAGAATTAATAAAATACAAACAAAATGTATTTCCTTTGCAAATGATCCCATGGGGAAGTCACCAGATATTTTTCTTCAACACTCTGTAAAATGAGGGTAGAAGCAAGTATCACAGATCTCTGCTTCTGCTGAGCAGGTATTTTGGATTTAGATTTGAATGTCATTTACATCTGACATGTAGGAGACAGCTAGTCACAGTGCCCTAGCAGTAGAGCTTTGATGGCCTCTGCAGGGGTCTGGTACTGCCCTCCCTGGGTGGAGGCATCTCCAAGACAGGATTTCAGAGGTTATAAAGGAACATAGTTTAAGCACCTGTGTCCCCCAGGTTGATCCTCCCTGGGACTGGGAGCGATTTTTTTGTCACTTGGGGCCAGAAATAAAAGTTAAATATTGCAAAATTTCAAAACAGAAATGCCTTCTTTTCTATGCAAAATAATATGTACCCACAGAAATACCTACTGAATGTGCTATAGTAGTTGCAGATATATTTTAATACATGCTTTAAGTTTTTTATTTCATCCTTCAATGCCAATCATTAGGGTTTTCACAGTCAAGACCTCTTTCAAGGAAACGGTGGAGGGTTCATGACACACCTGCTACTGTTCAGGTGGACTTATTCCCCCTCCTTGCAAAATTAAAATCATTAGCCTGAGTGCACGGCAAACATGGTGTACAAAATAGAAAAGACTGAAGCTCCAAGGCAGACATGTATCAGCAACATGTTTAGATTGTGCCAAAAAAACAGTACCAGTGATTTTCCAGCATCCCAGGGAAACAGAGCCAAGAGGAAACCAAGGGTGTCACTCGAGTTCCCCTCATGACTGGTGGGTGCTCACCTCTCCCCTCCTTGTCTGCAGGAACTCGTCCTACTGCGCTGAGGTCTCTATCCATCTCACAGTTGTAGAGAAGAGAGCTGCTCGGGAGATTGCCTATCTCCAGATCCTCTTCACTTTCACCTCTGGAAAGATCGTTTGCCCTGAACTGTGGGATTTTACACCAAATAGGACAAGCCTGGAGCTCAAGTGGTACAAGGTAGAACTTTCACCTCCTTTGTGCAAGGCCTAATCCCAACCTGTTTGTAAAGGCACATACATCTCCACTTTCTGTTTCTTCTGAACATCATGTTAAAGTCATGAGCACAGCATAATACCCTGGGAATTGTGGGGCAGATGTATATATTTCAAGAAAGTTTCTCTGGGGTGGACTCAGCACAGGGTGAAGTTCTCCACTTGTTATATGCTCTCACAAGCAGTGTAACTACTTTTAAGGCTAGATTACCTACCCTGACTCCAGGGTTTGCCACTTCAGATTAGGCCCTTCTCTTTGGTGCTGTGCTTCTTTTTATGGCCCCTCTAGTGAATCCTATAAAATAAGACCTCCCAGTGATGCTTACCCCATGTGAGCTGTTCAGATGGGCTAGCTTTCAGTAATCAACTGGAATACAGCATTTGGAAACACTGGAGTCATTGCACAATGCTTACAGTGTTCTCTTGCTTAAGTTGCCATTCGATGGCTTTTCAAGTAGGCAAGTCTGGTTTTGCCTGTAAGGTCAAATATCCTTCCGTTGTTCATCTCAGCTATACAATCTCACACAGGACAGCACAGGATTCTTCTTACATTTTCATAATAGCTGGTTGAGCATTTATTTACACTTCCACTATGTCCGTGTGCTCTGTCTTGTGCAGCTATCATTCTTACCATAGGATGCGATACCTAGGCTGGCTTCATACAGCAGTGCCCATGTTGTGATTGTGATCATACTGACAAAATTCTTCTGCTCAGGATTCTCTTCAGAAGCAGGATATAACCCACTTGTCCAATTAAAAGGCTGTCCCCCTCAATATGATTCTTGTTACAACTGCCAGAAGGAGCCAGCCTGCCTTCATGGAGAAGGAACATCATTGTTCCTAGCAGGGCTCCAACCTGTGTGTGGGCCTTAGTGTTACAGAGCAGAAATTTATCACAGTTTATAACATCATGTAGGGTAAGACTTTTGTGAAAACTTGCACAATTACTAGTATTTGTCTTCAAAAAATGACTTAGAATATTAGTCTTATGAGGTAATGCATGGAAAGTAGTAGTGTTGTAAAAACTGTCACGGTTACTAAAATGGTTTTGGTTTAGACGATTACTCTTAAGAGGACTCAGGAAAGAGCTGATTATATCTTTTTCCATTTTAAAATGTGCATTTTATTTAACAGCTATACACACACATTTGTAGATAGATTAAAATAGTGATTCTTTGCACTTCATATTGTGACTCATAGCATTTTAGAGATGGATACACAAGTGAACAACTTGCCCTTTGGTGAGAAAGTGGAATTGCTCACTTTTCCCAGTGATAAGTGAACTTTTAATAACAGAGAGACAGGGATAAGTAATTTTGTCTGGAAGCTACATGGGCTGTAACCACACCTACCTGAGCCATAACATCAGTTGGTCTCCTTTCTCCAGGATGCTCTGCCTTTGGAAGACGACAATGAAAAATTCGTAATTCTGAAAGGGTCAACTTCTCTGATCATGACTTCTGTACTACCAACAGATGCTGGCTATTACACCTGCAAGATGTCATTTCCATTTGAAGGTGTAATGTACGAAGTCACCAGAACAATTCAGCTGCAGACTGTTGGTAAATATTGACGCCTGAAAGCATTACAGCACTGAAGAAAGATCTCTTGTTAATGAGACTTAGGAGAGGAACTCATACTCAGCCTCCCAGCGCTGCCAAGGGAAGCGGGACGCCACAAGCGCTTGCTTTGGCAGGGATGAGTTTCCCACAGCCCCCCGGCAGGGCGGGAGTCACCCCCCTGCCTGACTTAGAGCACGTTTGAGAGAGGCAGAACTCGATGTTGCAAGTGCCTGTGGTTGTCAAACCGAATAATTTATGTCTTGAGGGTGGGGGCCGTCACTGCAAATGACCTTAGAGGGCTTAGGAAATAAAACGCTCAGGCGGGGGGAAGGCCGCTATTTCGCAAACAGCTGAAACGGGCTCGGCCCGCCCCGCCGAGCGGCCAGCAGGGGGCGGGCGTGCCCAGGCGCCGCATGCACGGCCACGCCCCTCTCCGTCCACCCCGCCCCCGTACCCGCCCATCGCCCTTCCCCGCGAGCTCAGCCCGTCCCACCACCGTCCATCTCCCATCGCTCCGCCCATCGCCCCGCCCCGCCGCCCGCCCGCACCGGGGACCGCCGCAGGGGGGGCCCGCTCCCTCCGGCTGGGTCCTGCTGCCCGCCGGTGGAGGTGATTTTAGAAATCTGAACGCCTGCGTGGTGTGGGAGCGCTGAGGGTGTAATCCTGCGGTCACAGGCACACATCCTTTCTCTGCTTAAGCTTGCGGCTTTTCTATTTTTGCAAGCATAAAATGGGTGTGCAAGGATCTCGGCGCTCACTGCTCCCAGGAAAGAGCGTGCTTAGTGCCTAATGTTGCTGATGCTTCCGAAAGACACTCATCTGCCATAAATTCCTCATGGTGCAGCTTTCAGGATCAAGATGTGAGCTTGGTCCTATCTGTCTCCACAAATACAGATCTCTGGGCTGTGGGGAATTTTCTCTGGGAAATTGGAATGTGGCTCTTTGCCAGTGGGCTTAATAATCAAATGTTTTCCTGGGAGGTGAAAGATGCTGAGGAAAGGGGCACATTTCTGTCTGTAGTTCTGGGGCAACGCCCACATTTCCTGTTGTGCCAGCGCTGACTCTGTTCTCTTTCTCCAGAACAAGAAAAGATAATGACCCCAATAATTGTGTATCCAACGCAAAAGACAACATCAGCTGCTCTTGGTAAGGCCCCACATTATTTTTGGAAGAATCTAATCAGGCAAAAATTAGAGCAGGTCCTCTTATGGTGTAATTTGTTGGCATAAATTGTTGTAGTTCTTCTGGTCTCGATTATATTAGCTGAGGGTCGGTACTGGAGTAGTTTTTGCTTCTTACTGTCTACAGCTAGATGCCATTTCCATGTAAGAGAAGCTGTAGAACTGCTGTAGACTTTAGCCACTAATGCAGCAATAAAAGCATGTTTGCACCATTAGATCAGCTGTCCAGAGTTCCCTCTTCACTAAGAACTTTTTCAATATGCCCTCAAATTTGTCTAGTTTATCTGGTAGTTTCGAATGAACCATTTAGCTCTTTTGGAAGAACACATTTTTTCATTGCTTTTTACTGTCTGACCTAGACAGTTGTTAGTTAGCAAGTACCTTGATAGAATCTCAATTTTTCATTGAGGATTATATTATGGCAACAAATTTCTCTTGCATTTCCTCTTCCCAGAAAATGCCAGATATATTTTACACTAAGCTTTTTTTTACTTGGGTACTATACACATAGCTGCGTCCTATTATGTCTTAGTTTTCCCCACCAATTTTCTTTCCATCAGTGTAGGACTACCAGTCATTTTTTTCTGCTTACCTAGCTCCACGGAGAATTTCATATACCTTTTATCACCATCTGCACAGATAAAATTGTAAAAATGAATGCATTACTGAGCCCTGTGTTTTCCACAGAATATCGATATGCACCAGTCTGAAGGCTCTTTATCCTTAGCTCTGAGTTACAATAATTATAGCAAAATTTCTGAATTTTTGCATGATCACTTTATCTCTGGAGAACCCACCTTGAGCTGAATGCCCTTGCCCACAGCACCTCTGACTGAAGCCACGCTGCTGGTTAATGCAGTTGCACCAGAGTGGTAAACTGTACCGTACCCTTTGGGCTGCAGTACGTCAGAGTGAGCAAGACCACAAGAACACAGCTTTGCCTCGTGAGGAATGTGTCTAGTGCAAGAATTACTAACTGCTGCAATGGAAAAATAATTTGCTTAGCAGCAGGAAGGCCTGCCAAACTGAAGGATCTTGCTACCAAGGACGAGGGGTTCAAAAGCAATCTGGGGCTTAACTTCGGTTTTTAATGTAGTGGTGCTTGACATGTGTGGGAGCTTGATCTCCCACTGGAGATGCTGGTTTTGACCAAGAGTAGTTCTGCATATGTATCCAAATGGTTTCTTTAATCTTTCTTTTACCAACAGGCTCCAAGATGACTCTCCCATGCAAAGTGTTTGTTGGACTGAGCAGCCACGTCCATACCGATGTGGAATGGCTAGCAAATGACACCATCGTCGATGTGGTTTACAAGCAAAGCAGAGTCACAGAGGGAGAACGACAGTAAGTCTGGGTGAAAGTGTTTCCCTATGCTTATTATTTAAAATGCAAGTGTTACAGGGGCTCTCAGTGCAGCTGGATGACACGTAATTGAATGGGATATAGACAGATCTCAAGTGCAAGTGAGAGCTGAGAATAAAATAGTCAGACAAACAAAAAAACCTCCAAAACCAACCCAGGCAGGGTGAAATCAATTCTTTATCTCTGTTTTTTATTCATGGAGTACTGCAAATGAGCCAA
Organism: Athene noctua; assembly: GCF_965140245.1. Classification (NCBI taxonomy): domain Eukaryota; kingdom Metazoa; phylum Chordata; class Aves; order Strigiformes; family Strigidae; genus Athene; species Athene noctua. The sequence continues at coordinate 194,587,720 of NC_134037.1, forward strand.
CTTTGAGGTTTAAACTTGAAGCACATTTTTATAGGCAGCTGAGTTTATATAAGAGCTGACTGCAGTGGAAAGCAATGGGATTTGATCCTTCCCAGTGCTTCTCTTATCTCTCTCTTTGTCCCATGCCAGTAAAATGGCAACATCCTCTCCCAGACATCCATGAGGTTCTCTGAACACACTAAGACAACAAAAAGCTATCCAGTGGCTTGTTGGGGATTTTTGTTTGATTGGTTGGTTTTTGTTTGTTTGTGGGTTTTTTTTAATATATAATTATTTTTCCCATTAGGCTTGTTCTTTTCCACATTAGTGAGTTAAACTGACTCACACAGACACCCATTGAGTGCTAGAGCTGTCACCAGGGAAGCTCTGGAGGGGATGCTGGTGGGAGGAAAAAGCAGGATGTCACATATCCTCATGCCCTGATCCATTGTCTCATCCAGTCTTGCTAAGCCTTCTCTCAGCTGCCTCATAGCTGCATGCCTCAAGGCTTTTCCCACTAGGAAAGGAGAGAAAAGATCTTTCTGTATCTGTGTCATGCACCTGAGCAGCACTATCTCGCTACATTCAGGCATACTTTTAGTGCATACAAACGTGAGGTACACCTACCAGCTGAAATCTCTTCATTGGGGTCCAAGTTGTCATGTTTTATCTCTCATTTGACGATGTCCACAAAAATCGGCACATCACCTAGGTCACGTTGGCTTTGCCTGCACTGGTGGACAGAGCTGGGAAGGTTCCTGGGCTCTGAGATGCCATTGCCCCTGCTGTTAATGGCTAAACTGGTCACTCACCAGCTAGCAACTTCCCAAAGAGCTCCTGGTTGTTGATTAGGATTTAGCATGGGGCAGGGACCATTCCCAACAGAGTCTAGGGATGTGACATCCCTATTTTGAGGGACAAGAGTGTTTAACAGGTATGGATGTGAGATGGTTTTGGCCATTTGTGGCCATCAGTGCCAGATAACAACCTGGCCATATTTAGTTTATTGCACAGCTGCAGCCAGAGGTAAACATGGTATGCCCAAGCCCTGACGTGTTTTTACATTTCCCACCACATGATTGAGACCATTAAATTATAATGTTGTTTACATGGATAAGTGATAGTGTGTTACGGCTCCTGTGGTCAGGTGTCATAAAATGTACTGTGGCTGCAGTCTCTGCAGGCTTTAGAATAGAGTAACACATGTACTTTCTTACTTGGACTTTCAAATTTATTTTTCTTATTACTATCACAATAATTATTACTCTTAGATATTATTATTCAATTGCACAAGGATGGGGACCATAATTATTACTCTTAGATATTATTATTCAATTGCACAAGGACAGGGACCATGCCAGCTAGGGCTCATGCGGAGCCTACAGTGTGTGAGACACCCCAGTTCTGCTGGAAGCCCTCAGGATGGCAGTAAGGCAAAGCAGGCCAAATGCCACTGGGAACAAAAATTTCCTGCTGAAATTTCTGGCAAAGCACCCACTGTCATATTGCTGCTTTCCTGGGGCACAGTGCTGGGAGGAGGGCACAGGGAACTGCACTGCTGCAGTGGATAGCAGACTCACAATCAAATCATTAAAGAGCAGCTGGACAACTGCTCCAGCAATAACTAGAAGGTATCAAGAGACAACATTTGACTGCAGCTAGAAAACCACTTTTAAATAGTTGGACTGATGAAACAATCAGGAAGCTGGAAACTTCCTAGGCAGTTTCTTGTATTGAGCTCTTGGTTTTGGGTACATGATAGACAGGAATGGGGGTTCAGTTTGCTGAGTGAGCATTTGCAGGGTTACGTTCTCCATGTGTCCTCTTCCAGCTGATGGTAAGAATTAATCTCAGAAATGAATAGGTGGTCAGAGAGAAGGAATTAGTTCCTTCCACAACACCGTGTAGAGAGCTCAAAGGTACACAGAATTCTGTTTGCCTTTCTTCCCTCTTTTTAATTTATTTTTGCAAGACAAATTCAGATCTTTTTTTCCTGGAAGATTCAACAAGTGCAGGGTGGGTACTGATTTCTGAGACTCAGATTGTTGGCACATCTGGGCTGGACAACACAGTTGTCCTCCAAAGCATTTTCTTGCAATGTGCTGTTAGAATGAACACATCAAAGAGAGAAAAGAAAGCTTATAAAAGGATTTAACATTAAAATTTTCTTTTTCTTCCAGAGAAATTGTAGAAAATGGTGAAAACTTCATTGAAGTGCCACTGATTTTTGATTCTGTCGAAGAAGTGGATTTTTACACTGACTTTACGTGTCTGGCCCAGAACAGATATGGATATCAAGTACTGCCAACAAGGGTCAAGCAGGAAGGTAACTAGTTTGACTGCTTATTTGGGATGTTATCAGTATTCGAATGCTAAATTATCATCCAAGCCTTTTATACAGTCAGAGCTAGTATCAGGAAGAATTATTGCCTGGGGAAAAACTGGTTGCCTCTTTCACCTGTAGATTTTGAAACAGCCTGTTCACAAATTACACTTTCTGTGTGAATCATTCACTGACATCTTCTGCAGGAATAAGGATCTGTGCTGGTATATCTATTCATTGGATAGGGCTCCAACTGAGATACGCTTTGTGAAACGATGGCTCCAGTGAAACTACTGGCAAACTCCCATTGGGTGCAGCAGGGCCAGATGTCCTCCAGTTCCTCAACAAGCAGTGAAAAACTAAAAAAAAAGAAAAGACAATAGCAGAATAAAGACCAGAGTGTTCCTTCTCTTCATGCACAGACTACCACCAAAGTAACAATAAGTGTAAATTACCATGGTTGTTGTTATTTTGACTCCTAGTGATGGAAGAAGAAGACCTAAGATCAGAGCAATTAATGTTAATATTAATCAGTTGCAGTATGATAGACCATTGGCCAAGAACCAGCTGTAAAAACAATGTGAAGCAATACTAATTGTTTCTTTGCATGACGTTGATGAATCACCAATGCTTGCTCACACTGTCTTACAGAGGCACATGAACATTTACAGTCTTCATTATGAGTTATAACTCATGACTCACTCCAGCATCCTACGATTTGTAGGGATTTGGACTAATTTGCTTGATGTTGTGCTGCCCTTGTTTTACATAAGATACACAGGTATTACTACAGAGGTGGCAAACCATGAACCAATATAGGCTGGAATAATCCCAAATGGTCTGGATGGACACTGGTCTTGGAAATTAACTGTATTTTTGGAAAAAGCTCAGAGTCTTGACGATCATTAGTAATTTGTAGGCTGTTCTGTATGAGAATACTACCCAGAGAGCTTGAGGGTGGGCTAGCTGTCATGTACTCCCTCTCCACGCAGTGCTTTTATTTTCTGCTAATTAAGATAGAAAGCACATAGCCACCCTGAGAAAGGGTTGGGAAGAGTCATGTGTGTGCAAAAGGATTGAGCTTTAAATTCTCACCCTTTATTGTTTTCCAATTCTTTCTCCCATCTTCATAAACTCATTTCCCAGAGTGCTCAATCAATAGGCCTTTTCCTTTCACAGGTGATCAACCCTCCTGGAAGGTTAATTTGCAGACATCCTTTTAATTGTGATTTCTCCTCTTCCTCCTTGAACTTAGAGAACTATGTTCCTGGGAGGGGTTTTTTTAAATATTTCATTTCTTTACTTTTCCAGCTGTTGGCTTGTCCTGGTACATTGCGATGATTCCTGTAGCATTGGCCTGCATGATCGTGGGGGTGATATGCATACACAAGTGCTGGAAGCAGAGAGATGATAAAGGATACACAATAACAAAGGTTTAAAATCTGCTTTATTCTCCAACCGCCAACAGAACAAAAAATCATCCTGGCTATCTTTCACATGAGACACAGAGAGACATTTCAGACCAGACATACTGCTTTCCTGACAGATGGATATATATATCAGATATTTTCCTCTTCTCCAAGTCTTCTACAATCTGATGAAGTTATAAATGTAAGTTTGCATTTTTATGCTGCCTAGATGCAGGAAACCTGCTTCTATTATTTTGCAGCTAGGGTGCAATGTGTAGCATTTTGGAACACAGAATACCAGGAATATGTCCTGGATATGGGAAGGTTAGGAAAAGGGAGGTGCTCTTGCCCTTTGTAATTCCAATAATCTTATTGTTAAAAAAAAAAAAAAAGGAAAATAAACCCCCGCAAATCTAGAACTAGAAGCTGAGAAAGCTTGCTACAGAAGAACTATTCAACATGAGAGTGAAAATGCAGTTTTCTTAGGCATCCAAACTAATTTTATTTTACTTCAGTCTAAAAAGAATCAGTTTTTTCCCTTTTCCAGAGGTTCCAGAGTTGTCATGGTAACTGTATATCTACAAACTTTTCCACAGAAAATCTAAATTTTTTTTACCATTTGGATTACTGTTTGCTTAAATGGACTGTCTTAGAATATCCCTCCCCCAGAGATAACTACATCAGCATAACAGATAATTGCACACTGGAGAATTCAGTTCTGTTTTATCTACCAGTATCTCATAGCTAGAGATTCATAGGCAGCTGTAACATATTGTTATCTTTGCCAAGAAAAGAATTTGGAGCGATATTTTAGTGTTTTGAGAGTCATTTGACTAACACAGTTTTATTCCTGGAAGTGATTGGACACATTACCAGTTATAATGTACAGTCTTGACCTTCTGTGCCTCTAACTCTTTCACGACTGGCCTGATTCTCCTCTCTGAGTATAAAAATCTGGCATAGAATCCCATAAGCAATAAGTCTCCACCAGTCTAAAGCTGGTGCAGCTTCAGGAAACTTGTGTCCCTTAAATTGAAGTACGCAAATCGATTACTCGTGATGCAAAATACTGCCTGTGGTTAATCTGACTGGATTCCAGTCTTGACATAAATCAGAAGGAAGCGATAAATAATCAGTGAGTATGTTGTAATTTGAGGATCAGAATGAGTAGAATGATAAGAGGTAACACTTAGCTGAGAAATAGTTCCATTATATATAATGTGTATTATCTTCAGCTGTATGGGAGGGGAAGAGAGCCAGTCTTAAGATCCAGATCGTTACAGACCCATACCTGACACCTCTCACAGATACTGAAGATAAAGCTTTTTGTTCAGGTAAATCAGCCCAGAGGTTTTTCAAACTCAGTTGGAAAAGAAATAGTCAGGAAGAATGTTGACTCCAGAGAAACAAATTGTAAAGTAAGAATGTTAGAACTGCATGTGCGCCCACAGACTAGAGAAATAAAGACTTGCATCCATCTGGGAGAGGCCATAATCTCATTCCTTTCCATCACCTCTTATAGCTGGTTCTGAGTTCAGCCCAATAAATATCTGGAAGGGTTTTAAAGACTGGAATGTGGCTTGAATTAAGAAACCCTTCAGTCTATTAGAAGAACCTTCACATTTTATGATATTTAAATCAAAGTCTCCCTTTAAATATTCTAAACGTTTGCTGTGAAGATACAGGCACAGAGATTAGATTTCTTACACAGTCTGAGTCAATAGCAACCAACGAAGACCACAGACTTAATTTTTTCCAAGTGCAGGGTGCTAAAGATGATGGTGAAGAATACATATATTTTATGGGCAGATGGGAAAAAGGTGGCTGCAAGTGTGGAAAACATCCACTTGGATATCTGTTCTTCGAAGGAAGAAAACTATAGATGAGCTGACCATTGCTGGAAGGAACACGAAAGATGTTTTAGGTACATCAGGAATGCTCATTTTTATCAACCAATTGCTAGTCTGTAGCTAAAGAACAAATTAAGATTTGCCATTAAGTGTAGCCTTTCAAAATGTGATTTGTTCTTCCTATCCATCTTTATCCTCCAAGAGTAGTGTGATAACACATCTGGCTGTAGGAGCAGGGTTGGATTCCACTAAGTAGTGGAAAAAAAGTAAAACTTTTAATATATGGAATATTGGTGACATAAGAAAGTTAAATACCTCAGATCCTCCTCCAAACTAGAGAGGGAGAAAGAACTGTGAATGTGAGATAAAAATTAGGCATACAGAAAACTACTGTTACATACTCAGTGGTGTCCTGAATACAAAGGGAATGTAAAGAAGCAAAGGTTTATCTTTTATGAAGTGATATTTCCTTCACTTACTACTGATATTGTAATATTCTGAAGGCTTTCATCGTAGGTAGACTTGTTCAAGTGAACTACATTGTGTAAATGTTTCACAGGTAGACTTGAACAAGTAACCTACATGATGTAAATGTTTTACATTGATTTGTATTGTAAACAAGGGTAACATGGTCTGTATTGTTTTTGAAAATATTATGTGAAAAATAGAAAAAAAATAAAAACCAAAACAAAGTGCTGGTGTATGACTTGGGTGGGAAGGAATATATGAGATGGCTCTTTGGGGGTGGCAGCTCTTTCCTGGAGGGGTGTGATTTTTCCAGCACTCTGCTGCAGAGGGGCTCTTCCCCTGGGGACAGGGTGACCCCTGCTCTGTCTTCAGCCACTTCTGCTCTCGCCCTGTGGCTGTGCCTTGTCACACCAATGGGGGACCAAATCCTGATGGGCCAAACTCCTTTCCTGACTGCCATCACATTCACGACTATTCTTGTTCTGCAGTCCCCTGAGTGTATGGCTCACTCTGGGCAGCTGGTATTGTGTGATCTTTCTCTGCCTACCAGCTGTTGAAGTTTTGTGTTCTTCCACTGACTTCTGTGGAGAGACTTCTGGAACTGTAGGTTAACACAGCTTGTCACCGTGGGGGGTGTGAATTTAGCATGTGTTCTCCAGGCAGGGATATCTGTCTTATTCAGTTTCCCAAAGGCAAAATTTTCACCCCCTCCTCCTTTTTTTTCAGTCAAAATTAGAGAACTCCAGTTGTCACTGCACTTTAGGTAGGTCCATCCTGGGAATTTCAGGGTCATTAGCCTCAGTATATTTTGATGAAAAAATGTCCTGAATCTCAAGGCAAATTGAGACTGAGGACTTACTTGTACTGATTTCTAATCAGACCTGAAAAGAATTACATTATCAGGGAATGCCACCTCACATCAAGGATTCAGGGTTCTACACCAAAATATTTCGCTTCAGAAAAATTAATGATGTGAGGACGACAAGGCCACCTCATTCCTGCGACTGTGTGGGTTTATAGCATTTGCCAGAGAGTTCATCTATCTGCAAAAACCTCGAAGGCACACCTACAGAGGGGAAGAGACTGGTGTCCCATGGTCTTGACATGACTTGGCATCCAGGGCAGAGGCTGCTCCTGCAAAAGTAGTTCTTTTCAGAATACACAAGTTCAGTTATTTTCTTGTTTTACTCAGCATATGTGATCTTGATGTCAGCTATTCATCTCAATAGGCAGCATAACTAATGTTTGACCAGAGTAGCACCTAAAAAAGAGTAAACATATAATCTGAAGAGCAGCAAATAATTAGAATCACAGAATCACAGAATCATCTAGGTTGGAAAAGACCTTGAAGATCACCTAGTCCAATGCTTAACCTCAACTACACAACAGTTCTCAACTACACCATATCTCTAAGATCTGATGGCTACCAAACAAAACCCTTAAATAAATGTGGGAGCACATGGAAATATGAATTGGATCAACACACAGAGCTGATCTTGGCATATCAAGATAAGAAGATTACTTTTTTTTTTATTCTAGTAGCTGGGGAGGAAAGGTGTGCATGCAGGATGATGAGAAATGTGAAGCACCATTGCCAGGAACAATGCTTTAAGTATGAGAATAGCTGATGGAAGTGTTTGATGATTATTCTGACTCAAGTCTGCAAAACAAGAGGCCCAGGAGAGCAAAACAAAGTAAGGAATAGGTCTTATGTTTTGGAGCTTAGAACTCCTTGTCCACTCATAACCTTGAAGCTGCTAAAGATAGTTTAGGGTGTGGTGCCTCTCATCCAGCCTTGGACCAGCCAAAAGGAATACAGCTGGTCCAAGTTAGCCATTGGTGTTTCCTCTCCGCTCAATAGTTATCTCTTGTGCCTAAAATAAATGGGATGAATTGCTCTCTAGAGGTGCCCGATTTTTTCTACCAGTTTAAGACAAAGTGAGACAGATTCACCCTGGATTACAGGAATGATTTGTTGTGGACCACTGGATTTCAGGTCATTGAAGCAGAAACAGATTTAAGCCCAGAGACACATACTTGAGGCTGCTGGGCTTTCTTGGGAAATAACTGCAGAGCTAAATGTAAATAATGCAAGAGTCTGTGAGGCAGGCACAGAGGTATGTACTGTGGGATCCAGTGTAAGAGGCAGGCTGAAAATACCTGGTCAATGCCAGAAAAACATTTGTGGCTCATGGACCATGTGATTATGAAGTGCCACAGCTATTACTGGAAGAAAAAGTAGAGCTGCCATGTGTGTGCAGCTGAAGTACACAGAGCTTCCCTGGGACCAGAAGGAAGTCTGCTGTGCAGCTGCAGGAGAGCTGGGGGCTCTTGGGCATGCATGCAGGCAGTGGGGGCTGCCAGCCCTTCCACAGCGCTCAGCCAGCTCAGGTCCCACTGTGGCCAGCGCCCACCTGCTCCTGCCAGGCACCACTGGGCAACAGCTGCAGACCAGAAAAAATATCCTTGTGTACAAATGAAATATCATAGAACTAGCCTGCTGCCAGTGGAAAAACACAGGCTGTTAATAAGAAAATCACTAAAAATACATATAACTCATTAGTGTGTTTTAGTGTCTTCATGGTGCTGGAAATGATAGTCTATAGCAATCTATTCATTAGCTAGTATAGATGATATAAACATGATGAAATACAGCATCAATCAGTTTTCAAGAAGGACATATCATTATCTTTCCTTAAGTTCCTCAAGGGAAAGCCAGGCACCTAATAATAGCAATTGGGAAACTTAAAAACTCACAGAGGTTCAAGCTCACTTGTAAGAACTTGGAAAATTAATCCATTACTAAATCTTTAACTTCAAAGTGTAGTTTGACTCTCATAGTTGTGTGTCCCTCCTACCAATTTTAGTTTTTTGCAGCAGTCTAAATTGTCTCAGAACCTGACAAGAACTTCAGGTGTAAACAGCACACTCCTTTGTAACATGCTGAAAAAGTGAATCTCTCAATCCTGAGAAGTGAAGATCCTCTCTCACCATTCTTACTGGTTTGTCATCCGTTGAGTAATACCACAGGAACTTCTCTTATATGTACTTAAATTTCAATAGCAATGCACATCCTGATTTCTTTGAGGATGATGAAGCATTACCAGCATTTCTGTTTTGTGGAGCTTGAATGGTACTATTCGTTTAAAGGCTTAGAGGTCTTGTTTTGCCTTGGTTATAGAGGATTCATCCATCTGCTAAGCTCTGGGATAAATGAATCATCCTGTTCATTTGCTTTGGCTCCCAAATGTGCTTTGTCATAAGTACTCTAGGGAAGCCAGACTATGACTGGAAATAGTTGATACTGTGTTTGTTTACTTGCAAAAGAAAAGACTCTTAAGTAATTTGTGGCTTTCAAGTTGAGGACACAGCTGAACTAAGTAATTAAAGGGTATCGTTACATGTTCCCTCAGTGTGTTGCTACCACTCTTATAATTTTGACTGGGACTTACCATGCCTGATCTTCAGTCAATTTTGAGAACTCTCCAGAGGAGACAGTTGGCAAGCAAGGGTGGTTTCCCAGGTCTCATTATTGTCACCCAGCTAGCCTGTGGGTGCTGGAGGTTAGAGCCTTCTTCTTGTGAGTAGAGAAGAGCTGTCAGCTCAGGGGGGAAACAGATTCCTTGCCTTTGATCACAGCTGATGAGTAGTTTAGTTGCTGAACCTAAGCCAGTAAATGCAGGAGGAAGCATGGTAGAGAAAGATCAGAGATTTACATCTCCACCTAAGAGTGGCTAAGCTGTATGACTGATCTCTCTTTGCTAGGAAAGAATGTATAAGCTTTTTTTTTTTTTTTTTTTCCTATTATCATGTCCATGTGGTGCCATTTAGGAAATATGAATTGCATGGGAGAACGTAAGGATGAGTGGAAGAGGGTGTCTTTGCATGGGGAGGGTTGTGGTGTGCTGCAAGGACAGTTGGGGGATGGAGAGTTTGTAAGAATAGGCAATATGGGCTTATCTTTTGCCTGGAAAGGCAAAGACAGACAGACCATGGTAACTGCCCATAAGTACATCCAGTGAGAGAGTGAAAAAGCAAGGGCATGTAATTATTTCCGCTAATGAATGGGATGTAAAATGCATAAACAAAATGAAGTTGGTCACTAATCACTCCAGCAGTGAGGTTCTGCAAGAGCTTCTCAGCAGGAGTAATGGCTAGGAAAATAAATTACTTTTAACCTGGAGCTGGGTACAGCTATGAAAGGGATTTGATGTGTCTGACAGCAGGGGGTCTTGCTGCAAGGCTGCATCACGTCCTCCAGCTTTGTGCTCTATATTTCCACTGAAAAAGGGCTGGCTAGCTGAACATAAAAAAATGCCACCTAGGTGTTTAATTATTGTGTTGTTATTATTATTTCCTCAATTAAATCTTCAGTGCCCATATTTGCAGCCCTTTCAAGCTTGTAAGGGCTGGAAGATCAAAAGAATTAAACACTGAACACAATTTCTGGAAATGTCTTTGTAGACATGTCCAAAGTCCTAATCTGCTTTAAACTCTGCTGGAAGATGCCAGCTGCCCTTGGAAAATAGCCCTTAATGAGATTTGGCTTTCCTACTAGAGGGAGCGATCCAGTCTCTAAACAAAACTGTGTTGTAAGAGATGAGTTAGCTCTTCATATGACCAAGTGCTTGTGTTAATGCAGAGAAGAGGAGGAGCCCCTTAAACGCTGCTCTGTCCTTTTTCACTTAGTCTCATGAATGTTGCTTTCTGTTTATTTATTTTACTGTGTAATGGCTTCTCCTGTAGCCTTCACTCTTGGCTGTGCACTGGGAACCATGATGGAGCAATGTTGCTCCAGTGAGGGTCCCAGGAGCTTCCCAGCTAAGATAAGTAGGATCTCTCAGACTGCAAGCAAGCAGCAGGAGTGAAGTCTCTTTTGGGAATGTCTGGTCCCTAAAGACAAGGAGCAAAGACCGCAATAATGGTGTCAGCTGCATCAAACTCCCAGCCCTGGAAGAGTGCTTTAAGACATAGAAACCAGCTGCTGAAACATGGCTGGTAGAGACTTGACAGGAATACTTTACGACTTAGGGGATCTCAGTTCATGGTTGTTGCCTGTGCCTGGATGCTGGGATTTTTAAACTTTAATTATAAAGCAGAATGTTGATTTACCCAAATGCAATCCCCTCACCTTTCCTTCAATCAGTAACTCAAGGTTTTCATCAACTATCTACCCAGTATGGGACACACTGGTTATGCAGTGTGAGCCCAACTTTGTAGTTTAGATTTAGTGCTTGTGATATTTGACATTGCCATCCATTCTATTTCTTTCTGATTAGGAAAACTAATTAAATCCGACTTTTACAATGATTTTTAAAAGTGGTTCATGAGACTTTAGTCTTGTTATCCTTCAAAAAAAATTATTATGATGCAATGCTTTGAGGAGGACTGAGCATGCCATAGCTTGTTTGCACAGGCAAGACATAATTTACAGAGATTATCCTTGGTCATAGGTCTATGCAGGCAGTTGGTCCAGTTTCAGCACTTCCTTTTTTTTTCATCTTCCTTTCATTTATTATTCTTGTAGCATGTATTTTAGCAAAGTGGATTCAAGGGGACCAGCTGTACAATGAGTCTACTCATGGTGGTGGGATGGGTTCATTTTCTTCAGCTGTGTACCTTTGCCAGTGTTGCAAATCCACACAGCTTTCCTTGTGGGTCATGAAGCTTCACCTGGAGCTGGTGTGACTCTTACATGATGAACTATGTGCAGGACTCTTGCAGATGAGCTCAGGAGGGATAGGAATCCTCTCTGAGTGGATGCTATCTCCATTTACTAACCTGTGGAAGAGCAACCATTCAGAAAACTCAGCAGAAGCAGGCAGGACTCTTTCCTTCCTTCCTGCTTGGGGGCGATTTCAGTATAGAGATGGGGAGGGAGAGCAAAGACCGCAGTCCTGGTGGAGCTCACCTTCAAGCAGTAGTTCTTCTGCTTCCTCTCTTCCCAAGACATCTTGCTCAGGAAGGGGAAAAATGAAACTTCACTGCATCTTGTCACACCTCTTCCTTTCCTCTGCTCTGTCACGGCAGAGGAGAATGGGAGGGGGCGTATGGTGGGACCAACCTCCTGCATAGGGGGAAAAAACAAACAGAGAAACCTGCACGGTGAACGTTGGAGACCTGAGTGGAGATGTCAGGTCTTGGTGTTTTGGTGTGGTGTGGGCAGGACCTCATAGCCCAAGACTGGCAGCCTTGCAGGCCTTGCAGGCTCTCTCTTCAGCTTTTTGGAGCCCAAAAGTCCCAGGTGATGTCAAGCCAACAGAATGCCTCAGGCCTGGTGGTTCCTCTCCCCGTGTGGGTGTTTGGATGCAGTTACTTTGACTTCAGTTCCTAATATAGGAGTGTTTTCCTCAGGCTTGAGGCAGTTCAGATTGGGTCACGAGGTAGGAGCCTTTGACTCCTCGCTATATGTCTAACATGAAATTGGTCACGTAATTCATTTTTTTGACACCGACAAAAACATGTCACTAACTCATGGATACTTGTGGTCGTATACCGTCATTCAGCCTTTTCATGTGAGCTGAGTAAAGATTTAATGCATGGGACCAGAGACCACAAAGTATTTGTGTATTACATTAAATAATGTGAGCTGAGGCATTTTGAATGGATTTTTTAAAATGCAGATGTTGATGGTATTGTACTTTCAAACGTCTGCATTTTTCATGTCATTTAAACACTGTAAGAGTGACAACTCCAGGTTCATGGGGGAGAGCTAAATTTAGGTTGGGAAATAAATGCCAGAGTCCTAATGACAGACAGTAGGTTGCTAAGAAGTGACTAACATAGTTGCAGCTTTTTTCACTTGGTCTGAACTTGTCCTTTTAGGACAAATATTTAATGTGTGCATGTTTTGGTGAAGAAAGGGGCAATTTTTTTGCCACATATTTGATCTCCTCGCATTCAGAAGGCGTTGACTTTGCTTACATTTATATTCATGGACATCACAGAATTAGACTAAACCCAGCACTAGAGCTTGGATATTTTAGCTTGGCATGCCATTAGCCTGAGGGACATATGCTTCTCCCTGAAGTATTTTAGACTTTTGCAAATTACTATTCAATAGTTTAATGCATTATTTCAAAAAAAAAAACAAAACCTAATGAACTTGCATTATTTGTTGCATTCTGACAGGCACCAGAGAGCATTTCAGAACATCACAAATGCTCAGATCTCCTGAACCCACGGCCTGGACCTTGTGGCTCTCCAGAATTTAAAGGCAGGGTCTCAAATGCTCTTCCTGAAGGACTGCAGCCTGCAGAAGTGACCCGCGCTGGAGCAGTATGAAGAACTGCAGCCCATGGGAAGGACTCATGTTGGGGAAGTTCGTGGAGAGACCGCACGCTGGCTCAGGGGAGGAGTGTGAGGAGTCCTCCCCCTGAGGAGGAAGGAATGGCAAAGACAACAGGTGTCTGACTGACCACAAAGTCAGTCAAAGACTGACTACAACCCCCATTTCCCTGTGCCACTGTGTGGAAGGAGGTAGAGAAGTCGGGAGTGGAGTGAAGTTGAGCCTGGGATGAAGGGAGGGCTGGGGGAATAGTGGGTTTTTTTAAGATTTATTTTTTATTTCTCATCACCCTACTCTGATTTGATTGGTAATAAATTAAACCAGTTTCCCAAAGTCAAGTATGTTTTGCGCATGACGGTAATTGGTGAGTGTCTCTCCTTGTCCTTATCTCGACCTATGAACCTTTTGTTATATTTTCTCTTCCCTGTCCAGCTAAGGAGGGGAGTGATAGAGTAGCTTTGGTGAGCACCTGGCATCCAGCCAGGGTCAACCCTCCACACTTTGCTGCATCAATTGCAAAAAGTAATCTAAGGATCCAGCTGGGTGTCAAAGGATGGGCACAGCATTAGTAATCACCCATACATATTTGGCTTAAGCGGCTTGTTTGTCATTTCACAGAAACTTTGTGGCAGAGCTAAGAATGAAATCTGATTTTCAAAGGCAACATTCACATCCTTGAAAAAATAATCAGTCTTCTCTTTCTTTTTATCCAACCCCTGCTTCATCCCTTGCTAACTGCCAGCTTTTGCAGTGAGTAAGAAAGGAATCCTACCATGAATGACCTCCTGTATGGTGCTAGACTGATTCACTTCCATGACTTGGTCCATCCTGTGCTCTGCATGGTGGGGAAAAGAATATAATGCAACATGTATTTAAAGAAGATGCAACATGTATTTAAAGAATATATCTTAATGTGTCTGAATCCTCAATTATTATATTGCCTAATTTCAGAAGGCTTGATTTTGCAGTCTTATTTATGTTCTTCGAACAATTTTTTGTGTGTCTATGTTTTCCTAAAATACCTTTTTTTTTTTTTTTAATTAAAATTCACTGTGGTATGGTGAATGTTAGTCAAACCAAGCCCAGCTGGAGTCAAAGGGATGGAGGATCTCAATTAGAGAAATAGTATTGCAATATATAACACATTTACTGCAGCTCAACACGGAAAAATACTGCCATACAAAATTAGGGATTACAGTGTTATTTCTGCTGTTTGCCTCTTGTGTGACTATTTCTTCCGCTGATCCTAACCTCTCTCCTACTGTTTATGACTCCCTGCCTTAGTCCACTTCTGACTGCATCCAGTTTCAGTCTCCACCCTGACATTTTTCACATCTCTCCTTTCTGGTTTTGGGCTAGCTGTCCCTTGCAATTTGGCTACGAGGAGATAAAATATTAAATCATGCCATATGTTCTCACTCAGTATCTTTGTACTGCTTTCCTGGCTTCAATTGAGAAGGAAAGCTTTTCCACAAACATCTGCCAGCTGATGACTGCTTAAAGTGAAAAATAGTTCCTTGGTTCCCATAAAGAAGTACTTTGCTTTCCTTGACTGGGAACAAACCTACACTTTTTCTAGGAAAGGCATAAGCTAATGCTGAAGGCCTTTGGGTTCTCAAGCTGCTTTTTTTCAGAAACCATTAAGCACTTTGTGTCTTAACTTGCATCTTTCCACACTATATATACAGCATATACACCATGTCTCTGCACATACAAAGAGGAGAGATTGTGTTTGGCTTTGAAATATATTCTCTCACCCACAACTCAAGACAAAGGCCATCTCTCATTCTCCATTCTTGCACCCTGCCACTTCCTGGGGAGGTCGTCTGGGCTCCTTTTCCCTGTCTTGCTTTTGCCCGTTTCCAGGAGTGCCCTGTGGCTCTGCCTCCCTGGAAGGGGGAGGATTTGGGAAGAATAGAGAAGAGGCAGCCTTTCTTAGGTCTCCTTCTCCAGCCCTTCACATGAAGGAATAAACTAGTTGTTTCCAGTTCTGTCTGTTAGCTTTTGCATTTTACGAATTCAGACTATTTATAGCTGTGGCTGTTGATCCTAGTTCTCCCTTCTTGTACAATTCCTTTTGCATTTGAAACTCATTAGAGAACACCTTATGCAATCTTTTTGATCCTTGCTTACCTTAAAACCTTCCTGTGCATTGACATTGTCTGATGTTTTTTTCAGTTCTATCAGCAGCTGATGGCTCTTCCATACTCCTTTTTATTCCCTAGGAAAGCCTCAGATTTCCTTCAAAATTGATACTAGGCTGATTGTATTCTTTTGGATCAAAGATTTTACCAGTATCCTGTAACTTGTGGTACTGATTTACTTATGTCATTCCTGATACATAATGACACAATTAGAGAACATGGAAGAAATGCAAGAAATATACTTTGTGTTAGTTAATTTCCTGCTCGAAGATTGTGTCAGAGAGATAAATATGTTCCACATGAGAAAAGTATTTCAAAATAAACTTTTTAAAAAAACTCTTAGTAGTTAATATCTGATTTTAAACAAAGATTTAATATTCCATTATTTCAAATAAAAGATTCCCTCTGAATTTATTCTTTTAGAAATATACACACTTTAGAAACACTATTTATGTAAAAAACTATGCCTATATTTTTATCTCTTTTTTTTTTTTTTTTTTTTTACTTTATTTTGCAGTTTCCTACAATTCTTTCTCTTCTCCTTTTTCTCAGTACACTGTGAAATATTTTATTGTAATTTGGCCAGTTAATAACATAGCTAGATTATACTGAGATGATTGTACACAAAGGCATGGGAAGAGGACAAGAAAGGCGGGTTTTTTTGGCTGCACAGTCAAATTGTCTATGATTTTTCTGAAGTCCAGAAAGAGATGAAAGGGAGTTTTCTTCAATGTTTTTAGGTAAAAATAGAAAGGGAAAAGAAGAGATTCAGTCTCACAGTCAGGAGAGAGTTAAGGATTTCACAGTAGTGGAGATCTGAACTATTCAAATATCTGTTGGGAAAGAAACAGAGGAGGGCACAAATGATCCAGCAAGTTCTGGGAATGTGTTAGTGGTAACTTTTTATTGTAGAGGCAGAGGAAGTTAATAGATAAGGGACAGTAATTAAATCTGTTTGAAATTCAATTCAACCAGAGGTCAGATGGTAATGTGAGTTATAGGAGACTACAAAACAATAGAATTCCAAATAAAGGAAGGAAGCTCTGAACTGATGTGAGGCAGACAGGTAGGAGGATGTGTTTGGAAGAAATTCTAAGGAGTATCTAAGGAACAAGAACACATGTAAGAGACAAAAAGCTCATTAAAAACAAGGTGGGTTTGCCAAGAACAAAACATGCCTTAGCAGTTCTGTTTCCTCTTTTCCAGGGTAACTGGATTATTACTAAAGAAGAAGCAGTAGTTATGATATATCTCAGATTTAGTAAGGGTTTTGAGGAGTGCCATAAGTAAACTCGGGAGATGTGGAGGACATGATGGGAATGTAAGATTGATGCTCAGCTAGTTGGGAAACTCCACTCATGGAGTAGTCACAATGGGTTTCTGTGAAATGGAGGATAATTCAAGGCAATATTGTAAATTTAATTCCTGGAAATGTTTTGTCTCTACCTAATCTAATCCTTTAGGTTAACAATGTTGGTGATGGACGAGGGAATAGTTTCATTAATTTATACTTCAGATTACAGTAGGAAAGGGTGGAAGCACTCTGAAAGACAAACAGCAAAGGTCAAAGTGAGCCTGTTACGTTGGGGTGATGGTACAAAACTGATGAGCAACATAAATCCAAGAAACAAAACACCAGGAAAAAAAATTGGTAGTATTTGGGGAACTGATTAGGCAATAGCAGCTCTGCAAAGCATGTGGAAAACAAAGTCAACCAGAAGAAGAGTTAATCAATACTGCAAGCAGTTGCAACAAAGACAATTTGTATTGACACGTACTAACAGAATTCTTTTTCATAAAGCATGAGAGGTATTTATCCCACTCTATTTATTGGAACACTTTATCTGGCATTCAAACTTTATTGAGTTTTGGGATTACATTTTGAGAAAATGCCCATAAATTGGAGAGAATCCAGAAGAGAGATCCAGGAAGAAGAGTTTTGGAAAATATGAATTATTTGGAACAAATTTAAACAACTGAGTTTGGAGTTTTTTTTATGTAAGACAAGACTAAGGGATAATTTATAACATGATAACATATTTCCAAAATGGCAAGAAGACAGCAAACAGTTGTTTTCCATGTTCACTGGGTTAGGACAAGCAGTAGTCTCTTCAGTTCTGCATCAGAAACTAAGCATTTACGTACTCTATTAGGGAAACCTAGTTCTACATCAGGAAATACTCTTCAGCTGAAGCAAGTTTTTCTGGTTTAAGCATAGAAATAGTCTATGATGGGGGGACTATGAAATCTAAATATCCATCAGGATGTTGCAGATCTACCAGCCATACTTCAGGACAAAAGCACAGAGCAGATGACCTTGTAAGTCCCCTCAGATTTTTCCTCCAAGGTCCTGTGTAAGGGTTTGTAGAGTCTTCCTCTCTTCCCCCAGGCAGCAATGTACCCACATCAGTTTAACACGTCAGGTCCTTTTTTAAAAGGTTTCTGTCTGTAGTTCCAACACCTTTATCAGAGTTTTTGTGGACTACTTCAGGATTAACTTGTCTGTGTGCACTGTCTAAACTAAAACTAGACTAAACACAGTCTGTGTGCACTGAAGTAGAGAAAATTTTGATTCTTTGTTATCCCATTAATCCATCGAAGCTTGTCCTGGAGCATGCTGGAAATACTCCTTAAAAAGAAAAGCTTAAGCAACAAACAGTTTCAACCTGGATGGGAGAGCCGAGTACCTTCCAGCAGTCCAAGATTTAGAGTTCTAGCTAGGGACAGATATGTGGTTTAACCTCTTAATGGAAATACCAGGTGTACTTTTGGTACTCTGAGGCTACATTTCATTGTTGAATGTTTGAACTCAATATGGAATAAAATCTGAGAAGTTTTCTTTGGAAGCTTTCAGTGACCTTTACAAATAGCAGTATGCAAAATTAATCTTAGCACCTCTTCCACATGCTACCTTTCTAAGTCTGCAGACACAAATACACATTTTATATAGACATACAACTGGATTTTAGTTCAAGTTCACCAATCAAATAACAATATAGCTATATAATTAACTTTGTGATTTGCATTTCTAAAGAACCTTTATTTACCATTTCCTTTTGCTTTTTTTTTTTTTTTTTTTCTTTCTGTATAAGCTTCCACCCTATGATATTTGTTTTAACCAGGGAAACACTGTAGTTTCTTTCATTCACTGTTTGTTTTTTGGGTGATTTATACAATGGCTATTTTGGCTGCAGGAATTTGGACGTCAGCAGCTAGTTAGCAAACATGTTAGGTTATTGACATTGAAACTTCAATCAATCATGTAGCCTGCAAAATTTGCTCCAGGCTTTTGTATTAAATCTGATTTCTGATCGTCCTCCTGTAATTTTGTAACCAGTCTCAAATAAGCACATTTGTATTTTCAGTTACATATACTGTAAATCCCTGATACTACTTGTAAGAAATGAAAACCAAAAAACAATTAAAATGGTTTTTTAAAAAAAAGAGATCTGAAATTCAGAGTTCAGAACTATAAGGTCACAGCCAGTTTGGGGTTTTCTAATGGTTATGTCACCATAAGAAATACCTTTGCTAATCAGATCACTGCAGGAAATTTTTCTAATAAAGCTAATTGGAAAGCAAACTCCTTTAATAAAATTATTTTTTCCCCTTTTTAAATTTATCATGTTTAGTTAATTTATGGGACTTTTATATGACGAAGTTGAAAATCGGCTGGAAGAAACTCAAGTTATATTCTAGGGATAAACACGATTACAATGTGGTAAGGAAGAACTTTTCCTCCCCTTGTCCCCATCCTTTTCTAGAGGGTCATGTGCTAAGAGGTTGGCCTGTGGTTATAAAGCTGCAGATGGTACAGACCTTGAGCTCCTACCTGCATGTGGAGAGAAGTGCCGTGTCTACAACTGGCACATCAGACTGAGAGGCCTAAAAAAGCAGTTCTGGAAGAGCAATAGAAAGGGAAATGGAATGGGAAAACAGGAGATGGAGCATCCAAGGAGAGCGAAACAACCTCCTGTCTGCATATACTTTCTCTGTGCATCCTTGTGGAACATACCATAAACATACCAGCTGCAAGTACATGGGTTACGTAGGGCTGAAATGCCTCTAAGGATTAGTCAAAGGCTGGTGAAATTTGCAGTGATTAGCTGCTGAGTGTGGTGCAGTGCTGTCTCCACCAGCAGCTGTGGAGGGAACAAGGAGTGAGAGCATGGAGCAGCTTTTGATTCAGCGATGCAGGTGACAGTGGAGTGTGCTGGGGAAGATCCCAGAGTTTTCATCAAGTTTTCTCTTAAAAAAATAGAACTGTGACATAAGATATCATGCAGAGAGATTGTTCAGAGAATGACTGTTCAGTGGGAATTTGGCCTGAGACTGGTTGGCTCAAACCTGAAATACACTGAGATGAGAAGCTCTTTTTTAATTTCTGATAGTTAGCCTGTATTCCTAAATGCACACAGCTGCCCATTCAGTTCCTCCCTAGTCTGCTGATTGCTGTTGACCAAAATGTGCCTGTCATTCAAGCACTGCTTTACCCCATCCCTGCACAGCTCAGAAGCCTCTTGAGCTGTTTCTTTTCAGAAGCTGCATCACCTTTGAAGTCACTGAGACAGGGATATGCCACTCTGACAGTTTTAGTAGTAGTACCTAATTAAATGCTTGTGAGATAGCACTGTTTAAACTGTGCGAGACATAACCAGGCAGAACAAAACCAGCCATGTCCAAAAGCAAAAGAGGACTTCGTGTCATACACTCTTAGTAACATGATTTAGTTTTAGGTAGTCCTTTAAGGAGCAGGGAGATGGACTCAATGATCCTTATGGGTCCCTTCCAACTCGAGATGTGATTCTAAAAGTTTAGTAATTTATGCCTAGAGCTGTGATTCTGGAAGGAGGCAACACCTGGAAGAAAGGAAGACAAGTTGACAGCAGCACGATCAGAGTATGGATAACTATAGGTGTTCAATTAGACTCCTAGGTATTTTTTTTTTCCCTTCATACTGTCCTAGCTTCAGTGCCACTTCTCTTCAGATTAAGGAGTCAGAGGGTATATGAGCTCAGTGGGTAACTCGAACCCAGAAGTGAAAGGTCTTTATAAGACTCAGGTCAGGAAAGACATGCAGTGAATAAGGGATGAGAATTTTGTCTTCCCAAAAGAACAGTGGAGACGTCTTCAGCAGAAACTGTACACATGTTTCCATGTGAGCCTGAGATTCCCAAGAGCAACTGTGGATTGTTATTGTGGGCTGCAGTTTTCACAGAATCTGTATACACTAATAATTGGACTCAAGCAGTCTCGCAGTTACTCATTATTTCTGCTGCATTAGTATCCCAAGTGGGATCGGGGCTGCCTTCTGTACTTCACAGAATATGAAGCAAAGAGGAACTGATTCGCCTTTATACTGATACACATATTTCTGGGTCTCTTCAAAACTATTTAAAACTCCAGCCATTCCCTGAGTTTCCACTGATGTCACCCTGTGAGTGATAGGAGCTTTTCCAAAAACTTTAGTCAGAAGCAGATCAGGTTTGTAAGTAAAAGAAGCCATGTGAAAGACACGCACACTTCACCGGGATGCATAGCACTTTCCTGTGTGAAGAGGAGCTGTGCAATGAGTCTGGCTTTCAAAAGTGAAGAAAAAAAGCAAATAAAATTTTTGGGGGAAATCTTCCTAAAGAGCATTTGGTTGTGACATGTGACAGTTCTTTTAAACAACTGTTTCTGAGAATTACAAGGAAGCCTTGCAGATGACTTTTCCAGTAAATCCATTTGCCCAATACTCTTGCACAAAAGGCTCAGAACAAATAGGACTCATGCTGGAGAACAGCTTGCTGAAGCAGTTCTTGCATAGGAGGGGTCTAAAGGTTTGTCTCAATAATTAGCACATGCAGTCAGCTACCCGAAAGCAAATCTTCCTCCCAGTCACTGGTATGACACGTGAGTGTATGCCACATTGAACCTGAATGATACTCAAGGCATACAATGGGGTACAATCCTATTCCCACTCAAAATAATGACAAAGCTCTCATGAATTTCAGGCTCTTGTCCTGCATGTATATGCACAATGAGAATTGCCCTGTTGGCAGTTTATGAGTATGAACAGAGTATGTGACAAAAGATTGCAGTAAAGCAAGCCTTTACTTGACTTTCGCTCCCATAAATGTGGGTTCGGCAGCTTCCCACTTTTCCTTACTAGCCCTTGAAATATTTAACTGTTAAATTCCTACTACATGAAGATTGTGGCTAAGCAAGAGAATGAAAGCTTTCTTCCTTAAGGACAGGTGATTGCTGCTACAGGTAGGCTTTGCCTGCCGTAACATACTTGTGTATTGCGAAGCAGAGCTTTGGTTTTGTTGTGGCTCATTTAAGATCCTGATAATTCATATCGGAAGGAGCAGATCAGCCCTCAGCACTTTTTTTTCTCTTTTGTATGTCACTGTCAAATGAAATAAGTGGTAAAAACACAGAGAGGACTTTGGGGTTTTACCAGGCTCTGCAAAGGCAGGAGAAGCTGGCGTCAGTGCTTAAGCAGTTAGGATCATTTTTGGCTGCATATGTAGTGCAATGAGTAAATATTAGTACGGTCAGGCTCAAATTAAAGCTGTTCTGACTGCAAGTGCTTTAAAAATAAAAGAGAGACAGGAAATTACTTAATTAGGCAACTTCATAAAATAACATGGCAAGTTTTCCTTCACTGTGGAAGAGGCCAGTGTCACTGGAGGAAAACAGAGTTTTCTTGATTAAAACTTTAGTCAATGGAAAATACCAATTCACTAAAACCTAAACTACTTTTAAAAATGAGTCATTATCGGCCAAATCAATTTCCAGGAAGAACCTTTCCCCAGGACATGGAAGAGCCAGGCTGAATTCTTTGTCCCAAAGCAAATGAAGCATGAGATTGAATCTCTCTCACCCCTGTTATTTTGGCTTTTCTTCAGGAGCTAGGATGCTTTTTAGGCTTTCTGGTGAAAAACTCAGGAAGATTTAATCTTCAGCCCAATGTGCAAAGAAAAGAAACATACAGCTCTTTTATATCTTTGCTGAAAGTATGGTCTTTTTCCTCATAAATTCTTCAGATTTTGGAGTGAGTGTCCACAGACATTTTGTACGAATTCAGATAATTCTCTGGTAATTCCTCTTCCAGTTCACATCCAAATTTAAGGAATTATTGGAATGTGTGGCTTCCCACAGATCTTTTGGGATTTTGCCTCAGTCTGTACTGATAAGGCAATAAATAAGAGCACTGTTTTCACAACTCACTTGGCCTCTTCAGTCTGAGAATTCATTCATAGATTGTAATAGCTGGCACGAACCAGGAGCAGCTTCAGGGTGTCACAGTGTGAAACACTGGTGCTTCTTGCAACATCAAAGCTGGCATTTTTATATGAGTCAGCTGCAGGATAAATGTAATTCACACCAGAATGGCTTAGTTATCATGCTGATCTCTGAGCTCCAGAAATGCCATGGGTATGCAATTTCTGTGATGCTTAAAATATTAGGTCACCCCCTTTTTTCTTCTGTCTGGCAAGAATTTCCTCCATCATCTGTAGAGTTACAGGGCGTTGATCTCCATCTGAACCTGAGACAAGCTGCAAGGTCCTATCACTTCTAGTCTGAAACCGCTTTTTTTCTTCTCGAATGGTAGCACCAGATTCCTGCAAGGGAGAGAAGAGACCAGCATCTTCTTGTCGTGGTTTGACCCCAGCTGACAACTAAGCACCACAAAGACACTTGCTTGCTCCTCCCCCCTCACCCAGTAGTATGGGGAGAAGGATCAGAAAAAAAAAAGTAAAACTGGTAGGTTGAGATAAGAACAATTTAATAATTGAAATAAAATCAGATATACTGCTACTACTACTGATGATGATGATGAAAAAGAAGATAGCAAAAAGTCAGAGAAATAAAACCCAAGAAAGACAAGTGATGCACGGTGCAATTGCTCACCACCTGCTGACCGATGCCCAGTCAGACCCCAAGCAGCGATCAGCACCCCCCGGCCAACTCTCCCCAGTTTATATAGTGAGCATGATGTTCTATGGTATGAAATATTCCTTTGGTTGTTTCGGGTCAGCTGTCCTGGCCATGGTCCCTCCCAGCATCTTGTGTACCTGCTTGCTGGTAGAGCATGTGAAACTGAAAAAATCCTTAATTTAGGATGAGCATGACTTAGTAACAACTAAAATATCAGTGTTTAACAGCATTATTCTCACACTAAATCCAAAACACGGCACTGTACGAGCTACTAGAAAAAAAATTAACATTATCCCAGGCAAAACCAGGACACTTCTTTCCCTCCCACTGTTGATAGGAGTACTTTAGTCCACAATTTCCTTTGAGTGACGTTAAGCAAAAATTATGACATATCACACTGTCTGACTTATGCTGGTTCAGCAGGTGCTGCTAACCTGCCAGGAGAGCTATCAGGGGGATCCTACCAACATCTGTGCTGGGATCTGGGATTTTTGGCTTGTTGCTCTCAAAAAGGCAAGGTGACAGATTTGTGCATGCTACAGTGTTATTTAGGCTACTCAAACGTATTAAAACATGCTGTAAGAGCTGTGGAAGGGTCTTGTTAACTCTTCTCATGGAACTGTCTGATAGAATGAGAGATTTAAATATAGTGTAGAAAAAGACAAAGCCTTTTTGTGCCTGTGGACAGTGTTAGCTGTATGAACAGCTGTCTCTTCATTAGCTGTCTGTGTGCAGGAGAGGCACATCGATATCACTATGACTAGTTCAATGAAAGCATCAGCTCAGTGATGAGCAGCAGTCTGTCAGATAAGCTATGTGGTATTGCTATAAAGGAATGGAGAATAGCACTAAATAGGTCAAGATTCAATGTAGGGTTAGGTACATTGTATAACATTAGGTTGTTGCATCAAAGCAAGCACATCTGTGTCTTGGAAAAAGCATATTGTTGCTGTCCTCCCATCATCAATGAAATACATCACAGTGGAGGGTGTCACAAATGATCAGTGGTGTGGGGTGGGATCGCTTGGAATCGCTCTTCAGCTTGGAAATGCTGAGAGGATCCTCTGAATCATGAACGGAAATGGAGAAATTGAGCGGGAAAAGATGTGTTCATTCTTTTTTACATAATCAGAGATAAGGGTGCCTAGCTAAATTACTGAGTGGCAGATTAAGAAAAAGCAGCAGAGCGTTCCTTTTTAATCACAGCGTGTGGTTAGTGTTTAATGATTAATGTGCAAGTCATTTCCATGGGATGTCATGAGGCAAGAATGATAAGAAGTTTAAAAAGGGACTAGACAGAACTACAGAGGGAAAGTTAATTAGTAACTACTGAATGTGGGCATGACCTTTTGCTTATGGGATGCCTGAAATGCTATTACTGGAAAATAGGAGAGTATAACAAATACAGACAAACTCTCATTAGCCTTGTTCAGATAGTATTTTTGCAAGTACTACAGCTGGCCATAGTCAGGGACAAGAGGTTGTCTCAGGGGCTGTATGGCCCCTAGACTTGGCCTTCTATGTCTGTTCTTCAGCCATAATGGCTCTAGCAAGTGACAATTTTTAAATGCTTCTGTTTTGTTAATCCATAAACTACTATACAGAACAAATGCAGGTCAATGATTTCATACAGAACAAATGCAGGTCAATGATTTCACTTTAATCAATGACTGCTGGAAAAAATGAGGATTAGCGTCACTAGAAACAGACACAGGATCAGCATGGGATTGGATAATGTGCTATCAGTGCATATCAACATAAAAGAAAGAGGGAAGGCAGAGCAGTGGAGAAAAGATACGAAAAGGTTTCAAATCTGCATTAAATATGAATGTCTTAAGTCTGTGCCTAAAACAGACCTTCGTTCAGTAATTCCGTGAACAAGAGAACGAGGTTAAAACAAGATAATGTGCTACTTCCTGGTTATCAAAACTGTTAACAGAGTCTTATGTTCTGCCGTCTTCTGGGGTTCCTTAGAGACATGACTGGCTTAGTTTCCTGTTTGGACTTCCTAAAGGATACAAGCAGTAAATGATGCGGCATAATGAAGGGACTATCATCTGAACAGTGCTTTCTCTTCTGCTTTGGCTCTTCCCCAAACACAGGTAGTTTAGGGAGTCACAAAAGCGAGACAATGTGCTGCCGGCCTCCTTCAATAGCTGAACTGCACAAGTTTGTGCACAGGGCATTTTAATCTTTACCAAATGAAAGGGTTTTTGTCATAGATTTGGTCATTATCTTATTTTAAAGGACCAGCCACAGCTCTACATTCTTCATTAGAAGTTAGACCTGTCACACAAGAAAGAAACCATGAAGTGAAGATATTGATCCTGTTTTGCTTGTGATAAAATGATCTTTGCATTAGGTAACATTAGTCAAACTGATACTTTGTCTTTCTAAGCTGACAAGCTTTCATGATGTCATCTGACTCCTGGATAGCAGCTAAACCAGAACTGTTGGAAGACAGTAGAGTTCTCCTCTGCATCATAGACTTGGAATAAGATCTGTGAGTTGTAAATACAGATACACAATTGAATGTATATTCTCCAGTGATTTCTCATCACTGAAGGCATCATAACAGGCATATTCAACTAACTGGCTTAAATGAATGTGTGTGACTTGTGAATGGGGAAAGGCAGACCAAAGACTGTCTACTATACTGAGGTATGAATACCTGATAAATACATGAACAATGAGAATGATACCAAATATACTCCCAATATCTTCTGGGTTAAAATTGTCACCTCCAAGTAATGACAGCTGCTGAGCAGGTCCTTTGCTAAGATCGTCACTGTGAACATGCACATGGAAGCCGTTAATGGGGGTTTTGTACATCTGCACAGTGAAAACCAAACAAGACATGAGTCAACTCTTCTTTCTAAAATTAGAAGAAGCATCCTAGGGAGCAAAAGATGCAAGAGTCTTTCATAGATGTTGGACAGGCTGACCCATGGGTGTGACAGAAACCATGTTATGAGAAAGATTTAACATTAACTGAATCATTTTAAACCCCAAGTCATGCACCGGATAGCCCAGAGCTGTAGGGCTGCATGAGTTCACATAGCTCACTTTCTGTCAGCTCAGATTTACTCTATTTTTTCCTTTAAATATAAACACATTTTTATGTTCAAATTGCCATTATAGAATAATCTTGCAGATATGTTATTAAAATGCATAGACAATTCCATGATACTGCTCATATCAGTTCAATTTCACAAGCAATTAAATCTTTATATTCTGGTTCTCAGTCTCCACCGTTATTCCCTATAAGGGTGAAAGTGTGAACTACTTCATGTAGTAATAACCACAGTTTGGCCAACTACCTGAAGTCTTAACTCACTGACCTTTTCAGCCTCTCTGAATACTCAAAGGAGGCATGTGCTGTGTCACTACCTTTAGTTCTAGATTTCTAAGCATTCATGTTGTGAATATAAATAAAGGAAGAGTTTGACTTTAGCCCTCAATGTGAGGTTTATTTTCCATAGAAAACAAGAGATGGGGTGTCCCTGCCATGTATTGATGTGTTTCCCCAGCCTGGGTTCAAAGCATGGCTGAGGACTGTAGCTGGACCATGGGGACCCACTCAGCTCTTGGGTACTGAGACCTCAGGACTAGAGGCAAGTTAAGCTACAGGTGTCTTCACAAAACCAATGCAAAATGATAACAGGAGGCAGGGGGAAGACAAGCATGGTTGGAAGCTAGGTTTAAAATAATTTTCACAAACTGTGGTCTTCCCCACAAGAGCCAGCCCATATTGCTCAGAAAACTTTAAATGCTTAGGGCTATAGTGTGCTCTCAGTTGTCATGTTGAGCAATAGTTTCTGTTTCAACAAAACTTTTTTTTTTTTCCTGTGGCTTATGTGGTCCCATTACTATAATATATTTACCTTATAAATTTATAGGTTACAAAAGCTATATGCTGAAAGAAATGCTGTGACCTTCACAGGAGTATGCAGCACAGAATGATTGTGGCAGGTGCACCCGTCCAATGAAAGCAGAGCTTCTTGGCTGCTGAAGTGTAGCAGCTCCTGATTGCCTTTGCTCTCGGGGCTTCACAGTAGTTGGGGCCTTCAGCCAATGGGACCCACTATTGACTACAGGTCACACTGGGCCTGGGTATCAATGGAGTCCCCTGGGAGCCATTTGGAGCTCGTCCCCTGGAGCAGCAGATGCGGTCGAGGACTCTCCCTTTGGGTCAGGACGCTGCCCAAGGAAACTCCTCGAGGTTCCTTGGGTTGGGACGCTGCCCTGAGCAGGTCGTCGAGGTTGAGAGTCCTAACTTGTTAGGTGAGTGCTAAAGCATTTTGGGTTGTCGTTAAACCCTAGGGAGTGGTGCTTTGTTCTGCATTTTGGGTCGTTAAACCCTAGAAAGCTGTTCTGTTCTCCTCTCACAGACATTCAAACCTGTAATTTACGGAGAGCTAGTTAACTGTGTTAATAATAAATTTTTAAATTTTGGTGGCTGGTTGCTTATTTGAGAGCCTCTGTAACAATGATGGTGGTGTCTGAGCCACCTCATGGGGTTTCCAGTTCCATTTTCCATTCCAGTTTGGGGGCACTTAAGATCACTTTATCTCTTGAAACTCCAAAAATAACCTGTACAATCTCTCACTTGTATTGCTTTTTTGACCTACTTGGTTAACCAAAATTCAGCATCCTGTGGGTTGTCTCTATCTGGAGGAGTGATTGATGATAGACTCAGATATTTTTGATGTTTGTTCATGTTTTTCAAACAAAGTCTTATTTCCTGACCACAAATTGCTTTGCGTAGGAAACTCTTCTTACTTACAGCACCAAATTGTCTTTCAGTAAGTTTTATTCAATAGTTTATTAGATTTAATCTTGAACTGTAGATTAATTGTAGTTGTGCATTCCAGATTTAATTTAATTATAAGCCACATATCTGCTATATAACTTTTTAACAATTAGCTGAAGTTTGATGGTCGTTGTGTTTGAAGTTTGCAGGAAAGCAGAGCTTTAGACTGGTTACTACTATTGATCACTATTTTGACCCAGCAAGCTCACAGAAAATTGCATCAAAACAAGAAAGCATCTTTTGCAAACTTGTGAAATGAGTGTCTTACAATTCTGTGTCATGGAACAGCAGGAACAAAAGCACAGGTAATCATCTAGTAGTATTTTGTTGAACAAAAAGCAGAAAACTAAAAAGCCTGCAGCACGGAAACTGTTGCCAGAGTCACCAGGAACTGGCTGAAGAACAAAGAAAAGGCAAAACAAACAGTCTGCCTTAACCCAGTAGGATCTGACATCCTAAGAGCTAGAGGCATTTCCTGCAAGTGACAGAGATGGTATCTATCGCAGGAACTGATGGCTCCAGACAGGACTGTTGACCTGACTTACTATCTTCTGTTTCTATGGAGCTGACACCTGGCAGGGTGATATATTAGACAAGGGATACTGAGTTTATCTGTTTGTCTAAGAAAATCTGTACAGTGGACTGTGGACATCAAACATTTCTAAGGCTGACTGCTGACATTTCCAGGCAGATGTTGTCTTCGCCTTGCTATCTGCATAGCTTTTGTGGTTGCTTCTTAACAGTCTGAGCTCCATGAGGTATTCCAATGTATTTTAGGCCTTGCTGCTTGTGCAACAGTTTCTACATGCTACGTGGCATATGATCATACAGTTGAAAGCATGGCTACAGTTTTTGCTACATTGTCCGCTCTTCTAAGAGTCCCACATCTCTGTCCCAGCTCTCTCTTCTGAAGAAGAGACATAACATAGGATACAGAACTGTGGGATGGCAGAAAATAGTCTTTCTGTACTCAAGCTCCTTAAGCTCTGCCAAAAATGGTTAAAATAGAAGAGCTACAAAAACGGACGATGTTGAGTCCCAGAGTTTGTCATTCAGTAGGGCTTCCAGGCTTTGGGCAGACAGCAGGCAGGAGTCAGAGATATTGTGACCACAGGGACATTCAGCAGACACGAATTTGAGGGCACGGGGTGTTAACAGAAGTTGGGAGGAATGCTATGATACTCTTGCAAATGTGTATATTCTGCTGGAACTGGAGGCAGAATGAAAGAGAGCCCTAAGGACTCCTGAGCACTGAGTGCTCTGACCATGTGGGTTGAGAATGTATTCTCCTGTGCAGTTCACACATGGCAGAACTAGGATTGTGAAAGAGGGCGGAAGAGCTCCAAGGATGAATAGTCAGAGAACTTCAAGCACATGCTGCCCAAGAGAAAACTCCAAATCTGAACCCTGAACAAAGTCTGGCAGAGGGAGAGACTAAAACCATGAGTTTTTAGCTAGGAGGCTAGAAAATGTGTTCAAAGGTCAACTTAAAAAGGGAAAGAAGCTGAACATAGCATAAAACCAATTTTCCTTAACTCTCTTCTTCAGTGGGGGCTTCTGTGAGAAAAACCGATGCATGCAGGCTCTAGGGAATCCGTGGGCAATATAGAGCAGCAAGGGCTTCTTTTTGCTGAATGATGCCCCAGTGTTTTCAGAAGGAAAACCCTGAATCTTTGGATGAAGTCATAAGAGGGCAAATGAAGTATTAAATGTATGTAAGATATGACAAAAGAAATGAGATGGAGTGTTGCAAAATGAAAAGCATAGCACCCCACGGAATTCTCTGCTAGTTTTCATTAGCTTTTTTTCTAGGATTTTGTTAATTCTTCGGTTCACCTGGATTCACAGGCGTGGGGGTAAAGATGCAAGCCCTGCAAGTCCTGAAGTGACTGTACGCTTTGTACTGCCAATTCTTGACATTACTGTTTTCTTCCAAATGCCAGAAGGCTGCCTGCCTGTCCGTGCTCTTTCAGAGACTCTCTCTCCCCTGTGTAATCAAAGGGAGGCTAGTCATCACCTTGAGTTATTTTTAAACTTTAGGAAACTCCTAATTAAGTTTGAAACACAGTGTCACAGGAAATGGAATAAATGGGGCAGAGTTATAAAAAAAGTGCTTAATATGATCTGGGGTTTTTTTCTTATGCTGTATTTAAATATACAGTTCAATATGTAAACTATATATTATAACTTGTGTTATTGCTATAGTTTCTGTTTATGTATTATAAGCTTTTGTTAAAAATACATCTAATTAGAGAAAGTTTACTTTGCAGTGTTCAAATCAACTGATGGACTGGATCTCAAGAGTCTTTGAAAGATGCTGAAATAGTTCTGTTCTTGGGAAAATGACATTTCTGTCTCAGTCTCTAAAGACTTACACAGAACTACTGCGCTTAATGCAGGGGAGTTTGGCTGTGGCAGTAGGTAGTTGAGCTTGCTCTGTGCCTGCCTGAGGGCTCTTGGGAATGCACAGGACTCGGAGGAGATGCCGACATCATTCTTGCATTTTATAAGCACTTTGAACTCATGCTGAGCTCAGGCTTTGTAGAAATACTACACATTTTTATGGAGGGTGTCTGAACCCTTTCCAAAAGGACTTTTCTAGCCAAGAAAGTTCCCAAGCCATCCTTTTTGTCTGATTTAAAAACAAAGGCAGATAGAAACCATACACTCTGCATTCTGAGAAGCTTGAGCACTGGTCACACCTGATATTTCCTCTTAGGAATACCAGCAATTTAACTTTAAACGTTCGTGTATGACATTCATTTTATCTTCCTTTCTAAAATTAAGATAAAGATATTTTTAGATGAATACTCAACAAACTCTTATGGTGGTGCACTGCAGGCAATGAACTGGAACAGAAATTAGATTTCAGGTATGGTGTATCATATATATGCCAATTAAAAGGGTGAGAGGCAAAATGTAAAAATGTAGAAAAAATTATAAGGTTAGTGTATAAGTCGTTTTGCAAGGATTAGGCTCTGCTTCTGGTCAGCAGGACACTGATCATTCAAAGACTTTTTTTTACAAAGTTTATTGAGCTGAATGTCCTCAGATTGTTAGACTCAGCAAGAAAAAATAAGTGAATGGTTTATGATCTTGTCCTGTATATGCAAAGGTTCATATTATAATTTATAATTTGTTCATTTATATTACAATTTTTATTAGCTCTGTGTTAATAGAAGTTTCTTTTTAAAATGTAGAAATATATTAAAAAGAAGAAAACCTAAAATTCATCCCTGTAGGGATGCAATTAAAAACAGATGTTATTTCAGATGAGATGATGCTATTGCTTACACAATATCATCCCATGGCTCACATGGTTAATGTACGGGATTTCATTATTACCTCTGTGTTTTAATCAGTGAATTAAAAAAAGATCACCATAAATTATTTATTAATTCTGACTTTAATTTCCAGACTATTCCTCCATTAAGATGATTCAGAATTCTCCAACTTTCATTTATCTTGCTGATCTCAAGCAGTAACTCAAGGCAGTCCAGTGACTCATTTCAGATAGCTGTTTCAACATCTAACTGTGGAAATCAAGGTCAGTTAAGACATAGTATCTTGAGTGCCTGTCACAGATTTGGACTTACTATTTCTGCTGTATGTGCATGCCAAATTAAATATTTGACATTGCAGAAGCAGCTTTATGCATGGCATCTCATTTAAATCTGTTAAAATACCAGACTAGTGCACTCTCTGGCTGTGGAAGCAGACCAAGGATGATTTCTTCCATCTCTTTGGAAAAGGGGTTAATTGGTTGTGCTTTTTTCCATTTCCATATGGAAGAAATCATCTTAATTGGGAGTTAGATTATGTCACATGCAGAGCAAAAGTATCTGGTGTATTGCTCAAAACTGAATTGGTAATGATTTTTTTCTAAATTTCTCCTGTTGAAGGAGTACAAACAAGTAAGTCTTTTTCATGCTCTGTGTGTGCTTGTTTAAGATGTACAAAGCTCTTGGCAGGGGATGAAGAGGATATTGGGAGTTTTACCATTTCTTGTAATTTTTCATATGAAACCAAATTACTCCCTTCCCACTCCGTTTTTAAACAGGCTGAAGCAGGACCTAACTCCTGGTTCATTACGACTGCAAGAAACACAAGGGAGTGTGTTTTGAGTTGTGCTTCTTGCTGCATTTTTCTCTTTGTTACTTTCTCTGCTGGTGCAACAGAGTGTAATTGCTGCACACAGCAATAAGGGCATGGTTGTAGCTTCAGCTGCTATGGTTTATCAGCCTCCACAAATCCTTTGCACATTCATCAACAACCTCCAAAAAAAGAAAACCAGAAACATCTTAAAAATTCAGTACACGCTTATTGCTATTTATTTTTCATTCTGTTGTATATGGAAGAATTTTAGGTAAAAGCCTTTGTTCAAAACCTTACCTGGTGGTGTTCAGAAATCCCTTGTGAGATTGGGAGACTACCTAAGTGCTTGTGAATGGAAGTCATTCATGGCAGAGGCACAAGCACCATCCTACAAACGTCTCTTCTACCTGCACGCTCTGTGGCACCTTCTGGCTGATGCCAGCTAGTACTCTGCCATGAAATACCTCCTACAGTACAGGGACTAGCCCAGGGTAGGGACTTTTCCCATTCAGAAGTAAAGCGGAGGACACTCTCTGAAGGACACCTTTTGGAGTTTAGTTTAGCCACATGGAGATAGGCCTCAGACAACCTGTTCTCTGCACCATTCATTTATTTGTGCCACAGTAACTGGGGATTGTTACGGTCATCTGGATCTCTCAAATTTACAGACAGCATAGGCTGTAAATTAAACTTTACATTATGAACATTAGGAAAGAAAAGAAACAAACAAAACAAACAAGCCTCATTCCCCTTTGTGCAGACTAGTCTACCATGTGATTTCACTAATTCATCACTTATTCATGATGCTTCTAACTCACAAGTTCTTTAATTCATAACTCACATCTTGTAACTTGTGCACCTATGAGCAAAACAGTTACCTAGCCGATAGTGAGAGTGCTCATCCTTTCTCCTCCACTATAGTGTGGACAACCCCTGCAGCACACCAGGAAACACAATAGCCTCAGCAGTCCAGCTGCTGTTGGATTTGCTTCAAAAGCTTTTTTGGGGGTAAGCTGATGGATTTATATCTTCCAGCTTGGAATTTTGGTCTATACAGTTTCCATGAGTTACTGTGTTCTGCAGAAACTGCCAGACAATCAGTATGCAAGGATAATGGCTGCAAGAGACAGAAAGCTGCAGGTGACAGTGGCTGCGTAATGACCTTTAGCCCTTACTGGCCACCATGTCCTGCCTACGTGATGACCTTGCTTTGACCTAGTGGCACTGTTCCCGGCATACATCAGGCCTTAGCATGAGCTGTGTGTTAGCCAAAATCTGAGTAGGAGTTGAGTGAACAGTCACAGAGATGCAGGTCTATGAGAGTTTTCAATTTTGTTGTGAAAGCTGTATTTTCTTACATCAGAAAAGATAAAGGGACACATCAAGAACATGGCAAAAGATAAGAAATGAGCTTTGAAGCCTGCAATACAATGTTCCTTCAGCTGGAAAAAGCTGTATCTCCCAAGTAGGGAGGCAGAAAATTTTTTGCATCTAAAAAGAATTTGTGCTGTGTGCTAACATAAACTCACCAGCAAACTCCACGTCATTAATTACACCAGCATCCACCTGGAACAACATAAAGCGCAATCCGCATCTCTCTCATTTACAGTAAGTTCATCCTTCATAGACTTCATAAAGGATATGATGACCTTATTAACCAGTCTAGGTGTGGTCAGCTTTGCCAGTATTGGGCTATCAAGGCACAGCAGAGATTTTTGCTCAGCTTCTTAGGGTGTGTATGCGCATACCTGCTAGGAGTGCAAATATTCTCACCAATTAAATGTGGTATTTCATAGGTGGCCTCTGTTTCTCTCACAAGGCTGAAGCACGTTATGGGAAAGTGCAAGCTGATGCATGTCCTGATGGTGGCAGCTGCACTATGGAGCAAAGACGTGCCTGGCAACTCGGGGGTACCTCCAGGCCCCCTCATCGAGGCAGAGATTGTGGAACATGAGGGGACAAAGAGCACTGAGCCACTTTCCCAATTCTGAAGATGTAAGAGGACTAAAGAAATGCCTGTAAGGGAGGTAAACGTTGTGAGAATTTGGGAAATATTTAGGCACATTGGCAACCTTTTAGACAGCTAAGGAATTGCTCTGAAGTCAAATACTATTGTTCATATCTAAAAATATGCAGAACTTGAAAACAGAGGAAGATGGTTTGGCAGCATCTTCTCTTCTTCCCTGTTGCACATGAAAGAAGGAGTTAAAACAGGAATCTCTAGCACATCCCTTTATTGTTATATATTTTTCCAATTGCCTGGAAATGAGGGAGGGAAGTGCAAAGAAGTAGAGCCAAAACCATCTCAAGAAATTTCAAAACAGTCTTAGCTGCTCATAACTTAATACACTCAAATTGTGAAAATTACAATTTCCAACTTCTAAGGAATTTATAAGTATTTCTAATTATAAGTTATGCATGGGTTAATAAACTCTAAGGCATGAAAGAGAGAGGAAAAGGATAAGGTGGGGAAGGAAAAGGATGCATAAGGAATGGGATGATGACAGACATATCAGACACACATTTCAAGGTTTAGCCAAAACTATTTGAGTACTGGTAATGTCAGTGCATGATTTCAGTAGTGCCTGTTATAGCCCGGACAAAATCTCTCACTGTTGAACAGCTGGATTTTATATTGTACAAAAATGATCTCATTTAATTACCTAGAAGTATTGTCTAATGTGGTTTGTTGTAATTCTGGAAGAAAATTTTAGATTCAAATGATGTCATAACTTATGTTTTAATTACAGAACTTGGACCTTATGTTCACTGGGAGACAAAGGAAGAGCTTTTGAATCTTTTTGAGCAGACCTTTGCTCTCCGCCAGGGTTCAGACTAAGTGATGCCACCTTTCATAGCTATTACTTGTAGAATTA
This sequence comes from Athene noctua, assembly GCF_965140245.1. Taxonomy (NCBI): domain Eukaryota; kingdom Metazoa; phylum Chordata; class Aves; order Strigiformes; family Strigidae; genus Athene; species Athene noctua. The sequence goes on from NC_134037.1 coordinate 194,622,894, forward strand.
AGGTAAGAAACCATTTGTATTTGAAGTTGGCTTAGCTGTTTATTCAAGATTGACCTACTCAAAATGAACAATGAATCTGATCTATAAGGCAAAAGACTTCACAAAACATTTCACCTAATGAAAACACAATCTATTATTTTTATTAAAGACTTTGTGAAGTGAGCCCTTATGCTTAAATACCAACTTGTTTAGCACTACATATAAGAAAAATGCCCCCAAAAGCCATCTTCAACAGAAAGCACCATCAAGCATCAAAGAAGTCACAACTATGTCATTAAAGTGGGTAAAATACCGATTATATTTAAGATGGTGATTTATAAAAGCATATATCCTGCTTACTAAAACAGGTCAATTTCCATCACTAATTGGGTCAGCTAACCACAAAGGCACATGCTTCACTTCCTCTTTCAGGATGTCCTTTGGTGGCTTCTCAGAAAGTTACAGCTTGTGTACTTTACAGCAATACGTTGAAACACTCCAAATGATTAACGTTTGTTTTGTAGCCATTGCCTTCCTTCTCTTCTCTTTTTGTCCTCTTTACCTCTGTTAATTTCCCTTTTCTTTTTACCATCTTAAAATAAAATTCCTTTTTTTTATCCTTTATATGTTCAGCTCCTACTTTATAAGAAATTTGAAGTTTGTTGGGTTTTTTACAACTATACCTTTTTATGTAACTTCTTTAGACAATTTTTTGTTTCAGTCTATTCTTGTTTATTTCTCTTTTATGTGTTATTTTGCACACATGGCATTTCTCCACTTGTATCCTCAATTCTTTACTAGTTCAAATACTCCTTTTCCCCCTTTCTTTTTTACATCAGGTTTTGTTTATCATTCTTCTCTAATTTGTGTAATCCAATCTCACTTGTTTCCATCGTTATGAGAAATTTGAACCTTTGAAACTAAAATACCATAAAATATTCAGTGTTGATAGCTCATTTATGAAATGCATTAAGAAATATGGTAAGATGATGTCAGATGTTAAATGTCAAGTTCCTGCTTTTATAGAAAATGGAAAATTCCACAATAGAGTGTTCAAGAGAGTGTTTTGAGGTTTATCAACCTACAACTCTGAAGATTTCAGCCTTACTGAACACAATCCATTGCTATGTGGCTGTTAGTGCTAGGCAGACAGAACAAGTCTGCAGAGCGGTGCGACCCTCCAGCCTAGGAAGAAAATTGGACATTCCCTGTATTTACTGTACTACCCTACAATGAAACTGGACACTACTACTGAGAGAGAGAAACCTGTCTCTCCTTGGATGTCCATGCCCATTTTGCAGCTGTTTGGCGGGCAGCAGGAATCAATGTGCACGGGTGCACGGGAGACTACATCTGGGCGAGAGGGAAAGGAGTGGAGAAAAGAAGTACGTGATGCATCTCGGAGACGAGGTTGAGGGATGTGGCTGAGGAGTGGGAGAACTGGGGAAGGCTGGACATGGGCCATAAGTCTGAGAACTGGACTAACTCCTATTAAAGTTAGATTACGAGCAAGTGGTTCATACTCAGGCGAGCAGTTTGAATGAATAACAGAAAAGAAGTAAAGAGGTAAAGTGGGTAGAAAGGAGAACCTGATAAAGAGAAGAAGTTTTTCAAAGAGATGGAGATGGTCCAGACAGGGAGACTGGTATTAGCCACTTTTGTATGAAGAAAGAAACAAGGGGAGAGTTTGACAGGGAGTGGGAAACAAATGATTGGGTGTAAGAACTAGAGCAGAGGAAACTGGGAACTGGTGAGAATACAGGGAGGGTGTTGTGAAGATGCTGTTTGAAGGAGGAGATCAGTGGAGAGACTGAAAATGCCACTGAGGAGGAGCTCATGGACAGCTGTACTGTGGGAGCCTCCAGAAACAGGGAAATTGCAGAGAAACTGGAGACATCTGTTTTGGAGGAGAAAGAAGGAGACTACATATGAAAGGAAGGCTATGACTGAGGTTAGAGGTCAAAGAAAATAGAGACTGACAAGAAACTCCAATGCATCTCACAAGACTGAGAAAGTAGGCAAAAAGTTGGCACATAAATCTGCATGTGGGTAGTTGTAAGGTAATGCATATAAGTAAAAATAACCTAGTCCTAGCCTCTCATAACCTAGCCTCAATGATTCTGAACACAGAACTGGCACTTACAGCTCAAGAAAGAAATCCTGGACATTGACAGTTTTCTCAAGGAATCACCTCAATGTGCAGTAGAAACCAGAAGACCTAGCTAAATGGATTGATAATAAGCCAGAAAGCATCATTTTGCCAATATATAAACCTTGGGGCATCTGTGCAGAGTATTGTTTGAACAATTGAGTATTGTATGTGTACTGGTGGTATGTGAACTGGTTTTCCCCTATAGCAGCCCTCACGGTGCTGTGTTTTATGTTGGGAGCTGGCAGGGTGTTGATATCACACTGGTGTTGTGGCTACTGCTGAGCAGGGCTTACACAGCACCAAGGCTCTTTCCAACATTTTTCCCCCTGCAGTGGGACGGGGTGGGCAAGATCTTGGGAGGGGACACAACCAGGACAGCTGACCTGAACTGCCCAAAGGGATATTCCAGACCATGTGACGTCTGCTCAGTATAAAGCTGGGAGAAAGGAGGAAGGGGGTGGGGTCACCCTTGGTCCTCCGAGGCAACCACTACGCGTATGGGAGCCCTGCTCCTGAGAAGGCCTGACAGCGCCTCTTCATGGGAAGGAGAGAATAAATCTGTTTTCTTTTTTTGCTTCTGTGTGCAGACCTTTGCTTCACTTTGCTTATATTAAAACTGCTTTTGTTTTACCCACAAGGGTTGTTCTATCTTATTTTCTTTTCCCTCTTTGCCCTGTTGAGAAAACAAGGGGAAAAAGGGGGAAGTGATAGAGTGACTTGGTGGATACCCGGCATTTAGCCGAAGTCAAACCACCACAGTATGGTACCCTTGCTTCAAGATATAGGTGCATTACACAAAATGATGATAAAGAGGATGATGCAGCTGTCCTATGAAGGGAGACAAAAGGCTGAAACTTTCTGGCTTACCAAGAAGTTGGCTGTTGGGGAAGAAGAAAGATATTGTTGGCTCACAAAATTTTGAAGGCAACGAGTAAGATGAACGTAGTAGAAAATCTATTCACCAAATCTTATGGTACTAGGATTAGAAGACTGTCTTTGCAACTGCCACTTGGCTTAAAAAAAGACAGTACTTTTCATAGTCAGTACCAACCTTCTGCAAATGGTTGCTACAGGTAGTTGTGGAGGCAGACAGTATCACTAGAGTCAAAAGGAATTAGACTAATGGTCTATATACTCTTGGGGAAAGAAATCAACATGCCCTCTAACTCCACAGTGTCATTTGCACCCTTTGCCTGGCTGTTACCCCCATGGCTGGTTCTGCCTTCTGGGCTCTCCTGTGGGTCATGGTCAAGATCCGCTCAGATGTGTGGAGGAGGCTTCTCCCATGAGGGAGGGTCTGGGATTGTAATTTATGAATCCCTGAAGATGGGATTGCACTGCCTGCCATGGTCTGGGTCAGTGGTCTCAGTTTAGGGATCCTGGGTGGCAAAACTTGAGGCAGAAATGTCAAGGGAGGGAGCTGTCTGCTCTTGTGAGCAGCTTGCTCTCACTTCCTTGTAGCCCCCTCCCCAAGGACTCTGCTTCCCCGCTGCTGGTAGTTTCAGTTGAGTTGGCATGTTGATCCCATTACCTGGACTGTGTCACAGAGTGAGAGGATGCCTGAGTGTGAAGGGCCACTGGCAGTGGTGTATCTGGGGCCTTCTTTTGTTAGTCCTCCTACCCACATTAATGAAGAAACGCAGAGCTGCCATAAAGCACAGCAGAGAAAGGTGGGCAGTGGTGGTAGCACCCCACCCACAGGCAGGCAACCATTTGCCAAGGTGCTGGGAGTGGGATGATCCCAGGAGAGAGGTAACACCCACGTGCTTCTTCAAAACGTGAGGCAGGAGGAAAGGTGAAGATGGGTGGAACAAGGGAGAGCAATTGCCAGTAGCTCCCAGCAATTCTGGATGCACAAGATTAACATCATCAGGATTGCAAAACAAATGATTCAGAATTATTTGTTGCCTTAAGTTGCTTATGCAGTCTTAAGATTTTTTTTCTTTTACATGCATTACAATTATTGTCACATACTATTGTACCTGCTAGGAATTCTTTGGCTTTGCTGGCAAGAAAGAAGGTGGTCTCTATTAATGATCATGTAGTCAGGATATTTTTTTTCTCCCTGGTAATGAAGTGAGCATTCTCATGCCTTATTTCTTATCTTCTATTCAAGCCCAGCTCAGAAAATATTTGTTTCTACATGCGTTTCTTTTTGGTGCTCACAATATTTTTTCCAGCACTGACTTCACATCCAAATTCTTTTAACATAGCAAGTTCACCCTATAAATTCAGTCAGGACAAGACTGTGTGCTGAATGGAATTTTTGCTCTTTATAGCTGTTGACAACACTGACAAAGAAAAGAAGGGCACACCACAAATCTGCCAGTAAAACTTACATATTTCAAGTATCTCAGTATCAAGACATTTATTATCAACTCGACAATAAAAACTAGGAAAGGCCAAGCAAAGGTGAGATGCATGAAACTCAGGGACTACACGTGGTTTCCATCTCTTCAGAATGGGAATTGCTTGAGAAGTATGACTTTAGGAATGAAAAGGAGCATCTGCCCATGGGTCCTGGCTGCTAGTCCTCCCATGGGTCACATTCATATTGCATATGTAGACCCAAAGCTGAGCATAGACTTGAACTAACATGTACCTATTGTAGACAACCAGGGAATTAGCATCCTGTTTGACCCAGACTGCCAAATATTATCAAATATCTGAAAATGTGGAACAAAAAACATTGATAAAATTAAATCACTTATTCAACAGAAAACAAACTCACAACATCTGGAAGTGCTGATGCTACTTTTATTCTCTGTGACTATTACAGTTCTTCCTTTACTGAGTGTTACAGGGAGATGAAGGAAGCCTGACAAACCACAGAAGTATAAGAACAGTGTGCTGGTACCTTTTGAGTAATGTTCCAGTTGCAGTCTAAGCTGCTGTAGTGCTGCACTGATTGTTACTATGCCCTGTATTTGATGTAGTAGACATTACTGCCTGTGTAACCACTTGTGGCTGAAAACCTCTTGAATGAGAAACTAAAAGAATGTTCTAGTGACCTCCGTGCAAAATGACTCTTACAGTTACAGTGGGGAGCTGTCTTCCCTGTCGTCTCCTTTTTTCTTGGTTTTCAAAAAGTATTTGTAATCAATAAAACGGTATGTTTAATCTAATCAACCTCTTCTGAAAATCATTATTTTCAAAATAATAAAACTAGTGACCACTTCAACATTGCAACAAGTGTAGGTTCCCAAAATCACTGTGGGACTTTCATTACCAGGATGGAACAACTGGGTTCTAAGGAACAGAATTGCCGTGTAGCTTACCTAAGCACAGGCCTTCCTAACAATGCTTTTCAAAGACTGTTTCTCAAGTAGCCATTGCAATGGAACATATGGAAAAATCCATCAACCTTTCACGTGCAGCTGATTTGTAAATAGGGTGTGGTTTAGCCGATTTTATTTTAAGTTGTTAAAGTGGCTGGCATTGGATTCAGGAGAGTTACAATAGCAATAGTAAGTAATTGGTAGTATTATGGATGGGGTTGATAAAAATACTGTAAAAATAAAAATACTGGGTGAGCTGGTTTTAATATTGTTAAAATTATCCCTTTGTACAGATATTTTCTATGCTCCATAGTAATCTAAGTTTGTTTTTAAAAAAGGAAAGTCACACAAATCCATTCAGAAATTTCTAAAATGAAGTTAAGGAAGACAAACACTGTGTCTACATGCTTTAAAGCAAGGAACAGGAACACAGTCTTTATCAAGGACGTGTAGATTGCATTTCTGTGAAGTGCTATGTGGATTTGGCCAATGTATAAATCATTGCATATTTCATCTCACAGATGCTCATATTTGCTAAAAGTTACCAGTTAAGGCCTTTTCTTTTAGGATGTTTCATTTGATTTCTGTCTATGCTCCGGGAGCTCAGTTTCTGTGCCCTGAGAGAGGAAGTGCTACATTATTGCAACATCCTCTTCATAAGTCATTGATGCCATCCCATTCTAGAAAACCTAGAAAATTCTGGGTCCTAACTGCTGTAGATGCCAGTGCAAGGAGGGTGAGGAGACAGCCTGTGACTGCTCCAAGGGTGCTGAAAGAGTTGGCAGATATGCTTGTCAAGCTGCTTTCCATGATTTACCTGAGATCATGGCTAACTGGGGAGGTCCCATTGGACTGGAGGGTGGCAAATGTGACACTCATCTACAAGAGAGGCAGAAGGGAGGATCCAGGAAACTATAGACCTGTCAGTCTGACCTCAGTGCCAGGGAAGGTCATGGAGCAGGTCATCTTGGGTGCCATTAAAAGTCATATAATGGACAACCAGGGGATCAGGCCTAGTCAGCATGGGCTTATGAAAGGCAGGTCCTGCCTGACAAACCTGATCTCCTTCTATGACAAGATGACCTAACTATTGGATAAGGGAAAAGCTGTGGATATTGTCTATGTGGATTTTCAAAAAGCATTCGACATAGTTCCCCATAGAATTCTCATAGAAAAACTGGTTGCTCATGGCCTGGATGAGCGTACGGTCTGCTGGGTCAAGCACTGGATGGATGGATGGTCCCAGAGAGTGGTGGTCAATGGAGCTAAATCCAGCTGGCAGCCGGTCACAAGTGGGGTTCCTCAGGGCTTGGTATTGGGACCATTTCTGTTCAACATCTTTACTGATGATCTTGATAAGGACATAGAGTAAATTTGCAGATGACATCAAGTTAAGCGGGAGTGTCAATCTGCATGAAGACAGGGAGACTCTACAGAGAGACTTGGATAGATTGGATCAGTGGGCCAACATTAACAGGATGAGCTTCAACAAGGCCAAGTGCCAGGTCCTGCACTTGGGCCACAACCACCCCACGCATTGCTATGGACTTGGGGAGGTGTGGCTGGAGAGCTGTCTGAAAGAGAAGGATCTGGGGCTTCTAATTGACAAACACCTGAACATGAGCCAGCAGTGTGCCCAGGTGGCCAAGAAAGCCAACGGCATCCTGGCTTGTGTTAGAAATAGTGTGACCAGCAGAAGTAGGGAGGTGATTGTCCCCCTGTACTCTGCACTGGTGAGGCCACAGTCCAGTTTTGGGCACCTCAATAGGAGAGAAGTATCGAGGTGCTGGTGTGAGTGCAGAGGAGGGCAACGAAGCTGGTGAAGGACCTGGAGAATAAATCCTATGAGGAGCGATTGGGGGAGCTGGGACTGTTCAGTTTGAGGAAGAGAAGGCTGAGGGGAGACCTCATCACTCTCTACAACTACCTGAAAGGACGTTGTAGAGAAGTTGGTGCCGGTCTCTTCTCACAGGTGATTAGTGACAGAACAAGGGGGAATGGCTTTAAACTGCAACAGGGGAGGTTTAGACTGGAAAAAATATTTCACAGAAAAAGTGGTCAGACAGTGGAATAGGCTGCCCAGGGAGGTGTGGAGTCACCATCCCTGGATGTGTTTAAGGGTCGTTTAGATGAGATGCTGGGGGATATGGTGTAGGGGAGAACTTTGTAGAGTCGGGCTGATGGTTGGACTCGATGATCCCAAGGGTCTTTTCCAACCTGGATGATTCTGTGATTCTAAATATGATTGTATGCTCTGTCCAAGGCCACCTGAAGCCACAGGCTAGTTTCTCCCATATATTAGGGTGCCTCTGAAAGCTACCCTAAACTGCAGCTCCTTCAGAGCAGTCTATCAATGCCACTAGATGACTCTGCTTTGCTTATGCTTTTTCTTTCCCCTTCTTTACTCCAGCTTTCCTAATGACTGAATCTCTAAGGTTAACAGATGGGATGCACGGCAAAGGTTATGGGATGGTCCAGAGGAGGAATCGACCAGTCACAGATCCCCTGGAGGGGCAGGACACCTCCTCCGAGTGGGGCATAGGCTGATAACTGTGCTCCTTTCCCTCCCCACCAGTTGCATTTGAGCATCAGCAAGAAACCTCATCCAGTCAGCATAAATGTATGTGTCAGATTTGTAATGTTTTTGGTAAACTAGAACACATCCTTGAAAAGCTGCTCCTGAAGAAAGAAAAATAACCTTTGAGAACTTTTTCTAAGTGAAATGACAAGGTAAAGTACCAGTTTTGTATCTCGTTGGACCTGTGCATTTAACTTTCTAAAAATGGAGACAAGGTCTGTTCTGCAATGAGATCTACGCCAGAGACAGTTTATCTAAAGTACAGATTTGGCTTCTTTCCTTTACCTCTGCCCTTTCCCTTGTATCCTTTGCCTTATTTGCTCCTTCTCCGAAGTCCTCTGTCATTCTGAAACCATTCCCTGCAATGCTGCCGAGTGACACAGCACAAACGAAGAGTGGGGAAATAAAGAGAGCGCTTACTGTTGAATCATGTGAATAAAAATGATTGTTTCCACCTGTGGTGGTTTTGGCAATGCCGGGACCTGAGACCACGCTGCTGTTGTCCCTCCCCCACCCTTGGACCAGACGGGGCAGGGAGTGAGATACAAACCCCAGGACTGAGGTAAGGAAAAAATTAATACAACAGTACAACAATTAATAAACCAAACAACAACAATAACAATAAGCAGTAATAACAGTAAACAGGATAAAAGATATACAGAGATATACCAACAGGATAGAGCAGCCCCATCGCGGGTACTCTCCGGGACAAAAGGAACACAGAAACTGTTTCCACACTTGGGAAGGGACCTGACATCAGCATGGTATCGAATACCCACTGCTGGGGAAACTTAACCCTATCCTAGCTGAATCAGGACACCAGCTTGCCTCCATATAATGAGAATTTCCATCGTTGGCATGTCCTGTTTAAGAAAAAAAAAAAAAAAAAAGGACAGTGCTGTGGTCTGGCTCCTCTTCCTTCCTTCCTCTTCCCTCCTGTCTTCTGCTGAGCAATAAGAAACTAAAATCAGGAGGATGTGAAGCTCACTCATCACCTGGCAACATGAAGGACACAGAGAGTTCAGAGCTCAGAAACACTTCTCCCATTTGTTCCAGGGATGGAAGAGATGTTTCTTCCCATGGTATCGCCTTCTCAGCTCTCCAAAGAGTGGCCAGAGACCCAGAGAGGGGCCAGAGGGGATGTGGTGGGAGAAACCAGTCATTACAGTAAGTTGAACCTTTTCATGCATCCCAAACAATAATTAAAAAAGCACAGCTGCTTTGTTCACTTTAATTCACATTCAAACTCCATGCTTAGCACTCACGAGATGTTTATATTACCAGTTTCATAGCTTACACGACCAGCACCATAATACCATCTTTTTCAAAAAGCTGTCTCTGACTGTCCATGCAGGTCCTGCTCAAATATTGCTTGTCTTTATACAAATCTAGCTGATGTGATGAGCTTGAAGGTCTAAGAAAAATGTTGAGACAGTAATACTTTCTATATAATTCAAATTACCAAAACATAAACAGATTTATCTCAAAACAGGGGGCTTGGAACAAACTGCATTGCCTCCCTCGGAAGACCACAGAGAGAGTCCTATTTTTTTGTTATAGTCTTCTTTGTCTTCCCATATCAAAACTTATTGGTAGCATCCTTTAATTTTACATGTATTCCATGCTCTTTTGGACAAAGGTGTACATCGCAGCTGTTTACCCATTGCTTTGCATAATGGATCAAGACGTGACTGGGATGCAATATTGTAAAAATTATGATCATAAATAATACATACAATGATAAAGCTCTGTTAAAAAGGCAAGGGGCACTAGAATAAGAAAGGTGTATAATTAACACGACTTCAGCTCTTGAATCTCTGTTACTTTCTACAGTGTTGACTTACGCTCTACACTTTGTGGCAGACAGGTCTGGGTGTTTCAGAGAAAGCTGTTTCCTCCCGTAGGATGCTGGGAGGCAGGAAGGCTAGCAACAGCCTTCCTACACTATCACTCCCTATTGTGCCTGACATCTCATGAAAGAAAAGCTTCAGCTGCAGTGGAGACAAATAGAATGATTTGAAGGATTTTCACCTGTTGTCACTGTGAATTATTTGAAATCAGGGTGCATACAGGATGTATGTTCTCTTTTGTTTCTAAAACTTGTACAATATAGGAACCTGGTACCTTACTTGGGGCATGAACTGATTTGATATACCATGAAGAGAAAATAATTTAGTATAAGACAAGTTCTAAAGTTTAACCTTAACCCTGTAAATTCACCAACATTAAGTATTAAGCATTAAGCTGGTTAGTTGTATTACTACCTTGAATGCCAGGGCATAGAAATAAACCCACAGATTATATCTTTAGTCTGATTTATTGTAAAGAGGTAAGAAGCATCTGTCTGGCTCATTGAAAGAAAAGCTTGGCATTAACAACACAGACTTCTTCTGGCTAAGAATATTTCTTAGAGGCTGTGATTTTAAAAATATAAACCAGCAAAATCAAAGCCAGAACTTCTCAGGAAACCACAGCCTAAGACAGCCCCAAATGGTTCTGACTTCCCTTACGTCTTAGATCAACTGAATCATCTTCAGCATTTGCTTTTTTTTATCCACATACTATTTATCTATCACATTAATTTTCCTCCTAAAAGCATTATTGCAAGACATTCATTACATGTAATTTACCTGCATCAGACAATGACTTGTTTAAACCAGGCACATGAGGTGTTGAAAATTATAGAACAACTCTTCATCTGTGTGGACCATAATAGTTTGGGACACATTTTGGGGGCAAGGTAACATGGATAGCCCTCTTAATTGTTCCCAGATCTCAGCTGCCACCAGAGCCATCTAGGAGATTATGAAGAGCCACTTACCCTGGGAGAGGATTGAGAAATGTAATGGGACTGTTTACTGCTGTTGATATTCACAACAGCACACCACCAGTTTAGGCTGAACTACCTCTGACTGGTTATTAAACACTCTTGAGAAAGAGTCTAATCATTGCTGGCTGGTTGCAGATGACACTTAGGAAGCATATTAGCAAAACCAGTATATTCACAAAGCTCTGAGAGAGAGGTATTTGGAAAGGCCATGAGCACAGCACACTCTCTCAATTCATTTGTCCATCATTCTGTCATTCTGGACAGCCCCTAGATATCCCTCTGAGGGAGCATCAGAAAGTACTGTGCATGCTTGGTCCTGTGTGCTCTGGATGATGCCCTCCATTCATGCAAGACACTGTGCTTGACATGGTTGTGGTCTCCACAGACTGGGAAGCTGGTCTGGAGGAGTCATAAGATGTAATATTAGATGTACTCAAAGAAATCTTCTAACCTTCTTGCTAGAGAGACTTTATAATTGGTTTCATCTTCCTAGTATAGACCAAGTGCCACCTTGCTGCAGGTGAATTATTGGTAAGTCACTGTTGTGGGTTAATTAACAGAGGTCTATTAATGATTAGACCACAATCAAATGATAATTAATCAATTATAGAATTAAAATTAAATGGTAATCAAATGGTGATTAAGCAATAATTGAATGGCAATTAACAATGATTTGACAATGATTTAAATGATTATTTAAACGATAATTTAGACAGTGGTCAAGCAGTCTACTACTTACTACACTTCTAATAATTAAGATATAGCTGGATATATAAATGTCGCTAGCATAAGCTATACTTTTAGATCTAATGTAAAATGTTGCTTACCTCATTCTAGATATCAGATGCCAGTTAAGGGGTCTCTTAGCCTCAAGGATTAACTCTGCGAGGCATCCCTGCTCATGGGGAGGTCACTGCCATGCAGCCTGCTGCTGTACAGGAGAGCTCAGTAGGCTCAGGGGATTACAGATATTTATAGCATAAAGTGAATGACATATAGTCAGATCCCCAATTTGGTTTATGTGCAGGAGTGCAGCTGTGGCAATTTTTAGTTTTGTCTAGTCCAAGCTCAGGCTGGTACTATTAGCTCCTGATAAGACATGACCTAGACTCCTTAGCGCCTGAGAAGACATGGCCTAGCACAGTTCTCATGGTTTGCACAGCAAGGCTGATTTCAGTCAGGCCCGCTTGTGGGTAATGCCTGAACCAAAGCACTGCTCACTCAGTCAGAGTGGGGGCATCCCTTACACTCCACCTCTTACACCATTTGCCTTTGTGTGCTCCTGTCTCTTCTTCACCACCCAGCAGAATGGAAGTTCTGACAGTTGATGTACCTGACCATAGCTGCCACAAAGGCGACCCAATAAACATACTTACAAAGAAGGATATCTCGTTAGTCAGAGTCCCAAGACATCCCTTATAAGCTCAGCCCCTTATAAGCTTGGCCCAGACCTCCTTAATGGGGAGTAGTTACAAAGTTCCTCCCTTGATAGGGAGTAGTTACAAAAACCTGGATGAGTGCAGAACAAAGAAACTGTGACAATGAACTGACCTTCCAGGAAAACAGGAATCAGCAACAACTATTCCAGGAACTGATGTCCTACACCCATGGGTGTATCTACCAAAAAGGTATTTATGCCAAAAAGGTATATAAAGTAACTTGCTACCTACCCAAAATAAGCTTCTCTGCAAGAGACCTCCCAGACAGGCGGGACCCTTGCTGGGGATGTCTGACTCTGGACCCTGTGATGTAGATCATGTTTGAAGTGAGAATTCTTCATTAATTAGCCCCACTCTTGGGATCAGTTTGGTGAATGTCATACTGGTAACACATCGCATAATATACTTATCGATGTACACACAGGTAAAGGTGCATAAGTACATATCTCTTCACTATCTGGAATTCTGTAATAACTTGTAATATACATATATTTTCTTTACTCTTGTAATATATATTGTCATGGTTTAAAGCCCGGTTGGCAACTAAGCACCACTCAGCCGCTCACTCATTCCCCTCCAGCATCAGGATGGGGGAGACAATTGGAAGGGTGAAAGTGAGAAAACCTGTGGGTTGAGATAAAGACAGTTTAATGGGTAAAGCCAAAGTCGCACACGCAACGAAAGCAAATGAAGGAATTCATTCACCACTTCCCACAGGCAGGCAGGTTCTCAGCCATCTCCAGGGAAGCAGGGCTCCATCACACGTAACAGTGACTTGGGAAGACAAACGCCACCACTCTGAACGTCCGCCCCTTCCTTCTTCTCCAGCTTTATACGCTGAGCATGACGTCACATGGTGCGGGATATCCCTTTAGTCAGTTGGGGTCAGCTGTCCCGGCTGTGTCTCCTCCCAACTCCTTGTGCACCCCACCAGGTGGGGTGGTGTCAGAAGCAGAAAAGGCTTGTATAAGCACTGCTCAGCAGTAACGAAAACATCCCTGTGTTATCAACATTGTTTTCAGCACAAATCCCATACCAGCTACTATGAAGAAATTTAACCAGCACATATATATACTTGCTTTCATAGTGGTAATTTTATAGTGACTTGTAACATACATTTTTATCTTTATCTTTACATTTATTTATTTGTTTTTACTAATCACAATTTTGTAGAAACTGTTAACAAAGAAATTCTCAGAAACCTGACCTCGGTATCCTTGTATATTGCAGAATCCTGAGAACCCCACAGTCACCATCACCCCACAGTAAGTCCCACAGATCTTGACTGACCACTATGTACCATACTCACACACAATCTAGAGAAAAGGCAGAGGACAAAAAGAGCACATGGAAATCCAGAGAAGGAAAGTATTTGAATTCAAAGAATTTCAAAATGAATTTCATTCATTTTTGAACACTGCCGTTTACTGTGCCATCTGCAGCTGTATGTACTGAGGGTGGAGACCTGGTTTTGATTACCAAAATCCAGGCAAAATATTATCTGGAGCCCAATAACTCAATGAACACAGCACCAGTATTTTACCAAAACTTTCATATCACAAGTCAGTTGCTAACACAGTTAATCAAGGACCATGGGAACAGAGGTGACTAGCTGGGCAAAAGGATAGAGTAATTTTTCTTCTACTACCATAACAAAATAGTCCTTGAGTAACTGCAAATAGGAAAATGAAGAAATTTTAATGAAATTCAGCAGAAAAGCTCTCTGTGGCTGTTGAAAATAACAATATTGTAGGTTTTTTTGTTTGTTTGTTTAGGGTTTCTGTTGTTTGGGTTTTCGTTTTTTTTTCTGAATGTATAACTGTGGTCCAGTTGTGTTTTATAGCAATAAAAACTCACAGAATGAATGTCTCCAAGGGATAAATCATAATGCTAATGTTAGATGGGATTGCTTAACACCAGTGTCAGCATTTGCCAACTCATTTTTAAAGGTTCCAGCTCATGAACTACTTCTGTATTCCACATTACTGTTTTCTTTCTTTTGGCTGAGGAGAATGCCAGCTCTTCAGGCAGTGGAACATTTCAGCTGGGAACAAAAAAAGCTCCTGCAGGTACTTTCAGAAAAATAAATTATTAGTTCAAAAAGTAATGCAACCCATGAGGGAAATTGTCTTCATTCCCTTCTGTAACATGATCCAGTAAAAGGAATTATCATAAAACAAATAATTAATTAAAAGTGCATAAGATGTATTAGAAATGCTGCAGGCTGTTCAGGCAGCTCTGAGGACTGGATTCATCCCCTCCAGCGCAGACATCCACGGTACAGATAGATTTCTATGCCTGAGATGATAGTTTTCAAGCAGAGGGCAGCAAGTCAGAGGACTGCTCCTCACAACTTGATGATCACCGATGGATCATCTGCTGAGATGAACTCTGTCCTAAGTGCTCAAGTCAGTCTTTGTGAAGGCCTGAGACACCTGGGAGCTGAAAGTCCTGGAGAGCTTGCCCTGAAATGAGAGTTATAAGGAGAAATGGCACATGTACAGCTGGGCAACGGGAAGAAGGAAATATAAGGAAAGGAGTGTGACAGGGGTGTAAGGAACCAAAGGAAGGAATGCCTCAAACATTCATCGACACAGAAAACCTCAAGGACAAGCCATGGTCTTTGTAATTGTTTAAGGAATGTCACCCAAGGAATGTCACCCAAGGAAGTGGGAGTGTATGGAAGGATGCACCCCCCCACTCCCTTGCAGTTGCATTGACAAACTCCTTAGATAAACCCCAGAGGGAGGAAACACGGACTGAGTGAAACCAAATGTTTCTCATCAAGAACAAGGACTGCTAATCACTGGCTGCATTGTGTAAACCCAATACTCTGTGACTCTATTGTGTAAAGCTGAAGAGGCAACAAGGCCTGATAAGAGGTGAGCATTTCCACCCCAGAAGCTGGATGATTGCTCACAAAGCATGAAGTCAGCAAAAATCTGTGGGGACTGAGGAAAAAAACAAAGGTGGGCAGGGGGAGCATGACCACTGACTCAATTGGACAAGGGGTGGTGCACCCCATTCCCCCTCAATGTACGTGCGGAACCCACATTTCACCTTTTTCCTTGTCTCTCATGGAAATGAGTTTATGGAATACCTGCCTTTTGTTGTCTAGTATATTAATCAGCTGATAAGATGAATTTAAAGTTGGCAGAAACTTTGCTGTGTGTGCACCCACCACCCCAGATTACCGGACCTGAGACAATTCTGGATTCAGGGATGGTGACCAGATTTCTTTGACTCTCTTTCTCTCCTTACTTTTTTTCTTTTTCTTTTTCTTTTTCTTTTTCTTTTTCTTTTTCTTTTTCTTTTTCTTTTTCTTTTTCTTTTTCTTTTTCTTTTTCTTTTTCTTTTTCTTTTTCTTTTTCTTTTTCTTTTTCCTCTTCCTCTTCCTCTTCCTCTTCCTCTTCCTCTTCCTCTTCCTCTTCCTCTTTCTCTTTCTCTTTCTCTTTCTCTTTCTCTTTCTCTTCTTTCTTATAGATATACATTGCCTATTATCTTTTCCAAGTTTAAATATTTTTCTATTGCAAATAAAACATTTTAACTGGTTGTTTGGTATGGTTTCACCTTAATTTAATCCAAGGGTATCACAGAACTGTTGAGACTCCCTGAGCTCCCAGTCCCTATCATGACAAGAGGGACACTCTGACACCTTGACAGCAAGAAAGCTGGAGAGTGCTCTAGCTTCTGCTGAGGGCTGTAAGACAAGGATAGGATGTAGGAGAACCTGTTGTGCTGTAATGAGTTGGTCTCCTTAGGGTAAGAGAAGAAAAATTGCAAGCTTATCTTACAAAAGTCTGAGCTAATGTTTGTGTTTGAAGGACATGGGGAAGGAAAAGGAAAGAAGCAAAACTTATTGGGGTAGTGTTATGCCTCACAAATGCTGCTGATGACTAAAAGCCTACGGAGAAATTAGGTGTGTCCTGATCAGTGGACTACAACAAATGGCAAGGACGTCACAGGGTGGGTTCTGTCATAGGAAACTTCCCTTTGTATGTGGAAATGGCAATGAAAATCTGCCTCAAAAACTTCAAATCTGTCCATTTTTTAAGGTGGACCAATCTTAATTAGAGCTAATATGCCAGCACTGAGCAACAGCTATAGCATGACACAGCCATAGCAGTCTTCTGTTTGAAGTCTGTTTATTTCCCTCCACATGTACTGTTAAGTTGATGACTGAAGACCAGTTTCTACTTCTTATTTCTAATCTGATTCAGTTTCAACCGCCCTTTCTCTTTGCCTTTGGCTCCTCTTTTTGCAACCCAGATTTATGGTAGGGTGGGTACACAGTGGTTGCAAACTAAAATCACTGTGTCACGAAATGCATTTTGGACTTTACATGTACTAAAGAATAATGGATAGGTGTTATTAATAGAGAAATAAAAATCTAGTAATAAGCATAATTTATGAGCCATTTTCTCCAAGCAGCCTGAGAGTATAAAATTTTTGAATGAGGCAGCATGTTGCAATTCCAGCTGTGTTCTCCATTCCAGATTACTTGGTCTTTTCCTAAGACTTCCTTGAAATTAGGCTAGCATCAGATCCTTATTCACTTTGTGCACAAAGCTTCTGATGACTAATCAATTAAAAAACTACTAACAATGGCACTACTGCTTGTTTGTTATGACACTTCAGCAAAAGTAAGGTGAGAAAATCAAAGCTTCTGGAAGAACTCAGTGACAATGCCAGCACAGGACCCCTTAACATGCACACAGCAGACAAAACCCAACTGCTTGGCAAAATATTAAGCAGAGTATTCTGCCTGCCTTTGGAAGCATTTGAGGCAGCAGATAGCACAGTGATTTATGTTCAGCCAGTTAGAGCTCAGCCCTATGAAAGACAGTAATTTACTCTCCAGAGGCAAAGGTTTCATGCTCCAGTCATGGGAAATCAGTTGATGTAGAGAAATAATTAACTTGTTTTATCATGAGCATTATCTTCCACACATCTGCTGCTTTGATTTTCTTGCTTTTATTGCTGCAAGGAATGTCACAGCTCAGGCAAAAGTAGCTCTGTATTTTGTTTCCTATGTCTTCTGCTGCTCTGAGGATATAACTTGTACAGGTGGTAGGAGAAAGCAGCAGTACAAGAATTTCTACGTGCTTCTAAAGCAACCAATTCTTCCTTCTAATCTAGGGTGAAATCACCAACATTACCCTAGTGTCTCCTGGGACAGAGGTTTATTTTTCAAAGCTCAATCTACTACAAGTTATGTCTCCTAAAGATTATTTCTTTTTCAATCACCATATTTCAGGGTCTGCTGAAATTATGTGCATCCTTTCAGTGCTTTCCTAGCACTTTGAAGAAGAATATTCTTGCATGGGTTTCCTCAGACTACTTTGTTACTTCATCTTACTTGTTGCTTTTGTTCATGTAATTTTAATGGTATTCTAGCAAGGCATTGGATAATCTGATTATAGACATGAAGGCATTGTACAGTTTGCCCAGATTTTTTTGGTGCTGTCCCTTTCTGGCTGAGTAAGAAGGCTAAATCTAGGATTCCTTTGCTCACAGTTCCAGGTTCCTTTCCAGCACATTGCCCCTTACTGTACAGCATTGAAGAATACTTTCTGAGTGCACATTGTACATAGCAAATTGCAGAAGCAGAAGTTAGAGAGCTGCTCCATGATAACAGCAGACAGATCATAGTCATTACAGATGAGGACATTTTAAACTCACACTAGCTATATATGAGGAATGAAACACTGCACCCATCTTACAGACCTCACTGCAAATTAATTACAGCCATTTCAGTTGCACTTCTGCTGACTCCAAGAGCTCTAACCCACAAAACAGGATAAGATCTTGAGGTGGCTGTGTCAGGCAGAGATATGAAGTTGTTAAACTTGATTTTCATTTCAAATGATTCACTTACTGGCTAGTGAAGCTATCACTTGCTTTGGCTCTGATGAGTATTCTTAGTGCCAACATACTGTCTCCACCTCAAGGAAGTCCCAAGGAGATCAATAATAACCTGGAAGCCATTCCGGGATCTGCATTGAGAATTGCTTCAATTCAAACCAGTACAATTCAAGTAGTGTCAAAAATATAAGCATGGCTGATTTACTTAAGTAGTAATGTGGTAAAGCCAAAAAAAGTGGGGTTTTGGGCCTGCTTAGTCACATTGGAAATAAACAGGGCTATAGAGCTTCTGAGTGCTGAAGACAAAACAGAAAAATCCCCAACAACTGTCAGCATTGCTCTCAGGAGGCATGGAAAAGAGTCGCACAAAAGACAGAAGAGAAGCACCCTATGAAGAAATCCACGGTGATTCTGGGTGGACAGGAGGAGAAAGGTGCTCCTAACATGCATTCCTGGTTAAGTGTTGCAGTGACAGTCACATAACTGCAGGGACCTCCGCTTAAGATGCAGTTACTGCACATGGAAATATGTAGAACTGATGAAAGATCTTCTAGCTTTTTTAAAAAGAAAAATTAAGCATCTATTTTTATTTTAAATGAGATTGCAATTGCAAATGCTGTCTTTTGAGGAAATTGGTATCTTCAGGTTTTTCACTTAAAATGTCAATTTAAGATCAGTTGCTGTATCCAGAATAAATTTGCTTTAAGTGCGTATGGGTATACCTGACCAAATAGGAACTCTCTTTTGTGTGGAAATGCCAGACAGAGTAACTGAACAAGCCTCAGTACATGAAAACATGTTTCAGGTTACTGCCATTTGTACGAAGTAAGTCTGACATGCCTTTGAAGGGGTAACACAGAAAGCACTATCATGAGTACAATGTGATGCCGGTGTTTTTGTGTTTCAGTTGCTACCCTGTTCTTTCTGAGAAAAGTGAGGGCATTAAGAGAAGAGATCTAGTATCATATGTAGCTACTCAGTTTTGATTTAGACTTTGGACTTGGCTGACCAGAAAATCCACCATCTCTGCATTTAAGATTTTCTGGAATTGTCTTGGAGGGCACAAGCTCTGTTGTGCTAAAACAGGTGTGTTCAGACTGTAGGAGACGCAGAACTGTTTTGTTTTCAAAGATCTGTAGCTTTTGGTGCTGCAGCAAGCTGTAGCAAGATTTATCTCAGTATAAATAGGCTCTCTGGAATAAATTTGTGTTTCTTGCTTGCTTTCCACATTAACCTATATTAAACTACAAGTCCCAAGAACCCTGTGGAGAATTTCAGTGGAATTACCAGACTGCCTTTGAATTAACTAGCCTGACATAGTCATCACTTCCAGCATCAGTGATCGATGTGTACCTTTCAGAGCCAACTGGGACAACTTATTGTGTTGCTCTAAAGTTCACCCTGACCAGTTACTCCAGCATACTGAAGAACACAAACCTCTGTCTGGCTTCTTGGTGCTGACTGATTTCTGAACAATGCAGTCTGGCTAGCAGCAACCTGGCATTGGCCCAGAGGCTGAGCCCTGAAACATGCCTCAGAGGCCTGCAGTTGGAAGCAATGACAGGCTTTTCCCAATTACGTGTGAACTTGGTGCCTAGGTACACTCACGCAGTTGACCGTGTAACGGAGGTAACAGGTTGGGTTGTAAAACTCACTCGAGAAAACAGCTCTACAGTGGAACAAAAACAGAAATTCACAAAATTACTCCTCTCTAAATGGAGTCTTACTAGATGTTTCATGTTTGATTAATTTACAATGCTCTTAGGAAACTCTAGGTAACATCCTCTGCTCTGAGAAAAATGCATACTTTGCTCCTGAATCACAATTTGGCTGCACTGACACTTGCGTGCGTTCTTTTGGAAGTGTACTTTTGGTTTGGAGTGATTAGTTTCTTTAAAATGAGTGGCAGAGAGTACTTAGGGTTTTTATTTTAAAAGTGTGGTCATGACAGATATGGGATATCAGAATTATGGAAATAGTGATATGTGCCACATTCTACAAATGACCATTTTGTCTTCAACACTTATCATATATTATATACATGTGTGTTGTCTTCCTTGAGACTGCTGGGGAGACTGCTGGGTTTCTAGCATGCTCCCTATTCCCCTGATACCTGGTGGAGAGCTTTCCTGGTCATTGCTAGGGAGACACTTCTTTCTCAGAACCCCCCTGTGTCACCAACTTTCAAACTGTGCAGCTTAATTGGAAGCAGTGCTGCTGTCCTTTGGATATTGTGGAACAAAGTATTGGGCAGATAAACACTTAGAGCACTCTAATATCTCTGTTCTTAAGATTGCTATGGCCTCTGAAGTTCCCCCCAATTTAGCCAGTCATCTTAACACCACCCTTGACTCAAAAACAGTGAAGGCAAAAGCAGATAAAAGCACTTTGCACAGCTAAAATAGACATGAGAGCTTGCAAAGGCTTATAATCACATACAGCAACAGGAATAGAAATTTACCCATCCAGCTTATAAAGGGTTTTCTCCCCCTTTATATCACTGGATAAGCTGGTAAACATTTCACAGCTTTCCTCTCTGAGAGCTCCATGGCTCAAGCCAGCTCTTCATCCTGATATTGTCAACATATGTGGAAGAAGGCCAGTATGAGAATCCCTTCTTTCCTCTGATTAGTGTTAACGAAGCCAAGAGGGAAGAAAACTAGCTCTTCTACCCAAGCTTCTTACTTGGAAAAGAGCAATGGTTCTGTGAGACCGGAACAGAGGATCTCCTCTACCATTTAATAAATCAAAACATGCCTTCCCACATTTTTCCAAACCCTTAACCAAGTTGACAGTCCCTTTACACTAGTCTGGAAATTGTTCAAACCCCAGGATGAAGCTTCTTCTTGCATTACGTTTTTTAATTCATATTAAAGTGTATGTTTACTTCAACTGGAATTTAAATAAATTTAATGCATGTTGATCTTGAATAAAGGCAGAGATGGGGATAAGCAATTGCTCTGAGTACCCTACAGTCATGTCTTTGAGGAGTGACTAAAAATAAGCTTATGGGAACCAAAATGAAGGCAGTGAAGGCAAACTCAAGGAGGAAAAGATGCTGAATTGAAAACTAGGATGAGAAAACAATTCCAGAGCAACTTCTCCCTGTCTGGAAAAAATTGCCTTTCTATGTTTGAACACGTTTAATTTCACCATCAAACTAAAGAATGAAAACTATACAGAGCTACTACCCAGACCTTGAAGGAAGAAACTATTGTTTGAACTGAAAAAGTAATGCCCTGGTATGGTGGAAGGGGCAGCTGACCAGACCAGATAAAAAGTAAACACACTATGGAAAGCAAACAAAGCTCTGCTCCAAATAGAAAGGCTGAGCAACTTCAGGTGATGGAATACGGGAATGGTGGCACCAGGCACTCACACATCTGTTCTGGTAAATACCAGTCATAAGTGAGGGTCCCGGCACTCACCCCATGAGGGGGTGCCCAGTTCGCCAAGGACTGCTTTCACTTGTGCTACCACACGTTCCCAGGGCAGGTACTGCTACGCCCGGCATGCCCTGGATGCACCGTGGTGCGTGGGTAGAAACTGGTTACTCGAAGTTCACGTCGTCAATTAGCGTTTTATGCACGTCTCCGTTCCCACCGGGCTGCCAAAAGGGGCGTCAGCCCCAGGGCGCGGCAAAGCCGGCACGCTGAGCTGGCCACAGGCCTCCCGTGCTTTCCAGGGTCAGCACGGCCAGGGCTTGCCGTGAGCCCCGGGCGCAGCCGGAGGGAACCCTGGTGTCCACACAGCCCTGCCCTGGGATCACGGCCTGAAGGGCAACTAAACCCAGCGGTGGCGGCTAAAGGAGGGGCACTGATAACTGAGAAAACGGGGTTAGCTCAGACTTCGGGGAGACGCCCCACGGAGACCACACAGGTGGGGCCACCACGAGGGTCGGCTCGGCGGGGGCTGCCCGGCGCGCCGCTCCCCCACGGCCACCCAGCGCGCCCCGAGGCGGCCGGCCGGGCCCCCCCCGCCGCTTATGGGCCGCGGGCCGGGTCCCCGGGCGGTGCAGGCGGCGGGGCGGGCCGCGGGCGGCCGCTGGGCGGGGCGAGGCGGGGCCTGCTGCCCGCCCGCCCTGTGGTGCGGGCCGGCCGGGCTGGGGCAGCCGGCGAGGCGCGGGGAGCGGACGGAGGTGAGGAGGGGCGGCGGCCGCCTCGTCCCCCCCCGAGGCTCGGCTGGGCTTGATTTACAGCGCCGCCGGCACGACGGGGAGGGCAGCGGGGTGTCCGGCTGTGGCGGGGGGGCCGGGCGGCAGCGCGGATTTTCCTTCCCCGCGTGTCTCCCGCCGCCCCGTGGCCCGTTTGGCAGCGGCGGGAGGGCCCGCTCCCGCCCGGCGTCCCCCGGCCGATCGGGGCGACCGCGGGCTGCGGCCAAAGCGGGCAGCAGCTCCTCGGCAGGCAGTCAGCAGCGCTGGTGGCTTCCAAAAACCCAAACCCATCGGTTTGTGTTAAATTCAGGCGTGTTTTGGGGTAATTTCAGGCGTGTTTGGGGGCCGTTTTGATGCGCGTTGTGGTTGCATGATGCCTCTACTCCTGCTCGTGGCTGCTGGTTTTCCAGCTTTTAGTGGCCCCAAACAGCTTCCTCGGAGTAATTTTTTATTTTGTGTTCGTGCCCGCTTCCTCGCTGTGTATCGCGTTATACAAAGCCAGGTAGGAAGTACGGTATGAAAATGAAGATTGTAAGAGCGCTGAACGCTGTCACATTTTTTAAAGTACTTGTAACAGGAAGCAGGATAAACCTTGCCATAAATATTTTTAAGCCGGTAAAACACTACAGCAACTATTTATTGCATAACCATGATCAACAGGACCACTTTTTTAACCCTTTGTAAAAGGATCAAAGAGCTGGCTGCAAAAATCAGTAGCAAACCTAGCGAGGAGCTGCGCTGGCAGCCCCGGACCCGGGCAGCTGCAGCTTTGGTCGGACTGAGCGAACTACCCAAAAAGCTACTGAGGTGAATCCAGGCTCCGGTTTGTTTTCAGCAGCAGCTCTTAAGTTTGGAGAGTTTTCATCAGGGACTCGAGCGAAATGCTGGATGTGTTTTGTTTTTCTTCTTCATAAACTTGGCCACTGCACGCTTGTTTGGCTTGGACCTTTTGTACGTGCTTGGATTCTCCAAAATCAGGCTGGAGTTGCTAAACGAACACTCTTGCCTTTCATATAGATTGTGAAATTGGAGTGCTGGAAAAGCTGAGAAATTGGCATAAAACTCTTGTATACAAAAACTGTTTTATAATGCAGAATCCTTAATTCACATGTTTAAAATTAATTCTGAAATGAGAAATGCCAATTACTTTTTCTTTGTAAGATTTCCCCCCCGTCCCCATCCCCCCCTGTCGAGTAATACATGAATTTTTTAATACTTTGCATCAGTGTATTTTTGATACATACAGTTTTATCTGCATGAGCCCTTCTGAACCTTTTAAATGCCTCTTTAACTCTTTAACTGTACTTTGAAAATGTTAGTGGAAAAGTAAGAATTTTGACTTAAATAAGAAATAGTATGCATTAAAATCTGCATTACTTTATATTGACAGGTATCAGGAGTTGAAATGACATAGAAAATTCTTTAAAGTGCTGATTGCGAAATGAGCTCGTTCCAACTGATGCTGAAAGGAGGTACTGTTTCCAATTGATTTAAATACTGATAAGATCGCTCATTTCAAGGTGATTTGGATGCTCTCATTGCCTCCTGTTTGATGTGAGGTGGAAGTGGGTGAACAGGTAGCTCTTCACAGTACTGTACTCGAATTTTTTCTTTCTTCCTCCCATGCTTTGGTGAAAGTTGAGGCAGTACCTGCAATAAACCCCTTGTTGAGATTTAGAGTGGTTAATACTTTGTCTCAAAGCTGAACTGGAATTTAGCTTATACAATTTACCTATTGCAGTCTTTGTGAATATTATTTGATATCTGTGACTTCATTTTGTTGTGTCTTCAACAGAAGGTCTTGAATAATGGGCTTCTCTTAAAGGTATGAATTTTCTGTAGTCCTGCAACTTGCAGGATTGTCTGGAAAGGAGGCATTTAAAGACTAAAGTTTGTGATCGTGATTTCGGTGTTGGAATGCCACAGTGGATAACCAGATCCACTTCTAGAGGGTGCTTGTGCATCCCTTTGTGTGACAGCATTCATGCATGCCCCTGTAAAATAATAGCTGCATTTTGTTTATGTATTTATTATGTTAGACAGGAAAGTTGGGGCCTCAGGGAAGTGGTAGACTGCAAACGAGGTCCTAGTCTGTTAGGGTTTAACCCCGGTTGGCTGCTTAACAGCTTACTCCTGTTGACAGGAGTGAACACAACAGGGGACAAAATGTGAACTGTATGAATTGTAGTGTGCTGAATCTTGTCTTGGTGGCTGAACTTTGGAGCAACCGCCCATACATAGGTTTGGTTCTCCACATTCTCCGCTCCATTTCAATCAAACTGTATTAAAGTTTTAATTCAAAACTTAATGCAGTTCTTTCATATAGGTATGCCACTAAATTGGGACACTTTACACCTCTATGCTATCTTGTTGTTTGTGGAGATGATAAGGAGTTAGTTGCCGTTGAACCACAGTTTCTGTATTCTTCTGTATGGCTCAAAGGCTAAGCATCTGTTGGTTGCCCTTGCTGTAATGAGTCCCCATAGACAGTGATCAACATTGAAAGCCACTTAAATTAACAGTGACAGTGACAGATAGGCAATTGAGGGGCCTAGATGCTTTCTATGCTACTGTCTCGAGCATTTTTTCATTTTGTTGGCCTTTGCAAGGATGTGCCATATCCATGCCATTTATAACTTAATTGCAAGTAAAAATTTTTAAAAATTGGAGACAGAAAATTCAGAAAACAAAGATACAGCTACATGTTTTCGCACAGCTTCCTCAAGGACTAGTTTACTAATTCCACTGCATGGAGACTTAGGGACCAGTATGTCTCTAAACCTCTTCTTATGGCATTTAAAGTTGGCAGTGTGCCTAAGGCAAGTAAGAGGACAGGTTCTGTGAAGACAGACATCCTGAAAAGAACAAAATGTCCATATCTTAAATTAGGTCCATGTTTTCTATCTCTGTTTTCAAGATGGTAACTTTAGAAATTTGAAGGAGCAGTAGTAAGTTGTGTTTTAACTATGAGAAGATAAATACTGGAAAGTAACTTGGAAATCAAACCTTTTATTTTTTAGTAGATAGAACCACAAGCATGATTGCTTGGTGGTCTGGGGTTTTGTTTTGTTTGTTGTGTTTTTTTTTTTTTCTTCTTATTTCAAAAGACTTCACGTACATTTTTCCTTTGAGCCCAGCAAGCTCTGAGCTGAAATATTTTTCCAAACTAAGTATGCAGATAGTGTTATCAATGAAATTGCCATTCCCTCTACGTCAGTGAGATCTTTGAACTTCTGTGGTTGTATCACAGGGGCATTTCATATTGCTTAGAGTGGGATATCAGGCATTACAAGGCTAAAGTAATTAGGTACGTGAACAAACATCTACTTTTTAAACAGAGTTTGCTGTTTTGCATTTGTGGATTTTTGGGTAGTGTTTCTCTGTATATTCTGCTTAAGAAAAAGTGTAAAAATCTTCTGTGGTCTCTTGAAGTTGTATTGGCCAGAATAGAAATGCTCCATATACTGTGAGGTATTCCAACTACAAAAGCTAGAGACTTCTCTTATTTCCAGGATTTGTAAGCTTTACCGCTGCAATATTTGAAGGGGGTGGGGTTGGGTGTGTGAATTTTGAAAGAATAGAACTTCAAAAAAGCTGAGCTTTAGCATACAGTATTAGAAAGACATCTACCTTCAGTACAGGAGACCAGTACTGGGTACAAAATGTAAGGCTTAACTTGCTGGATTGCTTAGTTATTCTTACCTTGCCCTAAATTATTCTTTGTTTCCTTTTGGGGTTAAATCTATCTTGCAAAGTGGCTAATTATGTCTAGTTTTGTTGTTTGCTTGATCCCTATGTAATGTTGCCTTGTTTTTGACAGGGACTTCATTTTCCAAATCTCTTTGCTAGAATTCTCGGTCAATCTTTAACTGCAAGTTTTGTGGTTGCCCTTTTGTTTGAAGTCATCTATCTGGTGTAGGCAGAGGAATGCTCTTGTTCTTACATTTAGGATGTCTGTAGAAAATTTTATCATGTCTGTAGAAATATATCTATGCTGCTGTCCAAGTGATGTGTTTTGTAAAATCCTTTTTCCCTTCTCCGCCCTCTTCTCTACTCTTTACAGGCAAACTGAAACTCCAAGAATGATAAGCTCATTGGCAAGTTACAGGAAAACCACATACAAGGCAACTAAATAAAGACTATGGTATGAGAGTTTTGTCAGATAAACTGTCCAAAAGAAGTACATACTTGGAGGCTTTTATATTAAAGTGTTGAACTTTGCTCTGTGTGTCCCTCCCTACTACCCCAACACTTTGCACATGAAATGTTTCCAAAGATGGAGCTGGTATGGCTTATTTGTCACTAAAGTGAACTATATTGTATATAAAAAGTAAGTCAAGGCCATGTGTTTTTTTCAGGGAATGCCATCTCTTCTAGTTTCTAGCTGGGCTGAAGGCAAATATAAACTAGGACCTTTGCAGTGAATGTTTTGCAACAGACTGCTGTGTGGGAGACCAGATTGCTTTAGAGTGAGAAGCAGCAGCATGGAAAATAATCAGGAACTGAGGAAAGGCAAGACAGCTAAATTCAGACCTTAACCTACAAGGAGCTGTCAGAAGAGAAGGGGGTTGTGTTTGCCATCTGGCTGGCAGTAGAAGGCTTGAGAAGTGCTCTGATGACATCTTGTCATCAAGCAGGTGAATCTGAGGGGGAGGCAGGACTTGGTTAAGGTGGAGAGGTTTCATGGAAGCTACTTGTGGGCCATGAGAGCAGTGAGTGTCTGTTCAGTCATGCCTTTGTTGGAGAAAGCTGCAAAGACCTGAGGTGTGAAGTGAAACTACAAATCTTGAACACTTTGTTTTGTGTCTGACCACAGCAATTCAATTAGCTGTGGTTTCCACACCTTTGGCTTTAGACACCAATTTAAGTGCTACATCATTCAGGAGTTACAGTGTACTTGTCCTGCAAAGAACTACGAATTCATCTGCTCTTAAAAGCATTGCTGCCTAACTGTACAAGAACAGTTCAAAGAATGAAACCTCATACGTCTTGTGATTGTGTCTCTCATAAACATGTGGAAGGAGGAGTAGCTTATTCAAGCCTGGTTTCAAAATTATACGGTATAGCTTAAATCACTGTATGCTAGCATAATTTGTCTGTGCTGGAGGGTTGTTTTTTTCTTTCTTTCATTAACTATGCTAGCAGAAGAAAGTTACACTTTATGCAAGAGTTATTCCAGTAGAAAACTGAAAACTGAGCAGCCTTCTGTGGAGGCCAACAGTTGCTGCAATTGAAATCTTGAGAGGCTGGGGCTCTGAAGAGCCCACTTGTCCACTCCCCAAGATGAGTAATGCTTCTGATTTTTTTTAAGGAGTAGTGCAGGGTACAGAGGACAGTGCAGCTTGAACACTCTTACCACACTAATGGAAAAAAATTATTCTTTGCAGCAAAAGATGACATCTATATTTTTGCTCATTGGTCATCTCATTCTACTGACACCTCTGTTCAATGCTGGTAAGTTAAATACATTGCTGAAATTGCCATTTTAGAAAAGAAATCCTTCAAGAGATGAATTGTGTGGTTTTAGTAGAAAGGAGTTACTGAGAGCAAATAGTGGATTTGCGGTTTGGTTTTGCTTCAGCATATTGAAGATATACTGAGTGCCTTTTCTTGGACTGAAGTTGCACTGGGGATGGAATGGATAAATTGACATAAATCTATGCGGCCAGATTTAAAAATGTTCAGGGTACTGAGGCTTTGATTAGCTGCTCCCTGATTCCTATGAAAAAAGTCCAAAGAGATTGCCTTCCTTGATTTAGCTGTTGAATGCCTTCTTTGAGACATCCTGAAAGGCCTGGAGTAGGGCTTTTTCTTTACAATTAGTTAGTAATATTTTTAATGATGGATCTAATTTTTCAGTAAAGTTTAGAACTACATTAATTAATGATACTTGTCTTGCTGCTCTCGGCATAAGCAGTCTAATATTAATGTCTCTGGATTAGTTTAAGTTCCATAGGGACCTACTTGGAAATCTTTAAATTAGATGATAGGAAGATGGTAGGTCTGGAAAGATTACTGAAGACTTTTTTTATCATTGAATACATTAGCTTTGTATTTATACAGTTGTTCAGCAAGATCTGTAAAATCAGTCATTTTGCAGTTTCATAGAAATTCAGTCTTGCGCATGTATGCAAAAGTTTGGAAGCATTTAAAGTCTGCTTTATAGCCACATGGCCTCCTCTCTTCATGCTAAACTGGTATTCTCTAAGTGGTTTTCACTTGCAGGTTTGGGTTCTTGATGACTTCTTGCAGTATCTGTCCTTTCTCTGGTATTGTTTTGGCTGATGTTTAAAAAACTTGCTTGCTAGGCTGCATGATTGTGTCTTGTCAACTTGTTACACAGCCATAATTATAAAAATTCTGTTTATGCTCACCTTTTACGTGATGTCCAGCATAATGTTGATAAATTAAAGGGCCTTCTGGATAAGAATGACGGAAACTGCAAATGTAGTAAGGAAATAATAAGTTATAGTCAAGACTTCTTAATCTAAATACTGTGCCTCTCCAAATGTCCTTTGTATTATGACATGTTGGTTCACCAGCTTCTTTGATGTGTTGAGGTCTTGATCTCTTTCCATACCACCTTGTGCTTCAGGTCAAAAAAGATCTTTCCCCCCCTCCCCTTTTTTTTTCCTAGTTTGTTTTTGGCCACACAGTCATAATGGCCAGAGTACTGTGAGGAGCTCTGCACTGCTACTGTCTGTGCCATGCTTTTGTAGATAGTATTTAATTAAGTATCTGGTAATTCTGCAAAAGTACTAACATGCTTAAATAAGAAGGACATGACAGGCAAGTTGTGAAGCTTGTGTTGCCTGGTGAATCCCATGTATCTTCTTACACCCTTGTTTGCACTGAGGCCATTGGACTTACATGTGCTTCTTGCTGACTGCCTTAATAGAAGGATGTTGTCACTTTAGCTTTGTAAAGCATGTGTTTTAGATCCTCAACTAGAAGATGCTAACCAAACAAAAAATGGTAGCCTTGTGATGTTTTAATGGTAAATTGTTACAGAAAGTTTATTTTCTAATTTTGTGTAACTTGGAATGGGTATTAATACTTCTAAAACATAAAAGTATACAGATTAAAAGCATTTTTTTCTCTCTTTTTTTTTTTTTTTTTTAATAGAAGAATGCATTATTTGTGATTACTTTGTGCTTGTTGGAGAGCCTATAGCTGTTAGTTGTCCAATAATTACATTGCCAGTGCTTCACTCTGGTTACAATCTGACGTGGTATAAAAATGGTAGTGCTACACCAGTAACCACAGAGAAAGATGCCAGGATCCATCAACGAGAGGGTTTGCTTTGGTTTATTCCTGCAACACTGGAAGATGCTGGACTTTATGAATGTGATGTAAGGTAAGGAAGGGAGGAGAGAAGGAGGAAACAACTGGGTTGCTAATGCTTACAAGTGTGATAATATATTCCTGGAACTGGAGTGTACCGAATTTGTTTAGGTACAGAGCTTAGATCAGTTAAAAGTACTGTCTTGACCATGCTTTTTGTTTCTGTGTGCTGCCTTTTTTTTTTTTCTTCCACTCATGTAGCATTGAAAAAGGGGTTCGTACGGAAGACTTTTTATCTTAAAGCATGATAGCCTGTGTGGGTTGTTTTTTTGTGTTTGTTTTGGATGAAGTGTTAAGGTCACAGGGAAAAGTCTTTAACTGCTTCAGCTTTTCCTGTGTTCAGATTGCTGTTTGATACTGACAAATCAGAAGAACATTTTGGTTTCATCATTGATCGTGGTTAAATGGAAGAAGGATCTAAGAGGAGCAAACACTGCGTGCTATCCAGTATCACCACATACAGACATTCTGGAAAACTTAGCAACTTTTTGTGAATCATTTAGAAATTTACAAATTAAAAGTCAGAAAACCATTCTTACATTTTATTTTAAAACATTACCAAATGTTACTGGTCAAGAACAAGAATGCACGTGAAGAGCAAAGCAATGTGCTAGTTAGCTTTAGAGACAGTGAAAGTAATGCATCCCCAGTACTGCTCATAAGATCTGAGAAGATTGAAAAAAGGTATAGATTCTTTTCAGCTCTTTGGTACTTTAAAGCTCTTGGCATATTTACAGCTCAGATTAGTGCACTGGATTTCACCACTTCAGGTGGTCAAATCTTATTTATAATGGCTGAAATTCACTGTGTGCTGAACAGGAAAGTAATTTTAGGACTGAACACAGAAATTGTTCTTTTCCTTGTGGTCTTGCCACAGCACACTGAGAACAGCCAATGCTGGCTTCTCCCATGACCCAAAATCTGTTTTAGTAGTTACTAGTTATGTGTACTGCTGTGCATACAGTACACCAGTTATGCTGAAGGCATTTGGGTTGTCAGTGTAGTAACAGTGATCAGCAGAAATTTCCAGTGTGGGCAGTGGTCACAGGCCTTTGCACCTTCGTGCTCCAGGGTCAATAATGAAGCTAAAATTGAAGATTAGAAGAAATGTAATCCTTTTAACTGAGTAGCTTTGAAGAATTTTACTTTAATCTTTTCTGCTATGTTTCTAGTTACTCTAGAGATGTGTTCCCATAGGCACCTTGCATCCCTGGCTTGCATAATGTCAGAGGGACAAAAAAAACTTGCTAAAGTTCAGTTGTGTCAACTGTAGGCTACATTTTGTGCATCAGTCACTTAAATATTAATTACAAGTTTGTCGAGATGCAGTATAGAGAAGTTGAAGACAGGACTCTCAAAACATGCAGTTTACTTTTCTGGAAACTTCTCCCTTAACATAGCATTATGAAAAGAAGAGTTGAACAATGAATTAATAGAGACTGTTCCTTTACTCCTGGTATAGGCTTCTGGTTTCTAGTGCCATCTCTCTCTCCTCTGCAGAGATACTGTACCACAGGTTCGTGTGAGCTCTTGGTGTGAAGTGGTTTCACATTGATATCACACCTTGATGTATATGTTATTCAAAAGCTCTGTCTCTCTTCTGCTGAGAGTTACAGTCTGGGTTTTTTTGGTATGTCCCTCCAAGGAATGCTGAGGTGAACCTGTCTTCTGTTCATTTGGCACCAAGGGTGTTCCAGTGCAGATATGTTTTGGATTAGCCTGAATGACTGTGTGTTGGCAGATGTAGTGCTGAAAATGGCAAGACTGGGTTGCTGCTGTAGGCTCCACAGGACTTCTCAGTTCTGGCATCCCCTCTGTTGCTTGCAGAGCGAACCCCACTTCTGCTTGCAACAAAATAAATCAGAGCTTATTCCCATCTCTTGGTCTGGAACAGGGGGTGAGGAGCTGAGGGTGGTGTTTAAGGGCTAGGGTGGTTGTAGCAGGGGCGTTAGAGGCAAGGCTGGTGGAGATGCTGAAGTCCCTCTCTGTAAACTTCCTGACTTGCTGTAAACAAGGAACTTTATTGTTAATGACCTGACTTGTCTGCTATTCTAATTACAGGAGCCTCAACCACTCTAACAAAAAAACTATAAATTTAACAGTTTTTAAAAATGATAATGGTTTGTGTTTTAATGGAAAAATGAAGTTTGAACAAAAAGTGATGAGCACAAATACTGGAAAGATTATATGCCCTGATCTAGAACATTTTAAAGATGAAGACAATAATCAGCCTGAAGTACACTGGTATAAGGTATTGTGCATATGTATTTTGGATATTCTGAAATACTCTATTTAAAATGTGTTAGGAAGTAACTTTGGAGAGCAGCTTTTGGAAGGGAAGGTTTGTTTTCTCTACAATTTAAGTAAGGCACCTATCTTGCTACACTATTGGGGAGGTGTAAGGAGGTATGGGAGGCATATTTTAAAAAAACAACTGTCCATTTTTGGATTGCAAGTTTTTCCAGAGTCAAAACCACGTGTTTTGGTTTGTTGATGTATGAAAATTTAGTTTATTCTTTGATTATTTTATGTAGATAAGAAGTTTAAAAACTTGGATGTTTCTTGAAATGCAAGGGTCTTCATAATTATTTCCATTTCACAGAATATTAAGCTTGTCCTGTCTGTTGATTATGGTGTGGTATTTTTTTGCCGCTTGCTCTGATTCTGCCAAAATACTCCGTAGACTATGCAAGTGTAGAAACATGTATTTTGTCTATGTTAGGGTAAAATTCTAAAGTAGTTCAAATCTTAAATCTGATGCTGGTATTAAAGTAGCTACGTGGGCCTGTACATGTAAAATAACCTTGGCGCTGCAGCTGTACATCTTTTGAGATGAAATGATTCTAAAGATTTTGATTGCAAAGATGCTGTGAGGCTATGCAGGGTGGAAGTCAGGAGGTCTAAAGCCCAGCTGGAAATTAATCTGTCTTCAGCAATCAAGGACAACAAGGAATGTTTCTATAAGTATGTGAGCAGCAAAAGAAAGACCAGGGAGAGTCTCCATCCCCTGCCAGATGCAGGAGGAAACATGGTAACAAGTGATGGGGAAAAGGCTGAGGTCCTTAATACCTTCTTTGCCTCAGTCTTTAATAGCAAGACTATTGGGGGAATCCAGCCTCCTCAGCCAGAAGACAGAGACTGGGAGAACAATTTCCCTGCAATCCAGGAGGAGACAGTCAGTGACCTGCTGCATCACACAGACGCACACAAGTCTATGGGACCGGATGGGATACACCCGAGGGTGCTGAAGGAGCTGGCTGGGGTGCTCGCCAAGCCACTTTCATCATTTCCCAGCAGTCCTGGCTGACTGGGGAGGTCCTGACAGATTGGAAATTGGCCAATGTGACGCCCATCTATGAGAAGTTTTGGAAGGATGATCTGGGAAATTCCAGGCCTGTCAACTTGACTTTGGTGCTCGGGAAGCTGATGGAGCAGCTCATCCTGAGCACCATCATACAACACACATGGGACAACCAGATGCTCAGGCCCAGTCAGCATGGGTTTATGAAAGGCAGGTCCTGCCTGACAAACCTGATCTCTTTCTATGACAGGGCGACTTGCTTATTGGATGAGGGAAAGGCTGTGGATGTTGTTTGCCTTGAATTTAGCAAGGCCTTTGACACCGTTTCCCACAGCATTCTCCTGGTGAAATTGGCTGCTTGTGGCTTGGATGGGCACACGCTTTGCTGGATAAAAAACTGACTGGATGGCTGGGCCCAAAGAGTTGTGGTGAACGGAGTTAAACCCAGCTAGTGGCTGGTCACAAGTGGTGTCCCCCAGGGCTCGGTTTTGGGGCCACTCCTGTTTAATATCTTTATTGATGATCTAGACGAGGGGATCGAGTGCACCCTCAGTCAGTTTGCAGATGACACCAAGTTGGGTGGGAGTGTTGATCTGCTCGAGGGTAGGGAGGCTCTGCAGAGAGACCTGGACAGGCTGGAGCCATGGGCTGAGGCCAACTGGAGGAGTTTCCATAAGGCCAAATGCCGGGGGCTGCCCTTGGGCCACAACAACCCCCAGCAGCGCTACAGGCTTGGGGAGGAGTGGCTGGAGAGCTGCCAGTCAGAGAGGGACCTGGGGGGGTTGATTGACAGCCGGCTGAACAGGAGCCAGCAGTGTGCCCAGGTGGCCAAGAAGGCCAAGGGCATCCTGGCTTGTGTCAGCAATAGCGTGGCCAGCAGGGACAGGGAAGGGATCTTACCCCTGTACTCGGCACTGGTGAGGCCGCCCCTCGATTCCTGTGTTCAGTTTTGGGCCCCTCACTGCAAAAAGGACATTGAATGACTCGAGCGTGTCCAGAGAAGGGCAACGGAGCTGGTGCAGGGTCTGGAGCACAGGTCGTACGGGGAGCGGCTGAGGGAACTGGGGGTGTTTAGTCTGGAGAAGAGGAGGCTGAGGGGAGACCACATCACCCTCTACAGCTACCTGAAAGGAGGTTGCAGAGAGCTGGGGATGAGCCTTTAACCAAGTAATAAGCGACAGGACAAGAGGTAAAGGCATCAAGTTGCACCAGGGAAAGTTTAGACTGAATATTAGGAAGCATTTCTTGACAGAATGGGTTGTTGGGCATTGGAATGGGCTGCCCAGGGAGGTGGTGGAGTCCCCATCCCTGGAGGTGTTTGTGAGTTGTGTTGACATAGCTCTGAGGGACATGGTGTAGTTGGGAACTGTCAGTGTTGGGTTAATGGTTGGACTGGATGATCTTCAAGGTCTTTTCCAACCTAGATGATTTTATGATTCTGTAAACTGCTTATCAGTCAGGGAAGAGAGAAGGAAGTTTTTCACTGTATTTGCATTGGCACAAAACCAGTAATACACACCATAGCACAAGGACTGCTAGAGCAGCTCTCATTCATCTCTGAAGTAAGAATGCAGTCATTATTCTCAGAAACTCTGCTACATGTCTAATAATGAGCTTCATGTCATCAAGCTTCATGTTAGAGTGTAGTGATGAGAGATAAGAACCCACATTGTGGCTTTCAAAAAAAATCAGTATTTTGCAAGTGTATTAATAATCACTGGAGTTCAGTAACTTATCAGATTCTTAGTTCCCTTAAATCACAGGTACTTTTGATATATTTAGGAATGTAAGCCTGGATTTCTTGAAGACAAGCGACTTCTTTTGGCAGAGGGTGAAAACGCTGTCTTGATTCACAATGTAACTCTACAAGACAGAGGAAACTACACATGCCGTATGGTATACACATATATGGGAAAACAATATAATGTTTCACGAACCATGAGTCTAGAGGTTAAAGGTGAGTGCATTAAGGTTATTCTTTTTTTGACTCTGCTGTAAATATTTGTATGCAGACATAAGCTATTTGGCATGTTATTTTTCAGCTCTGTGAAATTAGAGTTGCAAATCTTTAATTTTTTCCTGAATGTAAAGTTAAAATACAATAATGCACGTTGCTACCCTTGAGCATTGCTTCTGAGGAAGAATTATCATGGTGAAATGAGAAATGTGGGCTTAGGAATAAGAATTAGGAGGAGGCAGTGGTTATTAGGGGGTGTGTGTGGGGTGTTTTTGCTAAAACAAATAATGCACCATTACATAAATTATTTAAAATAAAAAAAGAGGAATTTTTGCTGAGACCACAGCAAAACACCTGCTTGTGGCCCTGTTGGTGAATTTGCTTACAAAGTTCACTAGAATCTCAATTGAATGGAAAGGAGATGTGACAAGCTGTATAAATACTACAAAGTTGTTCAGGCTTTCTCTGGAAAGGATTAGCTTACTGTTGGCACTTGCTTAAGCTTTTCTGCACACAGGACTCGGAACTGGCTGTTTCCCTCTCTCAGTACTGTAATTTATTGCTGTGATTATTGTGATTGCATCTTTGTAGGCAGCATTGCTGACAGCCTGACCATGCCATGATAGTGGCCCTATCAGAAAAGTTGGCTCTAGGTAGAATGTCCATCTTTACAGATTAAATAAAACTTCTGATTTTAAAGAGGGGATACAAGAACAGTGGGTTGTTAGCAGTGAGTCTCTATATTGTGCAGAACGATACAATTTCAGCCCAGTTTAAGTGTGTGCTTGTTTACTGTTACTTAAATAGATATTCACTTGGTCTAGGAGGTCATTGATACAATCCCTCTTTCTCTTCTTTATCCATCTCTCTGACAAAGTTTATCATATTTTTTTGTTTTGTTTTTTGATTTTGTATTACTTCAATATCAACTGCAAGTAAATTTGAGATATTTTTATTTTTCTAAAGTATTTTTAAGGTAAGCTAAAGCGCTTTTTTTAACTTGAAAGCTAAAATAGAGTAACTTGGATAGAGTACAGCAATTCTTATATTTTCTGTTGTAAATTTGAAACTGGTATTAAGTAGGGCACTACAATAGTACCAAACAATAAAACCATTGTAAAACTATCAGTTGATGTATGTTGTGGAACTCTTCTTGCCTGAAGGTTTTTTTTTTTTCTCTTCGTTTCTGTTAGAAGGACCACTGCAGATGAGACCAGAGTTTATTTATCCGAAGAACAATACAATTGAAGTAGAACTTGGTAAGTAGTGACTATTTAAGACTTCATTAACATTCAAATAAGCTAAATAAGTAAAACAAATAAGCTCCTAGTCTTTCTGAAATAACACATGAACAGTTCCACTGACTTCATCAAGACTGGGAGACAGGCCCATGGGTTGAGGATATCTGGAAGACAGACGGTAGAACATGATTCCCACAAGTAGTCTGGAGTGAGAATAACTGTGTGCCTAAGATTGGAGTCTCTTGACCAGCAGTGTTGGGTGGGATGCATTTGGTTTTGTTACTGTTGCCATCTGTCCTTGGTACCACTCTTCAGTATATGTGTCTTGACCTATCCTCAGTACCTGTGGAAATATGGTTACATATATGTAACATGTTAGGATGGTTACTAGTTGACCAGTAGTTTTTCCTCCTCCTGTATGTTTCCTGTCTCCGTTCCCTCTCCACAACCTGGATTTTATTCCTTATTCTAGGGGATTAAAAGATTTCAGATACTGATCTTCTGTGAAACAGCGAGCTGCTAGTTGATGGGTATCCCAGATATTATGTTAGAAATCTCTTAAATAATATTGTAGATAGAAGGAATAACTTCTTCCCAGTGAGGACAGATAGGCAATGCAGCAGGCTGCCCAGAGAAGGTGTGCAGTCTCCATCCTTGGAGGTTTTGGGACCTGACTGGATAAAACTCTGAGCAGCCTGGTCTGACCTCAGAACTGGCCCTGCTTTGAGCATGAAATTGGACTAGAGATCTTACAAAGACCCTTCCAACTTCAATTATTCTGCAGTTCTATGGGGCAAGTATATGGTATACAAGTCTTTTTCTAAGCAAACCTATATGTGTTTAGATTGCACCAGAATGGAGTCCAGAAGAATGAGTTTTGGAGCTGCTTGAACTGTAACTTTTGTTCTCATTTTGCACCAAGGAGAACTGTTTCAAACAGAATATTTGATTAAAAAGGGCATCAGCTGATTTTGGAGAGGTGTGATTGACTGTCTACTAGAATTTCCCAGTACAGGATCCAAGCTGTCTTGTAATCTTTTGAGGAAGGTTTATTACCAGTTAGCTCATGAGGGAAGCTTTGAGGAAAGGTTGCACTGGGGCTCTGGCACTGCATGGGAGCTGAGGCCAGAGCGTTGTGGATTATTCTTATGTATGTCACACTGAAGGTAGTCCCATGTTACACAGCTACTTTTGCTGTTGCTTTTTCTGACGTTGAACTTGTAAATACTGTATGTATCAGGTGTTCTTTTCTCATGTTGAGGCTTCATGCTTCTTTTCACATCATGTGAAACACTTTGGCCCAAATTCTAACTTTGGGTATATGGTATTAGAGTGAAGTGAACAACACTGAAATACTGGTGGGTTTTGTGGTTTTGTTTGTTTGGGTCTGTTTTTTGTTGCAGTTGTTTTGGTGATTTTCTTTTTTTTTTTATTTCATTTTGACCTCAACAGCTTGTGAAAGATATCTCATTCTGAAGCTGCCAGGTTCTGGTGAGGATGAGTAGATTTTGACTAGAATAATGAATGAGCTTTAATAGAAATTATGTTCCTCCAAAGTCCAGAAGGCCTTGTTTTAAACAGTGGGAATATTCAGGGTCTGATACAAACAGTATTATTTTATAGGTTTACAGTCCTGCAGTCTTCAGGTTGTTATTTAATTCTGTTGGAAATACTCTGAAATGGCTCAGTAGCCTCTTCTTTTCTGGTGATTACATCTTCTCTGGCTTCATTACAACTACATGCCTGAAAGTTTTATTTATACTCTTCCACTAATAAGGAAATCTGTTCACCAGATTTTAGACTGAAATAGGGAGACTTCCCATGGTCATTTCTTACCTTACACAACCCTAATCTTTATATGTGAAAACTTTCCTTTTCCTTTGTAATTGTAACTGTTGAAGAAACAATGTAATATTACTATGAGGCTTCCCTGTACTGCATCTCCCACCCATTAAAATGTGTAAATCTCATCCCCAGTTCTGACTGGTTATTAGTTATGACTTCCAGTTTAATTCAGAAAAATTCTTACCAATGCAGCCTCTACTCAGAAGAAACCTGATCTGCATAGGCCCTTTAGAGGCTCTTTAATTTACTGAAGATATCCTATAGGACTTCCTTAATCCTTATAGTACTTGCTGAGAAAATGGATAATTTAGCAATTATTAGTCCAGGGGATGCCTGTGACTCAGACTATATTAAGATGTGTTATGGGACATCTTGTTCAGACTCCTTATTTTAGAATAGCATTTGGTCCATATTTGTTATGACACTCATTAACTAAAAGCTGCTGGTATTATTGGATGCCTTAGACCTGCTAAGATGAAAAAACCTTGATTGCCTTATAGACATTAGGAAAGCAGTCACATGTGAGACTAAAAGGAGACACAAAGCTTTCATCACAAAGTGGGTTTATTGTGGCTACTGAACAACTACGAATGATTCCTTACTAGAGGGGGACACTTTAAAAGAAGTTAGTGAAGTTTTTTTGCTGCTTTTTAAAAAGGCACTGCCATTCAA
Source organism: Athene noctua (assembly GCF_965140245.1). Classification (NCBI taxonomy): domain Eukaryota; kingdom Metazoa; phylum Chordata; class Aves; order Strigiformes; family Strigidae; genus Athene; species Athene noctua. Next base: position 194,661,528 of record NC_134037.1, read on the forward strand.
AAATAATATTCTCTGTTCCTTTAATGGGATGTTGGGGAAAAAAAATCTTTGCTCTTATTAAATGCCTGGCTGCCTGTGGGGCAGAACCTGGAAACACCTGTGTGCCTTTTGAATGACATATGGCAGGAGAAGGATGTTTAGAAACTGAGCACTACATTCCTGAATGTATGAAAATGGAGGGCATGAAACACTCGAGGAGTTTTGAAGAGCTTTTCCTTTTGAAGAGCTGTGCAATGCATTGAACCACATCTTTAGAAAAATTCATTATTGTGATGAAAAGACAGAAGAGAGGTCCCCAATGTCTTCCATGATTTCTATGTGAATTCTTGTTCAAGTAACTGCTCTGCATGTGAGCTAAAGGTTTAATTCCATACTTTTGATAGAGACTATCCCTTGATGGAAGCATCTAAATCTGATGTGTTTCTAGGAAATGAAACACTGAGATCTTTACATAGGTGAACAGAGAGCCTACCTTCTCCTATCAAATCATAACTTCCATAGGTAAAATATAGAATGAAAGGACTCCAAGAAAGCTGCTTACATTCCTGTAAATGGAGCTCTCTGAGGTACATAAATATATTCTGCAGCTTGGCTTGCTTTCTTAATACTGAGGTATTCTGTAAGATGTGGACTCTCGGTAGCAAAGGAGCTGAGTGACAGCTGATCTTGCTCTGGGAGCAGAGTGTGAGAGTATTCAGAAACCATCCCAGTGGACAGTGTTGGCCAAAAGACTGATCTGGAGTAAAGATATGCATGGTCACTAAGAATGGGATTCTGCTCCAGGGTGTAGTTGTCTAAATTTGGGTATCTGCATATGAGCTAGCATCCTTAATTCATGCTGTTATCAGTGGGGGGTTGGGGCTTAATTCAGTTGCTTACACACAGATGACTAGTGCCGTTTTAGGTGGTCTAACTCTAGCAATGCAGGTTTCTTGGAAGTTCCAGAGTCCTGTCTGCCATCTCTATACAGATGCCTTGGATGCTGGAGGGCATCTCAGATGTCACCATACTGTGTACATGCAACTAATATGGGCCCTGGAGATCTTTCAGTGGAGTCAGTGGAGTCCGGAGAGCCGTTCAGTTGATAAGGTCCAGGTGCCTACTTTAGTGTGAGTGGACTCCAGCAGAGCTAAACTCTGTTACTAGCTTAGGCATCTAGCTTACATGTAGATGTGAACATTTAGACACCTACATTTAGAGTAGAATTTACATTCAAATTGGAGACACCCAAGGGCAGATTACAAATGGATGAGTTTTAAGGACTCTGCTTTTCATGAAGTAAGTGGGCTTTTTGATATCCCTCCTTTTCCCAGCTGTTCCCATATCACTTGATCCTGCTTCTGTTACAAGACCTTCAATTGCCGTGTTTAAATTTTTTTTTTTTTTTTTTTTGTAGGCTCTCATGTAGTTATGGAATGTAATATATCAAGTGGCATAAATGGCTTGATTCCATTCTGGCAAGTTAATGATGAGGATGTCGATAGCTTTGATAGCACCTACAGGGAACAGTTTTATGAGTAAGTATTCTTACACATTGAATTGTAAGTGCATTTGTAGGTGAAGTAATCTGCAGTTAATTTGCAGTGAATTCACCATACAGTCAAATGTCAATAGTCACCAAAAGACTGATTAGAAGTCTGCATCAAGTACATTATATTCTTATTGCTTGGTTTTGAAAACAATAACCACTTTTAAATACTGATGTATCTGATACAAATGTAATGAAGCAGTTGTATGTAGGTTTTTATAATGCTGCTGTGAAACATATAATTTCATAAGGTTTATTTATGCATTTGTTCTTATGCAATCCTTCTTACTAATACATTAAAGCCTGCCCTCTGTCATTAATATGGGAAGGATAGATTGTTCAGAAGCAAAAAATCACCCAACTTGGTTTTGTTTGAAGTTGGCCCTTTTCTGAGTACAGACACAGCTGCCAATGCTCAAGAACACAAAGCAGAAGTTCTTGCTGCAGGATATTTTAGGGCATTTTTTATGGTCAGAAAATTTAAATACAAGCTGATAAAACCAGCAATTCTTTTGAGAGAGTAGGACCTTTGTTGGTGGCTGTCTGTGCTGTAGCAGAGTGTGGATGTACTGTTCGCTTTTCATTGTATCAATCACTGCTGTTAAATATAACCCTTAAAATGTAGTGCAAAGAAAGGAAAAAAAACAACCCTCAACTGATCAGTTCATGCTGACACAGAAGCATTGCTGTCTTCACCAAGTGCCACAATCAGTGCAAAATATGGCTAGAGTTAGGTTGCACACTGCTTTTAAAATGATGTTTTAATTCATCTGTGTCTGGCCTCCTGAAGGGATCTTAGTTCTACTTTGTCCCCAAGCTCCTTTAGGGGGAATTATTACCTTCATTAAAGATCTGTATACTTTGTTGTTTTGCCTATAAATATTAGGGCCCTAGCTTATGATTTCTTAAGGCACAACTAAGTCCATTATTCTTTAGGACATGAAATTTCTCAGCTTTACCAGATAAGACACATGTGCAGCTCTGTATAGCTGTTTAAAGTTATAATAACTTCAGCTTCTTCTGAAATCAGCTTGATCCTGCTATTAAACACTTCTTCCTGAAAAGCATTTAATATATTTAACTTGAAGCAATTCTCTGTTAAGATTTTTGGCTTGCTTGGAAGTGATTTCCATTTCTGATCACTGTCTTGCCTGATAATCTCCCCTTGCCAGAGATGGAGATGTGCAAATACATCCTATGCAAGTTCTAATTAGGATTAATAGTTCCAAGTAAGTTAACCAGTATCAGTGAAATTAATCTAATTGCAATAATAATGTTTTATTTCAAAAGATAGTTGAAATTTCTCAGTAATTAAATTTGTGAAGCATTTGCTATTAGCAAAGGACACTAGGAATGGCCAGCATTATGGACTTGAGGGCTTACCCCTAGGAGGTAACTCTTTTCTCTGCTGGGAGAAAAGTTAAAACTGACTTGAACAAATCTGAACATGTTGTAAAATGATGGGGTTTGCATTGGTATCCTATGTAGAAGTTGCTGGCAATTATTTATGTAATAGAAACCAGCTCTTCAGGGTATTCTGCAAAATGAGTTTTCCTCCTTGAGTACATAAGGTGATGTCACTTTGGTATATAGAGTAGGATACCAGCTTGTAGGTACCTTCTCACTGTGTCCCTTCCCACCTTATACTGGTAAAAATCTACCTTAGAGCGTGATGGTGTTTAGCAGGATAGCATATTATATGCCCAAGCCTCTTGTGACAATAAACATTGGACATAAAGGCGTTATCACCATGTTTGTTGTCTTTCAACATGAGGGTCGCCCACCTTTTGTGAATTTTGTTTATAATTATTTCTTGTGTTGGTTGGTGCCATTGACTGTGGACACTGTGCTCAGGGAGTCTTTTAGTATGCCTAGAAGGGTTTTGGCTTCATCATCGGTATAAAGAATTCTGGAAGACGATTTTTTTCTTGACGCTTTTATTACTAGTTATTAATGGTTTGAATAGTCTTTCAATGACAAAATCATTTGGGTTGGAAGGGACCTCTTGAGATTGCCTAGTCCAACCCCCCTGCTCAAGCAGGGTCAGACAGAGCAGGTTGCTCAGGGCTGTGTCCAGCTGGGTTTTGAATATCTCCACAGGTGGAGACTTCACAACTTCTCTGGGCAACCTGTCCCAATGTTTGACCATCCTGACAGTAAAAAACAGTGTTCAGATGGAATTTCAGATGGGAAAGTGTTTCAGTTTGTGTGTATTATCTTGTCCTGTCAGTGGACACTACTGAAAGGAGCCTGGCTCCCTTTTTTCCACTCTCTCCCATCAGGTATTTACACACATCAATAAGATCCAACCTCCTGCCCCAGAGTCTGCTCTTCTCCAAGGCTGAACAGTCCCTGCTCTCTCATATGACACATGTTTCGCTCCCTTAATCATTTTTATGGTCCTGTATGGTAAATCCCCATCTCTTGTACTGGGGAGCCCAGAGCTGGCCCCCTGCTCCAGGTGTGACCTCGCCAGTGCTGAGTAGAGAGGAAGGGTCATCTCCCTCAACCTGCTGACAGTGCTGCTCTTAATGCAGTCCAGGATGCCTGGGGACTGATTATACCTCCTCAGGTGCAAGATTTGCATTTTGCTTTGAACTTCATGAGGTTCCTGTCAACCCATTTCTCCAGCCAGTCAGGGCAGCATGACCTTTTGGTGTTTTGAGTTTTGTATCATCTTCGAAACTTCTAATGGTGCACTTTGTCCCACCCAGCAAAAAAACCCCCAACAACCCCACGTGTATGGAAAATGTCAAATCACCTCTGGTCATGAAGCTGTTTGTTACAGGGGTGATACTTACTGTGCTTCAATGGCTTCTTAGGTTTATAGAAGTAAAAAATGAATGCTCTTTTATTTGTGGATAGATGAATCTATCTCATATTAAGCCCTGCTACTTCAGTTTCCCTACAGATGTTTTCTTTCTACCCTTTTTTTAATGACAGAGAGGGGATGCCTCATGGACTTGCTGTATCTGGAACAAAATTTAACATTTCAAAAGTGCAAGTGAAGGATTATGCTCATAAATTTTTCTGTCACTTCATATATGGTTCTCAACAATTTACAGCCTACATAAAATTGGAACGTCCAGGTAAGAGATCTCATCTTGATAAAATGGTGATCGATGATGCTTACTTCACAGTTAGTTTGATAACACCCTACCTAGAGCTAAAACTGCATGACGTACCATTGTGCAAAGTGGGCATTGCAGCTCAGTACCTTTTCTTTGTGAATTTTTCCTAGCAAAATTTAAGAAAACAGCACTTTAAATTTGCTTTCTCTTCTTTCATTCAGTGTTTTAGGAAACATTAATGGAAAGACTCCAATTTATTTGAAGCAAGTATGAGACCTCAGTGGTATGCTGTGCTTCATTTGACAAACTTGTACTTAAAGAAGCATGTGGTTCAGAGGAGATTGTGTATCTAGGAAAGCAGTGAGAATGGCCAATAACAAAGTGTGGAACAGACTATCAAAAAGACATGAATGTATATGTGGACCTGGTTGTCCTGTCCTTCAGTAACAAATACTGGGCTCAGATTGCCAGGAGAAAGAAAAAAAAAAAAAAATCTATTAGTTAAGAGAAATACTAACAATAATGATAGTGAGGGAATGAAATAGATTACTTGGAAAGGTTATGGACTTTTCATTACGGATGCATGTGCTGTGTTATCACTGTGTCCATAGGCTCATGCATGGTGATAGGAAGCATCATGCCACTTGTTTGAGACCCCAGTCTTGTGCCTAGAGGCACAGATAAATTTGACCTGTTGCTGGTTAGCATGAAGTTCTTTCTTTAAGAGATGAACTTAAAGGTAAAGGTGAGCTTTAAAAACTCAGATGCAAGGTTGAAGAAAAAAACCCAGATACACAGAAAAGACAGATACACAAGATACCAGATACCAAATCAACAAATATAATGTGCCCATTTTTAAAAAATTTACCTGCAGAAGAGTCTCAGAGGCTTGTATGAGTTGGCTTTGTCAACCGTGAGCCAATCCTTTGACAAATATTCTCAAACTTACCTTTAACTGGCCACATTATAAACAAATATTTGACTGAAGGTGGATCTGAGCTCTAGTTTGTTACATAAGTTCTTCATAAATATTGTCAGGGTAGGATTTAACCTCAGAAATCCTTTAATATACATGAACTAAAAGCTGCAGTTTGGATAGGGTGTGTGTTTGTTTTAAGGACAACAAATGTATTAAAGACAACAAATGAGTAGGTTCAATGACAGATTTTCCAAAAGGCTAGAGACAATGGAAAGCTGGTTGGTCTGGGTAGAACAGCATGGTCAGGAAATCGCCTCCCCACTAACTTTCTTGCTGACCGACAAAATCTTCTGCAAGAATTCTCACTCTACTACTGCACTGGGATATATGTCAATATTTTGGTGTTTCAGCTGAAGAGTGCCTCATTTGTCACATTGCCAAGGTATCTTTCCTCTGAAAGGTAGAACTAGGCTTGTCAAGTAACAGTATTTGCAGAAAGCATACATGAAAAACTTTCTCCTATTCATTCATTCAATCCTTTTTAAAAAAAATATTTTAATGACCAAACAATTTTTTAACATGTCTTTTGTCTTTCTCTGGTTCTAGTGTGTAACTATTTTGTTTTCTCTCATCTTACTCCATTCTATGCAGCTCGGAACATTCAGGGTTACTTAATTGGAGGAGGAGTTTCTTTGGTTTTTTTAGTATTTTTCACTCTCTTTATCTACAAGATCTTCAAAATTGATATTGTACTTTGGTATCGGGACTCCTGCTATCCTTTCCTGGGTAAAAAAGGTATGTTTGTGTAACAGTGCCATGTGTTATAATGAGCATCCACCTTCTCGTGCAAAGCAATGAGTTGACCTTATAAAGTGTGATTGGTCTTCCTTGGGATTTTTGAAAGGGTAACGTGTTTTTAGGATGTTTAGAATTAGTTCAGATAACAAAAGTATCTACAGGGGGGAAAAACAGCAACTTTCCAGGAATCCAGTACTATTATTTCTTTCCCTGAAGATCCACTTCAGTGGTTTGACTGCTGTTCTGACAGGAGTTGTTCAAATTTCTTTTAATTACTGTTCTTACAGAAAGCAGTAATACAGTGGAATTGTTGGGTGTTTTTTATTTTCTATAGCCAAAACAGGACAAATTTCACTTCTTTTGTTTTCTATTTGAAGGCACTTCTGATTATTTTACTTTCTGCAAAATCCTGGCATTCAGAAAAATGTTGATAGGGGTGCTGTCTATGAGAGTATGCTGAAGTATGGGTCGCTTCCAAACATCTGAGAGTTGGTGCCTGGCTAGAGAAACAGAAAATATCTTCTAGAGGTATTGAGGTTCTGTTAGATTTTTTGTGAAGTCTCTTAAATTTAGTCTTTCTGATAAGTTTATTCTAAAATATCTAATACAATTCAGACCTTGAAATCTGTCAAATACTTAGTTTTTGTTTTCATGTCTAAGTGGTTGCTGTGTTTTGAAACTCCAGATTGCAAAAATGACCTATGCATTATATGGCAGCTGGAATTTTAAGTAGTCAGTTGTACTACTGGGACCACTATTTTCCAGATAATTCAGTGATAACATTTTTTTATTTAGAGTTCAAAAAAGAACATTCAACCTTACTTAATTTTGTAGGGGTTTTTTGCCTATCCAGATCCAGCATACTGAATTCTAGAAGGCTTGATTGTACAAATATTTCAGGCTTAGTGTAATTATAGATGCTTAGATGGTAGCAGGATTAGGACCTAAAAATGATTCAAGTGGGGAACAAACAGAATTTAGAAAATTTTTTAAAATTTGTTTGCTTGCTTGCTTTTGTGTCTTTAGAATCCATTTTTATATTAGTCCTGTTGCTCACTTTTTAGTTTCAGATGGAAAGATCTATGATGCTTACGTTCTGTATCCAAAAAACAGAGCGAGCTGCTTGTATTCATCAGATACTTTTGCCCTGAAGATATTGCCAGAGGTCTTAGAAGGACAGTGTGGATATAACCTCTTCATATTTGGGAGGGATGATTTACCAGGAGAAGGTAAGCTATCTGAAGAGAAATGACACTTGAGTTTTCTCATTGGCAGCTGCAAATACAACTCAGAAACAGGCATTCATTCAGATCTGATTCTAAATATCTTCCACCATCTAATGAGTTATGATTTTCTCGTTCTCTCTGGTGGAGAATGAGAAATACAGCACTGGGTGCTCCCATGAAGTCTGTTTATCTCAGCCTTTCCCTTGTCATTATGTATCTCTTCAGGTTGTTTCAGTGTCTGGCTAGCCTAGACATCTGGAGATGGAAGGATGATGAGGGGAAGAGGTGTTGAAATTGTGGCTGTGAATGATGGATAGTGTCAGGAAACATGGAAAAGTAGGTCTCATGAGTGGTGTGAAAAGAGCCTGTTGCTTTGAGGTGCCATTTGACAAGATGGCTTCTCTACTGTTTCACTTGTTTTCTCTGAGGATTGCTGTCAAACCAGTGGGATGCTATAAAGGGTTAGTGCAGGTGGAAAAAAAAGAACACAGAGCAACACTAAGTTATCGGGAACAACTGGCTGTATCAAAAACTGCTTGTCCATGGTGGAAGTTCCTATAAAGCATTGTCTTCCTTGCAAGGCTTTGAAATCATTGTGAAGGTTTTCTCTGTGTGCATATACACATTAAATTTAAGTTTCTAGCATCTGACACTGAAAATGGTGAAGTCTGTCCCACTGACTGTTTATGTGATGTGAAATGGTAAAAGTCTTCTCAATCCTTCCTGGTCCTATGATTTTAAAAATATAATACTGATACTGAATAAATTTGCAGAGCAGGCCTTAAATAGAAGTTTTCAAAAAAACAATTGGATGTGAATAAACCTATGTGAGGTGGTTCATGAATCACTTTTTTACATCTGAAGGCTTTTGGTAGTGGTTTGAGAAGGAAGGGTTCCCTGAAAAGTAGAATCTGAAGTGCTGCTTTATTCTTCTAGCTTGAAAAAATGCAATAATCTGTTCTCAGGGTTAACCTGTATGGGGTTTTTTTGTGGTATTTACCATATTTTGCTGTTTTAGAATTAATTGTCTGGAATGCCACTGAAGGGAGGATTCTTTGCTTTGTCTTCTGCTTATATGTAACAAAAACCAGTTAAGCATATCAGAACAAGCAGTTTAAGGAAAAAGGCCATAGTTTTATCTAGGCCTATATTTTTGGAACTTGTTTTTTTTGCAATTGCACCTATGACATTAATAAAATGGAATTAGAGAGATAACTTGATAGGTCTTTTCTGTTTATGCAACACAAAAATATAGACATGCAGTCTGATGGGGTCAGATTGTGTTGCATTGGCCAAATCTCAACTTGTTGGCTAACCCAATGTAACTGCTTGCATGCCCTTACCCTGTTCCTTTTTGTGAGCTAAAGTGTGTTGGCTCAAGTATCAAACAGTGAGTGAACCAGCTGCAACATGTTGGTAACAAAAACTAGAAACGTACAGCCTTAATTTTGCACAACCTTTTTCTCTACAGCTGCGATCAGCATTGCTGATGAAAAAATCCGTCAAAGTAGAAGAGTGATAATTGTTTTAGTACCAGAACCTTCCTGTTACAGTATTCTAGAAGACGTGTCTGAAAAGCAGCTAGCCATGTATAATGCTCTTATCCAAGATGGCATTAAAGTAATTCTCATTGAACTTGAAAAAATACAAGATTATGCTGCCATGCCAGAATCCATCAAATATGTTAAGCAAAAGCATGGGGTTATCCGATGGAAAGGGGACTTCTCAGAAAGGTCTCACTCAGCAAGTACCAGATTCTGGAAGAAAGTGCGCTACCACATGCCATCCAGAAAAAATGGATCTTCATCAGCATTGCATTTGTTACCAAAAAACCTTAATTCTCCCTAAATAACCAAAGAAAAATGACACCCGATGGCTAATTCAGTTCACGTAGTTGGTGATGGCTTGATTGAGGGTTACATGTATCTGTTTTGTGCAGACAATCTTGTCCAAATTTTCTGGATTGAAGGTACTACAACTTCATCTACAGACATGAATAATTTTTTCTTCAAGCCAGTTCAACAGAACACCTTGAACTGCTGTCAGCAGCACATTGATGACATGGAAACCACATAGGAAGTACATGAGGCCTTTTCCAGGAATTGCACTGTGATTTGATGGAATTCTTTTGGTATTAAAAATGGAAGGGGAAAACTGTCAAAACCCTCAGAAAACTCATTTCTTGCAATTAAAGGTTGAATATGACGGGAACTATATGAATTATAATTGTGATACTATGTCATGGGCATGGTTGATGCCAGTAAATGTTTTTGTTTCTTTTTTAATGAAATGACACAAAACTTTTCTTTTGTTACAAGTTTGTTATTTGCCTTGTTCAGTTTGCTGAAAGATAAATCCCTCTGTGTTACTGCATCAGTGACATAATCCAAGAGGAAAGGTAAGGGACAACCCCAGCCCCACAAAAGTGCAATTGAACCTGACAAAGCATAAATACTTTTCCCTGACCTTTTTTACATTCTAAAGAACTGTACCATTTTTAGTCAATTGTCCCATGCAGACATTGTAAAAATACCATTGTAATGCTGTACTGAGTCACAAAATTAATCTCCAGAGGATTTTTTTTTTTTCCAATTAAGTGGCTTAATGTATTTGTTCTTAGTTTTCTCAAGTGGAACAATTAGCTAATGACACAGACTCTCTCATGGGGAGTACAGGATGGTTGGCTTCATCTGCCTTACCTTAAGGACCAGATCAAGGGGCTTCAGGGCACCCACTTCTCATGGGTCACTGTTACTGAAGGAGAGCAGGTCGTCCTTCCTGTTGCCAGCCAGGATGCTGGCTCTAGCATGTGTCAGCTCTGAAAGCTGAAGCTTGCTGAACAGATTAATGTGGCAGAAATTGTCTTTCCCTTGGGATAGCTTTCTTCCAGGTTAATGAGTTTATGTGGTTCCTGGAGGGTTCAGAATGCATTGTGAGAAGAAAAAGGGTGGTGGGACCATGCTTTTTTGCTCCAGATATGTTTAGAAAACAGAGCTAAAACAGCATTATTGCCCAGTGCTCCTTAAAGTGAGAGAGTGAGATGTCCTGCATTACCCCCTGCAGCTGCTTACTTTTCTCCTTTCCCTCTGCCCTGATGGTGTAAGGAATCTGAGGTTGACTGTACTGCATTTGGCTGAGGCTAGATGAGTTGAGGCTGGATGAGTACCTTCCAAACAGCTTGTTGGGAAAGGAGCTTGGTAAAACATACTGTGTGTGTTGAGTCCTTTATTTCCTTTTTTTTTTTCTTTAACAGTATTATGTATGCCACAATTGTTAACTCTGAAGTTATGTTTGACTCGTGTGTAGGCAGTGATGTAGTTTGTAATGATCACTTCTTTTTTGGGGGAGGAAATTGATTTGATTGATTTTAAAAAATATCAAATCTGGTTTAATGACATCTTTATTGCTATAAATTTTATAGGAGCGGGAGGTGTGAGAGCCAATTTGTCTGTGCTTTTCAGTCTGTCCTTGAAGGTTACATTTTTAAGTTATGAGATCTAGTTGTGAATGGAAGCTTCAGGATTTGACTGTTAGTGTCTTTATCTGCTGCTTGCAACTCTGCATTCTTATGGGTGTCCTGTCAGCTTCTCTCTCTTGCAGCACCCTTTGCTCTCCTCTCATTCAAACTCCAGCCTGTCTTTTCCCTTGCAGCTCCCTTATCTTGGAACAAGCAACTTACTGTTGTACTGCATCACTCTCCAAGATGTCCTTGAAGGCTGTTGCTAACACAGTATTAGGTGGAAATTTTCCCTTTGAGTTGGTCCTTTGATATTTCTACTTGTTCATCTGAAAATGCTCATGTTCTGCATCCTTCAGAATTTGTCTACTCATTTTGACACTGTAGCGTTGGCTTGTTCTTTTTTCATGGCTCAAGCATTTATCTTCTTATGCCTCCATCCTCAACCAAACAAAACTGACAGTGTGAGATGCCATCCCACAGAAGAACTTCCCAGTGAACGTGGGATGGTATGAGCCTGGTGTTCTGCCTGATAAGTGACAAAACCAGTGGAAATAGGTTCTTAAAGTGCTCTGGTTACCTCAGTGTATGCTGGAAACTTGAACCTCTGCTTCTTAGAGACAGTGCCGTATGAGCTTTGTGAATTGAGTGTGTGTTTGGCCAGAATGGAATAAGAATCTCTTCATTTTGGGATAGGAGGGGAAAAAGTGCATTTGAAACATCAGACTATTTCAAACTGACATGGTACTGGAGTGTTTTATTGATGAATGTCGTGTATGTATAGATCAATGTACATGCTTATATTCTGTTCTCATTCTGTGCTTAAGACAGCAGTGTCAAGGGAGCATCAGTTCTGATCATGAAGTGCCACATTCACTTAGCTGTTGCACACAGTTTGCTTTTAAATATGGAGTGTGTTCAGTGGCAGCTTGTAGGGTCAAAGAGCCTTGAGATCCATCTGAAGTTACTGAGATCCATCTGAGCAAGGCTAATTGTTACAGTTCGCATCAACAGAAGAATTTGGTAGGACAGAAGCAGTATGGTTTGGTCACAGAACTCTTCTGTAAGAAGATTCCTCTATCAAATGTGAAGACCAGACACTGGAAGTATGGTATTTGTACTCTGAGGACTAGGGTCTAATACTGACTTTGTGCTTCCACCTTGACAGCATGCAGTATGCAGGCCAGCCAACAGAGTTCGAGCAACCTTGGGCCTCCTGAATTATTTTTGCCAACTGGAATAGATTGAATGAAAAACTGCTACTTGTGATCCCTACATTTAGGGATAGGAAAGTTACTTTACTGAGCCAAAATACTGTTTTTTTGAAAAACCCCCCTAATTGTTACTTTTGATATATTTATACAAATGATGCTAAAGTTTTCATGTGTGTTATGTAAAGGCACTTTGAAAAAAGATCCATTTCTTGATTCAATAAAGGCACTACATATTTTTTCTTATAGCACTGCTGGTTTTCTTCCTTATTCTTCCACTAAAGCATGCTGAGAATGAGCAATGGCAAGCAGCAGTCTAGACTTGAAGTGTCTTAAGCAAGACTGCTCTATTAGATCTTCATTCAGGCTGCTGAATGTGTGTGTGTGGAAGGGGTTTTGTTAACCACTGTGTTAGTCTGGTCTTGGCACAGCATTAGCACTAACCACCTCACACCGCCTGGGCAAACAGCAGCTGTGAGCTTGGTTCTGCTTTGTCCTGTACTCAGCTTGCAGTGGAGTGAAGCTACTGCAGCCCCAAGGCTGCTGCCTTGCTCTGAGACCAGCATGGTCCCCAGCAGTGCCCCACTGAGCAACCTTCTGCTGCACCTCCTCAAGAGCTGGGGAAATGCTGGAGACATCAAACAGAGGAAGATCTTTTTTTATAAATAGTAGTGTAACTAAAATATTTTTAATTATTTAAATGCTCTGTGATTAAATTGAAACATTTTCTTTTCAGCTTCTGCTTAAATAGTAAATACATCCTGCTGTAAAAGATAAAGGTGTTATTTATGTAACAGGACTTTGTATATCAAGGTGTTGTATCTGGTTGTTTTGATATGCTTAGTTCTTTTCTCTGCCTCTCTTCACTTTTTAGATTACATTTGGAAAGGACAACTTAGTTATCTGTACATGTATCCACACAAATGTGGATGATAAAGTGATACTTCCCTTGGCTAGAATGGCTCTAGAAGCAAAGGCTGCTCAGTGCATCTGGGGCACATCAGCAAGCTCCACTACCCTTTCCCACATGCCTTGTCTTGATGGACTGCTCTGGCTTTGCAGAGTTTGTAGCAGGCTTGTCAGCACATCGTAGGCAAACCCAGCAGTTATCTGTGATATGCAAAGTGAAAAATAAAGAAAAAAAGTTTTCAGAGATATCTTAATGTGAAAAGAATTATACTGTTACCAGCAAAATTACTTGCTGCATTCTTGAGAAGTAATACTATAGATTTTGAATTAAGTTCTTTATTTGTGTTATCTGTCCATGTTTTAATAATTATTAATGAATTTAGGAATGTAATCCGCTTAAAGACAGAAGATTTCTTAGATTAAGAGAGCATCTTGTACTAACTGATATGACTGTAAAAGGAATTGAGGGAATTACTTATGCAAATCACATATAATTGCTTGGGAAAACAATATAACTTCTATGTAAAAGTTATTAGTTTACTTTTCAGTCTATTGTGTAACAAAGTAATGTGATTCTATGGATTTTCTATCATTTCTTTATCTAAATCCGAAAGTTTGACATGATGATTCTCTGTATTCCTGAGGAATGTTAAACTGAAACAACTAAGAAAACTGTTTTCTTCAGTTATAGTAAACTTTTCTAAAACAAGAAGTCTTAACAGAATTATTAACAATCTGTTAATAGTTTTGTGTTTTCTGTGTTTAGAAGCATATCCACGTGCAGATTCATAGCCCAGGAACCCAGCTGTTACCCAGTTACTCTTTATTGCTCTTGTCAGCAGCTACTTTTTCCTACTCAAATTATATTGGTTATGAGTGGAGAGTGAAAATTTGAGGTGAAAATCACTGGCCTGGAAGTTCTATCAACACGTGTTATGTTCTTGGAAGGCGAGTGTGCTGAGTATTAGTCAGGTCGCAGTATGAGGCAGTTCATCAGACTGTAGAGGGTGAACATGGGCAGTTTGGAGACCTTTCTAGCACAGCACAGCACCTTCATTGCCTCAGGAGTGGAAGAAATGCAAGTCTAGGCAAGTAAGTCTTCTGGGGACAAGCAGAAGTGTAAATAAAACCTTTGAGAGCTGTCAAGGGCTATAGCTGTATTACGGGATGTGTTAGTTCTTCAGTGCTGTTGAGCCTGAGCTGCATCCTGACCCCACACCAGGATGTAATGTGGATTCAAACCAGCTCTGTGGATTTCCCTGGAAGAAAACCCTGTCTGCAGCTAAAAGGGAGTCATAAGCATGCTTTGCCCAGGTTTCCTCCCATCATAGTCCCAGCATGCATACAGGTGATGAACCGCCAGCACTGTGAGAGGCTGAAATATGAGAAGTTCCAGTGCCAACACTTGATTTAACATCGAGTTAAGGTTACCACCCCCGATTTCCCACTGATCCCAAAGGAATAAGCAGCAAAGACCCATTCTGTAGTTTGCTGGTGCTTCTTTTTTCAGTCCCTCTTTTGAGATTCAACTATTGCTTTATGCACTCAGGACCTCTGGATGTTGTTCCTTCCCTGAGCAATCTTTGCTCTACCGAGGCTACCAGCATAAATATTATTACAGTTCCAGTGTTGTGGATTTTTTCCAACAAACCACAATTTATGTGGATACTTGGACAACTGAACTTCTAGAAAGAATATTAATGAGAACCAGAAAAATTTAAGACGTATTAAATAATTAAGTAGAACTAAAATAATAAGTATAGAAAGAAAGAATTTAAGTTGTACCAAGCACTTGTTCCTAAGACTTTTTTTCCCAGTAAGTGAACCGAAATGCTCTGTTCCTTTGCTTGTACTGAAGATCACGTTGTAATGACCTACAGTGAAGTTCTTACAAAGAAGCTGGAATAATTTCTCGACTAGTTTTAAATAATAAAAAACCCCACCACAAGTGGGAGATTTGAGTCTCTGTGATACGCCCAGAGAACTCCCTGTAGGCAGCTTAAGGAGACCTAAATATTTGTGTTTTGTACTTGCTTGAAAGTTCCGCTGACTGATGCAATACTTTCATTATGTCTTTCTTTGCTGGTTTAACTCAAAATTCTTGTGGTTGCTTGGTTGCAGGACTCCTTGCCCCAGCATTTTTAACTGTTGCAAGATGGAAGTATTTTAAATATACTCTATGTCTGATGTTGTGCCTTGGCATTAAAACCCCTGTCATCTTTGCCTGCAGATAGGGGATATGCTTGCATAATCATGCAGATAAAGTGCATTATGCACTCCTAGGACTGCTAAGAAATCTTTAACAAAGTAGGCAGTTGTGAAGACTTGCAGGAGACAACCTCATGGGAGAAATTTGTTTGGACTTTCCCATGTTATCTCTTCCCCAGCTAAATTATTACCCCACACTCTGCCCTCCAGTTTTTAGAGGACTTCATCTGAAGCCCCTTAGACACAACTTTCTGTCAGTGAGTAGCTTGTGTATGTAATTATAAATGCATTTTTTTCCTTGTCTGTGACCAGGAACTTCACAGTGTGTACCTGTGTAATGTATATATAGTGCCTAAAAGGCCTGAACTTGGGAAACACGAGATGGGAAGGGGCTTCCTCTTCCCCTTAGCTAGTTCCTTCCCATCTCAGGTGTTCAGTTATACTGTTCTCTCTGTGATATATCATACTCAATCCCAACAAAGTAGTTAGGATTCTCATCTCCATTATTGCTGTTCAAGAACGACATTTGACCTGATTCTTAGAAACTTGTAAATGTGTAGCTTTAATGCATTGACAGTTGAGACATTCTCCTTCATTGGTATATACTGGATGTATTATTTATAGACAGCAGTTGTAGTCTGTCTTCAATTTAACCTAGACAAGCCAAATTACCTTAATCCTTCCTGAAAGGTAAGTTTCCTATTTTCCATAGTATACTAGTAGTTCTCCTCCCATGAGAAGTCTCTTCAAATTTGTTAATGTGTTGACCAGGATATTGCACAACATTTCAGCTGAAGGTGGGCCAGGACCCTAAACAGCATTGTTGGGGTCCTAAACTGAAGATGCATGTGCATGGAGGAGTCAGTGACCCACGTGAGAGCTGATGAGAGTAGGTGCAGGCCTGAGCTGTGCTGCAGATACCACACAGCTGTAGGACAATCTGAACCAGCTCACGTTAGTGGAGAAGCCCCAGCCAGCAACTAAGCACCACTCAGATGCTCACTTACCCCACCAACACCTCCACCACCCAGCATCAGGTTGGAGGAGAGAAGTGGAAGAGTAAAAGAGAAAACTTGTGAGCTGAGATAAAGACAGTTTAATAGGTAAAGCAAAAGGTGTGAACGCAAGCAAGGCAAAACAAATAATTAATTCACTGCTTCCCATCAGCAGGCAGGTCCTCAGCCAGGGAAGCAGGGCTCCATCACACATAACAGTGACTTGGGAAGACAAATGTCATCGCTCTGAACGTCCCCCCCTTCCTTCTTCTCCAGCTTTATATGCTGAGCATGACGTCACATGGTGCGGGATATCCCTTTAGTCAGTTGGGGTCAGCTGTCCCGGCTGTGTCTCCTCCCAACTCCTTGTGCACCCCCAGTCCTCGCTGGTGGGGTGGTGTGAGAAGCAGAAAAGGCCTTGACTGTGTGGAAACACTGCTCAGCAGTAACAAAGACATCGTTTTAGCACAAATCCAAACCATGGCCCCATACAAACTTCTATGAAGAAAATTAACTCTCTCCCAGCCAAAACCAGGGCAACATCGTTACGAGCCAGGCCTCTCAGGCACATACTTTTCTTCCAACTGTTGTGCTATTGATAAATTACATACGGAAACTTCATATTTCACCTTTTCAACTTTTTTTTTTTTTTTTTTCTGCTGACAGTACTGATGAAAACATTGATATGAAGGTAATGGCCGATCCCCTGGTGAGTTCCCTCCATGACAATAACTACTGCCACACCTTGACTTCCCTTTTCAAGCATCTGCTGTCATCGCTCATGAGCTGGCTTCCCAGTCCGTCTTGCAATTCTGGTTTTGCAATATAACTCAGCTTTCTCTGCTCTGCCATGATAGTCGGTTTCCAAGATGAAGGCAATAAGCATATTGAAACAAAACAACAGACTAATGTGATGTAACCAAATGCTGCAACATTAGTTTATCATTTTCCATTTCCATTTTTCACTCTTATTTTAACCTTTCTGGATCAAAAGTTCTTGCATACCCTGCCACTTACTTGATTGGTTTTGAATATTTCTTCCTCAATAGAAGAATTTCTGTTCTACAATTGTATATTATATACAATGTAGAATGTTAGGGTTTTTTTCTGCAGAAAAGCTTGTCTGTTCCTTGAACTATTTTAGATGGCCCAAAGAAAGATATTACCTCTTGCAATGGCTCTTGCCGTGCTTCAAGATTACTAGCTAATGGGCCTGCAACTTCATACACCAGTTACTCCGGAATTTAGGACAGAAACTGCTTGGCTTCCATGAATGAAATATGCTGAAAACTTAAGAATTTTCCTTTCTTCTTAGGTATTATAATTTCCTGGATCATATCTTTATTGCTACCAGTCTTGCTGCCCTCTCCTCCCACAGTTGCCATTGTGGCTCATTCTGATTGCATTGAATTCCTATTTCACTGGTCATTGTCATACCTAAAGAACATTTTATTAAATGTGTTAATTTACCTAGTGAAACTACACTCCATCTGACTTTTGCCAGTGCTTGTGGTTATGACCTTCAGAACAGATCTTTGTTAACCAGTCAGTCCTGTGTCCCATTTCTCTAATGTTTCTTGCCAAGACAGATTCTCCCAGCTGAGTTTTAAGCCTTCCAACATGCAGTTGGAAGTGTGAAAACCGACGAATCATTTCCTTTGAGGGAAAGATGGATAGATTTTGCCATGAAAAGTGTGCCTTCTACTAGAAACCTTCCAAAAGTACAAATTACTTCCTATGCTCTACCGGTGAATAATTTGTAACTGCAAGATGCTTGCTTACCACACTTACAAGTCCAGAGAAATCCCTGTAAGATGGATGTCTGCAAGATGTAAATGCTAAACTCAGTGTTAAAACCAGAAATGGGATTGCTCAGTAAAATGGAATTACACATTCTCAGCACTGCAAGCAATTTAGATGGCCTTGACATTCCTAATATTCTGGTTAGGGATGATAAGTATCAAAACAGACTGGTTTATGCAGCTTTAACTGTATCTAACGAATCACCTGTAATTACATTTCTTGTTATTTTTTCTTGTAGCTTTATAAGTTTTGTACGTACAACAATATTCTCAATAACTTCAGTGAAGACATCTTGTGCAACAAAAATTAGAGTAGAAATGGCAGAAAAATATATATAAAGGACTTCAAAATTTTGTTAGGGTTTTATTTGCCCTGTTCAGTTTCAGATGAGAAAGATATACAATCAATATGTATTGCAGCCAAAACCAGAAAATAAGATTGTGGCTACAAACCACATAGTTTTGCCCTAAATATACTTCCGGATGTCTTAGAAACACACTGTGACTATAGTCTCTTTTCACGTAGAAGGGATGATTAACCAGGAGCAGGTGACACACAAGATTACCGAATTCTATCATTTCCTTTATAGAAGTAGCGATTATGTTTGCTTGTTATTGTCACTTGTCCTAAAAAGAAATTAGGGCAATGCTTGCCCTGATTTTTGTGGGTTAAGTTAGCTGGTGTGGAGGACCTGGTATCCACACAATGCATGTTTCAAGAGACTGTACTTCAGACGAACTCTGTCAGGTACTGCTGACAGCATGCCCAAGTGGCTGGAGCTTGTCTTCCTCTTCTGAAAAGGATTTGTTTCATGAGTTCCAGGATTGTTTGGTGATACACAGTGGGGGGTGGGGGGGTGGAGTTGAGAGACAGATGAGCTTTAAACGCATGTTCCTGCTCCAAAAGAAAATGCTAATGAAGCCACACACATACACCTGAAGGAAATGAATACATGCAAAATGGGAAAGTCATCAGTATTATAAATTGGGGAATATGGGTGATCTTATAAAAAACTACTGAAGGATGCAGAAAACCAAGTTTGTGGTAATTAAAAGCAATGGTATAAATTCATCCCAAGTACCTTCCATCCCATCCCTACTGAAGTGAATACTCTGTCTGATTTCTTTCTAACTCAAAAGGATTGAATTGTTTATTGCAGGTACCTTTCTCCCTTTATCGGTTATATAACATTTATCAAATGAATAAAGCAGATGCATGGGGCCATCCAACAGAAAAAGGACTTCACAGAGATACCTTATTCAGCAAATACAATATTTTGGAAAAATGCAACATACCAAATGCTACCCGTAAGTCCAGTTGCTTCATCTGCACAGATGTAGCCTTCTTTCAACACCTCATCAGTTGCAGAAAAATAAGCCATGTCATGATCATCAGTCTGCTGCAATCCAGTTTCAACACTAGCACTGAGAAGTTGTTTTAGAGTCCTCCCTGTGTTAATTACAACACATCATTCTGTCTTGGAGCTTTATGAGACAAAATATTTCTGAACATTTGTATAGATTAAAAAAAGGTAAATTCCACTACACAGATCCGATCAGGAGGGTGTTTGAAAAACTCTTTGCTTAGCATCACCTTCGTTGCTGGAGCTGGTGGTTCTTGGTCTGCTTTGAAGTGTTCTTGGTGACCACATCAAATATTCATTCAGGCTGGCATCAATGTCCGATTTCCTTGGACAACCCACATCTCTGCTCTTTCCTGTGATCTTATGACTGACATGGTTCTGTGTATTTTGCTGTCTTGTCAAATCCAGTCATTTCAGTTGATATTCAGTCAGCTTTATTATAACATGTTTTTTCTAAATTCTGATTCACATCAATCACTGAATATTTGAATGACTGTAAAGAGACTCATCCCCAGCTCTCTGCAACCTCCTTTCAGGCAGCTGTAGAGGGTGATGTGGTCTCCCCTCAGCCTCCTCTTCTCCGGACTAAACACCCCCAGTTCCCTCAGCCGCTCCCCGTACGACCTGTGCTCCAGACCCTGCACCAGCTTCGTTGCCCTTCTCTGGACACGCTCGAGTCATTCAATGTCCTTTTTGTAGTGAGGGGCCCAAAACTGAACACAGTCATTGAGGCCTCACCAGGGCCAAGTACAGGGGTAAGATTAAATTTGTATGTTCAAGCTTCAGAGCTCAGTGTATCTCAGTGACATGTGGCAGTCTGGGGAACTGAGACCAAGCTGCCAAAGTAGCCTATTGAAGAAGCAAATAAAAGAGCTGACGTTCCTGAGATCCTCCTGCCAATAGCTCCACAGTCTTGAGGGGATCTTTCGCTTCCCGTGACATGCTCTCTTCAGCTAGGGAAGCCTGAAGCTGCCCGTAGTACAGAGACCAAAAAAAAAAAAAAAAAAAAAAAGGAAGAAAAGGTCAGTAACCCCAGATCTTGCAGTCCTTGCTTGGAGAATTTCCTGCCGGCTCCCCCCGCGCCTGCCCTGGGACGGAGGCCGAGCCGCGGCTGCAAAGGGCTGGGGGAGGCGGCTCAGCCGGTGGGTGAAGTGAAGCGGCCGCCTCTCCTGGCGCCGCCGCCTGCTTTTTTCAACAGAAGGAGGCTCTTGCTCAAACTCCTTAGTTTTCGCAGCCTGGGTTTAATCCGCGCGCCGGGACACCTGCCGCCCTGCGCCTGGGCGGGGAGGCGGCCCGGCCCGGCCCGGCCCGGCCCGGCCCGGCCCGGCTGTGACGCGGGGCACCGCAGCGCCCGGTTTGCCAGCTGCAGGCGGGGAAAGGTGAGGCCTGGCCGGCAGGAGCAGCCCGTGCGACGGGGCGAGGGCCGGCAGCGGCGCCGCGGCTCACGGGCCGCCCGGGCTTTCTAGGAGACGGCGGCCGGGGCTGGCCCCGCCGGGCCGGGCCGCGCTGGCAGCGGCGCAGCAGGTAGGTGGGGAGCAGCGGGGATTCCCCGGCGCCTTGGCCCGTCCTGCGGGAAGCCGCCTGCCCTCAGCGCCGGCCGCCTGCCCGCGGCGGGGCTTCCCCGGGCCCTTTGACCTGAATGCTTCCGGGAATACGGAAGAATTTAAATGAAGACTATTGAAAAAATATTTCCTGGCCGTACCTGGCGAGGGATGACAACAAGTCACAGAAAAGCGAATACCGAGATAGTCTCAGTTCCATAACTACATCCCAGCGGGGGGGGGGTAACCCGTCAGGTCGGCACCGGTTAGGTGTGCCCCAACAACCAAGGAATATATGTATTTGTTGTAATAATTTTTTTCTAGATCAAAAGCAAGACACTTGAGTAAGTTCTCTTGAAGAGGTATGGCGTACCTTGCAGTTAATAGAAACGTTTAAGGTAGTACGAATATATATTTTTTTATGATTTACACTGATCGTGGACTCATGTAAAAGAAGTGGTGTGATACTCTGGCTTTTTGTGGGTTCTCTCAATTCTGAGAACAGGACTGTTGTATGTTTTAATCTGTTCATGTTTTCGAATAAAACATTGAAAGAAAAAGTGCCACAAGTATGCAAAAAATAGTGAAAGCCATGATTCTTCAAAGTTCTGATGAGACTAGTTGTGGGTTTTTTAATCGAATAAGCTAACTTTGAAAGGACTAGAGAGCAAAGGAAAAGGCTGTATTCATTTAATGAGAACTTGTGCTTTAATATGTGGTATAATGGATGCTGTGATTGTAATTCAGGTGCGTGTATCATTGAAGACTTTTCAGACGCTTGTTCATTATTATTTTTTTTTTAATCTTAAATTGATACAGATATTTCCTTTCAGGATGAAACTTCATGGACATGGCCTCAGATACTTGGAATTTTTTTCCCCTCTGGAAAATTGGGGCAAAGTTAACTCCAGCTGAATTATTTCCTGAGTGGTAGAGCTCCACAGGTCGATTGCAGGCTGAAGATGTGGACAAAATGGCTGAAAAAAGGGATAAATTTAGCTGTTTATCGTGGCAGAATGTGGTAGGAAAAACATTTGCATTTGACTTTGTAGTCATACGTTTGTTATTTTCTTCACAATTTATATGAATGCATATGCACAGAGCAGAAGCTAACTTTGCTATTGAATATGCCTTCTATAAAAATGGAAGTTTTTTCATCATGAAAAATCAGAGATAAGGAGGAGTCTCCTCAGAGCAGTGCCTGTATCTGCTGTTATACAGGGCTATATATATTTGCGGGTCTTCCATGTTGGCAAAGGAGCAAATTATAAATTTAAATAGAATGAACACTGAATTTATAGAGAAGCAGGATTCTGCAAGACTTTCCTTCAGAACATGCCAAAATACTACTGCTGCATCTACTGCATCTACTGATAGGGGCAAAAGCTGCTTGAGAGAGCATGTGTAAGAATGGTAGAGTAAGGTAACACTGTAATGGAACAGAGCTTATGACAAAACAGATTCAGAGAAGTCATAAAGAAAATACCTGGTCATAAGTGGAGTCTATTCAGTCCCATTTTCTGTTTAAATTATTTCCATTATAATATTTTTGTCTTCCTTAGAATTTAAAACTGGAGATTTTAAGAGTTACTGTCGGTGACAACAGTGAAAAAAGTTAGAGCTTTTGTTCAAACACACATAAACCCCCTCTAGTGATTTTAAAGTTTTATGTATTTCTTTTTATGCTCAGCATTCTTGTGGGGACTCATTCTTTCTTACAGCTAGGCAAGAAAAGACCTGCCCGGTAATTTGAGCAGAAATTTGCAATGAGGGAGGGTGGTAGAGAAGGGGAAGGAGGAAGAAAGCAGGCACTGCAAGAAGCAGTGTGGATGACTCAATATATGGCACGTTTCTGAGTCAGTTTGGTGAAAGCAAACACAGCAGGCGGAAGTGTCATCTTTGACTACTGTAGAAATTGGTGATCAGCTAAATATTCTTCACAACAGGGTGAGGTTCTCCTGCTCAGTTTGAATAATTGCATTTATCCTTTCACAGTGCTGTAAAAACTGTGGTAGGCTGAATAGAAAAAGCAGTAAGGCAGGCCAAGTTAAGGAACATCCTGTCAGAGGCATGTAGCTAATCGATCCTTCTCCAAACACGTTAGGGATAAGAAGCCTACCATAGAGTCCTGAGAGCAAAGAGGTCATTCGGGTATAAAAAAGTCCCTATGGGATGGGCTATGGGAAGATCCAAATATAGCAAGAAAAATTTTTTTGCATTTGTGTTCATCTTGGAAGAGCATGGATTTCAGTGCCAGTGGCTTTTCTTACGGCTAACCTTCCATGGAAGGATCTGACACAAATGGAAAAGTCTGCAAAAGGCAGTTACAGAATGAACAAAGCACCATGACTGGTTGATACTCACTTTTGTGTTCTTCTGTTGTAAATGTCTCGTTTAAAGCAGCTAAAAAAAGTGATAAATGTTTTTTTTTTATCCTCCTCGTGTAATCAGAAGAGAGCCAGAAAAGTAGAGACCAGTGAGCCTGGTATCTGCAGCAGGCAGCTGGGTAGAAACTGATTTAAAGATCGGAACCAGTGGAAATGAAATAAATTATGTAGGGAAGGAGTCAGCAGCGAGTTTTGTAAAGGGAAGTCATGGCTCTCAAATGCTGGAATTGTGTTAGAATTGTACCCATTTATGTTAACACACTGGGGACATGGCTCATACAGTCTCCCTTAATTTCCAAAAGGCAAGTCTGTCAGTGAAGCCACACTGTCATAATGTATTTATTCTCACATGTATAAATAAATAGGTAAAAGATAAATGATCAGTTCTTCAGGTGGAGGAAGATTACTACTGGAGTTCCAACAACTCTCTTGTGCTCAGCATATATATTTAATGATCTAGACAGAGAGAAACTGTTGCAGTGGCAGTATTTGCTAACAATATAAAGCTATTCAGGCTAGAACATGGAGGTGTTGATTGCAAAGATGGCAGAAGGATGTCATGATAGTGAATGACTGGGTAATAACAGCAGTTTTATTGTAAAGAAAATCTAAAATGAAAACACATGGGCAAAATCCTGATGTCATGTGCTTAGTGGCTGACTGGGTTTACCTAATTTTTAACAGTCAGTGATGAGATCTTGGGATTTTACTACATAAGCCCATGGAAAGATCAGGTCAATACTCTAGTACTCGAAGAACAAATAGACTGTTAGAAATTATTAGGAAAAACCCAGAAAAAAAAATCAGTGTTTTAGTTTATAAATCCATAGTGTACCTATGTTTTGAAGACTGTATGCAAATTCTTTTCTCTCCTCCCCACCTCAGACAGGCTGTGGCATAACTGGAAATGATACAGAAGAGGGTGGCAAAGATTCCGTCTAAGGGACAGTTAGACTAAGACTGTAGCTTGGGAAAGCAAGAAGCAGGGAGGAGTGGGCTACAGATGTAAAAAAATCCTGAGTGCTTGACAGGCTGAATAGGAAACCTTTGCTCATTTTTTTCTTGTGGTATGATAATTAGTAGCTGTCCGGTAAAACAAGCAGGTAACATGCTCAAAATAAGCCACAGATAATTAATATATTTCCCGTGTCATGTATTAACTCTGTAATTCCTGTATTAACTGTGTAATGCAAACATTGGCTTTAAACTGTGGAGGTCTATATTGGAAACCACTAATTGAAGATTTTATTTCCATTTCTGCAGGGAAACATGACAGCAAGAACATTGTTTTCATGTAATATCACAACAGCATTTCTGTCTTTAATTATTGCAGGTAAGTTTAGTGGTGGCTATGGCAGGTCTTGTTCTGAAACTCACTTTTTCACACAAGTAATACTAATTTTCTGTGAAAATCACTGTAAAAGTCAAAGTTGTGTGCATGCCAATGCGTTCTTTTAAACAGTCCTAAAAGTAGGAACCTATGAAACATGGAATATGTGATATTTTATGTACTACCTTATCACAGAATCATTTAGGTTGGAAGGGAACTCTTGAGATCATCTAGTCCAACCTCCCTGACCCCCTGCCAGGGTCAGCTAGAGCTGGTTGCCCAGTACTGTGTCCAGTTGGATTTTGAATATCTCAACAAATGGAGACTCCACGACATCTCTGGGCAACTTGTTCCAGTGTTTGATCACCCTCACAGTACCAAAGTATTTTCTTGTATTCAGATGGAATTTTGTGTGTTTCAATTTGTGCTCATTGCCTCTTGTCCTGTCAGTGGGCAATACTGGCAAAAGTCTGGCTCTTGGTTCTTAATTCCCTCCTGCCAGGTGTTTACACACATTGGTGGGATCCACCCACACGCTCCCCAAACCTTCTCTTTTCTAGGCTGGACAGTCTCTGCTCTTTCAGCCTCTCCTCATGTGAGAGATGCTCCTCTCCCTTAATCATCTTTGTGGCCCTGTGCTGGACTTTCTTCAGTAAATCTATGTCTCTCTTGCACGAGAGAGCCCAGAACTGGCCGCAGTACTCCAGATGTGGCCTCACCAGTGCTGAGCAGCGGGGAAGGATCACCTTCTTCGACCTGTTGGCAGGTCCTAATGCAGCCCAGGACACGGTTAGCCACCTTTGCCATGAGGGAGCCTTGGTCGCTTTGGCTCATGGTTAGTTTGTTGTCCACCAGGACCACAGTGTTCTCTGCAGATCTGCTTTCTAGCTGAATTGGTCCAATGTGCTGGTGCCTAGGGACAGTCCTCACCTGATGCAGGACTTCACGTTTCCCTTTGCTGAACTTCACGAGGTTCCTGTCAGCCCACTTCTCTACCCTGTTGAGGTCCATCTGAATGGCAGCACGACATTATACACATCTGTTGTATAAACTGATGAAATGAGTTGTAGTTTTAACTTTACGGAACATGTCCCTAGGATTTTTTTCATATTGGAAAATATAGCCATTTGACAATAACATTTAGATTTTTGTAAAATTGCTAGGCTACTCAGTTGCAACTGCTTGTTTCTGCCCTGCAGCTGTCAACCAGCAATCCAGTTCATGTTTAAAATATTTCAGATGGTACAAATGAGTTGCTGTCATAATCTTGTCATTCCGTCTTGCAGCAGTGCCAGACTGTTTAAAAACTTCATGAATTTCCATTCTTTGAGTTTCTAGCAAGCCATTTGGTTGGAAATGATTTGGTTTTGGTTTGTTTTTTTTTTTCCCATGGATGGACAATCTGCAGGGTTCACAAATCCATTGGATAGTCTGTTTCTTGGTATTCATATGGAAAGGTGATTTTTCGGCTGCCCTCCCCCCAGTAGCAGGGAGTTTTATTGTCTCTTTAGTTATGTGTACCTTATAATTCTTTCCTGCTCCATGGAGACAATGGAAGGCATTGGGGGAGGGGGATTTCAGAGAAACTGAGGCAAGAAGTCTGTAAAAAAAAAAAAAAAAAAAAGACGACATTATTTCAGAATATTAGCATTTAGTGGCAGAAAAGAGTTATCAGTTCCTGTGGCCCCAGTATTTCATAACCATCGAAGTTATTGTGGGGCATTCAGTACAGATATCTGAGCAATTCAATATTTTGTTAAGTAATTTGGAAAAGATTTGTAGTGAGGTGGTGAGAACTGTGGATGATGTAAAATCTTGGTAATTAAAACTAATGCTCACTATGAAGAGGATGTCTGGATATTGAATGGTTTAGAGATAGAATGTCAATAAGTAAAATCAAATGGATGTGGAGGGGCATGGAAGCGTCATACTTGTATAGCAGAAGCATGTATACTGTATGTGTGTGATGTGAGCATTAAGTTAGTTAATATCCACTTGGTAAAAATGCTGCTTTGACATCTCTGGATGCTCTCTGGAAGGATTAACTCTGTCATCAGCAGTGGTCTGAAAAGCAGAATTTTTGAGAAGAGGTAGAGTGGAAAGCAGACCACTTCATATAACCCCATGGTGAATGTGCATCAATTGAACTCTGCAGTTCTGGTCATTCCATCTCGGAAAGACTGTATCATAAGAGGTACAGGGATGAGTGACAGTGTTGTGTGATATGGGATGGCTTCCATATGAGAAGTCATTAAGTGAATGAGGTCTCTGAGGTAAAGAGATGACCGAGGCAAGATGTGATGGAGGTCTATAAAATTGTCAATAATGTAGACTAGGCAGATGAGGGAAAGTCTGCTTTGCCATTTTTCATAATAAGAAATACATGATATCCAGAGAAATTATAAAAGCCAATGAATGTTTTTTTCATGCAGAACACAAGAGGAAAGAAAAGTGTCAAAAGCAAAGTATTACTCTACATGTTGTGTCCGACTCTCTTACACGCTTGACACTGATCATTATCAGAGACAAGGTTTTGGGCTAGACAGACACTTTAATGACTCTGTGTGGCTGTTCTTATATTCTAAAGAAAAAAAGAATTTTAGATAAATATAATACTGACTCAGGGATGTGACTATGGTATCCAGAGTCGGTGCCTTTTTTGTCATACTGACAAAAAAATTTAAAAATCTCATGGTGGTGGTCTTTTCCTGTATGAATCTCCTTAGGTCAGGAGGAGAGAAAATGAGCTCATTTGGTAAGTGCCTGTAGTAATTCCTCTCTAAATGCTCATAAAATGAAGAATTAGTTGAAATTTCCATTGCAAGCTTAATATTTGTGGAACAGCAGTTTTAACTCCAATATCCTCTTAGGACATTTGGGTATGGAAGGCATAGTCTGTCTTGAAGACTTTGGCTACAGTTAAGTGAAGTTAAGAAAGACATTAAATGTGAAATTTGTGTGTGCATGTGTATGTTTGTGTACATGCACATGAAACACACTGGAGAAATACAAGTACTTTAGTAAATTGCATCTGAACTAAAACGTACAAATGGGAGTCTGTTACAAAGAGAGTCTATTGAGCGTAAATTTTGCATTCAAAAAACATAATTTCATTTCAGTGACATAACTATATCTGTATATCACTGAGTGGTACTCTCAACTGTAAAGATAAAGTATTATAATTGTGTTCTTAATAGATGTCTTGAGAATGGAGATGAAAACTCCAATGAACTTTGTAAACGACTTTGTTGTTATCAAAAATTAGCTCAATACATCCTTTTACAGTGTTTGAAGTTTTCTTTAATGTTTATCTCTTTCCTTTAGAGAAATGTGAAGCCTATAGTGTGATGTTGAGGCAAAGTCTTGTGCCTGACGGGCAGCCTCTTGCTATTAAATGTTCACTGGAAAAGAGCTTGAAAAGTGGAGACTACAACTTAACATGGTATAAAGTTGGTAACCAGACAGCTGTGCCTAGAGACAAACTTTCTAGAATTCATCAGCAGAAGAATTTAATTTGGTTTCTTCCTGCAATGCTAGAAGATTCTGGAGATTATGAATGTGTCATAAGGTGAAAGTTAAAAAAAAATTATGTTGTTATAGAAATGAGTTGCAAAGGGAATAACTTTTAGAAAGCAAGTAGAATTTGGGGGGTAAGAGAAATACTGATGAAGAAGGGAGGGTGTGTTCACAATAACTTTAGTTTGGGAAAAGTAAGTCTAATTTGGGGTTCTTTTTACTAGTAGACACAAGTAAATCTATTGGAGAAACTGTGAACTTCTCGTCCTCTCTTTCTTCTCCAAAAAGAATTGCATATATTTTTGAGTGGGAAGATATTCAAATAGATTTATTTAATTATGTTACATTAATTGCAGGAATTTGACAAGCTGCAAGAAAATGTTTACGAAAGTAACAGTTTTTGAGAGGATTGATGGTTTATGCTTAAATGAAAAATTTGCTGTGGAGGAGGTGATATTCACATTATCATCTGCAAAGGTTGTGTGTCCACACTTGGATCATTTCAGGAATGCGAAGAATTTTCAGCCTGTTCGTTGGTATAAGGTGAGAATACTGTGTTCTGTACTGTCTTGTAACTGTCCATTATTTAAAATCTAAATCACTGATGTTTGTGAATTGTAGAAGAAAAACTAAAGAGTTATTATAAATGGGAGAAAAAAACTTTAAAAATATTGGAAGAAGATGAAGACTTTTTATCTTTTAAAGGTATATACAGGTTTTTTGATGAAGAAATTCAGCTTAGATGTAGGAGAGACGTTGACCCACGTATCCACCAGGTGGCATCTTTTAACCTACTAGCAAACCACACTGCCGTGAATTTCTTTTGTGCAGAAAAGAGATTTAGTATGTCATTTGTGAGAGATGGCATATCCATTATGTGCTCAATATTGTTCCATTAAATAAATTCCATTTCATACTGTTCATGCTTATTTAAAGGTTCTGTCTGTTACAAGAATGTAGTGCCTTCTGCAGCATTCCTGCCTCATGCCCCTGAAGTCCATATGGTACCAAGAGTATTTAAATACTTGAAAAAATTAAGCCTAATTATGGAGTGATTCATCATTAATGAATACTTTTACAAATCCTGACACTTGCATTTCACTTTCTTGTTTCTCTCATATTGAAAGGTGTTTTGTATAGGAAATGAACTGTAGTGTCTTTGAATTAAAAACTCAGAGCCAAAATGTTTTGCCCTTGCTCCTCCTCAGCCTCTGCAAGACATCCATTCTTATGCTGTGGTCCATTGAAAGTTCAGATTGCATTAAAGAGAGATAAACCATGTTTCCATATGATAGTGACATGAATTCATATCACTATATGATATAGTGGTAAGAATTAACATTAACATTAACATCTCTTCACATGTTTAGGACTGTCAGCTGCTGGAAGGGAAAAGGTTTACCTTCTCAAACAGTGATCTTATAATTTTCAATGTGACTGTACATGATCGAGGAAACTATACATGTGAAACAACATATACCTACAATGGAAAACAATATAACATTTCACGAGACATCAGTCTGACTGTAGAAGGTAAGTAGGTAGTCTCACTGTGTTTGTGTTCTTAATGATGACCAAATATTTGTCCAAGTTTCTAAAGACTAAAGCTAAAAGATCCCAATTTGTGGATAGACAAGCTTAGGGGTACTAGTTTTCACCTAAATATGAGGGAGAGAAATAATGACTGAGAGTTTATATATTTTGTCTGTTGTTGCCACCACGTTGAAGATATGCTCCCCTGTTCAAAGTTGCGTTTATGTCAAAGCTTTGCTGCCCAGACCACCTAAACAGGTGTTCTCTAAGACTTAGCAGGCACAGTACTTTCTGCTGTAGCTGCACCCTCTATCCTGCCCATCTTACTTATCTTTCTTTTACATTATCCTCTTGATGTAAGAACAACAAACTAAACCAGCCCAAATTATAGCAATATCTTGACCGTGTGTCCCACCTGTTTCCTTCAAACCTTTGTCTCTTTCTCTTTTTGGTTTTAAGCTCCTCAGCACAAGAACTGCTGATCTCTGATATTGTGTATCTAGCTCAGTTCACCCTGATTTATGTTGGGGGGCCACCAGCACAACAAAATCTATAAAACTCCTTTCCTAGCACAGCATTTTGAGATTGATAATGGATCACTGAAAAGGCTATGCTATATCAAGGTATGAAATACTAATACTGTTTTTACATTCCAGCTGATGAAAGACATTTTTAGGTTTACTAATAGATTGCATTGCTATTTAGTGATCTCTTTTTGTGCTTGCCTGTTTTGTCTCTGTGTGTGTGTATATATATATATACACACACATATTTATGTATATATATGTGTATATGTATATATATGATATGAACATATATTCATATAATGTCATGTGTATATGATGTGGATAAACAAAGTATGGGGAACATAAGTTCAGATCAGATGAAATGATCATCCAGGTCTTAAAATCTCTCCTTAGAACTTCTCTCTTAGTGTAATTTCAGCTTCCACTAATCAGCAGAAGCAAAATCATATCACTCCTTTGCTGTGAATGACTGAGGGCAGCTCAGTTGTTTTTAAATACTCCAGCTAAGCAAATCTACACTAAAATGAGTGATTTGGGGTCCAAACAATAGAGCAGACACAGTTTTCAGAAGGGGGAGGGAAGGATGTATCTGGGGCAATCCCGTGTGCTTTGCTAGGGGGCTCAAACTAGAGGCTTTATGATTTCTTTTTGTTAATTTGTGCTCTTGGAGAAACTTCCCTGAACTTTGAATATCTGATAGGAAATACTGTAAAACATCCTACAGCTGCCTGAGACAGCTGGAAATGGTATGTGTGTTCAGTGAGGGACCCTCAAAGTTGGGTTTTCTTTAGCCATACTGAGACATTTCTAATGTAGATATCTAGATCTCCACCTGTTGGTTACTCTCCCTTTGTAGCCTTTAGAGAGAAATAAGCTTTTCAGAATGTCATCTATCTAGTCCTAATGTAAACATCTAAAAGGAGCCACTGGTGTATTTCCTTGTAGGAGGAAGAATTGTAAGAAGAAGGTGTTGAAGAATGTACTTTAACTACAGTACAGAAATTAAATTTCCCCTTTATAATAGTAAAAGCCTAAAATAGATGAACTGCACTCTGAAAGTATTTGGCTCCAGTTTGTATCTGTGGAGTGCTGGGCAACAGGCTATCCCAAGCTGTAGAGGAGTAATACTGTAGATATTTACCCATACCCTTCTCAGCACCTGTACGTGCAATATTACAGGATTTTTATGCCAGGAAACAGCCAGTCCACCAGGACTGTGTGGAGATTTGTGGCACTACATTTTGGAAGAGGTAGGGTGAAGAATTGTTTAGCTTCAAGTTAGAAGCAATGACTACTTGAGATACAATACTTTACGTATTAAGTGATGTCTGTTATAAAATTGCTTGACAACCTTGTCCGTAGAACATGGGGTTTTTAGGTTGTACTTGGGTTATAGAGCACAGGACAAACTGTAACTGCCTCAGGTTTTCTGAAAAGCACTTTCTTTCTTTTGGTTAGTGAGCCCACCAAAAAAGCCCCCCGAAATATCTTATCCAAGAAACAACTCCATTGAAGTGGAACTTGGTAAGTAGTTTTCTCTAGAAGAAAATATGATTTTGTATTCTAGTGAAAATTTATACTTGAGGAGTGCCACATTCTGTGTTTTCTTGTTTTTGTTTTTTTGACATAAAATTAGTTCAGTGACTAACTCAGTTTCTCTGTGTTGATCTCCTGAAGGAGGAGTGTTTGGGGGTGAGAGGCAAGAGACAAGGCATGTTGCTTACAAAGTCCTAGGGAAATTTCTCAGATGTGAAGAAAATTGTAGGGAACCCAAGTGATTCTCTGTCACATCTGTTGCTTTCTGTCACTCTGGAAGAGATTCAAAGAACAGATCCATCTTTGAATCTGCAGGGAAAGTGATGCCCCTTCTTCATGGATTTAGCCTTTTCCATCCTACCACTCTGTTTCTGAACCTGCAGATCACAGACTATATAGACCCTCTGTTAGAGTAACTTTTCTGGAAGGGTGTGGGACCATCCTTAGCTGGTCTGTATGGGAGTCTGTGAAGAGAATTGTATAGATTTTAATTAGATGACGGAAATTAACTTTTCACTTTGTAACACAATTTTATAGGCTCACAGGTTACAGTGGATTGCAATACAACAGGTGCTGATGGTTATGAGGTGTTTTGGACAGGCAACGGTGTGTATATTGATGTATTTTATATGAGCAGAATTTTTGCAAGTCCCTATGAGTAAGTATATTTTCAGATTAGAAAATACGATGTTGGCAACAAAAGTGGAACTTTCTCCCTTTGACATTAAAATATTTAGCAATGTTTTCATGTGCTTAAATAGCTTTCTTTTTTAAAACTTTAATGTTTGCATCCTCCAATTCACTTTTGTTTTGAAGTAGAAACTTGAAACATTCTAGATGCAGGGACTTCACATGCGATTGTGCTCTTTTTGGTCATTGTAAAAAACTGTCTTAATATCTGACGTTGAGAAAAGGTGTTTTGTAGATTTACAATCTCAGAATTGCAGCATAGTTTCTACTGAGCAGGCTCCGGCCTGGCAGAGACCTCTTTCCATTGGATCAAGCATGTCCAGGCACACAGTCTTCACACTGTCATTTTCTTCTGTGTTCTCCTTTCCCTTCACACCTGCCTCTGGAAGGTTGCAAGAGGTCAAACATCAAACCTGTTCTTTACAGGAGAAATAGAGACTTCTGGGTTTGAGAGCCTTAAGTTAGAGAAATGTAGCAGAGCTAGTGGAAGACTTTGTTGAGGACATCTGTACTGAAGCCTAGTGGGGTGAGGAGAAAAGGGAGATGGATTTCCAGTGATGAGTTGGGGTTTGGGAGGAAAACAGACTTGGACTGACTAAAGCATGAGAAGGGCAACTGGCAGCTAAGGTGAGGGTGGAAAGTAGGTTAAATTGAGTTAGGAGAGAAGAAATTAGACCTAACTTGAAAAAGCAACTAAAATTGTAGCAGAAGGCAATCTGAAAGTTTCTTAGATATGACAGGTTGGGAACGAAAAATTGCAGTTTTTTTGTTAACCCTGGTCTGTGGTAGTACTATGAAGAAAAAATGTGATGATTTTTGTAAATTCTCAAGCACTATCTATGACTAAGAAATGGGTGAAGAAATGAGAATGGTATCTTCAAAGTAAGAATGTAGATGTGAGAAATAAGTATCATAAAAAAAAGGGGGAATTAAAATTCTGAATTCTTTGAGTGCTCACCAAGAGAAAACCCTATACAAAAGTTTTGTATTGTACTGTCATAAAGAATTGTAATGCCATAAACAATTGGGCCATAATGCAGAGGTACATGGTCACTGAATTGGTATCACAAAAGCAATGTTATTTTTTGTACTTCTTAGCACTTTAATGGTCACCTCTGCAACCATTAGTCATTTGCATTAGTGATGTTGATTTATTCATTCCTTGTTACAGTGTTCAAAGTAGTGTAACTTTTTGCTTAGAAAGTGATATGATATATATATTTAATATATTTCCAGCTTTTGTTTTGCATTTTAAATGATAACTAGAATATGTTTTCAGGAAAGAATAGTGCTTGGCTCAGTAGACTAGTTAGTTAATTTTGCATTTGAGATCTACTGTTAACAAGGTAGTGGTATTCCTCATCTTGCTGGTGGTTAAAAGTTGTTTAGTTTGCACATCAGTCACACATCACGGTACACATGACTAACTGAATGTGCGGCATAATGAGTGGTTTTGTGCCCTTGTACAACTTGTGGGGATAATCTGTGTCTCCTAATGGTGCAGCCTGAAGCTGTAGCTCTTACAAGTCTGTTCTGATCCGTGGGGTGAAGCAGCAGTTTAGACTGCGCGCCCTGCAGCTGGAATTACACTGTGAGTTAGTGTTGTCTGCGGCCGGTCAGCCGCCACCTTTTGATGTCTTCCCTGTCCCAGCACTGCTTACCACAAGATGACGCCCTTGTACCAGGGCCTCTTTTGTCATACCACGTTACGGAATTTCTCTCTCTGCCTACTCTTAGGGGGGCTGCGAAACCCGTAACAAGGGTTTGCTTAGGTTTGTAAGGTATATTTTTGTACTTCAGCCTATAGAAACCTTATACCCCTCTGGGGAAACACAGCTCCAGATACCATAACGTCTTGATGTTTTCCAATGTGTATGCTAAATGTCACTAAGAAGCATGACTGTTGTTTGGGTTTCCTTCATATAATGTAATTGCTCATCTATTCTGAAGTGTTTCCATTTGCAGATGGAAACAACCGTTGTCATACTGCAGCTGTTAGTGATGAAGCCATTCCAGAAAAGGCTGTGGTTTTATTACTCTATTTGTCGCCTTTTGGATAGGGAGGAAACTTCTTATGATGGACGCCCTATGCATTCTGTGAAACTAATAATTTCGGAAGTGAATAGTGAAGATTATGAACAACCGTTCATCTGTCAAGCTTCGAATGCCTTTGGGCAGGTTGCATCCTATATTATATTAAAACACAGAGGTAAGAAATACTGTTATTTTTTGAGGT
Organism: Athene noctua; assembly: GCF_965140245.1. Classification (NCBI taxonomy): domain Eukaryota; kingdom Metazoa; phylum Chordata; class Aves; order Strigiformes; family Strigidae; genus Athene; species Athene noctua. Next base: position 194,696,312 of record NC_134037.1, read on the forward strand.
CTGTGTTTGTCTTGACTTCCCCAGAAGGGCTTTTGATACCAAATGCTCATATACCATGTTGACAGAAGACAGGTGGATTACAGTTTGCAATATGTGTACCTGTACCTGTGCATAGGGAATGAGTCACTATAGTAGGTAGATGGAAGTGAAAAAATGATACTCAAATTTGTATTACATTTGTGTGAAAGATCAGATTTGGACAAATTCAACATTTATAAGCCAATCTTTTTATATTTTTGTGCAGTTCCTGATATACAAAGGTGGCTGACTGGAGGGCTTGTCTCTTTCTTAATTTTAACATTTATTACTTTAATAATCTACAAGATTTTCAAGATTGACTTCGTTCTTTGGTACCGTAATTCTGTCTGTGCCTTTGCAAGTAAGGAAGGTATGTGAGTGTGACCAGGTATGTTAGTGTAACTAGCCGGTTGATTTTTTTTTTTTTTAGTTGCCATTTTTTCTAAGCAATAATGCGATTTAGTGGAATGTATGTGGAATTTCCTTGAGGAATTTGCAGATACACAGAAATACATTTTTGGAGGGATTTTTTTCAGTCATACGGGTAAAATACATAATCATACTTGAGGTAGTAAGTACTGCATAATATTGAAGGCAGTCATGGTGAGATAGGTCAAAAAGAACTCGAGGTTATTCCCAAATTAGCATGTTGCTTTTTGCTTTTCTGTAGTTTCTTTATATGTGCATTTATGGTCACTCTGATGTTGATCAATAGGTGTCAGCAGAGCTACATCCTGTAAGCTAACTGTTTAAAGATGTGCTTTAATATTTATATTGAAAATCGGACTCTCATTTTCTCAGAGATTAATTTCCTTCTAAGTCCTGTCAGTTATGATGTTTACATGCCAAAGATAAAAAATGCTACTAGTTCTTTATTCTGTGATTCTTGTTACGTGTTTTGATGGCTGTGATGTAGACAAATACATTGGACAGGTGTGAAAATAGTGGAATAAGTGCAACATTATAGATATATTGCATGGCAGCACTCAGAATTAGACTGTCTGAAGTTCCCCATAGCTTGAAATTAAATGGATTACATGCATTGAGATATTCAACATTTACTTGTGGCTGTTCTAAATGCTTTCACAGAAGAGTAACTTCAACTCCTGGTTAAAAGTTCAGTTTTCCCAGAACACTTAAATAGAGTTATAATTAAAAAAAAATAAAAAAACCCCTATGTTTTGTATCTTGTTGAGCTAAACTTAACATGTTGAGTTAAACCAGATTTTGGTTTGCTTTCTTCATTACTGTTTATTATGCAATTTTAACTCTCAAAACCTCAGCTGCCTTCTGGCCTTTCCCTCCCTAGAATTATTACATGGAAGAATTACCATTTTCCACCCTCTCTTGTGGTTAGTCAGAAGTGGACATAACTGCTGTTGAGTTTGTTTCAGGAGAGGTGGTGAAGAAAGTCTTGCAAGAGGACACTTCTTAATGTCCTGGCACTTCTGGGGTTGGGGGCTCCTTCCTGCACATCCCACATCCTGCATCCAGCTTGCTTACTGGCACATCTGTCCCTGTGATGGGAAAAGAAGTCAGGTTCTGTAGCTGATCATCTTTCGATTTGTAGAGCATTTTAGTGCTTTGTCATTCTGTCTGATAGGTGAATCAGCCACCCATTACTATTTATAAACAGTTCAAAATGAAACCTTGCCATAAGGGCATGTTGCTGATTTTTAATTTTTTAATAGAAACATTTGTGTTTGTTTCAGATGGGAAAATCTATGATGCATATGTCCTGTGTGCAAAAAGCAGTGGAGACAGAAGTTTGTGTCGTCTGGAAACATTTGTTCGTAGAATACTCCCTGATGTTTTAGAACAACAGTGTGGATATAATCTCTTTATATTAGGAAGGGATGACTTACCAGGAGAAGGTATGCTTTAATTAGTAGAGTTAATAGGTTGTCTTTTGACACATTGTTCTCAGGTTAGAAGGTTATATATACAATTTTAAAAATGTCTGTTTTTGGAAAAAAAAGCTGTATTTGTTTATTTTTAATGGGTAATTTGTCTATTTGTCCAATGGACTTTTTTTAAATTTTTGTTTTGGTTTCTTAACAAAAATTCTATTCTGATGTTATGAGGGTCTGCACTTTCTTTTTAGTGATGAACAAATGAGGATTCATCAATGTTAATATTGTTGAGGATTTTTTGAATTGTATCTGCTCCTGGGGACTGAAGAAAACAGTTTTTATCAGTAATTTCATGGAATGGATCATGAATCATGAATGACAGTGTGGAGATCTTAAACCTATCAGTCCTCCTCTGAGCTAGCCACTGCTTCATATATGTGCAATTTTAAAATTAAGAAATATTTTACATCAGTTGTAAAGTTTCTATGCAGATGTTGATTGTTACTTCATTACTGACAGCTGTGATCAGTGTTGCTGATGAAACCCTTAAGCAAAGCAGAAGACTGATGATTGTTCTGGGATCAGAAACATCAAGTTGCTGCCTGTTAGAAGACACTACTGAACAACAACTAGCGATGTATAATGCTCTCATCCGTGATGGGATTCAAGTGATTCTTATAGAAATGGATGAAATACAGGACTACACAGGCATGCCAGAATCAGTCAGATACATTAAGGAAAACATGGAGCTATCCAATGGAAGGGGGACTTCTCAGAGAAATCTTGTTCAGCAAATACAAGATTCTGGAAAAATGTCCGCTATCACATGCCATCTAGGAAGAAGGTGTCTTATTCTGAAGTGTATTTGTTACCCCTAACTTTGAACAAATCTGCAGCAAAAGGAAGTTAAGGTGCACTGTTAAAATAATATTGAGAAGGTAATTCTGAAATGCAGGTTTTGTAACACAAATTCTTTATATTACAAAGTAAATGTTTTCTTCAAGGAGCAAAAACTACTGATCCCTTCCCCAAATTACACCCTAAAAGAAAATTCTGTGCAACTTTGTGTTCTTGGTTTTGGATATGACAAAATTTGTTGTGTTAGTCTCACGCAGATGTGAGACGTAAACATTACTGATGGTGGTAGGCTATTAAATAGTCCATATAAATGCAATATCCACTGAAGAAGCAGCTGTGAAGTCCATTTTTTAAAAATTAAAACTGCAATTGATAAGT